>NC_051850.1:125500373-130500373 GCF_905115235.1 Hermetia illucens | reverse complement strand
TGTCCCGTTTTTAGGCGCGGGAGACTCGCCTTCATACTTCTCCGTCTGCAGTTTTTCATGAAAAAGGAACTCCCAGCGGGTACCACGTGGAGGTGGAGATAGGGTTTGATGGTAGAGCTGTTGGTGTTACTTCAGCAGGTGTTTCCCAGGTTTTATGCTCCATCGTGAGTACCAATCCGCGTTTCGCTCTGGGACCTATACTAACCCTTTGACTGGAGAAACTGGATCTCCGCATGATTTCTCTTCAGCCACTCCTTGAAGTTAAGGATCAACCTACATTCGGCATATTTCTTACTAGAGCCATACTGATGATGGATCCCTTTTCGAAGACATACCTACGTGCTGTTTAAAACTGAGCTTTGTGTCAATCATCATTCCCAAGTATTCAATGGCAGGCATGAAAGTGATGATATGATTCCCAATTCTAATGCGAGCAAAATTTCTCTTCCGGTGCTTGGCTATGAGGACCGGCTCCGTCTCGTCTGCCGCGATTGTGAGCCCAGCGCAAGCCAACTACTGATTGCTTTGTATGAGTGCAACTCAGCACCTTCGAGATGTTTTGCAACTACAACCAACGCAATGTCGTCGGCGTAGCCCACCACCGTGCTCTGCTTCGGCACCGAAAAATTAAGAAAGTTGTTGTACATGATATTCCACAGTACTGGACGCAGCACGGAGAATTGCGGAACACCCGCGGAGACAACATACTCCTAGGGTCCATTATCGGTGTTATACCAGAGCATCCGGTCTCTCAAGTAGTCGTCCACAACAGCAGCGAGATAGGTGCGACCGTGCGAAGCGTTTCTATGCTGTAGGGACAATCCTCTCGGGCATGCACGCCTCGAACAACTCGGGGAGCATGTCCGGTATAGATTTCACGGGGAGCTTAAGGGTCCAATTCGATATTCTTTGCAGGCCCGGAGCTTTGTTGTCACCTATTTTTCAGCGGATGTCTAATAGCTCGTTTGTGGTTACTGCCGGAATTGCCGTCATACCCGGAGTCCTTTGAATAGTGTCGGCGGCCTACTCTTGCTGGGGGAATAACTTCTCGATGATTTTCAACAAGAAAGTAGGACACGTGATCTACGGAGATGACCGGCGTATGAATCGTTTACATCCGCTTCACAGTGGAGCTCGCTAAAACATTCCCTTTGGCGCCGCTGGATAGCCAGCTCCCCTTTTTGCACCTGATCGATCTTACCTATTGCCCTCTGGATCGTTCATCAGGCTCTCTAGCGGGGCATGAAAAACCAACTGGTGCCGAGGGTGCAGAGGAGCCGCACGTGACGCCTCTGGACCTCGAGATCTTACCCGAAATAGATGACTTGTTAGCACTGATGAAGGGAACAAGTGGTTCCCGAAATATCGGTATTTGCAAGAATAAATATCTACACCAACGAAAAAGAAACAACAAGTTTTTTATTATTTCAAGCTAGGGAAGCTTACAAGAAACCATAAAAGTACTGCTGCACTCTAAGAAAGCAGTACCAAGGTGCATGGTGGCAGTACATCAACATAATAGCTTCAATGACTGGACTTTTGAGTATATTGTATGTCAGTAATGTAGGCCGGATCTTTAACTGTCAATGAACGATTTTCGAGGACCAGTTCTTTGATTATTTTTTTCGACATGTTGCTTATCAAGTGATGTTGATGGTCGTCCGGGCACTCCAAGTCATCAACGCGTTCACTCCCTTCTTTGACGTCTTTCCACTTCTTATAAACAACACCTGCGACATAGTGGATTTACTGAAGGTCTTCTGCAAGGTTCTGGACGTTTCCGCAGCCGAAATTTCATTTCGAAAACAAATCTTCCTTTTTGAATACATAGCGTTCACAGGGTACCATAATCCTGTAAAGTAGCGTTACAGTGTTCAATGAAGCTTTGTAACACGCTTGAAGACAGAGGTCTAACTAGATTGTCGCGCCAACGATTTGGATTATCGATACTAAAGTTTCACCACTGAGCCCCTACTTTTTTAAATTCCAAGTTAGGGCTCCCGGGTAAACATTTTTCCTCTGGAATACAATACTAGGAATTGAAATTCCTCCCCCCAGAAAACGTTTATAATTAAAACCGTCTTAGCCAACGAGTCAAATCAAGTATGTTATGAATGATGAAGGGTACATATTAGGATTTGATGAGCATGATCTACTATAAGGGCTTAAAATCTATAATATCAAAAATAAAACCGAAAGCCCTTTTTAAGGTTTTGTGTAAAACAAAGCATCTTATAGGGTTCACGTGATCACCCAAGTCCAAGAGGGAACGGTCTGTTTTCACTTTACGCAAGACTTCCGCATATGCCAGCTCGCTTATTGATTTTATAATCAGCGCATCGGGCCGTGACCTCTTTTGTGGCCTACCTTTATGCTCTACTCTAGTCTAAGTAGTGTCACTGATGCGTATCTCCTGATGGTTTGGTAGACTTTCACTGGGAAAGTTTGCTGATTGTACCTGCTATGTTTTATGTTTCTTGCGCTTTGGACTCCGCTCTGGGGATTCTCTTTTAGTGTCCCTAAGCCGTTTGCGGGGCTCTGCTATTTTTTTTTCACTAAGGCGATCCACCAACCAACAACATCAAACCGCACTGGTTAAACGGAAAAAATAAAGATAGGAGAATATAACTTTGAGCCCGTTGATAATTTCTCCTATCTAGGGTCGAAAATCACAACCGATAACAGCTACGATGATGCCACTATCTGGTACCTAGGTTCCGAAATGCCTTCTATACCGATGTCCTTTCAAATAAAGTTAAAATAAATTTATGAATTTTGTTGATTTATGCCCGTTTTGGAAACTCATAAATATTCCGTCTCAATATATATGCATACAAAGGTCTGCAATAAAGGCAGCTATAATCTGTTATTGGCGTCTATTGGGAGCGCTTATGTACTACATTAGTTAGCTTGTTTGTGCATTTTTCAAAGAGAGCGTGTCAATAAGGAGTCACAAGTCTTCGTTCTTGTTCCCCTGAAGTAATAATATAGTAATATTGCGTGTAAATAAGGCCTAAAAGGGGCACTAAACACTCAATTAGTTTAATGGTATGACCGAGGACATGGTCAAAATGAAACAAAAACCAGAAGACTTCCTTTGTTCCATTATTTTCATTTCTCTAATTTCATTAGAATAAAAGCTGCGATTGGCCTTTTCGGAACATTAAGTTGTTATATCTCAAATTATGTAAAAAGGGATGAAAACCTGAATGGAACCAGCATCTTTTCGGGTTGTTTTTTCTATGTTTCCTGCCATCGTCGACAAAACCTTTCCTCTTCAATCGCATATGGAAGGGAATAAATCATGTTATTCATGCTCCAACCTTGCGCAAGCATATTTACACATATGGTATAGAGACATCCATAAATTTCATATAATTTATTTCGTAACCAACTCGTTAAAGGTAAACAAATAGAAAAGAGATCTCCCGGTAGTCAACAGAAAAACAGTATTCTGTTGCTTTTACACTGAAAGCAATCCTTGAGAAATTTAAGGAGAAAGTACTGCATATGTATGCTCATTTCTATTCATCCAAACATCCTACTTTGGAATATTCTAATTAAAGCATCCTTCAAAACTCCATAATTCCCCGAAACGTGCCACCACTTTGGCATTCGTGATGGTCCCTTTTTAAAGGTTGAGCATTTTTTGTCATTCTCCTAATGTCCTTGGATAATTTCCAGCAACCGATAGGTTTTGGGCTGGGAATATTTGCCCTGAATGTATCATCACGCACACAACGACGCACATTTTCTAATTTTAGCCACAACAAGGTGGAACGCTACTCGCAAAAACTTGCTCTCCTTGTTGAACAGAAAACCCATTGGAGATTTACAGGTTAAAGGATTATCCAAGAATCAATAAGAGTTCGAAGTGTTGTATTTCTGGGTAATTGAAACGTTAGACTCCTGCGTTTTGTTGTTAAGCCTTCGACATAAAGCCAACAATGAGGAGAAGTGTTGAAAAAAAAGTGGATGACGAGGTGGACGGAGGAATTGGATACTTTTGTGGAAAACGAGACGAAATTGTGAAGGTGCTTTTAATTATTTTGTGCTGGCAAGGTGTTTCTACAATTTTGAGGCTGTAATGAGGGCCCAAATTATGGAACCCGGTACATTTCCAGGATTTCGTAGAAATATGAAACCCTTTTGTAATCAAAGAAATGTCCTTTTGTTTAAATGAGAGACGCCTTTCCGCCATTATCTTGGCTGAGGAAGAGAATAGGTTGTTCCTAAAATATCGGTATAAGCGCTAATAAAAATTTTGGCGTCTCCAATTTCTTTGTTGGAAACTCCGTGAGTATGGTTGTTTTGCTTATTGGTTAGAAACTAAGTTCCTTAATTTGGGATCCACGTGTAAAAAGTTTAAGGATGCTCCAGATGAACATTCAAGTTGACTATCGTCAATCATTAAAGCAAAAGTCGCAAATTTGTCGTCCAGGAACGCTAGCACCTGAATGCATGCTCTTGTTGGTTTCTTTGCTAGCCAATGGGGGAAGGTGAATCTTGCCCGTCAATCCGGCGCTGCTGGATGTTATGGATTTGGGAAGTAATTTATGGATATGGGACACCTGCATCTTTTGCATCTTTTGGGCTAATATGAGGATTTAGCGTTTAGCAGGTGAAATTTTGTATGGAGAATAGAAACGGAAGCTCCTTCAGGTTTAAAGGTATTCCGTGCCTCGGAAAGGTGGGAAAAAAAGATTCAGTTTCCAAGCTATGCAACACTGTAATATACGACATTTAGCAAAAGTCCCCATGTCAAGATAAAGATCTACCTGTACAGCCCATAAGCTATGAGAGGTCGTTTCTTTACCTCTAGATATTTGCTCCAAAGACGTTTCTTATCTGAAATTATACCTCTCATCTCTGGAAGCCAAAGACCTTCCCGTTTCCTCTGTTCCGCAAATAATAATTCCGGTTTTAACCAGATATATCAAGCTGATGCCTGAGGCACTAACTGTCAATCAAATCAACGGTACGCCGTATATTTCAAAACACCGTTCTGAGGTCCCGATCAATAACTAGCATAGCCACGTCATCCGCATAAGATTAGGTCTCGCAGGACCTTATACGCATTTAACGGCCACAATGTTAGCACCATCCCGCGAAGAGAAAGAGAATTTCTGCAGATACAAGTCTATAGTTTGTAAAAATATCATCCCATTTTTAAAAGAGGCTTGTACGACTGTGGTGAGTTGGCGCTTATGAATACACTCAAAGTCTTCCCTGCTTGTCGTAAGAGTCGACTAAAAGAGATAGAGATTTGTAAGATAGCAACCTGCAAATTTTGAAAATTTATTGCTAACGAAACGCCAACATCGCCTCGTGTAAGGACTGACCTCACGACTATGTCCTTTGGCTCTCGAAAACCCAACACGACCATGATTGCTTTCTGGAATGTGCGCACGCTCCTCCACAAGGGTAGCGAGTGTCCTCGGAATGCTCGCTTTCTCCGAATTGAGCGAGAATTCCAGCGATTTAACCTACACATTCTGGGCCTAAGCGAAGTCAAAGGACTCTGGAGAATACTTTTCTCTATCTAGAGGCAATGGGCTTCTGCACTCCGAAAAGCCACGTGGTAGCATACGGGAATTCGGTGTCGCAAGGCATATTCTCCTCACCTGGCAGCCAGTTTCTGACAGACTTCTAACTGCTAGATTGCGGTCCAAGTTGAGGAGCATCATAATTGCACAATGCTACACATCAACAGAGACATCCGGTGTAGTGGAAAAGGACGCTTTCTATGAGTAATAAAATGCAGTCTAGGGGAGGCTTCCTAAAAGTTAACATTGTGCTCGTGATGGGTGATCTGAATGCCAAGGTGGGATATGACAATACCTTGCTGGGAAAACATGCTCTTGGCGACCGTAACGGTAATGGTGGGAGGTTCGTGGATTCCGCAGCTTCCACCACCTCGTTATTAGTAAGATATTGTTTGAGCACAAAGCCAGTTAGTTAGGTCTGAACTGATTTAGGAGTTGCCTTCTGGAAGTGCGTAACAAGAGAGGCGCTGACATTGGCCTCGAAAGGGATTAACAACTGATGGCCGGTAACGTTCGCTTGCATGTTGAGTCTGCCATTTCTCTCTGGGTTGATGAGCTGTGACTCCTTAACTTCAACGTCGAAAGCTTGAATGACTCAGCTGTCGCTCGGCAATGGGAGAGCTATTTTGCTTATCGCACGGTAGATATACTAAGTAACTCGCCTGAGAATATCGATTGGTTTGTTTTCGGGTGCTACACAGGTCATCGGCCACGTCCCGGAGGGGCATTATAACATCTGGTTGATTTCGGAATCGTGGAAGGGAATTAATAAAAGTAAGTGGTTGAAGGCCCTATTGACCGCTTCGACTGATGGCGGGAGAGACGCGCTCGAACTCCGATACCGACGGAAATACCGAGAAGTCCAGCGTAGTGGATGCCGTAGCAAGAGAAAGTTTGCTATTGCACTGGTAAAGGAATCGGAAGATGCAGAAGAATACAATAATTTTAGAACTGTATACCGCATCACGAAAGAACTTGGATGTGGTCGCAAATCTTTCAATGGTCCTGCGAAGGACGTCAACGGTGAGCTTCTCATCCACGATGATGAACAACTGAAAAGGCAGAAAGTACACTTCACCATGGTTTTTAACCGTAGCAAATCCGGTGCGGTTCCCCCTCTTGTAGATGAAGTGGCTAGTTATCGTAATATGCGGATACGGGCTGTTCTTCCAAGCTGAAGTGAAATCATTTCGGCCAGCAATTAGCTCAAATGTAGTAAAGCCCCTGGGCTTGACGATCTCTCTGCAGAGTTATTTATCCCCGCATTTGCAGTAACTGCAGATCAGCTGCTTCGACTCATACAGAAATCTTAGGAATCCAAGACCTTCTTCAGAAAGTCGCAGAAGAAGGGGATGATCGCCAAGATCCCGGAGAAGGGGACCCGTTTTGAGTGTGGCAATTGAAGAGGTATCTGTGTACTACAAAAACTTGCATCCTACCATCGATATAATTTCTTCCTGTTATCGGTGACGTTCTTCATGCTAACTTGTCCAGAGCACGTTGAAGAATTCAATGGACAATGACACCTTTCCTCAAACATCTCGACTACGCTGATGACATCTGTTTGAGGGAAGTAGAGTTGGACTAAGGGTAAACACGAACATAACCAAGGTTCTCAGTCTAACGAGTCATCACCCTTTTCCTAGCTGCATTAATGGGCAGAGAATCGAAGGCATTGATCAATTTGTGTATCTAGGAAGCGTGGTTTCTGCTGACGATGGCACCCAACTGGATTTCGTGCGACAATAGCAAAAACGACAAAATGTTGTTCAAGATACTACTTGCTTTAGGAAAATCAGCGAAATTTTTCTGACTCATCGAAAGGATACTTAGTAACTCAAGGGAGCAAGTCCAGTCGAATAATCTGAAAAATTTCTTCGAAAACGAGAACGGACTAAAGTAGAGTGATGAACAGGCTCAACTTTCATTTAATCATTCACAAGCCTAAAAGTGGATATCAAAGCTACGCTATTTTACGAGTCCAAACAAATGGTAGCCTACGCCGACAATATTAATATAATATTTTTTCACGACCCAGCACCCTATACACCACTCTATGCAGCGTCTCATAGCAAAACTGATCTCGAGGAACTTGTCCAAAGGTGGAATGATCGCCTCGTCGAGATAAGCGTCTTTGATGATATAGATATGCTATTCGAGTTGACGATAATTCAATAAGCAAGGTTGGTCTGAATACCCCCCCACCCGACACCACCAGATTTGCCTATGACCGAGCAAAATGACGAAGTCGAGCAAGATTACCCGACCCTGCTTCTGAATGGAACAGTGTAGGACTTAAGGTGAGCGTTCTTTGGTATTCATTACAGTAAGTAGTAAATCCTTGAGTACCACTTTGTCATGGTGGGGTTGCCTGGAGTAATTCGCTATTACACTAAGTGTATCCAAACATGAACATGGGATCATCAAAATGGTAAGAAATCAGAGAATTCGGATCCGCTGGCGACTAAGAGTAAGCCACAGCCGGGACGCTGATTTTGGAGGCCTGACCAAGTTCATGTTCCCACAACGAGAAATCTGCAGAGGGCATGCTGCTATAATTAGTATCTGCAGTGCTATCAGCCAGAAAGGAAAATACGATAACTACCATGGTCAGAAAAGCTAGAAATCTCACAATTGGCGGCCTGGACGCAGCACTACTGCCTAAATCGGGCAGAAACCGAGCCAGGAAGGCTCGGTAGAAGGAAAATTCGGCCACTTAAGAGGAGGACTATATGCTAAATACTGTCGGTTAGAATCCTCTCCTCCATCCTTGCCAAAAAGGGCTGGCGAAGGGAAAGGAGATGATATGAACGCGGCTGATCTAATGCCGGTATATACAAATGAAGCGATACGAACAGCCACTGTGAATTTGGCAAGGATGCTGGTGTGGGAGATTTCTATTAGAGAAGGGATTTACCTTCCTATGGGAATATCTGGGAACCAAATGTTCGTACTTGGACCGAAGCAAAAGTTTAATATTCAAAGTTTTTGCGATGGGCTTCTCCATTTGGACTGCACCGATGAGGTTACCAGTGGCTCCAGCAGGGAATGTCAGCTATTATTTCCGGCCGCAGCGCAACTTTACCATCAACTGAGCTGGACGTTGGATACACGGCTTCCAAAGAAAGAGAATGCATGCTAAGTGAACGAAACCCGAGCGTTGATCTCATACATTGGAGGGGAATCATGAATGGTAGAACGCTAGAAAGGATAAACTCACACACGCAAAGGGTTTTAGTTTCACGTTTGATATGGATCTATCTAAAGATGCTCAAACACAGTCTGCATATGATGCTCCATTTTTGGCAAGATTAAAATACATCATATCAGGGAAGTGTAGAGTTTCACTTTTATTTGGAAAGGTTAGAACGATGATGGTCTTTGACTTAACATATTATATATAAAAGAGAGAAAATTGTAAAATCTGTAGTAAGCTTCTCCATCTACGCGCAGAGAATAGAGTATACATTGATAGATCTCCCGTATGGAGACTCGCACTAGCGAAAGGGTTACAGGCCAATCGATTTAATAAAATCTTTCGCATTGAATCAGTTGAGTGGGCTAGAATCTACTAAGGTCGGATTAGGAGGCGAATTCACTTCGCAAATAAAGTATTCTGCACGGTCCTGGTAATTTTGCAGGCCGGTTATATACACAGGAGTGTGAACCCTCGCGTCCACAAATCAATTATAAGATTTCTGTTGTGCTTTGGATGCGAAGCCGGGACCATTACGCAAGCATCTGAGAAAATGCTGAATATTTCTGAGAAGAATTATCCGGTTGGAGGTCCAAATAAATGGGGGTAGATTTACGACAACTTCGATGATATCCTCCTCATATCTCTAATAGTTCTCCAGCAACTAAATCTTTGAATCTGTGCTTTTTGTTTGCAAAGTTCAATGTCAAATAGGCTCTATTGATATGCATGTTCATCGAATCCGTTCTGGTGAAAGTTTCTAGGTCTTAACTATTGTCTTATATTGTTGCTAGATATGAGACTTCACTAGTAAACATAACCAGTTCAACCTGCCTAGCGTTCACCGCCACTCTGTTAAAGAATTGTCCGTATGAACCGTAGTGAGGTGCCCATTACAAAACGCCATTAATTTAATTTACTGGGGCGAGCCGCAGCTCCGAGCACTCAGGCCGTTGTTAAGTCCACTGTACTATCCTCGTAAATCGCCTATTCAATGACTTCCCACCTACGGTGGTCGCAGGCTTTGGGGAATCTGAGAACATTCTCCAGAGGCAGAGAGTGTGCAGATTCTTCATTGAAGAAAACCTTGCCAAGGTGTATTCGTCTGAGATCTGAGGATGCTGGGCAGCTGCATAAAAAGTGCAGGACCGTCTCCTCCTCCTCATCACATTGGCTACGCATAGCCTGAAATCACTAGCCCAATCTTTTCATTATGGTATTTTAAGGAGCAGTGTCTCGTTAGAAGCCCTACTAGGGTTTTCATGTCCCTCTTCTTAACGGACAACAAAAATGCCGCTTTAGTAGCTCTAGGTTCTTTCACAAGGATTTTTGCTTGCCGGCAAGAGTCCAAATTTCTCTACTCGGCTGCGTGAATCCTTTCAATTTCACCCTTCAGAGAAGACTTGACAGTAGATGGTCGGATTTCAGGAGCTGGTTCTGGCCCCCCCATTGTTGATCCAGACCCTTGGCGAGCCAATCTGTCCGCCTCCTCATTACCAGCGATGTTAGAGTGTCCCGGCACCCACATCAGGAATGTTTCGTTCAGTCGGCCAAGTTTCACCAGCCCCTGATGCCAGCTCCCCACTAACTGACTTGATATATCGTTGTCATTTAGTCCTGATAATGTCATCCGACTGTCGGAACAGATTCGAATGGTGCGACCCCTCCACTTTTGTCGCAGACATTCTTCTGCTGCCAATGAAACGGCATATATCTTCGCCAGGAATATGGTCGTCATTTTTCTAAGAGGTTGAGCCAGTTCTATAATCGGATTATCCGAGAACACCCCTGCGCTCGACCCACTCGCCATGACTGACGCATCGGTGAAGATTACTAAGTATGTAATCTGAAAAGACTCATGGCCATTTGTGGATCATTCTTCTGTTTCGATAATTACGACAGTGTATGTCTTCAAAGACCAATCTGGGAGCCATATGATCGGTCGACATCAGGGCTATTGGATGTTTTTCAAGGAATTTCCATCTGGACGCATGACCGTGTGATTGGCCGCCTTTCCACGCCCCAACGTGGTAACGAGTCTATATGTGCCATTGGCTGCTTTCCGTTTCACTTCCAAGTAAATGGAGGGTAAATTTAGGATAGTTTCAAGTATCGCAGTCGACGTAGTTCTCATTGCTCCAGTAATACTTAGGCAACCAACTCTCTGAATCTGCGTTAGCAGCTTACTGCTCTTAGCAAAGTTCAGTCTTGCCCACCAGACGATGCATCCATACATCAAAATCAGTTTTACCATGGATGTATACATCCAGTATATCCGTTTGTGTGAAATTCCCCAGGTCTTACTTATCGCATTCCTACAGCACCAGAGCAATCTGCAGCATTTCTGATATTGTTCCTGGATTTGATGCTTCCACGTTAACTTGGAGTCGAAATGTACTCCTAAGTACTTGACTGTTTGTGCCAGCTGTATTTCCGCCCCTGTTAAGGTGGGTGGCGTATAGCTGCCCCACCTGACGTTCCTAGTGAACATAACTAGTTCAGTCTTCCTTGCGTGTACCGTGAGTCCACTGTGGAGGCACCAGCTGTGGATTTCATGCAGAGAGTTGCATTCAAACGATCACATACTGTGTCCGCAAACGTGCCGGTATTTATTACGGCTAGGTCGTCCGCAAATGCTTGCTGCGAATAAGACTCAGATGAACGTAGCTTCAATGTCCATGAATACTTCCAAGGCGTATTCATTTTCGGGTGTCGGATGCTCACCTTTTGTTAGATATATATATATAGTTTTGAAGTGATTTGTAATAATTTTTTCCGAAAAAGTTGCAGTGTGAAGTATATGTCAGTAGATAACGTCATTACTTAAAGGTTAAGAAGAACTATCTTTAGTGTGAATGTTGGTGGTACATATTTTTAAGTAAAAGTAGTTCTATCCAACACTGAGCTCACCAACTTCCCCCGTCTCTTCTTTTTCGAATTATTTAGATATTACAATAAGTGACCTTGGAATCCTATATGACGCACATATTTAGAAAAGATACTTGAAGAAAATTCAAAATATAATTCGCATACTTAATGCCTGAATAGTAAATATTTTAAAATTTTTCGTGTACACATTAGAACCGTGAAACACTAAACCCTAATAATTATAAGAATTCCGGTCTTCATGTCGTGCTTGATACCATCAGAAGACGTTAATGAAATCTATCTCAATTTCATGGAGAGAATATTGGAAGCTTATTGAAATTTTAGCCCAGAGGAAATTTATGTATGTATAATCAAAAGATATTTTTAAGTCAAATTCATTAACGCTTGGGTGATAATCAGTTTATCTACGTATTTATATATGCATCACAAAGAGACGTCGAAGAACCGTTTAATATTTAACACCCCCAGAAAAATAAAATTTGATAATGAGCACGACCAACAAATAATGAGCTACGAGAACATGATATTTGCACTCGAGATACATTTTATTCAATTAAGGAGCAAATTTGCACGGAATTTTGGAAACCTTGAAGAATTTTGCGTCATATTTACTAAAGTATAAAAATTTGGTGGGAAGCGGAACGCACAGAGTTTTGTATAGCAAAATATGTATGTATATACTTGAAGAACACACTCAGACTACAGAATCCGATTAATGGGAAGTATCTGAACATTCCTGAAAAGTAGACTTTAAATATTCCAAGGCTTACTTCCATCCGAATAATGTTTGAGAAACAGCAACTGAAGGTCCATACCGTTCAGTAAATTGGAGAACTGGTAGATCTGATCTGACATTGGTTTTCTGGTAAGTACAAATAAGATGAAAAATGTTTCAATTTAACCCCAAAATATTATATATTTTGTGTCAATTCAAGTAAAACATGTCGGAAATTTGAATGTCGCCGCTTTGAATATGGAAGATGTGGATTTCGTATATAAAGAATATTTGGATGTACGACGGGTCTATTTGCATGTTACGTACATACCTCCTAGCACACTATATGTAGGTATGCATTTATTATGTCATACTATTCACTTTACTGTGATAATGATATTCTACATATGTTACGAGTATTTTACGGTGCAGAGCATTTGCACAGAGGAGGCAATTTTCGCTTACCCCAACTTAATTAGTAATAGTAGCATTCCTACCAAACTTTTTCCGAAATCGGAAGGAATGTCGATCTTCCTCGAAGTTTTAAGCTAGGCCATAAGCAAGAAATATAAATAACACATCGTCCTTACATTAAAGTAACAATTCGAACGACCTTCTTTTTCGATAAACTTGACCCCATTCGATATCGGGGTCATTTTAATTGGGCACGATACTTTTCCCGGTCTTAGGCTTGGTTCTTAAATTACCATCTATCATCACCAGCTACCATCGTTTCGTTTCGCTTTTGGGTCGTTTCACATCGACTGTGGTGTTGAACTCCGGTTAACTAGTGAGTTCTCATTATCTCTCATATCCTTTACGAATGTGCTCATTTCGGACTTGATCATCACTGATAGAATGCAACATTTTACCACCACGCATTTGGTAGCCGAGATCGTGGTAGATTTTGGCTATGGGGCAGCCATTGATGTATCGGTCGCAAAGTGCGACAAGCAGCGAAGCCCCACCTCATCTAGGTTGCTGTGATCAGTGAAGCACTTTCAGCAGCAGGAAGCGCAAATGACCATGAGCAGATAACATCCCTCCCAGATGCCTACATAGCAGAGAGAGCTAACGCTTGACGCATGAACCGAAAGCCATTATTACCCTATCAATTATAAATTCAGTGGTATCTCGCCGCATGTGCACCAGGAGAAACTGAAGAAGGATACTTACGAGAAAACATCAGAAGAAAAGCTTAACGAGATCCCTAAAGGAATCGTTGCGGCCACGGAGGCCAAAAAACAAGATCGAGCATGGATCTGCTATCTATTGAGGAGAAGAGATCAGCTGGTCTAGACCTAGATCTCCTAAGTCCCAGAGCGAACAGCGAGTTGCAGGAATTTTTTTCTGAAAAAGTCACAATTAGCAGAAGACATCATCAAGAAACTCATTCCAAGGAATTCAATAACCCCACAATTGTATGATCTGGCAAAAATCCATAAGCACAAGGTCCCATCAGACCAATTACAAAAGCCATCGACTCTCCGACTGACTCTATTAACTGCGACGCTACTTAACAGAACGATTAACACCATTCGGTGGCAACACCAGCTCACACGTTCAAAACTCGTTTGACTTCATAAATAAAATCAAAAATTCAACGATTTAACCAACGGATGTACTAGCCAGTTCCGACGTTGAATCCTTATTTACGAAGGTGCCCATCCGGAAATACCCAACTACTCGATACATCTCATCCTTCTTATGGGATATTGTATTACCAGTACGTACTTCGCAATCAACAATCAATTCTATAAACATCCGAAACTACTATGGAATCCCTCATCTCGCCAATCATAGCCAATATAATCTTGGAACCCTTTGAGTCCACGGTGGTAAACGAGGTCCACACAAAACCATTAGCCTGGCTCAGATGCGTCGATGGCGTTTTCTTAATTTGACCACATGGACATGAGAAACTTCAGGAATTCCTGGTATACGTAAACATCAGATTTTCCATAGAGAAAGGACAAAATGGAAGGCTACCCTCTCTTGAAGTACAGGAAACCAGACAGAAATCAATCTGCATGGAGCATCACATCACCATCCAACGCAAAACCAATCGGCCATCAACTGTGTTATCCACAGGGCTATAAAGACTGCAGACAAGAATATTTCGGAATTGAAAAAGGTAAGTGAAACACTAATTCTCAATGATATACATCGAGGCAAATAAATCGGGATATCCAGAAACAGAGGAGTCCCAAAGAAAATATATCATCAAAATAGGGTAAATGGTAAAAACCCTGAAAGACAAAGACACTTCACACGCCGGCGATATATAAAATTGCTTGTTCCTACGTAAAAGTCTTCATAAGCGAGACCGGTATGAAGATGCAGCAATGGATTAAGAACTACGAAAGCGATGTAAAATACAACCGTTCCACTGAGTCAGCCCTAGCGGAGCATAAATTGATATTAGGCATATTCTTCGACAGGGCCTGTCAAAAACTGCTTCATATTACCGTCGTAAATATTATGAGGCCATTGAGATAAAAAATTACCCAAACGATATCGGCAGGGTGCAGGGTTATCCTACAAAAATTATGGAATATTATAATTTAATTAATTAGGAACCCCATCGAATGAACGCTTAGACAGGCAGACGCTGAGCACCAGTGACAAGTCTACCCTGACGAAGTGAGCCGGATTACTCAGGAAATGTTAGATACAGAAACAAATTATATATAATGTAGAAACCATACCAATATGCGCGCCAAGCACTAGGCAAGAGTTAGGAAGCACTTTCATGAACAGTCTAGTCCGGGATAGCAAGCTTTTGGAGGTACTATCTACTTTGGATCACAGAATAATAAAATTCTATATTGAGGACAACTCTGAGGTAAGAATAACGATAAGGAATCCCAAGAGAACAGATTAAGGGACCTAATCAACAGCATACTCATCTAGAGGTAAGCGGTAACATTTGGAACGAATTGGAACGGGAGGCAGTTACGGAAGAATCCAACAGAATTGTCATTGACCCATATGAGGCCAGTTGTCGTCACCTCATCCATTGACATACCCAATTGAAATAAAACCGTAAACAAAATTAGGAGACTTCCCACAGTAGAAAAACGTACTGATAACGTACAAAATGGCTCTAGAGGAAACCAACTTCAGGAGATTCTATAAAGAAATTGAACAAACTAGAAAAGCATCCGTGATTGATAAGCGGTTGCACCGTTCGTGGAAAAAATGCGAGAAAGGTGTCTTCGACGGTATAGATATGTAATTCGCACTAACGGGTACTCACCTGCTAATATTAATATGAGTATCAAAGTCGATGATTATCGACTAAAAGGCCGGCCGAAGCAACGATGGCATGACACACAGAATTGTGATTTGAGAGCCTCTCGACTTAGCTCTATAATCGAGATAAATGACGCAACCGATCGAAACGAGCCGACCCCGCTTCTGATTCGAACAAGGACTGACGAAAAACAAGAAAACAGGATTTTTTCTATGGATAGCTTCAGTGTTCAGTCTCATCTGATTAGTGATAGTGGTTCTCTTATATGTGCTGAGAAATGGCGGCGTTCGGTTAAAACGTGATTAGTTTTTAGTGGATATTCTCCCGCCACACCTCAAACAACTATTTCATGTGACACTGCTAATTGAATAACCCACAGTTCGTTATCGTTAGTATTATGAAAGTTATATGTTATGAGCCGACATATTGCCTAAATACCGAATCCGTCTCTACTTGCCTCCAAGTCTGATTTCGGTATCATACCTTCGAGGGTTCGTTCCCTTGCCCTTGCCCAACTCCGCAGTCTCTTCTACAGGGGTGTGAACGCTAATACGCTTTTTCCTCTTTAGCCCCTGTCTCATTCATAAGCGGGGTCGATCTGTCTTGGTCGGTTGACGATTTTGCACGACCAAAAGCGTTACCTGGTTGGAGTCGCGAGGCTTCCAAATCACGTTTCATCGACTTCGATGTTCAGATCAATCTTGGCAAGTGAATTCTCATTAGCACGAATTGCATCGAAAATGCCTCTCTTGCAATTTTTTCGCTATCGCCGGAACCCCATATCGACCGTGGTATCTCCATTTCGGATGTGATCAAGGTAACATCATAAATTCCACTTATGTTTCATCCAAGTTTCATTTTTTGACTGACCGGGAAACCAAATCCGAGTACGTGGTTTACTGGACGTCCACTATAATGTATGATAAAATGGCTTACATGTTGCTATCATAAAATTTGCGTATAATGTAGATGACTGGGTACTGACGCTGACCCAAACCCGTGGGGTGGCGGATACAAAATTGTAATGTTGAATTCAAAGTCAAAAACTCTCTACTGATTATTTCCCGGAACCTTCTACACAAAATGGTGATGAATCCTTTCTCGCAAAATGCGAGTACCGGTGAATGTCTAATTCCAATGGTGGCTTAGGTGGATGCCCTTTCTGCGAAAAAATAGCTGAAAATCAACGAGAAAGCGCCGAATATGTTTAATAATAATAATATTCAATTGGATCAGGACCATAAAGTAAGTGACAGAACACTCAATTCAATACCGTAACGGAACACTACAGAATTACACCACCCTGAAGAAAGCGATGTGGTCAGCATTGTGCTCGCTCGTGATTATTCATCATCATGATCAACGGAGTAACAACCGGTATCCCGTCTAGGCCAGCCTTAATAAGGAACTCCAGACACCCCGGTTTTGCGACGAGGTCGACCAATTCGATATCCCTAAAAGCTGTCTGGCGTCCTGGCCTACGCCATCGCTCCATCTTATGCAGGGTCTGCCTCATATTCTTTTTCTACCATAGATATCGCCCTTATAAACTTTCCGGGCTGGATCATCCTCGTCCATACGGATTAAGTGACCCGCTCACCGTAACCTATTGAGCCGGATTTAATCCACAACCGGACGGTCATGGTATTGCTCATAGATTTCGTCGTTATGTAGGCTACGGAATCATCCATCCTCATGTAGAGGGCCAAAAATTCTTCGGAGGATTCTTCTCTCGAACGCGGCCAATAGTTCGCAATTTCTCTTGCTAAGAACCCAGGTGTCTGAGGAATACATAAGCACTAGCAAGATCATAGTCTTGTACAGTAAGAGCTTTGACCCTATGGTGAGACGTTTCGAGCGGAACAGCCTTTGTAAGCTGAAATAGGCTCTTTTGGCTGACAACAACTGTGCGCGGATTTCATCATCGTAGCTATTATCGTTTGTGATCTTCGACCCTAGATAGGAGATTATTACCCTAATTTAATTGCCGCTAGTGAGATTTGAACCGAGATTTTCCGTGCGCCTGCCTAGTGCTCGAGCAATTTTACGATCTCCTCTAATACCAAAGACGGCAAAAGATAAAGCGCATGCAAGCTCAGCAAAGGGAAAAGGTGAAGTTGTCTGTAAAAGGAGTAATCCAGCCAAAACTTACCGCGTTGAGAGCCCTGACCCGGAAGATTTATCTTTCATGAAGCTTGAGGCCAAAATAAATAAATAAATTGGGAATGCCGACTAGCGAAACACAACCTAGGGAAAATAAAAACTGTGGATGGACTAAGGCAACAAAAAACCAAAGGGGCGAATTCGCCCAGAGTAATCTCCAGCGAAAGAAATCTATTATATACGGAGATACATAAAAAGGTCAAAGATTTAAGAGACCTAAATGTAAATGTCAGCAAAATCCGGAGGAACTTGAAAGGGGATTTCACATTTGATCTGAAAAAATCCAGGATGGGAAAAACTGATGGCTTTCGTAACCAAATTACAAAGTCACTTGAGGAGAAGGAGGAGAGGTACTATCCCGAAAACATCAGATTTATATATAGCGTATATATATGTATATACAAATCCCGATGAGATAACATTCCCCAAATGCATTTTGTGCGAAGGGAAGGAGAAGGGACGGGATAACCGACATATTGCCAGAAACGGTAAATGCCCGGAATTAAGCAAGGCGTTAACTGTAGTTAAAAAAATACAAATAAACCTCAATGATTGCAGCGTAGGATAGAATTAACTTGTGCAGACCACTTACGAATCAGTGATGAAGATTGCCATCATAAGTGAACCGTTCACAAAATAATGACGGTGGTGTATGGGTCACAGATTCGATTGGTGGAGTGCCGATATGGGCATGCGGCCGTGAAGCCATAAAATATAGCATGGGTCAGGCGGCTATTGGGTTTGTGTAGAAAAACTAAATGGTATATTCATGTACAGCTGCTACGTCCCACCGAGCCTCACACTGTCTGAATTTGAAGACCTGTTAGACGATCTTGTTCGCGAAGCAATGGGACGAGTTCCAAAGGTGATAGCCGGTGACTTTAATGCCTGGGCTATCGAATGGGGTAGCAAAGAGACTAACGCAAGGAGATGGTGCTTATTAGAAGCATTCGCCCAGTTGGATATAGTTCTGGCCAACGAAGATGATGTAAACATCTATCGGAAAGGGGGATCCGGTTCGATTGGAGATCTGGGTTTTTCGGCTTCGCGTTGGCACGTAATATGTATGTCCTAGGAAGTTAGGGAGCACTTCAAATGCATCGACGACCAAGCAATCACCTTTGAACTAAAGATCGAGCCACAGGCCCGGAGACCCGCACCCCGGAAGCCGAAATCCAAAAGAGCCCTAGTAAGAGGAATGAATGAGCAAACATTCATGGAGGTGTGACTACACCAGTCTAGCAAGGCACCTAATCGGATAGAGTTCTTCATCCACACAATGTACCGCTAAAGCATGTAATGTATCGCTGCCTAGAAGGTCCTCATTCCCCACTTGAAAACTTAATTATTGGCGGAATAGTGACCTGGCCAGCCTTCGATCGATTTGGTACCGAGCCCAGTGAATGGTTCACAGAGAATCGATCAAGGGCAAAAGGAACATGCCTATAGAAAAGCCTACAAGAACCTCAAGCTCGCCATGTTTTAAGGAGATCACATGCGCTCACTTCTTGTTAAAAATCATCTGAATTATTTCCCCAATAAGAGTAAAGTACCGAAGAAGGCCCTCAAACTTGCCGTGAAATGAAGACCGGATATGTTCACGGAGTTGTTCCAAGCGTGCATGTGCTAGGGTATCTTTCCTGCATCATGGAAGCAGCAGAATCTGATGCCGCTGCACAAGGCTGGTAAACTTCCAGGAAAACCGTCATCCTATAGATCCGTATGCCTTATAGACAGTTTGGGGAAAATGATAGAGCCGGTAAATTATAATTCCACTTATGTCGTTGCTATTGTCGTTAGCTACTTGCGAGAGCGGACACTCTGGTATAATAACAATGATGAGCCCAACGAGTACGTTGTCTCCACGGGTGCCCCACAGGGCTCCGTAATGGGTTCACTGCTGTGTAACATCACGTACAATAATATATTTAACCTTCGCCATTACGCCGACGATATAACACTGATTGAAGTGGCAAAGCATCTCGAGGATGCTGAGTTGTACTCAAAAAAGGCAATCAGTGCTATTAAGGCTTTGTTAGGGAGTGCTGGACTGCACTCGCGGACCCCAGCGGTCCTCATGACCACGCGCCGCAAAATAAATCTAAGAGGGCCATCAAATACTTGGGAGTGATTATAGATTTTATTGGTACACAGAGCATACTTGGTCACGGCATACTTGCACACTGCCCATAGCCAGGGTGGTGGGTTCTATCTTGCTGTATGCAGGTCCATAATGGGCAATGCACATAAACTAGGTTCGGTTTACAGGAAAACGCCTCAAGGGTGCGAATTTCCTTCAGGACTGCCTCAGATGATGCAGCGTTCGTCAACTCAAGAATGATGTCGATTGACATCCTGGAAGACGATATGATGAGCATATATAACATCAGGTCCAACTCCCCTTTATCGCAAGTGAAAAAACCCGAAAGGGAGAGATCGATAAGTAGATGGCAACCGCGATGGAACAAGTCAGAAATGGGCCCCACCAAGCGGCTGTTGAGGTTATCGTCAATATCTGTATTGATTTAAATTGGACACCTTACCTGATTGTTCAAACTGCCACTGAATCCTAGCGCACGCATTCTTCACTTATCCCAAGTTCGTAGAAGAAGGGAAGAACTTATAGGAAACTCTAGGTGAGTGCTATCACCAGAAAATTTTGTCCGGGGAATGGTAGCTACCCAGGACGATTGGGAAGCGATCAACTCCATGATCGGGGGAATCCAGTATAAACTACGAAAAGCAAAAGAAATGTGGAAGACTCAGATAGACGGAATGAGACCTGGCTAAATTAAGCTAACTCCGCCCTGAAAAGTAAATAAAAAGTCAGGGGTGGTTTTTGGTGGGTAAAAAGCCCACGCTCTGAGATATTGGGTTGGGGAAAAAGAAATGTCGTATTTGTGATCGAAATTCGACGCTTTATTTAACATATTTAGAATTATCCAATTCAAGTCAAATATGCGCCGTTTTGTTCGCAAATTTGTTGCCATTTAGAAGGCAACTTCATTATCCTCCACTTATAAAACCCACCTTCTTATTATGCGTGTCCGGATAGCTCAGTGGTTAGAGCACTAGGCTGTCATACGGAAGGTCGCGGTTCAAATCTCACTGGTGGCAGTGGAATTTGTATCGTGATTTGACGTCGGATACCAGTCGACTCAGCTGTGAATGAGTACCTGAGTCAAATCAGGGTAATAATCTCGGGCGAGCGCAATGCTGACCACATTGCCTCCTAGTGTACCGTTACGGTCTTGAATGAAGTGCTCTAACACAGTTGAAGGCCCTGATCCAATATGGATTGTTGCGCCAACGATTATTATTATTATTATTTGCAAAAAAACTGAGATAGCCAGTTTTCACAAGCCTCTTTTGAGGCCAACTTAGTAGCATCAAGAACGTTTTGCATGGACCGGAAGATGGCAATCACTTGGTGCCAGGTCCGGATTATACAGTGGGTGCGATAGGACATCCCATCCGAGCCCCTGTAGCTACTGGCGGGTCATCAAAGATGTGTGAGGCTGAGCGCTGTCCTGGTGGAACGCAACACCATCCCTATTGGCCAACTCTGGCAGCTTCAAACGGTCGAGTTGCTCACAGTAGAGAACAGAATTGAGGATCTAACTATAGTTGAGCAGCTCCAAAACACACAGCAAAACCTTCCTGGCCGACCACGATCTTCTTCGCTTGAGGTTGTCGTACGTGATCCACTTTTCTTCACCAGTCACCATCCGCTTTAAAAATGAGTCGAATTCGTTCCGTTTCAGCAGTGCATCGCAGGCGTTGATTCGGTCCAAGAGATTTTTTTTGCGTCAACTCGTGTGGTAGCCAAACATCCAGCTTTTTTTGCAAGCCAATCTTCCACAAATGGTTCAAAACGGTTTTATGGTTTATACCCAGTTCCTGGCCAATCGAGCGAATGCTCACATGCCAGTCTACTTGGAAGATTTTGACGATTTTATCGGTTTCTACGACGATTGGCCTACCAGTACGGGGTGTACCTTCGACATCCACTGCACCAGAACGAAATCAATCGAACCAACGCTGTGCTGTGCGAATCGTTACAGTATCGGGTCCACAAATTTCACAATTTTTTTCGGCCGCCTTCGTTGCATTTTTACCTCTCAGGTAGTAAAAACGTAAAATATGACGAATTTCTTGCTTGGTGGACTCCATCTTTGACGCGCTATAACTTGAGATTGAAACATACGATCACAACACTGTCAATGAGACACTGGTAGCGCAGATTGTGGCCTTCAAATCGCCGTATAGTATGACCCGATGTGATAAGTACAACACAAGATATGTTTAAGTGTCGCCATCTATTGACAAAATACGACACTTCTTTTTCCCCAACCCAATATCCAGGATAGAATCTTTCGAAAATTTCCACTTCTTTGAAAAAAAAAAGGCAGACAGACAAACAAACGACCAGACAGGCAGACAAACAGTAAACCGATTTTAATAAGGTTTAATTCTATTCAAAACCTCATAGAAAAGTTGCTACCGCAAGAAGGAATGATGGTAGTTCGAGGTTTCGAGTTAGAAAAAGGAAACTGACGTTGATATAAAATGCACATATTCAAGAAATTGCTCAAGATCGAAATGGATCTAATAAAATATATCCTCTTTAATTCCTGCAATTCTACTAGCATAGAAACTATTTACCATAATTAAGCGAAGCCTCCAAGCCCTTAACCGGAGCCGGTTAAGTGTCATACAAAATAGTTCATTCCAGTCGACTTATCCCATTTTCAAATCACATGAATCTAAGTGCACTTACATACGCATATAATGCCGAAGGGTCCTTAGCATGATTGCGAGTGCTCTTGAAGCTGTCAATAGTCATCCTAAAGTGGAAAAGTTCGATTGATGCTTGCATTTCTCCCACTGATGTCAAATTGGTGAAATTGTACACATTTTATATGAGATCAAAACAATGATTGTAGTTTCCATGCGGAAATATCTCAATTAATTTAATTTTATGTAGAAAAAAAATTTGTTCAATACTTACAGAAGAGAAAAGTAGAGATTGATGAGTTAATTTAGAATGTATTGTATGAGTTCCATTATGTGCGCTTGCATTGTACTCTGTTCCCTGGAAGAAAGGAAATTACAATTACTCGTTTTAGTTGAGCTTAATCTAATTTAGGTTTTTAAATTACATTTGCAAGAGCGCAAGATAGAAGCGAAAGTTTTCTTTTCCCAGAAAGTTTTCTGGGTTAGTTTATCAAGCGAAACGTGTGAGTGCAAGGAATTCTAGTGAGAATTTCATTTTCCACAGCTGAACCGCCAAATCGTCCTTCTTAAATCAAAAGTTTTATTCCGGAGATTCCATTTTAATCTAGTTTTCAATTTCGAATTTCAAATCCAGTTCTCAAATTGTTCGAGATATCCTCCCAATATCCTCTTCAAGTACGTGTATTTGCAAAGATATTTTACGTATCATAAACTGAAATCATTTCTGAGAAAGTTACTTCACATGAGAAAAGCAACAGATAGACAAACAACTTGGCATTGGATTCATGATGGACGGGATGTGGTGTACAAGCACTTCAAGGTTCTTTAAGAGCTCACTCAGATTATTTAATTTGTCGGAATAAATTCATGAAGGACGCCTTATAAAAGCTAAATGCATGTATCAAAAGCGAGCGATCATACCAAATGGGTTCCTTTGGGAGAGGGTACTTAGCAACCGGTGATTTTAAGGTAGATGCCTTATGAATTTCATTTCAATGGACTACCGGTTTCCTTAAAGGCTCTGATAGGTTTTTATTTCTTTTTAATCACAACCGACTAGATAAAAGAAAAAAGATAAAATATTTGTAATTTGTAAATTTACGCCGTATACCGCATTCCAAATGTATGATTGAAAAACAGAAACAAAATTAAAACGACACCAGGCTAAAATTCCAATGTTTTAGTATTGATATTCAATTCAACAATGTCATTATTTGATAATATGATTATTATCCTGATTTATTACTGTGAATAAATAAAAAAAAATTGTAAATAGGATAATCCAGATTTTAAGTTTTAAGTGATGAGTCAGTAGTGTCTCGTTGTCTCCAGGTCTGGCGAAAGTGCGGAGCGGCGGGGAAGATTCCCTCCGGGCAAGGAGTTTTTAAAGAAGTATAACCGAGAGCTCCCATAATTTTAAATTCCAGGCCCATTTTTCGAGCATAATTTTTACCCCGGTCCCGGATTTTCCCTGTAAGTCCCTAACTATTAATAAACTTCTTCTTCTTTTTCTTCAGCCTTTGTCCCGTTCACAAGCGGGGTCGGCTATTTTGAACTATTTTGAATGTCCATGGTAGCGGCTGGGACTCGAGCCCTGGGCATGAGGTCGAGATAGCGAATGTTTCCTGAGATCCAATATATGTATTTAACCTTGATGCAATAGACGCATGATAGTCTTGTCTCATACATCTTTGGGAACATCTTTTGACAGAATTCTCCTGAAAATATTACTATTGTGCTTTTGAAAATAACGACTCTTCTTATTTAACACATTTTCGTGGAAACACGTTTCGGCAAAATCGCTAGTCAATGTCATCTCTCAGCAGATAAGATAAAGGGCCAAGGCAGACTGGAGTACGCCAAAAACAAGACAAAATGGTTGTCATGGTACATACACTTTCTATTTTTGATTCTTTTGAGTTTTGCTTATAAAGAATAAAAATACTCAATTATTTTTATTCTTTATATATCAAGGCATGGATAAAATTGACTACTTGAAAGTGATGCTTTTTGCCTTGCCGCCTTTGGGATTAAAAGGTTATTTTTTTCCTTGAGGAGCAAATATGGTGATACCTTAGTTTGTAAGGAAAACATCTGCTGCTATTTCGGGAGCCAGATGCAAGTTGTAAATGCCTTGAAGAAGAAAGCTCTTGGCTACCGGAATATCGGCATATACCCAAATAGATACAACGTGTTTGCTCTGAAGTAATTAAAAAAAATCGAATCCATTGTCCTATTGACACATTCTTGTCAAAGTACATTGAGCTTTTAGAAATCAAACAAACGTTACCTATTTTGAAACTGCAAGAGCGTAAAGGATCCAAATTCACAAACCAGTTTTCGTATTACTTCATTTAAAATAACTTTTATTTCCTACTTTAGTTCAGGTAGGGCAAGATTTTTTGCCTTTGAGAAAAACCCATTTTCTTCATCGTCACCATCAACAACGGCCCAAGATCCGAAACCCGGTCTAAGCCTGCCTTGATAAGGAATTCCAGACATTTCGGTTTTGCGCCGAGGTCCACCAAGTCGATATTCCTAATAGCAGTCTGACGTCCTGACACACGCCATCGCTCTATCTCAGGTAAGGTCTGACTCGCCTTCTTTTTCTACCATAGATATTGCCCTTATAGAGCTTCTGGGCTGGATCATCCTCATCTATACGGATTAAGTGACTAGCCTACCGCAACCGAGCCGCAATCACAGCCGATTTTATCGACAACCATGATCTGGTCATGGTATCCCTTATAGATTCCGTTCTTACGTAGGCTACTCGTCTATTCTCATGTTAAAAATTCTTCTCTCGAACGCGGCCAAGAATCCGTAATTTTTCTTGCCAAGTCTCCGAGGAATACATGAGGACTGGCAAGATCATTGTATTGTACAGTAAGAGCTCTGACCCTATGGTGGGACATTTCCAGCGTAACAGTTTTTGTAAACTGAAAAAGGATCTGTTGACTACCAACAACTAATAGTTGGGTGGACTTAAAGAGGATGATGCTCTCATCACGGATCACTTTTTCCAGGGCCAGGTTCAAGAGGACGTATGATAGGGCATCCGTTGTTGATTTTGAATGGTCACGAGAGTGGTGTTCTGGACGTATGGGGCTGTCCGACCTAACAAGATAGAGGAGAATGTCTTATAGATGGCACTCAACAACGTGATACCTCTATAACTGATGCACTGTGTGATATCTACCGTTTTATGTAAGAGGCAGATAATGCCTCTCTGCTCTTCATCATGCATTGATTCGCTGTCCCACACCTTGAGCACAAAGTAATGAACCGTTTGGTGTAATTGGTCGCTTCCATATTTAATCAATTCGGCTCGAATTCCATCCATCCATAAGCCGATGAATTGCACGGACTATTTCTTCCATACTTGGTGGTGGCAGTATTTGTCCGTTGTCTTCAGTTGGCGGTACCTCCAACTTGCCGATATTCTGGTTGCTGAACAGTTCATTATCATACTCAGCCTATCGCTCCAATATGCCTATTCTACGGGAAAGCAACCCTCTTTGTAAAATCGCTTCTCCGTTCCACGGAGTTCGCCATAAGCCTCCGCATGTTCCCGCGTTCCTTCAGAATGCAACATTACTCGGTATGCCTCATTCTTCCGTTCTATAGCTGGCTTACATTCATCGTTGAACCAGTCGTTCCCACTATTTTATTATCAACTAGCTGCTTGACAGCTCATTCTTTGTACAAGGAGCATATGCGCAAATCGTCATGCCGTTTCCGTTGCGGGGTTCGTTATTGTATTGTCAATCCAGTCCAAGGCTCGTTTTGTGGCTTCTTAATGAGTTGTTTTCCGTGTGGGATTGTCAATCCTACCCAACCCCCAATCTGAACCAGTTGGCACAATTTGTCCCAATTTTAGGTGCGGAAGATCCCTCTTCTTCTCTTGGCAAAAAACTTGTGCCTTGGTATATCCGCAGGAAGTGAGTGACTTATCTCATGGTGATCGCGAGTGTCTACGAAAAAGGGAACAAAAATTCCAACTGAATGAAGCAATTTCAGGACTGTATTTATACAAACAGGCTTAGTATTTACCACTCGCTTTTTTCGTTTATGAAAAACATCGAGGAATTACGAAGTAATAATATTGACTTTGCGTTTTCCGCCATCTTAGCATACGGCACCGTATGGTTGCAATTTTATGCTTTAGACGTTCATAGTATTATCCTAGAATTTTTTATTATGGGATCCCACATGAATTTAATGAATAATACTCCAGTGCATTATTATACATTCATTGTTGAGCTCGTGAAAGTTGGGTTTTACGAATATACAATGCGGTAATGTCCTTTTGTACTGTGGAAAGCCGGACGGTAGCAGACGTGATTCCGGTGTTAAACTGTTTCTGATGACCACCATAAGGCGTGCTCTCTTCACCTGGGAGCTGGTTTGTATAGGGGTTCTGACTGCAAGATTCCGGTTCTGGTTAAGGAGTCTCACAATTTTGCAATGTTATGCACCAACGGTATAGCAGAGAAGGATGTTTTCTACGAGCAACTGCACGTAGTTCAGGGGAGGCTTTCTATAAGGTGGCATTATATATAAGAAGGACCTTGATAACACCTCACTCGGACATTTGATGGGGAACAAGTTGGAAGATTTGTGGGTTTGTGTGGGTTCCACAGCCTTGTTTTTGGTGGCATATTGCTCGACCACAGAGTATGCCATAAATTCAGTTGGGTTTCAACTGACCGGCAACGTAGGGCCAATCAGATAGACCATTTTAGGATCAGGAGGAGATTCAAGAGTTGTCTTCTGGATGTGCGTAATAAGAGAGGTGCTGAGATCGGCCTCGAAAGGGATCACCATCTGATGGCCGTTTACGTTCGCTTGTATCTTGCGTCCACCACTTCTGGCAGGGTTGAAAAACTGCGACCCCTCAGGTTCAATATCGATCCCTTATATGATCCAGTTGTCATTCGACAGTGGGGGAGCTGTGTTGAGCAGATTCCCTGAGTAATCTTTTTGAGAACATCGACGAGCCTTGGGCGGCCATTGAAAATGCTCTTTTCTCTGGTGTTAACCAGGGCACCGGACACGTCCCTAAAGGGCGTCACACATGACCTGGCTGGCAGAACAATCGTGAAGACGGATCGCTGAATTCAAGGGATTAAATTCTCTATTGACTGCTGCCAGTGATGCGACCGAATCCCGATACCGTGTGAAATTTCAGGAAATACATTCTGTTATTACGCTATTGAGGGAA
Organism: Hermetia illucens; assembly: GCF_905115235.1. NCBI lineage: Eukaryota > Metazoa > Arthropoda > Insecta > Diptera > Stratiomyidae > Hermetia > Hermetia illucens. The sequence goes on along the minus strand of NC_051850.1, from coordinate 130,472,647 downwards.
GTGGAAGATGCCGGAGATAGCAACGATTTTGAAACTATATATCACATCACGAAAGAATTCGCTTGTGGTCACAAGTCTTTCGATAGCTCTGACGAACAGCTGCAGAGGTGTCAAGACTGCCAGAAAGCGGTCATGGCTGAACGATCGTCAGTACATTGAAAGCATCAGCGAGCCTGCGATCAGTAATATTCCGGCTAAAGAGAACAGGAGTCCATCCTTTCTTAAAAAGTCGGAAGGGTCCTGTGAGACTTTACGAGTCAAAACTCTACTTGTAGGTTATGGAGCTCCAATCGTGTGATATCATTTAACCGACAAACACCGAGGATAGAATTGGTTAGAATTTAAGCCGCTTCTCTCAAGGGCTTTCGACAAATCAGCCTTACCTCTTTCGTGTTGAATACCCCTGAGCACGTTCTGAAGACACACCTCATCCTGAAGCAGCCGCCGTTCCCCTAATCTCAGTACACCTACCTCAAAAATCAATTTGTAGGTAATAAGCACAAGTCATCAAGGAGGATCTAAGCAGAACAGGTTGGAAGAGTGTCTTATGCTTTCCGAACGCTAATAACCTGGACAATCAAATGTGATCTGGAAGGCAGCTACTTGATCAGAGTTGTGAACAGAGGTACACAGGGTGGCGCCATCTTTTCGGTGGGCTGGTAGATGTTGACATCAACACGGACACGAGCGGGGCTAAAGTGGCGTATGCAGACGAATTGTTGACATTGGTTCCTTAACATCAGTCGGTAAGCCGACCAAATTGATAAAACTTGTTGGGCTGACCAATTTGCGGGACCAGATAAAAGCAGAAGGATCATTCTCGAGACAGTTCAACATCCACAACGGTCTATGACAAAGGAATATCTCTTTAACCTGGCCTTGAAAAAAGTGATCCGCAATGATGATGTAAGTGCGAGAGACACTATCCTCTCCAAGTCCACCCAACTACTGCCTATGCTGACAACATTGGCATTATGGGAAAAACAAGTCGAGATACACAATCTACCTTCATCCAGATAGAGCAGGCGGCGATTGGTGAGAGATCCTGAGCTACTCATTAATGAAGGCAAGACGAAGTATATGTTGGCAATGCCGGCATCAGAAACCAAGGAACAACGACGAAATCTGCACACGGCTGTTCATCATCATCAACTCAAGCTAGAACTAACCTGATTTGGAAAATAGTAATCGAGCACTTTCATTTGACACCGCAAGAAAAAAATTTTACACCCTCTGTTGCATATATGGGGATCCTCTTTAAGTTTCACATAGAACGTTGTAACTCATTGCATGTGCGGGCGTCCACAATTCGCACCTTCCTACCAAATTTGGTATCACGAGTTGGCGGATTAGGACATACCTATTGGTGTATAAATATATGTTCATGCAGTTTTCTTTTCCTCCTAGGCACGGGTCAGTGTTTGCTCATCTTTGATGTCTGGACTAAAATGGCTATGGGAAGGATTTTCAGAACATAAAACCACTATGGATGAGCCGAGAAGAAGGAAACTTACGGTGCAGGCGCTCGGAACCCTAGCAACGGTGGTTGCTAGGAGTGAGCAACGGGGCTCCCGGTCGCCGATATCCGATCGCAGTGCCTCGTTGGCAGACACCTTGGCCACCGTGCATCTGTTTTAAATTTGGAAGATAAGGTGCTCCAGCGAAGTCCCACTCTACCGAGAATACCAGTAACAAAATTGAAGACAGATAAATTGAAAGCAGACCGCCGGATGTCAACCATGGTAACCAAATGATAACCAACCGCATGCGTTCAAGAGGAGAGACAGCAAAAGGTACTCCACGACCAAGAAAAGGACGCATTCAAATGAAATTCGTCAAGGCTGAGATCTCCGCAAATGCCAAAAAACATAAAAGATAAAGGAGAGGAAAAAATGAAGGACTATTTAAAAACAGTAATCCAGTTCAGACTCATGGGGCTCATGGCGGAGGAATTACCCTTCATACAGCTTGGTACAAAAAAGTTAAGCTATCCGAGTTCATCAAGGACAATTACAGCGTGCACCAAGTCATAAAAAATATGGTGCAAACTATGCAAGTGCTTTACAGTCATAGCAAAAAAAACGAAATTCCAAGGACAAGTAGAAACCTGCTGCCCCAACACAGTCAGAGTCACAGGCGACCCAGGTGGTATATAATCGTATTGCCGTCAACGGGCCACCAAACAAGAGTATGTGGGGAGAAGATGTGGATCTTCTGGGAAATCAGCAGCCGCCTAACAGGAAAAAAGGGATACTAATAGTTCCGAACGACGGAACTAAAACCGTCGATGAGAGAAAGCAGGCCTCCCAAGTGCGAGCTCCGGCCATCGAATGGGTAAAATTCAAGGGGAATTGAAGCAAAAAAAAGTGAAATCAAAAGTGCAATTTGCCCGGAGGCAACTGTAATCTCTAGCAAAGGTAGTTTGTCCTATCTGGGTATATTGAAAAGAGTCAAAGCTACCCTCTATATACAGGGCAAGGATGAACTGACATTCAAAGGGGAAATTTGTAGTGCCATGAAGGAATAGTTCAAGTTGAAGGAACTTTCTAAGGACTTTATTATAAGCATGTGAAAAGCCTATGGGAATAGTCAAATGGCCACATTGCAATTACCAGTGAACGCAGCGTAGAAGTCTGCTGTTTCTGAAACTTCTTTAAAGAGGTGCCCCACGAAGGCATGCACCAGCGGCATTGATCGGTCCGATCGATGTGGAAGGTGTGGGAAGAAAGGCCATATTACCAAAGAGTGCAATAGGGACTTGAAATGCTTATTGTGCAAAGGAAAGTAGGGACAGTATAACATATTGCTGGAAGTACTAAATGCCCCGAATTTAGGAAAGCGCTGACTGAGAAAAAGAGGTTTCTTCAAAAAAAGGGTCGTTCATCAGAGGTGGAAATGGCCATCGTTAGCGAACTCAATAGAAACCGTCACGGTAGCTTGCGGGTTACAAATTTGACTGGTGGAATGGCGGTATGAGCAAGTGGTCGGTGAGCCATTTAGAATACTAGGAGCCAGACAGCAAGCAGTTCTGTGTGGGCGGCAATAAATGGCGTCGTTACGCTCTACCAAGTCTGACACTGTCCGAATTCAAGGAGATGCTTGTCAATCTAGTTCTTCACACAAAGAATCGTAGTCCGAGTGTGATTGCCGGTGACTTCAATGCTTGGGCCCTTGAGTGAGGTAGCAGAGAAACAAATGCAAGGGGGCGCAGTCTATTAGAAGTTTTTATGCAGTTGGATATAATTACCTCGTACGTGGTATGTCCTGGCGCGTCAGTAAACACTACACCCACAGCCATCACTAGGCGATCTTCTTTGAGGTACGGGTGGAGTCACAAAGCAGAGAATCATCATGCCCAAAACGGAGAAAGATGTCAGGTTGGTCTGCAAGAGCATTTGATGAGCAGACCTTCATAGCGGTATGGTTAGACCAAACAAATAAAAGAGCCGCCTCTAAGGAAAGACATGTGACGCGTCCATGCCTAGGAGGTATTCACTCCCCGGAGCAGAAAGGGTGTACCTATTAGGAAGCCCGCAAAACCCGCAAGCTCGCCATGGAACTGAGCAACAGGGAATGCTTTAAGGAGTTACATTAAGATACTTTTGATGGGCTTGTTTTCATTTAATTAATTGCATCAAAACGTCAATCGATGAGATATCAATTAAGGGCTTTGTTAGTTTCTGTGCAATAATTGTTCGGGTTATACTCTATCTTAGAAATGGGATGTGTACAAGAGTCAATTTAGCGTAAATACACATTCTTCTTTTGCTACAAATGGCAGGGCATTGGGAATATTCGGGGAAGGGTCGGTGGACATACAGGCTCACCCCTGGAGAGAAGGAGTGGTTGGAGAGGTGGCTCGGTGAGATTACTTATAATCATCCACAGTTTCTCACTCGTTTAAATTGGATACCTCATCCGATTGTTCAAACTGCAACGGAGCCCAAGAGGATCCAGAAGACGTATTCTTTCACTGTCTAAGATTTGTAGAAGAAAGGTGGAGTTGGAGGAGACTCCAGGAAATGTGTTGTTACCAAAAAATTTGGTGCGAAGAATGGGGTAATATCAACTCTATGGTCGCATCAATCCTGAGCAAACTGCGAAAGGCAGAGGAGACAAGAAAAGCGCAGTTGCGTAGGCTGCGTAGAGACGAAAGGTGACCACGCTAGAGAAGCTCACCTCGCCTTGTGATGTAATACCTTATAGTGCTTCCACGGGGCATGGGAGCAGCAGCAGTTTTATTTTCAACGAAAGCTTAAAAATGAAGCCCCTGGATTATGTTGCGCAAAATTCCCAAGGTAAATAGACGCCATTGCTACCATCAGCAGAGCCACTATATTCATTGGTTTCTGGAAATGGGCCAGGTTCTATACAGTTTTTGACTCATATCCTGGAATAAAATAATTGCTTTTAAAAGATGCCATTTGAGAAAAGTTCTTTGATATAATTTAATCCCTACTTTCAAGGTAAATATAATGGCAAGTGATAAATGTCTACCAACATCCGACTGGTTCAAAAGCATCTTTCAATTGGCATAGTCTAAAGTATCTCTAGTTTGAGTTAATAGGGAAATGAGAGTGCTGTAAGACAGGACAACGTCTGTCGGGCCAGCTAGTCATTAGTAAAATGTGATGTGCCTGCAAGTCGCCTCTGGATGTTATATCATCAGGAATGTTGAAAATCGCTTGAGGGATAAAATACTGAAATCCTTCTTCGGAATCGAGATATTTTATTCAAAACTACTCGCGGAGGGGTTTTGTTTTGCTGTATAAAGTACTATTGGCCTACGCACCACCTTTTTCTTTCCGAGGCTCTCCAAATGGCTTTTATTGTTTTCTGTACTTGCTTCCCATACACCAGCTCTGTCACTCAGTATATATACTTTGACTTCTCGAAGTTAAATTTTCAACTTTCAATATTGAGTCTGTACGAAGATTATGTTATTTATGGAAATTGCTCCAATATAAACTTTCATTTGTCTTCCCTCATGAATAGTTGATTGACTTTACAGAGACTATCCCATATTCTATGCAACCTTGCAAGTTGTCATATAGAACGGTGGATCCCCCTCCCCATGTTAAATTCATTGCAGCAGTTAACTATTTACAGTACTCTTTAAACCGGCTCCCTTAAAGACAATTTTGAGGTGCTTAACCTCGCTTTGTAGTCCATCAATTGGAATCACTTCACTCTAATTAAGATACTTTGATGGGTTTATTTTCAGTTAATCAATTGCCTCTAAACGTCAGTCGATGAGGTACTCAATTAAGGGCTTTCCTAGTTTCTATGTGATAATTGTTCGAGTTATGCTCTATCTTAGAAACCTTACGGGATGGGCACAAGAGTCGATTCAGCGTGAATGCACATTCTTCTTTTGCTACAAAATTAACCTTTAACACACGTTTGACACGGACCGAGTCCGTATTTTTAATCTACTCCCTCCCCAGCATCACAGCATCCTTCTTGATTTATGTATTTCTCTCGTTCAAGGTTCTTAATGGACTTACCATGTCAACTGTGTAGCTGTTGATTTTCCCCCCTACCAGCCAATTTATGACAACGCAGCTTGTTTCTAGTTTTAAAAATAATGTCATTTGGGTACTTCAACAATGATTTGGAATCAGATTAATTTTTGTTTATTTTTGAAGTTAGGCAAATCGGGAAACCAGGAGCTAGACGCTTCAGGTATGGGAGACTTTGTTTGTTTCTTATGTAAGTGAATTTGAATGCAGAAGTATATCTATATGTATATTTAACATGTCATGTGAAATTGATTTTTAGGTTTTTGCGTTGCAGTAAATTTACACGAAAGAGCCAACTTTAACTCTGTCATCCCGCTCCTCCACCGTTTGAGCTCTATCTTCTTTGCAACAAAAAGGACCCCACTCCTCAGCGTCTCTCGGACAATGTTGTCTAGAGGGAGATCTCCTGTGTTTAAAAAGGGCTGCTGACGAATCCCTTCGCACCTTCCACAAGGAAAAAAAGTGTGATGGGCGTCGTCTACAACTCCATTCAAAAACACACAATCCAGGGATTGTGCCTTTCCAGTCTCATGCAAATAAGACTGAAAACCTCTATGCTCACTAAAGAACTGGGTAAGTAAATAGTCAGCCTCACCATGCTTCGGATTCAGCCACGCACCTAAGTTGCCAATAAGACGCGCAGTCCATCTGCCTCTAGTTTCATTCTTCTCATAGCTCTTCACGAGCAGCCACCTCCCTTGGCTCTTGTCCATTGAGCTTGTATATGGTTTGACGCTCCTTAGCAAGAAGGGCAACGGGGATTATTCCCGCGATCCCCATCACGGCCGGTTCAGAGGCAATGCGGTATGCAGCTGCCACCCACAAGGCTCCTCGTCTCTGTTCTGGCGCGAGACACTTACGATATACCTCTTTGCCAAGAGCGTCAGCCCATACCTCTGCACCGTAGAGCAGGACAGATTGTGCTGATCTCATCAGCAAACGCCGCCTGTTAGACCTATTTGCCATTAGCCTACTTAACGCCGAAACTCCAGCTGCAGACGTCTTCGCTGCTGCTTTAATTTATACAAAAAAGCTCAAAGAGTCAGCCCGAGGTACTTTACCGCTGATTTTGACTCGATTATCGACTCGCCGAACAATATGGGACGCAGGGTCGGAATTCTCATTTTAGTCAGGATGACTGCTTCGAATTTTTTCCAGTGCAAGGTTGAAACCATGAGTAGTCATCCGTTTACCCGTCGCATCAATATGCTGAGTCTACTTTGCGCCTGTCCGACTGACAATGCATCCTGCAGCAAGCGCCGCAACATCATCTGCATAATTGCTTCGTCCTTTGTGTCCGCCTTAATTTTAAGCAGAGGGTTTTCTGATGATGCAGCATGTTGTTGCCTCTTGTCCCTCTTCGCCGTCTTCTTTTAAGCCCTGGAGAGTGCCTGAGTGAAGTCTCCTTCAGATGCCCTTCCTCCTTTCATTTTTCTCTAGTTTGCACTGCAATGGGCTGTCTGCGATCCGTTTGGCGCTCGTAGTGTTCTCGTCGGCAGCCGCGGTTGTTTCTACTTCCCGCCAATTTCCTCTTACTCTCCATGTCCGCCTATAATATGAAATTCTGTCCAGGAGCTTCTCCAGCTCCATCAGCCCGTTTTTCAACCCTTTGTTGACGTTTTTCTGGAGAAACGTCGCAGATCGCATGCGCTTCACGACTGCGGCGCGTTTCTTAATAAACCTTTCCTCTTCAGCTTTCACCGGAGTAGTTGATACCGCTCCCACTCGGCTTATATTCGAAACCATTTGGTTAGTTTCGGCAATTTCCACTGTGCCTCTTTCCGCAACTAGAGCACTGCGTGGTCCTGCCTGGGTTGCCGTCTCCGTCGCAGGTGCCATATCACTTGGCGAGCGCTACTCTCCATCTGCGCATACCAATGTCTCGTCGCAGGTGCCGCATCACTTTGTAAGTCCTTCTCTCCGTTTGCGCATCCCGATGTCTCGTCGGGTACTTCAGTCCTTGCTGCGCCTTTCGCTAGGCGCTGGGGCAAGCGGCGCATTTTCGTTCAACGTATAAACGCAGTCAGCCCACTCTCCATTGTCACTATTTCCTCGTTCGTTTTGTTAATGTTCGCCATTTAAGTTTTTTACCAGTGTATCGTGTACAAGGAAAAGAGTGGTAATAGTAAGGAACGGGTACACCCTTGGGGACAAAGCCCCTACCTCCTTTCCCTGGAGCCTGACCTACGATTAACTAATCCCGGAACTCACGGACAGATCAACGCTAGCTCGGGGCAACGCGGTCGACTTATACCGGCTCAATGTACACTACCTGACCAGGGTCCCGAAGGGGCTGGCTCCTGATACACGCTACAATTACTACCTTGGCAGAGCTAGGCTCACATCACCCCATCAGAACTACTTGCTCGGGCACCCCGGAGACGCCACTCTCCGCATGGTAAGCGACCCGTTAAGGGTCGTTGACGACATTTACAAACGAAATCTTAAAAAGTAATCAATTCGTTATTTGATTCCACCGTACACATGTAAATATCAAAACTGCTAAGAAGTGAAAGCTAGTCTATTAATGCAGTTTAATGTAGTCTAATACGTCCCTATTTTTTTTAACGAGGTAGCTAGTACCACCACGAACACGGATTCTTTAAGATTATCAACGTTAGACCTTCATCAGTTTATCACCAGTAACTTAAATTTTAAGCTACTTCCTTTTCTTCACGTGATATTCTTAAAATAGATTTTATTATTACAATTTTCAATGGCTCACAGCCTAATAAATCTGACGTTGCTTACACTAGAAATATGTCTACTCCAATGATAGAATCCTATCTTTGTTTCTCTGTGGGATAATTTCCCTTCCGTCACAAATATCACCAAAAAAATAAGAAAGGAAAGCTAATTTTCATATCCTAATTGAATGCATCTCATTACCCAAAGCATGCTTAGCGGACGGTGGCGGCGACGAAATTCATACAATTACCCTCCCAACCCTCCAGCTATTTGTATTCAAACCAAACTCAGCAAATCGCCCCAGGAAACAAAACGGCTTGTTAAACAGGCAATGAACCTCCTTTATATGGGCTTCGAATGCCATTTAATGCCACTCATCTTTGAAGTTTTCCTGCAAGAAAGCGATCTCGGCAAACCAGAATAGATACTTTGCATACTTTAGTCCTTACACTCGTAATACTCTACGCTAGGCAAGCATTTTTTTCCTGCCGTCACTCCTCTTTCCTTCTGAGCTATTCTCACTCGTACAAAAGTTCAAGGAGTTTTCCATTTCACCATTTCTTTTTTTGCTAGTCTGCTGCTCGGTACCGACCCCAGGATGTGCGCTGGATGTGTCGTGAAATCGTATTGGAAAAGTTGGCTTCCGAGGAAAGTGCTCTCTAATTAAAATTTTGAGGCACTTATTTCTGAAAAACAAACTGTTCAGGCGACATTTTATCCCAAAAGTGGTTGGAATTGTTGAGAAAGAATTTCGCTAAAAGATAATTTCGTTGGAGTATTGCTTCTTGCACTGAATCTTATATATTTTTCCATTGCGAGTTTGGAGGCGTTCGCTTCGAAAACTTAATTGGATTTACGTGAGAAACTTTTCAAATCACAGAATGTAAAATGAAGCACGAGACCAAATCAGGCGGAAAAGTCGCGATGGAGACTGCAAATAATTGTTGTTCGGGCTCAAATTCGAGAGGAATTTCATGTTTTCATTGGATTTACTGCGAAGGATTTTTTATGGAAAAAAGCCACAACGCCAAGTGTAATAGAAAAAAGGAATAAAAATTTATTTCGTGTTGAAATATTTTCAAACATATTTTCGAGCAAATGAGAAAAGTTTACACGAACAATGGGAAATAGAAAATTACACGAAAGTTCGTCTCTTGTTTCAGTTCGAGCGAATTAGACCTGCAGGCATGACGCTGTTCATTTGTCACTATTAAAATCAAAGAAACGCTCAAATTCAAATTATCAGAAACAGTGGTCCCATCCTGAAGCTAATTATTCCCCGTTATCCTGTTAGAACTTCTTCAGCTCCATGGAGCCGGAAAATTTCGATCTAAACTTTGAAATTTTAATCGTTTATAACATAATTCATTTTCATATCCCGTCGAGGCCAAAATATCTGAGCTAATGATGAAAAACATCACACTTGCTACCTCATGCATGAAAATATAATTTGGCCAGCAATAAATCACAAACAGACCCTTTTACATCTGCTGCCCCAACTTGATAGATGACCAACAGGGCTAATAGCATTCCGTCTAGAGTTTGTTTTAATTTTGTCTACTAGAAGCCTCCTGGAGCCTATCCAGGCCAGTAGCTTCCATTCCGTACATTCTTTTCGACACTTGGGAATTAGGGTTTTGGTTTCAGCTAAAAGGGTTCCAGTGTAGATCCAAACGTATGGGTATGTATGTGAGTATATGTGAACACAGTGAAATCGTAGCGGTAAGAAAGGAAATCATATAATTCGTAACCATTTGCTTCGCATGATGTCAGAGTCAGCAGGTTGCCCAAAGCTGACTTTTAGATAACAAATCATCGTCCGGAAGGTACTGATATGTTGCCATCCATCAAATGTATCTACTGTGATATACTGTGTTTTTCGGAATGCCGGAATCAAAAAGGAATATGGAAAAGGGTTAGATTCGATTATGGGATCTGCATTCCTGAGTAGCTATGTGTGTGTTTGTTTAAAAATGATATTTTTATGACTAAACATATGCCTACGTTGAAAAGATTATACTAATTGCAAATGATAAAGGAAGAAGTATAGTGTTATATTTAGAGCGATTTTTGATTCGGAGAAAAGGGGAAGGCATAGTTCAGTAGCAAAGACTGCAGCACGTAGGTGTGAGAAACTGACTTTACATATTCTGAGAAAGAGAAGTTCTCATGTGCAAATTGATTCACATACCCGCTATTATAAACAACATTCAACGGCAGAATTTGTTCATCCTCCACTTCCACAAAAACTGGTGACAACTGCAGCAGTTGCAAAGCGTAGAGCTGGAACCGAACACTGCGGTTCATTTAGGTTGTTGAGAAAGGTAGAACACCATCAGAAAAAGAAAGGTAGTCCAGTAGTAGAGTGTTCAAATTACCGTCCAATCCAGTTGTTGTCCCATATTATGAAGATTTTTCTTCTTCTTCTTTTTCGTCAGCCTTTGCCCCGTTCACAAGCGGGGTCGGCTCGTCGTGATCTGTTTCGCCATTTGGCTCTATCGAATGCCTGATCTGGGTGCAATCTCGAGGCTTTCAAATCCCCATCCAGCGTATCAAGCCACCGTTGCTTAGGTCTGCCTTTTGGTCGTTTACCATCGACTTCGATGTTCAGACCAATCTTTGCAAGTGAATTCTCGTTTGCACGAATTGCGTGACCATACCATCGAAGACGCCTCTCTCGCAACTTTTCCACGATCGGTGCAACCCCATAACGATCGCGGATATCCTCATTTCGGATGTGATCTAAACATGTGACGCCACTAGTCCAACGTAGCATCTTCGTCTCCATTACCGCAAGACGCCGTTCATTGTCTTTTATGGTCGGCCAACACTCAGAACCATAGAGAGCGACTGGACGGACGACATTGCGGTAAATTTTAGATTTGAGACGTTCGTTGATACGTCGATCACAAAGGACACCAGTTGTGGAACGCCACTTCATCCAGGTTGCGTTAATGCGTGAAGCAATTTCATAACGCAGTTCTCCATTGGCTGATAGCGTTGACCCGAGGTATTTAAATCGCTCAGTTCTGGGCAGATCACTGCCGCTGACAGTGATTGTGCCTGTTTCATGGGGATCAGTCGTCAAAAATTCAGTTTTGTTTAAATTCAATCTGAGACCGTGTTGCATGAGGCGATCGTTCCATTTTTGAACAAGTTGCTCGAGATCATTTTTGCTATCAGATGCCAGGAAAACATCATCTGCATAAAGCAGTGTGTAGGGCGCTGGACGTTGGATATCCCGTCAAATAACCATCAGCTAAGCCGGGGTTTTTAAGAACTGCGGAGCTACTCACGCAATACACGCTGCACGGTTACTCATGGAAAAGCACCGTGAGAAGCATCCTCATCTTTACTAATATGGGTTAAACATAATAAGCGAAGTGAGACGACGAGATTCTCGAGAGTAATCATCTCCCTTTCCGGCACAGTGCTTTTGCGCTTCGGAAAGTCCATTGGTAGTATAATTTGATGTCAGATTGCCGCTAACGGCAGGATCTTCACTGCAAGATTGCGCTAAGGTTAAGGGATATCAGGACTGCATATTGAATGATGCTTTCTGGAACAACTACACAAACTTGAAGAGAAGCTTCTTAAAAGCGACATTATGCTCATGATAGGTGATCTGAATGCTAAGATTGGCCTGATAACATTTTAATCGAACAACGGTGGAACGATTGACGAGTTCTGCACACTATATTGCACTGGCTTACTAAATGGAGTAAGTAATGGTAGAAAGATCAATCTGGGTGGTCGGAGTCAACCTAGAGGGGAGAACTATCCCAAAAAACCTAAAAAGTTGGCGATATTGACCGCAAAAATCCGCCCCTGCAAATATGGAAGCTCTACCGAGATGTTCCGCCAACATGCGGTTGCTTGTCTCTTTGCCAGCCAGGCACGGGCATATAGGAGGCTGTTTGAATATTTAAATTCCTCACGTGTCATTTAACAAAAACTTCACGTGTCCTGTTACCAGGGCATGGTTCCGCATCAGAACTCGGAAAACAAATAAAAACAAAACAAGTAAACACGAGAGCTAAAGGTAGAGGTAAAACAAAAACAAAAAAATAACGGGTCGGCTACGCGCGTGGAGCCGCAATACCTCGGACCTGATTGCCGCGATCGGGAAGGAAGATCTACAACGGATCGCATCCTCAATCGATGCTTTTCCTGTCTCAGATGTGCGAGAGGTGGGACATTTGGGTTTCCGATGGTACCTTGGTATTCTCAGTTCATAAAATTAAGCTATTAAGGTTTCATTCACAAGAATGTTTAATTTGATTGGTTCTACCCATAATATTGATGTTTTTTTCCAATGTCTCAAGTATATGACTCCAGCATTGCCCATGTGGACCCATGAAATGCCAATCTAAATTGCTCCTTCATCAAGTAAAACGGATCGCTATGCACTAGGGAAGAACTTCTTCTCAACAAAATCGAACTTTGCGGCACCTTTCGCCCATTATTATTTTCTTGTAATCATTCATTTTAGAACTACGTGAACTATTTGCGAAACAAACCGAATAGACAGTTTATATAAGTTTAACAATAGACAAGCTCATACGCATCATCATCATCATCATCATCAACGGCGCAACAACCGGTATCCGGTCCAGGCCTGCCTTAATAAGGAACTCCAGACATCCCGGTTTTGCGCCGAGGTCCACCAATTCGATATCCCTAAAAGCTGTCTGGCGTCCTGGCCTACGCCATCGCTCCATCTTAGGCAGGGTCTGCCTCGTCTTCTTTTCCTACCATAGATATTGCCCTTATAGACTTTCCGGGTGGGATCATCTTCATCCATACGGATTAAGTGACCCGCCCACCGTAACCTATTGAGCCGGATTTTATCCACAACCGGACGGTCATGGTATCGCTCATAGATTTCGTCATTGTGTAGGCTACGGAATCGTCCATCCTCATGTAGGGGGCCAATTCTTCGGAGGATTCTTCTCTCGAACGCGGCCAAGAGTTCGCAATTTTTCTTGCTAAGAACCCAAGTTTCCGAGGAATACATGAGGACTGGCAAGATCATAGTCTTGTACAGTAAGAGCTTTGACCCTATGGTGAGACGTTTCGAGCGGAACAGTCTTTGTAAGCTGAAGTAGGCTCTGTTGGCTGACAACAACCGTGCGCGGATTTCATCATCGTAGTTGTTATCGGTTGTGATTTTTGACCCTAGATAGGAGAAATTGTCAACGGTCTCAAAGTTGTATTCCCCTATCCTTATTCTTGTTCGTGTTTGTGTTTGACCAGTGCGGTTTGATGTTGTTGGTTGATTCGTCTTCGGTGCTGACATTGCCACCATGTATTTTGTCTTGCCTTCATTGATGTGCAGCCCAAGATCTCGCCCTGATAGCCGCCTGCTCGATCTGGATGAAGGCAGTTTGAACGTCTCGGGTGGTTCTTCCCATGATGTCGATATCGTCAGCATAGGCCAGTAGTTGGGTGGACTTGAAGAGGATCGTACCTCTTGCATTCACCTCAGCATCACGGATCACTTTCTCGAGGGCCAGGTTAAAGAGGACGCATGATAGCGCATCCCCTTGTCGTAGACCGTTGTTGATGTCGAATGGTCTTGAGAGTGATCCTGCTGCTTTTGTCTGGCCTCGCACATTGGTCAGGGTCAGCCTAGTCAGTCTTATTAATTTCGTCGGGATACCGAATTCCCTCATGGCCGTGTACAGTTTTACCCTGGCTATGCTATCATAGGCGGCTTTAAAGTCGACGAACAGATGGTGCAACTGTTGTCCATATTCCAACAGTTTTTCCATCACTGCCGCAGAGAGAAAATTTGATCTGTTGCTGATTTGCCTGGAGTGAAGCCTCTTTGGTATGGGCCAATGATGTTCTGGGCGTATGGGGCTATCCGGCCTAGCAAGATAGTGGAGAATATCTTATAGATGGTACTCAGCAACGTGATACCTCTATAATTGCTGCACTGTGTGATATCTCCCTTTTTATGTATGAGACAGATTATGCCTCGCTGCCAATCGTCAGGCATTGATTCGCTGTCCCATACCTTGAGCACAAGTTGATGAACCACTTGGTGTAACTGGTCGCCTCCATATTTAACCAATTCGGCTGTAATTCCATCGGCTCCTGGCGACTTATGATTTTTTAGCCGATGAATTGCACGGACTGTTTCTCCTAAACTTGGTGGTGGCAGTATTTGTCCGTCGTCTTCAGTTGGCGGGACCTCCAAATCGCCGATGTTCTGGTTGTTCAGTAGCTCATCAAAGTACTCAACCCATCGCTCTAATATGCCCATTCTGTCGGAAATCAGATTTCCCTCTTTGTCTCGGCAGGATGAGCATCGAGGTGTATAAGGCTTCATCCTGCTGACTTGTTGGTAAAACTTCCGCGCCTGGTGCGGTTGCTCCCTGTACTTTGCTAGTTCACAGACTTGTTGGTTCTCCCAGGCTTCCTTTTTCCGTCTGTGAAGTCGCTTCTCCGCTCGACGGAGTTCGTGATAAGTCTCTGCGCGTGCCCGCGTTCTTTGAGAATGCAACATTACTCGGTATGCGGCATTCTTCCGTTCCGTTGCTACCTTACATTCATCGTCAAACCAGCCGTTCCGACTCCTTTTGCGGCTGGGGCCAAGTATATTTGTGGCCGTATCCATGATAACGTTCTTCAGGTGGTTGTGAAGATCATTAGTTGATGTTTCATCTCCAGGCCCTCTATTGACTGCGGTTATTGCGGCATCCATTTCCCTCTTATAGGTGTCGCGGAGGGTTGTGTTGTGGATGGCTTCAGTGTTCAGTCTCACCTGATTGTCAGAGGGGATTCTAGATGGTATTGTTATTCGAGCTCGGAGCACCATGCCAACGAGATAGTGATCCGAGTCTATATTGGCCCCCCTATATGTTCTGACATTCATCAAGGCTGAGAGGTGGCGGCGTTCGATCAACACGTGGTCAATTTGGTTGCAAGTGGTCCCGTCTGGAGAGGCCCACGTATGTTTGTGGACCGCTTTCCGCGCAAACCAGGTACTTCCAACAACCATTTCGTGTGACCCTGCTAATTGAATAGTCCGCAGTCCGTTATCATTTGTTTTTTCGTGTAAGCTATGGGAGCCAACGTATCGCCTGAATACGGGCTCCTTCCCTACTTGGCTGTTAAAATCCCCAAGTATGATTTTGATATCATATCTGGGACAGGCTTCGAGGGTTCTTTCTACTGCCTCGTAGAAGGTATCCTTCTCCGACTCTGCAGTCTCCTCTGTAGGGGCGTGAACGTTTACGAGGCTTATATTTCTAAACTTGCCTCGCAAGCGCAGAGTGCATAGCCGTTCGCTTATACTTTCAAAGCCGATAACAGCAGGTTTCATTTTTTGGCTGACTAAGAAACCTACTCCGAGCACATGGTTTACTGGATGGCCGCTATAATATATGGTGTAGTGACTCTTCTCCAGGAAACCGGTCCCTGTCCATCGCATCTCTTGCAACGCAGTTACATCAGCCCTATATTGGGACAGGGTATCGGCTAGCTGCTTATCAGCTTCATCTCTGTACAGGGAGCGCACGTTCCATGAGAAAATGCGCAAATCGTTGTTCCTTTGTCGTTGCCGGGTCCGTCGTTTTAATATCCGTTCACATCAACGAGGGTTTTTTAGTACGTTTCTCGCAGAAATTTCCAAATCAACCTATCACTGGTTCACCTTCTTTCTTTGCCTAAAGACTCGCTAATTGTTTCAGCCTAGATTTTGAATCAACAAGTTGGGAAACCGCAAGCTGGACACTTCAGCTATGAAAGGTTTTGTGTATTTCTCATATAAAAATATTTGAGTGGACATTTGTCCGATTAGAACCTAGCACGTATTATAAGCATATATTATGTCAGAACATCCACTTTCGCGTGACACTGACATTCAAAGTTTTGAATTTGCACAAAAGCGATAAATTCGATCTATTATATTTTTTTAGTAATAGCGAGATTCTTCTATCTTATAGCGTACATTGCTGCAAAATTTCATGATGCTAAGGTGAACTTCAGGGGGGTTTCGCAGCCAATGACTAAAAATTATAGTTATATACTATTATTAACTTTATTTGAACAGATAGCGATATGGAGAGTATTTCAGAGCCAAGAATATTGGCAGCCTCCTAATTTTTTCGAATTTTGCGTTAGGTAACCTCTGAAAATGGTTCCGTGAGTAAATGATCGATTTCTTAACGAAAAATAATATTATCGGTGAATGTAGTCTATCCAGACACCGTTTTGTATATCAAATTCTTCAGAGACTTTACCTCAATACAACATGTGACATTTTGCGCTATCGCATTTCGTTGCGATAATTTCTCCTCCTGCGTAAGCATTTCATATGGGCGCACACAAAAACCTTTCCGAAATCGATCAAAAGCAGGTGAAGTGGTGGTCTGATTTCCGCGACTTGCTACACTCTAAGAGGCGGAACTTCATTGGATGCAATTAAATTGAGAACCATGGTGAAGCGTCAATCCTAACTTTACGGCTGTTCATCACCGCAAAAGCTCGAGCGCGTCGCCCTTGATTTCACTCTCAGTAGAACTTCAATTCCTTACTTTCAGCGATCAGCTTCCATAATTCCGTAGTTAGGCAAATTTTGTGACGGTCCTTCTAGATATGACCGACGACCAGAGTAGCACCTTAGAAAAAAGCATATTTAATGGTGCCCTAATGTTCATCGATATTCTCAGGTGGTTTAACAATGTATTTGCCGTTCGATCAGCAAGATAGCTTTCCCACAGTCAAGCGAAAACTAGACCATTCAAACGGTTGATGCTGAATTCGGGGCTCTGCAACCCAGCGAGAAGAGGTGGACGCAACACGCAAGCAAAGGCAAGATATCATTAAATGGTGATCCGTTTTGAGGCCGATATCAGCGCTTCTCTTGTTAGGTACGCCCGGAAGACAACTTCTAAAACTACTGCTGATCAGAAAGTGAGCGCGAGACGGTGGAAGCTGCAAACCTCCTACGGTTATCGTCACGGTTATCAAGACCGTGCTTCCCCATCACATGTTTGAGAAATTTGTTGTCAGAATCCATCTCAGATTACAATCACAATCTTACCTTTGAAAAACCATGCCTGGACTGTTAATTGAATGCTCGTTAAAGTGTAAGTCTTTGTTGGTGCATAGTACGTTACAATTGAAAAATTCTCATTCTGGACTGGAATCTCGCAGGCAGAATTCTGCCCAAAATCGACGGAGGGTGGGCTTCAGTTACCACAAGCAATAATCTGACACCAGATTCACGTCAGGCCTTACAGAGTATAACACCAGAGTGTTACAAGGCGAAAAGCAGTGCTATTCTAATTTCCATTATCTGATCTCATTCGACCCAAGAATGTTTACAATATGTAATACCGGAACTCTTGCACAAGTTGGAGAAAGTTGACATTCTCGGGCACTCGATACGGACATACACATACAATGGAAACTAATTTGTGTGCAAAGTTTGTTAGCCAAAGATCCTAATCGATAAGTTCGTCCTATCTGAGACATGTATAACGTTTTACCACCTAGAAAATTTCAAAATTTCGAGGCTGTTTATTCACAAATTTCTATCCCATTTAGTCACTATTTACGACAAGTAGGGAATACTTTGAGTGAATTCTTAATTCCTATCTCAAAGAAAGTCCCTATCTTGGTAGGGATGGCTCACCTGCTTTCGAAAATTACACGCCCATTCAAAATAGTCAAAAGTCACTTGTCCCATGAAAAGGTGAGAGCTGCTATACTGTCCTTTGAACATTTCAAAGCACCTGGTATGGATGGCATCTATCCGGCAATGCTAAAGGAGGGTATGGAGCATTTAGAGCGACCTCTAAGAAATATTTTTCGAGGATGTCTTGCTCTGGGCTACGTGCCTTCTTCTTGGCAACAGGTTAAAGTAGTTTTCGTACCGAAACCTGGGAAAGATGACTATTCTAATCCAAAGAACTTCAGACAGATCAGCCTGACTTCATTCTTGCTGAAAGGTTTGGAGAGACTGGTGGAGCGTCATATTCGTGGAAACGCACTTAGGTCACACCCACTTAGTGAAAACCAACATGCTTACCAACGTGGAAAGTCCTGTGAGTCTGCTCTTCATTCTTTGGTCACAAAGATAGAGGATGCAACTTTGAATGGTGAGTACGCGATGGGGGTGTTCGTGGACATTGAAGGGGCTTTTGACTGTGCGCCTTTTCAAAAACTTTGTGATGCCGCCAGAGCGCATGGTGTAGATGATGCTTTAATTAAGTGGATCCATGCTATGCTAACGCAAAGGTTGTTGTGCGCTGAGGTAGGGGTCGATCGCTACCTGACTACGGAAGCGACGAAGGGCTGTCCCCAAGGAGGTGTGCTTTCGCCACTTCTGTGGAGTATGCTGATCGACTCACTGCTTTGCGAACTGCAAAATTTGCCAATACACGCTCAAGCTTATGCTGATGACGTGGCTGTACTTGCTGTTGATCGGGATCTTGGAACGGTGTGTAGGAACATACAGCGTGCCGTTGATTTGATAGACAGCTGGTGCCTTAGACATGGTTTGTCAGTTAATCCAAATAAAACCACAATGGTTTTATTCACACGAAGGAGAAAACTGGATGGACTTTGTCTCCCTGAGATGAGGGGTACTACCCTTCAACTCTCCGAAGAAGTGAAATATCTGGGGGTCACTCTAGATAAAAAACTTCTTTGGAACAAACATGTAGAGGTAAAGATGAAACGAGCTCTCACAGCTTATGGGCTGTGCAGACGGACCTTTGCCTCGACATGGGGACTCAGGCCTCATGTGGTAATGTGGATATACGTTGCCATCATTAGGCCGATGTTCGTATATGCATCCGTAGTGTGGTGGGTTAAGGTGAGACAAAAAGGTTTTCACCGTAAACTAGACGCACTGCAAAGAACTGTTTGTCTGGGTATCACTGGTGCCATGAGCACGACATCCGGCGCAGCTCTGAATGCATTACTCAATTTGCAGCCCCTGGATATATTTATTCAAAGCGCTGCAATGAGAGCAGCTCATAGGCTAATTCGATTAGATCTATGGGAAAACAACGGATATGGGGGGCACAGAGCATTGGAAGAGCTACTGAGAGGACTGAATCCAGTTCTTACAATGCCTTCCGATTCTCGTGTCCCCATACATCTGTGTGGTAGAAGATATGAAGTTACCCTGAAGCGTAGAGAGGACTGGGAAAACCCAGAGGAATGCGTGGCGGGATATAAGGAAGTCTTCTACACCGATGGCTCAAAAACAGAAGAGGGTTCTGGAGCCGGAGTCTACCTCTCGAATAAAAACGAGAAGTGGGCTTTTCCTTTGGGACAATATGCAACGGTTTTTCAAGCCGAAGTTTATGCGATCCTAAGGGTGGCAAACTGGGTGATTGACGAGCGGTTGAAGGGCAGGCGCATCGCAATCTGCAGTGACAGTCAAGCTGCACTGAGGGCATTGAGCAGTCCTTTGATCACCTCGAAAATCGTTCAGGAATGCAGAAACCATTTGAACTCTATGTCTAGATTCAATACGGTGGAACTACTCTGGGTACCTGGTCACTGTGGCATAGAGGGAAATGAAATCTCGGACGCTTTAGCGAAAGAGGGGTCAATCTCCCCTATGTCGGGACCGGAGCCAGCAATTGGGGTATCAGTAGCATTGGCTAAATCTGTTTTCAAAAACTGGGAACAAGTTTCCCATAACGACAGGTGGCAGAGCTTAAATGCTGCTCGACACACCAAACTTTTCCTGCCAGAACCCAACATACGTACCGCAAAGTTTATCCTGTCGAAAAGCAGGAGGACTTGCAGGTGTATTGTGGGCATTCTGACAGGCCATAATTCACTAGCTGGGCATATGTTCAGAATAGGAATTACCGAAGATGATACGTGTCCCTCCTGTAATGAGGAAGCGGAATCCACGGAGCATTTCCTATGTGAATGCCCCGCCTATGGACGCATCAGGCATCAGATCTTTGGTGCCGATGTCCTCCAATTGCGACGGGTTGCATCACATCCACTAACGGAAATCCTGCGATACGTTAACGAATCCGGAATATTCCGTTAGACGGGGGAGGCGAGTACAATGGGCCAACGCGGCCTGAGTGCTCAGAAGCTGTAGCTTCTCCCCCACCATACACACACACACACACACACACACTTGTCCTTCCTCCTTTCTTGAACTGGTTTAGGATTATTCTTGTGGGAATTACTCTATGCAGATGCTGTTTAATTGTTTACGTCTTTTTCGTATCCGCTAGCTTGACTATATTTTCTTGCAGTCCGAAGTAGGAACCTTGATGCATCGATGGTCGGTGAATAAGCTGACATTAAAGCCGGAAATGTGGATGCGTAGACTTTAAGCTCTCCGTGGTTTCGGGACAATACGCTTGCCCCGTTGTAGTCAGTTCGATTCATTTGTTTGTTTCGTTCTGACGACTGTTGACTATAGTGAATACCCAGTGTAACATTGTGCCCATACTCATTCTCATATATATTATAGTAACTTCCTCATCGATCTACGTGACATTCTATCCCATATGCAAGGAAATGGAATCTATTCGCTCCAAATTTCCGGATTGCGATGGGTACTGTGGTATCACTTTCCACGCAAAATATCTGAGTACTTCCTCTACATTCCGGAGAACACGACTAAAATTCTGTCCGAACGTTACCTATCGCTGTAACTTTTGCTGTTCTGCTACGCTATCTGATGCGACAATACATGGCTGCGTTAGTGTCGATTCACCGTGAAGTGTGAAAGTTACCATCTAATCTGCTTCTTTAAGCTGCTGTTGCATTAGGCACAAGCGTAGCCTCGGCTTCTGAGACGCCTTTGCTTGGCTCTGCATATAGTCTGGCCGGCTAATCATGTTTGCCGAGCATTATTCCAGTGCAACTATAAAAGGTCGCATCACCCCGAAGCTGTTTCCAAGCCAAAGTATCTCTAATAATCGTCAACTCAACTCTGTCTGTCTCTACCTCTATTCACTGTGAAGCTGATGATGGATGGCATTCCAGATCGAGTGGTAGCTTCCTTCAAGCTAACATATCGCTATGATTTCGATGCTATTGCCCAATCCTCCTTTTGGCCCCAAGAAGTCTTTATTAATCGTTATCAGGGGACTAAGCCACGAAAAAATTTCCGGCGCCCAACTTGATGATTTTGATTTTCGTAATTTAACACTTTTTTTACCAAACTGTAAGATATTTTAGATTCTGAGCTCCTCGAAGGTTACTATCTCTTTCACTGTGACAAAGGCTGCGATCCATTTACCAAGTCCCCTATCCATGATGGGGCCATCGTTTGCTCCTCCTCCACCACCTGCGAATCTATCATCGTACGAGTCATTCCGAGAAACGCAATTACAGCATGGGAAACTTCGAAGGTCTGAACTCAGCCCTAGTGACAATAAACTGGGGTCCCCTCCTCTCTTCATTAACGTATGACCAAGCACTCACCACCTGCTCTACCATTTCATCAGATCACTCCTCTCCAATATCCCTGCGCTCTTACCCTATTTAGTTTAGCACACTGCTTACCCCTCTCCTTATAACTACATCATTGACATGCTTGACACCAATGTGGGCCCTAGTTATGATAGTCAACCAAAATTTCTCCTGCCTAAAACTCATCAGTCCGTCTCACTATATCTAATCTCCATTATATACAACAAACAAACAAAATCCTGGAAGGGAACCGTTTTCCTGGCATAGGAAAGGAAGTTCTCATCATTCCCATTCACTAAAGTAGCGATCGCAGTCTTGCTGAGAATTATCGTCCCATTTCGTTCTACTTTTCCTGCGCCAACATCTTAGAAAGGTATATTAACGACTGGTTGTCCGCCCACTTTGACCACCACGCTTACCAAAGTCGTGTTTAGCAATTAAAACTCCGTCGCTAGTAGCAATTTTTTATTTGACATATATATGAGTATCCATCCGACGAGTGTCCGGATAGCTGAGTGGTTAGAGCATAAGGCTGTCGTACGGAAGGTCTCGGTTAAAATCTGAGTAAAAATTTGTATCGTGATTTGACGTCGGATACCGGTCGATTCAGCTGTGAATGAGTACCTGAATCAAATCAGGGTAATAATCTCGGGCGAACTCAATGCTGACCACTTTGTCTCCTATAGGGTACTGTAATCCTGCAGTGTACCATTACTACGGTCTTGAATGAAGTGCTCCAATACACTTCAAGGCCCTAATCCGATTGGATTGTTGCGCCAACGATTATTATTATTATTATAATTATACACCCAACACTAAAGAAGGGAAAAAGTTTTCACCGGAATACAGATAAATGTTAAATAAAAAATTACTGCAAGCAATGCAAACGGGGTTGAGTTTTAATTGCTAAATGCTTTTTGCTGGAAATACCCTCCCGCCCGCTACCTCCAGCCCGCTCGATTTCACCAACTTTGTGGCAGAATGTTTAAATTTACGGCAGGAATTGCATACTATCTACAACGATTTTGCTAAAGCCTTCGACAATGTAAATCACAAGATACGTTTGTAAAAACTCTCCTCTCTCACGGTTCTCGTATCACTTATTTCATGACCTGCTTCTTACTTTTCCAACTGCATATGTTGTGATGGCTGCTGGCGTTCCTTTGCCCCCACCCCTCTGGCGTCCCACAGGGATCTATTCTTGGCCCTTTATAATTTCTATTCTTTACCCACGGCCTTTCCCTCTCCTTAATTGTTGCTGTTTGCTCTATACCAACGACCTTAAGCTATTTTCCGCAATATCGTCACCGATGATCTTTGTTTTCTCCAAATCAAACCCAGACGCTTTGGTTCGCTGGTGCTCTGCTAATGGTTTGGCGCTAGAATTCAGAAAGTACCATGACTCGTTATGTAAAATGGTTGAGCTTTATACACTTTCCCTCTGATTTTGAATCTATCCAACCCTTTTCAGCTCCCTCGTAAGACCGCTCTGTGATTTGGTCATCCTCCCGTAACTCTGATGCCTCTTTTTTAAGTTTTCTTCGTATCGATCAGTCTTTCAGCCTTTACTTTTTGAACCATCTCTTTCTAGCGTAGAACATATCTGGATTTTTACTCATTTTTAAGGTTTTGTGTAAAACAAAAAAAATTGGTCTACAGACTGTCTGTCTGTCTGTCACGCGTACTGTACTCAGAAACTGTTATACCAATTGACTCCAAATTTGGTAGAAAGGTGGGAAATGTGAATGCCCACACATACAGTGACTTACATCGATCCACGTAGAATTTAGGGGATATCCGAGATCGATATGTGGTTACACCGGTCGTGGAAAAATTGTGAGAGGGGCGTCGTCGATGGTATGGTCACGTAAATCGCGCTGACGAGAATTCACTTGCCAAGATTGGTCTGAACATCGAAGTCAATGGTAAGCGACCAAAAGGCCGGCCCAAATTACGGTGCTTAATGTGCTAGATGAAGATATAAAAGCCTCCTGATTGCATGCAAATCAGACTTTTGGTAGAAGCAGACGGCGAAACCGATCATGACGAGCGAACCCCGCTGGTGAACGGGACAAAGACTGAAGAGAAAGAGAGGGGGTCTTCATAAATGCAAAGGGTAGGTATAGGTTTTTTTTCACCAAAGTCATGTACGATATCAAATGGAAGGTCTCGATCAGTACTTTTAAAAGCTGGTCTCAATTCTGACATTTAATGAAAGGGGTGGGTGGTAGCTGGAAACTGGTCATTTATTGCACCGACAACCCATTCTCAGAACTTACCCAATGGAAAAAAATCGCCACTATAGGACATAACAGGGTTGAGAGAGATTAATGGAAAAAATGGTGAAAATGCAGCAAAACTTAATCGTCATCAAAACATCGTTACGAACTTTCTAGAAGATCTAGATAATTATAGTGTTGTAAAGCGAAGTAGCAGAAAGTCGTCGATTGATGACCGGTACAACCAGGATTTTCGACATTTATCAGTGAATAAGAAAAGGAGTTGTGAGGAAATAAAGGCAGCACTGAACCTTAATGTTACCAGGAATAGGATTTGCTAAATACTGTATGAAAATCGAAACGTTCAATATGCTTCGCCATCAAGTTATATTTAGTGATCTAATTTGAATGACTGCGACGGTAACCGAAAGTGTTGGTCTGATTTGTGGCGTCCCAGAGAGACGCGGCGTCAATGCAATTTTGGTGGGGGATCAGTAGTGGTTTGGGCTGCATTTGGATATAATGGATGATCTCCGAGGTGCTTTCATGTATTTCTTGGAGACTTGGCTTCTCAGTAAGAAAAATTGCGGATTCTTGGCCGCGTTCGCGTTCCGAAGAATTTTCGGCCCCCTATATGAGGATGAACGATTCCGTAACCTACATAACGACGAAATCTGTGAGCGATACCATGACCGTCTGGTTGTAGATAAAATCCGGCTCAATAGGTTGCGATGGGTGGGTCTGCTAATTCGCATGGATGAGGATGATACAGCCGAAAAGTTGATAAGGGCAATATCTGTGGTAGAAAAAGAACACGAGGCGGACTCTGCCTGAGATGGAGCGATGGCGTAGGTCGGGACGAAAGACAGTTTTTAGGGATATCAAATAAGCGGTCCTCGGCGCAAAACCAATATGTCTCAAGTTCCTCACTAAGGCAGGCCTAGACCGAATACCGGTTGTTGCGTCGTTAATGATGATGATGATAATTCTACAAAATAAGATTAAATTAAAAGAAAGGCTTTTTGTTAGAGGAGAATTTTTATGTTGCAGACATAATTATTTAGCGGACTGTACCTAAAGCGTCCAGTTTCTGGTTTCCCGACTTATGCAAATTTCTTTCGGGCCTGATGGACTGCATCTCCTCTAACGACATCACCTTAAATTTCAGGCTTAAATTTGGTGGCGAAACATCAATTTGGCGTAATAAGGTGGCAAGAATTTTCCTCTTTTACATATAACTCATTTCAAAAAAAGTATCCTTGAAAATTCCTGAATCGAGCCTTTCCTTTGACAGCGATTACATTTGAAGGAAAAATGTTCACTTCATCATGTATGTACCTACAATGTGATGAAGTTTTCCATTACGGAGATATTTTCACCAAATTTGAGATAATTAATTCAATCGTTTATAAATATCAATACACATTCATATTAAAAGATAGTGTTTGCACAAAAGTTGGAAAAGTTTCGAAAGTTATTACTATGATTTGAACTTGTGGCATCTTACCGCAATTAATCGAATTGAGATTTGCGGTCTTGTTCCCAAAGTGAAGGAAACTGAAACTATGCAAAACAAGGGTGAAGCTGCCATGTACCAGCAGCTGAAATGCCGCAAACAAATACCCTCACCATTAGCTCTCTTGCGCACAAATCAACATCATCGAATCTTCTCAGGCTGGGACAGAACTTCACCTTTTCCAAAATTACACTCCTCATCGCTCTCAACAAATAGGCCCTGCCTCACCCCAATCTGTACCCCCACCAAGTCCATTGTTCTATTGGTGATGGTTCCTTGGGAGCGAATGTTGTTATTATTGTTGTTGCCGTTGTTGAGAATTTGTAGCACATTTTATCGTTAGCGCAGTGATGGATTAATTTTCTATTGATCGCCAACTTGATAAAGGTTGTTGCTGCAGGGTGTATTTGCTCGTCAGCGCCTTTCATGCCCTCCGCAAGCTGAACTGCCAAGTAACGCAATTAGGAGCACAAAGAGTTCATTCAGCGAAGAGATAAACAAGGTGCGACCATTACGGCGGGTCTAGCTGAGCCTGCAGGAGTCAGTATTATAGCAGCATAAGAAGCTTAACATAGTCATTTTAGATACATAGATATGGATGCGTAGGCATAAGTTTAAAAGACCCAACAACACTTTCGGATGGAAGTAACATAACCCAAGAAGGCTTTCGCGAAAATTATTTTCCACCTGAGCAGAAACAAAAAGTAAATTCCGAGATAAATTCTTGACCTAGATTTATTCTTGTGCAACAAAAGGTCCTAATTTGTTTCAATGGCAACAAAAACTGATTATTACCATTAAATATTTGGAATTAGTGAAAAGCGAAAGGCTTTCATCTTTTATGCAGGTACATCCTCATGAATTATTTAACACGAAATGAATTTTGCAAAGTCGAAAATTATGGTGGTGGCTGATTATGCTTACATGGAGATGTTGACAGAGATTTAGTAATTTCCCAGCAGCATTTAAAATCATCAGCGATTCATTTGCAACTTACTTTCACCGTAAGTACTAGTGGAAGCATTTTATGAAGATAAATACAAAATTTGTGTTAACTCTGAAAATTATTCGAGCTAAAAACTTCCTCCACTCCCTCACATATGAGTAAATTTCATTAGTTAACCAAGTTTTATAATAGAATTAACCATGTCGAGCGTAACCACTACAACCCTCCAAAGTAAATGAAAGCGCAAAAATAGATTTCTGGTATGCTGGGATCCTCGAAAGTTGATGTGTGTGTGATAAGAAGGATAATTGAATTGAAGTTACGTTTGAAGTTGAAATTGTGCCTCTTCATCTCTCTGAAATTAAATCACTTCGAATGGAATGAAGAGGTTCTGATCCGAGGACTATTCACGCACTTTGGAAGGTGTTCACTATACTTGCAATTATTTTAGATTTACTATCGTTTAACAGAATTGGGTTCGAGCAACATATTTATATGAGGTTGACTATAGTATCAGAACTGTGAGCCCCCATGTATAGTATCATGATATCAGGTGGGATATCAAATGAAAAGTCTTGATAAGTGCTTTAGAAAGCAAGTTGGAGTTTTGGAACTGGTCACAAAAGAGAGAACCGCGGGGTGATAACGTGGAAAATCACAAAGGAAAGGGAGCCCTATAGGTAGCAACAAACAAATCAATCATCACTCTGGCTAATCGCTGTAATCGGGGAGTGGCCACACTGAAAGAATGGGGAAATCAAGAATAATCTCACACAGATTCCTACGGGGCATGGACAATACCGCCAATTAAACTGGTTGATTGTATAAACGGCGATGGGGTGTCGGAGGACGCTGAGCCCGTATTTTTCCAGTGCCCCAAGTTCGCAGAAGAGAGTCGAAACCTAGAAAAAACTCTAGGTAGAGTGGTAATATCGGCAAATCTGGTGCGAAGAATACTAGCAGGTCAGAAGGATTGAGATACGGCCAATTCAATGACTGAATGTATCGAGGGTAAACTGCGAAAAGAGGCCAGGAAAGCGAAATTACGAGCGCTGCATATAAAGAAAAGGAGACCATGGTAAAGTGAATTAGGCTCGCCCAGTAAGGTAATCCCTATTGGCACTATCACGGGATAGGGGGAAGTCGAAGATGCTTTTAGTGTGTGCAAACCATGCTGGTGTGAGCCACTGTCTTAAAATGCAAAAGGAATGTCGGCACTCAACCTGCTCATCCACCTTGCTCTTAGAAATGGGAGTTCCAAAAACTTTTATTTGAAGGTTGAATGTCAAGGATAACGAAGTAGTCGTATCGAGAACACAGAGTGACGTCGTTGACCTTTACCATTATCAGTGGCGCAACAAACAGTTTACGGTCTCGACCTGCCTTAACAAGGTACTCCAATTTGCGGTCTTGCGACGGAGTACACCAATTCGATATCCCTAGTAGATGTCTGACGCAACCTGAAATAGAGTCTGTAATGTTTTCTTTTTCTATCATACAAATTGCTCTTATAGACTTTCTGGGCTTGATCATTCTCACCTATATAGATTAGGTGACCCGCAAAAATTCTTCATTAGCACGCATATATTATATACCTAGATATACATATGTCTGTTTGGAGTCATTGAGATTCATATATAAATGATTAAGAAACTAAAACGCCCGACCCCATTCAAATGGACTCACCTCGTTGTGGTATTGACGAATTGATATGTAATGATGGCGTCATATACGTTGTAGAATGCACGAAATTCACGAAAAATTACAAAGTTCCACCCCTATAACTTTGTTAGTAATAGTTGGATTTTCTTCAAACTTAACCAAATTGTGCATTATCTTATCCCTTACATGCCAAATTTTGTACTTCTGGGATGGACATAAGGGAGGTTGCCGGGTAAATTTCTAAAATGTGGAAATATGCTATTATTAACTTGATTTGAGTAGATATCGGAACAGGATGTATTTTGAGGCCTAGATTTCGTAGCGATGCACTACTCTGATTTCTTTCAGATTTTACGGTTGGATAGGTTCTGAGAACTAGACCTGTTACACTTTTGATGGTCATATTTTAAGCCCTCACTCCCCTATGTTTCACCCGATATCAAATGTGGAACCAGTTACTAACCAGTACTAATTGAGCCCTTTTATTTGATACCCCACATGGCGACATTTTATGACTTAATTTTGCACCCTCCATTCGCATGTATGGGGAGCCCCCCTTAGACTTAACACAAAATGGAGCCACTTACTGCATGTAAAGGGAATAACAGATCACACGCTCTTATTTTCGTGACAATCACTCTGCAGCCGCTTCCGAATAAATCGGGTGTGACAGACAGACAGACGGGAATCAGTGCGGGTTTCGAAAGGGGAGGTCTACAACGAATGCAGTTGTCCTAGTAGCTAACACAGCTAAGACCACTCTTGACAAGGACAAATGGTGTGCAGTGATCACACTTGATGTGCAGAACGCCTTCAATTTCGCTAGATGGAGCAAGATACTTGAGTCCCTAATCAACTTAGGCATGGCGAAGTACTTGGTGCGTATCGTTGCCGTCTTCCTAGTCGATAGGGTTCTGTGTTGCGAATCAGATGAAGGAATGGAATTATACCAAACGACATGCGGAGTTCCACAAGAGTCTGTCCTAGGGCTACTCTTATGAATTATTATTTATAACGGAGTACTGACGCTAGACCTTCCTTCTGGTGTGGCCTCCATTGGTTTCGCGGACGATATTGTGTGACGGTTGTTGCACTTCTTTTCAAAGAAGTCGAACTTTATACAAATGAAACAGGCTATGAGATTAAATCCTGGTTAGAGAATGCTGGTCTACAGCTCGCAGACCATAAGAGGGAAGTAGTACTTATTACCAAGCGGAGAAAGTTCACTTCCATGAAGATCAAAGTTCGAACGCAAACAATTCATTCCAAGCCTGCGCTTAAGTACTTAGGTGTAATGATTGTGCAGCAACCAAGGCATGTAACATCGGAGCGCTGGTTGCGAGAATGCTACCAAATATAGGTGGCCCACAGCCAAGCTGCCGACTCCTTATTTCGAAGGTAGTCAATTCGATCCTATTGTATGCAACCCCAGTATGGGCAGATGCACTGAAGAATATAGCAAATAAGAGGAAGATTGGAGCTGCGTATGGCATAAGTGCACTCCGAACATGTTGCGCTTACAGAACAATATCCAATTAAGTAGCTTGCGTGATAGCAGGTATAGTCCCGATTGAGATTCTAGCAAAAGAAGTACAACGACTTTACGATACCCGAAAATATAATGGAACTTATGGTGAAAGCAAAGGGGATATGGACCGAAGTCGAAAAGGTGATTGCAGCCATCGTAAAGAAGCTTAGGCAGAAAGAAGTCATCCGAAAGAATGAACGCAAGAGAAACACGAATGTTAACACGAGCGCAGAATAAATTCTGATCCAGCGCCGCGATGTAATACTAAATGGCAGTCCCGCGGGGAGAGTGGAAGGAGGTGGTTTTAGTCGATAAGAGTCTCCCATAACCGTGTGGCAGGAGCCTGCGGTAGCTTTTGAAGCTTTACTTCTTCCATCGGCAAAAAAAGACAGAGAGATGGGCAGACAGATTTCGAAGAGAATTGCAAAAAAAATATTGATTTCATTGTTTATTGATTTATATTGCTGTGAAGTAGATGAGCGGATGCAGCATGGGATTATTATTGTCACTTCGAGGATAGTGTCGTCGTAGAAATTGCCTGAGAGATTTGTACGCTCGCTGGAAGGTTTCAAGGTGCAGCTCACGTTTTCGCATGATCGGAACAGGGCCGACAACAAGTCCAGCGGTAGCTTCACTAAGAAGAAAGATTAGGCTTGAGTCCGATATATGGGTTTTTTTTTAAATATTTTGTTTGTTTGTTTGGATAATGCACAGGACAAGAGCGAATCAGCGTGATCAAAATATATCGCATTATAAAAGAGCTTCCAGATAGTGTTAAACCTTTCAATGTTCCTGTGAAGGAGGTTTTCAGTAGGCTTTTCATCTTTGATATTGAGTTCTGGTTTCACCTTTTGGAGATGATATTGCCAGCCACCACCAAATGCTGCATGTGCTGCTCCAAGCAAAAACGAAATTGTCTCTGGCACCAATGCAATCAAACGGCGAAAAACGAAGGTTTAGCCGGCTCCCTTATAGGACCTTTCCCTGCAGCTCATGAAATCAGTGTACTAGTGTAACTACCTCCACTTATTCGTAAATGCTAGAAAGCTGCTACTTTTCCCAATGAATGGAAGAAGGGAATGATCGTTAATATTCCGAAGAATGACACCCATTTGGAAATGCAACCATCTCAATATGATTGTCAACGGTGAAACAACAGCTAATGATGAACTTGGCTGGCATACGAGCCATGGGCATGTTGATTCGAAAACAGGAGTGACAGTCAGAAATGGCGATAGCTTGGTTGCGAAACCTATTATCCCAGGATAGCCGCAGAGTCACCCTAGAATGATGTGGTATAGGTCCTCAAAAATCGTGGTGGTAGTTAAAGCAGATTGCTAGCAACCAATAGAGGTGACACGTGGGTGTGATTGACGAACTACGTACCACATAGGATATAGCAACCATTTATCTATTTAATAACCCCCCAGCGCCTCGTTTCAAAGCCAATGAGGACATATACAGGATTTTCCCTTTCACTTTCGTTGTCAAAGTTAGACGTTAATCAGTAGATTTTCAAATTTCTTTGTCAGACTTGTTAGTTTATTAGTTGTTGTCTAAACTAATGTAAGATAATCTGAGATGTATGTTATTAATAGCGGGGATACGGATACTCAACGGATCTGCGTGATAGCATTTTGTTGTTGTTCTAATCAATAACAATAAAAAAAATTGAAAACTCTTGCTGTGTGTTTTACCTAAAAATATAACATCTTCTAAGTGCTCATATCGCAATTATTATTATTAAAATAGGATAAAGTTCAGCCCATTTTTTGGTCCTCAGTAGTAACTTGCCTTTCGTAGACCTCAACATAATTTGCTCCTTTAAAGAAAACTGGTAAAATGTAGGTTAACCAGTGAATTGGTTCGCCTCGCGGAATGGTTCCGAATAGAATAAGGACGATCTCAATTTAACAGTACAATGTACTTACTCCACGAGAAAATGAATGCAATCTAGGAGAAGATACTTCCTAATAGATGCATTTTCGTCATATTTCATAGTGGGGAGGGCTCTGATAACACCTTGCCTGGATATATTATGTGGGTGTGAAGTTTGTGAACATTGGGAGCTTCCAAGACCCCGCCCTTGATGCCGCCATGCCAGTAACTGACAGTATTTGCGCGTAGGCATGATTGACGAATATAGCATGTATGGCCCGCATATATGAATATACGCGATTACCATTGGCAATGTGTTATGATTTTCCAGGTACCTTTGGCATTTTTTTGTTTTGTAATTTATGATGCAATATTCTAATTTGAATTTAATAATTGGAGAATTTCAAAGTAATTCATTTCGAGATCGTAATGACATACTAGGGCACAATGTTTCCGGCATTGTTGCTGATTAAGCTCAGGTCCTCATTCTCAACTCAACTGGTCGCCTACTACTCTGCCAACAGAAAAAATTAAACTCAGAGCTTCATTTTTGAAATCCTACGTTCGTGGTTATTGGTTGCAAATCTGGATCAGGTGGTTTTTTGGAAGAGAGTTTCATTTCGTCGGAGGAATACTGCAGAGATTGCCTGATTGTTAGAATCTGCACTGTGTGAATGGCATGAAAGATGCTTGAAAGCTTCCCAATTAAGTTCGAACTATATGTAATATATAAGTGCCCCGATGGCTCAAGGGGGTGGAATGTTGCGGTTCAAATGGCACTGGTGACAGAGGCATTTGTTATCGTGACTGGATGTCGGATACCATACTGTGAATGAGTACCTGAGTCAAATCAGGGTGTGTGTGTAGTGGGGGAGCAGCTACAGCTTCTGAGCACTCAGGTCGTGTTCGCCCATTGTACTCGCCACCCCCATCTAACGGAATATTCCGGATTCGTTAAAGCATCGCAGGATTTCCGTTAGTGGATATGATGCTACCCGTCACAACTGGAGAACATCGCACCAAAGATCTGTTGCCTGATGCGTCCATCATTCAAATAAGAAATGCTCCGTGGATTCCGCTTCCTCATTACAGGAGGGACACGTATCATCTTCGGTAATTCCTATTCTGAACATATGCTCAGCTAGCGAAGTATGACCTGTCAGAATGCCCACAATACACCTGCAAGTCCTCCTGCTTTTCGACAGGATAAACTTTGCGGTACGTATGTTCGGTTCTGGCAGGAAAAGTTTGATGTGTCGAGCAGCATTTAGGCTCTGCCACCTGCCATTGTGGGAAGCTTGTTCCGAGTTTTTGAAAACAGACTTAGCCAATGCTACTGATACTCCAATTGCTGGGTCCGGTCCCGACATAGAGGAGCTTGACTCCTCTTTCGCTAAAGCATTCGAGATTTCATTTCTTTCTGCGCCACAATGACGAGGTACCCAGAGTGGTTCCACCGTATTGAATCTAGAGATAGAGTCTAAACGGTTTCTGCATTCCTGAGGTGATCAAAGGACTACTTATTGCAGCCCTCAATGCAGCTTGGCTATCACTGCAGATTGCGATGAATAATACCATTGTGATTTTATTTGGATTAACTGAAAGACCATGTCTGAAGCACCAACTGTCTGTCAAATCAACGGCACGTTGTATATTCCTACACACCGTTTCAAGATCCCGATCAACAGCAAGCCCAGCCACGTCATCAGCATAAGCTTGAGCGTGTATTGGCAAGTTTTGCAGTTCGCATAGTAGTGAGTCGATCATCATACCCCACAGAAATGGCGAAAGCACACCTTTTTGGGGGCAGCCTTTTGTTGCTTCTGCAGTCAGATAGCGATCGACACCCACCTCAGTGCACAGCAGTCTCTGCGTTAGCATAGCATGGATCCACTTAATTAAAACACCATCAACACCATGCTCTCTGGCGGCATCACAAACTTTTTGAAAAGGCGCACAGTCAAAAGCCCCTTGAATGTCCACGAACATCCCCATCGCATACTCAGCATTCAAAATTGCATCCCCTACCTTTGTGACCAAAGAAAGAAGAGCAGACCGACAGGACTTTTTATTAAGGTTTTTATTAAGTGGGTGTGACCTAAGTGCATTTCCACAATCGTACTTTAGCATTGCCGGATAGATGCCATCCATGCCAGGCGCTTTGAAATGTTCAAAGGATAGTATGGCAGCTCTCACTTTTTCATGCGTAACAGCCGCTTTCGCAGTGTTCCAGTTCCCCTTGCAGCACTTGCGTATTGAAGGGTTGCATGAACCGTCAATTCTCCTCCTGCCTTTTCTCTCACCCCGGGTGGTATACTTCCAGGAGGGTCTGTACTGAATCCAGTCTAGAGCTCAGGTTTTCTAAGAGAGTCTAACTTGCCCGGCTCATCCCTTTTGAGGACTCTGCACAGCCTTGAAGTCTCTCTTTCGTCTTCCAGTTCCTCACAGTACGCTCTAAAGAAGTCTCGTTTCGAACACCTAACGGGCCTCTTATATTCTCGCTGTGAGTTCGTGAAACTTAACCAGTCTTCGTTCTTATTACTTTTGCAAGCACCGTTCAGAAGTCGCCTGGTTGATTTCCTGAGTTTTTACAGTCCCCGGTTCCACCAAGGAACCGTTTTACCGCCTTGGCCCCGGGAAATAGGACAAGCCTCTTCATAGCACTCTAAAAGTGTGCAGTTCAGAGTCTTCAATTCATCTTCCAGCGCTAAAGAAGTCCTTAGCCGCCTAGGCAACTGTACTTTATTACTAAGAAGTTCATTGAACTTTGTCCAATCCGTTTTCCTGGGGTTCCGTCTTTGTACTGCAGACTGTTCGCCTGAAATAGTCACATTGAATTCTAGGTATCTGACAGTGAGACCTCGTCTAGCAGTCGTCAGTGTGTAATCAACTCTAATACTTTTGAGGTACAGATTGTTAGGTCACTGACTTCGCTTCTTCTCGGTCCCACGAACGTAGGGGCGCACTCTACATTTGCAGTCGTAAGACCAGCTGAAGTGATGAAATCAAATAGCTTCTCTCCTCTTGGATTGCATTTCCTACTGCCCCAACAAATTTGTTGAGCATTCGCATCGCAACCTATTAAGAGTTCCGTCCCTGTATGCACTATCCTCCGCGCGCAGCTTCATTGTGGGAGAGCGCACCGAAGATGCTGCAGTTTGCTCTATATTCTGTAAGTCGTCATTGTTCTTCGCTCTCAAAATGGAGATGATGCCCTACACTTTCCCGACATGACTGAATTTCAGTCTATCTAGGAAAAAGTGGAACACCATATGGTGATTTCCCTTGAGCACATTCAGACACTTTTGGTCCAGTTCGAATACCAAGTTGAAATCCTTCACGTCTGTAAATTTGTCCTTCCTGGCATTCATGAACTTTCCCCTCCAACGTTCAAAGTCCATGCCCGGGTTCTGTTCACCCAGCATGCGGATGATGTCTTCTGCCTTTCTTCGAAGGCTCGGTAACCAACATCCGACATGTTCTGTCCTGCGTAGCTCAGTGTTCACAATAGTGAACTTGTACCGACCACCGGAACTCAAAGCCGGGACTGCCTGCTGGAGTCACTTTAAGGCCCTCGTCAATGCACTCCAAATGGAGAAGCCCATCGCGAAAACCTTGATTGTTGAATCGTGAGTTCGTTCCGGGCTCCAGAATTTTTTTCCGCGGGCATCCCCGAAGGATGGTAAATTGTCCCTCTGACATTTTGCCATCCTTGGAGGAAACTCCCACGGCAGCAGTCAGAACGGCAGCTGCAGCTTGCGCATAAGTCCTCTTCCTGCCCGCTTTCGTGTCCGTATTCCTATGGGAGGGACCAACTTCATTGAGATTTCTCTTGAATGATCTTAATCTCTCTGATTTGATCACTTCCCGGTACACCGGCCTTAATGCCGGCGAGACGCGTGAATGTAACCCCTCGTGTGGAGCACAATAAAGCGTTGGCCACAGAAGATGTGTTGATCTTACGCTACTTGCGTGCATTACCGCTTACAGAAGAGTCTGGTGCGTCCAGTGTGGATCTAACCGGGGTTTTCAGTTTATCCCCACCTTCCGCCGGAGATTCCGCTTCCTTGCGTTCGATATCTCTAGACGTTACCGCGCCTAGTGGTACAGCTACGTCCATGTCCTCATTCTCAAGGTGCTTCATCTTCCTTCGCAGTGCTCTCTTCTGCCGCCGGCTTGGGGCCTTTCCAGATTCACGGTCTCCGGGCCGCTTGGATCCATTTCCACATACTGGCGTTAAACCAGTACCGGCCACGTCACCAGCTTCCCATTCTTCCGCTACTCCCGGTAAGGGTGAAGGAGAAGGTTCTGACAGGCAGGATTCAGCCTGTAGTCCCCCCTCCTTAGTCGCCGAAGTTCCCTTCTGACGTGCCTTCTTCTTCCGTTCGCGGGTAGATTTGGCTCTAGTACCGCGGATGGGCCGGCCTTACTCGGATTTCCAGTTTCTCCCAAGTTGAAAGC
This sequence comes from Hermetia illucens, assembly GCF_905115235.1. NCBI lineage: Eukaryota > Metazoa > Arthropoda > Insecta > Diptera > Stratiomyidae > Hermetia > Hermetia illucens. The sequence goes on along the minus strand of NC_051850.1, from coordinate 130,436,808 downwards.
TACCGTACTTTCCTTTCGGGCTAACTTCGCCGTAGGCACTAAATGCAAACTTTCCACTGAGTCGGAAAGCATGCCTTCTACACATTTATCTATAGGGGGGTATGAATGTGGTGAGCCCTCCAAAATCCGCGCCTCAAATCAGGGTACTGTAATCCAGTAATGTATCGTTACGATCTTGAATGAAGTGCTCTAACACACTTCAAGGCTCTGATCCAATTGGATTGTTACGGCAATGATTATTGTTATTATTATACATAATACCCATTGAAGTGTATGGTCGAGGGTTGTACCGGAAACAACAACTTTTTTTTTACCAGTTTAAAGGGTTTTTTTTTATCCTATCTAGCTCGAAAATCTCTCATTCATGACCATATGGGCTTTACGAGATAGTTCCAATTCAATCCATATCTCGAGAAAAATTTCAGGATCTACTCTCTGAAACAAAATTTTGAATTTCTCGAAGAACGTTTTTAGTAATACAATAATCGTACTCGATAGCATAAACACGTAAATATATTATATGCAGAATAAGAAGTAATTGAGTTCATCCTGAAGTAAAAAATCTATTATTTTTTATATGTTTCTATGAAAATCTTCTTGTATAACTTAAATAAACTTTTACTTTAGTACTATACGTGAATTTGCAAATCAGGCTCCAAATAGGAATATTTTTCGATTATTTCAAAGAATTAAAGCCTTTCCTCTCAGCAAAAGCAGTGTTCGAACGGCAAAATTATTATCTATTGGCTGAACTACCACTATCCTCACAAATAGAATAATCTAAACAATGGCAAACTATTCAGTCCTTTACTCATTTACTTTACAGCTTTTCATAGCTTCGGAAAGAAAGGATTGCGGATACTTGCCTTTATCAGTGCGCTGTGCTCCTTATGTTCAAGAGAAATATTCCGTAAAAGAAATTGACCTAATTCAGATGATGGATGTCTGAAAGATCGAAATGATGTTACGGTAAGTGCGTACTTGAGGTCCTTCATTTGTGAAAATTCCTTGCGCATCATTTACCCGGTTTTCCTCGAGGACCGGCAAGTTTATTTTTATCCTTTTATCTTCAATCGTGTTCCAATGCCCGCGTTAACGCTTTATTTCTCAATTAATTTGTTCGCTGCTTACTTTGAATCAATCAACATTGTAAATAAAGCGAGTGTTGCCAGATCAAGCAATAAGGACATAATATAAGTATCTATACTTTGGGCAGGAAAGTACGTATTAAAAATCGTCTTAAGTATGGAAGTGTTTACTGGAAAATGTCTGTTAAAACCTTAAAATAGTGGCAATCTACCCTGTTGAGTTATTCTAAATTGGACTCTAGTTATATTTGTTCACAACAATGAAAGTATTGCGTCATTGCGTCCGTAGTAAAAACAAACCTATTCTTGGTAAATCCGTGCAGCAGTGATCGAATACTGTCTTTAATGCAAGTTTACGTTGGAAAATTGAACTTATTAATGGGTTACTAGAAGGTAATTCCTGAATACCACTAATCAGAGATTTTATAAGAATAGTTTGCCTAATTACTTGTATTTATGCTTTGGAACATTTAGAATTCTGAAATAGATACGATTATTGCAGCAGAATACTCCACCTTGTCGGCCTCAACAGCTGCAATCTATGTCTATCTATGTCAGAGTTAAATTGCATTAAATGACGAATAGTTTCGAAAAAGCTGGCATCGAAACTTTCACGATTTCTTTTAAATTAACTACCAACCAACGTTATAACTTTGTCCTCGATATCTATTAAATAAGCAAATAAAACTCGGAATAGTATGTCAGTGGTTTAGAGATTTATATGTGTAAGTCTTCACGGGAATCAGGCACTGTGTCTTACTTTTCGGACCATTAGTATAAATATTTTACGCTTTAATGGAATGGGAGGTACAAGTGTGTACTTGTGCCAATTAGGCTTTCCGGTGCTATCATCATCCCCAATGTTTCATCCAGACCCTTCAGAATCAAGAGCAATGGAAGAATACGTGGTCCTGGGATATCGTTAGGTGAGTTATCCCATTTAAACTTACACAAGTATTTGCGATATCCGCCAAGCCCGTAGGTATTTTCGTGACGCTGTAATATATTTCGCCAGTATTCTCTGCGACCAGACCTTAATGCTGGGAATCAATGAATGGATCCTTCGACATTTTTCTGCCCGTCCCCATCATTGTTGCTACCTGTTTAACCACTCCCCCCTTTCGGCACTTTTCACGTGCTTATTAGAGGAAGAACTGGGTTTATCATAACATACCATAGATATGTCGCTCAGAATGTTGATCAGCGTAGTTCTAGCGATCGCGTAAACTGCCCCGTCTAATTCAGTTCCGAAGCCACATCACTCTTGAGGCCATCCTTCTCTAGGTAAAGAATACGGCCATTTTTGGGCATTATGTCTGCTATCCAGGCAGGCCTGTAACCGTTAGGAACTTTATTATGTTCCCTACTTCCAGATGTTTCAACTTTGCATCTGGTATAAAGTGTTCTCCCAGATGTACCTACTTTGCACAAGTGCCGGACACTGTCCCAGGACGTGTATAGTGGTTTTGTTCTCCTCCTAGCAAAACCTGCAGGCAGTGTCCGTAGATATCCCTAGCTTCCCTAGGTGATAGTTCAGCCGACAATGACCAGTGAGAATTCCCACTATGATTCGGAGGTTTTTTTTGGTGAGGTTTAAGCAATCCTTTGTGCGCATGGGTTCGTATCCCCCAATAAGCACTCTGGTCTGCTCCATCCCTGGTAGGCCCGCCCAATATAGTTCCTTCAACCGTTTCTCTTCATTTCTTAGAATCATAGCCATGAAACCGTTTCCGATTCTACAGAAGGGTTCTGGCCCGTGTAAAGGCGTCCCTGCTCCCTTCTTGGCTAGTTCGTCCGCTGCCTCGTTGCCTTCCAACCCAGCATGGCCTCGAACATAAAGTATCCAAATCTTGTTGGACGAGGCGAGTGTATTCAGGTTCTCAAGGCATTCCCATACCAGTTTAGAGTTCACCTGGTTGGACCTAAGTGCCTTGATCGCTGCTTGGCTATCGGTGAGAATAGTTATAATCTGCCGCCTGTAGTTCCTTTGCAATCCATCCAGTGCGGCTACTCAAACTGCCATTTCGTAGAGCAATATAGAGCTCACTTCGCTAGCTAGAAGGAGCTGTGAGTACATCATTGGCCGCCAACATTTGATATTCTCCTTACCTGGGCCATGCTGACGTTTGACAACTTACAGGTGTGTTGCAAATGCTGCTTAAAATTCAGTGATGATGTGATTCCTTATTCTAATACGAGCGAAATTTTATTTGCCAATTCATTCTTAGACCAACCCGATGTGTTCTCCATTCGTGTACCTGTAGTCTTCCAACCGCTAGGCTTCTTCTTTAGATGGAAGATTACCTGGTAATCGTAGAGTAATAATATTAGTATTCGTTTATTATAGTCATCTACACCTCCAATTTGTAAGTAGTCTACGAGAAAGAGCAGAGCAGGTTGATTTGAATCAACTTCACTTTCCCACCGCATATAATGCCTTTTTGGATTTAGGACTCTTGCTGCTTTGGCAGTATGCCTACTATCCATACATTTGGATTCCATGTGCGTGTCATATGCACTTTCATCTTCACCTAACCAACGAGGTAAATGGAGAGACGATTATAAACTTGTCCTCCGGAAAATCAGGGTTCCGCGAAAAACCTGCATACTTAGTACCGACCAGATGGACCGCATTAGACGTGATTGTTCCCTAGATATTCCATACTGGTTGATGTGAACAGCACGCGTCAAGGTCCGCTTCTTTTCACCATAAAAGACCACGAAGAGGCAGTTCTCACCATGACAAATAAGAAGGCGCCAGCCCCCAGGCACCCTAGCGGAACATCAGTTTGTGAACCAAACGGGGACATTCGACGCTTGCCAGAAGGAAGGCATTTTTCTTTGTCGCTGGAAGGTGGCTAGGTAAAGGAAAAGCAAACCCTGAGCTGCACACCAATCGCTTTTTATGGTTGACACGGGGAAGTGTTCAAAAATCTCAGCAGGAGTAGAGTCGCTGAACCAATCCATAATGTCGGAGAGTTATCCCCTAGGCAATTCAAGTTTAGAGCGGGGACGTCCACGGCGAATGCTGTTATCGAGGTCATGGTTGCGGTTCATGGAGTCGAGACAAACAGCCGCCGATCTCGACGATTAGTGCTCCTCATAACGTTTATTTTCAGAAATTTCTTCAATTCCGTTAGATGGACAGGTATGCCAGGCATATTAGAAAGCTCATTCCACGTGCCGAGCTATCCCTTGCGAATATTGAGGGATTATCTGGGAGACCATTCCCTTCTCTATGAGAGACTAGAAGGCCAGAGGAGGATGGATGGATCACGCCGGGTGTAACATTGGCATCCATCTCCGGCCCCGATCTATGGGACGCGTCCTACGATAGTCTGCTAAGACTCGACATGTCAGAAAAGTCGCGCCTAGTCAGTTATGTAGATGACGTTGCGGCATTTTTCGCTGGACGCACTGTTGAACAAGCGCAAAGCAGACCTGGCATATTGAGGCGACGGGTAGGCGGATGGATGACTGGTCATGGTTTCAACCTTACGTTGCAAAGAAACTGAAGTGGTAATTTTGACCAGAACGAGAATCCCGACCCTACGACCCCATATCCATCAGCCACCAGTAAGCTGGCACCTGGAGTCGGTTAATGGCGAATGTTGGGGAGTTTATATCTACCAGGAGATAACTTCTTATAGGACCAACACATTTCATTCTGCTCTACGGCGGAGGTATGGGCTTATACGGTTGGCGGGAAGGTGTATCGTAAGTGCCTTGCCGGAGTTCACCGCGGGTGGCATCTGTCTACCGGAACGGATTGTCTCAGAACTCGCCGTGATGGTGATCGCGTGAATGGTCCCCGTTGTCTTTTTTGCTAAGGAACGTAAAACCATATATTGCCTGAAGAACAAAGATTTTAAAGGGATGGTTACCCGCGGAGAACGTCCGCGCACACTGCAACTCTCTTTGCAAAATGCGCCAAGAGATAGATGGACTGCGATGCTCATCGTCAATTTAGATCCGTAGTTGAATCGAAAGCAAGATGAGAATAAATAGTACCTTAACCAACTTCTAAGTGGGCATGGAGGTTTTCAGCCTTCCCTACACACAATTGGGAAGTATTGTCACGTAGGATATCAGATAAAAGTCCTCAGTAGACGCTTTACAAAGATGTTGCAAATTAGGAATTGGTTGGAAAGTGAGGGGTTGGAAAATAGGAGTTTGAAATAAGGCAACAAAAACATCTCATACACTCGAATTTGATTATAGAACTCACTTGAAATTTATTTTGTCTATTTCTCGTAAATTTACGTACTCCGAGGCAAAAGAGAAAGCCAGTAGAGTTAATAGTGTGATATATAATATTCGTAGTTTATACATACATATACCCTACCTAGTATTTTCAGGAGATCTTCTGAAGTTCTTCCTGAAACATCTAGTCTAGGGCAAAAACTTTTTGAACAGTCTTCATAAAGAAAAGAAGGACCTACCCAGCCACAGAGCGAAACACTCATCCGACATCATTGGAGGTTGAAAGATTCAAAAGCTACTACTGGCTCTCACCATGCAGTTATGTGAAGCTCTTACTCTATAAAACACACATGCTTCTCCCTCCACTCACCCCACGGAACTGCTATTAGGAATTGCCTCGCCGGGCAGGATCAGTTCTTTAGTATAGCTTCTGTTCTCAGTTTTCTCTAGTTTAATTTGTTTTCCAGAGCAGTTACCCAAACTGGAGCTGCGCAGAGTAGCGTTGAATGAACCACCCTTGAAATAAGAAGACGATAACCTGGTCTTGGCCGCCAATGTTCGGTAGTATCATCGTGATGTTTACAATGATGGAAGACGCTTTGATTGCTGTACACTCAATTCTGTTATATGATCAGCAAGTAATAGGCCGGAATGAGTAGATCTCGACCTCGTCTTGATGTTTTGCAACTACTTTTATCCTGACATCATCCACGAAGCCAATGATTGTCAAGAAGAGTCAACACTTTATCATACATAAATAGCCACAGTAAGGAACCTAGGACAGAACCCTGCGCGCTCCGCAAGTTGTCGGGAATATTTTCTGCTCGTTATCCGAGTTGCAGCATAGTGTTCTCCCATGGAGAAACTCAACAAAAATGCATACAAGGTATTTCGGGGACTGCAGTTTGACGAGTGCCTTGATGATTTGTTTCCATTTTGGAAAGTTAAACGCATTTTTTACGCAGTGGCTTAATACTGCGCGACGTTTTCCTTTTTCCATCGCAGCCTGAACCAACCCAGTCAGCATATTAATTGCATTGACAGTTTGACACACAGTTCGAATTGCTTGTTGGAAAAGCCTCCTTCCTTTTGCTCGAATATTTTGTCAATGACAATGGAATGGAGTTTTGTCTTCAGAAAGCGCTACGCTGGGGAATAGAGGCATCGCATGCGCTTTTTCTTGTGCATTTCCCGATAATAATGTATCTTCCAGGAATAGCTACTTGAATATTTCTGGGTCAAATTTATTGGTTGCCTAGCTCATTGTTATTCTTTTCAATCGCTTTATAATATTTCCTTGCAAGATTTGGAGGATGATAGCCTGATGTCCGCTGTGTGTGTACTCCTCGCTGGCACACCATTGATAGGGTATCACTGACGAAGGTGAGTTCTCCTATCGATTGAATATGATGATTGAATATGATGATATATATATATATATATGTTGACTTTCGACCACGCTTTGAGGAAGTAGGTCTCGGGCCGCTGGACAGTGATTCAAATTTAGTTGCATAAGCTTCATTTAAACTTCTTTATGGACGCCTTTTTGAATACTGGGCATTTACTGTTTCCTGCAATGTGGCCGTTGTCGGCGTTTTTCGTTTACACACAGTGCACGCATTTGGGCTTCCCTTTGCAGTTCTTTGCAAAGTGGCTTTGTTCTGGACATTTACGGTACAGATTAGATATGCCTTGCGAGCTAGTTTAAGCTCTCGCTATATTTTCAAACTGACAGCTTTAAAACATTTATGCACGGACTCTGTTCACGCATCGGGCAGACCACCCATCCAATGCGTAGTTTGCCTGCCGCAATCGCATATGTTGCTCCTTTTATAGGAAAACTTTTGACGCTATCTGTATATCACCATACGCCTTCCTAATTCATAGCATATTAGCGTCAGCACTGACTGTAGCCCCAACTGAGTCTGCAAGGATTCACAGATGTCGGACTTTGTGGTGACTTCTTTCAGGAACTTTCCACTTCCTTCCGTAAGTCTTCACCTCCACTTCAACAGCTTTAAGTTCTAGCAACAGGTCGCCTTTCTATGTATGTCTTACCCGCGTAACATTTACATTTAGATCAGTAAGGGAGCCATCTGTTGTGAAGAGGGATACAATGTTTTTTTTCAACAAATATAGCCATGTGGGGTATCAAAAGATTTCGGTTAGTACTTTTTGAAGTGAATATTAGTTTCACATTGGTGGCAAAGGTGCGAGTGCAGAGATCCGAAAAGGGTCAACTAGTTTATCGACCCATTCTCAGAAACTACGTACCCGATAAATCTGAAAAGATTATGGTGGTCCATGCAGAGGTATTTAGGCTTCAAAATACTCTTCCTTGCGGTATCTGTTGAAATAAAGTTAATAATAATATATTATTATGTTTTGAGAATTTGTTGTAAACCCCCCCTAAAGTTCATCCTAGATCCGTAAAATTGCAATAATCTAGATTTTAATATGAAGCATTCTACTAGAAAGTTTAGTGGACATCTTATTATTATCAAGAAAGTTATAATGTTGTTAGCTAAATTCATGTGTATTAAGCCTAGCGGAGTTGAAAAATGCCCCACGTTGGGCGCCATTGTCAATATATATCAAGAATAAACATTTTAAATTAACCGATTAATAGTGGTCTCACTTTTGATATAGTGAGAGAATAACCTGATATTCCTCAAACTTGAAAAGCAAACCCTAATCTTTTCAGCAAGACAAATTGCCGCACCTACCCTGCGAATTTGTGATAGTTTTCTTGAAGATAAAGTTTGTCTTGAAGTTTTTCAGCTATTTATCGTACATTTATTATACATATGCATATGCAGTACTTCGACTTGCCGTATTGCTACTCCGTAATTTTCTTGAAATCCTGAGCATTTGGAACTTTTAATAGACATTCAAACAGCCAACATATCAGGATTCATTCTCAAAACGAATATCAGGATATATTTCTGTCCGTAGATGCATCCATATCTTTCCTTACAGAAGTTTTTACGAATTTGATTGGGGAGAGTAAATGGTCCAATGAAGCGAATTTATGCAATTGTAGCAATCCAGCCAATGCAAACTCAATTAAAGTGAAAGAATATTGCAATGGATTTTCAAAATGGACGGCGTAAACTCAATTCAATATAAATTTTTTTTTGACTTTATTTGATCAGACAAGAGAGTTCAAAAATATTTTAGGGATCAGATAATGAAAGTTTCCGTAGCTATTTGAATATATTGTACATATTTCATAATATAGAAAAACCTGAGGGTTAAATTATTATTTGGGTAAGTCAAATCTCGGAGGAATTTGAGGTCGAAAGCGTTGTCCACCAGGGTTGCATTTCCTCGTCGGAAGGTTTAATGGACTATGACATATTTCTCCATACAGCTCGGTTACGCTGATGACATCTATTTACTCTCTCACAAGGTCATGAATCTTGGTCAAATGGCTCGGGATTTGGAAACAGAGGCAAGTAGAGTTGAACTAAAGATAAACACCAATAAAACCAAAGTTCTCAGTCCAATAAAACCAAAGTTCTCAGTCTAACGGGGCATCGTACCCTCCCTATCTGTATTAATGGGCAGAGCATCGAAGGCGTCCACTAATTGGTATATCTAGGAAACGTGGTTTCAGCCGACGAGACGGTTGCGCTGAACCGGATGTTGCCCAACGCATTAACTGCGCTAAATTAGCCTTCGCTGCTTGTCAGGAAATGAAGTTATTTCAACACCAATATTAAGTTGAGACCGTTCGGTGCTAATAGCACATGGAAAGTGGTCCCCACTGTTACGCTTTCATCAACACCAGTCTGAGTCGTATCATCGGAGTACGCTAGCCTGAAACTACTTACAAACGAAGAACTTAGTCCCGGCACAGATCTAGCACCTGTATGCGAACGGAAGACGGAAGTGGCAGTGGAAAGGTTACACATTAAGAAGACGCGACAACTCCCCTAAGATGGTCCGCACTGAGGGCACTTGGCACAGACCAGTAGAGGAGAAGAGCAAGCCTCTCAGGAAGTCGTGGGAGAGCTAAAGCGCATTTTAAGTAACCGCGAATGATGGCGCATAGGTGTGTTAGGCGCGCTATGCCCCCCAAGCGGTAAATGGCAACTATATATGTATATATAAGTGAAAGTGCTTCTTCCCCATAAGGTAATCTTCGTAAGATTGCAAATTATTTATCGCATTCCTTCTTACAATTCACCATTTAAGGGAACCTAGAAGAAGATGATTATAATTTTTCTGCAACATTCTAGTTTATGATTTCTATTTACCCAGCTCTAGTCTCCCTTCTTTCTTATTGTTATTATATCTCATTTTCATTTTCAATCAAATTGCGCTTTATTTTCATTATTATCACCCCTGATGCTGTGCAAAGGATAAGTTTGCAGTAGATAGACAAGTACGAAGATAAACGCAAACATTCATCACGCAAACGGTACTTGCACTAGGGGCTCTCAAATCTGTCTTGTTTTAGGATTGAGGGGTCCTAAGTATGTCATCCACTTGTTGGCAGCCGGACCGAACCAATTGCTTCAGCCATGCTTAGACCTGAGCTAAGATGTTTTTCTCATCAATATGATTGAACCCATATAGAAGAACGAACAACATATGTGAACAGGTTTCGGTGAAGGCATTACCAAGGCAGGGGTAAGGCAGTACCTAATGCCTGTTTTGTGAAATTTGGGTGTATAGCCCAAAATAAGGGCCTGTAGACCGGAAAACTGGGGGAAGCTTCTTTTGATTTGGTGCGCTTTGCCATCAAACGAATGACGGACTTAGGACTTTATAATGGTAACGGTGTAACGGTAATGAAACTGAAGGACAGTCTGACTATGTGGATTTCCTGTACTCCACGAAACAAAAAACACTAAATCCGCGCCTAATATACGGTTTTCCATATTCCATGAAAAGATTTTTGTTTTAAATCATGGGAAAAAAACATTTTTCCGTTCATTTTCAAAATCATTTAGTAAGGTTCAATGGGTGTACATCATTTTTTGAATATGTAACCTGCTGGGAAAGAAAGGCCCTCATGCCTAAAATATTAATTTTCAGATTTTTCAGACTTTTATACAAAGGTCCCTATTTCACATACCGTACCATCGCTAAGTTAAAAAAAAATTGGGATGCCGTGTAATGAACGATTGAAAAAAAAACGGATACAAAAAAAAACCTTCTATAAAAATACGAACCTACATTACAAAAACAATAGGAAAAAACCATTATCAGGTTCATTGGCTGTCTCTCGATGCAAGTTTAGCTGTTTGTTGTGGAAGCGTAGTCTTCGGTTGCTTGAGAAATGTATTTCTCTTTTCTGAATTGAAAACCACTAAAAGAAAGTTTAAGGAAATCTCATTGTGTTCCATGTCGGTACTGACTGCATTGTTTTTGTTCTGTCATACAGGATTGTCATAAAACAAGACTGATTTGTTGACTGGAGTCATCTTCGGTAAAAAGTCGGTAACAAGCTAATAACAGCATTGGTCCCTTTGCCTGTTTGACCTGCCTCATCAATCATGTGTATATGCGGGATTTTTGTACCTTCGATATTAACTTCAAACAGTTCCACCTTCCGGGTTACTTTGAAATACGACGAATCAAAAGCCTGTGGGAATGCAGGTTAGTGTACCTTTTGAGCATAATTTAAGGATAAAACCATCAGTCAGCCTTGGGTGCGGTTTTGGCACGTACAATTTCATCTTAGTAGAATTTGCGGAGCACTTCGGCTCGATTCAAATGGTAGAAATACTCGTCTAATGTGGCTTTTTTGGTGGTGTCTTGTGTATTTTCAGCCATGCGTACGGCTGTTGAATTTCGCTGAGAAACATCACATAAATCATCAGCTGGCTTCATACTTATTATATATATCCTACATCAGCTTGGGTGTATACTCAGGAAGTATGACAGGGAGTACGCTCACTCTGTTCATGCACTCGCGGTCTCAGGCTTCCTTGATCAAAATTTTTCACGACATTCTTAAAGCACTTTATGGCTACGTCAAGCAGAAAGAAAAACATTGCGCGACACACAGTAACTTGGCAAAACAGAAATGTAGTCATCAGTGCTTGGAGCGACCTTCTTAAGGTTTTGTGTAAAATCGCTTTACTGTTTGTCAGTCTGTCCGTCACACACATTTTTCTCGGAGACGAGAGTTAGATCATTCTACGTCGAATTTAGGCGGGGAGGGGGGGGGGGGATTTTGAAGTCAATTACTAAAAATTATATAGGCTACTCGGTTGAGTAGTTTCCCCTTGCAATGTCAAAACTAAGACTGGTTTCGGAAAGTATTAAAGGAGGCCTTTAATTTGATATGATATATTTGATGAGAAAAAAAATCTACAGTCCCCTTTTGCATGTACGGGGATCCCCCCTTTAATTCGACGTAAAATTATGCAACTCACTGTATACGTGAGCGTTGACAGTTCCCACCTTTGACCAAACTTGGTGTCAATCGTTACAACCGTCTCCGGGGACCCATACACCACGTCTCGTGGCATCGACAGCGTAGACTTCGAATCCACTCGCGACTACGAACAAGTCACGGCCGAGGTGCGGATTTTGAAAGTCTTACCAGATTCATGGTCCCCTACTCTTCACTTCCGTATATAATCTGGAATTAGTTCCAACGGCCAGAATGGAAAGTACTGTAACACTCATGTTGAACAAAGCTAGAAATCCGACAACTGTCGGCCTGGCCGCGGCACTACTACCTAAATCGGAAGGCTTGACAGAAGGAAACTTTAACCACTAAAGGGGTGGGGCTTCAGACTAAATTCTGTTTGTCAGAACCCTCTGCTTCAGGAAAGCTGATGATACAAACGTAACTGATCCTCCGTAGGGACTAGGACCGGTATGCCGGGGTAATCACCGAGAGAGATCTTAACGAAGCTGATCTCTGCCATAGAAACACAGAAGCCGGAATGAAAGGCCCTCATGCGCAAGGAGCAGCTCTGTCAGAAGGCCGCTGCTCTAGGAGTCTTCTGTTAGAGCAACGATTTGTCATCTTTTACCAGCAAAGTGTAGAGTGTCATTTTTATTTGGAGAATGAAGTAGGATGATGGTATTTGACTTATATAAGAAAGAATAAATTGTAAAATTTTCAATGGAACCCTCCATAATAGAACTGCGCGCCTGTATGGCTCACACTAGCGAAAGGTCTACAGGTCAAATACGGATAGTAAAAACTTTCATATTGAATCAGTTAAGATGGCTAGCATCTTCTACATTGAGGGATCGTCAACATCGAGAACTTGTATTATGTCTACAAGATGGTACGTTTTCATTCTCCAATGAAGAAGCGAAGCTCACAAACTTTTCCCAAGCACCACCTATGGATGCATTAGGAGAATAGATTTTTGGTGACAATGTATCTACCCCTATTTAAGAAACGACGGTATGAACACCGTAACTAGAGTATTCCGGGTACAACGAACCACTATGTTCTAATATTCGAGCGAAACAGAATTGCAAAAGAGGCTATCACGAGGTGATAAAGTTGAGGAATGAATAGAAGAAAATGGAAAGCGGCAGAAGAAAAGATGGAGAAATTTATGAAACAAATAATGAGACCGTACGAAATTATGAGCAGCAATTCAAAAGGTAACCGAACAGCAGGCAGAAGGTGCAGGAAGCTTGTAAGATATAGAGGCACAAGGGGAAACTGTAAAGTGGCAGGATGAAAAGTAATGTATCAACAGGCAGAAGGTGGTAATGCTCCATGAGAACGCGAAGGAGATTTCAAAGCTGATGGAGGAGAGCATCCAAGAAGTTGAAAGCGGTCAAGTTGCATTAGGGTACCAGTCTAGATATTGGAAAACAACAGGAAGTACAGGAGATAAGAAAAGAACACGAAGGAAAGTACCTAGACGTATTAGGCCACAGCCAAATGGACCCAGGAGGCTATTCGAGAAGCCACAGAGCAACAGAAGGAAATTTGTAAGCAGTGTGAACATCGCTGGCAGGACAATGCAAAGCCGGATGAGATGGCTATTCGAGAGGTGATAAGCTGCCGACGGAAATTACGAAGAGACGAGAAGCGATTAATGAGAACATGAGACCTTTCAACACAGAGGTAACAGCGAGCTTATGCTGGATGGAATTGGAATTTATTATTATTAGACGGGCTGGATAAATTGGCACGGAAAAGTCATGAGTTCTGGAAAAATTAATGCGAAGAAAGCGGAGTTATAGATAGTTCAGCTGCAAAACAGCTGATTGTGAAGCAGCGTAAAAGTAGCGAAGAGATTTAACGTTCAAAGATAGAAAGACAAACGAAACCGAGACGAAATAACAGTCAAAAGTTGGGTAACTAAAACCTATGGATCACGACGGCGGAATCTTGAGCAAGTGAATAGATATGAATTCAAAGTTTCGGATAGTGAAGCTCATGAGATCGTTGAAATGTTGATTATTGTGTTACGGGCAAAAACACGGAGCACCATTCTGGAACATCATGACGAAGGAAGCGGGGAGCATTTGGATGTCATCGAAACTGTAACGAAGGACAAGCGACAGTTTTATTGAGTTATATGTTTAGGATTAGGTTGCATAAGATTATGTTAAAAATGTAACTTTGCAAAAGGAACAAAGAGACCAAGTCGAGGAGACACGCTGATATATAAGATCTGAGCTACATTCGAACTAGATTTTATGGTTGAAGGAAAACCGTCATTAGGGAGCGGTAAGAAGAAATTGTACCTTCCTAGTAATAAGGGACAAGCAAGATTTTATGTAAAAACCAATTCTGTTGGGAATGAGCTAGTTTTGCTCCAGAATTTACAGCACACTTGCCAGGACACCAAAATTGTATAACAATAGGGCGAATATTAAGTTAGAATGATTGGTGATAGATGACTCAAAGGGTCATAGTAGTTTTCTAGTAAAGTATTCGTATGTTTTCTACAATGTTCCGCGGGATATAAAAAGGCCGGAGGTGCGGCCTCGAAGTCAGTCTAGTCCCACAGTTAGAGGAGAACGCGTTGGTTCGAAATGACTCAGTTTTTCTATAATTAATTCTACATAATGTTGTATAATTAGCTGTGAAATAAAACGTTTCCCTTAAAGTGATAGAATAGGTTTTTGTCAAGCAATAAGCAATCCAGTGATACAGATCTACGGGAATTGTGTGTTTGATTCGAACGGATTTTGAGAATTACTTGCCCGGACTCTCGGGGTTTCAAGTAAAAGGGACTTTGGAAGTCCCAGGGTTTGACGTAAACCAGTCCGAGAACGGAGATGTCGGTATCCAAGTGGACATCTACGTAAGGCAATTACATAACAGTATGAAAATAAGAAATTTTATCGAAGTCTTGGTGAAGAACTATCATAACTACGAATGCCGAAGAAAAGCATAGTAAGATCATAACTGGAGCTTCTTGGTCAGCAGAAAACGAACGTTATGCAATGATATTCAACAAATTGGGAATACAATTATGTTTTTCAACTAAAATGATAGGATATTTGCAGATATTAACTTCACATCTACCAAATAGTTTAGTGCGTTACTTTCCAAATCATTGATTAATCATAGATCATGGTTCCAAAAAGGTATTTCTTCTAATGAGACTGCCTCTACGAAACGAACTTGCCAAACAGCGCATTTTAGATCTACGGCAATCATTACGATTTACATGGTGATATACAATCAATACGAAATATCCTGAAATTCCTAAAAAAATCATGAAAAAGCTGACATGATACCTTGGCATGCCAATAAGTACAATCGTATCAGAGATGCGATTATTCTTAATAAGTCTCCTTAGGTTGCTGAGCATTAGTGTTCCATGTATTTTTCTAATCTGAAAAGCAATCAACACCAGGGAAAGGGGATCAGGTGAAATAATTTCCATAGAAATGAGAACGACATTAAGTTTCTCGGAAACCAGTAGCGGCCTTCTCAAATTCGGGTCCTTGGAACACGAATATTTGTCGTTGCTTCACTCAATCCAACCTATCTAGATAATGAACGAATTGAACCCACACACACACAACCACCACTTGAGCCTAAATCGGCAACCCAGGCTTAGATGCTTAGAAATGGCTTTCCTTTTCAGTCTACCGAATTTCATGAGGACATTATAAAAGGATTCTACCCAAAACTGAAGTCGGTAAACATCAAACGAAAATCATCAAGCTTTCCGTCCCAGTAACGAGGACGCGGTGGCATACGGCGCGGGGTTATCTTATCGCATTAGAGAGGATTATAAGGTGTACTATGTGCTGTTAGGTTGCGGGCTTCCCTTTGTCTTCGCTATGTTGTTACGCAATGCCCACCCCCACACTCCATATAGTCCTGTTTACTCATCGTTCGAAGGTTAAGTGCTCCTAAGGCTTATGATTACTTCCAGATCAGATTGAGTGTAAGGATTCAATGAAATGCGTAATATGCCGAGTTCCAAGAAAGCCTATTTGACGACATAATGTTCTCAAAAACATTTTACCGCTTATTAGATGCTTGTCGTCCTGGTAGATTAACCATATGTGAGGCAGCTCTGCGTTTTACGTACAAAATGAAATGTTTAGTTAATTATTAAAATATTGAAGTTGCTGGATTAGCATTTGCTTGCAAGGGCTTCAAAAAACTTTACGGTACCTTGAGGTTTGCTCTGATAAATAAATTGAAAGCAAGCTTTCTATGTTCATTACGCAAGGCAAGGACATTAAATACGCACATTTCAATATTTAATAACTTTTGGATTTTATGAATATTTTATTAGAACTTGGTATGTTAATATTCCATTCCCTTTCGAAGAGGTTCAGCCATAAAGTTTTGGTTTGATATAATGAAATGAATTAGTGGAACATGAGTGAATATGGATCGTAGGACGTAAAGCAGAACCAAATAAGATACGTACAAGGAAAATGTGTAGCTATCAGAAATCTTGGCACTTTCTTCTTTCTCAGTCTTCCTTTTTCCAAAATATGTTTGGAGGGATTATTCCTTAAAAAGGGAAACACACACGTGGACCGTCTTAACATGCTGATACGAATAAACAAACGACATAGCGTGCTTTTAGCGTTGTTGTTGAATGTTCAAGGACTTAATTTTCGTAGCCAGTTCTACAAAGAACATGAAAGGAGAAGGCAAACGGAGAATGAAATCTAATCGAAACTGAAATAGGAGCCGAAAGATGTAAAGGAATTATGAAAGCGGAGTAAGAAAAGGATGAGATTGTATTGCAAATGCAGGTTTGTGAAAAAAACTATGATGAGATCTACTGAATGCTCTGCTATGGGATAACTAAAAACATTGATGATCTTTTAAAACTCTACCAGCGTTATGGTTATCGTTTAAACTAACACAGCCCTATATGTTCCAAAATTTTAATTTTATTCTTAGAGAAGCAGTAATCGTTTGTGAGTATTTACTCAACTTTCAAAGGCAGCTTTCAGCTATCGACCTTCACTAAAAGTAAACCTTTCGACGGATATTTCGAAATGAACACATCGATACGACAGAGGTATTTGCTTCCTCCAGTTTAATAAATGAGGAAAGCCAAGTGATTGACTTTCGAATGAGAACAACAGAATACTATCAGCCCCCTCTAGGAATACTTAACGGCAATTGTATCGAGGAATACGAAAATACCCGCGTTCTGTATTAGTTACACAGTTCATTAGCTTAGTTTAGTGGAGCCCCAGCTCGAAGCACTCAAGCCTTTTCTCAAGCTCATTGTACTATCCTCGGAGATCACCTGTTCAACAGCCTTCTGCCTGTAGCCTTGACAGGCTTTTGCGAAACCGAGAATATTCTTCAGAGGCAAAGAAAGCGTCGATTCTTCTCCCGTCTCTCCCTGCCCCTCATATTGGCTGCATATGGCCGAGACTTCCACTAAAATTTTTCCATGTGGTAATTTAAGGAACCGTTAAAAATCCTTCTGCAGTTTTCATGTCTCACTTTATAAGGGACCACAAAGACCCACCCTTGCTTCCCTAGACGATCTTCCTTGTGGAGCTCCCTCACCATGGTAAGGTAGATAATCGTCGACGGAGTTGTACTCTAAAGAACCTGCGGGGAACAAGCATGAATTCAATATCGTCCGAGTGCTAATGGCAACCACAAAGCTCACCCCCCCATAACCAGGGAGACCGGTTCCAGGTAGGACGCTATCTACCAGGCTCGGCCCCAGAATGAGAAAGAGTAGAGGTATCTTGTGTTAGCAAAGAGTTCCCCACCGCACCACCATCTGGTCAACAAATTAAAATCGGCAAAATGCTGCCAAAGCCAATTCAGGTGTTTACCATGTATTATTTTCGACTTCCATTCACCTGGCATGCGGCTCGAGATGACCTTTACGGATGACTTTAATTCGACACTGGTCTAATCCGAATTCAATCTTAATATCACGCCCAGATATATCTACTATTTGCAACAGACTTTTAAGGTGGTCATCAGTAAAAACAACAACTTGATGTCATCTAACTACATCAAGTCTGTCAGCTCACACTTAGCACGTAGGCTAGGTAGGCTTCCCTCTTCAGTAGCCATGAAAGACGATTCAGTGCGAAATAGAACTAAAGAGAACTCAACGAATCCCCCTAGAAGATGCCCCTCAGATGGGCTCTGAGGCATTGGTACCTTGAATGCACTGATAATCCATAATTGTCGTCGAAAACTTTATTAATTTGGGATCAGTGAGATACACCTGCGCGGCATCGATTTACCAGAAGTGCGGCGGGGATGTCAAAAGCGTTGCGTAATCGATCTAGCAACTAAGGAGATTTCTTTGGCCTCTAGTTGCCTCTCCCCCAATTGCCGAGTCAACAATGAGTTGCTCTTTGCAACCTCTTAATCCAATTCGGACCTCCCTTCTCTTCTTCGGACAGAATGTTGTTCGTCTGAAGATGCTCATTGGGCCTTCCACTAATAATGGATGTTATGAATCTTTAGATGGTTGGTAAACAAGTAATCAGTCTTGTACCTGTGAAGTCCTGCACCGTGTCCGTTTTAGGGACAAGGTAGGTAATTGCCGCAGTGAGGAAGGGTGGAAATTCCTCAGGTTGACTATTGACCTGATTTATGTTGTGTGGAAGCCGTATACACAGTGGTGAACTTTTGTACCGGAAATTTTGCACTCAATCCAAACCCCTCCAGTTCTTCGAGCTGTTTATGGTTCGTTGAACCTCCTCTTCAGTAGTGTCCGCCAAATTCATGATGGCATGGCGGTAATCCACTCAGCATGCTGGACGGGTAGCCCCCAAATCGCACTTTAATATTCTTTCGCTTCCGTTTTCGAAAATCGCACTGTCTGGACGCTCCGTTGGGATTTGTTGAGTGATCTGAAAAGCTCCGCTGGTTCCTCTTGCACTTTACATTATGAACACGTCTGAAATGGTTTCGTCATACCGCTACAACCGACCGCATACGGCAGAAAATTTTTGCTTTTGTGCGTCCAGAATTTGATCTATGGATGCCTCACTGGAAATGGTATAGTTCTAGTAAACCCGCTGCATTCAATATTTCACCCGTCAACATTCGCATGATTTGAGTCAGCCTAGCAATTTCCTGCCGCAATGAGCCACGCCGACATTGCACCCAAATTGTTATTGTTGGCCATGCAGTCTGACAGCCGCAACTGCACCACAATTCTCGGAGTTGTTGGAGATGCATATAGCCTGAGAATATCTGGTGTATGCAAAGGATCCAATTCCGAGAATACGCGCTCTTGGCTGACCTTACACGATTAGTATTTCATCAGTCTGGTGCCAATCAATCCATCAAAAATCGATCGATGAAAAACTGGTGAACTGATGTGGACCCATACACAATCAATGTAGCCTGACGTTAGTCATCGTCCAGAACTCAGCGGAAGTGGTTCGAAAAAAAGTAGTAGTTAAAAGTTTGGAATTTATTTTGGTTTCAATCACAACGTGAGTAAGGAAGTGTTAATTGAGATGTGTTTTTCATTTGTTTATAAAACAAAGTGAATGTTTAAATAACAAGCGGGGAAACCGGAATCTGGGCACTTCAGGTATGAAGGGTTTTGTGTATTTGTTATATATTTGAGTAGACATTTGTGCCATCTGCACTCAGCTCGCAATGTTAATGTATTCAGTATTTGTTTTTCAATAACATCATAAAAATATATCCATTCCCAAAATTTGTAAATTTGTAAATATATTATACAATAAGCGTTATTTGAGTTGAAATTTCCAATTTAAAACAGAACGATGGGTAAAAGAAAAATGCTGTTCTGGAAATAATTTAATAACAGCCATTGTTTGGAAAAGGCATGTAAACAGAATACAGATCACATGTCACGATATTTTTAGTCAAATAAGGTAAGACATTGCGGAAGGCAATAAGTTCAGAAGAGAAATTGTCCTTAACATTCAGATATTTAGCGACTGAAAAAAATTCAGAAATGCAAAATAATAAATGAATGGACTCAAATTTACACATCCGAGCCATCCAGTGACTAACTGCAAAATGACAGCTGCACAACTATCAGCATGTCATCAGCCTAGCCAGACTGACACAACATTTAGTTATTGCCATATACTATCAGTCTGTTATGAGTCGGTTATTCAGACTGACACCACACTGATGAAATACTGATCGTGTAACGTTAGCCTTTGGAATTCGTCCCGAATCTCGGCGGAAATTTTAGCCGGACAATAAAGGAGGATGCTTTGGCAAATAGTGAAACTGTTGCCCGCCTCTGTCCCTATCGACCCTTGGTTACCAGTTGTTGTGATGACCTTAAGTCGAACATGTTTCCTGATGATGGCCGGGATTATATCGCAAAGAGCAGTAAAGCGATACTAGTCTGCAACTCACTGCACAGTCACGTGCGCGTATTGAGGGAAACGCTTGATGAATCTTTCCTGTGAAATGCCTCATATTATATAAAATATTTCTGACACTAAATTGTCCTGCTGGCCTGTAAGGTTCGAATAATTACTATTATTGAAGTTCTAGCTATCCTTGCATATTTTAGTTGCTCCATGTGTACAATTTAATTTGCCGTATAGTTCGGGTGCGTCTGAGTGCGACTTTCAAGGTCATACCATTTACTACGCGGAGCTACCATAACAGAAGGAAATCCGCCGGAGTTGTTTTCAACGGAGAAGGGATAACAAAATAAGCACCCTGTATGGAAGACTTTGTACGATATCGAATGCAGATGAGTCAAGGGAGGAATTTCCAAGGAAAAGCAACAATATGAATATGTAATTTTGCCCTAAATTTAATAAAAAATTGGACGACGTTCGTAAAAATCGCAATAAATTTCATCTGCAGTACGCTTTTCGACTCCTAGAATATATGCAGTTGCCAATGGACCCTAAAATCAGCGCAATGTAGCCTAAACCAGGTGGACTTGGTAGAAGGCTTCAAACTTCATTCAGTTTAGCTAACTGAAAAGGCGACCGCAAGATCTCCAGCTAGTTATCTGCAGTCACCTTTCTCACATCAAAATGTTGCAGATCAAATTTCCGCTTGTATTGATTGTTTTGCAACTTTTTCAACTGAAAACGACGAATTGTTGTTCACTTTGTTGGATGGTAGTGTTGTTAAAATTTTATTTGACATAAATGCCATTAGGTGTTATATATGCTGAGAAACAATCTCATTTCGGTTTACCAACCCTGCACTGTTTGGAATATGTTTTTAAGATTTTATGTAAAACAAAACCTTATTAAAATCGGCTTACTGTGTGTCTATTTGTCTGTCCGTCTGTCACACTCTAGAGCATCACTCCTTTTTAGACCCTTATCCACTTTCTTTAAAAATTGCTGACGGTTTCCTGGTTTTGTTTTAACTGAGACTACCTAAACTCTGAAACGACGGTGTTTTGCCCCATATGATTCACACCCAAGTTGAGTTTTTGAATCAATATATTTGAAGCCTACAGCTCCTATAGCCATTCATGGTCACTGTGTTCTGTGTATATTTCCTCCACTCTAATAATGATCTAAATTGTAGTAATCATTGGTCAAATTTTATCAACGCTTCTTTCGCCGGCATTCTGGAGAATAGTGCTTTGGCGTCAAGCTAAAAAACCATCAACCAGTATTCCCGCTTCCCTCAATTTTCATTCCATATATCCTAATATGGACTGTTTTCCCGATTTCTATATTCCCTAACCAACCTCATCGTGATGACCCATGTAAGAGAGATTGAAAAAGTAACGATTTCCCTCATCTCTATATTTATTTATGTATGTATATTTTATTGGTTTGGGATCCTATTTGAGAAGGGCTCTGGTACTTGGCACTGACTTGAGTTCTCAACTCCCAAAGAGCATTCCTTTAAGGCCCTAGCCACTCTTTTATGTTTAATGGATCTTTTTTGAAGTTTTGTATAAAACAAACTAGCAAAATCGGCATACTGTGTATCTGTCACACGCATTTTTCTCGGAAACGGTCATAATGATTGAAACCAAATTTTGTGGAAAGGTGGAAACTGTGAACGCTCACGCATACAACGGGTTACATCATTATACGCCGAATTTAAGGGAGGTCCCCATACATACAAAAGGGAGTAATTTTGTTTTCACTAAATATAGTCATGTTAGATATCATATGAAAGGTCTCGGTTAGTACTTTCCGAAGCCGGTATTAGTTTCGACATTTGTTGGGAAGTTGGGTCGAAAGTGATCATTTATCTACCGGGGCCATTCTCGGAAACACTAATTGACTCCAGAACCCCCCTTAGGATCATCTTAGCTTCCTCAATGTAGGCTATAATATAGAGCTTGATCCTACTAAGTTTGGTGGAAATTGCAGTATTACTAACAAAGTTATAATAGGATAAAATTGTCACTTCTTTGGAAATTCAAGATTTTGAATGTCAATATCACCCGAAATTGTTGTTATTCTCTTGATTTTTTCTTGAACCTTTTATGATTTGATTTTTTGTTTTCTTATTTTATGTTTATTTATATTTTATTTTTACAAGTATATATCGGCGGAATACATCAGTAGGGCTGCAGGGTTTCTTCACGGATCTTCACGGCCAATTTCTCAAACTTTTTAGGTTTCTGGATCCTGTAACAGTATGGACCACATCAACACTCTTCAAATTGTTTTGGAACATTATGCATGAATCAGATTTCTGGTTTAATTGTTCCTCATAGATTCCGAAAATACTTTTAACAGTGCCCATAAGGAGTGTATCTGTAGTGCTCTGCGAAGTGAAAGTAGAGTGTTCCGCGAAGAAATGGATAACTATTATTGGAGCAACATATGAGAACGTCAAATGTTACACGTTGCGTACGGATAATATCTCAGTGGGTTTTGAACTCCAAAGCGGAGTCCACCAGAGTCGTACCTTATCGCTGAAATTCTTTCTCGTTATCGATGACGCTCCCCATGCTGCAATGTCCTTAGAACGTGGAGGGTTTCAATGGACCATCACATCCTTCCTCAAGCATCTAACTGGCTAACTGGGTCAGAATTTGAAAGATATACCTACCAGGGCATTGAAAAGAAGACAGAAATTACAGTGGATAGGTCGTTCCTTAACAAACGGAGATAATTTCATTGCTGCTAATGTTATATAATAGAATCCATAATCTCAGGATGGCTGACAATTAGTTTTCTTTGGAAAAAGTCAGTGGCATTTAGGTACATTAGCACTATACCGCATATAGAAAACAATGACAAACGTGTAATGATTTTTTTTGTCTACAGAAAACCCAACCCCAAAATAATTCAAAGCACCTGTAGTACGCTTATAAAATTCAATACTTAATACGAACAATGCTTTAAAATTCATTTAAAGAGTCCAAAGTGTGTATTTTTCCATCATTGTTTCCAGGAAAATGCTGGTGTATCCTGAAATGGCAGCAAAAAAACATCCATTCGTCGTTTCGTTAAAAATTCATAAAAAAAGCGAATTTCTCCCCACGAAACCCTCCCATCAGCATTAGCCACACATCTAAATATTCCTCCTTCAATGCTAGGATGAAAACATTTCAGTTGACGTAAATCGTTAAGCCTAATATTCCAGCAATTATCCAAACATTTACAATCCAACTTGACTAATTTTAATGGACTCTTAAAAACACATTGAGACTATTCAAAAAGATATGAAAGTTTCGAAACTTGAACAATAAAAGGACAAAACGATGACGTCTCATTCAAATCGGACTCTCAAAATATTAAAACAGATCAAAAAAGATACAAAATTTCCCTGATTTATTAGCATTTCCTCCTAAGGGAATCCTTGAATGCGGTGAACATTTCCCGTTGAAACATTTTCCCAGCGGTAGTTTCATCCAATATAGTCCGAGGGCAGGAAACGAGTGGAGAATTGGACTTTCTTCAGAAAGTAGGAAAAAATGCAAAAGGGTCCCGTCTAATGGCATTATTAGGCGGACACGGAAATGTGATTAGGTCGACCACTTTTCCACTTTCGTCTGAGTGAAATCATTTCAATGGTCGAATGGCTTTGGCTGCCTTTCAACGGAAACTGTTTTTAATTTAAAGGAAAATTTGCTTGCCTTCCTATAAGAGGGTTCCATTGATTGAATTTGCATCCGCCTCCTTGTGATTTTTTCTCCGTTATGATGTTCTACGCTGGCCATTTTCCAGGGAGAGAAGGATTTCCATTTGTCGCTGTATTCACCCACTTGTGGCGTGTGGAGATATCATACATACACGCTCACTCCGACTCGAAACTTTTCCTTTATGGTTAACATTCAATATGAAGGATTTGAATTTTAATTTTACAGGGTTTCCATTTTAAAGGCTACGTGTGTACATAGAGCGACTCTGAGGCGAACGTCTTCCGCAAAATTGAATTTATTACTGCGACGTTGTATTGACTGTATCGGAAAGAATTTTAGAAAAGGTGATAGGGTGAAAGGTATTTGGGGTGATAAAATATTAAAATATTTTGAATATATGTAAGTGCGTTTACACATACAGAATATGTAAACAGCCTCGTCTTGATGAAGCGAGCCGAAAAACACAATAGAAATTAGAAGCGGAACAGGACCTTTGTTGGGTGAAAAAATTTCACTAATAAGTACCGATGTACAGTATTTATGTACATATTATTTATTATTATGCTAAACTTAAAGTGAATGGAAAATCACACTCACAGCTATAAATATAATTAAAATATAGGTTTCTAGAAAGCGCACAGTGGATATATGTATATAAAAGAACCTAAGGTTTTACCCTACTGGGATACCTTGAATTCCACAGAAGCCAACTACTTAACCCAATCTGAAGCGTAACAACAAATTCCTTGTATTGACACATGCCTTCTAAACCAAAAAATTTAAATTGTCACTTCTAGGTCTCAACACAAGGAGTCATCAAACCTTCTACTTAGCAAAAGCCTTACCCAACACTTTCGTTTGCCTTACCTAACCATCCCCATCAATCATTATTCTTGAACGAGCTTACATATTTGTGAATCATTCTCACATTTTCAGATACCTCCGTGAAAATTTGTCAAGTACGACAATATTTTATTTTGGGAACATCAATCACATTTCGTGTGCCATTTATTCGTATCAGGCCAGTTATTTGTATCTCAAAATGGCCTAGTCTAGTCATTCACTCTATCAATCATCTCCTTTGAGTAATAAAGCGATCGATAGTAGTTGGCTGGAATAGCAAATTCTGATATCCGTTTCATAGATTTGTAAATAGAAACGGTCGTAATATCTGCCAGAATGTCCTTATTTTGCCAGTGGTGGATAAATTGGTTAGACAGAAATCAATACCAATGGATTGCTCACGTTGCCTTTTGCTGCAGAAACACAAATAGTAAACAGCAAATTATAGAGAATTGCTACATTTCGACTGGTTTTATTGCGATAGCACGTGTCCTTTAGTTTCGGGACTTTCAATTAGATTGTCGCATCTAATTAGTGAGTTCTGTATGAAATATAGAAGAAAAGTTATCTTATTTAAGGGGAATGCCCTTTACTTGCAGTCATTTATCGATTCAAATACAAAAATATCAAATATGTATATATTTCTACTGCGAAACGTACTGAGATCACTTAGTTCTAAAAGCCGCCATCCATCTTCAGTTCGACCTGTCAGTTACCCCGGGAGAGCCCGCAGTGCAAACGGTCACTGAACTGGTTTCACGTACGGTTTGCCGCTATGTGGCATCATTAATTCAACGTGGAAGGCGTTGAGCCGCAAAGGGGCAGGGTTGACCTAGTGTAACTTTGTTAATAATGGTAGGATTTTCACCAAACTATTAAATAGGCTGGTCCATTTTAAAGTTCATATTTTACAGGTTGAACACAGTAAATTTTCGAAAAAATATTAATATCATCATCATCAACGGTGTGAAAACCGGTATCTGGTCTAGGCTTGCCTTAATAAAGAACTCCAGACATCCCAGTTTTGCGCCGAGGTCCACCAATTCGATATCCTTAAAAGCTGTCTAGCATCCTCATCTACGCCATCGCTCCATCTCAGGCACGGTCTGCCTCGCTCTCTCTTTCTACCTTAGATATTGCCCTTATTGACCCGCTCACCGTAATCTATTGAGACGGATTTTATCCACAACTTGTCGGTGATGGTATCGCTCATAGATTTCGTCGTTATGTAGGTAACGGAATCGTTCATCCGCATGTAGAGGGCCAACAATTCTTCGGAGGATTCTCCTCTCAAACGCCGCCAAGAGTTCGCAATTTTTATTGCTACGAACCAAAATCTCCGAGGAATATATGAGGACTGGTAAGTTCATTGTCTTGTACGGTAAGAGCTTTGACCCTATGGTGAGACGTTTCGAGCGGAATAGTTTTTGTAAGCTGAAATAGGCTCTATCTGCGCCGATTTCATCATCGTAGCTGTTATCGGTTGTGATTTCCGACCCTAGGTGCGAGAAATTATCAACGGTCTCAAAGTTGTAGTCTACTATCTTTATTCTTCTCGTTTGACCAGTGCCGTTTGATGTTGTTGGTTGGTTGGTTTTTGCTGCTGACGTTGCCACCTGGTGTAATTGTTCGCCTGCATATTTAACCAATTCGGCTGTAATTACATCGGCTCCTGGCGACTTATGATTTTTAAGCCGATGAATTGCACGGACCGAAAGCTAGCAACGGAACGGAAGAATGCCGCATACCGAGTAATACTGCATTCTCAAAGAACTCAGGCACGCGCGGAGACTTATCACGAACTCCGTGGAGCGGAGAAGCGACTTCACAGACGGAAAAGCAAGCCTGGGAGAACCAATAGGTCTGTGAACTCGAGAAGTACAGGCGCGCAAGTTTTACCAACAAGTCAGCAGGATGAAGCCTTACACACCTCGATGTTCATCCTGCCGAGACAAAGAGGCAAATCTGATTCCCGACTGAATGGAAATATTGGAGCTATGGGTTGAGTACTTTGATGAACTACTGGACAACAGAATATCGGCGAGATGGAGGCCCCGCTACCTGAAGACGACGGACAAATACTGTCACCACCAAGTATAGAAGAAACAGTCCATGCAAAATATTAATATACTATTATTTATTTTGTTTTAGAAGATATCAGCATGGAAGCTGTTTCGGAGCGTAGATAGCACATAGAAGCATCATACTGGTTTTTCTGCAAATTGTTCTGGTGGGTAGCTTCTGAACAATTCAAGTGACCCTTTTATGATCCCTCTAACCCCCGTTTTGCAGTTAGTTAGGTTTGGGGGGAAATAGCTTCTTCATATGTGGGAATTCAATATTTCACTCGAATGTCAATTATTATCGTTAATTATGACGTCAGCCTCTCATTTGCATAGCTTAAGCAAAGCTGAACCGGTTGCTGCTGTATAACATCAACGACGGTCGTAACAAGTGATATGGTACACCTACCTGCGAGGGGCTGGCAACCCCTCCTGGCAATACACTTTGCCGCGCAAGCAGGAGAACAGCTTCGGATCGGACGGATTCAATGGCAACGACTCTAGCAACGGAGTCTGGTTCACTTTATTGGAACCTGGAACGTTCACGCTCTAAATAGAATAGGAGCTCTACGAAAACTTCTCAAAGGAGTTTCAAGAAACGAAATAGCTCGGATGAGAGGTTGTCGACATACGTTCGCACACAGTATTCACAAACGGGAAATAATTGGGAAGCAGACAATTTGGAGTGGCATTTATCGTGGACAACAAATTCAAAGAACGAGTTGTGGACTTTAAAGCAATAAATGAACGACTGTGTGCGATCCACATCAGAACAAAATATTTTAGCGAATGACTAGTGAACTGCCAGCGGAAGAAAAAGACCACAAGTTCTACAATACTCTGGAACGAACTTATGACGTACTACCTTCTAACGACATAAAAAGAGTGTTAAAGGATTTCAACACCCAGGTTGGCCGAGACGATTTTCATCGAGCAAAAACTGGAAGGCAGAATCTCCATGAAGACATGAATGACAACGGGTATTGATTATTGGCTAATGATTTCGGTAGCAGTAAAACCATGATGGTAAGATCTACCTGCTTCCCATATCGTGACTTCGCAAAAAGACAGGCGTCGCCGGACAGTCGCATTCAATCAACTTGACCATGTTCTTATCGAAAAACAGGCTACAACTAACATTACGAATGTAACGTCACTACGTGGGGCCAATTGTGATTCTGACCACAAGTTAGTAAGCACGAAGTTTCGATGCCGATAAACAAAAACATACTACGCTAAGGAAAGCAGGTCTCAGAAATTAGACATTGATAATTTTAGAAACAAGAAAATAACGGCCGCATACATTACAGAGCTAGAAAAGTATTTCCATACATCGCTAGCCGAACTGAACCGAACCAGAAGTTATAAACAACACGCCAGTCGAACCTCCTTCTATTGAAGGTGAAAGCAGCCCTGCGCGACCAATCACTGAAAAAGACCTCGGGATTCGATAGTATTCCAGCTAAAATATAACAGAGGGGAGGAAATTACCAGAATAATCTCCTCCATAAAGTTATTTTAAAAATTAGGACAAATGAAAACTTACCTGACGAGCGTAATGTGCCCTAAGGAGACTAACTTACATGTGACAGTTACAAGCTAGGTTGTTGTGTGATTTTCTGAAAGGACCATCCACGATGGACCAAATTTTCACGGTCAAACAACTACTGGAAAAGTGCTATGAGTTCAATATCGACATACATCAACTATACAACAACATACAACATACAACAACAGCGTATGATAGTATCAAGCGAGAAGCACTATATCGTATCATGCGCGGGTTCCGCCTACCAGAAAAAATGGTTTCATGCTTCGCCAGATGGTAGTAAACACATTTTTAAACCCACAGGCGCTCAAAAGTAAAGACCAAGCTAAATTGCCAGTGTTTTGAAAGGCAGATAAAAAAGCATGCTTTATTCCTAGTGTAAAATCGTATCTCGTAAAGAATAAAGATGGAGTTTAGGGTTCCTTTACTCATTGACAATGCTCCTGGCCATCCGAACTCCTTAAAAGATCGAACGTAAAGGTCATGCTTTTGTCTCCAAACACGACGTTCATCATTACACCTCTTTTTCAAGGTACGATTGCGACTTTTAATGTTTATTACACCCGAAAATCTTTCCAAAGAGTTATCAACGCAATTGATGAAAATCGGGAGTTAGACATCATCCAATGTTGGGAAAAATTTCCCACGACGAATGCATCGTTGATATTGTTGAGTTGGCTAAAGAAACTGCTCAATCGAGCTTGAGAGCTTGGAAAAATCTTCTTCCGGAGTTTCTTCAGTTCAACCAAACATATCTATTCCTGGTTCGAATGAAATTCGAGAAGGCATAGATCTTGCACAACAATTAGGAGGAAGACGGAGGATCAACTGATGACGAAACTGCA
The DNA here is from genome assembly GCF_905115235.1 of Hermetia illucens. Taxonomy (NCBI): domain Eukaryota; kingdom Metazoa; phylum Arthropoda; class Insecta; order Diptera; family Stratiomyidae; genus Hermetia; species Hermetia illucens. The sequence continues at coordinate 130,407,774 of NC_051850.1, read as the reverse complement.
GAATTACATTGAACGCCTGATTAAATGCGCTGCAAAGGGAGAGTTACTCTACTTAGATACATTATTCTTCTGTAAAAAATGAGAAACGAGGCTTCTTTGCCAAAGCTATTCAAGTATTTCCAGGCAACTACGGTCTCGTAATCCTTAATGTTCGATTTCTGAAGATCTGCCATCAATGCTCTTCACTTTGTTTGCTTAATAGGCGACTAAATCTAATCTCGTTCATATTTAATAGTTTATACCTATATAATTATCTCGATTTTCCATCATAGAATTTTTCAAGCATATCTATATGTATGTATCAGATATTTACCCAATATAAAGAACAAAAATGAGAAAAGATGAACAGCTGGTGATGGACCTCTTTTAGTAGTGCTCACCTAGAACAAAAAAAGATAAAAATGCCCATTTATATGTAATCTTTTATAAATATGCATTCAAAATAATATGTATTACAATTTAAGGTGGGAGCCTGCCGCACAAGGTTAAAGAAATCAACATTTTTTTTCGCGTCAATTGATTACAGGTGTTTGAGAATATGTACACAAATTTGCAGAGTCTAATACTTAATGTTTGCGTAGATACAAAGCAAAAGGCATACGAGTGTCAGGCAGATACGATGCGGCTGAACGGCTAGACTACAGCATGCTTGCTTACTTTTAAGTGTCTAGCCGGAATTCTTTACTTGAAAAGGTAACGGACATTCAGTATAGTTGATAAAGTTCGTGTTAGGATCGTGTCGCGCCATAAAACTGTCAATTCAAATGTCACATATTATATGTGGGTATTATACCTATCCCCAGAAATCTCTACTTTGAAGTTTCTGACATCAACGGTCAGTTTTGTCCATTATGGCTTGGTAGCGAAACATAGCCATTCTAACCGAAAACCAAACAACCATTAAGGCCTTGTACTCAGTGACGACATTCTCCAGGCTGGTGAGGCAATGCAGAAACGCCCTGAACAGTCTAAGCGGCACATTCAAGATCACCCTCCTCTCGGTTCCCGGTCATAGGAACATGGAGGGAAATAAACGGGCAAACGTATTGACCAGGCAAGGCGCTGCTATTAGCAGTTGGTTGGCAACTGTCATGGGTCGAATCTACTCGCACTACTTTGCAACCGCGGCCCTCAGATGGCGAAGGCTCAACACCTGCGTCAAGTTAGGGAGGATTTGGTCCGCTTATAACGAAGCCGATCACGAGAGCTCTTGAATCAGATGGGTGCAAATACATACACCAGACTCGGCATACCCTATAATTCCCATTGCCGAAGCTGCGGAAAAGAGGCGGAAATACTCAGGCACTCCCTTTGCGATTGCTCTGTTCCAGCGAGAGTCAGGCTACGGACACTAGGTAACCCATTCTTCTAGGAGAGCTGCTTTCCTCCGTGAATGCTACGGGCGAGATTCTGCCTCCACACTCTCATAACAGCAGTCACGGTCTTAGAAGTTTGTGGCATCAAAACGGCGCACCACAGCGCTAACTGAGCTCCTCGGGGCGGCCAATGATACCCACCTACCCCATGGCTTGGTAATTAGGGAGGAAGAGAATTCTGTTTAACAAATGAAAAAAGGGATAAGAAAAATATGGGATCATTATTGCTCCACACATAAATCTCTTCGAGAAGAAAAGTATCCAGCCGGAGCCGATAGCTAGTGCGAATGGCATCAAGCCTAATTTCCGTCCAATATATATTCACCACTCCAATGATGAACTTGTAACAAGGTGCTTAGATGATCACACGCAAAATTGTCGGTTCGACAGTGTGGCGCATAACTCCACAATATCTGCACTCAGGAAGGAAAATAAATTAAAATACCACAGGACTTTTTATTCTTCATTGAAAGCAATTTTGAACGCCATGCAATTGTCAGATCTGAAAATTGGTCGGGAATGCAAAATGTCTGCTGATCAAAAAGAGAGAGCACACGCCAATCATGGTTCAGCAAGGAAGCTCGAACTACCTGTAGATTAGAGCAGATGCATACCATCGAACTTTTCGAAGAAAATTAAGGACTGCTAGGCGGATCAGGAATAGCTGATTAGCGGATAACTACTGTAATTAGTATTCTAGAAATACTACTTTTTCTTATCGAAAACTTCAAGACTCGCTTTCTAGATTTATCATTTTTAAGATTGGCGGGCGTAATAGGAGCAAAACTAATAAACCTTCTGGAATGAATTAGAATTTATTCTCTTCACTACTATTTGAATTAAAAAAATTACTGAAAAAGAAAGGTCCAAGCGAGTTTTTTTTTCTTCTGAAAACGAGATTTTTCATTTCAAATCTCTGAAGAGTTAAAATTCTTGAATTTCTCCTGTATTTTTTAAGTCCACCCAGAAGATGGTAGGTATGAAAGGCTTTGTTTGTTTCTTATATACAGCGCCCAACAAAAAAATCTTCGCCCCCAACACTTTCCCTACTCTACCTTTTTAATTATGTCAAGACAACGCTTAGTTTCCCCTAATCATGTCTGTCCTGGGATTTAAAATTAAATGTTGGTGTTATAAAAGAATTGCCATATTCAAATTTACTTCAATATTCGAATAAATATCCACATACGAATAACCAGATAATGTTCTCTTCCGTAGGGTCTTATTATATTTATCTACCTCAAATTCGACTTTTAAGTTTTTGCTGAAAATACAGGATTGCTAAAATCAGTTGACTGTCTGTCTGTTCGTCCGTCTGTCTGTCTGTCCTCCACATGTACTTTTCTGGGAAACGTCTGCATCGACTGACAAGAAATTCGGTGGGAAGGTTGAAACTATGACCTCCCCTCTCCCCATGTAATGAATTACATTCGTCATCATCCACCGCACAACAACCGGTATCCGGTCTAAGCCTGCCTTAGTAAGGAACTCCAGGCATTCCGGTTTTTTGCGCCGAGGTCCACCAATTCGATATCCCTAAAAGCTATATGGCGTCCTGGAGTACGCCATCGTTCCATTTGAGGCAGAATCTGCCACATCTTCTTTTTGTATAATAGATATTGTCCTTATATATCATCTTCAAACATACGGATTAGTTGACCCACTCACCGCAACCTGTTAAGCAGGACTTTATCCACAACTAGACGGTCATGGTATCGCTCATAAATTTCATTGTTATTGAGGTGAGAAAATCGCCCATTCTGATGTAGGGGGCCAACTAATTTTCGAAAGATTCTTATCTCGGACGCGGCTAAGAGTTCGCAATTTTTCTTGCTTAGAATCGAAGTCTCCGAAAAATACATAAGGATTGCCAAGGTCATATATCGAGATGGCTCAAGTGGTTAGAGCACTGTGCTATCGTAGCAGAAGGCCCCGGGTCAAATCGCACTTGTGACAGAGAGATTCGTTATCATGACTGGATGTCCAATCCTAGTCGTCTCAGCTGTGAATGAGTACCTGAGTAAAATCAGGGTCATAATCTCGGGCGAGCGCAATGCTGACCACATTGTCTTCTACAGTGTACTGTAGTGTCCATTTATGGTCTTAAATGAGGCGCTCTAACAATTTTCAAGGACCTGATCCAATATGAATTGTTACGCCAACGATTATTATTGTTAAGGCCATTGTCTTGTACAGTAAGAGCTTTGACCCTATGGTGAGACGTTTCGAGCGAAACACTTTTTATAAGCTGAAATAGCCTGTGATTATCGGTTGTGATTTTTTACCTTAGGTAAGAGAAACTATCAACTTACTAAATTTATAGTGTCCCATCTTTATTGGTTCTTTCGTTTTTGGAGTTGAACCACATTGCTGCACGTTCAACTAAAGAGGAACGGTCCCATATGCCTAAAAGTGGGATGAGAAACTTTTCTTCATCGAATATAGTCCTGTAGAGTATCAAGTGGACGGTCTCGAGTATTTCTGGTAGTAACTATTAGTTGTGACATTGGCTGCAGAGGAGAGGAGTGCGGAAGTCTGAAAATCGTCAATTACTTCAAAGACCCATTCTCAAAAATTACCCAACCGAAAAATCTGAAAAAGCTTATGGCGGTCCGTGCACATGGTATATAGGCTCCGAAATACTTTTCGCTATGATATTTGCTCAAATAAAGTTAATAATGGCTTATGTTCATCTGAGATTAATAAAGTAAGTTTTGAAAGGAAGCACCGTCTTGGAAAGTAAGGTAGAAATCCTACAATTATGCTATTATTCTACTAAATGCCTTCCTTCTCATTCTACAGTGTCCCAATATCTTATCGTTTATAGCACACCCTCGGCCATTTCCTGTTTTTCATTAAAATGCTTTTGCTTCGCTTTAAGTCAGCCATACAACGAATTAGCTCTGAGAAATCTTTCCAAAGGAGAAGTTAATAATGAAAGAATAAGATCGAAATTCTAGCATTAGGGCGACTGTTACACTGCTACAACGAATACTGGCTTGAAGATACTACAAGAAGGGAAACCAAAAGCTCGACACTGCAGATATGCAAGGTTTTGTGTATTTCTTGCATAAAAACATTTGAGTCCCTTAGTACCAAGCAGCATATATCGTGTATAAATATTCGCTTTCACATGCTACTGATATTCAAAATCTTAGAATTTGAACAGAAGCGACAAATTTGACCAATCAGAACTTTGCTAGCAAGAGTACCCCAGCAAACTTCATGGGATAATGCTTTATGCCGTAGCCTATCTTACTGCGAAATTGCACGAGTTTTGGATGAACTTGAAGGGAGGTCTAGTATAGCTATAGTGTTTTTATTACCAATTATGAACTGCCTCTAGACCCGTGTGCACTAAATGTCTAAGCTCAGACCAAACTTGAAACGTACTAATCGAGACCTTTCATTTGATACTCTACATAGCTATATTCCGAAAAAAATGGAGACCCGTCCCCCTGAAGTTCCACGTAGAACGATGTAACTCACTGTATGGGTAGGTGTGCACAGCTCCCACCTATCCACCAAATTTAGTGTCAATAAGTCTAGTCTTACTAGACCGGATAGTCCCATACGCTCAGAACACCATTGACCTATGCCAAAGAGACTTCACTCCAAGCAAATCAGCAACAAATCAAATCTTCTCCCTGTGGCAAGCGATGGAAAAATTGCTGGAATATGGCCATCAGTTACACCATCGTTTCATCGACTTTAAAGCCACCTATGACAAAGCCAGAGTAAAACTGTACACGGCCAGGAGAGAATTTGATATCCCAACGAAATTGAGAAGAGTGACTGACCCTGACCAATGGGCAAGTCAGATGAAAGCATCACTCTCGAGACCATTTAACATCAACAACGGTCTAAGCCAAGGGGTGCCCCATCATGTATGCTTTTTAACCTGGCCCTGGAGAAAGTGATTCGCGATGCAGTTGTGAATGCGGAAGATACCATCCTCTTCAAGTCCACCCAACTACTTGCCTACGAGATGTACAGTCTATTTTCATCCAGATCGAGCAGGCGGGGCAAGATCTAGGACTGCTTTTTAATGAAAGCAAGACGAATTACATGGTGGCAACGTCAGCACCAAAAACCAAAGAACCAACAACATCGAATCGCACTGCTCAAACGAAAACAATAAAGATAGGCGACTAGAACTTTGAGGACGTTGAAAATTTCTTCTATCTAGGGTCGAAAATCACAACCGACAAGAACTATGACAATGAAATCCGCGCATGGTTGTTGCCAGGCAACAGAGCCTATTTCAGCTTACAAAATCTCTTCCGCTCGAAAAATCTCACCATAGAGTCAAAGCTCTTACTGTACAAGATAATGATCTTGTCAGGCCTTATGTTTTCCACGACTTGGGTTCTTAGCAAGAAAAACTGCAATTCTTGACCACGTTCGAGAGAAGAATTTTCGGCACCCTATACGAGGATGGACATTCCATAGCCTACCAAACGACGAAATCTATGAGCGATACCACAACCGTCTGGTTGTGGACAAAATCCGGCTCAACAGGTTACGGTGGGCGAGCCACTTTAGCTATATGGATGAGGAAGAGGGATGAGGAGAAGCAAACGAGGCAGACCCTGCCTGCAATGGAACGATAGCGTAGGTTATGACGCGGGGCAACTTTTAAGAATATCGAATTGCTGGACCTCTGCACAAAACCGGGATGTCTGAAGTTCCTTATTAAGGCAGACCTAGATCAGATACCGGTTGCTGCTGCGTTGATGAGAAGAAAGTTTCTAAGAAAAATGCAAGTAACAGACAGACAGGCAGTAAACCCATTTTAAAAAGGTTTTGTTTTACACAAAATGATAAAAATGGAGGAGTAATTCCCGAAGTAATTCAAATATAATGAATTGGTGCAGAAATATACAGAATCCTTATAATACTGAACTGTTCCCCTCTAACACAATTCAGTGACAAATACTCTTTCAGTACTTAAATCCCAGTTGTACACAAGCTATGCAGTTATCAAATCAAAACATTAAGCAGTTTCAAATATGTGAGTCTTTCTTTTTTTAGAATTTGAGCCTTCAATGATCCAAAGAATTTTTTTCTCTACCTTCAACGACTGAATCTCTTGGAGTAACTACTGCAGGATATTGTGGATTGCCGGTAAATCATTCTTCCCCTCAATATATTTCCTCTTTGACACGGTAAATCCCCGAAGGCAATAAAACATTTATAGGCCAGCAATCTGTGAAATTTAGTGGATGAAGTAGGAATATTTTACGGAAATGATGAATGCGCCACAGAAGGATTGAGTGTCGGTGACGTTCAATTTCAACAGCGAACAACATCTTTTTAGAATGTCTGCAAATTCACTGATAAAATAAGGTGAATTCCTGGGTATATCCTTTTTTGTGTTGATTCCTTTCAGTGGTTGTTCTGATTCTTTCATATCGCAAATGCTCACCATCTCCACAAATACATACGTAGATGTGTGTTTTGAAATAAATCGCAGCTGCATCGAACTATGCTTCCGTAAAAAGATCTGATATGATTTCCTTTGAGCACTTTTTGATGATCTGCTGCACCTACGTAACCAGGCCCACCCAACATCGTCCTGAGTTACAATCGCATCAGAAAATTTTGTTCACGTTTGTTTACGAAATTGCTAGGTATGATATATTTAAACGTGGTGAAATCCTTTTACTGAAAAATATGCTCATTTTTCTAAAGGAGCTAAGTCAATTTGAACTTAATTCTCTTTGTTTAAATCTGTTTATTACTCAATTGGATATTTTCATAGTTCTAAGTAAAAGGATTATATGAGTAGCTTAATTGAAGAGGTGAATTTCAATATAGAACGTCGCTCAACAGATATAGATATTCACATGGATGTCAAAAGTCACAACATGTCAGTTGCAGTAAAGTGAGTAGACCATTGAATAATTTGTATGCAATAATTCAAAGTATCAGTCGCAGCCATATCAAAGTTCCACAGGAAGAGTCACATCAAATACCTGGAACTAAAATTAACTTTGAAGCTTCCTATTGGCTACGATAGTAAACGTAAACAACAACCCCTAACGCGTTTCACTTCTTATACTTTTTTTACATTTTATATTTATGAATCCTTCTCTCTATTTTTGGTTACAAAAAGCGTGCATGATCCTCCCCATGGAAAAGATGAGAGTCGCGTTGCAATAAATTTACCTGATATGCGAAACTTTGGACTTCTACAACTTTGTTGGAGTTGGATTGCGTTCAGGATCGATTATTTGTAATTTGTATCTTATCGCCTATACTGTTTAAATTTTATACTTTTAGAATGAACTGAAGGGGGGTTTTCCGGTGAATTTCTAGAATATGTTAATATACTATTATTAAGTTGATTTCTGCAGATATTGGAACGGGATGTATTTTGAGGCCTAGATTTTGTATAGACGCATCATTGGAATTTTTTTCAGATTTTTCGGTTGCAAAGGTTCTGTAAACGAGACTTATTTCACCTTTTGGGGGTCACAGTTTGAGCCCTCACTCTCCTATGTTTCACTCAATGTCAAAAGCAAGAAGATTTTCAGAAAGTCCTGGTCGAGCCCTTTTATTTGATACCCCACATTACTATATCCCGTGGAAAAAAATGTACACCCTCCTTTCGCATGTAGGGGGGAGACCGCTTCATACCCAAAATAAAATGGCGCCACTTGCTGTATGTAAAGGGATTCACAGACCACACCTTCTCACCAAATTTCGTGACAATCGTTTCAGTCATTTTCGAATAAATCGGGTGTGACAGGCAGACCCTATTGTAATAAGGTTTTGTGTTTACACAAAACTTTAAAAGGGTACAACATCGACCTTGCACCTCTGTTCACCATATTGCAAGTGGATGATGATGCGACAATGGAGCAGTTACAAATGATGGTGACCTATCGAAGAGTACGCTTATTTCAAGCGATGCAAAGAAAGTCAACCACGTGAAAGTGAACATTAAACCAAAAATGGCTCCAGTTCTAATCGTGAAATCAGCTGAAGGTACTGTCGGCAAACATAAAAATAAATAAATATATAATATAATAATATAATAAATAAGTTAAAAATCAGCGACTTGTTTTTCGGCCTTTGTTCTGTTGGTTTCGGGGTCAGCTTGTCTTGGTAGGTTTCACTATTTTGCTCTATCATAGATTCGATCTGGATGCAATCGTGAGGTTTTGAAATCAGCGTCCAGCGTGTCAAACCATCGTTGTTTCGGACGACCTTCTGGTCGTTCCCAACGACTTCGATGTCCAGACCAATCTTCGCAAATGAATTCTCGTTGGCGTGAATCACATGACCATACTAGCTCTTCCTTCTTTGCAACGAGAGCAATCCCGACGTAACGCACGGTCAGCACTCCTTACCATTTCCCCAACAGGGTTGTCGGGAGGGAACCCCCTGTGTTCACGAATCTAAGCCACTTTCGGCAAGAAAAAAAGGTGTGATCTACTTCAGCCACAACCCTGTTACAGAATACACAATCCGGTGCAGATACGGCTGAAAATCTCCATCCCCGCTTAGGAGCTGAGTAAGGAAATAGTCAATCTCATTATGCTTCCGACTCAGCCGCGCACCTAAGTTTCCAATAAGCCGCGCAGTCCATATGCCTCACCTTGCCTCATTTTGGCAAGAGAGTTGCCGCTTATTTAGTGTACGTCGCCGTTCTGGTAAGCACCAACTCATTTGCGATTGTATAATGGCTTTATGCGTGTTTGCAAGATAGGCAGACGTTAACCGCAAAGCTTCATCTTTGTACTTGCGCAAGGCGCTGACGGTATCCTTGCTAAGAGCATCAGCCCATTTCGCGCTGTAGACTAGGGCAGACTGCATTGTGATCTTTAGAAGATGTCGCTTGCCAGACATAGGAACCCCTTTTAAAAAAGCAAAATTGTTCCTTCTAGTCAGTGATTTATTTACCGTCCCATTATTTGCATTTCAGCAACAACTTAATATCCTTAAGAGATAGCTGGCCACGTGGAAAGCATTGTCTAGTGTGCTTAGAATGTCTTTCTATTTTAGGGAATTGACATTTCCGACATAAAACATTAGAAAAAACAACACCCGTCGCTCGCAGTATGTCCTGCATCAGTTTCCGGCAGAACGTATCACTTCAGCAGGTCTACTTCTAATGAGTTTTCGAGCACTTTTCTGCCGTGTCAAACATACAAGGCGATCGGTATACGGACGACCGCTCAAGGATTACGTTCCCTTTAAGGGTCAGCGCGACCCTCGCCATGTTGTAGTGACAGTTACGTCCTGATGGTTTTACATGAGTACCCACGGTATCGGCCTAACCCCACGGTCTTCTTAAGATGCGGATTGATTTTGTAACTACAATCAAAGCCCCGCTATGGCAAACAACAACGGTACCTGTCCTGAGGCATATGAATTAAAGAGGTATTCCAGTTCCCGTGAAGACAAATAACCTGTGGTGTGGCTTCGTGACCAAAGTCACTTCAGATGAGTCACCGTGTAGACTCGGGTCTGATCGCCCTGATCGTGCTGATTCAATCGAATCTTCCAGCAAAAAAGAAAAATGCTTTTTTCAGACAACCGTTAAATGCACCGAGCAGCAAAACTGACCGCTATTGAAACACCAATCTATATACTTCCGACTTCCTTCTTATTTTTCATAGTGAAAACTGTCTCTTTCAACTCTTTCATGGGGAAAATCAGGTAGTCCTGGACGCATTCCACGTTGTTGCTATCAATACGATCAATACTGCAGACTACTGTCTGGAGAATAATGCTGGTACAATTCGATCCGACTGGTTGATACTAAGTATGAATGGTTTCCACAGTCACACACCAACTACCCACGGATCCCCATTTACCTCGTTGACTAGATTCCACCAGCCGCGAGTTTTGCTTTTATTTATCGCGCTGCGAAGTCTCCTTTTATTGATCTCTACTCTGCATTTGTCGCGCAATTCTCTTCTCAATTCACCAAATAGTGGAGTTAATAAGACTCTGTCCGTAGGTGGGCAACTCCCGCTGTCCACCAGTACATAGAAGGCCTGTCCCGGGAGTTCATCACTGAATTTAGTACAGTATTAACTGCAACGCTACTACTCCCCGAAGTGCCCTCCAGGCCGACTCTATCTGTTCTAAGAGCTTCGACAAATCGACCGCTGTTCAACCTAGTAGCGTTTCACCGGCGCGCCAAAGATTCGGACGCAAAATTTACGTCAGAAATGCTCCTTTGCAGCCTGGACACCGGAACGTTGGCACTGATCTGTTCAAAACTACGAGCCCGGTTCTCCCTGCCATTTGAAGGATCCCTTTTCTCTCTGGAGTCAAGGTGGCGCATGCCCCATGCAAGGGCCTAACCTTAAAGTCACCCTCTGTCAGTATTCGCTTCATTCATCATAGTTATAATCAATGTTGTACTGTTAGTTGCTTAATTTCTGTTTCTAATTTGCAATAAGCCAATAATTCTATGACATATCGAAATAAGAGGAGAGAGACCCTGGGGTTAACAAATACTTTTACTACATACGTACAAAACCTTATCTGTGATTAGTATTTTTTGGTCATACTTTTAATTTTCTATCTTAATTTCGATTCGATTTTGTGGATGCTACGATCAATCTGTATTTAGTGGTGGAAATGAGAGGTAAAAAATTCGGAAGTTTTCAGTAATGACGTATAAAGCTTCTCCCGCGGTTGCTAGTGGTCGCGGCCCCTTATTTCACTATAAGAGTTAATGAATTGTTCAGGCAAAACTGACACACTGACCAGCAACTTTGCTCGTTAGAAAAGCCAAGAAATCAAAGATTACAAATAACCCTGGCGACCATCCCTTCTTAAATAGCGACGTTGACTTAATTTCTTTTTGTTTTAGAATTGAAGATGGCCTGAGTCCGCCTTCCATTTGATGACGGACCGGATCCCTTAAAAAAAAACTTCCGTCCGTTTTTAGGTCCACCACCCAACTTTTTTTGATAAAGAGACGATTTGATGTTTCGTTCAATGCAGAAAAACTCCTTAAAAACTGTCCCTGTTGCAGGGCTCCTAGGTTTTAATCACATAGACCAAAAAGACAAGACCGTGGACCAAAATGGGTGACAGAACATTTTTCTACGAATTGTCTTGCTTATCATCAAGTGGAAAATGAGTTTTACTCCCGCTAGTTTTGGCTTCAATTTATGCCTGAACTAGGTGATTTTCGTATTTAATACGATGCACATCGACGTTCTGTTTGTCACTCTATATAAAGGAGCGAATAGCACCTGGGAAACCATTTCGGCCATGCTGCTGCAAGGGCAGAGGTGAAGCAGCATCGGATGTGTTATCACTGCCATGAAACCACAAGTCATCTCTTTTCGGATTTTTTTATTTTTTTATGAAATCAGAATAGAACGCAAGGTGCGTTCACCTAATTTATACACGATGTAGGAATTAACGTTCAATTCATCGATTTCAACGTCACAAAGAAATCTTTCAAATTAAAATCAAAACACATTCACCATATCTCATAAATATTCAATGTCGAGGTAATTTTGACCAACTTGCAGGCAAATGGGGAACCACCCACCAAGTTTTATATCATATTTCCGCAGGATAATGTTACAAAATCGTTATAAGAAAGTACCATCTGCCCATCACGTTGCGAACAAACACTGAATAGGTTCATCTCGGAAGCAAACTTCCGTAATCATTATTACTTCAACATCGCCATAATAACACGTGTAGTGATTTCTGCCCTTACACACCAGGAAGATTCTTAATAAAGATACAAATCTGAATGAGAAACGGAAATAACGTTCTATTTGAATTTTCTAAGAAAACAACTCAAAGGAAACATCCTCTCTCCTTGGCTGCCAAATTATATACATAATGGATACTTCCTGCCTGGGAATTTTCTTGGATAGCCCAAGTCAGGACGTGCTTCACTTACTTAAAGTTTACAAACAAATTAGCTTCTAATGAAACATGTTATAATGATGAGCTCATACTACGTTTATAAGGTGAAGATGAAGCCGGGTGCAGACGGGAACATTTCGGAATTAAAAGGACCGCGGGGGTGGTGATGGATGTGTCATAAATAACATATTGTACGGGGAGAAAGTATTTCTGTGTTAAAGTATCAGTCGTGTGCCGTTTGAATATCCCATTCATTTTGGGGGATTCTCTTATTCCGTGTCATGTTTTAAGATACCAAAACGCCATAGTGTCCGGATAGCTGAGTGGTTACAGCACAAGGCTGTCGTACGAAAGGACGCGGTTCAATCTCACTGAAGGCAGTGGGATTTGTATCGTGATTGGACGTCGGATACCAGTCCACTTAGCTATGAATGAGTACCTGAGTCAAATCAGGGTATTTGCCTCCTCCAGGGTACTGTAATCCTGCAGTGTACCGTTACGGTTTTGAATGAAGTGTTCTAACACACTTCAAGGTCCTTGATCCAATTGGATTGTTGCACCAACGATTATTATTAAAATGCCATACACGGAGCTCTTTCATTGCATTAATGCAGTTAAGTAAGTGGTTGACCAATCTATAGCGGAAGAGTTAAAGATTAGGCTCATAAAGAATAAAAACCGCAACGAAAATGTACAAAGGAGAGACTGATCCTGCACAAGTGCAATTATATGTTCTATATATGTAGGAAGAAATCAGTTTTGAAAAACGGCCGAAGGCTCGTAAATTCGAATTATGATGGTTATTAATAAAACTACGACTAAGGCAGTGAGTTAGAAATCCCATCGAAGCTAGTCGGGCTACTGAAAACCATCATTAACTAACAATGAGGACCAAATAAGAATCCAAGATAAACTGACAAAAAGCCTTTTTCTTGTGTCAGAACTTAAGCGAGGGGATAGGCTCGCCCCTCATCATCATCATGAACTGAGCACCAACAGGTATGCGGTAGGGTTTGCATTGTCAGAGTTTCAGGGCTGGATCATCCTCATCCATACGGATTAAGTGACCCGCCCACCGCAACATCTTGAGCCGGATTTTATCCACAACTAAACGGTCGTGGTACCGCTCATAGATTTCGTCGTTATGTAGGGGGCCAAAATTTTTCGGAGGATTCCTCCCCCGAACGCGGCCAAGAGTTCGCAAATTTTTTGCTTAAAACCTAGGCATCCGAGGAATACATAAGAATTGGCAAGATCATGATCTTGTACAACAAAAGCTTTGACCCTATGGTGAGACATTTCAAGTAGAACAGTTTTTGTAAGCTCAAATAGGCTCTGTTGACTGACAACAACTGTGCGCGAACTTTATCGTCATAGCTGTTATCGGTTGTGATTTTCGACCCTAGATAGGAGAAATTTTTAACGGCCTCTAAGTTGTAGAATCCTATCTTTATTATTTCCGTTTGACCAGTGGAATTCGATATTGTTCATTCTTTGGTTTTTGGCGCTGACGTTGCCGCCCTGTACCTCGTCTTGCCTTAATTAATGTGCAGCTCCAAATCGCGCGCCGCCTGCTTGATCTGAATAAAAGTAGGCTGTACACCTCGGGTTGTTCTTTCCATAATGTAAATATCGTCAGCGTCGGCCAGTAGTTGGGTGGACTTGGATACGATGGTGCCTCTCGCATTTACATTTACGACACATGATAGGGCATCCCCTTGTCTAGACCATTGTTGATGTTGGATGACTTTAATCCGGCCGCGGATATTGGTGAGGGTCAGTCTTGTCAGTTTTATCAATTTCTTTGGGATACCAAATTCTCTCATGGCCGTGTACAATTTCACCCTGGCTATGCTGTCATAGGCGGCTTTAAAGTCGATGAAAAGACTGATGACCATATTCCAACAGATTTTCCATCCTTTGCCGCAGAGGGAAAATCTGACCTGTTTCTGATTTGCCTGGAGTGAAGCCACTTCGGTATGGGCCAATGATGTTCTGGGCGTATGGGGCCATCCGGGCCACAAGATAGCGGAGAATATCTTATTGATGGTACTCAGCAACGTGATACCTCTATGATTGCTGCTCGGTGTGATATCGCCTTTTTATGTATGGGATAGATAATGCCTCGTTGCCAGTCTTCAGGGCCAGGTATTAACTCGCCGTCCCACACTTTAAGCATGAATTGATGAACTGCTTGGTGAAATTGGTCGCCTCCATATTTAGCAATTCGGCTGTAATTCCATCGGCTCCTGGCGACTTATGGGTTTTAAGACGGTGGATTGCACGGACTCATTTTTCTATGCCTGGTGGTGGCAGCATTTGTGTGTCGTCTTCAGTTGGCGGGACACTTGTCCGTGGCTTCAATCGGCGGGACCTCAAACTCGACGATATTTTGGTTGTTGAGCAGTTCCTCAAAGTATTTCGGCCATGTAGGTGTTACGGAGCCCTAAAAGCCATTAAGGGCCGGAAGGAATCCGCCATCTAAGAAAACGAAGCTATAAAGTGCGAAAAAGAGGAGAGAGCGTTTTTGAGTCTTTTGAGGAAGCGTGGAGTAGAGTAACACGGAGGTTTTACACAAGATTGGATACTGATGATGACGAAGAAATCAAGAAAGCGGAACGAATAGGCAATCTTAAAAGGTAATCCGAATGAAATTTTCGGGTATGTTGCGTAACAGCGGCCGCGGCTAGCCGAGGGATGGCTGGGTCTTTTCTCCGGCCTTGTTTCAGGAATGTCGCCTGAATTCTTCACACATGCGGAGACACCAATGCAAGTGCACCGACGAAATATTAAGGTCCAGTATATGCAAACGATGGTTGCGGAAGTGCAAAATTATTTTGCAGTTTCTCTGCACGAGCGTCGATCGGCTATCGTGCCTGCTTAACCCGAAAGGGAAAATAGTGTCTTCTCAGTATCTTGATGTCTGAAAGCGCTCAGTGTGTTAAGATCATCGCAGTTCCGAACTAAATTTAACTGATTCTGGATTCCTCCAACACGTTATACTCAATGTTGTTTTCATTCTTCGCTACGAACTTTTTATCGTCGCATGTAAAAAACATGGAGATTACATAAGTAGCAGCATAACTGATAGGTGATCAGCACTGGATTTCGCTTCCGGATCCCAATCCCGGATTTCGCTGATTAACAACAGTACGTATTGGGGAAACAGCGTCTTGCATAATATATTATTGTTCGGCCATGTGAATGTGTATTATTAAAAAAACTGAAGACTATGCAAAAGTGAAAATAACTCACTCGAAACAGTGGTTGTTGTTTTCGGGGGAACATTCTCGAAGGATATAAACTTTACGGGCTAGCTTAAAGTACTAACCTGAGGAAGTTTGGTGGAAGTCACATCACTTCTAACGAAGTTATAATAGGTCAAAGCTACCGCTTCTATGCATATTCCAGGCCTTAAATATCGGTATCACCCAAAAGTAGATATTCTCACACAATATATACATATACTATATTACTTGCTAGCTACTAATGGAAAAAATGGTCTTCAAATATTTTTATAAAAGAAATACACAAAACCTTTCATACCTTAAGTGTCCAGTTTCCGGTTTCCCGACTTGCTTGTTCATTGAGGAAGTGTTAGTAGAATCAGATTGGTTCATAAATTGCCACTGAAAGTCCATTCATTTCTTTATTCATGTGGACTCTGCTGGCGAGCTCTCAAGGGGAAGGGAACCTGCATCCCATGTTTCTGTGAACAGATCGATATTTTACTTATTTTTTAAGGTGTTGTGTGACACAAAACCTTATTAAAATCGATTTACTGTCCGTCTGACTGTCCGTCGGTCTGTCCTACTGTGTGTCATACCTTATATCTCAGAAACGGTTACTCCTATCTGTACGAAATTTGGTAAAAAGGTGGAATCTGTGAATCCCATTGTATGCAGGGAGCAGCATAGTTCAACTATGAGTTTAAGGGAATTCCCATATACGCAAAAGGAGAGTGTAAAAACTTTGTTTTGTTTTATTTACATTTGCTTATTTTATTTTTTCCTTTTTTCTCTTTTATTTCCTCATTTTTAAGGTTTTGTATGAAACAGAATCTTATAAAAATGGATTCGATGTCTGTCTGTCTGTCAAACCCGACTCACTCCGAAACCACTAAACCGATTGTTACGAAATTTTAGATTTTTTTGTTTTTTGAATATCAGTACAAAGTACTGGAGACAGCCATGTGTGTGTAAAGGTATATGCAAATGAATTTTGCGAGTAGTAAAGTGGAAATACGTGAGGATGCATTAGCTAAATTTTGTGCACAATATTTTTTCTTTTATTTTTACTCTGAATTTGTAACATTTTATGGATTGCATATGAAAATGAATCCGATCTAACTTCCTTTTGATTCAAGGATCCCTTTTTCCCCTACTTCTCTTTACCCCCGCAAAATCCTTACAGCAAGGAGCATCCTCCAATATTATGACCTAAGGAAGTTAAGGCAAGGCGGGAACCTCAGAGGCCGCGCCTCACTATATATCTGAGGCAGGGAAAACAAGGATCGAGGATGTGATCCGTCATGGATCCTCCTTTCCCATCGTGGCACTTTGGTCCGGAGTCGCGGCTAAACGCGCGCGGTCAAGCCAGTTTTCCATTTTTATTTTCAAGTTTAGCTCGCGTGTTGGTATTTCAATAGGTGCACGCGAATGCCAGGATTTATTTTTCAGGATCTAGTGCGGACCCGGGATTTTGTGAAATAACACGTGAGGAGTCGAAGTGAACTTTTCAGAGCCTGGAAAGCACAGAGGCGTGCAAGCAAGTGTCCACGGAGCGCTTTGATGGAACTTCAACATTTGTGGCCTTCACGGTCAATTTCGCCATCCTTCTCGGTTTTGGAGATAGTTCTCCCATCTTCTGAACATCCACAAACTTATTTTGTCATTACAACAGAAAAAATCATGAGTTGATCCAGGCGCTCGCTTTGGAAAGAATACAATTCTTTGCGTCTGATGAGTTCGCAAGGACGTCATCTATTTTGAGCTTCTAATATTGAAACTGCTGATACACAACTGTCGGCAGCGTGACGAATTTGAATTATGCATTGCTTGAAATGCAACCAACCAGCAATTTTTCGACACGACAACGGTGGGATGTCCTACCGCACCCGCCTTACTCATCAGACTTGACGCCTTCTGATTTCCACTTGTTTGCATCAATGGGCGCTAGCTAAGCAGCATTTCGGTTCTTACGAAGAAGTCAAAAAACGGTTCGATGCTTCACAAGACCAACGCTTCTACTGGCAATGCACCCACAAATTGGCAGAAAGATGGCAAAACTATGTAGCTAGCGATGGCCAATACCTCCAGTGAAAAAAAAAGTTAACCATTTTTTTAATATACGTGTATTTTCAACTTTAAAAAGGCGGTTTTTTATTTGTACACCTGGGATAATCGATGTAGGCTGTCGTTTTTGGCGGACAGCCCTATTTTCAGCAACCGTATCGATTATAAACTGTTTTGTACAGCCTCGGTAGTCTTTTGCGCATCCTTTTTGCTCTTTAGTTATGAAGTTGTGAACATTAAGATGTTTTCAGATGTTCTCGCAGAGAACTTAAATCAGAACTAGATAGTAGGAAGACAAGTAATTGTTCGACATTTTGAAGGGCACTTAATGATGAGAGAGGTATACCCTTTGTGAAAAATTGTGGTACTAATTTCAGATCGGCAGTCACCTAATTGAAATGATTTTCCAATACTCTGTGAGTGCTCTTAAATCACTTTAGCCCAAGGTTGTGTATCTTATCAACTCCAGGCGTTGTATGTGTGAATTTTATCAACCCGCCTTTTCAAGGGTTGTTTCAATGTCAACTGCATATCAAGCATGGTAATTTGGGGAAAGCCTCGCATGAGCGCATAAGGTGTGGGCTCCAAACACTACAATGTGTGATTTGCGGCATTTCTAGCGAAAAGGTTTAAAGAATTAAAACGTAACGCCGTTCCCGTCGCTAGTAGTGATTATTTTATTAGGCAAATATCAATACTTGTCCCCTTCTTCAGTGCACGGGCGTATACTCCATAGGCGCGGGCGACAAATTCGTTGAGCTAGTTTTCCATCCCTAGTGGTTGACAGTATAATTGCCTTAACATCCAAGAGCGGAAAGCCTCTCTGATGTTGTTGAGCGACCTTCATCCGTGCTGGGTGCTGCCTTCGTATTTCTAAAGTCTCACTTGAGTTATTTAAATTCATCATCATCATCAACGGCGCGACCACTGGTATCCGCTCTAGGCCTGCCTTAACAAGGAATTCCAGACATCTGGATTTTGCGCCGAGGTCCACCAATACGATATCCCTAAAAGCTGTCTGACGTCCTGACCTACGCCATCGCTCCATCTCAGGCAGGGTCTGCCTCGTCTTCTTTTTTACCATACATATTACCCTTATAGACTTTCCGGGTGGGATCATCCTCATCCATACGGATTAAATGACCCTCCCATCGTAACCTATTGAGCCGGATTTTATCCACAACCGGACAGTCATGGTATCGCTCATAGATTTCGTCATTGTGTAGGCTACGGAATCGTCAATCCTCATGTAAGGGGCCAAAAATTCTTCGGAGGATTCTTCTTTCGAACGCGGTCAAGAGTTCGCAATTTTTCTTGCTAAAAACCCAAGTCTCCGAGGAATAGATGAGGACTGGCAAGATCATTGTCTGATACAGTAAGAACTTTGACCCTATGGTAAGACGCATCGAGCGGAACAAATTTTGTAAGCTACAATAGGCTCTGTTGGCAGCCAACAACTGTGCGCGGATTTCATCGTCGTAGCTGTTATCGGACCCTAGATAGGAGAAATTGTCAACAGTCTGAAAGATGTATTCTCCTATCGTTATTATTGTTTGACCAGTGCGGTTTGATGTTGTTGGTTGGTTCGTCTTCGTTGCTGACGTTGTCACCATATATTTTGTCTTGCCTTATTGATGTGCGGCCCAAGATCTTGTGCCGCCTGCTCGATCTGGATGAAGGCAGTTTGTACGTTTCGGGTGGTTCTTCCCATGATGTCGATATCGTCAGCATAGACCAGTAGTTGAGTGGACTTAAAGAGGATCGTACCTCTTGCATTTACATCAGCATCACGGATCACTTTCGGCCAGGTTAAAGAGGACGCATGATAGGGCATCCCCTTGTCGTAGACCGTTGTTAATGCCGAATGGTCTTGAGAGTGATCCTGCTGTTTTTATCTGGCCTCGCACATTGGTCAGGGTCAGCCTAGTCAATCTTATTAGTTTCGTCGGGATACCGAATTCTCTCATGGCCGTGTGCAGTGTCACCATGGCTATGCTATCATAGGCGGCTTTAAAGTCGATGAACAGATAGTGCAACTGTTGTCCATATTCCAACAGTTTTTCCATCGTTTGCCGCACAGAGAAAATCTGATCTGTTGCTGATTTGCCTGAAGTGAAGCCTCTTTGGTATGGGCCAATCATGTTCTGGGCGTATGGGGCTATCCGGCCTAGCAAAATAGAGGAGAATATCTTATAGATGGTACTCAGGAACGTGATACCTCTATAATTATTGCACTGTGTGATATTTCCCTATATGTATGAGACAGATAATGCCTCGTTGCCAATCGTCAACCATTGATTCGCTGTCCCATACTCTGAGCACAAGTTGATAAACCACCTGGTGTAACTGGTCGCCTCCATATTTAACCAGTTCAGCTGTAATTCCATCGGCTCCTGTTATTTAAATTAATATCCCCAATTTCTTTCCACTACTAAGGGGGGTACCAGTTAGTCCTGTAACAGAGCCCCAATGATCCAATGATCGATGAGTACCTTCAAAAGTAGGAAGGTATTTAGAGGGAAGTCAGCCAATTATCCGTGGCTACCTGCAAAGGTAGGAAGGTATGTGGAGGGAAGTTACTGAAATACAGTATAACGTCACTGCCTAGTCGCATGCGTTCGCAATTCAGGTGGGGATTAACGTGGTACGCCAGATTCGCCATACATTCTATTAATCCTCGACCTAAAGCCACCAATCTGATGCTGCCCATTCACTTGAAAGCAAATCACTGCTCTTGCTGTCATTTGCGTTTAAATTTATTTGAAATAAAATTGTATGTTAATCACTATGTAAAGAAAGCTCGTATCCCTTCTGAGATAATAAAGTCACCAACGGACTCCATATAAGAGCTATTTGCCATCAAGGGTTTTTATTTAAATATCACCTTGCATTACGCAGTTCCATCATATCGTCCTCAATTCGGATCCAAATTTTTAACAACCCCGCAAGTAATTTACAAAACAAGTAGCTCCCAGAGGGTATCAAACTCTATGAAAACACAAAGAGCTCAAAACAAACCCTTCCACGAGTAAATCTGCACACATACATGCGTGTCGCCTAGGTTTTATATCACCTGTGGGACATAACAAATTTCAAAGTCATTACAATGTTTTGACCCGGACAGTGTTTGTGAATAAATTTACCTTTTCACCGGAGCTAATTCCATTATGGGAGGTCGCTGGCAGGGGGACGATTTCACTAAGCATCGTTCAGGGCGATGTGGGGGCGATTTTTAAATGTCTAGATAGAGTTCCTCGGCAGCGAGTTCAAAGCAGCCCAGCACACGGGAAATTCAATTCATTCGGTTAATCTAGCTCATCCCGCCGCCTCGCCACAAGGCCTACCCTCCTCGGCTAGTGTGCTTGCAATTCCCTTCTATTTCAAAGCCATTCGATGTGGAATTAATTTCGTAGAAAGATTCGATCAACGTGTGGGTCTGCTGGATGCTGAGGAAAAGTGTTGCCGACACACCCGGCACTCCACCAGGTGAGTCGTTTACTGACTGATACGCTTCAGGAATAAGTAATTAGGTTCCGGGAAATGAGCATTTGAATTCATTTGCAAAGTTCAAAGGCAGCGTTTTCCAGAAATTCGATTATTTTCATTGCTTTCCGTTAATGTTTGAATTTAGATTGGGCTATTTGGGAAATTAGTGGGAATACTTCAAGTTTCAGTGGCAGAACTCTTCAACGGAATGTAAAAATCGCTGGATTGAAAATGCGTCTCTCTATATTTGAAGACCTTGAGCTTGTACTTCATTGAATACTACTTATAGATGTACCCACCGAGGAGCAGCTTCAGTCAGCACCACCAATCGTAGTTGTAGATTTGTCAGCAAGTTCCTCAGCAAATTCGGTGTTTTGTGGATGCAAATAAATTAAATTATTTGTTGTATCAACTGACCACGTTGGAAACCGTTCCAATGGTTTAGGAGTTAGATTGATCTGAAGGTAGCTGCAGCAAACAAAATTTACTGTTTTAGTGTTTTTATTATCATGTTTTCACGGTATTAGTTAAATTTTTACTTTACAGTATCCTACATGCTTGCCATAAGAAAAGCTTTTGACCCTAAGTTGTAATACGAACTTGTTTATGAGCTAGATTACATCATTTACTTCCATCCGCAACTCTGCAAGCTGGTTCTTAGTTTCCTAGAAGGATGGATATCCCAAGTACAGATTCAGCAGTAGCTCCCCTCTCCATACTTGAATCTCACAGGATTCCATTCGCTCCGCTATCCTTTCCCCATTTTTTAACGCGGTTATCCCGAAACCCGTCCTTACAACCAATCCAATCAAGATCTTGCTATACAGCCGTCACTTCATGGTTTGCATCTCCACAAGGGATACAGTACATGATGCAGCTATTTTGAATCTATATTTACACGAGCTGTACGGATACTTAACCAAGTGGAAACTAACCCTCAATTCATAAAAATGCCAAAAAACCGTCCAATATTTGCCGACTTTGCCATCCTTTTAGGATTTTTGGGATAGCTCTACCACCTTCGTTGGCTTCGACCAACTCTGATCGTCTCCTAGTCATCGCTCAATTACACTAGCCATTACAACCTGCAGAGGTGATAAATGTCTTTTCGACAGACAAGTTCTCATTATCAATGCATTTTGTAGTATCCGCGATTTGGTAGCAAGCATTTCCTTTCGTTTCGTTTCATCTTGTACCAGCTGACAAGAAGATTCATTTGCGTATATGCAGTATTTTTACTTTTCTTCATATCTGGCAACATTTAACAACTCCATTACTCTCCTGTAGAATTCCTAATTCCCATATCGGCATATTTTAATTCATAAGTGAACTCTCTCACCTTTAAACTCCCTCCCCCCTAGAAATTTTCGAAAATCTCCAAAAGTTATTATTAACCTTTTTAAGATCGGTTTTCTGTCTCTCTGTCTGTCACACGCATTTATCTCACAAACCTTTATACCGAGTGACAAGAAATTTGGTTAGAAGGTCGGAACTAAAAACGCCCACACATGCAATGAGTTGCATCTTTTTATGTGAGTGAGGCTCTATACATTCAAAACGGGGGTGTGATTACAGTGTACTATAGTGTACTTTTACGCTCTTGAATGAAGTGCTCTTCTAACACATTTCAAGATCCTGATCCAATATAGATTGCTGCGACAACAATAAAAATCATCATCATATATCAGGGAATATCCCCTCGGAAATGCAGGCTTCGAACAACTCAGTGAACATATCCAGTCTAGATTTCACGCCGCGCTTAAGGATCCTATTTACTATACCGTCCAGGCCCGATGTTATATTGTCACGTATTCTGCTGGCGATATCCAACAGCTCGTCTATGGTTACTGCCAGAATTGCCCTCACATTTAGCAATATCTGAGAAATGTTGACGCACCACTCTAGTTGGGAGAACAGTCCCTGGATGATTTTTAACAAAAGTATACGACACGTGATCTGCGGAAATGGGCGGCCTTTTAATCGTCCCATTACAATCCTATAGACCCTTCTCTCTGGATGGCCCGCTTGAAATTCCTTGGATGCCTGCTCTTTTTGTAGACCCTCCCTTCCGAAAGGTACTTAAATTACGTTTATTATCCAGAACTATTTTTAACTACACCTCTAATAGACTTTATTCCGGTTGCGTTATTCTCTCCGATATCTCCTTCAAGGAGCCACTCATTAACTTCACTGGCGATCACTTTCCGACATCATGGGAAGTGTCCTAACATCATACATCCGAAGCAGTTCTATACAGAGATTTTTTCCCTTAGACGACAAACAACTCATCCAATTCGAACTTTCCCAACGGCCAACAACTTCTGCGCTGCCTCCACTGACAGAAAGCTTTTCTTAGCCTCACGATAGAATCGTCTCTAAATTCCTCCAAACTAAATTGTTCTTTAAAGGCGGTGCCTTTTTTTCTCTTCTTTGGATGTTACTACAGCGAGATGCTTGCACTGTAGATCACATGTTTTTGGGAACTCCGGGACACTCTCCCTGAACGAGTTTATAACTTGGTTACGAAAGCCGTCAGTGTTTCCCATGCTATTTGTCAGCTCAAAGACGAGCTCGGCGTTTTAAATTCTTCAGATTTTGCTGACATTTTGACCTCTTGGGTCAGGGTCAGCTTTGACCTTTATTTATTATCTCCGCATACAGTTTCTACTTTGGGCATCCCTTTTGAATTTTGAGTTCCGTTTGTTGGACTTGGACTTTGGCAGAGTTTGAACACTTCCTTCTCCAAATCTAAAACACTTGTAACTTTAGATACCACAGGCGGCAAATTGTCCACCACCAAGGCATTGCGATCAAGGTATATCGACAGCCGGTAGCTCACTTCCACACTCCCATAAGCCGCCGGTACTCAAGTTCCTAGCCCCTGCACCGTAAGTTTACTCCTTTCACTTCTTTTGTGGTGGTTTTATTTTCTCGATATCCTTCCCATAGCCATTTTCGACCAAGCACCATAGATGAGAGAGAATAAAATTATCAGACATTTTTTTTTAAATTTCTCCTATCAAGGGTTTTGATGACAACTATGACGATGAAATCCGCGCACGGTTGCACGGTTGTTGGCTGCCAACAGAGCCTATTTCACCTTACAGAAACTCGAAACCTCTCACCATAGGGTCAAAGCTGTAGAAGACTATGATAAGTCCAGTCCTAATCTATTCCTCGGAGACCTGGGATTTCATCAAGAAAATTCGCGCACAGTTGTTGACTGCCAGCAGAGCCTATTTCAACTCGAAAAACCTGTTTCGCCCGAAACGTCTCACTATAGGGTCAAAGCTCTTACCGTATAAGACGATTGACCTCACTAGTCCTTTTGTATCCATCGGAGACTTGGGTCCTTAGCAGTAAAAACTGCGAACTCTTGGCTGCGTTCGAGAGAAGAATCTTCCGCAGAATTGTTGACCCCTACAGGAGGATGGACGATTCCGTAGCCTACATAATGACGAAATCTATGGGTCATACCACAACCGTCTGGTTGTGGCGGGTCACCTAATCTATATGGATGTGGATGGACGGAAAGTCTATAATGGCAATATCTATGGTGGAAAAAGAAGACGAAGCAGACCCTGCCTGAGATGGAGCAATGGTGTAGGCCAGGACGCCAGAGCTAGGGATATCGGATTGGTAAACATCGGGGCAAAAGCGGGGTGTCTGGAGTTCCTTATTAAGGCCGGCCTAGACCGGATTCCGGTTTTTGCGCTGTTGATGATGATGATGACTAGAGATGAGCAAACACGCGTCTAAGTTCAACTAGAAAACAAAAGTAGGTATGCCCCTATCTACCACTTACCCTGGTGCGAGAAGTGGCAACTCCTCACAGGCCTCTCTGTCTGACTGTTATACGCATTTTTCTCCGAGCTTGCCAAATTGATGCAAACAACATTTGCTGCACATATGGGAAGCATACATGACAGGGAAATTGAAGGGGAAGTCGCCACACATAGAAAGGGACGGTGTAAGGATATCAAATAAAAAGTCTCAACTAGTACTCTCACCAGCAGATTTCAGTTTTCACTTAAATTGCGCGAGTGGAGTTTAAAATGTTCTCACCTAAGGATTCAGGATTCATTTTCGGAAACGATCCAACAAAAAATTCAGCGTGATGCACTTTTATTAAATCTCGACGTCAAAATATACCTCAGGTCGATATCTGCTCAAATAAATTTACTAATAGTATATTGCCATCTTTTTGGAATTGACAGAAACCCCCCTTAAGTTTACCCTAGGGGCGCCAAATTTTACAGCAGCACAGATGATAGTATCGCACATAATACTTCGTGGAAATCCGGCTATGAGTGTCGAAATTATAGCAGCTAAAACTTATCAATTTCTTGTATTTTAAGCCATGCAAATAAAATGCTGACGTCATAATTAACGAGAATAATTGACATTCGAGTAAAATATTAGAATTCTGTTTATGGAGAATCGACTTCTCTCTCGTACCCTTTTTAAGGTTTTGTGTAAAACAAAACCTCATTGTAATTGGTTTGCTATCTCTCTGTCTACCCGTTCATCTGTCTATCTGTCACTTCTATTTTCTCAGAAACAAGTTTTCATATTAACATGAAATTTGGTAGAAAGGAGGGCCCTGTAAATGTCCTGGCATGCAGTAAGTAACAAACTTCCAAGTTGAGTTTAAGAGGGGATACGCATACACGCAAAAAGGGGTGGGTAACGTTTTTTCGCCGCATGTAGTCATATGGGGTATCAAATTAAAGGTCTTAATTAGTACTTCCCGAAGCCTGTAATAGACTGCACATTGATTGCAAAGGGGAGGAGTGCAAGTGTTCGAAAAGGGTCAGTTACTACGAGGACCAGTTCTCAGAAACTACCCAACCCAAATATCTGGAAAGAACTATCTCATTTCACAAATGACCATTCAAATATAGTTGTTTAAGCAGTGCATAAAACTTTTCATACCTGAAATGCTTAGCTTCCGGTTCCCTGTCTTATTTTTTCATCCGTTTTAGGTGAACCTCTACGCATTTGCTAATAATGTTGACCTTCTAGTGTGAAGCGTATGAAGTTAACTGAAGCTTTATCAGTAAAAGTACGATTATGATGAAACGTGACGATATTGTGCTTCATGCTACAGCCTATGTTATTGCAAACTTTTGTAACTCTACCATAAACTTAAAGAGGGTTCTAGTCAGCTGCAAAACCATAGTAACAGGCTGTTATTAATGTAATTAATTCGAGTATATATCGATATGGAAAGTATTTTGAGGCCTGGACACCGCATAGAAGTAGTTTCATCATTTTTTCAGTTGGGTGATTTCTGAGAAGAGATCCGTTAAAGTAATCATCATTTCGACCCTACGCACTCCCCGCCTTACCAATATGAGGCAAAATTAAGACTGGCTTCGAAAAGTACTAACCGAGGCCTTCCATATGATACCTAATAAGACTATGTTCGGTGAAAAAAAATTGTACACCACCATTTTGCATGTATGAGGACCCCCCCTCCCCCCAGGAAGTTCAACGTAGAAAAATGTAGGTTACTGCATGTATGGCCGTTTACAGTTCCCACCTTCCCATTAAACATCGTGCCAACCGGTATAGCCGCTTCGGAGAAAGCACGTGTGATAGACTGACAGATAGGCAGACATTGAACGGATTTTAATAAGGTTTTGTTTTACAACCAAAACCTTAACAACTGCGTTGCCTGTCCAGCTAAAACAATGCTTCGACAATGCCTCAACTACAGTCTTACAAAAAAATTCCCTTTCCTCTAAATGTTGTAGCTTGAACAGTGGCAGCTTCTTGAACAAGTTTCATACCGAATATAGCAAGCTTACCGAATATGATAAGCAATGGATCTTATTTACGACAGCTTCTATGAAAGTGTACAAGACGCAAAACACCTTTTGAATAAGTAGAGGGTTGGGGAAAAAGAAATGTCGTATTTTGTGAATAGATAAAGACACTTACATATCTTGTGTTGTACTTATCGTATCGGGTCATACTATATGGCGATTTGAAGACGGCAATCTGTGCTACAAGTGTCTCTTTGTTGTGATTGTATGTTTCAGTCTCAGGTTATAGTGCGTCAAAGATGGAGTCCACCAAGTAAGAAATTCGTCATATTTTACATTTTTACTACCTGAGAGGTAAAAACGCAACGAAGGCAGCCGAAAAAATGTCTGTTTATGGGCCCGATACTGTAATGATTCGCACAGCAGCGTTGGTTCGATCGATTTCGTTCTGTTCTAGGGGATGTCGAAGATACACCCTGTACTGGTAGACCAATCGTCGTAGATACCGATAAAATCGTCGAAATCATCCAAGTAGACCGGCATGTGAGCATTCGCTTGATTGGCCAGGAATTGGGTAAAGACCATAACACTATTTGGAACCATGTGCAGAAGATTGGATTCCAAAAAAAAGTTGGTTGTTTGGGTGCCACACGAGTTGACGCAAAAAAATCTCTTGGACCCAATCAACGCCTGCAATGCACTGTTGAAACGGAACGAATTCGACCCATTTTTTAAGCGGATGGTGACTGGTGATGAAAAGTGGATCACGTACGACATCCACAAGCGAAAAAGATCGTGGTCGAAGCGCGGCGAGCGGGCGAAACCATCGCTAAGCCCGGATTGACGGCCTGGAAGGTTTTGCTGTGTGTTTGGTGAGATTGGAAGGGAATCATCCGCTATGAGCTGCTCAACCGGTCCTCACGCATACAGCGAGTGACATAAATTTAGATGGAGTTACATGCAAAGGGGGGATTTAAACATTTTTTTCATATAATTATGCGGGGTATCAAATGAAAGGTCTCCGTTAGTACTTTCCGGAACTGATATTAGTTTTGGCATGAATTGCAAAGTACGGAAGTCAGGAGTCAAAATTTACGCACTTAAAGTGAGATCGGACTCATTTTCAGAAACTACCAAACGCAACAATCAACAAACAAAATATGTCCCATTTCGATATCTGCTCAAATAAACTTACTAATAGGACTATCGCACCGGCATATAGGACAATGTTTCGCATACACGCGCCAAATTTCATGGAAATCTGCCCATTAACGCTAAAGGTATTGCAGTTCAAACTTATCAATTTCGTGCGAATCCGCCGCCTCGTAAGCCATACAAATAAGATCCTGACGTCATAATTAAGGAGAATAATTGATATTCGAATGAAATACTAAAATTCCTTTCATGAAGAATCTACTTCTCCCCTGCACTTTTTAAGGTTTTGTTTGCAAAACAAAACTTTATTAAAATCGGTTCAATGTCTGTCTGTCTGGCTGTCTGTCTGTCACTTTTCTCAGAAACGGGTATACTGATTGACACGAAATTTGGTGAGAAGGTGGGAACTGTGGACTCCCGGACATGCAGTGAATGATATCCTTCTAGGTTCAATTTAGGAGGGGGGGGGGTCCCCATACATGTAAAAGGGGGGTGTACAAATTTTTTTCTGGTTTTTTATGTCAGAATTTCTCCATATAAAATGTACATGGGAACCAAAAACAACAATAAATACAACGTCACCGAAGCCTGACTGCTGTGTGTAAACTGTGTGCTGATGTCATACACACGGCAACTACACGTTTTAACACAAACACGCATACACATTGTGAAATATACATTGGCAGATAGTTGTTAGTGAGTGATCATATTAAAGTTCTTTTCCATTGAACTCGCATTCTGAACGGACGTAATCGGTTCTTTATTGAACAAAATGACATTTGCCGTAGAAATATAACATTTTTTTCAAATTTTCAGCTACACACCATCAACTAATTAGTTTTCACCGATTTTTTTGCTAGAACACAAACCTACCTTGTCCTTTGGTTTTTTTTTGGTGCATGCGAATCATATAATATTTGAGGCAAGAAGTAAACATGGCAGCAAATGTCGCACAAATGTGCACCATTTACAGTAGAGCGCGTAACTGCTTCATTAGCTATTGGATATTGCAACAGATCACCTTCTACAGTGTTCACACGATCGCCATAAAAATCGGTAAATATTTGTGGTTTTTAATGGCAAATA
Source organism: Hermetia illucens (assembly GCF_905115235.1). Lineage (NCBI taxonomy): Eukaryota > Metazoa > Arthropoda > Insecta > Diptera > Stratiomyidae > Hermetia > Hermetia illucens. The sequence continues at coordinate 130,378,746 of NC_051850.1, read as the reverse complement.
TTTTGGTGCTGACCACGTAAATAGCATTGCTAAACATCAGACATGAATTATCTGTTATCTTCAGACACGGATTTATTTGAAGACTACAATCCGAGATCGCCACAGCCAAGGTTTAAACTGAGTGCATGAGCCACAAGTATGGGGTACGGCGCCCGAGTTGTGCAGCGTTACTCGACACTAGTGTCCAGAAGGAGATCTGCTTATTATATGGACACAACAACAGCGAGCGGGCTAGAACCACATACAGACCCAGACAAGAATGCGTATGCGTAAGACATCCATCCCGGGTTTATCGGGTGAACCCCAATGCACACTTGGGTCTGATCATCACCAATGGCACAACAATCGGCATCTGGCCTAGGCCTGCCTTAATAAGGAACTCCAGACATCCCGGTTTTGCGCCGAGGTCCACCAATTCGATATTGCAAAAACTGTTTATTATCCTAACCTACACCATCGCTCCATCTTCGGAGGACTCTTCTCTCGAACGCGGCTAAAAGTTTTTTTTTGCTAAGAAGCCAAGTCGCCGAAGAATACATATGGAGTGGCAAGATCATAGTCTTGTACAGTAAGAGCGTTGTCCCTATGGTGAGACGTTTCGAGCGAAACGGTTTTTGTAAGCTGAAATAGGCTCTGTTGGCTACCAACAACCGTACGCGGATGTTATCGTCATAGCTGTTATCGGTCATGATTTTCCAACAAAGATAGCAGAAGAGATCTCAAAGTTGTAGTTGATTTTATCCGACCTCGTACATTGGTCAGGGTCCATCTAGTCAGTCTTATCAATTTCGTTGGGATATCGAATTCTCTCATGGCCGTGTACAGTTTTACCCTGGCTATGTTAGCATAGCCGATTCGAAAGTGGATGAAAAGATGATGCAACTGATGTCCATATTCCAACAGTTTTTCATCGCTTGCCGCGGAGAGAAAATCTGCTCTCTTGTTGATTTGCCTGGAGTGAAGACTGGGTCGGATCGCCCTCCTCGAAAACCTGAGGATGAAGAGCAAAGGCAAGTGTATCATCTGATTTGTTTACTTTTTCCAGAACACGAAGAAAATCCCCCAAAAATTATTATAGCTTGGATAGGATGTGCTGATCTTTGTTCTTTATAAAAATAAATGACTTTAGAACGTATAGAAATGCAGTGAGTTTTTATTCAACCAATAGCTTCTAGCTGAGCTTCACATTATTTTCAATGCATCCAATTGATCAAATTTTCCTGAACAAGTATCTAGTGTATATTTTATTACAATCTTATTATTTGTCAATCTTTTCTTGCAAAGATTAATGAAATTATTTTCTCTTCCAAGCGACAACCCTTCTATCCAGCCTATCGTCCAAACTGGTAGAATTTTCCCAACTGAATAATCGGTGGTTCTTCTAGCAGGTCATATCAGGCTTTAGTGAAGGTATAGACATGGGGTTAAGCCACTGAAGCGAGGTATCAAATCTCGACTGAGCATATACGCAGCTCATGAATGTGCCATTCACCCATAGATTTCCCAAAGGGCGCAAATATGTGGGAACAATACTAAGTTATAGACGTGTCCTTATAGTACGGGGTATAAACATGTCCCTGTCCACTCGTTTTATGTACGTTTACTGCAGTAAACTTCGAACATTACTCCTGAGTAATCACCCATCCTACAGCATAAGGGAATGAAATTGGCTTGTAGAAAAAGAAAGCTCACCCCTAAAAATATAAAGTTAACCCCAGCACGTATTCAAATCGGTGGTTCAACAAAGTGTAACGGCGTGACGTGCACGTAAGACTACCTATTCTATTTTTGTTTACCTTTTATCAGCGTCGTGTTTATCCTGGGACGACGTGAAGTATTCAGAACAACGAAAACGATAACAATGACATCGACAGCTCCTTCACAGCAAAGACAGTAAATTGAATTTTTTCCATTTATGTCGCTGTAATTCAAAGGAATGGAATTTCTGACTTCGTCAGTTTGTCCTACTTGCTTTGCTTCCATCCTGATCTATGTAGTTAAGTACATGTCATATATCTTGAAGATAGTAAGCACCAAGGTTGCCGAAGCAAAAGAATGACTGTCACTCAATGTTTGGGCATCGATTTTGGCTTTGAGATGGGAAAGTATCTTTTATAATAAAGAGCTAGGACTTACTTATACTTGATGACTAATGCCTGAGAATTTGTCCCTCAAAAGGTGCTGGAAACTTCTTGTCCAATAAATTTCAATAATTGACTCAGAAGTATCTTCAAATTAAACAGGTATATTAAATGTACGACACTGAATCCTTGACTCAAGGATTACATTTTAGGCATAATAATGTGGAACCAGCTGCTACCATAGGGTCTCAAGGACAAACATGCATACGTAAGTAGCTTTCAACAATTTGCTTTGTGTCGAAATTTCGTTAAGTATCTCTGTCTAAGAAGTCTGAAATATACCCAGGTGGTTTTTTGTAATTTTCAATTCCCTTGTATAGTAAAGAAAATGTTCGCCTTGAAAACGAATGCAATGCTATTTAAATATCTCGAATCTTTAGGATAAGGACGACGTTATTTTTTGGATCCGAAGGGATTAAAAGAGACTAAACGTCTGCCTATAGCTTTTTTCCCTAAGGGCAAAAGATTTAATTTTTCGACTATACCCAGACTTAAAACTTAACAGAGAGGAATTGTAAAGATAAAAAGACAAAAGAGTAATTTTTAAGTGAATCTCATAAAGGGACTATAACTTAAAAATACTGGTTTTGGCGAAGTTATAAAACTTCATATGTTAGAGGTGTGGTCACCGAGATTGTTGGAGCATGAGTTTCACGATTTCAATCTCATACCCTAGGAAAATTTAAAAAATCTGCATAGATCCAGATAGGATCACGCTGTTATAGGAAGGGAAGGTTCAGAAACCGGTTGCGGGAGGGAAGATTTTCTTAACGAAGAGGGAACGGGTGAATTTACGTTGGACATTTTCAAGGACAAGACAATCACAGTTACGGGAGGGTGACCAGATCACGGAGCAGTACTCGAGGGTATTCCTCACGAGGGAATTGAAGAGAGCTAAGGAAGGTTGAATGGGGTCAAAATCAGAGGAGGAGCGAAGTATAAAGTCTGCCAATTTTGCTGCTCCATTGATGACTTCGAGGCAATGGGTATCAAAGCGAAAGTGACTTGGTTGGGGAAGGTCGTTAATAAAAAATAAAAATAACAAAGGACCCAGAATAGATTCCTGAAGTACAGCTGTCAAAAAGACGCGGCAGGATCGGTTGGAAAGGTAAGAGGCAAGCCATAAAACAAGTGATATGGGAACGTTTAGAGACGAGAGTTTGGATAGAAGTATCTTGTATTTACAGTGTCAAAGGGTTGTAAATGCACTTCTTGCCGTGAATTCAGATATTTGGCGGCAAAGCTGATAAAGTCAAGTGGTAAAGTGGTATGTTTAACAAAGCCGTGTTTCTCTTTCACTATGTGTTGGCCAAAGTGGGCGGACAACCAGTCCCTGATATATCTTTCCAGGATTTTGGAACAGGACGAGAGGAGGGAAATGGGACGGTAATTCTCGGCAAGCGAACGATCGCCACCTTTGTGTATAGGGATTCATTCTCTTCGAGGCTTTTGTTGAAAATAATAGATAGCGGAAGGGAGATGGACCAGTTTTGAGCAAAAAGAGCTTTGGAAGAGCATCGTAGCCAGGTCCGACATTGGCATCAAGTTTGCCAATGAGGTACTCGAGAAGGATAGAGGCAAGAAAGGGGAGGGTAGGCGATGCGGGGCAAACTACATCCACTATCGGGGAGGATTCGAAGGAAGGCGGAGGAACATGGACTGACGAAAAGTAGCGACAGAGTAAATCACAATATAGTTGGGGGAATTAGCTGAGGACCCAGAGAATTTAATGGACGGAGGGGATAACTGGACAGGGCAGCGGGAGTCAAATATTGCAGGCTTTGATCGAGGAATGTAGAGATTCGAAAGAACTAAGTTAGCATCCTTTCTAGAAGACAGGAACCTCTTCCTTGCAGTCTGTTTTTGACGTAGTTTTTTGTGAACTTCAGTGGTGAACCAGACGGGGTAAGAGCGTAAGCACTTAGGAGAGAAGGGAACGTAACAACGATATTGAACTTGGTAGGCTTGCGAGCGACAAGAGAGTGGAGGCGGGATATCTGAGCATCGAACTCGAGAGCAGGATGGTTTGCTTGAGGGGCAACGTAAGACGGAGCATGAAGGAATTGGGAAAGGGAGGAAGGTTGAAGCGGACAAACTCAAGAGTGCGACCTAAATGGTTTCCAGAAAGGTTAAACTGGAGGGCGCCACAGGTGTACATGAAAGTGGATAGAGGACGGGAAAGATAGGTGGAGTTATTAAGGAGAGAGGGAAGGCCAGGAGTAATGGGCCAGAAGAGTATAGGAAGATTAAAGAGAGGATGAAAGGAAGGGAGAGAAACAAACCGATTATGACCTCTGATAATCTGTCGAAGAAATCCTCGTACAGAGAAGGCGGGCTTAGGCAGGGAAATTATACACACGATATGATAAAGGGACGTATTATACATTTGGCGGAAAGACACGCATGGTAACAGAATCGTAGGAGGAGGAGAAGGAGAAAAAGATGATTTCAGCACCGAGAGGGGACTTAACAGCTATTAGGGCACCTCAGCCGGTTGTCTTGCCAAATGCAGCGCAGTCTCTGTCACAACGAAAGACAGAGTAATCTTCGAGGAGCTCAGAATCTAAAATCCAGCCAGGTTTCAGAAATGCAGATGACATGATATTCGAATGCTAAGGCAGAGAGTTGGAAATCCGACAGCTTGGCCCTTAGACTCCTTACATTTTGATAAAAGAGTGTTGGCAGGCGTGCGGGTCGGAAATTTTCACAAAGCTTAGTCCTCTCATAAGGCTTGACGAAGACCCCCTGTGGCCAAAAGGAAGATTGGACGATAGCATCGAAGTCGTGGGGATATGCCACTTTGAAGGAAGCAATCACTCGGTCAGGAGAGCCATCGTTCGTCAGCTTCACACATGAAAGAGGTGAAAAAGTTGAGTTGGTTTTGCTTCTAATAAAGGCCAGAATTTCGTCGGACGTGGTGGAGTATGCTAACCTTGACACGAACAGCTGTTTCGGCGCCGAGACGACGTTCAATTGGGGGCCGCTGGGGCGACATGAGGTCGGAAAGGCCTCCGGTTCAGCGGTGGCGGGCGTCGATGATGCATAGGATGAAGCGTGTGGTGGTGCTAATGCAGCAACCGTAGGACAATCGCCAGAAGTGCGTAGCGCAGTCGATGCTAAGTAGGGTACATGCCCTTCGAATGGAGGACGATTTTTCTGTTGGCTAGCGGACTTCGTCGGGTTGATACAATCTTTTATAGACGCACTGGAATAATGCGTGGCAGATAAAGGCAGAGAATTAGGCGACCGGGGCGACTTAGGTATGGCGCCAGTGTATGGCATATCCAATTATGGTCATAGATATTTGTGATTGTCAAAAGGGATTAGACTATTTAAACCTATTTAGAACTATTGTGCAGGCTCCCCTCTAAAAATTCTAGGAAAGCAGGAAAATCTCTATTACCTCGAAAGATCGGATAAAAATTGGGGAAATTTACAACCTCTTCGAAATTTTCATTTCACATATAAATTTTGAATCGTTTCATTTTCAATATAAACTGTTTTCTCTCTCACGGAATTTTGAAAAAGTGGCCTTTTAGATTTTTAATGAAGTTTTGCATATGTTTTTATATTTGATTGACTGATTTCCAAAAATGTTATATCATGTTGGGCTTTTTATCTCCCTTATATTCCACCCATCAACAATTTCTAAAAAATAAAAGGATATTACATCCCAAACAAGTTGCATTTTCTGATTATAATATTATATAGCTATTCGCATTCCGTAATAGCTATAGGTAATTATTTTATTAAAAACATTTTAACTTTTTTGTTATTTTTATTATTTTCAAAAAAGAATGAGATGAATAGATTACCTCTTTTATAATATTTAATTGAATAAGTCCAAGTGAAGAGTTCAAATTTTAATCATACGTTTTTGGTCGACTGGCGGCAGATTCTACTGGTTTGTTCCTGCTCGATTGTGGCACCGAAGAACAATTTTCCCTATTAAAAATTATTTTTCGATGTCATGGCTACTAAGATTCACACTTGCTTGCGTGCGATAGGCAAGTTACTCGCGCCGCCACAAACCTTCACCCCCAGCTGAAGCCAAAGGCGTTATAGTGAAAAACCAGACCCACGACTCCCTCAACTCGGCTGCCACAAGTCAAACCGGACGCGTCGTGTGCCCCTCCTCCTCGCTGCACTTTTTTGTTGGATGGAGGACTTCAGTCGAGCCAAGGAGACCCATTTGACCGTCCCCCGACGTTGAGGCTATAATGTTGCTGGCGTCGATCGAAGACATTCAAGGAACCCTCATAAGGTGATTACAGCGGCTTCTGCGGGGCGTCCATCCTAACTAAACATGCGTATAGGTTTCCCTGGGCGTGAGACAATACCTGAAACGGTGCGAGTCCCGCAAAGAGCCAATGATGTCGAGGTGAATTGTGTGGACCGATGGAACACTCTCACCTCTTTCCACACATGCTTCGTAGTCTTGCCAGTAGTGCTGATGTGGCACTGAATATCATGCTTAACGGGCGACTACCCTCGGTAGTGGTGTTGCGGTCTTTTTCAAGAAGTGCACGAATACGTGTGCCAGCAACATCTTCAAAACAGTGCAAAGAGTGCTGCGTTAACAGGATGAGATTTTTCCTGATGACCTAATTGAAGTTGTGGACTCAATGGGGGTCCTATTATCTATATCTGTATATAATGCTCGTCGAAGTTCTAAACTAAAGTCTACCTGCCGGTAACCATACGTGCCATACTGCCGCGAATTTAAATGATTGCAGTAGTAAATTATGATGCCGGGATATGGGAAGAACCGAAGCTTCAGCGTCTGTATCGACCAGGTAGTTGCGCCGGCTCAAGCGGTCGTCGATTGTAATGTGACGTGGTACTGCATCTCCGGTAGCAGTGAACCTCCGGCAAGTCTGATTTTTTGTGTGCGAAATTGCACGATGGTACCAGGATACCTCGATACTTTCCGAAGGTCCCGACGATCTCCTATCAAATGGCCCATTTCGGGAAGCGGATCTCGACCTTGATCTAGTCCTACTTCCCAAACCCAAACCACCGACTGCTTTTGTCCAATCAGAGGCAGTGGCTGTTGCTGCTGCCACCATCCGCTACAGCTGAGCCACATGGCTTGCGGTGTCGCGAGACACTTCGCCAACCATGAGTCGCACGTGGACGTCATGAATTTTGTTCCCGGTGACGGCTTACGTATCCCTCAGATCCCGAATCCGCACATACCAGGATGGCCTGCGTGCTCTCCGGGAGTCTCTGCAACCACAAAGACTGTATCAGCTCAGTGCCGAATTTCTTACCACCCAACTGCTTTATTTCACAAGCAGCTGGCTTGGCGCATGGTTACCTAGCGTTAGGTCTCTCAGTGAATTGATTAAGTTTAGCCGCCTCACTTACTGACAGGCGTTTTATGAGCTGCTCTTTTACTTGCTTGTAACGTCCTCGAGGACCTCGGAGGAAAGCTCAACTGCCTCCTCGTCCATCCGGACTACATCGCAATTGAAGTGAACGGCACCCGCTTTGACGCCAGCCAAGAATTAGGCCTCAAGCTAGAGGAACTATGCTGTCGAAGCGATGAGCTTACACCCCATCATCCATCAAAAAATCAAACGGGATGAACAGCCTCAGGCAAGATTAATGGCACGAGAACGACCGAGCAAACGAATAAATGACTACGCTGTTGGATCCTGAAATTTTAGGTCACCCAACAAATATGGTGCTGGCGCAGACCTACTTCAACAGGCCAACAAGTACAAGAGCAGCGTTCTTGCAATTCTGGACACCAATTGCCGAATAGTTGCGATATAATCGACATGAGGTCGCACACAATCTGAGCTTGGAGTCGTCATAGGGACTCGAAAGGAAATGTTTTCGACATCAAACCGATATATTAAAGAGTGTGTACGCTTCGCATCAAAGCTAAGTTTTTTTAAAATATAGGGCTGGTTAACTTACATGTCCCAACTGAAGAAAAATATGGGGAAGTTTCATGATAGCCTGGAAAGACTATACGACTCATTGCTTCCGAATTACGTCAAGATATTACCGGGGGATTTCAACGCCAAGGTTGGCAACGAGGAGATATATTGAGGAATGACTGGAAAGCACCGTCGCTATAATATATCAAATGACAACGGCCAACGCCTCATTGACTTTGCAAGCAGCAAAAATTTAGTTATGAAATCGACATGACTTTCACACAAGCACATTTACAAAATGACATGGGCGTCCCCAGATAGCATTTCCTTCAACCAGATAGACCTTTCTCATCACCAAAAGATCGCCATTCATTGGAAAGCTAAAAATGATTTAATAGCGGTAGAATACAAGGTAAAACTGAAAGAACGATTGTGTTATTCTCCGGAATTTGACCGGGATGACACTAAGTATGACTTAAAGTGCGTCATTAAAACAACAGCAAAAGAAGTGGTTCATCATAGGGTCAAAGCTCTTACTGTACAAGACTATGATCTTGCCAGTCCTCATGTATTCCTCGGAAACTTCGGTTCTTAGCACGAAAAATTGCGAACTCTTGGCCGCGATCGAGAGAAGAATCTTCCGAAGAATTTTTGGCCCCTATTGAGCCGGATTTTATCCACAACCTGACGGTCATGATATCGCTCATAGATTTCGTCGTTATGTAGACTATCGCCATCACCATGTAGGGGTCAAAAATTCTTGGAAGGATTCTTCTTTCGAACGGGGCCAAGAGTTCGCAATTTTTCTTGCTAAGGACCCAAGCGTCCGAGGAATGCATGAGGACTGACAAGATCATAGTCTTGTACAGTAAGAGCTTTGACCCTTTGGTGAGACGTTTCGATCGGAACATTTTACGTAAGCTGAAATAGGCTCTGTTAGCTGTCAACAACCGTGCGCGGATTTCATTGTAATAGGTGTTATCGGCTGTGATTTTCGACCCTAGATAGAAGAAATTATCAATGATCTCAAAGTTGTTGTCTCCTATCTTTATTCTCCCTGTTTGGCCAGTGCGGTTTGATGTTATTGGTTGGTTGGTTTTCATATATTTTGTCTTGCTTTATTGATATGCAGCCCAAGATCTCGCGCGACCTGCTTGGTCTGGTTGAAGGTAGTTTGTAAGTCACGGGTCGAAGAGAACTGTCATGCTTTCTTAAGTATGTGATCTATCTACTGCCACTTCCGCCTTCGCATCAATATGCCTACGTACACTTGCTACAAAAGCCAATATTATTTTCCGTTTTAATACTCTCATGAAACGAGGCAGATAAGTGTTCAGCAACGTTTCGAGCTCTCGAATAACGATTCGGTTACTTTCCACGCACTATTCCACATATAGCAAAACACAGAGAGGAACATTGATACATTTATAGATTTTGATCAAAACAGGGAAGGCGTATCTGAAGTTGATAATGTATCCATGATGATAGATTGGAGCCAACTTCCTTCAACAGGCGAATACACAATAGAAAATAGTTTTAAATCATTTAATATAGAAGACAGGGGCAATTGAATAAACATGAAAGGTTGTTTATGAAGAATGAAAACAAGAAAGGAGCATAGATAGCTTCTGAGAGACCCTGGAAGAGGAAGAAGAGAGAGTTGAGACAGTACTATTGCAGGAGGCACTCTAATTTACTCAACTACTTAGATAGGACTTCAAGCAGGTGAGGACAGTAGATTGTAGACCAACCTTGTACAATTTACTTGTACAAACAACTCTAACAAACTGGTAACAGTCGAGCTATTCAGTTCACAACAAGGTGTCTAAACCAGCGGAAAAGTAATCGTTTTGCGATACTCTCGAATATTTTGGAGATAGAGCAAGGACACTACCACCTATTCAAAATAATGCCTTTGGACAAAGTTTTGTTAAAAATGTTATCAAGGAGAAGAGAAATATAATTTTTACGGAGACGGGAGGTACGAATATGGAGCCAGCGAAAATAAATTTTATGGATGCCAGGAGGCTAGCAGATGCCGCTCTAGGGTGGTTGTATAATTCGTATTTTATTGAATGGGATTTATCTTCCCTTGGTGCATATATTTATGTATCTAGACACATTTAACAGTTAAATATTTTCTGTGTTATTTTTCACTCAAATTGCATATATCGTGTCACTGATTGGCCTGAATAAAGTGATTTTCCGCTTTTTAACACATATATCTTCGTCCCTAGTAATTTGGTCTCTTGCATCAGCATCCATCTTGTATTCTGAGAAGATGTGTTTTGAACAAGGAGTGTGCGTCCCAGGTTTCAAATTCTTATTCCATTTTTCGATGTCGTGGTCGTAGTTATAAATCCAACCCGTTTTGAAGCTCAATTTATAGTTTCACGGCAAAGTGATTTCTGTGGGTTGTCATCCTTTTGACCTTCCTTCCTTTCCTCTAGACGACCTAGAGGACCACCCAAGGTAACTTTTTTTTATGTCACAGAGTGCCCGCCGTCCGCTCTCTCGTGTGAGCTTTTTCGAGGCATTATCAACGAGAAGATGAGGCTAGTAGGTCATCTAGTAGCATTGCTTTTGTTTTTGAACCAGTCTTAATTATTTTCCATTGGGATCAGATAGGTTTGTAACGCAACCGGATATCGAATACCAGTCAACTCCGCTGTAAATGAGTACCTGAGTCAAATCAGGGCACTACAACTTTCCGGCATTTAGTTACTCTACTTGAATGGAGATGGATCAACAAGAACTCCTTGTACATTGAAAAATCCCGAAGTATTCGTTCTGCCTAGAATATCGCTCCTTGTGGCTCACACAATTGGACCTCTGGCGATCATCTCTGCAGGGCATTTGAAATAGAGATTTGGAGATGTTCCTTTACGAAGTGCAGACCGATCATCAGCTGCTGCCATTTCACAGTAAAACGTGTTTGACGTAGCAAGAAAATGCCTTTCTCTTCCAAACTCATCATAAGTGACGAGGTCGATTTGAAATGAATTGAAATGTAAACACTTAAAATTTTCACTTTTATTACAGAACGCAGCCCAAACAATTGCTGTGAATATTGAACGGTAGATAGGAATGATTAATAAGTCCTTCATACCAAAATTGGGCGAAATGAGGCCGGCAATTCGAGGCCGTTTAATATAGGGTTCTTGACAATATTTACTCCTGGCCTGCAAGATTAATGGCCCCAAATTTCTTTCTGAGGGTTTTTCAAGGTTTTGTGTAAAACAAAACCTTATTAAATTTACTGTCTGTCTGTCTGCCGGTCACACGCATTTTTCTCGGAGACTGTAACAGCGATTGGAACCAAATTTGGTGGAAAGGTGGGAACTATGAACGCTCACGCATACAGTGAATTACATCCTTTTACGTCGAATTTAGAGGAGGTCCCCGTACTTACAAAAGGGGGGTGTACTTTTTTTCCACCAAATATAGTCCTGTGGGATATCAAATGAAAGGTCTCGATTAGTACTCTACGAAGCCGGTCTTAGTTTTGGCATTTGTTGGAAAGATGGGGGGGGGGCGGCGTTGACAGTGATCTCTTATTTAATGGACCTATTCTCAGAAACTACCCAACCGAAAAAATCTGGAAAAAACGGGAGGCTCCCACTATATGGTGCTTGGGCTCCAAAATACCTTCCGTACCCATATCTGTTCAAATAAAGTTAATAATAATATATTACTATAATTTTTAGTAATTGGCTTCAAACCCAATTTATTTTAGACCTCTTTGTTTAAGTGAAAATTTCAATTCCAGTTTCAATGAAGACTATGTACATCATTTTACATATTGGGTTGGGGAAAAAGAAATGTCGTATTTGTTATCGAATTTTGACGCTTTATTTAACATACTTAGAATTATCCGATTTAAGTTAAATATGCGCTGTTTTGTTCGCAAACTTGTTGCCATTTAGAAGGCAACTTCATTATCCCCCCTTTATAGACCCCCCTCCTTATTTGCAAAAAACTCAGACAGCCAGTTTTCGCAAGCCTCTTTTGGGGCCAACTTAGTAGCACCAAAAGCGTTTTGTATGGACCGGAAGAGATGGTAATCACTTGGTGCCAGGTTCCGACTATACGGTAGGTGCGATAGGACATCCCATCCGAGCTCCCGTAGCTTTTGGCGGGTCATCAAAGATATGTGAGGCCAACACCATTGACAAATTCTGGCCGCTTCTGGTCAATCGCCTGCTTCAAACGGTGGAGTTGCTCACAGTAGAGGACCGAATTGAGGCTCTAGCCATAGCTGAGCAGTTCATAGTGGATGATTCCCTTCCAAAACCACCAAACACACAGCCAAACTTTCCTGCGCTCATTCCGGGCTTGGCGATGGTTTGGGCCGACTCGCCGCGCTTCGACCACGATCTTTTTCACTTGAAGTTGTCGTACGTGATCCACTTTTCATCACCAGTCACCATCCGCTTCAAAAATGAGTCAAATTCGTTCCGTTTCAGCAGTGCATCGCAGGCGTTGATTCGGTCCAAGAGATTTTTTGCGTCAATTCGTGTGGCTTCCAAACATCTAGCTTTTTTTGGAATACAATCTTCTGCAAATGGTTCCAAACGGTTTTATGGTCTATACCCAGTTCCTGGCCAATCGAGCAAATGTTCACATGCCGGTCTATTTGGATGATTTCGACGATTTTATCGGTTTCTACGACGATTGGCCTACCAGTACGGGGTGTACCTTCGACATCCACTGCACCAGAACGAAATCAATCGAACCAACGCTGTGCTGTGCGAATCGTTACAGTATCAGGCCCATAAATTTAATAATTTTTTTCGGCCGCCTTCGGTGCATTTTTACCTCTCAGGTAGTAAAAACGTAAAATATGACGAATTTCTTGCTTGGTGGACTTCATCTTTGACGCGCTATAACTTGAGACTGAAACACACAATCACAACACTGTCAAAGAGACGCTTGTAGCGCAAATTATCTTCTTCAAATCGCCGTATAATATGACCCGATGCGATAAGTACAATACAAGATATGTTTAAGTGTCGCCATCTATGGATAAAATACGACATTTCTTTTTCCCCAACCCAATATATGAATATTAACTACTCAGAAATATTCTTTGTTTCTTTATCATCACAAGAAATCGTCTTCTGAATGTTTTGTGGCTTTAAGGAGTAATTTGGATGGAGTGTCAATATCCTTTTCATGAACGAGTTGCATCTATTATAATTATAAAGAACAGTTCAATTGCTTGACTATCATGTTATAAATTAGAGAAGGAACACTGAATTCTTAGAACTCTATTTACGTGGCTTCTCAGGAGTATGTAAAATTCCTTGGCGTTTAATTTCTAAATCTAGACTTGCTTGGTTTGAAATTAAACCGTCACCAAACCATTCAATCAACATTTTTAGAAAATCCCCCTTGTTCAGATTAAAGTTCAATGATGCTAAACACTTTATGAACTTTCCCTAGGTACCCAGCTCAAGTACACAAATAATAACCCACGTCTAGGGATAAATTAAAGCAAACTCGGTACGACTTTCAGCGGATTTAAAGCTAATTCCCGTCCTAGTTAAAAATTGAAGGGATATAATCCCATAACATTGCAGCAAAGCCTCCACATCAGAGCAGAATGATACAGCTCCACAATAAAGCCCAAAATAAAATGATAACTCCATAACAACATCAACGCATTTTTTGCTGAGAGAAAGTTCCAGTTCATTTCCTTTTAACTATGAGTTTTTTGCTGGGAACGATGATCCATGACGAAACAGTAGGCAGCCCGGAAAAGGGGACCGGCGAAAATAATAGGACTGATTTTAAGGAGACAATATGATTGGGTCATGAAAGCGAGCTGCTCGGAAGTGCTCAATAATTGATTGGCTGAATACTGCCTTGGAAGCAATACTAGCTGGCATCATTTGTATGTAGGACGACATGGGGAGCATGAATGAAACATAAAGTAGTGATGATAGCAGATAAGACTATTTTCCTACTGTAAGGGAAATGTTACATAGCGATATTTATAGGACAATTTTAAAAGCTGACAATGGCTCCGAATCAGAAGCAAAGTTGGTACAATCTGTTTCACAGCCATTAGTAAAACGCATTCTGAAAACAAATAGAATTTCTGACGAAAAAAAATGTGCCTCCATTCAAACGGCAGTGCAGACAGATAGGCTCCAACATATCGATCGGTATTTCCATTTTTAAACTTGACGAAAAATGATGGGCAAGTGGTGAAAGATAGGATTGATGTTTATATTAGGGGAAATCAATTATTTCAATTAATCTAAACTACATTCCTATCGAAGCAGGAGTGTTACGAAATTAGTGAAACCGTGGTGGTGTGTATAAATCACATTAACTTATATAGTGTCAATTATATGTAATAAGTTGACAACTACATATGCAAGGTCTTAGACAGCTCCTTTCTGGGGATTTATTATCAATTTACTATTTATATACCGCAGGTGGTAGACCAGTTGTACTGGAATATCTACCCTAACAGGAGGTCGATCTTACCGATTCTGGGGATCTTTTATTGCATGTGATTGATCCTTTTAGTCGGAGTTCGAGGGTTACAAAAAAACTAACCAACAAACAAAACAAAAAAATACCACTAACCCCAAAGGAAGGAAAACTTAAAACTACAAAACCAAGCTAGCGCAAATTAAGGAACTACAGTAGGATAACGAAACCCTCAATAACCAACTCAGGGTAGTTCATTTCCAGCGAAGCTAAAGAAACTGACTGGATCTTTCAAACAAGACGAGCGCCTAAGAAAAGAACGGTAGACTCGTCAATGGAAATCATTAGACATAGCCCCGCGAAAAACGCAACGAAACTGAAAATGAGGCCTCTTCCGCCAATTAATATTAGCGGGATCGATACGCACTAGAAGGTTAAAAGCTTACTATCGACAGCCATGATAAAGGAGTACTCAATAGTTGCTCTAAATAACAATGTTTGGAAAGTAAACACTGTAAACGCAGATGACTATTGGGCCCTCTCGAGGAAACTAAACATGGTACACGTATGAAAACAAAAACAACAGGCTTCCAAAGGTTATGTTTAGGGAACTTCGCTGCAGGTTTAAAAGGTTTTGTGTTGCTCTAAGTGAGGAACGCATGACAGCTTTGTGAACATAGTTAAAAATTCCATTGCTCTCTACTTTTCAAAGAGCTTGGAAAATAATAACCTCCACCATCACTTAAAATGCTCAGAGAAAACAAAGCGGCGGATGTGGACAGAATATCTGAGAAGCTGTTAAAACCAATGATTATGGAATGAATACCAAACTTCATGAACTTCTAAGCACTGTTTATTATTGCCACACTACGCTGGAAAACCAGCTCAAGAGTATCGTCTGCCTTATTTATAAAAAAAAGGCGAAAACTCTGCTGCGAGGACTATAAAGGGATGTAGTGGCTGTGTATGTGTTGTCAACAATAATCGAATGAAAACTAGACTGGAACACTGCTCTGAAAATATTGTTGACGAACATAAAGAAAAATTTCATAGTGATAAGGAAACGACTGATCAGATCAGTGAAACAGATACGGGAGAAGTATTGGTGTCCATAAAATGCTCGCCGTATTGATTACTCGGTGCAGGAAAACCGAATCAAAGCCTTGAAATGAAAATTAGTCAGATTAGCGGTCAAGTAAAGATACATAACCAACTAATAAGATGTTTCGCCACAGACTCCGGATTAAATCAAAGCGATGAACTAGCGGTGATCAAGGGGTAGTATTGGTCGTAGCGCAAAATGTGGGTTGATACCCGTGATGGAGTATAAAACCTGGGAAACGCCTGCTGTGTCAACACCAACAGTTCTACTACTAAACCCTATCTCCACCTCTACGTGGTGATCGCTGGGAGTCCTTTCTTAATGAAAACCTGCAGACAGAGAAGGATGAATGCGACTCTCCCGCGTCTAAAAATGGGACAAGCTCTACCAACTGGTCCTCAAGGTTTGGGGTTGTGTAGGGCTCCCTAGACGGAAAACCGAAGTAATAAAGCCACGAAGGGAGTCTCGAGGTAGACTGACAGCAAATGAACGAACGGTTTGCGCGTTTTCTCATACGCCCCCTGTACAGAAAAGGAGGTGCAAAGCAGATTGCCGATACGCTGTCCCAATATACGAGTAAAGCTGATGTAACGACGTTGTAAGAGTTGCGTTGAACAGGGACCGGTTTGATTGGGGGGAGCTACTTCACCATATATTAAAGTGATAAAGCATGCGCTCGGAGTAGGTTTTATAGTCAGGTGCAAAATGAAACCTGCTATTATCGACTATGAAGACATAAGTGAACGGCTATGCGCTCTGGGTTTGTGAAGAAAATTTCGAAAAATAAGCCTCGTTACCGCCACGCCCCTACTGGCGAAACTGCAGAGTCGGAGGAGGATACCTACTACGAGGCACTAGAAGGAACCCTCCAAGCCTGCCCCAGGTATGATATCAAAATCATACTTGGAGATTTTAACAGCCAAGTATGCGCGGAGTCCGTATGTAGGCGATACGTTGGCTCCCATAGCTTACACAAAGCTAGCCATGATAACGGACTGCGGACTATCTAACTAGCAGTGTCACACGAAATGATTGTAGTAAATATCTGGTCTGCGCGGAAAGCGGTCCACAAACGTATGTGGGCCTCTCCAGAGAGGACCACTTTCAACCAAATTGACTACGTGCTAATCGAACGTCGTTATCTCTCAGTCTTTATGAATGTCAGAGTATTTACGGGGGTCAATTAAACTCGACCAACCATCTCATTGACATGGTGCTCCGAGCTCGAATAACAATATCAATTCGAATCCCCTCTGACAATCAGGCGAGAGTCAACACTGAAGTCATTCATAACAGAGTCTTCCGTAGCATGAACGCCGGAATAACCGCAGCTAACAGAGGTATCGGAGATGAAGCATTAACAAATGATCGTCACAAGCACCTGAAAAAAAATTATCACTGGTACGGCCATAAAAATACTTAGCCCCAGTCGTACAAAAAGGATTAATGTGAACTAGTATACCGGACAATGCAGCATTTTCAAAGAATGCGGGCACGGGCAAAGACATCATGAACTTCGTCGAGTTCACAAAAACAACTTCACAGAAAGAAAAAGAAGCCTGGGAGGATCAACACGCATCCGCACCATGCCCGCAAGTTTTGCCAGCAAGTCAACAGGATAAAGTATTATACACCTCACCTGCTCATCCTGTCAAGGCAAATAGAAAAATTTGATTTCCGATAGAGTAGGCGTATTGGAACGATGATTTAAGTACCGTATTAACTGCTCAACAACCAAAATATTGGCGACTTGGAGGACCCACCAACTGAAGATGACGGACAAATGCTGCCACCACCAAGCAAGCAAGAAACAGTCCGTACATCGGCTGAAAAATCACAGGTAGGCAGGAAGCAATGGAATTACAGCCGAACTCCTTACATGTGGGGGTAATCAACTACACCAAGCGGTTCCATCAACTCATTCAGCAATTCAATGCTTAACCATTGGCAAGGAGACATTATCTGTCCTACACAGAGAAGGATGTCATGCATTGGAACAATTATAGAGGTATCACCTTGCTGAGTATCATGTATAAGATGTTATCCGGTATCTTGCTAGGCCAGATACCCCATAGGTCCAGAATATCATCGGCCCATACCAAATAGGTTCCACTCCATGGAAATTAGCAACAAAGGGATGCTCTGTCAAACATCCTCTTTAACCTGGCTCTGGAAAAAGTGATCCTCAATGTAGATGTCAATGCAAATGGCACCATCCTCTTCAAGCCCACCCAAGTACTAGTCTATACTGACGATGTTGGCATTGTGGGAAAAACGATCCGAGATATGCAAAGTGCCTTTAGCCAGATCGAGCAGCTGGCGCGAGATCTTGGCTGCGCACTAGCATCAAATGGCCGAACGACAACAATAAAAATTAGAGACTACAACTTTAAGACCATTGATCATTTCTACTATTTTGGGTCGAAAATCACAACCGAAAGCAGCTACGACGATAAAACCAAGTACGGTTGTTGTCAGCCAAAAGAATCATTTGGTCAAAGCTCTTACGGTACAAAACAATGAACTTGCCAGTCCTTATGTGTTCTTCGGAGATTTGGGTTCTTAGCAAGAAAATTTTCTTGCTAAGAACCCAGACACTTGGACTCGTTCAAGAGAAAAATTCTCTGAAGAATTTGGCCTCCCATATGTAGAGGAATGATTCTGTAGCCTACATAACGACGAAATTTATAAGCGGCACTGCGGCCGTCAGGTTGTGGATAAAATCCGGCTCAATTGATTGCGAGGGGCGGGTCTCCTAATCCGTATGGGTGAGGATGATCCAGCCTATGAAGGCAATATTGTGTGATGTGGCAGACCCTGCCCCAGATGGAGAGATGGCGGAGGTCAGGACGACAGACAACATTTAGATATATCGAATTGTCGATGTCTGGAGTTCCTTACTAACGCAGGCCTAAGCCGGATATCGGTTATTCGGCCGTTGATGATGATGATGACAAACTAACCTTAACATTATTTAATATCACTCTGGAGTAGATGCTGGGAAAAACTTACATGGACACGCTAATGTATGTCCCATATATTGGCCTTCGCGGGTGATGAAAATATCTTGGAACCATCGAAAAGGGGTGCGAAGGAGGCCCTAATGAGGTTTGCGAAAGTAGCGAAGGAAGTTGGTCTAAAAATAAACGAAGAGTAAACAAAATCAGAAGAGAGACTCCAATTAGATAAACCACGACACTGAGCGAGAACGACTTCGAACAAGCCGATAGTCTCTCTCAAAGTATAGCAAGGAAATAGACGAAATGAATATGAGCGACTACTTGGAAAACCCCGAAACAGATGGGAGGAATCAGTAGACAACGTAAATTATATGCCGCTCAGTTTCCGAAGTTGAAAAATGTGGTTGCTTAGAAGAGTGCAAAGAAAGACTTCAGGAAGTCAAGGATCGACATCGGACTCCACCACCTTAGAAGAAGGCGAATACGAGTGTAGAATTCACAGCCATGTATTTAAAGATGTATATGGTTACCGTTGATCACTAAATGGGGCATAACGCGTCAACGACATCTATGCGTCATCGTTACCATTTCATTCCCTACTGGACTCAGCAAGAACCTCGCATTCCGCAGGTGTGATCCGTGTATCTCAGGTAAAACTTAAAAAAGCAATTTTGTGGAACACCATCTGAAAAGAAGCAGGATTTAATTGACGACGACACTAAATCGCTTTTCTGACTGTCCAGCTAGAAGGCAGGGTCAGTGAATCGAGAAGACGACTAGAGGCAAACCATCGTGAAGGCTAAGGGTTGATCTGGCCTGTGAAGCCATTGAAGATGAATAAGAGGATTGTACGATATATGCAGTTAAGCAGGAGGCTCCACCAGGATTTTTTTTTAAAGTTCTAGCGGATCGACCACATTCAATAAATAGACATTTCAGGAATACCCAAAAAATTATTCAAAGAGCGGGTGGTCAGCTGAGAAAACGTTAAAAGTCTAACACGTATTATTATAATCAACTAGTGGGTGCACCCATTTAACGAAAGAGATTGGGTAGGTAGCGTTACGCTAGAGAAATAATTAGGTAGAACAGAAACTCATTGGGTTTTCCGCACTCACGTCGTTCGACCAAGGCAGCAACGAAACAGAAATCATACGTAACTACATCTATTTTAGGGAATATCGTAATCCTACGGAAAACATGTAGCACAAAACCCGACTGGACCTGCATTCTGTCGATCACCACCCGCGATTGTAAAGAGATATACCTTATGTTATGCATTAGACAACCATCGTCAAATTCTCAACAAAACTAGGATGGAATACAAGTAATAGTGAATCAGCCTTGGATCATTTTTTTTAAATGAGAGAATACTATCTGCGGTTAACAGTAAAGGAGTAACTAGAAACTAACTATAAAGGCAACAACAGGTTCTTCGCATCAGATACCGACGAAAAATTCACTTTAATTCACGCACGCCACAAACAGTATTTATTAAAGAACTACGGAATGGGGACTTTGTACTTATCGTTTTCGGAACCTGCATCACGAAATGTTGAGTTCCCATGCTGGTCATGTTCACATTCCCACCCTTTCAAAATTACTAATATTTCAAAATATTTTCTTTGCTAATTCTGCGGTCACAGGAAGTCAAAAGATAGAATGACCGAAATTTTTCGGAGGGTTTAAAATTCTATTATAATTTCGGACTGGGAAAAAAATTCCAGCTATCTGGTGGTTACTTGAATTATTGAGATGTTACCGAATTCTGGAATTTTTCGGGAGACAGGAATTACATTATTATTCCAAATTTTATACGAGCTTAAAAGCCATTCGTCTTTTCTATTGAACCAATAGTAACCACCTACTCCTTTACATAAATAAAAAAAGGTTTGAACCGTCCCAAAGCCTTCTGCTCTGGAATGTTGCCAAAAGTATGTAGTTGCAAGGAAGCAACTCATGTAATTCTTTTGAAAGCCTTTTTCCTCCAGCATGTTAATACCCCATCCTTTTCCTAGCGATAAAAATTGAATGCACAGGCTGTGGTGGGAATTCAGTAGAAGCACAGAATTTTCCTCGAAAAAGCCAATTCAGTTATTGCCTAGGAGCAGAAATATATTGTTCCCAAACTCCTGAATATAAGACTAGATCCCTAGGAATATGTAGATGATTGTCTACAAAGGAAAGTGGTATACTTTTGCATTCAGAGTGTTGCCAGTAATTATAAAATGCTAATTACAATGAATTTCGAGGATTTCAGTTTCCAGGAAGCGTCAGCAATAGCATATTTTTAATCGAAATATATTCAAGAGAATTCCGTTTCCATTAAAAACAGTCATTCCATAATTATCAAAATATAATTTGAAATCAACAAATCAAAGCACCGACACTGTTCCACCCAATAAAGGCAGCAGTCAATCTACTCCTACAAACAAGACAAAATCCTGATCGATTGAAACGGAAATAAGTCAGCTCGAATCTCCTTCCATTTAGATTTCCATCATCTTTTTGTATCTATTTACCTCTAAAATTGACTACCGGACAACTTGTCGTTATCGCTGCCGTCGCCGTGGGATCAAACATCTGATCAGGCCCGGTAGGAAGCCCAAGAGTACATGGAAAGCTGGGCGGAGGGGAGAAGACCACTCGCTCCCACGGGCAATCCACTAGCAATCAACGTTGAAATTTCTTATCAACAAACGAACGGACACTGCAAAATGAAACCACTGCACCGTACTGCACTGCACTGAATCGGTTTCCGGTCGGATGCAATTTTCACTTTTCACCACTCTACTGCGCTTCGCGAAAAGCCGCTACCGAGAGGCGCTACGGGTGCATCCCGGTCCTCATTCATATTTCATCTTATTTACAACCTGCACTTTTTGCAGCCCTAGCACACGAAACTTACGAATGCCACCACGATTCACCGATACCACTCGATAACGACGCTGAGATGGAATAGGTGCTCAACGAAAAAAGATACTTGTGTATCTCCGCCGTTACATATTATATCAGCTGCACACTTCTAAGTATTTGCCACGTATCTGTAGAACACCTGTATCTGAGTACTCGATTAGCACATATTTCACATCACTGCATCTAAATCCAGAGCACAGAGAAGGAGCAGGTGAATGTATCTTTGCTGGACCGTTATGAGATAAGCTGCGATAAGCTTAGAACACGACCGTTACGCACTGAAGAAAAACACCAACTGAAAGATACTGGTTGCAAACGCAAATTTTATCTAGAGTCGATGGAAGAAGAAAATTCTCCTGTAAAGCTTACAAATTTTCCGAAAAGCTTCCACTGGAAAATATCTGTTGAGGGCAACCTGTTGGATACCATGTGGTGAGTCTAGAGTGGTTTTCAAACTGTTGCTTGCTATAAATTACGCTGACTGCAGAGAAAATATGCAATTTCAGCTAAATTTTGAAGATTTGATGGATGTGTCACTATTCGAAGTTATGGTAGACAATTTCCGATATTTGTACTATCAGCGCAGGCTGATCACTGTTCAATACCCGCCTTCAAAACGCTCCAGAACTCAACTTTGTTTGTATACACCTGGACTGGAAGTACTAGCCGACAGTGTGAAAGGAATTTACCTTACTTTAGAAGGAACGACAGGTGCCTTTGGAAAGCTTAAATACTGAAGGCAAACCAGAGGAAAGTTTACAGATGTTCTGTGAATTGTTTCCGAGAGAAATTTCTTTCAAGTTCCAGTCACATCACTGAACTATGAAGTTCATTATTAATTACTAAATAATTCAGAACTATAAATACCTGAAAGTAAATTACTAATGGTCATAATCATTACAACAGAATACTGGCCGTTATTGAGCAACAGGTATTCAGCAAGGGGAGATACAATTTATGGCTCATACGCAACTTGGAAGAATTCAGGTGAATTGGGGAGAAAATTTCATGGAACGATGTTGCGTTGAGTCAAAATATTTGGTAAGAAATTGACTCGTTTAATAATCGTTTGAAGAAGTCGGCGCAGTTTATTGATTATTCTGATTATTCTTACACGTAACCTGTTGTCGTGAGACAGAAATAAAGAGAACAACAAACATTCAGGTATCGAATACCTAAAGGTATGCGGCTGGGAATTAACAGTTGCAAAGACAAGATACTTGTTTTTCATAGAAGGTAGAAAACATTCTGAAGCAGAACAGACTCACTTATTACCTGCTGTTTTGGGCTTGAGGTGTTTTCGTTGTGTTTCAAAAAATATATCAGCCATACATGATTGAAAGTCAATAACCATCCAAATAAAACGCGATGCATTTGAATTGGAGTGAGTGGGGAGGGGGATTTGTATACATATGTTAACAGCCAAAAATGTGCTAATATTTATATTTTTTTTTGTACATAAGCTTTATACTTCAAATATTTTAAATGACATGATTTTAATTAAGAATATACTTACAAATGTTGGAATATCGAAAAGAAGGACCCTTTGGATATAAAGGCTCTGTATTTATATTGTATGCACGTTTATCCATTCACACATACCTAAAATCCGACGGTTTAAGGCTAGTATGAGAACCAGCGTGGTAGGCCGCATGGTATGGTATACTACGATCGAAAACTGGGAACACACTCTGAATTACAACTTACAGCTCTGCTACTAAATCCTACTCTCATCCCCACATAGTTACCGTGGAGCAATTCATCTGCACCTAACGAGAGATAGGTCCGGCGAGTTCCTTCCGCCGGAAAACAAGGTCTTATGCCATATCTGGCTGTAGGTATAAAAAGCTACGACAAGGTCAACCTGAAAATAATACTCTCCCACGTCTCCGACCACGATACCATCCCTAACTTAAAATTCGCCAACAAAAAAGGTCATAGCACATCACATGCCCTCCTCGTCCTCAAATTTGACCTCTGCAAAAATCTCAATAACAACATCCCTACTCCTACCTGCCTCCTAGACATTCAGAAGGCCTTCGATTCCGTATGGCACGAAGGCCTTTTATTCAAGCTTTCCCATATTTTCAAATTTCATCCCCACCTTTGTCGACTTATCCTTAACTTCTTCTCCAACCGTCAATCCTAAGTTAGACTCCTTGACTCCTTATCAGTAGCCCCGGCAGGCATCCCACAAGGCTCGGTCCTCTCGGCAACCCTTTTGTCACTCTACATTGCAGATATCCCTCTGCACCATTCCACTACAGCTCCCTACTTAGTCAAAATTCCCCAGTATGCCGATGACCTAATACTCTATACCCCATACAGAAATATCCGTGCCGCCCAATCCCGGTTAAACCTCTCCATCTAATCCCTCAACTCCTACCTCATCTCCTGGAAACTCCTCCTCAATCCATCGAAATGCCGAGCATCGAAGCAGGGCAAAAATCACGTTTAAGATGACCTGTGATATTTCCGACCTACTCATCAAGATCGGCCAAACTCCTAGCCTCGCCGTTACCTCTACAAAACTCCGGCTTCTCTCCCATTCCTCAGGTTAATTCTCTCCTTGCCAACACTACAAGCGGTCTTAAATCCTTATGGCCCATCCTTAATTCCAAGTCCTCTGTCCGTCCTGACGTTAAGCTCTACTACTACAAGCTGCTAATACGCCAATTAATGACGTACGGCTTTGTAGCCTGGTGCGACCTAACCTCCCACCAAATGGAGCGCCTACGAGCTAACGAAAGGAAATTCTTCCAAATATCCCTAGACCCATTTCATCCCCGTTTCAACCAAGCTGTCTATAACCGGGTCAACTCGACCCATTTAGATGTTTTCCTCATTAAATCCCTCATAAAGTTCCTTTATCAACCCCGGAACCATGAAAACAGCCTAGTCCGAGATTCCATCTACTCACACATCTCTCCTCCCTATCCCCCTTTTAAAACCCATGTCCTCCCTTCCGACATCTTAACCCTACATTCCTTAGGTCGCGTTTATCGTAACGGTAGGCTACTCTATTACAATCGCCCCTATGATGAACATCAGTCTGATCTTGTTTACTTCATCTCCCAATAGTTCTAACCCTCCCCTTGGGCATCCTTCTCCCATCCCTTTACCGGTTATTTCTTCTTCCTACGCAGTCTTCATTTTATGGGGGGTTTTTCCTAACTTTCCCCCACTAGCTTGTAAGCTTAAATTAAGTCAATCTGTATTCTTCTTATTAAGCTTTCTTTCTAGATAAGACTAAGTCGTTAGAAATAAGTTCTAGTGTTAAGATATAGCCTTAAGCTCAACTTTGTAAAAAGAGTATAATAAATTGAATGTGTGAACAAAAAACCTGAAAATAAACCTAGCGAGCGCAACGTACGCGGCACACTTTAGGCTTACGATTGTAGCATTCTATTACCTGTGTACGCACATCTCAGAGAATGCTCAATATTTCGTCACCATTAGGTTGGTTATGTAGGTGTTCAGATGGACCATACTTGATTAGCACTGATCCGGCTCTGAGCGGATGGCACTTGCGCCAAACCTCCTGCTTGCATAGATAACCATGGGATCACTTAGTGACTACACACCTGAAGATTGATAAAAGCTTGATGGGAATAATACGAAAAATACCGGAAGAAATAATAACGACGAACAGAAATTTACGAACGACAAAAATCCCTTCGAAAGGAGTTTTAAAATTCCAAGATTACTAAAACAACCTCACAACGGAGCGTCAGCGAATGCGAACTCCAAATACCATTGAACGTGGATATGGAAATGAACTTAGTCATCGAAGGGAGCAGTTTCCATAAACCTGGTAACTAGGAAATTGGTCGAGATGCTGGAGAACGGAAAAAGACGTTGATAGTATTGCAGCTCTCTATAAATTGAGGGAGATTGAGTTGCGTGACGAGATTTAGAAGAATAGCTCCTCACAGACAGCTCCCGGGTTAAGCGCCTCCGTGGTAGAGAGGAAGAATATCTCGAATGAAAATTCCTCGAACCGGAGACGCATACAGGAAATGACACCCAAGCCGCGAATGCAAATGTTACAAAACGGCGGAAATGTCGTCTGCGGATAGACTGTGCAGCATAAAAACCGACCCCAAATTGGAGGAAATGGGCAAAATGCCGTCTAAAACTAGAAGAACTCAAAACAGGAATCTATTGCTTAAATTTATCGAAACAGGAGAAAATCAAATGGGTTCAAAAGAAGGTGTACAAACAGAATTTAGAAGGATGTCGATAAAATTACTACCAAGGACCATAGTCGCGATGATTCACTCTCAATTCGAAATCGGGGAAGCAATAACCATAGAGACGGTGTCTTTGCGAAAAACGTATGGCAACACACAAAATGCAACACTTGTCCTTCCTGCTGAAAGCGTGAAAGAGCATTTGGAAGCAGGAAAAATAATAATAGACTGGGTTATCTGTCGCACCCGTAAACATGTGAGGATTATAAAGTGCTTCAGCAACTGATTACTTGAAACACTGACGGATCCCTCACAGCAGAGGGAGCGGGTACCGGTGTCATTGGTCCAAGGAAAATGTACTCGGTGCCAATGGGTAGGTATACTAGCATATACCAGGCAGAAATATACGCCATAAACAGATGTGCCCCCTTTAATCTCCAAAGGAACAGGGGGTAGAACATTGCTATTCTCACCGATAGCCAAGCAGCGATCAAGGTACTTAGGTCCAACCAGATGGACTCTAAACTGGTATGGGAATGCCTTGAGAGACTGAATACACTCGGCTCGTCCAACAAGGTCTAGATACTTTGGGTTCCAGGCCATGCTGGATTGGAAGGCAACGAGGCAGCGGATGAACTAGCCAAGAAGGGAGCAAGGACGCCTTTATACGGGCCAGAACCCTTCTGTGGAATTGGAAACGGTTTCATTGCTATGACACTAAGAAATGAAGGGGAACGGTTGAAGGAACTATACTGGGCGGGCCTACCAGGGATGGAGCAGTCCAGGGTGCTTATTGGGGGATACGAACCCATACGCACAAAGAATTGCTTAAACCTCACCAAAAAGAAATTCCGAATCATAGTGGGAATTCTTACTGGTCACTGTCGTCTAAACTATCACATAGGTAAGCTAGGGATATCTACAGACACTGCCTGCAGGTTTTGTGCGGAGTGTGATGAAACCTCTATATACGTCCTGGGGCAGTCTCCGGCACTTGTGCAAAGTAGGTCGAGGCATCTGGGAGAACACTTAATACCAGATGCAAAGCTGAAAGGCCTGGGAGTAGGGAACATACTAAAGTTCCTGACGGTTATAAGCTTACTTGAGATACTATGATTAATAGGTACACTATAACCAGTAAAAGGGGCCCAATAGTTCGTTAAGGACACGGTCCGACTTTTTCTTAACAGAATAATAATAGAAAGTGCTTCAAATGTCAAAGGGCAGACAGGCCGCTATGCGATCGATTAGAAGGTTATGTCCGACCTAAAATAAATGGCATCAACTTTTACAGTTGCTATGAAATCACCAACAGTGATCATCAGGCAGTAGTGTTTGGAATCAAGGAGCACAGAATGGTGCAGAATCTCAAACTGACAGGTCCAAAATGAAAGGATAACCTCTCCGATAAAGATACGTTTGACTTGGTGATGAATTCTGCTAATATGAACCAAGGATTAGAAGAGAAGTTGACCAAACAGCTAATTCAGTTTGTTGTCAACGCGTGCAATACTGCAATGCCCAAAAGATTTCCCGGCAAAAGAAGTTCACCATGCGAAGGGTGCAGTGACGAAATAAAGACGCTGGGCAAAATATCTGCAAGCCCGAAAAATTACTCAATGTTTAAAGAAAAGATTTGACTTCTAAGAGTTGTTCTCAACATTCAAACAATCGAGACACGATTTATAGAAAGGGACCAAACAAAGCAAAAACAAAAAACTTTAAAACTCCTGCAACGAAACTGACGTAAACCCCTGGGCACAGCGTATTGGGTAGTGATATCTAAAATAAAGTGGAAAAAATCACCACAAATAACTTGTCTGACAATGCTGGCATCGATGGTGAAGACACTATTCCCGCAAAGATCGAACACAGTCATCGAAGCAATCGGTGCAGCTGGTTTAGAAACCATACTGCGTACCACTGAAGATGAATTGTTCCAGGTATGCAACAAAATAAATTACAAGAAAGTACCGGCACCTGATTGCAAACCCAATAAAGCAGTGAAAGCTGCCACCTACGCGAGACCAGACATGTTTATAGAAGCAATGCGAAAATGCCTCGATGAAGGGATGTTCCCTAAAAAATAAAAGTGATCTTGTCGGGAGAAATCCATATTTGCCTACGGATATCTTTCTTTGGAAGCGTCTTCATTGAGGTTTCATGCAAGCTATTGGAGTCAGCGTGTCACCTGAATTCAGGCTCCGTCCTTAGTTAGCTCCTAAAATTTTGTATGTTTTTGATATCATATCTGGGGTACGCTTAGCAGTGTCGTAAAAGGTATCCTTCCCCGACTCTGCAGTCTGCTCTGCAGGGCTGAGAACGTTAATGAGGCTTACGTTTCGGACTAACATCTGCTAACCTACTTGGGTCCAGTTCTGCCGGAATTTTAAGGGAGGAAGTCCCGTCATCTGGTTTACGTCGTTGTAAACGGACTACCATCGATATCTCTGTTCGTTGATAGTGTGTAATCCTCAAGTGTTGCTCTTTAAAGTTGAGCTAAAGTTAATAAAGTAACATCAAAAAGAAGTCAATGCTTACCAGCAAAATGTAGGTATCCAACTATGTAATTAAAATCCGATTCAATCTCGAATCTTTTACATCTAAAACTTTATTCACCCCACAATCCTCCGACTACTCTTTGACTCATGAATTAAACGTGAACGTTCATTTACATTTGGTTACGGGCTAATTACATTACTCCAGTGCATACATTTCGCCATGGTGACATTTTCTTTCTAGATCCAATTAAGATACAATTTACACAGTGGGCACCGCTTTGTCTCGCCATTCATGCCCGTTTATTGCTTGCTCACTCAAATACAAAATGTACTAAATAAACATTTCACTTGTACAAAATTAATTAAGTTGAAAGTGTTTATGCTTTTCTAATTAGCGGTTCCGTCTGGGGTAGAAAAAGCAAAGAATCTGTGGGTCAGACCACGGCGACTAGTATCCAACTCAAGTTTCTGCTAGTTCGAGTTGCTTCCACTTTGTGAACTAATTTCAAGAAAGTTTTCTGGTTGGTTGACGCAACAAGTTCGCTTGGAATAGACGAAAACTTGTTAGCATAGGTTCTAGCCGGTGTTCTGTTAATAGTTTTGGTACACAGATTGCACAGACGAGATGAGTGCTAACTGCAGATTTATATTCGTGCAAGGTTATCTATAATTTACAGACTTATCTATATATATATTTCTTTCATACATGTGTAGATACTCAAGTATCGATTGATTTCAGGTTCGGCAGCAATGACAAAGCACGTTTTCTACTTTCTTTAATTAATTTCACTTCAGAAGGGATGATTGGCGGGCCTACTGTTTGCCTCATAGTGAACAAGCGTTCAATGAAAGGGAGCATGCTTCTTAGAACATCTACTTGTTACGAATTTCCTTGAATAAAGTGAACTATCAACAGAAATAAAACTGGGGAACACACTTTTATTAATAAGATGGCTGAGCTATGAAGCAAAAAGGACAAGTTGAGCAAAAATTATTGAGCAATATGTAGGATCGGTTTGTACATGCTCTTGGACGAGTGGCGCTAATGTGCAAGCTGACATACTTAATATACATGCTTAGATAACACTAAGTTCTACGTTGGTACTGATGGATACCTTAGGAGCTTATTGCAAATAGTAGATATGTTTAGCCCTGATATTAAGATAGAATTTAGCCTAGACAAGTGCTGAATCCAATCCCCTCTCCCCCCAAAGGTCATCATAAGCTTCATATCGGACATAAGATTGGTGACCTCCACATTCACAAGCTATAATCGAAGCAGACTTATATATATATCTATATATTCTGCAAACGTTCAGCGGCCGATACGGGCGGCTATATTCAAATACAGAATGAATCACCCAAATTCTGCAGTAGAGCGGATAAACCTACCTCGTGACATCGGAGGCAAGGTTGTGGTTGAGATTGCGGCGCAACATCGCCACCAAGTAGAATCTATACGCACTTATTCTTACAGCAAAGAAAAAGCGAATTCCCGGCAGTTTGTAAGGAAGATTGCGGGCTGACTCCACTCAACTTGAAGGATCAATCTTTTAATTGTCTCAGCGAATCAATGGGTGGAAGTCGAAAGCAATGCACGGTGAATACGTGAAATGCCTTTGGTAGCCATTTGTCAATCTACATTTAGGGAACAGATGGCTATGTGCTAGACAGCTCTGCTGAGACGAAGGGATTCGTAGGAATATGTCCAGTTTACTTATATGAGCTGTAAGCAGCACTCGATACTTGGAAAAATAAGAAAAGGAAGTAAAGTAAAAGTTTACAAATAAAATGCCCCACTCCTTTAGAACTGAACGGTAGGTTGACAAGAACAGTGGCGAGGTTTACAACAAACTGACCCGTCAGCTTTTTTTTATTCAGGAAAATGTCCATGCAAAAATCACTCTCTTCGAAGCACCCAAAGCAGTTCCAACCAACCATTGGGGCTCGTATACACTGCCCGTTCGCAACGACGAAAATGGTGGGACGCGGTTTCCCGGACAAACCTCCCTTTCCACCCCGGACCCTGTCTTGGTTCGAAACGCTCCACTTGCGCGACGCTACAAACCCTTAGAAACCATTTACGGCTGCAGCAACATATTCGACGTTGGACGCAATTATAGGATACAGACGGTGGGCAGTCAAGCAAAATAAACCGCCCCACGTGACTCCACCAATCTTTAACTAACGAATTAAATTTAACATTTTGAAATTCTTAGTCAGAAGCACGGTCAAAAGTATTCTGTTCCGCCAGCTGATAGCCAGAATTAATGCCCAGACCTTCTTACCTTCACCGCCGCCGATAAAATTTCGGCGATCACCAAGTCGCAATAACATTTTTTATAAACTTATACTCACTTTTACTACTTAAGTTTAAACGGGAAATATATTAACTCAAATCTTCTTAAATTGGCGCTCTATTTGGTACTTTTCTACCACAGAAACTTCACACACTAAAAACACGTTGCAGCTTCCATAACTCTACTTCCTAGTACTAGATCAGCCAACTTCCACCGTTGGAATCCAGTATTCGTATGCACAATATTTCGCTTTAGCCAGAAACAAGCGTTAGTACTACAATTCATCGTAAACAACAGGATTAAATCTATGTGCAAATAACAACAAAAGACGTTAGCGATCGTTTTCAAAATGTTAAAAAAATCCCATATTAATCTGGAAATCTTTAAATTAATTTTAGGGATTTTTGAGTAATTAAAGGGTGAAAGTTGAAGTTTTGAAGTTAATATTTCTAAAATAATTAGATGCTAAGTAAGAGAAAAGGGACACGGAGAACGAAATGGATGTTAAGAAGCCACGCACACTACAGCCTTTCACTCAGATGACCACTGTTCCAGTGAAGGTAGTTGACGACACGTTGGAGGAATCGCTACAACAAGTTTGATTTCTTGGGATTTCATTAAATCGCTTAATTGGTTAAGCAATTTCATCAGTTCTGCTATTTGCTCCGGCAGGGCTTTATTCTCTGCACGGCCGCCTTATTTTCACACGAGGGATCGGAGTTTTCGATATCCCCGGAACTGGATCGCATGGTCGCCTCCTCTTCCATCCTTTGGGGCACTATCAATGAGTTGAATTTCTTCTTCACCGCTTTCATAATTTAACAAGATGATAGAGAAATATTTAACTTCCGTTGAGAAATAGAACATATGTGATGCCTGAAAATTGTTGGTGCCGTGTCTGCGTCGGATGCCTGCCTACAATTTTCCATGTAAGGTGGTTGCCAACGGTTAAAAAATTGTAAGGACGATAATTTAGGCAGGGACGACTTAGTTCACATGAATTGCAGTTCAAGTAAATCCTTATTAAGAGACAAAACGGCCGAATTGGTCGACTGCTGCAGGCAGAGTGTGTGTAAGCCCGAAAACGTATGTTAAGTGTGCGGCATCTAGAAAGAAGCACGCTCCCATTATTTTTTATTAAGTACTTGATTTTTGCCAAGAGGAAAACCTATTTCAGTAAACTCAATAAAGGAAGTATCAACATTCAAAGTAAATTAACTTAATATATCTATCAACACAATTTGACTTAAACGCTCTAAAAGTTTTGTTAATAAAATTAATTTGCTTCTTGCTTTATCAACTCCCTCAGCTGAAACGTAACAAAACGTCAAAGTCATTCCTGCTTGTCGTAAGAGATGAGAAACAGGGATAGAAATTTGTGGGCTAGAAACCTGCGAATTTCGAAACTTTACCATTACTCGAACGTCAACAACGCCGCGGATAAGGGCTAACCTCATGCTTTGGGTACTGAAATAGGAACGATGATTGGTTCCTGGAATGTGCCCACCCTCCTCTACAACGGCATCGGGATTGATCACTTTGCGATTAGCTCTACATCTATGAGTTGTCTCCTGAATGTGTCTAACAAGAGAGGCGTTCACATCGGCCTTGAAATGGATCACTATCTAATGATCGTTTTAGTTAGCTTGCATGTTGTTTCCGTTGCTTCGTTAGAAAGCTGCCACCTCTCAAGTTCAACATCTTTCACTTGTATGATTTAGCTGTCGCCCGACAGTGGGCTTGACAGGCTCCCTCCGAGTTATTCATCGCTGGACCAGAATGGCTTCCGCTCCGGATCCTTCTACATTAACCACATAAGCTATGGCTTCTTTGCTCAAACCCTTTGACTATACAGTTGAGATTTGTTTACTCTTTCACCTAGATTTGGAAAGAGAGATGACTAGAGTTGGACTGAAGATAAACACCAACAAAACCAAGGTTCTCAATCTAACGGGTCATCGTACTCTCCCTACCTGCACTAATGGGCAGTGAATTGAAGGCATCAATCGCGTTTATGTATAGAATCAGAGTTGCATTGTTGACTATGCCTTGGTGCAGAACAGTAGAGAAGACGTGCGGATATCTCGGAAAGGTGAGCTGAAGCGCATTTCAGCGTAGGTTTGGTTGAAGCGCTATACCCCACCAAGAGGTGAATAGCAACTATATATGCATATATATATGCATGTGTATATATTTATCAAGAAGGAGGAGGGTCACGAACGGATACAGGATATC
Organism: Hermetia illucens; assembly: GCF_905115235.1. Lineage (NCBI taxonomy): Eukaryota > Metazoa > Arthropoda > Insecta > Diptera > Stratiomyidae > Hermetia > Hermetia illucens. Next base: position 130,346,063 of record NC_051850.1, on the reverse strand, counting down.
TAACACTTCTGTTGAGTTAATAACAACGGATAATTGCCCTACCACGATCCGAAAAGTAAAGTTTAAAGTGTAGCGGGAGTATAAAAGCAGCTTCGTGTCTCTGTTGGGTTCATTAAGGTAGTGCCCTCCCACCACTCGTCTTTGTTCTTGTTATGGACACTTTCATTCGGGACACCCAATCCAACCAATGGAGAACTGCGCTATGAAATTGCTTCACGCATTAGCGTAATCTGGATGAAGTGGTGTTCCACAACTGGTGATCTTTGTGATCTATTTTCTGAGTGTTGGCCGACTATGCGGTAATGGAGGCGAAGATTCTGAGTTGGATTTGGGGCGTGAGATGTATTGATTACATCCGAAGTGAAGATATCGGCGATCGATATGAGATTGCACCGATCGTGGGAAAACTGGGGGAGAGGCATCATCGATGGCATGCTCACGAAATTCGCGCCAACGAGAGTTCACTTGTCAAGATTGGTCTGAACATCGAAGCTAATGGTAAGCGACTAAAGGGCCGCCGAAATAATGGTGGTTTAATACGCTGGATGGAGATTTAAAAGCCTCGAGATTGCATCTAGATCATCATTTGATAGAACGAAATGGCGAAACCGATCACGACGAGCCGATCCCGCTGGTAAACGGGACAAAGGCTGCATGAAAAGAAGAAGAAGAAGGAGCAGGTTAGGCTTCCCTGGAGAAAGCTAAAGGACATTTCGTCAAACTGGAAACGAAGGCGTCTTAGCATTTTGGACGCGTTTCTTCGATTTAGGGGATATTAGCCACCATATATTTGTCAAGAAAACTAAAACATAAAACATGTCTGTCTAACTAGCACCTCTTGCAGAAAACAATCTGAACAAAAATCGTCCTTAAATGTATCTGTATCCTGTGGGATTCCCCTTTCAATCTATCACACGGTAATGTGTGCAAACGATAAATTCGTTAAGTTGATTGTTTCGAATCATACGGCATCTACGTGTTCCATTCCATCCCTGGTGGTTGACAGCACCACTGCCAAAAGCGATAAGCCTCTCTGATGTTGTTAACGGACTTTCAACATTGTATCCCCCCAATTCATTCCATAGGCACACCGATTCTTTCGCCCCGAATCAAGGAAGAATGAGTAAAGGAAAATAAATACATTCTGCTTGTCTGCATACATTTAGTCGCATACACCGTGTTTCTTATGAAACCTGATAGTGTCATGAAAACAATTGATGAAACGATTAACGATAAACGCTCAGTTATTCATTTGTTAAATTCGTAAAAAGCAATCGAATCGAACATATTTGCCACCCTCCGTTATTACTTAGGGTGCTACTCTATCCATCTTCGAAGGAAAATGGGACGATTATGCAATAATTCTCAATGAATTATTGAGGAAAACATTGAAGCTCTAATGTCAGTGTCCTACATAGGTTATTGTAATTCCAAAAGGTATTAACACATGCTCCCTCCTTTTTTGTGTGGGGGCTTACGTAAACAATTTTCACATATAAAATTCTATGATATTTTTAGAAAGTACTTCCTTTGGATTCACCTCAGTCAGAACTCTCCCCTTTCCTTATGGGTTCCCAACAAATCTGAGTTTCTATGAATTGGTTTTCCAATCTAAACCATGCCAGCTATTGTTATATCATTTGAAAACAATAAAAAGAAATCATCCATTGATATGTAGAAATTGAACACGTTCCGGCTGATATAACTGCGTCAAATAACATATGAATCTACCCGTATCCTTACATTTTCAATAGGATCTACTAAATTCACCTTCTAGCAGTCCATTCAGCTAACATATATATGTACGTATGTATCCAGACTTACTAGATAAGTTTGAAAATATGTAGAAATGTTCCACTGAAAGGATAAGCTCAAATCGGAATGCAAACATTCATCCCTGGATAGATTTTACACTGAGTAAGCAGAAAACTTCTATTTATATGCATGCATATCCACATCCTATATGAACACAAACATTTCCACCCCCAGAACAATAGTTCGAATCCACTTGATGATTTATACATGACCTTGCATTGGCAGAATATTCAGATGAGTGTTTGAAACATCAAATATTAATCCATATTTATGTATAAAGAACGAGTCGGACGATGGGTACTTTCGGATAAAAAAAGATATACTCGATTTTCGGATTAATTACATCGTAATTTCCGGCAATGAATAATAATACCCTGAATTGGGGCGCAACTGGGACATCAGATTTGTTGAAAACCCCGAAAATCCAAAGGTTTCAATCCAGGGGTTCTTTCTTAGGGAAATTGGTAGGTGGTTGTTTTACGGGTGAAATGCTCAATCATGATCAGATTTAAAGTATAATTATTACTTTGTCCATGGGTAATTTCAGTTTGATTGATTAACATTTGCATAAACTGCTCAGAATTGCCACATTATTTATATATATTACATACGTATAGAATGGAATCCCGATAATTCGTATTTCCGACTAATTCGTACAAATTTGCCAATCCCCTGAGTCAATTTTCTTTTTTACACTTTGGATAATTGACAATCCCGATATTTCATACTAAATCGTCAGTCCTTTGACGATACGAATTATCGGGAGTCTACTGTATTATACAATACTAAAGCAGCAATCAAGTAATTAAATCATCATCATCAGCAACGGCGCAACAACCGATATTCGGTGAAGGCCTGTCTTAATAAAGAATTCCAGACATCCCGGTTTTGCGCCGAGATTCACCAATTCGATATCCCTAAAAGCTGTCTGGCGTCCTGACCTACGCCATCGTTCCATCTTAGGCAGGGTCTGCCTCGTCTTCTTATTCTACCATAGACATTGCCCTTAGAGACTTTCCGGGATGGATCATCCTCATCCATACGGATTAAGTGACCCGCCCACCGTAACCTATTGAGCCGGATTTTATTCACAACCTGATGATCATGGTATCACTCATGGATTTCGTCATTATGTAGGCTACAGAATTGCCCATCCTCATGTAGGGGGCCAAAAATTCTTCAGAGGATTCTTCTATTAATAAAATACTAATTGTAAAAAGGATTGTCTGTTTGTCATCAATAAAAAATATCTTGCTAGTGAATATATACCATCTTTTTATATCCAAATTCCACTGCCGGTACACCAGTACATTTAGCTCATTTTTCAAGAATTAATGCTGATGGCTGAAGCGAGAGCTTATGATTGGTGAGTTCTTCGATAGACTATCGTCATTTGTATAGCTTTTGCGATTATCAAGAAGGCCGGTGCGTGGGTGCTACGTGCGCACAGACGTTCGGTCCGAGCAGTGCAGAGTAACGTAGTCCTGGAACAAGTTGGGGTCCAGAATAACCGCAATACCTCCACCTGGATGCTATTAGGCAGCAACGTAGGAGGAAGAGCCAATAGGTCAGGAACTTTCCTCACGCCGTTCCTGACCCGGATCTACTACGGGCTAGTGACCGTGACATTATAAGTGTCGGCTCTGAAAACCATCGAAGAGGACGTGCAGCTCACGTATCATTTACGATACATATCTCTCAAATAAATTTGCAACATTGTACCTCACACAGTAACCACGTATTGTTGATGGTGAAATGAGCGGCTTAAACTTGCGACATGCTGACTTATTGTATGCCAATGGAAGTGATTCACCCTGTTCCTGCATGTTTTTATCAAAAGACCTCCAAGCTACCGACCCATCTGATGTCGACACCATAACGATCAAATGTGCCATAAAAAGTCGACAGGAAAATAAAGAGATTCTATGGTACTCTGCTTATTTCTCTTATGACGTAGGCGAAGTTCCCAGTGGAACATTAATCAGAGCTAACCACTATGCCAAAAGGAAAGGAATGGGAATAATAGCTGGATGTGATGTTAAGGCTCACCATATATGCTTCAACATCAACGCAAGAGTATCGAGACTACTGGAGTATCAGGTAGGAACCGGACTGCAGATCCTTACTTTGGGCAATGAACCCACTTTCTTCAACATGGTCAGGCAAGAGGTCATCGACATCACGATTGCATACCCTGATATTGCCGCACATCTCGGAGGATGGAGGGTATCAAACGACATCACACTCTCGGATCACAGACGCATTGATTTCGTAATGGGCATAGATCCACCTCGAGATCCAGAATTCGGTATCCCGACAAAATTAATAAGACTGACTAGGCTGACCCTGACCAATGTGCGAGGCCAGATAAAAGCAGCAGGATCACTCTCAAAACCATTCGACATCAACAACGGTCTACGACAAGGGGATGCCCTATCATGCGTCCTCTTTAACCTGACCCTTGAGAAAGTCAGCCGTGATGCTCAGGTAAATGCAAGAGGTACGATCCTCTTCAAGTCCACCCAACTACTCGCCTATGCTGACGATATCGACATCATGGGAAGAACCACCCGAGACGTACAAACTGCCTTCATCTAGATCGAGCAGGCGGCGCGAGATTTTGGGCTGCACATCAATGAAGGCAAGACAAAATAAATGGTGACAACGTCAGCATCGAAGACGAATCAACCAACAACATCAAACCGCACTTGTCAAACAGGAAGAATAAGGATAGGAGAATACAACTTTGAGACCGTTGACAATTTCTCCTATCTAGGGTCGAAAATCACAACCGATAACAGCTACGATGATGAAATCCGCGCACGGTTGTCGTCAGCCAGGCTCTGTTGGCCAACAGAGCCTATTTCAGCTTACAAAAAATGTTCCGCTCGAAACGTTTTACCTTAGGGTCAAAGCTCTTACTGTACAAGACTATGATCTTGCCAGTCCCCATGTATTCCTCGGAAACTTGGGTTCTTAGCAAGAAAAATTGCGAACTCTTGGCCGCGTTCGAGAGAAGAATCGTCCGAAGAATTTTTGGCCCCCTCCATGAGGATGGACAACTCCGTAGCCTACACAATGGCGAAATCTATGAGCGATACCATGACCGTCCGATTGTGGATAAAATCCGGTTCAATAGGTTACAGTGGCTGGGTCACTTAAACCGTATGAATGAGGATGACCCCACCCGGAAACTCTATAAGGGTAATATCTATGGTAGAAAGAGAAGACGAGGCAGACCCTGCCTAAGACGGAGCGATGGCGTAGGTCAGGACGCAAGACAGCTTTTAGGGATATCGAATTGGTGGACCTCGGCGCAAAACCGGGATGTGTGGAGTTCCTTATTAAGGCAGGCCTAGACCGGATACCTGTTGTTCCGCCGTGGATGATGATGGTAATGATAGATCCACTTCTGCCCATTTTAGAATCCACGTAAGACAAATTGGGCCACGTACAAAACATAACTAAGCGCCCGAGTTACGATCCTTGGGAGACACATCACATCCATCGCTGGAATTGAGAAAAAAATCCGGATGATCACAACTTGCATAAGGGAATGGATGTCTTGGGTCTACACATTCGGAATATATACTGTGTTTGCCTAGTACTTATATTCCAATTAACTGGCGTGCTTTGAAGGTAATATTTATTCCTCCCCCCCCTTACCTTCCTTTCTGCTAAAAAGACTGAAAAGACGTGTAGATCGGTCTATAAGGGATACATCCATAGGCGGCCACTTCACTGTAAGCATCATGCCTACTTGAAAGAAAAATCCACGGAGCCAGCCCTCCTTCAGTTAATTTCGAAAATATGTTCCGACTTCTTGAGAGTTTTAGGGGTTGCCCGTAAGGAGGGGTTCTCTCTCTTCTGTTAAGGCTTCTGGTAATGGACTTGCTACGGTTTCTAGAGGAGACAAAAGTGTTCGCACAAGCATTTGCTGACGATATAGCCGTAATAATTATCAGCAAGTTTGCGGTTACAGTATGTGACTGCTTGAATGCAGCACTACACGTAATCCACAGTTGGTGCCTCCATAATGGACTCACGGTGAACGCTAGGAAGATTGGACTAATTATGTTCCTTAGGAATGTTAGGAACAACTATACGCTACGCATCCTAGCAGGGATGGAAAATCTGCTGATAAAAACAGTCTATTTAACAATATTTAGAATACATTTCGGCTCCAAGTTAATGCGAAAGCACCGTATCCAGAAACAATAATAGAAATCCTCCTTTAAATAAACAGAATCTTTGGATGCACACATTTATAATAAATAATAATAATAATAATCGTTGGCACAACAATCCATATTGGATCAGGGCCTTGAAGTGTGTTAGAGCACTTCATTCAAGACCGTAACGGTACACTACAGTAGACTGTAGGAGACAATGTGGTCAGCATTGCGCTCGCCCGAGATTATTACCCTGATTTGACTCAGGTACTCATTCACAGCTGAGTCGACTGGTATCCGACGTCAAATCTGCCACCAGCGAGATTTGAACCGCGACCTTCCGTACGACAGCCTTGTGCTCTAACCACTCAGCTATCCGGACACGATTTGCTTTGCTAACAGCAAGAAGCTGCTGACGCAGATTCAAAAGTTTGGTTGCCTAAGTATTACTGGAGCAATGAGTAATACGCCGACCGCGGCACCCGAAACTATTATAAGGAAAGCAGCTTACGACGCATATAGGCTTGATACTATTGGCGCGTAGAAAGGTGGCCAATCATACAATACATATTCGCTCGTAATTACCAAACGAGCAGAATGGTTGACAAATGGCCACGAGTATTTTCAGATTACAGGCTTAATAAATTGCATGGAAGACTGATCGCACAGGGATGTTCTCGGGAAATCCCATTATGGAACTGGGTCGACCTTTCGGAAAAATTACGACCATATTCCAAGTGGAAATATATTCGATTTTATTGGCAGCAGAAGAATATTTGCGACAAACATGGAGGGGTCTCACCATTCGAATCTGTTCCAACAGTCGGGGAGCATTATCAGCGCTAAGCAGCAACGACATATCAGGCCAGTTGGTATGGAGTTGTCACCACGTGCTCCTGAAACTTGGCCGACTGAACAAAACATTCCCAATATGGGTGCCAGGGCGCTCAAACTTCTTTAGTAATGATGTAGCTGACAGACTTTGGGCTTTGGGCATCCGGCGATCCACTGTCAAGTCCACTCTGATAAGGAAAATTGCAAGGATCCACGGAACCAAATGGAGAAATTTGAACTTCTACTGGAAGGCGAAATTCTTTGTGAAGGAAACCAAGGCCTGGTTGTCTATGCAGCCAATCTGAAGAAGAGAAGGAGACAACCCTGTACTGCATATGCAGCTGCCCGGCTTCCTCAAACGAAGATGCCTTATAAGGTTTCCTTCAACGAATATTCTGCGCTTTCTCTGTCTCTGGACAATGTTCTCTGATTCGCTAAAGCCTGCGAACGTCGTAGGCGAGAGGCAGTTGAATAGGCGTTTTCCGAGGATAGTACAATGGGCCTAACAAAGATTTGAGTGCTTGCAAGTGCGGCTCCTATACTAAATTAAACTAAACTAAAGCCTTTCGATGGTCCTATTATCTTATCCTTTAATTGGTGAATTTTCACCCACGATAATGAGCAGGTAAGCAGGTGTACGATTTGCACATTTACTAGTGGAAAGTTCGCCTCTCGTTCAGAAAAGGGGCAGCCAATCAGCTTGCCGATACCTTTGAAAGATAAGGTTCATGCCTGAACTATATAATAGATGCGCTGGACTCAGACAGTCGTTTGCGCGGAATGAGGACCGCAAATAAACATAGGCTTCTACAGATGGGACCACTTTCAACCAAATTGACCACGTGATTCAAGTCACCCCATCCCAACCTTGATAAATGTCAGAACATATGGGGGCGTATATAGACTCAGATCACTAACTAATTGGCATGATGCTGTGGGTTCGAATAACAATAACACCTAAATTGCCCTCCGCCAATCAGGTGAGAGTATAAACTGAAGCCAACCACAACAAAATCCTCGATAACAGCCTGTCGGCGAAATGGATGCCGCATCGACAATTGATTTTCACAACCTGCAACGGAACGGAAGAATACTGCATATCGTGAAATGCTGCACTCTCAAAGAATGTGGACTTGCGCAGAGGCCTATCACGAATTTCGTCGAGTAAAGAAGTTATTTAACAAACAGAAAAAAGCCTGAGAGAACCGCCAAGTCTGCAAACTCGTGAAATACAGGGATCACCCGCACAAGACGCTCAAGACAGAAGATTTACCAACAAGCCACCAGGATGAAGCCTTTTACACCACGATGCTCTTTCTATCGAGACAAGGAGGGATATCTATTATAATTTCCGACTGTGTGGCCAGTATGTTGAGTATTTGAATTGCTTAAACAACTAAAATATCGATAAGTTAAAGATCCGACCAACTGAAGACAACGGACAAATGCTGCCACCACCAACCATTGAAGCAACAGAACCGTAAGTCGAATCAGCTACACCAAGCTACACCACGTTGGTGACTGCTATCAAGATATTCTCCGTCGTACAGCACCATGCTCGCAGAGCATCAATGGTCCATACCACACAGGCTTTACTCCAGGCAAATCAAGACAGATACGGCAAGCAATAGAAAACTGTTGGGATATGGCCGTCACCGTCTTTTCATGGACTTCAAAGCCACCTATGATAGCATAGCCATGGTATAACTGTACACGTATGTTAGTGCGATAGGCACTATTTACCTAACTACTGACTTATGCTTACGGCATCGACATCATTGGAAGAGCAACCAAAAATGCTGTCGTCATCCAGATCGAACAGGCGGTGATTGATATTTGATTGTTGGTTACGCATTAATGAAGGCAACGTGAAATACATGCTGGCAATGTCAGCACCAAAACCGAAAAAAGCAACAACATCAAAAGGCACTGGTCAACTTATCGGATAGAAGAATACAATGCTGAGACTTTTGATAATTTCTTCTATCAATGATCGAAAATCGCAACGGACAACAGCTACAACGATGAAATAAGCACATGGTTATTGGCGAGAAGAATCCTCCTATGAATTTGTAGCCTTCTTCATGGACGCTTCCGTAGCCTATATAACGATGACATCCTTGAGCGATACCTCGAGAATCTGTTTGTGGATAGAATCCGGCCCGGAGGATGATCCAACCCGAAAAGCCTGTAGGAGCAACATCAATGATATAAAAAGAAGACGAAGACGTGACAGGCGTAGATCAGATGCTGATTGTTGCGTCGTTGATGATGATGAAGGAAGTGATGAGAGCATTTTACCAGAATTATGATTGTACCTCTTGTGGATGATCACGTGGAGCCACCGCAGCATGCAGATGCGGAGCACTTCACCAAACAGAAGCGAAGTTATTTCTACCATCAACGAGCTCAAGACCAAAAGAGTAAAGCCGCGGAACTTTTTGGTTCAATCCCTGGGGTCTCTGTAGAACTGCTGCTTCCAAAAAGTTATGGGTGATGATAGTGAAAAATGTCCTTGTACTGCATTAACGTAAAATTTCAAAGCGATTTAATGTCTAGAACGGGTTCTGATGATACAGTAGGTGAAGTGCTCTCTGATTTCCAAGTGCTTTCTGAATGGGGTCAGCAAGCGTTACTTGATGTGTAGTTCCCTGGTAACTATAATATGGGTCGCCACTGAATAATCCCCCCCCCCCGAACTGTCCCACCATTGTTGGCACTTTTTCAGTGGCTCTTTGTTTTGCGACTGCTCGATATTCAACACTTTTCCAGGGGGATAAATTCTTTTCTACTCCTACAGATAAGGCAAGTGACTTACTATTCAAGTAACTGCACCGGTTGTCCTTAAGCAGCTTGTCCCATCCTTAGCACTCTTAATAAGTAGGTTAGGTTAGCGTTCCTTTGACTATTTTTAAATGTTACTGCCTCCTCCGAGACCAGCGCCGCGTATTAACAGAAAAAGCGAATCTCTCCGGTTGCCAGTAATCTGTGGCTATATTTTAAGCCTCCAGCGTTGACACCATCCGTGCTAGTCATGCGTTAGTGAGTATGTTTGTGTTCACCTTATTTGAGGAACTCTCTGTCCACAGTCCCCGATTCGTACATAGTTCAAAATGCAAAATATAATAATGTACATATTAAACATATCAAAGGCGTAAATATTGTGATTATCCTAAATAAACAAACCTTGCCCATGAAAATTGATTTAACGTATTTTCATGTATTTCCACTTTACTCCGTGGATAAAAGCATACATATATATACGTAAATACCACTGGTACTAATGTACACACATGTCTATCATATTGTTCAATACCCGGAATAGGCTCGCCACCTTCTAGTAGCAGGAGACTTTAACACCGGAGCCCTCGAATGAGGTATGCTTCCACCAGATTCTCGAGGCAGTCAGATTTTGGGGACGGCCACCAGGACATACCAGTAGCACTCCGAAATCCTGACGTCACATCTGTGAGGGCACTATCATCATCATCAACGGCGCAACAACCGGTATCCGGTCTAGGCCTGCCTTAATAAGGAACTCCAGACATCCCGGTTTTGCGCCGAGGTCCACCAATTCGATATCCCTAAAAGCTGTCTGGCGTCCTGGCCCACGCCATCGCTCCATCTTAGGCAGGGTCTGCCTCGTCTTCTTTTCCTACCATAGATATTGCCCTTATAGACTTTCCGGGTGGGATCATCTTCATCCATACGGATTAAGTGACCCGCCCACCGTAACCTATTGAGCCGGATTTTATCCACAACCGGACGGTCATGGTATCGCTCATAGATTTCGTCATTGTGTAGGCTACGGAATCGTCCATCCTCATGTAGGGGGCCAAAAATTCTTCGGAGGATTCTTCTCTCGAACGCGGCCAAGAGTTCGCAATTTTTCTTGCTAAGAACCCAAGTTTCCGGGGAATACATGAGGACTGGTAAGATCATAGTCTTGTACAGTAAGAGCTTTGACCCTATGGTGAAACGTTTCGAGCGGAACAGTCTTTGTAAGCCGAAGTAGGCTCTGTTGGCTGACAACAACCGTGCGCGGATTTCATCATCGTAGTTGTTATCGGTTGTGATTTTCGACCCTAGATAGGAGAAATTGTCAACGGTCTCAAAGTTGTATTCCCCTATCCTTATTCTTGTTCGTGTTTGTGTTTGACCAGTGTGGTTTGATGTTGTTGGTTGATTCGTCTTCGGCGCTGACGTTGCCACCATGTATTTTGTCTTGCCTTCGTTGATGTGCAGCCCAAGATCTCGCGCCGCCTGCTCGATCTGGATGAAGGCAGTTTGAACGTCTCGGGTGGTTCTTCCCATGATGTCGATATCGTCAGCATAGGCCAGTAGTTGGGTGGACTTGAAGAGGATCGTACCTCTTGCATTCACCTCAGCATCACGGATCACCTTCTCGAGGGCCAGGTTAAAGAGGACGCATGATAGCGCATCCCTTTGTCGTAGACCGTTGTTGATGTCGAATGGTCTTGAGAGTGATCCTGCTGCTTTTATCTGGCCTCGCACATTGGTCAGGGTCAGCCTAGTCAGTCTTATTAATTTCGTCGGGATACCGAATTCTCTCATGGCCGTGTACAGTTTTACCCTGGCTATGCTATCATAGGCGGCTTTAAAGTCGATGAACAGATGGTGCAACTGTTGTCCATATTCCAACAGTTTTCCCATCGCCTGCCGCAGAGAGAAAATCTGATCTGTTGCTGATTTGCCTGGAGTGAAGCCTCTTTGGTATGGGCCAATGATGTTCTGGGCGTATGGGGCTATCCGGCCTAGCAAGATAGTGGAGAATATCTTATAGATGGTACTCAGCAACGTGATACCTCTATAATTGCTGCACTGTGTGATATCTCCCTTTTTATGTATCAGACAGATTATGCCTCGCTGCCAATCGCAGGCATTGATTCGCTGTCCCATACCTTGAGCACAAGTTGATGAACCACTTGGTGTAACTGGTCGCCTCCATATTTAACCAATTCGGCTGTAATTCCATCGGCTCCTGGCGACTTATGATTTTTTAGCCGATGAATTGCACGGACTGTTTCTCCTAAACTTGGAGGTGGCAGTATTTGTCCGTCGTCTTCAGTTGGCGGGACCTCCAACTCGCCGATGTTCTGGTTGTTCAGTAGCTCATCAAAGTACTCAACCCATCGCTCTAATATGCCCATTCTGTCGGAAATCAGATTTCCCTCTTTGTCTCGGCAGGATGAGCATCGAGGTGTATAAGGCTTCATCCTGCTGACTTGTTGGTAAAACTTCCGCGCCTGGTGCGGTTGCTCCCTGTACTTTTCTAGTTCACAGACTTGTTGGTTCTCCCAGGCTTCCTTTTTCCGTCTGTGAAGTCGCTTCTCCGCTCGACGGAGTTCGTGATAAGTCTCTGCGCGTGCCCGCGTTCTTTGAGAATGCAACATTACTCGGTATGCGGCATTCTTCCATTCCGTTGCTAGCTTACATTCATCGTCAAACCAGCCGTTCCGACTCCTTTTGCGGCTGGGGCCAAGTATATTTGTGGCCGTATCCATGATAACGTTCTTCAGGTGGTTGTGAAGATCATTAGTTGATGCTTCATCTCCAGGTCCTCTATTGACTGCGGTTATTGCGGCATCCATTTCCCTCTTATAGGTGTCGCGGAGGGTTGTGTTGTGGATGGCTTCAGTGTTCACTCTCACCTGATTGTCAGAGGGGATTCTAGGTGGTATTGTTATTCGAGCTCGGAGCACCATGCCAACGAGATAGTGATCCGAGTCTATATTGGCCCCCCTATATGTTCTGACATTCATCAAGGCTGAGAGGTGGCGGCGTTCAATCAACAGGTGGTCAATTTGGTTGAAAGTGGTCCCGTCTGGAGAGGCCCACGTATGTTTGTGGACCGCTTTCCGCGCAAACCAGGTACTTCCAACAACCATTTCGTGTGACCCTGCTAATTGAATAGTCCGCAGTCCGTTATCATTTGTTTTTTCGTGTAAGCTATGGGAGCCAACGTATCGCCTGAATACGGGCTCCTTCCCTACTTGGCTGTTAAAATCCCGAAGTATGATTTTGATATCATATCTGGGACAGGCTTCGAGGGTTCTTTCTACTGCCTCGTAGAAGGTATCCTTCTCCGACTCTGCAGTCTCCTCTGTAGGGGCGTGAACGTTTATGAGGCTTATATTTCTAAATTTGCCTCGCAAGCGCAGGGTGCATAGCCGTTCGCTTATACTTTCAAAGCCGATAACAGCAGGTTTCATTTTTTGGCTGACTAAGAAACCTACTCCGAGCACATGGTTTACTGGATGGCCGCTATAATATATGGTGTAGTGGCTCTTCTCCAGGAAACCGGTCCCTGTCCATCGCATCTCTTGCAACGCTGTTACATCAGCCCTATATTGGGACAGGGTATCGGCTAGCTGCTTATCAGCTTCATCTCTGTACAGGGAGCGCACGTTCCATGAGAAAATGCGCAAATCGTTGTTCCTTTGTCGTTGCCGGGTCCGTCGTTTTAAAATCCGTTCTATCCGAGGCTCCTGTTGTGGCTTCGTAACATGTTATTTTCCGTGTAGGGTTGTCAGCCCTACCCAACCCTCAACCTGGAGGACCAGTTGGTACAATTTGTCCCGTTTTTAGGCGCGGGAGACTCGCCTTCATCCTTCTCCGTCTGCAGCTTTTCGTCAAGAAAGAGCTCCCAGCGGTCACCACGTGGAGGTGGAGATAGGATTTGGTAGTAGAGCTGTTGGTGTTGGTTCAGCAGGCATTTCCCAGGTTTTATGCTCCATCGTGTGTACCAATCCACGTTTCGCCCCGGGACCTATACTACCCTTTGACCACTATCCCTGACGTAATTTTTGCTGTGATGTCCTTAGTGTCAGCGATCCGACGATGGACGGTACTGTAAGATTTCACGACCAGTCATCTTCAGAACATTTCCTTCGAAATGACAAACGGCTCTGCCCAATGTTTTGCCGTCCGGCAAACACCTACCAGGACCATCGGAAAAATCGATGTTGTAAACTTTGTCGAAGGTTCCTCAAGATGGGTAAATCAACGAGAAGGCCTAGACGCAGACAGAAGTGCTGCGACTGAATCGTTAGTTCACTCGACACCGCAGCTTGTAATGCATCTGCTCCCAAAAAGAAATTGCTTCTCGGAAAATTACCCACGTACGGCTGAACGGCTGAAATTGCAAACCTACGAAGGAACTGCCTCAAACTGCGGAAATTGCTCAGCGTGCAAGAGACCAAGACGAGGTGACGCTTAAGTCCGCAGAATATAAAGTGAGAAAAAGTAACTCCGCTACGAAATCAACAGGTAGAAGGCTAATCCATAACATAAATAAAGAGCGATGTCGTTTCGCATATATGCTGGTTACCAAAAATTCGGTGCCCATCGGTCACTCTGTTCTATGGAAGCAGCGAGAATGTAAGAAATCGCACAGGCCCTTTTTCTTGTCGAAACTGATGCTGAGTACTGAGGAATGCCCATTCTTCACTGCAAAAGAATTAGATGCAGGGGCAGGACCGCCCTGCCCATTAAAAAAACGAAGTTCCCGGACCAGATGGCATTCCCAGCGAAGAATTAAAACTCGTATGCAAATACAAGCCGAACTTGCTGCTGGCATGTTCAATGCATATTTGACAGCGAGTGTTTTTCCCTCCCGCTGCAAGGTTACGAAACTTGTGCTGGTAAATAAGGGCAAAGGCTACCCCGAGGCGCCGTCAGCTTATCGCCCACGCAGTATGTTGAACACAGCGGTGAAGCTGCTTGAGAAGCTCATGAAGATACAACTCACTGAAGCAATACGTACTGCTGGAGACTACTGACCAACACAATATGTATTTAGAGCGGGACGACCCACAATTGATGCCATTGAGGAGGTGGTCTAAGCGGTAAAACTGGCTGAGGCACACAATTGCCAGTGTGAGCGAGTGATGCTCCTTGTGACCTCAGACTTCGCCGCGAAGTGGTGCCACATACTTGAGGTACTGGGAACTCGTCTCCATACTCTAGGCTACTAATTGCGAATGTTGAGGGATTATCTAAAGGAGCGTGCCCTAATCTACGAAACCCGGGAAGAATAGCGCAGAATGAAGGTTATGTCTGGGGTGGCTCAGAAATCTATCCTCGGTCCGGTACTTTGGAACGCCTTAGTTTTCTATGACTCAGCCAGAGCTGAAAATATTTTTTTTGAGAATGTTGAGGTCCTAAGTCTGGTCCGGTCCAGCATTAAGTTGATGCGGACTTAGGACCCCATCATTCTCAAAAAAATATTTTCAGCTCTGACCAAGCTCTGGTCAATAAGGCGGATATGTTCAATATAATTCGTAGTCATGTCCTGTTCTACGAATTATATAAAGGAGCACTCAACATCTGCGAGCCGCTACGGCCACGCTGCTCCCAGGACAGAGGTGAGGCAGCGTCTAACGATTTGCCTCTGTCCTGGTAAGAAACCGTAAAGCCGTCATCGCTTGACATTTTTTTTTACTTAAGACATTCTTAAGGCGAAAAAGAGGAATATGGATAGGAAAAATTCTAGAGGAGCTGAAGATCCCCGAATCCACGGGGTTTACTCTTATATTGTGAATAAGCCTGGCCTCAGGTGCTGTGTCAAACGGTTCCGGGTCAGAGTCCTAGACGCTCGAGGGGGGAGGGGGCGGTTTGTTTCATACAAAACCTTAAAAATTAAATGATTCGTGGGTCGTGACACCGGCGAATTGCGAAATGCTCAAACTTCAGCGATGTTGGTAACATTGAACTTGGAGATGCCGATTTATTTGTATTTTTAAATATTTGCACCTCGCATAGGTGGTCTATTAATGCATGTCTCCTCTGATTTGTATGATGAAATAAACGCGAAAGCTACCCATATAGCTATTCCCCCATGTTTTGTTTTGGAATTACGCAGCTCCTTCCTTGGCTCACAGTTACACTTTAGGGGATGCTATTAAGGTAATAAGTTTGAAGCGTGCATATCCAGTGGCTCGTATAATCACCGATGGTTCATTGTACCTAAGTAGACTAAACTCCAGACTAATCTCTTCATTCCATATATAATTTACCAGAGAAAACGACTGGACACGTTTACCACAAAATTGGATCATTACAGTTCGTTAATTAGCTCCCAGGCGGCGCTTCTTCCACTGTCCTCCTTCAATTAGGCTGGGTAATTAAGCAACAAGTTCCCTGAACTATTCCAAAATGCATGCCTTCAACACACACCGGACCATGAAGTTAAATACTGCTAAATTAACAAAATGGAGTTAAATCCTTCCAGCATATTAGTCAAGACCATAAAACTTTCCAAACTTACAATAGTCGCCTTTTTACGACTCCGTTTAACATAAAATAAACAATAAACATCTCACACTTGCTAACAAATGAAAGGTTTCTTCCAAATAAAACGCTCGCAATAAAGGTCCGTTCGGCCTCTTACATTTGTGGCTATGAACTCGGTTAAGTCGTTTTATGTCCACCCTTTATGCACAATTTGTACAGGATGATTCCTTATGAGTGGGGTGTCAAAAGGAACTATCCTGTGGCGGCAAGGCGTGCTGAGAGTTACAATTTCAATTCACTATAATGGTCATCCCCTGCGGAGCTACATTATGGAGCGACATATTGCTTGCTTAGGAAGATTTTAGATTCTGGCAGACAATGGATTGTAATGTCTTTTCCAGCAGTGGATGAGTTTATGATGGTAGATTGTTTGCGTTAGATACAGGCTTGGAGGGTATTAGCACGTGGAAGTTGGATTACTGAAGGCGGCTCCTAAAACGCTTCAATTACATATGTATCTAGCTGGACATAGGCCTTTCAGGAGGCGGTAAAAACATTTGAGTGGTAAATTGAATTGTGGGATTAGTATGTATTTATTAACCTCTAGTTTCACACTACGTGTTGATTGTAGATGCTGAAAAAGATAGGTTACCCTAGAAAAATGTTCACAATCTAAGGAAACTTCTTTCAAAGGAAGTTGAATGTGGAGCATGTGTTGTGTATGTCAAGGGATAATTAGTAATTTTGGATAAGAGATATAATACGCAAAAAAATTATTCCAACTCCATTGCTTCTTAGGTTTTAAAGGTGAAATAAATTCATGGAGGCCATTTGCGAACGTTCTAACGGGACTGAAGGGTTGATTCTGAAAGGTAAATTCCGCTTGCCGTGAAAAGATGCAGTTGTGGGCACAATACCTCCTACTTCTATTCAAAATTTATCTCATAGTAAGAAGGAAGTAGCCGAAGACTTTAGATGCAATGAATGGTGAAATAATAGAATTGTGAGAATTATTAAGGAGAGGAAGAAAATTCAGGTTATGAAGCGTTTCGCTGAGATATGAAGAAGCTCAAGAGCGTGAGACCTTCTAGCAAGAAAGTGAACCAAATGACTCAGATGACACAGCTACATATGAAGCTCCAGCACCTGAAAAGGGAAAACACGGAAGCCAGGAGAGAGGTACTATCAACAAAACCAAAATCAAGATGAAGTTATGGCCAGAATAGAAGCAATAATTTGGAAAATTTCTGAGAATGGAACCTTCATCACTTAATGATTGGATAAGCAGTAGAGAAACTATGAACTTGGGTAAAGGGGAGTTAATAAGATGCACTAGTACTGGATAAAGGATACGCCTAGGTTTTTTTGAGTCAAGGACAACCGTGAACTCTGCAAGGTACTTGTATTTTCTAGCCCCATTCGAGAAAATACGCAGCAGTAGATTTAGGAGTTGTCTGCTGGATGTTCGTAACAAAAGAGGCGCCGAAATCGGCCTCCAATGACACAAGTTCATTATAGTGTGCACCGTTGCGGAAGAAAGTTTGCTATTGCGCTGCTTAAGGATGCGAAAGATGGCTCAGAATGCAATGGCTTTAGAAGTGTAAACCGCATCACGAAAGATGGGCAAATTTTTTGATGGCTCTCTTCGGTTTATCTGGTCCTCAACGATCTCGAAAAAGCTTTCGACAGGCAGTACTCTACGTAGGAGGGTCATTCCGGAGAAATTAATAGCTATTATTCGAGTGACGTATGATGGGAAAAAATGTTATGTGCTACACCGAGGTAAAATAGGAGAGAAATTTGCGGTCCAAAGTGGAGCCCGCCAGGGTTGCATCTTGTCATCGATAGTATTTCTTCTTGTTATAGGTGACGTTCTTCTTGCTGCCTTGGCCGGAAAAGGTGAAGGCGCCCAACAGAGCATCACTTTTTCCCACAAATACCTGATGACACCTGTCTGCTCTCTCACCGGGTAGCGGTTCTTGTCCAAATAGCTCTGGATTTGAAAAGAGCCAAAGTCAACATCAACACCCTGGGTCGTATCATCGGATTACGCTGGCCTGATGCTATTTCTAACATAAAACGCATACGGGTCAGTTACGCGAGGGTGATGTGATCGGAAGGCGCCATTTCCGTCTAGTGAATAGAACACACATAAAGGATAGGCGACATTTGCAAACCAACCAACCAACTGCATCAAATCGCACTGCTCAAACAGGAAGAATAATGATAGGAGAATACAGCTTTCAAACCGTTGATAATTTCTTCTATCTAGGGTCGAAAATCACAACCAATAACAGCTACGATGATGAAATCTGCACACGGTTGTTGGCAGCCAACAAAAACTGTTCCGTTCGAAATGTCTCATCATTGGATCAGAGCTCTTATTATACAAGACAACCGGTCAAAGGGTAGTGTAGGTCCCAGGGCGAAACGTGGATTGGTACACACGATGGAGCATAAAACCTGGGAAGTGCCTGCTGAACCAACACCAACAGCTCTACTACCAAACCCTATCTCCACCTCCACGTGGTGATCGCTGGAAGCTCTTTCGTAACGAAAAGCTGCAGACGGAGAAGGATGAAGGCGAGTCTCCCGCGCCTAAAAACGGGACAAATTGTACCAACTGGGGGGGTCCTCCAGGTTGAGGGTTGGGTAGGGCTGACAACCCTATACGGAAAACCGAAGTTACGGAACCACGAAAGGAGCCTCGGACAGGATGGACTTTAAAACGAGGGACCCGGCAACGACAACGGATCAACGATTTGCGCATTTTCGCATGGAACGTGCGCTCCCTGTACAGAGATGAAGCTGGTGAGCAGCTAGCCGATACCCTGTTCCAAAATAAGGCTGATATAACAGCGTTGCAAGAGATGCGATGGACAGGGACCGGTTTCCTGGACAAGAGCCACTACACCATATATTATAGCGGTCATCCAGTAAACCATGTGCTCGGAGTAGGTTTCTTAGTCAGCCAAAAAATGAAACCTGCTGTTATCGGCTTTGAAAACATAAGCGAACGGCTATGCACTCTGCGCTTGCGAGGCAAGTTTAGAAGTATAAGCCTCATAAACGTTCACGCCCCTATATGTCAGAACATATAGGGGGGCCAATATAGACTCGGATCACTATTTCGTTGGCATGGTGCTCCGAGCTCGAATAGCAATACCACCTAGAATCCCCTCTGACAATCAGGTGAGGGTGAACACTGAAGCCATCCACAACACAACCCTCCGCGACATCTATAAGAGGGAAATGGATGCCGCAATAACCGCCGTCAACAGAGGACCTGAAGATGAAACATCAACAAATGACTTTCACAATCACCTGAAGAACGTTATCATGGATACGGCCACAAACATACTTAGCCCGAGCCGCAAAAGGAGTCGGAACAGCTGGTTTGACGATGAATGTAAGCTAGCAACGGAACGGAACAATGCCGCATACCGAGTAATGTTGCATTCTCAAAGAACGCGGGCACGCGCAGAGACTTATCACGAACTACGTCGAGCGGAGAAGCGACTTCACAGACGAAAAAAGAAAGCCTGAGAGAACCAACAAGTCTGTGAACTAGAAAAGTACAGGGAGCAACCGCACCAGGCGCGCAAATTTTACCAGCAAGTCAGCAGGATGAAGCCTTGTACACCTCGATGCTCATCCTGCGAGAGACAAAGAGGGAAATCTGATTTCCGACAGAATGGGCATATTAGAGGGGTGGGTTGAGTACTTTGATGAATTACTGAACAACCAGTACATCGGCGAGTTGGAGGTCCCGTCAACTGAAGACGACGGAGAAATATTGCCACCACCAAGTTTAGGAGAAACAGTTTGTGCAATTCATAAGTCGCCAGGAGCCGATGGAATTACAGCCGAATTGGTTAAATATGGAGGCGATCAGTAACACCAAGTGGTTCATCAACTTGTGCTCAAGGTATGGGACAGTGAATCAATGCCTGATGATTGGCAACGAGGCATTATCTGTCTCATACATAAAAAGGGAGATATCACACAGTGCAGCAATTATAGAAGTATCACGTTGCTGAGTACCATCTATAAGATATTCTCCACTATCTTGCTAGGCCGGATAGCCCCGTACGCCCAGAACATCATTGGTCCATACCAAAGAGGCTTCACTCCAGGCAAATCAGCAACAGATCAGATTTTTCTCTGCGGCAAGCGATGGAAAAACTGTTGGAATATGGACAACAGTTGCACCATCTGTTCATCGACTTTAAAGCCGCCTATGATAGCATAGCCAGGGTAAAACTATACACGGCCATGAGAGAATTCGGTATCCCGACGAAATTAATAAGACTGACTAGACTGACCCTGACCAATGTGCGAGGCCAGATAAAAGCAACAGGATCACTCTCAAGACCATTCGACATCAACAACGGTCTACGACAAAGGGATGCCCTATCATGCGTCCTCTGATGATGCTGAGGTAAATGCAAGAGGTACGATCCTCTTCAAGTCCACCCAACTACAGGCCTATGCTGACGATATCAACATCATGGGAAGAACCACCCGAGACGTACAAAGTGCCTTCATCCAGATCGAGCAGGCGGCGCGAGATCTTGGGCTGCACATCAATGAAGGCAAGACAAAATGTATGGTGGCAACGTCAGCACCGAAGACGAATCAACCAACAACATCAAACCGCACTGGTCAAACACGAAGAAGGATAAGGATAGAAGAATACAACTTTGAGACTGTTGACAATTTCTCCTATCTAGGGTCGAAAATCACAACCGATAACAGCTACGATGATTGCGAACTCTTGGCCGCGTTCGAGAGAAGAATCCTCCGACGAATTTTTGGCCCCCTACATGAGGATGGACGATTCCGTAGCCTGTAGAACGACGAAATCTATGAGCGATACCATGACCGTCAGGTTGTGGATAAAATCCAGCTGAATAGGTTGCGGTGGGTGGATCACTTAATCATGGATCATGGATGTTCGTAATAAGACAGACGCCGAAATCGGTCTCCAATGGGATAAGATCATTGTAGTGTGCACCGTTACGAAAGAAAATTTGCTATCACGGTGGTCAGTAAACCAGAAGATACCACAGAACGCAATGACTTTTGAAGTATATACCGCATCATTTCATCTGCGCCTCATCAATTTCGAGAAAGCTTTCGTCGGGGAGTGCATGTGCAATGCCCTACGGGGGGGATCATTCCGGAGAAATTAATAGCTATTATCCGATCGACATATGATGGGCCAAAATGTTATGTGCTGCACTGAGGTAAAATCTGTGAGGAATTCAAATTCCAAAGTGCAGTTCGCCAGGATTGCATCTTTCCACAGATATTTTTTTTCTTGTTATCGGTGACGTTTTTCATGCTGCCTTGTCTGGAGAAAGTGAGGGAGGGTCAATGTACCACGACATTTTTCCACAAATACCTTGACAACCCTGATGACATCTGTTAGTTCTCTCACCGGCTCGTGGGCCTTGGCCAAATGGCCTACCTCCTTACGGTGTTGAACGCTTTTACAGAGTGCTAGGTTAAGGCGAAGTATGGAGTGCTCTATTAAGTCGAACGTGGTGTTGACAGGGTAGGGACTAAAAGATGCTGCATAGGGCCTCAGATGTAAAAGGTATGGCCGGGCCATGCATATTTTTGCATTTTCCAACAGAGTTGCTTCGTCATCATCACATGATTTGAGGTATAGGTAGGCTTCAGTTCTAACAGCAAAATTGCGGAGTCTATATATTCTTTGTAAACGATTACCATAGGTCATTCTTGTTTTGGGTGGTCGTCCTAATCCTCAAATTGATGATGACCTTGTTGACTCATTATTCTTAAAGCCTAATCAAAGTGTTGTGGTTGTTGTTGTAACCAAGTTTGGAGCTCATGTTGTTTCAAAACGTCGAGTTAAGTTCAAAATTGGCAAAAATACCTTACCTAAATAAGCAAATTGTTCAAGACCCCCAAATAACGCTCAATCGGGAGGGCGGGACGGGTGAAAAGAGGGGGATTCCTCCTGGATTTTCTGGAGGCCTGGAGTAGAAATATCTATGGAAAAAAGCGGGGACCGCGTAATCTTTACCTAACACTCGCATAACTTTCATCCCGGGCCCCATTTTTCCCATAATTTTCTTCCAGGGCTCGGATTTTCTATCTAACCGCCGTAGGCGTTGGGAAGAATTTCTTTCATATCTTCCAAATGGATCAGCATATGTGACGCCCCCATTTACTTAGCAAATGATTCGTCAAATTGTAAAAGAATTTCTGTGTCCTTTTTTTTTGCACGTGGGCTTCCCAGTCATCGGGAAACTATAATTGGCTACTCATTGCTTCTATATAATATCATAGTACCTGTAGCTCAAGATTTTATATTATCTACCAACGGACTGAGAACATGTTTTACTTATCTAAAAGTCGATGATTATCGAGATTTGAAATCTTTAATTTTGTTCTTGTACAAGACAGAACCAAAGTATTCAGAACTTCTCCAGCATGGTTCATAAATCCATTGTCCTTATTTCACTTTAATGCAAGCGGGTTCATTTTAAAGAAAAATCACACGCTTGTCGTAAACGGCTTTTCCTCTAGAGCCACTTCATAATTTGGAAACAAAAAACAATTCACCCTTTTTCCGAACAAAGCATTTCCTCTTACAGGAAAAACAAGAAAAACTCACTTTCAGATTGAAAAACATTTTCCCATGGTACTTGACAACAAACAGTTACAGAGGAGCGTGTTATGAAAATCGATAAATTGGTGGAGATACTTTTCTGAACCGGAGCACGTACTGCTGATTTCTGATTCCTGACGTCTGGCCTGAACTGTGTTAACTCCTATAACAACTAACTTGTGGTTAGAATATGGGGCGTACACATGGGGAGAAGGAATGCAACCGGCAGTTAGTTAACCCTTTGGTGATGTAATTTTATCACTGGGTAAACTTTGGTTGTTTGCCAATTCAAATTCGCCACAGCCGACCAACCTACCCCTTTGTGGTAACGAGTGCTGAAAATTCAGACCAGAAGGTGTATCTTTCTCACGAATATGAAGTTGAAGTGGACTTTAATTCTTCGTACTTTGTGGCAGAATATTAGAAGGAAGAATTTTGTGCATGGCAAGCTTTCGAAGATTAGAGTAAGTCAACAGGATTGTGCAACGGCATGGTACTATAGAAAATTCAAATGATGAAACCCGGAGCAAACAAGACGGTATGGATATTGGGTAGTATGGAATTTTCATCATTTCTATGCTGCACATGTTTGCTGTGTTTCTGATCAAAGCAACAAAGAACGAAGCTGGCTCCGTCCCAGACATACACCGATGAATATGATAAGGGTTGATAGAAGAATGTATCCTCATTGAAATTCATAACGGAGTTCCATGAAATATTTGGTATTTTATGGCAAATTGTGAACAATTTGCGAAGTCATCTTTCTAATTAACTCTGATGCAAATTCAGTGGTTTGAATTCTAAAAGTAGAAAGTACTGAAAAATAGGCAAATATGATATATAGCAGTTAGTAGTAGTAACCAAGGGATTTGAAGTAATTCCCTTTCGTGGTTCTTTCTTTGAATATTCTTCGTCGTTATCTCGACAAACCACGTCGATTCTCCAGAATTATTTGCCTCGTTTCTTTTTGGTTTAGCTGGTCGTCCGCATTGGACAGTGTCCAAATCTATTGGTTGATGATTCTAAGTTCATTCAAGTCTGGTCGAGCCCATTGCACTGCATTTTCCTACAATGGATGCAGCAAGTTATATAAATCGTAAAGCTCAGCATTTTACTTAACAACCTTTGGGGTTATTGGTCATACATATGTATGCTAGGATTGATTCCCATGATTTATCTAGAAACATCGATCCCTCAAATCCATATCCAACACAGATTAAGGCGATTAGCCTTATACATACAGATTCTGGTTTCTCTGTGTACTTTTCTTGACTTTATATTTAGAAGATTCACTAGCACTTTCTACTTGCTTGTAAGATTCCCGACTGAAGTTTGTCCCATAGATAAATGAAGTGTTCGTCTACAGTCAAGTTTCGCCTGAATGGTCTGTTATAGCATTCTTCTCAGCACCTATCCTACTGAGAATATCGGATAAATCGTCACACGTTCGTTTCAAGAGTTTCCTCGGTACTTAGCAACGATTATGTCTGCATACTGCTTCAATACATGTTTTACTGTTTAAGTCGCGGTTGATAGAGTGGAAGTGTGGCCCCCATATATGCGTGAATTACATTGCTGCACGTTGAACTTAAAGGGTCCCCATTTACGTAAAAGAGGTATTCATCGAAGATAGCCATGTAGCATATCAAATGAAAGATCTCTGTGAGTACTTTCCGACGCAGGAATTGCCATCGGTTTCAAAGGGGAGGAGTACGGCGGTCCGAAAAGAGGCAATAACGTCAAAGGCCCATTCTCAGAAACTACCCAACCGCAAAATTTGAAGCTCCGGCTCCAAAATACTCTCCGTTACAATATCTGCTCGTGAGAATTTTAGTTACTTCCACATCTAGTGTTACAAGTGCACGAGTCGGCGAAGTCACGCAGCCAGAATTTTGGAAAAAGGAAGGTGAGCTCATAAGGGGAAGCCCATGGTGTTTTACGTAGGCACCTGTCATGAGAGTTGATCCCACCGTCCTCTTCAAACACGGATTGATTTTGTGACCACAATCAGAGCCCCGCTGAGACAAGCAACAACGGTACCAGTCTATACCAAGTGCATGGCTTAGCATTCATACTGGTGGATGCAAGAATTACCTAAATCTCTACCGAACTATGGAGTACGGCACCCGTGTTGATACGGAAAACCACGTCGAGGCCCGAAGGTCTCTTCTCGCTTGAGCATAACCACAACCACCATGAAACTCGCACTAGGGGGGTCAACCCCAAATAACTGAGCTGTCCTCACATACAACAGGAGTTCACCCGAAGTATGTGAGTCCAGGGGCTTTCCCGGTTCCCATGGTACCAGTATACCCCTGCTAAGGTTTCATGACCAATTTGCCACTTCAGATGAGTCCCCGTGCAGACTCGGGTCTGATCGCCCTGATTAGGCCTTTGGAGCATTCGCCTACTGAATCACGGCCGGCAAACCAAAGTGATTACAGCGTCTCCCGGTGCCACCACTATGGAGGTTCTCCTCGGCCACTTGGTTTTGGTTTGGCCGATAGGGTTGCCGCCCCATATTCCTCGCCGCCACCTCTGAGCACCAGTTCATAAGGGGAATGTGAACGCCAGCCACATCGGAAAATCATGGATCGGAAGATGAGACAGGTTATAACCATCTTCAAACGTAGTGAAGGGTCATACGCTGATATCCTGAGGAGGCAGACCCGAATACTCCAATTGTGAATTGGCGATAGTCAATAGACCATCCTAAATGGCCGGAGACGACCAAGAGAGCACAATTACCCCAAAAACCTACAAAGCTGACGTGAAAGTACGCCAACAAATACTAAAGGTCCCTCCGTCAACGGAATATTCCTTTCAACATTTCAGTCTTTCACGCGTCATTCTGCAAATCTTCACGTGTCCTTTCACCGATTGCACCAAAATAATAGTATATTATTATATTTTTAAAATTCACTGCGAGTCCCCTTAAATTCATCCTTAATTCGTAAAATTGTGGTAATATAGGTTTTAATATTTATATCGGAATCCTACTATTATTAATAAAGCTAAATTGGGTTAAAGCGCCTTCTGAAATGCTATTCACTGAATATTTTCATGTAGGGCATCAAACGAAAGATACCACGTTAAGTTTAAGGGAGGCCTGCAAAGGGGGAAGGGTGTAATTTTTTTTTTCGAAACCCGGCATTAGTTTTAACATTGGATGGCAAGGGGAGGAGTACAGGAGTCGAAAAGGGGTCAATTACTGCAAGGACCCGTTCTCAGAAACTACTCATCCCAAAAATCTGCAAAAAATATGGTGGTCCGTGTACATGGTATCCAGGCCTTAAAATACTCTGCACGCTGATCAAAGAAAGTTAATAATATTATATTACCATATTTATAATTAAGCTGTTTTTTTAGAAATTGACTGGGAAACCCCCTTCAGTTTACCCTAGAATCACAAAATTTTGCAGTAACAAAGGTTATATGGTACTACCAAATTTTGGTAGAAATTGTGCAATTACTAACAGACTTGCAGTAGGCCAAACTTATCACTTTTGTGCAAATTTTTTGCATTCTAAGGCGTCATGACGAATGTCAGTATCATTCTAAAGTGAATGGTCTGACAAACTAAATGCACAAACATTACGAACTAGGCACAAATAGAACAAACGCCTACTCATATGCTTATACATAACCGCGCCCCTACTTCCGATGTCACGAGGCAGGTTCATCCGCCCCACGGCAGAGTTTGGATGATGCCTTCCGAATTTGGACGTAGTAGTATTGTATTCGTCGCTGGACGTTTTCTAGATCGGCTTTCATCAACGCAATATTTCGAATGCATAATTCAGTGAAGGGCTAGCGTGATGCGTTTACAGCACCAACTTTACACGTCATAGGAATTCGGGTAGCAGAGCATCCTTTAGATCACCAACTCGAGCATGGGTTCCTTGCAGAATTCTTAGGTATTTGTAGAAGTCTGTCTCGGTCATAGCTTGGATATGGAGGTCAGCAATGCTATGTCCAGCATGCGGCGCGTGATGACCTTTGCGGATGGCTTGGATTCGACACTTGTCTAATTCAAACTCCATCCGAATATTACGACTGGAGATGCCAACTATTCGCAACAGACTTCTAAAGTGGTCGTAAGTACCAGGATACAACATACATACATCAAACATCAAGTGTGCCAGTTCGCGCTTAGCACGTTGGCCATACTATTGCAAAACCATGCCCTCAAGTATCATTCAGTAGCCATGAAGGGGGTTCAGTGCTATTCAAAACCAAAGGGGACTCAACGATTCCTCCTGGAAGATGCCTCTCCGTATATGGATGGGCTCTGAGGTATTAGCACCCTCAGATGAAGGCACTGAAAAGGTGGTGTGCCAACTTTCCATGACTGTCGCCAAAAACTTTGTTAGTTTCGGATCAATACGATAAAGATATAGGACATCGATAAGCCAGGTATGTGAGACGCTACCGGAAGCCTTGGCATAATCGATATAGCAACTAAAGAGGTTTCTTTGACTTCTAGGTGATTTTCCTACAACGATAGTGAGTCGCTCTTTGCGATCCCTTAAAGCGACTCGGCAACCTTCCTGCTCCTCGCACAGGATGTTGTTGGCCTTGAGGTGCACATTGACCCTTCCACTAATAATGGACGTTCTGAATTTGTAGAGGGTTGTTAAGCAGGTAATCGGTTTTGAATCTGCGTGTCCCTCTTAGGGATAAGATAGGCAATCCCCGCAGTGAGGAAAGGTGGAAATTCCTCTGGCCGACTCATGACCTGATTTATGCTGCGTAGCAACCGACCATGTATACTGCTGAACTTTTCGTACCAGAATTTCTGTAACCGATCCAGACCTGGGCCACTGCAGTTCTTCGAGCTGCTTATGGCTCGTCAAACTTTCTCTTTGGTAACATCCGTAAAATTCATGCCATGCGTAGTGGCACGGAGGGCGTTTTCGGCGGCGATCCATGCGCAGCATGGTGGGTGGGTAAACCCTTAAAGTTTACCTCAATATGCTTTCGCTTCCGGCACCGAAAACTATACTATCTGGACGCTCTGTTGGAATTCGTAGCGCGATCTGGAAAAACTCCGCCTTAGTGAGTCCTGCCGAAGTTCCCGACGGATTTTCCATGGTGGATCTCTTCGGTCCCCAAACCAATAACCCGGAAGCGAATCTTCTGTGTGATTGTAGTTGCGGCAGCGACATATCAGCATGCAATCTCATCATTGATTTGAGATAGAATTCGGGTTGCTGGAAATGCTTAGAGCCTGAGAATACCTGGTCTATGCAAAGGACCCATTTCCGTGAATTCTATACACGCTCATTGAAAATCGTCCCGAACCTCAGCGGAAACCTCAGCTGGGCGGTGGAGAAGAGTGCTTCGGCGAATACTCAAAATGTTGCCTGCAGTGCGACGTGATGTTATTGATGCCGCCATCTCTGCCCGCATCGACTCGCCGTCACAAGTTTCCGCGATGATGATGAT
This sequence comes from Hermetia illucens, assembly GCF_905115235.1. Lineage (NCBI taxonomy): Eukaryota > Metazoa > Arthropoda > Insecta > Diptera > Stratiomyidae > Hermetia > Hermetia illucens. The sequence continues at coordinate 130,317,896 of NC_051850.1, read as the reverse complement.
GGTGGGGATTGTGTCGCTGCCAGTTATAAAGCGGTATTGGTCTGCGACTTCTGACCCAATTGGCACCGCCAACGAGCAGTTGGAAGAAATGGGGATCGACGGTCCAATGGGGACTGAAGAGCCCTCACACAAGCAGATAATGCTGAGAATAGCGCTGATAATACTGCAACACTCGAAGTGCACTGCGGCTAATCACTTCCTCCTGGAAGAAGGCATCGTTATCGCACTAGTACATGAGCCCTGCATCGGAAGCGACCGAACCATCAAAGGGCTGCAAAGTAAATATTACAATTTATGCCACAGCATAGGAGATGCCGATGAGGATAAACCTAGAGCATGCACTTTAGCGAGAAAGAGTCTGCATGCTCTTCTGTGCCTGGACCTGAGTTCTAGTCAAAATGGAACAGGTGGTGGTAGAGAACGTGTACATTTCATTGGGTGACATGGCTCACGATCGATTAGAGGTGAATGTTTCTTTGATTTCATTATCAATATAAATTTATCGGTGTATAACAGAGGCAGTACACCAACCAACTGTAACGGTTGGGAGGAGGTCCTTGATATTACGCTATAAACCGACTTTAGGGTTCGTAAGGCGGAAAACTGGAGAATGTCTGGCCAAAGATCCTTCTTCGGTCATAGCTGGATGCTTTTCAGTCCAGAGCTCGTGCGCAGAGGTCTCCAAATCTTTTAGAGACCCCAGAAGGAGCAACTGGAAGAAATTTGGTCAAATTATCAATAACGAACTCTCCAGTGTGCAAATTAGCAAGATTGACAATGCAGGTGAACTAGAGTCGAAGGTCGGGGCTTTACCCTGCTAAATACAGCAATAAAACACTTCCATGGTGGTGAAATGAAGATCTGTCCAGCCTCAGGAAGCTGGCCAGGGAGATCTTTACCATTTGCTACCGGCACAAATATTGGCAGCTATACAAGGACTGCCTAAAGAGGTACAAGTCGGCGATAGAGACTGTCAACAGGTGAACTTAGAAAAGCACCAGCGAATTTGCAAGGCTCATAAATATTCTGCCCAAGGAACATAGGAGCCTATCATTTCTTGAAAAGTCTGAAGGCTCCTAGACACAATTTTTGAGGTTCAGATGCACTTCCCCGCCATCGAGAATAACGCTGTTAAATGAACAAAGATTGGTAGAAGACCGGCGGCGTGTTGCAAGGCTATGACACAGTATTTTTTACCGACGGATTAAAGATGGTCTGTGGAGTCGGTGTTGGAATTTTCTCGGATACACACAGTGTATACGAGTCGTATGCTCTCTCATGATCAGCCAGTGTATGCCAAGCGGAAGTGCTGGCGATACTGGAAGGCTGTCGATGGCTGGGCCATGGTCCGAGCGCCAAATGTGACATAACCCTTCTGACCAACAACTATTAAAGCCTTGTACTCTGCGACGACATCCTCCAGGCTGAAGGGCCGTGCAGAATCGCGCTGAACAGTCTGGGTAGCATGCTCAAGGTTACTTTCTTCTGGGTTCCCGGTCATAGGAACATTCAGGCTGTTTTTTGCAGTCCTTCAGTGGGTACACAGACTGTACCCCTGGTGACTGTCAAGGGCAAAATCTGGTTAGTAGCCGCGGATTTGAGATGACGATAGCTCACCACTTGTGCCAAGTCAAAGAGGATTTAGCCAGACTCGGCATATCCTACAATTTCCATTGCCGAAGCTGCGAAGAAGGGGGTGGAGGCACTTCCTTTGCGATTACCCAGCTCTATCTAGAGTCAGACAACTAGGACACTAGATAAACTATTCTTTGGGGGCTCAAGAGAGATTTCTAGCTACAGACTGGGAGAGCTGCTTTCACCGGCGAATGCTACGGGCTGGCTCAGCAGATCTGATCCGGTTGGACTCTGCCCCTTGCTCTCATAACAGCACACAGAGAAGGATAAACTCGCATAATAGCACTCACAGTCTTAGGAGTTTGTGACATCAAAACGGCGCACCACACCGCTAATTGGGCTCCTCTAAGCAGCCACTGACCTATCGTTATTACGACTAAGGAAGTTAGCTCGTATTCAAGCGGATATTTTAGACTATATCCCATTAGATATGTTTTGCACTTTACATTGTGCAGCCACGTTTTTGTTCAATTAAAATTCAAATATAGGAACATATTTAAGATAGAGTTATTATGATGTCTTTTAACTCCCTTTCATGTTCTCCAGCAGTGTTAATGCCTCTTAAGGAGGTATAAACTGTGATGATTTAATGCAAATAATAAAACAGTTTGACATTGTGGGATGTGACCCCACATTGGGCGCGTTATGACCAAATGCAATTAGAAAGCTATTTTGGTAGGATATATTCTTTATTTTTTGCTAAAAATGTATTTTCGATCTTATGCTAGTAAGTGTTCAATCAAATCAACAATAATTCCTCGTCTACTGATTCCTACTGGGGCCCCATATTAAATACTGATATGTATACAATATATGTTGTACTATACATACTTATGTGTATCAAAACTAAATATCCGTTACTGCCCTTTCCAGAAATCCAAAGAGAATCAATGTTGAACAGCAAATTTAGCTAAATTAAGGAAATCCTCGTCAACTTCCACTGCAGACAACTGAACAGCTACACATAGTTTACGCTATCGATTCCTTCTATAAAAGATTGGATGATCACATGGTTCCTAGAAATCCTCAATCACAAAATTGCTACCGATTGATTCGAAGTATTTCAACATGCGAGTTTAGGAACATTTATCATGGAAACCACGTAGGCCATGCCACGCACAAAGGAACACGTTTGAAATTCCTTTTCACGTCTGAAGGGAAATACTGAAGATGATGAAGAATATTATCTATTTAATCATTGAGCTTCTCTACATATCCGCACGGGTACTTTTCTATATTGTGCATGAGAATCGGACGTTTCGGAGTCGATTATTCCATCTTCCAATCTATATTTTTCTTCAATTTATGGGGGTCAATTTAGTATCTTCGTAGTATTATAAGGAATTGAGCAAAGTCAATTTATTTTTATTCGTACGTACTCCAAATTAGTATGAGTTTATTATAGTAACTAACCTTAGTCAATATACTTAAAAAATATAATTAATGATTTTTTGATCAATCTCCCAAAATAATAAATTCACCTTTTCACTTTATTTCAAATCATCACGGTAGCTGATGTACCATTGAATGCTTCAAATAATCTTCTATTTCTCCCACGGATAGGCATGTCGAACTTTCTTGAGAACCATTTGACCTTCAGGGATTGTGCAAGATACTAGACGTCCCGAATTGAGAACTATATAACCTTAATCTTCGTACGACAATTTAATCATTCCAACTTAACGGTCTCAACAAATTTTGAAAATGACCAATTTCCAGAAATCTTTCATTCCGAGGGACTTCAATCTTTGTGAACTCGCGAGAAGGTCGTTCCATCAGATTTGTTATATAGTCTTCTGGGGACATTCCACACAACCCATGGATCAACACATTAAACCGATAACAACATGACTTGGTTAGGGATGAGTAATTTTAATTCACCCAATTTCTTGCCTTTCTAGTCAGGATTTATGGATTCGCTGAAAGTATTCCCTGTTTACTGTAGAAATGATTTGCGTCACCGACGAGAACCATTGCTTCTTTTTAGACTGAAGAAATCCCGAATAACCAGCTATTTTGATGAACACTAGGCTTCAGATTAATCCCAGATAAGTCCCAGCTGACCACATTGCCTCCTAGTGTACCGTTACGGTCTTGAATGAAGTGCTCTAACACACTTCAAGGCCCTGATCCAACATGGATTGTTGCGCCAACGATTATTATTATTATTTTATGGAAAAAATGATGTGCCATCGTAACATAAAGCTACGGATCATTCCTACAAACCTGGACGAAATTATCTCTGCCAATAATATACTCAACGAAGGGATAGCAGTTGGACAAGACGGCCATCTCGCGGATCTATTCTCTGGAGATTTGCTGCCTCTATCTGGATATCAGAAATCTTTTCTAGCGCTGAAACAATCGTTAACATCCCGAAGAAGAATACCCGTCTTTAGTGAGACAATTTTTTGGAGGATTGCATGCGCCCTGCTGATAACTATTCTTCTTCAAAGAGCACTATAATCAGATTTACAAGACAGGACCATTACCAAACAGCGTTCGAAAGTCAGATTGCTCTTCATAGAGACAATAGGGAATATATTGACATGCGGGTGTTAAATTATTAATTTTTAATTAGTACTTTTCAAGTACTTTCCGAGTACTTTCCAAGTTGTAAAAGGTGGAGTGCGGGTGCTGGAAGGTGATGCTTTCTTTCACGGACCCATTTTCAGAAACAATTCAACCAAAAATCTGAAAATCCACAAAACAACTCCAATATGTTCACGCCTCAAAAACCATTTAAATCTTAATCATATCAGCTCAAATAAAGTTGATAAGAGTATATCACTAAGTTTTAGAGAAATTGATGGCAAACAACATTTGGCAGATGTGGCTCATTTCTCAAGGGCACATTTTTAAGCAGTTTCTCAATCGCAATTCTAATGCTGCGGTCAAAGGGTGGTATAGGTCCCAGGACGAATCGCGAATTGGGACCAACGATCAAGCATAAAAACTGGTAACTTACCAAACCCTATCTGCAACCCCACGTGGTGATCGCTGGGAGTTTTCTCTTAACGAAAATTTCCAGACGGAGAAGGATGAAGGCGAGTCTCCCGCGCCTAAAAACAGGACAAATTGTACCAACTGGTCCTCCAGGGTGCAGATTAGGTACGGCTAACAACCCTACACGGAAAACCGAGCATGCGTAGCCCCCGAAGTAGCCTCGGACAGGATGGAATTTACAACGGCGAACCAGGAAACGAAAACAGAATAACGGTTTGGCATTTTCTCATGGAACGGTTTCCTGGAGAAGAGCCACTGCACCATATATTATAGCGGTCATCCAGTAGCCATGTGCTCGGAGTAGAAGCAGAAATATAAGCCTCATAACCGTTCACACCCCTACAGAGGAGACTGCAGAGTCGTAGAGGGATACCTTATCCGAGGCAGTTGAGCGGACCCTTGAAGCCTGTCCCAAGTATGATATCAAAATCATACTTGGAGATTTCAGGACCACTTTCAACCAAATAGACCATTGATGAATGTCAGACCATATAGGTGGGCCAATATAGACTAGAATCACTATCTCATTGGCGGAGTGCTCCGCACTCGCATAACAACACCACCTAGAATCACCTCTGAAAATCAGGTGAGAGTTAACACTGAAGTCATTCATGACACACCTCTCCGTAACACCAATAAGGGGGAAATGAATGCCGCAATATCCGCAGCTAACAGATGTCCTGGTGATGAAGCATCAGCAAATAATCTTCACAACCACCTGAGGAGCGTTATCTTGATACGGCCACAAACATACTTGGCCCCAGCTGCAAGAAAAGTCTGAACGGCTGGTTCGACGATGAATGTAAGCTAATAATAATAATAATATTCTATCTCAAATCAATGATGAGATTGCATCTCGACTGTGTGCTGATATGTCGCTGCTGCAACTACAATCACTTGGGTATTGTGGTGCAGCTGCGGCTATCAGATTGCACGGTCAGAAGATTCGCTTTCGTATTATTGGTTTGTGTGACAAAAGAGATCCACCATGGAAAATTCGTCTGGAACGTCGGAGGGACTCACTAAGGCAGGACATTGCTAGACTGATTCAGATCAGCACTGGCAATGCCAGCCGACGGGTGAGAAATAAAGTGCAGAGGGTTTAACGGAACTATGCCATCCCCTGTGAGACACCCGTTGTTGAAATTCTGGACACACTAAAACAGAAACTTTCTGTCATATGCAGTCGGTTACGACGGTATGGCGAAATTTATTCCAGACGTGTCCAGAATGCAACATACGCGAGGAACCAGCGGAGCTTTTTCAAATCTCTCAATGAATCCCAACAGAGCGTCCAGACAATACAGTTCTCGGTGACGGAAGCGAAAGAGTATTGGGGTGGACTTTGGGGGTTACCTGCCCAGCATGCTGAGTGGATCACCGCCGAAGGCACCCGCCATCCCAATACACCTGGCATGAATTTTGCGGATGTTACCGAAGAAGTTCGACGAGCCATAAACATCTCGAAGAACTGGAGGGGCCCAGGTCTGGGTCGGGTGTAGAATTTCTGGTATAAGAAATTTACCAGCGTACACAGTCGGTTGGCACGCAGTATAAATGAGGTCATGAGTCGGCCGGAGGAATTTCCACCTTTCCTCATTGCGGGGATTACCTACCTTATCCCTAAGAAGGACACGGTGCAGGACCCCGCAGACACAAGACTGATCACTTGCTTACCAACCCTCTCCAAATTCATCACGTCCATTATTAGTGGAAGGATCAATGCGCACCTCGAGACCAACAACATTCTGTCCGAGGAGTAGAAGGGCTGCCGAGTTGGGTCAAGGGGTTGCAAAGAACAACTCATTATCGACTCGGTAGTTGTAGGACAAGCAACTAGAGGCCAAAGAAACCTCTTCAGTTGCTATATCGATTATGCCAAGGGTTTTGATAGCGTTCCGCACACCTGGCTAATCGACATCCTACATCTGTATCGCATTGATCCGAAACTAATAAAGTTTTTGGCGACAGTCATGGAAGGGTGGCATACCACCTTATCAGTGCGTACATCTGAGGCTGCTAATACCTCAGAGCCCATCCGTATACGGAGGGGCATCTTCCAGGTGGATTCGTTGAGTCGCCTTTGGTTTTGTATGGCACTGAACCCCCTTTCATGACTACTGAATGATGCTAGAGGGCATAGTTTTGCAATAAAGTATGGCCTACGTGCTAAGTGCGAACTGACACACTTGATGTACCTAGATGACATCAAGCTGTATGCTGGTACTGACAACCATCTTAGAAGTCTGTTGCGAATAATAGACATGTTCAGCCGTGATATTCGGATAGAGTTCGGAGTAGACAAGTGTCGAATCCAAGCCATCGGCAAAGGTCATCACGAGCCGCATGCCGGACATAGCATTGGTGACCTCCACATCGAAGCTATGACCGAGACAGACTTCTACAAGAACCTAGGAATTCTGCAAGGAACCCATGCTCGAGTTGGTGATCTGAAAGAAGCTCTGCTGTCCGAATTCCCGCGACGTGTAAAGCTGGTGCTGAAATCGCATCTTACGGGGAAGAATAAAATGAGCGCGTTGAATGTATTCGCTATCCCTTCACTGGCTTATGCATTCGGAATATTGCCGTGGACGAAGACCGACCTGGAAAACGTCCAGCGGCGGATACGGACAACTATGTTCAAATTCCGAATGCGTCACCCAAAATCTGCGGTGGAGCGGATGAACCTACCTCGTGACATCGGAGGTAGGGGCGTGGTTGACGTGGCGGCACAACATCATCGCCAAATCGACTCGCTCCGCGCTTATTTTTACACCAAAGAGCAGGCGAGTCCCTTGCATGCGGCTGTCTGTAAGGCAGACTGTGGACTCACTCCACTTTGCTTGAAGGATCGATCTTTCAATCCTCTGAGTGGGGTGAAGTCGGACCAAGAGCGGATCGATGAATGGAAGTCGAAGGCAATGCACGGTAAACACGTGAATTGTCTTTGGCAGCCATTTGTCGATTTGCATTTGTCGAACAGATGGCTGTGTGCTGGGGAGCTGTTTGCTGAGACGCAGGGGTTCATGTGTGTCATTCAGGATGACGTGGTCGCCACCCGCTTATAAAAAGCTCATCATGAAAGAACGGGTGGAGAACGACCAGTGCAGAATGTGTGGTTCGGCGTTAGAGACGTTGGACCATCTCATTTCTGGCTGTACTGTTATGGCACCGGTACAATACATCACCAGGCATAATGCTGTATGTAAGGTTATCTATCAAAACCTTGCATATAAGCATGAGCTGATCACGGGAACATGTCCGGTTTACCGATATGAGCCGCAGGCAGTACTTGATAGTTCTGCTTACAGCATGTATTGGGACCGGCAAGTTCTGACTGATCGCCATACCGCACACAACAAGCCTGAGGTACTGTTAGTTGACAAGACGGGTCGCTCCGCATATATTATTGATGTTGCTATCCCCCATAATAGCAAGATTGAACGGAAATACGTGGAGAAGAAGGTGAACTATGAGCCATTGGCTCGGGAAATCAAAGAAATTTGGCGTCTCGAGCGGGTGGTTGTAGTTCCCATAATATTGTCAGCTACAGGTATTGTACCTAAATCCCTCACGGCTTCCCTTGATGTCCTGGGACTTTTGCACAGTCTGGTTCAAACCATGCAGAAGTACACCATTCTGCATACGTGCTCGATGTTGCGGGGAGTACTCGACGGATTCTCCCACTGACCTACCACCGGCCACCACCACCAGTGCCCCTTTAATTTTTAAGTAGGTAGGATCGTCCGAGCCTAAATGCTTGGCACTTAGTGCTAGTATTAGGTAAAATCCGGCGTCTGCCGAGATTGTGATAACTCGGAAATAATAATTCGCAAAGAACTCGGCCACGCGCAGAGACTTATCACGTACTTCGTCGAGCGGCGAAGCGACTTCACAAACGGAAAAAGTAAGCCTTGGAGAACCAACAAGTCTGTGAAAAGCACGGGGAGCAATCGCACCAGACGCGGAACAAATCGACAGGATGAAGCCTTATACAACTTGATGCCCATGCCGAGGCAAAGAGATGCATGGTTCATCACTTGATGCTCAAGATGTGGGGCAGCCTGATGACTACCAAGGGGCGCTATTTTCATTATCTCTCCCATACATAAACGGAGGGGTACCAAGCAGTGCAGCAATTATAGAGTTATCACGTTGCTGAGTACCATCTATAAGATATTCTCCACTATCTTGCTAGGCCGGATAGCCCCATATGCCCAGAATATCATTGGCCCATACCAAAGAGGCTTCACTCCAGACAAATCAGAAACAGATCAGATTTTCTCTCTGCAGCAAGGGATGGATAAATTGTTGGAATATGGACATCAGTTGCACAATCTTTACATCGACTTTAAAGTCACCTATGATAGCATAGTCAGGGTAAAACTGCACACGGCCATGAGAGACTTTGGTTTCCCGAAGAAATTGATAAGACTAACTAGGCTGACCAATTTGCGAGACCAAATAAAAGCAGCAGGATCACTCTCGAGACCATTCAACATCAACAACGGGCTAGACAAGAGGATGTCCTATCATGCGTCCTCTTCAACCTCGCCCTGGAGGAAGTGATTCACGATGCAGATGTAATGCGAGGGGCAGTATCCCTTCGAGTCCATTTAACTACTGGCCAACGTTGACAATATTGGCATTATGTGAAAGACATCCCGAAATGTACAGTCTGGCTTCATCCAGATCAAGCAGGCCGTGGTCGGCGCGAGATTTCAGGTTGCACATTAATGAAGGCAAGACGAAGTATATGGTGGGACAAAAAACCAACCAAGCAACAACATCAAACCGCACTGGTGAAATGGGAAGAATAAAGATAGGTGACTAAAACTTTGAGACCATTGAAAATTTCTCTACGTAACCAGAGTTTTTGAGGAAAAATGTCACCATCCATTGAACTCCTGTACTTCTTCTGGAGAAGGCAGCGTGAAGAACATCACCTATAACAAGATCTTTGTCGATAAAGCAAGCTTTGGAAGTGTTCTTTGAAGTGTTCTAAGAATTTTTTAGCTATTATCTTTGCGATGGCAGGAAGCACGCAGATATCCCTCAGATTGTCACATTTAAAACGGGTGCCCTTCTTTGAAATCTAAGCGATCATCCCCTTTTTCCAATCTCAGATTTCCAAGATTTCCGTACGAGTACAAGTGGGAATTTGCAGAAACAGCAGGTGTAGCGATGAGTAACCCTGCGTTGCGACCGTCGAACCCTAAGGTTTTACTCCATTTGAGTACATTGTTGGCCCAAATGAATTCTCTTCTACCAGAAGGGACAACCCGCATCCCCATGCTACGGTGGCTAGCCAGTTCATCAACAAGCGGAGAAACTGCATCGGCTGTGATATGGTTAAGACCGATGTTGGAGTGTTCTTTCCACCCCCTCAGCTGCTCGTAATCGTAGATGGGAAGTCTATCGTTGACGTCCTTCATACCTTTGAAAAGATGTTACTGACTTCCAAATAAGGTGCAAGCTGGGGCGGAGTTCAGAAGAACATCGACTCTCGACCAACTCTTCTACGGGCTTGGAACTGTCACGCAACAAATATGTGTTCGAATCAAACACCGGAACCTCAGCTCTAACAAATAGTCCAGCTCTTCATATGCGATAAGATCATGTTCTTGACGACCTTGTTCTTAATGAAACATTACCTACTAAAAACATTTCAATCAATTATTGATTGTTAATTAAATCTCCTCATATTATATTTCTATTTAGTTTTATAAAACTAAAATATCGTGCAGAGGTTTCCGAATAATGCAAAACAAACATAAAACTTTATTTTGATTTTTAAATGTAAATAAGTTTATTAGATAAGTAGAACTAAACTTTTCGTAAACTCTCCTTCTTAAAAATTGACATTAAACTAATTAATTTTTCAAAATTCATTATTTTTCTCAAATGGCGGCTTGCTCTGCCATGGAGAACACCGATGGTGGCCACTGTCAATCGAATTAACCCCGCTGCGCCACAGAACCATCGGACGATTTGCGACCGCACGCAAGCTCTTTCGTAATGCAATAGGATTCTAAAATCATCGCGTTTTTTTGGCATCTGCCGCTCTGTTGAACAGAGCAGTAGCAAATTCTCTCTTGTTAAGGCGAACACTACACTGAACTTCTCGGTACTTTGCTTCGTATCGGAGTTCGAGCGCATCACACCCGCCATCACTCGCATCGCCCATAAATCCTTCAATCCTTTCCATTCATCAATCCGCTTCAACGACTCCGTAGTCAGCCAGATAATTTAACGCCCCATCGGAACTTGGCCAACGACATGAGTAGCATTCGAGTAAAAAACTTTTTTAATGGCGGCCTAATGCTCATCAATATTTCTAGGCGGGTTACTCAGTATATCTGCGTCCCATCAGATATATAGCTCCTCCACTGTCGAAGGACAGCTGGATCATATAAGCCGAGGCATTACGCAAGCGAACGTAACTGATCGTCCGATTGTGATCGCTCCCGAGGTCGATGTTCATCATCATCATCATCAACGGCGCAACAACCGGTATCCGGTCTAGGCCTGCCTTAATAAGAAACTCCAGACATCCCGGTTTTGCGACGACGTCCACCAATTCGATATCGCTAAAAGCTGTCTGGCGTCCTGACCTACGCCATCGCTCCATCTTAGGCAGGGTCTGCCTCGTCTTCTTTTTCTACCATATATATTGCCCTTATAGACTTTCCGGGTGGGATCATCTTCATCCATACGGATTAAGTGACCCGCCCACCGTAACCTATTAAGTCGGATTTCATCCACAACCGGACGGTCATGGTATCGCTCATAGATTTCGTCATTATGTAGGCTACGACATCGTCCATCCACATGTAGGGGGCCAAAAATTCTTCGGTGGATTCTTCTCTCGAACGCGGCCAAGAGTTTGCAATTTTTCTTGCTAAGAACCCAAGTTTCCGAGGAATACATGAGGACTGGCAAAATCATAGTCTTGTACAGTAAGAGCTTTGACCCTATGGTGAGACGTTTCGAGCGGAACAGTCTTTGTAAGCCGAAATAGGTTCTGTTGGCTGACAACAACCGTGCGCGGATTTCATCATCGTAGTTGTTATCGGTTGCGATTTTCGACCCTAGATAGGAGAAATTGTCAAAGGTCTCAAAGTTGTATTCTCCTATCCTTATTCTTCTTCGTGTCTGACCAGTGCGGTTTGATGTTGTTGGTTGATTCGTCTTCGGTGCTGACGTTGCCACCATATATTTTGTCTTGCCTTCATCGATGTGCAGCCCAAGATCTCGCACCGCCTGCTCGATCTGGATGAAGGCAGTTTGTACGTCTCGAGTGGTTCTTCCCATTATGTCGATATCGTCAGCATAGACCAGTAGTTGGGTGGACTTGAAGAGGATCGTACCTCTTGCATTTACCTCGGCATCACGGATCACTTCCGTATGGATGAAGATGATTCCACCCGGAAAGTCTATAAGGGCAATATCTATGGTAGGAAAAGAAGACGAGGCAGACCATGCCTAAGATGGAGCAATGGCGTGGGCCAGGACGCCAGACAGCTTTTAGGGATATCGAATTGGTGGACCTCGGCGCAAAACCGGGATGTCTGGAGTTCCTTATTAAGGCAGGCCTAGACCGGATACCGGTTGTTGCGCCGTTGATGATGATGATTATCACAGATCACTTTCTCGAGGGCCAGGTTAAAGAGGAAGTATGATAGGGCATCCCTTTCTCGTAAACCATTGCTGATGTCGAATATAATGTCTTGAGAGTGATCCTGCTGCTTTTATCTGGCCTCGCTCATTGGTCAGGGTCAGCCTAGTCAGTCTTATTAATTTCGTCGGGATACCGAATTCTCTCATGGCCGTGTACAATTTTACCCTGGTTATGCTATCATAGGTGGCTTTAAAGGCGATGAACAGATAGTGTAACTGTTGTCCATATTCCAACAGTTTTTCCATCGCTTCCCGCAGAGAGAAAATATGATCTGTTGCTGATTTGTCTGGAGTGAAGCCTCTTTGGTATGGGCCAATGATGTTCTGGGCGTATGGGGCTATCCGGCCTAGCAAGATAGAGGAGAATATCTTATAGATGGTACTCAGCAACGTGATACCTCTATAATTGCTGCACTCTGTGATATTTCCCTTTTTAGGTATGAGACAGATAATGCCTCTTTGCCAATCGTCAGGCATTGATTCGCTGTCCCATACCTTGAGCACAAGTAAATGAACCGCTTGGTGTAACTGGTCGCCTCCATATTTAACCAATTCGGCTGTAATTCCATCGGCTCCTGGCGACTTATGATTTTTTAGCCGATGAATTGCACGGACTATTTCTCCTAAACTTGGTGATGACAGTACTTGTCCGTCGCCTTCAGTTGGCGGGACCTCCAACTCGCTGATGGTCTGGTTGTCAGTAATTCATCAAAGTACTCAACCCATCGTTCTAATATGCCCATTCTGTCCGAAATCAGATTTCCCTCTTTGTCTCGGCAGGATGAGCATTGAGGTGTATAAGGCTTCATCCTGCTGACTTGTTGGTAAAACTTGCGCGCCTGGTGCGGTTGCTCCCTGTACTTTTCTAGTTCACAGACTTGTTGGTTCTCCAAGGCGTTCTTTTTCCGTCTGTGAAGTCGCTTCTCCGCTCGACGGAGTTCGTGATAAATCTCTGCGCATGCCTGCGTTCTTTGAGAATGCAACATTACTCGGTATGCGGCATTCTTCCGTTCCGTTGCTAGCTTACATTCATTGTCAAACCAGCCGTTCCGCCTCCTTTTGCGGCTGGGGCCAAGTATGTTTGCGGCCGTATTCGTGATAACGTTCTTCAGGTGATTGTGAAGATCAATTATTGATACTTCATCTCCAGGTCCTCTGTTGACTGTGGTTATTGCGGCATCCATTTCCCTCTTATAGGTGTCGCGGAGGGTTGTGATGTGGATGGCTTCAGTGTTCACTCTCACCTGATTGTCAGAAGGGATTCTAGGTGGTATTGTTATTCGAGCTCGGAGCACCATGCCAACGAGATAGTGATCCGAGTCTATATTGGCCCCCCTATATGTTCTGACATTCATCAAGGCTGAGAGGTGGCGGCGGAGAGGTCCACGTATGTTTGTGGACCGCTTTCCGCGCAAACCAGGTACTTCCAATAACCATTTCCTGTGACCTTGCTAATTGAATACTCCGCAGTCCGTTATCGTTTGTTTTTTCGTGTAAACTATGGGAGTCAACGTATCGCGTGAATACGGGCTCCTTCCCTACTTGGCTGTTAAAATCCCCAAGAATGATTTTAATATCATATCTGGGACAGGCTTCGAGGGTTCGTTCACTGCCTCGTAGAAGGTATACTTCTCCGACTCTGCAGTCTCCTCTGTAGGGGCGTGAACGTTAATGAGGCTTATATTTCTAAACTTGCCTCGCAAGCGCAGAGTGCATAGCCGTTCGCTTATGTTTTCAAAGCCGATAACAGCAGGTTTCATTTTTTGGCTGACTAAGAAACCTACTCCGAGAACATGGTTCACTGGATGACCGCTCGAGCTGAAGAAAGCAAATATTTTGGGAGCCCTCACTACCGTTGTCGAGGTCGCACACACATTTCAGAAACCATCACAGTCCGTTTTCGATAGCCAAAGGTCTTCGTCGTGAGGTCAGTCCCAATCCAAGGCGTTGTTGCCGTTTCGGCGGCAGTAATGTCTCGAAATTCGCGAGCTGCTGGCCAACAAATTTTTATCCCTTTCAGTCACCTCTTGTGACGAGGAGGGAGAACTTTGAGTATATTCTGGACCCCCAATTCACAGGGGCAAAAACTTTGAAACACTTGGTAAAGTTCTGGCAAAACTCGTCCAAATACAGATTCAAGCCAGTTTGACCGCCTACAATATCTTTCGTGAGATTACGGATGATGAGGACATCAGCATAATGATGTAGTTCAGAGTGACCTTAGGGATGGCTCAGGCAAAAAGCAAGAAGAAGTTTACGGAAAGGATAGCAGGACTAATATATGGTAACCATAGGTTTTGGGATTACCGCCCATTCAGGAAGCTATGTTTAGCTCATAGAGGAGGTGGAGTTGGGATCTAGGGTCCTTTTCAACTTGTATATGAGTTCGAATAAGCATACGAAGTTGATATCAAAGAGACAGGCTATTATTGGTGTCTTTCGTGGCAAGATATTTGTTTTAAGTATATAAGGGATGTTCGAGTGACCTGTTCGGTGAGCGATTATTAATTTAGTGGTTCATTCGAAGATTTCAACTGTTATTCAGGACGGCAGCTACCAGAAAGGAGAGGATTTTTTTTAGGAATAGGAGGAATTTGTGCACACATTCAGCTCGCGAGGAAGAAAACAATTATTCATCAGAGAGGATCGAATGGTCGATATTTTGTCAAGTCCAGTAGACTTTTAATTCTTGTTCTCCTTAATGAAATTTCAAAAATTCCGGTTATTTTTTGATCATAAGGTATTTCATGGATTGGAGTATGAAATATCGAATTAGCAGTATTGGAATTAACCCTTATTTTGTGTGGTTCTATAATTTTTGATTTACAGTACTTGTAGTTTACTTACCAAAGGGTATTTTTCGAAAGTCTTTTATCTGCATAATTTAACCAATTGGACCCCAACTTTATCTGAATTGTAATTTTAATTTAGATTTTTTTCTGTTATGCGATTACTTTCATTTTAAGCTTATTTGCCCTCGTCCAGTGGGTATTACTACTAAGGAAGTTTGCAAAGTTTCCTGAAAGCCCCAGTAACACCCCTACACATAAAAATTAATAACTTTTTAGCAAGCAACATCATAATTAATTACATTTTTCATCCACAACTCTGTATCGTTGTGCAAACCATTTTTACTTGTTTCGATTCTCCATTTTTCTGAGAAAAATCGCCAAAGGAAACAACTTCCCCCACTCTTGTGCCTTTGCTGTCGTAGTTCCTCTTACCTTCAGTGCAGAAAATACTTCAAACAATTTGAAAACTTGAACAAAGTGTGCAAAGAGGTGTAGCATTTACTAGTCTTTTGTTGGGCTTTTCCAAGTTGGCAACTGCTTTCTAAGTTGGAAGTTGATGATATTATGAAATATTTACATAACGTTAAGTTTGCCAGGTAGGTGGCCAGTCTCCTGCTTGAATTTGACGGAATAATCGATGACGCAAAACTTCTTACAATTATGCTGTACGATGGACCTACCGTTCGAGAAATGGAGCTTGAAGATTTATTTACAAAGAAATGAGAAATAAACGCAGTTTTATTATGGGGTGCGATAGGAACTGATAACTGAAACTTTAAAATCCGACCGAAAAGAAAAATTGATGTTGAAAATCGGTAATTGACTGGTAAAATTTCTGGGATCAAGAAACGAGTTAGTGATTTACCCATGGTAACTTCTTAATAGTCTATCTCAGATTTAATTTTAGAGCAATTGTGTAATTGTCAATTTCTCTGATATCTCTGAGACGTCTGAGAATTGCTTTTTTTCATATCACCAACGTCACATGGTGAACTTTTAATGAACAGGCCGACCTATAATTTCATGGTTACTCAGATGATTTGTTCTTAAAAGATAAAAATTGCTTTGAATAATCGGTTAAAATTCATGACCAACGGACTCAGACCCACCCTGCTCACTAAATCCTTGGGTCTACACCTTTCAAAGTAAACTGCACAGGTCAATTCCAGTCTGAAAATGTTGATCCCATATTCCTGGTGAGGAAACCTATCAGCTTACTGTTTACGAATGATTTTCGTTTTGCTCAGCATACAAACCAGGAACTGTAGACTGGAAAAAGTTTAAACAGTGTCTGGTGACAGTTCCACATTCATTAGTTTGATAAGACATTGCCTTTCTGCTGAAGGCAGGATGCATTTCATGCCATTTTTCTCCTTGGATCACCCCAGTTCTCCTTGCTATGGCTGACCAATAGACGGGCATTATTTTAGCAGCGGAATAATGACCGCTTTTGCTGCCGATTGGGCTTCTGAGTTAGATTGATTAGCAAAATGCGTACTCTTCAGATTGTGGTCTTACCAATGCCGACTGAAGCCTAGTGGCCGCTATGTTAATTAAAGAGGTTCGTTTAGATTCGTTTTTCATGAGCGGAGTTTCAATAAAATAGGTGGAGCTATTCGGCTTGTATGAGTATTATTCATGCATGTTGAAACTGAGGAGTTGCTTGTAGCGATAATTCACCGTTTTCGGCAAAATTTTAACACTTATAACAATTCAGTCCTCACACCTTATCCTAGAATTTATTTCAAAGGTTTCTTCTCTAGTTTCTCTCTTATTGAGAAGTAGATAATCGTCGGAGGAGCAGCACAAACATATGTTTGTAATGATGAAATTGGCCCTGGCAATCAACTCAGTCGTCAGCTCTTCCGTAATCCAAAGCTTGCAAGCCTGTTGCTCTTGCAGCTTATATCCTGAAGCACGATTGGTTTGCCTGTATACCAATCCATCGCATACCTGCAGATTTGGGAATTTGCTGGAATTATCTCTAATGTGCTCAATCAATTGCAAATGGACCGCAGACCGAAAATGTGGTTAATCTGTGGCGTTCTCGTTTCTCTCCAAAGCATACACCTCCGCTGTCTGTGAATACATGCGAAATAGAAAAGCTGGCACTAGGTGTTGTGAGCCTTTTCTGTGTTTAATAATGAACGAGAATCCTTGAAACTTTGCCCATCTGGCCAGTCTACTGTGACGACCTAGCTGGTGCATCCGCCATTTGAGTTAATTCTTCGAAAGCTGCGTCTTCTTTGTGCGCTCCAAACTTACGACAGTGACCGCATAGATTCACTGTGCCTCTGTACGCCTCTCCGACATGTAAGCTTTAGGAACTTGATCTTCGTCCGCTGTCATCTTCATCAGTGCCATTCTTTTGTAATATCAACTTACGTTACAATGGATGACGAAAGTTTTGGAGAAGTGGGGACTGTGCAAGACCGGAGCCAAAGAGAATCTTGTTTTCAAGGTCAAAAGCGGAAATGGCTTCCTCAGGTCAACAGCATAGTAATTTGGCACAAATTGCTGACACCACTCTCTATGCTGGTCTAATGATCTGCAAGGCGGCTCAGGATCTCCTGGCACAAACTGTAGTAGACTAGACAACGAACGTAGTTCTAATCAGCCAACCAAACAAAATACCAGATAATAATGCGTGGATTTATAACAAGAGCAAACCCGCCGCTTTGTGGGCATGAGGATATCAAGCGTTAATAGAAATTGAAGATCGATTAGAAGGTTTTGTCCAAGCTCATATAAATGTGTCCGGATAGCTAAGTGGTTAGAGTGGCTGTCGTACAGAAGATCGCGGTTCAAATCTCACTGGTGGCAATGGAATTTGTATGTTGATTTGGCCTCGGATACCCGTCGAATCAGCTGTGAATTAGCACCTGAGTCAAATCAGGGTAATAATCTCGGGCGAGCGTAACGTTGACCACATTGCCTCCTACTGTGTTCTGTAGTGAATGAAGTGCTCTAACACACTTCAAGGCCCTGATCCAATATGGATTGTTGTGCCAACGATTATTATTATTTTAAAATACAGTATGCAAAATTCGTATTCGTACACCCTATATTTTGCGGGTTTTTGGGTTATTTCTGAGAAATGATAGAAAATTCGTTCAATCTTATATAACAATTTTTTACATAAATATGTATGTAGTTGTTATAGAACATTAATCTTAAATTTTATTTACATCCGTTTGTGCAAGAGAACAATTTCCAAATTCAATCGAAGCAAAATTCGTATTCGTACACCCCGACTAGCGGCTTGAACTCAATCCCTGTACGATATTAATCATTTTGCACTGTAAAATTCTAACGGTAAATTCTTAAAAAAGTGTGGTTGACAGTTCGAGCTAAAGTGTTTTGGGAATTACAAATAAAGAGTTAATTCTTTAACAAATTTTCCAAATGAGTCGAAAAGGTAGTGAATTTTCGAACAGTGATCGTAAGATAGTGATACAGCTATACAAGGATGGTAAATCCTTGAGACAAATTGCAAAAATTATGCATAGGAGTCACTCGACAATTCAATCTGTAGTAAAGATTTACAATTCGTCTGGTAGAATTGAGAAGAAAAAAAGAAATGGGAACAGATTAATTTTGTCAAGGAGACACCAATCCTTTGTTCGGCGTGTTGTTCGACAGGATAACACGATAAGTGCAGTGAAATTAGCAGGACTTTTGCAAAACCAGTTCCAAATTAAAATTACACCCCAAAGTGTTCGGAATTATTTGCGTAGATTCGGTATACAGAGCCGGACTCCCGCTTCTAAGCCATTTATCAATAATGTCAATAGAAGAAAACGGTTAAACTTTGCAAAAAGATATCTAAACAAGGATTTTCGTTATTGGAAACGAGTAATTTTTTCAGACGAGTGCAAAATTAATCTAAAGTTGTCGGACGGACGGGTTCGTATATGGCGAGAAAAAAATACGAGGCTATATCCAAAAAACATGCTTCCTACATTTAAGCATGGAGGTGGTTCGTTGATGATTTGGGGATGTTTTGTAGCTTCTGGTGTTGGAAACTTGCATTTTATTGATGGAATAATGAACGCGAAGCAATATGTGCAAATTCTTAAAACTAATTTACATCAGAGTGCACAAAATTTAGGAATTCGTAGGAAGTATATATTTCAACAGGACAATGATCCGAAGCATACGGCACTTCACACGCGGCTTTGGCTACTCTACAATTGTCGAAAGTGTTTAAACACGCCTCCACAGAGTACTGACGTTAACCCAATAGAAAATTTATGGTCTATTTTCAAGAAGAATCTAAAAAATTACAGTATTAGGAATAAAGAAGACCTGAAAACTGCCTTGCAGACCGAATGGCAAAATATTTCACCGAACTTAACCCAAAAATTAGTTCAATCAATGCCAAATAAGCTTAGAGCAATAATAAAACAAAAAGGATTCCCCACGAAGTACTAAAACTATATTTCTAGCACATTTTTTGAAGTCTGTAGGTGTACGAATACCAATTTTGTTTTGAGTTTTATATGAATTACTGTTTTTATTATTAAGTTTAAAATATATTTTATACTTGTTATTATGTACATGAATTAACCTCTTCATTTGCTATAATAATATACAATTTATTTATCTCTTAATGTTATATTTGACTTAAAAATAACAAATAATAGGTAAAAAATGGGTGTACGAATACGAATTTTGCATACTGTAAGTGGCATCAGCTTTTATAGCTGCTATGCAAGATCATATTGGACAATAGAAGAATTCCAGGCAATGGTAAACAATGTGGCGACAGACGTAAACACTAGAGGTCCACTAATTATCGCTGGTCACTTCAACGTGTGAGCCATAGAGTGGAGTAGCAAACATTATAACTTAAATGGTCGTAGGCAATTGGAAACGTTTGAATCTTTGGAATTAGGAATTGTAAATAACGGAGAGGCAAACAATTATCATGAAGCCGGTATGAGTTCGATCATTAGCATTACTTTCGCCAGTTTTTCCCATCTGCCTAAGAAGTGGTGGTGGGTTAACGCAGAATTCACTGGCAGTGATCATCAGGCGGTAGTGTTTGAAATCAAAGAGCAATGTCGCAAAATCTCGAATTGGCAGGTCCAAAATTGAAGCATAGTCTCTTCGATGAAGATGCGTTTCACTTGGTGATGAATTCAGCCAGTTTGGATCAAGGAGCAGCAGAAAAAATGGCAAGACAGCTAATTGAGTCTGTTATTAACAAGTGTGATGCAATGCCAAGAAAAGTTCGCAACAAAAGGAGCCCACCATGCTACTGGTAGAATGACGAAATAAAGACGCTGAGTGTAAAATGCCTGCAAGACCGAATAATCGTTCAACGTTCGAAGAGAAGATTCCATCCCAGTAGCTGCTCCTCGCTAAGAAATAATTGAGGTACGATCTGCAGAAAGGGATCAAACAAGGCAAAAAATAGAAGCTTTAGTAACCTCTGCGAGGAAGCGGACGTAAACACGTTGTGCGCAGCCTACGTGTGGTAATGTCTAAAATAAAGGGGAAGAAATCACCGCAAGTAACTTGTCCGGCAATGCTGACATCGATAGTGAAGACACTGTTCCCGTAAATATCGAACAAAGTCATCGAAATAATCGGTGCAACTGGTTCAGAGAGCATACCGCGTATCACTGAGGATGAATTGCTCTTCTGAAAAACACCAGGAACTCATAATATTCTAAATAAAGCAGTGCTGCCTCTTACGCGAGACCAGACAGGTTTATCGAAGCAACGCAAAAATGCCGCAACGAACGGCCGTTCCCTAAAAAATGAAAACAGCAGCGTTTGGTTTTGATACCTAAAGACAAGAAACAACCTGGCAGTCCATCATCGTATTGCCCAATATAATTACTAAATACGATGGAGAAGATACTGGAGAGAATAATTGCCAACAGATTGCGCGAGACAGCTGAACATGAAAGGGCTCTCTACGATATGCAGTTTGGATTCAGGAAAGGTCGCTCCACTGTTAACACAGTAAAGGTTGGTGCTAGTAGGCACCGTAGGCACTGCCATAGCACATGAGAGCTGACGATGGGAGTCAAAAAAGTTAGCCACACAGCTCACTTTGGACGTGAAGAATGCTTTTAACTCAGTAAACTGGTCGGCCATCAAAACGTTCCTCATCTGAATGAACACTCCACGTTACCTGAGAAACATATTGTCTAACTACTTTACAGACAGGGAACTAAAGTACGAGAGCGACAAATTCACAAATTACTACCATGTCTCCACTGGAGTCCCACAGGGGTCGGTACTTTGTCTACTCTTATAGAACCGAAGGGGTGAAAGTTGCAGGCTTCACCGACGATATTGCTCTCGCTGCATTTGCAAAGGACATCCACGAGATTGAAGCAGCAGCCAATGCAGCGATTTGGAAGATCAAGAAATGGCTGGCAACTGGCAAACTAGCGCCCGCAAACTTCAAAAGAGAAACCGTTTTGATAACAAGCCGAAAGACCCTGATATACTTCAAAATTCGCGATGGAAGCAAGACCATAAGAAACAAGGAAGCGGTTAAATGTTGAAGTGTGATGGTCGATAATCGACTCAAGTTCAAAGTGCATGTAGAGCAGGCCGAAAAAAAGCAGCACTCTCGCGAATGATAAATATTAGCGAACTTAAATACGTCATTAGAGTGTTGCTATTTCGAGTCACTAGCTCAGTCTTGTTCTAAGCCGCTCCTGTGCAGCATTAACGACTAGAGAAATCAGGACATGGTCACCAACTGATAGAGTAGTCGCCTTGAAA
Source organism: Hermetia illucens (assembly GCF_905115235.1). Taxonomy (NCBI): domain Eukaryota; kingdom Metazoa; phylum Arthropoda; class Insecta; order Diptera; family Stratiomyidae; genus Hermetia; species Hermetia illucens. The sequence continues at coordinate 130,296,033 of NC_051850.1, read as the reverse complement.
CTGAGAAAGCAGTCTTATCCTTTGACGCCTCATTCAGTTGAATTTGTCAGAACACATCCTTTAGATATAGACTTGTAAGAAATCGTGCCTTTGGTAGATGGCTGAAAAATCATCGTTCACCTTTGTGCAAGCAAAAGCGCACTTTACCAAGTGACCGGCGAAGACCACGCGCTTTGTGATTTCTCGATAGTGTTAGGATTAGGTCTGGATATTGGCAAAGATCAGTCCAAAATTTTTGTTTTGCACTCCTGGAATCATTTGGTGGTTGATTTTGCTGTGCGCTGCAGATCATTGTCCTATTGAAAAGCAATGTCTGGAGTATTAACGATTAAAACTTGCATAGTTCCAAACAAATGATTCTATAGAACCTTAATATAAAAGCCAGCCACCGTTCTTCCTTCAATCTTCTTTAACCTCCCAGCTCATTTTCATGTCATACAGTTCCATGCCTCATGCGAACTTCAGTGTGGGCTCTACATGATATGGTTGTATCTTCCCTTCCTCTGCATGCATTGGCGATCATCGGACCCAAAACATTTTACTTTGGTCCCATCTGACCATATAGCCTTCGAGCAGCCATTTTCAGTTCAAGTTTCATATTTATTTTGCCAACGTCAATCGAAATTTCTAATCTTTCTCTGCTAGCAACGATTTCTTAACCCTTGGGCGCCTTCTAAGAACAGCATTGGGCAGTGTTCGTCAAATAGTTTTTGAGAATATTTCCAGTTTGTCATTGGATTCAAGGTTGCGGTGTATTTCTACGAAATGTAGTGAATAGGACCCATTCTTGGCAAACGACATACTTACCGACAAATAGGCGATTCGAAGGAGTAAGTGTGAGTACAGTTTCTACATATGCTAAAAATGTTCATTGAGAAAAGAACGACCAACGAAGTCTGCGGTCAATGTAAGGGAAAACGCAAATTCGGGCAAAGAATAAACCGGATTGTGATTCGAAAATTTTTGGAGAACCGTAGAGTAACTTTTAATGAAATCCAAAAAAATTGAGAGGTTTTTATCCATTCGAATATTGAAGCGTCGACGTGTCCGAACTGGTTTAAAGCCGTATCGTCTCACAAAAAGACTAAAATTCATCAGAGACTATGGAAAGATCCATTTGAATTTCGCAAAGCAGTGCAAAACTTTCACTGCAGCAGAGTCTGGAAAAAGGTAGACCCTAATTTGAAAGTGTTTGTTATAACAAAAACTAGCTGTCACTAATATTAGTTTTTCACATTTTGACAGCTTTGATAGACCAGTTTGTTTCCGCTCCACGACCACGAGGAGAAAAGTACCACCTTTCCTGCGTTCGAGCAACTATTAAACCCCCTCCTTTAGTGATGGTTTGAGGAGTGGTAGTGAACAAAATTCCCGGAAACTTACACTTTCTGAAAGGCAGCAAGAACCAAAAACAATATTTAAAAGTCTTAAACGATGGTCTTCCACCATTTGAACACTAAGATGGAAGCAACTGGAGATTCTACAATCTTTAAGCAAGCTATGCGCGAAATCATGAAATTGTGAGCTCACCTGCATGCAGTGAACGGTATCACTTTATGTTAGTTGTAATTTAGATTATTATTCGCCAATGCAATCCATACTCATAAAGTAACCAACCGAAAAATGTTGAAGATAGTGCATGTTATTGGAAAGTTTGGTACATATCCTACTATTATTGAGTAATATGCCACAAAAATATTATTTGTGGGGATATCAGTCGGAGAAAATCACGAGTAAGTGAAGTGAGAAGAAACTTTCAAAACCACATTCCTAATGCTGACACTTGCCGCAAACTCCAAACCTCCACAAGCATTTGAAGAATTAAAAATCGCTATTCGCACTTTTACAAGTTCGCTAGTGATTTCTGAGTAGACAGCAAATTCCCTTTGATTTATCCAAAAGAACGACACTCAATCGGATCAGTGGCAACCGCTTGCGAACCTATCCAACCAAACCAAATACTCTATCCACACCTTTGAATTTGCGATGCCTTTTTGAGGCTTGACAAATCCTATATCTGATTTATGATTATTTATTAGTTACGCTGTTGGTTCAATAAGATGCCAAAGGCAAACCCTACCTAAAGTTACTACTACACAATTCAGTCATAAATTCAAATACGAGTAACAATTCTTAATTTATATCACTCAACACCATTATTAAATGGGAAATATTTTACGGCTTAAAACCATTTACGGATGCGGAAAAGACCGCCTCAAATAAGCAAATAAATCGGCATCCATAAAGTTTCCAATTCAATAACAATATGGCATGAAATCAGTCCTTTCGCTTAGTAACCAATAGCGGTAATCACGCGATTTAATCATCAACTACCACAGCAATCATCATTTTGCCTTCATCTAGTATCTGAGCGGAAAGACATTATTTCCATATCAAGCAGGGAAGAATTTATTGTTGACTGTTGACATATTCATATGGGACAACCATTCGAAAATGGGACTAATTGCTATCCTTGCAGTGTCATTACTGGGCTAATATTTACAGATACAAATAGTGTGTATTATTCAAAGTGACATTTTGAACTTATGACACAGGTAACACAGTTCTACAGCTTACATAGTGCATTTATTTTTTGGTTGGTTTTGAGGCGGTCTATAATTTTTTCGCAAATATAACCATATTTGTCGGATGAACGGTCTGAATTGATGCTTTCTGAAGTAGTTTAGTTTTGACATCCGTGAAATTGCGAATACAAGATATGTAAACTATTTGAATAATCCGCCAATTTCTTTAGTATCTTTTCGATGAAACTAAATACTGGAATAACTTGGAAAATTAGTGTTACTATGCGAGAAGCCACTCCATGACCAAAGAGTGACCATTTGGTATAACTTTGGGCGAAATGTGTAATTGGTCCGTACTTCTTCGAGGATGAGTGTTTGAAACCAGTTCTGGTGAATGGTGAATCTTATTAAGCAATCCTTACGATTTTTTTTGATTCCAATTGAATGAAACAGGCCCACTCAGGACTTCTGATTCCAACAAGATGAAGTCATGTTGGACACTACTTTTAATTTATTCAAAGCGTTCTTTGCTGGCCGTTTACTATCCAAAAATGGTAACTGGCTCAACTTAGGACCAACAATGACCGTCAACACAGGATATTCCAAACGAACTCATTAAGCCACTACAGCAAAGGATCGCACTAAGTCGAAATCATTTAAAACAACTCAGAATACCAGAAGTTGAACGTTTCGGGTAGAAAGGTGTTGTGTCCATCATGTGTGCGAAATTTCCTATGTGCGTCCTTCCTTTCGTACATGGCTAAAAATTCAAAATATTCTTCAATATATTCAACTCCTTCATGTTAGTTCACTTTATATGATGATGACGTCATACACGGCCTAGATAAATACAAAATTTTAACCTTCAATAACTTTGCTAACAATAGTTGCGTTTCCTTCGAATTTTCCAAAATTATATATTAAATTATTACTTATAATGGTACCAAACTTTGTACCTCTAGGATAAACTTAAGGGGAGTTTCGAGTTTCGAGTTTATCAACTTTATTTGAGTAGGTATCGATATTAGAGAGATTTTGCGGCCCAGATTTTGTATAGGTGCACCACTGTGAACTTCTTCGAATTTTGCAGTTGGATGGGTTTTGAGGGCGAGATTAGTTACACTTTTCGGGACATACATTTTGAACCCTCACTCACCTGCGTTTGACCCTACATTAGAAATAACACCAGTTTGGAAAAGTTCTAATCAATTCCTTTCGTCTGATACGACAAACGACCATATTCTCTGAAAAAAATATTCTGTGAAAAAAAATAAATGCCCTTTCGCATATTTGAGGAGATCCCCTTAAACTCAACAGAAGATGATGTCACTTGCTATATGTAAAATAATTTACAGACCACATGTTCTCAGCAAATTTCATAACAATAGCTTCACTCGTTTCCGAATAAATCGGATGTGACAGGCAGAGAGACAAACGGACTGGCAGACATCGAGTCGATTGTGAAATAAAACTCTAGCAAGTCGGGAACCGGAAGCTGGACGCTTTAAGTATGAAAAGTTTTGTGTATTTCTCAGTAGGTAGCACGCAATATATGCATACATTATGTGAGAGTATCCACTTTGGGATGATATTTACATTCACAGTCGTGAATTTACAAAGAAGCAATAACTTTGACGTATTATAACTTTGTTAGTAATAGTGCGATTTCTACCAAACTTGGTAAAATCATGCTCTATATTATACCCTAGAACGCTGTAATATTCCCTGGTGCTAAAATGAACTTAAGGGGGTTTTGCCAAATACTAAAAATTATAGTAATATATTAATATTAACTTTATTTGAACAGATATCGGTATGGTAGGTATTTCGGAGCCCAGGCACCATATAGTGACAGCCTCCTGATTTTTTTCAGATTTTTCGGTTTGGTAGTTTCTGAGAATGGCCTCCTTAAAAAATGATGCGTATTTGTCGGCAGCAAAATAAATTTGTGTTTAAAATAAAAATTGAATCACGAACAAGTGAGTAGGTATGAGTGGTAGCTACGACAAGCCCAATTAGCATTGTGGTGCGCCGTTCTGATCCCAAAAGCTCCTAAGACCGTGACTGCTGTTATGAGAGCAAGAAAGCAGAGCCTGGTCGGCTCAGATCTCCTGAGCCGCCTCATAGCATTTACGAAGGAAAAAGCTCTTCCACCCTGCAGAAGGGAGTATCTCTGAGGTCCCCAAAGAATGGTTTACTCAGTGACCATAGCCTAACTCTGGCTAGAGTTGGGCAAACTCGAAGGAAGTAGCTGAGAATTTTCGGCAATGTGAACTGTAGAGTATGGCGAACTTAGCGGTAAGGTCCCCTATGGGCCAGTGCCCCATGCTGTGTGCATTTGCACGCGTCTGGCACAGGAGCTGTTGCGATCGAATATTATATGCGGGCCAAATTCTCCTTGACTTGGCACAGGTAGTGAGTCTTCGCCGTCTGAGGTTAGCGGCTACTAAGTAGAGCGAGTAGATTCCGCTCTTGATAGTCACCAGTGGAATACAGGCTACCAAGATCAGAGCCCCTCCTTGTAAATCCTTCAGCCCGCTTATTTCCCTGTATGTTTCTCCGGTCGGGAACCTAGAGGAGGGTAACCTTGAGCGTGCTGCCCAAACGGCTAGTACATTTCTGCACTAGCCCGCCAGTCTGGAGGATGTCACCGCTGCGTATGTTACGCTTGGGGCTCCGATCACGCCCCAGCCGTTAACAGGCTTCCAGTACCTCCACTACTTTGACTCCACAGACTGTCTTTGATCCGTCGGTGAAGAATACTGTGTCACAACTTTGCAATGCACTGCCGGTTTTCCATTCTGCCCTGGTTGGAAAGTCCACAATAAAGTTGATCCGCCGGTGAAGAATGCTGTGTCATAGCCTTGCAACAAGCCGCCGGTCTTCCACTCTGTCCTGGTTGGAAAGTCCACAATAAAATTTCTCGTGAAATTCAGCTTGCGTGTTGCATAGTCCGTAGGCAATACTCAGATTTGCTGAGGTAAGTCGTCCAGGATGTTACTATGGCCCTAGGGTTTCGCTGTCCAGCATCAGGGCAGCACATACTCTGACGTCATTGCACGCTACAACGTGCAGGTCTACAGGGAGGAGATACATTGAGTGCATCTGCCAAACAGAATTGCAGAGTCCCGGTAGCACCATGACAGTCCCCAAAAACTTCACTATTTTCGCTTGCTTGCGTTTGTTAGCAAATGGTGGCATATTAGCATGCGCAGCCCCGCCCTCCTGCACCAGTCATTAGGATTCGTAGTCCGAATAGGATTCTGTTCCATATGGTATCCTCGTGTTTGTCCCTGCAATAAACAATGTCACCAGCGTAACCCTGGACCTGTATTCCAGTGGTTGCAAGCTCTTCTAGGAGTTCATCAACTGCCATGCTCTCCGCTAACGGTAATAATACCTCACCTTGTGGACATCTTTGAGTACTATCCGAGTATGTCTTAGCTCCCATAGAGGGCTCATACGATACCCTCGAATTCTACAACAAGCCGCTCATCAGAGTGTTTCCTAAAGTTACGTCTAGGATGCATGTATTTCTAATTTAATAATAAGGATGAATTCAAGAAGGTTTTCTTCCTGCCTGATTCCACCACTGTCATGCTTGCATGCTTCTTCCTTGCAGACCGCGAATCTGCCGGTAGTACACCCACCGTTCTTGAACTTGCATTATTCGAATGTTATCCCTAAAACTTGTCCGCGTAATTAATGTAGATGCAGCCTTTGCATGGTTCAGATTTACCCGGGCTTTTCAGTGCTACCCATTGGCTCTATTCGTGCGTGGAGCGCTTTTTCTCTTCATTATCGAAATATCTTCCTCCTCCTCTGACATTGCAGTTCCTTGCGTTTCGCTGTCCAACTTCAGCCAAGAATAGAATATCTAGCACTTTCCTGCTAAGTCATGGCCTTTTTGCCTTTATCGCCTCCGCAATTGCTTCGGAAACCTCGGCAGGCTTTCTACCGGATGTGTCCCCCGAAGTAGCTTTTCCTTGGTTCTCCCTGTGTACGTGGACAGGAATGCTACCCAATCTGCAAATAATGGGGTAGCTACGACGTTTGACTGCCTTCAAAAGTCTGTCGGCCACCACAAGCTAGAATTTGCCTTTGTCCTCCTCTTCTCCATAACTTTGTGTGAAGATCCATATTTTCTGTGATAAAGAGGCGTGGAAGCTTCGCTATCTCAATCGTTACTGCTTCGGGAAGGTCACCATCTGTTTCTTTGGTATATCCCCTCCAGCGCACCTCCGCATTTCCGTTTCCAAGTCAATCTGTCGTGTCCTCCATTGCTTAGTCTACCAGTATAAGACCTGGTCGAAAACGTATACCAGCGAACATCTACTTCACGCTCCATCCCTAACACATATCCATGACAATGGACTCCGCAATTACTTCCTGCTCCTCACAAACGAGTATTTTCTCCCAAAATACTATCCGCAGTATGGCCACCCGAGCGCTCTTTACCACATTTGCATAGCGGCGGGTCTCCTGGGCTCGGGCTTGGGTTGCTGGCTGATCTCTTCCAATAGGTGAATTTTGACCTTAACTCTACTGAATCACGTTCCAAATTCTCCCTCCCTGGATGTAATCATGTGGCTCTCATTGTCCACCCTGCCATAGTCCTTCGTAGTACGGTAAGGTCGAACTTATTCCTTGGGGCGATCAGGTATCAGAGTGTGTATCCGTTTGAGTGCAGTTAGTTACCCCGGACTACAAAATGCCCAATGTACACAGTTCCTATAACATCATGGATTAGGAAAGGTGCTTTTCAACTCCTCAGTCTAAATCTGTAGCATTACCACCACCGATTATCGGTCTTGGTAGACGAGAGGCTTGGCTCCTGGAGAGCCCACATCAATCCCAGATAGACATAGCTTGCCTCCCAGAAAGCTGTATTCCGCATCAGTTTGTCCTGCGGTATGCTACTTGATGGTCGCAAAAAAGGTACTCCGGGTTTGTAATCAATTGATAGAAACAATCTGTTGACAGGAGGTAGTTAATGATATTGACAGAGACTCACCCTTCCTCAAGAGTAAGCAGATTACTCAAAAATTCGAAGCTCATTAATCACCATGTTCCGTAGCAGCAGCTAAACATTTTTCCGCCCATCTTATTCATTCTGACGCTGTCGGCAAAGATAGACGGTCTTGTTCATGGGAGAATAAAAGAGAATCATACTAAATCGCATGTCCAGTGGCATAGTGAAGGCTGTGTTTCGGAATAAGCTCAACATATTTAATACATGTTTGACAGCGGGTGCTTTTCTTGATTATTGGAGTTTACAAGGGTGTGATTTGTTGTCATCAGCGTACTACTCTTTCAAAATGTTGGACCCAGCGAGGAATTTCCTCGAGCTAATCAAGACAAAAATGGTTGTGAGAATCCTGTATCCAAGCACTGGGGCTTTCGAGCAAGGTGATCCACAATTGAAGTGATTAAGGAAGTGGTCCAAGCGGTCGGGTCTGATATGTTGTAATTTTCAAATAACGATTAAAGCGCACTGAATTGCAACCTTAATTTTCCATTCTAGGAGTTGAACGGAAAATATTGTCATAGCATTTCTGGTCTTTCCTTTTTACATTTTTATTATGTATTTTACTTGGAAAAAATGGAAAAAATATCTCTAATTCGAGGAACTCACGCATAACAAAGTTTCAAAGGCATTAGTGATTTAATTTCTCTCTTCTTCGAAATAGAGAATAACAGATCCTAAATAACAATGAATCCTGGTTGTTATTTTCTAAATATGCATAGAATACGAAGTATGAAGTAGCCCACTTAACCCCGAAGCAAAGAATTAAATGTAGAAAATTCAATCTCGACTGCCATGGCGTTTACTACTACGATTAATAGGAAAACAAAACCTGGTGAGTTATGTAGGTATTCAGCTTCTACATATTTTATAAAGTGAACAATGGCAGAAACTCTGAGAACAAGGTTAGATTCAGGGCGTTTGGTAGAAGCGCTTTGAGTAAATATAAATTAATTTATTTTCTAAACTGAATCCATAGTTTTACACTTTGGGGCATCCTTTGGGAAAATCCTGGGTTAAGTAATAAATAAATTCAGAACTGAAATCAAACTTTTTTGGACTTTTTATTGGTTTTAATTGCAAGAATTAGATTGGTGACCAACCTCTCGCTTACATTATTACAACTCTTAAGGGGGTCATCCCTTGTGTCGGATCCGAGGAATCAATTTTTTTTGGCGTCAATTTTATCTAGATAAAGTGTAGAATATATAGGCAAAGTGATTATCATGTTTATCGGTTCGAATTACGTTCGAGTGACTTCGCTTAAATCATAAGAATTGAAGCCAAGACTTTACATGTGCTTCTTCAAGAAAAATTTCAAGGTTTCAAGGTTTATGGACTAGGTATAGCAGATTAATGGTCAGTCAAGATTTTATGGTTAAAAATCGCATTCCACTTTTTAAATGCGTTTTTCTCGAAACTGCATGTTGAAAATCTGCCGCCACCATAGCCCATAATCTATGCAACGAAATTCTTTGAAATTTTCACGACTGATTCAGAACATATTTCTACGGTCCGCAAACTAGAATAATTGATTCATTTGGTAGTTTTTTCTTATTCATTAAAAAAGAAAAACCACCAAAATTTACAAAAAAAAAGTTCAACAAGGCAGCAAAAATTTAGCTTTTAATATTGTTTTAATAATCGAAGTTTGCAGACTGTGGTTAGCTTCCCACTCTAAAATGCCGTTTACATTTTTTCCTTAAGATGACCACAGCGCTTTCCAGCCACCACGACCTTTTTTTGAAGATGGGTGTATAAGATGCTCTGTATTTCAATTATGAACTATGTTATCGCGCTGGAAAAATTATTATACATGCTCAAGATATTAATAAATATATATATGGTGAAAAATTCGTGTTTGTACTTTTATCCAGTTCTTCGCAAAAAAATTCTAAAAAGTGAAAAAACGGCCTTCACACGAGATGACCCCTTTAAGTCTAGTTTAACATCTCTCCTTCTGCCACTGCAGTAAGGGGTTTATGAACTATTACATAGCTGTGGCTGTAATTTATGCTATTAACATAGTATGCTGGTCCCAAGCCCAGGTAAAGGAGGAGGGTTTGAGGTAACGTACTCTGTACTATCCTCAGTAAAACAAAAATAAAATGCTGAGATCAGGGAAAGAGATAAATAAAGTATAGTAAGAATGGTTCCACTATGCTAAATCCTACCTGATCTCCTCTGGTGACAGGTCCCGCGACAGGCCGACCAAGAAAATGCATACAATGTCGTTACAAACATGATGATCGGATTGAGTCACAAGCCTCGGAAAAATGCTAGGGCGTTCACCTCAGTCGACGCGGCAGGACGAGCCCCGGTCCTGTCGAAAAGTGGGCAAGAGCGCATGGACGGCATCAGAACGTAAGCAAGTTAGTCCGCACACAACGAACAAAACAAATACGTGTCTGCACGCTAAATGTTGGTACCCTAACTGGAAAGACCGAGGAACTCGCAAGAGCCCTTCAGAAAAGGCGCATTGATATCTGCGCTCTACAAGAATGGTGGATGGTCTAGTTCCAAAAGCTGCGACGTTAAACGCGAACGCGGTAAAAATAGCTATAAACTTCTCTATTTTTGTAACCCACAAACTCAATATGGTGTTGGCATTGCCATCTCAGAGGGTTTCCGTGATGCCGTGAAAGAAGTCGAATGATTTGATGATCGGCTGATGAAGCTCACCATTATATCAGCTGATCGCACTATTCACTTCTTCACCGCGTACGCATCCCAGACAGGTCGACCTGATGCCGAGAAAGATGCCTTCTGGCAATTTCTCGATGAAAAAACTTGTCACGTGCTTGCTGACTATCATTGCCGGCGATCTTAATGGTCATCTGGGTGAAAAGGCAGACGGTAACAGGTGCCATGGAGGTTAGGGGTTTGAAGTGCGTAATGAGGGTGGTGAGCGTATAATCGATTTTGTGGACACCCATGACCTTGTACTTATGAATACATGGTTCATCAAACGATTGTCTCATCTTCCTACATTTTACAGTGGAAACCGTAAAACGCAAATCGACTATATTCTCATAAGACGCCTCTGTCACTGATTGCTAAGTCGTTCCCTATGAGACCATTGCAGCTCAACATCGTCCGTTGATTGCCGTCCTACGAATTAAGCCACCGATAAAACAGCGTGAGGAACGCACTGGCTCGCGGCGCATTAAATGGCTGCGATTTGGTAAGAAAAAGGAAGAAACCATCTCACTCATACGATTGCCGACCATTACGAATATGGGAGAATCGTGGAACCAAATGAAAGACACGATCCACAAAACGGCCTCTGCAACCCTCAGGGTCACCAAGCCGGGTAAGCGATACATCAATCGAGATACTTGGCTTTGGAATGATGATGTTGAAATGAAGGTCCGTGAAAAGAAAAGAAAGATCTGTATCGACTTGCTAAAAGCCCTAACGAACGTACACAGGATATCGATCACTTCTGTTGCGTTAATTTCAAGAACGGGGCTTTGCTTACCAACGGTCGAGCCGCAACGGATAGTTGGTGAGAATACTTCGATTTCAACTGAAGAATTTGCTCATACTCCACTTCCATAATCATTGCCGACATTTGGAGCAGTCCCATCTGTCAGCACAACTGAAGTCGAGGAGGTAATAAAACGAATGAAATCGGGAAAAGCAACAGGACCTGATGACATCGCATCTGAACTCTGGAAAGTGAAGAGCTGGAACCAACATTGTGGCTCAGTGAATTCTTTAAGCGGGTTATTCAGGAAGGAAAAACACCATCTGACTGGCAAGAAAGTACCACTGTTCCAATATGGAAAAAGAAAGGTAGCCCAGCAGAATGTTCAAATTACCGTTCGACGCGGTTATTTTCCCATACCATGAAGATTTTTGAACGCATTCTTGATAACCGTATTCGCGAAATCGTAGAAATAACCATAAATCAAGCCGGATTTATCAAGAACTGCGGAACTACTGACGCAATACACACTGAGCGGTTACTCATGGAGAAACACCGTGAGAAGCATCGCCCTCTGCACATTACATTTCTGGATCTAAAGAAAGGGTTTGATCGTGTGCCACACGAACTCATCTGGTATGCTATACCACAACACTTAGTGCAAGAAGAACTCGTGCGGTGGGTTCAATTGCTCTTCCAAGATCCGAAAAGTAAAGTTCGAAGTGTAGCGGGTGGATCAAAACCGCTTCGTGTCTCTGTTGGTGTTCATCAAGGAAGCGCCCCCTCTCCACCCCTCATTGTTCTTGTTATGGACACCGTCACACGGGATATCCAACGTTCAGTGCCCTACACACTGCTTTATGCAGATGATGTTTTCCTAGCATCGGGTAGCAAGAATGATCTCGAGCAACTTGTCCAAAAATGGAATGATCGCCGCATCCAACATGGTCTCAGATTGAATTTGAATAAAACTGAATTTTTGACGGCCGATCCCCATGAAACAGGCACAATCGCTATCACCGGCAGTAACCTGTCCAGAACTGAGCGATTTAGATACCCCGGATCAACGTTATCAGCTAATGGAGAACTGCGTTATGAAATTGCTTCACGCATTAACGCAACCTGGATGAAGTGGCATTCCAGAACTGATGATCTTTGTGATCAACGTATCAACGAATGTCTCCAATCTAAAATTTACCGCAATGTCGTCCGTCCTGTCGCTCTCTATGGTTCTGAGTGTTGGCCGACTATAAAAGACAATGAATGACGTCTTGCCGTAATGGAAACGAAGATGTTACGTTGGACTAGTGGCGTCACATGTGTTGATCAGATCCGAAGTGATGATATCCGCGATCATTATAGGGTTGCACCGATCGTGGAAAGGTTGCAAGAGAGGCGTCTTCGATGGTATGGTCACGTAATTCGTGCTAACGAGAATTCACTTACCAAGATTGATTGGTCTGAAAATCGAAGTCGATGGTAAACGGCCAAAAGGCAGGCTGTAACAACGGTGGTTTGATACGCTGGATGGGGATTTAAAAGCCTCGAGATTCCACTCAGATCAGGCATTCGATAGATCCAAATGGCAAAACCGATTACGACGAGCCGATCCTGTTTGTGAATGGGACAAGAAAAAGAAGAAGAAGATTTATGGATTTATAAATTTATAATAGTTGCCGGACCTACTTTAGTTGGGTTGTTCAAAGCTTGTGTTGATGGAGATTTACGTTTGATGTTTCAGACCCGGCATCTGCAATTGTTGGTTTTACAAGTTAGGCCGTTGTTTCTGGTGAGGTAGGGTATCCCTTTCCAAGCTCAGCAAGGGTTTGGTGCCAGTCGCATATTCCTTTTTGAGGCTGCGTCGGTAATCTTTAGCTCCAGCGGGTGAGGTTAGTACCAGCAAAGTAGTTTCGATTTGGTATGATGTTATATCCACCGGATTCACGATGGACGTGTTGATGATTTCTCACGCTTTAACTTCCTTCATCTGAGATCCTCCCATTTTGCCGATGTGTACTACTAAGCAATGGTTAAGATTAAAACAAGTTAACCAACTAGACTGGGTCAGTTTTTTTATGCGATGTAAGAATGCTTTTGATCGATTTATTTGGATGATTGCGCAGCCTTTTTATCAAGTTTTTGTTGCGTATAGCACATTCTTCTTGGACAGTGCTAATATTAGTGTCACTTTGTGTTATTCTATTGTTAACTTAGCGAGGTGCCACAAGTATTGATCTAATTATCTTTGTTTGGAAACGCTTGATTATTGCAAGATTGGACTTTCTGGCTGATCCCCAAAACTGTATCCCCCCCCCCCCCCCCCCCCCCTGTGTTTAGGTTCAGTTTAGATCTTCTATTTATTAGCCAATAACGTTTAATGAATGCAAGTTCGCCTTGTTTTACCCTCCTTGATCTTGATATTCTATATGGTGAACCAATCCTTGTTAACATATTCTTCGAGCTCCCTCACAACCGTTGTGGGGTTGACGTGTGAGTAGAGTAATGCTATATCGTCAGCAAAATTGTGGTTATGATGTGTTTACTGATCGGCGGTGTATAAAAGATAAAGGACCGGTCCTAACACGCTTCCCTATGGCACGCTTGCTGTTATGGGGTGGTTTATACTTAACGCTGTTTTTGTACTTAGCTTCGAGTTGTCTGCTTTCAATGTAGCAATAGAGAATCTGGTGGAAGTTATTAACAAGGCTTGAGCCTATTCTGTACTTCAGGCCTTAGTGCCATACCTTATCAAACGCTTAAGCTACGTCTAGGAATTTACCAAGACAAATTTTCTTTTGTTCGGGGACTGTTTTGATTTTGTATAGTACACAAAGTATCTGCTCTTTGACGGAGTGTTTTTATCGAAATTCAAACTGGTTTTCTGGAATAAGATTTCTGTTTGTTATTATTCATATTCGCTTATCTAGCAGGAGCTTACCCAAAAACTTGGACAGGAATGGGAGGAGACTAATTGGTCTGTATGATTCTGTCTTTCCCTGGTTTCGGCATAACTATTATCCTAGCGTCTTTCCAGTTTGCCGGATAGTAGCTATTTCTGAGGATTCCGTTAAAAATGTGTGTGCTTTTCCGAGTCTTGTACTTTATCGTTTTTGTCTACATCAAGTTCATGCTTAAGTGCTTTAATTGCATCGTTGAGTGCTTTTTGGAGCTAGGGGATCTATACTTCTGCCAATCGACTTTGGCTCACTCGAAGGACTTGGAGAATTGTGCTATTGTACTGCTTATAAGTTCTGGTTTCGTTACTGTTGGCTGTTGGGGTGGCTAATTCCGCGCATTTTTTAATTGTTGCTACAAGATAGTCTATCACGTTGTCTGTATCCTCTTTTGTTTTTAATATAATTTTCGGGCAGAAAGTGTTATCGAAGCGGCTATGATATTTGACCCAATTTGTCCTAGTGTTCACTAGCCTTGGCTCTACATACGTGAGCGCAGGGGTGTCGCTCAGAGTTATTATTGTCGGTGAGTGGTCCAATGAGAGATTGGTCGTTACAACCTTGATTAAGTTTGAGTTGACGTTTTTTGCAACTCCAAAATCGATGATATTGGAAATTTTGTTGGGATTAGAAAGCCAGTAGGTGTCCGAGCCACCTGTTATGCGATGTAACGTTGTTCTTAAATATTGATTAGTTAACTCTTTCTCTTTAGGGGTGGTTAGCTGGGAGCCCCACTGGGGAGATTTGGCGTTATAGTCTCCTGCTGCAATGAATCTGGTTCCTAGTGAGTTAAACAGTTCATCGAATTGTTTCGCTGATATTTTAAGCTTGGGAGGGCAATATATTTCGGCGACGCAGATATGACCAAAGCAATCCTGCATGTTAATTGCTCTGTAATGGATATTTTGCAGCTGTCTGCAGACAATTGCGAAATGTTTAATCCTGTTTCTCAGAAGAATTGACGCACCTCAATGTGGGGCGGGTGGGTGTAATTGTAGCACGTAAAACCATGGATTTCGAAATTGTGCTTGGTGATGAGACGGGTTTCTGAAAAAAGCATGATATTAATTTGCTTGGTATCTAGGAAGGCTTTCATTCATTTTTAAGATTTTGTGTAAACACAAAACCTTATTAAAATCGGTTTACTGTCAGTCTGTCTTTTTTTTTCGAGGAGGTGGAAATCTTCAGAAGACACTGGTATGGGCACACGAGTGTGTGAGATTTTTACCTACTAAAACCACTCCCGATTCCCTCACTGCCCCGCGGAACTACCCTAAACTATTACATCACGGGGCGGAGTTAGTTAATTCTAGCTTAATCCCGTTTCTTCTATACGCGGCGTACGTGACCGCGCTTTTCTCCTCTTCTCTGCCTTTCGCAATTTATCTTGAATAGATGTGATCATGCATTTTCGCCACCAGATTTTCTGGTACCAGCACCTCTCCTAGAGTCTCCTCTAGATTCCTCCTTTCTTCCACAAATCTCGGACAGTGGAAGAATATATGCTCTGGGTCCTCTGGGACTCCATCGCAATTTCTACAATCGGGTGAGGTCTCCAATTTAAACCTGTGCAGATATTGGCGATATCCTCCATCCTGGGTGAGATTATAATTAATCTCACCGTGTCGTCTCTCCAACCACTCCTTGATGGCAGGAATGAACCTGTGAGTCCACCGACACTTTCCCGAGCGTTCCCACCAATCTTTGCTTGTATTTATAGATCTCTCTCTCAACTTTCTTCGTCTGCAATAAGGGAGAGATCGCATGGTATATATTCGCCATCTCATCTGCCAAGATGTCAATCGGCATCATTCCAGAGATAACGAATGCTGCATCATCTAAGACAGTCCTGAAGGCAGAGCATACCCTCAGGGCTGTCCTCCTGTAAACTGCATTCAGTTTGCTAGTATTAACTGACATCCGCAACGCCTCCCTCCAAACTGAGGTTGCATAGAGCATGATTGAGGTCACCACCCTGGCTATAAGCAACCTAGAGGTATGCCGTGGCCCTCTTACGTTCGGCATCATCCTCGCCAGGGCCATACTAGTAGTGGATGATTTATCACAAACATACTGTACGTGTTGCTTATAGCTGAGCTTCGTGTTGATGGTCGGCTTGGAAGTAATGATATGATTCCCGATTCTAACACAAGCGTAATTTCTCTTCCAGCGCTTCGTTATGAGGACCGCTTCTGTTTTTTCCTCCGGAAGCGTCAGACCAGAGCTCTCCAACCAACATTTGACAACACTGATTGCCTCGCTTGAGTATAACTCAGCATCTTCGAGATGTTTTGCGACAACAACCAGCGCTATGTCGTCAGTGTAACCCACCACTGTGGTTTCCTCCGGAAGGGGAAGGGGAAGATTAACTACGTCGTTGTACATAATATGTCTGTCTGTCTGTCTGTCCGTCTGTCTGTCTGTCTGTCCGTCACACGCATTTTTCTCGGAGACAATTACAGCGATTGACACCAAATTTGGTAGAAAGCTGGGAATTATGAACGCTCACGCATACAGTGAGTTACATCCTTTTACGACGAATTTGAGAGGAGGGGGGTCCTCATACATACAGGGGGCTGTAAATTGTTTTTTCATCAAATATAGTCATGTGGGGTATCAAATGAAAGATCTCGATTAGTACTTTTCGAAGCCGGTCTTAGTTTTGCCATATGTTGGAAAGGTAGGGTAGGGTGCGGGGGGTTAAAAGTGATCATTCCTTTAAGGGGCCATTCTCAGAAACTACCAAAACGAAAAATCTGAAAAAAATTAGGACGCTGCCACTATATGGTGTCTGGGCTCCGAAGTACCCTCCATACTGATATCTGTACAAATAAAGTTAATAGTAGTATATTACTGTAATTTTTAATAATTGGCTGCAAACCCCCCTTAAGTTCATGCTAGCACCACGAAATTTAACGAATATAGGGTATAACATAGAGCATTATCTCATCAAGCTTGGTGAAAATCGCAATATTACTCACAAAGTTATAATACGTTAAAGTTGTCGCTTCTTTGCAAATTCAAAACGGGGAATGTCAATATCATCCGAAAATGGATATTCTAACATAATATTATATATGCATATATTAGGTGCTACGTACTAACAAATAAACAAAACCTTTCGTCCAACTTTCGGTTTCCCGCCTTGTTATGGTTAATTATACCGATGGCCTTCCAATGTGCTATTTTAAGGGTGGTCATGGATACTTTGACTAGTATTTCTGTTTGGTTAGTGAGCATGGACTGCATCTGCTGCATGGAATGGTTAATTGCTGTATGTTGCTAGCTAGGGTTATTAGAATATGAAGAATTTCAAATTCAAGCGAGTTACTGTTGTTGTCATGTGGGTTCCTGACTGCTTCTGCATAGTTACGGTCTTTTGTGGGTAGTAATAATTAGGTGCACTGTTATTTGCAGTTTGAGGATTAATTGGTTCGTTGCGGAGGATCACGTTGTTTGGTCCTGTGCCAGAAATCACGATACCGGGTGCCATGTTAACGTTTACTTGATTGCCTGTTTCTACATGGACTGCCGGTGGTGTGTCGGACTGTCCTGCTTGTTTAAGATATTTGAAGCGTTGGTTGATTGAGAAGTAAACCGAACAGCTCTTATAGTTTGTCGTGTGGTTGTCATGGCAGTTGCTGCATTTTGTTATTTCTGGGTTATTTTTCTCTTGGTTACAAGTGCTAGTTGAGGGGATTTCTCCACACGCTACGCAGACATTAACCAATTAGCAATAGGTTTTCGTGTGTCCGAATTCTTGGCAATTACGGCATTGGACTGGCGTTGATCTTTCGAAGAGCTCTTCAACCGTAATTTTTCGGTGGAGAATATAGTGTATGTTGTATATTGGATGAAGTTCACTCTTAGGTGCTTTGCTACATTCTGGGGTCAACTCAACTTTAAACATAGGCTGCAGTACCTTTGCCCTATTGAGAATATTGTGGACGTATTTAACTTCAAAACCCAGTCTTTTCAAATCCTAGGCTATTTCCTGGGGGTCGACGTTATGGTCAATCCCTCTAAAGCCCTTAGCACTTTTAAGTTGGTAGGTGTAATAGTTTGTAATGAGTATGCAATGATCACATTTTATGTTATCATTTCGAAATTGAATAAACATTAATTATTGTTTGTTCATCTCTAAGAATGATTGTTCTTGGGACAAAATTCGCATTAGGATTACGCAAAATGTTCCGTTCATCTAAATCATAGTATGAGTATCTCAATCTCAAAAACATTCTGCTACTTTTAAATAACAGTATACAAAAATACAACATGAGATGTTCTCTCTTCAAGAGGGAGAATATGGGTAAACAACTGTTGAAAAATCGTTTCCAGTCAAGATTCTAAGGAATATTCCAGTCAGTCATGTGGAAGGACGGACTCAAATTAAAATTTCTAATTTACTGAACAATAAACAATGAATAATTCATCTAATATTTCGACACGTTTCTGATCTTAGTCGCAATTAAACCCCTTCTGACATTTTCACTTCAACCTGCCTCCTCTTGTTACTAAATATAATATAAATATCTAAATAAATAGAGCGTTTTATACTAAAATTAAAATATGTATTTCAAAATGAATTGAGAGCTTCATAATAATGAATTCGGTTTGTGGGCGGTTGATTGTCCTTAATTTATTGAAACCATTGCGACATTCTCATGCTGCCAACGTTTTAATTTAGTACAATTGAACTAATATCCCGCGGGTGAACGTATTGATTTTGCCGAAAATAGAAAAGTTCTAGAAAGTTGGACAATAAAAGACGTTGCTACGTTTGGTTCATTAACCGACTCTCCTGTCAAGGTAAAAGTACTTCATTTGCAAAATCTTTCGATGATATTATCTCCAATTTGTCAACAGAAATATTATTTTTAGAAAGATATAATTATTCGTGGTTGAACGGAGTAAGATATTGATGGTTTAAAATTCTACCCAGATTCTAGAACACTCCAGTAAAAAGCACGCTCCAGATATTAATAAATATATGGTGAAAACTTCGTCCTTCTTCACGAAAAAATTCTGACAAAAGCGAAAAACGGCTTTTGCACGGGATGTCCCCCTTAAGGACTATTCATTGTTTTAAATAACTTACACTCATGGGCAGATAAATAAGAACCCATTTATGTTCAACAAAAAAATTGCGTTTCTGCAAATATATTTGGTGTATAAACATGAGTTGAAAGTTTTTTAAAGTCTTGCTTCTGGCATTTCTGTATTAACTAGAAACTAACAGAGGCTTTGTCCTTATTTGAGTTTGGTGTGTATAATAGTTTTTTTCGGAATGTGACTTGTGCAGATGCACAACTAAATAAAGACAAAGGACATTAAAATGTTGCTACATACGAGTAATTTATACAAACTACTTGTATTTATGGCTAAATAAACACAAATTGGATTCAATGTGGGACGCGATAAGCATTCCGGCCAAAAGAAAGACAGGGAACTTTATAGTGTGCTCTGTTCACATTTGGTTAGTCCGGTCCTTTTTTTTTGTACGGAGTGACCTTAAGCCACAAAACAATGAGGATCATAAAGGAAAATACTATACTATCGAAAACTGCTTATTGTTGCATTATTTCACTCGTTTAAAAAGGTCCCTTCGTCTCTTCGAGGAGTATAGCTGCCGAAGTAAACGATGTGCTTTCTCCTAGAAAATCTACCCGGAAGAATAGCTAGGAGAGGTCCTTTGTTACGTCCACATCATTTAAGGAATAGGTAAAAGCAAGTCAAAAGACATTTGGCGTGGGAAGGAATTGAAGGAGAGAAGAAGTTACGGAACATTTTCTGTACTGACGAGTTCATTTTTAATTTGTTCTGCAATGGCTATGCAAGCCACGTGGGCAAACAGTCACACGTATTTTTTCCTCATTCAAGACCTTGAATGTTAACAGCACACAAAAGTGGATATTCTAACATAATATATGCATACACTACTTGTTAGGCACTAATGGGACACCCCTATCTCCACCTACACTTGGTGACTGTTGGAAGTTATTTCATAACGAAAATCTGCAGACGCGAAGGATGAAAGCGAGTCTCCCGCACCTAAAAGCGGGACAAATTGTGCCAACTGGTCCTCCAGGATAGAGGTTGAGTATGGTTTACAACCATACGTGGAAAACAACTTGTTATGAAGCGGCAACAGAAGCCTCGGACTGGAATGATAATACAACGACGAACCCGGCAACGAATACGAAATAACGCTTTCCGCATTTTCTCATGGAACGTGCGCTCCCTGTACAGAGATGGAGCTGCTGAGCAGATAGCTGATACCCTGATAGCTGATGTAACAGCATTGCAGGACATGCGCTGGAGAAGGACCGGTTTCCTGGAGAAGAGTCACTACACCATATATTATAGTGGCCATCCAGTGAACCATGTGCTCAGAGTAGGTTTCTTAGTTAGCCAAAAATGAATCCTGCAGTTGTCGGCTTTGAAAACATAAGCGAACGGCTCTGCACTCTGCGCTTGCGAGGCAAATTTAGAAACATAAGACTCACTAGGTTCACGCTCCTACAGATTAGACTGCAGAGTCGGAGAAGGATACCTTCTACGAGGCAGTAAAACCAACCCTCGAAGCCTGTCTCAGGTAAGAAATTGTTATGAGGAATATATTTTGCGGTCAAAGGGTAGTATAGGAAACAGGATGTACCAACTGGGCCTTCCTGTTGGGGGTTGGGTAGGACTGACAACCCTACACGGAAAACCGATGTTACGAAGCCACCAAAGGAGCCTCGGACAGGATGGATCTTACAACGACAACGGAATAACGATTTACACATTTTCTCATGGAACGTGCGCTCCCTGTACAGACCGAATGCTGCTCAGCAGCTAGCCGATACCCTGTCCCAATATTGGGCTGATATAACAGCGTTACAAGAGATGCGATGGACAGGGACCGGTTTCCTGGAGAAGAGCCGCTACACCATATAATATAGCGAACATCCAGTAAACCGGAGTAGGTTCCCTAGTCAGCCAAAAAAAGAAACCTACTGTTATCCGCTTTGAAAATATAAGCGAAGGCTACGCACGCTGCGTTTGTGAGGCAAGTTTAGAAATATAAACCTCATTAACGTTCACGCCCCTACAGAGGAGACTGCAGAGTCGGAGAAGGATACATTCTAGGAGACGGTTGAGCAGACCCTCGAATATCAAAATCATACTTGGAGATTTTAACAGCCAATTAGGGAAGAAGCTCGTATTCAGGCGATACGTTGGCTCCCATAATTTATACAAGGACACCAATGATAACGGATGGCGCATTATCCAGTTAGCAGCATCACCCGAAATGGTTGTTGGAAGTACTTGGTTTGCGCGGAAAGCGGTTCACAAACATACGTGGGCCTCCCCAGATGGGACCATTTTCAACCAAATTGACCACGTGCTGATTGAACGCTGCTACCTCTCAGACTTGATGAATGTCAGAACATATAGGGAGGCCAATATAGACTCGGATCACTATCTCGTTGGCATGGTGATCCGAGCTCGAATTACGACACCACCTATCATCCCCTCTGACAATCAGGTGAGAGTGAATACTGAAGCCATCCACAACACAACCCTCCGCAACATCTATAAGAGGGAAATGGATGCCGCAATAACCGCAGTCAATAGAGGTCCTGGAGATGAAGCATCAATAAATGATCTTCACAACCACCTGAAGTACGATATCATTGATACGACCACAAAGATACTTGATCCCAACCGCAAAAAAAGCCGGAACGGCTGGTTTGACGATGAATGTAAGCTAGCTACGGAACGGAAGAATGCCGCATACCGAGTAATGCTGCATTCTCAAAGAACGCGGGCACGTGCAGAGACTTATCACGAACTCCGTCGAGCGGAGAAGCGACTTCACAGACGGAAAAAGGAAGCCTGGCAGAACCAACAAGTCTGTGAACTCAAAAAGTACGGGGAGCAACCGCACCAGGCGCGCAAGTTTTACCAACAAGTCAGTAGGATGAAGCCTTATACACCTCGATGCTCATCCTGCCGAGACAAAGAGGGAAATCTGATTTCCGACAGAATGGGCATATTAGAGCGATGGGGCGAGTACTTTGATGAATTAAAGAACAACCAGAACATCGGTGAGTTGAAGGTCCCGCCAACTGAAGACGACGGACAAATACTGCCACCACCAAGTATAGGAGAAACAGTCCGTGCAATTCATCGGCGAAAAAATCATAAGTCGCCAGGAGCCGATGGAATACAGCCGAATTAATTAAATATGGAGGCGACCAGTTACACCAAGTGGTTCATCAACTTGTGCTCAAAGTATGGGACAGCGAATCAATGCCTGACGATTGGTAACGAGGCATTATCTGTCTAATACATAAAAAGGGATATATCTCACAGTGCAGTAATTATAGAGGTATCACGTTGCTGAGTACCATCTATAAGATATTCTCCGCTATCTTGCTAGGCCGGATAGCCCCATACGCCCAGAACATCATTGGCCCATACCAAAGAGGCTTCACTCCAGGCAAATCATCAACAGATCAGATTTTCTCTGTGCGTCAAGCGATGGAAAAACTGTATGAATATGTATGATACATCACTTGCACCATCTATTCATCGACCTTAAAGCCGCCTATGATAGCATAGCCAGGGTAAAACTGTACACGACCATGAGAGAATTCGGCATCCCGACGAAACTGATAAGACTGACTAGGCTGACCCTGACCAATGTGCGAGGCCAGATAAAAGCAGCAGGATCACTCTCAAGACCATTCGACATCAAGAACGGTCTACGACAAGGGGATGCCCTATCATGCGTCCTCTTTAATCTGGCCCTCGAGAAAGTGATCCGTGATGCTGAGGTAGATGCAAGAGGTACGATCCTCTTTAAGTCCACCCAACTACTGGCCTATGCTGACGATATCGACATCATGGGAAGAACCACCCGAGACATACAAACTGCCTTCATCCAGATCGAACAGGCGGCGCGAGATCTTGGGCTGCACATCAATGAAGGCAAGACAAAGTATACGGTGGCAACGTCAACCTCGAAAACCAACCAACCAACAACATCAAACAGCACTGGTCAAACAGGAAGAATAAGGATAGGAGAATACGACTTTGAGACCGTTGATAATTTCTCCTATCTGCGGTCGAAAACCACAATCGATAACAGCTATGATGATGAAATCCACGCACGGTTGTTGGCAGCCAACAGAGCCTATTTCAGCTTACAAAAATTGTTCCGCTAGAAACGTCTCACCATAGGATCAAAGCTCTTACTGTACAAGACAATTATCTTGCCAGTCCTCATGTATTCCTCGGAGACTTGGGTTCTTAGCAAGAAAAATTGCGAACTCTTGGCCGCGTTTGAGAAAAGAATCCTCCGAAGAATTTTTGGACCCCTACATGAGGATGGACGATTCCGTAGCCTACATAACGACGAAATCTATGAGCGATACCATGACCGTCCGTGTGTTTTAACCTGGCAGCTGGTATTAAGTATTCTCCCTGGTGCCTCAACCTACTTTGCACAATATTGCATACTGTCCCAGGACACGTGTGGGTATGTCGTCATTCTCCTGACAGAATCTACAGACAGCGTCCGTCAGTTCCCCTAGCTTCCCCAGGTGATAATTTATCTTGCAGTGAACAGTGAACAGGCCTACTATGATCCGGAGGCTCTTCTCGGTGAGGTTTGGACAATCTTTCGGGCGCTTGGGTTCGTGTCCCCCTTTGAGCACCCTGGACTGTTCCATACCGGGTAGGTTTGCCAGTACAGTTTTCTCAGCCGATCATTTTCATTTTTCAGCGTCAGAACCACAAACCCATTGCCGACTCCACAGAAGTGCTCTAGTCCATGTAGTGGCGTCCCTACTGACTTCTAACCCAATGTGGCCTGGAACCCAAACGTCACAGTGCGAACTAAGCGTGTTCAGTCTGTTAAGGCATTTCTATACTAGAGTGGATTTCACCTGTGTATACTGAGTCAGTGTACCAGGTGATGATTCGTTGGTTTAAACCGTGTATCAATGCTACGCTCTCCCTGTTTCCCCTGTTATTACAAAGTGTCTCCAACTTCTTAGCGTGGTATCAATAATTCGGTATACCGCCTAGAAAGAATATAAATCTTCCTTTGATTTCGGCAACTCATCGCCTCACTTTTACTCCCGGGCGTTCTGAAGATCGCCCTCTTGACCTGTATATATGTGCAGATGGGGAGAAACTAATCCATGAAGGACCTGCATGGACGTCGCTGGGCATGTCCTCATTAACCTACTAATACACTTACAAGACAGTTTGGAGTTTGTATAACTCCCTGACTGTTGTACTGAGTTCAATTCTGTCTGGCAAGAATACTGCCCCATAGATAATCATTGACCTCACTTTTGCAATGTATATCCAATGCAGCATTTATAAGGTCCTCCCCATTTTTTCCCTGCTGTAGACCAGCAAATGGTTACAGCCCTTGTAACTTTTAATTTAGTGTTACATGAACAAATCTTTAATTATATCAGGCTGAGTATTTCTCTGAGACAAGGATTTGGGGATCAAATATAACTTCCTGTTTAAAAGTTATCGCACTTGCTGTAATGTAATCCGTTTTCATGATATTTATTGATCATCATTTTTTATTTTCCCAGTAGTCACAATTTCAGCAGATGCCAGATTTTACCTGATACTAGCACATAGTGCTAAGTATTTTAAACTTATAAATAAATAACCACTAACAACCGGTGGTCGAAAGTAGATTAGTGTGAGAATCCGTCGAGAAATACCCGCAACATCGAGCACGAGAACGAACGAACAGTGTTCTTCTGCATGGTTTGAACCAGATTGTGGAGTTCCTGGGCATCAAGGGAAACCGTGAGGGATCTAGGTACCATAGTTGTAGGTGGCACCGTTTTGAGGCGTACAACCACCCTCGAGAGAGACACCAAATTTCGTTGAGTTCCCATGCAAGTAGCTCATAACGCATTTTCTTCTCCACGTATTTCCTACAATGTTGCTGTAAAGGGGGATAACAACATCAGTCATATACGCGAAGCGACCCGTCTTGTCAAATAATATCCCACGCCGACCCACAAACTCTGCATTGGTCTTTTTCCACCCCCTCATTCATTATGAACGTTTTATAAGCTCGAGTGGCGACCACGCCATGCGGAATTTGGGCATAGTAGTCTGTATCCGCCGTTGGACCATTTTCATATCAGCTTGGTCCGAATGTAGATGAAAGTGAAGAGAAAGTTTATTTTATTCCTCGACGAGACACGTGATTTCAGCACCAGCTCCACTCGCCGCAAGAAGAGAGTCGAAGAAGAGACAGCCAAATATTCTTCAGATCACCTATTCTAACATGCGTTACTTGCAGGAGGTAAGGTATTTGTAGAGGACTATCTCGGTCATAGCAACGATTTGAAGGTCACCAGTGCTGTCCTGCAGACGCATTCTAATGTCCTTTGCGGATGGCTTAGATTTGATACTTGTCTAATCCAAATTCCGTTCAAATAGCAGCGCTAATCAGAATCCTAAAGTAGCCATCAGTACCAGCATACAGCTTGACGTTATTTAAGTACATCAAGTGTCCCGCAACAACTACGTAAGCCATATTATTTTGAGATGGTATTCTGAGAGTTGCTGGAGATGCATAGAGCCTGAGAACACCTGCCTTATGTGAAGGATCTACTTCGAATTATATTCTATGCAAGTCAAACACGCTCCTTGATGACAGCCGGAATTATGTCACTGCAAGTGATAAAGCGGTACTGGTCAAGCGTATTGCTGGAAGCGTTCGACAAATATCTGGTACAATAAGGAGTGTTACCCCCGCCGTGTTTATCTCATAGTAGGAGCGGACGATAAAGGAGTTTATTTCCTCAGTCCACTTCATCGATCGCCTAAGTGAGCCTGCTAAAGCGGTCGCCACAAATTGTGTAAAAGACCTGCAGCAGGCAGAGTCATGCTCCTGGGCATCGTGGCGCCTAGACGTCGAATCGCTCCACAATTAGTGATTTTCATGACATTCTGCCTATTATGCGAGCCCGGCCCAGTCACCAAATTACATGACCCCCACCAGCTATCCATACCCGACCTCAAATTTCTCCTTCTCCTCGTTTTTGCATTTGCATTTTATTCCTAACTGCCAGGTGGGGTGAATGCTTTCGCAGTTGGCATCTGCAATACTACAAAGTTCCTGCGCTTTCTTCATCTATCCCCTGAGACGCTGCGGTGGCCTACCGCCATTCAGACTGAAGCTAGCGATCCATCCCTTCACAGCCGGGCTTGGGGCCGGCTATGGCAGAGTTTTCCTTTAGTATTTTTACTTATTATTCTATTTTTATTCACCTAAGTTTATTTTTATGTTTGATATATTTTTATTTCCTTCTTTCTTTCGTTATTTTTCTTAAAAATTATTATCTTCCATTGATTTTTTTTCGAATTTTGTCTAAGTTCTTAATTATAGAAGAAACTAACAACTTTTTTTTAATTAAGGATTCAATCTTGCCTCCCCATTTCCAACCCAAAGACCACACCTTACGAGTAGGAGGAGGAGGAGAAGCATCGATTGAGGATATGATCCGCCGTGAATTTTCCTTCTCGATCGCGGCTCTCAGGAACTAAATTTTACGGCTCCGCACGCGGTTGAGTCGTTATTTATCTTTGCTTCATTTTCAGCTCAAGCTCGCCTATTTACTTCCAACAGGTACACGCAATATCGCGACATTTGTTTGTTTTCCAGGTTCCGGTGTGAACCCACGCATTGGTTTAAGGACACGTGAATTTTTTGTTCAATGAAGTGTGAGGGACTGAATTGTTCACAGGACTCTCTCGCATTCCCGAACCTGGTTACCAAACAGACAAGCAAGCCGGCGGAATGCAGAATATTTGCGTGCGGACCATCTTGTCAATTTCGCCAGGTTTTGAGAATAGCTCTCCCCTTTGGTGACTCTGGGCACTCAAGATGGTTTTTAGATCATCACCAATCCTATAGAGTCATATATTTACGCAGAAAACTTAGTTCAAGTACTCAAACTTAAAGAGGGCAGTTAACTGGCTAACTTTTTATGAACTAAGCCTTAACACCTGTTAAATACGTACATGCACGTATAATGTTCATCATTACTCTTGAAAAGTCTGTTTTAGACTTCAATCCAACCAAATCAATCAAATCACGGTGAAAATCAATTTCCGTTAAAATTTCCCGAACTTTATTATTGTGAATTCTGTGAGCTAATGCTAAATATGGCTCTGACATTATCGGTTAAGTTTTTCCCATCCCGATCAAAAAAGGCAAAAACAATTTTGCTCAAAGCCCGTCAGTACATCGTGTTGTTAAAAATCATGTGAACCAATCATGTGGATATGATTGCTTCACACAATTATCTTTGATGTACATATATATGTCATTAACAATACAGCAGGAATCACAACTATTATATTTACATAGGATACGGAAATGCAGTTATGGGATGTCAATATTAATTAACTACTTTCAAAAATTTTGATTGTAACGTCCCCGACGTTTGCGGATGATGTTTTTGAGTACGTGCTAGTTACCATTATTTACAGTAGAGCCTCTAATTATCTTCTGATGGTTATATAACAATTAATGACTTACTGGTTTTAGCAACAACGGCACAACAATCCATGCCCAGCAGGTCTGTCTTCACAAAGAACTTGAAACCCTCCAGCTTTATGCTAGGGATAAGTAATTCGATATGGCCTACTCCACCTCTCTATTTCAGGTTCGGATAGCCCAGGCTCTGTCACGCCATTTTAAGGTAGGTTTTCTGAAAAGCAAAATCTTATTAAAATCGGTTTACTGCCTGTCTTCCTTTTATGCGTTGAAAGGTGAAAAGGGTCGAAACCTACCTCCCTTCATTAATTTTTCCACCGCCCTCCAAGATATTTCAAAAGCCAGCATGTGGTCCACGATATTTTCGGGTGTATCCCGGCGTCAATCTCCGCCTCCGCTCTGTGTGCAGCGAACCGAATCATCACAGATATCGGGCAATACGGGAAGTCATCACGCTGGAAGCGATAAAGGTATGTACGGTACACTCCGTGTCCGCTTAGGAATTGAGTTAGGTGGTAACTAACCTTACCGCGCCTTCGTTTGATCCATTTTGAGATATCTGGAATAATCCTGTGTGCCCAGCGTCCTTTAGGTGAATCATCCCATCTTTTTTGCCATTCCAAAATAAATTCACTTCGTGCTAACTGCCGACGATAGGTATAGGACTTGCCCATTGCATATGATTAGTCATAGAGACGTCGACCCTCGTTCGCCAAGATGTCGATGAGGACCATACCTGCTATCAGACAGGCTGCTTCATCTAATGTTGTACGGTAAGCGCACGATGTCCGCAATCCACACAATCGGTATGGAGCTGTGATTTTCCTTGTATTTGCTTTTAACTTCAAAGACGGTGCCCACACTAAAGCTGCATAAAGCAAGATGGAGATGACAACTCTCGAGGCAAGGAGCCGTCGGTTTTGCCTAGGGCCAGCTATATTTGATAACATTCTTGCAACAATGTAGCACCCCGGAAGCTTTAGTCGCTGAATTTTCAAAATGGGATTTGAATTTGAGTCTTTGGTCAGCCATGACTCCTGGCCGCGCCTGTATGATGTGTTCACCGATCCTGATCTTCATCGAAGTTTGCTTCCTTTGTTTGGTGATCAAGCAAACTACATCGCTTTTATGCTCTGCGAGCCTCAGACCAGCTTCCTCTACTCTCGTTTGTGAGTGCCTCGATCTCATCAATATCTTGTGCTACGATAGTCACTCCGATGTCGTCTGCGAAGCCAATGATTGTCACTCCTTTGGGTAGTTGCAACTTTAAAATTCCGTCATACATTATTATCCACAGGAGAGAACCGAGGACTGATCCTTGTGGAACTCCGCAAGTTGTTTTATAGGTCCATCGTCCGAATCGTAACACAATATCGTCTCCCGGAGAAATTCCATGACCAGGTTTTTAGGAGCGCCCAATGGCTAAAGCCGCAATTATTTTGTTCCATTTTGCTGTGTTGAACACATTCTTCACGTCGAGATTAACTACCGTGCAAGATTTATTCGCCTCCATTGCTTTCCCCGCAATTTTCGTCACCGTATTGATCGCATTGACAGTAGATCTTGCGTTTCGAAATCCAAACTACCTGTTTGAGAGACTACCCTCCTTTTCTGTGATTGGTGCAAGCTTATTGAAGATGACTCGTTCGAAGAGTTTACCGATGCCGTTTAGCAAGCATATAGGACTATAAGACAAAGGATCACCCAAACGTTTATTTGGCTTCGAAATTAGCAAAACCTTCTGTTTTCTCTACTTTTCCGGGAAAATCCGATCTTCGAGAAACGTCGTAAACATTTCAGCGAACCACCTTGGAACTCTTTTGATGGCCATTGTGTGTCTGTTTGTCTGTCTGTCCGTCACACGCATTTTTCTCAGAAACGGTTGTAGCGATTTACACCAAATTTGGTGGAAAGGTGAGAATTGTACATTTTGACATTTATTGGAAAGGTGGGGAGTGCAGGGGGGCGAAAGTGGTCATTTCTTTAACACACCCATTCTCAGAAATTACTCAACTGAACATTCTAAAAAAAACCAAAAGGCTGCCACTATATAGCTATATAGGCCCTGAAACACCCTCCCTACCGATATCTATCCAAATAAAGTTAATAATAGTATACTACTATAATTTTTAGTAATTGGCTGCGAAACCCCCCTTAAGCTCATTCTAGCACCAAGCAATGTAGAGTGTAACATAGAGCATAATCCTACCAAGTTTGGTGGAAATCGCACTATTACTAACGAAGTTATAAAAGGTCAAAATTGTCGTTTCTTTGCATATTTGCAAATTCAAATCACCCGAATCTCTCACATAATATATGCATATATTACATCATCATCATCAACGGCGCAACAACCGGTATCCGGTCTAGGCCTGCCTTAATAAGGAATTCCAAACATCATTCATTACCTTCCGGATTCATTACCTTTTCATGATTCCTGGTAAAATAACTGTTGATTTGAAGGAGGAAGCAGAGAGTACGGATTAAAGATAAATACCTACAAAACCATTACTTTCTCAATAACTGGTCATGGCACTTCTACTACTTGGATTAACCAGATAGAATATCGAAGGCGTCGCACAGTTTATATATTTAGGAAGGCCGTACGAACTGAAAGGATGCAACATCACTTCGGAAGCAAAACCAACTTCATCTTTCAGCATACCTTTCAACCTTTCCTTTTTTCAACATAACTAATATCAACACATTTTCGCCCCTGTACTTTACCTATTATACTATACCTGTAGTATAACTCGGTTTGCCTATAATTTATTTCCGCATGATTTATAAACGACTAAATCCATTACTCTGAAATCTTCCGCAGGTTATTTTTACACTTTTTCCCTATTTTATAGCTCCACTCACCCGAAATAAGAGTATTGTATGTCGATCCTTGAAGTCCTATACTGCGAGTATTCATAATTCTTTATTAGAACAAGGACCATCATAGGAAAGTATGACTAAAATTGAAGTGAATCTACTCTACTATCACGATCCAGTTCAGCCCCTTGTTTGTTACCTGATTGACCTGTGCTAACATTGGAGTAGTTGCTTTATGGATTGGATAAGCATTCAATTTATGAGAGATAACAAAAACCAGATAGGACAGTATGTATCTTGGTATTAATCATTCAGAACTATAGCCTATCTATAGATTCAATCTTCTTAGTGCAGAAGTAAAATATTTACTATATTACACACTGGGGCTAGTAAACGAAGTCGCCTTGTTAGTATTGTATTGATTCATGGATATATTTCTGTAGCGAATTACTTATTTACAACTTTCAGTAAGGTTAAAAGAACGTATCCTGACCTCATCTGCCTCCCAGAGTTCAGCGTTTTTGTTGATGATGCTCTTTAAGCTTTAGCATAACATCTAGTGTAACTTCGGAACTCCTTATTCCTTGAAATGCGGCAAAGCATGCTTTGGATCTCAAAGTTTCGCAACCACAATCAGTACCTACTATTTCCTAGGTGGAATATGATTTGAAACGAATACTTTCACTATTCACTGTGACATATCATGGAGTGCATCAAGTATGTATTAACTTCCATTTGTCTTATTGCCGCTCACAACTCAATTCTAGATGTAGCTGCCCTTCCCCAACTGCAACTTATGTCGTGAATGTCCTGTCCTCTTATTTCCTATTTTATCGAGACACTTATTTTTACGCTTGCCAGCAAGTAAGCTGTGAAACCAAGAGCATACCGAACACTACTTTCATTTAAGGGGTTATTCTAGTGATAAATTTTTTTTTACCGATTTTTTTTTACATATTTTGTCAGATAACACGTTTAAGAAAAACTACTAAAAGATCCCATATAAGATGTTCGATAATGCAATATTTTCACATGTAAGGAACAGGAAATTGCGATTTTTGTGAATAAATTTAGGAATAGTAATTATAAGTTTCTATTATGCAAAAAATTGAACTCTTTTCGCACCAAAGCTACCCGGGAGAACAGATTCGCAGAGATAGTTGGCATCGGCACTCGACAGTCGCTTCCGCCACCTGCACTAGGAAGTATTACCTAGACCAACACAATACACACATTAATCAGCAGCAAACATTTACTACCAAACAATAATATTATGAATAAATTATTTAAAACCAAGAATCTGCATCCCAATATTCAAATGCACACGAAATCATCATCAGCCAAAATAACAGGCAATTGTAACAACAACAGTGATACTTGGCGTAGGCATCAGCCTGGCCCTCGACAACATCAACCACAACTTGTATTAAAAAGAACGGTGATGTTTGTTAAAAACTAATACAGTGATGTTATTATGTTGTAATGTTTGGTAATGCTTGAAGAGCGCTCGGTGAAGTTTATGTGATATTATACAACAAAGTGATATTACGTACACCACCTGGGTATCTTTAATACAGTAAAAGTCAGCAATAAAATCTTTTCCTCAAAACATATTTTTTTGATGCACGGGGTAGCGGAAAGGAAAATCCAATGCGCAGATTTAGTCTGACTTTTTTTTAAAAAATTTATGGTATAATTAACATGTGCACTCTCCTAGAATTAGGAAACAATATTATATTCTGGATATTTGGGAATAATTTTTCCAATACGATCTTCGTCATGGCTTCTTTGCGCAGGCAGTTCTGGCACTTTGCAAAAGTTTGAACAGTAGTACACTCTTTTGCATCTTAAGTCACGACCCAAATGGAGGTCGATGCGAAGCAAAAATACACCGCCATAGAATCGAAGAAACCCAGAAATATCACTCGGCGCCGACCACTTGAACTGAAAATCGCCTAAGAATCAACTGGGCTTATTAAGGTTTTGTGTGAAACAAAACCTTATTAAAACCGATTCAATGTCTATCTTTCACACCCGATTTACTGGGAAACAGCTAGACCAATCGTCACGAAATCTGGTGAGAAGTAGTAGTCTGTAAACCCCTTCACATATGGCGCCATTTTGTATTGAATTTGAAGGAAGGCTCTCCATATATTCGAAAGAGGGGTGTAAATTTTTTTCCACCTAATATGGTCATGTGGGGTATCAAATGAAGGGACTTGATTAATACTTTTCGAAACTGATCCTATTTCTAACATTGGATGAAACATAGAGGAGATAGGGCTCAAATTGTGCACCTCAAATAATAAGTGTCGTTTTCAGCGCCTATCCAGCCAAAAATCACAGCCTTGCTGAATCTGGTCCTCAAAATACATCCCTTTCCAATACCTGTTTAAATAAAGTTAATAGTAGCATATTATATATTACAGTATCTTACCATTGGTATAAGGAATAATATAAGGCATAACTTTGGGAAATTTAAATGAAATCCAGCTATTATCAACAAAGTTATTGGCGTTGAAACTTTTGCATTTCACGAAAATTTATTCCACTGGGGTATGTCGTCATCAGACAGACATTTGTATGTTGTTTGTTGTAATTAAGTTTGTAAGTAGTGTCCAATAGGATAGATTTGTATGTAAGCTAATACCAGTGGTATTTCCTTCAAGTACATACTTGTATACTTTTGTGCACGAGGTAATGCGCGTGAAGATGCGTTAGATTAATTTGGGTGGGCAACGTTTGTTTATTAGGATTAGCACAATATTGATGACTTTGACATGTATGTACATATGTATATCTGGAGCAATTAATCAAGGAATATTTTGGATTTTGTAACTCTTTACGAATAGAAAACGATACACAAGGAGTTCCTCCCATAGAATGAGCACAAAGCCTTTTACCCGAAGTGCCCAGCGTCCAGTATCTCGACTTGGTATTCGGTTAGATTTGGGGGTATATCAATAAAAGATTACACTAATGCATAGACAAACCGCCGTTCGTGAATTAGGCACCAGCGATTTTGGCCGGATTTTGGCAAGAAAATCTACTTTAGGTTGGAGGCTCATTTTCGGTTCAGCCGATGTGAAAACAATGAATTGCCATTATTGGAGCAATCACAATCTGCAAATGTTCGACCAAAGATCAATACATCCACTAATTTTGATAGTTTGGTACGATTATCAGGTTATCCATTAGACCATATTTCTTTCAAAATGAGAAAAAAAATACCGTTATCCGACTTTCCATTACAATAGCACAACAACATTGATAAATCCGAGCTGTGATTCCAGCAGGACCGCGTTACACGCCACGCAAGTGACGCAGCACTCGAAGATATTAAGGAATAATGAGTCATCTCGCGGGGAGCATTCATCAATTCACTGCCGCGATCCTGATGCCACCTGATTATTTGTTTGAGGTTAGCACAAATCGTTAGTCTATGCTAACAGGCTCTCCATTTTGGACAGGCTCAAGGCTAATTTCAGGACACTATTGGAGCAAATTGTTCTTCATTTGATCTGATCCGATCAAGTGAAAGTGAACTTACGATCCTTCAACCCCTAAATAAAAAAGTATAATTAATGATATGCCAGTTTCGCAGCATCGATTTGCATATATTATGTATTTGGTCTATCACATGCAAAGCTGACTTTTCAACGAATGTCGATTACCATGACCGAATTTTATCAATCAAAGTATTCACCTTCGCTACCTTCGCCTATTTTCGTCGTAAATCTGAGAAAGCTAGTTGAAAGAAGGTGATATATTAATAGGCACAAATTTAAATTTATTTGGTAGAATTGCCGTTTAAGGTCACTATCGTTAAGACAGCACAAGTTATTGTTGTAAATCCAGCGAAAGATAATTACCCAAAGGTTCTCCATTAGATTTATGCTTGGCGAATCGACGAAGTGTGACAAAACATCGGTTCGTTGAGAATACATTTAATGGTAACCATATGAGATGATACAATCTGAAATTGAAGCGTCCCGTGAAATTAAACCCTGTCCAAATGATTTCTGAATCGCCATCGAAGTCTCTTCTCCAATAAAAAACTGGATGTCTGGAAAGATCATGCCAGTGATTGGAAAAACTATCTAGTGGTCCTAACTTAAAGTTCTTTTCTTTAGAGAATGGAATGGAAAAAGCTGGTGACAACTTGAAATCTTCAAGGTCACAAGGTTTTAATTTCGTGTCGTCTGATACAAGAAACTTAGAGCATTTTGAAATTGACCGGAAGAACCTGAATTCATAAATTCTTCATTTTCATCGAGTTTAGAAAGCTCAAATTCACATAAATCGGGAAACTACCCCATACCTCGCTGCTTAACCTATCCGAAACAATCCAGATAGACTTTCTCGAAATTGATGAAAAGCAGGTAGAGTAGTAATCTAGACTTCACACACTGCTCCACAATGATCCAGGTTGGTGTTAATGTGGTCCACACAGGACCTTACTTAACGAAAACTAGTCTACTGCCTTTCAATAAGGAGTGCAATGAGTTCTTTGATGCTTCCCATGATGATTTTAACCATTATCTTTTCTAAAAGCAGGAAGCACGCTGTTTCCTCAGTTTCCGCACTCCTCAATCTTAACGATCAGCCCGCTAGTCAATTCATTAGAGAGAATCTCATATTTAATTCATAAATTACTGAATAACTGGGTAGTACCTCTGCGCACTTCTGCGGAGAGACAGTCAAGAACAGAAGCTTTACCGCGTTGATCACAAAAATAATTTCATTTTTGACTGGAGGATACCCGCATGTTACCCTTTCGAAAGGCTAACTTTGAAGGTTTGAATTCAACTCCGGCGACCATCAACTGGGTTTTTATTCTGCCTCCTTCATCTTTTGATGATGTCCTCGACGCCCTCTATATTATTCGAACTAATCTATCTCCCTGTTATATCCCATCCTCTCCAGTGTCCTTGCGCTATTAACCATGCTGCTCTCAGTCATTTCGAAGCCTCATA
The DNA here is from genome assembly GCF_905115235.1 of Hermetia illucens. NCBI lineage: Eukaryota > Metazoa > Arthropoda > Insecta > Diptera > Stratiomyidae > Hermetia > Hermetia illucens. The sequence goes on along the minus strand of NC_051850.1, from coordinate 130,260,762 downwards.
ACTACTTTTAATTATAATTACTTTTTCTTTCAGTGTATAACTCTTCTTCTATTTGCTTCTTCCTTCCCTGACTTAGCACCCGCATCCTTTGCAATTCCTTCCTTTCTTAATCCAGTACATCATTGGCAAACCTTGACGATGATTTTAGTCCAGATCCATTCTAAGCTCTTCTCTGTCCCGTCGTGATCAGCTGCGCCATTCTATTTTATCTAAGGCCTGATCCAGATGTAGTCACGAGATCTTCTCGCAATTTTTCCACGATCTTCGCAACGCCATATCAATCACGGATATCCTCATTTTCGATGTGATCACGGTGGTTGGCATTCTTGTAAATTTGCCTATTGGCCAGCGTTTTATCATTGAGAAATTTGTGGTAGAGCCATTTTTTTTCACGGGCCTTCGTTTCAACATCGTAATTCCAAAGCCAGATATCTTGGTTGATAAACCGGCTACCTGGCTTACTCATTGAAGAGATACATCTGTAGTGTCTGGGGCTTTCAGACATATGTATTATCTTATTCGTCAGGTTGTCCCTGGACGAGAGAATACATTTAATAATATGCAACGATCCTTCGCTTTTTTTTAGGTTTCAGCACCCTTTTGCTTTCCCAACTGACTCCTTTCAATTTCCAAGTTCCTATTCCGAACTCCACTGATATCAAAAATTTAATGATTAATTTTATTTATTTTGAAAAAAACCTACTACTTGGTACCTTTCCCCTAAACCTTGGTACCTTTCCCCTGAACGTAATCGAACAAAGGAAATATTATTGCTGGTATTGGGTATAAGCCTAACATCGGGCCTCTAATGGAGGTGAATGTATGTACATGCATTTGATAATGCACCAACAACGGTATTTATTTGTTGCCGCCGCTGCCGCTGACTTGAAATTAAGAGTTGAAGGTTGGGGCGGGCCTGGGCCGGCTGATAAGGTGGATCGGTGATAAACCGGCAAAGAACTGTCATCTGCTATATCATCAATTTAATTTCGGGGAGTGAAGAAGCCGTCAAGGCAAACTGCCGGCGGAGGTATTTTTTCTTGTGATTACTTTCATCAGGGTAACAGTTACTGTTGAAGATCTTATTGCTTGTCCTTAAAATAAAATATATGGAAACTTTTTTTATACCACTGATGAAGGCACCAGAATTAATAGAATTTGTGGATGCTAGGTCCAATATGAACATCTATACAATAATGGAACTTACTACTTTCATTACAATGGTTTTATTTTAATTTAATCGATTTTTTAGATTTTCCAGTTTCCATTCAGTAATTTTAGTTTTTGTTTCTATTCCTATATATATTTATCTGCCACTTCAAATAAACTTCAACTGTTTTTTTCCTTTTTCGGGCTGAGCAATGAAGACAATTTAATCTCACTTTGATTTGAGGGCTCCTTCTCCCCCTCTTTTTCTTGTAATCCGCCAATCTAGCGCCAGTAAGGGGTATGCTCCAGGATGCCAAGGCAAGGGGGGGAGCTCGAAAACCGCGTCTCATCGCACGTTTGAGGCAGGAATGGTCTCGATTGAGTATGGGAACCGTCGTGAATCTTCTCTTTTGATCACGGTACTCGGGTCCGGAGTTATACGACTCCACGCACGCGGTCGATCCATTATGTTTTTTATTTTCGCTTTCCAATTTAGCTGTTGATTCATTCGATAGGTGCACGCGAAGATAGTTGGAAAAATTAAATTAGTAAAAAAATTACCAATAAATCCGGCATTCTAAGCGTAGCAAGCTGAACAATAAAATATAAGAAAGTTTATTCAAACCATTTCGAGCCAAAGTGAAGTGTATTTTCGCGATTGGGTATAAGAGCGAATTAGGAGAAATCATTACTTCACTAAAAATATTTTATTTACCGACGAAGACCGTTTTACTAGAGAAGGAACCTTTAATTAACCAGGAATTATTTGAGACTAATCGACAGGGTGTCACGTTCTTCCAAACCGATTTTTTCTTTGCGGGATGTCCCGCTCGATTTACCACAAAATGTTGAACTTAACAGAAGGAGCAAGATGTGGTTTCACCAGGACAGGACGCTTCTACTCAATTCCAGGGGCATTACATCCTTTCTTAATCAAAAATATCGCTAATGATGGAAAGACTGGTATGGGCGGATACAATGTCCTGTAAAATCGTTCAATTTAAATCCACTGGATCACTTTCTCTGAAGGTATTTGAAAAAACACCATAAGACCTTAGAAGGAGTTCCTTCTAAAGTTGTGCTACTGCAAAGATATCAGCCAGAATATTATTAAAAGCAATACGTAATTTCAGTAAAAAAAACACACTTCATAAAAAAATCAAATGAATGTCCGTTATATCATTTTGGCCGTTGAAAATAAATATCTTTGTTATTTTGCGAAATTTAGTGTTTTATTTTAATTTTAGAAATTAATTTTTTTAAGAAGATTAGTACATCGTGTATGTTAAAATTCGAGGAAATTGAATTAAACAGCATAATTTTATGAGAGAAAACACATTTTCCTGCATTTGAAAAGCGACTGCTTCTACACAACTTACTCTATTTTCAAAAAGAAACATTTGTGTTCTAGAGCGAAGTCCTAACTTAGATTCAAGGTTTATTCCATGCTTCAGTTATCCTAGGTTTTAAATTATTATGGTTTTAGTGGTTTAAAGATAGCGATTCTTTAAAAAATTAAGCTGTTTATGGCAGCTAAAGGGTTAAGAAATCGAGAATATTACCGCCTGTTTTTCACTTAGAATTGCATGAGGAATGGCTTGGCAAAAAGCTTGTCCCGTCATTTTGAAACACCCTGTATAAAAAAAGGGCATAAATACGAATATCGGAGTCCTGGAAAAGAGCCACTACAGTATATATTATAGCAGTCATCCGGTAAACCCCGGTAAACCTGCTGTTATCGGTTTCGCAAATATAAGCGAAAAGCTATGCACTCTCCGCTTGCGAGGCAAATTTAGATACGGACTAAGCCGCAAAAACGTTCACGACCCTACAGAGGAGACTGCAGAGTCGAAGAAGGATACCTTCCACGAACCAATTGAGCAGACCCTCGAAGCCTGTCCCAAGTATGATATCAAAATCATGCTACATGAAGATGGATGATTCTGCAACCAATATAACGACAAAATCTATGAGCGATACCATGACCGTCAAGTTGTGGAAAAAATCCGGCTCAACAGTTTGCAGTGAGCAGGTAACTTATTTCGTATGGATAAGGATGATCCAGCACGAAAGTCTATAAGGACAATATCTATGGTAGAAAAAGAAGACGAGGCAGGCCCTGCCTGAGATGGACCGATGGCGTAAGTCAGGATGTCAGACAGCTTTTAGGGATATCGAATTGGTAGACCTCGGCACAAAACCAGGATGTTTGAGGTTCCTTAGTAAAGCTGGCCTAGACCGGATATCGGTTGTTGCGCCATTGATGATGATTATAAATACGAATTGTCAAAGAACTTTTTAATATCCAAATTTTACGTGTTTTTTACAGCCTTTTCTGACTGCGCTTTATCTTCCACCCTTCCTTCCACCAGCCTTCTGACAATATTTGTCTTGTATTTGTGGGCCTTCGCTAGATATCTAAGCAAGAATTCAACCATGCAAGAGTCAGTTTGTTTTTGACGAAAATTTGACAGGTTTGACAGCCCGTCCACGCTTTAATCTTCTAGTAGGCCTTCTGACTGTCCGGAGGTTCCGTCACCAACAACTATCCAACCATTTCCAAGTGAAATTCTTCGTGCAACGAATCATTTAAATTTTAAAGTAGTCAGCTCTTAAGCTTTTAGATTATGATAAACGTCAGTTTTACAATCTCTTGTTTCCGTTTCAGATTTTTTTTCCGTCATATAATTTTATTTGATTTTATTCTTGTCCAGCTCCAGCTGTACTTATAACACACCAATTCAACGAGAACGGGTTTATCACAGCGACTATCTAGTATTAAGCTTAACCAGGTCCAGTATCTTTTGATCAGTTTTTTTTTCATTTGAAAGTAGCGGAAACCGTCATGGTTTATGGTAGTTCCTCAAAAAACAAACCGCCTTCAGTAATTGAACAGTACCAGTAATTAAAGAACGTGGTTTCTATTTGGGGATTCAGTTAAGATTTTTGATAAACTGTATAACATTTTGAGAGAAGTACATATGACTCTTTCAGTTCCCAAATTCTGTGATGATAAGTACAGAGAAGTACGAAATACATTTACATATATCAATTCACTACGAGAACTACTGAATTTTCAAGCATACAACTGACTGTGCTCTCTAATTAATTGCACACATGATAACAAATTTGAAAGCATATTTGAACGTTTATGCTCTACGAACCGTGAATGGCATTCAATTAATATAAAAGCCTACGTTATGCCCAAAAATAATTGCAGACCATTATCCTTTCAATATTCATTCGGAGTGACCAGCACCATGAAGTTAATTGAATGCACTTGCACTCAACTAGTATCTTGTTAAGTGTAGTACCGACCAGGACGTATGGAGGGAATTGGAAGTTTTGTGTCGTTGAGTAGACTCGTAGGACTCTGTCCAACTATATTGAGACCAAAACAGGGAGCAAACCCAATTTTATCACTGTTACCGCCCGTTATTTTCGTTTTACTCTTCCTAATAAGTTCATTATCCTTGTGTAATCTAGTTAATGTGTCTAACAAAACGATCGCCTTCGTGGGAATAATACAATATATTCCAAATGCAGCTGCATTACTTCTTTGGGCGTGGAATATATCCTGTCGTCATGAATCATTCCACCAAATAGTTGAAACGTTGGAAAATGTCGACATGTGGATGCGTAAATATTGTGGCGGCAAAATGGAACTGATGTTTGAAACTATTAAGAAAATCGCCAGGTTGTTCACATTTGGTAAACCATTCATTCGATTTTTAAAAACTCTTGTAGAAATCACACTGCAAGGAGTGACAGGCTACTCAAGTTTTCTTTTCAAAATTTCTTAGTTCGACAAATTCAATCCATTTACCTTGGTATCTACCTGAAAAGTGCATATAATTGCTCTCAGACTTTTCCCATCTTGGAGTATAATATTTTTTTGATCCCCTTTACCTCAAATTCCAAGTTTCCCTGGACTGGATGGATGTGTACAATGAATTATTTTATTACTGGCTGGTCTTCACTCATGCCTGAGTCCTGTGACGACAAGAAAAAAATAGATCTCTCCCAGGAGCTGAAGTTCAGCGATACCATCGTTGGAAAAGATGGAAATGCGAGGACAAAACGAATTCAAAATATAGGAGAGGCTTCTATAAACTGCACTTACTATTTGGGCATCAGATGCTGCATACAGTGCAGTTCTGAGGTCAAGCGCTGCGTAACACAGTATGGAATTCATCACTCAGCATTAAGTAGCCCATGCCTTCGGGATTTTGCATTCGTAATTGCACTGGATAAGTTGTACAAAGATATTGCAAATTATAATGATCTGTCATCACTCCAACGTATTTTATAGTTGGCTTTGAACGGATGTGTGCATAGATGTATCCTTCCAAGGTATTGTGACGAGTTCCGCTGGCGGCCTCTACCCACGTTATCAGAGGCGGAAATCCTGCTGGTATTAGTAGTCAAATATTTAGGAGTACATTTCATCTTCAAGCTAACGTGGATGTATTATATTCAGGAACAATACCAAAAGATTGCTGCCGAACTGCGATATGTAAGACCTGGGGACTTTCACTAAAATGTATTAACTGGAGGTACACATATATAATAAAACCAATTTTCATGAATACATGCATCATCTGGTGGCCGATATCGAACTTCGCTAAGCAGGAAGCTTTTGACGCAGATTCAGAGTATTACTGGAGCAATGAGAACTACACCGACCGCGACACTCGAAGCCATCCTAAATCTACTCCCCATTCATTTAGAGATGAAACGGAAAGCAGATAACAAAGCATACCCGCTTGATATCATAGGCGCGTTGAAAGGCGGCCAATCATAGGATAATGCATCCATCTGGAAATTCCTTCACAAACATCCGGTGGCTCTACCCGGCTGATCATATGGTTTCCAAATCGTCTTTCATTAGACATCGGTCTAAGCCTGCCTTAATAAGGAACTCCTGATATCCCGGTATTGCGCCGAGGTCCACCAATTCGATATCCCCAAAATCTGTCTGGCGCCCTGACCTACGCCATCGCTCCACCTCAGGCAGGGTCTGCCTCGTCTTCTTTTTTTAGCATAGATATTGCCCTTATAGACTTTCCGGGCTAGATCATCCTCATCCATACCAATTAAGTGACCCGCCCACCGTAATCTATTGAGCCGGATTTTATCCACAACCAGACGGTCATGGTATCGCTCATAGATTTCGTCGTTATGTAGGCTACGGAATCGTCCATCCTCATGTAGGAAGACAAAAATTCTTCGGAGGATTCTTCTCTCGAACGCGGCCAAGAGCTAGCAATTTTTCTTGCTAAGAACCCAAGTTTCCGAGGAATACATGAGGACTGGCAAGATCATAGTCTTATACAGTAAGCGCTTTGGCCTTATGGTGAGACGTTTCAAGCGAAGCAGTTTTTGTAAGCTGAAATGGGCTTTGGCCAACAACGGTTAGCGGATTTCATCGTCATAGCTGTTATCGGTTGTGATTTCCGACCCTAGATAGGAGAAATTTTCAACGGTCTCAAAGTCGTAATCTCCTATCTTCATTGTTTTCGTTTGACCAGTGCGATTCGATGTTGTTCGTTCTTTCGATTTTGGTTTTGACACCGACATAGCAACCATGTACTTCGTCTTGCCTTCCTTAATGTACAACTCAAGATCTCGCGCCGATAGCCGCCTCCTCGATCTGGATGAAGGTAGACTCTACATCTCGGGTTGTTCTTCCCATGATGTCAATATCGTCCGCATAGGCTAGTAGTTGCGTGGACTTGAAGAGGATAGTGCCTCTCGCATTTATATCGGCATCGCGAATCATTTTCTCCAGAGCCAGGTGAAAGAGGACGCATGATAGGGCATCCCCTTGCCGTAGACCGTTGTTAATATTGAATGGTCTCGAGGATGCTGCTTTTATCTGGTCTCCCACATTGGTCAGGATCAGCCTAGTCAGTCTTATCAATTTCGTCAGGATACCGAATTCTCAGTTTTACCCTCGCTATGCTGCCACAGGCGGCTTTAAAGTCGATTAAAAGATGGTACAATTGATGTTCATATTCCAACAACCACAACTGGCTTGCCTGGAGTGAAGCCTCTTTGATGTGGGTCAATGATGTTCTGGGCGTATGGTGCTATGCGGCCTAGCAAGATAGAAGACAGCATTTTATAGATGGTACTCAGCAATGTGATACCTCTATAATTGCTGCACTGTATGATATTCCCCTTTTTATGTATGAGCCAGATAATGCTTCTTTGCCAGTTGTCAGGCATTGATTCGCTGCCACACACTTTGAGCACAAATTGATGAACCACTTGGTGTAATTGGTCGCCTCCATATTTAACCAATTCGGCTGTAATTCCATCGGACGCGGGGACTGTTACTTCTATCCTCGGTGGTGGCAGTATTTGTCCGTTGGCTTCAGTTGTTGGGACCTCCAACTCGCCGGTGTTCTGGTTATTCAGTAGTTCATCAAAGTACTCAACCCATCGTTCCAAAATGCCCATTCTGTCGGAAATCAGATTACTCAGCTTGGCTCAGCAGGATGGACATCGAAGTGTGTAAGGCTTCATCCTGCTGACTTGTTGGTAAAACTTTCGCGGCTGGTGCGGTTGCTCCCTGTACTTTTAGAGTTCACAGATCTATTGGTTCTGCAGGGTTCCTTTTTTCGTCTGTGTCGCCACGCGCGCCCGCGTTCTTTGGGAATGCAGCATTACTCGGTATGCAGCATTCTTCCGTTCCGTTGCTAGCTTACATTCATCATCAAACAAGACGTTCCGACTTTTCTTCCGGCTGGGGATAAGCATCTTTGTGGCGGTATAAATGATAACGTTCTTCAAGTGGTTGTGAAGATCATTTGTTGATGCTTTATCTCCAGGATCTCATTTGACTGCGGTTATTGCGGCATCCATTCCGGTTTTATAGGTGTTACGGAGGGCTGTGTTGTGAATGGTTTCAGTATTTACTCTCACCTGATTGTCAGAGGGGATTGTAGGGGGTGTCGTAATTCGAGCTCGGAGCAATATGCCAACAAGATAGTTGTCCGAGTCTATATGCTCCCCGTATATGTTCTGACATTCATCTAGGCTGAGAAGTGGCGGCGTTTAATCATCACGTGGTCAATTTGGTTGAAAGTGGTCCCATCTGGAGAGGCCCACGTATGTTTGTGGACCGCTTTCCGGGCAAACCAGGTACTTCCAACAACCATTTCATACGATACTGCTGACTGAATAATCCGCAGTCCGTTCTGATTGGTATCTCTATGTAAGCATTGGGAGCCAACGTATCGTCTGAATACGGGATCCATCCATACTTGTTGAAATCTTGAAGTATGATTCGAATGTCATACTTGGGACAGGCTTTGGGGGTCCACTCAACTGCCTCGTGGAAGATATCCTTCTCCGACTCTGCAGTCTCCTCTGTAGGGGCGTGAACGTTAATGAGGCTTAGTTATATTTCTAAATTTGCCTCGCAAGCGCGGGGTGAATACCCTTTCGCTTTTATTTTCAAAGCCAATAATAGCAGGGATTTTTTGGCTGACTAATAAACCTACTCCGAGCACATGGTTTACTGGATGGTCGTTATAATATATGGTGTAGCGGTTCTTCTCCAGGAAACCGGTCCCTGTCCAACTCATTTCCTACAACGCTGTTACATCAGGCTTATATTGGGACAGGGTGTCGGTTAGCTGCTCAGTAGCATTCGATCTGTATAGGTAGCGCTCTTTCCGTGAGAAAACGCGCAAATCGTTAATCCGTTGTCGTTTTGAAATCCATCCTGTCTGTGGCTTCGTGACATTGGTTTTCCGTGGAGGGTTGTCAGCCCTATCCAACCACCAACCCGGAGGACCAATTGTTACATTTTGTCCCATTTTTAGGCGCGGGGGACTTGCCTTCATCCTTCTCCGTCTGCAGTTTTTCATAAAGAAAGAGCTCCCAACGATCACCACGTAGAGGTGGAGATAGGGTTTAGTAGTAGAGCTGTTGGTGTTGGTGCTAAATCATTAGCAGGTGCTTCCCAGTTTTATGCTCCATCGTGGGTACCAATCCACGTGTCGCCCTGGGACCTATACTACCCTTTGACCGTCCTTTCATTAGACATACTCTGGCATAATTACCAAAAGCGAAAAATGATTGACAAATAACCACGACTGTTTTGGGATTAATAATAAACGTTGGTGCGACAATCCAATTGGATTGGGGCCTTGAAGTGTGTTAGAGCACTTCATTAAAAATCGCAACGGCAAACTACAGGATGGCAGTACCCTGTAGGAGACAGTGTGGTCAACATTGCACCCGGCAGTGACTATTACCTTTACTTGACTCAGGCAGACATTCGCCGCTAAGTCAACTGGTAGCCGACGTCAAGTCGCGATACAAATCCCACTGCCACCAGAGGGATTTGAACCGCAACCTTTCGTGTAACCACTGAGCTGTCGACACCCTTTTGGGATTGCACACCTAATTATTTTCACCAGCGGGTTAGTCATGGAAGACGAATCAGGCGCAGGCGTGTTCTCAGGAAATCCGATTATGAAAATTGCGTGATCTCTCTTAACAATGACGATCGTATTCCAATCGGAGATATATTCCACTTCATTGGTAGCAGAAATATACTTGTAACGAAAGTAGCGGGGTCGCACCATTTGAATCTGTGTCGGCAGACTGGCAGCGTTATAAACACTAGGCAGCAAAAACCTTTCAAGTCAGTTTTGTCTGGAGTTGAAATCAGTTACTGCCGAAACTCGACCGACTGAAGGAAATATTCCTGATGTGGGTGCCTAGGCACTCAAACATCGGTGGTATTGAGGAAGCTAACAGGCTGGTTCGTCAAGGGTTCATAGCTAGATTTTGGCATCCGGTCATCCATTGTTGTTTAGGTTTCCAGCCAAAAGTGAGGAGGAGGAAGAGACGACCCTGCCTGGCCTCCTTAGATCTCAGAGGAGGATACCTCACTAAGATTTTCTTCAATGAAGAATCTGCATACTCTCGGCCTCTGTAGACTGTTCTCAGATCCGCAGCAGCGTGCGAACTCTGCAGGCGGGATGCCATTGAATATGGGATTTTCGGGGGTAGTACAATAGGCCTGGCAATAGCCTGAGTGCTTGGAACTTCGGCTCCTCCTCTGAACTAAACTAAACTGACGTAGATCAAACCTATAATCGATAAGAATTTTAATATGTTCCCTGTTATTATGTGTTTCAAACTGGCTCCTGTTGCCTTCACCTGCTTTGCGCAGGTGCCGAACTCTGTCCCAGGACATGTATGTCACTCTCCCTACAGAATCTGCAGAATTCTAAGCAAACTTAACCTACAATGACCAGTAAATATTCCCACTATCCTCATAAAGCTCTTCTTGATGAGGGTATCAAGGGGAAGGCAGGCATAATGGCACAAGGGAAAGCAACACGCAGGAAATTTGAATTAGAGAGCAGAATAGGTGTTCTTAACAGTGGATAGGCAAGAGAGAGTTGTAGAAGTTATGAGGAAGGAATGGAAGGCCGCGATTATTAGTTACGATTTCTGATAATATGTCGAAGAAATCTTTGCACAAGAGGGAACTGAAGCAAGGGAAATATATATTAGGATATGATAAAAGGAAACACGTTTGGCGGTGTAGGTCATGTGGTGATAGAATCGTAAGGGCAAGAGGAGGTGGATCATTTCAGCACGGAAAGGAGACTTAACAGCTGTCAGGGTGCCTACACCGGATAACTTACCTAGTGCAACAGTCGATGTCACGACGAAAAACAGAGTAACCTTCGTGGAGCTCGGAATATAAAATCCTGTTATCCAAACCAATTTCAATAATTGGAAAACTAAAGTAGATGAATTGAAATTCAGCACTGTGGTCCTCAGACCCCTTACATTTTGGAAAAAAAAATGATTCAATTTTGGCTATCCAGGTGGGGGATCCTTCGATGAGGTTCGATCAGTATCGCGACAGCCTCGAAGTAGTGAAGATATATCACTTTGAAGGAGTCTATCACTCTATGGGGAGAGCCATCCTTCGTAGGATTCAAAGAGCAGAAAGGTGAAGGATTAGGCAAGAACATCACCCGAAATGGTGGAAGAGGAGCCCGGAATGACAGCAGGTGCAGCCGGTTTTGGCATCGATGATCATGAAGTTATTTCATACTATTTTTCCACTTCGCCTTTTTTATCGCATTTTCTATTTTACAACCTGCCTATCATTTTTCTGCATTCCTCATAGAGCTTTTATTTTTCCCATCTCTGCGTATTTTTCGAGACATTTACGCATGCACCGTTTTCACCGTTTTTTCCATTCGTTTCCACACATCCATACCACTCGCGCCATTAAATTTTTTGGCCTTTATATATATGTATGCTTAATCAGTCAGTCTTTTCCTTGGAAAATGGCTTTCGCCATGTTTTTCATATGGTAATGAATGCGTTACTCAGTGATTGAAATTTTCAGTTTCAGCCACATTAGGGTTAATGATAGTCACTGCTCAATCTGTTCAGGTGAGTACTCAACTACATTAAGTATACATTCGTTCTCAGTACATCTCATATGTGATCACCACTAGGTAGATATTCATAAACCTTACACTTGGGGTAACTGGTACATATGGAGCATCCCTGATTTTTCAATAATGGTCATTGGCCTGCAGTACAGTGGTTGGATTTTTATTTTAGCCAAACGAGTTCAACATATTCGGCTCCAAATAAGGTAAACACTAAGAGATTTTTCTTTCGTAAAAGAAATCAATAGATTTTTAAGAATATTCGCTTTGTGTTCTTATACAAGTTACAAATATTCTTATTTGGTAACGTAAGATAAATTAAAACGTCCAAAGTGCCTGAATCATCATCATCATCAACGGCGCAATAACCGGTATCCGGTCTAGGCCTGCCTTGATAAGGAACTCCAGACATCCCGGTTTTGGGCCGAAGTCCACCAATTCGATATCCCTAAAAGCTGTCTGGCGTCCTGACCTATGCCATCGCTCCATCTTAGGCAGGGTCTGCCTCGTCTTCTTTTTCTACCATGGATATTGCCCTTATAGACTTTCCGGGCTGAATCATCCTCATCCATACGGATTAAGTGACCCGCCCACCGTAACCGATTGAGCCGGATTTTATCCACAACCTAACGGTCATGGTATCGCTCATAGATTTCGTCGTTATGTAGGCTACGGAATCGTCCATCCTCATGTAGGGGGCCAAAAATTCTTCGAAGGATTCTTTTCTCAAACGCGGCCAAGAGTTCGCAACTTTTCTTGCTAAGAACCCAAGTTTCCGAGGAATACATGAGGACTAGCAAGATCATTGTCTTGTTTAGTAAGAGCTTTGACACTATGGTGAGACGTGTCGGAACAGTTTTTCTCAGCTGAAATAGGCTCTGTTGGCTGCCAATAACCGTGCGCGGATTTTATCGTCATAGCTGTTATCGGTTATGATTCTAGGGTCGAAAATAGGAGAAATTTTCAACGGTCTCAAACTTGTAGTCTCCTATCTGCGTTGTTTTCGTTTGAATAGCGCGATTCAATGTTGTTGATTCTTTGTTCTTTAGCGCTAACGTTGCCACCATGTACTTCATCTTGTCTTCGTTAATGGCCAGCCCAAGATCTCGCGCCGACCACGACACATCTTGGGTTGTTCTTCCCATGATGTCAATATCGGCTAGTTGTTTGGTGCACCTGAAGAGGATGGTGTCCCTCGCATTTACGTCTAGATCGTGAATCACTTTCTCCAGGGCAGCATTATAGGGCAAGTATAGTTTTACCATGGCTATGCTATCATAGGCGGCTTTAAAGTCGATGAAAAGATGCTACTGATATCCACATTCCGGCAGGTTTTCCGTAACTTACCGCTGAGAGAAAGTCTGATCTGTTACTAATTTACCAGGAGTGGAGCCTCTTTGTCATGGGCCAGTGATGTTCTTAGCGTATAGGGCTACCCGACCGAGCAAGATAGAGGAGAATATCTTATAGATTATGAGCAACGCGATTTCTCTATAATTGCTGCACTGTGTGATATCTCCCTTTTTATGTACGGGACAGATAATGCCCCGTTGCCAATCGTTAGGCATTGATTCGCTGTCCCATACTTTGAGCATCAGTTGACTTAGGATTTTTAAGCCGGTGGATTGCATGAACTGTTTCTTCTATGCTTGATGGTGGTAGCATTTGTCCGTAGTCGTCAGTTGACGGGATCTCGAACTCGCCGATATTTGGGTTGTTGGGCAGTTCATCTAAATACTCAAGCCTTTGCTCCAATATACCCATTCTGTCGGAAATTAGATTCCCCTCTTTGTCTCGGTAGGATGAGCATCGAAGTGAATAAGACTACTTCCTACTGACTTGTTGGTAAAACTTACACACCTGGTGCTGTTGCTCCCTGTACTTTTCAAGTTCACAGACCTGTTGGTTCTCCCAGGCTTTCGTTTTCCGTCTCTAAAATCGCTTCTCCGTTCGACGGAATTCGTGATAGATCTCTGCGCTTGCCCGCGTTCTTTAGAAATGCATCCCGTTCCGTTGCTAGCTTACATTCATCATCGAACCACCCGTTTCGACTTTTCTTTGGGCTGGGGCCAAGTGCGTTTGTGGCCGTATCAATAATAACGTTCTTCAGGTGATTGTGAAGATCATTTTTGGATGCTTCATCTCTGGAACATCTGTTAGCTGCGGTTATTACGGCATCCATTATGCCTTACGGGATTGTAGGTGGTGAACTCGGAGCACTGTGCCATCAAGGCTGAGGTGGCGCCGTTTGATCAGCACTTCCAGGACCTATTCATTCCATACCATTGGGATTTCGACGGGATCCACTTGGATAATAGGAAGGCTAGCTATTCGCATTTTGTGGGAAAAGGCTCGTCAGTTTCTCGTGTAGCAAGTTAGGGCAAGTATCCGATGGAGAGCGTTTGCTTTTGATTTTGGACATCACTGTTTTGTAGGTCGAGGATGAAGGAGGGACTCCCATGGGCCCGAATCAACTTCTTTACACAGCCGCTCTTTGTCTATCCATCACATCCGATTTATTCGGAAATGGTTAGATCGATTGTCGCAACATTTAATGAGAACGTGTGATCAATGGATCCTTTTACATACAGTGACAATTTTATGTTGGGTTCCCGTACATGCGAAAAGGGGGAGTAATTTTTTGCACAGGATATGGCCATGTGGGGTTTCAAATGAAAGGGTTCAATATCAGTACCAGCGAAACTGGCCTCACATTTGAAATCGGTTGAAACGTAGGGAAGTGAGGGCTCAAAATGTGACCCCCAAAAAGTGTAACAGGTCTCATTCTCAGAACCTTTCCAACCGAAAAATCTGAAAAAAAATCACAGTGGTGTATCTAAATGAAACCTAGGTCTCAAAATACATCCCTTCCCGATATCTGAACAAATGCAGTTAATAATATTATATTAGCGTATTTTAGAAATTTAGCCGAAAACCCCCTGGTTCATAACAAAGTAGGCTCATACATATGATGAGGGGTCTGAGGGAAACATTTCGTTTCCGTTTTTAAGGTTTTTTGTAAACACAAAACCTTATTAAAATCGGTTTACTGTCTGTCTGTCTGTCAGACGCATTTTTCTTGGAGACGGTTATAGCAATTGGCACCAAATTTGGTAGAAAGGTGGGAACTGTGAACGCTCACGCATATAGTGAGTTACATCCTTTTACGATGAATTTAAGGGGGGGTCCCCATACATGCAAAAGCGGGGTGTAAATTTTTTTTCCATCAAATATAGTCATGTGGGGTATCAAATTAAAGGTCTCAGTTTTGAAGCTGGTCTTAGTTTTGACATTTGTTGAAAATGTGGGGAGTGCGGGGGGTTGAAAGTGGTCATTTTTTTAACGAACCCATTCTCAGAAACTACCAACCGGAAAATCTGAAAAAAATCAGGGGGCTGCCACTATATGGTGCCTAGGCTCCAAAATACCCTCCATACCGATACCTGTTAAAATAAAGTTAATAATAGTATATTACTAGAATTTTTAGTAATTGACAGGAAAACCCCTCTTAAGTTCACTCTAGAATCACAAAATTGCAGCAATGTAGGCTACATCATAGAGCATGATCCTGCCAAATTTGGTGAAAATCGCACTATTACTAACAAAGTTATATTAGGTCAAAACTGTCGCTTCTCTGCAAATTGAAGACTATGAATATAAATGTTACTTGAAAGTGGAAATTTTCACATAATATATGCATATTTTACGTGCTACATGCTAATGAGACAAATGCACACTCAAATCTCTTTATAAAGGAAATACACAAAACCTTTCATACCTGAAGCGCTGAGCTTCCGGTTTCCCGACTTGTTTAATCTTTTATATGTATATCAATATCAATTCGTTCAATATATATGGTAGAAAAAGAAGTCGCGGCAGACCCTGCCTGAGATGAAGCGATGGCGTAGGTCAGGACACCAGACATCTTTTAGGGATATCGAATTGGTGGACCTCGGCACAAAACCGGGGTGTCTGGAGTTCCTCATTAAGGAAGGCCTACACAGGATATCGGTTGTTGCGCCATCAATATCAATTACTCTAAGCAGACATATGTATATATGTATTAATATGTATATTCTAATGATGCCTTGGGGTAGGGTCTAATTCAAATAGATATATTTGTACATTAAACCAGCGGTATTCAGTATATGTAACAATGTATGCAAGGGTAGCCTGTGTATTGACTGTGGCTTGTTCACTTGTTTACCCTTCAACAATTTGCCCTACTTGTCTATGTTCCTCATCACGAAAATGCAACTGTAAAATCAAAATCGCTTTATTGTAAAGAAAAATTTGGCATATAAGTAGATATGTTCGTACATGTGTACACTCCCCACACACCTCGCGTTCTCCATCATATTTTTTCGTACTATTGACTCATTTATTTATTGTTAAGTGCCAACGACTGAACAGGAGTTGAAGGCGATTGAAAATGGCTTTAACACTCGATGGAATTTGCCTGGAACCTATGGCAGTATTGACAGAAAACACGTTCTGATTCAAGTTCCTTCAAGATGTGGAATCGAATTTTGGAAATGCGAGGGCTCCAATAGCATTGTATTGTTTGCAATAGTTGATCACGATTACGGTTTTCATTACAACGATGTTGGAGCGAAAGGAAGAAAGATGGAGGCATCTTCAGGGACTCTCTAATGTACGAACAACTGGGAAATGGTTTGTTGCCCTGTGGTTGATTCATAGTGGGAGACAATACGTTTCCTTTAACGATTTATCTTCTGAAACCATGTGCGCACAAATCTCTAATATTCATAGAACCACAAAATTTTTAATTACCGCCTGTCAAGAGCCCGTAGAATAATGGAAAATGCCTACTGGATTCTTTCAACCGATACGACAAGGGGATGCCCTATCATGCGTCCTCTTTAACCTGGCGAGGGAAAGTGATCCGTGAGACTGAGGTAAATGCAAGAGGTACGATCCTCTTTAAGTCCACCCAACTAGCGGCCTATACTGACGATATCGACATAATGGGAAGAATGACCCGAGACGTACAAACCGCCTTCATCCAGATCGAGGAGGCGGCGCGAGATCTTGGGCTGCACATCAATGAAAGCAAGACAAAGTATGTAGTGGCAACGTTGGTAGCCAACAGAGCCTATTTCAGCTTACAAAAGCTGTTCTCCTGCTCCGCTCGAAACGTCTCGCCATCGGGTCAAAGCTCTTACTGTACAAGACAATGATCTTGCCAGTCCTCATGTATTCCTCGGAGACTTGAGTTCTTAGCAAGAAGAATTGCGAACTCTTGGCCGCGTTTGCGAGAAGAATGCTCCGAAGAATTTTTGGCCCCTACATGAGGATGGACGATTTCGTAGCCGACATAACGACGAAATCTATGAGCGAAACCAAGACCGTCAGGTTGTGGATAAAATCCGGCTCAATGAGTTACGGTGGACGGGTCACTTAATCCGTATGGATGAGGATGATTCAGCCCGGAAAGTCTATAAGTGCAATATCTATGCTAGGAAAAGAAGACGAGGCAGACGCTGCCTGAGATGGAGCAATGGCGTAGGCCAGGACGCCAGACATCTTTTAGGCATATCGAATTGGTGGACCTGGGCGAAAAACCGGGATATCTGGAGTTCCTTATTAACGCAGGGCTAGACGAGACCCCGGTTGTTGCGCCGTTGATGATGATGATAATGATTTCTGTGGAAGTTATTTTTAAGGTTTCGTGTGAAACAAAACCTTATTAGAGTCGATTCGGTGTCTGTCTGTCCATTTGTCTGTCTGTCTGTATGTCTATCTGTCACACCCGATTTATTTGAAAACGGCTAAACCGATTGTCATGAAAATTAGTAAGAGTGTGTAATCTGTTGTTCCCTTTACATACACAAAGTGGCGCTATTTTGTGCATCTCTACGAAATCTAGACCTCAAATACATCTGGTTCCAATATCTGCACAAATAAAGTTAATAAGAGTATATTTCCACATCTTAGAAATTTACCCGGCAACCCCCCTCATGTCCATCACGAAAGAACAAAATTTGGCATGAGTGTAATGGACAACATAGTGCGCAATTTGGTCAACAAAGATATAGGGGGTAAAACTCTGCCATTTTTGTGAATTTCATGCACATGATAGACGCACTTCCCCATCATTTCTTTAGCTTGGTTGATTACACTGGCCCATTGGAAGGCCGGGTGGATATCAAACGAGCGGATAAGTGGTGGGGGATCCGAATTCTGTCGAGAAAGTAGAACATGGTTCTATTGACAGACACGCTCAGAATCACTTGGCTGATCACACAGAGATTTACTCGACAGAATGCACTGGTTCGCCCGAGCTCTCGGTGGGTATTGGGGCATTAGTGTAATTAATGTTGCTTTTATAACTGATGGTAACTTCAATAACATATCCGTCTTTTCAACTTATAGCAGGTTTGTTGTCTGGAATATAACGATTAGTTTAAAAAAGCCGGTTTCAACACTCTTTGTGGTCACATCAATAGATCGGGTTTGCTTCCGAAATCAGCCCACACTTGCATCGAAGGGTCTTATGAATTACGATAGATACAGTGATATTCACAACCATATATTGGACTGCCGAAATCACTATACAATGAAACATATTATGCACTTGTCGCCCTAAATCCGCTCTGTTATAATAAGTTTTCTGTAACCACGGGTGGGAACAACGTCACGCTGGATGTAAATCCCTCCACCTAACCCAAAAGATTCCCAACACACAAAGAGAGACAATATTCCTATGTTTAACATGCATTGCTTTTGACTCCGCCCTATTGACAAGATTAAAAGACAGCTAAGTTGAGTTAGTCCACATTTTATCTTGGAAACAGCTGCATGCAAAAGATTCGTCTGCTCGTTACTATTCGCTGACAGCGATACCATGTACCATGAGGCAAATTAATTGGTTCAGATCGGCACTGCATTCGGAATTTCCACATAGAAGTCCGCATCTACCTTGGATACTTTCCAGATTGGTCTTCATCCACGGCAATATTCAGGACGCATATACCAATGAACTGATAGTAAACACATTCAATACGCTTTTTTGTTCTACCCCGAGGTATGCCATTTCAGCACCAGCTTCATACAACGCAAGAATTTAAAGAGCAGAGAATCATTCAAATCAGAAACTCGACCATGGGTACCTTGCTGGATTCCTAGACACTTGTAGAAGTCTGCCTCGATCATAGCGTAAATATGAAGATTACCAATGCTTTATTCAGCACGCGGTCCGTAATGAACTTCTCAAATGGCTGGAATTCGACACTTGTCTAAACAAAATTCCATCCGAATATCGCGGATCCACATATCAAACATATGCACACAGATTTCTAAATGGTCATCAATGGTAACATGTTATTTAATACCATCTAAGTATAGCAAGTCCGTTAACTTAGCACTTAGCACATGGGCCATATATCATTGCAAAGTAATGCCTCTAGCATCAATCACAAACTATGAAAGCGGGTTAAGTGTCAAACAAATGGCGTCCAAATGAACTTCCTTGGAAAATATCTCTCCATATATGGATGGCTTGGAACCAGCTACACTGTAGTCTATTATATTATTATTAAAACGAAATTTGTTTAAATTTTTTTCTTATTTCTTCCAGTGAAAAATTTGGTAATACCAGTAAAATCATAGCAGGGCATCCAATCACATTTTCCGCTGTCGACAACGCTACCCTTTTGCGCATCATGACTAATTTGCCAGAGGTTCTTCTCACCATCCAGCGCTACCGTTTCCAAATTTGCAAAATCTATGGCGGGCAAATGGCACTAATTTACGCCGATCAATTGATTTGTTCAACCGGACGTCTTCATTTCTTTATCGTGATGATCAATAGTTTGACTATCAAAAATTTCGACACAAAAAAAGTTTTAAAGTTAATAACTTACATTTTGCTTCTAACATTGTCGGGAATACAGTTGAGTACGTCAATGTGGACTGGTAGCTTCGCTAGATCTGAATGGAACAAAATGGCTTTTCGTCTCCAAGAAATTTCGTTCAAATGCAAAAACCATGAAATTCAAAGGGCCGTAGAGAAAAATCTGGAGATATTGCATCAGAATCGACTGGAGTTTCACGCAGGAGATTTTTTCAAACTGGAATTGCAAATTGCAACAGGTGTAAGTAGATACTTTAATTAAACCACAATTTAAAGATTACGAATTAAGACCTAATTGAAGCAGAAATAACTGAAATCTTCAAAGGTTTGTTGAAAAAAACGTCATTCATTGTTTTACTCTGAAATAATTGGACCTTTTGGTTTGAAATCTCATGGAATGATGTGACAACTCCCTATAAATCTGAAGGATTAAAAAGCCTTCTTCAATGAAAGGGGAGGAAAGTTTTAAATAATATGGGCTAAAATAGAACATAACTAACTGAAATACCAACCCGAATAAATCAGAATGGTAATTTCAGATAAATCTTAGGTTTTGCAAGTAAGCCAAGATTCCGTTTTGGCAATCTAATTTCATCCCCTACGTGAAATGTAGTGTAGACATAAAAACTGTTGAAAACAAGAAGTTCTGCTGGAAATCATTAAGTTACTGTGATACACTTCTCAAACGGCAAATTGTCCTTGCTTCATTCTCATACGTATAATTCAAGCGAGCCCTGCGAATCTTGCGAATCACTCATCGCTCCAGGATATTTAACTCACGACTTCGAGATTGGTTTTCCTGTGCTCAGTAATAATAACGACTTTTATTTCTCCAAATCCAGTTTAAGTATTCGCGACAATAATTTACTAGCACGAATAATTTGATATGCATATAACAGCACCCCTTCCCACCCAGATAAAATAGGAGCCCCTCTATTGAACAACAGCCACAAAAAGCGCTCGTATCGACCGCAGATAAGATTCACCGACGCCCGGATCATCTGATTAACCATACACGGGGCCATTCTATTGAATATGGCTCTTTTTAAAATCTTCCACATATAGTAAATTTTGGGTAAATGGTCGCCGCAGCTCCGTTGTAGGCAGCGGATCTAGTGGGTCACTTTTGGATGACATCTTCGTATAATTTAATCTCACTTTCAAGAAGAACGTGAGATATGTTCACCTTCAAAGTGTAGTTTTTTACATATCCCAGAAATTTTACAGAAGGTAGTGCGAAGTGAGGTCTCGGTGGTCAATGAAAATCATCGTCCCACGAGATACGGAAGCTATCGAATTTCTTTCCGTACAGCCTGGCTTAATTATTTTCCATGGCGCCATCCTTTTGTAATCTTGTTAACATCGTGCGATATCGCATACAGTCAACTTCATGCTCCTTAAAGAAATAAGGACCGATTATACCGTCGAACCAAAATTCACCGCAAACAGGACTTTTTCGGAGTGTAGAGGCATCTAATGGATCTTCCGTGAATTTTCGTCGCATCATCATCATCATCAACGGCGCAACAACCGGTATCCGGTCTAGGCCTGCCTTAATAAGAAACTCCAGACATCCCGGTTTTGCGCCGAGGTCCACCAATTCGATATCCCTAAAAGCTGTCTGGCGTCCTGGCCTACGCCATCGCTCCATCTTAGGCAGGGTCTGCCTCGTCTTCTTTTCCTACCATAGATATTGCCCTTATAGACTTTCCGGGTGGGATCATCTTCATCCATACGGATTAAGTGACCCGCCCACCGTAACCTATTGAACCGGATTTTATCCACAACCGGACGGTCATGGTATCGCTCATAGATTTCGTCATTGTGTAGGCTACGGAATCGTCCATCCTCATGTAGGGGGCCAAAAATTCTTCGGAGGATTCTTCTCTCGAACGCGGCCAAGAGTTCGCAATTTTTCTTGCTAAGAACCCAAGTTTCCGAGGAATACATGAGGACGGGCAAGATAATAGTCTTGTACATTAAGAGCTTTGACCATATGGTGAGACGTTTCGAGCGGAACAGTATTTGTAAGCTGAAATAGGCTCTGTTGGCTGACAACAACCGTGCGCGGATTTCATCATCGTAGCTGTTATCGGTTGTGATTTTCGACCCTAGATAGGAGAAATTGTCAACGGTCTCAGAGTTGTATTCTCCTATCCTTATTCTTCTTCGTGTTTGACCAGTGCGGTTTGAGGTTGTTGGTTGATTCGTCTTCGGAGCTGACGTTGCCACCATATATTTTGTCTTGCCTTCATTGATGTGCAGCCCAAGATCTCGCGCCGCCTGCTCGATCTGGATGAAGGCAGTTTGTACATCTCGGGTGGTTCTTCCCATGATGTCGATATCGTCAGCATAGGCCAGTAGTTGGGTGGACTTCAAGAGGATCGTACCTCTTGCATTCACCTCAGCATCACGGATCACTTTCTCGAGGGCCAGGTTAAAGAGGACGCATGATAGCGCATCCCCTTGTCGTAGACCGTTGTTGATGTCGAATGGTCTTGAGAGTGATCCTGCTGCTTTTATCTGGCCTCGCACATTGGTCAGGGTCAGCCTAGTCAGTCTTATTAATTTCGTCGGGATACCGAATTCTCTCATGGCCGTGTACAGTTTTACCCTGGCTATGCTATCATAGGCGGCTTTAAAGTCGATGAACAGATGGTGCAACTGTTGTCCATATTCCAACAGTTTTTCCATCGCCTGCCGCAGAGAGAAAATCTGATCTGTTGCTGATTTGCCTTGCCTCCATCGGCTCCTGGCGAATTATGATTTTTTAGCCAATGAATTGCACGGACTGTTTCTCCTAAACTTGGTGGTGGCAGTAATTGTCCGTCGTCCTCAGCTGGCGGGACCTCCTACTCGCCGATGTTCTGCTTGTTTAGTAGCTCATCAAAGTACTCAACCCATCGCTCTAATATTCCCATTCTGTACGAAATCAGATTTTCCTCTTTGTCTCGGCTGGATGAGCATCGAGGTGTATAAGGCTTCATCCTGCTGACTTGTTGGTAAAACTTCCGCGCCTGGTGCGGTTGCTCCCTGTACTTTTCTAGTTCACAGAATTGTTGGTTCTCCCAGGCTTCCTTTTTCCGTCTGTGAAGTCGCTTCTCCGCTCGACGGGGTTCGTGATAAGTCTCTACGCGTGCCCGCGTTCTTTGAGAATGCAACATTACTCGGTATGCGGCATTCTTCCGTTCCGTTGCTAGCTTACATTCATCGTCAAACCAGCCGTTCCGACTCCTTTTGCGGCTGGGGCCAAGTATATTTGTGGCCGTATCCATGATAACGTTCTTCAGGTGGTTGTGAAGATCATTAGTTGATGCTTCATCTCCAGGTCCTCTGTTGACTGCGGTTATTGCGGCATCCACTTCCCTCTTATAGATGTCGCGGAGGGTTGTGTTGTGGATGGCTTCAGTGTTCACTCTCACCTGATTGTCAGAGGGGATTCTAGGTGGTATTGTTATTCGAGCTCGGAGCACCATGCCAACGAGATAGTGATCCGAGTCTATATTGGCCCCCCTATATGTTCTGACATTCATCAAGGCTGAGAGGTGGCGGCGTTCGATCAACACGTGGTCAATTTGGTTGAAAGTGGTCCCGTCTGGAGAGGCCCACGTATGTTTGTGGACCGCTTTCCGCGCAAACCAGGTACTTCCAACAACCATTTCGTGTGACCCTGCTAATTGAATAGTCCGCAGTCCGTTATCATTTGTTTTTTCGTGTAAGCTATGGGAGCCAACGTATCGCCTGAATACGGGCTCCTTCCCTACTTGGCTGTTAAAATCCCCAAGTATGATTTTGATATCATATCTGGGACAGGCTTCGAGGGTTCTTTCTACTGCCTCGTAGAAGGTATCCTTCTCCGACTCTGCAGTCTCCTCTGTAGGGGCGTGAACGTTTATGAGGCTTATATTTCTAAACTTGCCTCGCAAGCGCAGAGTGCATAGCCGTTCGCTTATGCTTTCAAAGCCGATAACAGCAGGTTTCATTTTTTGGCTGACTAAGAACCCTACTCCGAGCACATGGTTTACTGGATGACCGCTATAATATATGGTGTAGTGGCTTTTCTCCAGGAAACCGGTCCCTGTCCATCGCATCTTTTGCAACGCTGTTACATCAGCCCTATATTGGGACAGGGTATCGGCTAGCTGCTTATCAGCTTCATCTCTGTACAGGGAGCGCACGTTCCAAGAGAAAATGCGCAAATCGTTGTTCCTTTGTCGTTGCCGGGTCCGTCGTTTTAAAATCCGTCCTATCCGAGGCTCCTGTTGTGGCTTCGTAACAAGTTGTTTTCCGTGTAGGGTTGTCAGCCCTACCCAACCCCCAACCTGGAGGACCAGTTGGTACAATTCGGTTTCGCCCCGGGACCTATACTACCCTTTGACTATACTTTCGTCGCATCAAATCTGGCAATTTTGTTTCTTTAAGAAGACACATTCACAAATGCGCCTCAAATGATGATTTTCTTCCCGAAGACAAGGTCAGCCCACAATTTATCTCAAATTTCTATAATTAATGACAAATTATGGATTTTCAGAACGTCGATAAAAACTACAAGTTGAACACGGTGCATGGGATACTTGTGCCTTTCGAACACGCTGAAGTTCTTGAAATTTATGTTCGTATGTATCGTCATTATTGTATCATTCACCACTATTTCTTTTTTGATCCCAGCCCACGACGGTGTCCACATTCATGAGGTTTTTTTTTACAAACTTTTGGGGTTCTGTATGCTTTCTTAAATGACAGAATGAATTGTGACACACACACAAGCAGCTGGCTACTGCAATCTCGGTCCTCTTGAACACCATCTTTTCTGAATATGAGCTAGCACATACTGTCTTCCATAATCCAAGTACCCCTTGAAACGCAACTTGCCACCGATCATCATATCGTTGTTTTTCATATGTTTAGTGATAAAAACAATATCCGTTATTTCTTCGGGCAGGTCTAGTTGGACCACTTGTAACCATGATTTGGCAATATGAATGGTTTCACTTGCATATAGCTCGACAACTTCGATATGGTTCGTGACTACCACTATCACCACTTGCGACTCATATCAAGAGGGTACACTGGTTAAAGTCTAAGAAATGGAACTATATTTTTTTTTAACTGGGATTCAATTTGAGGGCTCTGTTCGGAATTCCATCCAATTTGAAAATCTTGATATCCCCAATATGCATGCAGTTTCTGCTCGGTAGCTAAAGGTATCGAAAAGATCAACCGTTAGACGAGAGTCTGATATTCGTTCTTTTTTTGCAGCAGCAAACAGATTGTTATTATTTTGAACGTGAGCCGTCCGTCGGGATTCTTCCATAAGACCTTGACTTCTTCAAAGAGATACTAACGGTCGTTTGATTGATAATCAATTCTTAACTCTCTCCTCACTCGGAAGGTGGTGGCATTGGCCAATACCATGCCTTGTTCCGAAAGGACGTCTGGTTGAATTTACCAAAGATGTTCGGGGTGGGGCTATCCCACTCCTGCTTGCTTGTAATATTTGCGAGGAATCAATTTGGAGCTGCAATTTACGCAATTCAAAATCAAACTGGCCAACATACCCGTGTATTAGATAATAAATGTGGCCGTCACAGTGCTTAAAAAGCCAGTTTCCAGAAAAAAAAGTTTCTCCAAATCCGCGAAGACGTTGTGCGATATGCCTTTTACCTAAACGGCTCTAAGATTAAAAATAAAGTTGACTGACGATTTCGTCCAGGGCGGAGGCAACTCATCAGACGCTGCCTCACCTCTGCCCTGGGAGCATCGAAAGTAACGACAGACGGTAATCGCTCCATTTATCATATATGCTAGTTGCTTCCCATGTGGCCTGGACAGTGCGGACGCAGGACTTCCAGCATCCTCAACAAAAATATTCATTTCGCCCTGGTTTAGGTCTGAACTTATGACGGATTTCACTCCAATATAATTCGTACTCATTACGTGTTTGCGATTATATATAAATGGAGCGATTACGATCTGTCATTACTTTCGGTCACGCTGTTCCCAGGGCAAAAGTGAGGCAGTGTCTAATGAGTTGCCTCTGCCCTGGCCGAAACGGTCCACTTTTTCTTTTTCCTTTTTTTTGGAAAACTTCGTTGTTTAACCCAAAAAAGAGGCGCCCGTGGACTACAAAATAGTTGCTTCTCAAGTGATCCGGTCTGTTTCCAAGTGGGTACGGACTCAGGACTCCCAGCATCCTCGACAAAAAAAAGCTATAAGATAATTTCATATAAGTCGCACGTTAGCATCATGTCAAACGGCAATAATATGTCAATCTCCATAGGTTTCCGAGAATATGTGAGTAGATATCACTGATCGAGGAGCACAATTCGCTCTGTAGAGTTCCGTTTTAACTCCTAACACTGCTGTAGAAAGTATAAACCGAATAGAATTCAGCCGGATCAGATCATAAGAGCTAGCTCCCGCACCCTATTACCAAAGATCTCTTTGAGATCTTCAAGAAATTGTTTACTTAGTGTCAGCCGTCTGGCTCTACATGGAGCAATTGAAAAAGAAGTGCTTGACGGTTTCTCCCTTCTATCCAACGAAAGTAGGAACTGCGCCTCAATGTTTGAGATTGATATATCTCTATCCCGTATGATGCAGTGATCTTCTATACATCTAAAGGCTGCCATTCATTTACACTTTGCAACGTTTTACCTAAGACACATTTGCAGCCCTCGACCCTTTTCAACGTGTCTTGATCTGAGTTTTTTAACCTCAGTTTGCTGATCCAGCACTTTCTACTTGACGGTGCCTCTTTTACTGATTTTTTTTTTCTCCAACCCAAGCCCCTTTCCTGTATTCCTCTAATAATAATGTTATTTCTAAGTAGATCCTTTAATCTTCTAAACTAGAATAATTTGTTGCCCAAATCTTTTCTTAGACATTCCGACGTATCAATTCACCCAATCCATGAAACTGTTCACCAAGAGGGAAAGAGGAAGTATTAGGTTGTTGCATATGAAATTAACGATTTGGGACTAAAATTTGAAAGCTTACAAAAATTTATTTAATTAACCAAAATAGGTGTCAGTCGATTCAAAACACTTCTCCCAGCGAGATACAAGAGCACATATGCCAGTTTCGTACAAATCCAATTTTCGGGGGTTGATCCAAATGCTTAAAAAAAAGTGGTAGTCGGTTTGCGAAAGGTCCGGTGAATATGGTGGATGAGGCACAGTCCCAAACTGCAATTCGTTCAACTTTTGAACCGTTGTTCTGGATACATGAGGTCGTGCATTGTCCTGAAGGAGTATCACACCATTTCTGTTAACCAATCTCGGCCGTTGAATACTCAATTTTTGGGGCATTTCCTCAAGTTGGGTACAGTATTTTTGTGCATTTATCGCTTCTCCAGGTGCAAAAAAAGAAAATAGTGGATAACTCCAGCTGTAGACCACCAAACCGTCACCATTACCTTCTTCGGATGGAGGCTCGGTTTCGGCATATGTTTCGGTGGCTCATCAGCATCTAGCCATTGTGCTGATCGGCGACGATTGTCGTATAATATCCACTTTTCATCATATGTCACTATGCTGTGCAAAAAGGGATCGCTTCTGTTGCGGGAAAGTAAAGAACTGCAAATTGCCATTCAAAGCGCCATGTTTTACTCCGTAAGGCCATGCGGAACCCATTTGTCGAACCTTTTCACCTTTCCAAGTTGTTGCAAGTGCCGGAAAACTGTCGAATAGTGTACGCCCAGTTTCTCTGCGATGTCTTTCACAGACTGACGGGTGTCGGATTCGACTAGCAAACGCAGCTCGTCGTTGCCAATCGATGGTCCTGGATGTTCACGTGGCTCACTTTGAAGGTTTACGCCACTTGGCCGGAATTTTTCGAACCACCGCCGTGTAGTTCGTTCGCTTACCGTATCAACTCCAAATGCGCTGTTAATGTTCCTGGTCGCCTCCGCTGCTTTATGAGTGAGTTTGGACTCATACAGAAAAAGTATACGTTCTTGGCTCTTTTCCATCCGTTATCACAACGATGGTTAAAACTGAAATGACTCTTTGATTAAATGTAGGAGTCTTATCCATTTCATTATCCAACACGAACAGTGCCAACTGGTGATGGTTTGATACAACAAAATCGCAACTAACTTCACTTGATTGCCAAATCGGCCATTTCATGTGCAACAACCTAATAGAATCAGCGTTCATTTCCGACTTCCGCCGCGAACACTACCCAGCATAATGGCCATCCAGCATATCTTATCGGTGATAAAGATTTGGCGCTGTCTTGAGCTCTCCGTTGCTGATTATTACGAAAGATGCCGCTACAGCCAAATTTCTCCTTACTGTGGTACTACGGACGTCGGATATCAATGTCCGAGCTCTCGCTGGCCACTCCCGAAAACCGCCGGTATTCCATTTCCCATTCTCTGCACCATTAGCTTCCTGCTCATTGCCTTCTCCATGGCCATTTCTTAGCCCAGGCGTCCTTCAAACAATAATTTTTTTACTTGTGCACATCTTCAGATATATACATGTGTGTGTTCATACCCAACTGCCAATAATCAGATAGTTTGGGTTAGGGATTAACAATCTGTTCAAGGTCTTCCTTGCTGATCGTAAGAGAGATAGAAATTACTAGGCTAGGGCTACAAAATGTTATTCGCTCTTAGAATAAAGACACACTTTCTGGAAACGAACTTCTCAAAATGCAACCCCATTACGCTGGTACCGGTCTAAGATAGAATACCATTTGAAAGATTTTGAGAACGCTAAAGAGTTGTGCATTGATATAGAATTTCGATATAAAAAAAGACCCTGAATGAGTGGGAGAGAGGCTTCCTTAGAATAAGATTTTTATAAAAAAGGAAATGCCTCAACATCAAGTTGAGATTACCAAGAGGCAATTTTCTTTGTTGGTCTTGCTGTCGAAACCAAAAATTGAAGGTCTCCACTAGAAAACTTCAAGTTTTCTCAAATGCTGATATCCGTTTTATTGACATTAACACAATTTCAATCGAAGAACTATATGCCGGTTAATGACTCGTTAACGTCTTGATTAAAAGATCAAAGTGACAGTGAATAGGTCACGTGCTCTGAAAAGGTGATAACTTTATAGTTAGTCATGCTACGCCATGAAGTACAATAACCTTAAACGTTGATTAGTGTCGAATCATCTTTAATGATCAATTCCATTTCATAAATTAAATAGAAGATAGGCGTGGTTTCATAATAATTAAAATTGCTTTTCTTTTTGTTTTACCATTAGATATTATCTTCTATTGCAACGTATTTGGTGATCTTGCTGCAGTTTCAGATCTACCCAGATGAAGGCGATAATTCGGATTTGACTGACGATCTACTTGTCTTCGGTAGTAACGCATATTAATGCCAAAAATCTGTGCAATTTACAGATGCTCGAAAGTTGCATTTTTGAAAGAAAATATGACAAGAGCATGTAGAGAGAGAATTTCTTTTCATTTTTGGAATTTTGAATGAAATCTTGAATATATTTATGTTACAATGAAGTTACAATATCGAACATTAAATTAAATTTTTGGATTTTAAGAGACTTTCATTGTCTTCCTTATTCCAAGATGAACAGACGCGAAAACAGTGTTTAACAACCATCCTAAGTGGCCGGAATTGACCAGAAGAGGAAACCCACCCGTACTTGACATAACCTAAAAGGAACATTGTGCGTACCTATCGGAATATAACACACGAACTAAGGCCGGAAATTAAACAAAAAAAAATAACGCATAGAACCGTAAAACTCTGGACCCAAGTGCCGCGATCGAGAGGGAAGATCCACGACGAATCGCATCCCCATCAATGTTTTTCCTGCCCGGTCTTTGTGATTCCCACCTTGCCTTAGCATTCTCGAGTCACTATATTGCAGGATGTCCCATTATTATATTGTGAGTGGCTAGAGAAAAGTGGAAGAAGAGGTAGTCCTCAAGTCAAAATTAGTTGTTAGTTTCAATGTATACCTATTATTCAGGACTCCGTAAAATAACTTAATAACTAATAAAAATGCTGTAAATAAATGGATGCAATGCAATGATAATACTAGATAAGAATAATAATGAAATCGAAAAGATGAAATAAATACAAAACAAAATAAAACACTGACGCAATTAAAAATAATAAATAGTAAAATAAAAAGCCATCAACCGCCAAAAACCATTAACAACCAAGCCATAAACAGCGCGAAGAACTGGAGGGGCCCAGGTGTAAAATACTGTAAACTTATTCACTTTATCATTGCCTACTATGTAATATTTTCTCTAAAAATACTGTAAACTTATTCACTTTATCATTGCCTACTATGTAATATTTTCTCTAAAAATACTGTAAACTTATTCACTTTATCATTGCCTACTATGTAATATTTTTCCTAAAATACTGTAAATTGATATGTACCGGCCTACTAAGTATAGGTAAAAATTGTATAAAAAAGGAAATATAAATTAAAAATACGTAGTTCGTTGGAACTATCAAACTCAAGCTTAACGTGTTTCATTCTGTGGAGTCCAAGCAATTCGCTGCTCCCATAATTTACACTGCTTGATTAGGTCATTGTGGAGTTCAGGCAATTGCTGCTCCCATAGCTGGTTAGTCTGGAGTTTTGGCATTTAGCTGCTCCGACTAACCATAATCTAATCTAGAAAGAAAGAAGAATAAGGTATTGCCAAGTGGACTGGCAACAATCACATAAGGTGGCACATCACAGGGATTGCCAAGTGGACTGGCAACAACCACATAAGGTGACACATCACATGGCGACCGTGACAGTCTAAAGACTTCATACATAAGTAACAGTCTAAAGACTTCTGCTTACTAGCGTTTCTACTTACTATCGTGAAAATTTGGAAATCAAGGTCGTGTAAATGAACGACATTGGGGAAAAGTTCGACCAGCTTTACCAGAAAATCTGGCAATTGCTCAAAAAACCAGAGCAAAACAATGGAGGCATAACACTATATAAAATTGGAGAGCAACCACCACGCTGGAAGCCGTCAGAATCAACACCGACAACTACGGTTGATGATAAACTTGCGGGACCTCGACGCCTTACGATAGAAGAATATAAGAAACGTACGAAACGACTATCCAATAACGAATCTGTCAGCGCTAAAGGAGGACGAAGAAGAGAACTCCAGCGGCAGTTCATAAAATATAAACGGTTAGAGGAAATCGCAGCTACACCAGAAGAGACCAACAAGTATAAATATTTAATAACCAAAGTTAAAAAAGAAATAAATTATTTAAAAAAAATGCAAAAAAAAAATAATAAAGTTAATCAGTAAAATAATATAAAAAAAAAATGTTTGTTCCAAATTAGAATTATGATAGTTTAATAAATGTAATAGTAATAAATAATAAATGATTTTTTTGTTTGTTCCAAATAATGTTAGTATTTATATCACATGATTGAAAGCACGACAATATAACAATATAAAAGTAGATGTCTGAAAATGTTATTCTTTGCTTTTTCTAAATGGACAAATTAGAATCTCTAAAAGAGAAACTTCAAATTACACTAATAAATCTACGGAAAAGTGTAAATCGTCCTTACAGTGAAAAAACTATACGCGAAAAACGCGAATTAATTGAACAAACACTAATAGACGCAAAGTCGACTGAACAAAATATACGAACAGACGTTAAAACAGCAACTCTAATTAAGGGAGTTTGCAAGGAAATACAGCAACTATCTGCTGAAATACTTTCAATATTAGACAAACAACAGTTAGGGAACATGGCTTTCGACATTAAAACAGCCACAGCTTTAGTCAAATACTTTGACGGAAACCCAGAGGAAACAGAATCCTTCATTGAGTCAGTTTCACTATTGAACGAACTCACACCAGTAGAACACAAAGGTATTCTACTTAAATTTGTGAAAACCCGGATAACCGGCAAAGCCAAATACATGGTATCCGAGGAATTAAACACAATAACTAAACTAACCGATAAACTGAGAGTAAAATTCTCTATAAAAATATCGTCTGATGCCGTTCTGGCACAACTTAAAAGTTGTAAACAGGGAAATACCAAATTAACTGATTTTACAAATAAAATAGAGGACTTGTCAAGGCAATTGACAAGAGCCTTTATATCAGAAAAAGTCGCAGAGGGCGAAACTGCAGAGAAATTAGCCGAAAAATTTGCAATGCAAACAATAGCGGAAAATGTTTCGAACAGCGAAACCTCATTAATTTTGCGTGCCGGTAATCTTACAAATCTATCCGACACAATTGCAAAGGCAATTGCAGTCGATAAACCAATTCCCAAAAATGTCTATCATTACAAAACAAACAGAAGAGGTAACAATCACAATAATAACTTCAATAACCAAAACCGACGTAATAATCAAAGTTTTAATAATACCGCAAATAGAAATTCATATGAAAATTTTAACAGAAACAATACTCCAAATAGAAACCAAAATTATAACCGCAACCAAAATAACAGGTTCAGAAATAATAACAACAATTACCGAAGACCCTTCTGGAACAACAGTAACAACCGACAAAATATAAACCATTTGAGTTCGGGGGAATCCCAACCCCCTCAGTCGGTGCTAGAAACCAACCAAAATCGGTTGGGGGGAAATCAATAAGAAAGGTCACATTCCATACTATAAATCCATCGCTCACAAGCTTTGTACGAGCTTTCGTTGACATGTGCAACACAACATGTACCTTTATAATAGACACAGGAGCTGACATTTCTATATTTAAACGGGGAAAAATTGACAATAATCAAATATACTATCCAAATAACACATGCACAATACAGGGCATTACTGGGGTACAAAAAGAATCAATTGGTGCAACAAAAACCCATATAAAATTCGATAGTACTCTTTCAATTGAGCACACATTCCAAATAGTTGCTAATGACTTTCCACTAGACGCAGATGCGATTCTAGGTTTAGACTTCCTTACTAAACATAGGGCAATAATCGACTATGACACCTGGATATTGACAATTAATATCAATAATATTCTTCATGAAATTCCAATTCTAGATGGTCCTACACGGAACACAATCTTAATCCCGCCCAGATGCGAAGTAATACGCAAACTAAACAATCAATTCTTAAACGACATAGTTATACCCGGACAAGAAATACAACCCGGAATATTCTTAGCAGGATCAATTATTTCTCCTCAAAACCCACTAGTTAAAATCCTAAACACCACTTCAAGTACAGTAAAAATCAAAAACCTCAACCCTCAATGGGAACACCTTTCGGATTATTCTGTATACAACAATACCGATAAACTGCATAACACACAAAGAATGCAAAAATTGTTAAATACATTGAACGTAGAACACGTACCAGAATATGCAATAAAAGACCTTAAAACACTATGCCGAGAATTCGCGGATATTTTTAATATGGAAAATGAGCCATTAACCACCAACAACTTTTATAGCCAACATATCCAGTTGAGTGATAACTCAGCGGTATACACAAAAAATTACCGTATACCTGAAGCCCACAAAACAGAAATAAATAGTCAAGTCAAACAAATGTTGGACGACGATATCATTGAGCACTCAACATCGCATTTCAACTCACCTATACTACTAGTCCCTAAAAAGTCATCAACAGGAGATAAGAAATGGCGTTTGGTAGTTGATTTTCGTAATCTTAACAAAAAAGTGGTAGCAGATAAATTCCCACTTCCCAGAATAGATGAAATTCTTGACCAAATGGGTCGAGCCAAATATTTTTCCACTTTAGATTTACTATCTGGATTTCATCAAATACCTCTAAAACAATCATCGCGAAAATACACAGCTTTTTCTACAAACCAGGGACATTACCAATTTACCCGCCTACCCTTCGGACTAAATATTAGTCCCAATAGCTTTCAGAGAATGATGACCATAGCATTATCAGGTTTATCACCCGACACAGCTTTCTTATACATTGACGACATAATAGTCACTGGATGTTCGAAAAACCATCACTTAAAAAATCTAACGTCAGTATTTCAGTGCTTACGAGCCAAAAATTTAAAGTTAAACCCTGATAAGTGTAAATTCTTTCAATCAGAAGTAACATATCTTGGACATCAGATCTCTGCCGAAGGAATACAACCTGATCCTTCAAAATTCGAAGTCATTAAACAATTTCCAGTACCAAAAAACCCAGACGAAGTAAGACGATTCGTCGCATTCTGTAATTATTACAGACGTTTTGTCCCAAATTTCGCTGAAATTGCCCTACCTTTAAATCAATTGTTGCGTAAAAATGTGAAATTCGAATGGACACCACTGTGTAGCACTGCATTCGACATCCTTAAAACAATATTAATGTCCCCACCCATACTTCAGTACCCTGATTTTAAACAACAGTTTACAATATCCACAGATGCATCCGAAAATGCATGTGGAGCAATACTATCACAGACAATAGATGGAACTGAATTGCCAATAGCTTTCGCTAGCAAAACATTCACTAAAGGTGAAAAAAATAAATCTACCATAGAAAAAGAACTAACAGCAATTCATTGGGCAATAATATATTTCAAACCATATGTTTATGGAAGACATTTTATAGTAAGAACAGATCATAGGCCACTTATTTACTTATTTGGGATGAAAAACCCATCATCGAAACTAACACGGATGAGGCTTGATCTAGAAGAATATCAATTTGACATACAGTACATTAAAGGTAAAGAGAACATTGGCCCAGATACATTATCTAGAATAGAACTAGATATAACAGACCTGACAAACCTGAAAAATATCTTGCAAATACAAACAAGAGCAATGACCAAAAACACAAATCAATCAAAACTCATTCACAATACTTCAGAAAACCACATTACTAACAAAAACATGCAGCCTGATCAACTGCACGTTTTCGAGGTTTTATCACCTAATGAAGTAATGCATTTACCGGAACTGAAATTTAATATTGCGCAATATAAAAATAAAAATACTGATATAGAGATAAACGTAATACATAAAAATAAAGTCCAAATAAAGCGGTATATAAATCTAAATAATAACCAATCAATTGAACCCGCATTAGTGCAGGAACTCACAGAGTTGGAAAAATATCTAAATAATAGGTTTCAGACCAAGACTCTGAAACTATCGGCCGAAAGTGAATTATTCACTATATTAAATACAACCGCATTTAAAACGCTAGCGAATCATACTTTGAAAAATATGGATATCCAAATATACAAACCACTAATTACAATAACGGACAAATCGAAAATAATAGAAATATTGCATAACAATCACTCTACTCCAACAGCAGGACACATTGGACAGAGTAGAATGTATAAAAAACTACGTGAAATATACAAATGGAAAAACATGAAAAAAACAATCGCTAATTATATTAAAAACTGTAATTCATGTACAAAAAATAAATATCAAAAACAAAATAGGGAATTACTAGAGATAACAACAACACCAACCAAAGTATTCGATACCATGTCAGTAGACACAGTTGGACCGTTTACCAAAACCAACCAAGGTAATAAATACGCTGTAACTATGCAGTGTGATCTGAGCAAATATGTGATAATAATACCTATTCCAAACAAAGAAGCGAACACTGTTGCAAGAGCAATTGTCCATGGATTCATATTAAACTACGGACCCATGAACAAAATAAAAACAGATCTCGGTACTGAATACAAAAATCAAGTATTCTCAGAGATATGTAAATTGCTAAAAATTGAACAAATATTTGCAACACCAGCTCATCCTGAAACCATAGGAGCTCTAGAACGTAACCATAAGTGTCTAAACGAATACCTACGAAGTTTCGTTAACGAAAACAAAGACGATTGGGATGATTGGGTACAATACTACTCTTTCTGTTACAACACGTCACCCAATTCCATACATGGTTACACACCATTCGAGTTAGTGTTTGGAAAAAAAGTAAATATACCCTCAGAACTCTCTAAAACAAAACCAGAACCAATATATAATTACGATTTGTACAATAATGAACTAAAATACAGATTACAAAATTCCATTAGCAAAGCCAAACAACTTCTAGAAAAAGCAAAGAAAAAGACAAAGAACCAAAATGACCCAAAATGTAACCCATTATCATTGAAAATAGGAGATCAAGTTTTGTTATCCGTCGAAAACAGACGAAAACTAGACCCATTGTATGAAGGTCCTTATAGCATAATATCAATTGACAATGTAAATTGCCTGATAAAAGACCAGGACAATAAAATATCTAAAATTCACAAAAATAGGTTAAGACGAATAAATAAATAAATAAAATAAACAAAATTGCTTTGAAATTGCCTATACTGTTATAAATATAAATATACCACCTAATTAATCAATACCAATACAATATATTACAATAAGTAGACTTTAAAAATATTACTCATTATTGTTAAAAAAAAGAAAAAAAAAAACTTCTGACTATACATAATATAAACAATAAAGAAAAAACGAATTGTCTACCGTTCCTAAAGACAATTCATTTTTTTCAAAAGGGGTAAGGTGTAAAATACTGTAAACTTATTCACTTTATCATTGCCTACTATGTAATATTTTCTCTAAAAATACTGTAAACTTATTCACTTTATCATTGCCTACTATGTAATATTTTTCCTAAAATACTGTAAATTGATATGTACCGGCCTACTAAGTATAGGTAAAAATTGTATAAAAAAGGAAATATAAATTAAAAATACGTAGTTCGTTGGAACTATCAAACTCAAGCTTAACGTGTTTCATTCTGTGGAGTCCAAGCAATTCGCTGCTCCCATAATTTACACTGCTTGATTAGGTCATTGTGGAGTTCAGGCAATTGCTGCTCCCATAGCTGGTTAGTCTGGAGTTTTGGCATTTAGCTGCTCCGACTAACCATAATCTAATCTAGAAAGAAAGAAGAATAAGGTATTGCCAAGTGGACTGGCAACAATCACATAAGGTGGCACATCACAGGGATTGCCAAGTGGACTGGCAACAACCACATAAGGTGACACATCACACAGGTCTGGATCGGGTGGAGAACTTCTGGTACAAAAATTTCACCAGTATACATGATCAGGTGCCACACAGCATAAATGAGGTCATGAATCGGCCGGAAGAATTTTTCACCTTTGCTCGCTGCGGGGATTACCTACCTTATCCCTAAAAATAACACGGTATATCACCCCGCCGACACAAGACCAATTACTTGCTTAACAACCCTCTACAAATTCATTACGTCCATTATTAGTGGAAGGGTCAATGTGCACCTCGAGACCAACAACATTCTGTCCGAAGGGCTGCCGAGTCGCGTCAAGAGGTTGCAGAGAGCAACTCATTATCGACTCGGTAGTTGTAGGACAAGCAACTAGAGGCCAAAGAAACCTCTTTAGTTGCTATACCGATTATGCCAAGGCTTTAGATAGCGTCCCGCATACCTGGCTAATCGATGTCCTAAGTGCGAACTAACACACTTGATGTACTCAGATGACGTCGAGTTGTATGGTGATACTGGCGACCATCTTAGAAGTCTGTTGCGAATAGTAAAAACGTTCAGTCGTAACATTCAGATGGAGTTTGGATTATACAAATATCGAATCCTAGGCACCCGCAAAGGTCATCACGAGCCGCAAGCCAGATATGGCATTGGTGACAGCAAATCACTATTACACAAGACGTGAATCATGTCGTCATCCACCAGTAGTGGTGTGTGGAACATGTGTGGACAATGTTACAAAATAGTGACAATACGACAAATTTAGCAGCACAGTTTAAAAATGCTGGGGGTAGGTCGATTTTGGAATGGAACCTAAAACTAAAGAAACCGCAGCAAAACGACAAGGAAGGTTGTTAATCAAAACTAGTTCTCCCAATTCCTCAACTTCAACTGAAATTATAGCGGATTTCGTCTGCAACCAGTTCCGTAACTATAACTAACTAACTAGACTAGACACAGTTATGTGCTTAGACCTCGGTTAGGTGAGAGTTAAGTCTCAGAAACGAGTGGTGCGAAGTTGCACATCCAAGCTATGACGGAGACAGACTTCTACAAGTACCTGGCAATTCTGCAAGGAACCCATGCTCGAGTTGGTGATCTGAAGTATGCTGTTCTGTCCGAATTTCTGTGACGTGTGAAGCTGGGGCTGAAATCGCATCTCTCGGGGTAGAATGAAATAACCGCATTCAATGTATTCACTATCCCTTCACTGGATTATGCATTCGGAATATTGCCGCGGACAAAAACCGATCTGGAAAACGTCCAGCGGCGGATACTGACAACTATGTCCAAATTGCGAATGCATCATCCAAATTCTGCCGTGACATCGGAGGTGGTGGCACAATATCATCGCCAAGTCGAAGGATTGATCTTTCAATGTTCTCAGTGGAGTGAAGTCCGACCAAGAGCAGATCGATGAATGGATGTCGAAGACAATCCATGGTAAAGTCGTGAATTGTCTTTGGGAACCATTTGTCGAACAGATGGCTGTGCGCTGGGGAGCTCTTTGCTGAGACGACGGCGTGGTTGCTACCCGAGCTTATAAAACGCTCATCATGAAAAAACAGGTGGAGAACGAGCTGTGCAGAATGTGTGGTTCCTCGTTGGAGACGTTGGACCATCTCATTTCTGGCTGCACGGTTATGGCACCGGTGCTGTACATTACCAAGCAGGATGATCCATCAAAACCTTGCATACAAGCATGGGCTGATAACGGGAACATGTCCGTTTTACCGATATGAGCCGCAAGCAGTACTTGATAGTTCTGCTTGCAGCATGTATTGTGACCAGTTCTAACTGATCGCCATATTCCGCACAACACTGTTAGTTGACAAGACGAGCCGCTCCGTGTATATTATTGGTGTTGCTATTCCCCATTATACATTCAAATTCGTTATTTTTGTTTTATTTAAAATACTATAATCGGTCAACATGCTGGGTCTATGATTAATCCAAACCATGGAGACCAATGGAGATGGGGCTCAACATTTCAAGCTCAGATCTTCTCGGCTCTTAAGATATACTCGGTGTTCCATTTGTGTTTATAATCATATTCGCGGAAGAAACTCGAAAATTTATTTGAAATCTTTTAGCAAAAAAAAAAAACGGTTGATATGCGCGAAATGAGGAGGCCAGTGTTGGGGGAAGTTAAAGAAGATCGTACCCCTCATATTTACCTCGGCATCACGGATCACTTTTTCCAGGGCCAGGTTAAAGAGGACGCATGATAGGTCATCCCCTTGTCATTGACCGTTGTTGATATCGAATGGTCCCGAGAAGAATCCTGCTGTTTTCATATGGCCTCGCAAATTAAACAGGGTCAGCTTAGTCAGTCTTATCAACTTTTCGGGGATACCGAATTCTCCGACGGGCCGTGTACAGTTTTACCCTAGCTAAGCTATCATGGACGGCTTTAAAGTCGATGAAAACATGGCGCAACTGATGTCCATATTCCAACAGTTGCTTGCCGCAGGGAGAAAACCTGATGTATTGGTTATTTTCCTGGACTGAAGCCTCTTTGGTATGGGCCAATGATGTTCTGGGTGTATGGAGTTATCGTGCCGAACAAGATAGCGGAGAATATCTTATAGATGGTACTCAGCAAAGTGATACCTCTATAATTGCTCCACTGTGTGATATCCCCCTTTTTATGTATGGGGCAGATAATGCCCCGTTGCCAGTCGTCAGGCATTGATTCGCTGCCCCACACCTTGATGAATCGCTTGATGTAATTGGTCGCCTCCATATTTAACCAATTCACCTGTAATTCCATCGGACGCGGGGACTGTTACTTCTACACTTGGGGGTTGCAATATTTTTCCGTCGTCTTCGGTTGGCGGGACCCCCACCTCGCCGATATTTTGGTTGTTCAGAAGTTCATCAAAGTACTCAACCCACTGCTCCAATATGTCCATTCTGTCGGAAATCAGATTTCCCTCTTTGTCTCCGCAGAATAAGCCTAGGTGTGTAAGGGTTCATCCTGCTAACTTGTTGGTAAAACTTGACCGCCTGGTGGTGTTGCACCCTGCACTTTTCGAGATCACAGACCTTTTTGTTTCTCCTAGGCTTCCTTTTTCCGTCTGTGAAGTCGCTTCTCCGCTCGGCAGAGTTCGTGATAAGTCTCTGCGTGTGCCCGCGTTCTTTGAGAATGCAACATTACTCGGTATGCAGCATTCTTCCGTTCCGTTGCTAGCTTACATTCATCGTCAAACCGGCCGTTCCGACTTTTGTTGCGGCTGTTGCCAACTATCTTTGTGGCCGTATCAATGATAACGTTCGTCAGGTTGTTGTGATGAACATTTGTTGATGCTTCGTCTCCAGGATCTCAGTTGACTCCAGTTATTGCGGCAGCCATTTCTCTTTAATAGGTGTTGTTCCACTAGACTTTTCGGTTCGCTCGGTGCACCGACTCTTTCATTGTTCCACGCTTTTCATTGGGCCCCACCTTCCCTATTACTCTGTTTAAAATCAATCAACTTTTTAACTTGAAATGCGGATACACCGTATGCATATGTCTGCAAAATTGCAATGAAATCAGTCCAATAGGTTTCCAGAAAAGCATACCTAAAATTCATCCATTTTTCTATGAGAAAGTAACCTTCTTACATGTTTCGTCAAAACCAAAAAGGTTGTAATATAATCAAAAGAGGTGTTCACATAAATTCAAATTCAAATTAGCCCAACTAAGATCCGTCATAACTTCACAGCTATACAATTTCATTCAAAGATTCAGATCAAGTCGAAGAAATCTCCTTCGAAAAAATCCTTTGACTGATGACATGGAATCTACGGGAACATTACAGCTCTCTCTCCATTACCAATCCATCCTTTACCTGCACAATTTCTTTCAATTCTCATGGTTTGCGATTCCTTCCAATCCGCTTTAGCAAGAATTCCTTCTTATTCCTTTAGCCAATCACCCGTAATGAAAAAATGTTTACTTTATTTTTCTCATTCTTCTTTCGCTTTATTTCATATGAACGCATTTTAGTCCTTCAGCTGAACTGCTATCATATGAAGTGAAACCAAGCCAGTCGGGAGAAGTATTGAGACAGCCAATTTTAAACCCTTTAATTTGGTATGCTTCCGGTACGCACTAATGAACGTATGTTACCCTTTGTTGAAAAACAAGGAAATTTTACTGAAGGATGTCGATAACCAGCTTTTTAAATAGGTTATGTTATGTCGTAACCTTCTATATGATCCCGACTGTAAACCAAAACATTCATATTTGTCATCCTTTTCCATTTTACTCATACATGTTGAATCAATTTATAGTAACGACGAAATAACTTGGTTCCATTCTCTTTATAACGCAATTTTTATTAAAAGTAAATCGATATTTTATCAAGCTTATCCCACCACCACTGTCGATACAGAACAGAAACCAGGATAATAAAAGGAAACTACCGACCGCCTCCCAACATAAACAGGCCGCCTACGCACTCGTTATCGATACTAAAAATTCAATTACATATGGCCTTCATCTTTCTACAAAACCGATTTTTTTTAGGAAGAACTCCCCGTAATCCCGG
This sequence comes from Hermetia illucens, assembly GCF_905115235.1. Lineage (NCBI taxonomy): Eukaryota > Metazoa > Arthropoda > Insecta > Diptera > Stratiomyidae > Hermetia > Hermetia illucens. The sequence continues at coordinate 130,219,819 of NC_051850.1, read as the reverse complement.
CCAGCTTATCAGGAATCCCGCCTATTCCCAACTCCCACTGCATATTTTGCCGAGTGATCCCGAGGAATATTCTTGAAATAACATTATTATGGAGCTTGGAAATCTGGTTATAACTGACAAGAGAAAGAAAGGTCCAAAACAATTTCATTCTCTATTTAAGATACAACGATATTTACAGGCGATTAACTTTCTCTCTTTGGCAGGGCTATTAAAGGTTCGTTCGGTGGTACGTATGCCATCCCTTGTTGGATTTAAAAGTGGCTATAAAACTTATTCGTCGTCGCTCCTTGTTCTCGTATGGTCTGGAAATCGATAATATAAAATTTGTTCATGTGGTTACAAGGTAAGAGGTGTATGGAAAAGCCCATAAAAGCTCCTGTGTGGAACAGTTTCGAACATTGTTCACCTGTAACGAAATCACTTCCCGGATAAGTACCTCTACCTACTTTTCGCTCAAGTGTTACTTCGTTGTCGTGCGTACAGTTCACGATGCAAATATGTCCAACTCGCGGTTGTTTCTTTGTTTTGCGAGACAGTTGGGGGTTGTTGGATATGATAACTATTTCAAAATATGGTAAAAGCAAAACATCGGGGTTAAACTACTAAACAAACCTGCAAAATAAAACATACTGGAACAAATCTAATATCTGCTACCCTGCTGGTCATCCAAACATGTTTGACATTTTTTTATTATATGGCGGAGGGAGCGATTTGTTACAAGTCCCGTGGAGCTGGCATACAGGGAGAAATCGAGGCTCGCCAGTCAGTCTGCACTCAGCACTAGGTCAAACCTCAACATCACCGCGTTATCGCATTAACTCAAAGACCCAGTGCGGAAGCTGAAGTCGACCCACCTGCCAACCTTGCAAAAACGTGATCAATGTGCCCAATGATTTAGTAGTGTTAAGGGTCAACTTAATGCTAAGTACAAGATTGCTGTGAAGTCTCAGGTTTCTCTCGTATATCAGCTCCGTGACATGCACCAAATTCCTCGCAATTGACTGTACGAACCCAAATAGATAGAGTGGCAGGACTTGCAATTAAGAAGGCTAGTCGCCTTGGACCATTATAACGGCTTTTAGCATCCTGTGTCATATTTCATTGGACTGCGCGTGGTACACGGTTGCCCGATAGCGTTATAACCCAAAGAGTTTGAAACACTCCACGAAAATAGCCTCCTTCACAGATCGATACGACATAAAGTCCGTTTATACAACGCTCAAAGGGTAGTATAGCCCCCAGGGCGAAACGTGGATTAATACCCACAATGAAGCATAAAACTTGGGAAACGCCTGCTGAACCAACACAAACAGCTCTACTACCAAACTTTATCTCCACCTCCACGTGGTGACCGCTGGGAGCTCTTTCTTAACGAAAGCTGCAGCCGGAGAAGGATGAAGGCGAGTCTCCGGCGCATAAAAATGCGACAAATTGAACCAACTTGTCCTCCAGCTTGGGGGTTGGGTAAGGCTGACAAACTCACACGGAAAACCAACGTTTCGAAGCCACTGAAGGAGCCTCGGACAGGATGGAATTTAAAACGAGTCCAACAACGGCAACGGAATAACAATTTGCGCATTTTCTTATGGAAAGTGCGCTCGCTGTACATACCCTCTGCTGCTCACCAGCTGAGCAGCTAGCTACAAAATAAGGCTGATGTAACAGCGTTGCATCTATAAAATATTCTCTTCTAGCTTGATAGGCCGGGTACCCCATACGCCCAGAACAGACTTTCTCTCTGCGGCAAGCGATGGAAAAACTGTGAGAATGTGGCTATCAGTTGCACCACATTTTCATCGACTTCAAGATCGCCTATGGTAGGATACTCATGAGAGAATTCAGTATACCAACGAGATTGATAAGACTGACTAGGCTGGCCCTGACCAGTATTCGAGGCGAGATAAAAAAATAATAAAGGTAGGAGACTATAACTTTGAAATCGTCGATAATTTCTCCTATCCTAAGGCTATTGTGGATAAAATCCGGATCGATAAGTTGCGGTGGGCTTGCCACTTAATCCGTATGGATGAGGATGATCCCACCCGGGAAGTCTATAAGGGCAATATCTATGGTAGAAAAAAAAGACGAGGCAGACCCTGCCTGGGAAGGAGCGATGGCATAGGTCAGGACGCCAGAGAGCTTTTAGGGATATCGAATTGGTGAACCTCGGCGCAAAACCGAGAAGTCTGGAGTTCCTTATTAAGGCAGGCCTAGACCGAATACCGGTTGTTGTGCCGTTGATGATTATGATGAAGGTCAAAAATTACAACCGAACACAGCTACAATGATGAACTCCGCGGACGGTTTCTGGGAGAAAACAAAGCCTATTGGAGCTTACAAAATCTGTTTCGCTTGGAATGTCTCATAGTAGGGTCAAAGCTCTTACTATACAAAATATTAATCTTGCCAGTCCTTATGTATTCCTTGAAGACTTCAGTTCTTCGCAAAAAAAATTGCAAACTGTTGGCTGCGTTCGAGGGAAGAATCCTCCCAAGAATTTTTGACCTCAACATAAGAATGGACGATTGCATAACGGCGAAATCTATGAACGATACCACGACCGTCTGGTTGTGGATAAAATCCGGTTCAATCCTTTTAGAGGAGGATGATCCAGCCCGAGAAGTCTGTAAGAGCAATATGGTAGGAAAAGAAGACGAGGCAGACCCTGCCTAAGATGGAACGACGGCGTAGCTCAGGATGACAAGCAGCTTTTACCGATATCGAACTGGTGGGCTTCGGCGCAAAACAATGATGTCTGCAGTTCCTTAATAAAGCAGGCCTATACCGGATACCGATTGTTGCACCTGACCACTTATGATTCTTGAGTAAATGAATAGCGTGAACCGTTTCTTCCCGGCTTAGGAATTGCAACATTTGTTCTTTGCCGTCGGCGGTACCTCAACTCGACGATAATATGTCCATCCGGCCGGAAATCAGATTTCGCTTTTGTCGGGACGGGATGTATATCAAGGTGTTAACCGCTTCAACCCGCTGAATTGTTGGTCAAGTCGACTGGTGCGGTTGATCCCCTTAACTTCTCGTATTGACAGACTTGTTGGTTCTGCTAGGATTCGTTTTTCTTTCTAAGAAGTCGTTTCTGCACTCGATGGACTTCGTTATAAATCCTTGCACGTTCCCGCCTTGTTTGAGATTGCTCCCTTGTCTGGTATACAAAATGCTTCCGTTCTATTGCAACAGCTGACAATTATCAGCGAATCAATCGTTTCGACTTTTATTGTGACTGAGGTCAAATTAATTTGGTATTCATTCTAATGATAGTTGTGAAGTTCATTTGTCAATGCTAAGGGCAAACTTGAAAGGCCGTTTTCACTGTTTCGTAGAATATATCCTCTTTCGACTCTCCAATGCCCACTATAAGGGAATGAACGTTAATGGAGCTTATATTTCGAAATTTGCCTCACAAGCGCAGACTGCAAAGGTTTTCAATAATGTTTTCAAAGCCCATAACTATAGGTTTCATGTGTTGGCTAACTTGGCAAATTACTCTGAGTACACTGCTTACTGTATCAACACTGTACTCTACAGTGTAGTGACTCTTCTCCCTTTCTAACGCATTTCTTGTAACGCGATGACATCATCCCTCTATCTCGAGTTTTGTTCTGTACAGGGAAGTTCCAAGAAATAATGGCAAAAAAAATGTTCTCTTTTTGCCAGATCAGTCGCTGTGTTATCAGTCAAATCCGAGGCTCCTTCAGTAGTTTCGTAATTAGTCATTTTGTTGTTGTTTACTACCCTTTTTTTAGGTGCAGCTATCGAAACCGATGAATGAGACTTGTATGACGACACCAATCCTTCCAGTTACGATACAGACCAGTGTGAGCAACTTAGGAGGAACCTCAATACTTCCATTTTATTAGGTAGCAAAGTAGGAGAAAGAGCCGATAGGCCGGGAACTTTCCTCACTATCACTGCTCCTGATCCAGGTATTAAGAATGTTCGGAAACAAACGGGCTACCGGCTCTATTACGGGCTTCGCACCGTCACATTACAAGTGTCAGCTCCTAAAACTACCAGCCCAATTCAACTTCTTCTGCACCGTAGATGAGGTGCCATATCTCTCAGATAAACTTGCAGCATTCTAAAGCGGCGACTGCACTTATCAGTCGTCGTATCAATAGCTACGAGACATGTATATACCACCATGGGTTGTTGGTAGGGAAATTAGAGGCTTAAACTTCCGACTTGCTTCCCTGTTGTATGCCAATGGAAGCGATAGACCCCGCTTCTCATTGTGGTTTCAAAGGACCTTCAAGCTGTCTTTGTTAACGACCTATGTGATGACGACACCACAACGATCAACGATCCGACATACTTTCCTGTTGTATGCCAATGGAAGCGATAGACCCTGCTTCTGATTGTGTTTTCAAGGGACCTTCAAGCTGTCTTTGTTAACTACACGACCTATGTGATGACGACACCACAACGATCAAATTGACCATAAAAAGCCAGCAAGGAAATAAGGAGATTCTATGGTACTCTGCTTATTTCCCTTATGACGTAGACAAAGTTCCCAGTGGAACATTCACTAAAGCTAAACAATATACCAAAATTAGAGGCATGTGAATGATGGCAGGATGTGATGTTAATGTCCACCATATATGCCGGAAAAGTTCCAACATCAACGCAAGAGGATCGAGACTACTGAAGTATCTGGTAGGAACCGATCAGCAGATCCTTAATTTGGGTAATGAACCCACTATCTTCAACATGGTCAGGCAAGAGGTAATCGACACACATCACGGTGGCATCCCCGGACATTAATTGCGTTTACAATACACAGAAAGTGCTGAAGAAAGGACAAACCATTTACTTGAGATGCACTTCCCAGGCAACGTCCAAAATCTCATCTCGGGGCCGACAGATAATATAGCCCTCAAACGGAATATTGGACTCTGGCATGCAAAGTAGAGAAATGGATATCTAACTCGCTCCATAGATACAATTCTACAGGTGCGGATGGCATTATACCTGCTCTAGTAATAGAGGGAGTGGATGGCTTGGGTCTACACATTCGGAATATATACCGCGCTTGGCTAGCACACACTTATATTCCAACTAACTGGCGTGATATGAAGGTAATATTTATTCCCACACCGGTGAACCCACCTAAACATACGCAAAAAGCTTCCGATCGGTCAACCTAACTTCCTTTCTGCTAAAGATACTGGAAAGACTAGCAGATCGGTGCCTAAGGAGTATGCATATCCCTAGGCGGCCAGTTCGCTGTAGGCAATATGCAAATCCGCGGAGACAGCACTCCATGAACTAATGGCAAAAATTGAGAAAGCGCCGTCTGATGAAGGATACGCCTTAGGCGCATTCTTAGATATCGAAGGCGCCTTCAATTATACCTCATTCTCGGAGTCAATCCGCTGTTATGCAGTTGGATCCTTCACATGCTAGAGTGGAGGAAGATCCACATATTGGTCGCAAGGAAGTCTATTGAGGCGAGGTGTCTTAAGAATTGCCCACAGAGAGGGGTTCTCTCACGTCTGTTATGGCTTGTGGCAGACACCACGGTCTCCGCGCAAGGATTTGCGGACAATCTAGCCGCAATCATTATCGGCATGTAATCCTCAGTTGGTATCTGCATAATGGGCTCACGCTGAATGATACGTAGACTGGACTAGTTACGATCACTTGGAACGTCAGGTGGGGCTGCTATACGCCACCCACCTTAGCATTTGCCGAAATCCAGCTAGTAAAAACAGTCAAATATTTAAAAGTGCGTTTCGCCTCCAAGATAACGCGGAAGCCTCATATCCAGGAACAATACCAGAGATTCAACAGATTGCTCTTTTGCTATAGGACTGCAATAGGTAAGACCTGTGGACTTTCACTAAAGCGCATTCATTGGATGTATACATCCATAATGAAATCCATTTTGATGTATGCATACCTCGTCTCTTGGCCGAGATTGAACTTTGCTAACAGCAGCAAGCTGCTGACGCAGATTAAGAGGCTCGGTTGTCAAAATATTACGGGAGCAATGAGTAGTACGCCGGCCAAAGCTATTCTAAATTTACCCCCATCCATTTTGAGGTGAAACAGAAAGCAGCTAACGATACATTACAGGCTTAGTAAACTTCATGGAAGACAGATGGCGAGCAGGGGTGTCCTTGGGAAATCCTATTATAGACCTCCAACTCGCCGATATACCGGTTGTGGAGCAGTTTATCATAATACTCAACCCATCGTTCCAATATGCCCAATATGTCGGAAACCAGATTTCCCTGTTTGTCTCGGCAGGATGAGCATCGAGGTGTATAAGGCTTCATCCTGCTGACTTGTACTCCCTATACTTTTCGAGTTCACAGACCTGTTGATTATCCCAGGCTTTCTTTTTCCGTCTATGAAGTCTGCCCGACGGAGTTCGTGACTAGTCTTTGCGCGTGCTCGCGTTCTTTGAGAATGCGACATTACTCGGCATGCAACATTCTTCCGTTCCGTAGCTAGCTTACATTCATCGTTCAACCAGCCGTTCCGACTTTTCTTTCGACCGGAGCCAAGTATGTTTGTGGCCGTGTCAATGATAACACCTTTCAGGTAGTTCTGAAGACCATTTGTTGATGCTTCATCTCCAGCTGCGTTTATTGCGGCTCCCATTTTGCCCTTATAGGTGTTACAGAGGGCTGTGTTGTGAATGGCAAAAAAGTTGCGAAGAACCAATGCAGCATGACATGGTGCATTATCGTTATGAAGGAACCAAGAGTTGTTCGCCCATAATTCCGGCCGTATCAGACAAATAGCTTCACGCAAACGACGCACAACGCTCAAATAATATTCTTTGTTTACATTTTGGCCCGGTGGAAGGAATTCATAGTGCACCACACCACGATAATCAAAGAAAACTGTTAACATGACCTTTCGATCGACTTTGCTGTGGTCTTTTCGGTCTTCCTTCACCTTTAACAAGATATTCGCTGGATTGGTCGGTGGTTTCAGGGTCATATGCGCAAATCCAAGTCTCGTCTCCAGTAATCATGCATTTCAACTGGTCCTGATAGACAGACAGCAAAGTATCACACATCTACGCGACGCCTTTTTTCTAAAAAATTGAGCGATTTTGGCACCAATCGAGACACACACACACACAGAATTGAGACACAAAACATCCTTCACAATGATTTGGGCTGAGCCAAATGATATACCAACACTATCAACGCGGTCTCTAATTGTCAGCCAACGATCTTCCAACATCAAATCTTTGATTTTTTGGACGTGATCGTCCAGAGCGCGGTTCGTCTTCAATGCGCTCTCGGCCCGCTTTAAACTCGTTGTACCACTTATAAATATTTGTTCGTGCGATAGTCTTTCCGCAACATTTTCAACGTGTTCACAAAAGAATATTCCTTCTGCAAACAAAATTTGATGCAAGTTCTTTGCTCAACAAAACCACCCATTGTAAAAATCGAAAAATTCACTTTTAGTTGTTTACAAAAACACGTGTAACTCGTAAATAATTAAACCTTTTGACAAACAGACGCCTGGCAAAAGTTACAGACAGTCCTACCAAGATGAGAAAAAAAATTGACTTGCCTTCCTAATGCCCGAGAGTTTTAAACGACAATTTCACCTTACTTTTTTATCACAGTAGTAAGCCAATGAGATAGTGATCCGAGTCTATATTGGCCTCCCTATATGTTCTGACATTCATCAAAGCGGTAAAGGCGTTTGATCAGCACGTGGTCAATTTGGTTGAAAGTGGTTCCGTCTGGAGAGGTCCACGTATGTTTGTGGACCGCTTTCCGCGCAAAGTGGGTACTTCCATCAACCATTTAGTCCGATACTGCTAACTGGATAATCCCCAGTCGATTATTATTGTTATCCTTATTTAAGCCATGGGACCGACGTATCGCCTGAATATGGGCTCCATCCCTACTTGAATGTTAAAATCTCCAAGTATGATTTTGTTATCATACTTGGGACAGGCTTAGAGGGTCCGCTCAACTCCCTTGTAAAACGTATCCTTCTTCCACTCTGCAGTCTTCTCTTTAGGGGCGTGGACGCTTATGGGGCTTATATTTCAAAATTTGCTTAGTAAACGCAGAGTGCATAGCCTTTTGCTTATATTTTCAAAGTCGATAACAGCAAGTTTCATTTTTTGACTGACTAAGAATCATAATCCGAACACATGGAGGTACTGCTATAATATATGGTGTAGTGGCTTTTCTCCAGGAAACCGGTCCCCGTCCAACGCATTTCTTGCTACATTCAGCCCTATATGGGGACAGGTTATCGGCTAGCTGTTGAGTAACATTCGGTCTGTTCAGGAAGCGCACGTTCCATGAGAAGATGCGCAAATCATTATTCTGTTATCGTTTCCGGGTTCGTCATTTTAAAGTCCACCCTGTCCGAAGCTCCTTCTGTCGCTTCGTAACGTCGGTTTTCCGTGTAGAGTTGTCAGCTTAACCCAACCTCCAACCTGGCAGACTAAGACTTGCGGTTTCGGCCAGTGCAGAGGCAACTCATCAGACGCTGCCTCACCTCTGTCCTGGGAGCAGTGGTTACAAGGTGGCATCTGCTCCTTTTTATTAATTCAAAAACACGTCATATGTATGAATTATAACGAATACAATACGGCCGAACCTAAAATAAAATGTTGTTTAAGAATTGAGGAATTCCTCCCGCCATTAAGTGGATGGCGGACTTAGGAATCCCTCAATTCTTAAACAAAATTCTGGAGGACTAGTTCGTACAATTTGACTCGTTTTTAGGCGCGGGAGACTTACCTTCATCCTCTTCCGTCTGTAGGTTTTCATTAAGAAAGAACTCCCAGCGATCAACACGAGGAAATGGAGAAAGAGTTTGGTAATAGAGTTGTTTTTGTTGGTTCAATAGGCATTTCCCAGTTTTTATGCTCATCCTGGGTGCCAATCCACGTTTCGCCCTGTGACCTATACTACCCTTTGACCGCCATAAGTTATAAAACAACACACAATTCTGTCCCCCATTTGAAGGGAATTCAACTATTACTAACAAAATTATTGAAAATTAAAGTTCCATGTGATTCGAATGGTTCTGAGACCACCATGGCGTGCCGCACTCATTTGAGTAGCAACTTACTCCGCTCCGCAAGGTCAGAAGTCACGAACTTAGCGGAAATAGGAGGATCAGACGATCATCCTAAGTGGATTAGAACGACCAAGAGGGAAGAGCTATCCCAAAAACCTAAAAGCTGGCGAAATTTACCATGAAGATCCGCACACAAAGGCTGAAGCTCCATCAAAGTGCTCGGTCGGCCGGTTCTAGCACGCCTCTGTGCTAGCCAGGCGGGAATTTGGGGGGTCCTTTGAGCGCTTTGATCTCTCACGTATCATTGATACAAAATTAACTATTTATTCCGATGCGTAGTAGGTCCGCACCGGATTTCAAAATAGAAAAAAAAACGAAGGAATTCGCGACGGCCTAACAAAAAAAAACCAAAACACGAGCTAAAATTGGAAAATAAAAAAAAAACAGCTTGACCCCGCGCGTGGAGCCCTTACGGCTCCGGACCCGAGTGCCGCGATCGGGAGGAAAGATCCACGACGGATCGCAATCCCGACCATGGTTTCTTCTCCCATCCTTGACATCCTCAGGCCATTATTTCAGAGGATGTCCCTAAAAAAAGTTTTGCGAGGTCAAGGAGGAAGAGAGAGGGAGGAAGTTCTCAAATCAATAAAAATTATTCAAAATTCATTATATATTACTCAACTCCAACAGAATAAAACAAATATATAGAAATAAAAGAAAATTGTAAATAATAATACAGGGTGCGGCAGCATAACTTCCTTTTTTAAAATGCGCGCCACTCAGTTGGTGTCATAGCGGAGTGCTAGTGGTCTCGTTCAAGAGGGGATACTGTAAAGTTTTGTCCCGACACGGTTCAGTCGCCATCATGCGTTGGAATAGTGAGAAGCGTGCCTTTGCCGTTGAGGTTTACTTTTCAAGCGGATATTCGGTTATTGCAACACAGCGTGCATTTCGGAATCGCTTTAATTTAGCCCCGTTGGCTCCCGTCCCAGACCGCAAATCAATTGTTACATGGGTTACTACATTCAGATAAACTGCAAGTGCGACAAAAGGAAGAACTGGAGTCCCTCGGCCCGTTAGATCACCTGAGAACATTAAAGCAGTGAGAGCGTCAATGTTGCGATCGCCACGGCGTTCTGCGCGCAAACACGCATCTGCCCTTGGACTATCCGATCGTTCTGTGAGAAGAATTCTTCGTGATGATCTTCATTTTCATCTCTATAAGATGGCGATAGTGCAGAAACTTTCAGAACGTGACTTCAATTCTCGGATGAACGCATGTAAGCTTCATCTTGATGTCGTTCCAGAGGGCGCTATTGTTTTTTTTAGCGATGAAGCCTATTTTCATCCGTCCGTTTCTACCGTCCATGAGCCCTACAAGATTTGAAGACCAATATCCAAGAAGAAATTGCCAACATAACACCTGCTATGCTAACATGAGCCATGACAAACGCCAGAAATCGGTTTACGCAATGTATGGAGAATTTTATCTTCAAAACAATGTAAATAAAAACTTTAGACATGTACCTACATTATAAAAAATAAATAAATATTTTCCGATGCATGCAATAGTTTTTATTGAGTTTTGAAAAAAGGAAGTTATGTTGCCGCACCCTATATATACAAATGAAAAGAAACAACAATTAGATGAAATCAAAGAAAAAAACGAAAAAAAAAACAGGAAAAAGAAATGAAATCCAAACAAAAGAAAAATTAATACTTCTGGGATCAGTCTGAGCTCGGCGTGGTGTGTATATATGATGACATTGATTCTGTTAGTGGCTAAAAGAAAATATTTAAAACTTTAGAAAATACAATTTACTACTTCATTTCCCTTTTCAATAAAAAAACAAACCCTTTTAGAGTTCGCGGTTGCTTCTATGCTGCGCGCTGAGATTTTCAATGGTATTCACATCAACTTTATATGGATCCGAAATGAATTTTCGAGCAAGGACAATATCCAAAATTGAAACACCAGAAAGACGACGGGGATAGTTCTTTCTTTTGGATTTTAGAACTTCTGCGGCAATTGATACACACGAGTTCACAAGATTTGTAATAATCACGATTGAAGTCTTTGGATAATTGGCAATGGCAGAAATCAAATCGCGAACGACACCAGCATTGGTGTTGAACCAATCACTTCAAGTCCTTCCAGGTTTACGTGGCACGCCCGTTACGATAACAACTCCATCGGCGCCTTTAAAATCATCCGCAACTTCCTCTGCTCCAACGTATCCTTTTTACCCTCCTGCGTCTATCGATGTCGGAAAAAGATCCACTTCCAGAGTCCGGTCAGGGTCTGCTTCTTACCACCAGATGCTCCCGCGAAAAATCTCCCGAACGTCACCTGGCGTCTTCACGGCTGTCTCCCACGCGAAAAATTCAGCTGTCTCCTCTCCCCAAATCCAAACTTCTCCCCTTGTCACCCGCCAGTCCAGCTGTTCCACCCGAGAACCGCTCCACATGCCGCTACGTTCGCCTTGAAGTCTGTTCAGTTCATGTTGCAACAATATGCACGTGGGTCTACGGAAGCGACAAATCATTCCCCTTTATCGAGATTAATTCGCCCGAATGCATTCAATAATGTGCAATCTGCGGCGAACATTAGGGTGATTGCACATTGTGAAATGCATTATTTGAGTAAATTAATTCAGAAAGAAGCGAATGAGACTCCGCTCCCGTCGCGAAGCCACGGTCACTACAGAAGTTTGGTTAAATGTTACATGAGGGGTCGTCCCGAGTCTGACTAACAAAGAGGCAAGGAAGCATATTTCGACGGAACACTTCGATTTAGCTTCAGTATTTGCGGGTGGATTTTCACGGACAATTTCGCCATCTTCTTAGATTTTTGGGATAGCTCTCCCCTATTGGTCGTCTCCCGCACCCAAGGATGGTTGTTTGGCAATCGCTCATTCGCATTATGTTATTACAAGTTGTAGAATCATATGAGGTTTTCCTAGCTGAAAAAAATTCTACATTTCTAGGAGTTACAGCTTCTCAGGCTAGTCTTTTTAAGTTTGCTTGCAGAGTTGTAACTAGATTGCAATAATTGACTAATGAAATGACTCCTTGCCGATAAAGTCATTTACGTTAACACTTCTACACTGCTCCCCTTTTAACTTCACAGTTTTCAGTTATATCGCACTACTCTTAGCGATTATATTTCCTCTACCTTACCCAAAAAGTCAAATTCACTTACATTAACGACCGACATCTAGCCCCCATCCTGCTAGCTCCAATTTCGCATCAAAAATTAACCATCACCAATGTAGCTGTCCCAAGGGAATGAGGTAGGCAATGACTAGGATTTTGGTGAGAGGAACTGTTGGCTGGCATGCATATAAAGCACAATGTGAAACTACCTGTTATGACTGACAAAAAAAGGAATCTCGACTATAATTGTCATAAGACAGGATAAGGTGGGTGAATAAAATGACATTTATCACATTTGTGAATTAAACAAACTATCAGACACTGAAAGCTACGGACGGTGATCTCTACCAGTTTGAATACATCTTCATAACTGCATCACTTAATCAATAATTCAAAACAAATGATAATTTTAGTATCTTCCATTTAGAATTCATGACTGATTTTTGTCAATTGTGATGTAGTTCATTAGTGTCGCTTATCCGTGCGCAATATTTTTTAATTTTCCAAAAATATCAATCTTGATCTTAGAATTCCCAATTTACAAAATCATGTAATGTCGTCCTCTCAAAATTGATAAAAATTGCCTGTGGTTTTCCGGGAAATTTAAGGGAAAGAATGTTCCTATTTTCAGTTATCATTTGTAATGATTACGACCGCATTAAATCAAATGGAATCAAAAAGATATGAAAAATGATGCACGACATCTACTCTACACAATCAATGACAAAAAAATAATTTGACATTCTTTTCTACTTTGCCACCATCTCCAGGTTCAGCATTCATTTTTCCGATCGATGTACTTCACTTCCAGCGGGAGCTTCTATGACTATTATAAATATACCCTGAATACACCCGTGAGACTCTGCTCCTTGCAGCCTTTTCCGCCAACTTTAGCTGGTTGACATTCAAATTTAATGGCAGAACATGACTTAAAATTTATGGATATTTGAAGGGTGCCTGTTAATGCAGGAATGTGTGCAGAGCATTCCCCGGTAAATATTCAAAATTATTGTTCGACGACATGATAGCTGCTAGTACTTTGGGAAATTGCCCCTCGAGCTAAGCTACTTTATTGATATTTTACAATAATGAGACCCATTTCGCTTGCAATCACCTGGAAATGATCTAAATGAAATTCTACGATGTTTTTCGTTTCAGTGAAGAGCTTTCACGGAGAAAGTGATTTCAATTCACTTTTCACAGGTAGCAGCCTATTTTGCCAATTTTGTTCAATATTCACTTTTAAATTGACTGGAAAGAGTCAAGTCGATGATAGTAATTCTGGCTGGAAGGAGGCTAGGGTGAAAACGAATCTTAAAGATACAATTATCTTTTACAGTGTAAAAGTCAGGATGAAACAAACACTCCACACATTTTCCATGGAAATATTGACATTATGGAGAATACTCGTATGTATGTCCGAATTTGTCCTTTTCACAATGTCTAAAGAAGCAATAAATCAGCATTATCTGTCGAAAGCCATTTTGTCAACGAATCGTTGTCAATGAATCGATTTTTCGCATGGTCTATTTAAATATTGCCATTTAAGTCTGGTAATATGTAACAAAATTTACATGGAAGGCCCCAACAGGAGACAGTCAATGACCCCAAATCATTTGTTTCGATGTTGCCTCGGCAAAATGCTAATGAGTTCCATTCATCACGAATGGATTCTTTGCCCTGAATGATCCCGTCTTCCATACATTCCTTGGCTACACGTAGCGAATGTATCCTTACCAATTTATTAGTGATGTACACGAGCGGAGGTAAGTCGTACGTGCAAACTTAAAGGGATGAAGACGATAGTAGTGTTAATGGTTGAATGGCTTTTAACTTCTCCCAAGATAAGGATCCTGGGCTATAAATGCACATACATCTCTCTGGATACTTTCTCAATTAATGGCGCCTTTAGTATCCATTTTATCGGCACTCAGTAAGACGTATTAATAAATAAAATGGGATAGAAAATGAAAGTCCACATTTGTTTTGAAATTTATTGGATTTTAGGGGAGGAGCACCTTTATAGAAGACAATACGGATTTAGAGAATATAATTAAATAAGCATAATCAATTGACTTACCAAGTATGTTAAAGGTCTATTTGCCATCTTTCTCGAGAACAACATTCATGTTAAGAAATCATCACTCCGTCCGCCTCTTCTAGTACTCATAACGAACTTGATAATGAGAAAATGGCTAATTCGTAATCATCATCATTATCAACGATGCGACAACCAGTATCTGGTCTAGGTCAGCCTTAATAAGGAATTCCAGACATCTCAATTTTGCACCGAGTTCCACCAATTCGATATCTCTAAAAGCTGTTTGGTATCCTGACCAACATCTTCATCTGAGGCGCTGGATCATCCTCATTCGTACGGATTAAGTGCCCCGCCCACCGCAGCCGCATGGTATCGCTTTTAAATTTCATCGTTTAGAGGCTGCGGAATTGTCCGGCCTCAAGTAACGAGTCGAAAATTCCTCGGAGGATTTCTCTCTCGGACTCGGCCAAGAATTCGCAATTTTTCTTGCTAAGAACCCAGGTCTCCTTCATGAGGACTGGCAAGATCATTGTCTTCTGCAGTTAGAGCATTGACCTTTGAATTCCTCCTCGGACACTACCTTTGTCGTGGTGAAAAGCCACTACTATACTAAGGGTGTCCAAAAACAAATAAAGACGGAAACAAGGGGATTGTAACCCTTCAAGTGATAAGAAGTCACAGACTTCGAATCCACCCGCGATTTTGAGAAACGACTCGTGGGCGAGGCTCGGATTTTGAAGGCATAACCACATTCAGGTTCCCCCACGGAAAAATCTGCGGAACACAGGCTCTCCACTTCTGTGGAAAATCTGCCCCCGGTGTCTACGGCGAGGAATGAAAGCGAGAGGAACTGGAACCCTGACTACCCGGGGACACTGTTGCCTAACTCTTCCTAAAAACGGGACACCTGTACCATAAAAAGCGGAAGAAAGGGAAGCTGGTGATGTGGATGCAATTGGTCTAATTCCGGTATAATGGAATTTCGGAGGGATCCCAGCAGACAACAACCTAAAGCACTGCTAAAGAAGGCAAAGTTTGTTAGGAATGAGGACATGGGCGCTGCTACACCACTAACTGTGGCGAAATCCAGAGAAATCGGACGCAAGAAAGCGGAACTTTCGGCGAAAGTTGAAGACAACCCCCCCCCCCCCACACTGAACGCAGCAGGCTTTCATATTAGACTACAATTATGTCTACAAACGCAAGAGTTAGCCAAATTAACCTGCAGCATGCCAAAGCCTCTTGCTATCTACTGATGGCAAGGCTAGCAAAGATGCAGGATCGCCATTATACATTTGTAACGGAAATTCTGCGTTACATAAACGAATCTGGGATATTCCATTAGATGGGGGAATCAAGTACAATGGACCACTAAAGTCTGAGTGCTCACAAGCTTTGCCTCTCCCCTACGACAAACGCACACCCACAAGATCTTTTTTTGTAAGAAATAGACTCTGTTGGCAGCCAGCAATCGTGGGCGGATTTCATTTTCGTAACTGTTATCGATTGTGATTTTTAACACAAGATAGGAGAAACTATCAACGTTTATTGTTCTGTTTTGACCAGTGCCATTTGATGTTGTTTGTTCTTCTCCATCATGTACTTCGTCTGGCCTTCATTAATGTGCCGCCCAAGATCTCGAGCCGCCTGCACGATCTTTCCGTTTTATTCCGTTGTTTTTATCTGGCCTCGCACATTGGTCAGAGTCAGCTTAATCAGTTTCATCAATTTCGTCGCCTTGGAGTCGATGAAAACGTACTGCAACTGGTGACCATATTCCTTCCTTTTTACTGTTCTTCCAACACCCACCGCGCAGAAAAATCAGATCTCTTTCCTAAAACCGCAGCGTTAGACACGCAAGATCTTATGGGCCTCCTAATTGCTCAAATGCTAACCTTCATACACCAGTAGAGTGAATCTTCAGGAACAAGATGGCAAAAGCAAACACCTTACGATCTGGGTAGATGACCGATCCCTAAAGGCAAATAAACAACAAGACGTCCTTATCAACTATACGTTTGACAACATATCCTGGCATGTACATAGGGAGAAACCGAAGGAACATACTTCGAAGGAGGAAGGAGGGGAGGGCAGGACCAGCGGGAAGGAGAAACTAGACGTCCTAGACCTGAATCTTCTAGCCCACGGAGCACAGCGACGTGCAGGAAAGCGCCATATCGGCGAAGGAGGACGATGTTCTTACAGTGAAGAAGAGTTCCAAGCACTTATAGAACTAGTTACCTGCACTAAGATGGCGCAAGTTAACCTTCACCATGCAAGAGTGGCATATGCAATGATTGCAGATTTCAAGGACAACATTGGAATAGTACTGCCTCAAAAAACCTGGCTTTGCCGGAGGAGTATTCGTTCTTAAAAGCGACTTAAAATATATATGTCTTTCAGAATCTTTTGGCTATCCAAGCTTCACTGGAAACCGCGGGAAAACTCGGGAGGCAATCGTGCCGTTGGACTACTTCCCAGGAGACTGACAAAAATCTGCGAGAAGCCGCTTTCACTTCCCCTCTGTTTCGATATCATTGCCCATCACGAAATTCAAGGAAGCAGCGAGGCCAATCAACGAGGTGAGTACCTTCTTTTGTATTCTCAAGTATAAGTTAAAAATATAGAACATAAGGAACACTTCAACATTCATGAACAGCACTAGATGGGAGGTACTAGACATAACTCTAAGGAATACTTTAACGAACGGACTAGTCAGAAGTTGGTATCAGATGAGCCCTCCATGTCATCATAGACGGATCACGAATTAAGAAGAACAAGTTGGAATACCATATGTACAAATATATATATGTGAATTATTAACATGTATGTATACCTACATACGGACATATGTCTGGCTATTGTTATTGACATTTATGTTCAAATGACTAAAAAACGAAAATAAAATATTTCTTTGCGACCCCCGTTCATACAAGCTCAGTTTGTCGTGGTATGGACGAATTGATATGTGATGATGACGTCATTCACGTTGTAGAATGCATGAAATTCACAAAAATTCGAAAGTTTCATCCTCTATAACTTTGTTAATAATAGTTAAATTTTCTTCAAACCCCAATTGTGCCTTGTGTTATCCCTTATATCATTGCTAAATTTTGTACTTGTAGGATGAATTTAAGGGGGGCTGCCATGTAAATTTCTAAAATGTGGGTATATAATATTATTAACTTTATTTGTGTAAATATCGGAACCGGATGTATTTTGAGACCTAGATTTCGTAGAGATGCACCACGGTGATTTTCTTCAGATTTTTTAGTTGGATGAACACGAGACCTGCTTCACTTTCCAGCGCGCATATTTTGAGCCCTCACTCCTCTATGTTTCTCCAAATATCGAAACTAACATTATTTTCGAAAAGAACGAATCGAGCCGTTTCATTTGATACCTCACATGACCATATTTGGTGACAAATATTCCTTCATAAGTAGGGGGATCCCCCCCTCCTCAAACTCAACATAAAATGGTGCCACTGGCTATATATGTAAGGGGATTCATTGGACTACATCTTCTTGACAAATATTGTGGCAATTAATTTAGCCGTTTTAGAGTAAATCGGATGTGATCGACAGACAGACTGATGGAAAGGCAGACAGACAGACATGGAAGGTTTTGTGTAAACACAAAAGCCGTATAAACAGAAAATCTCACTAATAAAGAATCCTAGGAGAACGAATTGGGACTAGTATGTGGCAAGCAACAATATCGCTCACCTATAAAGAGGTTTTGATATCAGGATCGAGCTGGAATTGGAAAGAGTGGCGGAAGACCTCACCAAAGATTTCATTGAAGCATATGACGCTAGCTGCCCGGCCAAGACAGTTAAATAATCAAGGGATGTATCCTGGTGTAACCGTAACCCAGCAAGAATGAGAACAATGGTCCGAAAACTCTTCAAATGGGAAAACAAATCGAGAGTGGCCGCAGTACAAACATGCACTGACTGCCGACAGCAACTGCAATCAGTGAAGCAAACCGGAACAGCCTCAGGGAATTCTGTGAAGGGATCCAACAAACTATAGAAGCATTGAGACTATACAAAACTATAGTCGAGAATGAGGCGGACAGGATACATTTGTTTCTCAGAACTCATTTCCCGGGGGTCCTACCCCATGACGGAAGGCGATAACATTCTGCCTGATCTGACACCCCAAGAATAAACAAAAGGGGAGGAAAGGAAAACTGGAAACTAGCAAAAGAGGTATGCACGGAAGCTAAGATAAAGTGGGCAGTGGGAGTCCTTAGACCACAGAAATGACCCCGAGTAGGTAGATTTCCCCAGCCAGAACAGAAACCATCTAAGAGTCTCTTCTAAAACTGGTAAAGGGCATCATAGCCTTTGGATATATACCAAGACCATGGCGGAGGGCAAAAGTTGTCTTCATTCCCAAAGCGGGTGCAAAGGATCCTTTCCAACCGAAATTTAACTCTAACTCAACACGCAGCAGATGGCCCAGTCGCGGCCAATGAAATGTAGACAAGCTGTAAAAGTTTAATAAAAGGGTTTTATGGAAACACAGATACTTTATTTTGCAGGTAGTAAATTTCTTAGCGTAAATAAATGCGACCTTGAAGGTTTTAGATCAGTAATGTGTTTGTGGTGTGGCGCGACAGACAACAGTTAAAAAACTGAAAGGATATTGAATGTGAAGAAAATGAGTGAAGTTGCAAAAGGGAATATTTTGGTGTTCCGGGCCGAAACTCTAGGCGTGCGGGAAATTTCGACTAGGGTAGACTACAGTAAGTCTGCAGTAGCAACTTTTTCAAAAAACCTTACTGACACTGGGTCTACTGAGCGAAAAGTAGGATCATGAGCCCACAGAAAGACTTCTGCAAGTGAAGATCGACTCCTAAAGAGGATTAGTCTTAGAGACCGCTGTAAGATGGCTGAGGACGTTAGAAGTCATTTTGTTGGACTTGGGAGAACACCAGTTTCAACAACGGCTGTACTGCGAAGGCTCCAACAAATTCGATTGTTGATGATTGAAACAATGTGATCTTCTCAGATGAAACGAAGTTCAACATTTCTCACAATGATGGAATGCAGTATGTGCGCAGAAGGATCGGAGAGCGCTGTAGCGACAATTGTATTCTACGATCATTAAAGGCATCCAGTGAACAAAATGATCTTGGGAAGAATATTTGGTACCTGTCCTGGAAGAGCATTTTTTGCATGTGGATCAAATGATTTTCCAAGATGATTCTGTTCCTTGTCATCGAGTTCAATTGCATCATTTTTTCCTTTATTCTTATTCCATCGTCAACAATAGTCCGCAGTTTCAACTGTTTTACCTTTCCTAGTTTTCAACAGGAAGAATTATTGTGTCCGGATAGCTGAGTGGCTAGAGCACAAGGTTGTCATACGGAAGGTCGCGGTTCACTGGTGGCAGTGGGATTTGTATCGTGATTTGACGTGGCATGCCAGTCGACTCAGCTGTGAATGGGTACCTGAGTCAAATCAGGGTAATAATCTCGGGCGAGCGGAATGCTGACCACATTGCCTTCTATAGGGTACTATAATCCTGTAGTGTACTGTTACGGTCTTGAATGAAGTGCTCTAACACACTTCAAGACCCTGATGCAATATGGATTATTACGCCAACGAATATTATTATAAAGAACTATTTACGCGAACTCGGTGTTTCCTGTATGTTATGGCCTGGCAACAGTCCGGATCTTAACCCAATAGAGAACCTTTGGCGCATAATGAAAATGCAGATAGTGAAAGAGGGGCCGACTAAATTAGAAGAGTTAGACAGAATAATCCAAAAGGTTTAGTACGAAGGAATTCCAGCAGAAGTCTTGAAAAATTTATTCAGTTCAATGCCACGTCGAGTTATGGCAGTTATAAAAGCCAGAGGCGGTTCAACAAAATATGGAAAAGTGCGTTTAATATGTACCAACATTCTCACTTGAAAGATCAAACGTCAAAACGTTTAAAGGAATTTAATACAAGTAAAATTTGACAAAAGATTGCAAGGTATCTTTTAATAAACATTTGGAAATCTTTCAAAATTTTTTTAAATTTTACCTAATTTTGTTGTCTGCAGATAATCTGCAAATAGCCAGGTAAAAAATTTTAAGCGCAATAATTCGCGTTTCCGATCCGTGCCCTGCTTCCTAAATGTGGCTGAAAATTTCGGTCATAAAATGATGTAATTTAAATTTTTAAACTTGTCCACATTTCATTGGCCGCGACTGTATATTAGAACTAACTTTCTAAAACACAATCTCCAAATCAGTGTCAACACGCTTACCGAGGAGGACAGTAAACAGAAAATGTTCTGTATCACTTGACGGATATATTACGGAATGGCATAGAAACAAAAGAAAAAGGACATTATGTGTTTTTGGACATCGATGGAGCGTTTGATAACATAGTGCACCCAGAGATAAGATCCGAATCCGAAAGGTAAAGTGGGTGATCTTCATAATTTCCGGATGTACTAGTGAGGCGAGGAGCTACCTAAATCGAAGGAAGATTGATATTCTTTCTCGGCGCATCCTGAATTACTGATACCAAAGTATAACAAAATAACGAGGTTTCACTTCGATAAAAGTTTGAAATACGAAGAGTGGATTATCTGGTACACTAACAGATTCGTTAGGGCAGGCGGAGCAGGCACGGGGGTCCATACTTTGAACCAATGAATAAGCACTCAGCATACTATATATGGAAGTATATGCCATAGATATGCCTCCTTCAACTTTTAAAAAACTATAGGGGGCAAAACATTGCTGAAGAGGAGAATCTTGCTAATATGATAATTTTTGACTTGCCTTCAAAATGTGCGATTCCGTAGCCTTTATAAGGAAAGAACGAGTTAATGAACGATACCAATTTGATTCTAGATAAACTTTGTTGCGGACTGGTCATAATAACCAACCCACAAGTCGGGAAACCGGAAGCTCGGCGCTTCACGTATGAAAGGTTTTGTTTGCTTCTTCTGTGAGTTTATTTGAGTGTAGAACTAGCCCATTTGTACGAAGCCCGTTATGTATATGCATTTAGCATGTCTGACTACCCACTTTAGTGTGATATTGATATTCAGTTACAGTAAATTTACACGGTAAAGTCAACTTTGAGCTACTGTAACTCTGTTACTAATAGTATGATTTTGATTGGGGATAGTATGCTCCATATTATATTTTATACTACTACCAACTGTTGTAACTCTGGGATAAACTTAAGGGGGGTTTTACTCAATTTCCGCAAAAATATGGTAATATACTGTTATCAATTTAATTTGAACAGATATCGATATGGAGAGTATTTTGAGGCGTGGGCACTATATAGAGGCAGCTTCATGATTTTTTTCAGGCTTTTCGGTTGGGTGGTTTCTGAGAATGGCTCCGTTAAAGAAATCATCACTTTCCACCCCTCCCACTCTCCGCCTTTCTAATAAATCTCAAAACTAAGACCGACTTCGAAAAGTACTAATCGAGACCTTTCATTTGATGACTATATTCGGTGAAAACAATTTTTATACCCCGTCTTACATGTATGGAGACTCCCCTTAATCTCAACGTAGAAGGATATCACTTACTGCATGTCTGGGTGTTCACAGTTCCCACCTTCTCACCAAATTTGGTGTCAATCGTTATAGCCGTTTCTGAGAAAAGTGCGTGTGACAGACAGACAGACAGACAGACAAACGGACGGATAAACAGACAGACACTTTAGATTTTGGAAAGGAAGTGTTCAAGCGAAGCATCACTCTACCAAGAAAACCAGTCACTAAATCGAGGAAGGATGAATTGAAAGCAGATCGCTGAACGACAAAAGTAGCAACAACACCAACCACACATATTCAAGAGGAGAGCAGCACGAGACACTCCAGGACCAGGAAAAGGACCCATTCAACTTTGAGATCTCCTCCAGGGCCAAACATCGAAAAGGACAAAACGGAGGGAAGGTCAACGAATGCCAAATGTGAGGGCTATTTAAAAGTAGTAATCCGGCTAGGACTCATGGGGAGCAGAGCCCTGAAGCAGAGGAATTACCCTTCACACAGTTTGGTGCAAAAATAGTGGAGCTGTCTGAGTTCATCAAGGACAAGCACAACGTACACGAAGCCATAAAATATATGTTGAGAGCTATAAGAAATTCCAAGGGCAAGTCGAAATCTGTTGCCCCAACGGTGTCACAGGCGACCCAAGTGACACTTAATCGTATTGCTATCAACCTGCCACCAAACAAGAGAGTGCGGAAAAGAAATGTGGGTCCTCTGGGGAATCAGCAGGCTCCTAAGAGAAAAAAGAGAATACAAATAGTTCCGAAAAACGACACTAAAGGCACCGAAGAGAGAAAGCAGGTCCCCCAAGTGCTAGCTCCGACAATCGACTCGACAAAATCCAAGGGGAGCGATTGTAATCTCCAGCAATGGACGTTTGTTCTACGCGGAGACACTGAAAAAGGTCAAAACTGACCCCGACCTAAAAGATTTAGGTGGAAATGTCAGCAAGATTCGAAGGACCCAAAAGGATGACTTCATGTATTATACCAGATTACCGGCATATTGCCGGCAGTGCTAAATGGAACGGAACGGAATTGAAGAAGGCGCTAACTGCAGTGAAAAAAATGAAGTTTATTCAAATAAACCTCAATCATTGTAAGGTCGCTCAAGATTTACTCGAGCAGACCATCTACGAATCCGAGGTGGAAATTGCCATCATTAGCGAACCCTATAGAAACCGTCACGATGGCGTATGGGTTACAGACTCGGCTGGTGGAGCGGCGATATGGGCATGTGCTCGACAAACCATGCAATGTAATGGGGGTCAGACATACAGTGGCTTTGTGTAGGCGAAAATAAATGGGGTATATATATACAGCTGTTACGCCCCACCAAGCCTGACACTGCTCGAGTTCGAGGAAATGCTTGACAGTCTTGTTCTCGACGCAAAGGGTCATAGTCCAAGGGTGATTGCTGATGACTTCAATGCTTAGGCCCGTGAGTGGGGTAGCAGAGAGGCAAATGCAAGAGGCCGCAGTCTATTAGATGCTTTCGCACAGTTCGATATCATTCTGGCTAACGAAGGATATATAAACACCTTTCAGAAAAAGGGGTCTGCCTCAATCGTAGACCTAACTTTTGTCAGCCCTGCACTGGCGCGTGGTATGTCCTGGTGCGTCAGTAAGGACTACACCCACAGCGATCATCAGGCAATCTTCTTTGCACTATGGGTGGAATCACCGGGCAGAAGGCCATCATGCCCAAAACCGAGAAGAATGTCAGGCTGCTCCGCTAAAGCTTTGGATGAGTAGACTTTCATAGAGGTGTGGTTAGACCAACCTAATAAAGCAGGCGCCTCTACGGAAAGAGCTGTCCATGTGGCTCAATGCATCCCCAAAACGTGTGACGCATCCATGTGTAGTAGGTGCTCATTTCCCAGTAGAAGACCAAACTACTGGTAGAATACTGAACGTTCAGCCAGTCACCGAGCCAGAAGAGCGGCTCAGAGGGCTGTAGGCAGAATCGACCAAGGGCTAAAAGCGCGCCTATAAGGAAGCCCGCAAAACCCTTAAGCTCGCCATCCAACGGAGCAAGAGGAAAAGTTTAAGGAGCTCTGTTCGGAAGCGAACCTAAACCCCCGTGGGGGAGTGCCTATAGAATCGTGATGGGGCGATTCAGAAGCCGATCATCTCCGCAGATCGCGTGCCCTTCACTCTTGCTAAAAATTATCCAGGGGTTATTCCCACAGCAAGAGGAGGGCATAGATAGCTTCCAGCGACCTCTGAACGACATGTGTCCCACAGGGCTCCGTAATGGGGTCAATGTTCAACGATGTACTTAATCTTCCCCTTCCGGAGAAATCCACGTTGGTGGGCTACGCCAACGATATAGGGCTGGTTGTAGTCGCAAAGCACCTCGAAGATGCTGAGTTATACTCATGCGAAGCGATCAGTGCTGTTAAGGGATGGCTGAAGAGTTCTGGTCTGACACTTGTGGAGGAAAAAACAGGAACGGTCCTCATCACCAAGCGCCGTAAAAGAAATTTTGCCCGTATTCAAATTAGGAATCATATCATCACTTCTAAGCCTGCGATCAAATACTTGGGAGTGATGATTGACGGGAAGCTTAGCTATAAGCAACACCTGCAGTGCGTTTATGATAAAGCATCCACTGCAAGTATGGCCCTGGCAAGGATGATGCCGAACGTGGGAGGGCCACAGCATGCTTCCAGGTTGCTTATAGCTAGCGTAGTGTGTTCGATCCTGCTCTATGCAGCTCCAGTTTGGGGAAAGGCATTGCAGGTTGCATTTAACACTAACAAACTGAGTCTACAGAAGAACAGCCCCAAGAGTGTGCTCACCATTCAGAACTGCCTCACAAGATGCAGCATTCATCATCTCTAGAATGATGCCCACTGACATCTTGGCAGATGAGATGACGAATATATATAATGCAAAGTCTATCTCTCCTTTATCGCAGACGAACAACGCCGAAAGGGAGAGATCTCTAAATAAATGGCAAGAGCGTTGGGAACGCTCGGGAAAGGGTCGGTGGACACACAGGCTCATCCCTGCCATTAAAGAGTGGTTGGAGAGACGGCACGGTGAGATTTATTATAATCTTTCTCAGTTTCTTACGGGGCATGGAGGATATCGCCAGTACCTCTTCAGGTTAAACTAGATACCTCGCCCGATTGTCCAAACTGCGATGGAGTCCCAGAGGACCCAGAGCACGTATTCTTCTACTGTCCAAGGTTTGTGGAGGAAAATAAGAACCTGGAGGAGACTCTAGGAGAGGTGCTCGTACCAGAGAATGTGGTGCGAAGAATGTTAGCATGTCAGGAAGACTGGGATGCGATCAACTCCATGGTCGTATCTTTCCAGAGCAAACTGCGAAAGGTAGAGGAGAATAGAAAAGCGCGGTTACGTACGCCGCGTAGAGACGGCGGTTGCACGGGGCTTGGGGGGAGTCGGGGGTGGTTTTGAAGATTTCCACCTCCGCAAAAAAAAAAAACAAAAAAGACAGACAGACATTGAACCGATTTTAATAATGTTAAGGTTTAACTTTAAAAACAGTATCAAGGTCACCCCGCCTCGGACAAAACAATGGCGTAGGTTAGAACATCAGACAGCTGCTCGAGATATCGAATTGGCGGACCTCAACGGCAGAATGTTCGGATTCCTTACTAAGGCAGGGCTAGACCGAGCACTGATTGTTGCATCAACCGCGATGATTAAATAATTTCTTTCAATTTTCATCAAACAATGCAGGGTATTCCTTCAATTCGCAAAAAATGTTAAACCACAACAATGAAGACATCTGGTTAGAAGTCAGCACTAGTTCTTTGTGCAGAATGGGCCGTTTCTTTAAGCCAAAATTACGGCATTCGCTAAATAAGTGTATTTATAACCTGAATAGATTTCGAGATACAAAGTTCAATCTTTGCATAATAGGCAGGCAAGATGCCAAATTGGCAGCAGAATATTTCCGTAAAACCTTTACAAAACGCCAGATATGCATAATTTATTACAAAATCATGTATGAACAGATTTTTATAAATGCTAATCATAACTTTATCAACGATAACGTCAATATCAATAACATCAACGATTTCCGTCTTCACGTTTTAGCCGGGCACGATTACCTGGTATCATTGCTAATGTTGTATGAATGCATTACAGAAAGCACCCATTCACGGAAATTAGGGTTTATTGGCATTCAGGTGGGCGAAAGGTACATGTGTTATTAAGAGTGATTCCGCCAGCACGAATCACTGGAGTCTACTTACGTTTTCATGATGTGTTCACATATGAACTGAAACGCTGATAGAATTGTAACATTATAGATTCATAGGGCTGACATTATAACGAAAACATATTGGGGGACTAAAGTTAACTTTTTCCTTAGCACATACGTACATATATAAGGATATGTGATTACGGATATTAAAATGCTCTAGTTTCAATTTGTAAGTAATGAATTCACGTTCCGAACCCCTGTGTATACATAGTCTATGCATTACAATGTTACTCTTTGGGTGCTATTTCCGGATTCGATACTTTCTTCGCGAATCCTGCAATACGAATTTCGACCTCACCCTCAACTACCATTCTATTTATGCCAACAGAATAGCACTCAAAACGCGAGTAATTTCTGAAGTAGTTACATGTTCGCTAACAATCGTGGTGAGCACGTGAACATATGTCGATATTTGTACGGACACATGTAATATCCTTCATCTACCTTCATCTGGGTTAATAGTTTTGGGTTGCGAACTAGGGAGGACGTTATCGGTCGTACGACTGCTATGACTGTCATGATTACTATTGTCCTGAAGAGTAGTTGACGTTGATCTAATGGATATGAAAATTGATGGCATGTCAGAACGCTATATCAATTTATGCTGCTGCATTTCTCAACCCTTTTCGCTGTGTGGTTTTTGATATGATGTCTTCTATCTATGTAAAAAGGAATTGGCATGCACGTTATATTTTACTCTTTGATTGATGGACGGGTCATTGACTTTTATAAACTAAATCTTTCGAGTGTAATGTATGTCATGGATGTCATACTTTCATTTTGGCTTTTAGGAAATTTTATCAGAGCGATGTGACTTTGTCTTTTTCTGCTACTCCCTTTTTGGAGAGAGGGAAGGGCATCATAGATATGCATCTATAATATGGAATTGGATGAGACGTTTTTGACCCCGCTTGTGAACGGGACAAAGGCTGAAGAAAAAGAAGAAGTCTAGATCCGTATCGATTTGTTGATACCTAACTAACAGTCTTGGTAGACGAGAGACATCGCTCCTATGGTAGCACATTTCAACTCCCAAAAGAGGTAGGCTGACTTCTAGCAGGCATCAGTTTATCCTGTCGTTCACTACTTGGCTCCTAACCCGATGGTACATAACATTGTATGTACTATTCTCAGACTGAGAACCTTGCTTTTGTTGGTATTCATCTTCGGTCCGACTCTGTTTACCTCTCGTTCCAAATCCAAAGCCAAAGCAGGGTAGTCGGCAACAAGGTACAATACTGACGGACTTCACTTTGGACCCCCAATTCTTCTAAAAATTTGACCCATATTTCACTCTCATAAAAATTATTACTTTCTCCTTAAACCCCTTATGGGTAAGGTACTTCAGACACTCTCTCTGTTCACAGTCTGTTTTAGAAATCATGCTCTCCCGAACTTCACATATTTGCTCATAGAAAGCATCCTTTTTCACTATATAAATATCGGAAGTCTCCGTTTCTGCATAGCACTCGACAATCTTGACACTTTTTAACCTGCATGGAAATCTTGCGGTGACAATCCTAACGAAAACCGCTCCCAGGTCAAGAAAGCAGATGAAACGAAGATCTGAACTCTGCGAACTGTTCCAAAAGGATCCATAGAATCTTGATGTGGTCAATGCATGAGAATTGAGAGCGAAAACCAACCTGCTCTCTGACGATCAAATTTTCAAGATGTTTCTTGATACATTCGAGGATTATTTTAGCTACTATTCAGATACCCTCCCAATTGTCACACACAAAACAATCTTAACGATCATCATATTCTTTCGACCTTTGGGCTTTTCTGGATTTCCGTATGAGTTAAGTAGCAAATCTTCAGAAACTGAAGGGCAGTGATGAATAACTCTACAGGGAAGCTTATTGGCCTTACTCCATTTGAGTGCATTAACGGTGGAGATGATTTCTCTTCTATCCATAACTACTTGTTACAGCGGGTAGGCTCTGCATCCATAAAAGGTTGCACTTCATCTGATGATAGTTAGAAACTGTGGTGAAGGGTTCCTTCCATTCTGTTGCTCGTCATCGTAACTGAACAGTCGATCATCGAAAGGTAGGCGACAACATGAATATTCCAGGCTCTGTGTGATATGTGTATGCAGTGCTATGATCACTGTATTCTCCAATAGCTTCTGCTTCCCTGACCAGCGTATTGATATTCTCAGGCGGATTACTCGAAACCCTGCGGAAAATAGCGGACACAGACAAAAACAAGCGATCTCATTCAAGAGTGATATTAGCGCCTCTCTTGTTACGAACACTAAGAAGGCAACTCCTAAGTACACTGCTAATTACAAAGTAGTCAATCTAATTGCTCGTACGGAGGCGTTCAGTTGAAAACAGTTGAGTTTAAGGCAAGTTCTGTGTTTCCACCATTACATTTGCGGTCATCAAGACCATGTATCCCCATCAGATGTCCGAGCAATGAATTGTCGGAGCCTACCTTGGCGTTCAGACTGTCCATCACTATCACACAATCACCTTTAAGAAATCTTTCCCGAACTGTATATATTTGCTCAGAGAAAGCATCCTTGTTCACTATACTAGTATCGGAAGTCTCCGTTTATACATAGCACTCGACAAATTTGACATTCTTAACCTGCATCGAAATTTTGTAGTGCGAGCGAAGCCTGTACTAATCACCAGTAACGATTCGTGTCTGCTGCCACGTGACTTTCCAGAGAACAAAGCGCATTACGCAAGAGGAAGAGGAGTAGTCTCCAGAATCCCACCATTTTACTTTGCTTAGGCACAGAATGCCTAGATTATATCGTTGAAATTCTTGCTCGAGTTGGAGAAGCGAACATCGACACCTTTATCGGGGAACTCCGCCCATTCCAGAACCAATCATAAGCCGTTTTCAAAAGACATAGGTGTTCGTCGTGACTCCCTACCCCCTTGAGTGTCTTCTTACGTGCCAACTAACAGGGCTCGCTAGTTTTACAAGGTAAAAATGCCAGCTACTATCCCGTCCAACCACTGTCTTCTGAAATTTTACACCTCCTTTTAAAAAGGGATATCAGGTAGATAGTAAACTGATTTTTTAACTAAGAGATTGTTCATCATCGTCATCATCAACGGCGCATCAACCGATATCCGGTCTAGGTCTGCCTTAATAAGGAACTCCAGACATCCCGGTTTTGCGCCGATGCCCACCAATTCAATATCCCTAAAAGCTGTCTGGCATCCTGGCCTACGCTATCGTTCCATCTCAGGCAAAGTGTGCCTCATCTTCTTCTCTACTATAGGTATTACCCTTATAGACTTTTCAGGTAAAGTGACCCGCCCACTGCAATCTATTCAGGCGGATTTTATTTATAACCTAACGGTCATGGTATTACTCGTAGATATCGCCGTTATGTAGGCTACGGAATAGTCCATAGATTAAGTACTGAGGAAGAGAGTAAGTAGCTCTCGAAATACGTATTTACTAACTATTAAAATATATTGTAGTAGGAGAAGGCTACCTAGTTTTATTTTTAATTATAGTCCATTGTCTTCAGAGGATTCTTCTCTCGAACGCATAAGGAACTGCGTTAGGTGTTAATTTAATACTCCATGTCTGCACTCGACCCCTCTCTCAATACACGGGATCAGTGTATGGGTCCTACGACTTTTTTCGGAATTACCCCAGCGTTGCTGCCATCTATACAGCTCCTTCCTAGTGGCTTTTAGGAAGCATCATCCTTGCTAGAGATGAACTAGCCTTTGCTGCCTTTTCGCGAGCACAGTCCAGGTGCCCCTTGAAGCTCAACTTGGCATCGATCATTACCCCCAGATATCTAATGATCGATTTTGAAACGACCTCGTGATTACCAACGCGGATTTTGACAGTTTTGTTTTTCCTACGATAGGTAATAAGGACCGCCCCCGTCTTATCTTCCAACAGGGCCAATTTTACCGTTTGGAGCCTTGCTTTGATAGCATGAATGGTTTCACTTCCATATAGTTCCACGTCCTAGTGGCCTTTCGCAACCACTACCACTGCCAGGCCGTCTGCAAAACCAATCAATGCTGCCTCCCTTGGAACGCAAAGGCCGAGCACTCCGTCATACATTATGTTTCACAGCAAGGGCCCCAGTACGCAGGCTTGGGAAACACCGGCTGTCACAATATATTCCTCCGGTCCGTCATCTGCCTCGTACCAAAGAAGACTCTCCGAAAGGTAACTCTCGATTATTCGAGCTAAGTAACCAGGGACACGCAGTTTAGCCAGGGTGCCCTTAATCCAACCCCAGTTGGCTGAGTTAAAGGCATTCCTGACTTTCAGCGTTGCCACCGCGCAGTACTTACCAGCGGCCGATGCCTCCCGGGCCAGGTCCACGACCGTTGCAATGGCGTCAACCTTGGACCGCGCTCTACGAAACCCATACTGCCGCTCCGATAGACCACCCGCTAGCTCGATGAACGGAAGCAGCCTGTTGAATATCACCCTCTCCAACATCTTCCCCATAGTGTCTAACAGACAGTCAGGGCGATATGAAGAGGGTGCGCCAGGTAGTTTTTAGGTAGCAGAACCAACCTCTGCTTGTTCCACTGAGCGAGAAACACTCCTTCAACGATGCATGATTCAAATGGACTTATGAACCATGCGGGCCTGATTTTAACAGCCAACTTCAGGGCTTTTTTCGGAATCCCATCCAATCCCGGAACGTTATTATCCCCAATTCGTCCACAGATCTCCTGTAGTTCCTCTTCGATCATCCCAGGGATTATGAAGACGTCCTGTTGAACCATTGGATGAGCTCCGCTTTTTTCTTGTTGTGTGAAAAGGATTGCGATTATTTTGAACAAAAGTCGCGGACACGTCACTTGAGGTGATTTTCGTCCACGAATCTTGTTCATTACAACCTTGTAAGTAGCGCCCCAAGGGTTCGTATTTGCTTCAAGGCACAACTGCTTGTAGCAATTCCTCTTACTTTCCCGTATAGTCTTCTTAAAGCTACTTCGAAGATCCCGGTATTCTTTCTTCGACTGCTGATGTTCTGGCTTCCTTCTGGTCCTTTGGCAAAGCCTCCTCGCTCGCAGACACGATGCTCTCAACAGCACGATTTCTTAGTTCCACCAGTAGTTTGGTTTCCTACTGTGATTGAACTTGCGTCGCGGCATTGGAGGGTCGCAGGCCTCAGTTATCCATTGAGATAACTGACTCACTTTTTCCAGCGCCGTTCCCTTATAGTCGAAACATCTTTCTAAAGCCGTCAGGAATATCCGCCTCCCGAAAACTCCAGAGGACTACACAGCTATCCTGGTTTTTCCGCTTTTGTTGCTCACTCGACTGTCGCCTCCCCCTTTCCTGATGTCGAGAAAGATCACTGTGGGTATAGTGCTCAGTCACCCGCCAGATGATCCCTCTCCCCAACGAGGTACTGAGGTAAGTTAGATCGACGATTGAGGCTAGTCCTCTCTGTTGGAAGGTGGGCACGCATCCAACGTTGGCGAGTACGATGTCCAGCTCGGCGAAGGTTTCAAGCAAGATTTGGCCCCTAGTGTTCGTCACTCAACTTCCCCAGTCTAAAGCCCATGCGTTGAAATAGCCGGGAATGATTTTGGGGCTGCGGTCCCCAGCGTCCAACACCAAGCCGTTTAGCATCTTCTCCTATTGCGCTAATGTTGCACTAGGAGGAGCATAGCAGCTGTTGATATGGACGCCCTTAATTTTCACCGGTACAAAGCCGGCTCCTGGCAATGCCATTATTTCTTGAATCGCTTGCCGTCCACATGTTCATATCGCTGCGTTTCCTGATAAATCTTTCACCCATGTAGCACTATCATAATTTCAGTACGGTTCATATATTACCGCCACGTCCACACTCTCGAATGTTTTGCAAGAGCACGATCCAGCTCCCTCTTATATGCCGGACACCTGGTACCACCTGCAACGTGACGGTCATCTACTCCCGTTCTCCCTTTGCTCAACATGCATCGTGGATCTCCAGTGCGGTTCTTGATACGGCCCTCTTCACCATATTTCCTGCACCTTCTCGATCTATCGTACTCGCTAGTACATGCTGCTACAAAGTGATCGAAATCGTCAGAGACATTTGCTCCCTAAGTCGACACGCGACCCAACCTATTCTTACCTTGCTCGCGGTAATCAGTTTAATCCCTGATTCCACCGGCAAGCTAATAACAGCGATCTGAGTACCTCCATATGCCTTCTTCATCCTTTTGATGTCACTGCCTTCAAGGCTGCTAAGGTTGAATTGTTCCCTGACCTCGTCACGCCACTCACCTGGCCGCGAAAAGAACCAGGTTAAAGGGGCGCACTACAGGGGACTGTTATTGATGACGAATGATCTCGAGAGCCATCCAGCTGCTTTCATTTGGTCTCGCATATTGGTCAGGGTCAGCATAATCAGTCTTATAAATTTCATCGGGATACCGAATTTTCTGGCCGTGTACAGTTTTACCCTGTCTATGCTATCATTTAAATTCGATGAAAACTGATGTTCATATTGCAACAGTTTTTCCATCGCTTTCAAAACAGAAAAAAAATTGATCTCTTGCTAATTTACCTGGAGTGAAGCCTCTTTGGCATGGACCAATGATGTTCTGGGCGTGTAGCAAGATAGCGGAGAATATCTGATAGATGCTACTCAGCAACGTGATACCTCTATAAATGCAGCACTGCATGATATCTCCCTTTTTATGTATGAGACAGATAATGCCTCATTGCCAATCGTCAGGCATTGATTCACTATCTCATACTTTGAGCCAATGACAATATTTTCCATACTTGGTAGTGGCAGGACTTGTCCGTCATCTTCAGTTGGCGAGACCTCCAACTCGCCGATGTTATGGTTGTTCAGTAGTTCATTAAAATACTCAACCCATAGCTACAATATGCTCATTCTATTGGAAATCAGATTTACCTCTTTGTCTCGGCAGAATGAGCATCGAGGTGTGTAAGGTTTCATCCCGCTGAGTTGTTGATAAAACTTCCGCACCTAGCACGGTTGCTGTACTTCTCGAATTCATAGACCTGTTGGTTCTCCCAGGTTTCCTTTTTCCATCTCTGAAGTCATTTCTACCCTCGGAGTAGTTCGTGATAAGTCTCTGCGCGTGCCTGCTTTCGTTGAGAATGCAACAGTACCCAGTATTTAGCACTCTTTCATTCCGCTGCTAGCTTACTTCATCGTCGAACCACCCGTTCCGGCTCCTTTTGCAGCTATGGGAGCCAATGTATCGCTTGAATACTGGCTTCGGACAAGCTTCCAGGCTTCGTTCTACTGCTTCGTAGCAGGTATCCTTCTCCGACTTTGCAGTCTCCTCTGTTGGGACGTTAACTTTAATGAGGTTTATATTTCCAAATTTGCATCTCAAGGGCAGAGTGCATAGCCGGTCGCTTATATTTTCAAAGCCGATAAAAGCAGGTTTCATTTTTTGGCTAACTAAGAAACCTACTCCGGGCACATGGTTTACTGGATGGCCACTATTATATATGGTGTAGTGGCTCTTCTCCAGAAAACCAGTCCCTGTCTCACCCTCATCATCAACAGTGGAACAACCGGTATCCGGTCTAGGCCTGCTTAATGTGGAATTCCAGACATCCCGGTTTTACACCGAGGTTCACCAATTCGATATCCCTAAAATCTGTCTGGCGTCCTGACCTACGCCATCGCTCCATCTCAGGCAGGGTCTGCCTCGTCTTCTTTTTCTACCATACCTAGTGCCCTTATAGACTTTCCGGGCTGGTTAATCCTCATCCATACGGATTAAGTGCCCCGCCCAGGATCTCTCGAACGCGGCCAAGAGTTCGCAATTTCTCTTGCTAAGAACCCAAGTCTCCGAGGAATACATGAGGAGTGGCAAGATCATTGTCTTGTACAGTAACAGCTTTGACCCTATGGTGAGACGTTTCGAGCGGAACAATTTTTGTAAGCTGAAATAGGCTCTGTTGGCTGACAACAATCGCGTGCGCGGATTTCATCGTCCTAGCTGTTATCGGTTGTGCTTTGCGACCCTAGATAGGAGAAATTATCAATGGTCTCAAAGTTGTAATCTCCTATCTTTATTCTTCCCGTTTGACCAGTGCGGTTTGATGTTATTGGTTGGTTGGTTTTTGATGCTGACGTTGCCACCATATACTTTGTCTTGCCTTCATTGATGTGTAGGCCAAGATCTCGCGCCGCCTGCTCGACCTGGATGAAGGCAGTTTGTACGTCTCGGGTGGTTCTTCCCATGATGTCAATATCGTTAGCATAGGCCGGTAGTTGGGTGGACTTAAATAGGATCATATCTCTTGCATTTACCTCAGCATCACGGATCACTTTCTCGAGGGCCAGGTTAAAGAGAACGCATGATCATCCCCTTGACGTAGACCGTTGTTGATGTCGAATGGTCTTGAGAGTGATCCTGCTACTTTTATCTGGTCTCGGATATTGGTCAGGGTCAGCCTAGCCAGTCTTATCAATTTGGGGATACCGAATTCTCTCATAGCCGTGTACAGTTTTACCCTGGGTATGCTATCATAAGGGGCCTTAAATTCGATGAAGAGATGGTAGAACTGATGTCCATATTCCCTGTCCCACGCATCTCCTAATATGCTGTAACATCAGCTCTATATTGAGACAGGGTGTCAGCTAGCTCCTTGGCAACTCCTTCTCTGTACAGGGAGCGAACGTTCCATGGGAAAATGCGTGAATAATTTTTCCGTTTACGTTGCCGGATTCATCGTTATGTTGTCAGTCCAGTGTAAGGCTCTTTCTGTGGCATCGTAACAAGTTGTTTTACATGTAAGGTTGTCTGCCCTACCCAACCTCTAAGCTGGAGGACGAGCTGCTACAATTTGTCCCGTTTTTCGGCGCGGGGGGACTCGCATTCATCCTTCTCCGTATGCAGCTTTTCGTTAAGTAAGGGCTCCCAACTGTCACCACTTGGTAGTGGAGATAGGGTTTGTTAATAGAGTTGTTGGTGCTGGTTCAGCAGGCGCCTCCCAGGTTTCATGCTCTATCGTGGGTATCAAATCACGTTTCGCTCTGGGACCAATACTATCCTTTGACCACAAAACCTTAAATAATTTCTCTTAGGCTTACAATGTCCCCTCAAAACAATATCATCCAATTTGCAGCAGGAGCGCACTTTTGAATTTCACACAATCTTTTGAATTTTTCGTCAAAGGCACACTCCGCATAAGTTGTACATTTCGCAGAAAAAGAAACACAGACGAGTAAATAATAAAGAGACATTGAGTTGATTTTGTTTTCCACAAAGTCTTAAAAAGAAAACCGAATCAAATTTGTTATTCGTCTCACATAATACAATCTAAATTTTAATAAATCTAAAGCATCATGACAAGTATCCGTGACATATCTCACCTTGGGGAGATTCGAGTGAACACTCAAAGGAATACATCTAAATTATATTTTCGAATACGAAGTCCAAATCAAGGAAAATATTTTGATTATGCTAACTCCCTTTCAGAACAAATTCTCGGGGGACAGCCCAAAGACTATGCCCAATTCAAACTCTTTTATTGATCATGACAAAGAATCCATACTAATTTATCGAGAAGATTGAACACGCTCCTGCGAAATATTCTCCAGTGGCATATGAAATATTAAGATTCCAGACAAAGGATATGAGGGCAAGATTAGCAGTATGCAAACTACTTAACAGAAGGATATCGGGCAGACGTATTCCAGAGCACGTATTCCAATTAAAGAAGTTCGCCGCTCTTGGTGGAATCCCAATTTAATTTGTTAGTTTACCTTCCACATTTGTGGAGTCGGATTATTCTCTATTCAAATAAATGGAATGGCAGGAATAGAATGGCGCTATAAAGGAATATGTGGATATATGTATGTAAGCAGGAACATGAGAAAGCAGTGGTAGGCTAAAGAGAAGTCTTTCAAGATATGTAACTATTTATAATAATAGGCGCAGCGCATGTCCCATTGCCGAAAATTAGGTGGCTCGTAAACACTTTCTTCTGGAAGATTAGACATTAATATGCGATCCCCAATGACACTATCGTTCTGCTGAAGACGCAATTTAGTAGTATTTACCGTCTTCATTTCAGTTTGCAAAGGATGCCCCTATTAACTCCTTTATGGCAGAGTACGTTAGACGTTAGCTTTCAAGACATTGCTGCATATTGACATGGTGCCACGTTAGCAACCAAAACGCTAAAACAGATACATGCATCCAAAGAATTGAATTCTGCCACTATCTCGACGTCCATAGTCCCCACAGAACTTGCTGAGAATGCACGATGGTAAAATCAAAGGGTCTGCATCCTGCAATGAAACTCCTTTTATCAGTAGCAGTTCACTCTGCACTCGTGTCTTG
Organism: Hermetia illucens; assembly: GCF_905115235.1. Classification (NCBI taxonomy): domain Eukaryota; kingdom Metazoa; phylum Arthropoda; class Insecta; order Diptera; family Stratiomyidae; genus Hermetia; species Hermetia illucens. The sequence continues at coordinate 130,183,523 of NC_051850.1, read as the reverse complement.
CTTCCACTCCGTCACCACTCAGCAAAGTGGACGAACAGCGACGGAAATGAAAATCCTTGATTTGCTCACGATGCAGCTCAAGCAATTTTCATCTACTTTTTGATTATTATTAACTCTAAATTCCTGTCACTAGGTTACTGAGTGCCACTGAGTGCGCCACCCTCAGCTGACAAGAAAATTGAAATCAAGTCAGACGACTCCCGAAGCTTCCATGAATATTCCATTGGATTATCCTTCCAGTTTGCTGAAAGTGCGGATTCTAATTAAAAAGCATAAAAAGTAAACGAAAGTTGAGCTGCACACGCGGGGCTGCGTCTAACTGAGTTAAAAATATTTTAAGGATAAATCAATTTAAGATGCCGGTTTGAAGGGATTTAATTGGGACTGTCGCAAGCTGCTCATGTATTCCGCCTCGTCGGTGGAGGTGAGGGCGCGCGTTTCGAAACTTCATTTGATATTCCCTTTGACCGAATATCAGAATAACTTTCATCTCAGCAAGTCTCTGGCGAGCTGGCTCCATTGTTTAATACGCTCAAGCCGAAAAGCGATCGAAGAATTTTCTATCAATACTTCGACCCTGAAGGCAGGAATAAATTATGTTGAACCCTTCTCAGAAATTCCCTTTCAGGAACTTTTTTTTCAATTTGTATCCCAAGTTTGTTCAATTCTCTGGAACGGATATAATTCTGAAACCTTTTCTGAAGTAAATAGCGACGAATTGGTAGTTTCGTGTTAGTTTGAATGTAAGGACAAGGTGTCGAGCTAGTCTTGTCACGCTTTGTTGCAAGGGATGAGATAATTTTGTCGTTTTTCGGAGCGTGAATAGGTTCTTTGGAAAAGATTATAAACTAGGCCTTTTTCCATGCTTTAAAATTTTGTTATGGTGATATGCATTTATATGTAATGTACGTGGTAAACTCTATGCAATCATTTCAATTTCAGAGGGGCCACATGGCTAGAAATTCATGTTATTCGTTGGGCTAGGCAGTATTATAATAAATGTCCTAGAGCCTGCAAAAGTTCACCTACTGTATATAAAGATTTTTCGTATATTACATTTAGAGTTTTCAATAGAGCTGCAGCTCCAAACACGCTAACCATTTATTATATTCATCACCCTCTCCCCTAAAACCCACTCTCTAGTACCTTCTTGCCTGCACCTTTCGCAGGCTTTTCGAAATCTGAGAACGCCTTGCAAAGACAGGAAATGTGCGGATCCGTCCGTGAAGAAACGATTTCCAAGGTACCTAATGTATGTATGTATCTAATGTCTGAGGAGAACGGAAACGTTCAATGTAAGTTTGTCCCAACTTTTCCTCACAATAGTTATGTACGTAGAGCCCAGAGCTTTACTCCATTTTTCGTATGTGATAGCTTAAGGGGGTCATCCCGTGTGAAGGCACTTTTTTTTGGCTTTTTTCAGAAATTTTTTGTGAAGGACTGGATAAAGATACAAATACGAATTTTTCACCATAGATTCATATCTTGAGCGCGTATAGTAATTTTTTCAGTCCGATCGCATAGTTCATTATTGAAATACAGAGCAATTTATACACCCATCTCCAAAAAAAGTGTTTTTCTGCTGCCACGCTAGAGGATCATCTTAAAGGAAAAAGTAAACGGCTATATGACTTAATTACCTCTTTAATGAGTAAAAAAAACTACCGGGTGAATCGCAATTACCCCTAGTTTGCGGACCGTAGAAATATGTTCTGAACAAGTCGTGAAAATTTCAGAGTTTCGTTGTATAGATTTTGGGCTATGGTGGCAGGAGATTTTCAATATGCAGTTTCGAGAAAAATGCATTTAAAAAGTAGAATGTGGTTTTTAGCCATAAAATCTTCACTGATCATTAATCTGCTATACCTAGTCCATAAACCTTAGGTTTCTTCATGAAACACATGTACAGCCTTGGCTTCAATTCTTGTCCTTTTTGCGAAGTCAAACGTCGTTCGGACCGACAAATACGAGCTTTGTTACGGAGATCAATATAAATCTGGCATCTGCGTTATCACTTATCAAAAAATCGCTTTACCCGAATATTCTACACTATATCTAGATACAATTGATGCAAAAAAAAATTCGATTCCACAGATGCGACACACGGGATGACCCCTTTAAGGAGTATTGTCCCTTTTCGGGGGTGGAAGAATGCATTTACGCAGTGAATATTGGGCTCCCGCTAACTAAACACTTCCCGATGATGGTAGAACAACCCTACAACTGTTTGGCACATTACTTCGGGTTAGCCCCTTGCAGCGAAATGAGGAGAATTTGTTAGTTCAAAGAACACTTTGCCATTCCGTCCCTCAACTGATCAAATTCAATTTTCTTCGCGAGAAAAAGAACCTGAACGGAATGCATAGCAATACTCCATTTGTCAGCACTCCATGAGATCTCTCTGACAATCCAGTCCGGGGGAAGCTCCTCTGTTCCTGCATAGAGTTTCCGATGCTCCCATTGCAGGTGTAATTGTCGTTGTTGTTAGTACCAGTTTTGTGTAGAGAAACTGGAAATCTCCACCCCCGCCCTAGCCCTTCACATGCAATGAATATTCAATCTTACTTAACACCTAGGTGCCTTAAGCGCTACCAGAAATACTACCCAACGAGTACGAGAACTATACGACTCAACTCGATCTGACATACCATATATCACTACTTCAAAACCGAACTATTTTAAAGATAATTCCACGCATCACATGTCATTTCGGCCAGTCAACTCCCGATGAGCTTTTCGAACACTTTATCGGTTGTGTCAAGCAACAAGGAAAAATGCACCCTTTCAAATTACGACTGATGCAGAACAGTAGTTTATGTACCTCTACCGGAATACCATTGAGCCCTGACCCTCTTATTTTTCGTAGAGAGGACTGTGCCTTCCAGCCGTTTCGTGCTGGAAACCCCCAGCGTCTTCTACGACATACATTTCTGTCCACCTGTTCGGCATTGGACAAATAAGAGTTCCGCACAGTCTCGTTTTCTCAGCATCTCCATAGATTACCATCCACCTCATGAATTAGCGAGCTTCACTTTTATTTCTGACCCTGAAGAGTCTTCTTTTAACTAATCTGTACATTGTCATTCAAGGAACTGATACATACCGAGGGGTAACGTTGAGTAGTTCAAACGCAATGTATTTATGATCGCTTTCCAAGAAGTCTCCCAGAACTTACCACTAGTGCACCGACGACACATGTGATTCAAACACAAAGGTAACATCGGGAATACTACATTCCCAACCTGGACACCGGAGCGGTGTCGTGGAACCGGTGTTTGAGACTGCGGTCCACATTTTCGTTGCCACTTTTGCTTAAAGTCACCCACAACCAAAATTCGTCCCCTCGTGCCCAAAACAGGGTTTCAAAGTATGAAACCTGCCTCGAAAGTCTGGCACCCCAATGCAAGTTGATTTGTTGGCTGTGAATCATCTTAGCAGCATTTTAGTTATTTTTAATTCCACCCTGTAGACCAGACTCCATCCGTAGCCTGGATTATGAGTAAAGCTCTCATTAGATACGCCGCGATGCCTTCAGAAAATATGACCCTCCTTTGCGTTGCATGTCTTCATTTTTGCCACCTTCGATTCTCATCTGGGACGTGCTGCTCTAATGCCAGAACCATATTCATCATCAACAGCGCAACAACCGCTATCCGGTCTGGGCCTGCCTTAAAAAGGGGCTCCAGACATCCCGGTTTTGCGACGAGGTCCACCAATTCGCTCTATCTCAGGCAGGGTCTGCCTCATCTTCCCTTTTACAATAGATATTGCCCTTATAATGACCCGCCCACCACGGAGTTCGTGATATGTCTCTACGCATGCCCGTGTTCTTTGAGAATGCAGCATTACTCGCTATGCGGCATTCTTCCGTTCCGTTGCTACCTTACATTCATCGACAAACCAGCTGTTCCAACTCCTTTTGCGGCTGGGGCCAAGTATGTTTGTGGCCGTATCAATAATAACGTGCTCCAGGTGGTTGTGAAGATCATTTGTTGATGCTTCATCTCCAGGATCTCTATTAATTGCGGTTATTGCGGCATCCATTTCCCTTTTTGTGGGTGTTGCAGAGGATTGCGTTGTGGACGGCTTCAGTATTTACTCTCACCTGATTGTCAGAGGGGATGATAGGTTGTGTCGTAATTCAAGCTCGGAATACCATACCAACGAGGTAGTGGTCCGAGTCTATATCCCCCCCCCCCCCCCTAGATTTTCGGATGAATCAAGGCTGAGAAGTGGCGGTAGTCAATCAGCACGTTATCAATTTGATTGAAAGCTATCCCGTTTGGAGAGGCCCATGTAAGTTTGTGGACCGCTTTGCGCGCAGACCAGGTACTGCCAACAACCATTTCGTGCCAACCATACCATATTACCCAACTAATTCTGATTTTCCCCGCATTTAAAAAGTTTGCACTTCTGGTCGACACAGCGAGTATTTCGCATGGAGAGTACGTACGGGTGATGTCTATCTACCTCAGCTCATTAAAGTTAGTTTTGAATTGCACGCTTTGATTTTTCCTTTGCTAATCATTCTAGAATCACAGGCAGGCGGCCTATGCAATGTCGATACCAAAGGAGTTGATTGTTCTTGTATACATTAATAGTACTATAGCGCATACAAAAATTCCAGGCGCTTCCAAATTCCCATACATTTTATGTAACACTTCAGGAAGTGTGTGAGGTCGTTCTTGACGAAAGATCGTAAGAAACGTATTTGTTAAACTATTATAATTTTACTACAGTTCAGAGCAAATTCCCGAGTTTATCCACTGATTAATCTAAGTGTAATCTGGCAGCGGTTCTAACGATTAAATAATTTGAAATAATTAAGACTTGCTTTTTCTATTCGCTAGTAATCTTTATTAAGCTTGCAAAAACCGGTATTTCGGGAACCACTTGTTGCCTTCATCAGTGCTAACAAGTTGTTGAAAGTGAGAAAATGTCTTAACTATTTCATACGCTGATTAATTTCTGCATGACTTTAAGTAATTTCTTGCTGTTATGTAATCGATTAGGAGGACTTCTTTAAATATTGTAGTTGTATAGCAGTTCATCATTGTAAGTAAGCAACCAGTATTGCTGCGCTTCATACGCACCACCTATGATCTGATGCTGTATGCTAGCTGAAGAAGTATAAGCATCACAAATTCCCCTAATAAGTTTAAGGAGTTATTATAAACAGCACAAAGGAATGAACTTGCTTATGTTCCCGCACAATCAATACTTTTTAGTCGTTCGCCCAATTTCACCAAGGTCCTTCCTGTATACTTTATGGACTTTTTGTTCACTCCAGAAAACCCTAGTGCCAATTCTGTCTTACTCCGGCAATCGATCGCATCCCAAAAACTCGCGTCAGCTGCTCAACAGTTCATAGGCTTGAGCCGGTCCAGGCCCCGCTTATTTTGCTATTTACGTCAAATTTCTATTCGCCGCAGCCAGAAACAAAACGTTAGGATTGCATACAATAATATGCAACCCAGACAAGGTTACGTACAATCAGAAAGGTCAATATTTATTTTGTCCGGTTAACTTTCATTTTGTAATATTAGAGAGTTATTCAGTTAAAATTGAACTTTTTAAATGGAATATCGTTTAGAGCTTTGGGGAAAGGTGCAAGCTCGTAGAGCTTTGTAAACCAAATTATGAAAATGAAAATTGAGAACTTTAAAAATAAAATTTTTCATATAAATGAATGGCGAGAAGCGCACTAGTAAATAGGAAGGAGTATACTGGAAAAGCTAAGAGGTGCAAAACGTGAGAAAAAGGAAGAAATGCTGCACATTATGAAATGCACTCTCTCGTCAGATTGTTACTGAGCCGAGCGAACAAAATGAACTGATAGTGTGATTATGCTAGCTGATGATCGAAATATCGGGACAGTGTGCAGAAATATGCAACGCGTCGTCGATTCGATTGGTACTTAACACCCTAAAGCATGGACTTTCATTAAACCCTAATACGGATTTAACGGTGTTAATACATCGAGTTGAAATGAAGTTCGATGCCGCTGTCGGCAAAAACAACGCTGTCTAGATATATTAATTTATAATTTATTTTATATTTCATCGCTGCCATCGATCTTTTGTCTATTAATGGAATTGTCTGTCAGTGTTCATCTTTAAATAAATCTGGTTGCCCTCCTTTCCATGTTCAGACCCATTTAGTCAAGATCCATGATTCGGTGAGAAGGCAATGTCGCCTCTGTCTGGAGAAGCAATTCGTATCCGAATGTTGCGGTGACTAACCATTTCATCCGCAAGAGGAGAATTTTACAGAATGTTATATTGTTTGAAATCGTGGTGAAGTTTTCCATCCACCTGTTCAACTGCTCATAAGCAAAAGGCCTAATATCAACGTTTCTCATAGAACACCAGCAAATTCTTTTGTGTTACGAAATACAGTGATGAAACTGTTGTTATCTGCGGCAGTTACTCCAATCGCCAATGCAATGGTGAAATTTCTTTTGTCATTACGCACACGACCATCATACGATGGTTTCTTTCGAGGCCTATATCACACCCGTTTATTAACACATAGAGCACAGCCCCAAAACTACTACTACTAACCGCGATATGATTGATCTGATTAAATGTTCATTGCCGATCGATCGAAACCCAACTGCTCGAAGGAAGTGCCCCGTGATGTTGAGCTTTTGAAATTTGTTAAAATATCCAAACGTTTAACCGTTATTCTTACGATCACCAAGGCTAGAACAAAGGGCTTCCAAAGTCCACTTTGCCATTCAGATCAGCGGGTCACGATCACACTGTCACCTTTGAACAATCCCTCTAGGAGTGCGTATGGCTGCTCATAGAGAACACCATTCTCCACTATATCTGGAATCTCCACAGCACGGTATAATTCATCATCATCATCATCAACGGCGCAACAACCGGTATCCGGTCTAGGCTTGCCTTAATAAGGAACTCCAGACATCCCGGTTTTGCGCCGAGGTCCACCAATTCGATATCTCTAGAAGCTGTCTGGCGTCCTGACCTATGCCATCGCTCCATCTTAGGCAAGGTCTGCCTCGTCTTCTTTTGATGTCATAGATATTGCCCTTATAGACTTTCCGGGTGGGATCATCCTCATCCATACGGATTAAGTGACCCGCCCACCGTAATCTATTGAGTCGGATTTCATCCACAACCAGACGGTCATGGTATCGCCCATAGATTTCGTCATTATGTAGGCTACGGAATCGTCCATCCTCATGTAGGGGGCCAAAAATTCTTCGGAGGATTCTTCTCTCGAACGCGGCCAAGAGTTCGCAATTTTTCTTGCTAAGAACCTAAGTTTCCGAGGAATACATGAGGACTGGCAAGAACATTGTCTTGTACAGTAAGAGCTTTGACCCTATGGTGAGACGTTTCGAGCGGAACAGTCTTTGTAAGCTGAAATAGGCTCTGTTGGCTGACAACAACCGTGCGCGGATTTCATTATCGTAGTGGTTATCGGTTGTGATTTTCGACCCTAGATAGGACAAATTGTCAACGGTCTCAAAGCTGTATTCTCCTATCCTTATTCTTCTTCGTGTCTGACCAGTGCGGTTTGATGTTGTTGGTTCATCCGTCTTCGGTGCTGACGTTGCCACCATATATTTTGTCTTGCCTTCATCGATGTGCAACCCAAGATCTCGCGTCGCCTGCTCGATCTGGATGAAGGCAGTTTCTACGTCTCGGGTGGTTCTTCCCATGATGTCGATATCGTCAGCAAAGGCCATTAGTCGGGTGGACTTAAAGAGGATCGTACCTGTTGCATTTACCTCAGCATCACGGATCACTTTCTTGAGGGCCTGGTTAAAGAGGACGCATGATAGGGCATCCCCTTGTCGTAGACCGTTGTTGATATCGAATGGTCTTGAGAGTGATCCTGCTGCTTTTATCTGGCCTCGCACATTCGTCAGGGTCAGCCTAGTCAGTCTTATTAATTTCGTTGAGATACCGAATTCTCTCATGGCCGTGTACAGTTTTACCCTGGCTATGCTATCATAGGCGGCTTTAAAGTCGATGAACAGATGGGGCAACTGTTGTCCATATTCCATCAGTTTTTCCATCGCTTGCCGCAGGGAAAAAATCTGATCTATTGCTGATCTGCCTAGAGTGAAGCCTCTTTGGTATTAGCCAATGATGTTCTGGGAGTATCCGGCCTAGCAAGATAGCGAAGAATATCTTATAGATGATACTCAGCAACGTGATACCTCTATAATTGCTGGACTGTGTGATATATCCCTTTTTATGTATGAGACAGATAATGCCTCGTTGCCTATCTTCAGGCATTGATTCGCTGTCCCATACCTTGAGCACAAGTTGATGAACCAGTTGGTGTAACTGGTTGCCTCCATATTTAACCAATTCGGCTGTAATTGCACGGACTGTTTCTCCTAAAGTTGGTGGTGGTAGTATTTGTCCGTCGTCTTCAGTTGGCGGGACCGCCAACTCGCCGATGTTCTGGTTGTTCAGTAATTCATCAAAGTACTCAACCCATCGCTCTATCAGATTCCCCTCCCTCCTGCCGAGAGATGATCATCGAGGTGTATAAGGCTACATCCTGCTGACTTGTTGGTAAAACTTACGCGCCTGGTGCGGTTGCTCCCTGTACTTTTCGAGTTCAAAGACTTGTTGGTTCTCCCAGGCTTCCTTTTTCCGTCTGTGAAGTCGCTTCTCCGCTCGACGGAGTTCGTGATAAGTCTCTGCGCGTGCCTGCGTTCTTTGAGAATGCAACTTACTCGGTATGCAGCATTCTTCCGTTCCGTTGCTAGCTTGCACTCATGGTCAAACCAACCGTTCCGACTTCTTTTGCGGCTGGGGCCAAGTATGTTTGTGGCCGTATCCATGATAATGTTCTTCAGGTGGTTGTGAAGATCATTTATTGATGCTTCATCTCCAGGTCCTCTGTTGACTGCGGTCATTGCGGCATCCATTTCCCTCTTATAGGTGTCGCGGAGGGTTATGTTGTGGATGGCTTCAATGTTGTCAGAGGGATTCTAGGTGGTATTGTTATTCGAGCCCCGAGCACCATGCCAACGAGATAGTGATCCGAGTCTATATTGGCCCCCCTATATGTTCTGACATTCATCAAGGCTGAGAGGTGGCGGCGTTCGATCAACACGTGGGCAATTGGGCAGAAAGTGGTCCCGTCTGGAGAGGCCCACGTACGTTTGTGGACCGCTTTCCGCGCAAACCAGGTACTTCCAACAACCATTTCGTGTGACACTGCTAATTGAATAATCCGCAGTCCGTTATCACTTGTATTTTCGTGTAAGCTATGGGAGCCAACGTATCCCCTGAATACGGGCTCCTTCCTACTTGGCTGTTAAAATCCCCAAGAATGATTTTAATATCATATCTGGGACAGGCTTCGAGGGTTCGTTCTACTGCCTCATAGAAGGTATCCTTCTCCGACTCTGCAGTCTCCTCTGTGGGTGCGTGAACGTTTATGAGGCTTATATTTCTAAATTTGCCTCGCAAGCGCAGAGTGCACAGCCTTTCGCTGATGTTTTCAAAGCCGATAATAGCAGGTTTAATTTTTTGGCTGACTAAGAAACCTACTCCGAGCACATGGTTTACTGGATGACCGCTATAATATATGTTGTAGCGGCTCTTCTCCAGGAAACCGATCCCTGTCCATCGCATCTCTTGTAACTCTGTTATATCAGCCCTATATTGGAACAGGGTATCGGCTAGCTGCTCATCAGCTTTACCTCTGTACAGAGAGCGCACATTCCATGAGAAAATGCGCAAATCGTTAATCCGTTGTCGTTGCCGGGTTCGTCGTTGTAAAGTCCATCCTGTCCGAGGCTCCTTTCGTGGCTCCGTAACATCGGTTTTCCGTGTAGGGTTGTCAGCCCTAACCAACCACCGACACCATAATTGCGATTTTTTAAGTTAATAACCACAATCTTTGAATCAGAATTCTGTCAGAAGCTGACTCCCGTTAACATCACTCTAACACTAGATTCAGACCCTGCTGATACATGACTCTCCAGTGCACTTCAACAGCGTCGCAAGAGGCAGAGGAATACTCTACAAGGTTCCCCCCCATCTTACTTCCTTTAGGTCCACAATGTCCAACCGACATCACAAGAATTCACGTCCAAGTTAGAAGAAGCTATCATTCTGAAGGCCCTAGACGTCACGACTTAGTTATGTGCAAATAAAACATCCGTCAACAAAATTCCTCATATAAGAAAGATACAAAACCTTTCATACTTGAAACAAACTTGCTGTTTCCCGACTTGTTCATAATTATAATTATTTATAGCCATTCATGCACCTGAATTTTTCATACTATACATCACAGCTTTGAACGAAAGAGAGGAAGGAACGGAAGGGTTTGACCATAAATAATAAAGGACCAAACAAAACCGAAACTAATTGAGGAAACAGCAAATTTCCATTTGGCCTTTTTCTCCCGTCAACACTTCTATGCATTTTGCAACACAACCAACCCCAATTTTAGAGAAACATCCACACTTTCCAATTTACCTCAACGCTAATAATAATTTATTTCACAATTTCGAAATCAATTATCTGGAAGTTTGCGCAAACAAAGTCATTGTATCCGAAGAATCGTGCTCTCGATCCAGCCCGTACAGTCGTTTCAATAATGTACTAACTTCATGGATTACTTTCCCACTTGCGGTGAACTGAAAAGCAGTTTTTCCAATCACTCAAGTAATTTTTGCTCCTTCTGCAAAGTCCTGTCTCTCAAAGTAAAGATAAAGCTGGAAATTTCATTTTACCTCAACAAATAATTTGTTGCCAATACGTTTCTCTGGAAAAAAGGAACAGGTCAAAAGTTCACAGAATAAATACGACTACGACCGTCTACATAATGCTCGTGCTCCCTGTCCCATTTGGAGTCCCCCTCAGGGTTGATCCTTGATTCAATTATTCACAGCCATTCCCAGTGAATTGTGTTTACAATTCGACAAAGTTTCTTCGAAAGACTGAGAACACACGTACCTTCCCAATTACCCGAGGAAAATGTTTTAGATACACGAATGTATCTACTGAATTTTGTCCTGCCCGTTGGGCGCACTAAGTTTAGGCAAAGTGCGAAAATTTATTGAAATAGTCAAGACCAAAGGTCTAGCATGTGAGGATTGTCCCTCGAAAGGATGCACAGTGTGCTATGTAAATTTTTAACAAATCGGTGATACACGTGAAGCTAGAACTAGTTCCGACCAGACAGTTAACGTGAGTTTGCACAAAAAAGTTAATATGATTTGATAACCAGGACCCGGTTCGTGACCGATCTTTTATGTCCGTTTTTCTGCTTTCGATAGTCACGGAGCGAACAAGGAAGCAAATTGATATTTACGGACTTTATTCACTTAAGTGGGTCCATGAATTTTACAGTAAATTGACTAGGGATTTTTAAGACAATCTAAGGGAATTGGAAAGGGCGAGACTACCCGATTCTGACCTACAAGCCCCATAAAATAGAACACTTAAAAACTTCATGTTGATATCAAATAAATACTACAGAAAACTGCATTAATTTGAAGATAAAATACTGAGTTAATCGAAAATAAATTTTTCGATATCCGAATTAAGTTACTGTAAATGAAAATTGTTAAATGAAACCAACGTCAGCGAATGGCTTAGTAGATCTATTTGTTATCGATTTCATTGAAAACTAAACTACTGCATCTGAATTTTTGGAACAGCAAATGTAGAACTTCACCGGATGTCATTTGATTTAGAATCTTAGCGAAATGCTCTTCAGTTTTTTATCACCATGGATGAGGAGCCTCTTCTCTCTCCCGGCAGAGAGGCAATGGCAATAGCAATATCAAGGACCCCCTTGCATGCCGTATGTAAGGCCAAAAATATCCATTCTTTATCGCACAGCTTTAATAAGTCGTATGATCCATCTACCCATCGATTTCCTCTTATTGCCATGCACTGGGAGTGTGCGCCCGCTCTTCACAAATAATGGCTTCCTTGCCTTCCTCAACTTTTCTGGGCGATATGTTATATGCCCCCGTTTCGTAGGATTGAAAACGATCGTAATATCTCCTATTACCGCCTATGTCTCGTCCTTCTAGACAGTGCATTGGCCGGGCGTTACTCGCAACACTTCCCACATATTGATGGGTATTATAGGCTCCCAACATATCTAGTTACTATGGGTACCAACTCACACTGTAAAACCCTAAAGAAGGGCGGATGCGGGGAACACCCTCCGCATGTGAAACCAATACTGACTAGTCGGATAATCTGAAATCGTCCCCTTGGCACGACGAATAGTAAGTACTCAGTGGCTAACTCCCATGAATTAATACAGAAGCTGCAATGCATTGAGAGGATGGATGATGACGAGGTGGTGTTGTCGTTCGATATGAAGGCATTGTTTCCCAACACGCCAGTGAAAGAGTCAATTTTCGAATTCGAGAGATGGCTGAGCCAGTTTTGATCTGGCCCGGAATCGAGAAGAAAAGTTCGTATCTATGCAAACCTTGCCAGGCTTTGCTTGAACGAAAACTATTTTACGTTTCGGGATAGATTCTACGAAACTACTTCAGGAGTAGCGATGGGGATACCCCTCTCGCCGTTACTCACTGAAAGGTTCATGTCATCAATCGAAGAAGAAATTGGATCGAGGGGAATAATGCCTAAAATATTGTTTAGGTATGTAAGCAACGTATTTGCGATTGTTAGAAGAGACGATGTAGACATGGTCATCTCCTCTATAAACAAGATTCATCATAAAATCGAGTTTACACTAGAGGTAGAAAAGAATGGGCTCTACCCTTCCAGGATCTAAATGTCGTCAACTCTAGCGGGAAGCTTAAGTTCGAGATATACCGTAAATCTACAGCAACGCAGAGAACGGTACCAGCAACTTCATACCACACATTTTCCCAAAAAATGGCTACCTATAATTGCATGATTCACCGACTGATCACATACCCTCTTTCATAATAGCGTTTCAATAAGGAACGACAGCATATTATTGACACCGCTATTAAGAATGGGTATAATCCTCAGACTATAAGAAATTGATTGGAAGGAAAGTAAAGCAACACAATAGGCATGCCTATACAAAACTATTTTCGCAGCAGAAGGAGGTAACCACCATACGAATAAGTATCCCATATTCCTAACTATTTAACAACATCAGGAATTGGGTAAAGAAGCACCAACTGGAAGTCGTAAGTTCGAGTCGATCGTCCACCTTGCTGAATTTACTGGGAAGCGTCAAGGATCCTTTGGCAGCAGAGGAAGAAAGCGGAATTTACCGAATAACGTGCAGCGACTGTAATAAAATATACATAGGACAGACGAAACGCCTGATAACGACTAGATTTAATGAACATATCAAGGAAGCGGTAAGAAGTGTTCAGAAATAAAAGTCGTGCATAGGATCATCAGTGGCAGCGCACATAGTCGAGGAAGCCCATACCATTCAACGCGAAAATCTTGAACTCTTGTGGCATACAAACCGAACGACAACCTTGGACCCTTGGGAAATAATTTTGGTAATAATTGCTTTTAGTATAAATAGAACCGTAGAATCGCAATTGTTTTCAGTAGTTTTGTACTAATGAAGGGAGTAAGTTGCTCCCGAAATATATATATACACTGTAAAATAAAAATTGTAGTTTGGAGTAAGCTAATAGTCTATCAATTTTAGGCTTAACTACAAATAAAAGACAATATCTAACCTCAGATAAATTGGGCTCGATTTTAACAATATGCATAACTGATCCAATATGGATGGCCCCTACCTCTGAGGGGCACATAGCCGCTGGATGTTTTCCAAATCGGATTTCGTCCACGACAATATTCCGAATGCTAAAGCCAGTGAATAGATAGGGAATACATTCATCGCGCTTATTTTCCTGAGAGATGCGATTTCAGTATCAGCTTTACACGTCGCAGGAATTCAAACAGCAGAGCATCCTTCACATCACCAACTCGAGCATAGGTTCCTTGCAGAATTCCAAGGTACTTGTAGAAGCCTGTCTCGGTCATAGCTTCGATGTGGTAGTCACTAATGCTATGTCCGGCATGCGGCTCGTGATGACCTTTACGGATAGCTTGGATTCGACACTTGTCTAATCCAAACTCCATCTAAATATCGCAGCTGAACATGTCTATTATTCGCAGCAGACTTCTAAGATGGTCATCAGTACCAGCATACAGGTCGATGTCATCTAAATACATCAAGTGTGTTAGTTCGCACTCAGCACGTAGGCCATTCGTTATTGCAAAACCATGCCCTCTAGCATCGTTCAGTAGCCATGAAAGGGGGTTCAGGCCATACAAAACCAGTTTCGGGGATGGCCTCAAATCGAACACGTTCCCTGATGATGGCCAGGATTGTGTCGCTGCGAGTTATAAAGCGGTACTAGTCTGCGACTCGCTGCAAAGTCACGTGCGCGAATTGCGAGAAACGGTCGACGAATCTCTGGTACAACAAGAGGCGGTAAGATGTTGTACCCGCCCCCACCATTATTTCGTAGTAGGAGCCGATGATCAAGAGGTTTATTTCTTCAGACCATTTCATGCGCTGCCTACGCGAACCTGCTGAAGTGGTCGCCACAGATTGTGGTGGCGAAACAGCTGCAGCAGGCGGAGCAATGATCCTGGTCGTCGTAACGCCTAGACGTCCCACCGCCCCAGGGCTAGCGGTTTCGACGCCATGCTGTCAATTACGGGAGCCCGACCCAGCCATCAAGTCAGACGACTCCCGCCGGTTATCCATACCGGACCTTAAATTCCTTTTTCTTCTCATAGGCGGATTTTCATTTTGTACCTAACTGCCAGGTCTGGGGGTAGGTTCCTCAGTGAATAATCTGCAAGACTGCAAATTTCCTGCACTTTCACCTACCCCCTGAGCCATTCAGACTGAAGCTGTCTATCCCTCCTCTCTTCACAACCGGGCTTGGGACCGGCTACGGCGGAGTCGTGTGTATTATTGTTGTGGAAAGTCGTGCCACAATATCATCCAGGTATCTGCCTAGGAACACCCGCTGCCAAACATACGTGGAACACGCTAGATAGCGTGTAGTACAGGCGTTTCTGACCACCTAGGTTTAGCTCCTTTGAAGTGAAGAATGGGCGGTCCTCAAAGGGTTTTCCTTCGTCGATAGGCTTGCCAGATAGACTGAACAACATCCTGAATGTTAGTTTTATAGTACATAAGTGGTTAAGAAATGAACTTCAGGATAGACTGATGCGTAGTACAATCTTCTGAGGGAGAACCTATCCCTCTCTGGGGTTGACATATGGCTCTCCAGGGGCAAACCTCTCGTCTACCAACAATGTTAGTGAATGGTAATCACACAATCAACAAAACGCTACGGATCTAGACCGAGGAGTCGAAAACCACTTCCCCCATTCCAGGGTGTTATGCGAACCGTGCCCACTAGATAGTTTGCAGTCGGGGATAACTAACTGTATTTGAATGAAGCCTCACTGACACCTGGTCGCCTCAGTGAGCAAGCCTAACCTTACCGTATCACGGAGAACTATGCACGACTAACCTCGAAACTACCATACTCGTCGAATTCAAATGATGTAATCATTTAATAATAAACAAAAACATAAGAAAACTAACCACAAACAAACGGACAAAATACCCTACACAAACTGGATCATCAGGCAGAGACACATCTCCGCAACACCGATAGCCAGGTGATTACACTCAAGAGAAGCTGTAAGGTGAAGCGCTCAGTAGCACAGGTGATAAATGATGTCTGCGCTATCTGAAGGAACGCCTGAACCCAGGGGAGACCCTAAAGAAGACTCCGGACAGACCTAAGCCCTCATTATCGTTGCCAAGAAAGGAGGGAGGGGGGGAATGCTTCCAAGAAATTTAAGCCCAATCCCAAGAAAGGGATGATCTCTGGGGGTAAAATAGTAGCAATAGTATTAAAGAGCATTGTATGGCCACCCTGTCGAAAGTACTTCCGGAGCAAACGCTTACTCCTGAGTAGCAGGAAGTAATTGAGAACATCATCATCATGAATATGTGTGACGGATTGAATAAGGCGCTCGTGCTCAGATTTTACACTGGTAGGCTTAACGACGGATGGCACGGTGGACTACGAGGATAGAATGGAATCGAACTGTCGGCATGTCATAGGGATGATATAAAAGAGGCACACATGATGACGGTTTACCTTCCCAAAGCCGCGACGATTGAGACGGAAAAGCTCCTATGCCCCCTCATTGTTCAAAACTTAGATCTCCTCACAAGGCGATGGAAAATTTTTAGAAGCAAGAAGGAGGACAAATGCAAATTCTTCAGGATAGGAATAGATGACCGATCCCAGGAAGGAATTAAACGTCGTATAGATTTGGAAAAGCCAAGAAAGGATACTTTGAAAGATACATCGGGTGGAAAGCCTACCGAGGTCTCCAATGGAATTACGGAGACCATAGAGGCTGAAAGAGCACGACCGGGCAGGAAAGTGGACTTGCTAACCACAGAACAGAAGAAATCGAATGACCTTCACATAGACCTTCTAGGAATCAAGTCCAACACTGAAACGCAAGGAAATGCCATGTCGGAGGAGGAGGATAATTTTTCGACAGTGGAGAAAAGCTCAAAGCGCTAACAGAGCTGGCCAGCACTAAAATAGCCCAGATAAACCTCAGTCATGCAAAAGCTGCAGCATTTGCAGTAATTGCAAGGGCAAGTTCCAAAGGCAACATTAAAATAGTGGTGGCTCAAGAACCGTCGGTGTACCGGAAGTATAGTTGCGGTCTCTAAAGAAGAAACATACAGGCAATTTGGTATTCTTCCGTGAAAAACCAAGAACATGCATCATTCACAAAAGATGTCTTTTAGAGTTCGAACCAGAGATTTCGTGGCTGCCCAAATCTCACTGGAAGCCGGCGAAATAGCTTGAGAGGCAGTTGTGGCATCAAGCTACTTGCCAGGAGACTATCCCCAGATATCACTCAAAATTAGTCGTTAGACTAGCAAAAACGAAGCAGCTTTAGAGAATTCTGTGAATGAATAGAGCAAACTACAGGCAACATAAAGCTATAACCAAGGCAATATCATATGTCTGTGTGAAGCAAGAAGATGAGACATTTACTGAAAATGGAGAGGACAGTACACATCTGCTTCTAAGAACTCATTTCCCGAGCGAAAAGCATTATTCTGCCTGACAATGCAACACCGAAACGAGCAAGAAAAAACATGGATTGGAAACTACCGAAAAAGGTATGCTCGAAAACTAGGGTAACATCGGCAGTGGAAACCTTTAAACAACTAAAATCATGCGCTTCTCGAGAGAGGTATAGAAATTATCATAGGATCTTTTCTAAGAACGGTACCGAGTAACAAGCCTTAGGATATATATCAAAGGCAGGGAGACGGGCAAGATTGGTCTTTATTCCGGAAGTAGGTATAAATGATCCTCTTCACCCTAAATTTTTCAGACCAATCTGCCGGGTATCGTGCAGATGCGGTGAAGATGGCCATAGATAACTATATTAGAGCCAACCATCTAATGCGCAGCCTCCTACGCACGCCTACCGAGCAGGACGGTCATCCGAAACTTCATTTGATTGATGAAGTACGGAATGCCATAAAAGCAAAGGAAATGGCACTGAGTACATTTATCGATATCGAAGGAGCGTTCGGTAACATTTATTTTTTATTATTCTCTTTTCCTGACCTCAAGATTTTATTTTTGTCTTACTGAGGATAGTACAAATTAGGTTGCCTCAAACCCTCCTCCTTCACCTTTAAATAACAAGACGGACTTCCTGGGGTTCCTTACCATCCTCTCTAATTAAAAGTTTCCTGAATCGAATCTTATCATTCTGTAATTTGACACAGACGATTCATTCAAAGCCCGCCACGTAGTTCTAGGGCGACCCACTTATTGATGATCCTGCGATAGTGGGTTGCATTGCAGGGCGTAACCTGGAATGGAGTTGGCTCCTTTCCTTCCTGT
Source organism: Hermetia illucens (assembly GCF_905115235.1). Taxonomy (NCBI): domain Eukaryota; kingdom Metazoa; phylum Arthropoda; class Insecta; order Diptera; family Stratiomyidae; genus Hermetia; species Hermetia illucens. Next base: position 130,165,597 of record NC_051850.1, on the reverse strand, counting down.
CACTCAGGCTTTCTGATCAACACCTCCATGGATCCTGGATTTTTTCTTTTTCCATGCCCTACTCCCATATAATAACACAGAGAGAACATTGGCTAGAACAACTTCAACTTGATGTTAACGTTGAAATAATTGCATTTCATAATTTTGGACAAAACAGCGAAGGCGAATTTGGCACACTTGTCGTACGACATCAAGTTCGGTGCCATCGTGGGAAAAAACATAAACCGTCAAAGTGAGAGGCTTGGTTTCTTGGGTTTTCTCTTCGGTCTAATTGTACTTGCCACGTTTTTTAAGTCTAGAGTTATTTGGGCAAAGTCGCGCAATCGACGCATTTGAGAAAAAAGTACATAGTCTATTGAATCCTTTCACGTTCCCTGGCCAAAGTAACATGAAGAACCTTACCAAAATGGATTTGGAACAGGTAGAGCGGTGATCTAAATCCCGCGCACTGGTTCATAATGATTCGAAGGGTGTTCATGTGTTAAGTCTGGGAGGATTCAGCCCTAACCAATAAGTGAAACTTCATGAAAGAATTCCAATCCGAAACCTTCAGGACCGGTGACTTTAATCTGTCTCAGGAGGTGGCAGTGAAAATTTCGTTGCAGTATACCGTTACGGTCTTGAATGAAATGATCTATCACACTTCAAGGTGAAGCACTTTTTCCACTTTCTAAGCTGCTCAGTATGCTCAACCTACTGTAAACTTTCCCCACATGACCATCCAAAGGCTTACACCATTTGTAAACTTTTTCATAATGCGGTGATGGTGCTCCTTAACCAGGACAGGAATTTCACAGTCAAGACCCTGTCAGAAACCAGCTCCCAGGTCAAAAAGCACGCCTTGTGGTAGTCTTCAGTACCAATCTGACACCGGATTCACATCTATTACCATTAGCCTTTACAGGGTATAAGAGCGCAGTGCCAGTATTCTCGCTCGAGTTGGAGAAAGCAAGCATTCCAGGAACGCTCGATACCGTTGTCAATGAGCGTGTACATATTCCAGAAACCAATTATTAACTGTTCTCGGTAGTCAAAGTTCATAGCCAGTCAGTCCCTATCTGAGGCATTGTTGTCGTTTTGATAGAAGTAAAATTTCGAAATTTGCTACAGCCCAATCTAGACTACCTTTGTGTTGGCCATTGGCTCCATTATTGCGGTTCTTCTCTAGTGCCAGATTGCAGTCTTTTTCCTCCTCCATTGTTGCGGCTTCGGAAATGTCCACTATCGCTATGTGTGCCCTAATATATCGTCTCCAGCACATGTCGACTATCCTGCTTTGTTCTAGCCCGGCCGTATCCCGTCGTGATCCCCCTCTTCCTCTATACTGCCTTTGAGAATTTTGGGTAATCCCAGACATGGCACACCTAATATCACCTAAGAAGAAACGAAAACATTCTAACTAGGAATTAAAGAAAATCGAGGACAACAGTGCGAGCAATCACACAAGGCAAAACTACGAAGTAGTGAAGAGTCTAAAGTACCAAACCACATTTTGTAAAAACCACACTTCGGGCAAAAGTGAAACACTTGAAAAATGGGCGCCCTATTTCAAACAACCCCTTAGCTACTTCCATACAACTCACTTCCATACAGCAGAGCCTACCGAATTATTATCGATCGTAATGGGAACATTGAACCGCTAACATTGGAGAAGTAAACCAAATAAATGAACAACGAGTTGAGTGTAGATTACATCCTCGATAAGCTCATCAAATCAAGCGTTCCACAAACCATGAAAGATACCCATGATTTGGTTCTTTCTATGTGGTATCACGAACAGATTCCCCAAGAGTGTTCAAAATGTATGATATACCCTATCCACAAAAAAGATGGCATGGATGGGGATTATACAAGCATCTCACTATATTGTACCCGCTGAAAAGACGATTGGTATATACCAAGAAGGTTTGGGACTGGAAGATCGACAATTGACAAGCTATTTACGGTTGAGGAAGTACTAGAAAAATTCTGGGAATTCGACGTCGACGTATATCAAATATTCGTTGACTTCAAGTAGGTATATGTCAGTATTGACCGAAATTTACTGCATAAGGTTATGATTGCCTTAGAATTCCAGCTAAACTAGTAAGACAAGATTGTTGACGTCCCAGACAACAGCGCAGGTCATAGTCAATAATAGCCTCAAAGACGCGTTTGAGTCAAATGTCGGATTAAAGCAAATAGTTAAGCTGGCACCTCTACTGTTCAATCTCACATGGGAGCAGGTTATACGAAAGTTACCTGTGGGCACCAAATGCACGTTGTTCTATAAGTCCTGTCAAATTATCGCATATGTGGACAAGTTACTCATCATGGCGCGATCTTTGATATCAGCAAAGGAGATTTTTATAAACTTCGATCAAACTGCGAATGAAGTTGGCTTACAAATTAACGAAAATTCTAAGGCAAACGAGAAAACTTATGCCCACCAGATAAAATATAACGATTGACGAGTTCAACTTAAGAAATGTAAACAACTTTATATACTTAGATACACAACAGACGAAAGATGGAAATGCACTTGACAAGATAAAACGCAGAATTCAGCTCGCTAACAGAGCCTTCTTCTTGATCCTGCCGATTTAAAAAGCCCGCTTTCATACACAGGAAAATAAAGCTCCAACTATATAAAATGATAAAAACGCCTGTATTACGGATGTTAAACATGGAACCAAATACAAATTTACGAAAAACTGGTCATCACCTTCGAGGTAGCATCACTGCTAGGATTTCGAACTAGGAGGACGCGATCGATAGCTCGACATGGTTAGAGGAAGGGAATCCTGAATGTCAAGAACCGAAATGGGTGTAAAGCCTCGAGAAAGACTGTCAAGTGCACTTCCAATTTCCGATTCGGATTTTACGAAGTGGATACCCTTCTTTCAGTAATTCAGCAGATGAAACCGGAATCTAAACTCCATTTCTCGAAGCACACTTTCGGAGAAGTACATTTCGACATATATTTCAAGGACAGTCCGAAAATCAAATTCAGCCGGAAGTGGAAACAAGGCCATCTTGCAGGCGCCATTGTGACCCATAACAGCTGCTTTGGAGGAAGGGTGTGAAGTTATTGGTTGACTTGAAATTAAAAATCTATTATACAATGAGCGAAAAGCCGCTACTACTGTCCCTGTGATCTCCAGAACCTAAGGACTTCCTCTGATAGCGCAAATACCACTTAGCACTTGCGCAACTAAGATTGAAATGCTGTAAAGTCTCTGCCTCCTCATCATAGGCCTTAGTAAGTTGTGGTTTTCGCGACAGACCAATTCTGAGCATTTCTCCTCTGCCTGATTTCTCAACTTCTCCCTTTTTAGGTGTTATCATCTGATTGTCAGTATTGCAGAGATGTGTGTGCCTTGTGCTAATGTGCGGTATGTAGTCCCGGTTGTTTCTTTTCCTTACAAGAACTTCCAATGGTTACAGGTCTCCATAATTACCTCACCGTTTCTTACGAATTTTTTTCCAACCAAATTTGGTCCAGAGCTATCTCTGACTGCAACATATACGACCGCTGTCACGTTTGAAAATATTGTCTGCTCCGAACGGAGGGCATGCAAACAATGCTTACTTTGCCGATTTCATTCTCTTTGCATAATTTTCTTTCTCCTACGCCTCCATGCCTCTCCTTGTGGCTGAACTACTCCTAGGCGATAGGATATTAGGTGAAAAAAGGAACCGCTTTTATTGAATTTCAAATCAAATCCCTTTTTCAATCATCGAACCCGAATGATATCCCTTTGGGGGCTTGAAATCAATTCGTCATCCTTTGTGGGTGGACGACCGTTTGCATAGGAACCTGCTTTGTATACAACGAAGAAAGGAGAGAAAAACGAGAAAAACTAAAAGCTTGTTTCAGAGTCGTATGAATTTCTAAGGTGATGCTAATATACTTATCGTCAAGTAAGTTAACACTTGAAGGAAAAGAAAACAACCAGAGAATGGAGCCGGTGATGATTGGTAAACATAATAAACATACAAATACGGTCTTAAGGAGCATAATGTGGGTTCGGGAAAACATGCCTGCCCCGGCCTGGTGTCTGCTCGTGTTCAGATAACAATGGGTAAAACGAAATTAAAAATTTGTTTTTTTCCCTTGTGTCGAAGGAATCCATAGTGTGGAGCCGTGATTGAGTTTGTGTCTCCCAATGAATGTACCCAGACATGTCTCTGCATATTTTTATTGGATTCCTCTTCTGATGTACACAGCGATTTCTCCTGGGAGAGAAATGTCTAATATTACTTTCTTGTTTGTATCTTTGGATAAGTAAAAAATTGCCTTCAAAAAGCTGTTTTTTTCGCTTCAGTTCAATGTGCTCGTTCTGATGACAACAACAACCGACTGTTGACTTTTTATTATCAATGGCTTCGTCTGCACAAAATTAGACTGTGGGAAAGCAGCACGGATTAAAGTGTTTACTGCGATGCCTCCGCCTGGAATACTGTAGATATTGCGTCTGGTACTCGGATGCTGTACAGAGAGAACATTATTAATATCCCATAAATATGTAGATATGTCAGGTATGCCGCTGCATTAACCACGCGCTCACGTCAGCAAACAATATAAAGCTCCGGGCGCATTATAATGGGAAGACTCGTCTTCGGAAATAACTAGAGTTACGTTGGACAAGCACCCCCGTCTAGACAATATCCCACAGCCGCCAACGACAAATAAATATAATTCAAATAAACAGAATCCAACAGAGTTTCCTGCAGTTCCTTATCCTTCGGGCAATCTTTTCATTTCACCACAAAGCAGACGCTTGCCTCTAGGTACGAATGACTTACTCCAATCCTTTGAGAAATCATTTCTGTTGTTTGTTCCTTGCCAAACATTTGCTGGGCTGCCATGCACAGCTTCTTAATCTACCCACAAGTATGGCTGAACTCCCCTTTTCGAAGGCTAAACAAGTTGACCGCAAGCTAATTACTTCGCTTCGTTTTTGGTGTATTTGTCGTAGTTTGTGTTCCATTCGTCCTTCAGAATATAGCTCTCTTACCCATGGGGATGCATAGGCCGCTTGCGAGTCAAGAATCGTCTGATTTTATACATGCGAATACATCATGTCAGGCTGTTCTCTGGTTCTCTGCACCTGCTCTCCGATTTTGACTGCTCAGATCTCAAACATTCGTACAAGGTACCAGCCCCATTACAACCACGATACTCGTAGAGTGAGTAGCGTGTAAAGAAATTCCAACTGTTGCTTCCCACGCATAAGAACGGACAATTTCCTTTCGTAATTCACCTCTTGTCCTTAGGGAATGAAGAGATTGTATTAATGAAGTAAGTTATTGGATATTTGCTGGAACACTGATAAGAATTTATTACACTAAATTATTTGGCGAGAGGTTAATTGTAGCTCCAATTACATGCCCTGGGGGCTGTGCGGCACTCGTTGGTTACTTAATTTTCTTTTCTAGGTATCACATTCTCCCAGATTGAAAATAATGCCGATTAATTAATTAATGGTAGCAATGAACGCGACTTGATTGGGTTCAAGGTAGTGGCCTTTTAGGGATTTAGTAACCATGACAAGTTCAAACAATCCCGCCCTGAAGCTAAACAAAATTACCCTTAATTTGTATCAAAATTGCTTACACTTAATGGGGAATGAATCGATAGTTGGGTTACTTTTTACTAACTGACACGAAAAAAGAAACAAGTCTTTACCAAAAGTATCAATTACAAAATTGAAATACGTATAACACAGGTTTCTACCCTATTACCAGAATGACGGGTCGCCGCACTCTTCCTATTTTCATTATTGAACCCAATATCGAGGGCGTCGAACAATTTATATATCTTTGCTGAGTTGGTTCTACCGCCACTGTCACCCAGCTCGATGTTCTTATTCTGTTAAGGGAACATCCGCTGCATTCTTAAAGACACTATTATGTCCCTGTTACTGGTTTTCGTGTTCCAATTAAATGTGAAACATGCCTATAACCGTCAGAAATTTTAACATACTCCCGACTTCCAAGTATTTCAGCTTGGCATCTGGTATTAAAGATTCTCTCAGGTGCCTCGACCTACTTTGCACAAGTGCCGAACACTGTCCTAGAACGTGTCTGGAGAGTTCGACACAGTCCGCGCAGAGCCTGCAGATATCCCTAGCTTCCCAAGTGATAGTTTAGTCGGTAGTAACCAGTGAGTATTCCCACTATAATTCGAAAGTTCCTCTTGGTGAGATTTCAGCAGTCTCTTGTGCGCTTGGGTTCGTGTCCTCCCATAAACAGCCTGGGCTTTTCCACTTTTAATAGGCTTGCCAAGTATAATTCGCACAGCTATTCGCCCCTACTCCCGTTCACACTGGTTCGTTCGCTGCCTTATTGCTTTTCAACCCAACACGGCCTGGGTCGCAGAGTATCCAGACCCCATTATGCGAGCCGAAAGTATTCAGTCTTTCAAACCATTACCGTACCAGTTTAGAGTTCATCTAGTTGGACCTAAGTGCGTAAGTGCCTTCCTTTGGAAGTTGAAGCCACATCTGCTTATGGTGTATATCTCCGCCTGGAATATGCTAGCGTGCTTACCTATTGATTTCAAGTACATTTTCCTCGGACCAATGACTCCGGCGCCCTCTCCCTCTGCTATAAGAAATCCGTCAGTGTACCAAGTAATCAGTCGCTAGTTTATGCCGTATGTCACAGCGGCGCTCTTCCTGTTTGCCCTGTTACTTCGACGTTTTTCAAACTCCTTGTGGAAGTGAAACCTCATTGTCATGTTATTCCTTGGTATCAGTAATTCGGGATGCCGCCTAGCTAGAATCCCAATGTTAACTCGGTTTTGACAGCTCTCCACCTCACTGATACTCCCGGCCATCCGGAAGATTGTCCCCCTTCCCTGCACCTTTATGTGCAAATATAGAGGAGTTAATCCCAGAAGAACCTTCAGGGATGCCGTTGGGCTCATTGCCCCACTGATGCACGGTTTGTGCTGAGTTCAACTCTTTCTGTCTAGATTACCGCTCCATAGCTAATCATTCGCCTTACTATTGCAGTGTATGCCCAAAGAAGTATTTTCAGGCTGCAACCACATTTTTTTTCTGCTGCGGACTTGCAAGACATCAAAGTCCTCGTAACTTTCCGACAAGTGTTTCCGACATGCATATTCCAGAGTAATTTTCGGTCTAATGTAATTCCAAAATATTTTACCTTTGTTTCCCGTTTCACCTCCATGCCACGTAACTTTATGGCTCTCATTTGACCAATCTTACCCATCCTAAAGAGTAGTGTTTGTTATTTCCTGCAGGAGTTCATCCACTACCGTACTTGAACACCAGAAAGCCAGGGTGTTTCTCACTCGCTTGTGGATCAAGGCGTTTTATATCTCTGTGCGATATGCTATCGAATGCTTCCTTCCTTTTGTTTCTTTGACATCCCATAGCACATTCGTCAACTGATATAAAACAGTTTCCGAAAGCGTGTTGACACTGATGAAGGGGATTACGCGTTAGAACGTTAGTTTTAAGATAATTGCCTTCTTCACTGTTTTGAGTACAAACGATGTTAGGCAAATTTATTTGAAAGATTTAGGGTGAGAAAGATCCTTTTTATCTTTTACCTTTCGGAATAGAGGCCACCTTTGCCCGCCTCCTTTGCCCGCCTTGGTATATATCTCAGGGCTATGCTGCCCTTACCACTATTAAGAGAGACTCTAATATGATTTCTAGATCTCTCTAAAGTAGTGTTGGGAAGATGTCTTCTACTTCGGGTGATTTCAATGATTAAAAGGTTCCCACTGCCCACCTTACGCTAGCTTCCGAGCATAGGAAGTATCCTATGCTCCAGTTCCCTTTCTTCCCCTTTCGGTCGTCTTTGGGTGTCAAGCAGAATGGTGTTGTCTTCCGCCGTGCGCTAGGACCTCGGGATATTTAGAAGTACTCTGTCCTCATCATTCACAGACAGAAGATATTCACCTGTCTTTGGCTGTAGCTTTATATAGTCTGGTTGTTACTGTGATTTGTTCGATCCCCTTACAGAATTTCGTTTTCCTTCCGTGATCGAGTTGCTGTATGCAGTCAGTGTATGTTTGTACCTTGGCCAGTCTCCGGTGTGTTTTGCCCGGTTGAACAATTTTCGGTCCTCTATTCTCATTCTAACTGTGTTCCATTTAAATCAGGGTACATCCCTTCATCACTGAATTGTCATAGTCAGGCAACTGACCTTACATGTGTCAATTACCACTTTGTTGAGGCCTTCCAGCATTGTTTCCAGTTCTAATTCGCTCCTGATATCAGCGTCCCTTTGTAGATGAGCCATGTTGATGTTCAGGTGGGTTGCATAGGAATTCCAATCCATTCTCCTGGGATTCCTTATTATTCTCTTTATTCTGGAGTTACCCTCAATATCGAATCTGATTATTCTTTGATCCGACATAGAGGGCTCATTCGACACCCTCCAATTCCTCACCACCCCGTTCATCAGAATATTCCTTGAGTTAAGTGTAGTACCTCTTGTCTAGTGCTGGTCACGAATGTTGGAGGGTTCCTTATGTTATATGTTTCTAAGAATCAATTTAAGAAAGTACTCATGTCTTCGCATGGTGTCGCCGCTTCCTCAGGCTTTGTGCATTTACATAAGTATCAAGGATCACTTTTCCAAAGCCAGAATAAAAAGAATCTATCATAGGACATCCTCTTGTCTTAGACCATTGTTGATAGTAAATTTTCTCTAGAGTGATGCTGCTTTTATGTGGCACATCAGCCAGAATCGGTCTAGGCAGCCTCATCAACCTGGTCAGGATACCGAATTCTCTCATGGCCGTGTACAATTTGACCCTGATGACCCAAATGTCGATGGATAAATAATGCGAATGGTGGCCCGATTCCAAAAGTTTTCCATCGCACGAACCGTTTCTTCCATTCTTATTTGAAGCAGCGTTTGTCTGTCGTCTTCAGTTGGTGTTACCTCCAACTCGCCGATATTTGAGTACTTGGGCAGTTCATCAAAGTACTCAACCAATCATTCCAATATGCCACTACGGTCAGAAAGCAGATTCCCCTCATTGTCTCGACAGGATGAGCATCAAGATATATATGACTGCGTTTTGCTAACTTATCGGTGGTTAGACTACATTCATCGTCGAGTCAGTCGTTACCAACTTTTTTCTCTAACTGGGGCCATATATGTTGCAAAATTACGTTTTAATAATGAATGAAAAGATCATTTGCCGATGCTTCATCTCCAGGATTTCTGTTAACTGCGGTTATTACGGCATCCATTTCCCCCTTATATGTTATGTGTTACGTAGGGGGCGGAAGATGTTGTTGGTAGCTTTAGTGTTCACTGATAGTCAGAGGGGATTCAAGGTGGTGTTGTTTTTTGAGCTTCCTGCACATTGCCAACGAGATACTGATCCGAGCTAATATTGGCCTCCCTATATGCTCTGACTTTCACCCAGACTGAAAGGTGGTGGTGTTCAATTAGCACGGGATCAATTTAGTTGAAAGTTGTTCCGTCACAATGTGTGCTTGCGGATCGCTTTATGAGGGTTAAATTTCAAAGTTTGCCTCGCAAACGCAGGATGCATAGTCAATCGGTTATGTTTTCCCAGCTAAGCAGAAGACTTCAGGAAACCAATTCCATGGTTCACTGGATGGCCACTGTAATATATGATATAGTGGTTCTTCTCAGGTAGCGGGTCCCTGTCGAGTTCATCTCTTGTAACGCAGTGACATCAGCCTTATATTGCGACCGGGTATTGGCTAGCTGTTCAGCAGCTATTCTTCTGTACAGGAAACACACGTTCCATAAGCAAATACGCAAATCATTTGTCCATTTTCGTTCCCAGGTCCATCATTGTAAAATTCGTTCAGCCTGAGGCCTCTTTAGTGGCTCCATAGCACGTGGTTTTCCTTGTAGGTTGTCAGCCTTAACCAACTTCTACCCTGGAAAACCAGTTGGTACAATTTATCCCGTTTTTAGAGCCGGAGGCCTGCTAACCTCCTGCTCCATCTGCAGCACGTGGAGGTGAAGATACGGGCAACTGAAGGGAACTGAAATGGTGCGCAATTTATGGATTGGCAAAGTGCTTGGGACTGACCTCATATCGAAAACTTTGGCAATTGAAAACAGACTAAGATTGATTTCTAACATGTGGACACGTTCCGCGACAAAGGTATTGGGGGTCCCCGAAATGCTCGTCTTCTTCAACTAGAGCGAGAATTCCAACAATATAAGCTAGACAAACAAAGTAGTGTGTCCAGATTGCTGCGCGGTTAGAGCACAAGGCTGTCGTACGGAAGGTCGCGCTTGGAATCTCACTGGCGGTAGCGGGATTTGCATCGTGATTTAACGTCGGATACCAGTCGACTCAGCTGTGAGATACTCTGAGTTAAATCAGGGTAATAATCTCGGACGAGCGCAATGCTGACCACATTGTCTCCTACAATGTACTGTAGTGTACTGTTACGGTCTTGAATGAAGTGCTCTAACACAGTTCAAGGCTCTGATCCAATATGGATTATTGCACCAATGATTATTATTATTAAACAAATTAAGATGGTGGAACTCTGCAGAGCACTCCTCCCCTCTCGCCGCAATGTGCCTTTGTACTATGGAAAACCGAGTGGTAACACGATTGTTTCTGACGGCTACTATAAGGCGCACTCTCTTCACCTGGAAATCGATTTCTGATAGGATTCTGACTGCAAGACTAAAGATCCTAATGGTGAAATTGCCATCGTGGTAGGCGCTCTGAATGCCAACACCTTCCTCAGACATGTGATAAGGAGGCGCAGTTTTGCCGACCATAACAATAATGGTAGGAGGTTGGTGGATTTCTGCAGCTTCCACCGCTAGCTCGATTGGTTGAACATTATTCAAACACAAAACTTGCCACTCACCAAATTCATCACTTTAATATTATCAGTAGATTCAGTAGTTTTTTTCTGGATGTGCGTAGCAAGAAAAGCGCAGACATGGACTTCGAAAAGGATCACCATCTGATAGTCGCTTATCTTCACTTGTATGTTAGGTCCGCCACTTCTCGTAGGGTTAGAGAGCGGCGATTCCGCAAGCTGAATATCGGCCGCTTTTACGATCCGGCTGTCGCTTGACAGAGGGACACCTATCTTGCTGATCGTATGTATTAATGAAATGACTAGTCACCGTGACATGTGAATACGGACTGTTCCTCCAATCAGAAGCGAAATCATCTCATCGATACATTCAAACGGTGTATAGTCTCTGCAGATCTGCTATGTCCATTCATACAGAAATCCTGGGAATCCGAGACCTTTCTCAGAGAGTGGAATAAGGGGTTAATCGTTAAGATTTCAAAGAAAGGAACCCGTTTTGAGTGTGATAATTGAAACGGTATCAGAATGTTCTCCGCTGTCGTAAGGATAATGGCTAGAATATTCCTAGAACGCATGAAAAAACATCTCCAAAGCTTACTCGACAGAAAGTGGCCTGGTTTCCGCTCCGAATCCGCCTACATTGAGTCCATCAACAACTTATGGGTGCACTGCTTCGAATTTTGATCTTCACTTCACCTCCTCTTCATCGATTTCGAGAAAGCTTTCGACAACGTGATGAATGAGTGTATTTGGCGTGCTCTACGCAGGAGTGGCACTCCGGAAAAACTAATAGCTATTAAGAAATGTTAGGCAATGATGACTTTACGATTTCTTACCAGGGCAGAAGCAAATTGTCAAACGCTGCCTCACCTCTGTCCTGGGAGCAGCGTGACCGAAGCGGCTCGCAGATGTTAAGTGCTCCTTTATATAATTCGCAGAACACAACATACAAATTATAATGCGCGCAAATCCGCCAATTCTATTGACCAAAGCTTGGACAGAGCTGAAAATATTTTTTTGAGAATTGTGTGTGGACCAAAAAAAAGAGGGAGCAAGTTGCTCTCCATTTGGTCCGGTCAGGCATCAAGTTGATGCGGACTTAGGACCCCATAATTTTCAAAAAAATAATTGCTATCATCAAAACGACATATGATGGCGCAAAATGTCGCATCCTGCATCGAATTTGAGATCCAAAGCATACTAAGCCAGAGTTACCTATTGTCACCGATATTATTTATTCTTGTTATTGGTAAAGTAGTTCGGATAGCTGAGTGGTTAGAGCATAAGTCTGTCGTACGGAAGGTCGCGGTTGCATCGTGATTTAACGTCGGATACCAGTCGACTCAGCTGTGAATGAGTACCTGAGTGAAATCAGGGTAATAATCTCGGACGAGCGCAATGCTGACCACATTGCCTCCTAGTGTACCGTTACAGTCTTGAAAGAAGTGCTCTAACACACTTCAAGGCCCTGATCCAATATGGATTGTTGAGCCAACGATTATTATATTATTATTATTGGTAAAGCTCCTCATTCTACCCTGTCCGAAGAACGTGAAGGATTTCAGTGCACGATGACATATTTCCTCAAACACCTGGACTATGCTGATAACATCTGGTTGTTCTCACACCGGATCATGGAGCTTGCCCAATGGCTCTGGGCTCAGAAAGAGAGGCGAGTATAGTTTAACTGAAAATAAATCCATGAAAAGTAAAGGTTCTCAGTCTCACGGGTCATGGCATTCTGCCTACAAACATTAACAGGCAGAACATCCAAGGCGTTGATTAATTGGTATATGTAGGAACTGAGGTTTCTGCCGACAGTGGCACCGAACTGGATGTTGGCCATACATTACCAACACTAGATCCACTTTCAGAGTCTTGTTTAAAATCTGGAAATGCAGTTACATCGAACAGCAAGATCAAGTAGAGACTGTTCTGTGCTAGTTTTCTTTCTAAGTTGTTATAGTTATGGGAGCAGTACATGGAAAGTGACCACCACTGTCATTCGAAAGCTTCAAGCCCTCGTGAACACCTTTCGTAAACGTATCATGGGAGTACAGTTGCCTGACACTATTTCAAACAAAGAACCTGGCCGGCGCACAGGCTTGTCACTCGTGGGCGATGTGATCGAAAGACAGAACTGGCAGTAAATTGGTTGCTGGCTACACTGAACCATATTTCAGGAAACGCGCAGCAAACTATAAACGATGGGACGTAAGTGTCGATGCCGCGCTATGCGCCACCAAGCAGTGAAAAGCAAACCAATATTTTCTGTTTGCCGTAATAGGTGACTAAATGCTGGAAAAAATTGAAGGCTAGAAAACCGCAAATCTCAATTAATCTTTCTACTTTGGGAACGGCTACTATGCTGCAAAGACCAACTAATTCTTCGAACGTTTGCTTTCTTCAATTCTACGAACTTTTACTTTCTTCAAAAGCCTATGCAGAGTTGTCACTCATCCGTAAGAGAGATAGAGGAGGGAATATTTGGGTACACCATGCCGTAGCAATGATAATAACTCAACTAATCCTGAGATTCATTAAAGATCACCTCGAAGGTTTGTTCCTCAGAGTCCCCTGCTCTCTTGCTCTAGTCCCCCCTGTACTGAGAACATTAACACTCTGCGGATCATTATCTTTTATAGTGCAATATGTGCTGGCGCATTATGTCACGTGTTGCATAGAGATCAAATTTAGAACAAAAAAATTGAAATATAAAGCCAAATACGGAAAAGTTACTAGCCCCGACTCGATTGATGCTCGTTATTCAGAAGGTTCTTGCTTCCTTGTCCAAAGGACGTGTAGGGGTTCAATTGACGATTTTCCACAAACAGCCATGGACCCTTGCTAAATGGCTTTAAATTTGGAAAAGGAAGCAGGCAGATGATGCCATCTTGGTAACGTCGCTTCTGAATACGATGCTACCCGACCCAAGAGCTGTGCTGTTTAATCTAAAATTTAGAAACACCAATATCAAGTTGAAGTTGTTTTGCGCCAATGTTCTCTCTGCGCTGTAATATGGGGATAGCATTTAGAAAATGATCACCGCAGTTACCCGACAGCTTCAGGCTTTCATTAACGTTAACGTGCTGATTAGAAACAGATGTAGCAATGGATTAGTCACATTTCAAGAAAGACTAACAAAACTGTGTAGCCGGCAAATGGGCGATTCTCAATTCTGTCATGTTGAGGTATTGATTTGAGTCGCTGCTCTTGGCAGTTCTATCAGAAATACTGCCCCAACAAAACAAAGTAGTGTCCCTTAGGCAAAAGTGGTAAGGACAATCTTTGCTGAGGTGTGCCCAACAGCAAGTGTGGAGGCTTAAGGCAGTACATCGATATGTTCGAATACACTTAATTTGCTGGAATGGATATTCTATCTATAATATATAACTATTGTAAGAGCAAAACAGAGATATCAGATTAATTACTCATAGATCAAGATCAAAGAAAGTCTTGAAAAAAGAAATAAATTGTTGGGGATCTGATGACATTTTGGCCTGCTCAATGATCCATCCTATTTCTTCTTGACAAGCAATTTGGATAACACACCACTCGGAACATTATCTGAACATCTATTGCCACGAGTCAGTACTCCCGTACCATATTGAACCCAATATACAAATGCACATACATATCCATTTACTTGACTCCCATATTGTAGGTGTTTTTGTCTATGAAATTCGATTCAATCTCAGTTTACAGACTGCAGATCAAAGCTATCGTTTTATCATGAAACCTACTCAGCTGGATTTCCCTAAATTGAATGTCTAAACAATCCTACAGTTATCACACCTTCTGGCACATATTATATGCGTATGTCCTTGCTTTTGATAGCATAACAGCTCTTACGTCGAAAATCTAAAGATATCCTGACATTTTCGGATGGGAGCAAACAGCACTGCTAGCACTTTCGGCATCTGACAAAGAACGCATTCCCAAGCAAGCTCAGCTAACACCTCAGCAAATATTTGTATTATATTATATAGATCCACTCCAAGCCATTTGCCATTTTCCTATTCACGTGTAATATATTTTTTTGTTTCGACTTTCATTTCTCTGTGATGTATTCTAAATTAAGCTTTCGTTCACCGTTCACAGATTGAGGGCTGAGAATGCGTCTTTTTTCAGCTCCGGCTCATAAATAACGAATTGGATATACTACTGGGAACCAGAGCATTTGATTGATTGAAATCACTCTCAAGGAGAACGGGTAATAATTTGGCTGCAGCGTATTTTATGAAAGCAAGAAAAAACGGATTAAAATCGATTTGCTGTCTATCTGCCCATGTCCCCGGAAATCAGATAAAAATCTGAAAGCATATTTCTCTATAAATAATCACAGTACAGAAAAAGCGCAAACAATCTTCTCAGAGGTACAGGAGAGAGTATGGAGACTGGAAAAGACTAATAAAATAGTGAAAATTAATCAGAAAAACAGCACAACCCATACGGTTCATATGTAAGGTTATACCCTGTACCTTTCGTGTCAACCAAATACAGTTCTACTTGTTCACAAAGCGCTCTTCTTAATAACTTGTAAATTCTTAGAAAGTTTAGTAAGAAACAGATGAAGATTCACTCTTCCTTCAAAATTTAAAACATAATTTGCCATGTACGTGTCAAATTATTTTTAGAAAAAAATGCAAAAGAAGAAAAGTTTGGAGGATATCTTTTTTCCAGAGAGAAATTTTACTATTATCTATCTGAGTGTATCTATGCGGTGTTTCCAACGATTAATTATCTGAAATAATAAAACTTGTTAGCACAGATGAAGGGAACAAGTGGTTCCCGAAATATCCACACCAACGAAAAAGAAACAACAAGTTTTTTTATTATTTCAGATAGATAGATAGATATCTATTTCAGCACAGCCGGACATGTGGATTATTTTCTAATATCAACTCCCTCCCGGACCGCATAAGGATTCTACACTTTTTCTTTCTATTATCCTTTAGCAGGTAGTTTCAACCCGTTTAAACCAAAGGGTATATTCAGATAGTGGATTCAACTGAATCCCATTGCTAGCTATTAATCAATTTTAATTAATGTGCTGCCAACCTACTACCAGTTCTACCCTCAAATGTCAGCCATAGCACGCTGGTCCCAAGACGAGGTAAAGGCGGAGGATTTGGGGCAACGTATTTTACTTTATAAACAACAATAAAGTGCTGAGATCAAGGACAGAGATAAATAAAGTAAAGTTGCTAAGTCCAACCTGATATCTCTTGTTGACAGGTCCACCACAGGTCCACCAATATCGATCAAAACAAAATGATTGTGTTGAGTGATCCTAAGCTTCCGAAAAATGCTAGGGCGTCCACATCAGTCGGTGCGGCAGGGCGTGCTCCGGTCCTGGCCAGAAATGGGCAATAATTCTTGACGCACGGACAATGTCAGGACGCAAGTAAATTAGTCCGAGCAAATCAGATACGTGTCTGTACACTAAAAATTTGCAACGTCACTGGAAAGACCGAGGAAATCGCAAGAACCCTTCGGAAAAGCGCGTTGATGAAAAAGCAACAGCTACTAAATATCCACAGAGCACTTTAAAATACCCAGCATTAATGGTATCTATCCAGCTAAGCTAATGGAGGGTATATAGTGCGCAGATCGACTTCTAGGAAATATCTTTTCATCAAGAGAGCAGAGGCAGAGGGATTCGATTGTCCAAGTTCAAAAAACTTCAGGTAGTATATCGTTCCTCCTGAAATGCCTGAAGAGGGTGGCTGAGCATCGCATCTACGAGGAAATGATTGAACCTGCTAAATACGAACCCATATATTTACAAGCGTGGGAACACCTCTTAGCCTGCTTTTATGACTTGCTCCCCTCCCTTTCGAAGGCAAGTACGCTATGAAGTTTTTCAGGGTCATAAAACGAGTTTCTTTTTGCGCCTCTCCAAAAAATGTATGATGCAGCCAATGTGTCTATGATACTTTCATTAAATAGTTGTAGTATACTCACGAAAAGATTACTGTGTGCTGAATTGGGCATTTTGCCATGGAGACAGATTAAAGAAAAGTCCGCCCCCAAAGAAGAGTAACATCGCCATTTCTGTGGAACATACTAATGATTCACTATTATGTGAACTACAAAATCTGTCAATAAACGCGCAAGCATATGCGACGACGCAGCATGGTTGTACTAGCTTCTTGATTGTTCAAAACGGTTTGTAGAAATCTTCAATGCGTCACTTTCATTAGCACTTGGTTCCTCAGGACTTTTAATGAATCCAAAAAAAATCCCGATAGTATTATTGACAAAAAGGAGGAAACTGGAAGTTGTTTGCCTTCTAAAAATTAGAGGAGTAACTCTTCAACTTCTCGAAGATATAAATATCTGGGAGTTATTTTAGATGAGGAGCTTTTTCATATAGAGGCTAATATAAAATAGGCCTAAAAAAGGAGCCCAAGCCACATGTGGTAATGTGGATATTTTATTTATTTATTATTTTTATCATTCCAGTAAAATTCGCCGATTCTTCCGTATTTTTAACTTCAGATATATGGTAGGCAGGTAGATATCAGTGGCCGCTCCGAGAAGCCCAATTAGCGCTGTGGTGCGCCGTTTAGATGCCACAAACTCCTACGAACGTGACTGCTGTTATGAGATCAGAAAGACAGAGTCCAGTCGACTCAGATTTTCAGAGCCGCTGCAACCGCCATAATCTTGTACGCAGTTGCACGCGCCTGGCACAGGAGCTCTCGTGATCGGGTTTTGTTATAAGCGGGCCAAATCCTCCTTGACCTGATACAGGCGAGAAGCCTTCGCCACCTAAGGCCCACGGCTGCTAAGTAGTGCGAGTAAATGCCGCCCTTGGTAGTCGCCAGCGGAACACAAACTGTACCCGCCGAAGGATTACCAAGAGCTGAGTCTCGCCTAGTCAATCCAACAGCCTGCTCATTTCATCCTATGTTCCTATGACCGGGAACCCAGGGGAGAGTGAGCTTGATCGCGCCGCCAGACTATCCAGCGCATTTCTGCACTACCCCACCAATTTGGTGGATGTCGTCGTGGGTTACAAGGCCTTAGTGGCTGCTTGTCTTCCGGTCAGAATTGCTATGTTACGCTTGGGGCTCAGATCATGCTCCATCCAACGACAGACTTTCAGTGTCACCAATATTTCGACTTGGAATAGACTGGCGAAATCTTACTTATCTTACCGGTTAGCACGCTACAACGTATTTAATGTGGGGTCTAGGGTGAGGAGATGCAGGGGTACATTGAGACCACCTTCCGGGCAAGACTGCAGAGTCCCAGTTGCAACTGCACACGCGGTTCTTTGAATCCTATTAAGCCTCGTTCTATTGTACTTTTTGCCTAAAATCTCCCACCATACAGTAGAGCACTGCATCTTCTTGCCTTGAGGAAGGTCTTGCAGCATTCTTCGATTTGAGGGTTCCGCCAGAAATTCGGTGCTCGTTTCTGGGAACCAGTACACTTTTGCATGGTCACTGGCTGTCTTTCTTTTTGTCTGACGAAAACACCCGATTTATTCAGAAACGAGGGGACCGATTTTCACGAAATTTGGGGAGAACGTGTGGTCTGTGAATACCTTTACATATAGCACTGGTGCCATTTTATATTGAGTTTAAACGGGACTCCGCATACATGTGAAACCGGGGTACACAATGTTTTTTTTTACAGAATATGGCCATGTGAGTCCTCAAAGTAGGGGTTAGTACTTTTCGAAACTGGTCCTATATTTGATATTGGGTGGTTACGGTTTTGTGTAGAATAAAGCCTTATTAAAATCAATTCCAATCTGTTTGCCGGTCACCTGCACTTTCCTCCAAAACGACTAAACCGATTCAATCGAAATTTGGGGGACATTTCGAAACAACAGAATTCCATACATACGTAAGTGACGAAAATGTAGGTGAAGTTAAAAACTTTTTTTCCTTTGCATATAGTTATGGAGGTATCAAATAAAAGGTCTCAAGTAGAACTTTTCGAATCTAATATTTATTTTGAGGTGAACTATGGGTGAAAAGTGCGCGAGTAAAAAATTCAAATGTATACACTTAAAGTGAAATAACACTCATTTTCGGAAAATACGCAATCCAAAAATCCGAAAAAAATCAAGATGGTGATCTTAGATACAATAGGTCCTACCGATATTTGCTCACACAAGCGAAAGGGGTATGTAAATTTTCTTTTCATCGAATGGGTATCAAATTAAAGGCTTCGATTAGTACTTTTCGATGGTAGTCTTAGCTTCGACATTCCTTGGAAAGGCGGGAATTGTGGGGGGTCGCAACTGAAGACTGCTTTAACGGACCCATTCTCGGAAACCGAAAAATCTGAAAAAGAATAATGAGCTGTCTATATACGGCGTTCAGGTCTCAAAATACTCTCCACATCGATATTTGTTCAAATTAGGTTAATAGTATATTACTATAATTTTGGGGAAACTGACTAGAAACCCCCTTTAACTTTATCCTAGATATATGCAGCAATTTAAATTAGAGCGTCAAGTATGTTATCCCCAAGTCTGATCAAAACCTATGCTATTCCTAACAAAGTTACAGTAGCACAAAATTGTCTTTACCCTATAAATTTACTGTCACCCAAAGTACTAAATATCAATATCACACTAAAGGGAGTAGTTTGCCACGATAAATACGTATATATTACGGGCTACGCACTAATGGGGTAGTTATATATAAATATACTTACATAAGCAACAAACGAAAACTTTGATACCTGAAGCGCTAAGCTTCCGACTTCCCGACTTGTTTGCATCTGTTTCTAGTGCTAATAATGTGTTAATAATGTTGAACTCCTAGTGTGAAACGTATTGAATTAGCTTTAATCGATAGAGTACGACACAGTTGAATTTTAATTTATTATGCTAGTGGAACTGCCACGCACTCAAAGCTCCTCACATAGGGAAACACAAAACCTTTCATACCTGAAGCGTCCAGCTTCCGGTTTCGCGACTTAGTTAATCATTATCAATATCAGTTACTCGAGATAGACATATCTTCCTCTACTTCTTCAGCCTTTGTCCCTTTCACAAGCGGGGTCGGCTCGTCATGATCGATTTCGCCATTTGGCTATATCGAATGCTCTCTGTCGGGGTGCAATCTCGAGGCTTTCAAATCCCCATCCAGCCTATCAAGCCACCGTTGTTTCGGCTTGCCCTTTGGTTGTTTACAATCGACTTCGATGTTCAGACCAATATTTGCAAGTGAATTCTCGTTAGCACGAATTACGTGACCATACCATCGAAGACGCCTCTCCTGCAACTTTTCCACGATCGGTGCAATCCCATAACCATCGCGGATATCCTCATTTTGGATGTGATCAAAACGTGTGACGCCACCGTAACGTCCAACGTAACATCTTCGTCTCCATTACCGCAAGACGCCGTTCATTCACTCAGAACCATAGAGGGCGCCAGGACGGACGACAGTGCGGTAAATTTTAGATTTGAGACATTCGTTGATACGTCGATCACAAAGATCACCAGTTGTGGAACGCCACTTCATCCAGGTTGCGTTAATGCGTGAAGCAATTTTATAACGCAGTTCTCCATTGGCCGATAGCGTTGACCCGAGGTATTTAATCGCTCAGTTCTGGGCAGATCATTGCCGCTGACAGTGATTGTGCCTGTTTCATGCGAATCGGTCGTCAAAAATTCACTTTTGTTTAAATTCAATCTGAGACCGTGCTGCTTGAGGCGATCATTCCATTTTTGGACAAGTTGCTCGAGATCACTTTTGCTATCAGACAATAGGAAAACATCATCTGCATAAAGCAGTGTGTAGGGCGCTGGACGTTGGATATCCCGTGTGACGGTGTCCATAACAAGAACAAAGAGGAGTGACGAGAGGGCACTTTCTTGATGAACACCAACAGAGACACGAAGCGGTTTTGATACACCCGCCACACTCCGAACTTTACTTTTCGGATCGTGGTAGAGCAACTGAACCCAACGCACGAGTTCTTCTGGCACTAAGTGTTGTCGTAAAACATACCAGATGAGTTCGTGTGGCACACGGTAACCGCGCAGCGTATATTGCGTCAGTAGTTCCGCAGTTTTTGACAAATCCGGCTCGATTCATGGTTATTTCAACGATTTCGCGAATACGGTTGTCAAGAATGCGTTCAAAAATCTCATGGTATGGGGAAGTAACCGGATCGCACGGAAATTTGAGTATTCTGCTCGACTACCTTTCTTTTTCCATATTGGAACAGTAGTACTTTCTTGCCAGTCAGATGGTGTTCTTCCTTCCTAAATAACCTGAATAAAGAATTCACTGAGCCACAGTGTTGGTTTCCAGCTGTTCGCTCTCCAGAGCTCAGATGCGATGTCCTCATGTCCTGTGGCTTTCCCCGATTTCATTTGTTTTATTGCCTCCTCGACTTCAGTTGCGCTGACAGTTAAGTCCTTGAGGGTTTAACGTGAGCACCTGCCTGGACGACTTAATCCCACGGTCTTCTTAAGACACGGATTGATTTTGTGACCACAATCAGAGCCGCGCTGAGACAAGCAACAACGATACCAGTCTATACCAAGTGCATGGCTTAGCATTCATACTGGTGGATGCAAGAATTACCTAAATCTCTACCGAACTAAGGAGTACGGCACCCGTGTTGAAACACAAGGTAAGGTTTCGTGGCCGAAGCCACTTCAGATGAGTCCCCGTGCAGACTCAAGTCTGATCGCCCTAATTAAGCCTTGAAGCATTCGCCCACTGCATCACGGCCGGTAAACCAATGCGATACAGCGTTTCTCGGTGCCAACACGTGGAGGTTCTCCTCGGCCACTTGGTTTTGGTTCAGCCGACAGGGTGACGGGGCCTTCCTCCCCGTCACCTCAGAGCACTAGTTGCGCTGACAGGTGGAACTGGTCCAAATGTCGGCAATGATTGTGGAAGTGGGGGATGGGCAAATTCTTTAGTTGAAATCTACTCGAAGTATTCTCGCCATCTATCCGTAGTGGCTCGACGGTTGGGAAGCAAAGTACCGTTCTTGTCATTAACGCAACAGAAGTGTTCGATATCTTGTGTACGTTCGTTACGGCTTTTAGCAAGTCGATACATTATCGTAGAGATTTTTGTAATATTCCGCTCGGGTGACCGCAAATGCTTTCTTTGCTTCCCGGTTGGCATCCTTACAAATTTGCCAATTAGCAGACGTTTTATCGTTGAGAAACTTGTGGTAGAGGCATTTCTTTTCACGGACCTTCGTTTCAACATCATAATTCCAAAGCCAAGTATCTCGGTTGACATACCGCTTACCCGGCTTGATGACCCCGAAGGTTGCAGAGGCCGCTTTGTGGATCGTGTCTTTCATTTGGTTCCATGATTCTTCTACATTCGTAATGGTCGGCAATCGTATGAGTGAGATCGTTTCTTCTTTCTTCTCACCAAATCGCCGCCATTTAATGCGCCGCGGGCCAGTGTGTTCCTCACGCTGTTTCATCGGTGGCTTAACTTGCAGGACGGCAATCAACGGCCGATGCTGATGTGCAATGGTCTCATAGGGAACGACTTTGCAATCAGTGACAGTGGTAAAATGTTGGCGTCTTATGAGAATATAGTCGATTTGCGTTTTTCTGTTCCCACTGTAAAATGTAGGAAAATGAGACAATCGTTTGATGAACCATGTATTCATCAGTACAAGGTCATGAGTGAGTGCGCAAAATCGATTATACGCTCGCCACCCTCATTGCGCGCTCCGAACCCTGAGTTTTAGGGAACACCTAGAGTATGCATGCCAAAAGGCAGCCGGTGCCATCACGGCACTTGCAAAAATGTTGCCAAATATTGGTGGACCGAAACATTGCCGGAGGTTGGTGCTAGCCGAAGTGGTGCGCTACATCCTGCTCTACTCGTCGCCTGTGTGGGCGGAGGCACTTGCAAACTCTCAGAGACGGAAGCAGGTGAACTCGGTTTACCGGCGGATGGCTTTGAGGGTTTGCAGTGCTTTTAGAACCACATCAGATGAGGCAGTATCGGTGGTGGCAGGCATGATCCCGGTTGACATTCTGGCCAAAGAAATGAATGTCCTGTACAATGCAAGACGTATGGAGTGGCATTCACAGCGTAGAAATGCGGCAAGGTCAGAGTCGCTTGATCTCTAGCAACGCAGATGGGGCGAGTCTACGAAAGGTCGGTGGACGCACAGGCTCATTCCCCACATTAGGGTGTGGCTTGAGCGAAAACGTGGGGAGACCAACTACCACATCACCGAGTTCCTCACGGGGTGGTTGCTACAGGCAGTATCTATACCGCTTTGGGTTGGATGATTCTCCGAACTGTCCCAGATGCGATGGCATACCGGAGGATCCAGAGCATGTGATGTTTCACTGCCCACGATTTGCGATGGAGAGAAGAAGCTTAAACCAGGTCCCGGCCAGGAGCGGGACCCCGGAGAGCTTGGTCACTGAGATGCTGGAGTCCGAGGAGAAGTGGCTTGCGGTTGGCTCCGCAATCATTCAACTGCAGGAGGAGTTGCAGAAGGAACAAAGAAGGAGGAAAGCTGCAAATAGGAGAAGGATGAGTGCCTAAGAGCAAACCTACCCCGCGAAGTAATACCTTAATGGTGGTCCCGCGGGGCTGGGACTGGAGAGACCGAGGGTGGTTTTTAGTGGGTGTGAATCCCACACGCGCCCGCTGTAGTTGCCCGCTGTAGTAGCTGCTATATTCGTAGATTAAACCAACGGTATTATATATATGTCCTATATATATACATATTTATGCTTTTGTGCACGAAGTAAATCGGAAATATCTGAACAATCAATTTATATACGTGCACGTATAAATATAGTATTCGGTAATAGGCAATATTTGTTTATTTAGGTTGAACATAATATCTACCTCTATAATATGTACGTATATCTTCTAGTTTGAATAGAATATGAAGGAATATTTTGGGTTTTTAGTCTTATACGAATGAACAAATGTGCGTGGAAAGTTTCTCAAATAAGAAGTACACAAAACCTTTTCACCTGAAATATCAGCTTCCGGTATTCCGACTTGTTTCCAAGTTTTCTTAAAGGAACTCTATAGCTTCTTTCACTTTCCGATCCCAAATTTTCATTTCCACCCCTCAATCACAAAATTATGCCGGTAGATCCTTCATTTTAATAAATTGTCAAAAATGTCAAAATGTCGGATCTAAATTCATTGTGAAAATATATACTGTTAGAAAATATCATCCCGAATGTTACGAGGAATCTATTGTCAAAACTTTAAACGCATTTTATACGAAACCACGTTTCCAAGGTTTCGGGGAAGCTCTCATAAAAATTTGAGTCTCTTACTCTGCAAAAATGCTCTGCTCAAAAATGTTTAATTTTCTAAAAAATAAAAAAATTTTGCGCTTTTCAGATTTTTTTTTTCAAGAATTCGCTTTTATGTTATTTTTAAAAAATTCTTGCATATTTGAGGTTCCGCCTATTTCGACAAGTGTACAGAATTGAAATAAATTTATTTTTTTTCTAATGCTTCCCCGAGTGAGCCTATCTTTTGAGAAGTCTACTTTGATCATGAAAAAATACATTGATTACTGCATTAATTAAAAAACAATTTTGTTGTATATTTTAGGCTTCTGTCAAAATCATATTGAAATGCCGTAGTCTTGCATTATTTTCTTGTTGGAAAAAAAAATAATGAAATATCCTCGAGATTTCGAAGGTCACACTGTACTACTACTACCTTAGACGTAGAACAAGTTATTTACTTTCTCCTCCCTCTGAGAACAATACCTAATTGGAAACTCTATCTTGGGTACATTGTTCCTTTATATTTGTAAATATATAAATAAATAAAACAAAAATAGTAGAAGAATGAATACTTTTTAGAAGAATATTTCTACCATACACACATATACAAATACGAGTGACTTTCTTGAAGTCAAGTTTCTACTCCTGCTCAAATTGAATTCTATTCTGAATGTTGAGTCAGCCTTGAAGGGAAGATAAATAGAAAAATTACTTTGAAAATTGGTTTACTTCGCTACACTTTGTATTTGTTCAGTTACCGTCCCCTCTTCCTCTTCCTCTTCCTCAAAGGAACTCATATGTTGGTTGAAACCTATTCCGTGCAATTGTTTTTCACTCATTGCCAATCGGAAGAAAAACAATAAATCCTGCGAGATTGCTGAGCGTACAACAATCAAACTTACTTTTGTTTATCTATTGTAAGGCACTGCGCGAAGATGGAGCCTTCAACATCGTTCAGAGTACTTCGTCCAAAGTTTGCTTTTCCCCTAGTCTTTCCTTCACGGAAAACGTATTTTTAAATGTACTTTAATTTCCGGAAAAGTCAAACAAATATGCTTGAACTTGAGAGATTAAGTCTGACGGGAAATCAGCGGTGGGGTAGGTTCCGATCTGGGAAGGAAACGAAGGATTTGGGTGTATACCCAATTTCGCACACGTGTGCATCAGGGCGAATCTGGTTATTACGAGAGATGCCTGCATTGTTTAATTCTTTTGGGAAAATAATCAAACTCTGTAAAGCGGAATTCGGAGTTCCAGTGAAAGGGTGAAATGTTTTGGGTTCGTATCTCGCCATTTGTTAACTACAAGGACTTACACGTTTCCATTTTCTAGGAATCCCTATTAGTATGCTCGTATATAACGGCTGTCCGGATATATTGTGCAGTATGAATCTAATAGTGGTGAATAGGGAGGATTACAGACTTAATAGGTTCCATCTACATTATTTCTGTTATCTCTTTGTTCTGAATTTCCTCTTTACGGTGATTTAGTATTTATATTTCATGTAGAGGCGGACGAACTTTTGTTCAAAATATCCCTTTCCAGATTTTCACAGGAAATTTCAATAAATGTAGCTTTTCCATTGGAAATTAATTTCATTTGGACTCATTCTCTGAATTCTGCTGTTACTGATTCTGAAAAGCGGAACATTTTGCTCCTGACCTTTAGTTACAAAAAGGAAGCGCTTGTACTGAAAATTTCGAATTAAGTAGGAGTTTTACTACAATAACTAAACCTTCACCACCCAAATTTATATTGTGTAATATTTTATTTACTGGTGGTGTAGAAGATAAAGCTACAATAAACTGTTGGCAGGCTTTAGCATGAGACATGGCGCAACAATCCATATTGGTTCAGGGCCTTGAAGTGTGTTCAAGACCGTAACGGTACACTCCACTGCACTACACTGCAGGAGGCAATGTGGTCAGCATTGCGCTATACGCACACATATACAGTAGCGGAAAAAACGGACTCCAACTTTTAAGGATGTTTTTCGTTCAAGAACGGCTGCAATTTTAACGTTTATATTATATCCTTATATATGATTTTGTGGCATATTTTATATAGAATAAGATGTGTAATTTCAATTTTTGAAAAAGCTGCCATAGAGTAACCGCTTTAATTTTTGCCGCATTCATCAATATTTTGGGGGGAAAAAACTTGCTCATTCGTTCAATATGTGCATTTTTTACCAATGACTTCACCAAAAATGAAACACGTTGGGAAACCGGAAGCTTGACGCTTCAGGTATGAAAGGTTTTGTGTATTTCTTTTATAAAAACATTTGAGAGGACATTTCTTCCATTAGTACCTAGCACGTAGTATATGAATATATTATGTAAGAATCTTTCGCGTGATATTGGCATCCAAAGTCTTGAATTTGACCTAAAGCGACAAATTTGACTTATTATAACTTTGTTAATAATAGTGCGATTTCCATTAAACTTGACAGGATGATCTATATTAGCCTACATTGGTGGAAAATTTTGTAATTCTTCTACTATATTTGGTGAAAAAAAATGTACACCCCCTTTTGCATATATGGGGACCCCCCTGAAATTAGACGTAAAAGGATATAACTCACTGTATGCGTGAGCGTTCACAGTTCCCACTTTTCCACCAAATGTAAATGTAAATGAGGCTGACGCGAGCACACAGCTGATACCAATGATCCAAAATCTGATGAAGTACGTTGGTCGGCGAAATAACATCCACCACGCTATCAAAGACCAGGTGCGTTCTATTAAGGCAACGTACTTTATGGCTAAAGAAAACGCGAAAGCAGGCGAAGAAGGTATACTGCCGAACAGCCAACGGAAAATGATGGTTACCGTAGCAACACAAACTATGCTGAAAGCATATCTTCCCAAGAAGCTCTTTGACAAAGAAGGTATCCAAAGTGAGACGGACATCTCAGCAATGCGCAATAAGCGACAAAGAGATCCCAACAAAGGGATACAATCACCCCAATGGACAGCAAAACTCAAAAAGGAGAAGCCAATGCTGGCGCAACCTAAGAAGAATGGAGACTGAAGCTTATCGGCCCACACGAAAAAGACCACTAACCGCACCCAAGACTCTACTTGAACCAAAATAGAAAGTAAGAAACGGTTGCAAAGGAGAACCAAGCCGGACCTGTTGATCATAACAAAAACTAACGAGCTGATGTACGCGGAGATTTTGCGTAAAGTAAAAGCAGATACCTCCCTGACTATCAACTGGGTGGTAATGTTGCTGAGCCTAAAGCGGGTTAAGATGTAAGCGAAGACCACCGGGAAAAATCGAAATGTCACTAGGCAAGGCTGCGACCGTCAAAATGAGCAGAGATTCGGTGGTGATAGAAAGCAAGGACCTGGATGAAGTCGCGACTTAGGAAGGCGTACAGTGATACACAGTTAGCATCGATAAATCTTCTTATCGAAGCAGCAAAGACGATAGCAGCAGGAAAAGTACGTATTGGATGAGTGCTTTGCCGGATACGAGAGCAAAGTCAAGTGCATAAATGGTTTAAGTGCTGGCAGTTCGGCACATTGCAAAAGCCCAAATGCGTGTTCTTTGTCGAAATGAAAAATAGCGGCAGCGCCCACACTACAGGAAGCAGTAAATACCCAGTGTTCAGAAAGGTGTCAATAAATATATACAAATGAAGTTTATACAACTAAATCTAGATCACTGTTAAGCGGTCAAGACCTGCTCTCCCAGAGCGTTTTCGAAAATAATGCCAAAATAGCTATTGTATGGGAACAATATGAAAATCTGCATAGCGGAGTATGGGTAGCAGACGAAAACAGCAAAGCTGCGATATGGAGCTGCGGAAGCCGAAAATGTAAAAAACATCCAGAGGCCAAATTTGTGAGAATTATAGTTCAGTAATTATAAATTAAATAGTTTTCAATAAAGTTAAGTTATTATCATCACCATCAACAGCGCAACAACCGGTATCCGGTCTAGGCCTGCCTTAATAAGGAACTCCAGACATGCCGGTTTTGCGCCGAGGTCTACCAATTCGATATCCCTAAGAGCTGTCTGGCGTCCTGGCCTACGACATCGCTCCATCTTAGGCAGGGTCTGCCTCGTCTTCTTTTTCTACCATAGATACTGCCCTTATAGACTTTCCGGGTGGGCTCATCCTCATCCATACGGATTAAGTGACCCGCCCACCGTAATCTATTGAGCCGGATTTTATCCACAACCGGACGGTCATGGTATCGCTCATAGATTTCGCCATTGTGTAGGCTACGGAATCGTCCATCCTCATGTAGGGGGCCAAAAATTCTTCGGAGGATTTTTCTCTCGAACGCGGCCAAGAGTTCGCAATTCTTCTTGCTAAGACCCCAAGTCTCCGAGGAATACATGAGGACTGGCAAGATCGTAGTCTTATACAGTAAGAGCTTTTACCCTATGGTGAGATGTTTCGAGCGGAACAGTTTTTGTAAGCTGAAATAGGCTCTGTTGGCTGACAACAACCGTGCGCGGATTTCATCATCGTAGCTGTTATCGGTTGTGATTTTCGACCCCAGATAGGAGAAATTATCAACGGTCTGAAGTATTCTCCTATCCTTATTCTTCCTCTTTGACCAATGATGTTGTTGTTATTGGCTGGTTCGTTTTCGGTGACGTTGCCACCATGTACTTTGTCTTGCCTTCATTTATGTACAGCCCAAGATCTCGCGCCACCTGCTCGATCTGGATGAGGGAAGTTTGTACGTCTCGGGTGGTTCTTCCCATGATGTCGATATCGTCAGCATAGGCTAGTAGTTGGGTAGACTTAAAGAGGATCGTACCTCTTGCATTTACCTCAGCATCACGGATCACTTTCTCGAGAGCCAGGTTAAAGAGGACGCATGATAGGGCATCCCCTTGTCGTAGACCGTTGTTGATGTTGAGTGGTCTTGAGAGTGATCCTGCTGCTTTCATCTGGACATTGGTCTGGGTCAACCTAGTCAGTGTTATTAATTTCGTCGGGATACCAAATTTTCACATGGCCGTGTACAGTTTTACCCTGGCTATGCTATCATAGGCGGCTTTAAAGTCGATGAATAGATGGTGCAACTGTAGTCCATATTCCAACAGTTTTTCCATCGCTTGCCGCAGAGAGAAAATCTGATCTGTTGCTGATTTGCATGGAGTGAAGCGTGGTATGGGCCGATGATGTTGTGGGTGTGTGGGGCTATCCGGCCTAGCAAGATAGAGGAGAATATCTTATAGATGGTACTCAGCAACGTGATACCTCTATAGTTGCTACACTGTGTGATATCTTGCTTTTTATGTATGAGACAGAGAAAACCTCGTTGCCAATCTTCAGGCATTGATTCGCTGTCCCATACCTTGAGCACAAGTTGATGAACCACTTGGTGTAACTGGTCGCCTCCACATTTAACCAATTCGGTTGTAATTCCATCGGCCCCAGGCCCCAGGGACTGTTTCTCCTATACTTGGTGGTGGCAGTATTTGTCCGTCGTCTTCAGTTGGCGGGACCTCCAACTCGCCTATGTTCTAGTTGTTCAGTAGCTCATCAAAGTACTCAACCCAACGCTCCAATATGCCTGTTCTGTCGGAAATCAGATTTCCCTCTTTGTCTCGGCAGGATGTGCATCGAGGTGTATAAAGCTTCATCCTGCTGACTTTTTGGTAAAACTTCCGCGCCTGGTGCGGTTGCTCCCTGTACTTTTCGAGCTCACAGCCCTGGTTCTCCCAGGCTTCCTTTTTCCGTCTGTGAAGTCACTTTTCCGCTCGACGGAGTTCGTGATAAGTCTCTGCGCGTGCCCACGTTCTTATGAGAATGCAGTTAAGTTATTATAATTTGAAATATTGGAAGAGTCCCAGTTCCAGGCACTCAGGGTTATTATCCCTCAAAATCGTCTATCCAACAGCCTCCTGCCTACGGCATTCGGAGACTTTTGTACGGAAACTATTCGTTGGTCTTTGCGAATTGAGCAGCTGCATGTAAAATAGAAGGCCACCACCTCTTCCCCCTCACGCTGGCTACATATAGCCAAGGCCACACGCAATTTTCTTCATATTGTATTTTAAGGAGTAGCATCCCGCTTAAAGCCCTACTAAGGTTCCCTTTTTGAGTAGCGATGAAAATGATGCGTCCGCCTACTAACAGGAGTTCAATTTCTTGGAGTTGTCTCAATGCACCATTGCGATTTTACCTTTCGGAGTAGTCTTAACAGTAGATGGCCTAACGTTGAATGCTGGTTGTAGCCCCTTCATTGTGGAGTTAAATCACTGACGAGCCAGTCTGTTAGTCTCTTAAATACGCTGTTCGATTGCCCCAGCGCCTTCCAGCGGCATATATCTCTGAATATGGTCACAATTTTTCCTAAGGGTTGGACAAGTTGCTTGAACAGATTTTAAAGAAACAGCACAAAGTAGGATCTACCTTCTATGACTAACTCGCTGTCGTAATCCCAATGGGGTAATGACAATTTATCAACCATTCCTATTTTTTTGGTTATTACGACAAAGTGCATCTTTTCAGACTCACATCTGGGTACTAGTCGATCAACAGACACCAAAGTGACCTACGGATTTCCAGAGAAGTACATGACCATACGAGTGGTCGCGCGCCTATGAAATCTATATGCGTCGTGAACTGATTTCCTGTTTCACCGCCAAATGAATGGAAAGTAAGTAGATAGATTATCCTTCCGATGCTATAATCTTCCAGAGAGTTCCTAACTAGTCAAAGATCGTAAAACTTAAGTAAAACGACGCAGCAAATTTATGGTAGTTTGGGGAATGGAAAGTAAGTAATGACATCGATGAATTTTAACCCACTTTCCTGAAAACTGAATATATCGGTCACCGATATATTGGCGGTTTGGCCGACCCCAAAACGGTTGTTCTGATTAACGTCCACTCATCACCACCAGAGAAGGTGCATGGACAAAAACGCTACATGCTATACTCTAGTAACTGCGACCCTAGTCAGAAAATAGTAACGCCTCTTTCAAAATGATCCCCAATCCTCAAAGAGTCAATTATCAAACGCCTCCTAATGGAAGCTTAAGAACTAACCGTCTCCTTGCCCCATTTAGCCTAGCCCTCTGTTTTTGCTACAATCACTTCCCCAAATTTTAGAATTAAAACAACCTTTAACGTCCTTCCAGCAGAAAATTAACCGTCTTGTTTACTAGCGAAGTTACGTTGGAAATAATATGTTCCTTAAATGTTTACCGGAAACCATACAATAGTTTCACTAGGCACGTCGCCTACACCCGAATATCACGTTGGTCAAGTTTTTCTCCGGGATGCTTTGGATATAAATCAATTCGCCCACAGTGAACAAAATGAAGAAAAACTGTTTGTTAATGGAATTAAAAATGGAAAAGCCTCGAGTTATGTACGGGAGAACGTGATTTACAATTTACTGGTAAATCCTGGTATCAATTGTTTATTTACAGCTATTCTGAACCAATCTTCTGAGATTTTTGGTAGTAAAGTTGGGAATTTATGCGCACCCACTATTTCACACAAAGAGAGCCTTAAAAAATCAAAATTTTGATGCAACTCAGATTCACCAAAATCGCAACTGCCATTTGATTTGATTTCATTCGCCAACTATAAGAATATCTACTAACACTTTCGCCCAATCGGCACAATTCCACCCACCAGTACACATCGCTGACCTCCTTGGATAACAATCATTCACCCGATAATATCTTATCACTCCAACTAGTTGCCAATAATACCAGCAACAGCATAACAATTAGAATTTATATGAAGTGTAATTTAATATTATTTATAGTAAATTTCAAATTAATGCGGAGGTAGTAAAATAAAAGGAATTCCTTAAAAAGAAAAACTAATAAATTCTAATATTTACTTACAAATGTTATATTATTTAAGATTGATTCAGGTGTAAAGTGAGAAAGGCAAAAGGAGTGGATCAAGTCAATCGGATTAGTCGGGTAGTTAAGGAGCGGACAGAATGAAGCAGCAAGAATTCTCTAAAGACAAAGATACTACAATTGCTGCACTTATTTTACGGCAAAACACACTTCCCAGCAAAGTGTAGGAGTAGATAACTTCATCAAAATAAAGCAAAAGCAGAAAGTTCACACAGAATATGAAAAATTTCCATTAAAGTTTTATCTTGCAAGCCAGAGCTTCGTGTCAGTTGCGAATACCACAAGGTCAAACTGCTTACTCTTCTAAACACTTAAAATTGCATAACACATAAAATGCTTATGTTCTCATCGAGTGACTTAACTTAATCCATCTAATGTACATCATCAAAAGCAAATTTCACTCTCAAAAAGGCGCCATCTACCTTCACAACATACTAAAGCAAACAAACATGAACTTATGAACTCTCATCGGAATCTCAGTTGAACCTTTCTTTGTGAAACTCAATTCATTAAGGTTCACAGAAAAATGGTTGTCTAGATTGGAAAAAATTGAGCTTTGAACGGCATGTTGGCTAAAATTGATGCTATATATAGCCACGGAATGAAAAAGATACAACACATCCATGATAGATTTTCTTTTCTCTACCACTTCCTTTTCAACGTTTCGATTCACTTCCAAATGGATGAGAAAATGGAAGGTATTTAAAAATACATGAGGGCATTATTTCAATTCGTGAAATGCCAGAATTTAATATGCCTGAATAAACGTTTCTAGAGATGATCCTTGAATTTCTTCTATTTCGAGCTATTGATGTGAGGCTTGCGGGGGCCCGGCAAGGCACTCAATTTCAGCATTTGGCAAAGCTCAAAGAGGAAGTTCATATCACTGATGGACGTTTTCATTACCAAAACCTTCACAATCGATTCCAGAAATAGATACAATTCGATGACATAATTTCGCATTCCCCAAAATCCCCTCGAAATAAATTGAATCAAAAAAGGACCTTTTATTTCGTTCGGAATTAGTGAAATTAAATCAATATTTGATGCTTTAAGAGGAAAAGGAAGAAAGCAATGCATTTGCTGTCCAACGATTATTATTAACTCCCCGATTGTCACAGTGTAAAAACTGTGTTACAAGACACATTTATAAATATGTCAATAAAGTGGGAAAACAATAACTGAGAATTCAATATGACACTAGTTTTACTGGGGCTTGCTTTCTTTCTTTAAGCGACCTCTTAATAGCTTTTCCCCACTCCCTTACTTTCAAACTAATATCAAATCCAAAATCTGTCTCTGAAAATATTAGGTTATTGCACATGAAATGGCCGATTTGGTACTAAAATTTGAAACGAATGTAAAGCTTACAAAAATTTATTTAATTAATCAAAATAGGTGCCACTTTTCCCAGCGGGATACAAGAGCATGTATGTCAGTTTCGTAAAAGTCCAACTGTCGGGTGTTGATAAATTCGTCGAAGGCAATTTTAACAGCCTCTTCGTCCCTAAATTGTTTTTCCAGCAAAAAATGATCCAAATGCTTAAAAAGGTGGTAGTCGGTTGGCGAAAGGTCCGGTGAATATGGTGGATGAGGCCGAGTCTCGTACTGCAATTCGTTCAACTTTGAACCGTTGTTCTGGATACATAGGGTCGTGCATTGTCGTGAAGGAGTATCACATCATCTCTGTTGACAAATCTCGGCCGTTGAATACTCAATTTTTGGTGCATTTCCTCGAGTTGGGCACAGTGTTTCTGTGCATTTATCGTTTCTCCAAGAATAGTGGATAACTCCAGCTGTAGGCCACCAAACAGTCACCATTACCATCTTCGGATGGAGGCTTAGTTACGGCATCTAGTTATTGTGCTGATCGGCGATTTTCATCACATGTCACTATTCTGTCCAAAAAGGGATCGCGCAGTTTCTCTGCAATGTCTCTCACATACTGACGTGTGTCGGATTCGACTAGCGTTGTCAATCGATGGTCCTGGATGTCCACGTGGCTCACTTTGAAGGTTTACGTCACCTGACCGGAATTTTTCGAACCACCGCCGTGCGCCACCGCAACTAACTTCACTTGATTGCCAAATCGGCCATTTCATGTGCAACAACCTAATACTAACCGCGACCTTATATTTGATTCCCAACATGGCTATATTCGCTGAATATAGTGCATGTATAGTTCACAATTCCAGCCGAATTGATCAGTAACTATTCCAAAAAGTGCATGAAATTGACAGTCGGAGTTACCAATCTCCCAATATGTACGCCTCTTCGTACACATAAGAGAATGCTCGGCGGGTATGTATGAACAAATAAAGGTATGCATTAAGAGGCGTCCGTGCATGGGTATATTTATGCTCAGGTTTGATAGGTGGAAGGAAAATAATAACCCCTGGACAAAAATTTGTGCGATCGCCTCCGATACCAAAGCCAGTCAAAGTTTGAAGTCATGAAAGCTCCCGGAAAACTGTCGGATGCGGAAATGCTCAAATAAAAAACGAAGCAAAGAGGTGTCCGGATAGCTGAGTGGTTAGAGCACAAGGCTGTCGTACGGAAGGTCGCGGTTCAAATCTCGCTGCCGGCAGTGGGATTTGTATCGTGATTTGATGTCGGATACCAGTCGACTCAGCTGTGAATGAGTACCTGAGTCAAATCAGGGTAATAATCTCGGGCGAGCGCAATGCTGACCACATTGCCTCCTACAGTCTACTGTAGTGTACCGTTACGGTCTTGAATGAAGTGCTCTAACACACTTCAAGGCCCTGATCCAATATGGATTGTTGTGCCAACGATTATTATTATTATAAAGAGGCAGTGCCCGAATATCATATTTCGGCCTGCTCGGAGGGAAAATAATAGAGTTGTCCAAATTCATAAAGAACAAATACAGTGATGGCGCACATCGGCGCTTAAAACATAGTCTAAACCATTAGGATTCTGTATACCAGTGTCAGGGACGAAAAGAATGCCACGAAGAAACTAAATGCGACTCAGACGGCATAAGTAACACGTAGATTGTTGTGGATTGTTGTGCCGACAATTATTATTATTTTTATTCTACCCAATTCATATTCAGAGCTAATCATCATCATCAACGGCGCAACAACCGGTATCCATTCTAGGTCTGCCTTCATAAAAAATTCCAGACGTCCCGGTTTTGCGCAGAGGTCCACCAATTTGGTATCCCTAAAAGCTGCCTGGCGTCCTGACCTACGCTATTGCTCCATCTCAGGCAGGGTCTGCCTCGTCTTCCTTTTCTACCATAGATATTGCCCTTATAGACTTTCCGGGCTGGATCATCCTCACCCATACGAATTAGGTGACCCGCCCACCGGAACTAATTGAATCGGATTTTATCCACAACCTGACAGTCTTGGTATCGCTCCTAGATTTCGTCGTTATGTAGGGAGCCAAAAATTCTTCGGAGGATTCTTCTCTCGAGCGCGGCCAAGAGTTCGCAATTTTTCTTGTTAAGAACCCAAGTCTCCGAGCAATACATGAGGACTGACAAGGTCATTGTCTTGTACAGTAAGAGCTTTGACCCTATGGTAAGACGTTTCAAACGAAACAGTTTTTGTAAGCTGAAATAGGCTGCTGCCAACAACCGTGCGCGGATTTCATCATCGTAGTTGTTATCCGTTGTGATTTTCGACCCTACATAGGAGAAATTCTCAACGGTCTCAAAGTTGTAGTAACTGCTACAGTTGTAGTTGTAGTTGGTTGGCTGATTTTTGGTGCTGACGTTGGCATTCATTGATGTGCAGCCCAAGATCTCGCGCCGCCTGCTCGATCTAGATGAAGACAGTTTGTACGTCTCGAGTCGTTCTTCCCATAATGATGATGACATCGTCAGCATAGGCCAGTAGTTGGGCGGATTTAAAGAGGATCATACCCCTCGCATTTACCGCAGCATCGCGGATCATTTTCTTCAGAGCCAGGTTAAAAAGAACACATGATAGGGCATCCCCTTGTCTTAGACCGTTGTTGATGTCGAACGGTCTTGAGAGTGATCCTGCTGCTTTTATCTGGCCTCGCACATTGGTCAGGGTCAGCCTAGTCAATCCTATCTATTTCGTCGGGATACCAAATTCTCTCGTGGCCGTATGCATTTTTACCCTGGCTATGCTATCATAGGCGGCTTGAAAATCGACGAAAAGATGGTACAACTGATGTCCATTCCAACAGTTTTTCAATCGCTTGCCGCAGAGAGAAAATCTGATCTGTTGTTGATTTGCCTGGAGTGAAGCCTCTTTGGTATGGACCAATAATGTTCTGGGTATATGGGGCTATCCGTCCTAGCAAGATAGTGGAGAATATCTTATAGATGGTACTCAGCAACGTGATACCTCTATAATTGCTGCACTGTGTGATGTCTCCGTTTTTATGTTTGAGACAGATAATGCCTCTTTGCCAGTCGTCAGACATTGATTCGCTGTCTCACATCTTGAGCATCAGTTGACGAACCATTTGGCGTAATTGGTCGCCTCCATATTTAACCAATTCGGTTGTAATTCCACCGGCTCCTGGCGGCTTATAATTTTTAAGCCGATGAATTGCACTGACTGTTTCTTCTACACTTGGTGGTGGCAGTATTTTTCCGGCGTCTACATTTGGCGGGACCTCCAACTCGCCGATGTTCTGGTTGTTCAGTAGTTCATCAAAGTACTCAACCAATCGCTCCAATATGTCCATTCTATCGGAAATCAGATTTCCCTCTTTGGCAGGATGAGCATCGAGGTGTGTAAGGCTTCACCCTGCTGACTTGTTGGTAAAACTTCCGCGCCTGGTGCAGTTGCTCCCTGTACTTTTCAAGTTCACAGATCTGTTGGTTCTCTCAGGCTTCCTTTTTGCATCTGTGAAGTCGCTTCTCCGCTCGCCGGAGTTCGTGATAAGCCTCCGCGCGTGCCCGCGTCCTTTGGTCCTTTGAAAATGCAACATTACTCGGTATGCAGCATTCTTCCGTTCGGGAGCTAGCTTACATTCATCATCAAACCAACCGTTCCGACTCTTTTCGCGACTGGGGCCAAGTATGTTTGTGGCCGTATTTATGATAACGTTCTTCAGGTGATTGTGAAGATCCTTTCTTGATGCTTCATCTCCAAGATATCTGTTGACTGTGGTTATTGCGGCATCCACTCAGAGGTAACATTCACCCATAAAGAACAATGGAGAAGGAAATGTATAAAGGCTAGCATGTCTAGTTTGAGTTCGGCAACATACATTTTCGCCATGATCTGATACCGGTAGACTATGTAACGGAGAACAGGAGAATGGCCTATGATCATTGTCCCTATATCCCCAATGTGAAGCTGTTTACATGTGGTGAAAATGAGGACACATACAGTAACGATGGAAACTTGACGAACTTCTAAGTCTCATTACTTCCCATTATGAGGATCTCCATACGGAACTCTTGGCTTAGGCACCGCCAATAATAAGCGCCGGATCAACTGCAAATTCAGTCAAATTTCAGTGGACACTACGAAGATGGAACCGAGGAAAATATACTTCAGAAGATATAAATTCTCCAAGATCACTGAAAGAAATCGCAAGCAACAAAGGAGATCTCCTGGATGTGGAGGTGGAGAACCTCGACGATTTCGACCCATATCTCCAAGACAGCTGGTCAGCATCTCAAAGAAGGGAAATTATACTTTAAAGCTGGTTGCATTGGAATTATAGTAAAATGTACGGGACCGAAAACAAAGAACATACAGCTTTCTAAAATGCAACCTGCAAGTATACAGGCCTTTAATCTCTAATTTCTGACTGAAGACTCGGTACCTATCCAAGTTACATTAGAAGCCAGAAGGAGTATCTCTGAAACAATTATGTTATCGGACTACTTACTGGGAGATGACAACTAGCGAAGTATTGCGAGGGGAAGAGGCACCCACTTTTTCTCAGCAGCCAGCACATACGATCGGGTTTCGGTAAACATGTAAACAAATCTACCGGAGAAATGAATACTTTTTCTATTTTAATAGCCGAATACCGAGAGTTTCATCCATGGACTGGTAAGACAAGAATCTGAGACTTTAGAAGTAGACCAGTAAAGGCAATCTGTCCGACGCGGAGATACCCAGAAAGGTCAAAACTGATCCCGACCTAAAAAATCTGAGCGGAAGTGTGAATATAAGCGGAAGAACCTTGAAAAGGGATCTCATGTTAGAGGTGGAAAGATCCATAGGCAAAACTGATGACTTCCGCACTCAAGCCAAAAACTCACTTGGCTAGAATTCCGCAGTGCGTGCCCAAAAACATGAGATCTACATAAAATGTATGGATCTCGATGAAGTGACATCGAAGGGAGAAATTTCTACTGCTCTGATGAACTTACCGAGGTGTGAATTATGTCCTGTATTATCGCCTATGCTGATGTCACTTTGTGCTTCTGGAATGAACTTAAGGGGGTTTTCCGGTAAATTTCTGAAAGATGGTAATATACTACTATTTGCTTTATTCCCCCGTTCAAACTCAATACAAAATGGCGCCACTCGCTGCATGTAAAGGGACATAATAATAATAATCGTTGGCGCAACAATCCATATTGGATCAGGGCCTTGAAGTGTGTTAGAGCACTTCATTCAAGACCGTGACGGTACACTAGGAGGCAATGTGGTCAGCATTGCGCTCGCCCGAGATTATTACCCTGATTTGACTCAGGTACTCATTCACAGCTGAGTCGACTGGTATCCGACGTAAAATCACGATGCAAATTCCACTGCCACCAGTGAGATTTGAACCGCGACCTTCCGTATGACAGCCTAGTGCTCTAACCACTGAGCTATCCGGACATACAGACATACAGACCACATATTCTCACCAAATTTCGTGAAAATCGGTTCAGTCATTTCCGTTTCACTCAAAACCTTTAAAATTGCTCAACTATGCTTACCTGCAGTCTCTGACAGGCAAAAGCCATGATTCTTTTCCAAGTTTTGTGCTTAATTCCCCAAAACCTGCCAACTGAGAACGTTGTAAATAGCAAATTTAAAAATCAAAATTTAAACAATCGACTGACTTTACGAAGCACTTCACCCTGATTGATCACTTTAGGGTGTTGACTTCTAAACACACACACATTATTATTCACGAACAACAAATTTCCTCATTTATCATGCAAATCAGTGTTAATCTCGTCCTGTGCTTTAATACAAAGTCATCAACACACAGAACTTCATACGAACACACATTCATCTCCGAGTTCACCACCAGCCCCATAAATTACCGGATGTCAGGGTGGCTCCCAACTCCTACTCCGATCATGCTTCCATTCTTGCTTTTGTCAGGAGCACAAAGAATCTGCCATGGAAATATTTTAAAAGCTATCACTTTTCTAAGCCGATAACATAAATTAAATCGCACTCCGTGTTCCACGCCACTCGAACATGACGGTTTCAAGTTCTTACAATAATAATAAACGATGAGGAGTATCATTCAGTCCTCAGACATAATATCCACGGATGCGTACATATATATGCATATACATATCTGTTTGTCGTACAACAATAGTAACATGAGATTTTATCGATCAACTTCAATGGGAAGATTGGATATTTATGAGCTTTAATGTACGTTGAACACACAATAGTGGCAGAAAATATTCATGAATTAGTTCAGAATCAGAGATTGCAGAGGGTAGTCATCATATTTATGCATGGGAATTGGAAGGCACCCAAGTTAACTGCCAAAACTCATTCACTTATATGAACATCTTTTTGAGCACATCCATAAATTACTTCAAATACTCTAAGACTACTTTTAATTGGAACATACACAAGTGAAACCAGGAACAGTTCCAGCCCCGGTTGGAAAACGAAAACTGACTAGAATTTGAATGACGGAAAAACATCTAAGCGTGTCAGGGAGTATGCGGGGTAGTACTTAAGTAATAAACACTAATAGTTTTCATGGACTGCAGACTCCACTAATAATCACTTGCCCGTGATGGAGGAGCTTCTGGTAATTTACTACTATACTAAGGGTGTCCAATAACACATGAAGATGTAAACAAAGGATTGTAACTCTCCAAGTGGTAAGAAATCACAGACTTCGAATCCACCCGCGACTTTGAGAAATCAGGTCGTGGCCAAGGCAGGGATTTTGGAGACCTCACCTAATTCATGTCCCCCACGGAGAAATCTGTGGAAGACAAGCTCTCCACTTCAGTGGAAAACCGACACCCGGTGTCTACGGCACGGTCAGCCAAAAAGGATAGTACAGAAAATCCCTTAATGAGAGTGTCGGTAACACTGTTGCTTAACTCTTCTAAAATACGGGAGAGTAAGGCTCTACAGATGGAAACTTTAGCCGCAGAAGAGAAGGGATCACAGGCTTGCTTGTCAGGACCTTCTCCTCCGAATGTACCCAAAAAACGGAAGAAAGGGAAGCTGGTAATGTAGAGATCTAGCCGACGACAACGGAAGGCACTACGAAAGAAGGCGAAGTTCTTTGGAGTGAGGACACGGTGGAAGGTGAGGACAAGCTGGTAACCCCGGTGAGATCCACACTGAACGTAGCAGACTTTTCAGTTAGCGGTGATTTTCATATTACACTGCACTTACGGCTACAAACATAGGAGTTAGTCAAATTAACCTGCAAAGTTTCATCCTATCTACTGGCGGCAAGGCTGGCAAAGTTGCAGGACTGTCCTTATATATTTCTGGTTCAAGAGTCATTGGTTCGTTTGAACAGAATCTGTGGTATAGCATCAGCCAAGGGGACTAAGATTTTCGATGAATGATCAACGTTGTTAGAGTTGATTAGAAACTGGTGAGTGCTAGATGAAATCTTACTCTCCGATCACCGTTACTTAGAATTTAGTCTGACTGTTGCAGGTGAAGAGCCTGTAATACAAAGACAGAATCCAAGGAAAATGGATTAAACAAAGTTCCATGAACTTTTTTGTGACAAAGTTGAGCTCCCTAAGCGACTAAGGACTCCTTTGGCGATAGGAGATCGATTGAAAACTCTGAATCACACACTTTTAGAGTGCTTTTCTTATTTCCCGAGGCCAACGTGGTAAAACGGTTTCCTGGTGGAACCCAGAACTGCAGAATTTCAGGAAATCAACCGGACGACTTCTAAATCCAGCAAGGAGGCTATAGAGG
This sequence comes from Hermetia illucens, assembly GCF_905115235.1. NCBI lineage: Eukaryota > Metazoa > Arthropoda > Insecta > Diptera > Stratiomyidae > Hermetia > Hermetia illucens. Next base: position 130,124,580 of record NC_051850.1, on the reverse strand, counting down.
AGAGATAGAAACATTTTCCGAGGATGTCTTGCTCTGGGCTACGTGCCTTTTGGCAGAAGGTAAATGTAGTCTTTATACCTAACCCCGGGAAAGATGATTATTCTAATCCAAAGAACTTCAGGCAAATCAGTTCAACATAATTTTCGCTGAAATGTCTGAAAAGACTGGTTGAGCGTCACATTCGCGAGAAGGCGCTAAGGTCACACCCACTAAATGAAAACCAACATACTTAGCAACGTGTAAAGTTCGTGAGTCTGCTCTTCTCCATTAAAGGGTGAGTACGCAAAGATTGCTGTGTTCTGAAGTGGGTGTTCATCGCTACCTAATAATGGAAGCGACGAAAGGCTGCCCTCAAGAAGGTTTGCTATTGCCACTATGATCAACTCACTACTATGCGAACTGTAAAATCTGCTAATCTCGAATGATGTGTAGAAATACACAACGAGCCGTTGATTTGATTGACAGTCGGTGTCTCAAGCATGGACTTTCAGTAAATCCAAATAAAACCACAATGATCTTATTAATAAAAAGGAGGACACTGAATGGCCTTCGCCTTCCACAGATGAGGGATACAACACTTCAACTCTCCGAAGAAGGGAAACATCTAGGAGTTATTCTAGACAAGAAGCTTCTTTGGAACAAACATGTAGAGATGAAGATGAAACAAACTTTCACAGCTTATGGGCCGGAACTTTGCGTCGACTTGAGGACTTAGGCCTCAGGTAGTAATGTAGATATATGTGGCTATCATTAGGCCGATGTTCGCTTATCCATCCGTAAGGTAAAACAAAAGGTTTCCGCTGTAAACTAGCCACACTGCAAAGAAATGTGTGTCTCGGTATTACCGGTGCCATGAACAGCACATCCGGCGCAGGTCTGAATGCATTACTCAATTGACAGCCCTTAGATTTGTTTATTCAGAGACTGCTCATAGACAAATTCGATTAGATCTATGGGAAAACAATGGGCGTGAGGGGCACAAAGCTTTGGAAGAGTCATTGGGAGAACTGAGTCTAGTTTTCGCAATGTCTTCCGATTCTCAGATCCTCTTACATCCGTTTGGTAGAAGATATGATGTTATTTTGAAACGACGAACCAGAAGAATGCGTGTCAGGATATACTGACGTCTTCTACACCGATGGCTCAAAAACAGAACGAGGTTCTGGAGCCGGAGTTTACCTCTGGAATAAAAACGAGAAGTGGGCTTTTCCTTTGGGACAATACACAGCAGTCTTTCTGGCTGAAGGGTATGCGATCCTAATGGCGGCAACCTGGATGATTGGCAAACGGTTGAAGAGCAGGTACAATCTGTAGCGTTAGTCAAGCTGCATTGGGGGCCTTGAGTAGTACTTTGATCACTTCAAAAATAGTTCACAAATGTAGAAATCGATTGAACTGAATACAATACAACATGTTCAATCTCCGTAAAGTAAACGTAAATCCTACTGTGAATTGAGTTTAACAACAAGGCCAGTCGCTTCCTGGGAACCATTCAGAACCAGACAGAGAAATATTGCAATAGGACAGTGCAGTCTTTCATTTAAAACTCAACACAGTCCAAGAGATTATTCTAAAGTAATAACGAGATATGCAGCCGTTGTGAAGCCGATTTCTCGGTTACGACCTAAGGCTACCATAACAGATAAAGATTAGGGTTTTGAAATATACTTATATCGCCCCTGATAGCCCTCATCCACTTTTTGTATTTTCTTGAATCTCATCCTCACGCGTTTAATTAGTGACCAAGCGGTTACGTCCGTTCCTCTTTCAGATATCTGCCGTTTTACCTTTTCTGGTTCGCCACTCTGATTCATAAGAAGCCCCGTCTTCGAGATAAAAATACAAATCTTCTGGGAGTCATGCTGATCTGATTCACGTTAAAGCTCTGCTATCTTCAATAAGACCATTGCTACCTAAGTCCAGGAAGAAGAATCTGGCTAGTTTTGAGACCGCATCAACATACAGAAACTCCAAGTCCTTCTGACTAAACGATGTGAAACTTCACATCAGCAGCACCCGCAATCCCGCCCAGCCTTCTCCTACTTTCATTCAGTTTTCAGGCTCCTCTGCATGCTCGCCGCAATTATCCCCTGACTCACTTTGTAATTGATCGGTCTATAACTCCCTCCACTTTTTCCTCCTTCTCTGACATAGCTAACCCAGTATCTTCTGGAACCTCCGCGCCTCCCTGACCAGAACATCTTCGACCCAAACCAAAGAGGCTTCACTCTAGCCAAATCAGCAACAGATCAGATTTTCACTGTGCGGTAAGAGACGCAAATATTATTATCAGTTACACCACCACCAGCATAGCTAAGGTAAAACTCTACAATGCTATGAAAGAATTCGGTATCCTGGCCAAATTAATAAGACGAGCTTGGCTGACTCTGACCAATGTGTGAAGCCGCATAAAAGCAACAGGATCAATCCGAGACCTTTCACCACCAACAACGGTCTTAGACGACGGAATACTCACATACTTTTTAACCTGAACTTGGAGAAATTGATCCCTGAGGGTGAGATGAATACATGAGACATCATCCTCTTCAAGTCCATTCAATTACTAGCCTATGCTGACGATATCGACGACCATAGGCATACTCTACTAATATTATTGCCACCCTACCACCAAACGGAACGTCGAAAGCATCTTTCTGCATGATGTTCCTGAAAAGCGGCCCCAGCACAGTTCTTTGTGGAACAATCACGAAGAATATAGTATCATATTATTCCATTTGACTTTGTTTAGAATTGACCGTTAAGCCAATTTTAAATGAACGACAATACAAATAAAAGCAGGAACACCACACAAATTACTGTAGCATCCAGACTTACCAATAAATCGAAAGGAAGTCTTTAGTGTTTCTTGTTCTCTCCTTGGTGGAGTATATAGTATCCACACAGTCAGATTGTGCTTCACATTCACTATAATCACACATAACGCTTTGCAAGTGATAAGTTCACAACAGCGAGATAAACACAAGACGAACAAAGACACCCCATAACAACTAGGATTAGAACCCAGAGCAGCGAGACTGAGATGCTAACTCTCTACCCCTTCAACCATAGCGCCATCAAAAGCAAAGGACATGTTTACTAACTGCTAAAAGCTAATGACGAATTCCTAGATACATAATGTGTACATATGTGGGACCTCCTCTACCATCCATGGCACGTCCCCAAATGATAGTATAGTAATTCTTGCTTTTTCAATGATGACCGCCGCTCTCACAGTGATTCAGAGTTTGAGGAGCCCGCAATTACGTACTTCTTAGAGAGTTTGTACCGACTTAACTCTGGAGTTTGTAAAAGTACCATTCATTTTTTAGGGGAATCCAATTTGGCCAACTCATCCTGCGTAAGGATTCTGCATAGCCTTTAAATCTCCCTTCACTTCCAGTTCCTTAAAGTATGCTCCAAAAGAGTCCGGTTTCGAACTTAGTTCGAACATCTTATATTCAACGCTGAAAAATCCGATAGTTCAACCGGTCTTCGTTCTTATTGCTTCTACAAACAGTTGTGTAGTCTGGTTGATTTCTTCAGTTTTTACAATTCTCGATTCTATCAGGCAACCGTTGTAGCGGGTTTGCCTCAAATATTGTAGTAGTGTAAACTCCTTCAGAGGACTCTAAAAGAGTCTGAGTTTTTAATTGAGGTTCGATCGCTGACTAAGCCCTAAGCTAGAGAGCGACACTTTATTGTCAAGAAACTTAGTTAGTGGTAATGACGATTTGCCAATGAGACTTCCTTTAGCAACCGTCATTTTTCATCAGCTCCAACATTTTGGAAGTACAAATTATCGGGTAATTGATTGATTACTTCTTGTCGGGCGGGGGACGTTTCCATCTTAGGCGCAGACTTTGTGTGCGTATGGATATCCGGTAGATCTACACAGCAGATTCCTTATTGACCCCACCAGCTATTTGAAGTCACTAGTATGAATTTCAACCAGCTCGCCAAAACTTCTTTCTATCGTTTTTGATCCGATAGCTTTTGCGTCCATGGAGAACACAGAGAATCATCATCATCATAATAAATATGATATCAGAAGAAATTACCAACGATCTTAAAGTTGTAGGCTCATATCCTTACTATTGTCGTTCGGCGATTGCTATTTGGTGTTGTGGTTTCTTTGGTTTTTGGTGCTGACGATGCCATATGTATTTCGTTTTCTTTTCATTAACATGTAATCCAAGATCTTGCGACGTTTGCTTAACCTGGATGAGACTAGATTGTACATCATGGGCTATTCTTCGCATTAGGTCAATATCGTCAGCGTCGCCAGTGGTTTGGTAGACTTGAAGAGAATGGCGTCTACCGCATTTACATCAGCATCACACACCCCCCTTTTCAGCAGGGCAGGTTAAAAAGAATGCATGATAGGACATCATCGTGTCTTAGACCGTTGTTGATGATATATGGTCTCGAGACTGATATTACTGCTTTTATCTGGCCTCATACATTGGTCAGGGTCAGCTTAGGTAGTCTTATTAATTCGATCAAGATAATGAATTCTCTCATGGCCGTGTACAGTTTTAATATAATTGATGGCCATATAATAACAGTTTCTCTATTGCTTTTCGCACAGAGCACATTTGGTCAGTTGCCGATTTGCCTGGAGTCAAGCCTCTTGAGGATGGGCCGATGATGTTCTAGATCTATGGTTTTAGATGGTATTCAGCAATGTAATGCTTCTTTAATTGCTGCATAAAGTGATATCTCCCTTTTTATGAGTGGGGCAGATAATGCCTCTTTGATACTCAACAAGCATTAACTTGCTGGCCCACACCTTGAGCATAAGTTGATGAACTGCTTGGTATAATTGGTCGCCACCATATTTAACCAGTTTGGTGAAGCCAATGAATTGCACGGCGCTTGGTGATGGCAGCTTTTGTCTGTCGTCTTCAGTCCGGTGGAACCTCCAACTCGCCGATATTTTGGTTGCTGCGCAGCTCATCAAAATACTCAATTCAGATTTCCATCTTTATCTCGACAGGATGAGTATCATGGTGTATAAGGCTTCATCCTGCTAACTCGTTGGTAAAACTTCCGCGCCTAGTGTGGTTGCTCTCTGTACTTTTCGAGTTCACATACCTGTTGGTTTTCCCAGGCTTCCTTTTTCTGTCTATGAAGTTACTCGACAAAGTTCGTTATAGGTCTCTGCGCGTTCGTTGAAAGTGTAGTATTGCAGCATTCTTCTCCTCCGTTGCTAACTTACATGCTTCGTCCAATCAACCGTTCCGGCTATTTTACAACTGGGACCAAATATGTAGCTGTATCAATGATAGTTGTGAAGATCATTTGTCGATACTTCATTTCCAAGTCCTCTGTTAACTGTGGTTATTGCGGCATTATTATTCTCCTTAGAGGTGTTCGGAGAAATTTGTTGTCAATGGTTGCAATATTCACTATTACTTGATTGTTAGAAGGGATTCTAGGCTGCGTTGTTACTCGAGCCCGGATCACCATACCAACAAGGTAGTGATCCTAGTGTATAATGCCACTCTACAAATACTGGGGTTCATCAAGGCTGAGAGGTGGCTGCATCCAGTTAACACGTGGTCTTCTTCGTTGAAAGAGGCCCTGCCAGGAGATGCCCACGTTTGCTTTCCACACAAACCAGGTATCCAACCACCATTTCATAGGACAGTGCTAGCTGAATAATTCACACGCATGCGCAGAGTGTTATCAAAGCCAATAACAGCACATTTCATTTTTTGGCTGAGAAGGAAACCTATTCCGAGCAATTGCTCCATGTTGTATTCCATGACAAAATGCGCAAATCATTTATCTGTTTTCGCTGTCGGATCCGTCATTGTAGGGTTATTCTCCGCCTGCAACTTTTCGTTAAGAAAGAATCAGTTCAGCAGAAGTTTCTCAGGTTTAATACTCCTTCGTGGGTACTAATCCATGTTTTTGCCTAGAACCTATAATACCCTTCGACCGCCCCTAACCCCGTTTACTAATTCAATGCCACAGATTCCGTTGAACCCGTGACTCTTGTACCCGAAATGAAAAGAAAGTATAGTATATAGTATATACTGTATATGATGGGGAAATGACGTTAACTAAAGAGCCTCCTGCATCCAGTAATTTTCCAATTAAGAAGAAACTTTACCGTTGTGCAACGCCCTCTTCTTCCATCGGCAATGAGCCTTCCCTCGATACACGGGTCCGGTATGTATGGATCCATTTTCACATTCTGGTATTTAGACCAGATGTGTCTTGATCACCATCAAACTTTTCTTTCTTCCGCTTTTCCTGATAGAGGCGGAAAAAAAAGTTCTGACGAGCAAAATTTAGCCTCTAGTTCCCTCTCTTTATTGATTGAAGCATCCTTCTACCGTCCCTTTCTCTCCTGTTATATGGAAAATTTACGCAACAATGCTGTGGGAAGACCAGCCGCCGTGGGGTGTCTATTTCCTCCCGTTATGAGTGTTATCTTCTGACTGCGACCTACTTACTGAGTGCAGACTTTCCTTGACTCCCTTCCTTGACTTGAAGTAGATAATAGACTTTGATCAGGTTTCTCGGCGGGGGGTCCCGAGTCTGGGGAGGTCTCCAAAATTCGCGCCTCGGCTGCGACTTGATTCGGTGACTTCTTCCATATTTATATTTTGGACATTCTTCTAAACAGACGACAATGTGGTATGTGAGAAGAGACCAGTGAACCTTAACTTTTTTGGCCACCAATTGAGGGAAGATTATGTCAGTGTGATAATTTCTTCTATAAAAATTAATAGTTGGCCTCCCTACCGTGCCTTTAATTCTATAGTGCGAGAGAAAAAATATTTGCAAAGACAATAGGCATCCTGCTTCACAGACATTGATGACAAATTTTATGTTGGTTAGAACCTGGTTCATTGTTTTGGTTTGTATTTGCAATTTGCTCATTAATTTCCCAATGTATATACTGGAATTAAATTAAATTCCTTGAAACTTCGATTAAATGAAAATTTCAGTCTTAATTAAGAGCTATCGTTTGATTCCGTGAGGTAAACAAAGAAGAAAACTTGCTTCATTTCGAAGCCACAAGTATTTGTTCCTGCGATTACCAACTTCATAAGAAACCCCCTACCTTGTCCTTCGTAAAATCTCTAATAATCCTCTGAAATCCTCCCTTTATCTTCCACTAGAGTGAACTATTCGGAAAACTATGAAAATAATGAATTTGGCCGCAACTGAAACAACTTCTTCCCTCGTTGTTGATCCACCACCAAAAGTTTGACTTCTCTCAGTTATGCAAAAAATGATAACAACTAAATTAAAAATAAAATAACAAACTTCACTTTGGATGAAAAGTTTCCTTTGTGGATATTGTCGCAGAAAAGTTTTCATGGGAATCCCGCAAGCAATAATATTACAACACGAAAGAGCAGCAGAAAAGTTTTGAATTTTTTTGAATGTGGAGCCCAAAAAAAGTTATGAATGTTTTGCATACAAGCTTTGATGAATTGTTGAATTGCATTGACGTAAAGGCAGTTTTTCTTAAATCGACGGAATTATGAGTTTTAAGGGAGTTATCAACGGGGTGAATTAAAAATTCCAAGCGAGATAAATTTTAAATTATAGTCAAATTACTGACCGATTCAGGTAGTTTTCCGAAAATAGCCAAAGTTTCACAGAAATTTCTTGTCACTTGAGTATTTCAAAACTCCGCCGTAGCCTGTCCTAAGCAATGTTTGAGAAAGGAAGGTGGCTGTAGTCCGAACGGCTGAGTTACACCTAAGCGTCTCAGGTGAGTAGGGTGTCACAAATTATGTAGCACTTTTTGAACCATCTGAAGCAGCTATCAACGATGTCATCCTCGGATAGAGTTTTGCGATGGGTCGACAACCCATCCATGTAGAAACTACTCCATATCACGAAACCTGGAACATTTGCCTCAGATTGGACGGATAAACGACGACGACCAAGCAAACGTCTAATCCTGGAATCCTGGGATCCTGGAATGTACACTCCCTGAACAAACAAAGTGCCGTCGAAATTTACAAATTAAGCATGATTGCAGCCTAGGAAACAAATTGGATTGGTTGCGAAATAAGCGATATGAATTCGCACAAAATTTTCAAAATTGGCAAACCATCGGGTCACACGGAGTTTGGAGTTCCATTTAAAGTGAACAAACAGCTCAAGCCGCACGTCATCAACTTCAAACCTATCAACGAAGGGTTATATACGATTCGCATCAGGACTCGTTTTTTAACCTCTGATTCATCAACGTGCACACCCCGGCTAAAGTCAAGGAAAATTCAGTGAAAGACGAGTTTTATGCACGTCTGAAGACACTGTTTAACAAACGATGTCAAAATAATGTTGGGGTATTTGAATGTGAAAATCGGAAATGAAAGCTGGCATCGGAAAACCACTGGAGGACACCGCCTCCATGAGGAATCCAATCATAATGGTCACCAATTAATTGACTTCACCAGCAGAACGAATCTTGCCGTGAGCTCCACATGCTTTCCGCACCGGTGCATTCACAAACAGACCTCCTCAGTTCACCAATCGGGAATCAGCCCTACCAAAATCGTGGGATACAAATCCCGGCAGACGCGAATTGACTAGCTTAACGATGAATAGAATAATTAGACGTAAAAAAACGGAAATATTTTAACGAGCAGTGGTTGAACATTAATGAAAACCTAGTTAATAGAAGCACCAGATAAATATATAGATTATTGAATACAATTAAAAATGGTTATCAACCCATTACTATCCTCTGCAAGGACAACGATGGAAATCTCATCAACGATTCCGACAGCATCAAGAAACACTGGGCGTTCTATTTTTAAGAGCTTTTGAACCCAACATCTATTGGTGATCCTGGTCACACTGCAAATCCCCCGACAGCAAAAAAAGTTGGTCTCGCAGTGCGGTCACTGAAATCAAACAAGAGATTCCATTCGACCCGGTAAAATCTGATGGAACGGGTCAACTAAATGAGATACACAAACTACTGTTACGAATCTGGGAGGGCGAGGAAGTCCCAGATGACTGGCGCAGAAGCATCATCTGTCCCATCCACAAAAGGGGAGATAGATTGCGGAAGAGAGAAATTTCACTAGTCTATTCGTCCTACAAAACACTGACGGAAATTCTGGAGAGTAGAATAAGACCAAACGTCAAACCACTCATTGGCGAATACCAAGGCAGTTCAGGCCGGGTCGCTCCACAACCAACCAGCTTTTTACCGTTAAACTAATCCTGCAAAAGTGTTGAGAATTTGACTGTTTTTTTAATGTTTTCCTGGCGTCAACAAAACTGACCCCGAACAACTTTTCCAAAAGTAGGAGGTTCACCTCATGCAGCAAGGTCTTTTTTAGAGGCGAAACTGAGCGATTTAAATACTCAGATCAATGCCATCAGCTCCGTAATTAAATTTCTTTACACATCAGGACAGCCTGGGTGAAGAAGGGATTCATAACTGGCATTTTTTTGCGATCAGCTCATCAACGAAAATATTAAATCCAAAATCTTCCCCAGTGTTGATCATCCTCTTAACCTGGATTGTTCCGAGTGCTTGCCGACTAACAAAGACAATTAACGTCACGCCGTGGTAATGGAGGTAAAGATGTTTCGTTGGATCAGTGACGCTTTAATCACATCCAAAATGAGGACATACCCTATAGAAATGGGGTTACACTCTACATACAGAGCTGATTTGAATCAGTCTAGCAATGTCTTGCCTTAGTGAGTCCCGACGACGTTCCAGACGAATTTTCCATGGTAGATCTCTTCCGCCACTCAAACCAAAAACGCGGAAGTAAATCTTCTGACCGTGCAATCTGCGGGCTTTCTTCTAACCCTCTGTCGAAGCCTCCTTGCACGGAAACATGCGGCTCACAAGCTTGCGATTTCGTTGTTCTACCAGTAGTTGGATTCCCTACTGGGGAACAATCGCCTTCTGGGCATAGTAGCATCGCATGCTTCCGTCACCGTCATCGGGTGATTTGGGTGACTTTTTCTCATGTCGTCCCTCGAAACCTTTCACTGTCCAGCCAAGCATACCAGCCGGCATTCTGCGAGAACTCTTTTTCGAGCCCAATCCACTCTTGATTTCTATGCACATTGCCTGGTGGTCGCTGCGAGTTTAGTCCTCACTGACATGCCAAGTGACTCTACTAGCTAAAGTGGAACTCAAGTATGTCAGGCCCCAACATTCGCCAGTACCACGTCTAGCTCCGAGAATGCTTCAAGGAGAACACATCGCCTCACATTAGTTATCCGGCTGCCCCATTCAACCGTCCACGCATTAAAATCGCCTGCTATTATGGGCAGCCAACGTAACAAGCATCTTCTCATACTCGGCGAGTGTAGCGCTGGGTGGAGCATAGCAGCTGTAAATGTGGACACCTTTCACTTTCGCCCTGGTAAAGCCCTCTTCCACAAGCCCACAGCTCTTCCACAAGCTTGGATCGTTTGGTCTTTGACCCAAATGCTACCACCGTGGTTTCGATATATCTCACTTATTATGGCCGCATTGATGTTTTTCTCATGGATGGTCTGCGAGAGTAGATCCTGCGCCGCCTCGCAGTGGTTGAGATTGATTTGTATCAACCTCATCTGCGATTTGTGTTACGCGGTCTCCTGTATTCCGGGCACCTGCTGCTGCCTATCCACACCCTCCTTCTCTTTGCACAGTAGGCAATTTGGGTCAGCTCCGCAGTCCTTGCTAATATCGACTTCGACTCCACATCTCCTGCATTGCTTCTACCTGCCGTTTGGAGTAGTGCAGGGCTTCGCAATTTGACCGAATCCAAGGCATCTAAAGCACCGCTTTAACGGCACTTGTTCCCTAAGACGGCACATAACCCAGCCTATTCTTACTCTCCCTGCTGCTAACAGTTTGAGTGCGGTCTCTACTGGTAAGCTGATGATGGCACTTTTTTGTTCCTCCGTAGGCTTTCCTCAGCGCTTTCACCGCTGACTCTTGTAGTCCGGCAAGATCGAACTGCTTCCCCAACGCTTTGTGAACCTCCTTCTTCGTTGTGATTTCATCTTTGTAAATTATAATTATTTCCGGCCTGCTAGCCCTTATGTCGGCTTCCTGTCCTAACAACTTTCCCATTTGGCTCAAGAATTCGTCTGCGGTTACATCTTTAGATTTTTTAAGCTCCAACATAAGGTCTCCCGTCTAATGCGGCTAACATTGTCTCCCAAGTTGGTGAGTTCGGGGTCTACCTTCACTCTTCTGAGAATTTCGGCGTATGGCCCTTCACGTCGTTTGGAAATGATAATCACCTCCGGTCTTATCTTCCTCCGATCATTTCTTTTCCGCGGTTCCACTTTCCTCTAAGCTTCCGCATCCACCTTTGAAGGTCTGATCCCTTTGCTCGAGGTTGCCACTGCAATAATTTCACTGGCAGCTTCAGTCGTAGTTTTCATGAGTTCCGCCTTTTTGGGAATTGAATGCTTTTCGCGCAGTCTCTTCCCCGGTTTCTACCCTTTTGTATTTTGAACAGGCGTTACTTGAGTCGCATGGTTCACTTTTTAAATCGACGGCCTTTCCCTCATTCGTCCTGGGCCTTGCCGAATGCCAAACGGATGCACTTTATCGTATATTCTGGTGAATGTTCCTGCGCTCCTTTATGAATTCACACAGCCCCATGATCTTTTTACCCAGGGCAGTAACGGCAACTCCAGACTGATAATTGCCTAAAGCATCGCTCAGGTGATTCGGCGTCAAGCATTCTTCCTTATCAAAGACTCCCGTCTCCGTTAATGGAACCAGTTCCAGTCCCTTCCTTACGCTTGTAAGATTAGATGCGACAATGGGCTTTGCGACTTGGGTACGAGGTGTTGCTTTGTGTGGGAAGTCTGTGCTTTTGTCGGGGTGGGTGGTTTGTGTCTTGGGGACATTAAAGCTCTATTGATGTTTTCCTAGGATAAGTACTTTTTCTGTGTGTCTTGGATGATACCGAGTTATGTTTTGATGTGTTTCTGGATATGAAGCTGGGAGATGTCAAGCTATTTTTGGTGTGTTTCTGAGATAGCAATCTTTTTCAAGTGTTTTTGGGGAGTGTCAAGATTTAATTGGTGCCTTTATTAAGTTGCTTTGATGTATTTGTCTGGGTATCGGTCTTTGTGGTGAGTGGCTTGGTTGAAGTGGGGTTTGTGGGGATCATGACGGACGGCTATGGTGCGGGCTTTAGGTGGTAGCCTTCGCCGCGGACTTAAGGCGGTTGGCTTGGCCGATGCAGATTTTGCGGTTATCATTGCTGACTTAGGTACTGGGATTAAGTTTAAATGAAAAAGCTCGTTGATAAAGCTCAAATATTTATTTTATTATACTTATTCACACAATATTCTTTAGAATTAACAATATGTGTACACTTATTTATATATATTTTCTACTCTGCATCTAAACCGTGTGCAATTCGCAATGTTTGATGAAGCCATTACAATTTTGGTGTATATAATAGTCAAAACCTAGGACTATAACTATTGCCGCTATAGGCTTCATTAGGTTGAAAATATGGTTGTGACTCTTCGAAGACGATGATTTAACACTCGGTCGATTAAATGGTCCGCACACATCTTCTCCGTTAACATAAACACATGTTGGTGAAAGACGCAGATGTTCAGCTTCAATGTCTGAGGGAGTGTTGAATGCGTTGGCTTCTAACGCGCAGAAATAGCACTTAACATAGTCTTTTAAATTTGTGTAAAAAAATCCCCTTTTTGCAAATTTTTACGCCTTTCTATCCTCAATGTTCAAATTGCTGAAAGTTTTCAGACGATCGTATTCACGTTTTAAATTTAACATTTTGACTGCGAGTTTCCACTTTAAATGACGCCTTTTAAATTGATCCAAGGGCTGTGGTCGGATGTAAAACCAAGCAACTTGACAAGAACACGATCCCCCCTCCTTTTTAAGATCTTTTCTACAAGATATATATCTGGTTGCTTTGTTTATAGTAATTCCAGTTCATAGAACCCTCCTTTTGTTAAATTTCCTTGATAATCTTTAAGAGTATAAGTACGCGGTTCTGTATTTTTTATCTGATCTACCCTGAATATTTCTGTTGACCAATTTGTAGTGTAGCCCTTTTCAAAGACATGTTTGTGCTTGCTAATTCTTACATAATCGCCTTTTTAAGGTTTTGTGTGAAACAAAACCTTATTAGAATGGTGACGGTGTCTGTCTGTCCGTCTGTCCGTCTGTCTGTCTGTCTGTCTGTCTGTCTGTCTGTCTGTCTGTCACACCCGATTTATTCGGAAACGGCTAGACCGATTGTCACGAAAATTGGTGAGAGTATGTAATCTGGTGATCCCTTTACATGCAGTAAGTGGCGCCATCTTGCGTTAAGTTTAAGGGGGGGCTCTCCGTACATGTGAATGGAGGGTGCAAATTTTTTTTTCACAGAATGTAGCCAAGTAGGGTATCAAATGAAAGGTCTCAATTAGTACTTTTCGAATCTGGTTCAATATTTGATATTAGATTAAACATAGGGGAGTAAGGGTTGAAAATATGACCCACAAAAAGTGTAACAGGTCTCGTTCTCAGAACCTATCCAACCGAAAAATCTGGAAAAAATCACAGTGGTGCATTTCTACGAAATCTAGGCCTCAAAATATATCCGGTTCCGATATCTGAACAAATAAAGTTAACAATAGTATATTTCCACATTTTAGAAATTTACCCGGCACCCCCCCTTATGTTCATCCCAGAAATACAAAATTTGGCATGAGTATAACGAAGAATATAATGCACAGTTTGGTCAAGTTTGAAGAAAATCCAACTATTATTAACAAAGTTATTGGGGGTGAAACTTTACAATTTTTTGTGAATTTCGTGCACTCTACAACCCGCATGACGTCATCATCACATATCAATTCGTCAATACCACAACGAAATGAATTCTTATGAATTGGTTCGCAGACAATTATTTTGTTTTAGTTTTTTAGTTATTTGTCAACCAGACATGTATATATGTAGGTATATAATATATGCGTGCTAATGAACTTTGCGGCTAGTGCCTAATTCAGATAGATATAAGACGTAAATCGGAAATATGGGTACGATAAATTTAGATACGTGCATATATGTGTATAGTATTCGGTAATAGGCAGTTTGTTTGTTTAGGGTGAGCGTGATATCTATGGCTCTAATATGTACGTATGTCTCGTAGTTTGGAAAAATATGAAGGATTATGTTGGATTTGTAGCTATATACGGACAGAGAAATGTGCGTCTCTTACATAAGATGAACACAAAACCTTTATACCCGAAGCGCGAGCTTCCGGTATTCCGACTTGTTTAAGGTTTTGTGTGAAACAAAACCTTATTAGAATCGATTCGATGTCTGTCTGTCCGTCTGTCTGTCTGTCTGTCTGTCTGTCTGTCTTTTTTTTTTTTTTTGTTGAGGAGGTGGAAATCTTCAAAAAGACACTGGTCTGGACACACCAGCGTGTGGGATTTTTACCCACTAAAACCACCCCCGACTCCCTCCCTGCCCCGCGGAACCACCATAAGGTATTACATCACGGGGCGGAGTCAGCTCACTCTAGCTTTGTCACCTTTCTTCTATACGCGGCGCACGTGACCGCGTTTTTCTCCTCTCCTCTGCTTTTCGCAGTTTATTTTGGATAGATGTGATCATGGAGTTTACCGCATCCCAATTCTCTTGATGTGCTAGCATTTTCGGCACCAGATTTTCTGGTACCAGCACCTCCCCTAGAGTCTCCTCTAGATTCCTCCTTTCTTCCACAAATCTCGGACAGTGGAAGAATATATGCTCTGGGTCCTCTGGGACTCCATTGCAATTTGGACAATCGGGTGAGGTCTCCAATTTAAACCTGTGAAGGTATTGGAGATATCCTCCGTGCCCCGTGAGAAACTGGGTGAGATTATAATTAATCTCACCGTGTCGTCTCTCCAACCACTCCTTGATGGCAGGAATGAGCCTGTGCGTCCACCGGCCCTTTCCCGAGCGTTCCCACCGCTCTTGCCATCTATTTATGGATCTCTCCCTTTCAGTCTTCCTCGTCCGCGATGAGGAAGAGGTTGGCTTTGCATTGTATATGTTCGCCATCTCATCTGCCAAGATGTCAATCGGCATCATTCCAGAGATGACGAATGCTGCATCATCTGAGACAGTCCTGAAGGCAGAGCATACCCTCAGGGCTGTCCTCCGGTAGACTGAACTCAGTTTGGTAGCGTTCCCTGACATCCACAACGCCTCCCTCCAAACTGGGGTTGCATAGAGCATGATCGAGGTCACCACCCTGGCTATAAGCAACCTAGAGGTATGCCGTGGCCCTCCAATGTTCGGCATCATCCTTGCCAGGGCCATACTTGCAGTGGATGATTTGTCGCAAACATACCGCACATGTTGCTTATAGCTAAGCTTCCTGTCTATCACCACCCCCAAGTATTTGATGGTCGGCTTGGAAGTGACGATATGATTCCCGATTCTAATACAGGCGTAATCTCTCTTCCGGCGCTTAGTGATGAGGACCGCTTCCGTTTTTTCCTCCGCAAGTGTCAGACCAGAGCTCTTTAGCCAACTTTTAACAGCACCGATTGCCTCACTTGAGTATAACTCAGCATCTTCAAGATGCTTTGCGACAACAACCAGCGCTATGTCGTCAGCGTAACCCACCACTGTGGCTTCCCCCGGAAGGGGAAGATTAAATACATCGTTGTACATGATGTTCCACAGTAGTGGGCCCAATACGGAGCCCTGCGGGACACCCGCGGAAACAACGTACTCCTGGGGTCCGTCATCGGTGTCATACCAGAGCCTCCTTTCAGTTAAATAACTATCGACGATAGCAGCGAGATAGGCGGGAATACCAACCTTCGCTAAAGATTTCCGTATTAGATTCCAATTGGCCGAATTGAATGCATTTTTCACATCCAGGGTTACTACCACGCAATATTTGCTGGTACTACCCTTTCCGTGAATTGCATCTTCGGCCAAGCCAGTAACCAATTTGATGGCATCAATGGTTGATCTGGCTTTACGGAACCCATACTGCCGATCCGAAAGGCCGCCTTGGCTCTCAACAACCGGGAGTAATCTATTGTAGATTACCCGCTCTAGCATTTTCCTCACCGTGTCCAGGAGACATATGGGTCGATATGACGACGGTTCACCTGGAGGTTTACCTGGTTTAGGCAGAAGTACCAACTTCTGCCGCTTCCATGCCATTGGAAATATCCCCTCGGACATGCACGCTTCGAACAACTCAGCGAACATGTCCGGTCTGGATTTCACGGCAAGCTTAAGGGCCTTATTCGGTACTCCGTCCAGGCCCGGCGCTTTGTTGTCTCCTATTCTACCGCAGATATCCAACAGCTCGTCTCTGGTGACTGGCGGAATTGCCGCCACATTCAGAGGTGGTTGGAATGTGTCGGTGCTCTCCTCTTGCTGGGGGAATAACCCCTGGATGATTTTTAGCAAGAGGGTGGGGCACGTGATCTGCGGAGATGAACGGCCTCTGAATCGTCCCATCACGATTCTGTAGGCATTCCCCCACGGGTTTATGTTCGCTTCTGAGCAGAGCTCCTTAAAGCACTCCCTCTTGCTTCGCTGGATGGCGAGCTTGAGGATTTTGCGGGCTGCCTTATAGGCGCGCTCCTTTTGTCCCTGTTCGACTCTACCTACCGCCCTCTGAGCCGCTCTTCTGGCTCGGTGGCAGGCTGATCGAAGGCCGGTCAGTTCATCATTCCACCAGTAGTTTGGTCTTCTACTGGGGAATGAACACCTTCTAGGCATGGACGCGTCACACGCTTTGGCAATGCATTGAGCCAGATGGACGGCTCTTTCCGTAGAGGTGCCTGCTTTATCAGGCTGATCTAACCACACCTCTATGAAGGTCTGCTCATCCAAAGATTTTGCGGACCAGCCTGAAATCTTTCTCGGTTTCGGGCATGATAGCTCTTTGGCCTGCGGCTCGACACATGTCTCAAAGAAGATTGCCTGGTGATCGCTGTGGGTATAGCGTTCACTGACGCACCAGGACATACCACGCGCCAGCGAAGGGCTGACAAAGGTCAGGTCTACAACCTGTCTGTCTGTCTGTCTGTCTGTCTGTCCGTCTGTCTGTCTGTCTGTCTGTCTGTCTGTCTGTCTGTCTGTCTGTCACAGCTGATTTATTCGGAAGCGGCTGAACCGATTGTCATGAAAGTTGGTAGGAGTATGTGATCTGCCGTTCCCTTTACATGCAGCAACTGACGCCATTTTGTGTTAAGTTTAAGGGGGGCTTCCCATACATGTGAAAGGAGGGTGCAAAATTTTTTTTCATAAAATGTGGCCATGTGGGGTATCAAATGAAAGGTCTCAATTAGTACTTTTCGAAACTGGTTCAATATTTGATATCGGGTGAAACATAGGGGAGTGAGGGTTCAAAATATGACCCCCAAAAAGTGTAACAGGTCTCGTTCTCAGAACCTATGCAACCGAAAAATCTGAAAAAAATCACAATGGTGCATCTCTACGAAATCTAGGCCTCAAAATATATCCGGTTCCGATATCTGCACAAATAAAGTTAATAATAGTATATTTCCACATTTTAGAAATTCACCGGGCACCCCCCTTATATTCATCCCAGAATTACAAAATTTAGTATGCGTATAAAGAAAAACATAATGCACAAGTTGGTCAAGTTTCAAAACAATCCAACTATTATTAACAAAGTTATAAGGGGTGAAACTTCACATATTTTTGTGAATTTTGTGCACTCTACAACCTGCATGACGTCATCATCCCATATCAATTCGTCAATACCACAACGAAATGAGTTCTTATGAATGCGGTCGGAAAGAATTATTTTGTTTTAGTTCTTTAATCATTTGTATATGAATATCAATTACTCCAACCAGCCATGTGTGTATGTAGGTATATAGTATATGCGTGCTAATGAACTTTGCGGGTAGAGCCTAATTCAGATAGATATAAGAAGTAAATCGGAAATATAGGTACGATCAATTGATATACGTGCCTATATGTGTACAGTATTCGAAAACAGGCAGTTTGTTTGTTTAGGGTGAGCGTAACATCTACGGCTGTAATATGTACGTATGTCTCGTAGTTTTGTAGCTGTATACGGATATAAAAATGTGCGTTGAAATTTCTTAGATAAGATGAACACAAAACCTTTATACCCGAAGCACGAGCTTCCGGTATTCCGACTTGTTTAATTTCGGTTTCGAGGTGACGTTAACCTTTCTATACACGGTTGATAATAACTTGATTTCGTTTGATGGGCCAACATGTACCGGCTTCATTTTAATGGTACGATGTTTGGTCATATTGTATTTCTTTACTAATCTGCCGAGCAAATTGATCCAATGGTAGTTCCCGTTCATACAGAATTCTTTTCACATAAAATGTTTTAGCGTGCGGTTAAATCTTTCTACAATTGACGCTTTCAAGGAACTGTAGGTAGAGTAGTGATTGATCTCGAATTTCTTCATCAATTGTTTAAACGTTTTATTAAAAAATTCTTTGTCATCATCTGTCTTCTTCTCTCAAAGTTCTTGGTACACGTTTTTGGTTTAGAATTGTCTCCATCGCTCTTGCCACTTCGCCCCCGCTTTTATTTTTTATTGGCGAAAAATTTCGAAAATGTGTCAATAACTGTAAGGAGAAATTTGAATCCTTGGTTATCACTCAAAAATGCACTCATATCAACCAAATCAGCCTGCCATAAGTCATCTATACCTTTGATAACGACAGCTCGACGTCTAAAATTTCTGCGAGGCGGTTTATATAACTCGTTGATTACCTGTCTCCTATTTTCATAATAAATGCGTATATCGGCCCAGATTTTATTTTTATATTGATTGTACGTACCAGTAGCTTTGTATACGAGATAGTCCTTCAGGATGCGGGAAGACAACATTTATAAAAAATCTTCTAAACACATCTCTAATACAACCTCAAATTAAGAAAATTATTTTGTGTAATGCGGAGAAACATGCGCTACCTTCAAACTTATCATTTGCAAACATTGAATACTTGGATTCTATTCCAGATGAGTTTACCAACATCCAAAATGAGCCGACACTAATTGTATTAGACGACATGATGTTGAACGCTTTATCAAGGCAGGTGCGTGAGCTTTCCACAAAAGGATCCCATCATCATAACTTTTCAGTAGTTTTAGTCACACAAAATGTGTTTCACCAAGGCAAATTCTGTCGCGACATATCGTTTAATTGCAAATACCTAGTAGTTTTTAAAAACCCGCGGGGCAAAAGTCAGTTTCTCCATCTTGCTAAACAGATTTATCCAGAGAATAGTAGAGAGCTAGTGAAAATATATAAAGATATCACACAGAGGCCGTATAGTTATTTACTGGTGGATTTAACCCAAGGTATAAACGAAATCCTTAGATTTCGGACCGATATTTTTAAAAAAACAGTTTCCTTACATGCTATTGTTCACCAGACGGTATAAGGAGTAATCATGGTGTCGAAAGTGAGACGATTAAAGGACAACAAGCATATATTGTGCGTTCTCAAGAATACTAAATCCTGTTTAACAAATGCAATAATCAAGACGGCTGATCCGGAAGTGATAAAAGCGATATGTGAAATAACACTAAACACCCTCAATAGTAACCACCTTCCAAGCAGAAAAGTATTTAACCAACTCTGCAAATATAAAAACAATATGCGAAAGTTGGCTGAAGCAAAACGCCCTGTTCAAAAACAACGGAAAGTGCTTATACAGCGGGGTGGCTTTGTTCCCATATTATTAGAAAGTCTACTTTCAAGTCCTATAGGAGCAGTTATTTAAAAGCAAATATGCAGAGAAACAATGTTCTTAACAGAATGCTTCTATTATCACCCGAGGTATACGAAAACCTCAAAGACGTTATTGAAGAATCAAACAATCAGACTTTGTTTGATAAGGCGATGAGTAAAATACTGAAGAATAAAAACCTTCCAGCAGCTAGTAGAGGTTTGAGCAAAAAGGAGAGTCTTCGAGACAATCAGACCCAGACAAGATTGATTTTTAAAGAAGATTTATCGACCCAGACATCACCAGAAAGGGAACGGTTCTTGACGGAAGAGAAATATTTTGAGGCAGAGGCAGAAGAAATAACGCCACCCAAAAAATCCCTTTCACCTGCAGCTAAACGACGTTTATCAGCAAGTAGTATTGCCAAAAACACGGGATAGGGTATGCATATGTAAATGAAGCTATGGAATTGTACCTAATTCAGATATATATATTTGTACATTAAACCAGCAGTATTGAATATAAGTATTTCATATGTACATATGTATGCTTTTGTGTACGAAGTAAATCGGAAATACATGTTCGATCAATTTATATACGTGGATATATAAGCATAGTATTCGGTAATAAGCAATGTTTGTTTGTTTAAGGTAGCCATAATACCTACGCCTGTAACATGTACGCATTTCTTGTAGTTTGCAAACAAATGATGGAATATTTTGGGTTTTTAGCCATATACGAATGGAAAAATATGCATCGAAACTTTTACATAAGATCAACACAACATACCTGAAGCGCCAGCTTATAGTATTCCGACTTGTTTTTCGCTTATTTTGTAATTTTTTTGAGAAGAACTGGATAAAGATACAGATACGACCACCATAACCCACCAAACTATAAAAATATATATAATATGTTGAGCATGCATAATAATTTCCAGGACGAGATCATAGTTTGTGAGAGCAGAGCAATTTATACACCCATCTCCAAAAAAAGGTGTTTTTCTGCTGCCACGCTAGAGGGCGCTGTGCTCATCTTAAAAAAAAATAAATGGCATTTTAACGTGTGGACTTAACCTAGGATTATTAAAAAATATTGAAAGGTCAATTTTTGGTGCCTTGTTAAACTTTTCTTGTAAATTTTGATGTTTTTTCGCGGCTTGTTTAATGTATAAAAAAGCTGCCCAAAGAATCACAACTATCCTAATTTGCGAACCGTGGAAATATGTTCTGAATAAGTCACGTAAATTTCAAAAAATTTCGTTGGATAAATTTTGAGCTGTGGTGGCAGCAAATTTCAAGAAAAACGCGTTGAAAAATTAGAATGCGATTATTAACGATAAAGTTTTAACTGACCACTAATCTGTTATACCTAATCAATGAACCTTCGGTTTCTGTTCATGTGTAAAGCCTTGGCTTCAATTTTTGCTCATTAAGCGAAGTCATTCGAACGTCGTCGGGCCCGTAACATACGACACTTTACCTGTTTAACACTGTAATTTCCGAACGACTTCAAATATGGAAAAATCGCTTCGCCCAAATATTCGACACAATATCTATAATAGATACAATTGATGCGAATTCTGGCATCTGACACACGGGATGACCCGGGGAGTGAGTAATTCGAACTTAACCAATACGGGATGATGGTAGTCCCCATATCTCCATATTTTGTTGACGCGTTTTAGCAGAAGGCTTTCCACTTTTTTTCTGTTTTTAATAATTTACACAACTTTGTAGTAGATGAGCAAATTACTCTCCTATTCACCTTATCATTTCATCCAACAAACAAATCGGCTGATCTGATGCTGGGGCTCCAGGGGACTTATAGAATTTTGCGAGGCAATACCACCTTTTTCTTTTTCTACTAGACGTCGAATATTTCTTCTTTTATCCACAGCTCAAATGCGTTGGCGAATAGGCTAGATCTTCACCACTGGCAATTTCATAGCTTTGTTGGGCATAGAATCCAAACCTGAAGCCATACATGCACATCGCAAAGTCGGATTAAACTACCTTTCGCCTTTTGTGATAACAACAATTTTTTAGAGAAGATGAGCTGCGGTGATCTTTGCTGCCAATGCATTTTCATTGTAGGCCCTAATTAAAGGGTTTATTTTGGCAACCTCACTCCTCACATAGCCGTCTGAAGCAATTTCGTTTGCCTCGTAATAACCTGTATGCCTTTTCTCAGACTCTACATGCCCGAAAGGACCCGTGGAGTCGTATTGTACTCAGAGTCGTATTGTACTCATGAATAGTCTTTAACTAAAAGTACGTTCACGTATATCAGGCCCACTATAGAACTCATGCCTCTTTCCCAAAAAGTGTACAAGGTCTCAATATTTTCGTGAAGTAAATCTAATTCCAAGAATACTTAAAGCAGAAAACATCCCCTGACATTCATTTCTCGGCAGCTTAACTTTAGAGCCTGCAGGAGACACGCCCCTTTTGCGTGCAACACCAAAGTGCTCAGCTCATATTCGTAAAATTTAACGCTACGCATCATATTTTTTGATAAAGCTGTCAAAGTCTAAGAGGTGTAAACCTTCCAATTTTAATGCTATTAGCAGCAATTTAGGCAAGAACAGAATAATCCCACGAAACCAGACACTTGGCAAGGGGGTAGGCGCTACGTCAGCAGAACAAATTTCAATTGAATTAAATTTATTTGGATATAACACCAATATATTAAAAACCTCTGTAACAACATTTCCATTTAATCTTCATATCAAATAGATCGTCCAGATGCAAACCATCAGATACAAATGGAAATTTCTTCAGCACATGAATGTCAAGGCATACACTCATTAAAGCTATCGGCATCAAAGCTACACGTTGTCCCAAAGAAGTTCAACCCTGTGAACATATCAAGATTAATTCCAAATACTAAAGTTACGTGGGGGCGCATAATACTCTATCCCAGATAGTATGAATTCAATTCATTCCTGCTTGAATCCTGCCCAAATTCAACTCGGACATGTGTTATTCATTCATTGGCTCTAATTTCATTCCCTGTAATGAATCTAAGCTACCAGTAAATGACCCTTAAGTACTTAATAACATAACGAAGGTAATTTTGAGCCTAATTACTTCCCGTTATATAATTATAATAGGACTATATGAATGGAATTAATCTCCCAATAAAGCGTTGAAAATTACATTACGATTCAGATCATCTCATACAGTCCTGATAACATACTTGCAAACTTTTGGAAATAATCCAAAATCAATAATTCCTACGCGAAAAGGAGAGGTTCACAGAAGGTCGTAAATAGCTTCTTGTGATCCGAATGGGCCCTACACATGTATCAGTAAACATCCCTCCTTAGCTATATGGATGGTGTATGGTATATGCTCCTGAGTTATTGCTAATCATTTACGGCAATATAGACTGGAAAATTGAATCACGTTCATATGAATTCCATTGGAAGCGAATAAAAGGGGGCGAGTTATAAAATAAAAGCCTTATTAGAATCACCGCAATCAAACTAATCAATCAAGGGCACATGGGCATGTTCAGCTGTTGCTTATAACAAGCAACAGTCAGAACCTGATGAAACCACAATTGAATGCAAATGTATTCATTCATTCCAGTTTCCATACCGTTTTACCAAATTTGTATTCACTTTCGTACCCTGGGTAGCAATCTATACTGGATTGGTAGGCATGTGGTGTGCTAGCAAGGGTAACCTCAATTGCTCTCATCCCCATTTGCATACATACAAAAATACAGAAGACAACCTGCGAAAGGAACGGCTGCTTTTTTCCTTCATTTCTCAGATGAATAACTCCACGTATGTATCTATATTTATAACACTGATACCATTTTAAAATAGATAAAATCCTAGAAAATGTGCACGACGGTTTAAAAAAGCTTATATAGAGTTTTCATAAGGACTCCACATGTCAATCAAATATTGTGACATTTTCCCGAGTTGGTTCTACCTCACCCCCCAGATAATTTCAGACCATTTTTTTCACCTTGTAATGAAAGCTGATGTTTGGGATATTACTTTTTAATATCACCATTTTCAAAAAGTGATCTTATGCGTACCTCTAACGCTTACCCTGGGTGCTTCCGCCTAGACTTGTTCCATGCGTCCTTTTGGCCCTAGATACAATAATCGCCTTCGAAACCATCTATTGGTCTCCTGGGGGCATTCAGGCTATCTTTCTTCCTGTCCTATCAGTTTAACTCTCATTCCAGTCTAATAAAAACGGGTACGAAATCGGGAGACTCGTCCGGTTTCTCAAAAGGTCAGTTCAATTTCAGAAGGTAGGGAAGCAAATATTTCTTCCCTGGGCCCGAATTTTCTTTCCATAACCTTGACAGAACGTGACCACAAATTGATCATATAAATATCCCTGTTTACCTGCATGGAACTCTGGAAAGTACTGGACTAACCCTCTTGTACTCTAGAATGCGTAGCGATAGTAGATGCAAATCCGGCACAAGTCATTTGCTGGCAACTACGACAAAGCGTAGTCGCTTGATCTGGGAGTCGTTTCTAACAGGATCTTGACTACGATCTTCCTGTCGAGATTAAAGAGCGTCGCAGTTGTACCTTACTACGCACCAATAGAAATTTTCCATATAGTGGAAAAGGATACTTTCCTGAACTGCGTCAGGAGCGGCTTCCAAGTTTGACCTGACAATATTGTGCTAGGACCACCACATCGCCGATCCACACTAGGTTTAGGAGGTGTGTGTTGCTATTGGGCAAACACAGTTAAACAGAAAAGGAAAATTTTCCTACTGTACATGCGATACAAATTTTAAACAACCCACCCGAGAATATTGATGAGCACTGAGCCTGATGCTTTTACTTGCTATGCAGGTCAAGCTGATGGCCATTTCCCAAAAATCACCTCAGAATACCAGGCTAACTGCTGATTGATGAACCTAAAACGATGAGGCTTTGCTCATTGTTGCGGGTAGTGGTGAGCCCGATTCGCTGGAGCGCGTCTATTGTGGTAAAGTGCAAGAAGTCCGTACCAAAGGAATTCCAGCCTTGACTGCTCTTCCAAATAAAAGTCAGATCATATTTGCAATCAATTGCGCCGAAGTGGAGTAAACCCGTTGGCTTAAAAATCAGTCCGTTGAACTGTTGATCTCTGCAGATTTTCTACTTATATTTGTAAATCCTGTCAACTTGAAACGTTTTCCAATTAATAACACAAAGGAATAATCATCGAGATTCCGAGAAAGGGCCCCTGTCCTGAGGGCAACAATTACTTTTTTTTGCGTTCCGTACTGCCCTACTGATACGCCTACTGCCGTATCAAAAAAATACTTCCAAAGTTTACTGGAAAGAGTGCAAACAAATTGCCCTCCTCTTGCCGTAGCCGCATAAACACTCTTCAGATCATTGCAGTGTGAAATCTCCGTTCCACTTATTGCTCATCTTCTTTTTTCTTCAGCCTTTGTTCCGTTCACAAGCTGGGTCGGCTCATCAATTTTAAGAAAGCTTTCGACACCCTAACAAAGAAGTATATCTGGGGTCCTCTACGCAGAAGTCGCACTCTGAAGAGATCAATACTTATTATACATGCATACATTTCTGGTTGCCATTTACCCCTGGACGAGATATAGGACTTTAGCCACACAGATTTTAAACAAGGCAGCGAAAGCGGATCTAGCACCGTTGATGCGTCGGGTAACATCCGATTTGTGCCACTGTCGGCAGAAACCACACTTTGTAGATATACAAATTGATCAATGCCTTCGATGCTCTGCCCATTATTGCTGATAGGTAGGGTACGATGACCCATCAGACCGAAAGCCTTGATTTTTTGGTGTTTATTATTAATCCAACTTGACCTGCCTCTCTGTCCAAAGTCATTTGGCCACGGTACATGATGCGGCGAGGGACGTCATCAGCATATTTGAGGCGTTGCAAATTTTCGCTCCTTGGGGCACATGACATTTTGCGCAATCATATATCGATCTGATAATGGCTATTAATTTCTCCGGAAGGCCTTCCCGCATAGGCCAAGAGGCGAGGGTTGCAGATAGACTCCCTATTCACGCTATCGAAAGCTTTCATGAAATTAATGAAGTGCAGGTGCAGCGAAGGTCTAAGTTCCGAGCACTGCTTCAAAATGATCCGTAGGGTGTTGATGTAGTCAATGCAGGAGGATTCGAAACGAAAACCAGACTGCTCTCTGTCAACCAGGCTTTCGAGATGTTCTTTAATGTGTTTCAGGATTATTTTGCCTATTATCCTTGCGACGGCGGTGAGCAGGCATTGTCATACTCAAAGCGGGTGCCCTTCTTTGGAATCTTAATGATTATTCCCTACTTCCACTCTCTGGGAAAAGTGTCGGATGCCGAAAATTTCCGACTAATGGAAGCAGCAGATCTGCTGTAACAGCAGGTGCAGCGATAAATAATTCTGTGTTGAGACTGTTAAGTCCAGCGGCTTAACTCCTTTTGAGTACATTAATGACCGAAATGATTTTTAATCTGCTTGGAGGAACAGTCCGCATCCGCGTCTTACGGTAACTAGCCATTTCATCTACAGGAAAAGGAACTTCACCGCATGTGATACGGTTAAGAACTGTGGTGTTCTTTCCACGTCTTCAGTTGCTCATCACCTTAGATGATAAATGATATACCTCATACAAGAACCGTGGGTTGTTGGTGGGGCAGTCAGGGGCCTAAACTTACAACATGCTGACCTATTGCATGTCAATGGAAGCGATCGACCCCGCACCTGCATGGTAGTCTCCAAAGACTTCCAGGCTAACCTGGTTAACGACCTATGTGATGGCGACACCACATCAGCTAAGCTAACCATAAAAAGTCAACAGGGAGATAAAGAGATACTATGGTGCTCTGTATATTTCCCCTACGACGCAGAAGACGTTCCCAGTGGAACATTCATCAGAGCTATCCAATATGCCAAAAGTAGAGGCATGGGGGTAATAGCAGGATGTGATGTCAACGCTCACCACATATGCTGGGGAAGTTCGAACATCAATGCAAGAGGATCGAGACTACTGGAATATCTAGTAGGAACCGATTTGCAGATCCTAAATGTGGGTAATGAACCCACTTTCTTCAACGTGGTCAGGCGAGAGGTCATCGACATCACGGTGGCATCTCCTGACATCTCGGCTCTGATCGGAGAGTGGAGAGTATCAAACGATATCACACTCTCGGATCACAGACGTATTGATTTCGTTATGGGCATTTCGGAATCCGAGGAAGACAGATTGGGTAATGTATCAAACAGAATTGAGCGCCCGAGTCACGATCCCTGGGAGGCGCATCAAATCCATTGCTGGAATTGAGAAGACAACCCAGATGATCACAACTAGCATGAGAGAAGCTTTCGAAGAAAGCTGTCCACTCAAGATGCCAAAGAAAGGTAAAAAACCATAGTGGAACTCGGATTTGGCAAAACAGGGGAGAACGACAAGGATGCTCCTTAATCGTGCTCTGAAGGGTGAATCAAGCACTAGCTGGAATCGCTATAAAGAGACACAGAAGGCTCTAAACAAGAGCATAAGATCGGCTAAATGATCATCTTAGAGACGCTTTTGCGAAGAGACTAACTCTCTTGAGGGAACCTCAAAGCTGAAGCGGATTCTGGTCAAAGAACGTAGCCAGAAACTGGGTTATTTACGTTTACAGAATGGGAAGTACACAGAAAGCGATGAAGAAACGGCAAATCATTTGCTTGAAGTACACTTCCCAGGCAGCATCCAAAATCTAATCTCGGGGCCAACAAGTGCATACAGTCCTCAACCGAGAGACTGGAATCTGGCATGGAAAGTAGTATCACTGGAGCGAGTGAAATGGGCACTTAACTCGTTCCATAGATACAAGTCTGCAGGTCCCGATGGCACAATCCCTGCGCTAGTAATAGAAGGAATGGATGCCCTGGGTCTACACATGCGGAATATGTATCGTGCATGCCTAGCACAAGGTTATATTTCAATTAAATGGCGGGATGTGAAGGTGTTGTTCATTCCCAAACCAGAAAAACCCACCTACACAGACGCAAAAAGCTTTCGACCGATCAGCCTAAAGTTGTTTCTGCTAAAAGGACTAGAAAGATTAGTAGATCGGTTCATAAGGGATACACACATTCCTAAATGACCACTTCACCATATGCAACACGCCTACCAGAAAGGCAAATCCACGGAGACAGCACTCCATGAACTTACGGCAAAAATTGAAAAGGCGATGTCCGATAAAGAATACGCTTTAGACGCATTCATGGACATCGAAGGTGCCTTCAATTATGCCTCATTTGCGGCAATTTGTGATGCGGCAAGACAGCATGGAATCGAACCGCTGCTAATCAGTTGGATCCTTCACATGCTAGAGTGGAGAAAAATCCACATATCGGTCGGCCAGAAGTCTATTGAAGCAGGATGTCTCAGGGGCTGCCCACAGGGAAGGGTTCTCTCTCCACTGTTATGGCTCTTGGTGATGGATACCCTGCTGTGGCTCCTGGAGGACAAAAAAGTCTTCGCGCAAGCATTTGCGGACGACCTAGCCGTAATAATTACCGGCAAGTTTGCGTACACAGTATGTGACCGCTTGAATGCAACTCTGCATGTAATCCACAGCTGGTGCCTCCGCAATGGACTCACGGTGAACGCTAGGAAGACTGGACTAGTTATGTTCACTAGGAACGTCAGGGGGGGCAGCTATACGCTACCCACCTTAGCAGGGGCGGAAATCCAGCTGGCACAAACAGTCAAGTACTTAGGAGTACATTTCGACTCCAAGTTAACGTGGAAGCATCATATCCAGAAACAATACCAGAAATCCTGCAGATTGCTCTGGTGCTGTAGGAATGCGATAGGTAAGACCTGGGGACTTTCACCTAAATGGATATATTGGATGTATACATCCATAATAAAACCCATTTTGATGTATGCATGCATCGTCTGGTGGCCAAGACTGAACTTTGCTAACATCAGGAAGCTGCTAACGCAGATTCAGAGACTTGGTTGCCTAAGTATTACTGGAGCAATGAGTACTACGCCGACTGCAGCACTTTAAGCTATCCTAAATTTACCCCCCATTCACTTATAGGCTCGATGCCATTGGGGCGTGGAAAGGCGGCCAATTCAACGGGCATGCGTCTATCTGGAAATTCCTTGAAAAACATCCGGTAGCCCTGATGCCGACCGATCATATGGTTTCCAGATTCGTCTTTTAAAAGACATACACTGTCGTAATCACCGAAAGAGAAGAATGGTCGACAAGTGGCCATGAGTCTTTTCAGATTACAGACCTAATAATCTTCACCGACGGGTCAGTCACGGAGAATGGATCGGGTGCAGGCGTGTTCTCGGAGAATCGGATTATAGAACTGGCCCGACTCCTCGGAAAAATGACGACCATATTCCTGGCGGAGATATATGCCATTTCATTGGCAGCAGAAGAATGTCTGCGACAAAAATGGAGGGGTCGCACCATTCGAATCTGTTCCGACAGTCGAGCGGCATTATCAGCACTAAATGGTAACAACATATCAAGGCAGTTGGTGTGGAGTTGTCATCAGGTGCTGCTGAAACTTGGCCGACTAAACGAAACATTCCTGATGTGGGTGCCGGGGCACTCTAACATCGCCGGTAAGGAGGGGCTGATAGACTGGCTCGCCGAGGGTCTGGATCCACAATGGCGGGGCCAGAAGCAGCTCTTGGAATCCGACCATCTACTGTCAAGTCTACTCTGAAGGGTGAAATTGCAAGGATTCACGCAACCGAGTGGAGAAATTTGGACTATTGCCGGCAAGCGAAAATCCTTGTGAAGGAGCCTAGGGCCACTAGAGCGGCATTTTTGTTGTCCCTTAAGAAATGGGACATGAAAACCCTAGTAGGGCTTTTGACGGGACACTGCCCCTTAAACTACCATATGGAAAAGATTGGCGTAATGGTTTCGGCTGTGTGCAGCCAATGTGAGGAGGAGGAGGAGACAGCCCTGCACTTTTTATGCAGCTGCCCGGCATCCTCAGATCTCAGACGAAGACACCTTGACAAGGTTTTCTTCAATGAAGAATCTGCACACTCTCTGCCTCTTAAGAATGTTCTCAGATTCGCTAAAGCCTGCGAACACCGTAGGCGGGAAGCCATTGAATAGGCAACTTACGGGGATAGTACAATGGGCCTAATAATGGCCTGAGTGCTCGGAGCTGCGGCTCCCCCCATTTAACTAAACTAAACTAAACTAGATGATAAGTAGACCGTTGACAACGCATACCAACATGCAAGTTCTTTCGTGATGCAGTATGAACTTCTTCTTCCGCTTCCCTGACCAGCGCGATAGCAAATTCTCTCTTGTCATGGCGTACACTACACTGAACTTGTCGGGATTTCGTTCAGTATCGGAGTTCGAGCACATCACGCCCGCCATCGCCTGCAGCGGTCAATAGAACCTTCAACCCCTTTCCTTTATCGAATCGCTTCTACGATTCCGCAGTCAACCTGATCTCAAGACGCCTCTTCGTGACGTAGCGGATAACCTGTGTAGCACTCTAGAAAGGAACATTTTTGATGGCAGTCCAACGCTCATCGATATTCTCTGCCGGGTTATTCAGTATATCTGCCGTCCGATCAGTAAGATAGCTCTCCCGCTGTCGAGGGGCAGTTGGATCAAATAAGCCATCGATGTTGAGCGAGAAGTGGGAGACGCAGCAGGCAAGCGAACGCAAGCGACTGTCAGATGGTGATCTCTTTCGAGACCGATGTCAGCTCCTCTCCTAAATATACTGCTGAAACCCAACCATCTCACGAAGCACTGGAAGCTACAATAATCCACAAACCTCTCACCATTATTGTTGCGGTCACCAAGGCCATGCTTCCCCATCACATGTCAGAGCAAAGTGTTGTCAGATCCCACCTTGACATTCGGATCACGATGACAATGTCACCTTTAGGAAGCTTCTCTTGAACGGCGTGTATTTACTCACAGAAAGTATCCTTGTCTATATCGGGACTTCCCGTTGGTGCACACTGTACAATTATAACGCTCTTTAACTTGAACCGAAAACTTACAGTCATAAGTCTGTCAGAAACCGGCTCCCAACTGAAGAAAACGTGCTTTGCGGTAATGATCAGAAAAAACTCGACACCAAATCCGCGTCTGCCACCACTTGGTATTCTAGAATGTAAAAGCGCATTGCCGTTAGTGTGGTAAGAGGAATAAGAGTACTCTCGAGAGTCCTACCATCTTACTTCGCATTGGCATCTGTCCCAACACTCCCTGACCCCCACCTGACCTTTTCTTTGCTAATCGGTGTGTGCAAGTAATTTTTTAACTATTATCCGAATCCCCCAATAACGCATACGCGCCGGTAGCCTTAGAAGCACATACTTCAAGGGAACCAGACACTAACCATGGGGGTAGTAGCGGGGCATGTGAAACATGCTTCATGACCGGGTCTTTTCTCTGCAGACGCAACTTCTGGACCATATTTTCAGCTATATAGCTACCGTAGACCCCCTGGTCTACAAAGCAACCAACAGCAACTTCCCGCTCATCCCTTTCCTTCACCAAAACTTCGACAATAAAGGACTATGACTATCCATGCATATGAAGCACGACACTCGCTTCTTCCTGCCCGGACTTGCCTTTACAACTAGGTAAATTTCTTTATACAACTTCTTCTGTGCTCTCCCTCTCTCTCTGTTTGTCACAATACGGATTTTTGTCTGGGAGTTCGATTGCTCCCTCCCAGCCAGGAGACATTATTATGTGTCGTTTCTCCAAAAATTAACAACTTTTCCATTTTCCTGACTAGGAAGAAAAGGACGAAAAGGATACTTCCGTCACACAGATTCTACCTTTTGTCAGCTTCCAGATTACTGGTCACATGCGAGTACAATGGGCCAGCACGGCCTGAGTGCTCAGAAGCTGTAGCTTCTCCCCCACCATACACACACTGGTCACATGGTGTCCAAAACTTTACTGATGGTATCGGCAGTCTGTTGGGTTAAAAAAATTCGATGGGGCCTGGATCTGTTTTCGATCGGTGCCTAATGGTTCCTGTAATGTCAATATAATAGTTCTCAAGCTTTTTCATAATTCTCTCCATATACCCCTAAATGCTCTTCAGTAAGCTTTCTGTTTCCCTTCAACTCAATCTCGAACATCATCAGTCGTTCTCTCCCTCCGATTTAGGACCAGTCGTCAACGAAATTCAAGATACTTCGAACTGACTCAGGTCGACGTGGTATGGGAGCAAAAATAAGGTTGAATCCACGATTCCAACCAACCAGCGCTCTGCGAGGTCCCTACTCAAACCACAGTCAACCGCATACCTGCCAGTTTCTAAGTTCCCTGAGTACTGAGCAAACCCTCCTGACTTCGAAAAACGCCGCAGAAAGGGTACATCTTAGAGTTTACTTCCACCTGACTCATCCTTAGGATGCCTGCTTTCGCCTCAGCAGCAGCTATTAAGATTACAGAGCCACCTTGAGAAAAAAACTCTCCAGAACTACAAATGATAATATTGATTCGGTAACACCTTCGCTGTATCCCAAAACTAACACCATACTGAACCGAAATGTTCAGCTGAAAATCAATAAGAAACTTCCTTGGTTCCCCACATGCACTTCAAGCATTAAGGAAACAGATATGCATATACATGAACATAAAGGAATCAAGAATGTCAAATATTCATAGAAGGCTACGCAGAAATGTCTATTTTATGCAAATTCTAATAGTTTCAGTACCGGTACGGTTCAAAACTCCCAACACAATTACTTTTTGAACTATTTATTACTTCTGATAAAATTGCTCCCTGAAACAGAGAAGAGAGAAATCTAGGCCCATAGGAAGAATAACAAATTTGATTTGAGTTTACGCAAAGACCCAACTAAGCGAAACATCAATATCCAGAGAACTCCACTAGTCAACGATTCCGGAAAATTAATTAACAATTTTGAATGCATCAAAGGATGAAATGCCTATTTTAGATACTCGAAACCTCAAAATTTCCAAATGCCCATGTAGTTTCATATTTTCCACAATCCATAGGCTTCCAATCTGAACCCATAACAGTTTCACAGAACTGACATTGTATCATGCGAATTCAATCTCTACCCCTACTTTATCCCCACTCCACCCTTGATTCCTATTCAATTTCATATTGCCGAACAATGTTACTTCTTGTTGAACGACAGAGTTACTCTTACCGCACATCTTGATTAGAAATCAACCCCAACAATCTCATGGAATTCTCAGCACGTATTGTTCCCGAAACTACGACAACGGCTAGATTGTTTCTCTGTGACTCGATTCCAAGACACAATGTTACTGGCAGAGTCACTTGTTGCTTTATAGCTCGACGTACAAAAAGACAAATCGGAAAGGGGCGAACCCCTTATCCTAGGATGGAACTCGGTGTTACGGTAAAGCATTCACAAACTAGGACTATTACGAGGAGTTCAAATCGGATCTTATGTAAAATTCTATTTCAAGATGTTTACGGACGTGTGCATACATATGTGACGAATATGGGAATTTGGTTGTTGTGCTTATTCATACCTGTGTCAACATCGTGCATATGGACTCCTTTAAGCAGAAAGGTCCTCCGGATTGGGTTGAAATTATGTAAAAATCGATCAGTAATATTTAAACTATTTAAATCGCTTAACGATAAGATTTCGCGTTTATACTTCGTTGCTCATCATATCACCAGGAAAGGGCTACATTAGTATGTAGCACTCCAACTGACCCCTTTTTAAACACAAAACCTGATTAAAATCGGTTTACTGTCTGTCTGTCTGTCCGTCACACGCATTTTTATCGGAGACGGTTATAGCGATTGACGCCAAATTTGGTAGAAAGGTGGCAACTGTGAACGCTCACGCATATAGTGAGTTACATCCGTTTACGTAGAATTTAAGGGGGGTCCCCATACATGCAAAAGGGGGGTGTAAATTTTTTTTTCATCAAATATAGTCATGTGGGGCATCAGATTAAAGGTCTCGATTAGTACTTTTCAAAGCCGTCTTAGTTTTGACATTCGTTGGAAGGGTGGGGAGTGCGGGGGGTTGAAAGTGATCACTTCTTTAAGGGGGCCATTCTCAGAAACTACCAAACCGAAATATCTGAAAAAAATCAAGAGGCTGCCACTATATGGTGCCTGGGCTCCGAAATACCTTTCATGCCGATATCTGTTTAAATAAAGTTAATAATAGTATATTACTACAATTTTTTGTAAGTGGTTAGAAACCCCCCTTAAGTTCATCCTAGTACCATGAAATTTTGCAGTGATATAGGCTATAATATAGAGCATGACCTTATTTCCTTGATGGAAATCGCACTATTACTAACAAAGTTATAATACCTCAAATTTGTTGCTTCTTTGAAAATTGAAGACTATAAATGTCAATATCACCCGAAAGTGGATACTCTCACATAGTATATGGATATATTACGTGCTACGTACTAAGAAATACACAAAACCTTTCGTACCTGAAGCGTCCAGCTTCCGGTTTCCCGACTTGTTTCAATTATCATTATAGAAAACTTTAAAAGGATTTGTAATACTTGGTTACGCGAAGGAATAGGTTTTAGAATGGTTTCCAGGTTACGGGGTCAAAAACGTCTACTCCCCGGTTTCGTAGGTACAAGAGGCCAGAGAATTAAGGATATCTCCATAAATACACAAAAATAGGGGAAAGGAATAGCAGAAACCTAGAATTGGAAATATGAATGTAAACTACAAAATGATCGACTGCATTCGCTACCGCGCTTTCTTAGTCTGCCCCATTCGTTGTATGAAACAATCGGAGAGTGTACCTTGAAAAAAGTTAAAACGACCCCAAAACGAGTATTTTGTCAATTAATTGTGAATCAGATTATATGTAAGTGATTTCTGCGTGCACTTGTTCGAAAGTCTTGGATCAAAGACTCAATCATTAAAGAACTCCAAGGTGAAAATTTAAACCTCTTTTTCAATAAAGGGCATGCATTCCAGTAGCACTTAAATGCTTTTACTCGTATGTTATGCCAACCTGTACACCTATGATCAAATAGTAGTTAAGGTAGAATCTGGTATAGAAAGAGAGTTTCTGTAATACTTCGGCCACGGTCAAGAAGAATGAAGAACTGAAGAGTGTCTACCAAATATTATACTTTTCCAAAAATAGACGATCGTTGATTTATTGTGTAAAACAAGATTTCGAATACTGCATCCACCTTTAGCACTTGCAAAAAAGGGTGCAAAAATTGATGTGTAAAATCCAATTAATATTGTATCCATTGACGAACTTTTATGTTTAGAAAAGTTTAGTCTTTTTTACAGAGATTGCGAAGCCTCTCAAGGACGCTTGAAAAATCAATTGTATGGTGGACTTTATATTGATGTTGATGAGAGCAATCAGCTCTGCTATTTGCACTCCAGAAAAACTGTAAAACTGTAGGCTATGAAGAAAGCTATAAAGGTTGTTTACATGATCTCCTCCCCTAAAAAAACGTCAAGAGAACCTTACCACTGTTGGAGACTGAAGATATTTCTGAATTCTGAAAACCTATTAGAGTACAAATTTGTGTTGCCTCACAATATATATACATATATGTGGCTAATGTCTCCTAAATGAAGCAGAGCACGTCCCTCACACCTATGTGCCATCGTTCCCGGTTCGATAAAATGCTCTTGAATTTCCCAGGACTTCCCATACACTCCCCTTTACTGTTTTGCGACTTGTGATTCTAACGTGACGAACATGAAAGAATGTGGGTTCAGCTGCATTGCATAGCAGTGCTTTCGCCACTATAATCAACGCATCTACCCGTAACTCGCCAGATGCGGCGAAGACAGGTGTTAATGAAGGCTTGGGACTATGAAAAACAGAAGTGAGCATCTTCCGTGTGCTAAATACAAAAAAATAATCCTTACTAAAGAATAGTTTGTGATATTGTTGGTGAGGTAGCTGCATCTTCGGATTATAAACAAGGCAGCGAAGGTGGATCTAGCGCTGTTAGTACGTCAGGTTATATCAAGCTGGGTGCCACCGTCGGCTGAAACGACGCTACCAAGATAGATAAATTTATCGACACCCTCGTTGTTCTAACCGTTAATGCAGATAGGAAAAGTGCAATGCCCCGTCACACTGAGAACCTGGTGTTTACCTTCAATCTAACTCTACTTGCATCTGCTTTCAAATTCAGAACGATTTGGCCATGATCCAAAAGATGAAAAAGCGAACAGCCAGCCGCGTGATCGAGGTACTTTAGGGCAAAACATCAAGGAGAACATCAACGGTAACAAGAAGGAATAGTATTGGCGACGGAATGCAACATTTGTTTTTTGGGGTAGGATAGGACAATGCATTTAAGCACATAGTCTCGGACTCCCGGAAAGGTAGGGCCCCTCCAACGGTCGAGTTCTATCTTCTTTGTAACGAGAATAACCCGAATGTAATGGACAACACGACTCCACCTATCAGCGCTCCTCAATATCTCCCCGCAAATGTTGAATCCCATCCCACCTGTGATGGGCGTCGTCCACAACTCCATTGCAAAATACACAATCAGAAGATCGTGCCTTTCCAATCTTACGCAGGTCAGACTGAAAACCTCCATGTCTACTTAAGAGCTGGGCAGGCAGATGCCACTCCCAAAGCTCCCCGTCTCTGTACTTGAGCAAGACGCTTACACTTGCCAAAAGCATCAGCCCATACCTCTGCGCCATAAAGCAGTACAGACTGCAATGAACTCATCAGAAAACGTCGCCTGCTAGACGTAGAACCCCCCATATTTGCCCTTAGCGATTTTAGGCCAAAACTCCAGCAGCAGTCTTGTCCGCTTTTGCTTTGACTTACTCAAAAAAGCTCATCTTTGAGTCAAGAGTCAGTCAAAAGTACTTACCGTTTGTTTTGACTCGATTATTGACTCGCTGATCCATATGGGAAAAGCCGTGGGAATAAATCTCCGACATCACGTATCGCAAACATATCGAAGACGGCAACTGAGGGTCGCCTTTCCCTTTGCTGATCAGTACAAGCCTCGCTACCTACCAACGAGGAGGGAAAACGGCGTGCGGTAGGTCTGACCGATGTTGCAGCACCAGTTTATATACCTCTGCTGGGATGCCATCGGTTCCTGACGCCCTCTTGTCTTTCATAGATAGGACTGCCTATTCTGACTCTTTTATAGAAAAAAGTGGGCAGTCCTCGGCGCTCTCCGCACTGCTGTTATCATTCCGTGCGGAGTACGCAGAGAAAAGTGCCCGTACAATGCGGTCCATTTGTTCGGCCTTAAGTGAACAGGATTTTCGTAACGCCTCTATTTTTGGGCTATACCAGTTTGTGACCGAGTCCCCACAGGTCCACATTCACCTCACCGACCTATTCCTGACAGCAGCAAGTTTTGCTCCTGTTTATTGTGCTGCGGAGTCTCCTTTCGGGTGATCTGTGCTCTATAATTATGGTCCATACCCATTCTCTGGAGTCTGGGTGAAGCATGCCTTATTCAAGTGCCCTGGTAATAAAACCAACCCCGACCAGGATCCGCCCATCTGTGCCCTAGAGTCAACTGTCTTCCAGAGAATCAAACCTGCGTCAAAAAAACGGCATCGTCTCGTTCGGCGTTAGGCAGGCACTGAAAAATGTTACCAATACCGAACCCAAACAAAACCGTCCCTCCCCCCCCCCCCGCGACCCTGGGAAAGAACCCTAAGGTGAGTGCCGTCCCGAACTCAGATAGAAGCGGTACCTAATATGTCGGGGTACCGTGAAGCTGGGTCCTTGTTTCGATACTGCTCACTGATGAGCACTAGATCGGCTTTGCTCTCCGCAGTGAACTGCGCCAGCAACCTGTAAACGGTTGTAAGCATATGTATCTGTAGGATGCGGATCATGTTGATTGCGTCCTAGCTCTTTTGAATTCTGCTCTGAAGACTGGACTCCGAGCCCCCAGTGTGCGCAAAGTTCTCACCAGACGCGCACGAACCCTGTTTTTCGTCGCAGGTATTCGCTTTATGGCCTGCCCGACTGCATCAGGGGCATGTGGCCCTCCTGTCAGGTCCCCGGCAGGTTGCGGACGCGTCACTGTATTCCAAACATCTATAACATAAAAGAACGAAAAAGCTGATTGACGGTTTCGTCCAGGGCAGAAGCAACTCATCAGACGCTGCCTCACCTCTGCCCTGGGAACAGCGTGACCGAAAGTAACGACAAATGGAAATCACTCCACTTAAATATGTTGATGTTTTCGTCGGTAACAGCCTCTTTGGGACATCCACTGCGTGCATCTTCCTCGCTGCTCATTTCACTTCTTATCTTATTCTTTATCCTAGCTTATCGGCAGCTACTAAGAACCTATTCATGGCAAGCAAGGCTGGCCATAACTCAATGAAAATGTAGGGAACATTTCAAACATTTAGGTTCGAATGATGGATAAATAAGCAGACAAGGGAGAGGATTGTTGGGGAAGTGGAAAGAATCAACGGTGAGTGCGATTCGCCATCATGGTTTCCCTACGTGGGTCACCTGACTGAGATTTTTGTAATCAGTCGGGCCCACCCAGAATCCAATCCAAATTTTTGACGAAGTTGCAAATTACCATTGTAGAAACGTAAACCCAAATCCAGCAGTTTTCACGATTTGTGACTCCTTCTTACCTTTTTTCAGACCATTTCTTTGCCCAGAATTACAAATTATAACTCTTTAATATAACCTCCCACTTCAGAAGCATAACTGATTTTTATGCAGATAATATCTGCAAATTTTCCCTTCCGTTTTGTAACACCCCCACATATGCGTACATACACAATACGTGTTACTAGACCCATTTATGACCTTTTTGCATTCCAACGAATGTGAAATGCTTTTTACGGTGCTCACCCTCCTGACATATCTCCAAGATGGGTTCAAGGGCTAATGTAAAGCAACTAAGGAAATTAATAAAACACGTACGTAACGTGCCAGCCTTTTATGTGGCTCCTACTTGAGTCTTCACAAGATGGCGGTAATTGCTTGTACCATTCATCATTCCCACCTATTTATTTTCACTATTTGGATGGGAGGTTTTGAGTGGAAGCTTACGGCAAGTAATCTCCTTATTATGACAAAGGTATGTTAAAATTAGTTTGAAAGGACGTAATCAGAGAACCGACAAGCATGAAATGTTGAGTACACCATGGAAGATTAAAGGGATTGCCTGAAGTTTGTAGTGAATAACTTTATTAAAGAAGGCAATTCTAGAAAAGCCAATCAGCCGCAAATATTACTAGCAAAGATATTTTTCAAAATTGCGCCTAATATGGGATAACTATTTTATTATCAAATTCAAAAGCAAAGCAGGCGTGCAAATAGAGAGTGTTTTTTTGAGCCGGAAAAGTTTAAATCAGAATAAAACATAGGCAAAGGTTTTTAATATCCATGAAAAACAATATTTTGTGGCATTTGTGGCCGACTGGCATGTACCTGGAGTTACTTCCCAGTAAATCAGGATATATTTTGGCAATGACACGTCGACTTTTGACTTCGAAGTGCTCAATTATTTCTAGCTTATGTGCGTAGATATGCGACTACTGAGCAAATCGCACGAACGAAGTGGCCAGTTAGCAAGTCCATTTAATCACTCGTCAACAGAAATCCTGGAGATGAAGCATCAACAAATGATCACCTGAAGAATGTTATCATAAATACGGCCACAAACATACTTGGCCCCAGCCGCAAAAAGAGTCGGAGCGGCTGGTTTGACGATGAATGTAAGCTAGCAACGGAATGGAAGAATGTTGCATGCAGAGTAAAGTTGCATTCTCGAGACCGGCCAAGAACTCCGGCCAGGTGAGAAGCGACTTCACAGATAGAAGAAGGAAGCCTGGGAGAACTAACAGGCCTGAGAACTCGAAAAGTACAGGGAGCAACCGCACCAGACACGCAAGTTTTACCAACAAGTCAGCAGGATGAAGCCTTCTACACCTCGATGTTCATCCTGCCGAGACAAAGAGGGAAATCTGATTTCCGACAAAAAGGGTGTATTGGAGAATATATGGGTTGAGTACTTTGATGAACTACTGAACAACCAGGACATCGGACGTGCAATTCATCGGCTTAAAAATCATAAGTCGCCAGGAGCTGATGGAATTACAGCCGAATTAGTTAAATATGGAGGCAACCAATTACACCCAACTTGTGCTCAAGGTATGGGACAGCGAATCAATGCCTTGCGACTGGAAAAGAGACATTATCTTCCTCATACATAAAAAGGGAGATATCACACAGTGCAGCAATTATAGAGGTATCACGTTGCTGAGTACCATCTATAAGTTATTGTCCGCTCTCTTGCTAGGCCGGATAGCCCAATACGCTCAGAACATCATTTCTCCATACCAAAGAAGCTTCACTCCAGGCAAATCAGCACAGATCAGATTTTCTCTATGCGGCAAGTGATGGAAAAACTGTTGGAATATGGACATCAGTTGCACCATCTTTTCATCGACTTTAAAGCCGCCTATTGCCTATGAGAGCATTCGGTATCCCAACGAAATTGATAAGACTGACTAGCTGACCCTGACAGATAAAAACAGCAGGATCACTCTCAAGACCATTCGACATCTACAACGGTCTACGACAATGGCATGCCCTATCATGCGTCCTCTTTAACCTGGCCCTCGAAGAAGTAATCCGTGATGCTGAGGTAATTGCAAGAGGTACGATCCTCTTTAAGTCCACCCAACTACTGGCCTATGCTGATGATATCGACATCATGGGAAGAACGACCCGAGACGTACAAACGGCCTTCATCCAGATCGTGCAGGTGACGATCCGCCAGAGATCTTGGGCTGCACATCAATGAAGACAAGACAAAGTATATGGTGGCAACGTCAGCACCAAAAACCAACCGACCAACAACATCACACCGCACTGGTCAAACGGGAAGAATAAAGATAAGAGGCTATCTAGGGTCGAAAGTCACAACCGATAACAGCTACGATGATGAAATCCGCGCACGGTTGTTGGCAGTGAACAGGCCATATTTCAGCTTACAAAAACTGTTCCACTCGAAATGTCTCACCATAAGGTCAAATCTCTTACTGTATAAGACAATGATCTTGCCATGTATTCCTCGGAGACTTGGGTTCTTAGCTAAGAAATTGCGAACTCTTGGCCGCGTTCGAGAGAAGAATCTTCCGAAAATTGTTGGCCCCCTACATGAAGATGGACGATTCCGTAGCCTACATAACGACGAAATTTATGAGCAACACCATGACCGTCAGGTTGTAGATAAAATTTGGCTCAATAGGTTACGGTGGGCGGATCACTTAATCCGTATGGATGAGGATGATCCCACCCGGAAAGTCTGTAAGGGCAATATCGATGGTAGAAAAAAAAGACGAGGCAGGCAGCTTTTAGGGATATCGAATTGGTGGACCTCGGCGCAAAACCGGGATGTCTGGAGTTCTTTATTAAGGCAGGCCTAGACCGGATACCGTTGATGATGATGGTCAAATGTATTTTTCAATTGTGTCATACGCTGTGTGGCAAGTGGTACCTTTTGGCTGAAACCAAATGTATGTAAAGTTAATGCCTTCTAATTGAGGTATCAAAAATTTACTAATCATGGTTTAAATTAGTTGGTGGCAAGTTAGTCAAACTTTTCAATAAAAGATTGATTTGGTGATACATATATACAAATACGTATTGCTGGAACTAACTTCGTCTTTCTTCGCAGTTTTATTTTCTGAAAATTATCCTTATCATTCGGGTTTTTGTGACTATCGTATCCTAAATGTGCTTTTCTTTAGTTTTCCCAAAGTTCCACCAAAGTAAAAAATTGTGCTTGTTCAGCCTTTTTTCAAGAGGAATTTTGGAAATGTGAAGGCTTTCGTATCGGTCAAGTTTCCCAGCGTCGTTAACTTCCTACGTCAAGACAGAGAGCTCTCAAATTCCCTGATCAGCATGCATCTCAGCTTCATGCCTTATGCACTTGGTGAAATCCTTGATAAGTTTTGCAAAATTTTCGGAAAACACCAATTAAGTGTTGAATGAAGGCTTAAATAGAAGAATCCGGATAAAAAAGTAGTATTTACTAACAGTTCCATTCGCCAGGGCAGAGATGACCTCATCAAATACTGCCTACCTATTCGATTTTGGCTTTCTCCAAAAGATGGTTTTTTTATTTAACCGTTGTTACTATTGTCTTTCACGTCCTTTCTGATCCGAGTATATAATTCATTACATTACCCGCTGTTAAACGGAAATCCAAATTCTGATTGAGGGTTCCTTCTTACAATCGCAATCCCAGGCCCAGGTGGAAAAGAGGCATCCATACCGGACGAATAATTTTCGCCCAAAGTTGTTGAAAACAAAACGTTATTAAAATCGGTCGGTCCTCTGTGTTTCATACACACTTTTCTCAGAAACGATTGCTCCTATTGATACGAAATTTGATGGGTAGATTGGAACTGTAAGCCACCACGCAGGCGGCGAATTGCAGTATTACATATCGAACTTAAGGGAGCAACATTTTTTTCCAACGAATATAAGCATGCGGGGTTTCAAATGAAGGATCTCAGGAGTACTTTTTGGTTTTGTCATTCGTTGCGAAGGGAACGAGTGCGGGAATCCGAAAATGGTCAATCAGTTCAAGGACCCATTCTAAGAAACTAAGAAACCAAAAAATCTAAAAAAAACTGTCCATGCACATGATGTCTAGCCTCCGAAATACTCTCTGTAACGATATCTGCCCAAATAAAGTTAGTAATAGTATATTATTATATTTTGAAAATTTACTAGAAACCCCCCTAAGTTCATCCTAGAATCGTAAAATGGTCTGCAGTAATATAGAGTTTAATATGAAGCAGCATTCTGGAAAGTTCAGTGAAAATCTTCCCATTATTAACAAACTTACAGTAGGTCAAAGTTGTTTCTTTTTCGTCGAATAACTACTCCTCTTGGGGTAAAATGTCAATACAATATCGAATATATTCAACGCATAAACACCTCAATATATACATAAATGCAAGCATGCAAGCATCCCAAATCTTCTTTTATAAAAAGTCAACAAAATCTTTCATATCTTCCAACTTGTTTTCAGATAATTTTCAGCCCGGGCATGGATTTTCTCTCCACCGCCCTGCCTAAAAGCAGATAAAGAAGACATATTTTGTATCTACTCCTTTATATGTCGTATCCAGTCTGGAATTGCATTAGGTCGTACTTTATCCCACCCTGTCTTCACTTAGCCCACTGGCTTCTGTATATTATGGATAAGCCTATATCGACGGGCCATTCTTTGCCTACATGTCAACGACGCACACTGTTTCACAAGATGTTGTTCGATAGGAGCCGCATATTCGCATGAATGTAATTTAGAATATTCTAAGACGGTCAGTGCAGATGTCTACACTGGTAGCACGATTAGCAACAGTCTACTATGTATCGGGCTACCTACATTCGATAGCAGCATTGCTAGTGTTAGGGTAATAGTATACGTTTGATGGCCAATAGTATATGCTTTATGGAGTTGACAATTATTAATAAAAATAATTTAAAATTGAAATTAAATTAACTTTTATCAAGAATATAAAAAGATACTTATATTACTTAATTAATAATATATAATTTAAAACTTAATTGAAACTAATTTACTTTTGAGTTTTTGTCTAAGTTACTTTTCCTTAAAAAGTTTTGAGAAAAAATTCGTATTTTTGGCTTGGCGGGAATGAGCGGCGAGCCGCCGGCGGGTGGCGGACCAGACCGGCACCCCACCATAAGGCCTAGGGGCACTCGGATCGGTCGTGGAGTCCGCAACGAGGAGGATCCAGACTTGAAAATAGCCAAAGTGAGGATAGCCAATCTTGAAAGAAGAAATGGCGAGCTGGCGAAGACACTCGAAGATTTCAAAAATCAAATGACAATATTGATAAAAAAATGGAAAGCTTACAGAGCAGCTAATGGCTGGGGAGGCGGGCCCGCCGTCTCCAAAGGTAGCCAGAAAAAAGGTTAAGCTTTCTTCGACTACTTTTGCAGTCATGAAGGAACCGGGCTGCCTTGAGGGCGAACAAGTTCTCGATAGCGAATCTGTCCGTATGGAGGACATAGAGAGCAGTAAAGCAGACGATACGAGAGTCAGCGACAACGGTGGCGATGGAAATGTCCCAGAAGAGGATGCTAACCAGGCAAGTTGCAGTAGTGAAAATGGAAAATTAGGTGAGTTTTTGGTCTACGTTTCCAAAAAATTAAAGAAAAAAAACAAAACTCAAGAAAAAATGTTAAATAATGTAAAAAGTAATGCCAG
This sequence comes from Hermetia illucens, assembly GCF_905115235.1. NCBI lineage: Eukaryota > Metazoa > Arthropoda > Insecta > Diptera > Stratiomyidae > Hermetia > Hermetia illucens. Next base: position 130,080,656 of record NC_051850.1, on the reverse strand, counting down.
TACGAGTGAAAATTTAAAAAATAATGCAAGTGTGGGTGAAAATTTAAAAAATGGTCCGACTGGGGATACAATTAGCACCCGAAATAAAGAAAAGGGGGAAAGGGTACCCCCCATTCATGTTGATAAATTAGGTGGTAGAGATTTAGCCACTCTATTTAATAGGAGCGCGGGGCTCTCAAATTTTGTTATTAAAAAGACGAAGGCCGAGAGAGCCCAAGTCAAATGTAATAAAATTGCAGATTACAAAAAAGCACGAGAGGTCCTCGAGCGAGTGAAGGCTCCTCACTTCACCTACACTCCAAAGGAAGAGAAGGCGCAAACCTTCCTTCTGAAAGGCTTTGATGCGGAGGAAGAGCCCGATGAGGTGCTCAAAATGCTCCGGGAGACGGGAACTGAGGTCAAGCTCCTCTCAGTGTCATGGTTTAGTACGAGGAGATCCATTTTGGAAAAACGAATCCTGCCGCACTTCCTCGTGCAGATAAGCCCGGAGAGCCGGGGAAGCCATCTGATCGGCATCAGGTCGCTTAATTACCAAGCCATTCGTTTTGAGCGCCTGCTAAGGGGCGAAATCGTCCAGTGTCGAAGATGCCAGCGCTATGGTCACTAGGCAGTGAACTGTCAAATGACCTTACGATGTGTAAAGTGCGGGAAAGACCATACCGCAGCCGAATATTCGCTGACTGAAGCAGATGGCACGGAAAAAACTTTCTGTGTTAACTGCGGAAGCGGAGGGCATCCGGCTTCGTACCGTGGATGTCCTGCATACCGCAATGTTAACGTCACAAGGCAGCAGGCACCGAGATCGGCCCAAAGAACGAAGGTGTCAGCGGCGTTGGACGGTACCGTCCCTTCGGCGCCAATCGTCTCGGGGATCCCATTGGTAGAAGTAGTTCGACAAGGGGGAGCCAAGAAGCCCCAACAGCAAGTGGCGGGATGAACACTATCCTCAATAAAATACTAACCATGTGTGAAAACATGCAGCATACGCTACACGTACACAATACAAAAATAAATAGCATAACAGAATATTTACACAAACAGCATGCCCGCTGCTAGGTCTGCAGTCACAGCGGTACCACTGGATGGTCTCCGGATCCACGTCATCATTGTGGGTCGCCATTATCGTTTCAGGCATATTAATAGGAATTTGAAACCTTTGAGTGTATCGAAGTCTCATGTATTCTGTTTTCACTGCCTAGAGGAGGGAATTTATACATTCTGCCAGTCTATGCAGTGGGAAACAACCGAGTCAAGTTCAAGGAGGAATTCCATTCTTTGTTCACGATACTCGAACTGAATAGGCTGCATAATTATTATATTATAGCTGGCTAAACGCGACAAACAATCCCAGAGGGGTATTCCTCAAATCTTGGATAGAGCAATACCAGATAGAGTATAAATGCGAATTATATGGGTCAGAGAGTCCAACCTGGCCCAGGGCAAATTCCTATCTGGATTTGTGCATTGCTGACGCGCGCTTGAACTTTAATTTTAGGAATCCTCAACGGAAACTACAGACTCTTCCTTACGATAGCGACCATAACGCTATTCTTATTGAAGTTCTGTTTGATGGACGAAGAGTTCGCTTTCTGCCGATGGACAGTGGCGTCCACAGGCTGAACTTTAAACAAACAAATTGGAAGAAATTCCAAGAGAGGTTTATTCAGGAATATCGAGAGGAATGCCCACCTCTTGATGAGGAAAACGATAGTACAATTGCACCAGGTGACATGAACTTGAGCAACGAGGAAATACTTCAGTATCTTCTCAAGCTTGAGAACTTGACGCTGGAAACAATTGAACAAGTCGTCCCTAAGATTAAACCTCGCAATAATATGGAAGGATATGAAACTGCAGCCATAAAACGGTTGAAAAAAGTGAAAAGCCTTCTGCTGACTCGCGTCGACAAAATCTATCGGAGATATGGGGACTATCATCATCCCATATTGGTTGAGTTCAAATCATCTTATCCGTCAACATTACATAAATGAAGTGAACTTCCAATGGCGGGAGAAGTTAAAGGGTATTTCACCAAGCGATCCAGATTCCATGTTTACTAAGATAAATACGTTATTCCGGAAGAAGTCACGAATAACTGTACCGAGAATTAAAGTCGGTGGCAGCGAGACACAACACCTTATTGACTCAGGTATAGACACGAATAGTGTAACTGCTGATGCGCAAGGCAATTACATCGTGATGGATGATGCTCTGAAACTCGAACTTATAGGGGAGCACTTTGAATCGGTGCATCGGCCCAGAAGGGACTTAGAGCCAACGCGACTTTCGGAAATTGTAGAACGAGATGTCCACAATTTCAAATATAGCCTGAACGGCACCACAGTTCTCCAATTTAGCTCTGCGTTGCAGGCTGATCTCATACCGAGTGATAATCTGCTTGATTACTTTGTCTCATGTGTAGAGTTAACTTCCAAATTTAGAAGAGTAAACAATAAGAGATCATCCGGTATGGATGGCATTCCCAACGTGGTCCTCAGGCATTTACCAGACATTGCCATTCGTAATTATTGCATTTTGTTCAATAATTTATTGAACAATTCCTGCTTTCCAGGACAAAGGAAGAAAGCCCGAGTATTCCCGATTTTAAAGAGAGGGAAGGATTCATCCAGCCCTCAAAGCTACCGCCCAATCAGTTTGTTGCCTAACATCAGCAAGGTGTTTGAGGTTTTGGTATTGAAAGCCTTGAACGGGCATATCAAGAAGAAGGAATTATTGCCGAACGCGCAATTCGGATTTCGATCTGGACATTCGACAATACATGCAATAACGAAGGTAACGTCTGATATTTGCAGGCGGATTAACAATGGTGAGTGCGTAGGCGCTTGCCTTATAGACATGGAGAAAGCCTTTGATACCGTCTGGTTGGATGGACTGATTTTCAGGCTCCTGAAGAATGAGTGTCCCAGCCACCTCGTAGCGATGATGTGTAGTATGCTGTATGGCAAGTGCTTTGTCATTACGGACGGAAATCTCACTACTAGCAGAGAATTTCATGTTCTCAATGGATTACAGCAAGGGACAGTGACTGCGCCTACACTTTTTGCGGTATTTGCCGGCGAATTGCTCAATTCTTGCGATTTTAATAAATCTCCTAAAAGGTTGTTGGTTGCCTTTGCTGACGATCTGATAGCCTACACGCGCACAAGAAGGTAACTGAGGTGCAAGTTGAACTTCAGAAGATGTTCAATGATATTAGGTTCTTCACGAACAGTTGGCGGATGAAAACCAATGCGCAAAAGTGTGAAACGATTCTGTTTCGAAATTCCTTGGCGTATGCCAGTAGGAACTTGAAAAGGAATTGGAGAGATTTCCACATTGTCGCAAACGAGGATAGTTCTGAGCGCATTCCTCATAAGCAGTGCGTTAGATACCTGCATGTGCGTCTTGACGAGCGTCTCCAATTTAACGAGCACGTTAAAGTCGCGCTAGAAAGCGCTCGCAAGGCATTCATGTCTCTTCGAAGACTCTTTTATGCTCCACATCTTAGTCGGAAGGTTAAGATTATTTGTTATCTTACTTTGGTTAGACCGGTGCTCACCTACGGGTGTGCTATCTGGTTTAATTTGACTGCTAGCCAAATGGAGAAAATAAGGATCTTTGAATGGAAATGTCTGCGTGCTTGCACGGGACTTAATAGGACTGTTTCGTCAAACTATGAGCACTATGTAACTAATGAAGTGATGTATGCAGCTGCTGCTGTGCCAAGAATCGACACAATTATCGTCAGATTGATTCGGAATCATATAGTGCGATCTGCTTCGCATGGTGAGAACCCTTGGGTTTCGCAACCGTTCTACCCAAATGATGGGTATTTCGAGAAAACTCTCACGACAGGCTTCATTCCTCCCGAAGCGTTCGTGTATCTTGACAGGAATGGTCTAATTCTTGATTCTGCCGGTGATCCGGTTATGTATCATATACATAGACGGGCCACGGACAAAAGGATAGAATACCCCCCGAATTTGACAGTGGGGGCTCCGGTATTCGACTGGAAATACTACAGAGCGAGAGCAATTGATATTAAGCAGGATGAAAAAGAGAAATCTTGGTACTGGTGGCTGCGGGATGCCGGTTAGCGGTGGCCGTGCTCAGTTCTGCCATTTGTTTCTTGGTGGGGCTTTGTAAATATGTACATATTGAACGGGTGCTGATTTTGTCTCCAGTTGTAACTTATAAATACATACGTTATTATTCTTTGTTTTTTTTTGTATGGATGTTATTGTAAAAAAAAAGAAAAAATGTATAATATAAAATATATAATTATGATAGTTTTAAGAACAATAATTTAAATTAAAAGTATCTTTTGAAGCGATAAAACATTTATTATAATACTATTATTACTTTTATATTTCTTTATTTGCCACTAAGGCCAAGTGAATTCTGTCGGGTTTTTGACCATTTCCCGACAACTTATTGTAAAATTAGATTTTTATTTCTTACTGTTTCTCTTCTCTGCCTGTAAATTGTTATTCGAAAACTTTGAGAACCCACAGTGGCCATTAGATTTAAGTTATTTTTGTTATTTTAAAAGATTGTTTTTTATTGTTCATTTTTCCAATCTATATACTATTGTTACCTATTTCTTAAAAATAAAAATGATTTTAAAAAAAAAAAAAATGGAGTTGACAAATCTCCCATCAGGCACGCTTATGATCTGATTGGATAGCAGGTAAAAAACGACCACGCGTGGATAAAAGTTGGAAAGAATACCCATAAATAAAACCAAGTATGGAGGAACAGAGGAAAATGAAAATTAGGGTGCAGGGCTTCGAAAACCAAGTGCCCGCAGTTTTTAGGGGTGGGTAAAGGGGCTTCCGCCCGCCGATGTCCAACGAGCTCCTCAGCAGTGGGAACCTTGTTTACTGTAGCATCTACTGCTACAAGTGCACGGGAGGGCCTATAACTGACACAATCAAGGGACCCATTCCGAAGATGCTTTATGCTTCGTAGATCCCCATCCATAGTGGCACATACTCCGCGACCGAAGGCGCTACCCCCATACGAGGAGGAGAAAGCTTGACGCCAAACCACCCAAGCGGTTAGGATATAGCATCGAATCGGGGGCTGCTTTTATCGTACTGAGCAGCAAGATCATGGAGCTTTCTGAATTCTTGCAAAAACACAAACATTCACCAGAATATAAAGAGCATAATATAAGGGGCATCCAATTGGAATACGGCAAGGAGCAGGATGACAGACGAGTGAAGTTGTCGGGTGAAATAATGAGCCAGGCGACACAAGTGACACCTGTTTAGAATACGAAAGAGAATAATCCGGAAAGAGGATGCGCGAACGTTTAGATGAATCAACAATCCAGCAAACCCCGAAGAGAAAATGGGCTCCACTCCCAAAAAGTGGAGCCGGTAAAGAGGAGAGCTGGAGCTCCCAGCAAAACTCACGCAGCTGCAATTCTGGAGAAAGGGAATGAATCCCACGTGGAGGATATGGAAGCCTAGAGAAAAGTGGAACCGCGCTCCGCGAAACCCATACTGCCGCTTCACCAGCTAGCTCGACAAACGGAAGCAGCCTCTGCAACCTCTGGGCGGGAAACACTCCTCCCACTATGCACAATTGAAATATGCTTATGAACCATGCGGGCCTGATTTTAGCAGCCATCTTACCCACTGCTTGCCGATGCAATAGGCAGTAATGATCCCTGCCTGCTTTCCACCATATCCTCTTCTTTAGCTCTTTATTTTCGACTCCCGCGCACTCTCTAAATTTAACTCATTTTTCAAAGATGTGCAGATTTCCTGATCCTCGCAATCAACCATAGCTAGTGGGCAGTTTATATAAAGGATAGTTTGTTCACCGAAAGATGTTTCGATATATTTTTATAAGCCGCTGTGTTCGTATTTTTCGCTACATAGTTCTAACAAAAATCATTTGACAAATTTGTATCACATTGTCAAAAAGAAAAAAAGATGTTTCGATATATTTTTATAAGCCGCTGTGTTCGTATTTTTCGCTACATAGTTCTAACAAAAATCATTTGACAAATTTGTATCACATTGTCAAAAAGAAAAATGTTATCAGTGTCCAGGTCGCGCCCTTCGGTTCCTCTGCTTATAATTTTATCTACTGCTAAAGCAGCCACAGCAATAAAATATTGATGATCGATTTTTAACTTTATCTCCTCCGCTAACCTCCATATTTTGTTTTTGTACTGTGTTTCTTCTCATAACCAATAAAGAACTGCAAACGGATGGCTATTCACTTTTCTCCATTAGCTGTGAGCACTATCTGACGGTTACCACCAAGTGGTGGAAGTAAAAACAAGCGGAACAAGATACGGTTAATGATGCTCTTGTAAGACGTTAGTTCCCCATTCCGGTATATCATCATCAACGGCGCAACAACCGGTACTCGGTCTGGGCCTACCTAAGTAAGGAATTCTGGACATCCCGGTTTTGCGCCGAGGTTCAGTATCCCGAAAAGCTATTTGACGTCCTGGGCTACCCCGTCGTTCCATACAGGCAGGGTCTACCTTGTTTTCTTTTTTTGTACCATAGATATTTCCCTTATAGGCTTCCCGGACGGGATCATCCTCATCCATACGGATTAGGAACCACAGCCTATTGAGCCGAATTTTATCAATAACAAAATGGTCGTGGTATCGCTCATAAATTTCGTCGTTATGTAGACTACGAACTCGTCCATTCTCATTTAAGGGAATGAAAAATTCTTGGATGGGTTCTTCTCTCGAACGCGGCTAACAGTTCGCAATTTTTTTTGCTAAGAACTCAAGCCCCCCAGGAGTACATGAGGACAGGCAACATGTTAAAGAGGACACATGATAGGGCATGACAGGGCATCAACAGCAGTCTAGTTGATGTTCAGTGGTCTCGAAAGTGCTCCTGCTGCATTTATTTCACCTCGCATATTGATTAGGGAAAGCCTAGTCAGTTTGATCAGTTTCGTTGAGATACCGAATTCCATCATGGCCGTGTACAACTTTACTCTGGCTATGCTATCTTAGGCGGGTTTCAAGTGGATGAAAAGATGGTGCAACAGTTCATCAAAGTACTCAACCCATCGATCCAATATGTCAAGGCTGGGAGGTGGCGACGTTCAATCAGCTGGCAAGATCATTGTCTTGTACAATAAGAGCTTTGACCCTATGGTGAGACGTTTCGAACGGAACAGTTTTTGTAAGCTAGGCTCTGTTGGCTGCCAACAACAGTTTTGTGATTTTCGACCCTAAATAGGAGAAATTATCAACGGTCTCAAAGTTGTAGTCTCCTATCTTTATTCTTCCTGTTTGACCAGTGCGGTTGTTGGTTGGTTGGTTTTCGGTGTGGGTGTTGCCATCTACATTTTGCCCTGCCTTCATTGATGTGCAGCCCGAGATCTCGTGCCGACCATGGCCTGCTCGATCTGGATGAAGGCAGTTTGTAGATTTCGGGTCGTTCTTCCCATGATGTCGATATCGTCAGCATAGGCCAGTAGTTAGTTGGACTTAAAGAGGATCGTACCCCTCGGATTTTCCTGCTCACTTGTTGGTAAACCTTCCGCGCCTGGTACGTTGGTTCTGCCAAGATTCCTTTTTCCGTCTGTGAAGTCGCTTCTCCGCTCGACGGAGTTCGTGATAAGCCTTTGCGCGTGTCCGCGAGAATGCAACATCACTCGGTATGCAGGATTCTTCCGTTTCGTTGCTCGCTTACATTCATCGTCAAACCAGCCATTCTGACTCCTTTAGCGGCTGGAGCCAAGTATGTTTGTTGTATCAATGATAACGTTCTTCAGGTGGTTGTGAAGATCATTTATTGATGCTCCATGTCCAGGATCTCTGTTGTTGATATCCTCTGTTGTTTACATCCTTTTCCCTCTTATAAGTGTTGCGAAGGGCTGTGTTGTGGATGGCTTCAGTGTTAACTCTCACCTGATTGCCAGAGGGGAATCTGGACGGTGTTGTTATTCGAGCTCGGAGCACCATACTAGCGAGATAGTTATCCGAGTTTATATTGGCCCCCCTATATGTTCTAACACTCATCAAGGCTGAGAGGTAGCGGTGTTCGATCAACACATCGTCAATTTAGTTGAAAGTGGTCCCGTCTGGAGAGGCCCACGTATGTTTGTGGACCGCTTTCCGCGCAAACCAGGTACTTCCAATAACCATTTCGTCTGACACTGCAGTTCATTATCATTTGCGCAGTCCGTTATCATTTGTATTTTGAAGTAAGCTATGGGAGACAACGTATCGCCTGAATACGGGCTTCGTCCCTACCTGACTGTTAAAATCCCCAAGTATGATTTTGATATCATATCTGGGACAGGTTTCGAGGGTTCGTTCTACTGCCTCGTAGAAGGTATCCTTCTCCGACTCTGCTGTCTCCTCTGTAGGGGCGTGAACGTTAATGAGGCTTATATTTCTAAATTTGCCTCGCAAACGCAGAGTGCATAGCCGTTCGCTTATGTTTTCAAAGCCGATAACAGCAGATTTCATTTTTTGGCCGGATGGCCGCTATAATATATGGTGTAGCGACTCTTCTACAGGAAACCGGTCCCTGTCCAACGCATGTCCTGTAACGCTGTTACATCAGCACTATATTGGACAGGGTATTGGCTAGCTGCTTTGCAGCTCCATCTCTATACAGGAAGAAAATGCGCAAATCGTTATTCCGTTATCGTTACCGGATTCGTCGTTGTGTTATCCGTCCAGTCCTAGGCTCCTTCTGTGGGTTCTTAATATCGGTTTTCCGTGTAGGGTTGTCAGCCCTACCCAACCCCCAAACCTGGAGGACCAGTTGATACAATTTGTCCCATTTTTAGGCGCGGGAGACTCGCCTTCATCCTTCACCGTCTTCAGCTTTTCGTTAAGAAAGAGCTCCCAGCGGTATGAGTAGCGCGTGGAAGGTGAATACAACTATTGTTTGAAAGCTCTAAGCCTTCATTATCGTTTGTCTCCGTCGCTCAGCTCGATACCATCTTGACCAATCATGGGCGAATCATAAAACTTTTTCTTTAATATAAATAAATAAACTGGAAAGTTTAGTGCGAGTCCTACTATTGTTAACAAAATTATAGTGTGTCGAAATTGTCCCTACTGCGTAAATTTACTTCAGCCTCAGGTATATATCACATTATAGTAAATAGTTTGGCATATACGCTTCAACCTAGGTACAAATGAAATTGTCGTGCAATGAAAAATTCTTATGTAAAAAATCCAGAAAACCTTTTATACCCTCTCATCTGTAAAATCCCGCGTTCCTCTACTGAATGGTCAAATAAACAAATTAAACATTATCCACCACTAACCAAATATCACGGACCGAAATAAACAAGAATGCAATGCATGGAAGGGTTAGCCTGTCGCACAGACAACGGCGGAAGTTTATCATTTATGTTACTTTCAAAGCCCTTCAAGTTCCTTTCAATGAATTTCCTTTCCACGCTTTTTGCTCCAATTTGTATACGACATATGTGCAAATATTCTCACGCTTTTGCATGAATCTGAGATACGATGGAAGAGGAAACATTCCTATCTTTCCACGACGAAACCTTTTTGAAGTGATAAAAACTGCATATAAAACCAGACAACCATTTGCAAGTGCCACTTTATTTTCACCACGTCCTTTAACGTACCTACAGACTGCAGCGCACACAAATGAATATCAGAGCAGCATGGGGATTCCCTTGCACAACGCCAGGATATTTGCACGTCGGTGCAAAGAACAATAACTTTTCATGATATATGCACATGAGACCGGAGAGAACGCAACCTTATGAATAGTCATAACATGAAAGTGTTTGGCCCAACCAAGTGGTAATATGTATGAGATTCAGAAAATATTCAACCCAGCTTGCTTTCGAATGAGACCAGCCAAAGTGGAAGCTTATTTTCAATTTTCACCATAATTACCTTTTGTATCCTGTGCTCAAGTTATTTTTATAATGGATCTCAAAGTTTCTCTTTCCCTAAGGACATGGACCATGCATGGTTTTATACAGCTTGGAAATGCAATTACCGTCTTCCTGCTTGATAAAAGTTTCTATGGAATGTAAAAGCATTTTTAATGTGGGAGCTGCCAACTTCCTGAGGTTTTATTACCAAAAACAAACCGATTACTATACATATACACGTTATTGTGGTTTTCAACTCTTTATTGAGAACAGCCCGTCAATCAAGGCTACCCCAACCAATGTTGGTTTTCAAAAAAAAGGTTTGAATTTACAATGATCTACTCCTTTGACATCCCTTTCTGGGGAAGCTCAACTACATCCCTACATCCGGTGTCGGTTCGTCTTAACTGTTTGTGCCATTTCCCTCAGTCATAGACCTAGTCTGAGTGAAGTCGAAAGGCTTTCAAATAACCATTTAGCGTTTAAGACCGTCGTTGGCCGTTTTCCCTCGACTTCAATGTTCAGACCAATTCTCGTCCAACCATACCATACCGGCCAATGCCATATCTTTGTCTCCAATACCGCGTTCGTTGCCTTTGTTAGCAAGTCAGCACTCAGAACCAGAAATAGAGGGTGGACAATACTGGAGTAGATCTCGGATTTAAAACGTCCGTTGGTGGACAGATTTGACGCCAGTGGTGAAGCAAATTCATAATGCAGTTCACCATTGGCTGCTAACATTGGTTCGGAATACTTAAACCGCTCAATTCATTCCCTATCACTGACAGCGGAAGTAGCTGTTTTCTGGGGTTGATAGCCAAAACTTCTATTTTATTCAGATTCAGTCTCGCACCGTATCGCATGAGGCATTCATTCAACTTTTAAGCCAGTTGTTCGAGATCAGCTTTGTTATGAGACGCTAGGGAAATAAAATATAGTAGAAATATTAAATGCCCTGGATGATACTATCCATGGCACGGACAAAGCAGAATGGTAAGAAAGCGTTTCCTCGATGAACACAGATGGAGACGCGAAGCGGTTTTGCCACATGTGGACGGAGAACATAGCCGTCATCAGATCACAACAAAAACTCCACGACCCTAAAACAAAAGTCCGTTGGATCGTTAGAATCAATGAATGCTCTGTCTGTCTGTCTGCCAGTCTGTCGCACCCACTTTTCTGAGAAAGGGTTACACCGATTGACGCGAACTTCAGTAGAAGGTTTGAAACTGTGAACCCCAACACATGTGGTGAATTACATTGTCACACGTTAATTTTAAGGGGGTCTCCATACACCTTATAGAGAAATACGAAATTTCTACTTTCTCACACAACTAAAAAAATCTGATAAAATTGTGCCAGTCCATGCACGTGATATCTAGAATCCAGTACGATACCTGCTCAAATGAACTTATTAAGGGCTGGTACCGGTTATAATTTAACAAAAAAAAATATATTTTAATTGCTTATACTTTCAGGAATCATCTCTTAAAATTAAGAAATTCGGTAAATTAAGAAAGCTACAGGCTAGAGGCTGTTGTCCAATTTTGCAATATTCCCTCTTCAAAATACCGTTATTCTATATTTATACACTATACACCAAAACATTGGCATTCTCTCACATGTTTAGTTTGTATTTAGAAGGATATATAAGCATTTATATGTATTTAAAATGGGTAAAAATCGGTATCAAAAAGCGCTAAAAAACGCATTCAAAATCAAAAAATATGTGAGAAAATTTAAAGGAAATCAGCATACTGCTGAACAGAGTACTAAATTTACAAGTGGTTTGGCTATTACAGTAACCGTAAAATCTGAGATTCAAGGTGAACTCCGGCCAGGGTTACATTTTATCACCGACATGATTTGTTCTTATTATCGGTGTCATTTTCCTTGCTGCCTTATCTAAGGGGCCACGACATCTTTTCCCACGTTAGCTACATTACTGACATATGCTTGCTCTCTCACCGGGTCATGGATCTTGACTAAATGACTCTGGATTTGAAAGAGAGAAGTTGAGTCGACTGAAGGTAAACACCAAGAAAACCATGGTTCTCAGTCTGATGCGTCATTGCACTCTCCGCGACTTCACAGACGCAAAAAGGAAGCCTGGGAGAACCAATAGGTCTGTGAGCTCAAAAAGTACAGGGAGCGTACAGGCGCGGAAATTTGATTTCCGACAGAATGGGCGTATTGGAGCGATGGGTTGAGAATTTTGATAAACTACGCAACAACCAGAACATCGGCGAGTTGGAGGTTCCGCCAAATGAAGACGACGGGCAAATACTGCCACCACCAAGCTTAGAAGAAAAAGTCCATGTAATCCACCGGCTTAAAAACCATAAGTTACCAGGAGCCGATGGAATTACAGCCAAATTGGTTAAATATGGAGGCGACCAATTACGCCAAGCTGTTCATCAACTTATGCTCAAGGTGTGGGACAGCGGATCCCATTCCCATACATAAAAAGGGAGACATCACGCAATGCAGCAATTATAGAGATGTTACGTTGCTGAGTACCATCTATAAGATATTCTCCGCTATCTTGCTAGGTCGGATAGCCCAATATGCCCAGAACATCATTGGCCCATACCATAGGGGCTTCACTTCGGGCAAATCAGCAAAAGATCAGAATACGGACATCAAACCGCCTATGATGGTATAGCCAGGGTAAAATTGTACTCGGCCGTGAGAGAATTCGCTATCCTGACGAAATAAATAAGACTGACTAGGCTGACCCCGATCAATGTGCGAGGCTAGATAAAAGCAGCAGGATCAATCTCGAGTCCATTCGCCGTGTGTGCATGACTCAAGATCATTAGGCATGTTGGCGACGCTTTTCGCATGGCTAATGGTGGTTTGATCCGGGTCCACTCTCAGCAGAGGACCTTGGCAAATGATAGTGCCGTAATTTCTTTTAGAGGAGTGTCGTCAGGTCACCGCGTGAACCTATCGATGATTGTGTGCGAGTCTCGCAATGGGCCAATGATATCGAGGTGAATGGTGTGAAAGCGGTTCGTGGATCAGAGGTACGTACCTACTTCTTTTCTCACATGCTTCGAAGTTTTACACTTCTGACATAAGATGCATTGCCTGGGCCAAAAATTGATGTCTTTATTCATGGACGGCCAGAACTGTTTCACGCTAACTAATCGGTTCGTTGTCCGGATGCCTGGGTGCGCCAGATCGTGAGCTGTGTTGAATACTCGCTTGCGAAATGCGTCCGGAATAAATGGCCTTGGTCCCTTTTCTGAGGTCTCGTAGTATAATGTAGAAACGGAGCGCCCGCGAAAGCCCGGAAATCGATTGTGGCGGAGATCTTCGCCTTCTCAATACGTGACTGAGCTTCAGCAACTACGTTGCCTTTTCGAGACACGTGTTGGATGTCAGAGGTGAACTGGCTAATGAAGCTCAGGTGCCTGAGTTGACGAGGAGAAGCTTGGTCGGGTTTTCTTCTTTAAGGCTTGTGGGTCTGCAAACACTGTGAACGGCCTGCCTTCTAGGGAATAGCGAAAGTATTTTATTGCGAGATTCGCGGCTAATAACTCACGATCGTAGGTACTGCAGTTCCGTTCAACTGTTTTGAAAAGAAGTTTAACGGCTGGTTTGGTTTGGTTCACATTTTGTTGAAGAGCAGGACCTATCACGATGTCTGATGCATCGGCGAAAACGATTAGGGGCATCTTGTTGAGGAAATGCCAGAAGCGTGGCATCCACCAGCTGTTACTTGGTTGACTCAAATGTCTTGATTGCGGCTGTGGACCACTCAATTAATCGGGTGTCTTTGATAATTGTTAAAACGACGGTAGAAGTTTAGCATGCCGAAGAATCTTCTCAGATCCTTAACAGTTTTGGGGAATGAGAAGCTCGCAATTGCTTACACCCTACCCGGGTCCGTTTGAATGCCATCAAAGCAAATATTGTGGCCAAGAAATCTCAACTGCGGTTGGAGGAATTTGCACTTTTCAACGTTGAGAACAAGACCAGCCTCAAGAAGACGTTGAGAAATGCACACGAGATGCACTACATACTCAAACTCTGAAGAGAAGGTGACCAGAACATCATCCATGTAAACGAAACCAAAGTTCAGATTTCGTAGAATAGGAGCTACAGGGATTTCTTGGTAGACATTGGTTAGATCCAAGGTAAAAAAATACGGCTACCAGCGAGAGAATAGGCAAAGTCATGGATGAGCGGTATAGGATATCGATCCGAAAAAGTCTGAACTTTTAGGCGGTTATAGTCGCCAAAAGATCTCATGCGCCGTTTGGTTTATGGACCATGTGGAGTAGCGACGACCAACAGCTGTCTGAGGATCTAGATGTACCCTCCTCGAGGAGCTCTTCAAGCATTTTCCGTGCAGCAGCGAGCTTCTCTCGTAGTAGTGGACGCACCTAGAGAAGATAAGACTGTCGGTGGTGTTGCTGTTGTGTACATCATGCTTAACTGTCTCGGAGAGACTACGCTTGGTAGCCATGTTGCGGTATTTTTGAAGAAGTGTACGAACGCGTTAGTCCGCATTGTCTCCCAAAATGATGGATAGAGTCTCGGATGAGCAGGTGTAGATCGTCCCTAATGACGTAAGGTTGATTCATGGATGAGTGAGGCACCTGCGTTGAAGTTCCAGTAACAAACCATAGTGGTACAAGAAGTGACGGCCCAAAATGCGCTATAATGAAATGCCACGAATACGTGCTTCGAAGTCTCAAACTCAGGTCTACTTGCCAGTAGCCATAAGTGCGGATGAATTTGCTGCCACCAATTTTAAAGCCTGCGGCGTTAATAGATGGTACATGGATACCGAGAGAACCGAAACCGCAGCACCTGTATCAATCAAATAGTTGTGTCTGCCCGGGGGTTGTAAACGGGAAGGCAACGTGGTGTTGCGCCTCAGGTAGCTGTCGCCAGGGGTACAGGTAGGTTTAGTTTTCTGTTAGAAAGGCGCAAGGGCTGCCACATTTTGTGACTTTTTCCGTGAACGGTTGGTGGTACCAGCATAACGCGGGACATGTCGAGAATCCTGACGACCAACTATCCGAGCGCCTATTTCGAGGAGCGCATCTCGACCGCGTCCCGGATGGAGAGCAGCCACGGCGTTGGCATGCTTTGCTACGGTGGTTGCCAATGCAGCTTATGAATGTTGTTGAATGTTATCCGGGGCTTCGCTTGCGACTTCAGCACCCATGAGCTGCAAGTACATTTCATGGATTTTGTCGGCAGTTGCCGCCAACATGTCCAGCGAACTAGAATCTGCACACGTGAATTGGCCTCCGGGAGTGCCCGGAAACTAACATATTTGCTTTGCCTACTTTCAATGATAATGATATTTAGACTGGACATTTTGTCGGCACCCACACTTTGCCTGAACACAAGCTAGATTGCTTTATTTACTCGATAACCAATTAATTCTGTCTGCTTAGATTTTTACTCCTTCTATCAATGACTTGACACTTGAATGTTTTTCAACTATTCAGCCTCCAATGACTCCTCGCTGCCTTTCGGATAAATAATGTGCCTAAGAAACTCTAAGTGGTGAACTACTAACTCTTGAACTTGCGAAGCGTTCGATATATTTATTCCCAACAAAAGATGAAACTTTCGCACTTGTATCCTTAATAATAATAATCGTTGGCGCAACAATCCAATTGAGAGAGTACTTCATTCAGACCTGTAACGATACAGGATTACAGTACCCTGTAGGAGGCAATGTGATCAGCATTACGCTTGTATCGTTGACTTGTACTTTTCGCATACAGCTCATTTCTAAACAGCCGACTTCTCACACTAAGTTCTTTTGATTAGCTAGGATCTATTCCCAACGCCAATTGACCCAACTTCTTCTAATTATTCTGTATTAAAAAGCACTTCCTGCATCATCTTTCCACTTTACCTCTCAGGTTATTCCCACTTCCACTTAGAATTTCTCCATTGCTAGAACCACATACTGACCATAGCTCGAACAGGAAGTTTGTTATTAGTCCTCTAGAATAAAAGTGAATCAAACAACAAAGCATTCTAGGAGCAACGATAATGTAAAATTTCCCATGTCGGAGAGCTTCCAGGATATTGTAAGCCTGCAGGATGCACGGTGGACGAGTAAAGTTCTCTTTTCGATACTATGTACCTACAACAGGAGCAGGAAAAATGCATTCTTTATTACCCGTTTCCATGCTCTGAATATTATTCAAACAATGGCGTTCATTGTAGCTGGATATAATTAGAATAGTGGAAGGCTGTATTGAAATTATTAAGTACATATTGCTCAGAGGTAATGATGTTGACTTCCAGGTCAGGTGAACAACCGCATTTAGAACAAAAAGGAGGATAATCAAACTGAATTGGTACGGATACTTCCACCAACCACTTTGCCCTGTCAGGAATTATATTAGGCGATAGTAAATTTTGGCAGTCACTAAACCAACTATCTAATAGGAAGAATCAGGTTGTATTCGGTATTCTGTACCCTTTTCAAGTAGATTCAGGTGAACTGTCACATGCCAGGTTTATGTCATAATAAAGCGCGTATTTATCGGTCCAAATGACGTTAAGATTTTATGGTTAAAAATCGCATTCTACTTTTTATATGCGTTTTTCTCGAAAGCGCATGTTGAAAATCTGCTGCCACCATAGCCCAAAATCTATCCATTCGTATTTGCAACCTTATCCAGTTCTGCATAAAATTTCTAAAAAAAGGGAAAAAACGACCTTCACACAGGATGGCACCCTGAATAATGAAGAACGCTCTCGTCTTTGGTTCCACTGGATCAAGTTGGACCATGACCTCTGATGGTCTCATTAGTATATACTTCTTCAGATTGTTTCGCGACGGCAGCCACAAGCAAGTCATCCCTGCAACCAATTATCTAAATCACCTTCGGAACAGGAAAGATAGGAGCCCGATTATACACCACGCTCAACAATAGGGGGCAAGCTCCGGACCCTGTGTCCCTCGTCTGTATCATACAAGAGTCCTTTTAAAAAGATAACTTTCGAATAGCGCAGTCAAGTAACTGGGGACACCCAATTTAGACAATAAGCTATTTGTCAAATCTCAACTAAATGAATTATACGCATTTTCATCCTCCATCGCGCCGTGACCCAGCTTCAATACTACTTGTGATTCTCCGCCAAACCTCCCCAAACCATAGGTACGCTGAAAAGATCCAACGTTGTTTAAACTTTTTATAGTCTCCTTACTTCAGAGAGGAAGGACAACGTCACTATTTTGTAGCTCGACGGAACCAATCTATAGCCCATTAAAATAATCTAATCTAATAATAAAGCTTTGAATTAAAGAGTGGTCGAAGGGTGGTATAGGTCCCAGGGAGAAAGGTGGATTGGTACCCACGATGGAACATGAAACCTGAAAAACGCCTGTCGAACCAACACCGACAGCTCTACTACCAAACCCTATCTCCACCCAGACGTGGTGACCGCTGGGAGTTATTTTTTAAAGAAAAGCAGCAGACGCAGAAGATTGAAGGCGAGTGTTTCGCCCCTAAAAACAGGACGAATTATATCAACCGGTCCACCAAGTTCGGGATGGATGGAGCCTCGAATTGGATGGATTTCAAAACGACGAACTCGGTTGTCGTACGGAAAGTTGCAGTTCAAATCTCATTGGTGGCAGTAGAATTTGGAATGATTTAACTTCGGATGCCACTAGACTCAGTTGTGAATGAGTACCTGAGTCAAATCAGGGTAATAATTTCGGGCGAACGCAATGCTGACCACATTGCCTCGTACAAGGTAATGTAATCCTGTAGTGTATCGCTGCGGTCTTGAATGAAGTGCTCTAACACACTTCAAGGCCCTCATCCAATTGGATTGTTGCATCAACGATTATAATTATTAGTAGAACGAATCCTCGAAACTTGTGCCAGGTATGATATCAAAATCATACTTGGAGATTTTAACAGTCAAGCAAGGGCGGAGCCCGTATCCAGGCGATACTTTGGCTCCCATATCTTACATAAAAACACCAATGATAACGACTGCGCATTATTTAGTTAGCAGTGTCGCACGAAATAGTTGTTTGAAGTACCTAGATTGCGCGAAAGTGGTCTACAAACAAACGTCGGCCTCTCCAGATGGGACCACTTTCAACCAAATTGACCACGTGCTAATTGAACGTTGTCACCTCTCAGCCTCGAAGAACGTCATAAAATATGAGGAACCCAATATAGACTCGAATCACTATCCCGTTGGCCTGGTGGTCCGGGCTCGAATATCAAGACCGCCCAGTATTCTCTCTGACAATCGAGTGAGAATGAACACTGAAGCCATCCGTAACACAGCCCTCGGTAACACCTATAATGGGGAAATGGGTGCCATAATAACCGCAGTCAACAGAGGCCCTGGAGATGAAGCATGGACAGTCCCACACAGCACCAGACACGGAAGTTTTACCAACAAGTCGGCAGTGGGAAGCCTCACGATCCTCATCGTGACAAAGAGGGAAATCTGATTTGCGACAGAATGGGCATATTGGAGCGAGGAGTTGAGTACTTGAATGAACTATTCATCAACCAGAATATCGGCGAGTTGGACGACCCGCCATGCATAGAAGAAACATACTTGACTCCGTGCAATTCATCAGCTCAAAAATCAAATAAATATGGAGGCGACCGATTACACCGACGACTCAATAACTTATGCTCAATCGGTCCATAGCAAAGCTCTTTTACTTTAGGCAAATCAACAACCGAACAGTTTGGCTCCCTGCAGCAAGCGATAAAAGACTGTTGGAATATGGTTATCAGTTCCACCATCCTATCTTCGACTTCAAAGCCACCTATGATAGCACAACCAGGGTAAAACTGTACACGGCCATGAGAGAATTCAGTATCCCAATGAAACGGATAAAAGTGACTAAGCTAACCCTCATTAAAGGCCAGATAAGCGCAGCAGGATCACTCTCGAAACCATTCGACATCAACAATGGTCTAAAACAAGCAGATGCCCTATCGTGCACTGTTTTTAACCTTCCGCTGGAAAAACTGGTTCGTGATGCTCAGGTAACTACGAGAGTCATCATCCTCTCTAAGTCTCTCTCTCTATGTACTGACACATTAAGAAAGGCAAGACGAAATATATGGTAGTAATGTTAGTACCAAAAACCAATGAGGCAAAAAACTCAAATAGCACTCTTCATATAAGAACAAGAAAGATAGGAGACTAGACCGTTGATAATTTCTCCTATCTAGGATCGAAAATCACAGCCGATAACAGCTATGACGATGAAATCACAATTGTCAAAGCTCTTACTGTACACGACAATGGCCTTGCTAGTCCTCATGTATTCCTTGGGCCTTGGATTCTTAGTAAAAAAATTCTTAGCCATGTTCGAGACAAGAATCCTCCAAAGAAGCCTCCTACAAGATGATGGACGATTGGGAAGCCTGTATACGAAATATCTAAGGGATATCACCACCATCTGATTGTGGATAAAATCCGGTTCTTGCGCCGTTGATGATGATAATCAATTGGGGATTTCAAATTTTCGCTTCTCAATCCAGGACACATAACATCTCTCTACTCTAGAAATGGAAGACATCGAAAGCCAGCAAAACCATCTCTACTCACCCAATTTTCCCCAGGGAGCTATGTAAAGACCCAGTATCTTCGGACGGGTTCAGCCTCCCCCACTTGTTCCTCCGGTGATAATTGTTTCCCCTTTCGTTCCTTCGCAGGCGCTCTACTCTTTGAACCTCACCATGAATGCAGTTTATGGCGCCAAATACTACATTGCATGTTTCTTCGGACTCAAGCATTTGCGGAATGATCATCCCTACTAGTAAAAGTCTCCTTAAGAATATTCAAGCCGTTCCCTTCCGCTAGCTAGTATGTACTCCGCGTTTTCATATTCACTTTGACACTCAGGACTAAAGGGCCTTAAACTAGATGCTTGGAATAACCCTATGTTTCCATCTTCCCTTTTGAGCATTAACGCAACCTAAAGCTTCTATTACTCCCAGCGTTTGACCGCATGCCACATAAACTCATCCAAAGTCCAGCGCCCTATTCACTGCTTTATGCAGATGATGTTTTCCTGGCATCTAATAGCAAACATGATCTCGAGCAATTTATCTATGGAATGATCGCCTCATGCAACACGATCTCAGATTGAATTTGAATAAACTGAATTGACGACCGATCTCCATGA
Source organism: Hermetia illucens (assembly GCF_905115235.1). Classification (NCBI taxonomy): domain Eukaryota; kingdom Metazoa; phylum Arthropoda; class Insecta; order Diptera; family Stratiomyidae; genus Hermetia; species Hermetia illucens. Next base: position 130,060,627 of record NC_051850.1, on the reverse strand, counting down.
AACAGGCACAATCACTGTGAATGGCAGCGACCTGCCCAGAACTGAGCGATTTAAATATCTCAGATCAATGTTATTAGCCAATGGAAAACTGCTTTATGAAAATGCTTCACACATTAGCGCAACCTGGATGAAGTGGCGTTTCACTTCAATGACCGTCTCAAAATTAAAATTTACAGCAATATCGCCCTTTAAGGTTCTGAGTGTTGGGCAACTATAAAAGAAAATTAATGGCGTCTTGCTATAATGGAGGCGAAGATGTTACGTTAAACTAATGGCGTGGCACGCTTTGATCACATCCGAAGTGAGGATACCCGCGGGCAACCTCATACCCCGATAGTGGTAAAATTGTAAGAGAGGCGTGTTTGATGATATGGTCACGTAATCCGCCAATTCACTCGCCAAAATTGGTCTGAATATCGTAGTCGATTATAACCAAAAGGCCAGCGCAACAATGCTGGCTTAAGACGGTAGATAGGGATTTGAAAACCTCGGGATTTCATCCAGATCAGGCTTTTCATAAAACAGAATAGCAAAACCGATCACGTCGAACCGACCCCGCTTATGAACGGGGCAAAGACTGAAAAAAAAGGAGAAGGACGTTTTTATTACTCCTGATTGTGCGCCTTTTGTCTTATCGTTGTTTGTTCGGAATGCGCTAACACTCAGAGGATATACACGCCAATTTTCCCTCATACGCCTTAACATTATAATCGATTAGGAATTAGAGACCTTGCTGATGATGTTGGCATTTCAAAAGGATCGACAAATACTATTTTGAAAAAGAATTTGGGCCTCAAACGCGTAAAGTCTCGAATGGTGCCGAAATCGCACATTTTGTTTTTGGAAGAATTTGGCACTTGAAAGACTGGAAAAACCGCTGGCATAAGTATGTAATATCTGGAGGCGATTATTTTGAAACTTCTGAGAAAATTTTTAATTTGTCTTATTTTTTGATATTAAGTTTAATCAAATCATCGAAAGATACTAACGTTCCACCAATTCAATTTCCTTAAAAGCTGTCTATTATCATGACCTACGCCATCATTCCATTTCAGGCAGTCAGTCTACCTTGTCTACTTTTTCCAACATAGATATTGCCGTTATTGACTTTTCGAATCATCCTCATCCATACGGATTAAGTAACCCGCCCACCGTAACCTATTGAATCGGATTTTATCCACAACGAGATGATCATGGTATCGCTGATAGATTTCGCTCTTATGTAGGCTATGAAATCGTTCATCCTCATGTGGGAGGCCAAAAATTCTTTGGATGATTCTTCTCTCGAACGCAGCCAAGAGTTCGCAATTTTTCTTACTACTAACCCAAGTCTCCGAAGAAATCATGAGGACTGACAAGATCATTATCTTGTACAATGAGAGCCTTTGCCCTATGGTGAGATGTTTCGAGCGGAACAGTTGCCACAACTGTGCGCGGATTTCATCATCGGAGCTGCTATCCGTTGTGATTTTCGGCCCAAAATAGGAGAAATTAGCAACGGTCTCAAAGTCCTATGTTTATTATTCTCGTTTGACCAATGCTATTTGACGTTGTCGGAGGGAGTTGCCTCGATTTTTTTCATAATTTGTATGTCACTCACTGGCCTCATTACACCAACAAAATCAATTTGCGTTCCCATGCATTTCGCTTCAGCCAGAAAGAGGCGTTAAGAGTGTCTCTAATAATACGCAACAACAAGCGCTTTCAGAATATTTTAAAAACGGATATATTAAAATTTGAAAACATTTAAATGATTTTAGGGTTTTTGGGAAAATTTAAAAAGTGGAAGGGTTTTCTTTCTTTTAGAAATAATTTTTTTAGATAGATGATTATCGGGATGGGAATTAAGAAATTTAAAGTGTGTTGAAGATACTAAGGGGTGCTAAAACATGGAAACGAAGTTAGATACTAACGCAAGCTAATAATACAATACTTTTCAGAATTAGCTGTGCAAAAGGGTATACAAACAGAACCTTTATTCAACCGAAGTTCCTCACATAGCAAAGCACAAAACCGTCTTTACCTGAAGCGCCCACCTTCCAATTTCCTGACTTATGTATCTGTTATTTATTACTCCTTTCGAAAATCCATTATCTCCGACTTTCTACATAAAAAGTTGCCTTAAATTCTGGATAGGTCATCCCAACCTGGACCCCATCTGTAAATAATTGAGCTCATTACCTTGTGCCCTATGTCAATCGCCCCGTAATTAACTTAACAACCCGACATAATTCATTCATCTTGCTCTCATATTACCTCCCTCCCCATCCCAAAACGCAGAATGACTCTACTCAACATCCGAAGTAATGATTTGTTATCGTCGGGAACTTTATAGTCTGCACCGGGAGATAATTAGTCAGCTTATGTGGACACTTAAAGACGGTAAATATTCATAATGGTCGCCATTAGGTAGTGTTATCACGTTGATAATGAGACGTAAATGATGCATATCAAATGATTCGGTGGCCCAGCCAGTCCCAGCAAGCCAAGGCTCAGGGCAAGTCCAAAGTTGAGTCCATTTTAGTCAAGTACGTACTTAATCCTGTTTCCTACTTTATTACAAATTATTTCTTATCCAGTTTTATGGAGTTTTTCATGCTTCCGTCGGGCGAATATTCAGGTACAACTTTTTACTATGTTATTGTGTGCAACGAGGAGCAGGATTTGATTATGGAAATTTTTCTGCAGTTACACCAAAGAAGTTAATCTGGCATTACTAGCAGTAAATCTGATTTAATGGACGAAACTGACACAATGGAAGATGGGTTATCTTAAGTGAGTGCTTTCATTGTTTTTAATTATAATTATGCAGATTAGAAAACCTGTTGATAGTGCTACAAGTGGTTTTATTATCATAATCAAATTCAAGCTATTTTATACACTCCCCTTCATAATACCTTGAGCGATACTTTAAAATAGGAGTGCCAAAAAGATGCCAACTACCGAATGGGGCTACGGAAAGTTTACTCGAAATAACAAACTACTACGAATGACCAGGAGAATAGCAGACTTGTGATGTTTGGGTCAAGGAACCCTGCTACCTGATTTCGGAAGTTGACGAAGCAATATATCTATAATATCAATATATCTATAATACAAGGCCCAATTTTTTTTTTTTAGTAAGGTAGGTGTGTTGGAGAGTGTTGGACTCCCGCAACAGCACGCTGGCGGACTACCAACTAAACACCTCCCTGTCATCAGAGAACTAGCCTGGAACCGTTTGACACATTACTTCGGGCTAGCCCTCCCGCTCTCCCGGCTTTGGGAGCCTTCAAGTCAGGGAATTCCTTTCACCAACGGGAGGGGAGGGGAGGAAGGGAGTTGTTGTTAGTTCAAGGAACCCCTTACCGTCCGATCCCTCCGCCGGTCGAGTTCAATCTTCTTCGTAATAAGAAGAGCCCGAACATAATGCGCAATATGATTCCAGGTGCCAGCGCTCTTCAGCATCTCTCTGACAATGTTGTCTGGAGAGAGCTCCCCTGCGTCTACATAAAGTTGCTGGTGGAGGTCGTCCCACCTCTCCCAAGAGAAAAAGGTGTGTTCAGCGTCATCCGCCACTCCATTGCAGAACACACAATCAGGAGATCGCGCCTTCCCGATCCTGTGCAGGTAAGACTGAAAACCTCCATGCCCACTTAGAAGTTGGGTAAGGAAGTAATCAATCTCCCCGTGCGTTCTGTTCAACCATGGGTCTAATTTGTCGATGAACCGCGCAGTCCACTTACCCTACCCCTTGGCTCATTTTGCCAAGAAAGTTGCCACTCGCTAAGGGTGCGTTGACGTTCTTCACGGACAACCGCTTCTGTTAAGTTTTCGCTCTTACGGAGATAGATAGCTTTGCGCTCCTTGCCAAGGAGGGCAACGGGGATCACCGCAATCACCATCACAGCCGGTTCGCAATTCTCCCCGCCTCTGCACTTGAGCGAGGAGTTTACGATGCACCTCCTTGTCAAGGGCATCAGCCCATACCTCCGCACCATAGAGAAGAACGGACTGCGTTGCTCCCATGAGGAGACGTCTCCTAGTTGATATAGGGCTCCCGACATTCGCCATTAGCCGGCTCAAGGCCGCGACTCCAGCTGCAGCCCTGTCCGCTGCTGCTTTGATTTGCTCGAAGAAGCTCATCTTCGAGTCGAGCATTAAACCAAGGTATTTAATCGCTGGTTTTGATGTCAATAGTCAACTCGCCGATCGATATGGGACGCAGGATCGGAATTCTTCTTCTGGTGAGGATGACTACTTCAGTTTTTTCCAGCGCAAGGTGGAAACCGTGAGCAGTCATCCATTCGCTTACCCGTCGCATCTATATGCCAAGTCTGCTTTGCGCCTGTTCAACAGTGCGTCCAGCAACAAATGCCGCAACGTCGTCTGCATAACCGACCAGGCGCGACTCTTCGGGCATATCGAGTCTCAGCAGACTATTGTAGGAAGCGTTCCAGAGGTCCGGCCCTAGGATGGATCCCTGTGCTACTCCCGACGTGATTTCCATCCTCGTCTGGCCCTCTAGCATCTCATAGAGCAGGGAGCGGTTTTTCAGATAATCCCTCAATATCCGCAAGAGATAGCTTGGCACGTGAAAGGAGTTCTCTAGTGTGCCTAGCATATCTGTCCATCTTACGGAATTTAAGGCATTTCTGACATCAAGCGTTATGAGGAGCACTATCCATCGAGATCGGCGGCTGTGTGCCCCGGCTCGATTAAACGCATCTACGATCTCCATAACAGCGTCCACTGTAGATTTTCCTATTCTAAACACGAACTGCCTTGCGGATAAGTTCCCGGCAGCACGGATCGCTTCAGCAAGTCTACCCCTGATGAGCTTCTCGAGCACTTTTCCGGCCGTGTCAAGCATACACAGCAGTCGGTATGCAAACGGGAGCTCGGGGTCTCCTTTAACCTTACTGATCAACGCGAGTCTGGCCACTTTCCAGCGACAAGGAAAAATGCCCTCCTTCAAGCACGCGTTGAACACTTCAAGCAGCAATTCTGGCCGTTGGCGCCTACCTGTTTTTCATAGTGAGAACCGCTCTTCGAGCTCCCTCATTGTGAAAAGGGGGCAGTCCACGACGCTTTCCGCGCTATTTACATCAACCCGTACAGGGTGTCTGGGGAACAATGCCCGCACAATGCGGTCCATCTGGTCGGTGCTCAGTATGCAGGGCTTCCGCAGAGCACCGATTTTCCGAGTGACAAGCTTATAGCCAAGTCCCCACGAGTCCTCATTAACAAGATTCTGCCAGCCGCGAGCTTCGTTTTTATTTAGCGCTGCGGAGTCTCCTTTTTGCTGATCTATATTGTGCCTTTATGGCACATGCCTCCTCGTTGGCGGGCAAACGTTGTGCCAAACGGCGAAGCTTATGACACTCCTTCCGTAGGTCGGCAATTTCTGCCGTCCACCAGTACATAGAAGACTTGTCGCGCCTGGGGCCTCTTCGGGGCATGGAAGCCTCACACGCGTCTTTATCAGATTCATCACTGAATTTACGATGGTGTCAGCTGAGACACTACCATCCCCCGGAGTGCCCCCCAGCGCGACCCTACCTGCTCCAAGAGCTTCGACGAACTTTCCGATGTTCACCCTCGCAACGTTCCACACGCAGGGGGAACGTCGTGTTGGTGCTCGCCGGCAAATAGCGCCAAACACTCCGAACGCAATCTACTGATGATCACTTGCCGAGAAGTCTTCTAGGACTCGCCACCCGTCCACCGATGATGCCAGAGATTCCGACGCAAAGGTGATGTGAGGAATACTTCCTTCACAGCTGGGGCGCCGAAACGTTGGTGTGGATCCGGTGTTTAAAACTACGAGTCCGGTTCTCGCCGCCATTTCCAGAATCCGTTTCCCTCTGGAGTCTGACTGAGGCATGCCCCATTCAAGAGCCCTGGCATTAAAATCACCACCAACTAGGATTTGTCCCTCCGTGCTCGAAACGGCGTCCTCCAGAGCATCAAGCCAGCGCCGAAAGTCCGACATCGTCTCATTCGGCGTCAGGTAAACGCTAAAAAACGTTATCCCTAAACACCGGATCCAGACAAACCCGTCCCCCGGCCTTTGGCAAGAACACGAAGTCGAACGTTGTCCCGAACCCAGATGGCAGTGGTGCCGATAAGTCGAGATACCATGAGGGCGGTTCCTTGTTTCGGTATTGCTCGCTAATCAGCACTATATCAGCAGTTACTTCCGCAGCGAACTGTGCTAGCAACTGGTGAGCGGTTGCACCCCGGTGCATGTTAATTTGCAAAATGCGGATCATGGCGTTCGCACCCTAGCCCTCTCCAATTCCACCCTGAAGATCGGACACCGTCCCGAGCCCGCAGTGTGTGCGACGCTTTCACCAGACGCACCACGATCCCTGCAGAGAACACAACTCTCGCTTTCCTTGCAAGTCTTCGCTTGATGACCCGCTTGGCCGCATCTCCGGCATGCTGTCCTCCTGTCCGGACCCTTACAAGCTGCTGACGTGTGTCCATAGTCCAGACACCCTGTACCCTGCATACTACCCATCCGATTTTGATTCTCCCGCTGTTAAGGAGTTTCCTCGCATATTGCTCAAGGACTTCCACCACGGCGAGCTTTTGGCATCGAGCATTTACAGAGGTAATACCTACCCGGGCATTGGTTACCTCTGGACATTCACGCTTTAGCGCCTTCTCTACTTCGACCTTTTCTGTGAGGCAGTCAAGATCCCGTATTTCTAGAGAGCACATGGGTTCTAGGCTGGAAACAAGAGCCTTCTCCCCCAATAGCCCCTTGACAGCTTCGCAGAACGTGCTCTTATTGGTTGCCTTTGGGCCCAGTTCGACGAGAACTCCACCACTCCTCGTTTTCCGAATCGAAGACACCTCTGCTCCGTTCTCTTCGGGTTTCATCCTGTAGCGGATTTCACTAAGGACTTCCGCAAATGTCTTGCCTTCCGTCGGCTTAATGAGCAAAGCCAACGGTCTAGTCCTTCTTCGCTTCCTCGTTTTTACAAGGGCCTATAACGAAAAGATAGACTACCATCAGATCTAACATTTTCAAAGATTGTGTAGAAATGCTGCTGGATGTATTCTCTATCTATAGTTTCAACTGAATTTAGACACCTTTAATTACACCAGCTGTAAAAAAGTACAAGGTTTAGGTTACATTGACTATATTCGACAAACTTCAGCCACAAATTTAGTAGAAGTCTGTTTCAGCAACGACATGACCTCGCTGTGTAAATGAAAGAGATCTATAATGATTATACTCGTAGTGTTGGCAATCACCCCTGCACATGCAGGTCCACCAGCAACTAAGCATAAAGCTGTCTAGCGTCCTGCCTCACGCCATTGCTCCATGTCAGGGTTTCTCTTCTTTTGCTACCATAAATATTGCCCTTATATTCCGGTTTTCGTACTGGATGATCCTTACCCATGCGGAGTAAGCGACCCGCCCGTCGCAAGCTGTTAATCAGGATTTTATCCGACCAGGCGGGCTTAGAATCGCTCATAAATTTTGTCGTTATATAGACTGTCCATCCTCTTGTGGGAGACTAAAAATTCTTCAAGGGATATTTCTCTCGAACGCAATTAAAGGTCCGCAATTTTCCTCGCTAACAATCAAAATCTCCAAGGAATACATGAAGACTGGCAAGATCATTGCCTTGAACAGTAAGAGCTTTGACTCTGTGGGGAGACGTTTCGAGTGGAACAGTTTTTGTAAGCGGAAATAGGCTCTGTTGGTCGTTGGTTGTCAGCATAGGACAGTATTCGAGTGGACTTCAAGAAGAAAGGATAGTGCCTCTCGTATTTACATCAGCACGGCGGATCAGTTTTCTCCCAAGGACAGGTTAAAAATAATACTTGATATGGCACCTCCTTGCCTTAGACTGTTGTTGATTTTATTTGAAATAATTCCTTTTTAAGGTTTTGTTTGCAAAATAAAACGTTGAAATTAAGGAGGGGGGGGGGTCCACATACATGCAAAAGGGGGGTGTACATTTTTTTTCACCGAATATAGTCAGGATGAAAGAATGAAAGAGCCTGATTAGTACTTTTTGATGCCGGTCTTAGTTTTGACGTTTGTTAGAAAGACGAGGAATGGGAGGTGTCGAAAATAACGATTTCTTTAACGGACCCATTCTCAAAAACTACTCAACCGAAAAATCTAAAAAAATCATAAAGCTCCCTTTCAAAATACTCTCCATATCAATATCCGCCCAAATTAAGATAATAATTGTATAATAGTATATTACTATATTTATCGGGAAATTGACTAGAATCCCCCCATAGGTCTACACTAGACCTACAAAAATTTACAGTAGATTATAATATGAAACATGTTATCCCCAGGTTTGATCAAAATCGTACTATTACTACCAAAGTTACAGTAGCTCAAAATTGTTTTTACCGTGTAAATTTACTGCAATCCAAAATACTAAATATCGACATTACACTAAAGTGAGAAGTCTAACATGCTAAATGCATATACATCACGGGCTAAGTAATTGGATAGTTCTACACTCAAATATGTTTACAGAAGAAACAAACAAAACATCAAGTATCAAGCTTCCGGTTTCCGACTTGTTTTTATGGTTTTGTGCGAAACAAAGCCTTATTAGAATCGAGTCGATGTCTGTCTGTCCGTCTATCTTTCATTTATTCGGAAATGGTTAGACCAATTGTCACATTTGGAGCGTGCGGTCTGTGAATCCCTTTACATACAGCAGGCTAGTGGGACCATTTTGTGTTAAGTTTACGAAAGAAGGGTGCAAAATTTTTTTCACACAATATGGCCATGTGGGATATCACATGAAAGAGCTCAATTAGTACTTTTCGAAACTGGTATTTGGTATCCATATTTGATATCGAATGAAACATAGGGGAGTGAGGGCTCAAAATATGACCATCAAAAAGTGTAACAAGTCTCGTTCTCAGAACTTATCCAACCGAAAAATCTGAAAAAAATCACAGTGGTGTATCTAAATGAAATCTAGGCCTTAAAATACATCCCGTTCCGATATCTATACAAATAAAGTTAATAATAGTATATTAGCATATTTAAGAAATTTTGCCGAAAACACCCCTTAATTCATGCCAGAAGTTCAAAAGTGGTATAAAGGATAACATAAATCATAACTCTGGGAAGTTTGAAAGAAATCCGACTATTATTAACAAACTTATAAAAGGTGAAACTTTTACATTTTATGTGAATCTCATGCATTCTAAAACGTGCATGACGTCATCATACCATATCAATTCGTCAATACCACCGCAAGGTGAGCTCACATGAATGACAGGACGCAGGGAAACATTTCGTTTTAGTTTATTATGGGGGTCATCCCGTATGGGGGTCATCCCGTATGTCGGATTCAAGGAATCTATCTTTTGCATCAATTGTATCCAGATATAGTGCAGAATATATGGGCAAAGTGTTTTTTTGATATTCAGAGTCGTTCCGAAATTATAGTGTTAAGCAAGTAAAATGTCACTTGCCAGGTTTATGTCGGCCGCCGTTATAAACCGCATATTTATAGGTTCGAAAGACGTTTGAATGACTTCGCTAAAATCAAAAGAATTGAAGCCAAGCCTTTACAAGTGGCATGCTGAAAATTTGCTGTACAAAATCTATTAAAATCTACGGTCCACATACTAGGATAATTACGATTCATTCGGTAATTTTTTTTATTCATTAAAGAAGCATTAAAAATCACCAAAATCTACAAAAAAAAAGTTTAACAAGGCACCAAAAATTTAGCTTTCATTATTTTTAATAATCCTAGTTTGCGGTGGTTAAGTCTGCACTTTATAATGCCGTTTACATGTTTTTTTTTAAGATAATTACCACCCCTCTAGCGTGGCAGCAGAAAAACATCTTTTTTGGAGATGGGTGTATGAGTTGCTCTGTATTTCAGAAATGAATTATGCAATCGGGCAGGAAATTACTACACATGCTCCTGATATTAATAAATATATGGTGAAAAATTCGTATTTGTATCTTTACCCAGTTCTACACGAAAAAAATTCTAAAAAAACGAAAAAACGGCCTTCACACAGGATGACCCCCTTAATCATTTATATATGAATTACTCAAGACAGAAATATGTATGTATCTATATGGATATGTAAATGAAACTTTGGGGTAGTGCCTAATTTAGATAGATATATCTGTATATACATTGAACAAACGGTATTCAATATACCTACTTTATATATATATCTCGACAGCCTACATCGATTATAAATCAGCCTTTGACTCCATATCACATTCGTGGTTACTACAAGTGTTACGCTTGTATAAAATCAACCCGAATGTCGTTCTTCTTCTGAGAACAGTAATGAAGAATTGGAGCACGAAGCTATCGGTATCCTCACAAATATCAGGAGAGATACCAATCAGGCGTGGCATTTTCCAAGGCGACTCTCTAAGCCCACTGTGGTTTTGTTTGGCTTTGAATCCGCTATCCCATCTTTTGCATGAAAGCAAATACGGGTTCCAAGTCGAGCATGGCATATTGTCGAAATGTACATTAAGCCATTTGATGTACATTGACGACATCAAATTGTATGCCAAAGACGAGAACCAACTTCGCTCCTTGCTGGACATCACCATCCAGTTCAGCAGGGATATCGGTATGCAGTTGGGTTTGGAAAAATGTCGCATAAAAACAATTGTTCGGGGAAAACACACCGACAACGAAGGATACAGCCAAAATAACATCCGAATTGAGGGTATGGATTCGGAGGACGTCTACAAATACCTCGGCATATTGCAAGCAACAACATGCACAATAGAGCTGCCGAAAAATTGAGGATCACTATCCCACGTCATCAGGGAGGAAGGGGGGTACATTCTCTTCGTAGTGCATTCTCTTCGTGAGTCTTTCTATGAGAAACAATCCTCTAGCCAAATACATCAGACTACCGTCATGGCAGATAATAAATTATCTCCTTTGAACTTGAGAAGCAGAGAATGGGATCCCATGTCGAATGTTACTTCAGTCCAACAGAAAATCGACATGTGGAAAGAGAAACCCATTCACGGAAGTCATATAAAAAATTTGTTGTTGTCAGGCATTGACATCGAAGCCTCCAACAAATGGTTGACAAATGGTGTACTTTTCTATGAGACCGAAGCATTCCTAACTTCAATTCAGGATGCTTCGCTCCCAACAAAAAATTATAAACGGTACATTCTTCACGACTCCTCAATCACCAACTCCAGTTGTAGGTTATGCAACTGTGAAGAGGAGACCATCCAGCACATAACATCTGCGTGCAGGATGTTGAGCAGTACCGAGTACACCAATCGTCATAACTCCGTCTGCAAGATTCTCCATCAAAACCTTGCGTTGAAGTATAACTTAGTGGCAACCTACCATCCTTACTATAAGTATACTCCGCAGAGAATCTTGGAAAATGATCGGGTCAAACTACTGTGGGATCACACTTTTGCCACCGACCACAGTGTTAATCATAACAGACCCGATCTAGTTCTGCTTCTGAAGGAAGAACGAGCGTGCTTTATAATCGATGTAGCCGTACCGTTGGACCGGAACACTGTTGAAAAACAGCACAAAAAAATCCGGAACTACGGCCCCTTGGCAGACGATATGCAGCAGACTTGGAGACTACAAAAGATCGAAGTAGTCCCAGTTGTAATTTCAGCGACGGGATTAGTCCCGCGGAACTTACATAAAGCGCTGAAAACGCTCGATCTTAGGGCTGGACTATACATGGAGATGCAAAAAGCGTTATCCTTGCAACCTGTGCTATAGTCCGAAGAGTCCTGTCCGGTAACAATCTGACCTAATGGGTTTCAGTCTTGATCCGCACTGTCTTCGATATAAGATCCATGTCTCTGTAGTGTAGAACCTCCGCGTCATTGGCTGAAGTGTGCGACAATCGGGATGTAGTAATACATTTTTGCATGGTCGCACACACTTTGCGTTAAAACGCATCATCGCTGTGATGCGGGCCTTTGGATGTTGCCTTCAGCCCATCCTTAGGTTGGTCGCCCCTCGGTCCGGTTGGGCGGGGAAGAGGGTCCGTGGGCTTTTTGAATATATATATACTTTTATGCAAGAAACAAATCGGAAATATGTGTACAATCAATTTACATACGTGCATATATAAGTATATATATATAGTGTTCGGTAATAGGCAATGTTTGTTTGTTTAGGGAAAGCATAATATCTGCGTCTGTAATATGTATGTACATCTTGTAGTTTGAAAAAAATATGACAGAATATTTTGGGCCATATTCGAATGAAAATATGTGAATGTGTAACATGAACACAAAATATTCCGGCTTGTTTTTTCTATTCGTTAGTAATACTTATTATGGTTGCAAATATCGATATTTCGGGAACCACTTGTCCCCTTTATCAGTGCTAACAAGTCCTTTGTTGATGTTAAATGGTCTCGAGAGTGATCCTGCTGCTTTTATCTGGCCTCGCACATTGGTCAGTATTAGTCTAGTCAGTTTTATCAATTTAATCGGGTAAACGTATTCCATCATGTCCGCGGACAATTATACCCTGGCTAACGGAATTAGGTTCAGCTGCGCCTGGATACCATGAATTAATACTTAGAGCAGCGAGGAGTGCTATAGCTCTGGCGACCAGTCTTATTTGGAGAAGCTTACAAGCTAACATCCTTTCTTGTTTTCTGGAGAAGTTTAAAAGCTATCCTTCTTTGAGCAGCATTGAAACTCTGTGTACTCAAAGTTTAAAGTTTTTTCTTTACATTTTTAAATGAATGTATAACATTTCAAAATTGACGAAGTTATGAGTACTTGAACGTCCGTTGCTCCCGGCCGGGTACTTCAGTGTGCAAAACTTTAAATCGCTTTTTTGAAACTTGCTACTTTTGAAGCCCGAGTACACTATAACTCAAAATCTGCTATACCAATAGTCTTGAAATTGCGCAGCACTTCTTCGCATAATTTTCCAGATATCCCTGAAACTTTTGGTTTTTTTTAATGTATATTAACTTTAAATTTGTTTGAATTAGCCAGTTTTTTAGCAAAAACTAGGTTTTTTAGAAAAAACTAGGTTTTTTTGCTTTCAAATTTTACAAAAAATTTAAAAATAAAAAAAAAACTCCTTCCAGGGTTACCTCGAGAAACACTCCTTTAACAAATTGATTTTGATTTTTGCGTTTCAGATGATTCTACTTCGAGATATCGTGTACACCGCCAAAAAAAAAACTAATTCCCCAAGTGCCTCTGGAGATTCACTGTCACTCGTTCAATTTTATTTTTTTTTGCAATAGAAATTTCGGGATATATTGTTCAAATGTGTCATCATTATATGAAAATTGACTAAATAAGTTGGCACTATCTGTATCCGAAAAAAAAAACTTAAAATCATATTTTTTCAACAAATTAACCCTACCCCTCTTAAGCACCTTTACGGCATAATTTGAAGAAAGAATCGCACTATTTTGCGACGCCCCAGTCGGTAGCGACAGCATTTACCAAGACCATCGGTACCTGAATCAATTCCGAAAGTTGCCAAGAAATGCTGCGCCATAACTTGTCATACTTGAGGCGGTTTCAATCGGCAAAGCTAATTTTAATGCATGATAACGCGGCAGTTCATATATCGCTGTCTACAAAGGAATAGCTTACCGCTAATAAAATACCTCGTTCTATCAGTTAGGAATGGTCGAACAACGATAAATTTGAAATAAATGAATGAATAATACGCCTAACAGATTTTTAAAAAATCGGAGTAGATGCGTTAGCTATGCAAATACTTTTAGAAAAGATTTCTTGATGTAATTGACTGTGTGCATGAGCGTTGACAGTCCCCACCTTTCCACCAAATTTGGTGCAAATTTCTACAACGGTTTCCGGGAAAAATGTCTGTGGCAGACAGACAAACAGTGAACCGATTTTAATTAGGTTTTGTTTTACACACAAAACCTTAAAAAGGGCAAAAACAAGAGTAAAAAAAATCGTAATTCTTTTTATTCTGTAACCAAAAACCCTTTTCGGTGAAAAGTCATGTAAAGTGATGATAAAAACATTGCAGTGTGACATCACATATTGCATTCCTCTCCTTATACATAATTTCTTACATTCAACTTTTTGTCAATTTGTCTGTTCCTTATAATCATTTTTGATATTAAAATTGATTCGTTGTCTGTCTGTCTGTACAAGCTTAGAGGACAATATTTTGTATATACGTGCTAAATTTCATAGAAATCTGGATATTAACGCGAAAGTTATAGCAGTTCAAACTTATCAATGTTGCGCGAATAAACTGCTTTCACAGCCATGCAAATACGATGCTGAAGTCATAATTGACGGGAATAATTGATATTAGCGTGAAATATTAAAGTCGTATTTATGAAGAATCTACTTCGCCCCAGCCCCTTTAGAAGGGGGCCCCATACATTTAGAAGGGGGGTGTAAAAATCTTCAAGTTTGATCAAAATCATACTATTAGTAACAAAGTTACAGTAGTTCAAAGTTGTTTTTACCGTGTAAAATTACAACCCCAAGTACTAAATCTGATATGCTAAATGCATATTCTTAACGGGCTGGGTACAAATGGGATAGTTCTACACTCAAATACACTCACACAAGAAGCAAACAAAACCTTTCATACCTGAAGCGCCCAGCTTCCGGTTTCCCGACTTGTTTATATTTGATGTAGGTTAAATTCTTGGCATTTGCTAATAATATTAAACTCAGAGTATGAAGCGTATGAGGTTGACTATTATCAATGCAGGGGTTTCCATTAAATGATTTATTTAAATCGTTTTCTAAAAAATAGAAGGCAATGGAATTTTTAGCTATGTGACACGGAGCCGTCGTGCACTCGTCGCTCCTCACATCTTCCTCTTTTTCTTCAGCCTTTGTCCCGTTCACAAGCGGGGTCGGCTCGTCATTATCGGTTTCGTCATTTTATTTTATCAAATGCCTGATCAGGATGTAATCGCGAGGCCTTTGAATCCCCATCCAGCGTATCAAGCCTCCGTTGTTTCGGCCGGCTTTTTGATTGCTTACCATTGACTTCGATGCTCAGATCAATATTGGTAAGTGAATTCTCGTTAGCGTGAATTACGTGACCACACCATCGAAAATGCCTCACTCAAAATTTTTCCACGATCGGTGTAACCCAATATCGATTGCGGATATTCTCATTCTCACCAGTGCAATGCAACATTTTCGTCTCCAGTACCGCAAGACGCAGTTCATTGTCTTTTATAAGCGGCTAACACGCAGAACTATAGAGAGCGTCAGATGGACGACATTGCAGTTTAGATTTGAGACGTGCGCTGATACATCGATCACAAAGAACACCAGTTGTGGAACGTCACTTCATCCAGGTTACGTTAATGCCTGAAGCAATTTCATTACGCAGTTGTCCATTGGCTGATAGCATTAACTCCAGATATTTAAATCGTTCAGTTCTGGCAATGGCAGTAACCTGTCCCTCGAGATATTTAAATCCCTCAGTTCTGGCAATGGCAGTAACCTGCCCAGAACTGAGCGATTTAAATATCTCGGGTCAATACTATCAGCGAATGGAGAACTGCGTTATGCTCCTCACATAGGGAAACACAAAACCTTCTCTACCTGAAGCGTCAAGCTTTACCACTTGTTTGCATCTGTTGTAGGTTAAGTTCTTCACATTTGCTAATAATATTAGACTCTGGGTGTGAACCTTGTGAGGTTCACTATTATCATTACAGTACTTTCCATCAAATGATTTTTTTAAATCGCTTTTTAAAAAATAGAGATCAATGGAATTTTGAACAATGTACAGCCAGAACATCATTCACTCATAGCTCCTCACACAGGGAAACACAAAACCTCTTATACTTCAAGCTTCCGGTTTCCCGACTTGCTACAATCTATTCCCGCTACGTCAGCATTCACAGAGAGAGTTTTTTCTGCAATGAATAGGAAATGGCGAGACGAAAGAAACAAAGCATCCTTTAACCTGATAAAAAATGGAATTACTTATCTATTTCAATTCCAATATAGATTGTAAAGATACTGTGCAATTGTTTAGCAGCTTTAATAATTTGATAAAACTTGCGAGAAGTAATAAAAAATATGTTTTTAAATCTTCTTCTTTTTCTCCTTTTCTTTTTCTTCAGCCTTTGTCTCGTTCACAAGCGAGGTCGGCTCGTCTTGATCGGCTTCGCCATTTGGCTCTATCGAATGCCTGATCTGGGTGCAATCTCGAGGCTTTCAAATCCCCATCCAGCGTATCAAGCCACCGTTGCTTAGGTCTGCCTTTTGGTCGTTTACCATCGACTTCGATGTTCAGACCAATCTTTGCAAGTGAATTCTCGTTTGCACGAATTGCGTGACCATACCATCGAAGACGCCTCTCTCGCAACTTTTCCACGCTCGGTGCAACCCCATAACGATCGCGGATATCCTCATTTCGGATGTGATCTAAACGTGTGACGCCATTAGTCCAACGTAGCATCTTCGTCTCCATTACCGCAAGACGCAGTTCATTGTCTTTTATGGTCGGCCAACACTCAGAACCATAGAGAGCGACTGGACGGACGACATTGCGGTAAATTTTAGATTTGAGACGTTCGTTGATACGTCGATCACAAAGGACACCAGTTGTGGAACGCCACTTCATCCAGGTTGCGTTAATGCGTGAAGCAATTTCATAACGCAGCTCTCCATTGGCTAATAGCGTTGACCCGAAGTATTTAAATCGCTCAGTTCTGGGCAGATCACTGCCGCTGACAGTGATTGTGCCTGTTTCATGGGGATCGGGCGTGAAAAATTCAGTTTAAATTCAATCTGAGACCGTGTTGCATGAGGCGATCATTCCATTTTTGAACAAGTTGCTCCAGATCATTTTTGCTATCAGATGCTAGGAAAACATCATCTGCATAAAGCAGTGTGTAGGGCGCTGGACGTTGGATATCCCGTGTAACGGTGTCCACAACAAGGAGAAAGAGGAGTGGTGAGAGGGCACTTCCTTGATGAACTCCAACAGAGACACGAAGCGGTTTTGATACACCCGCCATACTTTATTTTGACACTATGTCCTTTTTTCTTACCTTTAATAACCAATATAATTGCAAAAAATGTGGCAAGCCTATCTTAAACCCAAACATTGTTGCGTTGTTGGTTATTGTTGAACGACATATTGAGTGCTATTATTTTTTCCTTTCCTTTCGAGCCCTTATGTTATGCTTCATTATTTTCTGATAAAATTTTTTATATAAATTTACTTTCATTTTGCCTTTGCTGAAGTTGCATGTTATCGCTATCAAACTCTGAAATTAATTTTTCCTTTTCACAGTTCATAAAATCGACGCTGCTATTTTTTTACCGCCACTTTTCATATTTAAATCCGTACGTATTTCCTTCGTTTTCTGCGTTTCACTAACAAAATGCAAACTTTTACGTAACAAAAGCGTAAATGTCGATATGTGGTAATGAAATTCTCGCACAATCAACTGAAGTTAATAGTTTTATAATAATAATGATTGGGATGACATTTTTGTTAAGATATAGAGAACCATATACGTATCTAAGGCATCGGAGGGTAAGCCGTTTACTAAGTAACTCCTTTAGCCTTATAATAAATTGAGTGTATTGTAATCATACTTTTAATTTCGTGAATTCTCCACTAGTCGAAGCTAAGTCCATGGCAATACATATTTAAGTTTCCCCCTTAAATAAGTAAAATGGGAAATTATTAATAGAGTAGTTGTTTAGAGCTTTTGCAAATTTCAAATTTTTTGCAAGAGAAAATGGCATTTACTTTCTTGACACCCTTTTAGAATGGTTACAGCGGCTTGCAGTCTGACACTGCCTCACTTCGTTATCGTAAATGTCAGATTTAAATCGGCCACGACCCCGACGAAAAAAGTAGAAATCAAAACAAACTTGTACTCTAGCGGCGCAATTTGGTAGGCGTATTTTCACGCACCGCTTCTTTCCTGAGCCCGCACACTCATCACTTTCCATTTTCCGCAGGCATTATGCAAAAAAATGGCAGAACTCTCAGTAGATAACGAAAACGAGCGGATCAGAATCACGACAAGCACACCGCCAGGATCCCCGCGAGACAGAATGGATTCGTCTTTGTCTCCGCTGCGGAAAATCTCGGATCCCTGGAACATCTCGCTCAACCACATCGACGAGCTGCCCATTTTCAGTATACGCTCGATAGCGCCGTCCAGCAGATCACCCTCGCCCATCGAAAACATCTCCATCACGTCCATTCCAGAAGTCGACGAGCCCAACCCCGAGGAGGAGGAGGCCGACGACAGCAATCGAAGCCATGACCAAAGACTTCATGACCACGACACCGACTTAGTATCGCTGGAGGAGATCAATGCTCAGATCCACACACCAACTAGCTATAGACCAAAAAGGGCCATGAGCCTCGACACCATTTTCGAAGGAGTCTTCCTCGAGACTCCGCCGCGAAGACTGGACTGCAATAGTGCGCCGCGAAGGCGACAATTCCACTCGCCCCCGCGGCGCCGGATGCGGAGTAGCTTAAGTTGCTTAGTACTTGAGGAGTAATCCATTCAGGCTGTACAAGAATTCTTAATTCTCTTTTTGCGAAGGAAAGTGTTAGACGTTAAGTGTTTAGTTAAGTCCGATATTATTTTTGTATGTACTTTTTATGCATTTTTTGACAGAGATTTGATTCGAGCTTGTAATTAAATCAGATTCAATGGAAGCGGGGATGGTTTTCACTCTGGCTGCGTGGAGCACATCGTGCCGGGGGCTCCAATCCCTATGTTTGCTCGTCGATTCCGTTTGTCACGGTTGGTTCACCATAAGGACGAAAGTGTTGAGTTGGATCAAAAAGGGCCGGTCTTGCGGTTCTGTAGTCATCAGGAAAGTCTTCATTCGTAAATGTTAGAACGTGGAAGTGCTAAAATTAACTGTAATGGATGAGCAGGTAGAACTAAACATTGAAGTCTCGTAAAATTTCTTGATACGAGTCAATTCGAAAAAAACGAAACTTCCAAACCTCAGTTCGATTTGTTTTTGCAGAAAATCCAAAGTAGCAAAGATAAATTTTTCGCTTTGGCTATTGATGATTGCATGCAATCATGATGTTCATGGAGTAAACAAGGATTTCATCTTTCCTGTCTGGATTGGTTGGTATAAAAAGAGTGATGAGATATAATCTTTAGCTTTACCACGAAGACTCATTCAAAAGATTCGAATGGAGCAGTATTTACAGAGCATTGACGGCAGATTCGCTTCAACTGAGGAGAATATTTTATTTGGCTTTCTAGTTAACCAGAATCCACGGGGGTCGCAAAAGATGTGACGGTCATGGTATCGCTCATAGATTTCGTCGTTATGCAGGCTGCGGAATCGCCCATCCTCATGTAGGGCCAACAATTCTGCGGAAGATTCTTCTCTCGAACGCGGCCAAGAGTTCGCAATTCTTCTTGCTAAGAACCCAAGTCTCCGAGCAATACATGAGGACTGGCAAGATCATTGTCTTGTACAGTAAGAGCTTTGACCCTATGGTGAGACGTTTCGAGCGGAACAGTTTTTGTAAACTTAAATAGGCTCTGTTGGCTGACAACAACCGTGCGCGGATTTCATCATCGTAGCTGTTATCGGTTGCGATTTTCGACCCTAGACAGAAGAAATTATCAACGGACTCAAAGTTGTATTCTCCTATCTTTATTCTTCCCGTTTGACAAGTGCGGTTTGATGTTGGTCTCTTGGTTTTCGGTGCTGCCGTTGCCACCATATACTTTGTCTTGCCTTCATTGATATGCAGCCCAAGATCTCGCGCCAATTGCTGCCTGCTCGATCTGGATGGAGGCAGCTTGTATGTCTCGGGTGGTTCTTCCCATGATGTCGATATCGTCAGCATAGGCCAGTAGTTGGGTGGACTTAAAGAGGATCGTACCTCTTGCATTTACCTCAGCATCACGGATCATTTTCTCGAGGGCCAGGTTAAAGAGGAATCCCCTTGATGTAGGCCGTTGTTGGTGTCGAATGGTCTTGAGAGTGATCCTGCTGGTTTCATCTGGCCTCGCACATTGGTCAGGGTCAGCCTAGTCAGTCTTATTAATTTCGTCGGAATACTGAATTCTCTCATGGCCGTGTACAGTTTTACCCTGGCTATGCTATCATAGGTGGCTTTAAAGTCGATGAACAGATGGTGCTACTGTCCATATTCCAACTGTTTTTCCATCGCTTGCCGCAGAGAGAAAATCTGATCTGTTGCTGATTTGCCTGGAGTGAAACCTCTTTGGTATGGGCCAATGATGTTCTGGGCGGATGAGGCTATTCGGCCTAGCAAGATAGCGGAGAATATCTTTTAGATAGCATTCAGCAGCGTGACCTCTATAATTGCTGCACTGTGTGATATTTCCCTTTTTATGTATGAGACAGATAATGCCTCGTTGCCAATCGTCAGGCATTGATTCGCTGTCCCATACCTTGAGCACAAGTTGATGAAACACTTAGTGTAACTGGTCGCTTCCATATTTAATCAATTCGGCTGTAATTCCATCGGCTCCTGACGGCTTATGATTTTTTAGCCGCTGAATTGGACGGACTGTTTCTTCTATACCTAGTGGTGGCAGTATTTATCCGTCGTCCTCAGTTGGCGCGACCTCCAACTCGCCAATGTTCTGGTTGTTCAGTAGCTCATCAAAGTACTCAACCCATCGCTCCAATATGCCCATTCTGTCGGAAATCAGATTTCCCTCTTTGTCTCGCCAGAATGAACATCGAGGTGTATAAGGCTTCATCCTGCTGACTTATTGGTAAAACTTGCGCGCCTGGTGCGGTTGCTCCCTATACTGTTCGAGTTCACAGACTTGTTGGTTCTCCCAGGCTTCCTTTTTCCATCTGTGAAGTCGCTTCTCCGCTCGACGGAGTTCGTGATATGTGTCAACGCGTGCCCGTGTTCTTTGAGAATGCAGCGTTACTCGCTATGCGGCATTATTGCGTTCCGTTGCTACCTTACATTCATCGACAAACCAGCTGTTCCGACTCCTTTTGCGGCTCGGGGCCAAGTATGTTTGTGGCGGTATCAATGATAACGTTCTTTAGAGGAGGATCATTTGTTGATGCTTCATCTCCAGGTCCTCTGTTGACTGCGGTTATTGCGGCATCCATTTCCCTCTTATAGGTGTCGTTGTGGATGGCTTCAGTGTTAACTCTCACCTGATTGTCAGCGGGGATTCGGGGTGGTGTTGTTATTCGAGCTCGGAGCACTATGCCAACGAGGTAGTGATCCGAGTCTATATTGGCCCCCCTATATGTTCTGACATTCATCAAGGCTGAGAGGTTGCGGCGTTCGATCAACATGTGGTCAATATTGTTGAAAATGGTCCCGTCTGGAGAGGCCCACGTATGTTTGCGGACCGCTTTCCGCAAACCAGGTATTTTCAACAACCATTTCGTGTGACACTGCTAACTGAATAATCCGCAGTCCGTTATCATTTGTATTTCGGTGTAAGCTATGGGAGCCAACATATCGCCTGAATACGGGCTCCATCCCTACTTGGCTGTTAAAATCCCCAAGTATGATTTTGATATCATATATGAGACAGGCTTCGAAGGTTGGTTCAACTGTCTCGTAGAGGATATCCTTCTCGGACTCTGCAGTCTCCTCTGTAGGGGCGTGAACGTTAATGAGGCTTATATTTCTAAACTTGGCTCGCAGGCGAAGAGTGCATAGCCGTTCGCTTATGTTTCCAAAGTCGATAACAGCAGCTTTCATTTTTTGGCTGACTAAGAAACTTACTCCGAGCACATACTGGATAGGCACTATAATATATGGTGTAGCGGATCTTCTCCAGGAAACCGGTCGTTGTCCAACGCATCTCATGTAGCGCTGTTACATCAGCCCTATATTGGGACAGGGTATCGGCTCGCTGCTCAGCAGCTTCATCTCTGTACAGGGAGCGCACGTTCCATGAGAAAATGCGCAAATCGTTATTCCTTTGTCGTTGCCGGGTTCGTCGTTGTGTTATCCGTCCAGTCCGAGGTTCCTGTTGTGGCTTCGTAACAAGTTGTTTTCCTTGTAGGGTTGTCAGCCCTACCCAATCCCCAACCAGGAGGACCAGTTGGTACAATTTGTCCCGTTTTTAGGCGCGGGAGATTCGCTTTCATCCTTCTCCGTCTGCAGCTTTTCGTTAAGAAAGAGCTCCCAGCGATCACCACGTGCAGGTGGAGATAGGGTTTGGTAGTAGAGCTGCTGATCTTAATTTAGCAGGCATTTCCCAGGTTTTATTCTCTATTGTGGGTACCAACCCACGTTTCGTCTTGGGACCTATACTACCCTTTGACCACTTAGGGTGTAGATTATCTCCAACTTAAATAATTCAATACAACATATTACTCACATGACATGGCACACAAAGCTGGTCCTTATTTCCTGAAATACCCACCACTATTGAAGATCTCTTTCTTCGGCGTAAATCAAATGGTTGAACACATTTCCAAATGTAATGAACTCTGGCTAAATTCTAAAGGATGGGGGACCAAAACTCGCAATAAATTAACATCCTTTCAGCAATTTCCATACGCTAGAACTCCTAAGCTGCCTAGAATGTATTATATCCATGAAAAAAAGGTAACTCAAGATCAGAGATGCGGAGATGTAGTACAATTCAAGTACAAGTTACACAATTTATTCCTCCTGAATGGCGACCCGCTCAGTTAAGTACTTCACCACCTTATTCTAGAGTATTCCACCCAATATAGAACCATTTTTCATGGGTAGCTGATTATCGAAACATTCAGATACAAAGTCAGCCTAAAGAATATTCTGACTGAAACTGCGCTGTATAACGTAATTTGAACGGCTATGGGCTATTACGACAACTGACTTTGAATAGCGTCGGGAAGAACTTTGCTACGAGGAAAAAAGCTGACATATGTATATAAAGTGCTTTGCGGATAACTGGTAGGAACTACATGACTGAACGTCTGGATTTGGCTCTCGATATAGAAAATACGGCATTGATATTAGCGAGCGGGCAGTGTTGGGTTCAACAAGGAACATAATCACCAGAGTCTTCATTGAGGCTATTTCACTGGTTTCTATGATATTAACTTGAGCAAGTGTATGCGCTGCGTTTATGGGCTGTTCCCGTATAGCAACGCAGAGAAAACATTAGCGTGGAAGAGCCTCATTTTGGTTTTGATGTTGAGATAATTGTATTTCTAGATTTGGACGAAACAGTAAAAGCGGATATAACGCTGTTAATGAGTGGAGTGATACCATTACCAACGGTTAGCAGAAGCAATATATATATGATTACCATACATCCTTTGGTGGGGTATAGCGCGTCAGCCACAATTACACGCCATCTCTCGCGGTTACCTGAAATGCGCTACAGCTCCCGTCAAGAATTCCCGAGACACTTGCGCACCTCCTCTACTGTTCTTCGGCCATTTTGGGGAAGTGCATTCCATTGCATGGCGTAAACCGCAACCGCAATTTCACAAGAATTTTCAACGGTCGTAGCAAAAAGATCACTGAAAACTGTCCATCAAGCAAATAAAATACCAATGGCGATTTCATTTGCTCGTTGAGTCCTCCTTAAGGGGGTCGTCCCGTATGGAGGCAATTTCCTACTTTGTGGACCGTTCTGAATAAGTCCTGAAAATTTCAAAGAATTTCGTTGGATAGATTTTAGACGATGGTGGCTTGACGGACCAAAAAGGTTATGGACGTCTGGAATGAGGAGTATCAACAAATCTCTAGAGCAAAAGGACAGTTCTTCGCCAGCATCTTCCCACGAATTCCTACCAAGTCTTGGATCTCCACGCATCAGTTTCTTCAACCATACCCTGGAAGCAACCTTTTGGACACAAGCAAAAGCGAAATAGCATCCCCTCCCACCTACTCAGCTAAACCAAAGTGTAAACACATGCTCACAAGCGGACATAACACAAGTCTACCAGCAGTTACATCAACCAAAATCAAAAATCGATTTCGTTGGCGTTATAGGCACTGCCTGCCAACCGTCCTCGCGGGACCATTCTACGTGATCGAGAAAATCACCTAGGCGCTCCGAGCCACCCCAAATTGAAATAAACAAACATTGTAATATGATGTAGGGTTGGCCTTATGCTGAGCAAAAGCCCTCGTTACTGATTTCTATAATATGGGAACCGTTCGACAGACGCTTGGGAATATGCTTATCGATTTTAAATGAAAGTAGATATCAACCTAATATTTTACACAGTTAACAGTTCTTAAACGTATTATTTATAAAAATATGAAAATATCGAAAAAATGCTAAGACGAACCAAAATTAAAAAACGGTAAATAGAGTGTAACCCGTTTTGTGGTGCTGATAGCTGGAATTACAGCGTGTTTATTAAGAACATATTCACTATTATTTCCTTATTTTATAAGGATAGAGGGAAGGTGATCAGAATTTGAAACCTCTAGGATAAAAGCAAAATCGAAGTTGCATTTTCATTTCAGTCCGTTTTAAATGCAGAAGTAGGTAGCTGCTTAAGGGGGTCATCGCGTGTGAAGGCTTTTTTTGCCTTTTTTTTTAAATTATTTTGGAGGACTGGATAAAGATAGAAACGTGATTTTTCTTACCATATGTTTATTGATATCTCTAGTATATGTGATCGTAGATAGTTTTCGGAATACGTGTCAATTTATGCACCCATCTTCAAAAAATGTGTTTTTCTGCTGCCACGCTGGAGGGCGCTGTGTTCATCTGAGGAAAAAAAATAAACGGCATTTTAATGTGGACAATATTCCACGGTCCGCAAACTACGATAATTAGAAAATATTAAAAGGTAATTGTTTAGGATCTGCGGGATCCTAAGTCTCCATCCACTTGATGGTGGACCGGACTAAATGAGGAGCAACTTACTCCCTCGTTTTTTAGTCCATGGATCCCTAGTATTGGAGCGTAGCACCCCAAGCATTAAGAATTGAAAAAATCAAAAATTTGACTGACGGTTTCGTCCAGGGCAGAGGCAACTCATCAGACGCTGCCTCACCTCTGCCCTGGGAGCAGCGTGACCGAAAGTGCCAACAGGTGGAAAGACGCTCCCTTTTATCATCGCAAAAACACGACAAGGTTGCGAGTTATATTGGATTGGATTGGATTAAAAGGTAAATTTTTGGTGGGCTTTTAAACTTAATTTTTTGGATTTTGGTGTTTTTTCACGGCTTTTTTTTATGAATAAAAAAAAACGACCCGTCCGATTGCAATTATCCTAGTTTGCGGACCGTAGAAATATGTATTAAAGAAGTCGTGAAAACTTCAAACAATTTGGTTGGATAGATTTTGAGCTATGGTGGCAGCCGATTTTCAAGATGCAGTTTTGAGAAAAACGCATTTGAAAATTTAAATGTGATCATCAACAGTAAAATTTTAACTCATCATTAATCTGCTATACCTGGTCCATAGAGAGCACCCTTCGTTTCTTCAAAAAAGTCTTGTAAGGCCGATTGTTGCTCTATGGTTTCAATTCTGGCTCTTTTAGCGAGGTCAGTCGATTGTCGTTCGGACCGCCAAATTCGCGCTTCATTACGGGGGTCGGCATAAAACTTACATATGTGACCAACTTGACATCCCATTGTCACTAGGATTTTGAGAATTCCATTGAATCCTTCATTGAAAATAATTACAGCCAGGAAAGTGGTTATTTCTACGACCTTGGCCCCAGAATGGAGGTGTTTAGGAGCGAAAGTCCAGATCGATGCATTTAACGACTCATTGTTATTCTGGGTCTTTGCTCCTAAACATCTTTTCAAGAGATCATCTCGTGACAAATCTTTGTAGATTGGTTTGATGACTGTTTGAACTTATTCAGTCAAAGGTGCCTTCTAGTGGTGGAAACTATCCAGTCGTCTTTTAGCTTCCATTTTGCGCCATTTGCACCAACTGTCCTCGCCTGCTGGACAATTTGGATGCTGAGGATTTTCGTCTGTAGAACATTTATGGAAGAAAGTTCCCCAAATTTCTTGCTTCATTCCTTCTATCAAATTTGCGTGTCGACGAATAGCTAGCCCAAAAAATGTAGTGAGGTCGTTAATAACCTTATCAGTAAGTTTTCCAGCCCCTTTTCCACCAATGCCTTTGTGATTCTTCTTTGCATTTCTAAGCCGCGTCCCATTCTTTTCTCGACATGTCCTACGCATTCCTTTTTTACTACAACGTATATTTTATTATTTGCAGAGATTTGCGGAAATACCAGAGAAAACTCCAGCAAAATCCAATATACAATATACAAAACTTGTCGCAATTGGAACATCCATGTTCATGCTTGCTAAAAGTTTCTTTGCTGATGTTGATGTGAAATCCTTTTTTTTCTCTGATAAGTATCGATTCCCATGAAATACTCGTTTTCTAGTGCGAGCATGACGTTGAACGTTAAAGCGATCTCCCTTCGTACGATCCATTTAAAAAAATCACTGAACACACAAACAGCACAATACTTACAACAAAATATAACTGAGTATAGCTTGAAGGCCTTTCAGTGCTCACTCTAGACTGGATTATCCTTTTTATTCCAAACAGCAAATAAGTTTACACAATTGATTGGTTTTCCATCTTTTTATATTTATACCTGTGTTCGAATTTATAAGGCCCAGGTAAAAAACTAACAGGTAAAAAAAGATTCGATGCTCTTTCTCATCGAGTACTCTAGCCGCGGCTGAAAAAACCTTACCTGTTTAACACTGTAATTTCTGAACGACTCAGAACATCGGAAAATCCCTTTGCCCGCATATTCTCCACTATACACAGATACAATTCATACAAAAAAAACGATTTCTCCAAAACGGCACACGGGATGACCCTCTTAAAAAGAATGAGCGCCAAGTACAAGAAACGCTTCGAATCAGTATTTCTCGTCAGTCATAAAGCGGGTCTAAAAATGAGTTTATTCCAGGTACCTAGACACCTAAGTTTCGAGGATATTCGGTGCGGAATGAATCAGAAGGAAGAGGGTCAAGTAGGATTATCAATAAGTGTAGAACGATGTCATCGTCTCTTTGTTCACGAACTTTCCAACATTATCGTTGTGAACAGCAACATAAAAAGAAAATTAAGATGTCATTAAACACACTTAGGCAGACTTCGAGAATCCGATAATTCTCACAAGTGTACGATGAGAAAACCTGCACTGTCATCGGAGCACGTTAAAAAACATGTATATTGGCCCAAGGAAAATATCGACCGTGATTGGAGCAATGTAATATTTACAAACAAATCGACTTTTATAATCAGTAATTGCTGGAAACGGGCTTGGTCATAAAAAGAAGAAACAATTCCACAACGGTCGTTTAAACATCCAGCAAAGTTCCATGTTTACGGATGCTTCTCTTAACTAGGATTCGGTAAAATTCATACTTTCCCTAGAAATCTCGATGCAGAGTTTAAAAAATATTCAAGAAAATATTGTTGAAGTCTGCCGGATCGTTGTATGGAAAGGATTCGATTCGAATGAATTTTGCAAGAGGATAACGATCCCAAGCGTGGCACCCGCGGGAAAGAAGCAAATGGCATCATCACATTAGATTGGCCTGCTCAAAACCCAGACGTCAATCCAATTGACAAGAGGAAAGAAGATAAGCATTCGACATCTGGAAGTAACGTTGAAACGAATATGGAAACAGTTGTGATGCAGAAAATTTAGCTGAGTGTAATTACGCCGTATTTCTAGCGATTAATTATTTGAAATCATAAAAACTTGTTTTTCCTATTCGCTAGTGTTGATTTTGCAAATACCGATATTTCGGGAACCAATTGTCCCCTTCATCAGTGCTAACAATTCTGCGGGCAGACAGCAAAATATAAATCAACACTAGCGAATAGGAAAAACAAGTTTTTATTATTTCAAATCACAAAATTTAGTGCAAAGTATGGAGAATAAGTGTGAAGCCCTTATTCGTAGCGAGAAAGATTGGACCAATATTGATGTAATGGAGAAAAATTCACTTGAATAAAATGTATGAATTCCATTTTTTAATCTTAATTTTACTGAACACGCTATAACCATTAGACTCTTCTCCAAGGAATAATTGACCCCCGGAGTTTAAAGAATATCTTGAGAACATAGAAGAAGAGGCGGTCTTCATTACCCGGAAATCCCCGATCCAACGTGTTAAATACAGCGGGCGGGCTGGCCGCCGTATTTCTATTTTTGCGAATTAGAGTACCATCTGGAAGCCAGCCTATATAACTACCACTGGAATTTCTCAACGTAACAAAACTCTCCCACTTTGTCAACAGAGAATAGATCCAGAAAATGTATAAAGTAAGCGAAACAACAAAACAAGGGTACATGGTTCGTGTTATTTTATTAAACAATCAATTTACATTTTGCATAAAATACCAATTGCTCGCGCCATTTGCGACAATATAAAAATATAACGAAAAAGCTCTACGCGCTAATACCAAGCAACATTCCTCTTGCATTAAGTACTTAACAAAGGATTCCTTCACTGCGTCCACACATCTCCGTAGCGATTCTTTGTGCCTTGCGGTTTCTCCGGTTCGGGGGCAGTCGGTTCCTCCTTCCCGCGAATAACCGTCGGAGCTTCTGGTGGAACCGGACGATAGAACTGGTTTTGCGATTTCTTGTAATATTCGTCACGATTCTGCTTTCGCAGCTCGTCGTAGCTGACTGTTTGCTTCGGAGGCTCAGCCGGCAAGTTGTCCTCATAGACAATAGCGGGACCTTGAATGGTATTCATTTAATTGCATTTATTAAGAGTAAATGGAGCCAGCAGAAACTTACTGTCTAATGTCGGTCGATAAGTATCGTCCAGTCCTTTTTGCACTGGTCGCTCTGTGTCCAAATCCAAGGAATTAACCCGGCCTTTGCGGATGGTTTCATCGGAATAGATGTCTGGGTTGGGCGTCGTGAATGGAGCCAAGGCGAGACCGGCTCCAAGGCCTTGATCGGGTGTTAGTCTGCATATTCAGTAACCGGACTCTAAATAAAACGTTCCAGGAAAATTCTAGGATACTCACGAATCGTACAGGCTGCCCTTCTTCCGTTGTCTCAAAACTTCAGCCAATTTGGAGTTTGGAAGTTGCATCAGCTTCTGAGCACACTTCCTCTGATAACTTACTTTTCCTATAAAGTATCCAACGATCACGCTCACTACAACTTTTGGCACCGCTCCGAACCGCTGGTTAGGCTACACAGAAATTTATTATTCAAAGTCGAAAAAGTGTTTCGCAATTTTCGGCAATGTTGGAACATACACTGAGAAATCCTCTTTTCACTCCATAGTACGCGGCCAGTCCGAGACCAGTCCCGATTGGCAAGGAACGCTGGAAAAACGATTCGGTGTTGCATTCCCGAAGTACCCTAAGCTCTTCCGCAGAAAACTGGTAATGGGCCTGTGGGGTGAGGAAATGTAAATCAAATTTGGAAGCGGAAGCGAACGAAGCTTACCAACGGATGTTGATGGCGTGGCTTTGGGCAGGGGGGAGCCCCGCCGGGCGAAGGGAGAGTCGCGTCTGACATTGGGTGAGGATAATTAGTATCCGGTTTAATAACAACGCTGAATCTGGCCTATTATCCCACCTTCACTTTTATGCACCTAAAAATTGTCGGCTTACGACCGGCTGATTCTGACGTTTTGCTTTTAGGTGAAATTGTACTAGAATGCCTTCTGCCCAATATTGTCAGGAAATAAATATATCCAGACAGCTCTATTCCGTGACGTAGGAGGGCATTTCACCACACCAGCCAGACGTTACTAATTAATGATTCCATAGGTCTGCATATTTGGAAATATTTGGCTGACTTATGGGTACAATCTGCAAAGGTGTCATAATTGCAAACCTACATTTGAGAGATAAGCAGGTCGGAAACCAGAAGCTGAACTGTTCTAGTAATAGAGAATTATGACTTCTTTATAATAACCTTA
This sequence comes from Hermetia illucens, assembly GCF_905115235.1. Lineage (NCBI taxonomy): Eukaryota > Metazoa > Arthropoda > Insecta > Diptera > Stratiomyidae > Hermetia > Hermetia illucens. Next base: position 130,030,796 of record NC_051850.1, on the reverse strand, counting down.
TCTTAACGGATTATCAAAAATTTAAAAGGTGGTGACAATTGAAGGGCTCAAAGATTAGCATGTGCGAAAATTATATAATATGGTTCTCAGGGAAGTAGGCTATGGTATGTATGTAAGTATACACTCACGTTCATAAGAAAACCGATTTCATCTTGTTACTCATCATCATATTCTTCGCCAAAAATCAAAAAGAATTTTATGCTTTTGTCAGAGAAAATTACATTAACCGCTTCATCTGGTCAATTTTTCCTCTCTTTACACCAACTTACTTGGAAGGAACTCATTTTCGCTGTAAGAAGTAGTTTTCTCAAGTTCATCGGGCCTTCAAATTGTTTTCCTTTAGCCGCCGTTTTTCAGCTGAACTGAAGCCCTTTTACTGGTTATAGTGTACCTATTGTCAGGAACTCTATTATGCTCCCTACTTCCAGATCATTCAGCTTTGCATCTGGTATTAAGTGTTCTCCCAGATGCCTCGACCTACTTTGCACTGCCCCAGGACGTGTATAGAGGCTTCGTCATACTCCTCACAAAACCTGCAGGCAGTGTCCGTAGATATAGACAGACAATGACCATTGAGAATTCCCACTAAAATTCGGAGGTTCTTTTTAGTGACGTTTAAGCAATCCTTTGTGTGATGGGTTCATATCCCCCAATAAGCACCCTGGACTGCTCCATCCCTGGTAGGCCCGCCTAGTATAGTTCCCTCAATCGTTCCTCTTCATTTCTTAGAGTCATAACCATGAAACCGTTTCCGACTCCACAGTTCTGGACCGCGTAAAGGCGTCTCAGCTCCCTTCTTGGCTAGTTCGTCCGATGCCTCGTTGCCTTCCAACCCAGCATGGCCTGGAACCCAAAGTATCCAGACCTTGTTGGACGAGCCGAGTGTATTCAGTATCTCAAGGCATTCCCACACCAGTTTAGAGTTCACCTAGTTGGACCTAAGTGCCTTGATCGCTGCTTGGCTATCGGTGAGAATAGCTATGTTCTGCCCCCTGTAGTTCCTTTGCAGATTAAAGGAGGCATATTTATCTATGGCGTATATTTCCGCCTGGAATATGCTAGTGTAACTGCCCATTGACTCAAAGTACATTTTCCTTGGACCAATGACACCGGCACCCGCTCCCTCTGCTGTGGGGAATCCGTCAGTGTACCAAGTAATCAGTTGCTGGTTCAAGCTGTATGTCACACCCACGTTTTCCCAGTTTGCTTTGTTACTCCAACGTGTTTCAAACTTCTTATCGAAGTGAAACCTCATTGTCATGTTATCCCTTGGTATCAGTAATTCGGGGTATCGCCTAAAAAGAATATCAATCTTCCTTCGATTTAGGCCCCGCCTCACTGATACTACCGGCCATCCTGAATATTGTCCTCCTTGCCTGTATCTGTATGTGCAGATGGTGAGAGGTTAATCTCAGGAGGGCCTCCAGGGATGCCGTTGGGCATGTCCTCATTGCCCCACTGATACACACGCAAGCCAGTCTTTGGAGCTTATGTAATTCCCTGGCTTGTGTGTTGAGCTCGGTTTTTTCTGCCCAGATTACCGGGCCTTACTATTGCAGTATATATCCAAAGTAGTATCTTCGGGCTGCAACCCTATTTTTTCCCTGCTATGGGTCTATAAGTCATCAGAGCCCTCGTGGCTTTCCGACATGTGTCTTCCTTAAAAGGCTATATCTGTTTGAAATTTTTTTCTACATATTTTTTCATTAGTTTAAAAACGCTAAAACACCGCTAGATTCATAATCAATTACGTTCTTGTATGTACCCAACTTGGAAATATTCTTAAAATTAGTTCTTCTGTACCAACTCCTAAGAAGGAAACAACATTTAAACCTCTAAACACAAACTTTAAAGCATAAAAGAAATGCAGGGGTAAAATATGGCTATGGAAAGGCAATTGTATGATGCTGAGATATCAGAGTGAAGTTACAATTTTGTAGAAGTTATAACCTTTCTAAACTTCAAACGCATCTTTTGCCGAAACCACGTTTTCAAAATCGGCGAGCAGTAGAACGTTTCATCCGATCAACTTGAGAATTTGATTATAATTTCTTCATTCGATCATTTAGTGAAGTACACACCGTTCGGACTTTCGAAAAATCGGCCCTACAACCGCCTTTTTTTGTTTCCTTTTGCTAAAAAGTTGCTTAATCGATTTTTGGTAACTTATAATTTAAAAATGTATTGACTGAAAAAATTTGAAAAACCTCTATTTGGGGGTTCTAGGCAGATATAAGCTCTTAGAAGTCAATTGTCAGACTGGAGCACTAAACTCTCCGTTTTCTAATAGTTCCCCGAAAATTTTCTTGCTGATGATTCATTAAAATTAATTTTATTATATATTGCAAAATTTGTTCCCTTTGAGAACGCGTATAGTCGATTTTGTGGACACTCATGACCTTCTACTTGTGAATACATAGTTCATCAAACAAATGCCTCATATTCTTACAGATACGTGTAGAGGGGTGTCGTGGTTGCGGTTTCCCATCCTCTTGAGCGAATAACGAAGAAAAAACTCGATTTTACACTTAGATCAATACGTAGCTCGAACTCAGACTGACTTAACAGGTTGTGAGTCAGCGTATTTATACATTTATTTTCTATTCCTTTCTCTTTCTTATTTCTATTTACATAATGTCCTTAGTTACTATCCTGGAAAAGCCAGTTATATATATCGCTAAAAAAAACCCAGGATACATTCCTTTAATTACGGGTTTTACTCTCAAGACAAATTCGCGTGAAACCCTAATTATATTTGTGACTGTTTATTGCGATGTGTTTCGTAATAACGTATTGTGATCTTGTATCGGGTGCAGGTAAAAGGGTTTCCCGGGGGATATCCAACACGTGTGACTTAACTCCTCCCCCCTTTAAGTACAAACTGTCCGCAGTTTGAGTAGGTGTAAGTTTTGTATAGGATTTGCTTACTTTCTATGATTTACGCTTCTAATGGTGATACATCATCGTATACAGTCTTAATTAATTATGTGCTGAATCTGTTTTTTTATTTACAATAATACATTCTATTTCTTGTTCTAATTACATCTGATTTTGGAGTTACAATTACTCATTTATTAAATGTGCTTAACAGTAATAGTACTTATTATAATTAGATTAATATTATACCACTATATATCCTCGATTCAACCAAGATATCTGAGTTAATTCATATCAGTTTTATTTTATTAGGTTTTTGTCTCATCCATCAGATATCAGAAAATGTATGTTTGAGCCTTTTCATATTTTGTGGGTGGATTTTTTGATTATTTTTAGCTTTTTTGAATCTGGGGTCTAATTTTTGAGGTGTTGGGTTTTTAATCCAGTTAGAGTCTAATTCTGCTGACTGTCTACTCTTGTTGTGGTATTCTAAATTTTTCTTTTTGGTTTGTTTCAAATTCTCGTAGACGATTTCAGTATTTACTTCACCAAAATACACATCTGATGGCTTATATTTGTGTGCAGAATGTGTTGTTGTATTGTAATATCTAACGCATTCTTGTACTGGATCTAATAGGGTTAGTTCGTTATTTTCTAATTTTTGCCTGAGTAAAAAGATTCGTATATGCTCGTTAAGAGTTCTATGTGCGATCTCAACATCTGAATTACCTGTCTTGTGGTTGGGACTCGTAAAATGAATATCTATTTGTTCGTTTTCAAACCATTCTTGTGTTTTTTGTGATATGAGAGCTGATTCGTTGTCTGTAATAGTTTTTGTAGGCTTACCAATTTTATTGAAAAGTGTCGTCAAGGCATTTATGATAGTATCCCATTGACGGTTTTTTATTGGTATAATTGCGAGGAATTTGGAAAATTTGTCAATGCATGTTATATACATCTGATTCTTATGTTTGTACCATATATCCATGTGGTATACTTCTCTAACTTTACTAGGGGTCAATGTTTCTTTGTAAGGTTCTTTAGGTGGGTTCCTGTCGTATTTACTTTGATGACAAATTTCACATTTATTTATGTAGTTTTGAATAAAATCTTTTAGTTTAGGGTAGTAGTATTTAGTTCGTATTTCAGAGTACAATTTATTTATGCCAATGTGGTTTGTTTGTTTATACATTTTTGCAATTATCTCCATGATTTCGCTGAGCGAACAATCATATAGTAAAGAGTTAGCATTAACCAGAGTTGCTTTACTATTTGCTTGTTTCCAAATATTATATTCTTTTTGTAATATCAATAAATGTGTTTTAGTTGGGACCTTAATTCCTGTAGTTCCTATTAAAGGTACATGGTTGTTCAGCACGTACTTAGCTTGCGTCTCAGTGAACTTTTTAAAAAAAAATGTAGTCCTTTTTTTCGATTAATTTTTTCCTTCTTGGCAACCTTTGTTGCGCCTACTTTGATAACAATTTGGGTAGAGAAACAGTTAAGTGGTTTTTCGGATATTGGAATATAATGTGAATTATCTTCGTAAGAAGTATGCTGCGTTGCTAAATCACTTTCACCCTCTAAAGCGTTTATTTCTATACGAGATAATGCGTCTGCTACTACATTTACCTTGCCTTTAATGTATTTGATATGAAAATCGTACTCCATTAACTTTAGTTTCCATCTTTGCAGTTTCGGATTATCAGTTTTAAGATTTTCCAAATATGTAAGAGGTTTATGGTCGGTGTGCAATTCGAACTTCCGTCCGTAAATATAAGGTCTGAAATAGCTTAAAGCATATATAATGGCTAGTAGCTCCTTCTCGATTGTTGCTAACTTTGTTTCTGAAGAATTTAGTGTTCTGGATGCAAAGCATATTGGTTTATTATCCTGTGACAACACTGCTCCTATCGCAAAATTTGAAGCGTCCGTTGTGACTGCGAACGGTTTATTGAAATTTGGAAATTGAAGAATAGGATGGTTAGAGATGTACAGTTTTAATTTTTGGAATGCTTCCTTGTAGTCAGTGTTATTTAAATCGACCTTGGCGTCTTTTTGTAAAAATCTAGTCATTGGTCGCGCAATTTTCGCGAAATCCTTAATAAATTTCCTGTAGAATCCTGCTAGTCCCAAAAATGATTTAATTTGTTTTTGTGTTGCTGGTAATGGAAATTTGTCTATGGCCTCAAGTTTTTTAGGGTTCGGTTTAATACCGTCTTTTGTAATGACGTGGCCTAGAAATTCCGTTGATTTATTTAGGAATGAAGTTTTAGACATTTCAATCTTTAAATTTGCGTTTCGTAAAGCTTGAAACACTTTCCTTAGGGCGATTTCATGTTCTATCAGAGTTGTACTATAGACAAGTATATCATCCATGTATACGATACATATTTTGTTTATGTATTTGGCTAGTATTGAATTCATCAACCTCTGAAAGGTTGACGGTGCATTTTTTAGACCAAAAGGCATCCGTGTGAATTCGAAATGTCCTTCGTCTGTTGAAAATGCGGTTTTATGCCTATCCTCGGGCCTTATCTCAATTTGATGAAAGCCCTTTGCCAAGTCTATACTTGTAAAATAATTAGCGTTACCTAATTGACCAAGTATATCGTCGATCTGAGGAATCGGATATTTATCAGCAGTGGTTAAATTATTGATTTTTCTAAAATCGATCACCAACCTATGTTCGTTGCTTTTTTTAGGCACAACCCATACTGGGGAATTATACGGAGACTTGGAGGGTACGATGATACCTTGTTCTAAATCTTCCTTTATTTGACGCTTGACGAAATCTCTAAGGGAGTACGGATACCTATAATTTTGTTGATATATGGGTTCAGAAGTCGTTAGCTTCAGCTCATGCTTTATTTCGTGAGTGAAAGTTAGTTTCTTATGTTTGTCATATTGGATGTCGGCAAATTCATCCTTAATTCTTTCTATCATTAAATCCTCTTCGGTTGTATAATTAGTCTCATTATTTGGATTAACTGAGATTTCGGGAATTTCAGAACTCTCTTTATTTAAAATGTTACTTACTTCGTTTGCTATCATTGAATAATTTTCCCCTTCTTGGATAAAGCTCAGTGAAATATTATTGATTGTAATTATATTTTTTGAAAAGTCTAAAATTGCTTGCGTACCGGAGAGGGCGTTTTGACCGATAATACAGTCGAATGTATTGGATACGAAATCGATTAGTTTCCACCCAATATGATGTTTTGTACGAAACTCGGATGGAAATTCAGTTTTTAAACCATATCTTATTTCTTCTTTTTTATGTATGGTGCTCATGATGAAGGGTTTATCTAATGGATATCGCCGATTATGACCTACTAATTTTGAGTTCATAATGCAATGAGTACTGCCAGTATCAATTAGACATTTTAAAGGTCTTCCTTCGATGGTTAATCGAAGAATTGGGAGTCTTCCGAGGCTGGTAATCGAAAATTTTTCGAAGCCCATATGTAATGAAGATCCTGAAGTGGTAGCTGTATTCATTGAGACATCGGTAGGCATTGAAAGATCATTTCGCCTGAAATTCCGACTATGTGGTCTCTGATTGTAGTTTCCTGAATTCTGACGGTGATTAAATTGAGTTTGTTTTAGGTTCATAAACTTGATTACGAAAATTGTTGTTGGAATAATTATTTTGAGAAGAATTTCTGCTTGTGTTGAATTGAGTCGGAGGGTAGTTATGATTAAGATTATGGTTAACTTGATTCCTAAAAGTATTATCGTATTGAGAAAAATTTCTGTTTCGGTTGAATTGATTCGGAGCGTTATTACGATAACTAACATGATTTCGGACAGTATTACTATAATTATTGTATTGGGATGAGTTTCTGTTCTGATTTACACTAAATCGAAGATATCCCGCATTCACTAAAACTGCGTAAGCGGCCTCTAAAGTGTCGGGCTTATGCGCACAGAGCACTCCCCTTACAGGCTCTGGACATTTATCAATATAGCAATATTTCACCATTTCCCTTCTTAATTTAATCTCATTTGCAGCTTGTTCTGCTGTATATGCAACATTCGTTTTAATTTTGTTGCAAATAATATTCAAGTACTTACTTACATACTCGTATAGTTTGGCGGGAGTTGTGAACTGTGCTGCCAGTATTTTCTCCATAAGTCTGGATTCTGATTCCGGTTCGTCGAAATGCAATAGAAGTGCCCCTTTAATCGAAATCCACTGCGTTGATGGCAAGGCGTTGACGACTTGTTTCGGTTTTCCCAGAAGCTTTCCCATGATTTGATAGTTGATGAGCGTTTGTTGATCTTCTGAAAAAGTCTGAATCATCTTTTGGATTGAGTCGATCGAGCCTATAAAAGTATGAAGATCGTGCTGGTCCCCCATGAAGTTAGGCAACGAGCTTATGTGTGCAGTTATCGTTTTGAAGTCCATGTTCTTCGTTTTGTATTTGTTCACTTGCGGATTATTTTCTTTACGCTCCAACGTCGGTAGGGCATCCAATAAATCTTGTACCCACGTCACTTTTGTTTTCGCTTATAACACCGAAAATAAAATCCTTGGTAGTTGAACGGCCGACTGCGCCAGTTACGTGTAGAGGGGTGTCGTGGTTGCGGTTTCCCATCCTCTTGAGCGAATAACGAAGAAAAAACTCGATTTTACACTTAGATCAATACATAGCTCGAACTCAGACTGACTTAACAGGCTGTGAGTCAGCGTATTTATACATTTATTTTCTATTCCTTTCTCTTTCTTATTTCTATTTACATAATGTCCTTAATACTATCCTGGAAAAGCCAGTTATATATATCGCTAAAAAAACCCAGGATACATTCCTTTAATTACGGGTTTTACTCTCCCGACAAATTCGCGTAAAACCCTAATTATATTTGTGACTGTTTATTGCGGTGTGTTTCGTAATAACGTATTGTGATCTTGTATCGGGTTCAGGTAAAAGGGTTTCCCGGGGGATATCCAACACGTGTGACTTAACTTTACATTTTATTATATAGTGGGAACAGTAAGACACAATCGACTATATATTCTCATAAGACGTCGGCATTTCACCACCATCACTAACTGGAAATCCATTCCCTATGAGACTTTAGTTAAATTAATTTAGTTAAAAAATTTTAACTTTTAGAAAAACCAGAATTATTCTTTTTAAGTTCGAACCCACTGATGAAGGTAGCAAGTTACTACTGAAATGTACATTCGGGATAATAAATTACTCACCGACTTAAAAGAAATAATTTTGGTATTTCTAAAAAACAATTTGGGCTGTCAAAAATTTGTTTTCGATGTCATGGCCACCGCGATTGGCACTTGCGTGCGTTCGGCACAGGAGTTTCTCGCCCCGCGACAACACTACACTCCCAGCTGAAACCAAAGGGGGTTTCAGCGAGGAACCAGACGAACGACCCCCTCAACTCGGCTGCCGCGAATCAAAACGGACGTAAGGTAGTTGCAACGGTTTCCGAGAGGCATCCGTCCTAATTAGGACAGGCAGTATTCACATCAGCCACAGTTTTTCTGTGATTGGCGAGTGGTAGTGACTTCAGCTCCGGCATTGCAGACAAACACAGCAATGCGCAGTAAATTATGCTCAAGGTGTGGGATAGCAAATCAATGCGTGACGACGAGCAACGGGGCATTATTTCTCCCCTACATAAAAAGGGAGAAATCATGCAATACAACAATTATAGAGGTATCACGTTGTTGAGTAACATCTATAAGATATTCTCCGCTATCTTGCTAGTTCGGATAGCCCCATACACCCAGAATATCATTGGCCCATACCATAGAGGCTTACTCCCAGGCAAGTGAGAAACAGATCAGATTTTCTCTCGGCGGCAAGCGACGGATAAACTGTCGGAATATGGACATCAGTTGCACCATCTTTTCATTAACTTTAAGGCAGCCTATGATAGCATAGCCAGGGTAAAACTGTACACGGCCATGAGAGAATTCTGCATTCCGACGAAATTGATAAGACTGACTAGGCTGACCCTGATCAATGTGCAAAGCCAAATAAAAGCAGCAGGATCACTCTCAAGACCATTCGACATCAACAACGGTCTACGACAAGGGGATGCCCTATCATGCGTCCTCTTTAACCTGGCGCTGGAAAAAGTGATCCGTGATGCTGGTATAAATGCGAGGGACACGATCCTCTTTAAGTCCACCCAACTACTGGCCTATGCTGACGATATCGACATCATGGGAAGAACAGCCCGAGACGTAGAAACTGCCTTCATCCAAATTGAGCAGGCGGCGATCCGCGCGAGATCTTGGGCTGCACATCAATGAAAGCAAGACCAAATATATGGTGCCAACATCAGCACCAAAAACCAACCAACAAACAACGTCAAATCGCACTGGTCAAACGAGAAGAATAAAGAGAGAAGAATACAACTTTGAAAACGTTGATAATTTCTCCTATCTAGGGTCAAAAATCACAACCGATAACAGCTACGACGATGAAATCCGCGTACAGTTGTTGGCAGCCAACAGAGCCTATTTCAGTTTACAAAAACTATTCCGCTCGAAACGTCTCACCATAGGATCAAAGCTCTTACTGTACAAGGCAATGATCTTGTCAGTCCTTATGTATTCCTCGGAGACTTGAGTTCTTAACAATGAAAATTGCGAACTCTTGGCCGCGTTCGCGAGAAGAATCCTCCGAAGGATTTTTGGCCCCCTACATGAGGATGGACGATTCCGTAGCCTACATAACGACGAAATCTATGAGCGATACCATGACCGTCGGGTTGTGGATAAAATCTGGCACAATAGGTCACGTGGGCGTATCACTTAATCCGTATGGATGAGGATGATCCAGCCCGGAAAGTCTATAAGGGCAATATCTATGGTAAAAAAAGAAAACGAGGAAGACGCTGCCTGAGATGGAATGATGGCGTAAGCCAGGACGCCAGGCAGCTTTTAGAGATATCAAATTGGTGGACCTCGGCGCAAAACTGGGATTCTGGAGTTCCTTATTAAGGCAGGCCTAGACCGGATACCGGTTGTTGCGCCGTTGATGATGATGAGTTCGGCCAACGTGAAAAATGTAGTTTCGAAAAAAACGCGTCTAAGAGGTGTTGCACATAAATTCAAAATAACAGTATTTAGATATTTTTCCTATCTTAATTCTTTATCATTCGAAAGGTGTTAGGGCATTCTTTCAGCAAAAAAGGCCAAAATGTGGATGTTTCTACAGTGACTTAACACCGGAAAGGGCCGTTTCCTCCCAGCTACAAAGAAGTTGGAATACCGGAAGTCAGACGCTTATGGTGTAAAGGTTCGATGTTCATCTTGTGTAAAAAACTCTTCATTCACTTTTTTCCACTCGTACACAGCTAAAAATTCAAAATATTCCTTCGTATGTCTCCAAATCCTCCATTCATATGATGGTGACATCCTACACATCTTAGAGTACAATAAATTCACGTAAAATACAAAATTTTGTTTGGATAGCTTTTACAATAATAGTTTGATTGTCCTCTAAATTTTCAAAATTATGTCTAATATTATGGCTGCAATATTTTGTACTTCTAGGAAGAAACTTAAGGCGTTTTTTTAGAAGTGAAGTGTTAGTTCTCACCACATTTTGGGACAATAGCTCCAACTGTTTCGGAGTAAATCTCGTGTGGCAGACAAATAGACAGACATTAAATCGATTTTAATAAGGTTGTGGGTGAAAAAAGACAGATAAAAGAAGGCGGACATATAGTTAAACTTATGAAAAGCGAGGGTTTTCTCCCCAATGAAATCCAATCTTAAAGGGGTCATCCCGTGTGAAGGCAGTTTTTTTTGGCTTTTTTTAGAATTTTTTTGTGAAGGACTGGATAAAGATACAAATTCAAGTTTTTCACCATAGATTTATTAATATCTGAGCGTGCATAGTAATTTTTCCAGCGCGATCGCATAGTTCGTTATTGAAATACAGAGCAATTTATACACTCATCTCTAAAAAATGGTGTTTTCTGCTGCCACGCTAGAGGGCGATGCGTACAGACTTGACTACAGTCCGCAAACTAGGATTATTAAAAAATATTAAAAACTAAATTTTCGGTGCCTTTTTTTGAATTTTGCCGTTTTTTACGGCTTCTTCAATGAATAAAAAAAAAACTACTGAATGAATCGCAATTATCCTAGTTTGCGGACCGTAGAAATATGTTCTGAATAAGTCGCGAAAATGTTAAACAATTTGTTTGGATAGATTTTGGGATATGGTGGCAGCCGATTTTCAACATGCGGTTTCGAGAAAAACGCATTTAAAAAGTAGAATGCGATTTTTAGCCACAAAACCTTAACTGACCATTAATCTGCTATACCAAGTCCGTAAACCTTAGGTTTCTTGAAGAAACACATGAACGGCCTTGGCTTCAATTCTTGTCCTTTTAGCGAAGTCATTGGAACGTTATTCGGACCGATAAATACGACCTTTATTACGGCGATCGACATAAATCTAGCATGTGACTTATCACGTGTTTAACACTATAATTTCCGAATAACTCCGAATATCAAAAAATCACTTTGCCCATATATTCTACACTATATCTAGATACAATTGATGCCAAAGAAAAAATTCGATTCAGCGGATGCGACACACGGGTTGACCTCCTTAATCCATTATTTTACCCTTCACACATATATAAAAGGAATTCTTTCAGTATTTTCAAGTTTTCGCTAGTTTTATGTAGGGGGCAATTTATGGAAAGCTTTTGAGAACTGAAGTCCCTAATTGAGTAGAGTAATATTGTATTTCCCACCGTGTCAATTAGAAGAATGTATGTACTTAGTACCCCTCACTTATACATTAACAATCCTTAATTATTTGGAATAACATCATTGCTTCAGTATTGCAAGTTGCACGTACATATGTTGGTAGATACGTACGAGCTAAATTCGCACTTACAACCGTAAAAGGTCAAAATCCAAACAGGAAACCGGTTTTTTACTCCCCCTTCAATATCTGCATGTAAATATGCCAAATAAGCAGAATATTTTCAATGCAAATGTTAGTCATTAAATCTACTCCTTCGCGTGCATACTTAACTACAATGCACTGAATAGCTTATTTTCAAAAATTCCAAAAAAATCGTGGTATTTATTGAGATAATCCAGTGAGTGTGTGGCGACGCTGCTCCGGAAAGAATGGATGATAAAATCATTAATATTTACGTTACCTTCCTGAATTATAATCCTTCAAAGTAAATTTATATATTTGTAAGGGGAATCTATCGACTTGAACCTTTTTATTTTCATTTTCAGAGCTAAAGATGGTATTGTAATCAAGAACGACGGGTTCTGTTTCCTAAATTTGGAAGAGCTTCAACGCCATAAGAAATTCAGGAGACAGCAAAGAAATCACGTGGAACCAAATATTTATAAACATTATAAATGGGTAAGTATCCGCGTTCACATTGTATCTGTTTTACTGATTTGTCACTTACATATATGATTATAAGGATTTAAACAATCTTTTTTCAGTACTATTCCATCCTAAACTATGAACTTAACTCTGCCCCTGAAGGATATAAACTTCGTGTCAATCAATTCGAAATAGAATCAAATAATATTGAAGCATTTTGCTTGAATGGTGACGTCTTCACCGCGGTTACTATAATTTTTGGTCCTGAAATGGAATACTGGTATTACTCAACGCCTGAGGATGAGTCCAACCGTATATGTGGAAGTAAATTACTGGAGAAGAAACGGGGTATGTTTGGCAAACTGAACATTATCGAACTGAAACAGAGACAGTTGAGACCAGAGCCAAACGATGAAATCCTAAATATTATCAGCAAAGCCTACTCCCACGAACCTTCTGTGATAGCAATTACTGAGCCTCCCTATTTTGCTTGTAGGTATGAACAAAGCCTTGACTGTCTAGACGAAATTTGTAGGTGTAATAATTCATATAAATTTGAGACGATGCTTTCCAAAGCAGAAGAAATTCATTGTATCAATTTGTTAGAAAGGAGAGGTTGAGGATGAAGTGAAGTAGAATAATTTATTGTAAAGATTTTTGATAATAATTGACAACATAAATGCTCAATAGTCAATTTATAGCTTTTATAAAATTAATAATAAGCTTTAACTGTTATACGTACTCGGAGAAGCACAAAAATATGCAGATCTAGGGTAGTTAATTTTGAAAATGATTTTCTAATTCTAATATATTCAAGTTTTAGTTGGGACACATATGTAAAAACTTTATCTTTTTTATATATAAGCGCGAGAAACTAAATAATAAAAATAAAACTGTTTTTAACTAAAATTTTAATTCTGAAGATATCCGCATTTCGGGAGTCAAACGTCAACTTCTAAAGTGCGTTTTATAATCTGCCTATTCAAGTCCAAGGGAAATTGAAAAAAAAACACTCACACAAGTACATATTTATAGACTGGAACGGAGCCAGATTCCTAATTATTTACATAAATACAAAATTTTCATGTGGAGCATGGCATGTCTATGATACCTGCGCGCATTCGCTGTAATTTCCTAGCAAACGTGCTTTAGCTGCCTCCACGATTTTTCGAGAAAGCGTGTACTCCTCCACTATTGATCTATGTTATGTATTTCTAACGTAATCCCCATCCTAGGATAATGAGGTAGCCCGCAATGTAGTTGTCGCACTTGCTTAGTGTGATCTATCCACGCCCACTGCCGCTTTCTGATCAATCAGAGTCCGCTGATATTTGGGCTGTACGCACTTGACACTTCACACAGTGATATGTTGCTCTGATAATAGTTTATTTTTTTTTTCTGGAATGCCGCTCCTGCGTAGATCACTCCAGGATGATTTTACCAATATCTTCTCGACAGCAGGAAGCATGCAAGTACCTTGCCAGTTATCACACTCAAGACGGTGCCCTTCAATGATCATCCGCTCCATCCACTCAGAAGGAATTATTTCAGATTCCCAGAATTTGCGAATAAGTGGAAGTAGCAACTCTGTAGGGACTGTGCGGAAATGTTACGCATGGAGACCGTCGAAGCTTTACTCCATTTGATTGTATTCATGCCAAAAGTAGTTTTGCTTTTGTTTCAAGTGACCGTCCGTATCCAAATGTGGTGATTACGGTGGCCCTCCATATCATCTACAAGATATCGAATGTTGTACGAGTCCGGATCATGGTGAAGTATGTTACGATGAGAGTCCAGCGTGACATCAGCTTGGCACCAACACAGTCACCAAAACTGTCAATCAAACAAACTCCCCTAACAGGTTTGCCAGTCATGGACACTGACTGCGAGAAATAATATATGAAACCGGACGGCACGTCCTTGAGCTAACCCGAATACTAGCAGTTCGGTGAGGTGAGGGCTGCGATTCTTGGTTCTCCATTATTATCTCCCTGACAGGACACAGAGATTTTATCACTCAGGAGTCACCAAAATTAAACCCACCCGGGGTAAACTACTCTAATAGAGACGCGGATTAATACCACCTGTGTCAATTTTAACCTTCGATGATATCAAACTGCCTCCCCGTCACGTCTCTATTAGAATAGTTTACTTCGGGTGGGTTTAATTTTGCTGACTTCTGAGTCAAAGCACATGACAAAATCTCAGCGTCTTGACAGAGAAATAATATTGGAAAACCCGAGCTGCTAACATTCGGGTTAGCGCCAGCACGTGCCGTCCAGTTCCATATATTATCTCGGGCAGTCGGTGTTCACGACTGACAAACATGTAAGGGAAGTTTGATTGGTTGACTGTGTTGATGCCAAGGTGATGCCACGCTGAACTCTCACCGTAACATAGTTGACACCCAACGTGGGACCCGAAAGGTGGCATTTCCGCTTTTTTTGAGGTTTACAACCACTGGGCTTGTTAGTATTAGAATCAGAGCCTCCTCCGCTTGCGAATACTCTGATGCCTAAGTGACCCTAGGAGGCTTTTGTTCACCAGGTGGAAAGAGAGCTCTTCAGCGGATTTCTCTGCATAGCCGGCTGAAACCAAGGTGCCTGAGTGAAGGATGTAGAAAGAAGTAGAATTGATCTTGTCCATTCACTTGCTCATCGGAAATTCCGGAGCTCCACCTTTTAAATATTTGCCGAGAAGTTAGCTCAAATTATTGATTCAGTTCATCGTCACGTTTTATTGACTTTGTTGGTGTCTGGTTTGAGTCGTGACTTTGAGTTTCGACCAGACTAGTCGAAGTTGGGAGGATGACCGTACCGTCACCCCATCCTTAGTCTGGGAGGCACTTAGGACTGTGATTTCAGGCAGATTCCTCACAAAACGTTGGGTTCCCCTCCATTATATTGGAAGCGGTAGGAGGCTAATGTTTAGGTTGGGGTGGGCCGCCGCTGGGCCACCATATCGTCTGCATCCCTTTCGAGGCCGATCTCAGTTCCCCCTTTTGTTACGCACATTCAGAATGCAAACACTAAATCTCCTGCGTCTACAAACAGGTCTTATCAAAATCGACTTTGGCATTCAGATCAACCATCACGATCGCAACGTCACTTGCAAGAATCCTCTTTTATACTGCCTCTTCAAAAAAAGCATCCTTTTCTTTTTATCAAAAATCTGTATGGTTATGGTGCTCTTTAATACGATTCGAAATCTCGCAATCAAGATTTAGAAACCAGCCCCCAGATCATTAAAGGGCACCCTGAGGTAGCTTTCTTAGAATATAAAACATAATGCTGTAGCAGACAAGGGAGTACACTCCAGGGTTTCATCACACCGCTTTGCTTAGACCCAGAATGTCCAGTTTATATCGCCGGAATTCTTAAAAGCTTAATTTTTCTCTCATGAAGTTGGAAATCTTTTAGGATTTGAATGGCCTTCGCTTTAAATTTGATTCGTTTTGATTACATATTTTTTTTACTACTATGAGCTTTTTAAATATACTGAAGCTTGAGGCTGGATAAATTGTTCAGATTAAGATAGCTTGGGATACCAGCAGCTTAAGAGAACTAAAAGTCAAATTTTTCTGTAAGACGAAAGACGTATGCCATAAGTTACTTTTGAATCAGATTTGCCAAAGTAGAGAAGTACATGAAGGTCCTGGGGGTTTAACGGTCCTCTTCGGACATGGATTGATTTGGACTGTAGGCTCAACATCCATTCCAATGGATGCGAGGCCTATCTAACACCGTACGGCGCCGAATTGTATAACAACTCGACGCTTGAGCCCACAAGGAAGTCTACCTGCGATGTGGGCACAACCACTATAAAACTACCACAAGGAGGCCAACCTTAAATAACCGGGTTGAGAGGGTAGCCTCCGGAAATTCTCCTCAAACATATGACAACCACCGCGATTCCCATGGTACCAGATAACCTCTGGTGAGGCAACTCGGTACGGAGAGAGTCCAGTTACGTCCTTGGTGGTTTTACCTGAGTGCCTGTCGAGTTGATTTAACCTCACCGTCTTCTTAAGACATGGATTTATTTTGTGACTACAATTAAAATCCTACTATGACAGGCAACAACGGTAGCAATCTATACTGAGTAGATAGTTCTACATTGCTACTGGTGGATGCAAGACATATCTAAATCTCTACCAAACTAAGGAGTACGGCACTAAAGTAGAAACACAAATCCACGTGTATCTCCCGAAGGTCTCGTTGTCCGCTGGACTAAATAAATTATTCCGAAATGAGAGAAATTAAAGTTTTGATTTGAGGACATTCTCTTCTCCACCTCCTCTCTAACCCGCAAAACTAACCACAAAGAAGGGCATCCTCCAATCCTCCCAATAGCCGCGCCTTATTGTACATCTCAGTCAGAAGAAGCATTAATTAAGTGTGCGATCCGTAGTGCATTTTGCCTATCGATCATGGCACTCGGGCCAGGAAATTTACGGCTCCACTCGCGCGATCGAGCCGTTATTTTTTTTTTTTTTTTTGAATTTTCAAATCTAGCTAGAGTGTTGATCCTTAGTAAGGCTCGCGTGATGTCTTATGTTGCTTCGTTTTTCAGATTCCGGCGCGCGGTCACGTATCTGTTAAGGACATGCGAAGTTTTGTACAATGACACGTAAGAGACTGAAGTGTTCAGATTTGCCGGTAATCCGGTTTTTTTCATTGAAGAGTTGACAGTTTCTGACTGTCGGGCTGTACCTTCATCGTCAACAAAATGAACCATTTCCAGTGAAAAGATTTCATGCATAGAATCATCTTGACTTAAAAACATCTGGCGAAAGTTAAAACATAACTGATAGCCATCTTGTAGACTTATCATAGCAATCATGGTACGTTGATTACATCAGCTGTGAACTGATTTATTGTTTGGATTAGTTCAAGCGCGGCCATGAAGCTGATAATGAGTTTCGCATTGAGTTCAAAATCAATTTTTGATTCATTCAATCGTTTACCTTAAAATCAGTATCACATCGGCAACATTGAATATTGCAAAATGCATTTTACATATTGTTACCAACTCTGATAAAAGCTCACGGCGCCAAAATGGATTTATCAAAGGCTCTTTTCGTTTGTCCGATAAAGTTGCACGTTAGGCATATTTTATTCTCACCGAGTATATTAAACCATAAATAATGAAATGTCTGCTTTCTGCGGTTTGATAAGCCAATGAAGACCTTTTATACCAACTGACTTAGAAAGCGAATTGTTCGAAACGTCCAGTAGCAGTTTGAATGTTACACGTTTCAGTTGACAATTTCAAAAATTTCGTGAAGCCAAATTATTTTTTAAGTGAAAAATATTTCCTTTTAAAAAAACCAAACCGAATATTTTATTTGTTAGCTTTTTTGTGGTTACTACCTTAGTGTAAAGTGGAGTATAATGGCGGAATTGCCACAGCAGTTAACGCATTTATTCAGGTATGTAATGGCATTTTGATTCGTATGAATGCAAATATGTGATTTCTGTTCTACTCTGAGGCTTCAGATGCACGAATTTGTCAATGGTAATTGTCATCAACCGATTAACATAGAAATTGAATAATCTAATAACGAGCCCATCTTCTCTTGTCTGCCTTGAAGCTTCTTATCAGTCTAACTTGTATTTAGGCCTACGCAGCAGCATTTATCATAGTTACGCCGATAAACCGCACAATATTGATACTTTCCATTCGTACATACTTGGCACAGTGCCGTTTTATTAATAATGTCGTATATTTATTTGGAGGTGATGAAGGTTTGGTCCAAGTTCACATTAATTCGCAGCAGTTGCAGACTTTCTCGATTCAAATTTGCCGGGATACTGACCAACGATCCATTCGAAAAATGGAGTTTATTTTAATTATAATAATTGTGCTATGGATTTTCTGGATTTTGTTCCTTCCTGCAGATGATATTTAATCTACACTTTAATCTGCATCTTCGGTTGATACCCAGACTATTCGACAACTTTCGAAAGTGCATTTCGGTTGACTTTATGTGTGCTCAGAAACGACGGCGATTACCGAAGAGATTTGATTGATGAGAAAATCCCTTCAATTACTTGAAATCGGGAAAATTTGGCATAGCACCATTTTCAAGGGTTTGTATAAAAAAAAACCTTATTAAATCGGTTTATTGTCTGCCTGTCTGTCGCAGTACTTTTCTCAGAAACGGTTACTCCTATTATACGAAATTTGGTAAGAACTGTGAACCCCCAAGTGAAAGTGATCTTTCTTTCTTTCACGGACTCATTTTGAAAAACTATCTAACCCAAAGAAACTGTTGAAATATGGACAATTCATCGACTTTAACGCCGCCTATGATAGCATAGCCAGGGTAAAACTGTACACGGCCATGAGAGAATTCGGTATCCCGACGAAATTAATAAGACTGACCCTGGCCCTGGCCCTGGCCAATGTGCGAGGCCAGATAAAAGCCGCAGGATCACTCTCAAGACCATTCGACATAAACAACGGTCTACGACAAGGGGATGCCCTATCATGCGTCCTCTTTAACCTGGCCCTCGAGAAAGTGATCCGTGATGCTGAGGTAAATGCAAGAGGTACGATCCTCTTCAAGTCCACCCAACTACTGGCCTATGCTGGCGATATGGACATCATGGGAAGAACCACCCGAGACGTACAAACTGCCTTCATCCAGATCGAGCAGGCGGCGCGAGATCTTGGGCTGCACATCAATGAAGGCAAGACAAAATATATGGTGGCAACGTCAGCACTGAAGACGAATCAACCAACAACATCAAACCGCACTGGTCAAACACGAAGAAGAATAAGGATAGGAGAATACAACTTTGAGACCGTTGACAATTTCTCCTATCTAGGGTCGAAAATCACAACCGATAACAACTGCGATGATGAAATCCGCGCACGGTTGTTGTCAGCCAACAGAGCCTATTTCAACTTACAAAGACTGTTTCGCTCGAAACGTCTGATCATAGGGTCAAAGCTCTTACTGTACAAGACTATGATCTTGCAAGTCGGATTTCATCGCCATAGCTGTTATCGGTTGTGAATTTCGACCCTAGATAGGAGAAATTATCAAAGGTTTCAAAGTAGTAGTCTCCTACCTTTATTCTTCCCGTTCGACCAGTGCGGTTTGATGTTTTGGTTTGCTGACGTTGCCACCATATATTTTGTCTTGCCTTCATTGATGTGCAGCCCAAGATCATCGCCGCCTGCTCGATCTGGATGAAAGCAGTTTGTACGTCTCGGGTCGTTCTTTCCATGATGTCGATATCGTCAGGATAGACCAAGAGTTGGGTGGACTTAAAAAGAATCGTATCCCTCGTATTTACCTCACGGATCACTTTCTCCAGGGCTAGGCTGAAGAGGACGTATGATAGGGCATCCCCTTGTCTTAGACCGTTGTTTATGTCGAATGGTCTCGAGAGTGTATTTACGTCAGCATTACGGATTACCATTTCCAGTGTCATGTTAAAAAGGATGCATGATCATCTTCAACTTAATTTAAACCATTGTCTATAGTGAAAGGTTTTGAAAGTGATCTGTTGCTTTTATCTGACCTATCCTATTAGTGAGGGTCAGCCTAGTCATTCTTATCAATTTCGTCGGGATACCGAATTCTCTCATGGCCGTGCACACTTTTACCTTGGCTATGCTGTCATAGGCGGTTTTAAAGTCAATGAAAAGATGGTGCAACTGTTGTCCATATTCTAACAGTTTTTCCATTGCTTGCCGCAGAGAGAAAATCTGATCTGTTGCTGATTTGCCTGGAGTGAAGCCTCTTTCGTATGGGTCAATCATGTTCTGGGCGTATGGGGCTATCTGGCCTAGCAAGATAGTGGAGCATATTTTATAGATTGTACTCAGCAACGTGATACCTCTATAATTGCTGCACTGCGTGATATCTCCCTTTTTATGTATGGGGCAGGTAATGCTTCTTTGCCAGTCGTCGGGCATTGGTTTGCTGTCCCACACATTGAGCACAAGTTGATGAATCACTTGGTGTAAGTTTTATAAAAATAGTTCCTTTGTTTACTATAGTTCTTTTTAAATAAAACTATTAAAAGCAAATGCTTCCAATATAACTATAGAATTATATTTATTTAAAGGTAGGAAACACGTGTTTCGGACACAACCTATAGGACATATCTTCAGTGCTGCTTTTTTAATAATTTATTTTACTTAACTCTAATCCTCAAACTTTTCAGGGGACAAATCCTGGCGCCACAAAAATTAACAAACGATACAAAAATCAAGTCAGAGAATAGGTTTAAATTTGATGGTTGTAATTAGGAGGTTAGCCGTGTTAGCCGAAGTCTTAAAATTTTTCCTTTTTATTGGCTAAAAGTATTTGGTAATATGTGCAAATACGTATTTCGGGAACCAACCGCCCATTTTCCTATTTTAAGGCCTTACCTTTTGACTTCTTCCAAGAGCCACTTCGCAATATTTTGTTTTGGCCTTAAAATAGAAAAACGCGCAGTGGGACACGGCAGAGAAGCCATTGCCAGACTCAACAAGGCCGGGGAATACAAAGTGATGAAATTTTAGTATTCTTCGACGTAAAAGCGTTGTTTCTAAGCGTACCGATGAAGGAAGCCTTATACTTGTTCGAAGAATGGATCACAACACATAAAAACTCATCCGAGTAGAAGAAGAAGCCAAAACTATATAAGAAACTGACCTTCACGTGCATGAGTGAATCCTATTTGAAATTCAGGAATAAATTTTATAAAACAACCTCCGGGGCAACAACGGGCAACCAATTCTATTTATGGAGAACCTGAAGAATGAACTCAAGGAAGCTGGAACACTCACGGGATTCTGGATCAGATACGTGGACGATATATTAGCAATCATCAAAAGAGAAGAAGCAGGAACAGTCCTCGGGAAACTCAACCGGGTACATAAGAACATCGAGTTCACCATGGAGATCGAAAAGGAAGAGGAAATAGCGTTCCTAGACTTAAAAGTAATCCGGGAAAGAAGGAACTTTGAATTCAACATCTACAGGAAACCGACCCAATCACATCAAACTATCACATACACATACCTCAAATCACGATTTCCAGAATGTACAGAAAAAAGCGGCATTTATGAGATTTCCTGCCCAGACTATGACAAGATTTACGTAGGGCAAACAAAACGATTAGTCCACACCAAGGTGTTAGAACACATAAAGGAGGCCAAATGCGTAAAAATAAAAAATAACCCACACATAAAGTCCGCGGTTGCCAAACACATAATAGAGCAGGGACACCATTTGTTGTTTGGCAACGCTAATATTTTGTAGGAAATGAACGACGTTAGGAAACTAGACTAATAGGAGAATCTCCACATCTGGAAAATGCCCCGGAAAAAAGGCTAAACAGGGAGATGGGCAGCAATTTTCCCACCTTGGTAGAACTTTTAGGAGGGACGAGGGGAAGACTAGAAGCTTAATTCAGATATTGTAATTACATGACTAGCTATAAAAAACTCAAATTGTAAATGAAACTTTCCCAGGGGAAGGGGACAGCTGGTTCCCGAAATACGTATTTGCACATATTACCAAATACTTTTAAATTTCGTTCAGAATTTACTCCTAAGTATCAGACAATTAAACAAGTAGGAAAGACCCAATTTGTGACAGTTAAGTTGGTGTAGCCCAACCTGAGGCATCAAAATAGCGTGACTGTTAAATACTTAACCCTTTCCCGTTTTGAGTTTTCTGTCTTGTAAAAAAGAAACGCGTCTTACTGGCATTACTAAGATAAAGAAAAATATGGGAGGGGTTCTACTTGGCAAACAATCTTTGAGCTATGAAGCAAAAGATTAAACTAGTTTGTTAACTTAAATAGAGAATACTTTGAAAACGATTAAAAGATATTAAAGTGGAATAAAAATTTCTTTGGAATGAATATTTGAATATTCCCTCGTGAAACAGGTAAGGAATATTAAAGCGAATAGGAGGTTAAAGCTGCTGTGAGACAATATATATGAACTTTCCAAACTGATGACACCTGGGAGTGAATTTGCATTCGTTATCAAAGGCTCCCTAAAATTTCCAGAAAAAGCAGAGTCTGGCTGATAATACTGATTCAGTTTCATTTGCTGTTAAAAGTTTATTCACCAAAATCTCCACAAAACTAGCCCAAAACTTAAAAGTAAAAGACCATTAATCAGAAATTATACCAAGCTTTCCATTTTGCTTTGTCGAAATATTCCCTAAGTCATACCGTTTAAAAAAACAAATTGGGAAACCAAAGGCTTTTGTACATTTTCATATAAGCACGCAGTGTATACATGTATATTACATGTTATATATTATATCAGAATATTAATTTTCGCGTGCTATTGGCATTCACAGTCTGAGACAACTTTGACCTATTATCACTTTGTTAGTAATAGTGCAATTTCCACCAAACTTGGTAGAATCATGCTTTATATTATAACCGATCTGACTGCATAATTCAGGAAAAACTTAAGAGGGGGTTTGCAGTCAATTATTAAAAATTATATTAAAATACTATTATTACCTTTATTTGAACAGATATCGGTATGAAGGGTATTTTGAAGTCTAGGTAACGTGTAGTGGCAGGTTCTGAGGATATTTCCGTGAAAAAATGGCCAGTTTTCAATCCCCGTCTTCCTCCCTTGTGCCATAAATATTAGAACTGAAATCCGCTTTTAAAAAGTTTAAATCGATAGTTTCCATTTAATATCCCACATGACTATATTCGTTGAAAAAGAGCGTTGCACCCCTCCTTTTCATGAGCAGTCTCCTCCCCTCCCCCATACGTGCGTTTTTACCTTCGCACCAAATTGGTGTCAATCAGTATAACCGTTTCTGAGAACAGGCCGACAGAAAGTAAAACGATGTTAATAAGATTTTGGATTACACAAAAAATTAAAACAGTCCGGAAACCGCAACCTGGACGGTATCGTTTTATGTTTCCTTGAGTGCAAGCCAGTTCCACTTGCCCACAGTTAAACATTTAATTGGGCATTATTTTTCAAAAGCGGTTTACATAACTAATTTCTTGTTGAAACTACTGTCCGCATAATAATAGTTCACCTTCGTTAGTATCTGAATAATTCCACAATGAGAGTTGGTTTAGCAGCTCTGCAGAAGCCCACTTAAAACAAATCTAGAAAAAGCAGCATCGGATCTCTAGTGGCTAATAACTTTGTTACTAGTGGCCATATTTCATCGAAAATGTTCAGTATTATTCTTTATTTATTATTATTCAGTATTTATTCTTTATGCTTATTATTATTTATATTTTTTATTTATGCACAATTTGGTGATACAAGGAGCCGTTTTGGAGAAAAGTTTAGATGATACATAGACATACAGTAAACCGATTTTAATAAGATTTTATTTTATACAAAACTTTAAAAATGTGTTTATCTGGCCTTAACAGCATTATGAGCAAAAAAGACCTGAGAAATTTTCATGAATGAAACATTATATCTCCAACTAAAAACATTCTTTATGCAGCGCCCCCATGGTTTTGAGTACCCTTTCTACAATAAATGGCCATTAGGATCAATTTCGTCAGTAACATGCACCCCCATACACTAGCTCCTACAATGCAACATAAGGAACTCCGCTCAAAGAAGTCCAGCTGGCTCGCACTTCAAAGAGATAAGAATTTCACCTCATTCACTCAATCATAACTATTCAACTTTATGTATTAATCATAGAGTTGATGTGGTTTTCCAGGCTATCACGTATTACATTCGATTCAGGTTTGTAGGGTTCTAAGACCTCAATATTACTACGTATAACCATCAAAACCACTTAGACTATATTGATAGAGTGTTCTTATTTTCTTCATCATTTGTTGTGACCCTTAGTGAATTGTATCTATTATACGTACGTGACTATATGTATATGCAAATCATTGCACCGATATCGGGTAAACTGAACTCTGAGTTTCGTCATAAACTTGCTTATCTATATCTATCCATGATAAGACTTTCTTCTTGCGGTTTTGTTATTTCTTGTTATCAACGTTTTCTTATCCTTCTATAGCAACGGAATGAATAGAATTTTTCCATTTGGAGATATATGTAGCAAAACGATCAACTGAGCGACTCTGTTTACTAATTAAGCCTTATTTATTTATCAATCAAATTTATTTAATCAAAGTAATAAAGATAAGCTGCAATTACCTATTTCTCGACTGTGGTAAAAATAGAATAGTAAAAGTGCAAAAAAAGTGTTTATATTGTTCAGGGCAACTTTTGGGAAATGACTCCTTAGTATCTCCTATTTATCCATAGAAAGTAGTAAATTCTTCCATACGTAGTAGACTTTGTCTGTCTTGATGCCACTGTTCGGTCTGGTCCCAATCGCGTTCCTGAAAACTTTGCTGAATACGTGCTTGTACCCTCTTAGCATTATTTTCAGCTATAATCGGGATAATGCTTTAATGCTCAGTTAAACTCTCAAATCATCATCATCATTAACAGCGCAGTGACCGCTAACCGCGCTAGGCCTTATAATAATAAGGAACTCCAGACATCCCGGTTTAACACCGAGGTCCATCAACTTATTATCCCTAAAAGCCGACTGGCGTCATGGTCTACGCCGTCGCTACATCTGAGGCAGGATCTGCCTTCTTTTTCTACCATAGACATTGCCCTTGTAGACTTTCCCAGCTATGCGAATGATCGTCGGATTTTATCCACGATCGTTCATAAATTTCATCGTTATATAGCCTACGAAATCAACCATCCTATTGAAGGGGGTGAAAAATTCTTTGGAGAATTCTTCTCTCGAACGCAATTAATATGGATGAGGACCGTGTCTACATCTTGTTGTTCTTCCTACGATATTGATATAATCGTGAGTATAGGCCAGCATTTGGGTGGAAGTGAATATGAGAAGATTGTGTCTCTCATATTTACGTCAGCATCACGGATGACCATTTCCAGGGCCAGGTGAAAAAGGATGCATGATCATCTTCAACTTAATTTAGACCATTGTTTATAATGAAAGGTTTTGAGAGTGATCTTGCTGTTTTTATCTGACCTATGCCATTAGTGAGGGTCATCCTAGTCAATCTTATTCGTTTTGTCGAGATACCGAATTCTCTTTTCTCCTTTTCATTAAAACATGCTTGAATATTGTCCAGGGATGCTTTCTCCAGGGGTAATTGTTTCAACCTTGAATCGGTGGAACATACAACCAACTAAGGAAAGGTCAAAGTTTCCGGCCCTTATGCATAACCTATATGGTCCTTTTCTTCACAGTAAGTAAATTTATTATAATTATCTCAGTCAAACTGATCTCCAAGTTGAAAAAGAAAAAACACTGTCATAGGAACAATCAAAACTCGGCCTCCTTATCACAGAAGACATTCATGACCTAATTAGAAATTTAAATTCCTCGAAAAATAAGGCAGAATAGACTCCCCGCGTTAGAAAATGACTATATGTTATTTTAGGCCGAAATAATAGTTTCATCTGCCAAAATACCATATCCGTTAAAAAAAACAATTTCAGAACGCTCATTTGTTAATTATAATGGTTTAAAAACTGAATTCTCACAAGGCGAGTCATCAAGCAAGCAATTTGAATCTTATCTACGTGAAGACATCCGGCTTAGTGTTTATTATAATACTTTTCAAGTAATCAATCAGTTTTTAATTGTTTCGTGAAAAGACAATCCTTCAATTTACCTTACGTTTCGGTAGTAATGGAAACAAGCTAGATAGCAAATTCTGACATTTCTAACTGAATGACAATAAAACGTTTCTAAAAGATTCAAAGGCCGCAAAAAAATGGATTTGCACTGAGAAGGATTTGAACCTTGATCATGTTGCATATTCTGCGGTATTTCGTCTCTTGTGACTTGATTTGAATTTGAATAGCAATGACACGAAATTCTAACGCAATCGCATAATGGATTCGAGGATTGGAGTTAAAGTTTAGAAAATGCTAACTCACATTGAAATGATCGTCACAATTCAAACCTGATTCCGTCATACGATGGCGATCCGCTTCTTCCGAAAATCTCCTTTCGGACAACCAAAATTTTTGCAGGAAGGCACGAAACAATATTTCATCGTCCTCCTTAGCATTTCACAGGGAAAATTAATATTGGTAGTTTTATATTTTTATGAGTAACCGCCACTTGTCGGGCTACTGAAGTTTCTTGGGTCGAGCTTTGACGTCACTCATCATGGCGCGGGCTTTTCAGTCTGTTTAAATTTGGTTGAAATTTCAAATGCTGATAATCTCACACACGGAGTTTTTTTTTCAAAAAACGGTCTTTGAGGGTTTTGTTAAATTACACCATAGAATCGATGTCATTATTGAAAATAAGGCGGGGAGTCTATTTTAGGGTTTTCACTTAAAACAGTAAAATTCGCTTGCTGAAGCCGAAATAACTAACCAACGAAGCGGGTATAGGACATTTTCTACTTTTTTTACAACAAAAAAAGTGCTTCTGTTTCTTGATGATGTAAAAGATTTGTTGAAATAATTGGAATTCCTTAGATTTTAATGAAAAGCGTTCTTTTACCGGCAGTTATACAAAAAGTTGGAGAGTTCCAGTTCTTCCGCGAGAGGTGAGTGGGAAGGGGGTGATTCTGCCGGACCCCGAAGTTTTCTCGAAGGACCGAAATAAAGAATATAACAAAATTAGATACATATTTTGTTAATATGAAAGGGGTCCTATTCACCTCAGATTTGAGTCAGTTGAACTGAAAATTTTGTTAACCTACAAAAAACTGTTTGATAGAATTTGATTTTATTATTCGGTATAGTTGTCTTCGAGGACTATACATCGATTATAGCGATCATATTATACAATTTTTCGATGCCATCTTTATAGTACGATTTGTCTTTAGCCTCAAAAGAGGCCTCAGTTTCAACAATTACTTCTTCATCGGCCCTAAATTTCTTTCCAGCGACCATTCTTTTTAGGTCTAAGAACAGGAAAAAGTTGCTGGGGGCCCATCTGGAGAAAAAGGTAGATGCGAAGCAATTCGAAACTCAACTCATGGAGTTTTGCTATCGTTTTCATTGATTTCAGCCACGGTCCATGGTCTTGATGAAACAGCACTTTCTTTTTCTTCAAAAGGAGCTGTTTTCCGCGATTTCATCCTTCATGTACTATGTAATAGTCGCTCTTGATAATTTTTCCCTTTTCAAGATAGTCGATGAAAACTATACCAAGTGCATCCCAAAATACTGATGCTATAGCCTTGCCAGACAACGGTTGCGTCTTTGCGCGCTTTGGAGCCGGTTCACCATGTGCAGTCCACTCAAATGACGATCGTTTTGATTCTGGTGTGAAATAATGGAGCCATTCTTGGTCCATTATCACATATCGATCCATAAATTCGGGTTTTTTATAGAAGAAGATCTTCAAACACTGCTCAGAATCCTCAACCCGTTGTTTTCGGTTGATTGAGCTTGTGCTGCACCCACTTTAAGTAGAGCTTTCGCATACCCAAGCATACATGCACGATATGTCCAACAACTCGATCAGCTTCACTTTGCCGTCATCCAAAATTATTTTGTGTACTTTTTTTATGTTTTCGTCGGTAACAGCCTCTTTGGGGCGTCCACTGCGTATATCGACCTTGTTTAAACTTAGAAAACCACTTCTCAACGGTTGATTTTCCTAGTCCAAAGTCCGAATAATGTTCATCAAGCCAAGCCTTGCCTTCAGTATTTTTTTTCACCAAAAGGCAATGCTTTATTAACACGGAATTCCTTTTTATCCATTTTTTTTCAAACCAACGAAAGTGGCTTCACTCAAAATGCTCCACCCCACAAACTAGTAGTCGGACAGCTGTCAAATTGGTACGCGTGTTTTTCGACGGTTAGAATTAACTAAAGATCATATGTATTTAATACTAGTAGCGCGATCTGTAGCCCAACTCTTATGAGTACTTCGCGCGCGGGTTATTGATCCGTATAGTCCAGAAGTTGTGAGGATAAAGGACATATTGTCAACGATTGCGACACGACCTCAAAGGAGGAGAATTTATACAATAGTCATATTGTCGCTAGCGTCAAATACCCAGAAAGGAGGTATCTGTTAAGTGGAATGGAAAAATAAGATTAATTCGGCCTCCACTTTTAAAGGGTCACACAGGATTAAGATGTATGGATGATGATAGATTGGACTGGTGGAGTCGCAGCATGAGCGCCCGGCGGCGATATTACATGATCCAATATAGATTATTGCTCCAAACATTATTACTATTTGGTAGGCAATATATACATACATATATATGTGTATAGATGATACATTCCCTCAAGTAATATTTTGACCGAGTTCGAGAACATGCTCCTCAATGTTCGTGATTGCTGATGACCAGCAAAAAAGGAAGAAAGCACATTTCATTCGTTCGGTTGGTCTGAAAGGAAATCAAGCAAAATCCGTACGTGTAATACATATATGTTTATCAACATCTCTCACGACCAGAGTTGAACTGATGGCGCCGTCCGGATTGGTCGCACGTGAATGGTGTTTTCAGTTCAAGAGG
This sequence comes from Hermetia illucens, assembly GCF_905115235.1. NCBI lineage: Eukaryota > Metazoa > Arthropoda > Insecta > Diptera > Stratiomyidae > Hermetia > Hermetia illucens. Next base: position 130,002,097 of record NC_051850.1, on the reverse strand, counting down.
CGGCTGGATCGACTGTGGACTGTTTAGGTGCAATTGAGAAACCTGCCGGATCTTGTATAGCAGGTATTAAATTTTATGCAGTTAGAAATTGTACTGGCGAACGAAGGTGATATACGTAAAACGTACACACCAGAAAAGATGGTCTGGTTCGATTGTAGGACCCAGATAATCTGGATTGTCTCCCCAATGGGCACCAGATAATTTTATTCCAGTTAGGGAGAGAACCGTTAACAAAGCTCCAAGGCCAAAATGGGAATGCTGGACACCAAAAGCGATGGCCCAAATAGTAAGAGAAACAAAGTTCGGCTCAATGTTGAGATGATGCACATTATCCAGTAGAAAACCTAACTTTAAGTGAGATAGTGTACCCTCAGGTACACCCAGCAGAAAAATAGCCCAAATGCAGCCTATAAAAAACTAAAAGAAACCCAAAGTTTATTGCTTAGCGTAGTAAGAAAGATTTTCGAAGAAACTTTGCAAACGAAAGTAAGTTTCAAGTAGGTCTCAATTTTTTAATTTCATAACTCAGGGGCTACTGCCACGGTAAGGGTGGCTGTCAAAAGAGACTTGAAAGATAACACCCGCAATAATTAGAGAAGAGCAATTGGAAGTTTTCAGTTGGATATGGGAAAGTAAAATATCGGGCCCGGAGTAGTAAAAACATGCATGGCAAAGAATTTCTTCCCAACATTACGAAAGGGGCAGAAGTTTTTTTGATGCTACACCGAAATAAAATCTCGAAGTAATTAAAATCCTAGCGGGGTCCGCAAGGTAGCATCTTGTCACTAATACGATGACCTTCGTCATGCTGCCTTATCTCTTCTGTTATCTTTCCTCAATCACTTTGACTAGACTGATGACATCTGCTTACTATCTCACTGAGTGACGAACCTTGTCCAAATGGCTCTGGATTTAGAAACGCAAGCTGAGCCGGTCTGAACATAAACCCTAACAAAACAAACTAACTATATAGCATTATGAGAATTTCAAAATTGCTTACAAAGAGAGAGATATCTTCTATGTCTGGCTAATGATCAAAGTGATATAGCCAACCTTCATATTTCGTCTTGATTTGCAATTCCTAACATGACTGTTTTGACACGTGTGTAGATCGATCTACCTGAGTAATGTATAGACTGACATTTACACGCACAACTGCTCAAATAAATATTAGGATTCTTGCAAGTTAGTTTAAATAGCATGAAGCGAAAGAAAAAGTTAAAAAATGAGTCAACTAAATTTGATTTTGGCCTCGAACTTTGCTGAATGAGGTTTGGGCCTTAGAAGGATCCGTGGAAGAGATTCTGTGAGCAAGTGGAGACAACGAACAACAGAAGGAACGCTGCTCCAGATGACACCCGCAAGCGAGCTTTGAATCTGAATAGTAGAAGGATTTAGTCAAGCTCTCGATAAACTCCAATGAAACTAGTCTTCTGAGGTGAACCAAAAAGAAGAAGCTGATGAACTGAAACTTACATCCTCCTTCGGTAAACGGCTTCAACTACCAAATCAGGCAAAATATCTCGGAGTGATCCTGGATTCGAAAGGAAATTGTAAAAAACATCGTGGGTATGTAATTAATAAAAGCAAGCAGGTATTTTTTGCCGCAAAAAGTCTATAGGTTATGCATGGGAATTGGAACCACATACAAGGTGCTGGACCTACCAAGTCATAGGAACCCATATTTACCTATCGAGCACTAGTACTGTGGTCAAAGGTGGAATAGAGGCAAGCTGCTAAAAAACTGTCCTCTCTTCAAAGACTCGCCTGGTCTCCATTACAGGTGCAATGAAGAGCACACTCACCCTTGACAGTTGTCCCCCAGACCTCGCAGTAAAGGGAGAGGTTATCGCCTGCGACATGCGAAGATTGCACAAGCAGCAATGAAAAGCCCAACCCTGAAAACGAGCGGTAATTTTACGACACTCAAATACTGTTTCGATACCAAAGTCCAGACAATGCAAGTTGAAAAGGACTGGAATCGTTGGAGTGATAACCATCTCAGGAACCACATAATATGAACACAGGCAGATTTAAGACAGAAGATGAAACTGGGATTGGGATACTCCGAAAAGACATAATGAACCCGGGGCAAAACATAGCAACTAGGTCTGTTTTGAAGCTAAGGTGTATGCAATAAACATTTGTGCTTTCCCTTCATTATTTGCATAGAGTAATATGTAGAGTATTAGGCGCCCTCCAAAAGGAATGACGAGAAGACAATTCATTGATAAACACCAACGGAGACAAGGTGCGATTAGATATATGTACAAATCGTTTAACACTTCTCTGGCTCTAGATATTGTCGCAATGTATACCAAATGACCTTATGTGCGCGCAAAGGCATACTTTAACTAACTAAACTAAACATGAAGATATAGGTCTAATCACCAGTCAATGTCCTCTGCGTAAACATGACGATAAGGATCCATAGTGAACACCCAATATGCAGATTTAGCATTTAGGAAGATATCCTAAGTCTTATTGGACTGTCCCATTCTCTTTTGGTGCAAAAATACCACTAGAGAAACAACAAACCCAAAGGAAGGGTACAATAAGATGCACCTAGTTGATTTTACGCTGAACCTAGCGAAATAAATGAGCTTTGGTATGCCATGCAACATGCTACATCCTACACATACTACCCCCACCCAATCATCGACATTTAACATTTTACACACCTAATCATTATTACTTGCTCATAAACAAATCCAGTTTAGGTTTTTGCATTTATGGGAGGCCCAAAAAATTGCTTCGAAACACCTAGTGCAACTCTATCCACCTATTTTTCAGGTACATTGAAATACACAAAGAGATTTACATTGAAAACTTGAGAGCAGCATGTGAAATTAAGTCTGTATCAGCTACTCCGGAATTGAGAGAAGAAATTGACAAAATGGTAAAAATATTAACATTTTCGGATTTATAATGAGATATTAATCTCATCTTCCAAACACCAGGTAAACTGGATGGCATTGAAATTACGGGAAAGAGGAGCATTTGTAGAGTTAGCTGACATTGGTTTTGAAACGCTACCAAGTGGTGAAAAAATCCCCCTCCCAAAAGTGATCCTAGCAACGCTCGGAAATGTAATTTGTTATTTAACATATGAATAAATCCTTTAAAACCATAGATTTTTTTCCAGAACAAAGCCTGCAAGACTTTACTAGTCTATGGTCATTTGGATGTTCAACCTGCGACTAAGGAGGACGGTTGGGATACCGAGCCATTCACTTTAACTGAACGAGATGGCAAACTCTACGCTCGTGGAGCTAGTGATGATAAAGGACCCGTTTTATGTTGGCTTCATGCTATTCAGGCCTACCAAGATCTTGGATTCCAATTGCCTGTGAATATAAAGTTTGTATTTGAAGGAATGGAAGAAAGTGGTAGCAAGGGATTACCGGAACTATTGATGAAGAGAAAAGGTAATAATTGAATTTTTTTATGGCTCTTTTAGATAGTAAGTATGGTCTTTTATCTTAGAAAACAATTGGTTCAACAAGGTGCACCACCTGTACGCCTACTTTGGACAAATTCGCGAGGTTGAAATATTGCAAAAGTATGTCCCCTGCTCACCCCTTTATGGAATATACGAATACTATATAGTATTCCGTTTGTCATTTTCATTTCGTTGCCCATTTGAATGACGCTATGCTCCAGTTTCATTAATAATAATCGTTGGCGCAACAATCCATGTTGGATCAGGGCCTTGAAGTGTGTTAGAGCACTTCATTCAAGACCGTAACGGTACACTAGGAGGCAATGTGGTCAGCATTGCGCTCGCCCGAGATTATTACCCTGATTTGACTCAGGTACTCATTCACAGTTGAGTCGACTGGTATCCGACGTCAAATCACGATACAAATTCCATTGCCACCAGTGAGATTTGAACCGCGACCTTCCGTACGACAGCTTTGCGCTCTAACCACTCAGCTATCCGGACACCAGTTTCATTGGTATCATATTTAATGATGTATAAATAATAAGTCTACAATAGCGGAGCAAGAACAAAGTCCAATACGAACAGCAACGACAGGGAGCGAGGTTCGAACCCGGATTTCAAGAATCCAGAGCCTAACTTTCAACCTCTCCGGCCATAGGAGTAAATTTAGATAGGACACGGACACTGTACGATGTCCTACTTCGTCTCTCTTAAAATAAGCAATAAGCAAGTACTGTCAATATTATATGCTGTAGGGTAGGTAGGTAGGTATCAGTGGCCGCTCTGTTTTGATATCACAAACTCCTAAGACCGTGACAGTTGTTATGAGAGCAGGGAGGCAGAGTCTAGCCGGATCTTTAGAGCCAGCCCGTAGCATTTACAAAAGAAAGTAGCTTCCCCCACCCTGCAGCCAGAAATCTCTCTGAAAGAATGGTTTACCCAGTGTCCGCAGCCTGACCTGGGCAATCGCAGAGAAAGTGCATCAGGGTTTCCCTTCCCTCTCCGCAGCTTCGGCAATGCGAATTGTAGGGTATGCCGAGCCTGGCGGCATGGTCCCCTATAGGGCAGTGCCCCATTCAGATCGCCGTAATCTTGAATGCATTTGCACGCGTCTGACACAGGAGCTCTCGTGATGGGGCTATATTATAGGTGGGCCAAATTCTCCTTGATTTGGCACAACTCGTAAGTCCTCGCCATCTAAGGCCCGCGGCTACCAGGTAGTGGAAGTAGACTCCGTCCCTGACAGCCGCCAGCGGAACACCGACTATATTCACCCAAGGGCTGCCAAGAGCAGAGCCTCGCCTGGCCAACTCGTCAGCCCGCTCATTCCCCTCTATGTTCCTATGCCTGTGAGCCCAGGGGAGGGTGACGGTTCAGCGCGTCTCTGCAGTGCTCCCGGGAGGGATTCATCGCTGAGTGCAAGGCCTTGATGGTCGCTCAGAATGGCTATGTTACGCTTGGGGCTCGAATCTCGCTCCAGCCATAGACAGACTTCCAATATCGCCAGTACCTCTGCTTGGAATACACTGGCGAAACCTAGGAGACCATATAACTTGGGTACACTCCACAGGCCATATTTGATCCATTGATAAAGAATACTGAGTCATAACCCTGCAACACGCCGCCTTTGTTCCACTTTGCCCTGGTTGGAAAGTCCACAGCAAAGTTTCTCGTGAAGTTCAGCTTGCGTGTGGCATAGTCTGTGGGGAATACCCAGATTATCCGAGGTACTTCGTCTATGATGTTAATGTGGCCGTACAATTTTGCTGCCCAGCATCCGGACTCACGTAGTCTGACGGCACTGCACGCTGCAACGTATTTAATGATCTTATCCTCGATAATTTCCGATTTGATAGTTTCGCACAGCTGGGGTGGCAGCAAACCCTCCAAGCAAGGTTCTGACTCATAGTCCTCCTCGCTGGCTGAAAAGTGCGTTTGAACCAGCAGCTCCAAGGTTTCATTAGAAGATTCCGCCCGGGAGCCTTCCGACTTTTTAAGAAAGGATGCGCTCTTATGTTCCTTGGACAGAATCCTACTGAGCCTCCCGAACTCGTATGCTTTCGATGTTCTGACAATAGTCCAACCAAGACCGCCTCTTGGCGGTCCTAATGGCCGACCTGTACTTCTTTAGGCAGTCCTTGTATGGCTGCCAATATTTATGCCTGTAGCAGATGTTAAAGACTTCTCTGGTCAGCTTCCTAAGGCTGGAGAGATCTTCATTTCACCACGATGGCACTGTCTTTTTGCTGTACTTAGTAGGGTACGAGACTTTAAAGGCGGTATCGCATTCCAGAACCCCGACCTTTGACTCCAGTTCGTCTGTCGTGCCAATCTTACCAATTTGCGCACCGGAGAGTTGGTTATTAATTACTTGACCAAACTTTCTCCAGTCGGTCCTCCTGGGATCTCTGAAGGGTTTGTATACCTCTGCGGCGAGATCTACACTGAAAAATATCCAACTGTGATCCGAGAAGGATCTCTGGTCAGACACTCTCCAGTCTTCCACCCTCCAGTCTTCCACCCTAAGAATCGCATTGTCGGTTATTAGGGTGATATCAAGGACGTCCTCGCAACCGTCACAATTCTCTGAGCTGGGGAAATGGAAGTGTACTGCCCCTGCTACACATCGGTATGCTATGATGTTCGTCAGTGTTGTAGTTCTTCTGGCGGAGCTGATCGGTTATGAGCCATGTAAGCCGAAGAAATATACACGTCCTCTGCCCCCGCCTGCTCCAACTTGACCACGACTAGGTCGCTGGAGCTCAGATCCGGACACAGAAAAGCATACAGGCTCTTCCTCGCGAGAATACATGCTCCTGATATGTCCTTTTTCTTTGGAGCCTTTTGATGGTTTGGTCACCTCCAACTCAGGGCTCCTGTATTAGTGTGATGTATATGTCTTATGTTTGGCTGTTTGTCTGGGGTTCCTCCTCCTTGATAACAACCCAGTCGTCCATGGGAATCCTGAGGTTTTGAAGGCGCAGGGATTAGACGAGCTTGTCCTTATCCATACGGATCTTCGGGAACCAGATGCGATCGACCACTCTCCTAGGAATCTCGTCGAAAGGGATGACATTAAGCTTTACGCCCTCCGAGGCGTCGATGACCTTAGCGACGCACGAACCGAGAAAGTCCCTAGAGAATTGGTACTCGCAAGCTATAACCTGAGAGCAATCAAGACAGGGGATGAAACCTGTGTATTTTCCCTCGGTGTCCAGGAGGTGTTCTCCGACAACCTGGCCTTGACACTGATCCACACCTCTGGCGCTAGTTTGCCGCTAGCGGAATTACCATCCGTCAGCACCACACGTAAGTGGCTCCTGGCCACGGCGCTGAAGGGTTTCGCAATTCGTGGCCCGTCGGCTGACTTTTGCTGCGTATTTTTCTTCAGATGTTGCTGAGCGGCTGGGCTCTTGCTCACTCTGCTCCGCTTGTGATGTTAAGTTAAAATTCTTACTCGACTTCGTCTTGAGATCGATTGCGTTTCAGAGTGATGGGCTTCGTCTTCTGCTCGTTCGCCAGACGTTTGCTATTGTATTCTTCAACAATCGCCTGGTATTTAGCAAGGTCTTTTTCATCCCGCTCGTCGACAGGTTTCCTGACATGTGTTTTATCTCACTTCAAATTCGGTAAATACTCACCGATTCCAACAACGTTTAACTGTTTAACCTTCTGCCCTGTGATTTGTGGGTTAAGGATATACTCAAAGTCTTCCCTGCTTGAGGCTACTAAAAGGGATAGAAATTTGTGGGCTAAATTCCGAAGACCTTTGACTATCAAAAATGAACTAGAATTGGTTTCTGGAATGTGTGCTTGGCCTAAGCGAAGCAAGATGGTGGGACTCTGGCGAGTTCTCGTTTCCCTCTTCTGGAAATGTGCTTTTGTACTCTAGAAAGCCGAGTGGTAGTAGACACGATTCCGGCGTCGGATTGTTCCTGGTGGCTATTGGCAAACTTCTGACTGCAAGATTCCGGGCCATGTCTTCTACGCGCATTTACACGGAGTTTAGGGAAGCCTCCTAAAGGTCACATTGTGATCGTAATAAATGATCTAAATACCAAAGTGAGCTTTGACAAGACCCTGTTTGTACTGACATTCGTTTTTTTTAAAACAAGCAAAATTATTCCTTTGAATCAAGGAGTTATAACCGACTGATGAAGCTACCAAGTTGCTACTGAAATGCGCATATTGAATAATAAAGATTCAAAGAACTACTTTTGCTTGTTTAATAAACAAATAACCCTGCGAGTAATTGTGGAGCAGTGCGCCGAGGTTGGATCTCCGCTTCACCTACTTTTCATGGATTTCGAGAAAACTTTCAACAGCGTGAACAGAGAGTGTATCTGGGATGCTCCGCGCAGAAGTTGTATTCCGGACAACCAAACAACTATTATGGGAGCGACATATGTTGGCGCAAAATGCAACGTGCTGCACCGAGATAAAATCTCAGAGGAATTTTAGGTCGAAAGCGCAGTCCGTCAGGACTGCATCCTGTCGCCGATATTATTCAGTGCAAAGGAAAATAAAATCTTTCCTCAAACATCTTGACCGCACTCTCACCGAGTCATGGACCTTGGTCAAATGGCTCTGAATTTGAATAGAGTAAAGTTGGCCTGATGATAAACACGAAAAAACCAAGGCTTTCAGCCTGATGGGTCATCGCACTCTCTCTATCTGCATTGATGGGCAAAGCTTCGAAGGCGCATTTAAGGCAATAAGGTTGAGTCGTCCGACGCATTAAAAGCACTAGATCGGCTTGCTAAAGTCTGGAAATGCAGTTATCTCAACACCAAGATCAAGTTCACACTATTCCCTTCTAGTGTTTTTCCTGTATTGCTGTCTGCCAGTAACACATGGAAAATGATTCCCACTCGAAGCCTCTAAACCTTCATCATCACCTGTCTGCATCGGAGTATGCTGCCCTGATGCTATTATAATACCTGCTACCCTGCAAGATGTGATTGGAAGGCGGAAGGGGGAGTGAATAGGTAACACATTAAAGAGGGATAACAATTGCATTGCGGGCTACGCCATGCAGTGGAATCCACTCTCCTAAGGTGGCCGACGAGTGGGCCGCCCTAGGGGCACTTGGTGCAGAACAGTAGAGGAGGAATGCGGGCGTCTCGAGAAACCGCGATGAGGGGCTGAAACGCAACTCAGGTAATCGCCAACGATGGCGTGTAGGTGTAGTTGACGCTCTGTACCCCACAAAGGGGTAAATCTTATTTTAGCAGGGTACTCTTTTTGAAAAATCAAGATGCACTTCAAATGTAACTCTTTTGCCTCCACAGGTTCAATACAAAGATATATTAGTAGGGCCCACAATCAAGAACAACGTTCTTGGATTTCAAAAAGCTTGCGAGCGATGCAAACAGGAAACTGCCTAAACAGGCGCACAAGAGGATAGTACAATAAAGTTAAAGTTAAGTTAAAATTCTCCCTACGGCTTCGTATATATTGTATATAGTTGCCATAAACTCCCACATAGGGCATAACAGGTCAACCGCAACTATGTGCCAGTGTTATCGGTTCTTTGGAATGTGCTTTAGTTTCCTCTGGGAATTTTAAAGAAGTCTACACTCTTCTTCCACTGTTGTATGCCATGTAGTGGCTTGTTCATCAAGAAGGTTCATTGTTGTGTATTTTCTTATATCAGGATATCCTAATGCCATACGTAGATATATATTGGTGATCATTTATATATTTCTAGTGATAGCAACGGTAATTATGTATAGGAGCATGGATAGAAGGCTGATGCATTTGTAAGTTTTAAATAAAGCCAACATGAAAAGAAGAAAAATGCCATGACTCAACGGATTGAGAATTTTCTTTTTGTTGGTATTTATCTTTACTGTGACTCTGACAGCCTCTTCTCCAATCCAGTTGTGGTCCTAGTTCATGACTTGATAAAAGAAAAAAACCAAACCCGTTGTCAAGACGTTTGAAGAAAGATGACACTCCATTAGACCTCTTCACGTCTTTCAGCCAAGGCGATAACGAGAAGAAATTATATCAGTGATAGAATGCTACTCCCCTTTTATCGTGCTTTTCGGAAAATAGTGTCAATTCCCGAAGCTACCTTCCCAAACTCGAGGCAAAAGTGCAAAAATATGTATATTGAAGGGATTTCTAGAGTAATTTTTAGAAGAAACTTACCAGCGGTCCACGTTGAATTTGCTTGCCACCATTACGTTTTTACATTTATTAAATTCTCTTAATTTTTTTGGCTGTTCTGTTTAGATGACTTTTTGAACGATGTGGACTATGTTTGCATTTCCGATAATTACTGGTTAGGCACAAAAAAGCCTTGCATAACATACGGACTTCGAGGGATTTCCTATTACTACATAGAAGTCGAATGTGCAACGAAGGACTTACATAGTGGAATCTACGGAGGCACTATGTAAGATATTTCCGGATGCTCAACATTTTACACTTTGAATGATTCAATTTCTTATCTTTCCCTAGACATGAAGCGATGGCCGATTTAATCTACCTTCTTAACAGTCTTACAGACGACAACGGGCGTATTTTAATTACTGGAATTTTAGATGACGTAATAATACCTATTGTTTCGTTTAAGATTCATGGTCCTTAATTTTTACCCACTAGTGCAGGATCTTGATGATATTTAGATTAATCATACTCCTCACCTGGAGTAGGGGCCCAAACTACTAAACTTCCTAAGGGTATAACAGATTTCGCCCACAAGGGTGCAAATTTAGGACCACAAATCATAACAAATCTGGACCATCGGCGTCCTTCATTATTATTATTTTTTGTCTCAATTAACCTAGACCCTATCACTCATTTTATTTTCCTGCCATATAGGTTGCACCCGTTGAACCCGGCGAGGAAGATATGTATAAAAATATTGATTTTGAGATTCCCGAATTTAAGTACGTTGCCCACATTTCAGTTTGAATTCATGTATTTTCACAAAGCGGAATTATTTTAGGAGCAACATCGGAGCAAACAAGTTACGTCACAATGAAGATAAAGCACAAATTTTAATGCATCGTTGGCGGTACCCATCCCTTTCCATCCACGGAATTGAAGGTGAGAAGAATGTCTACGCATTGATCACATATCTATATGCTTTTTGGAAAATTTCAGGTGCATTCTACGAACAAGGTCAAAAGACGGTTATACCAAAGAAAGTTATTGGAAAGTTTTCCATTCGTACTGTTCCAAATCAAGCTCCTGAAAAAGTCGACAAGCTAGTGGTTGACTATACCAATGAAAAGTGGGCTGAAAGGAAATCTCCTAATACAATGAAGGTATCTGAAGATAAGATAAATCATCCTGGCGTCTACAGTACTAATTCAATGACAGGTATATCAAGTAAATGGAGGAAAACCATGGACAGCAGACCCGAATCATGAAAACTACCAAGCAGCCAAGAAGGCTGTGAAGCATGTTTTCAACGTTGAACCTGATATGACTCGAGAGGGTGGATCGATTCCTGTCACTCTTACCTTACAAGAGGCCACTGGAAAAAATGTTATCCTACTACCAATCGGTGCAGCTGACGATGGAGCTCACTCGCAAAATGAAAAACTTGATATACGAAACTATGTTGAAGGGGTTGGTATTCGCAGATAATAAATATTTCGCAAGTTACTCATTAACGGTTTTTACAGACTAAACTACTTGCAGCCTACATGCACGAAATTGCAAATCTACCTTGTGGTTGCCACAAGAAGCCGGAAAGTAAGAAATAGATATTGCTGGAAAATATTGTGCTGAATAAAATATCTTTTAAAGAATGAATAAATTTTTTTTATATGTGATTACCTGCCCTGGAAAGGATGCCCAGACGCCCAATTAGCACTGTGGTATTACATTCCGATACCACCAACTCCTAAAGTCACCACTGCTTTGGAAAGGACAAGGTCGCAGAATTTGGCCAGCTCCGACCTTCAGGACCAATCTGTTGCGGTTACAAAGGGTAGCGACTCCCTGGCAACCAGAGATCTCTTTGAGGTCCCCAAATAATAGTTTACCTAATGTCCGAAGTTTAACTCTAGCAATTGCAAAGAAAATCCTGGAGATTTTCTCTTCTCCCTCCGCGACATCAGCAAAGCAAATTGATATCTATGGCGAATCTGACGACTATAGTTCAGTGCCATAATAATGTATGCATTTGCACGTCCGGCCCGAAAGCTTTCGTTATCGAGTTTGCTGCAGAAAGACCTAATCATCCTTGGCTTAGTGCGGTGGGGACGCCTTGGTCATCTGAAGTTAGTGGCTGTCAATTTGTGCGAGTAGATTCTACTCTCAATCCGAGAGACTGACAAGAGGAAATCCCGGTTTAGCCAGCGGGCGACCTGTCGATTCACCCTCAATGTTCCTATTACTGAAAACAGAGGAGGGTGACTTTGAGCGTGCCTCTCAAACTGTTCAGCGCATCTCTGCACTGCCCCACCGAGGAAATCGACACTGAATACAAATCCTACTTCTTTTTGAGTATAACTGGTGAATCCTGGGCGGCTCAGCTACACTGTGCGTATGCGGGAAAACTCTAGCAACCATCTTTGGTCTGCTGGTAAAGAATACTGTTTCATAACCTCGCAACACATCATTCCCGGTCCTACACTTTGTGCTAAGTAGAAAGCACAATGCAAAAATTGTGAAGATTCAGTTCTATAATATGTTAAGATTAGTAACACACACAGATACTTTGCATTGGTGAAAAGTGCTAATCTTTCTCCATTTAGCCTCGAAAAGATAAAATTCGAATGCCCTTGGGTTCGTGCTAACTAGCATCAGGGAAGTTGTGATTAGATTTGTGGTGAGCCCGGATCTTTCCCAGTGCGCCCTCCATAATCTCACTCATAACAGACGAAACCATCCCTGACACCAATACCACCTTCAATCCCAACAACACCGGAAAGATGACGCCGCTCTGGGATGTTTCTCTACTCACAGCTCTAATCAAGTGGCTACCTCTCAGATTTGATTGAGATATCTTGGTTTCCAGCATGAATACTATTCATTGCGTAAGACACTACTCCAATTCTATTCTGGTTAGAGCCTCCTCGATAGTTTTGGCACTACCATTGTTAAATGCTAATTCTTCAGGAAAGCAGCTAATTACGTCGTTAAGAGCAGTCCGTATGAATTTTGCTTTTGAAGTTTCTTGTCTTGTCCAAACAAAAGCTCACTGAGGAAGAGGACAACTGGTCCTCGAAACATCGGTATATGAGGAATAAAAAATTCACTATTCCGCATTAAAAAATAAAATTTGTCTGTTTTTTCATTATAAAATAAGCCAAAAAAACGACACACACAACCGGTTGTAAGCTGGATAAGCTTATACCCCTCGTGTTTTGATTATCTGAGCAACCTAGATTCTGCTCTCCTTGCGAATCCTACAGCAGACATCCGGTCATTACATCTTGAGATGTCTTACTGATGAAACGTGGACTATTTTTGTTGTTTCCGAGTGCAAATCGTAAAGCTCCAGGACTAGTTGAAATTCCAACACGAGGCGACCACTAATAAAGAGAATTGTTGCCACATCCAAGCGTTGCGTAATGTCCTTAAAAAATAAAGGATGTGTTCGTTTTGCTCGTTCCAGGTCAAGTTCGCTCCACGTCAGCAAGGTTCGTTGTGATGACAGATTACGCCATTTGCAATTTGGCGGCACTTTTCGTTTTCGGCTTTTACTTTTGATTGTAATTAATTTGAATTAATTCGTTTTGAGAACTGCGAAAAGCACTTTTTGCGTTGCAAGTGCTAATTATTAATGTCGTTTATTAATCCTGTCACTTCCATTCATAAAAATTGAATTTAAGCCGGAGGTATGTACACTCTTAGTGGCATTTAATTGTGTGAATTTCAAAACACACATATATCAACTTGCATGCATATTTTATGTTATGAAAATCATACAATTAAATTCCACTAGTAGTGCACATACTTTCGCCAGCGTTGTCGGGCGTAACTGTCTCAGTTGTTCCACAAACTTTTCAATAGATATTTGAGGGTTCAGTTGTATGTCCCCTGGTAGAAAGATTCTTCGAGTAACCGAAGCAAAGTACCGTAGCTCTGCGGGCAATGTTCGGAAGTCGTTTTTGAAGGTTTTACAAAGACCCAAGTATACGCTTGGAAGTCATCGTTTCTGCTGTGATACAATATTGTTCTTTTGATTGATCGATACCACCGCTCGAGGATATCGTTCGTAAAAAGATAGAACACCGTTGTTCTACTCTTTTCGCAACCAAATAATCACGTCTCTGGTGATCATTGCTAGAAATACAAACCTTGCGCTCCAAGTAGAGAAGAACGGCATTACTTCGGCAAACGGATATATCAGTCTGTGATTTCAGGACTTGGGTGTAACCTTGCGACTTCATCGTATGACCAACTATGTCGATGCAGGTGGGCCTTGATGTGTTGGTACTGCAATTTCGTGTGCTTTCTAGTTTTACTTTTTTGGCTTGGTAAACAGCACATAGCCTGCCATACGAACTTTTAATGGTTCCTTGTAGAACGACCGCTCGGATGTGCATATTCTTTCTTAAACCAGCATGAATGTATGGGTGGATTTCACTAATCTGCATGTCGCAGTATACGGAAACACCGCTTTCTAACTGGTAGTTCTTGACTTGCATCTGCTTGTATTTGAGAATCCTGGGTAATCCTTCATCTACTAGCTGGGTCACGGCGATTTCTTCTATAGTGGTGGAGATTGAAATATAATACTAGCAATTGGGATGCCACGACATTATCTGTCTTCCCGTCTGACTACAACATACAGATGTCTAGGTAAAGAGTGCATCGCCACTTCCTTCACCCTCAACCCTTTCCCAATATTTCAATCCTTTTGGTCAAGGCTGTCCTATAGCTTTATAGCATCGAAAGGCATCCCCTTCTGCTTTAGCATCATAAAAAAAGAGGTGGGGCAGCGTCTGATGAATTGCTACCCTGGACGGAACCCCAAGTTTAACGTCTATTATGCTTCTAGATATTTTATTTTGGAACGTTTATATGATCTTCAAGTTGGATTCTTTGGCACACCCCCAGAGCTGGATGCTGTACGTGTGTGGGCCAGAGGGTTAGCTTGTAAATTAGCGTCGAGCTGAGAATTCCTCCTCAAAAGCCAGTACATCTGTATGTGGCATTTAACCCGTCCTTCATTCTTAGGATGTGCCTTTTCTAACTGAACTTAGCATGGAATGGCATACCGAAATATTTAACTTCCCTCGCTTGCGGCACGTCTTATCCGTTTATGATGACTTTAGCAGGATTTGTATGTGAAGTTAATGTACGTTAGTTTGGTTTGGTTTAATTTTATTTTCCATTTCTTGGTCCATTCTACAATTTGGTCAATAGTTGTTTGTAGCTTTATTTTTGCTTCGTCAGTAGTTTTACCGATGATAAGAATAGCGGTGTCATCCGCAAATATCGCTATTTTAGCTTCAGCACAGCAAGATGTACCATTGGTATATAAAAGAAACAGTATTGGGCCCAATACACTACCCTGCTGTACACCAGCTGCAATTTTCTTCAATACAGATTATGTTCCTTCGTGGTTTACTCTGAATAGGTGCTCGTATACATATGATTTTAAGAATAATTCCTCTGGGAGGCCCCTATGCAATTTATACACCATGCATTGCTGCCACATCTTATCGAATCCCTGGGCGAAATCAAGAAAAGCGGCTGAGCACACCTGTCTTTTCCATTGCATTTTCTATCAAATTCGTGATCCTGGGCACCTGCGTAGAACGAATCTATTTGCTATTTTGCTGTTTAATGGGGGGAGGGGGGGATATTTTGTTTAGGTATCCCAACGAAATTGATAAGACTGACTAGGCTGATCGTGACCAATGTGAGAGGCCAAATAAAAGCAACAGGATCATTCTCAAGACCATTCGACATCAACAACAGTCTACGGCAAGGGGATGCCCTATCATGCATCCTCTTTAACCTGGCCCTGGAGAAAGTGATCAACGATGCTGAGGTAAATGCAAAGGGTACGATCCTCTTTAAGTCCACCCAACTACTGGTCTATGCTGACGATATCGACATCATGGGAAGATCGACCCGAGACGCACTGGTCACACGGGAAGAATAAAGATAGGAGACTACAACTTTGAGACCGTTGATAATTTCTTCTATCTAGGATCGAAATTCACAACCGATAACAGCTATGACGATGAAATCCGTGTATGGTTGTTGGCAGCCAACAGAACCTATTTCAGCTTACAAAAACTGTTTCGCTCGAAACGTCTCACCATAGGGTCAAAGCTCTTACTGTACAAGACAATGATCTTGCCAGTCCTCATGTATTCCTCGGAAACTTGGGTTGTTAGCAAGAAAAATTTCGAACTCTTGGCCGCGTTCGAAGGTAGAATCCTCCCAAAGAATGTTTAGCTTCCGAGATGGAGCGATGACATAGGTCAGGACGCCAGACAGCTTTTAGGGATATCGAATTGGTGGACCTCGTTGCAGTTGGAGTTCCTTATTAAGGCAGGCCTAGACCGGGTACCGGTTGTTGCGCCGTTGATAGTGATGATGATTTTGTCTAGGTTCTTTTAAGTCTCTCGCAGCCTTCCATAAGTAGTAACCTATGTTTTTGTGTGCTGCCACATTTGAGACAAATCTGTTAAAGGACTCATTTTTAAGGTTTTGTGTAAACGCAAAACCTTATTCAAATCGGTTTACAGTCTGTCTGTCTGTCTGTCCGTCACACGCATTTTTCTCGGAGACGGTTATAGCGATTGGCACCAAATTTGGTAGAAAGGTGGGAACTGTAAACGCTCACCTATATAGTGAGCTACATCCGTTTACGTCGAATTTAAGGGGGGGTCCCATACATGCAAAAGGGGATGTAAATTTTTTTTTCATCAAATATAGTCATGTGGGGTATCAAATTAAAGGTCTCGGTTAGTACTTTTCGAAGCCGGTCTTAGTTTTGGCATTTGTTGAAAAGGTGGGGAGTGCGGGGGGTTGAAAGTGGTCATTTTTTTAACGAACCCATTCTCAGAAACTACCCAACCGAAAAGTCTGAAAAAAATCAGGGGGCTGCCACTATATGGTGCCTAGACTCCGAAATACCCTGCATACCGATACCTGCTAAAATAAAGTTAATAATAGTACATTACTAGATTTTTTAGTAATTGACAGGAGAGCCCCCCTTAAGTTCACTCTAGAATCACGAAATTTTGCAGTAATGTAGGCTATAGCATAGAGCATGATCCTGCTGCTTGTCTGCAAATTGAAGACTATGAATGTAAATATTACTTGAAAGTGGAAATTTTGACATAATATATGCATATTTTACGTGCTACATGCTAATGAGACAGATGCACACTCAAATCTCTTTATAAAGGAAATACACAAAACCTTTCATACCTGAAGTGCTGAGCTTCCGGTTTCCCGACTTGTTATATTCGCTAAATAAGGCCTTTAGCTCGTTTGTCAGAAAGTTTAGAGTTTTTTCCTTTCCGTTATCCAGTTTCATTATCAATGTTTTCTCTGCAATTAGTTCGCTAACCTCAGCGAAACTGTCTGTAAATGTTTTTTTCAGTCCATGATGAGCAAGAGTGTTTTTCGAAGTCAACTCTTGTATTTTCACCTCGAGTTGGTTGAAGAGCAGTGTTGATTTGCTCATTTATGCAAACGTTTTCTTCGATGTACTTTTTGAATACCGCCCACTTTATTTGCCAATTAGTCAGCCTGGAAGGATAGCCTTTTCTTCTCACTTTGCTGACCAGCATCATAGCAGGCGAATGATCGACCATTATGTTTATAATGTTGTCAACATGGATGTATTCGTCTGAGATTCCCTTAGTTACGAAGAAATAACTGATATCAAGTGTTTTTTTTTCCGCTAGTTTGCCAGTATAGGTTAAATATCCGCTTGGGTCGTTTATCTCCCATTTACAGTTAATTCCGAAACATTGTAAACATTATTGAGTGCACCTGCATAACGGATGCACAAACTAATAGAATCATAAACATTATTGAGTGCACCTGCATAACGGATGCACAAACCAATAGAATCATAAACATTATTAAGTGCACCTGCATAACGGATGCACAAACGAGCGAGCATCGTAGGTATTAAGGTAGCAGTAAGATAATAAAAGGGAGAGTCTAGTTGGAACTGTGGAAGGATGAAGATCAATAAAATATATTAAATAAATAACTAAGAGTCTAGTTGGAACTGAGAAAGGATGAAGATCAATAAAATATATTAAATTAATAACTTCAAGTGTTATTAATTTTAGTGGCGCAGTCGGTAGGATCCATGCATCGAGCAGGATCCAGTGATACGCGAAGTTACGTGTTTTAAATTCGTTCAAGAACCGGCGCAATTTTTTAGAAACAAAGTTGTTTTAACTAAAAAAATCAAGTGTCGCGATTCGTTTAATAATATAAAAAAAAAAAAATATATTAACTAAAATAAATACAAAGCTAGGAGGCGGAGTAACAAGCATAAATCCGTCTTAAAACACATTCTGAGGCTGGTTTGGAATCCTAGCAATAAAAAAAAAAAAAAAAAAAAAAATCTAATATAAAAGTGCAGTGAAATAGACTCACCTCAAGACTCAACGTAGAGACAGACTAGTTATTTACCATCGACGCATCCTTCAAGCCGAAATGGATAACGTATTAGCGCAACGATTGATAGCAGCTTTGGAGAATTTAGCTAATTTGCAACGGCCGAATCGAGCAGAAACAATAATAAAACAAATTGCCTACATAAAAGAGTTTTCGGGAGACAGGAAGCAGCTAACGCAGTTTCTAACAACCGTTGGTGGTCATCTTAGTGCTATTGATGAGGAATCACGGGAAGAAGCCTGGCAGGTAATTTATAACATAAAAATTACAGGAGCGGCAAAGGAACTTTTGTTAAATAATCGTCCGGAAAACTGGGAGTCGGCTAGAAATTTACTCAAACAACATTTTCGACCATCTACGAACTACAAGAACCTTTCGAGAAGAATAACGCAACTCAAAGTATGTTCTATCTCCGATCTTAACTCTAAAATTGAATATATTATAGAAGAAATCAATACATTCGCCACTTATGAATCGAATACAGAGGAAACTCGCCAAACTTTCTACGCGTTATTAGTGAATAGAATTAAGCAAATAGTTAGTGGTAATTTGTCACGTGATATAAGAAATTTGTTTTGAATTTGAATTTGAATTTTATACTCGTAAGTGGGCTACGATCAAGATAATTTAGACCGAGAAACACTATATCAGGAAAGAAAGAATTATAACAGTCAGGACTATAGAAAACACCATAACAAACAGGACAATAGACAGAAACAATCCGGTAATCATGGACAATACAATTCAAATTTTGGTAGACCAAATAGGGTAGAATCAAATCAATACAGACGTAGCTCGGGACATTTTTGGCAAGATCGACAAAATTCTCGACTAAATAACTTCCGAGATTCTGGGTTTAGAAGTAATAATAATCCTACTCAACATAGACAACATTCCTGGAATCGTTCTGACCAGGTTAGGCGATCACCACCTAAACCTATGGAGATAGGTACCGTGACCCATAGAAGATCAAACCAAAATAGAAATGACCCATCACCCGGGTCTAATTCAGTAAACGAGGAGGTTCATAATATTGAACCAGAGTTTTTTTATGAATTAGGCCTCGGAAACAAAATCTTTGCTAATCTTACCATTGATAATAAACTGTACAAGTGCTTGATAGATACAGGTTCAACAATGAGCATTGTGAACTCTGCTAGAGTAGATTGTAGCAAGTTTAAAATCTTCGATAAGACTAACATCCGTTTGCAGACTATAATCCATACAACCACGGAAAGCGTTGAACGAGTAATTACAAATATTCCAACAGAATTTAACTTTGATCCAAAAGGTGGAATCAAATGGTATAAGAGGGATTTATTAGGGAAGTCGTATGACTTTTTAATCGGAATGGACATATTATCCAAAATTGTGAAAATCTTCAATTTTGAGAATAAATGTCTCATCCTAAATAATGGTAGTAAAATATCTGTAGATTCTTCAGAAAATGAAGAAAACCTCAAGTGCTTTGAACTTAATGCCGAACAAGGGAACGTTGACTTAAGTCATTTAAATAAAGAAGAAAAAAGTGAAATGGAAAACTTATGGAAAGAATTTAGTCAACGTAATCAACGGTGGTTACTGAAACTACAAGAGTATCAGTTTGATATAGAGTATATCAAAGGTAAGGAAAACAAGGTTGCAGACTTCTTGAGTCGCATTCCAGAAGCCACTAATCAAAAAGAAAATTCCACTGATAACCAATCGATCAATGATTTGTCAGATAACGCTACAGTTCATTCACAAGATGAACAACAGTTGGATCACATTCCTATTAAAGAGACCATAGTAAATAAATATAAAACTCAGTTAATACTAGCATATGACGTAGATCAGGAAATAGAAATATTGCATAACCGTAGAATAATATATATGGATATGACTAGGGATAGGGACCATTGGGTTGACCTTTTAAGAAGGTATATTCGACCAGGTATAACAGGAATCTACACCGAACTTTCATACCATCAGTTTAATAAAATTCAGCAAGTATTAATTGAACTATTTGGAGACGATAGGAACATAAAGTTTATCAAAGCTACAATGAGGGCTAGAGAAATAAAAACAGCAGAGGAAATCCATAGACAGATATCCTTATATCACACAGTTGAGAGTATGCACAGTGGGATTATAGAAACCTTTAATAGTCTAAAAGATAAATTGTATTACCCGAAGTTAGTCGAGGAGATAACCAAAGTTATTAATAATTGTAAAACGTGTTTGGAAACCAAATACGAACGTAAGCCTTTCAGAGTTAAATACAAAATTAGTGAAACCCCCACTAGTATAAACGAAATTTTGCATATGGATATATACTATTTCATGAAGCAGGCATTTCTAACGCTAATTGATAAGCTGACGAAAAAAGCTTATATTTATGATTTGCAAAATAGAAATTGGAATAGGAAGATCGAAGTGTTGGAAGAACACTTCTCTAAATTTGGTAAACCGCAGAAGATTATTACCAATAATGAGTTCGCCAGTATTAATATCAAGGACTTCTTTAGAGAGCAAGGTATAGCATTACATTTCACGAAACCTAATACCCATACAGGGAATAGTGATATCGAAAGGTTTCACTCAACATTACAGGAAAAACTAGTATCTATGAGGAAATTAGATCTAACTTTATTACAGAAAATACATAGGGCAGTAAGTAATTATAATGATAGATATCACTCTTCTATCAAAATGACTCCGAATCAAGCAGTACGGGCTGATCCTGCAATGCTTGAAAAGACTTTGAAGGAGTACAAGAATAAATATATAAATAAGCTTAATAAGAAAAGAGAAGATTATAGGGAGACTAGGAGAATTATTCCAGTTAAGAACTATAAACGTAATTACTATAAGAACGAACCGAGATATAGGATTAAAGAATTAGGTAGAGAACATCCCATTAATATAAAACGTCCTCGTAAATTTGCAGGTGATGACCTCAGTTTGGGTAGTTGCACTGCAACTTCTACTATTAGCAACACCACAGATAGACAGGAAATAGTAGAACATATCCAACTAATAGAAGAGAATTGTGAAAATGCAGTTCAAAACCTTAATAAATAAATTGAACTCAATTCTCATTTTAATAACTCGATTAAATACCTTAAAAATCTGATAGAGTCAGACCGAAACGCAATTAGTAAAACCTTTCAACAACTCACAGAAAACGAAAAATTATTAGTAAAAAAAAAAAAAAAACAACTGAAAACAGACCAAATTTTAAAACTCCGAATTTTGGAAGAGAAGTTAAATCAGATTATTGACAACATAGCAATGATGAAACATGGATTGATTCACTCTAGTATGCTAACAGCAACCGAAATTTTGACGACTAAACTGGACTTTTATAAACTCAAAAACGTACGAACCGGACTACTGAAGTATAAGGAAAACACAATAATTTTGGCCCTTAAAATTCCAAATTCTTACAAAATTGAAGAGTACAAATTAATTACATCGTTACCCACTACGAATAATTTACAAGCAATGTTAGAAGATCAGTATTTTATAGAAATAAATGGAACAAAATATGTTTATGATGAAAAATTGAATTATGAAAGGGAGTTGAAACCCTTGAGTAAGAGTACTACAAGAAATAATTGCGTACTTGTAGAAAATAATGGAACAGAAATTGTGAAGGTTGATGATAACACTATAATCTGTAAGAATCTTAAACAAACTAATATTGTTAATTATTGTGATGACAGAAACATACACCTAAATGGTAACTATTTAATCAACATCAATAACTGTACAATCCAGATACTAAATCAAACCGTTGGTAAAACAAATGTAAAATTTATTGACAGGTTCTTTTATAATGAAAATACGGATTATAATTTCACCAAAAACATTGATTTCAAAGAGATAGTTTTAGAAAATAAGAGAAACTTGGAACATATCAATATTTTAAAATTTCATAAAAATATAAATTACCTATCTGGTTCAATTGTAAGCGCATTTCTGTTAATACTATTTATCATAATACTTACCCTATATCATGGACACAAAAAAAAAAAAACAAAAAAAAAAATGAAAATTGTTGTAAAAAGCTCGCAATCCAGTAAAATTACGGAGAATTTCAAGTTAAATAGGGGAGAGGTTAAATATCCGCTTGGGTCGTTTATCTCCCATTTACAGTTAATTCCGAAACATTGTAAACATTATTGAGTGCACCTGCATAACGGATGCACAAACTAATAGAATCATAAACATTATTGAGTGCACCTGCATAACGGATGCACAAACCAATAGAATCATAAACATTATTAAGTGCACCTGCATAACGGATGCACAAACGAGCGAGCATCGTAGGTATCAAGGTAGCAGTAAGATAATAAAAGGGAGAGTCTAGTTGGAACTGTGGAAGGATGAAGATCAATAAAATATATTAAATAAATAACTAAGAGTCTAGTTGGAACTGAGAAAGGATGAAGATCAATAAAATATATTAAATTAATAACTTCAAGTGTTATTAATTTTAGTTATATAGGCTTACCGCAGGAGAGGAAACTGTACTGTTGCACTTTATAATAATAATCGTTGGCGCAACAATCTAATTAGATGATTGACTGTGTTAGAGCACTTCATTCAAGACCATAACGGTACACTACAGGATTAGAGTTTCCCAAAGGGGGCAATGTGGTCAGCATTGCGCTCGCCCAAGATTATTACCGAGATTATCACAGCTGAATCGACTGGTATCCGAAGTCAAATCACGACACCACTGCTACCAGTGAGATTTGAACCGCGACCTTTCGTACGACAGCCTTGTGCTCTAACCACTCAGCTATCCATACACTTTTGCACTTGCTTCTTCAAATAATGCTCTGCCTCTAAATGTTGTTAACCTATCGCCTAAAATAGAGGAGCTCTTTTGTTTGGAAAACATAATAATAATAATAATCGTTGGCACAACAATCCATATTGGATCAGGGCCTTGAAGTGTGTTAGAGCACTTCATTCAAGGCCGTAACGGTACACTACAGTACACTGTAGGAGGCAGTGTGGTCAGCACTACGCTCGCCCGAGCTTATTACCCTAATTTGACTCAGGTACTCATTCGCAGCTGAGTCGACTGGTATCCGAGGTTAAATCGCGATACAAATCCAGCCAGCGAGATTTGAACCGCGACCTTCCGTACGACAGCCTTGTGCTCTAACCACTCAGCTATCCGGACACATGGAAAACATGCATAGCAAATTTCTTACATAAAATGAACACAAGACCTTTACACCCGAAGTATCCAGCTTATGGTTTTCCTACTTGTTTAACACTAGATTGGGGCGGACAGTATAATGAAAGTGTTACAAAAACCCTAGAGTACCCTTGGAAGTCATTGTTTCTGTTGTGATACATTATTGCTCTTTTGATCGATCGATACCATCGCTCAAGAATGCCGTTCATAGAAAGATGGTACACCGTTAGTCAACTCTTTTCACTTCAAACCTTTGCAGAACGGCGCTTCGGATTGCGATCCCTGATCCCTGGTGATCATTGCTAGAAACACAAACCTTGCGCTCCAAGTAGAGAAGAATGGCACTTCTTGGGCAAATTTCTCTCACAAAATGAACACAAAACCTTTACATCTGAAGCGTCCAGTCTATAGTTTTCCCACTTGTTCAACACTAGATTGGGGCGGACAGTATATTGAGGAGATCTTCACAACTTTGGTAAATATTTGTACACTAAAGGTCACGAGCTGCATTTTTTCGTTTTCAACTTCCTATTCCGCGTGGTGTCTGATATCTTTTTTAACAAAAATTGTAAACTGGGATGTATTGCGTTGTATGAGCAAAAGCCACGGATTTTAGCGTTCGCAGGCCCCGTGAAGTAGCTTTCTGAGATTGAGATAGGCATATGCCTATTTTCTCAGTATTAAGGAAGATTCCCAACTATTGTACCATAGGTGCTTTTGCAGTCCATTTGCATTCCACGTTATGATTTTTAGGACTTTTGTCATTTGATTTCTTGCTATATTTTTATTTGCTTACGTTAAATTGCTTAAGTTTTTCGCAAATTTGTTTGTTTATTATCTATTGCTCGTCAAGTCTTTTATTGAAAATGTCAAGTTTTTCGAAAATAGTTTTCAGTATTTGGTTACCATCGTCATTATTTTAGCTAGTGCACCTTGCTTTACCACTTGCGAGTATTCTATTTTCTCGGATCTGACAGCAGGCGTTGAGTGGTTTTGTGCGTGGTTATCTCACATATAGCAACATTGAACGGAGGTACGTGAGAAGAAGGTGAACTGCCAGAGGCCGGCTCGGGAAATCAATGGAATATTCGCATCTCGAACGGGTGTATGTAATTCCCCTAATATTGTTAGCTACAGGTATTGTGCCTAAATCCATTACGACTTTTCTAAATGTCCCGGCACCCTCACACATTCTGGTTCAAACCATGTAGAAACACGCGATGTTGAGGGGTGTTCCCGACGGATTTTCCCACTAACTTATCGCTTCCACCACCACCGAAGCCCCCCTAAATAGGTACGATTGTCCGAGCCTAAATGATTGATACTTAGTGCAAGTATTAGGTATTTCTTCCGAGACTGGAACTGGGAAATAAAACGTATAAAACGTCCAAATTCAAATATGGTGAATAATGCTCTTGTACTGCAGGTTGTTCCCATCCTCGAAGCTAACTGCAGTCGCGTGAACAAGGCTGCGGCCTTGCGACGACTTGATGAATGAGCAGTTCATCTCCCACAGGTTGCGTCGTGTACGTGCTATAATTTCATAGCCAGATGAAAATGGCGTTAAAACTTTGGCGCCACCTTCGTGTGAGCAGTCTTATGGATGCTTGATCGAAAAATTTCAATGACTCTGACAAAGGAAAATATACCAGCATCGTTCACACTATGATCAAGAGCAAGTGAGTCACATATGACCTTTTGGCCTAATATGGATTAAGTGAACTCGAATTTGAAATTTTTCACCATTTTGTATTCTCCATTTGTCATTGAATTCTGAGCGGAAATTTTTTTTAAAGTGATAACGATGGTGCAGTACAGTACGGAACCAAATGCGTAAAGCATGTTACAACATTTCACTTTTTAAACCGCAAAAGTACAATAAGAGGCGAAGTATTGAAGCATTGGCGTCGCATCATGATTTGACTCAGGTCATCTACAGCTGAGTCGACTAATATACAGCATCCAATCCCTCTATTATCAGTGACACTTGTATTACTACCTTCCCTTGCACCTGCTTCATGCACTAAAACCAACCGAAAACCAAATAATACGGAACCCACTAAGATCTAAAGGTACACGTACAGCCCTTGTTAAAAGCTTCCGTCCAACCTCGTGACCTTGCTAATTCATTTTACCTCTTTATTAAGGTCAATAGCAACACCTCAAAGGATGAAAATTCTAAAATATGATTCGCCATCAGTATTCTTTTCAGACGATGGAAAAGTCCTTATAGAGGGATGATGTCAACAACCATTAGAAGATTGTCTCTAAGAACTTAGTCCTTCCTGATTGAATCGTTCAGCTGGCGGTTAATATATTCAGAATACCTATGTGCGATCATATGGATCCTATCTCCAGCTCTGTCCGATGTATGCCAACCTTTGCAACAGAATTCAGTAAAACCCATCAGTAAGGTTTACCGGGCGGGCCAGGTGCAGTTATCTACTACTATCTGGATCAAGTAGCTAAATTTCTAAATATTTGATCAGCATTCTAATAGTTTTCATTAAGCGTTGATTAATTTTGTCTCCGTGGGTTCTCAAGCCAGAGGGCTGGACACCCTCATCTAGATGAACCGATCTTACTACTGAACAGAAGAAAGGCTAAAGAAGGGAAAGAAGAATAGATCTACATTTTATTTTAAAAGGGAGATCTTTAATTAGTCTCAATCTTAACTCAAAACATGCTCATTTCCACCAATAGAAAATCAAACACCATTAGATTTCGCTTTATTTTAAACATTATATATAATATATTTATAATTTTGTCATGTAAAAGCATGTAAATATACCAATATCCAATACGAACACAAATAGCAAATAATAAAGAACTAGGTTTAAGTATTTTAGGTTTAAGGGGGTCATCCCGTGTGAAGGCCGTTTTTTTTAGCTTTTTTTTTAGAATTTTTTTGTGAAGAACTGGATAACGATACAAATACGAATTTTTCACCATAGAATTATTAATATCTTGAGCGTGCATAGTAATTTTTCCAGCCCGATCGCATAGTTCGTTTTTCAAATACAGAGCAATTTATACACCCATATCCAAAAAAAGGTGTTTTTCTGCTGCCACACTATAGGGCGCTGCGATCATCTTAAAGAAAAAAAGTAAACGGCATATTAACATACAGACTTAACTACTGACCGCAAACTAGGATTATTAAAAAAATTAAAAGCTAAATTTTTGGGGCCGTGGTAAATTTCTTTTTTGTGAATTTTGGTGTCTTTTCACGGCTTCTTTAATGAATAAAAAAAAACTACTGAATTAATTGCAATTATCCTAGTTTGCGGAC
Organism: Hermetia illucens; assembly: GCF_905115235.1. Classification (NCBI taxonomy): domain Eukaryota; kingdom Metazoa; phylum Arthropoda; class Insecta; order Diptera; family Stratiomyidae; genus Hermetia; species Hermetia illucens. Next base: position 129,975,586 of record NC_051850.1, on the reverse strand, counting down.
CGTAGAAATATGTTCTGAATAAGTCGTAAAAATTTCAAAGAATTTCCTTTGATAGGTTTTGGGCTATGGTGGCAGCCGATTTTCAACATGCAGTTTCAAGAAAAACGAATTTAAAAAGTAAGATGTGGTTTTTAGCCATAAAATCTTAACTGATCATTAATCTGCTATACCAAGTCCATAAACCTTAGGTTTCGCCAAAAACCACATGTACAGCCTTAGCTTCAATTCTTGTCCTTTTAGCGAAATCATTCGAACGTCATTCGGAACGATAAATACGAGCTTTATTACGGCAATCGACATAAATCTGGCATGCGACGTATCACGTGTTTAACACTATATTATCCGAACGACTCCGAATATTGAAAAATCACTTTACCCATATATTCTACACCATATCTAGATACAATTGATGTCAAAAAAAAATCGATTCCGTGGATCCGACACACGGGATGGCCCCCTTAAATTCGTTTCATTTTCCTTCGGCACGAATTAACTTTTCCACCCGGAAGACATTGTATTCCAACCAATATCATCACTAGAGGTTCCTTCTTCTGGAGCCGCTGTCGCAAAATTATAATAAACTGGATATTTAGGAATGTGCAATTCAACTTTGGCATGTGGATCAAGATCATTTGGGAGATACTATCACTTCTTCATAGGATTTTGGAACTACAAAACAAACACATTGATATATGTGCATCAGTGCAAGGAGGCTTGCTCAAAAGCAAAACTCTTGCCTGCAGTAGTATACCCTGAAGCACTGTCCCCTTGATCCGGCGGCTGTGATGCTATTGGTTGTTGCATTATATCATAATATTTGCCGGATTGGTTGCACTTTCATGCAATGGAACGCTACCAACAGTAAAGGGTGCCGTCAGTTCTAAATTTGTGTGACATCCTCGAGTGTGTACAACGCCACAAAATGAATAGGAAATAGAAATAATTCGACAGGAGTTTATTGAGCTGGGTGGAATTAATGGCAGCTCGAGGACATTTTTAAATTCCTTACTACTAAGCTTTAATACTGGACCAAGATTTTTTTCCGCAACTTTTCTGGCTTTTTTCTTAGTCTCGCGTTCCGGAGTGTCGCTGCTAAAAACTATCTCTTGAACGAGTTTCACCCGAACATTTCCACAATCAACATTTGATTCATTGTCGACTTTGAAGACAAAGGGAACCTTCTGGCCGGGAGCGTATCCTCAAAAAGGCACACTCAGTTTTGCTGCTAACAAGCCTGATAGACGACACATGCAGCAAAATATTGTTTCAACCTCTAAATATATTGGTGCCTGCAAGTGGAAATTAGAGTTATTCAGATAAAGATTCAAACAGTTTACCTTGTGTACCTTATAAGTGAAATTTTGGTTTAAATCCAACGAGTACAAAACAGTAAAAGGTTTTTTGAATACATCGTTAAAGCGCCAAGGTCGATCGATCGTTACCACAACTTGGTAGCAAATATGTCCGTACTTTCCTTCAAGCGAACTTGGCAATTGAGGAGATAAGGCCACTTGAAAATTATATGAATATGTTCCAGGGTGCAGGTCTATTGACTCTCCTCCTTCCTGGCCTAGAACATAAGTTCCAGATGATAGATACTGATCATGTGCCCGATAGTCGACTGTATAATGAAAAAAGCGACCAAAAAATACTTACGTGATTCTGTCCAATGCACAGATGCGTATCCTTCAATTGCGATATGAATGGCTATAAATATACATAGAAAAAAATTGTGTAGAATTCTATCATCGATAGCGGCCACAGTAGAAACTGATGTAAAAAACTGAAGTACAGGCTGGACTAATCCGAGTAATGCAAAAGTCACCAATTGGACAAAATATATCTTACTAGGATATCAAATATATCCTCTACAGACAGTTAAACGGTGACAAAAACGTAGTATGTCCTGCGGTAGCAGTACTGGTTTATACTAAGTACAGACTCAGCATTTATATTGGTGGATGTGAAACTTTCGAAGCACAATCTACCGCAACTAAGGCGCATAGCGCCCGAGTTGTACGGCGGAACTTCACGATTCAGCCCACAAAAAGCTCTGTCCGGGGGACAACCATAGCCACCGCGAAACTCCCACAGGGGGCCAATCGCAAATAATCGGCTCTAAAACACATCCCCCCAGGAATTCTCCTAAGACATGCGCTCTCTGAGAGTCATCCCGCTTCGCATGGTACCAGATAACCTTCGGTGGGCAACGTGGCAAGACAAATTTCAGATGAGTCCCTTGCAGACTTGGCTCTAATCGCCTTAGGCCTCAGTGCATGCATCTATTGCACACATGATCAGCAGGTCAATATAATACGGCGTTTCCCCATGCAACAAATCCATTTACTCACCCCCTCCCCCTAAACGGACGCCACGTGTATGAGAATGAAACGAAGCACTTCTACTACAAACAGCCTTGTATACTCATTCATAACGGAGCTAATGGCCAGCACTAAGATAACCCAAATAGACCTCCACCATGCGAACGCTGCATCTGCAGTAATTGCAAGGGCAAGTTCCAAGGAGAACATTGGAGCCTTGGATGTACCAGTGGCAGTTTCGCGGGGACCTTGTGGCTATTCAAGTCTCATTGGAAGCCGGGAGGAGCACTCGAGAGGCAGTCGTGGCATCGGGATACTTCCCAGGAGACGAAATCCAGGCTCTACCGGAACAAGTCGCAAAACTGACGAAGTATTGTGAGAAGAGGGCGTTACCACTTCTCCTCGGCTGCAATGCCAATGCCCACCACGAAGTCTGGGGAAGCAGCGACACCACTCGTAGAGGTGAGTACCTTCTTCAATTTATCCTTAGAAATAAGTTAGAAATATGTAACTTAGGGAACACTCTAACATTCGTGATCAGCACTAGACAGGAAGTACTAGACATAACTCTAGGAAATACTCTAATGAACGTAATGGTCAGGAATTGGAGGGTGTCGGATGCACCCTCTATGTCTGATCACAGGATACTCAGATTCAACATTGAGGGAAACTCCGAAATAGAAAGAATAATAAGGAATCCCAGGGGAACGGATTGGGAATCCTACGCAACGCACTTGAGCAACAACATTGCCCACCTTCAAGGGGACGGTGACATCAAGAGCGAACTGGAACTAGAAACAGTGATGGAAAACCTCAACACAGTCGTCATTTACGTATATGAGGCCAGCTGCCCGGCTAAGATAGTTAAGTCATCAAGGGATGCGCCATGGTGGAACAGGAATTTGGCCAGAATGAGAACAGAGGCACGAAAACTCTTCAACCGGCAAAACAAACCGGGGACTGGCAGAGGTACAAAAGTGCACTGACTGCGTATTGCAACGCGATCAGGGAAGCAAAACGAAACAGCTTCAGGGAATTCTGTGAAGGGATCGAACAGATCACAGAAGCAACCAGGCTGTACAAGGCTGTATCCAAAGACGGGGGAATGTCCTCTTTTTGTTTGAAAAAGGAAGATGGGACATTTACCGAGAATGAGGAGGACAGGGTATACCTGCTTCTCAGAACTCATTTTCCGGTGTCCTATCCCTCGGTGGCAGGCAACAAAATTCTGCCTGATACCCCAACTACGAATAAAAGGGGAAGAAAGGAGAACTAGAAACCAGCAAAAGAGATATGCTTAGAAGCTAGGCTAAGGTGGGCAGTGGGAACTTTTAAACTACTGAAATCTCCCGGAGTAGATGGCATTTTCCCAGCACTAACCAAGGGAGGCCTAGGAATTATCTTAGAGCAAAAGTGGTCTTTATTACGAAAGCGAAGAAATGGAGCCTTTTCACCCTAAATCTTTCAGACCAATTTGCCCAACATCATTCGTACTCAAAACGGTGGAGAAAATCATAGACTATATTAGAACTAACGTTCTGAAGCGTAAGCCCCTACATCACTGTCAACGCGCTTACCGGGCAGGAAACTGCTCTGTATCAACTGGCAGAAGTAATACGGTATACCATAGAAACAATAGAAATTGTACTGTGAGCGTTTTTGGATATCGAAGAAGCATTCGATAACACATCGCACCCAGAGATATAAGATGCCTTGAACCGCAAGGGAGTGGGAAACACTCTGGCATTCTGGATAGGCAAAATGCTAGAAAGCAGGCAAATAGAAGTACCGACAGGTACAAATTCTACTGTCATGAACACCACTCAAGGCTGTCCACAGGGTGGGGTACTATCGCCGTTCCAAATCCAAACTGGACTAAGGGTTACTAGTGCCTGGTGCAGGAAGTTGGGACTGCAGATCAACCCAGCCAAAACCACTATAGGAGGCGTAGGCTTGATCAACTGAGAGCCATAAGATTACATGATATGGAGGTGAAACGAAAAACAGAGGTCAAATATTTGGGAATTACGCTAGACCAAAAATTACTCTGGAAGACACATGTCGGAAACACTTGTCGGAAAGTCACGAGGGCTCTGATGATCCCTGGAGGTCCGTCTGGGATGCAGGCAAAGAGGGCAATGTTTAGGATGGCCGTGAGGCAATGTTTAGGACGGCAGTGAGGCGAGGAGCTGCCTAAACTGAAGGACGATTGATATTCTTTCTAGGCAGTATCCCGAATTACTGATACCAAGCAATAACATGACCATGAGGTTTCACTTCGATAAGAAGTTTCAAACACGTTGGAGTAACAAAGCAAACTGGGAGATCGTGGCTGCAACATACGGCTTAAACCAGCAACCGATTACTTAGTAAACTGACGGATCCCTCACAGCTGAGGGAGCGGGTACCGGTGCCATTGGTCCAAGGAAAATGTACTTTGAGCCAATGGGTAGGTACACTTGCATATTCCAGGCGGAAATATACACCTTAGGCAAATATACCTCCTTTAATCTGCAAAGGAACTACAGGGGGCAGGACATAGTTATTTTCACCGATAGCCAAGCAGCAGTCAAGGCACTTAGGTCCAACCAGGTGAACTCTAAACTGGTGTGGGGATGCCTTGAGAGACTGAATACACTCCCCTCATCCAACAATGTCTGAATACTTTGGGTTCCAGGCCATGCTGGGTTGAAAGGCAACGAGGCGGCGGAAGAACTAGCCAAGAAGGGAGCAGGGACGCCTTTACACGAGCCAGAACCCTTCTGTGGAATCGGAAACGGTTTCATGGCTATGAATCTAAGAAATGAAGAGCAACGGTTGAGGGAACTATACTGGGCGGGTCTACCAAGGATGGAGCAGTCCAGGGTGCTGCGCACAAAGGATTACTTAAACCTCACCAAAAAGAACCTCCGTCGGCTGAACTATCACCTAGGGAAGCTAGGGATATCTACGGACACTGCCTGCTGGTTTTGTGAGGAGTATGATGAAACCTCTATACACGTCCTGGGACAGTGTCCGGCACTTGTACAAAGTAGGTCGAGACATCTGTGAGAACACTTAATATCAGATGCAAATTTGAAACATCTGGAAATAGGGAACATACTAAAGTTCCTGACGGTTATAGGCCTGCTTGAGATACGGTGCGACTTTCCCTTAACAGAATAATAATAATAATTCATTCATACTTAACCACGGGTTTTGAGGCAACCTCATAGTTACGAACTCGGATATTAATACTGTTGTTTTCCATACGGTGGATCGCCACAGTGTTTTCCGCCACCAGGTTTGATCTATTCGTAACAATAATTGGGTGATATGAGTTGTTTGAGAAGCATATAGTATTCAGTGTGCGTTACGACTATAATCACCGCCAGGTTATCTGCAACACCAAAACTGAGCTCTACAAGCCAAGCACTCCATTACACATTACGCTCCTTGAAAGGGATCTCAATACGAAATTTTGTAAGCCTCCGACAGTAATAATGTACTCATCCGGCCCATCATCTATCTCGATACCATGCCAAAAAAAAAACTCTCAATCAAGCACCAGCTTGCTGGATTTTATTGTTTAGCGTCACTACCACGTAGCAGTTACCAAAGACAATCAAATCCCGAGCAGATTTATATTTTTTACTAATCCATCCACCGTAGGACGCAGACTCCAAAATTCACTGCACCGCGCTTAAATCAGCGGTTTCCACGATCAACGGGCGCAGGTTATCATACATCCCTCTCTCCAGTATCCTTCCTATGGTATCCAAAAGGCAGTTAGAGCTACATAAGGAGCGTGAGATGATTTGTGGGGTTTCTTTAATAAAACACTAGGCAGCCAACACTCCTTTTACTATGTACAAATTAAAATTGCTGGCAAGCCAATTGGACCAACCTTTAACCGACAGCTCGGGAGCGGAGAGATTCCAACTTTGTTGGTTCCAATATGTCCGAAACTATTTGTAGTTCGTCCTCAATAACTGAGAGTGTCGATAATGTATCCCGTTGGACTAGCGCTTCAGGCTAATCTTCGTTTTCCATAGCAACAAGGGTTGCTATTATTTCGAACCAGAACCCAGGGCAGAGTACTTCAGTTAACTTGTGCCCATCGCCATTCCTTCAGGGTTACTACCTCCTACGCAGGCCATTAGAATTGGCTCTTCCTCAAAAGCACCGGCGGTTCAGAGACGCACCTTGGCTGTTTTGCTGCGGGAAAGCCATATGTTGCTGAAGCTCCGCCCCCAATTTCGAGAAAAGTGATCAGCAATCAAGAATGCGTGTAGGTAAAGTGGATTTAAACATTTGGACACAGAGTGAGCGTATACTCGTATCTCAAGGATTTTGGAGGATCAAAGAAGAGCAGTAAAACAGGACGGTCAGTTTCAGCAAGGGTATGATCGCTACCTTTGTGTATAAGAATAATGATGGGTTTTTCCAAGGAAGGAAGATGACAACCTTCGCGGTTCTTGTTTGGAAGTATACAGATAAAGAAGAAAATATAATAATTGATTTTCAGCAAAGCGAGATTAGTAAGGTAATTAGGACTGCATTCAACATTACCCTGAAGCTTCATCATCATCAACGCTATGCCATCGCTTCTACCATAGATATTGCCCTTATATAATTTTTGGGTAGGATCATCCTCATCCACACGGATTAAGTGATCCGCCCACCGTAACCTGTTGAACCGGATTTTATCCGCAACCAGACGGTCATGGTATCGCAAATAGATAGATAGCCAAAAATTCTTAGGAGGATTCTTCTTTCGAACGCGGCCAAGAGTTGGATTTTTTTTGTGTTAAGAACACAGGTCTCCAAGGAATACATAAGGACTGGCAAGATCATTGTCTTGAACAGTAAGAGCTTTGACCCTATGATGAGACGTTTTGAGCGGAACAGTTTCTGTAAGCTGAAATAGGCTCTGTTGGTAGCCAACAACCGTCCGCAGATTTCATCGTCCTGGAGCTTACCAATGCGAATATCGATTAAAGAAGATATTGTAGAGAATATGGGGCATACTGTAGCCACACGTTGGGGAAAAAAGGAATTTTATGTATACGAAGGAAAAGTAATTACATAGGAAGTTACAGAATAATGTGTACATGTGCTCATGAACATCCTTTTTTTCGGACGGAGCTACGCATCTGATGGGAGATCGAGCAATTCCGCGCAAAGTTTTTTCTTGCTTAGAGCAATATCTTAACGATGCAGCCCTATCATTCAGAATTTAATCGCGGCATGGCAATCGATGTCAAAGTGCTGATAGCGGTTTTTATTGTCTCACAAATTCCATTACTCAGGGTTCCAGCAATGGACCGCCTCAGCTCTCTCATGAAACTCCTTCCCAATACGTTTTCGTCGTGTTAGCCAAGCAATCTTCTTATACAGTCTAGTTTTGAAGCAAACAAGCCTGTCCGTCAAACTCAGTCTCTTCCCTGTTTTTCACTGTGAAGAAATTGGGAGAAGCGATGTTGGCCACAAGTGACTAAAATGCACTAAATGGTGAAACTTGTATCCATGCATAAGCTAGTGAGTTCAACTTATATTTTATAACGGATGTTTTCCTTCCTACTTGAAAGTTGTTAGAATCGTGACGATAAGGGAAGATGGAGGAGACTTACAGTTTTCGTCAACGTACTATTTTCTGTCAGTATCTCGGACACAGCGGGTAAACAACTCGAAAAGTTCATCAAACCAAAACAGGAATTGCATCACCTGTTGCGGTAGATCTATCGCCAAAACAGTTTGATTTTAGGGCAGTTGAGGAAGTAGTCCAACCTGTCAAATAAGCTCAGGCATACAACCGTTACTATCAAGGCGTAATGTTCCTTCTAACACTGAATTTTTAATTCAGTGAAACGATCATGCCTCAGCGTTTTCATGTTTGAGGCTACTTCCTATGGGCATTGGTGGATTACGTAACTACCACCCTTTGCTACAAAATCCGGGAAGGGAAACAGAGAATGGAGATCATATCGGGGCGGCATATGGATCTTTCATTCTTTCAGATCTTTGGAACGCCTCATATAATTATCTGCTGCGTCTCGAGATACCGAGAGGATCGAGCCTAGTCAAATACGTGGATAATGTTGCAGTATTAATCGCAACACATTTGGTCGGAGAAGTCCAGCAAACGTTAGGAATGGTGATGTAGTGAGTTAAAAAATGGATGAAATAACGAATCAAATTCAAACCGGCCGTGAAATGTCCTTTTCCTCAGCACTACGTACAATACAGCAACTGGAATGTTCGTGATTAGCGGGCTGATGGCAAATATCGAAGGTACCCTGCCCGGTGAGCATTGGTTGCTCCGTTCTTGTCTATAGTACTGTAAAATGGAGAAATATGCGATGAGGTCTTAGTTGTGTGTTCAGCGCGAGGAGATTTGCGAATAGTGTCCGCCTTTTGGAGGCGGCGATATTGACGATAGCAAAAGGTATTCCCATTGGTCTATACTCTTCAAAACGGAGATCCACATATTTCAGAAAAGGTGGCGAAGACGAGAGAGCGGTCGTTCGTGAAGAAAGGGCGGCATTCCCAGCGGAGAGGGGTAGCGCCACTCTAGAGGTAGATGGACCCCACAAATCGTCAGAGACGTTCAACCGGGGTTCTTCTCAGATGAACCGAGTGTTATCTAACCCAATTATCAAATAGACCCGGGCATTTTCGGGAATCATGGTCACACGAATGTTTTTATTGGAATGGAATGCCTGCCACACTGTCTACTTCTATAAAAAAGATGGCAGTGTCATCGCCAACGCTTCCTAGTAGTACACAGTACATTCTTCAGAGGGAACGAATAAATGGATAAGCAGGCAATGTACCCAGTACTTACACCATTGAAATAAAGACAAAGTTGCTGAGATCAGGGAAAGAAATGAATAAAATATGCGTGAGAAATAACTTCATCGTACTAATCCTAGTTAATCTCCCCTTCCGAGAGGTTCCTTGAAAGATCGAACAAGAACACACCTCTGGTATCAATCAACCAACAACGATCCCACCTAAAATGTCTCGAAACAATACTAAGTATACACTCGGCACTGAAGACGGGAACAAACTCTTCCCGAAATATCGATATATGCCGAATAAAAATTACTACTACCAATAGAGATAGTGTTGAGTTTTAATTCCTAAATATTAAGGCATCAACGACGCGCAGCATGACGAAAGGAGCGAGTTAGGACGTAACCATTCTAATCCTATCCATGAGAACCAAACATATTATATTCTTGTTTGTACAAATCCGGATAAAGATTGAATTTTCAACCCCAACCCCACAGGCAGTAGAAATTCAACTCTCGTAAAAAAAATCTCGGCGATCACCCCGTTAAAAAATCATGGTGCTACAAAAGGGGGTTTTTTGATACCATCATGGTAATGTTTTATTTGTCTACCCCACCTCCGCAGAGTAAAGAGGATATGTAAGCGGAAGTAAAAGGTTCCACCTTTCTACCCCTGCTAAAACCCATAGCGGCCACTATCTCTTTAAGAATGACGGCGTCCCGAAAAGAAGCTATTTTCGTATTATTAATAAGCTTGTTGGTAAAGTAATCATCGTAGCAATGTGCAAATCCTTGGCACTCCCTTTTTTGCTGAGGTCGTCGATTGACGATTCTATGGACACCTTAAGTCCAAGATTTTTAAGCGTCATATTTTAAGAAACAGCGAAAGTTCAATTGTTGACGGAAGACAAAAAATGAAACCTCAATGCTTTGGCAGGAATTAGAGTGCATAGTAAAGAAGTTCGTTTAAGTAGCTAATCTGCTAACTTAAGAGACAGGTGACAGCTGTATAGTTGCATTTCAAGTACAAGGACGAATTCAAACGAATTTGAACCCGGAAATTGTAACCTAGGAATCGGTCACTCTCTCAACAAACTCAACTGGGAACTCAAACGAGGCCCGGGGTGGAAATGTTGCGGGTCTGGGCTGAAAACTGTTTGGGTCCCCAGTAATAACCTTTTTATATTGAAATTTCTATTCTCTGGGCCCGTGGGGAATCCCATCTTATCCACCCCCATTCGGCAAGCCTGGAGTGGATACATATGTATGCATATTATGGATGGGTTATTCTATATATCAAACATTCTTATCTGTTACATTTATCAAACCTTGTTAACGAGAACTCGCATTTCCAAGAGCTGCGCTGGAATTTCGCCAACGGAAATTCTATATGATATACGATTGTCTCACACTTTTTTGTACCAAGTGGCAGCCCATGTGATGTAATCATTTTGGCGTTTTTCATATATGTATACGCATGAAATAGCTACTAACATATCCCATTTTCCCCCAGCAATTCAGTTATATGTTGGGTAAATGATAAGTTATCGAAATTCTGTTTCGGAGGCATCGGGGAGCATCGTCATTGGGAGGTTTTGGAAATGTTAATGACTGAATATATATATGTAATTTTGGCCCAGATATTAGATTTGATAATTAGTTTTAGTTAAGTGCTCACTATCAACCGACCGTAAAAACGATCACCCCAGCTTGTGAAGAAACACAAAGAAGAGAAACAGTCCAAGTCAATCTAGCACTCTATGAAATGCTTCAAGGGAGACAGAAGGGAAGCCATAGTCTCTCTTGATGTAAAAAAAAAATATTTTGGTCTGTAAATTATTAATGAATCAGTCGGAGATGTTACATTTACAAGAGAAAGCAACCGCCAACGAATACTAAAAACTAAAACGATATTGGCCCCGATTTCCCAAGCAGGCAGTATCTGTAGCTAACGTAAGAGATTTAAAACAACACACCAGGACTTTTGAAAGGAGGAGGAAAAACACCTCGTAAGAGACACCGGGTGAACACCATACCGAGGTCCCCGACGAAATCTCGGGAGCAATAGAGGCGGAAACGACTGGATTACCCAGGGAAGTAGATCTGCTGCCCAGTGAAGAACAGAAGCTGGACGACCTAGATCTTCTACGACTTAGGGCGCTCAGCGACGCGCAAAAAGGCGCCATGTCGGAGGAGGAGGGCGATACTCCGACAATGGAGAAAAGTTCCAAACAATGACGGTGCCAATGACCAGTACTAAGATAACCCAGATAAACCTCCACCATGCGAAAGCTGCATCTACAGTAATTGCAAGGGCAAATTCTAAGGAGAACATTGGAATAGTGCTAGCTCAGGAGCCCTGGGTATACCCGGGGCAGTTTCGCGGTCTGCAAGGAGAAAGCATGACGATAATTTGGGACTACTCTTGTGAACAATCAAGAGCTTGCATAACTCCCAAACGTAATTTAAAATATATATGTCTTCCCGAGTTCCTGACCGGGAACCTTGTGGCTATCCAAGTCTAACTGGAAGCCGGGAGTAGCACTCGAGAGGCAGTCGTGACATCGGGCTACTTCCCACGAGACAAGATCCGGATTCCACCGGAGCTAATTGCCGAACTGGTGAAGTACTGTGAGAAGAGGGCGTTACCACTTCTCCTCGGCTGCGATGCCAACGCCCATTACGAAGTCTGAGGAAGCAGCGACACCAATCGAAGAGGTGAATACCTTCTTGAATTTATTCTTAGCAATAAGTTAGAAATATATAACAGAGAGAACACTCCAACATTTGTGACCAGCACTAGACAGGAAGTACTAGACATAACTCTAGGAAATACTCTAATGAACGGGCTGGGCAGGAATTGAGGGGTGTCGGATAAACCCTCTATGTCTGATCACAGAATAATCAGATTCGAAATTGTGGGTAACTCCGAAATCAAAATAATAATAAGGAATTCCAGGAGAACGGATTGGGATTCCTATGCAACGCACCTGAGCAGTAACATCAGGAGCGAACTGACACATATGAGGCAAGCTGTCCGGCTAAAATAGTTAAGTCATTAGGGGATGTACCTTGGTGGAACAACAAACTGCCCAGAATGAGAACAGAGATACTAAAACTCTTCAACGGACAAAACGAACCGAGGACTGGCCGAGATTCAAAAATGGACTGACTGCGTATAGTAACGCGATCAGGCAAGCAAAACGGAACAGCTTCAAGAAATTCTGTGAAAGGGTAGAACAAATCACAAAAGCAACCAGGCTTTACGAAGCTGTAACCAAAGACGGGGCAATATCTTCTATCTGTTTGAGGAAGGAAGATGGGGCATTTACCGAGAATGAGGAGGACAGTGTATACCTGCTTCTCAGAACTCATTTCCCGAGGTCCTACCCCATGGCGGCAGGCAACAATATTCTGCATGACACCCTAACAACGAAAAAAAGGGGAATAAAGGAGAACTAAAAACTAGCCAAAGAGGTATGCTTGGAAGCTAGGGTAAGGTGGGTAGGGGGAACTTTCAAACCAATGAAATCACCCGGGATAGATGGCATCTTCCCAGCACTAATTCAGAGAGGCCTAGAAATCATCCTAGAGTCTCTTCAGTGGGTGGTAAGGGACAGCATAGCCCTGGGATATACTAAGGGCATGCGGGCGGGCAAAAGTGGTCTTTGTTTTAAAAGCGGGTAAAAAGGATCCTTTTCATCCTAAATCTTTCAGACCAATTTGCCTAACATCGTTCGTACTCAAAACGGTGGAGAAGGTCATAGACAACTATATTAGAAATAATGTCCTAAAGCTTAATCCCCTACATCAGTGTGAACACGCTTACCGCGCAGAACGGTCAACCGAATGGTACTATAGGATGCCATAGAAATAAAAGAAAATAGCACTGTGTGCCGACTGATAAAAACCTGACGCCACTACGAAATAATCAATGCAAAACGAAACACAGAATTGGAGAACCAAAAATTCTACTACGCGACAACCCGGATGCATCTGAATGCTGTCCAAATGTACTTTGAGGACCCTTAAAATTCCTAAGAGCTCTTTACTCTTAATCTAGACATTCTTAAAACTTAAAGGGAGCTTCCAGAAGCTCGTTGCATCCAAAAGTTAAGCGGGAAACGCAAATAGGGTTCGTGCGTAATATGCACGAAAGAAGCTCCAATCCGCACGCAGTTACAATGTATCATATAATCAAGACTCCAGATCGACGAAGCTTGCTTCGGATAGCTGAGTGGTTAGAGCAAAAGGTTGTTATATGGAAGGTCACGGTTCAAATCTCACCGGTGGCAGTGGAATTTGTATCGTGATTTGACGTCGGATAATGGTCGACTCAGCTGTGAGTACCTAAACCAAATCAAGGTAATAATCTCGGGCGAGCACAATGCTAACCACATTGCCTCCATAGGGTACTGTAACCCTGTAGTGTACCGTTATGGTCTTGAATGATGTGCTCTAACACAAATCAAGGCCCAAAGAATTGTTTCGCCAGCGATTATTATTATAAAGTTCACTTCACGTAGGCCAGGTTCGTTCTGATGACAGATTACGCCATTCGCCATTTAGCGTCGCTTTTGTTTTAGGCTGTTACTTTTGAATGTAATTAATTTAAATGAATTCATTTTGAAAACTGCGGAAGGCACTGTTTGCGTTGAAAGTACTAATTATTAATGTCAGTTGCATTAACCCGGTCGCTTCCATTCATAAAAATTAAATTTAAGCCAGAAGTATCTGCACTCTTAGTGGTATAAAATTTTCACGCATTGCACAACATCCTCAATTTTATGAAATTAGTGTATGCATCTTCCTATGTTTTATGTTATGAATTTCATATAATTAAATGCCGCTAAGAGTGCACATACCTCCGATTTAAATTCAATTTTTATGAATAGGAGCGACGGAACGAGTAGGGAATGATAAGTAGATTTTTTCTTATTTTTGAACACTTAAAACTTCGGTGTTAGCTCAGACTACGAACTTGTAAATCAAACGGTGTTAAAATCGTATGGAGTTACTAGCTGTTAGAGAACAAAGGACGTTTGTAAGCTATATATAAGAAAAACAAAAACGAAAAGTTTAAATAATAACTCAATAATTATTATAACGTGAGATCTTTTTGTCTCGAACCCTCTCTTGGGAAGCGTCAGTCCTCTGTTACGTCGATATAATCTTTTTTGCCGCTTCCGAGGTTTGGATATTCTAAATTGAAATTTAAATCTTCAGACTTCGGCCACCGAACGTAAACTTATCGTTGTGGGTGTCTTGCTCTGTTTGCCGCGCTACATGGTTTGTGGGATGGGGTTTCTGAGAAAGAGAGCAAGAAGAAGAGGAAGAAAGAAAGGAGGAACGGTTGGTATACCGAAGGTGCGTGTGTTTTCCATGTCAACTCCGGTGAAACTTTGCAGTAATTCCCATGTGTTTAAGAGGTTAGATATTGTCTTCTATTTGTAGTTAAGTCTAAAATTGATAGACCAGTAACTTACTCCAAACTACAACTTTATTTTATTATGTATATATATTTCGGGAGCCACTTACTCCCTTCATCAGTACAAAACTATTGAAAACAATTGCGATTCTACGGTTCTATTTATACTAAAAGCAATTATTACCAAAATTATTTCCCAAGGGTCCAAGGTTGTCGTTCGGTTTGTATGCCACAAGAGTTCAAGATTTTCGCGTTGAATGGTATGGGCTTCCTCGACTATGTGCGCTGCCACTGATGATCCTATGCACGACTTTTATTTCTGAACACTTCTTACCGCTTCCTTGATATGTTCATTAAATCTAGTCGTTATCAGGCGTTTCGTCTGTCCTATGTATATTTTATTACAGTCGCTGCACGTTATTCGGTAAATTCCGCTTTTTTCCTCCGCTGCCGAAGGATCCTTGACGCTTCCCAGTAAATTCCGCAAGGTGGACGATCGACTCGAACCTACGACTTCCAGTTGGTACTTTTTTACCCAATTCCTGATGTTGTTAAATAGGTAGGTATATGGGATAATTATCCGTCTGGTGGTTACTTCCTTCTGCTGCGAAAATAGTGTTGTATAGGCATGCCTATTGTGTTGCTTGACTTTCCTTCCAATCAATTTTTCAATAGTCTGAGGATTATACCCATTGTTAATAGCGGTGTCAATAATATACTATTTCTTATTGAAACCGTACTCTGAAAGAGGGTATGTGATCAGTCGGTGAATCATGCAATTATAGGCAGCCATTTTTTAGGAAAATGTGTGATACAAGTTACTGGTATCGTTCTCTGCGTTGCTTTAGGCCTACGGTATATCTCGAACTTAAACTTCCCGTTAGAGTTGACGATATTTGGATCCAGGGAGGGTAGAACCCCATCCTTTCCTATCTCTAGTGTAAACTCGATTTTATGATGAATCTTGCTTATAGAGGAGATGACCATGTCTATATCGTCTTTTCTAACAATCGCAAATACGTCGTCTATATAGCTAAACCATACATTAGGCATTATTCCCCTCGATTCAATTTCTTCTTCGATTGATGACATGAACCTTTCAGTGAGTAACGGCGAGGGGGGGGGTTCCCCATCGCTACTCCCGAAGTAGAATTTTATTTCTTTCTTTTCGTTTTTATTATTTTCGACAAACATACGTATCTTCCGATACGTCAAATACAACTGCCGAGCTGACCATCTTACATGACATTTTATAGAAGGTCAGGCTCGTACTCTGATCCTTACATTTACATTTCGAACTTATCACTACTTACATACACATGGCTCATGAGTGATAGGAGTCGATGACTACTTCTTATCATTATGCATTTCTTATCCTATCTTATGACAAACAGATGTGAATGTTCATGTTAATGTTCATCTGTTTGTCTTACAGTCGGTCTTATCAGAGGATAGCCATTATGCATATGTAACTGTAGTTTTGTGGAATCTGTCGCGAAATGTAAAATAGTTTTCGTTCATGCAGAGCCTGGAAAGGTTACAGAGATACGAACTTTTCTTCTCCATTCCGGGCCAGATCCAAACTGGCTCAGCCATCTCTCGAGTTCGAAAATTGACTCTTTCACTGGTGTGTTTGTTGCCAAATGACTCATCGAATTAGATCCATGAAATTTTGCACAATTAACGCACTAAAACAGTTCGATTGTGCACTACCCTTGCATCCGGGAATTGTGTGGTGACGCGAAAATGGACTACAAGACCGTGGCAGCGAGCAACGGGATCTTACCCACGACGTCAAGGGGAAACGTAGAAGCAAGGGTCGACTACGAGTGTTTTCAGTCGCGTAGGAAGACTAGGCTAAAGATGTAGAAACCACGCGGATTGGTCCTTTTTGTGGCAACAGCCAGACGTGCAGTTGCTATCCAGGATGGGGCTCGTGCGATGCGCAATTAAAGTTTCTTGGGAATTCAGACCACTTCTGCCAAGTCGCCCTTACCTTTCACCAGAAACGGCCAGGGCTGCTGGTGAGCTGAAATCGCGGTTCGCGACCGTGGAGGTTGTCTTCACCAAGCCGCAATCAACATCTTTGTATTTCTCGTCGGTTAGTCACTTGCTGTTGCCGAGCATGATTGGTTTGTCGGCCACCGTCAGTGGTAGCTTCAGCGCATTGTAGTCACCCACGTGGGACGCAACCATTTGCTGGGATAATGATGAATCAAGAGGCTGAAAATGCAGCTTTATCAGTCATCCCATGTGAAGGCCGTTTTTTTTGCCTTTTTTGGAAAAATTATTTTGGAGGACTGGATAAAGATAGAAACGTGATTTTTTCACCATATGTTTATCTCTAGTATATGTGATAAATTTTTCAACTTGATATCGCAGCTAGTTTTCGGAATTCATGTCAATTTATGCACCCATCTCCAAAAAAAGGTGTTTTTCTGCTGCCACGCTGAGGGCGCTGTGTAAACGGCACTTTAATGTGGACAATATTCTACGGTCCGCAAACTAGGATAATTAGAAAATATTAAAAGGTAAATTTTTGGTGGGCTTTTAAACTTAATTTTTTGGATTTTGGAGTTTTTTTACGGCTTTTTTTATGAATTAAAAAAAAAACTACCAGTCCGATTGCAATTATCCTAGTTTGCGGACCGTAGAAATATGTTTTAAAGAAGTCGTGAAAATTTCAAAGAATTTGGTTGGATAGAATTTGAGCTATGGTGGCAGCCGATTTTCAAGATGCAGTTTTGAGAAAAACGCATTTGAAAATTTAAATGTCATTATCAACAGTAAAGTTTTCACTCACCATTAATCTGCTATACCTGGTCCATAGAGAGCACCCTCCGTTTCTTCAAAAAAGTCTTGTAAGGCCGATTGCTGCTCTCTGGTTTCAATTCTGGCTCTTTTAGAGAGGTCAGTCGATCGTCGTTCGGACCGCCAAATTCGCGCTCCATTTAGGCGGTCGGCATAACCCTGACATATGTGACCAACTTGACATCCCATTGTCACTAGGATTTTGAAAATGCCATTGAATCCTTCATTGAAAATAATTACAGCCAGAAAAGTGACTATTTCTACATCCTTGGCCCCAGAATGAGGGTGTTTAGGAGCGAAAGTCCAAATCAATACATTTAACGACTCATTGTTATTCTGGGTCTCTGCTCCTAAACATCTGTACAAGAGATCATCTCGTGACAAATCTTCGTAGATTGGTTGGATGACTGTTTGAACTTCTTCAGTCAAAGATGCCTTCTCGTGGTGGAAACTATCCAGTTCTCCTTTAGTTTTGCGCTATTTGCACCAACTGTCCTCGCCTGCTGGACAATTTTGATGCTGAGGATTTTCATCTGTAGAACATTTATGGAAGAAAGTTGCCCAAATTTCTTGCTTCATTCCTTCTATCGAATTGGCGTGTCGACGAATAGCTAGCCCAAAAAATGTAGTGAGGTCGTTAATAACCTTATTAGTAAGTTTTCCAGCCCCTTTTCCACCAATGCCTTTGTGATACTTCTTTGCATTTCTAAGCCGCGTTCCCATTCTTTTCTCGACATGTCCTGCGCATTCCTTTTTTACTACTACGTATATTTTATTATTTGCAGAAACTTGCAGAAATACCGGATCAAACTCCAGCAAAATCCAATATACAATATACAAAACTTGTCGTAATTGGAACATCCATGTTCATGCTTGCTAAAAGTTTCTTTGCTGATGTTGATGCGAAGTCCTTTTTCTTCTCTGATAAGTATCGATTCCCATGGAATACTCGTTTTTTAGTGCGAGTATAACGTTGAACGTTAAAGCGATCTCCCTTCGTACGATCCATTTAAAAAAATCACTGAACACACAAACAGCACAATACTTACAACAAACTATAACTGAGTATAGCTTGAAGGCCTTTCAGTGCTCACTCTAGACTGGATTATCCTTTTTATTCCAAACAGCAAATAAGTTTAGACAATTGATTGGTTTTCCATCTTTTTATATTTATACCTGTGTTCGAATTTATAAGGCTCAGGTAAAAAACTAACGTGTAAAAAAAGATTCGACGCTCTTTCTCATCGAGTACTCTAGCCGCTGCTGCAAACTCCTTACCTGTTTAACACTATAATTTCTGAATTACTCGGAATATCGGAAAATCCCTTTGCCCACATATTCTCCACTATATATAGATACAATTCATGCAAAAAAAAAAATCGATTTCTTCAACCCGACACACGGGATGACCCCCTTAACGCCGATCAGTTACTTTGTGAACAATCTGACGCAGAAAAACTTTGTTTCGGATAACCAACAGTGACCATAAAACGCTCCGCATGCGAATACAAGCAAGATCTCAGGTGGGCGCAGTGCTCACGGAGCCAGGTATATAAAAGTGAAGGATAAAAGATTGATATTGCTTTATTGCTGTACTTTTTTGTTGCACTCTGAAGCTTCTATGAAAAGGAGAGTATATTTCTATTTCATATTATTTTATTGTGAAGGTCGTTTTTTCTTGCCTTTTTTAGAAATTTTTTGTGAAAAACTGGATAAAGATACAAATACGAATTTTTCACCATAGATTTATTAATATCTTGAGCATGTGTAGTAATTTTTCTAGTCCGATCGCATAGTCCGTTATTGAAGCAGAGAGCAATTTATTCACTCATCTCCAAAAAAAGGTGTTTTTCTCCTGCCACGCTAGAGGGCGCTGCGATCATCTTAAAGAAAAAGTAAACGGCATTTTAACGTCCAGATTTAACTACAGTCCGCAAACTAGGATTATTAAAAAATTTTCAAAACTAAATTTTTGGTGCCATGTTAAACTTTTTTTGGGAATTTTGGGGTTTTTTCACGGCTTCTTCAATGAATAAAAAAGAACTACTGAATAGATCGCAGTTATCCTAGTTTGCGGGCCGTTGAAATATATTTCAAAGAATTTCGTTGGACAGATTTTGGGCTAGGTGGCAGCCAATTTTCAACATGCAGTTTCGAGAAAAGCCCATTTAAAAAGTAGAATGCGATTTATAACCATAAAATCTTAACTGGCCGTTAATCTCCTATGCCTAGTTCATATACCTCAAGTTATTTGAAGAAACACAAGTAAAGCTTTGGCTTCAATTCTTATGATTTAAGCGAAGTCATTCGAACGTCATTTGGACCGATAAATACGAGCTTTATTAAGGCGATCGACATAAATCTGGCATATGACTTATCACATGTTTAACACTATAATTTCCGAACGACTTCTAACATCGAAAAATCACTTTGCCCATATATTCTACACTATATCTAGATACAAATGATGCCAAAAAAAATTCCATTCCGCGGATCCGACACATGGGATGACCCCTTAAGACTCAAACTCCTAGAGAGAGACGCATATACTATGATATATACCTACGTACACACATGTCTGGTTGGGGTAATTGAGTAAATGACTAAAAACTAAAACAAAATAATTCTTTGCGACCCCATTCATAAGAACTCATTTTGCTGTGGTATTGATGAATTGATATGTGATGATGACGTCATACAAGTTTTAGAATGTACGAAACTCACAAAAAATGGTAGTTTCACCCCCTATAACTTTGTCAATAATAGTTGGATTTTCTTCAAACTTGCCCAACTTGTACATTATATTCTTCATTACATCTATGCCATGCTATTTTATACTTCTGGGATGAACATAAGGGGGGTTGCCGGGTAAATTTCTAAAATGTGAAAATATACTATTATTAACTTTATTTGTGTAGATATCGGAACCGGATGTATTTTGTGGCCTAGATTGCGTAGAGATGCATATTTTTTCAGATTTTTTCGGTTGGATAGGTTCTGAGAACGAGACCTGTTACACTTTTTGGGATTCATATTTTGAGCCCTCACTCCCCTATGTGTCACCCAATATCAAATATGGAACCAGTTTCGAAAAGTACTAATTGAACCCTTTCGTTTGATACATATGGCCACATTCTGTGAAAACAAATTTTACAGCGTCCTTTCACATGTATTGGGAGCCCCACTTAAACTTAACACAAAACGGCTCCAATTGCTGCATGTAAAGGGAACAACAGATCACATACTCTTACCAATTTTCGTGACAATCGGTACAGCCGTTTCCGAATAAATCTGCTGTCACAGACAGACAGACAGATATCGACTCGATTCTAATAAGGTTTTGTTTCACACAAAACCCTAAAAAGAGCATCGTATATTTGAACATAACGTAGAAATAAAACGCTATATAGTGATAACCATATAAGTACTAATTTTAAAGATAATTCAATGGAGTATTTTAAAATAATATACAATCGAAAACATGACCCCCCTGTACAGATAAATTTAAAATTGAACCGTAAAGAATATTCTCACATGTTATGCTTTTTTTCAAAACAAATTAGTAGTAGTACGAATTTGATTTTTTTTAAGTTTTGTGTAAAGCAAAACCTTATTAAAATCATTTCACTGTCTGTTTGCCTGTCACACGCACTTTTCTCCAAAACGGCTAAACCGATCCGAACGAAATTTGATGGACAGATGGGAGCTATGAAATCCCACGTATACTGCGAGTGACATAAATTTAGGTTGAGTTTAAAGGGGGCTGCCCATACATGCAAAGGGGGGATTTAAAAAAAATTTTACCGGATATAGTAGTGTAGGGTATCAAATGAAAGGTGTTGATTTGTACTTTCCGAAACTGACATTAGTTTTGGCGTGAATTGCAAAGTGCGTGAGTAAGGAGTCAAAATATACGCACTTAAACTGAGACAGGACTCATTTTCGGAAACTACCCAACCCAAAAATCAGAAAAGTGCTCTCAGATGAAATCTAGGCCTCAAAATATGTCCCATTCCGATATCTGCTCAAATAAAATTACTTATAGTATATAACCAAATTTTAGAAATTTACTGAAAAAGCCCCCTTAAATTCATCCTAGGACTTCCGAATTTTGTATCGGCATAGGAGACAATATTTTGTATATACGTGCTAAATTTCATGGATATCTGACTATTAACGCCAAAGTTATAGCAGTTTAAACATAGCAACTTCGCGCAAATTAACTGCTTCCAAAGCCATGCAAATAAGATACTGACGTCATAATTAACGAGAACAATTGACATTCGAGTGAAATATTAAAATTCCATTCAAGAAGAATCTAATTGTCTATAGATTTTAAGGTTTTGTGTAAACGCAAAACCTTATTAAAATTGGTTTACTGTCTGTCTGTCTGCTCGCCACACGCATTTTTCTCGGAGACGGTTGTAGCGATTGCCACCTGGTAGAAAGATGGGAACTGTGAACTCTCACGCATATAGTGAGTTACATCCTTTTACGTCGAAATCGCACTATTACTAACAAAGTTGTACTAGGTCAAAGCTGTCGTTTCTGTACAAATTCAAGACAATGAATGTCAATATCACTTGAAAGTGGATATTTTCACATAATATATGCATATATTACGTGTTACATACTAATAGGACAACTGCACACTCAAATCTCTTTACAAAATAAATACAGAAAACCTTTCATACTTGAAGCGTCCAGTTTCCGGTTTCCCAACTTGTTTTAATTTAATTTTGCCATTACATTTATCGCACTTACTTGGATAATTGGTTGTAATGGTAACTAGTTACTAGTGTGTGTAGAAAAAGAGAGTTTTAGTCTAGCCGTTCCCAAGAAGGCGTCAGTCCTTCCGATTCTAGGGTTCCCCCTATTATGTTCAAAGCGGCAGGTGGCGAATTATTAGATTAATGTGGGCCGCCGCAGGGCCATCATATCATCTAGCTCCCCATGAAAAAGAAAGCAAAACGGGGGCCGCTTGTCACGTAGATGTCCGAATCGGCTCAGAGCTGATTCTTCTCCGTCCTCCTCGTTTTTTGAGTTAGTCCTCTCCCTTATCAGGCCGCTTGGCATTTAAACTCCTTTTGGTTGAAACTTTCGATGGTATCAATCCGCCTCGAGACTTCACGTCTCAATTAGAGTAGAATACCCCGGGAGGGTTTTGGTGTTTGGCTATTGAGTCAAGGCGCATGTTCTGTGTTCTGACAGGGAGATAATATTGCTGAATCAAGAACCGCGGCACTCATCTCACCGTACTGCTAGCATTCGAATTAGCTTCAGCACGGGCCATCCGATTCAAAATGTTATTTCGCGCAGTCGGCGTTTACGATTAGCAAACCTGTTAGGGGAGTTTGGTTGGTTGACAGCTTGGCGACCGTGTTGGTGCCAAGGTGTGATAATACAGCCAATTTGCTTCTTAACACCGCTTTAACATAAAGTGCTCCTTTTTTGGTTAAATTGTTTTGAGTTAATTGAATTTATGATTCATAAATTATATAGGATTTCCAAGTGTCAATTATTTTAATTAACTGGCCATATTCATGATATAAACTACAGTAGAAAAGTGCCAAAGTATCTGCGTCAGACATAAAAAAGAATTATGAAGATACGCCACAATATCAACACGTTTAGAGATTTTCTGCAACCATTTCGTGGATCCTCATCAACGTGCTAAATTAATATTCGGAATGATTCAAACTAGCTTCACTTTTCTACACATATTAATGATGAGCACGCGTCTAAAATAATTAACTTTTTCCTGAAGAAAATGTTTCATAGCCCTAAATGTGCTTTTTATTTACATCCTATCCAGAAAATACATACAATGTTTGATTTCAATTTTCGGTTTTCAATACCAAATACGTTAGTAATTCACCACCAGAACTGATTTTTTGTCCTAACTGTACAATTATATTTGACTTCAAAGCTAACACAATCTCAATTAAGAATCTACTACCTCACCCCGTTTACGCATTGACAGCCGTTAAGTCTTCAAATGGTTGTTGCTTGGTATTGCAGCTTATAAGATTTGGCGTTTTCGAAGAAATGGGTGATAAGAAAGCGATGAAATGTCATGTGGAAGTTGCTGTTTTGAAGAAGTAATATATATAACATAAATTTGATTGGGTTTTCATTCATTCCGTTCGAATTTTAGGAATGTCGACTTACAAAAGATCCAGAGTTTTGTGGAGCGGTTTGTGACATCGGGAGTAAAACTAAAGTCAAATGCGATAATACAAAAACCCGACGGACTTGAGGACTGTGTGGAATTTATACAATTCGATGACAATATTAAGGTATTGGCAGTCTAATTAATTATTATAATTATAAGCGTTCTAGATTCATTTTGATTCCCAATTAATTTTCGCGAGAATTCGTGATTGAAAGAAACACTTTCATTTCGAATATGTGGTTTATGAAGGACAGCAGGTTTCAGCTAATTTTAGAAGTCTGTCAGCGCACAGCTCTGTTTAGCAATGATCGAAGAGTTGTGTTTAGTAATGGATATTTCTTGTTTACCAGGGTTTATTTTTTAAAAAAAGTTTGAAGTGGCACAATCAACAGGTTGTAGTGGTCCCATAAATAGGAAGTGGTAGGGTGCGGTAGGCTCCGAGCAACCCAATTAGCGCTTTGACGCGCCGTTTTGATGCCACAAACTCCTAAGACCGTGACTGTTGTTATGGGAGCAGGGAGGCAGAGTCCAGCCGACTCGGATCTTCAGAGCCAGCGCATAGCATCCACGAAGGAAAGCAGCTCTCCCAGCCTGTAGCTAGAAATCTCTTTGAGATCTCCAAATAATGGTTTACCCAGTGTCCGTAGCCTGACTCTAGCCAGAGCTGAGCAATGGCAGAGAAAGTGCAAGAGGGTTTCCCTTCCTTCTCCGCAGCTTCGGCAAAGCGAGTTGTAGGGGATGCCGAACTTAGCGGAATGGTCCCCTATGGGCCAGTGCCCCGCGCAGACCGCCGTAATCTTGAATGCATTTACACGCGTCTGACACAGGAGCTCTCGAGATCGGGCTGTGTTATAAGTGGGCCAAATTCTCCTTGAATTGGCGCAGCTTTTAAGCCTTCGCCATCTCTGGCCCGCGGCTGCTAGTAAGTGCGAGTAGACTCGGCCCCCGACAACCCCCAGCGGAACACCGACTGTATTCGCCGGAGGACTGCCTGACCAATCAGTCAGCCCGCTCATTCCCCTCTATGTTCCTATGCCCAGGAATATATGTCGTCGCTGAGTACAAGGCCTTGATGGCGGCTTGGAGTTCGATCAGAATGGCTATGTTACGCTTGGGGCTCGAATCAGGTTCTAGCCATCGACAGACTCCAATATCGCCAGTACTTTCGCCTGGCATACACTGGCGAAACTTGGGAGACCATACGACTTGGATACACCGTGTGTATTCGAGAAAACCCCCGCGCCGACTCCATAAGCCATCTTTGATCCGTTCGTAAAGAATACTGTATCATAGTCTTGCAACACGACGCCGGTATTCCACTTTGCCGTGGTTGGAAGGTCCACAGCAAAGTTTCTCGTGAAGTTCAGCTTGCGTGTGGTATATTCCTGGCCATACCTCCTTTTGTCAACCAAAGTTCATGACCGGATATATTCTTCGCGGTCGTGAACTTTCGGTGTCGAAAGAAGTAAAGGTTGTGTGTATTAGATCAGATGAGATCATCCCCGCTAATCTTCCGGATTTGCGGTTAAGCGAATTAAACTTGCCTGTATTAAGAAACTGACCGCAAGGGTTAGACAGCTCGGCATTCACATTACCTCTCTACCATGCAATTGCTGTTCTCAATGATGGTCTTAGGCTAATCTTACACGATCAGTCTGCCATAAGTCAATGCGTCAAAAATGGGCTGATGCAAAACTGATGAACTGACGTGTTTATGTATGAACAAGACGACAAAAAACCATATTTATTGCATACTTTTAAAGATCCGAACCATTCGGAAGTCATGTTTGGATTAACAACGCGATGACAACTACACTCAAATTACCATCATTCTAACCAGACTGACAGATTTCATTTAAAAATTTTAATTCTCCTCAAACCTTATATAACAGGACCCACCTTGGCTCACCGCCCACATATGAGAAAACTTAGATTACACAATTTCGGCAACCGATGCTTCTCTATTCTCTGTTCATGACATCCAGCTGAACTCTTGGATTTCTTGCAAGCCATAAAGCAGAGAAAACCCTCGCCAATAAAGCACCGACCCACTTTCGGGCCGCACGGGCGCATGATGATATGAGGAAAGCTCGAGTTAAAGAGTTACTTATCCTCTGGTGATATGAGCATAGCGGTTGTTTTTATAATGAAAAGGCAAATGAAGCGGTTTACGAAAGACAATTTGTTGTAGATAATATTAAAAGCGAACGGTGATACAAAAGTTCATTCATTCATTTAAAAAACAATCAAATTCATTTTGGGCTATTTACACAGTTAATAATATTTTGTATACGATCCTTTTGCTTTGATAACGTTCTGGATAGGAGCCGGCATGCTTTCAACTAGTTTCCGATACTTTTCTTAAAAAATGGAAATCCATATTTCACTTCAGTGCTCCCGAAGTCCATTTGGATTTTTAAAGACGCTTTGATAATAACCAGATTTTTCACAATGCCCCACAAATTTTCATAGGATTTAAATCCGGTGATTGTGACGACTACTCCAGCATTGAAATTTTCTTATTCCTTAAGAATTCTACTGTTTGTTTGGCTTTTATTTGGGGTCATTGTCTGCTTTCAACACTTCGACGCCACTTTCGCAAACTTGCTATGTATAATGACTTAATTATGCCAATATACATGTTAGCGTCCATATTTCCATTGATTCAATGCAGCATACCTACCCTTCCTGCACAAAAAAATCCCCAAAATAACTTTGCGCCGGCAACTTTCATTGTAGGTACTACGTCGCAGTCTCTAATTGGCGCTTTAGGCTTTGTCTATACATATTTAAGTTCATCGGGCCCAAACAAGTTGATTTTGCAATCATCTGTCCATACAACTCGCTCCCAATTCCGTTTTGTCCAGTTTTAAAATTTTTTGGTAAACGCAAGCCGAAATTTCTTATGTCCCTCAGTCAAACATATGAATGAATGAATGAAAAGAGACGATAGACCCTTTAGAGGCCGATGTCAACACCTCTTTTTTTAAACTCATTCAGAAGACAGCGCCTGTTGCTGATCGCGATATGGTCGATCTGATTTCATATCCGTTCCTGGTCGGTAAAAACCCAACTGGCCTTGTGGCAGGCAGTGACAGTTGCAGAAATCTTGAAACCTTTCACCACCTGCTGATCATATGTCCAAGGAAGGTTCTGTGATAGTTAACCTTGGCATTCGATCACCCATCACGACCACAATGTCATATTTAAGAAACATCTGCTGAGCTACGTTTAATCGCTCATTGAAAACTCCTTATTCTCTGTGTCGAAAATCTTCGTTAGCGTGTAACACTTCCAAACTATGACGGTATTTAACCTGGACCGGAACTTTGCTATCAACATCCTGTCAGAAACCAATTCTCATGTCATGAGAGCGCGTTATGCAGTTGCTATCAGCAGCAGTCCGATACCGGGTTTATACCGGCAATCACTGCACTATCGTTGTCATTTCGCTAAAATATGCTTCAGTTCTCTAAGGATATTTCCGAAAACCTTACACTCATCCCCTAATATCGTGGAACAACCTAAACTCGATGTTGCGGTATATTCATTTCCAAATTTTAGACCAAACAATATGGCAGATCTAGCACTGTTAATGCGTCGGATGAAATCAAGTATCACCGTCGGCAGAAACAACGTTTCCAAGATAAACAAACCGATCGACAGCCTCGATGTCCTGCCAGTTTATGCAGATAGAGTGCAATGCGCCGTTAGACTGAGGACATTGGATTTATTGGTGTTTATCTTCAGTCCGAATCTGCTGCCTCTGTTTCCAAATCCAGAGCCATTTGGCGAAGATAGATCTCATCGTAGTCTAGGTGGTTGTGGAAAGATGTCATGGTCCATTGAAATAATCCAAGTTCCTCGGACGAGACAGCATAGGTCCACAGGTAAAGCTGAGTTCTTAACTCCACACGTTGTTCCAAA
This sequence comes from Hermetia illucens, assembly GCF_905115235.1. Lineage (NCBI taxonomy): Eukaryota > Metazoa > Arthropoda > Insecta > Diptera > Stratiomyidae > Hermetia > Hermetia illucens. The sequence goes on along the minus strand of NC_051850.1, from coordinate 129,948,148 downwards.
ATGATCCGTAATTGTTGACGTAGTCAATGTAGTAGCATCCAGAGCGGAACCTAGCTTGTCGATCAGCTTTCGAGATGTTTTTTAATACGTTTAAAGATAAGCTATTATCTTTGCGACAGTAATTGTCGCACTCAAGACAGATACCCTTTTACTTAATAATTATCCTCTCCTTCCGCTCACTAGGAAAAACCGCAGATTACCAGGATTTATGGATGAGTGGAAGAAGCGGCTCTGCAGAGACAACAAGTCAAGCCCAACAGCTTGCCCTGCTTGAGCGCATTGATAACCGACATAATTTCCCTTCTGTTTGGAAAAGTCGTGTTACTGTGACTAGGCATTCCATCCACAACAGGTTGAAGTTCATCAATGGTTATACGATGCTTCTCCTTTTATCGAACGACAGCTGGATCTCCTAAGCGAACCATGTTAAGCTTTGTGAAGCGAAAGGATACGAGCACGATACGCAAGAGCAAACAAGCAACCATTAAGTCATGGTCCCGCCTGAGGCCGATGCCAGTGCCTCTCTTCTTTCGCACATCCGGAAGACAACCAAATCTACTGTTGATCACGGTGTGATCGATCTGATTAGATCTGCATTGCTGTCAGACCGGAACCTCGGACATGGGAACGTGAAGTGGTAGCTATTAAACCGACACCGGATTCACGTTTATTTTCGATGGAGTCTAAGCAAACGAGCTTTTATGGATACCGTTGTTGAGAAACCAAAGGTCGTGGCAGAAAAATCGACCCAATTCTGAGGCGTGATAGCTGCTTCCAAAGCATAAGGGAATTTCGAGACTTGCAGCCTGCTAGTCCACAAATATCTATTCCTTTTAGTCACCTTTTACGGCAAGCAGGGAATAGTTTGAGTGAATTCTACAAACCCCAACACACAGAGGGACACTACCTCAGCAGGTCTTCCCTTCCCAACCTCCCCCAGAAAATATCATTAGTCCAGGTAGGGTTGGTCCTAACCCGCTCCATAAGACGGCTACGGAGACTGCAGTGACTCTTCCCTTCTCCTCTCTTAAACACTCTTGGGACCGTCTATGGCTGGTCTTACCAGTGAGGGTACTAATATCTAGTCTGCAGATACGTATTTGTGTGGCTTGGACTAGTTTGCTCATTTGGCGATGGGATCGCGACCTCCCCTGCCACGTCAACTGAGGTGAACGTCCTGGAGTTCCTGGGGATATGATATTATTAGTTGGTATGGTTTTTAGTAGCGGCATTCAATGCGGTTTCTTGATCGCCTATTATAGGTCCTGTCACCAAAAGAGGAACTGGACTAGAATCCAGCTTAGTGGAATATGTGTGTGTATGGTGGGGGAGAAGCTGTAGCTTCTGAGCACTTGGGCCGTGTTGGCCCATTGTACTCGCCTCCCCCGTCTAACGGAATATTCCGGATTCGTTATCGTATCGCAGGATTTCCGTTAGTGGATGTGATGCTACCCGTCGCAATTGCAGAACATCGGCACCAAAGATCTGATGCCTGATGCGTCCATAGGCAGGGCATTCACATGGGAAATGCTCCGTGGATTCCGCTTCCTCATTACAGGAGCGACACGTATCATCTTCGGTAATTCCTATTCTGAACATATGCCCAGCTAGTGAATTATGGTCTGTCAGAATGCCCACAATACATCTGCAAGTCCTCCTGCTTTTCCACAGGATAAACTTTGCGGTACGTATGTTCGGTTCTGGCAGGAAAAGTTTGGTGTGTCGGGCAGCATTTAGGCTCTGCCACATGTCATTATGGGAAACTTGTTCCCAGTTTTTGAAAACAGATTTAGCCAATGCTACTGATACCCCAATTGCTTGCACCGGTCCGACATAGGGGAGATTGACCCCTCTTTTGCTAAAGTGTCCGAGATTTCATTTCCCTCTACGCCACAGTGAACCTGGTCACCTACCCAGAGTAGTTCCACCGTATTGAATCTAGACATAGAGTTCAAACGGTTTCTGCATTCCTGAACGATTTTCGAGGTGATCAAAGGACTGTTCAATGCCCTCCGTGCAGCTTGACTGTGACTGCAGATTGCGATGCGCCTGCCCTTCAACCGCTCGTCAATCACCCAGTTTGCCACCCTTAGGATCGCATAAACTTCGGCTTGAAAAACCGTTGCATATTGTCTCAAAGGAAAAGACCACTTCTCGTTTTTATTCGAGAGGTAGAACCCTCTTCCGGTCTTGAGCCATCGGTGTAGAAGACTTCCGTATATCCCGCCACGCACTCCTCTGGGTCTTCCCAGTCCTCTCTACGCTTCAGGGTAACTACATATCTTCTACCAAACAGATGTATGGGAACACGAGAATCGGAAGGCATTGTAAGAACTGGATTCAGTCCTCCCAGTAACTCTTCCAATGCTCTGTGCCCCCCACATCCGTTCTTTTCCCATAGATCTAATCGAATTAGCCTATGAACTGCTCTCATTGCAGTGCTTTGAATAAATATATCCAGGGGCTGCAAATTGAGTAGTGCATTCAGAGCTGCGCCGGATGTTGTGCACATGGCACCAGTGATACCCAGACAAACAGTTCTTTGCAGTGCGGCTAGTTTACGGTTTTTGTCTCACCTTAACCTAACTACGGATGCATATACGAACATCGGCCTAATGATGGCAACGTATATCCACATTACCACATGAAGCCTGAGTCGACATGTCGAGGCAAAGGTCCGTCTGCACAACCCATAGGCTGTGAGAGCTCGTTTCATTTTTACCTCTACATGTTTGTTTCAAAGAAGTTTTTTATCTAGAGTGATCCCCAGATATTTCACTTCTTCGGAGAGTTGAAGGGTAGTACCCCTCATCTCAGGGAGACAAAGTCCATCCAGTTTTCTCCTTTTTGTGAATAAAACCATTGGCAAATTTTGCAGTTCGCATAGTAGTGAGTCAATCAGCATACTCCACAGAAGTGGCGAAAGCACACCTCCTTGGGGGCAGCCCTTCGTTGCTTCCGTAGTCAGGTAGCGATCGACCCCTACCTCAGCGCACAGCAATCTTTGCGTTAGCATAGCATGGATCCACTTAATTAAAGCATCATCATATCCACGAACACCCCCATTGCGTACTCACCATTCAAAGTTGCATCCTCTATATTTGTGACCAAAGAATGAACAGCAGACTCACAGGACTTTCCACTTTGGTAAGCATGTTGGTTTTCACTAAGTGGATGTGACCTAAGTGCGTTTCCATGAATGTGACGCTCCACCAGTCTCTTCAAACCTTTCAGCAAGAGTGAAGTCAAGCTGATCTGTCTGAAGTTCTTTGGATTAGAATAGTCATCTTTCCCAGGTTTCGGTATGAAAACTACCTTAACCTGTTGCCAAGAAGAAGGCACGTAGCCCAGAGCAAGACATCCTCGAAAAATATTTCTTAGAGGTCGCTCTAAGTGGAATAACTTCAACAATACTTTATTTCTTTCTCCCTTGGTCATTCTTGATTATTTTGCTGCTTTTTCACTGTCGATAGTACTGAGAGCATTATCTCTCATCTTTTATCTGGTCTTGGAACCAGCATCTCTATGCGGAATTATTTCACTCAATAGCGATCACTGAACATGGCATCGAATGGTACTAACCACATAATAAAACCTCATGCTTCTTTCCTTTATGCGAATGATTCATTATCATCATTTAATTCAGCGCTGACAATAACGATTTTTAATATCTTGTTTTACTTTCAGTACTTCAAATCGCTCAATGAAACGCAGTTAGTATATCATTTCTACAAAATCAATGAAAGAGGAGCCGAGATTGAAATCCTTGAGGTACCTTAGAGTCCTTATAAACTAGTTTGAATAAGTAGGATAATTTCTTTAAATTTCTTTAAAACAGTCAGATTCAAATGAAAGCAATGATGAAGTTCCTGCATCAAACCATTGGCTTCTTCCATCGCGTGATTTTACAGGGCTTTGGGAGAGTTTAATTTACGAAGAAGGCCTTAAGGAAAACGTAATTTACATTTTATTTATCCTAAATTGGTCAATTAATAAGTGGATTCTCTTTAGATATTGAAATACGTTGAGACATCCTTACTGTTTTCACAACGTAAAGTTAATCCCAACATAATCTCTTGTAACCGTATTATATTGTTACACGGACCTCCAGGAACTGGCAAGACAAGTTTGTGCAAGGCGGTAGCACAAAAGTTATCTATCCGTATGAGTCAAAAGTAAGTGTAGGTGTTTTTTTATTCGGATAACAGTTTTAATTTGTTTGTTCATTACTAACCAGCTTTAAATATACGCATTTGGTGGAAATTAACAGTCACAGTCTCTTCTCAAAATGGTTCTCAGAGGTAAATTCTACTTCCGAAGGTCAAAGTAACAAATATTTAATACATTCCACTTCCAGAGTGGGAAACTTGTAATGAAACTATTTTCAAGAATTAGAGAAATTGTAGAACATCCGCAGTCATTGGTGTGCGTTTTAATTGATGAAGTTGAATCAATCGCATATGCTAGGAGTTCGGTCTCAGGTACATTTCTGAAAACAACATTGAACCTAACGTTCCCACTAATATTTGAAAATATTTATAGGCGACGAACCTCGCGACGCCCTCCGAGTAGTAAATGCAGTATTAACTCAACTAGATCAAATTAGAAAATATCCAAATGTATTGATTTTAACCACTTCAAATCTAACAGCTACAATCGATTGCGCATTTATCGATCGGGCTGACATCAAAATATTTATTGATTTCCCTACAACAAGGGCAATTTATGAAATATACTTGAGTGCCATCCACGAACTTATGAGAGTAAGTAAATCTCCCTATTACACCGTTGTAAAAAACATGACCTAATATCCTATCGACTCTTACAGGTACAAATTATTCAGAATCAATCTATTCTTGTTTACGATAGTTTAGATAACTTTGAAAGAATCGATGACATCAGTGACTGCACCGAGCATGAATTAAGTATGAAATTATTGAAAATAGCAGAACAAAGTATCGGATTAAGCGGTAGGACATTACGTAAGATACCATTTCTAGCTCACTCCTTGCTAGTAGAAAACGATGTAATAGTATTAAATGACTTTTTGAATGCGTTGAAACTTTCGTTGCAAAACCATTTGAAAGATACAAAAGCATTAAGTACTGGAACGCAAGTTAATGGGTATTTATGATCATGTTTTAGATTCAATCAATTACTATATTTTACAAATTTTTTTATTGATGAAATAAATATAAAGCACAGGAATGGTTTTATTCCAAAAATTATTGTTTGACTGAATTGATTTACGTAAATCTGCACTATTTTTGAAATAACAGGAACTTTGGTAACTAACTTGATCTAAAGTTGAAACTATGAAATTTAATTCAATAGTATTTCACTCTTGTTTGCAGATACACGCCTTTTTCGGGATTAATTTGTTCATATAATGCGTTTTATAATGTGCAATTACCTTAAATTTCGCCGCATATTGCACATTATTGAATGCATTCAAGCGAATTGATCGTGACAGAGAGGAATGATCTGCCGTATCCGTCAACGCTGGTAACATGAACTCGAGAAGTTCAAGGCCAAATTCAGTGGGACCGGCTGATCGAGAGACGGCTGATGAGCAGAGGAGATCATTTTTGGTTGAGATTTCGATCATGTACGAAGTGAGTGACAGTTCTCTTCTTTATGTAACCAACTTAGATGAAATATTTTGAACGCTGTGGTTGGAAGTTGGAGATTTTGTTGTTAGATAACTTCACGAAGGGTGAAGGATTGGGGGATTCGTTGTCCGCATTGTTCGGATGAATCGAACCCGCTAAGTTACTGTAAAAAGAGATTTCGTTTCGGATCGCTGGGAGGCGGTTGGTTCATCATCTTTTGTGAAATTGAACTTCTTGGATTTTTGGGAGTGTCACAGTGGAAAGGAGAGCGTCAGTTTTTCGCCACAAATTCACATCAACGGGATTACTTCTGGTTTTGCGCCATTTTCCCTTTTCAATCAGGGAAATTTTGTTTAAGGAGATGGTAGTTCGGAGGACTTTTCCATGGTTAAGTGTTTAGTGCAGGTTTCTCTGATTTTTGGCGTATTTTGTAGTCTGAAAATTTTCAAAATTAGCAACCGAGCGTGATTAAAGGGAAAAACGAAATTTTTGTCTTTGTCGAGTGGACAATTTGAATCATAACCAAAAATAAGTCAGGAAACCGGAAGCTTGACGCTTCAGGTATAAAAGGTTTTGTGTTTCCCTATGTAAGGAGCACAACGTAGTTCTCCATTAGCTGATAGCATTGACCCGAGATACTTAAATCGCATGTGTATACACGAGGCTGTCCTCTATGTCGGTGGAAAATTTAGTACACTTAGAACGAACCTAACAGGAGTTTTTTAGTCAATTTCTAAAAGTTGGTAATATACTATTATTCGTTTTGAGAACTTCACTTCACTTTTTTTAATATACTATTAGTAAATTTATTTGAGCAGATACCGGAATGGGACATCTCTCGAAGATTAGATTTCCCATAAGTGTTTTACACAAAAGGGAGCAGGGCTGCAGATAAGTAGATTCTTCATAAATGCAAGTTTAATATTTCACGCGAATGTCAATTATTCCCGTTAATCATCTCGTTAGCATCTTATTTGCATGGCTTTGGTAGCAGTTAATTCACGCCAAATTGCTAAGTTTGAACTGCTATAATTTTGGCGTTAATGGCCATAAAGTTTAGCACTTATATACGAAATATTGTCCTCTATGCTGGTACGAAATTCGGAAGTCCTAGGATGAATTTAAGGGGGGGTTTGCAGTAAATTTCTAAAAGTTAGTAATATACTATTTGTAAGTTTATTTGAGCAGATATCGGAATGGGACATATTTTGAGGCCTAGATTTCGTCTAAGCGAATCACCCTGTTCTTTTCGGATTTTTAGGTTGGGTAGTTTCCGAAAATGAGTCCTGTCTCACTTTAAGTGCGTACATTTTGACTCACGCCCTTTGCAATTCACGCCAAAACTAATGTCAGTTTTGGCAAGCACAAATCGATACCTTTCATTTGATACCCTACACGACTATATCCGGTGAAAAAAATTTTTGAATCTCCCATTTGCATGTATGGGGAGCCCCCCTTTAGGCTCCACCTAAATTTATGCCAGTCGCTGTATGCGCTGTATGGGATTTCATAGTTCTCATCTGTCCCCCAAATTTCGTTCGGATCGGTTTAGCCGTTTTGGAGAAAAGTGCGTGTAACAGACAGGCAGACATTGAATCGATTTTAAGAAGGTTTCGTTTTACACAAAACCTTAAAAAAGGCCATTAACAGTGTTGAGTTTCTTTCCGACGTCGGTTTCGCTTGAGATTGTGTGAAATCGAGGGTAGGCACTTGTGGAAATTACTCATAGTTTTGGAAGAGTTTTGCGTTCGGCATAGAGGAGATGCTATGCTCGTTTCGACTCCAAGTGTTTTTATTGATTTTCTTTTCGATTTTTGTGAGCAATTCCAAAGAAATGCTGTTCGCGAAGGAGTGTTGGCTGGATTGTATCATTGGCCGATTATAGTTAGTGTATTTAATATTTAAAAGACTATGCTCCTTCAATAATTTGAAAATCTTATTGCTCGGTGCGGTAATCGAGCTGCACGCAAGTAGCGCGTACATGAACAGAATTTCAAAATACTTTAATTTCCATTTTATCCATAGCAATAATCATGCTTTTCAACACGCGGAGCTCTGATTGGAACCGTATGTTTTCTTTTTTAATTTTGTTATTAATTGTTCGTATTTAAGATTTTCATTTTTTTATTTTAATTCATTTATCCTTTCAATTTTCTTATTTATCCTTCCATATGAGATAATTTCTTTAATTTGAGGAATTCCTTCTTTTCTTCTCCTCCTTGGCCACGCAAATTCGTATACAGTTTAGGTATATCCTCCAAAATAGTGGCCGAAGGAGGTCAAGGATCGCAGGGACACCGCCTCATTGAAAATCTGAGGCAGAGAAAACAATGATTTAGGCTATGATCCGTCGTAGATTCGTGTCCCGTTTTTAGGCGCGGGAGACTCGCCTTCTTCCTTCTCCGTCTGCAGTTTTTCATGAAGAAAGAACTCCCAGCGATCACCACGTGGAGGTGGAGATAGGGTTTGGTAGTAGAGCTGTTGGTATTGGTTCAGCAGGCGTTTCCCAGGTTTTATGCTCCATCGTGGGTACCAATCCTCGTTTCGCCCTGGGACCTACACTACCCTTTGACCGACTTTACCAGTGATAGTAAAAATTCACTTTATACCACATCGTTGATTTGTTTTAATGTTATTTTTTTTGATATCTACGATTAATTTCATTAACTTTACTTTTGAGAACTGATTACATTTATGTATTTACCGTTGCAGAATTATGGCGTTTTTCTATAGCTTCCCAACAAAATCAAAATCCCCCTCAATCATCTAATCCCAGATTTTATACCATTTTCAGAAATTACATAAAATTTATTATCATCATCATCAACGGCGCAACAACCGGTATCCGGTCTAGGCCTGCCTTAATAAGGAACTCCAGACATCCCGGTTTTGCGCCGAGGTCCACCAATTCGATATCCCCAAAACCTGTCTGGCGTCCTGGCCTACGCCATCGCTCCATCTTAGGCAGGGTCTGCTCGTCTTCTTTTTCTACCATAGATATTGCCCTTATAGACTTTCCGGGTGGGATCATCCTCCCCCATACGGATTAAGTGCCCCCCCACCGTAACCTATTGAGCTGGATTTTATCCGCAACCGGACGGTCATGGTATCGCCCATAGATTTCGTAATTGTGTAGGCTACGGAATCGTTCATCCTCATGTAGGGGGCCAAAAATTCTTCGGACGATTCTTCTCTTGAACGCGGCCAAGAGTTCGCAATTTTTCTTGCTAAGAAACCAAGTTTCCGAGGAATACATGAGGACTGGCAAGATCATTGTCTTGTACAGTAAGAGCTTTGACCCTATGGTGAGACGTTTCGAGCGGAACAGTTTTTGTAAGCTGAATAGGTTCTGTTGGCTGCCAATAGCCGTGCGCGGATTTCATCATCGTAGCTGTTATCGGTTGTGATTTTCGACCCTAGATAAGAGAAATTATCAACGGTCTCAAAGTTGTAGTTTCTTATTTTTATTTTTCCCGTTTTACCAGTGCGGTTTGATGTTGTTGATTGGTTTTTGGTGCTGACGGTGCCACCATATATTTTGTCTTGCCTTCATTGATGTGTAGTCCAAGATCTCACGCCGCCTGCTCGATCTGGATGAAGGCAGTTTGAACGTCTCGGGTCGTTCTTCCCATGATGTCTATATCGTCAGCATGGCCAGTAGTTGGGTGGACTTAAAGAGGATCGTACCTCTTGCATTTACCTCAGCATCACTTTCTCGAGGGCCAGGTTAAAGAGGACGCATGATAGGGCATCCCCTTGTCGTAGATGTCGAATTGTCTCGAGAGTGTATTTACGTCAGCATTACGGATTACCATTTCCAGTGTCATGTTAAAAAGGATGCATGATCATCTTCAACTTAATTTAAACCATTGTCTATAGTGAAAGGTTTTGAGAGTGATCTGTTGCTTTTATCTGACCTATCCCATTAGTGAGGGTCAGCCTAGTCATTCTTATCAATTTCGTCGGGATACCGAAATCTCTCATGGTCGTGCACACTTTTACCCTGGCTATGCTGTCATAGGCCGCTTTAAAGTCAATGAAAAGATGGTGCAACTGCGGTCCATATTCCAACAGTTTTTCCATCGCTTGCCGCAGAGAGAAAATCTGATCTGTTGCTGATTTGCTTGGAGTGACTCAAAGTTGTATTCTCCTATCTTTATTCTTCCCTTTTGACCAGTGCGGTTTGATTTGGTTGGTTTCGGTGCTGACGTTGCCACCATATACTTTGTTTTTTCTTCAATGATATGCAGCCCAAGCTCTCGTGCCGCCTGATCGATCTGGATGAAGGCAGTTTGTACGTTTCGAATGGTTCTTCCCATGATGTCGATATCGTTAGCATAGGCCAGTAGTTGGGTGGACTTAAAGAAGATCGTACCTCTTGCATTTACCTTGGCATCACGGATCACTTTCTCGAGGGCCAGGTTAAAGAGGACGCATGATAGGGCATCCCCTTGTCGTAGACCGTTGTTGATGTCGAATGGTCTTGAGAGTGATCCGTAACACAGGCAGAACCAAAAACAAGTCGGGAAACCGGAAGCTGGACGCTTCAGGTATGACAGGTTTGGTGTATTTCTTTTATAAAAACATTTCAGTGAACATTTGTCCCACCAATACCTAGCACGTAATAGATCAATATATTTTATGAGAATATCCACTTTCAAAGTCTTGAATTTGCAAAGACGCGACAACTTTGGCCTATTATAGCTTTGTTTTTTTTTGCATGTATGGGGACCACCCCCTAAAATTGTACATAGAATGATGTAACTCACTGTATGCATAAACGTTCACAGTTCCCACCTCTCCATCAAATTTGGTGTCAATCGCTATAACGATTTTCGAGAAAAATGCGTGTATCGGACAAACAGACAGACAGGCTGTAAACCGATTTTAATCAGGTTTTATTTTACACAAAACCTTAATAGTATAGTATAAAAGCAGCGGATAGTTCATACTTCAGTGGAGCTACAGTTTTTCTGTCTTTGGGGTAGCTCTTTTTTTGGCCATCGGAGACTTCAATGTTCACGACAAAAGTATTAATGGACGTTTTCATCGATGTTGTAGAATATAAAAGCGCTAGAAAGGACTTTAGCTTTATAACTTGCATTTTTTTTACAATTGTAGCCTGTATAATTTGACGTTTATTTTTCCTTGAAGGCAATGTGGAAATCAGTAAAATAAATTTACACAATTATTCTTACCACTTTTCTTAGGCGAAAGCCATAGCAGAAAACCGATTCTTACCCAAAGGGCAACTGAGTAGTGCAGTTTGCAGCAAGCTGTCAATCCAAAATCCTGATTCGGTAGTAAATTGGGCCTCATTTTCCTTTAAAAATTGCCTGCATAGAATGGCTTCTGATTTTAATATTGTTCCAAATATGAATTTCACTCTAGCATTTAATTTCCACTTTTTATTTCAAACGATATTGACTATGAATGAGATCAGCTGAAATTCTAGTACAATTTTTGTGATAGTAGTACGTTCCCATTCATGTTAGGTTATAGTTATCAGGGTTATCAACAAGGCGGTCATGGTTAGTAGACTGTCTAGAATCTATTGGCCTGTGTCTGTAGTTCCTAAAGATGCTGTTGTTAAAAACCAGGATATTACCTCCAGGAGTCAAAAGGTATACATTTCCGCCCTTCGTTCATTTATATTCAAACACATATCACAGCTTTTGCTAGAATTGGGCCTGATCAAGTCTGCCGGCAATGGGACATTCTGCATTCTTCCAATTGCAGAAAGAGCAATGAGTAATTGCGCGAAGTTGGTTGATAAACATATGCAGTCTGTTGGCGCACAAAAAATAGTACTGCCTTCATTGACATCGTCTCATCTCTGGGAAAAGTCTGGTAACTTCTCGAACTATTTTCAGTAAGATGGAGGTATCTGTATTTCATCACTTTTTATGTTGACTTCTGTCATCAGGTAGACTGAAGGATTGCTGCGGCGAATTGCTAATAACTAAAGATCATCAAGGGAAGGAACATGTCCTGGGACCGGTAAGCCTTTAGAAAGAAGTATGTAAACAATATCAGATCAAAACTTTTTGTTTTCAGACTCATGAGGAAGCAATCACATCACTTGTTGCACAGTCTTCGCCAATTTCCTATAAACAGTTGCCATTGAAATTATATCAGGTAAGGACAGCTACATATTTCTTAAAGTAATTTGAAGAGAATTATACGGCCTGGTTAAGTTTTAAAAAGTAAATGAACTGCTGATGTTCTTTTCGTGATTATTATACTTGCAAACTCAGGAGCCTTTCAAGGCAGAATCCTTCTTTTGTTTCTTCCTTCTCCTGTGGTGATATTTGCGCTTTTGGCTGAGATTTGTGAGGCAGTTCATGCCACCGGTTGGCTAGCCCGAAGGCTGTATTACCAGCTGCATGTGGGTCGCTACAGTTCTAGCTATTTGGTCTTTGTTTTTCCGTTGCCGAACTTTGCAGAATGTTTCGTCGCGTATTTAGCGCAGAAGTTTATATATAAACATTTTTTTAAAGTGTTTCTTAACGGGTTAGCTTTTTAATTGTGTTAATTTGATTAATTGAGTAATTATTAGTAGTGATTAGTTTAGCTAAGTGTAACCATTGGTCCGGGTGGTTATTTTTGAGGGCGATGTTAAGATCTGTTTGGTTTAATAGAAAGTTTGAACGGATTCTCAGCGAATAGTATAATTGTATAATTGATAAGGATGTGCTGGTTGTCTTCCGGGACAAGGTAGTGTGGACAGAGTCCGTCAGCGCATCTTTCGATTTTGTGAAGATACTTTTTGTTGAATGCGTGGTTGCTGATGATTCTATTTGTGATTTTAATTTGTTTGGCCTGGATATCAATGTTTCTGAACCAGTTTGCATTTTGCAGAGAGGGGAATATCTTAATAGGAGAATTTTTCCTTAGTTGTGGAGATGGTATGGTATTTGGAATAATAGTCTGCTTCTAGCCGTGAGTAGGCTATCTGGAGGACATCGTTGCTTGATATGCAGGTTGCTGTGATCGTAGTTAGGGCGTGGGCTCTCTTGGTTTCTTCATCAACTTTGTTGTTTTGGTGAATTCCTCTGTGCTCGGGGACCCAGAAAATTAGGCATTCGGAGTTTAATAATAATAATCGTTGGTGCAACAATCCATATTGGATCAGGGCCTTGAAGTGTGTTAAAGCACTTCATTCAAAACCGTAACGGTACACTACAGTACACTGTAGGAGGCAATGTGGTTAGCATTGCGTTCGCCCGAGATTATTACCCTGATTTGACTCAGGTACTCATTCACAGCTGAGCTAGTATCCGACGTCAAATCACAATACAAATCCCACTGCCGCCAGTGAGATTTGAACCGACCTTCCGCTACGACAACCTTGTGCTCTAACCACTCATTTATCCAGACACGCTATTCGGAGTTAACGGTTTGGATATTCTTAAAGCGGAAGATCGCGGCTCAAATCTCACTGGTGACAGAGGGATGTCGGATACCAGTCGATTCAGCTGTGAATGGGTACCTGAGTCAAATCAGGATAATAATCTCGGGCGAGCACAATACTGATCACATTGCCTCCTACAGTGTGCTGTATTGTACCGTTACAGTTTTGAATGATCTGCTCTAACACACTTCAAGGCCCTGATTCAATATGGATTGTTGCGCCAACGATTATTATATTCTTAAATATGTCTAGGACTATAGTGTCTGTGGCGTATGAGCTGTTCAGTTTTCAGCATGCTGCCTTGTATATCTGTGAAGATTGCAATTTTCGGTAACTGAGTGTTTTTGATAGACAAATTTATGGCTGTGAGTTCGCCTATTTGATCAGAAGCGTTTGGATTAATTTTTCTAATGTGGGTGCCGTTGGAGTTTAGGTGTAGGGTCGCACAGGTGGTACTTTGAGTGGATTTCGATGCCACTCTAAGTAGGACTACATAGTCTCGTGAGAGAAGCTTTTGGACTAGGATTTCGAAGTGTCGTTTGAGGCCCTCCGATTCCCGTAGGGTGGGGTCTATGTTGGGGTGGAAGAGGGTGATTGACTTTGTGCTATTAGGTCTTTATATTCAGCTAGGATTTTGGCATATGGGGAAGTGAGTTGCGGTGGGAGATGGGTGTTTATTAGGGATTTCAGGGATTGAAGTGTCTGCCTATTCAAGTGGGAGCTTTTTAGCAAGAACGTACACAATGTGCAAAAATGTCAGGCGATGACGGCTTTACGGTTTCTTATCAGGGCAGAGGCAAATCGTCAGACACTTCCTTACCTCTGCCCTGGGAGCAGCGTGACCGAAGCGGCTCGCAGATGTTGAGTGCTCCTTTATATAATACGCAGAACACGACATGATTACGAATTATATTGAGCGCAGATCCGCCTTATTGACCAGAGCCCTAAGCGAGGGGCCGGGAACCAGGAAAGAGGGAGTAAGTTGCTCCCCATTTGGTCCGGTCCAGCATTAAGTTGATGCGGACTTAGGACCCCACAATTCTCAAACAAAAAAAATATATGTACACAATGTGGTTCGGTGTTGAGTTTGAAAGACCCAAGATGCGCTTTATATGGGTTCTGTGTTGTGACTCTACTTTCGATAGTTTGTATTTGGGGATGTTTAGATTGAGCGGCATTGCGTAGTCAGCTCTAGACTTAGGAAGGAATCGGAAGGTGGTGAGAACTTTTTGCGGTGTAGGTTTGAGTTGAAATTCGTTAGGGAGTGGATCACGCAATCCTTTGGTAGGGAGGTTTCCACTACTTTAGCGGAAAAATGTGGCCTGGTGATAAGGTTGTTTGTAAGGAGAATACCCATGTATTTGATACGATGATGTATGTATTTTGGTTGATTTTCAGGTGTACCGAGTTTTCTTTAGTCCTAATGAAAAGGATGAGTTTGGATTTTGCATGGTTAATTTGCAACCTGAGGTCATTTGATAGCCGGCTGAATTTCTCGGTTAGGATTTTGGCGTTTCTAAGGGCCCCTTCTGTGGTGGGTCCACTAGTTAGTTGCATTTAATCATCGGCAAGTTGGAATATGTGGTTTTGGACGTCGGAGATTTCATAAAGTGCTGCAGTGTAGAGCGTTTAGTGTTAAGGTTCTGTTTGAAAGGAAGCTTATGATCCAGAGGTGGTGCTCAATGGGTGTGTGGATGTTTGTAGGTATTTCGCTCTGGATGTTGTTGACATCTACTAATTCAAAAACGTTCGTAAAATCAATAATGACGGCAATAGGAAGTAGTTTTTTAACTTTAACGTGTTGGATACTACCTAGTTGATACAGTCGGTGGTGGATTTATGTTTCTGGAATGCAAAATAATTTGGTGGAATTGCTTTCTCTCTGTCAATGTGTTCCCCAGAACCACTTGGATGATTAGTTTAACGTGGACATTTATTAAGGTAATCGGTCTAAAGTTTTTTTGAGGTCTTTCGGTTGCTTATGGTTATTTAGAATGGATACTATTTTGGATTTTCGCCAATCTGGGCGTTACGGCCCAACATTGGTTCAGGATAGCTAGAAATTTGTCTTTCTGGACAGGTTCAACGAATCTGATCACTCGCTAGGTAATATGAATTATGCCAGGGGCAGTGGTCTTTGTCTTCCTTTTTACTGAAAATTCCAGTTCTTCCATGGTGATATGTGTTGTGCTTATGGGAAGCGGCAGAGGGACTGCCTGGGTTGGTTTGTTTGGCTTTTCAGGAACGAGAGGACGTTTATTGTTTGGAAACTGGTCCAGGTTTTAGTTGGCCTTTGCTGCTCCTCCTATAGGCTTTAAGCCGCCGGATTTTTTCTTCGTATAGTTCGCTAAGTTTGTTGGGCTGGTATGCATTAGCGTTTTCTTTGAAGGAGGCTGCCTTCAGGGCTCTTTGGAATGCGCTTTCCATGTCTGTGGAAGTAGAACCAACGTTTATAGAGAGGAGTTTTTCCAGCAAAATGTTCTGGTGTATGTGGTTTGTTTGCATCGTTGTTTCCTTAGTGTTGAAGGTGATCGGAAAGTGGAAAAATTTGGGAAGGGGTGGTAGTCTGAAGTTTCCCAATTGGTAGTAAGATCATTGGCAGTTTTCCTATTTCTGTTGTTGACAAAGGTTGGATTTCCAAAGTTGACTACGCGGAAGCAGTATTTTTGGCTCATTTTCTCAATTATTTTGCCCTTGGCGTCATCGAAGGTGATACCCCAAGCTCTTCCGTTGGCGTTGAAATCTCTTGCTAGTACAGTGAGTGTGTGGCATTAATGTGCATCAAATATGAGTGTCAAGTGGCGTTTTAGTGTATTCTTAGGAGTTTTTGGTGGGCAGCATACATTCTTTAAGTAGATAATTTTGTATTTTGTGGAGATTTCAAAGGATTGAGTTTTGGGTGGGTTTGGGTGTTTTTCTGTATGGATCTAAATTTATACCTTTTATGAGTGAATGTGGCGAGGCCACCATAACCGTCTGGTCTATGTAGGAGGGAAATATAATAGTTGGATGAGGAGTACGGTCTTGAATGAAGCGCTCTAACACACTTCAAGGCCCTGATCCAACATGGATTGCTGTGCCAACGATTATTATTAGGATAAGTAGGCATCCGTGATATGGGTAATCATTTCTTGAAGTAGTGCTACATCACTTTTGTTTTGTTGGAGAAAGACTTCGAGTTCGTCGAAGTTTCTCCTGAGACTCTGTTTATTAAGTTGTAGTATTTTCATGAAGGTGAGAAGTTAGGAAGCAATTTGATTTGTACCAAGTCTTTAGTGTTGTTTGTTCTTTTGTAAGTAGACCTAAGGTCGTTTATCTTTTTTTTCATCATCTGAAACAATGTTGATGTTGGTCATTATCTTGTTTGCTATTTCCTGCGCTTGTGGTGATTGTTTCGTGTATTGTTTTTTGGTTCTAAGGCCGAGAAATTTGCCTCATCATCGTCAATAAGGAAGTTTAGAATCTCGAATCTACTTGCGTTTAGTGAGACAGTCTTGCTGGCTTGCCTCCTGGTGGAGTTGCTGAGGGTCATGATTTTTATGAGGTCTTTTTCCTCGGCTTTTTTTGGGCAGGAGCACATACATCCGTATGGCCATCTCCGTTGTAGAGGATGTATTTGTTGTGACTATTCCAGGCAGGGTTACAAGGGGGAGATCCTCCGCATGTGAAGCGTCGTTATGCCGATTTTCACTATTCTTTGGTGTCGCCTAGTCGCGCACAGTTTTGGCATTTCTTAACCTCAGGAAAGTAGAAGTCGATATGCCTAATGCAATATCCGAGTTTAATCTGTTTTGGTAGGGTCGTACCCTCGAAGGTTATTTTTTGGGTTTTAGTGGGTATGGGGCTTTTTGGGTCATCTGGGTTGAACCTGGCAAGTCGTTCGACATTGAGAATTGGCAGGTCTGAGTTAATAATTTCCACAACTTCTTCTGTGTGAAACAAAACCTTATTAAAATCGATTCACTGGCTGTGTGTCTGTCACAAGGACTTCAAAACGGCCACATCGCTTCAAACGAAATTTGGTGTACTTATGGGAACTATGAAATCCCAGGCATAGAGTGAGTGACATGAATTTACGCGCAGTTTAAAGGGGGCTTTCCATACTTGCAAAAGGGGATATAAAATTGTGGTGTATCAAATGGAAACCCCAGATGAGTACTTTTCAATACTCATACTAATTTGACTTAAGTTCATCCTAGGAGTACTAAAGCCGACATAGATTACAGTATCGCGCATACGCATGCCAAAATTCATTGAAATCCGGCTGTTATTGTCAAAGTTATAGCAGTTCAAACTTATCAAATTCGTACGAATTTACTGCATCCTAAGCCATGCAAATAAGATGCTAATGTCATAATTAACTAGAATAATTGAGATTCCAGTGAAATATTAAAATTTCATTCATGATGAGTTACAACCCTCACTGAATTCCTTATGCTATTCAAATAGCCTCATTCTTTCCAAATTTCAGGCAAATTAGTTCAATTTTTTTCTATTCCTAGTAAAATTCGGCTGACAAACTTTTCGTGTCAGGAACAAGTGACGGCGAAACCCATGTTAATGGCAATATACCGGTTGTAACAACCTGCTTCCCAATAAATTAAATTTTCATCTTATTCCGTACGTAGGCCTTATGGTTCATCGAGGTAATTCGAGATAGTAACCTACATGTCTCTCGTTTAGAAATCTATAGAACCAAAAGTTTTTTCTGATTTTTTATTAGAAATTCAAACAGAATTTTACAACAAACGAAGAAGAATTTATTTCAAAGTAAAGATCATTTGAATGTATGGCTCGAAAGTGCGCCATGGAACGAAAAAGGTGATAGATGATGCAAGTTGCAGACTATAGCCATTCGATTGAACGAAGCCGGATATTTTCTGCCGAGCGTACCATGCATTCAATCAAGTTGAACACAGTAGAAGTTTGCGTCGATGGTTCGACCATTTGGAACCAAACGCGCAAAAGTGCCTTCCTTGAATCGATCCCGTTTTGCTACCGCTTCCGCCATTTGCCCGGGGTCCAACCATTGATTTTGTTTGTCTGAATTGTTCAAATAGACCCGCTTTTCGTCACAAGCAACGATTGTCACGTGGATTTCGTAGCAATTTTTGACATGTTTCGACACAATGTTGTGCTTGGATTTCAGCCAATTTGTGAGGAACTTTTCGCCTATTGACTTTTTCAGGAGCGGGTAGATGCCGCACGATTGAAGTTTGTGGAACGTCGAGTCTAGCGGACAATCAACGACTATTGGTTGATAGATTTGCTACAATGGCTTCACGGATTACTTCACAATTCACAGTCGTAGATAGGCCTGAACGTGTTTTGTCCCCGAGGTCAGTGTCGCAGTCGCGAATCAGTTTCACGCAGTACGATCCGAAACCATGTTCTCACCTTTAACTTTGCATCTTTTTTGTTGCTATCGCTGCACTGAAGCTTTGCTTCCAGTAATGGCGTAAAAGGACTCGAATTGCAGATTTTTCCATTATTTTTCAATGAGTTAAAAAAAATAAGCGATTAATTATAATTGTCATTGTGCACCATGATGGAGTACTTAAAGACCTTTACAATAGTATAATAACACATGTAAATCAGATTCCTTTGATTAGTAAAAGACAAGACAAAAAGAAATCGGAAAAAAGTTTCGGTTCACCCTTATACAGGGTGCGGCAGCATAGCTTCCTTTTTTCAAAACTCAATAAAAACTATTGTATGCATTGGAAAATATTTATTTCTTTTTTATAATGTAGGTACATGTCTAAAGTTTTTATTTACATTGTTTTGAAGATCAAATCTGTTAGGTGACGTCCCCCATTCTCCATACATTACGTAAACCGATTTCTGGTGTTTGTTATGACTCTTGTTAGCATAGCAGGTGTTATGTTGGCAATTTCTTCTTGGATGTTGGTCTTCAAATCTTGTAGGGTTCTTGGACGGTTCACATAAACACGGGATTTCAAAAAACCCCACAGAAAAAAATCACAAGAGGACAGATCGGGAGAGCGTGTCGGCCATTCCAAATCGCCTCTAATTGAGATAAGGCGCTCTGGAAAGTGTTCCCTCAAAACAGCCATCGATGCTCTTGAAGTGTGTGCTGTTGCACCGTCTTGTTGGAACCAAGTGTCCCTCAAATCCAAATTTTCTAGCCGTGGGAAAAAAAATTCTGTAGCATGTTTACATACCGGTCCGAATTCACGGGTACTATAACCTCATTTTCCTCGAAAAAACCAGGGACCAATAATTCCAGCTGAGGAAATTGCACACCACACTGTGACTTTGGGTGAATGTAAAGGCTTTTAAATGCAATTCTCGAGGGTTGGTGTCAGCCCAGTAGCGCATGTTTTGTTTGTTAACCGACCCACACAAATGAAAATGGGCTTCATCGCTAAAAAAACAATAGCACCCTCGGGAACAACATCTAGAAGAAGCTCAGACGCGTTCATCCGAGAATTGAAGTGATGTTCTGAAAGTTCCTGCACTATCGCCATCTTATAGGGATGAAAATGAAGATCATCATGAAGAATTCTTCTCACAGAACGATCGGATAGTCCAAGGGCAGATGCGTGTTTGCGCGCAGAACGCCGTGGCGATCCAATGTTGCGATCGCCTCACTGCTTCAATGTTCTCAAGTGACCTAACGGGCCGAGGGACTCCAGTTCTTCCTTTTGTCGCACTTGCAGTTTGTCTGAATGTAGTGACCCATGTAACAATTGATTTGCGGTCTGGGACGGGAGCCAACGGGGCTAAATTAAAGCGATTCCGAAATGCACGCTGTGTTGCAATAACCGAACATCCGCTTGAAAAGTAAACCTCAACGGCAAAGGCACGCTCCTCACTATTGCAACGCATGATGGCGACTGAACCGTGTCGGGACAAAACTTTACAGTATCCCCTCTTGAACGAGATCACTAGCGCTCCGCTATGACATCAACTAACTGAGTGGCGCGCATTTTAAAAAAGGAAGTTATGCTGCCGCACCCTGTATTAAAGAGGTCACCCCGTGTGAAGCTCGTTTTTTGGCGATTTTTTTGGAAAAACTGAATAAAGATCCAAATGCGATTTTTTTATCATATATTTGTTAATATGTTGAGCATATCAACAATTTTTTCAAACCGATATCTTCACTCATTATTGAAGTACGCAACAACTTATTCACTCATTACCAAAACAAGTGTTTTCGGGTGCCATGCTAGAGAGCGCCCTGTTCATCTAAAATAAAAAAATAAACGGTGTTTTAGCGTGTGGAGTATGTCACGGTTCACAAACTAGGATAATTAAAATATATTGAAAGGTAGATTTTTGGGCCTTATTAAACTTTTTTTTGTAAATGTTTTTTTTTTTTTTCGTTTTCTCCAATGTATGAAAAAACAACCCGATCGCAATTATGCTAGTTTGCAAACTGTAGAAATATGTTCTGAATATGAGTCGTAAAAAATTTAAAGAATTACGTTCGATAGAATTGGGTTATGATGGCACCGCAGACCGCCCTAATCTTATATGTGCCTGCATCTAGCACAACAACTCTTGCAATCGGGAGGATATCGCCACTGAGTCCCGTCTGGCTGTCGTTCAGAATGTTACGCATAGGGCTCGGATCATGCCCCTTCGCTTGAAGCGTGATAGCGAATTCAAAGAGACCGTAACACGCAAATCGAGAAAACTTCCGCACTGACTCCACAGGCCATCTTTGATCCGCCGGTGAAAAATTGTGTCATAACGTTGCAACACGTCGCCGATCGTCGACTTTGTTCTGACTGGAAAGGCAACAGCAAAGATCCTCATGAAATTTGGCTTGCTTGTGGCATAGTCCGTTGGAAATGCTGATGTTACTATGGCCGTAGGGTGTCGCTGTCCAACATCTGGGCTCAGGTAGTCTGACAACACTGAACGATGCAGTGTATTTAAGCTCCAGGGAGAGTTGTAAGAGTGCATTGAGAACACATGTCGGGTAAAAATGCAGCATCTGCACATGTTCTTTGAATCCTATTAAGCTACGTTAGGATCCGACGAACCACGGTTGAGTATATCCAAAGAACCATCCTCCGCTAAACGTCTCATTTGCTTAGAATGGTGCTGCTCTTGGTGTAGAAGGCTATACTGGCCTTCTTATTCCTCAATTGTATTTTGAATCTTCAATTTAACTTAGGATCCAATATTGTATCCAAATACTTTATATTGGAGGAAAGAACCAATCTGTCTTTATTTGGCCACGAAACGGGGAATTCGGATAGCCTTGTTTTAAGATGAAAAACATCAGATCCATTTTGTTTGGCATCTGTCGTGGTCACCCATACTACAAAAGCCTTCACTTATTCAGCAAAGAAATACGTACGGATCTCACCAATAAATTGGCAAGTTCATAGTTGATTCGTTTTTCCTTATATCTCGCTCATGTTCAACTTCAGACCCATTTGATCTCTTGCGTAGTCGCATTTATTTTATTACTTTGTGGGAAAAAGGGAGTGTAGTATATGTATAGTATCTACCTGTGAATTCTGTATAGTATTTTTAATCCACGCACAAATGCATCGCTATCTCTACCTACTCTGCGTCGCCGCAATCGTTGCCCGTTCCATTTAGAAACTCAAATCGCTTCTTCTGCATCTACATGGTCCTCTCGGACTGCCAAGTTTTACTTTTCATAATTATTATAACCTAAAACAAAGGACAATCTCACCATTCAAACATAAGGAAATTTATTTTTACCATTTCAAGCCAAGACTGCAAGTTCATTGTTGCAATTGAATTAGGGAAAATTGGATATCTTTTTACCCGAGAAGGGATCTTTAATTACCGCGATATGAATGAAAGAATCGAAATCCCGCGTAGTACATGAAGCACATTATTAAAATTGATGAATTTTAAAGGTTTCAAAAGGCAGTATTGGAGGCGAAAGGTCAAATCTTTTCTGTGGATGAATTCCGGTGTCGGATTAATGCTTATCACATCCGCTAGATATGCCCTGGAAACTAGTATTATACAGAATATTAACTGTGAGATTCTGGTCTGGAATAAGGAACGTCTCAATAGCGCAGTGTTATCCACCAACGAAGACTTTGGATACATTGGAGAAGAAAGCCTATGAAAAACTTAACGCAGTTCAGCAGCTTAGCGTGCGCTATGAAAAAAAAAGAATTTGCTTAATGATTTCTCTATCGTATACTGCATCATAAAATGACTTGCAGGTGCGCAACCTTTTTGATGGTCTTGTGAGGGACATTAAGGGTGGACTCCTTATCCGAAATAACAAATAGCTTAAAAGACGGAGAGAAAATTTCACTACGGTTCTCAACCATCTTGTAAAGGGGATTTTGTGTATGAAATGAGTAGTCACCGTAATATGCGGATACGAACTGTTCCTCCAAGCAGAAGAGACTTTGACGATCTCTCCGCAGAACTATTAATAGTAGCGCCTCAGTCTGAAGAGTCGTCGGTTTCTTCCTTGCGCTTGACGTATTAACAGCGATAAATCCGCTTTCATTATTTGGTTTAAAATCGGGAAATGCAATTATCTCAATACCAACATCAAATTGAGACTTCCCCGGCAATCTTCTCTCTGTACTTCTATGTATATGGGAGTAGTACATCGAAAGTGACGCCACTGTTAGTTGAAGGCTCCAAGCTTCCATCACCTCAAGCCTGCGCGTCATGGACATTATGCCCTCAGATAATAAAAAATGAAGCACTTCAACGGAGAGGCGAAGAAGAAGGTCGCCCTTTAAGAAGTGGCGACATCGCCGTTGTTGGCTAGGCCATGCAATCTACTATCCCAGGATGGCCGACGAGTGGGCTACTCTGAAATATATGGGGCAGAATAGACGACTGTAGGCTTCTCGGAAGGATCTGTTGCAATCTGAAGCCGATTTCGGAGATCGGGCAATGATTATACAGAAGCGGTTGACCCGCTATGCTCCATTTAGAGGACATTGGCAATCATAGAGGTTCTCTCGTATTCAAAGGTAAATTTTTAAATCCTTGAGGCTGTGAAGATCTATTATTCAGGTTTACTATAGAAAGACAACGGTTATTATCAAATATGTCGTACACAACATTTTTATCTTATGATAAATCTTTCTAGATCTTTCTCTTTTACAGATAGGGCTGAAATTTCGAGATGAACTCAAACCACGATTCGGTCTTATACGAACTAAGGAATTTTTAATGAAAGATCTTTATAGTTTTGACGTTGGCTTGGATGAAGCGAAAGTTACATACGATGAAATTGATTCAGCGTATAAAGCTCTCTTCACAGAATTAGGCATACCATGGAAAAAAGGTAATAAAAAACTATGCATCTCGTTCTTTAACAAAATACCAACATTCTGAATTTAGTACGAGCCAGTACAGGTATGATGGGCGGTCACCTGTCAAACGAGTATCATATTCCTTCCCATATTGGCGAGGATACAATAATCTTCTGCGAGAAATGTGACTTTGCCTCAAACTGTGAGGAATATGATGATCTTAAACAATGCCCCGTTTGTGTGAATTCCGATTTAAGGAAAGAGAAAAGTATTGAGGTTTGTTTTCATCTGTTACTTCGTTTCCGTATTTGGAATTGTATATTTCCGTAGATTGCGCATACATTCTTACTAGGTCACAAATACTCAAAAGCTTTGGGTGCTACATTTTTACAATCGAACGGTAAACCTAAAAACATATTCATGGGATGTTATGGGATTGGAATTAGCAGATTAATCGGCGCCACATTAGAAGCTTTATCCACGGAAAACGCATTACGATGGCCACTAGCCCTAGCTCCTTATAAAATTTGTGTTATTCCTGCAAAGGTAAAGCATTCAACTGTGACGGCCCATGGATTTAGATAATTCTAAAAAGAGCAAATTTACATTCACTTTAGAGCGGCAGCAAGGAGGAGGCAAAGTCAGATGTTTGGGTGGAGAAGTTATGTGCCGAACTGTGTAGAATGTTTGATAGTGATCAGATTTTGTTGGATGATAGAAACAACCTAACGATCGGGAAAAGGCTCATGGAAAATAAAAGGTAAGTCGATTATAATTTTGAAATTTTTATGTATTCTCATTCCACTATCCACAAATTCAGGATGGGATATCCAGTGATAATCGTTGCGGGATCAAAGATTTTAGAGTCTGACGCTAAGTTTGAAATGCATTTACAGTTAGAGAATTCGTCCCAAGAGTTGATATTCACGGACCTTATTAATGAAATAGGAAAGTACTTTCATTCTAAACAGACAGAGGAAGAGTTCCATGAAAAAGTATA
Source organism: Hermetia illucens (assembly GCF_905115235.1). Lineage (NCBI taxonomy): Eukaryota > Metazoa > Arthropoda > Insecta > Diptera > Stratiomyidae > Hermetia > Hermetia illucens. The sequence goes on along the minus strand of NC_051850.1, from coordinate 129,923,875 downwards.
AAGTGAAAAAAAATTCTACAATTGTTAAGCATAAATTTATTTGTCAATAAAATTTTCAAAATAATAGATATATTTTATACAAACCTACGTGTAGTTTGGTGCTAGTTTTTTTTTCAAAATTAATTGGTTATATCCAATCACTTTTACTTTTTTATTTGCATTTCTTACTCTTATTTGATTTCTTCGTTCTGTCATTCAATTAGCTGCCTCAGTACATACTTCCTACTTCTTATCTTTATAGCTTACAAATAACTTTTCCTATTTGAGAATGTTTTTCATTGTTTTATAAACTTGGGAATTTTGGTTACTTCTTTTCGTTTTTTAACTTTAGTTACTTTCATTTAACTTCGTTCTTCTTTGGGAGTAGCCCCCCTGCCAGAAACAGCAGGGATTAATAATATGAACAGCATATTTGATCAGTAATTTTTTTAGTGTCGCTTTCGCCCAATTTCAGAGATAACAATTTGATTCTTCAATATTAAAAGCCAGAAACAATTATGTTTATTAAATACTTTATATGTATATAAGGATGTCAGGATAGCTGAGTAGTTAGAGCACAAGGCTGTCGTACGGGAGGCCGTGGTTCAAATCTAACTGGTGGGAGTGGAATTCGTATCGTGATTTGACGTCGGATACCAGTCGACTCAGCTGTGAATGAGTACTTGAGTCAAATCAGGGTAATAATCTCGGGCCAGCGCAACCACATTTCCTCCTACAGGGTACTGTAATTCTGTAGTGTACCGTTACAGTCTTGAATGAAGTGCTCTAACACACTTCGAATTGCTGTGCCAACGATCATTATTATTATTATATATGGGTTTTTCGGGAACCAAAGGTTCCGGATCTTCAGATCGTTTTACAATGACAATATGAGTGAACTATGCCTTAATAGTAATTGCAAATACACCAGCACCTGGCTCCCAAAAATATTGGAATGTCACTGCACCGGTAAAAATTGACGCACTGGGGCCGGTATTACGGCCCTGAATTGGGTGTCTTCTTCACGACCGTCTCTGTGATACTGAGACCGAATTCGTCTGATGATTATAAGATGTAGTCCAGTCATTGAAGTTGAAAATCGGGTGCGGCCGCCAAATTCTTTCAGTCCAGACCAATTGGCATGAAATTTGGAGTGGGAGTAGAGGACGGCATAGGAAACAAAAGTTATATAGTGCAAATGTGGCATTCCCTCTCGGGTGTGTTATTTTTTTCGAAATAATCGATAAAATAGATTAGTAGTAGTTTTCGAGTTATTCAAACATTTTTAAACGGTTTTTCGCAAATAACTCTACTACGCAGAAACAAAGTATATTTAATAACAAAAAGAATAAACCTTTTTATTATTTTTAGGTGCAATGTGGACTGAGTTATAGTTCATCAAACGTAAATTTGTAAAGGTTAAACAAAAAATCAATACTTTTTAAATAACGCAAAACCAGTATAATAACGGAGCTTTTTCTGCTTAGAATTAAGCATTTAACCGATTTCGGCGGTTTTGTGGAAAAAAAGTTTCGACACCCGCCCGCCCGGGGGGCAAGTGCCCATCTGCGCAATATATAACCTTTGTTTCTCATGCCACCCTCTACTCTTGCCCCAAAAAGCTGGTAGCTTCAATGACTGAGCTAATAAATTTTGCCGAAGGGAGGAACCATTCTTTAAAAAAGTGACAATTCATTTTTAATGAATTTTTGCTGAATAGGCAGAACAAATAAGTCGGAATATCGGAAGCTGGACGCTTCGGGTATAAAGGTTTTGCGTCCATTTTATATGAGAAATTTCCAATGCACGTTTTTCCATTCGTACAAACCTAAAAATTCAAATATTCCTTGATATATGTATTTCCAAACTTCAACTCTGCCGCTCACTTTATATGATGATGATGTTATGCACATCTTAGAGTGTGATAAATTCAAATGTAATGCACAATTTTGGCTCTCCATAATTTTGCTAATAGAGGTTGGATTTTTGTCAAACTTTCCAAAATTGTGTATTATATTATTATATAACGAATGTGAGGCTAGAAAGGTTCTGAGAACCGAACCTGCTACACACATTTTGAGCCCTCACTCTCCTATGTTTGATCCCATATCACAAATAAGATCAAAGTACTAATCGAGCACTTTGTATTGTGTGAAAAAAAAACTTACACCCCTCTTTTGCATGTATGGAGAGTCCTCTCTAAACTAAGTGCAAAATTCTCACGTTCTCAATTGCTTCAGCCGTTTTCAAGTAAATCGGGTGCGACAGACAGACATTGAACCGTTGTAATAAGATTTTGTTTCACATGAAACTTTAAAAATAATTGCTTCTAGCTTTAAATATTAAAGAACAATCTTTTTATTTTAAAATTTCCTGATAAACTGTATATACTTTGTTATTCGCTATGAACCTTGAGTCAGGCTCGTCAGAGATGCTGAATTGGAGTAACATCAAAACTGCAAACACCAGGAAAATATTTTGTTGCAGTTCTTGCAGGTAAGATACATTTTTTTAGTTGTTCCTCCTTTGCCATTGCATATTATTGTGAGGTTCCAACCCACACTTTGCTCCATTGTTTAGGCCTTACAACTGATTATTTGGATTGAATGGATTTGACGATTTTGTGAACGCCCATACCCGTGATAAGTAAACCATTACCAATTGGAAAGATAATGGGAATAAGTAACTTGCCTCCATCTCCAAATTTATTGTTTTTAGCGCCCCAAAACCAGTGAATATCTGCACTCTTTCTGGTACTATCTGTTGGGTGCGTTTATCTGAATCTATCTGGAAGTTTTCATTATATTCTCAACCTTTTTCTAGTACACAATACTTTTCGCGAATCAAGGTTTTAAATTTGAACCAATCCAGAAGAATTATTAGTTAAATCTAATCATTAGGACATTAGTTTCCCCCATGGTCTGGAAAACTCGTATTTTTGAAGAAGGTTAAAATTCTGACGTTATCATTAGAAAAAATTGCCTTGGAACAATGGAAGGTAATTTCGAGTTATGTTGCTTGAAAACCCTTAATTTATAAATATTTTAAATGTTTTTTGATTATTCAAATAAACATTGATTTTTGGTGATACATAAATAAATAGAGTTGTAAAAAATATTTCTTGTATAATCACATTTTTTTTTTGTTTTTAACTTAAATACTTTACCAAGCTTAGCACGACTTCATATTGAGAAAGACATCTTCCAACGTAATTTCGCTTACAGAATAGTCCTCAACGACGATTTCATTATTTCCAATTAAAGTCTCCATTATTTGGAAGACTTCCGACCAAGGCTTCGCACGTACCAAATATACAATTGTTAACTATGAAATAGAAGAAATCATTTTAAATAGAATTTATATCCGACTACGTCTATAATATAACTTACGTCATGCTGTTCTCTTTCAGTACAACTGAAGGATGCGTGCATTTCACGTTTCAGCTGATTCAAGTCATTGAACTTGTAATCTGGTTTCAGTCTTAATGTTATGGTGAACTCATCTCCATATTTCTTCTTCAGATTTGGGATGTAGTCGGTACATTTAATTTTCCCTTTAGCCATTATGGCCAAACGATTGCAAAGATTTTCACATTCATCCATGCTGAAATTAAAGATTTATAGATAAGATGCATTAAAAAGATATTCGAGAAGGGAATTTGAGAAAGAGTATGTAAACAAAATCTACATTTATCATATTATTTGTAGGTCTAGGGCTAATCTTTTGAGAACGCATCAATTTGAAGTGAAATAAGCCGGGAGCTCGGCGACTCAGGTATGGCAGGAGTTGCGTATATGCATGATTATTTCCATGCATACATAGCTAGTAGGTCATAGTATATATGTACGTAATATATCAAACTATTCACTTTTAGACGATACTTACGTTGCATGCCATCTTAGTGTACAGTAAATTCATAATGATAATGTCATCAGAAGTTACATCCCGGACATAGCATTGGTGATCTCCACATCCAAACTATGACCAAGACAAACTTCTACAAGTGCCTAGGAATTCTGTAAGGAACTCATGCTCGAGTTGGTAATCTGAACGATGTTCTGCTTTCCGAATTTCTGCGGCGTGTGCATTTAGTAATGAAATCGCATCTCCCGGGGAAGACAAAGATAAGCGCATTGAATATATTCGCTATTCCTTCACTGGCATATGGAATATTGCTGTGAACGAAGACCGACCACTATGTCCAAATTCTGAAGGCATCATCCAAACTTGCGGAGGAGCGGATGAAACTGCCTCGTGACATTGGAGGCGGATGCGTTCAATCGCTACGCGCTTTTTTTTACAGCAAAGAGCATGCGTCTGCATTTATCTTGAAAGATTGATCTTTCAATCCCCTGAGTAGAGTGAAGTCAGACCAGGAGCGGATCGATGAATGGGAGCTTTCACTTTGCACGACAAACACGTGAATTGCCTTTGGCAGCCATTTGTCGATTTGGATTTGTCGAACAGATGGCTGTGTGCTGGGGAGCTCTCATACAGTCTGGTTCAAAGCATGTAGAAATACATCACTCTGCATACGAACCAAGCTTAATTGGATTCAAAGGAGCATGTGTGCACCGAATGTACTCCTACACTTCCTCCCCCTGGATCTCCACATTTATTACGCTGTAGCGTGGAGTACTTGCAGACTACGGATGTCCAAATGTTGGGGCGAAGCCCTACAACCATTGTAACATCCTAGGGGAAGTACCCTGGGAACTCAGGGCATCCCCTACGGACTACATCACACGCAACCCGAACTGGTGACGTGTTGCAAGGTAATGGAACGGTATTCTTCAACGACGGATCAAAAATTGGTGTGTAGAGTTTGTGTGGGGTTTACACACATTTAGCCAGGTAGTACAATCGCCCAGGATTCGCCAGATATAGAGATAAATCCTCAGTCACTTCCTTTGCGATTGCGCAGCTCTAGCCAGAACTAGGCTACGGATACTAGGTAAACCATTCTTTGAGGACCTCAGGTATCTAATTGCAAGCTGAGAGAGCTGCTTTCCTTCGTGTATGCTACGGGTTGGGTCTAAACATCTGAGTTGGCTGAACTCTGCCCTCTTCCCTCCCCGTTCCTACCACAGCAGTCATGATGATCTTAGGGATTTCTGGAATCAAAGCCGACCATAATTCTCTCAACCGTTGGTCGTCCATTCAAATTACCATTTCCGCGAACTCCTTTCGCAAAATAGTTTTGATCCATATAGTGTTTCTGCTACTTTGCTGGCTGGGAAACCTAAACTATTCAGATATTATTATGCGATTCAAGCGTATTGAATTTCTCATTGCATTCCCTTACCAGCTTAGAGTTTACCTGGTTGGTAGCCGCCTAACTGTCGATCAGAATTACAAGAAACTTCCCCCTATAGTTCCTTTGGAGGTTGAAGGAGACCCACCTATCTATGCTGTATATGTTCGCCCATAAAATGCACTAGCATGTCTACCCTCTGTTATGAAGTACGTTTTCCTTGGATCAATGAATCAGTTAATTAGTTGTTGGTTTAAACCGTAGGTTACTGCCATGAAACTTCGATATTAGTAATTTGATTTAGGCAGCTTTCCACCTCGCTATATCGCCGGATATTCTGAACATTGTCTTTCTTGCCTGCATATATATGAGAAAACGATGAGGAATCTACCTCAGAAAGACCTCCAGAAATGCCGTTGGGCATGTTCTTCTTGCCCTAGTGAAGCCAGTCTTTGAAGTTTGTGTGACGACTGCTCAAATTGCCGCCCATAGGTAATTATTGTCCTTAGTATTGGAACATACATCCAGCGTAATATTGTCAGCGTGCAACCCCTTCTCTTCCCCACTAAGGAACCGAAAATCATAAAACCCCTTGCAGCCATCCCATATACATATATTCCTAAAGTTTTTCTTCCAGGTTAGCATTTCGTCTAGTAGTAAATTCATACGAAATATACAATTTTGAGTAACTACACTTTGTTGATAACAGAACAATCCCTTCAGCATAATGCCTTATACTATAATTTGTTTACGTTTCCGCGTTTTCTAGACGTAGATTTTTCAGATGTTTGGATTGAGTACTGTCTCACTTCAAATTTTTATTTTTTTTCCACTCATTAATCAAAACCTTCCATTTGATACCCCAGACGTCTGAACGCCTTAGACTCCATACAAACTCAGGCCGACCTTTTGTTTCGACTTTTAAACTCTTCAACTTTGAAACGCTGACTCGAAATTGAAGAGTTGATCAAAGTTCCAAAAAGTCTGCATAATAGTAGCTGGCTAAGTCCGGTTGTGTCCGGATAGCTAAGTGGCTAGAGCACAAGGCTGTCGTACGGAAGATCACGGTTCAAATCTCGTCACGGTAGTGGGGTTTGTATCGTAATTTGACGTCGGATACCAGTCGAATCAGCTGTGAATGATTACCTGAATCAAATCAACGAAGTAATTTCGGTCGAGCGCAATGCTGACCACATTGCCTCTTACAGTTTTACTGTAGTGTATCGCTACAGTTTTGAATGAAATGCTCTAGCACACTTCCCTGATCCAATATGAATTGTTGCGCCAACGGTTATTATTGCTATTATAAGAACAATACTTTTAATGTATGTACGGTGGTGTTTCATGATATTTCTGATCAAAGGGAATTTTTTCATGTACTTTCGGCTTTCCTAGAGAAACGGATAATCTGAAAACCCAGGCTACGATTTATGACAAACTTTCCCTATTGTTCAACTTCAGCAAAATAGTACTATTTTTGAAGGAAGTAAGGGGGTGGTTTCTGATATCTGATATCTTATCGATGTGAATTTTAGTCAGTTTTCGCGCTTCACTAATTCTCAGACAACACGCTGAAGATGCCTGAGCGTAGACAACAATAGCTGTCAAAGCAAAAGCATCAATTTTTCAAGAGTAGAATCGTCCAAGAGATATAATCATATATTCTGGGTCAACTAAGGAAAAGCAGTCTCATTGCTTGCAACATCAGAAAAAGATTTATAACCTTTAGAAAATCAAAAAAATGTTAGTCCATACTCTAAATATTACGCTTAACATAATTATAAATTATGTCGAGATTGAAAACCTTGCCTTGATAGCTAATGTTCTTGATGAACCTCAAATGCTGGAACAGGATTACCAAATTCCAAAAACGATAACGACGGTGAGAATGATAATGATGATGATAATGACGCTACATTAAAAATATCCGATGGGGAAAAGATCAACCGCTAATTTGCAATAATTTTATCAACGCCTAATGTATCGGGTGGAGTACAATAATCTTCACACCGAAAAGAAAATTTGTTTTTCAAAAGACAAATAAGCCGCTCAAACAATAGTAACAGATTTCCGCAAAACGTGCAAAGCGTCTTAGGGAGTTATTCTATCTATCATATAAAATAGGATATCATATTAAACATACTATAAAAAGAAGTCGGAATACCGGAAGCTGCACGCTTCAGATATAAAGATTTTGTGTTCATCTTGTGTGAGAAATTTCCTATTCACGTTTTTCCATTCGTACAAGCTAAAAATTCGAAATATTCCTTCATATATCCAACTCCGCCGTTCATATATGATCACGACGTCACATGTACATGCCTTAGATTGCTATAAATTCACATAAAATACACAAGTTTCACCTTCTATAACTTTATTGATAACGGTTGAATTTTTTTCATTTTCCAAAATTGTGTATTACATTATTGCTTATCATGGTACCAAATTTTGTACTGCTAAGATAAACTTGAAGGGAGTTTTCAGGTAAATTTTTGAAATATAGCAATATGCTATTAACTTTTTTTGAGCAGATGTCGGAATAGGATGTATTTTGAGGCCTAGATTTCGTACAGCTGCATCATTATGATATTTTTCAGTTGGATAGGTTCCGAGAACGAGATCTGTTTCATTTTCCGGGGCACACATTTTGAGCCTTCACTCGCCTATGTTTCACCCAGTATCAAGTTTGATACCTGACATAATCAACAATGGACATATATGGGTAGCCCCCTTAAACTCAACACAAAATGGCGCTACTTGATGTATGTAAAGGGATTCACAGATCACATGTTCTCACCAAATCTCCTGACAAAAGTCTTAGCAGTTTCCGAAAAATCGGGTGTGACAAACAGACGGACAGACAAGCACGACTCGATTCTAATAAGATTTTGTTTCACACACAAAAAAAAAATGGAGGAAAAATTTGTTAACACTAGAAAAGTCGAATAATTTCCTGGCAAATAAAAATTCGACTTACAACAATTTTACTGTAATTAGAAGGTGGAAGTGTGTGTGCGATAGTGAGTAGGTCACACTACGAGAAACGATGACCACTTCATTGCATGGTATAGCCAGAAATGTAATCCACTGTCACAGAGTGAACGAAGAGTTAGTCAACCTAGAAAAAGATGATGCAGAATTGCAAACAAGTGTGGGCTTCTCGGAAAGCCCTGAAGCGAGATGAAGCATTTATCGACGAACTGGCAACGATGGCGTGTGCATAGTGAACGCGGTATGCTCCATTTAGGGGCAATTGGCAATCATATATGATAGAATAGGATACATTATCTCGACCATCAGTCCTCTCAAACTGAGTACAACCGCCCACTGTTACACCTGTAGTTTCTGCAGATCTGCTACTTCTATTCGTAAGGAAATCTTGGGAATCCAAGCCCTTGCCCAAAGAGTGGAAGAAGCGGATGATCGTTAAAATTCCGAAGAAGAGCAACCGTTTCGCGTGTGGGGAAGTATCTGCTTACGCTCCGCCGTCGTAAAGATAATAAATAGTTAAAATAATCCTAGAACCCATTAAAGAACTTCTCGAAAGCTTAATCGATAAATAGCAGGCTTGTTTCCGCCCCGAATCCTCTTGCATTGACCACATCAACACCCTGCAAGCATTTCGGAACAGTATGCGAACTTCAGATCTTTGCTTCACCTGCTTTTCGTCAATTTCGAGAAAGCTTTCGGCAGCGTGAACAGGGGGTGTATTTGGCCTACTCTTCCGGAAAAACTAATAGCTATGATCAGAGCGACAAATGATGGCCCAAATGCCACGTGCTGCACCAAGGTAAAATCTCAGAGGAGTCCGCCAGGATTGAATCCTGTCATCGATGTTATTTCTTGTTGCTGTCGGTGACGTTCTTCATGCTTCCCTGTCTAGAGGAAACCGCTAATGATGACGCGTAGGTGTGGTTGACGCGCTAGAGCGCACCAAGGTATGAATGGCAACCTTATATCTATAGAGCTTCAACGTTTACCTCGTCAGCATTCAGCAATGAAATCTTCCTATATATCTCCAATGAAAACCAAAGACACACTGGTTGCAGCTGTTTTTTTTTTCTGATATGAGAGTGCATTGACTTAGCTAAGCTCAACTTATTCAACCTTGATGTACCTAATGAAATAATACTGTGGACAAATTTCTGACACATAGGAGATTAAAGAATTATCACCCTGGTGGCAGCTGTTTAAGCCCTGATGCCACCATGAAGAACAGATGCTGAGATGAAAAGCCAAGTGAATAACAGTAAACGTTACAATAGCTGAGCTTCCAGACCTTCCAGGAAGTGGAACGAGCTCGGAACGCACGTCGACTGGCGTGACTTAAATGTACTGATGGAGGCCGGTGCTTCTCTCTCGAAGTAATACTTTACGGTGGTCTCGCGAAAACATGGGCATAAGAGAGAATTGCCCACAATACCAGAACTTTGCACAGCAGCACCTTTGTTAACGCCTGTCTTCGCCATGTCGTCTGGATACTCTGGCCCGACAAAATCTCCAATAAAAAATTATGCGAACATGTAGGCTAAACATGTGTAGATGTATTGAAATTGACCTTCAGTGGCATATTTTAGTATTACTTTTTTTTAAAATCTCCAAATGATTTTAACCTTTGCATGGATGCCTTTGAACGTAGGTTTCCTATAATTTCTTAACACACTATATAATTACCTGTGCGATGTAAGTACAATAGTTTTATGGTTTTTCTGGAATTCCTGTATGCACTTCCATATAAATCGGCGAGATTTCGGATCGACACCAGTTGTAGGTTCATCTAAAAATATTACTGTTGGATCACCAATCTGATAAGATAAATGAAAGAAAAAAGAACCATTAGGCAGTCATGAAAACACAAAATTCATACTTTATTACCATTGCCATTGCTGTGCTCAACTTCCTCTTGGTACCTCCAGAATAATACTTGATAGGTATGTCTCGGTGTGGATACAAATCGAGTTCCTTTAACCAATATGTAACTTCCGAATCAACAGTTTTGATGGAAATTCCTCGTAGTAACGCTATGTAGGTCATGATTTCATATGATGTCATGAATCCATTCAATGCATCCACTTGCGGACAATATCCATACATGGAGTTGAACTGTAACAAAATTCAAACGATACTCTTTTTGTAAGTTTGAGCTTATTGCAATAATCTGCGGCTAAAATATACATATATATATGTGTGTGGGTATGTGAGGTAGTGGAGAAGCAAAGCCTTTGAGCACTCAGACTCTAGTGGTTCATTGTTCTCGATTCCCCCGTCTAACGGAATATCCCGGATTCGTTTATGTATGCAGAATTTGCGTTAGGGGATGCGATGCTACCCGCTGCAATTCGAGCAGATCAGTACCAAAAAGGCTCTGCCAGCTGCCATTATGAAAAACTTTTTCTCAGCATTACATATATGACACCATGATGATATGTATAATATAACTATCAAATTCCTAATTAGCGAGAACCTTAAATTTTCGTTAGCACCAACAAATCTTTCATCATTCGGATATGATATGAAAACATTCATCTCAAGATGGGTAGGAGAAACAACAGGCACCGATTAGTTGAAACTTAGTCAACAAGTCTAGAATTTGAGTTACAAGTCTGCAGTTCTGCTTTTATCGCTGGTCCGTGCAGTAAGATAGGTTGGTGCGTTTGTGTACTTCGAATGTTGTGAAGCCCGAAATTTGAATATTATGAATCATTTCAAGCAAGTAAGTCGCAATTCATTTAGTAGCGTCCGAAAAGAACCAGAAAAGCAGGGTGTATATGCTGAGTAAAAGGTTGATCATTAAACTCATGAGATATCTGTAAATTCTGGAGTAATTTCCACTTCGATAAAATCGCCAGAAAATGCAAAGTGAATAGTGTAATCAGTGAAAGGAAATATGGTATCAATGAATATAAAAGAATAAGGAAATATTACGTAAAGAAAATATAAATAAAAAGTGGAGAGAAATGAAAACGATCTACGAGTCTATAAATCTTGCAATTTGCCAAAAATGTAAAAAAAAAATCGGTTTAATTTCCGGTTCGAAAGATAGTAAATTTTTTCGTCGCTAGATCGCGTACAATTTACCCAAGAACGTTTGCACAAAGTTCGTTAGGAGCCAAACGAATTGTAGGTGTTGAATTCATATTTGTGTCAAGTTCAACTTTATTTTCGAGAATATTGCATCAATTTACCGCTTATCTATACACGGTGTCCAGTTCACAATGGTAGACATTTTTACCTCAATTTTTAAATCCAATATTGTAACGGTACTTTAAGCTTACAAATCTGCAAAGGTTACAAAAGTTGTCCCATTATGTTAACTTTCGAATAGCATTTAAAAATGATGGGCTTAATCAACGAAAATTTACGGAAATTACGTATTAAATGGGAGAAAACGTGGCCCCCACCGTGTTTTACGATGGATCTCATTTTTTTGGGTTTAGATTTTTGTTTCTTTTTCGCCAAGTCGTACCGATATCATTCGAGATCAGAACATCGAATTTACTCTTATTCGTAGCTGGAAAACACCTTTACACTATTACTGAGTTTCCACCGTATTCAACGGTGATTTTACAATTTTCGGGTTCAAGCTTGCGTTTCTTTTCCGTCAAATTATACTGAAATCATTCGAGATCACAACATCGAATGTCCGAAAAATTACAAATACACGTAAATTTAATCATTTCTTGCATTTGTTTTTGTCCTTTTTCCTTCGGTAGGCCCGTAGCACCCCCTCTCTGGGGGTGTTTTTTTGTTAAAATTGTTAATTTTAAGCGAAAAATGCTTTATGAAAATTTTCCGTACAAGGTGTAATTTTCAAGTTATTCATGTTCAAAAGTGTCGTTTTTTCATCGAAAAACTCTAAAAAGATGGTTTTTCGGTTTTTCGCAAATAACTCGGTTTATGTAAAAACGATACTAAGCAGAAACAAAGCATATTTAATAATAAAAAGAATATAAAAATTAATAAAATCAAAATCTAGTTTTCCAATATAAAGTGAAAGTGAGCCCAATCTCTTGAGAATCTACCGTATTTGAGGAGCCCTTCCAATAAATTCTGAAAATTTGGCCGATTTTAAGAACGTAGTTTGGGTCTGATTAACACCAAGTAAATTTATGAGCGTCAGGTTGTGGATAAAATCCAGCTCAATAGGTTACGGTGGGCGGGTCACTTAATCCGTATGGATGAGCATGATCCAGCCCGGTCTATAAAGGCAATATCTATTGTAGAAAAAGAAGATGAAGCAGACCCTGCCTGAGATGGAGCGATGGCGTAGGTCAGGACGCCAAACAGCTTTTCGGGATATCGAATTGGTGGACCTCGGCGCAAAACCGGGATGTCTGGAGTTCCTTATTAAGGCAGGCCTAGACCGGATACCGGTTGTTACGCCGTTGATGATGATGATGAAATTTTTTTATTAAAAAAAAATCTTTTGTAAATATCTCGAAAATAGGGTGTGAAAAAATACAGATATTTACAAAGAATGATTTCATTTAAATAACATTTTTTTTGGGGTAAATCACACTTTACATTTTAGATCCATACAATTTTCAGAATTTATTGCGAGGGCTTTACATTTTTACGCAAAAACCAGGTTTTTTATTTTTTTATACATCGGGGCTATATAATTTTTGTTTCTTATGCCACCCTCTACCCCACTCCAAATTTCAATCGATCTTGATTGAAAGAATTCGGGGGTTACACCCGATTTTCAGCTTCGATGACTGGACTAACAACGGTGTCTTAAAGTCCTACCAAACCTCTAATTCAAGTTTCAAATGACGCATGCCGCTACAATATAACGGGACAGTTCTACCTCATACAAATACGAAAGTGGCGTAAAGTATCGATCATGTTTTCTTGTTAGTTGTTTGTCAGTCATAAAGTACAGCTGAGAGAGCAATTTTTTAAATAATTTAAATGGCTAATATGTTGTTGGAGATAACTGCACATCGTCGATTGAAATTGTCACAACAAAAGGGTTGCTATTTTATTTTTTCTCTTGAAAATAAAACGTACTAATATGAATGATGCAACAACAAACTTTTATACAATAAAAGTTTGTTTCGCAGATAATTTATTTCATGACTATAAACACATGTCTACTATGAAGTTACGCGATTGAGTTAAAATAGTTATTATACGAGGGTTGTCCCAAAAGTACCCGATCTAACAAAGAAAATAAAAAAATGTTGGTAAAGAACGTAAGTAAACGTAATCTCTTTTCAGCTCTATACACTTTTCCTAGCGATGTTCACTAAGTTCGATAATACGAACTATCTTCCTCCTCAAAATAGCTATTACTTGCCGCCACCGTTGAAAAATCTTTGACCACTGAGCCATTTTTCAAGTTTGGGAACCGAAAATAAACCGAGGGGGCTAAATCTAGAGAATATGGTGCACTTCAATTCATTAATTTTGGCCATTGCAGTAACGGGTTTGTGTGTTGGTGCATTGTCCTAATGAAATACTATTTTCTTCTTAGCCAAATGCGGCCGTTTTTGCTTGATTTCTTCGCTCAAACGTTGCAATAATTTCACACAATTCTTGCCGTTGGTTGTTTTTAAGGTTTTGTGTGAAACAAAACCTTATTAGAATGGTGACGGTGTCTGTCTGTCCGTCTGTCTGTCTGTCTGTCTGTCTGTCTGTCACACCCGATTTATTCGGAAACGGCTAGACCGATTGTCACGAAAATTGGTGAGAGTATGTAATCTGGTGATCCCTTTACATGCAGTAAGTGGCGCCATCTTGCGTTAAGTTTAAGGGGGGGCTCTCCGTACATGTGAATGGAGGGTGCAAATTTTTTTTTCACAGAATGTAGCCAAGTAGGGTATCAAATGAAAGGTCTCAATTAGTACTTTTCGAATCTGGTTCAATATTTGATATTAGATGAAACATAGGGGAGTAAGGGTTGAAAATATGACCCACAAAAAGTGTAACAGGTCTCGTTCTCAGAACCTATCCAACTGAAAAATCTGGAAAAAATCACAGTGGTGCATCTCTACGAAATCTAGGCCTCAAAATATATCTGGTTCCGATATCTGCACAAATAAAGTTAATAATAGTATATTTCCACATTTTAGAAATTTACCCGGCACCCCCCTTTATGTTCATCCCAGAAGTACAAAATTTGGCAGGAGTGTAACGAAGAATATAATGCACAGTTTGGTCAAGTTTGAAGAAAATCCAGCTATTATTAACAAAGTTATTGGGGGTGAAACTTTACAATTTTTTGTGAATTTCGTGCACTCTACAACCTGCATGACGTCATCATCACATATCAATTCGTCAATACCACAGCGAAATGAATTCTTATGAATTGGGTCGCAGAGAATTATTTTGTTTTAGGTTTTTTAGTTATTTGCCAGCCAGACATGTGTGCATGTAGGTATATAATATACGCGTGCTAATGAACTTTGCGGGTAGTGCCTATTCAGATAGATATAAGAAGTAAATCGGAAATATGGGTACGATCAATTTATATACGTGCATATATGTGTACAGTATTCGGAAATAGGCAGTTTGTTTGTTTAGGGTGAGCGTAATATCTATGGCTGTAATATGTACGTATGTCTCGTAGTTTGAAAAAATATGAAGGATTATGTTGGATTTGTAGCTAAATACGGATAGAAAAATATGCGTTGAAATTTCTTACATAAGATGAACACAAAACCTTTATATCCGAAGCGCGAGCTTCCGGTATTCCGACTTGTTTCCTTCCTAAGATAGTCAATGAAAATTATCCCAAACGCATCCCAAAAAACCGTTGCCATGGCATTGCCTGCATATGAAATAGTCCTTGCCTTCTTCGGTGCCGGTTCTCCCTTTTGAGTGCATTGTTTTGACTCGGATGTGAAGTGGTGCATCCATGTTTCATCCATCGTTATCAAGCGGCGCAAAAATTCTGATGAAACTTCGCTAAATGAAACATCTCCACGACAGTTTTTGCTCGAGTGTGTGCAAACGCAGCATCCAGCTTGCGCCCAATGTTCTCATGTCCAAATTTTCTGTTAATAATAATAGTGATTTGTCGCACTCGTTGAAATGCATACAGTCTGCTAACTCGCGCACTTTCAATAGACAGTCATTCATTTCTAGAGTCGTCACTTCATCTGGTCGATCACTGGGAGACTTATCTTGGCAGCTCGTACGGCCTCGTTTATTATTTTTATTATTGCAAACAAAGCAGCAGCTTCACCTAGAGTTGAATCTAGTTCAGCTTTTGTACTGGTTGCGTTGAGAGCTCTCAAATGAAAGTATTGTATCACATAACGATGACCAATTTTCTCCATTTTCACTAATTGACTGAAAACGTTCACTGTTGGAATGATTGCTTTTGGTTTCCAAGTTTCAGGTTATAAAACCGTAGCTTTCTTAGCTACAATAAATTGTTATTCACTCAAATACATGGGGGGATGGCTACGGCCATGAAGCCTTACCAGAGATTAATTGAATTGGAACCGGGATATTCCGCCGAATGCATACGTTACAGGAGAATTGGCGGAATATGTTTTAGGCCCAATTATTTGCGGTTAGCCCCCTTTTGATAGTTTTATGATGGTGTGGTTGTGTCCACACCGCAGACAGAGTTCTTTGTGGATTTAAGCATAGCGTCGCGCTGTGCAACCCCAATGCCGAACTCCTTAGATGTTGAATTTGGACTGATACCGTGGTTCCAGCCAAAGCGGGAAATGCGTGAAGATGCGTTAAATCAATTTAGATTTGTACACCTATAATGCCGCATTTACGATGCGCATAATCCAATGTCAGTTAACGTATTGCACTTATATAAGCCGACGGTAAGAGTTTAACATATGGCAACTCGTATATCCTATTACGATGCGCATCGCATGCCGTAAAACCTTGCAAGCTGGTAACTTTTACGTTACGTGACGTTTCCGTTTAGTGAGGTGAGCTCAACAGCAAATCACAAGGCAAGATTCCAACAAATTAAATGAATTCAGAGATTCAATAAAAACGCAGCCCACAGTGTCGTAAATCGCACCGGTTACTCGAATCCACGAAACATTTTGAATTGCTAGGTTTTGAAAACCAAAATGCAATTTTTCGTAGAATATTTTTATAGCTTTAAATGATAATTGAGCCAGTACTTTTCAAACGGAATATCATATTTCTACTGCCGTGCTAAATGATGAACATTTTCTTTCGCGACGCCCGCTTAAAGTACGTAGTCAAGTAAATATGTAGATAATTTCCGTGTCGTGGCCTGTCTCTATTTTTTACTACTTTTCATAAAGTATGATTTTCACCAAAGAAGCAATAACTATCACTATGTTCTTACGACTATTGTAAATATTGTATGTTAAACATTACGTGACAACGTTTTACGTTGTGCCTACATGACGAAGGTAAGCCCATAACGAAAGTTTCTCAGATTACGAAGCGCAGCAGATGTGTCGTCTGTTATGTTATTCGAGATCCCGAAAATGATGGAAAGAAAATGTCTACAGGGCGGTCAAGAACGGTAAGTCCTCGATTTGAATCGCGGACAAGGCAGGCGTCGACACTGCCATTAGAAATGTCGGACACGTTATTGCACGAGCAAAGCAAATTACAGAGAAAATCGCCTCTCACAGAAAAGCACAAACTGGCGAGAATGGCTTTTGCAGAAAATCACTTGCGTTGGAAGAAAAAATGGCACTGTGTAATTTTTACAGACTAGAAAAAATTTAACCTCGACGGACCCGACGGTTTCAGCTATTATTTCCATGACTTACGGAAGGAAGAGAGGGTGTTAAGCAAAAGACAGTTTGGTGGCGGAAGTTTAACGGTTTGGGCTGCTATTGGATACAATGGACAGTCAACTGTTCGGTTTTTAAGTGGGAACATAGACAGCTCCCGGTATGCAACATGAGGAATTTAGAGACAATTTGGGAGCAATCGCGGATCAGCCGTTCAGTTTCCAGCAAGGTAATGCTGCGATTTATAGTGCAAAGGTCGTAAAGCAGTTTTTTCAACAGTAACACACTGATGTCCTCGATTTTCCAGCGAGGTCTCCTGACTTAAATATAATCGAGAATTGTTGGGGGCAGCTTTTGAAGACGTAAACGAATTAAAAAACGCTATTATTTCTGCATGGGGACAAATTTCGAGGAAATATATAAGAAAATTGTTTAATAGTTTACCTAAAAGAATGGTAGAAAGAAAGAATTCCATTCTAAAATCCCTAAATATAAGATATCTTATCTTTTTTAACTATCTGAAATCCGACTTTCTTTAATTATGGGATGTGTTATACAGGAAAACCCCAGGTAATAACTCAAGAGAATGCAATTACGTCCAGTTATCTGAGATGCATACACAACTTCTTGGAATTGTTTTATTATTATAAGATTTCTTGAAAAACATGGGGTGCGTTATCATTTTTACCGCCACTGTATATATTAGAGTTAATTATTGTCTATATGTAACGTATTCTTCCGATGTCGCTTAGTAACCCATCTTCCGCTAATTTTATTCATTAAAAAACTCACCCGTGTTCTATCTTCAGTAACGTCGACCCCCTTAATAGACACAGATCCTTTGAAAATAGTCTCATTTCCGGTTATCATTTCAAATGTTGACGATTTTCCAGCTCCATTCAACCCTAATAATCCAAAACATTCACCACTTTCTACATCAAAGTCAACACCGCGTACAGCATGGATTTCGCCACATCCATAAACTTTATGTAAATTATTGACTCGTAAAGAATTATCTGTAAGAAAAATAACATACGATTTACTGATATACGGGTATATATCATATTTACTGCTGAAAACAAAAACAACAAAAAAACATGACCGCAGTAGAGATAATTAATTTGACTGAAAATTGCTCATGAAAAGCTGATACGAAATGGTTAAATCTACGTTGGCACACTTTGTTCTTACTTTTGCTTAAATGGGGACCTGAATCCACACTATCAAGACCTTCCTCGATAGGGAAGTCAATACGGCCAGTGCGTTTGCAGCATCTCTTCACAGATAATGTGTCGGATAAATGTTGCCTTCGATAGATGTTGTCCCATAAGTATATAAGGAAAATCTGCAAATAATTTTAGAAATAAAAAGCTACTATTCACAACTTATTGATCATCAACAGAATAGGATTTAGCTTTCATTAAGGGGGAAGCCAAATTATTAGAGTTTGAGAATCGAGTTTTTCTATCGCATAGATTGTTAGCTTAGCTATCTCAGAATACGCTGCAGTAATGTCAAAGTGCAAATCGTGTTCCTTTAGATTTTATGGGCGAGCGATTATTGGGTACAAGCTCAGAGTCGAGCACCCAAGAGGTAGTCGCTTTATGTCTTTACAAAATCTTGTAGTGCCATGTAAATAGCGTATTTATAAATATTTGGCGTTAGTCCCTTATACGAGTGCATTTGTATTTGTTATAACTGTATAATTAACAGTGATAAATGTCTTCATATCCGAAAGGGGTCTTTTCAAACACATTTTTCTCAAAATGATTTTTTTTCACATTTGCAGGAAAAAGTAACAAACCGATCATTATGCGAACCATATCTACAACCTTTTCGATTTCAGATAAAAATTGGAGTATGTGAAAAAAGACTTCTAATCTGGTTTCCCCCCTTAAGCTATAAATAGTTCGCCACAAAAATTGCACGAGACAAAAATTAGTCATACAAACCTCAGCACAAACGAACAGCGATATCATGTAGATGTAAAATTTATTCTCGTTAAGCGGATCGTCGAGAATCTGTTCAGTGCCACTTTCGGTTTTTAATTTATTGCGTCGGTTAATGAAATAGTTTTCGTTTATAGTAATCAATTGGTGCTTTAGTGCGAAATCCGGTAATATCATCAATATGATTATAAAAATGTCGTACGTTTGCATAGCTTTCTCGTTTGCTGAGGTGATGATAGGGACTATCGCTGCAAAGTTAATTTTATAAATTAAGTTTATATTCTATTTAACTCCCGGAAAAGTGTAATTGTATAAAGTCAACATTTTTACACTTACTAGAAATTATTAAAAAGAAAAACAAATATGTAGATAGAGTCGAGATGGATCGGAAACTGATCGCTAGGATATACAAAAGTGGCAAATATGCTATTCCATATATAGCAATTGTTGCAGCTATTTTCTCTGCAAGAAATTTTAAATCGGTAAATCGTTAAGTATTGTGCAACAGAATGTGTCGTTGATATTTTAAAAATTACTTACTTATTTCTTCACCCGTGTAAATATACTTTGTATCCAGAATGTGTAGAGTTGCATATACGAGAAGACTCAAGAAAACATGTAATAGTACATCAAATGCAGTGTACGAAAGCCAATAAACGGTGCGCGAAATATTTTGAAGTTTGTTGAATTGTGTTCTCTTCTCGCGGAATGGTAGGGATACATAGAATAGCATGTAGAAAAAGCATCCTGTAATGAAAAGGGAACTTTTAGAACAACGAGGCAACAACAAGGCACGAAAATAGACCTAGTGTGATCAAATTATAAGTGCAACGAGTTCGTAGTGTTTTGGGGGGCATGCTTTAAGTTGTTGGAAAAAAATATCACACATTTAGGGGCGATCATGAAATTTCTGAAGAGTTTCTTCAAACGACATTAATTTCGTATGAATATGGAGTGAATTATTTACAAACAGTTTTCTTCTAACGATTTTACGATCTTTGAAAATCCCCTACTTTTAGACAGAATATCAACAATGAAAATATTATACAATGTCATAGTGGCCCATTGACCGAGGGCCATCTAACTTGTTACTTTCTTGAATTTTGTTGTTGTTATATTTCGAATATTTCGCTGTTTTTTTGTGTTAATCCCATTTACAACCAACTACCCATACTAAATTTCAATTTTTTAGAGCATTACGTTCCTCCTTCATCTTCCAAGGCGGTCTGAAGTCTGCGGTCTCCAAAGGTTTTGTGTCTACTCTCCTAATCGAGGGACGACGTGCCCTCATCTATAGCGTGATTTTCCAGGCGGTCGTTTACCTACCATCCTGCCTTTGAGTAGGCGTCTGGGGATTCTTCTGTCATCTTTGGATTTCACATGGCCTGTTCACTAGAATACCATACCATAATGCAGATTCTGATTCGTTGTATAATGGATACAGCAATCTTTTATATATCATTCGCTATTCACCCTCACTGATTGATTTTTTGTTCTCCAGCCATCTTTGCCGTAACACAAGATCGGTCAAACCAAAGTTCTATATATGATGCACTTCAGAAAGTTTTGTGAGAATTGCGCCTAAATACACAACGCTATCGACTTGTTCGAAGTCGTAAGCGTTTATGGTTGTTTGTTTTTCCTAGTTTGCGTCATCATTTTGATCTTTTTCATTCAGGCCAACTTTGTCAACAAACGATAGGGCCTGCTTCATGCTCTCATTCACTCCTGGCAGGATATTTATATCATTTTGTTGAAAGCGGTGTTGAAAAAGGTTTTGACCAGTTCTCCGCCCTGCTTTAATCCACAGTCTGAGTCGAAACATCTCGTTAGCTGGTTTTCTATCTTCACTTGAGCACTAGACTGATTCATTCTCATTCTCACGAGTCTAATCAGTTTCGCTGGAAATTCAAATTAAGACAATATTTTGTACAGTACAGATCGACTGATACTATCATATGTTTGTATGGACGAAGATTCGCTGTCCATGTCTGTTCACTGTATTTCTCGCGAAAAGATTAATGGATTCAAAAACCCAACACCACCATCCCCGTCGCTAATAATGCTTTTTATTTAACAAATACCGCTATTTCGTTAACAACGAACTGCTGGCTGATGCAACCAAAATTTAAACTTACATATAATACTATTGGATATTATAATTACGCTTAGATGTTCTGTGAATCTTGTAGTAACCAATTTGTCCGGTGTAAACTTTTGGACATTCAGAGTTAAATACCTTATATATTCCGCTAATGTGTCCGATATGTGTTTGGGATTTTTTTCGTATGACAGGCTTGTTTTTAGCTGGACCAAATGATAAGTATATTGGATTTTTATCAGAGGAGTAAGTTATACTTATGCGCTTTTTGGTCTTTGTTGCAAGTACAGTGTGTTTAGGTTATCTATTCCCATTTTCCAAGCTTTCTTTTTCATCATGGACTCTTATCATCTTGCTATCAATTCCGTTCTAATTGGCCGTTTGCGTTATGTACAGTTTTTGCATACAAAAATTTTCTGATGAGAGAGTTGATGGATCATTGTATCGAATACTGTCTTTCTTGCCGACAGAGGCACTAGGGATGGTTCGCTGAGCATTCATCGGTTTCCGGTAGATGTGGAATGAGAGGTGCCCATTCTATGTGAGGAGCATAACGTAGTTCTCTATTGGCTGACAGCATTGACCCGAAATATTTAAATCGCTCAGTTCTGGGCAGGTTACTGCCATTGCCAGAACTGAGCGATTTAAATATCTCGAGGGGCAGGTTACTGCCATTGCTAGAACTCAGCGCTTTAAATATCTCAAGTCAATGCTATCAACCAATGGAGAACTGCGTAATGAAATCGCTTCACGCATTAACGCAACCTGGATGAAGTGGCATTCCCCAACTGGTGTTCTTTGTGATCGACGTATTAGCGCACGTCCCAAATCTAAAATTTACTGCAATGTCCTCCGTCTGCCGCTCTCTATAGTTCTGAGTGGGCGACTATAAAAGACAATGAACAGCGTCTTGCGGTAATGGGGACGAAGATGCTGCATTGCACTGGGGGCGTGACACGTTTTGATCACGTCTGAAATGAGAATATCCGAGAAAAACTGCGAGAGAGACGTTTTCGATGGTGTGTCACGTAATTCACGGTAATGAGAATTCACCAATATTGGTCTGAACATCGAAGCCAATTGTAAGCAACCATAAAGCCGGCCTAAACAGCAGTGGCTTGATACGCTGGATGGGGATTTAAAGGACTCGCGATTACATCCTGATCATGTATTTGATAAAATAAAATGACGAAACCGATCACGACGAGCCGACCACTCTTGTGAACGAGACAAAGGCTGAAGAAAAAGAAAAAGATGTGAGACGCAACGAGTGCACGACAGCTCCGTGTCACATAGCGTAAAAATTCCATTGCCCTCTATTTTTTAGAAAGCGACTTAAATAAATCATTTGATGGAAACCCCTGTATTGATAATAGTCCACTTCATACGCTTCACACTCTGAGTTTAATATTATTACCAAATGCCAAGAATGTAAGCTATATCAAATACAAAAAAAGGCTGGGGAGAATTAGATTCTTCTTGAATGGAATTTTAATATTTCAATCGAATGTCAATTATTCTCGTTAATTATGACGTCAGCATGTTGTTTGTATGGCTTAGGATGCAGTTAATTCGTACGAAATTGATAAGTTTGAACTTTGACACCAATAGTTGGATTTTCATGACAATTGGCATGTGTATGCACGAGGCTGTCCTTTATGTCGGTGCAATTTAGTACACTTAGGATGAACCTGAGGGGAGTTTTTTAGTCAATTTCTAAAAGTTGATAATATGCTATTAGTAAATTTATTTAAGCAGATACCGGATTGTACATCTCTCGAAGATTAGTGTTCATATAAGTGTTTTACACAAAACCTTAAAAAGGGCTGCAGATAAGTAGATTCTTCATAAATGCGACTTTAATATTTCACGCGAATGTCAATTATTCCCGCTAATTATGACGTCAGCATCTTATTTGCATGGCTTTAGAAGTAGTTAATTCGCGCGAAATTGCTAAGTTTGAGCTGTTATAACCTTAGCGTTAATAGCCAGATTTCCATGAAATATTGTCCTCTATGCTGGTACGAAGTCCTAGGATGAATTTAAGGGGGGTTTTTCAGTAAATTTCCAAAAGTTAGTAATATACTATTAGTAAGTTTATTTGAGCAGATATTGGAATGGGATGTATTTTGAGGTCTAGATTTCATCTAAGCGCACCACTCTCTGATTTTTAGGTTGGCTAGTTTCCGAAAATGAGTCCTGTCTTACTTTAAGTGCATACATTTTGACTCGTTACTCACTTACTTTACAATTCACGCCAAAACTAATGTCAATTTCGAAAAGTACAAATCGAGACCTTTCATTTGATATCCTACACGACTATATCCGGTGAACAATTTTTTTGAATCCCCCTTTGCATGTATGGGAAGCCCACCTTTAAACTCCACTTAAATTTATGCCACTCGCTGTATGCGTGGGATTTCATAGTTCCCATTTGTCCACCAAATTTCGTTCGAATCCGTTTAGCCGTTTTGGAGAAAAGTGCGTGTGAGAGACAGACAGATAGACAGGCATTGAATCGATTTTAATAAGGTTTTGTTTTACACAAAACCTTAAAAATGTTACTTTGCCGGTTTCTGCCATCTATTGGGTAAATGTTATCTTCAGGTGTAATGCGTTGATAGTGTTAAGCGTTACTTATTTTGTTTTTAATGACACTTATCAAGATGTCATCTACATCTCTCAGTCATGCTTTCGGTAGGATTTGCTATTACTCCATTATATTTTCAGTACATAACTTACCGAGAATATCTGATTTATCGTTAATTTTCTGCACAAAAATCCTCGGTGATATTCACAAACGATTTTTTCGAGAAGGGTTCGAGGGTTCTTTTCATTACTTTTGATAGCAACATGTTCACAAGAACGATATCCAGCTATAGTTCTCACAGAAGAGGTTTGTTACCTTTTCTTCTAATTAGGCCAAATGATACCTTCACGCCGGTCTTCTGGCATAATTTCGTCAGATCAAACAGTGTTTAGGAGCGCATGAAGCTTGGTCACCATCCCCATACTCCTCGCTTTTAGTAGCTTCGCAGATATCCAGGAATTTACGTTTTTAAGTTTGTGTTTTTTAACCCGCTACTTCCCTATTTTGCAATAGATCTCCAAACTAAGATCTACTCGTGGAGGTAGTAATTGAGACCTTTCTTTTGATATACGGAATCATCACCAAAATTGATTTCAATCGATCTAACCGTTTTCGGGGACAGCGCGTGTGACATACAATGAACCTAAATCGAATTTTGTTTTACATAAATTCCTAAAAATGAATAGTAGTAGACTTGGAAACATAGTTTTGTGAGGAAGAAGACAAAATTACAAATTGCAGAAAGGATCATCCTCTGGGACAGGCAGTGGTAACATCAATTCATGTCTGATTCATTCTATGAAATAGCTACGAACTTTAGTAGTCTCATTTAAACATTGAAAAAAATTCTCTACAACATTTAATAAATTCCTCTCATCAGTTCTACGAGATAGTTACTTCATAATTGTGTTTATGCGCTCAGGAAGAACAAGTGAAAACACTCATCGACTGATTTTTATGACCGAGCCGATTTCAACAATATCAATTTAAGTATTTTTGAATTCCAATGAGTTACTAGATGAATTTATTGAAAGTAACCAAACGGAACAATTTGTACACCGAACATTTGAAAATATCTCGATTTCAACCGTTGGGCATTGTATCAAATGTTCTGCATATTTCCGATTATTGATAAACGGGCAGCGCTTGAAAGTAGAGGGTAATTCTGACTATTTCAAAAAGGTAACCTAGAATATGCAAAATCCAGATGTTCACTCGTCTTTATTGCTGAAAATATGTTCATTCTACTTTCTACCAGCTTATTCGCCTTTTGATATGGCCTATGCCTTTTCATATTTCACCTTTTTTGAATCATAACACTTATAAGAAAGGATGCCCAATATATCGAATATATCTTGGAATCTATTTTGGAAATTTATCAAAATGTCGATGTATAGTCGTGTGCAAAAGAAGTCTTAAACTCGTAAAATAATTGCTGAGGTGATTTACAGAAAAATAATCCAAACTTGAATATTATTTGTTCTCGGTTTCTTTCAATCGTTGCTCATTATCTAGTTTGCTAATAATATTTCAATTTTAGTGTTGTTCCAATGTATGAAAAAATGTGCCAAATAATACTAGCCATTAAAATATCACAACCGATAACAGCTATGATGATGAAATCCGCGTACGATTGTTGTCAACCAACAGAGCCTATTTCAACTTACAAAAACTGTTTCGCTCCAAACGGCTCACCATAGGGTCGAAGCTCTTACTGTACAAGACAATGATCTTGTCAGTCCTCATGTATTCCTCGGAGGCTTGGGTTTTTAGCAAGAAGAATTGCGAACTCTTGGCCGTGTTCGAGAGAAGAATCCTCTGAATAATTTTTGGCCCTCTACATGACGATGGATGATTCCGTTTCCCACATAACGACGAAATCTATGAGCGATACCATGACCGCCAGGTTGTGGATAAAATCCGGCTCAATAGGTTATGATGGGCGGGTCACTTAATCCGTATGGATGAGGATGATGCAGCCGGAAAAGTCTATAAGGGTAATGTCCATAGTAGAAAAAGAAGACGAGGCAGACCCTGCCTAAGATGAAGCGTTGGAGTGGGTCAGGACGCCAGACAGGTTTTAGGGATATCGAATTGGTGGACCCCGGCGCAAAACTGGGATGTCTGGAGTTCCTTATTAAAGCAGGCCTAGACCGGATATCGATTGTTGCGCCGTTGATGATGATGATTAAAATATTGAATATAGTGAATAATTCGTAAACGTTTGGTTAAGTATGAATCAATCGAATATTGTCCAGTAGCTAATGCAGAGCTAAAAAAATTCAGAAAGCTCGAATTTTCGGATGAATTTAGGTTCTTCAATTTTTAACACACTAAGTGGAATCTTCGAAATAAGCCAAAGCGTGATTTTAAGTGATTCTACGGTAACTATAAGAAGCAATTAGTCCTTGGTTTTTATGTGTTCCAGATTAGTTAAAATTCAATATCGTATTAATATTGCTATGGCTAGGTACAACGGTTGCAAATTTGCGTCGCTACGTACAATAACGTGAGAATTAATTGGTGAAAACTAGGGTCAGATTTTTGCATAGCGCCGCACAATCACCCGACCTAATATCTTTTAGTATATTTGTGATGAACCAGAACCAGTCTTACAAAGCCGGAAGATTTAATGCACCGTATAACCCGAGGATTCAATCTAAAAAAGTCCAGGAATCGGAAATTAAACGTTTCAGGTATGAAACTTTTTATGTATTTCTTCTTTGAAGAGTTTCGTTTACAATTGCTCTATTGCTGTGTAGCTAACATTTGATTGTGTACTAATTTTCAAAACTCTTTGCAAGCAATATTATATGTTGCGTAGTACAAGTAACATTTAGACATTTTACCATCCTTTAATAAATGAACTTGAGTGAGTTAACAAAAATAATTTTGCATTATCTGTATACGATTCTTTAGTACATATTATGCGCCAGACATGTCTTGAGAAGTAGCAAATCCACACGAGGGAAAACAACTACGACCTACTACGACTACAATATTACAAATCCAAAACATAAAATTAAACTTCTTTCTGGTCCCGCAGCTAACTAATAATTACTTCTAAGACGCTCAACCTCGATGATTTGACGCCCATCGCTTTAGCCATTCAGGCAATCTTCTTCTGTTTCTTTACCCTTTGTCCCGTACGATAGCGGAGTCCGCTCGTCTAAATCGAAGCCACCATATTTTTCGATCATAAACTTCGTTAGGGACTAGCCAAAGAGTTTTCATCAGCTGACTTATATGATTACATCATTGAAGACAACCGCATCCGACAATTTTTCCTCCATGAGTGCAGCCTCTTCTCGATCGTGATGTCCTCAGTTTGGATGTGATCACAGCATGTTATGCCACGACACCACAACAACACAACATCTATCTTTCTGCCATCGCGAGGCTGCATTCATTGACTTTAGTAGTCGGCGAGCATTCAGCCTAAACGTCGATTCATCAAATCGTCCCTGTATTATTTTGCGATAATTATGACATTGTGTAATAAATTAACCTGATTTGTGATGAGGAGTTTGTGAACCTTTGGCTTAAGTTGACAATAGTTCACAATTCCAGCATTTCCATAAAATTTCACGTCAATAGATATAATAACGTTTGAGTAATGTGCGTGTAATAGAAAGTAAGTCAATTTTAATAGTTTTGCTTCCAAAATATCTTCAAAACGAATGGGAATAAGTATCTAATCTTCTTACTGTATTTTCTCGGGATACATATTTCGGTCACCCGAAATTTTCATTATTCGATTATGACTTCTCTACTTATTGTTCTAATTTAAATATAATTATATCCAACAATGCTTGGCGATCAAGCCAAAGCTTTATCCTTTCAGTCAATTTTCAATAATTGTTAGTTTAATGTCATATTATGTTATGTAATGATTGTTCGTGTAAGTCTATTAGTGCGAAAAGCGCTTTTGTCTTTGGTGCAGATGTCGTTGTCTCCCATTAACCAAAAGGACTTTACAAGTTCTGGCTGGCTGTGGAAACGTAGAGGAATTCCACCATTGCGCTGGCGAGGGGAGCAAAAACTGTCGTAAATAGTAATGATTGCAATTGCCTTAAAGGTGATCATAAGCCTTACGATGCTCCTGTGAAGGTTTCTCATTCACGATGATGAGTACCTACAGAAATAGAAGGAGCACTTCACCACGGTTTTGAATTGTGTAACATCCAGTGAAGTTGTATCTCCTGTGGATGAGCCATCGTAACATGCGGATACGGACTGCTCCCCGAAACAGAAAAAAAATTATTTTTGCCATCAACCTACTGGAACGGAATAAAGCCGGTCGTCTGTCCTAGTTGCTTCTCAAATATGTGCAGCCCGCCATCAAGTAGATGGTGGGCTCAGGACAAGCTCATCCCAAAACAAAAAGTTTCACTTAAAGGAAGTAGAGAAGGGAGAAAGACGAGGAGCCAACACGGTGCGTTCTTCGGTAGCGATGCACGTCATCGAGGAGGGTCATTCTGTGACGAGACCAAATCTGGAGCTGGTGCGACAAGTGAATAAGCCACACACCTTAGACGCTTGGGAGAGCTTGGAAATATTGCGAAAGGATACGTCAAAATTGATGAACACAGATGGAGGGAATTGTGCACCGAGGCTAATTAAAAAACTCGTTGACAAACATAGGGACCGCTCCACCCACTAAACTATTGATAATTGGTGGCCATTAACCCAAAAATTATAAGATCATCCCTACCTGCATGTGGACCTTTTTACGTTTTTCTCTTTACCTTTTAGAATGTGTACCCACATAACTTTTTACAATTTGTACCTACAGACCTTTAATTTGATTTATTTAAAAACAGGAAATACTTCCCAATGATTAAGCTTAAGTACTGAGGAAGAGAGTAAGTAGCTCTCGAAATGCGTATTTACTAACTATTAAAATATATTGTAGTAGGAGAAAGCTACCTAGTTTTATTTTTATTTAGAAGAACTACAGGCATCGGAACGATAACTAGTTTTTGTAAGCTGAAATAGGCTCTGTTGGCTGCCAACAACCGTGCGCGGATTTATCATCGTAGCTGTTATCGGTTGTGTTTTTCGACCCTAAATAGGAGAAATTATCAACGGTCTCAAAGTTGTAGTCTCCTTTCTTTATTCTTCCCGTTTGACTAGTGCGGTTTGATGTTGTTGGTTGGTTGGTTTTCGATGCTGACGTTGCCACCATATATTTTGTTTTGCCTTCATTGATGTGCAGCCCAAGATCTCGCGCCGATCACCGCCTGCTCGATCTGGATGAAGGCAGTTTGTACGTCTCGGGTCGTTCTTCCCATGATGCAATTATAATAATAGATTCGCAAGTGATACTCATCGTCGGCATCGGCTCCGCACTCAACTATTGCCGCCCCCACTTATATTACGAGGAGCGATAACGATTGCCGATCACAAAAGAAATATCACTATCATTTGGCAATACGGTGATGTGGTAATCTGAGATGATCTCGTAAAGTTTGGATCGGGCTCGGTGATGATAAGGTGATATTACACTTTAAGCTGTCGTCACTTTTGTGATATTACATACGAATACATCACCTATCCATCTCTACTGCCAATTTCATGCATTACCACTTTTATATTATGTAGCTAATCCCCTGATTTTCGCAAAGTAATTATGTGGTACTGGACTTCTTAATCTATATATCGATATTTTTAAATACTTTTTGCCATTCCTATTTGTATGATACTAATATAATATACATTTATATTGTATGTTTGTGTGCGCATTAGAGTGCATGGCAAAGTATGCACGGCTGTATTCAGTCTGCAACAGAAGTAGCACCGCGCATAAACATTAATATAGAATAAAATTTATTTTATAGAACATAGTAATGTCTCTCATTTCCACCACCTCATCTTAAAACTTTGAAATTATAAGATAGATGGGACTCACCAATAGGAACAATTGAACTGAAATATTCAAGTCGAGCCGGACTCACAATGATAGACCTATGTAATAAATTTAAAAAACGATATTGACCGTGTAAGGTTTAAACTATTCTTGTATGTATGTATAACATGTATAACACAAACTTACCTCGGGATTGGTGCATTATGCGTTTTGATAGTTATATTATGTTTCGAATTGAATTTCAATAGAACATTATCCACGAGATTCAACATCGACACCGAACTATGCAAAATGTTATTTGAATATAACATTTTTATTATTGGAGCAGCATTCTCATTAGTTTTCAATTCAACAGCACCAAATATGCGATCGTAAAAATGCGTAATATTTTTCTCTTGAATAGTAAGCAGAGCTAGGAATGAAAATTATTAGTTAAATGTTTAAAACCATCGAAAATAATTCATGCATACTTTCTTCCAAAGACTCATGTTGAGCAATGTATTTCGGAACTGCGTCCATACTTTTTATTTCACTATCCAAATATTTCTCAAACTCAGAAAATCCAGGTGCTATTTTCAGATAAACTTCACTGCCTGGAATATTTATTTGCAACTTGAGTAGATTTTCAAGCTCTAATGAGGATGTGTCCGTATTCATAATCCAGAAAGCAATTCCAATAGTAAGTATTGGGAATGAGTACTAAAAATACGTCGTTGAATTAATCTTGAAAATGCAGGTAGAAATTCAGCAGTATACCATAATTAATGTGTAAAGCCATTTGTTTCTCATATAAACGAGCTTCTTATAAATTACACCCAGAACTTGATGAAAAACAATAGAAGCTTGGTTTGTAGAATGTGACCCATTTTTAAGAGATTGATATGGGACCTTTGACTCCGTTTGGTTACTATTATCAGCTTCATCCTTGCCTGCACAACTGCAATTAAAAATTGCGTTATACCAATCTAAAATACCCAATATCAATCCATTTTGTATATTACTTCAGAAAAACATCTTCCAACGAACTGTTTGTAATACTAAAGCACACTATCTTTAATCGATCTTTCGCTTCTTCCAGCTCTTTCAATAGTGCCGGGAAATATTCCCTATCCGAATAAGGCAAAGTTATGCAATATGTAGGTTTTATAATGGACTGTAATAAAAAGCTATCATCAATCTCTGAGTAGAATAAAACCTTGACATGAATTACTCACATGTATTTTCGCTTTCGGAATGAATCTGTTTATAAGAGGCATAACTCTATCTATATCCGTATCTTGGAAAAACTTATCCGTTAATAACTTCAGCACATAACCTGAACCATAGCTTCGTTTTAATTCCATTGAACTTCCACTGCAAACAAGTTCTCCGTGCGACATGATAGCGATTTCATCTCCCAAAACTTCAGCTTCTTCCATATAGTGCGTGGTAATGAGGATAGACCTAGACTTTCTTAATTTTATTAATATATCCCAAAGAATTCGCCGAGATTCAGGATCTAAACCAGAAGTGGGCTCATCAAGAATTGCAATTCTAAAAGAAAGGAAATAACTGTATATGGCCTGAATGATCATTATTTCAACCATATTTACGGAGTCTTCCCGGATATGGCCATTCCCAGCGCCAGTCGTCGTTTCATGCCACCTGATAAATTCTCCCCCACTTCATTTGCTTTTTCTTTCAATAATAATTCGTTTAACAGCGATAACGCATCATTTTCTGCTTCTGCGTGAGTTCGGCCTCGTAGCTGTATTTGTTTTATGAATATTATTACTTCTAAAATAAGAATCTTCAGTACGTTACCATTGAAAAGAAGTAGAGATGTTCTTTGCAAGTGAGGTACTGCATAAAGATATTATGCTGTGGACAGTAGCCTATAGTATTTCTATACATTTCCACATTTTTTTCTCCGAAAACGATGATATCACCAGAGGTTTTTTCAACTGATCCTGTAAAATAAATAAAACCTAAGAAATATGTTTCACTAATTCTGGAAAGTTTATTTTTTTTAGCTTGTGCTATTATATAATAATAATAATATAATAATCGTTGGCGCAACAATCCATATTGGATCAGGGCCTTAAAGTGTGTTGGAGCACTTCATCCAAGACCATAACGGTACCCTACAATACACTGTAGGAGGTAATGTGGTCAGCATTGCGCTCGCCCGAGATTATTACCCTGATTTGACTCAGGTACTCATTCACAGACATCCGGCCACGGTAACAAATCTCTCAGCCGCGAGTGAGATTTGAACCGCGACGTTCCGCTACGACAGCCCAGTGCTCTAACCACTTGAGCCATCCGGATACTACTGCTATGATATAGTTTGCAAATATAGTATAGTGGAAACTGCAAGGGGGAGCTTTCAGATGTAACAAAAATTATATTCTATATTAGCACATTGTTGGTTGCTTGCAAAACCAACAATGTGATAGATTACTATTTTGGTACTTTCATGGGATATTGTACAAAAAATTTGAAAGGGGGATCTCATTCAGGTATATTTTTAGGATTTTATAGATACAATAATGATTTCTATTAGACAGTTTGGAGATTGATACCCTCCGCATATTAATTTTGAACCCAAGACTCAGACTCAGCTTTTTGTATATGATCAAAGCCTCCTTAACCTATTCCATCAGGCTAGAGTAATAATTACGTACGGCAGATGTGTTTTTGATTTCTAATACAGGCCGTCTAATCAGTTGCGCTCGACCTCTATTCTTCCCTTTCAGCTTCCCATTTACTTTAGAAATGAGCAGTATAAATTTAGCAATTCCAAATGACTTCTTTAAGTGTTTCCTTGTTGTTCCTTGTTCTGCCAATGTTTATTTGCAAAAGCGATGTCATTTGAAAGTATGCATCGCATTTTCGAATATGCTGTAAAAAGTATTTGGATTCTTGAGTAGCTCCAACAATATGAGTCAGAAATGGCTGTGGCGGCACAGTTAGTGGTGGGGAGTTGACCTTGAACAACACATGCCAGGCATTTCTTACTGAAACTACAAAGCGCGACGATATAGCCACAATATAGCCATTTGATCAATGAGAACATTTCGGTGCATTTTGTAATCGTAGCCTTCATTATAATTGATTGCTTCTTTATTGAGGCTAATTCTCAATCTTGATCGTTCAGGATCACATCGTGTCTCTTGCTGTTCGGGGATTGCAGCAGCTATAAAAGTAGACGGTTTCGCTCGAAGATTTGTTATTCATACACCATGTTGGTGAGATGTTTCGGCAGCTCTTGAAGTGGAAGCTAAACTTGTAGGTTGTCTAACTGTGCAACTCACTTCTCTTGAAGTGGAAGCTCTGATCCGGTTATATTCTCGGCATCAGTCTTATTCTTATCATTGTTCAGTAGTTATTTTTCAGACCGCGACTCTCGTTCTTCAGATATTTCAGCAGCTCCACTAGCTGGCAGTTGCCGTGCATGTGTGGTTGAATCTTCCAATGTTTGATTTTTTGGTTGGCATTTTCAACAATTTTAAAAATTTAATGTATCATCAATGACAATTATTAAGACGTTAAGCCGATCTACTGTGGCGCCATCTCAGGGCAAATTACAACAACATGGATAACACCAAAATATTTCCACTAAAAATCACACATATTGGGTTGGGGAAAAAGAAATGTCGTATTTTGTCCATAGATGGCGACACTTAAACATATCTTGTGTTGTATTTATCGCATCGGGTCATATTATACAGCGATTTGAAGACGACAATCTGTGCTACAAGTGTCTCTTTGACAGTGTTGTGATCGTGTGTTTCAGTCTCAAGTTATAGCGCGTCAAAGATGAAGTCCACCAAGAAAGAAATTCGTCATATTTTACGTTTTTACTACCTGAAAGGTAGAAATTCAACGAAGGCGGCCGAAAAAATTTGTGAAGTTTATGGGCCCGATACTGTAACGATTCGCACAGCACAGCGTTAGTTCGATCGATTTCGTTCTGGTGTAGTGGATGTCGAAGATACACCCCGTACTGGTGGGCCAGTCGTCGTAGAAACCGATAAAATCGTCGAAATCATCCAAGTAGACCGGCATGAGAGCATTCGCTCCATTGGCGAGAAACTGGGTATAGACCATAAAACCGTTTGGAACCATTTGCAAAAGATTGGATTCCAAAAAAAGCTGGATGTTTGGGTGCCACACGAGATGACGCAAAAAAATTTCTTGGACCGAATCAGCGCCTGCGATGCACAGCTGAAACGGAACGAATTCGATCCATTTTTGAAGCGGATGGTGACTGGTGACGAAAAGTGGATCACGTACGACAACCTCAAGCGAAAAAGATCATGGTCGAAGCACGGCGAGCCGGCCCAAACCATCGCCAAGCCCGGATTGACGGCCAGGAAGGTTTTGCTGTGTGTTTGGTGGGATTGGAAGGGAATCATCCACTATGAGCTGCTCAACTATGGCCAGACCCTCAATTCGGTCCTCTACCGTGAGCAACTCGACCATTTGAAGCAGGCGATTGACCAGAAGCAGCCAGAATTGGTCAATAGGAATGGTGTTCTGTTCCACCAGGACAACGTTCGGCCTCACACATCTTTGATGACCCGCCAGAAGCTACGGGAGCTCGGATGGGATGTCCTATCGAACCCGCCGTATAGTCCGGACCTGGCATCAAGTGATTATCATCTTTTCCGGTCCATGCAAAACGCTCTTGGTGCTACTAAGTTGGCCTCAAAAGAGGCTTGCTAAAAGTGGCTGTCTGGGAAAGGGGGATAATGAAGTTGCCTTCTAAAATGCAACAAGTTTACGACCAAAACGGCGCATATTTGGCTTAAATCGGATAATTCTAAGTATGTTAAATAAAGCGTCAAATTTCGATCACAAAGACGACATTTCATTTTCCCCATCCCAATATATATCAATTTTCCCAGCGATCGAGTGAACGGTATAAAATATCTGTTGCATCGCCATCTAGTGGCGGATATATACACTGACAACTTCTATTTTCAAGATTTTGTATGAGACAAACCGTTATCAAAGTCTATTCTGGCGGTCGGTCACATGAGATTTACTCCGAAACGGCTGGAACTATCGTCTCGAAATTTGGTGAGAATATGTGATCTGTGAACCACTACATGAGCAACGAGAGGCATCATTTTGTCTTGGATTTAAGGGAAGGCCCCCATACATGGGGTGGAGCAATATTTTTTCACAGAATATGGTCATGTACAGTATCAAACGAAACGGCTCAATTTGTACTTTTCGGTGCGTGAGGACTCAAAATGTGTGCCCCAAAAAATGAAACAGATTTCGTTCTCAGAACCTATCCAACCGAAATATCTAAAAAAATTACAATAATGCATCGATACAAAATCTAGGCCTCTCAATTCATCCTTTATCTGCTTAAATAAAATTTTGAGTTTGTAGATATCTGCCAAAAGAAAAACGTGCATATAAAGTTCTTCACATAAGATGAACACAAAACCTTCATACGTGAAGCGCCCAGAACAAAGACTATGAGGATCGGTAATCGAAACCCCGAAAGTGAACACATATATGTGAAGAGATATGTAATAAACTGTATTTTGACCATAGTTAAATATAACGCTTTATTCATCTCCCTACATACATGATGGACAACGCAGAATATCAATCTTTGTTTTTAAATATTTTTATTTATTAAGTTTAAAGTTGGTTAGGTTATTCCTTTAGTTAGTCAGGGATATTCCTTTTGGATATTAATGCCGGTCCCTGGACCACATCCCGTGAATCGACAGTGTTTTTTTTTTATATATATAGTGCTCGGATTTATCATATCACTTATTCCTCCAGCTATCATTGTTTTAAGTCCTTATTCAGGACGTTGCAGCGACTATATCGTTGTCGAACTCCATGTTTTCACTTCCTTTGTTTTTAGATTTGGTTTTGTATGTAAAAAGTAGGCGAGGTCATTGTTTCTTACCCCTCGCATTACCCAGGCTAAACCATTCACCGATTAACATCCTTAACATGGTTGAGGATTTTCACTGCTGTGCTTGTTATAATAATAATAATAATCGTTGGCGCAACAATCCATATTGGATCAGGGCCTTGAAGTGTGTTAGAGCACTTCATTCAAGACCGTAACGGTACAATAGGAGGCAATGTGGTCAGCATTGCGCTCGCCCGAGATTATTACCCTGATCTGACTCAGGTACTCATTCACAGCTAAGTCGACTGGTATCCGACGTCAAATCACGATGCAAATTCCACTGCCACCAGTGAGATTTGAACCGCGACCTTCCGTATGACAGCCTAGTGCTCTAACCACTGAGCTATCCGGACCACTGTGCTTGTTATAACTTCGACTTTATCTGCGACCAGCATTGTTATCGTTTTTCTTATCGACCGGTTATAGCACATGTGGGCCAGGTTATGTGTGAAACAAAATCTTATTAAAATCGATTCAGTATGTCTGTTTGTCATACGAAATTTACTCCGAAACGACTGGAGTTATCATTATGACGCATTATGCGCAACAACTGGTATGCGGTCTAGGCCTGCCTTAATAAGGAACTCCAGGCACCCCAGTTTTGCGCCGAGGTCCCTCAAATCAATATCCTTAAAAGCTGCCAGGTGTCCTAGTCTAGGCCGCCTATCTGAGGCAGGGCCTGCCTCGTCTTCTTTTTCCACCATAAGTATTGTCCTTACAGACTTTCTGGGCTGGGTCATCCTTATCTATACGGATTAAGTGACCATATCACTGCAATATATTGAGTCGTTATATAGACTACGAAATCATCCATCCTCTTGTATGGGGCCAAAAATTCGCAATTTTTCTTACTGAGAATTCAAGTCCAAGTAATACACGAGGACTAGCGAGAGCATTGACTTGAGCAGTAAGAGCTTCGACCCTATGATGAGACGTTTGGAACGGAACAGTTTTTGTTAGCTGAAATAGACTCTATTGGCTACCAACAACCATGCGCAGAATTCATCGTCGTAACTGATAGATAGGACAAATTCTCAAGGGTCTCAAAGTTGTAGTCTTCTATCTTTATTATTCCTATTTCATCAGTGCTATTTGATGCTGGTGTTCCTTTGATTTTTGGTGCTGACGTTGTCGTGAAGCAATTTCATAACGCATTCCTCCATTCAATTGTGGGCAGGTCACCACCACTGATCGTGACAATGCCTGTTTCGTTAGGATCGGTTGGATAATCTGCATAAGGCGCTGGACGTTAGATGTCCCGCATCACAGTGCCCATAACAAGGGCAAAGAGGAGTTTCGAGAGAGCGCTTCCTAGATGAACACCAACAGATATTCGAAGCGGTTTTGATATACTTGCCGCGCTTCGAACTATACTTTTCGGATCGTGATAGAACAATTTAACATAGCGCACGAATTCTAGCACTAGATGTTGCCGCAGAGCACGCACACCAAATGAGTTCGTGTCGTACACGATCAAATATTTTCTCTAGATACATAAATGCAATGTATAGAGGGAGATGCTTCTCACGATGTTTCTCCATGAGAAACTGCGCAGTTTATACTGCGTCAATGGTTCCGCAGTTCCGCTTGTTTCACGGTTCTCTGAACGATGCCGCGAATAGTGTTGTGTGCATTCAAAAATCTTTATGATTCTTTCTTTCTTCTTTCTTTTTCATACTGGAACGATGGTGCTTTCTTTCCAGTCAGATGGTGTTCTACCCTTCTCAATAACCCAATTGAAGAATTCACTAAGTCACACGATTGGGTTCCAGCTCTCCGCTTTCCAGAGCTCAGGTGCAATGTTGTCAGGTCCAGTTGTTTTCTCCGATTTCATTCATTTTATTGCTTCAACTTCAAATTTTCTCACTAAAAAACGGTATCCTATTTTTGCCCACCATATTTAAAAACTAAACAGCGAAAATTGAAAATAAGTCCCTTTTCTCTTGACTTTGTTCTTCCAATGCGCAACTATTGGGTTTTACTAAGAATTGATACTCGGACCGCTTAATAATTAAAGCGCTAAATCTCAAAATGAGGTGATTTAACATAAAAATTAGCGTTCAAACCGGACATTACGTCATCGATTGTTATTTTTATATCCATCCCATTGACGTATAGAGGAACTTAAGGAGAAAGTATATAAAATCAAAAACATACCAACTATCATATTGATGGTAGTTGTTTTCCCGGCTCCATTGTGTCCCAGCAACACTGTTATTTTATTATTCTCCACATCCATGTTCAAATTATTCACGGCAACCTTTGACTTTTTTTCTGAAACCGATGTAAAAAGATAAGCCATTCGCAATTTATTTCTTAAAAGTTATCCTTACTCTTCAAACCTCCAAATGTTTTCATCAAATTTCTTATCTTAATAGGAACTTCATGCAAATGACTTTCAGATGAATGAAGATTTTTCGATTGATTCCTCTTTTGTGAGCACTAGAAATATAATATGACTTATTTCACTATTTGATGACAATTATTTAAAGTTTTACCTGCAAAAAATAATAAAACGGCTTCCGAATTCCTCCGAATCCCGGGAATAGATTGCTTAAGTAATTATACAAAACAATATATATCACAAATTGTAATATGAGGATTAAATAAACTTCCAGTAATGTGAAGGAAGTGCTTGTGATTCTCAGGTTTATATCGCTGAAAGATAACGGTCGCCCTAAAATGTAATATTTACATATTAGGTTTAAATACATAGAGAACTTATAGAGAAGGATTTGCTGATACTCACTTTTGTTCGTAAATGTTTGGAGAACTTCTAAACCTTTAAGGAACATGTTGCCACTTATAAGAAACGCAAATTTCTGAAATATACTGTTGTCAATAGCAAATAATACCGTTGGTACGAAACATGCCAAAAACCCTCCAATTTTGGCGAAGTAAACTACATGGAATAAATATTATTAAATAACTGATTCAAGAATTTCTTATACGAATCCTACACACCCGATTTCAGAAAGACTGACATTAATAATGCGTAGTTCATGGTAGCCAAAAGGAAATATACAAATAGCACAACGAAGTATAGGACGCTTACGCTCCCCAGTCCACTGAAGCAATAAGCAATCGCAATGCTTGCAATTGTAAACACGAGATATAAAGCCAAACGGATCATGTAGAAAGTTAGACGGTTAAGATAACTGTGACTTGTTGCAAACGCCAGGTATGCCTGAAAAAATATATTCGAAAGATTCAAGTTACTCTTTTTGAACTCAACAATGTCATCTCGAGAATGTTATTTACTTTCAACGGGATTCTATCGTTTACAAATTAGAATCACTTACCTGCATACCATCTTGCTTTTCTTCGACCAGCGGAACAATAAATGTTGTAAGCATTATTATGTATACGAACAGCATAAAAAGCAAACCGAAAAACACTACTCGGAAACTGTCCACGTCCCATAATTCAATTCTAGGAAATAGTGCTACTTCGATCTGAAATATATATCGAAACATTAGAACATATTTCAGGAGTTTTTACATATCAACAATCCTTACCGGATACGGTCTTTTTCTCGTTCGTTCCTCTATATATTTGCGATCGATAGTATACTGTAGTGCAAAGTAACCACTGGATATATAATCATCATAGACTATAAAAAATATAAAATATGAAAACAGGACTTGAAAATTGAATTAGAGAGTTTGCTTGGTTTTGGCACAGCTGGTTGGCAAATCTTTTTCTAGTCAAAGTCGCAACAACTATTTCTATTGGGTAAACTTTGTAGTCAAATTTACATATATTTTTATAGTTTACAGTCAATGTCCTCGAAAGGAGTAAGGAATCGCGGCCCTTGTAAAAGAGTAATTAATGTTTCAATTCAACCGGGATGGTGATGTGTCAAAGAAAATAAAAATGACTATAATTGCACTTAAGAGCTTCTTTACACACACTTATATACCTACGAAATGTTCCATCTTTTGCGAGTTCAGATTTGCTTACAGTTGTCTAAATCGACATAAGCGATTGTGGATATTGTTAACAACAAAAGGTTTAGATATTCAAACCTTAGAGCTAAGATCGAATTACAAATTAAAGGATACTATATTAATTATAAACGAATATCTTTGAAGAAAGGCGGCCGCGAAGATATACAAGTTAATTTTGTCGGAGTTTATGAGAATATCTAGAATGTTAATTTGGATAGGTAGGGACTGGGAGTCTATTAGCAAAAATATGCGGGCAACCGATAGTAATGTGGATGTTATCTTCCACTACGTTACAGTGATGTTAGGTGTGGCTATTCATCATCATCAACGGCGCAACAACCGGTATCCGGTCTAGACCTGCCTTAATAAGGAACACCAGACGATTTCCCTAAAAGTTGCCTAATGTGCTGATCTACGCCATAGTTC
Source organism: Hermetia illucens (assembly GCF_905115235.1). Taxonomy (NCBI): domain Eukaryota; kingdom Metazoa; phylum Arthropoda; class Insecta; order Diptera; family Stratiomyidae; genus Hermetia; species Hermetia illucens. Next base: position 129,884,129 of record NC_051850.1, on the reverse strand, counting down.
CATCTCAGGCAGGATCTGCTTCGTCCTCTTTTGTACGTCTCGGGTGGTTCTTCCCATTATGTCGATATCGTCAGCATAGGCCAGTAGTTGGGTGGACTTAAAGAGGATCGTACCTCTTGCATTTACATCAGCATCACGGATCACTTTCTTGAGGGCCAAGTTAAAGATTACGCATGATAGGTCATCCCCTTGTCATAGACCGTTGTTGATGTCGAATGGTCTTGAGAGTGATCCTGCTGCTTTTATCTGGCCTCGCACATTGGTCAGGGTCATCCTACTCAGTCTTATCAATTTCGCCGGGATACCGAATTCTCCCATGGCCGTGTACAGTTTTACCCTGGCTATGCTATCATAGGCGGCTTTAAAGACTGGTGTTCATATTCCAACAGTTTGTCCATCGCTTGCCACACAGAGAAAATCTGATCGGGGCGTATGGGACTATCCGATCTAGCAAGATAGCGGAGAATATCTTGTAGATGGTACTTAGCAACGTGATACTTCTATAATTGCTGTGCAGTATGAAATCCCCTTTTTTATATATGGGACAAATAATGCCTCGTTACCTGTCGTCAAGCATTGTCCCACACCTTGAGCATAAATTGGTAAACCGCTTAGTGTAATTGGTCGCCTCCGTATTTAACCAATTCGGCTGTAATTCCATCCTGGCAACTTATGATTTTTAAACCGATGAATTGTACGGTCTGTTTGTTCTATACTTGGTGGTGGCAGTATTTGTCCGTCGTCCTCGGCAGGCGGGACTTCCAGTTCGCCGATGTTCTGGTTGTTGCAGTTCATCAAAATACTGAATCCATCGCTCCAGTATGCCCATTCTGTCGGAAATATAATGTTCCTCTTTGTCTCGGTAGAATGAGCGTCGAGGTGTGTAAGGTTTCATCCTGCTACCTAGTTGGTAAAACTTCTGTTGGTTCTCCCAGGAGGGGGCTATTGATTACTTTTATGTGATGAAGAAATTGATTGTATATACCCATGATTAGTTACTAAGCAGTCAACTAATTTAGTGGCTTTAACGACGCTGTCAAACTATTTGATCCACTTCTGAGGAAAGATTTTATGTTCCTACTTCTCCCAGATTGGCTGTTCGATTATTTGAATGCCCGCTTTGAGTTCAGAACTTATATAATTACAAACAATTAATTACTTAGGATATTCTCCATCTTTCAAATCCTTCAAACCCATTTAACTTTTTATTACCTTAAATCACTTTATACATTTTTAGTGACAATGATTCTGGCGCATCTGGTGTGAGGAGTATATTTGCTGACCAAATTAGCATCAATTATTTAGTTTTCAGTTAATATAGTATGATAAAAAACTAAATTATCTGACAATAATGATAAGAAAAAGAAATAATTGGTGCAAATCTGACTAGAGAAAATATTTCCGCATACTAACGTGTACAGAATAAAATATCAAACCATAAAAATCTAAATGGTTTTGAATGATTAAAGAAGGATATTGCCCTATTTGTTTCAATGTTTGTTATCGAAAATAAATTAAAACCGCCAAAGTTAAGAAAGGACGGAAAATATATATGCGAATTTGGCTAAAATAATTCCGCACCAGAAACCACATTTCCGACACTATTTGTGCTTACTTTGCATTCCAACGACATCGCGATCATTGTAATATACTTGGTTAGTGGAAACTCTGCCGTGCGTTGCACTTATGGAATATGACAAGTTCCCTGAATCGGATAATATATCTTTTGGGAATTCATCGAAAAATATGAAAAAACTCTTGGTGTTTTTCTTTTCTTCCAAAAACAGGGCCATTTCTTGCTTCGTGCTGAAAGATCTCCATCCTGGCAGTAGAAAATTAAGTTGGAATCATATAGAAACAATAAATTAGGATATCAACTTACTTGACGATACTATGCTCAGCTCTTGTCGAACCGAGTCCATAATATCATCCAACCGGGGATTATATGGGGCGTAACAAATGACATCATCAGGTTCGCTGCTCAGGTGTGTATTGAAAATTTCCTAAAGAAAAAATAGAATATGTGATATTTAAAATCGTCACTACTCGTAAGTATCAATTATTTGTGATATATTGTAAAATAGCAAACATACGACACAGAGGGCACTCTTCCGTATAAAAAATTCTTTGTTTCAATAGAATGCTAAAGTTGTATTTAAACATGTCGGGAAGCCGAAAGCTTGACGCTTCAGGTGTATAAGGTTTTGTGTTTCCCTATGTAAAGAACGATGAGTGCATCAGAGTTCCGTGTGTACATACTTAAAAATTCAATTTCCCTCTCTTTTTAATGAACCATTTACAGAAATAAATTGATCTGGAATGCACGGTATTGATAACATAGTAGTCCACCTCATACGCTTCACGCTAGGAGTTCAACGTTATCAGCAAATGTGAAGAAGTTCATCTACTACAGATCCAAACAATTCGAAACCAGATATGAACAGATATCTGTATAGGAGTTATTTCGGATCCTAGGCGCCGTACAGTGACAGCTTCGTGACTTTTTTAAAATTTTTCGTTTGGGTATGTTCCTAGAATGGATCTATGAAAGAAATAGCCATTCCCCTTGTGCATTAAATATCCGAATTGGGACCCCACGAAGACAAAAAAATATGAAGTAATCCTGAAAAGTAGAGAAAACTGGGACGACCCAGAAGAATGTGTGGCGGAATATACCGAAGTTTTCTACACTAACAGCTCAAAAACTGAACAGGGTTCTGGAAAATGAGTCTATCTTTCGAATAAAAACGAGAAGTGGGCTTTTTCCTTGGGATGTGCAACGATCTTTCAGGCTAAACTGCCGGCAATCCTAAAGGTAGCAACCTAGGTGATTGACAAGCAAGCAGTTGAGGGTAAAGCGTCCTTTAATCACTTCAACAAGATAGAATACCGGAAACTTGACGCCTCGCCTTTGCACGTTTTTCCATTCCTACATAGCCAAAAATTCAAAATATTCCTTGATATATCCAACTTCGCCGTTCATATAAGTTCACTATATACAATGATGACGTCATACACGTCATAGATAGCGATAAATCCACGTGAAATACAAAACTTTGCTAATAATAGTTGGATTCCCTTCTAAATTTCCAAAATTGTGTATTATATTATTGCTTATATTGCTACCAAATGTTGTACTTCAAGGATGAACTTAAGGAGTGTTTTCGGGTAAATTACCTAAAATATGGTATTATGCTGCCATATTTGAGTGATATCGGAATGAGATGCATTTTGAAGCCTAGATTTTGTATAGGCGCATCAATTTAGATTTTTCGGTGGGATAGGTTCGGAGAACAAAACCTGTTAGAGGTCCGAGATACACATTTTGAGCCTGCCCTCCTACCCAATATCAAAAATAAGATCAATTTCAAAAAGTACTAATCATTTGATATTCCACATGACTATATTCTCTAAAAAAAATTGTACCCCTCTTTTGTACGTATGGGGAAACCTCACTTTAAACTCAACAGAAAATCGGACCACTTACTTTATGTGCTGTTGCCGACTAAAAAGAAATGTAACAGACAGACGAATGTTGAGTCGATCCTAATAACATTTTGTTACCATAATTCACTATGTTCAGAATAGGATTTTTGGTGCTGATGTGATCCAGCTGCAACAAATAGCATCACATCCAGTAGTGGAAATCCTGCAATACATAGACGCACCTGGAAGCCAAGGGAATGGAGTATGATGGACCTCTAGAGGGCCTGAGGAGGATGGAAATCACGTCGGAACCAGGGATCCATCCTAGGGCCGGACCTCTGGAACGCTTCCTACGATAGTCTGCTGAGACTCAATATGCCCGAAGAGTCGCGCCTGGTCGGTTATGCAGACGACGTTGCGGCACTTGTTGCCGGACGCACTACTGTTGAACAGGCGCCAAGCAGACTTGGCGTATTGATGCGACGGGTAAGCGGATGGATGGCTGCTCACGGTTTCAACCTTGCGCTGGAAAAAACCGAAGTAGTATTCCTGACCAGAAGAAGAATCCCGACCCTGCGTCCCATATCGATCAGCGAGTTGACTATAGAGTCAAAACCAGCGATTAAATACCTTGGTTTAATGGTCGACTCGAAGATGAGCTTCTTCGAGCAAATCAAAGCAGCAGCGGATAGGGCTGCAGCTGGAGTCGCGGCCTTGAGTCGGGTAATGGCGAATGTCGGGGGCCCTATATCAACTAGGAGACGTCTCCTCATGGGAGCAACGCCATCCGTTCTTCTCTATGGTGCGGAGGTATGGGCTGATGCCCTTAACAAGGAGGTGCATCGTAAACGCCTCGCTTAAGTGCAGAGGCTTTGCGAGTGGCGCCTCCTTATCGCACCGTCTCCGAACCGGCTGTGATGGTGATTGCGGGAGTGATCCCCGTTGCCCTCCTTGCAAAGCTATCTATCGCTATAAGGGTGAAAACTTAAGAGAAGTGATTGCCCGTGAAGAACGTCAACGCACCCTTAGCGAGTGGCAACTTTCTTGGCAAAATGAGCCAAGGGGCAAGTGGACTGCGCGGCTCATCGACAAATTAGACCCATGGTTGAACAGAACGCACGGTGAGATTGATTATTTCCTTACCCAACTTCTAAGTGGGCATGGAGGTTTTCAGTCTTACCTGCACAGGATTGGGAAGGCGCGATCTCATGATTGTGTGTTCTGCAATGAAGTGGCGGATGACCCTGAACACACCTTTTTCTCTTGCGATAGGTGGAACGCCTTCCGCCAGCAGCTTTATGCAGACGCAGGGGAGCTCTCTCCAGACAACATTGAAGAGAGATGCTGAAGAGCGCTGGCAGCTGGAATCGTATTGCGCATTATGTTCGGGCTCTTTTTACGAAGAAGATTGAACTCGATCAGTGGAGGGATTATACGGTAAGGGGTTCCCTGAACTAACAACAAATCCCTTCCTCCCTTCCCCTCCCGTTGGTGAAAGGAATTCCCTGACTTGAAGGCTCCCAAAGCCGGAAGGGCTAGCCCGAAGTAATGTGTCAAACGGTTCCAGGCTAGTTCTCTGATGACAGGGAGGTGTTTAGTTGGTAGTCCGCCACTCCAACACTCCAGTCCAACACTCTGTGCGTAAACGAATTCACCTACCCTATTCCCAAAAAAAAAACTAAAATTAATCATGAAATTTACATCATACTTCAAAGTGAATATTACTACTGATTAAGCCAGTAAGTAAAATTCATCATTTTAATAAAGTATATCCTGAATAAAATACAAAAACAAATTAAAACCCTTTCATAATTATAACCTCAGTATTGAAAATTCAAGTGTTTGTTTCCAATCGGATCCACCTAAAACTGAGCAAATTTTAAGTCAACCTACATTTCTATTTGGAACAACAGTTTACTGACTGAAACAATGCCACTTTTTAGTAACAACAACGTATTGCACAAATGGTTTTGCGGGTGACCATATAATTCGAGCGAAACCTACAGCCCTATCATTGTCCGGGCCGACTGGTGTAAAAAGTTAACATTTGCGGAAGTAATATTTATCTTGGCATACACTTTTGATAAAGAAAATTCTGAGTACTACTATTTGCTTATCGGAATGGGCTACAATATACTAAGCAAATGTGGTATTATGATAATTACAGAGTGAATGAGTGTTTGTTTATGCATGTTTAAGAAATTTTCAATTTTTTAAAACCGCTAACGCGGGATCAAATTTTTTTAATTATATATAGAAGATAAATTCCCAGGTAATATCAAGCAGTTGCATGCAACAAAGCCCATTCTGTGGGTTTGTGATGATTAAAAATAATCACAATGAAAGTATTGAACCAATAAAACATTATCTTTGCATTTGCAATACTTACAGTATATGATTCTGTAAGAATTATTGTGATTCACTAGGCAAAGCTCATTCTTTTTCAATTTTTTCATCTTACGCAAGGCTTTATTTCTGATTATAATTGAGCGTCATAAACAATGATAAGTGCGTGAGTGGAAAATGTAAACTACCAGACAAAATTGGCACAATACATTTTCAAATGCTTAACTTATCCATTTACTGTGAAAAATGTAGTAAAAGTAACTATTTATTTACAATGCAAAAACATTTGAAACAAATCAGAAACGAGAAGCAATTTCGTACGTGAGTACCTGCCGTGAAGGCATAATCCCACGGTCCTCTTCGGACACGGATTGATTTTGGGACCACAATCAGAGCCCCGCTATGCAAGCACAGCGGTCCTGGTTTATACTGAGTGCAGGCTCAGCATTCATACCAGTGGATGCGAGGCCTATCTAACACCTCTGCCGCAACTAAGGAGTACGACACCCGAATTTTAGAGCGCAACTCCACGCTCGAGCTCCGAGGAGCTCTGCCCGCGATGTAGGCATAACCACAACCACCATGAAACTCCCACTAGGGGGCCAACCGCAAATAACCGGGCCGAGAACACATCCTCGAGGAATTCTCCTGAAGCATATGCTCTCAGAGGGCCATCCCGGTTCCCATGGTACCAGATAACCTCCGGTGAGGCTTTGTGGCCGAAGCCACTTCAGATGAGTCCCTTACAGACTCGGGTCTGATCGCCCTCCTCGAGTACGTGGATGGAGGACATAGAGGAAGAAGGCTCTCTATCACCCCGTTAAAAACTACCGTCAATTCTGTACCCCCCTTTCGCATGATTTTCAAATGCGCAGATATTTTTAACCCCAATCCCAAGTAAAGGTTTCACAGGCCACCCTTTCTCTACGAATTTCGTGACAATAAGTTCAGTCGTTTACAAGTGGATTTGGCAGATATTAGACCGACTTTAATAAAGTTTTGTTTCACACAAAATTTTCTTATTTTATTCAAACCCTTAAAAAGAATTCACCTTTAAAGGAAATTAATCCAACTATGATATAATGAATATTTCTTGATATTTTCAGGGAAATATATCATGCCTCAAAAAGAAATTTTGAAATATGAATCCGCATTGTTTATACAATAATACACATACTTATTGTAAATAAAAATTCTTCACCAAGTATAAATGTTTAAGCGATGTGCTAATTTTGCACAAGAGATTGTTCAAACAAACAAAGGAGCGATTCCCGAGAACTAATGATTGCATCGTTCGCTAAAGATAGTCGATTCGTTGGCATGAAACATCATTTTATTGCAGAAGAGAGGAGATTGCGTATTCATTCTGCTGCGAACTTTGCATCATATTAAATTCTAGGCTCGTACAGATGGCTTTCCGGTTGAAATTGATATGTCTGACAATATTATATAAAATATACAGACGTATTTAATAGGCCATGATTCAACAATTCATAATTCCAAAGAAATTGCTGCTAATTTGATTTCCCTAGCTGCTATTTTTGCTCTCAATCAAACATTTTAGATTTTTGAAGAGGTTTTCAAAAGTTTACTTATTTATTATTTATTTGGTAATAACTGGATATTTGGTGGTAAAGCAGAATACCTCAAATTAACATTAAATGCACACACATTTGTCCTGATATATATGTACTCACATTTTGGGCTTTTTCTACTAATAGCGAGTAGGCTCATCCAACTGACAAGGATCTGCTGGTCATGTTAGAGGCAAATAGATCTGGCTGGGGTATGGACAGAAGCAACAGCCCGGGGATCATCCTCCCTGCATTGGAGAAGGTGCTAATAGGATCCCAAGCCAAGGTGGAACAGCAAACGAAGACGGCTGCGTGGCGGCGGGGTATGCAAACTCTGAATACCTTGGGCACCTTCAGTTTCAAATAAGACCCTTACCCTGGTGGCCGGGCTAGTCAGGGTGGACATTCTTCCCGGACTACTCGTGGGACCAACATGAACTCAATTTTAAGAATAAAAAAACAAACGATACAAGGAGAGATGGTGATGCCAGGCGCACCATCGGAGGAGGAGCTGCTGGCATCCAGCCAGGAGACAGTAGCCATCAAGAGCAATACACTCGGTGCCAGCCGTAGCACCGCTGAACTGAAACCAACAGTGTAGAACCCATTGTCGTCCAACTGGGTGTAGCGAGTACCAGACATAGTACTCCTAACCTGAAACAATCGACGTTCGGTGATCCCCCAAAAATGAAAACCGACAAGAACGTCGGTCACCGGGAACCGACTAAGAAGCGAAGGTCCATTGGTGTCCTGCTCAAGAGCCAGTACCAGAGGGCCATGCATATTATCAGCAAGATTGCTAACAATAAGGAGGCCGGTACTGTCGACGAGCGAGATGAAGAAGACCTCACTAAATACCAGACGATTGTTGAGGAATACAACAGCAAACACCTGGCAGACGAGCAGAAGGAGAAGCCCATCGCTCTGAAACGTAATCAATCTCAATACAAGGTCGAGCAAGATCACAAGCGGAGCAAGGTGGGCAAGAGCTCAGACGCTAAGCAACACATGGAGAAAAGTACGCAGCAACAGTCAACCGACGAGCCACAAACTGCGAAACCGTTCAGCGACGTAGCCAGAAGCCACTTACATGTGGCACTTACAAGGTTGGACTATTGTCAGAACATCAAAAGCACCAGTGAATCCGTGAGGCTCAGCACGATTCTGTCCAAGGAACATAAAAGCACATCCTTTCCTAAAAAGTCGAAAGGCTGTGGCGCGGCAGAATTTGCGGCATTCGAAATTTATTTCGAATGTTGCGACTGCGAGCGGACAGATGACGCCACCGGAAAAAGGAAAAGAAAAATCCACGAGGTAATTGGCACGGTTGGCCGGTCACTGCAGTAAAAGCAGTATACCCTAGCTGCCTTCTTAGATATAGAGGGAGCTTTCAACAATGCTAGTACCAATGCCATCAAGGAAGCCTTGACCAATATTGGAATGGAGGGGTATCTTACGAATTGGAATATATCCATACTAAGTACCAGGACAGCAGCGGGGTGAAGGTGGTGGCGTATTCCGACGACGTGGTGATATTAGTGTTAGGGATTATGAGCGACATCGTGGAAGGAGCGTTACGGGGCACTGGCCCATAGGGGACCATGCCGCCAGACTCGGCATACCCTACAATGCACATTGCCAAAGCTGCGGAGAAGGAAGGGATCCCCCTCTGCGATTGCCCGGCTCTAGTTAGAGTCAGACTACGGACACTGGGTAAAACATTCTTTGGGGACCTCAGAGAGATTTCTAGCTTCAGGGTGGGAAAGCTGCTTTCCTTTGATTATCAGTATATAGGACCTTGCTTCAGTCGAAATTTACCAATAGACGAAACTTCAATTTGGCCGATCTTGTGTTCCAGCAGCGAAATATAGATAATGAAACCGGCCGGAATCGAATTGGCAGAGTCTTATATTCAACAACCCAGTGGACAAATGATGACAGAAATTTCAGATCTATCCTCTCAAAGGCAAGATGAGTAATGAAAGCAACCGTTGAGTAACGCGAGGCACACGTTTCTGGATTCAATACATTGGAAGGACGCAGTCGAATGAAGTAAGGCGAAGAATTTGGGAGATCAAGGATCAATTTCAAACTATAGTGCTATGGTAAAAGAACCGGAACTGGATGCTGTGCATGTATGGACATTTCGTCACTCTCCGCGCAGAACCTAAAGACATTGTCCGTAGATATCCCTAGCATTCCCAGGCCATAGTTTAGTAGATTGCCACTATAATCCGAAGGCACATCTTCGTGGTTTAAAAAGTCCTTTGAGCGATTTGTTGGGTATCCCCCTATGAGCAACCTGGACTGTTCTATTCCTGGTAAATTTGCCCAGTATAGTTCCCTCAGCCGTTCCTCTTCATTTTCCAATGTCGTAGCCATGAACCCATCTCCGATTTTCACAAAGGTTCTGGTCCGTGTATATGCGCCCCCTCCCCTTTCTGGCAAGTTCATTCGGCTGTTGATTAGAATAGCAATGTTCTGCCCCTTAATGAAATATGCTGGTATGCTTACCCATTGATCCAAAGTACATTTTCCTTGGACAAGTGACCTTGACTCGTCAGTGTACCAGGTAATTCGTTCCTGGTTTAAACCATAGGTCACAGCCACGCTCACCCAGTTTGCCCTGTTACTCCAACGTGTTTCAAATTTCGTATCGAAATGAAAACCTCGTTGTTATGTTATCCCATGGTATCAGCAATTCGGGATATCACCTAAAAAGAATATCAATTTTCCCCCGATTTAAGCAGCTCTCCAACTCACTGATACTGAGCCATTCTGAAGATCGCTCTCCTTCCTTGCATTTGTGTGTGAAGATGGAGTGGAGTTAATCCCAGAAGAACCTCCAGGGATGCCGTTGAACCTCATTGTCCTACTGATACTCAGGCAAATCAATCTTTGAACTTTATGTAGCTGTTGTTATAAAAAGATTTCGCGACTTTGTTTTAAAGGCATCAAAAATCAAGACTTACAAGATGATAGCACATTGTCCTAAGGCAATCAAGAACAAAGATGAACTAATAGTGTACCTGGCACAAACATATTTGATTCTATTCAAACAATCAATCTTACATAATTGTCAAATTTCCTTCCTGAATCATGAGATGCTCTTACTGCTAATCATAACAATTAAGAATGAAATTATTCAAAATATTCATGCCAGCATGGAGAGCAAATGATGAGCTCGTCACGTAGCTCTTTAATATTTGCGGGAAGCCCCGGATACACTTTTAACAGATTTAGGTTTTAATTTCACTTATCTGTGCTAGCAATAATTCATTCTTGCGTTATCAACCGTTTATTCGTAATGAGATTCTCTGAAAATACTACGACCTTACAAATTAAGGAAGGAGATAAGTATAACTTCCTTTGGTATTCACCATTATTAAGAAGTCGATATTCAGCATAGGGTTGCATACTAAGAATTTAACTTATGAGTTTATAAGAAATTTTAGATAAATCCCAATTAAAACAAGTCGGGAAACCGGGAGTTGGATGCTTAGATAAAAATATTTGAGTGGACATTTGCTCCGTTTGTACCTAGCACGCAATGTGTATGCATATATTATGTAAGAATATTCTATGACATTCAAAGTCTTAAAATTTGCACTGAAACGACTTGAACTTTGAACTTCCATAACTCTGTTAGTAATATTGAGATTTCCACCAAACTCGAAAGGATTTATATAATAACCTATATTACTGCTCATGATTCTGTTATGAACTTAAGGGGGGTATTGCATAGTAGTAGTATAGTATATCATTATCATTTTTAGTAATTGACTATTACTAAAAATGATAATGATATACTATTATCAACTTCATTTGAACAGATATCGGTATGGAGATATTTCGAAGCTAGGCATAGTGGCAGCCTTGTGATTTTTTCAGATTTTTGCGCTGAGTAGATTCCGAGAATGGGTCCGTGAAATGAATGAACACTTTCCAGCCTTCGTATTACTTCTATCGCATTAAATATCAGAACTGCAGCAGCATTGAAAAGAACTCTTCTGATACCCGACACAACACCGATATGTCTGAACACCCCCTTAAGTTCCACATAGAAGGATGTAACTTATCGAATGTGTGCGCGTTCACAGTCCCCACCTTTCCACTAAATTTCGGGTCAATCGATACAGCCGTTTCTGACAAAAGTGCTTGTGACAGACAGTAAACCGATTTTAATAATAGTAGGCTCTACTGCATGGCATGGTCAGCTATGTGTGATCTATTCACTGCAACTTCTGCCTTCTAACACAATGCCCTTGTGCCAAAGATATGCGGGACAGGATACCTGATAGCACAATATAGACAAATGTTCATGAAAGCTGAACACAGCCTCAATTATAATCCACATACAACAGCTTTTTCTTTTCACCACGGGGAACGGTAAGCGATCCTATGATCCGCGGGTGAAATATTGTTTCGTGCCTTGCTGCACAAATAACTTCGAAGAAGTGGATCGCCATCGTCCGGCGGAATCCAGTTTCTTTGGAGTCGGGTTTAAATTGTGAGGATCATTTCCATGAGTTAACATTTTTTAAACTTTAACTCCAATCGTAATTGATAATAGAATTTTGTACCACTATTATTCAAATTCGTATCAAATCAGAAAAGAAGAGATACCGCAGAATATTTACCCGGCCCAAGGTTGAAACTCGTAAATCGAAGGACTCACCCTTCATGCAATAATTTACCACTTTCCTGTTAAAAACTGATTGATTACTTGAAAAGTAACAAGTAACAAACACTAAACTGAACGTTTTCACGTAGACAAGATTCAAATTGCTCAGTCCGTTACGTCGCATAAAGTGTCAGCCAATCGCCGCGATTTCTTTTCCGCCTTGTGGGAGTTCAATTTTTAAGCCATTATAATTAATAAATTAGCGTTCCGAATTGTTTTTTTGTTTTTTTTAACGGATATAATAATTTGGCAGATCAAACTACTATTTCGGCGTAAAAATCGTATAATAATTTTCTAACGAGGGGAGTCTATTGGCCGCTTTCTTTTAAACTCAAGAATAAATTTACATTGAACAATCCCAAATTTTATTTATTAATAATTTTTGAATAGCAAAGGGATCATGATGTTAATAGGTGCATGCTCTAGCCGTCGTTTCTGTACGGGACATGGTAAGTGTTTGTTAAAAGGAGAAAATTGATACAAATCTGCTTATGTGGCTGAGATTGGCAACTGATCAGCTGAACATATGGCAGAAGGGATCGATTTTAGGTTTAGAAAAGAAGAATTATTGCTTATTGGCTATGTTAAATTATTCATTCAAATTGTCGTGACACAATTTTCATTTTTACAATGTTTTCTCGAAAAGAAGTATTGCGCGAAAACTTTGCGTGGCTCTTCTGAACCCATTCAATGCCGCCTATTGTGTTGCCCATCCTTAAAAGATTATTGACAAATAATTCATGAGGGTGTTGTGCAGAAGTGTGCATAAATAGTGAGCTAATGCGGACTCTTTAGATCCTTTGGTGATCCCCAGGGTCGTAACTTTCTTTTCGGAGTATAACAGCAAAGACTACATCTTGTCGACCGTGTCACTAGTAACAGTAAATACAGAATTTTTTTCTGAACCAGATTTTTATGTTATGTAAAATGAACTTATCCGAAAGGTGCCTCAATCAGTCATGCCGTCTTGTTTGAATTAATTTCATTTTGTTTTTATTTGATTATTGAATTTTTTTATATTATTTTTATTTATACGATTTCGTTTATTCCTTTATTTTTTATTTCCATTTATATTATTTTGTTGTTGTTATCATTTTAATTTCTTATTTAATTTTTGATTTAAATAGAATAACATGAATTTTAGTTAAATCGATTTGATATGAGGACCCGCTTTTTTCCTCTTGGACCCCGCAAAACTCTCTGCCCTTTATCGTGTCAGTGAATAAAACCTCTTTCAACATCGTTACCATCTCCATTTTATAGTCATGTTCTACAGCTGTTTGGTTTGCCCTACGTAAGTACATGGGCGATCTTCGCAAGACATTCTGTAGATGCTACTGTTGCTTCTTCGGGTCTTTCATCATCTTTATTAAGCTATGGATCCACTTTTAGTTGCTGTATCCATAATATATGACTTTTCTTTTTCAAACCTTTCTTTAGTAAGAGGTATAGACAAAAGTCTGTGCACGATGGATTGGCAGGCGCGGTACGTTATGTACTCGATGGCTTCCTATATATGTATGTACAGCCACTAAAAATGGAGTTCAAATTCATAGGTTAATAAGGAAGATGCAAGATACGAAGGAACGAAATCGTCTAAAAACTTTGTTCGAATAAGAACGGATGAAGACGAACACACAACGAACCGGCACAACATACTCAACGGAAATGTTCCCAGGTTTGTGACGAATCTAGGCCCAAGAAGGTACCGAAGAGGTACGATCAAGTAGGATTTACTTGCTCAAAGTGCAATTAGGTAATGAAAAAGACCCGAGGAAGCAAAAGGAATGAAGGGGCACAGGATGTCTTGCGAAGATTGCCCATGTACCCACGTAGGGCAAACCAAACAGCTAATGAGGACTCGGATCAAGGAATATTCAAAAGAAGCTGCGCTAGTAAAACAGGGCAGAAAAACACATATCAATTCTGCAGTCGCAAGGCATATTGTAGAAAAAGACCATAAAATGAGGGTAACGATGTTGAAAGAGGTCAAGTGTAATAAATTTAACCTCTTCTAGAGTTTCTTCATTGGAAAAGAGCCTCAGGAGAACCGGTTGAATACATATACGGGTAACGAGCACTTATATCTGTATTCATTGATACGATAAAGGGGATATACAAATTAAGATATAATTAAACTCATTAAGATAATTAGATTAAAATAGTATATATTTAGATTAAGGGGGTCATCCCGTATGCTGAATCCGCAGAATCGAATTTTTTTTTGGCATCAATTGGATCGAGTCGTTCGGAAATTATAGTATTAAAGACGTGATAAGTCACATACCAGATTTATGTCGATCCCCGTAATAAAGCTCGTATTTATCGATCCGAGTGACGTTTGAATGACTTCGCTAAAAGGACAAAAATTGAAGCCAAGGCTGTATATGTGTTTCTTCAAGAACCTAAGGCTTATTAGGTATATCAGATTAATGGTCAGTTAAGGTTTTATGGCTAAAAATCGCATTCTACTTTTTAAATGCGTTTTTCTCGAAACCGTTGAAAATCGGCTGCCACCATGGCCCAAAATCTATACAACCAAAATCTTTGAAATTTTCACGACTCATTCAGAACATATTTCTACCGTCCGCAAACTAAGATAATTGCGATTCGTCCAGTAGTTTTTTTTTATTCATTAAAGAAGCCTTAAAAAAACACCAAAATTCACAAAAAAAAGTTTAACACGGTACCAAACATTTTGCTTTTAATATTTTTTAATAATCCTATTTGCGGACTGTAGTTAAGTCTTGACGTTAAAATGCCGTTTACTTTTTTCATTAAGATGATCACAGCGCCCTCTAGCGTGGTAGCAGGAAAACACCTTTTTTTTTGAGATGGGTGCACAAATTGCCCTGTATTTCAATAACCAACTATGCAAAATTACTGTGCACGCTCGAGATATTGATAAAAAAATTTCCAAAAATGGCCAAAAAAAACGGCCTTTACACGGGATGACCCCCTTAAGGACATTTCTGGGCTTATTGCGCTGATGAAGGCAGCAGGTGGCTTCCGAAAGGAACATCATTAACATCAAAGGAAATTGGAATTTGTTACTTGTTCGAATATTCTGTCAATACAAAACATACCGAGCGCAACAGCCAATACTATTGAAAACCACATGATTAAAATAACGGGAAAGTGGCAAATATTGAAAATTCGTCCAATTAATAAATGTTAGACCCCTTTCAGAAACCACAAATTTGTCGATGAAAAATCCCATTTAACAAATAATAAATATTTACTAATAATCTGTGAGCTTTTCAGTGTGATCAACAAGTTCGAAAATGCGAGATTTTGCGTTATTAATAATCGTTGGCGCAGCAATCCAATTGGATCTGGGTTTTAAAGCATATTGAAACACATATTATAATTAAGGATTGTAACGGTACACTGTAGGAGGCAATGATTTGACATGAGTACAAATTCAGGACTGCGTCAATTGATATTCGACATTCAGTCATGATACAAATCCGAATTCGCTTGTCTCCGCATAAGCGAATGGTTCGCTCTGTCGATTGGTCCCGCCTGTGGTCGGGTCGGGCTTTTGCGCTGTTGCCAAGTTCAGTTGCTTAGCCGTATTTGTTTTACGGTTTTATTTAATGGTAAAGCAGTGCCAGTTAAAGCTTTAATACACGTGACTTCTCGATAACAAAGTGAAGCCTGTACGCCGCGAGTGCGGAACTCATCCTTACCCGAGGGACACGAAACCACAGCGTGTAAAGGACGCGGAACCAGCTTACACTGTCGCCGCTCATGGACTGGGCAACTTCAATATCACCACACAACTCTTCCATTCGGCCGGCAAGACCGTTACGGCCGAAGAAATGATTATTGACGACTGCCATAATCATCGACGACGACCTACGGTCTCCCAGCATGGGCTACCATGTCACCGAACGTAGTAGAAGCCCTCCAACGCTTTGAAAGGACGATACTCAGGAAATGTACGGCCAAATACAGAAGGCCAAACTTAAAATTTCACAAAAACTCTCTCCTGTACGACCTTTCCGGGGTTTGTTCCATAATATCACAGATGATGAAGTGGTTACGCGACAGACTGAAAAGGTGGCTGTCCCACCCTAACCCGCTGATAAAAAATCTTGCTAAGCACAATACATTGTTACGCGAGCAGAGGTACTACTCGAACAGTAATTCTCCTCTCAACCATCACGCCTCCCCTCCCTCCTTTTATCAAAGCTCCTCCCCGGACTTCCACAGAAGCTAACCGCGTAAGACTAATGTTCCGGCAGTCAATCCCCAGGTGTAGGTCACCTTTCATTATTTTTCTTTACTTAGAATAGATTAAGACAATCGACATTAATTAGCCTATACAATATGTGATATCTGCAATCATTAACTTCTTCCCTAAATTAAGGCTCCTCCTTCTACCAATTAGGCTCCACTTTATATGCCCCGCTATCCCACAGTCATCTTCATCCCTCCCGCCTTGGGTCACTGGCCTTGCACAGGTCCAAATCGAGTAAAAGGTCGCCTTTTCTCAGTTGCTACCACCATTAAGAAAGGACTGGGTTTTACTCAAAATCCGTCGATCAATCCTGTCCACCGGTGCCTAAAAACTCCCTTTTTTCTCGTTTTCCAGTACGGAGTACTGTTTTGGGTTATGTATTCTTAGGTTTAAGCACATGCTATATCAAATGACCATTGACATGGTCACCTTTTCACCGGCTAGGCCGGATATTTCCGCAGGTTAGCGTTACATACTTAATTAGTCAATCTGAATGATGATACAAATCCTTCTGCATAAGATTTATGCCTGACAAACGGAACATGGACAAACATCAATTTGTTGGTGATTAGTTCCATGTATTACATGATTTCGAACATTATCTTCTTGCAATATAAAGTAAATTCGAAACGATCCTGAGACAGCAGTATTCCCAGCACAAAATACTACCGAACCCTAACTGTCCAAACCCTTGTAGATAGTGTGACAAACGGCAATTCAGAACTTGTTAAACACTCGGAAAATTAATCGATTATTAGTAAATATTTATTAATTTTTAAAGTAGATTTTTCATCGATAAATTTGTTATTTCTGAAAGTGGTCCTTTAGTTAAGAAACGGTCGAATTTTCGATATCTATCATTTCCTGGTTAATGTTTAGATAAGATTTTATTTGTTAGTATTGTTCGGAACTTTGGGAAGTCATTCTTCAAGAACTAACAAATTTCATTCTACTTAAATAATAAAATTATTTCCAAAAACTTTAGCCTGCTATTAGATAGAAATGCACATCTTTTCCTGCCTGCGTTCATTTTCTATTATACTATATTTTTGCGCATACTTTCTAGCAATATTTACATTCCACAGCAGATTCCCACATAAGTGAAAGTCTCATTCCCGACAATGGTTGAGTGCAAACTAACCCGTTGATTGAATTGGGAGTCCATTTTTGGGTAGTAGAAACGATTGATTAGTAAAATGTCATACACTTTACTCGCTTTCAAAGGCAACCGCAATCCAATGCCACAAACTGTGCTGCATTTACAATCCCCCAGTGTACTAGTGAAGACTCTTCGTTGGGTTATTGTTTCAAAATATGCAACTGCTACACAAGCAACTGTTTTGTTTTTCCAGAGTTAGGTGGGGCAACTGGTTCTTGATATGTTTACCTTGAATAAATAAACATATGCAAAGTGAAAATGTCATGACTTCATACCCCTAATCGAGGTTTACGGTCTGCTGAACTTCCGACCAGCTTCAAGTAAGCGAATTTATCATCACATTGTTAGCTTTTTTGGGTGGAAACTAATAAATCACATTTATCGGAGACGTCATCACTTACTTTGAAACGTACACCATTTGATTTATCAACGAAAAATGCCGCAATTATTGATTAGTTTCAAATGAGTTGTGCAATTAAAGTGAAAGTAGGGCTCCTTTGAACATAAATTTACCTCATTTATAGGTTCAGGAACATATCGACTTTGTTTATTCTCCGCATGTGTTGTTTTCATGACAATTAGAAGCAAAACCAAACATCCTACGAATATGAATATGGTCCTCAGCCAGTGGAACCTCATATATTTGAGGTTTTTCCATAAGAAGACGTAAAAGAGCGACATTTTCCCCACTTTTATAAACACAACTTAGTTCACATTACACCTTTCACAATGATATGATCAACTTCTCGTATAACAACAAGAAATATTTAAGCCATTTGTAATTCAATTTATTTAACCGACGCGAAGCATTCTTACGAAGAGTTGGCATAGCTCCAAAGTTGAAACCAGAGTGAAAAGTCCCGCGGCGCCATTTCGCGAAACAATTATCTTTGTAGGAGACGTCGATTCACAGTTGACATAGACTACCAGACGCTGGTTGTGAACAGCGGACGAATGTTGCTTATCGCTTTCTATCACAACTTTATAGTAGAGATATCGTGCATTTAGCTGTTAAGTTCTCGTAATTTATATCTTGCCGCCGAAAACGAACAACACGGACAGAGCAAAAAATACCCAACGTTTAGTGTACACAGACAATTAATACCAATACGAAACGTCAAATGGCTGATGACGTCACTTGGACCGATATAATGGGTAGTGAAGTTTAATGAACATCTTGAAACTAGTATGGCTAAGAGAAAGTTATGAATTAAGATTTGTACGTAACATCCCTATCTCCATAGGTATGAAAATTGGTGGAAAAGTCTCAGAGATATTCCATTTCGAATTCCAATTTGGTAATATGATCATAGATTTGTTAATGCTACGATCAAAAATGAAGTCAAAGCTAAAGTTTATTGTTTGTAAATCGAGTGTTGCAATCAATTACGAACAACAGAACATCTCAATTACAAAAATACAAAGAAAAATTTGCAAAATTCATTGATAATAAAATTAATCAATCACATTCATGTTCAACAAAGAACATAAACCCCTAAAATTAATATATGGTCTTAACAATTTTTCTTTTTTTAGAGGCCGGTTGTGGAAGCAAATAATTTAGGTGCCAGTCGTTGGTTCTATCATACTCAAAAGTACTTCTGATCTTCATCTCGTCAAAACATAAAACACACAGTCGTTCCTTAGTGTTGTAAATTGATTTTGATGGTAGTCCACAGTCTACGATTCCATGATTCAGCTTTGTCTTTGTAGCCCATTTCTTTGGTGTCGGCTCTACTGGCAGTGCTACTTTTCTCTTGTATAAAAGCCTGTATGCTCGTGGTCCCGCAGAGTAAAAGGAAATATACACCAACACATCTTTTTATTCGAATTTCCCATTTTCCGAATTTGCCTTTTCGTAAAACTACCTTTCAGGGAAGAAATAGTACGTTCTGCTATTTGTAAACGTTTTCATTGCAAGCTTTGAGTTGCCTGTTTTCTCGTTGTCACTCCCATAGTCCTAATTCTTTGCTACAATCGTGGTCAACCCTGTTTTAAATTTTATTATATTTTTAATGTTAACTTACTCTGTTTGAACCTCGGCATCTTTTCGAATCGATTGAACAGGCGAAATACTTTCTACTTCGCTTGCAATCTTTTTTTGCCTTTATACAATTATAGGAAATTAAATTTGAATTTACTTATTAATTTATTTGAGGAGTACAAAGCCCGGATAGCTGAGTGGTTAGAGCACAAGGCTGTCGTACGGAAGATCGTGGTTCAAATCTCACTGGTGGCAGTGGAATTTGTATCGTGATTTGACGTCGGATATCAGTCGGCTCAGCTGTGAATGAGTACCTGAGTCAAATAATCAGGGTAATAATCTCGGGCGAGCGCAATGCAGACCACATTGCCTCCTACAGTGTACTACTGTAGTGTACCATTACGATCTTGAATGAAGTGCTCTAACACACTTCAAGGCCCTGATCCAATATGGATTGTTGCGCCAATGATTATTATTATTATAATACAAAGCCCACCATCAACTTAATGGTGAACTACATTAAATGCATAACAACTTGCTGTGCCACTTTTTATGCGCACTAGACGGTTTCGTCCAAGAAGGAGGCACGATGAATAATTATAAAGAAAACAAAACCTAGCTACTGCTTTTCGGTAACGCTGCTCAAAGATGAAGGCGAGGTAGCGTCTGATGAAGGAGTCTAGTCTAGTCTTTTTCTAAATTTCACCTTCAAACTGAATAACATCTTACGTTTCAAAAGATGATACAGCATCTTGTACCACCTTTTTTATCTCCTGAGTTTTACTCTTTTGAATTAGTCACTTTTATTACCCTGCTGCCTTAAAAACTGACTCGGGACAGTGTCGTTCTTCAACCGTGCTATGATAGCACGGGATGTGATTAGAAAAAGAGATAGCATCACATGGGACAACGTAGAAGTCATCAAGGAATGCGGCAACAGGAAGAAGTTGGACGCGCAAAATAGCTTGCGCAGTTTCTGAGAGGGGTGGCAAGGGTGATACCGGGCAACATTTGGGTCTCCTCTAATTAAGTAATCTAGTAGCAATTATAAGATTCCAATGCTAAATTTAATTTTTATAGAGCGGAATAGGAATTAATATCTTAGTTGATCACGTACTGAAGAAGGGCACAACCTGTGCCCGAAACACGTATATACTAATAAATAGTATATCACGTTTCAGAAAAAAATCAGTTGTATTTTATTTAGATTGTATGTCTTGGAGCTTATAATCGCGTTTAGCGTTTTTAAAGTCGATCTTCCTACACTTTTCACAAAGTTTTCGCCACTCTTCGCAAATGGTCCCATTGCTCCGAAAACGAAAGAATCTTGCTCTTTTGCCTTGATAACTATCACTACCTTTTAATTTTTCACAAAGATTTGTCTTAAACACGATTGAAATATTAAAACCACAAATTTTAACATTTCTCTATAAAATATTCGTAACGATTTTCAAACCGAAGCGGACTACTCGATAATCACGACCCAAGTGACGTCACCCAACTCTAATATGGCGGACATAATGATCTAGTCTGTATACACTGCCCAACGTTTAGCTGTCATTTTTCAGTAGCCGCTTACCAATTAGCGCACGCTACATCTGCAAAGTCTCCCGCTTGATGACGGCAACTAACCACGGATGCCATCTATGATTTCGTTGTCTGCTAGTCGTTGCTATCAATTGTTGAATGAAAATACAGCGCTATGCAGTTCTGGAAGAGACAAAATCATAGAAGTAATTATAATTTTAAGGAATCTCAACTCGAAATTCCTTGCTGCAATCAATTGAGTTAAGCAAATGGAACGGAATTCACGCGGCCGTAAGCATGAACAGCCAGAGCGACAGATGGTATGCGAGCACTTATGTACATCTGGTTTGGAACCAACAATCCAAACCAGTTTTATAATTATAATTTTACTTTACTAAATATTAAGTTGACGGAATTGGCAATGGCCCCAATAGCATTTTAGTTGTGCTTCCCACCAATTGACGAAATATGGTTTCCAGAAAAACGCATTCGAAGTTATCGTTCTGTAGATGAGTCGACACGACGGGTACCCTCCTATTTATTATCAGTGTAGTATACTCCCAACATATTCAGCTTTCAAAACATACATATATAAAAGAAAACCCGACTTCTGAAAACCGTCACATAAAAAATCCCCTTGGCATGGGGACATACTGTGAGGAAAATTGAAATCCGGCACCGCATAAGTGTTCAAAAGAGGGGTGAAAGGAGTTGTATGTGTTTTTTTTTTTTTCATGAACGTAACGCACAATTCGTTGGATCAAGTAAAATCCTTGCTGAGGGTGAATAACAAAAGAAACTAGATTTTCGTAGGCAAAATAGAAATCCGAACAGAACTAAAAAATCATAATAACGACACAAAAATGAGTAGGTAATACTGGAGACTTTTAGCATTATATACAGCCTTCACTGTCCCGTGGCATCGTCGTCCGCTCCGTAAGAGCGCCACACCATACGAATTCCCCCTTTACTGTGCTATTTAGATTTTTCGGATCTAATTTTCTGTTAGGCTTTCTCCACTTTTCCATCGCATTTACCCAGACGTTTGATCTTCAAAAAGGTAGTTCTGAGCAAACTCAAATCGCCTCACCCGGTTGACTTCATTAACAAAAGTTTTATTCCGTGGCGTACATGGCGAGGGAAATGCTATGGTAAGGTGGCTGTTACAGGGCGGAATATGATATTCGTGGAGGGGAATATAGATGCGAATGTGTACATCAAATTATAAAAAAAAATTTCATACCAGCGCAGATAAATAGGGTATTTGTCAAACATTTAAGATATGCCGAGATAGTGACCCGAAACATAAAGCGAAACTACTCAAAACCTCTCCCCAATTCGAAAGGCAAATTATTGCGTATATTCAATAATAATTGAGAGCCTGAGAGATTATGTCCACCATAAACTCCCAGATGGATCCATTTCGAACGAAAAATATTTGATGGAACGTCTTCTTGGATCAAATTCGAGCCGAATATGTCCAACATTTGGTCGCATTCATGCCACTGGCTAATAAAGGCTGCATATGATGCTAAAAGTCCCCATACGGAGTATTAAATAGTAATTTTTCGGAGTTTTTAATCTCATTATATCTTCCGAGTTATAATCTCGGCGGATGCCGGATTTTAACTAATAATAATCGTTGACGCAACAATCCAATTGGATCAGGGCCTTGAAGGCACTTCATTGCTGGTGGTGGTGGGCTAGTGGGAGAATCCATTGAGAACTCCCCGCAACATCGAATACGTACGTAGAATGATATATTTCTACATGGTTTGAACCAGACTGGATGAAAGTCCCAGGACATTAAGGAAAGCCGTGAGGGATTTAGGTACAATACCTGTAGCTGATTTTGATTTTCCAAACCAGTGACTTATAGTTCACCTTCTTCTCCACGTATTTACGTTCAATGTTGCTATTATGGGGAATACCAACATCGCGGAGCGACCCGTGTTTTCAACTAGCAGCACGTCACGCTTGTTGTGTGGTGTATAGCGCTCAGTTAGGACTTGCGGTTCCCAATACATACTGAAAGCTGAACTATTAAGTGCTGCTTGCGGATCATACCGATAAACCGGATTTGTTTCCGCATTGAATCGATGTTTGTATGCAAGGTTTCACCTTACATACAGCATTATGCCTGCCCTGGTGCCATTACAGTGCAACTAGAAATAAGATGATCCAACGGCTCCAACGTCCAACCACACATTCTACACTGGTCGTTCTCTACCCGCTCTTTCGGTTTTCGTCCAGGGTAATATTCCGAATGCATAAGCCAATGAAGGAATAGCGAATACATTTAATGCGCTTATTTTATTCTTCCCCGAAAGACCCGATTTCAGTGCTAGCTTTATACGTCGTAGGAATTCGGAAAGCAGAGCAACCTTCAGATCACCATCTCGAGCATGGGTTAATGCAGAATTCCTAGATACTTGTAGAAGTCCGTCTCGATATAGCTTCAAAGTGGAGGTCACCAATGCTATGTCCGGCACGCGGCTCATGATGACCTCTACGGATGGCTTAAATTCGACACTTGTGTAATCCCAATTTCACCCGAATATCACGGCTGAACATGTCTATTATTCGCGACAGACCTCATTACTACGATTTTTAAGATTTTATGTCATCTTAATTTAATTTTAATTTTCTTTGCATTGTATACAACAAACTTTATGTTACGTTCTTGTAAACACATACAACTCCTTTTACCCCCTTTCTGAACATTTATGTATTTCGTACGACGGTGTCCGGATTTTAATTTTACTCACTTTACATAAATCGCTTCGAATGTTCTGATATCTCCAAATGCCGCTTGCATAAGTATAAACCACCGTATATTTATCTATGAGATATACTGTGGTGTAAACAACAGTCCAGTTGAACCGCAAGTAAGATTAAAATTACTCAAGTGCATATAAGTGTTCAACCGATCAGCAATTTTCTGCCAGATGAAGTAAGGCTAATCAAAAAATTAAATATAGTACGAGTTTTAATTTAGTAGTATGATATATTATTCGTAACTTTTTGGTGTTAAAATATTCATTCAAACCTGACAACTAATATGAAGCTATAGCGTACTTGTTTTAGTAAAAGCACCCTTTGTTAGGTTTGCTCTAGTCACATTGAATATTTTTAGAAATCATTTTGAGGATTTGTGTAAAAGAGAAAACCTTATTCAAATCGGTTTACTATAATTCACACCCAATTTTCTCGGCAACGGCCATTTCAGATGAAATTTTGTGGATATATGAGTATTTCAAAACATAACATAACATGATTTTATCTGGAGTTTTGAGAAGCGAAGAAGGAGTGTAAATTTTGTGGGGTATCAAAAAAAATGCGTTAATTACTATACGAAACGGTCTCAAATTTGACATCGGTTGCAAAATAGGGAAATGAGGGGTTAAAAATATGGATTTGAAGTGAGGTAGGACTCCCAGATTTACTGGCTGATGGCTTTGAGGATTTTGCAAATTAGATGAGGCAGTATTGGTGGTGGCAGGCATGGTCCCAGTCGATATTCTGGCGAATGAAATGTGTGTGCTATACCATGCAAGATGTATGGAGGAGCCCATGGAACGCAAGCAAATTCAGAGCCGCATGATCCCTGGTAACGCCAGGGGGGACGAAGGGATGAGCCTTCTAAGGGCCGATGGACGTTAGGGTATGGTTTGAGCGGAAACACAGAGAAACCAACTTCCACATTACCCAGTTCCTCACGGGGCACGGTGGTTGTCATCTGCACCACTTTAGGTGGTTGATTCGTCCAATTGTCCCACATCCTTTTGCATTGAAATGAAGCGAAAATATTCAAATGCGTATTATACGCGGAAAACCGCAATGTTAGATGTCGACATAGCCCAATGCTGCAGCTTCCAGTTTCTTGAAATCATCACTCTCCATACAGAATCGCTACTAAAAATTAATAATAATAAGTTAGAGTTAGTTTTGTGTACGAAGTAAAGTGGAAATGCGTGGAGATGCATTAGATTAAGTTGGATTCGTAAAGATACATCTATGTATGCATCAGTACGCGGTGATAGGCAACGATTTTTTATTTAGTTTTAGCACAATATTAAAATTTTTTATATGTATGCACATATATATATCTTGGAATATTTTGTATTCTGTGGCTAGCTATGTACGAATGGAAAAGCGTGTATAGAGAATTTCTCACATAAGATGAACACAAAACCCTTATACCCGGAGCGCCCAGCTTCCGGTATCCCGACTTGTTTCTGGTTGAATTCAGGATTTTATTTGGCCGACTGCACAGCACCTTCTCCGAAAACATGATCTCCATAACTCCATAACTCCACCAATAGTTTTTGTTATGAATCTTTTTCTCTCTGATCGCCTATGTTTGATCTAGGTGAAGATTGCCTAGTAATCACTGTAGTAGTGTGTATTCACTAACCAACCAGGCATTCGTCCTCGCTACTGTGGTGTTCACAATATGGTTGCCATAAACTTTACAATTCTTTTAAACCTGAACCCCTTACCTCAAAAATAGGTGCATCACAATTGTGGAAGTCAATTTGTATCACCATTAGGGATCACTATGCTTGAAAATTCAACTAAATACTAGACATCTGATAATAATCGGATTATTTTCACGGTGAACAAGCGCAGTATACTGGGGCTAAAAACTTTGAAATTCATTCGGGTAGGAGGTTGAGCCGAAGGAAACATATTCAGGGGAAAAAATTACAAATCTACTGGAAATTCAAAGCCTTATTCTGACTGTTTAACAGATACTCTAAACTGCAACTGGGAAGTCTGATGATAATAATATTCAAGGATATTATTAGCCGTATCTTCAACTGAACACGGCAAACATTTTATTAAAAAGCAATACAAAATGGTTGCGCATGTAAGATTTAACGCATTTTGTGGTAAGCAGCATAACTGACGTATGATGGACTTTGCAATGAAACAAAAAAATGGATATTAATCTATGCGTATATATAGTGAGAAATACAAGTTAATTTTATACACATTTTTTATACAAAATACACATTTGCTGATAATAATATATACACAAGTTATCAGAAATCCGCCAGTTTTTCTTTCCGAAATGCTAAAGTTTTGACTGTAATCTCGAGCGAATAAAATAAACATTTTGTATTTATGCTACTTGCCCTTTTATATTATGTCGGAAAAAATACGTTAAAGTTTTGTGAAGTCATTTATATTATCGACTATTTAAAGATATATTAAATATTACCCTTTCTTTTATTTCCGCGGCGGCTGTAATATATGCTGGTGTGTGTATCTCTTGCCTCATCCGTTAAAGAGGATTCAATATCCTTTATGCACCTGGAATCAGCTTCAAAACAAAAATTATAAAACTGAAGCCAATACTTACTGATTTCTACAGGACCGCACCAATGACATACGGAAAAAAAGAAATAAAATCCTTTCATTTCCGTATTATTAGCGTTGATGTCTCTCGTCTTTTCAATTGAAAATAGCTCCTGGAAGTCTCCTGGTGATTTTAGAGGGGGAACTCGTCTTTTTGAATTTCATTTGATATGGGTCTTGTTCACAGGTTTGTGTCGCATAAGCAATTTCTAGTCTATACTTTCTTATTATTTTTTTTTCTCAATTCATTTTGAATGCGCATTATTATCATCGCACTTATTCATGTGCTGCTAGTAAGCCTATTAGCAACGGACACGCAATCGGCATTCGAAATCGAGAGCCTGATACGCAGCTAGCACAGCCTTTGCAATTTTTCTGACTCCACCTACGAACACTTTGGGCCATACTTATCGTCTGACATACCTCAAAAACCAAAAGAAGAATGGTCTGTAGAGCTGCTCCTATCCTAACATCAACAATAATAATAACAATAACAGTCCATAGTCAGACTTTGCAAGCAATGCTTCCGACTACAGAAACGTTCGAATATTCTTCTTGGAAACGTTTTTGCATTACAATGGAAGATAAGTATTGAGTGATATTTTTAGAAACTGTTTATGGATTCTCGTTTCCACTATTGTTGGTTTATACTAATGCATAAATCAGAAATCAGAATTCCCATATTTTGGAGCAAATATTTTTTGCCCGATATTTAAAAAAAATAATGAAAGCTTGTTTTGTAACAACCCAGATGAACAAGATCTTACATCATGCCAAATAAATTGTTGAATAAACACTTCTGTACGATAAGCAAGCTTTGAGTCAACTTTACGATTGTGAAACTCTGATAACTGTATGTTCTTGGAACGCCAAGATGATTCCAATATTGAGTACTTCCCCTGAGGAGAAACCAAGCGCTGTTATGTATTTTATTTCTGTTCGATGACTAACTTTAGTTGCGATGGCTAGAATTTAATGTGCATAAAATATAGGTGAATTTTAAGGAAGAGTTAAGAATTTCTTCCTTTCTTTCAATTTCATGGCTTTTATAATTATAGTTTATTTAGATATAATCAAGAAAACATTTTAAATTTATTTCAATTTAATTTCTATTATGTAGATACTCATATGGTTCAGTATAAATGGCATGACAAACATCTGACATAGTTTTCATCCTCTAAATTCAGTTCAATATATCCTTTCCTCCATAGGAATTTCAGCTAATTACTTACTCACGCAATTACTTCTAGTATCACAAATAATTTGTTTCCAGGTATGTTGTTGTCAGTCCATTGATATAATGCTTCACCATAAATGTGAAAATTATCACAAAGAAAGCCTTGAATTTCGACATATTAGTAACAACTAATAGAAAGAATAAACATTAGCTTTCATTCCAATAAATATAATAAAATATGAGTTTCACCTGAATAAACATGTATGAAAGACAATAAAAAGTAACCCATGACAAGTAAGTAGTGTATCGACAATCCAAATTCAGTTGTGTTGTCTTTCCAAATCATAATCGGCAGCAAAAGGAATTTCCCCAAATTGGCTATTGTTATTGTTTTACATAAAAGAATTTCATTTGACCAATCCCATCGATTGTTTTTCTTCTTCTCTGTTCCACGTAAAAATATCGATATTATTTGCAAAATTACGAATATCATGAAGTTATCTAAATTAAACAAGTACAGTTGATGTAAAATTGATCCCGCATTTGATGGTAGAATGTACTGAGATTACCAATTATATTTTCGAGGCAGCAAATATAAAAACCACGTTCTTCCAAAAAATCCTCTTTGTTTCCAATATCGGAGAAGTTGCTAAGTTTTTGACGCCATAACGCAAATGATTCTAATAATAGGAGAACTAGCGAGAGCTTCCAGTGTAGCTATAATTTGAAGTACAGATTGAGAGTTCAGTTAATAATTTTCACAAAACTTGTATTTTCAAGAATCACCACTTACCTTGAAATCAGTATTATACAGGACGTGACGATATGCGCTTTGCGAGAGTAATACCAGGTCGACAAGTATTATGATTGGTTCAAATTCTATATACTTATCAGCAACTTCGTGGCACTCATCCTGAAAAAAGAAAAGAAGGCCAATGCAAGTATTATGCATAATAAGGTGCGTAACTGCTTCGTTTTACGAAGATAAATTTTGCGACTCTATACATGTCCTAGATAATAGACTGGTGCCCTTCTTTTCAGCAGGGCTAGGCGCAAAACCATGTCACCCGCTTAGTTTTTGTTAAAACCCAGCAAAGTTATAAGTGACCAGCTTGCTCCCGTGATTTGAATCTGGTTGAGAAACTATGAGTGGGAGAAAATTAATGAAAATTTGGTCAATAACCTTCATAAAAGTATGAAAGTCTGTAGCTCCCGAGGCGACCCAATTCTATAGTTATTTTTAGTTTTTTTTTCCTAATTCTTATCGCTAGTTGAGTTAATAATAGTAAAATCTAATTGACTTTATAAACATGAAACAAGAGATTTAAAGGGATTTTCTGTTTCAAAAGCAAGCAAGCAAGCAGGCGGAGAAGCGGGCAATCAAAACTGGGTCGAACTCTGAAGGCAAAAGCTTTGGCCGATTATTTGCAGCTGCTGGCAGTGAGTGAGAAGCGTCAATATTCATCAGGAATGTCTGATTATTATTAAAAAAGAATTATACGGTAAAATGTTAATGGAAAAATTAAACGGGTTTTTCTCAAAATTACGTTTTTCAAAACTGGTACGATGTCTTTCTTGAAATCTACTCGAACAATTTTTATAAACCAAAAAAATCGGTTGTAAAGAAACACAAGACAATAAACCTCTAGCAATTTATATGCGCCCTAAAAAAGATGGTTTCCCGATTTTATTCAGAAAAAATATCTATAAAACAATGAGCATATAAAACAAGTTGGGAAACGGGAAACTGCACCTTTCAGATATAAAAGGTTTTGTGTTTTTTGTCATATATTTGAGTGGGCATATGCCCCAAGATCATAGCCGATGGAATGAATTACAGCCGAATTGGTTAAATATGGAGGCGATCAATTACACCAAGTGGTTCATCAACTTATGCTCAAAGTGTGGGACAGCGAATCAATGCCTGATGGCTGACAACGAGGCATTATCTGTCCCATACATAAAATGGGAGATATCACACAGTGCAGCAATTATAGAGGTATCACGTTGGGGAATATCATCAATAAGATATTCCCTGCTATCTTGCTAGGTCAGATAGCCCCATACGCCCAGAACATCATTGGCCCATACCAAGGAGGCTTCACTCTAGGCAAATCAGCAACAGATTAGATTTTTTTTCTTTGTGACAAGCGATGGAAAAATTGTTGGTATATGGACATCTTTTCATCCACTTTAAGGCCGCCTATGATAGCATTGCCAGGGTAAAAATGTACACGGCCATGAGAGAATTCGATATCCCGACGAAATTAATAAGACTGACTAGGTTGACTTTGAGGCCAGAAAAAAGCAACAGGCTCACTCTCGTCCTTTTTAATGTGGCCCTGGAAAAGGTGATCCGTGATGCTTAAATAAATGCGAGGGGTACGATCTTCTTTAAGTCCACCCAACTATTGGTCTATGCTGACGATATCGATATCATGGGGAGAACGGCCCGAGATGTATAAATTGCCTTCATCCAGATCGAGCAGGCGGTGCGAGATCTTAGGCTGCACATCAATGAAGGCAAGACAAAATATATGGTGGCAACGTCAGCGTACAGAAACTATTCCACTCGAAACGTCAAAGCTCTTACTGTACAAGACAATGATCTTGCCAGTCCTCATATATTCCTCGGAGGCTTGGGTTCTTAGCAAGAAAAAATGGAAAAATCCTCGGAAGAATTTTTGGCCCCCTACATAAGGATGGACGATTCCGTAGCCTACATAACGACGAAATCTAGGAGCGATACCATGACTGTCAGGTTGTGGATAAAATCCGGCTCAATAGGTTGCGATGGGCGGATCATTTAATCCAAATAAATGAAGATAATCCAGCCCGAAAAGTCTATAAGGCAATATGTTGTGTGCCTGAGATGGAGCGGTAGGTCAGGACACCAGACAGTTTTTAGGGATATCGAACTGGTGGACCTCGGCGCAAACCCAGGGTCCCTGGAGTTCCTTATTAAGGTAGGCCTAGACTGGATTCCGAATGTTGTGCCGTTGGTGATGATGATATGTCCCATTTGAACACTCTATAGGAGCGGCTTCGTGATTTTTTTTTCAATTTTTTCGGTTAAGTAGTTTCTGAGAATAACCCCATGAAATAAGCTATCACTTTCTTTTTCAGTGAAACAAATTTTACACCCCCTTTTTGCATATACGGAGATCAGCTTGGTGCCAAAATCATTCGTAGAAGGCGACGATCCGAATAGTATGAATTTCCTAACGTATTTATGTATGTATGTATTGGTTTGTAGTTGATTGGTTAGTAACATGGATTCGCACCCACAGAAGTGCTATAGAAACACAACACACAATACATTAATAGATGCGCAGAACCCACTGCGCTTTTTAACTATAATAGTTTCACCTCTTTGCGTGTGTTACAGCCTGACAGACAACCAATGGCAAAAAGTAGATAATAATAATAATAATAATAATAATCGATCCGATCAATGCGCACCTCGAGACCAACAACATTCTGTCCGAGGAGCAGAAGGGCTGCCGAGTTGGGTCAAGGGGTTGCAAAGAGCAACTCATTATCGACTCGGTAGTTGTAGGACAAGCAACTAGAGGCCAAAGAAACCTCTTCAGTTGCTATATCGATTATGCCAAGGCTTTTGATAGCGTTCCGCATACCTGGCTAATCGACATCCTACATCTGTATCGCATTGATCCGAAACTAATAAAGTTTTTGGCGACAGTCATGGAAGGGTGGCATACCACCTTGTCAGTCCGTACATCTGAGGGTGCTAATACCTCAGAGCCCATCCGTATTCGGAGGGGCATCTTCCAGGGGGATTCATTGAGTCCTCTTTGGTTTTGTATGGCACTGAACCCCCTTTCATGGCTACTGAATGATGCTAGAGGGCATGGTTTTGCAATAAAATATGGCCTACGTGCTAAGTGCGAACTGACACACTTGATGTACCTAGATGACATCAAGCTGTATGCTGGTACTGACAACCATCTTAGAAGTCTGTTGCGAATAATTGACATGTTCAGCCGTGATATTCGGATGGAGTTTGGATTAGACAAATGTCGAATCCAAGCCATTCGCAAAGGTCATCACGAGCCGCATGCCGGACATAGCATTGGTGACCTCCACATCGAAGCTATGACCGAGACAGACTTCTACAAGTACCTAGGAATTCTGCAAGGAACCCATGCTCGAGTTGGTGATCTGAAGGAAGCTCTGCTGTCCGAATT
The DNA here is from genome assembly GCF_905115235.1 of Hermetia illucens. Lineage (NCBI taxonomy): Eukaryota > Metazoa > Arthropoda > Insecta > Diptera > Stratiomyidae > Hermetia > Hermetia illucens. The sequence continues at coordinate 129,852,434 of NC_051850.1, read as the reverse complement.
CCTGCGACGTGTAAAGCTGGTGCTGAAATCCCATCTCTCGGGGAAGAATAAAATAAGCGCGTTGAATGTATTCGCTATCCCTTCACTGGCTTATGCATTCGGAATATTGCCGTGGACGAAGACTGACCTGGAAAACGTCCAGCGGCGGATACGGACAACTATGTCCAAATTCCGAATGCATCACCCAAAGTCTGCCGTGGAGCGGATGAACCTGCCTCGTGACATCGGAGGTAGGGGCGTGGTTGACGTGGCGGCACAACATCATCGCCAAGTCGACTCGCTGCGCGCTTATTTTTACAGTAAAGAGCAGGCGAGCCCCTTGCATGCGGCTGTCTGTAAGGCAGACTGTGGACTGACTCCACTTAACTTGAAGGATCGATCTTTCAATCCTCTGAGTGGGGTGAAGTCGGACCAGGAGCGGATCGTGGAATGGAAGTCGAAGGCAATGCACGGTAAACACGTGAATTGTCTTTGGCAGGCATTTGTCGATTTGCATCTGTCGAACAGGTGGCTGTGTGCTGGGGAGCTCTTTGCTGAGACGGAGGGGTTCATGTGTGCCATTCAGGATGGCGTGGTCGCCACCCGAGCTTATAAAAAGCTCATCATGAAAGAACGGGTGGAGAACGACCAGTGCAGAATGTGTGGTTCGGCGTTAGAGACGTTGGACCATCTCATTTCTGGCTGTACTGTTATGGCACCGGTGCAATACATCACCAGGCATAATGCTGTATGTAAGGTTATCCATCAAAACCTTGCATATAAGCATGGGCTGATCACGGGAACATGTCCGGTTTACCGATATGAGCCGCAAGCAGTACTTGATAGTTCTGCTTACAACATGTATTGGGACCGGCAAGTTCTGACTGATCGCCATACCGCACACAACAAGCCTGACGTACTGCTAGTTGACAAGACGGGTCGCTCCGCGTATATTATTGATGTTGCTATCCCCCATAATAGCAACATTGAACGGAAATACGTGGAGAAGAAGGTGAACTATGAGCCATTGGCTCGTGAAATCAAAGAAATTTGGCGTCTCGAGCGGGTGGTTGTAGTTCCCATAATATTGTCAGCTACAGGTATTGTACCTAAATCCCTGACGGCTTCCCTTGATGTCCTGGGACTTTCGCACAGTCTGGTTCAAACCATGCAGAAGTACACCATTCTGCATACGTGCTCGATGTTGCGGGGGGTACTCGACGGATTCTCCCACTGACCTACCACCGGCCACCACCACCAGTGCCTCTTTAGTTTTTAAGTAGGTAGGATCGTCCGAGCCTAAATGCTTGGCACTTAGTGCTAGTATTAGGTAAAATCCGGCATCTGCCGAGATTGTGATAACTCGGAAATAATCGATCCGAAACTAATAAAGTTTTTGGCGACAGTCATGGAAGGGTGGCATACCACCTTGTCAGTCCGTACATCTGAGGGTGCTAATACCTCAGAGCCCATCCGTATTCGGAGGGGCATCTTCCAGGGGGATTCATTGAGTCCTCTTTGGTTTTGTATGGCACTGAACCCCCTTTCGTGGCTACTGAATGATGCTAGAGGGCATGGTTTTGCAATAAAATATGGCCTACGTGCTAAGTGCGAACTGACACACTTAATGTACCTAGATGACATCAAGCTGTATGCTGGTACTGACAACCATCTTAGAAGTCTGTTGCGAATAATAGACATGTTCAGCCGTGATATTCGGATGGAGTTTGGATTAGACAAATGTCGAATCCAAGCCATTCGCAAAGGTCATCACGAGCCGCATGCCGGACATAGCATTGGTGACCTCCACATCGAAGCTATGACCGAGACAGACTTCTACAAGTACCTAGGAATTCTGCAAGGAACCCATGCTCGAGTTGGTGATCTGAAGGAAGCTCTGCTGTCCGAATTCCTGCGACGTGTAAAGCTGGTGCTGAAATCCCATCTCTCGGGGAAGAATAAAATAAGCGCGTTGAATGTATTCGCTATCCCTTCACTGGCTTATGCATTCGGAATATTGCCGTGGACGAAGACCGACCTGGAAAACGTCCAGCGGCGGATACGGACAACTATGTCCAAATTCCGAATACATCACCCAAAGTCTGCCGTGGAGCGGATGAACCTGCCTCGTGACATCGGAGGTAGGGGCGTGGTTGACGTGGCGGCACAACATCATCGCCAAGTCGACTCGCTGCGCGCTTATTTTTACAGTAAAGAGCAGGCAAGCCCCTTGCATGCGGCTGTCTGTAAGGCAGACTGTGGACTGACTCCACTTAACTTGAAGGATCGATCTTTCAATCCTCTGAGTGGGGTGAAGTCGGACCAAGAGCGGATCGAGGAATGGAAGTCGAAGGCAATGCACGGTAAACACGTGAATTGTCTTTGGCAGCCATTTGTCGATTTGCATCTGTCGAACAGGTGGCTGTGTGCTGGGGAGCTCTTTGCTGAGACGGAGGGGTTCATGTGTGCCATTCAGGATGGCGTGGTCGCCACCCGAGCTTATAAAAAGCTCATCATGAAAGAACGGGTGGAGAACGACCAGTGCAGAATGTGTGGTTCGGCGTTAGAGACGTTGGACCATCTCATTTCTGGCTGTACTGTTATGGCACCGGTGCAATACATCACCAGGCATAATGCTGTATGTAAGGTTATCCATCAAAACCTTGCATATAAGCATGGGCTGATCACGGGGACATGTCCGGTTTACCGATATGAGCCGCAAGCAGTACTTGATAGTTCTGCTTACAGCATGTATTGGGACCGGCAAGTTCTGACTGATCGCCATACCGCGCACAACAAGCCTGACGTACTGCTAGTTGACAAGACGGGTCGCTCCGCGTATATTATTGATGTTGCTATCCCCCATAATAGCAACATTGAACGGAAATACGTGGAGAAGAAGGTGAACTATGAGCCATTAGCTCGGGAAATCAAAGAAATTTGGCGTCTCGAGCGGGTGGTTGTAGTTCCCATAATATTGTCAGCTACAGGTATTGTACCTAAATCCCTCACGGCTTCCCTTGATGTCCTGGGACTTTCGCACAGTCTGGTTCAAACCATGCAGAAGTACACCATTCTGCATACGTGCTCGATGTTGCGGGGAGTACTCGACGGATTCTCCCACTGACCTACCACCGGCCACCACCACCAGTGCCCCTTTAGTTTTTAAGTAGGTAGGATCGTCCGAGCCTAAATGCTTGGCACTTAGTGCTAGTATTAGGTAAAATCCGGCATCTGCCGAGATTGTGATAACTCGGAAATAATAATAAGGAAAGTGGACACTTCAGATATAAGAAGTTTTGCGTGTTTGTTATATGAGGAATTTTCAATGCACGTTTACCCATTACATTACATAGCTAAAAATTTATGTATTTCCAAATCCACAGGTGAGCATAACTAGTTCAACATAGGAGTTTTTCTACAAATTTTAACTTCGCAATTGATTTTTTCATGTTACCGTTTTATTTTTGAAAGTAGCTTTTTTCATATTATCATAAAGAATACTAAAAACAACTCCTGAATATAGTGAAACTAATTAATTCACTTTTAGCACCTTCTAGCGGATTTATTAAGTGACAAAAAAGTTTAACATCGGACTAATTATTCCAATAAATGCATTTTCCTGGAAATCCATAAAAAAAATAAATTTAACTGAATTTTAGTAAAAAATTAAGTTAATTGAGCAATTAATTAATCACTTAGTATTACCGGCTTTAAAGCTTGCTATCATTTAGGTATGGACTTTATTAATTTTAATTGTTTCAGTTTTGTTTCTGGTCGTATCAGATACACGTCTACTTCGTATGTAAATCAAGACTATTCAAATAAGTTTTCACGATCTTTCCTCTGTGATGCGGTGTATTATTCTGCTGAAGGATCCAATCATGTTTATTCAATAATCTATCTCCTCATGGAATTCCGTGATCTTTTAAAATTGGACACTACGTGCAAGCTTCCTATGAATATATGTGTGTATATCTCTCCTGAAACTGAGGCTGATATATAAATAACTACGAAAAGCTAAAACAGTCGAAATAAGATGCTTCCATAAGGCCATATATGGGGTTTTGCATCTCAGTCCGTTAATTTTATTGTGATATTGCTGTATATTGCTATACATATAAAACATATCCTATGTATGATGTATTCCGGGCAATTCACACTAAATTGGAAGCTTTAACCTTTTATAACTTCATTGGTAATTGTAGGAATTTTCGTACTTCTAGACACGAGTTTTCACCTTGGGCTCTCTACGATCCTAAAGTCATTGCAAAGGTAATTGTAATAATTTTATTTCTTCCTCTCGCAAATGTCGGTATTTCCTACTGTTGCAACGATAATAGCTAAAATAATCAAGTTTTATAGCACAACTGGGGAGCCCGCTATTGCCCTTTTTGACTGACAACACTGAGAATGGTTTACATTCCAAAGGCCTGCTCCCAAAGATCTGGTCAAGGTATGTAGATAACATTTTCATCATCGTCCATGAAGAAAAAGTGGAGGAGATGCTGAAAGTTCTGAATAATGTACATCGGAACCTAAGAATCACAATGGAGATAGAAGATGATGGAGAACTCCCATTTCTTGATTTAAGGATCATTAGCGAACGATTCCGGAAAATTCAAACCAACCCCCTTCACATAAAATGGCCCCTTTCCATCCACATTATCTACCAATTGCTCATCGTCTTCCTCAGTGTTGAAAAATTTAGGAAAGAACGGCTTCCAACGGTCGATTGTTGAAAAACTCATGTGGAAAAGGCGACACTGCAAGAAATAAGGGCACTGGCATCCCTCGTTAATAACTTGAAAGGAAAAAGTAGAATAGGGGTCACACACTCCGTGGCTTCGTCGAAACTTATAAAAACGATGAAAGGGTTAAAAATCGACGTAGTGTGATGGAGAATAGGGTTCACCAGCTCAGAAGTAGGCTAAGATCGCCCAAACGTTGCAAATTGAAACACTAATCCAGCGGGATATATAAAGTGACATGTCCAGATTGTGAGAAGTGCTACAAGCAAAAAGACGGTTGTCAAGGGAGAGCACGAGAGAAAGGCGGCAACGGCTAAGAGAAAGAATAAACAGAGCACAACGCTGAAATCAATGATAGCACAGCACATCCCAGATGAGAGACATAGCACATGGGACAACGTAGACGTCATCAAGTAATGCGGGAAGAGTAGGAAGTTGGAGGCGCAAGAGAGCTTGGTGATCCTAAGGGAACCGGAACGGAACAAATTGAACCATGACACGAGCAACGTGCAATCGAAGCTTCTGAGAGATGTGGCAAGTGATGTGTGTGGTTTCCGAAAGTAAGATTTCTCACTTTAAGTATGCACATTTTGACTCCTTACTTGCGCACTTTACAACTCAACTATATTCGGCAAAAAAATGTACATCCCTCTTCTGCATGTATGGAGAGCCTCCTTGAAAATCCACGGAAATTTATGTCACTCACTGTATATGTGGGATTTCAAAGTTCCAACATGTTCATCAAATTTCGTTCGGATCGGTTTAGCTGTTTTGGAAAAAAGTGCGTGTGACAGACAGACAGTGAATCGATTTTAGTAAGGTTCGTTTTACATAAAACTTTAAAAATTATTATCTGATTACCGAAATATATACCCAAATGCTTAACTTTCCGATCAATTAAGTAATAGAGAAAACCTAAAAAAAGCATGGCATCCGTAAGAAAGCAAACAACGTTGACGAAAAGGCTTGGTATGTTAAGGGTTAAAAAGAAAATAGTTCGCTCGAGGTCTTCCTCGAATATCGATAGATGATGATGGTAATTTAGTAGTATTGAAGGAAGCGTGCAACAGATTTGAAATTCAGAAGCCTGATATTGTAAAGGCTGCAATGAATATCTTTGCCAATTAAAAAACTATTTACTGTTTCAGGCACTTGCCTATTCCAGTAGTTGAAAAGGTCCTAAATTCTGTTCCACAACTTGAAAATATTTTAATCACAGCATTGTAGGCAGCGATCAATTAAGTAATGCAACTGATAGATTAAATAAACAAAACTTGGTCTCGGATGTTCCTACGGCATACAACTGCAAGTACCATTCTTTTGCGGGAATAAAAAATATGGGAAAATATATTTAATTTTTATTTGTAAAACAATAGAGGAGATGAAAAGAGTTGAAGCTTTGAGGTAACCTATACAACAATATTTGCTAATGTGGGCGTAAAGCTTTTATAATCCATACATTTATTTATTTTTTAGATGATGATTTAGCGAATAAAGCTAAAGGCGGCGTCAATACCATGGGGCAAATGGTCCTGAGGTACACTACTCAACGGCGAACGAACAGATGATCGTTTACTTTTTTCTTTAACATTCTTGCTATTGCCTCTTTTGGTGCTTCATCGTTTATTACGAAAATAATAAAATGATTACCAGAAAATCAACGGAGGCTTTTACGACGATAGCCCGCATAAGAAGTAGCAATGCCGATGATGGTTATGCGAAATCAACCAATGAAATTGGCGATCAAAAGTTAGAGGTTCCCGTCAATCAGCCGCGAAACAACACTGGTAGAAAAGTATCATGGCACATTTGCAGGAAGGAACCTATTCGAAATCGAAAAAGGACAAGGAAGTGTTGCGGTAGATGTAAACCCTTTTATAACGAAGATTCGGAAAAATAACTAAAATTCAAATTATGTTGAATACATCTTACATTACATTACAAAGTAGTAATCTCATCATTTTTTTATTAGTGCGTAAATATCAAAAATTAGATACTTTTTTTTCGTAATGATAATATGTGAAATGTAGTTATATCATTGTACTTACATATATACTTTATGAAGAATACAAAATGGAAATAAACTCTCATAACTTATTTGTCTAAAAACATCTATCTACATTTTCCGTCTAGAAACATATTTGCTTTATGATATAATACACGAATAATATAAATTTTTTGTAGGGGTACCCCGAGTGGCATTTACGTGTATTTTAACTATTTCCTTATTTAAAAAAATGAAAAACATTGTTGCAGTGCAAATTATGCCTTATAATTTGAGAGAAAATTGAACAATCGTGAAAATCCGAGAGGGTTTCAGCCATTTTTCAAGGACGAAAGTGACAAGTAACAGATACCAAATGGGCACCCGGGTATCTGGATGGTAACATAAAAGTTAGATATCGATCATCGTTGCTTTACTTAAACATATTAAATTCCCTACTAACCCTACTCTAGCCGCATTACCACTTGTTGTGATTGGCTGTTGACTTCATTTAAACGTTAAACACCATGTAACGTAAAAGTTGTAACTTTGCAAGGTTCTACGTCATGGAATTCCCATCGTAACAAAATTTACCACTTGCTATATACTATCATAAATATACTATACTAAAATCTTAAATCGCCTTACACTCAGTTCCTTGCGCATCGTAAATGCGACTTTACACTAAATGACACTTCATTATGTACATGGCAAGAAGACTATCCACAGGAGATTCAACTCCCTGCACATCCTTTGAAATTCTATGGAGACGGAAAAGTCTTGCGTCCGTCGACCGCGACGGGAGATGCGCGATCAAAATTGGTAATGGATTTTAATGCAGTGTTGGGTAAAAGCTAATTGCGACTAAAGAATGAAACTAATTCATTCGTTATTCGAACAATTTCAGTTGATCTGAGTGAAATTATGCGGTGTTTCCAACGATTAATTAATTGAAGTAATAGAAACTTGTTGTTTCTTTTTCGTTGGTGTGGACATTTATTCTTGCAAATACCGATATTTCGGGAACCACTTGTTCCCTTCATCAGTGCTAACAAGTTTTAAGTTTAAAAAACTTTTAAGTTTTAAGTTTAAAAAACTTTTAAGTTTTAAGTTTAAAAAACTTGTTAGCACTGATGAAGGGAACAAGTGGTTCCCGAAATATTGGTATTTGCAAGAATAAATATCCACACCAACGAAAAAGAAACAACAAGTTTTTATTACTTCAATTTCAGTTGACTAACGGTTAGTTGTACGGAAATCAGTTAATTGAAAAACCAGTTAACTAACGAATTATTCAGCGATTTTGATTGATAATTAACAATAGAATATTACTGGAGGGTAGGCGAATTACATTTGGAAGTTTTTGTAATTTTGTTATGAATTGTGTAAAAATTTGCATGGATTTTTTGGGACTGGGAGATGTTCTGAAATTTGGGTAATGTTTTGCATGGGGATGTTAAAGCAGTGTTGCCGTCGTTGTGTTATCGGTGTTGTGCGAACAGGTTTTCCGTAATTGTACTTTTTAGAGGTTTTTGGACTAATGAGTGCGGATCGCAGATTGTTTACCATGGAAGAGTTTAGCGCTGCCGCCCTTCAATTTGGAAGCCGTGAATTTTGAAAAAAGATTTTCCGTTTGAGGTTTCCTCGCGGCGTAAAATCCAGAAAAATATCGCAGGTTCAAAATTTTGATTTTTGGTGTCGTTTAAGAGTTTTTTTGAAATTGGTTTTAGGCATATCATTTGAGTTCTCTAGTGATATTTTGAAAAGATTTATTCATTTTCACAAAATAACACAAAAGGTGAGACATTTTTATATGCGGCAAACCAACCCTGACCTCTTCTGTTGAAAACAACCGACGATCCGGAACCATTCCGCAAAAAAATTAAATTCGAAGACGGCAACCCAACTTACAAAATATTCATAAATTCAAAGGCGCCAGTACGGTTACAACATTCTCTTTGAAGCTAAGAACCGACAGAACAGAAATCCTCCCCCTCCGCAGCAGCTAACATAAAATCATGTCACTGATTACCTGCTAACAACTTCGTAGACCACCTACCGCCTATCGTATTTGGAAATGAAAGAATCAGTTGTTTTCTAATAAGTGTAACCAATAAACGGACACACAGACATTTTTAAAATTGCTTTGCTTTATACAAAACCTTAATAGAAACTTCAATTCTTCATCTTTAATTTTCGTACGCACGATTCCTATAGAATTAGTTAGAAGTTTAATCGTCAATTGAAATTAACAAATATCAATTCGGAGTGAAATTATGCGGTGTTTCCAACGATTAATTAATTGAAATAATAAAAACTTGTTGTTTCTTTTTCGTTGGTGTGGATATTTATTCTTGCAAATACCGATATTTCGGGAACCACTTGTTCCCTTCATCAAGTTGAACTTGTTAGCACTGATGAAGGGAACAAGTGGTTCCCGAAATATTGGTGTTTGCAAGAATAAATATCCACACCAACGAAAAAGAAACAACAAGTTTTTATTATTTCAATTCGAATACCAATTGATTAGTCATAATCATAAGTGAGCAACTAATTTTCCCGATTTTTAATTGTTAGTTGCAAGGTTTGAATAGCGAATGAAAATTTAAAAAGTTAGTTGCTCGCTCGTTATTACCAATGAGCAATTGTCAATCGATCATTGCAAATAATAACTGAATGAATTATTAGTCGTATAATTAGCTAACTAACAAATTAGTTAACTGCTGCTCAACACTGTTCTAATTGAGTGCTCCAAAATGGGAAAACGGGAAACTTGGTGGAAGCAAACACGCGCAACATTCTGCTCTCCTAGGGAGTGAAGAGCAAATATGTTAAGTAGATGCATCCAAGATCAATTTTTTGGATGTTTCCGCTTCATACTGAGATAAGATGAAGAAACACACACAAAAAAAAAATATCTATACGACATCGACACACCGATACATCAATATCACTTGCCTACCTCGTCCCTGGCGGAAAGATTCACAATGAGTTTCCGTGCCCTTTGCCACAAGTCCCGAAACTTATTCTTACTAAGAACAGTGAATCTATTTGCAGTGATGCTAGAAAAGCACAAGTTCTTGCGGAATCATTTGAGGTTAAGCTCAATACCTCTCCTCCTCGAAACGATCCGACCTCAACTGCGACTGTTGAAGCGACAATTAGCAAATTCCTTTTCAAACATTCCAATAAGTTAGTGACCTTTTCAGCTACGAACATTGTAATTACACTAGTGGATTCGCAACATTTTCTGAGTCTCCCAGAACTCACCACCTTAGCCCACAACCTAAAGAGTAAAAAATCTTCCGGGCATGCGAGGTTACCGATTCTGTAATTAAAAATTTACCCATCGCCTTCTTAAAATTTCTTTTGGCAGTTTTTAAGAACTTCATTAATAACGGCTATTTTCCATCAACTTGGAAAGTATCAAAAATCATTGCGATCCGAAAAAAGGGCATCTTCTCCGGGCCAAACAATTTCAGACCCATTTCTTTGCTTTCCAACCTAGGAAAAGTTTTTGAGAGAGCCTGGACAACTGAACTGGTCCAGCATTCTAATCTCAAAAACATCATTCCTAGTCGCCAGTTCGGTTTTCGTCATATACGCGGAACGTAATATGCACTAGCTCCCTTCACGACACTGTCGTTCCTAGACTTAATGTCGACAATAAACCAACCGTAGCCTGTGTATTGGATCTAGAAATGGCCTTTGACTCTGTATGGGTAAACGGACTCATATACAAACTAGTCGAAAACAACTTCTCAATTCCGATTATCAGAACTAGTATCAGCTTTTCCGAAGATGGGTAATTCTAGGTCAACGTGGAAAACGAATTTTCTGATCTCTTGCTAGTAACAAGGGGTACCGCAAGGATCCATTTCGGGACCTACCTTATATAACGCTTTTACGGCTGATGTTCCCATTCCTGAGAACGACACTGACATTACCCAATATGTCGATGACACCCTTATCTTCGCGTCAAATCTCCGTCCCAACAAAGCCGCAAAAGCAGTAGAAAAATATTTGGTGCTTCACGGCTGCGCTATCGTGGCATTAAAATAAATGAAACAAAGAAGCAATCTCACTGGTGGCAGTGGAATTTGTATCGTGATTTGACGTTGGATACCAGCGACTCAGCTCAAATCAGGGTATAAATCTCGAACGAGCGCAATGTTGACCGCATTGCTCCTACAGGGTTCTGTAATCCTGTAGTATACCGTTAGGGTCTTGAATGAAGTGCTCTAACATACTTCAAGGCCCTATTCCAATTGGATTGTTCCGCCAACGATTATAAATTTAGATATTCAGATTTCCAGAAGTACCCATAAAAATGCTAAACGCTTAAAAATTAGGTCTAGTGCCAAAGCCAAACTGATTCTCTACAAGACCCTGATAAGATCCATCATCTGTTACGGAGCACCCACGTGGATCACCTGCTCCAACACTACCATGAATAAATGCGAAGCGTTTGAACGTCGAATACTTAGATATTGCACCGAACTATCTTATAACTGGAAGACTAGATAGGTCGGAAAGGGGGGGAGCAAGAGTGAAACCACTTCGAGAATATGTTCTCAATTTGACCGAAATATTTTCCAGAAAACAGAAGACCACACAAATCCAATAATTCAGCAATTCTGCCAACAGGGTAGCACATCCCCATTGACCATATTTCTCAATCCCTGCCAAATTATGAGTAATAATGTGGCCTGGTAGGAGTACAGAGAGAATAAGCACAAGTTACTGTGATATGTGATTACTGTGATAGTTTTAAGTTGGAATTAAGCATGTATTCTTAAGTAAAATGAAAATCTTCTGGTGCTTTTAATGCGAGCACCTTTTCTTTTAAAAATAAAGTCAATGTTTGGTAACTAAGAAAATGTCAAGATTTAAGTATGTACGTGAAATGCACAGTGAAGTAAGGTCGGACAGACCTTATAAATATAATACCATCCGTTGAAATAGGATTAGGATAGCTTCAACTTAAGCTACTAATAAGTTATCAATGATGAAGATGTAAGTCACTATTGAAAAATAAAAACTGAAAAAGTCAACCATCGGCACCGTTACTCCAAACAGGGTTTCCCATAATTGAACCAAACCAAGCATATTCCCCTGACCTTGGGCCATCTGTTTTCCACATATCCCAATAACACAAAATCCTGTTGGAACTTCGGCAATGGAGTATCAGGAAAGTAGTAAGCAGTCGTACCTTACGCTGGCCTCTCTCTGTTAGCTTTCGAAGCGATTCGAAGTATTGAATTTGGATAACCATGATCGGAGGTTGACAAGGTTACTTGTGCTAAATTGTTAGTGACTCGTCTCAATTGGAGCAAATCCACACTCTGCATGTGAAAGATACCTTAATAACCATAAAGGAGACTCAAAATTACCTTCACATAATTCTATAAAATGTTTTGGGGAAATTGCCCGTAAGAGATTGGAAAACTTACACACTTGATTATCTTGATAACAGACGAACTGTAGGTCTTGTAAAGTTCCTTAACTTTTGCTCCACAGTTGATGCACACAAACAGCTTCGCTGCAGTCGTCGACGTAACTTTCGGGAAACTTTTTGCCATTTGTGTTTTAGTTTTACTCATGCCTTACTCCCAGTGCGGATCCTGCGATCCCAGTGAGGCACTGTCAAGTCGCCATCGGCACCTGACACAGTTGTCAACTTATCAGATGACTAAAAATCACACATACATGCACAAAACTACTTGATAACTCAACACAAATACTTTATTAACACTTTTTTATATTAAATCGAAAATATAATACATGGAATTGTGTTTGCGTAATACTACGCTAACTTTAATGATATAGCGTGAACGAGCTGCAATCAACCCCTTTTAGTTGTCCTCGATGTTATTTCCCCATTCCTTAGCGATGATAAGAATAGAGTTCTTGTTGAGTGCGGGTCCAATCAATGGATTCATCTGTGCTAGGTAGCAGCAGAGCCAGCTGAAAAACAACCCTTCATTACATTTCTAATGATTCGTACACCAATTTACTTACAATAACCAGCAACATGCCGCTGTTAGCATCAATATACACTGGATAATTCTGTAAAAATAATTGATGGTCAGTTGTTCTGCGCACCGTCCCTCCACTGTATGTGCTACTCACCCTCTGTTTGGTCCTTTTGGGACGACGAATGGCAGGAAAATTCCTACAACGCCCCAAATGACGGTGAAGATGATTAAGGGAAGTGCAGCTAGGGCCATTGTAAAATTTCGATCTTTTCTGAAGAAATAAGAACTGCGAAAAAACCCTCAGTCCAGCAACCTTCACCTGCTGATTTCAGACAAATGTCACATGACAATTTTGAATGACGGCAGCCGAGTATAATTAGAACTAGTACGTTTTTTTATGGATTTGCTATAATTTTGTCTGACTGGAGTTGTTTGTTGAATGCGCAACTTCCATTTGAATTTAGCTTCATTCGCTTGAAATTGTTATAAATTGTTGTTAGTGAAAATTATAATAACTGAACTATAACTAACATAATTCATTCATAATGAATATGTGTCTTTTGTTTCATCTCCTATGGCAACATGGGGCACTCGCAGAGTGTTTTTTTCTATTGTATCTTTTTTTATCTTAATTTATTGACTCATGCTTCGCCTTTACTATTATTGCGATTAATGCGATGCGAGCCTAAAGCAATAGGGCAATTACAAACATACATCACCGTAACCAGAATTCGAACGCGAGACAAGTGATTCAACAAAATTTACTCAACTCAGTGCTAGAAAAGTATGAATTTGTGATTTTTATATTTAATTATACAATGGTACTTAAAGTCTGTGGACCTTTTTCATTATTTATGCGGTTTTAAAGAACCGGCTATCTTTTTGCGCAAGAGGTTTTTCTGAGCTTACGATTTTAAAGATGTTAGAAATGATTGAGTGAACTTTCAAAAAGGTTTAGGCTTTGAAACTCTTGACCTTCCTAGCTGCATTTATAAATTTCCTTCCGTTATTGACACGTTATTCATGTCTCAGACTAATATATAGTAATGAAGATCGGTGTCCGAGGTGACCAAAATGCCTGCTTCCACCAGTGCGTTATAGGAATTCCAAAAGTGCCAGTTGGACATTCTGGATATAAGTAAGGTGATTTCTGACGATTGTTTGATCGAACATGTGAAGGGAAACAAAATGTTGGGTACCGGATTTCTTAAGTCCTCTTGGTGATGTATTGTTTCAGAATAAAACTTAATCGGCTGAATTCTAACTTGTTATATACACCTAATCGATGAACAGCAGGTACAGCGATGATCTAAATTCCGCGCACTGTTCCAACATGATCCGTAGGGTGTTGATATGGTTGATGAACCCGAGCGGAAACCAGCGTGTCGATCAAGTATTCCAGATGTTCTTTGATGCGTTCCTGGATTATTTCTCAAAACGTGCGCGCTTTTTTGGAATCTTAACAGTCATCCCCTTCTTACACTCTTTGGAAAAGATCTTGGATTCATAAGATTTCCGTACGAGAGGAAGCTGCAGATCTGCAGTAACTGTAGGTGCAGCGATAAATAACTCTGCGGGGAGATGGTCAAGCCCGGCGACTTTACTCCGTTTGAGTGCATTGATGGCCGAAATGATTTTTCTTCTACTTCGAGCAACAGTCAGTGTCCGCATGTTATAATAACTAACCACTTCATCCACAGGAGGAGGAACCTCAACGAACGGAAGACGGTTAAGGACCCTGGCGAAGTGTTCTTTCCATCTCTTCAGTTGTTCATCATCGTGGATGAGAAGTTCATCGTTAACGTCCTTCACAAACCCATCGAAAGATTTGCAATCCTTTCGGGACGTGACCGACGACTTGTGCAGCACTCGATCAAAGAGCATTTTTGATGGCGGCCCAATCAATTTTCTCAGGTGCGTTACTCAATATATCTGCCGTTCGATCAGCAAGGTAGTTCTTCCACTGTCGACCGGCAGCTGGGCCGTACTCCCACCATTACGGTTACGGTCACGGTCACCAAGACCGTGCTTCTCCATCACATGTTCAAACAAGGTATTGTCACCCATCATGATCACAATGTGACCTTTAGGAAGTTTCTCCTCCACTACATCGAAAGTCTCCGTTTGTGCGTAACATTGTACAGTTGTGATGCTCCTTACCTTGGGCTGAAAGCTAGCAGTTAGAAGTCTGTCAGAAACCGGCTCCCAGGCCAAGAGAGCGCACCTTGCGATAGTCGCCAAAAGCAACCCGACAGCGTATTCGCGTCTGCTACCATTTGACTTTCCAGAGTACAAAAGCACATTACCGGAAGAGTACTCTCCAAGAGTTCCACCATCTTATTTCACTTAGGCCCAAAATGTCTAGTTTATATCGCTGGAATTGCCGCTTAAGTTTGAGAAAGTGAGCATTCTGAGGACCCTCGCTACGCCGAGGAGCGTGCGCACATCCGTTTTAGATAGCCACAAATTTTTTTCCCTGTTAGTCGCCTCTTACGACAAGCAGAGAAGGCTTTGAATCTATTCTTAAGCCCAATTCACAGGGCACAGGGAATTTAGGAAGGGAAAAGTATTTTGTAATTGTTGGTTATGTTGGTAGTAGATTAGCGGCGTAACTTGCTTCGAGCGCGTCTTAAGAGAGGTATAATATTGCGCCCATCGTCAAAAAGTTGCCAATGACACAGTCGTACCATCCATGCTGATAGTAAAGATTGGCCTTAATATCAAAATTGTTGAAAAATTGTGAAAAGACCGACCGACACAGCAGTAATTGTGCATCCTAAATGACGACCTGAAAACTACTCAGCCAAACCTACGAATCAAACTCTTCACTGGAAGAAGTAGCGGATCCGGTCGAGACTACCTGATTCTTCTTCTGGATCTACTTTGATGAGTCGTTGAAGGCGTCTGTAATTCTCATAATAAAATAATTATTCCATTTTATGACACAGTAAAAATCGATCGGTAAAATGCATTGTATTGGATTTCAAGTGCCGAAACGAGAACCAAAGCATTTGGGTTTTGGGTTGAGTCATCCTCTATCATTTCATGGTAGCTATCAAAATCCTCGAAAGAATCTCTCGCTAGATCCTTACCACAAGGTTAATTCAGCCAGATAAAGAATTGAGGTCCCGATAGCTTTTAACTTCAATTTCCATCTTGTAAAGGATATCTCTCGCATTTGAGAGAAGAAGCGTCATCCAAGTGCACTTATCACGACAACTGGGAGATATTTGTTCAACAAATTTGATTGAGAGAGAGCAAGGAACACTGTAATTATTAAATTTTTTTCTTAACAAATAATTCCCCGCATCTAACCATTATACACCACTTAATATGTCCAATGCAAGGGGGACCCATGTCGCTCTTTGAAGGCTTTAGTGGTGAGGCGTCGTTCATCCGAGAAAATGACTAACGGCAACTCTTCAGATGCTGCCTCACCTCTGCCCATGGAACATCGTGACCGAAAGTGGCAACAGATGGAAATTGCTCCTTTTTATATAATCGCAAATACGACAAGGATGCGAATTATATCCAACTTAAGACTGCCAGTACTTTCAGCCTAAGCCAGGCTAAAGCAACATTTTTTGTTTGGGATATGATTTTCGTCTGTTGTCGTTTTCGGTCACGTTCCTCCCAGGGCAGATGTAAGGCAGCGCCAGATGAGCTGCTTCTGCACTTTCTACTTTTGGATACTTGGGTGCTAAGGCTAAAACAAGGGGTTCGTGGACCAAAAAATTGGGAGTAAGCTGCTACTCATCTGGCCCGCTCCAACATAAAGTAGATATGGATTTAGGATGTCTCATATCCCAAACGAAAAAAATCATCTAATATAGCTTAATCTAGCTTGCTGTATTTCAATACTCATGGTTCGTCAATAAATTGCAAAATTCTTCTGATTTGTTATGTACCTCCTTCTTTTTCTAAACATTTTCTAAAGAATTTTTCAATTGTGCCAATAAATTTTTTTGTCGCTAGTACCAGGGTTCACATTTTGCATAGTTATAGCAGCAATTTGTGGACTAATCTTGATTTCAGTATGGACAGAACAAGAAACCATACAAAATCTTAGGATAGTGGATTCTATAGCATGGCATAGTAATGGAATTGTCATCCTTTCTTTAATGTATACCATTGCTACTTCTACTTACTGGTCGGCATATAAGCATCTGACCTGCACGCCAATGAAGCTCTTCGTTTAATAGCACGTGATATTTACGCCTTTATACCTACATATGTCGTCATCATTGATTCTACTTGATTTCTGGCAAATCTTTTTATCCATTGGGGTCAACATTTTTATGACAATGCTCAGCGTCAAGCGTGACAAAATATGAAAGCTATGATTCTGGTTATTTTCAATTCACACCTGGTACTTTGCATCTCTCATTGTGCTCCTTATTATTTGGATCAGTTTCGGAAAGATTCCTAGATTCAATAATGTTTTGCCTTATACGTTACGGGTAATGTTATCGTAGATCGATGCCGAATTCCCAGCATTCTTCCGGCATTGGTTTGATATTAGATCATCCTATCCTAAAGCTGGAAGTAGGATATACAACAAGGATATTCTTTTCGCTTTCAGATCTAAGATTTGCTTTTTTGAGAAAATGTTTATATATATAAAAAAATTTTATTTTAATCTGAAACTGGAAACTTCAAATATGTTTCAATTTTTAAAGCTAGTAAAACATTTACACAATCCCATACCATTGCTGAAGTTTTTCTGTATTGAATTAATATTTTTGTTTCTCTTCTTCACATGATTTCTTTAATTAACGTAGATCTAATTAGCAAATTTTCATAACAGGCTAAGTCGTGATCGATATTAATATAATTGTGTAAAAAGCAACATTTTCAAATTGTTGCTAGCTTAGACATCTCTCTGTGGGGGTCAACTCTTTTCAACCTCTTGAATTTCCTGTGAAATAAAATTCTCTTAGCCACTGCGTTGGGGTGACTCTTCAGACTAGTTAAGTGCTTACTAGCGAAATGATCAATTTCTTCTACTATTGTTCTGGTCTCTAAGCCTTTATGGAAGTTATCATTACAGAAGTACCAAAGAGCACCGAATACACTTTTCAGAAATTTACACTGAGACAGTTACAGCAAATTAATGCTGGAGGGTTTGGCAGAGCCCCATAGTTGAATCACATATGTATTAAGCACCGATTTGAAGATCTTACAATCCAAAAAGAGTTGAGTTGCGGATTTTTCGCCTTTAGGTGCCGTTTCAAGGTAAGTCTTCTATCAAGGTGTATTCTCAGGTATTTAATATCATCTGGTTGTGGTGTTACAAGGTTATTGATCTTTACTTAAGGATAATTTTCTATTTGCTAAGTGGAAGTTATTTACACACACTTCGAATCATTGACCTTCATTCTCCACATCTTTTTCAGTCAGTTTTCGACTTCCCTTAGATAACATTGCAGTTATAGAGAAGCCAGTTTTGGGTCTGCATGTGAACTTAAGATTGGGGTATCGTCAGCAAAGCTGTGGTTACTAACCCCCTGACAGGAAAATCCACCGTGTAGATAAAATACAGTATAGGAACTTCTGCTCTGATCTTATGTTATTATTTTTATATTTCACCTGGAATCTGCGTTTCATTAAGTTCAATATTAATAGTTTATGGAAATCAGGAAGTAGAAATTTTATCTTATTAATAAGGCTAATAGAAACCTTGTCGAATGCTTGTGTCACATGTAGCATTACCGCTGTTCAATATCTTCTTAATTCAAGCAAATTGCTTAGTTCTGATACAATCCGGTGGATTTGTTCTATTGTAAAGTGCCGTTTCCTAAATACAAATAGGTGATCAGGTATCACGTTGCTGTCTATTAAGATTGGCAATAGCTTCTTGAGTAGAAGTTTTTCGTATGCTTTTAATATTGTGGGGAGAAGGATTATCGGTCTGTGCTATTTGGTTTGAGCGATATCCTTTTCAAGTTTTTGAATCATTATCATAATTGCAATTTTCTAACAATTTTGGAAATATCCGATTCTCAACATTGCATTGAAACTGTAGCACAGGATTTTGCGGGCTTTTACTGACAGCTGTTTCAACATGAAAGAAGTGACTAAATCATACCCGGGAGCCTTTCTAGGGTTGGCTTTTTTCTTAATGACTCATTCAACTTTTCATATGCAAGTAGCTCCGCTTGGCGTTAATTGGACATCTGAGAAGTTCAAATTCCGATTGGGTATCGATTGGTTTAAATACTTCTCCCAGATGAGCTACAAATGCCTTAGATTTGTCTTTTTACTTTCAGCCCAATTCCATGTAGAAGTCCCCATAATCTTTTTAGCTGCTTTCCACAACGAATAGTCCTTGGACTCAGAAATAGACAGCCCCCCCCAGAAATCGTTATATATCCGACTCCTGATCCTCTAGAGCGCTGATCAATTTTGTGGCTTCATTGGCTGACCTTAAATGATCAGTATTTCATCAATCTGGCGTCAGTCAGACTGACAAAATGATGGCAAACTGATCGTCTAGGGTATTTTTATGGCAATAACTTTGCTTCTCGGTTGGGGAGACCTATATGACTGCCATTTTCTTCAAACTCGCATTTTATCTCGCAAAAGCTTTGAAATGGTCGACGAATTGACCCCTTGGAAATCGATTTTCTCAGACGATTTGGGCGTCACTAGAGACATAGAGGCGGCTTTTGGTATAATTTCGTTGAAACGCTCAAGCAATTCATCGATATCAGATTTTAGTAAACGTTTTAAAAAAGTAATAGCAATCTAATGATACGGAGTCAGGAAAATTTTGTGAGAAATTAGCACAAGTTTTTAGAATTCTCATCTAGATTTATTTTGACGGTTGTTTTTACTATTTCAAATCTCATTGGTGGCAGAAGAATTTGCACCGTGACTGGATTCCAGTGGACCTAGCTTTGAATGTGTACCTGACTCAAATCAGGCAAATAATCGCGGAAGGATGCAATGCTGGCGACATTGCCTCTTACAGTGCACTTGTAGTCCTGTAGTGTACTGTTAGTTAAGAGCTTATAGATTTATTTGATGAGCTCACACTTTAGGATCTATCCCTTATCATAGGGACTATGTCCTCCCGTTCTATATCCATGATTGTACTTTGTGATCAAGTTATTTTGTTTCTTGATATGCTAGGATAATGATTGTTTATATTGTTGCGGGATACTGTGTGAAGAAGCTTTTACTTGTGATATATAACGTTCGAACATTCCGTCGCTGCTTGATTTATTTATTTGTTTGTTGTTTTAACCTTATTACAATCGAGTCGGTGTCTGTCTGTCTGTCCGTCTGTTTGTCTGTCTGTCTGTCACACCCGCAAACGGCTAGACCGATTATCATGAAAATTGGTGAGAGTATGTAATCTGGTGTCCCCTTTACATACAGCAAGTGGTGCCATTTTGTGTTAAGTTTAAGGGGGGCTCCCCATACATGTGAATAGAGGGTGCACACTTTTTTTTCACATAATGTAGCCATGTGGGGCGTATCAAATGAAAGGTCTCAATTAGTACTTTTTGAAACTGATTCCATATTTGATATTGGGTGAAACATAGGGGGGTGAGGGCTCAAAATGTGACCCCAAAAAAGTGTAACAGGTCTCGTTCTCAGAACCTATCCAACTGAAAAATCTGAAAAGAATCTGCATCTCTACGAAATTTAGGCCTCAAAATATATCCGGTTCCGATATCTGCACAAATAAAGTTTATAATAGTATATTTACACATTGTAGAAATTTACCCGGCAGCCCCATTTATGTTCATCCCAGAAGTACAAAATTTGGCATGCGTATAATGAAGAACATAGTGCACAATTTGGTGAAGTTTGAAGAAAGTCCAACTATTATTAACAAAGTGATAGGGGGTAAAACTTTACCACTTTTTATGTAGGTATATAGTATCTGCGTGCTAATAACTTTGCGGCTAGTGCTCAATTCAGATAGATATAAGAAGTAAATCGGAAATATGGGTACGATCAACTTATATACGTCCATATATGTGTACAGTATTCGGAAATAGGCAGTTTGTTTCTTTAGGGTGAGCGCAATATTTATGGCTGTAATATGTACGTATGTCTCGTAGTTTGGAAAAATATGAAGGGATATGTTGGATCTGTAGCTATATACGTATAGAAAAACGTGCGTTGAAATTTCTTACATAAGATGAACACAAAACCTTTATACCCGAAGCGCGAGCTTCCGGTATTCCGACTTGTTTCTAAAAGTTGTTGGTGTCGGCTAATCCAGCCTCCTCTAGAAAGATCTTTATTTAAACCTCAAATCAGATTTATATAGCAAGACCCCCACGAGAATGAAATCTATGTAGGAAGATCTCCTCGAAAAAGCACAGGGTAGAGATTTCAGGTGGAAGCCTCATTTTCCCACGAATCCGACTTTAGGTGATTCGGAACAAAATTATAAAATAATTTCTTTTTACTTTCATGGTAGTGGGGCTCCTTAACTGAAGCGATTAAATTTGTTATTTATGAATCAAATTCTCTTTCCACACATTATAAGCAACTATTTCACACTACATGCAATTGTTGTTTCATGAAGAGTCATACGACGATTTCGCATCCATGAGTTTTTTTTTTTTGATTCTATTTGCATTGCTGGCGCCTCTCGTATGTACGTACGAGGACAAAAATAGAATCAAAATTGGCAAGCTTCATCAGGCTGATTAATTGCTGTGCACTCGACTGCACTGTTTAAAACGTAATGAGGCACTGATGCTTTGAATCTTTTCAAGTTCAAGGATTATTCCAGAAATTGAATTACTTTTGAAAGATGTTTGGTATTATAATATTCAAATGATATGCACTGCATTATCGGATATAACACAAAGGTGGTTGTCTGTGCTAAACTTATTAAATTGATGAGTGATGGTAGGCATCAAACGATGCCAGCTGGGGCTGGACTCCATTGCATTTTTATGGTAACCGTGTATTGGTACGGGCCATCCTCAATTGCCCACCTCTCAAAAATCTGACTACGAGTCCGACACAGGTTGGAAATTCTCGTGCGGCGTGTTGGATCGGTGCAGCAGGAGATTAGAGGAGAAATTATCCTAGGGTCATCTTAATTTATTGGTAAGTGTACGATCGTTATATTCGCCGGAAACAAGTAGCAAAAAGTTTCAAGAGTGGAAAATTATTAGTGGAAATATTCAACTCAACAAGGCATGGGTTATGTAATGTGGACCTTGTAAGCCATTGATTTTCAAGAAATTTTTTAAGAAAAATTCTGAGGAACTTTTTTGAGCATGTTTTTGATGGAATAATTAACATTTTCTTATTTACAGCTTTCTCCGATAAAAATTTGAAAATGTTCTCTGCCCTCTACGAATCTGTCCGGCAGTCCGGATTCAGAACACCCTTCAGTCAGGTGCACTGCGAATCGAGCCAGCCAAAACGTGAGATTCAAGCAGCTGCAGCCCCAGCGGCAACCACTGAGGACTCCTGTGAATTCGGCAGCAATAAGTATTTCTTGCTGTGCGGCTTTGGTGGCATCCTGTCATGCGGAACAACCCATACGTTCGTCGTACCGCTGGATTTGGTCAAGTGCCGCTTGCAAGTGGACCCGGCTAAATACAAGAATCTTTTCCGCGGGTTCCAGGTTACCGTCAACGAAGAAGGGTACCGCGGCTTGGCCAAGGGATGGGCCCCCACATTTTTCGGATACTCTGCACAGGTATGTATCGATTGAGTGTATGCTAATTGCATTATCTTTTTGCTGTGACTACGTTATGCAACCTGCTTCGAACGGGCTTACAGATCTGGACGGTCTCGTGAATGATTTACACGATATTTTATCGTGTAGGTGTGATGATATTTTCGATAAGATTAATCGGTCTTTTCGGTTTATCGTGGGCCATTAATCAAAACCGTGGTCATGTCAACAACGCAATGAATTCAATTCACATTTCAATAAGTTATTTCAGTTGATTCTATTATGAAATGCCCTGAAGAAAGCATGGACATGGAGAAACTCTCACATTTCAGATGATGGCTACTCACGTGCGTGAAGCATGATTGGCTGCAATCAGTTAGTTTTATTTTTAACTTTGTCACCCATAGTGACGCAGACGACTTAGTTTTAATCGGTGAGGAACACCAAGAGGCAAAACTACAAGCCAAACTAAAATAAGAATTTGATTATCCTTTCCTTGGTTTGAACCATGCGTGTGGCGGCCGGTTGACTTTTCATACTATACAGAAGAACAAGTTTCTAAATCTTTTGGTTGTTCATATACAATTTAAATGGAAAGATAGAATTGCATGGAGCGAAAACCATTGTTTTTTTTGGTATACATTTTGGAAGTCTTTATTTCTGTAAAGAACAAAGGCTAATCAATGATATCTTTTCTGTTTTGTTCGATGACCTTTTGTCATCTTGCGGTAAACTTCATAATTTTCCAATCGTAGAAGGATCTGCTTTTTTGGCGAAAAACTGAAGGAAAGTACTGATTTGCCGCCTAATACGAATTAAACGCTACTACATTCACGGAGTGGAAGTCTGACGGCGCAAGGTGATTTAGCATAATTTTTGACTGACCACCAAAGTTTTATGTGGTTTAATTGTCGGGATAGATCATAACTCCTCTAAGTTGGGGAGCTCTGAATGAGAGACGTATTCAAACTGTCCCAGTACTCTCAAAGTAATTGTTCGGTTCCTTGGTAGGCGTTTACAAAACGCGCGACTCTACCAATTCCATCAGAGTGCGTAATCTTTGATGAAGTTTACCTTTTGAATTCCTTGAGGAGGATTTTAACATCGGGACCAAAACTGTTTGCATTGCACCCATTGTCAGTTATCATTCTTTTCACGAATAAGTTATTTTCTTAAGCTTTCAATAGTATGTCGAAGATTAATAAATGCCGTTAAATGAATTTCTTTGAGCTCATGAAGAATGCAAATATCGAATTTGTTTACATATTCAAACTTCTTTAGGTGCAAATAAATAGTTTTTGCATTAACCTTTAACGTTCTTGCAATGCTTGATTTGATCACAATTTTGTCATCGTCGCTCGCAGTGAGCTGTTGTGATTAACCGCAGTGCAGAGTATCTTAAATAAAAAAAATAGTAGCGCTTAATATCCTAAACTAATTCGGGTCTTGACATTTTTTGATCATTGTCGCCATAAGTTTCACGCAATTTTTCACGGGCTTTGCTCGCTTTTTTCCCTTTGTAGAAGTAAAAGAGTCAAATATGGCAAAAATGCACAATTTGTCCTTCATTTTTTCTCATCCCTAAAACAATCAAACCGTCCAATTTTTTTTTTGAAGAACGGAGAACAAATCGATTGATGCAACGTTTGTCCTCTAATGTCAATAAACACAAAACAAATTAAAGAGGCCCGTTCGATAACGTTTCTTATCGAAAAACATCTCAAACCTACCTATCCGCAAAAAATAGCCTGGTTTTTTTCTACCGCTATTGTATGGTATTGATATGCACGAAGGACCTCACCATCTGTTGCAAAAAACACTAATCACTTTCTATTCAATACAACTACAATTCGCTATCTAAAAAGATCGCATACAGTTTTCAGAATTTCCCCTGGATTTGTGTCCCACTCATTCTGTATTTGTTCAATCAACCCGGTAAATTTGTATGCGATTCGGCTTCCTCTTACATCAAGAATGCTTCCTTTCCATTCATAATTTAATGGTCATTATTGAGGCATTGTGCAAACACTGGGAGGACACATTCCACTAAAGTTTTCTCCATTAACGGATGCTCCCTCTTCGACAAACTGTAGTCGGCCGCCAGCTACCATGACTTTTACGTCGAAATTCGAGCTGTTTGTTGTGGGAAATTGACGGGACTACTCGAGGTCACTGTTTGATTGTTACATTTGTATCTTCATGACCCGCCATCAATCAAGGTGTTTGCACACCGCGCCCGAACGCGGGCGTTATCTGCGAGGCCGAGATTTTGGAGTTTCACGCGATCGTGGATGTTCTTTGCGGGAAGCAAAGGCTTATCTATTGTCTCCATTTGTTTGGTCGAATCTACCGTTACAAATTTCACCAGGGTACTTGTTAATGAATCACGCGGATGCAATGGAAAGACAGATGTCCTTTTCCTCCTTGCTCACCGTTTAAGTGCAATCATATTTGTAAGTGTACGGAAATTACATAAACATTTCACGCAACACTGCCTGTCAGTATCCAGATAGCTTTGTGGCGAGAGCACTTAGGCAACGCAATGGAAGGTCGCAGTTAGAATCCCACGAGCGGCAGAGAGATTTATTTGTATTGCGAATTCAGCTAAAATAGAGCACCTGAGTCAAGTCAGGATATTGTGGATTGGATTGTTGTCATGTCTAATGGAATTTCGAAGGAACGATCTACTTTGAGTTGATTCCAAATGACTAGGCCATTGATGCTCACCTCTATTATGGATAATTCGATCGAATGTATGCATGCTCGCGGTTTGATCAGTTGCCTTTGCAGCAAAACAAAGTATACCGCGAAATGAATCAAGGAAAATATCACAAACCTTGACGCAACTGAACTATTGCTACAGCGAATACACAGTTCGGATTTTACGCCATCCGACCACTTCTTGTCCCGCGCTTTAATATATTGGATGCAGCATCAAAGCAATGTGGTGAGGTTGAAAAGGTCACAAGTAGTTCGCAAACTTAAATCTCAATATTAATATCTGTTGTGTGTGTTTTAAATTTTAGTAGAACAAAGATAATAAAACATTTTCGATTTGCTCCAATTGTGGAGAAGTTTGAAAACTCACAGCTTCCAAAAATCGAGAGGCGGCGAAGACGGCCTGCGGTTTCATTCCAAGGTAGGGATAACTCTTCAGACGCTGCCTCAACTTTCCCCTGGGAATAGTGTGACCGAAGAGGTGTGCGGGTGTTGAACGCTCCTTTATATAATTCGTAAAACACGACGTGAGTGCAAATTGTTCGGGTTCCACATCAACCACTAAACAACAAATTTCATAGATTCCATTCTTCTAATTTTGCCTTACAGGATCATCGTTAAGTATCCTCTCTAGCTGACCGCCTCATGCAAATAGCGCATTTCCTTCTCGAGAACATCGATTGGAATTATACCCCTTTATAGATTAGTCTCTGGATGACCCGCGCCCTTCTTTAAGTTTGGATAGTAGAACGAAGGTTTGGTTTCTCGGGGAAGGAAATTTCTTCAATCATCTATATTTCGAAAGTCATAGCGAATGCTTCTAGGTAGTATCGTTTTAATAGCTAGCTTAAGTGCTCTGTTTGGAACGCTTTACTGTTGCCAATTCTTCGAAAGAATGCCTCTAACTTCGGTTTCGTAATCGCGGTTATCAAGAATTATGTTCGAAACGGTGCCACGGAAAGAATTCGATGTTCTGAACTGTTCTTGGAAGCATCGGACAGTTGAATTGTGGTTCCTTGTTTTCCTAGTTTCTTGATCACCACCTCGTACACCATTCCTGAGGGTTGCTGCCACATGTCGCTCTGATGACAACTATCAGATTCTCCGGAATGCGCCTCTTCCGTTGAGCTTTCTAGCTAATGAGTTTTGCCAGAATCATTCAAGAGCAGTTAAAACCTGGTTAAACTCTACGGATTATTTCTAAGAAAATTAAAGTGATCAGTAAAATAAGTTACAAAAGGGAAGCCCAAGCTGACACTTTGTCGACTAAATTCTGAAGGTACTTCTTCATGCGGTCCAGGTTGATTTTAACTATTGTCTCTACTGGGAGCGCGCACATCCTCCCTTTTATGCACGCTACCTAGCCTTTCTCGGACTTCGTTTCGGTATCGTTTTGGCCCTTTGGCCGTGGAGGAAAGCGGCGCGTGTTTAATTTGCGGCCAGAAGCTAGCTTTCTGCGTTTTCAAGTACATTCAGAAAACCTCTAAATCTATTGTTGATCTGTTGTTATGTTGTCTATGTGAGTTTATGCACTGTATTGGTGACTTTATGGCTGGAAGAGAAGAAAGGAAAGAAATCCTTCATCATATGCTTAACTAGGTGCAAGGCCCTCTTTATATTATATATAGAAGTAACCGTTGCCTTGATATCTGTTGAGAACTTCATGTTTCTGAGTCGTATAGGTTTCGGTCACGTCTAACTCTGTTTTTCTGCCAACTCTGTTTCCTTCGGGTGTTCCTCAAGTCGTGTTTCTACGTTCATTTTGATATGTCCCATGTATACTTTTCTGCAATCTGCGCAGAAAATTTCGTATATCCCGGACTCAGCCATTTAATCAGTTGGATCCTTGGTCGATCCTAGAACGATTTTGAGCGTTTACAACTCAAGAAAGCTAGTTCTTATATAACACAATAATAATATAATCAATACAATTTCAATTTAGAATTCGCAGCATGTTGGAGCACTTCATTGAACCCATCGGGGTTTATTGTCCTAATTTAACTCTAGTGACGATGCAAATCCCTCTGCCGCTGTCACCCGAATTTTCCTTTGCGATAGTCTAGCCACTAAGTCATCCACACAGTGCGAACAGTGATTCGAATAAATGACAATTGAAATCAGATTTCCCTACACTATTCTGACGGCTATTGCTTTTATTGTTGTAGAGAATTGCGTATAGAATATAACTGCTGTAAACCTCATTTAAATCGGGGCAAACAAGAGAGAAAGTTTTAGAAGATTTGAGGACTATAAAAACAACAATTTTGAAGAAAGCCAAAGTGAAAATATAAGCTCATTACCAACACGTCCTCGAAAAACGATCAGAATTTAGGTCTACATTAGAATTTAGAATGGATTAAGATAGAATCTGGTTTGAGAATCGCCGGATTCCTAAGTCCGCAACCGAGTTGATGGCGGACCAATATACGGAGCAACATAGTTCCACGGGTTGGTCCACGGACCCCTCATTCTTGAGCAAGCACCCAAGTTGCAAGAAGTATATGACTTGCGATTTCGTCACAGATGTCGTATTTTTAAATTGATATAAGGGAGCAAATGCCACCTTGTAATTACATCGGTGACGTTGCTCCAGGCGCAGAGGCGAGTGTTTAATGAGTTGTCTCTGCCCTGGACGAAACTGCAAGTCATATATTAAGATAGAAGTTCCGTGGAGCACACCGAAAAACTATTTTAGAAGAAATATTGAGTGACCATCAATGGCAACATCTTCAATTTGAAAACAGTCCAGTTCAGTTTTGAGGAGAAGAAAACACTCTAAACTACCAAAACGGAATAACCGGTAAAATTTTTAACAGTATTAAAACTCACGGTGAGTTTTCAGAGTTGAATATCAGCAATAAGCAGCAGATTAGATAGTGTGTTGTTAATATCAGTTGAAGAATAATGCACAAACATATATAGGTATTGTTTCAGACGAAAAATACGTCAGCAAAACACAATTATATATTTAGTGCAAGCGTTCTGACGATTTTAATTGTCAATCATACAGCGGAAGAGAACGACGTATTCCAAGATCGGGGAATATTAGAAACAACGTAAATAACATGAAATTGCAAACCTACCAATGGATATATCAAAAAGCTGTATGTTAGAGGTAAAGAATATGGATAAGAAAAAAAAATATTTCAACCCGTTATAACAGCCCGCTCGTTTTCATTAGCTAATAAGCCGATTCACGGTGATAGCGCTCATTGGAAGTACATTTTTGGGGGAAATAATGAAATGAATTTTACTATATTTGCACGCATATGTTGCACATATTGGGGGGATGTGATTAAACTTGGATGGCAAGCATTAACGATCCAATGGAATCTCTCAAACTTTCTCTTACATTAGACACGGATCATTGTGTACCTAAAATTAGATATGTATACGCCTTGATTATATATATATGGTTGTCTTTCACCCTTTGGTGGGGTATAGCATGTCAACCATACCTGGGGAGCTGAAGCGCATTTCTGGTAACCGCGAGCGATGACCTGAAATGCGCTTCAACTCCCCCACGACTTCCCGGCTCGCACTCCTCCTCAACTGTTCTGCGCCAAGTGCCCTTGGCGCGACTCATTCGTCGGCCATCTTGGGAGAATAGTCCGCAATGCGATCGTCGCCCCTTCTTAATGTATAGCCTTTCCACTGCCACCGCCTTTTTTCTATCACATCGCACATCGGTGCCAAGCTTGTGCGTGGATTAAGTTGTTCGTTTGAGATAGTGTCAGGCCACCGTATCCCGATGATACGACACAGACAGGTATTGACGAAAGCTTGGAGCTTTTGATTAGCAGTGGAGTTCACTTTCCATGTGACACTCCCACTCCCCGTAGATATACAGATTCGTCGATGATTTCGATGGTCTGCCCAATGTGGACAGAGAGAATGCACTTACCAGTTAGACCAGACCAGCAAGCGATTGTAAGCGACCATCAGATGGTGATCCCTTTCGAGGCCGATGTCAGCGCCTCTCTTGTTGCGCACATCCAGAAGAAAACTCCTAAATCTACTTCTGATCACCAAATGGTCGATCTGATTGCTCATACGGCGTCAGTCAGTTGGAACTCAAATAACCTTGTTGTTACATGCCACCTTGGTGTTCAGATCACCCATCACTATCAAAATATCACCTTTAGGATGCTTCCCATCAACCGCTTTTAATTGCTTATAGAAAGCATCATTCTTCACTACATGGGAAGTCTCCGTTTGTGTGTAGCATTGTACTATAGTGATTTAACCTGGACTGAAATGTAGCAGTTAAAAGTCTGCCAGAAACCGGTTTCCAGGTTTTCGATAACCAAAGATCATTGTCGTGAGGTCAGTCCCTATCCGAGGTGTTGTTGACGTTTCGGTACTAGTAGAGTCAAAATTTGCAGGTGTCTAGCCTACAAATTTCTTCCCCTTTTAATCGCCTCTTACGACAAGTAGGGAAGGCTTCGAGTGAATTCTCAACCCCCAACTCACAGGGCGGTACGTACGCAGATACGCCCTGATTATGTATTAGATTATGTTCTAAAGGCTACACTGAAGTGAACTTTATACACGACTCTGAAAGATTAGAAATAGTGACGTATACGAATGTTAATTTAGTGCTTATGTTTGTTATTGCGTTTCTCGAAACAGATTAGTGGTTACAATTTCAAAGTTATACATGGAAGATTCAATTCCAATTTCCTTTTACTATTTTCGGTAGAATTTCGTCGAGATTTTTCATCGGTTGAATTCACAATAATATTAGTGGCTAACACTGGTGAATCATAAAAGATAATATTTCTATTCTAAAACCGCAACAAGATGTTTGATAAAGTATAATACTCGCAGCACTTGTAAGTGAATTCCTCTTCAAAGTGATAAGAGATCATATATAAGATCTTAATGTGTAGACTATGTTTGAAATTTCTAACTAATGTTTACGTTTAGTTATAGTTCTATAAACTTTTCTCTGTTTGCATTCCAGGGTCTCTGCAAATTCGGTCTATATGAAGTTTTCAAAGTCTACTACGCTAATTTATTAGGCGAAGAAAATGCCTACTTGTACCGAACATCATTGTATTTGGCTGCATCAGCATCGGCCGAATTCTTCGCTGATATTGCTCTGTCACCATTCGAAGCCGCAAAGGTAAAAATTCAAACAGTGCCAGGATATGCAACTACGTTCCGGCAAGCAGCACCTAAGATGATGAAAGAAGAAGGCATTTCAGCTTTCTATAAGGGTCTTGTACCACTCTGGGCCCGTCAAATTCCATACACAATGATGAAGTTCGCATGTTTCGAACGTACACTTGAGCTGTTGTACCGGTAGGTTGATACTCATACGAAATTATTGGACGGGATAAACCATTTCCTCCTATTTTTTTCACAGCTATGTCGTTCCAAAACCACGTGCAGACTGCACCAAAGGCGAACAACTGGTTGTCACATTCGCTGCTGGTTATATTGCTGGTGTTTTCTGTGCTATTGTTTCACATCCTGCTGATGTCGTTGTATCGAAATTGAATCAAGCCAAGGGATCGTCCGCTATTGAAGTTGCCAAGAAACTCGGCTTCTTCGGAATGTGGAATGGATTGGTACCTCGTATTATCATGATTGGTACTTTGACTGCATTGCAATGGTTCATCTACGATGGAGTGAAAGTCGCTCTCCGTCTTCCACGACCACCACCACCAGAGATGCCAGAATCTCTTAAACAAAAGCTTGCTGCCAAGAACCAGTAAGATAATTCATGATATTTAGGTGGTAACTTAACTATTTGTCTGGATAGCGCTATAAACGGGAAACATATTTAGTAAGAATAACGGAAAAATTAAAAAAGTCTACAAGGACTAGTATGTGAGAAAATATGAGATTTAGCATTTATTTACATCAAAAACACAAACATAATGTCAGTATGAAACACAAGTACCGTTTGCACTGATACATATCGTTTTTAAGCAAACAACATTTTAAGAGACTCCAGAGAATTGTTTGCTGGAACGCATACGCTGTCGGCTCATCAGCTAGCGTTATTGGTACAATAAGTAAAGTCTATAATTCCATCTACATTCAGAAACTGAAACATTTCCAGTTTTTCGTTTTATAGCCCCAACTTTTATTTTATTATGTCAAATTAAATGTTTCCTGGAATATATTTGGTGTTTTTATTTGAAAGGGATATGTTGGGATATTACTGATTTTGAGAGAAGATTTGACACATTGGTAAGTATTAACAAAGGAAGATAGTAATTCAATGATATTATCGTGGCTTCTTCCCGAAAGTGAACACATTTGAATGTGGTCAAGCATGTTTTTGATGCATGATTTACCAGAAAAAGACGATGGACCTCCATTACCGCTTTTGTTTTTAATATATCACCTTATTAAAGATATAACATTTTAAAATAGCCACGTCGTAGCAGTTGTGTTGAATGTAGTGTCATGTCACGCAGCGTAGGTGCGGTCGTACCTTTACAACACAATTTTTAGCTCTGAATGTATTTTCAAAGTTACCATTTGAGTCAGAAAAACACTTTCAAGTGTGGTCCACCAAAAAAAAGTGAAAAGTTTGCTCAGCGGAATCAAAAGTTAAAATGAAACCTTCGAATTTAGCACAAAGTATGGCTTGACAGTTTAAAGCAAAATTTAGCGACGTAGCTTAAAGTGGAGAATCAGCTAGTACTGATCAAGAAAAATACACAAATTTTCTAATCTATCTGACTATATTGATAATGAAATCTTGAAACAAGTAGTTTTTAACGTTGATGAGACACGAATTGATTTAGTTTACATATTAGGAGGAAATACTGCGAATGATTTTAAACTCAGATTCCTGTTGATGTATTATTCCGAAAATCTAAAGGGTTTGGAAAATACAACGAGAACCCACTAGTTGTTTGGATAACTTCGGTGTTATTCATTGACGACATAAGGCCTTACATAGACTCTACTTTTTTGAATTAAATATTGTAGTTCAAACTTCAATCGCTTCGGTCCAGAGCACACGATACATAGAGCGACTTTACACGGTTAATTTTTCATCAGTCTGCTATAAACCAATTCATCAATTGACTTAGGAGAAACTGATTGACTGTCGTATTAAGTATAAATAAGATAACAAAAAAGAGACTGCATTGCACGCAATTAAACATTCGAAACATTCGAAATTTATGTTTTGATTACAACTAGACTAGACTAGATTTTGTTTAAAAATTCATATATTCATTGGTAAGGGCATCAGTCCATCAGTCATTTGTGTGAATTGATTTTTGAGGATCTAGGGTAATCGATCCCAAAATTGTCATCAGTTGTTGGTGTAAACAAAAAAGCTGTGTCAAATCGTCGAACAGGATATCCGCTATAAGTGTTAGACAATCAAAGTGAGACATTCTGAAGCCACCAGGGCAAAGTTGAACGTTGCAAATTCATTCATTTTCATAAGAAATAACGCTGCCGGTGTTTCCCTAACGAGAAACTTTGATTTGTGGATGCAAAAATCAACCGGAGGAATAATCGTTGGCTCGACAACGACCCTGAAGATGTCATCATTGCTACAAAAATGACAGTTCACACACACATCCCGTGTGTCGGATTCGCGGAATCGATTTTTTGTTGGCATCAATTCTATCTAGATATAGTGTAGAATATACGGGCAAAGTAATTTTTGATATGCGGAGTCGTTCGGAAATTATAGTGTTAAACACGTGATAAGTCACATGCCAGATTTATGTCGATCGTCACGATAAAGCCCATATTTATCGGTCCGAATGACTTCGCTAAAATGACAAGAATTGAAACCAAGGCTGTACATGTGTTTCTTGAAGAAACCTAAGGTTTATGGACTATAGGTATAGCAGATTAATGATCAGTGAAGATTTTATGGCGAAAAATCACATTCTACTTTGTAAATGCGTTTTTCTCGAAACTGCATATTGAAAATCTCCTGCCACCATAGCCCAAAATCTATACAACCAAATTATGAAATTTTCACGACTTATTCAGAACATATTTCTACGGTCCGCAAACTAGGGTAATTGCGATTTACCCGGTAGTTTTTTTTACTCATTAAAGAAGCCTCACCAACACCAAAATTCACAAAAACAGTTTAACACGGCACCAAAAATTTAGCTTTTAAAATTTTTTAATAATCCTAGTTTGCGGACTGTAGTTAAGTTTGCACGTTAAAATGCCGTTTACTTTTTTCTTTAAGATGATCGCAGCGCAGCATACCGTGGCAGCAGAAAAACACCTTTTTTTGGAGATGGGTGTATGAATTGGTTGGTATTTTAATAATGAACTATGCTATCGGACTGGAAAAATTATTACGCATGATCAAGACAATAATAAATATATGGTCCGGATTCAGCACGTAGCGTGTCATACACGGTATCGTAGAAGCCAAGACCAGAAATCGTTCGCCTTGAATTTTATAGCGGGAGAAAATCATTGCATAAATACGGCGTTCCATGCATTCCAGTGGTGCGCAAAGTTCGTATAAGATCACTTTGTTGAATCCATGCAAAAAGCCATTTTTCTGCATGACATTGTAATTATCTGTTCATTTATCCTAGTTGATGATAATCTCGCAGTTGAAAAAGGAACGAATCTGGCGCAATACTATTATCTTCCTGAAATCACAGATCAAATCGAAGTTCGCATTGCACTCTACACATGGAACCGCTTTATATTTGCAAAAATTATGCTTAAATTCTTGAGAGGTACATTTTAATACAAATTGGCCTCTTACGGAACCATTCCTGGAAAAAGTCATGCTCATGTCTGCTTCTTCTATTCCAATGGAATGGGATGGATGGCAGGGGCAAAAATATTCTTTGCAAGAATTCTTACTTGTGTTGTGCTGTGTCTGCCGATCCGGAACGCCACTGCCGGATCCTATGAATACTATCATAGTAAATGTATGGAATAATTCTTTTGTGTCTGACACGTGCAGCCCTGTTAGTTGGAGCATAAGAATACACTTAAAGTCTTCCCTGCCTGCAATAAACGGCTAAAAAGAATAGAAATTGATGGGCTAGCAATCTGCAGCTTTTGAAACTTTATTGCTATGAAACGTCAACAACGCCTCGGATAGGAACTGACCTCATGGCTACGATCTTTTGCTATCGAAAAGGTCTATGATCCCCGACAACAGTAACGAGTTTCCTCAGAATGTTCGCTTTCTCAAAACTTGAACGGACGTTCTGGGCCTGAGCGAAGTTTCTCCCTATTGCGGCAATGTGCTTTTGTACTTTGGAAATGCAAGTAGCAGACGCGAATCTGGTATCGGGTTGCAATGGTTTCAGAAGGGTATACCACATCAAGAAAGAACTTGCATCTGGTCGCAAATCTTTCGATGGTCTTGTGAAGGACTCAACGATCGGGTTTGCATGCACGACGACGAACAACTGAAGAGGTGGAAAGAACACTTTCCCACGGTTCTTAATCGTATCATATCCGGTGAGGTGGATGAATGGCCAGTTATCGTAACATGTGGATATGGGCTGTTCTTTTTAACAGGAAAGAAATCATTTCGGCCATCGGCAGCGATTCACTTAAACGGAGTAAAGCCGCTGGGCTTGACGATCTCACCGCAGAGCTATTTATCGCTGCATCTGCAGTTTCTAAGATTTGCTACTTCCACTCGTACGGAAATCTTGGAAATCCGAGACTTTTCCCAGAGAGTGGAAGAAAGGGATGACCGTTAAGATTCCAAAAAAGGGTATCTATTCTAAGTATGACAATTGGAGGGATATCTGTGTGCTCTCTGTCGTCGCGAAGATAATAGCTAAAGAATGCTGCAATGCATCAAAGAACATCACAAAAGTTTGATCGATAAAGAGCAGACTGGTCTTCACTCAGGAGCCTGCTGTATTGACCACATCAATACCTTACGGATCATTCTGGAACAATACGCGGAATTTAGATCTTCGCTTCATTTGTTCCTCATTGATTTTGAGAAAGCTTTCGATAGTATCTGGAGTGCTCTATGCATAAGGGGCATTCAAGCAAACTAACAGCTATTATCAGTGCAATGGCGCAAAATGGTATGTGCTGCACCGAAGTAAAATCTTTCCGAATTTTGAGGTCCAAAGCTGAGTCCGTCAGGGTTGCATCTTGTCACAGATATTATTTCTTCTTGTTGTAGATGGCGTTCTTCATGTTGCCTTGCCCGGAGGATGTGGACGATGACATCTTTCCCCACCTTGGCCAAATGGCTCTGAATTTGGAAAAAGGTACTGACCTCCCAAACTGAAGATAAATACCAATAAAACCAAGGTTCTCAGTCTGAAGGGGCATCGTACTCTACTCACCTGTGTTAATAAGCAGAGTATCGAAGGCACCATCAATTTGTATATCTAGGGGACGATTTATTATCTGCCATGACGGTAGTCTGACGTATTTGGCTGGAGGATTGTTTTTCGAAGAAAAACTCACGAAGAGAATGCACTTGATTGTAATGCAATGTTTTCATTAGGAATTGGGTCGACATCCCCAGTTACTAAGCTTTTCCTGATTACTGGGTTCATGGAGTGTCTGATAGGTAAGTATTCGAGTTTCTTTTTTGTTCAGTTCGGTAAGTTGATGACTCCACACCGAGCTCAAGTGAAACTTCGTGGAAAATT
This sequence comes from Hermetia illucens, assembly GCF_905115235.1. NCBI lineage: Eukaryota > Metazoa > Arthropoda > Insecta > Diptera > Stratiomyidae > Hermetia > Hermetia illucens. The sequence goes on along the minus strand of NC_051850.1, from coordinate 129,816,759 downwards.
TGTTGCGTAGTTGGTAGGACAACTCGATTATTTTTCCCTATTACCCGGTATTGAATGACGCTTCGGAACATGACTTAGTTCCGGAAAGCGGGTTATGAACGCGTCATGGAGTCGATGTCTGTATCCTGATGGATTCCGTTCCAAATCCGTGACACGGTAATAGACGCGGACGATAAATTTATTGAGTTAGTTCGTCCAAACCATACGACGCCTAGGTCTTCCGTCCCTGGTGGCTGACGGTATAACCGCCAAAACATCCAAGGGCGAAAAGCCGCTCCGATGTTGCTGGACGACTCTTAACCGTGTTGGGTACTGTCTTCGTATCCCTGGTCCTATTTAAAGAATTTGAAATGTTGTTATCCTGAATTTCTTCCCACAAGTAATGGAGAAACAGTCAACCCTGCAGCAGAGCCTCAATGCTACAGTATCCCATGGTTACCTCCAAAGGTAGGGAAGGTATTTGGAGGGAAGCCACTGCAATATAGTATAACGTCACTGCAAGTCATCTGATAGGTGCGTCGATTCCTTCACCCCAGATTACGGATTTGTTAAGGAGGCTAACTGCCCCAGAAAGGGAAGGGAATACGAACACAAATGGAAACGTTTTTCTTGCTACTTATTTACAAGATCATGTTGCGATATTCGTAGCGACTGGTCGCATGCAGCTCTGCGTTTGCAACTCAGGTCGGGATTGACTTGGTACGCCAGGATTATATATATATGTCTCTGTCAGATGACATTGAAATCTAATTTTTATTCTAGAAATTAAGTGAAAACTAAAGTATATTTTGCATTATTTTCGGATTATATTTTATATTCATATCATATTTACAATGTAGTAGTAACTAAAACATGAGAAAATTTGAATTGATTCACATTTCTAGGTTATTATTTTTAAAAATAGAAAAAAAACAATAGATTGGTAGCAAACTAAAACTAAACAATAAAATATTTACAATGAAATTTGTTCTTATGCGGTTACCACATTGAATGAATGCACATATTCGCCTTTTCTTATACAACTAAATAAAAACTAACAGTATAATTAGGTAGGAATAAGAATTAAATAAGAAATATTTGAAATAAACAAACTTAATGGAAAAGAAACAAAACTTCTCACCAATAATAGATAAAAAAATATTTACACTTGCATTGTTTCTCTTCACATAAAATGTCATTTGTTTATATTTAAGAGCATTTCAATAAAGTTATTTCCGTTTGGCACACACTTTAATTTTTTAATTAAATTTACTTTTGTATGCGTTGATATATAATTCCTCCTTATGCAATGGTGTTAATCTTGCATTGGTTGTTACAAAATAGTATTGGCCATAAAAAATATACAATAGTATTCAATAAAAGCGCTGATTATTCATCCTTCTATATCAAGTAAAATTTATATTTATGCGACTTTCAAAAGTTTGTATAAATCTATGTATATAGTTACGCCCAAGCGATTTTAACGATTACAACAGTAGCTTCTTTATCTTATTCTCTTCCTTAATAATCCTCACTTTAAAGCTAACAAGAACATACTATCGGATTCATACATTTTGTTCAATCAAGGTGTAAACTTTGTGGTTTTCCTGACAATGGAGAGAAGTATAAAAAGAGCTTTCGGTTCAACATGCAACAACATTTTGATTTTCATAGACTTGTGTATAGATAAAAAAGGATAACATGAAGCTTAACAATAGTTTAAAGAAACACAGCTGCTTTAACATTAATTTCAACATGATTTTGGCACAGTTTGTAAACATTCAGTTAGCACGGAGCGTTACTGACATGAACAGCATTTGTTAGGAGAATTTCACTTAGAACGAATGCCTCTGAGACGGAAAACCTTACAAATTTACATCACACTTTTGAGCAGACAATCACCTTCCCATTAGTCATAATCGATTATAAAATATATGGACAATTTCAGTCTTTTAGTTTCGTATCAGATTAAATATACCTCATAATGTTTAATAATATTTGATTCCAAATTTGAATATTATTTCTCCATTTTTTAAAGTCTCTGTTTTTGTATCTTTGCTCATTTTATTTTTAAATTGTTTCGAGCAACTATTTCACTTTTGTTTTTGCACTCCTTAGTTTTCCAGAGTGTCCCTTATGTGGGCTAATCTCTTCTATGTTATGTTACGGTTACAGAAAAAGTTGGTGAATGGAAACCTTTTCGATGAGATGCAGATATTCAGAAAATTCGGAATTTTTGCTGTAGTACTGATTGTTGCTTGGACATAGTAGTCATGAATGGTTTAGGGTTTTGTGCTGGAACAAGGAGCACTACAGCACGACCTCCTGAATTTGATGCTTCCAATATTTGATAGCAAACTGGTGTGTTATGCAGCAAAGTTGATTTGGACTGGTAATCGCTCCTAACACTGAACGCGATCCGGGTTGCTAGCGACATTTGCTCTTCACTTTGGCCTCGTTCAGGTTCGGATTAAGTAACAACATATTGATATATGTTTCAACGGTTGTTTTTATGCTATTACTTTGCTGTTGTGTTTGTAAAGGTATGGTGCAGCTTCTGGAAAAGGAAAAGAAAAGAAAGAATTGAGTGGTGGCTTTTATACAATGACTAGATTCTAAGAACACATTTAGTAAGGCAGCTGTGCGCAAGAAAGCATAGGAAAAGAAGCGAAAATACTTATACTAAGGAGACAAAATTTACTACTTTAATGATGGAAGATAATGATGGGACGGATAAAACAGAGAGTTTGCAGGAAATCGAGGGGACATCGAGAGGAATGATAGAGGTAACTAGGGCTAAGTGAATTATGATACGATGATACGAAGTTTATGTATCAAGGACTTCTTTAGCAGCAGGCATTAACGCTCAGTACGGGTCCCAAACAAAATACGCATTGGAGATAACGATTTGGGCAACTACTACTAAGCCAACGATAGGCCGGTATTGATGGACAACAGACGATTATTCACATCTGTGTAATCGAACTTATCGTTGCCCTTGCCTTTGTCTTAACATAGTTTACTAAGGATTAGTGATAAATCGGTTTATATACTTATTTTATTTACTACGGAAATCCCCAAAAATTGATTCTTCAGAGTTGAGGGAACCGAAGCTGCAAGCAATCAGGCGTTTTATTAGGAGGCCGGTAGTGCGGAGATTCTTTGTTAAAGGGAGCCTTTGCGAAGTATCTTCGAGAAAGGTCTGGGAAAACCAAGTAGCAGCATTGAAATGCTGACTTACCTCCGCCTCTTTTCCACACAGGCAAGATATATATAAACAAAATTTTTAGTTTTAAGAGCAGTGTCCGGTTGAAAGCCTTGCTGGGGTTTTCATGCTCTCTTTAATATATGATCCCTGTTCAGTTCTTCGTGGAGTAAAGGGCATCCGCTATTTTTTGCTATTGCTATGTTTTCCCACATTTTATTTTCCATGAGGCTGTGGCTTAATTTGAATCCAGCATCACACTTAATGCTGTGTAAGTAATAATCTTACATCAATGAAACATGCACGAAGAAAAACACAAATATCATTATACGAAATTTGGGTTTCTTCCTTGTCCAATGTGGAAACTGTGTCAAACAAAACCTTATTAAAACCGGATCAATGTTTGCCATCTGTTCATCTGTCACACGAGATTAGTCGGAAACGGCTGGAGTTATCATCACGAAATTTTGTGATACTATGTGATCTATGAACCGCTACATGTGCAAAGAGTTCCATTATTTTGTGTGGGGGTTTAAGGAGTGGCTGGTGGGTGAGTGGAGTAAAATTCTTTTGCAGAATATGGTCATGTGACGTATCAAATGAAAGGGGCCAATTAGTACTTTCCGAAAATTGAATGAAACACAGGGAAGTGTGGACAAATGTGAGTTCCAAAAAGTGAAAAATGTCTCGTACTCAGAGCCTATCCCACGAAAAATCTGAAAAAAAATCACAACTCGAAATTTAACCCTCAAAATACATCCCATTACTATATCTGCTCAAATAAAGTTAATAGCAGCATATTACTATATTTTAGAAATTTTCTCGAAAACCCCCCTTAAGTTCAGAAGTACAATATTTGGCATCATTATAAGTGATAATATTAGACATAATCCTGAAAAGTTTGAAGGTAATCATGCTATTATTAGCAAAGTTGTAGAAGATCAACATTTTGTATTTTGCATGAATTTATTGCGCTCTATAAGACGTATACGACGTCATCATCATATAAATTGGATTCATATGAGTTCACATTGGCAGAGTTGGAGTTTGGAAACATATCAAGGAATATTTTGAATTTTTAGTTGTGTAAGAGTGGAAAAACGTGCATAGACATTTTCTTACACAAGAATAAAAACTCTTTGTACCTGAAACGTACAGCTTTTGATATTTTGAGTTGTTTAAAAACCGCCATCCACGTTCTGTTCAGCCCGTCAGTTACGAATGAAGAGTCCACATTTGACCGACAGTCGTAACATCTGTTCAGTCGGTTGTATTGCGGGCTTATTGGCGTAACGGACTAAAATAAAAGTTGACATGTATTCAGAAATACAGGGAAAATTCAGATCAGGAAGAAAGAACGTAAGTATACTCTATGACAGCACTCGCTCGTCAAAATGATGTCAATGAATGTTCAGATTGACCGGCCGACCAAGAAGTATGTTATAATTATTTCATGAATTAAAAGTTTCTGAGTGCAGAAATGTGTCCAACATGTAATGAAAGCTTCCTTGGTGTCAAGACTAGGGATTCCAATCTCATTTTTAACAAAGAAAAGACAATCGAAAATCACATGGTGTTACTGGTGCTAGGAATATCAAATAAGGCATTTTATGGTACGCTAAAGATTTGCACAACAAGTTTTTGCTTTTCTTTGCAGGAATAAAAGCAGGTATTTCCGTAGTTTTTACGAAGCTACTAGACAGTTTAAGTGCTTTGTGAAATAATTTTTTTCTGAGTTATTGTAATCTAGGCAGATATCAGCTTTTGTCGCTAATGCCAAGCAGTTAAGCTAGGATGAGGAAAGCTTTTATGGTGGTGGCTGTGATAGGTTATTGAGAAGATCCGGGAAGAGACTCGCGCAACAACAAGCATGTTTGCCTAATACTGACTGTGCATTAGTTTCTCCAATCAGGAGATCAGGAAAAACGATATCAGGAGGATGAGCTCCAATAGGGGTTTTTGTGGGTAGTTAGACAGTGAAAAATCAAATTTAAGGTCCAGGAGGCGGTCACAGGATATCATCGATCATCATCATCAATGAAACCTGTATTCAGCCTGAAACTGGCACCTTTAAAGATTCCAGTTGCTCCGGTCTCGTACTAGCTCGTAACTCCTATCAAATTCTTAGCGTCCAGGTTAATACCATTGCCTTGCTTTAGGCAGAGGTTACCTCGGCGCTTTTTACTATAGATATTGCCCTTATAAACCTTCGACTGATGCAAACAGATGATAGTGGAAGGGTTTTGATGTGCTAATACAGATTGACAGTTCAAGTAGGTCAAGGTGTATACTGGACTGTAGCGCCATCGAAAAAGAAGAAGATAGAAAAAACATAAGCTTTGGTTTCCGAGTTTGATTCTATATTCGATCGAAATGCTACCACGCGGGAACTAACTACTCCCATTATCAGTGTGTAAAGAGGACACAATGATGAACTTAGATAGTTGGTGAAGGACGTTGCTCAAAACCCGGTATTAACCGCGTCAAGCCATGCAGTATGCTCTAAGCAAAGGTCTATGGCAAGTATATATCAAATTGTGTTGTAGCATTGTATTTCCGGCGGAATAAAATTGTCACAATTTTCATTGTTTTCGAACATAATGTACTTACTCTTACCCACCTTCCTATTTTTTCCACATTTGACGCAATGTGAGCTATGATCGAAACATTGTAAAACTTGCAAACGCAATGCAGATTTCATAATAAGCGATAATACTAACTGATCTTGGAATGGTCACCAGGGAGGATCATTATACCTTTTGACATTTATTTTATAGTTTCTTCAGTTAGTCAATTTCAGTTTAGTCATAAAAACTGGTACACTAGTGGACGCATTAATATGTTTATTTGTCCGTATATTTAAGTTTGGAGGGAAGTCGATGTGCACTGCATAATGTGCAGCTCTCAAAATAAACATACGGGACAAATGCTTAAGAAAAAGGTTCGCCTCCGGCGCATTGGTTGCATTTTGTATAGTGGAGGAAAAGCATAGCACATGTACGCCGTTCTTCAATCGCCTACACAAGAAAACCATCTAGGGACCATCGTCATATCGTCACCTTGCTGGGAGGTAAATGGAAGTTACTTGGAATGAATTGTCCAATTTCTAGCCATCGAATGGCTTAATAAAGTAGAAGAAAAATCTGATAATTAGTTTCTGCTCAGTTTCCGTCCATTTTTCTGTGTACCAATAATTATGACTATAATCGGTGGCCCTAAATTGTTTCGAAAAAGTTAATCAAATTTGTGATGGATTGAGATGATGAAATCGGTAGAAGCATGCTTGTTGTTAGGCAAATTTGGCATGTTTGCGTATCTATGCTTGTAGAAAATGTTGAAGTATTGAAGTAAACAAGTTTTTCATCTGGCTCAGGTTAAAGAGTTTACGCCAGTGTAGCCAATTACTTTGCATTTGTTGAATGGACTACCATTTTTAGGTGTTCAATTGACAATTCATGCTATCAAATTTAAATTTATTCTCATGCAATTTTGTTACTTGAAAAACTCTGCTTTGTCGCCAACATTCGGTTCTGAAGGACCAGGATTACTCGCTGGGGAAAAACGACAATTCAGAACAGAAGACAAAATCATATGCTGAAAGCAAAGCATATGTTGTTTGCTGTAAGTTTACATGCTTTTGCTTGGCATTCATAGGTTTTTTGAGAAGTACGAAAGGAGGCTGTTTGTATTGATGATTTTGTTAATTCACCATTCCTCACGGTCAGTTTGTCACTATCTAAGGCCATTACCGTTTCGCTTGGGGTCGTGGTCTTTGGGTTCCTTACTATTACTAAAGAAATAGTCAACAAAATTCATTAGAATCAGTAAAAAATATGGACATGACTTCTATCGTCTATGTCTGTTCTATGGTATTCAATTTTTTGGCGATTGTTCAGCGATATAAATTATGGATATTTTTGAAAAAAGGTTAAATAGTTTAGAACCATATTTTTGCAATCTTCTTCATACAAATAACACTCTAGTATGCTACAAAATTCGTGTGTCCGAATGGCTGAAGCCGTTAGAGCGCTGGGCTGTCGTAGCGGAAGATCGTTGTTTAAATCTCACTGGTGGCAGAGGGATTTGTTATCGTGATGGATACAAATCGACTCAGCTGCGAATCAATGCCTGAGTCAAATCAGGGTAATAAACGCAATGCTGACCACATTGCCTTCTGCAGTGTAATGTACTGTACCGTTACGGTTTTGAATGAAGTGCTCCAGCACACTTCAAGTCCCTGATCCAATATGGATTGTTGTACCAACGATTGTTATTATTATTATTTATGCTCGGAAATCGCAAAAACAAACACAATGCTAAAGGCCGTCAAGGGATGTCATAAAGAATAAAGCCAACAAGGCTGCACCAGGAGACTCAAATGATGTGTCGATGTGGCATATGTATAGGAAATCTGTATAGCAATATATTTAGTTTATATATGTATCCTTGGGACAATACTTGTACTCTTACATTCAAATGCGTAGAACCCATCTGCACAGGCTAGCAAACCAGTTCTTTGCCTGCAAAACTTCAAGCCTTGTATCAGTAATTATACCTCCAATGCCACATTGCCTCCTATAGGGTACTATAATCTCGTAGTGTACCGTTACGGTCTGATCCAAATTCGATTGTTGTGCCAACGATTACTATTATAGTCTTCACAGATACAGTACATACAACTTTCGATGCAAAAATCATTTGTACATTGAACTTTAAAATGACACTATCTACGGTTCACTCAAGAAAACGGTCAGCAATTTGCCTTTAATTTGGCAAAATGGTGAGTTTAAATGTCGTTTTTAGCCAGTAAATCTTGAGCTCAATTCCACATATATTGCAGGCGAGAATACCTCTGTGGTTAGATTCTCGATTGGCAAATGAATTTATCTAATTTGGTAGAGCTTGTGCGACTTCGGTTCCCATTAATCGTGTTCTTCTCTGATTTGTATTGCAGAGTTTAGCACTAGAAAAGTTAGTGATAATCCAAGAAATTCCAAAGTTTGTAGGTAGCAAAAATTTAACATAAACCACTATTAACACGCAAATCACAGGATTTACAAGAACATAGTATTTGCACCAAATTGCGGGTATGACCATGCGATGGCAAGGTTGATTGGGCGTTAGCATCTAGATTGAGTCTGGAATGCGTCATGAATGATTGTGTTCGTCTCTGAGTTTGTCTTGTCGCTGAAGACTTACTCCTTGCACAGCATTCGGTGTGATGATAATGCAACCGAAGGACGGTCTCATTGGAAATGAAGTGGGGGGGAAAATAACAATGAGGAACAATAGACTGTAAGGAAACTCTATACTCCACAACTGGAGACATAATATAAACGGAGTCTAACATCGTAAACTAGCGTTGTTATACTGTGAAGTGAAGGATTTCTACTAATTTCAAGTTTTGATCGGATATGATTAAGGGTGAATAATACCCAATTTAGAAACATTTAAGAATAGTGTTTGAGGAAGTGACAGAGTCTTACTTTTTGTAATATACACAATCTTTTCCTATTAAAATTCAATTCTATAAGAAACTATTTAGTGCATATCTACGTCATAGGTGCTTGTGTTAGTCGCATGAAAATCATTTTCAAAATTAAATTTAGAATGATTGAGCAGCTGACGCTATCAAACAATTTTAAGATACTTGGATACAATCTATAAATACTTTCAAACACGCCACATTTGGGTTTCGCGTTCAGAAAAAAATTTTAATAGCAGACAATAATCTAAACAAATGTCCAAATTCATAAAATATGAAATTGGAATTGCATAGATAAATAGGTTGACTGAGGATGTTTTGACTTTGATGCAGGCACATGTGACGTTACGAAAATATGGTAGCGGCTAATTTCTAGACTGTGCCAGTGGAAACTTTTAATATGCACATATTCAGATTCGTATCCAAACATTTCTGTCCGACAGCCTTGCAATTTATTTCTAGAAGAAAGTTTTTCTGTTTTCGGTATCCGCTGGGTTATAAAAACAACACGATCAATTGGCAGTGAAAGCTTCTTGGTGAAAAATTTAAGCAAGCAATCTATGTGCTCTCTATCTAGTACAAGCTAACCTAAGTTTCCTTAAACATAAAGCAAGCAACAGCACAGGTAACATCACAACACAGAACATTATACTACATTCAATGATATCTCATGATATGTATGTCTATGAATATTTACCTTTCTAATAGGTTCCCATATTCTTGCCGGCAAGGTTGCTTCGTTTCTTTCATTGCTTTCTTTGTATTTTTTGGTTTTGTCTACACGCTTTTCTCTCTACAGGGACTTTGCATTTTTCTACCAATACGGGCATGGGGGGTACTCACTTTGACTCCACGATGCATCTGGCCAAGTATTAAAATTAGACTTATCTCCCTGAGTTAATTGGTCCGATGAATATTTCAAGTTTGATGTTTTCACCGAACTATCACTACTATCGTAGTTTATAAGAATTTCGGATGGATGTGATTGGCAGGATGGCGATTTTTTAGAGATTGTGTAGTTTTTATCCTGTGAAAGGAGAAATTCAGGATTAAGTAGAACAAGTTCGGGAGTTTATATTATTTTTATTTGTATCTACTTGGGCTTTTGAGAGAGTTTTAAAAATAACTTGAATACTTACATTGTTGTTGTCCCAATACTCCTTTCCGTCTGATCGGAAACAAATACAGAATTCCAATTTCTTAGACGATGGAGGTAGAGTGATTTTAAAGCTAAATGTGTCATACAAAACATAAGCCGCACTGCTTCCATAAATCTGAAAAGAAACAGAATTATAAGATTGTTTACCTCTTCAATCTTTCATTTTATCCTTACTTGAGAATATGTACAGAAAATATCCTGTTGACTTTTCCAGTCGTCCCAGGTTGCCCGCACTATAACTTCTTTATGGAAACTCAAATTTTTCACTTTGACCGTTCCGACAACAATCGACTCGTTCTCACGTACAATAACATTTTCCAAGGATACGTTGAGATCGTCAATGCGTTTCCTGTAGTAGCAAAATGTTTACATGTTTTGTTTTCGATATTAATTTCTCTAAAGGTTGATAAGTTTACCTGAATTGCAAGTAATCTGAAGCAGGTTGCCGAAAATCAATAGTCCACTGTTCGGATGGATGCGGGCTTACAAGTCCTTGTGTGATTTGTGCAAGGAATTTAAGACTCCAAAGTGGCGGGACACTTGAAGGTTCTGACATAATACGAACTTCTGTTAGGGATCGTCCTTGATCATCAGCAAAGATGACCCTCTTTTTTGTGCGGCTGTAATTTAGTGAGAAAAAATTAACAATTACAGAATTTTTTAATCAATAATAAAAATTTTGACTTTAAAATTATAAATTGTTTTTGGAAAATTTTAAAAAGCCTCCATTGGTATGAAAGCATCTCAATAAAAGGACTAACTATAAGGATTTCAATTTCGACTTTCTGATGACATGATTGATGAGTTTTACTAAAATTTAACTACCCACTCAGCTTTCGCTTTACCTCCAAGAACAGAATACATAAGGTTCAATAAAATGGAGGAAATGAACAAAAAATAGAGACCATTTACACCGGAATCATAGTCTACGGTCAACAGATTAAAAGGACTTTCGTGATTTTGAGTTGCATGTTTTTAGTACCCTGCATAATGACTTGTCGCATTTTTTATCGTTAACATCTTTTCCTTTCTTTGTTTTCCCCATAAATTGCATTAACCACAAGACGTACTCATGTTGATGTACTATCAAACGGTTTTTGTCCTAACGGGTAGCGCTGAAAAGTTAGTAGTAAATCTTGAAACGTTGAATAACTTTCGGAAGACTACTATAAAGTGAATTTATATTTGGGTCTGCTACTTTACCGGTATTAAATAGCCAAACAAGCCGAAAAATAAGAAAACAGCTTCGAGCAGTAGGAACAATGATTCCGAGCGAAGGTAAAATATAGGAAAGGTGAAGTTGTGGGAAATATCGTAAGAAATTTGAAGATGCAGTGAAGGATCACAAATAGATGAAAGACACCAGACGAGAGAGAAATATTCCAAAATACAGTTCGAGATGTATTTTAGTGTTCTTCGAAATACAAGCTCCTCTGAGAAATATCAGGTTTTTAATTTATTGACCGGCTCTTGCATGTAACATATTGAATCCGCTTGCCAAGCAGGTGATTCACAAGAAGAAAATATTCAAAAATATGAGCCATTCTTCTCCTTAGTTTTTTAAAATTTTTTACGTGAAACAAAATCTTATTAACATCGATTCAATGTCTGTGCAAGGAGTTGCATCATTTTATGTTGGGTATAAGGAGGGTCCCCATACAAGCGAAAGGGGGGAGTAAAATTTTTTTCACCGAATATGGTGGTGTAGGGAATCAAATGAAAGGGCTCAATTTGCACTTTACGGAAATGTTGGGTGAAAGGTAGGGAGCGGGTGAGGACCCAAAATGTGTGCTCCGAAAATTAAAACAGGCTCCGTTGTCAGTGAACTCATATGAACTGTAGAGTTGGAGACATATCAAGTAATATTTAAAATTTTTAGTTGTGTACGAGTGGAAAAATGTGCATAGAAAGTTTTTCAGATAAGATGAACACAAGAACTTTATACTCGGAACGTCGAGCTCCCCATATTCTGACTTGTTTTTAAATCAAATTGTTTCAATAAAGGATGCAGACTTTCACTGGCGAAGCAGATGGCATTGCCTCTAGTAGAAATGAGTGAAGTAAAAAGAGCAGTAGGCATAAGAAAAATAAAAAAAAATACGGATAGACAGATTCATAGGTATATCCGTGGATAATTTCTAACTTCGCAAAATAGGGGACTTTTGATGTTATCATTCGGAAATATATTTGAATGAGCGATAGGGTGCATGTTCCATCCGAAGAAAACTCCGGAGACTCAATACCAAATGGGGGGGGGACACAAAGATTTATAGAAATGGAATTGAGGTGGAATTCGTCGGGGTGTGGTGCGGGAATGATTGTACGTACATTGTACGAAGAACAGATTAACTGCGAAACTAAGGCGCGGAAACCGCGAAAAATAGTAGCGGCCATAAACAATAAATGGCAAAACCATTAAATTGAAATTTTTGTTTGAGAATTGAACCTATAGGGTATTTATCTAGTTGGTTCAGACCATGCAAGCTGATCGGCTGGATGTTCAGATTTTTCAATAAATGCAAAAAATGTTCAGTTCCTAGTTATACATGTGTTTCTTGAAGAAACCTAAGGTTTATGGACTAGGTACAGCAAATTAATGGTCGGCTAAGATGGCTATAAATCACATTCTATTTTTTAAATGCGTTTTTCTCGAAACTGCATATTGAAAATATGCTGCCACCGTAGCCCAAAATCTGTCCAACGAAATTCTTTGAAATTTTCACGACTTATTCAGAACATATTTCTACGGTCCGCAAACTAGGATAATTGTGATTCATTCAGTAGTTTTTTTTTTTTAATTCACTAAAGAAGCTTTGAAAAACCACCAAAATTCACAAAAAAAAAGTTTAATAAGGCACCAAAAATTTAGCTTCCAATATTTTTTAATAATCCTAGTTTGCGGACTGTAGTTAAGTCTGCACGTTAAAATGCCGTTCACTTGTTTTCTTTAAGATGATCGCAGTGCCCTCTAGCGTGGTAGCAGAAGAACACCCTTTTTTGGTAATAGATATATAAACTGCTCTGTATTTTAATGACGATGCGCATGCACAATATTAATAAATATATGGTGAAAAATTCGTATTTGTATCTTCATCCAATTCTTCACAACAAATTTATCAAAAAAGCGAAAAAAAACGGCCTCCACACGCGATGACCCCCTTAATATCTAATAGATGTCGCCACTCGAATTTGATACTCTGAAAATACTGGTTGCTCACAGGGAGAAAGTTCACGAAAAGGCTTTATTTGTTCTAAACGAAAATAGAAAATTTCTGTACAAGTTACGGCCAAATGAACAACACTTGCTACGGATCTATCATTACCTGCATTTGAAATTTCTGAACGATTCGTTCTTTTGCATGACCGATTGTCTTCGATATCTCCAAACTTTTTCAATTAAAAAAGTTTTTAATAAAAAAATATTCAGGCAATTCCATTAATTACAACAAAAAGTAATTAAGAAATCCCCTTGTTATTTTTCTTTGATTATTGCTTTTTCTATGGCATCTCTATTTTGAATATTGATCCAAATTTTGTAAAAATTCGAGGAGTGTGCACAGAAAATTCACACAAATAATTTTATCAATATACGTAGTGTGATAAAAAATAACGGAGAATTTTTGAATTTCTTGTGGTTTATAAATACGATTTTTGAAAATCTCGTGTGTTCACACTTATAGCCATTTTGAATGTTTAGTCTATTTTTGACAGCCAAAAATACGCGTTTTGATATGCTCGGCGATTTTCTACTTTCAACAAAGATGGATCAAAGAATTTTTATTAAGTGTTTATTAAGTGAAAAATGGAATAAGTTACAAAACCGTATTGGATATGTTGACTATGGCGTTGGTGAATCTACTCTGAGTAAAATAAGAATTTTTGAGTGGTACGAATTTTTCAAAGAGAGTCAATATGGAATGCTAGTTGGAAGTTATGTTCCGTTTACGTGGAGTGATCCGATGAAAACGTTCATAGTTCTAGCAAAACAATTTGTGAAAATTACATCACATTGAGTGCTGGTGATTTGTTCTTAAATACACATTCGTTATTTTATTGCTGCGTCAACGGATTGGTTAGATATGGTATTGAACCTCTACGATTTTTTTTAGTCCAAATACTGGAAAGAACCACGAAAGTGCTATCTTTAGTGAGATAAAAACGAAATTTTCGAAGGAGTTGAACATGATACCCTAAAGTGAGTTTCAGAAGGTTGACAAAAAGTGCTGCTACAAGAGTAATACAAATGTCATCATTGGGGGATCGATAGTACTCGACACTATGACAAAACAAGCAGGCACAAAATAATAAGGTGGATTGGAAAAGATTAGGCTGGTCAAGGGCGACTGACTGAGAACCGCATTCTCGAACTCGCTGAACACCCTTCTAAAACTGCTTCCGATCCATTTCATCTGAAGAAATGTAGTATATGGCAGGTAGGTGGATAGGTATCTATAGTAATTTCAAGGCATTGTGGTGGACTGCTTTGATGCCACAAACTCGTAAGACCATGGCCGCTGTGGGAAGGGTGAGGGGGGCAAAATCCAGCTGCTTTAGATTTTCAAAGCCAGCCCGTAGCGTTTAAGAAAGGTAACAGCTCCCCCCACCCTGCCACTAGAGATCTCTTTGAAATCACTAAAGAATTGTTTTCCTATTCTTAGTAGACTGCCATTCTCTAGAACTGTGCAATTTCCTCTCCGCAATTTCGGCAATCTGAATAATAGGGTGGAATGGTCCCCTATAGACCAGTGCCCCGTGCAAACCGCCGTAACCCTGCTCACATTTTCGTTCGTCTGGCTCAAAAGCTTTCGCGATCAGGTTTTGGCTGTCAGGATGTCTTCTCAATCCTTGAGGTTATCAAGGGAGAACCACATAGCTTCAGAATGGAATGGGACTCCGAAAAAAAGCTTTCAAATGCTGAGATTGGCTCCCAGTGATTTATAACCACAATTAAACCGTGCTTCGTGGAAACAGAGCTTTCCGCCCAGTGGAAATGGCAGAAGTTAGTCCTCCTACCGATGCTCCAAAAATTACGTGGTGTGCTCTCTTCATATCATCCTATGTCTTTTGGACACTATGGGGAACATGTTGGAGAGGGTAGTATATAAAAGACTGCTTTAGGTCATCGAGATAGCGGGAGTTCCATCTAAACGATATTATGGGCTTCGGGAGTCGATGTGATAGCAGGAATGTCTTTATTCCGGATAAGTGAGGCAGGATTAAGGGCAACTTTGTTAAACTGGGTGGTTACTTAGCTGGGTTAATCAGTTAATTGTACGAGATAGAGACGGGCGGAAAAACTATATTGTGCTTCTCAAGGAGATATCTGCTGTGGAACATAATGTATGGTGGAGCAATATTGATTGGTTTTGCAAACGACCTAGCGTCCGGTGTGCATATAGGACATTACCGGGTCAGGCAGTTTGTGCCTCTACCGGAAAGGGAAGGTAAATCCGGTGACTGTGCACTGCCGAAAAGCCTCTAGGAAGTTGTATAAGAGATGGCAGTAGCGGTGGGATAATTCTAGAATGCGCTGCTGGACGAATACATTGAATCCCCGTATTGAAAGATGAGTCAATGGAGGAGACAGAGAATTGAATTATCACCTGACGCAGCATGTTATGTTCCAATCTTTCCATAAAACAAAAAAAATGTTGACTTCTTTTGAAGTAATGCTATTTTTAAGCACAATACATGGTAGATATTTGTAGGTGAGTGAACTTTTGGCTTTCCAGGAGTTGAAAAAGGTTGGATCAAAAAGCAACGATAAAAACAAAACAAACAGTTTTGTGTGCGTTTTTGAAAATCGAAAGTGTCTGTGAAGGCGTCAAAGATACCCTTGCGAAAATAATATAATAATATAGTCATGGATGGAACTAATAATCTTATCTACTGCTATCATTGTCATCAGTGTTTGGCAAACTTCTAGAACTAAAAGTCTAAGATTATGCGGACGATATAGTAAATACAGGAAAACACTATTTGATAGAATCTAACTAGGAATAAGGATAACTAGCAATTGGGAGGTAGGGGTTGGTATTGCTACCCCCCATGCTCTTTAACTTATTGCTCGAAACGTCGCCAGGAAGGTGACCTCAGTTGATACCAGAGGTACATTGTTGGTAAAATCTGCACAGACGACGTGGATATTTTTGCTCGAACGATGCTTCGTGCGAAGGAAGTGTTCGAGCAGTTCGAGTCAGTAGCCATTGAAGCGGGACTCAGGATCAATGAATCCAAAACGAAATACATGATTCAAACTCGAAAGGCAGTTGCTAGTATGCAGCACATTGCAATGAGCGAGCATAATTTCGAACAGGTGGACCAATTCGTCTAGCTAGAAGTCCTACTCTCGAAGGACGGAAACGAAAAATACGAAATTCAAAGGTGGATTACTACTGTTCATAAAGCATTTTATACGGTTCCCCCCATAATGAGATCGAGAAAAGTACACAGAGGCAATAAATTATGCATCTACAAGATATTAATTTGTCCCGTGCTGCTATATCGATGCGAGACGTGGATCTTGACGCAAATGTCGGAGATCGATATCTTCAAGAGAAAAGACCTTTGAAAGATTTTCGGAGCCGTAAAGGAAGGAGATGTCTGGCAAATCAGATAGAATCATGAATTGTATGAATTATTGGACGACCCACTAGCCTCGATACTAGTCAAATCCGGAAAACGCAATGGGTTGGCCACATCAAACGAATGCACAAGGGAGGGATTCCGAGACGAATGCTAAAAGGCAGAGTCGATAGAAGCCGACCAGCAGACGTTGGAAGGACTCAGTGGATGCAAATCAATTCTACGATTTTCTAACTCAAAGCCAAGGCTCGATTTGGGCTGTAGCTCCACGTCGTTGGAAGCTAAATATTAATTCGGCTAAAATTCTTATAGTACCATTTAATTGAAGGTACAAACCAAAACACATGAGAGCCTTTACGCTACACGATATGGTTATAAAGCAAGAGGCCGAGAACGAGAATAAAATATTGTAAAAATTATACTGGAAAACTCATGTCAGGCACATATGAACATATCCATGTAAGAAATCTGCTAAAACATTGGTGACTTGCTGGTCCGTTGCAGATAAAAAGTGCGGTTGCACAAGTAGACATTATTATCTGGCACAATTTGGCACACTGCATCATTCCCATGAATAGAAGAAAACTAAACCTGGGAGATGGTAAAATGGTAGATAAACTGTTTAAGCACTTAAAAGTTGGAGCGTACTAAAATTTGTGTCAGTTATCTGAGTTACATATTATAGTTAGGATATGCGCACTATATTCATCGAAGGGGCATGACAATTTGCGCGACCTCGTAGATAAATAATAATAAACAATGAATTCATAAATTATGCTAAAACCGGCTAGGATATATTCAAAGTATTTACGATAAAATATATGACAAAGTTACTCGGGTACTCCATTTTTTTCGGAATCAGGAAAGAAGGGTGACAGAAATGGATCCGCCAATTCACTTTTATTTCCCCAGCTTAAAATCATATCAAATATAATTTACTGAAAGTAGATGATAACAGCTATTTATGTCACTATTTTTGTAACAAATATCACTTTACTGAATGTATCGAACAGGAAGATAAATCGATGTCATATATCAGGTGAAAAAATGCTTTCAATTCAATCAGATAGGACAGAGTTATTACCGAGAATGCAATCAATGATAACACAAAAATATTGGCTTAACCATGGATAATAAATAATGTGCAATCTAAGAGTGGGTATAATTGGAAAACGCGGTAAACTGAAGGACAGCTCTCACTTGCCTTACATGCGTTGATTTTTAAACCATAGTGGTATGCACATGTCACCTACTTTGTTATCAAACTTTGTTCTTTGATACTATCTCAGCATTAACTTCTCCACTTTTATCTGTTTGAATTGCATTTCTTTTGAGAGTACTCATTTGATTTACTATAATCTATGAAAACAGAAAGTTCCATTGTTCCTACGAAATTACATTTGAGAAAGTCACTCAGCACAGGTCGTATCACTAATTTTACTTCAGACGTCCACATCACGGGATTCCCAGTTCTTCAAAATTAAAGAAATTTAAATAATTATCTACTCACGTTGGACTTTTGGCTGTATCCTCTGAACAAGCACAATCGGAAGGTCGATTCACCAAACATGATTTTGGAGCAATGTGTACTTTCTCTGGCACTGATTTAGTATTTTGTAATGTTGACAAAACCCGACGGGACTGTGGAGGAGTTAGGACTTGAGGGCGGCATGACCGGGGATGTGGATCATAAAATCTGCTGCAAAGTATAAGTTCATATTAAAAATCGATGAAATAGTTCCCGTAAGATAATAAAATGCAATACTTACGAGTAATTATTAGCGCTGAAGTCTGAGAGGAAACTAGCAGGAGGACTGTGTGAAACAATCATATCGTAATATGCTGGCATGTTTATTCCGACTGACATTCACGCCGTTTACGATCTGAAAGTAAAGAGAAAATTTTAATTTTAATTAAATTAAATGTATACTCATCAGATTACTCTGTAGAAAGAATCGATTTGTAGAACCAAATTGTTTTAATAAAGAATAAATTGAAAACCTACTAATTAGAGGAAATGAAAGAAAAACATCCACCGAGGAGACTATGAATTTTGGTAATATCAAAACTCAAAACATTGGTCTAGTTCGCAACCCTCGACGTTGTGAAAGTTTCAAGATTCGGCCAATTTCGTCGTCGAATTCGAATTAAAATTAGATCAAATTGTTGGCATTATATCAAGAAATTTCGCTAAAACATTGACAAGAGGCAACAGCGAAATTACCTTTCATATAGATTGGCGACATATTTCCTCTTCTCGCTCTTCACTATCTCGGCCGCGTCCCAAACTTATTTTAGTCTACCATCCATGGAATTAAAGCGGTAATTATATTCTGATATATGATAAAAATGCGACGCAGAATATTCGTACAAGGAACACCGAACCGAATAATCAAAAAAGCCTCCACTTATTTGTATCTGATAATTGTCGGCGGCGTGAGGTGCATTTGGCACTTGGCTAGAGGAATACTAGCTCGGAACTTGCACAGGAATTTTGTGACTAATATGCCGAATAGGCAAACCAATGGATACCACCACCGCTTCCCAAGGAAGTGATAACATCTGGGGAAAACTCGCTTTTCAGTTTGGAATAGGAGCTGACATGCGCTCAGTCAAAATCTATAATGCAGGGGGTGCTTTCTATTGACTTGGGGCATAATCGCAATGTGAGCAATCTTTGGAGGTTGGCATATGGATTCATTCATGAGGAAGAATCAGAGCAATGGGAGATTGTGTAATAAATGCCTATGATTGGGTCAGTTGAATCGGTTTTGTGCAATCATTTTGGCAGCTAATGAAAAAATGCTTCACGTGTGGGAAATTGTTTCGATGCAGTCCTGGTATGGCTTGCTCACAACTTTCGAGTATATTCCCCAATATTTGAGTGTAAACACGACATGTTTATAGAATCTGGTCAATATAGTCTTTGAATTGGATTGACGTTCTTGGGGGTGGCTATCTCGCGTGTGCAGACACTTAAAGTGAAAGCACTACAACTCGCGTTGTTTTAAGTTAGTAGCGAGCCTCTAATGGGTATATTTTATTAAAGATTATTGTTTGCAATTTAAAATTTTTACTCCACGACATCCACCGTATGAATTATTTTCTCTACACGGCCACCTAGGGGCTTATATGGGTTTTAAAGTCGTCAGATGTAACCTGATTTAGCGTAATCATAAGTTGCGTGGTTGTGTATCTATTTTTGGTTTTTGCGGTTTGACTAGTGCAACGTGCTCTAGTCTAGTCTGTTGCATTCATGTGCATATCTGAAGCGCGATTGTGGTGCAATTGCAGATCAGACGTTTGGTCTAAATTTACAATGCATGTCTCATTATTGCAGTAGGTTTTGTTGGATGAGATTAACGAACCCGGCTATAAAACTGAATTAAATTTTCTGTGCATGGGATTAAGATTTTTTGTATCAGCCAGAGAGAGGTTAATTGCGGCGGCTGTCTTTATTTTATTAGGGGAAACTTTATGCACATTATATGACGGCGTAAATCTAAAGGGAACTGATTTCATCTTGAATAAGACGATATGAGTTAGATCCACATTGCGCTTAAATGAAACGACAGTTTAAATTGAAAATGGTGTAGAAAACTTCAGAAAACAGATTCCTATCAAATTGACCCTTCAGATCAGAACGACATATCCCCAGAAATCAAAAAGATTATTACAAATCAGCAAACCTCGGGGTGAATAAATTCAATAGCAATAACTTTGACAAACCCCTATTGACTGAAAAGGCGCTGGCTGAATGTAAGCCCATTATTAAGAAAGCAGCCGAATTGAGAATGCCTAACCCATCTCTGCCCAGAATCAAATACCTCCCCAAAATACATAAGGAAGGCAACGAGGCCAGGGAGATAATCGCAGCAACGACCCAAAATATTGCGAGGTGGCTCTTGGAAGAAGCCAAAAAGTTAGGCCTAAAAATAGGAAAGCGAGCAGTGGGAAACAACGGAGAAGTCATTGCCAGACTCAACGAGGCCGGGGGGATACAAAGTGATGAAATATTAGTATCCTTCGACGTAAAAGCGCTGTTCCCAAGCGTACCGACGAAGGAAGCTCTACACTTGTTCGAGGAATGGGTCACGACACACGAAAACTCATCCGAATGGAGGAAGAAGGCTAAATTTTATAAGAAACTGGCCTTCACGTACATGAGTGAATCGTATTCCACATTCAGGAATAAATTTTATAAAACAACCTCCGGGGCAGCAATGCACAACGCCCTCTCACCGCTGCTATGCGAGATATTTATGAAGAACCTGAAGGATCAACTCGAATCTCTGGATCAGATACGTGGATGACGTATTAGTAATAACCAAAAGGGAAGAAGCAGGAATAATCCTCGAGAAACTTAATCAGGCACACATGAACATCGATTTCACCATGGGGATCGAAAAGGAAGGGGAGATATCGTTCCTAGACTTAAAAATAATCCGGGAAGGAGGGGATTTTGAATTCGACATCTACAGGAAACCGGCCCAGACACAACGAGCCATCACATACACCTCAAACCACGATTTCCACCATAAGATGGTCGCATACAACTTTATGATTCACAGGCTGGTCACAACGCTCAATGAGGAGAGAAGAAATAAGGAAATGAATTACATCCTGGAAACAGCCAAGAAAAACAGATACAACAGGAACCTCACCGAAAATCGGAGTAAAACGAAACTACACCAGGCCTCGAGACAGCAACTTTCAACACTCTTTCAGGAGGCGAACACAGAACCTAGGCAATGGATAACACTAAACTATTAGGGTCGGACGCAGGACATCAAAAGGCGACTACATAAACGTGAATTCCGGGCCAACTTGGCCAGCAGATGATACCTACTTATGACCGAGTTACAATCGGTCAAAGACAGAAAAGAGTGTACGGAAAAAAGGGGCATTTAAAAGATCTCCTGCCCAGATTGCGACAAGATTTATTTAGGGCAAAGAAAACGGTTAGTCAACACCAGGGTGTTAGAACACTTAAAGGAGGCTGAATCCGCTAAAAATAAGAATAACCCACACATAAGGTTTGCCGTTGCCAGACATATAATAGAGCAGGGACACCATATGTCGTTGGACAACGCCAATATCTTGAAGGAGGTGAACGACGTTAGGAGACTAGATACCCCCGAGAGTCTCCACACCTCGAGAATTCCCCCGGTAAACAGGTCCAACACTGACATGGGCAACAATTTTTCCACTTTGGTGGAACTTTTAAGAAGGGCTAATTAAGATATTATATTCTCAAGAACAGCTATAAAAACCTAAATGGTGGGAACATTTTTCAGAAGATAAAAACACTGAAGAAGGGGACAGTTGGCCCTCGAAATACGTATTTGTTTAAATTAGATACTTTCAGCCAATAAAACGGAAAAATTACTTCCAAAGGAAATCTTTTATTTTTTCACTATTGACTATTCTTTTGGAACTTGGAATGGTAGAATCTTGTATAGAACATTTCATTGGCGAAGTTTCTGATCGGGAAATAGCAGCCACGTAGACTTATTGCCCTAAGACGTTATCGAGGTGACTTCAACGCGAAAATCGGTCGGTTACTTTCTACGAGATGGTCAAGAAACTACTTGGAGAAAATACTTTCTAATCTGAAGTCTATATTCTCTCTGAAAATATGAGATCTTGAATTCTTCCAGAAAAAAATCGAAGTGGAAGAGGACGTCAAGCGTGAATGCCCAATAGCAGCGAACATCCGGACACCTTTACGCGTTTTCGAGACCAAAAACTTGCTTGATTGAAAGTTGCTGTCGGTGATGTGCCTGGAGGATAGCTTGCAGGAAATGCGGGCTTGCAATGAAAAGTAGAGTACCGTAAGTGCATTACGCATACTGCGGACTCGGAGCGATATTAAGTTTTCAGGATGGAATTTTTAAATGGCTAGGGCATCTTGTTAGCACATGTCGCTGCAAAAGTAAAAGCTGATCTGGTGCCAATTATGTAGGTCATGTGGTATAAACCCAAACAACAACCCAGCTTCGTCGCGTGTCGACTGTCATCAAGGTTTAAGTTCAGGTCTGATGCCGAGGGGATGGAGTACTTCACCAATAGACATATTTTCAATACGATTATTCTCTTAAATGAGGAAGAACCTAATACCAAGAAGACCCCGGTAAAAAATGGAAGTACGATATCTACTTCGAGATGGTAACATTTATGGAGAGGATGACACCCAAATTTTAAAAAAAAAATGTTTATTTTACTCATTGATTCCAATGTCATTTAAAAAATTATCGGTTCAGTCTTTGAAAATACAAGAGGAAAGTTAGGAAAATACGTTAAGAACGTTAGAATGAATCATGCCACATAAACATCAGAGGCTAGCTTTTTATAGAAATGTTGACCTATAGCTGTATAAAAATAGGATTGCCTTAAAGTATGTCCGCCTACAATTCTTATAATCGTTTTTTTTTTAATTTATTTTTCAGTTAAAAGTTATTATCACCATTAGAGCTGCCCCAGTGGATTTTGATAGTCAATTTATTTCCTTCATTCCGTACTAACAATAATATTTTTGCGATAGAAATTGAAAACAAGATGTGCTGTCGACCACGTAACTGCATTTTTCATTTATTATTTTCCCACCCATGTCAGGCGTTTTGAAATATTAAAACTTTCACAAATATTTCCGTCAAAGTGAGTAATTGGTACCGATTGAGATGGGAATAACTTTGAACGTTTTTCAAATAAATACAAGATAAGAAAATAGAAATTGGGGAATGTGCGAACACAACTAATTAATTTAAATTTAGGGGAAATGCAATTTTGCGCGTGGAGTTTGTTGTTTTTAATTTTATATAGTAGGGGCAAAAAATATTGCTGATTTTGGTTTTGACTGTAATAGTTAACTATGGTGTAAGAGGCAATGTGGTCAGTATTGCACTCGCCTATGGTTATTACTATTTTTTGGATGACATTTTATTGTTATCATTTTTATATTTAGTATTTACCTAATTAAAATTTGCCCAAATGTACCTTTCCAACATACTTACCGCTCCAGAGCCGCCTGAAACATATACTTTACTACCTCTCCAAAACCCATTATTCGTCAGGTCCTATTAAAATTATTTATTTAAAACTAATTTTTCTGAGTTATTTTCGTTTTGCTCTGGCTGGTATTATGGTCAGCTGGATGTGCGGTACCAATATTGAATGGCCGCGATCGAAGATGATATCATTGTCGGTAAGCGTATGAAGCTTCACTTGCATTGCTGCAGCAAATCAGATGAGAGGACGGGGGAAACATATTTGTGGCTGCTAAATTTTTTGCTAAAAATCAAATTTCTCGTCAAAAAATCCAAAGAGTGTGCTTCTACTGTCTGGGGAGAGTTGTAACACATTGTTTGCATAATAAGAATCAAACTCCCCCGGGAGTTTGGTGACATAGTAAAATTTAACTCAACTACGAAGGGGGGATATTATAAGCTTCGCGGATTCGATGGTTGGAAGAAAAATTCGGACATTAAGGAAAGGTGCTTATGCGATCCTCTTGCATGGAGTATGTTGCAAGAGATGTGTCATTGAGTTGTATAGCTCCGGAAGATCGGAACATCTTGTATGATCTGGACATTGCCATTGATAGAGAAGATAAAGAATAGGAGAACAAATTGCCGCCAGGCTCATGGCCAAGCCTCAAATTATATCGTGATATAAATGAATGCTTGGATTTTTAATTCCATTCCGGTGCAAGTTTCAATGCGCCAGGATCAAAACACGAAAATTTTGTTAATAATGTGTCAAAAACTGATGTACGATCTATAGGACTTGAGGCACCTCTCGAGTTGGCTACCAAGGAGGAAGACGGAAGGAAGTGCTTATCGACGAATACTTCAGAGCAGCTATACTTAGCTTCTGGGAGCGGTCACATTTCGTCAATCTGGAATTAACTGTACAGTTCTATCCTGGTAATCGACTTCAGTTAATTCTAGATGATCTTTTGACCACCCCCAGAACATTTATTTCTTTATTGTAAAATTTAAGATCTACCTGATTTGGATATTTTCAATTGAGGTTAAAATATTTTCTTTTCCCTATATTAAAAGCTTAAATTTGTTATTTTTCTAAAGCTTTGTTCACCAAGATACGAATGTTATAACATATCCCTCATGGATAGAATGAGACGCTGAAATTTTGCTTTGATGAGATAAGACCAGTTTAGAAAGAATTGGACCCATCGTATTTTTATTTTGGTGCGAAAACATACCATTGGTTATAAGTTTTTTTCTAATTTTAATAACGCAGGATTCGAGACATAATTCCAGCAAAATCACGTTGTTTTAGCAAATTGATAGTTGAGGGAAATCTAACAGACATAGATTCCAACTAGATGAGCCAGTATCCACTATTAGATTAGTATAGTAATATCTCAGCCAGGAGCTGTATCTGTCGTATTCAGTCGAAAAGTTTTTAAATAGTGAAGCTAAGCAATAGAGGAGCAAGTTTTAAATAAGTAGCGGGTTTTCGTCTTGATATCGGTCTATTTTCTAATAATTGAAATTTAATCATTTTATGAATTTCAGGGCTAGAATTGTCAATATCGATTTTCTTCTACACTTTTATTTCTGTATGGATGTTTATACAATTTCTTTTTCTTGTCCGTTTACTTTAGTCTTATCTCCTCTTACTGAATGAAAAGCTTTGAAAGTATGGATTTTTGTCAAGTATGAGCTCAAAAAGTATTACCGTCAAATACAAGTCCTCTTCAATTTGGCGCTATTGCAAACTATCTTCAATAAAGGTGTGGCATTGGGAAAAAAACTAAGTTAAGTAATTGTAATTCTTGGTTCTATTATGAACAGATGAGACTCCTGTTGCTGACGTTGAAAATATGATCATATGTTCGTTTGAATTAAACTCGTTGTTAAACGAAAACGTCTCTACTACTCCAGATACTGGAAATTTTTGCCCTTTTCTGAGAGCCTGATGGCCTTAATGTCTCTGACCTTATCACTTTTCAAGGCGAAAGTATGTCATGATAATGGGCGTAAATAGAGCCTTGCTTTAACGATCTTGAATATGTCTGGCGGGAAGTACTTGGCCAGTAATTCTTATCATTTGTCTGTGGCCAAGAATGTGCTTCATCATGATCTATTAAAGTATATAGGACTTGAGGCCCGTTTCCTCCAATAATTTGGTGAAGCAAATGTTGTTACGTTCTTAAGTTGATGAAACCAGATTATTTGGCTTAGTGTCGTATACATCAAATTTGCTGACTGATACTCCGCTTTTCGCTTAGATAAGCGGGCATTTGCATGGCTTTTTTTCTTTCATTTTTGAAAATTAACCCTCACAGACAAAATAGATAAAATGAGAGCTTTTTCGCCTTTTGACAAACAAATTTATTTTTTTTTCTAGTTTTAAATTATTTGTTGAGGGTAAAGGGGCCCTTTTTAATTTAATTAATAATTTAATTTATCATTTCATGTTAAGCTTTCTGCACAGTAAAAATAAAATTATGATCTTATTTAAAAATTACCTAATTATCTATCCGTGAACTGAAGTTCCAAACCGTATTAAATTATGTGGTTGCGTAGATGTTAATCGTTACTTTACAGTGCATTTTTCAAAAATTCATCAAAATATCATTTTTATTCATATCACAACCAATGAAGTTATATTGCACGAATGAAATTCACGTTATTTGATTGATATATCATATTCTCTTTTTCTCAGCTCTCTTGACCCCCATGTCGTAAGCAATAAATTTGCAAATTGATGATAAGAAATTGATTAAGTTAAAGAATGGCTATTGATGAAAGACATTCAAAATACCAAACTACATCATCTCCTTTGGAGGCTCAACAAAAAAACGCTTTCAAAATGTAAACAAAAGACAGGCTGGACAAAATTTAATAAAATAGTATTTATTAGAGAATTGATATACACTCTATGAACTATGGTGAACTATGGGAGTTACGTGATATGGAAGTATCTTTCTAATTGTTTTTTTTGGTTCTATTTTTGTATTTTAATATATTTAATGGAGGGTTGTGTAAGTTCGTTGAACTTCATATGAAATTTGACGTGCAAAATGATTAGGCAGTTAGGTAGCAACGAGGTTATCATGCATAGGCAAACGCGTAGCTTTGACAATATATTTTTTTTTATTAAAACGTCACACGTAGATTCTCAGTAATTGTTAAATTAAATAATAATTATTAGAAACTATTAAGTAAATATGAAACTACAAATACAAACATTTTAATCAAATCAGGGCAAATGTGATAATAGACAAATACAAATCTGATAAATGTCCAAGAGAAAACATTCAGCGTGTTGCCAAACATTTATTTAACACACAGTGGTTGACATCTTCACCAGCACGACTCTGCGTCCAAATAAAGACGGGCGAATTCAATTTGAGAAATGCTTCTTTCCTCACAACTATCTACAAGATAACAATAAAACTAAATGCTGCTGATTTTTATTGGTAGATTTCGGTTGTGTACCGAATCGAATTCAATTGGGTTAATCAGCAGCAACAGATTCAGTTTAATGTGATTTGCTTTTATAGTTGCGTTGGGTGTTATCAACAAGCGAAATATCATCATTGTCGTCATGTAAATGCATTGTTGATAGTGGTTTTTTTTTTGAGAGAAAGTTTCGAGAGATAATGAGATAATGCAAATGTACGTATATGTGTGACGTTTAGATAAACAAATTAAATAAATATTTGTTTATTATATTAGATAGCCATGTGTATATGAGTAATGAAGAAATACACAAATGATTAATACAGACAGGTTTCTATTGTAACATTTGACTAGACATATCTCGCAAATTGTGCGGAAGATCTAGAAAAATCGAGGTAACGAAATATTATATGCACATACATACACACTTCAAAGAAAATTTAATCTTATATTAAGGGTTGCATTGCTTTATATTGATAGCATTTATAAAAGAAAATGAATAATGTACAGTATGAATTGCTAACACGACACTGTTAACTAATTTACTCTAGTTGAAAATTTATTGCGATATTTTGTGTGAGGATTGAGGGATCTTAAGTCCCCATCCACTTGCTCTCGGACTGGGCCAAATAAGGAACAACATGCTCCCTCTTTTATTGGTCCCGGACTGCTCGTTTGGGCTTAACAACCCAAGCTCCAAAAATAAAAAGCGAATATGGCTTCACGGTTACCAGGGCCTGGTCTCCCCATTTGGCCCGGTCCGATGTGGATACGGACTTAGGATCCCTCAGTTTTGGTCAATCTTTTGCCCAAATATTGACGGACAACTTGCTTCTGCCATGGTACGAAACCGTGAAGCCGTCTTCGCTTTTTATTATTGGGATAGTTTGAATGAATGCTGCATATTTTATAAATACTTTTGGAAATTGTTTTTTAATTTGAGAGAGGTTATTTAATTTATTTATTTTTAAAAAGAAAACAGCAAATATATTTCGTTTGTTGTCGGACATTTATGGTGATTATATTTCATACGGAACTGCACTGAAAGGATGTTTACCACATCTACCGTATATGTTCAACATACCTCCTTTGGATAACCTTATTGAAGAACGCTTAACTTTCGGACGAGCCAAAAAAGCAAAAAGTGTCGTACATTAATTAGATATATGTTGATTTTCATGAAAAAAGCAGAACGTTCTTCAAGTACCAAATACATATTAGTGATTACTTCAAATGATTAAGTCTCAGGAAGATGGTTTTAAGTTTCGGCACTAAGTTTAAAGGTTATCTTTTCAATGATTCTCTTATAAATGAAATACGCTGCATAATTACGAACTAATATATATTATAGTTTCAGTAAGCATGGGTGACATATGAAAAAATCGATGAAGCATTTTAAGTTAAATAAGTTAAGGAAAATTATTGGGTATGAATAGCATTCCGCCTTAGGAAGGTCTTGTTTAACATCCTGGCATAACTTTTTACTCCACACGGACAAAAACCTAAACCTATTTTTTTCTAGTAAAGATATCGGTATCTTGTTTTGAGTATTCTTAGAGCAACATGCGCTTGAATGAGGTCGACGTGGGGGTAATAGTTTACCTTGGGAAGCTAGTTGCCAGACTGTTAGAGAATATTGAGACTGAAAAGGAAGAAAATCTTCAAGCTAAATTTTTGGGAAATTTGAAAGTGTTTTTAAAGTCAGCCTCAGAGGATAGCAATTTCGAATCGGTCAATGAATTACAGCACAAAAGTGACGATGACAATTATTTGAGTTTTGATTGTCATTTAAATAGTCAAAATTGCCTCCACCTTCGTCAAGACCTCGAGCTCATAAGCACTTGGTAACAATCACAGGACTGGCTATTACAAAGAATAATCTCAGTCCGCTTGGATGCTACTATTTTCCCATGGATAACATTGTAGTCTATAAAAATAAGAAAATCGATAACGTAAGGAACACCTCAGCATGAATCGAAAATCAAACTTACACTCGGGAAAATGACGATGTTGAATAACTCTCTTCCATGGTGGTAGGAATATTACTGCCGAAAATTTGGAATAAAATTATCAAAAGAGTTTCTTCTAAATAAGAAAAGATAGGAAAATTTGGTTATTTAGGGCTTTACTTCTGATAAGATAAGATACTATCTGATGTCTCGAAAAAGTCAATCTGTTGTTCTTATATTATCTGTACACCATGAAATAAGTTCTGATCACGTCATCGGAAAACCCGAAATAATGATTTTTATAATTTAACCAATGGTTGTGTAGATGTGGTAAAATTTGGGGTTCTGGAGAACGTTGTTTTTAAGAGTTTAATTAAAGAGAATTTATTCAGGATCACGTTGTTTTTTTTTAATAAAAAGGTAAATTGGTAACCTCTTAACTTATCAAAATCACAAATTTTATTTTTGCTTTCTTTCCTTTTTTATATTCGTAACTGTGGGATAACTTTTCACGTTAAGATATTAGTTGAGTAATAAAAAATAAGGGTGCTACTTAACGGTCAAATATAAATCACAGATACGGAGTCGGGGACAAAATCCCCATGTCTTCTAGAAAAATGACGAAAAATAAAATAAAGAAATAAATAAAATTACGAAAAATAGAAAAACAAACGATCATCTGCCAAACGGAAAAGGCGCAATGCAGGGCTAGAATTTTCGGAATCTCGGTGAATGGAAACTGCTGATTGCTCCCCCTGAGGAAGTTGGACAGATATGATTAACGCCTCAGTACGACGCTTAGTATAGATTCAATGGCCCCAAACAAAAATTCGACCCTTGCTGCCTAGTAAGGAGAAATACTAGCCTGTTACTGATTATAATGTTATATTCGACAGATTTTTAATATTAGCACTATAATTAATGCCGATGCCCTTTCTGAAAGCAAAGATAAAAGCATGAAAATTTTAAGAAAATTTACGTTTAGTTTGGTTAGGTAAAGGTATAATTAATGATGGGAAAAATATGAAAGTCGATAATACTATGTTCCATTGTAAAACAATTTATAAAATTACAAACTCAGCTAGAAATCTGATCTACCATCATCTTTATAGGTAAATGATTAGTAACGGGGTTGCTTGATATACGAATACACGAAGACTCAGACTATTATTTACTACACTTAGTACTTAGTAGTGCAACTTGAATGAAATTGTGTTCCACAACTGGTGTTCTTTGTGAATGATGTCTCAACGAACGTATCAAATCCAAAATTTATCGCAGTCTCGTCTGCCCTATCGCCCTCTGATTCTGAGGTTTGCCTACCTATAAAAGATAATGAACGGTGCCTCGGGATAATGAAGACGAAGGTGTTGCTTTGGACTAATGGCGTAACAGCCATGATCACATCCAAAATGAGGATGATCGATATGGGATTGTACCGATTGTGGAAAAATTACAAAGGAGGCGTCTTCAATGGTATGGTCATGTAATTCGCGCTAACGAGAATTCATTTGCCAAGATTGGTCTGAATAACGAAGTCGATGGGAAACGAACAAAAGGCCGACCAACGGTGGGTTGATACGCTATATGGTGATTTGAAAGCTTCGCATCTACTTTTAAATAGAGCAAAATGTCGCAACCGACGAAGACGAATCTACTCCCTTCTGAACTGGACAAACGCTGAAGAAGAAAAAGACTTCGGGATTCAAAAGTTTTGTTAGTTAGTTAGTTGATAGGGTGATAGTCAAAACAAGGGTTAAATTATTTTGTCCTGGAATACTTGGTTTATTTCGTTGAAAGTATACATAAGTGAAGAGCGCATACCCATTCTTAGGTGATGTCATGCTTCAGAAAAGGTAAATATTCAGTAACCAGCTTATATACTTATGTATATATTTTAT
This sequence comes from Hermetia illucens, assembly GCF_905115235.1. Lineage (NCBI taxonomy): Eukaryota > Metazoa > Arthropoda > Insecta > Diptera > Stratiomyidae > Hermetia > Hermetia illucens. The sequence continues at coordinate 129,786,063 of NC_051850.1, read as the reverse complement.
ATTAAAAAATGATCTGATTTTTGCCCTCATACAAAAAATAAGCCTACTCTCATATGACAGTGCCTTTTTCAAGTCAAAAGTCCACTACTCAATTTCGTTCGCTGCTTTCAAATCTTTATCGTATCGTGGGTGTTTCATTGTACCTTTATGATTATCCGCTGTTTTAAGCTTATCACTTGCATTATATTGAATGTAATAGTCGCAAAGTTAAGCTATTAATAAACAATGATATTTAAAAAAGCGAGATAGAGATGATAAATCGCGTTAGAGCTGCTATGATTATGCTATATTATTTTGGGAGGCTGCTGATATAATAACTATAAAAAATTTAATGGGAGCGGAATGAACTTGGGTGTTTGGACGTACATTATATATATATATAGACAAATAACCACTCGGAGTTAACTTTTGTAAACCAGGAGAGCAGATCTATACTTTGCAATGAAATTTAATGAATTATGAACGTGGAGATCCGCCTGAAGCGATACCAAATGCTGTGTGCTAGGATGCCACCGAGCTGGCTACCTTGAGAAAGTGGGCAGGATTCTCAACGATTCGGGGGGGGGGGATTCTTGACAATTTTCTCTACCTTACTACAGCAAAATTTACTGCTGAGGTAGAGTCCTATGGCGGTGGAATGAATGATCCCTATAATTTTCACCATGGTCGCGGATTTTTTTCTACAGCTCTGTACTGCCCATCTGGTTGACATTGGTAGCCGAACAATAACCACAAATCCGACTTCAAATTTTCCCAGCATGATAATTTGGTCGAACTTAAGCTGCCTACGCTAACGTTTAGTTAGGAATAAGTATCTCTTTAAATAATCCGTTTCAGTTTCTATATCAACAATGTTTGATATGATTGGTTCCTCTTTGCTTGCCAGTTCGAAAGGATGGGAATTTCGATGGAGCTGCTTTTAGGCAGAAAGGATCCAAATTTGCCATTTTTCGGTTTTCGAATAGCTCTACCCTCTGACAACTTGAATGATCGATTAAGTACTCTTGAGAAAACTATATAGGCCTCTTGTTATTGCCTTATTTCAATAAAGTCTTCATTCCAAAACCGGGCCCAATTCCAAGTCCTTCGAACTTCCTCTGGTTAAACGGCCAAGTAACTTCATATGCTTTTAGTTCTGGAGAATATAATTTGGAATACGGAAGATTTAGCCTTTGTTAGAGGACATTTTAGAAAATGAGTTCTCAAATGTGACGTGTTTCAGTCTGGTTCTTCTAGAAGGAAAAATATGTGCACAAATTGGTTGCAACGAAACTATCAGAGTTGCTAGTGATGGAGGAGATAGGGGCGAAAAGTTCTAACGCAGTCGTCAGTAACTATCAACGCACTGGCTTCGGGGATAACTAAAAATCATCAGCACTTTGATATGTTGAGTGTAGTTGAAGTATTGGAAAGGACAACATAGCCAGAATTGTTGAGGCTTTTCATAAGACGCAGATAAAGAGATTGTCGCTTAACGCCCATAGATTTAACACGCTTCTGCACAATGATGAGCACTTGAACTGCTGGTGGGTTTTTCCAGAGAGGAGACGAAAAAGAGAAGTGTTTTATTCAGAACCGGAGATTTCTGAGAGGATGGGGAATAGAGATGTTAACAAAATGGCCCGCAAAATTTTCAGTCCAAGTCCGAATTTTCTTCCTACGACCCTGGTTATGTAGGAATTACTATAGATTTTGGAAAATTTGACTAAGTATGAAATTTCAAAGTGAGAATTATTAAGTCAGGATGTAAGCAATAAAAAATCGGTTAGACAAAATCGGAACAAGCGTTCTATTTATCCAAAATAACTGTTTACATTTAACCCCAAATTAGAAATTTAAGCATCCTACCTTTCCAAATTCGAATAGTATTACCTTGTAGTATGAACATTTTCTTTCATGAACATTTTTTCCATTTGTGCTAAAATAAATTTTGATCAAAATAAATTGCCATAAATTTCCAACCTTTCCCAACATGCGACAAAAAATCTGTCCGTCGCAAATGTCATCATTTCGTAATTGAATTCCCTACAAAATCTATTTTTACGATAGTTCGCTAGCATGAGTGAGCATCATGCACACAATCGTAACAGCAATGATTAATCTAAATCTCGCCATCCCTAAGTGTAGATAGAAAAGATTGAGTAAGCCGCCATATGAACGTGCTATTACTTTGCGGTTTATGTGTACTTGAAGTGGAATTTTGTTTTATTTTCGGAGGTACTATTTTACTTATCTATAAGTTAGTTTAATGGAGTGATAGGTACTATCTTTCTGTGTACAGAAACTGACCTTTTGAAATACGAGTAATCTAAATGTTAGAAATCTATGCAAGTGAGGTATTTGTTCAACACGACCTAATGTTTCTGAGCTGCATAAGTACTTTTCACGCTGCTTACCGATTCTGATTGATTTGATAATATGTATCTAGAATTGGCAGTTTGGTGGCTAGGTCGGCTGAAAGTTTATCTCTCGAGTTGCACGAATGACCATGACCTAGGTTCGAATTTTTTCTTAGAGAATGGTATTCAGTTGGTCTATATCAATTATAAGGATAAACAAGTTGACAATGTTCATCTATAATATTATAACTTTGTTGGTAATAGTAGGACTTTCACAAAAATTTACAGTGTCATGCTCTACATTACAGCTTATATTACTGCACTTTATGATTTGAATATTAACTTAAGGGGGTTTTCCAATGTGACGGTTTCCAGGAATCGACTTTTTCTTTTATATATATTTTAAAAGTAGAATATCATCATCATCAACGGCGCAACAACCGGTATTCGGTCTAGGCCTGCCCTAATGAGGAACTCCAGACATTCTGGTTTTGCGCCGAGGTCCACCAATTCGATATCCCTAATTATGTAGGCTGTAGGCTACGGAATCGTCCACCTTCATGTAGGGGGCCAAACATTTTTCGGAGGATTCTTCCCTCGAACGTGGCCAAGAGTTCGCAATTTCTCTTGTTACCAAGGAATACATGAGGACTGACAAGATCATTGTCTTGTACAGTAAGAGCTTTGACCCTATGGTGAGGCGTTTCGAGCGGAACAGTTTTTGTAAGCTGAAATAGGCTCTGTTGACTGCCAATAATCGTGCGCGAATTTCATCATCGTAGGTATTATCGGTTGTTATTTTCGACTCTAGATGGGAGAAATTATCAACGGTCTCAAAGTTGTAGTCTCCTATTTTTATTCTTCCCGTTTGACCAGTGCGGTTCGATGTTGTTAGTTGGTTGGGTTTTGGTGCTGACGTTGACACCATATACTTTATCTCTTATCTTTATCTCTTCATTGATGTGCAGCCCAAGATCTCACGCCGCCTGCTGCATCTGGTTGAAGGCTGTTTGTACGTCTCGGGTCGTTCTTCCCATGATGTCGATATCGTCAGTATAGGTCAGTAGTTGGATGGACTTAAAGAGGAACGTACCCCTTGCATTTACCTCAGCATCACGGATCACTTTCTCAAGGGCCAGGTTAAAGAGGACGCATGATGGGGCATCCCTTTGGATGCCTGGCGTGAAGCCTCTTTGGTATGGGCCAATGATGTTTTGGGCGTATGGGGCTATCCGGCCTAGCAAGGTAGCGGAGAATATCTTATAGATGGTACTCAGCAACGTGATACCTCTATAATTCCTGTACTGTGTGATATCTCCCTTTTTATGTATGAAACAGATAATGCCTTTTTGCCAGTCGTCAGGCATTGATTCGCTGTCCCACACCTTGAGCACAAGTTGATGAGCCACTTGGTGTAATTGGTCGCCTCCATATTTAACCCATTCAGCTGTAATTCCATCGGCTCCCGACGACTTATGATTTTTAAGCCGATGAATTGCACGGACTGTTTCTTCTATACTTGGTGATGGCAGTATTTGCCCTTCGTTTTCAGTTGGCGGGACCTCCAATTCGTCGATGTTCTGGTTGTTCAGTAGTTCATCAAAGTACTCAACCCATCGTTCCAGGCAGGCAGGCAGGATGAACATCGAAGTGTGTAAAGCTTCACTCTCCAGACTTGTTGGTAAAACTTCCGCGCCTGGTGCGGTTGCTCCCTGTATTTTTCGAGTTCACAGATTTGTTGGTTCTCCTAGGCTTCCTTTTTCCGTCTGCGAAATCGCTTCTTCACTCGACGGAGTTCGTGATAAATCTCCGCGTGTGCCCGCGTTCTTTGAGAATGCAGTATTACTCGGTACCCAACATTCTTCCGTTCCGTTGCTATCTTACATTTTTTGTCAAACCGGTCGTTCCGACTCTTTTTGCGGCTGGGGCCAAGAAATTTTGTGGCCGTATTTATGATAACGTTCTTCAGGTGATTGTGAAGATCATTTGTTGATGCTTCATCTCCAGGATCTCTGTTAACTTCGGTTATTACGGCATTCATTTCCCTCTTATAGACGTTGCGGAGGGCTGTGGTGTGGATAGCTTCAATGTTAGCTCTGACCTGATTGTCAGAGGGGATTCTAGGTAATGTTGTTATTCAAGCTCGGAACACCATGCCAACGAGACAGTGATCCGAGTCTGTATTGGCCCCCTGTATGTTCTGACATTTATCAAGGCTGAGAGGTGGCGGCGTTTGATCAACACGTGGTCGATTTGGTTGAAAGTGGTCCCCTCTGGTCCACGTACGGTTGTGGACCGCTTTCCGCGCAAACCAGATACTTCCAACAACCATTTCGTGTGACACTGTTAATCGAATGATCCGCAGTCCGTTATCATTTGTTTTTTTATGTAAGCTATGGGAGCCAACGTATCGCCTGAATACGGGTAGAATATATTACGAGTGTATTGTAAAAATTTTGGGCTGAAATTCAAAGTGTTTACTAGGCTACAACAAATAGAAAAGCAGGCGGCATGTTGATGTGCATACAAAACGAAAATTTTAAATGCGTTTTCCTCGAAAATAATTATTTTGCACTGATGAGAAGCACATTATTCTACACATCAGTAATTCTGGTCCGAACCATGGGTATGTATTTTCGTTAATAATTTCTTCTGAATTTTCAGCATTTTTTTCATTCATTTTTGAATTTTTTTTTTACTATTCCTCCATTTATATATATATATATATAGAGTAAGTTAAAATTCTAATTATGGTTCGGACGATAGAGGCAAGTATACAGAATAATAAAACTTTTAAATTTTCGGTTTCAAATTACTATAAATGGAGATGGGCTTCCCACCATCAACCCAACTATGTTCAAAGGATGGGTTTTAATTGCCCCGAAAAAAAATTCGAAACAAATGTTGAAACATCGAGCGGTACATAGGAAGCTCCTTTAAAGGGAATTTCCCATTAATTTACAAAAAAAAAAGTGATAAACTATTATAAACATCTATTGGAAAATATATCGGTATATAAGGTAATTTGAGTCTTAGGTCATGATTTTTTTTGAGATTTTTCGACTCGGTAGTTTGTGAGAACGGGCCTTGATTTTTAATTAAAATTTTTCGCCTCCCTCTCCACTCCTCTCTCTCTTTGTAACGAACTCTAGCACTTCTGCCGTAAAGTACTAATCAAGACCTTTCATTTGATACCCCACATCACTACATTCAGTGAAAAACAAAAATCTACAGACCTTTTAAATTTATCTACCCCTTTAACATAACAATATGCCATTTACCGCATATGATGAGATTCATAGTTACAATATTCTATCAAATTTCGAATTGATTTAATGGAGTTTCCAATGTGAACATTTTGACTGGTCTGGAATGTTGAATTTGTCCTTTGTTTGCATAGTAACATGTGAATATTTTTATTTATATTAAAATCAGGCTCACTTGGCAGATGAGTTATAAAAGAAGTTCTCTTTTCCAAAATATTTTAGAAACTATATATTCACCAAGGACTTATTATAAAATAGTGAAATACACACCGAAGAAGCTTTTTTATTGGCTACTGGTTGTTTCTAATTTTTCTGAACCTTGCACTAATTTAACGAATGCGCGTAGCAACAGTTTGGAGAAAATGCATTTTTATTTTGAATCGGTCGTTTCTATTTCAAAAATAGCATCAAATGTCTTCTGGTAAAAATAAAAACACATGATATGCCCACGCATTTCACATACTATCATGTGGACGTCGAGGACATGTGAAATATCGAATAAAAAACCTGTTCATCACACCTTAGAAATTTGTAAACATATATTTCGGATAAAAATATGCTAGACGGCGTATGCCGTTCCCGTTGAACTGGGTTGACCCTGTCGACGTCATATGGAAACCGAAGAACTAGACAATTGGTTTCACAGGGTGAGACCAGACCCTAGTGTAATATTTACAAAACTAGAGCGCGTTGGAAGCTTTAACTTTTCCTCAAGGTACATTTCTTAAAATATAATAATTCTAACACACTCACATGCCATGAGTAGTCCAGGCTTTTTTTAAAAATAACCTATTCAAAATTCATTTAATCTTATTATGATTTGACATGTTAGGCATCATCCACGACTTCGCAATAAATTGAAGAAATATAGAAAAAAAAAAATGTGGGCAGATTATTTAGAAAATATATTATTAAAAATACTTAAATGAGGTTTCGACCTCTCTTGGTTTCACGCATCGACAACGTGCCAGCTGGCCAATTTTTTTTTTTAAAAAAGCAGATCACAACATTCTATGGCTGTACACATTTTTTTCGTTGATTATGGCGGGTAATATTTACGAACCTGTGTCTGACCCGTTAAAAGTGACGCGGTGGCGTTAACGAGGCAAAGACGCCGCTTTCGCCATGCGATAACATTTGAACGGATTGCTGCATACATATATATACTATCTGTTTTGTTTAGCTTCTTATTAGAATGATTCGCCTGGGGTTTGAAATTTCACCAGAAAATTTCGTACAAAATTTTTCGCGCTTAAATTTTTTAGATTATATTTTAGGGAAATCCCTTTGAAGTCATCATTATTTACCACATTTTTTGAATCATTTTTAGATAGAAACATTGCCAAGATGTAAATTTCAAAGCTCCTGTCCATGCTTTCGTTCGATTTTTATGTCTTGTTCGCACGCTAATAGCGATAAACATCGGAACATTCTTTATCGTATAGTGAACTTTGTTGTCTACGATACGATTAGTACAAATTCATTTGAGATATTTTTGACTAAAATCAGATAAACGTATGCATGTTTGTAGAATGGCAAGTATTTTTGCGTGTATTCATTTATCGTAAAAATAGGTGAAGGTTTTACTCGTATGCGCTGGGCGATAAAATCTCAGCGAATGTTCAGACAATCACGCGCCTAGTGAATGCATTGCACCCCCATTTGATATTTAGATTCTGCCAGGTGCCAGATTAGTACGTCAGAGACTACAGAATGTATTTCCTGAGCTGTCTGTGCAGAGGCGCCAGAAATCATGATATTAAGAACGTGGACGTAAAACATTATTCCATGTTGACTAACGTAATGAGCACATTTGGATTGGTGAATCAATGAAAATGCCGAGCGTTGAAAGCCGTTGACTTCTTTTTTTTTTTGAAAAAAAAAACTAAAATTTATGTGTAGAAAGGAATAAAGTAATTGGAAATAGCTTTGTTTTATTGAAAATACTTAAAATAATAAACTTTGGAGAACGAAAATTTATTGATTTGCGCAAATTCATATAGTGATGGTCTATTAGTCTACAGCTAGCAGATTGTATTCATTCTATTATGATACTGACATTCTATGATGAATTTAAAAATAAATTGACACGCAAGTTCGGTTTTGACTTTATTAATAATAGGGACATTTTCACCAAACTTTCTATTATCGAGTTTTGTATTTGAAAGGGGCACAGTTCCTCAAATTCAACATTGAATAATATCACTCGCTGCACGCGTGAGATTTTACAGTGGGCATATACCAACACACCAGTTTCGTTAAAATAGACACACCTATTTCTAAATAAAATGTATGGTTTATGATTGTATGTAGATGTATGACAGGAAGACAGATAGTACACCAATTTTAATAGCACTTTGGCTTCGCACATTCTTAAAAATTAAAAATTTACGAAAATGAACATTTGCAATTCCTTTCAACTTCTGCAGTGATGTCTGCTCGGAGCGTGGTTAAGCGAAAATATCAGTCAGACTAATTCATCCATAAAAGTTTGGCAAAAAGTACAGTAACAAAATAAAAAAAACATGGAACTTTCGATACCGATGAAACCACCGTGAAAATGAACTACTTATGTTATGTTAGATCTCTAAATAGAGTTGGTGCTATTAAATCCCTCGTCTAGCAACCCTGCAGCTGTATCTGAGATTGCTGCAAGTTTAAGGACGGATTGGTAACGATATTACCCATATAAAATTGCAAACAATTTTGAGGTTTGGCAGTCATCAGATAAAACAGGAAGGCTAAGTTGCCATGGCAGGACATTAAAAATCATTGACTTCAAACTCATAAACGAGCAATTGGGTAAAATTCATATAAAAATAATTTGTTTCATTCCCTGGTTAATAAATCTCTCTGTTATTCAAGAAAGTAAAGACGGCGAAATGCAGCAGTATTTTGACAATAGTCTGCACCACCAAAAGAAATTAGGGAAGTAACAGCTTAACTGAGGAACACAGTCTCAATGCTAAATGGAATTACAACGGCAAATACCTTGTTCTTTTTTCATAAATCTAATTATAAAACGGGCGTATGTACTTTCACATAAAAGCACTCATAAAAGGACTTGGGCATCTCCAGTAAGCAAGGTAGTCTTATAATATCCTTCGTATTGGGTCACATAGAAGAGCTAACTATAACTCCGACTGTTAAGAGACAAGAAAATCAAAATTCATGTGGTCAAGGAAGAAAAGGAATAAAAAAACAAATAAATAAATGAAAAGGTAACGTACAAATCTAACAGTGGTTATGCAGAAATTGTTGACAATAGTCAATTGCCTATAAAAATGGAGCCCAACATGGGGCTAAAGAAAACATCTAACTTTCTTTCTGGACATTCTGGTGGGCTAACAAGTGGGGGTGCCAATAACTGTCTTGAAAAGGGTTTAATAGTTGCCTCTGCGGAGGTCAGTCTTATAATTAAGTGGAGCAGATTTGGCAAGTTGCTTGCCTAATTTCTAATAAACAATAATATGATGGTACTGCATATCCAGCCCAAGATACAATCTCTTCTCCATCAGCGAAATTTGAATTGGGGGCATCCGTTTCCAAACTTTGCAGAAATAATATAAAGAAGAAGTTCCAATATCGAATAACGAATGAAAAAAGGCGCAGTGCGGAGGCAGGATTTGCCAACTCAACCATCGCGACGAGACCAAATAGCACAAAAGACTATCCTTTTTTAAGGTGAAAATAGAATGACTCGAAACTTGATTGCTTTTCAACTCTGCAACTTGTAAGAATACAAATGTGCTGACTGCATCCCCTTGCCTTTATTCAACTGATGAATGAAAAGAAGGCTGCGTTTAGTCTTAGGAAAGATATGTATCAATGGATGGGGATTTGAAAGCCTCGCGACTGCCTTTGATAGAACATTGGCGTAATCGATCGCGACGAACCAACCCCGATTGTGAACGGTACAAAGGCTAACGAAAAAGAAGGAGAAGATGGGCTCAAAGTCTAATCAAGGCCGGAGGGGTGTTATCTACCTTTAGTATAAGTATTCTTTTTCTGCTCCTGGGTTATTGGATAACTTAGACTATAACCTTTGAGGATATATTAATAATATTGAAATCATTTGTGAAAGTATCATTGGAAATATACATACCTTGAAGTGGATATTCGCCTATTCCTGAAATAAAAATGAGAGAATTTGTTAGAATTTATACTTCCATTGAATGGGAGCTGGATGGACAACTTGAAAATGATCAAACAATTAAACCTAAGTTCCGTAATCTTTGTTGATGTAACATTTGATCAAGCCTTTGTTGGGATGCCGCCAAAGTATACCTTTTCCAGTTTCTTTGTGCTATGTAACAACTTCTTATTGTTTTCGTTGTGAAAGCTATCAAATCGAAGAAAATCAAAATCGGTTAACCCATTGAGCCTTACGGTAGATTATCGTCTATAATTAACATATTAAGGGTTTGCCATCAGTCGAGAAGGAATCCAAAATGAGGAACAAATTCGGAAAGAACTGTCGCCTTCATCTATTATTCCCTTCGTGCACTGATGAAGAGAGCCGTGGGTTCCCGAAAAACAGAATTTATTGTTTTTAGTACACTCATAACGAGGACAGCTGGTTCCCGAAGTTTAGTTTTCGTAACAATAAATTTTAGTTAGTAAGGGAAAATTCCCTATCTCTCTCTCTTCGAATGTATTTTTTTTACCACTAGTTAACAAGTAACCTCCAAACTTCAACCATGAAAAAGGTAGGAATGAAAGAATGTATATGAGGTCAGATTAGTAGGTAGACTGAAACATGGAGTAGTAGTATTTGAAATGTAGGTTTTTTCGGCGAAACTGTGCCTCTAAGTCAACGAAATCATGGTATAATCTTCAAGATATCATAAGACGGACTCAATCGTGTTTTCAAGCAAAAATTACCGTATTTGTCCAAGAAGGTAATTCAACGGGAGAATTATCGACAATGTCATGTATGTATTATATAAGTTATTCCTTCAACGACTCCCAGAGGATTTAGACATCACCGACTTTTTCATTTTCAAACTAAGTGGAAAAGATTTGATTCAAATGAGGAAGTACTAAGTTGTCGCAAAAGACGGTCGTGGTTTAAATCTTCGTGGTGGCAGAGGCATTTGTGTCATGATTGGAATTCGGATAAAAGTGGAATACTTGACTGAAATCAGGGTAATAATCACGACTTGAATGAAGTACTCTAACACACCTCAAGACCTAGATCCAAATTGGATTGTCGTGTCGTCGATTATACTTATTATTTTGGAAACCTCGACTAATGTTACGGTTTGGAAAAAAAAAAACTGAAGGTGTATTTGACGAAGGGTACAGAGCACAAAGCAGCCAGAGCCTAGGAAAAAGTTTTTATAAAAAAACAAGTGATTTATTAAAAACAGAACAAAATAAAACAAGAAGAGGGAAAGAAAAGAAAAACAAAATAAGAACAGAAATTAATGCGTTTATCGAGAATTTTCTTTAATCAAATTTTTAAAAATTGTAAATTTGTGCAAAAATGGTTTTGTTAAAATAATATTAATAAATATTATACTATACAATTAGATCAGTAGAATTTCGTTTGGGAAGGATTCTGGCTTGGGTCGAAATATGGATAATTAAAAATAAATTCCTTATTTCATCCAGAAATTTAAGTTCATTCCAAATACCTTGCAGAACATTTCCAAACAATTCAAATGTAATAATTGATATGTAAATATGTTTAAATTGGTCTAATTTTTAGATTAATTTTAGGATTTATTAGTTTGTAAACATATTTGAATTAGCCTAATTATAAGATTAATATAAATATTAATTAGCGTGTAAGCATGTTTAGATTAGAATTAGTATCTTAAATGCCAACGCATTGGCGTCGTCAAGACGTGTTTATAAATATTATACTTAGACTTGGCCAAGTATCCCACTTTCTACAAAACACATTTTCAAGTGACTTTATCGGAAAGTTGTTGTTATTAAAGAAAGGAAAAGTAGGTAGGGCTCTTCAAATAAGGAAAAGTAGGTTGGCGATATTCTACAGAATAACATTCTAGCGGAGAAGACATTCTCCTAGTAGTATATATTTAGTTATCGAATAATTTAAAAAAGCCTTCAATATTTTAAATTCATTCAAGTGGTTAACCTGATCTACGGAAGATATCTTTGAAATATTAACTTATCTACCAATTACTATATTGTATAAATGCTGGACGGAATTCAATAGAATGAGCAACTTGATTCTATCTTAACTGGTTCCTACTTAAAAATTTCATTTATTTTATAAAATTTTGTTGATTTTCATTATCAAAACCTTGTACAATGCCCTTCATATTTCATTGACAATAATTTGCATTCAATTTTAAGCTACAGTGTAAGTGGTTGTAGTGGAGGTCGTGAGTCAGTTGAGTAGACTATTTCAGTCAAGTAGATTCATCACAAGTGTAAGTCACGGCGACTTGGAATATATCATGATGATGTGGGGTAATTTGTTGAACTTGTTGGAATTCAATGCTCGCAAATTCTCGACAAATAAGCATGTGTTTATATGTAGCGCCAAAAATTAATAATATCTCAAACAATTATAAAAGTGCAAGGCCTCAAAAAGCTTTCAAAAATGATTACTCTTGAAAAGTAGGAAATAAATGTTTTATTTATTGCATACTGTAAATAAATTAGAGAATTATCAGAAAAATTGAAATAATTTAAACAACAGTTTGACAAGAGGCTTCACAGCATATGTCTTATTTTAATTAGAACTTTCGGAGGCAATGTTTTACTTTTCTTTCCTTTGTAATGGCGCTAAAATAGGTCAAAATGTCAAGATTTAAAAAAAAACTATTTCTATCTTTCTTTGAAAAAATTAAGTGAAATTTAAGACATTTGTTAAAAGGGTGAGAACTGGGCCTATTTTTATCATTCAAATAGAATTGTAAATCAAGTAACAATTTTTTTTTCTTTTTATTTACTGGAAAACTGGTCTAGACATTTTTTGTGTTTTATATATTTTATTCGAAAATATTTGAAAGAAATGAATAAAGTATTCGAATAAATACACGAGATGTTTTCTATCAACGACAATTTATAATATCAATAATGAGATAAATGTTAAATTAAAATATGAATATACTAATTGCATCACAGTGGAAAATTTCCAAGTTTCATTTAAACTATATGAAAATATTTCTTATTAGGTCACAGTACTTACTTTATCTCGTAATATAAATACTAATTCATTCAACTATTGATAAAAATTTGCTAATAGTATTTGCAAATCTCAAAATAATAACAATTCATTATCTGAGCTGAGTCTATCAATTAATGTCAAAGCAAATGACTTTTATTGTCAAACAAAGTGATATTTATTGATATAAAATGTGCCCTTTTCCTAAAAATAAATATATAACTTATAGTAGGAAAATAGAGAAGGAAATGAACTGTGATCATATTTTACAAATTGATCAAATACAGTTGCTTTTTCATTCTATTTTGTTTGCAGATATTATTTGTGAAAGCAAATGTCATACTATTATCGATAGTTTCACTTTTTATTCCAGTTCTTATCATAGAAATGGTGTTAGCAGTGAATGCTTTTCCAGAACTTGTTTGGTCTGTGGGGGTGATACAAATGTTAATTATGCATTTAAATTGTTGAATAATAATTTGTCAAGGTGAGGGCATCAGTCAACGTTCATCTCAAACTAAGTAATAATTACACTTTCTTTGTTGACGCAGTTAAAATAATAGTAGATGTTTTTCAAAAAGTCCCCTCTACCTAGTAAATAGAGTGATGTTTTGTTACTATCCTGTAATTCCTTTCTGTAGATTGAAGGAGAGATAGGGGGAGAGGAAAATTCACCTATGAATCAAGTGGACAATGGACCCATTATACAGAATTTAATATGAACTCATAATCGCAAACACTGAATGTTTAATAATTTGAAGCGGATTTAGTTAACTAGTCACAACACAAATTCTCAGCTTGAACATTCTGCTACACGGCATACGCAAAACTAATTTTCTTAAACACAAAAAACTAAACAAGGCAACAACCATTTCTCATGATGACTTTTTATAAATATAATAAATAATTATTTAGATTTAAATTTAAAAAAAAATAAAAATTTTAAAAAGTCCTTAAACTCTGACTGTCACTTTTGGCACAGTTTCCACATTGGCTATAGTTTACTAAAATCAAGTATTAAATTGCTATGGATACTCTTTGAATGTGGCCCATCTGTTTTTGATTTAGACTATTAATCAATCAGTCCGAGGTTCAGGCTTCCCTAACATCCCATTACGTGTTAGTTTGGATTTCACAATTTCGTCCACGAATTTCACTATCTACAAAAAACCCAACAAATTGGAAAAAATGCTCAACTCCTTGACGGAAAAAGCGGTTTTGGGTTTCTCCCGACTTTACCATTTTGACTATAAATTTTACCCTCGATATTATAGTAGTTCTTGATATTATACGCAAAATGCTTATGGCTGATGTTTGCTTTCATGCATGTGGCCTTGCTTTGGTAATGCGCCTGGGGGTGAAAAGCACTTTGTTAGGTCTTGAATCCCGTTCTTCATTGCAAGTTACTTCTTCAAGATCCGATATCCTCTTCAGTTTCTTTTCATTGTTGACCATCTATCCACCCCTTCAAAAAGTACAATAGTAATTTCCTGAGACTGTTCGAAATTGTTTTCTGTAGCCACTGTGTTACTCAGCTTTGAAAACACTCTCCCAAAATGATTGACTTCCTCAAGCAATGTTATTGCGATGGGGTCTGTAGGTGTAGGTGGACTTTTGAGTCAGGATTTAGCGGTGTGAGATATTTGGGCCAATGTTCCGCTTTCATTTTGGAGGTGTGTCCCTGCAATGGTTGTTTGTTGTGGCCTGTATTGCTCAATATGTATATGTATATTTTTTTATCCGTGGGTAGACTGTGCTCTGTGCGGTATTTGAGTAGTTTTCGTGCCAAGTTTTATTTTATATGTAATGCAGACAAATTTCGTGTGGGCTCTTATTTTTTTTTATTTTACCGGGCAGCTGCCATTTTAACCACACCCATATGACAAAAATCCACGTAAAGCGGGAGCGATATTAGCGCTAAATTTCCACTGCATACCAGTCTTTTAATGTGATTGTTTTTATGCGTGAAAAATATCATGAAATATTCAGGAGTTTAGCCAAATTGTGAGCTATCTTCGATCGCAAAAATCGCCACGTTGTTTCAAGTCGCCTAAAATAAATCTTGGAATGATAATCGCGACATTTCCTTGTTTGCAAAACTGTTCTCAAAGTATGTACTAAGAATATGTAAGCAGAATCAGCAGTGTACCGATAGTTGATCAGTTCATCCGGTAACGGTGTCTTACATCTCCTTTTCATTTCAGCATAGTTCTAATTTAATGAGATGCATCCTATAAAGTGGCTAGGTGTGACGATCCCCACTGCATTCTTATCTCCACTTCCAATCTATCCGGCCTAAATAATGGGTAACGTATTCTTTAGGTGACATACTTGAAGGCCTTCGGTAAATAGATATTCAGTAATAATAATAATACTGTCAAGGGAAGTCCCATTGCGTCCTAGGAGAATTATTGTACCTCTTCACTGATAATAGGTGGACTATCTATTAACTCTAGTATGTAGTTCAAGCCTATATGCAACGGGAACTTAAGTATGTTTCCTAACTACAAGTGTTTCAACCTGGCTTTGGGAGGATACTTAACTACTATTTTACAAAAGTGCCGGACACTGTCCCAGTGTCAGAGAGAGAACAAACGGTGTCCGTAGATATCTCCAGCTATCCCACATGATAATTTAGCTTGAATTGGCCAGTGAATACTGCGGAAGCTTTTTTTGATGAAGTTTAAACAGTCCTTCGAGCGCTTGGGTTCGTATCTGTCCATGAGCATCCTGGACTGTTCTGCATAGCGGCGACCCGGTTGCTTTCCTGGCCAGCTCTTGCGCCGCTTCTAACACAATGTGGCCTGAATTCTAGAGTATCTGGATCTATTAATTGAGAATGTTCAGCTTGTTGTTTCCAGTTTAGAATTTACATGGTTGGACATAAGTGCCCTAATAGCCGCCTGTAGGTGAGGCATACGTATATATGGCAGCAGAGTTCCTTCTGAAAGGCAGATTGAGAAGGCTAAATAACAGATTATCATCTATTATTGAAGTATGAGTTGAGCACTATGTTTACTCTTTTCCTCTTCTCTAACTGAAGTATGGGATTCTTCAAGTTGTTCTGTGACTGACATATTTTGGAGGTGATTAAGGAGCTCATGTTTTCAGTTGTTTGGGATGTAACGAAGTTCAAACTATTCTAAAGATAAACGTTAGCGAGGATCGCAGGAGAAATTCAACTAGGAATGTTGCTAATTCTCATTCCTCTTCTACGAGCTCGTTTTCTGGATATGGATATAAGGATATTGCCACGGTGCAAATGAAAGTCAGGCGTTTTTTAATGAAAACTTATTCACAAAGATGGTTCAAAAAACAAAAGCTGATGAGGATTATCAAGCGGGACCATGAATGGCAGAAGTAAAGGTTACGACACGCTCATGTGAGAACAGATGATTAGAAAAGGAATTTGCATTATGAACCTCTTGATAAGTTATCAAAGTTGTTTGGGTTTCTTTATTTTTTCTGTGTTTCACATTAATTGCCAGAAGAACTAAATTTAGAGCTGTGATTATAGAAAAAAATGTTGGAATGAATAATTGAATCTGGTGAACAATAATAATTATTAACGAAAGGAATATATAAAAACCTAAATAAGAGGACTTAGGAGGAAGACAGTATTTGTGTAGCTTCAATACAAAATTTTAGCCAATGACGTGGATTCTCTCCAAAATTTGTTCATTTGTTGTACGTGCAAGTTGTAATCTTATCGGGAATGGGGAAAGACCAATATTTCACAGCTTATAGCTTAACTTTGAAATAATAGAAGAGCTACTATAAGGAGTAATTATGAATGTAGAAGAAAGAAATATACTCGCTGCCTCTACATGAAAACAATTTCGGAAAATCATTCTCACTGACGTGCTATTAAGCTTCTTCACAATCACTACGCCAACGTACAACAATGGAATTGGTTATAAGAAAAAAAATATTGTTACCCTTAGATTGGGTGCTATCCTTAAAATTTCACAAGCTATCTTAAGCAGGTGACAGGCATACAAAGTAAAATTCGCCGCACAATCGTTCAAATAAACCATTGTTATCTGCTTCCTCTAAGCTAAAGCACTTCGTTATCTTGATGGTCAACGTGCAGTGATCAAAATAATAAATTATAGCTGAAACATTTCAGCTGACTTATCTCTGGTTCAATGTTGTGAATTTGATGGCTACAAGAACCAAGTGCAGAGAAATGGTAAAAGCACCCCAATATTTTCGTGGATAGCGTGTTTCGCCGACATCATAAGAGAATCAAAACAATAGTATGAACTCGTTTGAGTACGATAAATTTCAAGATATGGTCTGACTTTTTAGTAGTCACCGTTCTTCTGGTGATGAAATGTCTCATTCCTTACGTGTTACAAAAAAACCCTCTCTTGGTTATATTTTTTGAGAATGAGTCCCTGGAATAAGTGTACCCATTTGAACCCCCTCTCCTTCTATTTGCCAAAGATACGTTCGTTGCAACCCAGTCGAGCATATTTTAGTGATTTTATGAAGGGCTGAGTTTGAAGGTACAGGGAAGATATCAGCATTTCCCTCAAATGGAAGTAGTGGTACAGAAGTGTCAAGGACCTCAATAACATACCCGAACTAGTCGTCATAAGGGTATTATTTAAAGACCAACATTTTTACGAAGCAGCCCCTGAACGCCGGTGGATGCACATAATCCTCATTTGCCACATTCTATAGTGAAGTCTATGTATTATTTTGCCGTTGTAGCTGCAAAGATCAACTCACAAGTAGTATTCCAGCGCCCCCCCCCCTTCAGATTCATTTAATTGCAAAAGATAAAAGTTCCCATCGAATAATAGGCAGCGCTGACATGAGTTGACCACTTCTTTATTTGGTGTTTTCCTGGACTTCTCAAAATTAAGAAGTAATTTTCGAAAATGTTATCTCTTAGAATTTTGTTTCTATTTGAGGATATCAATTGAAGCTTAAAAATGAAGAATTTTATTTTTCAAATTTAGAATTGGGAGAATGATACCAGAAGGTTTCCAAAATGCATTAATTAGTGTGTAACTGTCTGTTTTTTTTAATGGATAAGAACCTCAAGAGCTAAACTAAAAGGAATTTCAAACCAAATTTAATAGAATCCTCACTGAGGGTTACCGCAATTCTTTTCGTTCATTTCAACTGCCATTGGGGAAGTGCATATATGCAATTGTATACATCAACTTCTCTTCCTAAAATATATCCACTTCCCTTTGATTGTTCTACATTGATTCATTCACTTGAACTTCTTCCTTTTTCCGTTCCATATCTTATTTGGTAAAGTTATTATTGAGATCGAACCATTGAAGAAAAGAAAAGAACAGCATTTACAGCTGCGTTCAATTAATTTTAAATTCCTTGTTTAACTTCCTAACACTTTCTAATCATCAATGTCTTTTCATATTTGATGTTGCATTGTTATTATGCCATTGCTGGAATTAAGGTCAACTGCATGTATGGCTTGGATATTGTATGGCTTATGAGGTGTGATGATTGCCGACAAGCAGGAGAGGCTTTCATTTTTCGATTGAGAGTGGTTTACAATACTTTTTTGTTGATTTTAGTTTTTTGAGAAATTTATGTTGCAAGTCTAGATTGGGTGATGTATTAATATTAGTGACAAATTTGCGGAAAAAAGGCTAAAAAGTATTGAGCTGTGAAGCTATTCAACTGATTTAATAAAATTATTATATCATAATTCGAACGAAAAAAGTCTACTTGATAAAGCACAGCTATAAATCCATAGTTGAAACGTCGTTTTGGTTGTTTGGTTGTCATAGGTAGAGATAGTGTAAACTTTGACCTGAATAATATTAGCCGGAAGTTGTTCGAAAAAAAAAACTTTTGGGATTGGAGATGCCAAGTAGAAAGAAGAGAGATTGGCAAGCAATGCTACGGATCAATTAGGTAAACTACAATAAAAGTTCGTCAGAATTGCTTACAAAATTTTCCATTTTTGCACCAATTGTAGGCGGGGAAGCGAATACGGTGGAAAGTTTCCACGCCTCCTTGGAGAATAACAGCGAAATCGCTAGAGCAGGGACTTTGATGACAAGCCGTTGTGAATTGAGTTATGTCGGCAGCGCAAGAAGTTGCAGCCTTTTTTCTGAACAGGATTTAAACAATAGCGCTGTCGTTAAATCTCTGGAGAAGCCACTCTTCTACAAGGTGCATTTATCGGGAACAGGATCAGGCTTGAGATGCTAGGAAATAGTCGTTTTATGTGCTTACGTAATTTTGTAACGTTATGTAAATAGCGTATTCAAATTTACTTCGCGTCAGTTCCTTTTACGATTGCCCTGTTAACTGTTTTCTTTATAATTTAGACTGAGAAATATCTTTATATCCCAAAGGCGACTTGCAGGCAATTTCTTTTCAAACATGTTTTTCTCAAAATAACTTTTTCATGTTTTTGGGAATCCTAACCCAGAAAATAATGAACCGATTATTATGAAATTTGGAAGTGTATTTTTTTATAAAATTACAAAGAATATAAACCAACTTTTGGGGGTATATTGTATTTTGCAGGATGCTTCTTTGGATAATTAGTGAAAAAAATGGTGAAAATTGAAATGGTCTTTTTCAACAATTGTGTTAGGATCAAGGACAACCTTGTCGTCTTAAATTGGGAGAACAATTAATTTATATTATGCTGTGAACTCATTTAGAGTTCACAGCATAAGTTACAATTTCGGGAATACGCACGTGTGGAATACCCGTTAGTAGTAGGGAAAATTTATAATAATTTAGCGGTACAAATATAACGCCAACACAAGTGAAGGCGATCTAAATTTAGATTATTGGCAGGCAAGTATAATTTTACTTTCATCTTAGTTACCATTATAAAAAAAAACGATAAGCTCTCCAAAAAAAGGAGTATAGGAATGGACTCCATAATATTTTCTTTTTAGTTAATAAATAAACTTCAATATTTTTAAATGCATTTTTAAGTCCGACCACAGTTATCTTCGTAACTTTCAAATTTATATTCACGACAGATAACAGATGTCACGTCGATTTAATGGTTTAAGATTTTCACATATCCGAGCTTCTAGGAATGTGGCTTTTAAAGTGTAGGATGAATCATATGAGGTATAAATAAAGAATTTTATAGCCCTTAACATCTGGTTTACTTCCTTAACTTGAGGAGAAGTTTACCCTTAAATATAAATCTCAACTTTGAAGATAAAAATGATATAACAAACAATTTATTGGGCTGAAGAAGGAGCCGGTTTTATGATAAAAAGTCGTAAAGACTAGCACCATGCAACAAGTATGTAAATGTGTGTTTAATAGTAGTTATGTAGACATAAATATGTCTGTCTAATTGAAATAAGATGTTTCCTTTATTTTATACTATCATTTGATAACAAAAATTGGGTGCTCTAATACCGAAACTATAAAAAATAAGAGAAAGTCATTAATTGATAAATATGTTGAGGGGGTCAGATAAGATGTTTAAAGTGGACATTTTTTATAATGTTATTACTTTATTGTTGTGACATCCTACAATAGTATTATCAAAAAGTCAAATGGTCTAACCAATTTCTTATTTTCATATCAACTACCAGTTTCATAAGTGAAAAACCATTTAAGGCTTACAAAATGAAAGAGATAAGCTAACGTTTAACGTTTTCACTTGAACTTCTTAATCAAATAGTATTTTAATGAATTCATTCATTGAAATTTTAAATTCACACATATGTGTGTGTAGATATGGGTGTACTTATATGGGATCCCATATGAACGTAGAAAGTATCTAATTATTTCAAGTTGGTAAAGAAAACAATGATTAAATCGAGTTTTTCGATGGCGTTACAAAATACAGCTATTGAACAACATTTAAAATCCATTCTCTCTGCAGGAAGTGCTCCAATTTGCAAATTTGCAAATAAAGTGGCATGTTAGCCAATTGAAGCCATATATATATATATATTATATGTTGCATGCAGTTCTGTATGTGCCCTAACTAAAGTGTGAAAATGGCTCATGTTCGAATTTCCCTGGGTGTTTTCTCAGCATATGCTTGTTTGATATTCTTGCTCTCGCCCACTTCACTTATATTCGTAAATGGGCTTCAATTTAAATAAGTGCCTTTAATTGACTCTTTTAGTCTCTAGATTCAAGACCGATAATATCGCTAAATATCTCACCGCCATGCCTCGGGTCTGTTTAAATTGGAGCTGAATTGAAACAATAAAGCAGACCAAAATATGATTTCTGCCCTTCAATAGCCATGAAGTGCACAGACGTGATAGATTAGCTCGGGCTAGGCTATGTAAAGCGATCTACACCTCTTGAACAATTGCTTTTTGCTGTAATAGACTAAATGCACTTAGTCGTTCCGGAAGAGCCTTTAGGCATACTCAATCTTGGGGAAAGTTGCTATGGTTTATGAAAAGGGCCATACTTCGTGAATGAATGTTCACAATTAAGAGGGATATCAATTGGGAATGGAGAAATGGAAATCAGCAGTATTATCGCAAGTTGGTCTTTATTGGCATTGTTTAAGGAGACATTTAGATGGGGTCATCATCCGAAATATTATTATAAACGCACAGAACCTCAATGAAAAAATCCTAGAAAACATATTTCACATATATACATATCTTGAACATATCATTAACATATCATTAACATTTTAGGCACCTTTACACGTTCATGGCGTGATAATGCATGACAAACAAATCTTGACACCATATCTAATTAAACACGAAGATAGAAAGATAAACGGAATGAAAAACTGAGGTAGTGAATGCCCGTGACACTAAGTCGATGCGCCAGTAATGTATTACTAAGCAGCAGTTGAAAGCCAACTTTTCAGCGGTTGAAGGAATGCGACGGTTCCACCATTTCTCCACATATAGTCATATAAATTGAATATGAACAACACCAAACGATCGTAAAACACCATCAGTCGATTAGCTGCAAACATATTTTATTTTTAACGACCAATTAACATAAGAAGCGTCCAACATTGAATCAACAACTCTTAGTTCTTGGGACGCGGCATACCTTGAACCGAGTCTCACAATTTTCTCATTCCATTTTTTATGGCGGAGTCAATCACATAGTACATCAGCTTCATGCATAATCCTTAACTAGTTTAACATATTTTCAACTTTTCGTCAGATGCATTTTTCCATGCCTTGCATTTTACCCATAATAATATTGCAACGTGGAGACGAGCAGGCTTTAATCTTTCTCAATAGTTACCGATTTTCTGTTTCTTGCATGCATATTTTCCCCGCGTGTTGTATAGAGTGTCAATATAGCCAGTAGCCAAGCATAATGAATTTATCCGGTTTATTGCATAGTATTTGTACAGTCGCCAGTAGATAGCTGGCAAAAGCCGGTACTGCGACAAAAATAACTTGAACTATAAAATCTCAGGTGCATATGCATATGCCGGGATGCATGTGGAAGAACTACGCGCGGAAAGCTATTTGATGACGACAACGACGCCGGCAATGATAGTAAAGAAATCTTATATCATGTATTATAGATAGTTACGATACCTAGGCAACGTGTGCAGATAATGATATTCATATCCACAGGTCAAAAGATACTCTCCACGCCATAAGGGAAATATGAAGATTAATGTGAAACTTATAAATCAAGATGCCCACACACACGAGCGGTTGAATGCACCGCCATTGCAAGATGCAGTCTGAGGTCTACCTACTTAATTGTATCTAAACGCCTGACTCTATTTCCTGCAGTTCATTGTGTGACAGTTTTCTTTTTGAATATAACCATAAATGCATTGTGGTTGCAAATAGTGAATGTGTTGCAAGTCGCAGAAGGTTCACATTTGAGGAACGTAACGTAGCGACTATGTATGGCTATAGGAATGGATCTTTTAAATGGGCTTAGTTGCCCACCTTCAGCTACTGCATATTTGCATATTATGCGAAAAATGCAGTTTGAATAACTTGCAGGCAACGTCCTGCAGTACTATGATGAACTACAAGAAATTGCTTTGGACAGCCTGTCTCCAACTAGCGAATTCCTGGTGCTAACATGACTGAATTCGAAATAAGACTAAATTTAGATGCAGTCTTTTGTGTATCAAAGAAGCCAAATTTTCAAGTGGCTTGGAAGGGGAAAGCCCTAATTTGCAAAACATTTTCTTGTTTTTTTTTTGTAATAGTCCATCCAAAAGGTTTAAGTTTATGCTCCTTTATGGGTTAATCTTGTCGTAGAGGAAAATCTAATGAGTATAAATCCCACGAACTTGGTAGCCCCTTCATCTCACCTCGATAACTATACGTTACCACCCGTGGTGCAGCACGTATAGTGCACTGGAATCGCATGCTGTGCATGTCCATATACCCATGAATTCTGGCTAATGCTTGTTACCTCCTAAAACTTCCTGGTACTGGCGTTGCAGTGTATTATCTTCCGCATTTCTGAAGTATGACCCAACTGAAAATGGGCACTAAGAAGAACGAATAGAAGAGTAGAAATATTTGAGGCTCAACATAAGCTAGTTTAGGTTATGTACAGCGATTCTAAGGTCTCTAATATGGACTAACATAGAAAAATACCTGAATATAACATTCGCCTACCAATATCAAAAAACATACTGGATCCTATACTGGATTGCATAGTGATCTAGGTGCATTCCAAAACCAACGCTACCAAATGTATAAAAATCTATCGTCAAAATTCGACCAAATATCGTCCGCCTGTGTCGATCGAATTATGGGAGGAGGGGTGTTTTCAATCATGGAAAGCGTCCTGGAAAGCTTTCTCTGAAATTTAGAAGTGATGTACATAAGTCTGAATTTTGAAGAAGAACGTTTGAATGAGCTAGGTTAAAGCTGTAGGAAGGACGGGGAAGGAATAGAGTATGGTTCCAGGCGGAGAAAACATTGATAACGAAGGTGTGTTGCTTGGCCCGTTGTGGTGATGAAGTTTATAAACGCTCTTAATCTAGTTTCCGTAACGCGCGACTTTCGAGCCTTTTGACCACTTGTAAGTAGCAGGTTGCATTTTCAGCACTTCTGGTAAGTACGATGGTGGTGGTACGACCTCTGACATCAAGGAAGATGTTGATCCTGGGCTTGTTGGCGTGTGCGTTCTTGGTACGGAACTACCTCGAGGACAACGCTTTTTTTGGATCCAGGACATAATTAAAAAAAATTTAAATTAAGACCATTTCCACACTTTTAAGACTAATTGTCATCTCACCATTTACGC
This sequence comes from Hermetia illucens, assembly GCF_905115235.1. Classification (NCBI taxonomy): domain Eukaryota; kingdom Metazoa; phylum Arthropoda; class Insecta; order Diptera; family Stratiomyidae; genus Hermetia; species Hermetia illucens. The sequence goes on along the minus strand of NC_051850.1, from coordinate 129,762,112 downwards.
TTTCTTTTGTTCGTCAGTGAACAATTTTGGAATCACTTCTGCGGACATCTTTTTAACAGTCGAATCTTTGGTTACAAGGCGATAACCGTTTACCTTTATCATGTTCTCAACAGCAATTTGTACTCAATTGAAAGCTCAGCCATCAGCCAGACTTCAAACATTTATGAACATGCATCACTTTTCTGTTGATTTAGAAGATCAATAAAGTTTCACTGTGGGCTTCGTTGAACGAAAAACTTGGTAGCGTGATGGGAGTTCATGGTCATGTATGTCCTGACTCTTAGGCGCTTGAAGGTGACTGAGGGCGGTTGCATTTTCAAGCTGACGAGGCATCTATCTAATTTAGTAAATCTTAATTACTCCTCACCACTTTCGATCTTTTGTGAAGATAAGATTGGCATGTTGGCCCAGCAACATCAGTCCCTCAAGTATTTAAAAAAAATTACTTTTGTTACTGTGGTAATAATTTCCGAACATTTTCATGATGTGTCAGAATCATCGGGATTTGTCCATGCTTCCTAAAAATCGTAATAACTACCCCTCTTCTTCATCACAAAAAGCCGAATCCGGCAGTAGTATTCATCAATGTGATACCTTCAGTTAACGAGGAACAGCTGCGTAAATTGTGCTGATTTATCCGAAACAACGGCCGTAAGTTTACATGACAATCTCAGGAAACCTTGCCAGCGAATACTGGGCCCGACAACAGCTTTGATGTATGCCTGATTTTTTTTTGTTGGGTAGGATGGGTGAATGCATTTACGCACACAGTGTTGGACTCCCGGTTCGGTACGTCGTCGGACTACCAACTGAACATCTCCCCATCGCCCGGGAGCTAATTTGATACCGTTTGTCAAATTACTTCCGGCTAGTCCCCGAACTCTCCGGCCTTGCGGAGCCTTCAAATTAGGGAATTCCTTTCACCAACGGGAGGGGAGAGGAGGAAGGGAACTGTCAGTTCAAGGAACCCTCTGCCACCCGGCTCCTCCACCGGTCGAGCTCTATCTTCTTAGCAACGAGAAGGACTCGAACGTACCTGTCAGCACTCCTCAACATCTCTTCGACAATGTTGCCTGGAGAGAGATCCTCTGTGTTTAAATAGAGCTGCTGACGAACCCCATCCCACCTGCCACAAGAAAAAAAAGTGTGATGGGCGTCGTCCACAACTCCATTGCAAAACACACAATCCGGAGATCGCGCCTTTCCAATCTTGTGCAGGTAAAACTGAAAACCTCTATACCCACTTAAAAATTGGGCAAGGAGATAGTCAGTATGCTTCCGATTCAGCCATGCACCTAAGTTGCCGATGAGCCGCGCAGGCCATCTGCCTCTAGTTTAATTTTGCCAAGAGAGCTGCCACTCGTCTAGAGTGCGTTGCCGTTCTTCGCGAGCAAGAACCTCCCTTGGCTCATCTCTTTTGCGATTGTATATGGCTTGACGCTCCTTAGCAAGAAGGGCAACTGGGATCACTCCCACGATCACCATCATGGCCGGTTCCGAGACAGTGCGGTACGCAGACGCCACCCGCAAAGCTCCCCGTCTCTGTACTTGCGCGAGACGTTTACGATATACCTCCTTGTCAAGAGCGTCAGCCCATACCTCTGCACCGTAGAGTAGGACAGACTGCGTTGATGTATACCTAATAGAAGGGCATTCTTTGCCGGGGAGAAACGAACACTGAAACTGCTTCCTTAATTTGATAGACAGTCACAGTTGCAGAAGAGGAGGATTACTTGGCCGTTGTTGTGAGAGGTTAGTGGAGGTCCCACGAACAGGATCCAAATGATGAGAAGCCAAAAGCAGTCGTTATCATGTTAGTGGATTGAAGCATATACAGCGGGGGAGCCTAATATTCGTTCGTCTAACCAGAGACTGACAAACTCTGAAAGCTGAACTAAAGGTAATTATTTTACCGCCTAACGAGTCTGGGCAGGCTAGATGAGGTGGGAGTGGAAAGGGGGATTGGGGAAATTTCCATCGGGCCCGAAGTTTTGTCAGGGGTCCGAAATATAAATTTCAGTGAAGATAGGGTTAAAGGAAGAAAAGGGGCATACAATTTCCCCCCGAGCCCGCCGATTTTTACCACGGATTTTCTCTTTGCGACCCTTACCTGTGCAGGAATCAAATGGTATTTGGACGGAGGTTTGATCTGGTAGCATGAGAACTGCGGTACATCTCTGGGTGTGAAAGTTTTCAAAAATAGTCCTCTTTTGATACTCCTACTCGTGGAACTAAGTTTTGGATCATGGTGTGCATTTGACGGCCGAGGTATTGTACTAATCCCAATCAATTTGAACTAGATTAGTTTTTTATATCTCCGTGCAGTAGAAAAACGGATAGAAAATATAATAAGCTTTTATATTAGCACTCCGTACTCTCTGCCGTTACAAAGGTAGTAGTTAAAATAATCGTGGAACGCATCACAGAATACCTCAAAACATGATTGACAGAGAGCAAGCTGGTTTCCACTCTGGGGTGAGGCTGCAAAGATTTATGCTAACGAATTAGGCAATTTGAAATTTTTCCAGCAAGTGGAAATTTTTGTAAATGAACTTGCGATCCCAAGAGCAGTGTTTTTACGTTGCTTCATGAAAAGGAAGATATAAGTAGGTCTTCTAGTAGATTGCTCGCTAAACCTTTCAGAAAAGGGATATGAAAACGCTAATCGAATTCGTATGTTATTCTATCTGGTTGTTAGTGTTTCTTAAAACACGACCTTAAAAATATCATTGTGGGGAACTCAGCTCCCCTCAGCCAGTTTAAGGAACAGGGAGGGACGGCCTTGTTTTTTTATAAGTAATTGCCAAGCGCATTTTCTCATCTAAATGGAGATGCACCTGGGATATTAGGAATAACGGTGCACTTCCTAGCTACTAGCAACAAATGCAAAATATATCCATAACTTTGAGAAACAACAAGGGCTTGGGTGCTAACGACATTAAATGCAGCTATATGATAGTATATACAATATTTTTCGAATCTGCAGGGAAAAATAATTGGTCGTGAATTATCACCAATGGCGCGTTCAACTTAAGCTTTCTGGCCTATTTACCACTACAAGCAAAGGAGCCGATGTCTAAATTGCCTGTATAGCGAACAAAGAAGGTACAGGCACTATGCAGCACAAAATCAAGATTAGAAGATTAATAGTGTTTTTGTTTTGTTTTATAAAAACATTTGAGTGTGAATTTATCCTACTCTTTTTTTCTTTTTTTCTGATTTTTCGGTTTTGCAGTTTCTGAGAATGGCCCCGTAAAATAAATGACCAGTTTTGACCCTCCGAACTCAACGCCTTTCTAACAAATGTCAAAACTAAGACCAGCTTCAGAAAGTACTAATCGAGATCCTTCATTTGATACCCCACATGAGTATATTTGGTGAAAAAAAATTTACATCCTCCTTTGGCTTTTCCTTTCCCCTTAAATTTTACGTAAAAGGATGTAACTCACTGTATGCGTGAGCGTTCACAGTTCCTACCTTTCCACCAAATTTGATGCCAATCGCTGCTACGGTCTCCGAGAAAAATGCGTGTGACGAACAGACAGACAGACGGACAGACAAACAGACAGAAAACCGATTTTATTAAGGTTTTGTTTTACATAAAACTTTAAAAACGAGTGGAACCGAAAAAAGACCAAAATGGATCTGTAACGTCACTGTATAACAGGACGAGAAAAATAAGTTAAACCAAAAAAATTGATTTATTTATACAATTATGCTTGTGGAGCGGAAAACGAGAAAATATTGCGAAACAGTCCAGCACAGGAAAGTTTCGATTTTTTGAGAAAGTTAAAATTAAGCCAATATTGCTGGAAGAATGAAGATTTTTTTTTAAGTTGAAAAATCTTTCATTTCCGTTTTCGATACTGTGTTTTGGGAACCAGTTGCCTCAGTTTTCACTGTAATTTCTTCTAGATCAATCAGGCAATAGCATAGGAGCCGATAGCAACAACGTTGTTCACTCAGTTTTTATTAATGCTCCTACAATTACACAAAAAGTTATTATCCTTGGACAGGACTAAACAACTTTCTTTTAAAAAACTCAATGCCATCAAGAGGTATTTTGAAATTGAAGTGTTTTCCGAATGTGGTGCGTCAACCTTCTAGTCAATTATAATCTCCATTAAAAATGTTTTAGTTGTCAGTTTACTCGAAAAGCAAGAAAAGATAAATAACGAGTTTTTTCATAGTCTTCCTCATTTCAAAGTTCTCATCTTGTCCATGGAAAATGAAAACAAAGTGACGTCCATGCAACAAGAATAGAACACGCCAAGGAAAGGTCATGAATTTGGAATCCAAGTAATGGTTTTGAGAGGGCCTCCTCCACTTGCGCCATGAGAGCTGGTGGAGTAACAAAAACATCTTTTCCTATAATAATTTAGATTTAAAGTTATCAAATTGGAGTGGAAGTTAGTTGTGCTCTTTTTTAATAGGCATCAAGTTCGATGAAAGTCCATTCATCTAGCACGGGGTTAACACCGGATATTGTTTATGTTTACCCGTTGCGATTTTTTCGCGAAAAACTGAGCCGGCATCTGTGAAAACTTTCAAAATGCGCAATATGTAAAAAGTAAACATACATACATACCAAGCATTCATCTGAAAAAATGTACACACGCTAATGAACAGCGTAATATTTAATTAAGCGAAAACTTGAACGAGTAATTATCAAAAACGCTGAGTAGGTGGAGGCAGCTTTTTATTGAATCGCGATAGTCGCTCCTTTTTTAGTTGAACATATTTCGGGGATAAGTGAGTGGCACTGATAACCTCCGACTGAGTTTATCAGCCCTCATTTGTTTAAATGGGATCTCCTATGGAAGAGCGTGAAAACACGGCCAGTGGGTATAATATAAATAATCATCGCCTTCGACAGCGTTTTTGATGAATGCATGGACAACCATTGCAGTTGCATGACGAAAATTAAGGTTATTGTGATGAGTAGGCGAACCCCAGTCGAGCAACTACCTTGAATTTTACCTGTTTTGAATTGATAAAGCCAATTTCACTTGAAATTAGTATGAGCAATGTATTGGCCCTTTGACGAGAAATTATATGATAAAACACACCATCCACGAACGTATGGTGAGAAGTCATCCCGTGGGCTGGTCAAGCCCAGTTTTGATTATTTAGTATGCCTGCGAAGACCAGTGAAATTTTAAATGCAAACGGCTGTAGCATATGCATATGTGGATACGTATGTTCGGGCGACACCAAAATTCACTACTATATTTAAAAGAAAGAAGCAGCACCAAAACAGAGAGAATTGATCACGTGAAGAGTGCATGGGATCGTATGAAGGCTGTGATGATTTTATATGTGAATATTATACAAATCGGACGATCATATCAGGCAATGATCGCGCCGAGAAGCTTGTGGAAACCGCTTCAACTTTTGCAATATTATTATAGTAAGCTATAGTAACCAGGAGAGTCATATTTGATAAGTTATGCCACATATGAACTAGATAGCGGTCAGGTTGAGGGGAAAGGTACAGAAGTAACTGACAACAACCAGAAAGTGGGTTGGGGTTTCACGATCGCCTGATCATTGTTTCGCCACTAATAGTTGGTTATAATGGTCGCTAAATATATTTGCATTATTTTTAGCCAATAACAAATAGAGATATTTGGAGTCAAACTTTTTTCCTTCTATTTATAAACTCAAGGCAAATATTGCATTGGTCCCGGTAACATTTTGCCAATTTACACGCAAGCGGCCACCTAGCAGCTAGCACTCAATTAAGGTGTTTGTTTATAAACAAATAGCATCGTTCACTGGCTGAGGCGAGTATTCTTAAAAAAGATGCATACAGACACAAATGTGTACATATGGATTTATTGTGGGAGAAAATGCTGCCGGCATAGCACACCCAGATTCTAGCCAAATAAAAAAGAATATTGAAGCGTATTCTACGTTACAGCAGAATCGCACGTTCCATGAAAAATTATCTTGTCTTGAACTTGAAATAACCTTAGCTCTGTGGAGTGCTGCCTGTCTGACTACTGACACCCCCCGGGCAACTTTCACTGATCTCAAAACAAAAATGAAAAAGATAGGGCTATTCTCCGCTCCTAGCAACTATGGCGTGATTCCATATTATATTTTATTAGCACAAATAGAACTCAAACGCTCAGAGCTTTCCTCACTCGTATCTCATTTTTCACTTTCAGTGTGAGTTGCTTCTCAATAACAACAGGAAAGCTACGAGCGGCAAAATAGATTGATCGAACACATTGGACACTTGTTTGCAAGCGTGATAATATGCGCTACCCCCCGCACTGGCGCCTGATTTTTTGGTTACTTTTCATGTTATCTTTTTCGGAGCTGGTATTTTATTTGGAATGCATTAAACCACGGCTGAGTGAATGCACTGTTCCAAAGGAGGTTGGGTGGCTACTCCGATGGAATGATCACGAGCCTGATCACTGATCATGTTACCTGCATTTCCATATCACGGAAACAAGTAGTTCAGCTGATAACCATTTCAAGATAAAAAAATCCATTGGCTAATCCAAGTGACAATTATTTTTAGTCAATGAATTTCCTTCAACTGTAAAACGGCCTTGCTCGATCGCATCGCCTGGTTCAAGTGATTTCGTTCAGTAAATGTGTATTCATTACACCACATGCAAGTAGCTTCATTGAAATTATGAATAATATACAAACGTATGTTCCCATATGCCCACATTCAACCAGATACATACTTATAGTACGGGCAGACACCAGATCTAGTAACACATTAATTATTATCTAAGCAAAATGTGTGGTTTCCACTATGAGCACATTACGATAGCAGCAGGCGCACTTGATTTGCTTAGAATGGAGTTGCATACCTCACGTCTGATTAGGTGACACTATCGCTGGCAAAACAATTATTTTTAGTTGACATTTAGTGCATTGTGCCTAGTGCCAAAGTTACTACGAAAGATACATATGGAAATGGGCATCGACTGGTTGAACTTGATTTCGCAAGGTATCAAGCCGCTCGGTTCCGCTTTACTGCTATTGAATTATTTTTGGGTTGCATAACATGTTACTAGCGTAGATTTATTGCTATCAAATTTTTGTTTGAAGTAATCGTTCTTTTGAGTGCCAACTTCGCTATACTGGTTCCAAGTCCAGTAAAGGAGTGTCCGAGGCGATGCATTCAGTATTATCCTCAGTAAAATAAAGAAATACTGAGGTCAGGGAACAAAAGGAGTTGAATTATGCTGAATCCTATCTGATCTCCTCTAGTGATAGATTCTACAACAGGCCGAGCAAGAAAACGCATTCAATTAAAAAAGGGATCATGCAAATTGACAACATCAAGCCTTGGAAAAACATTAGGGTGCCTATCTTAGTTGGCATGGTTGGGCGACCCCGATTCTATCACGGAATCAGCGAGAATTTTTTACCAATAGACTGTGTCAGCACGTAAGCAAACTGGTCCGAATCCGCATCTGGACGCTAAATATTAATATTTTCACTGAAGGAAGCTGCAAGGACCCTTCGGAAGAGGCGTTTCGGTAAATGTGCTCTTCACGGTGCTGTGAAAAGCTGCCGAGAAAGACGCTGTCTGGCAGCTGCTGAACAGATGCTTGTTAAGGCATACCCACATGTTTGTCAAACTTTAAAACACAGTGGCAAAGGCCAACGTGTAGATAGACTATTTAGCTTGGTTTGTGTAGGTATGCTAGCGCTTGTAGACAGTCTGGAGTGTCCACAGGGTGTGTGGTTTGATATGTGTAGGTTCATTAGCGCTTGCTGCCAATACAATGCAGTGTCGGTTTTTTGACACATATCATAGGGAATCTGCCGTCAGCACATCGCACGTGGGTGTTTTTAGTGAAATGGGTATCTGGTCTAGTGACCAGGAACGTGAGTGCGAGAAAAAGGAGCGATATGAAATGAAGTTTGTAAACGAAACTTATCGACTTGGAACGAATTTGAATGTTCATTCTACAAAATTGCAAAAGAATTGTAGCTCACCTCGCAAGTTTTTGGAGGTCTTCAATTTGCGGCAAGCGGAACTGGCTTAATACCAGCAACAGGCGCGCAAGCAAGTTGTTGGATGAAGCGAGGTTACACGTTTGTCGGCAAGTTGGGGTTGGTCCATCAAGTTGCGACAACCGCACTTACCCACAGACGTGTGGTCTCGCTGCAATCAACAAGTTTGTTAACAACTTGGTTGCATGTTTGTGGCTAGTGTAATGCAGTTGCAAACGATGACGATGTTTGATATGCAAAATCAATCACATTTCACATCATCACATTTGTCAAGGTTTGGAGTTTGTGGCAAGCAGCAAACGTGTGGAACCGGTTTAATAGACTATGGTTACATTGTCATTGCGAGTGATCTGAATGGTCACGTTAGGGAAAATTTTTTATGGCAATCAGTAACATAGGGTCAAAGGCCAACACGAGGAGTGCACTGCCCAATTTTGTAGTGTTAATGATAAAAACATTGCTTATCAGCCGGTGGGCTCAAGTGGACAGATGGCGGGAATACTTCGAGCAATTCAATCTGCCTGCACCATTCAAATTCAAGTTACGATTAAATCACTGAAATCGCGGTGACCGGTGCCATCACCGCTACGCTCTGGAAGGCGCAGAGTTGGAACCCACTCTGAGTAGCCCAGTAGAATATTCTAATCACCATCCGATTCGGTGGTTATTCTATACCATAATAGTTGTTCAGTGCTTTCTTGACAGTCAAATTCACGGTATCTTTCAAATTACCGTGAATAAAGAACCAGTTAGGTTTTGTTAAGAACTGCGGAACTATTGAGACAATTTTGGGCAAGGCGTTCAAAAGTGGAATGAGTACTTAATGCAGCAGTCTCCGACTGCATCACTGCCAGTGACCGTAACCTGCCGAAAAGCATCTCGGATCAGCCAACTGTGAACTATGCTATTAAATTATTTCCCGTATCAGCGTTACTTGGGTGAACTGCATGAAACCAAAAATCTACAGCTAAGTCGTTCTCCCTGTTGACCATTATGGTTCTGAATGCTGGCAATTACCGAAGACAATAAATGCCGCCTTGCGCTAATGGAGAAGAAGATGTTGTGTTGGATCAGTGGCGTAACATTCCATTACGTCAGAAATGAGGCCAACTGCGATCGAAATAGAATTGCACCCTTCGTGGAGAAATTGCGAGAGAGGCATCGTCGATGGTATGGTTACGTGATCCGCGCTGGCGAGAACTCACTAGCCAAGGCTGGTCCATAGATTTCGATATGGAAAACAACCCAGAGGCCATTGGATTTAGATGAAGCCAAATGACAGAAAAAAGTCGCGAGCTCGATATAGTCGAGCCGTCCCTGATGCTAAAAGAAACAATGACTAAAGAAGAGGATACTTTTTTCCTCTTTTTAACTCACGAACATAAGACCCGCTCTCTAAGGAACTATGGCTATTGATCACAGCTGGAAATAGATGCAGCAAAAAGCATCTCAAAATTATGTATCTCAGTGAAATATAAATATATAAAGTAAATATAAGAATAAAGCATACCTAAAAATGAATATTCGGCTATTCCTGAAAAAAAAAATCAGAAAAATATCGTTAGTATCCGATCTTAAAAATTTAAAATATAAAATATTCGAAAATCCATAACGTTTTTTCTATAAAATTTAATAGCAGTTTTTCAGGCCTAATATCTGCTGGCCCAGTGGTGATTGTGTTTGGCTGGGAGCCATTGGGCGAATAACCTCAATCTCAAATGATTATCCAAAATGTTTCGCAAAGGTTTGCGCAGAATTAACGCTTGTGCGGAATGTTTGGCACGTCGCTGGAGGGGTGGGTTGACAGACTCTCTTTATTTTTAAGGGTAGAAGGCTAGAAGTTACAATGCCGTATTATTATCCGAGCAAGCTCTGGAGGAGTTTTTATGGACTCCCTGCAACCACGCTTCACACACCATTGCGCCTCGAATCTGAATTCGAATGGAAATTTCCGAATGGTCATCGGTAAAGCCTTTGCTTCAACGGAGAGTTTCAGAAAAGCTGCTGTTTGTTGTTTTACCTACGTTCGCCCTTAGATAGAATACTAGGATTTTGATATCGAAATGTTGAATTATGGAATATTCGTTCAGTTAGTTTCTATTTCGTTGTTCATGCATATTTGTACACGTCGAAATACGAGTACATCTTTGTTTTGTTATTTCTATCTTTTCCTTTTATATTGAAATTTTTTTTAAGAAAATATCAAAGTGCGAAATATAATGAATTATTATTAGTGTAAATTTTGAGAATGATTGCCTTTTCCTCCTGCTTCGGTTATATTAAAATATTTATGTTTCGGTAGAAAAGCTGCCAAGGTATCTGAGGCGTAACCAGGATTCGCCGTGAATTCGTTTTTCTTCGCTAGGCTCGAGTTGTCCCACACCGTCAGCAGTAGAGTCCTTATTTTTTAGATTCAAATTTAAAACTCCACCTTTTCCCCTGATGAACAGCTATGACCTGGTGGTTTTGAATGAGTTTTTCACGAGTTTTCCACGGTTCTCTTCGGACACGGATTGATTTGGAGACAACAATCAGAGCTGTACTATGACTGGCAAAGCGATACCAGTTTATACTGATTACGGGCTTGGCATTCATACCGGTTGAGGCAAAGTGTATCTACCGCAACTAAGCGGTACGGGGCTAGAGTTGTATACCGCAGCTGCACATTTGAGCTCATAAGGAGCTCCGCTCACGATATCAGGACAACGACAATCTCCATGAAACTCCCACAAGAATCAACTGCGAATAACCTGGCCGAGATACCCCAGGAATTTTCCTGAGGTAAGTTCTCTCGGAGGGCGATGTTAGTTTTCATGATAGCAGACAACCTCTGCTTAGGCTTCGTGGCCGGAGAAAGTTCAGATGAGTCTCGTGCAAGCTCGGGTCTGATTGCGCAATGCCTCAGAACACTCGCCCACCGCATTACAACCAGCAAGTTAATGTGAATTCAGCATTTTCCGGTGCCACTACGGTGCTGACTCAGTTTATAGGGTTGCTAGCCCATTTGCCTCCTGGTTACCTCTTAGCAAGTCTACCTAGGCAGCTGGAATCTTATGAAGAAGTAATGCAATTCCTCTTTAGTCTCAGGAACCAGCTGCCAACCGATTTTTGAATTTGAAAGTTCTGTTTACTCTATACACTCACACTAGATGTTGGCCCTTTCAGGAATTTTGTTACGAATCAAGTTTTAAGTTAATCTTTGTTGCAAAAAAGTTTCCGTCAGTTTTTAAAATGAAGTAGAAATGTTAGAAAGCACGTTTAACCCAAGTGTTGGCACTTTCAGAATTATAAAGTGGGCACTTTCAATATTTACCTTCAATCTTTCACTGATTTATGCAACTGTGAATCGACGAACAATCTTAATATTTTTGGGTGATGTCGAAAGCGAAGCATCATGTGTGATCTAAGTTGTTGGCTTTTCACGCTGTATACTGAACTTTACCAAGGGTTACTACTCCCGCCCATCAAACTGTTGTTTCATTATATTGTATTTGGTGACAGTTTGTGTCGAATTTTTACAGATTTAACATTTTCAAGTGATGCGCTGCACAATCTGGTTATATACCAAATTCGTATTCATCTTACTCATAATGAGACCAACTGAGAGTATAACGAGAGGTTTACGTGAATACAGGGTCACTGCTACCGCATCTAAAGGCGTCTTCAATCTCATAAAGCCCTTTTACGATTGTCAAGCCTTTAATGGAAACAATGGAAAGACTTTTTCGTCCTATCCAAACATTTTTATTCTAATAATGTAAACCCTATTTCAGGGACCATTTTTTCCTTCTGCTAGCACTCCATAGTGGGAGGCGATGTTTGATGGAAATGGAGGTTCTATAATGACTACAATATTAGATATTGAATGAAATATTGTAGCATCATTTCGTAATTGCAGTCCTTGTTGTAATATATTTCCAATTCAGCCTATACATTTTTTTTCTACATATTTAGGAACGTAAATATCAAATATGAATGTAGATAACTAAATTTAACATTGGTATTTCCGATGCGTTTTGTTACTTCATTTTAATCTGAGCGGAATGACCTTCCTGCACTTGTTGCTCTTAACAATCGGAAATTTCCAATATCCCATTTTGTGCCACTCAACAATACTGATAAATGCAAAATATCAACATCGAATTGTTTTCATCCATTTAACTATCAGAAATATACTGATATGTTGGCGATTCACATTCCAATGATTGCATCTTCGAGAAACATATATTATCACTTTCTCTTACAAGATGTAAAACGGAGGAAACTGAAATCTATAAATATCGTAAAGTTCATAGTAGTTTATGACATTTATGAATGAGAAACACAATTGGCAACAATAAACTTAGAATATACTCAACAGGTAAGTTTAAATATAAGGGGCCGGCCTACTTTAATGAAGAGATGGTGCCAGAAACAATCTTCAATTTCAGAAAATATGAAACTGTTTCAGTTGTTTCAAAATCCACTTAAGTCAATCTCGTGATTGACGTGGTTGAGTCATATTTAGTAATCATCTTAACTAGGTCATGTCTGGTTGCAAACGTAGCCATCTATTAAGCAGATGTTTTTGCAGAGAAAGTTCAAAGAAAGAAAATTTAGTTCAAGGATTAAACTGCATATTGTTCTCTGTAGAAAAGTAGAATATTGAGAAAATCTTTTTATTTTGAAAACAATTCCTTGTCATTTGTAAGGTATTGTTAGTTCGTAATGTAGAGCTTAGATGATAGGTTCCTAGTGATTAATCTTCCTTTTTTAGGAGAAATTTGACCATTCATTTAAAGTCATTCGGATTTTCAAGATTTTCATAGTTCATTCCGATGCACATCTTTGAATATTTGTTTCTAAAAATATCTTTTCCATGAAGCGGAGGCGGATATTCATTTTAAAAATAACATTTGTTTTTCTATTTTATTTTTGTCCGCGTGTGCATTGAATATTTCTGGTTATTTAATAGTACGTTTGTTTAGATGATGACATGAAGTATTTATGGGTGCCGTTGATTCTGTGTTGACCAGAGATAATATCGATTACTGAAGGAATGAATACACGTTTTGGCAAAGGTATCTCATTAACTAGCGAGCAATGTCACTAAATTCTCTAAATTTTCTCATAGTAAGAGGAAACTAATTACCAGCTCACAAAAAAAAAAACATTTTGTCTGCCAATAGTTTCTGCAGACTGGTTTTCTTGATGAAACTATCAAGGTGAATGCGTCAGTGATTATACAACATCTTATTCTCGTCCTTATGCGATGAAAAATGGATTGCTCTTTCCAAGACGGTCAAGGTAGTGTCACTGAAAATTTTCAAGGAAAATATTCCCTATGATATTCACAGATTTCGTTTGCCAGGTTTGAGAAATCGATATTTTTTATTTTTCTACTTTTTTTTGAAGATATAGTCTATACGAAATATGTGTTTGTCTGAATTTTCTTGATTTTAAATACTTGTGGGAATTAGAGTTCGTCGTGAAGCAAACTGAACATTTTGAACACGATTTTCTCAAAATCCCGCTTTCAAACGGATACCGATTGGTATCTCTTATACTGAGAAATAAAGGGGTGGACTAGCCTATCTTCAGTAATTAATTTTTTTCACGAGTTTCTTAATTTGAATTTGAAACAAAATTTAAATTGTGCTTTGTTTAGAACCGTATATCAACAAGTTTCTCAAGAATTTTCTCTCCAATATTTCCAGAGTTGAAGGCAACATTAATATCAATTACACCACTTTGATTACACAGCTGACCGGTTCATCTATTATATATGCAGAGTCTGCACATCAGAGGCTGCTTCACCTCTACCCTGGGAGTCGCGTGATCGAAAGCGACTACAGGTGGTGATCGCTCCTTAATATATACAGGTTTTGGAAATTGGATTCAAAATTTTCCAAACTAATTTCAAAACTCCCCAAACTAACTTCAGGCTTTTCCAAATTCATTTCAAAATCAGACTTTTCCATTTCCAATCCAGAATTTCTTCAATATTTTACTAATAAGTTTTATACCAACTTTTTGCCACTGGATGAGGATGGAGCTGGGGATCTTTAAATAAATCTGAGCAGTTCATCATGATAATCGATTTGATGGACCGTCTGGGTAAAAATGTATTGCGCTCAATCGTTATTGCTTTCTTTTATGATCTCTAGATATAAAAACGTGTTCGTTAATATTCTCTGACATTCGAAACGACTCACCAGGTATGAGAAGTTTAAATTGTCGCATTACTATTACTTTTAGACACTTACCCGCCCGAAAAAACCCCATTATATTCTCAGACCTTTTTATTAAAGCAAATAATGCTAGAAAATTGATGAGCAGCACCCAGATTTTTTTCCAAAGAATGAGCAGCACCCAGATTTTTTCCAAAGAATCCCAGTTCCATCCTTATCCAGTGGTAAAAAGTTGGTAATAAACTTGATCAAATGTTGAAAAAATTCTGAACTGGAAATGCAAAAGTCTGAATTTGAAATGGAAAATTCGGAAATGGATTTGGAAAAGTCTGAATTGGGTTGAAAAATACTGAATTTAACTAAATTTAACTTACAAACACAACGTGTATGCGAATTATATCTAGTGTGAAAACCGCCTTGATCAGAGTAGATGTGAGGCAGCCTCTGATTAGTTGCCTCAGCTCCGAATAAAACCATTAGTTGTCCTTTGGTAAAAACCTGGGTGCTTTGGCTGAAGCATAAGCACATTATAAACTACGGGATTTTGAGTCCTCCTGTGATCATATTTATCCTACGAAAAGAGGGCCAAACATTACTTCTGAAAAAAAATTTGAGTAATAATAATAATCACTGGCACAACAATCCAACTGGCTATATGAAATATGAAAGATATTTCATGAACAAAGTTGTATGTTAACATCTATATTGTCACAAAGGTTTACATTTATAGGTTTCAACCTAAGGGGGGTTTCCTATTAAGTTTATAAAAGGTAGTAATATATTATTTGTAACTTTATTTGAGTAGATATTGGGATGGAATGTATTTGTCCTCTAGATTTCCGATTTTTATACATGATTTGCAAAAAAAAAAAATTATAAAATTAACCCAATGTCTTACCATTCGCTGCATGTAAAAGGTTTTATAGGCACCATGTTTGCATCTAATTTCATGACAATTGGTTTGTGATTTTGAGTAAATTGGATATAATAGGCAGATAGAAATACAGAGATTTAACCAAATTTGATAAGGCTTTTTAAGCAAAACAAGACACACCGATATGAGCCAACGCTTTTCTACATTTTCCTACTGATTTGAATTTTTGGCTCTACAAGAATTTGACGGGTTAT
The DNA here is from genome assembly GCF_905115235.1 of Hermetia illucens. Lineage (NCBI taxonomy): Eukaryota > Metazoa > Arthropoda > Insecta > Diptera > Stratiomyidae > Hermetia > Hermetia illucens. The sequence continues at coordinate 129,746,822 of NC_051850.1, read as the reverse complement.
CATGGACCCCTTTGGTGCCATTTTTGGCAGTGAGATACAAAAAATCAATCTCCTTCAATGATTTTCAGTAAAACTTATCACAAAGTTAAAAAAGCAGCTACCTTAAATTTTATATAACTACCCATCACACAAGACTACCCCCTTAAATCAAAGTAAATTAATCGATATTGAATCAATTATTTCCGTAAATATCTATTTTCCCTTCTCTGTAGAGAAAGCATCCATAAACGATAACAAGTTTCATATTTAGTAGAAAAATCCAGCATGCGCTAAATGTTAAAAATAGATATTTTTATAGTACTTGATCCGGAATGTAAATGACGATACGTCTGTACATCAACACCCCACACTCGTATAACTTTACATATATATATTTGTACATAAGCACCAATATATATATAGGTATATATTTATGAAATTTTGGGGGCGAAAAAGTGAAAAGCGAAGGCGTTTCTAGAAATCTTTTCGGAATTAAAATTTTGTTTGAAAAAGATAAATGTGCTTACATTGACTCAGAGCTCAAGGAAATGCGTCATTTTCTTGTTCTTAACATTGATACCAATTTTCTTTTATTGTATTCAACCGCTTTCCATGATGTTTTGTATATAAAGAACTTTTTTGGGGGGAAAATGAGGATGATTTGCCAAGAAATGTTCTTGAGAGATTTATGAATGCTGGAAGATAATTTGTTGTGTATATGCGAGTGTGATTATACGTAGCTGCGAGAATGGGATAATTTAGTTGGTTTTTAGAGTTCTTAGATTTATTATTTATGTACGGCTAAAATTAGGGAAGGTAGTAAAAAGTTAAGTTTACACGCATATTAGGAATTGTGATAGCAAGCGCTGAAATTTACCAAAAAAAAATATACAGAAACGACTGCTTGTAAAATAACAATGGATTTACCCGTCGCTAGGGCACCACAAGCCAAACCAAACTATTATCAACGTTATTAGAAGGCTCTACGTTCAGTGTTATTTAGTAGTATTAAGATGAGCTTGACTTTTGTACGATTGTGGCATGACTAACTCACCATAAACTTCATTAGTGAGTTATTTGGGTTCATAGGTATAAGTCATACTCTCATCTAGTGAAGATACTAGCTCTACCCTTTCGTACTACCAGAAATGTCGCCAATGTCTCTATTATTATTTTATGATTTTTTGGTACAACCTCTCCGATTTGCAAGAGAAGATTCTCATTGGCGTTAGCGATACTTCCGCCATGGATGTTTGTGTTTGTTTCCGCGCTTACTCCGTTGTTGTAAAATAGGCTTACTAGGTCCTTCTTACAGAAATCATTCAGAAATTTGCTTTCGAAATATTGTCAGGCACATTACAAGTCAGAGTGAAATTATGCGGTGTTTCCAACGATTAATTAATTGAAGTAATAAAAACTTGTTGTTTCTTTTTCGTTGATGTGGATATTTATTCTTGCAAATACCGATATTTCGGGAACCACTTGTTGCAAACAACTTGTTTGCACTGATGAAGGGAACAACTTGTTTGCACTGATGAAGGGAACAAGTGGTTCCCGAAATATCGTTATTTGCAAGAATAAATACCCACACCAACGAAAAAGAAACAACAAGTTTTTATTACTTCAATTACATTACAAGTGCCTGGCATTCTGCTCTTTTATGAGGGGGTACACTGTTCAGAAAAAAAGGGTGATTTTTTGTTTGTTCTTCTTTCTTTTGTTTTTTTTACATGAGAGCCAGAGCTGCAGTCATTGGAATTAAATTCAGCTGAAACTTTTAACGATAGCTTTCAACACTCACTACTGTATTTCTTCGAAAGCAAGCAAGTAATTATATATTTTACATTATCTTTCTTGATATAGATTTTTCACCCTCTTCATTTATGTCTCCAGGTCGCAATTTTACTTAAAGAACAAAAAACTAAACTATTTCTGAGGGGCTTGCTTAAAATGTAACGAGAATCGTAGAATTTTTTCCAATTTTTTTTTATATAATAAAAAAAATACCGTCAATTTGGTTTCTTTCAAAGTTTACAACAAAAGATAACCTTATTAAAATCGGTTCGATGTCCGCCTGTCAGACCCACTTTTCTTAGAACCAGGTAAACCTATTGACATGAAATTTGGTGAAAAGATTACAACTATGAACTCACACACATGCAGTGAACGACATCATTCTACGTTAAGTTTTAGGAGCAGTTCCCATACATCCAAAAGGAGAGTGTAGTTTTTTCATTTAATATAGTCATGTTGATTATTACATGGGAGGTGTGAAGGGGATTTTTTGCCAATCGGGTATCAGTTTTGGCAGTAGTTTCAAAGAGGAGAGCGAGAGGGTCAAAAAGGGGTTACTTGTTTTCAAGGGCATTCTCAGAGCCTATGAAAACTAAAAATAGCGATGCTTCCATACGAAGGGTACGTGCATACCACCCGTGACGATATCTGCTCAAATCAAGTTAATAATAGTAAGTTACTATTTCTTTCGGAAAACGAATGGAAACCCCGTTGTTGAGGATTATGTATTTTGCTAGGTCAGGCAGTAAAGAAGATTATTTGGGCGTTATAGATCGAGGAGGTAATGAAGAAATTGAAGGTGGCTCTGATGGAGATATCAAACATTAGATATAAAAAATGTTTCGAAGCTTGGATCGGGTGCTGGTATAAGAGCATTGTAATTGATGATTATTACTTTGAAGAGGACTATATCAATTTTGATGAATAATCTTATTTTCCAAATTTTCGAAATAAATTCCAAGAACTTTTTGATTGCGGTAGCACTTCAGAGAAAGTTTCCCATTCCAAGAAAACAATCAATCAAACCTTCTAAAAAATTTTAATAATGCCAATAAAGTGTTAAATGGAGTCTTAAACAGTTTTTTCCCAAATTTTGGCAGTCAAAATTCCCCAACATTTATTCCAGTAACCAGTGAAATGTAATGTAATCAACAAAACTAGAAAATACAATGCAGATTATGACATTATCAGCAAGTTTACAGTGAGTCAAAGTTATATTTTCAATACGAAAATTATTTATCTCTTGGAAATTTTGAAACGACAATATCACCTTAAGGTATATGCAAGTTCAGATGCACTTGTATGAATAGTCTAAAGCATAAAGTATCTGCCTTCGGTTTGGTTGTAGGAAATTTACTATTTATTTCAGTTTTGCCTGTTTAGCGGCCTATCTTTATTTGACCAGGAACTCTGCTATTTTTTCAGACATAGCTAGTATTTTCAGCATAACTTCTGGTGTACTGGTTTGAATTTTCCAGTGGCAATTTTGCATCTTTTATCCTATTTTTGTCACTCTTATTTCTCTACTTCTTCTTGAAATTTTCAAATGATAACGGGTTACCCTTTCAATCGATTTTTCCCTTTTTATTAATATTAAATTACCTCAATTATACTAAAATATTTAATTACCTTGAATGCTTCAATTAAAATTTAAAAATCCTCTTCTTTTCAAGTTTTGGCGGTACTGTTGGAATTATCTTTAGATAATTGTGACGGTTGGTCTTTTTTTCTAGTAACTGGTCCGTCTGATTAGAATATATAATTTTTTGGGGATTTCCCACATAAATACAACATGTTGGACTCAAGTTTGTTTTTTACACATAGACGTAAGTTAGTACTTTCTTGAAGAAATATATTGAAGCAAAATAAGATTCGAAGATTAAGAACGATTGGTGCTAAAATTACTGACGTTTTCGCCGTCAGGGCAGGAAACTCTTCGGACGCTGCCGCACTTCTTCCCTATGGAGCTGGGGCGTTGTTTCTAGTTCCAATTATATTGATGCAAAAACCCAACATGGGTGTGAATCGTTACGACCCGCTCAAATCTTCAAACAACAAAATTGTTCGTTTGGGCTAGGTCACCTAAGGTCTGAACCGGCTGTATGTCGCTTGTTCATTCCCTAAGGAAAAAACTGAAAACTAAAGACTAACTAACATTTTAACCTGACCTTTGCTTTCCTGGTTATCTCTACCAATTATGATATCCAAAAATGCGTTAAGATTTCTGAAAAATAGGGCATATTAGAAAAAAGTGGATTCCGCACCACAAAAATCAAATAAGTAATAATGAATTACTAAAAAAATATAAATTTAACTTTGGCTGGTCTGTGGTTATTAATTAATAAAATATACATATAATAATATAACAAGTGAAGCTACCTATATGAAAATTTTAAGTAATCGTGCAACACATCGCTACGCCTACTTTAAGTTTTGTTTTTTTTTATATTGTTCTCAGAAATTCCAAGATTAGATAAGTTCTTCGTACTGCGGAAATTTTATATTAAAAAGAAATTGTTTAGGGGGTAATAAATATTATAATTGTGAGGCGTAAATTAATGGTTGAGCTAGATGACGGTTGCAGTTTTCCGTAAAAATCACCGTTGAAATTCATTTATCAACAAATGCTTATTTATTATCAACACATAACACCCCTGCCCACCCCTTCTTCCAAAAGCTCTGATAATTTTAATAATAATATTTTATATACCGCTCTCGTTCTTCTGCTAGAACACTTCTGCAATTTATAATTAGCAATGAACTTGAGTGCAAGGTTATCTAAAAATAGGCAGCAATGCATTGGAAAGCATAAAAACATTGTCTTATCTGTTTCTTATTCCGAATATTTCACTATCTATCTTTAGTTATAAATTTCATTTTTCCGAATGCTTTAGAATTTTATCATATCAGTCGAAATGCACCTAATCTAGACAAAATAAAATAAAAATACGTTTTTGTGCGTAAATATCTTATCTCGATTATTGGAGAATTTGCCAATAATGTCGTCAGTAAGTATGTGCGAAACCGCGAATTTTCTGGGAGAATCGATGCAATGTTTATGTACGAGTAGATTTAACCAGTTATCACATCAGACGAATTCTTATCATATCAAATTTGTTCAAATGATTCACAAATTCGTTCAAATATTATTACTGATGTTGTATCGTTGATGTTTTTTTCTGGTTTTTAGTTTGCATCACACCACTATTGACTTTTTGAAATTCATGCCCCAAAGTTCATATGGTGAGAATATTCAGGCTATTTATAGCTCTAACAATGAACCCAGGTGCGGAAATTAGAAAATTTGATAAAGTTGTTATATTTTTTGTTTCAATTGATTCGTTTAGATACGCTCGTTCAGATAGAATTTTGATGGGTATTTAGATAAAAAACGTGACTACTTGCACGTTGCTTTTCAGTTGCCGCACTCACGGGGAAAGGACCTCAGTAAAACTTGTTTTCGTTTTTAAGGTTAAAATTGGCTGACCGTCTGTCTGTCTGTCCCTGTATCTGCCATCTGTCTGTCACAAGTAATTTTTTCAGAAGCGGTTACACCTATTGACACGACATTCGGTAGGGTACTCCCCACCTTTTCAGCAAATGACAAAACTGTGTGAAAGTACTAACCTTTCATTTGATACCCCACATGACTATATTTGCCGAAAAAAAATTACACCCCCCTTTGGCGTGTATAGGGAGTTGGTTGGTGTAGTAGAGCAAAACAAGTATTCAAGAAAGAGGAGAGTAGTCGGGAAGAATGGAAAGGGTGGTTGAAAGAGATTAGAAAGCTAGGATAATTAGGTCAGTTGAGCATGGGGAGGTTAAAATCGCCGCAGAGGAGGAAACGGAAAAAGGAAACTTGGCAAGTTCAGGTAAACTGACAAACAATCCGTTGTATTAGTGAGGCGGGCAACGATAGAGGTAGTACATACAAGAAACAATGACCATAACTGAGTTACGGTAGATATGACGTTGTTGGGTCAACAGGGACAGGCTTCACTTTTAAACCCCTAATCGAAAAGTGAAAAGGCGGCCTATCTTTTTTGACGGATTCTCAGTAGACGAGAAAACATAAATTGAAAATTAAAGATCAAGTATCTATCTGCTTATTCTCAATCAAATGTGGTAAATAAAATACTAAGAAAGAAATGAATATGCAGCCAAATGTCGGAATGTTCAAACGATTGCTCAACAACAGAAATATTTATCCCAAATCCTAAATTAGAGATACAAATGGAAAGAAAATTTCGTTGATTTACCACTGCGCGGACAAAAACTGTTAGTCTAAATTTGAATATGCCAAAATATTAAGAAGAGAATGCCACGCATTGCAAAAGGATAACTTTAAAGGCGTTGTCAAAGGTAATAAGAAAACATTTACGAAGGGGATGCTTGACCATTTAGACTATCTTATAAGAGGAGGTTACAGACACAGTATCCAAAATTGGTCTAATTTCAAAAAAAAAATTACCGACCGACTAAATTTCAAAATTACAAACACATTACTTCTTATTCAAAATCACTGGTTTAGTTTTAAGTAACTTCCGTAAATATTGAATATTTTTAACAATATTTTTAGATTGATTTTTTCTGTTTTATTTTTCATAATGCTAGAATATTTTTTCACTAGTTACCCTTCCAAATTTTCAACTGGTTTATTTAATTGCCAACTACTATCTAACCCTGATGATTGGTTTCGCTCTAACATTAGAAAAATTGCATAATTAATTTTTTGAAATTGCATAGGGTTCATGGATAACTTGGTGGACTCTTTCATCTTAATTTTCTCGGATTATAGTAACCTTTAAGCTATCTTTTATCAAAGATGCAATTCAACCACCGTAATCATCATAAAATATTTTCTTGGGTGATAAAAATTAAATATACAACACTAATTCCGTGTTTTTGAAAATAAATTTGGAAAGTCTGTCCGACAAGAAAATTATATGGAAATTATATCCAGTTGCCGATATGTTTGTATTAATATGTAAATCCTGTTGCTTTATGAGCCCAAATCAACGCATGAAACCTGTTTCATTATATTTCCTAGATAAGATTGATATATTAGTAGATGTTTATATGATTTCGATAATTTTACATATTAATTCAAAACCTTATCAAAATCGAATGACCATACCGCAAGAAATTTTAAGACATTCTCCAAAAAAATTAAATAATTTTTAAAAATTAGTTAAGACTTTATTGGAGAAATGCAAAACCGGGCATCACCTGATCTGATTGTTTATTTATGTTATATTTCTGGATTTGTTGATTTGCATCGCATTTGAAATTTGCTTGTTTTTATTTCTAATGAATGGAATTTTTAAATCTATATAAATACGAAGGAATTCTAGATATACATAAATTCTGCAGAATGCAACATTTTTGTGAAATAAATTACTCAGGAGAAACTAAAATTGGTTTCGATGGTTAAGCATATGAACGAAGCTAGATATAGCTATTTTTTAATTAATCGTTGATTTTTACATTTTTCCCTGCTCATTTTACATGCATAGATATAAATACAGGCATAATATTTTGGAGATTGGTTTATGGCGTTATATAAAAAGATATAAATGGTGGTGCATTCATCATCATGGTTATTGCAAAGTAATTGGTAATTGGCGAAGCAAACACACTACTCATCAATACTCAATTATTTTCGCATTATATATGTGTATATATTACGAAGAAAAAAAAAATGAAATTAAAGTGATGACAATTAATATTAATAGTAATAATCGTTGGCGCAACAATCCATATTGGATCAGGACTTTGAAGTGTGTCAGAGCACTTCATTCATTCATTAACGATACACTATAGTACACTGTCGGAGGCAGTGTGGTCAGCATTGTCCTCGCCCGAGATTATCACCTTGATTTTACTCAGGTACTCATTCACAGCTGAGTCGACTGGTATCCAACATCCAGTCACGATAGCACATCCCCCTGCCACCAGTGTGATTGGAACCGCAATCTTCCGATACGACAGCCCAGGGCTCTAACCACATGAGCCATCCGGACACACATTAATATTAGTTTATGGATAATTCACTAGATATTTTCACTTAATTTAACATAATAAGTAAATAAATAAATAAATTAAAATAAATTTAAATAAATATAAAATATAATTAGAAAAAATAGTTTACCTATGACTATTATCGGTATAAATACTTTTACATGCAATGTATTTCGAAAATCGTTTACAGACGCAAGAGCATTTTTCTGATGCATATTATATTGCAAAAAAACATAAATATAAATACATTTTGTTTTTATCAGTGATGTATTTATACATTTACCAAGAATGATAAAGACTGATAAGAGGAAAAGACGTAAGTAAAATAAAACTTTATTGATGGTATTTATCATCGATAGTAAAACAAAAAAAATCAAATATGTTTTTGTTTAATATGAAAGTGAAAAATTTATTTAGTAATGCATTTAACGCATTGGAAGTTACGAAATATTCATTTAAATACGTACTAAATAAATAGATACCCATCTAGGTAAAGCACAAAGAGAATATATCATTATTACCAGATTGAATCACACACGCTACGAAGAAAATTATTATTTTAAAAACATTTCCAAGTTAAGCAGCTTAACTTATTTTGGATTTACAATATGACCATCAACTTTTACCTAAATTCAAATTTAACCCATTCCATTCGGTTGATTAAGCTGGAAACTACCACACACATTATGTGAACAAAAGGAAATAGATATAATGAAGTATTCTTTCTTGTCCTTGTGATGATTTTGACTATATTTTGTCCTTATATTTTAAGTACTGTTAAATTTTTATTAATAGCCTACCAGATCTAGAGTCAGTCCCGAAAAGATAGGAGCAGAAACGGTTTCGACTGATAGCATGAGGGGAAGCTCCCTTGTGCACAACTGCTGCACCAGCCGGACGCAATGGGTTAATTGATTGTTGAAAAAGTAAAATTCAGTTGCATAATAGTGAATTTCAATCAATCAAAGCTGATTGAAGCCTTGTTTAGATTTCTAAGTTTATTCGAAGTGCGCGTAGGCTAAACGCTATGTGTAAATAGGTAGGTAATATGCAGGCAAAAATGCAAAAGACTAAATAAACAAAATCCTCATGAATAGCAAAAGTGAATGATTGTCAATTTAAGACTTTTTTGTTGACTGAATCAATCTTAAATTTGGCAATATAAAAAATATAAAACCTACACCACATGATCATCTCAAAGATGTAAACCGCCGGTATCTTCTAGAATTTCAAAAGCATCCCAGGTTCTCCCGTGCTGTACAACAAGTAATTCACATTTTCAGGGCTATTATATGGTAACATGTTCTTTTTACTATAACATTATATGAGTAAACTTGGCGGACAATACAACATTTACATCTACAGTTTGCAGCGCGTGTCGCTGTTTCGATGCAGGTATGATATTAATCGTGTATACAAGTACATGTGTGACAAATTTCCGAGATATTTACTTGGAATATTCCAGGTGAGCAAACCTTGTACTGAGACGTGCTTGCAAAATTCTAATGAGTTTTAGTTGCAATTTTATGATATTGACTGCATGTTATATTAATTCGTTTTTAATGAATGTTTTTCGCCTTATAAAGTGAAAGTAATAAGTATATACCATGTTTGTTAGTCAATCACAATTGGGAGATTTTTTACTTTTGACAAAATTAATATATATACTGGGTTCCGGTAGAGAACGGATTAACTGGTTTGTGAAACACCATATACTTATTAAAGTTTATAAATTTAATCTAAAAGAGAAAAATCTTTGAACTTTTTCAATTTGAAAGTAATATGCCATATCATGTTACCCGAAAAGGAAATTCGGAATATTATAGTTTCTATAGGAACTGAAAATATTTAGTAACCACTAAACAAAGGAGATCTGTAAAACTGTAAAACACCTTTCCACAACTCATCACTTGTTTCAACAGGTTGACTATTATCGCCGGATGTATAGGCGTGCAGGAAAAATACCATGCATTGAACAGAAACTGCAAAAATATATCCGAAGTTTTATTCCATTGTCCAAAAACCTAGGATTGAGGCTTCCCAGAACTAACGATAGAGATTATCACCCAAGTCGACTATTACTCAATCTACGTTCATAGGGAAATGGGGCGAGTATTGGTTGAATCCTGGGTAAACAGCGGATCATTGGGCTATTGAGCTAGGTCAAGAAAATCATTGTAAATTGTGAAAAATGTAAGGTCTCGAAAGTTCCCAACCAAACATTCTTTAGTTCATTACAGTTGTTCGCACGACTCACTTCTACTATTTCAGAATTAAACCCTTGGTCAAATAAGTTATAATCCAGGTGTCCATAAGCAAAATGGTAAAGTGCTTTGGTATTAGCATGTAAAACGTAGGATATGTTCTTTGTGATTGACGTATCAACGAACGTCTCAATCTAAAATTTACCGCAATGTCGTCCATCCTGTCGCTCTCTATGGTTCTGAATGTTGGCCGACTATAAAAGACAATGAACGGGGTCTTACGGTAATGACGAGGAAGATGTTGCGTTGGACTAGTGGCGTCCCATGTTTTGATCACATCCGAAATGAGGATAGCCGCGATAGTTATAGGGTTGTACTGATCGTGGAAAAATTGGGAGAGAGGCATGATGATATGGTCACACAATTCGCACTAACGAGAATTCACTTGCCAAGATTGGTCTGAACATGGAGATCGATGGTAAACGACCAAAACGCAGGCCAAAACAACAGTGACTTGATACGCTGGATGGGGATTTAAAAGTCTCGAGATTGTATCCAGATCAGGCATTTGATAGAGCCAAATGGAGAAACCGATCACGACGAGCCGACCCCGCTTGGCTGAAGAAAAAAAGAAGATTAAAACTGTGGTGAATATTTTGGTCATGGGGTTTTCCCAATATGCAAAGGAAACAGAGGAGTTAAATAGGATCTGCATCCACTAATAAGAATATTAAGCGTATACTTGATATAGACAGATAACCCCACCTTGAGGTAGGGGGTAAGGATGTAGATAATCCTTTTCCATTTTTAGATTCGAGTGATGTAGTTAGACTCATTAATTGAAAGAAAGCCTGCGGAATCATTGTTAAAGTTTTCGAAAGCAGATAAATATGATGGGATCAAATTAAATGGAGAAAGTAGAAAGCTCCTACGCTTAAAACTATAGTAGAAGCAAAAATCTCACGGACTTTGTAATCGGGTACTTGAAATAAAGTTCTAGCTTTGTGAAAGATGTTTCAAAAATGTCTGCGTTATGCGTGCTGATAAAGGGAGAACAGTCCATTGGGATAGCAGAAAGTTTAACGAAAGTACACATATACAGAAAGTTTCCGAGTAGTTTTAGGTAAGAGAGATTAAAAAGTGGAGACGGGTAAAATAGTTCTTCTTAGACAGTCGGGATCGGATGAAACTGCATAAAGAGTGTTACGGAAGGTAAAAGAACTGAAGGTCCTCAACATAAAGCGTTGATGAAGAGTTGAAATAGTGTAGAAGTAGCGCCTACTGAGTAGTCTCGGTCCTGGACTAGGCCGCAAGTCACCTCTTTTGAAAGATTGGGTACTACTCCAAATCAAAAGGATCCGAGGACCATGATCTGTGGGAGTAAGTTGCTACCAAGTACGCCATCTACTTAAGATTCCCTCAATTATGGAACAGAAAAACAAAAAAGTTGACCCAAAATGGATCCTTATGATACATTAGCGAAAACGCAAAAGGAACAGGATATGCAAGCGTCAAAAGAAACAAACAACAAAACGAAACGAACAACGTAATGAGGGACAGGAAAACGTTAAGTGAAGTGAGTTTCGAAAAAAATATCTTGTTATTAATTAAGCCGAACGTCTTAGGGGAACCAATGTAGATATCGTAAATTTCCCGGTGAGAATTAGGCCATGAAATTGGTGAAGTTTAGTAGAGCAGTAGACAGACTCTTCATGAAGCTACGTTGCTTTTTAACTATAAAGTGGCCAAAGTGGATAGTGTAACACTAATCGAAGGAGGGATATGGGACGGTTATTCCCGATGAGTGCATGGTCACCACTTTTTTGTATAGGTATAATGAAAGCCTCTTTCTACAAGCTAGAAAAATGACAACCTTTGAGGCTTTTGTTAAAAATTGTGTGCATAGTGAGGCAAATGTATCGATTTTTTTTAGCAAAAAGAGATTAGAAAGTCTGCAGGGCCGGAGCTAAAGTTGCCATCAAGGTTCTCAATAAGATAATCGACTAGAGAAGGAATGAGGAGGGGTACTGCCGAATATTCGGAGCAGACTACATGTAGTCGGGGTGAAAAGAAAGGGGTGCAGGAAGGAGTTATACACCAGGGAAAAGTAGTTATTACATAGGTAACACAATGACTGAATCAAGTCGGACGGGTTTGCGGGTCTTGTGGATGTGAGACCAGAAGGACCTAAAACCTCAATTTCGAGGGCCCTGCCCAACGATAATCTGTAAAAGTCAAGAGCCATCATACATTAAAGAAGTTGGTGAAATGTATGTTTTTAATTGTGTCCTCCAAGTTTCAATTCTAGACCTATCTCCTGATTATTCATAATTGGATCTTCGATATAAAGTCAAGATTTAAAACCAGCTACATTAGGATTTTTAATTTTTCATTGAAAATAAAGTAAATGGATGAAACACAATCTAAATGACAATACATTTCGATTTTCGGTGTTCATTAAAAGGTAGAGGTGTGTCAAAGACATGAAACACTCATACATATAACAAAACTAGTCTATTCACCTAAAACTGAGCAATTTAAGAATATTCTAGAATGTAAAATTCCAAAAAGGCCGGCTACGAAATTCATGTATGCATATGAATTCAGCACTGGATTAGATGCGATAAGACAACTACTACAGTTTCTATAGTTTCTAGAACTCACTTCGTGACGAGCATATGGTTGATCTTTCTATACATACGTAGATGTTGCTTATATTTCAGGAGACATTTTTCTATTGAGCAGAGATGAGGGTAACATATTTCGTGGAGATCCAATTTCATTCCATCGTTTCCAAATTTGTGCAATAAATTATCATGCATTTATCGGCAGAGACTAGAAAGTATAGAGAATTGATTTAATTTTATTTATACATCCAGAATAATAAGGGTATCCGACTAAGATATTATAGTAAATAATGTTGTCCATCCAAAATTATCTAGGTTACTCTGTGAGCGATGTGATCTATTTGAATTTAATGGGATATAAAAAGTTTTTCCTACTATTGATTACAAATAAATAAAATAAATTGTCTCCTGCAGAACAACCATAAAAATCCGAAATACCGGTTCGAATTTTCCCTAAATATGTAGTAATATATATTCAGATTATACGACACCGGCTCTAAACTAGTTTCCGGTTTTTCCGCCCGAGCAGGGCCCATATCATAATGTATCTATGAATGCATCTAGCCAGGCAAACCGAGCTGAGTGCACGCGCCGACCATGTGAATAAGCAGTCGATGTCTGGGAAGCCACCAATATGGAATGCTACTCTCGATTTATACAATTAAAGGTTTCACCCGCATAAATCAAGTGTCGTACAATAATGAAAATTCCTGACATGGTTGTGGGTTGATCGGATTAGTGTAGGACCCAATTTTTTGCTCTTATAGATGCAGTCCAATGTATAAGATTGAGGGTTACTAGAGGCAAAATGATTTTTGAAAATAACCTGGGAATATCTATTTGTAGATAAATGCACTGATATTAGGTTCTTCTTAACCGTGAAGAGATAATACTAAGATAACTAGCCTTATTATTGGAATGCAGGAATATCTTGATAAGCAGTTTATTTCAGAAATTTCCTGAAACGACCTCTATTGAAGAAAACAATATGCGAATTTTATCTTTGACAGTTTAAAATAGAAACTCATTTATTATTGGATATTAAATAATTGTTCTATCTTATCACACTTCCACACGTGTAACTTATGCATAAATATATACATATCTCATCTCAATCTATCGATGAACTTTTAGATAAAAGATAAGAATGCAATAGTCACGAATAGACACTGAGGTCCATTGATATTTTCCAATTAATCCGGCAATAATATTCTATTCATAGTTCTTTCAAAACTATCTGTGAAAAGAACAACAACACTCAGATCAAATTCAGAATGCACTTACCAATTTTCAGTCAGAACTCTTAAAATATCTATTCCGTTCGTGGTATGTTCAGTGCAAGATGAATGATTCTTTGAACTCCCGACAACCATTCACTATTTATCTATTTTTAAAAAGTATCTCTGTATTAACTTCCGAATGTTCTGCCGGTGATATGTATAACTTCACTTTAGAGTTTTCAAATATTTTCATAAAACAAACGACTTTTAAATTTTCACATATTTTTAAATGGAAAGTTCGATATTGCACAACTTTGCACTGTAGATGAGACAATTTATAGGTGATTGTATAAATAATGTAGCTAACAACGAATGTCACTTGCGATAGTTGCAATAAACTTTAACAACACAACCAACCCACTCTTCAAAAAAGATTGATTTTTAGTTTTCTAAAAACTAAAAAAATCTCGACAGTTGCTTAAAACTTAATATAACCATTTAACTTGTTCGTTTGTTAGTTTGTTCTTTAAGTTACGAGACATTTACGGGTGGTTTAAAACAGTTCGTGTTATTTATGCACATGTTTAGAGACTTAGCTCGTCTCTGTGTTAGCGAAATTAGAAAAACGTTTTTATACTCCGACTAGTTATCGAAGACTGACACCGTGTTGAATCTAGATAGGCCATTAAGACGCTGGCGCTCCGCTTTCCGGGCTGACGGCCTAGTCGGGGGACCGGTATCAGTGTCGGCTGTTCCGCGTCCATATGATTTCCATCTAGACTTCGTGTTAACGTCGAGACTCACCACGAGCAGATATTTCTAAGATGTAGCAATTTCTCCAAGACACTGCAACTTTGGTCCGATGTCTTGAGAGATGCCGGCCCGATCGTGAATGGGGCGTGCAATTAAAACACAAAACACGAATTTTCAGCGTGTAACGATCACTTCAAGTTTGAGTGGTTATCAGGGAAATAAGATGTAGTCAAGTGCACGGCTTAAAGCATTAAATGTGGAAGGTTCACTCGCGGCCCTCGGCACTGATAATTTCTTCCAATGCAGCACTATACGCGGCCCAGAGTGAACATGGACGACAATGACGATGTCTGCATCATCTCGGATGCATCAAGCACTACTTGTGGCCAATGGCCTTATCTATGTTTTCTTGTGGGCACTTCTCTCACTACTCGGCACTTGGCAGGACGACTTCACTTGATAGTTTGGCACCGTGACGGCCGGGCGGAGATATATTCTCAATCTCGAGGCAAACACATTACCTTTCGCTTCAATGAAGAGCACCCAGCCTTCTACTGCTGCATTTGTGCGGCTGACCTTTGCCTATCCTTTTTGTTTGCTGTCCATTAAATCCAGAGATATGACGACAGACAGACCCTTATGAGTGATTATCCATAAGTGCCAAAGAACCGGGTGTCTGGCTATGCGAGTATCTATGCAATTTCAATATCTGAAACTTTTGAGTCATGGCAAGATACGTTCAGATAAATTACCGACTGATTCTGGCACTCGAATTAAAAGACAATAATTTCAACTTGATCATCTTGTGGCAGGTACATCCATAACAAACACAAATGTTTATTCATGACTTCAAAATTTTAAGAAGAGGAATATAACTTGATTATGTTGTTGTTATATGAATGAGAAAACTTAATTGGAGAAATTTCATAAATCTTCCAACACTATCAAAAGTGATTATAGACATTTGTGTATACTTATATATATGTAGGTATCTCACGAATTTTCATAAAATTTGATATCGCAAGACTAATTTAAATTAGGGAGTTTTTTCAGTATTCCCCCGTCTTTAATGAATAGAAATGCAAGGGAGCTGGGACTCGTAATATTTGATTATCCGGTGGAAATTCATTTATAGAAATATTGGATGCAGTTACTGGGAGCTGGGATCAAGCAGGGAAGGCAGATATCAGCCAGCCGTGTCAAATCAATATTACCCCGTCACAAAGATCACAACTTAAGCCACTAAAAGCATGTCTTAGTTATGGATATCAGATGTTAGAAAGAAGGCAGTACTTACTGGGTCCCAGTCCCAAAACGACCTAAGCCGGTCAAACAGAATCAAAACGAATGGGGACAGGAGCTGCATATATGAGCTGACGAAAGGATATGCTTCCATGAAAAATAGACCTTAATACAAGGGGGAAGAAACTCAGGACGCTCAGGAACGAAGGTAGAAGCCAGAAGTCGTGGCTTATATCCAGAACAAATACCACCTTGACGTGGTGATCGCTGCTTAATGAAAAATTGCAAGTAGAGAAATATGAAGGCGAGTCTTCCTCACTTGAAAATGGAGCAAATTGTACCAACTGGTCCTACAGGATGGGGGTTGGGTGGGGCTAACAATTCTACGCTCAAAACTGCATGTTATGAAGCCAAATTTTTCGCTCTGGGGAGTTGTACCAACTAGCCGATACTCTGTCCCAATATAACGCTGGACAGTGAGTCCTAGGGGGTTTTATGTGAGTACTGTCTCGTAGACTTAATCCCATCGTCTTCTTAAGATATGGATTGATTTTGTGACCACAATCAGGGTCTCGCTGTGACAAGCAACAACGGTACCAGTCTATACCGAGTGCATGGCTCAGCATTCATACTGGTGGATGCGAGACCTAGCAAAATCTCTACCGAACTAAGGAGTACGGCACCCATGTTTACACGCAGCACCACGCTGAGACCCCAAGGTCTCTGTTCGCTCGAACACAACCACAACCCCCATGAAGCTCCCACTAGGGGGCCAACCGCAAACAACCGAGCTGAACGCACATACAACAGGAATTCTCCTGAAGTATGTGAGTCCAGGGGCTATCGTGGTTCCCATGGTACCAGTAAGGTTTCGCGACTATTGCCACTTCAGATGAGTCCCCGTGCAGAGTCGGGTCTGATTGACCTAATTAAGCCTTTGGAGCATTCGCCTAATGCATCACGGCCAGCAAGCCCGTGAGATACAGCGTCTCCCAGTGCCACCACTATGGTTCTCCTCAACCACTTGGTAGCAGTGCTACAAGAAATGCGAGAAAAAGGGACTGGTTTCCTGCAGAATATACCCACCACTTGTTAGAGCGAAGTAGGTTTCCTAGTCAGCCAAAAAAGAAGGCTACTGTTATCAGCCTTGAAAACATAAACAAACGGCAATACACTCTATCTTAGCGAAGCAAACCTCGAAATACAAGGTGGGGCAAAAGTAATCACCCGATGTTTCTTTGCTGGTGTTTTTGTTTAATGAAGTGTGTGGGTGTAACCGCTCTTGGTGGGTGATACAGGGATTTTCGATGCCCCAGAAACCATTGTTTTGCTAATTCACTTAACGCCTAAGAAAGAAATGAGCCTCATCGCTCATGATAATTTTCGATGAAAAATCGTTCTCCTCTTCGTTGAGATTCAGGATGGCTTGAGCACTGCTGCACTGTCTGCCCTTTGTAAGGGAGCATCTTCAAATCCTCCAACAAAATTTTGCGTAGGGACCATCGGCTAATGCCCAATTGCGTGGCATGTCGTCTGGTTGATGTTCCGGGCTCTTCTTCGACATCTAGGGCAACCGAAACGATATTCTCTGCAGAACGGCTGCTCCGAGGTCGGCCAGCCTTGGGAACATCTGGTGTTGTCTCAGTCTTTTCAAGGCGAGTGGCCAAATGCCGCAGTGTTTAGTCAGTCCGACAACCAAAAATTCTGCGACGAAATTCACGCTACGCCAACACAACCGACGAATTGTTGCGCAAAAAATGGAAACAATTATTTCGCGTTCTTGCTGAGTAAACCGACTCATGGCTTGTCGATTTGTATTCTGCGTTTGTTTACTTCACAAATGTGAAAACTGATGCCTTTTGCAAAAGTTATAGCGTTTAGCAATAGAGTGATTCCTTTTGCCCCACCTTGTATAAGCCTCGTAAACGTTCACACGCGGTCAAAGGGCAGTACAATAGAGCAGAAAACCTAGGAGACATCTGCTGAACCAACACCAACAGCTCTACTACCAAACTCGCTGGGATTTCTTTCTTAATGAAAAACTGCAAACGAAGAAGGATGAAAGCGAGTTTTCCGCGCCTAAAATGGAACAAATTGTACCAACTTGTCTTCCAGGTTGCGGGTTGGGCAGGGCTGACAATCTTACACGGAAAACCGACGTTACGAAACCACGAAAGGAGCATCGGGCAGGATGGAGTTTACAACGACGAAACCTGGAACGATAACGAAATAATGATTTTCGTTTTTTCTCCGTTGGACAAGGCTCAGTGGAGAATAGCCACAACACAATATATTATGGCGGCCATCCAGTAAACCATGTGCTTGATGTAGGTTTCCAAGTCAGCCAAAGAATGAAACCTGCTTTTATCGGCTTTCAAAACATAAGCGTTGTCATAGTGCTCCGAACTCGAATTATAACTACAATCCCCTTTGACAATCAGGTAAGAGTGAGCCAACACAACACAGCCCTCTGTATCACCGGAGCTAACAGATGTCTTGGAGATGAAGCATCAACAAATAATCTTCACAACCACCTTAAAAGCGTTACCATTAATATGACCACAAACATACTTGGCCCCAGCCGCAAAAAAAGTCGAAACGGCTGGTTTGACGATGAATGTAAGCAACAACAATCGACGAGAACGAGCACAATAAAGATAGGAGACTACAACTTCAAGACCATTGAAAATTTCTATCTAGGGTCGAAAATCACAACTGGTAACACCTATTTCAGTTTACAAAAACTGATTTGCTCGAAACGTCCAACCATAGGGTCAAAGCTCTTACTACACAAGACAATGGTGTTGCCAGTCCTTATGTATTCCTCGGAAACTTGGGTTCTTAGCATGAAAAATTGCGAAATCTTAGCCACGTTTGAAAGAAGAATTCTCCAAAGATTTTGTGGTCCTCTACATAAAGGTGGACAATTCCGCAGCTTCCATAACGATGAAATCTATGAGCGATATCACGACCGTCTGGTTGTGGACAAAATCCGGTTCAGCGGATTGTGCTGCCCGGGTCACCTAAACCGTGTGGGAGAGGATAATCCAGCCCGGAATGTTTATAAGGGCAATATCTATAGTAGAAGACTCTGCCTCAGATAAGGCGATGGCGTAAGTCAGGACGCGGGACAGCTTTTAGGGTATCGATATCGGCGCAAAACCTGGATGTCTGAAGTTCTTTACTAAGGCAGGCCTAGATCGGATACCGGTTGTTGCGCCGTTGATCATAATGAAACGTTCACACCCCTAAGGAGACTGTAGAGGCGAAGAAGAATGCCTTCTACGAGACAGTGGTACGAAATTTCGAGGCTTGCCCACATATACGCTATTAAAATCACAGATTTTAACATCCAAGTAGGGACCAAGCCCGTATTCAGGCGATACGTCATCCCATAGTTTAGATAAAAACACTAATGACACCGAACTGCGGACTATTCAACTAGCAGTGTCACACTAAACAGTCGTTAGAGGTAAGCAAGTCGGGAAACCGGAAGCTGGGCGCTACAGGTATCAAAGGTTTTGTTTGCTTCTTAGAAGTAGCGAAAAAGGCGATTGCAGTGGGCAAAGTACGTATTGGATCGGTAGTCTGTCGGTTACGGAAACAGAGTCCCGTGCATAAATGCTATAAGTGCTGGCAGGTTGGTCACATAGCGAAAGCTTGAACTAGCTCACAAGGCAGATCAAATCTGTGCCGCAAATGTGGAGAACAAGGCCATTTTGCAAAGGACTGCAACGAAATGCCCAAGTGCGAATTATGCGTGGAAGCAAAAAATAGTGACAGCGCCCACATTGCAGGAAGCAGTAAATGCCCAGTGTTCAGAAAGGTGTTCATAAATAAGGTCAAATGAAGTTTATGCACCTCAATCTGAATCAATGTCGAGCGGCCCAAGACCTACTTTCCCAAAGCGTATTCGAAAACAACGTCGACGTTGCCATTATATCCGCACAATACGAAAATCTGCATAGCGGAGTATGTATAGCAGACAAAACCAGTAAGGCGGCGATATAGAGCTGCGGAAGCCAAGCTATAGTAGATGCGAAAAAACTTCCAGAGGACGGGTTCACCCGTGCCAAGATTGGAGGGACATACATCTATAGCTGTTACGCAGCACCGAGACTCACATTAGAGGAATTCACGTCATTGCTGGAGAAACTATCCTTCAATGCAAGTCGCTACTATCCCAAAGTAATAGCCGGCGACTTCAACGCATGGGTAGAAGAATGAGGTAGCAGAGGAACTAACGCAAGAGGACGAATATTGCTGGAGACATTCTCGCGCTTGAACGTGGTACGGAACGGAATGCCACAGGGTTCTGTCCTGGGTTCCTTGCTGTGGTTAATTATGTATGATGGAGTGTTGACGCTACGCCTACCGGACAACGTGACAACTATTGGCTTCGCCGATGATATCGGAATAACAGTGGTTGCATAGCACCAAGACGAGATCTAGATCTATGCAAATGAAGCGACATGGGAGATCAATTCCTGGTTGAGAAATTCTGGCCTTTCACTTGCTGAACATAAAACAGAAATTGTTCTCATTAGCAAGAGAAAAAAAAACACAACCGTGAAAATTAAAGTTGGCGAAAAAACAATTTACTCCCAACCATCGCTCAAATACTTGGGAGTAATTATTGACAGAAGACAACTTCAAAAAACACATTGAGTACGCCGCAACTAAAGCGTCTTCATCGCTGCAACGATCTCGAGGATACTACCGAACATTGGTGGGCCAAGACAAAATCGACGTCTTCTGATTTCTAAGGTGGTCAGCTCCGTGCTATTCTACGCAGCTCCAGTTTGGGCAACTGTTCTGAATAACAAAGTGAACTGCCGAAAATTGGGAATGGCGTATCGGCTAAGTGCACTCGGGGTATGCAGTGCGTATCGAACAACATCAGGAGAAGCATCATATGTACTAGCAGGGGTGCTTCCCATAGACATCTTGGCGAATGAAGGTCAGCGACTCTACGACAAAACGTATGCAGCTGGAGAGTCTAGCGCATTTCGACGGCAGCTGGCACGGCGTGAATCTATCCAAGGGTGGCAAAAGCGATGGGACGAGTCACAAACTGGTCGTTGGACATACCGCATCATTCTGGGTATTCGGAGATGGTTTGAACGAAACCATGGGGAATTAAACTACGAGTTAACACAATTCTTAAATCACATGGAGGTTATCGTGCTTATTTACATCGATTTGGTCACGATGAATCACCATGCTGCCCAAGATGTCGTAACGTGGCTGAGAATGCGGAGCATGTCATATTTGATTGCCCCAGGTTCACCGCGCACCGAACAAGAATGTAAGCGGTCGCAGACAGGCGTTTAACACCCGAAAACATTGTGGAGTTCATGCTGGAGTCAACGGATGCCTGGAACCAGGTTGTAAGGGAACTGCAAGCTATTCACAAACAGCTTAGGCAGAAGAACTACGATGAAAACAAGGAAGGGAGAGTACCGTAATGAGCCGCAGTTAAAAGCTGATCCAGCCCCGCGACGCAATACTTTTTAGGAGCTCCGTGGGAAGAGTGGAATGAGCAGGAGGTGGTTTTAGTGAGTAGAAGTCTCACATAGCTCCATGGCAGGAGCCAGCAGTAGGTTTTGAACCTTTCCACTTTCCAACGCCGAAAAAAAAAGACAGACAGACAGACGGACAGACAGGCAGACATTGAACCGATTTTAATAAGGTTTTGTTTTGCAAACAAAACGTTAAACAAGGTCCACAAACAAACGTCCTTTCCCGAAGGGATCATTTTCACTTTAACACTTTAACAAGAACAAGTTTCTTACAATACTTTATCCTGGTTATCATATATTTATTAATATTTATAATAAAATAGCACCCACTGATACACAGTTTATAGTGCCATAAGCTAAGGGTTGGCGCCAATTAAAAGAAAAGTATCATGAAAAAACAACGCTATAAAGAATTCTGTGAGTTTGCAGTTAATGAACCCCATTATGGCAATCTGTCCTCTGTTTTTAAATTATATTGCAAAAAATTATTCAAGTGTTGCCTCTGTAAAATGTGTCAAATTATTGTACATTTCCAGTTGTTCTCAATAGATTATTGCAAAATCTACAGTTATAGTAAAATCTTCTATTGAAGATGAAAATTTCAAGTTGTTGGCTAATTCAGTTC
Source organism: Hermetia illucens (assembly GCF_905115235.1). NCBI lineage: Eukaryota > Metazoa > Arthropoda > Insecta > Diptera > Stratiomyidae > Hermetia > Hermetia illucens. The sequence goes on along the minus strand of NC_051850.1, from coordinate 129,724,835 downwards.
ACTGCCACGTATAAGACGTAGTATTTTACTTCATTTGTTAGGAAATCCTTCTTCTTCTCGTTTGAATAAACTTGATAATGATCTGGATTCAGGGTCAAAGTTAGGTCAATACAAAATTAGAAAATCCACTTCGTTCAGATGAGTATGTCCATAAACGCAAATAGACAGGTTCTTGATCTACATCAATATTACTCGAACTTTGTAGCGTTATCAAATCAGAGCATTTTAGGGGGCGCCTGTTTTAGATCTCCGTGATATGGGTTTCACTCCAAGGAAACGTGTTCATTAAGTCACGTTGGAGCCAATACTATTTTGATGAAAATAGTAAAATTCACTGTGAGTTTGCGTTATCTATTTGTGAATATTTCGATTGTTATATTTTGTTTAGTAATGAATGAAATTAAAAAAAAAAATGCGTATATTTTCTTTTTTTATGCTTTCCGTACCTAATGTATAGATATTATACTATAAAATGACTCACTTCATACTCAGACGGGTTTAGGGCTGGATAATTCATTTTCCATTGGGCAAATTGTGTAATTTTCGCCGATTACGGTTGATTGTTATTTCATAAAAATATTGCCAATCTTACGAAGAATTCGGGAAAGCTGTATTAATAGGAAGGCATGCTTGCTTCATGCCATGGGACTCAATAAATGAAAGATCTATAGAGGACTAAATGTGATAGACAAACACTTGCATTCCTATTTTATTTTGGGGAGATTATATTTATCAAAAGTATATAATGCTTACTTTACTTACTTCACTTGGTACAATAGAAGATTCCATAAAATAAAATTTCAAAATTGCTGCCATAACGATAGTAGATAAAACGTTATCATTTCAGAAAGGAGGGAGTAAAGTACCATAAAAAGGGGACTTCACTTAAATTACATTTCTATAATGAAGTGACCGGATTAACTATCAGCAAAGTATACCTTTATTCCCAGTAGAACTAATTATTTGGAAAATAATATTTCCGTCTAGGCTAATTATAAATTTTACTAATGTAACATCAATCTACATGAAAAACGACTGGAGATTAGGAAGGGATCCATAAAGAAATTATACGAAAGACGGCATGATACATTGTTAATCATAATTATTATCCACAACACTGTACCTAGGTATAAATGTTATCATTGGATATAGGAGATAAAGATAATAAAAATGCATTTTATTATAGAAATAATCATGAGTCACGTTTGTAGTTTGGAATAAAGGCGGCATGAGCTAATGAGTTCAAAGGACTCTAAGTCATTTTAATATGCTACCCTGGCGCCAAGTAATCATTAAACAGTCAATGCTGCAATTAAAATACAAACTCACTTGAAAATGTCCTACTAGTTTCCCAGTTGATAGTTCAACGCAATCAATTAAAATATATGAATAAATGGTAAAGTCGAATTAGGAAATATATATGCATATCTCAACTGACGGACAAAGACTTCATCTTTAGAAAGTTTTATAATATGCGCTTTGAATAACTGCTGTAGATACTAGGTAGGCACTTTCCTTCTATGAAACTGATCTTTTTTTTCTTCTTTTTCTTCAGCCTTTGTCCCGTTCACAAGCGAGGTCGGCTCGTCGTGATCGGTTTCGCCATTTGGTTCTATCGAATGCCTGATCTGGGTGCAATCTCGAGGCCATCCAGCGTATCAAGCCACCGTTGCTTAGGTCTGCCTTTTGGTCGTTTACCATCGACGACGATGTTCAGACCAATCTTGGCAAGTGAATTCTCGTTTGCACGAATTACGTGACCATACCATCGAAGACGCCTCTCTCGCAACTTTTCCACGATCGGCGCAACCCCATATCGATCGCGGAGATCCTCATTTCGGATGTGATCTAAACGTGTGACGCCACTAGTCCAACGTAGCATCTTCGTCTCCATTACCGCAAGACGCCGTTCATTGTCTTTTATGGTCAGCCAACACTCAGAACCGTAGAGAGCGACTGGACGGGCGACATTGCGGTAAATTTTAGATTTGAGACGTTCGTTGATACGTCGATCACAAAGGACACCAGTTGTGGAACGCCACTTCATCCAGGTTGCGTTAATGCGTGAAGCAATTTCATAACGCAGTTCTCCATTGGCCGATAGCGTTGACCCGAGGTATTTAAATCGCTCAGTTCTGGTCAGATCACTGCCGCTGACAGTGATTGTGCTGTTTCATGGGGACCGGTCGTCAAAAATTAAGTTTTGTTTAAATTCAATCTGAGACTGTGTTGTATGAGGCGATCATTCCATTTTTGAACAAGTTGCTCGAGATCATTTTTGCTATCCGATGCTAGGAAAACATCATCTGCATAAAGCAGTGTGTAGGGCGCTAGACGTTGGATATCCCGTGTGACGGTGTCTATAACAAGGACAAAGAGGAGTGGTGAGAGGGCACTTCCTTGATGAACACCAACAGAGACACGAAGCGGTTTTAACACACCCGCCATACTTTTCGGATCGTGGTAGAGCAATTGAACCCAATGCACGAGTTCTTCTGGCACGAAGTGTTGCCGTAAAGCATACCAGATGAGTTCGTGTGGTACACGGTCAAACGCTTTCTCTAGATCCAGAAAGGCAATGTAAGGAGGGCGATGCTTCTCACGGTGTTTCTCCATGAGTAACCGCGCAGTAGTTCCACAGTTCTTGACAAATCCGGCTTGATTCACGGTTATTTCAACGATTTCGCGAATACGGTTGTCAAGAATGCGTTCAAAAATCTTCATGGTAACCGGATCGAACGGGAATTTGAACATTCTGCTGGGCTACCTTTCTTTTTCCATATTGGAACAGTGGTACTTTCTTGCCTTCCTGAATAACCCGGTTAAAGAATTCATTGAGCCACAGTGTTGGGTCCCAGCTCTTCGCTTTCCAGAGCTCAGATGCGATGTCGTCAGGTCCTGTTGCTTTCCCCGATTTTATTTGTTTTATTACCTCCTCGACTTCAGTTGTGCTGACTGGTGGAACTGCTCCAAATGTCGGCAATGATTGTGGAAGTGGAGGATGAGCAAAATCTTCAGTTGAAATCTGCTTGAAGTATTCTCGCCATCTATTCGTTGCGGTTCGACGGTTGGTAAGCAAAGTACCGTTTTTGTCATTAACACAACAGAAGTGCTAGATATCCTGTGTGCGTTCATCACGGCTTTTAACAAGTCGATACAGATCTCTCTCGCCATCCCGAGTGTCCAGTTTATCGTAAAGATTTTTGAAATGGTTCGCTCGGGTGACAGCGACCGCTTTCTTTGCTTCCCGGTTGGCATTCTTATAAATTTGCCAATTAGCAGGCGTTTTATCGTCGAGAAATTTGTGGTAGAGGCGTTTCTTTTCACGGACCTTCATTTCAACATCATCATTCCAAAGCCAAGTATCTCGGTTGATGTACCGCTTACCCGGCTTGGTGACCCCGAGGGTTGCAGAGGCCGCTTTGTGGATCGTGTCTTTCATGTGGTTCCATGATTCTTCCACATTCGTAATGGTTGGCAATCGTATGAGTGAGACCGTTTCTTCTTATTTCTCACCAAATCGCCACCATTTAATGCGCGGCGGGCCAGTGCGTTCCTCACGCTGTTTTATCGGTGGCTTAATTCGCAGGACGGCAATCAACGGCCGATGTTGAGGTGCGATGGTCTCATAGGGAACGACTTTGCAATCAGTGACAGTGGTAAAATGTTGGCGTCTTATGAGAATATAGTCGATTTGCGTTTTATTGTTCAAACTATAAAATGTGGGAAGATGAGACAATCGTTTAATGACCCATGTATTCATAAGTACAAGGTCATGGGTGTCCGCAAAATCAATTATACGCGCGCCACCTTCATTGCGCGCTCCGAACCCCTTTCCTCCATGGCACCTGTTACCGTCTGCCTTTTCACTCTCGGCATCAGGTCGACCTGCCTGTGGTGCAAACGCGGTGAAGAAGTGAATAGTGCGATCAGCTAATATAATGGTGAGCTTCATCAACCGATCATCAAATCGTTTGACTTCTTTAATGGCATCACGGAAACCCTCTGAGATGGCAATGCCAACACCATATTGAGTGTGTGGGTTAGCAAAATATAGAAGTTTGTAGCCATTTTTACCGCGTTCGCATTCAATGTCGCAGCTTTTGGCACCAGACCATCGGGTTCCTTGCAGAGCGCAGATGTCAATGCACCTTTTCCGAAGGGCTCTTGCGAGTTCCTCGGTCTTTCCAGTTAGGGTACCAACATTTAGCGTGCAGACACGTATTTGTTTTGTTCGTTGTGTGCGGACTAACTTGCTTACGTCCTAACGCCGTCCATGCGTCAAGAACCCTTGCCCATTTCTCGACAGGACCGGGGTCCGTCTTGCCGCGTCGACTGAGGTGGACGCGCTAGCATTTCTCCGAGGCTTGTGACTCAATCCGATCATCATGTTTGTAACGACATTCTATGCATTTTCTTGGTCGACCTGTCGCGGGGCCTGTCACCAAGAGAGATCAGGTAGGATTTAGCATAGTAGAATAACTCCAACTATACTCTATTCATCTCTTTCCCTGATCTCAGCATTTTATTTTTGTTTTACTGAGGATAGTACAGAGTACGTTGCCTCAAACTCTCCTCCATTACCTGGATCCTAATATCGCTCTTACTATTATAATATTCATAACTTTATGTTTTTTTTGCATGTAATTGACATGGTTGCTATTCATCAGTTGTTAGGGTATAGCGCGTCAACCACACCTGCGCGCCATCGTTCGCGGTTCACTAGGGACGACCCATTCATCGGCCACCCTGGGCGAGTGAGTTTCACTGCATAGCGTAGCCAGCAATGGAATTGTTGCTCCTGCTTAATGTGTGATCTACCCATTGCCAATTTCGCCTATCGTTCATATTGCCTACTCGTGACAGGACTGTTCGAAGAACAAGTTCTTTGTTTGAAATAATATCAGGTTAGCGTACTCTGAATGCTTAGATCTTTCGAATGGCAATGGCGTTCACTTTCTATATAGCAGCACAGAAAGAGCCCATATTAATGCGTCGAGCGACATCCAGGTCGGTGCCACCATCGTTAGAAACCACGCTTCCTACATATATAAATTGATTGAGGTTTTCGATGCTCTGTCCTTTAAGTATATATATAGAGAGGGCAATAGTTCGTCACACTGGGAACCTTGTTTTTGTTAGTGTTTATCCTCCTCAGTGGATGAACCTACTGCCAGCCCGGCCCTACACAATCTTAGTCCGTCAGAAGACTGTTTCCAGCTACCACCGCGAGGAGTTCGACTTTGTTTGTATCTCTTTCCAAATCCAAACCCTTTTGGCCAAAGTCCATGACCTGGTGAGAGAGCAGATAGATATCAGCGTATTCGAGGTGTTTGAGGAAGGATGTCGTTGTCCATTGAACTCCTCTACGTCCTCCTAAAAAGACTGCGTGAAGAACGTCACCGATAACAAGAAGATATAATATCGGTCAGAACATGCAACTGCAGGACTCCGCAATGAACTTCAAATTCCTTGAGATCTTAGTTCGATGCAGCAAGTGATATTTTGTGCCATAATATGTCGTCCTGATAATAGTTATTAGTTTCCCTGGAATGCTTTTGCTGCGTAGAACAGTCCAGATATACTCACTATTCTTGCGGTGGAAAGTCGTCTCGAAATCGATGAATAAGAAATGAACTTCTCGCACTGTTTGGAATCTTAACGGTCATCCCCTTCTTTCACTCTCTGGAAAAAATCCGGGATCACCAAGACAATTTCTCTTATGATCACTAGCCATTTTATCCACAAGAGATGTGTGTGATGGTTAAGGTGTGTGGCCAAGTGTTCCTCCTAGCTCTTCAGCTGTTCGCCGTCCAAAGCCGACCGTTAACGTCTTCCATAGAACCATCGAAGGGTTTGTTGCACTTCTGAAATGATTGTGTTCTGCGGCATCTTCTGCTTCTCTGACCAGCGCAATAACAAATTCTTTTTTGTCACGACAAATACGACCTTGAACTTCATAGTACTGTAATCAGAGCAACTCATAGACAAATTCGATTAGATATATGGGGAAACAATGAATATGGGGAGCACAGAGTTATTGGGAGAACTACATCCAGTTTTGGCAATGCCTTTTGATTCTCGGATGTACGTAGAAGATATGAAGTTATCTTTAAACGAGGAGAAAACTACGACGAACCAGAAGAATGCGTGTCAGGATATACTGACGTCTTCTATACCGATGACTCAAAAACAGAACAGAATAGAAGTCCACCTCTTGAATAAAAACCTTTTTCCTTGGACAGTATATAACGGTATTTCAGGCTAAAGTGTATGTGATACTAAGGACGGCAATCTGGATTGCGTGATCTTCACACATTTTCTATGTGAGTGCCCCGCTTATAAACGCAAGTGCTGATCAACTCTAAATGCAGCGGGTAGCATCACATACACTAACAGAAATCCTGTGACACATAAACAAATCCGATATTCCGTTATACAGGGGAACTGAGGAGAATAGGCCACTGCGGTCTGAGTGCTCAGATCCCTTATCAGGGTCCATTCTAGCATTCAAATCACTCATCACGATCACAATGTCACCTTCAGGAAACCTCTCCTTCGTAAAAAGCATCCTTCTCTACTATAGCGGAAGTCTCCGTTGTTGCACTTTACAATTGTGATGCTCCTTAACCTGGACTGGAATCTTGCAGTTAAAAGTATATTAGGAACCGGCTCCCAGGTCAAGAGAGCGCGCCTTGCGGTAGCCGCTAGAAACACTGGATTCGGCTCCTTATCACTTGGCTTTCCAGAGTACAAAAGGACATTGCCATTAGTGTGGCAAAAGGGAAAGGAGTATTCTCCAGAGTCCCACCATTTTACTTCGCTTAGGCTCAAAGTGTCCAGTCTATATCGTCATAATTCCCCCTCGAGTTGGAGAAAACGAGCATTCTGAGGATTTTCGCTACCGTTGTCGATGAGCGTGCGCACATTTCAGAAAATAATTATAGCCCAACGTTTTTTAGAATATGAACGGGTCCTGAGTTCGCCATTCACTTGATGGCGAACTGGACCATATGCAAAGAAACTTTCTTTCACGCGAAGCCACAAGTCGTCTATTTGCTGGATTTTTAATCTTAGTCAATTTTCAACAGCCAAAAATCCTCGCCGTGCGCCGGGCGTGGTTGACGTTTCGGGAGCAGTAAAAATTCAGATTACTAGCCCACAAATTTCTATCCTTTTACTGGCCTCCCCCTTACGCTTCAACTCACAGGTCCAGATAGTCATCATTGTTCGTGCGTAGCAAGTCATCATTGTTCCTTCGGTCGACGTTCTGATTCTGGTTTCCCATCGATTTCGATGTTTAGGCCGATATTAGCTAATAAGTTCTTGCCAGTGTAAATTACATGACCTTACTAGTCTCTCACGATTTCTCCACGAGCGGTGCATTGTGGTGTTCTCACTTCAAAGGTGATCACAACATGTTAGGTCACTCATCCAACGCAACATCTTTGTCTCTATTACCGCACAGTGGTGTTAATTGCCTTTGGTAGGCAGTCAGCGCAGATTCTGACGATACTGCAATATATTTTGAATTTGAAACATTCGTTCCTACGTGGATCACAAAAAAGGTTAATTCTGGATTGCCAACATCCAAATTGCGCTGATTCGTGAAGCAATTTTTCACCGTTGGTTGATAGGAGTGATCCTATAAATTGCTCAGTCCTCAGTCACGGTGCCCTGGCTCTTCAATTAATACAGGGTTTAGTTGAAGAAAAACGACTGGAGTATAGGCTAGCTTAACGCATTTCGTTGGTCGGTAACCGACACAGTTTATGAATGAAACGGTGGTCATGTTCACAAGTCATACAAGTCCAAAGGTTGCAGAAGCCGCTGTAGGAATTAAGCGTACTATTGTTCCTAGAAGTCTTGGCGGAGTTTCTCGAGAAGTCTACGCCGTTCAGACGTCCTTGAGGCTAATATAGTTCCGGTTTATGCACGGCCTTTGCCAGCCGCTTATTATATTATAGATACGAAATCCTGACGCAACCTTCCCCCAGTGAATAGCAAATCATTTAACGACGGTCTACTTTTGTGGTCTTCACAGAGAGTATCCTTTTTCACAAAGATGATAATCAAACAGTTGCTCTTCGAACTGGATCACATTCAAGAATGAGAAAAGTCGATAACTAGGTGGGTACAGTTCGGTTCCTAAAATGATTCGAAATCAGAATGGCTGTGCGTTGGAGGTACGACACATCCTTTCTGACTGTAGTACCCTTGCACTGCGGTGCATATTAAATAGGTAATTGATGGTGAAGTGATTTAGAATTAAGGGATTTGACGTTTTTGTTCACCCAAAATGGGCTTGAATGTAGGACAATTGGGAATTTAGTGCCTTTGTTTACGAAATGCTGTACACTTACTAATGTCTTTTGCCGTTTAGCTGGTTTTGCTAATAAAACGGTTTTGGTCCAAATAATCATTTCCAATAGATGAAATCGGGTTTCAGGAAATTCCAGATATAGTTTAAGTAATGGAAGATCGATACTCGTACTGATTTCCTTCCCCTAAGAAAGAGATCATTTCAAGCAATCACAATGCTGGGGATTAAAAGTGTAAGTTTGGTTGACGTGCTACCCCACTCGTGCAGATTTATCGTAACTACAACATATAAACCGCTTCTATCTGCGCCTCCAAGGTCACTTGAGAGAGAAAGCCATTATATTCTAACTGGCCGTAGAAAACCTAGGGGTCTTGAGGTGTAACTGGGGTAATCTTCACTCGGATTAATATAATAGTATTTACCGTTAAGCCGCAAAATTGATGCACCACTAAAGTAGTGAGTCACTGTAGCTTAAAAATTCATTAAATTCATTCATTTAAAAGAGATAAAAATATGTGGGCCAGCAATCTGAAAATTGCAATTCTTATTTATGCTTCAGAAAGGACGACCCTGTCTCGAAGGCGGATTGATCTTCGATTAAATCTCTTACTTTTGTGAACGATTTATGTGTGAACGCTCCTGAGAATGATTACTTTCACCAGCTTCAGCGAGATTTCCAGTAGTGCAGGCTAGGCGGAGGTTAAGCGAGATAACGGGAGGTGAAGCTGCCTGGGCAAGCCTTAAAATTTGACGAGACCAAAAATATAGCGTCCAGTGGGCGGGGCTTTTCAGTCAGGATCGCACTTACGTTCTGCGTATCATCATTGATATTGGTTTCCATTGTGGGATGGGGTTATTGCATCTGGCCGCGTTTGACATAGAAATTTTCCAGCTTCATGCCAAAACTAATCATAGAAAGCGGCGATACAAATAATATTTCAATGACATTTTATCAATTTCCTATTGTATTTATGTATCTATATATTGTTTATAGCTGGTTGCTGAGTTACATGGATTCGCATACATAGAAGTCCTATAGAAACACATACATCTTGACTCGGCCTAAAACCGGATGATTCATTTTTTGCCCTGCTTTTTTTGAAATTTTCCCCTCCTGTGTATAATCTTCTTGTATAGAGTGCATCCAAATAGTATCCTACTGCTTCTGATCTGGAAAACCAACACCAACAGCTCTACTACCAAATCCTATCTTCACGTGGTGACCGCTGAGAACTCTTTCTTAAAAAAAGCTGCAGACGAAAAAGGATGAAGGCGAGTCTCCCGCGCCTGAAAACGGGACAAATTGTACTAACTGGTCCTCCAGGTTGGGGGTTTGGTTGGGCTGACAACCCTACGAGGAAAACAACTTGTTACGAAGCCACAACAGGAGCCTCGGACTGAATTGACTATAAAACGACGAACCTGGCAACGACATGGGAATAACGATTTGGGTATTTTTTCATGGAACGTGCGCTCTCTGCACAGACCGAATGCTGCCAAACAGTTAACCGATACCCTGTCCCAATATACGGCTGATGTAACAGCGTTGCAGGAAATGCGTTGGACAGGGACCGGTTTCCTGGAGAAGAGTCGCTACACCATATGTTATAGCGGTCATCCAGTAAACATGTGCTCGAAGTAGCTTTCTTAGTCAGCCAAAAAATGAAACCTGCTGTTATCGGCTTTGATAATATAAGCGAACAGCCGTTCGCACTGCGCACTGCGCTTGCGAGACAAATGAAATATAAGCCTTATTAACGCTCACGCCCCTACAGAGAAGACTGCAGAGTAGGAAAAGGATACCTTCTAGGAGGCAGTAGAACGAACCCTCGAAACCTGTCCCAGATATGATACCAAAATCATACTTGGGGATTTTAATAGCCAAGTAGGGACGGGGCCCGTTTTCAGGCGATATGTTGGCTCCGATAGCTTATATCTAATTACAAATGACAACGGACTGCGGATTATCCAATTAGCAGTGTCACACGAAATGGCCGTTGGAAGAGACTTATCACGAACTCGTCAAGCGGAGAATCGAATTCACAGACGGTAAAAGGAAGCCTGGAAGAACCAACAAGTCTCTAAACTAGAAAAGTACAGGGAGCAACCGCACCAGGTGCGCAAGTTTTACCAACAAGTCAGCAGGATGAAGCCTTATACCCTCGATGCTCATCCTGCCCAAACAAAGAGGGAAATCTCACTTCCGACAGAATGGGCATATTGGAGCGATGGGTTGAGTACTTTGATGAACTATTGAGCAACCAGAACATCGGCCAGTTGGAGGTCCCGTCAACTGAAAACGGCAGGGAAATACTGCCACCACCAAGTAGCCCCTGTACTTCATCGGCTTAAAAATCATAAGTCGCCAGGAGCCGATGGAATTACAGCCGAATTGGTTAAATATGGAGGCGACCAATTACACCAAGTGGTTCATCAACTTGTGCTCAAGGTATGGGACAGCGAATCAATGCCAGACGATTGGCAACGAGGCATTATCTGTCTCACACATAAAAAGGGAGATATCACGCAGTGCAGCAATTATAGAGGTATCACGTTGCTGCTATAAGATATTCTCCACTATCTTGCTAGGCTGGATAGCCCCATATGCCCAGAACATCATTGGCCCATACCAAAGAGGCTTCACTCCAGGCAAATCAGCAACAGATCAGATTTTCTCTCTGCGGCAAGCGATGGAAAAACTGTTGGAACATGGACAACAGTTGCACCATCTGTTCATCGACTTTAAAGTCGCCTATGATAGCATAGCCAGCATAGCCATGGGTAAAACTGTACACGGCCATGAGAGAATTCGGTATCCCGACGAAATTAATAAGACTGACTAGGCTGACCCTGACCAATGTGCGAGGCCAGATAAAAGCAGCAGGATCACTCTCAAGACCATTCGACATCAACAACGGTCTACGACAAGGGGATGCGCTATCATGCGTCCTCTTTAACCTGGCCCTCGAGAAAGTGATCTGCGATACTGAGGTAAATGCAAGAGGTACGATCCTCTTCAAGTCCACGCAACTACTGGCCTATGCTGATGATATCGACATCATGGGAAGAACCACCCAAGAAGTGCCGTCTACCTTCATCCGTATCGAGCAGACGGCGCGAGATCTTGGGTTGTACATTAATGAAGGCACGACGAAGTACATAGTGGCAACGTCAGCGCCAAAAACCAAAGAACCAACCATATCGAATCGCACTGGTCAAACAAAAACAATAAAGATATTCGACTACAGATTTGAGACCGGTGAAAATTTCTCCTATCTAGGATCGTAAATCACACCCGATAACAGCTAAGACGATGGAATCCACGCACGGTTATAGGCAGCCAACAGAGCCTATTTCAGCTTACAAAAGCTTTTTCGCTCGATACATCTCACCAAAGAGTCAAAGCTCTTACTGTACAAGACAATGATCTTGCCAGCCCTCGTGTATTCCTCGGAGACTTGGGTTCTCTTAGCAAGAAGAATTGCGAGTGCGTTCGAGAAAAGAATCCTCCAAAGAATTTTTGGCCCCCTACATGAGGATGGACGATTCCGTAGCCTACATAACGACGAAATCTTTGAGCGATACCATGACCATCAGGTTGTGGATAAAATCCGTCTCAATAGGTTACGGTGGGCGAAAACTCTCAAAAGGACAATATCTATGGTAGAAAAAGAAGACGAGACAGACGAGGCCTAGCCAGGACGCTAGGCAGCTTTTAGGGATATCGAACTGGTACACCTCAAAACCGCAAAACCGGGGTGTCTGAAGTTCCTTATTATGGCAGGCCTAGACCGGATGTTGCGCCGTTGATGATGATGATTATGTTAAAAGTAATGAAACTAAATCACAGAAAACCAAAATAGGAAGAAAATAACAATAAGAAAAGAACCGACTGGGTGGATGTTTTACATTCCGCAAAGGAGGAAGTAGCGATAAGCGATATGCTGATAATGTAATCACTACGCGCATTTCATGTGTGACACCATGGCGATATTCTTGATCCAGACGTCGACTGGGAACCAATGAAACCAAAATAAAGTTAGTTACAGAAGTTGGGATAAAGTCTATAACTTTCAGGAAGTCTTGCAGAGACCTGAAGTAAATTATCAACAAGTCGGGAAACAGGAAACTCGGCGTAACTTAAGTTACTATATTTGAATGCATCAGTATTTAGCATGTCAAACCACTTTAGGGTGATATTGATCACTTCACTTTAGGGTGATATTGATATTTAGTATTTTGAATTTAAATAAATTCACACGGAAAAAACAACTTTGGGCTACTGTAACTTAATCCAACACCAAATAGAGGCAGTTTCATGATTTTTTTCAGAATTTTCGGTTGGGTAATTCGAATCGGTCTGCTAGAGGAATTATGAATTTCGACCTCCCGCACCCCCGGCCTTGCTAACCAATGTCAAATTTAAGAATGGTTTCGAAAAGTACTAATCAAGACCTTTCATTCGATACCCAACATGGCTACGAGTATATTCTGTGAAAAAATATGTACATCCCCTTTTGGATGTAAGAAGACACCTCCTTGAACTGAAATTAGAAACATGTATTTTACTGTATGTTTACGTTCACAGTTTCCACTTTCCCACTAAATTTCGTGTCAATCGATTTATCCGCTTCTGAAAAAAGTGCGTGTGGCAAACGGACTAACAGACAGATGCACAGACAGACATTGATAATTATTAATAAGATTTTTTTTACAAATTGTTTGAAAAATTCGGAATTTGATTTCGAAAAATCTGAATCAGACTTGCAAAACTTATATAATATAATATCTAGATAACTATATCTATTTTAATGTTACCGCAAATTGTGTCTTTTGGCTGAAAAGTGTCCCTATTTACACAAATAAGGACGATTCTATATTAAAGAAGTGAGAATCTGGCTAAAGAAATACTTTATATTGTAGAATTTTCAAGAAGATCTCCAGGTCATTAATTACAATAGCAATCAAGGTTATCATAATGGAAAAGAAAACACTCAGATTCAAAGGATCGGAGAGGAGGAAAATTATCAAAAGGAAGTTCAGTTGTGTGTACGATGGCAATTAAATGCCTTGGAGTTCTGATACGTAAACATGCTAGATTAAGTAACTTTACAAAACAAATATCAAATATTTCAACAGTTTTTTTTTATATTACAATTTCATCTTTGTTTTCATATTATACGCATGGTTGATGGAGCTACTTTCTCCATAAGATAATTGTACATAGATTATTCTAAATATGATTATTCTCTGTACGAAAACGATTAGAAAACAGAAGCGAAGCTTTCAGTGCTTCCATAGAGTCTCTAATTACTATTACTAAAATGGTAACAGTTCCCACTTCTCAAAGAAAATTCATATAGCGATAGTAGTAGATATAAAATTGCTAAACAACAAAAAAATTGAATTAATCCTGCGTTGTCTTTTCTTTTAAGAACAACTGCAGTTCATAGTTGGCAATCTGCGAATTAATTCTATAAGTCCTTGCTACAACCGAGAATACGGGGAAATCTGGTGAAAGAGAATCATCATTATCTATTGTTGGTTGTCTCTAATTTATCTCTTGGTCAGCTTCATCGTGCTTCTAAATTCCTCTGATCTTAAAAATGTTGGCCCTATTTTTTCTTATTAATCAAATGCATGTGCACATATCTAAGACCTTATATTACTGACTCCAATGCACATACATATGTTTCCTGCAACTTTATTCAGTAGGTGCCGTTCTGAAAAATTCCATGCAGTATACCAACCACTCCATCTTGGTTACAAAGCATTGGAAGCAAACTCTATGGAGACCTCATTTTCTTTATTAGAAAAACATCTTAAATTATGCTACCATAAAGCAATGTGTCGCCTATGCAACCTTTGTTGGCAGATCGTACAAGTGTTTATAAAGGGATTGAATTATAACCCAGGGAGATCATAGCAAAGTAGGCGGCTGCGTACCAGGTAAATTAGAAAACCATAATCCTCGAGATCTTATGTCGCATTGTTTCGTAAGGGATTTGAAGTTGTGATAAGTGGTTGACGTGCCCTGCAATCTCAGCTATGCATGCTCATGCAGCAAGCATCATTATTTATTGAAGGAGAGCTTAACAGTAGAAAACGACCCACATCTACCTACACTGAGGGCATACTATCACAGCATTAAGATTTCATTACAATCTTTTGAAACTACTTAGCGTATGTATGTAGTTTACTATGCACACTTACTAATAATTAAAATCCAGAAGACAAGTCTGCAGACCATTAGTACGAGTAGTAATGCATTCCATATTTCTACAGAGACGGAAATTGAAGGGCCAAAATGAGATGCAATAACCTATTGAGTGGGTAGGGTTTCGCCCAGATTGATGATTTATATGATCGTGCCTTAGAAAATACAGCTCAATTAAACCGCGAACTGGGAACATGATTAATATGCACACTCAGTGATATATTCTGCATTACAGGACAATGGCTTTTGTTTCGAGACTTGATGAAAATTGCAACTATGACGATGGATGAAATTGCGCTCAAAAACCATCATTTATTTTATGGATTCACATTTCTTTGCTTATTGTTTCTAGCCATGATCGGTTTCAATAAATCAAATTAGAGAAATATAGAAGACATACATTATGCAAGACCTGATACACATTTCATATTAAGTTTTAATTCAAATAAGGATTAGAAAAAATTGTTTTGCTCGACCAAAGTTACAAACAATCTCAGGAAATGCACTTATAGGGATTCCTTCTTAGTTTCGTATTTTATCAACTCAATCATGAATATTAATAACCAGGAAATAAGAAATTTTATAGTTAATATTTCTTAATTACTTCCATGTACAGTAATGAACAATTAAATGTTTCACTTTTGACTTTTTCCCTTTGGAACATACTGCAAAGTTAAAAGATTCTAAAAATTCCCAAAAAAAATAATATAAGTAGTTCCCTCATTTAGTAGCACCTCCCTACTGGAGCTTTCATATAATACAAAACGATTTCTGTTCTTTAGTTTAACTTCACCATGCTATTTAATTAAGTTCAAATAAAGAAGGGATATTCAAGGCCTGCTGAAATCATGGAAGGAGATACGTAAATATCACATAGATGGGATTATTCCACCATTCTAAATCCTACCTGAAACAAGCATGGCGCTAGGACATTACTAAACTAGGCCAAATTATGAAAGCGGTACGTGTCTGTACGCTTAAAATTGATTGGCTCCCGTACCGGTAAGACGGAGAAACTACTTAAAGTCTTCGAAAGTGATATATAGTGTCTGCAGGAAACTCGGGTTGCACCAACTTGACTACTTTAGTACCATAAGCAATCAATCTGCCATTTCTGAGACTATCTGCGACGGCTTCAAGGTGATGACTAGCTGATTTGACTGCACGATTCGCATATGCGTATATGCAACTGTGAACTGTGACCTCTGAAGCGGCGGTGTTCAAATGAACATCCTTGGAAGGAAAACTTTCTATCCTCCACTGCTCAATGAAACGTTAGGTAGTCCGCAAGTTTATAAGAATACCAAAACTGCAGCCAAGAAAGCAATCACTGTTTTTCAAGCAGCCTTCTACAAAGAGCTTTATCATAACGCTGGACTCGGAAACGGGCACGGGACGGGGAGATAGATCTGCATGGGTTTTCCAAAAGGACGAATATGTTTGACTGCGTGCCAGGCACTCATTTGGGAAGCACCGTGAAAATTGGTTTAAACTGGTCTTTCGTGATCGAAAGTACATAATTCAAAGTGTGACAAGTACGCTCATCAAAACCGGTACTAACCAAGATTCGTTCATGTTATGAGAGACCTGTAACCACATTAATGCAATAATTACAAAGAAGCAGGTTCATGAGGCACTCAAAGTCACTGGTACAGGAATTGGGAATAAAACCCCACGAAAAACTTATCGTAAAACACAGAGTGCAACCGCCAATCTATCGACAGAAGTATCCCTCAAACTGATCGCTGATGTCTTGGATTTTTTCACATACCGATCGTATTGTGCAGAATTAGAGCAAATTGCAGATGAAATTGATCAAATTAACCTGAATCCATCCATTCAGAAGCAACACAGATGGCACAAAGTTATGCGCGTATAGAGAACAATCCTTTCAAGAGGTTATGGAAACATATTCATGACAACAAGTGTAAATGCAATGGAAACTTATAGCTGTTATGATCCTTCTAGGGTAATACAGTGGTCATTGGTCCCCGAAGGTTCGTTGAATACACAAGCTCATTTCTATTATCAAAAGTTATCCAGTTCTTCAGAGGTTTGATATCGTTTAGACGATTTGATGTTTCCAAGTAATCTTAAAAGTCATAGTATATCAGATAAGGCAGAGCAAATCTTCTTCCATTGTCCTAGAGAAAGAAGATCACACAGTACTACTCTAGCGCTTCTCAATTCGCACTCTTGGAGCGCAATTGAAAACCTGTCTGAAATCAGGTCATGAAGCTTGGTGAAGTAGTTAACAAAAGGAATCCGCCACCAGACTCAAATCCGCCTTTCGCGTGAAGTATATTTTAATTTGAAGTGAATTAATTTTTCATACGTAAGTACTGCATTTAGTTAGGAAACTAGAGAGAAAATGAGATCACCAAAGCCTCAGTGCATTTAACAGAGTATAACACGGCCAAAATTTGCCAATGTTATTTTGAAAAAGCGAATCTGAAGTAAATAACAACAACCACACCTAAATGTACTTTAGCCAACAAGCGTATATATTATAGACATTGCTACCCCTCATTATAATTGCATTGAATTGAAACAGACGGGAAATATCCACCATTATTCGAGGTGCGGACAAAAGTCCAATTGTAATAGTAACTGGTTCACAAATTAGGTTCCATAATATGCCCTTTACGATAAGCAGCGGAAACTTCCAGATCAGTTCATCCACCACAAACATTGCAATGTTGAAGATTGTTATAATTCACACCGAAGTATCAACAATAACGGCACTGCCCAATTTCCCCATTGAAAATATAACTCAACCCTGAAAATCGATCGTTTTTTGGGAATATTTTACGTCAACTCTAAGTTTGATATCAGTCAAGCAGCCAGAACCACAATTAAAAACGCTTTTGAATAGCCCAGCCAAATAGGTTTCTTTAAGAAATGGCGATCTTTTAGACCTACATATTCAGCCAAATAAGCTGAATTTACGACGCCCCAAAATTTATTTTTGCTAAAAAAAATGTTCCGATTTTCAACATCCCGACAAAATACAACAAGTCAGGAAACCGGAAGCTGGGCGCATCAGGTATGAACGGTTTTCTGTATTTCTTTTATAAAGACTTTTGAGTGTGCATTTGTCCCATTAGTACGTAGCACGTAATATATACATACGTTATGTGAGAATATCCACATTCAGGTGATCTTGACATTCAAAGTCTTGAATTTGCAAGGAAGTGACAATTTTGACCTATTATAACTTTATTAGTAATGGTGCGATTTCCACCAAACTTGGTACGATCATGCTCTATGTTACTATTGTTTGCGGCGCTATAATGAACTTAAGGGAAGTTTTGCAGCCAATTACAAAAGATTACTAACTTACTATTATTAAGTTTATTTGAACAGATATCGATATGGAAGGTATTTTGGAGCCTAGGCACCATATAGGGGCAGCCTCTTGATTTTTTCAGATTTTTCGATTGGGTAGTTTCTGAGAATGAGTCCGTTAAAGAAATGATCACTTTCGACTCTTCGCACTCCCCACCATTCAACAAATGTCAAAACTAAGACCGGCTTCGGAAAGTTCTAATCGAGGCCTTTTATTTGATACCCCATATGACGACATTTGATAACACGCTCCTTTTGTATGTATGAGAACCCCTCTCCCCTCCTTAAATTCGATGTAGAGTTATGTAACTTACTGTATACGTGAGCGTCCACAGTTGCCACCTTGGTGTGTGCTACAACCGTCTCCGAGAAAAATACTTGTGACGGACAGCCAGACAGACAGTAAAACTCTTGTAGAGTTACAACATTGAAAAACGCCTGATCCGTAATTTAACATAGTTAACTCAGTTCGTCGTCGTTTGGACGTTATACAATACAATTTTCGCAATGATAAATTGATCACAGAATGTATGGCTGCCATTTACCCCTGAATAGGGCATAGTGCGTCACGTTACACAGCCATTCAGACAATAAAGACTCGTTCCTCCTCCTTTCTTAAACTGGTTTGGGATCTTCTTCGGTGAAGATGGAAAATATGAAAGCAAATTTAAGGGTGAAAATGAAATGGTCTCCAAATTTTTTCTTTTTGCAAATTTTAATATAATCCAAAGCTAAACCCAATGTATTACGAAACCCTCGTGATCTATGCGACAACTCACCTTGACTTGGCGGACAATCGATAGTTTGTCGACCGGACCTCGATTTTATGTGGAGCCTATCCATCAAAAATATTTACCTGACCGACTTGACGCCATTTTACTTTTTTTGTCCAGTTAGATCAAGTGTAAAGTCAACCATATGGAACCAGCTATTAGGTTGTTGCATATGAAATTGCCGTTTTGACAATCAAGTGAAGTTAGTTGCGATTTTTCTGTATCAAACCACCACCAGTTGACGCTGTAGGGGTCGGATAATGAAGTATAAATACTCCTAGATTTAATCAAGGAGTCATTTCAGTTTTGAACATCGTTGGGATAACAGGGAATAGAAAGGAAAAAAAGGATGGAAAAGAGTCAAGAACGTATACTTTTTCTGTATGAGTTCAAACTCGGTCGTAAAGCGGCGGAGGCGACCAAGAACGTTAACAGCGCATTTGGAGCTAATATGGTAACCGAACGAACGACACGGCGGTGGTTCGAAAAATTCCGGTGAGCCACGTGGACATCCAGGACCATCGATTGACAACGACGAGCTGCGTTTGCTAGTCAAATCCGACACACTTCAGTCTGTGATGGACATTGCAGAGAAACTGGGCGTACACTACTCGGCAGTTTCCCGGCACTTGCAACAACTTGGAAAGGTGAAAAAGCTCGACAAATGGGTTCCGCATGACCTGACGGATCAAAACATGGCGCTTCGAATGGAAATTTGCAGTTCTCTACTCACCCGCAACAGAACCGATCCCTTCTTGCACAGAATAGTGACATGTGATAAAAGGTGGATATTATACGACAATCATCGCCAATCAGCACAATGGCTAGATGCTGATGAGCTACCGAACCATATGTCGAAATCGAGCCTCCATCGAAGAAGATGTTGGTGACTTTTTGGTGGTCTACAGCTGGAGTTATCCACTATTCTTTTTTGGCACCTAGAGAAACGATAAATGCATAGAAATACTGTGCCCACCTCGAGGAAATGCGCTAAAAATTGAGTATTCAACGGGCGAGATTGGTCAACAGAGATGGTGTGATACTCCTTCACGACAATGCACGATCTCATGTTTCCAGAACAACGGTTCAAAAGTTGAACGAATTGCAGTATGAGACTCTGCCTCATCCACCATATTCACCGGACCTTTAGCCAACCGACTACTACTTTTTTAAGCATTTGGATCATTTTTTGGCGAAAAAACAATTTAGGAACGAAGAGGCTGTCAAAATTGCCTTCGACGAATTTATCAACACCCGACAGTTGGACTTCTACGAAACTGGCATAGATGCTCTTGAATCTCGCTGGGAGAAGTGTTTTGAATTGGCTGGCACCTATTTGGATTAAATAAATAAATTTTTGTAAGCTTTACGGTCGTTTCTAATTTTAGTACAAAAACGGCCATTTCATTTGCAACAACCTAATAGCTTTAAGGATCTACAATTTAGAATTTGGGCATATAACAAGATTTCACAAGAAATTATCGTCGTATATTCTCGACCGATGATACCAAACAAAATATCATAGTGCTGAGAAACAGATTAAGAAATAATTCGGGAAACCGAAAGCTCAATGCTTCAAGTATGATAGGTTTTGAGTGCTGATATAAATATATTTGAGTGAGTCTTTATCCCATTTGTACCTAGCTCGTAATGTTTATGCAACACAATAGTTTCTCTGACCACTCACTTTAGTGTGATACTGACATTAAAAATCTTAAAATGCCAGAAATTTGCGCAAAAGTGACAATTTTGGCCTATTAGTACTTTATCAGTAATAGTGCGATTTCCACCAAAATTGGTAGTATCATGCTACCTAATGTACCTATAATGAGTAAGTTAATATACTATTATTAACTTTATTTAAACAGATATCGTGCTTGGACCACCATATTTTTTTCAGATATATGGATTGGGTAGTTTCTGAGAACGGGTCCTTGAGGTAACTGACCCTTCCAGGCTCCTGCACTCCTCTTCTTTACAACCAATCGGAAAAACCAATTGAGACCTTTCTATTGATAGTGATGACTATACTCCGTGAAAAAAAATTATACACCCTCCTTTTGCATGTACCTCCCTTAATCTCCATTCGAGTGGAAAGAGGGAAAGGACAATGTTGAGGCACAAGGATGCAACAACTCCAGAACTTACGAGAACTATGTCCTAGGAAATCCGCGTTGACTACACTTTAAAAAATAATTGTGGATTGAACTAGAAATTTTTATTGCTTACCACTGTATTTCCTTTGTAATTAATCATAAACAAATCTTGTAATCACTTCCGATCATGTAAGATAAGCATACTTCAAACAAATTAATTTCAGATTTTCGTTTCTTAAAGTAATATTACAACAGTGATTCGCGTAACAAACTGCGTATTGTCGAAATATTGGGTCATCAAGGCCATAAGGGTCAGATTTCAACCGTTTGTCGTTACAATTATCGAAGTAATAAAAAAATAACAATAATTGATCAAAAGTAAGAATCTAAAAAGCTTAAAAATTCATATTTCATTAAGTATTTTGCAAAATTATTCATAAACAACTCAACACCCATTATGTTTTTCTAGAGAAGATTGAATTCCAAGTCCTTCTCATAAAAATTCAGAACAAAACAAGCAGCTAGAGTAGCTCAAAAATACAATCACATATGTATAATGCGTTAAGAAGGTTTTTAGTTGAATAATTCGTATTGTATAATAATGCCTACCATCCAGAATAATTTGTAACTGACATGAGAAACGAGTATTGCATCAGTTGCATCTGGGCGATACAGGTGAGAAAATATAGATGATTATTGTTGATGATGGGCGAAGATGACTCCAGGAATTTCTCTCAGTTTGTTGTTAGCAAATGTTTATGTTCGTTTTGGATGTAAACAATTATAAGAAACGGTGGCTTTAATCCATTGTTAGAAACTGCTATTATTATGAGCGATTTGTGAACCGAGTTTAACTCCGCCATGCTATTAACATAGTATGCTGGTCCCAAGCCCAGGTAAAGGAGGAGGGTTTGAGGCAACGTTCTCTGTACTATCCTCAGTAAAACAAAAATAAAATGCTGAGATCAGGGGAAGAGGTCAACGATATCAGCCAATGGATGAAATTGCTTCACGCATTAACGCAACCTGGATGAAGTGGCGTTCCACAACTGGTGTTCATTGTGATCGACGTATCAACGAACGTCTCAAGTCTAAAATTTACCGCAGTATCGTCCGTCCAATCGCTCTCTATGGTTCTGAGTGTTGGCCGACTATAAAAGAAAATGAACGGCGTCTTGCGGTAATGGAGACGAAGATGTTACGTTGGACTTGTGGCGTCACAAGTTTAGATCACATCCGAAATGAGGATATCCGCGATCGTCATGGGCTTGCGCCGATCGTGGAAAAGTTGCGAGAGAGGCGTCTTCGATGGTATGGTCACACAATCCGTGCCAACGAGAATTCACTCGCCAAGATTGGTCTAAACATCGAAGTCGATGGTAAACGACCAAAAGGCATACCTAAACAACGGTGACTTGATACGCTGGATGGGGATTTGAAAGCCTCAAGATTGCACCCAGATCAGGCGTTCGATAGAGCCAAATGGCGAAACCGATCACGACGAGCCGACGCCGCTTGTGAACGGAACAAAGGTTGAAGAAAAAGAAGAAGATTTGTGAACCGAGTTTATGTAAGATTTAATATTACCTTCCTAAGTGACGTGAAATCGATTTTTTCTTTTGTATATATTTTGAAAGCAAAATATTGAAACATGTTTTACTTAGCCTAGCAGGAACCTTAGCAGCTAGCTTAATCTAAAATTAAAACTGCGGAACTAAATCTAATAAAATTTCATTATGTTGTTGATTGTAGATAAATGAGTAGCTGGAGGAAAGTTAATAAAAACCTCCAATCATTATTGCCGAAATAGGGAGGGACGGGAGGATAAGGATGGAAAAGGAATAAAGGAAGGAAGGTGGGTTATGAATGGTGTGAGACGCTTTGTTTGGGTGGAGGAACATATTGTGCATAGGAGTGGCGACCTGTGTGGAAGACTACTCTACCTTCCCTGTCGAAAAGACGGTTATCACTTATGTAGGAAAGAAGACTTTGTGGGAATCAATTCGAGTCCTCGCGGATTTCAATCACCAAACACTCGGCAATTAAGGTTTGGGTGTAACAGACATCCTTCAAAAAGTTCGACTGCGTATCTAGCCAGAACGGCGTCGTGTGGTGTTTAGGAGGCTCCGTAGAGTATCTGATTGGATGTACACTCCATCGTCTGTTTTAAATATGCCGGTACAAAGGCGGGGAATTCACTTGGGGCCTCTCCTTCTGATAAGGAGAGATATCAGTCTAGAAGATGAAGCCGAAAGTGATTAAGGGTCGGATTAACTGCTTGTAGCAGAAATTCTTGACTTTTGGTAGAGTGGGCTTTTTAAAGCGGATTATCGGATATAATGGTCTAAAAGCGCCGTTTGCATGATTTAGAACTTAATTCATATAAGGAATGTTGGATAGGATTGACTTTATAGTGACGCCAAGGTAGATCACTTGGTTCACTGTGGGGATGGGCAATGTATAGATTTTTAAGGACAAGTTTTTGATATCAAGACGTTTATTTGGCATTTCTGCCGGTTGAGCACTAGTTTCAATTTACTGAAGTATAGGTAGAGTTTATCTAAATATGAATAATAGTTGCAAGGGCTTGAAGTGTATTAGAACTATTCATTTAAGACCGTCACGGTACACTACAGTACACTGTAGAAGGCAATGTGGTCAGCATTGTGCTCGCCCGAGATTATAGCCCTGATTTGACTCACAACGCTTACACTATCCAGTCACGATAACAAATCCCTTAGCCACCAGTGAGAATTGAACCGCGACCTTCCACTACGACAGCCTAGCGCTTTAAACGCTTGAGCCATCCGGACACAAGAGGAGATGCGGATGAAAATGTAATATGTTGTTTAACTTATAAACGAATCCGTATTGCCAAACGGGGTCAAAAGCGTTCCTTATGTCTTGCGACTAATTCCGAGCAAGACGTCGGTTTTCAGGACAAGGGTGGCATGTTCAACCGAATGACTCCTTCGTTTGCCGAACTGGAAATCCGGGATAAAGTTATGCCTATCGCCCATCTATCATTAGCTTGATGGTCCGCTCGAAGATTTTGGTCAAAGTTAAAAGGATAGCGATAGACCAGTAGCTATCCAGGATGAGAGATTTTCGTTTTCCCTTGGGAAGGGTGTGATCTGAGCACATTTTCAAGGGGAAATAAGCGTTAAGCAAGCAGGGGTTGAATAATGTTGACAGGAAAGAGCTGATGAATACAGGGCATTTGGCCGACTTTTTGTTCTTGCTCTGCTTTATGAACATTGCAACCATTTTGGGTTTATTGAAGTTAATGGGCGGGATTGAACCAGTAAGACTGTTTAGGGTGGGTATTTAAATAGTCCAGCCTGGCTGACTGTTTCAGGGTAGAACTCTGAGGACCAAATCAAAATATGTTAGTATATACTGCAGAAATTTCAGACTGAAGTTGAAAATATTTACTCAGTTACAGCAGATAAGAGAGCACGTTCCATGTTAACGAGCATACAAAACGAAAACTTTAAATGCGTTTTTCTCAAAATCACATTTTTTAACTGGTGGTAAGTGCAATTTTTAGACATTATTCTACATATCAGTAATTCTGGGCTGAACCACGGTTATGAGTTTTCGTTAATAACTTCTTATTTTTATTCCTGATTTTCAATGAAAATGGCCCATTTTGAACGGGAAAGATAAATGTAAACGATTACCAAATTTGTTATTTTGTTTCATAATTCAAGGCCCCAATTCTTCATTTTATTATCAGGAAAACATTCTAAAAAAGTCAAGCGTCACGTAGTAAAAACTCCTTAAAAATACAGCGATTTCTTCGTGGACGACCCTCAGTGCTTCTTTCTTGTCATGAGAGATGACGAAAAAAAGCAATATCAGTTTACAGATTAGATCTTTGTTCGGGTCTTAAACATCAAATCAAATGGGATAAAATAACCATTTGAGAGAGGCCTTAGAATAAATTTGGGGAAAAGTAGAAAAAAAAATATATCATCATCATCATCATCATCATCTACGGCGTAACAAGCGGTATCCGGTCTAGACCTGCCTTAATAAGGAACTCCAGACATTCCGGTTTTGCGCGAGGTCCACCGATTCGATATCCCTAAAAGCTGTCTGACGTCCTGACCTACGCCATTGCTCCATCTTATCCAGGGTCTGCCTCGTCTTCTTTTTCTATCATAGATATTGCCCTTATAGACTTTCCGGGCTGAATCATCCTCAGCCATACATTTTATCCACAACTTGACGGTCATGGTATCGCTCATAGATTTCGTCGTTATGTAGGCTACGAAGTCGTCCATCCTCATGTAGGGGGCCAAAAATTCTTCGGAGAACCCAAGTCTCCAAGGAATACATGAGGACCGGCAAGATCATTCTCTTGTACAGTAACAACTTTGACCCTATGGTGAGACATTTCGAGCGGAACAGTTTTTGTAAGCTGAATAGGTTCTGTTGGCTGCCAATAACCGTGCGCGGATTTCATCATCGTAGCTGTTATCGGTTGTGATTTTCGACCCTAGATAAGAGAAATTATCAACGGTCTCAAAGTTGTAGTCTCTTATTTTTATTTTTCCCGTTTTACCAGAGCGGTTTGATGTTGTTGATTGGTTTTTGGTGCTGACGTTGCCACCATATATTTTGTCTTGCCTTCATTGATGTGTAGTCCAAGATCTCGCGCCGTCTGCTCGATCTGGATGAAGGCAGTTTGTAGGTCTCGGGTCGTTCTTCCCATGATGTCGATATCGTCGGTGGACTTACAGAGGATCGTACCCCTCGCATTTGCCTCAGTATCACGGATCACTTTCTCCAGGGCCAGGTTAAAAATGACCCATGATAGGGCATCCCCTTGTCGTAGACCGTTGTTGATGTCGAATGGTGTTGAGAGTGATCCTGCTGCTTTTATCTGACCTCGCAAATTGGTCAGGGTCAGCCTAGTCAGTCTTATTAATTTCGTTGGGCTACCGAAGTCTTCCTGGCTCAGCTATCATAGGCGGCTTTAAAGTCGATGAAAAGATGGTGCAATGGTCCATATTTCAGTTTTTCCATCGCTTGCCGCAGAGAAAAAATCTGATCTGTTGCTGATTTGCCTGGAGTGATGTTCTGGGCGTATGGGGCTATCAGGCCTAGCAAAATACCGGAGAATATCTTATAGATGGTACTCAGGAACGTGATACTTCTATAATTGCTGCGCTGTTTGATATCTCCCTTTTTACGCGTGAGACATATAATGCCTCTTTGCCAGCCGCCAGGCATTGATTCACTGTCCCACACCTTGAGCACAAGTTGATGAACCACTTGATGTAATTGGTCGTCTCCATATTTATAACCAATTTGGCTGTAATTCCATCGGTTCCTGGCAACTTATGATTTTTAAGCCGATGAATTGCACGGACCGTTTCTTCTATACTTGGTGGTAGCAGTATTTGTCCGTCGTCTTCAGTTGGCGGGACTTCCAACTCGCCAATGTTCTGGTTGTTCAATATTTCATCAAAGTACTCAACCTATCGCTCCAATATACCCATTTTGTCGGAAATCAGATTTCCCTCTTTGTCTCGGCAGGATGAACATCGAGGTGTGTAATGCCTCATCCGGCTGACTTGTTGGTCAAGCTTCCGCGCCTGGTGCCTGTTGGTTTTCGCAGGTTTCCTTTTTCCGTCTGTGAAGTCGCTTCTTTGCTCGACGGAATTCGTGATAAGTCTCCGCGCGTGCCCGCTTTCTTTGAAAATGCAGCATTACTCGGTATGTAGCATTCTTCCGTTCCGTTGATAGCTTACATTCATCGTCAAACCAGTCGTTTCGACTCTTTTTGCGGCTAGGACCAAGTATGTTTGTGGTCGTATTTATGATAACGTTCTTCAAGTGATTGTGAAGATCATTTGTTGATGCTTCAACTCCAGGATCTCTGTTGGCTGCGGTTATTGCGACAACCATTTCCCTCTTATCACTTCCGAAATGAGGAAATCAGCGATCGATATGGGGTTGCACCCATCATAGAGAAATAATTAGAGAGGCTTTTTCGATGATATAGACATGTAATCCACACCAACTTTGGGTATGGAGATGAGGCGACTCCCTGATCAATCCCCCCCCCCCTTTACTCTAGAAAGAAATCGTTTGTCTTCTCATTTTGCTGAATCCTCATCAAATAAGAAGCACTCTGTCTATTGGATTATGCTTTTAACATTTGAATGTCATTCGATTCAACATTCTGTATTTACCTCAGGGTATATATACCCAGGGATACTGCCCCACATTCTTGAGCCTGCGTCAGAATTTTCAAGTTAAAACTCTGTTTTGTTACCTGAGGGCTACTTTGTAAGCAACAATTAAACGCCGGACGCCAGCAGGTCGGAATGCAACTACGAGTTACGTACATATCTCGGTACTGAGTTTCTTTGCGGCTTGCAACCTACGAGCTGACAATAGTACCTTAAAACTAAGTTGCTCCCAACATGATATAATCTAACCATATAATAGCAGTGACGCCTGAATCTACAGCCTTAAATATTGAAAATATTAAAAATTATGAGTCTTATAAGTTATCAATGAGTGTTGCCTGAGCGAAGTCTTAAACATTTAGACTTTTATTACTAGTAAATTATGATGAACCATATTTTCAGACGTCCATAAAACCTCCATTGGAAAAAAAAAAGACCAGACAAATTTAATTTAATCCAAGCCTAAAGAGCACAATTGCCTGCCATTGAACCGATAGTTGAGGTTGGATGTATTCCCAGCTGCCATACACAAATTTATCAATGCAATCCATGGAATCCACCTACTGATTTGAAACTGAAGTTAACGGCCATGGTGCCCAATGCTCAATGCATCCGTATATCATGCTGAGGTTCTGGTGCGCCTAGCGTAGCCATTGCACACGTTGCTCTTGATGGAGGTTTCGATTTACCAGCTTTTATAATTTATGCATTTCTTGTTGCACTTAGCCGTGCACGATTAAAAAGGCATAGTGTATGCAGTTTCCCTGCAGCATAATTATTTATGTGATTTTTTTACATTGTTGGCTGTTTTTTAACCTATTTGCATTGCTTTTATTAACATTATCGTGGTATGCAGTGTGCGCTAGTTCAGTTAAGTGTCTGTCGAGAGAGGTATTTAATGAAAATTATGTACTTTTGTAATCGATTTCAGCGGTGCGGAAACTTTCCCATTAGTTGAAAGAAGACGCACAACAATGAATGAAAATCCTCTTGGAAATTGTAAGTTTTGATGAATGGAACGGTTGGGGACGCTCGAAACCCTTAACGCCGGAATGTATCCATTAGCATCAACCGTTTTGAGCCCTTTGAAAGTCAAGCTCACTAAAAATTTCGATTCTTCCAAAAAATTCAAAGTGTCAAGTGCAAGTTCCACTGAAACACCAGCTTAGCTATGGACCTAGAGAACCAGAGGTCTGGTTCTTCCTCTGAGCTTCCCTTCTACATAAAAACGTGGACTACTATCATAAAATATAACACTGACTCTACGCAAGACGCTGTAAACGAATAAGAAGAGACTGAGTGGGCTAAGTTGCTTCAACTACGATCGGCATGGGATGGGAACACGTGGAGCACTGAAGAAATTGATGGTTACAAGTTGAAAAATATATTACAACTTTTCCTCGGTATCAAAAGAGATGTATAACCGTTAATTCTTTCAAATCACTCACCGTTTCACAGATGTCAAGCACAGTTTTCTCGTATTTCAGTTGGGACGATATCCATGCATTCGGATTTACATATTGAATAGTCTCATTATGTTGAGCTCATAAAACACTGCGTCTTCTTACATTATTTTTTATCACTTGGAACTTTCTATGTAATTACGATAAAAGTGGTTTTGACTAAGATGATTGGAAACTCTGAATGGCATCATATATGTAAATCTTTCAAAATAAATTAAAACAACATTAAAACACTTGAAGTAATTGAGATAACTATCACATTGTATTTATATAACGGTTAAACTAAAAATAAATATTTTGGTAACTTCACGAACTGGCAAATTTTGTTTGGTATTGATTGTACTATAACAAATATTTCACCCAGTGTTCGATTTAAAAACAAAAATACAAACAAGTGTCAAAATTTTGTGACGTCACTATGATACTTTACCGCTTACAGCCAAGCAGGCAGCGCCTATGCCTCACCTGGGAAGACGCAGTGATTTTGCAATAGGTGGCAGTGAATTATATTTTTATAAGTGAAATATATTTTATTTAAATGAATCGAAAATACTTCAGAGTAAATATTACATCCTTTGACTCCATGACGTGATTATGGAGATGAAAAGACACTTGTTATCGCGAAATTGAATTTTCGTCTTGCTTTATGACTATTATTATTATTATACCTGAGTTATCACAATTTCCGCAGATGCCGAATTTTACCTAATACTAGCACTAAGCGCCAAGCATTTAGGCTCGGACGATCCTACCTACTTAAAAACTAAAGGGGCGTTGGTGGTGGTGGCCGGTGGTAGGTCAGTGGTTGAATCCGTCGAGTACTCCCCGCAACATCGAGCACGTATGCAGAATGGTGTACTTCTGCATGGTTTGAACCAGACCGTGTGAAAGTCCCAGGACATCAAGGGAGCCGTGAGAGATTTAGGTACAATACCTGTAGCTGACAATATTATGAGAACTACAACCACCCGCTCGAGGCGTCAAATTTCTTTGATTTCCCGAGCCAATAGCTCATAGTTCACCTTCTCTACGTATTTCCGTTCAATGTTGTTATTATGGGGGATAGTACAGTAGTAGACATCAATAATATACGCGGAGCGATCTGTCTTGTCAACTAACAGTACGTCAGGCTTGTTGTGTGGAGTATGGCGATCAGTCAGAACTTGCCGGTCCCAATACATGCTGTAAGCAGAACTATCAAGTACTGCTTGTGGCTCATATCGGTAAACCAGACATATTCCCGTGATCAGCCCATGCTTGTATGCAAGGTTTCGATGGATAACCTTACATGCGGCATTATGCCTGGTGATGTATTGCACCGGTGCCATAACAGTACAGCCAAAAATGAGATGGTCCAACGTCTCTAACGCCGAACCACACATTCTGCACTGGTCCTCCTCCACCCGTTCTTTCATAATGAGCTTCTTATAAGCTCGGGTGGCGACAACGCCGTCCTGAATGGCACACACCCACCCCTCCGTCTCAGCAAAGAGCTCTCCAGCACACAGCCATCTGTTCGACAAATGCAAATCGACAAATGGCTGCCAAAGACAATTCACGTGTTTACCGTGCATTACCTTCGACTTCACCCCACTCAGAGGATTGAAAGATCTATCCTTCAAGTTAAGTGGAGTAAGCCCACAGTCTGCCTTACAGACAGCCGCATGCAAGGGACTCGCCTGTTCTTTGCTGTAAAAATAAGCGCGCAGCCAGTCGACTTGGCGATGATGTTGTGCCGCCACGTCAAGCACGGCCCTACCTCCGATGTCACGAGGCAGGTTCATCCGCTCCATGGCAGACTTCGGATGATGCATTCGGAATTTGGACATAGTTGTCCGTACCCGCTGCTAGACGTTTTCCAGATCGGTCTTCGGCCACGGCAATATTTCGAATGCATAAACCAGTGAAGGGATAACGAAAACATTCAACGCGCTTATTTTATTCTTCCCCGAGAGATGCGATTTCAGCACCAGCTTTACACGTCGCAGGAATTCGGACAACAGAGCATCCTTCAGATCACCAACTCGAGCATGGGTTCCTTGCGGAATTCCTAGGTACTTGTAGAAGTCTGTCTCGGTCATAGCTTCGATGTGGAGGTCACCAATGCTTGGATTCTACACTTGTCTAAGCCAAACTCTACCCGGATATCATGGCTGAACGGCTGAACTATTATTCGCAACAGACTTTTAAGATGGTTGTCAGTACCAGCATACAGCTTGATGTCATCTACGCACATACTTTATTGTATATCCATGCCGTCTAGCTTCATTCAGTAGCCATGAAAGGGAGTTCAGTGCCATACAAAACCAAAGGGGACTCAACGAATCCCCCTGGAAGATGCCCCTCCGTATACGGATGGGCTCTGAGGTATTAGCTCCCTCAGATGTACGCACCGATAAGATGGTATGCCACCCTTCCATGACTGTCGCCAAAAGCTTTATTAGTTTCGGATCAATGTGATACAGATTTAGGATATCGATTAGCCAGGTATGCGGAACGCTATCAAAAGCCTTGGCATAATCGATATAGCAACTAAAGAGGTTTCTATGGCCTCTAGTTGCTTGTCCTACAACTACCAAGTTGATAATGAGTTGCTCTTTGCAACTCCTTGGCCCAATTCGGCAGCCCTTCTACTCCTCGCACAGAATGTTGGTCTCGAGGTGCGCATTGATCCTTCCACTAATAATGGACGTGATGAATTTGTAGAGGGTTGGTAAGCAAGTAATCAGTCTTGTGTCTGCGGGGTCCTGCACCGTGTCCTTCTTAGGGATAAGGTAGGTAATCCCCGCAGTGAGGAAGGGTGGAAATTCCTCCTGCCGACTCATGACCTCATTTATACTGCGTGCCAACCGACTGTGTACGCTGGTAAATTTCTTTTACCAGAAATTCTGCACCCGATCCAGACCTGGACCCCTCCAGTTCTTCAAGCTGTTTATGACTCGTCAAACTTCCTCTTCGGTAACATCCGCAAAATTTATGCCAGGCGTATTGGCATGACGGGTGCCTTCGGCGGTGATCCACTCAGCATGCTGGGCGGGTACTCCCCAAAGTCCACCCCAATACTCTTTCGCTTCCGTCACCGAGAACTGTATTGTCTGGACGCTCTGTTGGGATTCGTTGAGAGATCTGAAAAAGCTCCGCTGGCTGCTCGCGTATATTGCATTTCGGACACGTCTGGAATGACTTTCGCCATACCGTCTTAAACGACTGCATATGACGGAAAGTTTCTGCTTTAGTGTAACCAGAATTTCAACTACGGGTGTCTCACTGGGGATGGAATAGTTCCGGTAAACCCTTTGCACTTTATTTCTCACCCGTCTGCTGGCATTGCCAGTGCTGATCTGAATCAATCTAGCAATGTCCTGCTTTAGTGAGCCCCGCGACGTTCCAGACGAATTTTACATGGTGGATCTCTTCAGTCACCCAAACCAATAACAAGAAAGCGAATCTTCTGACCGTGCAATCTGATAGCCGCAACTGCACCACAATACACAAGTGATTGTAGTTGCAGCAGCGACATATCAGCACACAGTCGAGATGCAATCTTATCATTGATTTGAGATAGAATTCCCGGAGTTGCTGGAGATGCATAAAGCCTGGGAATACCTGGTCTATGCAAAGAATCCATATCCGAGAATTCTATACACGCTCTTTAGAATTAGTCCCGAACCTCAGCGGAAACCTCAGCTGGACGGTGGAGAAGACTGCTTCGGCGAGTATTGAAACTGTTGCCTACAGTGCGGCGTGGTGTTGTTGATGCCGCCGCCTCTGCCCCCATCGACTCTCGGTCACCAGTTTCCCCGATGGCCTCAAGTCGAACACGTTCCCTGATGGTGGCCGGGATTGTGTCGCTGCGAATAATAAAGCGGTACTGGTCTGAAACTGGTCTGCACAGTCACGTGCGCGAAATGCGGGAAACGCTCGGCGAATCTCTATTGCAGCAAGGGACGATAAGATGTTTTACCTGCCCCCGTTATTATTATTATTTATGTCTACCTTCTAGGGTTTTATGAAAACTAAACACTACTAAAATCGGTTTACTACCGCTCGCTGCAAGTTCAATGTAGTGCGGGCCGCGAGAAAATAGAATTTGTTGTTGCGCTGGTCAGGGAATCAGAATTTTCCGCAGATAACAATGCAAACCTTTCGTGACCCTGTGAAGAATGTTAACGGTCGACTTCTCATCTACGGTGACGAAAAACTAAAGGAACACTTCACCATAATTCCTAAACGACACCCGGTGAAGTTTCGCCTCTTATGTATGTCAATGAAATGGCTAGTCTCGGAAGAGAAATTATCTCAGCTTCAAATGGAGTAAAGTCATTGGGCTTGACGGTCTCCCCGTGGAATTATTCATCTTTTCTTCACTTTCTGCAATTCTGCTACTTCCGCTTATACGGAAATCCTGAGAATTCAAGGCCTTTTCCGGAGAGTTGAAGAAGAAGAAGTGTGACAATTGGAGGGGTATTTGCGCGCTCCCTGCCATTGCAAAGATAATAGCTAAAATAATCCTGGAACGCATCAAAAACTACCTCGAAAGCTTAATTAATAAAGAGCAGAATGCTCCTGTTTTAAACACATCAAAAGCCTATAGATCATTTGGAACAGTGCCTGGTGTTTAAATCTTCGCTTTACCTTGTCATAGTTATCTTCGTCGATTTCGAGAAAGTTTTGATAGCGTGAACAGTGAGTTTGTCTGAAGTGCTCTACGTACGAGGGGCAATCGGGTAAACTAATTAGCTATTTCAGAGCGACATATGCATGATAGCACAAAATGTCTCGTGTTGCATCGAGGCCCAGTGTCTGATGAGTTGCCACTGCCCTGGACGAAACCCTAGTTGTCTGTGGTGTGTGAATCTGTTAATTAGAAGTAACTTCTAGTAATCTTAATAAGCAAACTTTTTAGAAGGGATTTAGGGATTCCACTGCTGAACGCCGACATTGATACGGGAAAACTCAACCAATGCCTGTCTTTTCACAACCCTGTGATTGGTCAGTCTTTTCTTGGTGGAAGTTGAAGGAAATAAGCATTGGCGTTTCACAGGGGACGCCTATTTAATGGAAGACGTCCTCATTATTGAGAATAGTACAGGCCAACCTGTTGAAATGGAAACTACTTACAGAAAATCATGTCGACAGGAGCCCTACATTGGAAGCAACATGACTTTAAAAGGTGTCTAAGGCAAATAGTACAATGTAATCTGCAGCCCAAAAGATGTCGGTCGGGAGAGCCACAAAGCTGAAAGAGTAAGCATCCTTTTTTATGTTCCGACTTAGGACGTAGCTTACAATGGATCGGTATGGTTGGAAGAGTGATTATAATTGTCTAAAAAACCAAACTATACATAGGTCCCGATGTTTAAGTAACAGGTAACAAAACACGTCCTATGTTGATATTCTACGCAGAGTTAAGGCAAATTCTGTGCTGAAACACAATAAGGAGGACTGCTGTTCGATTAAAGAGTAAGAGTACTACGATATGCAAGAGAATATCGACGCTTCATATGGCGAGCAAGCCACCGACCTTGACGAGGTGACGATCAGGGAGGAAATTTTCAAAGCGCTCAGGGACCAACTGAAACTAGAAGACATTCAAAGAACGGTTGTGAAGATCCGAAAGAGCGCATACGACTGAACGCAGAAAGCGACCATTAGAATGTTTATAGCATTTACTAAGAAAATGCTATTTGTGCGTCGGATGGATCGCCTACAGATTACGCGGGCAAATATCACTAAAAGAGCACTTGAAATGTCCCGGTTTCTGATACATAGCGAAAGATTGCACTATCACTACCAAGTCGAAGCTGTGTCGAAGACGTGGAGAGAAAATTCATCAGGGGAAAAACTGTACTTTTATGTAGTCAAGGATCGCAATCGTATACTGCTTGCAAGAAGAAGAATCGTTCCGGCTGAATAGGTTATGGTATAGGTACCATTGCCAAGCTCCTCAGTACAGCCAACACAGAAAGTCTACGAAAAAGGATGTCATTATTTTCTATGAACAATACAAAAATCAAGTCATTTGGGAGGATCTTACTCGAGATTTTCTTCTGTTGAAACACCACTCTGACCAATATCGAAAATGGAAGCACTTAGGCGTGTAGAACTAGAATACTACTTTCGTAAGAGACCCTATGGTTAGGCATACCACAGTTTCAGGCCAGGGAAGAGTGAATATATTACGATCGATAGAGCCAGAGACCCAGAGAAAATACTCCCAACCTGAGGAGGAGCATTTCTGGAGGCATAGCTGTGGAACATCGGGTTGCCTGAAACAAATATTTCGAGCGTAGGATGCTTCCTTGCCACAACGGGTGTACTGTTAGAAGTGTATCCCCAAGTATTGACAGAACATGGAAATAGCGAAATGTCGCATAGAATGTCTGCTGACCAGAGTGTGAAGTCAACACTGAGAAACACGCCAGGATTTGAAAAGTAGCTCGTTGATTACAAATACATGTGGAAAAGACTGCAATGCAGTGCCATTATGTGAAGTAAAAGGCTTCTAGTGACTTTGTTATGAGACAGATTGCCAACCATTAGGTGTTGCATATAAACCGGTAATGTCGGCCATAGTGGAAAAAGATATTTTTCTATTACGTTCTCTATATTGTTGTAAGAAATAGTTACGACATTGTTTCCCCATCACTAGGAAACTATCATTCCAACGGTATCAATAAATGCTGAAGACACCCGTCCAGGAACAGATGACGAAGTTTTATACACAGCAAAAGGAGTCCGAGATAACGCATCCCTGGTATCTATCGAATTCCCAATAAGGCCTTGAAACTGGGAATTACAATGGCTCCAAGTATGTTTATCTCGTGTTGAAATCCATTTAAAAATAGGAATTTTCTCTACACCGTAGAAACGGCGAACGCTTACACTTATTCTGAAGCCAGGTTAGTCGAAAGAAGAGCCAACATGCGATAGACCTATCTGAATGCAATGCCCTTGAGCAGATAATCTATAAATGACCGTTCCCAATAATTGGTAGTGGCGCCTATTTAGACAGCTTGGCTTGCAAAAGGTTCCTTTTATATTCCTGGCTTACTTGCCATCTTTGCAAAATATATGGTTAAAAAACGTAAAGTCAATTACAAATACTAGAGTACATTCAGACGTGAATGTTCGTCCATCCATCCATGTCTGTCAGTTACACGCGATTTATCCGGAAATATGTCATGTTACGTTGAATTTAAGGGGGTAGGAGTTTGACCCTCCGTAAGCAACATGCGAAATCCAAAGTGAGTCTCGAATTCCCTGTTAAAATAAGCCGAGATTGATTTTGGGGGATACTATATATGTAATAGAAGACTAACATCACCAATAACGGTCTCTTATAAACTTTTATAAAAACAGATCCTTTGTTTACTATAGTTCATTTTAAGTAAAACTATTAAAAGGAAAAATTTCCAGTTTAACTATAGATTTTATTTTTTTAAAGATAGCAAGAACACAATATGTGTCCTTCTTCAGTATTCGAGCACAGAGCCTGCCTTGAAGTCAATTACATATCGACTGACGGGCAACACACAGCAGCCGACACAGTCGTAAATTCAATGATAAACTTGATAACGACGGCGTGGGACGCTTCCATGCTCTGGAGGGGCCCCAGGCGCGGCAAGCCTTCTATGTACTGGTGGTCAGAAATTGCCAACCTACGGAGGGAGTGTTATAAGCTCCGCCGTTTGGCACAACGTTTGCACGCCAAAGAGGAGGTATGTGCCATAAAGTCACAGCGCTATAAATAAAAGCAAAGCTCGCGGCTTGCAGAACCTTGTTAACGAGGTGAATGAGGACCCGTGGGGACTTGGCTATAAGCTTGTCACCCGGAAAATCGGGGCTCTGCGGAAGCCCTGCATACTAAGTACCAACCAGATGGACCACATTGTGCGGGCGTTGTTCCCCAGACACCCTGTACGGGTTGATGTAAATAGCACGGAAAGCGTCGAGGATTGCCCTCTTTTCACAATAAGAGACCTCAAAGAAAAGGTTCTCAGTGTGAAAAACAGGAAGGCGCCAGGCCCTGATGTCATCCCGGCGGAAATTTACAAACTCGTGTTCAACGCTTGCCTGAAGGAGAGCGCTGGAAAGTGGCCTGACTCGTGTTGATCAGTAAGGGTAAGGAGACCCGAAACTCCCTTCTGCATACCGACCGCTGTGCTTGCTTAACCCGGCCGGAAAAGTGTTCGAGAAGCTCATCAGGGGTAGACTCGCTGAAGAGATCCGATGATGAGCAGCTAAAGAGGAGGAAGGACCATTTCGCCACCATTCCCAATCTACACATACGGCGAAGCTCCGGCGGATAGGGATAGCTCCTTCAAACATAAGTTAAATTATCTTTACCATCAACACACTCAAACGGAGTAAAGCCACCGGCCTTGATGGTCTCTCTCCGTTCTCTACTGAAATATTCCGTACAATGCCTACAGTCCCTACAGAGTTGCAGTTCTGAATCCTCCTGAATCACTATCATTAACACTCTTTGAATCAATGTTGAGCAGTGTTATTGATGCCCAACCTGCTCTGCATTGACAGGGGGGGCGGGACGGGAAATCTGGCTCTGAAATTGAAAAAGAAGGCAAGCGAAGTCGAAATGAAGAAAAGCATCAACAAAACCAAGGGTCCCAGTTGTACTTTTCCTACTTGCATTAATGGGCACAATATCGAAAGCGTCGACCAATTCGTGTATCTAAGTAGTGTTGTTTCCGCCGACAGTGACACTGAGGAAGGACTCCTGGCTACTGAAATATTGAAATCACACTTACCTAGGACAACCAACAAGCTCCACACCAAAATCACGAACGGCAAGGTAGCTTTTTAACGAATACCAAGTTGAAAAGTTCGTAGGCTAAATTATTCAACAGAGTTGCCTTCGAAGGCGATAAAATCATTATAGTAGTTATACAATTTTTGGATATCATTTTTATAGTACGATTTGTCTTTAGCCTCAAAATAAACCTCAGTTTCAGCAATTACCTCTTCATCGGCGCTAAATTTCTTTCCAGCGAGCAAAATGTCACTGGGGACAGATCTGGAGAATACGGTGGATGCAGAAGTAATTCGAAGCCCGTTTTATTGATCTGTGACACAGTGCATTGTCTTGATGAAACAGCATTTCCTTTTTCTTCAAATGGGGCCATTTTTCCATGATTTTATCCTTCAAACGCTCCAATGATGCAACGTAATAGTAGCTGTTCTTGTTTTTCCCTTCTTAAGATAGTCGATGAATATTATACCATTCGCATCCCAAAATACTGATGTCATAGCCTTGTTGCATCTTCGCTTGGAATCGATTCACCACGTACAGTCCACTCAGATGACGATAGTTTTGATTCTGTTGGAGCATACTATTATATAATGGAGCCAATTTTCGGCCATTTCCATAGATTGATGGTTTTTTATGGAGGAAGAGTTTCAAACACGGTTCAAAATCGTCACCTCGCTGTTGTATTTGGTCGATCCAGAGATTTCAACAGAGCTTTCGCATGCCCACATATTCATGCATCATATGTCCAACACGTTTCGTTAATATCATTGGAGCCTCAGCTATCTCGTGCGGTCATCCAATTTTTTTGATGTTTTCGCCGATAACTGCTTCTTTGGGGCGTCAACTGCGTGCATCATCCCCACTGCTTATTTCGCTTCATTTAAACTTAGCAAACAACTTCTCAACGGTTGATTTTCCTAGTGCAAAGTCCGAATAATATTGGGTTGGGGAAAAAGTAATGTCGAATTTGTGATCGAATTTTAACGCTTTATTTAACATACTTAGAATTATCTGATTTAAGTCAAATATGCGCCGTTTTGTTCGCAAACTTGTTGCCATTTAGAAGGCAACTTCATGCTCACATGCCGGTTTACTAGGATGATTTTGACGATTTTATCGGTTTTTACGACGATTGGCCTACCAGTACAAGGTGTATCTTCAACATCCACTACACCAGAACGAAATCGATCGAATCAGCGCTGTGCTGTGCGAATCGTATCGGACCCATAAACTTCACACATTTTTTTGCCCGCTTCCGTTGCATTTTTACCTCTCAGGTAGTAAAAATGTAAAATATGACGAATTTCTTGCTTGGTGGAATCCATCTTTGACACGCTATAACTTGAGACTGAAATGTACGATCATAAAACTGTCAAAGAGACACCTGTAGCCCAGATTGTCGTCTTCAAATCGCCGTATAGTATGACCCGATGCGAACAGTACAACACAAGATATGTTTAAGTGTCGCCATCTATTGATATAATATGACATTACTTTTTCCCCAACCTTATATTTATCAAACCAAGCCTTGGCTTTAACAGTATTTTTTTCATCAAAAAGCAATGCTTTATTAACACACGAAATTCCTTTTCATCCATTTTCTTCCAACTAACAACAAACCCGTGTCTTTTGAAGTTAGGGTTAGCTAAAAATGATATGGATTTATTACTAGTAGTGCCATCTGTGTGTTAGCGTAACTTTTCGGTCCAGCTGGTATAACTCTTTCGTCCTTATTTTTCCGTAAAAATACACTTCATTTGAAGAAAAAAAATAGAGACTACTTCGATCAAAACACACGTATCGTTGTATTGTTTTCGTTTATTTTTTTTTCTTTGCACTGAAGTGAACAATCATACAAATTTTATTTTATGAATGAAAATATGATTGTGCCTACTTCTAAAGTGAACTTCCTCGAGTTTACGCCCGGTGGATGAATTTCAAAGACTTATTTTCATTCAGTATTTTTTTTTCTGTTTCAAAATAAAACAATATGACAAATAAGAGTGTGTACATGAATGAAGAGAATTTCAATGCGATATTTTCAAATAGCTCTGCTGTATCGTGGCAGAACTAGGCTCAGATGGAGCAATGGGGTAAGCCAGGACGCCAGACTTCTTTCAGGGATATCGATTTGGTGGACCTCGATGCAACACCGGGATGTCTGACGCGTTTTCCTAGGCTGGATACTGATTGTTGTGCGGGTGATAATGATGTTTATATCCGAAGCGCTAGGGGACATTCAGTACACATTACCAGTATCCCCGTATCCGCACTCAATAGTTCCGGACTTGCGAATGTATTCAGGTTACTTATCCGTACACATCATGTGTAGGTCCTAACGTGCAACAAGACCTACCTGCGGTTTAGTGCCTATAATGTGTACGGATAAGCTTCCCAGACTCATTTGCATCATTGAGCGTAGGTACTACCTACAAGATGTATTGCGCTTCAATGTATTAGCAATAATAAAAAGCGAAGATCTCAGGGCCAGAGAATGTCCGAACGTGAGATATTTAATGTTAATCCTATTAAGGAGAACTTTGTTTCAGTAGTTTAAATGAGTTCTGAATGAGGATGGAAGGAATCTAAGAGGAGGAGCCCGTTTTACCAAATATAGTGCTTTATAGATGTGGCCATAGAATACGTTACAAAAGTGTCAATGTTAAGATATCTTTAAGCTGGTTGCTTAATATTATTTTTTTTTAAATAAAATTCAGTATAGCGATTTTCTACGAAATCGTAATTTAAATAATATCCTAGAAGCATAAAAATATACAAGATATGTCAACCTAAATTCCAAATATTCAAAATCACATAGAGGGGACTGTATTTCCACCAATCGGGTGCGGCTTATCCCCTCCATGGACCTGACAATATTTTTATCCTTTTTAACAATTTGTAATGTAAAATCCCCATAAATGACTTTTAAAAGCCAAGTCCTACGACAAATTCACATAAATTTCGTTTTACCATACCATCAAATATTCGTTTCCGTAAACAAGTTCCTTTGAAAATAGGTGGACATGCTTCCAAAATTTTCCACTACGCTTCATAAAAACGATGCAAAAAAACATTTCATCGAAAAAAGAATGGTCCAAATAAAATTACTCCACGCGACAATATGCATATGTATTTGTTTCTCATAGTATTTATAGTTAGTATTAGAAGTTTTCTAATAATTGCTGTCTCAATATATATATATTCTCTAATATTTATATTTTATATTGGTATCTTTTTTGCTTGCTGTGAAATTATTTGCACCTATACATGAATTTTTAAAAATGTATTTCAAAACAAATGTATATGAATATGAAAATGTAATCTGGTTTTACCATGCGATCTTAGATGTAAAGATAGCACAAGGATTAAAATTTCAAAATGGAGCTCTATATGGGTGGTATACCTAGTTCCCTAGTGGAATAATAACTTTATTCAATATATCAAATACCGGTTCAAACCAGCATATAAAAAATGTCTACGGTTCATTGTGACTATATATCTTTCCTCAGCGACATTTGTCCCCACATTTCGTTTATTTCCCGCTTGAAGAGTCTTTTTATTTCATCGTAAATCCCCTCGATATTGCTATTCAAGCTTCTACTTTGCTGCAATGTTTATAAACTATATTTACCACATTATCTTATTTCTTGCGTAAAACAAGTAGTACAAAGTTTGCGTGAATTTATTTACTTCAAATGAGTAAAAAATCAAAGCAAACGTGGCAGCGCAAAATAATAATCTATCTTGATAAAATCATCATTTGTCTATCCCAAAAATAATGTCCGCTGGTCATGTGAACGGTGAACCAGGTTAAGAGCTCAATTATAAATATGAGCGCCTTCTGTATACGATTCTTCAGAGCAAGGACAGCAAATATTAGAATTTAAAATTAAGAAAAGACAGATGGCAAAACATTTATGGCTTGTCACGAGAAATTTTCGCCATGACAATGTTTAGTTTGTTTCGGGGTCGTCAGAAAATTCATTCAGAAAATTGCCGAAAAAAAGATACAAGCCAGGGTTTATGAATCCCATTGATAGCTGTTAATTAGGTTTATAAATAGCCTATGGACAAAATACTTGACCTAAATATGTAGTGCCCTTCCTCCAAAATATTTGGGAGAAGGAATTCTTTTATATTAAACAGAAAATCGAAAGAGTTTATTATTTAAGGGGGTGTTTTCGTGTGGACAAATAAATTGGACGCAATTTTCTGCTTATTATTTTTTTTTAAATTGGGTAAGATTTTTAGAAAACTAAATCTCTGATGCTGGTGCTACAAAATATTATAGTTACTTTGATTTATGTGGAAGAAAATTAAATTAAATTAGAAAATTAATTTTCAAATGATAGGCTACAGTGAGGATAGGGGAGGAAGGGAATTGCAACAGCGATTGAAACTACTTTCATGTTATAGCAGTAAGGTTTAACTTCCCTTGAAGATGAGGTTCAAAATCAAACTCTACCGTCATGACATGAAAATAGCCTCAACTATGAGGTAGGGTTAAAAATTAAAATTTGACCATGACGATATCAGAAAACCCCACGTTGATCAGTCATAATTTGGGGGGCGACAACCTTCTTGAATTTTCATCGGAATTGAAAGGGCGGAGATGCGGTTAAAAATTCAATATTTACCAAAAAATGAAGAGATGATCCAGCAAGGGCTAGGGGGTCTTGTTATAACTGTCAATAGAAACAGATTCCAACATGTTTCATTCTGTAAGATATTTTGGACAGTTCAACGACTACTCCAAGTGAACACATCTGACGCAAATTGAAAGAACGACTCTCATACTTACGATCGGTGATGTGATTATCATAAAGGAGGTTAACCTACCTATTATGAAATGCCCCTTGGATAAGGTTGACAACTCATATGAAGGAGCCAACGGAGCAATATGGGTGACCAATGTAAAAACAATCTTCCAAACATAAAGCGAGTAGCGCTTATTCCAATCGAAACGGTCAACAACAGCAACGACGACGTAGAATCAAAATCATTAAAGGATACCAAATAATCGATACGAGCCAACCCACCTTTTATACAAATTTTGTAACCGCCACTGAAGCCTCAACATAGAATGTAATTTGGAAAGCCAATGGATAGCGCCAGAAACAATTAAGGAACTAGAAAAATACTCAGAGTTTTTAATAGAATACCTTTTATTTCATAACAATTACAATCATATTTTCAAAATTTGTCATATCAATCCCAGTTTCCACTATCTGGGGTCACGCCACGACTACTTACTGAAGAGTGCTGACTCGACGTGGTGCCGTAACTTGATCGAGTTGAATCGACTCGCCTTCGTTTTGCAGGTTGTACCGAACGATATTTGCGAGGGGGTGATTCAGACCGATCCCGGCTGGTAAAGCGTCCAAACTTGTTTATGTTCCGATCTTTATCCTCATCCAAATGATTCCGTGGTCTCCAATTGTCATGGTACCTACTTGTCTTAGAACGATCATTTCGAATTAAGCCTCTTCGGTGAAAGTCGTCATCCCTCTTAGAGGGATATCTGCCCCGGCAAGAGGTACGCTGCTTAACTACACGGGCTCCCGATTCAGACCGATCCCGTTTCATGGCTGCCTGATTTTTACGTGTATCTACCCTCCTGCAATTCGGAGATGTCCTTCCATTGTCAAATTCTCGTCTTGGACCTCTAAACGGATTGCCCCGCTTACTTGCATCTCGACCCCGACCACTTGAATCAGAGACGCTTCTGGAGGACTTTTCAGTTCTTGACTCCGAGGTAAGCTGCCTCGTCGGATACCTTTCCCTCTTTCTATATTTTCGTGATCTGAATGAATCGCAACGGTTATTATAATTTACGTATAATTCAGTTTTAATGATATGTCCACACATTTCTTGTCCATTCAGTTCTCCTACTATGTTAGCCGCTGAATCCGGATCTTTAAATTCAACAAATGCTTCTTTTGGTACTCCTCTACCAAGCCTAATTTGTACAACAGCGCCATACGGACGACAAATTCTTTCAAGGTCCTCGCTTTCAACTTCATTAACTAGACCGGTTATATGTACTACGCTCGTCATTTCGATTGAAGATTCACCAATTTTTCCACAGCACAAACGATCACCTGCTTAGCCTGAATTCATAAATTCAATTGAAGTTCCTATGACCATTCCAGATATTTATACATAGGATTCAAGCCTGATGATCTCCTTAAAAGACATTTAAAAATCCTTAGCATACCGTAATTAACGCATCCGTATTCCATAATTGCTTATTCTATGGACCTGCTTAGTCCATCTTCTTTCCAGTTAATGATCATGGAATATGAATTTCAAAAATATGGAAATATACTGTCATTAACTTTATTTGTGCAGATATTGGAACGGGATATATTTTGAGGCCTAGATTTCATAGTGTGATTCACTGTGATTTTTTTCAGATTTTTCAGTTGGATAGGTACTGAGAATGAGACCTTCTTCACTTTTCGGGGCACACATATTGAACCCTCACTCCTCTATG
Source organism: Hermetia illucens (assembly GCF_905115235.1). Lineage (NCBI taxonomy): Eukaryota > Metazoa > Arthropoda > Insecta > Diptera > Stratiomyidae > Hermetia > Hermetia illucens. The sequence continues at coordinate 129,681,140 of NC_051850.1, read as the reverse complement.
TTTCACCCAATATCAAGACTAGTACTAATCGAGCTCTTTCATTTGATACTCCACATGACCACACCGTCTTACCAAATTTCGTGTCAATCGGTTCAGCCGTTTTCGAGTAAATCGTGTGTGTCAGGCAGGCAGACATTGAATCGATTTTAATAAGATTTTGTTTTACATCCCGTTGCCCGAATCCCTTAAAAGCAGGCTGAAATAGCTCCAGGCAAACTTTGAATTATCACCTCTCTTTGTTTGTGAGTGGCAGTCAGAAATAATAAAATTTTTCTTTTTCGCTTTTGTAGATATTTATTCTTGCGAATTCCGATATTTCCTTTCATCAGTGGTAGCTTTCTCCTACTACAATATATTTTAATATGATAGTTAGTAAATACGTATTTCGAGAGCTACTTACTCTCTTTATCAGTACTTAAGCTACCTAGGTAGTAGTAGGAGAAAGCTACCTAGTTTTATTTTTATTGATATCACATCATTTTTGGATCACAAGATTTGACTATTATTCATATGGTGGTGAATGTAGCGATGCAGTTAACAGGAAAATGATAAAAATTGACAAAAACTTAAGTAAGAATGATACGAACACCGCATGTGCAACTATCAAAGGACCTAGGCTGGTAAACCGTAAACCAGTCTCTGTAAAAATGGAAAGGTAAAGTCTCAAGACCATTCGACATCAACAACGGTCTACGACAAGGGGATGCCCTATCATGCGTCCTCTTTAACCTAGCCCTCGAGAAAGTGATCCGCGATGCTGAGGTAAATGCGAGGGATACGATCCTTTTTAAGTGCACCCAACTACTGGCCTATGTTGACGATATCGACATTATAGAAAGAACGACCCGAGACGTACAAACTGCCTAAATCCAGATCGAGCTGACCGCGCGAGATCTTGGGCTGCACATCAATGTAGGCAAAACAAAATATATGGTGGCAACGTTCGCACCGAAAACCAACCAACCAGCAACATCAAATCGCACTGGTCAAACGGGAAGAATAAAGATAGGAGACTACGGCTTTGAGACCGTTGATAATTTCTCCTATCTAGGGTCGAAAACACAACCGATAACAGCTACGATGATGAAATCCGCGCACGGTTGTTGGCAGCCAACAGCCTATTTCAGCTTATAAAAACTGTTCCACTCGAAACGTCTAACCAAAGGGGCAAAGCTCTTACTGTACAAAACAATGATCTCGCCAGTCCTCATGTATTCCTCGGAGACTTGGGTTCTTAGCAAGAAGAATTGCGAACTCTTGGCCGCGTTCGAGAGAAGAATCCTCTGAAGAATTTGTGGCCCCGTACATGAGGATGGACGATTCCGTAGCATGACCGTCCGGTTGTGGATAAAATCCGGCTCAATAGGTTACGGTGGGCGGGTCACTTGATCCTTATGGATGAGGATGATCCCACCCGGGAAGTCAATAAGGGCAATATCTACGGTAGAAAAAAAGACGAGGCAGATCCTGCCTAAGATGAAGCGATGGTGTAGGCCAGGACGCCAGAAAGCTTTTAGGGATATCGAATTGGTGGACCTCGGCGCAAAACCGGGATGTCTGGAGTTCCTTATTAAGGCAGGCCTAGACCTGATGATGATTCCGTAGCCTACATAACGACGAAATCTATAAGCGATACCATTACCGTCCGGTTGTGGATAAAATCCGATTCAATAGGTTACGGTGGGCGGGTCACTTAATCCGTATGGATGAGGATGATCCCACCCCGGAAGTCAATAAGGGCAATATCTATGGTAGAAAAAGAAGACGAGGCAGACTCTGCCTGAGATGGAGCGATGGCGTAGGTCAGGACGCCAGGCAGCTTTTAGAGATATCGAATTGGTGGACCTCGCGTAAAACCAAGATGTCTGGAGTTCCTTATTAAGGCAGACCTAGACCGGTAACCGGTTGTTGCGCCGTTGATGATGATGAAAGTTATAGGGCGTACCGGATGCTTCCATATGCCCCAGAGTCAGGCTGCTGTAGCAGTATTCGCAACCTCTATTCGAAGGAGACGCAAATGAAGAGCAAAGAAATTCCATGGTCCTCACTCTCTAATAAGTGGAGGCAATCTTATTTTAATAATAATTAAATAATGCCCCCAGGATTGACCGTATACCAAAAGATAATAGACTAGTCTGATTAAAAAGAAACTTTCACCTTGTGATACCTCTACTGGCCCAATTTAACTTTTGCATGTTTTCAATTTTAACAAGTTGGAAACCGGAAGCTCGGTGCTCGTCTGATGAGTTGCCTCTGCCCTGGGCGAAACCGTCAGTCAATTTTTGATTTTTTCGATTTTTAATGCTTGGGGTGCTACGCTCCAAACTAGGGATCCATGGACTAAAAAACGTGAGAGTAAGTTGCTCCTTATTTAGTCCGGTCCACCATCACGTGAATGTGGACTTAGGATCCCGCAGATCCTAAACAACAATCGGTGCTTCAGGTTTGAAAGATTTTGATGCAAAAGTTTAGATTACTTTCATGCATCTATTAACTTTATTTGAACAGGTATTATAACGGAGAATATTTCGAACGCTAGATACCATGCGCACGGACGACCATAATTTTTTTTCAGTAGTTTCTGAGAGTAGTAGAAAGTAATTGACCTCTTTTAGGCACCCGCGCTACTGCTATTTTCCTCCTTAAGACCTTTCATTTGATACGCTCCATATTCGATGAAAAAAACGTTGCACTTCTCTTTTGGGTATGTGAGACCGCGCCTCCTTAAGTTCAACATGCAGCGAAGTAATACATCGCATGTGTGAGGAATCACCATTCCAACTCTTCTATCGAAACCGTTTCTCAGAAAAGTGCGTGTGATCGACCGATTTTAATAAACAAATTAATAAAGTGGAGACCTGGAATTTGTTTTACATTTTGTATCCAAAATTTTACATTTTGCGTTAAAAACTTAACATTCGCAAAAAAAAGTCGGCACTACAAAGTCCAAGGTGATGGAGAAGAAGTAATTTTGACCTAGTATAAAAAATTGTAAAATTCCCACGAAACTTTTCAGTATGATGCCCCGTACTAAAGCCTATATTATTGCATATTATCGGTCTGGAATGAAGAAGAGTGTGCAGCAAATTTTCGAAATATAATAGTATACCATTATTAACTTTATTTCAGCAGATCTCGAATCGGAGAGTATTTTGACAACATCTACGCGCCATCTTCCGTGATTATCTGAAATATCCTCCAGCTCCCTCCCAACGCCACAATTTCCAGAGATCTCTGGACTCCTTCTCTACTGTTTTGCGCCCTTGGTGCGACGCACTCGTCGGCCACCTTGCGAAAGTGGATTCCACTGCATAGGGCAACCCGCAATGTAATTGTCGCCCCTCCTTAATGTGTGACCTATCCGCTGCCACTTCAACCTTCCGTCCTCAGTACGTAGAAGCGCCAGCCCTGTGTGCCGATCAAGTTCTTCATTTTGCGATAGTATCAGGCCAGCGTACTCAGATGATACGATGTAAACAGATGTTCACGAAAGTTTGGAGCTTTCGAGTAACAGTGGAGTTTCTTTTCAAAAAAAATCTTAAAGTAACGTTTACGCCTTTTCATCGATTAGAACGGTATTCTGCATCATGCATTTTTGTCATTCGACGAATACTATCACCGACAATCACCGAATTCACTTGATTTGCCTCTGTCGAGAGTTAGTAGTGGAACAATCAAAATGGTTCTGATGCCACACATCGAGTATCAAAAACGTTTCGAGTATTTAAATAAGAGTAAATGTAAGTGCGTTGTAGCCGATGGGGATTGCTTTGAAGGAAACAATATCGATTTTAATAGATACCAAGGTGGAGTTACAACCGAATGATTTAAAATAGAACAAATACTCTCAGTTAAGCAGGTGCTAAAGAAGGGCTAGTTCAATGTCCCCAGGTCTTTGTAAACTATGAAATAAACATAACTGACACCGAATCGCATTATAGCGCGTTAAACATTTGAAGTCAAAAAAATGCTCCTGGGTCCGAGGTCAGCAACTATACGGGCTAAATACTAATAAAGCCAAAACAAAATGCATGACTTAAACAAGAGGGAAGATACGAGCTAGACAAAATATGACCATTGGGAACTAACATCTGGAGAAAGCCAGTTCTGTAATTTACCTTGATTTGTTGCTCGACCAAGAAGGAAAAATTCAAGATCGAGCAGCACATTCACATAGTGAATAAGAATATTTTTCGTCCTCCTGTCGATTATATAACAGCTTCAATTGGTGACGTTAACGTCGACCTCGACTCCTCCACTTTATAAATTTTGTTTCCAGCGACTTATAATTTAAGATACTCTTGTGTATAGCTTTCTTCGGTGCAGCGATGCATTGCACAAAATATTTGACGAAGTAGATATATTAATTATAGTCAAACTGCAGCAGTTGTAACGGGGCGACCACATGGAGGAAATAGTACAGAAAATAACCCCCAAGCGAACTATGTAAGCCGAAACTCCGGCAGACTCCATAAGAAAAGCCTCGTAAGCTGTGAAGGAATCGGCACTAAAAATTTTATTTTTTGCAAAAACTGAAATTTTTAGTAAAGAAAACGGAAATGGTTTGGGTTCATTTTACATAAACGCTCTAAACGCAAGTTTGCTAAGATTGGTTTGAACATCAAAAGCGGTGGGTAATGCCCAAAAAGACTGATCGAAACAACAATGGCTTGATACTTTGACTCCATTCAGATCAGGCCTTTGATCGAGTAAAATAGTGCAATCGATAAAACCATCCGAAAAAAAGATACATCCCGGTTTTGCGCCGAGGTCCACCAATTCGATATCCCTAAAAGCTGTCTGGCGTCCTGACCTACACCATCGCTCCAGCTCAGGTAGAGTCTGCCCCGTCTTCTTTTTCTACCATAGATATTGCCCTTATAGACTTTCCGGGCAGGAACATCCTCATCCATAGGGATTATGCTAACCGTAACCTGTTGAGCCGAATTTTATCCACAACCTCCTTGTCAGGGTACCGCTCATAGACTTCGTCGTTATTTTGGAGGCCAAAAATTTTTCGAAGGATTCTTCTTTCGAAGGCGGTCAAGAATTCGCAGTTTTTTTTTGCTAAGAACCCAAGTTTCCGAGGAATACATGAGAACTGACACGACCATAGTTTTGTACAGTAGGAGTTTTGAAATATTTCGAGCGAAACAGTTTTTGTAAGCTGAAGTAGGCTCTGTTGGCTGCCAACAGATTTCATCGTCGTAGCTGTTATCGGTTGTTATTTTCGACCCTAGATACGAGAAATTTTCAACGGTCTCAAAGTTGTAGTCTCCTATCTTCATTGTTTTCGTTCGACCAGTGCGGTTCAATGTTGTTCGTTCTTTTGGTTTGGCGCTGACGTTGCCACCATGTACTTTGTCTTGCCTTCATTAATGTGCAGCCCAAGATCTCGCGCCGCCTGCTCGATCTGGATGAAGGTAGACTGTACATCTCGGGTTGTTCTTCCCGTGATGTCGATATCGTCAATGTAGGCCAGTGGTAGGGTGGACTTGAAGAGGATGTTGCCTCTCGCATTCACATTGGCATCGCGAATCACTTTCTCCAGGGCCTGGTTGAAGAGGACGCATGATAGGGGATCTCCTTGTCGTAGTTCGTTATTAATGTTGAATGGTCTCAAGAGTGATCCTGCTGGTTTTATCTGGCCTCGCACATTGGTCAGGGTCAGCCTAGTCAGTCTTATCAATCCTAGTCAGTCTTATCATCGCTTGCCGCAGAGAGAAAATCTGATTTGTTGTTTATTTGCCTGGAATGAAGACTCTTTGATATGGGCCAATGATGTTCTAGGCGTATAGGGCTATCCGGCCTAGCAAGATAGAGGATAATATCTTATAGATGGTACTTAGCAACGTGATACCTCTATAATTGCTCCACTGCGTGATATACCCTTTTTTGTTTTTTTTTGTGCGTACACGGAGGTGGAAAATCTTAGAAAGACACGTCCGCCGCAGCACCGCCGCCCGAACGGCGGAACTACAGCGGGCGCGTGTGGAATTCACACCCACTAAAAACCACCCCCGGTCTCTCCAGCCCCAGCCCCGCGGGACCACCATCGAGGTATTATTTCGCGGGGTAGGTTTGCTCTTAGGCACTCATCCTTCTCCTATTTGCAGCTTTCCTCCTTCTTTGTTCCTTCAGCAACTCGTCCTGCATTTGGATGATTGCGGAGCCAACCGAAAGCCACTTCTCCTCGGACTTCAGCATCTCAGTAACCAACCTCTCCGGGGTTCCGCTCCTGCCCAGCACCTGGTTTAAGCTCCTTCTCTCCATCGCAAATCGTGGGCAGCGAAACATCACATGCTCTGGATCCTCCAGTATGCCATCGCATCTGGGACAGTTCGGAGAATCATCCAACCCAAAGCGGTGCAGATACTGCCTGTAGCAACCACCGTGTCCCGTGAGGAACTGGGTAATGTGGTAGTTGGTCTCCCCATGTTTTCGCTCAAGCCACATCCTAATGTTGGGAATGAGCCTGTACGTCCACCGACCTTTCGTAGACTCGTCCCATCTGCGTTGCCAGAGATCAAGCGACTCTGACCTTGCCGCATTTCTACGCTGTGCATGCCCCTCCACATCTCTGCCCACACAGGCGACGAGTAGAGCAGGATGGAGCGCACCACTCCGGCTAGCACCAACCTCCGGCAATGTTTCGGTCCACCAACATTTGGCAACATTTTTGCAAGTGCCGTGGTGGCACTGGCTGCCTTTTGGCATGCATACTCTAGGTGTTCCCTAAAACTCAATTTGGTGTCAATTATTACCCCCAGCTATTTGATAGCCGGCTTTGATACGACCGTATGTCCACCGACCTCCACTTTTACAGTGTTATTTTTTCTGCGGTTCGTTATTAAGACCGCTTCCGTTTTCGCGTCCGCCAAGGTCAGTCCGGCCTTTTCTAGCCAGAACTTTACCGCTCTCACTGTTTCCGTTGCGTAAACCTCCACATCTTCTGGGTGTTTTGCTACAACAACCACAGCTAGGTCATCAGCAAAGCCGACAATCGTAGTCCCCTCTGGGACGGGAAGAGCAAGCACCCCATTATACATGATATTCCACAACAGGGGACCAAGTACTGATCCCTGTGGTACCCCGGCTGTGACAATGTACTCTTTGGGGCCCTCATCCGTCCCGTACCAGAGAGGACACCTATGTCAGCCAACGCCCGTTTAATTCTATTCCAGTTGGCCGAGTTGAATGCGTTTTTGACATCCAACGCCACCACGGCACAGCAGCCGCCAGAAATCAGTGCACCTTTTGCCAGGTTTACCACCATGCCAATTGCGTCCACCGTAGAGTGAGCGCGTCGGAAACCAAACTGGCGTTCCGACAAACCATTGCTGGCTTCGACGATGGGCAGGAGTCTGTTGTAGATGACTCTCTCCATCATCTTCCCCATTGTATACAACAGGCAGATAGGACGATACGACGCTGGGTTTCCAGGTGGCTTGCCAGGCTTCGGAAGCAACACCAACTTTTGCTTGGCGAAAAGGTCGGGCCTAGTCTTCACTGCCAGTTTCAAAGCTCGGTTGGGGATGCCATCCAAACCTGGGGCCTTGTTGTCACCGAACCTACCACATATTTCCCGCAGCTCCTCCACAGTTACAGGCGGTATTATGCCGTCATTTAGCTGGACAAAAATTTGCCTTCCCCTATTTTCGTAGTGAGGGAACAGAGTGGTAATAACCAGGACAGGACAGGTCACCTGGGGTGATTTCCGCAGCCTTTTCATCACCTCTCTGTAAGCCTCGCCCCAAGGGTTTTTGTCGGCATGGTCGCACAGCTGTTTGAAGCAGTTCTTTTTGCTCCTCCGAATGGCTTCCTTTAGGCGGCCACCGACCGTCGCCACCGGGTTTTCCCCTGAGCCTCTGGCAAAGCCTCCTTGCCCGAAAACATGCGGCTCGCAAACTTGCGATTTCGTTGTTCCACCAGTAGTTGGGTTGCCTACTGGGGAGCAATCGCCTTCTGGGCATAGTAGCATCGCATGCTTCCGTCACCCATCGAGTGATCTGGGTGGCTTTCTCTCCAGACGTACCATTCAGGGATATGTCGGATTTGAGCACCGCGGAAAACGTGTCCCCCTCGAAAGCTTTCACTGTCCAGCCAAGCATACCACCCGGCATTCTGCGGAAACTTTTTTTCGAGCTCGATCCGCCCTTGATCTCTATGCAGATTGCCTGGTGGTCGCTGTGAGTATAGTCCTCACTGACATGCCAAGCGATTCTACTGGCTAAGGTGGCACTCACGTATGTCAGGTCCACTATAGACCCCAGGCCCCTTCCCCAGAAAGTGTACAAAGACCCAACATTCGCCAGTACGTCCAGCTTCGCGAATGCTTCGAGGAGAACACGTCCCCTCACATTAGTTATCCGACTGCCCCATTCAAGAGCCCACGCATTGAAATCGCCTCCTATTATGATCGGCCAACGTCTTCTTGCATCCAAAACAAGAGCAGCAAGCATCCGCTCATACTCGACGAGTGTAGCGCTGGGTGGAGTATAGCAGCTGTAGATGTGGATGCCCTTCACCTTCGCTTTGATGAAGCCCTCCTCCGGGTGCTCAATTATTTCCTCGAAGGCTTGTTCTCCACAAGTCCACAGCGCTGCTTGGCACGTTTGGTCTTTGACCCAAACGCTACCACCGCGGTTTCGGTATGATTCACTTAGTATGGCCACATCGATGTTTTTCTCGCGGATGGTTTGCGCGAGTAAATCCTGCGCCGCCTCGCAGTGGTTGAGGTTGATATACCCCTTTTTATGTATGAGACAGATAATGCCTCGTTGCTAGTCGTCAGGCATTGATTCACTGTTCCATTCTTTCGGCATCAGTTGATGAACCACTTGGTGTAATTGGTTCCCCCATATTTAACCAATTCGGCTGTAATTCCATCGGGTCCTGGCGACTTATGGTATTTAAGCCGATGCATGGCACGGACTGTTTCTTTTATGCTTGGTGGTGGCAGTATTTGTCCGTCGTCTTCAGTTGGCGGGACCTCCAACTCGCCGATATTTTGGTGGTTGAGGAGTTCATCAAAATACTCAACCCATCGCTCCAATATGCCCATTCTGCCGGAAATCAAATTTCCCTCTTTGTCTCGACAGGATGAATATCGAGATGTATAAGGCTTCATCCTGCTGACTTGTTGGTAAAACTTCCGCGCCTGGTGCGGTTGCTCCCTGTACTTTTCAAGTTCACAGACCTGTTCATTCTCCCACGCTTCCTTTTTCCGTCTGTGAAGTCGCTTCTCCGCTCGATGGAGTTCGGGATAATTCTCCGCGCGTGCCCGCGTCCTTTTAGAATGCAGCATTATTCGGTATGCAGCATTCTTCCGTTCCGTTGCTAGCTTACATTCATCGTCAAACCTGCCATTCCGACTTTTCTTGCGGCTGAGGACAAGTATCTTTGTGGCCGTATCGATAATAACGTTCTTCAGGTGGTTGTGAAGATCATTTGCTGATGCTTCATCTCCAGGATCTCTGTTGACTGCGGTTATTGCGGCATCCATTTCGCCCTTATATATGTTGCGGAGGACTGTGTTGTGAATGGCTTCGGTATTTACTCTCACCTAATTGACAGAGGGGATTCTAGGTGGTGTCGTAATTCGAGCTCGGAGCACTATGCCAACGAGATAGTGGTCCGAGGCCCTCCTATAGGTTCTGACATTCATCAAGGCTGAGAGATGGCGTGGTGAAAAAAGATACCAGGCAAGGAATTGGTTTTGGCTTTGCGGACAAGATCCATACTGCAGGACGCGAAAAATAACGGTTTTATAAATAAAGCAAAGAGAAAATGAGATTTATTCAGAAAAATTACGAAAAGTGATCCAGAAGGACCACAGGACCATATTATGCGGTTGAATGAAACCGGATCTAATTAGTAAATCGGCGACTATTTCACGGATAGAAAGCTCCTCTATGACCCTGACGTGAGTCTCCAACGATTGGTAGTGGGCCCATTAGTATGCAATGTGTGTGTACGACTATGTGCTATGGGTGGACTTCCCGCAACCAGACACACTCATTGGCTATATCGACAGCATTGCGCTTGTGGTAATTGATAAACATCCTGAGGATATTATCTGGAGATATGAGACAGCGACCAGATTAATCAATGTATTGCTCTTGCATTTAGGAGAAGCCTCGAAGGATAGAATGGCAGGAAGGAACAAGTCTCATTGTACAAGTAAGCCAGTAGGACTGTAATCCACCCCAAGGTGTAGTGTCTGTAGATACTTCCGTGGGTCGCAGTGAGTTGAAGCTTATCACTAAGGTCTTTAATGTTTTCAACCTTGAAAACAGACAAATATCCTCTCATACCTGGGAAGCTAGAAAGTAGCTTTCAGTTAGTTTCTTTGCATAAGAAAAACGACATTCTAAAGATATCGCAGAAGTTAGAAAAGTTTATAAACGGTCTGTTAACTTATTTCATATGGTATTTGTTACAAACGGTGCGTGAATATTTCTAGACATATTTCTAGACAAGAATATGTAGTCTGTCTAGATTAATGCAGGATTATTTTGATCTATGGTTGATTGAACAACTGCGAATCATTGCGTTTCGAACTAAGATCCCTTACAAGTATGTAGTTTGACAAAGTGTACACGTGTTTTCCGAATGATTTTCTTATTACGGTCTTATTTATGAACTCAACCAAAGTTTCACAAATAATTAAATCCACCCAAGTAAAGTAAATTCTAAACAATGTGCAATAATCAGAATACTCTTATAGTAATATTTGCCTGCAGATAAGGGCAACTGCATTGACCGCAGTTTACTGGGTTCACTAAGTACAATAATTGCAACGGCACGGCCCACACTTTGATTACCATTAATCGTAAAAGTTTTATAATTGGCGCCACATTACTTTTGGCGTGATAGTTCAGATTTCATAATTAGAGTGAGTAGATCTGAAACCACGTAGCTGAAATACATACACACACCAGTACCCGAGTAAGATGACTTTTTCTAAGCTTTGATTACTTTTGCTATCAAACAACTTAGGTTTTTTGCTTTCGTCCATCCCAACTTTGAACTGTTGACCTTACTTTGTATGCCGGTAAAGACAAATAAGGTTTTGTTTAGATTTTTTGTAGACCCATTGTCATATCATCTACCAAGACTATCTACCTCCAATCGTCAAAGAAAAAAAATTATGAGTATTTGTATTGCGCAACTTAAAAAAAAATTTAAAACATCCTCGCAAAATTGTTGAATTGTGTAATTTTTTGTTGAACCAGTTTCGCCATTTCCTTTCTTCTCCTTCTTAAATCTCTGTAGTAATCTCAATGAATTTAAAGACTAAATATAATTTGCAATAAATAACATAAGAAAAGTTCATCAACAATTTCTAAGTTCATCAGAAATGAAGCTATAAAAAATTTAAATTCCTACTATCGTGTCTTATTAAATTATTGTCTTATTATATTCGACAAAGATTGATATGAAGCAAGAATAAAAGTAATTAAACAAGTTCAAAGCACGTAGGCAAATCTGTATCACCGATTTGGTAATTTGCTAGCAGATGTTTTTATTGATCCATGAAGGTAAATTTTTGCAAAATGTTACCTCACATTAATCTACACATCAAATTTTGAGTAATATCAATGCTAAATGGTTCTGGTGCTGTTTTGAAAGCCTAATCACCAGATGTCGAAGAATCACTAGAAAATTCGGATTTGACATACTTAGTAGTAGTTAGCAGACTAAATTGAAAAATTCAAATGGATGTTTATATATATGGTTGCCATTTACTCAAAAATAGGGCACACAGCGTCAATCAAACCACCCGTCATCATTGACGGTTTGTTGAAATATATTTCAGCTTACTCCAGGACTTCCCAAGAAGTTGGCATTTATCTTTCATTACTCTGCGCTATGTGTTTCTAGAGAGATTTACTTATCGGTCATCTTCGGATATTGGATTCCTTATTTTGGCATAGCCCGGGAGGGAGCCGTCGCCTTCTCCTAATGGATAACCTATCCACTGTCACTTTGCCCTCTCATCAACGTTTCCACTAGTATCTGGTGCCGAGCAAGTTCTTCATTATATCATAGCAAAAAAGCCGCTGGCATGATGCATGCATTTGGAGCTTTTGGGCAACATTGTTACTTTCTATATGTTACAACCATATAACAGCACAAGAAGAGCATAGCACGGAACAACCTCGAATTGATGTTAGTGATAGTGATATTTCCAAGTTTTGGAAAAAGCGACGAAAACGGATCTATAACTACTAATGAGCGCTCAAATACTCCAATAACGGTATGTAATAGACGCTGTTCAAAATTTTTCCCTTCTCAAGACAGTCGATGAATCTTATACCATGCGCATCCGAAAATACTGATGCCATAGTCTTGCGTGCCAACTGTTGTGTCTTCGCACGCTTTGCAATCGATTCACCACGTGCAGTTCACTCAGATGACGATCGTTTTGAGTCTGGTATGAAATAATGGAGCCATGTTTCGTCCATTGACACATATCGGCACATAAATTTCATTTTTAACGAAGGAAGAGCTTCAAACACTGTGCACGATTGTCAACTCGTTGTTGTTTTTGGTCGATTGTAAGATCGTGCGGCACCCACTTTCAATAGAGTTGTAGTTTGCATACCCGAACATTCCTGTCCAACACGTTCCTGTGACATCTTTGGAGCCTCAGCTATCTAGTTGAACTTCATCCAAAATTATTCTGCGGGCTTTTTTTAGGTTTTCATCGGTAACAGCTTCTTTGGACCGTCCACTGCGTGCATCGTCTTCGGTGCTCATTTCGCCTCGTTTCAACTTAGCAAACCACTTGTCAACGGTTGATTTTCCTGGTGCCAAGTCCGAATAATGTTGATCAAGGCAAGCCTTCGCTTCAACAGAGTTTTTTTCGTCAAAAATCAATGCTTTATTAACACATGAAATTCCTTTTTAGGCATTTTTTCAAACTAACCAAAGTTGCTTCACTCAAAACTAACAGTCGGATATATGTCAAATTTGTACACGTGTCTTTTGAAGGTTAGGTTTAGCTAAAAACCATATGGATTTAATACTAGCCATCTGTTTGTTAGCCTACGAAATTTTCAGCTCACCTGGTATTTGAGGAAAGATGTTATGGTCCATTGAAACCCTTCAAGCTCTCTAGACAAGGCATCATAGAAAAATATCGGCGACAAGATGGCACCACTGGCGGACTCTGCGTTGGACTTCAAAATTCCTCCGAAATTTTACCTCAATGTGACACATGGTATCCAGCGATATCATACGCCGCTCTGATAATAGCTATGCAAGAGCATTTCAGATACAATTCCTGTTCACGTTGCCGAAACCTTCTCAAAATCAATAAAAGGCAGATACAGCTGAGATCTAAACTCCGCGGACTGCTCATGATCCCAAGAGTGCAGTAACCGTGCAGGAGAATCCAGAATGAGAGCCACCTTATGCTTTGCCGACCAAACATTCGAGATGTTCCTTGATGCGTTCCAGGATTGACTTAACTATATGCAACAACAAAAACCACGGATATATCTCTTTCGAAATCTGAACGAAAGTCCTCTTCTTCCACTTCCTGGGAAAGATCCTGAATTGCGAATTTCTCCCTACAAGTTAGCAGCTCTCTAAAAAAGCACACGAACTTCTTTTTTAAGGTTTTGTGTAAAATAAAATCTTATTACAATCAATTTAATTTTTGTCTTTTTTTCTTCTTTGGAAGGTGGAAAGGTTCGAAACCTACTGCTGACTGCAGCCATGCAGTTATGTGAAACTCTTACTCACTAAAACCACCTCCTCCACTCTTCTCGCTAGGCTGCTCTTAAGCATTGCATTGTGGCGCTGGATCAATCCTTAACTGCGGCTCGTTGTGGTTTCCTCTTCTCTCTCTCTTCTTTCCTTCGAAATTCATCCTGCCTAAGCTGTTCGTGAATTGTTCCCAATACTTGTTCGACTTGATCCCAATTGTTGACACCAGCATGAGCCCCATAATATTTTCAGGTGTTAAGCACCCATCTGACAGCCTCTAATTTCGTTCGGCGCGCAGAAAACATGGGGCAATCAAACGCAAATGCTTCACATTTGCAGCGGCATCTTGAGCAGTATGCTGAATCGTTAGGCCCAAATCGATGGAGGTATGAACGATAATTTCCCTCTTCCTAACTCATAGCTTAACTCCCCGCGTCTTCATCGAATCTATGTTAGAATGTCTCGAATGATACGATATGTCCAAAGACCAGTTTGTGACTCGTCCCATCTCTTTTGCCCTTTTAAGATAGATTGTTAGATGCCGCCAAAATGTCTTAGACTCCCCGGTTGTATACGTTTTGTTGTAGAGATGCCGGCCTTCATTCACCATGGACAGGATCCCTGCTAATATGCATACTACTTCTCCTCATGTTACTCGGTAAGCACGGCATGTCCGGAATGCATTTAGCCGATATACCTAGTTTCGCTTATGTATCACGACAGTTGCCCATATTTAAACTGTGGGAAGTAACACAGAACACACAAGAAAAAAGAAAGCATTAGCTTTGTTCGGCGCACCAAAGTTCGGTAGTATTCATGAGATAGTTACATTATATTTCTTAAAGCAAAGCCTTCCACTTCTGCAATTGTGAGCAACCTATTGTATATCACTCGTTCAAATAATTTTCCAATGGTATTGTGGCGCGGCAGGATCTGCAGCATTCGAAATTTATTTCGGATGTTGCGGATGCGGACGGGTAGATGGCGCTGAACGTGGAAACTCTCCACTCACGCGTTTTCAGAACGCACCGGGGAAGTGGAGAGCCAGCGGTAAAAAAGTGCCGTTGGTTGGGACAGTAAGGACCGCATGGAAATAAGTCGGTCTCTTCTGTTCCCAACCGCGAGACAGATCACTTCAGCGCGAGTAATAAAAAAGTATTGTAAGAATTAAATAAAGTAAATCAAGTCAAATCATTACAAGTCCAATCTTTTGATTTCTTTCAATCCGATCTCGACTTTTCTATTACGAAAATTCCCCGGGCATCTCACAAGAGCGAGCTTGTCGTGAGAACAGTAAAGTTTCGATTCCGCCTCGTGAAGTTTAGTTAAAGTGGTGACCCCGAAGAACAGCATCCTTGGGAACTCCAGCATCAGCGATCCCAAATAAATCGTTCCCACCAGTTGCTCCGCAACAAACAACAAAGAAAGGATCGCAGTGTTTTCCCAAAATCTCGATCTTCAGCCCGGTGCGCGTAGCACATTCAACGGATTGGCACTTTTCTCGCCCGAAAACGAGTCTTGCTTTCGCTGCGTTGCTACAACGTCGGGGATAGTACGAAAACATTTCGCTCAGTCATCGCATCGCGAGCTAATCACCCAGCGCGCCCAAGTAGAGCCGAGCGCGCCCACGGCTCGAGCTGTCTAAGTGCCACCGGCGGACATTTTCGTCGCCCTTTCCTCGTTGCTCGGCCGGTCAAGTCAATCAACTGTCGAATTGCGGAACTGGGAACTCACAGGAAGGAAACGGCAGGTAGAGTCACGTAGCAGGGACAGGAGTAGCCGCGGCAACGATCAGCAGTAGCGACTGCTTATCGCATTCACGCCAGCCCGAGCCGGGAATCAACAGATCGGAGAGCTGTCCGGCCGTCATCCGCCCAACTTAAGCAGCAGCAGCAGCGGAGCCAACGCATTCCGGAACTCTTGCTTCCTTGCAGCCGAGCGGAAAATCGATAAATTTTCAATTGAAGAAGTGTTTGCGTATTCTCATCAGCCTCTGTCAAAATAATTGTTTGAAATTGAAATATTATTTAAAGAAAAAGTGACAATAAAATTAAAGCCGCTGCAAGAGACGGCGTTGAGGTGTTTCAAATCGCAAGTTCTCTGTTTTCCCGGTGTTTTTGGTCTGCGCTGGAGAGCGTCCGCTTCGGTCGTCGTTTCCTTTTTTCTCGTTTCGTGCGTGCATTTGTGGGTGCGGCCTGCCGTGTCGGTGTAAATTTCACCGCGTTTCAGTATAAACTCACCGCGTCTGCATCACAATCTCGTACTTCTCGGTAGGAAAATGTCGTTTGACAATAAAGACGCGGCAGGCCCATCGGATCCACAAGTGACCGCCCTCGCCGTACGCGTTCCTCCGTTTTGGCGTCGGAACCCCGAGCTGTGGTTCGTGCATTTGGAAGCACAGTTCCAAATGTCCGGTATCACATCGGACGCGACCCGTTTCAACTACGCGGTGGTCGGCCTGGACGAAGAGTCCATACTTCTGGTGTCCGACGTGGTGAAGTCGGCATCGTACGCTCAGCTCAAGAGCGAGTTGATCAGGCGCCTGTCGGCAAGCGAGTCGGCAAAATTAGACCACTTGCTGGCGGGTTTAACGTTGGGTGATCGAACTCCCAGCCAATTGCTTCGTGAAATGAGGCAATTGGGTGGGAGCAAGATCGGCGACGACCTGAT
This sequence comes from Hermetia illucens, assembly GCF_905115235.1. Classification (NCBI taxonomy): domain Eukaryota; kingdom Metazoa; phylum Arthropoda; class Insecta; order Diptera; family Stratiomyidae; genus Hermetia; species Hermetia illucens. The sequence goes on along the minus strand of NC_051850.1, from coordinate 129,664,751 downwards.
CAAGTCGCTCTGGCTGCGTCGGCTCCCGGAGGGCACCCAGGCGATCCTAGCCTGCGTCTCCGGTTCCTTGGAGGAACTAGCAGCAACGGCCGATCAAGTACAGGAGGTGTACGTTCGCCCAACCATAGCGGCCGTTCAAACACCGTCGGACGAGGTCAGCGACTTACGGCGCGAGATCGCGGCCTTAACTGCCAGCGTGGCCGAGATGCGGGCGACGTTGGACGCTCAGCGTTCGAGTGCCAGGCCGCGAGCTCGCTCACGGTCTGCCACACGAAAAGGGCGTTCGGGTAGCAGGTCGTCAAGACAGCCTGCGGACCAGGGTATTTGCTGGTATCATCGTAACTTCGGAGATAAAGCGACAAGATGTACGCTACCTTGCAAATTCGCGCCTACCACAAAAAACTAGGTCCGCGGGGGGTCTTGGCGACGGCCACCCAGAGCGCAGCGCCACGTCGCCTAACTATTTTCGACCCCCTCAGCAGGCGCAACTACCTCGTCGACACGGGTGCGGAGGTTTCGGTTCTTCCCGTACCCCAGCATCATCGACTATATCCACAACCCCTCAAACTGGCGGCAGCAAATTCCTCCCGCATCAATACATACGGGTACAGGCAAGTGGACGTGAGTCTTGGCTTGCGTAGGACGTTTCCGTGGCGTTTCATCCTGGCGGATGTCAGCTTCCCCATATTAGGCGCAGACTTCTTGTGTCACTATGGGTTGCTGGTGGACTTGCAAAATAAGTCCCTTATAGACCCCACAACCAAACTAAATTCGTCGGGCCAAATGGTATCTCACGCTGACAATAACCTTTCCGTTCTTTTGGAAGACATCTCCGACTCTCGTGTTCGGACACTCCTCCAAAAGTTCAGCCAGATAACTACCGAATGTAGTCTCTCGAAACCAGTAAAGCACAATGTGCAGCACCACATAAATACTACTGGTTCCCCGATTTTCTCAAAGGTGCGTCCTCTACCACCCCAGAAACTGGCTATCGCGCGGAAAGAATTTGAACAACTTGTTCAACAGGGTATCTGCAGGCCCTCAAACAGCTGTTGGTCTTCCCCTTTACATATGGTCCCTAAGCCAAATGGCGAATGGCGTCCCTGTGGGGATTACAGAAGGCTAAACGCACAGACTGTTCCTGACCGATATCCGATTCCACTCATCCACGACTTTGCGCATCACCTCGCGAATTGCCGCATCTTTTCGACCTTGGACTTAGCCAAGGCATACCACCAAATCCCAGTAGCTCCTGAAGACATTCCAAAGACGGCAATATGCACACCCTTTGGACTCTTCGAGTTCACCCGAATGACTTTCGGATTGTGCAATGCGGCGCAAACCTTTCAAAGGTTCATTCACTCAGTCCTGCGAAACCTCGATTTCTGTTTCGTCTATTTGGATGATGTTTTGGTCGCTTCTTCTACTGAGTCTGAGCACTTAGCCCATCTCGAGTGCATTTTTCAACGTCTCCTTGAGGCCGGTTTAGTCTTAAACGTTGAGAAGTGCAAATTCCTTCAAAAACAGGTGAGATTCCTCGGCCACTCCATTTCCTCTGAAGGAATACAGCCCGACCCAGACAAGGTGCAAGCAATCACAAGCTTCCCGCGTCCAAAAACAGTGAGGGAGTTGAGGAGGTTCTTGGGCATGCTAAACTTTTACCGTCGTTTCCTGCCCAAGGCCGCCCATCACCAGTCCGTTTTGAACGCGTACTTGTCTGGCCCCAAAACAAAAGACACACGAGAGATTGTGTGGTCTGAAGAGGCTGTCTGCGCGTTCAATAAATCCAGACAGCAACTGGCTGATGCTACACTTTTGGCATTTCCTCATCAAGATGCACCCCTAGCCGTTTTTGTTGATGCCTCTGACATCGCAGTAGGTGCTGCCCTTCACCAAAAGGTGGACCAAGTTTGGCAGCCGTTGAGCTTCTTCTCGAAGCAGTTAAATCCCGCTCAACGGAACTACAGCACCTACGATCGCGAACTGCTCGCCGCATACCTGTCCATCAAATACTTCCGTTTCTCCCTAGAAGGCAGGCCGTTCACAGTGTTCACGGACCATAAGCCTCTCACGTTCGCTTTGAAACAGAAGCCCGACAAAGCGTCCCCTCGTCAGCTTCGACACCTGAGCTTCATAAGCCAGTTCACGTCAGACATCCAGCACGTGTCCGGGAAGGACAACATTGTTGCTGACGCTTTGTCTCGTGTCTCCGAAGCCAACATCCCCGCCTCACTCGATTTCTCGGCTATTGCCAAGGCGCAAGTGGATGACGCAGCACTTCAGAGCCTCAAGTCCAACCCCAAATACAAATTTCGGGAGTTGCCCATCTTCGGCTCAAACCTCTTGCTCTGCTGCGAAGACTCGGAAAAGGGACCTCGGCCATACATTCCGGCCACATTTCGCAAGGAAGTGTTCCACGCAGTTCACGACTTGGCGCATCCCGGCATCAGGACAACAAACCGGTTAGTCACCGGAAAATACTTCTGGCCCTCCATGAACAAGGATATCAATTCCTGGGCCAGAGAGTGCATCGCATGCCAGAAGTGTAAAGTCTCCAGGCATGTAAGGAAAGAAGTGGGCTCATTCCCCCGCACTACCAAGCGTTTCCACACCATACACCTCGACATAATAGGGCCTTTGCGAGACTCGCACGGTTACAAGTATTGCCTCACAATCATCGACAGGTTCACGCGGTGGCCTGAGGCAATACCTCTGAAGGACATTACGGCGCAATCTTGTGCCGAAGCCCTCTGCCGAGAGTGGATACCTCGCTTTGGCGTCCCTGCAGTGATCGTCACTGACCAGGGAATGCAATTTGAGTCCACCCTTTTCTCCGAGTTAGGCAAACTCCTGGGTTTTAAACGCCAGCGGACCACTGCATACCACCCGCAGTCCAATGGGATGCTAGAACGTTGGCACCGGACGCTGAAAGCCGCCATTATGGCACGCGACGACCCGTCCTGGACTCAAGTCTTGCCTCTCGTCCTACTCGGCCTTCGTACAACCCGCCGAGAGGAATTTGCTGCCAGCCCCGCGGAGCTGGTTTACGGGGAGAATCCAAGACTCCCAAGCGATCCGGTCTTCGACAAGAGATCGGGTCTCACGGAGTCGGGGTTGGTGCGTCTGCTGAGGGACAATCTCCGTCGCATCAAAGCGCCACCACCCACTCGACACTCGTCCATACCTGCTTGTTCGCCCAAGGAACTGGACACATGCACGCACGTGCTGATCAGGACGGATGCCGTCCGGAAGCCGCTGCAGCCTCCATATGAGGGCCCGTACCGCGTTCTCGAGCGGGGAGAACATTTTTTCCAGCTCGAGATCGGTGGTCACAAAAAGGCGGTCTCTTTGTCCAGGCTGAAACCCGTGTGCGCCCCGAAGCAACGTCGTGTCCGCTTTGTGGATTAACGGCGAACGAAGTTCGGGGATCCGTCGCCGAAACCCCTAGGTTTCGTCTGGGGGCGGAGTGATGTGGCGCGGCAGGATCTGCAGCATTCGAAATTTATTTCGGATGTTGCGGATGCGGACGGGTAGATGGCGCTGAACGTGGAAACTCTCCACTCACGCGTTTTCAGAACGCACCGGGGAAGTGGAGAGCCAGCGGTAAAAAAGTGCCGTTGGTTGGGACAGTAAGGACCGCATGGAAATAAGTCGGTCTCTTCTGTTCCCAACCGCGAGACAGATCACTTCAGCGCGAGTAATAAAAAAGTATTGTAAGAATTAAATAAAGTAAATCAAGTCAAATCATTACAAGTCCAATCTTTTGATTTCTTTCAATCCGATCTCGACTTTTCTATTACGAAAATTCCCCGGGCATCTCACAAGAGCGAGCTTGTCGTGAGAACAGTAAAGTTTCGATTCCGCCTCGTGAAGTTTAGTTAAAGTATTGACGGGACATATCAGTCGTTCTGAATAGAGGTCACCTAATAGTTTACCTGACTTCAGAATGACTATTAGCTTTCGGAGCTTTCATTACTCGGGAAATTCTCCTCCCTTAAGGCATGCCGTAAAAACTAGGTCAAACATATCCGGTGCTGTCCTGACTGCCACTTTTAAGACGATATTCGGGATTCCATTCGGGCCTGGGTTCTTATTTTCTATGAGTTCCTTTGCTGCATCTAGAACGTCCTCATCTACCACTTCGTCGGGGTTTACTTGCACTACCGCTGAAATTTTTCCTTGCAGAATTTTTAGAAATAGCTGTAGGTTTTGACCCGAAAATGTAAGGAAAGATATTAACTATAAATTTTCATGCAAGCAGCGAATAACATCGTTCTACATTAAGGGCAAATATCTCGATTAATATATTTCGAAGTTGATGGACGAAGCAGGAAAACGGGGCTGAAAAGTGATCTTCTCTTTCACTGACCCATTTATGGAAACTACTCAACCGAAAAATCTCAAAAAATAGAAAGTTTCCACTATACGGTGTCTACGTTCTAAAGTGCATTCCATAGTGATATTTACTCAAATAATGTTAATGATAGTATATTACTCTATTTTTAGAAATTGACAATTGACTCTTAAACTCATTTTAGAATCATAAAATACAGCAATGTAGGTCCTCAGTCTTTCGTCACGCTTCATGCAGCGTCTGATGAGTTGCCTCTGCCGTGGACGAAACCGCCAGTCATTCTATTTTTAGATAAACTTGGGTATTTAACTCAAAAAGAGGAGTCCGTGGACTACAAGAGAGGGAGTAAGTTGCTTCCTAAGTGATCCGATCCGTCATCAAGTAGATGCAGACTCAGCACTACCAGCATCCTCAACAAAAAATTCAGTTGGGCCCGACGCATTTCACTTCAATATAATTCGCACTCATGTCATGTTTGCGATTTATAGAAATGGAGCGATTACCACCTGTCGCTAATTTCGATCACGCTGCTCCCAGAGCAGAGGTGAGGCAGTGTCTGATGATTTGCCTCTGCGCTGGTCGAAACTGTCAGTCAATTTCTGTTTTCTCTAGCCTTTAACGCGTTCAGCATCGGCACGTCTTGCCATTTTGCTTGATCATAGGTCTGATCAAATGGCTCTCAAATCTCCAATTTATAAACGAACCAGATAATATTTGGTGCAATATACTATATTATGGTCGAATAAGATGAAAATTGTGCAATTTGATATCATCAAAGGAAAACAATATGTAAGACGGCCTCCAAAGCAAGCATTTCATGCGAAGTTTACCACAAAGATAGTCAAGCACCGAGGTCTGAAAATAATGCTATGCTTCCCGTGGAATGGTGTTGTATGGATCGTCGGCAGCATGGATGCCCCCTATCATATAAGTCAAATATTAGAGGACGTTATGTTACCTTACGCTGAAGAGGAAATGCCATTACGCTGGGTCTTCCAAGAGAATAACGACCCGAAGCACACATCCAAAAAAGCAAAAGATTGGTTTCGAGCCCATAACATTAGGGTCATGGAGTGGCCAACGCAATTACCGGACCTTAATCCTAGAGAACATCTTTCGATAGATGTGAAGAAAGGAGTCAGAGACGCAAAACCAATAAATAGTCAACAGTTATGGCAGGCTGCAAATATACTTCAGAATCCATACCGCTTACAAGATGCCGCTCTTTGACAAGATCTATCAGGTCCAGATATCAAGAAGTAATTAAATTTCATGGTGGAGCTACTTCATATTGAATGTCATACAAATATTTTTCTTAAAGGAACACATCCAGACTTACTATTATACCTTTCTTCTATGGGTTCTTACTTTTTCGAATGGGCATTTTCGGACTTAAAGTAACATTGCCGCCAAGTAAAAAAAAAGTAAAAAAAGTCCCACACTCTGGCGTCCTCAAGCCAAAATCTTTCTACCTCCTTAAAAAAAACAAAAAAAAGACTCAAAACTTAGTTTTAAACCCCACTTAAAGTTTACTGGCCGAAAACCAGCGGTCATCAGTTCGACATTAGCAAGGATGTTTCCAAATATAGGCGGCCCGAAAAACAGCCGACGATTACTTTCATCGGGAGTCGTCAGCTCTATTCTTTTATACGAGATACCAATGTGGGCATCTGCGTTTCAAGCTGCATCTCAGCCAAGTGCTCCCCGCACATAGTCCGCCTACAGGGCAACATCATATGAAGCAGCATGCAATGAAGCAAGCCGCTTGTATGAAGAGCAGGAAGCGAGCCTTAGCAAGCAAACTGAACGAATTAGGTCATTGGCTGCATGGCAAACAGGAGAAGGAGAAACCTCGAAAATAAGCTGGGGTCCCCATTAACGGTGCAAAATCTCATTAGCTATATGATGAAATCGGATACCGCGTGGAATGCAGCAGTTGGAGCGGTGAAACGCATGCACCAACGGCTAAAAGAAGCAGAAGCTGAGCGGAGACATAGAAGTCAAGCTAATGCAACTAATACCATATAAAGCAGGAGCAGCTATTCCATGAATAGTTAATAAACTGAACAGCCCCGCGGAGCAATTCCAAGACGGTGGTCCCGCGGGGAGAGCGTGGAGAAAATATGGGAAGTTTCAGTCCGTAAAAGTCCGGCATGTGCGTCTTCGATTCTAGCGTTTCCATGATGGATTTCTCCCAGCCAAAAAAAAGACAGACAGAGGGACATCGCCTCGATTCCACAACAACAAGGTTTTTTTTCACACAAAACCTTAAAAAGGGCTGGGGAGAAGTACATTCTTCATTAATGGAATTTTAATATTTCACTCGAATGTCAATTATTCTCGTTAATTACGCCAGTATCTTATTTGCATGGCTTAGGATGCAATTAATTCGCATAAAATTGATAAGTTCGGATTTCCATGAAACTTGGCATGCATATGGGCGATACTGTCCTCTATGCTGGATGAATTAAAAGAGGATTCTTGAGTTAATTTCTAAAAGCTGGTAATATAATATTGTTTATTTGAGCAGATATTGGAATAGGACATATTTTCAGGCCTAGATTTCACAAAAATGTTTTACACAAAACCTTAAAGGCGGCTGCAGATAAGTAGATTCTGCATAAATGGGACTTTCACTTTCACGTGAATGTCAATTATTTTCATTAATTATTATGACAGCATCTTATTTGCATGGCTTTATAAGCAGTAAATTTGCGCGAAATCGTTAAATTTGAACTGCTATAACTTTTGCGCTAATAGGTGGATTTGCGTGAAACTTGGCAAAATTTAGTATTCCTAGGGCAAATTTAAAAGGGTTTTTCAGTCAATTTCAAAAAGTCGGTAATATACTATTAGTCAGTTTATTTGAGCAGATATCGGAATGGATCATATTCTGATTTTTTCCGGATTTTTGGATTAGGCAGTTTCCAAAAATGAGTCCTTCCTCACTTTAAGTGTGCACATCTTGACCCCTTAGTAGCGCACTTCACAATCCAAGTCAAAATTAATATCTGATTCGGAAAGTACTAACCGAAACCTTTCATTTGATACCCCACATTACTATATTCGATGAAAAAAAATTTGACATCCCCCTTTTCATGTCTCTCCCATCCCATCTTCTTTTATGCGCGGAATTTCATAGTTATATGTCCACCAGATTTCGTTCGGATCGGCCATTTTAGAGAAAAGGGCGTGTGACAGACAGACAGACAAACAGAGAGACAGTGAATCGATTTCAATAAGGTTCTGTTTTATACAAAACCTTAAAAATGAAGATACATTTCAGCATTACTTTTAGCATTTTTTACCCTCAATATATGTTACTATTAAAATAAATATTAGTTCTGTCAAATAAATCTCAATATATTTTTAAAGCATATTCACTTGTTACTTTGGTTGTTCATATGTACGTTCTTCCCGTGCAAATGATGTCATATCGTTTCCGCAGAGGGTTATTCTATAGCTTTTATGATGTGGTAAACTGTATTGATCGAATCTGATAATTTGTCTTGTAACCACAAATAGCGTAACTTTGGCAGACCAAAGTTTCGGCCATTTTACTGTTCAGCGAAAAATGATATTGCCAAATTTTAAATTCATTTCGGTTGCGATTTGTTGCGAGGTAACGGCACAGTATTCATTATCCACAGATCAAAGATGATCTGCGGAGTCGGTGCTTGTCCGAGATTTGCCAGTGATATCCAAGCAAAGGTAATAGCGATACTGGAGCCCTGTGGGGGCATGATCTGAGCCTCATGCGTAACATACTCATTCTGACCGGCAGCTAGACGACCATTAAGGCTTTGTACTCAGTGGGGATATCCCCCAGGCTGATGGAGCAACACTGGAACGCGCTGAACAGTCTGGGAAGTACGCTTAAATTCACCCATTTCTGGGCTCTTTATCCTAGATACATAGAGGGGAATGAGTGGACCGACGAACCGGATAGACGAAGCCCCGCTGTTAACAGTTCCTTGGGAGGCGCAGTTGGCGTCCTGCTGACGACTTGGAAAAGCGGAATTTATTTGCAACATTTAAGAATGACTGATTTCATGTGGCGAAGGCTCACCGCCTGCGCTTAGTTAAGGAGAATCTGGTTCCTCTATAACAAGACTCGATCGCGAGGGCTTCTGAGCCGGACACACCCAACAACGTACGATTTGCACGGAGCACTGACCTATAGAGGACTATGTTGCCAGGCTCTGCGTACCCTTCAATTTGCATTGCGCAAGTAGCGGCCAAGAGAAAAAAACCTTCAAGCATTTCCTTTGCGATCTCCCAGTTCTAACTGTGGCCAGGCTACGAACACCAGATAAGCAAGTTTTTGCGAATCTTAAAGAAATCTCTTGGCTGAAGCTGCTATCCGTCGCAAACCCGAAGGGCTAGGTCTGCCGATCTGAGTCGATTGGATTCTGCTCTCATTACTGAACGGACCAAATACTAAAAAAGAACAAGTTCACTTAGAAAAAACAGAACTTTTTCCCATTAGAATGGGAAAAACACTGCTCTGACCAACATGTTTTCAAAACACTCCATCATTTACAAAACAATCCTTTTTATATTTTTCCAGAAAAACTGTTATTGTTTCTGTTTCTGTTTTTGTTGGTTTTGTAAAAATGCGGCATAAATGATAAAATGAAAAGTATGAAAAATAATGAGAAACTTTCTTTTAGTCTATTATAACCTTTCACTTTCTTTGAGTTATGTAGAAATTATCATATTAATTGAACCCTTGACAATTACAGCAGATTAGCTGCTCTTGTCGTCAGTTAGCTCTTCAGAATAACCAACAGTAGTTTACTTTCTTGAAGGAGCCTTTTTAGAATGAGAAAAATTGGAAACAATCGTCTTAAATGGACATAATTCCTTAGTTAAGCTATTGTGAACAGGGAGGTTATTCTGGGATGCTATCTGTGGGTGATATGACCGGCAGTTAAGCGAAAAGGGCGTTCACCCAGCAGTCGCATGGTATCACCCATATGGTGCATATGTACACGATGCATTGTTTGTATGAATTTCTACAGGAATACGAAAGTATCTATGAGAGGCAGGAAGATCCCGGTACAAAATATTAGTTGACAATATCACGCAAACCAGTAGTTTGAAGTTCATCTTTATTACTGTAATGACAAACAAGAAACCGCAGGATGTAAAGCAGATTATAAAGCGAATAATAGACTGTTATCAATAGATGTTTGCAGCAGCTCTACGAAAGTTATTACTGCAGTTTCAGAGGCCATATCTCTACCTCATTTTTTGCTAATGTCCCTTTATATTTGTGAGAAATTGTGAAGAATCTGATAAGGTCAAGACGTACAAATTAGAATGCAAGACAAGAAAATGATTTTGCAAAACAATCGTTCTATTATCAAGCAGGGAAGCTTTTTCCTATTTCCCATTTATACTCGAGAAACTTTTTCCCCTGAATCGGGAATTTTAAAAATTATCACTGACTCATTACTCTCTTAATGATTATTGCATTATTTGTAATTATCAGCCTATATTAAGTAAAAAATATTTCAAAGCAGATTAATTTGACTTCCAGCGACTTAAGAACGTAAAAATGAACATAAAACGATTACAAACAAGCATTCAATTTACTGATATTTTCTAGACAATTGAAGGGCTAGCTCCAAACGGGTGATAAGATGGTGGATCTGTCTTGGAAATTAGGGCAAGGCACTAGGTTTATCATGAATAAATTACCATTGTAAGAACGCGACGATCACGTGAAATATGATTTTTTCCTGCCACTCGAAAAAGTATTTTTAGACGTGAGGGTGGAAATTGCAGAAAATTTTACATGGTGAAATTATAATCATATTAATTTGTGTTATTCAGGAATAAGACAGTCTTTATTATTACTGCCTTTTACTGAACGTATCATTTGCTTATTTCAATTGATTGATTGATTGATATTTACTCAACTAGTATTCATTGGTATGCAAGTTGATTGTCCAGTAAAAGTTTGTAGCCATACACCAGACCATTTTGATAAGATTGGCTTCATTTTTACCATCGCAAAATACAAACAAAAGCTGTTTTCAATTTCGAAATGTTTTGCCAATAGAACCTTGTGAAGTCTACGGAAATCAACCTGATTTCACATAAATACCATTAATTATACTGTGTTATCAGCTCGTGTTAACTTTTTATTGTAGGTGAACCGGCGCCTCTACAGTGTCCTGTGACAAATATAGAGAAGAAAGAGCCATTACAATAAATAGGTTGTTTATACGAACATTCAATGTGGCTTAATTATTTCGAGGATAGAAGTAAATACGAATCGGAAGACCCTTGGAAATAAGAGTTCTATAACAGAGACTCTTCTATGATATATTTTTAAAAGAGAGGATTTTTTTTATTTGTAATTGTCACTTTATGTCAAGGAACAAGTAATCTTTTTATTTTCGATTAACAAAGAGATTCAGGAAAATTAATGCATATTGTCTTTTTGGAAACAAGTCGGGATACCGGAAGCTGGTACTTCGGGGATAAAGGTTTTGGGTTCATTTTACGTGAGAAACTTTCTACGCACATTTTTCCACTTCATTCCAAACCTAAAATATTCCTTCATATTTTTTTCAAACTATAAGATATACGTACATATTACAGGCAGATATTATGCTCACCCTAAACAGATAAACATTGCCTATTACTGAATACTATACTTATACATGCATTAACATTAATTGATCGTGCGCATATTCCCGATTTACTTCTTGCACAAAACTATACATATGTACATATACAGCAAGTATATTGAATACCGCTGGTTTAATCTATAAATATATTTATCTGAATTAGGCACTATCCTAACGCTTTATTACACATGTTGATAATCACTAAAACGAAATGTTAGTCCAACGACCCCCGATTCCTATGAGCTTACTTTTAAAGGCTTTGTGTCAAAAAAATAGATTCAATGTCTGTTTGTTTGTCACACCCGATTTACTCGGAAACGGCTGAACCGATTGTCACCAAATTTGGTGAGAACATGTGGTTTGTGTGCCCTTTACATGCATCGCGGCGTCATTTTGTGTTGAGTTTGAAGGGGGACTCCCCATAAATGCGAAAGGGGGGGGGGGGGTGTTCATTTTTTTTTCACAGAACATGATCATGAAGAGTATCAAATGAAAGGGTTCAATTAGTACTTTCCGAAACTGATCTTATTACTTATACTGGGTAAAACATATGGCGCAAAATGTGTGCCCCAAAAAGTGAAAAAGTTCTCGTTCTTAGAACACATCCAACCGAAAAATTTGAAAAAAATCAGTGATGAATTTGCCGCAAAACTCCCCTCAAATTCATCCTAGAAGTACATAATTTGGCATCAAAATAGGCGATAATATAGGACATAATTCTGAAATTTGAAGGCAATCCATTTATTATTAACTAAGTTATAAAAGGTCAAAGTTTCGCACATCTGGTAAATTCACTGCACCCTAAGACAACCCTGGGACAACCAACAGATCTGTGAACTCGAAAAGTACAGGGAGCAACCCACCAGGCGCGCAAGTTTTACCAACAAGTCAGCAAGAGGAAGCCTTATACACCTCGATGCTCATCCTGTCGAGACAAAGGAAGAAATTTTATTTCCGACAGAATGGACATATTGCAACAATGGGTTGAGTATTTTGATCAACTGCTCAACAAACAGAACATCGGCGAGTTGGAGATTCCGCCAACTGAACACGACGAACAAATACTGCCACCACCAAGTATAGAAGAAACAGCCCATGCAATTCTTCGGTTAAAAAATCATAAGTCGCCAGGAGCCGATGGAATTAAATGGTTAAATATGGAGGCGACCAATTACACCAAGTGGTTCATCAACTTATGCTCAAAGTGTGGGACAGCGCTTCAATGCCTGACGACTAGCAACGTGGCATTATTTGTCTCATACATGAAAAGGGAGATATCAAACAGTGCAGCAATTATAGAGGTATCACGTTGCTGAGTACCGCCTATAAGATATTCTCCGCTATCTTGCTAGGTCGGATAGCCCCATATGTCCAGAACATCATTCACCCATACCAGTGAGTCTTCACTCCAGGCAAATCAGCAACAGATCAGATTTTCTCTGTGTGGCAAGTGATAGAAAAACTGTTGGAATATAGACATCAGTTGCACCATCTTTTCATTGACTTTAAAACCGCCTATGATAGCATAGGCAGGGTAAAACTGTACACGGCCATGAGGGAATTCGGTATCCCGACGAAATTGATAAGACTGACTAGGTTGACCCTGGCCAACGTGCGAGGCCAGATAAAAGCAGCAGGATCACTCTCAAGGCCATTCGACATCAACAGCGGTTTACGAGAAGCGGATGCCCCATTATGCCTCCTCTTTAACCTGGCCCTCAAGAAAGTGATGCTGAGGTAAATACAAGAGGTATCATCCTCTTTAAGTCCACTCAACTACTGGCCTACGCTGACGATATCGACATCATGGGAAGAACCACCCGAGAAGTACAACCTGCCTTCATCCAGATCGAGCAAGCGGCGCGAGATCTTGGGCTGTACATCAATGAAGGCAAGACAAAGTGCCAACGTCAGCACCGAAAACCAACCAACCAACAACATCAAACCGCACGGGAAAGATAGGAGAATACAACTTCCATTGATTATTTTCTCCTATCTAGGGTCGAAAATCACAACCGATAACAACTACGATATGAAATCCATGCACGGTTGTTGTCAGCCAACAGAGATGCAGCTCACAAAAACTGTTCCGCTCGAAACGTCTCACTTACCGTACAAGACAATGATCTTGCCAGCCCTCGTGTATTCCTCGGAGACTTGGGTTCTTAGGAAGAAAAACTGTGAACTCTTGGCCGCGTTCGAGAGAAGAATCCTCCGAAGAATGTTTGGCCACCTACATGAGGATGGACGATTCCGTAGCCTACATAACGACCAAATCTATGAGCGATACCATGACCGTCTTGTTGCGGGTAAAATCCGGCTCAACAGGTTACGATGGGCAGGTCAATTAATCTGTATGGATGAGGATGATCCTGCACAGAAAGTCTATAAGGGCAATATCTATGGTAGAAAAAGAAGACGAGGCAGTCCCTGCCTGAGATGGAGCGATGGCGTAGGTCAAAACGCCAGACAGCTTTTAGGGACATCGAATTGGTGGACCTCGGCGCAAAACCGAGGTGTCTGGAGTTCCTTATTAAGGCAGGACTAGACCGGATTCCGGTTGTTGCCCTGTTGATGATGATGGTTGCAGGCGAATTACAATATTGCAAGTTATTCTCACTTTATATTTCCCGATTTCCAGCGTATTCCCCTTCACTGACAGAACTAGTCTATAACAGGAATTTAATTTGCACAAGTACACCCTATTTCGGAATTCATTTGATTTTCTAGAAGATCTTACACCAAAGAAATGGTTTCTGAAATATAATGTCACGTAATTGTTACGTGTATGTCCAGTTGGATGCCGGGAGTTCCGTACTTGGACTGTTTAACGTAAAACCCTGAAACTTCCAAAGACCACTTTACTCATAAGCACTTTTCAAGGCTAGTAGGAATTACACGCATTGGATCCATATCACTGGATCTCGTAACATTCACCAAAAGCCATTCTATAACTTTTATAGAAACGTTTTCTTTCAGACTTAATTATCCAAAAGTCAATTATATGCGAATCGTGATTATAACCGACGTGCATCGTTTTAGCTTTGTAATTGGGTACATAAACTCATACAAACATTAAACATATTTCAGTAAATCGAGGATATTGGCGCGAGAAATGGGGGACATTATTTCCACAAGAAGACAGGAAGCCTTTGGCTCAAATACCGGGCAACGATATTATAACATAGTTGCTCACACGTAAACAGCGTATTGAAGACATTTTTGCAAGGGTTACGAAAACAACTAGAACCATGAGAACCATGTTTGTAATGAAATAAGGACTTCACCAAGGAAGCAACCTAACTCTGACGAGGAGTATAATAAGACCTTTATTAGAATATGCAGAATTTTCTACTATCAAATGTTCACAGTGAGAACTAAGCCAACATTTCCCCCTCCTTTGCGAATGATATGAAACATATTATCAAAAATTCAGAAAATACTGACCCTGCATACCAGGGCGGTCAAAAGGGAGCATACAGGATATAGGGAGGACAGTCTAATAGGTCAATATCTATGGTAGAAAAAGAATATGTAGCAGATCTTACTTCAAATGGAGCGATGACGTAAGCCAGGACGCCAGACAACTATTGGGGATGTCGATTGATGGGCCTCCTTAAAAAATTGGGATGTTTCAAGTTCCTTATTTTCTAAACCGAACAAAGATTGTTAAGCCATTGATGATGATGATGATGATACCAGGACAGTTCTGGTTTCATAGAAACCTACACAACAAAATTGATTAATAGATTTTTAACTAACTACATTTTTAGCAAAGCCTTCATAGATAAAATTGGTGCGGTTAATCTATGAAATAATGAAAGATCAGCACTGATACTTTGGATATTGATTTATTTTTTCTATTCTTGATAGGTCTGCTATAACCTGTCTGCGTTGTTCAAACTATGAAGCACCCTAAAAAGGTTATGATCTGGTCAGTCATCAGCGGCAAAGGTACTGAACGTTTGTACGTTGATAAAATCATAATGAGGCAAGATCAGTATAAAGAAGTTTTGCAAACTCGGTTGGTTCCCCAGCTCAGAAAATGGTTTCCGAATGAGGAGCCATTCATTTTCATGCAGGATTGGGCTCCCTGTCACACGGCGCGATTTGTGAAAACTTATTTGCGAGAGATAGCCCCGATATGAACCCAATTGAAAATGTACAGGAGCTGATGAAGAAGGAAATGGCTAAAGAGGTGATCACAACAAAAACTCAGGATACAGAACAATCTTGCATTGACAGCATGTCGCGCAGAATTGAAGGGTGGAA
This sequence comes from Hermetia illucens, assembly GCF_905115235.1. Lineage (NCBI taxonomy): Eukaryota > Metazoa > Arthropoda > Insecta > Diptera > Stratiomyidae > Hermetia > Hermetia illucens. Next base: position 129,649,481 of record NC_051850.1, on the reverse strand, counting down.
AAGGTGGCTCAACCAAATATTAATATTTTATGGCATACATTTCAACATTCTTTAGCAGTTAATAAATACATATTTTTTCTAAAAAGATGATGTTTTATTATTGTTAACAATTAGGTAACTAAGTATATTATACATACAAATTACATAAATGTGTCTATTAGAAAATGTTAAAGCTGAAAAACACGCGATAATTAGGATTTTGCATAGAATCTGCAGTGCGTCTAATAATATGAGCAGGGACTGTAGGTGTTTCACAGAAAACCTTGAAAAGGCCTGAAAAGAAGTAGATTTTTCATAAATGAGACTTTCCTATTTGACGCGAATGTCAGTTATTCTCGTTAATTATGACGTTAGCATCTTATTTGATAGTAAATGCGCGTGAAATGGATAAGTTTGAATTACTTAAGAGGGCCTTCCAGGCAACTTCAAAAAGTTGGCAATATATTATTAGTAAGTTTATTTGAGCAGATATCGGAATGGGACAAATTTTAACGCCTAAATTTCATATAAGCGTTCCACCCTGTTTTGAGGTTTTTGAGTTGGATAGTATCCGAAAATGAGTCCTGCTTCACTTTAAGTGTGAACATTTCAGCTACAATTTATGCCAAAACTAATATCAGTATCGGAATGTACTCATCGCGGCCTCTAAGTTTATAAAATTTTAATTCATCTTGACATAATCTTCACAATATAAACCTGACTGCAAAAAACCCGATTTCGGCTTTCAGCAGGGTTTTTGTAGTGTTATTTGTGCAGCATGACATAGAACAATATTTTACCATCCTTCTTAACATTTCACCGCCGAAATTAACTTTTAGTCTTTAAACGAAGTTGATTTAATTTTGAAGTTTATTAAAATACAATATTTAACAATTTTGTTATTGTTTTATTGTTGTGCTTTTACGCTATAAGATTGCACGTAGATCTCGACGGCGCGTAAGGAGGTTACAAAGCACACTTTTGAGTTTAACTCTATAATTTAATTTATACTTCAGCACTCAAATGAAAAACGTGTCTGCTCGGGTAAACGGTTGTGAACCAGGAAAATTTTCACAGACCGGTTGCTTCGTAAAACGGATTTTTCATCGTTGGCTTTCCCCTGTCGTGGCGAGTTCGAGTATGCCACGGAGAGCACCGGTGGTGGCATGTGTCATAGGCGGCTTTAAAGTCGATGAAAAGATGGTACAACTGATGTCCATATTTCAACAGTTGTTCCATTGTTTGCCGCAGAGAGAAAATCTGATCTGTTGCTGATTTGCCTGGAGTGAAGCCTCTTTGATATGGGCCAATGATGTTCTGTGCGTATGGGGCTATCCGGCCTAGCAAGATAGCGGAGAATATCTTACAGATGGTAGTCATCAACATGATACCTCTATAATTGCTGCACTGCGTGATATCCCCCTTTTTATGTATGAGACAGATAATGCCAATGACAAATAAATTTCGAATGTTGTTAACTCTGCTGCGCCACATCACTCCGCCCCCAGATGAAACCTAGGGGTTTCAGGGACCGAACCCGGACCTGCGTTCCCTATCATTTGGCGAAGTGAACGTGACGTTACTTTGGGACGCAAACGGGCTTCAGCCTGGATAAGGAGACAGCCTTTTTATGTCCCCCGATCTCGAGCTAGAAGAAGTGTTTTCCTCGCTCGAGAACACGGCACGGGCCTTCGTATGGAAGCTGCAGCGGCTTTCAGACGACATCCGTCCTGACCAGGACGTGCGTGCACGAGTCCAGCTCCTTGGGAGCGCAGGCAAGTGCGGATGTGTGTCGTGTAGATTTAAGACGGTGAAGGTTATCTTTCAGGCAAACGCAGCAACCCAGCGTCTGTGAGACCTGATCTCCTGTCGAAGACCGGATCACTTGGGAGCCTTGGGTTCTCCCCATATACCAGCTCCGCGGGACTGGCAGCAAATTAATCTCCGCGGGTTGTTCAGAGGCCAAGTAGGACGAGAGGTAAGGCTTGAGTCCAGGACGGATCGTCGCGGGCCATAATGGCGCTTTCAGTGATAATCACTCCAGGGACACCAAAGGGAGGGATCCACTCTCGATAGAGGGCTTCGGCACAAGATTGCGCCGTAATGTCCTTCAGAGATATTGTTTCAGGCCACCGCGTAAACCTATCAATGATTGTGAGGCAATACTTGAAACCGTGCGAGTCTCGCAAAGGGCCTACGATGTCGAGGTGTATGGTGTGGAATCGCTTCTTTTCTTACATTCCTGGTGACCTTATACTTCTGGCATGCGATGCACTCTCTGGCCCAGGAGTTGACGTCTTTATTCATGGAGGGCCAGAAGTATTTTTCGGTGACTAGCCGATTTGTCGTCCTGATGCCTGGATGCGCTAAGTCGCGGATGAGCGGAATAGGATGTCGGTCTGGAACAGTCTGTGCGTTTAGCCTTCTATAATCCCCACAGGGACGCCATTCGGCCATTCGGGCTTAGGGACCATATGGAGTGGGGAAAACCAACAGCTGTTGGAAGATCTGCAGATACCCTGTTGAATAAGTTGCTCGAATTCTTTCCGCACAATAGCCCGCTTCTGGGGTGGTAGAGGACGCACCTTTGAGTAGATAGGGGAACCAGTAGTGTTAATGTGGTGCTGCACATTGTGCTTCACTGGTTTCGAGAGACTACATTCAGTAGTAATCTGGCTGACCTTTGGAGAAGTGCCCGAACACTAGAGTCAATAATGTCCTAAAAAAGCACGGAAAGATTGTTGTTGGGTGAGATGAGATTCGGCCTGACGAATTCAGACTAGTCGTGGGGTATATAAGGGACCTATTCTGCAAGTCCACTAGCAACGCATAGTGACACAAGAAGTCTGCGCATAAAATGGGGAAGCTGACATCCGCCAGGATGAATCGCCACGGGAACGTCCTACGCAAGCCAAGACTCACGCCCACCCGTCCTGTAGGTGTTAATGCGCGACGAATTTGCCGCCGCAAGTTTTAAGGGTTGAGGGAATAGCCGATGGTGCCGAGGTACGGGAAGAACTGAAACTTCCGCACGAGTATCAACCAGATAACTACGCCTGCTGAGAGGGTCATAAATCGTTAGGCGACGTGGCGCTGCGTTCTGGGTGGCAGTCGCCAGAACCCCGCGGACCTAGTTTTTTGTGGTAGGTGCGAATTTACACGGGAGCGTACATTTGGTAGCTTTTTCGCCGAATCTACGATGGTACCAACAAATGCTTCGGTCCGTAGGTTGTCCTGACGACGATCGCCCTTTTCGAGCAGTAGACGGCGAGCGACCTGCTGCCCGAACGTTGAGCGTCCAACGTCGCCCTCAGTTCTGCCATGCTAGTCACAAGAGCGGCCATCTCGCGCTTCGCGGTCCGCCTACTTTATCTGAAGGCTGTTGAACGGCCGCTATCGTCGGACGCGCATGCACCTTATCAGCAGCAGCTGCCAGCGCCTCCAAAGAACCGGAGACGCACACGAAGACCGCCTGGGTGCTCTCCGGAAGGCGTCACAGTCAGAGCGACTTCATCAGGTCGCCTTCGATCTTGCTCCCATCCACGCGAAATGAGGCAATTTCGCGAAACAATTGGCTGGGAGTTCGATCGCCCAACGTTAAACCTGCCAGGCAAGTCATCCAGCTTAGCTGACTCACTTACCGACAGGCGCTTGATCAGCTCTGTTTTTAATAAGCTGTAGGAGATCGACTCGACAATGTCGGACACCAGGAGGATGGACTCCTCATCCAGGCCCACAATGGTGTAGTTAAATTTTGTCGCGTCCGCTGTGATTCCGGACATCTCGGATTGCGCCTCCAGATGGACGAAACACAGCTCCGGGTTCCTTCGCCAAAAGGAAGCTGCCGATCTACTAAAGTCTCTTGACTTGTGGTGTTACATAACATGATGCGTTTAAATTTGATTGAAATTTAAAATACTCATAATCTAAAGAAAACGGGTTTGAGAATTTTGTTAGATTGGCGGGGAGTCTATTGCAGATATAAAAAGTACAACAACAACAATACAAATTCATTGTGCAAGAACAATTCACTTAAACCGCTAATGCTAATGCTAATGGAACAACGTTCCATGATTGTTTAATCCATTAGCAGAATAGAAGCAACAAAGATGGGAATGCTAATCAGTGAAACGCTAATTCTCACTATTTTCAAACATTGTTCTTAGATTTTTAACATATCCCCCCCCCCCCACTTGCATGTACTGAAAAATTAAAAAAAAAACATTTTTCATGAGATTTACGGGATGCGTTTGAGAAAAAGAGCTGTCGAAATAAAGCCATCATACTGTTTTTCATACCATCTCTTTCGCGTTAGTAAACAAAATATAGGATAGGCCAAACAATTCGCTTACCTTTGTAACTTTGTTGCTGATAAATGACTAATCATTTTCCGAGTCCAAATTCGCTAGTGCTTTTAATTTTAATAGATGTCGCCAATTATCGAATCCAATTACTATTCTTGCTCTTCATATATTGCCGATATCAGCTGTCCGTAGCCTTAACTGAGATCCTGCAGCACAGCAAATCAACAGTTACAATTTATTCACGAATAAATGGCGAATAAATCTAAGTCTCTGCTGGTTATCCAAGGATGTTAGTAGTTAATTATTGTCAGCTCATTGCCATATATACGACACTTTGTACCAAAACATATTAACCATTTTTGGAGCACTTTCAGGATTTCTTCCCTTTTTTTCCTAATCTGCTCCAAAAAAAAAACTAAACATTGACATTGCAAAATATTTTGGCTGCCGAACAATAATCAGCAACATCTCATTTTAAAACTCTACTTTATTTTAATATAAATTCTGATACACTTGTATTACTGGATCACACCATTCTCGCAGTATGTTTTTATTCAGATTCACTTTCACTTTCCGACTGGAAGTCACCGACATCGATAGAGAATTTGTACTCCTGATCGCAGCCCAAATACGAATCGCTCATGAAATAAAGTGTGTATTCATGATTACCTGGACTTGGAGCAACGAAATCCAGCTTGACTCTAGCCCTTTGTTGCAAAGTAAGTCGCTTAATTGACAGAAGTGAATTGGTTTTAGGATCTCCAATCACCACCCACCAGCCTTCTTCGCGTTTCTAAATAATAAAAGATAAAATTAGACCAGATATTTTAAGAACCTAGAAGGAAACTTACCTGTGGGAAGAATGGTGCAATTACTGGTCCAGTAACTTCATCTTCACGTTCCAATTGAACCACGACATTAACAGTCGATCCTGAATTGATTCGGTCTTGATCGGCAACTTCGAAATTCATTTCAATGTTTGGATATCGATTGCAGAACCGAGCAACATCAGCCATCTGCAAGTCAGACAGTTGAAGCAATTTGATGCGGTCTTCATCTTCCAACTCCATTATGTCGAAAACAGTTTCGATGTGCTGCAGTGGGGAAAATATTAGATTTCTCTAGAGACAATTTATCTCCTGATTCTGAATACAAACCTTATCAGTGCATCTCTTGACAATTTCTTGATTGAAATGCGGTAACTGCTTAAGATATGAATCTTTACTCCACATTGCTTGGGTAACCATTTGCGCCAACTCCATGGCAGCGACTGCAGGTGAAAGCCAACCATTAGAACTAAGTACGTCGACACATGCTTGAATTAATCGTATGGCTTTGCTCAGAATAATTTCGGTATCGCCTTGAAGTTCAGGACCGAGTTGCAAACGAGACAAATGGGCTTGGAGCAGCAAATTTGTCTTGATATGAGGGTCATTGTACCTAAATTAAAAACATATGTAGTGATGATAAAAAAAATTTCGTGGATTTATATTTGCTGAAATACATACTTTGGAGCACTGTCATTTGGACCAGTCAATTTATTTGGCAACCTTTGAGCCAAGCTTCGCAAAATATTTTCTTCGTGATGTCGCACCACTATATCTTCATATTCAGCAGCTGATGAGATAATTTCCAAGAGACCACGTATTTTGGTCTTACTGTTCAACGACAGACTGAACAATTCTGAAAAAGTGAATATTTGGTAAACGAATGAGCATCCAACAGGATAATGCCTTATACTTACCAATGGTTGTGTAGTTTATATAATAATAAGCTGCAATCATTCCCAAATTCAATGGCAATGTATCCATGTCATCTTCAATGCTTATACATTTCGATTGTTCCAAATCGCTTAGGGTGCTTTCAACAAGCTCAGATAAATGGTCTGATAAATGCCTGTAAAACGGATCCATTGTCACCACAAATTCCTGTCATAGATATTGCGACTTACCTGTGTGTAACTCCTTGCAAATTATAATAATTCGGATTTTGTGTCAGACGTCTGTAAAGGAACGTCCAAGTCAAATAATCGACAGCATCTTGTTTATTTTCAATTGTTTTGGTTACAATTTCTGCATTGAAATGATCGTGTAATCTGTGATCCAAATGGCTTTCAATTGGTAACGGCTCGTTGAGGAATTTCTTGAAGAAATCTTTCTTAGAAGTCTGGCACATCAGCACACATTTTGCATCAACATCTTCAATGGGACGATTTGCTCTACCAACCATTTGAAGAACGTCCGTTACTTGATAGTCCTCATATGAATGATTCTTTCCGTTATAGAACTGTGTGTCCATGATGATTACCAAATGCGCCGATATATTCAGTCCCCAACATAAGTCACGAGTTACAACAGCAATTTGCACAGCTCCGGAATCGAACAACTGCTCAACAAGGCGATGATCCGAGACAGTCAAACCTTCGTGAATGTATGCAACTCCCTGCGATAGGGTTTCCTTCAAGGTTTTATCGGACATGCGATCCAAAAATGGTTTGATGTCCTCTTCTTCAGCGTGGAAGAATCGATTGGGTTGCAACTCAGATGCACAATAGGTTAGAATGTCAATAGCGGTAAGTCGAGCTTGTTTTCTCGAAGATACGAAAACGATGACTGGCTTATGGGGACTATGTTTGGTAATAGCATTGTAAACTGGCTTAGACATGGCCGCAATTCTGGACGCATTGTGAGTAATATTAAATCCTTGAACATGAAGTTCCAGTGGAATGGGGCGAACGCTTGGGTGGAAGTTGAATGTGGTGTTTGCATTGCAACCCAGCCATTGAGCAACATCTCGTGCATCACCCAAAGATGATGCCAATGCCACGATACGAATTTGTTTCTCGATTTGTGACGAAATATAGCGCATACGAGAGCACACAATCTCTAGAACAGGGCCATCTTCACCTCCTACCAATTGTAAGTCATCAACAATGAATAATTGAATATTTTGAACATTCTTCCTCTGCTTCCAACGCCGCGAAAGGATATCCCATTTCTCGGCCGTTGTTACAATAATTTGACCCTTCGCAAGCAATTTCAAATCAGTACCAGTTTCTCCTGTCAGCTTCACAACTTTAATTCCAAGTTGCCCAAATTTGTTATGCCATTCGCCAAAAACCAGGTCTGCCAAAGATTCTTTGGACACTAAGTAAACACACCTTCCTTCCGAATTTTGAGTGAAAAGTCTCATAATAGCGAATTCGGCAATTGTCATTTTTCCTGAGCCCACTGGAGCTCCAACGAACACGTTATCGTCGCTATTATAAACAGCATTGAAAACTTGTGTTTGGATAGGGTTGAATTGTTGATACTTTTCATTATAGAACGCCTCGAACTTTGGATTCCGCAGAGCACTTATTGGAAGCGGTTGTAAATCTAGCAATTCAGTCGAAGGAAGGTTCTTTTCGGGCAGAATAAGATGCCTGAATGATACTGGCAATTGCGTTTCAGCTCCTATCCAACGATCGGAAACGATTCTTAAGAAGTATTGAGGCGGAAGAGGCTCATACACTGGCACGAAAAATTTAATCAAGTGTTCGTCGTTAGCGTACTTCTCTTTGAGCAAGAAGAATTCATGATGTAAAATCACCTCTGAATCGACGTCTTCAATCAAAATCCAGAATCCTTCACTTTGTCCGTGAACTTTCTCTTCCCATTGAAAATCTGGTGTAATGGTCAATTCCACGCGGAGTGTAGATCTCGTAATCGGTTGAATATGTGTCGACAATTCCAACTTCGGGAATTGATGAATGAATTTATGGATTGTTTTGCCCAGTTTAGGGACACGAATCAACTCTCCAATTTCATTGGGTTCCAAATCATAAAGCCTTTCCCATGGGAAGTTTTTCTTTTCAATTTTCTTGGCTATTTCTTCAGGCATTTTCTTGAACTGTCTCAACGGAGACATCGACTGCCACATCCTTCGATCTATCATTTTGCATAAAGTTAACGTCTTGTCAGCCAACTGAGCCCATCCACGATGGAGGACAATTTCAAAAATGGCTCGTACAAGACGAGAGGCTGACTGCGTTACGAAAACCATGTCTGACATCAAAGCGAAACCCTCCAATTTCAACTGGGATATGTAAGCTTGAAGTAGAACGTTAACCTTTGCGCTGGGTTCCTCCATTGATTCCTTGATGGGGATAGGTACACGCTCCATCAATTTCTGAAGTTCCAATTTCTCCTCTTCACGAACGGTAATGTTACGGAATTCTGATGATAATGAGAACACCCGGAACAATTCAATTTCACTGAGGGTTGGCTTTAAAAGCTGGTTGTATGTCATCATGGTGTCGTGAGTGCAATAATAGTGCGATGCGATTCGACCCAACTCTGTTACCTGCAAAAACGAATTAAGAAGTTAAATTATTTTTAAAAAGAATGATAGGAACATCAATAATATCTCCGTCTATCGTCTCCCAGTTGATAGCCCCCCATAGACCCCAGGCAACTTAAAGGTGACGACTCAATCGGATCCGGTTGGCCTGTTAGTTTCGACTGTGCCGACGGCCGGTGATTGATTAAAAAACGATTTGACCAGATGGCTAACCTGAAGAAAGTTCAATCAAGCCGGTACGTGGAGTGGGATGAAGTGCCAAGATGGCGGTCGTCTGATAGGCTGTCTAGGTAGTGAGTGTTCTGTTCATCATATGAATTTTACGTTCAACACCAACTTTCAGGTGATGGTTCCGTTCGGCTTGCCGGTACGTGTATGGAGTTTTTAGTTCAACGTAACTGACAGGCCTGCTGGCTTGTTTATAGCTGGCTTTTGGAATAGGCTACCTATGGTTTGATAGCTGTGGCATTCTGGTACCTCAGTATCCAGAATGACATCTTGTGGAAACAGATCTCACGATAATGTTACAACTGATTCGACGAAAATAACTTTGACACTATTGACTTCATCGGACCTTTACCTGACTTTTACTCTGAAAAGAACTTCTTCTTTTTTACCTTTTGTCCCATTCGGTAGCAGGGTCGTCTTGACCCTGAACACGGTCAACCTACAACCCTCCCCCAATGCTCGCTATAACAACCAACTGCTTGCATAATAATTACAGGGACTGCAAAGTGACAAATGAATCGTTTGTCAAATTATATGTCCGTTTGTCATCAAATGTCAGTTATTGTCGGTTGTATCGTTTTAATTGTTGTTACTCTACTTCTACATCTAAGTGACATCTCGTAGAAACGGTTTTCAGGTTAAGGTTACAACTGCCTCAGCCCCGGTAATAATCTTGGCAGGTCTACAAGTACATTTAAAGCTATGACAACATAAAGTTGGTAATGCAAACTCAGTTGAGATGGACTTCTGACTAGCGTCTGGTCGTGGCTTTAAGTATATAAGGATTTGTGCCAACCAATCTTGACCTCACTGCTCGCAAAGAATCACGGAGATCACTTAAGGCGATTGCACTTTCTAGCGGAGATAGCAGCTTGCAGCTGGACTCATAATCCAATGAAAGTAACAACAACACTAATTACAAAAGCAACAACAATTACGACAACGCAATGGATAATACCCGAAATTTTTAGAAAAGGCGATAATATCTACCTTCCCCCAACTGAAGTAGGGGATTCTACTAAAAATCACTTTACAAGAAATGCAAAGTTTCGACGTTCACCTGCTGAAAAGCTAAAAGATCCCATTGGAGAAGGCGTCTAATAATGACGAAGGAAGTATTACGTTAGAAGGTAATAGTTCTAGCGGCGGAGAAACGCCATCGAGCTGAAGTCGGAAAAGGGACCACGGGCAAAGATGGCAAGCTCTGACTTGCGTGACACTCCTTTATTGCAAAAAAAGATTGACGAACTCGCCAACAATTTGGAAAAGCAAGTTATCTCTTAAAAGAGGATAATACTCATCTGAAAGACAAGGACAGGTGGTCGTTCGAAAAATGAAGGCTAGTACCATCGTCCATTGAAATATATCTATGGATGTTAAAAATAGGAGAATGGAGACGCAGGAACTCATTATACACCAGTGAAACTTCTAGAAGACCGGCTAAGAGAAACTAAGACAAAGAAAATCGGTGATATTATCCCTAGTGGCGCAAAACGCGGTGCCCTCAGTCCGCTAGAAGAGGAATAGACAATTGATAAAAAGAAATGAGGGTAGACAGAGTAGAGAAGAATTTCACGAAATTATAACAAAGTGGACCAAACAATGTCGAACAAAGACTACATTATCATAAATTCGATACCCACAGCAGTAACTCCACTGTAGTAAAGTCGAGGTTAACTACAGCAACATCAGCGCCAAAAAAAGAGATGGAAGAAACCACAGTCGAAGACCCTTCTCATCAGCCGAACGGAGAACGTCAAATGGAAGAAGCGACAAAAAGAAATTATCCAAATATGAGCAACCTCCAGGTTGGAGTTAGATATGTCTACACTTCTGCATTGCGGGAAAATAAAAATCAGGTTGATCATTTGCAGGAAATGGTGAGTAGCAATTCCAACAACTCGTATCTTTAAATGCTTGCCGAGGAGATGGCTTCGTCTGGGTTCATTGTACGGAAGAGTCTTTTTTCATCGTTAATTTAACATTGAACGAATTTCTGTACACTTTTCAGAATAAATATCGGTTGCACTCCAACATTCCGGATCACAGCCAGTGATCATTAATACATTTAGTGACAAAGTGAAAAACTTCTTTAACCAATTTTCTGACGTAAACGGGCACAAAACCGTGGTGCGGTCAGTAGAACTGCCCCTAAATCGTTAGTGAACTCAACAATGAACTGGAAACTTGCGGCGTATCGGGACCGAAAAGAAGACTCCGTCCGGAAGTCACCTGTGTGCTGATGGGCGGCTGAAATTACAAATCTACGAAGGAATTGCCTCACACTTCAACGGATTGCACAGCGTGCAAAAAAGGAAGATTGCAAGCAAAGGTCGAGGCGCCATCAGCGTACCATCCACTCAGTATGTTAGACACAGCGGGGAACTGATTGAGAAGCTTATAAACTGAAGGACTGAAGTCATACGTACCATGGGAGACTTCTCAGTAAAACAATATGATTTTAGAGTGGGGTAACCCACGATTAATACGATGGTCATGGAAGTAAGGAACCGTGAGAAAGAAAATCTAATCATCAAAGACATGCGACCGTAGTTCAATCGAAAACATGAGTAGGTTGACTATTACATAACCCAACTGCTCAACGGGCACGAGTATTTCCATTCTTACCTGCACACAATCGGGAAATCATTGTCGCCCGACTACATTTACTGCAAAGTTGCGGTGATGCATACCACACTTTTTTCTTCTGCATTCGCCATTCCCTGGCAACCCAAGGGCGTCAAATGTTTCCGGACACCATAATAGAGACCATGCTGCAGAGCCAGGACATCTGGAGCAGAGTGGCACGTTATACATAAGGCATTCTTAAAGCGAAAAAGAGGGAGATGGATAAGAGAATTGACGAGGTTACTGAGGCTCCTTAAATCACAGGGTTGTGCTCCTACAATGAATAGCCCTAACCTGCGGTAATGTGTCAAACTGTTCCGAATTCCGAAAAGATAGCACGGCCAGTGGGGAAGAGAGGCAAGTTGTAATGAGAAATAAAATAACATTACGGAAAATGATAGCTTTGGAGGCCAAAAATGAGAAGCTGGATGATAGGTGCTTTTTGCGTAAGTTCTTCAAGAAATCCTCAGTGGTAGTCCGTTTTATATTCGTCAGAAGTAGCCACAGGACTAACAATAAGAACACATTCTGCGAGACAGTATCGGTGATGCCAAATCTTCGGGGATAACTGGACTCTCAAGTTTTAGAGAGAGCACTAAGTTGGAGCTCATTGTCGCAGATATCGATAACATTCCAACATTTCGTCATTGTAAAGGGATCATCGTGAAGGTGAGGTTACTCACTAAAGCCTCCTTCTCCTTCGCTTACCCTGCGAAGCTCCTCCTTCCTCGAAACATGGTAGAACGCTTTTGTGAATTTTCCCCCGCTCTCCAAAGAATTTCTGAAGTTGTTTCACGATATTCTCGGACAGTTTACAAATATCGGAAATTTAAAAGCAACATGCCTCAATCCTCCGCGTTATCCCGCATGCCGCGTGATATGGACAATCGTTATACCTGAAGCTATAAGGATATGCGCGATAGCCTTCGTGTCCACTTAGGAATTATGTTAAGTCCACTTTAAAACATTTGGGATGATTTCGTAGGTCAGTCCATGCTAACAGCCGACGATAAACATGGGAATCGCTGATTACATATACGCATAGAGACGTCGACACTCGTTGGCCAGGATGTTGATATATACTATGCCTGTTATCACACATGCTGCTTCATTGGATATTATTATTATTCTCTAATGCCTAGGCCTAGAGCGGAGCCGCATAAAGCAAGATCGATCTAACTACCCTCGAGAAAAGGAGCTGATGACTTTGCTTTGAGCCACCTATGTTTGACAGAATTTGAAGAAGCAATGTACTCACGCCAGGTGCTTTTGTTCCATTTAATGCTAGGCGTGCGCGAGATTTAGATCTCCTTAATAGGTTGCGCAACTAGTCACCCCGACCTCATTTATGCAGGCAATGGCGGTTCCTCCTTAAGACAGCTATAACGTCAAAATGCATTTACACATTATTATCCACAGGAGGGAACCCAAGACCGATCCTTATGGAACTCCACAGATTACCCCACACGTTTTTGGTCCACGGTCCGAATCGTAGCAGAATAGCCTCCCCATTTAGCCATGCGTACTTTGGCTAGAACTTCCATTATAGACTTATTAGTCTCCGTTGGAGAGGTACTCCAATTATCGTTACTGTACTGATCGCATTGGCAGGAGATCTCGCCCTTTGGAAACCGAACTGCCTATCTGAGAGATTATAAGAGTTCTCAGTCAAATTTAGGAGCTTGTATTTAACATTTTATTCTTCTGTTATTCGAAATAGGTTTTTGACATATTTTTCGTATATTGCAAAGTTCAATACACAATTTCAAGAAATTACTCTTATTATAACTTCGAGATATTAGAAATAATACTGATTTCCGTATGTAACTGTTTTCTTTCTGCACGAAAATCTTTTCTTTCACCGTGACAGCCAACCAACTGTTTTTACTCTTCTTCTCTTTATTATTTTTCCTATCTGACATTTTTCGTCACCTACTCTGTTCTTCACTCTTGTAGCGAGTTCTGAACTGAGTAGAGCGCCGGTGACGTCATCTGTCCGCTGGTATTCGCGACATTCGAAATAAATTTTGAATGCCGCGAATCCTGCCGCGCCACAAGATCACTTGCATCTATTCTGGGATTGCCGTTTAATAGGTATATAGATATATAGGCCTCTAGAATGAAGGATCGACCAAAGCAATTAGCAATAGCTTCTGTCGCTTCCATTGTGTGGGGAAAATCCTATCTTTTAAGCGCGCCGTAAATGTTTATATGAACCAATTTAATACTGCCTTGATGACTACTAATGAAACTTTGCTCGGGATACCGCCTATGTAGGCCTAGGGCTTTATTTCCAGTATATTTTTCTTTTGGCGATTTTAAGGAAATCTTCCGTTTACCTGAACAGTAAGTAGGTTTATCTCAATTGGAACTTGCAGTCACATGCCACATCTTCCCAACAATATAACACATCTTTCTTCTGAGTTTTACTTCAGTGTCTCCACATTACTTTCCTGTAAGCTCTACTCACTCTACAGTTTTCTTGATGTTTTGTTTTCATTCCACGCTTTCCCTGGAAAGTGATAGCCTTAAAGTCACTGCGCGTATATTGCTTGCTTACCTATCATTATAGGTCTTTGGATAATACGTCGCTTACAAACTTACGGTCGATTACGGAGCTTATATACCGCCTCACGAAGGTAATGATCCCACCAATATTTGCCAGAACTACATTCATACGTGAGAAGGCTTCGAATAATATGCAGCCGCTGGCGTTTGTTTCACGACTGCCCCAATCTTCGGCTCAAACTATTATTATTGGACCGCCACGACTTGCATTGGAAACTAATCTTTCCACTATCAATACGAATTCACCAGGCATGAGGCAATATAGCAGCTAAATATGTGGTCCCCACTTACGTAAACCCAGGTAAATGGGTCTTCTGAGCTACTTTTCATACTTTCAATGGTTCGATTTCCTCAGGTCCATATTATCATTTTACCGCTTCTATCTAATACCCAAACACCACTTTGATTCAAGTTCAGCCATAGGCAATTCATTTTCATGGCCAATGATCACCGGCACATTTCCATGGAAATGTCGAATAGATCCTCTTGATGTCCTGACATTCAACGATAACAAGTAGAGCGTCACGAAAATTGACGTAGGTATTTTCTGAAGTGTCCGTATAGCTGACTGATTAGAGCACAAGTCTGTCATACGGAAGGTCGCGGTTCAAATCTCACTGGTGGCAGTGGGATTTGTATCATGGTTTGACGTCGGATACCAGTTGACTCAGCTGTGAATGAGTACCTGAGTCAAATCAGGGTAATAATCTCGGGCGAGCGCAATCCTGACCACATTGTCTCCTACAGCGTACTGTAGTGTACCGTTACGGTCTTGAATGAACGCGGATACAAGAACTTCCATTTCATTTAGACTCAATGATCACAATAGCTTGTGATGCCTTAATGTTCAAAGAGCAACCCCTTCACGGGAAGTCATGTGTATGCTAGTGAATAACTGAATTTACGAAGTAGCTACCTCAGACTTAATTTGATTGCAAAACACGCAAGAAGCCAAGATGAAATAACCCCGAAATACATAAAAATTTGCCACAAAACCAATAGTCAAAAACCTCCCTACTGGCAAGAGCTAAATAATAACATTAACAGGAATCCATGGAGCCATGAGTATAAATTGCTCAATTGAAAACTCGGAGCTTACCGAACATCTTGTTGCATTGAAATAACAAAGATGGTGGGAGTCATATAGATAATTTTTCCTTCCTTCTAGCCGAGCCGACGTTATCAACGAGGGGAGACACACTGAATGCTGCTCACTTTTCATCGAAAATGATTTGGAAGAAGCAGTCTTTCCCATGAATGACAAACAAGCAGAAAGTGTTTTTGATCTCTCCTGAGTTACTGTCAGCTTACTGTCCATTCAGCATTTTGGACACGGCGGGGAATCTGCTCGATAATCTCATCAAGGAAACCAGAGTGATTACTTAAAGGACCGCGACCTACGCTTCGAAGCATAGGACTGAGAACGGAAATGAAAATAATGGCCGACAGCATGGTCATATCATGTACACCGAAGCTAAACTTGGTTTGAACATCCAAGCCGATAGAAGGCAACCTAAAAGCCATCCAAAACAGCGATAGATTGATGATTGATACACTAGCCAATGATTTACAATTCTCTCAATTGCATTCATAAGAAAAAAGTAGAGAACCAAATCTACACGAAGAATAAAAGTACAAGTTACTAGTAATGACAAACCACCTCTTTTCGACTGCCTTCACCAATAATTTCTTGTCTCATGAAAGACCCATGTACTTAACAGAATAGTGAAATAAAATTTCGTGCAATTCTCCACGCTGTGCTTCAATTTCATCGTCATCATACTTAATGATGTGCAAGTGATGAGCCTACAGCAGCGGAATAGTACGAATACGAACACATACATCCAAGGCGACAGGGATTCGAACCCATGGTATCGAGTTCAAATGGCTAGTATCCAACCATCTCGACCATTGTACCCGTCTCCATGCAGCCAAATATTTCTGAGACGTAGTCCAAACGTGCGGTCTTAAAACTCCGGACCTGGTCTTTCAAAACAGATATCTACCATCCCCCAGTAGAGAATCTGCCGTGGTTGTTTACGTTGAGTGGAAGCTGGGATGAAATGTTCATTATGCCCCTTTTCATTTAAATAATAAGCTTCCATAATACATTAGCAAAATAGTCTACAAAAAAAATGCAATGATCAAACTTACCTGGAAGTGACCACTTTTCCGATCATATTTCATTAATCCACTCCGATCCAAATGCAAAGCAGCCGTATGAACTAAATCCGCTCGATATAACTCCAACAATGGATCCTCCTTCGCTTTATCATGTGATATTCCATATAAGTTCGGTTGCCTTAGCATCCTGATATATAAATAAGTATAACCCAGCCAACTGACTGCATCCTTCACATTCTGAACTGTACCCAGAACCACTTCAGCATTCAACATGTCTGGCATTTTCGATACAAACTGCGACTCGATAGGGAGTTGCTGATTCAATAATGACAAATAATATTGTAATTCACTGTGGTTAGTTATAAGGATGCCTTCACCCTTTGTGTCATATTGGGGACGACCAGCTCTTCCTAACATTTGTAGAACATCCAGAGCACTGAGTTCAACCCATCGGCCCTTTTCAGGATTATAAACCTGAGTGCCTTTGATTATGACAGTGTGGGCGGGAAGATTCACACCCCAAGCAAGTGTAGCCGTTGAAACCAATACTTGAATATGACGATCTGCAAACAAATCCTCGACGAGAGTACGATCAACACGAGACATGCCAGCGTGATGGATAGCGAAACCGTATGGCAATAATTCTTTTAATTCATTGTTTTTCACCTGTTCAGCTTCTGTTCGCAGCACTTCCATACTAGCTGATCCTTCACGTAAGAAACTTCCAAGAGTATCCTTTTCAAGACACATATCTCTTATAGCACGTGCCGTCTTACCAGTTTCTTTCCGTGAATGCACGAACACAAGCACTTGATTTCGACCAGCATGTTCCATTGTTTTCTCGTAGACAATTTCGTTCATTACCTGGAATCTTTTCAGTGCTTTCTTCTCGGTAACACCAATGTATTGTTGTTCAAGGGCCACCGGACGGAAACTATTGTCAAAGTAGAACAATCCTTTCTCAGGTTTCACACGTAAAAATGTGGCGACATCTTGATAATTTGGCAAAGTAGCGGACAAGCCAATGAGCCGAACGTCTTCTTGTGTCGTTTCAATATTTCGAATGGTTCTCGCTACTAACGCCTCTAGTACTGGACCTCTTTCGTCGTGCAGTAGATGGATTTCATCAATGATAACCAATCGCACTAACGATGTAAAAGTCTTCTCCCCTCCCTTCCGAGTTATAATATCCCACTTTTCTGGGGTACATACAATTACTTGAGTAGCTGCAATCTGCTCTCTAGTCAATTGATGATCTCCAGTCAATTCAGATACGGTAAGGTTATACATCGATAACCGTTTACCAAAATTACCAACCATTTCTTGTACTAGCGACTTCATGGGAGCAACGTAAATAATCTTGAATTCATCTGCGTTTATGGTTCCATCATCATTTATGTGTTTGCCAATCTCACGCATCATGGCCAATAAAGCAACGTTAGTCTTGCCTGCGCCTGTTGGAGCGCATAAAAGCAAGTTCTCATCAGATTCCAAAGTAGCTCTCCACAAACGACTTTGGATCCGATTCAATGTTTTGAATCCTTCGAACACAGGTTGAACGTACTTCGGCAATTTATCAATTGGTTGTAGCTCTTCCTTCTCATCGAATGGTTTTGGCTTCAGAGCGGGGACGTGAACTTCTTCGTAACCTTTCCTCTGCTTCCGGAAAGAACCATCGGGCAGTTGGCATCGCTTGTTTGCCATGAAATGTGAACCTTGTGTGAAAACCATATCTTCCAATTCAAGGACTTTCCGTTCACCCATCACTTGGCCAGCAATGCCATGACTATGATCATCAGTATCCTCCTTCCGTTTCTGTGACCGAGAAGAGCCGCTATGTTCGTCATCTTCATTTTTTCCCGTATCAAGCTGACGTAATATTTTAGACAGGAAATGATCATTTCGCATCACATCACGAATTTTCTGCCTTTCACTCTCCGTTTGTGCTGAAGCCAACATAGTGCAATACAAAATCATTTGGCGATTCTTTTTCAATTGTTTGATAAAATCAAAGCAATCGTAGCCCAACAAAAGTACTAATTGGTTCTCGCATTCTCGATCGTCTCCAGAATCCTTAAGGATTTTAAGAACTTCCGCTGATTTAGCTTGTGAGACCATGGCATCATCAAAGTATTTGCTGAGACAACGTTGGAGCCAATAAGCGTCAATATCTAGTGGATGAAGCCCTTTTTCCTTTTTCACGTTCTCTTCAGTGTTTCCAAGCTGAAAGCAGAAGAAACATGGAAATCAATAACAATGACAACAAGTAAGAATGTAGTATAAGAACTTACATTTTCTGCGTGAAGAGTGTTATCAATGCGCGCTTCTTCACCCTCGTCTTGACCGTCATCATCACGAACTTCACCATACATGTCCTCATCACTTTCTTCTTCTGATTCTTCGAACTGCACATTGATACCATAAGTTTCATCGATTTGTTCGTCGTTCCCAACGCCTAAAGCGGAAATGGCATCTGAACCGAAATCCGTAATTTTCTTGCCAAGATTTACAAGCAACGCAAATCTGGAAAAGGAAAAATCTGTTACTCAAGTTGAATAGGTAGAGATGTATTCATATTTGTCTGCATACTAAGTCCATCCCCTTTCACACTTTTAGTTGTTGTGTGTATTTGGTGCACTTTTAAAATATGCCGCTGCCAATTGCAACACCGCTATACAGACTGCGACTTATTCGTTAATGCACCTACGAGCAAGTCATCTAACCTCTTCATTGAACCCAGAGTTATTTGGCGAAAACTGACATCAGCCTCATACTCCCAATTTTTGTCACATTTTACCTCCAAAGATTCCCGAATGACTAGAACGCTAAGTTGTCGCAACGGAAGTCGCGGTTCAAATCTAAATACAGGCGCAACGATTTGTATCGTGACTAGATGCCGGATACCAGTCGACTGAGCGGTGCATGACTACCCGTGTCAAATCAGGATAATAACCATGGGCAAGCGAAATACTGACCACATTGCCATAGCCGCACACCAATGCGCTAAATCACATACACGGGACTAACACAAGACCGAATGTGCGTAGGCGGTCGAACATGCGCAATGATTTTTCCCCAGTATAAAATTTCGATCAATGCGCTGCGAGTTGAATTTCTTCTTGAATCTACTGTAGTACTGCAGTGTACTGTTACGTTCTTGAATTAAGCGCTCTAACACGTTTCCAGGCCCTGTTAGAGGGACGTTTCAACGATTATTTCTTAAACAAATTCAATTCCATCTTAGGAATAAAACGGGGATAAAACCGTTTCTCACATATTGGAGTAAGGCACCTCCACTCATAAGTCAGTATCGCTGACAAAATATAATTCGATGAGCTCCACTATACACTATACACTACGAATCTTGGATTTGTTAAAAGCTCTAACATTCTATAAGCGGTTCTCCGCGAAAAGTTCTCCGAGACCCTGATATGTGTCTGTTAACCTTAGGACATATTTTTGTTTTTGTAAGAGGGGAATATGAATTACCCATAATCCGTCCTTTTCTCCGGAAATCGATCATCCCTCACTCTATTCTGGGGAGTTTATTTCGCTCGAAGGGTACGATGGCCAACACGACCTCACGCTCCTTGTAAACAGTGCTGTAATTTATTTCAAATTTATAGTGAACAGTTTCACTAACGTCCGTTGTGGGTAATCAGCAGTTCTTACGTTTCCTTGAGGGCATACTGGTGCCTCTAATGTCTCATACCCTTTTTTCCTCCAGTTCCTTCGTAATTCCCTGATCAACCACTTTCGAATGTCCTTTGTTTATTACAAATTTTTTTTTTTTAGTTTCTTGTCTTTCCTTCATCTTCCATTACCTTACGCTTCATAATTAACAACTCAAAATATTATTATGTATCTTTTGCATTGCATAAATACGAGGGAGATCTTGTTTTTTTGGGAGGTAGTGCGTCTATGCAAAGATATTACAATATGAATACATTCCTTAGCATAGTTGCATTAAAGGCATCTGAGTGGAGTGGAGTTGAGTTGTCAATTATATTCAATGCTGCCCGGAGGACGTGAAGCAATTCAATGGAGGGTGACATCTTTCCTCAAGCACCTGGACTATGCTGCTCTCATCGTCATTCAATTTGTATATCTAAAAAGCGTGGTATCTGCCGACGGTGGCACCGAACTGGATGCCGCCCAACGCATTAGCAAAGATCCGCTTTTGCTGCCCTGTCTAAAATCTGGAAATGCAATATCAAGTTGAGATTATTCTGCGCCAGTGCTTATATGTTGCTATATGGGAATAGCACATGGAAAGTGGTGGAAGTGTCTACGTTGTATCATCGGAGCACACTGGCCTGACAATTGGTTCAGCCGCTTCCGAGCACATCGGGTGTGACAGACAGCCATTGAACAGATTATCCACAAAACCGTAAAAAACCATTCACAAAGCGACCTATGCAACCGTCGGGATCACCAAGCCAGGTGAGCGATACATTAACCAAATTACTTAGCTTTTTAACGACGATATACAAATGTAGATGCGTGAAAACAAACGCCTCTACCATAAATTTCTCGTCGATAAAACAATTAATTGGTCAATTAACAAGCAGTCCACTGCAGGATAGATTGATGCGGAACATAGCTCCCTGAGGCCAACCTATCTCTCTCTGAGGATGAGCTGTCTCTCCTCTGGGGCGGTGGGTGGCTTTTCAGGAGCCAAGCCTCTCATCTACCAAGACCGTTAATGAGTGGTGGTAGTCACACCCTGTACTAGGTGACCCTACTATTAACAAAACGCTACGAATCTAGACTGGGGAGTCGGAAAACACCTCCCCCAATCCAGGGTGTTATGCGAACCGTGCCCATTGGATAGTTTGCAGTCGGGGGTAACTGACTGTATTCGAACGGAATCTCACTGATACCTGGTCGCCTCAGTGAGTAAGTTAGACCCTACCATGTTACGGGGGGCTACGGCACGGCGGACCTAATAACCCCCATACTCGTGGGAATCAAATGAGCACGAACAAAAAAGAAAACGAAAACCAACAAAGCGGGGCCGCGTACCGCACAAAAACTGGTTAATCAGGCGGAGGCACATTTCCGAATTACTGAGAATCAAGTGATTACACCCAAGAAGGGAGAAATTGGGACGTCAAGCAGTGGATCCAAGGTTAACATTGGTATACTATGTGGACAACAACCAACGAACGCCACTACTCAAAGAGCAGGGACCAGTAAAAGCACGTCTGAGATAAATATAACAGACGTCAGGAAGGAGACAGGTTTCAGTGGCACCGGTGTTAAATAGTACCTGCGCTATCTGAGGGAAGGCCTGAAAACAGAAGAGGCCCTTAAGAAGGCTCAGGACAGACCTAAGCCATCTCTACCGGACCCGAGAAAGCGGGAAGCATAAGAGATCAGCCCGCACGAAGGGAATGCTCACAAAAAATCCAAACTTGAACCCAAGGGGGGAGAAAACCCGGGCAGGTCGGGAATGAAGGCAGGACTCAGGAAGCCCGCCATTAGCTATGCTAATGCGGTCAAGGGCATTCGACTGGCCATACTGCCAAAAATGTTTCCCGAGCAAATACTCACTCGTGAGGAACAGGAGACCATTGAGGACCTTGTCGTCAGGCAGATGATGAAGAAATGGACTTCGAAACTTGTGTTCACTGGGATACGCTTTCGACCAGGCCTTATACTGGTGAACTGCGCGACAGAGGACACTGCAGAATGGATTAGAACCATAGTTCCTAGATTGCCAGGCTGGGAAGGCGTGGAACTGTCAACATGTGCTGGGGATGATATACCAGGAGCCCACATGGTGATAGTTTTTCTGCCAAAAGCCGCGACAATTGAAACGGAAGACCTTATGGGCCTCCTAATCGCCCAGAATGAAGATCTCCATACCCGACTATGGAGAGTTTTCAGAAGCAAGGTGGAGGGCAAGGGTAAACTCCTCACAATCGGGGTAGATGACCGATCCCTGGAGGCAATCAAACGTCGGAGTTGCCATATCGACTACCGATTTGGCAACATACCCGTGCATGTGCATAGGGAAAAGCCAAGGAAAGATACCTCGAAGGAGACACCGGGTGAAAAAGATACCGAGGTTCCCGAAGAAGTCTGGAAAGCCATAGAGGCAGAAAGGACTGCATCTACCAGGAAAGTAGACCTACTGCCCAGTGAAGAGCAGAAGCTGGACGACCTGGACCTAGGACTCCTAGGGCTCAGGGTGGACAGCGATGCGCAGGAAAGCGCCATGTCGGAGAAGGAGGGCGATACTCCGACGAAAGCAAGGAGAACATTGGAATAGTGCTGGCTCAGGAGCCTTGTGTGTACCGGGGGCAGATCATTTGAGACTCCTCTTCTGAAAAACCTAGAGCTTACATAATTCTTAAACGGAATTTACAATACATGTCTTTCAGAGTTCTTAACCGGGACAACATGATCAACAACATTGCCCACCTTCAAGGGGGCGGTGACATCAGGAGCGAACTGGAACTAGAAACAGTGGTCGAAAACCTCAACACAGTCGTCATTGACACATATGAGGCCAGCTGTCCAGCTAAGACAGTTAAGTCATCAAGGGATGTACCATGGCGGAACAGGAACCTGGCCAGAATGAAAACAGAGGCACGAAAACTCTTCAACCGGGCAAAACAAACCGGGGACTGGCAGAGGTATAAAAATGCACTGACTGGGAAGGGAAGAGAAACGGAACATCTTCAGGGAATTCTTTGAAGAGATTGAACAGATCACAGAAGCAACCAGGCTGTACAAGGCTGTAGCCAAAGACGGGGGAATATTCTCTGTCTGTTTGAAGAAGGAAGATGGGACATTTACCGAAAATGAGGAGGACAGGGTACACCTGCTTCTTAGAATTCATTTCCCAGGGTCCTACCCCACGGTGGCAGGCGACAACATTCTCCCTGACACCCCAACAACGAATAAAAGGGGAAGAAAGGAGAACTGGAAACTAGCAAAAGAGGTATGCTCAGAAGCTAAGCTAAGGTGGGCAGTGGGAACTTTTAAACCACTGAAATCTCCCGGAGTAGATGGCATTTTCCCAGCACTAACCCGGAGAGGCCTAGGAATTATCTTAGAGTCTCTTCTAAGGGTGGTAAGGGGGAGCATAGCACTGAGATACATACCAAGAACATGGAGACGGGCAAAAATGGTCTTTATTCCGAAAGCGGGTAAAAAGGATCCTTTTCACCCTAAATCGTTCAGACTAATTTGCCTAAAGTCGTTCGTACTCAAAACGGTGGAGAAGGTCATAGACAACTATATTAGAACTAACGTTCTAAAGCGTAATCCCCTACATCACTGTCAACACGCTTACCGGGCAGGACGGTCAACTGAAACTGCTCTGTACTAGCTGACAGAGGTACTACGGGATGCCATAGAAACAAAAGAAATTGAACTGTGCGCGTTTTTGGATATCAAAAGAGTATTCGGCAACATATCGCACACAGAGATACAAGATGCCCTGAGCCGCAAGGGAGTGGGAAACACTCTGGCATTCTGGATGGACAAAATGCTAGAAAGCAGGCAAATAGAAGTACCGACATAAACACCACTCAAGGCTGTCCACAGGATGGGGTACTATCGCTACTGATGTGGAGTATGATAGTGGATGAACTCCTGGACGTGTTAGCAAATACTGGAATACAAGTCCAGGGTTACGTGGACGACATTGTTTTAATCTGTAGGGGCAAATATGAAGATACCCTATGTGATAGATTCCAAACTGGACTAAGGGTTACTAGTTCCTGGTGCAGGAAGGTGGGACTGCGGATCAACCCAGCCAAAACCACTATAGTACCATTCACTAGGAGGCGTAAGCTAGATCACCTGAGAGCCAGAACATTACATGATATGGAGGTGAAACGCGAAACAGAGGTCAAACATTTGGGAATTACGCTAGACCAAAAATTACTCTGGAAGACACATGTCGGAATGCCACGAGGGCTCTGATGACTTGTAAATCCATAGCAGGAAAAAATGGGGCTGCAGCCCGAAGATGCTACTTAGGATATATGCTGCAATAGTAAGGCCAATGATTAACTATGGAGCGGTAATGTGAGCAGAAAGAACCGAACTCAGCACACAAGCCAGGGAATTACATAAACTCCAAAGTTTGGCTTGTGTATCAGTAGGGCAATGAGGACATGCCCAACGGCATCCCTGGAGGTTCTTTTGGGATTAACCCCTCTCCATCTGCACATACAGATGCAGGCAAAGAGGGCAATATTCAGGATGGCCGGCAGTATCAGTGAGGCGGGGAGCTGCCTAAATCGAAGGAAGATTGATATCCTTTCTAGGCGGTATCCCGAATTACTCATACCAAGGGATAACACGACAACGAGGTTTCACTTCGATAAGAAGTTTAAAACACGTTGGAGTAACAAGGCAAACTGGGAGAGCGTGGCTACGCAATACGGCTTAAACCAGCAGCTGATTACTTGGTACACTGACGGATCTCTCACAGGAGCGGGAGCGGATGCCGGTGTCATTGGTCCAAATATACTTGGAGCCAATAGGTAGGCACACTAGCACATTTCCTCCTTTAATCTCCAAAGGAAATACAGGACAGAACATAGCTATTCTCACCGATAGCCAAGCAGCGATCAAGGCACTTAGGTGCAACCAGGTAAACTCTAAACTGGTGTGGGAATGCCTTCAGAGACTGAATACACTCGACTCGTCCAACAAGGTCTGGATATTTTGGGTTCCAGGCCATGCTGGATTGGAAGGCAACGAGCCAGCGGATGAACTAGCCAAGAAGGGAGCAGCGACGCCTTTACACGGGCCAGAACCCTTCTGTGGAATCGGAAATGAAGAGGAACGGTTGAGGGAAGTATACTGGGCGGGCCTACCAGGGATGGACGCAGTCCAAGGTGTTTATTGGGGGATACGAACCCATGCGCACAACGGATTGCTTAAGCCTCACCAAAGAGAACCTCCGAATCATAGTGGGAATTCTCACTGGTCATTGTCGGCTGAACTATCACTTAGGGAAACTAGGAATATCTATAAACACTGCCTGCAGGTTTTGGGACGAGTATGACGAAACCTTTATACACGTCCTGGGACAGTGTCTGGCACTGGTGCAAAGTAGGTCGAGGCATCTGGGAGGACACTTAATACCAGATGCAAAGCTGAAAGATCTGGAAGTAGGGAACATACTAAAGTTCCTGACGGTTATAGGCCTGCTTGGAATACTATGATCAATAGGTACATTATAACCAGTAAAAAGGGCACAATAATTCTTTAAGGACGCGGTGCGACTTTCCCTTAACAGAATAATATAACAAATTTACAAGAATGTTAATCGGAAAGCAAAGAAAGCGATCGCTGTAATCCAAGCGATACATTATAAATATCTTTACGATAAACTGGACAGTCGGGACGGCGAGAAAAATCAACTGATCAAAAACTGACACCAACGCAGCACGAATGTTCGATCTTCTACTGGATTCATGACAAGAACGGTATGGTACGGCTTATCGATCGACAAACCGCAACAGATAGATGGCGGGAATATTTCGAGTAGATTTCAACGGAAGAATTAGTTCATCCTCCATTTCCACCGCGACTCAAGTCGAGGAAACAATCAAATCAATGAAATCGGGGAAAGCAACAGGACCTAAAGGCATTTGAGCTCTGGGAAGCACAGAGTCGGGATTCAACACTGTGGCTTAGTGGGTTCTTCAATCGGGTTATTCAGCAAGGTAGAATAACATCTATCGTTCCAATATAGAAAAGGATAGATAACCCAAGAGGGTTGAAATTACCGTTCAATGGTTGTCCCATCTCATGAAAATCTAGATGGGTGCATGGATCTAGAGAAGGCGTTTGGCCGTGTGCTACACGAAAACATCTGGAATGCTCTATGGTTCTCAATGTCGGTCAACTATAAAAGACAATCAACGGCGTCTTGCCATAATGGAGGCGAAGATTTTGTGTTGGACTAGTGGCGTGACACGCCTTGATCACATCCAAAATGAGGATATCCGCAATCGGTAAGGAATTGCATCGATCGTGGAAAAATTGCGAAAGAAGCGTCTTTGATGGTCATGCAGTTCTTACTAAAGAGAATTCACTTACGATGGTCTGGACACCGAAGTCAATGGAAAACGACCAAAAGGTCGGTCGAAACAACGATAGCTTGATACGCTGGATGGTGATTTGAAAAGCCCTATAACAGAGGAAAAAGGCACAACCAACTAAAACGACCGCGCGTCTGAACGGGACAAAGACTGAAGAAGAAGAATGAAGGAAGATCGCACTTGCTTGCAAGACTGTAAAATAAAAACGGAAGTAAATATGGATTGAAAAACTTAGACAGGCATTCTTCTTCCCCTAAACAATTAAGGCGCCCCAAAAAGGAGTCTATTTTTATGTCATTAATAAGCTTATTGGGGAAAAAAATATCCCCGTAATTTGCAAGTGACCCTTAACAAGCGGATTACGCCTTTCCCCTACACCTCTCCCCGCACCCGTCCCATGACTTTTTAAAGGGGAGTGGCTACTGCAATTTTGTACCGAGGTTGGGAGCGAGGTGACCCCCAGCTTCTTCCTCTATTATACTTCGTGCCCCTTAAGGGGGGAGTTTCAAAATTAAACTCTTCCATTTTTACCTCCAAAGAAACCCATTTTGAGACACCACAATTCTTTTCGGAGGGAGCGGGGAGGAGGTCGCCCTAATTCTTCAAAGGGACTAGAAAAGAAGGAAAAACCCCCTCCTCCTCCTGCATACTATCCCCTCATGGAAATTCAGAGGTTCGAGGCTAAAACATGTAATATGGACTGGAATGGAGACTGATGACTGCGAATGGTCGCTCTTTGATTTTAGATAAGCCAATTCTCCGAAACTTTTTTTAAGAAGAGTGATACAGTTCATATTCATATGGAAATTTTTGCTTAACCGTTCTCTAGACACTACTGAAATGTTGTTGTTGTCATTAAAGAAACCTTAAGGAAATTTTTTAAAAATCTCTTAAGGCAGTTATAATAAAAATTGACACTAGAACCCCTTGGTTAATAGCCAGAGGAATTCAAACTAGTTCCGCGAAAATTGTAACTTAGCACCCACCTCTCATCTGCCACTGATCCAAGCAAACTATCAATTTCACGTTTCTTCTCACGATCCTTGTACTTTTCGTTTTTAAGTACAGCCAGCACTTCATCTGCAGCACCACAAAGAATATCGCGAGGCTGATCTCCTAGTGCCTCCTGAATAAAACTGAGCAGCACCTCATACGTCTGCCGGGTCTCCTGCGTCTTAGGACGGTAGACAATTCCCACCATTTCGTCAATACCTTCTGAGAGAAGAGTTGCTCCTTTCATGCGATCAAAGTCGTATTGGGCTTCATCTCGTTTCTGTCGCCTAGAAAATCGAAATTTCATTAGGATTCCAAACTTTTACTTATATTAGAAAGTTTTCTATACTTTGCTTTGCGCTCCTCTGTCTTTTCCGGCTTGGAACGCTGATAGCGATCACCCATTCGAGTTCCCTCCAACTTCCCAACCAAAGAAACAACTTCACCCGTAGCTTCATCGCGACGTGGTCTCTCGATTAACCGAACGTCGGCTTGCAGGACAAGATTAGAATTCTAGAAGATAGATTTCATGAATATCAAAATATGTCGCAACTATCAATAGGCTGTCATTTTGCATTATACAAAACTCAC
Source organism: Hermetia illucens (assembly GCF_905115235.1). Classification (NCBI taxonomy): domain Eukaryota; kingdom Metazoa; phylum Arthropoda; class Insecta; order Diptera; family Stratiomyidae; genus Hermetia; species Hermetia illucens. Next base: position 129,621,649 of record NC_051850.1, on the reverse strand, counting down.
GAAAACATAAGCAAATCGGTACTCACGGCTTTGTATTCATACTGCAGCTGTCGTGCCGCTGCATCCGCCATAATTTATTTATCAATAATATCCTTTAAACACAAATATTTATAAACGTTTTGCGGCTGCAATCTTTCGACATTTATCCTGTCAAACACCGCGTTTTGTTACAATTCCATCCGTTCCCGTTGCAAGTGACAATTGTTCTATTACAATTGGATCGAGGGTTTATTACATTTCTGCTCTTGCTGTAGTTGAATATAAAATAAGTATTCGTTAATATAAAGTACATATGATCGTAAAAATGATGAGAGAAGAAAATATTTACTATGTCAATTCATCGACTATCTACAGTTGTTACTTCTCCAAATATTTGCTTTTAACTGTAACATCCTTTAAGCAATTAATTCCCTCCGTATACCCAAATGGGGATTCCCCAAAAAGTTCCTATTTCATATTTAAAGTAATTGAAGTAATCAATGTTTCTAAATTTGATATTTTTTTACTTTTTATTATTAAGTAAATTATTCCAAAATAACGACTACTGTAACTCGCAAACATCCATAAATTTAAAATGGAAACATCGCATTTGGGTTTTTTAACCTTTAGTCACTAATGTAGTTTTCCTATTATGTAAATGTCGACGCTGAGGCTCGACTGGTCTGTACCTTTAAACGATTATTTTAATGATACACAGGTAGGTAGAGGTTTAAATATTACTCAAATGATGATGATCATCATCAACGGCGCAACAACCGGTATCCGGTCTACGCCTGTCTTAATAAGAAACTCCAAACATCCCGATTTTGCGTCGAGGTCCATCAATTCGATATCCCTAAAAGCTGTCAGGTGTCCTGACCTACGCCATCGCTCCATCTCAGGCACGGTCTGCCTCGTCTTATTTTTCTATCATAGATATTGCCCTTATAGACTTTCCGGGCTGGATCATCCTCATCCATACGGATTAAGTGACCCATCCACCGTAACCTATTGAGCCGGATTTTATCCACAACCGGACGGTCATGGTATCGGTCATAGATTTCGTCGTTATGTAGGCTACGGAATCGTCCATCCTTATGTAGGGGGCCAAAAATTCTTCGGAGGATTCTTCTCTTGAATGCGGCCAAGAGTTCGCAATTTTTCTTGCTAAGAACCCAAGTTTCCGAGGAATGATAGTATTAATTAATTAATATCCGTAGCCGGTCCCAAGCCCGATTGTGAAAGGAGGAGTAGGTGAGGAAAGTACAAGAACTTTGCAGTCTTGCAGATTGCTCACTGAAGAAGCTATCATCACACCTGGCAGAAAATTTAAGGTCCGGTACGGATAACCGGTGGGAGTCGTCTGACTTGGTCACTGGGTCGGGATCCCGTAATGGACAATAGGGCATCGTAACCGCTAGTTGTGGGGCGGTTCGATGTCTAGGCGCCACAACGACGAGGAGCATTGCTACGCCTGCTGCAGCTGTTTCGCCACAATCTGTGGCGACTACTTCAGCAGGTTCACGTAAGCAGCGGATAAAGTATTCTGTGGAAATGAACCTCTTCACTATCCGCCACTTGATGCACCAGAGATTCGTCAAGCGTTTCTCGCAATTCGCGCATGAGACTGTGCAGCGAGTTTCAGACCAGTACCGCTTTATTATTCGCAGCGACACAATCCCGGCCACCATCAGAGAACGTGTTCGACTTGAGGTCATCGGGGAAACAGGTGACCAAGAGTCGATGGGGGTAGAGGCGGCGGCATCAACAACAACACGCCGCACTGTAGGCAACAATTTCAGTACTCGCCGAAGCACTCTTCTCCACCGTCCAGCTGAGGTTTCCGCTGAGGTTCGGGACGAATTCAAAGAGCGTGTATAGAATTCTCGGAAATGGATCCTTTGCATAGATCAGGTATTCCCAAGATCGATGCATTACCAGCAACTCCGAGAACTCTATGTCAAATTAATGATGAAATTGCATCTCGGCTATGTGCTGATATGTCTACTGCAACTACAATCATTTGTGTATTGTTACGGCTGGCAATTTGCACGTCAGAAGATTCGCTTTCGCGTTGTTGGGGACCGAAGAGGTCTATCATCGAAAATTCGCCTAGAACGTCGGCGGGACTCACTAAGGCAGGACATTGCTAGACTCAATTCAGCTCTGGCAATGCCAGCAGACGGGTGAAGAATAAAGTGCAGAGTGTTTACAGAAACTATGCCATCCCCAGTGAGACACCAGTTTCGAATTTTTGGACCCAGTAAAACAGAAACGTTCGGTCGTATGCAGTCGATTACGACGGTACAGCGAAAGTCACTCCAGGCGTGTACAGAATGCAACATACGCGAGGAACCAGCGGAGTCCAGACAGCACAGTTTTCGCTAACGAAAGCGAAAGAATTTTGGAATGGACTGTGGGGGTTACCCGCCCAGCATGCTGAGTGGATCAGTGCTGAAGGCACCCGCCATGCCACTATGCCGAGCATGCATTTTGCGGATGTTATCGAAGAAGAGGTTCGACGAGCCACAAACAGCTCGAAAAACTGAAGAGACCCAGGTTTGGATCGGGTGCAGAACTTTTGGCACAAAAAGTTCACCAATATACACAGTCGATTGGCACACAGCATAAGTCACGTCATCAGTCGGCCGGAGGAATTGCCACTCTTTCTCACAGCGGCGATTATCTACCTTATCCCTAAGGAGAACACAGTACAGAACTCAGGACATTATTAGTGGAAGAGCTAATGAGCAACTCGAGACAAACAATATCCTGTCCGAGGAGCAGAAGGGCTGCCGAGCCAGGTCAAGGGATTGCAAAGAGCAACTCATTATCGAGTCGGTAGTTATAGGACAAGCAACTAGAGGCTAAAGAAACTTGTTTAATTGCTATATCGATTATGCTATTATTCGTATTATTCGACAGCGTTCCGCATGCCCAGCTAATCGATGTCCTACATCTGTATCGCATTGATCACAAACTAATAAAGTTTTTGGCGACAGTCATGAAAGGGTGGCACACCACCTTATCAGTGCCTTAATCTGAGGATGCCGATACTTCAGAGCATATCCATATACGGGATTGACGAATACGGACTACTATGTTCAAATTCCGAATGCATCATCCAAACTCTACTGTGGAGCGGATGAACCTGCCTCGTGACATCGGAGGTAACGGAGTCATTGACGTAGCGGGGCAGCATCACCGGTAAGTCGATCCGCTGCTCGCCTATTTTTACAGCAAAGAACACGCGAGCCCCTTGCATGCGGCTGTTTGTAAGGCAGACTGTAGGTTGACTCCACTTTACTTGAAGGATCGATCTTTTAAACCTCTGAGTGGGTTCAAGTTGGCCCAAGAGCGGATTAATGAATGGATGTCGAAGGCAATGCATGGTAAACACGTGAATTGTCTTTGGCAACCATGTGTGTGCTGGAGAGCTCTTTTCTGAGATGAAGCGATTTATGTGTGCTATTCAGGATGGCGTGGTCGCCACTCGAGCTTATAAAAAGCTCATAATGAATGAGCGGATGGAGAATGACCAGTGTAAAATGTGCGGTTCGGCGTTAGAAATACATGGAGAAGAAGGTGAACTATGAGTCACTGGCTCGGGAAATCAAGGAAGTTTGGCGTCTCGAGCGGGTGGTTGTAGTTCCCATTATATTGTCAGCTCAGGTATTGTACATAAATTCATCACGGCTTCCCTTCATGTAATGAGACTCTCACACAGTCTGGTTTCAACCATGTAAAAGTAAACCATTCTGCATACGTGCTCGATGTTGCGGGGAGTTCTTGACGGATTCTCCCATTAACCTACCACCGGTCGCCACCACCAGCGCCCCACGAATATCGAAACTCCGCGCACTGTAGGGTTTTGATGTGGCCAATGTAGATGTTCTTTGATGTGTTCCAGGATTATTTCAGCTATTATCTTTGCGTCGGCCGAGCCAAACAGAGACCCCTCCAATTGTCATACTCAAAACGTGTGCGATTCCTTGGAATCTTAACGATCATCCCCTTTTTTCACTATCTAGGAAAGGTTTCGGATAAAAAAAAAATTCCCCATCTGTAGTAACTGCAAGTGCAGCGATAAATAACTCTGCGGGGAGACCATCAAGTCCAGCGGCGTTTGCGTGCATTGATGGCCGAAATGATTTCTCGTCTGCATCTGAAATTGTTTCGTTCTGCGGCATCTCGGGTACCCTGACCAGTGTAATTGTAAATATCCTTTTGCCATGGTGCACACTACGCTGAACTCCCTGAAATTTCGCTCGGTATCGGAATCTGAGCGCGTCACGCCCACCATCACTCAACCAGCCTTCAACCAATCCTGTTCATCGATCCGCAGCCAGATCTAATTAAGTCGGCCTCGGTCCACTGCTCATCGATATTCTCAGATGGGTTACTCAGTGTATCTGCAAGATATTTCTCCCAATCTCGAGCGACATCTGGAAACTAGACTAGACAACTAGAAAGCATCCTTCTCCACTATATCGGAAGTCTCTATTGCGGCACAATACTTTAAAATTTTGATGCTCCTACGTATGAACCGGAAACTTCCGATTAGAAGTCTGTCAGAAAGCGGCTTCCAGATCTAGATGTGGTAGCCTTTAGAAACAACCCGACACCAAATTCGCGTCTGCTACCAGAGTACAAGCAGAGTAAACCCATTACCGCGAGAGGGATAGAAGTACTCTACACAGTCCCACCATCTTTCTTCCCTCCCATCGTTGAATTCCTGCTCGAACATCATGGGGCCCTTCGCTACCGCCGCCGAGGAGCGTGTCTACATTCCAGAAACCGTACATAGTCGGTCTTCGGCATGAGTTCAACGGCTATCCAAGGCGTTGTTGACGTTTTGGTAACAATAAAGTTTCAAAATTTGCAGGTTGCCAGCCCACAAATCTCTACATCTTTTAGTTGCCTCTTACGACAAGCAGGGGAGACTTTGAGTGTATTCTTGAGCCCTAACTCACAGGACATCATCATTTTTAAATAAACTCCTACATCGTGGACTAGAAAATTGGAAGGAGTCTAATGGAGAAGTTGGGGGATTCTAAAACGTGAAAAAGAAAATGCATATTAATAAATGATTTTTCTCGTCTGCGTGTCACAACACAAAGCGAGCGAAGTATTGTACATGCCGGGAGCACTACAGATCCTTCATCAGCATGGTTGGAAACAAGGCCTTCACGTTGAACAAGCCCCTTATGAGGTCCCCCTGGTTCCTAAAACCTACCTGGTAGTCACTTGCCATATTTTATGCGGGGGGCGGGGGCTTGAGGGTTCTGAGTATACTCTTTATTCTTGGCACTTCTTCAATACTTTTTCTATCCCTTTAATTGAATCCGGTAAAGGGTCATCTTTTAATTCAAAATATCCTCCGCCGAAGCTTTTCCCACATTGCCTTAATTTGGCCGCACTGCGAATCTTTTGAGCAGGATGTATTCATTGGACATGTACATACCTAGAATGTCTACGGTGTGTGCTTCCTGCAGATTTCTATGAGGCGTAGTGTGTCGACCCGTTACTATCCTGGGTACTTCTTTAGATTGCGCTGGCGACAAAAATGAGTACCCTTTTCACCTACGGAGAGATGTCCACCGAGACCAATATAACGCTCCTATAGAAATGGTAAGTCCGGCATGGAAACCGTCAGTCCCGGCAGCTTTACTCCCTTAAGAATGTTGAAAACGAGAACGATTTGTCGGCAGCAACCCAAATTGCAAGGAATAGTGATCTGCCATGAGGTGGGACTTCACCAGAATACCATTTTGTTCGACAAAACTTCGTGGAATACAACAATATTAACCTCTCTACGGCACTTCGTAAGCTCCTCCGAGTTACAATTCGGCCGCGTTAAAAATCCTACGTTTTGGTGCATCTGATACCCATTGTGGTCAACTCAAAGATCTTGATTTTTGTTTTAACACTTTTATTTCAAACAGATATGAACACAAATCGCCATTGGATTACCGTGGTTGACATTAATCCGACGAGTAGCTGCGTCCACCTGTCCGCGTCAGAGTGTTGCTTCGACTTAATCGAACAGACCGAAGCCCATGTCGTCGTCTTCGCTCTCAGACTCTTCTTTCTTCTCTTCCTTCTTGGCAGCAGCTGGGGCAGCGTCGGCGGCTGCTGGTGCGGCTGAAACAGCTGCGGCAGCGACGAATTTGCTTGGATCCTTGATGAACTCCTTGATAGTAGTGGCTTCCTTGAATTCGACCTCGGTAGTGGCAGCGATGGCCAACAAGTTCTTGAATCCGTTGGCGATGCTGTGTGGAGCCGAGGCGATGGTTGGGTATCCAATTTGCAAGCAGACAGCGGCCAAGTTGGCGACACCAGCTTGGAATTTGGCGCGCAAGTCCTCGGGCTTGATGTCCAGGATTTCGGGCGAGAAGATCGAGCCAGAGTCGTAGACTTGTTCGATGATCAAACCGTATGAGAACGGAGAGATGTTCAACATGTTGAGCAAGGTGGCTTCGGAAGCACCGACTTTGTCGCCAGGCTTCAAGATGGGCACATCGTTGATGATTTCAATTGTACCCTTCGAGATCTTGGTTGGGATGGACAGAGCCTGGAAGAAAGAGGTCTTCTCAGGACCAAGACCGGTGTTCTGGGCTGGGATGATGACGGGCAATGGGGCAATAGCTCCGGCACGAGCTGGGGCACGGACTTTGCTCTCGAGCAACTTGTCGCGGACCTCAGCCAAGTCGCCCTTGGTGAAGACGAAGCCGACGTTTCCCTTGATGTGGGGCAAGAGCTTCTCGAGCGATTGGTTGTTCTCCAAGTGCCCGCGGATGGCCTTGCGCATCATCGTGTTCTTACCCATGAGAACGACACCCAAGCCACGCAACGATGTACGGATCTGTTGCATTTGCTTTGAGCCGACGTTGTCTGCTCCCACGATGAAACATTTTGGATATTCATCGAACAATTGCTGGAAAGGAGAAAGAGAATTCTTAATATCTGTGCGGAACTCAGGTGGATGTGTAAGTTTTGTTGGTTTAGTCAGACAGCCGGCTGGCTACTTTCAACATCCAGAGTGCTGCCACTTTGGGTTCCGCTATTTCTAGCGCAGTGGCAGGGACTCACTCATTAAGACATGTGCAGTTCATCATACAAGAAACCTCAAGGGAAATTGTTTGCATTAGAAAAGTTTGGTTACGGCAGACATAAATAGTCAACCCTTCCAAGTGCAGCTAACCTCAAAAACGTCGAGTTCAAAGGGAGTATCGGCACTATAAATTCAAACTATTCCCTATGGTCAAGGGCAAAATACTTACCACGACTTTCAAGAAATAATTAGCTTTCCAGGTTGCTTTGTTCTCCCTACCCATCTTGTCGGTGTAAATAGGGACTTCTCAGTGAAATTTAAGAACTGGAAAAGAAGAGGCATCCTCGTTAATTTTCACGGAATTGCACTTTCACTTTATTAAAGAAAACTTTTATGGTATTTTGATGCGTAAAAATTAAATGATGGCCAAGATTTACAAGGATTTTTGTAAATTTTACGACGCGAACTCACCAAAGCTGTTGACAGTTCAATTACCACGAACCAAATGAACGAGACGAGGAATAACGTCGTTGAGGTATGTTTGTCTCTTTTCTGCAAATCCATTGTTTTATTTTCGAGTTTCGGATACCGAAATTTGATTCAAGTATGTCTAGCGAATATTTAAACCAATAAGGCGGTATTTTGAAAATATAAGGTGATATTCACAAAATGTTAATAGGTTAAAATTTTTACAAACTAGCCCACATTTTAGAGGTCAATACAGCCATAATTGGTTATAACGATATCGGTTATAACAAAAAATCACTTATTGTGATCAATATTCCAAGCCCCAATCAAGATTCATTCAATTTCTTTGTAAGTCATATCGGGTTCGACGATATCGCTTATTACAAAATATTGGCTTTAACGATTCATTTTTTGGATGAATTCCAGCGAAAAATTGGATATAACGACTTATGAAGTCCATGCACATCTGTGTAAACAGACTCTTGTGGGAACTCTTTTGTTTTGCGAAAAATTTTATCAGGCAGATCATTTGAATAAACAAGTCGGGAAGCTGGACTCTTCAGGTATAAAAGGTTGTGTGTATTTCTTCTATAATAATACATTATTTGAGTGTGCATTGGTCCCATTAGTAGCACCGAATATATGCATGTATTATGTGAGAATATCTCACTAAGTCTTGAATTTGCAAAGAAGTGGCAACTTTGATCTACTTATTAATAATAGGGCGATTTCCACTAAACTCTATGTTATACCCTGCAAAATTTCCTGATGGTAGAAGAAACTTAAGGGGGGTTCCGCAGCTAATTACTAAAAAATATAGTGATATACTATTATTAACTTTATTTGAACAGACATCGGCATGGAGGGTATTTCGGAGCCTAGATACCATATAGTGGTCTCCGGATTTTTTCAGATTTTTCGGTTAAGTATTTTCTGAGAGTGGGTCCGTTAAAGAAATGATCACTTACGATACCCCACACTCCCCACCTTTCCAACAAATGTAAAAAATGAAAACTAGCTTCGGAAAGTACTAACCAAAACCTTTCATTTGGCATATATGAGACGAGGAAAAAGCAATGGAGGTCAATAAATCTTGCGCGGTAGTTACTCGCGACGTGCAGAATGCCTTCAACACAGCAAAATGGAGCAAAATAATTGCTGCTTTAGCCAAATTGGGCGTCCCTAAATACCTGGTGCACATAGTCATGGAATTTCTCTAGGGGAGGAAATTGTTTTACGATTCGAACGATGGGCCTAAGATGTATAAAACAACCTGCGGGGTTCCACAAGGATCAGTCCTCTCCTGTGGTTAATAATGTATGGCGGAATTTTAAAGTTTCAACTGCCCAAAGGAATGACAATCGTTGGCTTCGTAGATGACATCGGAGTGAAGTGCTCACAAACGAGGCAATTTTTGAAATCAGGTCTTGGCTATAGGAAGTTGGTCTGACGCTGGCAGTGCATAAAACCGAGGTAGTTTTGGTCACCAAGCGAAGGAAGCAAACGCCGATAAAAGTCAGGATTGGTTAATACATCATACAGTCGCAGCCAACGTGTAAATACCTAGGAGTCATGGTTGACCAAAGATTGAAATTCAAGTCCTGTTTTGAAAAGCTTCCGCGATGGCTACATTGTTGATAAGAATGTTACTAAATATAGGTGTTCCTAGCCAAAGCCATCGGTACCTTATTTTGGAAGTTGTCAACTCCATCTTGCTTTATGCATCTCCAGTCTGGGCAGCGTCTTTGAAGTTGAAAACAAATAGTAAGGAAATCGCAGCTCCATACCGATTGAATGCATTGTGAACGTCATGCGCTTACCGTACAACATCAGACGAAGCAGCCTTGGCGAACGAGGGTCGACGCCTCTATGACCCATCATATGCAATCGGCGAGTCCTATACCTATCGTTAGCAATTAGCACGAAGTGAATTTATTTTGGAATGGAAAAAAAGATGGAATGATTCACCCAAAAGGACATTGGACACACAAGATTATTCCAGATGTCTCAAACTGGCCGAACGAAGGCACAATGAGATTAGTTACCACCTAACTCAATTCCTAAGTAAACACGGAGGGTACCGTGCATACCTTTATCGCTTCGGGCGTAACGGCTCCCCGTATTGCCCGACATGCATGATGATTGCGGAGGATGCGGAGCATGTTGGTTTTGACTGCCCGTGGTTCGCAGCACACAGAGCGGTAGTGGAAATTGACGCCCGGCCACGGTTGATCCCCCAGAATATCGTGGACCACATGCTAGCCTCTGAAACATCTTGGAGGGCGGTGGAAAAATTAATGAAGGCGATCCACAATCTGCTGAGGAAGGAGGAAAGTTATAAATAACAACACGAGGAGCAGTTCGTAACTAATTCTGCTTCGCGACGTAACACCGAAATAGCAATTCCCCGGGGTAAGCGAAGGAGCATTTAAAGCGACTAACGGTTTCGTCCAAGGCATGGATTCCTCACTATCCTAAACAGTAATTTAGCATCTAGCTATTGGCTGTTTCACTTGGATACCGTTGTCCTGTTTTTGCAAATATATAAAGGAGCGTTTTCCGCCTGTTGCCACTTTCGGTCACGCTGCTCCCAGGGAAGAAGTGAGGTAGCGTCTGCCCTGGACGAAATCGTTAGTCGCTATTATTCCAAAGAGTTACTGTTTTCCACATAGTTAAAAACTACACCCAGATGATAGTTACAACTTAATTGGAATTGATTGTTATCATTAAGCTATTATTTTCTATTATTCCGCATTTAATTTTTTCGATTGAAATGTTCATTGCAGTTTTATTTAGTTATCTTATTGCTCAAAAATGGGCGCGTTCTTTGAGTTCATTTTAAGTCAGCGAAACGTTCCGTTTCTCCTTAGACTTTATTGACTGAACGCATACGAAATCTAACTCATAAATTTTGAAGTAAATTACACGAAGAAATGTTGCTTTCGCTTGATCCTACTCTCATTGTTCATGATAGGAAGAACAACTAGGGGTTGGTTTTGTTCTCAACGGCATTCCGTTCAAGTTTGTTTTTGATTATTGTTCTTGTAAAGATATGTCTCGCGATAGGAAGGATACCGCGGGACCCTGCCCCCTTCTGTGCACATAACTGCCGTGGCAGTAAGGGTGTCGCCGTTCTGGTGGCGGAACCCGGTGGTTTGTCGGAAAGAGAGGTAGTAAAGCTGATCACTTGATGACAGACTTGACCCTTGATGACCGCACCTCCAGCCAGTTACTCCGTGAAATGAAACAGCTGAATGAGAGCAAGGTTGGTACGAAGGTCTTGAAGTCTTTGCAACTTCAGCGACTTCCGGAGGGCATGAGAGATTTGAGAAAGGACGACCTTTCTATAATCGTCTTTAAGTGGATATCCAAGACAAATTTGTTCAACACGATGGAGGTGTGACTGGTTGGCCGAAAGTTCTTCACGGGCACATGGCAGCGCTGCACTCCAATTTTACCACGATTGTTGGCACTTTTCTGCTATGTGTTATTCCGATCTAGAGCTATATCAACGCGATGTTGATATCTTCTTCTCGGAGCAGGAACACTAGGTAAGCAGCGGTGCACTTCATGTGCTGCAAATTTATCCACGCTACATTCAGTATAGCCTGCTTACGCAAGTGCATTATTGGTCTCCGTCAGACCATCGATCTTCACTTTTTCTAAAACCTTGCTGGCGGCACGCGATGACTGGGTTTAAATATTCGTCTGGTTTCGCAGAGCCGAATACTGTGACCTTTGGGTTTTTCAACTCTGAATAACACTCTGTAATACGTCCTCATCGTGGCGCCTAGATCACGTGCTGTTCTTTACTGGGTCCCAACCCAAGTCAGACGACTCTCGCCAGTTATCCGTACCGACCTTAGGTTTCTCCTTCCCCTCTTTTAATGGATTTACTTTTTATATCCATCATACCTCATGCAAGAACCATGGGCTGTTGGTGGGGAAATTAGGGGACATGCTGACTTGTTGTATACCAATGGAAATGATAGACCCCGTTCCTGCATGGTGGTTTCAAAAGACCACCTCCTCTTGGATTATCCGGTAAGAACCGAATTGCAGATCCTCAATTTGGGTAATGAACCCACTTAATTCAACGTGGTCAGGCAAGAGGTCATCGACATCACGGTGGTATCCTCTGACATTGCGGTTCTTGTCGGAGAGTGGAGAGTATCAAACGATATCACGCTCTCCGGTCACAAGCCCATTGATTTCGTAATGGCCATGAATCCACTTCGACCCATTCCATTACGGAATCCGCATAAGACAAATTGGGCGACGTACAAAACAGAACTGACTGCCTTGGGATACGCATCAAATCCATTGCTGGAATTGAGAAAACAACCCAGATGATCACAAATAGCATGAGAGAAACTGCCGAAGAGAATTGTCTACTTATGATGCCAAAAAAGGGTAAAACATCATGGTGGAACTCGGATTTGGCGAAACAGAGGAGAACGACAAGGGTGATCCACAATCGAGTTGAATAGCTCCTGGATTTGGAACAAAGAGGCTTAAACAGCTATAAAAAAGAGCATAAGCTCAGCCAGAGGATCATCCTCGAGACGCTTTGGCGAAGAGACCAACTCTCTTGAGGCATCCTTAAAGCTAAAACCGATCTTCGTCAAAGAACGTACCCAGCAGTTGGGCTATCTGCGTTTACACAGCGGGAGGTACACAGAAAGTGACGAGGAAACGGAAACCCATTTAATTGAAGTGCACTTCCCAGGCAGCATCCCAAATCTCATCTCGGTGCCGGGAGACACGTACAGCCCTCAACCGGAAGATTGGACTCTGGCATGCAAAGTAGTTTCTCGGGAACGTGTGAAATGGGCATTTAACTCGTTCCATAGATAAAAGTCTGCAAGTCCGGATGGCATTATTCTGGCTTTAATAACAGGGGGAATGGGTGCTCTGGGTCTACACATTCAGAATATATACCGCGCTTGCCTAGCACACGCTTATATTCCAACCAGCTGGCGTGATGTGGTTTTTTCCCAAACCAGGGAAACCCATCCACATAGATGCAAAAAGCTCCTGACCGATCATTGCTTTCTGCTAAAAGGACTGGAAAGATTAGCAGATCGGTTCATAAGGGATACATATACTCCTAGGTAGCCACTTCACTGTAGGCGACATGTCTGCCAGAAAGGCAAATCCACAGAGGCAGCACTTCATGAGCTAACGTCAAAAATTGAGAAGGCGATGTCCGATAAAGAATACGCCTTTGACGCATTTATGGATATCGAAGGCGCCTTCAAATATGCCTTATTCGTGGCGATTTCGCGATTTCTAACGCAGTAAGACAGCATGAAATCGATCCGCCGTTAATTAGTTGGATCCTTCACATATTAGAGTGGAGGAAGATCTACATAGTGGTCGGACAGAAGTCTACTGATTCAGGATGTCTTAGGGGTTGCTCACAGGGAGGTGTTCTTCCTCCTCTGTTATAGCTTCTGGTAATGGACACCTTGCTATGGCAGTACACAAAATCTTCCCACAAGCGTTTCCGGACGATCTAGCCGTAATAATTATCGGCAAGTTTGCAGGTACAGTATGTATGTATGGATGTATACAACCGTAATAAAAAAAACATTTTCATGTATGCGTGCATCACCTGGTGGCCGAGATTGAACTTTGTTAACAACAGGAAGTTGCTGATGCAGATTCAGAGGTTAGGTTGGCTAAATATTACTGTGGCAATGAGCAGTACGCCAACCGTGGCACTCGAAGCTATTCTAAATTTACCCCCAATCCATTTGGAGGTGAAACGGAAAGCAGCTAACGACGTATTTAGGTTTGATACGCGTGGAAAGGCGGCCGATCATACGGTCATGCGTCCATTTGAAGATTTTTTGGCAAACATCAAGTGGCTCTGATGATGATCATGTGGTTTCGAGATTCGTCTTCGAAAAGACATATTCCGTCGTAATCACCAAAAGAGAAGAATAGTCGATAAGTAGCCACGAATCTTTTGGGATTACAGACTTAATAATCTTCACCGATGGGTCAGTCATGGAAAACGAATCAGCAACGACATATCAAGCCAGTTGGTGTTGGGTTGTCATCAGGCGCTGCTGAAACTTGCCTGAGTGAACGAAACCATCCTGATGTGGGTGCCAGGGCACTCAAACATCACTCGTAATGAAGAAGCTGAAAGACTGGCTAGCTAAGGTTCTGAATCAACAATGTTGGGGCCAGAACTACCTTTTGGCATCCGGTCATCTATTGTCAAGTCCACTCTGAAGGAAGAAATGGCAAGCATTCACGCAGCCGAATGGAGAATTACAACTTCTACCGGGAGGCGAAAATCTTTGTGAAGGAACCCTGGGTTGCTAGAGTGGCATTTTTGTTGTCCCTTAAGAAGTGGGACATGAAAGCCCTAGTAGGGCTTTTCACGGGGCCCTGCCTCTTAAACTACCACATGGACAAAATCGTAGTGGTGGTCAGCCAATTCGAGGAGGAAGAAGAGGGTCCTGTACTTCGTATGCAGCTGCCTGGCCTCCTCAGACGAATTTACCTTGGTAAGGCTTTCTTCAACGAAGAGTCTGCGCATTCTCTGTCTCTGGGGAGTGTCCTCAGATTCGCGAAAGTAAAGGTCTGAGTGCTTTGAGTTGCGGTTCCACCCACTAAATTAAACTTCCAGTTGTAGTGATAGTTTCCTTAGTAAGTATTTTGTAAGATTACAAAGTTCCTGTAGTTCGGATTGAAGCTACTCACCCCTTCTCCTTTCAAAACCGGGCTTGGGACGGGTTACGGCCATGTTTGGTTTTCTTTTAAAATCGTTTAAATATTTTATCTTTTCATTATTCTTTTAAGAGGGTCATCCCGTGTGAAGGGCGTTTTTTTCGCTTCTTTAGATTTTTTTTATAAAGAATTGGATGAAGGTACAAATACAAATTATTCACCATATATTCACCAATATCTTGAGTATGCGTAGTCATTTTTCCGACCCAATAGCATATTTCGTTATTGACATACAGCGGAATTTATACACCCACCTCCAAAAAAAGGTGTTTTTCTGCTGCCACGCTAGAGGGCGCTGTGATCATCTTAAAGAAAGAATGTAAACGACATTTTAATGTGCGAACTGAACCACAGTCCGCAAACTAGGATTATTAAAAAATATTAAAAACTAAACTTTTGGTGCCTAGTTAAACATTTTTTGGAAATTTTGGTCTTTTCAAGGCTGCTTTATTGAATAAAAAAAAACTACCGAAACAATCGTAATTATCCTAGTATGCGGATCATAGAAATATATTCTGAACAATTCGTGAAAATTTCAAAGAATTTCGTTGAATGGATTTTGGTCTACGATGCTAGCAGATTTTCAAGATGCAGTTTCGAGAAAAACGCATTTAAAAAGTAGAATGCGATTATTAACCATAAAATCTTAATTGACCATTAATCTGCTATACCTAATCCATAAGCCTTAGGTTTCTTGAAGAAACACATGTAAAGTCTTGGCTTCAATTCTTATGATTTTAGCGAAGTCATTCGAATGTTATTCGGACTTACACTTTACCTGTTTAACACTGTAATTTCCGAACGACTCCGAATATAAAACAATCACTGCTCAAATATTCTACACTATATTAAGATACAGTTGATGCAAAAAAAATCGATTAATGGGATCCGACACACGGCATGACCCCCTTAAATTGAAAAATTAACTGCTTGAAATGATAGTGTAATATATTACCAATATCTAAATCTTTTTGAGTTACTCGCAACACTCACAATAACAAGGGGTATGCTCGAACCTAATGGCCTCAGGTTGCCATGGCAGGATGGGAACCTCAAAGGCCGCGTCGATTAAGGATGCGATCCGTCGTAAATATTCCTGGTCGGGCCCGAAATTTTAAGGCTAAATGCACGCGGTCGAACCGTTAGTTGGTTTCGTTTCAATTCACTGAGTTTGTGTTTTGATTATTCGTTAGATGCACGCGAAATCCCGTTATGGTTGTATTTTTCCTGTTCCGGTACGAACTTACGCATCGATAGGGGGCATGTTGGGGATCGAAATGTTTGAAGGACCGCCCCACAGCCTGGTTGGTGTAAAGGCAAGCAAGTACGCATCGTATGGTATCAAATGGTTAGAGCGCTAGGCGGTCCTAGCGGAAGGTGGCGGCCCAAATTTCATTCGTGGCAGAAGGATTTGTTATCGTAACTGATCCTAGTCGACTCAGCTGTGAATGAAAAGTTAGGGTACTAATCTTGGGCGTGGGCAATCATCATCATCATCAACGGCCCAACGATCGGTATCCGGTCTAGGCCTGCCTTAGAAGGAACTCCAGATATCCCGGCTTTGCGCCGAGGTCTACCAATTCGATATACCTAAAAGCTGTCTGGCGTCCTGACCTACGCTATCGTTCCATCTCAGGCAGGGTCTGCCTCGTCTCCTTTTTCTATTTTCCTTATAGACTTTCCGGGCTGCATCATCCTCATCTATACGGATAAGTGACCCGCCTACCGTAACCTATTGAGCCGGATTTTATCCACAACCTGACGGTCATGATATTGCTCACAGATTTCGTGGTTATGAAGGCTACGGAATCGTCCATCCTCATGGAGGGGCCCAAAAATTCTTCGGAGGATTCTTCTTTCGAACGCGACCAAGAGTTCGCAGTTTTTCTTGCTAAGAACCCAAGTCTCCGAGGAATACATGAGGACTGGCAAGATCATTGTCTTGTACAGTAAGGGCTTTGACCCTATGGTGAGACGTTTCGAGCGGAACAGTTTTTGTACGCTTAAATAGGCTCTCTTGGCTGAAACAACCGTCCGCGGATTTCATCATCGTAGCTGTTATCGGTTGTGATTTTCGACCCTAGATAGGAGAAATTATCAACGGTAGCAAGATAGCGGAGAATATCTTATAGATGGTACTCAGCGACGTGATACCTCTATAATTGCTGCACTGTGTGATATCTCCCTTTTTATGTATGGGACAGATAATGCCTCTTTGCCAGATTCGCTATCCCACACCTTGAGCACAAGTTGATGAACCACTTGGTGTAATTGGTCGCCTTCATGTTTAACCAATTCGGCTGTAATTCCATCGGCTTTCTTCTATACTTGGTCGTGGCAGTATTTGTCCGTCATCTTCAGTTGGTGGGATAATTTTGATATCACATTTGGGACAGACTTCGAGGTTTCGTTCTACTGCCTCACAGAGGTATCTTTCTCTGCAGTCTCCTCTATAGGGGCGTGAGCGTTAATGAGGTTTATATTTCTAAATTTGCCTCGTAAGCGCAGAGTACATAGCCGTTCGCTTATGTTTTCAAAGCCGATAACAACAGGTTCCATTTTTTGGCTGACTAAGAAACCTACTCCAAGCACATGGTTTACTGGATGGCCGCTATAATATATGGTGTAGCGACTCTTCTCCAGTAAACTAGTCCATGTCCAACGCATCTCCTGCAATGCTGTTACATCAGCCCTTTATTGGGACAGAATATCGGCTAGCTGCTTGGTAGCTCCATCTCCAAATGTGCAAATCGTTATTCCGTTGTCGTTGTGTTACCAGTCCAGTCCGAGGCTCCTGTTGTGGCTTCGGAACAAGTTGTTTTCCGTGCAGGGTTGCCAGCCCTACCCAACCCCCAACCTGGAAGACCAGCTGGTACAATTTGTCCCGTTTTTAGGTGCGAGAGACTCGTATTCTCCATCTGCAGCTTTTCGCTAAGCAACAGCTCCCAGCGGTCACCACGTGGAGGTGGAGATAGGGTTTGGTAGTAGAGCTGTTGGTGTTGGTTCAGCAGGCGTTTCTCAGATTTTATGCTCCATCGTGGGTACGAAACCACGTTTTGCCCTGGGACCTTTACTACCATTTGACCACTAGGGCGAGTTCAGTGCTGACTGAAAAGCTCATATGAAGTGCTCTAAAACACTTGAAGGCCTTGATCCAATATGGATTATTGCGCCAACGATTATTATTGTAAGTACGTATCGACGGAACACAATAGTTGCGGGCGGATCTTCACGGCCAATTTCGCCATCTTTTTAGGTTTTTGGAATATCTCTCCCTTCTTGATTGTGTCTGGGTACACGCAAATATCATATTGTGATTGCAGAAACACGGGTGGTTACAAATCTATGAATTCGTTCAAACAAACAACATGGTCTCCGCTATAGGCTAATACCCCGTACAAAGTGCCTTAATTACGCATTTGCGTTTGCCTGACCCAAAGACTATCGTGATCGAGTTATGGGAGGGAAAAATTGTTCCTGATTTAGCGCAGATGGTGAGCCTTCATCTGAAGTCGAGGACAAAATTTAGCGATCACCAAGTGGAGGTGGAGATAGGAATTAATAATATAGTGGTTGGTGTTGGTGCAGCAGGTGTTTCCCAGCTTGTGAGTTCCATTATAGGTACCAATCCGCGCTTTCTGCCTGGGATTTACGCTATCCTTTGACCGGCATAATAAAGACGGCATGTTTAAAAAAACACGAAAGAGGTGAATGAATTGGAAATATGTCTATAGAGCTTACTTGCTGTGGTCTGCAGGTTTAAAACCTCACATCAATGTGGATTGATTGCCGTTTAAAGAGAAGCATGTTTTAGCTCTTTGTTAGTTGGCTGGGGTTTTGTTACCTTCGAAGCTCTAAAATTTTCGCTGATTACTTTCAATATTCTAGACCAAAAGAGAGAAATTTAAACGAACCTTTTTCAAAGCTTAATAACGACTTTATCCGCCAAGTAACCGCCACTTCCACACCATTCCCCCCCAACTCAGAATAAAATCGAGTTCGAAAAGAATTCTCCAGGCGATTCCATTTCCATCGAATAATCTCCACAAATATTGCAAAATACTCTATCTCGTCCGCAACCCGGTTGTAGTCGCGGCTGGAGCTAGTCTCCTAACCCGTGACGTACACCGACGTGCCGCTGAAGGCCGTTGCTCGTTTTTCTGCATTCTATTTGTAAACAGTTAGCAGCCGAGCACCGCCGACCCGTCCCTTCGCCCATAACCCAGCTCCGTTTCTGTTTTCATTTCCACTCAGCTGTTCACGTCTTCGCGCTGGCGCTGCAGTCGCGGCCATATGATGTCTGCCATCTTTGTTTACAAATAATACGCCACGCCGGAACTGGGGGTGTGTGAATAATGAATGGAGCCACGGGAAAAACAACGCATAAAAGCACCAGAAACAGCAGCGAGCACTCCAGATGACTATTTCCCTGGAGTTGGGTCCGATTTCGGGAAATGGGGATGAATTACGACTCCGTGTTCAGGGGCGAGTGCTGGAAATTGGTCGATTGGAAGGAGCGGGTGGCGGGGGTGAATTAAAAGATCGTTTCCAGTAAAGACGCTTTTACTTAAGCCTAAAGTAACCCTACAGCATTCCGTTGGCCGGGCAGGGCGCGCGCGCAACGGACACATTTCTCACTTGTTCGTAATAATTACTCGCACAACTCTTAACGATTAAATTAACTCTCGTTAGACTACGTTACGAACGGCCCGTCCGGAGCGGGCCCGCACGCGCTTCGTAACTTGCTCTTATCGCTCAATGTTCAAATATGCTACTTAGTGGTGTATATAGTAATCTCCTCGAATATTTATAAAACCATTTTGTATTTGTTTGTTGTTTGTTAAAAACCTTACGTCTAGGATTCTGTCTACTGATTACGAAGTCATATTCCAGGAGGACGTGGACGAGCACGACGAGCACTCGTCGCTCTCCGATGTGTGGTTCAGCTGGTGTGACTTGGGGCCCCAGATGCGGATGGTGCCGTCGTCGGAGGCCGAGGCCAGCATGGACGGATACACCGGGTTCCAGGACACGCAGTTCACTGTCTTCTTGTGCCCCGTGAGCTTGGCCAGCGGCTCCTCGCGCTTGATGTGCCAGATGTACACCTTGTTGTCCTCGCTACCGCTCGCGATGAAGCTCTCGTGCACGCCGCCGAAGCACGAGTAGATGGTGAAGTTGCCCTGGCTCACGCCCTGGAACCGGCGCACCAGGCACTTGTTCTCGATGTCCCACAGGTGCAGGCCCTGAGTAGCGATGTTGAGCAGCGCCAGGCGGTCGGCCGAGTTTATGCTGAACGTCATGATCGGATGCTGTTCCTGGACCACTTTGTAGTCCACGCGGGGATTGTCAAAGATATACCTGCAAAGGGAGGGTTGCAATCAATGGTTGGGCTGCGAAACTACGTCTGGGAAACTTACGCTCGGATGCGGTGATGCGTGTCAGCAGCGAGAACGGTTTTGTTGTCGGACCGGAAGGCGAGCCCGTTGATACGGACGCCCTCCCAGCTCTCCAGGATCGACCCGCTCAAGTCGCACAGGTAGAACTGGCCGCGGACGCCGCCCGTAACGAACCGGGTGCCGTCTTTGTTGAACACGCCGCACGTCAGGCTGTCCTCCATCGCGTGCGACATCTTTACCACCATCTTCTCGTCCTCAATGTTCCACAAATAGATCTCGGGACACTCCTCCGGCCCGCCCACGAGTAAATGCTTCGAGTCGGGGCTCCAGTCCACGAAAGACACCCCGTAAGTGTGGCCCTCCAGCGTCCTGCGGAATTTGACCACCGACTTGACGGGGTCAACGTCCCAGATGATGACCGTCGTATCCTTGGAGCCGGTGGCGAGCTTGAGTCCATCCGGCGAGAATTTGCAGTACCAGACCTCGTCGCAGTGGTCGTTGAGCACCTGCAGGGCCTGCATGGGGAACCCATCGACAGAGCAGCAGTGGTCCGTGAGCAGCGAGATGTTGTCGAGGCTCGTCTCCCAGGCCATGTCGTGCCACTGGCAGCGTTCGGTCTGGAGCTCCACCGCCTGCGTCAGGAGCGTCCTGAGTCGACGGGGCGCGAGCATCACGGAAGGCGGCAGATACGTCTGGAGGCGCTCCATGAGCTGAGATCGGGAGACGATGCCCTTGCCGCCCCAATTGGCTCTTTGGTAGAGGTCTTGGTTGTTGGAGCACATCATGTACGACGACAGCTGGTGCACGCGGTT
Source organism: Hermetia illucens (assembly GCF_905115235.1). Lineage (NCBI taxonomy): Eukaryota > Metazoa > Arthropoda > Insecta > Diptera > Stratiomyidae > Hermetia > Hermetia illucens. The sequence continues at coordinate 129,601,193 of NC_051850.1, read as the reverse complement.
GATGTTGTGCTGCAGCGGGGTCAGTTCGTTGCGGAGGACGTGGAGCGCGTCGAGCGGGCGCCCGTCCTCCAGGAACTCCAAGTACTTCTGCTCCAGCAGCAGAAACTTCATTTCCGGGATGTTGGCGTGTTTCGAGTCGAGCAGCGGATCGAGTTCCTACAAAGAGAGGCGAGCGCGAGACAAAGGAATTATTCAAACGCGTCACAAACAATGAGCACTGCGCAGTGCGCGTGTTTTGCTTACCCGCAAGTCGTGATCTGCCTTTGTCCAGTTGCCAGACAAAACGTGTTCGCGGAACTTGGTGGCCGCTGGGTGCTCCAGGCTGCAGCCGGACTCCTCCATGAGCAGGCTGGCGCTCCGGTCGAGCCCCACGCTCTTCAAGTACTGCCCAACGAGGCGCACGATGTCCTGGTTGGTTTTGTCGAGGTGCACGCGACTCGGGGTCGTCATTTCGCTGAAGCCGTTGCTGGTAGCCCCGTTCTGCGAGTCGCGCTCCTCGTCGATTGCGTGGCCGTTGGCCTCGGAGCTGTGGTTGCCTGCCGAGTTCGAGCCTGGCTGCTGCATTGTGCTGTCGTTTTTGTTGGCGTCCTCAGGCTGCCGAGGTCCTGCAGACGTGCTCGCGGGCCCGTCCCCTTCTTCCGCGCCCTGGGCTGCTCTCTTGCCGTCCGCCTTTGTCTGCTGTAGGCTGGTCTCTTTCAAGTGCTGCGCCCTGGCCGATGCTGCGTTCTCGTCGTGATCGTCCGCGCTTACAACGTCGACTGCTGCTCCAGAGGAAGACGCTGCGGACCCACTTCCACTCGCACGGCCCGTCCCCGACCCGAACGCTGCCTCCTCTTCCACGGACAAGCACTTACGGGCTTTTTTGCGCGGCGGCTGGTCCTCGGCAGAGGCACCAGTTGCAGCAGTCTTCTTGTTTGTCCTATCAATTTTGAGTTTTATTTCCTAACCACAATAAATGAAAAATAATGCAAAACTCTGTAAGCAGAATCCTCGCTGGCACGTCTGACGTCCGGGGGCCAGAATTGACGTTTGCGATTTTTCCACTGCGCTCCGAGGGCAGAAAACGTCAAGAGCGTCGACACAACGACGACGGCAACGAAAACGTCAACGATTCAACGACTGCTCCGCTCACAGACGGGGAGAAGGGTCGCCACAGCCTTCTTTGCCAAACATTCACTTGCACTTCGCTCCTCGATTACGCGTCCGACGGGAAAGCCATTTATGCACACTTTCCCGACCACTCTTCCACTTTCCACGGCAAATTGTGAAAAACTGCACTCCGTTTCGATTGCACTCGATAATTTTGAAACTTTTGTGTGAACGACAGCGACGACGACAACGACGACTTTCGATGTCCGATTTCAAGATGAAACAAAGACTGTTTAAGAGACGTCGTCGCGGAGCGGGGTGCCTGGGACACGACACGACACGTCTACGCTGCTCTCTCCACCGGGCTGCGTACGTACCCAGAAAGAGAGCGACGATGTTTGGAACGGTGGTGGGAGCGCGACGAAAACAGCTGTTCATCGCTCGTCGTCTCGCTCGATTACAAAATCTCCAAAACCGACGGGTTGCATTTTCGCACGAAGAGCGTTCGTCTGCGCTCGGGGTTTCGATGAATGAATTCGCATGATTTTCGAAAATTTACATTTTCATGGAGAGTTCGTTGTTAAGTCTCTTGCCCATTTCTGCAGAAAAGTAAGCCTGTTTCCGAATTGGCGGAGAATCGCGAGAATGATTTGATAAATTGGCGGTGACAAGGTTATTGGAAAAAATAGAAGTGATGACATAAAATGGACAAATATGTCGCGAGCTCTTAATTATCGCACAATTTATAGCACATGGCTGAATCATGCATTTATGGTATGCAGTCTCGCAATTTAAAATCAAACGTAAATTTTTCCAGGCGCCATTATAATATAGTTTCTGTTTCATAAAAAATAAAAAAGAGTTAATCGACCGCTGCTCATCGGAAGGGGAGAATATCAAGTTGCAAATTGGAGTATTTACTATTTGTGGTTCCTAAAAATAAGGAAATGTTTCACACCGCCTCAGACAGTTATGGCGCTAATAAAAACTACAAGTCATAGTCAAGTCGGGATATACAGTACCCCACAATGAAATGTTAACACTACAAGTGTGAAAAAGTTTTAAAGAATTTTTCGTGTTTTGTTGTTATGATTCATATTATGAGTCATATATACAAAATTTTCTGTTAATCACAACTGTAAACGAGAAAATGAAAAGAAACTCGTGCGGAAAAATATATATGTTATCTTCAAGAGTAAAAATTAAGTGTTTATATGCACTAGATGCCACCCACTCTTCGATTTTATTATAATATGTAACGCACGGTTAGATAGAGATCAGGGACCCAACTCGTGGATAGCCACCAACTTGGCTATATGCATTAAGCGGTGATATATTTGGAGAGGAAGGGATGATAAAGGAGGAAAGAAACTATTGGTAAGCATTTTTGATAATAATAATCATATTTGTATGGCATTATGTATATCTTTAAAGATCCAAGTCTTTATGGATTTATATGATAAATTAAGTCACCAAACTTTTTTTAAGGTTTTGTTTACAAAACAAAACCTTATTAAAATCGGTTCAATGTCTGTGTGTCTGTCTTTTTTTTTATACGCGGCGCACGCGACCGCTCTTTTCTCCTCTTCTCTGCCTTTCCCAGTTTGGTTTGGATAGATGCAATCATTGAGTTGACCGCATCCCAATTTTCTTGATGTGCTATTATAGCATTTTCGGCACCAGTTTTTCTGGTACCAGCACCTCTCTTAGCTTCTCCCTTTCTTCCACAAATCTCGGACAGTGGAAGAATACATGCTCTGGGTCCTCTGGGACTCCATCGCAATTTGGATATTCGGGTGAGGTCTCCAATTTAAATTTATCCTCCCCGTGAGAAACTGGGTGAGATTATAATTAATCTTACCGTGCCGTTTCACCAACCACTCCTTAATGGCAAGAATGAGCCTGTGAGTCCACCGACCTTTTCCCGAGCGCTCCCACCGCTCTTGCCATCTATTTATGGATCTCTCCCTCTCAGTGTTCTTCGTCTGTAATAGGGAAGAGATTGGCTTCGCATTGTATATATTCGCCATCCCATCTGCCAAGATGTCAATCGGCATCATTCTAGAGATGACGAATGCTGCATCATCTGAGACAGTCCTGAAGGCAGAGCAAACCCTCAAGGCTGGTCTCCTGTATACTGCACTCAGTTTGTTAGTGTTGACTGACACCCGCAACGCCTCCCTTCAAACTGGGGTCACATGGAGCATGATTGAGGCCACCACCCTGGCTATAAGCAACCTAGAGGTATGCCGTGGCCCTCCCACGTTCGGCACCATCCTCGCCTGGACTATACTAGCAGTGAACGATCTATCGCAAACATACTGCACGTGTTGCTTATAGCTGAGCTTTCTGTCTATCACCATCCCTAAATATTTGATGGTCAGCTTGGAAGTGATGATATGATTCCCGATTCTTATACAGGCGTAGTTTCCCTTTCGGCGCTTAGTGATGAGGACCGCTTCTGTTTTTTCCTCCGCAAGTTTCAGACCTGAGCTCTCTAGCCAACTTTTAATAGAACTGATTGCCTCGTCTGAGTATAACGCAGCATCTTCGAGATGCTTTGTGACAACAACCAGTGCTATGTCGTCAGCGTAACCCACTACTATGGCTTCCTCCGGAAGGGGAAGATGAAGTACATCGTTGTACATGATGTTGCACAGTAGTGGGCCCAATACGCAGCCCTGTGGGACACCCGCGGAAAGAACGTACTCCTGCGGTCCGTCATCAGTGTCATACCAGAGCATCCTTTCAGTTAAGTAACTATCGACGATAGCAGCGAGATAGGCGGGAATACCAACCTTCGCTAGGGATTTGCGTATTAGATTCCAGTTGGCTGAATGCATGCATGAATTGCATCTTCGGCCAAGCCAGTAACCAATTTGATGGCATCAATGGTTGATCTGGCTTTACGGAACCCATACTGCCGCCGAAAGGCCGTCTTGGCTCTCAACAACCGGGATTAATCTATCATGGATTCTTGTGTTTCGCACAATTGCACTCTCTGGCAATATAGCCTTTCTCCCCACACCTTCTGCATCGATCGGATCGATCAATGCTGCTGGTGCATGCCTTCGCAACATGAGGCATTTAAAGCACCTCTTTAGTGAAGTTTGTTCTCTTAAACGGCAGACAACCCATCCAATCCGAACCCTTCGCAGCTAACAATATCTGCGCTGCCTCGGCTGGTACTCCTATTGTGGCTGTTTGAGTGCCACCATAGGCTTTTCGTAGGCATACAATAGACTCCTCGGTAAGTTCTTTCAGTTTGAATTGTTCCGTCAGAGCAGTTTCCTACATTCGCTGTACGCTTTCCTCCTTCTGAGCTGTTGGTGTTGGTTTTCAAAATGTCCTGTCTACCTTTTTTCTCTTAGGTGCCTGCTGATTATTTATAGGATCCCCCTCGTTTTCGCGTACATTTTTATTTCGCTGTGATTCGATAATAGTACGGTTAGCCGTCACTTGGGTCGCTTGTGATACTGTTAGCACAGCGGGGTTCGGCGTATCCTTGTTATTCTTTTCCTCTTTCTACGATCTATTATAGAGGGCTCTAATAGCCCTAACCATATTCTTTATGGCTTGGTGCACGTTGTGCTGGTCCTTGATAAACTCGGACAGGTTAACTATTTTGGCCCCAAGCTGGTCGAAGGGTAATTCCTCCGGATCGGGACTTTGCTCCCTATAAGCCACGGCAGGGTTACTCCTTTTATACACTCCTTCACTTCTGGTGTTTATTGACCTTGCCTGTACACTGTAAGTTTCCTCCTTCTCTCGTCTTTCATGGTGGTTTTATGTTCTGGGTATCCTTTCCATAGCCATTTTGGTCCACGCACAGAGATTAACAAACATTAGCCCATGCACAGTCAGAAAAGAAAAGTGCATGAACACATATTTACACATCAATAGGTATGCCCCAATCCGCCAGCTGGGTCGCGCCTGATGGGAGATTTGGCCACTCCTCACAGGTCTGTTTGTCTGTGTGTCTGTCACACGAACTTTTCTCAGAAACGACTATACCGATTGCCACGAAATTTGGTGAGAAGATGGGAACTGTGAACGCCCAGACATGCAGTCAGTGAGATTTAGGGGGTCCTCATATATCTAAAAGGGGGGTGTAAACATTTTTTCACCGAATATAGTCATGTGGGGTATCGATTAGTACTTTTTGAAGCCGGTCTTAGTTTTCAGATTGGTTAGAAAGGCGGAGAGTGGGCGGGATGGAAAGTAATGATTTATTTAACGGACCCATTCTCAGAAACTACCCACCCGAAAAATCTGAAAAAATTCATGAAGCTGCCTCTAAGTGGTGCCCAGGCCTCAAAATAATCTCCATATCGATATATGCTCAAATTAAGTTAATAATAGTATATTACCATATTTTTGGGAAAATTGAGTAAGTTTATCTCCCATATGAAGCATATTATCCCCCAGTATGATCAAAATCGTATTATTAGTAACAAAGTTACAGAAGCTCAAAGTTGTACTTACCGTGTAAATTTACAACCCGAAGTACTAAATCTGACATGCGAAATGAATATATTATACATAACCGGCTACGTACAAATGGGATAGTTCTACATTCAAATATATTCACAGGAGAAGCAAACAAACCCTTTTATACCTGAAGCGCGCAGCTTCCGGTTTCCCGGCTTGTTCTGATTTCGCGCCAGTAATAAAATACTCACCTGATAATTCCCGGTACGTTAAATTACGAAGGTCGGCTGATAAGTTCGTGGCCTAAGGTATTTAATGAACGAAAGGGTGGTGTTATATTTTTTATTTTCTAATGTACTCTCCCTCAAGTGAAATACGCTTTTCACATTATGAATATAATGACTTTATGTCACAGGAAAAATATTCCCTATACTACTCTTTAAAATGGTGGTCAATGGCCGCCTTAACTTCAATGTCGTTGGAAAATGCTCGTCCCCGTAACTCCTTTAAATTCGAAAAAAGAAAAAAGTCGTTGAGAGCTTGGTCCGGACTGTAGGGTGAGTGGTCAAGTTCTGTGAATCTCGTAGGTTTTAGGGCAGCCCTCGTAACTTGAACGGTGTGAACGGGCGCGTTGTCTCACAGAAACAACATTTCCCGCGCTAGCTTGCCACGGATCTTCTGGCGGTCTCGACTGCCTCACGTGCCTCATCCAATAAATTAGCCTTATTAGGCATCGTAGCCATAATCTTCGATGCCAACTTTCCACTTTAAATTTCTTAGTGGCCCTTCTCCCGTTTTACCCACTGCATCGACTCTTGTTTGGACTCCGGATCACATTGACGAATCCAAGTTTCATCAACAGTAAGAATACGTGCTCGTTTTTACCCGAGATCCCAAGATTAAAGAAAGGGCAGTCGATGAATAATAAACACGATTCATCCAATTACGTCCATTTATTGACTTCTGCGGTATCCTCAGGGTGGGCGGAAGGCTACAGAATGCCGACAACGTGAATAAACATCTCATTATATTAGACGGCAAATGCAATTTTACTGAGATCATTGTGCTCATCATAAAACTTTACGTGGAACCTCAAAGCTGCGAGCCGCTGCGGTCACGCTGCTCCCAGGGCAGAGGTGAGGCCCCGTCTGACGATTTACCTCTGTCCTGGTAAGAAACCGCAAAGCCGTCATCGCCTGACATTCTCACAGCAAATGTTATCGACTCTACGACAAGAATACTGGATTCTAAACGCACAGAAAATGGTGTAACAATGCATCCATAAATGCATCACTTGTTACAAAAGTAACGCACAAGCCCAATTGATGGGAAACCTACCATCCCTTACAGTGGTTCTAAATCAACCATTTTGGGAAATCGGGTTGGATTATGCAGAGCCATTAAGGATTAAATGACCAAACGATCGGGGCGCAAAGACTGCCAAGTCGTACATTGCGGTATTCATTTGCCTTGCGACGAAAGCTATGCATCTGGAGTTAGTCAGCGATCTCACGTCAGCGGCATGCATAGCAGCGGTAAAACGATTCGTATCCAGAAGAGGAAAATTTAAAGCCATCTACAGCGATTGTGGAACAAATTTCATAGCAGCTGGAAAGGAAATAAGGACCATGTTTCAAACTATGACGCAAGAAACGCAAGCGTGGATGGCGAATGACCACATCGAGTGGCATGGTTTTCGGAATACGTGTCAATTTATGCACCCATCTCCAAAAAAAGGTGCTGCCACGCTGGAGGGCGCTGTGTTCATCTGAGGCAAAAAAACTAAACCGCATTTTAATGTGGACAATATTCCACGGTCCGCAAACTAGGATAATTAGAAAATATTAAAAGGTAAATTTTTGGTGGGCTTTTAAACTTAATTTTTTGGATTTTGGTGTTTTTTTACGGCTTTTTTTATGAATAAAAAAAAACCACTCGTCCGATTGCAATTATCCTAGTTTGCGGACCGTAGAAATATGTACTAAAGAAGTCGTGAAAATTTCAAAGAATTTGGTTGGATAGATTTTGAGCTATGGTGGCAGCCGATTTTCAAGATGCAGTTTCGAGAAAAACGCATTTGAAAATTTAAATGTGATTATCAACAGTAAAATTTTAGCTCACCATTAATCTGCTATACCTGGTCCATAGAGAGCACCCTCCGTTTCTTCAAAAAAATCTTGTAAGGCCGATTGTTGCTCTCTGGTATCAATTGTGGCTCTTTTAGCGAGGTCAGTCGATCGTCGTTCGGACCGCCAAATTCGCCCTTCATTACGGCGGTCGACATAAACCAGACATATGTGACCAACTTGACATACTATTGTTACTAGGATTTTGAGAATGCCATTGAATCCTTCATTGAAAATAATTACAGCCAGAAAAGTGGCCATTTCTACGACCTTGGCCCCAGAATGAAGGTGTTTAGGAGCGAAAGTCCAGATCAATGCACTTAACGACTCATTGTTATTCTGGGTCTCTGCTCCTAAACATCTGTTCAAGAGAACATCTCGTGACAAATCTTCGTAGATTGGTTTGATGACTGTTTGAACTTCTTCAGTCAAAGGTGCCTTCTCGTGGTGAAAACTATCCAGTTCTCCTTTAGCTTCCACTTTGCGCCATTTGCACCAACTGTCCTCGCCTGCTGGACAATTTTGATGCTGAGGATTTTCGTCTGTAGAACATTTATGGAAGAAAGTTTCCCAAATTTCTTGCTTCATTCCTTCCCAGAAAATGTAGTGAGGTCCTTATCAGTAGTTTTTCCAGCCCCTTTTCCACCAATGCCTTTGTGATTCTTTTTTGCATTTCTATGCCGCGTTCCCATTCTTTTCTCGACATGTCCTACGTCCTTTTTTACTACTACGTATCTTTTATTATTTGCAGAAATTTGCAGAAATACCGGAGAAAACTCCAGCAAAATCCAATATACAATATACAAAACTTGTCGCAATTGGAACATCTATGTTCATGCTTGCTAAAAGTTTCTTTGCTGATATTGATGCGAAGTCCTTTTTCTTCTCTGATAAGTATCGATTTCCATGAAATACTGGTTTTTTAGTGCGAGCATGACGTTGAACGTTCAAGCGATCTCCCTTCGTACGATCCATTTAAAAAAATCACTGAACACATAAACAGCACAATGCTTACAACAAAATATGACTGAGTATAGCTTGAACGCCTTTCAGTGCTCACTCTAGACTGGATTATCCTTTTTATTCCAAACTGCAAATAAGTTTAGACAATTGATTGGTTCTTCATCTTTTTGTATTTATACCTGTGTTCAAATTTATAAGGCTCAGGTAAAAAACTACCAGGTAAAAAAAGATTCGATGCGCTTTCTCATCGAGTACTCTAGCCGCGGCTGCAAACTCCTTACGTGTTTAACCCTGTAATTTCTGAAGGACTCGGAATATCGGAAAATCCCTTTGCCCACATATTCTCCACTATATATAGATACAATTCATGCGAAAAAAAAAATCGATTTCTCCAACCCGACACACGGGATGACCCCCTTAAGTCAAGAGAGCTCGCCTTGGCAGACCCATCAGTAAAAGTTTGACTTCGCATTCGCGTCGGCTACCTATTGGCTTTCCGGAGTACAAAAGAGCAGTGTCGCAAAGGGAGGCTCGTGCTCTCCAGAGTTCCATCATCTTACTTCGCTCCATGGCCTATTCATAACTGATTCATTATCTGCATGCCAGATCATTGGGAAACCCGTTGAAGTTTGTCCTCCCAACTGGAAACCCAATTGATCCAAAGAATCATTCGATAAATAATGTGAAAATTTGTTTACTTTGCTCTGATTTGATGTTACATGAAGAAACACAACACAACACTTTGGTTTAAGAGCAATCTTGGCACGTTGCCAGTATTGTGTGTTAAGTCACTTACCACAATCAGGGGTAGTTTAAGACAGATCAATCAAGTAGGTATTAGCACTGATGAAGGAGGCACGTGGTCCCCGAAACAATTGTATGCTAAAGGAAAATAAAAAATTTACAGAATAAGGAGAAAACGTTTTCTTTTCTTAATATATAAATTAACTGTAAAAAATAAAAACATGGACATAAATTAGTGACTTTGTGTCAATTTGCATATACTGACCTTTTCGGAACAACTTGTTCTCTTTTTCAGTGCTCTCTCTCTCTCTGGGTTTACTTTAGCTACGTTTCCTATAACTTAATTTATTCTAATTAATCCTAATTTCAAAACTACTCTAAAGTCACTTCCATATCCCAGTTCAATTTATCAAAATGGATCAATAATTTCTGTAATGAGAGAGAATTGTAACTACCTAGGTCCGAATTCTGCCTAGGCTCCATGGGCTGCTTACAAATGAATAAATTTTCCTTTGAGTAAAATTGATAAATTTTACTTTCCTGTTTTAACACTTGTTGATTGTTGATATTTACTTGAAAGCCATATTAATTATGGTTTCCGAGGTTCAAAGTTTCGTCAGTAAATTTACAATTTTATCGACTGGACTTCGAGTGACTCAAACTTATCGAGGTATGGATTATTTCTAGAATTTTGATAATATTGCATTATACTACTCGTAAAATTAACAAATGCGTATATCTGTATATTTGGTGAAGATATTTTAGAATATCATCAAAATTCACGCAGCGACATCTTGGTGTGTATCTATGCTCAATTTGGGTTATTGTCTGTTCTGCACAAGCTTTTGTGCTTAGAGCTTACTTTTATACGCGCTGGTATAACAGTGGTGAGGAGCACTTTGCCCAGACATACATTCCCAGCAAAAATATACATAGTTGGACTTTAAAAACTTCACTTGAATCTTAAATATCAAATAGAGATTACACGCAACAGCCTGCCAGGTGTTAGATTTTAGATAGGAACAGCTGAAGATTATCAGAATGCATGCATTTAAGAAAAGTGAATTAAATACTAACACAGTATTGGGTCCTGTGAGTTGGGGTTTAAGAATACATTCAAAATTTTCCCTGTTTGTCGGAAAAGGTGACTAAAAGCGGTAGAAATTTGTGGGCTAACAACGTTTAAACTTCGGAATTGTATTTCTACCGAAATGTTAACATCGCCTCGGATAGGGACTGGCCTCGCGGCTACGACTTTGGGCTATCGAACACGACTTATGTTTGGTTCCTGCAATCAAATTGACCACATTGAGATCATCAGTAGATTTAGAAGTTGCCTCCTGGATGTGAGGTAACAAGAGAAGACTAACTTTGGACTGAAAAGGGATCGCCATTTAATGGTTGCTTGCCTGCACTTGTGTCTTGCTTCTGCCAGTTCTCGCATGGTTGGGCAATTGCGGTCTTTCAATCGGTCGCTTATATAATCCGGCTGTCGATCGACAATGGGAGAGAACTATCTTGTTGATCTGGTCGCTGATACTCTTCACCAAAAAATGCTCTTTTTTCGGATGCTACTCAGGTCACCGGATCTAGCTGACTTGAGAAGTACGTAGCCGAAATGATGGGTGGAAAGGATTGAAGGCTCCATTGATCGCTGCGAATGATGACGGGTGTGACGTGCTCGAGCTTCGAAACAGTGCGACATTTCAAGAAGTTCAACGTAGAAGGCGTCGTGACAAAGTGGAATTTGTTATTGGGCCTGCCAGGGAAGTGAAAGTTGTCGCAGATAGCAAAGATTTCGGAACCGCAAACCGCATCACGAAAGAACTTGTATGTGGTCGCAAATCCTTCGTTGGTTCTGCCAGGGATGTTAACGTTCGACTTCTCATCTGCAATAACGACAACGGAAAGAACACATCATGGTTCTTAACAGTAAGACATTCCGGAAAGTTCCACCTCTTGTGGATGAAATAACTAGTCACAGTTGCAGGCGGATACGGACTACTGATCCAAATAGAACAGAAACTATTTCCGTTGTGAATCCACTTGAGCGCAGAAGAGCTGCTGGGCTTGACGGCCTCCCCGCAGATTTGTTCCTCGCTACACCTCCAGTTTCTGCAGACCTCTCACTTCAACTCATACGAAAATGCTGGGAATTCGAGACAATTGGAGAAATATATGCCTGCTCTCTGCCGTCGCAAAGATAACATCTAAAATTATAACCGTGACCAGGGAGTGTAACTGGAGTGCAGCAGGAGTTTTCTTCAGAAACTAACAGCTACAATCAGAGCGATATATGATGTCATGTGTTGTATAGAGGTTAAATTTCAGAGGAAGTCCCAAGCAAAACCCGCCAACGCTGTATCTTGTTACCGATGTTATTTCTTTTTGTTATCGGTGAGGTTCTATGTTGGACTGAAGATAAACATCAACAAAACCAAAGTTCTCAGTCTGAAGGTTCATCGCACTTTTCTTTTTTGCATTAATGGCCAGATAATCGAAGGCGTTGATCAATTTGTATATCTAAGGAACGTGGTTTCTGCCTATAGCGGCAATGAACTTGATGTTGTTCCACGTATTAACAGCACTAGATCCGCCTTTGCTGCTTTGTCTAAAATCTGGATAATGATTGCCGCTGTTACTCAAAAGCTCCGAGCCTTCTTCACGTGGCATTAGGATCGGTTGGCAAAAATTCTGTTGGATTCAGATTCAATTTGAGACCGTCTTGTATGAAGCGATCATTCCAATTTTGGACAAGTGGCTGGAGATCAGTTTCGCTATGAGAGGACAAAAAAAAAAAAAATCTGGATAAAGTATTGTATAGGGCGCTGTACGTTGGGTTTCCCGTGTGACAGTGTTCAAAAACAAAGAGGAGTGGTGAGAGGACATTTCTTGGTGAACACCGAGAGAGACATGAAGGGCTTTTGATACACTCACCACACTTCGAATGACTTTTCGGATCGTGATATAGCAGTTGGACTAAAAAACGTGGGAGTAAGTTGCTCCTCATTTAGTCCGGTCCACCATCATGTGGATGGGGACTTAGGATCCCGCAGATCCTAAACAACAACCTTTCGACGAAATAGGGCGTCTTATGATATTGCTGCAAATGTAGTATCACTGGAGGATGGTCATAGAGCGTCTTAGGTAAAAAAAATTGAATAAGGTTCTTCGTGCGGGGAGCATATGTTACCGGATAATTTATGAAGGATTTGCTTTTATCATCATCATCAACCACGCATCAATTGGCTTCGGTCTAAGCCTGCCTTAGTAAGAAACTCCAGATATCCCGGTTTTGGGTCAAGTTCATCAATTTGATGTCCCTAAAAGCTGTTCGTATTAATTGAACCGCCCACCGCAACCTATTGAGCCGGATTTTATTCACAACCAGATGATCGTGGTATCGCTCATAAATTTCATGGTTATAGAGGCTCCGGAATCGTCCATCCTCATGTAGGGGCCAAAAATTCTTCGGAGGATTCTTCCCTCGAACGTGGCTAAGAGTTCGAAATTTTTCTTGCTATGAATCCAAGTTTCCGAGGAATATATGAGGACTGGCAAAATCATTGCCTGTATCCTGAGACGTTTCGCGTGAAACATCTTTTGTAAGCTGGAAGATTCTCTGTTGGCTGCCAACAACCGTGCGCGGATTTCATCGTTGTAGCTGTTATCGGTTATGATTTTCGACTCTATATAGAAGAAATTATCAATGGTATCAAAGTTGTAGTCCCCTACCTTTATTGTTCTCATTTGACCAGTGCCATTTTATGACGCTGACATTCCCACCATATACTTCATCTTGACTTCATTAATGTGCAGCCCAAGATCTCGCGACGCCGACTCGATCTGGATGGGGTGGACTTGAAGAGGATGGTGCCCCTCGCATTAATATACGTATTGCGGTAGACTTTTTTCCAGGGTCAGATTAAAGAAGATGCATGATACCCTCTCTTAGGCCGACACTGATTCTGCTCCTTTACTTGGCCTCTCGCATTGGCCAGGTTCAGCCTAGTTAGGCTTATCAATTTAGTCTATTTTCTTCCATTCTCGTGCACAGTTTTACCTTGGCTATACTATCATGGGCCGCCTTAAAGTCGATAAAAACGCGTGACGTAGAGAGAAAATCTGATCTGTTGTTGATTTGCCTGGAGTAAAGCCTCTTTGGATGGTACTCAGCAACATGATACCTCTATAATTGCTGCATTGCGTGATGAAGCAGATGATAATGCCTAGTTGCCAGTAGTCAGGCATTGATTTACCGTTCCGCTTACTTCGGTTAATTCCATCGGCTCTTGGTGTTTTATTGTTTTTAAATCAAAGAATTGCACGGATTGATCCTTCCATGATTGATGGTGGCAATATTTGTTCGTCGTCTTCAGTTGACCTCCTAATCAGCGCTATTTTGGGTGAAATAATAAAAAACTTGTTTTTTAGTATTTCAAACAATTAATCGCTGGAAACACCGCATAATTACACTCAGCTATTTTGGGTGTTGAGCAGTTCATTAAATATTCATTCGATCGGAAATCAGACTTCCCCCTTTGGGTCGGCAGGATGCTGACTTGTTGGTAAAATTTCTGTGCCTGGTTCGTTTGCTTCCTACACTTTTCGGGTTCACAGACTTGTTGGGAGATCTCCCAGGCTTCTTTTTTTCGTCATTTCCCTGTTCGACCAAGTTCATGATAGGTCTCTGCTGCATGCCTGTGCTCTTTAACAGTGCAACATTTCCTGGTATGCAGCATTCTTGCGTTCATCGTTCATTGTTCCCTGTCTTAAAGATTTGTTTACAAGTGTTTGTACCCGTATTGATGATAACGTTCTTCAGGTGGTTGCAAATATCATTTGTTAATGCTTGCCGTGTTACGGAGGGGTTTGCTATGGATAACTTCAATATTCACTCTTATCAGGTAGAAATGGGGGATTCTGGGCGGTGTTGTGATTCGAGCCCGGAGCACTATGTCAACGAAATAGTGATCCGAGTCTATATTGGTCCCCTATATTTGCTGGCATTAAAATTGGTCCCGTCTGGAGAGTCCGTTTTACTGCCTTGTAGAAGATATCCTTCTCTGGCGTGAACGTTAATGAGGCTTATTGTTCGATATTGGCCTTGTAATCGCAAAGCGCATAGCCTTTCATTTATATTTTCAAAGCCAATAATAGCTAGTTTCATTTTTTGGCTGACTAGAGCACATGGCTTACTGGATGGCCGACATAATATATGGTGTAGTGGCTCTTCTCTAGGAAACCGGTCTTTGCTCAGCGCATTTCTGGTAACGCTGTTACACCAGAACAATATTGGGGCAGGGTATCGGCTAGCTGCTTGGCCCAAATTGTTTGTTTGTTTTCGTTGCCGGGTCCGCCGCTGTAAAATCCCTCCAATCCAAGGCTCCTTTCGTGGCTTCCTTGAGCCTTCGGTTTTCCTTGTAGGGTTGTCGGCCCTACTCTACCCCCAACCTGGAGGACCTGGCGATACAATTTTTCCTGTTTTTAGACGCGGGAGACTTGTTTTCATCCTTTCTATCCGCAGTTTCTCATTAAGCAAGAACCGCCAGCGATCACCGTGTGGAAGTGGCGATAGGGTTTGATAGTAGATAGGGTTTGGTAGTAGAATTGTTGGTGTTGATTCAGCAGACGTTTCCCGGATTTTATGCTCCATCGTGGGAGAGCCCTAAGACCTATACTATCCTGACCTGACTTGCTTTCCGGCCGGTTATTTGCGATTGGCGCTCTTGCGCAAATTATATTTCGATTATTGGTGTGGATGCCAAATCAATCTGTATCAGTAAAGGGTGTTAAGCCCCCTGGGATTTCGTATCTCTGTTTTGGATTTGGTAGACGCTTTGCTTAACGCAAAAGGATATGCCGAATAACTTGGTATATGGTGTAAAGAGGCCATGAAGAATCCAATTGTCGTCTAAAGTGGAACATAGCCGCTATCCCTTCTATGATCTAGAAGACTGAAGGTACATAAATGTAGTAAAATAGGTAGCTAAGATGAACTTCTTGATTGCTTCGATATATAACATAATTCGGCTATTTTAGGATTTAGGGCATTACCATCCTACCATTCTTCGCAAGTCACTCATATTTTCTTCTTCATTATTTCCTTTCTCCCTATTTTCGGAGTCTATTGAAAGTAGGACGAAGCATATTTCCACAATTAGAACCACTAAGCGTAATTCAACTGTTCTATTATATGCTAACCTATGCTAAGGTTGCGGTACGTGCATTCTTCCACAATTTTCGTTACGTAAGTTCCCTAGACTTTAGTTGACCGAAAATTGCTCTCTTTCCAGACTGCCGGATTAATGACCCCATTTAAATGTTAATTTTAACTATATCATAATTCAATGTTTCATCATGACAACCATTTTTCTTTATCAATTTATGAGTTTCAGAATGATTTATCGGAATTGCGTCAGTATCCTATGGGGAGCTTCTCGAAAATTGGATCACAATGATGGCTTTTGGCGGTATCAATTTAACTATTACAATATCAAAACATAGAACGGTTGACCTAATTCGTTCAATTGACAAAGTGTACACAAATCAAATCATGATTGAATTATCATCGTCATTGAGTTAGGAATGATTGTCAATTATTTGATATTAATAAACTAATAATGCATACCAGAGCGAATTTTTTCTTGCCTATAAGAAGCCACATCCAGAAGGGCTACTGTTGAAGTCTACAAAGGATAATTGACAATCATAAATTTCATTCTGAGAAACTTGACCTCGAAGTCTGACAGCTCTTTGATTTTATTCATGCGAAGAAATGCATCAGACATTTATGAATGTGGATGCATACGGCTCCAGTTAAATTAGCAATTCGGCGAATCGATCTATTTTTTTTCAAATATATATTGATGAAAAATATCATCATATGTCAAGATGTCTTGCCTGACCTCTTTCCTGACGTATCATATAATATAAATTAAGCTGGAAAGATGCTAACGATTATTTTTACCGTTGTCACCGTTGGAATTTAATGTTCAGAATTCTTTGCTCAAACAACTTGACTTTTAGATCACAATTCAAACAGCTATGCACTTTTCTAATTATAATCCTCGTGACAAAGCCGCGGTTCTACCATAAAAAGGTGAATATAAGGTGTCAAGGTCTACCAGACAGTCGCTCTATGCCTTGCCTTATGCAGATCCTATGCCTAGTTATTGAGGTTGACTAGACAAATGCATGCTGCTACGTTTTCCAGCAGTTTTGCCGGTAAATGCCACCTAGGTGTAGATAGGCTTCCGTTCCCGTCCCCTTCTTTGGGGTAATTTTATTCGTCCCCGCAATTTGAAATTGTGTTGGGTCGTTCTTTCTGAGGCTTATGCCACTTGTTGGACGTAAAATCAATAAGTAGGACTTTTGTTTGATAATCGACGGATTGCTAAGTTCGCCAAACACTTCAGTCACGTTGCTCCCAGGACAGAGGTGAGGCAGCGTCTGATGAGTTGCTTCTGCCCTGGATGAAACCGTAAGTCATATACCATACGTAGGACTCTGTCCATACTGAAGAAAACAGAGAATGCCTTGATTTCTTCTGTGGGATAACATGCAGTAATCTTTCAGGCTGAGGCATATGTGATCCTAAACTTGGGACATTGACGATCGATTGAAAGACAGGTGCTTTGTCTTGAAGGATGGAGTAGTTCTTTGACCTTCTTAAGATCGTTCAGAAATGCTGAACTCGTTTGAACTCTATCTAGAGATTCAATGCGATGAAGCACTCTGGTTACCTGTCCATTGTGGGGTAGAAGGAAATGAAATATTAAATGCTTTGGCAAAACGAGATTTACTTCCCGAGATCGGAACCAACAACTGGAATGTCAGCGTTAGCAAGTGCTGCTCTTGGTTACTGTCTGCCTTGTCGATTAGCAGGAAGATATGCAAAAGTATTATGGGAATTCTGACTGGTCATAACTTGCAAGCTGGACATATGACCAGAATCAAAATATTTTATATGTAAATGCCCCGAATATCGGTACATCAGACATCAGATTATTGGTGCTGCTTCACTAAAGTTGGGGTAGGTAGCATCGGTTCTACTAACGGAAATATCGTAGTTCGTAAATAAAGCCGTAGGATAAGGAGAAAACGTAAAGGTCAGCAAGAAGGAGATTACAATAAAGTGCAAATATATGGAGAGCTCATCACGAACGAGGAAATTAGCAAGACCTTGGAAAAGGGGTTCGATGAATGGGACGCAGTATTTAAACCGTTGGAAGCAGATGAACTATATCTAGAAAAGAAGCAATGCTTCAGATACTTTGGATTCTGTGGGATCATGGGGGCATGTACCAATATGAACAACAGGTCCAACTAATATAGAAAATGCAGATCAGATGGTCATATCAGTAAGGATTGCGAAGCAGACACATGGCATTTGGTGTAATGAAATAATGCATGCCCGCAAATGGTATTCATAAGAGCAGAGATGAAAGAAGGTCACACATGCAGTTGCTATGCTCTACCCAGTGCTACACTTGTTGAATATGAGTAGATACTAAACGCTTTGGTGCCTCTTAAGGGGAAAACCACATTAGGATATTTCCAGAATCGATTTTTAAGATTTTGTTGAAAACTAAATACTCTCCGTAACGATGTCTGCTCAAATAGAGTTATAGATAGTATATTATTACATTTTGAAAATTTACTGCAAGTTCATCTTAGATCCAATTTAGTAATATAGGTCTTGATAGGAGCCATCATACTGGAAAGTTTGGTGGAAATTCTACAATTATTAACAAAGCTATGGAAGCTCACGTTTGCCCCTTCGCCTCAAATTACTATTTCCCAGGAGATAAAATGTCGGTATCAAATGGAATGATACGACGCAGACAGGTACTGACGAAGGTTTGGAGCTTTTGAGTAACAATGGAGTTCACTTTCTATGTGTTACTTCCAAATAGAAACACAGAAAGAACACCAGCACAGAACACTTTCAACTTGATCTTGGTGTTGATACAACTGCATTTCTAGATTTTAGACAGGGCAGCGAAAGCAGATCTAGCACTGTTGTGCGTTAGACAACATTCAGTTCGATTCCATTGTCGGCAGAAACCACGCTGCCAAGATATACAAATTGATCGACCCTTTAGATATTTTGTCCATTAATGCAGATAGGTAGAGTGCAATGACCGGTCAGACTGAGAACCTTGGTTTTTTTAGTGTTTATATTCAGCCCAACTCTACTTGCCTCTCTTTTCAAATCAAGAGTCATTTGGCCAAAGTCCATGACTCGGAGAGCAAACAGATACCATCGGCGCAGCCGAGGTGTTTGAGGAAAGATGTCATCGTCTATTCAATTCCTCCACATCCTCCGGACAATGCAGTATAAAGAACGTCACCGATAGTAAGAAGGCCGTAAAATCCTCCGAGATTTTACCTGCCGCTCTGATAATGGCCATTAGTTTCTTCGAATTAACTCTCCTGTGAAGAGCACTCCAGAAAGCTTTCTCGAAATCGATGGTACGCAGGTGATCTAATCTCAGCGCACTGTTCCAAAATATTCTGAAGTGATGAATGCAGCCGGCCCTATGTCGATCAAACTTTCGGAATGATCTTTGATGCTATCCAGGTTTATTTTAATTATTATCTTTGCGACGGCGGGGATTACGCAGATACCCCCCCCCCCACCAATTGTCGCACCCAAAATGGGTGCTTTTGTTGGAATCCTAACGATAAATTTTTTCACAAACTCTCTGGGAAAGGTCTCGAATTTTCAAGATTCCCATATCAATGGAAGTAGCGGATCTGCAATGACTATAGGTGCAGCAATAAATAACTCTACGCGGAGCGTGTTAAGCCCGGCAGCTTTTCTCGGTTTGAGTGCATTGATGGCCGACATAACTTCTGTTCTTCATGGAGGAACAGTCCGTATTTGCATGTCACGATGAATGGCCATTTCATCCACAAGAAAAGGAACCTCACCGGATGTGGGATGTTTAAGAACCGTTTAAGTTTTTAGGTTTTTAAAATCATTTTTATTTTTAAGAAATGAGTAATAATAATTTACAGATAGGAAAAATGAATAAAAACACAAAAATAAGATAAATCTAATGGCCACTGTGGGGTCTTCAAATTTTTTGATAACAGTTTACAGACAGAACAGAGAAACAGTAAGAAATAAAAATCTAATTTTACAATAAGTTGTCGCGAAAAAATAAAGAAACCTTGGCCTTAGTTAACATCCTTCACAGTACCATCGAAAAATTTGCGACTACATGCAATCTCTTTCGTGATGCGGTATACACTTCTGAAATCATTGCTTCCTTCAATATCTACCGCTTGCCCGATTAGCGTTATAACAAATTCCTTTTTATCATAGCACAGACAAGGCAGAACTTCTCAGGTTCGCCGTCTGGTCAGCATGATAGCTCTTCCACAGTTGAGCGATAGCTGGATCATACAAGCGGTCGACATCGAATTCCAGGGCTCGGAGCTTTGCAACCCTGAGAGAACTGGCGAATGCAACAGACAAGCGAACGTAAGCGACCTTGAGATAGTGGTCCCTTTCGAGACCGATGTCTTATTTCGTACATCCAGGAGACAATTGTTAAATCTACCTCTGAACTGGTTGACCTGATTGCAGGTTCATTAGTAGAAAAATGTGCCACCACCAATGTGCAAAAATCCACAAACCTCCCATCATTATCACTACGGTGGCCAAGACATTGTTTTCCCATCACATGTCTGAGTAAAGTGTTGTTAGTGGACATGTTGGTATTCAGATCACCCAGCACGATCACAGTGTTACCTTCAGAAAATATTCCATGAACTGAGTGTAATTCCTCGTTCCTCCTCGTTCTCCATTATATGGGAAGTCTCCGTTGGTGCATAGCGCGGTACAATTGTGATTCTCCTTACCCTGGATCGGAATCTTGCAGCTAGAAGTCTGTGAGAAATCGGCTCCTAGGTCAAGAAAGTGCCTTGCGGCCCGCCGGGAGCAATTCGATGCCGGATTCGCGTCTGGTACCATTTAGTTCTCCAGAGTACAACACTATATTGCCACAAGAGGGGGAAGAGAGAGAGAGTCCCATAATTTTAACTTCGCTTAGGCCTAACATGTACAGCTTATATCGTTGGAATTTCCACTCGAGTTGCAGAAAGCGAGCATATTGAGTATTCTCGCTTATGTTGCCGAGGAGCCTACGCATATTCCAGAAATCAATCATAGTACTTTTTCGATAGTCAAATGTCGTAGCCATGAGATCAGTTCCTATCCGGGACTTTGTTGACATTTCGGTAGCAATAAAGTTTCAAAATTTTCATGTGGCTAACCCACAATTTTTTATCGCTTTTGGTCACCTCTTTCGAAAAGTAGGGAAGACTTTGAGTGTATTCTTAAACGTCAACTCACAGGGCTCAGACTTGGATCAGGTATGGTATTCTGTTGTCGTACAAGAGGGAAGGCGCTTCTATAGCGACCATATATCCAAATACGATGTGATAGAATGATGCCCCTTGATTAGGACTGATATACTCATATGTCTGTAGCGGCAACCAGTGACCGAGTAAACTACTCTATCCGAAGATACCAGTCAAAGTATGGCAAAGTACGTTTTCTTTGAACCAATGACTCATGCGCTGGCACCTCTACTTTGAGGGACCTATCAATGTATCAGGCAATCTGCTGTTGCTGTTTTAAGGAGTAGGTTATTGTCATGTGCTCTCAGTGCCATGCTATTCAGTGCTATCAGCAGTCCTGTGTAGTGCCTAGAAAGCTTGCCAATGTTACTTCGATTTAGGCAGCTCTCCGCCTCTCGGATTTCCACGACTTCTAGGGATGCCATGGGTGTGTCCTGATTGCTTACACTACAAGCCATTCTTTGAACAGAGTGAAATTATGCGGTGTTTCCAACGATTAATTAATTGAAATAATAAAACTTGTTGTTTCTTTTTCGTTGGTGTGGGTATTTATTCTTGCAAATACCGAGAACTTGTTTGCACTGATGAAGGGAACAAGTGGTTCCCGAAATATCGGTATTTGCAAGAATAAATACCCACACCAACGAAAAAGAAACAACAAGTTTTATTATTTCAATTCATTCTTTGAAGTTTGTGTGAGATGATGAGTTCTATATGCCCTATCATGATAGGTCATGTAGGCAGTGTACATATCCTTAGCTAGTATTTCCCGAGTGCAACTCCATTTCTTTCCTGGCATAGACCTGTAAATAATTATCATCCTGTAGCATTCTGATGTATACAAAGAAGCAAAATTGTCGCAAAACCCTCGGGAATATGAGGGGAAGCCAATGTATCCATTGCGTGTGACTGTGTGATGTAGATTTTGGCGGTATTTTTTCGAAAATGAGGCTGGTAAGAACATGATTGTCAATGGCGTGCGCTACTCTTTTTTTGTGGCCACAGAGATGAAGCTGACCAGCAGCTAGCCGATACCCTGTCCCAATACAGGGCTGATATAACAGCGTTGCAAGAGATGCGATGGACAGGGACCGGTTTCCTGGAGAAGAGCCACTACACCATATATTATAGCGGTCATCCAGTAAACCATGTGCTCGGAGTAGGTTTCTTAGTCAGCCAAAAAATGAAACCTGCTGTTATCGGCTTTGAAAACATAAGCGAACGGCTATGCACTCGCGCTTGCGAGGCAAGTTTAGAAATATAAGCCTTATAAACGTTCACGCCCCTACAGAGGAGACTGCAGAGTCGGAGAAGGATACCTTCTACGAGGCAGTAGAACGAACCCTCGAAGCCTGTCCCGGATATGATATCAAAATCATACTTGGGGATTTTAACAGCCAAGTAGGGAAGGAGCCCGTATTCAGGCGATCCGTTGGCTCCCATAGCTTACACGAAAAAAATGATAACGGACTGCGGACTATTCAATTAGCAGGGTCACACGAAATGGTTGTTGGAAGTACCTGGTTTGCGCGGAAAGCGGTCCACAAACATACGTGGGCCTCTCCAGACGGGACCACTTTCAACCAAATTGACCACGTGTTGATCGAACGCCGCCACCTCTCAGCCTTGATGAATGTCAGAACATATAGGGGGCCAATATAGACTCGGATCACTATCTCGTTGGCATGGTGCTCCGAGCTCGAATAACAATACCACCTAGAATCCCCTCTGACAATCAGGTGAGAGTGAACACTGAAGCCATCCACAACACAACCCTCCGCGACACCTATAAGAGGGAAATGGATGCCGCAATAACCGCAGTCAACAGAGGACCTGGAGATGAAGCATTAACAAATGATCTTCACAATCACCTGAAGAACGTTATCATGGATACGGCCACAAACATACTTGGCCCCAGCCGCAAAAGGAGTCGGAACGGCTGGTTTGACGATGAATGTAAGCTAGCAACGGAACGGAAGAATGCCGCATACCGAGTATTGTCGCATTCTCAAAGAACGCGGGCACGCGCAGAGACTTATCACGAACTCCGACGAGTGGGGAAGCGACTTCACAGACGGAAAAAGAAAGCCTGGGAGAACCAACAAGTCTATGAACTAGAAAAGTACAGGGTGCAACCGCACCAGGCGCGGAAGTTTTACCAACAAGTCAGCAGGATGAAACCTTATACACCTCGATGCTCATCCTGCCGAGACAAAGAGGGAAATCTGATTTCCGACAGAATGGGCATATTAGAGCGATGGGTTGAGTACTTTGATGAGCTACTGAACAACCAGAACATCGGCGAGTTGGAAGTCCCGCCAACTGAAGACGACGGACAAATACTGCCACCACCAAGTTTAGGAGAAACAGTCCGTGCAATTCATCGGCTAAAAAATCATAAGTCGGCAGGAGCCGATGGAATTACAGCCGAATTGGTTAAATATGGAGGCGACCAGTTACACCAAGTGGTTCATCAACTTGTGCTCAAGGTATGGGACAGCGAATCATTGCCTGACGATTGGCAACGAGGCATTATCTGTCTCATACATAAAAAGGGAGATATCACACAGTGCAGCAATTATAGAGGTATCACGTTGCTGAGTACCATCTATAAGATATTCTCCACTATCTTACTAGGCCGGATAGCCCCATACGCCCAGAACATCATTGGCCCATACCAAAGAGGCTTCACTCCAGGCAAATCGGCAACAGATCAGATTTTCTCTCTGCGGCAAGCGATGGAAAAACTGTTGGAATATGGACAACAGTTGCACCATCTGTTCATCGACTTTAAAGCCGCCTATGATAGCATGGCCAGGGTAAAACTGTACACGGCCATGAGAGAATTCGGTATCCCGACGAAATTAATAAGACTGACTAGGCTGACCCTGACCAATGTGCGAGGCCAGATAAAAGCAGCAGGGTCACTCTCAAGACCATTCGACATCAACAACGGTCTACGACAAGGGGGTGCGCTATCATCCGTCCTCTTTAACCTGGCCCTCGAGAAAGTGATCCGTGATGCCGAGGTAAATGCAAGAGGTAGGATCCTCTTCAAGTCCACCCAACTACTGGCCTATGCTGACGATATCAACATCATGGGAAGAACCACCCGAGATGTACAAACTGCCTTCATCCAGATCGAGCAGGCGGCGCGAGATCTTGGGCTGCACATCAATGAAGGCAAGACAAAATATATGGTGGCAACGTCAGCACCGAAGACGAATCAACCAACAACATCAAACCGCACTGGTCAAACACAAACACGAAGAAGAATAAGGATAGGAGAATACAACTTTGAGACCGTTGACAATTTCTCCTATCTAGGGTCGAAAATCACAACCGATAACAACTACGATGATGAAATCCGCGCACGGTTGTTGTCAGCCAACAGAGCCTATTTCAGCTTACAAAGACTGTTCCGCTCGAAACGTCTCACCATAGGGTCAAAGCTCTTACTGTACAAGACTATGATCTTGCCAGTCCTCATGTATTCCTCGGAAACTTGGGTTCTTAGCAAGAAAAATTGCGAACTCTTGGCCGCGTTCGAGAGAAGAATCCTCCGAAGAATTTTTGGCCCCCTACATGAGGATGGACGATTCCGTAGCCTGCACAATGACGAAATCTATGAGCGATACCATGACCGTCCGGTTGTGGATAAAATCCGGCTCAATAGGTTACGGTGGGCGGGTCACTTAATCCGTATGGATGAGGATGATCCCGCCCGGAAAGTCTATAAGGGTAATATCTATGGTAGAAAAGGAAGACGAGGCAGACCCTGCCTAAGATGGAGCGATGGCGTGCTTTTAGGGATATCGAATTGGTGGACCTCGGCGCAAAACCGGGATGTCTGGAGTTCCTTATTAAGGCAGGCCTAGACGGGATACCGGTTGTTGCGCCGTTGATGATGATGGTGAAGAACATGATTGTCAATGGCGTGCGCTACTCTTTTTTTGTGGCCACAGCTCGACAATATCGATTTGGACGACCTTTGGTTCCAAGAAGACACCATTTCTTTTTTATTCAATTTTTTGATCTGAACCTTAATTTACATGGGACACACTATATATATTCCCAACACGTGTTTTCAGGAGTAATTTGCTTTAGTGTAATTCAAGTATTTGACTGCTGTTTCTCGTTTATTTTTCATGTCATGTCAGCTTTTAAGTGATCAAGCTTACGCTTCCTAGTGAATGGTACTATCGTGGCTTTGGCTGAAGTGATGCGAAACTACTGTCAGCAAAGCTGTTTCCGCGTATTCCAGTATTTGTTAGTGCTTATAGGAAAACTCCTTTTATAGAGACCTGCTGGGAAATGCCATCCACTCTGGGTGATTTCAGTGGTTTAAAGGTTCCCACTATCCATTTGACTTCACTTCCATGCTTCGAAGCATACCTCTTTTGCTATTCTCTAATTTTCCTTTGCCCATCTTGTCTGTTATTGAGGTATCAGGCAGAACGTTGCTGTTTTTCGCCATGGGATAGGACCCCGGGAAGTGAGTTTTAAAAAGCAGATGTAATATCACATGTCCCATCTCCCCTTTTCAGAGTATGGCCCAGCTACCTCTGTGGTTTGTTCAATCCCTCCATATAATTTTTTGAAGTTGTTTAGCTTTGCTTCTCTGATCGCGATAGGTCATCAGTGTGTTTTTTTACCACGGCCAGCTCCCGGCTTGGTTCAGACGATGGAAGAGTATTTCGAGGTCTGCCCTCATTCTGGCTAGATTCCTGTTCCATCAGCGTACATCGCTTGATGATGTAGGCCTTAACCAGACGCTTGCCTCATATGGGTCAATGACGTGTCGGTTGCGGTCTTCCACTACTGTCTCCAGTTTCAGTATGTTCTTAATACTACCGCCGGACTCTAGGTGACCCTTATGCCTTATATAAGAGTGACAGTCTTTTCTCTTGGGATTTTTTACTATTCTCTCTACTTCAGGGTTGCACTCATTGTAATTCTGTAATGTGATGTAGAAGGTTCATCTGCTACCTTCCAATTCTTGACCAGCCCATTCTGTCCTAGGGGTATGTTTACTATTTTCTTGCTTGGTGCTGGTCGCGAATATTAGCGTGCTTCCTACAATATACAGAAGGTTGGCATCGCCATGACCTGTTCGCCTGTCTTCATATTTGCATTTGAAGGATGATTGTAAATACGGACGATCCAGTTGTGCTTGCAGTTCGTTGCCTGAAGCATGGTTGATTCGCTCTTCATCGCATACTGCGGACCAGGTATTTTGGTCGACCCCTCAGTAATGCGCTTAATAAATCTCCGATAGTCCACAGATTTAAAATAAGGTTAATTAGGGAAATTTCCACCGAACGCCAATTCCTTTCTCGAAAAGTTTTTGTATCCCCAGGAACGTATTCTTCTCGGTAAACGGTTTATCTAGAATCTAAAAATTATATTTGGATGCGAAAACCGATCCTCTTCAATTACGAAATAACCACTCTTATCATATCAGAATACATATCTAACGTAAGAATGTTATCAGCGTTTGAATTCGGGGCACCCCGAAACAAGTTATTGTAATTAATATGTTGACACAATCGAAGTGCAATGAAAAGTGATCGCTACCACTGCAACCCTATTAGTAAAAGAACAACATCGTTGACATCATTAGGACTAATAACAATCATTAGCACTTAGGGGGCACTCCATGCTCTATGTGAGGTTCGATGCACATTCTTCAAGGTATCTTTGGCGCCCACTATTCTCCCATTCTGTATTTTCTCGGCTGATAGCCTGAACGGACAACGCATGTGTGCAGTGTACACCTTCGCTTTCGGAGAAAGTCTTTCACACTATGTTCAGATGTTATCTTTATCTAAATTTACCGCCTTGCGAAGAGTAGCGGAGGTGGATCATTGATAGATACATTAACTTGAAGAGAATGGTAATCGTGATGTATGGTTGCATTGTTAACCCGTGTGCAATATTTTAGGCCACATGTTTGGTTTTCTTATGACCTCAAGTACGCTCAGGAGTTTATTTTGTTATAATTGTGGGACTTCGGGAGCGTAAAACTACAACTACGGGCTCGTACTTGCTGTTTTTGAGTAAGTTCCAATATGAGCACTGTCAAAGCAGATAGGTGCACTATATCTTAAATTCAGTCTAAATGGGTTAAATGAGAACACCCAGCAACGCTCCACGATAGTATTTCTTGGAGGTGATATGATATTGCGTCCAAGTAGTCGCACATGCGGCCACTTTGTTGATCATGGATGCTCGCGCTTTGCGCATAGGCCGCAACACCGCAATAGAGTTTATTGTCGCCGCCTTGGAAGATAGCAACCAAACGCTGGGTCTTTTGTATCATCTTGATTCGGTGGACCAATTCAGTCTAGAAGATCTAGCCAAGATTTCAGTTTTGGTCGGACCGTGAATTTGTGTGGTGTCGCCACACATCTCGTGGGATAAGTCCTTGCAGAAGTGATCCAACTCTAAGCATAGGTAGCACGTTCTTTCCAGGTGATTTTAAGATAGTGTTGCACTGTCGGGAATCATCCGGAGCAATTTTAGGACAACGTTTGATTGTGGGATCTTAAAGCGTCTTTAACATGTGTAACCTTTCGATAGAAGTTTATCCTTGAATCGTGGGACGAACATTTGGAAAAATCCAAGACGAAAATAGTTCTTGGGAAGCCGTGAAGTGTGTGCGCGATCTTGTGCTTTATCCAAAATTAATCCAATCCATGAGTGGCGTGCATTCTTGACAATTTAGTGTGGTAGCTTTGTCGCATAGATAGATGAATTTTAACGGAATTATTTTTAGAATCGGCGACCGTTAAACGGATTTCATAGACGTGTTCACATATCTACAATATATTTTACGAAGAGTGCTTCCTTTTGATAGTGTTTGATTGCTTTTGTCATAAAATTAGTATTTAATTTTTCCCTCTGTTTCAGAAATGAACCCATAAATTTTCTCGGCCTTTTTATATGAGTGTTAATTAAGAGATTCTCAAACAGATATAAAAATTATAATTAATATCCGCGTGGACAGAGTTTGGTGGTCTAGAACGATGAGGAAGATTTTCCCATGGATTACACTCCTGTCACTTTTGAGTGGTGAGTAATAGTCACTATTAGGCACTTTAAAAAGCTATAAGCCGATCGGGAAGCCAGGGATAAATGGGATTTAAAAGAGAATATTTTTAATAATTTAAATGGACTCAACGCTCATCTAAAAATACCCCAACCATCCGAAGGCGATTTCCATATTCTTTATGGCTATCATACTTCCTGTTATTATGTAGGAGATTTGGCGAGCACCTGCTTGTGCTTTATTATTATTTTTTGTGGGGGAAACTGTCGTGACATTTAATATCTGCCATTATGCGAATTTAAGTTTTTCACTGGTAAAAATCACATTTTTTTTGTAAATTTATTTGCTAGGCCTACGCGGTGTTTAATTTAAAATTAGGTGGACCAGTCAACTTTTGCGAGACGAAACCAAATCAAACAACATTTTCACAATTCATGGCACATTATCTTGCAATATTTAGAGGAAAAGGAAATGAATATATGACATAATGGCATCAAACACCATCAATTATATTACTCATTTCAGTGTTAATCTACATATATTTTTAGATATAACTTCTCGTATTTCTATTTTACTGGTGTTACTTAAAATATCGCATAAAACAGCTAATATTTTCGGTAGAAATAAAATCTATATCATTCTGGATAAAATGAAGCTTTCCATCAGTTAATCATTGTCACATAAATAATAAAATGTAGACCTCTTAAAACCTGAAGATTGGTTGGTTGCTAGGATCTCGGAGAAATTTAAAGCCCAAAGGGGAGTCCACCTGGGTTCTACTCTGTCGCCGATATTTCTTCTTCTAAGTTATCAATGACCTACACCCTACCTTAGCTCGTGGAAGTGGAAGGGTTCAATAAGCCATGCTATATCGAACTTTATCTCCCGGCGCTCAGCCTGATTTCGATGTTTTATCCCACATCTGGAAATGCAGTTACTTCCACATCTAGCTGGCTTTCGAGCAATATCCTATGGGAGGAGTACGAGCTTTTGTTTCTCGAAGCTCTTATCTACTCTTGTCTAAGTTATGCCATTGGAGTTGGTAGTTGATCAGAAGGCGCAAGTGGCAGTGGAGAGGTCACATTCGAAAATGAGGGACAATTCCATTCCAGGCTATGCCATACGGTTAAATTTAGTATCCCAAGATGACCGATGAAGTGACCGAACTACTAGGGCCGAATTGTAGGGGAAAAGTATAATACAAGCGTTTCAGAAATTTTTGGAGAATCTCAAGTACACGGCCGCCAATTGGCGACGATGAGGTATTTTCAAATTTATTTATGTCAAAAAAATAAATAAGGCTTTCTTCAGTAGTAATAATTATCGCTAAGATTTAATTATTTCAAAATTGGTATGTAGGTCACATCGACTCTTCATTTTGTCAGTTTTAAGTGCAAGGGATATTTTTGAATGCTCTGGTTTTAGAATCTCTGTCGCTTTCTATTACTTGTCCTCAAGAGTTCTACTGGATTATTCATCTATTGCGGATTAAGTGGGGTGTCTTCATGTACATGGACGTGTTGATTATGAGGCGTAAGTGGCAGTAGATGGGTTACACACTAAGAAAGGTTGGAATTCCATCGCGGGTTATTTTTGAAATGGCATCCATAACGTACGACCTCTTCTGGTATTAGGTGTTTCCGCAGAACATACCAGATGAGTTTGTGTGCAATCTAGATCTAGAAATGTAATGAAGGCGATGCTTCTGAGGGTGTTTCTCCATGGGTAACCGCGCACAGTGCATTGGATCGGTAGTTCCGCAATTTTGATAAGTCCAGCTTCATTTACGGTTATTTGAACGATTTCGCAAAAACGGCTGTTAAGAATGCGTTCAAAAATCTTGGTATTGAACAGCAACTACCTTTCTTTTTCCATATTTTAGCGGCCCTGCTTTCTTAGCATTCAGATGGTGTTCTACCTTCCTCAATTAATCAATTAAAGAACTCATTGAACCACAGCTCTGGGTACAAGCTCTTCGCTTCCCAGAACTCAGATGCCATGTCGTCAGGTCCTGTTGTTTTCCCCCATCTCATTCGTTTTATTGCTTTCTCGACTTCAGTGGTGCTGACAGTTGAAATCGCTCTGAATGTCGGCAGTGGTTGTGGAAGTGGAGGATGAAGAAATTTTTCCATTGAAATCTGCTGGAAACATTGCCGACATCTATTCATCGCGGCTCGTTGGTCGGTAGGCAAAGTACCGTTCTTGTCATTGATGCAACAGAAGTGTTCAATGTGCGTTGATGTCGCCTTTTGACAACTAACCATTCCGAGTATCCAGTTTAGATCTTTGTCGATTGGTCAGTGTTTCATCGCCGAATAACTTTTGATAGAGGCGTTTCTTCTCACGGATCTTCATTTGGACAGCCGTCATTTTGGTTGCTTACCATCGATTTTGGTGTTCAGATAAATCTTGGCAAGTGAATTCTCGTTAGCGTGAACTGCGTGACGATACCATCGAAGACCCTTCTCTCCCAATTTTTCTGCATATCGATCGCGGATATCCTCATTTCGGATGTCATCAAAACGTTTCACGTCACTAGTCCAACGTAACATCTTCGTCTCCATTATCGCAAGACGCCGCTCATTGTCTTTTATAGTTGGCCAACACTCAGAACCATAGAGAGCGACAAGACGGACAACATTGCGGTAAATTTTAGATTTGAGACATTCGTTGATACGTCGATCACAAAGATCACCAGTTGTGGAACGCCACTTCATCCAGGTTGCGTTAATGCGTGAAGCAATTTCATAACGCAGTTCTCTATTGGCTGATAACATTGACCCGAGATATTTAGGTCGCTCAGTTCTGGGCAGATCACTGCCGCTGACAGCGATGGTGCCTGTTTCTTGAGAAACGGTTTTCAAAAATTCAGTTTTATTCAGATTCAATCTGAACCCGTGTTTCATGAGGCGATCATTCCATTTTCATCCACATCATCTGCATAAAGCGGTGTATAAGGCGCTGGACGTTGGATGTCCCGTGTGACAGTGTCCATAATAAAACCAAAGAGGAGTGATGAGGGGGTGCTTCCTTGGTGAAAACAGATAGAGACATGAAGCGGTTGGTAATCGCGTAAGTGAGATCATTTTTAAGGTTTTGTTTGCAAAACAAAACCTTATCAAAATCGATTCAATATCTGCCAGCCTGTCTGTCGGTCGCATGCACTTTTCTCAGAAACGGCTATACCAATTGAAACAAAATTTGGTGAGAAGGTGCGAACTGTGAACCCCCAGACATGCAGTGAGTGATATCTTTCTACGTTGAGATTTAGGGGGGTCCCCATACAATTAAAAAGGGGGGTGTACATTTTTTTTTCATGGTCTCATAGGGAAAGGCTTTGCAGTCAGTTACGGTGACAAAATGTTAGCATCTTATGAGGATATTGGTGACTTTGATTTGTTCCCACGATAAAATGTAGGAAAATGAGATAACACTTTGATGAAAAATGAATTGACAAGTACTATGTCGTGAATGCCGGCAAAATCTACTATACTCTCGTCATCCTTATTGCGTGCTCCAAAACCTTTCCCCTTATGGCACCTATTAGCCTGACTTTTCACCGACATGATCACTAAGATCGCTCGCAATCACAATATAATCATCGCAAGCATATTACAGGTTTTTGTATTGCGAAGTTGCCAGAAGGCAATCTTTCTCGGCGTTAGGTCAACAGACTGTGATGCATATGCCGTGAAGAAGTGAATAGTGCGGTCAGGTGATATAATGGTGAGCTTCATCAGCCGGCCATCAAATAGGTTTTTTAAACCCTTATTAAAATTATTTTAAAGTCTTATTAAAATTGGTTTACTGTCTGTCTGTCTGTCCGCCTGTCTGTCTGTCCTTCACACGCATTTTTCTCGAAGACTGTTGCAGAGATTGACACCAAATTTGGTGGAAAGGTGGGAACTGTAAACGCTCACGCATACACTGAGTAACATCCTTTTATGTCGAATTTAAGGGGAGTGGGGGGAACTTTTTTTCACCAAATATAGACATGCAGGGTATCAAATGAAAGGTCCCGGTTAGTACTTTCTAAAGCTGGTTCTAGTTTTGACATTTGCTGGAAAGGCGGGGAGTTCGGGGGGTTGAAAGTGATCATCTATTTAACGAGGCCATTCTCACAAAATGGTTATCACGGGAACTCTTAGAGATGGCAATGCCGACATCGTATTGAGTGTGTGGATAGTAGATAAGTTTATAGCCATTTTTACGGCGTTCGTGTCTTATGTCGCAAATATTTAGTGTGCAGATACCTATTCGTTTCTTGGATTAATTGACTTGCTTTTTGACACCGTCAAAGCGTAGAGTATCCTTGCCCATTTCTTGGCAGGACCGTGGCCCGCCGTTTTGTATTCATTGAGGTGAACGACCTAGCATTTCTCCAAGGCTTTGAATTCAACACAATCATTGCAATTTTTACCGACATTGAATGCATTTTCTTGGTCAACCTTTCGCTGGACCTGTCACGAAGATAGATCAAGGATTTAGCATATTGGAATAATTTGTTGAGTATTGTTTTTGTTCTACTGAGGATTGTACAAAGTACTTTGCCGCAAACCCTCCTCCTTTATCTGGGCTTAGGACCAGCACGCTATATAAATAACATGTCGGAGTTAGGTACGCTACGTTCAATGTTTGTAAATATGAATATTCGCTCAGCCAATGTCTGAAAGAATTTATTTGTGTCTGACTAGGTGAATACCAGAATCCAGCAACCAACAGAAAATTGTCTGTCGTAAATCTATTTACTATTTCTATAGCTTCCGGGGCTAGTCATTACGCTTTGGAAAGAAAAACAAAAAGTAAATAACTTGGTCCATGTGGGGAATGCGTAAATACAAAACAATAGAACCCAATTTTTTTCCAACTCTATAGAAAATCGTAAGCGCCTTTCTTTCCGGTTGGTAGAATCAAATGAAAATATTTCCAACTTCTGGGAAGAAATCCATTTAAAAATCTTTTTATTCGAGAAAAAGGAAGTTTCTCTTATATTCAATTCAGTTGAAAGATATCCATGATTTGATACTTCCTAATGGAAATAAATATTTGCTTTTCGTCAGATTTCCCCCCTTTCAACATTAATTACCAGCGGCTATTTTGAAAGACGCTTCTGGATTTTGCACTCTCTGTCATTGAAGGAAAAAATAATTGCGCCTGAAATAATAACTTTTAGTTTTAACTAATTTTTGAAGTGCTACCACTCATAAAGCCACTCAGCAATCGAATTAGGTGCAGATAGTATAGTATTTGGAACCACAGCTGAAGTTTCCAAAGCAACCATATATTTTCCATTTTGATTTCTGAACCTACAATAAAATTTCCCAGATAGAAAGCAGCATTGAGCCCACGAGATCCAACACTAAATCAAATTTCATGCA
Source organism: Hermetia illucens (assembly GCF_905115235.1). Taxonomy (NCBI): domain Eukaryota; kingdom Metazoa; phylum Arthropoda; class Insecta; order Diptera; family Stratiomyidae; genus Hermetia; species Hermetia illucens. Next base: position 129,568,035 of record NC_051850.1, on the reverse strand, counting down.
AATCGTCTATCAAAAAATCTACTTTGTATGTAAATGAAAGTATTTACGATAAGAGCAACTGGATCTCTTTTCAAGGTTCAGTTATTCTTCGTGAGTGTATAAAACGGAAGCCGACAAAAGATTTTAAATATTCCAAAGGCAAACGAATACATACTCGTACATCAACCTGTGCTGAATAAGGATTTTTTGTCGCCCTCATATTGCCGATTTACCCCAGAGGAGAGTTAAACATGATAGGATATCACCCAATGGACTCATTTACGTAAACAAGTTGTTGTTGCTCGTTTTGTTATTACACTTTCTACGCAGTTGATAACAAAGGAAATGATATTCGATTGGGCACAGTTTAAGGATAAATTTATGCTAATATTTTTAAGAGATGCAAATTTTGTGCCATTTTTCCTTTTGATTCAACAATGAAAGACTGGAATAGTAGTTGATCCTTTTTACGCTAGCATCTCTAGTAGTTGGTATTAGGGTTGAAAGGAATATCATACTAATTGGATGAAGTCGTTAGGAAGCTAATGCAATTTGAGAGCTTGAAAACGAAAGTGGACATTTGGCGCTTAACACCCAAGGTTCTCCGCTCATTTATTTTCGAATCTCTTGATTTTAGAAGCGATTTCAGGCTTTTAGCTTGGCTACATTCTAAGTAGATGAATAATATAAAAAGAATCATTTGAAATCGAGATAAGTGAAAAATATTGGATTCCAAATTTTCCAAGAGAAGTGGATGGGTAATTTGAATTCGTATGTTCAAAACATGTTAACCACGATTTCATGTTAATTTCCTCAGAAAAAAATTTAAGAGTGTTTGGGATTAGGACAATTTAAGATAAGCAAATTAAAAAGAGATTCATCTTCTACATTTCGGTACATGTTTACCAGTATTAAAATGATGAATCCGCAAGTCATAGAATAATTTGATTTTGAAATTTTTTTATAAGGAAGTGAGTATTGAATTGCTAGCAAAAGTCAACGATATGAGCGGTAGGCTTCTTAATTCTAATTACAGATGGGTGGATGACGTGTGTAATATCACACAAATGATACCACCTTAAAGTATAATATCACGTTAACATCACCAAACGCTTAACACCACTTAACATCACCGAGTAATACTGTAGTAAAAGTGATAGTGTGGTTGCCGTTTTTACTACCCAAACTAAGGCGGTTGCTCGTTCGGGAGGTTTATGATTCGCTGTTCTTTGCTTGTGAAAATATCTTTTGTAGTATATGGGAAATTTTCCATTTTTCTTCTCTTGCATTAAAGAAAGTTCATGATTCATTCGTTACATACTTGCGTTACCGGTACATTTTACTCTACGAATATGATGAATGCCGGGCAAATATCATTCTAGTGATAAGTAATATTTGGGAATATCGGCTGCTGGGGATAATATGTGAAGTTGGTGACATACCATCACATGTAAGATTAGGGTAATGAAAGGTGATGTTTGTGATATTATTTTAATAATAATAATAATAATCGTTGGCACAACAATCCATATTGGATCAGGGCCTTGAAGTGTGTTAGAGCACTTCATTCAAGACCGTAACGGTACACTACAGTAGACTGTAGGAGGCAATGTGGTCAGCATTGCGCTCGCCCGAGATTATTACCCTGATTTGACTCAGGTACTCATTCACAGCTGAGTCGACTGGTATCCGACGTCAAATCACGATACAAATCCCACTGTCGCCAGCGAGATTTGAACCGCGACCTTCCGTACGACAGCCTTGTGCTCTAACCACTCAGCTATCCGGACACATTATTATTTTGAAATATAATAATTACTTTGCAATAACCTTTCTGTCTTTGGTGTGATGTGTTGTGTATTTCTACACATCATTCACGATAATAATCAGCTTAAGAGGCAAAAGGAACCTTATATCGTTCTCAAGCGTATAACATTCACTGGACTTCTACTTCTTATAGATGTCATCGTAACTTGGGAACACGGTCTGCTCCTTCAACAATAAAGCTATCAATGGGTTTAAGCGGAATAAGGCCGTTGGGCTTGACGTGCTTATCTCTGATTGCTGGGGATCTAGTATCCTTTTCAAAGAGTAGAGAGGAGTTTTTACGAGGTCCCTACAGTCCCTTGTCCAGTGACACCTTGAGGAGTTGATCGATAGGGGGCGGGCAAATTTTCATTCTGGGGTGAATGGATTTGGAGAATGAGAGGAGCACATTCGGAATGAAGAAAAACACCAAAATAGGAAGGTTCTCGGTCTAGCACGTCATCGCATTCTTTCTATCTGGATTAATTGCCAGAACGTTAGAGGCATCGATCAACTTGTATCCCTTGGAAATGTTTTTTCTTCTATGGTATTACCGAACCTCATATTACTCGATGGATTGACAGCGCTAATTCCGTTTTTGGTAGTCTGTCCAGAATTTTGAAATGCAGATACCTCAACACCAACGTCGAGTTGAGACTGTTTTCTTAATGTGCAATTTGGGAGTACCACATGGAAAGTAAGTTATCATTGTTATGCGAAAACTTTTTTTTATTAACGTTTGCCCGGGGTACTCCAGCATAATACAGTTTCAAAGAACTACATCAGTTTTCGGTGCAGATACCGGTAAGTGTGTTGATTGAAAGGCGGAAGTAGCAGTATAGAATGTGTTTCACCACTGCTACTTCCGCTAGCTTCAGATCTGGTTTACGTGCTGTGTCTCATTTACAGGAGAATGATAACCATATATATCTAAAGATTGTAAATTGGAATTATACATAAATCGAATCAAAAGACTCTGCTCGGGCGTCCCTAAAAAATGATTTTTAATTCGATACTTTCTCATATACGATGGCTTAGTTCCTCACCCCTTATTTCAGGAGAGGAGTCTGGTGCTAATCCGGATCTAGATTCCTGCTCTTTATTGTATATCCGACGTCAACTTGTTTTTTACTCAATTCCACGAGCCAATAAGTCTTCTTCCGCTGTTACAAATTTCTCTCATTCCCTGACTGTTCTACAAAATCGGACAGAAGATTCCTTTGTGGAAAATTTTTTTTTTCACTCGTTTTTCGGTTCTACTGTTCGGCTCATCTGTGCCAGTGGTTTTTCTCAAAGCTCTTCTACCATTGAACTTCTGTCTTTGAATAAGGGCTCTTTTTTCCTTCACCATTTAGATATTTGACGATCGACCAAGTGAAACCGTAAATAGTTCTCGCATGAGTTTCTTATAAATCTAATGGTCCATCTAATGTCCGAGTTGTTCATCTAGTTGTCAATAACAGCAGCAATAGCAGATTCACCAACAAGGCAAATTAAAAATAATAAAATTGAAGGTTAACCCCTTTAGAAAATTTGTTAAAAAATAAATTTTTGTAGACGAATATTGCAATGAAAAATTTCCCAATTATCGATTCAGGTAGAGACTAGAGAAACTAAAAATTCGAAGTAAAGAGAATCAGAAAACTATTATTCTTACGGAAGGACAGTGGATAAGAACCATTAGATGTACTTTCGAAGGGATAAAGGCGACAGCGGAGGAAAGAAGCGAAATGCCCAATAAACCGCGAGATTGGTTACCATTATATTTTTATCACTATATTCCTATTAACTCTTTGCAAATGCCTTTAAAGTAGCTGAACCAGATATTTGTGGGCTTTCGACCGCCATGAGTTTAAATATGAAAAATATAAAAAGAAAGATATTATCTAGTTACATTTGTAAGGCGAATGTTAGTATTAGAATTGAGATGATTCTTTCTGTGCTGGTGCATTCATTTTGGCTTAGAATAAGAAAAAGTGCAGCATCAACAACGAAATACTCTTGAACGATGAAGAAAACTGTCAAGGGAGCAAGAACAAACTTGGAGTCATTTCGGATACGCTGCTCTCAGAGCAAAGGCGAACAGCCTTTGATTAGTTGCCTTTGCTCTGGACGAAATCGCATGTTGTTTAATTTTGCGAATTGGGTGCTTGCTCAAAATTGAGTGGTCTCAACTGGCTCGCTCCGCCATCAAGTGGAAGGCGGACTCATGGCTCCCTAAATTTCCTAAATAAAATCGATATTAAAGTTTTTGTCGAGATTTTCAATTCAATTGGTTAAATATGGAGACGACCAACTACACCAAGTGGTTCATCAAATTATGATCAACGTGTAGGACAGCGAAACAACGCCTGACGACTGGCAACGAGACATTATCGCTCTCATGCTTAAACGCAGTGCAGCATTATAGAGGTATCACATGCTCAGTACCACCGATAAGATATTCTTCGCTATTTTGTTAGGCCGGGTAGCCCTATACGCCTAGAACATCATTGGCCCATACCCGATGAAATTAATAAGACTGACTAGGCTGACCCTGACCAATGTGCAAGGCCAGGTAAAAGCAGCAGGAACATTCGACATCAACAACGAAAAGGGGATGTCCTATCATGCGTCCTCTTCAATATGGCCCTGGAGAAAGTGATTCACGATGCAGACGTAAATGCGACTTCAAGTCCCCCCAACTACTGGCCTACGGTGGCGATATTTATGGGAAGAACAAGCCGGGATGTACAGTCTACCTTCATCCAGATTGAACAGACGGCACGAGATCTCGGGCTGCACATTAATGAAGGCAAGATGGAGTACATGGGGGCAATGTCAGTACTAAAAACGAGAGAATGAACAACATCGAATCACACTGGTCAAACGAAAACAATAAAGATAGGAGACTATAACTTTGAGACCGTTGAAAATTTCTTCAGAGTCTGCCTGGACAGAGATCACAGAATTTTGTAACTTTAATTACAATACCTACAGACCGTCAATGAAACGGTTGTTTTAAGGAAGAAATGAGCGGAGGCCTCGGGTGAAAATTATTACCCCATTTTTGTCCTTTTATTTCGTTAAAATTTATACTTTGGGCCTCGGAGAAAACTTCGTGTGGAGAGAATTCCCTTTCCTCACTTTTCCCATCGAGGCTGGACCCATTGCATAGTTGAGAATAATGGCAAGAAATTTACGTTAAGTCAACTCATACCACCTGCGGTCCATTAACAATTATCAAACATTGTCAAAGACAATGGACCCAAAATCCGAAACCATACAAAAGACAAAATTTGTCGTTGAAAAGCCCTTGAAAAAAATTTGGGATTGGTTTACCTCAAAGGTTGACGCTAGGTTTATTGATCCAAGAGAATATAGGTGAATCGCGCTAACTCTTCTTGTCTACAAATTTTATTCAGGAAAGTTCTTCACTAGAGTCTTCCCTTCACCTAGGTACCGAGGTGCCTCTGAAACTACAAGAAGAATAGCGGTGAAGAACCCTTGCTTCAGACATAATACCATCACTAAATCAATTGAATTTATGGAACTACTATCTTTTTGTAGACTAACGAGTTACAGGTAACTATTATGTATTGGTGGGGAAATCGATGGACGGTGATACACATGCTGGTTTGCTGAAAACAGAATTAGGAGCATCTTCGTTTAAATTTAGGAAACAAGAAGAAATCTTGTGGTTTGTACTGGCACCATATTGATCCATATTGTTAGAGGCAAAGCGCAAACTGAAATTTTTTCATGATTGGACGGTGTTGGGAACCGAAGGGAGTTGATCATGTGGTGTCAAGAGCTATGTATATGGTTGCTATTATCCCTTAATTGCGGCACAGAATACCAATCACACCCCCACGTCATCGTTGCTGGTTCATTCAAATGTGCTTCAGTTCTCTTTGGATCCTCCAGAGAAGCTTGCATTTCTTCACTGTCCTTTGCAGTTTCTAGAGCATTCCATTCGTCGGTTTTGGCTCTCTGCAGATATGACAAAACAAAATCCAGGTAAAATTTCGAAGCAACTTGTAATTAAAAGCGGAGTCCACCATGATTGCATTTTCTCCAATATTATTCTTTCTTGTTATGGGTGAAGTCCGCCATGCTGCCTTATTTAGAGGATGGGAGGGCTTCAGTGAACTGTGACCTCTTTCCTCAAACACCTCCACTACGTTGATCATATCTGCTTGTCCTCTTGTCGAGTCCTGGTCCGTGGCCAAATAGCTCCGTGTTTGGGAAGGGAGTCGGAGTGAAAATAAATACGAACAAATCGAAGGTTCTCAGTTCGTCAGGTCAACAGCATTTTGCATATTAAAGGGATGAGTTATCACCTCCTTTATCTGGATAATCTCGAATGATGAATAATGTCGGGGTAAAGGTAAGGTGTCGTTGGATGTGTTGATTCGAAGGTGGAAATAGTGGCGAATAGCTCACTCACACTTTAAGATAGCGATAGCTTCAGCTTGCTATGTCATGCATAAGCTAGTACTGGAAATTAGGAAAACTATTCATAGTGTGTGGTGAATGACACTGAATGACATTTCTATGATGTTTCTACAACTTTGAAGATCTCTCTTATACGTGTCAGTTACAGAACTGCACTTCAGTTTTTCATCTCGGCACATCAGTTTTTCATCCCTTAAAAAATGAAAACCTCAATTTCGAGTAAAAGACATTGGGTTTTGCGACGGAAAAAGGATAATTTTGATCAAATTTCAGCCTCAGTCGGAGACAATGAATCACGATACTTTGAGATCCTAATAAGCTAAAGGAGGAATCCAAAACAAATGGAATGGAATGCTGACAAAGGGAATGTGTTTGTTGCGCGATAACTCCACCACGTACACGTCCAACGTTCATAGGGAAGGATGGATAGCTTTAATTTGAATTTCTGTAGGCCATCGCAGCGCCTCTGCGGATAGGTGAAGAAAGTGCAAGCAGTTTGTGCTCTTGAAAATAACTTCAGATCACTCAACAAATCTCATAGTTGCAGTTTTTGGTGGTAATGAAAGTAAAAGAATATTGGAGTGGGTTTTGAAGGAGAAGAGAATATCACAGAAAGCATCTGTGGCGGTACTGTCGTTATATCGGATTTTCGGATATCACTTAGATTCAACGAGCTTGAAGAACTGGAAAAGCCCTGGCTCGGATCCGGTGCAGAATTTACACACAGTTGGTTGACACATAGTAGAAATCTAGTCATCGGTTGGCGGTTTCCAATCTTATCAATCCACTACAAGTTCAAGACGCCCATTATTAGAGAAAGGGATAATGCGCATCTCGAGATCAGTGCTGTCCGAGGAACCGAAAGACCGCCGAGTTGTATCGAGGTGTTGCAAAGAGCAACTGATTATCGACTCGGAAGTGGTAGAGCAACCAACGAAAGGTCAAAGTAATCTGCTTAAATGGTATATCGATTAAGATAAAGTTTTTGGCAGCGACATTTGCCTCATCGATGGCTTACATCTGTATCGGGTTGATCTGAAATTAGTACTAGGCGATAGTCATGGGAGGGAACCTACCGATAGTCCTGAAAGATTAGCATGTCAGTGTAGTCATCTGAGGGTACCAACACTTCAGAACCCATCAACATTCGGACATGCATCTTCCAAGGGACTCATTGAGTCCTCCCTTAAATTTTGTATGGCTCCGGATTCTTTTGGATAGCTATTGAATGATGATTGAGGGCATGATTAGGTAATTAGATACCGCCTATGTTCTAAGTGCAAACTGATGTACTTTGATAGGGTCAAGTTATATGTTAGTATTGATTACCATCATAAAAGTATGGTATGTATAGTAGACATGTTCAGCGGATGAACGTTGGTTTATTCTGTGTCTTATCTAAGCCATCCACATCTGGTCACCACAAGCCACATGCTTGACATTGGTGACATTGGCGTTCAAGCTACGATCGAGACGGACTTCTACTCTCTTTTAGAGATTTTTTGTGAAAAACTGGATAAAGATACAAATACGAATTTTTCACCTATAGATTTATTTATCTTGAGCGTGCATAGTAATTCTTTCAGCATGATGGCATAGTTCCTTATTGAAATACAAAGCAACTAATACACCCATCTTCAAAGAAAGGTATTTTTCTGCTGCTACGCTAGATGGCGCTGTGATCGTCTTAAAGAAAAAAATTAAAAGGTCAATTTTTGGTGCCGCCTTAAACTTTTTTTTGCGAATTTCCGTGCTTTTTCACCACTCCTTCAATCAATAAAAAAAAACTACTGAATGAATCGCAATTATCCTAGTTTGCGGACCGTAGAAATATGCTTTGAATAAGTAGTGAAAATTTCAAAGAATTTCGTTGGATAGATTTTGGGCTATAGTGGCAGCCGATTTTCAACATGCAGTTTCGAGAAAAAGGCATTTAAAAAGTTGAAGGTAATTTTTAGCCATAAAATCTTAACTGATCATTAATCTGCTATACTTAGTCCATAAACATTAGGTTTCTCCAAGAAACACATGTACAGCATTGGCTCCAATTCTTGTCCTATTAGCGAAGTAATTCGAACATCATTCGGACCGATAAATACGCGCTTTATTACGGCGATCGACATAAATCTGGCATGTGACTTATTACGTCTTTAACACTATAATCTCCGAACGACTCTGAATATCAAAAAATCATTTTGCCCATATATTCTGCACTATATTTAGATATAATTGATGCCAACAAAAAAAATCGATTCCGCGGATCCGACACACGGGATGACCCCCTTAACTTCAGAGACCAAGTTAACTCCTTGTGCGCCTATTTTTACAGAAAGGAATATGCAGTTTGAAATACGGACTTCAAGGATCGATTTTTAAATGCTCGAAGTGGGATGAAGTCGGACCAAGGGCGGATTGTGGAAGAAGGTAAACAGGTTAATTATCCATGGCGGTCGTTCGTTCATCTCCGTTTGTGGAATAGATGGTTGGTGCGCTGGAGACCTCTTTTCTGAGAGGAAGGCGTTTATATACACAATGCAGGATAGCCTGATCGCTACTCGTGCTTAAACAAAATTCATAATGAATAACCGAGTGGAAAATGTGTGGTTCGGCGTTATAAACGTTGGACCAGCTCATTTATGGTTGGACTGTGATAGTATGACAGGCATAATGCTGTATGTAAGATAATTCATCAAAACCTTACATATAAGCATAAACTTTATTTAATTAATTTTGACATTTGTTTTAAGAGTGGGTAGTTCGGGGGTCGAAGTTTCTCAGAAACTACCCAACTGAAAAACCTGAAGAAAATCGGGAGGCTGCCACAATATGGCTACGAAATACCCTCCAATAATAGTATATTCCTACAATTTCTAGTAATTGACTGCAAAACCCCCCGTGAGTACATCCTAGGATCAGCAATGTAGGCTATAACATAGAGCATGATTCAACCGAGTTTGGTTGAAATCGCATCATCATCATCAACGGCGCAACAACCGGCATCCGGCTTAGGCCTGCCTTAATAAGGAACTCCAGACATCCCGGTTTTGTGCCGACATGGACCAATTCGATATCCCTAAAAGCTGTCAGGCGTCCTGACCTTCGTCATCGCTCCATCTTAGGCAGGGTCTGCCTCGTCTTCTTTTTCTACCATAGATATTGCCCTTATAGACTTTGCGGGCTGGATCATCCTCATCCATACGGATTAAGTGACCCGCCCACCGTAATCTATTGAGCCGGATTTTATCCACAACCGGACGGTCATGGTATCGCTCATAGATTTCGTCATTGTGTAGGCTACGGAATCGTCCATCCGCCTGTAGCGGGCCAAAAAGGAGGATTTTTCTCTTGAACGCGGCCAAGAGTTCGCAATTTTTCTTGCTAAAAACCGAAGTCTCTGAAGAATACATTTGCCTGGTATGCCGCTTTGGTATGGGCCAATGATGTTTTGGGCGTATGAGGCCTAGCAAGATAGCAGAGAATATCTTGTAGATGGTACTCAGCAACGTGATACCTCTATCATTGCTGCATTGTATGATATCTCCCCTTTTATGTATGAGACAGATAATGCCTCGTTGCCAATCGTCAGGCATTGATTCGCTGTCCCATAACTTGAGCCCAAGTTGATGAACCACTTGGTATAATTGGTTGCCTTTATATTTAACCAGTTCGGCTGTAATTCCATCGACTCCTGGCGACTTATGATTTTTTAGTCGATGAATTGCACTGACTGTTTCTCCTACACTTGGTGGTAGCAGTTTGTCCGTCGTCTTCAGTTGGCCGGACCTCCAATTCGCCGATGTTCTGGTTGTTCAGTAGTTCATCAAAGTATTCGACCCATCGCTCCAATATGCCCATTCTATCGGAAATCAGGTGTATAAGGCTGCATCCTGCTGACTTGTTGGTAAAACTTCCACGCCTGGTGCGGTTGCTCCCTGTACTTTCAGAGTTCACAGACTTGTTGGGTCTCCCAGGCTTCCTTTTTCGGTCTGTGAAGTCGCTTCTCCGCTCGACGGAGTTCGTGATAAGTCTCTGCGCCTGTCCGCGTTCTTTGAGAATGCAACATTACTCGGTATGCGGCATTCTTCTGTTCCGTTGCTAGCTTATATTCATCGGCAAACCAGCCGTTCTGACTCCTTTTGCGGCTGGGGCCAAGTATGTTTGTCGCCGTATCCATAATAACGTTCTTCAGGTGATTGTGAAGATCATTTGTTGATGCTTCATCTCCAGGTCCTCTGTTGACTGCGGTTATTGCGGCATCCATTTCCCTCTTGGGGAGCCAACGTATCGCCTGAATATGGGCTCCTTCCCTACTTGGCTGCTAAAATCCTCAGGTATGATTTGATATTATATCTGGGACAGGCTTGGAGGGTTCGTAGAAGGTACCCTTCTCCGACTCTGCAGTCTCCTCTGTAGGGGCGCGAACCTTAATGAGGTTTATATTTCTAATCTTGCCTCGCAAGCGCAGAGTGTATAGCCGTTTTGTTTATGTTTTGAAAGCCGATAACAGCAGGTTTCTGTTTTTGGCTGACTAAGAAACCTACTCGGAGCACATTGTTTACTGGAGGGCCACTATAATATATGGTGTAGCGGCTCTTCTCCGGGAAAACGGTCCCTGTCCAACGCATCTCCTGTAACGCTGTTACATCAGCCCTATATTGGGACAGGGTATCGGCTAGCTGCTCAGCAGCTTCATCTCTGCACAGGGAGCGCACGTTTCATGAGAAAATGCGCAATTCCGTTGTCGTTGCCGGGGTCGTCGTTGTGTAATCCGTTGAGTCCGAGGTTCCTGTTGTGGCTTCGTAACAAGTTGTTTTTCATATAGGATTGTCAGCCCTAACCAGCCCCCGACCTGGTTTTTAGTCGCGGGAGACTCGCCTTCATCCTTCTCCGTTTGCAGCTTTTCGTTAAGAAAGAACTCTCAGCGGTCACCACGTGGAGATGGAGATAGGGTTTGGTAGTAGAGCTGTTGGTGATGGTTCAGCGGGCATTTCCCACGTTTTATGATCCATCGTGTGTACCAATCCACGTTTCGTCCTAGGACCTATACTACCCTTTGACCAGAAATCGCATAACAAAGTTATAATAGGTCAAAGTTGCCGCTCCTGTGCAAATTCAAGTCTTTGAATGTCAATATCACGAGAAAGGGGGATATTCTCACATAATATATGCATATATTACGTGCTAGGTTTTAATGGGACAAATGTCCACTCAATGTTTTTGTAAAGGAAATACACAAAACCTTTCGTACCTGAAGCATCCAGCTTCCTGTTTCCCGACTTGTTACATTATTCATAATTTCTGTAAGTCAGTGGATGTTATTCTACTTCCCCTAATTCATTTTTATTCACACCATTTCCTATTCCCAATCAATAGATTTATTTGGCCTATTCATCACAAATGATGGGTACAAACCACTTAACCCCACAATAAATCTCAAAATAAGTTCATAGGAGAGACTTTGCTCAACATAAAACAAATTAACTATTAATCCCCAAGTGTATTTTCTTATAAAACCCATCTTTGTGTTCGCTCCAATCACTAAATCTTTCTGACGTGGAGAATTCTCCTAGACAGGTGGTCTTCAGGGAATGTAGGCAATTTACTCATTAAATCTTATTTCACACTGGAAACAATAAGCGGTCAACCATTTCGGCTCATAATGAACCTCATCGGCCTACGTAGTCCGGAAACTATTCAGGAAAATGAATGCTTTTGTCTAGGCCCTTGTATGTGCGGTACAGATAAAATTTACCCTGAAAAGGTGCAAAATTAGTGTTTGATGTGTTTACTACGATTTTAAGGGAATTTAAGATTAATTTATGTGCCAAAGTATGGTATCAAATGAAGGGTTGCTTTTGTAGGCAGTAGACCTTAAAAGTTTCAAGGCAGATTAATCGCTGTGTACACAGGTCTTGAAAAAGGATGTTGAGAATATTAGAAGATACTAATTCCTAGTACGTTATGCATAAATCTATAACTACGTAGTTGTTTTTCGATAAAAGATAGAATCTTTCCCCATCTTCAATTTTCACTTTTCTCCTCAAATGAAGATGAAAAAATGGTAAAATCCAACATATCTTCGATCTTTTGATCATTATACATTTCTGTTGGAAGACTATTGCTCTGAATATACTGCTGGTATGCCAAAACGAATCAAAGAGAGATAAAAACTTTATATCTGTATGTTTGCTTTCAGTTCCAATGCTAGTGCACATGTCGCCTACAAACCGTTTCATATCAAGCAGAAAACTACAGGTATCGATCCATTTGGTTAATTACTCTAGCTCCCAACTCTTATCTCAATTATGGCTTGTGCTCAAGTTGTTTTACACCAAAACGAATCACCACTTGTCTTCAATTAGGCACACATGTACCATTCTCGGCACACTGATCAATTTCCACCCCAACCAAAAACGATACGTAAACATTTTTCTCATTAATACGTATCTCCTACAGCTTTCGGTTTCGGTTACATTACATGCAGGATTAAGATACTCATGTACAAATATGCTGGTTTGTGGCCCCAGTTGACCGCTTTCTTGGGGTATTGGCCCGTAAGAATGGATAAGTGACCATTAATCTTAAATCGATTTAGCCTCTTGTTGAGTACCGCCCACGAATACAAATGTCTTCATTGTAGCCCAAGTCTAATTACAGGTAAACATGAGAGCCTATATAGTGTAACAGAATATTGATATAGTCCTCCCGGGAAGAGTATTGATAGGACGTGAATATGATTATCTGTTACATAATTAATTGCTTAGGGATTTTCCGGGAAATTTATCAGATGGACGCTGAATGTGAACAAGATTTTCTTGATATATTGAGACAAATTTTGTTGAGTGATCTTTTTATTGTTTCATCATTTTAAACTTTCCATTGCTTGGAAAAATGGAATTGAGGAATTCAATTTGAAATTATCCTTAAATGAATATTGTTCTAGAACAACTTTTTTGTTTGATATAATAACTTTTTGACTTTTAGAATCGGAAATTGAGATTCTTATTAGTCAATCTTTTATTTCCATTGTATTGTTGTTAAAGAGGACTACCGACGAATTTGAGGAATATATATGGTTGCTATTTACCCCTTGGAGGAGGGGGACGTCAACCACACACAACCCCAGGACTTTTGGAGATTTTCGTACTCTTTCTCCATTGTTCGTCGGTCATCTTGGGAGGGTGAATTCCACTCTATGTGCAGCCAGCAATGCAATTGTTACCTTTCTTTAATGTGTGACCTATTCGCTGCTACTTCTGCCCTCGGATTACGGTGCGTACGGATGCCAGGCCTGTGCGCCGATCAAGTTCTTCGCTTGAAATAGTATCAGGCGAGCGTATTTTGATTATACGACGCCGATAGGTGTTGGCAAAGGCTTGAAGTTATCGAGTAACAATGGTGGTCACTTTCCATGTGCATGTCATATAGCAACATAGAAAGAATACTAGCACAGAACTCAACGTGATCATGCGGAAAGCGGAACTAGTGCTGTTTATACGCCGGGCAATATCCAGTTCGGTGCTGCCATCAGTGGAAACCACGCTTGCTAGATATACAAAGTGATCGACCTCGATGCTTTGCGCATTAATGGAGATAGGTAGAGTGCGATGACCCATTATACTGAGAATCTTGGTGATGCTGGTGTTTGTCTTCGGGCTAACACTAGATATGGAAAGTTTTCTCGAAATTGATAAAGAGTAGGTGAAGCGAAGATCTAAACTCCCCGCACTGTTGGTATTGATGTGGTGAATGCAGGAGGCTCCGGAGCAGAAACCTGCCTACTCTTCGTCGATCAAGCTTTCCAGGTTTCTAGGTCTATTTTAGCCATTATCTTTGTGACGGTAGGGTGCACATAGATACCCCTCCAAATGTCGCACTGCATCGCAGGAACAGCGATAAATAACTCTGCGGGGAAACCACCTTGCTCAGTGACTTTACTCCGTTTGAGTGCATTGATGGCCGAAATTATTTATCTTCTCTTTGGGGGAACGGTACTTAGCTATCTATAAAAGGAGGAACTTCACTGAATTTTTTCCACGTCTTCATATGTTCGTCATCGTGGATGATGAGTTAACCGTTGACGTCACACCCGGGACCATCGAAAGATGTCGCGGTTAACACTACGTTGAACTTCTCGGGATTTCGCATACTATCGGAGTTCGAACGTGTCACACCCGCCATCATTTACAGCGGTCAATATAACCTTCAACGCTTTCCGTTTATCGATCCGTTTTCATGATTGCGCAGTCAGCCAGATCTTATGACGCCCTCCGGGATGTGCCCGACGACCTGCGTAGCATCCGATATTCTTAGGTGGGTTATTCACTGTATCTACCGTCCAATCACCAAGATAACTGTCTCACAGTTGAACGAGAGTTACATCATATAAGCGGCTGTTGTTAAACTTGGGGCTCGCAGCTATCCATCCCTGCGACAAGTGCTTGATCCCTTCGAGGGTGCTTGATCTCTTTCGAGGACGATGTCAGCATCTCCTTTATTACGCACATTCAGAAGACAACTCCTACATCTAGTGTTGATCCCAAAGCTGTCAATCTGGTTGCCCGTACGGTGTCGATCAGTTGAAACCCAACTGAGCTTATGGCAAGTTTTGTGCTCGTACAATATACCAACAACGACGCACTGCAGAAATACAATCCACTAACAACTTCCCACCATTATCGTTACGGTCGCCAAGACCTACTGCCCCGCCAGCAACAACCCATGGTATTCAGATAACCCGTTAGGATCACAACGTAACCTTTAGGAACCCTCTACTGAACTGTGGGTAATTGCTCATAGACAGCATCCTCCTCCACTATATCGGAAGTCGCCGTTGATGCATAGCACTGTACAATTGTGACGCTCCTTAATCTGGACTGGAATCTAGACTGGGCAACAACACGGCACCGAATTCACGTCTGCTACAGTTTGGATTTCTAGAATTGAAAATTACATTGCCCCAAGAGGAAGAGGAGTATTCGCCAGAGTACCATTATCTTACTCTGCTTAGGCCTAGAATGATCAGCTTAAACTGTTGGAATTCTCGCTGGAGCGAGCAGTTATGGAAAGTATCACTCTCAGACGACAGTTGTTTCGAATTTAGTCAGACTCTTACAGGTGAACAAACTGTAATACAAAGGCCGGAAAATGGACTGGACGTCAATGAACTTATTAGAAATAAAATCCAACTCCATAGGCAATAGAAGATCAATTGGGAAATCTGAATTGCACACTTTTAGAGTGTTTTCAAGAGACTTGTCCAATTACCTGGGGTGAATGCGGTAAAACGGGTTCCAGGTGGAACTGCAAAAAGTCAGAGAATCAGACGTCTTCTAAATTTCGTGGAAGGAGAAGGAATGCGAAAAGGAGAGTTCAGGTCCTTATAAGGGATCAACCTGATAGAACTTTCATGAACTCGTTTGCACAGATTCTGTACGAAGTACATCATCTGGGAAAACAGGTTTAGAAGCGTTTGCAAAGGGGAATTGGAACCCTGTGAACGCCGCGCAACTCTGAAAGACACCCTTTTGATAGAAGAAATGAAGTCATTTACAAACGAAGGAATCTAGGATGAACCAAGAGAATGATTGAATTTACCGTGGTCCTCTTCACTGATGGCTTCAAAACTGAACGCAATGTCGTCCGTACTGTCGCTCTCCATGGTCCTGAGTGTTGGCCGACTATAAAAAACAATGAACGGCGTCTTGCGGTAATGGAGACGAAGATGTTGCATTGGACTAGTTGGCGGGACGCGTTTTGATCACATCCGGAATGAGGATCTCTGCGACCGATATGGGGTTGCACGGATCATGGAAAAATTGGGAGAGACGCGTCTTCGATGGTGCGGTCACGTGATTCGCACTAATGAGAATTCACTTGCCCAGATTGGTCTGAACATCGAAGTCGACGGTAAACGAAGGCCGGCCGAAATAATAAAGTTGCCATTCGGGAAACATAGCCAACGGAACACTTATTAATCAGAAACATTTTTTTTTATTTCGGATCGATAGAATGAGCCTTCTGATGCCACAAACTGGCCCGTGACATTTCGACAAGGACTATGGTAAGGAATTTTCAAGAACATAAGAAAAACGATGCGTATTTTTCAAAAACATTTTTGCAAAGCCAAAACATGTACAAATTAAATAAAAAAAAATCATTAGTTTATTATCGGTGGTTGCTTTGCAATTAATTTCCAAAAATTGACCT
Source organism: Hermetia illucens (assembly GCF_905115235.1). Taxonomy (NCBI): domain Eukaryota; kingdom Metazoa; phylum Arthropoda; class Insecta; order Diptera; family Stratiomyidae; genus Hermetia; species Hermetia illucens. The sequence goes on along the minus strand of NC_051850.1, from coordinate 129,551,604 downwards.
GAAATTTGCGCTTGACGGTAGAAGACTGTCTTAAGGAGGGTCCCAATACACATAAAAGGTGGGTGCAATTTTTTTTCATAAGTCTTGGCAGGATGAGCATAGAGCTGTATAAGGTTTCATCCTTCCGATTTGTTGGCAAAACTTCCGCGCCTGGTGTGGTTTCTCCCTGTACCTCTCGAGTTCACAGACCTGTTGATTCTCCTAAGGTTCCTTTTTCTGGCTGTGAAGTCGCGTCTTCATTCGACAGATTTCGTTATAGGTCTCTGCATGTGCTCACGTTCTTTATAAGTGGAGTATTGCTCGGTATGCAGCATTCTCCTGTTGCTAGCTTACATTCATCCCCGAGTCCGTCGTTCTGACTTTTTTGTGCCGGAAAAAGTGTGTTTGTGTCCGTATCAATGATAACGTTCTTCAGGCGTTTGTGAAGGTTATTTGTCGATGCTTTATTTCCAGGATCTCTGTTAGTTGCGATTACTGCAGCATTTATTTTCCCCGTTATTGGTATTGGGGCGGGGTTTGTTATGGATGGCTTCAGTATTTATTCTCACTTGATTGTCAGCGGGGACTTGAGACGTGGAGCAATTCGAACCAGGAATGCTATGTCAACGAGAAGGTCATCCGAGTCTTTATTGGCCCCCTATATGTTCTGAATTCATCAAAACTGAGACGTGACGACGTTCAATAAACACGTGGTCAATTTGGTCGACAGTCGTGTCTGTAGAGGCCCATGCTTGTTTTTGGATTGCTTTTCGCGTAGACCACATATGTTCACTAACCATTTCATGTGACACTGCTAACTGAATAATTTGAAGTCCGGTATCATCGGTGTTCAGTTCACCCTAGATCCAGAAATATAGGCTCTAATATGAAGCATCATATTGGAAAGTCTTTTGAAAGTGCTACTATTATTAACAAAGTGATAATAGATCAAAGTTGCCTCTTTTCGCGAGAAATTGAAAATTGGGTAAATTCAACGTACGTATATACGCTAAGCTAACTACAAGCTAATGAAACCATAGTCGGCTCAACGATTCTTACATAAAAAATCGACAAATCTCTTCATATCTAAAGCGTCCAGCTTCCAGCTTTACATTCGGGATCTGTTGTTGTGGACCTTGCTTATCTCCGGGTTTACTGAGATGCTTTTGCGGTCATAATCGTTACCGCAGCGGAATCCATAGAACGTTATCTTGACTAGGAATGAGGTTTTTAACAAGGGGAACAAATTTGGAGATGGTTGGGTTGAGTGTTCCGTCGATGGTTCTCCATGGTTCAATGTCTGTCTGTCTGTCCGTCTGTCTGTCTGTCCGTCTGTCTGTCTGTCTTTTTTTTTTCGGCGTTGGAAGGTGGAAAGGTTCAAAACCTACTGTTGGCTCCTGTCCGAATACCCCACGGAACTCCTATCAAGTATTGGGTCGCGGGGCTGGATCAGCTTTTAACTTCGGCTCATTATGGTTCTCTCCCTTCCTTGTTTTCGTCGTAGTTCTTCCTGCCTAAGCTGTTGGTGAATAGCTTGCAGTTCCCTTACAACCTGGTTCCAAGCATCCGTTGACTCCAGCAGAAACTCCACAATGTTTTTGTAGGTTAAACGCCTGTCTGCGACCGCTTCCATTCTTGTTCGGTGCGCGGTGAACCTGGGGCAATCAAATATGACATGCTCTGCATTCTCAGCCACGTTACCACATCTTGGGCAGCATAGTGATTCGTCGTGACCAAGTCGATGTAAATAAGCACGATAACCTCCATGTCCACTTAAGAATTGTGTTAACTCGTAGCTTAATTCCTTATGGTTTCGTTCAAACCATCTCCGAATATCCAGAATGATGCTGTATGTCCAACGACCAGTTTGAAACTCGTCCCATCGCCTTTGCCACCGTTCGATAGATTCCCACCGTGCCAGCTGCCGTCGAAATGCGCTAGACGCTCCAGCTGTATACGTTTTGCCGTAGAGTCGCCGATTTTCCTTCGCCAAGATGTCTATGGGGAGCATCCCTGCTAGTACATATGCTGCTTCTCCTGGTGTCCGATATGCACTGCATACCCGGAGTGCACTTAGCCGATACGCCATTCCCAAATTTCGGCAGTTCACTTTGTTATTCAGAGCAGTTGCCCACACTGGAGCTGCGTAGAGTAGCACGGAGCTGACTACCCTGGAGAGCAGAAAACGTCGACTTTGTCTTAGCCCACCAATGTTCGGTAGTATCCTCGAGATCGTTGCAGCGATGAAGACGCTTTAGTTGCGGCGTACTCAATGTGTCTTTTGAAGTTGAGTCTTCTGTCAATAATTACTGCCAAGTATTTGAGCGATGTTTGGAAGTAAATTGGTTTTTCGCCAACTTTGATTTTCACAGTTGTGTTCTTTCTTCTCTTGCTAATGAGAACTACTACTGTTTTATGTTCGGCAAGTGAAAGGCCAGAATTTCTCAACCAGGAATTGATCTCCCATATCGCTTCATTTCTTGCTGACGGATTTCCTTGCAGTTTTTTTGCTTAGGGATTGAGTTCCGGCCAAGCTTTGGTTTGAAGTATGGCGGATTTTTGTGTTTTATAATTTTGTTTTGTGAATTATTAAAAGAGCCATTAACACCTCGAACACTACACTCAGGGCGGAGGTGAGGCAGCGTCTGACGAGTTGCCTCTACTCTGGATGAAACTGGCATAGCTGTACGCCGTTCATCCTGACCCGTCGGAGTATATTCTCTGCTTTGAGAGATTTTGCTACTATTAACTACTACCGTTAACCGTCTCTGCCAGTCTATCAAACACCATTTATTCGGAAAACTAAACGCCATCCGTCGTAATGGAAAGCTATTTCGCTTTGAGTATGATCGCAAATATTAGTTTTCCCATTCTTTTCCTCCAAACGATTTAGAGATTGATGGACAGCTTAAGATCTGCATGTATAGTTATATGTAGATATATTACATTACTAACCCCTTATTTGATTCATTATTGTATTTACATTGAATAGATACTGCGAAATCATGTTACAAAATTTTATGAATGAATCTGCCTGCAGAGATTACAGTTATCATTGTCAATGAATCTTTTCAGTTTGGTAAATGTTGCATTCAAAGTATTCAACGCTGGTAATTTCTCCAGCTGTATTCATTGAATAGCCTTTGTGAAAGGCCGTGAAGGCTGTGAAGTGACTTATAACGCTATTCATTTGCCAATCAAATGCAATGATTTGCCGCTAACTCGTTGCACTCCGGTCGCAATTCAGTGCAAATGCAGTAGATATGCATAATAGATTTCAGAGCGAAATTCATTCTATTCATAATTCAATGGTTGATCGATTTTCCAGTGAGTACTTGAAGCAGTAACTCATTGACCATCCAGGAAAAGATACAACTGCGGTTTGGTTGACATCATATGAAACGAAATATACCAAGAATGTCTAACAATGTACATATATATTTCTTTGTATGCAAATATTCCGAGGGGATGCCTTTAAATAATTTCTTCCATGCAAGTCTAGCAAATATGAAAGTTCTGAAATTCTTTGAGTTTGAACTTTCTCTAAATTTCCCTGAAATGTACAATACATGAATGAATTGAATATTCCACGGAGCCAACTGGAAACAAATTTTAAAAATGTACGTATCCATCTTTGGTGATATCTTGTACCGCACGAAAAATTTTTGTATTCGTTAAGACTCTTCAAAGTTTTTCATGGCATTCCCGGAAAGTTTGCAACAATTGAAATGTTTGCTCTGTTCAACGATGCTCTTCTCCTACAATGACCGATGTTTCTTTGCAGGTTTTTGAAGAAGTTGGGAATTTATCGGGAAAGTTTCCAGTGAAATGGCCAGAGAAAAAAAAAGAACTGGGATATGTTACGATTATATTGGAATTGGGAAGAATGATAAAAGGACCGGTAAGGAGAAGTGGTAGAGGCGGAAAATGGTATATGAAATGTCGACAGATTTACAGCAGAATTGTTAAAACATCCTGTAACTGATTGGGTTGGGTATATATGTTGCCTATTCACTCCTTGTCTCTTATTTCGTGTTATTATCATTTTGTTTAACATTTCTTTTTCAATGAAACTGGTGCGCTCAAAATTTGTTGTCCTTTTTAAGGTTTTGTTTGCAGAACGAAATCTTATTAAAATCGGTTCAATGTCTGTCGGTTTTTGTTTTTTTTTGTAAAGGAGATGGAAATCTTCAAAAGACTCTGGCCTGGGCACGCCAGAGTGTGGGATTTTTACCCACTAAAACCACCCAGAATGTCAATCGGCATCATTCCCTCCCCCCCCCCCCCCCCCCCCCCCCCCTTAAGGCTGTTCTTCTGTAAACCGTACTCAGTGCTCAGCGCGTTTCCCCAAACTCGGACTGCATACAGCATGATAGAACTCACCACCCTGGCAATGAGCAGCCTGCAAGTATGCCGCGGTCCTCTTACGTTGGGCATCATCCTTGCCAGAGCCATATTTGTGGTGGATGCTTTTTGCAAGTATGCTCTATGTGCTGCTCAAAGTTGAGTTTTCCGTCTATCATCATCCCCAAGTATTTGATGGCTGGCTTGGAAGTGATGATACGATTCCCGATTGTAATGCAGGCGTAATTTCTTTTGCGGCGCTTAGTGATGAGGACCGCTTCCGTTTTTTTCCTTAACGAGTGCCAGTCCAGCACTCTCTAAGCAAGCCTTAACAACACTGATTGCTTCACTTGAGTACAACTCAGCATCTTCGAGATGCTTTGCGACCACAACGAGTGCTATATCATCGGCGTAACCCGCCACCGTGGCCTCCCCCGGAACCGGAAGGTTAAGCACATCATTATACATGATTTTCGACAGTAGTGGGTCCAGTAGAGAGCCCTGTGGGACACCCGCGGAGACAACGTACTCCTTGGGTCCATCATCGGTATTATACCAGAGTATTCGCTCATGCAAATAGCTATCTATAATAGCGGCGAGGTAGGTGGGAACACCAATCGTCGCCAGAGACTTTCGCATAAGGTTCCAGTTGGCCGAGTTGAATGCATTCCTCACATCCAGTGTGACCACCAGACAATATTTGCTGGTATAACCCCTTCCATGAATTGCATTTTCGGCCAAGCCAGTAACCATTTTGATGGCATCAATGGCTTTACGGAACCCATACTGCCTATCTGAAAGGCCCCCTTGGCTCTCGACGACCGCGAGTAATCTATTATAAATAACCCGCTCCAACATTTTCCCCGTAGTGTCTAGAAGACATATAGGAGGACGGTTCCCCTGGCGGTTTGCCAGTCTTGGGCGGCAGAACCAGCTTTTGCCGCTTCCACGGTGCCGGAAAGATACCCTCGGACATGCACGTTTCGAACAGCTCCGCGAGAATATTCGGTCTACATTTGACCTCAAGTTTGAGGGTCTTATTCGGTATGCCGTCCAGATCCGGGGCTTTGCTGTCACCTATTCGACTGCAGATCTCCAGCAGCTCATCCCTGGTGATTGGTGGAATCGGCGTCACATTCAGGGCACACTGGAAAGTCTTAGATCCCCGCTCTTGTTTGGGAAATAACCCCTGGATTATTTTCAACAAGAGCATAGGGCACGTGATCTGCGGAGATGATCGGCCTCTGAATCGCTAAGTCATGATTTTATAGGCGCTGCCCCACGAATTTATATCCGCTTCCAAACAGAGCTCCTTCTTCTCTCTTACTTCGCTGGATGGCGAGCTTGAGGTTCTTGCGAGCTTCCCTATAGGCATGCTCCTTTTGCCCTTGATCGATCCTACCTATTGCCCTCTGAGCCGTTCGTCTCGCTCTGTGGCAAATCGATCGAAGGTTGGCAATTTCACTATTCCACTAATAATTGGGTCTTCTACTGGATAATGAGCATCTCCTAGGCAGCGACGCGCCACATGTCTTAGAGATGCCTTGTGTAGCATGGATAGCTCTATCCGTGGCGGTTCCTGCTTTGCTAGGCAGGTCTAGCCTGGTGGATGTTATCATTGATACGGCCACAAACATACTTTGACGATGAATATAAGCTAGCAACGGAACGGAAGAATACTGAATACGGAATAATGTTGCATTCTCAAAGAACGTGGACATGCGTGAAAACTTTTCATGCTTTCACAGACGGAAAAAGGAAGCCTGGGCGAACCAATCAAAAAGTACAGGAAGCAACCGTACCAGGCGGTTACCTACAAGTCAGCAGCATCAAGCCTTATTCACCTCGACGTTCATCCCATCAAGACAAAGAGGGAAATTTTATTTTCGAAATAATGAGCATATTGGAGCGATGAGTTGAGTATTTTGATGAACTTCCCAACAACCAGAATCTCAGCGAGGTCTCATCAAATGAATACGGCGAACAGACACGGCCACTACAAAGAATAGAAGAAACCAAGAGCCAAGTGCCGATGGAATTACAGCCGAACTGGTTAAATATGGAGGCGACTGACTACAATAAGTGTGCGATAGCGAATGAAATCCATGATGACTGGCAAAAAGGCATTACTGTTCCATATATGAAAAGGGAGATATCACACAATGCAGCAATTATAGAGGTAATACGATGCTGAATACCATATATAAGATATTTTGCGCTATCTCGCTACGTTGGACTGCCCCATACGCCTAGATCATCATCGGCCCATATCTGGCAAATAAAAAACAGATTTTTTCTGGCAGTAAGTGACGAAAAAACTGTTGGAATATGGTTATCAGGTGGGTTCGACTTGAAGGCCGCCCAGTGAAGAATACTCCGAAGAATTTCCGATCTCTTGCAAGAGGATGGATGATTCAGTATGTATAAAGACGAAACCTGTGAGCGATGCTGTTTTGTGTGAATGCAATCCGGTTTAATACGTGCGGTGGGTGGTCATCTAATCTGTATGAATGAGGATAATGCACCCCGGAAAGTCTGTAAAGGTAATATCTATCGTAAAAAAAGAAGACGTGACATATCCTCCCTCAGATGAAACGATGGCGTAGACTAGGATTCCAGACAGTTTTTAGGGATATCGAATTGATGGACCTCAGTGCAAAACCGGGATGTTTGTTCCTTATTAAGGCAGGCCTAGACTGGATATCGGTTAATATGCCGTTGATGATGAAAACTTAAAGGAGAGGCACTGCCTTGCCAATCGATTCTATGATCCATACGTTACCTTCCTTCCTTGATTCGAAAATGATCTGTGAGTGGGGATTTAAGAATACATTTATTCCCTGCTTATCGTAAAAGCTGACTAAAAGAAGTAGAAAATTGTGGGCTAGAATTTCGAAACTATGTTACTATTGTCTCTGGTGCGGATCAAGTTGTTGGTCACGTTCTAAAATGACGTTACAAGACGTGTCTAACTCCGGAAATGTGGGTTGTTGAACCTAGAAAACTGTGAGTTATGGAATTCCACCATTGCGCTGTTCAGGGAAACAGAAGCTGATGCTAATAGCAACTACTATGTCACGAAACAGCTTGCAAGGTGTTGTAAGCCTTTTGATGGTCCCATGAGGAACGTTAATGGAAGGCTTCTCATCTAAGACTTCAATTCGATTCTGAATCCGTTGAAGCTTCGGGGTGATATGATAAACTAAATATTACTCCACCAAACAGAAGCGAAACTGTGCCCCTGGTTTCAACGGTCCCCTGGGTATCCCTTGCAATTTCTACACAGTTGTTAATTACCCTCATTTGTAAATGCTGAGAAGTTGAGACATTTTCCAAGAAAAAGGCAATCATCGTTAAGATTCCGAGAAAGGGTACCCATCTTGAGGGAAACAACTGCAGGGGCATTTATGTTTCCTACAGTTGGGAAGATATTAGCTAAACTTATATTGCACTGCATCAAAGAACACCCCGAAAGCTTGATCGATAATGTTCAGACTGGTTCCTGCTTTAGACTCTTCCTTAATGACCACATTAACACCCTTTGTGGCACAGTATCAGTTTAGATCCCCTTTTAACCTACTCTTTATTGATTTCGAGAGGCTTTCAAAAGCATGAAAAGGGACTATACCCTGAATGCTCTACCCAGGGCGTTTCGAAGAATATAATATCTGATAAATATATATACTATATAAATATTATCAGAGCGACATATGAGGGCGATCAGAACGAAATGTGGGTTGCTCTATCGACGTAAAGGCTCAAAGGAATTTGAAGTTTAAACCGAAGTTCGTCAGGCTGCATCTTTTCATCGGTATTTATTTTTCCTCTATGAGACTGGACTGGACTGGACTGGAGGACGTGGGGGGCTTCAATGGGCTTTGTGATTTTTCCTTAGAGACTTCGACTACTCTGACGCTCTTCTGCTAATCCTGCCTTCGCTGTTTGGTCTATAATATGGAAAAGCAAGTCTCTGCAAGTTGGTGGTGTTGGTGTTCTCCACCAATGTTCTCTATGTGCAACAAAGGTAACATAGTCTCATGAATATTGTAATCTGGGAAATAATTTGATCTGATCGCTAAATTCTTGCTGTCGCCGAAGCTAGTTGATGTCAATACCAGGCAATTCTAGGAGACATTCTTGCATTGGATCTGTATGATGCAGGGTTCTTGCATTCTGATTAATTTCTTTTGTTGGATGGGCAAATCATTACCCCGCCTTGAGCTTAGTAAAAGTTTCTTTTGTATTGGGGTTAAAACTATAAATGGTTCGTATTCAATATGAGTTAATAGCGTCATCATGGGAAGACATTGGGAATAAAAGGGAAGGCGAGGTTACAGATCCATCATGAATTTGCACATCATTTCCCTCAACGTGTATGAGCTTATTGCTTCTTAAATATTATAGTATGTCAGTATCACATTAGTAATAGTCTCCGGTGTCCGGATAGTTGAGCTAGAGCACAAGGCTGTTGTACGGAAGGTCGTGGTTCAAATCTCACTGGTGGCAGTGGAATTTGTATCGTGATTTGGCGTCGGATGCCGGTCAACTCAGCTGTGAATGAGTACCTGAGTCAAATCAGGGTAATAATCTCGGGCGAGCGCAATATTGGACCATATTGCCTCGTATAGGGTATTGTAATCCTATAGTGTACCGTTGCGATCTTGAATGAAGTGCTCTAACACACTTCAAGGCCCTTATCCAATATGGATGTTGCGTCAACGATTATTATTAATAGTCTGGCAAACTGGAGACCCATATAGACGGTATTTTCGAAAGTGCAGTACCCCTACGTAGGCTATTGAAATGTTTTTGAACTCGATAAATAAAATATATATTCAAAGTTTTTCGTTTGGTCGCTAAAGTTAAGCGTTGTTAGTAGCAGTTGGTACTTGGATGGGGGCCATTTGGGAGCGTACCGCAGTGAGCGAAATAATTTATTTTTATATTTTAGCTCTGAATTAATCGCAAAGTATTTTTAGTTACTCGAAAATATAAGCTTGCGAGTTCCTACTTGTTGCTAATAATGAATATTATTCCGATCTGGATCAGTTTCACCCTCTCGTTCCACAAATTGTCATCTCCGGAACCTTCATCCAGAAGTTTTAATAAACCCAGGCACGGTTTGTTATTTAACTTCATTTCTATTAAACTGCTCAGCATGCACTAAGTTTCAATGAACTGTGAAAACAAGCTTGGCGAAAACTTCACTAAATCCAACTTTTATATTTTTCTAACGTTCCTGTAATAAAAACTTCGATAACATATGGACAATTCACCAGAATTTATACCCCCTTACGTTGCAACAAATTGCAACTACGCTTTCATGCATTTGCATTCCAATGCACCGGAGAATCGGACTGTTCTCGGGGGAATTAATCGAGAACATCGACACAGAAAACGAAAGAATATTGAAATGAATTTGTTTGTAACTTTATAACTTTTCCGCTGCTTCCGTTTCCAACTCTTCAAGAACATCCCGGCACGGTCCTGGTAGGGATGAAGTTCTTCAAGCACGAGAAAAAGTTTCCGCTTTTTATCCAACTTTTCCGATTTCAATTGAGGAAATGATTTTGTAAGAAGATTTCGTCCACACACTTTGATCGGAAAAGTTTTTTTCCTGCTTTTTCTTATGCCACGATGTGATTAAGTTGACATGATTTTCTCCACTTCAATATTTTATTTGGTTCTCTCGTCGTCTCCTACCGCCGTCCGCGCCTTCAGAGCTTCCGATGTGATGGTATCGAGGTGAGGGTAGAAGGTAATGTAGTAAAAGAAAGTTTTTCTTTTTTTTTCGTGCGAAACGATTTATCGCAAATGATATGGCCAATGGAAAAAAATGAAAGGAAAAAATGTTGGTCTGCTCCGGTCCGTGGAAAGTGGAGAGATAAATCGATAAGAACATTGGATGAGAACTAAAATTAATTGAGCTTAGATGATAGAAATGAAGAAAGTTTCATGTTAGGTATAAACGAAAGTTTCTGGGATTTTTTTTTGTGTTGCTGGGAAGATTTTAATGAAATCGATTTTGGCATAATAAAGGATGCCATGAAACTGAAATGAGTACAAATTCTATTAACTTTGGCCCGAGTGGAAATAATGTGATTTCAGTTAAATAAATATAAATGGCCCATACACTTTAGGCATTTATTATGTGCGTTATTCAGAGCAGAAAATGTTGATGCCGAACTTTGAAAAGATGTCTGAGGTGATGAATTCCTCGTATTAATTCTTTTCATTCAGTTACGACTTTGAAAAGTTATATTCCTTTTAGTGAACATCGCGAATTTTGGAATGAACTTCCAGCTTTCTGCTCTAGAAATGATGATCATGGTTCGAACTTGGACGAATTTTGAGTTAGGTACGGGGTTATTAAGTAGAGAACCAGCTTGGTAGCTTCTTTTTTGCTGTTCTTTCACTAGTGTACACTGAAACTATATTTCGCAACATAATTTTCAATTAAGAAAGTCATTGGAAATTCTATATTTTATTTATTTTCGAGTTGTCACAATATCAGCAAATGCCTGATTTTACATAGTACTAGTACTAAGCGCTAAGCATTTAAATTCAGACGATTCTACCTATTTAAAAGAGAAAGGAGCTCTGGTGGTGGCGGCCGGTGGTAGGTTAATGGGAGAATTCGCCGAGAACTCCCCTAACATCGAGCATCTATGCAAAATGGTGTACTTCTGCATGGTTTGAACCAGACTGTATGAGAGTTCCAGGACATCAATGGAAGCCGCGAGGGATTTAGATGCACCTTATATCTATAGCTGACTATATTATGGGAACTACAACCACTTTCTCGATATGCCAAATTTGTTTGATTTCCCGAGCTATTGGCTCATAGTTTACCCTTCTTCTGCACATATTTCCGTTCAATGTTGCTATTATGGGGGATAGCAACACCATGAATGTACGCAGAGCAACTCGTCTTGTCAACTAACAGCACGTCAGGTTTGTTGTGTGGTATGTGGGAGTTAGTTAGAACTTGTCAGTCCCAATACATGCTATAAGCAAAACTATCAAGTACTCCCTGCGGCTCATATCGGTAAACCGGGCATGTTCCCATGGTCAGCCTATGCTTGTATGCAAGGTTTTGATGAATTACCTCATATACCGCATTATACCTCGCGTCGAACCATTCATTTTGCACTGGCCGTTCTGCACTTGCTTTCATTATGCTTCATGCCTGTTATAAGCTCGGGTGGCGATCACGTCGTTTTGAATGGCACACATAAACCCCTCCGTCTCAGCAAAGAGCGCCCCAGCACACTACCATCTGTTCGGCAAATGCAAATTGACAAATGTTTGCCAAAGACAATTCACGTGTTTACCGTGCATTGCGTTCGACTTCCATTCGTCAAACCGCTCTTGAAATTGAAATTGAAAAATCGTTGCTTCAAGCTAAGCGGAGTCAGCCGCATGCATGGGACACGCCTGCTCTTTGCTGTAAAAACAAGCTCGTGGAGAGTCGACTTGGCGGAGATGATGTGTCGCCACGTTAACTATGTCTCTGCCCTTGATGTCACAGCAAGGTCCATCTGCTCTACGGGAGAGTTTGGATCGTGCCTTCGTCCACGGTTAATGACGAATGGATAAGCTGGTGAAGGGATGGCGAATACATTTTTCCCCGAGAACTGCGATTTCAGCATCAGCTTTACACGTCGCAGGAATTTGGACAGCCGCTTGCAGAATTCCTAGGTATCTGTAGAAGTTGATCTCGGTCATAGTTTGGATGTGGAGGCCGTTAATGCTATGTCCGGCATGCTGCTCGTGATGGGCTTTTCGGGTGGCTTGGATTCGACACTTGTCTAATCCAAATTCCATCCGAATATCAGGGCTGAATATATCTACCATCCGCAACACACTTCTAAGGTGGTCGTCAGAATACAGCTTGATGTTATTTAAGTACATCAAGTGTGTTAGCTCATAACCATGCCTTCTAGCATCATTTACAAGTCATGTTCCGTGCCATGCAAAATTAAAGCGGGCTCAACGAATCCCCTTGGAAGATGCCTGTTAGCTATTCGCACCCTCAGATGAACATGCTGATAATCTGGTATGCCAACCTTCTATGACTGTCGCTAAAAACTTTAGGTTCGGATCAATGCGATACAGACGTAGGACATCGATTAACCATGTATAGGTGACGCTGTGAAAAGCCTTGGCATAATCGATATAGCGACTGATGAGGTTTCTTTGTCCTTTAGTTGCCTGACCTATAACTACCGAGTCGATAACGAGTTGCTCTTTGCATTCCCTTGATTCAACTCGGCGGCCCTTCTACTCCTCTAGCAGAATGTTGTTAGTCTCGAGGTGCGTATGAATTTGTGGAGTAATCGGTCTCTAGTTCTCAGAGTTGCTGGAGGTTCATAGAATTTGGGTATACTTGGTCTATGCAAGGGATCCATTTACGTGAATTCTATGCACGCTCTTTGGAATTCGTCCGGAAGCTTGGCAAAGACTTCAGCTGAACGGCGAAGAAAATTGCTCCGCTGAGTATGGAGACTGTTGTCTGCAGTGCGACGTGGTATTGTTGATGCCGCCGCCTCTGTCTCCATGGACTGTTGGTTACCAGTTTCCGCGATGACGTCAAGTCGAAGACGCTCCCTGAAGATGGTTGGGATTGTGTTAATAATAATAATAATTGTTGGCACAACAATCCATATTGGATCAGGGCCTTGAAGTGTGTTAGAGCACTTCATTCAAGACCGTAACGTTACACTACAGTACACTGTAGAAGGCAATGTGGTCAGCATTGCGCTCGCCTGAGATTATTACCCTGATTTGACTCAGGTACTCATTCACAGCTGAGTCGACTGGTATCCGGCGTCAAATCACGTTACAAATCCCACTGCTACCAGTGAGATTTGAACCGCGACCTTCCGTATGACAGCCTTGTGCTCTAACCTGGGATTGTGTTGCTGCTATTAATGAAGGGGTATTGGGCTGCAACTCGCTGTACAGTCACGTGCGCGAATTGCGGGTAACGCTCAACGAATGTTTGGTGTTATTTCGTGGTAGGAGCGGATGTTGAAGAGGTTCATTTACGCAGTTTACTTTATCAGCTGCCTACCGGGACCGCTGAAGTGCTCGTCACAGATTATGGCGAAACAGTTGCAGTGGGAGGGCCCCAAGTTGCACCTTTTTCTCATACGATGGATTTGTATTTTAGAACTAACTGGCAGGTGTGGTGATAGCTTCTTCAGTGATTAATCTGCAAGACTGCAAAGCTCCTGCACTTTCCTCATCTACCTCCTGAGACGCAGCGGTGGCATACAGTCATCCAGACTGAAGTTATCTATCCCTCCTCTTTTCACAGCCAGGCTTGGGATCGGCTACGGCGGTGTTATTTATATTTATTTTTTTTTTATTTACATATTTTATTTAGATTTTATGGCTTGGTTTTGTTTGATTAGCTCTGCAAGTTGGATGGTTGAGAAACTCTAACAGACGACAATCATTTTTGAGTTTATGATTGGATTTGGTAATGTGCGACCACTCCTCGAAACTCTCCACTTACTCTTCACTCACTTATTCCAACCTCAGTAATAACATTGGCCATTTTAAGGTTAGGCGAGGTAATATGATTTCTGTGAAGCACTCCCCTCTCTTCTCTGGCTCTGTACTATTGTTCTCCGGTAAGCCTGTTGAAAGTAAGCGTAAACCGTGTCGGATTAATGTTCACTATATCCATCCCTTTCGGTTCAAAATAAGGAATAGTTCAATAACAGAATCTTACGTGCTACGGTTGTTTCCAATAAGTCTATATTTCTATTAGCAACTGAACGCAGTCCAGAGGAGGTTTTTCTAAAGGTAGGTGACATTGCAATTGTGATTGTTAATCTGAATGCCAAGGTGGGTTTTTATTGCCACATTGCTCGGCCGTGTGATTGAGGGGCATTTTCTTTGGGACCGGAATGATAATGGTGAAAGGTTTGTGGCTTTTGCAGATTTCACCGCCTCTTCATTGGCAGCATGCTTTTCGAGCAAGGAGTTAACCATAAAGTTAGTTAGGTTTCAATTGATTGACAACGTATCTAATCAGGTGGACCACATAGCAATGGCCAGTAGATTTAGGAGTTGTTTTCTGGATGTGCCAAATAACGGGCATCGAGATCATCACTTGCCTTTCTTTATGTATTATGTGCAGGAAAGCCACGTGAACACCAGTCTTCCGCGCCTAAATACTGGAAAAATTGCCTTTCAGATTGGAGGTTGGAGGAGGAAAACCAAAGTTGCTAGGCACGAAACTAGCTTTGGACTAGATTGATGATTTTTTCGATGGTTGGGTCAAAGACATTAGGTTTATTTGAATAAATCTCATATGTATTTGCATTGCAGTTAACGTCTTCCAGAATTGTGGGCATTTACTTTTTCCCGCACTATGTCGGTTATCCCGTCCCTTTTTTTATTCGTAATTGAATATTGAATATTATTGGTAATATGGCCTTTTTCCCCGCAACTTCTGCATTGATCAGACCGATCGATGGCGTTAGGGTACGTCTTCGCGAAGTGTCCGAATATTTGGCATTTGAAGCACCTCATTAGAGGGACCTATTCCCTTAGAAGGTGAACAATCCATCCAGTTTGAACTTTCTCTATAGCCAACAACTTCTGCGCTGCCTCCAGTGGCAGTTGCATTGTGGCCTTTTAAGTACCACAATAAGCTTTTCTTAATTCCCCGATGGATTCTTTTCTGAATTCCTTCAGCTTGAATTGTTGTTTCAAGGCAGTGCTAATCTCTTCTTTGGATGTCATCTTATCGAGATATATAAATCTATAAAACTCATATTTTTGGGAACATACTCTCGTAGCTTGGTTACGAAAGCCGTCAGTTTTTCCCATGCTTAATTTTTTCATCTGAAACATCGGATCCCATTTCTTCGTCCTCTGGATTTTGTTGACATTTCGGCCTAGGTATCCTGGGTCAGGGTCGGCTTTCACCTTTATAGAATCTCCGCATGCGTTTTCCTTTGCTGGAAATTACAATTACCTATGGGCGAATATCCGCGCCTTTCGCTTTTTGTTCTTCGTTTTATTTATAATCTTAGTTCGTCCACCGTTTTCATTTTGCTTGGGTTTCGCTTCGCTAGCCGACAATTCCCACTTTGGGCACATGTTTTCCCTTTCTGAACTTTAGTTTCGTTTGTCGGACCGGTCAGAACGTCTTTGTTTTGTGTAGAACAAAATACTATTAAAATCGGTTTACTGGCTTTGTGTCTGTCTGTTTGCCTGTCACACGCATTTTTCTCGGAGATTTGGTGGGAAGGTGGGAACTGTGAACGCTCACGCATACATTCTTCTACGGAAAGTGATCATTTCTTTAGTAGGCCCATTTTCAGAAACTACTTAACCGGAAAATCTGAAAAAAATCGAGAGGCCACCCCTATATGGTGCCTAGGCTCCTAAATACCCTCCATACCGATATCTGGTCAAATAAATTTAATAATAGTATATTACTATAACTTTTAGTAATTTACTATGACCAAGTTCATTCCAGCACCGGAAATATAGGTTATAATATAGAGCACACTCTTACGAAATTTGGTGGAAATTACACTATTATTAACAAAGACCTAATAGGTCGAATTTGTCGCTCCTTTGCAATTTTAAAACTTTGAATGGCGATATCACCCGAAACTGGATTTTTTCATATAATATATGCATATCTTACATGCTACGTACTTATGGTACAAATGCATAGTCAAGTGTTTTTGTAAAATAAATATACAAAACCTTTCATACTCGAAGCGACCAGCTTCCGGTTTTCCGACTTGTTCCTTTTTGACGCTGGTTTATTTTCTAAAGCTTCCTCCTTTTTGTCTTGCACTCTTTTACTTGGCCGGAGGTCGTGGACCTTACGCTTTGGTGTCACTTGTGTCGTCTATCACACTATCGGGATAGCTTCTTCTTCTTTTTCTTCAGCCTTTGTCCCGTTCACAAGCGGGGTCGGCTCGTCGTGATCGGCTTCGCCATTTCGCTCTATCGAATGCCTGATCTGGGTGCAATCTCGAGGCTTTCAAATCCCCATCCAGCGTATCAAGCCACCGTTGCTTAGGTCTGCCTTTTGGTCGTTTACCATCGACTTCGATGTTCAGACCAATCTTTGCAAGTGAATTCTCGTTTGCACGAATTGTGTGACCATACCATCGAAGACGCCTCTCACGCAACTTTTCCACGATCGGTGCAACCCCATAACGATCGCGGATATCCTCATTTCGGATGTGATCTAAACGTGTGACGCCACTAGTCCAACGTAACATCTTCGTCTCCATTACCGCGAGACGCCGTTCATTGTCTTTTATGGTCGGCCAACACTCAGAACCATAGAGAGCGACTGGACGGACAACATTGCGGTAAATTTTAGATTTGAGACGTTCGTTGATACGTCGATCACAAAGGACACCAGTTGTGGAACGCCACTTCATCCAGGTTGCGTTAATGCGTGAAGCAATTTCATAACGCAGCTCTCCATTGGCTGATAGCGTTGACCCGAGGTATTTAAATCGCTCAGATCTGGGCAGATCACTGCCGCTGACAGTGATTGTGCCTGTTTCATGGGGATCGGTCGTCAAAAATTCAGTTTTGTTTAAATTCAATCTGAGACCGTGTTGCATGAGGCGATCATTCCATTTTTGAACAAGTTGCTCGAGATCATTTTTGCTATCAGATGCTAGGAAAACATCATCTGCATAAAGCAGTGTGTAAGGTGCTGGACGTTGGATATCCCGTGTGACGGTGTCCATAACAAGGACAAAGAGGAGTGGTGAGAGGGCACTTCTTTGATGAACTCCAACGGAGACACGAAGCGGTTTTGATACACCCGCCATACTTCGAACTTTACTTTTCGGATCGTGGTAGAGCAATTGAACCCAGCGCACGAGTTCTTCTGGCACGAAGTGTTGTCGTAAAGCATACCAGATGAGTTCGTGTGGTACACGGTCAAACGCTTTCTCTAGATCCAGAAAGGCAATGTAAAGAGGGCGATGCTTCTCACGGTGTTTCTCCATGAGTAACCGCGCAGCGTGTATTGCGTCAGTAGTTCCGCAGTTCTTGACAAATCCGGCTTGATTCACGGTTATTTCAACGATTTCGCGAATACGGTTGTCAAGAATGCGTTCAAAAATCTTCATGGTATGGGAGAGTAACCGGATCGGACGGTAATTTGAACATTCTGCCGGACTACCTTTCTTTTTCCATATTGGAACAGTGGTACTTTCTTGCCAGTCAGATGGTGTTCTTCCTTCCTGAATAACCCGGTTAAAGAATTCACTCAGCCACGGTGTTGGGTCCCAGCTCTTTGCTTTCCAGAGCTCAGATGCGATGTCGTCAGGTCCTGTTGCTTTCCCCGATTTCATTTGTTTTATTGCCTCCTCGACTTCAGTTGCGCTGACTGGTGGAACTGCTCCAAATGTCGGCAATGATTGTGGAAGTGGAGGATGAGCAAATTCTTCAGTTGAAATCTGCTCGAAGTATTCTCGCCATCTATCCGTCGCGGCTCGACGATCAGTAAGCAAAGTACCGTTCTTGTCATTAACACAACAGAAGTGTTCGATATCCTGTGTGCGTTCATCACGGCTTTTAGCAAGTCGGTACAGATCTCTCTCGCCATCCCGAGTGTCCAGTTTATCGTAAAGATTTTTGAAATGGTTCGCTCGGGTGACAGCGACCGCTTTCTTTGCTTCCCGGTTGGCATTCTTATAAATTTGCCAATTAGCAGGCGTTTTATCGTCGAGAAATTTGTGGTAGAGGCGTTTCTTTTCACGGACCTTCATTTCAACAT
This sequence comes from Hermetia illucens, assembly GCF_905115235.1. NCBI lineage: Eukaryota > Metazoa > Arthropoda > Insecta > Diptera > Stratiomyidae > Hermetia > Hermetia illucens. Next base: position 129,533,495 of record NC_051850.1, on the reverse strand, counting down.
CATCATTCCAAAGCCAAGTATCTCGGTTGATGTACCGCTTACCCGGCTTGGTGACCCCGAGGGTTGCAGAGGCCGCTTTGTGGATCGTGTCTTTCATTTGGTTCCATGATTCTTCCACATTCGTAATGGTTGGCAATCGTATGAGTGAGACCGTTTCTTCGTTCTTCTCACCAAATCGCCACCATTTAATGCGCGGCGGGCCAGTGCGTTCCTCACGCCGTTTTATCGGTGGCTTAATTCGCAGGACAGCAATCAACGGCCGATGTTGAGGTGCGATGGTCTCATAGGGAACGACTTTGCAATCAGTGACAGTGGTAAAATGTTGACGTCTTATGAGAATATAGTCGATTTGCGTTTTATTGTTCCCACTATAAAATGTGGGAAGATGAGACAATCGTTTGATGAACCATGTATTCATAAGTACAAGGTCATGGGTGTCCGTAAAATCGATTATACGCTCGCCACCTTCGTTGCGCGTGCCGAACCCCTTTCCCCCATGGCACCTGTTACCGTCTGCCTTTTCACCCACATGACCATTAAGGTCGCCGGCAATGATTATGTAATCGTCAGCAGGCACGTGACAAGTCTTTTCATCGAGAAGTTGCCAGAAGGCATCTTTCTCGGCATCTGGTCGGCCTGTCTGTGGTGCATACGCGGTGAAGAAGTGAATAGTGCGATCAGCTGATATAATGGTGAGCTTCATCAGCCGATCATCAAATCGTTCGACTTCTTTAATGGCATCACGGAAACCCTCTGAGATGGCAATGCCAACACCATATTGAGTGTGTGGGTTACCAAAATAGAGAAGTTTGTAGCCATTTTTACCGCGTTCGCGTTCAATGTCGCAGCTTTTGGAACCAGACCATCGGGTTTCTTGCAGAGCGCAGATGTCAATGCACCTTTTCCGAAGGGCTCTTGCGAGTTCCTCGGTCTTTCCAGTTAGGGTACCAACATTTAGCGTGCAGACACGTATTTGTTTTGTTCGTTGTGTGCGGACTAACTTGCTTACGTCCTGACGCCGTCCATGCGTCAAGAACCCTTGCCCATTTCTCGACAGGACCGGGGCCCGTCCTGCCGCGTCGACTGAGGTGGACGCCCTAGCATTTCTCCGAGGCCTGTGACTTAAACCGATCATCATGTTTGTAACGACATTCTATGCATTTTCTTGGTCGACCTGCCGCGGGGCCTGTCACCAAGAGAGATCAGGTAGGATTTAGCATAGTAGAATAACTCCAACTATACTCTATTTATCTCTTTCCCTGATCTCAGCATTTTATTTTTTTTTTTTGTTTTACTGAGGATAGTACAGAGTACGTTGCCTCAAACCCTCCTCCTTTACCTGGGCTTGGGACCAGCATACTATGTTAGTAGCATGGCGGAGTTCTATCGGGACAGCTATTTTCGGTTTTTCCTTATTTCTTCTTTCTTCCACACCTGCCTATTATAAAGCATCCTGGTGGCTCTCACCATGCGTTTAATGATTTGGAGTACGTTGTATTTGTTGTTGATGAATTCGGACAGCTCAGCTGCTTTAGCTCGAAACTGCATGAAAAGCAGTTCTTCTGGGACTCTATTCTAGGTGAGTCTTAGTCTTTACTTTTATCATTTGCTGAGTTTCAATGAGCTTTCTTTTTTGCCGTCTTTGGTTTTGGAGGAGATCGTAAAATTGGTGAGCTTCTCCTCAATACTGGCCTTGGAGTACCTTTTGAGTAGATGTGGTGGGTGCCGAAGTCGCTTTTTTGACCAGTGATCTTCTTTTAGCACATCATTCTTTGCCTTTGTAATTGTAATTGGTATTCTTCACAGAGCTGTGTTTCGTTTGAACACCTCCTTCTTCAAATCTAAAACATTTGTAGCATTAGATGATACGGTGGCCAAATTTTCCACCATCGAGGCACTGCGGTTGAGGGATATCGACGACCGGGAGCTCGCTCAATCACTTCCAAAAGACGCTAGTTCTTGGGTTTCGAGCCCCGGCACCGTAAGTTCACTCTTTATCACTTCCTTTATTTTGGTTTTAATTTCTGCTTATCCTGCTCATAGCCATTTGGGTCCATGCACCGAAGATGAGCAAAGAGAAACAGTTTTACCGATTGACACTATTTGGTGGGAAGGTGGGAACTGTGAACGCTCACGCATATAGTGAATTACATCGTTCCACGTGGACTTAACGGGGTCTCCAGACATGTAAAAGGGGATGTAACATTTTTTGGACTGAATATAGTCATGTGGGGTATCAAATGAAAGGTCTCTGATTTGTTTTCCCGTTCATTGATTAATTGATGTGATAGATAAACAGAATACGGACATGTGGGTAAATAGAGGATGAAATTTGAAAGATTCTGCTCCTTCATTTACTTATGTGATTTGTTGTTCCTGATTATATTGATGTTCATATTTCAGTATTATTATATTGCAGTTTGATTTTATCGACATCCCCGAGCCTCAAAACACCCTCTTACTAAGCAATGTGTAATACCAACGTTGCCCAATGGTCAATGCATTTTCGAGCTTTGGGAATTCCAACAAAGTCAGTTAATATCTTTCCTATTCACAAGGAAATAACTGTAATTTACTATACTAGCTTCGTTCAATAGGTGTAACAGAAAGCTATGGTCCATATTGATAGTGCTACGTCTGGAAGGCATATGAGCTTAGACATTTTCCTTATCTGGATCCTATTTTCGTTCTTATTGCGAGTAACGAACTCTATTCAGCACTAACAACCCTGGAAGCCATACATCCACTCTCTGACCATAATCAAGTGGACGCTGGAAAGATGGAAGGATCACAACTATGCTGTGAAAATATTAAATTTCAATATGCTGCCAGTGCACGTTGTATTAATCTTGATGGAAGGATGTTTGTTCCGAGCCAACAAGACACTGAATTTCACTTCCTGCCTTGAGCATTTGTTTGGCCGCACATACAAATGGTGGTGCAGGCTATTTGCTTAAAGTTCGTCTGTCGAGGTATTCCGGTATTTCGGTGTATATAATGATAAACTGTAATTTAGTAACATGTCGTTCTTGTCTGGGAAATGACACGCAAACATCCTCGAGCTGTCCTTTGACATTCATTCCATCCCGGTCTGAATGGGAGTGCGTTAATAAAGTTGGAAAAGCCGCTTCCAGGCTGGTAACGCGTATAAAGTGTGAATTTTATTTATTATTGACTTTACAAGTTGAATAGGAAAACTACTAAGGGTGGCTGTTAAGGGCGTTGTAAATACCTAGAAGACAACTCTGATGACTGCGACATTACAAATTTAATGTGTTTCCTACGTCGTCGTTTAGGACTGACGATGAAAGTTGAAAGTACTAATGGAAATGTGAATAATAAAATGAACACGCACTATAAACTTCCCTCGCAGTACGCGAGCATCATTAAACTGCTTTTCTCCCTTTCTGAGTTTTCGCTCTGCATTGAAGCTGCTCATCCTCGCCCCAGCTGAATGTAAGGAGCGTCATAATGAAGTCTTCTAGCTTAATTAAAAACGGTTTATTCAAGAATTTTTTCGCCGACTCCTTCGTATTCCTTCTGCATATTATTTGAATGGGTCTCAACAGCACCCGCCCCCAATATGAATAAACAGGCAATGAAACGGGACACTTTAACCGACTTATCTACATTGGAATTGTTCTGCGTTCTCTCCATTCAAAAAAGTGCTTGTACAATAATATCTTGTCGTGTCCGCTATTATCATAACAATGAAAGTAATCTCATTCAGAACTCACACTGAGTTGCCGATAACGAGTTCATTATCGTTGGAAAGATGTCGCGTGACACAAACAACATTCATATCTCGCACACATCATATTCAACGCAAACATTTTCCCTGTCACATATGTGGGGCTCTATGGGCGACAATGTTCACAACTGGCGTGATTCGCTGTGCCAGTCCGCCCAGCACCTATCTGGCACATTGTTAAAGAAATAACGTTACGAGGAGACATTCAAAAGATGTAGGTGGGTGAGAAAACATGTCCGTTGAGTGTTTCGGCTTCTTATCAGTTGAATGTGTGATGGGAAGCCAGAGCAGAAAAGTTTCACGACAGGGTGAATGCTCCCTTTAGAATGAAGTTACCCTTTTTGCTAGGGAGAGTATTCAGTGTTTCTAATTTACTATTACTTTGACGCTTTAAGCGTATCTGCATTTGATGAGAGTTTGAGTGTTGTTAACCTGAGAGATAAAGGATAATGGATATTTCTCATAAATAATACCAGCGTACAACATACGTTTATGTATAGAGTAGTTTTGTTTTTTGCAAGTTAGGAAGGATTTCTTAATAATATTATATATATTATATATAAAAGGTCGGAAACTAGAAGCTCGGCACTTCAGGTATGAAAGGTTTTATGTATTTCATATTTGAAAATATTTGGTTACACTACTATTCCGTTTGTGCGTAACAATTATCGTCGTGCAAATAACTTCAATATATCACAAAACCTTATTAAAATCGGTTTACTGTCTGTCTGTCTGTCCGTCAGACGCATTTTTCTCGGAGACGATTATAGGGATTGACACCAAATTTGGTAGAAATGTTGGAACTGTGAACGCTTACGCGGTGGGGAGCGCGGAGGGTTGAAACTACTCGAATGAAAAATCTAAAAAAATCAGGAAGATTCCACTGTATGATGGCTAGGCTCTGAAATACCTTCCATACCGATAGCTGGTCAAATAAAGTTAATAATAGTACATTACTATAATTTTTAGTAATTGGTAACCACCCTTAAGTTCATTGTAGAATCACGAAATTTGCAGAAATGTAGGCTATAGCATAGAGCATGATTTTACCAAATTTGGTGAAAATCGCGCTATTACCAACAAAGTTATAATAGGTCAAAGCTGTCGCTTCTGTGCAAATTCAAGACTTTGAATGTCAATATCACTTGAAAGTGGATATTTTCACATTATTATTACACATTATTATCTGCCACATACTAATGAGACAAATGCGCACTCAAATCTCTTTATAAAAGAAGTACACAAAACTTTTCATACCTGAAGCGTTTAGCTTCCGGTTTCCCGACTTGTTTATACTTCATTATCATCAACGGCGCAACAACCGGTATTCGGTCTAGGCCTGCCTTAATAAGGACCTCCAGACAACCCGATTTTCCGCCGAGGTCCACCAATTCAATATCTCTAGAAGCTGCGTAGCGTCCTGGCTGGATTATCCTCATCCATACGGATTAAGTGACCCGCCCACCGCAACCTACTGAGCCGGACTTTATGCACAATCTGGCGGTTATAGAATCGCTAATAGATTTCGTCGTTATGTAGGCTACGGAATCATCCTTCCTAATGTAAGGGGCTAAAAAGTCGTCGGAGGTTTCTTCTCTCCAACGCGGTTAAGAGTTCGCAATTTTCCTTGCTAAGAACCCAAGTTTCCGAGGAATACATGAGGACTGACAAGATCATTGTCTTGTACAGTAAGAGTTTTGACCCTTTGGTGAGACATTTCGAGCGAAACAGTTTTATAAGCTGAAATAGGCTCTGTTGGCAGCCAACAACCGTGCGCGGATTTCATCGTCATAGCTGTTATCGATTGTGATTTTCGACTCGAGATAGGAGAAATTATCTCTCAAAGTTGTAGTTTCCTATCTTTATTCTTCCCGTTTGATCAGTGCAGTTTGATGTTGTTGGTTGGTTGGTTTTTGGTGTTGACATAGCAACTATATATTTTATCTGGCTTTCATTGATGTGCAGCCCAAGATCTCGCGCCGCCTGTTCGGTCTGGTTGATGCAGTTTGTATGGTTTGGGTGGTTCTTCCCATGATGTCAATATAGGCAGCATAGGGCAGTAGTTGAGTGGACTTAAAGAGGATCGTACCTCTTGCATTTACCTCAGCATCGCGGATCACTTCCTCGAGGGCCAAGTTTAAGAGAACGCATGATAGGGAATCCCCTTGTCTTAGACCGTTGTTAATGTCGAGACCATTCTTGAGAGTGATCCTGCTGCTTTTATCTGGCGTCGCATATTGGTCAGGGTTACCCTAGTCAGTCTTATCAATTTCGTTGGGATACCGAATTCTGTCATGACCGTGTACAGTTTTATCCTGGCTATGCTATCATAAGCGGTTTTAAAGTGGATGAATAGATGGTGCAACTAGTGTCCATATTCCAATTGTTTTCCATCGCTTGCCGCAGATAGAAAATCTGATCTGTTGCTGATTTGCCTGGAGTGAAACCTCTTTGGTATGGGTCAATGATGTTCTGGGCGTATGGGGCTATCCGACCTAGCAAGATAGCGGCGAATATCTTATAGATGGCACTCACCACACCTTGAGTATAAGTTGATGCACCACTTGGTGGAATCGGTCGCCTCCATATTTAACGAATTCGGTTGTAATTCCATCGGCTCTTCGCGACTTATGATTTTGAAGTCGATAAATTGCGCGGACTGTTTCTTCTATACTCCAGGGTACAGTAAATTCACACGAAATAAATAACTTTGACCCACTAGAACTAAGCTTTATGCTTACATGCTTACATGTTTGAAATTCTAAAATGAATTTAAGGGAGACTTCAGTCAATTGCGAAATAATAGTGAGATATACAGTTATTAGCTTTCATTGACTACAGATATATTTTGAGGCCTAGAATTCATATAAGCGCGCCGTCATTTCTTTTGTCCATATTTCTTTTGGTTGCTAGTTCCTAAGACTGAGTTTTTTAAGTTTGTACTTCGCAGATACGACATCATAAAGTTTTGTGTTCACACAAGACCTTAGAAATATAAATAAAAATTTCATTCTAACGGGAAGTCATTCACCCTTAAACAATAATTTACTTTAGCCAAGCTTAGAATTAAATTAGGTGATTTTTCCTTGGATATAATTCCCATTCATTTAAACAAATCATCTTCTGTTTCTTCAGCCTTTGTCCCGTTTAGAAGCGAGGTTGGCGCGTCGTGATAGATTTTGCCGTTTTGTTCTGTCAAAACTTTATCTGGTTGCAATCGCGAGGCTTTCAAATCCCCATCTAGCGTATCAAGGCACCGTATCGACTTCGATGATTAGACCAATGTTGGCAAGTGAATTCTCGTTAGTGCGAATTACGTGATCATACCATCGAAGACCCCCTTCTCCATTACGGAAATTTTCATTTCGGGTGTGATCAAAATGTGTCACGCCACTAGTCCAACTCAATATCTTCATCTTCATTCCCGCAAGACATCGTTCATTGTCTTTTATAGTCCGCCAACACTCAGAACCGTAGAGGACGACAGGGCGGACGACATTGCGGTAAATTTTCGATTTGAGACGATCATTGATATGTCGTTCATAAAGAACACCAGTTATGGAACTCCACTTCATCAAGGTTGCGCTAATGTGTGAAGTAATTTCATAACGCACTTCTCCATTGGCTGATAGCACTGACACGATATATTTGAATCAATCAGTTCTGGGTACGTTACTGCCATTGACAATGATTGTGCTTGTTTCATGGGGATCGGTCGTCAAAAATTCAGTTCATCGTTCTAGTTTTGAAGAAGTTGTTCGAGATCATTTTTCCTATCCTTGATGAACACCAATAGACACACGAAGCGGTTTTGATACACCCGCTACACTTCAAACTTCACTTTTCAAATCGTGGTAGAGTAGTTGGACCCCGCGCACGAGTTCTTCTGGAATTAAGTGTTGTCCTAGAGCATATCAGATGAGTTCGTGTGGGACACGGTCAAAAGCTTCCTCTAGCTCCAGAAATGCAATGTTAAGATGGTGATGCATCCCACGGTGTTTCTCCATGAGTAACCGCACTTTGTGTTTACACAAAACATTAAAAATGTATTCTGGGGATCTGGCATCTAGCAACATCCAGAGGCAAAGCATTACTAGAAGTAGGAGTAGCTCAAAAGTGCAACTTCAACTCCAGCGGTAAGCCTACATACTGGCCGATTCATGTAACCAAAACACCCGATGTCATTGATTTCGTCATAACTAAGGAGATCTCAGACGAACATATCCATGTTGTCAATATTGAAAACATAATGTTCGATCACTCGCCGGCTATGATGCTGGCCAGGGGAAAAGTGAGGAGAGAAGACTTTTCTCGCAGGTAGACTAATACAAACATAAACAAAGTGGGAAGTATTCAAAAAGTTCATCCAAGAAAACGTTTTCATAAGTAACCAAATCAACACTGCTTATCAACTCTAGGAGAAACTCGATCTGCGAACGATGAAGGTACATTAGGCGGCTTGGAGAAGCACTCCTGCTCATACTGACTGTCCTGCAGAGGTTACCGAACTAATTGCAGAGAAACGTGGAGCTTGCAAACTATGGTAAAGATGGCACAACGAAAAAATCCCTAAACTTTCCGACAAATAAGCTAAAGGCCTCAATTAACAAATATAAAAACCAGTTCTTCAGCAGATATATCTCAAATTTTACAGCACAAATAGACCCAGAATACTGTGTGGAAGGCAACAAAAGCAAGAAAAGATCTAAAAAGATCTAGACAACAAATTCCACGTATTAAACAAGAAAACGGGCAATGTGTTCCTTCTGCACAGGATAAGGGAGCTCTCTTTGCGAAACATCTAGAAGGTACCTTTCAGCCTCTAGATACACAAGCGTTTTGATGCTTAATGCCAACCAGAAAAGTGGACAATTACCCAATGCGCCCTGTAAAACAAAATGAACTGAGGATAGAAATTAAAATAAATGTGCTTCCAAATAAAACTCCTGGCTATGAACTTATTACAGGACAAATACTAAAAGAACTGCCAGAAAAGGATCTAATCCAATTATTATAAATAATTAATGAAACTTCTAGATTAAAATACGTCCCTAGACAATGGAAGGTGGCCGAAGTTATAATGATCCTCAAACCAGGGAATGAGCCAAGTAGAGTCAAATCGTATCGACCAATATCGCTACTCTCTACTACAGCCAAGTTATTTAAAAGGCTTCTCCTTAAGAGATTAAAGCAAATTATTAAAGGTCGAAAGCTAATACCACCTCGCCAGATCGATTTCCACGAAAAGCATTCCCCACTCCAACAGGTGCCCAGGATCACGAATTCGATAGAAAATGCAATGGAAAAATAGCAGGTGCCAAGGCATTTTTCTTGATGGCACCAAGCTCTGTTGCACAAATTGCATAGGGCCTCCCAGAAAAATTTTTTGATATCTTAAAATCATACGCATCAAAGCGCCTATTCAGAGTAAAATACGAAGGAACCTGCTCTGAATTGAAGTAAATTGCAGGTGGTATACCGCAGGGCAGTATCCTGGGTCCAACCCTGTTCTCCTGTTTACCACTGATATACCATGCTGTGAAGAAGTCAAAATAGCGACATTTGCATATGACACTGCTATCTTTACCACGGGTGAAACTACGGAAGAAGCAAAAATAAAGTTACAAACATTTATTGACAACATTGTAAAATGGACCAAGAAACGGAAAACCAAAATTTGACGAAAGCAGATCAACGTACATTAACTTCATAAATAAAAACGGGAATCCAGCTGAAGTGTTCATAAATGGGCAAGTGTGCCATAGGCTAGTCATCATCATCATCAACGGCGCAACAACCGGTATCCGGTCTAGGCCTGCCTTAATAAGGAACTCCAGACATCCCGGTTTTGCGCCGAGGTCCACCAATTCGATATCCCTAAAAGCTGTCTGGCGTCCTGACCCACGCCATCGCTCCATCTTAGGCAGGGTCTGCCTCGTCTTCTTTTTCTACCATAGATATTGAGACGTTTCGAGCGGAACAGTCTTTGTAAGCTGAAATAGGCTCTGTTGGCTGACAACAACCGTGCGCGGATTTCATCATCGTAGTTGTTATCGGTTGTGATTTTCGACCCTAGATAGGAGAAATTGTCAACGGTCTCAAAGTTGTATTCTCCTATCCTTATTCTTGTTCGTGTTTGTGTTTGACCAGTGCGGTTTGATGTTGTTGGTTGATTCGTCTTCGGTGCTGACGTTGCCACCATATATTTTGTCTTGCCTTCATTGATGTGCAGCCCAAGATCTCGCGCCGCCTGCTCGATCTGGATGAAGGCAGTTTGTACATCTCGGGTGGTTCTTCCCATGATGTCGATATCGTCAGCATAGGCCAGTGGGGTCAAATATTTACGTATGACACTCGATGCTAAGCTCAGCTGGAAAAAACACATCCTATGAAAGAAGGAGCTAAATGCTTGATACAGACAGATGTACAGACGTTCCAAAATAAAGTGCTTCAAAGCATAGTAGATCCACCCTTGTTCAGTTGTAATGAGGATCTTCGTAGGTACGTGAAAGTACAGTTGGTTAGTGAAGTCATCAAAGACCAAGCAATTTAACATAGCCACCGACGACGGTTATATGAAAATAAGGGAGTTCGAAAATTGACTGATGTTGCTAATATAATGAGACGACTGAAAAGAGTAAAGCCAAAAGGAGCGCGGAGGGGTAAAAATCCCACACTCTCCGGGGTCGTGAACTCTGGGGTTAGTCTTTGGAACATTTCCACTTCTTATAAAAAAAATAAAAATTCCAGCAACTGTAACTTCATCAGTAACAGAAAGATTTGGATCAAATTCGGAGAGAGCTGTTAAGCTCAATGGAGAGAGCTGTTAAGCTCAATGTAGAAAGACATAACTCACTGTATATATGGGTGGTCACAGATTTCACTTCCGCGCCAAATTTCGTGTCAATCGGTGTAGGTAATGGGTCCTAACTTTGGAGAACCACTATTACTCTATTTTTTTGCTATAATGTCCAACGAACTAGTCCTGAAATTCCCGCTATATATGCTTACGCTCCTACCAGCGGTACCACGTTTTGATTTTAGGAGCACAAATTCAGCCATTAACAAAATTTATTTGGTTTCTATTGGGTTTCGTTTCTTATATCAGTTACCAGTGAGTACGTGTTTGTGCTGTAGACCGATTCCCCAAAGATCCTTACGAAGAAAGCCGCAGAATCTTTGAAGACTGAAACGGCAAATTTAAAGTCACCTTATTTTAATATAAATAAATAGGCCACCTCACTCCACCTCACTCAGACAGTCAGTAACCTTGACCATTTCATTTTTCTTCATCAAGGGAATGAATTGCGTGGAACCGACAAGATTGAAGACCGGAATCAGATGTTTATGCCACCGTTTTCTAACCACAAATGTATCTCATTTGGCAACACTCACTACCTCTATTCCCAAGATACTTTCCAAGAAGCTGTCGTCGAGCTTAGTTTCAAAGGCGCTAACACAAGTCGCATAACACTTTCTTGGACAACTTCACTACCCTCCATGGACCTTATCTTGAGCTCGAGGTAATAGTCGTAGTACCTGTTTATCTAGTCCATAAACCTCGTATTTCTCCCTTTACAATCATAGCTGTTTGTTTGTAAACGCATTACAATTTGAGCAAGGCAATGTCGTCCTTCTGTTTTATATGAATTATGAAAATATTCTCGTTGCCGCCTGGATGCCACCACATTTCATCCCTTCATTGTTTCCTGGCATTCAAAGAGTAGATTGCAAAGAACTTACATCGCGGGGGTAGTGCTCGTAAATGCTACCACGCCACGGCATCTAATGAGGATGCTAAACTCCTGGCATTGGTACTAAATGAGGATTGAGCATTAAAACCTTCAAGAATGATTCTAATTAAGAATTTCTGCTGAATTTATAACGGCTATTACCACCAGCATCATTATTTCGGTGACAGTTTTGTTGCTTTGCTCTGGGTTGAGTGTTATCGCCCCTGAATGCATTATATCTTCCGCGCTATTACACTATTAAGGAGGAGGATTCCGTAAGGGATTAGGGAATATTCGATATTCTTATTTTTGATACTTTCCTTTAAGACGGAGAACTTTGAAGTCAATCAAAAACTGTGTCAGGTAATATTGAAGAGAAACGTGTTTCCCTTATTTTGCGTATGAGATTTTATATAAATCACGCCTCAAACCCAATTAAGCTCAGTTGAGTAATGATAATAAAAAGGGAAAAAATGTTTTCAGGTAATTACCCCCAGGATAAAAATTATTTTATGTAGCAAGTGGATTCACTTACCAGCACCCTTATTACCATTGATATCGACTCTAAAAGGCAGTTGCGCCCTGTCCCAGCCCTGCTGGAATTTTCCGAATGCGGTTGAAGGAAGCTTTATCTTTTGTGTCAGTACTCATCCTCTTTGAGTTTCCCATCTCGCATAAACGTCTTTGAGTACCGCGGATAGACAGCAGCAGTAAAAGGATTTCCCCGGTAATTGGTTTTAAAAGGTTTCACGGTGCCTCTTTGCAATGCTTTTCTTCTGTGGACACCATTAACATGAAATATGGTCAGGAGTTGGTGCGCTCATAAACGAAGCTTATGCCTACAATTATGTTTTTTAAGTATTTCTGAAGAGAGATAGTGAGGCCAAAATGATAAGAATTGTGATTGATGATTAAATTCATGTTTTCTCCGCTTTCGACCATTCGATAATGAAAGACCTAATCTGGCGTGTAATTTAGGGGAGTAATTGTTCAATTTTCCTGTGTATAAGCTGCTGTTGGTGGGGTATGGATGTAATCTAAATTACTAGGGCAAATTGCAGGGAGGCATTGGATAAACAGAACTGGATTACGAGAAATAATGGGAGCTTTACGAGAAACCAAATGAAAACCAAGTTTATATCTTCACCCTCTATTTCGAAAGGTTACTTTTTAACTGTGGATGTAATAAATGGCATTTGACTGCCGGTGGTTTTCAGACGGGTGGCAGAGCTAATTAAGTTTTTTTATCCAAAACTTGGTTGTTCTTTACCGGGTTCGTGTTTTTAGAATTGCAACCCATTTTTTGTTTGATAATAAAATTTTTCCCCATCCATTCGATGTAACGTGATAACAATTTCACAAAATAAACAAGTTGTGGAGAGTATTCCTCTTATTATTGGTTCACATTGTGTATGTTATCTTCAGAACCCACTGTTCCCTTTATCAGTGTGCTCTTTTCTGAACTTCAAAGTTGTTTGTTCCTGAATTTATACAAAAATTATTGCAAGGTTTTGCTATAATTTATAATTTTGTGCATAGTTCCGTTGCACAAACTCTTCTCTTAGGGTTTTTTTTAAGAAAAGTCTTGTATTGATTTGAATCAGGCTAGGAGGCTGGTGAATATCTCCGAGAGCCTCGATAATTATTATGACCTGAAAAGGACATAACTACTTCGATTTCTTCGACCAATTCCCAAAGCCACTGTTCACATCTGAAAATATTCATGTCCACAGAAGTCACAAGTTTTCTAGTTATATTGGAGATAGTTCGGGAATCGAATGGGCCTTCTGTTTTACGTTTCGATTTTGAACACAATGACTATTTGGGTGAAGAATGGGAAGGACTTTGAAATGATCTCTTTCATGGTTAAAATGTGAAGGAGAAGATTTGACGCTCAGGGCTGCCTACTTCAGTCTCTTGCTCAATGAGATTGGGACCAAACTGCCTAAGGAAGTTACCCTTTCCCGTTAAGTAATGGGCTTCAAGATTGACAAAACCCATTGTGCACCAATATCTTGGTTAGTGAAATTGCGAAAGCCTTCTACAGAAAATTTCCCCTCTTCTATAATTTCCGGTTTCCTAATTCGTGAGTTTTCTTTTGAAACCTGTCAGGAAAGTCTAATTTTTGCTGAAAACGCAACAATCTATTTGAATTAGGCACCAGAAAACAGAGTAAACTTCGATTGCGGGTGATCCTTGCGTTCCCTATGGCAAGATACGTTGTTGTTTAAAGTATAGATATGCAAATAGTGGTGGAATGGATGGTTGACCATCTGCCGATAAATTAATGCCAAGAACCATATATATATATGAAATGGTGTTGTGTGCTTCCTAATGCTCAGAAGTGAGTTCACTGGAAAGCAAAGAGAGACAAAAAGAAAACAAAGAGAGAAATGCGTACCGTATTTCTACCTAAGGAAAAGTAATTTTTAAAATAGAATTTGAAGAGTGAGCATTGACGTTAAGTAAGACCAAGGTTTCTGTTCGATTAATCATGAGGGTAGAACTATGACGAAATTAGAAAAAGTGTCATAAGTGACAGTAGAGGTTTCCCAGGAATTAAGAACAGCTCCACTGAACTATCCGTCGACAGGCGCTTGTATGACTTTGTCTTATCCAGGATTCGGGAGGAAAGAGTCCTTTTGGATACATTAATCCCTCCTTCCCCTGCATCAAGTACAAGAATTCAAATTGATCCGGATTCCATATTTATGAGTGAAAATCACGAAAAGTTCCCAAACATGTCGTTGGAGAGCTCTTACGAACGGATGATATGCATTGGTCAGCGAGCTTCCTAGCTTCTATGATGTTGTTGTTGTTGCGTCTTTTGCCAAATCAGGCAGGGTGTATTTGTATTGTTGGTCTCTAGATCGGTGGCGTAGTGCGGATTTCGACGAACTTCAGCTTAGTTGACTTATTGACCCGTAACATGTTTAGAACGATGTTTTCGTCGAGATTGGGTCGAGTCAATGTTTTGCCCTAAAACAAATCCGCGTAACTATATAAGGGGTGGCTTTGAGTTGTTGGAAAGGAAAGTAGCACCGGCTCATTGACCGCACTTCGTAACAAAAACATAGCCCAAAAGCTTAGCTGTGTCAGTTTGTTTTCCCACCGGTTATGAGCTAGCTTTTGAGGGGATGATTCAATGCCCAGTGGCGTTCCAGTGACGAGACATTTGGTGGCATACGACCACACTGCTACCATGCAGTCTGGGTATGTTTTTGCTCAGGGATTTTGATTTCGACTCGGTGGATGTCGGACCCTTTTAAATTTAACTTTTAAAAAAATAAGAAAATTTTAAGAACCTACGCTCTAAAAGAGGAAAAAGAAGCAGCCCATATGTCAACTAAATACAGTTAACTAAATCTACGTAAATTCCGGGGCTGTCCCGGTTTCCATAGTAGTAATATATCCCTGGAAAGGTTTCGTGGCCTACTGTCACTTCAGATGAATCCCCATTCAGACCCACCCTGATCAGATCCTTGGAGCATTTGCTTATTGCGTCACGGCCAGCAAACCAAAGTGATACAGCATCTCCCGGTGCCATCACTATCGAGGTTCACCTCAGCCACTTGCTTTTGGTTTGACCGACTTTTGCGTGATATTCCTGATTTTTTTCGGATTTTTGGGTCGGGTAGTTGCGGAAAATGAGTCCAACTTCATTTTAAGTGTGTATATTTTGACTGTTTACTTGGGCACTTTACAATTCAATCGTCAAAACTAATATCAGATTCGGAAATTACTGATGAAAAAAAATTTACATCCTTCCTTTACCCTTTAAACTGGACATAAGTTTATGTCACTCACTGTATGCGTGGGATTTCATAGTTCTCATATGTCCACCAAATTTCGTTCGAATCGGTTTAGCCGTTTTGGACAAAAGTGCCTGTGACAGACAGTGAATCGATTTTAATAAGGTTTTGTTTTACACATGTCAATCTAGCCTTCGTTGCGTAAAGTCAGAACATTGACCAGAGATGAAGTATAATATTAAAGTGTGGATCAACGAAATGGTAACATGTATTCTTCCATACTAAAGCAAGAGGAAACCTCCCTATATTCTCCCTTTTTCAGCCGAATATTCACTTTCTCCGTTTCTTTAAGGCGGCACAAAGGAAAAAATGTTTTATATTTTATTCTTCGTTATAGTTTGAATTCAGAAAACTAACCGAATATAGTCGTACATTTCCAACTTCCGCGGGGAAATGTACGCTTATCGCGTGCCACAAGAGAGAAATAAGTCGGAATACTGAAAAGTAGACGCTTTGAGAATGAATGAAGGTTTTGTGTACATCTTATGTGAGAAATTTCCTATGCGCTTTTTTCAGTTCGTACATAGCTAAAAATTCAAAATATTCCTTGACATATTCAACTCCACCGTTCATTTGAGTTCACTTTATATGATTATAATATTATGCACGTCTCAGATTGCAATACACTCACGTGGAAAACCAAATTTTCAGCTTCTACAACTTTATTGGTAATAGTTGCATTTCCATCAAACTTTCCAAGGTTGTGTATTATTACTTATAATGGAACCAAATTGTGTATCTTTTGTATCTCGATCCCTTTGGGACATACACTTTGAGCCCTCACTCTCCTATGTTTCACGCATGCGTTAGAAATAACATCAGCTTCAAAAAGTACTAATCAAGTCCTTTCATTTGATACCCCATTTGACCGTATTCCGTACAAAAAATCTTGTACACCCCCTTTCATATGTATGGGGAGGCCAACCTTAAATCTAACAGAGAGTGAGTCTGCTCCATATTGCCATCAAATTTTGCATCAATAACCTCAGTCGTTTCTGAAGAAATCGGATGTGGCAAATAGACAGTCAGACAGACAGACGAGCTTTTGATCGAATCTTAATATAGTTTACGGCTTCTAATTCTTCGAATAATAGGTTCAACCCGCTTAGTATCTTATTCACCATTCGCTGGTTATTTTCATTGAGATTGAGTTCTGGCATTGAGTAGCTCCTCCAAATATTGGGCCCATCGTTTTAAGGTTTAGTGTAAATCGATGTATGGTCTGCCTGCCTTTCTGTCTGCCGCAGGCACCTTTTTCACAAACGGTTACCCATATTGATTTGAACTTTGGTGGAAAGGTGGAAACCTCCTTATCACCACTGGTTTTGACTCGATTATCGACTCTCCGAACGATATGGGATGCAGGGTCGAAATTCCCTTTTAAGTCAGGATGACTATTTCGGTTCCTCAGATAATCCCTCAATATCCGTGAGAGATAGTTCGGCACGTGGAAAATATTGTCTAGTGTGCCTTGAATGCCTTTCCATCTTACAAAATTAAAGGAGGAGCACCACCTGTCGAGTTCGGCGGTTATGTGACTGTGCTCGCCGAACGGAATCCACGATTTACATGACAGCATCAATTGTGGATCTCCCTGCTCTAAACCCGAACTGCCGTGGAGATAAATCTCCGGCAGCATGTATCGTTTCAGCGAGTCTTCTGATGAGTTTTTCGAGCACATTTCCAGCAGTGTCAAGCATACATAGTGGTCGGTATGAAGACGACAACTCGGAGTCGCCTTTTCCTTTGCTGATCAACGCAAGCCTCGCTACCTTCCAGCGAGCAGGGAAAATGCCCTCTTTCAGGCAAGCGTTGGATGCGCCGAGCAGTAGGTCTGGCCGGTGTTGGAATATCAGTTTGTATACCTCTGCTAAAATACCGTCGGGTCCTGGCGCCTTCTTGCTTTTCATAGAGAGGACTGCCTGCTCCAACTTTTTCATAGAGAAAAGTGAACAGTCCTCCGCGCTCTCTGCCCCAACGTCATCATCCCATACGGGGTGCGCAGGAAATAGGGTCCTACGATGCAGTCCATCTGCTCGGTCTTAGGTGAACAGGGTTTACGCAGAGCCCCGATTTTTCGGGTTACCAGTTTCACCTCGTCGACAAGATCCTGCCATCTGCGAGCTTTGCTCCGTCATTATGCTACATGCATCCTCTCGGTTGCTTAGAGGTTGTGTTAAGCGGCGGAGCCTGTGACATTCCTTCCGTACTGCAATTTCCACCGTCCACCAATACATGGAAGGTTTGCCACGTCTCGATGCCCTCCCGCAGGCCATCAGGTCCATAACTTAATTTACGACAGTGTCGGCTACAGCGGCATCGCCCCCAGGAGTACCCTCCAGCGTGGCGCCACCT
This sequence comes from Hermetia illucens, assembly GCF_905115235.1. Lineage (NCBI taxonomy): Eukaryota > Metazoa > Arthropoda > Insecta > Diptera > Stratiomyidae > Hermetia > Hermetia illucens. The sequence continues at coordinate 129,515,844 of NC_051850.1, read as the reverse complement.
GTTCCAAGAGTTTCGACAAACCTCCCGGTGTTCATTTTCGCAGCATTCTATGTACAGAAGGAGCGCCGGGGTGGCGCACACCGAGGGTTTGTGTCCACCATTTCGAAGGCAATGTATTGTCGAGAAGTTTTCCAGACACCCATCCGCGAGCGACACCAGTGATTCCGACACGAAGGTTATGCTTGGAAAGCAGCCTGGGCGACGGAATCTTGAGGTGGATCCGGTGTTTAGAACTGCCAGCTCTGTTTTTGCCACTATTTCCAGAATTCGTTTCCCTCTGGAGTCTATGTAAGGCATGCCCCATTCAAGTGCCCTGTCATTGAAGTCACGCCCGACCAGGATCTGCCCATCTGTGTCGAAAGACCGGCATCGTCTCATTCGGCGTAAGGTAGGCACTGGAAAACGTTATCCCTGAACACCGAATTCAGACAAAGCGTCCCCTCGGCGTTAGGTAAGAACCCTAAGGAGGATGCCGTGTCAGGGTGCCATGGAACTGACGAGATAGTGACCGCTGTCGCAATGTAACATGCAACTCGTTGCTTAACAAGGAAATGGTTGATTTGGTTGACCGTCATCCTATCTGTTGAAGCCCATGTTCTGTGGATTTTGCGGTGAGAGAAACAAGTTGAGATTGTCTTATTCCGGTTGTAAGCGAATTCTATGAGCATGTTTTTGTTTTTGTTAGTTATGTCGTGGAAACGATGGCCTCTATGGCCTCCAGTACTTCCATGTTGTACCAGTTCGTTTCCGATCTTTACGTTAAAGTCGCTGAGTACTACCTTTACACCGTGTTTTACTGAGTCCTTCCGTTATAGCATATATGATTATTACCTAAATGTTGGAAAATTTAGTTTTCACTCGGAATGACTTAGCTAGTTAGGGACAAAAATCGTGTGGACAACCTATGCGCATTTTCTTCTTCAAGGCCTCTTTTATTTTAAAATATTGGATTACCAAGGTGGAGGTGTGCGTAGGATTTAGTGTTAAGCCTGTGTGTGCTAAATCAGTCTTCATTATCAGGCACGTGTTGAGTGTTGCAGCATCGAATGTGGCCCTGAGGCAAATGCTAACCTTCAGCCGTTTAGGTCAGTGTTTGCTCTCTAATATTCTATGGTCAATTTATATAACATTCAGAACTCTTCTTATGATTTAGAGATGGGTAGATGATGTATCTAATATTACAGAATTGATATCACCTTAAAGTGTGATATTACGTTACTATCATCGAGTGCACTCCAAACATTACAACATAACCTAACATTACCTCATCACCTAGCATTACCGTATCACCTAACAATATCCCATTATCAAGTACCATCTCATTATAGAAGTGATGTTATAATATAGCTTTACCTAACATTAGCGCTTTTCGTAGTACAAGTCACGGCGGCAGTTGTCGATGCCGACACCGAGTATCGGGTTGGCTTGGGCCTTGCTTTAGGTTGTTTTCGAGCTGACTTTTGGTTTCGGTGGTTTTGTGCTAGAAAATGATTTTGGGGTGCATGTGCATATGGTGTTGCAGATGCTTGGTCTTAAATTATTGATTTGTAATATTACGGATTGGAATGAATGTCGGCTGTTCCTAGTACAAGCTCATGTTGGTTATCGGTTGCAAATCTGTTCTCGGCTGAGTTTGGTGTAGAAAGATGACTTCGATTTGGTGTGTGACAGGCAAACTTTAATAACGTCGAGAAAAGACAACATCTAAGCAAAATAATGCTAGTTCGCAAAAATCATGATTCCCTCTTTTTGCATTTTAAATTATTGTACCATCTGATATCTTATATCCTTGTGGGCTACCCTGTTTTTTTCTCAAAGATGAAAGGTTCATTTCATATTTATTGATACTTATTTGGCGTTGTCACACACTTTAGTTTTGAATGTAATAAATGGATGCCAAATTATTCTAGTAATGTAATGTTTGGTAATATGGGCGAACGTTAATCTTTAATGTTGATGATATAACATCAAATGTACGATTAACTTTGTAATATCACCTTTTTCAAAAAGTGATATGATATCGCATTGCCTATTAAGGTAATGTTTTGCGTACTTCTATTACGATGCGAAATCTGTTTACTATATTTACATATTTTGGAAGGAAGTAGGTCTCTAAACTTTTTGCACATAAAAACTTAGAGGAGCGATTTTTAGTGCGTTTGTTTTCATTATTCAGTAACGATCCTTCAATAAGTGCTAAACTAAAATGAGAAGTTAAATTGAATGGTTACCACTCAAGGGAATTACTTCTCCTTCTTTGCTTTGATTCCCTTATATCTATGTTCGCAAATGGTTGTTTATTCTTGTACATCCGTGTAAGCGTACATCCAGCGAAAGTGGTTTCTCCCCAACATCTTGTTAAGCATCCTCAGATACCACGTGCCGGACAGGGAATCAAAATCTGTTCATTAAATTCTCATTTATTTAATCACTTCCAGATTAGCATCCATAGAATACAAATTAGGTTTTCCCAATATTATTGATTAGGAACTTAACGTGTTGTGAACACATCTTTTCCTTACACCCCCCTGCGCCATCTTCAATGGAATCAATTCTATTGCACTTGATCATTTGATTTCTCCATTTTTCGTACGCAAATGAGCAACGAAATTATACATGGAGGCCCCGGCTAAAAGCAGCAACAAAAGTCGGTCCCTTCCATCGGCCCGTACCCGGGAGCTTTTCTTTCTGCGTCCCATTCAATTTTCCTTGGGTATTATCAACATTTAGACATCATGTCGATTTAGTAGCACGTTTATCTCTGTAAATGTCGTTAAACATCTTAAATAGAAAGTTGTCCATTGAATTGAAAATGTCAGAAGGCGCATAACATAAGTAAGGCCATTTAAATGGAATCCATTTGTTAGAATGTCAGAACCAAATAATCTCTTTCCATGACAATGGCACTGGGAAAGGATGAGAAAATGGAATGATAGTCGATTAGGAATTTTAAAGGGTTTCTTCCTGATCGAATGATGATTGTTTTTGTCATCATCGTAGACCGCCTGTGTTGTTGATGATGAATCGTTAAATATTAATTATGTTATTCTTGGTATTATCCAAAGATATTCTAAGGAATTTTGGATGGAATGGTTATGATAGGATAATGAGAGTTGCATCTGTTTCAGGACCGAATTCATTCAGCGGCGATTCGAGGCTTACCAATGATTTAAACGTTAAATCCACAGAAAGTCTTTCCTTGATATAGTCGACAAGAAACACCCTCAATATTAGAAAACTAAGAAGTGGGCAAACCATTCTGAATGTGAAAGAATGAATTTGTCATCCTGAGCTTTGCTGTGTCACCTGCTCAGAAGTCTAAGCCAGAATCTAACATCCTGTTAAAATTCCGACCACTTATCCTTCACGTTATGAAAAGTTCGCTGCTAAAAATAGATAACCTTCATTGAATTTGATTTTTCCATTTAAGCCTGATCTAAAATCTAATTTGTAAACATTTTCAATTTAGTGGCGAGCAAACATGCTTGCTTGCATATGAAAGTAGGATTATAAGGCTCTTATCCCCCGGTGAGTAGCTGCCATGAGAGTAAGGGTGCCAGGTATAAATATCATTACAGATAAATACCTGCACAAAGAGAAGATACGACAGGAACTGCCTGAGATGGAAAAAACTGTATTAGGAGGTGCAAATAAGATCAAAGCCATGACAGGGATGTGAGGTGCTACGTTGTCAACTGACTTTTACATTGAACAGATGCTTCAAATTTTTCGGGGATGATGTTGCTTTAAAGAGATTTCATCAGGTTAGTAAAGGAGGAAGTACTTTTTAGGTAGGAAGAATAGTGGGGTTTTTTTCGCGTGGTAATGATAATCTGTGGACTTGTAAACAAGTTCTTCCTTTCGGTATGATTTTCACGGATGGAAGTCTTCTGATTCGTTTTTTTCTTCAGTTGATTGCATTATCGTAAAGGTTGAAAAAGCTTGTAAAATAACGAAGTAGAAGGATCATTTCATTTCAAAAAAATGGAGTTAGAGTTTCGTTGTATGGCTTGTACGTGACTTGTCGACGGAAAATCCTTTACTGAAAAATGTATGCCCAGAATTCATTGAAAGGACACGTGGATTTTTCAAGTAGATGAAATTTGTGTAATTTTGCTTCAGTCGACGACAGTTACCATTGAGGCACATATTATAATATTTGGTCATCACGAATGGGCGTTTACAGTTCTCAGGTAGCGGGTGGCCTGAAAATCTTGGTAGATTATAGATTTTTCTCCAAAAGTGATGATATGTTCAGCTATAAGTAATCTCTGATTCGGGTTGAAACCTCTGACTACCACTAGTTTATTTATTAGAAGACTTTTAGAGTATACCACAGTTGTTTGACAAATCGAACGGTGATACAGGCTATATACTTTGGTTGCAAACGAGGTTAAATGCCGGGACTATTAATTATTATTGCTCTTTGACGGCGGTTCATCATATGCTGAAAATCGGTTTTCGAATTCTTACCGAAGCCAAGCGCAGTAATACTTTGTCGTTCCATATCTCTCGGCTTCAGCTTGTATGGGACCCAACTTCCTTGCTTTTAGATATATTCCGTTGCTTTGAGTCATTTCAAAATAATTTGTTGAGTAATTTCCAGCGTTTGTGCGAACTCTTTTTCCGTTAGAAGCGAATATTGGTCGAGTAGTTGTTACGATGAGTGCTAGGGCGTTGCATCACCTCGGCACCAACATGGTCACCAAGACTGTCAACCAACCAAACTTCCGTAACAAGTTTCGTGAACACCGACTGCGCGAGATAATATATGGAACCGGACGTCACGTGCTGGAGCTAGTCCGATTGCTAGCAGTTCGGCGAGCAGAGAGTCTTCGTTCTCGATTATTATCTCCCTGTCAGGACATAGAGATTTTACTCACGTGCCTAGACTCAATAGTCAAGAAAACTACACCCACCCAGGCTAAACTACTTTGATAAAGACTTGAAGTTTCGGGGCGGGTTGATATCACTGAAAATTTCTCCACCAAGGGAACTAAACTGTCAAATACGGTAGGGGACTAAATCACAAAAAACTAACGCGCGCGGGATGGACGGGGAAGGACTAGCCCTGAACTAATTCTGGCATCTACGCGACGAGTGGCCCCGTCTTCCTTTCCTCTTCATGGAGGGCCCGATAAAATGGTGGCCTTGCTCCGGCCCACCTCGCAACTTCTCGACTCCATCAGGAGGGAAGTAAAAAGCATGGTTTAAACGAACGAAGGGGATAGAGGCTAAAGAAGAAGAATTAGATGTTATTTGCACATCATGGCAGTGGCAAAAAACTGCCTTTCAGGGAACAGACAAAATCAAATGTGATTGATCGTGTACGATCTTTGTGTTTATCACGTAAGCGTGAGCGTTTCTCCGAAGAGATGGAGATAGGATGGGAGGAGCGACAATAATTATCGTGGCCCTTTTGTATAGTGAACGATCGCCGATTCAGTTATTATTAGAAATCATCTCATCGTTTGATTACTTCGCCTTTTATAGCGGTAGATTGCTTTGAACTCGGGTCAATATACATTCTGTTCTACACGATCGTGAATGTATAATATTATCTTGTAGCGAAAACTTGTCAAAAGTAAGTGGCCGTTCATGTGAGTATTATATTGAAATGTATAGTTGGATCAACCCCCGTAGTTTCAACCGTTTCGTGGGATTTAATCTTTGTATAGCTTGAGGTAGCTTCAGCATGATTTGTGGCATTGCTCAGTAACCGAATGTCGTCTGTCCTCCAAACTCATTTGCATGATGACATCTCTACTCATGAAGATCACAGCGGGTCCCCTGAACAGCCCTGTCGTCTATTGTATGCCTGGTTGGGATCTACTCTGATATTTATGGGAATACCGATAACAGCAACATGTATATAATTTCGTTCGCTTTATACTGCGATGAAATAACAAGAAGCATTCGCTAGTAGTGTCTGGATGGCTCAAGTGGTTAGAACGCTGGGCTGTCGCAGCGGAAGGTCGCGGTTCAAATCTCGCTGGGGGCAGAGCACCGTACCTGGATGTCGGATACCAGTCGACTCAGCTGTGAATGAGTTCCTGAGTCAAATCAGGGTAATAATCTCGACCTCATTGCCACAGTGTACTGTGGCGTACCGGTACGGTCTTGACTTTAACGCCGTGATCCAATATGGATTGTTGCGCCAACGATTATTTCCAAGTTATCACAATCTCAGCAGATGCCGGATTTTACCTAATACTAGCACTAAGTGCCAAGCATTTAGGCTCGGACGATCCTACCTACTTAAAAACTAAAGGGGCGCTGGTGGTGGTGGCCGGTGGTAGGTCAGTGGGAGAATCCGTCGAGTACTCCCCGCAACATCGAGCACGTATGCAGAATGGTGTACTTCTGCATGGTTTGAATCAGACTGTGCGAAAGTCCCAGGACATCAAGGGAAGCCGTCAGGGATTTAGGTACAATACCTGTAGCTGACAATATTATGGGAACTACAACCACCCGCTCGAGACGCCAAATTTCTTTGATTTCACGAGCCAATGGCTCATAGTTCACCTTCTTCTCCACGTATTTCCGTTCAATGTTGCTATTATGGGGGATAGCAACATCAATAATATACGCGGAGCGACCCGTCTTGTCAACTAGCAGTACGTCAGGCTTGTTGTGTGCGGTATGGCGATCAGTCAGAACTCGCCGGTCCCAATACATGCTGTAAGCAGAACTATCGAGTACTGCTTGCGGCTCATATCGGTAAACCGGACATGTTGCCGTGATCAGCCCATGCTTATATGCAAGGTTTTGATGGATAACCTTACATACAGCCAGTATAGCCAGAAATGAGATGGTCCAACGTCTCTAACGCCGAACCACACATTCTGCTCTGGTCGTTCTCCACCCGTTCTTTCATGATGAGCCTTTTATAAGCTCGGGTGGCGACCACGCCATCCTGAATGGCACACATGAACCCCTCCGTTTCAGCAAAGAGCTCCCCAGCACACAGCCATCTGTTCGATAGATGCAAATCGACAAATGGCTGCTAAAGACAATTCACGTGTTTACCGTGCATTGCCTTCGACTTCCATTCCTCGATCCGCTCCTGGTCCGACCTCACCCCACTCAGAGGATTGAAAGATCGATCCTTCAAGTTAAGTGGAGTCAGTCCACAGTCTGCCTTACAGACAGCCGTATGCAAGGGGCTCGTCTGCTCTTTATTGTAAAAATAAGCGCGCAGCGAGTCGACTTGGCGATGATGTTGTGCCGCCACGTCAACCACGCCCCTACCTCCGATGTCACGAGGCAGGTTCATCCGCTCCACGGCAGACTTTGGGTGGTGCATTCGGAATTTGGACATAGTTGTCCGTATCCGCCGCTGGACGTTTTTCAGGTCGGTCTTCGTCCACGGCAATATTCCGAATGCATAAGCCAGTGAAGGGATAGCGAATACATTCAACGCGCTTATTTTATTCTTCCCCGAGAGATGCGATTTCAGCACCAGCTTTACACGTCGCAGGAATTCGGACAGCAGAGCTTCCTTCAGATCACCAACTCGAGCATGGGTTCCTTGCAGAATTCCTAGGTACTTGTAGAAGTCTGTCTCGGTCATAGCTTCGATGTGGAGGTCACCAATGCTATGTCCGGCATGCGGCTCGTGATGACCTTTGCGGATGGCTTGGATTCGACATTTGTCTAATCCAAACTCCATCCGAATATCACAGCTGAACATGTCTATTATTCGCAACAGACTTCTAAGATGGTTGTCAGTACCAGCATACAGCTTGATGTCATCTAGGTACATCAAGTGTGTCAGTTCGCACTTAACACGTAGGCCATATTTTATTGCAAAACCATGCCCTCTAGCATCATTCAGTAGCCATGAAAGGGGGTTCAGTGCCATACAAAACCAAAGAGGACTCAATGAATCCCCCTGGAAGATGCCCCTCCGTATACGGATGGGCTCTGAGGTATTAGCACCCTCAGATGTACGGACTGATAAGGTGGCATGCCACCCTTCCATGACTGTCGCCAAAAACTTTATTAGTTTCGGATCAATGCGATACAGATGTAGGATGTCGATTAGCCAGGTATGCGGAACGCTATCAAAAGCCTTGGCATAATCGATATAGCAACTGAAGAGGTTTCTTTGGCCTCTAGTTGCTTGTCCTACAACTACCGAGTCGACAATGAGTTGCTCTTTGCAACCCCTTGACCCAACTCGGCAGCCCTTCTGCTCCTCGGACAGAATGTTGTTGGTCTCGAGGTGTTGCGCCAACGATTATTATTATCATTCATTAGTATGCAACATTTTTCATTTCCTTATTTTCTACTGCCCTTTAGCTCCGCAATTATTATTATTCTGTTAAGGGAAAGTCGCACCGCGTCCTTAAAGAACTATTGTGCCTCTTTTACTGGTTATAGTGTACCTATTCATCATAGTATCTCAAGCAGGCCTATAACCGTCAGGAACTTTAGTATGTTCCCTACTTCCAGATCTTTCAGCTTTGCATCTGGTATTAAGTGTTCTCCCAGATGCTTCGACCTACTTTGCACAAGTGCCGAACACTGTCCCAGGACGTGTATAGAGGTTCCCTCATACTCCTGACAAAACCTGCAGGCAGTGTCCGTAGATATCCCTAGCTTCCCTAGGTGATAGTTCAGCCGACAATGACCAGTGAGAATTCCCACTATGATTCGGAGGTTCTTTTTGGTGAGAAGGGTTCTGACCCGTGTAAAGGCATCCTTGCTCCCTTCTTGGCTAGTTCATTCGCTGCCTCATTGCCTTCCAGCCCAGCATGGCCTGGAACCCAAAGTATCCAGACTTTGTTGGACGAGCCGAGTGTATTCAGTCTCTCAAGGCATTCCCATACCAGTTTAGAGTTCACCTGGTTGCACCTAAGTGCCTTGATCCCTGCTTGGTTATCGGTGAGAATAGCTATGTTCTGCCCCCTGTAGTTCCTTTGCAGATTAAAGGAGGCACATTTGTCTATGGCGTAAATTTCCGCCTGGAATATGCTAGTGTACCTGCCCATTGGCTCAAAGTACATTTTCCTTGGACCAATGACACCGGCACCCGCTCTCTCTGCTGTGATGGATCCGTCAGTGTGCCAAGTAATCAGTCGCTGGTTTAAGCCGTATGTCGCAGCAACACTCCCAGTTTGCCTTGTTACTCCAACGTGTTTCAAACTTCTTATCGAAGTGAAACCTCGTTGTCTTGTTATCCCTTGGTATCAGTAATTCGGGATACCGTCTAGAAAGAATATCAATCGTCCTTCGATTTAGCCAGCACCCCGCCTCACTCATACTACCGGCCATCCTGACTATTGCCCTCCTTGCCTGCATCTGTATGTGCAGATGGAGAGGGGTTAATCCTAGAAGGACCTCCAGGGATGCCGTTGGGCATGTCTTCATTGCCCCACTGATACACACGCAAGCCAGCCTTTGGAGCTTATGTAATTCCCTGGCTTGTGTGCTGAGTGCGGTTCTTTCTGCCCAGATTACCGCTCTATAAGTAATCATTGGCCTTACTATTGCAGTATATATACAAAGTAGTATCTTCGGGCTGCAACCCCATTTTTTTCCTGCTATGGATCTGCAAGTCATCAGAGCCCTCCTGGCTTTTCGACAAGTGTTTCCGACATGTCTTCCAAAATAATTTTTGGTCTAGCGTAATTCCGAAATATTTGACCTCTTTTTCTCGTTTCACCTCCATATCATGTAATGTTATCAGGTGATCAAGCTTACGCCTCCTAGTGAATGGTACTATGGTGGTTTTCGCTAGGGTGATCCGCAGTCCCACCTTCCTGCACCAGGCACTCCTTGTTGTTTTCCCCATGTATAGCATGGTTCGAACATATACATGCATGCGGTGTATTAGAAAATGCATTTTTAGGTTTTGTGTTGGGTTTTATTAATCTCAAAAGGTACAAACGTTGTACGGGGATTTTTGTTTTGGGTGTGTGGAGGCCAATTTGGAGCAAGATCCGCCGCAGGTATTGGCTTGGTGAGTTTTGGAGGGTTTCGGCTGTTGTTTGATAGCGGCACTTGGTGAAATGGGCAAATGGTCTTTAATTAATTTTGGAGGACTGGACTGTTAAGGTAGCAGTACAGTGTGACACTCGACATTTTAACGTTATTTCATTACTTTCTGAACAAACGATCGTTTTGAAATTTTAATATGGTTTTGATATACAACAATTTTCTTTTTACTTCATTTTGTCAATGTATGTTTTTATATATCACGCTAGATTCCTTGAAAAAAGATGGTCCCACTCAGGGAAGCACACAGCCTTCTACGGTGGTAGGAACTCAATAAATAAATTTTTTCCTATTCTGTAGGCTTGTTGAAATATGCGGAAACGCAATTAAGCAAATCTTCTTTTTCTGCTTCTTCAGCCTTTGTTTCCTTCAGAAGCGGGATCGGCACGCCTTGATCCTTTGCCTCATTTTGTTCTGTCTAAGGCATGATTCGGACGCAGTCGCGAACATTTTTAATCACCATCGAGCGTATCAAGCTGCCGTTGCTTCGGTCGGCCTTTTGATCGTTTCTCCTCAAATATGCAACATTTTTAAAAAAAATAACAAAATAGCGAATTTGGGGGGAAAAGCTTTTCGAAATTGCATTTTGTTTATGTTAAATTGATAAAAAAATATTTATTATTAGAAAATTAAATATTTTCGAATTTTGAGGTATTCGTATGGATTTAAATTTAATTTATGTAAATCGGCTAAGCGGTTTTTTGTGAGTGCTTCCCCAAAACTTTGAAAATGTAGTTTTGATTTTTCCAGTTTTGTGGATGAAATCGACCAGATTACTACAAATTACACTAAAATTTAGTGACGATCAGAAACAATCGTGCAACGTCTTCAGGTTTCCAGGCCTTGGAGGATATCTTTGGATCTGAGAATACAGGAACTCCCTACGCAGTACGCAATCAAATATTTTCGATAGTACTCAAAACCCGATAATTGCTTCATCCAGCTGATCTGTGGGATATGGCGATCAGTTATCCATATACAACCGATTTCTGTCGGCGGCTGATATCGGTAAACCGGATATGTTAGCCCATGCTTGTATGCAAGGTTTTTATGAATCACCTTACCCACAGCATTATGCCTGCAATAGCACCGACACCATACCAGTGCGACCATAGATGAAATGGTCCACGGTCTCGAACGCCAAACCACACACTTTGCACTGGCCATTCTCCACCCGCCCTTTCATTATTAGATTTTTATAAGCTCGAGTGGCGATCAGGACTTCCTGAATAGTAATAATATAACAATAATCCTTGGATCAACAACCCATATGGGACCAGGATTCCAGAATGGCACACTTAAATCCCACCATCTCAACAAAGAGCTCCAAAGCACCAAGCAATCTTTGTGACAAACGGAGACCGATAAAGAGCTGCTAGACACAATTCATGTGCTTACCGTGCATTGCTTTTAACTTTCATTCATCAATCCCTTTTCGCCTCACCTTAGTGCACTTAGAGGATTGAAAGATCGATCCTTCCTTCAGCACGCAATTTGCTTTACAAACAGTCGCAGGCAAAGGATTTGTCTTTTCCATGCTATAAAAGTAAGGGCGTAGCGTAGGTTTATCCGCTCTACGGCAGAGTTTGGCTGATGAATTTGGAATTTGGATGTAGTAGTAGAATTTGAATATAGTATATCTGCCGCTGGACGTTTTAGAAATCCGACTTCGTCCAGAGCAAAATTTCAAATGCATAAGCCAGCGAAGGTCGGGCGAATATGTTCAATGCACTTATTTTATTCTGCCTCGAGAGATGAGATTTCAGCGCCAGTTTCACCGCACGAATTTGCACAGCAGCGTACCCTACAGATGACTAACTCGAGGATTCCTAGGTATTTGTAGAAGTCTACCTAGGGTATAGATTGAATGTGGAGGTTACCAATGCTACGTTTGGCATGCAGCTTGTGATGAACTTTGCGGATCACTGGGATAGGTCTCCAATCCAATTCCGCCCGGATATCACGACTAAACATGTCCCCTATTCGTAGCATACTTCTGAGATGGGTACCAGTACCAGTATACATCTTGATCTCATCTGAGTATACCAAGTATGTCAGCTCGCACCTATCACGTAGGCCATATTTGATTGCAAAAGCAGTAGTCATGAAAGGGGGTTCGGTGCCATGAAAAATCAAAGAGGACTCAATGAATCCCTCTGGAAGATGTCTTTCCATATACAGATGGGCTTTGAGATGTTAATAACCTCAGATGAATGTCCTGAAAAGGTGGTATACTACCCTTCTATGACTGTCGTCACATCCTTTATAAGTTTAGGATCAATGCAATACAAATGTATGGCGTTGACGTTATCTATATAGCAACTAAAGAGGTTTCTTTGACCTCTAGTTGCTTTATCTTCAACTACCGAGACAATAATGGGTAGCTTTTTGTAAACTCTTGATTCAACTCGGGAGCCCTTCTGCCCCTCGGACACAATGTTATGTGTCTCGAGGTGCGTATTAACCCTTCCACTAATATTGGACGTTATAAATTTGTAGAGGGTTGGAACGCAAGTAATCGGTCTCGCGGGGACGAGGTAGGTAATTCCCGCAGTGAGAAAGGGTGGAAATTCCTCGGCAATGTCCAAGGAAGTAGGGGAGGATAACGCTTGGATAGGTTGGAAATGAAATCGCGATTGGAGTCCAAGCAGTTCTTGGTAGTATTGAAGTTTTGGAAAGAACAAGTATTCATGAAAGTAGAGAAACAATTGGAGTGGTTATTAGAAACTATTGAAAATGAGGGGGGGGCTGAGAGGAGGGTGCTGCTCCGCATAATATGAAGGGTGTGCACACAAGAAATAATGAGCGTTGTTAGAGGGGGAGACACTTAAGGCATCACAATGAAAAGGGGAGCCAGTAGGGAAAATGAATGCGGCATGGATCCCTTCCGTGCAACAATAGGAAAGATTATTGTCTATCTATCCCAATTTGGAATTAGAATTCATATGGGCTTGTACGAACCTTGAGTGTCTTGACCACAACACTAAACGATTTAGTATCAGAATTTCGTTTAACAACTACTACTGAGGCACGAAGATAGATCACTTGCAGCAGGGAACTGAAACCTGTCGATAAGCCCGAACGCTGCATGCTACTGTGGCTGTGGAAAATCTGTGCCCGAAAGAATTTCTGGCGAGTTTCAAACAGAATCAAGGACTTAAGGCTTAACAATATTTCAGAGAAAAGAAGAGAGAGAAATATGGTTAACACTGATTAGTTTGTCTACCTGTTATGAGTGGCAGTCGTTGGAAATACATTTCAGCCCGAAATTTGTGAAGTTTTGTGTGAAACAAAACCTTATTAGAATCCTGTCCGTCAGTCTGTCTGTCTGTCTGTCTGTCACACCCGATTTATTCGGAAACGGTTAGACCGATTGTCACGAAAATTGGTGAGAGTATGTAATCTGGTGTTTCCTTTACATGCAGTAAGTGGCGCCATCTTGTGTTAAATTTAAGGGAGGGCTCCCCATACATGTGAATGAAGGGTGCAAATTTTTTTTTCACAGAATGTAGCCATGTGGGGTATCCAATTAAAGGTCTCAATTAGTACTTTTCGAAACTGGTTCCATATTTGATATTGGGTGAAACATAGAGGAGTGAGGGCTCAAAATATGACCATCAAAAAGGGTAACAGGTCTCGTTCTCAGAACCTATCCAACCGAAAAATCTGAAAAAAATCGCAGTAGTGCATCTCTACGAAATCTAGGCCTCAAAATATATCCGGTTCCGATATCTGCACAAATAAAGTTAATAATAGTATATTTCCACATTTTAGAAATTTACCCGGCAACCCCCCTTATGTTGATCCCAGAAGTACAAAATTTGGCATGCGTATAATGAAGAACATAATGTACAAGCTAGTCGAATTTGAAGAAAATCCAACTATTATTAACAAAGTTATAGGGGGTAAAACTTTACACTTTTTTGTGAATTTCGTGCACTCTTCAACCTGCATGACGTCATCATCACATATCAATTCGTCAATACCACAACCAAATGAGTTCTTATGAATGGGGTCCCAAAGAATTATTTTGTTTTAGTTTTTTAGTCATTTGTATATGAATATCAATTGTGTATGTAGGTATATAATATATGCGTGCTAATGAACTTTGCGGGTAGTGCCTAATTCAAATAGATATAAGAGGTAAATCGGAAATATGGGTACGATCAATTTATATACGTGCATATATGTGTACGGTATTCGGAAGTAGGCAGTTTGTTTGTTTAGGGTGAGCGTAATATCTATGGTTGTAATATGTACGTATGTCTCGTAGTTTGGAAAAATATGAAGGAATATGTTGGGTTTGTAGCTATATACGGATAGAAAACTGTGCGTTGAAATTTTTTACATAAGATGAACACAAAACCTTTATACTCGAAGCGGGAGCTTCCGGTATTCCGACTTGTTTTAGTTGCTCGGTAGGTTGCGGCACGAAAATTATTGTTGTTTCCTCCTCGTGGTGATAAGACTTGGCTCGATAAGGTTTTCAAGCAACTTCCTGCCGAGTCTGACGTCATGGTTTCCTATAGGTCAGTGTCCCGTGCTGGCCGCCGTAATCTTGTATGCATTTGCACGCGAATCTTGTTATAGGCGAGTCAAATCTTTCTTGATTTTTCGCAGGTGGTGAACCTTCACCATTTGAGGTCCGCGGTGGCTCAGTAGGGCGAGTAGATTCCACCCTTGACAGTCGCCATACATCTTGAGGGATTGGCAAGAGTAAAGCTACGTTTGGGCATTCCTCTCTATGTTCCTATGACCGGGAACCCAGTGGGCGTGCCGCTTAGCCTGTCCAGCCCGTTTCTGCACGGTCCCACTAGGCTAAGGATTGCATCACTGAGTGCAACGCCTTAATGGTCGGAATGGCTACGTCACGTTCGTATTGCCAGTACTTCTGTTTGGAATACACTGGTGAATCTTGGGAGACCCTACGACTCGTTGTATGTATCCGAGAAAGTTTCTGCGCCGACTCAGACCATCTTTGATCTATCGGTGAAGAATGTCATAGCCTTGGAATCCGTCATCGGTCTTCCACTCCTACTTGGTTGGAAAGTCCAAAGCAAATTTCATCGTGAAGTTCGGTTTGCGTATAGAATAGTCAGTAAGGAAAACAGAGTTCCTGAGCTATTTCGTCTAGGACCTTAGTCAGTTAGTTTAGTGAAGGGAGCCGCAGCTCCAAGTACTCAGACCTTTGTTAGGCACATTGTACTATCCCCGGAGATCACTTATTCATCGGCCTTCCGCACATATGCTTCAATGCACTTCAAGCATATGTGCCTGTGATATGAGAGCGCGATATCTTTTGATACTTTCCACTCTCCGAAAAGATCAGCAATGTCAAAGGATGCCATCGTTATGTCGATGACTTCTTGCTTGACCACTGATCACTGATGAATGGTCCACTAGGAACTTCGTCTACGTCATAAGGGAAATAACCAGATCACCATAGAATTTCCTTATCTCCCTATTGGTTTTTTTATGGCCAATTTGTTGGCCAATTGTCGTTGTTGTGTCGCCATCACATAGGTCGTTAGTAAGCACAGGTCCTTTGAAACCACTATGCAGGAGCAGGTCTATCGCTTGTATTGACATACAACAAGTCAGCACGTCGGGAGTTTAAGCCTCTAATTTCCCCACAAACAACCCATGGTTCTTGTATGAGGTATATACATGTCTTACAGCTACTGATCCGACGACTGATAAGTGCAATCGTTACTTTACAATGCTGCAAATTTTTACTGAGATATATGACACTTCATCTACGCCTCGCTTGGTTGTACGTCCCTTTCGAAGGTTTTTTGGGTTTGACGGACGGTAGGCCGTTTGTTCCCGAAACTTCTTAATATCCGGCCCATTGACTATTCCTTCTGCTTTGCTGCCTAATATCATTCGGGGGGAGGTATTGGGGTTACTCTGGACTCCAAGTTGTTTCAGGATTTCAGCACCATTACGCTCCTTTTATAATATCATAATAATGATAATAATCGTTGGCGCAACAATCCACTGTAGGAGGCAATGTGGTCAGCATTGTGCTCGACCGAGATTATTGCCCTGATTTGACTCAGGTACTCATTCACAGCTGAGTCGACTGGTATCCGACGTCAAATCACGATGCAAATCCCTCTGCCACCAGTAAGATTTGAACCGCGACCTTCCGTACGATAGCCTTGTGCTATAACCACTCAGCTATCCGGACACAGTGCTCCTCTTACGGAAGCCAGAAAAAAAACACTTTTTAAGAGATGGTAGCTCGGAAACCTGCCCTCTCCGTCTAGGATCTTACTGTGGTCGTAGAGCTTCTCTATTCAACATTCGGACTCACTTAGTCTGACAGCGTTGCACACCACAGTGTATTTAATCTGGAAGCGTTGGGGTGTAAGAGTACAGCGACTACATGGCAGGACTGCAGAGTCCTGAAAGTACCTTCACACGCGGTCCTTTGCATTCTATTATCGTTCTATTTTAGTTTGTGTTCAGCGTTTGACCCCCAGAACAGAACCGTATGTTGTGATGGGACGAATCACGGTTGTGTACCTCCTTTCAAAGGTCTTCTTGCAGGCGTAGATGGGTTTGTGTTCAATCTCCAAAGAGTGAAAATTTATTCAACTTATTTTGAATAAAGAAAGAGTGTTAAATGCCACTCATATCTGATCATAATGTTAGATATCAGACACTTTGGTGGATGGAATTGCTTTATCAACAATAAACTTTCTCAAATTTTCAGATTGTTTGCTTACTAATTAGTACTGATTTTATTCAATTTTTGCCTTAACAGTGGGAGGGAGTTGGCTATTTTTGATAACTCAAGGAATGTGAGATTCTTAGCACAAGCCGGGTTGCATAGATATTTCTGATTAATTTCATTGTTTTCAAATTTATTCTGCCCTATAACGCATTACTTTATCCAGAACGACATACTCTGATATAATAAGGGAATTACATGAAAGGGATTGGAACACAATAGAATAATTGACCGTTGTACTTGCATCCAAAAAGATATCCAATCAAAAGCACTCCCATACCAGCTCAGCTTTGCTGTCAAAGTCAAAGTCAGTCAAAGATAGTTTTCCTGTCCAGGGCACTTACTGGGTTACTTACACTTCCAGTTCGCTGTATTCCGTTTTTTTTGTGGTCATGTTCCGATTATTTTCACTTGATAATGCTGTAGCTATCGTTTAAAATGGGTATTCTACCTTTTGTCTATACCAGATGTGCCCATTCATGAGAGCCATGGATCCTGCCCATGAGAGTGCTTGGAAAACGTTTCCTCAACTTGGAACTTTTACTTATTGAACAGGAGATCAAAATACTGCTTTGAACTATCTATTTTAATTAAAATGTCAATATCCATCACTACTCTTATCTACGTGGATCAATACCTGAGGAACCACCAGAACCGATTCATTTCCTTAAACGATTCTGGTAAACAAATCAGGCACTCGGTTAGCATTTTCAATCCAAAATGTCATGTTGCAGTTTGCTTGCTTCCAAATCATTGCTCCTGTAATGTTTCCAGCCATTTCTTTCGTTCTGTGTTGAACTCTGTCCTTTAACGTTTCGCTCTGCATTGGCTCCCTTTATAAATGCATTGCTCGTTTGAATAAACACACGAAGCCTCAGATAACAATTGAATTGTGGGGAACCACACAATGCATATAATAGGAAATAGCAAGGAATGTCTGGAAAATATATATCCGCATATATCCATATGGGTATGTATAATAAAAAGGTACCAACATATGTATGGATATGTGTGATGTGTAGGTGGAATGTCAGCAAAGGCTTTTCAGGCATCTCTCAGAGAAAACCATCTTTTCATCTTCGACGTTGTGTGCAAGGAAGAAGGCTTTGTAGGCGGCGGTCCATCTTTTCAAGCGGGAATTCATCACCCGCATCTGGTGATATGGATAATGGTAATGGGATGTTTGGTGCTGCCATTCTATAGCTCAAATTTTTCTCAGAAGGATGATCATTTTTTAGTGCTTTACTCTTGAGGGTTTCATAAATTTATTTTCTTTGTTATCTGGCTCTAATTTTTTCGACTACACAATTTAGTGGCCTTGGGTTGTTGAGTGTTGTTTTAAATTTAATTTGCGGAGCAACCCAAAAAGGATGAAAGCTGGTTTGAAAGCCAACATAAAACCTTTACTTGACTGTCCATGAATTTTTTATGTAGTTTTGCTTAACATCATATACATACATGTGTGCCCGAACTGGGAAAGCTAAACTCGGCCTGATAGCACAAAAGAAGGTTGTCTAGAATGCCATGTTTACTTTCATGCAAACGCAAGGTTTGCTCATATCTTTACGATAAATACCCTCATACGTGAAACTTGCTTAATTTTTTCTCATTGTTTTCATTGTTGACAATTCAAGTGATGTGTTTTCTTTTTATTTTGCAGGTAAGTCCGTGATACAAGGAGCAACTGACTGTCCTTATGAAAAAATACCTATATTTTGATTTTTTCATCCAATGACGATAATGATAATTCTTAATCAAGCAAACCATTGCTTGCTGAGCAGGCAGGTAATGTTGGTTAAGTGAACAAATATTTTTAAGGTTTTGTGTAAAATGAAACGTTATTAAGATCGATTTATTGTCTGCCTGTTTGTCACAGGCACATTTCTTCAAAAGGGCTAACCCGATCCGCAATTCTGTGGACTATGTGGTAGAACTATGCAATCTCACGCATAAAGTGAGTGATATGGATTTCCGTGGAGTTTAAAGGGGGGTTCCCCATTCATGCAAAGGGGAAATGTACATTTTTTTTCACCAAAGATAGTCATATGGGGCATCAAATGGAAGGTCTCGATTAGTACTTTTGGTATTATTTTTGGCGTAAATTGTTAAGTGCACGAGTAAGGAGTCGAAATGTGCAAATTTAAAATGAGACAGGACTCATTTTCGGAATCTACCCAACCTCAAAATTTGAAAAAAAATTACACCAGCATAGAGGACACTATCGCGCATAAGCGTGCCAAGTTTCATGGGAACCCGGCTATTAGGATCAAAGTTATAATGGTTCAAACCTTTCAATTTCCCGCAAATTTACTGCATCCTAAGTCATGTTAATTTGCTAATAATATTGAATTCCTAGTGTGAAGTGCATGAGGTTGACCGCTACAGTGCTTTCTAGATCAAATTTCTTGTGTAAATGGCTTTTTAAAAAGAAAAGGACAATTGGATTTTCAACTATGTGCACATGGAACTGTCATGCTCATCATTCTTTGTATAGAGAAACACAAAACTTTTTATACCTGAAGCGTCTAGCATCTGGTTTTCCGACTTTTTTCAATGATTTTCTTTTATTAATGAATCGTCAATTTACAGAAAATGAAACTAACATCAAGTAATCAAATCTTCAAACTAGGGTACTTAATATATCTCTTTCCAAAGATCGAGGTATGTATGATTGTTAGAGGTTAGTAGAACGTTATGTTTTCATCAAATATCAATATTATTAGATCCTTCTTACAAATATTTGAAGTCTTTTAAGCCGTTCAGTTTTGGACCTTCGCAACAGATCTTTTGCCAAACTCTGCGTTGTGAGTGTGTGCATGTATATGGTATAGGCTCCAACCTCGCGCCAGACTGTGGGTATCTGAAGACCTCGGTCAACTTGGTTATTTTTCGAAAACAAGGCGCCCCTGCAATAGTACGCAGAATTCTGGATTGGACGTGCTGTAATAGCTTCATATTATATATTCTCGCAGAACGCCATAATTTGATCCCATATGCCCAGATAGGCTTTATAACTGCCTTGTATGAAAGGACTTTGAACTCCAATTTAAGCATAAAGCGCTTGTTTAAAAGCCAGTGTAGACTCCTTGCTTTAATGGTTATCTGCTGCTTCTTAGCTTCAATATGCCTTTTTTACGCCAGCTGATTGTTCAAGTGCAATCCCAGGGACCCCTAGATTGGGGAACTTGGGTTCGATTTAAGTTGATTGGAGCCCAGGTTTCCCAACAAAGTGTGAATATTACATGAATGGATTCCGACTCATCGACTTTGATCTTCCAGGGGGTGAGCCATTCCTCAATCCGAAATAGAGGTCGCGCTACGACGCAAGATGCTAATCGAGATTCAAGATCGGTGACTAGCAACGAAGTATCATCTGCGAATGTAGATGTGACTATTTAGTGCTTGTTGGCATGTCTTTTGTGTAAACAAGGAGCAGCGTCGATCCTAGTGCGCTTCTTGTTGTACGATAGCATTGAAGTTGTGGTCACCCGCGGCAAAACTTTTGTACCGAATTCTACCGCCCAATTAGATAGAATTCAAGAATCTTGTCAATATTAGCGGGAAGCAGTTTCTTAATTTTGTACACCAGACCTTCGTACCATATTCTATCATATGCGTGTGCTATGGAACACCGCAGAACAAAATTTCCTCTCCCCCTCCCACTCTCAACAATTCTATGAATTTGTTATGTCGTGGAAGCCAAATTAATGTTCCGGAATTACTTTTTCATCGCCTAGGAAAGGTGAGCGTTTTGATTGGAACAAGCTCTCGAAAAGCTTTGACACCAAGGACAGCAAAATGATTGGTCGATATGAACTTCATCATCATCATCATCAACGGCGTAACAACCGGTATTCGGTCTAGGCCTGCCTTAATAAGGAACTCCAGACATCCCCGTTTTAAGCCGAGGTTCACCAATTTGATATCTCTAAAAGCTGTCTGGCGTTCTGAACCTACGCCGTCGCTCCATCTCAGGCAGCATCTGCCTCGTCTTCTTTTTCTACCATAGATATTGCCCTTGTGTAGACTTTCCAGGCTCCTCATCTACACACGATTAAGTGTCCCGCCCACCGTGACCTATTGAGCCGGATTTTTTCCACAACCTGACGGTCATGGTATCGCTCATAGATGTCGTCATTATGTGGGCTACGGAATCGTCCATCCTCATGTAGGGAGCCAAAAATTCTTCTGAGGATTCTTCTCTGGAACGCGGCCAAGAGTTCGCAATTCTTCTTGCTAAGGATCCAAGTCTCCGAGGAATATATGAGGACTGGCAAGATCATTGCCTTGTACAGTAAGAACTGTGACTCTATGGTGGAACAGTTTTTGTAAGCTGAAATAGGCTCTATTGGCTGACAACAACCCTGCGCGGATTTCATTATCGTAGCTGTTATCGGTTGTGATTTTCGACCCTAGATAGGAGAAATTAGCAACGGTCTCAAAGTTGTATTCTCCTATCTTTATTGTTCCCGTTTGACCAGTGCGGTTTGATGTTGTTGGTTGGTTGGTTTTCGGTGCTGACCTTGCCACCATATATTTTGTCTTGCCTTCATTGATGTGCAGCCCAAGAGCTTGTGCCGCCTGCTCGATTTGGATGAAGCCAGTTTGTACGGATCGGGTGGTTCTTCCCATGATGTCGATATCGTCAGCATACGCCAGTAGTTGGGTGAACTTAAACAGGACCGTACCTCTCGCATTTACCTCAACATCACGGATCATTTTCTCGAGGGCCAGGTTAAAGAGGACGCATGATAGGGCATCCCCTTTTAGTAGACCATTATTGATGTCGAATGATGTTGAGAGTGATTCTGCTGCTTTTATCTGGCATCGCATACTGGCCAGGGTCAGCCTAGTCAGTCTTATTAATTTCGTCGGAATACCGACTTCTCTCATGGCCGCGTACAGTTTTACCCTGGCTATGCCATCATAGGCGGCTTTAAAGTCGATGAATAGATTTTGCAACTGGTGTCCATATTCCAGCAGTTTTTCTATCGCTTGACGCAGAGAGAAAATCTGATGTGTTGCTGATTTGCCTGGAAACCTCTTTGATATGGGCCAATGATTTTCTGGGCGTATGGGGCTATCCGGCTTAGTAAGATAGTGGAGAATATCTTACAGAAGGTACTCAGCTATTCTATCGGCTCCTGGCGACTTATGATTTTTAAGCCGATGAATTGCACGGACTGTTTCTCCTATACTTGGTGGTGGCAGTATTTGTCCGTCGTCTTCAGTTGGCAGGACCTTCAACTTGCTGATGTTCTGGTTGTTCAGTAGCTCATCAGAGTACTCAACCCATCGCTCTAATATGCCCATTCTGTCGGAAATCAGATTTCTCTCTTTGTCTCGGCAGGATGAGGGGATTCTGGGTGGTGTTGTTATTCGAGCTCGGAGCACCATGCCAACGGGATAGTGATCCGAGTCTATATTGGCCCCCCTATATGTTCTGAAATTCATCAAGGCTAAGAGGTGGCGGCGTTCGATCAACGCGTGTTCAATTTGATTGAAAGTGGTCCCGTCTGAAGAGGCCCATGTATGCTTGTGGACCGTTTTACGCGCAAACCAGGTACTTCCAACGACCATTTCGTGTGACACTGCTAATTGAATAATCCGCAGTCTGTTATCATTTGTATTTTGGTGTATGCTATGTGAGCCAACGTATCGCCTGAATACGGGCTCCGTCCCTACTTGGCTGTTAAAATCCCCAAGTATGATTTTGATTTCGACGGTTTGCTCTACTGCCTCGTAGAAGGTATCCTTTTCCGACCCTGCTCCGACTCTGTCTCCTCTGCAGGGGCGCTGGTGCTTGATCTTGGGAAGTGGATTTGTTGTGTAAATCTCCGCAGATTATACAAACACTCGGTAATTTGCAATATGCTTTTATATGGCCAAATTCTTGTTAGTTTTGGAATTGCACAGGCTTATTTTTTTTATGAGATTCTTCAACCATAAATTTGCAATGGAGGAGATATTCTACAGTTCTGCGCCAAGTACCCTTGGAGCAATCCACTCATCGGCTATCTTGGGATAGTGAGTTCCACTCTATTAGCCAGCAATGTAATTCTTGCGCCTATCCCCTGCTGCTCCAGTCACATGGCGTGCGGGTGCCAAACTTGTGCGCCGGTGTTGACGAAGGTTTGGAGGTTTCAACAGTGGGGGTCACTTTCCATGTGCAACTCACATATAACAAGACAGAAAGAACACTAGCACTGAACAGTCTTAACTTGATCTTCATGCTGTGATAACGGCATTTCCAAATTTTAGGGAAGATAGTGAAAGTAGATCAAGCACTCACAATGCGTCCAGTGATATCCAGTTCGGTGCCACCGTCGCAGAAACCACGCTTCTTCGATATACACATAGATCAACATTAATCAACATTAATGCAGGTAGGGATAGTACGATGATGCGTGGGGCTAAGAAGTTTGGCTTTGTTGGATTCGTTTAGTCCAAATTTAGTTGCCTCTCTTTCCAAATCCAGATCCAATTGGCCAAGATCCAAGATGTTTAGATGTTTGATGAAAGATATCATGGTCCACTGAATTTTTGCACGTACTTCGGACAAGCCAGCATGAAGAGTGTCACCGATAATCAGGACAAATAATATCAGTGATAATATGGAAACTTGTTGGACTCCGAGATTTTACCACTTGCAGCATGTCACATTTTGCGACATCGTCGCTCTGTTGCTCTCTGCTGCTATTCGTTTCTCCGGAATGCCTCTCCTGCGTAGAGCACACCAGATACACTTCATGGTCCGTAGGGGGGCTTACGTGGTGAATGCAAGAGGATACGGAGTGGAAACCAGCCTGCTTCCTGTCGATCAAGATTTCAGAACTCCGTCAAGCCCAGCGGCTTTACTCCGTTTGAGTTCATTGATGGCCGAAATGATTTTTCTTCTGCTTGGAGGAGCGGTCCGTATCTACATGCTACGATGACTAGCCATTTCATCCATAAGAGGAGGAACATCACCGGATGTGATACGGTAAAGAAGCGGGGTGAAGTGTTTTTTATAGCTCTTGGTCGTCATTGTGGATGAGGAGTTGACCGTTAACGTCGTCCACAGTACCATCGAATGGTTTGCGACCACATGCAAGCTTTTTCGTGATGCGGTATACACTTTTGGAATCATTGCATTTTGCGGCATCTTTCGCTTGCCTGACCACCGTAATAGCGAATTTCCTTGTTTCATGGCACACAGTATGTTGAACTTCTTGTGATCTCCCTCAGAGTTCGAGCGCATCAGGTCCGCATACATTCGCAACGGGCAATAGGACCTTCGACACCTTCCGGTAAACGATCCGCTTTCACGGTTCCACAGCCAGCCAGATCTTATGACAATCCTTCAGAACGTGGCCGACTAGTTGCGTAGCACCCGAGAAAAGTGCATTTTTGATGGCGGCTCAATTCCCATCGATGTTCTCTGCTGTCCGATCAGCAAAATAACTTTCCCACTGTCGAACGGCGGGTCATACATACGGTCGATGTTGAACTTGGGAGGCCGACGCTCTGCAATCCTGCGAGAAGTGCCGGACGCAACACGCAAAGGAACTTGGATGACGATCAGATTGTGGGCCCTTGTGACGCATATCCAGAAGACAACTGTTAAATCTATTGCTGATCGCAAAATGGTCGATCTGGACTAGTTATTGTTTTCGATGCTTATAGGGTCGTTGTAAAGCTAAAACACGTGGTCTTTCCTTTTTACAAATAAATTTTATTGAGTGTTCATCAGTGCTTAGTTAATTAGCTGCTAAGTAAATTTTATTTGTAAAGTGTGTTAGGTGGTAGATCTAATTACTCGTGCAGTGTCGGTCAGCAGAAACCTAAATTATCTTAGGGCAGGCTCTGTTCTTGGATAATATTGCACCAATGACTAGTCGGTGGAAGCTGCGGAAATTTGCAAACCTCCTACCTTACTGCCGCTAAGACCGCCCTTCCTCATAAAATATTCGAGTATAGTTTTGCCAGGACCCCCTTTGGTATTAGGCATTCCGATCAAAATGCCACTGTTAGGAAACCTCTCCCGAGTGGCGTGTAGTTTCTCGTAGAAAGCATCTTTTGCGAATATATTAGAAGTCTCCATTGATGCATAGCTATGTACAATTGTCATGCGCCTTAACCTGGACCGGAATCTTGCAATTAGAAGTCTGTTAGAAACCTGCTCCTGGGTAAAGAGAGCACGCCTAGCGGTAGCGTCAGGAACAATCCTACATCGGATTCGCGTCTCCTACCACTCTTCTTTTCAGTGTAAAAAAGCATGTTGCCATAAGGGTTTTCCAGAGTCCCACCATCTTACTTCACTTAGGCCCAAAATGTCCAGCTTACAGGTTCGTATTGCTTTTAGTCACCTTTTATGACAAGCAGGACAGGCTTTAAGTGTATTTTTAAGTCCCAACTTGCAAGGCAAGCAAGCATTTCTTCAATTATACTTTCCAGTACTACTCTTCTTTCCAATATCTCATTTAGACCCTTCATCTCTTCTTCAAATCTAGGACAATCACAATTAGGTGAGCTGTCTAATTTAAACCTATATAGGTATTTACGGTATCCGCCATGCCTCGTGAGATCCTACTTGAAGTCATATTTTTCACAATTTTCGGGTCCACCGATCCTCCACGCGCGTTCTCGCTGTTGTTGCCATCTGTTCAACGATCCCTCCCTTTCGGCGTTTTTTACATTTCGATCAAAGAAAGACCCCGGCCCATGATAATGCGTGTCACCACGTCTACCAAAATGTGGACATCATTCCAGCTATCGCGTAAGCTAAGATAAATATGTGTGTATGTGTGTGTGGTGGGGGAGAAGCTACAGCTTCTGAGCACTCAGGCTTTGTTGGCCTATTGTACTCGCCACCCCCGTCAAACGGAATATTCCGGATTCGTTAACGTATCGTAGGATTTCCGTTAGTTATTGTAATCCTACCCGCCGCAACTGGAGTACATCGGCACCAAGGATCTGATGCCTGATGCGTCCATAGGCGGGGCATTCACATAGAATATGCTTCGTGGTTCCCGCTTGCTCATTACAGGAGGGACACGTATCATCTTGAGTAATTCCTATTATGAACATATGCCCAGTTAGTCAGTTATGGCTTGCAAGTCCTCCTGCTTTTCGACCGGGTAAACTTTGCGGTACGCATGTTCGGATCTGGCACGAAAAGTTTGGTGTGTCGAGCAGCATTTAGGCTCTGCCACATGTGATTGTGGGAAAATTGTTCTCAGTTTTTGACACGAAGACAGACTTAGCCAATGCTACTGATACTCCAATTGCTGGTTCCGGTCCTGGCATAGGGGAGATTGACCCGTCTTTTTCTAAAGCATGCGAGATTTCATTTCCTTCTACGCCATAGTGACCAGGTACCCACAGTAGTTCCACCGTATTGAATCTAGAAATAGAGTTCAAACGGTTTCCGCATTCCTGAACGATTTTCGAGGTGATCAAAGGACTACTCAACGCCATCCATGCAGCTTGGTTATCACTGCAGATTGCGATGTGCCTGCCCTTCAAACGCTCGTCAATCACCCAGTTTGCCGCCTTTAGGATAGCATAAACTTCGGCTTGGAAAATCGTTGCATATCGTCCCAAAGGAAAAGCCCACTTCTCATTTTTATTCGAGAGGTAGACTCCAGCTCCAGAACCCTCTTCCGTTTTTGAGCCATCGATGTCAGTCGGTCTGGGACATCCCAGTTCTGTGCTTCTATGCTTCTCTACGCTTCAGGGTAACTTCATATCTTCTACCAAACAGATGTATGGGGACACGAGAATCGGAAGGCATTGTAAGAACTGGATTCAGCACTCCCAGCAACTCTTCCAATGCTCTGTGTCCCCACATCCGTTGTTTCCCCATAGATCTAATCGAATTAGTCTATGAGCTGCTCTGATTGCAGTGCTTTGAATAAATATATCCAGGGGCTGCAAATTCAGTAGTGCATTTAGGGGTGCGCTGGATGTTGTGCTCATGGCCCCAGTGATACACAGACACACAGTTCTTTGCAGTGTGGCTAGTTTACGGTGAAACCCCTTTTGTCTCACCTTAACCCACCACACTACGGATGCATAAACGAACATCACTCTAATGATTACCACATGAGGCCTGAGTCGCCATGTCGAGGCAAAGGTCCGTCTGCACAGCCCATAAGTTGTGAGAGCTCGTTTCATCTTTATCTCTACATGTTTGTTCCAAAGAAGTTTTTTATCTAGAGTGACTCCCAGATATTTTACTTCTTCAGAGAGTTGAAGGGTAGTACCCCTCATCTCAGGGAGACAAAGTCCATCCAGTTTTCTCCTTTTTGTGAATAATACCATTGTGGTTTTATATGGATTAACTGAAAGACCATGTCTGAGGCACCAACTGTCTATCAAATCAACGGAACCTTGTGTATTGCTACACACCATTCCGAGATCCCGAAGCACAGCCACGTCATCAGCATAAGCTTAAGCGTGTATTGGCAAACTTTGTAGTTCGCATAGTAGTGAGTCGATCAGCATACCCCAATGAAGTGGCGAAAGCACACCTCTTTGGGGGCAGCCCTTCGTTGCTTCTGCAGTCAGATAGCGATCGACACCCACCTCAGCGCACTGCAATCTCTGCGTTAGCATAGCATGGATCCACGAACACCCCCATCGCGTACTCACCATTCAAAGTTGCATCCTCTATCTTTGTGACTAAAGAATGAAGAAACTCACAGGACTTCCCACGCTGGTAAGCATGTTGATTTTCATTAAGTGTGTGGGACCTAAGTGCGTTTCCACGAATGTGATGCTCCACCAGTTTCTCCAAATCTTTCAGCAAGAATGAAGTCAAGCTGATCTGTCTGAAGTTCTTTGGATTAGAATAGTCATTTTTCCCAGGTTTCGGTACGAAGACTACCTTATCCTTTTGCCACCTTTTTGTGAGGAAGGCACGTAGCCCATAGCAAGGCATTCTCGAAAAATATTTCTTAGAGGTCGCTCTAAGTGCTCCATACCCTCCTTTAGCATTGCCGGATAGATGCCATCCATGCCAGGTGCTTTGAAATGTTCAAAGGACAGTATGGCAGCTCTCACCTTTTTATGGGTAACAACTGCTTTCGCAGTATTACAGTTCTCCTTGCAGCGCTTGCGTGTTGAAGGCTTTGCAAGCACCCTCAACTCACCTGTTCTCCCGGGTGGTGTACTTCCTGGAGGGTCTGTACTGAATCCAGTCTGGAGCTCGTGAAAGTACCGTCGGGTTTTCTAAGAGAGTCCAATTTGGCCGACTCATCCCTTTTAAGGGCTCTGCACAGCCTTGGAGTCTCTCTTTCGCCTTCCAGTTTCTCACAAGAGGCTCGTATATTCACACTGTGAGTTCCTGAGATTTAACCAGTGTTCGTTCTTATTGCTTTTGCGAGCACGGTTCAGAAATCGCATGGTTGAGTTTTTGCAGATCCCGGTTCCACCAAGGAACCGTTTACCGCTTTGGCCTCGGGAAATAGGACAAGCTTCTTGATAGCATTCTGAAAGTGTGCAGTTTTCAGTTCATGTTCCAGCGCCAAAGGAGTCCTTAGCCGCCTAGGGAACTGTACTTTATTGCCAAAAAGTTCATTGAAGTTTGTCCAATCCGTTTTCCTTGGGTTCCGTCATTGTACTGCAGACTGTTCGTCTGGAATAGTCAGGTTGAATTTTAGGTATCGGTGATCTGATAGTGAGACAGTTTAGCACTCGCCAGTGTGTAATCAACTCTAATAATTTTGAGGTACAGATTGTGAGGTCAATTACTTCGCTTTTTCTCGGTCCCACTAACCTAGGGCGCACCCTACGTTTGCAGTCATAAGGCCAGCTGAAGTGATGCAATCAAATGGCTTCTCCCCTCTTGGATTGCATTTGCTACTGCCTCGAGCTCGAGACCACTTGATTCTGCATACGCCACCAGGTCCCTAAGCTCTTGCGTCGGTGGAGGATACAAAGAACCATTGTGTGAATAAGCGGAAGCAACTATGATGTTTTTCCACTCGCCATTTATTTATGGGAGCTCATACTGTATCTTAAATTCTTCCTATTTTTCATTAAATGCGGGTGAACTTAATCCCTATTGCGAGACCGCAAAATTTTTGCGCTTTTTAACCCTATGCTGCGGTAACCTACTGCTAGCCACACTAAAGCTATCCATCCCTCCTTCTTTCACAATCGGGTTTTGGACCGACACAGGGGAGTTCTCATTATTTTGCCGTCTTGCATCGGTGCTGGTGAAGAGGCAAGTAAATGCATACTAATGTGGGCCTTGTACTAGTTGCATTTATGTTTTTAATTGTCAATGTCTGGCATTTTGGCATTTGCTGAATAGTGGGGGTTCTTTTTGGCCAGCCCAAATCCATCATTTATTGCAATATGTGAATCCCACTGACGAAAGTGGCACTAGAGTCAATAAAACAAAGCATTGATACCAATATAGAAATCAGCAGGAGTTATTGATTAACTCCCTTTAAAATTCAGTGAATCCTTGGGTCTTGAACAATACAGAATAAGTTAGAGCGCAAATAAGCAATTCATACGGGAATATGGTATGCCAACACTGTTACGCAATCATATCTAATGCCCATGAAAGTAACAAAGCAAAAAATCTCCTCATATTTACTACTTTTTATATCGTTTGTACCATGCATTTTCCGCCATGTAATTTATAGAAATATCGATTCTATAAGGTAATGCATTTCAGTATACAAAAGTACATTTTCCGTATACAATTCCGGGGCATGCTTCATCCAATCGATGCAACATAAATCATAAAAGGGATCCTATTCTTACTCGTCTCTGGAAAGTAAGTTGTAACTTGGCGTAGTCAAAGGAGTGGAGTTTCAGGTTCGCGTTCCTAGCGTGCATGCTATAGAACTATTGCAACCATATACTCGGATTGGAGAAGCGAAGCAACTGCATGCACATAAGAACACATACCATACACGTGTTTCAACTTCAGTTCAAAATAGAACCTGCAACCCTACTCCATGTCATCGCAAGGTGACGTGGAAGAGGAGCTCACAACCTACAACTTATTATTATTATCCTTTCGGAAGCGAAGGATGGATGTTTTCTTCACATTTCAGAGTATTACTCCAACGAGCTCCAATCTACGTCGGTCGGGGCCATAGTGTACCTTGTACGCTATGTATGAAATATTATCAGGCTCCGACGGCTGTGTTATTTATGACACAGCGGTGCAATGAGCGTAGGGTTACAAAAAGACAGAGTTGATTCGATTCACTTGAATGCCAAGGCTGAGATACAGTTCGAGATCTACGAGCTCAGCCCGGAGTTGACAATATCCCCTCCCTCTACTCGTATGTGCTTGACGACATTAAATTGACTGCCAAGTCATTCACTTTTATCAAAGATTCTTTCTTCTTGTCTGAGCAAAAGAAATCATGTGATTATTTTTCAAGCAGGGAAACATACGAGTGCTCATCAGGACGCTCATTTTATGTGCGCAAGGATAACGGATGTGCACTGACTTTTACTATGGCTACAACGTAATATGCTTTCAATAGATTTACTTGTCTTTGATTTCTTTAAAACTGATTGCGTTTTGAGTGCTTTAAATGAATCCTCGTATGTGCCTTGATGATGATAGTTATTAGTCTTACTTGCTTTTAAAGGAATTTCTTATAGTAGAGGAAGCTAAAGTTTATTAGGGAGCTTTTCCTCAAATATTTCAAGAGGGAAGGAAAGAAAGCGATTATAAACGTAGTCAATACCTTCTAATGAAGGGTGGGTAGAGTGAAGCGTGAACTGTTAGATTCGGTTACTATTATCTTAACCAATGCAGGTATTATGATAACTTCGGAGTTGATTTGTTTTTCACTTCATCTCACCAACTTCGATAGATTCAATAAAGGTCAAAATTAATACCGCCGCTTTATCGAAGGGTGTACCTTGGTTTAGGCTGTGTCAGTCGGACACAAACTGGGGATAAGCTGAAATACGCATACACAGTTACGACAGAAAGGTAAACTAGATATGGAGAAGGAGTAAGGCAGTTATTTTTTGTGGAGCACTGTTTCGGAAACCTAATACTGGCGGTAGCCGTGGACGAGCAATGGCGCTCCCGGCCATCGATATCCAGCCACCGTAGTATCCCGATAGTGGATATTACGATACCTTATTTTATAAGAGATAACAATGGAGTGTAAGCGAGATCCACACCATCCTTTTTTAATGATTTTGGGCCTTCCCAGGTTACTGTTGAGGGCGGCCTTGCTCCTTCGCAGTTAGTCGAGATTTCATGCGCCACTGAAACCACCTGTTTCGGCACAAACGGCGAATGTAGAATGCAGAAAACCGAAGGATCGTTTTTGGTCACGAAGGACGCATAAAGCGGCCTATGATAGCATAGCCAGGGTAAAACTGTACACGGCCATGAGAGGCTGATCCTGACCAATGTGCGACGCCAGATAGAAGCAGCAGGATCACTCTCAAGACCATTCGACATCAACAACGGTCTACGACAAGGGGATACCCTATCATGCGTCCTCTTTAACCTGGCCCCCGAGAAAGTGATCCGTGATGCTGAGGTAAATTCAAGAGGTACAATCCTCTTGAAGTCCACCCAACTACTAGCCTTTGCTGACGATATCGACATCATGGGAAGAACCACCGGAGACGTACAAACTACCTTCATCCAGATCGAGCAGGCGGCGCGAGATCTTGGGCTGCACATCAATGAAGGCAAGACAAAATATATGGTGGCAACGTCAGCACCAAAAACCAATCAACCAACAACATCAAACCGCACTGGTCAGACGGGAAGAATAAAGATAGGAGAATACAACCTTGAGACCGTTGATAATTTCTCCTATCTAGGGTCGAAAATCACAACCGATAACAGCCTACGATGATGAAATCGGCGCAGGGTTGTTGGCAGCCAACAGAGCCTATTTTAGCTTACAAAAACTGTTCCGCTCGAAACGTCTCTCTTACTGTACAAGACAATGATCTTGCCAGTCCTCATGTATTTCTCGGAGACTTTGCGAACTCTTGGCCGGGTTCGAGAGAAGAATCCTCTGAAGAATTTTTGGCCCGTAGCCCACATAACGGCGAAATCTATGAGCGATACGATCAATACGTTACGGTGGGCAGGTCACTTAATCCGCATGGATGAGGATGATCCCGCCGGAAAGTCTATAAGGCAATATCTATGGTAGAAAAAGAAGACGAGGCAGAATATCTACTAAAAGCACAGGTTTTGATGAAGGGAGGGACGTAGGTGACATCTCTCAAATATAAAGTAGCAGTAAGCAAGGAAACGAAAAAAGGTGACCGGCGAAAGTTGGTAGTTCTCGGTTGCGCGAAAACTGGTGAACGAACAATTGATCAATATTAGCGGCAACCAAGGGCAAAGAGAGGCAGAAGTCCAAAAAGAAAGACACCCACGTTCTGTGCCAATATGTTTTGAAAGGTGAAAGCGAATTGAACTAGTGTGTGAACCATATCAGGGAAATACGAATAGGCGATTTGATCCTTGAATTAAATAGATCCAGCTGGATATCAGCAGATAGTTTTTTAGATAGAAACTCTGTTACGAATGTAATTGGAGGTTAGAGCCGGAAAGCAGTCAATAAGAGCCGAACCCAAGGATCTAGATGAGGTTACATCACGGGAAGGTATTTATATTGTGCTACAAGGATAATTTAATTTTATCAAAATAGAGTAGAGTGTCATAAGAAGGATGAGGAAGGCGTATGGTGGTAAACAGACTGCGGCCAGGGTAAAAATAGATTGAATATTATCGAAAAAATGTGTCAAATACTGGGAAGAGGGTCATCTTATCAAAGACTGAACTGGGGATCCACGACGCATTCTATGCAAAGGAAAGAGGAAATGGTCAAGCACACATTGCAGATGATAGCAGCTATCAGGGCAGTTGAATCGCACATTGAAATGAGGTTAAAATTAGTCTCAACCAGTGAAAAGCAGCTCAAGGTCTGCTCTCACAAGCCATTCAAGAATCGAATACGGACGTAATGTGTAATATGCCAACCATACCAAAATTTCGGTAATGCTACTTGGGTGAAAGGTACGTCTGGGTATATGTCAATATATGCATGTGGAAGGCAAAGTGTGCCAGAAACACTTAGTTTTGAACAATAAGACTGTATACAGGAGGCGTAAATTCGGCAGCAAAGGGGCGCGGAATATCTTTGTGTGTCTTTGGGGTAGGGACGACGTAGCTAACTAGCCCGTGACCTATATGGTGAATGTATTGGTGTGTCGACGAGTGTGACGATGACGTTTAGAAGGTTTTCTTGGTTGTGCGCAATGCCGCAGGCCCGCAACCACGTGGGTACACACCAATGTATTGCATCACATATATGGCATTAACATTAGGCCTTATGAGCGGAATTTTTCTCCCGCGTTGAAGATGCGCAATAATTTTTCTCTACTATAGAATTCCGAACAATGCTCTGGGAGTTGAACCTCCTCCTCCTCTAACGGAGTAGGTTTGCGTGAGTCCGTGTTACGACAGATACGATATAAATGATTGTAAATCTGAATCTTAGGCCGCTTCAAGGTCTTCTTGCGGGTCGTTGGTAAATGTCTTTAATTCGGCTAATTAGTGTTTGGTGAAGGGAATTTTTTCTATACTTGGTGTCCCTTCTTACTGAGCTTGGTAATTCGGAAAGGATTTTTTGGTATAATACACTGACTAAAAAAATACATCATGACAGCAAGTGCTCCTCAAAGTTCCATATTGATAGCCCTGCTGTGGAACATAATGAAGATGCTTTGTTTCCGCGTCATTTTGCAGATGATTTGGCGGTAGTTACGAGGCACCCCGAGGTCTAGAGCTTTATGGAAGTTGAACCACTCATGCTATCTAATCGTGGTTACGAATGGTTAAATTGAACCTGGCGGACGAAAAGGCGCAGGCGTTTCTTCTTACCAATCGCAGTATAAGGGCGGAAAAATGGGAATGGGTGAAAATTCCATACATTGCTGCAACCTGGCATCCATAAAAAAATGTTAGTCACAGACAAAACAGTATTTTCTGTCAGTCTGAAAGGAGAAGATGGGTCATTCGCCGAAAATGATAAGAGCCTGTTCCTACTCCAGAGTATTCATTCTCCGGGATCCCACAGTGACAATATTATGATATCTTAATCTCATCATAAACTGGAGACTACAAACGGCTAGAGTAAGGTTGTTTGTGGCAACTTTCAAAGGAATGAAATTCATCACTATCATCATCAACGGCGCAACAACCGGTATTTGGTCCAGGCCTGCCTTAGTATGGAATTTCAGACATCTCGGTTTTGCGTAGAGGTCCACCAATTCGATATCCCTAAAAGCTGTTTGGCGTCCTGGTCTACCCCATCGCTCCATCTGAGCAACCAGAGACATTTTCCTTATAGACTTTGTAGGCTGGGTCTTCCTCATCCATACGGATTAGGTGACCCGCCCACCGCAACCTATTAAGTCTGATTTCGTCCACAACCAGACGGTCGTGGTATCGCTCATAAATTTCGTCGTTATATAGGATTCGAAATCGGCCATCCCGCGGAAGATTCTTCCCTCGGACGCGGCCAAGGGTTCGAAATTTTTTTTTTCTTTTTTTTTCTTGCTAAGAATCTAGGTCTCCGAGGAATACATGAAGACTGGCGCGATCATTGTTTTGTACAGTATGAGCTTGGGCTCTACGGGGAGACATTTCGAGCGGAACTGTTTTTGTAAGCTGAAACAGGCTCTGTTGGCAGCCAATAACTCTGTGTGGATTTCATTGTCGCACCTGTTATCGACTTTAGATAAGAGAAATTATTAATGGCCCAAGTGAGATTTGGTGTTGTTGCTTCGTTGTTCCCTGCTGCTGGCTTTGGGACAATGTGCTTTGTTTTGCAATCATTAATGTGCTACTCAAGATCTCGAGCCGCGTACTCCATTTTGGGTGAAGTTAGGATGGACCACTGATAAGGTGGGTAGCATGACCGTGACTAGTCCAGTATTTCCAGGATTCACAGTGAGTTCGTTCCGGGGACACCACCTATGGATTACATGTAAAGTTGTATTCAAACATATTCACACGCATACTGTGCGCGCAAACTTGCCGTTATTATCATGGCTAGATCGTGCGTAAATGCTTGTGCAAAGGTTTTTGTGTCCTTCAGTAACCATAGTAGCGTATCTAATGATTGCGGAGAGCGAACCTCTCCCCGCGGACAGCACCTAAGATATCCTGCCCCAATAGCAGTAGCTTGATTTTTTTCCAGTGGATCGATTCCATGCTGTCATAAGTGACGGCACGTTCGATGTCCATTCTTTTTCGGACATCTTTTTTCAAATTTTTGCCGTGAGCTTATGGAGTGCTGTCTCCGAAGATTTACCTTTGTGGTGGGCGTATTACCTGTATAGGATCTGCGGGATCCTAAGTCCCCATCTACTTGATGGTGGACCGGACTGAATGAGGAGCAACTTACTCCCTCGTTTTTTAGTCCATGGATCCCTAGTATTTGAGCGTAGCACCCCAAGCATTAAGAATTGAAAAGTGCCAACACCTGTTGGGCAGAGGTGAGGCAGCGTCTGATGAGTTGCCTCTGCCCTGGACGAAACCGTCAGTCAAAAAATTTTTGATTTTTTCAATTCTTAATGCTTGGGGTGCTACGCTCCAATACTAGGGATCCATGGACTAAAAAACGAGGGAGTAAGTTGCTCCTCATTTAGTCCGGTCCACCATCAAGTGGATGGGGACTTAGGATCCCGCAGATCCTAAACAACAACCTAGCTCTAGTCTAGCTTAGACTACAAAGACTGGGGTTTTAAGTCCAATATAATTCGCAACCTTGTCGTATTTTTGCGATGATAAAAGGGAGCGTCTTTCCACCTGTTGGTACTTTCGGTCACGCTGCTCCCAAGGCAGAGGTGAGGTAGCGTCTGATGAGTTGCCTCTGCCCTGGACGAAACCGTCAGTCAAAAAATTTTTGATTTTTTCAAGTATTACCTGTAGTAAAGTGGACACTCGGGGATGTATTTATCCCTTATGGACCGTTTTCCAATCCTTTTGGTAGGAACGTAATTACACTGCATACGTGTAGGTGGGTTTCCTGGGTAGAGAATAAATACCACTTTCACATCACGCCAGTTAATTGAGATATAAGCGTGTGCTAGGCATGCATGGTATATATTCCTAATATGTAGATCCACGGTATCCATCTCCTCTATTACTAGAGCAGGAATGATGCTATCTGGACCTACAGACTTGTATTTATGGAACGACTTAAATGCCCATTTAACTCACTCCAGTGATATTACTTGTCAGGATGTCAGATTCCTGTCTCTCGGTTAAGGGCAGTATGCACCCGTGGTTCGGCCCCAAGATAAGATTTTGAATAATGTATAGGAAGTGCACTTCAAACAAATGGTTTGCCATTCATCGCTTTCTGTGTACCTTCCGCTCTCTAAACGTAGATATTCCAGGTTCTAATTACGCATTTTAGCAAGGATCTGCTTCATCTTTGAGGATTTTTGTGCTTCTTTATACCGATTCGAACGACCGGTTGAATCACGCTTGTCGCTCTCCTCTGTTTTGCCAAATCCGAGTTCCACCATGTGTTTTACCCTTCTTTGGCATCTTTAGTGACCAGCTTTCTTCGAAAGCTTCTCTCACGTTGGTTGTGATCATGAGGGTTGTCTTCTCAATTCCAGCAATTCATTTGGTGTGACTCCCAGCGATTGTAACTCGGGCGCTCAATTCTATTTCATACGTCGCTCATTCTGTCTTCCGCAGATTCCAAAATGGAGTGGTTGGAGGCTGCTCATTACAAACAAATGTGTCTTTGATCCGAGAGCGTAATATATCTTATATTATATTCTCACTCTCCGACAAGAGCGACAATGTCGGGGGATGCCACCGTGGTGTGAATCACCTCTCGCCTGACAGTGAGGATCCGCAGATTGGTTCCTACTAGATACTCTAATAGTCTCGATCCTCTCGCGTTGATGTCAGAACTTCCCCAGCATATGTGGTGGGCGTTGGCATTACATCATGTTATTACCCCTACGCCTTTACTTTTGGCATAGTGGATATCTCTGATGAATATTGCACTGGGAGCTTCTTCTATGTCATGGGGGAAGTAGAATCCCTTATTTCCCTATTGACCTTTTATGGTTAGTTTGACCATTATGATTTTACCTACTGCGACTGATTATTATTTTGATTTGATTCAGGTACTTGTTCGACTGGTATTCAGTATTCAATAACGATACAGATCCTTCTGTCATCCGTGAGTTTTCAACAGCAACTTTCGCTGTAACACCATAGGGCCCTGTTACTTTGTTTTACCCTTATTTGTAAACTCCTCGGAAGACCTGCTCCACTTATCCTTCGTACAATAATAGGTTGCCTCCCAGACATGGGTCTGGCGAAAAACCGAATCAGCTTTTTCTGTTCAGTTCTTTGTTCAAAGTAAATCAATCATGGACGAAACTTTTACCCCCGAGGCAAGGCTAGTTGAAACTGGTGGGAGGGGCAAACTCAGTTTTTGACATAATCACACTTTTGGGGGAGTTGACACGCAAGTTAAACGTAGGTGAACACCGTCCATTATAGTAGGCAAGATAGTTACTAAAATCATCATTGAGAATAATATCCGACTCAAGGGCATCTACATATAGGCAAGAATCGGACACGGTGGCGCATAGGCGTGGTCGATCATTATATCTACTAACAATTTATAATGACTATAAATAAATGATTTCCTAGAATTTTTCATGAACAGAAATGTTATTGAAATTGTGCACTATATCAAATTCATTCCATAAAATTA
This sequence comes from Hermetia illucens, assembly GCF_905115235.1. Lineage (NCBI taxonomy): Eukaryota > Metazoa > Arthropoda > Insecta > Diptera > Stratiomyidae > Hermetia > Hermetia illucens. Next base: position 129,478,338 of record NC_051850.1, on the reverse strand, counting down.
GAACTTTCTATTTCCACTCAAACGTATCTGTTAGCACTATACACTCTCTATATAGTTCCGAATGTGTGAAAGAAAGTTTTCACACTTTACCTGAGGTCCATCCAAAATTCCATATTTATAACTCTCCCTGATGAAATGATTTTAATCCTGGTAATTCTCAACTTTAAATTGTACGATTTTCTAGAATTTTATTATCCATCTCGTTCCATTATCAGAGATTTATGCTTTCTCCGTGAAATCACTTCGAAAATAAAATTTCCACAAGAGAGAAATTGTGTAAATTTAATCCGCTTTTTGTTTATAATCCGAAATATATGATAGTTGCCAAATGGCTTATTACATTTACCTACAATTTAAGTGGAGTTTGAATCGATCCCTTTTCTATTTAGATACTTTCCAATTTTTAATGCTTTCTGATGATTTTCTTTTGATTTTTCGAAGTGTGAAGACAATCCGAGAAAGAAATTTCCAGAAAGTGTGAAAAGACTCGAGAAAATTATGTAAATCTGATTTTAATACTTTTAAAATTCATATGAGCTCCCACTTGGTTGCGCCGAACTTGAACGTGAAATGTCATAATTGAAATGAAATGCATTCTTCGTGGAGTCATGCAGCAGTAATGGATTCGGTTTGGACACCTTTTGGTTGACCAAATGGCCCGCATGTTCCAAACCAACTCTTGCGTGCCAGGTATCCCGTATGCATTTGGAGTCAGTGGATTCGTCAAGAGGTGTTAGTTGCTAAATGCATAAATTAGGCGTATGCGATGCGTTCTTGTGGGTGGAGAGACTGTTATGCGGCGTGAAACAGTTTGGTTGGTGTTTCTCTGGTGATCTGGTGATCTAATGTGATCTGGTGATCTAATGTTTATTAGACAGCGGACAGATGTATTTTTAGATATACCTCGAATAGGTCTCCGTGAAGTGTCTATTTTCAGATATTTGAAATGTGTCTTTATAAACAAAATTTATTTATTTCCTTGTACTCAGATAGAGACATCGCGATTGGAATACAGATTTAAGGTGGCAACTTGATTGCCAATGTGTTAAAAGTGGAAGTATATGAAGTAAATTTTTCCAATTCTTAGTAAATAATTAAATTAAATTACTTTATACCATAGAAATGCAATGCCAAAAGTCTTCAGAAGACCTCCTGAGATGATTGCTCTCAATCGCAAATTTGGACTTCAGGATCAAAATTAAGGAGTGACAGAAATTAGCAAATGCAGCTTCAACCGCTGTTTCTCCTTAAGCTATTTAATAGAATTGAAGTGCTTTATTGCAATATTTCTAGGATTTGTAACAGAATGGGTCGTGAAACGTGGAAGTCTGTGGAGCTGATAAGTTGGCTTTGAGAAATTCAAAGGTTGCTTCCTTGGGGATCTGTTCAGGTACACCCGGGTAACATTTGGATATTGACTTTATGTGCCCGTAGTCCAGTGGTTCCAACATTAGGATTCGTATAAGATGCTGCTTTCTAAATCGCTTCTGGAAAATTTAGTGCAGGGATACTGCTTTTACACACCCAACCAAAAAAACCAGGCACCTGCATTCGTTATTATTGATTTCATTTTCATTATAAAATGACTAAGCCCATCTAATATAATGTTATCATCATCATCATCAACGGCGCAACAACCTGTATCCGGTCTAGGCCTGCCTTAATAAGGAACTCCAGACATCCCGGTTTTGCGCCGAGGTCCACCAATTCGATATCCCTAAAAGCTGTCTGGCGTCCTGACCTACGCCATCGCTCCATCTTAGGCAGGGTTTGCCTGTCTTCTTTTTCTACCATAAATATTGCCCTTATATATAAGCTTTCCGAGTGGGATCATCCTCATCCGTACGGATTAAGTGAACCGCCCACCGTAACGTATTGAGCCGGATTTTATCCACAATCGGACGGTCATGGTATTGCTCATAGATTTGGTCGTTATGTAGGCTACGGAATCGTCCATCCTCATGTAGGGGCCCAACAATTCTTCGGACGATTCTTCTCTCGAACGCGGCCAAGAGTTCGCAATTCTCCTTGCTAAGAGCCCAAGTCTCCGAGGAATACATGAGGACTGGCAAGCTCATTGTCTTGTACAGGAAGAGCTTTGACCCTATAGTTTGACCCTGTGGCTAGAAGTGGCTGTCTATGCCGGAACGCTTCAACTCACATCAGACTCCATCTACTGAACATGAATTTCACTGCTCTGGGAAGAGACCCGTCCAAAGATCTAGGGTTATTCTCTCACATCAAAATATCTGATAGTAATTTCCCCTAAATAGGACATAGCGCGTCAACTTTTCGAGAAGTTTGCATTTCTCCATTGTTCTGCACTATGTAGCTCTAGGGCGATCCATTCACCGTCCATCTTGGGAGCATATTTCATTGCTTAGCATAAGCCGTGATGGAGTGGTCACCCTTCCAAAATGAGCGGCTGTCACCTCCTTATCTACAAGTCAACATGGATCTGACCTACACATATTTTGGGGAGTTTTCCCATTTATTATTGCCGCAGGACAATGCCCAATGACATGAAAAGTTTGAGTTTCCAAGTAATAGTGGTACTCATTTTCTATGCGCTATTCCCATATGTGCCATTCACAGGGAGAACATTGGCGCGGAACAGTTCTACCTGCTGTTGATGTTGAGATATCCGTATTTCCAAATTTGCAGATTTAACGCTGTTAATGCGTTAATCTTAGATATGAAAAATGATCATCGCCATCGATGCTCTGCCCATTAATTTAGGTCTGTCAGGATGCGTTGACCCTTCAAACTGACAATCTCGGTTTGGCTATTGTTCATTTTCAGTCTGGCTCTGTTTCTCCCTCCTCCAAACCAAGCCTTAGTCGAGCTGTTTGTGGAAAGACGTCATGATTCCTGCATCTACTCCGGACAAGCCAGCATGAAGAAAGTCATTAATAACGAAAACAAAAGGAATAGGCGAGAAGGCCATGGACCTGTTTTGGACATCACATTTTTCTGACTTTTTACATCATTGTAGCATTTCGTACCATCATATATTGCTCCGATAATATTATAAATATTAGTTTTTCCGGATGAAAAGCGGATAGAGCACTGTCCCACCATATTTTACAGAATGTTAATGTGGTTGATGGGAGTATGCGGAGCGGAAGCCAGCCAGTTCTCTATTGATTAAGCTTCCTGCAACGTTCCAAGATTATTTTAGCTATAGAATCTTTGCGAAAGCACAAAATGGAAATACGAAAATTGTCGCACTCATTCAATACGCTGGAGACGATCTCAGATTTCCACGATTATCCAGAGCCGCAACGAATAAAGTCGTTTGGAGACAAGGCAAAGGAAATTTGTCTTCTATTCGGAGGAACAGTCCATATTAGCATGTTACCTTGACTAGCCATTTTATCCGTAAGAGGAGTTTAGAACCGTGATGAAGTGCTACTTCTACAATTAAAGAGTTTACGAAAAGTTCTTTCCTGATGGTACATATGGCTCTGAAATCATTTTTCTGGGGAAGCCTAACCGGCGCGATAGTGAATTTCTGTTTGTCACGATGCAAATTACGATACCCTTCCCGAGGTTTGTCAGGTATCGGCATGACCAGCAGATCAGAAGCGGGGTCGGCACAGCTTGTCTTGCCACTTTGCTCGGTCATACATCATAATCAACATAATCAGATCATCATCTAGCGCATCAAACCATCACCGTTTCGGCTGGCCTTTTGGTTGTTTCTCATGGACTTCGATGGTCAGAACAATCTTGTTGAATGAGTTTTTATCGATGAGAATCGCATGTCCACACCTTCGAAGACGTCTCTCTTACAATTTTTCCACGGTCGCTGCAACTCTATATCAATCGATCCCGCCACTGGTCCAACGCAACATCTTGGTCTCCAATTACCGCACAGTAACGTTCACTGTTTTTGGTAGTTGGACAACGCTGAGAAGCATAGAAGACGACAGGGAGGGTGACACTGGGGTGAATTTTTGGTTTGAGATGTTCTTTGATTCGTTGATCACAAAGAACGTTGATAGCATTGACCCGAGACATATAAATCCCTCAGTTCTCGTCAGGTCGCCGCCACTGACAGTAATAGTGCCTGTTTCACTGGCGTCGGTCGTGAAAAATTCTGCTTCATTCAGATTCATTTTCAGATCGTAATGTATGAAAAGTTGTTCGAGCTTCAGCTTCTTTGGCATGGGGCAGTGTATAAGTCACTAAACGGTAGATGTTCCGTGTGACAACATAACAAGAACAGGCAGAAAAAAGGCAAAAGCATTTCCTTGATGAACACCGACAAAGATGCGAAGCAGTTTTGATATACCTGTCACACTTTACAAATTTTACTCTTCGGATGGCAGTAGCAATTTAACCTTGTAACTTCCTCTGACATTACGTGAAGCCACAAAGCATACCAGATGAGTTCGTGTGCGAGATGGTCAATCGCCTCCTCTAGATCCAGAAATGAATGAAGCTGCTGCTATATGGTGTTTGGGCCCCGAAATACCCTCGGTCTTGATACATTCAAAAGGAGGTGTACATTTTTTTCAGCAATTATAATCATCTGAGGTATCAAATGAAAGGACTCGGCTAGTACTCTCCGAAGCCGGTTTTAGTTTTCACATTTGCTGAAGTGGTGTTGGTGGGAAGTGTGGGGGTCGAAAAAATCTAAAAAACACAAAACTGCCACAATATGGTGCCTAAGCTCTGTTCGCCTGTTCAAATAAAGTTAATAATAGTATATTACAGTAATTTTTAGTAATCGACTGCAAAGTTTATCCTAGAATCATGAAATTGTAGTAATGTAGGCTGTGTTATAGAATATGATCCTATCAAGTTTGGTGGGAATCGCACTAATACTTGCAAAGTTATAACAGGTCAAAATTGTCGCTTCTGTGCAAAGTCTAAGACTTTATGTGTTAGTTTATTAAAGTTAATATCTTGCTTGATATATGCGTATACATTACGTATTAGGTACAGATCGGGCAAATGTTCACTCAAAAATTTGCTAAGCTTAGTAGTTTATCCTCCTTTACAAACAATTTATATTTGTTGAAGGGAATAAGCTGCTTGGATGCAAAATAAAAATTGTTTGTAAAGAAGCCGATTCATTTCTCCGGTGGTCAAAGTGGCAAACATCTCTTCTGTCATCGTAATTGGGCCGAAGTAGTTGTAGAGCAGTCAGTGCATTTTCGCCGCTCTTTCTTACAAGAATAATAATCGTCGGCGCAATAATCCATATTGGATCAGGGCCCTGAAGTGTGTTAGAGCACTTCATTCACGACCGTAACAATACACTACAGGATACCTTATAGGAGACAATGTGCTCAGCATTGCACTCGCCCTAGATTATCACCCTGATTTGACTCAGGTACTCATTCACAGCTGAGTCGACTGGTATCCGACGTCAAATCACGACAAAAATCCCACTGCCACCGGTGAGATTTGAACCACGACCTTCCGTACGACAGCCTTGTGCTCTAACCACTCAGCTATCCGGACACGCTCTTTCTTGGTCATCATTATTAATATTGATTCAATACGGTGGAACTACTCTGGTACCTGGTCACTATTGCGTAGAGCGAAACGGAAGTTCGGATGCCTTAGAAAAAGAGGGTTCAATGTCTCCCACGTCGCACCTGAAAACAGTAATTGCACATAGCTACTGTGTGGGTGTGTATGAGGGGAGGGAGAGGCAAAGCCTCTGAACACTCAGACGTTAGTGGTCCATTGTACTCGATTCCCCCGTCTAAATTAATATCCCGGATTCGTTTATGTACCCAGGATTCCGTTAGTGGATGTGATGCTGCCCGCTGCAGTTGGAGCACATCAGTATTACAAATTTGATGTCTGATGCGTCCGTGGACGGGGCACTCACATGGAAAATGTTCCGTGGAATCCGCTTCCTCATTACAGGATGGACACGTATCATCTTGGATAATTCCTATTCTGAACATATACCCAGCTAGTGAATTATGACCAGTCAGAATGCCCAAAATACTTCTGCAAGTCTTCTTGATTTTTTACAGGATAAACTTTGCAGTATGTTTGTTTGGTTCTGACAGGAAAAGTTTGGTCTGTCTAGCAGCATTAAGACTTCATTATGGGAAGCTTGTTTCCAGTTTTTGATAGCAACATCAGCCACTGCTCCTGGTACCCCAATTGATGGTTCCGGTCCGGACATGGGGAAAGTTGAAGCCTCTTTTGCTAAGGCATTCGAAGTTTCATTTCCCTCTGCACCACAATGACCAGGTACTAAGGGTAAATCCACCGTATTGAATCTAGAAACAGAATTCAATCGATTTCTACATTCCTGAACGAGTGATCAAAATACTACTCAACGCCATCAATTTAGCTTGACTATCATTACAGATTGCGATGCGCATGCCCTTCAACCGCGCGTCAATCATCTAGGTTACTGCCCTTAGCATCGTATACACTTCATCCTGAAAGATCGCTGTGTATTGTCCCAAAGGAAAAGTCCACTTGTCGTTTTGATTCGAGAGGTAGACTCCTGCTCCAGAACCATTTTCTGTCTTTGAGGCAGCGGTGTAGAAGACGTCAGTATATCCTGACACGAATTCTTCTGGTTGGTCCCAGTTTTCTCTCCATTCCAAGGTAACGTCATATCTTCTACCAAGCAGATGCATGGGGATCTGCGAATCGAAAGGCATTGCAAAAACTAGATTCAGTTCTCCCAATGACTCTTCCAATGCTCTTTGCCCCCACGTCCATTGTTTTCCCATCGATCTAATCGAATTAGTCTATGAGCTGCTCTCATTGCAGTGCTCTGAATAAACAAAACTCAAGGCTGCAAATTGAGTAATACATTCAGAGCTGCTTCGAATGTGGTGCTCATGGTACCGGTGATACCCAGACGCATAGTTCTTTGCAGTGTGGCTAGTTTACAGCGAAAACTCTTTTGTTTCACCTTAACCTACCACACTACAGATGCATAAGCGACAACGGCCTAACGATAGCAGCACATATCCACATTATTACCTGAGTCCTAAGTCCTCATGTCGAGGCAAAGGGCCGCCTACACAGCCCATAAACTGTGAGAGCTCGTTACATCTTTACCTCTACATGTTTGTCCCAAAGAAACTCCTTGTCTAGGTTAACTCCCAGATATTCCACTTCTTCGGAGAGTTGAAGGGTTGTACCCCTCATCTTTGGAAGGCAAAGACCATTCAGTTTCTTTCTTTTTGTGAATAATACCATTATAGTTTTATTTGGATTTACTGAAAGTCCATGCCTGAGACACCAACTGTCAATCAAATTAACGGTGCGTTCTGTATTTCGCAAGGCTATTGTACGGAAGGTCGCGGTTCAAATTTCACTGGTGGCAGTGGAATTTGTATCGTGATTTGATGTCGGATACCAGTCAACTCAGCTGTGAATGAGTACCTGAGTCAAATCAGGGTAATAATCTCGGGCGAGCGCAATGCTGACCACATTGCCTCCTAGTGTACCGTTACGGTCTTGAATGAAGTGCTCTAACACACTTCAAGGCCCTGATCCAACATGGATTGTTGCGCCAACGATTATTATTATTATTATCTGTATTTCTACACACCATTTCGTGATCTCGACCGACAGCCAGCAAAGCCACGTCATCCGCATAAGTTTGAACGGCAGATTTTGCAGTTCACATAGTAGTGAGTTGAGTTGAGCATACTCCACAGAAGTGGCGAACATACTTCGCAGCTTATCTTGTTGAAAAGCAGAAAGACACGCAGAGGTATTTTAGGCATTCTGATAGGCTGATGCCGTGTCAGAATGCTACAGAAAATGAGAACCATAATATGATACGAGTCCATCCTGGTACGAGGAAATGGAGCCTACGGAACACGTCCTATGTAAATGGGAAACTCCTTTAAGCGCATCAGGGATAACATTTTTGGAGTCGATGTTCGTCAGTTGTATTCAAAATTATATAAAATCTCATATGATACACCACCCTACTTGCTGAAAAGTTGATAAAATTCAATACGAAATCCTTGTTTTTCCAAAAGATTCAAGTGCTGCTCACAGCTGGTGAACATCTCTGGTAATGAGTGCATAATGGCGGAGCTAGAGCCAGCTTATTGCGTAAGACCATCGACTGTCAAGTTTTTTTCCAAAGGAGAAAGGATTCATGTAATCTGACGGAAGTGAAATTATCCCTTACTGATGGACAACGTGAAAGTAGACAGATAATGCAAACCAAATTCAAACTGCATGCATGCTTTCTTCCTCGTGCCTAATTCGGGCTCGGGGTTTTTGAGATCTCAATTTCGTTGCCTCTTAAGAACGGGAACATGAAAACTCTTGTAGGGCAAAGGTTAGAAAGCCAATGCAATAAATTGCGAAATTTATTGTTCTACAGAACGAAATTAATTTTACAAATTCACATGATTACCTGGAAATGCGATGCTACCAATTGTTTGCACTATAAACTGGTATTAATCTATTAATATAGGGGAAACTGAAACCTGCCGGCACATGGTCATAAGTAACATGTTTGTTATTCTTTTCTTCCGAATGAATCTGAAATCTAAAGTAGAAAAGAATTGAGATGCTTAGTTGTTTTTCTTCCGTTCGTAAGCCGATACCTATAGCGATTGAGACTGTCTTTCTCCCATTCGCTTTGTACTTTCCAAAGGAAGGAACTCGGAAATTAAGGTGCCAATATCTGTAATAAATACATATTCCTAAACTATCAAATTTCAAGCGCCCCTAGGGAGCCGAATTTTTATCGTCGATTTGTGTATTCACAATCCATGCTAGTTGATTCATTGTTAGGTATTTTAATAGCTGTGGGCATGCACATTTTATGCTTTTAGAGATGTCAGACGTTTCAGAGTGCCATGGATTTATTTCGATATTGGAAATTTCGGGATGTTTCTGATTTAAATTGATATAGTCTTAAAATTAACTAACTATATCTGCAGGAGGGGCATTCTAGCCAAAATAATTATAAGTGTGACATATGACATGATAAACTGTCATCTGAGAGCAATTTGAAGTCGACAGTGGAATTTGCCGGGGTTGCTTTTTGTTATCGATATGGATTTGCTTCCTTATTGGCGTAGAGAATTTCAATGGACCATAAAATCTTTCCTTAAATAATATACCTTGTTTATATTGGTGACATCTGCTGGCTTTGTGACTGAGTCCTACTTAAGATAAACGCCAACAAAGCCAAAGTTCTCAGTCTGACAAACCATTGCACTCCTCGTATTTCTATTGATGGGCAAAGTATTATAGGCGTGGAAGAAGTTACGTATATATCTAAGAAGTGGCTCTTCCGCCGGTGACAGCAGCGAACTTGAAGTGGCGCGACGCATTACAAGCGGTAAATCTGCCTTCTTTTTTGTATAAAATGTGGGAAAACAGATACCTCAACACCAACTTCAAGACTTTTTCGTGTTAAAGTTCTTTCTATGCTGATATGTGGGACGACATAAAAGGCGATATCTAAGGTTGATTACGAAGGAAACAATAAGCACAAAAAAACTTCAAGTTAGCATTGTAGGAAAGTACGGAAGAAACTTGAAAGGAATCTTAAATGAGTAAAGTAGCAAAGAACCAAGATCCCTAGAGGCTTATGATGGATATTGAAATTCCATCAAGTGAATCCAAAGCGAGCGCCAACGGCAGATTGTTGACAGTTTCCCGGAAGAAAAAGGAGACGATAGATTCAAAGAGAATATTGTTTTACCGAATAAACCGCAGGGCTCTGCACTACGACCAATATTGCGGAAAATCATGTGTAAGGATATGCTTAGCCTTATACAGGGTGCGGCTGCATGACTTCTTTTCTTCAAAACTCAATAAAAACTATTGTATGCATCGGAAAATATTTATTTATTTTTTATAATGTAGGTACATGTCTAAAGTTTTTATTTACATTGTTTTGAAGATCAAATCTGTTAGGTGACGTCCCCCATTCTCCATACATTGCGTAAACCGATTTCTGGCGTTTGTCATGACCTTTGTTAGCATAGTAGGTGTTATGTTGGCAATTTCTTCTTGGATGTTAGTCCTGAAATCTTGTAGGCTTCTTGGACGGTTCACATAAACACGGGATTTCAAAAAACCTCATAGAAAAAAATCACAAGAGGACAGATCGGGAGAGCGTGCCGGCCATTCCAAATCGCCTCTAATTGAGATAAGGCGCTCTGGAAAGTGTTCCCTCAAAACAGCCATCGATGTTCTTGAAGTGTGTGCTGTTGCACCGTCTTGTTGGAACCAAGTGTCCTCCAAATCGAAATTTTCTAGCCGTGGGAAAAAAAATTCTGTAGCATGTTTACATACCGGTCCGAATTCACTGTCACTGTAACCTCATTTTCCTCAAAAAACCAGGGACCAATAATTCCAGCTGAGGAAATTGCACACCACACTGTGACTTTGGGTGAATGCAAAGGCTTTTGATGCAATTCTCGAGGGTTGGTGTCAGCCCACTAGCGCATGTTTTGTTTGTTAACCGACCCACACAAATGAAAATGGGCTTCATCGGAACGACATCAAGAAGAAGCTCACACGTGTTCATCCGAGAATTGAAGTCACGTTCTGAAAGTTCCTGCACTATCGCCATCTTATAGGGATGAAAATGAAGATCATCACGAAGAATTCTTCTCACAGAACGATCGGATAGTCCAAGGGCAGATGCGTGTTTGCGCGCAGAACGCCGTGGCGATCGCAACATTGACGCTCTCACTCCTTCAATGTTCTCAGGTAATCTAACGGGCCAAGGGACTCCAGTATGAATGTAGTGATCCAATACCAATTGATTTGCGGTCTGGGACGGGCGCCAACGGGGCTAAATTAAAGCAATTCCGAAATGCACGCTGTGTTGCAATAACCGAACATCCGCTTGAAAAGTAAACCTCAACGGTAAAGGCACGCTTCTCACTATTCCAACGCATGATGGCGACTGAACCGTGTCGCGACAAAACTTTACAGTATCCCCTCTTGAACGAGACAACTAGCGCTTCGCTATGACATCAACTAACTGAGTGGCGCGCATTTTAAAAAAGGAAGTTATGCTGCCGCACCCTGTATAAGCTACGATACTGGATAATGTCAAAGATATTACAAAACATCTTATGGATGTTGAGGTGAAATCATAGATGATATAAATTTGGAGAACAGAAAACCGAAATAATACTTATTATCATAGAATGACCGCATAATTTTCACCCCGGCCAGGATTTTATCTCTATGGCATTGGCGATACCCTATCGAAGTACTCTCATCAACGCTTCGTAGTCGAATGATTTTTGCAATCATCCTGTTGATTTAAATGTCTGGTACTGCTCTGATACTTCTATTCAGTTTTAGCTTTTTGGAAATTTTTGAAAAATTTTCGGTTTGAGAAGCTTTAACTACGTTTGCTCTATGCAGACGACCTTAAGCTGTTTTCCGCTATATCGTCGCCTATGGACTGTGTTTCCCTTCAGAATAACCTGGACACTCTGGTTCGTTGGTGCTCAACTAATGGTTTAGCGCTAATCGTCAGGAAGTATCACTCTATGCACTACTCCCTAAAATCCTCACCCACTTCTTTCTCCTACTCGCTTGACGGACATTCCTTATCCTGCTTAAATTCCACTCAGGACCTCGGAGTCACTTTCGACAATAAGCTCCGCTTTGACACCCATTGCCTCGATGTCATCAATCGAGCAGCAAAATTGTCAGGCGTTATTCTCCGCTCCTCCTCTGATTTTGACTCCATCCAACCCTCCTTAGCTCTCTTCAATTCCCTCGTGAGGAATACCCTCGAGTGATTGTCTCGCCCTTGAAAATGTGCAACGTAAATCCACCCGTTCCCTCTTCTTTAAGAAAAGCTTCCCTCGTGTGGATTATCCCTCCCGCCTCCGCTTTCTGAACCTTCCCTTCCTACAACAGCGTAGATCCTATCTGGATCTATGCACATTCTTTAAACTTTCCTCGGGTCTGATGGACTGCTCCGCCGCTGACGAGATCACCTGCCGTCCTGCGTCTTATAACACACGTAACGCAGACATTTTCAACGTGCCCTTCACGGAGCTCGAAGTCTATTTTCATTCCCCGATTCCCAGGCTTTGCCGAAATTATAATGCAAAACAGCTTGGTCCTTTTAACTTCCCTACTCTAAGTACATAGTTTTCAACGTAGGATAAGTTTTTTTCTTTCTGAGGACAATAATTAATTGGAATTTTCTCTGTTTGTTGTCCGTTAATTAAATAAATAAATAAATAAATAATTACATAAATAAATAAATAATTCATTGTTCAACGATGAATTGACCTCCCTATTTTTCACTTCCAGCAATTCTTTTCGTATGTCCGTCTATTGCTCTTTCCAAGCACTTTTGTATCTTTACTATGGAAATAATTGGTCACATCGATGGAAGTGAAAAAATTATCCTTAGTAATGTTTCGCCCTTTTATAATGAATTCCACTAAACCAATGATATAGTTTTTCGCTTTCGGATCATTTGGTTGTTTACCTAAGTACACATTGCTCTTTAGAGGAAAAGAATCATCGGGATCGGGATCTTTTGGATCTGTGAGATCCAAAAGGTTCTCACCCCATACTGTCGTTCAAAAAGCAGACGCCTTGTAACATATCCTCAGCTGATCTGATTAATCGTTGGGCTCCTGTGCGGTAATCATCGAAACAAAGAACTCGAAGCAGCTGCTATGCTCGCTTAAGAGACAGCAATCATACGCTTCTTGCGTCCGAAAACCGTGAAGGAGTTGAGGAAGTTCTTGGGCATGCTGAAATTCTATCGTCGTTTCCTGCCCATGGCCGCCCAACACCAGTCCGTTTTGAACGCGTACTTGTCTGGCCCCAAACAAAGGACACGCAAGAGATTGTGTGGTCTAAAGAGGCTGTCCGCACGTTTGATAAATCCCGACAACAACTGACTGATGCTACACTCTTGGCATTTCCTCGATAAGATGCACCCCTAGCCGTTTTTGTTCATGCCTCTGACATTGCAGTAGGTGCTGCTCTTCACCAAAAGGTGAATCAAGTCTGGCAGCTGTTAAGCTTCTTCTCAAGACAGTTAAACCCCGCTCAATGGAACTACAGCATCTACGATCGAGAATTGCTCGCCGCGTGTTTGAGCATTAAGTACTTCCGCTTCTCCCTAGTTCACAGTGTTCACGGACCATAAGGCTCTCACATATGCTTTGAAACAGAAGCCTGACAAAGCGTTTCCTCGTCAGCTTCGACACCTGAGCTCTATAAGCCACCTTTCGCAAGGAAGTGTTCCACGCGGTTCCCGCCTTAGCACATCCAGACATCAGGACAACAAATCGACTAGTCATCGAAAAATATTTCTGGTCCTCCATGAATAAGGATGTAAACTCTTGGGCCAGAGAGTGCATCGCATGTAAGGAAGGAAATGGGTTCATTTCCCCGCACTACTAAGCAGTTCCACATCATACACCTCGACATCCTTTGTCGACGCACTTTGCGAGACTTACGCGGTTACAAGTACAATCATCGACTGGTTTACGCGGTGGCCTGAGGCAATACCTCTGAAGGGCATTACGGAGCAATCTTACGCTGAAGCCGTCTGTCGAGAGTGCATCCCTCGGGAATGCAGCCCCTCGAGGAATGCAATTTGCGCCCACCCTTTTCTCGGAGTGAGGGAAACTCCTGGGATTTAAGCGCCAGCGAACTACGTCACACCACCCACAATCCAATGGGATGCTAGAGCGTTGGCCCCGGACGCTGAAAGCCGCCATTATGGCTCTCGACGATCCATCCTGGATTCAGGACTTGCCCCTCCGAACAACCCGACGAGAGGAATTTACTGCCAGCCCCGCGGAGCTGGTATACGAAGAGAACCCAAAGCTCGCAAGTGATCCAATCTTCGACAAGAGATTGGGACTCACAGACTCGGGATTGCTACGCCTGCTGAAAGACAATCTCCGCCGCATTAAAGCCACACCTCCCACCTGACACTCGTCCGCACCTGCCTGCACGCGCAAGGAGCTGGACACGTGCATGCACGTCTTGGTCAGGACGGATGCTGTCCGGAAGCCCCTGATGCTTCCATTTGAAGGCCCGTACCGTGTTTTCGAGCGGGGAGAGCGTTTCTTCCAGCTCGAGATCGGGGGACATAAAAAGGCTGTCTGCTTATCCAGGTTGAAGCCCGTTTGCGCCCCAAATCAATGTCGCGTTCGCTTCGTCGAATGATGAGGAACGCAGTTCCGATTTCAGTCGCTGAAACCCCTAGGTTTCATGTGGGGGCGGAGTGATGTGGCGCAGCAGGGTTAGCAACATTTGAAATTTATTTGAATTTGGGGTGGGAATTATTGAATAATAGGGAAACTTAAAGGGTTGGAAGAAAAATATGAAGATAAAGATAGGCTGAATGTGTATACTATGCTCATAGAATATGTGAGCGCATTTCAAGCCACTTGGATAATATTTAATATTAAAAAATTAGATTTAAAGACGCCTGAGGATATTTTGACCCCCGAGGGAAGATAAAACGTTCAAAATCAATATAGACGATTGCCGCAGAGAACCTCACATTTGACAGGCTTCAGGAAAATTGCTACAATACTGACATCTCTACATATATGTTTACAAAAATTTACTGCAATACTTAAATACCTACCTAATAATCAATCCCCTTTGTATTCCTCTACGGCCTTTTCTTCCGCCCTAAAAATCTCTACCCCGTAGAATAGTTATTTAAATACATAGATATTGCAATTATATATACATTATTTGATTTTTAGTTAAATTTGCTCTGTACCGCAACATCCCCTTTAAAGTTACCATAACAAAAATTATCTTTACATCATCATTTATTGTTAAGTAAATTTCTGTAATTGATATACTAACATAGTTGATGAAAGTGCAGATGAAAATGTAAATATTTTCCCATATCATCAAGGTCCAGATGAATTCTATTAACGGTTTTCCTCTTTCTTCTTCATTTCTAGTGACTTATGCCAAACATACGGACTGCGAACGCCCACCATCCATTGATCATGCCACCATCTCAATGGAGGATCACGAAGATGTGGTGACCGCACGTTACGTATGCGATAGTGGTTTTGTCTTGAAAGGTGAACCGGAAATCACATGCGATCTGGATTCAGATGAGTGGCTTCAGGAACCACCAACCTGTGAAAGATGTAAGTACCAAAAAATTGTTATTTCATAACCGGCTTTTCTATGCTACTTTAAAGCGTCCCCGGGAGAATAATTGTGACACGTTTAGGGAAAGATATAATATGGAGTTCTAAATCTGCTCCAAATTCTGGTTGAATAGGGAAACAGTGTAGTTGTAAGATATATGAAATTCATACTATTATACAATTTTGAATATTAGTGTTAACTAGGCGTTATGGGAACATGCCAAGTTATTCGCTCTGAACAAATTTGATGGCCGGATTTTTTTTGGAGATTCATTAACAATCTTAGCTGCAACTGTTACTTTACATTACTGGCGGGATGATCTTTGATGCCGTCTATATTAGTTAATGGTAGATGCCGATTCAAGGAGGTCAGCATCTAAGCATCTTCCTCACTAGAATTCCATGTGCCGCCGTTCTTATTTGTACTGTCCTTTTGCAATTGTTGATTTGTTCCGTTCGCTGTATTCTACCCAGAGAAAACTGCATCCCTTCCAAGAATCTAGATGAACTTTTCTGACTTTCTTTAAATCTACACGATGACATGAATCTGTATGTAAGACTGACTTCATTTTTGGTGATGATTTTTGAGTTTTTTTTTTATCACTGCAGTATTAGCGAACTCGGTTTCTGATTAGAAGTACTCGTCGGTGAATGCTGCTTTCCCTTAGATAACCCTGAACGCGTTACATTACATATATTGCTATTCCCTTTACTGAACTGGAGAGCATAGAGCAAGATGGAGTTTCCTACTCTGATCAAAAATTACCTTAAGGTATACTTTTTGCCCGCAAAGTTCGGCACCGTTCTTGCTAGTACTATACTAGTGGTTTTGCTTCATTTTTAAAACCTTTAGATCATCTTTGGTTTTAGTTCCAGTGAGTTGATGGTGCTTTGGTGTGAGTTTTGTTTATGTAATATTCCATGAGAGTTTCTCCATGTGGGTTATTCTGAGATAATGGCCTTCTGATGGTAATAATAATAATCGTTGGTGCGACAGCCCCATTGGATCAGGACCTTGAGGCAAGGTCTGTATTGCGCTCGTAGTTGTTATCCTGATATTAGCTCAGGTACTAATTCACAGTTGAGTTCACTGGTATCCGACATCCACACGCGATACAATACCCCTGTCAGTAGTGAGATTTGAACCGCGAACTTCTGCTACAACAGTTTTGCACTCTAATCACTGAGCCATCTGGATATCTGATGATAGTGGAATGGTAATATCGTTCATGTTGGATCACGGAATATTCACTTTTCTCCTTTACTTTTCGACTAGTTAACGACGAACCTCTTTGACTGGCCTCAGCGTTTCAGTAAAATTAGGACCTGTTTGTTTTGTACTTAGCTGAACAATTATGATTAGGTCATTGCAATGTCCTGTATCTGAAAATGAAGGAAGCTTATCCGTTCTAAGAGTTTATCCACTACTATTGGTTGTAATAGTCGGGTTAAGAGCTCTCATTGAGAGTATGTTTACCACAGTTGCTGAAAAACTGCCTTACAAATTTAACGTAGTTTAACCTTATTTTACCTTATTTTTATTCCTTATTTTTATTTCAATGGTTGCTATAGCTGTGACGCAAATGAAGTTACCCTTTCCATAAGATGAATTGCTTCCTAGTATTCACACTGTGTTAACGATAAGAATAACTGATTAGGGTTAAATCTAATGTGTTGATATTCAGTTTTCTCTATATTGTCGGAATGGATTTTCTTTTGTGTGGCTCCTCGACTAAGGTATGAAAATCGCCCTTACCTCTCTCCTTTGGGGAACCTTATATGAAACTTGTTTGACCAAGCTGGTTTAACGTCATTTCCTCAGTCGCTTGCTCAAGGTTCGAGTTTTTGTTGCATCAAGGATGCTTGTTTTTGGCTTTGTGCTTGCCTAGCTGTTTGAGGTTTATTATTTATACAGTGTTAATAATGGTTAAAGGAGTAATCGGAAAATATAACCTCGATATCAATTTTGTTGCTGTTAGGAATTATAATATTCTTTCCAGAAACTTAATTGGGACTGTAGCTGTTTATGACCCTTTCAATCCTTTCGAGGCACCAGATTTTGTCTTCGATGATTTTCGATGCTCGCGCCTTCAAAGAGTAGCAGTCTACGTTTTGCTGAATTAGTTTTTGTATAACTTTTATCTTTTCAATCACTGCTCCTCCAATAGTATTTTGTGTAGAGCCAGTTATTCGAAATGCCATTCTATGCAGATGGTTATTTTAGGTTTCAGCGCGTACCTCGGACGTTAAGGCTGAAATGGTGGGAGCCTGCTGCTGCAGTCTCCGGGAATTACCATCCGGCCTAGTTAGGTTGTGCGTGCAGGAGCCCGGTAGGGGTGGCGTCAGCTTCTGTACTGCGTGTTAAGGCTAGACTTAATGTTGAGTACAGGGTCGCTGGGGAGGCTCAAATTCTCTTCGTATACTGGTATCGTCGACTTGCAACCAAGAGATATCCATTATAAAAATCGGCCGGAATATACGGGCTTGGTCCTTTTCTGAGGTCTCGCAGTATATACTGCACGTTGAGCCGAGGATTTGAAACTTCCGAAATGAGTATTTGTGGTTGGCTCGATGATTCTGAAGAACTGCGTTGTCATTCTGCGCCCTTGTGATTGCCGGAAAATCGATGGTGGCGGTGATCTTCACCTGTCCGTACGCGACATTGTGCGGTCCGGTGAACTCGAAGAGTCTGAAAGGTGTGCATATTACCGTTTTCGGAATGTCTTTCGGAGTTACAGGTATTTGGTGATATGCCTTGACTAAGGCCAAGATAAGGAAAATATGGCAGCCTGCGATAGAGTACACAAAATCGTATATAAGTGGGAGTGGGTTGGAAGTACCTGGTTTATGGCGTTCTTTGAACTGCGAGCTTCTGCCGAGATAATGGACGCACCTTTGAAAAGATAGCTGAGCTAGTATTGTTGATGTGGCGCTGAACTTAATGCTTAACGGACTCAGGGAAATTACGTTTGGTGGTGATTTTCCAGTATTTTTGAAGAAGTGTGGAAATAAGCAGGTCGGTAGCATCTTCAAGAACGAGGAGATGCTAATTTTACCTGATGATCTAAAAGAAGTTTTGAGGTTAATGAAGGGTCTGTTGTGCAGATCCACTAGTAATTCATAGTGGCTTCGGAATTTTGTACCTACGATGGGAATGCTGTTATCCACGAAGGGCCAAAAAAAAACGTTCGTCAAATTCAACACGATGCATATTGTTGAACAATCTTGTGGTGTTAGATAATTATTTCCGGATGTGAGGAGAACTGGTGATGCTGACAGGCGTTTAACCAGTTGCTCCTTCGCCCGTGTATTGCATCTCAGGCCGCCTTTTGCGGCATTTCGTTTTTAAGGTTTCGTGTAAAACAAAACCCATACTCCACGGGAGATAAACAAAATAAAAAGGAAAACTAAACGGTCGGTGACCTTGCCAGTCGTTTTGGTGCATTCAATGAAGTGGGTGCGCTCGTTTTGTGAATTGCTGTCAATCGGCCAAAACATGATTGTCTTAACGTGGCAGCTGGCCTCATTTGCATAAATGATGATTCTGTTGAAGTTTTTCATCACTGGCTCTGTTTGCAGTTCGTTCCCAATATCACCGCAACCTCAAGATGGGTCATGTTATTGCTTCGTTGTCTTATATAGGAATGCCAATGTGTTCTCCTGTGATTCATTACTATTCTCTCTTCTTCAGAGTTGCCTTCAATGTCGAGTCTTATTATTCTGTGGCCCGACATAGAGGGTTCATACGACACCTTCCCATTTCTGATCAGCCCATTCATAGGAGTATCCCTTAGAGTCCTCTAGCCTAGTATTGGTGCTTGCCTCTTGGATTGGCGTTGTTGCTTCGCCAGATTTTGACGTCTTCTTCTCGCAGAACTTCATCCATCTAGCGATCTGGGAAGTGCTTGATATCACCACTGCTTCTCCCATCAATGAAAGCTGGCAGGGGTCTCTAGTTAGGAAAAAAATAAATATTTTAAATTGACTCTAAGGGTGTTCCAAGCTCTTAGTTTTCCGAACGACAAATTTCGAATGGCCTTCTTATTTCCTCCTGGTAGACCACGAGTCTTTGTGGGCCCGTACTATCCCAATGTTTTCCTTGCAATTATTCCGGATGTAGCTTTTAAATTGTAGAGGCTTAGCGCTAGCCATTGCTCTATTAATACTACTTCTCCTGCTCCGACCTAACACTTCTCTGTGTCTCGGTGTTCAGCTTGAGCCCTAAAAGATCCACGGCTAGCCCGTCTAGCCTCTCCGGCTCAATGAACAGCAGGTCTACTTCCCTGCTCTATCCTGTCTTTTCGTCCTCTATGGCCTTGGCGATTTTTTCGGAGTTTCGGTTGGGTTTTTTCACGGTGTGTTCCGGAGTATCTTTCCTCAGTTCTTCTCTGTCCATATCCACAGAGATGTTGCCAAATATATAGTTGAGGAAGCAGTTACGGCATTCAATTGTTAATGCCGAAATCTTGTGTACCAAAGGTTTTTTCCTAAAGTAAAACAGTACATTTATTTTTTGCTCAATTTTTTAACTTAACTATTTGTACAGGAAGCTTCATTTAGGCTGTATTTCGAACGTTGTGGCTTACACTAGACCAATTAAAAGAAGAACGTAGAAGATAGTTCTTTATTCAGTTTTTCTATTATCTACAACCAAAATCTGTGGTTACACATGAGCTCTAGCGGTCCATCGAATGAAAGCGTAACAACTGTCCTCGGTTCAGGGCCAAGTGGAGTTGCTACGCCTTTCCTAACATAGAGTCTCAAGCAAGAAGCTAGCGGAACTCTATCCTTAAAGAGGGTCAAGATCGGCTTGAAGACAACCTGCTTAGTGTAGGAACTTACGCACTCTCCATATCCATGACACGATTTTTCTTTAATAATGTGTTTCCTACAATCGACAGAAATCCATAATTGCCGAGTCTGCAATTGAGTATGAAAAGGCAAGACATCAATCGTCCGTATCAATAACAGACGCAATTCAGCAATATGCATAAAGTGAATAAAAATGTTTACATAAAAAACAGCGATTACTCGGAGCTCATGGTGTGCGCGGTTTAGGTGGGCGTACGGGTATTCGGAGGCAGTATGGGAGATTCATTCACTTTCTACGCTAGCCCGCTTCGGTACTTTTCTATTGCTACGACCCCAAATGTCTGAAGCTTTTGGCGAGGGCTTTCTATATCATAACGCGGCCATCTACCCCGATCGGGGGTAGTTTTCCTTTGCCCACCTAAAGACTGTACTCTAAAGCTCTCTACAATCGTATGTGAAGATCTTTATTTATAGCGATCAATTGGACCAGATGCTTCTCCATCAATGCAGGTTGGAGAAAGTAGTGTGTGTGAGTAGTATATGTGCCCTTGTTATATGACCCCATGTCATGTCAACAGTTCTTCCTTTCAACATTTCTGTTAACGGAGTGTGATCCTAAGCCTTCCCAGTGAGTCATCCGTGGCGCAATCTACCAGTATAGGAACTGGCCGTGTGCCAGTGAAGACGAGCTTCGCACTACATTCCTTACACATCTGCCTGAAGGCAAGGTCTTCGATGATTTCCTACTTCTCAAGGGTGAGAATTTGGTCTGGAAATGATTATGGCATTATGGCCAGTCGGATGGACTTCGCCGTTAACTAGTTAATGGAAGGTTTCCTGGCCCCTACTCGGTATTTCCTTCCTCTTGGGTTTGGTTTGGGTCTCTTTGAAGCATTTCCTTCCTCCCGATTCACCCGTTGAGGGTTTAGTTCTATCCTGAGCCTTTTTGAAATTCTCTTTTGATTCGACGTCTTGCTTCGGATACAATTTGACGCTTATGCCACTGAGGTCTGTTTCCTTCCTCCGTTCGAATACAGTCGATTGTCCTCAACTGCAAACTATCCACTGGGCACAATCTGCGTAACACCCTGAACTGAGGAAGGTATTTTTCATCTCTCGTTTTGTTAATACTTGTAGTAGGGTCACCTCGTACAGGGGGTGTCTATCACCACCAGTGTTGTCGGAAGAGGGAAAATTATGGTACTAAAAAATCTGTTAAAAAGGTACTAAATAGTATTTTTGTATGATCGTACTTGGGTTCCAGGCTTTCACCACTCTTGTATTTTGTGTCGTACCATGTATATTGAGTAGTGTGACTAACAATGTTATTGCTGCATTGTTTTAGCAGAAAGAAGGTTGAAGAGCGCACCTAGAAATACGTATGAGATGATACAAATTTACTCCCATGTAATACACATAGCACAAGGGAGGCAGGTAAAGTGGACATAACCGAGTGCAAAAAAATATTAGTAAGACAAGAACAAGTCAGGACATCGGAAGCTAGACGCTTCAGGTATGAAAGGTTTTGTGTGTTTCTTTTATAAAGAGATTTGAGTATGCATTTGTCCCATTAGCATGTAGCATGTAAAATATGCATATATTATGTGAAAATAGCCACTTTCAAGTGATATTGACATTCATAGTCTTGAATTTGCAGAGGAGCGACAGCTTTGACCTAGTATAACTTTGTTAGTAATAGGGTGATTTTCACCAAATTTGGTAAGATGCTCTATACTGTAGCCTACATTGCTGCAAAATTTTGTGATTCTGAGGTGAACTTAAGGGGGGTTTTCCTGTCAATTACTAAAATTTATAGTAATATACTATTATTAACTTTATTTGGACAGGTATCGGTATGGAGGGTATTTCGGAGCCTAGGCACCATATAGTGGCAGCTCCCTGATTTTTTTCAGATTTTTCGGTTTGGCAGTTCCTCAGAATGGGTTCGTTAAAAAAATGACCACTTTCAACTCCCCGCACCCCCCACCTTTTCAACAAATGTCAAAACTAAGACTGGCTTCGAAAAGTACTAATCGAGACCTTTAATTTGATACCCCACATGACTATATTTGATGAAAAAAAAATTTACACCCTCCCTTTGCATGTATGGGGACCACCCCTTAAATTCGTTGTAAAAGGATGTAACTCACTATATGCGTGACCGTTCACAGTTCCCACCTTTCTACCAAATTTGGTGCCAATAGCTACAACCGTCTCCGGGAAAAATGCGTGTGACGGACAGACAGACAGACAGACAGTAAACCGATTTTAATAAGGTTTTGTTTTACAAACAAAACCTTAAAAATGGACGGATGGAAAGCTAATCAAATTCAATTCAAAACTTCGATTTTAATGTTATGTACTCAAATACATCTCTAAGACAATAATGCATCGAATTGGAAAGATATTGAATCACATCGGGGTAAATTTCAATCGTAGCTTCCTCGAAGACTTCTTAAATCATGTTTGGAGATGTGCCGTGTGTTGGCTTGGAGATTGAGGTTAACCAGGTTAAGGTTTATCGATTGAGGAGACATATAGAGTCGGCGTGGGAAATTACATAAAAACCATTTTCGTGTCGAGAAGGAAGTTGTTATTCTACTGGAAGACGAACGGTTGTCCAATGCCAAAGGTGACGGTTTTTAGCAAATCAAAGCACAGCACATTAAAGTGTACTTCTTTTTCATGTTCTAATCAATAAACACCAATCTATTCACTCTGGTCGTTTTGAGGCCCCAACTAATTTCCGCCGCCTACTTGAGAGTTACCTAGAAAGCCCTGATTTTTTTTACTTTTGCCAGATCACAGAATTGAACACTAAAAGGCACTTTGATACACGCTCTCTTACAAAAACAGACTGTTTTCTCTTTTATTTTTGGAGATGAGCGGTTTTCTTCTGACCGGGAGTCTATTAAAAATCGCTACCCATAATACTGGGCGCATGCTCTAAAAGTGAACCTGTCCGTGCTTCTGGTGACATTTCCAATGTCAAGGGCTCTTTTTAGCGGACTTTTATGCGAATTTCGGATAATGTGGCGTTGTTCTCGAACTGTCAGATTTCACAGTGCGTCGTTCCACTTATGTCCAACTTAGTGGTCTATTGAATATCTTTTATCATATCGTGGACTGCATTCACTGAAACTGTTACTTTGTTTTTGCGACTTTACGAAAATTTGGACCTATTTCACGAAGTGATCATTTTAGACAAACCTGATATTGCTAAATATTAACTTCATTTTGGTTTCTCGTGAAAAGTATTTAAAAAAATATACTAACAAATAAAAAAATACTAAGGCACTGTTGAATCTCGAGTTACTAAATTTAGTGTCTTTTGTACTTAAAAGCGAACATTAATCACCATTCACAAACGGTCTTGGTAGCCGAGAAGTTCGGCTTCTCCAGAGCCACATATCAACCCCAGAGAAGGATAGATTGGTCCGCAGAAAGCCGTATTCCGGAGCAGTGTATCCTGCAGTCTACTGCTCAACCTCTATGCTGCCTTAACTCAAAACATAGTATGATGGCGGGATCGATCATTGGCGGCCTTTTTTTTTTGGGAGCAGAATAGGTGAATACGAAAAAAGAAAAAGATATGTAGGTTATTGCTGTAATGGAGGTGGCACCTGCCATTGCGGTTGCTGAAGCTGTGAATGATGCGGACCAGGCGATGCAATCGGATGTGACGTTCTGCCGATGGTGGTATTGACGAAGAGAAATCATTTGCCAACGTCGTCAACGGGGACCCTACTAAATTTCCTATTGATTCCGGTGATTGCTACGGATGAGATCGAGGCTGTTGTTGCACCTGTGAACGTAAATGATGCTGTGGTGGCTTTTGAGATGAAGGCTGTTGCGGATGCTGCACCGTAGATATAGGCGTGAGAACTGCATCTTTCTTCAAAACTTCAATTATTTACGGGTGAATTTTCTTCGGAAAATTCCCATTACAAAATTCATCGTCATACTTAAACTCATAGAAAATTGATTTCCTTCCGCCCTTCTTTCTGACATTTGGCTTTTTGGGTGGCGAGTTCTGGAAACCTGAAAAATATTCGGGAAATGTAGCAGCCGCGAAATTAACTTGTACTTTTTTCTACTCAAGGTATGAGTGATCGATCCGAGAATTCTGTTTTCCACCGGTTTTTTCCAATTTGAATGATTCTTGCTTTGTTGCTACTAGAGCAACACTTTACTGCGTACGTGCATTGACATGAACCGTTTGCTTCGGTAGTTTCTTGAAGGTTATCGGGGTCACCAATTGGGGGTAAGTAAAATTAATTACATATGTCATAATATTTAAATTTATCATTAAATTATTTAAACATATTATTTATCTTAATCATATTCGGCAGACCCAATTGCCCGCTTCCCTACTCGAATCTCTACTAAGTTCATTCATTCAGCAATTCTCATGACACCGAAAAACAATTTCTGCTGTCAGGACCACCGCGATTTGCACTTGCGTGGTTCATAGCCTCTTGATTTTTCTAGGTTGGGTAGTTTCTGAGAATATGTGCGTGAAAAAAATGATTACTTTCGACCCCGTGCGTTCCCCACCTTTCCAATAAACGTCAAAACTAAGACTTTGGAAAGTGCTAGCCGAGACCTTTCATTTGTTACCGCACATAACTATATTTGATGAAAAAAAATTTACACTGCCTTTTTGTAAGTACAGGGACCCTCCCTAAATTTGACCTAGAATGATGTAATCCACTGTATGCGTGAGCGTTTACAGTTCCCATCTTTCCACCAGATTTGGTGGGAATCGCTATAATCGTTTCCGAGAAAAATGCGTGTGCCAGACAGATAAACTGACAGACGGGCAGACGGATAGACGGGCAAACGGGCAGTTGGACGGATGGACAGACAGGTACGCCGCCGGGCTACAAACTTAACACCTCCCTGTCATCAGAGAACTAGCCTGGAACCGTTTGACACATTACTTCGGGCTAGCCCTTCCGTTTTCCGGGTGTTTGGAGCCTTCAAGTTAGGGAATTCCTTTCACAACGGGGGGGAGGGGGGGGGGGGTGGTTCGGGAGGAAGGAAGATTTTAGTTCGGGGAACATCTTCCCATCCAGTCCCTCCGCCGGTCGGGTTCAATCTTCTTCATAATAAGTAGAGTCCTAACAAAATGCGCAACACGACTCTATCTGCCAGCGCTCCTCAGTATCTCTCTGACAATGTTGTATGCAGGGAGCTCACTAGTGTCTGCCTAGAGCTGTTGACCCTTCACAAGAGAAAAATGTGTTTTCAGTGTAGTCCGCCACTCCATTGCAGAATATACAATCAGGAGAGCGCGCCTTCCTAATCTTGTGCAGGTAAGACTGAGAACCTCCATGTCATCCGTACGAGCGGTTCAGCCACGGATCTGAATTGTTGAAGATCCGCGCAGTCCACCCGCCACTCAGTAAGGGTGCGTTGACGTTCTTCGGGGGCAATCATATCTCTTAAGTTTTCTGCTGCTGGAGATTTTATTTTTACGCTCTTTGGCAATGAGCGCAATGGGGATCACTCTCGCGATCACCATCACGGCTGGTTTTGAGACAGTGCGATAAGCAAACGCCACTCGCAAAGCTCCCCGTTTTTACACTTGAGCAAGATGTTTACGATGCACCTCCTTGTCAAGAGATCAGCCCGCACCTTCGCAACATAGAACATAGCGCACTGCGTTGCGCTGATAATAAGACGCCTCGTAGTAGATCGAAAGAGCTTATCTTCGAGTCGAGCATTAAACCAAGGCATTTAACGGCTGGTTTTGACTCTATAGTCAGCTCGCCGATCGGTATGGGATGCAGGTTCGGGATTTTCTTTCTGGTCATGATGGTTTTTCCAGCTCCTGAAACCATGAGTAGTCATCCATCCGCCTACCCGTCGGATCAATATGTCTATACTCCTCTGGCCCTCTAGTGTTTTAGAGAGCAGGGAACGACCTTTTAGATAATCCCTCAATATCCGCAAAAGATGGATTGGCGCGTGGAATGAGTTTTTAATGTCCCTAGCATATCTGTCCATCTTATGAAACTGGAGGCATTTCTGACATCAAGCGTTATGAGGAGTACTATCCGTCGATATCGGTGGCGGTGCCTCGGCTTGATGAACTGCATCCACCACCTCCATAACAGCATCCACCAGGGATTTTCATGTTTTGAACCCGAACTGAATTGCGGATAAGTTTCCGGCAGCGCGGATCGCTTCAGCGAGTCTACTCCTCATGAGCTTTTCGAGTCTTTCCCCGCCGTGTCAAGCATACACAGTGGTCGGTATGCAGACGGCAGCTCCGGGTCTCCTTTTCCCTTGCGCAGAACTGGTGGTGCTTGTGCAACTGAAGATTCGCATGTTTCAGTGATGGCTGTGGCTGATACAAACATTTGGTACTTTGGTACTTTCATCTGACAATTTCTTTAATGATCAAGGTAGATCTACAAATAATTCTCAACATATCGAACATGTGCTTTAATTGTAATTTGAACAATAAAAAATGTATCTAGGAAATGGGTGCAATAAGACAACGGGAAACTTAAAGCAGATACATTGCGTTAGAGGCAGGAGTACCCATCGACATCTTTCAGTATATTCCCTAAAACAGCATGAAAATAGTTATAAAAATGTCTTAAAATTTTGAATATCATAAAACATGGAATCATCCCCTCTTTGGGGTATAATAAAAAAATATGAATCAGCCTGAAATGAATTCTGTGCAGTCTTGTACCATATTATTGCTTTCACATTTTTACGGTGTTTATGGCCCGCCGGGTAAGCGAAGCAGTTTATGAGTTTTCCATAAATTTCCATCGATTTTAATGCATTGCAACATAAGCACATAATGCTCAAGAGGTTTTCTATTTATTATGGTAATCGACACCAGATTGTGATTCAATTCACTTTATATTGGACACGAGCCGTCGTCTGCGCCAGTGATACCGATGGAACAGATAGCCAGCAGTACTGACTGGCAATGTGGATGATGATGACGACGGGAAGAACATTGGATGGCGTCGGAGTGATCCAGCAATATCTTCAATTATCTGCATTTTCCTGATTTTAATCGAAAAATAAGGTGGCTGCCAGATGGTTTGAAAATGTTTACTGTATCGAGGAAAGTAAAAGGATTTCCGCAGGCTATTGACATTATCGTCAATTGGATTTATGTGGCAATCAAGCGTGCGGAATTGCATGAAAAGAGTGTAATTTTGAATACTAAATGTCCTGGTGGAGGGAGCAGAGTCAGTTGATTTGAATGTTATGCGGAGATTATCCTGGGGTGGTATATTGCAATCTGCGAGTTGTGTAGCGTTATTGTAGGTTTCGAGAGTTTACACAACTTTAATTGACCAATTGTGGAATTCAGTCTAAAAATTCAGTGCTCCAAGCAGGTCGGAATGCATTAGAAGTCCATAATTGGGGACAATTTCTGTAATAGCTCTAATAATAATTGAGTTCAACTTGTAAGTATAACTTGTGAATCAATGACCATATGTGTAGGTGGATATTTTCCTGAAAAGACTCACTGAATTTACCTGAATATTGTCACAAAATCTTCCAGCATTTTATGGTTGTTTCAAATGGAACGCTCCGAATGGGTTTCAATCAGAGCCGTCAGTCAATTTGCCGTTTTTTTTTCAAAAAAGCATTTCTGAAATTGTAGGAAAACTCGATTCTCCCTCTTTCAAGCTATTCCGCATGTACAATTGACCAATTCAAAAAATATCGTTAGCAAAAATTGGATTCTTTCTACGAAGCCCATGCAAACCACATTTTCTATTCTAGCTGGAAAAAATGTTCAAAATTTAATTGAATTACAGAATATTTCGGGGAACGCGTCAAGAGTGGATCTTCAACCGCCCACTACAAAATCAAGTGGAAAAATTCAGATATAAACGGGGTAAAGGTAGCACAGAAAACCTCAACGTAATCAATATCGAGCGAAGCCACTTGAAACGGCAAAGGTTGTACATTCCAATGGAATACATAGAACAGGAATGCCTGGCTTGCCACGTAAATATACACGCTTGGATCATTCATGACAATTTAAATGGCCGTTACGGAGCACCCTTCCATCGAACTGCAGCAAATTGATTCTGACCAGGCTGTACGTGAAGGTGAACCCTTTGTTACTGCCCAATCGAAATATTATTCAGGATTTCCGATTGAATTAAGTAATGTAACGTATGCCAATGTTAAGTGTTTCTCACAAAATTGAATAAACTGTTGGAATCCTTTTTTATTTAAGGACGAAATTGGGGAAAAAATATATAATGGGGTTTCGGTTGAATTGTCTACCGGAGATCAGAATATTCAAATTGGTTGCTTAGTAATGTGAACTGAAATATGAAAATATTAAATTATGGGGTTCCTCTATTGCTGTATTCGGTACACGAGTAGGTTGAATATATTAGGCCGCCCCACAGATGTTTTCGGGGTTATTTTGCAGGCTGGAGTTTCGAGTGGGTTGTGGGCCTCCTTTGGTATATATCAATGTCGTTTGTTATACGTTCACGGAATGAATTTTGATCAACGAAATTCTCTGGAATTCAGAAACAGACGAAAAAAGATTTTTCACAAAACTTGGAATGTCTTTGAAACATGTTAATCGGTAGTCGGCGAATGTTTACATTCAAGGTCTCAACAGTAAGTAAACATACCACATACTCAGTCTGAGAGCTTTTAAAGGAATTCTATGCTTTGACAAATTATGCAACGATGTTCGCATTTTCGTTAATTTAATTCAAGAATTGTGGGATACTTGACTGCTACGTCCTTGGACACTATCTATTATTTTTTATAGCGTCACATAAACTTTGCATTTTTTATTTGTTAGAAAAGCAAGCATTTAGCTTCATTTAATAGCCCCGTGGTTTGGGGCTACACTTCAAAGTCTTCCCAGAAATTGGTGAGTTAGCAAGCTACAAAATTTTGAAACTTCACTGCTACCGAAACGCCAACAACGCCTTGCGTAGCGACTGACCCCACGGCCTCGACCTTCGGTTATCGAAAACGGGCCAGGGTTGGTTCCTGAATGTGTGCATGCTCCTGGATAATAGTAAGGAGGGACTCCAGAATGCTCGCTTTATCCAACTTGGGCGGGAATTCCAACGATATAAGCTGGCCATTCTGGGCCTAAGCGAAGTAACATAGTGGGACACTGGAGAGTACTTCCCCCTCTTGTAGCAATGTTTTTTTGTACTCTGGAATGCCGGGCGGTAGATTATGTGAATCCTGTGTCGGGTTGTTTCTGATAGCTAATTTATGGTGAGCTCTTCTTCTCTTGGATCCCGTTTCTGACAGAGTTTTGATTGTAAAATTCTAATCCAGGTAAAAGAGCATAAAGTTTGTACAATGCTACGCACCAGTGGAGACTTCCGATATAGTGCAGAAGAATGCTTTGTACGAGCAATTAAACGCAGTTCAGGAGACGGTTCCGATAGGTGACATAGGGATCGTGTTGGATTTGTAGATTTCTGCAGCCTCCAACGTCTCGTCATTGGTGGCACATTGTTCGAGCACAGAGCATAAAAAAATGCTCTTTTCTCAGGTACTACACACGCTAGGACACAAGATCTGGCTGACTCCGGAAGCCGGAGATGGGTCGATGAGCGAAAGAAATTGAGGGCAAAGGATGGTGGCCGTGACAAAGTCGAGGGAAAGTCAGAGAATGTCGATGTAGCGTGTGCTCTGACAAAAGGAAATTTGTTGTTGCGCTGGTCAGGCAAGCAAATCGCAATGATTTCAGAAGTGTGCATCACGAAAGAGCTTGCATATAGTCCCAAATCTTTCGGTGCCCTGCGAGAGAGGTTAACGGGCAACGAGCAACTGAAGCGGTGGAAAAACCTTACTCCAGCCGTATCCTTTTGATGAAATGGCTAATCACGGTGCGGATACGAAACTGTTCCTCGAAACAGAGGAGAAATCATTTCGGCCGTCAACGCACTCAAACGAAGTAAAGCTACCGGGCTTGATAGTCTCCCTGCAAAGTTATTTATCGCTGCATCTGCAGATTTTCTACTTGCATCATTATAAACCGCGCAACAACCTCCTCCAGACGTCCGGGTTTTGCGCTCCATTTTAGGCAGAGGCTGCCACGTCTTCTTTTTCGAAATATAGATATTGCTCTTCTAGACTTTCCCGAATGGATAATCCTCATCCATGGGATTAAATTACCCGGCCACCAAAACCTATTCAGTCGAATTGTAGCCACAACTAGACGGTCGTGGATTTTCACTTGTCCGGAAATCATAGGAATTTGAGTTCTTTCCCAGAGAGTGGAAGACGGGGATGGTCGCTATAATGCTCAGAAAGGGCATCCGTTTTGAATGTGACAGGATATCTGCGTGCTTCCTGGGATAGTAGCTAGTCACCCTTGGGGGTGACACTCTGAACACTCAGTCGTTAGTGGTCCATTGTACCCGATTCCTCTGTCTAACGGAATATCCCGGATTCGTTCATGTATTGCAGAATTTCCGTTACAGGATATGATGTTACTCACTGCAGTTGAAATACATCGGCATCAAAAGTTAGATGCCTGATGCGACCAGCGACTAAGTGGAAGTAGCAATTGTAAAAGCGGTAGAGGCTGCAAGGAACGGCTCCGCTGGATGATGGCTAATCTACCCTTGGAGTGCGTCAGTGTAAACGATAATTTCGCTTCTGTTTGAAGGAGCACTCCATATCCGTTTATTACAGTCGTTTGCTACATTATGTGTAAGAGGTATAACTGGTGAAGTGCTCCTTTCACCTATTAAGTGCCTCATCATTCTGAAAGCCGGGCCAACAAGAGATTTCCATGATTCAGTATACTCTTTTGAAATCCTGATTAATTGCGGTAGCCTCTGCTTCCCTGACCAGCGGAATATGCTCCACTTTGCCACTTCCCTAGATTTGACGCTACATGGGAATTTAGGCGCGTCTCATTTGCCACCGTCCGCAGTGATCAGTAGAGCTTTCAGTTCCTTATGTTCATCGACCCGCTTTCACGATTCCTCTGTCAGTCGGATTTTGCGAAGCTCTTTCGGATTGTGGCCAGCGGCTTGCATAATTTTTGGAAGAAGGCTCAGTGCTTATCTACATAAGTGGTCGGTGTTGACGTTGTTGGCTTAACAGGAAAGCGACGATAAACGGTTATGAGCTGATGACCCATTTCGAGGCCTGCTCAGTGTACATATATCTAGCAGACAATTCCAAAATTTATTTATCATCGCGATGCGGTCAACCTGATTCATTGTCGGTCAGTGGAACTCGTGGCAACTTTTGTTCTGGAACAATATTCCGCTAATGATGAGGCGGTTGAACCTGCATAAATCCAAACTTTTCAGCGTTACTTTCACGGTAACCAAAATGGTGCTACTCTATCACGTGCCGGAGCAGGGTATGGTCAAAGCTCATTTTGGTATGTAGACCATACATCACGATCACAATTTCATCTTTGCGAAGATAGTCCCGGACGAAGTTCAATTGCCCCTAGAAAACCTCTTTCCCCGTCCTGGACGGGATACATCACCATACTATTGAAATGGACCTCATTCTGGACTAAAATTTCGTAGTCAGTATCTTTTTGAATCCGGCGCCTAGGTGATGAAAGCGCGCTTTGCGTCGATCGTCATTTTTGGCAATTCAATATCTGCGAAACTAGCCAAGCCATAAGACATGATTAAACAAGTGTGTCAATTAGATGATTTCAAATCTTGGTAGTTCTTGGATCGATTTGCCTGTAAGGAGGTCTACTCCGAGACCATTTTTGGCGTCGAAAGACCATATATTGAGTGCATCTTGAACAAATTGGGAGTGGTAGCCCTCCCTCGTTTGCTGTGAATTTGGCTGAAAACGGCCTCTTAAGTGGTGAGCAAAAGTTGACCCCTTGTCGGCATCACTTATCGCTAGACAACTGGCTGATTGCTTGCATTGGACTGGGTGTTGAGCTTCGTTACCGTTTCCAAAGGGAATAGTTAATGGCTGACGATTGCATTAATTCTCCAAGAAAGTATCCAATCTGTCGTGTATTTTTCAACAGTGATTAGTGCCGTTATGGTAAAAATTCGCTCCGTCGCTCCGTCGGTTTCGAGGCTACTATCTTGCGACTTGCAATACGATAGGTTTATGATGCAATATTTTTTGCGAAAAGGACTTTTGAAAAATCGAAGTGTAAGGACCCATCTTATCGAAATGACTAGAATGACTCATCTCTCTCGTTGATTTCTGAGCTGTCCCAAAGCGTATGCCTTGCATTGGCGCCGTAGCCTATCAATAAGTTGGCTTTCTTTGTTGCTATGGTGGCCGCCAAATGTTGTTTTTCTGGCGGAGCTAACGGGTTGTGCGCCATGCAAGCCGTGGAAATATACGCGTTCTTTACCCCCGCCTTCCCCAGTTTGACCACGACTAGGTCGCTCGAATTCATGTCCAGACACAAAAAACGTGCAGACTCTTCCCCGCGGGCATAAATGTTCTAAGTCTGTCTTTATCAGTGTCTCCTGTGCTGTTTAGCAGATTATAATATTTGCTTTGGAGACCTTCGATGGTTGGGTAGCCTCCGATACAAGGCTCCTGTATTAGTGCGATGTTGATGTCTTCCTTTAGGAGGAAGATAAGTATATTAGGCGTGGCGTACTTCGAGTGCTGCAGATTTATCTGCTTGCATGGGGGGTTCATCAGTTCCCGTCGGACTACCGATCCTCATCTCCTGCAACACCTCGGTGGCGGCGTCGATTGGATCCAGGTCATCGTCCGGTTTTGCAGGGCAGAATATTTTCACCTTTCCATTCCTGATTCCGAACGGCACTTTATAGTTTACTTTTTCTAGTCCCTCCAAGCACTCTTCGTTTATATGTAGCAGGAAAGGTTGGCTGTTCGTCTGAGGGTCCTCCTCCTTGATAACTAACCAGGCGTCCATAGGAATCGTGGGGTTTTAAAGGCCCAGAGTTTGGACGAGCTTGTCCCTATCCATGCGGATGTTCGGCAACTAGAAGCAAGCAACCGGTTTCCAGAGAATCTCGTCCTAGGGGATAGCTTTGAGATTTACACCCTCCCAGGGGTCACTGATCTTAGCGACGTACGAACCGAGAAATAATTGGTGTTCGTAAGATATAATGTGGAACCGACAGCCCACCTGAGAGGAATCAAAGTAGGCGAAGTATCTCGTGTTTTCAACTTTGGCTTCTCAATGACCACCTCCGACAGCGTGGCCTTAACACTAGCGCCGCTAGCGAAATTGCCACCCGCCAACGCTTCACGAAAGTGGCTCATTGCCATGTTGCTGAAGGCTTTCGCAGTTCATGGATCGTCGATCGGCTGTTGTTGTTTATCTGTCTGCAGAGGTTGCTTTGCGTCCAAGCTCTTGCCCACTCTGCTCTGTGTTTTGTTCAACCTCGTCTTCAGATCGATTGCGTTTGATGCTACCCTGCGATTCTCAATACGACTTGTTTAAGATGCGGTATTTTTTTTATGATGACTTCTGAAAAATGGAAGAGGAGTTAACTTCTCCCCGAAATGACTAACAAAAAGGCGAGCAGAAGTTTGTCGACGATCAAAACTGCCTCATTTTAATTTACATATACATACATGTACTCGTATGTATTTAATTCCAGGTTCATTTCCACCTAATTTCATAGTCGGAGCTGCATATCCTGAAATGTCCTTACGTTCCTATGATTTTCAGTTTGCATTATAAAAATATAATCACCCTTAATTAGTTTCTTCTTGAAAAGTTAGCAATGCTGCATCTGCAGTTGAACTCCCTTTCACCTGGAAATCTAAGTGTTCCTGCTCTTCACACTGAACATCTTAATTCTCCGCCTAAAGTTAGGAATTTGCCTTTTCATTACCGTAAACAAAACGGCTAAAGTACAAACTCTTCACATTGCAGTGAGTGTCATTATCTTTGCACACCCGAACATCTTTTTAGTTGCAACGAATAAACGATCCAAGTAGTAGATGCACCTTCGTACTCCTTCCTTTGTGTCCTCCTTTCATATTGTTACATGCCTGCGTTGTTCACTTTACTCTGCATTTCGTTTTTGAGCAACGCCACACCATTGTCAGGGAAAAGTGTTGGGAGTGAGTTCATATTTTGCTTCTAATTGCTCCATCATGTGCAGACTGTGATTGTCGTTTTCGTGCACAACACCCTCAGAATTTACACCCTCCTCTGGCGCCACTCACTGCGTGGGGGATGTAAAGCCTAAAAAAGGGAAAAAGTCTAAAACTCTTTTGTAGAATGTCTGAATGCAAATGCACTCAAGTTGCTGGTACTTGTTAGTGCAGATTTTTTTTGCATCTTTAGATGAATGAATCTGAAAGGGTACAATGTCAAGGAGATATTGTATTATTGTTATGTGTATAAAAACATGTGCATTTCTTAGATCATAGGGAGAGAGTGTGTTTGTTTGACGGCAAACAGAACGTGATGTTGACCGCAATATATAGTATGTAAAGTGGTAGCTGTTTTACAATGTTCACAAAAGATCGAGTACAGTGAAGTGGATTCAGATAATGGGGAAGGAGGAAATTTTCTCCTTTGTGAGAGCTTTGTTATTCAGCTATGCGAAGTTGTGGCACAGTCTTTTTCAGCTGAATGTTTGAAAAGTGAACACTTGGCCCTCTAGGTTAGTTCAACGTACTTTTGGTAGGAGCTCGTTATGTGGCAATCAACAAAACCACCTAATTCTTTCTCAGTAAGATACTATTGAGTATTGTTTTCTTATAAATAATCAGGTCACAGAGTAGCTATTGCTATTGACAGAAGGGTCCTTAGATGGATTTTGGACTAATGGAAAGAGGATTGCGAATAACAACCTTAACTTCACATATAGCAACCTGAAAGTTCTCACATCGAAATTTGGAAAGTGGATGGAACGGGTCATGTGAAATGAAGGATTATGATGATGAAGGCAATAAAAGGATATAAATGGTAAGTGCCCACTTATATAGGGAAGTGAAAGCAGAGGGCCATTTAGTGATTCCTTTATCAGTAAAATAGATGCCAGTTGGCTTTGCTAATTGGTGAACGTCCTTGTTCAACCAAAGAAGAAGAGAAGCAAGGTTAAAAACATTATGGGCTTGAAGTCGAATGACGATCCTTTTTGAGGATGTGTAAAAAAATCTTATTCAAAATCGGTTTATTAT
Organism: Hermetia illucens; assembly: GCF_905115235.1. Taxonomy (NCBI): domain Eukaryota; kingdom Metazoa; phylum Arthropoda; class Insecta; order Diptera; family Stratiomyidae; genus Hermetia; species Hermetia illucens. The sequence continues at coordinate 129,443,308 of NC_051850.1, read as the reverse complement.
CTGTCTGTCTGTTTGTCTTTTACTCCGGATCCTCGGGAATACCGTTACAGCTGGGACAGATGGGTGGGCTGTCCAGTGCATCGCAGGGCCCCAACATTTGGCTTCATCCTTGCGAGGGTTGTAAATGCTGCTTTAAATTTAGCTTCACATTTATCATCACTCCAAGGTATTTAATTGCTGATTTTGAAGTAATTATATGTTTCCTCATTCTGGTGATAAGTGCTGCCTCTGTTTTAGTCTCTTCTAGTGCAAGAGCTGCATCGTTTAGCCACTTCTTTATAGCAATGATTGCTCCGAAAAATACCGCTATGTCATCGGCGTAATCCACTATTGTGGTCTCGCTAGCAGCTGGCATGTTGAGGATATCATTATACATTATGTATAACAGGACCCTATCGAACAACCGCGGAGACAAATTATTCTCTGGATTCATTGCCTGTGTCATACCAGAGTCTTCTACTTGCGCAGTTAAGTAAGTTGGTACACCAATCGACGCCAGAGACCTCCTTAAAAGGGTCTAATTGGTCGAGGTGAACGCGTTTTGCACGTCAAGGTAATCACTGCACAATACCTGCCAGTGCCACCTTTACCATGTATCGTATTTTCAGCTAAGCCAGTGACCGGTTTAATGGCGTCGACTGTTGATCTGGTCGCACGGAAGTCGAATTATTGGTCTGATAAACCTCCAAAGCTCTCTACAGCCGAGAGCAACCTGCTGGAGATTATTTGTTCCAACGTTTTCTGCATAGTGTCCAATAGACATATAGGCCTGTAGGAGGGTCATTTACCAGAAGGCCTACTAAGTTTAGGTAGCATCAGGCAGGATTCTCTCCTTTTTCTTTTTAAGCTTTTTTTGGGCCAACCTTAGTCCAACTGTGGCGCTCTTTTTGATCGGACATCGGCTCACTCGGTGGCGTAAGTGCTTTAGGCACTATTTTCCCGCCTGCTAAGGTTCTAGGCTCCTTCCTCAAAGTGGGTGAAATGCCCTTTTGTTTTTTGGGAACCTGCTGATTTCGAGGATGTTCGTCTTACTTTTTCCAAAACCTCCTTTTTCTCCACCCATCCACGAGTATACGGTTGGATATCGATTCGATCTTTTCCCATCTTCCCGCGATTTGTTATGAAGAACCTTGATGGATCTCACCATATGCTTGATTGCTTGGTGCACGTTGTGTTTATTTTTGATAAATTTCGACAACTCAGCAATTTTGGCTCCAAGAAAATTAGGGATGGCTCTTTTATTTAGGACTGCTGGTCCATAGTCTCCATTCTTCTTTCCGCTAATTGTGGGACATTAACGGAGTTTCGTTGGCCCAGGCATCGACATTGGGGTGCCGAGCTCCCCCGACCTAAGTTGGCACACTATCTCTTTGACTATATTGGTTTATTATTCTGGGTGACCTTCCCATATCCATTTTTGTCCACAGGTCTGCGTTTTCCTCCCACATACTCGTTCTACGCATAAACATGCCCATGCGCGCACACTTCCGAATGCCTACAAATGCACATTTATACGTATCCCCTGAGCATTTTCTTATTCGCACGAAAGGAGGCGCTTGATGGGAGATCTAGCAACTTCTCACACGGGAATTTTTCTCAGAAACTGTTAAGCCGATTGGCAACAAATTTGGCAGGACGGTGGGAACTGTGAATGCCCACGCATGCAGTGAACTAGATCGTGCTACGTCAAATTTAGGGGATGAGGTCTCCATACATGCTAAAGGGAAGTGCCAAAGTTTTTTTTTTCACCGAACGCAGACAAGTGGGACCTTAAACTCAAGGTTTTGATTCGTACTTTTGAATGTTGGCTTCAGTTTTGACATCTAATGCACAAAATTAATAATAGTATATTACTATAATTTTTAGTAATTCACTGCAAAACCCCCCTTAAGTTCACTTTGGAATTATGGATCATGAAATTATATATATTATTGTAAACTACAATAAGAAGCGTCATCTTGCCAAGTTTGGCGGGAATTGCATTGTTACTAAGAAAGTCTAAGACTTTGAATGTCAGTATCAGGTGAAAGTGAATACTCTGACATAATATGTATATATACGTTAGCTTTGAACGAAGAATGTGCGCTCGTAAATAATGCTGCTTCAGTGACACTCCCGTCGCCACGTGTTTGCTCGCCTCTGTCCTACTCAGGCTCGGGAATATGAGGGTATGAGGGGTGGTCCTATTCAGTTTCTTTCATATTATTAACAAAACTTCAAGTGTCTTTGATCCGGTGCGTTGGACTCCATGCTTACCCCCTATCCAAATTTAACAGAATAATGGTACGTAGCCAGGAAGTATGGAAGTTTCTTCTATACGTCAAGTGCGACGGTGTTATAACTCTATCAATCTTTCTTCCATTAAGGAATTTTCTAGCTGATCGGCTGGCGAACGAACAGCCTTATAGTAGCTGTGAAACATTTTCCATGGACGTTGGGTGCAGTATTTGTTTAAGGATATTTCAGTCATCGACTCGGTCTCTAAACTACTGGCGAAGAGTCTCACGTAAAGAGATTTATTATTTTCATCCGGTAGACTTGTGGTACCCTCAATACTAATTTGCTGCTCTACCTCCGAAAAGAGTGTGTGCATGAGTGACACAGCAATCCGAAATCCCCTGATAAGGGTGAGCGGATCAATGTTCCTACGCAGAAACGGAATTAGTTGATTGTCAAAAATGTTGGTAGGCTAATAGAACGCAATTATAGTGGGGATAGGATTTGCTGAAATGAAGTTAAGCGGATGTACTTGGCATTCTAAAGGAGGATTGGCATAGTTCGGTTCGTCACGTCCGTACAAATTTTCAGGGTCAAATCTGAATTTTTGAATTATTGAAGAAAGAACGCCTTAGCGAATATACCTTGTCTAAACTTCACCACGAGATTGACAGCATCATTCAGTATGCCGTTGAGTCAAGGAGCTTTGTTGGCCTCTGTTTTTCTGCGAATTTTCAGCAGCTTGTCTCTGCATACACAAGAATCACCATTGTGTTCCGAGGTCCCTGGAAGCGGGTTGAAAGTTTCGTTGACCTATTTTTTTTAGCAAGAGATTAGAGCAGGTCTACTGAAGTAGATCATTTCGGATCGATCTTATCAAAACTGTGTAAAAATTTACCAACTGGTTTACTTCCGTCTCCTTTCACAGTTACTTGACAATTCCTTCTTATTTTGCTGGAGAGTCAACTTGAACTTTCTGCGAAGGGCTGCCCCTTGCGTTTATTCTCTAACTTTGTACAATATCCTTTGTAGTCGCTAAGGTATTGTAGTGAGGAATTTGACAAAGGCGAAAGAAGAACAAGAAAAAAACGTACCTTCGCACACACGAAACGAATGGCCGGAGAATCCAAGTAAGCTTTCATGGTCTGTTGGTTACTGTGAAATGCCCTAGTGGATAGCTCAGTTGTTCTCTCCTCAAAATGGGAAGCCCCCTGAATCAGTTCTTTACGTCAATATGAGTCCACATTTGTCAGTCGGATTGCTCATCAATAGTAAATTTCAGGCAATATTGATGGCGATTTTTGTATTTAAACATATTACAGGATCAGGCTTCATCAAATCTGCGGTAATAGCGCTATGAAACACCAACGATGAGACACAAATCGCTATCATCAACCTACAGTTCGTCCAGACCATCTTGAATGAAGTGCTCTAACACACTTCAAGGCGCTGATCCAACTGGATCGTCGCGTCAACGGTTATTATTATTATAATCAATCTACCAGTGAATAGGGCACTCAGACTTTTGGCAGCAGAGACTCTAAAAATAGGCTGGGTTATATGTCGGCACAGGAACTGGTGGAACACAGCGATGTTTCAGATGTCTTTACTGCGGTGTGAATGCATTTATCAGTGCAAATGATGGGCTCAAGCAATACAGGAAATGTAGAACGGATTTCGATATTAGCAAGGACTTTGGAGCTGATTCAAATTACATATTATGCAAAGGGACGGAGGGCAGAAGCAATTGCCTGGAGTACAAGAAAGTCCTCTACGCGAATCACAGATGAAGTTGTTGCAAATGAACCTGAATCACTGCGAAGCGCCATAGGACTCACTCTCGCAGGCAATCGACGGGTGAGCTATATCAAAATCACAGTGGTTCCGTTTTGGTCAGATATAAAACAGCTCCAGTAGCGCTATCGGTATACGAAGAGCTGGCTTCTAAGAAAGTAATGGGCTGCCCGGAAGATGGTTTGATCCTAGTGAAGATGAATGGAAGCTACATATATATTCAGGTGATATACCCCACCAAACGCTAAACTTGGGAAATATTAGAAGTTGCTGAGCTCTCTGTTTTTGGTCGCGAGAAGGGCTGGGTGAAAATGATAGCAGAGAACGGGTAAAAGTTTGTGAGAGGCGTGTTCTGCTCGAAGCAATCGCGGAGGTAGACGTGGAACTAATGCATTTTCTGGGAAACGAGCCTAAAGTGGACGTGGCATACACGAGCGCAATTTTAGTCAGAAAGGTTGATTGGTGAGTTAGTGGGGACTATAACCACCAAGCAATCTGCCTAGAAATGGACGGCGGATCGAGCCCCGAAGAGAGCTCTTGTGGATGGGCTGCTTAAATGGATGACAAAACCCTTTGGGAGGGATATGTTTTCTACTTTCTCTGCAGCTTGATCACCCAATGGGTCATGGAAACACGCAATGCAGCAATGGGAAATTCAACTTCTACATAGTGGAACAATGAAATCGTGACTTTGCGAGCTGTACGTTTTTTAGCAAAGAAGCTTTACCTGAAGTTTACTGGAAAACTCAGTAGCTACTATCTGCAGAAGGTACACGGGTAACTACTGGGCAGCTTCAAAAAAGCGAACAGTTGTGCGAAGATTCGGCATAAACCTTTGGGGGGGCACTCTGTCCACATATTCTCAAACAAATGTTTGTCACTTTATGTCCTCACTATCAAAAGGACGGAGGGCAAGACAAATAGCTCAACTTAACGGGTGCGTGGTACCTTCAGTTAGCGAGGAGCAAGCGGAGAAAACATGAGATATGATCGGCGAAAATGAAGTTCCAGGTTTGTATGGCATCCCTGAGAAAGCTTTGAAGCTGGTAGTGAAGATTAGGTGCGATCTATTCGCCAACATCTTGAAGGTTACCTTAAAGTGGGCAACGAAAAAGTTGGTGTTGCATTTGAAATCCAATAAAATGGACTACTACTTTAAAATAGACTACTACTAATCGTCGCATGGTGGTGAACAGGACAAGAGACACATTGTATTCTGGAGGCTGCTGTGCTATTTTGGCGTTCGATGTCAAAAATACAAGGTACATTGGTTGTCATAAGTGTTCTCGAATATTTGGCGAATTGTATCGACAATTACTTTTTGGGGAGGACTCTCCAGTGTGGAAATTATGAGCCGACCAGAGAGTACATCGTCACAATGGGGATACCATAGGGGTTGGTATTAGGCCTCTGCTGTGGAATGCCACGTATAATAGAGTGCCTGTGCTTCCTGTCCAAGAAAAAAATACAATTGCCTCAGAGACAGAAGATGTGGATGTTTACACGGCGGAGATACTTAGCAAGAAAGTTCTGGCCCTGGTGGGGTGGTGGTGACTCATTCTCCTATACCCGTCAACTGTGTAGGCGGATGCGCGTGATTTTCTTTGTCGATGGCTCTGGGGGTCTGTAACGCTTTAAGAATTACATCAGATGAGCCAGTACTGGTTGTGGCGAGAGTATGGAGAAGCCACGGGATCTTTGGCAATGCAGATGGAGGGGGTTTCGGGTCGGTAGACGCATAGGGTCATTTTTAATACTGGAGTATTACTCGAACGAAAACAGTGTAAGATAATTGACCAGATTACCAGTTTCTCCCGAGGCATGGTGGTCGAACTGTTTTGGGCTAGATGATTCGCCGAATTTCGCTGGACGCGGTGTCTCTGCCTTAGGATTTACGACCACCTCAATTAACAAAAACTAATATATCGGTTGATTCCATATATTACCTCGATACGATACAACACTTCAATTTCCATTATTAAATATCACAGAGTAGAAAGCACCTACGAAAACGTACTTTTCTGAAGAAGCAATCCAGCCCTATTAGGTTCATTACCGCAAACTGCTGATGGAAAGTTTGTGAAGAAACCCTCATTTAATCGAATGCAAATTTCAACTTAAGCAAATACAGGCATTCGATTGCAACCAATGAAAATTTCAACAAGTGAACTGACTTTTTCCCTGATTTCTCCATTTTCGATGAACTTACCAGCCCTCAAGTGGTAATCTGAAGCTCTAATTAAACTTTTCAACAAACTAAACTACAAGCTGGATCGCTCGTTGCAATTACCTGCAGTACCATAGAATTCGACTATTAGCTCCCACTCTGTTATCGTCCGATTGAACCTTCCTCACACGTGAAGTAAAGCATAGGGACCGAGCCTGGCTGTGGGTTCCATGGGAAACATCCATTGCTCCCATGTCTTTTTATGCATACATAAATGTTCGACTGTATATGAATGGCATTCGGATTGAAAAGTCCATTTGAAGCATGCTGGATCCACCTAAAGTTCAAATTAAAATTTGATAAAGAGACGGTAAATAGACGTGTCGTAAAATCCGTTTTAATTATGACCTCGAATATTGGAACTTGTCCCAAAAGAATGGAGAGACGTACATACGAGACGATGCTCCCTCGGGCGGATAAATGTCGTAACCATTGAAAAGGGGTTGCATTGAGATGTGGGTACCTGCACACCCTCATATATCACAAGGACATTATTTACGGCACATCACCAAAGTGTCTGCTCTAATATATACTCGGCATTTTCTGCTCAAATTTGGTGGATGGCAAGTGATTTGTCCTCAAGTTAATTAACTCAGTTTGGTCGTTTATCATTTCAGTAGAGATTCTTTTACCCAAATGAAATTACCACCATGAATGATTTACACTCGGACTAACATGTCCTTTCCATCTCAAACGGTTTCTCCTGCTCATATGACCTAATGAATGTTCCAGTTCTCACCGGTTTGAGGATAGGTAGTGGTAAGTGGTCCATCTATTTCTGAATTGTGTCTATAATGAGTTGCCATTCGGGAGTACTTTAGCGGATGAGTGGCAAGGGTGGAATGAAATTACGGTAACTATATTAATGGGGTAAAGTCTGAGGTGGAAAGAAGACCTTGAATCGACGTTGGAATTAATACATGAGAAGCAGGGTGCGCTTCCTCCCATGTCTTTTAAGTGCTGGGAAATGTTTATCTCTAATTTAGTGGTGCTATTTGAGTGAGCAACTCATTCGACCCATTTCTTTCATTGGAATGTAATTTAGTTGATTTAATTTTTATTTGAATCAAATATGGATGAAGATATCGGAGAAAAAATCGGAACGATGTGGATGCCGGCGTTGAAAGTTTGTCATTCGAAATTCCTGTGGTTGTAGATATATGTATAAGGAGGACATATCAACTATTCATTGGTCACGTCTATTCGAGAGTGGAAAGAATCCTCAAGTTGGTTGCACTTCCAATAATTGATGTGAATCCTTAAGAAGGATGGGCCACCGAATTGTCATTAATTTGAGGAAAGCCTACTTAACCTACCTAAACCTGAAATTTGTTTTTATTACACTGCGTCTCGCTTTGAAAGCGTAACAATAGGCATTTTGCGCTTGGTCATCAAACAAAGCCACTCCGAATCCAAATCACTAGCCAGGCTCTATGCTACCTGGCAACCTATGGTACCTGCTGCTGGAAAACGTTTACTTATATATTCGAGTTCAGTCGAATTAGGGGCTTGGGAACGGCATTCTTCATTGGTCTGCTGGAAGCTGGATGAAATACGATGAACTCTAAATCTGTCACTTTCCTATGTGCCTCATATATGGCCACATTTTGAAAGTATACTGAGCGTAATGTCAATACTATGTTTGGTATAAACTAGCAATTCAGAATGAAGTCAGTATTTCTGTGGTAATTTCTGCCGTAGAATGTTCAGCTATCGGAAGATTCAGAAGAAGAACCAATAGAAGTTTGCATTGGCGAAAGCCTACTTTGACAAACAGAAAATTGAAAGCGAAGCTGCGTGGAAGAAGAGGCATTTTTCAGCATGATGTGCAGAAGAGTGGTTTCCGGTAACCGCACAATGAGACACTCTTTACATCAAGATATGGTCCCGAAATTTGGCCAGTGGTCCTTCGGAACATCCATTGGTTGAGTTTCTTAGAGACTAGTATGTAGGAATCTAGGTGTCATTGGCGGTTCCGTGGATCAATCAGCGCTGCTGGATGCCATTTTGATGCCACAAACTCATAAAACTATGTCTGCTATGCTAAGTGCAATTGGACAGAGTCCACTTGACTCAGATCTTTAGAGCCAGCCCGTAGCATTCATGAAGGAAACCAGCTACTAGAGATCTCCTTGAGGTCCTTTGTAACTTCGGCAATGAGAATTGTGTTTTATGCTGAGTCTGGCTGTATGCTGCCCTATAGACCAGTGCCCTGTGCAGCCCGCCGCAATCATGAAGCATTTGTCCCAGTCTGGCACAAGATAGAGTTAAATCCTCTTTGACTAGGCGCAGCTTTCGGCATCTGAGTTTCGCCGCTGCTAAATAGAGCGAGTAGATTTCACCTTTAACAATCGCCAGCGGGGCATGGACTGTTCCCTTTGCGGGACTGCCAAGAACAGAGCCCCGCCTGGCCAGTCTGTTAGGCCGCTCATTTCCTTCTACGTTATGACCGGGAACTCTGACGAGGGTAACCTAAAGCGTGTCGCCCAAATTGTTCTGCGCGTTCCTGCACTGAGTACTTCTGCTTGGAAGACACTGGGGAATCCTGGGAGTCGGTATGAGTTGGCTACGACTATACTGACTATCCTTGATCCATCGGTGAAAAACAGCCTTGGTTGGAAAGTCCCCAGCAAATTTCCTCGTGAAGTCTGATATGTGTGATGTACTTCGTCTAGGATATTACTATGGGCGTAGGGCTTCGCTGACCACCATTTGTACTTACGTAGTCTGGCAGTACAGGAGTATATCGAGAGCATCTATCGGGCAGGACTGTAGGGCTCCGGTAGCATCTGCACGCGAGATCTTTGAATCCTATTAAGTTTGCTTCTATTGTACTTTTTGCTTAGCGTCTGCCACGACATAATAGAATCGAACGTTAGGAGGGGGCGGACCACGGCTGTGTATATCTAGAAAACCATCCTCCAGCAGAGATCCCATTTTCTTGCAAAGATCCTCTTGCAGTCGCAGAATGCTATGCAGGCCCGCTTAATTCTCAGTTGTATGTTCAATTTCCAATTTAATTTAGTCAAGCCCGCATCTTGTAGCCCATAGGCACACCTTTACCAACGTTCCATCAATTATTTCACTCATAACGAAGGGAAACATCCCTGACACCATCACCGAGTCACTCCGCTTATGCGTGTAAAATTTCTACCATTACTATCAATCAGAGGACGGGAGATAACTCCACCTTGGGGCGTGCCTCTGCTTACATCTCTGGTCAAGTGAGTACCTCCCAGATCAGACTGGATTATCCTAGTTCTTAGCATGGACATTGTCCATTGCGTAAGATACCCCTCCAATCCTATATCGGTTAAAGCTGCCTTGGTGGAATTGGCGCTAACATTGTTGAATACTTCCTCTATATCTAGGAACGATGCTAGAGAGTAATGCTTGTACTATATGCGCTTATTACCTCATGGAAAGCGGTTTCTGTGGACTCGCCTTTGAGGTAGGTGCGCTGAAATTTGGAGAAAGGCATTCTCTCCATAATCGTACGAGCCAGCAGCTCCAGGGTTTCAACGGAAGATTCCGTCCAGTAGCCTTCCGACTTTTTAAGAAGGTATGGGCTCCTATGTTGCTTGGAAAGAGTCTCGCAAATATGCTGTTGTTTTCAATGTTCTAACAATAGTAGTCCAACCAGCAGCCTCTTGGTAGTCTTGATGGCGACTTATATTTTTTAAGGCAGTCCTTGTACGGCTACCAATATTTGATAGGTGGATAGATATTCACTCCACCATAAACTAGTAATTTCTCCGAAATGAAAAGGCAGCAAGGTAACAAAAGGGTGCACAATTTTGTGGTAAAGAAGGTCCCTAGAAAGCTCTGTTACTTCAAGAATATTTGCCACCACATTCTGGGCACATTTTACTTTTTGACGGCTGTTTTGTATTGCCACTATGGTGATGTATATAGTCGTCTAGCTCTCTTTTTCCTTGTCAAGGAAGGAATTGTACCATAAAGTTCTATTCGAAACGTAGTTTTCGAATGTTGTTGTTTCGAAGTTGATACCTAATCCAATCAAAGTAGCTTACTAAACGTAACCAGCGCCCTTACCGCGCAGCATTTACTAAAGGTTATCGCTTTTCAACGTAAATCCACGGCCCGTGTTATTGCATCATAAATCACCAGTTTCCTTGATCATGATGTCCAAGAGACAGGTGAGATGACATGATGAGGGTACACTTAATAGTTTTCTGAGTTTCCGAGTTTCGTAGCAGCTTTTGATGTGTCTCATATGTGATATGACATTATCGATTTTTGAGAGTATTTTTACCTGCTCAGTTTTCTTAGGTGGCGATACCTTCTTCTTCTTTACATCGTGACTTTTCCATTTACCTTCTTTATATTAGTTACTTGTCATACCGACTCGATCATATGCATTTGACGAGAATTCTCCTAACCCCAGGTTATTGTTGATCTGCCAACTTTGTACAAACCACTCATTCCATGCAAAAGGTTCTACTGACTTCTTGTTCCCACCCCTAGGCCTGACTTTTGTCAGCTCTGCACTCGCACGTGGTATGTCCTGACGTGTCAGTTAGGGTTACACCCGTAGCCATCACCAGGCCGTGTGACACAATGTGTTGCCTAAGTACGTACGTACGTACGTGTTCATACCTATTGTATAATTCTAGAAGACCCAATTGGTGGAATATTGTACTGGCTAGCCGTCGATAAGCCTTAACAACAAACCAGACGAACGGTTCAGAGGGCGATAGGTAGGTACAAAGAAGCCCGCAAAACCCTCAAGGGAATCCAGCGGGGCAAGAGGGAGTGTTTGGAGGAGGTATGGTCACAGACGGATGTAAACCTGTAGTGGAACGCCTTGAAATTCAGACTGGACATGTTCGCTGAGTTATACGAAGCGTGCATATCCGTTTGGCAGGTGCAGAAGTTGAAACTGCTATCTAAGACAAGTACTCCTCCAGATAGACTACAGACCCATATGTCTTTTTAACCCTGTGGGGAAAATGCTAGAGCGGGTAATCTACAAGAGATTACTCCTCTTTGTTTGAGGGCCATGCCAGATCAATCATTGATGCCGTCAAATTGTTTATTGGTTTGGCTGAAGGTAGTACCAACAAGTATTGCTTGGTAGTGACCGTGGAGTGAGAAATTCATTAAATTTAGCCAATTGGCATCTAATACAGAAATCTCTTGGAAAGTGTGGTATTCATGCCTATCTCGTAACTATTGTCAATAGCTATTTACAAAAATGGTGGCTCTGGTATGACACCGATGATGGATCCAAAGACTGCATTGTTTCCACGGGTGTCCTACAGGGCTTCGTACTAAGCCCACTGGTATGGAACATCATTTACAATTATGTACTTATTCCTTCAGTCTCAGAGAAAGCCAGAGTGGTGAGTTAGGCCGAAGATATAGCGCTGGTTATAGTTGCAAAGCATTTCGAAGATGCTGAATTATACTAATGCGAAGCGATCGATGCTGTTTGGGGTTGGCCAGGGAGTTCCGGTTTGACATGTGCGCAGGAAAAAAAACGGAAGTGGTCCTCATTCCCAAGCGCTGTAAAGGAAATTGCTCTTGTATTCAAATTGGGGATCATATCGTCACTTCCAAGCAAGCCAGATTCTTGGAAGTGACGGCCCCTTTTGCAGGCCTTTATGTAAATTTTGCGGGACTAATCCCGTCGCTGAAACTACGACTGGGCCTACTCCGATCATTTGTAATCTTCGTGTTTGCTTTATATCTTCCGCGAAGGGGTTAACAGTCCTCTGGTTCAGTGGTACGGCTACATCGATTATGAAGCGCGACCGTTCTTTTTCGAGAAGCAGAACTACATGGGGTTTCTTCTGTTTAACGGTGTGGTAAGTAGCAGTAATTTTCTACCACAATAGTTTGACCCGATTATTTTCCAAGATTTTTTGCGAAATATACCTATAATAGGGATGGTACTACAACTGGTACATTCGGTACTACTCAACATCCTGCAGGCAGCTGTTATATGCTGGCATCCTCCTCACAGCTGCATGACCTACAGCTGCCTGGAAAAAACAATTTTTATAGTGAATGTGTTTTTTTTTGTGAATGCGTTTGTTTTCCGACTGTAGTTCTGTTCGACTGAAGCTACATCCAACAAAGAATTCCATTGTCTGTTTCTCAAGTTCAAAGGAGAGAATTTATCATCTGACATGGTTACCATTTACTCCTTGATACGGTATAGCGCGTCAACCACATTTATGTGCCATCGTTCGCGGTTACCTCAAATCCGGAGCGGAATTCAGCCTGTTCTCTGCCGATCAAGCTTTCGAGATATTCTTTGATGTGTTAAAGGATTATTTTAGCTATTAAGTTTGCGATGGGAGGAGCACGCAGATACTCCTCCAGTTGTCATGCTTAGAACGGGTACTCTTCTTACTTACTTCTTTGGAATCTAAAAGATCAGCCCATTCTTTCATTCTCTGGAAAAGATCTCGGATTTGGAAGGTTACGAGTGGAAATAGCAGATATTCAGTAACTGCAGGTGCAGCGATAAAGAACTCTGCGGGGAGACTATGAAGCCCAGCGGTCTTACTTCGTTTGAAGGCATTGATAGCGGAAATGCTTGAAGGAATAGTCCGGATGCTAAGGTGATTACTCATTTCATCCATAAGAGGAGGAACTTTACCGGTGTGATACGTTTAAAAATCGTAATGAAGTGTTCTTTCCACTTCTTCAGTTGTTCGTCATAGTGGACGACAACTGGATCATTGATTTCTGCGGTGTCTTTCGTTTCGGTGACCACCGCAATAGCCGCTTTTGGGGATTTCACTCGGTACCGGAGTTCAAGCGCCTCACGCCTTCCATCACTTACAGCGGTCAGTGGAGGCTTCAACCCCTTTCGTTCATTGATCGGCTTTCACGATTCCTCAGGCAGCCAGATCTTACGATGTCTTTTCGGGACGTGACCGACGACCTGCGTAGCACCCAGTGTATCTATCGTCCGATCAGCAGGATATCTCTCCCACTATTGAGTGACAACTGAACTTGGGGGTTCGCAGCTCTTCAAGCCTCCGAAAGGCGAGTGGACGCAATACATAAGCTTACGTAAGCAACCATCAGATGGTGACCTCTTTCGAAATCCATGTCAGCGTTTCTCTTTTTACGCATATCCAGGAGAAATTCCTAAACCTACTGCTGATCGCAAAGTGGTGATTTTGATTGGTCGTACAGTGTCTGCCAGTTCAAATTCAACTGACCTATTAGCATGCTCTGTGTTCGACAATATACAACCAATTACGAGGCGCTGGAAGCTGGAGAAATCCATAAACCTCCATCCATTATCGTTACGGTTGCCAAGACCGTGCTTTCTTATCACATCTCCGGGTAAGATGTTATTAGAGCCTAGCTTGGCATCCAGACTACCCTTTATGACCATAATATCATCTTGAGGAAACCTCCCTTGAACTTCGTTATGCTCAGTACCGGTATACAGTTTGAGGCTTGTTGTAAAAACGTACCTTAGTCTCGTGCAGCGTGTAGTGCGTCATTACAGGATTGGACCCCATAGAACCCCTGATAAATGGGGCGGGATAAAAGGGGAAAAGATAGTTAATCTACTCGGAAATGGCGCAGGACACTGGAGGTGTTAGGATAATTCAATGTATACGAGAATATTCAGCGACGAAACGGTGAAGCCAACTTTCGCTTAATCTGTAACGGATCTTGTTGGATGATTCTCGCTTGCAATGTGACACACAGTGTAGAAGAGGAGGATGATCTAGAGGTTAGTAAAATCCTGAAAAATATTATTAGGGAACTCCCTATTGCTGAAAAATCGTGAGAAATGTTATTAGGGAACTCCGTATTCAGTTGGGGCTTTACAAAGCGGAGAGCGCGTAAGTAAGTAAGATGGGATTGCGAAATTTGGTCTCTTATGTAGCCAGTCAATCAAAACTGGGCATTCAATCCTGTGATCCGAACTATGGACCAAAGAATAATGATTTTCACTTCAAGCTAATTTTGGAAGAATTTACCATATTTTCCAAAATCCAATCGTCCAAAGTGAAATATTTTCCGTAGTACCATTGAAACTACGGTGGAAAGCACATATCGCTGCTAAGGTGTACCATGTTCCACTTCAACTTAAATTCAGTTGCCTGTACTCCCTTGACACCTCGTTAATTCATTTCGGCGAAGTCATTGCTTCCATTCTTACTTCTACTGAAATCGAGACGCCCCAGTTTCCAGCAGATGATAACATCATTACTGCAGCTTCTCCAGTCACCGAACTGGTATTCCAATCTTCTATATAATCTCCTATTCGTACTACACAAACCTCCTAATCCGACAATTAATCCTTTTGTATTCCTATGGCCTCAAAGATGAATAGTCTGTTAATGCATGGAGCTAATTGCGACACCAGGCACCAGGATTTCCACTCCATTTACGCATTCAAGGTTAAGAACAGAAGCATTTGGCAGCTCGTGGCCAGCAGGAGGAAAAATAGGGAAACGAGCATTCATTGTTGCCTTTCGTACAGACGGAAAATGTGATTAAGACATAAAATATGCGAGAAAGTTATATAGTCCGGCAATTAGTTCAATGTGTGAATCTTGCTAATCAGCAGAACGAAAGCAGTGAATTTAGTCACATACTTGCGGGTATTCATCACAGAAGTTAATTATTAAGTGTGGGTGGTTTGGAAAAAAATATTTCGCCTGAAAGACTTCAATGCATAATACACTTTTTTGTGATCTGAAGAAAACTTTTTTCGCAGGTAAACTATCTGTAAGCAATCTTAAGATATGTCAATACAGTCTGATCTGTGACACCTACGAGGAAGTACTAAGCTTTTTAGCACTTTCGTTGTATGTTTCAACAAACTGCCCCATTTTAGGAAATCCATTAAAGTTTTAATGTCTTGGGATTGTTCCTCAAATATTTACTTAGAGATCGATGACTTAATTGGTTAGAAGCAATCGGATAAAGTGTTTTATGTCTTTCTTATGTGGCACTTCAACGGAAACTTCCTTCTAATTGTATCGTAGAATGCAAGGGGAAAATTTATGAGTTTATCTTTTAAATCATGTTGAGGAACTCAATACTGAATTTGGTCAATTATCTTCATCAATTTGTGCTCATAAATTAGATCGATGTAGGTGGCATTCATGTAGTTCATCTTTTCAACTTCTCTCCTTTGAGATTTCACATACCAAAACACATTACAGCTTCCCATAAAAGCTTGCTTTTTTATTACAATGCTTCCCTCCTCTAAACGCTCGGAAGATACCCTGTAGTGACATATGGGAGCGAATGTTCCACTGTTTCCAGAAAGATTGCTTTCGTCGAAAACCCTATAGAGATTTTGCAATGGATTAAGATGATCCCCTCGAGTAGCTTTTATGGTGTCTGTTCAATAATTCATGGTGAGAAATATCAAGTCACCTAAATGGAGTATCATTAGGCACCGTCTTGTGATTTATTTGATGTGACCAACGTTCTAATTAGTTCATTGGATAGCTTCCAGCTTTTCGTGATTTATGACTTAGTGATGATGGATTATATGGCGCCCGTCATATTTCCAACATCCGATGTTATCGTCAACACCACCAAAGACCACAACGCACTTACTTGTTGTTCCCAAAATATTGTAAGAGGTCAAGATGTGACAGATTATCTTTTGACTGGATTGAAAAATGGCTCGGGGTAATGCTTGGATGACATGAAACATCAAAGAGAACTAGAACTACTCTATTTTGATGCAGCGCTCCCTTCGATTTAACTTCCTTGAAATTTATTAAGAAAAGGAGTTCTTTCAAAATTGGTTGGATATTCTTGGTTATGTGAAAATAACCAAGAAGTAGCGGAAATTCTTTTATCCAAGAAAGCATCTAGATTATCAAACGAGATCACCACATGATTGCCGTCATAAGAGAATCTTTCCTTTCCTTTCCTTGACAGTGACAAACGTAAAAACCCGCAGCATATTCTATTTACCGGTCACTTTCTGCTATCCAGATGATGCGTTATTGGGGCAGATATTCTCCTTTGTCAGTGAAATTCGGTTCTAATTAGACAAGGATGTGATGCATAAACTCAACGGTTGGAATGAATACTTTCGAACTTTAATAATTATCAAAGAGATAATTTCCAAATTATTTCAATGGGAACTATTGGATTAAGAATTTTTGGTACATAGGGTAGGTAACTATCAGTAGGTGCTTTAAGGAGCCAAATTAGTACTGCGGCGTGAGATTTTGATCCCATCAATTCCTAAGACCGTGCTGTGGAGGGAGCAGAATTCAGCTGGCTCATATCTTTAAAGCTAGTTCCTAGCGCCTACGAGGGATGGCCAAAGTATTGTTTACCTAGTGTCCACAGCTTGGCCGTAATTTCTGTAATGAACATGCCAAGTCGGGGGGAAATAGTCCCATCTAGGATAGCGCTCGGCGAAAACCGCCGTAATCCTGTATGCATTTGTGCGCGTCTGATCCAACAGCTCTTGCGATCGGGCCTTGTTATAGAAGGCCAAGTCCTCCTGGGCTTGGTGCAAGTGGTGAGCCTTCGCCATTTGAAACCAGCGGTTGGTAAGTATTGCAAGCAGATTCCACCCTTGACAGTCGCCAGCGGGAAGCCGACTTCACTCATCAAGGAATTGCGCCCACTTCCTCCTGGTGACAACTTCGGGCAACTCATTCTCCTTGATGTTTCTATGACTGCGAACCCAAGGTAGGTGACCTTGAACGTGCTGCCCAGTGTGTTCAGCACGTCCCTGCACTGCCTAATCAGCCGAGGTGAAGAATACTGCGTCATGGTCTTGCAACATGTCGCCGGTTTTCCGCTCTGCCCTGGTTGGAAAACCCATAGCGAATTTCTCCTTGAATTTCCGCATTGGGTGCCGTAATCCGGTGGGAATGCGAGGTACTTCATCTAGCATATTACTGTGGCCGTAGGGCTTTGCTGTCCAACATCCAGAATCACGTAGCCCAACAGCACTCAGACCCTATTTCCTGACAAAGGTTCTCTTGGAGACGTAGTAGAATACATAGACTTTCCTTACCCTCAGCTCTATTTTGTCCCTAATTTAATTTAGTGTTCAAATACTTTAAATTGGATTGGAGAAAGGTGCAAATTTTTGTGCATTTTGTCGCAGGAGGGGAATTCAAGTACCCTTGTGTTGGTGGTGGATGGATTTAGCTCCGGTTTGGTTTGATTTATGCCAGGTCCCTCAAAACGGAGGGTAGCATACCAATCCTGCATAAATAGAGTCTCTTGACAGAGCCTCCTTGGTAACTTTAGTGCCGACGTTGTTGAATTATTTGTCTGTGTCCAGGAAGAAAGCTAAGATATGTTGCTTGTATTGTAACGGCCTCTCAGTGTTGCTAATTACGTCGTGACGAGGTAGACGTGCTGAGATTTTGAAAAGACGACCTCACCAAGATCATTCTTAAGTTGATGTCAGGACGCGCTCTAAAATTTACAAACCGGACAGCTCCGATAAATCTCTACAAGCCACGGTATATCGTTTTTAAGGTTTTGTGTAAAATAAAGCCTTATTAAAATCGTTTTACTGTCTGTTTATCTATCACACCTTTTATATCAGAATTAATATGAAATTTACCAGAAAGGTGGGCCCTGGGAATGCTATTAGATGCAGTGAATACCATAGTTCCACGTTAAGTTTAAGGGAGGGGGCCTCTATGTATGCAAAACGGGGTGTACATTGTTTGTTCGTCGAGTATTGTTATGTATCAACTGGCAGGTCTCGATTAGGACTTTCTGAAACCGATGCTAATTTTGACATTGGTTGCAAATGGGAGGAGTGCGGGGGTCCGAAAAGGGTCAATTACTTCAATGACTCGTTCTCAGAAATTATCTAACTCAAATATCTGAAAAGGAATATGGTGGTCGATGCATATGGTATCTAGGCCCAAAATATTCGCTATATCGATACTTGTTTAAATAGTATATTATCATATTATTATAAATATATTTCCTAAAAAGCTACGTAACTTTCAAGTGGGGTTTTGATACACTCCTCCTTGCTGAGAGAGAGGTCCGTGTAGACTAGCAGCTGTGAGGTCTCATCAGGAGATTCCATCCAGAAGCCTTCCGAATTTTTAGGAAAGAGTTTACTATTCTTACTGAGTCTCGCAGACTCGCTGATGCTTTTAAAATATTGACAGTAGTCTAGTCAGAACGGTTTCCTGGTAGTCTTGATGGCTGAAGTGTACCTCTTCATGCAGTTCTTTTATGAATGCCAGTATTTATGTTTGTAGCAAGTGCTGAAGACCAACCCGCTCAGCTTCCTGAAGTTGGACAGATGATTATTTCACCAAGGTGGCAAAGTCTTCCTGCTGTCTTTAGGGGCACGAGATGGCGGTTTCGAATGCCTTTTCCAAAGGCAGACCTTTAAATCCAATTCGCTTGCAAATGTTACCAATCTGTGGACCAGATAGTTTGTTCTTGATCACTTGATCAAACTTTTTCAAGTAGGTGCTCATGTAGTCTTTGAAAAGGTTGGAGATCTCTACAGCAAGATTTAGATGAAAAGCAGCCAACTGTGATCAGAAGAGGATCGCTGATCAGTCCGGTATCCCGCCTTGTTTCCTCACAGGATTATACTGTAACGCAGGGATGCCAATTTCTTCTTCCAATTATTTACTCGCAAAATTTCACTGTTCGTTGGTAGGGTGATATCAATGACCTCCTTTAAACTGTCATATTTATCCCAGTCAGAGTGGAAGGTTGGTGTACTGTCCGTGTAACACACCGATCGGTTTTTACTAATAAATATAATAATAATAAGGTCAAAAAGAGACTCATATTTTTATTTTATTTTTGAGCTAACCTAAACCATGTACCTCGTATTGCCGTTGCAGGCTATTAACAATTGGCCTTCCTTGTTGCGATGGTGGGTGTCAGTTTTAGTTCTACCGATGGAACTGATCTGTCGTGAGTCCTGTAAGCCGAGGGGATATATATGCGTGTTTTTCATTCCCATCGGAAATTCCCAAGATTGGAATTCAGCTTGGCTCTTTCTGGCGAGGATACACTTTGTGCTGTGGAATAAATTGTAATATTTACTTTGGAGTCCATCCATCTCCACCGATCTAAGTTCGTCGATCCAATGCCACGTCGATGTCTTCCTCTCAGAGGAACCTAAATAGATTAATTGAGGTGCACTTTGCAAATTTCTGTGCGCTACTCTCACTTGATCTGCTTGCATAAGGGGATCGTTAGTTTTCGGCGAATCGTCGATCTTCATATCCATCAAGAGCCCTTTGACAATGCTAACTGGGTCTAGGTCGTTAACCGGGTCTGCGGAGCAGAATATCTTCAGCTTTGCGTTCTTAATTCCGAAGCATACTTTGATTTAAAGAGTAGGAGTTAAGCTTTTCGCCTGGAGTTTCTCCTCCCTGGTCGTCACCAGGTCGTACATGGCGATTCTGGGGTTTTGAACAGGCAGGGGTTGGACGAGCTTGTCTTTATCCATGTTGATTTTTGCAAACAGATGCAAGTAGCCGGTCTGCTAACAATCTCGCCGTATGGGATGCCCTTCCAGGCGTCGTTGATTCTGGCATCGCACGAACCGAGTAAGTCCTTAGAGAATTGGTCCCCACATGCTGCCACGTGGTAGCTATGGACCCCCTGGAAGGAATCGAAGCAGGGGATACATCCCCTTTGTTTCGGTGACTATCTTCCTCTACTACTAGGATGGCTACTGTCTCCTGGCTGGATGAGTACATCCCGTTCTCCGATAATGCGCCTGGCGTCAACACCTCTTCTTTGTTCATCATCAGGTTTTTATTTGTTAAATCGTAGTCCACGTCTTTGTGTCTTTAAGTAGGCCCCGCTGCCAGGTGAAGGTCTTAATTGAAACTAAAGGTGGCCAAGGTATTCAGAGTCCGAATACTAGAGGCCAATCGCCTTTGGTCGTGTAGTTTTCGGTGAATGCCCTTCCGCTTTGGTTTGGAGCCCTAATAGCACATTTTTTAGTGCAGGGACGATGGTCGCCAGGTTGTTGCTTAGGCAGTCTTAGAGAAATTCCACTGATCGCGAGTCGCCACAACTAGAAATTTCAAGCCTCAGTAATGGAGAAACCTTTAAACATCAAAGATGAGGCTGAACACGTTTGATAAGTTTTGTCGAACATGCGTTACAAGAGAGATAGATCTTAATATATTATGAGAGTGGCAGAAGCTTAAACTTTTAAGAATGCCAAGCGGGACCTCTATTACCCAAGCGGTCCTTTATAAAAATCTCTACGATAGACTGGACACTTGGAATTGTGAGAGAGATTTGCATCAACATATCAAAACCCGACACCAACACAGATCGCATCTGAGCTCTGGGAAATGACGATTTGGGACCCAATACTGTGGCTCAGTGAGTTTTAGAAGAAGTTCTTGAAAAAGGTAGAACACCTTTTTTGACTGACAAGAAAGCCTAACCATTCCAACTTGAATGAAGCGGCGTTGCACAACCGGCGTTCTTTATGATCAACACATCCAAATTCATCCAATCTCAAATCCAAAATTTACAGGAGCGTCGTTCACCCTGTTGTTCTCTATGGTTCTTAGTGCTGGGTGACTAGAAAAAAAACAGTGATCAGCGCCTCGCGGTAGTGAGGACGAAGATGTTGCGTTGGATTAGTGGGTAACTACGCCATGATCACATCCATAATGAGGATGTCCGCGGTCGATATGGGATTGCATCGATTGTAGACGAATTGCGAGGGAGGCGTCTTTGATGGTATGGACATATAATTTCAGCTGACGAGAATTCACTTGCCAAGATTGGTCTGAACATCGAAGTCGATGGGAAACGATCAAAAGGCTGGCCGATCCAACAATGATTTGATATGTTGGTTCACAATTTGAAAGCTTCGCAACTCCACTTAGGGTCTTTGATCGAGCGAAATGGTGAAAGCGATCAAGATGAACCGACTCCGTTTCTGAACGGGGTAAAGACCGAAGAAGAAGAACAGGAGGAGGGGGAAATGCTTGCGCACCTCCAGTCAACGACCGTCTTATTGGCCCATGTATCTTTTAGGTATTATGGGGAAAGTATTGAAGGTGGTTATGACTGCAATGAGTGGCTTATGACCTAGAAGGTTTCCAGATTTATGGTTACAAAACATCTTAAAATTGTCGGCGTACTTAGGTGAAGGTAATATCACAGAGCAGAAAGCGAAAATATTACTTATCATTAAAAAGCTCTGGACGAGAAAATATGTTTTCACCAATACTGCTAATCACATTGCCCAATTTTAAGTTGGGGGTGGGGCCCATTGGGGGGGGGCCATTGTAGGGCCCATGAAAAATGCTATATTCGGCTTTCAGCAGCTCCTGCGGTATACCCATTACGAAACTTTTGGCGAAAATGTGTTCCAGGAATGGGGGTGGGGGGAGTGGAGAAAATGGACGTGGTGTTCATTTAGGTCGTATATAAATTAGGAACAGAGGAGGGAAGGGGTGAAACGGACGAAGTAGCTGAAAGATAACAGTGGGGCTTGCATAACTTAGACTTTCCGTCCACGGGTTTGCCCATCGTACAAGCAATAGGGGTACATGATCATGTCGGGTATCAAATGAAAGGGCTTGATCAGTACTTTACGTTATAATTTTTGAAGTAAAGTCGGGTGAGTGGGGTTGGAGGGGGTTTGTGAAAAAGCAGCAGTCTAGTCATAGATTACAGGGGTCAATTCTTGGAAACTATCCAACTAAAAGATTTCAAAATGCCCTTGATACCATTATCACCTTAAATAAAATTAGTAATATTACAGCATATAACTATATTTTTGGAAAATTGACTGGAGACCTCCTTTATGGAAGAAAAACTGTTATTATTAACACAATTACAGTAGGTTTAATCTGCCTGTTTCGTGTAAATTTATTGTAACTCAGACATGCAATGTTAATCTGAGGTACTAATTGCATATAGGTAACTTAGGACTTATATTCAAGTGGAATAGTAATGTACACAAGATCTTTCGAAACTGTAGCGCATGCCGATGGTATTTTACAGTGCGGCTGCATGTAAATGCTCTGATATTTAGTAGCCAGTTTATGACATTTTCCAGATTTTTAAGATAGTCAGCTCTAACGAGAGGGTGAAGAAATGGAGTTTTCTGGAAGATGAGAATTATAAATTTCAATTAAACGAAAGGTTAATAGGGGGACCCGGGAACTTTTAACCCGGGCCCAGCTTGGATACATGGTTTTGAACCTGGGAGAACTCTACGGCCCCAGGGATAACCTTTTCCTTTTTGGTTCGCTCAACTATTACTCATAAACCTCATCCTCAGTGAATGGTAACATTGAAGCAAATTTATTTCCAATGCTTCTGTGCAGAACTAATCAGGTCTGGAAGAGTGTAGATAGCCATGGAACATAGTTAAACGATTCTATGAGAACAGGGGCAAAGACTGAAGAAAAAGAAAATGAGTACAGGGAAAACATTTACGGAGCGTAGGCTACAATCTGCTTATCATATTAACTTATAATTAACGCTAACCTTGTTCATTTTTTGTGAGGGCTCAACATTTTCTTAGCTTGGAAGTCGAACACACACTTGGTATATACTTGTATTCTTATTATAGGATAAGGTTAATCTTTGTTTGAAAGGGATTGCGGGGCTATTTCCTATATTTACTTCTTGGAGCTTCATGAAGTTTGTGAAAATATGGTAACTGATTAAATCATTCCTTCAAAGTTTTTTCAATATGATAATTATTTTGGCTTTGTTGTATATATAAATTTCGGATTCGACCTGAAAGGTGATAAATGTTAATAATATATTGATCCTACACCTTTGCTTCTATGTAATGAATTATAAACTCGACGAAGCTATTCCACTGAAAGTAACTCGGAAATAGGATATGACAGTTACAAATTAAGCATGACTTTCTCAATCCACCAAGAGCAAATTGCAGACAAACTCTCCAAAGTCCATTAAGACCTTAAATATTCCCTTTGAAAAAAGGAAGCTTAGCATAATCAGATGCACCCAGATTTAAAAAGCAAAATATTTTAAAACTTCTCAGTGAATTGAATTAGCTTACACCTCAAAGAGCACTAGAGTCAATTCAATTTACTGCCAAGAGAAAAATCCTCTTACACTATCATCCTTGCCAGGAAGCCACTACAATCATAATTTAACTCCACTCCAAGGACATCTCCTTAATTCCCATTGCTCGTCTTCTCTATTCTTGTTAAATCAAATTGGCCGAAGCATTTTGTGTCATCGTCGGTTGGTGTATAGTCTTGCGGTGTTAGCTTTCACTCCGGAAAATTCTTCTTTTTTTCTGCTGTCGGTATGATAAATTTAATTTGGTGAAAATACGGTAAATTGAACCACGCCACCCGTACTATCTCGCAGTCTTTTTCTCGTACTCTGCACTCGTTCAGTAATCTTTGTTCAAATTTAGAAGACGCTTTATCAGCTTCATTCGCCTGATTTAATCCTTTGTGCCTAATCGCTTGTGTTTCTATCAAGTTAAAGATGAATAGCTGTCCTCGGGATTTTACCTTGACGGTGAGGATCAAATGAGCTCCTTCTATTTTATGACTAGCGGAATATTAACTAGGAGGTAGAGTTAAACTATTCTCGCAAAAAAATGTTTGTCATCTTTCTTATGTCCTCCGAGGGAAGCTCAAATCTATTCCTTGAATATGGGCTTGCCATAAATGCATCCCTTTCAGAACTGTCAAAGTGTACGTGCGTGCTATTCAGTTTGTGCGTCCCAGAGAAAGGATTATAATTAGTGACTTTAGTCTGATGTTCGGTAAGGGACTTTTTTCGTTCAGATTAGAATTCCGATTATCAAGAAGAACGTGATGGAAAAGGATTACACCATCGTGATTTCAGGAGATTAGTTTTCAATGGTGAGGTTTGGTAGGCAAATGCACCCAAAGACTAGAAGCGGGATTTGCCCATTGTTTTTCTCGGAAAATTGAAACTGAATTAGAAAAATATACTTCCGTGTTATGCGTCTGTTGCATAGGTTTTAAGATGGGAAGAAGTTGTACCCGAATCACTGGTATATGCGTATCAGAATAAATAGCCACTAGCGAACAATGAAGTTGCCTCGTTATTTATATTTCGTGCAGTATTCCTTGGTTTCATGACTTGCAAATCAATGTTGTGAGTTTATTTTCTTGTACACCCATTGATAGGAAATTTGGTCAAAAGATTGGAACTGTGAGCCTCCACATATGGTGAATTACGTAAAGATGGGTCCAACATTTTGTTCATCATATATTGGCATGTGTGGTATCAAATGAAAGGTCGTGGTTAGTATTTTCAGAAGCAAATATTAGTTTTGGCATTGGTTTCGAAGGGGAAGGGTGCGGGACTCCAAAAAAAGTCAATTACTTTAAGGACCCGTTCTCAGAGACTACCCAACTGGTCCAAATACTTTCCATTGTGATATCAGCTCAAGTAAAGTTAATAATATATAATATTTTGAAAATTCATTGCGAATTCCTCCTTAAGTTTATTCTAGTTCCGTAAAATTGCAATAATATTGGTTTTAATATCAAACACTATGGTAGAAAGTTCGGTGGGGATAGTGCTTTTGGAAAAATTTCAAAAGGCAGAAGTCAATTAGATGCGGGTGGTGAGAGTTCATTAGTAGCTTCTAAGAGGAGCAACTTTTCTAAGAGTCTTCCAAACTCTGTCTCTCTCTCTGAACAAAATCACAGAGAGTTGAACATGACATTCTTTGGATCTTGAGGGATACAACCATATTCAGGACAGAAGGGAAAGTCATCCATATTGAATTGGTACAGATAGGAGGTGCGGCAGTATAACGTCACAGAAATGTCAAGCGATGACGGCTTTACGGTTTCTTACCAGGGCAGAGGCAAATCGTCAAACGCTGCCTCACCTTTGCCCTGGGAGCAGCGTAGCGTAGCGGCTGTAGCGGCTCGCAGATGTTAAGTGCTTCTTTATATAATTCGAAGAACTCGACATGACTACGAATTATATTGAACGCAAATTCGCCTTATTGACCAGAGCTGGCCAGAGCTGAAAATATTTTGAGAATGATGGGGTCCTAAGTCCGCATCAACTTAATGCTGGACCGGACCAAATGGGGAGCAGCTTACTCCCTCTTTCCTGCTCCACGGACCCCTTGTTTAGGGCAAGCCCAGCATTAAGTTCATGCGGACTTAAGACCCCATCATTTTCAAAATAGTATAACTTCTTTTTTCCAAAATTTAATAAAACCCATTGCATGGTTCAAACATTTTTTATTCGTTGTTTATAATGTAGGCATATGCCTAAAGCTTTGATTTACATTGTTTTGAAGATCAGCTAGATGACGTCCTCTATTCTCGATGCATCGATTAGATCGATTTGCGATGCGTGTCATGACCATTTTCAGCATAGGAGGGCCAATCCCCTCCCGGATTTTGGTTTGAAAATCTTGTTGGATTATTGCATGATGCACATAAACTCTTAATTTCTCCTGCAGCGGGTGTTCATAGAAGTGATGAATTCCCTTATTTCAACTGACTGCAAGTTATTTACCATGGGGGTGATCGACGGTGGGACCTTGATTTTCAATTACTAAAAGTCGTTGGCACAGTGTTTCCGAGCCTGTGTATCCTGAATTTCAATCTCTTTTTAAACGTTTTGTGTGAACACAAAACGTTATTAAAATCGGTTTAGTGTCTGTTTGTCTGTCTAGCTGCCCGTCATACGCATTTTTCTCGGAGACGGCTGTAGCGATTGGCACCAAAATTGGTAGAAAGGTAGGAACTGTGAATGCTCACGCATTTAGTAAGTTATATCCTTTTACGTTGAATTTAAGCGGGGGTCTCAATACATGCAAAAGGGGGGTGTAAATTCTTTTTTCATCAAATATAGTCATGTGGGGTATCAACTCAAAGGCCTCGGTTAGTACTTTTCGAAGCCGGTCTTAGTTTTGACATTTGTTGGAAAGGTGCGGAGCGCGGGGAGTTGAATTGCGAGTGAAACACGAATAGGCAAAGATGGAATTAGCTCTGGATGGGTTGGAGTGTATGCAAGGGGAAACAAACGAGTTTTGACTGTAAACTCGCCTCACTGCAAAGAACTGTATGACTGTGTATTACCGGTACCATGAGCACGACATCCAGTGGATGAATTGAAATTTGAAAAACGTAGAGAAAATTGGGATGAATTAGAAGAATGTGTAATGAGATATACCGAAGTCTTCTACATGGATGACTCGAAAACAGAACGAGGCTCTGAAGTGGGAGCCTATTTTTCGAATAAAAAAGTGTGTCGGCTTTTTCCTTTGGGCAACATGCAGGTGCTTTCAGCTGGAAGTATATGCAATTCTGAGGACAGCAAACTAAATGGTTGACAAACGATGCAAAAACGGGCGCATCGCAATCTGCAACGATAGTCAAGCAGTACTGAGAGCATTAAGCAGTCCTTTGATTATCTCATAAATAGGCCTGGAATGTACAAAGCGATTAAACTCTACTTATAGATTCAGTACTGTGGAATGCCCTCGGGCAATTGGTCACTGTGGTGTAGAATGAAATAAAACGTCGAATTCCTTGGGGGTTTTCAATCGTTCCTATACAAACATACTGCCATACTAGCTATAATTTATAATGAACTAAACGGGAATTGCAATGGTCAAACGAACATTCTGAGTGGCCGAAGGGGAGCTAGCCCAAAAACCTAAAATTGACGGTCAAGGTCCGCAAATACTGAAGCTCCATCGGAGCGCTCGGTCAACACGTACTTGACCGCCTCTCTGCTGGCCAGGTTCGGGAATCTGGGGAGGGGGGTTCCTTTGGGCGCTACGATCCATCAATTCTTGTGTCTGTATGCATGGGTAGGGTTTCGCGTAAGCTTAACGAGTTAAATCAAGAGAAACTAAAAACATTCTTAAAGAAAGAACTGAAATAAACTTAAAAAGGATAATAAAATTCAGGTATAAATATAAATAAATGATAAAATAAGAGAAACAGAAGAAAATTATTAAAAAATAAGAAAACCTACGATTGCACACCCAGAGAAATGTAGTTAATATAAGAAAGATCTTAATATAAGAAATATTCTAATCTTCCGATTGAAATTGAGAATTTGGAAGACATTCTTGCCAACTTTGTTACACACTTTGCACAATCTCAAAAGTGCGAAGGATGGATCGCGTCTTCCTTCCGTACGCAAAGAGCTGATAAGTAATTCCGGCTTTTATTGGGCTTAATCGAATAGGGCTCAGGCTTTGTGGCAAACGCTTGATTTAACTTATTTGCATATAAATCACTACTCAAACGGTCAGCCACTTTCCGTTGACTGCGCTCGAAGAAACGATAAAGTTGTGCAAAATTGACGAGCGAAATTCACGAAATTCACGAAAGTTGCTCTAACGGGCACAATCTAATTCACCCAGGGCAGATGAATGGAAGTTAAGAAAACAGATTTGGCTTCAAAAAGGAGCGAAACACTTTCTACATCCGGAAACGTAGTCTACCGCTTTACAGTCCTTGCTTCAGCATGCTCAGTCGATGATCATAATTTTCACACTCCGAAACATTCTTTACTGAAATTTTTGCGTCTGTTCGTAAACGATTTGAGCTGGAGACTCGTCCGAGGTACAGAGGCACCTTCAACGGTGACTCTTTAAAATCCAGTCATCGGTATCCCTCAATTCAAATTCGCCGTATATTACCATTTGATCGCATTGTACGAATTTGATTCCACTCCCTTGGAGGAACTTCGGGTGCCGTAACTGTGGGAAAGGCGCTTGAGGATTGCTTGTACTTGTTGCGCGCACTTTTTAGCCAATTGGTCGCTAAGTTTTTCGTTTACTGAAATTGCGGGATATCGAATTGGTCGACCCCGGCGCAAAACCGAGATGTCTGAAGTTCTTTATTAAGGTAGGCCTAGACCGGATACTGGTTGTTGCGCCCTTGATGATGATGAAATTGCGGTGCTTTTAGCATAATGGGCCATTATACAATCAAATTTCCTCGCAGTCAACGGAGTTTACATACACTGCAACCTGGTGAATACTTTGCATGTGGTATTGTTTTTTTTTGCTGAGTAAATTGCAGATGCAGGTTTGAAATAATCTTCCTCCAAAGACATCCTCTACTTCAATTCGATTTTACTTCAGTTGCGTTCGTCCCTCCACACCAAACTTACTCTCATAAGAAACATTCAATAAACTGCAATCAGCGGTCTGTTGCTTTCTCGCGGTTTCAGGAAACTTCTTGAGTGTTCCAATAAATGTAACGGAAACCCCTTGGAATAGTTCAGAATGCCTATAAAGCACTTTCACCCCCAACGGAAATTGGAAGGATGAACTAGTCAAATACTGGGTCAACGTTGGCGTAGATTCGAGACCAGGATTGTTAAAACTTTGGTTTTCGTGTAAGTTCTCCGGTGAAGAATAACAAACACTGCGGGGAAACGCGACGACTGTCCTGATGAACACTACAGTCACAATGCCAAAGGAAAATTCTTTAACTTTCTAGGAAGTCTGTTTATGCACGCACTACTCGCGGGCAACTCGACTACCGGACCAAGCGATAAGATTCCCAAAATATTGAATGAGCACGGAGTCGCTTAAATATTAAATGCAAGAAAACACCCCTGAATGCTGGCGAATTCCTCAATTCTTCTTCCTTGTTTACCAATTGCAGGCCATAAATTAACCCACGTCTTACACTCTACCAAAAAAAAAAACAAAAAATCCATGAATGCGTTCACTGGCATTGGGTCGCTTTCCGTGAGCGCCGATGAAAATGTCTAGCAATTATCATAACCCGTCTTATTTCATATTCAGCTCCTTAGATACTCTCACAGATACTCTTCCTAAAATTGAAAATCTAATTAAGAATTTTGGCCAAGAACTTAACGGTTAACATACCCAAGGGATGATAAGAAGATGATTGGATAACGCACTCTTTGAATCACCCTAAATTACCAAAAGCATGGCTGTGATAGTTGCTTCTGACATGTTTTTTTAATATTATCATGTCCAGTACACAATTTCAAGAATTATCACTCCGATATATTCAAAATGACACTGATTTCCGCTTGTAACCGATTTCTTTCTTGCACACAACTCCGTTCTTCGTAATTGTCCTTTCAAGTCTTTGATTCCTACCCACTTCAAAATATTCGAAAATTTAATCCACAGTGTTTATTGTTCGACTTCCGTTGGACCGGTTGATTGTGTCCTTTGTTCTCGACTCCCCGTCATCCACCGCCTCGCTCGTGAAGTTGGCAATTCACCCGCCGTTAATCAGCTATCCACCACGAACAGGTCCCGATGTCGCTACGATCACCTTAAACTTCCAGAGTTCATGTTGCTAGCAACATACGCAGTAGCATTGACGGATGTGGTAGATCATTCCTCTCTGTCACGATTAATTCGCCCAAATGTATTCAATAATGTGCAATATGCGGCGGAACTTAAGGTAATTGCACACTATAGAATGCATTATTTGATCAAATTAATTCTGAAAAAGGCAAATGAATCCCATTTCTATCGCGATGCCGCGGCCATTACAAATTCAGTGGATGGACATATGTGCAGAATAGAAATTCTACAAGATGGTACTTGTAGATCCTGTAATGAGCAAGCGGAATCCACGGAACATTTGCTATGTGAATGTCCTGGCTATGGACGCATCAGACATAAGATTTTTGATGCTGATGTACTCCAGTTACAGCGGGTAGCATCCCATCCATTAACGAAAACCCTGTGTTATATAAATAAACCGAGCATATTCTGTTGAATGGGGGCATCGAGTACAATGGACCCACTATGGGTTGAGTGCTCAGAGGGTACGCTTCCCTCCTATCCTATATATGTACATACAGCTACGAGATTCTATTTTCGATCTTTTGTTAATAACTTTCTTTTCAAATCTCCGGGGACAAATGAACTTTTGTCTCTTCTATTCTTAATAATTAATTTCTACGGATTGTATGCGAGCAGCGTAGAGAAAAGGGACGCTCTCACATTTGCGTATATGTGAATTCCCTGGCGGGCATGGACGCTCGAAGTTAATTGCGACAAAAAGAAAACTGTCTGTTACTTTTTTTGCACCAGCCAGCTAAGGAGTTCATATGAGTTCAACTTTGTCTGGAAAAATATTTTCTTTCAAGATAAAAGCTTGCACGCAGGATAAACAAAAGTGTTCATAGGTACTATCTGTGCGTGTAGATTCTTCCGTTCGCGGAAAGGCAAAATTAAGATAATAACCTGTTTAGATGAAACCTACCGTCGTGGACATTTATATCTCGTGGACCCTCAATTTTTTTCCTCTTATCATGTATCCCTTGCCGGCCATAGTCGACCCCTCAATGTAAATATAGACCACGTTGGGCATTTGTGACTGTTTTGGGAGCTAATCTTAGTGCACATATGGGTTAGTCCTACTTTTAATTGTCTTCATGTTGTAATTATGAATTGCTTTCGGGCTAAGTTTTCTCCTTGGCATACTTTAAAATAAATATAATTTCCCAGAATTCCATCCATTTAAGATTCTGCCCTAAATGCTAATATGCCCACTTATAATAATTCCCCGCATTAGCTGCATGCATACGTGCCTGATATTGAAATGTCGATGTTTTTTTCCTTAGTGAATCCACAAGTCAAAAATGAAAATTTCGTAATTTCGTTACAACTTTCCGGAAACTCGTCAACACATCATATTCTCCCTCGTGCTTTTATATGTACATCCCTGTGGGATTACATGGAGGATGCATCCGTGTCCTTCTGTATCCTTATACCAATATGTGTGTATATCTGAGCGTGTATAATGTAATAAAACTTTTCGTCGACAACTTTTATTCATAACTTTGCAATCATAATCACTAAAACGAATAACTGAGTGGGATTTCCATCTGCATCTGAAATTTTCGGGTAGATGAGTACATGTATGAACATTTCAAATCGGGCAAACTTTTTGGTGATGTAAAATTATACGCTTTCGAGTTTGTTTGGGTCCGAAAACATTGACTTCTTCCGCTACTTCCAGTGGAAGCTGCTGATATCGAGGGAACAAGGACTATTTTGTTGTTCTGCATGTAACAATTGCTACAATTTATCTTACGACAATTTATAAACAAAGAGTTTGTCTGACTAGTGGCAAACGAACAGGATGTAAACTGTGAAGGAGTAGTAACTGATATACGCCACATGATTGCTTAACATCTACGAATTCTCCCACGTTTGTGCCCGATGGAACTATTTCTCTCTTATCACATCTTGGCGAGTTATCTCGTACTTGAAATGATTGCGCCACTATGGAGTTCACGTTTGGGGTTGTCGAGTTGTGATTTCATCAACGACGGTAAAAGCTATTAGGACTTATTTAGGAATTTCAGCGATATTTCATTGTATCTTTTTTTAAAATAGAAACTTATAGTAAGCTCTAAAGCCTTAGGGTTCAATTGGGATGTATCTCTAATTAGTTTTAGAATGTAATGTTTTCAAAGTTAATTCAATTTAAAAAATTAATTGAAGGAATTTCTGAATCGTGACTGAATATCTGAGTCAAATCAGGATAATATTCACGGGCGAGTGCAATGCTAACCACAGTGTACCCTTGCCCTGCAGTGTACCGCAACGGTGTTGACTGAAGTTGTTTCAAGGTCGAGATCCGAAAAGGGTGGGTTTGTCACTCCACCGATTATAATTATTATTAATTGAGCAGTTTCTTGTCCAGTGAACGAGTGCAGGCTGAGTTGGTTGAGAGTCTGTGTCTCAACTTTGTTACACTGGGTTCGAAACTGTCCAACTCATACATAATGGATAGTTAACTTGTATAGGTTCGACGTTTGTAGCCCCATACTGCAGTCTGTTGACTTTTTGCCTCCAAAGTTTACACAAGTGAAGAGTCCGGTCCTATTATTCCCTGGTTAGTATAGCTCTTTGGCGTAAGTACGGTGTTGTGTGTGTATGTATGAGGTCGGGGAGAGGCAAAGTCTCGGAGCGCTGAGACCGTAGTGGTCCATTGTCCCCGACAGTGACCGGTTATTAGGCCTATCAGTATCCCCAAGATTTAGGCTACTTTAATTCAACCAGCAAATGGAGATTGAAATTCTCCTCTTATAAGTACATGAACTTCTCCTGTACCGTCAAGATCTTTACGTTTCGCTATCTGCTTCAACGTTATTTTGAATATATAGGGTGCGGCAGCATAACTTCCTTTTTTCAAAACTCAATAAAAACTATTGTATGCATAGGAAAATATTTGTCTATGTTTTTATTTACATTGTTTTGAAGATCAAATCTGTTAGGTGACGTCCCCCATTCTCCATATATTGCGTAAACCGATTTCTGGCGTTTGTCATGACTCTTGTTAGCATAGCAATTTTTTCTTGGATGTTGGTCTTCAAATCTTGTAGAGTTCTTGGACGGTTCACATAAACACGGGATTTCAAAAAACCCCATAGAAAAAAATCACAAGGGGACAGATCGGGAGAACGTGCCGGCCATTCCAAATCGCCTCTAATTGAGATAAGGCGCTCTGGAAAGAGTTCCCTCAAAACAGCCATCGATGCTCTTGAAGTGTGTGCTGTTGCACCGTCTTGTTGGAACCAAGTGTCCCCCAAATCCAAATTTTCTAGCCGTGGGAAAAAAATTCTGTAGCATGTTTACATACCGTTCCGAATTCACTGTCACTGTAACCTCATTTTCCTCAAAAAACCAGAGACCAATAATTCCAGCTGAGGAAATTCCACACCACACTGTGACTTTGGGTGAATGCAAAGGCTTTTGATGCAATTCTCGAGGGTTGGAGTCAACCCAGTAGCGCATGTTTTGTTTGTTAACCGACCCACACAAATGAAAATGGGCTTCATCGCTAAAAAAAAACAATAACACCCTCGGGAACGACATCAAGAAGAAGCTCACACGCGTTCATCCGAGAATTGAAGTCACGTTCCGAAAGTTCCTGCACTATCGCCGTCTTATAGGGATGAAAATGAAGATCATCACGAAGAATTCTTCTCACAGAACGATCGGATAGTCCAAGGGCAGATGCGTGTTTGCGCGCAGAACGCCGTGGCGATCGCAACATTGACGCTTTCACTGCTTCAATGTTGTCAGGTGATCTAACGGGCCGAGGGACTCCTGTTCTTCCTTTGCACTTGCAGTTTGTCTGAATGTAGTGACCCATGTAACAATTGATTTGCGGTCTGGGAGGAGAGCCAACGGGGCTAAATTAAAGCGATTCCGAAATGCACGCTGTGTTGCAATAACCGAACATCCGCTTGAAAAGTAAACCTCAACGGCAAAGGCACGCTCCTCACTATTCCAACGCATGATGGCGACTGAACCATGTCGGGATAAAACTTTACAATATCCCCTCTTGAACGAGACCACTAGCGCTCCGCTATGACATCAACTAACTGAGTGGCGCGCATTTTAAAAAAGGAAGTTATGCTGCCGCACCCTGTAGTTGGGATTTTGGGATTTTGTTGTCGTTTCGTCCCTTATTTAAATATACAGCCCTGTTTGGAGATGGCACAATGGCTTTAAGGATGCTTCGGTGTAGGACAGAGTATGAATGCACACTTGCAGATCTTCTTTGGCACACAAGGTCTATCTTACACATTTGCGCTTTAGGTACAGTTATGTATGGGCTTAGACATCCTCACCTATCGCGCTTCAGATTCACTGTATGATGATGATGCTATGTCGCCTATGAGGCATATCTGTGTGTTTATAGGGCGGAAGAGAGGATCAATCCTTGGGCAGTCACATCGTAATGGTCTAATATACTTGAAGCCTCCGTCCAATGGAATATACCACTTACAGGATTTTCATCAGTCTCTGTGGAGTAATTCGGTGCCAAAAATCTGACCTCTAAGCGGGGAAATAGGACGGACTCCGAACTTCTTGTAATAATTATATTCTGAACATATGTCCTGCCAGTGAGTTATGGCCAGTCAGAATGCCCTCCATATTTCTGCATATCTTTCAGCTTTTCGGCAAGACAAACCTCTAAGTATATTTATTTGATTCAGTCAGGAACAGTTTGGAATGTTTAGTATCAGTTAAGGTCTGTCCGTCTGTCTGAAATTGACCGGGACGGTCCGCCCATAAACACTTCAACTATATCAAAGTGCTGCATCGACCCGTGCATGCCTCTATGCTTGCTAGATTCGGGAATATGGGTGAGGTCCTTCGAATATGATCTCTCACGATTTGTGGGTCCGCACAGGATTCTGAAAAATAAACAAACAGGGGATTCGCGCGAGCCTACCGAAATAACATCATACGAACTAAATCTGAAATAAAAACAGATAACTGCTTCGCTGCGCTGCGAACGATTTCTGATAATCCTGAATCCGTTGAACACGGCTTTAAACTTCAAATTTCACGCCAGTTCAGGGATAATTTAGTAGGCTAATAAAAAGTAAGAAAAGAGCTAATATTATATATTATTGAATGCGAACACTACCATTTCAGATTACGTTCTGCCTGTTCATCAACCGCTCGTCACTTATACAAGTCATCTTAGGATCGTATATGTCAGTTAGAAAGATCATTATTGTCTGAAAAAAAAACCCACCTTTCGTTTTGATTGGAAAAGTAGACCCCCATTTTAACGCTTTCCTCTGGGGCTTTATATCTCCCAGCAAACAAATGTATACAGATCTGAGCATTGGAGGGCATTAGAAGAGCCGAATTGAATTCTTCTAACATCTCTTCCAAGCTCCCATGATCACCTCCCCCCGACCGACCGCTGTTTTATCATGGACCTAAACGAATTAGTCTATGAGCTGCTCTGGCTGTAATGCAATGAATATATTTACCCAAGGGTAGCAAAATGAGGAGCGCATCTAGAGCTGCATCAGATGTGGCAAAGATCTCTCATTTTCATTCCTTTTAATTTTATAGTATTTTGGTTTACTCGTGCACCAACTATCAACCAATTCAAAGGTGCGTTGTACATTTCTATACACATTTCTATATTTCTGTGGCGTGACAATCTTTTATTTTTCGGAAGTCTACCTATTTTACGTAGTTCTCCCAAAGAACTGAAGTCTCACGAAAATTTTGATAACTTGAAATCGTTGCTCACAGTAGGATTTGCAATTTCGTTGATGAGATTATTGTGTCCGTTTGTCAGAAGTACCCACATACCATTAGTTATGGTAGAGTCCATATGCTGCGAACCTGGCCTCTTTCTCCTCTTTTTTCTGGGTAGGAATCAAATTCATTTTGAAACCAATGTTAAATATCTTCAATTGGTAGAGATATTAATAATATTAATCGTTGGCGCAACAACCCAATTGGCCTGGAAGTGTGTTAAAGCACTTCATTCAAAACCGTAACGGTACACTACAGGATTACAGTACCCTATAGGAGGCAGTATTGCGTTCGGTAGAGATATTGGTCAACATATGTGTATGGACTGTATGTTGGAAGTTCAATATTTTCATGACTATTGAGTCAAAATTAGATTATTATGTAATTCAGGAGAAGCCATTAATATTTTGTTATCTCATAAAATATCTGAGCATAGTTAGCGCATGATGCGCCACTTCTTCAAGACTTTGGCGTCATAAGTAGAAATCCAGAGGATTCGCAATCTTTTTTTGAGCTTCGCCAAAGATTGATTCACCCATAACCCAGTGCCTGGCCCTAGCTAGAGCTAGACACTCATAAGGAAGTGCATTAGAGGCTTATCTTTCTTACCGTAATTTCATTAACAATGGTACGCGTATCACTTTTCCTGGAAAGCATACGCAGTTGAAAATATTGAGCACTTCTATTGATTGCCCTTAATTGATCAATATGCTAGGTGTTTGTAGTTTGCCTTCAGACAAGGGTGGCTGGAATGGTCACTGTACCTGTAATCAAGCTTTCCTCTGCTCCACGTTCGGTCTCCCATACTAGAACTACATAGGTAAGTACGGGTGGTACCATCTATATAACATCTGTGATTTTAAGTCACATTTTTTTACTTACCGTTTTTCTTGTGGGAGCGATGTCCGTTTACCGGTGTTTATTACAACCTCTATATGTTTGTTCCAATAAAACAGGGTATCCATCACTTTAAGATACTTGATCTTATTTGGTACCTGAGGGATGGGAAAAAAGGGATCGGAGTTTGGATTTGTCTAGTATTCCTTACCGGTGTAGGACAGAAGGCTGTATTCATAAGATTTTCTCGATCACACCAGCCTTCCACCAAATGAAGAGCTCACTGAAGGAGTTCCGTAATAAGAATATAAACATATGAGCAGCATATTTCGGTGTATAATAGTTCCTCTATTGCAAAATCTCACAGTAATCTCTTATCTCTAGTCTCTTATCATCTTCATAATAATCTTAATATATATAATACTTTTTACGGGAAGGGCGTTAGCTTGTTTCACTTGTAAGATTGGTCCGGGGTTTGGTGCTGCTCTGGCCTTGCATCCGAGCTGTCTTTCTTTGCATTGTTGTACAGGACTGACTTATCCAACCGGCTTCCATCACTCGTTTTGATTTCAGAACCTGTGAAGGAGGCATCTGGAAGGGATTCCAGAGTTTATTTCCTACTTACAGTCTGCAGTCCCTTTGCATTTGATGAACCGGATCCTTGTTACTGTTGTAGTTCAATTATACTCAAAATTCATTCAGCTTTTGTTGGTCATTTCCTGACACTTGTGATATGTACTTAGTGGCTTAAAGCGCCACAACGGGATTCGATTCCTTGTTCTTATGTGCCATTTCACAGTGGGTTCTGTTTAGCCTTCCTTATGAAATAAGGAAATAAATAAATATGAAATAACAGTCATCCAGCCAATTTAAACCACTCCGAATGTGCTTAGGACCAGTTGACATCAGGATTATGAAAAGATTATTGTATTATAATATACTAGGTACACTAGCGAGTGTCCCCAAACCGTACAACAAAACGATTATTACCGACAATGGGAAAGCTGGGAAAAAATGAAAGGAGAAGAATCATATTCGATGTCTCCTCGTGTCTAACTTTTATTCTGGCCAAATTTAAAGTGGGAGCTAAGCTCTATCACGGATTTAACTTTCCTAGGTTACTCACAAGTCAAGCAGTGGAAGTTAGCGATGAGCAAAAGCACAGTAATCCGCAGCTAATGACTGATAAACGATTCAGACTAATAAGCCTTAATGTGAATAGAGTAACAGGATGAGCATCAAAACCACCTCGGATGTGAAAGTAGAGAAATGGTCTAAGGAGTGCAGGTCCAGAAGAAGAAGCCACCATCGAAGAAGCATGCCAGAGTGTGAACAATGACTCTTCGAATATGAGATAAATTTGCATTTACCTTTGATGGGATGAAGCGCGTCAACCACATCTACACGCCATCATTGGCGGTTACCTGAAATGCCCTTCAGCTCTCCCCATTATTTCCGGGGCGACCCACTCGTCAGTCATCTTAGGAGAGTGGGTTTCGCTGCATGTCATATCCCGCATAGCAATTGTCACCCTTTCCTCAATTTGTGACCTATCCACTGCTACTTCCGACTTTCGATCACAGTGTGTACGCGTGCCAGGCCTGTTCGCTGACCTAGTTCTTCATTTGAGATAGTGACAGGCAAGCATACTTCGATAATACGACGCAACTTTTGAGTAACAGTTGGATTCACTTTCCATGTGCTACTGATTACAATACAGAATGAAGACTAGCATTGAACAGTTTCAACTTGATTTTGGTGTTGAGATAACTGCATTTCCACCTTTTAGACAGCATAGTGTCCTGTAATATGCCGCAATAATCTAGGCGGCCGATGGTTACGTCATTGCTTCCCCAATATCAGGATAGTATCCCTTCGACGGGCCTAAAAGAAGGTTCTTTCCCCATAGATTGAAAATTTTAAAAGCTTATGCTAATCTTCAGGCCGGGTGAGACGTCAGGTGAGTGAACATCCAATAGACCTATTTGCTTTCCGAATACAGTAGACAAGTCTTTGAGCGGAGAACCCATAACCAGTAATTGAGAGCGGTAGCTGTTTTTCTAACGGCAGTTTGGTTTTCAAAAGCTCCTATCAGCGGATAATGTGACGAAAGTGACTTACGATATTTGAAAGTATTTGACGAAGGAAAATACTGCACATTGATGATTGTCGATATCAAAAATGTCTCAAATCTGCGATGTAATGCGATGTTGAATATAATTTTTGATTACTTTTGACAGCGAAAGCTGATCTATGATCTGGACGAAGACTGATGACATACGCTGCGGTCTGTTCTCGGTTTTTTACTTTGGCACGTAAAAGATGCAGACGGGTCGCTTAGCTGCTCCCAATGTCTAAGCAAAAGAAAACTGTTCAAGTTTGCTTTGGTAAACATGTCATTCACGAACAGCCATAACAGAAATATCTGAGAGTAACTGAGGCTGAAATTTGGACCACACACACTATTAGGTAGAAATCAGCTCAATGCTAATAGCTCACAATCGTAGGTGCTATATTCAATTTCTTAGAAAAGAAGCACAACAGCTGCCAGATTTGGTTCGCCTTTTGGTGAAGGGCGACCCACGCGCGGTGTCTGAGGTCTCGACGTTGGCGCGGTGTCTGAGGTCTCGACGAAAGCGGCTAGTAGTGCATCTGATTGAGGGAATGTCAGAGGTGTAGCGTCCGTCAGCTGTCATTTGGCCAGCTTAAATGCCTGGCCAACCTCTGTAGACATCGCAATCATCACGCAATGAGTCTTTGGTCTCGGGTCCAGACAAGTGGACATTGAGGATTGCTTGATGTTGAGCGGCTTTGGGTAAGAAACGACGATAGAAGTTGTGGAAAGACTATGATGGCCTGAATTTTATGTGGATCTGGTTGGATTTCCTCACGGAAAATCATGTGGCCTTAAAACTTCACCTGCTTTTGAAGGAGTTTGTAATTTTCAATGTTAAGCACAAGACCAGCTTCAAGGAGACGTTGAAAAATGCATTCGATATATTCCAAATGCTCAGACTTCGAAGAAGAGGAGACCAAAGCATCATCTAAATACACGAAACAAAATTAATCTGAAAAGTTTGCGCCACATTGCATAGACCAAAAGACACCCCTGTGAAATAGAAGAGCCCGAAGGGATTTATATACTGCCGCTTTTGGAGCTACCGGGATTTGATGGTTCGATTTGGTCAGGTGTAAGGTCGTGAAAACACGGCAGTTAGCAAGATTGATTTTAATGAGGTTTTTTTGAAAACCTGAAAAATAAGCACTTTGGTTTGTGAATATTAAAAATCTTGTATTTTTAAATGAAAAACTTACAATAGACTGTCATATTGGTTTTCCCCCTCAATATCTAATTTATTGCTTCACAGCTTTATTATTCAGCAGAAAAGATAATGTATAATGTACATTCTACAGATTGAATATGGAAGGTAGAGGTGAAAAATTTAAAACGGAGAATGCTTCCGCGAACACATCACCCCAATAGTCACATGAGTATTTATCGGATTTCCGAGTAGAACCTTTTCAGTCAATGGGTTAATTATCATGTCTGTTGGCCACGTATAGCATTTGCATTTATAGCCTGAGTTTATTTTGCTCAATGATTCTGGTCGGTGTATTTAGCCAAAAGAAATGACACCTACAAACCAGTGAATAATTATCTAATTTAAATTCTGTAGTACTCAAAAACACAGTGTACGTACAACCTTCGGCTAATTTGCAAAAAAAAAAAGAAAAATAAAAGATTTCTATAAAATAGGTCGATTTCAAGTGAACTTGAAACGTAAATGTAAAACATTTTTAAGGATGCTTAGTGTTTATGGAGTTTTTCGCACTTGTTTTCAACTAAGCTACCTTCAAAACGAAATTTCTGCCCCCAAGTTGACAACACTACCCAATAAGCTGTAGGTCATTTGAACTGCCATCTCAGCACTATGGTGCTTCCGTTGTTTCTAACCATGTTAAACAAGCAATTGCATACACCAGAGATACTACAAAATGAGAACCAACCGTAACCATATTCGGTATATATGCTCCCTGGGGACGAAAAACACTAAACAAATTTATGTACGTAGGAGCCGGGTTGTAGCCACTTTAATTTATGGACTTGTGTTTATATCTTCTCTTGTATTTTCTATCTTTCTCGGCTGAATCACCTTGATCCTGCTTCTTTGCTTGCTGGGGTATGTTTCACGATATGATTCTTTGACTGGCTACATACAATGGAATTGGATACGTACAATATAATAGCGGAGCAGACATCATCGGAGACGGGCGAATCGGGAAACGATGCTGGTGGACGAAGGAAGAAAAAAGGTCAGGAGATTCTTGAGGATACAGGAATAACCAGTGAATTTGCTAAAGATTTGGATCTATCATGCATGGGACGAGCACTTGTTCGAGCACCAGATATTACAAATGGATATGTTGTCAAATACAATCGGTAAGTTTACACCAAATTTTGTCAGTGCCAAATGTAACACTATGTTTGTTTGAAATGTATGGTTCGGGGTTGTTGAGAAAAGAATCGTGGTTGTTCTTAATAAAGTTGATTATATCGTGGAGGAGAGTTATCGATTGGTTGGAACTGAAGGATAATATGATATACTGCTAACTCGTATAATGTTCAGTTGAATATGGTACAGATTTATGTTTGATTCTAAGACAGTGAAAATATCCAGCATTCAATAAAATATTACTTATATGTTCGTTCCACTTACTGTTAAGGTAAGTTAACGTTTTGCTAAAACCTTCGCAGGCGAAGCCTTCTCAAAAATCTCATTATCTGATTTATCTGACTGCCTTTCTCATAGATCCATTTTTATCCGTCTTTTGTCTAAAATGCTATTCCGACTATGAGGTCGCGGTTTAGAGGGCCAGTTGAATAGTCCCCTGGTGAAGTTTCTCAGCAAAGCAGACAATGTGATCATTGTGACCGACGTCAATTTTGAGTTAGAATTACTGTGGAAGGGTTCAGTAAATTTGTATTTACATATTCGGCAGTGTTTCTGCTAGATTAGTACTTACTTTTTGAAGTCTTTGCTACATTATAACCACCGTAAAACTCTGCCTTGAATTTTTGATCCCTTTATGAGGTCAACAATGACAATGGATATTGACTTTGCCTATAGTAATGTTATGATAGTAGGTTCCCCATACTTCCCACAGAGATGCATACTCAGAGAACCTAGTCATCTTGAGATGGTCGAACTTACAACCAGATGGATCATGTGCTTATCTAGAGAAGACGGATCTCTAACGCCCCGCGATATTCGCACATATCGAGGAGTGACCTGCGATTTTGATCATTATCTAATGAAAGTCACCTATCGGTGTCGCTTATCTACTCTGTATTCGGTTAGCCTTATTAAGAAACTAACATCGGTAGACTCTAGAGTGAACCAATTGCCGAGGTGTGTGTTTTTACTCTGAAAAAGAAATTAACACTCATATACAATGATCTTGAAAATAAACTCATCAATGACTATTAAAACTTGGAGGCAATATTGGGAGTAGAACCTCGGCAAAGAAAGAGCGACTGGTTTGACCAGATCGCCAAGAAATAGGAAAAAATATGCTTACCAACAATACATACG
Organism: Hermetia illucens; assembly: GCF_905115235.1. NCBI lineage: Eukaryota > Metazoa > Arthropoda > Insecta > Diptera > Stratiomyidae > Hermetia > Hermetia illucens. Next base: position 129,401,625 of record NC_051850.1, on the reverse strand, counting down.
GCAGCCTACTAGAATTAAGGAAGACTAATATGACCAAGCGACCTTCCGAGAATAGCCAATGAAATACTGAGGAAGAAGGAAGATAGAAAAATTTTGACAACGCATTATGAAGGATCTATGACAATTTTGTTTAAAAGTCAAATGGATATAGACTGGGTTGTTGGAGAAAAGTACGGGTCCACATGAAGATGGCAACATCATCAGCGAAGAAGAAAATGTGAACGAAAGATGGGCGTTGTATTACCTTTGCTAATCCCAACAACCACTCGCACAGATTCGCGCTCATATAGAAAGTATTCTTTGGACACATGCCGTCTTATGCTATTGCCATTCTGAACATATGTCTAGCTGGTTAGTTATGGTCAGTTAGAAAGCATATCTCCCTGATTTGGACAGGCCAAAATTCCCAATATATTTGTTCGACTCTGCCTAGGAAAGTTTGATGCATCTTGTCTCGGTCAGTTGTCCATGTGGGAACCTCTATGCTCGCTACTGATGGTTACATTTCTCGATACAATCAACATTTTCCAGCTTGTTCCAGGGCCGTCATAGGAGAAATTAAACTTTCCTTTGTTCAGGCTTCTAACCACACTGGTCCTAAGCTAATTTCACCGTATTGAATCTAGTTGTACATTTCAAACGCAAACTACAGTCTGGAACGACTTTTGAGGTGATCAATTCCCTCAGTGCAGCTTGAGCATTACTACATATTGCCATGCGCCTGTCCTTCAATCGTTCGTCAGTCACCCAGGATGGTGGGTCGTGAGAGGAACTGGAAATCTGACTACGGTCGGCCGGTCGGTGACATTGTTACCTAACTTTTCTAAAATAGGGAGTGGAAGGCTCGGCAGAAGGAAGCTTCAGCCGCAAAGGAGAAGGGACTACAGGTTTGCCTGTCAGAACCTTCTTCTCCGCCTGTACCCGGAAAAACCGAAGAAAGAGTAGCTGCTAATGTGGACGTAACTGGTCTTACGCCAGTATGTGAAAATAAATCCATGCAGCCCGGACTTCGTGAACATGGAAGGGCTTCTAGCCGACGACACCGGAAGGCATTGCGAAAGAAGGTGAAGTTTCTTGGGAATGAGGACATGGATGTTACTACACCACCAAGTGTGACGATATCCAGAGAAATTGGACGCAAGAAAGTGGAATTTTCGGTGGAAGGTGAGGATAAGCTGGTAACCCCGGTGAGATCCACACTGAACGCAGCAAACTTTTCAGTTAGCGGCGGTTTTCATATTATACTGCACTTATTGCTATAAACATAAGAGTTAGTCAAATCCTATCTACTGGCGGCAAAACTGGCAAAGTTGCAGGACTGTCCTTATATATTTCCGGTTCAAGAGCCATGGGTTCGTTTTAACAAAATCTGTGGGATTGGATTAGTCAAGGAGATTAGGATCTTTTTCGATGAAAGACCGTCGAGGCCGAGGACCTGCGTTCTGGCTTGTCCTATTTGTGAAGTGGGTGTTGATCGCTACTTAACAATGGAAGCGACAAAAGGCTGCCCTCAAGGACATCGCCACTTCTGTGGACTTTGCTGATCAACTCACTACTATGCGAACTCCAGAATCTGCCAATACACGTTCAAGCTTATGCGAATGACGTGGCGGTGCTGGATGTTGGGCGAGATTACGGAATGGTGTGTGGAAATACATAACGTGCTGTTGATTTGATTGACAGTTGGTGTCTCAGGCATGGACTTTCAGTAAATCCAAATAAAACAACAATGGTATTATTTACAAAAAGGAGGAAACTGAATGGTCTTTGCCTTCCAGATATGAGAGGTACAACCTTTCAACTCTCCGAAAAAGGGAATATCTAGAAGTTATTCTATACATGAAGCTTCTTTGGAACAAACATGTAGAGATAAAGATGAAGCGAGCAGACGAGGTGCATCGTAATCTGAAGCGATAGTCAAACTGCATTAAAGGCGTTGAGTAGTACTTTGATCACTTCAGAAATCGTTCAGGAATGTAGAAACCGATTGAATTCTGTTTCTAGATTCAATATAGTGGACTTACTCGGGTACCTGGTCATTGTGGTGTAGAGGGAAATGAAATCTCGGATGCCTTAGCAAAAGAGGCTTCAACTATCCCCATGCTTGGACCGGAACCAGCAATTGGAGTGTTGTAGTTGTCTGATGCGGCTATCAAAAACTGGAAATAAGCTTCCCATAATGACAGATGGTGAAGCCTTAATCCTGCTAGATAAACCAAACTCTTCCGGTCAGAACCAAACAAACATATTGTAGGCATTCTGACTGGCCATAATTCACTAGCTGGGTATATGTTCAGAATAGGAATTATCCAAGATGATACGTGTCTATCTTGCAATGAGGATGCGGAATCCATGGAACATTTTCCATGTGAGTACCCCGCTTACGGACGCATCAGATATCAGATTTTTGGTGCTGATGTGTTCCAATTGCAGCGGATCCCTTCACATCTAGGCATACAGATCACCCTTCATGGCAATGGCAGCTTTAAGATGTTTCTCCCGAACTGCGCACAATTGTCCAGTTAGAAACGGACGTCCAGGTTACAAAATCGCACCTTGCGTCAGTAATAGTCCATAATCCGATTCGCGTCTCCGACTACCAGGATTTCCAGAGTACAAAGTTACAGTGCGATAAGGGAGAGAAAGAGATAAGCTCTTCCCATAGCCTAAACATTTCACCTCGCGTAAGTCCACAATTTTCGGTATTTTCGCTCACAAGGAAGAAAGCAGTCTGGGATTCTCGATATTGTTGTCAGGGAGCAAGCTATAACCATGAATTTTAAAATGTGCATAAAATTACAGGTTGCCAGCTTAAAAGCTTTTACCCTTTTTAGATTTTTCCCGGGTCAAGTCGATCTTTAGCTCAGTCACCACCCTTTACTTAATTGATTATTTAGTGGATGTTGCAAGTGTAGTGCTTATTTGAAACATTATTTGCTGTCGCTTTCCGCTTTTCCTTGTCTTTTTTTCTTATTCCCTTTTGAGATTTTATTGTATTTTGTATTGAATTGTACAGCAGCGTGATGGGGTTTTAAACCTGCATGCATCATCAAGTAGGCCTTCTCAGTCATTTTCGCTGAGAGTACGTTAACGCTGTGCTAATCTCATTTAGGACTTCATCATTCCTCGAGGGGGATTATGAAGGGTGGTTATTACTCTGTTAGTACACGTGTAGTGTGGACACAGAGTTGATTGGTTGAGAGGCTGGTAATGGGTGGTTAGGGGTGGATATTGTGGGGAGGTGTGATTTTGATCGCACGTTTCGAGATACCTACCACTATTAACCTAAGCTTACGAAATTTAAACTTCTTACACCCTAAGCACATGACCGTCAATCAAAACACCCCATCCCACAACCAACAAAACAAAAATAATACACCTTTAATCAGAGCCAAATTCACACTAATAGGCCCAGAAATTTGAACCCCCATAATGAGGACTCTAGCATTAGTCAGAACCAAGATTAATTCGAAACCATTAATAAAACTTTTTGATGAACTCAACACAACGTAAAAATATTCCTAAACTGGAACAATATAGGCCATTTTGGCAAGCAATTATACAAATTGAACAGCGTAGCGCTGACAATTTGAACGTTGAGGACTTTACTTGCTGCCACAAAACCTTATTATAAGGCTCTAATTGGCCGCGTTAAATGCATGCTGCTTATCAAGGGTAATCATTGTCCAATATTTAATAGGACTACCCTTTCTTTGCATTGTGGCGCGGCAGGATCCGCAGCGTTCGAAATTTATTTCAAATGTTGCGGATGCGGACGGGTAGATGGCGCGGAACTCTCCACTCACTTTAGAACTCGCCACTCATTTAGAACTCGCCACGGGAGTGGAGAATTAGCGGTGAGAAAGTGCCGTTGGTTAGGACAGAAAGGACCGCATGGAAATAAGCCGGTCTCTTCTGTCTCCAACCGCGGCGAGGAACACTCGCGAATTTAAGAAAAAGTTTATTTCTATACAAAACCAATATTTCTAAAAAAAAAAAAAATTATAGGACAAACGGTTTCGTCCAGGGCAGAGGCAACTCTTCAGACGCTGCCTCACCTCTGCCCTGGGAGCAGCGTGACCGTGAGTGACATCAGATGGAAAACGCTCCTTTATATTTTCAGGAAAACACGCCAAGGGTGCGAATTATATCCAATCGAAACCAATAGTTTGAGCCTGAGTTGGCTAAAGCTAAATAAATTGTTTAGGATAAGCGAGGGATCCTAAGTCCATACTCACTTATCCTAAACAATTACAACTACTTGTCTGGCCCCAAAACAAAGGACACACGAGAGATTGTGTGGTCTGAAGAGGCTGTCTGCGTGTTTGATAAATCCCGACAGCAGCTGGCTGATGCTACACTTTTGGCATTTCCTCTGCAAGATGCACCCCTAGCCGTTTTTGTTGATGCCTCTGACATCGCAGTAGGTGCTGCCCTTCACCAAAAGGTGGATCAAGTTTGGCAGCCGTTGAGCTTCTTCTCGAAACAGTTGAATCCCGCTCAACGGAACTACAGTACCTACGATCGCGAACTGCTCGCTGCGTACTTGATGCATCAAATACTTCTGTTTCTCCCTAGAAGGCCGGCCGTTCACAGTGTTCACGGACCACAAGCCTCTCACGTATGCTTCGAAACAAAAGCCCGACAAAGCGTCCCCTCGTCAGCTTCGACACCTGAGCTTCATAAGCCAGTTTACGTCAGACATCCAGCACGTGTCCGGCAAGGACAACATAGTTGCTGACGCTTTGTCTCGTGTCTCCGAGGTTAACATCCCCGCCTCACTCGATTTCTCGGCTATTGCCAAGGCGCAGGAGGATGACGCAGCACTTCAGAGCCTCAAATCCAATCCCAAATACAAATTTCGGGAGTTGCCCATCTTCGGCTCAAACCTCTCGCTCTGCTGCGAAGACTCGGAAAAGGGACCTCGGCCATACATTCCAGCCACATTTCGCAAGGAAGTGTTCCACGTAGTTCACGACTTGGCGCATCCCGGCATCAGGACAACAAATCGGTTAGTCATCGGAAAATACTTCTGGCCCTCCATGAACAAGGATATCAATTCCTGGGCCAGAGAGTGCATCGCACGCCAGAAGTGTAAGGTCTCCAGGCATGTAAGGAAAGAAGTGGGCTCATTTCCCCGCACTACCAAGCGTTTCCACACGATACACCTCGACATAATAGGGCCTTTGCGAGACTCGCACGGTTACAAGTATTGCCTCATAATCATCGATAGGTTCACGCGGTGGCCTGAGGCAATACCTCTGAAAGACATTACGGCGCAATCTTGTGCCGAAGCCCTCTGCCGAGAGTGGATACCTCACTTTGGCGTCCCTGCAGTGGTCATCACTGACCAGGGAATGCAATTTGAATCCACCCTTTTCTCGGAGTTAGGCAAACTCCTGGGTTTTAAACGCCAGCGGACTACTGCATACAACCCGCAATCCAATGGGATACTAGAACGTTGGCACCGGACTATGAAAGACGCCATTATGGCACGCGATGATCCGTCCTGGACTCAAGGCTTGCCTCTCGTCTTACTCGGCCTACGTGCAACCCGCCGAGAGGAATTTGCTACCAGCCCCGCGGAGCTGGTATACGGGAAGAACTCAAGACTTCCAAGCGATCCGGTCTTCGACAAGGGATCGGGTCTCACGGAGTCGGGGTTGGTGCGCCTGCTGAGGGACAATCTCCGACGCATCAAAGCGCCACCACCTACTCGACACTCGCCCACATCTGCCTGTTCGCGCAAGGAACTGGACACATGAACGCACGTTCTGGTCAGGACGGATGCCGTCCGGAAGCCGCTGCAACCTCCATATGAGGGCCCGTACCGCGTTCTCGAGAGGGGAGAACATTCCTTCCAGCTCGAGATCGGTGGACACAGAAAGGCGGTCTCTTTGTCCAGACTGAAACCCGTGTGCGCCCCGAAGCAGCATCGTGTCCGCTTTGTGGATTAACGGGGAACGGAGTTCCGGGATCGGTCGCCGAAACCCCCTAGGTTTCGTGTGGGGGCGGAGTGATGTGGCGCGGCAGGATCCGCAGCATTCGAAATTTAGTTCAAATGTTGCGGATGCGGACGGGTAGATGGCGCGGAACTCTCCACTCACTTTAGAACTCGCCACTCATTTAGAACTCAGCACGGGAGTGGAGAATTAGCGGTGAGAAAGTGCCGTTGGTTAGGACAGAAAGGACCGCATGGAAATAAGCCGGTCTCTTCTGTCTCCAACCGCGGCGAGGAACACTCGCGAATTTAAGAAAAAGTTTATTTCTATACAAAACCAATATTTCTAGTTTTGAAGCAATTATTACTAACCTGTTACTTAAGTATATAATATGATTTATATTGAAGTTCGAAAAATATATTGTTTTAGTTCGTGTCGTTAAGTTCGAATGCGCAGCGTTAAATTTGAAATTGATGCCATTGAGAAGGAAGGCAATTTTCTATTCATTATGTTGTAAGTGCTAATGCTGCAAACTGCCAAAGCATCATGTTTTCTGCTATGACAGTAACCATCATGACCAGTCTGTCTAGCCTATGAGAATCTCTAGATCCGGAAGTAACCTTTTGTACATTATTCGCTCCAGTATTTTCCCCACAGTGTCTAATTGACAAAAAAGTCTGTAGGAAGATAATTCACCAGGAAATTTACAGTTTTAGGCAACAAAACTACTTTTTGCCCTTTTTATAACTCATGAAAGATCCCATCCACCAATCACGTTTGAAGCATCTGTGCAAATATGTCCGTAGTATACTTAACTGACTGACATCAAGGTCCCGCACTTTGTCGTCTACCAGCCTACTGCAATTCTATACTCGTCTATTTCGTTCGTTTTTACTAGGATTATTATAGGTCTCCGAAGGCTACCACTGCTCATGTTCTCCTGGAGTATCAAACCCTGAAAAATTTTAAGTAGGAGCTTGGGATATGTAACTTTCGGAGCTGCCTGATTTTTGGTATCTCCCCATTATAGCTCTGTTTGCGTTCCCCCATAGGTTTATATCCGCTTCTGAGCAGAATTGTTTGAAGCAATTAATCGTGCTTCGCTGGTTAACTAGCGTGAGGTTATACATAACTTCCTTGTAGACACGTTGGTTCATCTCCTGGTCAATTCTACCCATTGTTCACTGGACTGTTCGTCTGGCTCGATGATATGCCACCGCCACCAGCAATTAGTCCTTCTACTGGGGAAAGTTTAACCTTGCAGCATCGATGAGCCCTACACCGTCACGATACCCTCCGCGATATGGAATACTCATTCCGAGGGTGTGCTTGGTACAGTGTCCTGTACCCACTACAAATCTGTAAATGTTTACTCCTCAATTGATTTCGTAAAGTGACCTAACGTTCTTCTTATTCTTGGACGTGAAGGTCTCTAGCTGCATGGTTTGTTCTTAAAGTCAAACACGGTTGCCTGGTGATCACTGTGGGTGTAGTGTGCGCTGTTGTTCCATGACATATCACGAGCTAGTGAAGAACTAACAAAATTATTGTCCACAACTGAACCGGATTCTCCTTTCCGGTAAGTATTAACCTGACCGTCATTAGCCAATACGATGTCTAATCGCTCGAAAGCCTCCAGCAGGCAATTCTTGCATTCGTTAATGAAGTTCATCATTGTGCATTGGACCCACATATTTTTGGTATCCGCCCTTTTGCGTACAAGACCAATCTGTCCAACATGCCTTCGAATTCAAGTAACGTCAGGTTTGAAGCATCATAGCAACTATATACGTATATATGCGGTCATACCAGCCGATTTGTGGGCCACCTCATACATCCCTGTGTGGTTTGGTCCCCACATGCCTCCAAACTGCTCCATCTTCGCAATCAGTTACCTATACGTTATTATTAGGATTTCTATTGGTTTCGCTTATTATAGCCACTGATACTTTCGATTCGCAGGTGGCCTTGAGGGACCCTATAGTAGTGTGAGTTGATTTGGATCAATCTCGTTTTCTCACTGCATTTAGCGCTTTTTTGAACTCAGGGGACTTGTCGCTTCTGGGAATATGCCTAGGCAGGTTGTCTAGGCTACCTTTTCATCGCGTAGCACGCATTTGGGATCCTTGACACAATCCCGGGCAATGTGACTCTTTCCCCCACATTGTATTCAATCGATCAGACCGATAAACCACGCTTGTACACGCCCTTGCCAGATGCCTATACGGAAGGCACTTCCATGAAACTGCATTGTAATCCTCGTCCAAGTTCCTGCACTGTACACTGATTTCATGGTTCTGAGCACGCACACCAGCACTTTTACCAAGTAAAACCTTGAACTTTGCTCGCTTGGACCGCTTCAACTCCAGCATGGGAGCCCTCTTTTGGTTCCTTTGGATTCTGCTGACATTCACCTTTTCTTTGAGATCGGTGTTGATTTTTCTTAGTACGTCTGCGTAGAACAGTGCCTGAAATGGTGATTGTCTCGGGACGGATCCTCATTCTCTCCTTCTTCTCTTTAGGTTTGTTTGAGTCAACCTTCGTTCGATTGTCACGTACAATTTTCTTTGGATATCAGCGTCCTTGAGGGCGATATTTTTCCGACTACCGAGATTTCAAGTTCCTTTTGCAAGTGGGGACCATGACTTTTTTGTTATTTGTGGATCTGTCAACCCTCTGGATGTTTGTCTTTTTCCGAAACTTCTTGCTTCTCTATTCATCCACTAGGACTCCCCTTCGATTCTTTTGCATCTTTCCGTGATTTTTTGTATAAAACCGTAATGCTTGATTGTTCGGTGTACATTGTGCTTGTCTTTGATAAAAATTCCGATAGCTCAAAAATTTTGGCTCCAAACAAAATGGATGGTGATTCTTCCAGCCCGGACTTCTGTTGCACAGCCCTTTTCTCCATTTCGGAGCGTTTACGAAGCTTTTTTTGCGGTGCTTCTTAGCACCTTAGATATTGAAGAAGATTTTATCATCATTGCGCTTCTCTTGTGCGGTTCCGGTTCTAGATCCTGTAGAGCTCCTGTGACCTCCTACGCTCGGATTTGGTTGGTGGCGTTCACCGTTCACACCTGGGCGCAACCTTCTACGCTTTCGTTATTTGTATTCTAGCGACGTGCTCAGCTAACCCCTTGTCTAAGCTGCTTGTAGCAATAGATGCTAATGTGGGCAAGCTAGCCGTCACGGTGGTACCGCAATTGAGGGATATTGATACCGGATCTGCTTCCCCACTCATCATTAAATTGTATTGCATGCTATTATATTACATTAACAATTATTAGGAAACTCTAATTAGTCAATCTTAACAGTGGCTAAATGGAAAACTAATCCTCGTTCAATCAACGAAGTTAAGCGTAACGTACTTAGATGAGGACTCAATAGGAATAGTTTTATTTCCTTTTAGTTTTCTCAGTTTTAGTGAGTTATCAATATCAATATTAATTAAGCAAAAGCTTCAATTACAGCAAAGTTGGACCACATTTACAATCTTTCTTCACTTTTTTCTTTCCAGGCGTAAGAAGGACGGAAATGTGTTTTTAGTGGTATTTTACGAATGCGACGAAAACTATGATCTGGAAAACCCTGACCATGATCACCTCTACTGTAGCAAGACAACATGGGTAGGAAATCAACCAAACTGCGTTAAAATCAATGGAGATTACGACGAAGAAGGCGAAGGTGAACCGTATGAGGAAGAAGGTAAAATAAACTATTTGACACGTTTTTGCATAGTTACCGATTTCCCACAACACATGTTCTCGAGTTATCGGATTATCAGCATGAACACTTGTCAGAACCTAATTATTTTAGTTCAAACACAGGCTTTTGAATATAATGCCGGATTAAAATTAATGTTTCTATTCTCTCCGCCCTGTTGCCCAGAACTCAAACTACTCATCTATCTGTTATCGACTGAATAAATCGACAAAGAACGGTACACTCACTTTAAATAAATCTGATTTACCACAACAGAACCAAGGCTAGAATGTGCAGTGTGCATTCAACGCTTCCATGCTAGAAACACAAAATTTATGAGCTAAATCAATAACTCAATTTCATAAATTATTCGCTTGGGTGCCATAAGGTGAACATTATCATTAATAAAAGGGTCCCCAATTGGTTCCGGGACCACCTTGCTCATCAGATTTGCTTATGCCTAGGAAATTATTAGTTATCTTGAGACCGGCTCAATCTAAAGAAGATCGTATGCAACACATAACCGTACTAATGACTCGCAAATCATTGAAATGTCCCATAGGTGGTCATCAACAAAACGTAACAATAATTTAGGCCAAGCGATAATCTGGGAATTTATTGGATTGCCCAAATGCATCCAAAACAACATAATTCCCGCAGATGAACGGTTGGATAATGCCCATGAAATGTCATTCGAACCCACGTCAAGTTGGCCAACAGGGCAGGCCGGAATGATGTTTGGCTGGCTATTGGGGTTTTAGTGATGTATCTGAATTTATATCTTGTTTTGTGTACACGCGAGTTCACACCTTCTGTAGGTGAAATGCAACGCATATTGATGCACGTGTGCCAGGTAAGGATGAATGGGATTTTAAGGAGATAGCTTAGGAAACATGGAATGAACGAATGTTCGGAATTAGTCATTTCAATGTCCCTGGCATATGTCATAAATCTTCAATTTAGAATATAAAAACTATTTTTAAATTTAATATAATTTAATTTTAATATTTCACTGGCATTGCTCCAAAGTTTTTTTCAAATTTCATCTGAAATTGTAAAATTAGGAATTCAAAAAGTAGAAATGATAAATGAATTAACTTAGATAAATTTGCGTCTTTAAAACATTTACCTTAGTTTATGGTTAAAGATGAAGAAATACCATTTTTAACTCTATAAAGTTAAACAAGTCGGGAAACCGGAAGCTGGACGCTTCAGGTACGAAAGGTTTTGTGTATTTCTTAGTACGCAGCACGTAATATATGCATATATTATGTGGGAATATCCACTTTCGGATGATATTGACATTTATAGTCTTGAATTTGCGAAGAAGCGACAACTTTGACGTATTATAACTTTGTTAGTAATAGTGCGATTTCCACCAAACTTGGTAAGATCATGCTCTATATTATACCCTATATTGTTGCGAAATTTCGTGGTCCTAGCATGAATTTAAGGGGGGTTCTGCAGCGAATTACTAAAAATTATAGTAATATACTATTATTAACTTTATTTATGCAGATATCAGTGTGGAAGGTATTTTGGAGCCCAGGCACTATATAGTGGCAGCCTCTCAATTTTTTTCAGATTTTTCGGTTTGGTAGTTTCTGAGAATGGCCCCCGTAAAGGAATGGTCACTTTCAACCACCCGCACTCCCCACCTTTCCAACAAATGTAAAAACTAAGACCAGCTTCGAAAAGTACTGGCCGAGACCTTTAATTTGATACCCCACATGACTATATTTGATGAAAAAAAAATTTACACCCTCCTTTTGCATGTATGGGGACCCCCCCTTAAATTCGTTGTAAAAGGATGTAATTCAGTGTATGCGTGAGCGTTCACAGTTCCCAGCTTTCCACCAAATTTGGTGTCAATCTCTGCGACCGTCTCCGAGAAAAATGCGTGTGACGGACAGACAGACAGACAGACAGACAGACAGACAGACAGACGGACAGACAGACAGACAGACAGACAGACAGACAGTAAACCGATTTTAATAAGGTTTTGTGTTTACACAAAACCTTAAAAATCAGTATTAAGCCTCTACTGAGAAAGTTAGTCTAAAGATCCAATAGCAGGTTCAATCGAATAATATGATAAATAGCGACTTTATTCGAGCATTCTCTGCGAAAATTGGTTTCTGCAATCTGTTGTCTTGGTAGATTAACCATTTCTTGCACACCCGGAATTACTCCGTCAATAATACAGTTCATGTCAATACTTCAAGGCTTTTTTTTTATAACTATTTTATACTATCAATCTTTGTTGCCATTGTGAGTGACCATAGGTTATAGTCTTGTTGATTTCCCCTTTGGACTTCAACCCCCTCTAAGTTTTACATAGCTTGATGAACGCATGCTTTCCAGCTCTTGTCATAAGAGGCGACTAAAAGAAATAGAGATTTATGGGTGAGGAACTTGCAAATTTTGAAACTCTTTTGCTACCGACTGCCCTCATTGCAACAACTTTTGGTAGTTGGAAATAACTTATGATTGGCTTGTGCGCGCGCCCCCCCTGACACTGATATCGATGCCCCCACAATGATCGCTTTCTCCAACTTGAGCGAGAATTCCAAGAATATAGGCTAGACATTCTGGGCATAAGCGATATAAGATGATGAAACCCTCTCTCTCTTGGGGTACAGTGCGTTTGTACTGTGGAAAACCTAGTGGCAACGGATATAAATACGATGTCGGACTGTTGCTACCGGCCAACGCCCTTTCATGGCTTGTGAGCTAGCTTTTGACAGGATCTTCACTGTCTCATTACAATTGTGCAGTGTTACGCACCAACGGAAACTTGCGATATAAAGGACAGACATGTTTTCTATCTTCAATTACACGTAGTTCAAGAAGGGTCTCTTAAAGGTGACATTATGATGGTGATGTTTAGACTAAATACCTTGTTGGAGTGACAAGGTTGTTTGTTCGATATTCTAATTCCCAATGTTATTCTCCCAACCTCAAATAAGCTTCAGCTTATCCTGGCCTATGACTTGTGTGGCACTTGTGACGGAGTCCGTGTGGCAACTGCGTGTGGTAGCGCCATGGAGGGCGTCGAATTAAGGGGTTTTCTTGTCCTTGCGTCTGCCTGCGCTGTAGTTGGCCCTGCGGGCACGCATGTTTCACATTTTTCTTTAAAAGTGAGTATGGTGTTAGTGGCTGAATTATTTACTGTTGTTCAGGCCATCAATGTGGCCTTCAGAATGGTTGCGGAGAAAGTTGCTATCATTACAGACTCTCTCGATACCTGTAAATTACTCAAACAAACTGCGCTGCTGCATCATCTAGTGGGTGAAATATATGCCCTTGCTTCCGACTCCCTTTTTAAGTCACTGAAAATTCGATGGTGCTCCACGCATGCTAGGTACCTACTAAATGAATTTGCCCATATTGAGGTGCCAAGTGTTGAACCCTCCCCTGGGGATGTTTTCATAGCAATCCAGAGCACAGCTTCCGAAGAAAAATTATCATACTTAATCGTTCTCAGATCAATCATTCCTATAAAGTTTTTCTTAAGAGATTTGGAAACATAGTGTCGGAAAACTGTAACACTTACAAGATTACTGAAAAGAATGAACACATAATTTTGTTGGTGTAAGGTTTATGCCCGGGTTCGGGTTAAGTGTCGATGGTAAAATAGGTTTTTTAACCTTAAACAAATCTTTTTGAGCAAAGATCCCTGGATGATTGATGACCTTTTCAAAAAGACTAGAGTCAGACTATAACACATACGGGGTATTTTCACAGTTTCGCGACACAGCATTTCCCATCTTCCCGTCTTCCTTTCTATGGATAAACCTATCCTTTCATCTCTGCGCTTTAACGCTTCGCTGTGTTTAGTAGAGTCACGGAGAATTACCTGTTCCACACCGTGTCAGCTATCTTTGTACTACCGAGCAGCCTCTACGTCGAGGTGTTCCAAATCTCAACACTAGTATACTCTGGAATCTACAACGCATCGTGTTTTCCGGATTTAAACACTTCAACGTTACATTATAATTAACTATTATCAAATCAAATGATGACTAAACGTTTATAATAATAATCTTTGGCACGATAATCTATATTGGATCAAGGACTTGAAGTGTGTTAGAGCACTTCATTTAAGACTGTAACAGTGCACTACAGGTTTGCAGTACCCTATAGGAGGCAATGTGGTCAGCACTGCGCTCGCCCGAGATTATTACCATGATTTAACTGAGGTACTCATTCACAGCTGAGCCAACTGGAATCCGACCTCAAATTGCGATACAAATTTCACTGCCACCGGTGAGATTTGAACCGGGGACTTTTGTACCACAGCTTGTGCTCTAGCCACTCAGCTATTCGGATATGTTTATAACCTTAACATTAACGACTAACCCTTGTAAAGCTTGCAATACGTGTCCCGTCTGTTCGGACAGGTTTTGACACAAATGTGTTTGCAAGAACTTTAATAATATACGATAATGAAACTAAATTTGATAAATAAACGTTTGACTGTTTGACCATTAACGAAAGTGAGTTTCTGGCAACTTATGCTAAGTGGAAAACCTCTTAGCCCGCCGGGCCCAGAGGAAAAACCAACAACAACAATATGGCTGTGTGAAAGATTTGTAGACTACTTTAATTTTTATCGCTTTTTCATCGGTGGCAGACTGTTCGAGGACAGAACTTGCCATAAGCTTAATTGGGTTTCGACTGGCCAGCAACGCACATCTATTCCTGTTCAGCAGCAGATGTAGAAGTTTTTTCAGAAAGTGCGTAACAGGTGAAGTGTTGACATCCGCCTCGGAGGGGACTATCTACCACGGCTTCTTACCTTTAGTAACTTGCCGCTATTGCATCTGCTCGCAGGCGACAAAGTTCCAAAAGGGCGTTACCCGACGTGGGTGAATGCCGAAGCGTGGAGTTAAATCAGTGAAGGTAAGAAACTCAGGCCATTCTTGATGGTTGTGGAACACCCTGAGGCTTTGTTACCGTCAAAATCACAGCAAGTGCAGCGTAGTGTACACCGTGACAAAAGAAATTGCAATATCACGTTGGTGGGGGGAAATACAAGCTGCCGCAAGAAAGAACGGTTTCGCTATTGTATATCACGTCATGAAAGAGCTTCCAGGTAATCGTAAGCCTTTCGATGTTTGTAGCGTATAACAAAAATAAATTTTTGGCACTTGAAGACTGAATATAAGTCCATGGATGAATGGAAACATCCAGCTAGTCTTTCATGACATTAAGGCATGACCTTTTCAGCGCCCCATCCTACCTTGGCATTTCAAGGCCCATGTGATTCGAAATACCCCTTTTTGACGTTTTAAGTGAAACTTAAACTTACTTAAATCGGATTATTGTCTGTCCGTCCATTTGTCTGCTTGTCTATCACATCCATTTTTTTTAGAAATGGTTGCCTTATTGGTACGAAAATTGATGGAAAGGTTGGAACTGAATCCTCCCGCATGCAGTGAGTAATCTCGTTTTACGTTGAATTCAAGGGGGAAAAATGGGGGTATACATTTTTTTTCACCTAATATAGTCATGTGGAGTATCGAACGAAAGATCTCTTTTAGTACTTTTTAAAACTAGCCTCAAACTGATAATTTCTTTCGCGGACCCTTTCTCAGGAACTATTATACTTAAGCACAAAAATATGGCAAAAATCAAGTAACTGCTACGTATCTAGGCCTCAAAATACTTACTTTCATACGGACATCTGTTCAGTTAATAATAGTTATTTATTATTAGTATTTTTTTGGCAAATGCAATTGAAAATTTTATAAAAGGCGTTTTTATATTGCCGAAAAGTATTCCGCTCAAGCCGTGGCTCATCAGATTGTCTTATGAGGAACGTTAACGGTAGATTTCTTGTCGACGATGATGGGCATTTGAAGAGGCGGAAGCAGGACTTCACTAAGATTTTTAATCGTATGACACCGGATTAAACTGTGCCTATTGTGGATTGTGGATAATATGACGAACCATCGTATCGTCGCGGACTTACCTCCTAACAGAAGCGAAATAACATTTGCCATCAACGCGCCGAAACTACTCAATTATAGGGAATATTGGAAATCTGGGAAATGAATGATCAGAAGAAAGGGATGGTCGTGAAGGTTCCGAAGAAGGGCACCCACCTTAAGTGCGACGACTGGAGAAATATTTACGTGCTGCCTCCTGTCACAAAGATGTTAGCTCAAATCATCCTGTAACACATCAACGAACACCTCGAAAACTCGATAGAAAAAAAGTAGGCCTGTTTCCCCTTCGGATCATTGAGAAGAACTGTTAGGGGCTTAAATCACCGCTGCACCTGCTTTTCATCGATTTTGAGGAAGTGTATCTGTAATACTCTACGCAGCTATTATCTGAGCGACATATAATGACACAAAGCGACACGCGCTGTATCGAGGTAGAACCTTTCAAGTCCAAAGGTTTTCATTTTATCACCGATACTTCTTTCTTTTGTTGTCGGTGACGCTTATCTGTTGCCTTGATTGGATTGGTTCAATGAATAATTGTTATCTTCTCCCACACTTCGCCACCAAGTCATGGGCCCTGATCAAATTGCTCCGCATTTGCAAGAGGGGGCAAACATTGTTGGAGTGAAAATATAAACCTGATAGGTTATTGTTGTCTTGTTTTTTGCATTAATAGGGAAAGCATCGCAGGCTCTGAAAAATTTGTATATTTCAGTAGCTTTGTTTCTGCGGACGATGGTGAAGAACTTGTTATTGCGCAACGCATTAACGAATCTGGTTTTGCTGTTTTATCCAAAACCTAGAAATGGGACTGTGTATTTCGATACCAACATATTTCCGACGAGGTGGTCGGTCTAGAACCACGTGGCATAGAACAAGTGTTAGCTTCTCGGAAATTCGTGGAAGAAGTTGAAGTACAGTGCCAGTTACACATAGGGAAGCTATGTTAGTGTGCTTGGCGCACTTAGACGCACATGGGGGTTTATGGCAACCGTATTTTCCAGTACTTCAAGAATTTTTGCGTATTTGTGCGATGGACGATGCCTATAAATTGGAAACCGTTAGCACTGAAGTTAGCATGGAGCTCGGGAACATAGTGGATCTATTTCGTTGCAGTTATTTTACTTTTGGCTGGAGGCACAAGTGGTGCAAAGGGGAAAGGCGAAGTTTTATTCTAGGAATCACTTGAGGCTGAAGTGTGATTTCAGATGAAGTAAAAAGGACCCGATTAAAGAATTCACTGAGCCACAGTGGTGGGTCCCTGCTCTTCAGTTTCCAGAGCTCAGATGCAATGTCGTCAGGTCTTGTGGCTTTCCCCGATTTCATTCTTTTATTGCCTCCTCGACTTCAGTTGCGCTGACAGTTAAGTCTTTGAGGGTTTAACGTGAGCACCTGTCTGGACGAATTAATCCCACGGTCTTCTTAAGACACGGATTGATTTTGTGACTACATTCAGAGCCCCGCTGAGACAAGCAACAACGGTACCAGTCTATACCAGGTGCATGGCTTAGCATGGATGCAAGACATACCTAAATCTCTACCGAACTAAGGCCAACCGCAAACAACCGAGTTGTACTCACATACAACGGGAGTTCACTCGAAGTATGAGAGTCCAGGGGCTATCCCGGTTCCCATGGTACCAGTATACCCCTGGTAAGGTTTCGTGACCAATTTGCCACTTCAGATGAGTCCCCGTGCAGACTCGGGTCTGATCGCTCTGATTAGGTCTTTGGAGCATTCGTCTACTGCATCACGGCCTGCAAGCCAAGTGAGTACAGCGTCTCTCGGTGCCACTACTATGGACGTTCTCCTCGGCCACTTGGTTTTCGTTTGGCCGACAGGGTTGACGCCTCTTCTTCCTCACCGCCACCTCTGAGCACCAGTTCTTCAGTTGAAACCTTCTCGAAGTATTCTCGCCATCTATTCGATGCGGCTCGACGGTTGGTAAATAAACTAGCGTTCTTGTCATTAACGCATCAGAAGTGTTCGATATCCTGTGTACGTTTATTACGGCTCTTATCATGTCGATACAGATCTCTCTCGCCATCCCGAGTGTCTAGTTTATCATAAAGGTTTTTGTAATAGTCCGCTCGGGTGACAGGGACTGCTGTCTTTGCTTCACTGTTGGCATTCTTATAAATTTGCCAATTTACAAGCGTTTTATCGTCGAGAAATTTGTAGTAGAGGCGTTTCTTTTTACGGACCTACGTTTCAACATCATCATTCCAAAGCCAAGTATCTTGGTTGATATTCCGTTTACCCGGCTTGGTGATCCCGAGGGTTGCAGAGGCCGGTGCTGCCTGCTGGGGTGAGTAGGCCGATTCTGCAACTCCTTCGCGATCCCCCCTGACCACTGGTACAACTGTGGTTCTGAGGCAGCATTATTTTAATGCCTTTAATTCTTGAAAATTGGAAGTTTCTATTATGATTAATATATGACCTTCCAAAGAATTTTCGATATTCGAGCATAGGAAGGCGGAAAAGGAGAGAAAACTGGTTAATTATTATCAGTTAAATATTATGTGGAATCCATGAAGCTGTACTTAATAAGTCCGTACAAAGTGATAGACCATAATAATTTTCAATAAATGTGAAACGAATGAGAAAAGTGGACTTTATAGAAGCTGAAGGTGTTCAGGCTAAGAGGTTGATTTTCTTGATTGTACTTCCATGATTTGATTTCTCGACATTTTGCTGCAGTCGTTCGCCTGGATTTCTGGCAGTAGAATGTGCACTTTCTATAATTGACGGTACAAAGCCATTTTTCAGAAAAGGAGAATTAAAAAATAATAGGAGTTAATACATTGGAAAGTGTGCAATTGTGGGTCACTGACCAGACATTGAAGAGGGCCTCTTCCATTTCGGATTGTTAAGACGAAAAGTTTATCAGACAATCATATTGGACGTTTTCAAACGTTCATTATTTCTTTTGTATTTCAAGTGATAAAGTTATTTTAAATGTATACAATACTAGCTGAAACCGGCAGACGTTGTTCTGCTTGTGTGGTATTTGCAAAAACGGAAGATTTTCTTCAGCTACTGGAAGATGATACTGATGAAATTACCATATTTTGCAATTTTATTTGCTTCAAAAGATGCCATTTGAAGGCATGCATTGGTAGAGAATTTCTCTTTTGCCATAGTTGTCATACTTTTTGTAGAACTTCTGGTACACCTTCAGCCATGACATGACTAAAATTTCTCATTCTCATCAGAGGTAGCCCGGTCTCTGCTTTGAGAGCAGCTTGACCGAAAGTGGCTTCAGATTTTGGAGCTGTGATACATCTGGAGCTGGTGTTCGACACCTTTCCTCCCCTTTTCTTCGTGGACATTGTTGTCTATCTTTAATCGGTGCGTTGTTTTCTTTTTTCTTATTATTACTTAAACATTATCTTTCAATACTTATATGTTACCTTACAATACTTCTATATTATTTTACAATAATTATATCTTATCTTACAATACTATATAATCTTACAATACTAGTGCCCTTAAGCTTGGATAGGTTTCTTGTTTATTTGTTTTTATTTTTAAAATTTTTAGAGTTTTGTTATTATGAGTGTCAATTGTTTTGTTCAATTTTAGCGCTTTATCTTTAATAAATTTACATATAGGTTCTATTCTTAAATCGTTATGTATGTCTATGTTCCTAATGTATTGCGGGACATTAAAGATTTTTCTTAAAGTGACATTCTGGCATATTTGTAATGGTTTTTTATATGCCTGACAAGTTTGGTAAAAACGCTGCTCCCGTATATGTTAGCAGCGATGGACGAATTATTTTTTTAGAAAGCAAAAGTCTATTCTTAATATTTAGTTTTCTAGTTCAAATTAATGGCTAAAGAGGGTTTAACGTACCTGTGCAGGCTTCGCGTTTCGACTTGATGTGTTTTTTCCAGTTTAGTCGGTTGTCAAAAGTTAGTCCTAGGTATTTCGCTGTTGTTTTCCATTCGATGGGCTGATTGTCGATTTTGATGTTTCCCAGTTTCTGATTTCTTTTTCTTGTGATGAAGATTGCCTGAGTCTTCTCCGGGTTGGTCCTTGGGGTACTCCTGCCTCTATCCTTCTTTCGATTGATTGGTGCTGCTCCAATGAAACCCTAAAACTCTTTTTCCATGCGTTTGGATATGTTCTGAATCGAAGTACTGCATTTATTACTGCGGTGATTAATTCTGCGATGTTATTCGGTGCGTTCTTGATGCACTCGTTAGTAATTATATCCAGGTCTGGGAATTTTTTGCTGCTTAGTTCTTGGATGATGGTTTGGACTTCCAGTTGCTCTGTTTACAGTTCTAAGTCTTCTCTTTGTGTTGAGTCATCTTGTGTCTCTGTTTCTGACTCGTATTCGTCTTCTGATTCGTCGTCCGATGTGGTGTTCTCCCTGAACTGGAGTTCGAGTGAGTCCGCGAAAGCGTCGGCCTTCCCCTCCTTGTAGAATTCAAGGCATTCGTCTTCTCGAACCTCTTTTTAAGTAGTTGGTGAGCCGCCAGAAGTTGTTGTTACCTGGCTCTAAGTTTTGGAGGAAGTATTCCCATTGTTCGTTCCTGAATCTGTCGATTTCTTCTCTGATGACGTTGGTGAGCCGATTTGCTTCTCTTTCCAGATTGGGATCGCCTGTGTTTCTTCCTCTTTTCTTTTAATATATTGGTTGTATATTGAAAATAGCACCGGTTTGTGGTCCGATGAGAGTCGTCCAACACGTTGATTGTGATGTGGTTGTTAAAATTCTTTGTTACAGCCACATCAATTATGATGCCGGTTGTGCTGCGTCCATAATGTGTTGGTTCCTCTGGGACGTGAAGAGTTGCTCCGTTTCCGTTTAGGAAAGTGAGTAGTTCTCTCCCCGCTTTGGTGTTTCGTGTTGCCTCCCAGTCGCGATGACGCGCGTTGAGATCACCGGCGAGAAAAGTCGGTTTGACCTCGTTGACCAGCAGTTGAAGGTCCTCTAGGAAAATATCTGCTGATGGTGGTCGGTAGGCTGATATAATTTTTACATCTGCTGGTCCTGTCCTTGCCTCGATGATTGTAGCTTCCATTCCTGTGATGGGTGGTGTTTCCTGGCGGTAATGCTCGATGTTCCACGGCCAGTAAGTCGGTCGTTTCTGTATATTTCGTAGTTGGGTATTTTTAGTATGCCTGTTGGTTTGAGGAGCGTGTCTTGGATCAGTAGTATGTCTACTTCTGCCTCGTAAAGGAATTCTTCCAATTCTCCCATTTTCCTTTTACGGAATTTGCATTCCACGAGAGGATGTTAAGCTTAATGCTTTCCATGCTGATTCTTAGTTGGGTTGCCTAGAGGCATCTGCGAATTAAATCATCATCTTTGTCATCATTGACTCCATAATATTTTGGATCTGTGTTTGCATACTGCTCAGCACTTGATCCATTTGTACGGGCTTCGGGTTCGCTGTGGAAGAGGGAGTTTTTGTTGCTGTTGCGTTTTTTCCTGTCGCCTTGTTGGTTGGTTGGGACACCTGTGGGGAAGGGTTAGATTTTGCCATCTGAGCGAAGGTTTTCTTTATGTTCTTGGGATTTTTTGGACATCCGCCGTAGCTGGCTCGATGTTCCCCCTTCTGCTCCTGTTTTCTTTCGCATTTTATGTAATCCCTCGTATTTTACAGAACGTGCTTCGGCGTAGCAGTCGTTCGCAGAGTGCCCAAACTGCTGGCAGTTATGGCCCTGCGATTGAGATGTTCTGGGTTTTTGGTAACCCGATTTGCAAAATCAGGTGGCAAATCGATTTCACGTTGTAGATGCCGGTTTCATTTTTCGGCATTAGAACTTCAAGTAGCCGTTTCTCATTTTGATGAAAAAGCACTCGATTGGCTGGAAGCTCTGGTCCTCGAGGTCTCCTTTTCTTTTTTTTTCTCGAGCCCCCGGATTATTATACTAATATTTTTCTCTTTTGGGAGAAGATAGGTGTGGAATTGAATTCCCTGTTTTTTGAAGAACTTCGTTAGCTTCCGGTGGTCGCTCGGCTGCTCTGGAGTTATGCTTACACCAAGGTGTATCCCCCTAGCCTGAAGGATATGGATCTTCCTCTTTCTTAGCTCCTTCTCAATCGCGGGCCATTTTGACGGCTGTCGTAGAATTACAGGTACTGTACCTTTTTCCTGCTCTTTTGCCCTAGGACTTTCCTGTCCTGTTGGCTTCGCTTATTTTACCGGTGACCTAGGTTTTTCTGCTTTCTTGATTATCGTGACTTCAGGTGGCAATCGGTCCTTTATATATTGTATAATCGCGCACACAACGTGGAGGCGAATCATATCCAAGTTGTTCAGGGTTTGAGGGAATCCTGTCTTTGTGATGGACGTATAAACCAACGTCTTAAATCCAAAATTTACCACAGTGTCGCCCTCTATGTTTCTGAGTGTTGGCCACATATAAAAGACAATGAACAGCGGTGATGGAGACGGAGATGTTGCGTTGGACCAGAGGCGTAGCACCCTCCTCAGAGAGGCGTGTTTGATGGTATGGTCACGTAATTCGTGCTAACAAGAATTCACTTGCCAAGATTGGTCTGAACATCGAAGTCAACGGGAAACGATCAAAAGGCCCGTTGAAACAACGGTGGCTTGATACGCTGAATGGGGATTTGAAAGCCTGAGTTCCCACTTGATGGCGGACCAGAACTTGAATAGGCACGGGCGGTATAAAATTGAACGTGGTGGTGATGAAAACTCACTTTTTAAAGTTTGAAAATACCAATTAGCGTTTACTTTTGAGCCAGCCATTATGAACTCGCAGGATAATATATTTTTTTTGTTTCTTAACCTTTCGTGGATTCGGTAAATTCAAATGTCGTCGCGGACGAGGTTGGGGGCGGTATGTACACCCCCATAGTATGAAATGGTGGTGGGATATAAGAACTTAAAAGGAGGCAATGTGGGTGTTAAAAGATGGTACGTAGCAGGAGAGGGAAAGTGCTGCCTACACGCAATTGGAGCTTTGGTCAGCTCGGCGCAAATTATCTGCATGCCGCGAAATCGCCAATATTAAAATATGCATTGCATGATAAATGCAGAAAAGGTAGAATCCAGCAATTAATGTAAAAAGTTCTTATAAAGGTAAAAAAGATAATATCAAATATAGATAAACTATTCCAGTTCCTGGCAACAAATACCCACAGAAAGAAATTAAGCTTGAATCCAGGTTGTCGCAATTTTTCCTCTGCCATTTACAATATTGAATTTAATTTTGGTTTTGGAACCTGGCACATACCCTTACAGTATCAGAATAGACCGATAACTCGGGCTATGTCATAATACCCTGTTTAGCCAAAGCGTCCAGTTATTTATAATTCCCCAATCTAATTTCGTACAGCAAACCGATAATTCAGGACTGTTCTGTCAAGCTTATTTGAATAATGCGTGTTTTGATGGACCAATCAATTATTTGGCCGGATATCCATTAATCGGCTTAAATGGTATCCGTTGAGGACTGAGTACACAATTTGCTACGAACAGAAGAGTCCGTTGCGAAGTTTAGTAATAGAAATTTTACTCGAATATCGAAATTCTGGGAAAATGCGGGAATAGTTTTGGAGAGTTTGTTCATCGCCAATTGGATGTAAACCACATATGTATGTATGGGCTGCTATGTATGTTCTTACCTGTGAACATCCAGGACTATCAATATTTGTAAATAGTTGGATATATTATGGGATACTTACATTCCGTTTGAAATGAGTTTATCCACTTAAGTTTGCTATTCAGTTGCTTGGTTGCCTGACCTTAATATCATTTCCGTTCAAAAATTAATAGATGAATAGAATACTTTCAACAGCAAGTTACGCGACAAAATGCTTAGCATATTTAATTTATTTAATGAGTTGGTGAGAATGGTTTGAGAAGATAATGGTGGAGATAATTAATCAAAAAAGACTATGCTCGTTTATTGTTTACGATGTGGATAATTAATATCACTTAGCAGACGTGACTTAGTGTTAAAATACTTTTCTCCTTTTCTATCTGTTCTCTCTTTAATCAAAATGACAATTTCGGTTTTTCTCACTGCAAGACTGAAACCATGAGCAGTTATCCATCAGTTTATTTGTTGCCTCTATATCCTTGGCCTTTTTTACCGTATCCGGCCATAAATGCCACAATATGGCCTGCATAGCAGATCAGACGCGACTCTTCTGACAAGCTGAGTCTTGGCAGACTATCATAGGAGGCCACAAGGCTACAAGAGAGATCCCTGAAGTAGCGCCCATCTTTCTCTCACTCAAAAAATCGCTCAATTTGCGCAAGTGATAGGGACATTGAAAAACTTTCTAGTGTGTCTTCCATATCTGTCTATCTTTTGGTGTATTTCTAACATCGAGTGTTATGAGGATTTCTACCCAGGTCGATATTTCAGCTCGATGAATCACATGCACGACCTTTATAGTAACATCCAATGTAGACCTCCCTGTTATAAACTGCCTTTGAAGTAACTCTCTGATGAGCTTTTGGAGTAGCTTACTGTCAATCATACAGAATGGTCAAAATGAACATAGCAGTTCACGGTCCCCTTTTCTTTTGCTAATCAGCACCATCTTCGTCAATATCCAGGGGCTGCAAATTGAGTAGTGCATTCAGAACTGCGCCGAATGTCGTGCTCATGGCACCAGTGATACCCAGACACACAGTTCTTTGCAGTGCGGCTAGTTTACGGTGAAAAGCTCTTTTGTCTCACCTTAATCCACCACACTACGGATGCATATACCAACATCGACCTAATGATGGCAACGTATACCCACATTACCACATGAGGCCTGAGTCCCCATGTCGAGGCAAAGGTCCGTCTGCACAGCCCATAAGCTGTGATAGTTCGTCTCATCTTTACCTCTACATGTTTGTTCCAAAGAAGTTTTTTTATCTAGGGTGACTCCCAGATATTTCACTTCCTGGGAGTGTTGAAGGGTAGTACCCCTCATCTCAGGGAGGCAAAGTCCATCCAATTTTCTCCTTTTTGTGAATAATACCATTGTGGTTTTATTTGGATCAACTGAAAGACCATGTCTGAAGAACCAACTGTCTATCAAATCAACGGCAAGTTGTATATTCCTACTCACTGTTCCTACTCACTGTTCCAAGATCCCGATCAACAGCAAGCACAACCACGTCATCAGCATATACTTGATCGTGTATTGGCAATTTTGCAGTTCGCATAGTAGTGAGTCGATCAACATACTCCACAGAAGTGACGAAAGCACACCTCCTTGGGGGCAACCCTTCGTTGGTTCTGCAGGCGTTAGCATAGCATGGATCCACTAAATTAAAGCATCATCAACACCATGCTCTCTGACGGCATCACAAAGTTTTTGAAAAGGTGCACAGTCAAGAGCCCCCCCAATGTCCACGAACACCCCCATCGCGTACTCATCATTCAAAGTTGCACCCTCTATCTTTGTGACCAAAGAATGAAGAGCAGACTCACAGGACTTTCCACGTTGGTAAGCATGTTGGTTTGCATTAAGTGGGTGCGACCTAAGTGCGTTTCCACGAATGTGACGCTCCACCAGTCTCTCCAAACGTTTCAACAAGATTGGAGTCAAACTGATCTGTCTGAAGTTCTTTGGATTAGAATAGTCATTTTTCCCAGGTTTCGGTACGAAGACTACCTTATCCTTTTGCCACCTTTTTGTGAGGAAGGCACGTAGCCCATAGCAAGGCATTCTCGAAAAATATTTCTTAGAGGTCGCTCTAAGTGCTCCATACCCTCCTTTAGCATTGCTGGATATGCCAGGTGCTTTGAAATGTTCAAAGGACAGTGACTGTGAGTTCCTGAAATTTAACCAGTCTTCGTTGTTATTACTTTTGCAAGCACGGTTCAGAAGTCGCCTGGTTGATTTCCTGAGTTTTTCCAGTTCCCAGTTCCACCAAGGAACCGTTTTACTGCTTTGGCCTAGGGAAATAGGACAAGTCTCTTCATAGCACTCTGAAAGTGTGCAGTTCAGAGTTTTCAATTCATCTTCCAGCACCAAAGGATTCCTTAGTTGCCTAGGGAACTGTACTTTATCGCTAAGAAGCTCATTGAACTTTGTCCCATCCGTTTTCTTAGGGCTCCGTCTTTGTACTGCAGACTGTTCGCCCGCAATAGTCAGATTGAATTCTAGGTATCGGTGATCTGACAGTGAGACCTCGTCTAGCATTCGCCAGTGTGTAATCAACTCTAACACCTTTGAGGTACAGATTGTTAGGCACCCTACGTTTGCAGTCATAAGACCACCATGATGAAATCAAATAGCTTCCCTGCTCTTGGATTGCATTTGTTACTGCCCCAACAAATATGTTGAGCATTCGCATTGCAACCTATTAAGAGTTCGAGATCACTTGATTCTGCATACGCTACCAGATCTCTAAGCTCTTCCGTGGGTGGAGGATACAAAGAATCATAGGGTAAATAAGCGGAGACAACTATTTTCCTCTCGCCATTTATCTGATATTGTACGATGATCGTAACTAAGTCTTGGGAACAGAATTGTCTCAGCGTGATTGCCTCTAACCGTCTTGACATCAGGACGCAAGTTCTCGGTCTTGTGGATCTTTCACCGGAGAAGATCTTGTCCGCCTTTACTGATCCAATGCCACAGATTCTGTTCAATCGAACCCACGGCTCTTGCACCAGAAAAATGTAAGAGAACCACGACTTCTCCTACATTTGGACTTTGTCAGCCTCACTGCCAACAGATAGGAGGAGGCTGCAGGTTGATTTGATTAATCTTTATGTTTTTCGACATAAACTTAGTCTAATGTGTTATGGAAAACAGTTGGAAGCGTATGCCGCAGTCCGCGTGTGACGGGGTTTCCCTCACACCGTACCGCCAGAGACTTGATCCCTTTGTGTTTGATTTCTCTGGGAAAAGCCGCACTTGGAGGTACCGCAGTTTCCACGTCCTCATCCATGAAAAGTGCATCTCGCAGAGCAGTCGTCTCGTTTCCACTTAGTACCTTGACTGGTTTGCGGTGCCCGGTTTGCATAGATTCTATCACTCAAACTGGCATCAAGTCAGTTTCGTTCACGTCTCTGGCTTCCCTTTCTTCCGCCTGTTCCTTGGAAGGTGTGAAAGAAGTTACTAGCAGGTAGGATTCACTCTGTCGTCCCTTTACCAGTGCGAACCCCCATACGCGGGTTCCGTCCCTGTATGCACTACCCTCCGCGCGCAGCTGCATTGTGGGAGAGCGCACCGAAAATCATTGTTCTTCGCTCTCAAAATGGAGATGATGCTCTTCAGTTTCCCGATATGACTGAATTTTCAGTCTATTTAGGAAAAAGTCGAGCACCATATGGCGACTTCCCCTGCGCATATTTAGACTCTTTTGGTCCCGTTCGAATACCAAGTTGAAATCCTCCTCGTCTGTAGATTTGTCCTTCCTGGCATTCATGAACTTTACCCTCCAGTGTCTAAAGTACATGCCCGCGTTCTGTTCACCCAGCATTCGGATGATGTCCTCTGCTTTCCTTCGAGTATTCTGTCCTGCGTAGCTCAGTGTACACAATAGTGAACTTAAGTCGACCTCCGGTACTTAAAGCTAGGATTGCCTGCAGTATTTTTTTCCACAAGCATTCCCGGAGGATGGTAAATTTTCCTTCCGATATTTTGCCATCCTTGGAGGAAACTCCCGCGGTAGCAGTCAGAACAGAGGCTGCAGTTTGCGCATACGTCCGCTTCTTTCCCGCCTTCGTCTCCATATTCCTATGGGAGGGACCAGCTTCATTGAGATCTCTCTCGCGGATTTGATCACCTCCCGGCATACCGGTCCTAGTTCCCGCAGAGCACAATAAAACGTTGGCCACAACAGATGTGTTGATCTTACGCTTCTTGCGCGCATTACCTTTGACAGAAGACTCCGGTGCGTCCAGTGTGGGCGTTTTCAGTTTATCTCCACTTTCCGCCGGAGATTCCGCTTCCTTGTGTCTGATTTCTCTGAACGTTACCGCACCTAGTGGTACAGCCACGTCCATGTCCCTTCTTCTACTGTCCGCTTGGGGACTTTCCAGGTTCACGGTGTCCGGGCTGCTAGATCTATATCCACACACTGGCGATAAACCAGTAGCGTAAACGTCACCAGCTTCCCTTTCTTCCGTTCTTCTCGGTAAGGGTGAAGGAGAAGGTTTTGACAGGCAGTATTCAGTCTGTAGTCCCCTCTCCTTAGTGGCCGAAGTTCCCTTCTGCCGAGCCTTCCTCTTCCGTTTGCGAGTAGATTTGGGCTGTAGTACAGCGGACGTGCCGGCCGTAGTCGAATTTTCAGTTTCTCCCAAGTTGAAAGTTACCGTACTTTCCTTTCTGGCTAACTTTGCCGTAGGCACTAAATGCAAGCTTTCCACTGAGTCGGAAAGCATGCCTTCTACAGATTTGTCTATAGAGGGGTGTGGTGAGACTTCCAAAATCCACGCCTCGGCCGCGACATGATTGCTCATGGTCGCGGGTGGATTCGAAGTCTGTGACCTCTTACCACTTGTAGAGTTTAAATCCTTCGTTTCTATATTCATATTTTGGACACCCTTAGTGTAGTAGTAAACTTCTACAGGCTCCCCCACCTCGATAAGGTCGTGTCCGAGAGGGAGTTCCACCCAGAAAGCCGGATTGTTTCCCACTCGATTCGCAAATCAGGGCATTTTGTATCCCTGTCTGCGATGTGTTACCGAATGCTCCTTCGATATCCAAAAACTATTTCATTTGTTTCCATGGCATTCCGTAGTACATCCGTCAGCTCGGCAAGCGTGTTGACACTAATGCAGGGGGTTGTCTATGACCTTCCCCACGGTTTTGAGTACGAACGATGTTAGGCAAATTGGTCTGAAAGATTTAGGATGAAAAGGGTCCTTTTTACCCAGTTTCGGAAAAAAGACGTTGTTGTCTGCTTCCATGCCCTTCGTATATATCCCAGGGTTATGCTGCTCCTTACCACCCTCAGAAAAGACTCTAACCCAAATACAGAATTCTTCCTTCTTCGGGTTGTGAATGTATGTATATAAGTCAGCAGTCAAATCCTGGTAGGTACTATTGCGGGGAAAACCATTATTCACTACTTTTATGAATAGATTGCTCAATGATGAAGAAGTAATTTAAAAGAAATAGTTTGCAACGATTGGAAGCGGAGGTGTTTTCTAAGATTTGACAATTTGATTTCACTCAATCGGGATAATCATATAGAGTTAGTCACAACCATGAATGGGACTAGAGAAACGCTGGAGACCCTGTAATGAATGAACATTACAGGGAAGGAAAACGATAGGATAGCTTTTAATTTTTGTCGTGAACTAAAAGTACGAATGAAATTCCCTGGAAAATCATCTTTTTCAGCCAATTTATTTTAGATAATTAAAAAATTTGAACTATCCTGCTTTTCTTTAAATACAATGATAATTACCATATTGTGAAACCCTAGATAATAAATTAAAATTCTACATTCAAGTCAGTTTTTCTCTGAGCCCCATTAGCCTTTTAATGGTGGGGGAAGTATCATCCTTAAAAGTCACCTGTTTTAAAATTCCATCCAGTTCCCGCCGAATTAATATCCCGACAAAAGGAGCCGACAATACTACACCAATTCCAGTTAGACTTTGCAGTAATATTCGTGTAAACATTTCATTTACATTTTAATCCACTGCCAGAACAAGTTTAATTTTGTATGTAATTATTTGCCTGAGGTAGCTTGCCAGCTGCAAATGAGCAATTATCACCTGGAATTTTCATTCAGTATTTTCCCAACTTTATTTCATTCTTAAATTCAAGTGTATTGGCAACGTTTTGAGGTTGTTACGGAAATTCTAAAGGAAAGTTTTAAGGATGCAGACTTTCATGGTGGAAAGCTGAAAGTTGATGGTGTTCTGCCGTTTTGTAGACATAATAGACACCTGGTATCGTTTCAATTCATGGTCCATTATTATTAATTGAATTGGAAATTGCTATTCAGAGTTGTACCCACTGTTTGGCTTTCGCTTCAAAATCAACAATTAGGTCAGATACATACATTCGTGCAGAGAATAGTAATAATTTTGCGGGCATATTACATTGGCTTTGAGCAAGGACTTGTTGCAAATTTTATTGGTTGATAGCCTTGGCTCACTCATTGGATAATTGGGTTACAATATGAGTTTACTGTGGGTAATGAAGTATTGAATAAAAGGGAGATGCATTAATATGAAATGCATGAATGGCAGCTTTAGCGGAAAGCGGAAAATGGAAAATCAATAGAAAAAACGTGAAATATGCTGAATTTCTAATAAATTAATTGGATAGCTTGTCTATGTATTTATTGTTGTCTCTCGTTACCTGCCGATTATAGCTCCAAATATTTTGAAAATTCAATATCTAATGGACACATTAAATATTCATTAAATTTGTTTAATTATTGGCATTTAGTTACGGGTTTAATTTCATTTAGAGAAGGTGCCTAATTGCGTTAGCATGGAAAACATGCCAAATGCAGACAGCGCAGATTTAAATATGCATGTGGTTGAATTGATGAAAATAACAAAGGAAATAATCAACATTACTACTGATTATAAAGGGCATATGATAATAATGCTGGTATATATCTGCGCTTACCGGCTTTAAAATTTGTTTATTTGTGCCACCTAACCCATTGGCATTCGGATATTTAGTTACCATATCCTTTTGTTAAAAATTGTAATTCTGAAAGAATTCGTAACGATCATCCGGGTTGATTATGGTCTACCAAGAAAACCGAGCAGTCCTAAAAATCTTAAGAGAAGTGAGTTGATTGTACAGGTGTGCCAGCTCTACTGAAGTGTCCGGTCGATATGCGCTTGCGCGCCTTTATGCTAGCCAGGCTTGGGAATGCGGGAAGTGCTCTTTTGCTGACACCTACAGCAGTATGACAGGATCGCTGCTGGCGCCTTTCCACCCCCAGCGTTCAACTGTCATTGGACGTCACGCCTACGCCACGTAGGTTCTTAAACTTTACCGATTTTCAATGTTCCTGTTAAATATTTAATGGCCAGCGAAGGGTCCAAGTTTACTAATGTTGATTATGATCATTGCAACAAAATTGCACTCTTCCTCCTCAGGAAATTTATGTTTGATTTACAAAATCATTAATGTCGTTCTTTCACTAGCCAAACATGTGAATTATGTAAACTTTTGTGCCCGACAAATCCGTAATTTTCGGTTCATCACCTTCATTGAGCTCATTATTTTCGCTATTCCGAATTCCCAGACCATGATTTTTAAGTGTACGAGACTCAAAGAGTTAACACAATGCGCGCAATGGAATTATCACATTCGATTGGTGGTGGTAAATATAATATTAGGGATTTTGTAATGGGTAGATTAACGCACAGAATAAATTTAGATTAGCATGGCTCCGATGTCATTGATTTATTATAACAGTTGATTGATAGAAAGATACAAGATTCTTTAAATGAAAGTTCTTCCTAGTTGTGGTGCTGAGTTAAATATTGCAATTTCCTTATTTATCA
Organism: Hermetia illucens; assembly: GCF_905115235.1. Classification (NCBI taxonomy): domain Eukaryota; kingdom Metazoa; phylum Arthropoda; class Insecta; order Diptera; family Stratiomyidae; genus Hermetia; species Hermetia illucens. The sequence goes on along the minus strand of NC_051850.1, from coordinate 129,370,592 downwards.
TCAGAATTGTCAATATGTGGTCACAATCAAGTTGGAACAACATTATTCCCGACTGTTGCGTTGAAGTCAAAGAATCCAACGTATCCCAAATTAAAAAGTGATCAAGCGTTCGATCTTACAGCGGTCGAAAAAGGCTCACTTGGGCCCTCTATAGGAAGACTCCTTGGTTATTCGAAAGATTAACGGGCTTCCAATTTTCTTCGGCTGAGCTCCATTTTGACCATCACAATTCTACGCTGATCGAAAGGTCGCTGAAACAAAAAAAAATTTCTTATTCTTTGTTTCCCATTCCCGTATTCCAAGCTATCAATCGGTCAAGCAAATTAAAGAGCATCGCGGCTCCCATTCACAGTAGCAAAAACTGCAGGCTGCAAAAATAAATGTTTCGCTATTGCTGGCATCAGCATGTTAGGTAAAAATGCACTCTATTGCATGCTCGCAGTGAAAAGTATGTAATATTGCGATTTATATATAGAGAAAAGGCCAATGATTCCGTAATGCTTTAAAATATATAAAATATAGTGTGTATGTATGTACTAGACTCCATGCATTTGTGCCCTAAAAAATGAAACAGGTCTCGTTCTCAGAATTGCCAAATCTAAAAAAATCACAGCGATGCAACTACAGGGTGCGGCAGCATAACTTCCTTTTTTAAAATGCGCGCCACTCAGTTAGTTGATGTCATAGCGGAGCGCTAGTGCTCTCGTTCAAGAGGGTACACTATAAAGTTTTGTCCCGACACGTTTCAGTCGCCATCATGCGTTGGAATAGTGAGGAGCGTGCCTTGCCGTTGAGGTTTACTTTTCAAGCGGATGTTCGGTTATTGCAACACAGCGTGCATCTCGGAATCGCTTTAATTTAACCCCGTTGGCTCCCGTCCCAGACCGCAAATCAATTGTTACATGGGTCACTACATTCAGACAAACTGCAAGTGCCGCAAAAGGAAGAACTGGAGTCCCTCGGCCCGTTAGATCACCTGAGAACGTTGAAGCAGTGAGAGCGTCAATGTTGCGATCGCCACGGCGTTCTGCGCGCAAACACGCATCTGCCCTTGGACTATCCGATCGTTCTGTGAGAAGAATTCTTCGTGATGATCTTCATTTCCATCCCTATAAGATGGTGATAGTGCAGGAACTTTCAGAACGTGACTTCAATTCTCGGATGAACGCGTGTGAGCTTCTTCTTGATGTCGTTCCCGAGGGTGCTATTGTTTTTTTTAGCGATGAAGCCCATTTTCATTTGTGTGGGTCGGTTAACAAACAAAACATGCGCTACTGGGCTGACACCAACCCTCGAGAATTGCATCAAAAGCCTTTGCATTCACCCAAAGTCACAGTGCGGTGTGCAATTTCCTCAGCTGGAATTATTGGTCCCTGGTTTTTGAGGAAAATGAGGTTACAGTGACAGTGAATTCGGACCGATATGTAAACATGCTACAGAATTTTTATTTCCCACGGCTAGAAAATTTGGATTTGGGGGACACTTGGTTCCAACAAGACGGTGCAACAGCACACACTTCAAGAGCATCGATGGCTGTTTTGAGGAAACACTTTCCAGAGTGCCTTATCTCAATTAGAGGCGATTTGGAATGGCCGGCACGCTCTACCCATTGTTGCAATGTGCCAATACGGTCGGAATTAGATTTCCCTCCGTGTCTAGACATGATGAGCTTCGAAGTGTATAAGGCTTCTTTCTGATCACTTGCTGGTGAAATAAATGCGCCTGGTGGAATGGATTTTTTTTCTTTTGTATAGTCACTTTTCCGCTTGACGGAGCTCGTGGCAAGTGGTTACGCGTGCCCACGTTGTTTGAAATTGCAGCATTCTTCAGTTCCGTTGCTAACTTACAGTGGGCCCGACTTTTTCTGTGGCTGGCACGAAATATACGTAGCAGTTAAAATTTCCAAGCATAATTTTGATACGGGGGGGGGGGGCAGACTTCGAGTGCTCGTTTCATTGATTTCACAGTAGGTATCCTTCTGCGAGACTGTAGTCTCGTCTGTGGGGAATGAACGGTAATGGGTTTTTTATCTCGTAATTTGTCTGGCAAGTGTAAAATACATAGCCGTTTTCAAGGTTTTATGTGAAACAAACTGTTATTAAAATCGATTCAGTGTCTGTCTGTCTTTCTGTCTGTCACACCCGATTTACTCGGAAATGGCTGAAGCGATTGTTACGAAATTTGATAAGAAAGTTGCTCACGTAAGAAAACCTTCACACATGAAGCGCCGAGCTACCTGAACTCCGACTTGTTTCATGTTCTTAAAGCCAATAAGACAGGTTTCATTTACTGGCTGACTAGGAAACCCCCGATCACTTAGTTTACCAGATATACTGTATGAAGTAGTGGATCTAATCCTGGAAAGCAGTTCCTGTCCAGCGCATCCTTGTGACGCTGAAGCGTCAGCCTTATATTGGGACAGTGTATCGATTAGCTCCTTGACAGCTCTCATTTTGTACATAGAGCACAGTTTTCATGAAAAAATGCGCAAATTGTTTATCCGTTTTTGTTACGGGTTCCGTCCTTGCAAAATCAATGCAGTTGGACGTTCCTTCCGTACCTTCATAACGTATGGTTTTCCATGTAGAGTAGTCAGCCTACACAATTCTCAACGTGGAAGGGTCATTTCTTGCTTTATTTGGTTTGATTACAAATGGTTTAGCCCATCACTATGATTTTCTTCAGGTGATAATTAAAGGGGTCTTTCGATAAAAAGCTTATTAGGATTTACGTACCTGTCTTGTCAAATGCTAACAAAAATGTTGCTCTACCTCTGCTCGCATTTTTCCCAGAGTTTAGGTCGATTTTATAATCGGGATTTCCAAAAAGATCCTTGAGTTACCCCATGACTGACCTGCCCGTGCAAACTATAGCATCGGTGAAAGAAAGGCTGGTATGTTTCACTAGATACTGAATACGACTTGATTGAGTTGTGAATGACTATCAAGGGATAGAGATCAGGGTATTAATTGTGCTTGAGTATAATGCTGATCAAATTGTCCCCAAAAGTAACCAGTGGGTTTGTTTAGTTTGTTGATAAACAAGTATGCGCATACAGTATACCTATTATGTATACCCTAAACATACATTCCATTTATTATCGAGGTGGGAAAGATATTTCTGAGCTCGCAGAGTCGTAATTATTAAAAGAGTTAAAAGCCCGTTTAATTGGTTCGGTTGATACAATTTCGCATTCCAAATAAAAGTTTCTGGACCAAGTACTATTCACGAATGTACTGCAAAAGAAGATCTGCACTCTCTTCACAGTTTTCAACTACCTTCATTTCTGCAAAAGTAGATTATTTAGTTTGAGGTTACCTTGGGTGACCTTCACATTTCGTCAAAGCGTCTCAATAATGGTTATTTAGCTCTTCTTCGGAATTTGAAAATTCTCTTTATATCGATTCCAGTATTGAGTTGACTGGCGAGCTCCATCTTGGCTAGTCAAGACGACAATGATTATGTAATTTATTGTAATGGATGCACCCTGTGATTTGGGGTTAAAGAATCTTCTTCCCTGCTTGTCGTAAGAGGGGGCTAAAAGGGGTAGAAATTTATGGGTCAGCAACCTGCAAATTTAGAAATTTTTGTTGGTACCGAAACGTCACCAGCGCCTCGGATAGGGACTGATCTCACAGCAAAGAACATTGTCTATCGAAAATGCACTATGATTGCTTTCTGGAATGAGTGCACGCTCCTCGACAACTGTAGCGAGGGTACGCAAAATGTTAACGTCAGACCACTCTCATGTAATTATCGGAGTTCAAAATAAGCTTAATTTCAGTAACTCCCAACCTGGACTGACGAACAAATATACAAATTGGCGAACATTCAACAATAGTGTTTCGACGGGCGTTTGATGAAGGAGTAAATTTGACATGGCTCGTCGAAAGCCTTCAGTTTCAACAAGGACAGCCATTTGGGCCCGCCTCGGACGTCGAGCTTGAACGAGTGCTCGCCTCGTTTCAGAACTCTAAAAGCGCCCTCGTATGATGATTGAAGCCTTTTCCGGGGAGCGTCCACCCGAATGACTGTGGATGGTATGCAGTAGTCCTATGCCGTTTGAAGCCCAGGAGCTTTCCTAAAGCTGTAGCTTTCCTAATTGCATTCCCTGCTCCATGATTATAACGGCTGGAACACCAAAGTGCGCAATTCACTCTCGACAGCGGGCCTCGGCACATGATTGTGCTGTAATGTCAGACAGAGGTATTGCTTCAGGCCACCGCGTAAACCTGTCGATGATAGTAAGGCAATAATTGAATCCGTGCGAGTCTCGTAAAGCGCCGATGATGTCGAGATGGATGTTGTAGAAGCCCTTGGTAGACTTAGAGAATACGCTTACTTCCTTTCGAATGTGCTTGTTCACCTTGCACTTCTGGCACGCGATGTAAAGTATTTATCAGTAACTAACCGGTTCATCGTCCTGATGCTGTATGATCGTATATCGCTTTAAATACTTCTCTGCGGCAGGAATGAAAGGCCTGGGTCCCTTATCTGAGGTTTCGCAGAGTAAATAGAAGTTTGAGCCTAAAATAGGAAATCCCTTGAATTTGTGTTTGGAGTTTGTCTTCATGCTTTGAAGCTCTGCCTCGTATTTTTGTGCCTCGGCGAGTGCCGTATAATTGACTGCGGCGGGAAATGTGACCTAGGAGATTCAAGACAAAGTGTCTGCAATAACATTGTCTTTTCCATACATGATTTGGATATCAGAAGTAAACTGGCTGATGAAGCTCAAGTGCCGAAGTTGCATGCTTTTGTCTAATTGCGAAAGTAAGGAGTTTGTGGTCCGCGAACGCGATGAACGGCCTGCTCTCAAGGGACAAACGAAAGTATTTTATGGCGAAGTACGCGGCGAGTAGCTCACGATCGTAGGTGTTACAGTTGTGTTGAGCTGGGTTGAGCTGTTTTTAAAAAAAAAGCGCCTACCCTAACGCTCATGTCGGGAAGCAAATCTCGACCGTGATTGCGATCGAGATCTACCTCCCGGACGCAATGTACCAACGGTCGCAGTGAGCTTTGTGACCGCATCGGTCAGTGCTATGACCATCGACTTAAGTCCGACCACTTTCCTAGCTGTGTCTTCGGAAACTTCCGCGACCGTGGGGTGCGGTACACCTTGTGCACATTTTCGGCCATGGTAGACAACACCTCCAGCGGTCCTGAGACCATGACGCTCACCAGTGCGAATTGCGCTTCCAGTTGTCCCCTCCCTTAAAAGAAGGCACTTTTGCGACTGTCACCAGCGGCGGTATCTCGCCTTCCGCAGATTTCTCCTCACGCGACGTACTCCTACTGTTTCAGGGGATAGCGAAAAAAAGAAGAGAAAAGGAAAGTGACGACACACCGGAGCGGAGAACGGCTGTGGCCCAATTGAATTTGCGTCCGCTGATGCAACAATTTCCGCAGCCACGCGGAAATGGGTTTGGCGGAGACCGAGGGAGCAAAAGGCAAAAGAAAAGCTGAAAAAATCTCTCGCTGACCGTAGCGGAATTAAAAAATATAAAAATAAATATATCAAAATAATAATAGGAAATAAAATAAAACAAAGGAATGAAGTTGCCTGGATAATGATGCATTTAATTGTTATTTGGTTGTTAGTTTTTTCCTTTGTAGATTTTATCTAGGATACGGCGAATTCCAAACCTGTCGTATAGTTCTAAGTGTCACTTCTAAATCAGGTGTAGTTGCTTCATCTTGGCATAAATTGCATCCAGTGGACCTTTGCGATTGCAGTCAACAAAGTGTAATTGATTCGAGTTGGAACGAACAGGTTGGCTGACTCAGCGCGTTCTGTTCGAATTACCTTTGTCCGTTGGAGGTTGGGCTACTTTAGGGTGTTTAAAACCGATTAGCTGATAAAAGCTTAGACAATTTCTCCTGCATTGCTTTCCCGTTGCATTTTATTAGCCGCTTTTCGGCGAAACTCCGGGTGGATCACGAATATAAAGTCGACAGGCGGGATTACGTTACAATCGCTAACACAAATCGTCTCAAGGGGGCCTTCTTCTGCTGGGGTCACTAGCTTTGGGGATAGGTTTTTCTCTTAGTTTAAAATAAAAATCCGTTTTTATTTTTTTCAACTTTATTTACTTTTAAACGTTACAGAGCGTCAGCTGGTTAGTCACGTAGGTCTTATTAAGAAAATCAAACGTCTACTCCCTGGTCGTTTTCATTATCTGTTAATATCGTATTTATCAAAACGCCGATTGCGGGGAAAGTACAAAAATATTTCCAGCGAACAACATAAGACCAGAACAGGAGTCCATCAGCGATGTCATGGTTGATTGGGTGCTATATTTTCATAACGACAACTTAGCCCGGGATTATTTCCCACTAGCTTCGCCGTTAGCGCCTGAACTATAAGATGATCATTCGAAAAGGACAAGTTCACTAATCTACTAGTCCGCTACTACTAATCCCAATATCACTCATTATTTGCTCTCTAACTTTAATTGGATAAAATGATTAGTTCATTGACTACTGCCTTTTTCAGGCTATTTTGGCATATACCACGTTAGGTTAACGTGATGTGACGTTACTGAATAGCGAAATGTGTATCTATATTCACACATTAGCACTGAATTTAATTTATCAGGTGATTTCATTAGTACTCGAAAACTAGTCATTAACTAAATTCGTGACTTGTGGAACCTTCATCCAGAAAATACCATACTAAATTTCCAATCAATAATTTAGTGGCAAACCAAATCCAGGATAAACCCATTTGGAAGTTTTGACATGGCGTTAGTTTGGATTGTCATTTGATTTATTTTGAAACGGGGCCACTTCGATTTGTCAGTCGATAATCGAATTTCAGATATCAATTAGATGGAATGATTGCGTTGGGAATCGACATCCGACATGGATTCAAAATTAGGTGTTAAATATTTAAGTCATTGGATTATGGTCCCTTTAGTTTTGCACGTTTTAAGTAATGCTTACTGAAACTAAGAACCATTCCGTAGACTCGTGTTAGAGGATATAGCCAGCCCCTTTGCCGTTGGTTAAAAACATCCACTGCTTTGTTAGCAACTGGTAATCATGTTTGTTGCTCAACATACTGTTACTGATGCTTCAGTATTTTTTTTTGTAATTTTTGTTTGCAAGTCATATCTAGCTCTTTGGTTCCACCAGGTCTTGTGGGTGTCCTTAACAGCTGAGAAGTATTTAATCTCTAAATATCGAGATACCAAGCCGAACAAAATATCTATGATTGACAGAACCAATGAATGGGACGGAGACGAAAAATTAAAAAGTGACTCAATAACTTGAATAGAGTTGGGGATTTCATTGTTGACCGAACCTGGCTAGTGCCTTCAAAAACAAGAAATAATGCAATTGCAGATAGCACACAATCCTCCACAGTTTCATAATGTATGTATGTTGGATAGGGCGAGCTCTTGCCACTTGTCCATATATTTCATCCTTGCTTCGTGTAGTATGAGGAGTAAATTTGGATTGCTCTCTTCATTTGGAATTTTTCCGCACTTGGATGTGAGATTCAGTGTTTAAACGGAACCTATTATCTCTCTGGTGTTGTAAGTGTAACATTTTTTTCTTGGGGAAGCGTAGCCAGAAATATCACTAACACCCCATTGACTCCCTCGGAGGAGGGAGGAGGAAAGCCCTTTAACTTCAGGCTCATTTAATCTACAGTGCGGCAGCATCAAGCGCCAGAGATTTCTGTCCGCTAGGCTAACCTGCTCGTTGTTCGCGATGATGGTAGCAGCTTACCTATGACTGTTCAGAACATGTAGGTCGATGCGAAACAATCCGAAAAACCGATCGAAATGGCAATGACTATTGTGGTATGAGAACCATTCAATTCCATCTGGGGAAAGCTTACCGTCGATTGAAGTAACATAGATATGTAATTCAATCTGGACAAAGCAATCAGGCTACCGAGTAGAGCAAGCAGAAGAAGAAATATACAAGTAATTTTAGTTACACCAATTCTTGAATTATAAACAATAGCTCTTTCGGTAGCGAAGGAAATCTATCCCTTCGATCTTGACGTGCAAAAGAAGGGCGTAATTTGTGCGATAAAACGAAAAATCCTCATTAGTGCTTTGTGATGCAGATCAAAGTTTTAAAATTAGTTTCAAAGGCAGGTGAATGGATGATGAAAATGTAGATCTAGATCAAGAATGTATCTTCAGAAAATACCCAAACGAAAAATCTGAAAGAAATCATGAAGCCATCCACGGTCTCTTCAGCCTTAATCCTTTGGAAACAACATTATTTCACGTTGGCAGGCACTCCTGTTTCTGCTCTTTTCTGTTTGCGTTTCTCACGATTGCAATCCAGTTCTCCCATGGCTTCAACATCCGGAATCGCTCTCCTTCCCAGCGCTTGGTTCAGATTCGTTCCCTCCATTGTGAAACTTGGGTAGTGAAATATTACAGGTTCTCGATTCCCAGCCATGTCACCGGATCCAGCAAAAGTTCCAGCTCAAAGTAATGCATCTGGGTAATGTGCTAGTTAGTCTGCCCGTGTTTCTGTTCAAGCCACACCCTGGAAATAAGACTCTGCGTCTAGTGACTTGTCGTAGACTTTTCCCATCTGCATTGCCAGAGATCATACAACTCTAGCCTTGTCGCATTCATGCGATTTGTGTGCCGCTAATATGTCTTGTATGTCATTGCATACTCATTTCTTTAGGATGGCGACTTGCACCATATTCATCCCTACCAGTACTACGTAATCTGACGTGGTAACCTGGTGAATTATCTGCTTCTCTCTCAAAAAGCTTGCAAAAATCACTGCCCATACAGATGAGGAGTAAAGAAGAATGGATACCACCACTCCAGCTAGAAGTAATCTCCGCTTATTCGACTCTTATTTGTGGAGTTGAATATATTTTTGAGCTCCCATCCCAACAAGACACAGCAGCTACCGGAACTTAGCGCGCCTATTGCATCCCTCGTATAGTAGACCAAACCCCACAGTGGTGCTCGGACAAGTCGTTGGTGCTTTCGACTCTGGGTAATAGTCTATTGTAAAGACTTTCTACATGATGCTGGATCTCTAGGTGGATTATTGTGTTTCGGAAGCAACGCCAATTTTTGCTTGATGCACTGAGCAAGGAATATTTTTTATTTAGATACGTCTCGGTGTTAGCGAAAATGTTAAGTCTAGCTTTTACTGCCAGCTTCAAAGCTTCTCTTCCACCGCTCCTCCTTTCACTGTTTTGATAACGGAGTGGCAACAGTTTCTCTTGGAAGGCGTGGATATGTACCCTGAGGTAATCTTTACAGACTTTCCAATAACATTGTGTAGGTTCCACCGCAATGATTTGTATCTTCATGGTCGCACAACTTTTTGAAATTATTTAAGTGGCCCCGTAGTTGCCTGCGTGTCTCTTCTCGGAGGTCGCTTCCCTCCAATCTTCTGGTAAAGCCTCTAGTTGCTCCTGCAGTTTTTGGGGTGCCCTCTGGGAAACAGTCGCTTCCTGGGTACTGTAGCATTACATGCTTCGGTCACCATCATCCAATCCATTGGGTGGCCATATCATCCAGGGATATGTCGGGATTCATCTCTTTCAAATGCTTTTGCTATACGCCCGGGCATTTTGCGAAGGTTCTTTTTCATTTTTCTGATGATCATAAAGAGTATAGTCGTCACTGACTTGCAAAGTAATTCTTCTGGCTAAAGCTTCGCTCACATATGTAAGGTATACTGTAGATCCCACTCTCCTATTTCTGAAAGTGTATGAGGCCGCCCTGCGGGTACTACGTCGAGCTCTGCGAATGCAGCGAGCAAAAGAGCAGAACACCACCTTTCATACTCATTGTCCGGCTGCCCCATTCAATAGCCCACGCATTAAAATCCCTGACGTCCAGTACCTGAACCCTGAGGATCTGCTCATACTCGCCAAGTGTAGCATAACGTGCAGCACGGCAGCTATGTGGACTTCTTTCACTTTTGCTCTTATGAATGTATCCTCCGGATGTTTTATTACCCGCTTTATCCATTTGATCATTGATCCAAATGCCGCCACCTTGATTTTAGTATAGCTCACTATTTATGGCCACATTGATATTTTTTTTTGTGGATGATTTGCGAGAGTAAATCTTCGGCCGCCTATAGTGGTTAAGGTTGATTTGTACCAATTTCATCTACAACTTGCCTAAAGGACTCTTCAGTTGCTTCTGCCTTAAATGTGCCGATAGTCCACACCTTCTTTTCACCCGCTTTGCACCCTCTTTGCACAGTGGCAGTTTGGATCGGCCCAGCTACTATGACCTTCTGCTCTGCATTGCTTGGATCCATCGTTTGAACTGGTGCATGCCTTTGCAATTTGACCGAAATCCGAGTGGAGAAATTTAATATACTGGCTCTGTGTCACCTGCTTCCTAAGCCGATGCATAACTCTGCCTATTTTTATTTTCCCTGCTGCCAACAATTTAAGGGTTGTGTTCCATCGTAAGTTTTTCTTACCATTTTCACCGTTGATTGAAGTTGTAGCCCTTGCGATTCTCCTCCTTTGTGGTGATCTCATTTATATGCTCACAGATCCTTGATGTCCGGCCTGCTAGCCCTTACGTTGCTTCCAATTTGACTCAAGAATTTGCCCGCGGTTCATCCTTGGATTTCTTGAGCTTCAACATAAGGTTTCCTTTTTGAAGCCGCCTTCACCCTTTTGAGTATTTCAGTGTATGACCATTCATAAAGTTTGGGGATAATGATTACCTCTGGCCTTATGAGGGGCATTTTTCTTTAGGCCTCCATATCCTCCCTGTGAGATCCACTTTCCTTAGGCTACGTGAGTTTTTCCAACAGCTTCAGCTGTCTTCCTTGCCTGCTCCACTTGTTTGGAAAATAGGCCTTTTTTCTTCTGGGGGTTTGCTGCTCTGTTAATTCGTTTTATTGTTCTTGCAGCCTCTTCCTCGTTTTGCCCGACGACGGCTTAACTGCTCTTTTATCCTAGGCCTTGCCGTATGCCACTCTCATGTCTCTTATCGTGACCGTTATATTCTGATGAATATTCCGGCGTTCCTTGATGAATTCGCAGAGCCCCATGGTGTACAAGACTGTACTGTGATGCATTCTAGGATGACTATAATAATAATCGTTGGCGCAACAATCCATATTGGATCAGGGCCTTGAAGTGTGTTAGAGCGCTTCATTCAAGACCGTAACGGTACACTACAGAATAACCTGTAGGAGGCAATGTGGTCAGCACTGCGCTCGATCGAGATTATTACCCTGATTTGACTCAGGTACTCATTCACAGTTGAGTCGACTGGTATCCGACGTCAAATCACAATACAAATCTCACTGCCACCAGTGAGATTCGAACCGCGCCTTGTGCTCTAACCAAGTAGCTATCCGGACACTAGGATGACTATGGCAACCATTTTGGAATACATCCCCCCACTCTAATTGATAAAAGTAAGACTCCTCTCTTTTTCTCTTTATCGGAATTTTAACGATCATTGGGTCCATGATATTAGATTTCCAGGATTTATAGATAAGTAGAAGCAGTAACTCTGGAGAAACTTTATGTCTTGATCTAACTTGGCAAATTTCCTGCTTCCTCGGCAAAATCTTGTTGGTCTCCAGGTGCGCGCTTATTTTTATAATGATAATGCGCTTTGTAAATTCATAGAGGATTTGAAAGTAAATAATTGTTTCTGGATCTGCGGAGTTCTAAATTATATGTCGTTTAGGTAGAACGTAAGTTATCTCTGCTGGAGGAGGAATGACAATTTCTTAAGCTTACTCTCTAATGCTAAACTATTCGTACTGGAAATTCAACACCCAATCCACTCCCTCTAAACCTTCGAGTCGCATATAATCTTTTTTTTTGATAACTTCCGTGAAGTTCCCACCCATGATGGGGTTATGGTGGGTGTATTCAACAGCTACCTACTCAGCATACAAATAAGCAGATAACTCTCGAAATCTTCTCTGATACTTTTGTGCTAAAAATTGAATTCCCTATTATTTTTATTTCCCTTCATTTACTTTTCCTTTTGGATAGGAAATTTAAATGTTCACACTCGCAAAGTTCAATAACTGGTTGTTGGACTAAACAATGATATTCTTGAATTATTCCAGATTATACGGATCGAGAGGACGGCGAAGCCGAAGGTGCCAATGGTGAAGAAGAAGAAGGTGAAGAGTTCGATGAAATGCGGCGAGCTGAAGATGAGAGACGTGCCCAAGAGGAGCGCTTAGCTGAAGAAGAACGACGTGCTGAGGAAGAACGTCGAGCCGAAGAGGAACGTCGTGTAGAGGATGATCAACGGAGAGCTGAGGAAGTACATCGCGCTGAAGAAGAAAGGCGTGCTGCTGAGGAGCAACAAAGGGTAGAGGAGACGCGCCGTGCTGAAGAAGAACGACTCGCTGAAGAGCAACGTCTTGCCGTAGAAAAGCAACGAATAATTGAGGCACAGCGGCAGGAAGAAGAACGTCGGGCTGAAGAAGCACGAGTTGCTGAAGCTGCTCGATTAGCAGAAGAGCAACGAGCTGCCGAGGAATCTCGAAGAATTGAAGAGGAATCTCGTCGAGCAGAGGAAACTGCTCGCTATGCTGAGGAAACAGCTCGTCGTGCTGAAGAAGGTGCCGAAACTGAAGAGGATGGTGAAACTGAGGAAGGTCGTGAAACTGAAGAAGGTGGTGATGATGAAGAAGGAGTTGAGGAGGAAACCGAAGAAGAAGCTCGTCGTGCTGAGCAAGAAGCTCATCGTGCCGAAGAGGCAGCTCATCTTGCTGAAGAGGAAGCCCGACGTGCTGAAGAGGAAGCTCGACGCAATGAAGAAGAAGCTCGTCATGCTGAAGAAGAAGCTCGTCGTGCTGAGGAAGAAGCTCGCCTTGCTGAGGAGGAAGCACGCCGTGCCGAAGAGGCAGCCGGTCATGCTGAAGAAGAAGCCAGGGCAGGAGAGCAACGTCGTCTAGAAGAAGAACGTCGTCGTCAAGAGGAACAAGAAGGAGAAGAAGCTGAAAATGGTGGAGAGGAAGAAGATGGGGATGCAGAACGTATTTCAGAAATTGAAGAAACTCGCACTCATTTAGAAGTGACAGGTTCTCAGGGTGGCTCATGTGGTCCGGATAGAGGCGGATGTGATCATGAATGTCGTATGGTGAAATTGGAAAATGAGGTTGAACCAAGAGTACAATGCTCGTGCTATGCAGGGTTCACACTTGATCCTAACGATGGAAGAACTTGTCACGGTAAGTCTTTTATATTTTATTTTAGTTATATTTGAAAGATTCAAAATTCTCAATTTTCGCCTACACCTGCCATCTAACAGCGAAGATCTATAGGTGAAGTGTACAAAGAATGATGACGGTATGGTGGTCGAGTTGGTTGAACACCAGTTTCCTCATCTCGTTGCCCCTTGTTAGAATCCCGATTTATTCTGGATGGTTATGTTCCTTTTAGTGCAGCTCGACTGCTTTATTGACAACGAAAATGGAGTAAAAAGAGAAAAGTATGTTAATGTCTCAAATTCATATAGAATTCCAAATACATATACTATCCTTTGTCATCGCAGAAGCACTAATGAGGCTAACCATTGGTCGGCATAGCACTATGTGGCCTAAAACAGGTTAGCAAGAGTGTTAGCTTCTTTGAAAGTCTTACCGAAAGCTGGGCTATAATACCGAATTCCACTGTTAATCACCTGTAAATACTGTTGACACTTTGCAACCTCCAGGGTTGCAAGGATCACCGCTTTTTTTATCTTCATGTATAGTTCGGTCCTAAGATTGGGCGTTTTCAGCCGTAAATTTTGCTGGACTAATCCCGTCTGACGTCCGATACCAGTCGACTCAGCTGTGAATGAGTACCTGAGTCAAATTAGGGTAATAATTTCGGGCGAGCGTAATGCTGACCATATTGCCTCCTACAGTGTTCTGTACCGTTGCGGTCTTGAATGAAGTGCTCTAACACACTTCAAGGCCCTGATCCAATATGGATTGTTGTGCCAACGATTATTATTATTAATCCCGTCTGCTTCAGCGGCATAGTCCCGGATGTTGTTTTCTTGTTGTTTTTCAACAGTGTTCTGGTCCATTATCCCGATTATGAAGCATGCTCGTTCATCTGGGTCAATTGTGATTAACATTGTGGTCAGTGGCAATAATGCGATCCCAGTAGTTTGACCTGACCAGTTGTCAAGATTCTCTGTGAAGTATACTTATAATAAGGGTGGTAATTTGCCACTAATCTTGCAGACTCAACTTCAACTTCCGTCACGCAGATGTTATGTGTAGTTGGTGATTGAGGAGTCGCAAAGAATGTACCGTTTATAATATTTTGTTGGGAGCGAAGCATCCTGAATTGAAGTTAAAAATGCTTCGGTCTCATAGAATAGTACACCGTTAGTCACCCATTGGTTGCAGGCTTCCATGTCCATGCCTAGCAACAACAAATTCTTTATATGACCTCCGTTAATGGGTTTCTCTTTCTGCAAGTTGATTTTCTGTAGCATTCGACATGAGCTCCCATGTCTATGCTTTTCAAGTTCAATGGAGACAATTTATTATCTGCTATAACGGTAGCCTTATATAATTGACTAGGGGAAGAGAATGCTCTTGATTATAGTGCAATGTTTTTAAATCATGTACCCCCTTCTTCCTTGGTGACGTGGGATAGTGACCCTCAATTCGCAGCACGATTGTGAATGTTGTTGTTTGCAAGAACTACCCTCAGCAGACTGTAACTTTCTGTCAGTATGTTTCCCCCGAACAATCGTTATCATGCGACATTTTTCCGAAGCCAATTGCACATACTTGCTTTCATGCAAAGGAAAAGGGATAAAGGATTCAAAGAAGAAGAAGAAGACAGAAGGTTCCACACCTGATTGGTATCTTTACTGATATTTGTGGGGATCTCGATAGCTTCCTGCTCCAATCCTTCATCACTATTCTCAGGAGAAGAACGACATTCGGGTTGATTTTGTATAAATTTTCGACTGTTTTGTTGAGTCAGTAAAGTTTTCCTGCGCATAAGTTTGTTATTCGCTCCAAGATGTCAATTGTGGGGACGAATTACCGTGCCAGCCTCAACGTAGACCAGGCTATGAACCACCGTCGCAGTAATTTCCGTAGCCAAACGATCAGCGAAAATTCTATCAAAGGCAGCAATTGTGTTGGTAATTTCCCAAGGAAACTTTAGTTTTGGGATCTTGGGTTTAGCGTCTGAGATAAACTCAAGCAGTGACGCCGTGGTACATAGATACTGAATCTAGCTCAAAAGTTGCCAGAATGATTTTTTGCAAAATCGCTTATTCAATATAAGCTTATAAATTGTTCAGAACTTTTCAATGTCGTTCCTCTGATTCGATGTACCTTTACGAACGCTTCACCCAAACATCCAACCAGCGTTGGGAGCTTCGTCGACAGACCCTATAAAGATGGAAAATATATTTGCAGGCTATTTTAATGTGGGGGAAATTGACTTGCACTTTCACATTTCCTTTATTGTGATATACGAGCATTGAATATAACAAATGGAATTCGTGAAGTGGAAGAGCATACGAACACTTGCGAATCAGGAAGGAAAATATATATAAGCCATTAATATAGAACACAATACTAGAAAATTTGGTGGCAATTCTGTTATAATTAACAAAGTTATATGCATGTACTAGGGTAAAGTTGCTTCTTTCACATAAATCACTGTATTCTTGACACATTACAGAATATCAGTATCATGTTAAAATAGATGAACATCGTTTACATCCATCATATTTTTACATTCGAAATTTTCAAAACATTCCAAAGCTGACACGCCGAGTTTCCGATTTTTTAAGGTTTTGTCTGTTCCTCTTGTGTTTTTATTTTTTCTTTTTGTGAGGAGGTGGAAATCGTCAAAAGACACGCCAGGGCATGACAGCGTGTGATATTTTTATAAAACTAGTCCTGACTCCTCCTATGCCCCGTGGAGGCATAAGGTTTTACTTCACGAGGCGGAGTCAATTCACTCTAGCCTTCCCATCTTTCTTCTGTACATGGTGTACTTCACCTCGTCTCCTCTGCCTTTCCCAGACCTTCCCTGGACTGATGCGAGCGTGGAGTTGATGGCATCTCAATTCTTCTCGTGAGCTAGCATTTTCAGTACTAGATTTTCTGGTGCCAGCAACTCTCTTAGAGTCTGCTCTAGATTGTGATTTTCTTCTAGAAATCTTGGGCAGTGGAAGAAAACGTGCTCTGGGTCCTCTAAGACTCCATTGCCGTTTGGCATTGGGGCGATGCATAAAGTTTCGACCGGCAGTTCCAATACAATGAGCCTGTGTGCCAGCCTTTCCCCGAGATGATGAATGCTGCAACATTTGAGACAGTCCTGAATTCGATTTTCGTTTGTTTCTCTGCGAGTGTCAGACCAGAACTTTCTAGCCAAAACTTTACAGCACTGATTACTTCGCATAAATTTAACTCAGTGCATTCGAGATGCTTTTCGACCACAACCAGTGCTATGCCATCGGCAGACCCCACCACCGTGGTTTCCTCTGGGACCGGAAGATTAAGTACGTCGATATACATGATGTTCCACAGCAGTGGGCGGAGTGTATTCCTGGGATCTGTCATCGGTATCATACCAAAGCCTCCGTTCTGGTAAATAGCTATCGACAATAGCACCGAGGTAGGCGGGAATACCAATTTATGCCAGATATTCCCGTATTATATTGCAAATGGCCGAATTGAACGCATTACTTACGCCCAAGCAATATTTGCTGGTGCTGCCTTTCCATGAATTGCATCTTTGGCCAAGGCAATAACCAATTTGACGGCATCAGTAGTTGGTCTGGCTCTACCGAACCCATACTCTCGATCCGAAATACCTCCTTGGCTCTCGACAACCGATAGAAATCTACTGTATATAACCTGCACCAGCATTTTCCCCACAATGTACAGAAGGAGGTTTACCAGCCTTAGCCAATAATACCAACTTCCGTCACTTCCATGCTACAAGAAATATTTCCTCAGACATAGACGCTTCGTACAACTCGACGAACATGTCCGGTCTGGATTTCACGGCAAGCTTAAGGACCTTATTCGGCACTCCGTCCAGGCCTGGGGCTTTACTGTCGCATATTCTACAGTAAATTTCCAGTAGCTCTTCTCTG
Source organism: Hermetia illucens (assembly GCF_905115235.1). Classification (NCBI taxonomy): domain Eukaryota; kingdom Metazoa; phylum Arthropoda; class Insecta; order Diptera; family Stratiomyidae; genus Hermetia; species Hermetia illucens. Next base: position 129,353,514 of record NC_051850.1, on the reverse strand, counting down.
GTGATTGCTGGAATTGTCGTCACATTCAGTTGTACCTAGAAGTTGTCGGCGGCCTTTTCTTGCTGGGGAATAACTCCTTTTAAGAAGAGTTTAGGGCGTGGGATCTGCAGAAATGAACGATCTTTGAACAGTTCCATCACGATTATTTAAACGCTACCCCACGGGTTTATGCCCGATTCCAAGCAGAGCTCTTTAAAGCTTCCCTCTTGCTCCTTTGGATGGTGAGTTTGAGGGTTTTGCGGGCTTCTTTATAGGCATACTCTTTTCGCCTCTAATCAATTTTACCTACCATCCTCTGAGCCGTTCGTCTGGCTCGGTGGCAGGCTGATCAAAGGCTGACCAATTCTACTAGTAGTTGGGCCTTCTACCAACGAATTTGCATCTTCTAGGATGTGACAAATGCTTTGGTGATGTATTGTGCCAGACAATAATAATCGTTGGCACAACAATCTAATTGAATCAGGGCCCTGAAGTGTGTTAGACCACTCTATTCAAGAGCGTAACGGTACACTACAGGATTACAGTACCCTGTAGGAGGCAATGTGGTCAGCTTTGCTGCCGAAATTACCGTCATTTGAGTCAGATACTCGTTGACAGCCGAGTCGAGTGGAATCCGATATCAAATCACGATACAAATCCCACTGCCACCAGTGAGATTTGAATCGCGACCGCATTGTGCTCCAACGACTGAGTTATCCGGACATTGTACCAGATGGAAAACTTTTTTTGCAGAAGCGCCTGCTTGACTAGGTTGGTCTAACCACATCTTTATGAAGACTTGCTCATCCAAAGTTTTTGCAGACTAGGCTGACATCTTTCCCAATTTCAGACATGATGGTTCTCTGCCTTGTGCCTCTCTCTTAGTTCAAAGATGATTTCCTTCTGATTATTGACGCGCCGGGATATACCACGTACCAGTTTAGGGCTGACAAAGGTCTAATCTACGATTGAGGCAGACCCTCTCTTCCGAAAAGTGTTTATATCACCTTTGTTGGCTGGGTTATATCCAACTGCATTAAAGCCCGTAATAGGCTGCGCCCCTTCACATTCACTTCTCTTATCTCAAATGACCGAGCGTTGAAGTCACCGATAATCACCTTTGGATTTCGTCTTCTTTCGTCGAACACAAGATTGTCCAGCATTTCCTTGAATTCAGGCAGTTTAAACTTGGTGGAACGCAATAGCTGTAAACATATGTACCACCTATTTTCACCCACACAGAGCCGCTGGTTGCTAGTTCCACCAGTCAAAACTGTAACTCATCCGCGCACCGTGACAATTTGTATAAGGTTCATTTATGTTGGCAATTTCCGTCTCAGATTTGTTGGTGGTCTGCTGAAATAAATCCTGAGCGACCCTGCAACGATTGAAATTTATTTGAACAAATTTCATTTTTTCATTGCAGTCAGAGACTTTCTGAATTTCGGGAATTTATCCCATATGGCCGTTATCCCGTCCCCATTGTACTTCCTCGCAATCCAAACTTTTTCGGCCGCCAACAACTTCTGCGCTGTCTGCACTGGTAATCGTGCTATGGCGGTTTGAGTATCGCAATAGGTTTTTCCAAAACTGACAGTAAACTCCTTCGCAATTTCTTCTAACTTTCATTGATCTTCCAAGACAGTGTAAATTTCTCCTTTTGATGTCACTTAATGGAGATCCTTACAGTGTACGTAGATCTCATCTTTTTGGGCAATTTGCCCAAGTGAGTTTTTAACCTGAGTACAAGAGCTGTCAGATCCCTTAGGTCCGGATCAGCTTTCACCTTTTGTGTGTTTTCTCATAGGACAGGTTGCTCTTGCTAGAGATAGTAATGGCTTCTGGGCGAATCTGCACTTCTGCTGTCTTTTTCGCCTTTTTGTTGGTAACTTTGATTCATTCAGTGTTTTCGTTCCTCTTCGATTCTCTACATTAGTCGTCATTCGCATTTTGGCGGTGATTGATTGATTTTCCCCCTCCTGAATTTTTAGTTCCGTTTTTCGGATCTGCCTATATCCTTTTTTTGTCCTAGGGGGCTGTCATCTAGGGGGTCTCTCTCCTTTTCTCGTACTCTCTTATTCGGCCGCAATTCGACAACAGTGCGGTTAGGCGTCTCTTGAGTGGCCTGTGATACTGCTGGGACAGAAGGTTTCGGTTTTTCCTTGGAATTTCTTTCGTCCTCCTGCAATCTGTTATAGAGAACTCTGATAGCCCTTACCATACTCTTTATGGCTTAGTGCACGTTGTGCATGTCCTTGTAAAGCTCGGGCAGCGCAACAATTTTTGTTTCAAGCTGGGAAATGGGTGATTGTTCCGAATTAGGGCTTTGTTCTCTATGATTTTGGATTACTCATTTGTATGCTCCTTCACTTGCTCTTTGCCTTGTATAGACTTTTCTTGTATTCTTTCTTATACAGACATGCAAAAGGGGGTGCAGAAATGTTCTTCACAAAATATGGTCATGTTGGGTGTCAAATGAAAGACCTAGATTAGTCCTTTCCGAAGCCGGTCTTAGTGTTGCCATTTGCTGGAAAGGCGGGGAGTGCGGGGCTCGAAAGGTGATCGTTTTTTAAGGGGGTAGACTATTAAAAGCTGCTGCGAGCTTATTACTTGCACAGCGTTAAGTGTGATGATAGCGAAACTGAAGCACAGTTTGACTGTGTGGATACCCTATAATCTATTGAAGAGTGAACAGGAACCCCTATGCACCCCATAACTTAAAATTTACTATACCAATCCTTTTGAAATTTTGCACAGTACTTTTTCGCATAATTCTTCAGGTATCCCCTGGCGCTTTTTTGTTTTTACTTTTTTTTAAATTTAAAATTTGTTTAAATTATCCGTTTTTTTGGCAAAAATCGAGTGTAGTGTAGAATATATGGGCAAAGTGATTTTTTGGTATTCGGAGTCGTGCGGAAATTATAGTGTTGAACACGTGATAAGTTACATGCCAGATTTATGCCAATCGCCGTAATAAAGCGCCTATTTATCGGTCCGAATGACGTTCAAATGACTTCGCTAAAGGGTATGAATTGAAGTCAAGGCTGTACATGTATTTCTTCAAGAAACCTAAGGTTTATGGACTAGGTAGGTAGGTCAGTTAAGGGTCTAGGGCTAAAAATCGCATTCAACTTTTTAAATGCGTTTTTCTCGAAACTGCATGTTGAAAATCGGCTGCCACCATATCCCAAAATCTATCAAACGAAATTCTTTGAAATTTTCAAGACTTATTCAAAACATATTTCTACGGTCCGCAAACTAGGATAATTGCCATTCGTTCAGTAGTTTTTTTTATTCATTGAAGAAGCCGTGAAAAAACAACAAAATTCCCAAAAAAGAGTGCAAGGCGGCACCAAAAATTTAGCTTGTAATATTTTAAAAAAGGCAATAAAAAACGGACCCCCTTAATAAATGCATTTTTATTTTTGTGTTTTGGATGATTCTATTGCAAAATGTCGTGTTCGGAGGTTCATATTAAAATTATTAAATACGAATATCACACTAAAGTGGGTAGTATAACATGCTAAACATAAATATACATTTCGGGCTTCGTACAAATGGGGTAGTTCCGTCCTTAAATATAAATACATAAGAAATAAACAAAACCTTTCATCAGAAGTGTCGAACTTCCGATTTTTAGCTTGTTTAATTATTCTAGTTCCCGTACTTAGCCTGCGGTCCATGTTAAGATATGACTTTCAGGTAGACTTTCAGAGTATGCATACTATTAACAATTTCATTATCAATTTCAGGCAGATTTCTTAGAAAATTGGCTCCAATAATACCGCTTATATTATAATAGGATTAATGGAATTCAATGATAACTTCGTAATAGCCAAATTGTGTTGTTAATAATATCCAACTATGATACATTTAGAATATCGGATATCCCTGCATTTAGTGCAGAATAACTCCCTCCTGGCTATCTTTACTCCATGTTGCCAGAGTATAGTAACCACTGTGGTCCCAGCTTTTGTTGAAATTTCCACGTATAAACATATTCCGATTCACCACAACTTTGCAAAGTGATTAAGCTTAGAAATTAATGCATCCATTTTAATGAAAGCCACTCTTCTGCAAAAGCGTTAATCCGCAATAACCTAGTCACATTTCCGCTAACAATGCATATCTCCAGATTCACTAGTGTAGTGAACCGGAAATTTATTTCCGTCAATAACGCCCAGCATTCCAGCGCTGGAATCTCCCTTGCTATTCATTCATTTCACGAATAAACAAATCCATACAACATGGCATGCACAGGCTATTGTTAAAACATTTCACTAAGCGGGTGACAGCTTTAGTTTATCCACCATTTTATCATTCGCTCTAAATATTTTTACATCAATTCTGAGCGTCAGCACCACATAAAATTAATCATTGCAAGCGAGGAAAAAAATCGATTTCACCACTATTATCGTCGTCAATACTGTGCCACCGTGTGGTTCTTCCTGTCAGCTCGTTGATTTAGAGTTCCTCTCAAACTTTCGATGGTTTCAATTTTTCGCTCTGCTGTCTCGTTACCTTTTTCCTGAAAAATTGCGATATACCGGCGAACGTGGCACAGCTTCATTTGTCGCCATTTTGGCCAATCTCAGTGAGTTTCCTTCCTTTCTAAATCGCTCGATTTTTAGCTGCAAAGTACTCATAAAATTGTAAAGAGCCAGTCGAAATTTCGAAATTTAATCATTTCGTTGACATGTTGGCTAATTGTGAACGACAATAACACGAAGCGGATTTTCTGTGTTGCGTACATCAGCATGTCGACCATTGGTCAATTTGTCATCAAGTTTTTGGATGTCCTAAAAATAATGTTGATTCGTTGTGGAGCGTATCGGCGGGTCGGGCACGGGGGCATTCTTCAATTTATTTTGGCTGGGACTGCTCCGGCGAGGGATTCAATGAATGTTTTATTGAAGCTTGATTCGATTCTTCAATTAATGCCGTAAAAGGTTGTTCATTCCAATCTGGTTCAATTTTCATGAAGCGAAATTAAATGTGGATTGCGGGAAGTGCGTTAGGTTGATGCAAGCTTTTTGATAGAATTATCATGGAAAATTGAATAATTTGTTTCTTTTATTTTATTTTTGGTTTGTGTTAATACATGAACATAGACTGTGATGCGGTGCACCAACTGGCTTTTATGCAACACTTTCCATGGGTCGCGAAATATCACGTAGCTCCTTGCTTCGATGGGAACGACAGTTAATGATACCACCGTCGTTCTACTGTTTTTATCACAATCAAAATTTTAGCTCGTTTTCCTCATTTTGCTGACGATCCCAATTGCCAAGTTTTCTGAAGAGAAGTTGTTTTTTCACACCACATTTAAATCAAACGTTATAAAAATCATGGCATTGCGATGGTGAAATGGCCTGGGTGGCTGACAACAACCTAGAGGGGAGAGCTATCCCTAAATCTACCAAAGACGGCCTAACGATTTAAATCAAAATGCGACTTAAATCCTGACAAGTAAAAAATAGAAAAAACGACAACTCGACCGCGCGCGTGGATCAGTAAATCGCCGGACCCGAGTGCTACGATGGAGGAGGGGAGGTCCACGACGGATCACAGTTTCGATCCCTGCTCCTTCTGCCTCAAATGGTTTTTGAGGCATGTCTCTGACGTTGCCTTCCTTCCTCGATACCCCCCGGCCATGATTCTGGAGGATATCCATATTTCGTTAGAATTTTGCGCGATTGAGGAGGAGGAGAATGCGTGAGAAAATGTGAAAAGTACAATCACGCAGAAAATATAATATAAGGGAGAAATATTTCCAAAGTCAACATCTAAAGAAACGGAATAAAAAGAAAATAGATGAAATAAAATAAATAAACAAAATTAAAATAGAAAGAATAGGAAGAACCACTTCAAAAAGAAAACAAGTCGGGAAACCGGAAGCTAGACGCTTCATGTATAAAAGGTTTTGTGTTTCCCTATGTGAGGAATGATGAGTATATGACAGTTCCCTGTGCCTATAACTAAAAATTCAATTGCCCTCTACCTTTTAAAAAGCTATTGACTATTACTCTGTTTATTTAAGTAGATATCGGAATGGGATATATTTTGACGTTTAGATTACATCTAAGCTTCCTGATTTATTTCCAATTTTTCGGTTGAGTAGTTTTCGAAAATGAGCCCTGTCTCACTTTAAGAGCGTACTTTTTGGCTTCTTACTCACGTACTTTACAATTCACGTCTGAAATGATACCAGATTCCGTAACTACTATTTGGTGCCTTTCTTTATATCCTTTATATCCTCCCATTACATGTATGGGGAGCCCCCTTCAAATTCCTCCTAAATTTATGTCATCCTCGTATGCGTGACATTTCATAGTTCCCATCTGTCCACCAAATTTCATTCGGATCAGTTTAGCCATTTTCGATAAGTGCGTGTGACAGAGAGACAGACAGTGAATCGATTTTAATAAGGTTTTGTTTTACACAAAGCCTTTAAAATAAAAGAAATATCAGAATAAAGAGGAATATCAAAATAAAATCCTCACTCATAGCTCTGGTGATCACGTAATTTTGTTATCATAAATGTTCCCCAAAAATTTCAAAAATTTCGAAACGCTGCTTATTTTCTTTTTATAAATCAAAAAGAAAGAAAAAAATTCATACAGTTCTTAGAAAATTTTAACGTTAATTCACTTTTACTTCATAATTTTCGTGTTTCATGATTTATGTGTTAATCTATACCCAGCTCGGGAATTCTCAGCTCTGCTGAAACTTTATACTTGACTATGATTTGGAACTATTTTCAAAATTTACCATTTTAAACAAAGTGTACTTGAACCACGGTTTAGCCCGATGCAGTGTTAGATTGACTGAATTGACTGAATAAAATCCGCCTGGACTTATACTTCCCTCACCTAGTCGCTGCTTCATCCAGGCCGCCTGAGCGAAAGCACTAAACAATGACGTAGAACTCAATTCGACACTTCCTTAATGCTCTTATAGAAGTTCTTCAAATCTTCCCGCGCTTTTCCCGTATATATCTTTGCAACTCCTTGTCGCACGAAACACCAAACACCTCGAGACCGAACTGGCGTAAGGCCCCTGGATAAGTGCTGACAGCCCTACACAGAAAAGCGAAGTTACGAAGCCACAACAGGAGCCTCGAACTGGACGGTTAACACCACGAAGAACCCGGCAACGGCAAAGGAATAATGATTTGCGCATTTTCTCATGGAACGTGCGCTCCCTGCAAAGAGATGAAGCTGCTGAGCAGCTAGACGATACCCTGTCCCTATATAGGGCTGATATAACAGCGCTACAGGAGATGCGTTGGACAGGGACCAGTTTCCTGGAGAAGAGTCGCTAAACCATATATTATAGTGGTCATCCCGTAAACCATGAAAAATGAAAATGAAATGAAATGAAAAAATGAAACCTGCTGTTATCGTCTTTGATAAACGAACGGCTATGCACTCTGTGCTTGCGAGGCAAGTTTAGAAATATAAGCCTCATTAACGTTCACGCCCGTACAGAGGAGACTGTAGAGTCGGAGAAGGATACCTTCTACGCGGCAGTAGAACGAACCCTCGAAGCCTGTCCTAGATATGATATAAAAATCATACTTGGGGATTTGAACAACCAAGTAGGGAAGGAGCCCGAATTCAGGCGATACGTTGGCTCGCATAGCTTACATAAAAAACCAAATAATAATGGACTGCGGATCATTCAATTAGCACACGAAATGGTTGATGGAGGTAGCGGTCCCCAAATATACGTGGGCCTCTCCAGACGGGACCACTTTCAATCAAATTGACCACGTGTTGATCGAAAGCCGCCACCTCTCAGCCTTGATGAATGTCAGAATATGTAGGGGGCCAATATAGACTCGGATCACTATCTCATTGGCATGGTATTCCGAGTGCGAATTACAACACCACCTACAATCCCCTCGGTCAATCAGGTGAGAGTTAAGACTGAAGCCATCCACAACACAGCCCTCCGCGACACCTATAAGAGGGAAATGAATGTCGCAATAATCGCAGTGAACAGAGATTCTGGAGATGAAGCATCAACAAATGATCTTCACAACCACCTGAAGAACGTTATTATTGATACGGCCACAAACATACTGGGCCCCAGCCGCCAAAAGAGTCGGAACGGCTGATTTGGCGATGAATGTAAGCTAGCAACGGAACGGAAGAATCCCGCATACCGAGTAATGTTGCATTCTCAAAGATCGCGGGCACACGCAGAGACTTATCACGAACTCCGTCGAGCGGGGAAGCGACTTCATAGACGGAAAAAGGAAGTCTGGGAGAACCAACAAGTCTGTGAACTCGAAAAGTGCAGGGAGCAGCCGCACCAGGCGCGGAAGTTTTACCAACAAGTCAGCAGGATGAAGCCTTACACACCTCGATGATCATCCTGCCGAGACAAAGGAGGAAATCTGATTTCCGACAGAATGGGCATATTGGAGCGGTGGGTTGAGTACATTGATGAGCTACTGAACAGCCAGAACATCGGTGAGTTGGAGGTCTCGCCAACTGAAGACGACTGACGAATACTGCCACCACCAATTATAGAACAAACAGTCTGTGCAATTCATCGGCTAAAAAATCATAAGTCGCCAGGAGTCGATGGAATTACAGCCGAATTGGTTAAATATAGAAGCGACCAATTACACCAAGTGGTTCATCAACTTGTACTCAAGGTATGGAGCAACGAATCAATGCCTGACGTTGCTGAGTACCATAAGATACTCTCCTCTATCTTGCTAGACCGGATGGCCCCATATGCACTGAACATCATTGGCCCATACCAAAGAAGCTTCATTCCAGGCAAATCAGCAACAGATCAGATTTTCTCTCTGCGGCAAGCGGTGGAAAAACTGTTAGAATATGGACAACAGTTGCACCATCTATTCATCGACTTTAAAACCGCCTATGATAGCATAGACAGGGTAAAACTGTACACGGCCATGAGAGAATTCGATATCCCGACGAAATCGATAAGACTGCCTAGGCTCACCCTGACCAATGTGCGAGGCCAGATAAAAGCAGTAGCATTACTCTCATGACCATTCCTGCGTCCTCGTTAACCTGGCCCTCGAGAAAGTGATCCGTGATGCTGAGGTAAATGCAAGAGGTACGATCCCGGTGTCCCGAATTACTGATACCGAGGGATAACATGACAACGAGGTTTCACTTCGATAAGAAGTTTGAAACACGTTGGAGTAACAAGTCAAACTGGGAGAGCGTGGCTGCGACACACGGCTTAAACCAGCAGCTGATTAATTGGTACGCTGACGAATCCCTTACAGCAGAAGGGAGCGGGTGCCGGTGTCATTGGTCCAAGGAAAATGTATTTTGAGCCAATGGGTAGGTACACTAGCATATTCCAGGCGGAAATGTACGCCATAGACAAATGTGCCTCCTTTAATCTGCAAACGAACTACAGGGGGGCAGAACATGTCTATTCTCACCGATAGCCAAGCGGCGATCAAGGCGTTAGGTCCAACCAGGTGAACTCTAAACTGGTATGGAATGCCTTGAGAGACTGAATAGACTCGGCTCGTCCAACAAGGTGTGGATACTTTGGGTTCCAGGCCATGCTGGGTTGGAAGGCAACGAGGCAGCGGACGAACTAGCCAAGAAGGGAGCAGGGACACCTTTACACGGGCCAGAACCCTTCTGTGGAATCGGAAACAGTTTCATGGCTATGAATCTAAGAAATGAAGAGAAACGGTTGAGGGAACTATATTGGGCGGGCCTACCAGGGATGGAGCAGTCCAGGGTGCTTATTGGGGGATACGAACCCATGCGTACAAAGGATTGCTTAAACCTCACCAAAAACAACCTCCGAATCATAGTGGAAATTCTCACCGGTCATTGCCGACTGAACTATCACCTAGGGAAGCTAGGGATATCTACGGATACTGCCTGCAGGTTTTGTGAGGAGGAGGACGAAACCTCTATACACGTCCTGGGACAGTGTCCGGCACTTGTGCAATGTAGGTCGAGACATCTGGGAGAACACTTAATACCAGATGTAAAGCTAAAACATCTGGAAGTAGGGAACATACTAAAGTTCCTAACGGTTACAGGCCTGCTTGAGATACTATGATCAATAGGTACACTATAACCAGTAAAAGGGGCACAATAGTTCTTCAAGGACACGGTGCGACTTTTCCTTAGCAGAATAATAATAATACTTACCAGCCACATCAAGTAGATGTGGATTCATTTCTCATTGAATAGCCATTTCAACTAGCGGGAATATACATAGTATATCCAGAGACTGAGTACTCGAATAATAAAGCAATTGTCAAAGCCATATGGGTATCGAGTCTACTTTTACTGTCGTTTTGCTTGTCTGGTATATCATTTGGTGGCTTCTACTGTCGCAATTCAAGACTACTTTGCTTTTTACCTTCGTCTTTAATTTATAAATTAAAGAGTTTGACTGAAGGTGTGAGTTTCATTCTAGTAATTGTCAATTCTTTTTGTTTTGTTGCTTCAAAACGAGGGTGGGACTCATTTATTTCTTTTAATTTTTTCTAATTAAAGAAATTTCACGAGCAGGACATCCATTTAACTTGACCAAGTTAGTTTTCGGGTAATGGGAATTATCTGTTATACAAATCCCGCATGCATAGAGCTAGAGTTCGCTTGGTTCACCTCGGGATACACTCTTCCACCGTCGCTGGTTTGTGGTCTGTTATTCTATGTGCAGAGGACACACGTTCTATTTGCTATCTAAACATATCCCTTAATAATTGATATCCTTGTTGGTCGACCAAACGTCGTGCTGGTTGCCTAGCCACAAGGATTAATTCCTAGTGGCTATCGCGAGGAAGTTGTGTATAGACGTGTGCACTGCATATCGTTAATCATCCCGAAGTACGCGACTCTCCACAATATCTGCGGCACTATCTTGAGTGTAATATAAGTTAGTATAACGGGGCATGAGATTACCCTAAATCAGTATTGCAGAGCATTCCAGAGGAGAGGGGATACATCGAAGATAATTATAATGTAATGTTGCACAGAGATAATTGATTTCCGCCTCTATTATTCTTCACATCCTAACCCGGATATATTAAAATGGCCTTAACCCCTAACTTAAAGTGCTAACAACTAACGGAATGCATTCAGTTACTTCATTATGAACTCTGACATTAGGCTAAATTCTATTTCATCCCTCCAGCTAAAAGCAAAGACTTGTTGCGTGTTCGAAAGTTTTGCTTGAAGAGGACGTAACACTCCGAAATTTTGTAAATTGGAATTCTACTGGAATTCGATTAACATCTCACAGTTGCGCTTATTTGAAGAGAATTCCATGAAAGTTTTGGCTGAAAGTTGATTCTCGTTCAACTTTTTGCAAATGGCTTTCGCCCTAATTTAATGATGGTTTCATAGTTTGATTATGGTTTTACATTCATACAGCTAATTTTATATCTTGGTTTCGAGTGTAATTTATAAATATGTTATAGATAGCTTTCGATAAATAAGAATGCATAATTATATTTGCTTGATAAGTTCATGCCTCTAAACTATTCTTTGCAACTACGAGAACCCTGATTCTGTAATCGTAAAAATCAGTTGATAATTACAAGCGATTAATTAGAGTCCTATGAAGTGGAAATATCTTTCAAAAGCAAAAATTGTATCCCCCTGAAGCTAGTTTAAGTCATCCTTTCATGAGTTGGAGTACTTTTTATTGGGAAAGTTATCTTTATAAGTAATCAAAAGACGGCAGGATACCTTCTTTAAAAATATTGTTGATGAATACCGGGACGGATTTCAATTTCGAAAGTAAACAATTAATCAATTCTCACTAAAGCAGATATCTACCAAATTCCCGTTGATTATCAGACTAGACTAGACTCCCGAGAGACTTGATTAGACTCATGAGAGTAACAATGAATCAGCCTAACCCTCAGGTTAAGATGTAAAACCAATCAACAAGATGTATCGAAAAAGACTCTGGATTAAAGTAATGCGATGATCTGGCCCCAGCATTATTTAACATTGTCTGGGAGTGCATAGTTCCAAAAATAACAATATTTATAAATGGTGTGCTACTGTGCAAATCATCCCAGACAGTGGCAAACCAGAAGAAAGGCGTTAGTTTAGTTTAGTTTACTGGGGGGAGCCGCAGCTCCGAGCAGTCCGGCCATTGATCCCCCGTAAATTGCCTATTCAATTGCATCCCGCCTACGATGTTCGCAGGCTTTAGCGAATCTGAGAACATTCTCCAGAGGCAGAGAGTGTGCAGATTCTTCATTGAAGAAAACCTTGCCAAGATGTCTTCCTCTGAGATCTGAGGATGCCGGGCAGCTGCATAAAAAGTGCAGAACCGTCTCCTCCTCCTCCTCACATTGGCTGCACATAGCCGAAACCACTACTCCAATCTTTTGCATATGGTAGTTTAAGGAGGAGTGTCGCGTTAGAAGCCCTACTAGGGTTTTCATGTCCCACTTCTTAAGGGACAACAAAAATGCCACTCTAGTGGCCCTAGGCTCTTTAACAAGGATTTTCGCTTGCCGGCAAGATTCCAAATTTTTCCACTCGGTTGCGTAAATCCTTGCAATTTCACCCTTCAGAGTAGACTTGACAGTTGATGGTTGGATTCCAAGAGCTGGTTCTGGCCCCAGCATTGTGGATCCAGACCCTCGGCGAGCCAGTATGTCAGCCTCCTCATTACCGGCGATGTTAGAGTGCCCTGGCACTCACATCAGGAATTTCTCGTTCAGTCAGCCAAGTTTCAGCAGCACCTGCTGACAACTCCACACCAACTAGCTTGATATGTTGCTGCCATTTAGTGCTGATAATGCCGTTCGACTGTCGGAACAGATTCGAATGGTGCGACCCCTCCATTTTTGTCGCAGACGTTCTTCTACCGCCAAAGAAATAACATATATCTCCGCCTGGAGTATGGTCGTCATTTTTCCGAGGGGTCGGACCAGTTCTATAATCGGATTCTCCGAGAATACCCCTGCGCCCGATTCATCCTCCATGACTGACCCGTCGGTGAAGGTTATTAGGTCTGTAATCTGAAAAGACTCATGGCCACTTGTCGACCATTCTTCTCTTTCGGTGATTACGACAATGTATGTCTTTTCAAAGACAAATCTGGAAACTATATGATCGGTCGGCATCAGGGCTACCGGATGTTTTTCAATAAATTTCCAGATAGACGCATGACCGTGTGATTGGCCGCCTTTCCACGCTCCAATGGTATCGAGCCTATATGCGTCGTTGGCTGCTTTCCGTTTCACCTCCAAGTGAATGGGGGGTAAACTTATGATAGCTTCAAGTGCCGCAGTCGGCGTAGTACTCATTGCTCCCGTAACACTTAGCCAACCAAGTCTCTGAATCTGTTAGCAGCTTCCTGCTATTAGCAAAGTTTAGTCTTGGCCACCAGACAATGCACGCATACATCAAAATGGGTTTTATTATGGATGCATACATCCAGTATATCCGTTTGGGTGAAAGTCCCTAGGTCTTACCTATCGCATTCCTACAGCACCAGAGCAATCTGCAGAATTTCTGATATTGTTCCTGGATATGATGTTTCCACGTTATCTTGGGGTCGAAATGTACTCCTAAGTACTTGACTGTTTGTGGCAGCTGGATTTCCGCCTCTGATGTTCGTAGTGAACATAACTAGTCCAGTCTTCCTAGCGTTCACCGTGAGTCCATTGGAGAGGCACCAGCTGTGGATTTCATGCAGAGTTGCATTCAAGCGGTCACATACTTGCCGGTAATTATTACGGTTAGGTCGTCCGCAAATGCTTGTGCGAAAACTTTTTAGTCCTCCAGGAGCCACAGCAGGGTATCCATTACCAACAGTGGAGAGAGAACCCCTCCCTGTGGGCAGCCCCTGGGACATACTGCTTTAATAGACTTCTGGCCGACCGATATGTGAATGTTTCTAGCATGTGAAGGATCCAACTGATTAGCAACGGTTCATGGGGTGCTGTCTCCGTGGATTTGCCTTTATGGTAGGCGTGTTGCCTATGGTGAAGTGGCCACTTAGGAATGTGTGTATCCTTTATGAACCCATCTACTAGTCGTTCTAGCCCTTTTAGCAGAAAGGACGTTAGACTGATCGGTCGAAAGCTTTTTGCGTTTGTGTAGGCGGGTTTTCCTGGTTGGGGAATGAATAACACCTTCACATCACGCCATTTAATTGGAATATAAGCTTGTGCTAGGCATGCCCGATATATATTCCGAATGTGTAGACCCAGAGCATCTATTCCCTCTATTATTAGCGCAGGAATGATGCCATTAGGACCTGCAGACTTGTATCTATGGAACGAGTTAAATTTACTCGCTCCAGTGACACTACTTTGCATGCCAGATTCCAGTCTCTCGGTTGAGGGCTATATGCACCTGTTGTCCCCGAGATTAGATTTTGGATGCTGCCTGGGAAGTGCACTTCAAGCAAATGGTTTGCCGTTTCTTCATCGTTTTCTGTGTACTTCCCGTTCTGCAAACGTAAAGAAAGTTAGTCTCTTCGCAAAAGCGTCTCCATGATGATCGTTTAGCCGACCTTATGCTCTTCTTTAGAGCCTTCTGTGCCTTTTTATAGCGTTTCCAGCTAGTGCTTGATTCACCCTTCAGAGCACGATTGAGGAGCATCCTTGTCGTTCTCCTCTGTTTTGCCAAATCCAAGTTCCACCATGGTGTTTTACCCTTTTTTAGCGCTCTTGAGTGGACAGCTTTCTTCGAAAGCTTTTCTTATGCTAGTTGTGATCATCTGGGTTGTCTTCACAATTCCAGCAATGGATTTGATTCGCTTCCCAGAGATCGTGACTCGGGTGCTCAATTCTATTTTATACATCACCACATCAAAGGTGTTAATCGGACAGAACGCAACGCTGAAAAATTCTAATTTCGAACAAATTGGCAATTTTGTGAACTTAGGCACAACTCTCATAAAGGAAAGCAACGAAATAGATGAAATGAAGGATCGGATTACGCCTGCTAACAAAGTTTGTACTGCCAATTTTGAAAAATAAAAAGGTACATTTGAAAAAAAAATTGATAATATATTGAACTTAGATTTGGTCTGTCTTGTATTACGGCAGCGGGATGTGGACGCTAAACCAGGTCGGAGGGTACCACATTTTATGAATTTACCTGAAAACCCCTTCTTAGTTCATTCAAGACGTTTTATTATAATATATCATAGTACACAATTTTGAGAAGTTTGAAGGACAGAAGGACATCGAGTTATTATTAACAAAGCCATAGAAGGTGAAAATTTTGGGTTTCACGTGGATTTATCGCAATCTAAAACGAGAACGTGAAAGTGAACTCATTTGAATGGCGAAGTTGGATGTATCAAGGAATATTTTGCATTTCTACTACGTACGAATGGAAAAACTAGCATGGGAAATTTCTCACACAAGAAGAACACAAAACCTTTATGCTCGAAGCGTCCAGCTTCCGGTATTCCGACTTGTTTCTTTATCTTGAAAGGGTAATTTAATTAATTTCTTACAACTTAATGGTATATCGCCTGATTGTTTCCTAACAGGAAAAGTAAGGAACGGTACAACGTAGGGAACACTCCAATATTTGTGACCAGCACCAGACAAGAGGTACTAGATATAACTCTAGGAAATACCCTAATGAACGGGATGGTCAGGAATTGGAGGGTGTCGGATGAACCCTCAATGTCTGATCACAGGATAATCAGAGTCGACATTGAGGGTAACTCCGAAATAAAAAGAATAATAAGGAATCCCAAGAGAACGGATTGGGAATCCTACACAATGCACCTGAGCAACAACATTGCCCACCTTCAAGGGGGCGGTGACATCAGGAGCGAATTGGAATTAGAAACGGTTGTGGAAGACCTCAACACAATCGTCATTGACGCATATGAGGCCAGCTGTCCGGCCAAGACAGTCAAGTCATCAAGGGATGTACCATAGTGGAACAGGAACTTAGCCGGAATGAGAACGGAGGTACGAAAACTCTTTAACCGGGCAAAACGAACCGGGGACTGGCGGAGGTATAAAAATGCACTGACTGCGTATAGCAACGCCATCAGGGAAGCGAAACGGAACAGCTTTAGGGAATTCTGTGAAGGGATTGAACAAATCACAGAAGCAACCAGGCTTTACAAGGCTGTAGCCAAAGACGGGGGAATATCATCTGTCTGCTTGAGAAAGGAAGATGGGACGTTCACCGAGAATGAGGAGGACAGGGTACACCTGGTTCTCAGAATTCATTTCCCGGGGTCCTACCCCTCGGCGGCAGGCGACAATAATCTGCCTGACACCCCACCAACGAATAAAAGGGGAAGGAAAGAGAGCTGGAAACTAGCAAAAGAGGCATGCTCAGAAGCTAGGCTAAGATGGGCAGTGGGAACTTTTTAACCAATGAAATCTCTCGGAGCAGATGGCATTTTCCCAGCACTTATCCAGAGAGGCCTAGGAACTATCTTAGTCTCTTCTGAGGGCGGTAAGGGGGAGCATAACACTGGGTTACATACCAAGGGCATGGAGACGGGCAAATGTGGTCTTTATTCCGAAGGCGGGTAAAAAGGATCCTTTTCACCCTAAATCTTTCAGACCAATCTGCCTAACATCGTTCGTACTCAAAACGGTGGAGAAGGTCATAGACAACTATATTAGAACTAACGTTCTAAAGCGTAATCCCTTACATCACTGTCAACACGCTTACCGGGCAGGAAGGTCAACTGAAACTGCTCTGTATCAGCTGACAGAGGTACTACGGGACGCCATAGAAACAAAAGAAATTTCACTGTGCGCGTTTTTGGATATCGAAGGAGCATTCGACAACACATCGCACACAGAGATACAGGATGCCCTGAGCCGCAAAGGAGTGGGAAACACCCTGGCACTCTGGATGGGCAAAATGCTAGAAAGCGGACAAATAGAGGTACAAACAGGTACAAATTCTATTATCATGAACACCACTCAAGGCTATCCACAGGGCGGAGTACTATCGCCGCTGATGTGGAGTATGGTAGTGGATGAACTCCTGGACGTGTTAACTAATACTGGAATACAAGTCCAGGGCTACGCGGATGACATTGTTCTAATCTGTAGGGGCAAATATGAAGATACCCTATGTGATAGAATCCAAACTGGATTAAGGGTTACTAGTGCCTGGTGCAGGAAGGTGGGACTGCGGATCAATCCAACCAAAACTACTATAGTACCATTCACTAGGAGGCGTAAGCTGGATCACCTGAAAGCCATAACATTACATGATATGGAGGTGAAACGAGAAACAGAGGTCAAATATTTGGGAATCACGCTAGACCAAAAATTACTCTGGAAGACACATGTCGGAAACACTTGTCGAAAAGCCACAAGGGCTCTGATGACTTGCAGATCCATAGCAGGAAATGGGGTTGCAGCCCGAAGATACTACTTTGGATATATACTGCAATAGTAAGACCAATGATTACCTATGGGGCGGTAATCTGGGCAGAAAGAACCCAACTCAGCACACAAGCCAGGGAATTACATAAGCTCCAAAGGCTGGCTTGCGTGTGTATCAGTGGGGCAATGAGGACATGCCAACGGCATCCCTGGAGGTCCTTCTGGGATTAACCCCTCTCCATCTGCACATACAGATGCAGGCAAGGAGATCAATATTCAGGATGGCCGGTAGCATGAGTGAGGCGGGGAGCTGCGTAAATGGGAGGAAGATTGATATACTTTCTAGGCCGTATCCCGAATTACTGATACCGAGGGACAACATGACAACGAGGTTTCACTTCGATAAGAAGTTTGAAACACGTTGGAGTAACAAGGCAAACTGGGAGAGCGTGGCTGCGACATACGGCTTAAACCAGCAACTGATTACTTGGTACACTGACGGATCCCTCACAGCAAAGGGAGCGCGTGCCGGTGTCATTGGTCCAAGGAACACACTAGCAGGTCGAAATTTACGCCATAGACAAATGTGCCTCCTTTAGTCTGCAAAGGAACTACAGGGGGCAGAACATAGCGATTCTCACCGATAGCCAATCAGCGATCAAGGCACTTAGATCCAACCAGGTGAACTCTAAACTGGTATGGGAATGCCTTGAGAGACTGAATACACTTGGCTCGTCCAACAAGGTCTGGATACTTTGGGTTTCAGGCCATGCTGGGCTGGAAGGCAATGAGGCAGCGGATGAACTAGCCAAGAAGGGAGCAGGGACGCCTTTACACGGGCCAGAACCCTTCTGTGGAATCGGAAACGGTTTCATGGCTATGAATCTAAGAAACGAAGAGAAACGGTTGAGGGAACTATATTGGGCGGGCCTACCAGGGATGGAGCAGTCCAGGGTGCTTATTGGGGGATACGAACCCATGCGCACAAAGGATTGCTTAAACCTCACCAAAAAGAACCTCCGAATCATAGTGGGAATTCTCACTGGTCATTGTCGGCTGAACTACCACCTAGGGAAGCTAGGTATATCTACGGACACTGCCTGCAGGTTCTGTGAGGAGGAGGACGAAACCTCTATGCACGTCCTGCGACAGTGTCCGGCACTTGTGCAAAGTAGGTCGATACATCTGGGAGAACACTTAGTACCGGATGCAAAGCTGAAACTTCCGGAAGTAGGGAACATACTAAAGTTCCTAACGGTTACAGGCCTGCTTGAGATACTATGATCAACAGGTACACTATAACCAGTAAAAGGGGCACAATAATTCTTTAAGGACGCGGTGCGACTTTCCCTTAACAGAATAATAATAATAAGGAACGGTACTCAAATTAAAGGTATATTTTAGTTAGACCATATTATGTAGTTCATTTAGAAGAAAGCAAGGTGAAAATCTAATTATTCTACTTATTGTTCAGCCATTGTCCCGTTGAGAAGCGAGGTCAGCTCGTCTTGGCCGGTTACGGCATTTTCCTTGGTCATATGCCTGATCTGGATAAAATCGAGAGGCTCTCTGATCGCCGTCTAGCGTATCAAGTCAACGTTGTTCCGGTCGGCTTTCTGGCCATTTCCTATCAGACCAATATGTGTAAATCACAGGTCCATACCGTTCATGGCATGTTACTTTGTCTTCATTACCACGAAGCGCGGTTTATTGTCTTTGATAGTTGGTCAACCCTCAGAACCATAGACACCGACATGGCGGATGGAACTACGGTAAATTTTGGATTCAAGATGTTTGTTGATGCATTGACCACAAAAAACGCCAATTGTAGAATGCCACTTCATTCAAGTTGCTCTGATGCTGGAGCAATTTCATAGTCCGATAGTCAAAATGCATTGAGGGCGTGGAGAAATCCTTTAGTTGACGCAAGAGTCGTTCAGGAATGTGGGAACCGACTGAACTCTGTATCTAGATTCAATACGGTGAATGTACTCTGGGTACCTGGTTACTGTGTTGAAGAGGGAAATGAGACAATAGCAAAATAATAATCATTGACACAACAGTCCGATTGCGTCAGGGCCTTGAAGTGTGTTAGAGTACTTCATTCAAGACTGTAACGGTACATTACAAGATTATAGTAACCGTTTGTAATGGTGTTACATCCGCCCTACATTGGCACAGAGTATCGGTTAGCTGCTTTTCTATACAGGAAGCGCACATTCCATAAATCGTTAATCCGGTTTCATTGCCGGGTTCATAGTTAAGCCAGTCCGTGGCTCCTTTTCCACTTCTTCTTTCCGTGTGGGTTTGTCAGCTATACCAAACCCCTAATCTGGAGATCAGTTGGTAAAATTTGTGGCGTTATCAGGCGCATCCTTCTCCACTTGCAGTTATTATTATATAACAGTATGCAGTTATTATTATATAACTGAAATGTAATGGTGCAGCTACATTTGAACCGGATACCATGATTAAAATGGGGGTGTCATCTATGAGCCATGATTAAATCATGTTAGTGATATGGTAAGAACAATCCTGACGGGAGGTGGAAGGGGGGTGATTCTCCCAGGTCTGCAACTTTCTCTGGGATGTGGAATAGAGACCTAGCGAAATGGTGTAGATGTCTATTTTGGTAATATAGATTTACCCCTATCGACTGTAGGCTCAGATTTTTGTTCTTTGGTCCTGCTCGTGTATGAACACGTGTTCGACGCAGAAGTTGTGGGGATATGGCATGTTGTCAAGGATACAATCTTGAATCCATATTATGCATAGGCATGAGGGGTTGTCCGGATAGCTGAGTGGTTAGAGCGCAAGGCTGTCGTATGGAAGCTGGCGGTTCAAATCTCATTGGTGGTAGAGAAATTTGTATTGTGATTTGACATCGGATGCCAGTCGACTCAGCTGTGAATAAGTCAAGTCAGAGTAACGATCTCGGCGAGCGCAGTGCTGACCACATTGCCTCCTACAGGGTACTGTAATCCTGTAGTGTGCCGTTACGCCGAAGTGCTCTAACACATTTGGAGGCCCTGACCCTATATAGATTGTTGCGCCAACGATTATTATTATTAAGAAGGTTTACATGATTTTTGTTAGCGCCAAATACCATGAACTGCAAAAAGTATTAACGGAAACGGAAAAATAAAACTGAATCAGTTTCATTTTTGAAAAATCGCTTAGGATTTACATGTCTTGCAAGGAAATGTGGATTCCAGGTTGAGCTGGAATGTGAACATCTGGCAGCCAAACGATATGGGATTGTACCAGTGAGCGTTTCGTTAGCTATAGCAGGTGACGAATGTGTATATAGCTGCAAGATTTTTTTAAGTCTTATCAGGTTCGGACAGCTCGGGAACAGCAGCCTGTTCTTCGACGTCTGTGATTGCTAATGACCGGAGAAAATCCACAGAAATTGTTGGAGATGGTGCGGAGACTGATTTGGTTGTGGACTGGTGGTCGTGCTTTGCTGGTGCATAACACGTCTTTGCCTTTTAATAAGGATGATTGCCACTCACTCTTATTACACAAATATCCCCAAATTCCTACCAGAGAAGTCCAGAGTTGGGGGGCTCTCAAGGGAACCAGTAAACCAGTAAATTTTTACAAACATGCATGCCTGCACAGAGAATATATTTTATGAAACAAAATGAGGTTCAATGTTGAGAATACGAGGGGAACAGTGCTCACCTTTCATTTGAGGAAACATTGAACGGCCAAGGTATATAAAGACGCCTGAGGAAGTTAGTTCTATAGCGAAGTGAGGTTATTGAAAACACCTTGCGGGAGGGGGGGGGGCTTATTAGAGGGTTGGGTCCCCTGAAGCTTATGTTGGTACCTAAAGTTGCAAGCATTCCTTGACGACATGTACGTTGTCCCATGTGATGCTCTGTCTTTCCTCTAAGATGTTCCGTGCTATCATCGATTTCAGCGTTGCGACCTTCCTTTTCTACTTCCTGGCCATTTCCGCTTCAGTCGCGTGCTGTCCCCGGCATACCAATGTCAGTCGTTTAGTTCGCCCGATGTAGCTCCTCTCACAATGTGGAGACGATACTTTATATATTCCGCTGAAATCGCTTTGATTTGCGTTCTTTGATGGATCCCAGCTTGATTTTAGTTGGAACATCCTACTCAATGGCACTATATCGATCTTTTCATTTTTCTTTTAAGCTTCGACGAAGCTGTAGAGTGTTGATCCCTGTTTTTCTATTCACTTCCATGTTACTGACGAGAGATGTCAGTATTCGCACTTCTTGGAGTTTCGTCTTTTTCTTCATGAGGCTTTCAATGACCGATAGTTGGAAGCCATTCTTTACTCGCGTGTTGAAGTATGATGAAGTATTCCTTCTCCGATAAATCTTTTGGTACTGACGGGCATAAAGAATTATCTGTATGCATGGAACGGGGCTATTTTCTTTGGGTGGGAGTAGTTCAAACATTCCGGAATATTTCGTTGTGTGTGTGCAAGCTTCATATAAATGCCAAAAGAGATTCCTTCTTCCCGTCTAATAATTCTTCAATCAAGAAATGGGAGTTCTCCACCGTCTTCCATTTCCATCTTAAATTCTTATATACCTTGCTCAGAACATCTCATCCACTTTGTCTTTATGGGCAATGGTGAAAATATTATCGATATACGTTGTCCAGATTTTAGAGAGCTGACCTTTGGGGCGTAGATTTGTCTGAATCCTATTCATGAACAGATCAATTAAAACGGAGGATAGGCATTGCTACCCCTCTGGTTCCTTTGTAGAATTTTCTTCTAAACGTTAGATAGCTATCTGTCATGCATAACTTGGCAAGTGAGTATTCCGGTTTTCCGTTTCCACGTCAAGGATGTGGCAATAATAGGCAGCCATTTTTTGGGAAAATCTGTGGTGCGAAGTTGCTTGTATTGTTCTCTGCGTTGCTGTAGGTTTATGGTATATCTCGAACTTAAGCTTCTCGCTAGAGTTGACGATATTTAGATCCAGGAAAGGTAGCGTCTCATCATTTTTTTCCTCTAGTGTAAACTCGATTTTATGATGAACCTTGAGGAGATGACCATGTCTATATCGTCTCTTCTAACAATCGCAGATACGTCGTCTACATACCTAAACCATACTTTAGGCATTATTCCCCTCGACTCAATTTCTTCCTCAATTGATGGCATGAACTTTTCAGTGAGTAACGGCGAGACGGGGTTCCCCATCGCTACCCCTCAAGTAATTTTGTAGAATCTATCTGGAAATGTAAAATAATTTTTGTTCATGCAGAGCCTGGCAAGGTTTGCATAGATACCAAATTTTCTTCTCCATTCCGGGCCAGATCTAAACTGGCTCAGTCATCTCTTGAGTTCGAAAATTGACTCTTTCAATGTCTTCACATCGAACGACACTATCACCTCGTCATCACCCATCCTCTCAATGCGTTGCAGCTTCTGTATTAATTCATGGGAGTTAGCAACTGAGTACTTACTATTCGTCGTCCCAAGGGTCTGGCACTCATTTATCAACCACTTGGCGATGTTGTACGTCGTTGAGTTCGAGTCTGCAATGATTTCTCGCATCTCATCCTCTTCCTTGTGGATTTTCGCTTGACATTTGATTCTTTGAAGCGCAGGATTAGGCGTATGATCAGTGCAGGAGGATCCAGCTGTCTATCGACGTTGCCTTCGAGGCTATAGTCGATGCGTTCTAGGATTATTTTAGCTAACATATTATCTTTGTGACGGCAGGAAGGACAGTATAGCAGTGTCTTAATTATCTGTCACTGGTGGCGGTGGTACTTGAGAGAAGGGAAGGTAACTTTAAAAGGGAACAGTGGGACGAAGGTTAAGGAAAATAATGAAGCGCTCTGCTCTCGAAAACAGTTTTTTGCGGGGGATCCGATTATTCCATCTTGCTTGTGGAACACCAATGTAGATTAGATGAGATTTGAGTGTATATAGCAAACTACTTCTGTTAAAAGAGACCTATCAATTGTTTTTGAATTCGAAAACCCTAATCTTTTAAGCAACTTTCAATCTTCCAAACACTTTTCTTAGAGACTTTCAAATATTTTCTAGGCATTCATACTTGTTACTCCGATTTGAGATAGATTGAAAGTTATTTCTCTCAACCTCAATTAGGATGAAGTCCTCGCTTTCAAATTTTCCTTTTTCAGGTTGGAGTTTGAGTACTCATTAGTTGACAAGGGTATTTCCCCGAATCTTAAGCTACAAAATATTTCTGATTTAATTAGTATGCCTAGATCGGCTTAACCAAATTTCACGTAAAGACGAGGCCCAAGCAGCTTCCCATTAACTTTGTCCCCAACTATCTATAATTATTCACAGATTTTGCAAGAAGTGAAAATCAATATTTCGTAGGATTAATTTGGTGACAGCTACAAATAAATTGGTTTTTGTTTGGTTTCATGTTCTCTCCAAGCAAGGATACCTACGGAGGTGTACAGAAAATGTTTTATGCAAATTCCAGCACATATACCTATCGTTTTGTGTTGCCCTTGGTAAAATTTATGTTGTGAGATTTCTGATGATATATGGGAAACGTTCCGTTTAACCGATTGTGGTTTACGGAAATTTCGTTGACAGCTTTTTGAATGATGATTTTTATGGCATAACTTGGATTTCCTACTCAATCATCATTCATACCACACTTGAATGTATTCAGGTGTCATTTTGTTTTTAGGGAAAATCCGTGTCACAAAGAAAAATGAGGCTGAAACTTTTTAATGGCCAGATTTAAGTTAGTAGGGGGACATCAGAAAGTGCGTGAACAAAGTGAGTCCTTAATGGATTTGCAGGAAAATTTCGGAAGTAACTCTTAAAGCTGGCCTCAATTTGCTTAATTGGAATTTCAGTCTAAGGGTAGAAAGAGTCTCACTCCCATGCTAAGTGATCCGGAATGAATTATAAGCTGCATCGACTCTAAACTATGGACATATGATTGGCGTGGACGGTCCCCTAATTTGTTTTACCGTTCAGTGTTAGCAACACTTCTTTCTCGCATTCAGGATACTAGCGAATATATTTCTTTGGACGAAGTAAAACATTTCGTTTTATGAAGGTTCCGCAATAAACCGAAATCTCACTAAATAACTAAATAATAAGGAAAATTGCGCAGAAAGTACTTGTGGAAATGTTTATTTGGAAAACCATACCGTGCCTAATTTCTCATCAAATCAAATCAACACCATCTTTCATAAAGTTGGCATTTTGACTGTAGCGTAGATATCGAAGCTAAGATCCTACAAAGTTTTGCTGATGGAATAATATGATTTGAAATATATTCTCGCAATTTTCTTCTTTCACTTTTGGAACCAATAACTCCCTGACTAGATTATTATTATTATGAGGTTGCCCTCCATCTCTTGGTGGGGTATTGCGCGTCAACCACACGTACGTGCCATCACTCGCGATTACCAGAAATGCCTTTCAGTTCCCCACACGACTACCCGAGAAGCTGACGCTCATCCCCTACTGTTCTGCTCCAAGTGACCTTGGGACGAACCACTCGTCGGTCATCTAGGGAGAGTGCTTTCAACTGCATGGCGTAGCTCTCAATGCAATTGTCGCCCCTCCTCAATGTGTGATCTATCCATATGTTTTTTTCATATACCAACACGGAAAGAATACTAGCGCAGTCTCAAATTGATCTTAGTGTTGCAATTCCCAATTTTAGACAGGGCCAGTACGGTGCCACCGTCGGCAAAAGCTACACTTCTTAGATAAATATCATAAATTGATCGACGCTTTCGATGCTCTATCTGCATTAATGCAGCTAGGGATAGTACGATGACCCGTCACAATAAGAACTTTGATTTTGTTGGTATTTATCTTCAGTCCAGTTCCACTTTCCTTTTTTTCCAAATCCAGAACCATTTGGCATCGTTCATTGAATTCCTCCACGTCCTACGGACAAGGCAGCATGAAGGACGTCATCGATAAGAAGAAGAAAAACAATGCAACCCGAGCGGACTCCGCTTTGAACTTCACAATCCTTCGAGATTTTACCTCAGTGTAACAGGTAACATTTTGAGCCATCATGTGATACTCTGATAATAGCTATTAGTATCTGTGGGATGCCCTTTCTGCGTGGAGCAGCTCAGATACACTCCTTGTTCACGCTATTGAAAGCTTTCTCAACATCGATGAAGAGTAGGTGCAATGAAGATCTAAATTTCGCGCACTGGTGCAAAATGATCCGCAGGTGGCAGATGTATGGTCAGTGCAGGAGGATCCGGAGCGGAAACCATTCTGCTCTCTGTCGATTAAGTTTTCGAGATGTTTTTAATGCGTTGCAGGATTATTTTAGCTAATATCTTTGCGACGGCAGGGATCACGCAGATACCCCTCCAATTGTCATACTTCAAATGGGACCTCCTGGAGTCTGAACGATCGTCCTCTTCTTCCACTCTCTGGGAAAGGTCCCGATTCCCAAGATTTCTGTATGAGGGGAAGCAGTAGATCTGCAGTAAACGCAGGTGCAGCGTTAAATAATTTTGCGGCTGAATCATCAAGCGGTTCTCCTCCGTTTGACTACATTGATGGCCGACATGATTTCTCTTCTGTTTAGAGGAATAGTCCATATCCGTATGTTACGGTGACTAGGCATTTCATCCACGAGAGGAGGAACCTCACTGAATATTATATGGTTAAGAACCATGGTGAAGTGTTCTTTCCACCTGTTCAGTTGTTCATCATTGTGGATGTGAAGTGGGGCGTTGACGTCCTTCATAGGACCAACGAAAAATTTGCGACTACATGGAAGCTGTTTCGTGATGCGGTTGACATTCCAGAATTCATTGCGATCTTCCGCTTCCCTGCCCAGCGCAATAGAAAATTCTCTCTAGTCTCAGGCGAGTTACTCAGTATATTTGTCGTACGATTAGCATGATAGCCCCTCCAACTGATCGTAGAAGCGATGTCGGGCTTAGAGATTGCAACTCCCTGACTCTGCGAGAAGTGGCGGATACAACACGCAAGTGAACGTAGGCGACCATCAGATGATGATCCTTTTCGAGGCCGATATCAGCGCCTCTTCATGGAACAACTCCGAAATCTATTGTTGATCGCGAAGTGGTCAATTTGATCGCTCGTATGGCGTCCTTAATTTGAAACCCAACTGACCTCATGGCAGCTATGTGTTCGAACAATATGCCACTAATGACGAGGCGGTGGAAATGGCAGAAATCCCGGACCTCCGCCATTATGGTTTCAGTTGCCAAGATCGTATTTACCCATCACATATCCGGGACAGTGTTGACAGGACCTACCTTGGCATTCACATCACCATATCCACTACAATGTCACCTTTAGGAAGCTTCCCCTGAACTGCGTTTAATTGGTGACAGAAAGCATCCTTCGCCAACTTGTTGGAAGTCTCTGCTGGTGCATAGCATTGTACAATTATGATACCCCTGAAACAGAATCTTGCAGTTAGAAGTCTGTCAGAAACCGGCCCCCAGGTCAACATGCCTTGCAATAGCCGTGAGGAAGAACCCGACACCGGTTTTCCGCCTGCTACCATGTTGTTTTGCGTAGTAGGAGAGCACATTGCCATTAGTGTGGCAAGAGGGAGAGAAGCATTCTCCAGAGTCTCATCATCTTACTTCGCTTAGGCCCAGAATGAACGGCTTAGATCATTAGAATTCCCGCTCAAGTTGGAGAAAGCCAACATTCTGGGGGCCCTCGCTATCGTTGTTGAGGAGCGTGCGCACATTCCAGAAACCAATCATAGTCCGTTTTGGATAGCCAACGGTCGCAGCTATGTGGTCAGTGAATATCGGAGCCGTTGTTGACGTTTCGGTGGCAATAAAGTTTCAAAATTTGTAGTTTAATAGCCCACAAATTTTCATCTGTTTTAATTGCCTCTTACGACCAGCAGGGAGTACTTTGAGTGTATTCTTAAGCCCTAACTCACAGGACAATA
This sequence comes from Hermetia illucens, assembly GCF_905115235.1. Taxonomy (NCBI): domain Eukaryota; kingdom Metazoa; phylum Arthropoda; class Insecta; order Diptera; family Stratiomyidae; genus Hermetia; species Hermetia illucens. The sequence goes on along the minus strand of NC_051850.1, from coordinate 129,326,298 downwards.
TAACGTTACAAGACCTGGTTGAGCGTCATTTCAAAGGACGGCATTCGTCTTGAGTGCGACAACTGGAGACTGGAGACACTGCGTAGGCGTTGGCCAAGATCATCCTCCAATGAATTAAAATAACTTTCCTATGTGACGCTTGATATTTTAACCTTTAAACTCTTTTGGATTTTTTTGCCAAAATTAACGGGATCTTGAATTATGACACAAAATTCTTAAATAATGATTGGGCTTCTCACTAGTTGGAAAAATGCGATTTCGAGAAAAAGGTGTTTTATTTTCGTTTTGTAGGAACGCTAACATGTCGCGTGCTCTTTTATTTGTTGTAACGTGATAAATATTTAGATTTTCGGTCCAACATTTTTACAGTATACCCTCAACATATTCCGCTTTCAAAATATACCTAAAGAAAAATCGACTTCTCGATACGTCACACAGGAAAGCCATCTCAAAGAACACGCGCACATTCTTATGACCATTGTGGAACCGTGTGCGGAGTTTCGATCACCATTCCATCTACTCTTCATTGTTCTCGAGAAAACCTTCAACGGCGTCAATAAGGGGGATTTGTTTGTTCTCTAGCCAAGTCAGATATATCAGGCTCTGGGTCTGGAAAGGGAGGCAAATAGAGTTGGACTGAAGATAAATACCAACAAACCTAAGGCACTTAATCTGATTAGTCGTCACACTGCTCCTATTTGCATTAAGCAGTTGTATCATATTAAATCCATGAGAGATTGAAGTGGCGAAGGTTTACTTATACAGTACAATTACTTAAATAAACAGACCATGCTGGTGGGCCGGAGTCGACCTAAAGACCTAAATTGTTCGTAAAGTTCCACCTGCTAACATTGGGGCTCCACTGAAGTTTTCCTTTGACACGAGCTATCTAGGCTCGGGAATGTGGGGCTCCTTTTAATATTTTAGTTCTGACATGTCATTTTACAAAACTTCAAGTGATACGATCACTTCACAACCAATTCGTGGTCTGCACTGGAACCTGAAAACCGAACAAAGGTGGGACATCGCGCATACTTATCGGATGTAAAGCTGGAAATAAAACAAAGAAAGTAGGTCGACCGCGCGCTTGGGAACCTAAAACTTCCGACCCAAGTACCGCGTTTGGAAGGGAAGGTCTACAACGGATCATATCCTCAATCGATGCTTCTTCTGCGTTATATTTTCATGAGACGTGGCCTTTGGAGTTCCGTCCTCGCTTCTCATCCTCACGCAAAAATGGCCAAATACTGAAAAAACCAAGAATAACATAATCTTATAAATAAAGAAAATGGTTCACAAAATAAATGAAAGTGTTAATTGTAGGCCCCATTCGTCTATGGAACCCTCCATCCATTGGTTTCTCAAAGTCGATATCTCAGTGTCTAGCAGCATTGCGGCTTCCACTGGAAAGTGCCGATTCATCCTTGCCACTCTGCACACCGTCTGAAAGTTTCGAAATGCCGATACTTAGAATATACTGAACTTTCGAAACCTGCAAAATATCTCGAGAACCTTGAAATCACACTATCAGGAGCGCTAGTTTTCTTTTGTTGGAAAATTTAGGGAAACAGTCGTCACCGACAAAGCCAACCTATAGTTTTACGTATGAAGTGAACTGGCCGCTATTTTCAAAGTAACTGCAGAACCCCGCTAAGGTGTCCTTTATCGAGACGGCATCCACATAATAGCTGTTCCGCTATAACCTTCACTTTAGCCAGAAACAAGCGCTAATAATGCATTTCGTAATATACAATATGATTAAATCTATGTGCAAGCAACATTAAAACAGGTTTATAATCGTTTCGAAATGTTAGAAAATTTCTATATTTACACTGACAGAGATAGAGAGTTTGGAAAATATTATTATTTTAAAATTAATATTTTAATATTAGTGGATATTGGAAAGAGAAATAACAATTTGAATGGAGGATAAATACTCCATTACACTCCTTCCAATTTCTTCTTCTTCTAAGGGAGGTTAGAATGTGAAAAGGAAATATGCTACATATTAGCAAATGAATTTTCTCGTAATTTTGTCACCGGATAAATTGAACTGCGGATGTTGCGAAATCGCGATATTACAGTACGTATTTTGTATACTTCTCTAAACTCGGCATCCTCAGAAATATGTATGGTTGCCTTTTACTCCTTGGTGGGATATAGTACATCAACCAAACCTATGCACCATCGCTCGCGGTTACCTGAAATGCGCCTCAGCTCCCCCCACGACTTACCGAGACGCTCGAATTCCTTGTCTACTGTTCTGCGCCAAGTGCTTCGCCTGCCATCTTGGGAGTATAGATTCCACTGCATGACATAGTTCGCAATGCAATTGTCGCCCCTCCTTAATGTGTGGCTTATCCACTGCTACCTCTGTCTTCCTATCACATCGCATACGAGTGCCAAGCCTGTGCGCCGACCAAGTTCGTTTGAGATAATGTCAGGCCAGCGTACTTCGATGATAAGCCACAGACAGGTGTTTATGAAGCAGCTACTCCTATACAGAAACGCAGAAAGAACAACTTGGGCTTAATGTTGAGATAATTGCATTACCAGATTTTAAATAGTGCCGCAAAAGCGGATCTAGCCCTGTTAATGCGTCGGAGAAGATTTAGTTTGGTGCCACCGTTGGCTAGATATACAAAGTGTTCGACGCCTTCGATTCTCTGCGCATTAATGCAAATAGGGATAGTGCGATGACCCATCACACTAACAACCTTGATTTTGTTGGTGTTCATTTTCTGTCCAATTCTACTTTCCTCTCTTCTCGAATCTAGAGCCCTTTAGCCAAGGTCCATGACCCACTGAGAGAGCAAACAGATCATCAGTGTAGTTGTGGAAAGATGTCATTATCTATTGAATTTTTCCACATCCGGCGAACAAGGCGGCATGAAGAACGTCACCGATGACAAGAAGAAATAATATCGGTGACAGTATGCAACCCTGGCGGACTCCGCTTTGTATTTCAAAACCTTCTGAGATTTTATCTTGGTGCAACAGATGACATTTTACGTCATCATTTGACGCTCTGATAATAGCTATTAATTTCTCCGGAATGTCCCTACTGCGAAGAGAACTCCAGCTACACTCCCTGTTCACGCTATCGACATCGATGAAGAGTTGGTGCAGTGAAGATCTCGCGCACTGTTCCTAAATGATCCGTAGGTTGTTGATGTGGTCAATGCAGGAGGATCCGGAGTGGAAACCAGCCTGCTCTCTGTCGATCAAGCTTTCGAGATTTTCTTTGATGCGTTCCAGGACTATTTTGACTATTACATTTACGACGGCAGGGAACACGCAGAAACCCCTCCTTTTGGAGTCTTAACGATCATCCCCTTCTTCCACTCTCCGGGACAGGTCTTGGATTCCCAAAATTTCCGTACGAGTGGAAGCAGGAGATCTGTAGTAACTGCAGGTGCAGCGAAAAATAAATCTGCGGGAAGACCATCAAGCACAGGGGCTCAGTTTGAGTGAATTGATGGCCGGGGTATCTTTCGAGAACATGCTAAATTGCCGTACCATTAATGGCGAAGGAAGTAAATAGTATCTTTTGAATTTCTATACTATTGCCTAAACTAATTGGTACTTTAGTGCCTATAACTTATTTGATGCGGTACTTTATACAATTTTGATTCCACTTAATTGAACATGTGAAGGTGACCAATGAATTGGTTTATTTTGTGTTTTTAAAAATAAATGGAAATTGTAGATCCTCGCAGCTTACCTAAATTCCATTTAGCTATAAATCACCCGAATCCCTAGGAGCAAAGCTCTTGGTATTCTGCTATAAATTAATTTAGATTTCACACACATATTCCGGGTATTATTCTCTGGCACGGTCAAAGGTAGAATTCAGAACTCCCAATTTCGACGACACAATGCAAAATTATATTTTATTGCTTCTATTTTGACTACCCCAAACGGCCCTTTACCTAAAACCGTTCTCGTATCTTTCCAGCATCAAAAACAATAGATTTTTCAACTACATACAGACATATGTATGTGTCATATATTTGGATTCTGATATTTTTATTAAATTTTCCAAATAGTTTTTCCCACTGTGAACTGAAAGGCTTCGCACGCATTCATTTATTTTTCATTTTGCCTTTTCGAAGGCGCCATCAGGTACACAAATACATATTTTATTGTGGGATTCTACCATCATAAATTTTCCATTTTTTTCCACGTTCTGGTCTTCATATTTTTTTAAGTGAAATATCCTAGTATAGATTTTTTTTTCAATTTTCACAGATATCGATGAGTGTCAAACGAACAATGGAGGATGCGAGCAAATCTGCAAAAATATCCCTGGCTCTTTTGAGTGTGCCTGCGAAAGTGGGTTGCAAATCGATACAGTAACGGGAAACACGTGTATCGGTAAGTATTCCCGTTGACAAGAAAGCAAGTTTTCACCACAGTTTCATTTCGTCCTGAAAATCCGTTTGCATATTTTGCAAGTGAAACGGAAGTAATAAAAAAGTACACGATAAGTTTTCCCGTTTTTCCGCTATTTCTTGACGTCGGACAGGTGTGCATTATGTAGTCGTTTACATATTTTCCTGAACTTTCTGCACATTCAATACTTTCTTTTCTCGCCTCTTTCTCCTTTCTTTTATTGTCTTTTTCAAATAATGTGTACGCCGATTTGTCGTTGTTGCTGTTTCCTTTTATTTTTATTGGTCGACGCCGAGGTAACTCTTACTAATGCACATTTCCGAGCAAACTTTCACATATCTCGGAGTGTTAAGGTGAGTATGATTGGGAGTATCTGAGATAAACCCGGTATTTCGGGGATATGGTTATGAATTACAGTACCAGGTGTACAACAGTCATAAGCTATTTATCTAAACGCCAAAAGATTGTTTGACTTATGCCTGCGGAAAGGGAGGGTTGAAAAAGGAACAATCTACGCATAAGAGCTCGTGTATGCGATTCAGACGCAGGTGAAGACGGTGGTTCATGTGGAAAACAAAATGTTATTGAACATACGGATAGACGAAATTAGACTACCTTTGGCACCGCTTGCTCGTAAATTTTTGAATGTTTTTCAAATTTGCAGAGATTATGTATTTCGCTTTCAAATATGTAAGATGAGCTTCTCCTGAACCCTTTCTTATATAATAATTTATTTATTTTGCAATTTTTCCGGTGAAAAGCTCTTTCTAAAGGTTGATTTCCGGTACTCCCCATCATACTCAGCAAAAGCTGAACATTAAACAAATAACACAGACAGATTATGATGGTGTTACTTACTACCCCCACTAATCACATGCCTATAGACATAAACGAATGCCTCTTACGGAACGGACATGGTCCGTGCCAGGATACGTGTATAAACACATGGGGCGGTTATAATTGCTCTTGCGACGGTTTACCGCGAACTCGCCTTACTGAAGACGGACACAATTGCGAAGATGCCGGCGAATGCGCTAACAATAACGGTGGATGCTCACATAAATGTTTAACAACTCTTGGACGTGTATTTTGTTTATGTCCTGAAGGATATTATTTATCGGCTGATTGGAAAACTTGCAAAGGTTTGTATTTATTTTATTTTGTAGAACAAAAGTAATTTTAGAAATTGGTTTTGAATAACAGCTGTAATTCTGCTTTCAATTTAAAAACGTCGAGTGTGCATGCCTCACGGGGCCATAACGACTCACCCAGTAAACCCAAGAACGTGACTTAAACAATTTTTGTGAATTGTGTTGCAGCAACTTGCATCATTAGGAGTGATACCCCATCAAAACTGCAATTATTTATAGCCTTCCATAACTAAAAGGAAATGGCCTTCAATTCCTTGTGAGGTCTTTTTTTCAGTAGCTTGAAATTTTGAATTTACTTGAATGTGCGCTCAGTTCATTCATTCATTCATTCATCTTGAAATTTTACCTAAAGTTAGCGACACAGATTCATTGATGTGTAGAGAAAAGGTATATTCTGTTTAAATGCTTACGGAAGACATGCCAGTTTTGTCGGTATTTGAAGTCCCGAAATGAATTTGACAGCTTACCGAGATATGTTAATGTTGTCAAATTAGGATAAAAATTGGGTTTTCAATGAAGTGAAATACGAAAGTAAATATAAGTTCATGTCCAGGACTCCTTTTGGTTTTCCCGCCAAAGTGAATCTTAGTGGGAAGTTAAATATTCACAATGCATGTGAAGTTGTCTCTTGAAAATAATATTTATAATTTTTCTCCCAGAATTCATTTTTAATAAGCGGATTTTCAGCGTCTTACTAAGCCATGGAATATTTAGAAAACCACACATTCACATTCAGGTGTGAGAAAATTAGTGCAAAGTGACTTCTGCGGATTCTTAGCCCAACTAAAAACCAGCGAAGCTTTGAATGTTGTGAGAAATTTTTAGAGTTTTACCGTGGGGACTATGATTTAATATTGTATGTTTTGTTGGTCGTTCTGGCTGGCACATCAGCACCAAAGATCTGTTGTCTGATGCGCCTATAGGCATGGTATTCACATGCTTTGCGAATTTCGCTCCCTCTTTATAGGATGGGCGCGTATTATTTTGTACAATTTCTATTCTGAACACATATATGTTCAGCTAGTGAATTATGGACAGTCAAAATGCCTACAACATTTCTGCACCTGTTTCTGGACAGGATAAACTTGCGAGGTTCTGACAGGAAAAGTTTGGTGTGTCTAGCAACATTTAGGCTCTGCCACCTGTTGGTGACAATTGCAGTTCCAGCATGGGGAAATTGCTAAGGCATTCAAGATTTCATTTCCCTCTACTTCTCAGTGACTAAGTATCCAGAGTAGTTCCACCGTATTGAATCTAGAAATAGACTTCAATCGGTTTTTACATTCCCGAACTATTTTCGAGGTGATCACAGGACTACTCATCGTCCTCCGTGCTGCGGATGCGCCTGCCCTTTAACTGCTCGTCAATCATCCAGGTTGCCGCCCCTAGGATCGCATACTGTTCAGCCTGAAAAACCCTTGTATATTGTCCCATAGGAAAAGCCTACTTCTCGTTTTTATTCGAGAGGTAGGCTCCTACTCCGAAATCTTGTTCTGTTTTTGAGGTACAGATGATAGATTTCCGTCAGCATTTCTCTGGGACTTTCTAGTTTTCCCTACGTTTCAGGATAATCTCATATCTTCTACCAAACAGATGTATGGGGACTCGAGGATCGGAAAGCATTGTAAGAATTGGATTCAGTTTAAATATATGTTCATGTTTTTATTTTTTCCAGTGGTTATATATTAAGAATAGAATTAGCGTTTCTTCCTTATTCTGTAAATTTTTTATTTTCCTTTAGCATATAATTGTTTCGGAAGCCATGTGTCTCCTTCATCGGTGTTAACACCTAATTGATTGATCTATCTTAAAATACCCCTACTTATATGCTAACTTTTAATTCTACTAATTACTGTATAATTGTTTTCCAGCTTTTCCCATCCTTCCCGTTTTTCTTCTCCTTTTTTTTATTATCTGCTGCATACCTTTTTTACTAAGCTTGATGCACAGTTTCCTCCATCATGATTTAAGGTTACTTGCCTCCCTTCTTTGAAGATGAATGTGCTTTCCGCTGCGTCCAAAAGGTGTATTTTCTGTACTCGCTTTATAGTTTCCACATTGTTCATCGTTACAGTATGCCCGTCTTCCATCATATGCCTTGCTACCATTGACTTAATGTTGCGAGGGTCGTCGCTTTCTATGTATCATATTGTGGTAAGCCGCAATTTTCTACCCATATTTGTTTTGAGGTTCTCGGTATGGTACGATGTGTGTGAGTTTTCTTTCTGAATATATCGAGCTCGAGTTTATTGTTGTTTCTTATTATTGATAGATCCAGAAACGCTATTCGTTGGTCATCTTCCTTTTCCATTGTGAAAGTTGTTTTGCGATGTATGCTGTTTATTGCTTCCAGCGTTTTCTCGTTATCGTTTGGAATTATTACGGATACGTCGTCTACGTACAGCGCCCAACATTTTGGCATAATACCCCGTTTTTCAATTTCTTCTTCTACGCTTTTCATGAAAATTTCGCTTATCAATGGGGCTAGCGGATTCCCCATTGCGGTTCCTGTAGTGGTTTAGTAAAATTGGTCTCTACAGATGAAGTAATTCTCATTCGTACAGAGAGTTGCTAATTTTGCGTAGACTTTCGCCTTTTTCCTCTCATTAAGTTCCACACATTGTTCCTTTAGCCAATCCTCGAGTTTCCAAATGGCTTCTTTGTTTGGTATGCTCAGATATAAGGCTTTTACATCAAATGATACCAGACAGTCGCTTGATTCCAGGTTTTTGTGTGCAGGAAGTTTCTCCACTAGCTCCATGCTATTCTTTACTGAATGCTTGCTGTGATAATTTCCGAAGGTGCTGATTTCTTTCATATGCTACTTTGCAATTTTATAGGCTGGAGAGTTGGTGTCCGCTATGATTTCTCGTGTCTCATTACCTTGCTTATGCATTTTTGGCAGGATCATCATTCTCGGTAAAAACGGGTTTAGCATTCTTAAGTCTGCAATGTTTCCTAGTATTCTACTATTATACTAGGAAACACTGCAGACCTGAAGATGCCAAACCCGTACTTGGAACAATTGTAGTGATCGGCCAGCATACTCCACAGAAGTGGTATCATAAATCCTTGGGGATGCCTTTCGTTGCTTCTGCTATTAGGAACTGAGCGACACCCACTTGAGCACACCTTATCTTCCTTCTAGGGTCCGGTATCCAACATCTGACATATTCTGTCCAGCGCAGCTAAGTATTCATATTAATGAATTTGAGCCGACCGCCAGAACTCAAAGCTTGGATTACCTTCACGGGCCACTGTAAGGCAGCCTCATCAGTGCACTTCAAATGGGGCACCTCTTCACGAAAACTTTCATTGTTAAATCTTGCCTTCGTTCCAGTCTCTAAAATTTTTTTCTATAGCAACTCCCCCTGAAACTCCCACCGCAGCGGTCAGAAATGTCGGATATGTCGTTTTCTTTTTAGCCTCCGTGCTCGTTTTTCAGTGGGAGGGTGCAGCTGCGTTGAGATCTGTCTCGCTGATTTGACGATCTTCTGGCCCACCGGCCCTTATCCCCGTGGGACGTGTGGATACGCCTTAGTGCGGAGTACAATAAAGCCTTGTCCACCAAACTTATGCTTTTTGCAGACATTAGCGCTGACAGAAGATTCTGGTGTGTCCAGTGTGAGCTTCACCGTTACTAGTTACTAGTTTGTCACCAGATTCCAAGATTTCGCTTCCTTGCGTTCGAATTCTCTGGATGTTACTAGACCTGGTGGTGCAGTCATCCCTATCTTCTCCAGTGCCTTTCTTTGCCGCCAGCATGGCTCCATTTTCACATACCAGCGTTAGTAGCGTCCACTCCGCAAGTTTCCCTCTCTTCCGCTGTTCCTAGTAAGGAAAAAGGAGAAGCTTCTGACAGACAAGATTCAGGTGGAAGTTTCCTCTCGTTAGAGGCTGAAGTTTCCTTCTGCCTAATCTTCCTCTTCCACTCACCGGTAGATTTACACCCGACGGATTAGCCGTAATTGAATTTCTAGTTACTCCCAATGTGAGAGTTACGTACTGCTTTCCTTTCTGGTTGGCTGTGCCCTAGGCACTCAATGCAACCTTTCCATTGAGTTGGAAAGCACCACAGATTTCTACGTACGGGGACATGAAAGGAAATAGATTTCAAGAAATGTAATCTTTTCGCAAACGCGACACATTAAAACATTTTATTACACCAGTTGCGTACGAGTATTAGAGTGCTGATCTGTTTGTCTGAGTTTTTTATTTCAATCTTAAAATTTTGCAGTGATTATAATATTTAACAGGCTATTGCGACCATTTTGATAGTGCCGATTCAGGACTTGTTATTGCCGCATGAAATAAAGTTCAAGTTTTTGAAAAATAGTAAAATATATTTTTTATAAAATTAATAGACCATTAGCTTAATCCCAACTACAATTTTATTTTATTATGTATATATATTTCGGGAGCAACTTACTCCCTTCATCACTACAAAGCTTTGTAAGTTGCTCCCGAAATATATATACAAAAATATACAAAGCTTTGTACTGATGAAGGGAGTAAGTTGCTCCCGAAATATATATACATAATAAAATAAAATTGTAGTTGGGATTAAGCTAATGGTCTATTAATTTTGGACTTAACTACAAACAGAAGGCGATATCTAACATGTTATATTTTTTATTTCTATCAATTATGTACTGCACTATATATGTCAGTTATTGCAGCTAATACTTTCCCTGAATTTCTGTTAATGTCAATGGGGACTTCATTGAAAATTAAGAGATAATGCAATCTAATACCGAGCTACCTGATGAACCGCTTCGACTCTACTACATGCTGTCTGGTGCGAAATCATAAAATTTACTTCAGCTTACGACTACTTACGACTGATTATGGTAGCATAGCCTCAATTTTATTTTTCGACAAGTACAGCGAATGCGATTCCGATGTTTCCAATGTCTTACATGTTCAAGCAGCCTTTTCACAGCGTTTAGTGTACGTCGGTGTAGCCAATATGTTAAGGGCAGTTTTTTGCGGGAGTTTGAACCAGAACATCGGATTCCGGAAAATATCGATAATTAAGGCATTCTATCAGTTGGTAAATATTCATCAAAACCTGCATCAGTGTCACAGAGGATCTATCCGCAAATCGGCCCTATTTGGTTAAAATACCTCGACCACAGAGTTGAAAATTTTCCTCAGATCGTTTTCTCTGTCAGGCTGACCGTTACGTTGATGGAGACCAGTTGTGTTTTGGCAGCACAGAAACCGAAAAGTTGCTCCGATATTGCTATTACCTTCTCTACAATCGGAAACAATAATTGCGAATATCGGGTCCCAGCGGGTTTTCCATACTCTCAAATAATGTTTCCATACTCTCAAGTAATGTGACTGCACGGCAGAACCAGAAGCTCCTTTTTCTATTGACTTAGGATGATAGCAAGTATTCAACCTGAAATGAATCACTCCAATTTTCGGTCTTCAAAGTAACGTCTTTTCGAATTTCTGCTCTGAGTGTCTGATCTGAGCACACCTAATGATGCATACACTGCCGATTGATCCCCTTCCTGCCTGAATCGACGGATTTTTTTGAGATTTGTCAACTTTGTACAGGTTGTCCATCTGTTACTCTCGATTTGCTCGGAAGCGATTCTTCTGCCGCCCACATATGTGCTACATGGCCTGCCCTCTGGAGCTTTCGTGTCTCGATATGGACGGTTGCTTATGGTTCGTCATATAACTGGTAGAATTCGCTATCTCATTCCCATTTGCTGTCCATCTGCACTGGACTTAGACTTCTCCTGAGGGTTCGACATTCGGAAGCATTTTTAAGGTTTTGTGTTGAGTGTAAAAGAGGCTCCAATTCAATTCCAACTCAATTTCTTTACACCGAATATAGTTATGTGCGGTATCAAATCCAAGGTCTTGATTAGTACTTTTCGAAGCGGATATTAGCTTTGATACTGGTTGTAAAGGGGGAGAATGCGGGGGTCCGAAATAGGCCAGTTAATTCAAGGACCCGCTCTCAGAAACTAACTAGTCCAAATATATGAAAAGAAATATGGTGGTCCATTCGCATTGTATCTAGGCCTCAAAATACTCTCCATACCGATAACTATTTGAATTAAGTTGGTTTGCTCTTTAATCGGGCTTACCGTCCACGTCCCGCTTCCGTGACCCAGGATCGATCGAATCAAAGTTTTATTTTGTATACTGTGAACTTTCTTTCCTGAGCAAATGTTTGTTTTAAGGTTTTATATAAAACAAAACCTTATTAAAATCGGTTTATTGTCTGTTCTTTTTAAGCAGGTTGAAATCTTCAAAAGACACTGGCCTGAACACGCCAGCATGTGGGATTTCCACCCACTAAAATCACCTCCGACTCTCCCCAAGTCCCGTGGAATCACCTTAAAGTATTACATCACGGGGTGGAGGCAGCTTTCTTTAGCTTGGTCACCTTTCGTCTCTACGCTGCGTACGTAGCCGCGGTTTTCTAGGCTCCTCTGCCTTTGACTGTTTGCTCTGGATACATGCGACCATGGAGTTGATCGCATCTTAGTCTTCCTGACATGCTACCATTCTTCGCAATAGTTTTTCTGGTACGACCACCTATCCGAGAGTCTCCTCTAGGTCCTTCCTTTCTTCCACAAATCTCGGACAGTGGAAGAATACGTTCTTTGGGTCCTGTGGGACTCCATTGCAGCTTGGACAATTGGGTGAGGTATATAGTTTAAACCTGAGCAGATACTGGCGACATCCTGCATCCGTGAGAAACTGGGTAAGATTATAATTAATTTCACAGTGACGTCTTTCCAACCATTCCTTGATGGCAGGGATGAGCAAGTATGTTAACCGATCCTTTCCCGAGCGTTAGAGAGATTTCCCCCTTTCGGCGTTTTTCATCTGCGATAAAGGAGAGATAGTGTGATGTATTCATGATCTCATTTGCCAAGATGTCAGTGGGCATCATTCCAGAGATGACGAATGTCATCATCTGACACAGTCCTGAATGCCAAGCACACCCTTTGGGCTGTTCTTCTTAGAGACTGAACTTAGTTTGTTAGCGTTAAATATAACCCGCCATGCCTTTTCCCAAACTGGAGCTGCATGCGTGGCCCTCCCACGTTCGGCATCACTCTTGCCAGGACCGCACTTTCAGTGGATGCTTTATCATAAGCATACTGCACGTGTTGCTTATAGCTAAGCTTTCCGTCTATCATCACTCTCAAGTATTTGATGGTAGGCTTAGAAGTGATGATATGATTCTCAATTTGAATACGGGTATAATTTCTTTTACAGCGTTTGGTGGTGACGATCGCTTCCGTTTTTTCCTTCGCAAGTGTCAGACCAGAACTGTCTAGCCAACCCTTAACAGCACTGATCGCTTCGAATGAGTACAACTTAGCATCTTCGAGATGCTTCGCGACTACAATCAGCGCTATATCGTAGGCGTAACCCACCACCGTGACTTCCTCTGGAAGGGGGAGATTAAATACATCGTTGTACATGATGTTCCACAGCAGTGGGCTCTGCACGGAACCCTGTAGGACACATGCAAAGAAAATAGGTCCGTAGGAGGTTGGCTCACTTGGAGTTTTGCCAGCCTTAGGCACTAGCACTAACTTCTAACTAACTGTCGCTTCCATAATGCAGGAAATCTCTATTCGGACATGCACGTTTCGAACATGTCCGGTGTGGATTTCAGAGCAAGCTTAATAGTCCTATTCGGTACGCTGTCCAGACCCGGAGCTTTGTTATTTCCTATTCAAGCGCAGATCTCCAGTAGCTCTTCACTGGGGACTAGTGGTATAATCATTACATTCAAAGGTCGCTGGAAGCTTTCCGTGCCCTTCTCTTGCTGGGTGATCTCCCCTGGATCATTTTGAACAAGAGTCAAGAGCACGTGATCTGCGGAGATGGTCGGCCTCTGAATCGGCCCATCATGATTCTATAAGCGCTCTCCCAAGGGCTTACGTCCGCTTCCGAACAGAGCTCCTTAAATCATTTCCTCCTGCTCCGTTGGCGAGCTTGAGAGTTTTGCGGTTCAGATGACTTGGAGTATTGTAAACATACAGTGGATCTATAATGATCATGATCTTTCCGACATTTTTAAGTTTTGCTAGTTTTGTGGAAATTACTTTTATTGAAGGAGTAAAAATATGTACTTATTTAAGAGCCCCAGTTTGAGTTCGGTACTTTCTTTATGGGAAATTGCTGCGCAATTAGTAATGTTGTTAGATTAGATGGTCAGTCCCTATTAAGGAGGTTTCTCGCCTACCTGCCCCTGTTTCCAAATCCAGGGCCATCTGGACCAGGTCCATGATCCGGTGAGAGAGCAAACAGATGTCATCAGCGTAGTCGAGGGTTTTGAGGGAAGATGGAGTTGTTCACTGAACTCTTTCACGTCCTCCGGACAAGGCGGTATGAAGAACGTGATATTTTGCGCCATCATATGCCGGTCTGATAATAGCTATTAATTTTTCCGGAATACTCCTTCTGCACGCCAATTACACCCGCTGCTCAGGCTACCGAAAACTTTTTCGAAATTGATGAAGAGCAGGTGAAGCGAAGATCTAAACTCCGTGCACCGTTCCAAAATGAAACATAGGGTGTTGATGTGATCAATGTAGGAGGGTACGGAGTGGCCTGCTTTCTGTCGATTAAGCTTTCGGGATGCTCTTTGATGTGTTCTAGGATCATTTTAACTATTATCTTTGGGAGGACCGCGAGCTCATCACACTCAAAACGGGTGCTCTTCTTTGGAGTCTTAATGATCATCCCCTTCTCTGGGGAGGGGCTGGGTTTCGCAGGATTTCCGTATCAGTGGAAGCAGCAGCAAGAAAAAGAGGAAAATGCAATAACGAATGAAGTTATAAAAAAACACAAAAAACTCCGAATGAGGTCAATCAACCAAAAATTACTATGTGGTAACCTAGAGAACCTGGATAACCAATTCTTTATGGAGAGCTGAACTGGAGACGAGTTGTAGATGAATTGTCATTTTTAAAATATTTCCTGTCAGTATATTTTCCTATTTCCTATTATATTTTCTCAATACACACATTTTCAACTTCATTAGGAGAGTTTTCCAACATTACCATATATGTGTGTTCAGTATTCATATATGTACATATGTACTATTATTTCTAGGTAGTGGTTGGATATGAACTCGTTAGAACCATAGACGAGTTAATGAAATTCTTGAAATTGTAGTTGGTGAAACTTTTACTGCTGGTGTACTCCAGAGTAGTTTGTTTCAATGGGCCTCATCTATTGTATATTGCGGGGAGCTCCGTTATGGTTTTACTTACTCCTTGTCGGGACATGTTTACCATGGAGATATAGTCAGTATTCCAAAATGGATTAATAAACCATTTTGAAACTTTTAAATTCCGGAAATTCAAACAAATGGAAAGAATGAAATCTCATAAATTGAATTCGAGCCAATTTTTTTTGGAATATTTTTCGAGTAGGAAAATTGTAATGCGCTTTTTTGTATCCACTCTATGCATTTCTGTCATTTCTTTACTTCTCCTTAAATCAAGTGGTTAGCTAATTCTATAGGTTTAATGGATTTAGATAATTTTTTTTCGCTCCATGTTTCACTTTCATTTTATAGATGCGTTTAGGTGGGGGGAAACCTGTGACTAGATAGAAGAGAAAACTTCTTAGTTGTTAATCTTTTCTTCAGGAAACTTTCTGCTCTTCTTGAGATACAAACTACACAAAAATGCATACAAGTATTTACAGAATGCAACTCCACTCAGTACACAAATATGTGTATATGTGCAAGTTTTCTCCTTTTCACACATTAGAAGGCAAATGCAAATTCGTTTACAGCTGAAGTGAAAAGTTTCCCGTGATGATGGAAAGAACCTCTACAGGGGGTGCAAGTGGGGATGTGCAGTGATACTATTGCCTTGCAAAATGAATATAAATTGAGTTATAAGTTTCGAGGTTCATTAATTTCTAACTTGCTTTCAAGTCGAGTATGGTCCGTGTTTAGATTACAATAGATTCCTTATACGGAATATTCCTGTTAGAAACTCTCTTTATTGTTCCGGTTCATAACTATTGAAACCGTATGGAATGTTGGCATGACAACGTAGAGTGAAACTTTCGGAATTATTAAAGTTCTTGTTGTCATGGTTTAAAATTAGGAAGGCCACAGATATTGTCGAACAGGTAAAGTGCGTTCGAGTGGAAGGAGCGCTGTGAGATTGAATCTGCTTCAGGATGCATTTCATAATATTAATATGTCTTCAGATCAATTTTTGTAGAGTAGGACTGATTCATATAGTCTGTTTTTTAACGTTTTATGTGAAACAAAACCTTATTAAAATCCTTTTACTGCCTGTCTGTCAGTCACACGCATTTTTCTCGGAGACAGTTGCAGCCATTGACATCAAATTTGATAGAAAGGTGGAAACTGTGAACACTCACGCATATAGTGAGTTACATCCTTTTACGTCGAATTAAAGGAGGAAGGGATGGGGTCCCCATACATGCAAAAGGAGTCTACATTTTTTTTCATCAAATATAGTCATGCGGGGTATCAGATTAAAGGTTTCGGTTAGCACTTTTCGAAGCTGGTCTTAGTTTTGACATTTGTTGGAAAGGTGGGGAGTGCGGGGGGTTGAAAGTGATCATTTCTTTAACGGACCCATTCTCAGAAACTACTCAACTGAAAAATCTTAAAAAAACAACAGGCCACTGTATGGTGCCTAGATCCCAAAATACCTTCTATACCGATACCTGTTCAAATACAGTTAATAATAGCACATTACTATAATTTTCAGTAATTGGCAGGACAACCCCACTTAAGTTAAGTTAATTTTGCAGCAATGTAGACTACAGCATAGAGAGAAATTCAAGACTTTGAATGTCAATATCACTTGAAAGTGGATATTCACACATAATATATCCATATATTACGTGCTACATACTAATGGGGCAAATGCGCACTCAAATCTCTTTATAAAAGAAATACACAAAACGATTTCATGCCTGAAGCGTCTAGCTTCCGGTTTCCCGACTTGGTTTATTGTACCTTCAACGTTTTGTGCAAAATAAAACCTTAGATTCGGACTATTTATCTGTGTATCACAAACACTTTTCTCAGAAATGGTGATACCTACTGACATTAAATTGGATGGAAAGGTTCTATCGTTATGTTGAGCTTTAGGAGTGGTTCTATGTTGAGCTTTAGGAGTGGTCTCAATACTAGCAGGAGGTATAAAATTTCATTCACCAAATATTGTCATGTCAGGTACCAAATGAAAGGTCTTGTATTTACTATTCAAAACAGATCTTAGTTTTGACATCCTTTGTGACTGGGCGTTAGTGGAGACAGGGCTGGAAAGAGGTCATTCTCAATTGAAAAATCTGAAAAGATACCTCCGAAATATTCTGGGGAGATTTACAGACCTACCCTAGATTTATAAAATTACATTACAATAGAAATTTTCAACCAAAGCCTATTAATCGAAAATAAGAACTCGCAGAAATTAGAAACGCCTGAAAACTATAGTCATCCCGTGTGTCGAATCTGAATGAGATAGAGTATAGGATATATGGATAAAGTGATTTTTTGATGTTCGGAGTCGTTCGGAAATTATAATAATAATCGTTGGCGCAACAATCCATGTTGGATCAGGGCCTTGAAGTGTGTTAGAGCACTTCATTCAAGACCGTAACGGTACACTAGGAGGGAATGTGGTCAGCATTGCGCTCGCCGGAGATTATTACCCTGACTTGACTCAGGTACTCATTCACAGCTAAGTCGACTGGTATCCGACGTCAAATCACAATACAAATTCCACTGCCACCAGTGAGATTTGAACCGCGACCTTCCGTACGACAGCCTTGCGCTCTAACCACTCAGCTATCCGGACACGGAAATTATGTTAAAGGTAAAATGTCAGATGTCAGATTAATGGTCAGTTAAGATTTGATGGTTAAAAATCGCATTTTCCTTTTTAAATGCGTTTTCTCGAAACTGCATGTTGGAAATCTACTGCCACCCTACTCCAAAATCTATCGAACGAAATTCTTCGAAATTTTCACGACTTATTCAAAACATATTTCCTTTAAATATTTCCACTAAAACCACCCTCGGCTCCCTCCCTGCCCCACGGAACTACCATAAGGTATTACATCACGGGGCGGAGTCAGCTCCCTCTAGCTTTGTCACCTTTCTTCTATAAGCGGCGCACGTGACTGCGTTTTTCTCATCTCCTCTGCTTTTCGTAGTTTATTTTGGATAGATGCGATCATGGAGTTGACCGCATCCCAATTCTCTTGATGTGCCAGCATTATCGGCACCAGATTTTCTGGTACCAGCACCTCTCCTAGAGTGTCCTCTAGATTTCTCCTTTGTTTCACAAAATTTCGGACAGTGGAAGAATACATGCTCTAGGTCCTCTGGGACTCCATCGCAATTTGGACAGACGGGTGAGGTCTCCAATTTAAACCTGTGAAGGTATTGGAGATATCCTCCATGCACCGTGAGAAACTGGGTGAGATTATAATTAATCTCACCGTGTCGTCTCTTCAACCACTTCCTGATGGCAAGAATGAGCCTGTGAGTCCACCGGCCCTTTCCCGTGCGTTCCCACCGCTTTCGCCATCTATTTATGGGAGATCTCAGTCTTCCTCTCCTATATGGTGTCTGGGCTCCGAAATACCTTCCATACTGATATCTGTTCAAATAAAAATAATAATAGTATATTACTATAATTTTTTGTAATTAGCTGGAAAACCACCTTAGGTTCATCCTAGCACCACAATTTTGTTGTGATGTAGGCTATAATGGAGAGCAGTTTGGTGGAAATCGCACTATTACTAACAAAGTTATAATACGTCAAAATTGGTATTTCTTTGAAAATTGAAGACTATAAATGCCAATTTCATGCGAAATGTCACATAATATATGGATATATTACATGGTACGTACTAAGAAATGCACAAAACCTTTCGTACCTGAAGCGTTCAGCTTCCGGTTTCCCGATTTGTTTGGAGATGGGTGTATAAGTTGCTCTGTATTTCAATAACGAACTATGCGATCGGGCTGCAAAAATTACTATGCATGCTCAAGATATTAATGAATATTCGGTGGAAAATTCTTATTTGTACCTTCATCAAATTCTTCACAAAAAAAATCTAAAAAAAAACGAAAACACCGCCTTCACACATGATGACCCCCTTAAAGGTATTCTTAGTGAGGAGTGAAAAGTTCGTCCAGGAGAGAAACAATTAGTCAAATATTGCCTCGTCTTGCGCTGGAAGCACTTTTACCGAAACTGCTTTCTGGGTTATATGACTTGCAGTTCCGTCCAGGATCGAGACAACCCATAAGGCAGTGCCTCATACTCTCCTTTATATTAATTGAAAAATACGAACTCATAACCAGGACAAAAACTGCCTAGTAAAATTTGGACCTAAGTTGGCCGAAGCTAAACAAGGTTTTTTTTGGGGGAATTGAGGGAGTCCTAAGTTCGCCTTCGACTTGATGGCGAGCCGCACCAATTGGAAACCAACATATTTGTGGTCTACGGACTTTCTTTTTAAACTTGGGTGCTGCATCCCAACTACTCCGAGCCGGATTCCTTCAATTCCCTAAACAAAAATCGACTTACTAGTTGTTTGCTCTCTTATAAGTCAGCCTAAGCAGAACTAATTTGCTTTTAGGAGAAAAAAAAGTGGGAGATAGGTTCTTCCCAATTAGTTTACTTCACCACCAAGGAAATTCGAACTTAGGGGTCTTCAAAAACAAATTATTATTTTTTAAGGCTTTGTGTAAAACACAGGAATGTACAATTTTTTTTCATTGAATAAAGTCATAGGGGGTATCAAATGAAGGGTCACGATTAGTACGAATGTGGTATTAGTTTTGATGTGGGTTGTAAGGTGTGCGAGTAAGGAGTCAAAATGTGCACAGTTAAAGTGAGACAGGACTCATTTTCGGAAACTACCCAGCTCAAAAATCCGAAAAAACTCAGGGCGGTACACTTATATGAAATCTAGACCTCAAAAAAGTCCCTTTCCGATGTCTACTTAAATAAACTTAGTAGTAGTATATTAACAACTTTTAGAAATTTACTGAAAAGCTCCTCTTAGGTTTATCCTAGGAGTACCAGTATAGAGGACAATATCTCGGATGCGCATTTACTGCATCTGCAGCCATGCAGATGCTGACGTCATAATTAACGAGAATAATTAACATTCGAGTGAAATATTAAAGACCAAAATATGAAGAAGTTGCTTCTTCTCAGATCTTTTAACATTTGCTGCTATTATTTTATTGTATCTGTTTTTGGTCCTTACATTTACTAATAATGCTGAGACTTAACGGAGCAAGTCTGCTACCTTAAAGAACCACCAATCTTTTATGGCTTTGTTGTTTGCCGTTCCGAATTAGTTTTATTTTTTCAAGGAACTTGTTGACGAACTCCTAAATTGTTGTGGTCTTAAAGATTTCAAATAAAAAAATTGCCGTTTTCGAGCTCAAAATAATACTGAATAAATACTCAGAAGATTATCAATAACACTCTTTTTAAAAATATTTCCCATATAAATATCATCATCATAAATGTGTGTATCACATGACATTGTTGTCTATAAACACAATTACCACTGATACCAGGTGTCAATTATTGAAATCAAAGGTTATTACTTTCAACCTGAAAAATTATTAAATTCCCTCAATTCATAACGGTTTAATAGCACTATTATCGCCTACAGGTCGTTTTATTGGCCATATTAAAAAAAAACAATTACGTGTTGCATTTTCAATGGAAAACGATTCATTATTCAATCGAGTGAACAGTATCCTTTTGTTTATTGGAGCGCTTGCTTGTAGCTTCCGTTGTTGTTAATGGCTCTGTTAAAACGGCATTAAAACAAGACGAGAGTGGACGTAATTGCAACACTAAGTATGCAAATATATCAATTAGTGAATTTATCGATGGTAAGCCCTCGATATCGGTTCATTTCCCTTTGAAGTGTCCTTAAATTGATTGGCCGACTGGTTGATTGCTGGCGTTATTTTATCGTAGGGACGTGTTTTACCAGAGGGAAATTGACATTTATCCAGGATTTCTTTCGGTACAGATCTCAACCGAAAGCAAATCACTGCAACGTGATCCTCATTATTGCAAATAGAAAATATCTTCTCTGGTTTGGTACAAGTATACAATTTGTCACTTCGTAAATTATCATTGACTGCATTGAATAGAAAATGGCACGCGAATTTTGATTTCTCTTAAATTACAAACTTTCAAGTTTGTTAATTATCAAATGCAGCCACCTCAAATCCGATCTAATTTTAACTCGTAAAGTTTTTCTATTCCACACTTTCCCCCTGGGATAATTTAACAATTTACTACGATTACAGATGAGTGCAATTTGCTTGTATATAGCCGATGATTTTACTTCCTCTTTACCTTTCCTTTCATCGACATTTTACTTCCCAATCGGTGGCTGCAATGTCCAGTAAATCCTTCAGTACCGTGTCTTAATTAATTTCTAATAGGTAAGTCAGTAAATTTTATATACGGGTTGTTTACGTGTACACGAAGGGAAGCGGAAACATTCCAAATCCTTATTTATAGTTATCGAGGTTTCCTGCTCTTGCTCAGTATCCATGAAGTAAACTGAAAGCTCATTTTGATTGTTAATCCTTTTATTGGTTTTTGTTGAGCATTTTATAAACGTGGATTTGTGTTTAATATTGAAGAAAGGAAGCGGACAACTACTATTTTGTTCGGCCACATTTCCATTACCATTTTAAAAGATATTTCACAATTGAAATCCTTATCAGCAAAAGAAAGAGATTTCGTTACAAATCAATCAAGAGGTAAAAACTCCTTATGGAATTCATAGAATGGTTTTTAAGGGATGGCTGTTTTCTCTTTTTCATCCAATTCCGATCCATTTGCTTCGATATAGATTGCTTTTTTACGAGACCGAAATCATCAAACCGCTTCGGTTAAGGTACACCAGCATGTGGACATATGCGCGTTGCGAGTTGTTCAAACTTCACTGCAGTTTGGATAATTAACTGAAGTGTTCAATTTGTATTTGTATGTAAATATATATGGTTACCATTTACTGCGTGATAGGGTAAAGTACGTCAACCAAACCTATGTGCCATTTTTTGCGGTTACCCGAACTGCGCTTCAGTTCTCCCAAGGACTTCTTGAGATGACCGCAATCCTCCTCTACTGTTCTGGGCCAAATGCATCTAGATCCGCTCGTCTGCCAGCTTGAGAGAGAGCACTCCACTGCATGGCTTAGTCAGCAATGCAATTACTCCCTCTGCTTATTGTGTGACCTATCCATTGCCGCTTCCAGCTTCCGATCACGTCCGGTACGGGGGTCACACATATGCGCCCATCAAGTTATTCGGTTGGAATAGTATTAAGCAGTAACTCGAGTGATATGACGCAGACAGGTATCGACGAAGATTTGGAGCCTTTGTATGAGAGTGGAGGTCACTCTCCATGAACTACTCTATATATAACAATAGAAAGAGCACTAGCACAAAACAGTCTAAACTTGATCTTGGTGTTAGTTTCGGATTTTAGACAAGACCGCGAGGACGGATCTAGGGCTGTTAATGCGTCTGCCAACATCCAGTCCGGCTGTACGGTTGGCAGAAACCACGCTTCTTAGATATATCAATTGATCAACGCCTCTGATGCTCTGCTCATTAATGCAGATATTGAGAGTCATCATACTAAGAACCTTGGTTTTGTTGGTGTTTATCTTCAGTCCAACTCTACTACTTTCTTTCCAAACCCAAAGCCATTTGGCCAAGGTCTATGACCCGGCATGAGGCAGGCCAGTATGAAGAACGCCACCGATAACAAGAAGAAATAATATCGGTGACACGATGTAACCCTGGAGGACTCGGCTTTCGACCTCAAATTCTTCTCAGATTTTACCTCGATGTGCTACTCGCCATTTTGTGTCACCATACGTTGCTGTGATAATAGCTATTAGTTTCTTCGGAACGCACCTCTTACTTAGAGCACGCGGGATACACTACTTGCTCATGCTGTCCGAAGTGTTCTCGAAATCGATGAAGAGCGGCTGAAGGCTCAGGCAAGTTACTCAGTGTATCCGATCAACAAGAAAGTTCTCCCACTGTCAAGCAACAGTTGGACCCTACTAGCGGTGGATATTGAACTTATTTGAACTACGAGAAGTGGCGGACGCAACACGCAAGAGAATGTAAGCTTGCGGCGGCGATCCCTTTCGTGGCGGATATCAGCGCCTCTCTTGAAATGAACATCCAAGAGATAACTCAAAATGGTCAATCTAATTTCCCGTACTGTGTCTGTCAGCTGAGACGCAATTGATCTTAGGGTTTGTGCTCGAACAATGTGTCACTAATTGCCAGGCGGCACAAATCCATAAACTTTGAACCATTACCGTTACGGTCACCAAGAACGTGCTTCCCCATCACATGTTCAAGTAAAGCGTTACCAGAAGCCACACCCACTTTGGCATTCAGATCACATTCGTCACAATCAAAATGTCATCGTTCGGAAACCTCTCTTGAGCTGCATGTAATTGGTCGTAGAAAACATCCATCTCTGGTATGTCGGGAATCTCCGCTGGTGCATAACACTATACAGTTGTGATGTTTCTTTATCTGGATCGAGATCTTGCAGTCAAAAGTCTGTCAAAAATCGCCTCCAAATCATGGGAGCGCGTATCGGTGGGGCGTGCAGGTTAATGAGGGCATGACTGCCAAACTCCTTTCACAAGCGCGCTCATGTTTCGAAAGCCGCTAATAGGAAGTTTCATTTTTTGGCTGGTTTTATAGATAGTAGAAGATTAGCAGCTCCTATTTTAGGAGTAGGAAGCGCAGTTTCCATGGTATACTGCGTAGATCGATTGTCTTTTTTCTTTGTCTAAAAGATCCGGATGGTGCGTGCTATGGAACAACCACATTGTAGTAAAATTATGGTATGCGGGTGTGCAAATCAATCGCCAGAACATACAAGAGTTATGGTCTAACATAATAGGAATATTGAGCCACAGATAGAAGAGATAACGTCAGCTCGTAAATATCAACTAATGTAGAAGGCGCCGGGTATTGGTGATATCCCCACTGAACTCATCAAATCAAATGATCCATGGACCAAGGCAGCTATCGATAATTAGGTTCCCTCAATCTGGAATCAAGAACAGATTTCGCAAGAGTGGTCAAAAAGTGTGATATGCCTTATCCTTCAAAAAGGTGACAAGTTGACATTCGAATATTACGTACACCTCTCATTACTTTGTACGTGCTACAAAATCTTCACGAAAATACTAGAGAAAAGGATTCATTGAATACTGAGGAGGTAATTGGTGAATTCCAAGCAGGTTTTCGGACTGAATGATCAACAATTGAGCAGCAATTTACTGTCAAACAGGTACTAGAATTGCAATTCAACATTGACATGCATGCGACAACATTGACCAAGAATGTACCACACAAAGTAATGCTTGACTTTAAAATACTAGTAAAACCTATAAGCCTATAAGCCTATAAGCCGGACGATATAAATGTCAAAACGTAATCTGTCATAAACAAGGTGGTCATTACTTTCGAGAGGAAAGTGCTGAGGAGAATAGTAGGAACTAAACGAGAGGGTGCCCAGTGGTGAATCAGACGCAACCATGTGTTGCATCAAGTAATTGACCACAGTGAAGTTCCCAAAATAATCACACTCCGAAAACTGGTTACGTTAAACGTATGGACGACACTCTGATACCTAAAAGAAATTCGAAGTGAGAACAGAAGGACGAATACGGGTGCAAGAATTCTGAAAGCGACTCATGTTGAAAGATGCGACTGATGGATCAGGATGGTTGGAGGAAGCATATTTTGAAAGCCAAAACACGAAATGTGATGACGACGACAATTTGGTTATACCAAAAATTTCTCAAAAACGGAAAACGGGAAATCGCTAGTTGAAGCTAAACATATCCGTTTACAATTGTGCAAATCACTTTCTTTGCTCTATAACATTTCAATATGAAAGCAAAATAAAATAAAAAATAGTCATGTACATCAAATCAAAGGTCTCGATTAGTACTTTTCAAAGCTGGTCTTAACGCTGACATCTAATCTACATCGGGGGAGGATGCTGGCTCAGAGCCTACTCAACCGAAAAATCTGTAAAAGAAAATCACAAAATTGCCTCTATACCGTGCCTAGGCTCCGAAATACCTCCCATACCCTCCATACCCTTTGCTCAATTTAAGTTAACATTAACTTTTATTAATGGACTGCTTTACCTCCCTTAAGTTCTTCCTACAATCATGAATATAGGCTATAATATAAAGCATGACCCTACCAAGTTTGGTGGAAATCTCACTATTACTGGCAAAGTTATAATAAATCCAAGGTGGCTCTTTAGTACGAATTCTACGACTTTGAATGTCAGTAGCGCGAAGGTGAATATTCTGACATAATATATGCTTATACATTAAGTGCTAGATACTAGCGGGGCAAATGTCCATCCAAATATTTTTATATAACATAAATACATAAAACCTTGTATACCTGAAGTCCAGCTTCTGGTTTTCCGACTCCTTTTGAATTTCTTGAGGAGACTTTGCATCAAGTGTTTGTTGCTCGGAATAGAACGATCGCGAAGTGTATCGTCGACCTACAGGTTCTTAATAATACTACAATTTTAGGATTGTGGAGGCTTTTATTTACCTTCAGGAAAATGAACAGTAACCAAATACGTGTTTTCCGCGCCTTATGTTTCGAGTCATTCACTTCGCGCTCTTTGTATGTTTGAGAAACACCTGGTTTCTCTGCGCTTGCATCATTAAAGTTTTGTTTGCAAAGCAAAACCTTATTAAAATCGGTTCAATGTCTGTCTGTTTGTCACACGCACTTTTCTCAGAAACGGCTATACCGATTGACACGAAATTTGGTGAGCAGGTGGGAACTGTGAACGCCCAGACATGCAATGAGTGATATCCTTCTACATTGAGATTTGGGGGAGGTCCCCATACATGTAAAAGGGGGGTGCAAACATTTTTTTCACCGAATATAGTCACGTGGGGTATCAAATGAAAGGTCTTGATTACTACTTTTTGATGCTTAGATTTGAGATTTGTTAAAAAGGCGGGGAGTGGGAGGGGTGCAAAGTGATGATTTCTTTAACGGAGCCATTCTCAGAAACTACCCAACCGAAAAATCTGAAAAAATCATGAAACTGCCTCTATACTCTCCATATCGATATCTGTTCAAATTAAGTTAATAATAGTATATTACCATATTTTTGGGAAAATTGAGTAAAACCCCCCTTAAGTTTATGTCAGAGTTATAAAAGTTGGAAGTAGTATAAAATATAATATGAAGCATAATATCCCCATCAAAATCATACTATTACCAACAAAGTTACAGTAGCTCGAACTTGACTCTCCCCTGTAAATTTACTGCAACTAAATATCAATATTACATTGAAGTGGGTAGTCAAACATGCTAAATGCAAATACATAACGGGCTACGTACAAATGGAATAGATCTACACTTAAATATACTCACAGAAGAAGCGAACAAATCCTTTCATACCTGAAGCGCCTAGCTTCCAGCTTCCCGACTTGTTTTAATTTGGATGTACATATTCGTATCTATATTTCCCTCTACGGACACCAAATTATCTACCCCTTCCTCTCTATAACAGCCCAGCATACCAGTAATTCGAAATACCGCCTACAAAGAATATCAATCTTTTTTGGATTTAGGCACCTCCCTTCCTCGTTGATACTCCCGGAAATTCAGAGATCGCCTTCCTTATCTGCATCTGTGTGAAGATGGAGAGGAGTTAATCCCAGAAGGATCTCTAAGATTGCCATTAACCCACTGATGCTCACGTAAGCCAGTCTTTGCAGTATACGTGGCTATTGTATTGAGTTCAGTTCTATCTGCACAATTATTGGTCTCACCATTACAGTGTATACATATGTAGTATTTTCGTGGTGCATCTCTATTTTTTCATTGTTATAGGCCGTGGTTCGAACCTCATTGGATTCCAGTCGACTCAACTGTGAATGAGTACCTGAGTCAAATCAGGGTAATACTCTAGGGCGAGCGCAATGCTGACCACATTGTCTCCTACAGTATACTGTAGTGTACCGTACTTCAACATCCTTATCTAATATGGATTGTTGCGCCAAGGATTATTATTATAATAGACCTGCAAGTCATTAAAGCAACAATATTTCTGAGATATGCCAATCGTTCAATGGTCTCGATATTTTGCCGATTAAATCAATTAAGAAGAGTACGATGACCAGTTAGACTGACAATCTTTACTCCGACTATGGGTCGCTATGGGTCGGCGAAAACGCAAACAGGTGTCATTAGCATAGTCGAAGTGCAGGCAAGGCGAAAACGACGAAAAAAATATCAGTGAAAAGATGTCACCCTAGCGGACTTGACCTTCGATTTCAATTCCTCTGAGGATTTTCCTCTATGTAGTACCGGGCATTTTACATCGTTATATGGCACTCTGGCAATAGCTACCCATGAACTTCCCAAAGAACAATTTGAAAGTAGTAGTAAAAAAGTAGTTTGATTTTCAAATTTCTGTGACTCTATTTCTATTATTATTTTATGTTTCTTAATTAAAATTATAAGAAATCGAAAATGGAAAACTAGCTTCAGGTGTCAAGGTTTTGTATATTTTCTATGTACGAATATTTAATTACACGACGATTAAAGCTAGTAAGTCATAGTCTTCATCAATTTATTATATCAGACGACTCATTTAAATGTGATGCTGGCATTCTATGCTGTTTTGGGTGCAGCAAATTAAAAAGAAATGACTCGCTACAGCTTAATAACAGTTCGATTTACGTTCTGGCGAAATTTTATAATCTTACGAAGAATTTAAGGTGCTTTCCAGCGAAACTCTAAAATATAGTAACATATTATTATTAATCGTATTTGAACAGGAATCGGAATGGGAGATATTTTCGCATCTAGATTTTACACAGGGAGATTTGTACATTTGTACATTTTTTTTGGTCTGGCTGTTCTCTGAGAATAAGCCCTGTCTCACTTTAACTTCGTACTTTTCAATATTTCCTCGTTTCCTACTTTGCAATGTCAAATCTTAGAACTGTTTCGTAATGTACTAATCGAGACCTTCAGTTTGATATCTCACACGGCTATATTGGAAAAAAAATCCCCCCCCCTCTTTGCTTATATGGGTATTGCCCTTAAACTTCATACCTTTCATTAATAAGATTTTATTTTTACACAAAATCTTAGACAATGACGAATATCGCCCCTATATGTGTTAGATGACCCTCTTTTACGCTTTTTCTTTTAAACACTCGTTTGTCTACGGTCATCAGTCACAATCCATTCATATTCGTTTATTGCGTAAATTTTAATTCCGATAATATGCAGGTTTACATTTCAAATGTTTCAAAAGCCATTTTTACTAACAAATTCATCTGTTCAATATTTTAAAATCGCTAATTGTATTAAAACTTCAATTGGTTTCATGATAAATTAATGTTTGCATCTACACTCCAAACTGTATTTTTGCCTGTCCTACTTTCCAAAATCTTGGCCTTTGACTGTCATCAACTTCGACTTAGTATGGTTGGGTTACTCAAAATACAATTTCTGACAAATTTATTTAATTTGAATTAATTAATTTGTTTTATCCAATTAGCAAAACAGAACAGTCCTCTTGGTCAATTTCCAAAGAAGTTTAAGGGTTTGCGTTGTTACAAATATTATTCCACAGCGTCTAGGATTGGGAATGATTCCGAAAACGGAAATAGCGTAAAATTATTTATCTCAGATATCGTTGATGTCAAGGGCAATAAACTTTTCGTCTAGGAACCAAATGTCGCAGGCATTTCAGACTAGCAAAAACGTAATTCAAAGGAGTTCCTTAATTTATAGTTGATATGATGATACCAGTGGAAAACGCTTAGTATTAATTCCAAAATCCTCAGCAAATATGTGCATTAGCGCCACAAATTGTTCGTTGTTTCAAACCGTTCGCTTGTTCATTATCTTTTCAATTACATCGCAAATCCCTCAATTAACGTTTTGAACATAAACACGGTGCCGGGGTATTAACTTCCGGCGCGGTACTTTTGCCTTCCTCATCAACAACAATAACTCCTCGCTTAGATTTATGAAATTTCATACATTTCGCGAACCCACTAACAAGCCATAACTCATGGGATATTACCAAGGTGAATAAACATTGATAATAATAATTATTACACGTCTGCTGGCAAATTGGTAGAGATGTTGCAGCAGCAGCAACAGCATCAGCAACAACGACAGCAGGCACAGGAGCAACTACACGCCCCAAAAAGCCAGCGGTTCGGATCGCAGTCATACGTATATAGAGCAACCGCTGCTCCTTGTTCCTTGTTAAAATAATTTTCAGCACTTTTCCGTCGCGCTGAGCCATTTTCTGAGCGTTGGGCCACCGCCACTATAAAACATTTCAACCATTTTGAAAATTTAATTTTCAAACTTTTCCCTTATTTACAATGCGGGATGGGGTGGGAGTCAGTTGTAAAGTGTGACTCAGTGCCTTGGATGCATGACCAAAACATTTGAACTGCACAAATTTCAACTCTCCTGGAATTTACAAGCTTTTAGTGGGTAAAGTTTTGAAGTGCACACAACAGATGTCGCTTGCATTTTCACACTCCGGAAGGCAGGTATGTTGTTTTGCTTTCAGATAGTGATAAGTACAAGGATAATCAGGGTTTCCATCGTTTCATGGTCTAATCAACAAACCGGTTTTGAATATTTTATAATGGAGAAAATCATGTAGTACATAAAGAGGGACTAGCTCAGATTTTTATATTGCATTTATATATATATATTTACAAAAAGGCAAGTAAACCGAAAGAGAGAGGTCCTAACCCCAATGACCACTAAGTCAGCGAAACTGTATTCTGACCTCCACTTAGGGTGTAATGGCGTACGGGTAATACAATATTATGGAAGGGGATTCCGTAGTTAAATTTTTAAATCGGCATTTATATTCTGGTCACTTTTTTTGCAGATTCTGGCTTTCACTGTGGTTTCCATCAAGATGCTTCTCACACAGTTCCACAATTTGTTATTGCAAATGTATCCTACACCGAAGTTCCTCTCAAATTCATATCATCCATCATGAGTTCTGTGTGGTCATTGAACTGCGACTTTTCTGACATGAAAGTATTCCACCAATTAGATTTAAAGGTGTCATTGCCTTACCCAATATCTCCTCCAGACTTCTTCCTTTCTAGTGAATCTTGAGCATTGAAAGAAAAAGTGTTGCGGATCTTCCGTAATCCATTCCCGTGGGGAATTATGTGAGACTCCTTGTGCCTTATCTGTGTCAAGATGTTGATTATGGAAATTAGTTTGTGGGTCCAGCAATTCTTTGCCGATCGTCCCTATTGTTGGTGCCATCAACTTAGCAACTTCTCTTTTCCCCAGTCTTCACGTGAAACTCAGAGAAAATGTCCTTCCTAACTTAACCCCACCACTCGCCCTCGCTGCATGCGCATTACTTCATTGAATATGGGTTGGTAGCACTCCCGCACAGACACTTGCCGTATCATTCGCGGTGTGTCCGGATAGCTGAGTGGTTAGAGCACAAGGCTGTCATACGGAAGGTCGCGGTTCAAATCTCACTGGTAGCAGTGGGATTTGTATCGTGATTTGACGTCGGATACCAGTCGACTCAGCTGTGAATGAGTACCTGAGTCAAATCAGGGTAATATCTCGGGCGAGCGCAATGCTGACCACATTGTCTGCTATAATATACTGTAGTGTACCGTTACGGTCTTGAATGAAGTGCTCTAACACACTTCAAGGCCCTGATCCAATATGGATTGTTGCGCCAGCGATTATTATTATTATTAGTAGTAGAAAATATAATATGAAACATATTATCTCCAAGTTTGATCAAAATTATACTGTTAGTAACAAAGTTACAGTAGCTCAAAGTTGTCTTTACCGTGTAAATTTACAAATCGAACTACTAAATCTGGCATGCTAAATGCATATTCTTAATGGGCTACGTACAAATGGGATAGTTCTACACTCAAATATACTTACAGAAGAAGCAAACAAAACCTTTCATACCTGAAGCGCCCAGCTTCCGGCTTCCCGACTTGTTTTTCATAAAATGTGATCATGTGGGGTATCAAATGAAAGGCTCAAAATGTGACCCCCAGAAAGTGTAACAGGTCCCTTTCTCAGAATCTACTCAACCGAAAAATCTGAAAAAAATCACAGCGTTGCATCTCTACGAAATCTAGGAGTCAAAATACATCCGGTTTCGATATAATAACTAATAATATAATAAAGTTAATAATAGCATATTTCCACATTTTAGAAATTTACCCAATAACCCCCCTTATGTTCATCTCAGAAGTACAAAATTCGGAATGGGGATAAGGAATGATATTGTGCATAATCTCGTCAAGTTTGAAGAAAATTCAATTATTATTAACAAAGTTATAGGGGGTGAAATTTTTCCATTTTTCGTGAATTTCGTGAATTGGAAATATGGGTACGATCAATTTATATACGTGCATATATATGTACTGTATTCGGAAATAGGCAGTTTGTTTGTTTAGGGTGAGGATAATATCTATGGCTGTAATATGTACATATGTTTTGTAGTTTGGAAAAATATGAAGGAATAGGTTGGATTTGTAGCTATATACGGATAGAAAAATGTGTGTTGAGGTTTCTTACATAAGATGAACGCAAAACCTTTATACCCAAAGCGCCAGTTTTCGGTAATCCGACTTGTTTAGATTTAGACAGCTCCCTTCCTCGTTGATACTCCCGGAAATTCAGAGATCAAAGAAAAATAACAGAAAAAATCAAATAAATGA
Source organism: Hermetia illucens (assembly GCF_905115235.1). Lineage (NCBI taxonomy): Eukaryota > Metazoa > Arthropoda > Insecta > Diptera > Stratiomyidae > Hermetia > Hermetia illucens. The sequence goes on along the minus strand of NC_051850.1, from coordinate 129,294,895 downwards.
AAAATAATAAAATCTGATATCTGAAAAGAATATTAAAATAAAAGTAAAACGACATAAATAAAATGAAGGGAAATTCTCATACTGAATGAAACAGAGTAGATGAATAAAGCAACGAAAAAGAAAAAAAACTGAGCTCTGCGCGATTACATACGTTTTTCTTTTTAAATAATTTGCCCTACAATCAAATATTATGCAAAATTTATATAATCAGTGTATGGACTCATACGATCGGATTAGACATATACGTTAAAGAGGAAAATCTTCATCTTTCTTTTACTATCCGTTGAAGCGGTCACCTATTACAGGTTTTGCGCGTCCTCTTTTGTCACTAAGAAGAGCAAGGGACCGCCATTGAGATGCCCAACGTTCGTTTGCTCAGGTGCGACCGCGTAGGGATCGCTAAAAAGCCGCGTGTTGTCATGTTTTTCAGTGAAATGAACAATCCCACAACAACAACAACAATTAAAACTCTGAAACTGACTCACGTCTTCGGAACTACGGCGATCTCAAAACAACTGAGAGGAGACAATACTCCTTTCGCGTTAAACATGCACGATCGACGTTCTTGTGGAGAAATTTCGAAACACTTTTCTTGTCACTTTTCCCATGTTTTCCAATCTTAAAATTTTGTCGATACACTAGCATTGGTGTCTCTGTATATCTTCTTCTTCTCCCTTACCGAGGGTCCATTGTCTTTTACAGTCGGCCAAAACTCAAAACCATAGGGGGAGGCAGGCGGGACGGTCCTGCAATTCATCCAGGATGCACTGATGTTTCAAGCAATTTTGTTTGACGACTCATTCAATGCGAAATTTTCCCAAGTTCAAGATTGTGTAGGCTGCTTCTGCTGATAGTCGCATATTCATCGTCTGTGGATCTCCATATGCCTTCTTGAAACTGGCGTCTCTTGAAAATTGCTGTTTTAAATGTCACCATCACTCATATTGGTCGATGGAATTGTCGTGCTTCCAGGACTTGTTCTGACCGGAACCTTTTAGCTCAAGCATGATATCCTCTTTTTGGTTTGTCCGGTTTATGCTTAAAATCCTTTAGATATACTTCACATCATCACATCATATTGAATTTTGTTGGTATTATACATATGCCAGCGCCGTACCTGCGTTTTAAATAACATTACTTCCGGGTGACTTCTCATCTTCTCCTTCATGGTAGAATCATAATTCTAAGAATTTAGAATACAATACATCTGTTCAAATGGTTATCTCCCGTTCGAAAGCTCTTACGAGTTTAAAGACGTTTTCTAAATAAATAGGGCAACCAGATTTTTCACAAAAGAATACTTTCCGGAACATCTGAGTCTTAAATCTGAAGAAGCTGGGCTGCTTAGGAAATTAAGAGCGATCTTCTTCTATTTGTACTGTTAGATGCAAATAGCTGAATACACCTCCCCGATATTCTCGTGACGACAGTGTCCCCTCGGAAGCCCTGCTAGGGTTTTTCTGAGCCTCATCTTAGGGAAAATGAAAATGATTTTATAGCGAATGGTCCAACCTCGCCAGTTTCGTCGCATATATCTTTACCTGAAAGTGGTCGTAATTTTTTCGAATAACAGAAGAAATCAATAGACCGGCCTTTTAAAATATCCCGGAGACCGATCCCCCTTTCACAACTGATATTATTGGTTACTATGTCCATAACCCTAAAAACATATTCCTCTTTCTTTGCTGATTACGACGCAGTGTGTTTTTTTGAGTATGAATCTGTTTGCCTGTTACGCGTAGCAACATACAATCTAATTCCTGTCTCTAGACATGAGCATAGCACTCCGAACAAAAACATTATCATTACATTCCTTGAATTCAGGACTGAGTTATTATGAATATAGTATATTAATTAATTGTTTTCGGCTTTAATATGGACACTGAGTGGAAGTATTACTGAGATTTGTGTCATTGTAGAATAGCCTTGGGTGCAAATGAAGACTTAGCCATTGAGATCGAGAGTTCTTTCCTTATGGTTGGGTCAATGATTTGTTGTTTTTAGGGGACTACTCCCACTTCAATTTCAGACGGCATCGTTTCGTCGAAAGTCGAATCATATCCATGGATAAGACTTCTTCACCTTCCCAGATACTGTTAATTGGAGCCTTCTGTCGGCCAGGGATCCACTTCCGGTCATCTTTTGAGGAATAAGTTCCCATTCTATCAGTGGGATTGATTTCCGATGTGAATGTGTAATGAATCCGAATTTTGTACACAGATCCTCCATCAATAAGCTCACCTGACATCAATCAACCCTCGGTACAGTTAATTCAGGAAGAGAATCCAGGGTTTCATCGCAAAAAATTTCGTCTGTCAGCATGTGCCCTAGCGCTTCCATCGGGAATGTTTGTTTAGCTTGCCAGCAGCTCATCAACTGCTTTGATATGGTGCTCTTATTTGGTGCTGATAACACTATGACTGACAGTCACCATTTATGTTGCATAAATTTTTCTACTGCCAATAAAACTGCCTGTATCACGACCTGGATGCGCCTTCCACGGCTAACCTTTCAATAAAACTTATTATGTCTGTTATTCTAAAAGATTCGTAGCCATTTCATCTCATTTGGCGGCTACGATAGAGTTCGTCTTTTGGTGGACAAAGCTAGAAAACATATGATCAGCAGAATCGCCTGGAGGATGTCGGAAGTTTATTGTACGATTGGTAGCTTTTCTACGCACCAATGGTATGCGTCGTTAGTTGCTTTCCATTGCTAGTGAATGTGAAAATTAATGCCGTGAGTGCCAAAGATGGTGTGCTTCTCATCGGTTCAGTAAAACTTAAGTAACCGAGCCTTTGAATCTGTACAACCAGCTTCTTGCTGTTAGCAAAGTTTAGCCTCGGTCACTAGATAATGCAATGACCAACCCTTATTATGAACAACACATCCACAGTACATCCAATCCACCCATTTTGCGTACTGTGGATAGTTCCCTTCAAAAACTTCGCTTATACTAATTATGACCATCTGGGTCATTTTCCAAATTTGGGCTTAGTATTAATTGGTACGTCTGTCTTTCACGGATTTCGAAATGCAGCAGCTCGAGGGGGTGCCATGCCCATCACGTCTTAGAACATGATATAATGCGATATCACCATGATGTCGACGCATTGAAGAAAGTGGAGTCACTATCCAAGTTAACAGCCTGCAGTTCAGTTCCTACTAGATACTCTAGTAATCCTCTCGTGTTGATGGTGAAACTTCGTGAGCGTGGCCGTCGCATCCTGCTTTCACCACATGACTTTACGTTTGGGATATTGAAGAGCTGTTATGTATGTTTCACTGGGATCCCTCTTTTCCATTTGAAAGACATTATTTAAGTCATTTCATTTAATATCCCGCATAACTATATTCGGTTAACACAATCTTACACTTCCCTTTTACATATATAGCGACCTCCGCTTGAACTCAATCCACTCGAATTTCGAATCAATAGGAGTAAGTGTGTCTATGAAAGTGCGTATGACAGACACACAGATAGACGGGCTGGCAATGCAGCAATACATACGGGCGCATGGAAACAAGCCATCCAAGAAATGATAGAGTTTCTAGTAGTTGGATACGTTAGCGCTAAAATGGCTGGTATTGGCATATACTCCACCAAGCACGATGATGCCAAAATACGAGAAAATGCTAGGTTTGCTAGTCTCTGATACAAGAAGTGGAAACCTCAAAAATATAGCGCGTGATTTCAATGCATGGAGTATGGATTGACACAATCGAACTACGAACACTAGTGGTCGTATTTTGCTCAAGGCTTTTGCGGTGCTTGGTCTTTGCAAACACCGAAAATGCATCCACTTTTTCAAGGACAGATTCGAGCTCACTAATCGATCTGACATATGTGAGTGCTATATTTGCGAGGACAATGGTGTGGCTTATCAACGAGCACTGCACTCATAGGACTACAAGGCAATTTTCCTTCAGATCAAAGATGGCAGAGCTGGAAATTAGGGCTTGTCCATGAAAACAACATGTATTCATAGATATGGAAAGAGGAGGCCATGACCCCGATGATGCAGCTGCAGAGAAGACCAGACGTCGCGCGAGAAATGGGTAGCACGCGTGACCTTCCGAAGTATGCAGAAGCAGGCTATACGCACCAGAAAACGAGAGTACTTTAAAGAGCCTTGTGTGTGGAATTCCGAACAGAGTTGTTGTGAAGCGGATGACGAGACGAACACCAACCACAATTGACTTTCCTGCACCTTCTTTACGATAGAGTAATGGCGGCATTCCTCTCGTATAAAGGGGAGGACAAAAAGTATTAGGTTGTTGCACATGAAATAGCCGATTTGGCAATCGAGTGAAGTTAGTTGCGATTTTGCTGTATCAAACCACCACCAGTTGGTGTCGACTCTGCTTCATCCGGACTTTTCGCCAACTGACTACCACTTTTTTAAGCATTTGGATCATTTTCTGGCGGAAAAACAATTTAGAAACGAACAGGCTCTCAAAACTGCCTTCGACGAATTTATCAACACCCGACAGTTGGACTTCTAGGAAACTGGCATAAATGCTCTTGAATCTCGCTGGGAGAAGTGTTTTGAATCGACTGGCACCTATTTTGATTAAATAAATAAATTTTTGTAAGCTTTACAGTCGTTTCAAATGTTAGTACGAAAACGGCCATTTCATTTGCAACAACCTAATATAAACAAGCGCTGAATGCCTTCACCACACCTGCCGTAATTGTACGATTACCTTTATGTACATGGTAGGAAAGAAGAAGAAGAAACTAGAAAAGAATATAGGGATAGCCTATCGGAGTGGCAGCTTGGTTTTCATTTAGCTTATTTAACAATTCATGTTGTAGACGTTGTGACATTGGAAGTCAAAGGTGCGTTCAATTTACCCAACTTAGGGTCTGTGTCCTTTCCGTGCAAAAGGTGGCGATGAAAATATGTTTCGGAAATGATGGTTTCGGTGTGATTGTCGTCGCGAAACAAACTGAAGATGTTGAAGGGTATGTGAATGAAATCATCAGTGTCATAAAATCTTGGATGAAGGTGGTTCAGGCTGACCTGATGGTGTCAACATCAGAGAAGCATTGTTGAAGATGGTTCAACTTGAACTTGCGGAACAAAAGATGAAGACGTTATTGATTACCAACCGTAGGAAAAGAAATACGCATGGTGGCTACATCATCGCTTCACAGACGGTTATCGAATACCTGGGGGTGACGATTGACGCGAAGATCAATTTCATCGGGCATCTGGACTATGCTTGTGAGAAAGTAGCAAGTACTAGCCTATCGTTACCACAGATGATTGGATTGTCAAAATACAGTCGCATATATATATACGAAGCATCGATCCGGGAGGAAGCACTGACTTGTGAGAGCAATCGTAGGAAAGTAAACATAAGGGTGTGAAGCGCCTTTAGGACAATCTCAGGTGAGGCAACGTGTGCTATTGCGGGAATGTCCCGTTGGACATTCGAATGAGTATGGCACGCTGCCTGTACAAGAAAACTAGCATGAATCTATCTAAAGAGAATACAGAATACCGAGGGCGACAAGGCGGAAGTGGCTGCAAAAGTGGCAGCAACGGTGTGATGTCGTGCAGAGGGTTCACCGGATAAAGATGTTGAATCGCCGTATTAAGGAGTGAATTCAATGATGACATGGTAAAATTAAGTGTGGTTACAGGTGGTCTCTGTACTGATTCAGGTTGGATGATTCTCTCTTTCGCCGTGAATTTGTCCGCGATTTCGCTTAGATGCGGGAGCCTGATTCTCTGGAAAATGTGTAACTAGCAATGGAACATACTTTAAATAAACCTCCTTTTAGCATTTTTCCGAAATGAGCGTGGCTTTTTGGAAAATAGTGCGCATTTCCGAGTTGTACACCTGGTATATGTCCTGCAGCAATTGATCCAATGGCCAATTATTGATTTGGAAAATATTGCATCTCGTATGCGCTTCAGATAGTGCGGTTAAGGAATGCCAATGGTTAGAGAAGTAACTGACCTATCAGCTCTTTTCCTTACTCTACAGTCCATAAATATCCAGTTGGTGGTACTGGAACCTAGTTGTTTCTGATCCTTAGCTATTATGATTAGAAATATGTAACTAGTGATTGACTCGCATTCCATTTATGTGAGAAATGCAACCCACTACACAAAGAAGGTCGAGCGACAAATATCGGACCTGTATATTACTGTATATTACGCAGAACAAACAGACCATACAATAAGCATGCTACACATCCAACTCAGCGAAAGCGCAAGGTGAGAGGTGTAACTCATGGGGGAGTCAACTCAAATGCGCCAGCCAGTTCATTCATGTGACTGAACACAAAAGAGGCGAACCACTATAGCTGAGGCGAATCGCTACAGAAGAGCCGATGATATTAAGCGCCTTCAATTGGCCACTTGATGGGATGTGTTGTGTGCTTAGTATTACGAGTCTATTCTGTATTGCTCATGCAGAAATATTGTATGTATGTTCACAGTATGATTTTTCCGATTTTATCGAAACGAATGAGTTAGGCATACATATTCCATTAATTAGATTCATTTGTATTTTTTCCTTGTTCGACAAGCCGACCCCGCTTGTGAACAGAACAAAGGCTGAAGAAAAATAAGAAGATTTATAATTTTCTTTTTTAGGCTTTGTCCCGTTCACCAGAGCGGTCGGCTCGTCGTGATCGATTGCACCATTTTATTCTATCAAAAGCCTAATCTGGATGCCATCGCGAGGCTTTCAAATCACCAACCAGTGTATTAAGCCACCGTTGTTTCGACCGCCCTTTCGGTCGCTTACCATGGATTTCAATGTTCAAACCAATCTTGGCAAGTGAATTCTCGTTAGGGCGAATTACATGGCCACACCATCAACGACACCTCTCGTCCAATTTTCCCAAGGTGGGTCCAATGCCAGATCGATCACGAAAATCCTCGTTTAGGATGTGATCAAAGCGTGTCAAGCCACTAGTCCAACGCAAGATCTTCTCCACCACCGCAAGACGCCGTTCACTGCCTTTTATAGTCGGCCAACACTCCGAATCGCAGACACCGACAGGGCGTTCGTTGATACGTCGATCACATAAAAGCCCAGTTGTGGAATACCACTTTATTCAGGTTGCGATGGCTGATAACATTGACCAGAGATATCTAAATCCTTCAGTTCTTAGCTTCATTTCTAATGTTTTTCGTAAAAAACTTCCTTTAAAGACCAAATGGAACACTTTTATTGCGATTTTAATTTATGTGTCCTTTGTTGGGTCGATGAGTGAGTGTGTTGAAAAGGGTCGACACATCGAAAAGAATCATATTTGCCACCACTAATTACGGCCCTTATCTGGAAGCTAGTGGAAACACTTATTATAATAAGACAACTTAGTAATCATTTTCATGGCTTGTCGCGCACTCTTCCATAGATCGTTGAGTAAGTAGTAATTTCATCAGTGAAGTTCAGCCTTCGTCCATTGCATCTGCAATGCAGTATTCATCTGCCTAGCCTTATAATCAGGAGGAGCTCCTTCTTAAACTGTTCGCACCGCTCACTAGAGTAATTTGCTAAATTGGTATCGTTATATAAGACCGCAAATGATACTGATTACTGCCTAGCGCCAGGAATACTGATGAAAGGTATTTGCTCCGACCCGCCCGTTAAGGACTGAGTGTTTGGTTTACTTTATTGGGAGATTTAACGGCGGCCTTTATTTTACCGAGGAACGTACGTCGATCTTGGCAGGAATCCTTCTTGGTGAGACGGAGCTTTGCGGTCACATCACTGAGAGTGACTACTCAGTCCTCGGCGTTGAACTCACATATTGGCTTGTGTTTGATCCCTGCTTAGCCTGAGGTTTATCCCCTAGCTCCCGAAAGGATCTACTTACTGAAATTCTACAATACGCCAAGGTTGGCAATTGCTGAGGAGCTTCGGTATGAAAGTTTCTCTGTGGGTTAGGGTTCTTCTTATTATGACCCACCAGAGTCATATTTGGCTTTTCTCTCATTTAAACTTATATTGTGCAATTTTAAAACACTTTCTGTATATTCAATAACTTGCAATTAGAGGAAAAACAAATATACGTAGTTTTATTCGCAGATGATAATACTTAAGTACTACCGGACGGAATGGTTTACTAGTTGGCAACACCCAGAATTTTACACTTAGCATCTACGTTTGTGCCTTTTGTTGCCTTCATTTGTAGCAATATAAGGAATATAATATACTTTACGAAAACCCAAGTAAAATTTGCAATGATTTGATAATTTCGGGTTTAATATTAGCTTATATGCCACGAGATTCTACCTTAGTAAACATATCCCATGGCTTCGCACTACCAGTGTGCCAGTTGTTAGAAGTTTTATTCATATTTGCAACATATTACATACATACATGCATAGATGATAACATCTCTAAAGTTTCTCGTCTCTTTTTGTAGGATTTCAATGCGGACTTAGCATGGATATGCTTGCTTAATCTGTTTTAATTACGGAACATCAATTTAGTATGAATTTGATAACTTTTCATTTAAATTTTTACAATAGCATAGTATTCAAGGATGCAACCATTCTGAATTCCTAATATCTAGCTCACTAACGCCGCTTCGAGACACTTGCCTAGCCTGACTAAAATAGATCGATTTCTTCATAGTCTATGTAAATTGCATCCCCGGCAATATGTTGCACTCCCATATCATGAAGTGTCCGCCACACATAGTGAAAAGAAATCCTTCGTAACCAGCTTGACTACTTCATCACTTCAGATTCTCTTCATATGCGCTGGATTACAATATGGAGAGGCAATTTCATATGTGCATTATTCATCATTTCGTTCATTTTGTATTTCTGCGTAGCTTCATTGTGATTCTCTCTGGTTTCTGGTTTTATTACGAGTTTCTCCGTGAAATTCAAATGAATATGGTCTCCTCGGTTGAACTGTTCTGCATTCATTGGTGATATGAAATGCAGTCAAAGTGCCTCCACTCTGGTGAACGTCAGTAAATTGATCCGAAGTGATACATTTATATAATTTTATTAAAGGTAGTCTGCCACATCTTTTTGATTAAAAGCTAAGAGGTAAGGAGAAATGCCATCAAGCAGAAATATTTCGCTGGGTTTGGTTTGCTTTTAATATTTCCATTTTTAACCTCTGCAAATAAAGTCGCCCCCAATATGTCGGACAAACTTCCACGCATTGCGGTGCATATGTGGGTAGGGTGGGTAACCAAGGTTCGAATCCCGATGTCGCCTTTCCTCAATACTATCAGCTTATTATTTGCACAGTATTCATTATAAAGGTAATGAAACTGAAACACGGTTTCGTCGATAATGAATTAAAAGTAATGAACAAAAAGATAATTTAATGAATTTCCATATTCCACGCCCAAGTAAACAGGAGGTGGAATCTGAATGACACTTTTTAAATTAAATTTCAATGAAACTCATCAAATTACTGAAAGATTGAAAAGGGGTAAACCCATATTTTGGATGATATCGTATCTGATATTAAAATAATGTTAATTTAGTAAATTAAATTAATTAAGAAGGAACATTTCTTGGTAAAATATTCTAATTTCCAAATAAATATGAAAGACGGTGATCTTAGCATTTTCTCCTCACAGACTTATAATATTTGATTCAAAATTCAAAGAGATGCATGCTGAAGGCATAATTATCTTCATCCTAAAAGAACAAATAAAACACTTACTGCGTATGTAAATGGTAATATTAAATTTGATGCATACATAGATATGTGAACTTTTGCGTATGGAGTAAGGGAAAAATATTGATGCGTATATTGGACAGACAGACTTCAGAAGCGAAAGACCGGAGAATAAAAGTTATCGGAGGGGATTCTAATGCGTGGGCGTTAGAATGAGGAACCTTATTGATGAATGTAATAAGCCGCGGTCTTTTGAAGGCCTTCGCGACGATAGACACCATATAGGTAAAAACATTCTGAAAAGAAGTGCCGGTTCGCACGTAGAATTGATTTTCACTGGTTCTTCCCTACCTCATGATTTGGCGGGGAAAATCGGTAAACAGCGAACTATAACGATCACCAGGTAATCGATTTCAACCTGAAAAAAGTCGGGAAACCGGAAGCTAGACGCTTCAGGTATGAAAGGTTTTGTGTATCTCTTTCATTAAGAAATTTGATTATGCATTTGTCCCATTAGTACGTAGCACGTAATATATATCCACTTTCAAGTAATATTGACTTTCAAAGTTTTGAATTTGCAAAGAAGCGACCTATTGTAACTTTGTTATTAACAGTGCGATTCTCGACAAGTTTGGTAGAATCATTACCTATCCTGTAACCTATTTCGTGATTCTAAAGTTATTGTAATGTACTATTATTAAGTTTATTTGAAATTATATCGGGGGGAATGGGTCCATTAAAGACATGATCATTTTCAATCCCCCGCACTCTCCACCTTTTCAACATATGTTAAAACTAAGACAGGCTTCGGCAAGTACTAATCGAGACCTTTCATTTGATACCCCACATGACTATATTTGATAAAAAAATTCGAGCGGTGATGGTTTTCCCAAAGGTCTTCTTCTATCTGTTCTCCCTTCGAGCACTGTTTTTGGCATCCGAGTGTCGTCCATACGTTGAACGTGGCTAGCCCATGCTAGCTTCTGAAGTTTAACTATTATAGACTTCACGAACCTCAAATATTTGATATTTGTGGTTGTGTCTGATTCGCCTTTGGTCATCCTCTAGCTTAGCTCCTATTATTCTCTTAGGACCTTCCTCTCGTAGATCAACTTCGTTCGTAAACGTTCGCACGTTTACGAAATTCTTCTTTCCTAACGTGGAAAATCACGCCATGATGTTTATATCGATTTATTAAGACCTATATATCAGCGTAACTTTTGTGTCCGCAGGCAAGTTTTGCAGGTTGCTCCAGTGTCCAGATTGACCAGAAAAGGTGCCACGCCATCTCCTTGATTTAATCCAATGAAGATGTGGGGGTATTATGAACTGTGACCTGCGATGTTGTGTGGGATATTGTCATTCTGGTAAGGCATATCAGTTTTGCTGGAATTACACAGTACATTCGGGTCAATACTGTCATATGCTTACTTGAAATATTCTATAGATGTCAATGTTGAATTCCCAGCATTTTTCTAGCACCTGTATGTCTTTTAGATCGACAACCTCCTTGATCTTCAACGAGTGTCTTATCGGCATACAGTCTAATTTTTTTCTGTAGTATCTTCGTGAAAGTTTTATAGGACACAGAAAATATTCATGTGCCACATAGTTTTCATATGCCAATTTGTCACTTTGTGCTGTGTTGTTTTGTGCAAAATAAAACCTTATGATTAAGGTTTCGTGCAAAACATTAGCTTCCCATCTATGTCTCCATTGCGCTTCTGCTGCTTTTAGCTGCTGGTGAATCCTTTTCGCCATTGCAACTACCTTGTCCCATGCTGTATTTGATTGCAACATGTACCTTATTAGAATTTCCACCGTTAAACGGGTATTTAGCTATGTTTCAAACTTTCTCTTTGAGCTTTTAAATCTTGCGCAGGCGAAGAAAGCGTGTTCTGCATTTTCGGCTGCACCTTCACACCTAGGACAATCGGGCGGTTCACCTAGACTAAACCTATAGAGGTAGTTCCTGTATCCACTGTGTCGGACTAAGAACTGAGTCAGATCGTAACTCGTTCCACCGTGCCTGTGTGTCCGCCAGCCATTCTCCGCCCGGTCCCATGCTGTTTGCCATGCAGACAATGACCGCATGCGCTCACTTTGGTTGTTAAGTTCGCTTCGTGATTCTCGTACAGACAACTTGCCTCATCTGTTAGAATATCCACCGGTATCATCCCCGCAATCACGCATGCTGCCTCATAAGATGTTGTTCGGTAGGCGCAACATGTTCGCAGAGCACTTCGTCGATATTCAGCTTGAACCTGTCTACGATTTTCTCCGATTTTTATCGCCGACGCTCGCACTGGTGCCGTTTATAAAAGAACAGAGCTAACGACTCGCGATAAATGTAATCGTGGACTGTGTTTCGGGCCGCCTACATTTAGAAATATCCTTGCCAGTGTTGAGCTGATACCCGCTGCTTTCGGTCCAGTAAGCTTTAAGTGGTGTTTAAAGCTCAGCATGGAATCAAATGCTACTCACGGGTATTTCAGCCATGGCTGAGAGCTGACAACATGCGTCCCAATGAAAATTTTAACACTTTTCTGTTTCTGCTGATTTGTACAGAGTACCAACTCCGTCTGTGTTCGGCAAGCTCCGACCTCTGGTCTTTAAGCGGCTGTTGGTTACCTGCCAATACAAGTTTTGTATTTTCCACTTCGCGGCGAAGGACCCTTCTTTTAGGCAGTCTTTAAATACCCGTGTAAACATGCTTGGCCTTTTTGGGGATGCGATCAATGCCGGGGGCTGGGTATCCCCGAACCTTTTCACTGCGTCCAAGACTTTGTCTGTGGTTGCTGGAGGGATATCTTCCACGCTCATTGGTATCAATGCGAAGTTTGTTTCTGAATGTTGGGGGAACAATGTCAAAACTATCTCCCACAATAATCTAGGGTACATAATAGGAGGGGACCTTTTGCCTTTTATTGCCTATATAACCGGCTTGTACGCTCCTCCCTATCGGAGTCTCTCTCATCACAGATCCGCTTGCAGCAATAATTTGTGCACGATGGCCCACTGGAAACCTGTGCGTGCCTGTATATATTCGAGGTATCTTTGTTCATACTCTGGCGTGTTTCTTCAGCGTTGACTCTGCCTTCTGGCCTTCAAGCATTCCGTACGACACTTTGCTATTTCAGCGTTCCACCAGTAGTTAGGGTTGCGCTTCCGAGAGTGTACACGTCTTGGCATGGAAGCGGTACATGCTCGGTATATCTATTGGGATAGCTGCGATACTTTTTCTATGGCCGTTCTAGTAAACTCGCTGTTCCACTCCAATATCTCCAGAAATGTATCCCCATCAAATGCTCTTGATGACTAACCTGTTTCTAGTTTCTTCAGGTGAGGATTTGTTGTTCTGGGTCCCTTATCAACAGTAATATATATCGCCTGGTGGTGGCTATGCGTGTATTCTTTGCTAACATGCCATGTAGATGCTTGACCAGCGAATCACTGACGAAAGTAAGATCTACAACGGAGCCTAGCTCCATTATAAGCGATGTAAAGAAACTGGTTTCCGTGTAGTAAAGAAATATTTACTAAAATATCACTGGTACTGAACAATTACCATAGAATATTAGTATAACTTAAAAAATTGTAATCGTAAACATATAAATGAATATGAGAAATGACAGAAAAAAAAAATTAATAACGCTCTCCACGCCTAAAAGTGTTTACGCTTTCGATGTTAGCCAGGGTGATGTTTAGGTGTTTTTCGGCTTCCCCACTCCATTGTCCAAGCGCCAGCAATAATTTTGGGGTTGCGATCTTGGACGTCTCCCGTCAGTCTATCTAGGATGTTGCAATACTCCGGTATTGTCATACTTGGGGCGGCATAATAGCTGTAAATGTAGAGGTCATCGATCTTAACCCGTAGAAAATCGTGTTCGCCATGCTTCATTGCCTGCTGCAAGGGTCGATTACCGCAAGCCCACATCGCAGCCTTTCCACTTATGTCTGACGCCGAGAAGGAGACTTTTCCATTGTTCGCAGACAATAGCATTATCAATTTCACCTTCATATACTTTTTGCGCTGGCAGGTCTTGATTCTGATTTACGTAGGGTACTTAAAGTGATCCTGTTGGCTGGACACCTGGTACAACCCGTTATGTGGTTGCAGCGAGGCAGCGAGGGTTTTTATTGTAGTCCTTGGCCAAATGATTTTCCTCTCCACATCTTTGAAACAGTTTAGATATATCAGTGGTGCTAGTGCAATCTTTCGCCATATGTCCGAATTCGAGGCATTTAAAAAACTTTTTCAGTGGAATTTGCTCGCGTAGCCTGCACACGACCCAAACGATGCAGATTTTACCCGCAGATAGTGATAATTAGAGTTGCTGTCTGCGTTCCACCGTACGCTCTCCATAGGCTCTTGATGTCCGTTTCCTTCATGTCCTTCAGTTTCAATTGATGTTTGAGCGCTGCACAAATTTCTTGCTTGGTAGTGACCTTGTCAAAATCTTTGCACTCTATGTAACCATTGGCCGACTTACGCGGACGGTCACTTGCGGGCCGAGTGAAGTCTCGATATTCCTTTGTAGATCATCGTGATCCTTCTTTTCCTTCGATAGTTCGAACTACAATCCTCCCTTTTGTGTTCGCCTAATTCGCGTTACATTCTGGCTAAGCAACTTCAGAGTACAATCTGCCTTAGCCCTTCGTAAAATATCAGCATAGGATATACCCTTTCTTCCAGTTATTATCAGCGCTGGTGTTAGTGATGTTGTGGCATGATGCCCGGGTTATTTCCTTTTTCCTGGTGTCAGTTTCTTCTGTTGGTTCTTCTGTGACATTTGCTACACTGGAAGCGGAGTTCTTTCTTTAGTTTGACTCTGTCTGTCTGTCAAACGCATTTTTCTGGGAAACGGTTATAACGATTGACACCAAATTAGGTGGAAAGGTGGGAGTTGTGAACACTCATGCATATAGTGAGTTACACCTATCTATGTCGAATTTAAACTTGATTCTTACCAAATATAGTCATGTGGGGCATCAGACGAAAGGTCTCAGTTATTACTTTCCGTTCCCGGTCTTAGCTTTGACACTTGTTGGAGAGATGGGGAATGCGGGAGTTCCAAAGTGATCATTTCTTTCACAGACCCATTCTTAGAAACTAACCACCCAAAAAAATCAGAAAAAAACAAGAGGCTGCCACTATATGGTGTCTAGGCTCCGAAATACGCTCCATATATCTCCGAAATACGCTCCATACCGATATCTGTTCAAATTAAGTTATTAATAGTATAGTACTATATCTTTAGTAATTGTCTGTAAGACCCCCCCTTAAGTTTATTTTAGAACTCGGACAATATAGGCTACAATATAAAGCATGATCTTACCGAGTTTGGAGAAAATTGCACTAGTAGATCAAAGTTGTTGCTCCTATGCAAATTCAAGAATTGATGTCAACATCAAGTGGATATTCTTACATAGTATATGCTTATATTACGTGCTAGGTACTAATGGGTCAAATGTCCACTCAAATGTTTTTTGAAAAGAAATACACGAAACCTTCCATATCTGAAGTTTCAAGCTTTCGGTTTCCCGACTTGTTTATTTTTTACATTTGGTAGCTAAGCTCAGAGCATTTTCGTTTTTCCGCTTCTTAGGTCATACCAGGTGTCATCCGTGGGCTTTCTAGTGAAAGTTTGAAGAATATGAACTAATCGTTCTTCCGCTCTGTACCTTTCTGCTATTCAATCGTTTTTCAGGTTTGTAACCTCGAGTTTATGTTTTTTACCATGTAGCGGCCGGAGTCGCAGTTTGCTCCTCGATATGTTGCCATGTCGAGCATGTTAACTGACCATCTTTTGGTGATGAGAATTCATTTGCGCGTGGAATCGATCTTGGCCAATGCTGTTTATCCTGTTTTTGTACGTGTTGTTTGATTTTTTTGGTGATGTCAAAAAGTCCATCGGTTCGAACCCTTAATCTGGAAAACCAGGTCAATTGCCTTACACCCCTTTGACGAAAAGTCTGATCAAGTAGGTCTGATCAAGTGGAGTAATGGTTCCACTTCTATCTTGTTTTCTTAATTTCGTCGATCAGGAGTTTTATTGAGGATAGTAGAATACATTAAGCATAATTGCTATCGAAAAAGTGAATTGATGGGGAGGAGCTGAAGGACCGTACCTACTAAGAAGCTCAAAGAAGCTTGAAATTAGCAATACAGTGGAGTAAGAATGACTGCTTCAAATAACCCCACTTAGAGGTGGATACAAATCGCGCCTCATTTTCTCTTGAAAATTTTTCCACGTTTATTTCTCCTCCTGAAAATTGTTCAAGGCTTATTTTCTCAGGAGTACAGGTGCATTATAGTCTGCAGAGATTTTTGTACGTGGTAGTTAAACACCAAGTAAAAATAATAATTACACCAAATGGTTCATCAACTTGTGCTCAAGGTGTGGTGCATCGAATCAATGCCTGACGACTGGCAAAGAGGCATTATCTATCTCATACATTAAAAGGGAGATATTACACAGTTCAGCAATTATAGAGGAATCACGTTGCTGAGTACCATCTATAAGATATACTCCACTTTCTTGCTAGGCCGGATAGCCTCATACGCCCAGAACATCATTGGCCCATACCAAAGAGGCTTCACTCCAGGCAAATCAGCAACAGATCAGATTTCTCTCTGCGGCAATCGATGGAAAAACTGTTGGAATATGGACAACAGTTGCACCATCTATTCATCGACTTTAAAGCCGCCTATGATAGCATAGCCAAAACTGTACACGGCCTATGCTGACGATATCGACATCATGGGAAGAACGACCCGAGACGTACAAACTGCTTTCATCCAGATCGAGCAGGCGGAAATCGGGGCGAGATCTTGGACTGCACATCAATGAAGAAAAAACAAAGTATATAGTGGCAACGTCAGCATCGAAAACCAACTAAATAACAGCATAAAACCGCACTGGTCAAACAGGAAGAATAAGGATAGGAGAATACAACTTTTAGATCGTTGACAATTTTTCCTATCTAGAGTCGAAAATCACAACCGATAACAGTTACAATGAGGAAATCCGCGCACGGTTGTTGTCGCCCAACATAGCCTATTTCAGCTTTCAAAAACTGTTCTTCGCGAAACGTCTCACCATAGGGTCAAAGCTCTTACTGTACAAGACACTGATCTTGCCAGTCCTCATGTATTCCTCGGAGACTTGGGTTCTTAGCAAGAAGAATTGGGAACTTTTGGCCACGTTTGAGAGAAGAATCCTCCGAAGAATTTTTGGCATCCTACATGAGGATGGACGATTCCGTAGCCTACATAACGACGAAATCTGTGAGCCATACCATGGCCGTCGGTTGTGGATAAAATCCGGCTCAATAGGTTACGGTGGGCGGGTCACTTAATCCGTATGGATGAAGATGATCCCACCAGAAAAGTCTATAAGGGCAACATCTATGGTAGAAAAAGAAGACGAGGCAGACCCTGCCTAAGATGGAACGATGACGTAGGCCAGGACCCCAGACAGCTTTTAGGGATATCGAATTGGTGGACCTTGGCGCGAAACTGGGATATCTGGAGTTCCTTATTAAGGCAGGCCTAGACCGGATACCGGTTGTTGCGCCGTTGATGATGATGACAAAAAGTGATAGAAATTCTTAAGACGTCCAACAGGGTGGTGGATGGCAAGGCACCAGGCCTTAACGGTACCGCCAACATGTTTCGTGAACCATCCTATTGCAAACCTATTTTGTATAATCAAGGAAATTGTTTTTAGATCAACTATCGATGTCATTAGTTATGGTTATTGGCTTCATTGCCAATGCAAAAAGTGCACTGTTATAAAGAAGTGTCTTAAAAATGTGGGCCTGGCAGTTGCGGAAGGCAAAAAAGAGGCGGTGTTTATCACGAAGTGTTGTAACGAAATTACTGTCTGTATTAGAGTGTGAATGATATAAATGATTGATGAACAGTTGTAACATGCTCGCGATGAAAAATATCAGGGGCTTGCGCTGCACTCGTTGGTTACTACTGCGGTAATTGTGGTATACGGCCCCACACAGTGCTGGTTTGGCGAACTGTACTGCATACCGCATAAAATACCAAAAAGAATTTATAGGAAGACCACCTTGAAAGCGTGCTGTAGCTTCCACTATCCCAGACGATGTGCCATATGCAGCAGCAGGAATGATGCTGATTGAATTTCAACTTATGATGTGAAGAAAATTTATGATGGGCCAGGATTTTTCTGATGTGAAAATGGCGAAAGGAGGAAAGGTTGGGCAGGTAACAACAACGAAGGGAATGGGCCGAAATGAGCTGAAAGACCCACAAATTGACTTCCATTTTCAGTACCTTGACACATAGAAACCACGGGAAGATAACAGGTGTAGCAAATACGGCAACAAGCTCACCTAAATGTTCCAGTTCTAATTTCCTTTCATAGTCCTGGATTCATTGAATGAAGAAAGAATCTAACAGATACATTACACGGACGCCGTCTGTTGCCTGTCATGTCTAGGCCAGAACACTTTAGTGAGTAAAAACCACACACCTAGACGACATTGTAAAAACAGTGTAAAATACAAAATCCGTCAAAAAAAAAGTCCTCGCTATGCATCTGGTAAGATAAGGAACGTATAGTGTCTCCCGACAAGCGATAATTTCTAAAAAAACGAATAGGTATTAACAGACACGTGGTTATACTCCATGGCAACGCTTCCCGTGTTGTAAAGCATGAGCTGGGCTGGGACCTTTGATAAAGCTCCACGTTATAACAGCATAGTCATGGACATAGTCTCTTCTATTAACTTCGTGTTTCGTTTTTAGAATTCGTTTGACAGGCGCTAGGTCGTACCAAACTGTTGCTCCTATTAAAATAAGTATAAACAAGTAGGACATGACTTATAGGATGTTCACACAACCCTAAAATCTGTTCACGCTGGCCTTCTTTCTGCTGTTAGAAAACTTTCAGATCCGCAATACAGATTTTAACCTGTTAAAACCGCCTCTTTTCACCCAGTATCCCTGCGCAAGGGTCATCATACATTACGCCACAAGGCAGGCAGGAGCACTAAAATTCAACTTCTCTACAATATTGCCCAGTCGCTTTTGCGGAGCCAGTAACAGCACCATAAACTTCAATCCACTTATGGGATTGCATCCTTTCTCAATACCTTCTTTGTTCTTTGTTCTCTGAGGCAGTGTTTGCCAGATGGTCAAAGTCGATGAAGGCTCCAAAAGGCCATGTTTACCAGCGTGTTACTTCACTGTGGACGGCGTTATTCCGACCATCACGTACTCTATCTTTTTCGACGTTGTCCTGATAGCGCTTACAACTCTTAAGACAATCTGTGAGTTGGCGTCTCTATTCCATCCAGGCAGGGACCGTATATAAGAACATTGAAATGACGACTTAGATTGCCACAGCCTTATGTTTTGGAACTTCCAAACCCCTTGTCTTCAACTATTCTTTGACAATTTGGACAGATTCTTCGGCTAGTTTTTTTCTTAAATTACAATCATAATACCGCCTCACATACCATAACGAATGTAATAAAGGGAAGTTTCAGGCGAGGCACGTCCCCAGCACATATAGTACTCCATAATAATGCCTCTACGATAAATCCCTGCGGCATTTCTGCGCTTATTCTTTAGTTCTCAATGCCTTCAATTGTATCGTCTTACCTATATAGTTCCCTCTCAGATAAGTATTTTCATACAATTCTCATGAGATAGGACATTAGGTTTATTTTGTCCAGTACTTCCATTATTTGATCCCAGGTACCTGAAATGGAGGCGTCTTTCACATCAAAGGTGACTGCCTCTATAACTATTGGCACTACTATTCCTTTGTGCTTCTTTGATGATAGCTTTGGTATGGTTCGCAAATAGTCGTTTTCTTAAGAAGGCATTAAAGCCTTTACGATATGCATTTGGTATCTTTTCGATCGCATCTTTCACTGCTACGTTGGGAATTTTATGCAAATCTGTAATCCCTTACAAGCGGTACATCCTGTCTTAGAGCCCTTGCCTTGAGGAAGTAGAATATTTACTAATTTCCGCCACAATACTACACAGCAAATTTTTATTGTACCATATCTGCTTGGAACCAAGGATCGGTTTGACCTCATTACATAGATACCTGTAGCAGTTGCATTTTATCGCCTTTATAGCTTTCTCAGCTTTCTCCTCAAGGCGTTATATGTCCGAGGTTGTCTTTGAAGGGCTGCTGTATCGTCGCTGATGGCGTTCTACCTCCAGAACTTAGTTCTCTATTTCGTTCCACCAGTAGGGGCTCAATATACTTATTACCTCCCGGTTGAACCATATAACCATGATCTGATCTGCTTGAGTTTTCTAGCATATATAACTACATTTTCTCCGGAGTCTCTGTAAGATTTCAGTACTCACTTAGGATGTGCGCAAGGACTTGCTCATGATAGGTTTTTGGGTTCTTTTGTATTTTTTTGGCTTTACCAAGTTGTCTTCTCTGCACATTCCATTTTTTTGTTCAGCTTTGTAGAGACTCGCCTGGTGATCATTGCCCGTATAGTCTTAGCTACCGTGCCGGTATACAGGTAAGGATGTTACTAATAAAAGTTACGTCCACTACTGAGCTCAGTCTTCGCCTGTGATAGGTGCCCAATTTACAAGTAGAATGTTTGGCCTGACTGAGCGCATCCAGCAACATTTATTCTCTGCGATTTGCTACTTTACTGCCCCACTTAACGAATGAGTAATGAAATCGCGAGCAATAATAATTTGTATTTGATTCCTGCTATCAATTGCTCCAACATTACCACACAACATACTCCCTTATCTAGCTATTTTGGGACATCTAAAAACAGCGATGCCCTCTCCTTTTGCTTTTCGAACCTTTTCATAGTTTCTTGAAATTCTCAAAAACGATACTTTCCACAAAATTAGACAGTAGCCTTACCGGTTTTATCTGCAAGCCAGACAGAGTTATTAGTGCCTTGTGCCTATATGTTGCTTTGCGGGCATATCACTTGATAGCTGTCTCTCTTACCAAAATATTTCCAATCCGCCCTAGTACGTCCTCTTTTGGAGCTCCGCAGGATATCTCCGTAGGAAAAAGAACCTATCGGAATAGCGCGTAGCCAACTCCTTGCTGATGACTATTCATTCGTTGTCTTCCTTACTTTGGTCCGAAACACCAGAGAAACGACGTGGGAAACTTTTGTACCCCCTATCAGTATTGCTTCGACAATTTTTGGGAAAATGACCTAATTTTTAATACAGCATCGGTTTACGCTTACTTTCGACAGACTTTCCAGAGTAGAACCGTGTTGTAGGGATACAAAAATTATGTCCAGCGTCCACGATATCATTTCAGTGGACTCCAGAGTATCCAGCCCAGTATCTTGCTGGAAGCCTGGTTTAATTTCGAGAGGGCGAGAGGTGTACGGACATTACAAAACCAATTTGTGAACTCAGCTGAAGGTCGTAATGGCTGAGGCGTGGATAACATTTCACTAACGTATGGCATATGCTATTTCTTTGAGCTGCCTTTTATGGAAAGCAGCGTATACTTTGCCTTACCTGTCGCTAGCAAATTAAATATTCGTCGCAAATGCCGCTTTTTTTCAAAACCTATCTAATTTTGAAGTTGACAGTGAACACACGCATGCACGTGTGCTTGGCTGGCAAGGTGTATTGAATGAATATTTCCTGCTTCCGAATCGTAACGATCATCCTCTTCTTCATTCTTTAGGATTACCGCATAAGTGAAAGTAGTAGCTTTGTGGAAATTGCAAGAGCTGCAATGAACTCTTCTATTTAGAGGAGCAGTCCATATCCGCATGTTACGGTGACGGTTAAGAGCTGTGGTGAAGTGCTTCTTGCACCTTTTGCGTGGGTCATTATCGTCAATGAGGGGTAGAGCTTTTACGTTTGAAAGGTTTGCGACCACCTTCAAATTCGTTCACGATGCAGAACAAATTATTGTGGTCTTCGGCAGTTTCTGCTTTCTTGACTTCGGCAACAATACATTCGTTTTGTGACGGTGCACACCACTCCGAACTTCCCGAGATTTCGCACTGTAATTCGAGTGCGCCAGCGAGTAAAGCCAAACGATAGCTAAAACAATCCTGGAACTCATCGATGAACGCTTCGTAGCCTTATCAACACAGATCAGGATGGTTTCCACTCTGGATTCTTCTACACTGACCACCTCGACATTGATGTGGATCAGTTGGGAACAGTAACATACGTGCAGTTCAAAATTATGTTCCACCTGCTTAATCGGTTTCGATAAAGCTTTCAACATCGTGTACGAATAGTGTATCTGGAGTACTTTACGCAAGAGGGGTACTTGTAGCTATTATTAGAGCAATCAGGACGTGGAGAACTTCAATGGATCATGACATCTTTCTTCAAACACCGCGACTATGCTGATCACAACTGTTTGCACTCCCATGGAGACATGAATGTTGGGCAAATGGCACTGTATTTAGACTGAAGACGAATTTCACTAAAACCAAGGTTCTGTAGGTTAGCTAATGGGCAATCACATTGTTCCTATCTGCATTAAGGGCAGAATATCAAAGTGTTGATTAAAATGCATATTTGACAAGCGTCCCTTCTGCCAACGGCGGCACCGAACTAAATTTTCTTCAACGTATAATTAGCCCTAGATCCGCCTTTGCTGCTATTTGCAAAATCTGTTATCGGAACTAAGTGACCACCACTGTTACTCAAAAGCTGCAGGGCTCCTTTAACACTTGTCTGCGCTATGCCATAGGGGTGCTCTTGCCTGATATATTTGCAACTAAAGAACTCCATGGGGCATCAGACCAGTAATCCGTGGATATGTTAATAAGAAGGTGGAAGTGGCAGTGGGTTGGTCATTAAAGAAAAGTGGCTGGCTACACCATGCAATTGAATCCACTATTTCATAGCTGTCGACGAATGGTTCGAGCTAGGAAGACATGTTGCAGAACTGCGCCTCGGGAAGCCGTGAAGGGAGTCAAAACACATTTAAGCAAATCGTCAGCAGCACTATGACCTATCAAGGGATAAATGGTAACCATATGAGGAATGAAATTTCCCCTAGAGGTACCTAGATCCTACTTGACAGTTTGAACTATTGCGACTTACCTTCACTCCTTCTCACTTGGACTTGTGTGCATCTTGCCTATTTTATGATATCTTTAATTGATTTCATCGTTCTCATCTCCATGTTGGGCGTCACAAAAGCCCTTATTTGTCAATAGAGTCATACAGTATAATAGGACTCGATAAAATATGCCCTCAATCAGAATACTTTGGGAACTGCGTTCTTATCAGGCATCCTTGTGCAAAAAGGTGTCGGGATAAGGAAGATCCTTCTAGTTGACGTAAAACTATTGATATTTTTGCTTCCCTACTACATGAGATGAAAGGGGTGAAATCTTCAAACTTATCGCTTTTCAACGATTTCGATTCTGCATACCTAGAAGAACAATCTTGGTTCCACACAACGTCCACCTGTCTTTAGATATATTTTCGGATTACACCTTATAACTCTTATCCAGTTTTCCTCACAATGTTTCGATTTTTCCACTTGCAGACATCAACGAATGCGAACATCCTGATATCAAAACACGATGCCCGTATGGATGCGAAAATACACCTGGAAGCTGGCGATGCATCGAAGAAAACGAGGTAGCTGGAGGTCAAGTTGTAGAGGAAACTGATCGATCTGAAGTTGAGTCTGCAGTTCCTGTCAAACCTTGCGAAGACGGCCTCCGCCGTGACCAACAAGGAGAATGCGTTGATATTGACGAGTGTGCGGAAGGAACTTCAGGATGCCAACATTGTCAGAATGCATACGGTGGATTCCAATGCACATGCCCCGAAGGTTATGAACTAGGCGATGACGAAAGAACTTGTCACGATATCAATGAATGTGAAGCTTTTGCTGAGAATGGAGATGAGGAAGATGGTGAAGCTGCACAGCATGTTGCATGTTCACATGAATGTGTCAATCTTGAAGGATCATTTAAATGTGTATGTCCTGAGAACTTCCACTTGCATTCAGACCAAAGAACATGTGTCCGAGATTTCTGTGAAGATTTACTAAATCCAGCTTTAAATAAAGCTCGTTGCTCACATGGATGTGTCGATACAGCGGAAGGATTTTCATGTAGGTGTCCTGACGGATACACTTTAAAAGCTGATTTGCGAACATGTTCGGCTTTAGAGGATTCATGTTCAGCGACTGATGGACACAGGAATTGCCATCCTGGAACCTGCATAAGTGAACCCGGTCGTTACAGATGCAGCTGCCCAGCTGGGTATGAAGAGAAAGAGGGTCGTTGTCACGATGTGGACGAATGTGAATCTGGGCGACATGGATGTTCACATACATGTTCTAATAGTGCCGGTTCCTATGAATGCACATGTCCTGCCGGATACATTCTATCAGGGGATTATAGGACCTGTGTTGACAGGGACGAGTGTCGTGAAAATGCTCACGATTGTGGAAACCTTTTATGCCAAAATACCGACGGAAGTTATAAATGCGTGTGTCCAGAAGGCCAGGAATTGCAACCAGACAAAACATGTGGACGTTCTGATCCATGTGCTGCGAATAATGGTGGATGCTCGCATCAATGCAATTCACACAATGGATATATAGAATGTGGTTGTCCGGCAGGAATGATTCTCAAGGAAGACGATAAAACTTGTGCAGACTTTAATCCGTGTCTTGAAAACAATGGAGGTTGCTCTCAAATTTGTGATCCTCGTCTTCCACAGCGATGTGCCTGTAATCCGGGCTATGAACTAGGACCAGACGGGCGTACGTGTGTTGATTGCGATGAATGCATACGCAACAATGCAGGTTGCAGCCAGATCTGCGTGAACAAACCAGGTTCGTATGAGTGTCAGTGTAAGAGTGGCTTTCAATTGCTTAATGGCACACAGTGCGTGGACATGGACGAATGTGTGTTGGAATTGCATAACTGCGATTCGGCTCGGCTTTGCATTAACACGGAAGGCTCTTACAAGTGTACTTGTCCGCTGGGTTTTGCTTTGCATGCAGCAACAAATCGCTGCTCAGATATCGATGAGTGCCTCATTGCTAACGGCAACTGCTCCCACCTTTGCATTAACCTCCCCGGGAGCTATCAGTGTTCATGTCCGCCAGGACAAATGCTTATCAATGATGAACATACATGCGATTTTCTGGACGAATGTTCGCTCAACAATGGAGGCTGCTCGCATCAGTGCGATTACTCGGATGGTTTTCTAAAATGTATCTGTCCTAGTGGTTATAATTTAGATGATAGTCGGCGTAACTGTGTCGACGTTGATGAATGTTCCCAGAATAATGGCGAGTGCTCGCATATTTGTCAGAATCATTTGGGACACTACGATTGTTTGTGTCCCGAGGGATATGAATTACTCGCCGATAGACGTACATGCGTTGATGTGGATGAATGTATTGAAAATAATGGAAATTGCACGAATATTTGCATCAATCTTTTAGGATCGTACTCGTGTACGTGCGAGGCGGGATATGAGTTATTGGCCGACGGGCATACATGCAAGGACGTGGACGAATGCCTAGACAATACATCGCATGACTGTTCCCATATATGCATTAACATCCCTGGAACATATGAATGCTCCTGCCCGCCAGGATTCAAGCTGGGACGGGATAAGTTCACATGTGAGGATGTAAACGAGTGCGAAGTCAGCATGAACGGTGGTTGCTCTGACAAATGCGTGAATACTCTGGGATCCTTCTACTGCGAATGTCCCGAAGGACACTTCCTAGCTGGCGATAATGTTACCTGCGTGGATGTGGATGAATGTTCGGCAGCGCTGAAGAGGTGCTCTCATGATTGCGTGAATACTGTTGGTGGATTCAGGTGCACGTGTCCCACTGGACTCGAATTATCTGAAGACCAATTAACATGTCGCGATGTAGACGAATGCAGCGATGGGCACAATGGTGGATGTTCTCATCGATGTGAAAATTTGGAAGGAAGTCACCGCTGTAGGTGTCCACCAGGATTTGAGCTGAGCGAGGATGCGAAAACTTGCAATGATATTGATGAATGTGCTGATTTGAATGGAGGATGTTCGCATCGTTGCAAAAATCTTCCAGGTGGTTATCATTGCGAATGTGATCCTAACTCCAAACTCAAGGATGATGGCCGGACGTGTGAAATAGACAATCCCTGCAGCACTGATAATGGTGGATGTGCGCAGATATGCGAAGCGACTATTACAGGTGCTCGTTGCGGATGTAAGCGTGGTTTTACCTTGAATCCAAGAGACAATGCTACATGCTTAGATGTTGACGAGTGCCGATACGGTCATAACTGTGAGCATCGATGCCGAAACACCATCGGATCTTTCGAGTGTCATTGCCACGATGGATACACCTTGGATGTTTTTGGCCGTTGCGTAGATATAAATGAATGCGAGTATATGAATGGAGGCTGTTCTCCTCACGCGCAATGCGTGAACTTACCAGGACGATTTAAATGCGTGTGCCCGAATGGTTTCAAGCTGGCTCATGACAGAAGAACATGCTTAGGTACTGAAGATTTTTTTGAAACTTGATAGAGATCAATGAGGTTGTTGCGGTTATTTACCTTTTATATGCATTTTACAGAAATTAGAGATAATTGCACGCCGTTGAAACCACCGCGAAATGGAGAGATCCATTGCTCTCGCAGTCGCCATAAGACTCAATTGTTCTATAAAACAAAGTGTTCAGTGTGGTGTCATAAAGGTTTTAAATTGGTTGGCCCCTCAACAAGGCATTGTAATGGTACAGGAGAATGGGATAATGCAGAAAACACCTGCGTCCGTAAGTTTTAGTTTAGATGTTAATCACTAGATACAAACCTTTGTATGATCCCATAAAGAGAAGAACACCCATTTTGTAAATATCATACAAGTTGGAGTTTGCTTCTGGCACGAGTTAATTTCATTTGTTCTGAAACATTTGTAGGAGTCTCAAACATTGTTACCAGTCCGCATTATTCCACGGTGTAATGGCATTTACAGTTGCTTTATACGAATAATAGAATTGTATCTGAAAAAGTTTGTTGACTGTCCAATTAGAGTTTTTCAATGTCACTTAAAAATATTCGTAAATTAGCTTTCTGAGCCAAATCCTGATCAAAAGTATAAAAGATATGAAACATTCATACATTTCAAGCCCTAATTAGAAAATATCGCTTTGCAATCTGACGCTTAGAGTGTGTTTGAGCTTCAAATATTTGCATATAAATAATAGCTTGTTTTAAACGGATTAATTATAATTATATTTCATTAAAATGCTATGAGTGATATTCCTGGATTGCTTGGTTGGTTTGTATCTAGGGCTCATAATCAGCTCAAAATTTAATACCGTTCATTCCATTGACGACCATCTATCCCTTCAGCTGTTTCATGCCCTCGACTTCCAAGACCAGAACATGGATCTATTCTTCCACCGAATTGTGTTCAAGGAGAAGTTTTCGCTGGCGAACGCTGCGTCCTTCACTGCGGTCCTGGCTTTAAACCCGCCGGCAAGAGAGCTACTGTCTGCAACGCTGACCAGACCTGGTCCGCTAATTCCAGCTTATATTGTATTCCTGTTAACACTGCTCCACAAAATTTCCGTCCGTCTATTAAGTGTCCACAGGATACGCTAGTTATCCTTCCAAAAGGGCAAAAAACTGTACATATCAAACTTGAGCAACCCAAATCTAACGTCGATTTTACCCGGTAATTTATATTTTGCTAACCCAAGCCAACTTTTACAAAGAAGAAATACTTTCAGATATGTCACGGCTCAACCAGAATGGGCAAAGTTCTTGGAAGCGCATTTCGGAGCCGGGGTTCATATTATCACTTTTACTGCAAGGAGTCCTTATTCGAATGTAGAAGACGCTTGTAGAACGATTATCACAGTGAAGGAAGCACATCCGCCAGTTGTCGCCTATTGTCCGCCATCTTTTGATGTTCAGTTGAATCCAAATGAACAGGCGCGTTCTATCACGTGGAAGGAGCCAGTGTTCCAAACTACTGGCCATTTGAAGCAAATCTACAAATCTCAGGTAGGAGAATTATTCTTATTTCCAACCTCTATTAAATACTGTTGCTGATATAAATAACAAAATTAAGTTTAGAGTACTTCAAATATCGAATTTTTTACCTTTCTGTCGAAAAGCTTTAGAGAAGTACTCAACATTATCACTGATTTTCAAATCCATCCACACCATATTTGTAATAAGGAACTGGCCATGAAATGACTGGCTGGAGATGACCAAGAGAGGAGAGCTAACCCAAAAACCTAAAAAGTTGAGCCTCCGCAGGCTCGAAAATGTAGGAGGTCCTTTGAGCACTTCGATCCCTTACATGTCATTTCATAAAAATTCACGTGTCACACCCACGCATCAGATCCAGAAAAATCGAATCGAAATGAACAACATGCGATCTAAATCTGGAACTCAAATACGAAAAAAAGACAGCTCGACCGCGCATGGAGCCGTAAAGCTTCGGACCCGAGTGCCGAGATCGAAAAGGATGATCTACGACCCTGTCTCTGATGCTTTGTGAGTGCGACCTCTGCGGTTCTCGCCTTCCCTTGACAACCTATTATATTATATATTCTATATATTCTGTAATAAAAGTTTTACGGTGATAAGGAGGAGGAGGGAAGAAGTGAGTCCTCAAATTGAGCGAGATTTAGTTCATTCTCGAAATTATATTAACGCAATAAATAAAGAAGTAAATAGTCATGCAATTTGAATCTCAAATAAAATAAAATAAAAAACCAATTAAAATATAGGGAAGTTCTAAAAACAAAACATAAAATACTGCGCTGTGTATGATAACACTTTTTTTCGAATAATTTCCCTTCAGATTCTATATACAATAACAACAAATATCAGATGTGTTAATTCTCCAACTTGGGTATTTCAATCTGTGGTTACACTCTCGGAGGATGCTGCAATATTTCTTTCCTTTTCTCTTTTTTGCGGTTCTTTAAGAAATTCCTTCAAAATGTGAATTCAGCACGAAACACGTTCAAAAACAAAAAACAAACAATTCGCCGTGACTGTCAGGACAAATTGTGTACTTCTGAGTCTCGGGGGACGCGAAGCAGCCTAGCTAGCACATTGTTGAATGGGGCTTAGTGGGACTAAACTGTTCCTCGCGAGTCCTTCCGTTACTGTGATTTCTTCTGCGATCAATGCGCAAGTATCTATTTCTCAATATTTGTGGCTGTGAAAAGTAAATACGCACATTTGAATTATTTCCGAATAAATTGAAGATACGCTTTCATCGAGCACGTGAACATGTCCCTGTCCTGGTCCTGGACGGAGCCGAATGGGAATTGTCCTGCCCACGGAACAGCATAGAAAACATAAATCGAATATAAGCAGGCATAGACACAATTTCTGCCGCTGCACACTCTCGAATGTGGAAAACTAAGCGAATTTGTACTTTTACTTTTTTACTTTCTGTTACCTGGAAAATCTGACAAAACGTTAATATGGACGCATCAGGTCGTAGCGCACGCAGGATCCGGTGCGTGGGTGTTACACGTGAATTTTTGTCACGCAATGCCCTTCAATGGGCCTCCCTCGGATCACCTCTGCTTTTCACTAATCATCATTAACGGTACAACAACCGGTATTCGGCCTGCCTTGATAAGGAACTCCAGATACCCCGGTTTTGCGCCGAGGTCTACCAATTCGATATCCCTAAAATCTACGCCTTCGCTGCATCTCAGGCAGGGTTTGCCTCATCTTCTTTTTCTACCATAGATATTGCCCTTATAGACTTTCTGGGCTGGATTATCGTCATCCATACGGGTTAGGTGACTCGCCCATCCCTTATCTTCATTAGAGGCTAGAAGTTCGCAGTTTTTTTTTTGCTAAGAACCCAAATCTCCGAGGAATACATATGGACTGGAAAAATCATAGGCTTGTATAGTACCAGCTTTGACCGTATGGTGAGACGTTTCGAGCGCAATAGTTTTTGTAAGTTGAAATATGCTCTGTTGGCAGGCAACAACGGTGCGCGGATTTCATCGTCATAGCTCTTATCTGTTGTGATTTTCGAACCTAGATCGGAGAAATTTTCAACGGTCCTAGTCGACTATCTTCATTGTTTTCGTTTGACCAGTGCGATTCGATGTTGTTCGTTCTTTCGGTTTTGGTTTTGACACTGACGTTGCCACCATGTACTTCGTCTTGCCTTCATTAATGTGCTGGCCAAGATCTCGTGCCGCCTGCTCGATCTAGATGAAGGTAGACTGTACATCTGGTATTAATCACCGCAATAAAAATAAAACCGCGGTGCAACCCACCGAACTAAAAATTATTTTTCAAAACTCACGTTTCTGTAATTCGCGATTTCCTTGTCGTACAATCTCCAATACTGAATCAACTAATTCAACCCTACTGTGTTGCGTCCTTTGGCTCAGTTATTACCAGCGCCGAATTGTCCGAACACGAAATTGAGATCACAAAATGTAACCGAATGGTCCGCTATGCCCTGAGTTCATGGTGCCTAAATCAAACAAAACGGCACGTAACACGTATTTATCGCCGGATGCTTCATTATAGTAGACATGATGCGTTCCATATGTGAATCATTATCACCATGATAGGTACCATTTGCGTCGATACCATGTTCATCGGAGATGATTTCGCAGAACTTGGCTCCAATCTGGTTTCCGCATTAACTGCTTGAACATGAACGATTTCACTCCTTTTGGCACGCGGATTTATTTTGACAAAATTACAAATTTTCAAACAACACACACACTTTCTTTAAAATCATAACTGCACTGTACAAGACTCGTTGACCAATTGATGAACGCATGTTCAGCTCATCAGCTTTCCCTCGGTCAGTCGGTCTCGGTTCCGCTAATTTCGTTCCATTTCGGTTCATGGTGTTGAACTTAAAAGTCCATGCCGGCTCAGCGCCAACAACAACATGTAATGTTGCTGAAGTGTGCGGTAGGTCATTCCCCTCAGCCACGAACGATCGCCCGCCTCCACCCAATAATGTGAAGGTGAACGAGTTTATGAAAAATAGAATTGAAATGGTTCAATTGAAATTGGACTAAATGAAGGACGGGATGGGAATTGTGAAATAAAGAAGGATAATTGGGAGAACTAAAGGGGTAGAAAAAAAATGTGAGGATAAAGAGACTATCACACATTATGGAATGTATTATTATTTCGAAAAGGCGAATGAAATTCCGCTCCTGTCGCTGAGCCGCGGACACTACAAGGATTGTAAATAGGTTGGATTTCTTTGAATAATAATAGTCTTATGTTAATTGATCTCCACTAGTGATTATTATGTAATTAGTGCCCTTTTTAACAAGCATTTGGACGAGGAAGTAAACTTAAAGAGATGCCGACTGCTGAGACATATGAAGCAGAAAAGCTTAATATAGGCACTTAACGAAGGTTTACCAACGTGCAAATTTTGAAACTTCACTGTTATCGAAATGTCAACAACTCCCCGGATAGAGACTACGACCTTTGACTATTTAAAATGGACTGTGATTGGTTTCTCGAATGTGTGAATGCTCCTCGACCCCGGGGGTCGCCAGGATGTTCGCTTTCACCAACTCAAGTGAGAATTCCAGCAACATAACTTGGACATCTGATCCTAAGCGAAGTAAGATAGTGGGACTCTAACGAGTACTGCCTTGCCTTTTACCACACTGATGGCGATGCGCTTTTGTACTCTGGAAGCCGAGTGGTAGTAGACACGAATCCGGTGTCAGGTTGTTTAAGACGGCTAGCTAATGAGTTTTCAATTGTAAAGTGGTATACTCCAACAGAGACTTTTGATATAGTGGAGAAGGATGCACTCGAAGAGCAATTACAGGCAATGTAAGATAGGTCCCTAAAGGTGACATTGTGACATGGGCAAGGCAAGGTGGGCTCTGGCGATACCCTGCTGCTTTATAAACATGCGATGGGGAAACACAGTCCCCAAACCGTAACGATAATGTTGGGAGGTTTGTGCATTTTTCATGGAAACAGATCAATGAACGGAAGGGGTGTTAACCGCTGCCAGTGACGGCGGGCGTAACGCACTCGAACTCCAATACCGAACAAAATTTCACGATTTTCAACGTATTGTGCGTATTACAACAGACAATTTAGAAAGAACTTGTATGTGATCGTAAGCTTTTCGATGGGCCAATAAAGAACGTTAACGAACAACTCCTCACCCACGATGTCGAGCAACTTAAGAAGTGGAAAGCACACTGCACCACGATTCTTAACCGGATAACATCCCGTGAAGTTTCTGTTCTTCTGGATGTTATGTCTAGTTAACATAATAAGCGGATACGGACTGCTCCTCCAAACAGAAGAGAAATCATTTCGGCCGTCTATGCGCTGGGTTTGAACGTCTCCCCGTAGAATTGTTCAGACCTGGACCTGCAGATCTACTACTTCCACTCATTTGGAAATCTTAGGAATCGGGCACCTATAAGAAGGTCGATTATTGCTAAGATTTCAAAAACGAATACGCGTTTGTAGTATAATTATTGAACGGGTATCTGCCTGTTCCCTGCCGTCGCAAAGCTAATAGCTAAACGTAACCTGAAATGCATTAAAGAACACTTTGAAAACTTGATCGACAGAGAGCAGGGCGGTTTCCGCTCTCCCTATCCAGCATCGTTCACATCAACACCCTACGGATCATTTTGGAACAGTACGTGGATTTTAGAAGTTTGCTTCACCTGGTCTTCATCGATCTAGAGAAAGCTTTCGACAGCATAAACAAGGAGTGTATGTGGGGCTCTCTATGCAGGAAGGGCATTCCCGATAAACTAATAGCTATTTCCAGAGCTACATATGATGACCCGAAATGCCACTCACCATTCGTATCTTGTCACCGACATTATTTCTTCTTTTTATGGACGAATTGATATTATTGAACGAACCGCGATAGAATAATATCTTCATGACTATTAATTTTTATGAAAAATAGCTCTTAAAAGTTGAATCGATTAGAAATAATTTTACACAAATCCACACTATTGCTTCCCGATAACTGGCAGAATTAACAATTATTAAATTTCGCTCCATCACAGCTCAATAGTGAAAAATCTTTCTCTCCACTACTTGAGCCGCACTAGACGACTTCAGTTCACAGAAGTATTTTTCCGGTTACGCGGCCGAGACAAAGTACCGTTTATCAGTACTTTCCAGTTACCATTGCCTACGTCGAACCGTTATGCAGAATACATCCGATGGCATGCAATAGGGGAAATATATAAGGTTCAGGTGTCTGTATTGCTGAGTGATTAGAGCACAAGGCTGCGGTACGGAAGGTCGTGATTCAAATCTCACTGGTGGCAGCGGTATTTCTATCGTGATTTGACGTCGGATACCAGCCGACTCAGTTGTGAATGAGTACCTGTGTCAAATCAGGGTAATAATCTCGGGCGAGCCCAGTGCTAACACATTGCCTCCTATAGGTTACTATAATCCTATAGTGTACCGTTACGGTCTTGAATGAAATGCTCTAACACACTTCACGACCCTGATCCAATTGAGTTGTTACGCCAACGATTATCATTATTATTTGAACCATGTGACTACGCTGAAGGTTTGAAACCTTTTCCGTTTTGCTCTGTGCAAAAATTGGTTTGATCTTCTGGGGAGTGCCTGAAAAATGAGAAAATATGAAACCAATCCTGTCAGCACTGTATATCCAAAAGCCACGTTGTAACGTTGATCGGTGCGCAATCAAATCTAAACAGTTGAACGAATCTGCATGAAATTTGGCACAATGGATTGATACCGTGATAAGCCGCGGGGGGGAGGGCAGTGTGGCAATCAAAAACCAATCAATAATGAATGCATATTGGGATTGTATTTGAGATCGGATGATTTGTGTGAGAAATAGATTCGCGATTTAAAATAGTTAACTACGCTTTTTTCTTGAAGAAGTTGGGTTTGAGTAGGGTGGCTGATTATTTTCTGATAATTTATGGGTGCTGTAAGGAAAGAATGTCGGCATGCATTATGAGTAGGTTCTGTATACTTTCGTACAAATAAGCTAATCTCTATAGAGGATGGTAGCAGGTAGTTTGTTCGCAGGTCACTGATTAAGTTGGAATTAGAGTTGGGGTTTGGGAAGTCGTTTCGCGGTGTTAATGAACAGGACTATGTACTTCCTGCAATGAGGTGACTTAGGTCAGCGATGGCTGGAAGGTCTTGCAGGGCGATGGTGCTGAGGGATTAAGAGAAATGTTCACTGCTTAAAAGGAAAGGTCGATGTAGGAATGAGTGGTTTGGTGATGAAATGAGATTCGCTTCGTGGGAAGAAGGGTTAGTTGCATAGAGTTTTGACAGTACTAGTTGGCTAATATATTGCCGTTTTTGCTTATGGGAAAACGTACCAAGAAAAGTGTTTCCATTTTGTCCGCCTCCTAGTACGGTTGAATTTAAGCACTGGTCGAGGGGTGGGGCCATTGTAGTGGGGGTGAAAATTCACTGCTCGTTAAGGAGAGTTGATATCAGATGACAGTTTTCCCACTTTAGCCGACTACACCCACAGTACGGAATATGGTGAGGTCGGTGATGAACAATATATGCTTTCGGTTCAGTTTTCCTTCGCTAAGGAGGATGATGTTGGATTTGTAGATGAGGAGAAAATTAGTCAAACCGTGTCTTTTCTGTCTGCTAATTGGTGAGTTCAGCATAATGGTGACATTCAGCATTATTTCGGAGTCATTGCTTGAGAACAGAGGGCAGAGGGAGGAGAGTAGGGGTGGTTTCTTCTCCACTGGAGAGAAGGTTACTGTAGGTGGGGAAGAAGGAACTGAGTCGGGCTACAAGGTGGGGGTGGATGGGTTGAAGAAGGCCTGGATTTTGTAGGTGCATCCTTCGCGATGGATACGCAGAGAGTGGGTGGAAGTGGGAGTTGCGAATGATGAGGATTTTGTTGAGTTTGTGTTGTTGTGTGGGTTTGGTGGGAGGATGAAGTTTGGTTTGAAAAGGTAGGCAGCAGAACAAACATCGACCAGTTGTAAGTCGCCATTTATTCTGCGGTTGATATAGACCGGGTTTTTCTTCTGCTACTTAATGTTTAATGTCTAAGTAGGACTTTGGAGCTGAACGTCACAAAGTAGAGGTGGAGGAACTTGGCGTTGCGGCAGTTTGTACTCGTCTCGAAGGAGTGGACACATATGGCGTCGGTTACGTAAATGGAGTTCTTTCCAGTTGGGGTACGTGAAATTTATCCCATGTAGAACTTGGTTTTTTGGCTTTCCGTGGTTCAACGTGTAGATAAAGAAGGGAATGTTTTCCTTTTTTAAGTTGGCATATCGGAGTTTCGTATTACGCGAGAACGTGCGTGGAATGGAAACAAATTTTTTTTAGAAGTGAATTTGAAGGGGATGTTGAAAAATAGTTTGTTTGTGACGTTTTCTTTCGGTTGTGGAATAAATACACTGATTACGTGTTGGTGACTCTGCAGACACTGTCAACTCTATTCTACCAAGTAATATGGCCGGAGGTGGCTGCAGATGATATTTGCTTCGATTATAAAGATCCATAAACATGGCATGAGTATGAATCAGAACGAGCGAAACCATTAGGTTCTGGCCTCAGCCTAAGCAAGTATTTTTTTGTTATATTCGCAAAGAAGAAAATTGATATATCAAAATGCTTCCATCTTCTTGGATGACTACGATGGAACTCAGATCAAATATCTTCCATAACCTGATATTGTACATCTATTTTCGTAAATATTCCTTTCCTAAATTTCACGGTATTTCGAGTTTGACATTAGTTTTGATAAATTAGTCTTCTCTACTTCTACAGGGGACATACTTTATCTAAATATATCCTTGTGTATTGCACATCTTTTCAAATACAATCGTTTTCGATGATTTCATTGCCATTTAACAATTTCTTTAAACTTCCAGATCCCTGGTGATCGATTCACAGCCGGTGTCCACCACATCACGTATATGGCAACAGACCGCGATGGTCAATCTTCACACTGTGAATTTAAAATAATAGTTCGCGGTAAGTATATATTCGCAGTATTCCAAAAATATGTTCCTCCTCATCCAATATCCATATCGTATATCCTCTCCCTTATATATATATATATATGTATGTCCAAACATTTTTAAAGAACCTTCAAGCTCATCGGTCCAAATCGATATTTTTTTATGCAGCATATCAAGGACAAGAAGTTCGCAGCTCATATGAAACATACGAAGCAAACCGACTGGAAAATCACGTATCATATCTCTTGTGCCCTGGAAAGGAAGCGATGCGAATCGAGACCAGCTATCCTGTAAGTAATATTCGTGTGTTTTATAAGAAATTACGGAAACGGACAGCAAAACGTAATGCACAACCTAAACATTTTATAGATGTCTATCATTGGCTTATGTGATTAACTAGTGAGTGATTTTGTTATAAAAGTATTCCAATCTAAAATAACGATTATTTGATAATTAACATTATTTATAAATAATATTTTGGTAAGATTTATGTATGTATGAGTGCTGTTTTTGGCCTAATAATAATGTTATTTGTTTGTATTTACATCGACGTTTAATTGATAGTTCAACTTAAACAATAATAATTAAACAACAGAATTTTATGTATTAACTTTGTGTATGTAGGACGTCGAGCGGTACGAAGTCAAAAATCTATTAACTTTATTTATCTGTAAGAATATTCATATCTCTCACTTTCTTCTTGCTTCTTAAAGCAAATTGAATGACCTTGTGTTCCTTATATCATATTTTGTCCATTAAATTAAAAAGAATAACCAGCAACATCGTGACAGCTGACGAGTTCACAAATGTTACTTTTGATCGATAAAATCGTTATCATCAATAAAATTCACTCCAAATAGAGAGATTATATTCGCTGTATAAAGCTGTGCCCGAACGAGTTCTTTATAACTGCCAATTTCTAGAGGATCAATATTTGGGGATGGAAAATATACGTACATATATTTGTGTTCACATAAAAGTTTCAATTGATTATACTAAATACTCGTACATGCTCTCTCCTCCGCGGTTTATTAGCCTGTGCCAAAGCTCAAAGTAGTATCACCCTCATAGGTTGAAAATTAAAATTCCCATCGCATATACATACTTATGTATGTACCTTTACTTTCGCTAATGCGTATCACAGTGATTCACAAAAACGTAAACTGAATTTTTCCAACCCAAAGCCCCTGAATTGAAATAGGTCAAGTTCCATTTCTAATTAACGAGAGCACCTACGCTTTTCAGTTGCCTACAAAGCACATACACGCTACATACTTTCATTGAGTTATTTCCGGAGTTCCAAATTCATTTGTACCCCCGGAAAATGCCATATTATTTACCTAAACAAACTTGAATGTAGAGGAAGCAGAGCATTTAAACTGAAAGAAAAAACATCCCCGATCTATCCCAAACAAGGCACTTCACCGTAATCATACGAACTAATTAAGGATCCTAATTAAAGTTTTTTTTATATATTGCTTGTATTGAAGTTTGAATGTTTTATATTTTATGTGTTTTCTGTGACTTTAAGCTCGACTTGGATGCTTTAAAATAAATTGACGGAAATGTGTTTGGTGTTTTGATTTCTCCTCCTTACTTGAACTGTCTAATTAATGTTTGTGTTGGAATTAACGTAGGTAATGAGGTAAGTACTTCTTAATGACTAATTTAATAGAATTTAATAATTGTTGTACTAATGGTGTGGTGGAAAATTTATATTTAGATTTATCAACATGCATTTAGATCCAACCAACTTGATTTGCTTCTCTCAAATGAAATTAGGATTCGGCAGAACCATTTGCTTAAATAAAGCAAAGCGTAAATCAGAGTGTTGAACATTTTCATTATTTTATATAAAAAAGCCACATAACCCGGCTTTGTGTAAAACAAAACCTTACTAATTGATTCAATCGTTGCCTTCCTGTTCGTCTGTGAAGTTGATTGTATGTTGCTAGCCTACAACATATGTGTTATTAGGAAATACGAGATCTTGATTATCTTAGACAAAAGACCAAAGTGAAAGCCCAGAGGTAACTAAAGCCCGGATATGCAACAATTTGGTGAAGTTTCGAGGAAAAAAAAATTGAGATATTGGAAGTTGCCGATTAATTCGAGATCAAATTTTATGAAGGGAGGTAAATCAACACATCAACGTATTCAAAAAGTGATTACGGGAAGGCTTCATCATGTGTTACAAGTCTTTAGTCTATGGGGATACGTCTGCAACTTATTGGTGATCTAACAGGAGTTGCACCTTGCGTTGTCTGCAAGGATCGCAACGCGTCTGGGGAAAGCATCACATATACTGTGGTGGAACTGGAAAGGGCTAGAACGCGGCTAGCACAATTCTCATCCTGCAGTCAAAATACCTCGGACCGTAACCGCTCACGGGATGCAGTTCGCTGCGGAGATAGAAGCATATCTAGTGCTAGTCATCGAACAGTACTGGAACAAGCATTCATCCGAATGGTATCTCGAACTATCACTGAAAATGGCAATTTTCTCTATGAAAAGTAGGAAAGCGCAAAGGCTCGAAGGTAACTCGGTAGGGTACGTACGAGGGCGGTCTCAGAAGTACCCTACCTAAACATGAGAAGACAAAAGCTCTACACACTTTTCCCAGCAAAGTTTAATAAGTTCGATACCCTTTTTATTAATGTTTTGTGTAAAACAAACTGGTTTGCTATCTGCATGTCTGTCCGTCTTTTTTTCACATTGGATGGTGGAAAGGTTCAAATCCTACTGCTGGCTCTTGCCATGCAGTTATATGATACTTGTACTCACTAAAACTACCTCCTTTTCATTCCACTCTCACCATGGAACTCCTATAAAGTACTTCGTCGCGAGGTTGGATCAGCTTTGAACTGCGACTCATTATGGTTCTCCCCCTTTCTTGTTTGCGTGGTAGTTCTTCCTGCCTAAGTTGCTGGTGAATAGCTTGCAGTTGCTTTACAACCTGCTTCTAAGCATCCGTTGATTCCAACATGAACTCCACAATGTTTTCCGGTATTAAGCGCCAGTCTGCGACCGCTTCCATTCTTCTTCGGTACGCGTTCGCAACTTGGGGCAATCAAATATGACATACTCCGCATTTTTAGCCACGTTACCATATCTTGGGCAGCATGATAACTCGTCGTGACCAAATCTATGTAAATAAGCACGATAACTTCCATGTTCACTTAAGAATTGCGTTAGCTCGCAGATTAATTCTCCATGACTTCGTTCAAACCATCTCCGAATATCGGGAATGATGCGGTATGTACACCGACCAGTTTGTGAATCGTCCTATCTTTTCTGTCATTCTTCGATAGATTCCCACCGTACCAGCTGCTGTCGAAATACGTTAGACGTTTTTTTGTAGAGTCAACCGCCTCCATTCGCCAAGATGTCTATGGGGAGCGTCGTTGATGTCTGCCTGTCCGTCACACGTATTTTCTTCGGAAACGGCTATAGCGATTCACACCAAATTTGGTGGAAAGTTGGGAAGTGTGATCGCTCACGCATACAATGAGTTACATAATTCTACATCGCATTTAAAGGGGGGGGGGTTTCCATTCACGGGAAAGGGGCGAACAGGGGTGTACATTTGTTTTCCATCAAATGTAGTCATGTGGGGGAGTATCAAATGAAAGGTCTCGATTAGAACTTTTCGAAACCGATCTTAGTTTTGACATTTGTTGTGCGGGGTGTCGAAAGTGACCGTTTCTTTAACGGACCCCTTCTCAGAAACCACTCAGCTGAAAAATCTGAAAAAAAATCATGAGGCTGCCACTATACGGTACCCACGCTCCGAAATATCCTCCATACCGATTTCTGTTCAAATAAAGTTAATAATAGTATATTACTACAATTTTTAGTAATTGGTTATAGAACAATGTAGGCTATAACGTAGATAATGATCCTACTAAGTTTGGTGGAAATCGCACTGTTACTAACACAGTTGCAATAGGTCAAGGTTGACGCTTTTTTGCAAATTCAAAACTGAATGTGGATATTCTCACCTAATATATGCATAAATTACGTCCTACGTACTAATGGGACAAATGCACACTCCAATGTCTTTATATATGAAATACGCAAAACCTTTCATACGTGAAACGGCCAGTTTCCAGTTTCCCGACTTGTATTAATAACTGACTTTCTCCTCAAAACAGTCATTAGCTGCCGACATCACTTCTTCATCGTTGTAAGGTGTTGTGTAAAAAAATTAAAAATTAAAATGAATGTCTGTCTGTCTGCCATACTCGATTTATTCGAAGATGGCTAAATCAATTGTCACCAAATTTGGTAAGAAGGTGTGGTCTGTGAATCCCTTTTTCATATAACTAGTGGCACCAGCTTGTGTTGAGTTTAAGGGGGCTCTCCTTACGTGTGAATTAGTATTAGTATTTTCGAAAATTATCTTATCTCTGATATTGGATGAAAAACGAGGAGTGGGGGCTTAAAATGTCTGCCCCAAAAAGTGAGACAGGTCTCCTTCCCAGAACATATCCAACCGAAACATTTGAAAAAAATCACAGTGGTGCATCTCTAGGAAGTCTCGGTCTCAAAATAATATACATCCTGTTCCGATACTTCTTCTTTTTCTTCAGCCTTTGTCCCCTTCTCAAGCGGAGTCTTCTCGTCGTGATCGGTTTCGCAATTTGGCTCTATCGAATGCCTGATCAGGGTGAAATCTCGAGGCTTTTAAATCCCCATCTAGCGTATCAAGCCACCGTTGTTTCGGTCTGCCTTTTGGTCGTTTACCATCGACTTCGATGTTCAGACCGATCTTGGCAATTGAATTCTCGTTAGCCAGAGAATTGCGTGATCATACCATCGAAGACGCCTCTCTCGCAATTTTTCCACGATCGATGCAACTCCATAACGATCGCGGATATCCTCGTTTTGGATGTGGTCAAAACGTGTCATGCCACCAATCCAACGCAACATCTTCGACTCTATTTCCGCACGACAATGTGCATTGTCTTTTATAGTCGGCCAACACTCAGAACCATAGAGGGCGGCTGGACGCACGACATTGCGATAAATTTTAGATTTGAGACGTTCCTTGATACGTCGATCACAAAGAACACCAGTTGTGGAATGCAAATTCATCCAGGTTGCGTTATTGTATGAAGCAATTTCATAACGCAGTTCTCCATTGGCTGATAGCATTGACCCGAGATATTTAAGTCGCTCAGTTCCGGGCAGATCACTGCCGCTGACAGTGATTGTGCTTGTTTCATGGGGATCGATCGTCAAAAATTCAGTTTTCTTTAGATTCAATCTGAGACTGTATTGCATGAGGCGATCATTCCATTTTTGGACAAGTTGCTCGAGATCATCTTTGCTCTCCGATGCTAGGAAAACATCATTTGCATGAAGCAGTGTGTAAGGCGCTGGACGTTGGATATCCCGTGTGACAGTATCAAAGAGGAGTGGTGAGAGGGCGTTAACTTGATGAACACCAACAGAGT
This sequence comes from Hermetia illucens, assembly GCF_905115235.1. Classification (NCBI taxonomy): domain Eukaryota; kingdom Metazoa; phylum Arthropoda; class Insecta; order Diptera; family Stratiomyidae; genus Hermetia; species Hermetia illucens. The sequence continues at coordinate 129,253,836 of NC_051850.1, read as the reverse complement.
CATGAAGCGGTTTTGATACACCCGCCACACTTCGAACTTTACCTTTCGGATCGTAGTAGAGCAATTAAACCCATCGCATGAGTTCTGCTGGCACTAGGTATTGTCGTAGAGCATCCTAGATGAATTCATGTGGCACACGGTCAAAGGTTTTCTCTATATCCAGAAATGCAATGTAAAGAGGGCGATGCTTCCCATGGTGATTTTCCATGAGTAACCACACAGCGCGTATTGCGTCAGTAGTTTTGCAGTTCTTGACAAATCCGACTTGATTCACGGTTATTTCAACGATTTCGCCAATACGGTGTGAAGAATGGGTTCAGAAATCTTTATCATATGGAAAATTGAGCGGATCGCGCGGATCGCTATTTTATCGGTGGCTTAATTCGCAGGACGGCAATCAATGGCCGATGTTTGAGGTGCGATGGTTTCATAGGGAACGGTTTTGCAATCAGGGACGGTGGTAAAATGTCGGCGTCTTATGAGAATACAGTCGATTAGCATTTTACGGTTCCCACTATAAAGTATAGGAAGACGAGGCAAACCCCTTTCCCCCATGGGACCTGTTACTGTCTGCCTTTTTACCCAAATGACCACGAAGGTCGCCTGCAATGATGGCATAGTCATCAGCAGGCACCAGAAGGCATCTTTCTCGGTATTAGGTCGACCTGATATAATGGTGAGTTTCATCAGCCGGCCATCAAGTCGTTCGACATCATTATTTGCCTCTTTTCCTGATCTGAGTATTTTATTTTTTTTACTCAGGAGAGTACAAAGTACGCTGCCTCAAACTTTCCTCCTTCAACTAGGCTTGGGACCAGCATGCTATGTAAATAATCTGGCGGAGTTTAGGAGCAATTTATTATTTATCAACTCAAAATTATTTGTTCAGGATTGATATTGTAATTTTCAGTCAATATGTAAGGCGATATTTTAACAAGTCTAAAATGCGGCCAGCAGTGATGAAGTAACTCCAAGTTATGGAACATTATAAAATATATTCAACTTACATCTTAGTAGCAGATACCATTATTCCATGCATGAATTTATTCGCAATCTGCTGTTGAATTCGTTGTCATATTACAAAATTCACATCACAATTGCATTATCTTTGATTTGATTCTTGCTCAATATATGCATTCATTCATATTTTCTTTCTGTTCAACTTTGCGCGATCCCTACTTCATCTCACTAACTTTCCCCAAGGAAACTCTTACTTCCTGCCATTCCATTATTTTTCTTTTATTTTGAACACTTCATGTTAATATCCTTTCCGTGAAAATTTCAGCAGTCGTTGCAAGTGCAGATAGAACTGCAGTTGAAAGCTGCAACTTTTGTTACTTGTCAGTTGCATGCATGTGAAATTTATGCGTCGAGCTTCGGTGATAAATCAAAAACATACAGAAAACTTTGGAGGATGGGGAAGTAAAAAAGTCATGTTGAGATTAAGAATTTCATTTCAGATTCATAAATATTCTGTGTAAAATATGTTCTTTTTGAAAACTTTGGAGGGTACTGAAAGTAATGCAGGGACAGTACTTAAAAAATTAATGCAAATATGAAAGTTGCTTCGGGAATATACAGTTAGCGTTTGCTCTAAGGAGCAAAATAGAGCTGAAAATGCGAAGGATGGAGGCATTTTCATTCAAAAGAAATTCCATTTGGGAGATGATGACGGTTAAGGCCGGCAACGAAGGACTTTCCAAGAGAAAAACTAAAGACTTTTCAGTTAACAGAGCTGAAGTTGAAATTGAAAAGTTAAATATGAGCTAGAAAATTAGCTAAATAGTCCTTCCATAAGCTCTTGTTTAGTACATAAAATTTTCTTGCTAGTAATGAAATTCGCATTTGAAACGATGATCTCGTTTTTCCATTTAAATAGGGAGTGTACTCAAAATCGGCACATATACATATATGAAGAAGACAAGATTGACGGAACTTACTCATCAAGTTATCGTGCGAGCTACAGTGCCTTCAGTTAAGTAACAACACTTAGTGTGTTTTTGTTACACAGTTGTTTCTTTTAGTACTTCCGTACTGTAATATCGAAACAAGACTGAGGTTCCTTCTCGGTCACCTCGTATTTATATTTCCTTAAAATTGTTTACATAATATACATATGTTCCTTATCTTCTATGAAACTATCTAATACATAACACATATTAGCATATGGTTCTTATCTACGTAAAATCCTTCTTATCTACGTAAAATCCTATCCTTTTATTAGAGTCATTCTGAGCCACGAAGATGCGCAAATGCATCTTCGTTTATTATTCAACAACAGGACATGTGAAAGAAAAAATTTGACCTGAGTCGGGTATGACGAGATATGGAAAATGATAAATAATAATAATCGTTGGCGCAACAATCCATATTGGATCAAGGCCTTGAAGTGTGTTAGAGCACTTCATTCAAGACCGTAACGGTACACCACAGTATACTGTGGGAGGCAATGTGGTCAGCATTGCGCTCGCCCGAGATTATTACCCTCATTTGACTCAGGTACTCATTCACAGCTGAGTCGACTGGTGTCCGACATCCAATCACGATAACAAATTCCTCTGCCCCCAGTGAGATTTGAACCGCGACCTTCCGCTACGACAGCCCAGCGCTCTAACCACTTGAGCCATCCGGTCACACAAATGATAAAGACCGAAATATTTATAAGGGTCATACGGAGGAAAGAAGATGCGCAGATGCATCTTCGTTTATTATTATTTAGAACCAGGATTTATGTTGGTCGTTAAAAGATGCCGACAGTGTGGACGGTTCCATAACTCCTTCACCCTTGGAAGGAGCAAAGGCAACACCTGACAATGTGGTCTTCACTTCGTAGAAAGCATATAATGGAACAAATATTAGCCAAGTCAATTTTGCTTTAATATTACTTCTTCTTGTTGTTTTCTTTCTGTTTGCATCGAGCTAATATGATGTAAAATTAATTCTTTCTTTCGATTCAACGAGTCTCCGAGGAATATAAGATCATTGTCTTGTACAGCAAGAGTTTTGACCCAATGGTGAGACGTTTCGAGCGAAAGAGTTTTTGTAAGCTGAAATAGACTGCCAAGAACCGTACGCGGTTTTCATCGTCATAGCTGTTATCGGTGATTTTCGACCCTAGATCGGAGAAATTATTGACCGTCTCAAAGTTGTATTCTCCTATCCTTATTCTTCCCGTTTGACTTGTGTGGTTTGATGTTCTTCGTTACGGATAGCATATAGCTTTCATGGCAATCGATTTTATATAATAAATCTAATTTCAAAAGCACATGGTGAACGTCATCGATAATAAGAAGAAATATTATCATTTACAAGATGCTGCGTTGGACCACAAAAGCCTCTGAGATTTTACTTCGGTGCAGCACGTGCCATTTTGCGCCATCATATGTAGCTCTGGTAATGGTTTTTTGGGCTTTTTCCACTCTCTGGGAAAGGTGTCGCATTGCCAAAATTTCCGTACGAGTGGAAGTGCAGTTACTGCAAATGCAGCGATAAATAGTTCTGCGGGAAGACTGTCAAGCTTTGCGACTTTATTCCGTTTGAGTGCATTGTTGGCCGAAATGATTTCTCTGGTATCTGCATGTTACGGTGACTAGCCATTTCATCCAGAAGGGGGGAACCTTATAAGATGTAATACGGTTAACGACCGTGGTGAAGTATCCTTTCGACCTCTTCAGTTGTCCATCAACGTAGATAGACCATTAACGTCCTTGCCAGGACCATCAAACGATTTTTGAGCACATGCAAGCCCTTTCGTGATGCGATATACACTTCTGAAATCATTGCGTTCTGCGGCATGTTCCGCTTCCCTGACCAGCGCAATAACAAATTCTCTCTTGTCACTGCCTATTCTATCCTGAACTTCTCGGGATTTCGCTCTGTATCGGAGTTTGAGCGCGTCAATAGAGTCTTCAACCCGTTCCGCTCATCGATGCGCTTCCACGATTCGGCGGTCAGCCAGATGTTATGATATCACTTCCGGACGTCGTCGAAGACCTGTGCAGCACCCAAGAAAAGAGGCGATATTCTCAGGCGGATTTTTCAGCATATCTTCCGTCCGACCAGGAAGATAGCTCCCCCCGTGTTGACCAACAGTTAGATCATACAAGTGGATGACGTTGAACTTAGGCGGTCGCAGCTCCCCCACCCAGCAAGAAGTGGCGGACGCAAGAAGCAAGCGAATATAAGCCAGTTATTGAGCCCTTATGTCATCGCCTCTCTTGTTACGCACATCTAAGAGACAACTCCGAATTCTACTGGTGATCGTGAGGTGGTCGATCTAATGCCTAGTGAGGTATCAGTCAGTTGAAACAGAACCCCCCACAATATGCTACCAAGGACGAGGCGTTCGAGGTTGCAGAAATGCACAAACCTTCCCCTCATTGCGGCCGCCAAGGACGTGCTTCCCTATCACATGTTCGAGTAAGATGCTGTCAAACCCACCTTAGCATCCAAATCACCCATTACGCGTATTATTTTACAATTGTGATGCTCTTTAACCTAGACTGGCTCCCAGGACAAGAGAACGCGCCTTGTGGTAGCCGTCAGTAGCAACCCGACGCGGGATTCGTGTCTGGTACCACTTGACTTTCCGAAGTACAAAAGCACATTGCCGCAAAAGGGAAATGAGTACTTTCCAGAGTCCCACCATTGCCGTAGCTGTGAGGTCAGTCTCGATTCAAGGCGTTGTTGACATTTCGGTAGCAATAAACTTTCAAAATTTGCAGGTTGCTACCCCACAAATTCCAATGCTTTTTAATCTCCTCTTACGACAAGCTCCAACTCACAGGGGCTCTATAATTCTTGCAACTTATTCCTTACGACTGAGAGATACTATTTGAGTGTATCTACAAGTCAGCCGAGGGAGTGTCACTCGAGATGATATTGCAATGATCTTTTAACATCAAACCAATGGCCCGAAATTACACTATTTGTTTATTGAGTCTTATAGACACAACTGTATTACAGTGCTCAAGTAACTGTAGTCCCAGCAGCAGACAGAGAAAGAGAGAAGACGTAATGTTATCATTAATTTCAGATATATATCCCGAAGTTGCGCCAATTGGAACATCAATCTGAAGGTGAAGACGACTGGTTCAATGGGTAGTGAATCTAAGGGTGTCATAGCATTATCAATATACATGTATCCGATTCATGGGATGCATTCTACGAGCCTTTGGTGCAACTGGAGCGATCTAATGTTCTTTCTGCTTTTTGCTTTGTGATTTTGGATGAAGGATATCATTCTTTTCGTACAATTCACTGTTTTCTACGCGATTCAGAAGAAATGGTGGTCAGAGATTTTAGCGAAATTGCTGAAGATGCACTTTTGGCTGTGCTGGTCCTACAATCCTCAATTTCAATGTTCATATTACCATTGCATGACTAAGTCAGCTATCCGCAGAGAGCTTCAAATTGCTGGCCATTCATATTTTTACAGGCTGGAAGACTAACTGATTTTGACTCAACTAAGCAAATAGTATAAATTATCCAGCCCCGGAGCTGATTAAGTAGAAAGCAATTTAAATACTGCAAAAACAAGCAAGCCATGGAAAAATTTCCATCCCAGACGGAGAAGATGCTCTTTACTATTTTGCATCCACTTGTCCTCATGTATTCTTTTGCTAAATCTCCACTAAAACATTAAATCTGGTGCTTCATTCCTATAATTTAGCTGTAATTTGGCAAACTACTATCCGAAATTCCACTTCACCTGCATCCTGGAACAATTTAATTCAATTCTCCACGTGCAAAACTATCGGATAAATCCTGAATGAATGGATTTTCAAAATTTCGTTGTAATCAGCAATATTTTGAGAACGTAATTTGCATAAATAATTTAAGGCCCTTCACATAGCATTAATCTAAGCAGATACCATGCATACCTCCATGCTCTATATTCTGGGAAAATTTGAAATTCCTTTCATAGATTTTCACTTGAAGTTTTCTACAAGTTCCATCCGAGTTCTCGGCGGTGCAATGTTCGTATAAACGACTTTTCGTATTCTCCGGACTTTCCTTTTTAAAGTACTTAAGAACGGAATAAATGTTGAGAATAACTTAATGCAACGCTTCTCAAATGGCTTTCACCTTCTTTCAAGTATCATTATCTCCGCGAAAAAGTTGATGCCGGAGTTGGAATCCAACAACAAGAAGTGTACGTACTTGTATCGCTGTTGCACATTTCACTACCTTGTAGAAGTTTGCCTTATTTCATCTCATGGGGTACAGGGCTGGGATGATGCTTCAAAGCTTACGATACTTGCCCCGATTACCACTCGAAGGAATGAATTTTTGAGGAGGTAACCTGGAAGTAATCGTGGACTCTCATTGAATTTTTTATGCGAGCAATTGTTCCGAGAATGCGAATTTATCTAATATCTTCAAAGTCTTGAAACTGCAAACTAAAAGTCGTAATGCTTTTAGAATGTTTTTCGAAAATATAAATTGTGCCGAACTTTAAGAGTTCTTGAGTGTGAGCATTTATTAATTTTGCACCAAATACCCTACCTGCCTTCGTTCCGAGCAGCATCGAATCGTCCCTGTATCTCGCCTGAATGACCCTCTTCGTTAAAATTTCAAAGCTATGGAAAGTTTCCCAGCTGAGATACTCGAAAGGGTTTAGTGGCGTTCTAGTATCCGTGAGAGCAGTTAAGAGCTGGGAATCCTTACGTCGATACTCTTATAGCTCCTTCAGGGCAAAATCTCATAATGTAAGATAATGTTGTTTCTTTGTGCAAGTAAATGCATTATACTCAGGCGACCAGAATGGAGTTGGGTCAACACAATTCGAGTGCATGCGACGTAATATACCCGGGTCGAGTCTTGTTCGCAGGAAGTGGTCCTGTGGGAAACGTGCTGTAAGACCGTACAATGTTTTCGCCGTACATCATTAAAATTGCTACCTTACCAATTTCCGCAGCTTTTGGTGTTAGCGTGCTTTAAGGAGGTGAATGCCAGTTTTATCCTTTCTGCTCGTTAATGGTTGTAAAATGTAAGGTTTACCTTTGTAAAGCGAGACTGCATGTGGTTAGACAGCTGGAATCTAAGTATTCAGTGTAAACTCTACCAATTCATATTTGTCAAATTAAGTGATTTTTTCACTATGAAAGTAAATTTACGGAAGCTTCGAGTAACTTCATCCTTGCCGTTGGTATTGAGTTCCGCGATTTGAATAACGAACTCGTGGGTAAACTTTTGTCCTCAGTGCTTGCAACACGAGAGTATATGTTCATCATGCAACCCAATAGTATCCATCTAGCCAAATACATTCGAAGCAGCAGCAAATACAAATATTTAGTGTTAGTACGGGAAACAATTTTTCCACTAAAATACGTTTCCATTCGATATGATCGCCGATAGAACCACGGAAATTCTTTTAGAATTGAATGTGCATAAACTACTCAACTCGCCTGGGTGACGAATCTATGGGGTACCTACTTGAAATGGTGTTGGCTTTCATGCCATGTATATACTCAGCTTCCAGCTGGATAATCAATAAAAATGTATTTTCCTGGAGAGAGGAGTGTATCAGGCCCTAGAGAGATTTCGTGGCTTCCTAAGTGCCCCATAGCGTTACGGTATGGTACGGTCGTGATTGATTGCCAAAACGTGAACGGAGCTAGCTGAGATCGAAAACGGCAATTGTATCTGAAAAGTGATTCGTTCATGACTCTTGGGTGATTCAAGGGTAAATTCAACCACTCTCTTTCTTTTACGTACGGTTGTGCTGTTGAACTAAGTGTGATGCAAGTGCAACGGTTACGTTGTGGTTACTTTTTTTACGAAGCATCGCTTCGAGTATTTTTGAATTTTATGAAAATAGAATTTCTGATTCTGATAATACCCTTATACCCCGTAATTTCAAAAGGTTTTAAGCATCGATGGAGAAGGTGTAGTTTGTGAAGTACTAGTGTCATTGCAAGAAATAGTTTCTGAGATTTAAAAATGTTTGATCCTTGCAAAGTCGCATAACCAAACCATCTAAGTGTTATGGAGATATCCTTCTGATTATCCCAATCAGAAGGATATCTCCATACTTTTATTAATATAAATAAAGTGTAAGTGTAATCATTTTTGTCTAGGAAATGAGAGAGCTCTGAGTTCACTATCCACTTCATGGCGGATTGGACCAATTAGGAAAAAAATTCCTCCCACTGTTATTGGTTCACAGACTCCTCGCTTTGGATTGCAAATTTGAAAAAAAAAATATAGACGATCTGTGGTTTGATCCAGTATAGTGGCAACTCAGAAGCAGCATATAATGAATTGTCTCTGTCCAGGACGAAATCGTCTATTTTTTTTTATATTCTGTTGAACTAAGCTGGCAGGAGGTAATATGAATAGCATTGCGCTCTCTATTGGGACTACTTCTTTGATTTGTCTCAGGTAGTTATTGACAGTTGATTGATAGCTCAACCGATCTGATTTAGCGATCCGACTTTGGAATTAACTAGATACGACTCATAGTTAAATTTAGTACCCTATGAAGTTCATCAGCACCTCAGTCAACGTTGCCGACGCCGTGGCCTTCAAGATGTCCTTGCTCCAGACATCTCGGTCTATTGATCGACAACCAGCCCATTGCAACTTCCGAAGTTTTATTAATTTGGAAACTCGAGGTCGTTAAATATTTGATACATGGTTGTTCCAAATTCGCGATTGGTCGTCCTCTCTCTTAGCTCCTATTATTCCCCTCAGGAACCAGCTTTTCGGAAATTTGTGTTAGGGTGCTTGTTCCACATCTACAGCATAGTACAGGTTTTATGCTCGATTTTTATACTCTGAGCTTTGTTTTAATGTTCTGGCTTTTAAAATCAGTGGTTTTATTTCATCAAGCTCATTTCCGTTTTTCCTCAGTTGTGCGCCTAAACATATAAAGTAGTCTACATTTGTTTTATTCGTAATTCACTATATTTTGTCTAATGGGTGTCATTTTTAAGGTTTTGTTTGCAAAATAAAATCTTATAAAAATCGGTTCAATATCTGTCTGTCTGTTCGTCTGTCTGTCTCAACTATACCGATTGCCACAAAATTCGGTGAGAAGATGGGAACTGTGACACGCATGCGGTAAGTGATATCTTTCTACGTTGAATTTAAGGGAGGGGGCGGGCGGGATCATACATGCAAACGGGGGGTGTACAATTTTTTTCACCAAATATTGTCATGTTGGGTATGAAATTAAAGGTCTCGGCTAGTACTTTTCAATCAATTAGTTTTGATATTTGTGGGAGGATCGAAAGGGACGATTTTTTAACGGGCTCGCTCTCAGAAACTATCCAATTGGAAAATCCGAAAAAATCATGAACCTGCCTCTATACAGTGTCACAAATCACAACCGATAACAGCTATGACGATGAAATCCGCGCACGCTTCTTGGCAGCCAACAGAGCCTATTTCAGCTTACAAAAACTGTTTCACTCGAAACGTCTCACCATAGGGTCAAAGCTCTTACTGTATAAGACTATAATCTTCATCATCATCAACGGCGCAACAACCGGTATCCGGTCTAGGCCTGCCTTAATAAGGAACTCCAGACATCCCGGTTTTGCGCCGAGGTCCACCAATTCGATATCCCTAAAAGCTGTCTGGCGTCCTGGCCCACGCCATCGCTCCATCTTAGGCAGGGTCCGCCTCGTCTTCTTTTCCTACCATAGATATTGCCCTTATAGACTTTCCGGGTGGGATCATCTTCATCCATACGGATTAAGTGACCCGCCCACCGTAACCTATTGAGCCGGATTTTATCCACAACCGGACGGTCATGGTATCGCTCATAGATTTCGTCATTGTGTAGGCTACGGAATCGTCCATCCTCATGTAGGGGGCCAAAAATTCTTCGGAGGATTCTTCTCTCGAACGCGGCCAAGAGTTCGCAATTTTTCTTGCTAAGAACCCAAGTTTCCGAGGAATACATGAGGACTGGCAAGATCATAGTCTTGTACAGTAAGAGCTTTGACCCTATGGTGAGACGTTTCGAGCGGAACAGTCTTTGTAAGCTGAAGTAGGCTCTGTTGGCTGACAACAACCGTGCGCGGATTTCATCATCGTAGTTGTTATCGGTTGTGATTTTCGACCCTAGATGGGAGAAATTGTCAACGGTCTCAAAGTTGTATTCCCCTATCCTTATTCTTGTTCGTGCTTGTGTTTGACCAGTGCGGTTTGATGTTGTTGGTTGATTCGTCTTCGGTGCTGACGTTGCCACCATGTATTTTGTCTTGCCTTCATTGATGTGCAGCCCAAGATCTCGCGCCGCCTGCTCGATCTGGATGAAGGCAGTTTCAACGTCTCGGGTGGTTCTTCCCATGATGTCGATATCGTCAGCATAGGCCAGTAGTTGGGTGGACTTGAAGAGGATCGTACCTCTTGCATTCACCTCAGCATCACGGATCACCTTCTCGAGGGCCAGGTTAAAGAGGACGCATGATAGCGCATCCCCTTGTCGTAGACCGTTGTTGATGTCGAATGGTCTTGAGAGTGATCCTGCTGCTTTTATCTGGCCTCGCACATTGGTCAGGGTCAGCCTAGTCAGTCTTATTAATTTCGTCGGGATACCGAATTCTCTCATGGCCGTGTACAGTTTTACCCTGGCTATGCTATCATAGGCGGCTTTAAAGTCAATGAACAGATGGTGCAACTGTTGTCCATATTCCAACAGTTTTTCCATCGCCTGCCGCAGAGAGAAAATCTGATCTGTTGCTGATTTGCCTGGAGTGAAGCCTCTTTGGTGTGGGCCAATGATGTTCTGGGCGTATGGGGCTATCCGGCCTAGCAAGATAGTGGAGAATATCTTATAGATGGTACTCAGCAACGTGATACCTCTATAATTGCTGCACTGTGTGATATCTCCCTTTTTATGTATGAGACAGATTATGCCTCGCTGCCAATCGTCAGGCATCGATTCGCTGTCCCATACCTTGAGCACAAGTTGATGAACCACTTGGTGTAACTAGTCGCCTCCATATTTAACCAATTCGGCTGTAATTCCATCGGCTCCTGGCGACTTATGATTTTTTAGCCAATGAATTGCACGGACTGTTTCTCCTAAACTTGGTGGTGGCAGTATTTGTCCGTCGTCTTCAGTTGGCGGGACCTCCAACTCGCCGATGTTCTGGTTGTTCAGTAGCTCGTCAAAGTAGTCAACTCATCGCTCTAATATGCCCATTCTGTCGGAAATCAGATTTCCCTCTTTGTCTCGGCAGGATGAGCATCGAGGTGTATAAGGCTTCATCCTGCTGACTTGTTGGTAAAACTTGCGCGCCTGGTGCGGTTGCCCCCTGTACTTTTCTAGTTCACAGACTTGTTGGTTCTCCCAGGCTTCCTTTTTCCGTCTGTGAAGTCGCTTCTCCGCTCGACGGAGTTCGTGATAAGTCTCTGCGCGTGCCCGCGTTCTTTGAGAATGCAACATTACTCGGCATGCGGCATTCTTCCGTTCCGTTGCTAGCTTACATTCATCGTCAAACCAGCCGTTCCGACTCCTTTTGCGGCTGGGGCCAAGTATATTTGTGGCCGTATCCATGATAACGTTCTTCAGGTGGTTGTGAAGATCATTAGTTGATGCTTCATCTCCAGGTCCTCTATTGACTGCGGTTATTGCGGCATCCATTTCCCTCTTATAGGTGTCGCGGAGGGTTGTGTTGTGGATGGCTTCAGTGTTCACTCTCACCTGATTGTCAGAGGGGATTCTAGGTGGTATTGTTATTCGAGCTCGGAGCACCATGCCAACGAGATAGTGATCCGAGTCTATATTGGCCCCCCTATATGTTCTGACATTCATCAAGGCTGAGAGGTGGCGGCGTTCGATCAACACGTGGTCAATTTGGTTGAAAGTGGTCCCGTCTGGAGAGGCCCACGTATGTTTGTGGACCGCTTTCCGCGCAAACCAGGTACTTCCAACAACCATTTCGTGTGACCCTGCTAATTGAATAGTCCGCAGTCCGTTATCATTTGTTTTTTCGTGTAAGCTATGGGAGCCAACGTATCGCCTGAATACGGGCTCCTTCCCTACTTGGCTGTTAAAATCCCCAAGTATGATTTTGATATCATATCTGGGACAGGCTTCGAGGGTTCTTTCTACTGCCTCGTAGAAGGTATCCTTCTCCGACTCTGCAGTCTCCTCTGTAGGGGCGTGAACGTTTATGAGGCTTATATTTCTAAACTTGCCTCGCAAGCGCAGAGTGCATAGCCGTTCGCTTATACTTTCAAAGCCGATAACAGCAGGTTTCATTTTTTGGCTGACTAAGAAACCTACTCCGAGCACATGGTTTACTGGATGGCCGCTATAATATATGGTGTAGTGGCTCTTCTCCAGGAAACCGGTCCCTGTCCATCGCATCTCTTGCAACGCTGTTACATCAGCCCTATATTGGGACAGGGTATCGGCTAGCTGCTTATCAGCTTCATCTCTGTACAGGGAGCGCACGTTCCATGAGAAAATGCGCAAATCGTTGTTCCTTTGTCGTTGCCGGGTCCGTCGTTCTAACATCCGTCCTATCCGAGGCTCCTGTTGTGGCTTCGTAACAGGTTGTTTTCCGTGTAGGGTTGTCAGCCCTACCCAACCCCCAACCTGGAGGACCAGTTGGTACAATTTGTCCCGTTTTTAGGCGCGGGAGACTCGCCTTCATCCTTCTCCGTCTGCAGCTTTTCGTCAAGAAAGAGCTCCCAGCGGTCACCACGTGGAGGTGGAGATAGGGTTTGGTAGTAGAGCTGTTGGTGTTGGTTCAGCAGGCATTTCCCAGGTTTTATGCTCCATCGTGGGTACCAATCCACGTTTCGCCCCGGGACCTATACTACCCTTTGACCACTATAATCTTGCCAGTCCTTATGAATTTTTCGGAAATCTGGGTCCATAGCAGAAAAAATTACGAACTCTTGGCCGCGTTCGAGAAAAGAATCCTCCGAAGAATTTTTTGGCCCTCTACATAAGATGAATGATTCCGTAGCCTACATAGCGTCGAAATCTATGAGCGATACCATGACCGTCTGGTTGTGGATAAAACCCGGCTCAACAGGTTGCGGTGGGCGGGTCACTTAATCCGTATGGATGAGGATGATCCAGCCCGGACAGGCATTATCTATGGTGGGAAAAGAAGACGAGGCAGACCCTGTCTGAGATGGAGCGGTGCGTAGGTCAGGACATTAGACAGCTTTTAGGGATATCAAATTCGTGGACCTCGGTTCAAAATCGAGGTGTCTTCAGTTCCTTATTAAGGCAGGCCTAGACCTGATACCGGAAAAACAAAGTAGTGGTTTCAGTGAATGCAACCCATCACGCCATGAAAACATGTAATAGCCCACTAAGTTAGACATAAAGTGGATCGCGTCCCCTGCGAAAGCTGGTAGTTCGAAAACAACTCAAAGTCATCCACAAATCCCAGAGCAGTCCGTTCAATCAGACTTTATGCCGTGGCAAAAAGTTTTCGTCCTGCAGCAAGATAACTGAATCGCAAACCTAGAACACCTGTGTTGAAGAGGAGTGGTCGACGCCCTGCGAACATCAGTGACATAAAAACGATATAAAAACGAAAGTAAGTGCCCATAAAATGATGGCCTTTTTCAAGGCCGACGTAAACCTTTCTGTTATGCAGGCAATTCCTAATGCTACTGTTGATTCCGATGTCGTTTTTAGGAACCTTTCCTGGGCTACATTCAGTTCTTCATAGAAACGATCCTTCTTCACTATATCGGAAATCCCCATTTATGCTTAGCGATGTACAGTTCTGATACTCCTTCACCTGGAGTAGAATCTTGGACTGAAGATCTAATCAGCATCCGTTTCCCAGAACATGAAAGTGCGTCTTCTAATAGTTACCATCAACAGCCCGACACCAGATTCACGTTAGCTACAACTAGCCTTCCAAAATGTAAAAGCATAGCGCCGCACGAATGAGAAGAGCACTTTCGAGAGTTTCATAATCTCATTTCGGCTAGGTCCAGAATGATCATTCAATATCGCCGGAATTGTCACTCAGGCTAAAGAAAGTGAGCAAAATGTTTTTGAGAGCCAAAGTCGTAACCGTGGGCTCAGCTCCTATTTGAGAGTTTCGAAATTTTCTAGCTCAAAATTTTCTATCCCTTCTAATCGCATTTGTGAGGGTATTCTTAAACAATGTTCGACTGGAAGAATTGAGGAATGAAATCGAACTGCTCGTTGAGTGGCTTTCGTAAACACATTTTATGTATTAATTCAGTCTTCAAACTTTGGCAATACCCATGAATTATAAAAAGCCGTTACTACTACAGGAAGGTATATATTTACCAGTAGTGCATAATTATGGCCAGCAATAACCAGTTTGTTAAATTCATTTCTAGTTACATTAACACCATGTACATGTTACTTTTTCACCTACAATATCGATATCACAATGGGAAAGTTGTAACTCTTTAAGAATAATTTGCGAATATTAAGAGAGGAGACTCATGTGTACTAAAGTATAGCAGCGTTAATAGCTTAGATATCTCTCTGATGCTGCATGAGGTATTTTCATCCCTACGAGTTGCGAACATTCGCTTTCAAAAGATGAGTGTTTTTCCTACAATTCCTAATTGCCTTTTTTCGGAAGTTTTAAAATAGCTCTTTCTGATAAATAATGAATCAGGAGGAGGTTACTATTATCTTGTAAAGCTTCTTTTCCAAAACATTTGGAAAAAATACAAGTAAGCTAAAGTTTCGATAAAAATATACTCTATCGCATGCTATTATGTACTTTGCAAACACTTTTCGGAAAGAAGTGTAAAAAAATTTTCCACTATACTGGCCAGCCATACGTGATCCGGTAGGTCTATTAGCTACGCCTGAACAGTCTATAGGTAACCGGCGGCAAGAACGTGTACTAGGTCGAGGGGACCTGTCAGTGCGACGTGACTATACAGGCGACCGACGAGCGATTGAAAACCGACCAATCGGAATTTCAGTTCATAAGGCGAACCCACCCGGTTGTAGACTATTCAAGCTTGACCGACAACAAATTTTTATGTAAATATTATTATATCCTTCAGAAGCTATTGCAAGATACCTTGACGAAGAACCATAATAGAGGAGAGAGCACCTCCCCGGGGGAGTCCCCAACAACAACCTGCCTCCATAGGCTTCTGCCTGTGATCCTGGGGCGAGTTCTCGTTCGCTACTCTGATAGCCGTTAGCATCATATTCTGCTATTATTCACATGCTCCTTACTCTTTGGATAGCTTCAGTGAATTTTCTATTGGCAACATCGACCCGTCATAGGGCAAATAAGCAGAACTATGAAGAATCTTCGTAACTCTCTATTGACTTTTTATTGTTGGTTTGACCGATGTGGTGTCGCTTTGTATAATTCGTTTACTACGATAGTCTATTGATATACGATAGGTCAGCATGTCAGCAAGTTTAAGCCTGTGAAAATGTCCTACATTCATTGATGCAACGAGTAATTAGTTCGGTGGTTTCTTTACAATGTTGCAATTTTATTTGGGAAATATTGCATTTTGTCTACGCTTCAGATGAAGATGCCGCGGGCTGTAGAACTGAAACTTTTAATGTGACGGTGCTGAGCACGTAATGGTTGGTAACTAGTTCAGGACCGTTGCGAATTTGGAAAGTTTACGGTTTATTACCTCTTTCTCCTTCTTCTCTAACGAGCGACAACCACGTCGAAGCGTTGAAGTTACTCTGAACACAGTGCATTAATGCCATTACGTTTCTCCACTGAGAGCCAGAGCAAGTATTTACGAAGACAGCACAAGGATCTCCTCGGGGTCCGTCGCTACCATCCCACACATCGTTAAGGAACGTGGAGATTGCCTGACCTGTGTCGACCTACAAAACCTAGCCATCGGCTTTGATAGCCTTGGCTGCAAATGACGACTTAGTAGTGGCCGGCCGTGCCCTCTTTATTTCCCTTTGGATTGCAGATGCACCAGACTCAACTCACGAGTTGTGGTTTCCTGGCAGCGAAAATCCCCTTTTACCGAAACAAAGCTAATAACAAGTCGGGAAACCGGATGCTATACGCTTCAGGTACGAAAGGTTTGTGTATTGAGATTCATAGCCTTGAATTTGCAAAGAAGTGGCAAATTTCACCTATTATAACTTTGTTAGTAATAGTGCGATTTCCGCCAAACTAGGTAGGATTATGCTATGTAGTATAGGTATAGCCAACATTACTGTAAAATTTCGTGGGCCTAAGATGAACTTAAGGGGAATTTTGCAGCCAATTACTAAAAATTATAGTAATATCCAATAATTATAGTAATATACTACATTAACTTTATTTGAACAGATGTATGGAAAGTATTTCGGAGCCCAGGCACCATATAGTCTCAGCCTCCGGTTCTTTTCAGATCTTTCGGTTGAGTAATTTCTGAGAATGGGTCCGTTAAAGAAATTACCATTTTCGACCCCTCGCACTCCCCAGCTTTCCAACAAATGTCAAAACCGGCTTCGAAAAGTACTAATTGCAACCTCACATGACTATGTGGCGCAGCAGGATTAGCAACATTCGAAATTTACTTCGAAATTTATTTCGAATGTTGTTACTGCGAGTGGATAGATGACGCCGCCGGCGCTCTCCGTGTCTTTTTTAGAACTCGCCAGGAGAGGGGAGAGCCAGGGGTGAAAAATTGCCGTTGGTTGGAGACAGAGGGACCGCATGGGAAACCAACCGGCCTCTTCTGCGCCAACCATCATACAGTGTACACGCAATCGCAAGTAACGGCTTTGAACTAAAAAAGAAAAATATTTTATTCGCCTTGTTTTGCTATTCGCTTGTTACCTTTCTCGGTGAATTTGAAGTTTTCGAAGTATTCGTAAGGCATATTCAGTTCATAATCCTCAGGCAAAGTCGAAACACTCCCCAACGTCATGGATCGTATGGAGCCGTGTACAAAGGTAAACAACTTGTTGCGAAAGTTATCGACAAATTGCAAACGAAGCAAAATAGGAGAATTTTTTGTTGTGCAGCGGAGACAGCGTTGTGGCCGGAGCTCAATTGAAGTGAGTAAAATATTTTTCCAAAACTATATTTGGGGAAAATGTATGGGGACCTCCCCTTAAATTCCACGTAAAAGGATGTAACTCACCGTATATGTGAGTCTTCACACTTCCCACCTTTCCACTGAATTTGATGTCAATCGCTACAACAGTCTCCGAGAAAAATGGGTGTGACGGACAGACAGACAGACAGACGGGCAGGCAGGACAGACAATAAAAATGGGGTTGCCCGGTGCTCACAGTTCACAGTCATGTCTGGATGCCCATGCACCGTTCTATGTGGTTTCCTTTTCACTAAATATGCTCATGTGGGATATCAAATTAAAGATCTCGATTATTACTTGCATACCGGCTTCAGTTCTGACATTAAATGGAAAAGGTTTGAGGGCTTCATGAACCCATTCTCAGAATCTACCCATCCAAAAAATAGGGAAAAATCACAAAGTTGCAGCTACACCGTGCCTAGGCTCCAAAATACCGTCGATACCGACATATGTTCAAATAAAGTTAATAATGGTACCTATATCCTTTCCTTTAATCCTTTTTACAATAATTTTTATTAATTAACCGTACAACCCCCTTTAAGTTCATCCTAGAATCATTTGCAGTAGTATAGGCTCTAACATGATGAAATTTGATAGAAATCGCGCTATTACTAACAAAGTCTTAGTAGGTCAAAGTTGTAGGTTTAGTGCAAATTTTAAGACTTTGAAGGTCAGTATCACGCTAAAGTATATTCACTTTAGCATACATAATATATGCGTATACATCGCGTGTAGTTCTTCTGTTTTAATAATGATTCCTTTCATTTCATACCGCTTTCATTAAAGACAAATTCCAGCTGTTTCCACAAATTATGAATATCCAACTAATACATGTATACCAACTTTTTTATTATAAGTTTCTCTACCCTGTGCTCCTTTTGGAGGTCACGTATTCAATTTGGAGTGGATTTGGGAAAGTTTCAAAGTGAAACGTCTAGACCATACATTCATATGTTTGCTGCATGAAATCCATCAATATAAATTGATTTCAACCTTCAAATTATCAACTCTATTTGGTCCGTTTGAGACTTTGTGCATCCCAATCAGGAGCAGATACATACGACTATAATGTAATTCCACTCATTCCATAGAATTCGAATTTCGCTCTGTTTGCAAGTAGTCACACTCTCAACTACTTGACAAATAACTCTCTAACGGTTGACGTTGAACTTTCGAATGTTGTCTTCCCAACCGTAACTGAAACATCAAACCACTACCAGAGTACAATATGTAGGACTCCTTCACATTAATATGGAAACAGTGTAGTGAGTTTATTTGAGACACCTTTAGTACGAGAATAGGTAGAATCTTTCAAATTTTGCAGTGACAAGCACAAAGAGCGTCTCTAAGATAAAACTCTTAGGACTTTCTGCATCTAATATAAAAAAACTTATCCAATAACGAAAGATTTCATCTAACAAATTACCATAATAGAATTCAATATAACATTACCTGCAAATACGTTATCCACTTTCGAGGAATTCACTGTTTAACCTAAATCTCGCACTGAGAAAGACGTTCTTCGATCTAAGCAGATCATCAATATCCTTCAGAAGTGGATTCTCGTTTGGTATCAATCTCAAACTATCAATCAAAATCAAAGATCTAAGAAATTAGGTTCTCGTCGGTAGAAAGAAGACTCGTGCAGAGATTACTGAAGCGAAAACGTGTCTACGGTGAAACCGCAATACCGAAAGTAAGGGAAACTTTCCTAGAAGTCATAGTTCCCATCCTTGAAATTTACCGTGTAACTCATAGCGTCTGCTTAAAGTATCAAGATTTATATATCCTTTTAGCTGAATTGTGATTTGAAGTTGAGCTTGTATTTAAGGTGAGTGGGTGCAGTCTCCGTATCTTCTCTAAAAAGGCATGGCACAGTGCGTTTTATGAGGCAATAAATGAATAATCGCAGGATATGTGTGAAAGTAAATCGCTATAATTTATTCCTTTATCTATTATCAGTCTGTCTTTAGGGATAGCGCTTCAATAGTAATTATTAACGTAATCACTTAATTTAACTTCCGCTTCTGATGGATATCAAAACAAATGAGCTGAATCTCCTGCAGTTACATTCCGGGATGAGCGTTCAATCTTCCCTCAAAATTTAGCTCGTTATGTGCGTATGTTCCTCTATAAAATCCATTAAAAGCCGACATGATCCCATTTTACGCCAAACTATCAAAATCCAGAATTAGTCAATTTTCCTAACACTGCATCACAGAGTGATTAGCGAAAACCACATAGTGTCTGCTGCATTAATTTAAGCTCTAAGTCTTCACTATGCATACTTATCTTGATTAAGAAATATCAGCCAAGCTCATTGCCCTTTGTAGGGAAACGGCATTAAAGGAATCATTACTGGTTGCAATGTTTATACTTGTGCAATCAATCTTCGAGTCTTTACAACAACTCTGGCAGCAGAGTTTACAGTGCTCCGGGACTATCTCTACTACAATTGCAATAGTCAGCTTCAGATGGTGGCGTTATTGATTTTTGCAGGGAATTGAAATACTATATACATATGAGCACATAACAGATGCATATGCTCATCGGAAATTGCATCAGCCCAGCTGCACTTCATTTCTACATTGACATGGCATGCAACTGATGCGGACTAGATTGGTTGGTTAGTGGACAATGGTTTGCCCAGTTCTTAGCGGTGATGCCCATTATGACGTATTGATTCGTTGTCATATCAATGATGTGTAACTGGGTGGAAACTCAACTCTAGAGCCGTCGATATTAATTTACATTGATGCTTATGTAAAAAGTGTCCTTATCGATTTGATGTTTCGTTCAAGAGACCCTTGAAAGGTCCATAAAGTCAAATTTTTAGTACGAACCATTACTACCAAACGGATGGTTTTTGTTAGTTTAATGTTTGCAATTTAACGGATAATTACAATGTGACGTCCGCATTGGTCGAGCATAGACTTTACACCGTGTTTGAATCTTGGTTGATACATGGTCCTGGGGGATGTTGCAGGGGCTTGGTTGCGGACATGTGGAGAAGGATCTACCAGGTATGCAAAGGGAAACGATGTCATGAGATTTTCGGCATTAACATGAACGGGAATACATGTATGAGCGTTGCTTACGAGGGGGCTATTTCAATACTTTTTGGAAAACTGTCTGGATTGCTCTTTTCCTGAAGTAACCAAAGAAAGATTGAACTAATCCCCAACATTTTTTCTTTCAGCCTTTTATGAATTATGGCGTAGTAACTGGGAATGAAACATCTCATCTGCCGTTGGAAATGCAGTACGTCTTCTAAACTGTCAGCTCCGTGGACGACGCCTCCATGTTTGTCAAAAACTTTGTTGTCCGTTATGCTTGTACGTCCTTGAAATTTTCGTAGATTTCAAAGTTGCATTTGATTATTTAAATTGGTCAATTGTGTTGACGAAACTTCATAAATCAAGTTGCCAGGTATTAGCTCTTTAGAAGAGCTAGTTCTATCCTTTCCATTCATCCAAGGCGTCAATGAGTGTATGTGGATGAATGTGGCACACACAATGATTTACCGCTCCTGATGATGAATGAAATATTGATGGAGCTTAATTCAGTAGTTGGATGCGCCGCATACACGAAAGATATCCACATTCTTATTGAAGGGAGTACTCGACTTGAGCTCTTATATAGGAATATTTCAGGTCCGCTCCGCCGATTTGTGCTAAATTTGTTAGCAGCATGCACAATATTATAGCCTATATTACTGTTTCAAGCTTAGACACTATATAATGGCAGTTTCGTGATTTTTTCAGATTTTTCGGTTGAGTAGTTTCTGAGAACAGGCCTGGGAAGGAAATTATCATTTTCCAGTCCACGCTTTCACCTCTCCTCCATCAAATGTCAACAAGCTGGGAAACCGGAAGCTAGACGCTTCAGGTATGAAAGGTTTTGGGTATTTCTTTCATAAAGAGATTTGAATGTGCATTTGTTCCATTAGTATGTAGCACGTAATATATGCATATATTTTGTGAAAATACCCACTTTCAAGTGATATTGACATTCAAAGTCTTGATTTTGCATAGAAGCGATAGCTTTCATATATTATAACTTTGTTAGTAATAGTGCGATTTTCAAATTTGGTAGGATCCTGCTCTATACTGTAGCCTATATTGCTGCAAAATTTCATGATTCTAGAATTAACTTAAGGGGGGTTTTCCAGCCAATTACTAAAAATTATATTAATGTACTATTATTAACTTCATTTGAACAGGTATCGGTATAGAAGGTATCTCGGAGCCTAGGAACCATATAGTGGCAACTTCCTGATTTTTTCAGATTTTTCGGTTGAGTAGTTTCTGAGAATGGGTCCGCTAAAGAAATAATCACTTTCAAACCACCGCACTTCCCACCTTTCCAATAATAATAATAATAATCGTTGGCGCAACAATCCATGTTGGATCAGGGCCTTGAAGTGTGTTAGAGCACTTCATTCAAGACCGTAACGGTACACTAGGAGGCAATGTGGTCAGCATTGCGCTCGCCCGAGATTATTACCCTGATTTGACTCAGGTACTCATTCACAGCTGAGTCGACTGGTATCCGACGTCAAATCACGATACAAATTCCACTGCCACCAGTGAGATTTGAACCACGACCCGCCGCACGACAGCCTTGTGCTCTAACCACTCAGCTATCCGGACACTTTCCAATAAATGTCAAAATGAAGACTCCACATGACTATATTTGATGAAAAAAAAATTTACACCCCCTTTTTGCATGTATGGGGAACCCCCCGCCCCCCCGCCCCCCTTAAATGCTACATGAAAGGATGTAACTCACTACATGCATGAGCGTTCACAGTTCCCTCCTTTTTACCAAATGTGGTGTCAATCGCTACAACCGTCTCGGAGAAAAAATGCGTGTAACGGACAGACAGACAGTCAACTGATTTTAATACACGAAATCTTGAAAATGAGACAAGCATTAGAAAGTACAATTGAAAATTTTTCATTTGATACTTTACATGATCTGGTAAGAAAAAAATTACACCTCTCTTTTGCATGTATGGAAACCCGCCCCCTTTCCTCTCTACCAAATTTCATATCAACAAGGGCAACGATTTCTGAAAAATGGGTGTAATATATTCAAACAAACATATATAAAGACAGATAGTTTTGTTTCATACAAAACCTTAAAGACCTTGTTGAATGGCAGCTTACGTCATCTGTTATTGTTGAATTCGAATGAAGCGTGCTTGGAGTCCCAGAAGAAAGTGACATACGTGGGAGTAACTTGCTCTAAGCATGTGAGCTGCTGAATATATAGATGTGGGACTGTTTGTCGCTTATTTGCATACTGTTGCAATGACGATGAAGGTAGAAAATTTCCCTCCACGTCTCAGCGAATGGCGTTGTTAGCGTATTTTCCTCTACATACAGAGGTAATTCAGGGTGCATTTTTGGTTCAAACAGATGATGTAAGTTGCAACCAGGTGAAGGCATTAGGTTCGTTTTCGGTCAAAAAGTTGCAGTCAACGTTATATTTGATATGAGCTGCTGTCTTGTTAGCAGTGATACGCTTCACACGCTAATGCATTTCCACGTTCTGCCTTCCGACGCCTGAGAGAGTTGCTCGACGCTGCTTCATTGACAGCTAGTATGGCTAATACTAGCTGGAGTGGACAGCCATCAGTTCTGTATTTTGTGTTAGTGTTATCTTGTGATATCTTATGTGTTGTATGCCGATTCTAGTTCAACGGTAGGGGAGTGTCATTCCCACGTACTCCAGGAGCGCAATCAGACCTGACCATCTTGAGTGGCTGTTGCCACGAAGCCGCACCGGAGGTTGTTTGCGGTTGGTTCTTTTGTAGGGTGATTTTGCTTATGCCCATATGTGGGTTCTGCTTTATAACTCAGACACCATACCTGCTACTTGTGGCAGCGGTATTAGATAAACCCCGCATCCATTATTTATGCATGCTGGGCCTGCATCCTATACTATTACCGTTATGTTAGCCATAGTGTTGCTCTGATTGTGGTCATAAAACCCATTCGGAGAGGACTGCGGAATTATGGCAGGCATCCAAGTTAAACCCCAAGGTTTTCACATTGTAGTACCGTAATCTTATTATATGCATTGAAGTTATGAGCGATGATAAAGAAACTTAAGCATAGTCTCATTGAAAACCTAATCGGAAAAAATCACTATATAGAAAGACCCCGATTGAATTTAGGTATTAATTCATATATTATATAATAAGAAATGAAACTGAAGTAAAGCTGAAGACAAAGATATTCCGAGTTTGACAACAGACAAGTGTACATACATACACGAAGTGTGTTCGAGCACTTCATTCAAGATTGTAACGGTACACAACAGTACACTGTAGAAGGTAATATGGCCAGCATTGCCCTGGCCGGAGATTACTACCTTGATTTGGCCCATTTACAGCTGAATCGAGTGGCATCCGACATCCAGTTACGATCATCAACATAGAAAAAGTCTGCGACAGTTTCTGGTAAGGATCCTAAGAGACTGAATAATTAACTTGCTTCCTAGTTTACCCAAAGCTCTTAGTGGAGTTAAATAGTTAAGATTGAAGCAGGTTCTGCCGAATAAGTAGATTGTATCGCATTGTCTCGGTTTGAATTAAAATTTAAGGGATCTTTCCTTATCGATTGGCCTTCAAGTGTCCGATGGCTTAGCAGTTAGAGCTTGCGGAAGGTCGTAGTTCAAATCTAATAATCCTGGGTGATCGCAATGCTTACCATATTGTGTCGTACAGTGTACCGTAGCTCTGTAATCTCTCGTTGCAATCTTGAAAGAAGTACTTTAATACACTTTAAGGCCCCCTAACTGGATTGTCCCGACAACGATTTTTATTATTATTATTTAAGGATTAACACTATATCGGGGTTCTTCCAACGATTAACATATACCCGACCTGTCGCGTTCTGGGTTCCTACATAAGTTTCATTAACGACTCTGATCTAATCACCAACAATCTACAATTTCAACTGGAACATTCCTTTCACAACTGGAGGAACAAAAGTAATATTTTTCATTAAAGAGATGCTACCACTTTCTCACTATAATGTAAATATTCTCGGTGAACGGGTCTCCAAGCGTAATTAATAAAATACTATTTTAGGAATACACCTTGACATAAATTTTGACAGAAACACTGTAATTAAACCTATTCTAAGATACAGAGAAAAAATTAGGTAGCTTCCTGTCAATTAAATTTGCGAATTTGGGTTGTTTTTAGCTATTCTTTCTACAAAGGAAGAAAGGGCGTAAATATTTTTCCAAAGTTCGCACTCAAGATGGGTATTCATCTTTGGAATATTAATAGTCAGCCTTCTTCCACCCATTGAGTAAAAGTAGAAACTCTAAAGCTACTGGAGGTCTACAAGGATTTGCTCTGGTTGAACATTGATAGTAAAGATAATTTTATTTTTCATTTGAGGAAGCAGATGGCATAAGCTTGTTATGATGGCTTTCCATACTATCCGCCAGAGGTGAAATTTCACCGGTTCCTATGCGATTCAAAATTATGATGAATTAAGCCTTGAACCTTTTCAGCTTTTCCGCGATGATGAGGAAGAGAAGCTAGCCATCGCAAACTCGTTTGCGAAAATGTATTTGATTGCAAAATTGCTGTTATTTGGATTTGCTTTTGCTATCATCGCCCACGCCAGGTTCGAACTATCAACCGGGTTTGCGACTTCTCACGTTCTTCGATCCGTCTCCAGGTTACCATAGTAAATCAGGTCTTCTCACGTCCTTTTGGGACATGGTCGAGAGCACAACGCACACCCGAGGTAAAACCGTTTTTATTGGCGGTCCATTGCTGTTTAATGTTCATGTCGCCTGACTTGTAAGATAGCTTTCCCATTAACTTTGGGGGCTGAATTTCTACTCTTCTGCAAAAAGATGCAGTAGCCACACTCAAACGAATGTAACTGATTTTTTAATAAGCACATTCGGAAGATAACTCTTGAATTTACTACTGATCGCAATGTCTTCAATACGAATCGTTCTTTGCTACCAACCAGCAGAAACCCAATTGACCGTTGTTTTTGTGGACACCAAGCCTACCTAGTTCTTGGCACTCACATTATTCATTATGATCACAATTCTACGTTTAAAAAAGCTCTCCTGAACTGCATGTCACTGCTCATTGTAAACATGCTTCTTCTCTTCATCGGAATTCGGCATTGGTAGCACTGCCAAATCCTGTGAGAAGCTGGCTTCCAAGATAAATGAATCCCCTTTACGGTGGTGGTCAACAACTATTTGATACCTGATTGGCATCTACTGCCCCTAGGATTTTCAGAATACAAAGGAAAGTGCTTCAGAAGGAAGAGGAATACTCCCCATTTCATTTCGCCTAGGCCCAGAATAATCAGCTTCTATGGCTACCATACAAGTTGAGGAAAGAGAAAGTTTCGACAACGATGAGCATACGTACTTTCCACAAACTCATTATATCCCGTTTTCGATAGGTAAAGATTGTAACCGTGAAGTTAATTCCTATCAGAGTCGTTGTTGACTTTTCCGTATCTAAATCTCTTTTACGATCTTTTACAAGAAGCAGAGAATATTCTGAGTGTATTCTTGTAACGTAGGTTAATAAGCTAATTAGACAGTTTTTGGCTCATATATTGAAATATTTGTACCTTATGGAAGTTTGGGATCTTCAGCGGAGGAGAATGGTTGCTACTTTCAAAAATCAAAACTCACGGAGCATTCGTATTTATTTACAGTAAATTGATTGTATTCAAAAATGAGGGAGAACAAAGACAAACCCGCCAGTATTGAGTTCAGTCAATTGGTACAAAGCAAAAAATTTGTTTAACATCTTAAGTATTCAGCCGATCAATGAAGTTTGACTAATAATTATTCAAATCGGTACTTGAGTTTACGTTGGTCCCACTTTTATGGAACCCGACCTCTGGTAAACAGATCTGGTAGCACAATCTTGAGTATCAGCTATATCGGAGTGGTCTACTATCCAGATTCTGAACAATCCAATCCATCCAATCAGTGAATGTTAAGCATCAAGTAGCGGCAGACTTAAATTAACTGACTTCATATGATGGTATCTTTTTGTGACAATTGGTTTTTGTATCAGATTTCGTCGCTATTTCTTCGCACAGATTCTGCTGTTGGCGGGAAAATTTCGTCGCCCGAAATATAGTCGAGTTCATAAACGAATTTTTCTGTAATAGTTCTGAACCAGATCCTCTTTCTATGGCTGACCTATTTCCTGTAACCTCAAGAAACTCGAGGTCCTCTAAAGACCATTTCTCTCTTTTGCTGATTATGACATAGTGCATATAGTATGTATGGCTTGCCAAAGGTAAACATGAATATTATACGAATCGCAAGCATAGCCACTCGTTTTTCAAGAAGAGAAGGAGGATTTTCTGTGAGAAGGCTACAGTATAGCGTCAGCTCACTTTCTTCACTTGTGCCAAAGGTGCGATAACGCAGCTCAACATATTACCACATTACATATTGTGTGCATGGCGTTTAATTCCAAAAAGTAGAATGCTTGTAATATTAGATCTTAAAAGAGTGTCGGTTTATAGGAAAACTACAGAAAATACGAACTGAGAAGTTCTCACCGTTTAATTCATAAGAACTTAGAATAAATATTTGCTAATAGTTTTGGACAGCATTGTAGAACCTTGGATTTGATTTTAATATTACCCCATAACGTCATAAGCTGTTTGCAATGTCGTTGGCATCGAAATCATTTAGCACTTTTTAGGGTTCAGCTTTTTTTAGTATCCAGTATGATATCACGTCTTTCTTGGGGTTCATCTTTAATTACATTTGGAGAATCCTGAATTATTAACTAAAAGCGACCACAAAGAAACTAGGCAGGTTAGTTCTAACAGATTCTGGAGTATCTATCATCCTAATTCCAATTAGGAAAGGGTCTCTAGTAGAGAACACATGATCGCTCCTGTTCAGCCGACTACTGAAGCAGCCCCTTGAATTGCTTATTTTTTGCAGAACAGACAAAATTTCTGTGTGAGAATTTGTATTTTCCTGTTTTACTGTTTACATTTCCTCCATCCCCATAAATAATTATCCCAACATTTTCTCCAGCAAGGTTTAAGCCATGGAATTAAAAATACCGTCCCCAATTCCTTAATTTTTCAGACTCCATCTGTCGAAAGGTACTAGGGTGAAAAAAAAACAAGTTTTTCTTCAAATGTCTCCCAAATGGTCACAACCTTCACATTAATCTCTTATGATTTCTCCCCTCTTAATGTTTACTAGAAGCCGGGGAGTATTCATTAGGGATATTATTTTTCATTCAATTCTTTTTATAGGAAAGTGGGTCATCCGGCCTTTTAAGAAACCTCTTGCAAAAATGTAAATATTCAAAACAACTCACAATACTTGAATTTAGTAAAAGAAAGTATGGAATGCTCAAGATATAAGGTGGCGCAGGGGATCCAGAAACTAAAATTTTATGCACTGACCTTCATTGAACTCGATTTCAAATAGTCAGCAGCATCTATTCGTTTCAAATCTGAGCGACGGTATTCTTTCCATACATGCCTCTGCGGCGATATGTTGCAGAATTATTGATAATAATAATAATCGTCCACTGATTTGAAATAAACGAGCTTTCTTTAGATTTTAAACAATATTTAACAGAAGCGATGCACATATTTCATAGCTGGTAAAAAGGAGGGTATTTTTGAAAAAGTAGATGACAATTGAAGAAAAGTAAGTTTCGCTTCATTTATTGCAATAAAACTACATTACGAGTGCAGCGTTCACAGTTTTTTGCACTACGTGCTGTAAAAATGGAACTATTCAATATTTAACGTTAAATGCGGGACTACTCTGCCTCGCACAGGAAGATTAGTGTACATATCCTATTGCTATATCAGTTAGCAATAGTAGTTGGTATGTTCTTATTGAGGAAAACTCTTGGACTTTTAGTCGAATTTCTAGGAAGCAGCTTTGCGAAAGTTTTTCAACGAAGGTGAATACCAAGGACCATCCTGAGTGACCAGAGACGACCAAGAGGGGAGAGCTATCCTATAAACCTAAAAAGAATGCGAAATTGACCGTGGGTATACGCCTATACTAACCAGGCTCAAGAATCTGGGAGGGGAGGGTTTGGTGTTTTGGGCACTTCGATCCCTCATGTGTCATTACACCAAAATTCACGTGTCCTTTCCGATGCTTAGGTCCGCAAAGGAATCTAAAATGCACAAACGGGGATTCACGCGATCATAGTAATCATCGTTGGCGTAACAATCCATATTGGATCAGCGCCTTGAAGTGTGTTCGAGCACTTTATTCAAGACCGCGACGGTACACTACATCATCATCATCATCAACGCGCAACAACCGGCATCCGGTCTAGGCCTACCTTAATAAGGAACTCCAGACATCCCGGTTTTGCGCCGAGGTCCATCAATTCGATATCCCTAAAAGCTGTTTGGCGTCCTGACCTACGTCATCGCTCCATCTCAGCCAGAGTCTGCCTCGTCTTCTTTTTCTACCATAGATATTGCCCTCACAGACTTTCCGGCCTGGATCACCCTCATCTAAACGGATTAAGTGACCCGCCCACCGTAACCTATTGAGCCGGATTTGATCCACAACCTGACGGTCATGGTATCGCTCATAAATTTCGTCGTTATGTAAGCTACGGAATCGTCAATCCTCATGTAGGAGGCCAGACATTCTTCGGAGGATTTTTCTCTCGAACGCGACCAAGAGTTCGAAATTCTTCTTGCTAAGAACCCAAGTCTCCGAAGAATACATGAGGGCTGGCAAGATCATTGTCTTGTATAGTAAGAGCTTTAACCTTATGGTGAGACGTTTCGAGCGGAACAGTTTTTGTAAGCTGAAATAGGCTCTGTTGGCTGATAACAACCGTGCGTGAATTTTAACATCGTAGCTGTTATCGGTTGTGATTTTCGACCCTAGATAGGAGAAATTATCAACGGTCTCAAAGTTGTATTCTCCTATCCTTATTCTTCCTGTTTGACCAGTGCGGTTTGATGTTGTTGGTTGATTGATTTTCGGTGCTGAGGTTGCCACCATATACTTTGTCTTGGCTTCATTGATGTGCAGCCCAAGATATCGTGCCGCCTGCTCGATCTGGATGAAGGCAGTTTGTACGTCTCGGGGGGTTCTTCCCATGATCTCGATATCGTCAGCATAGGCCAGTAGTTTGGTGGACTCAAAGAGGATCGTACATCTTGTACTTACCTCAGCATCACGAATCACTTTCTCGAGGGCCAGGTTAAAGAGGACGCATGATAGGGCATCCCCTTGTCGTAGATCGTTGTTTATGTCGAATGGTCTCGAGAGTGATCTTGCTGCTTTTATCTGGCCTCGCACATTAGTCAGGGTCAGCCTCGCCAGCCTTATTAATTTCGTGTTGATACCAAATTCTCTCACGGCCGTGTACAGTTTCACCTTGGCTATGCTATCATAGGCGGCTTTAAAGTCGATGAATAGATGGTGCAACTGTTGTCCATATTCCAACAGTTTTTCCATCGCTTGCTGCAGAGGTAAGTTAAGTCCTTGAGGGTTTAACATGAGCACCTGTCCGGACGACTTAATCCCACGATCTTCTTAAGACACGGATTGATTCTGTGACCACAATCAGAGCCCCGCTGAGGCAAGCAACAACGGTACCAGTCTATACCAAGTGCATGGTTTAACATTCATACTGGTGGATGCAAAACATACCTACCGTGTTGAAACCCAACACCGCGCCGAGGCCCGGAGATCTCTTCTCGCTTGAGCATAACTACAACCCCCATAAAACTCCCACTAGGGGGCCAACCGCAAGCAACCGAGCTGTACTCACATACAACGGGAGTTCACCCGAAGTATGAGAGTCCAGGGGCTATCCCGGTTCCCATGGTACCAATATAGCTCTGGTAAGGTTTCGTGACCAAATTGCCAGTTCAAATGAGTCTCCGTGCAGACTCGGGTCTGATCGCCCTAATTAGGCCTTCCGTTCCGTTGCTAGCTTACATTCATCGTCAAACCAGCCGTTTCGACTTTTTTTGCGGCTGGGGCCAAGTACCTTTGTGGCCGTGTCAATGATAACATTCTTCAAGTAGTTGTGAAGATCATTTGTTGATGCTTCACCCCCAAGACCTCTGTTAACTACAGTTATTGCGGCATCCATTTTCCTGTTATAGGTGTCGCGGAGGGCTGTGTTGTGAATGGCTTCAGTATTCACTCTCACCTGATTGTCAGAGGGGATTGTAGGTGGTGTCGTAATTCGAGCTCGGAGCACCATGCCAACGAGATAGTGGTCCGAGTCTACATTGGCTCCCCCATATGTTCTGACATTCATCAAGGCTGAGAGGTGGCGGCGTTCAATCAGCACGTAGTCAATTTGGTTGAAAGTGGTCTCCTGGTATACTTAGTGTAGATATCTCTTCTCGGCCTAGCTGGTAAGCAGATTTCAGTCCATAGAGGTTGCGCACGTTCTATACGAGAATACACAAATCGTGTAGCCTGTTTCGTTGACGAGTCCGTCTAGTCCGAGGCTTTGGAACAGTTCATTTTTCCTTCTAGGAATATCGGCTCTGCTCTACCCTCAAACTCTAGGACCACTTGCGGCCGCTTCTCCTGTTTTCGCGGAGGTTCACTTACAGCTTTTTCTACCTACAGTTTACCGTTTTGAAGGAACTACCAATGATCTCCACATAGTGATGGAGACAAAATTTAATAGAAGGACTGTTTGAGGTGGTTAATGTTCTTCTCCCGGTTTTGATTGTGCCACTTTAAAGGTCTTCGTAACAACCTGTCCATCAAGTTGGGGGTTGAGTTATCAACTTAGGGAAGCTGCTTTATCGTTATAGTGACTAAAATAACACTCAGTTCGATGGTTAAATGAGGAGAAAAGCTATAGTTTCTGATAATGCATATAATAGTATGTTGGCTTAACATAATCTATTAAAAAGAACTTTAAATCGTTTCAACCCCTTCCAATCGAATTTAGTATCAATTAGCGCAGCAGTAATTGCCATCGGAATTTGTAAGCCTAAGGACAAAGGACCAACTGCTGGCCCTTCGTAGCGAGTAGAGACAACTTCGACAACACATGCACATAATCAAACGTAAATTCATTACCGTCGCCCAATGTACAAGTACACCACACACTCCATTCACTCCCCAAGTCCTCCGCAACAACTCCATTTGTGGTGCTCTAAGTAATGTCATGTTGTTGCTGGCGGCATGGGTGAGCCCTTGATTGTAATATATAATTTGTTATGATTTCTCTGAACCGGCACTTAATTAATTCTGTGCGGCTATATCATGCTGTGCTGGCACGTAAACCGAAGGCTACTTGGTCTCTTAAAGCGTTCATAATGGTTTTGGCCAGGATATTAGAGGACAGCATTATGGTCTAGTTTACACAGCAAGTGGTCGTGGTCGTTTGCAGCTTACTAAGCAAGTGGAGTGTTCCGAGAGTGCGGCGGCAGCGTAAAATCCGCAAAAGAAGTTGACGTCATTACAAGGAATTGTTAGCAGCTGCAAAGTGTTTGGTAGGGTGAAAGCTCAATTAAGGGAATGTATGACGCCTATAATTAGTTATGCGCAATCAGGAGTCAGATGGTTATTCAGTGATTATGTCCATCTATTTTAAATTGCATCTTTCAGTTAAAAGGGGCTTGGACCAAGTTTTCTGTGGATTTATTTATAGAATTGTTCCATTTTCATTATTGATGTGTTATAAATGATTAAATTTGCATGCGTTTTTATTGGTGAGTCTATTTCCTTATTTTCGCAGAAACGTTAGGCCAATTTAAAACTTACCATTTGCGCTCCCTAAACATTAAGTTCGATGACTTTACTAGAAAAACCGTTATGGGATTAACCCCTATATCAACATGTTTTCTTCTTTCAGCGCCAGATTCCAATGGGGTGCTACATAAAGAACGTCCGAATCAACCCAAATATGCGCTACCATCGCTTGAGACACCGCAGAATTCATGGAAGTAAGTATTCAGTTTTTAAAGACGAAATATAATAATAATGATAATAATATTTAACTATTTAAACTGTCGATATACAATATTCCTATCAGAGGCATGTAAAGTTGTCTTGTTTACAAATATGAGTAGATAGCAATTCGCTTTTTCTTTCTGGAAGATACACATCACTTGGATGGAAACATTCGTTCAAGGCGTATGGAAAGTTTCCTATTATTGGGCAAAATACATTGATTGTTACATTTTCTATCTTATGGAGTCCAGTGGAATGTCTGCTTGACGAGATAAGCTTCCTACAAGAAGCATATCTCAGTTTATCATATTTACGTCAATAGTTGAAAATTTGAAGAGCAACTGCGTGCAGTCTAGAGAATCGATTCTTAAGACGGTCATTCCGTGTAGAGGGGTTTTTCGTGGAGAACTGGATAAAGATACAAATGCGATTTTTCACCATATATTTATTAATATCTTGAGGCCGAAAGCATAGTTCATTATTTAAAAAAAATGTTTTTTACTTCTGCTACGCTAGAGGGCATTGTCATAATTTAAAGACAAAAAATAAACAGCATTTCAAGGTGCGAACTTAACACGGTTCGCTTACTAGAATTATTGTTTAACTTTTTAAGGTTCAATGTCGTCTGTTTTTTTTGGAGAGCCGGAAATCTTCATCACTGGTCACTGGTCTGGACACACCAGCGTGTGAGATTTTTATCCACTAAAACCACTCCCTGCCCCGCCGAACCACCATAAGGTATTACATCACGGGGCGGAGCCAGCTCACTCTAGGTTAATCCCATTTCTTCTACATACGGCACACGTGACCGCGCTTTTCTCCTTTCCTCTGCCTTTCGCAATTTATCTTGAATGTATGCATGGAGTTGACCGCATCCCAATTCTCTTGATGTGCTAGCATTTTCGACACCAGATTTTCTGGTACCAACACCTCTCCTAGAGTCTCCTCTAGATTCCTCCTTTCTTCCACAAATCTCGGACAGTGGAAGAATACATGCTGTGGGTCCTCTGGGACTCCATTACAATTTGGACAGTCGGGTGAGGTCTCCAAATTAAACCTGTGAAGGTATTGGAGATATCCTCCATGTCTCGTGAGAAACTGGGTGAGGTTATAATTAATCTCACCGTGTCGTCTCTCAAACCACTGCTTGATGGCAGGGATGACTCTGTGAGTCCACCGACCCTTTCCCGAGCGTTCCCACCGCTCCTGCCATCTATTTATGGATCTCTCCCTCTCAGGGTTCTTCGTCTGCAATAAGGGAGAGATTGGCTTCGCATGGTATATATACGCCATCTCATCTGCCAAGATGTCAATCGGTATCATTGCAGAGATGACAAATGCTGCGTCATCTGAAACAGTCCTGAAGGCAGAGCATACCCTCAGAGCTGTCCTCCTGTAGACTGCATTGAGTTTGCTAGTGTTAACTGACATCCGCAACGCCTCGCTCCAAACTGGGGTCGCATAGAGCATGATTGAGGTCACCACCCAGGTATGAAAGCTTTTGTTTACTTCTTCTGTGGGTATATTTGAGTGCAGAACTATCCCACTTGTATGTAGCCCGTTATGTATATGCATTTAACATGTCAGACTACTCACTTTAGTGTGATGTTGATAGTTGCAGTGAATTTACACGGTAAAGTCAACTTTGAGCTACTTTAACTGTGTTAGTAATAGTATGATTTTGATCAAACTTGGGGATAACATGCTTAATATTATATTCTATACTACTACAAACTTTTATAACTCTAGGATAAACTTAAGGGGGTTTTTGCTCAATTTCCCCAAAAATATGGTAATATACAATTATTAACTTCATTTGAGCAGATATTGATATGGAGAGTATTTTGAGGCCTGGATACCATATAGAAGCAACTTCATGATTTTTTTCAGATTTTTTGGTTGGGTAGTTTCTGAGAATGGGCCCGTTAAAGAAATCATCTTTCCACCTCACCCACTCCCCGCCTTTTTAACAAATCTCGAAACTAAGACCGGCATCAAAAAGTGCTAATCAAGACCTTTCATTTGATGTCCAACATGACTATATTCGGTGAAAAAAAAATTTACACCCCCTTTTTGCAAACAAAACCTTAAAAAACTAACACAATTATCCTAGTTTGCGAATTGTAAAAATATGTTCTGAATAAGTGTAAGAAATTTCAAAGAATTTCGTTGGATAAATTTTGGGCTTTTTAGATTGTAATTATTAACCATAAAACCTTAACTGACCACTAATTTCCTAAACCTAGTCAATAATACTTCGGTTCCTTAAAAAACACATGTAAAGCCTTGGCTTCAATTTTCGCTCTTTTAGCGAAGTCATTCAGACGTCGTTCGGAATTCGTACTTCATTGCCGCGGTCGACATAAACCTGACATACGAGACTTTAGCTTTTAGCACTGTAATTTCCGAACGACTCGGCATATCTAAAAATCACTTTGCCCATATATTCTACACTATATCTAAATACAATTGATGCCAAAAAAATCGATTCCTCGGATGCGACACACGGGATGACCACCCTAAGACAACGTTGTGATTATTATTGTTGATCTGAATGTCAAGATGGGCTTTGAAAACACCTTGATCGAGTATGGGAATTCGATCCCGATTTTTTTTGGGTACGGTAGGTGAATGGAGCCCCCCTCAGGAACGCCACTGGACTATCAATAAAACACCTCCCCATCCTCAGAGAGCTAGCCTGGAATCGTTTGCCACATTGCTTCGGGCTAGCTTCCAAAGATCTTAGGAGCCTTCAAATCAAGGAAATCCTTACACCGACAGAAGTGGAGAGGAGAAATTGAGTTCAAGGAACCCCCCATCATCCGGCTCCTCGACCTGCTGAGCTCTATGTTCTGCGCAACGAGAAGTAGCTGAACCAAATGCGCCCGGCTCCACTTGTCAACGCACCTCAGCATTACCTTGATAATGTTTTGTGAAAAGAGATCCACTGTAATTAAATAAAATTGTTAACGAATCCCATCCCACTTTCATAAGAAAAGAAAGTGTGACGGGCGTCCTCCATATCCCCATTGTAAAACACACAACCAGGAAATCATCCCTTCCCAATCTTGTGCAGGTAAGGCCGAAAATCTCCATGCCCGCTTAGGAGCTGAGTAGGGAAATATTCAGTCTCATCATGCTTTCGATTAAGTCACGCACCTATATTGTCAATGAGCCGCGCAGTCTCATTTTGCCAAGGAAGTTGCCATTCATCTAATATACGTTCCGGTTCTTCATGGGCAAGCACCTCTCTTGGCTCTTCTGCCTTGTGCCTGTATATGGTATTCCGCTTCTTAATATGATGAGTATGATGATGAGTAATTTCACTCCTGCTATCACCACCATGGCCAGCTCTGAGGCAGTGCGGTATGCAGATGCTGTTCCCAAAACTTCGCGTCCCTATACCTGTCCAATTTGCTTACGATATACTTCGTTGTCAAGAGTGTCAGCCGATGCCTCTGCGCCATATAGCAGAACACACTGCATTGAACTCATCAAAAGACGTTGTCTGCTGTTTGCCATTAGCCGGCTTAAGGCCGAAACTCCAGTTGCTGCTTTGATTTGCTCGAAAAAATTCATCTTTTAGTCAAGCGTTAGTCTATGGCATTTCCTCGTTAAATTCTCCTTTAGTCAGGACGGGTTTTTCCAGTGGAAGGTTGAAACCATGAGCAATATCCGTTCGCTTACTCGTTCCTTCAATAATAGTCTGGTTTCCGCCTTTTTGACAGAGCGTCTGGTAACAAGCACCGCAACATCATCTACATAACCGACCAGGCGCGACTTTTCTGGCATATCGAGTCTTAGCAGATTATCATAGGAAGCGTTCGAGATGTCCGATTTTAGGGTCCCTACGCTATCCCCGACGCGACATCCCTCCTTCTCTGACCCTCTAACGTCTTATAACTCAGGAACCGGTTCCTCAGATAATCCCTCAATATTCGAAAGAGACAGCTCGGCACGTGGAAAGTATTGCCTAATGTGCCTTAAATATCTTTCCACCTTATGGAAGTATTTCTAACGTTAAGTGTTATAAGGAGCATCACCCGTCGAGCTCGGCGGCTGTGTGCCTCTGCTTGATGACCGGCATCCACGACTTACATGACAGTATCAACTGTGGACCTCACCGCTGCCGCGAACTGCCGTAGAGGTAAGTCTCCGGGAGCACGGATCACTTCAGCGAGTTTACTTCTGATGAGCCTTTTGAGCACTATTCCGACAGTATCAAGCATACAAAATGGTCGATCTGAAGACGGCAGCTCACGGTCTGATCACCGCAAGTCTCATCACCAATCAACGAGGAGGGAAAATGCCTTCTTTAAGGTGTCGAGCAGTAGGTTTGGTAGATGTTCGAGCATCAGTTTGTATACCTCTGCAGGGATACCATCGAGTT
This sequence comes from Hermetia illucens, assembly GCF_905115235.1. Taxonomy (NCBI): domain Eukaryota; kingdom Metazoa; phylum Arthropoda; class Insecta; order Diptera; family Stratiomyidae; genus Hermetia; species Hermetia illucens. The sequence continues at coordinate 129,217,466 of NC_051850.1, read as the reverse complement.
TTGGCGCCTTCTTCTTTTTCGTAGAGATGACCGGCTTTTCCATCTTTTTATAGAGAAAAATGGGGAGTCCTCGGCGGCCTTCTGCATCGTTCTCGCCATCTCGTACGGGATACTCGGGGAGTAGTGTTCGTAGAATGCAGTCTATCTGCTCGGCCTCAAGTGAACAGGGAAACGCGGTCTATTAACACCGGTTTAATGCACACTACCCGACCAGGGTCCCGTAAGGGCTGGTTACACGCGACAACTATCACGTTGGCAGCTTCACATCACCCCATCGACGTCGACAGCTCCGGAGAGTCCCAGTATGTCCCGATGTGTATCAGCCATTAGTAGTTCGCTCTTCGCCGAGAAACTTTCTTGTGGCTACTACCTAGGGCGCAGGTATAATGCAAGATGTGTTACTCAATAACCTCGGAAACGCCACTCTCGGTATCTTAAACGATCCATTTGGTATCCTTGACGACCCTGAGGATGAACGCGATCTCGATGATCCTACTAATAACAATGGATGCATTTCCAAAACTGTAACCTCCTTAATTCGGTGCCACATTGTCCGATCATAGGACTTGCAAATTGATTTTCAATTTATCAGACCGACAATGTAGGGAATTCATTGTGAGCTACTGCAGTAGAAAGTTCTTCTTCCTCCATGGATGCCAAAAACATGCAGCAACCCGCCAGAGATATAATACTAATAAGCATTGGACGCCTATGAAAAGCGATTTTATCTCAATATCCCATGAAGACGTGAATGGAAACACAGCGGAAAGTCTGGAGGCGGAATCCAAGTTCCTTAGAAAGTCATGGAAAATGCTGAATCGCATCGCTAGCAGTCTTTGAAAATGGCGCGTAGCCTATACAGGGGTTTACAGGAACCATATTATCCAAAACTAACCAGCAATGTTAACAGGCCGCAAATCTATTTGAATATCTACTACGATAGGGAAGACCGATGATAACAGTTGGGCTAAAAATGTATGGGCTAACTTAGAAAAAAATGATTGATAAAATTTGATTTTATTATTCTATATAGTTTTCTTCGAGGGCGATACAATGATTACAGCGGTTATACAATTTTTTGTAACCATTTTTATAGGACGATTTGTCTTTAGCCTCAACATGGGCATTAGTTTCGGCAATTATCTCTTCATTGGCGCTAAATTTCTTTCCAGCAAGCATTTCCTTCCAGTCTGAGAAGAGGAAAAATCGCTGGTGCCAGATCTGGAGTGGTGGATGCGGAAGAAATTTGAAGCCCAATTCATGCAATCGTGTTCATTGATTTGTGACACGGTACATTATCTTGATAAAACAGCACTTTCTTTTTCTTCAAGACATGCAGTCCATTCAGATGACGATCGTTTTGATTCTAGTGTGAAGCAATGGAGCTATGTTTCGTCCATTGTCACATATCACATAAATTCGGGATTTTTTTTTATGAGACAAGAGCTTTAAACACTGCTCAGAATCGTCAACTCCTTGTTGTTTTTGGTCGATTGTGAGCTCTTGAGACACCCATTTTGCATACAGCTTTCGGATACCCAAACATTCATGCAGGATATGTCAATCACGTTCCTTTGATATTTATCGTATTGAATCTAGTACTAGAGTTTAATTAGTTCCTACATTCCTGAATCATTTTTGATGTAGTGAAAAGACTGATCAATGCACTCAGTGCAGCTATAGATTGCGATGCTATTTCCCGCTTTTCCGGCTTTAAAACAATTAGTCAATTGTTTCTTACGTATACTTTGACCGGTTCAGATTTACTGTTTCAGATTATATCACAATTTGCCTTGCAAAAGGCGATTCATGAAATGTTCCTTCCCGTTTTCAGTTGCCGGTATCAGTTTCCAGTATCCTTTTAGTAACTACGAATGGCATTATGATTATATCCTACCTTTCTCCAAGCGTTAGGAGAGGAAGACATTAATTCTTTGGATGCCTTCATATTGCCGGTCTCCTCATATCGTCTCTTGAATGAATCTACTAACGATAACAATGGTAAGGACTTTCTATTCTTTGTTTACAACGTCAACAATGTTCAAAGGACCTGCTATTGTCAAAAAGTATGGAAAGCCCAATGGTTATTTTCAAGTACTACGGTTTAAATAAACTATGAAGTGAGTACTTTTCGAGGCATGGAATTCGTTGCCATTAAACTTTGAAAAGGATATTTAAAATCCGTCTTATTCCTCTTAATTATTTGATTGCAGAAAATATCCCATGAAAAAGGCACTAAAATACAGGTATTACCCAACTGTCATACATATGCGACGCTCTTTTCAAGGACTTTGATTTTGATATTATATTGGCATTGCAACGCTCTGCAGTTAGCTTTTTGAAGTTTCCCTTACTTCAGTTTGAAGAAGACTAACTTTTATCAACTCCTTCAAGCTATCACTTTTTTATAATGCTTCGGCATGACAACTCCATCTTTCTGCTTCCTTTCTATACATAATTCCTATCGTCCTTGGCCGATATGCTTTCTCCTATTCACAAATTCGGTATAATTTTCTGCCCTTAATGAGATACGACTTTTTCTATAAGTTCTTTGTATCTTATTGCCAACGTATAGTATGTTCATAATGCGACAGTAAAGAAAGGAAATCAACTCGTCGCTTAAGAGCAATTCAGTTCAAGGTTCCGAAAGCAATTACAATCTTCTTTAATGAAGTTAACCATAATATCAAAGTTTTTACGATTTAATAGTTTTTCGCTCATTCCATTTGGGGGAAAAAATCTCATTAGTTTCCACTAAGTTTCTCCTCAGATAAGACAACAATTTTCCAGAGTGTTACACTTAATAGCCTTGAGCTAACGAACATTAAATTTACTTTTGTCACTTGCAAGGTGTTCACATTCATTTTCTCGCCCGGAAGAGTAATTAACTTCACTAAGTGGTATTCTCTGCATTAAATCCTTTCAGTTTAGCCATACAAAATCTGCAGATAAAACAATTGCAACCATGAAGGTGCTCTTATGCATACACACGGCTCCAATTCACTCCAGGATGCTTTGAATTACTCACCTGGTTCATGTAGGAATACCATGCAGTAGTGTGGCCCTAAAAATTGTAGCCTTGACCAGAAAATCTTTTCGCCTCAAGGATTCTCCAATGAAAGTAGAAAGCAATTAAATGGTTGCCGTATGTGAGGATGGATGCGCATTGGGAGCTCAGGAAACGAGGCGAAAAATTAAAGACTCATCGTATTTAAATCTCAGCTTATATTTAATTGACACTTATAAATAGGTTTTTATATTTTTCTAATTCCTTTTTACTTTTATGTCCAAATGGGTGTCTTGTGTTTGGGGATGATTTTGTTCAAGATAAAGAGATTTAAGGATATGCCTATCTTCAAATCACATTCAGCTGATTAATAAAATATTGTTGAACTTATCTTAGCCTTTATCTATTTTATTTTCTTATTAGGACAATGTTCTTATGCATATTTCAAGTAGATATTGTCATTAATTTCATCAAAGTGATCCATTTCATGTAGCGTTGATTTTGCATTTATATAAATCCTTACATCCTAAGGTGACTGTAATTTAGATTAAGCATCAATTTTGGTGGACTTACAATACAAATTCCGATTGTTGTGTTTCAGTGAGATATATAATTGCGTGCTTATTATTATTTACATAGAGTTTTTTTACAATTATTTATTAATGATTCTTTTCATTTCTCGTCAACTTTTCTCTGCTTTCAAGCGTTTAAATATTATACTCCTTATTTATGTCGGGTCAAACTTATATACTCTTACAAAATTAAATTAGATTAAAGCATTCAAATACCCCATTGAAGTTATCTAAAATATATAACAGCAAATTTATCCAAATGTAGAATGTTCCGAACATTTTGTGACAACGTGGTCTGAATTCCTTGGTTTAATTCCAACGGGTAACATAACAAACTCTCATTCTTCAGGCAGTAGATTTCAACGGAGTCCTGTATCCAAGAAAGATAATTATCGGCCATAGTTCCCTCCAGCCAATCAGTCAAGTAGTATCCTTTTTAAATAATATAACTCTGCAAATTTGCATAATATTAAATGAATAGCTCCTCAAATTAGAATTGAAGTCCATTAAACGACTTGGTGGAACAAAAGAGGAAAGTATGAGTTCTTCCTTGACCATTGAAAGGTTAGTGAGTATTTGCGAATAACTACAAAACCAATACTGAATGGGAGGAGAGTTTGAAATGATCGAATTGCGTGTGATTATTAATGTGGGGCTCCCTTCGAGAGTTCGAATCTAGTTGATATTATGAACATATATCGAAGTATATCGTCTAACACGAATTAATATTCTGGTTGACTGAGTTACCAGTTACACAGCTTGCTTTAAATATACAGAACAGATTTCAACAGAGCTCAGTAACGAAACCCGCAAAAGCCATCGTCAGCAAAAAATCCTCAAAAAAAAAAGAAAAACATTTGAAACTACATTACTGCAACCAAAAAATAAGGCACCATACGGGGGGTTTAAATATATCATCTTAGACGGTGCAAAGTTGTTCGTCGCAGACTGGCCTGGTCATTATCACTTAAAATATCCTTTTCGCTCGTACGTACGAATTCTAGATAGACCCTTGTGATGATTTAGTGGGTTGCGCGATGGTTAAAAAACTATCAGTAAAATTCTACGTTATTACAAATGGCGCCCAATGTGGGACCCAACGCTCGTTCGACTTTACGAGTATTATGATAAACTATGGATGATAGCGTATTTCGGTTCAAGCCTTCGTTTTGGTATGTCGTTCTGAAGCTTTGCTCCCGACTAGAATTCAGATGCATTTGGTTTGATGTTTGCTTTTAAACCGTGTTTTCCGCAGAAGCAATGTTCACTACCCTGATTCCTATCCCACCTTGCAGAGTTTCCTATCCCTTACTTGATAGTATATCTGAAGTCTTTTGCTTTTTGTGTTCATCTTCGGAGTTATTGTGTCGTAGATCATTGGCTTCCAGAAATCCCTGAAAATACCGGTCTTTGTGGCTATTGGCTGAAAAGTAATTCCATCGATTATTTGAATTATTTCTTTCCGTTACTCTCCACTCACTCTCGCTGGGTTCACATGCAATAAAAGGGGGATTCTCTATTTTGAGAGAATGCGGAAAAAGAGTGTGAACCCCAAAGGCCGCACCTCTGTAAAATCAGATGGGGGGAAACATCTCTCTCGATCGCAACGCTCGTTTCTTGAATTTTAATGCTCCAGGCATAAGATCAAGAAAGGAAAGTAGCTCAATTTTTCAGCTTTGCGTTCATTTCCATGTTCACTTCACATTCTGGTGTGGTTTAACACACTCGCTAAAAAACAGGTAATAATTTTTGTTTATGTCGTGAGAGGAACTGAAGTGTGCATTTGCGCGTCAATGAGATACTCCAGTGGAGCTCCAATATTTGAGGCAGACCTTCATGGTCCATTTCGCAATTTTTTCAGGTTTTTGGAAATTGTCCTACTCTCTTAATTGGCTTTGGTCAATTGGAACGGTCTTTGGACCCAAGACTAATCCATCAATCAGGGCAAACTTTTTAAAGCTTTGTGGAAATAAAATATTATTAAAATCGATTTACTGGCTAACAGGTAGACTGCTCCAATTCAATAAGAAATGCTGGGAAGGCTGGAATGACGTCGTTTCACATTAAATTTAAGCGACCTCCCAGCAAACAACCAAAAGTGTTTGCATTTTTGTTGACCAAGTGTAGCCAGATATGAAATGAAACGTCCCGGTTAATATTCTCTAAAACAGTCGTCGGCTTTAACAGATGCCTCAACGGGCGAGAATTGTGGTCACTTATTGCATGGATAAATTCTCAGAAAATTTCAAATTCAAAAAATCTGACAGACTTCCAAGAATGGTCAAATTATGCCAAAATTTTCCTGGAAAGTTTGGTAGAAACTCTCCCGGTTTTGTTATCCTTATACTTGTTACACAGTGTTGTTTAAAGTCATCGGACCGGCAACAAACATCGAATCAATCTTATTGCGATTAGCAGTAGACTTAGAATTTGTGTTCTAAATATGTGAAACCAAGAAGTTGCTGATATTGGTTTTGAGAGCGATCAAAATCCGAAGGTCACTTTGTGCATTTGTTTGTATGCATCGGCTCCCCACCCGCACCGCAAATTTCTGTGAATCAGCGGTCGTCCAGCATTGGACAAAACTTCTCTCTACGCAAATCACATCAGGCTTAAACAACCCGTCGGAGAATTTTGATGAGCGATTAGCCGCCACTAGGTGTGCCTTTGTCTCTAGTGCGGATGAAGTTTTTGACCACGTCTCGAAAGGAAGTTAGGAAACTTGGTTGAATAAGGAAATATGCAGACGGGTTGATGAACGTAGTGAGTTGAGAGCTCCGTTTATAGCTGCGAGCGGGGGTAAGCCCGACCCGTTGGAGCGCTGTAATAAATTACAATAACTGCAGCATATTTTGCGTAGAATTCAACCATCGCGCAGTTGAGAGCAGCAGACGCTGCCGCAAATATCGAATATTTACTTCGTATGGAGCATAATGAAAAAGATTGGTCATAAGCCTTTTGATATACCTCGGAGGAAGGTTAACGGTACAAACATTCACCATGGATCTGGCTCGTTGAACATTCAGTGAAGTTCCACTCCTTGTGGATAATCTGAGAGCCACGAGATCATAATAATAATAGTCGTTGGCGCAGCAATCTATATTGGATCAGGGTCTTGAAGCGTGTTAGAGCACTTCATACCAGACCATAACGGTACACTACAATAAGAGGTAATGTGGTCAGCATTATGCTCGTACGAGATTATTACCCTGAAACTCATTCACAGCTGAGTCGACTGATATCTGACATCCAGTCACAATAACGAATCTCTCTGCAAACAGTGAGATTTGGACTGCGACTCTCCGCTATGATAGCCCAGCGCTCTAACCAGTTGAGCCATTCGGACATAACATACAGTGACGAAATGTTCTTCCAAACTGAAACAATTTTTTTCTGTTTGAAGATTAAGAGAATCATTTAACGTGGATTTCACTTAGGGTAATTCGCACTCATGCCGTGTTTGCGATTATACATAAAGCAGCGATTACCACCTGTAGCGATTTTCGATCACGCAGTTCCCAGAATAGAGAGATGAGTTGCCTTTGCCTTGGACGAAACCGTCAGTCAGTTTATTTAATTTTTGAAACGAATATATCTTTGCCATTAGCGTATTTATGCGGAGAAAAGCACCTTGAATGCTTGTTTGATACCAGGCTGGTCTAAGTTCTACATCCTCCAGTCCTGACCACAATAACACCTTTCGGATATCCAGCACTGTGCGGAGTTTACTCAACCTGCACTTCATCAGTTTCTAGTATGTTTTGTATATCTTCAACACAGAAGTAGCATTCTAGAGAAACAAGTAGCTATTTTAAAAATGTCAGGTGCAGCATCGAGGTATCTGTAGAATCTTAGGTAGAATGTGAAATTCACCAGGGCTACATTTTGTCAACTATACTTTTTCGCCTCGTTATCGGTAAAGTTCTTCATGCTGCTTTGGGTGGAGAACGTGAAATCATTTCTCCTTAAAGACCCCAGCTACGCTAATGACATCTGCTTGCTCTCCCTACCACTACACCAAGTCATGGACCTTAGCCGCATGGTCTTGGAAAAGTAGGAAAACGGATCCCGACTGAAGATAAACACTAACTAAACCAAGGTTTTTAGGCTTGGTCGGTCATCACACTCCTCCTATTAGAATCCTGGGCATCAAGCATTTGGATATTTAATAAGCGTTGCTTTTGCCAACGACGACACCGAACTTTATGTCATTCAATGCATTACCAATGATAGATCCATTCAAAATCTTGAAATGGAGTTACTTTAACACTATCATCAGATCAATGCCTTTCCATCCTAGTGTTCTCCATGCGCTATTACATGGGAGTAGTTCATGGAAAGTGATTACCATTTCATATTTGCATTCATTCTGACCTAAGAAAATAACTGATGAAGAATTTGGTCGCTGTGCGGCTGCTCAATGAGTTGTCCTGGAACTGCAAGGTGTAGAACATTGCAGAAGGAGTGAAAGTTTCTCGGAAAATCATGGAGTCTATTGAGGCAGAAATTAAACTAACGGAACCAGACAAAGTAAAAATTTGGGTCACAACAGACTAGTAGAATCGAAAACTTTACTTTGTTCAGACAAAGGCCCAGCCTCAAAAGCGGATGTGAAATATGTAGTACGATCTGATGTCTGTGAGTAACACATCTGGGTTGGTAAGAATTACAAATGTAATGACCACTGGACCGTCGGCGTTTTTGCAGAAGCAAAAAGGGGAATTCATAGAGGCTACCTTTTTCGAATTTCTTTTAGATAGGGCCATGATCTCGGAGAAGTGGTGCCAGAAAAAGAATCGTAAATAACAAAACATATAAATTTCCAGCAAGAAGCTTTTACCAGTGAACAAGAATGATGGCAGATTTCAGTGAAAATCAATATTAGGCTTGAGTAAACTATATGCATTAACAAGCGGGAAAGCTTTAAAGGATGTAGCGCAGACGTGGATTATACTCCCTGAATGACACGGTCTTGAATTCTTCTGATATGGCAAACCATGAAAAAGCGTTGGTTTTCTTCGCTAGACTTGCAATGATTGGGAAATAGCTTGTCAGAATCGAAGAGAGAATCGGGAACAATAAAGCTTTCGATTCAAATGGTTTTCATAAACCTTAAGCGCGCTGTTAGAACCAGACTTGGCTTGTTTATAAGTATGTTTGAGGCATGCATTTTGTTCTCCTCAGTGCAACAGGCAGAGACTAATTTTGTTGTTTGTAGCCATAATCAACATATCGCCTGAGTTACTCTACAAATACAACTGGGAAGATGCTAGGCAGTGCCATTCGCACCAAATTTTCCCTTTTATCAAGTGTATACAGCTTATTTTAGCATCAATAGTGAAGACGGGGTAAAGCTGGCTTGAGAAGCGAGCATCAAAAATACTCTAAGTTCAAATTGTGGTGCATTACTTGACCAAACGTTACGCAAATGCCATCGAAAAATCATGGTATTGACCTAGTATGATTTGTTTGGTTTCTTTTTTTTCATTTGGCAATAATTGAACGAGGAGTCTTAGAAGTCTTTCGAAGAAATGAAACAGGATGCAATAAAAGAGTTGAACATTACCTAGATACCAGTTAACTAAAAATGCATCAGAGAGTACGACCCATTCGCGACCACCCTAGATAGTAGATTCCATCCCACACAGTCCCACCTAGGGACTGTTAAGACCAGAGCACCGCCTGGCCCCTCCGTTAGCCCGTCCCCTATAACCAGGAACCCAGGCGAGGGCGCGTCCATGAAACTACCACATCAGTCTAGAAGATGTGAATTCAATGCCTTGAAGGCCGCTTGACAATCCTTCGGAATGGCTATGTTCGTTTGCGGCTCGGTTGGTGCTCCAATCAATGACAGGCTCCCAGTATCGCAGTGTCCCCTCTTGGAGTAGGTTGAAAATCGTACGACTCGGTGCCGAGAAAACTCCTCCACCTACTCCATAGACCATCTTTGATCCGTGGAAAACACTGCTGGTTGTCCATTCCATCCTAATTAGAAAATCCATGACAATTCTCTTTAAGTTCGGGTTGCGTTTGTAGCAGCCCGTTGATAACTACAACGGTTTCCGAAGCACTTCGTTTGTGAGTATGGCCGTACGATTTCGCTTCCCAACATCCAGATTCACATAGTTTGACAGGGTATTTCACGCGCTTATAAGGGGGAGGTTCAGTGACGCATTGAGGGCATCTGCCGGCAAGATTACCGAGCCCCAATAATAGTTGCACCCACGGTTCTTTGAATCCTATTAAGCGTGACTCTATTGTATTTAATATAATGATATATAGTACTATATTTAATTTTGTTTTTCTATCAATCTATCTACGGATAATCTACCTTCATGTGCACATATGCATTTCATCATAAATCAATGACCTATTGTTGAGATGGTTGAATCCAAATGGCCGCTAGTCATCCTCTTACGTATCAATAGATAAGAAAATTAACCACAGTAAATCACAGGAACAAAGGCATTGAAGTGGCTACATTCTTAGCCTTTGAGAATATAATAATAATCGATAGTCTAATTTTGATCTAGATCTTCAAACGTGCGCTCGCCCGAGATTATGTTATTACTTCAGCCACTCATTCACTGCTGAATTGACTGGCATCTGATATCCAGTCACATAAAAACTCCTCAATTACCAATAAGATTCGTCCAGGACCTTCAAGAATCTCCATGGAATGTGCGACATTGCGCGTGAACTACGGCTATGCGTCATCAGTGTTCTTTCCTAGCAATATTTCCTCAGGACATACGCTTCCTTCTGTTTACTCTCTCACCGGGTCATCGACCTTGGTTAAATGGCGGCTCTGGATTTAGAAAGAGAGGCAAGTAGATTTGGACTGAGGACAAACACCAACACAACGAAGCTTCTCAGTCTGCCGGGTCATTGCACTCTCCCTATCTGAATTAATGGGCAGAACATCGAAGGCGTCGATAAATTTATATATCTAGGAAGCGTGATTTCTGCCGACGCTGGCACCGAACTGGAGGTGGCCCGACGCATTATCAGCGCTAGATCCGCTTTCGCTGCCGTGTCTAAAATCTTTAAATGCAGGTATCTGAACACCAATATCAAGTTGAGATTGTTCTGGGTTTGTGTCCTTTCTGTGTTGCTAAATGGGAGTAGCTCATAAACTCCACTGTTACTCAAAAGTTCCAAGCTTTCGTCAATATCTGTCTGCGTCATATCATCGGGGTGTGCCAGCCTGACACTATCTCAAACGAACAACTTGGTCAGCGCACAGGCCTGCCACTCATACGCACTGTGATCGGCAGACGGAAGTGGCAGTGGATAAACCACACATTAAGGAGGGCGACAATTGCATTGGGGGCTACGCTATGCAGAGGAATCCCCCCTCTCGAGATGGTCAACTAGCGGGCTACCCAAAAAGCGCTTGTCGCAGAAAATTACAGGAGGAGTGCGAGCGTCTCGGGAAGTCGCGGGGAGTCCTGAAGGGCGTTGAAGTTAACTGAGAACGATGTCGTTTAGGTGTGGTTGGCGCTCTATACCCCACCAATGGGCGATTAGGAACCATATATATATACAGTTTCTTTAGATCTTACCTTTACAGGGAACTGGCTGCCCATTATCACACATAATGAGAAAGATTGGCTATCAAGCAAACCTTTTCTATTTAGATAGTGTTCATTTAATTATCGCTTGAACAAAAGGCGAACAAACGGCATCCAAAATGCCAGAGCGAAATTATCTTTCCCCACACGAGACCTTTCCATGCCAAATAAAATACTTCACCGACCATGAGAAAGAGCACTACCTTCAAAAGTATTCAGTCTTCATACATACCACTTCGGGCTTCTAATTCTTTTGAGACTCTCCTCAGTACAGTTCGTGACATTTTGCGTCGTCATATGTCATCCTGACAATACCTATGAGTTTTAATGGAATGTCCCTCCTGTGGAAAACACTTTAAATAAACTGTCTATCAACGCTTTCGAATAATGTCACTTCACGAAAGACGTGGAAAATATTTATCATCTAAATGAAAACAGGGCCACACACAACTTTTTTCATAAGTTACATAAATTTTAGAATAAATGCAAAGATATGTACATACATACACGTACCAATGTCGAAGGACATTCAGCTGTAAGGTTGGATGATCTAAGGAAAAATACTTTCCATATAGCACCAGAACCCTTGTCAAGTTTTCCTCCTGAAGTGAATTCATATGAGACACAATCATAATTGACTTGCGGATATATTCAAGGATGCATCTTCTCGGCAAGAGGAAGATGAGAATTTAAATCCTCTGAGGAGTATTTGGGAATGGTTTACTAGAGCAAACAGCCTTCTGAGCTTTGCTAACTCCTGTCCCATGGGAATCACTCACTGATGTTGGAAGTAGGATTTTCTGTACACAGATGTTGGAAGTATTTTAGACAATTATGGAAATGTGTGCATCCAAGTAGATATACTAAGTAATTTGCACTTCTGTCAGCATAGCCAAGAGGTGACATGTGAATTGTGTCCTTGCGGCTTTGAATGAACTTTGCATGCATGTTCTTCAGATTTAGTAGAAGATTAGGCGTCCAGCCCTTCGTTGTAGCGGAGGAAAATCAATCTGATTTGTATGTAATTTCAGGTCAGCTTGGGAGGGATAATAGTACTGTTTGCAGTTCCGTGTCCAGTTGATTAATAAATATGCGAAAATGTTGATAATATGTACGTGCGCTCAATACTGCCCCGGGTTTAATTGTAGCAATGATCCCCTTAACTCTGGATAAATAAATCAACCTCTTGAAGATACTTGATTAGATTAGAATATAACTTTCAAAATACTACAACAATGAAAATAACTCTTGAATAACAGCCATATCCTCTTTTTATTTTCCAGATAACATCCTCCGACATTACTCATCCTGGAACAACCCGAACGTCCAAGCAGCCAACTATCTTTCAGAGAATCTTATGAACAGAAGATTTGGTTAAAATTTTATTTCTTAGAATTGTTTACTTTGGAAATCTAAGCATACTTTGCTACACGAAAACATTGCAACAAAGTATAAAATGAAAGTAAAACGTCGCATTTATTTCTTTGTATATTTTAACTAATCTTGATATTCTTTATCGTAATTATATCTAAATTTGCTCATTCATGTCATTGCTGAATTTAAATATTAAATTTTGTAAAATAGAAGTTTTATATGTAATGAATTGAAATAAAAGCATTTGCTGAACTAAATTCGTTAAAAAGAAAACCAGAATTATTTAGTTTTATATACCCCTGGGAGTACTTTGTAAATTAAGGTTGAGGCCAAAAAAGGAGGTTTTGAGAAAAAGCTGGCCATCTGGTTCATGGGCCTATACTGTCAAAATCCAAATTACTCCAAACGAAAAGACCCAATATTCTTTGGTTCTATCTTTTGAATGAATAGAGAGTAAATGATTTCCAAACATTTATTTGGACCTTTAGATTTTATTGCATTACGTTTTGAAGATGAAGTCAGTTGAGCGGCCGCCGTCATTATTAGTATTAGGGTCCGTTTATGGCATTTTTCACTTTTTAATAGCAAATCCTTTGCTCGAAAGGTTTTGGATTTCTTGTAGCATGCTCTCTAAAGGCTTCCAGAATCTGGGGTGTAATCACGTAAACCCGAGACTTAAAAAAAATCTGAGACGAATAACTTTGGTGATCTTGCCGGCCAGTGAATATTGTCAAAACGCGATATTAAACGGCCTTCAAACGCTGGTTTGAGGATGCGCATTATATTGCGTGCTGCATGTTCACCGTCATGCTGGGACTATATATATACTATATATTCTCCAGTCTCAATTCATCCAATTATGGGGCAGGTCTAGTCTAGCTTCTTGTTCAACTTAGATGATCATGGGCCTACTCAATCAAAGAGAGTTTTGATAAAAAATTCGTTACTGAGGATGAAACGAGTATTTGTCAAACGCATTTTACAGTCTGCTTATAGCTGATGGGCAATCTGCAGTTCGCAAGGGAACATCTTTAAATCTTTATTCAAAATGTGCAATTGAGTCGCACCTGGTCTAGTTGATGTTGTTGCGTCTTCTACTACATCTTGAGCAACAATAGTTGCATGAATAGAAAAATTATGACGAAATTCATGCCATTCCAAATTCATAGCAGAAATTTTCTTTAAAAAAATACACATAGTCACTCTTGAGGACTACAGCAATCAATGCTTGTTCACACCAATTCTAATTATGTTTAAAGCCTGCTGTCTTTACAGGGTCATAGGCCAAGAAAATGACACCTAAACGTATTGTCATCAACCTGCCATCAAACAAATCAGCAGGCACCTAAGAGAAAAAAATGTAGATTAGCAGGAACTAAAAGCACGAGAGTGCGAGCCCCGGTAACTGAATCGAACTGAAAATGGACCAAGGTCATGAACAACAAAAAGGCCAAAAAGAAAGCAAAAGCGCGAATTCGCCTAGAGACAACTGTTATCTCAGCAAGGTTAATTTGTCATAGGTGGAGATATTAAAAAGACCAAAACTTACCCCGACCTAAACGATCTAGGCGGGAATGTCAGCAAAATTCGAAGAACCTAGAAAAGGGAACTCATGTTTGACCTGAAAAACTCTAGCTTGGTCAAAACTGATGGCTTTTGCACCCATATTAAGAAATTATTAATGCCGCCCAAGGACATGCGGTCTATATACAGTGCGAGGATCACGACGAAGTGACACTCAAAAGAGGAATTTGCTCTGTCTTGAAGGAACAGTTCAGGTTGGAGGAACTTGCCAAATAGTCTTTTGTGAGTTTGGCAAAAAGCTTATGACAGAACTCAAAAGGTCTCATTGCGACCAGCAATGGAGGCAGCACACAAATTATCTACCGGGTGAGAGGGCAGATTTTATTAAAGAGGTGCTTCAAGTGTCTCATGTCTGGGCACTTCACAAGGGCAACACCACTTACGAATCTGAGATGGAAGTTGCCATCATAACCGAACTCTGCACACACCGTGACGGTGGTGTATGGGTCACAGACTTGACTGACGGTGTGGCCAGTGGGTTTTTCTGCGTGAAAATAAGCAGTGTGTACATGTAGAGCTGCTACGTCCTACCCAGTTTCATATTGGTTGAGTTTAAAGACGTATAGAATAACCTTGCTCATGACGTAAAGGGAACGACGTCCAAAGGTAGTTGGGAAGTGAAGAGGATTACGTCAACGGTTGGAGTCTTTTAGATGCGTTTGCCCAGTTAGATATACTTCTGGCCAACGGAAATTAAGCAAATACCTTTCGAAAAGTGGCTTCCGGCTCAGCTGTAGACCTGACCGTTGTCAGCCCTGCGCTGATGTGTGATATGTCCTGGTACTTGGTATCGCCTGGTGAACTAGTGAATACTACATCTACAGCCATAACAAAACAATTATTTTCGAACTATGGAGAGAGCCATACCCCAAGGAAAGAAGATACCCAGATCCGAGAAGAACATCAGGCTGATCTACAAAAGCATTGGATGAGCAAACCTTAATGCAAGTGTGGCTAGATCAATGTAATGAAGAAGGCGCCTCTTCGCACTCCATGTGACACAATGTATCGCCAAAGAAGGTGCCGAGCCCATACCTAGGAGATGCTCATTCCACAGTAGTAAATCCCACTACTGATGGAGTAGTGAACTGATTAGTCTTGGATCAGCCTACCACCGAGGCAGACTAACGGCTCAAAAGGCTGTAGGTAGGATCGATCAGGGCCGAAGACTGCAAGCCTGTAAAGAAGGCGCAAGAACCGCAAGTTCGCCACCCAACAGAGCAAGATGGAATGCTTTAAGGAGCTCTGCTCGGTAGCAAATGCGAACTTGTGAGAAAGTCCCAACAGAATTATGATAGGATGGTTCAGAGAGCACCACTAGGAGGCGGGCCCCGACGGCTTCCAGCGATGTCTGAATGGGACGAAAATAACGCCGGTCTTTAGGCACCATCTGCTGATAGATGATTTGGAGGCCTCGGATCTGTATGGCATACTAAATAGGACCCTAAAACTCGACCCTCCAGGCAGGACATGTTGACTGAGTTATTCGAAGTGTGCTTATCCGAGGGGATATTTTCCGCACGATGGGAGCGGTGGTTTGCTGCCTAAGTGTTGTAAACCTCCAGGTATGTCATTCCTCTCAATAAAATTGGATATTGACTTGGCCAAAGATTCATGGGAAAGGTAGTATCGGTAAATACTGCGTGGTGATAACATGACAAATGCGTTCGATTCGGGCATTTGGAATCTTATACAGAAATGCCTGGCCTTCCCCGTCTATTTCGCAGCTGCTGTCAACTGCCTTTCACAAAAAGAAGCTCTGATATGGCATCGATAACGAGATCCAGGAGTAAGTTCTCTTCACAGGTGCGATGTACTTCATCTTGTGGTTCCAGAGGAAGCACGGTGATGCGTCACGCCGAAGATATATCTAAGCATTTTGAAAATTCCGGGTTATCCTCAGGTAATGCAGTCAGTTTAACTAGAGAGTTCTGGTCTGACATTTAAGGAGGAAAAAAAGGAAGCGGTCTTCATCACCAAACGCTGTAAAAGAAATTATGGCCATATTGAAATTGGAAATCACATCACGTAAAGGCGGCCATCAAATTCTAGAGAGTGTGATAGTCGCGGAAGTCAACAACAAGCAACACGTGCAGTATCTTTGCAATATAGTGTCGTAAAATTTAAAATTGCTTATAGCCAGGGTGGTGAGCACGATCTTGTGCTATGCAGTCCCAATTTAAAGCTAGTAAGTGAGTGTGCTTTACAAAAGGCCCCTAAGGGGAATGCCTTCAGGACTGTACCATATGCAGTATCGTTAGTCACCTTGAGAATCATACTGGTATTTTGTCCAAACTGCAATGGAAACAGAGCATCCAAAGCACGTATTCTTCCATTGTCCAGGATCCAAGTTATAAGAGAGAAGGATGGGATACGATCAAATTCATGGTCGTATCTATCCAGAGCAAACTGCAAAGGGAGAGGGGGAGAGAAAATCAGGAAAGCGTCGTTACAGGCATCGCGTATGGACAGAACTCCATCCAGGCATGTAAATAACATGTAATAACTGTAATTAAGGCTTTTCCACGCCAATTTTCTCTACTTGCGGCGGCTATATAAGTGTAATACAGGCAGGTAGGTAGGTATTAGTGGCCGCTCCGAGGAGCCCAATTAGCGCCGTTTTGATGTCACAAACTCCTAAGACCGTGACTGTTGTTATGGGAGCAGGGAGGCAGAGTCCAGCCGACTCGGATCTTCAGAGCCAACCGTAACATTCACGAAGGAAAGCAGCTCTTCGACCCTGCAGCTAGAAATCTCTCTGAGGTCCCCAAAGAATGGTTTACCCAGTGTCCGCAAGCCTGACTCTAGCCAGAGCTGGGCAATCTCAGAGAAAGTGCATGAGGGTTTCCCTTCCTTCTACGCAGGTTCGGCAATGCGAGTTGTAGGGTATGCCGAGTCTAGCGACATGGTCCCCTATGGGCCAGTGCCCCGTACAGACCGCAGGCAAACTGACTGCCAGATTGCGCCGTCGGGGTATTCTGACCTGAGACAATAACAAATGAAGAACTTTGTCCACGTACGGATTAGAAAGCTGTGGAGAAATTGATGAGATGGTGGAGGGAGCATTTAGGGGATAGTTCACATATTGAGAAATTATTATTATTTTTATGCCAGTCTGATCCGCGAACCTCACACTATTCGGAATATCTATTATCACTCGAAAAGCAACATGTGTCTGATGAAATTTCGCCTTGTGCAATCAAATCAAAATTTGGGAAAAATAGTATAATATTGAGATATCAAATATTATATTTTGTTTTGGATTCTTTCGTTTGTACTAGCAATAATATCGCAGATTTACTAAAAAGGACTCAATGAAAATTCTCTAGATCATACCATCGAAAGTGTTCATAGTAATTTCGTTTCTCTTGATTGTCTTTAGCTGGACTATGGAAGAACACAATCTGCTGATATTCACTTGCTGATGAAATCTGTGATACTGCAGGCAAGCTGAACACTGACTGAATCCACGCTCAAGAAGCGAGTATCTATGGAGATACACATACTTTAAATGTCTCGAATTTGGCTACCTAACACCGTTTAGAACATCTAGAAAATGTATAGGAAAAGTGAAGAAGAGGGTCGCCCCAGAATCTTCTATGTCGAAAAGCCACGGTGAATTTTGTCTAGGGTGTATGAAGATGTTGATTACCAGCAGTTGCGGTTATCGGCAAATATTCAGTATATAAGATTGCAGAGAAACGAAGAGCCCGCAAACTACAACAAAGAAAGCGCAAAACGGGAAAGAAAAAATCCTAAACTTTCTGAAAACTAAACCAAAAGCCACAATTAGCAAATATAAACAAGTCGGGAACCCGGAAGCTGAACGCTTCAGGTATGAAAGGTTTCGTGTATTTCTCTTATAAAAACATTTGAGTGGCCATTTGTCCCATTAGTACCTAGCACGTAATCAATGCATATATGATGTGAGAATATCCACTTTCGTGTCATATTGACATTTAAAGTCTTGAATTGGAACACATATTAAATCCTATGCTAAAATGGATGGAGATATGGGCTGCAATAAAAAAAGTGATCGAAGTTATACACAGGAAGCTTAGGCAGAAGGAATTCGGCCGGAAGAATGAACGAGCGACCACGAGTGCAGGATAAATTCTGATCCAGCTCAGCGACGTAATACCATACGGGAGTCTCGCGGAGAGAGTGGAGGAGAAGAAGGTGATTTTCGTGGGTTGGGACTCGACCGTCTGGCAAGAGCCTACGCTAGTTTTTGAAGCTTTCCACTTTCCAAAAGACAGACAGACAGATAGAGGGTTTATTTTACACAAAATTTTAGAAACGAACCCTTCAACAGATATATCTCAAATCTGACAAAAATATAGGCTACCAAAGATCTAAAAAGACCCAGACAACAAAGCCCACCTATTAAATAGGAAAGTGTTCTGCACAAGATAAGAATAAGAAGTACTAGCGTCTACATGCTTAACTCCAGAAAAGTGGACCATTACCAATATGCCGTGTAAAACTAAATGGGCTGAGGGCGCTGAGGCTTCTAGCAATGTACTTATTACAGGGAGAAAACTGAAAGAATTGTCAGAGAAGGATCTAATAAAATTACTACGAATAATTAATGCAGCTTTCAGATTATCATTACAGATCATTACAATGGCCCCTAAGCCAGGGAAGGAATCAAGTAGAGTCGAATGGTATCGACCAATATCGCTACCTTCTACTACAGCCAAGCTATTTGAAAGGCTTCTCTTTATACCACTTTACCGATTCGGTTTCCGCGGAAAGCATTCTGCAATACAACATGTGGACAGGACCTTCGTGGTCCTTGAAAGCAAATGAAATGGATGAAAAGCAGGCGTGCTCAGCCATTTTTTTCGATGTCGGCCAGGCGTTTGATAAGGTGCGACACCAACCAGTTCTTCAACAAAGCCAACCAAAGTGCTGGGGTCTTCTCCCAATAAAGACGAAACTTAAATGTGCAAAGAAAGCTGGTCGATAGGGAAATCTCAATCGTAGCTTGGCCAGAGATCGTTTTGGTAGGTAAAAATCTTAGACTCTCAGGGATCATGAATGAAATATAGGAGGGTAAATTCAATTGATTTAAATCAACCAGTGCGTCGAAACTTGCTTACGCCGAATGTTAACGATAACTTTAAATCAATAGCGTTTACACCTAGAATTTCTAGGTTTTTTGTTAGAGCAGAGTAATCGGTTAACAAACACCAGACGGCAATTCAATATCGATGCCTTTGGAGAGCTTGACACAGTAGTGAGTATCTTTAGAAACGTGACCACTTTTGGTGCAGACTCAATTATCGATTTAGAATATATTAACACCCTTTGATGAAGCGGGTGGTCAGACAGGCAAGACAGTACTGTGTTCCAGCAATGAGGCGGTTAGTTTTAGAAGGAGACAATAATAATAATCGTTGGCGCAACAATCCATATTGGATTAGGGCCTTGAAGTGTATTAGGGCTCTTCATTCAAGAACATAACGGTATACTTCAGGATTACAGTACCCTGTAGGAGGCAGTGCGGTCAGTATTGCGCTCGCCCGGGATTATTACCCTGATTTGATTCAAGTACTCAGCTGAGCCGACTGTTATCCGACGTCAAATCACGATACAAATTACACTGCCACTAGTGAGATTTGAACCGCGACCTTCGGTACTAAAGCCTTGTGCTCTAACCACTCAGCTATCCAGATGACAGAAGGAGATGATATGCTCCAAGGTACTACGAAGGCAGGAGGGTCATATCAGTGTTTAAGCTCCCCATGTGACCTTACATTGCAGAGTCGCTGCCTTCTTCTTGGCAGGAATAGAGAAGTGCAAACTGTGTTTTACTCCTTTGATTTTACAGATTCTTTCTATATAAAAGAATTTGGATGAAGGAAGCCTGCCAAAATGTATTCTCTTCCTTGGGCAATTTTCTTAGATCATTCATTCTGTATGGGTGAATACCGTAAAAATAATAAAAATATGTGTTAGGCAATATGCTTGGCGTGTATTTGTACCAAATATCTAATAATACAATATAATACTTCCTTTTTCTCAAATAAATTGAATCTCTACAAAAGATCTAAAGTAATGCGCAACTAAAATCTAATCTTTTTCAGATTCATGTGTACAAATGAAGAATATTCTACTTATGATATGCATACAAAACAGTATTGGTTCGTTCTCAGGCAAAGTGCCAGCTCAATAAAAGTAAGAGATATGTACTCAAAGAAATACTGAAAGTCAAGGGAGGATCCAGATTGTACATATTTCAAAAACTGCAAATCCACTTACGACTAAGTGTCCATAACGAGCATTACAATACCTTGTTGCTTCCTTATTCTATACAATCTAAATCGTTGTTGAAAACGCTATCACTTAACGTACGCTTTAATGTATTCCAAATATCCTATAAACTCCTACTTACAATCAATTTCAATATGTACAATGCAATGATACTAATCTGTTAGCGAACATCCCTCGGCAGAGTCCATTTTTTCCCTATTTGCGATAGAACATATGATATATGGGAAGCGGGTGATTTAGTGTTTGTCGATATGGAACGTTCACGAGGAGCTTGAAAACACATCGGGCTGTATATCCTACTTGGTCGCGAGCAACGTAAACAATCTGATGACTTCCAACTGCGAAGCTGTTCCCGGGAATCTGTAATAAAACAGCAAAAGGGAAAACCGACAGAATATGTTAGAGTGTATTTTCTGATAAAAGATTACTTACTCTAACTCAGTGTGTATGGCTCTACGAAATATAATATAAGATGTGTAAGTTTGTAGTTTATTTCGGATTAGCAGATATATTATCGAGAATATTGTAAAACAGATATCCATAGCAAAATGTGGCTCGGTCATAAATGAATGTATCTCAAATTCTAGATTGAGTCATTGACCTTACTTACTGTAGAGATTATTGTAGTTTGATTAATCATGAATCCCAAAAGAGATTAGGATTTGAACGCTTCAGATATCGAGACAAAAGTTTTATACAAAGCTATTTTATTTGTTTGGCTGTAACGGGAATTCCCACAAAAAGTCTCCATATCCTCCTTGAACTAGGCTGTTTGTGGCATTCAAATAACCCGATTGAATTAACCTAAATAATTTATTATATGAACATACCTTGTAATAAGCGTACGAATGTGTAAAGTACCATGTCAGAGGGGGAGGAGCATACTCTGATATTATAGAAGAGCTCCAAGCACTAACAGAGCCGATGATCAGCACTAAAATAGTCCAGTTAAACCTCCACTAAGCAAAAGCTGCATCAACAATAATTGCAACGGCAAGTTTTAAGGATAACATTGGAATAGTACTGGCTTAAGAACCCTGAGTGTACCGTGAACAAATTTTTGGTCTGCAAGGAGAAAGTATGTAGAGAGCTTGCATCATTCCCAAAAGAAATTTAAGATACGTATGCCTTTGCTAGGATACGACACCGGAATCGGTCATTAAACCTCCGAAGTTCTACAAGAGGGAGGTGCAACCACTTCTTCTCGACTGCAGTGCCAACGCTCGCCGTGAGGTCTGGGAGCAGCGACATTATTCGAAGAGGTCAGTACCTTCTGGAATTCATAGTCACGAACAAGTTACATAACGTAGGAAACACTCCAACATTCATGACCAGCAACAGGCGAGAGGCACTAGGGATAACTCTAGGAAGCACTCTGATGAGTGGCTTGGTCAAGAATGGGAGGGTGCCGGATGAACCTTCTATATCGGATCACAGCATAAGCAGATTCTTCATTGAGGATAAATCGGAATCAATTAATTCCTAATTAGATTAGGAAACACAGGAGAACTGACTGGGATTTCTACACAAGACACCTGAGTGACCTTTAATAATAATAATAACCGTTGGCGCAACACTCCATATTGGATTAGGGCCTTGAAGTTTGTTAGAGCACTTCATTCAAGACCGTAACGGTGCACTACAGTACACTGTAGGAGGCAATGTGGTTAGCATTGCGTTCGCCCGAGATTGTTACCCTGATTTGATTCAGGTACTCATTCACAGCTGAGTCGGCTGGTATCCGACGTCAAATCACGATACAAATCCCACTACCACCAGTGAGATTTGAACCGCAACCTTCCGTGTGACAGCCTTGTGCTCGAACCACTCAGCTATCCGGACAGCTGATCTGAGTGACCTTTAAACCAATGAAATCACCCGCACTAGATAGCAGAGTGGCCTTGAAATAATCTTAGGATCTCTCCTAAGAGTGGTAAGGAGCAGCATAGCCTTGCGATATACACCAAGGGTATGGAGATGGGCAAGAGTAGTCTTTATTCCGAAAGCGAGTAAAAAGTAGGTCATAGGCAACTATATTAGAACTTACGCGTAATCCACGACAATCATCTCCTCCCTCATTACACAACAACAATCCAGCGCGCTTACAGGGGAATTCGAACATCACCAAGAAGAACCTTGCTATCTTAGTAGGAGTACTCACTGGACCTCCTTATATAATTCGCCGTTCTGTTTGTTCACGTTAACTATAGCTTATCAACTGTTTTGTTTCTTTGCCAAGTGGGTACTCTTGCAATTAATTAAACATTAATATCATTATATCCTTTCCTAAGTTTGTGTAACCGATGGGTTTTTGGAATTTAGCCTTTTTTTGGCGCTCAGCTCGAGTGGCGCAACACCATAGAGCTAGAGTTGATTTTGCGCAAGAATATGTTCACTGCACTGTAGCGGAAAAAAACATGCTATCCTCGGATGGCAGTAGAGTAGCCTTAAGATGTCCAGATGGACGTTAGTGTATCTACAGGCATAGACATCAAAAGTTTACTTTATGCGCTACATCTGAAATAGTAGCTTACCAACGAGGCTCCGTAATGGTTGTAGGAGGTATCTTTTACGAGGCTCGTACGTAGTTTGTTCTGCTCGATGGAATGTGGCCGCTCAAAGATACGTGGGAGATGTTCTTCTAGGCCATACCACATTTTTGGCACCATTGGTGACAGCTTCAAATTCATGCTTGACAACGCACTACAAAAACAAACACCCAGACCTTAATGAGGTCGGCAGTCAAGTTTTATGGCGGCATGAAGTCCCGATCTTAACCCTATTGAACACATTTGGGACAACCTCAAAAGACACGTAGAAGCAAGAGTACCAGCTCTTACAACCCTAGGAGGGCTCACGGCTACTTTAGTAGAGGAGTGGTATAATATCTCTCAATTGGCTATTCACCATATCATGGAAGGTTTGCCAAACCGGCTCCAAGAAGTGATAAAGGACAAAAACGGCAATAGTCATTATTACTTTTGCTTTTTTTCTTTAACTGAACATTTTTTTCGAAATTTCTCGGTTTCTTAATTTTCGACGTTTTATAAACGATTTTTTTTCAAAACTTGCTTTTTACTTAGTTTAGTAGTTTCCAACGTACCTTTCATAAATTATCCCCTGGGACAATGTCTAGCACTTGCGCCAAGTAGGTTAGGACACCTGGAAGAATGCTTAATACCAGATGATAGGCTGAAACACCCAGACGTATGAAACATCTAACAATTCTTGTCATTATCATCATCAACAGCGAAACAACCGGTATCCGATCTAGATGACCCGCCCCGGAAACTCGTTAAGCCGAATTTTATCGGGATTTTAACTCGAGGCTCCGGACTCCTTTCGTTGGGGCTCAACAATTTTACGGAGTATTCTTCTCTCGAACGCGGCCAAAACCATGCAATGTTTCTTGCTAAGAACCCAGGTCTCTCTCTATATAAAGACTATCAAGATCATTGCCCTGTATAATAAGAGCTTTGGTCCTATGGTGAGATGTTTCGAGTGAAATAGTTCTTGCAAGCTGAAACAAGCTCCGGGGGCTGCCAACAACCATGTCTGGATTTCATCGTCATAGCTGTTATAGGTTGTGACTTTCGACCCAAGATAGGAGAATTTTTCAACGGTCTCAAAAGATGATGCAACTGATGAACATATTCCAATAGTTTTTCCATCGCTGCCGCACAGAGAAAATCTGGTCTATTGCTGATTTGCATGCAGTGAAGCCTCTTTGGTATGGGCCAATGAACTTCTGGGCATATTGGGATAACCGACCTAGCAAAATAACGGAGAATGTCTTATAGATGATACTCAGCAACGCGATACCTGTATAATTACTGCTCTCCGTGATTTCTCCCTTTTGATGTGTGGGACAGATAAGCCTCTTAAAGTCATTTGGCATTGATCCGCTGTCCCACAATTTGATGAACCTCTTGGTGCAGTTTATCGCCTCCACATTTAACTAATTCGGCTATAATTCTATCGGCTCCTGGCGACTTATGATTGTTAAGTCCAGCAATTGCACCGATTATTTTTTTAATGCAGCTGGCGGGACCTCCAACTCGACGATATTCCTGTTGTTGATCAGTTCATCAAAATGTTCAACCAATCGCTGCAATATGTCTATTCTGTCGGAAATTAGAATCGCCCCTTTATCTCAGCAGGAAAACCATCGAGGTGTATAAGGCTTCATCCTGCTGATATGTGGGTAATAATTGTACTTCTTGAGTTCACAGACTTGTTGGTTCTCCCAGGCTTCCTTTTCCCATCGGTGAAGTCACTTCTTCTCTCGACGGAGTTCGTGATAGGCCTCTGCGCAGACCCGGGTTCTTGAAGAGTGCGGTATTGCCCGGGATGCAGCATTCTTCCGTTCCGTTGTTAGCTTGCAGTTCATTTGCATCTGGTTGTCGGAGGGGATTGAAAGAGGTGTTATAATTCGACCCGTAGGTACAATGTAAATGAGATAGTGATCCGAGTATATATTGGTCCCCTATATTTTCTGAGATTCACTAAGGACGAGAGGTGGCGGCGTTCAGTAAACACTCGGTCAATTTAGTTGAAAGTGGTCTTGTCTGAAGAGGCCCATGAATGTTTGTGGACCACTTTCCGCGGAAACCAGGTGCTTCCAATAACTATTTCGTGCGAAGCTGAATAGTCCGCAGTCTGTTATCGTTGATAAGCTACAGGAGCCAACATATCGCCTGAATACGGGCTCCGTTTCTGCTTGGCTATCAAAATCTCCTAGTATGATTTTGATATAATACTTGGGACCGGCACTCCTGTCAAATATAGGTTTAAACGCCATTCTTTAGTTTATTGGTGTTTTTTAACAGTAAAGGAACACAATAGTTCTTCTGGGACGCGATGCAACACGAATTTTCCCTTGGATCGTTTAGATTGTAGTCTTTTCCGATGTTTTGAATCTAAAGGCCAACTCGGTGTGAGTCTGGTTTCAAAATGAACGTGACATTGATCTAAAGGTCAGCGAAAAGTTGAAAACTGCTACATTTTCAAACTTTCTATCACACTTCATGCCTTGTCTAACGCCCAGAAATGCAGTTACCTCAACAACAAGATCAAGTTGAGACTATTCTGTATTAATATCCTTCATGTGCTGTTCTATGGGAGTAGCACGATGTAGACCAATGTTCTTGTGGAACTGCACTAAGTTGCCTTCGGGTGTGAACAATCACAGTGGGAACTTCTTCGAAATGAAGTAAAGTTTCACTGTTATTGTTGACTATTAGGACATGATCTGTTGATCACCCCGGAAGCCTCATCTTCGGCATAGTTGAAGTGTCAAATAATTTGTGCCACAAAACCCTAGGAGCTCTACAATTTCACCCGGCTTATAAAATTATCTTTAACCTTCTTCATATGCAGATGAAAGCGCACATTACCGTCAATAATTGGAATACCATTTAAAAGGCGCTAGTGATGGATAACTACACATATCAAATATTCAGTGTCAAGACTTTCTAAAGTTTAATTTTACAAACAGATAGCTAAAATAAATATGAAATTCTATACCATAAACCCTTTAACAGGTTAAGCATTACGCATTTGTGAACAAATACTTTAAATACTACAAATATTCTCTTGTGGGAATGGTTAACACCGCATGAACATCTTTAAGTTCCCGTCAATGAAGTTCTCGTTAGGTCCCTTTTAAACTGATTGAGTAAGTTTCAACCACTAAGTAAAATCTACTCTTCTTTTACAAGCACTAGATACTTCCAGACGCTCCAAAACTTTGTTTAAGTATTCTTTAAAAAGTATTAGAAGTTTACCCTGAAATGAATTCAGTATTTCCCCCCTACAATATATGTGTACGTATTTGCATCGATTTCAAGAGCAGTTGATGAAGTTACGTAAGGCTAGGGTACCATTTTTGGGGGAGGTTTTCTGCTTTAACTAAATATCGATATGTTTGCTTATATGAGAGAATTTATGGAATTAAGATATGAGGAAAGCGTAAATATCTCGAATAAATCAAGTATATTCCAGACTGTCAACAATGTTATACATATGTACATATGCCATATACTTATGTGCTGGATAGCGATATCATGCTATCAGTTACAATTTCTCAATTTGATTCTTACCTTTTCATCATCATCAACCTGGAAGCTACACATACTTATATAGAGGATATGGAGGAACCATATTAACACAATTTTCTCCAACTTACATTTGTCCTGGAGATTTCGGTAACGTTCACATTATCCACAAAAATCGGTTCCTTCCAGGAAATTTTTATGCTGTCATCTTGTTCAGTGAGTGTGTACTTTTGGGTCGACGGACAGTATTTTACGGTCGGCGGGCTACCCTCTGTGAAAGAAAATTAGAAAGGTAAACATGACATCACATTTCCACCACGTACAATGCTGATATCCAATGAATTCCGTAGAAGGGATTTGAGAAATTGCTACTGTGTGTCACCTACCCAATACTGTAATGGAGAACGTACAGGACACTGTTAATTTGGAAACAGGATGCCGTGCTGTGTAAGTAATATTCCGAACTCCAATCTCCAGGGCAATTTCGGAATTCCGAAGCCAGTCGGGGCTGATTGTAACATCTCGATCATAATTAACATCAGTTTTCGGTCGAGGGATCCGTAATTTTGCCATACTCTCGTTCGGTGGGGTTTCCAGGACGATGTTTGCAGGGCAAATTAGTTTCGGTGTTGGATAGCCTGAAAATTTGCAGTTTCGAATTAAATTAGCAAAACAAATAACACGAATGGGTATTGTAGTATTATCAGATAATTCCGGGGGCAATGTAGTATTATGTTCACATTAAGATAGTTTCAGTTCGAGGAAATGCGAGGAGGGAACATTGCTCCGGAGAGGAACGGGCAATGTTTGCAATTACTTTCTGTGTTTACACATTTTACGTTTTGCTGTGAAGTTTTTGCTCGATATGCAAGTAAACTCGCAACTGTGCGAGGAGAAATGTAACATTGATAAAAAAATATAATCAGAAAACCGCAATACGTACGTATACAAATCCCGTCGCTTTCACCAACCCAAATGCCACTTGCGCTGCACTGTTTTGAGAATTTCCCATCTATACGGAACCCTGTGGGACAACGAAGGACGCACTGGCTGCCAGGACGATTTGTTATTCTTCGACGACCACCCGATCCGTTGGCATCTGCTCCAATAATGTCACTGGCAATGGGACGACTGCATTCCAGATATCCATGTTTGGGGGGGAACAGTGGAGGGCACGAAGTATCTGCTGAGCTGTTAGCCACTGAAAAGAAATGTTGAAAAATGCAGGACAAGGTTAGAAAAAACTGTTGGACCGGAAAACAAAAATGCATTTCTGGTCAGTGGAGCTTTCGTTTGGTTTTTAAATATAGATTTTTGCAGATTTGGTGATGACAAACATCAAGGGAAAGGGTGAGTGGTACAATTCGTAACATTAGGTTTGTTTTATGACGTTTACTCATAATATTTTCATGACTCAAACATGTATACATAGAAGGAGTTTATATATGCATTGGAAAGAGGTTTCATTCTAAAAAATCCTTACGCTCACATTCTTTTTGGTCTTGCCTAAATTGTTGATATTAATGTTGTTTGTCCACTCTCTTGAACATAGAAAATTCAGTACACTACCATTCCCTTTTATCCTTAAAATTAGAGCGGATTAAATTTGAAATGCTTCTGTGGTTATTTATTTACCACATACTCTTTGCATCGCCTTACCTTCCCTGCACATTCATTGTACAGCTCGTGGATACCATTGAGCGGCAGCACGAATAGACAACATATTATCAAGCAATTTTAGAAAGTACTTTTATTGACTTTCTATCAAGTTAAATTCAATTAGTCAACGAAGAATTGATAAAGGTCGAACGTGCCGGACGATTTTATAGCTTTTCTAGCGACAATTTATTTCAACTTAGAGCCTATTTCCGAAGAGTTATTACACTCGATAGTGGCTCAATTCTACGTGATTGGGATGCCGAATTATTGTATTATGCTGGCAAGAACACAAATTGTTCTAATAGATGTTTTACAGAATTTCTAAAGCATTGAATATGGTTGAAAGAATTTAGAAAGCACACCCTGGGGACATGATGCTGTTTACTCGGTTTTATCTTCCTCATCCAATATTATCAGAATGTGGGACAAAGTATTGTACCCAATTTTATCTATAATAGGAATGAGCCGACGATTTTGTTATGATTTATCCGGATGAAAATCCATGCCCCAATTTAAGATCCACTTCCGCGAGAAGTTCTTGGAAAATGCATGTTGTTTCATGTAATCAATGGGGACTATTTGAATTTTGACGTTATTACTCCATTTCTTCTTAGGAAATGCTGCAAGTTGTCTATTTCAACAAACCTATCTTCTGTGCCATGCGCGTGTATCAGTCGAAAGAATCAATACGCGAGCTAAATGGGAATTAAAAAAACGGCTCGACCGTGCACTTGGAGCTGTAGAACCCCGGACCCCAGTGCCGCGATCGAAAGGGACATCCCCCAATAGAATGGCCTGCGAATGCCAAGGCAGAGAAGGCCGTGCCTCCCCATAGAAGTATCAATTGAGGATGCGATCTGTCGTGGATCTCTCCTTTCGATCGCGGCACTCTGGTCTGGAATTTATGGTTAAGCGCTCGTGGTTGTGCCGTTATTTTTTTTTTAATTGTCATTTAACTCCCGTGTTGATACATTCCACTGATACACGGGCGTTAGGTTTGTTGAAATAGACAACCTGCAGCGGTTCCCAATGGTCACATGAGATAATATGCATTCCCGGTGCACTTCATAGACCGTCTCTTTGTCCAAATGTTCTGATAATTGGTTCAACCCTCTCCGAGTAAGTCGGCTGTGACAGATCGGCATTGAATTGATTTTAATAAGGTTTTGTTTCACACCTTAAAAGCAAAGGATATTGGTAAGAAATAATTATATAACCCAATATGAACAAACCTAAAAACGGGACGAAATGTACCAACTGCTCCTCCAGGTCGGGGGTTGGGTAGGGCTGACAACCCTATACGGAAAACCGATGCTACGAAGTCACGGAAGCAGGCTTGGACCGGATGGATTTTACAACGACAAACCCGGCAACGACAACGGATTAACGATTTGCGCATTTTCTCATGAGCTGAGCAGCTAGCCAATCCCCTGTCCCAATATAAGGTTGATGTAACAGCGTTACAAGAGATGTGATGGACAGGGACCAGTTTCCTGGAGAAGAGCCACTACACCGTATATTATAGCGGTCATCCAGTAAACCATGTGCTCGAAGTAGGTTTCTTAGTCAGCCAAAAAATAGAACCTGCTGTTATCGGCTTTGGAAATATAAGCGAAAGGCTATGCACTCTGCGTTTGTGAGGCAAATTTAGAAATATAAACCACATAAACGTTAACGCCCCCACAGAAAAGACTGCAGAGTCGGAGAATGACATCTTCTACGCAGCAGTTGGGCGGATCCACGAAGCACGTCCCAAGTATGATATCAAAATCATACTTGGAGATTTCAACAGTCAAGTAGGGATGAAGCCCGTATTCAGGCGATACGTTGGCTCACATACCTTACATAGGGATACCAATGATAACAGACTGCGGACTATTTAGTTAGCAGTATCGTACGAAATGGTTGTTGGCAGTAACTGGTTTGCGCGGAAAACGGTCCACAAACATACATGGGCCTCTCCAGACGGGACCACTTTCAACCAAATCGACCACGTGCTGATTGAACGCCGCCACCTCTCAGCCTTGATGAATTTCACAACATATAGGGGGGGCCATAATAGACTCGGACCACTATCTCGTTGGCATGGTGCTCCGAGCTCGAATTAAGACACCACCTCCAATCCCCTCTGACAATCAGGTGAGAGTGAATACCGAAGCCATTCACAACACAGCCGATCGCAACACATATAAGTGGGAAATGGATGCCGCAATAATCGCAGTCAACAGTGATCCTGGAGATGAAGCATTAACAAATGATCTTCACAATCACCTGAAGAACATTATCATTGATGCGGCCACAAAGATATTTGGCTCCAGCCGCAAGAAAAGTCGAAACGGCTGGTTTGACGATGAATGTACGCTAACAACGGAACGGAAGAATGCCGCATACCGAACGATGGCACCCGCAGAGACTTATCGCGAACTCCGGCGAGCGGAGAAGAAGTCTTTTAACTAGAAAAGTACAAACAGCAACCGCACCAGGCGCGCAAGTTTTATCAACAGGTCAGCAGGATGAAGCCTTATACACCTCGATGTTCATCCTGCCGGGACAATGAGGGAAATCTAATTTCCGACAGAATGGGCATATTGGAGCGATGGGCTGAGTATTTAATGAACTGCTCAACAACCAAAATATCAGCGAGTTGGAGGTACCGCCAACTGAAGACGACGGACAAATACTGCCACAAAGAATAGAAATTACAGCCGAATTGGCTAAATATGGAGGCAACCAATTACACCAATTACACCAACTTGTGCTCAAGGTATGGGACAGCGAATCAAGGCGACAGGCAAAGAGGTATTATCTGTCTCATACATAAAAAGGGGGATATTATGCAGTGCAGCAATTATAGAGGTATCACGTTGCTGAATACCATCTATAAGATCTCCTAAATCTTGCTAGGCCGGACAGCCCCATACGCCCAGAATATCATTCACCTATAACAATGAGGCTTCACTCCAGGCAAATCAGGAACAGATCAGATTTTTTCTCTGCGGCAAGCGATGGAAAAACTGTTGGGATATGGACATCAGCCACCATAGCCAGAGTAAAACTATACACAGTCATGAGAGGATTTGGTATCGCAAGACTGACTAGGCTGACTCTGACCAATGTGCGAGGCCAGATAAAAGTAGCAGGATCGCTTTCGAGACCATTCAACATCAACAACGGTCTACCACAAGGGGATGCCCTATCATGCGTCCTCTTCAACTTGGCCCTGCAGAAATTGATTCGCGATGCTGATATCGACATGTCGATATCGACATCATGGGCAGATCGAGCAGGCGGCGCGAGATTTTGGACTGCACATTAATGAAGCAAGACGAAGCATATGGTGGCAATATCAGCGTCAAAACCAAAAGAACGAACAATATCGAATCGCACTGGTCAAACGAAAAGCGTTTGAGAGAAGAATGCTCCGAAGAATTTTTGGTCCCCTACATGAGGATGGACGATTTCGTAGCCTACATAACGGCGAAATCTATGAACCACGACCGTCAAGTTTGACAAAGCGCGACATTGAATTACGAGTAGTTGGCTCCAATAGGGAACATACTTTAAAGCGCCGGTTAATAAGTGAGAAGCTGCCCCAAAAAAAAAAACATTGGCCAAACGAATAAGTTGGTTCAGGCTCGAGTTAGGTATTTATTTAAGGGAGGTGAAATAGACCAAACACCAGAGCAGACAACACATCAGATCATCTGTAGCGAAGCATATAATAGAAGAAGGACCCACAATGGACCAAAAGGTAGAACATGCGAAACCTTCTGCATAAACCAAAACCTCATTAAAATCGATTTAATATTGGTCTATCTGCCTATCTGTCGCATTCAATTTATTCGGAAACGACTGGACCCGTTGTGACGAGATTGGGGCTCTTCACACATGTGAAAAAAGAGCGTAAATTTATTTAACAGAATATAGCAGACGGGGTATGAAATGAAAGTGTCAATTAGCACTTTTTAAAACTATACATATGTGTGGACTATAAAAAGGCAAAATAAATAATATAGTAGTAGTAGTAGGCTAATGAAAATGTACATATTATACTTGAACACAATTTTTATCATTCTAGGAAAATATCTTGCTTTTTTTTTGGAAATCAATAATTACAAACTTAATTTATCCAATCATCAAATTATTTGTATAACAAGAATTAAATTCAGCGGTAAAACACAATGCATTACTAGATCGTTTTAAATTAATGAAGACATTTCGATCCGCGCACTTGGTATAGAACTTTTAATTAATTTTTTCGAATAGTTAGGACCAAACTTTTTCAACTCTATTTTTCCCATTTTTTTTGCAAATCGGTATGAGCTAATCTGCAGCTTATTCTGAATAATATCCTAAGCCTTTACCACTCGTTATATTATACAAAAACCTTTAACATGCGAAAACCCCGCGTGTGCTTTCGCCGTTAGAATAATGCCTAAATTGATGAAATTTTCTTTAGGAGTATTAACTTTCCAAACGTAATCTGATTTCTGATTCAATCGAAAAGCAGGAATCAATAATGCTTTTCACTATAAAACAAGCTTCATCTCTCTTTATATAGTAAATAAGGAAAATTGTACTCTGTCCTGCAAATTTTTCCATTAACATCAGTAGTAGTTTGTTATAATACAATATTATACATTCACTGCCTGCAAATCCTTCACTTCCATAGAATATTTATCTTTAAACATTGGATTTTTTAGCCACGAACATTTTCCCAATTTAATTTGTTATGTATTGTATTTATAATACCATTAAATGCAGCTTAAGCGGATGGATTAGCTTAAACATGTTTTCTTTCTTTGAGAGGAAATGACGAGTAAATTTAAATAGCTTTTAAGGTTTGAATTGGAAGGTGGTTATTTACCCAAAGTTCTAAGTAAAAGTTTTATGTTTTTTAAGTTAGTTTTCTTTATTGGCTTATAGTAATGTAAAATTGATACAGATGCCTATTTCGGGGACCAATTGTCTCCTACCTCAGTGTTCTATTTGCTGAATTTTTTTCATTATGATTTTGGACTTTTTAAAGCGGTTTGCTTGTCCTTTTTCCTAGTTTTTTCCTAGAAGTTCTATCAAGGTAGAAAAGTTGTTGCCTATGACTGTGTTTAGTCTTGTGGAGGCTTTGGTATGGGTCTACATAGTTTCTTAGCGTCGTTTATTTCCTTCAATATATCGGCGTTATCCAATACCAAATGGTGTCCTTGCTCAATTACATGTTTGGCAACTGCAGACTTTATGTGTGAGTTATCACACTCTGTTGCGGATTTGGTCTCTTTAATGTGTTCTAACACCCTTGTGTAGACTAGCCGTTCGATCTACCCTATATAAATTATGTCGCAGTGTGGGTCAGAAATCTTGTATATGCCGCTTTCTCAGTATAATCTTTTTTATCCTTAACCGATTGTATCCGAGTCCTCAGTAAGCATCGTTTGCTGGTTGAGGTAACTCGGAATCCAAGTTTATATAGTTTCCTTCTGGTGTTCTGATGTTCTGCTTCAAATCCAAACAGGTTACTGTTACCCATTGCCTTGGTTCTTTGTTTGGCTCCAGGAGGAATGCCGAACGTTGTTGTCTTGAGGGCACAACAGGAATTGCACCCATCTTTCTTAGTTGTGTCCAGGATGTAATTTGTCTCAGTATTTCTTCTTCCTTCGTTGAGCGCTGTTGAGCCCATCCTGTGGAATTGTAGTGGAAATCGTAGTTTGAGGTGTATGCGATGGTTCGTTGTGTTGAGGTTTCCTGTAAATGTCGAATTCAAAGTCCCTCGTTCCCACATTAATATTAGATCCAGGAGAGTTATCCTCCCTTCTTTTTCGATCTTTATGGTGAATTCAATTTGTCCGCGGTGGAGTTTCTTGAGGATCATTTTCGTTTCTCCCCTTTTGAAGATTGCCAGTACATTGTTCACGTATCTGATCCAAAATCTCAGGAGTGTGCCAGCCTCCTCTCGTTCATTTTTCAGATTCTCCATAAAAACTTTGCACAGCAGTGGTGAGAGGGATTAGCATTAGGTGCAATTCGGGACTGAAACTATCTCGAAAACCCATGTGTACACAATGACATAAAACTTTTTCTAAAGGACACCGTCGACGAAATGGCTTCTTAAGTAGACCTTTGTTAGGGAATGTATCATTAGAGAGGAACTTGGTTGGTTTCCTTAACTTCTTTCCCCGTTATTCCGAAGAAGGAGAAGATTTTCTCAGTCCCATAGTCACCTGTGATGAGACATGGGTTCACCACTCTACGCCCTAATCAAAACGAGTCAGCGGAAAGTGGAGACTAAGACATGAAGCACTAATATAGGCGAAAATGCAATTGAAACTGAACTCCTCAGCCTTCAGCTTTTTGTGACGACAGAATTAGGAAACTTCCAAAACGGCGAAAGAAAAAAGGTTTTGAAATTGTTTCGAAATTGAAAAAAATTCTCGTTTAGATGTGACTGATCTTTGTATTTCTATATTTTAGAAATTTATCAATTAAATCCCCAAGGATCCATCTAGAGGTACGAAATTTAACAGGAGCTTAAAGGATAATATAAGACATAATTCTGAAAGTCAACACAAATACAAAACCTTGCATAGCTGAAGCGTCCGGTTTATTTTTATTCCATTTTTCGCTTAACTACCTTGAAGGCTTCGGTCAACTGTATATTATTCATCGTAGTTTTCTTGAAAATTTTGTGTTTTTCATTGATCAGCAGACTTTTAATAGGGTTGAGTTCCTATGAATTAACAGGCCGATCAAAAGCTCTTGCTTGGCTTTTTCCTAAAAAAATCTGTTCTTTTTGGCATGGAACAGAGTCGTATGCAAATATAAAGTCGCTTTTCCATCCGTGTATTTTGAGTATCATTTTCTCCATCTCCAAAACCTTTATATATTGGTCCCCTCACATTGTCTTTTGCTCAATTTATAGGCACCCTGTCTTTTTGTTGCCAATCATTGACCAGGCTTTAATGCTGAATGCTTGACGCTTATTACGGTGCAATTTTCTTTACATTTTTCACCAGGTCTTCCTCACATAAATGATTTGTAAGTCGATGTCAATATCGATGATGAGGTTAACCTTTTACAACCATATTTACTATCCCATTTGTTGTTAATTGTAATTTCGCACCAACTATCTGTTTGATATGTCTATATCGCGGCCATGAAACGTTACAACTATGAAAAACTATTCCGCTCGAGATATCTCACCCTAGGGTCAAAACTCTTACCGTATAAGATGATCTTGCCAGTCCTCAAGTAATCCTTGGAGGCTTGGGTTCTTAGCAAGAAAAATTGCGAACTTCTGGCCGCGTTCGAGAGAAGAATCCTCTGAAGAATTTTCGGCACCCTACATGAAAATGGACGATTCCGTAGCCTACATAACGACGAAATTTATGAGCGATACCATGACCGTCCGGTTGTGAATAAAATCCGGCTCAATAAGTTACTGTGGACGGGTGACTTAATCCGTATAGATGAGGATGGTCCAGCCCGGAAAGTCTATGGTAGAAAAAGAAGACGGGGCAGACCCTGCCTGAGATGGAGCAATGGCCTAGGTCAGGACGCCAGACAGCTTTTAGGGATGTCGAGTTGGTGGACCTCGGTGCCCAGGAACCAGGATGTCTGGAGTTCCTTATTAGGGCAGGCCTAGACCGGATACCGGTTGTTGTGTTTGATATCAATGTCAGTATTTGTTATAGACTTTTCTATTTCAAAAATCAACCTTTTTATCTGAGAATTTTTCCGCGGAAAAGATCTCAATATTTCTTCATAAAAAAATCTATACAATAAAAATATATATCCAAAGGCTAAAAACTAAGTAATGCATTTAGAGCTGCGCCGTTTGTTGTGCTCATGGTATCGGTTCTTTCCAGGGCGGCCAGTTTAACAACAGTAAAAAAATATTATCTCACCTTAACCCTCAAACTATGGATTCTCCATATTACCACACAGTCCCTAGGCTGTGAGAACTCATTTCATCTTTACATTTATATGTTTGTTCCAAAAAATCTCCAAGATGTTTCGCTTCTTTGAAAAGTTGAAAGGTCGTCTCCCTCATTTCTGGAGGGCAATCACCTTTTTGTAAATAATACCACTATTTATTTATTGGAATTTACTGAGTCTATGACGGAGGCACCAACTGTCAATCGAATCATCGGCACGTTGTATATTTCTACACGCTTTCCGAGACCCCGATCAGGAGCTAGCAAAGCCATGTCATGAACATAGGTTGGAGCGTGTATTGGTAATTTTTTCAGTTTGCATAATAGTGAGCCGATCAACATTCTCCATAGAAGCACCTACAACGCACTTCCTAGAGTGCAGCTTTTATTATTTCTGCTGTTAGATAGTGATCGACACCCACCTCAGCACGCAGCAATCCTATATTTTAGCATAGTGTAGATTCAATTAATCAAAGTATCATCGAAACCAGTCGCTCTGGCGGCTTCAGAAAGTTTCTGAAACAGCGCACAATCGAACGCCCCTTCAATGTCCACGAACACACCCCTCGCGTACTCACTCTTCAGAGATGCTTCCCCTATTTTCGAAACCGCAGAAAGAAGAACAGACTCACAGGACTTTCCACGCTGCTAAGCATGTTGGCTTTCATTTAGTGGGTGCAATCTTAGCGCCTTCCCACGAATATGAAGCTCAATCAGTCACGCCAAATCTTTCGGCGAGAACGATGTGAAGCAGGTATATCTGAAATTCTTGGGGTTTAAATAGTTATCTTTCCCAGACTTTGGTATGAAGACTGCCTTAATCTTCTGTCAAGATGTTGGCATATAGCTCAAAGCAAGATATGCTAGAAAAATATTTCATATCAGTTGTTCTAAGTGCTCTATACCCTCCTTTATCATCGCTGGATAGATGTCATCGTTCCCAGGTGCTTTGAAGTGTTTAAAGGACAATAAGGTAGCTCTTACTTTTTCATTGGTAACAAATGCTTTCACAGTATTCCAATTCACCTTGCAAGGTTTACGTGTTGAGCGAGTTGCAGGTGCCGCCAACTCTCTCCCTTCCACTTCCCTCACTGTCACTGATTCCACTCCGTTGTTCATGAAATTGTTATGCGGTTTTCTAAGAAAGTTGAACATGGCCGACTCATCACTTTTCTAGTTCATTATAATATTCTCTAAATAAATTTCATTTCGAGCACTTAACTCTTATATTCACGCTATCAGTTCCTGAAGTTTAACCAGCCTTCATTCATACTGCTTTTACAAACACGGTTCAGAAATCATCTAGTTGATTTCCTGAGTTTTTCTAGTTCGCAATTACACCAAGGAACCGTTTTGCCTCATGAAATGGAACAAGCATCTTCATAGCATTCTAAAGGTGTGCGCTTCAAAGTTTCCAATTCATCTTCTAGCGCCGAAGGACTCCTTAGCCGACTAGAAAGTTGCACTTTGTTGCCAAGAAAATGCTTGAACTTTGTCCAATCCGTTCTTCTAGGATTCCGTCTTTATATTACAAAATGTTCGCCTGCAATAGTCTGGCTGAATTGTAGGTATCGGTGATCTGGCGGTGAGAATTCGTCTAGCACTCGTCTGTGTGAGTAACTCTAACAAATTTGAAGTGCAGATTGTTTGGTCAACGACTTCACTTTTTCACGGTCCCAAGAACGCTTCTGGTCTTATATAAGTTTCATCATGAAAGATCCTAGCCCCCATCATCATCATCATCAACAACGCAACAACCGGTATCCGGTCTAGGCCTGCCCTAGTGAGAAACTCCAGATATCCCGGATTTGCGCCAACGTCCACCAATTCGATATCCCTAAAAGCTGTCTGGCGTCCTAACCTAAGTCATCGTTCCATCTTAGGCAGGGTCTGTCTCATCTTTTTTTTTCTATATTGCCCTTATAAAGTTTCCGGGCTGGATCATCCTCATCCATACGAATTAAGTGATCCGCCCACCGTAACCTATTCAGCCGGATTTTATCCACAACCGGACGGTCATGGTATCGCTCATAGATTTCGTCGTTATGTAGGCTATGGAATCGTCCATCCTCATGTAGGGGGCCAAAAATTCTTCAGAGGATTCTTCTCTCGAACGCGCCCAAGCGCTCCCAATTCTTCTTGCTAAGAATTCAAGTCTCCGAGGAATACATGAGGACCGGCAAGATCATTGTCTTGTACAGTAAGAGCTTTGACCGTATGGTGAGAATTTCGAGCGAAACAGTTTTTGTAAGATGAAATAGGCTCTCTTGGCTGCCAACAGCCGTGCGCGGATTTCATCATCGTAGCTGTTATCGGTTGTGATTTTCGACCCTAGATAGGGGAAGTTATCAACGCTCTCAAAGTTGTAGTCTCCTATCTTTATTCTTCCCGTTTGACCAGTGGGGTTTGATGTTGTTGGTTGGTTGGTTTTCGGTGCTGACGTTGCCACCATATACTTTGCCTTGCCTTCGTAGATTTGCAGCCCAAGATCTCGCACCAATTGCCGCCTGCTCGATCAGGATGAAAGCAATTTGTACGTTTCGGGTGGTTCTTCCCATGACGTCGATATATTCAGCATAAGCCAGTAGTTGGGTGGACTTAAAGAGGGTCGTACCTCTTGTATTTACCTCGGCATCACGGATCACTTTCTCTGAGGGCCTTGTTAAAGAGGAGGCATGATAGGGCATCCCTTGTCGTAGACCGTTGTTGATGTCGAATAGTCTTGAGAATGATACTGCTACTTTTATCTGGCCTCGCACATTGGTCAGGGTCAGCTTAGTCAGTCTTATCAATTTCGTCGGGATAGCGAATTCTCTCATGGCCGTGTTAATTTTACCCAGATGATGCAACTGGTGTCCATATTCCAACAGTTTTTCCATTGCTGCCCCATAGCTGATCCAATGCCGTAGATTCTATGAAATCGAACCAAAGGCTCTTACTCTAGAAAAAGGAAGGTAATTTTGCATCCTGTCGGCGTCACTGTCAACAGATATGGGGAGGCTTTGGCGTGTTGAATGTTATAATTTGCCCAAATTTTATGTTTTCTACAAAAGCTTAGTCTAATGTGTAATGGAAATCATGGCATACGCTTTTATGCCACGATCAGTATGTGGCCAGATTTTTCTCATACTTCTCATATTTGAAGGTACAGCAGTACTTATGCCCTCATCCATAAAAGGTTATATTTCATCATGTAGACCATTTTTTTTTGTTTTCGATTTAGTACTTCATTGGTGTACCGTCTTCGGTTTGCGTAGATCTGATTACCGAAATTGGCTTAAAGCTAGTTTCATTCATGTCTCTGGCCTTCCTTTATTCCGCTTGTCCCATTAATGGTGTAGGAGAAGTTACTAGCGGGTAGGATTTACTGTGTAGTCCTTTTGCCAGTACGGGGGTTCCGCCATTGTATGCATCCTCCGCGCGCAGTTTCATTGTAAGAAAGTGCACAGAAGATGCTGCAATTTGTCTTCCTCTACGATTGTTGATTGGTCGGGTATTCACGAATTTTACCTTCCAGTGTTTGAAGTCCATTCCTGGGTTCTGTTCACCCAACATGAGGATGATATCTCCTGCCTGAATTCGAGAGCCTAGTAGCCGACATCTGACATGTTCTGTCCTGTCCAGCTCGGTATTCACAGTAGTAAACTTGTGTCGAACTCCAGAACTCAAAGTTAGGGTTACCTGCTGGAGCCACTTTAAGGCAGCCTCATCACTACACTCCAAATGGAGGAGCCGATCACGGAAATCTTGGTTGTCAAGTCTTGGATTCGTTCCAGGGTCTAGTATTTTTTTTTACAGGCAGTCACGAAGGATGGTAAATCGTCCCTACGACATATTGGCCTCCTTAGAAAAAACTCGCATGGTACAAACTAACTGATTGAAAACAAGAGAAATGTAATTTCAAAAAGGAAAAGTATGTTTCATTGTTGTGGTATTTGAGGAGAGATTGGTGTGAGGCGTATTTTGGGCTTTAGATTCTATATAAAGGCATCTTCGTGATGAATTAGTCCTGGCTTACTTTAAGTTCGTACCTGTTAACTCCCAAGACGTCTGTTTGGTAGTCGATGTTAAATCTGTGACCAATTTCCTAAAAGACTAATCGAGACTTTTCATTTGAAAACGCACAAGGCTATAAAAAATCCACTCCTCTTCATTTACATACGTGTTCTGCCTAAAGTTCAACACAAAGTCATGTTATTCAATTGTAAAAACATATGTATGTCCCCAAATTTCATCTCAATAGTTTTTAGTTTGCGAGAAAAGTGTTTACGACATACAAACAGATAAACGGTCTAGACGTCAATTTTACAGGAAAAAGTTTAGGAACAATAGGCATAGGCACTTTGCATGCAAGAGATGCTACTCTATCCTGCTGAAACCACAAACTCAACAAGCTTTACTCCTTTGGGAGTGATTGATATGTGTATATTACTCTTTTTGTACTTTTCTAGTCAATTTTGCTCACATGTAATGCTGATAATAATTTCATTATTTTCTATTTGCGTTAACTATTTTACGAAACCGAAACGTTGCCTTATTTTTCAAGCTGCGTTCTAACGTAAAGTAAAATTTATCATCCAAATAAATCAGGAATTCAACCTGAATTTATCAATTAAAAAGCGAAATCATTTATTTGCTTGAAGTACACTATATGTGAATAAAAGGTCGTGATAATAATATTCAAACGTTCCGACGATAAATCATCAATTATTATGCCATTTAATCGTATCGAAATTACTCGAGGCGCCGCTTACCATCCGTTGTAGATGCATTAATAACACAACCATGAATAGTGACGCCAATGTTCCAGTAAATGCCCATTTCAGAAATTATTGCCCACTGACCCATTCATCTGTGAATATGCCAACCGTTTTAGGCCATCGGCAGCTGGCAGGAGGGTATTCATTCATTCCAAAGGCATCTATCCAAATTAAATTAATTTGTCGGATGGTCTGTCAGAAGTGGACAAATCAGTGCACATATGTCATTGTCATTCTTAACAAATTGGGTCAAACATTACAACAAGTTCTGGCGACCGGACCAACTCCTTGTCTCCTTCATGCTATCTGCCAGGATGCGCCACAACGAATCACCCGTGCGGCCTTCGGCTTTCGACCCCCGATGTGGATAACAGTCAGAAGGGTCGACTAAACTTTGTTAACTGAGGGAAAGGCGTTTGATAAATTCGTCACACTTATCATATGCTTTCTTCTTCTCCGAGAGAAAAAAAATCGCTATTTCAGGATACATGTTGTTATTATTGCATTCTTGGGGTCCTGTAGCCATTTCTACGCTACTATTTATTATAGATAATGGAAAACTTTCCCATATTGCTAGACGGGAAGGACCGAATGAAGACTTTAGCCAATTCGAAAGAACGTTTACAAAAGGTTCCGAGGGCGAACCCATTACTTGATTGATTTCAGCAAAATTTGTGGGCGAAGGCATGGGAAGACTACATGAACTAAGATATCTCGGGATTGACTTAGTAGTTCATTAGATTTTCATCTATCTTAATATGAGAACAACAATTATATTGTTTGTATGAGAAAAACTCGAAGAATGAAAATCCTACATCGTTAAGAAATACTCCCAATCATAAATAGCTTTACGCGCTCATCTTGGTTTTATTGCAAATTGGTAATCATCCTTGAATTCGCTTGATCATGCCGCCGTCTAACCAATAAAATATGAAAGAGGTTTTATTAAACTTTCACCAATTCATTTTCTTGGATATGTTTTTCACATTATTTCATTCAAGAAAATATTGCAGTTTATCAAAAATTTAAACCGATTTTTAAAAAAAATTGCTTTTACACTGTCTGTCGATTGTGTTGCCATTCAATCGTCAAAGCATCTTTTAAGTAATTTCAATGTATGGGGCTGATTTGACTTTCCAACATGTCCAA
The DNA here is from genome assembly GCF_905115235.1 of Hermetia illucens. NCBI lineage: Eukaryota > Metazoa > Arthropoda > Insecta > Diptera > Stratiomyidae > Hermetia > Hermetia illucens. Next base: position 129,175,524 of record NC_051850.1, on the reverse strand, counting down.
TATCCAAGGTAGCAGTATAATGTCACGATTTTAAAAACTCGTTTTATAAGGTTTTGTTTCACACATTAAAATCGATTCACTGCCTGTCTATCCGTCTGTCAAGTCCGATTTATTCGGAAACCGCTGTAGCTATTGTCATAAAATTTGGTGTGTGGCCATAAATCCCTTTACATACAGCATGGCGTCATTATGTGTTGAGTTTAAGGGGTGCTATCAAATGAAAGGGCTACTACCTAGTTCTTTTCGAAACAGATTTTATTTCTCTCTTCTAAGAAAAATAGAGGAACAAAAGCTCAAAATATGTGTCCCGAAAAGGGTAAGAGGTCACATTCTCAAAACCAACCCAACTGAAACATCTGAAAAAAAAATTACAATAATGTATCTATTCTAAGTCTAGGCCTCAGTTAATAATAGCAATAACCAAATTTTAAAAATTTACCCGAAAGCCCTCGTTCAGTTCATCTTAGACGTACAAAGTTTGATTCTGTTATAAGTAATGCTATAATACATAACTTCGGAAAGATTGAAGGAACTGCACCAATTATTAACTCGTAACTACAGATGTGACATCTGTGAGACGTCGTCTGAAATCAATTTTATGGTTTTCCCCCACTTTTAGGACCCTGATACCTATGCGGCGGTCTGGCTTCGTCTTGATCAGTATTGAGTTGACAGTCACGATATAAAGTCGTTTAGTCATACTTTGACCTGAATGCAAAATTCTACACATCGCAAGGTGTCTGTAAGACGTCAGGTCTGAATGGTGCTAAACTGCAATGTTTAGTTTTTTATAATATGAATAATCAGAATGCTCCCGGTCCTTCGAAAAAGGTAACGAACGGAAGATATTGTGACTCTAATTTTGAAGAAACTCTGCTGAAATGGACGGAAGAGGAAAGCCCAGACAATGAAAGTCTCAAGATGAATCTGATGGGGAGTACATACTGAACGAACATGAGAGTCATTCTGAAATTGAAGAAGGAAACAATGAAAATAAGATATTACAAGAACTAAGAACTTAGATCCAATGAACAGAAAAGCCAATACAAGGAACATTTATGGAAAAAATCGTTTCAAGTGGTGCATGGATCCAGCCGTCAAGAAAAATACTAGAACTTTACAACACAACCTTGTTTTGAAATGCCCGACACTCAAGAATACGGTAGAAACAACTTGCGAGCCTATAGATTCTTGACACATCTTGTTTAGTAATGATATTTTGGTTAGCTCCATACCAATGCAAGTATCGCCAAACTGAGAAGGCGTTTTAAAAAGGAGAGTAGTGACCTTCGTGATTTAGACTTGGTTGAATTGCGTGTTCATGCGAGCTTTTTTACTGACATCAATACATAAATCAAACTGAAGATATAAGGTCCATATTTGCCACTGATGGCTCTGGACGAGATATTTTTTTCGATGTATTACAAATTCAAATAGATTTTCAATTATTCTCCATTGTTTATGCTTTGACGATCAAGCTGTTTCTCAGATATTCCAAAAAGTCATCGAAAATTGTCAATCAGTATATTCAATTGGAGCCTATGCATGCATCGATTGAATGCTAGTGTCATTTTTTGGACGCTGTAAATTTAAAATGTAAGAAAAAGGACGGGATATCTTTTTAATGCGTACATCTATTGCGGCAAGATTAGTGATAGTTACACTTTGTCAGAAGAATAAAGGCAATGAACGGCATCTTGGGGTAATGGAGACGAAGATGTTGCCTTGGGCTAGTGGCGTGAGACTTGTTGATCACATCCGAAGTGAGGATGACTGCGATCGATATGGGGTTGCACCGATTGTGGAAAAACTGGCAGAGGGGTGTATTCGATGGTATGGTCACGTAATTCGCGCTAACGAGAATTCGCTTACCAAGATTGGGCGCGACATCGAGTCGATGGTAAGGGACCAAAGGCCGGCCGAAACCACGGTAGCTTGAGATGCTGGATGGGGATTTAAGAGCCTAACGATTGCATCCAGATCAGGCATTTGATAGCGCCAAATGACAAATCCGATCACGGCGAACCGACCCTGTTTGTGAACGGGAGAAAGGCTGAAGAAAAAAAGAAGAATACCGACACTATTCGAAACCTACCAAGGCAGTAGACGGATGTCTTGCGAAACCAATCTTTGGCACAAATAGAAACATCACAACAGATAATTGGTTCTCCTCAATTGAACTAGTAAATGCACTGAAAAATGAGAAGTTGACTTATGTTGGAACCCTAAAAAAATAAACAAGTCGGGAAACCGGAAGCTGAACGCTTTAGGTATGAAAGGTTTTGTGTATTTCTTTTATAAAGACATTTGAGTATGCATTTGTCCCATTAGTACGTAACACGTAATATGCCGATATATTTGTTAGAATATCCACTTTCGGATGATATTGACATTCAAAATGAAAATTTCCAAAGAAGACACAATTTTCACCTTTAATAACTTTGTTAGTAATAGTGCGATTTCCACCAAACCTGGTGGGATCAAACTCTATATTATAGCCTACATTGCTGCAATTTTGTGGGGCTAGGATTGACTTAAGGCTGCTCCGCAGCCAATTACTGAAAGTTATAGTAACATACTATTATTAACTCTAGGTATATCGGAGCCTAGCCACCATATAGTGCCACCATCTTGATTTTTTCTAATTTTTCGGTTAAGTGGTTTCTGAGAATGGGTCCGTTAAAGAAATGATCACTTTCAACCCCCCGCACTCCCTACCTTTCCAACAAATGCCAAAATTAAGGGCGGTTTCGAAAAGTAGTAACTGAGACCTTTAATTTGCTACCCCACGGGACTATATTTGGAAAAAAAATTACCAGCACGAGGTTTTTGCCGAATGAGTCAAGAGGGGTTGACTTGTCTTTATATACCTTCACAAAGGATATGACGCTTTTATCTCACTTTTCGAAGAAAAAAAGAGTTTTGGTATCATCCCATGCATCATAACGAGGCTTTAGATGTTGATACCAGGAAGCCAGAAACAACAGCACATTACAATTTGACCAAAGGAGGAGTTGACTCAATCGATGAAAAATTCTCTAGGATGCAGTAGGAAGACCAGGCGTTGCCTATGGCAGTATTTTTCAGGTTTTTAGATATTGTTTCAGTAAACTTTTCCAGCTTCATCAGCGCTTTCTGGATAATGCTGAATTGACAAGATACAAATACGTAATAAACTAGGCAGAAAGTTGATTAAGCGTAAATTAGAACGAATATTGAGGAATCCTAGTATAAATCGTAAGGTAAGAATGTACAAGAATTTGATTGGGGTGAAACAGAAAAATTGACAATAAGAAAAACTTGTCTGTTATGTCCTCCAAAATAAGGAGAAGAATAGCTTATTTTTGCATAGAATGTAAACGTCCAGAATGCACCAGAGAGATATGCAAAAATTGTTCCATTTGAAAAAGTATCTTTTGAAAATGAGTTGTAATTTTGCCCAAAAAATAATTTTTTGGGTAAAATACCAAAACTTTCACTGCTTTATATTGTAGCATTCTTCAAAAATATTTATTTCCTTTTGAATAAAGAGTTGCGTTTTTAGTTAATTTTTGTAGAAGTATGTTTCTTCAATTTGTTTCGTAGCAGTTCGATTCTCACCGGTAGCAGTGGAATTTGTATCGTGATTTGACGTCGAATACCAGTCGACTCAGCTGTGAATGAGTACCTGTTGCGCCAACGATTATTATTATTATTCTAAATTATTCTATTATTCTAAAATAAATAAAGTTTGCCACATATTCTCCGTAATATGCGGGTACCGACTGATCCTCCAAGGAAGAAAGGGGTTCTTGTTATCGAAAATGTTTTTTTCTTGTTGTCAGTGACGCTCTTGATGCTGCCTTATCCAGGGGCATGTAGGAGTACAATGGCCTACAAACACCTCGACTGCACAGCTTGTTTGTTCTCTCACCTTGTGCCAATAAGGCTGTGAATTTGGAAAGAAGAGCGCGTTGAGTTGGACTGAAGATAAGCACCAATGAAACCAAGGTTCTTAGTTTAACGGGTCGTCGCATCCTCCCTATCCTCATTCATGGGTAGAAGATCGAAGGCGTCGATAAATTTTTGTCCTGTCCTGGTGTTCCTTCTAAGTTGCAATATGGGAGTAATACATGGAAAGTGGCCTCCACAGTTACTCGAACGCTCCAGGTCTTCGTCAACAGCTGTCTACGACGTGTCATAGGAAGACCCTGGTCTGATACAAATTAGAACAAAGAACCTGATCGGTGCGTAGGCGTGCTATGCGTATGGTGGAAGTGACAATGGATAGACCACACATTAAGGAGGGGGGACAATTCCGTTAGTGGCTAGGCCATGCAAGTACCCTCAAGGGTACTTGGCGCAAAACAGAAGAGGAATAGGAATAGGAACTGACGAGCATTTCAGCGAAACTTGAACGGTGGTGCATAGGAGTGGTTGACCCGCTATATCGTATTAAGGAGTGAATGAATTATACATAATTAGGTGCATTGGGATTAGTCAAGAATATTTAAAAGAGCCTAGCTTACATTCTGATGTGCCTTTACCTGTTTTACTCCCCACATTAATGAAAATTAAAATAATTTTCTTCGGAAGATTCATATGATAATTTTTCAGCCCACATTATTTTTTCCAATTGGCTCAAGATGGCAAGAAAAATGGTAGACAGAAAAAACTTATAAAATCCGCTCCTGCTATTAAGAGCCTCTTATTAATCATGTCCTGACATAATTTATTCCCACTTGTGCTCTGAAGTGAATGACCCTTATATGAAGTACTGAAACGATGCGCTCAAAGTCTTTTGACTGACTCCAAGTTAATTCTTATACCACTGAAGTGGTCCCTCTTAATCCATATTCTTCTCGCATAAAGTGCTACATAACACGAAGGGCGGGCTAACTACTGCCCTTCTCGTGTGAACACTTCTCCCTACTGGGTCCATATATGGATGATTCTGTATCGCGAAGCTTTCACAGTAGGCCAAAGTTTATATACATTTGGTTGAGTACCAATCTGTGTGACACATTCAAACCCCACGGTAAATTGTTAAGCCAGAAGGAAAGCAAGGTATACAAAGTGTACACAAATATAAAAACTGCATTCTGTTAATTTACTGAACTGCTAAATGTTTGAACCTGTAATTCATCGAAAAATTTTCTTCAGAAAAAGGAATAGTGACACTATTGGTTGTATGAAAGATACTGTTCATAATAGTAGTCAAAGTACCCCCTATAAGATGGAAAAATAACTTAAATCCTGAAAACTTGGGAACTTCCATGAAAATTAGAGCGACTTTGTGTTTATTACAAGTTTGCTCTTTAAGTAACTTTTTTTAGGTTAGGACAAAAAAGGACTGCCTCTAATAGTTACTTCTTTTTGGAGAGAAGAAAAAAGATTGTTGTTATTTTTACCTTTTTTTGAATAATCGGATCTTTTAAAAATCCCCCTAGATGACACATGACCAACAACCTTTACTGACCATCGACATTGCTTCTTGGCTAGCGCTTCAGAACTCGGGGCGCATATGATTTTCGTCCCTACAACTGGAAAATTTGCTGGAACTTGGTAATGTAATATTTCATGGTAGTAATGAGATATATTTCTCAAGGCTTACACTTCTGTTCCTAGAATGGTCCAATCGCTGATGTTTGATATTGATAAGTAACTCCAATCTTAAGGATGTCTTAGTTTGCTACGTAATTTCAGTTTTGCTTCATCATTATAACCTAGTCATCATCTAGAAAAGTTGAAAGCACTTTCGAAGACTTCCAAAATTACTGAACGGTCAACGAACCGAAAACCAATCATTTCAGACTAAAAATGTTTAACCCAAACAAATTGATATTAATTGGAATATGCAAATGGATTCCTCGAAAACTAACTTAAATTCCATGATTTATTTGAGAGTTTTGATTAAAACTAATTCTGAATTTATTTGGCCCACTTTTTGGCCAATTGATAGGTCTATATGACAAAAATATCTGCTCCATTGTCCAGTAGAGGTTGGTAGGTGGATAGCTCCATTATAATTACCTTAATTGGTAATAATTGAATTATGGTTTCCATAAACGATATTTCCGCCCATATTCGTTTCATAGGAAAATTGCTTTAGGGAAGGAAAATTTTCATTTTATTGAAAACATTATATTAATTTGCTCCGTCGAGTCAGCTCACATGATGAAAACACATGCAATTATAAAGCCACTAAAAAGGACAAATTATCATTTCTAAAAGAAAAGGTAGCAAAGGGTAGAACAATATCAAGAATATTGTAAAAAAGTAATAAAGAATAGTCACATGTCTAGTTTCTTTACAGGAGGAATCAGAAATAACAATGACCTGTCACTGGAGAGAAGCTAATGACGTAGGTGTTCCAGTGACATAAATCCAATCAAAACGGAACTAATGCTATTTCGAACAAGAGAAGGAAGGATACCCGGCTAATTGACAAAGATTGACAATTTCCCCTTGGGGTACAATCCTGGTCCCAAAGTTAAATTGCAGGATAAAAATAGAACTTAGGCTTAAGAAGACCCTACTTAGCCTTCCACACCTGCAGGAAGACTTGTTTCATCTAATGAGCTCTCTGGACAGCTCCTAGGTATAAAAGTTCTACTGCTAACGTGTGTTATAGTGTGTAGGCAGGAGGGATGACTGGAACGTGAGTGTTCTTAACCCATTTACCTGTGGTACAATTCTGGAATCTTGAGCATTCTATCTCCTATAGCTAAAAAGTTGAGTTATACTAGATCAGAAATGCCGATTTCGGGTGGAAGATTATACCACTTTTTTCTTCATTTCCTGTTCGTTGGTGTGGAAAAAATTACGGTACGGAAAAATGTGACAAAAAGATACTAAATTGTACTTTCGTATGAATCGAATCAGGTTCATAGCACAAAGCTAGCTTTGTACTAGGGGGTAAGTTGCTCCCGAAATATATATCTACACTGAAAAATATCAATTTTAGGCTAGACTACAAATAGAAGACAATATCTAACCTCTTCACCTCTATTATTTGTAGTGTCCACGGCTTTGCAACAGGAGAAAGGGCATTCATTACGAAAGGTTGACAACACAACTTCTCCAATGGAAGCCACTATTTCAAGAAGCATGGCGAAGGAATTGTCTAGAAATAAGTATGTGACGCAAAACAGTAGAGAGAGAGAGAGTTCAGATTTCCAAAGAAGTCCTACATCTATCAACAATTAATGACACGTTTTGACCGATTTAGGAGATAATAGTCACTCTGTAATACTCCAATTTTATCGCAGAAAATAATGAATTGATATTTCGACTCACTATAAATTATTTGAGGCGTTGGCTCGTGAAATTGAAGCTATTCGATAAAAAGTCGAATGATGATATACCGTTATTATCTCGAAAATATCAATTATGTCAGGACAACATATCTAGGCTAACAATCTTCAGTCACGTGACGCACAGCTATTTAAAATTGGCTATTAGGACTGAAATGAAGAGTTCATTCTAGTGGGTCGAAGTTAATGGCTCTTAAACTACATTATCACCAAAGTTAAAATTCGAACATCAAAGAGCAGAATGTCACTTCTACTGAAGACTATCCTCTGATCCTGGAAACATATCCTGTGATGAACCAATTAAGAAGTTATTAAGTTATTAATGTCATTCAGAAGAGTAATGAGTATTATCCTAGTAAATTTGCTGACTTGAAATAAAAAGATTCCTCAGGATCTCGAAAATGTTATCAATTACGAACGGCTTAATGTTCTTATCATTCAAGATACGTACGAAGATACATTCACCAGCATGGACTTTCAAAGCCCTTCGTCGGTCTTGATGTTCTAATTTCATCCAATTAATATATTGTAAAAAGTGTAATATAGAGCAAGCAGCATTCTCTACATTTAATCGATATTATAAGGTAATAGTATAGCTTGGGTAGTAGAGGACGTGCTTTTTGACGGCTGAACGGCGACGTTTTATAAAAAACCTTCAAGCAAAGCGTTATTTCTTGTAAAATGGAAAAGAACGCTTAGAAATATTTGGATTAATTTTCGAGATATTGAATAAAGTAGATCAAAGATTTAAATTTAAATGAGCTGAGCAGGAGGGAAAGTAGAAGGGCTCACGAAAATAGTCACTAAAGAAAGGAAAATCCAACGAGAAATTTAAGATAACAATGGGTGTTTCCCGCGAATATCGACTAATTACAGATTTTTAAAAAATAGCAAAACCAAGCCCACGTTGTCATAAATAAATTCTAGCTGCTCAATAACCAACTAGGAAAATCATATACTTTACAGCATGCCCGGACTTTTGGAACGCCTTTCCTCTGGATCATCGAAATGTGAAATAAAACTTCTGAGGACATTTCACATTCATTTAACAAAATATAAATATGAAAATTCAAATTGTTAGTGATTCAGTTTTCAGGAAAAAAGGATCAGAATACGAAGCCAAGAGCAACCCATAGCGAAGATAAATCTTTAGTCAGAAATAAAAGGAAATCTTCACTGTAATTGAGTACACACTCCAGCAGTTATTGGTTAAGTATAACGGACGAACGATTCGAACTAGCATTAAAAACCTGCTTCAGATTAAATCGATTTTGACTGGTTGGGGAAAATATTATATAAAGGATTGTTACTGTTAAGTACGAGCTGAAAAACCTCATAATAATTCATTAGGAAATTCTGGACCAACAAGTTTCGAAACAATCCACACCGCTAGGAAAACCAGTTGCATTGCATGGCATACCCAGTTCAATAATTCCCTTCCTTAATATTTTGCCTTTCTCATTCAATTCCATTCTTTTACTGATATCTAACATAACTAATCTTTAGAAATCGGATCTGACTAAAAATACAGGATGGCCTTTAAAAGAAATTGCAGATAAGTTTGATCCTAAATAGCAGCAGGCGATAGACGCGAGAAAATGCGACCCTAAAATCATAGCGAGGGATGTTAAAGCGTGGACTCCTGCGAAAGACAACAGAACAACGGTATTCAGCTCGAAACATTACCGAAGCTGGATGTGGTATTTGAGATTGTAGGTAACGTATACACTTCCGAAGAAAGGATTTGTAGTATTTGTACATCAGACAATCTGCAAGGAGATGAAAGGAGCATCGAAATTTAAAACTAGACATATCAAATGAATATCTAAGAAGAGCTTTTATTGAATTCTGGGTGAACTACTCAGAGGGAATGGCGAAGACTTTAGAGCAAAATACCTTTTTCGTGGTGCTTGAAATCAGTATAATAATGAACGGCACGTTGAGATTACCCAATGACCCACGCAAACAAGCGGTACTATTATGCCATGAAGGCGGCGGTCCTTAGTAGGCAATATGTACAGATACTGAGAAGGAAACGCGAAAAATATGTATGAATATGAAGTGAAGGTGGGTCAGAATAATTCTCCAAAACTGTTGAGATATGTCCAAAAGAAGAAATAGTCTCTTACCAAAGGGGGGGGTGGTTGATTCCGAAATACAATAAGGCACCTGAAGGCCTAGCATCGTATTGGCCTGTTTTTGAATACAAAATAGGAGATGGGAAAGAGAGTAATTTTAGCAGATTGTTACTCATCATCAACAACAGTAATAGCTTATCGGAGCGCCAGTGTGAATTTCGAGACCACCACTTTCCTAACGGTATAATAAGTGTAGTCAACTGAGGAGAATTAAAAGTGCATTAGTTGCAATAGATGTTAATGAATAATAGGCGAATTTCTTCTCGCAGAGGATTATTTGGCACTAGACGGATAAGGGGCGACCCAGGAAGTATATCGTCATAGAAAAGACCCTCGCTTTTCTTATAGAATGTCGGGTAAAGAGAGTGCTCAGCTTTCTGTCCGGGAACTTGGATAACTTGCCCTATTGTTTGTGGAGGTCTATGCAGTGAGAGGGCGAAGTCCTTGCTAGAAAGGGTGATCCGCAAAAGAATAAACACTTACAAGTGGAGACAGAGATTGTCACGACGCCAAACTAGCTTTCAGGAAGATCCCAGAGTATGCTTGGCAACAGGAGCTTGGTACCACCAGGCCACTTTTGAGAATGTTACCGAATTGCGGCGGACGGAAGCACACAGATGAGGCAGTGCTACTGGCGGCGGGTATGCTAGCATGTACTGATACCTCATAAAAACTTTGGAAACCTGTGCAGTTGTCTTCGCAAAAGCAAGGCTTCGAAAAGAGCTGCTGAAGGAGGCAAAGATGAGGGATACGAAAAGAACGGCTCAGGGACAACTGATTTGCAATTGCTTCTGTTATTGCAAAGATTCAAAACTTGCTACTGAAGGTGGCAAATAGGAGGAAAATCAAATGAGAGGGATTATGGTGGCCTAAAAACGAGCATACCACCCGCAAAACCATTACACTACCTAAATTCTGCCACCATGGCGTCACGTCTCGGGGTGCCTTTAAGTGGACTGAACGTATTTTGTGCACCTCTGTGTAGGAACAAAACAAATCGGAGATCATTTGTGAATAATCCGCCACCCTTCTCGTCAATGATCCATAACATATACCACTGACTGCTTGGTATGTTGAACGGCCCTTCACAAAAGGGGAAGCGAAGTAGGGGGCATTTGTCCAAAGAAAATGTACTTTGAATCAATGGGTAAGCATATTAGCATATTTCAGGTGAAAATATATAATACAAAGTGGATAGGCACCTCCTTCAACCTCCAAAGGAATGCACTTGGTTCGAACAATAAGGTCTGGATACTGTAGGTTACAGGCAATATTGGGCTAGAAGGCAATGGACCGTGGATAATTTGACCAGGAAAAGAGCTGGACTAGAACTCTTTGGTCGAAATTAAAAGTGATTAATGGCTAAAACGCTAAGGAGTAAAGACCAATGATTGAGGGAACTATACCCAGCGAACTTACCAGGAAAGATGCAGTCCAGTTTGCACATGGAGAATACTAACGAAGGTGCTGGAAAGGTTGTTTAAACTTCAACAAGAATTCTACGCCCATAATAGGAATACTCGCTGGTCATTAGCAGTCTAAATAACTATCTTGAAAGTTAGGAATATCTCCAAACACTGTCTATTAATTCTATGAAGATAGTGATGAAACCTCCATGCATATTGTCGAACAATTTCCAGCATTGCGGCAAAATAGGTATGTTGGCACTCACTGCACAGAAAGCAAGCAGCTAGTCGACACTCGATATAAGACTAATGTGACAGCGTTATAAAAAATGCGCTGGACAATGGTTTCCTGCAAAAGAACCACTACACTAGCTATTATAGTGGTTATCATCACAAAAGGCTTGCTAATCAGCCAAAATATAAGACCGAACGTTACTGCTTTGAAAACATAAGTGAACAACTATGCACTCTGCGTTTGCAACGCAAATATCGAAATATAAGCCTCATTAACGCTCACGTCCATACAGAGAAGACTGCTGAATCACAGAAGAAGATATGCTTCTACGAGGCAGTAGAGCGGACGCTCGAAGCCTGTCCCCGGTAAGATCTTAAAATCATATTAGTTATATAACGACCAAATGGGGACGTTGCCTGCAATCAAGCGATACGTTGGTTCCCATCACTTACATAAAAACACCATTGACGATGAGTTGCAGATTATTCACTTGGCAGTGTCGAACCAAATGGTTGTTGGAAGTGCCTGGTTGCGCGGAAAAAAACATGGGCCTCTCCAGACCGGACGACTTCAATCAAATAGACCATGTGCTAACCGATCGTCACCTCTCAGTCCTGATGAGTGAAAATATAGGGGCACCAGTTTAGATTCGGATCACTATCTTATTCGAGCTGCGGGGTCACATTGAAACACCACCACCCCTCTGGCAGTAAAGTGAAAGTAAATACTGAAGGCATCCATAACAAAGCGCTCTGGATCACTTATAAGAGGGAAATGCATGCCGCAATAGCTGCAGTCAACAGAGGTCCTGGAGATAAAGCATCAACAAACCACCTGAAGAATGTTATGATTGGTATGGTCATAAACATATTTGGCCACCGCAGCAAAAAAGGTCGAAACGTTATGGCTTATGTACATAACGTTACATACGTAACGTGTGTTTAAAGTGTGGGACAGCAAATCAGTGCCTGACGATTGGCAAAAAGGCATTACCTGTCCAATACATACAAATTGCGATATCATGCAGTGCAGCAATTATAGAGATTTCACGTTGCTAAGTCTCATCTATAAACCATTCTCCGCTATCTTGTTTGATCTGTTAGCCCAATATGCCCAGAACATATTGGCCCATACCAAAGAGACTTCACTGCAGGCAAATCAGCGATGGAAAAACGGTTGGATATGGTCACCGGCTTAAAAGCTGCCTATAATTGAATGACCAAGGTACACTGTATATGGTCATGAGACAATTTGACACGCCGACTAAAGGTTGATCGAGATGACCCTGAACAATGTGCTAGACTAGATGAAAGCACCAGGATCACTCTCGAAACCATTTACTATCAACAACGGTCTAGGAAATTAAAGATTAAAGAAAAAGTGATTCGTAATGCAGATGTAAATGGGAGAGACATCATCCTCTTCAAGTCCACAGCCACAGCCACGGCCGTCTGGTCATGGATAGAATCCCGCTGAATGGGTTGGGGTAGGCGGGGCACTTAATGGGTAGAGATCCAGTCCGGAAAGTGTTTAAAGGCAATATCTATGGTAAAGAAGAGGGTATTGGCTCATGCGGGCCCTGCATCATACTAGTATTTGTTGAAGTCAAATCGATTAGAAGAATCGAATCGAATCTTGGTAGTTATGGTATTGCATTCATTTAAACAATTATCCATAATCAACCTGAGACATGTCAACTAAACGGCGATGACGAATCTGGAATACTTTCAATGATATAGGAGCACATATATAAAGGTCTACACGGAGGCGGAAATGAAACAAACACCTCGCGCCCGACATTATAACATTGGACGGTCAACCATGTCCAAAAAGTAACTCGACTAGGTATAAATACGCAGCAGTCCAAGAGCAAAATTGGTCACCAAATTACTTTAACAAATTCCATTATGACCAAATACGGGGAAATTCATCAAACGATTCCTAAGGTAGCAATCAACATCGCAAAAATTATTTCAAAATGAAATTTTTTGTAATTTATCGGTATAATAATAATAACTGTTATACTCTGAACCTACGTAAAAGCTATTTGTTCCATTTCGCCGGAAAAACTAGGGGACTTTCCAATTCTAAAAAATTAACTAATAAGTTTACCATGGTTCAAACAAGTATATGCCTTGGTGGTCGTACAAGTTCAAGATCGTAAAGTGAAAATTATGCCAATATTTGAGATTCCATTCATAGTGTGTATTCATTTCCCAATAATTAGAACGAAATCCCATTATGCACATAAAAAATCTCACTAAATACCATAAAATTTCAACTTCAATGGGCTCAGAAGGGCATTAAAATATCTTAACGATGTTTTCTAATAAGTGCCTAAGGCCTCGGAGAATTCCAAAGTCACGCATCTCCCAAACCTACACCTCTAAATTCTTCACGCCCAAGTCCTGGCTCGCGGAGCTCCTCATGTACATATCGCTCACGTTTTGTCACTTAATACCCATCAGGAGGACATCGAAAGAAGTACCGATGGTGGGGGTAGATGAGAAGGATGTCATGGACATCGATAATTTCTAATGTTCTCCAGAACAAGCTCTGCCGGGCATTCTCAACGTGAAGTCTTCCCGACCGAATCCACTACGTTGCTTGCTGTGTTCAAATTAGAAGGTAAAACGTAGGGAACCTGAAATGCTCCAGCAAAGACTACACGCTGACATGGTCTCTCAATAGGAAGCATACCTATTTTATTACGCCGGAACGCCAAAGTAATTTTAAAGGTAAATATTTAAATAGGAACGAATGGCAGTGCCTGTGCTTAGGAGTGAATGAAGATGAAAAGGAATCTTTGGTGGACGAGGTTTAGCTTACGTAAAAGTGAAGCTAATGAATGAAGCAAGAGTTTCAAATTAAATATTCATAGTCCTTTGTATTTAAATTCTTTTCAAAGGAATATTAGTTGGAACAGGATTCACTCAAGATGGACGATCTGAATGGAGGAGGAAATATCAACCTTTATTCATTAGATGTAAGGCGCAATATTAAGAAAAAACTGAGCGCGTGAGTAGACATGGCAAGGTGGGTTTTTCCAAAAAAAACATTTTTTTCCGTGAACGGGAGGAGAGGAATGTACACAACAGTTTAAGATTCGCCCCTACTTTATATTATGTTTTAAGATGGTACGTATGGAATGCATATCTCCTACGAAAAAAAATTATTTAGGTGCAAGTACGGTTCAAAATTTCGGCGACTTCGGGACTGTCACTAATCTACAGTATTAAGAGCTTTAATTCAAGGAAGGTGTCTAAAAGTAATGAAAATTATCCCTGGCATGCACAGCGCCCTCTCCCAAGGTCATAACAGGGTAACACAAACCGCGTAATCTTCTATGCCAGCATGGAATTCCTTAGAAAACGTGGTAAAATGCAGGCTTTCGGCAACATCTGAATATTTGAAATTCAAATGGTTGCTGGCGAAAATTTATTGAGAAGAGAGAAAATAAGGCGGGCCAGGAGAATTTGCATTGTACCACTTAAAGGGGAAGAGAGTCACATTTACAGAAAAGTGATCAAAGCGGGAAGCAATATTCAAAGATGTTACTAACGAAAAACCAAAAGTGCGGCAGTTTATTCACAGAATAAATTAGGTCGCAAAGAAATACAGTTTAACGAGTAATAAAATAAGAAGGCAGATCATTAGCTAAAAAATAGGAATAAATCAAGGCTCAGTATTGAAACCTTGAGGGACTCCGGAAGAAGGGGAAAGACTGAGATGTATATCCATGAAAAAATGCACTACAGAGCCAAGCAAGGTAGTATAGATCCCAGGACAAAACGTGGATTGGTACACTCGAAGGAGCATAAATCCTAGGAAAAGCTTGCTGAACCAACGTCAACAGCTCTAATATCAATCCCCCTCCACCTCCACGTGGTGATCGCTGGAGTTTTTCCTTAATACAAAACTGCAGACGGAGAAGGATGAAGGCTAGTCTTCCGCGCCTAAAAATGAGGAAAATTGGACCAACTGATCCTTCAGCTTGAGGGTTGGCTAGGGCTGATAACCCTTAACCTACGTTGCGAAGTCACAACAGGAGCCTCGGACAGGATGGAAGCAAAGACAACGGAATAACGATTTGCGCATTTTCTCATGGAACATCCGCACAGACCGAATGTTGTTCAGCAGCTAACCGATACCCTGTGCCAATGCAAGGCTGATGTAACAGCATTGCAAAAGATGCGCTAAACAGAGACCGGAACATGTAGGGAGGCCAATATAGACTCGGATCACTATCTCGTTGGCATAGTGCTCCGGGCTTCAATTACAACACCAGCTACAATCCACGTTGCATGTTGCATTCTCAAAGAACGCAGGCACGCGCGGAGACTGATCACGAAATCCGTCGAGCGAAGAAGCGACTTCACAGATGGAAAAAGGAAGCCTGGGAGAACCAATAAGTCTATGAACTCGAAAAGTACAGGGAGCAACAGTACCAGGCGCGAAAGTTTTACCAACAAATCAGCAGGATGAACCCTTATTCACCTCGACGCTCATCTGGCAAGACAAAGAGGGAAATCTGATTTCAGACAGAATGGGCATATTGGAGCGTTGGGTTGAGTATTGCTGGAATATGACCATCACTTGCATCGATCTTTTCATCGACTTTAAAGCCACCTATGGCAACATAACCCGGATAAAACTCTAAACGGCTATGAGAGAATTGGGTGTCCCGATGAAATTAATAAGCCTGATTAGGATAACTTTGACCAATGTGCGAGGCCAAATAAAAAACAGGATCACTCTCAAGACCATTGAACATCAACAACGGTCTACGACAAGGGCATTGCCTTATCGTGCGCCCTCTTTAACCTGGCCCCGGAAAACGTGACTCGGGATGCAGATGTAAATGCCAGAGGCACCATCCCTTACATGTCCAGTTAACTACTGGCCTACGCTGACGATATTGACATTATGGGAAGAATAACCCGAGATGTACAGTCTGCCTTCATCTAGATCGAGCAGGCGGCGCGAGACCTCGAGCTGCACATAAATGAAGGCACGACGAAGAACATGGTGGCAACGACAGCGCCAAAAACCAAAGAACGAACATCATCGAATCGCACTGCAACTTTGATTTTCACTGCTGAAAATTTCTCGTATCTGGCTGCCAACAACTTACTGCTTACAAAAAAATGTTTCGCTCGAAACGTCCCACCATAGGGTCGAAGCTCTTACTATACAAGACTATGATCTTGCAGTCCTTATGTATTCCTTATCTTGGTCGCGTTCGAGGGCAGAGTCCTCCGAAGATTTTTGTTCCCCTCGGCGCAAAATCGCCTACTAAGACAGACCTAGACCGGATACCGTTTCGCCGTTGATGATGATAAGTCAGTCTGATAATAGCTATTAATTACCCCGGAATGGCCCCCTGCGCAGAGCACCCCGAATACATTCTCTATTTATGCTATCGAAAGTTACCTCGGAAACGATGAAGAGCAGAGGAATCGATAATCTTAACTCCGTGCACTGTTCCAAAATGAACCGTAGTGTATGAATGTGGGCAATGTAGGAGGAGTTGGAGTGAAAAGCAGCCTGCTTTCCGTCAATCATACTTTCGAGATGTTCTTTAAGGCGTTAGTTAAAAGTCAACTAACCTTTTAGCAAGCTCTGTTTTCGAATAATGTTCCACCAATGGCGGACCGTGGAAATTGCAGAAATCCACAAACCTTCATATAGCCAAGCGATGTGTTTCCAGAGCCCGTCTTGGTATTTGGATCAACCATTACGATGATAATGTCACCTTTAGGAAACCTTTCCTTAACTGGGTTAAATTGCTCGTAGAAGGCATCCTTCCTACGTTGGTGTATAGTATTGTACAATTGTGATGCTCCTTAACCTGGAACGGAATCTTGCTGTCAGAATCTAGTCAGAAACCGGTTCCTAAGTCAGCAAAGCGTGCCTTACGGTAGCCATCAGTAACAATCCCATATCAGATTCACGTCCACTACGACTCGGCTTTCTAGAACAGCCACGGTGCCACTGGTGTGACAAGAAGGAGAGCAGTACTCTCAAGAGTCCCACCATCTTAGTTGGCTAGGGCCCAGAATGTCCAGCTCATATTATTGGAATTATCACTCGAATTAGAGAAAGCGAGCATTCTGGAAACCCCCACTATAATTCTGAAGGAGCGTGCGCGCATTCCAGTAACTAATAATAGTCGGCTTTTGATTGCCAAAATTCGGCGTAAGGCGAATCCCTATCCGAGGCACTGTTGATGTTTCTGTAGCAGTTTGGAAATTTATAAGTTGTATACCTCTTTTGGCCACCTGTTGTGAAAAGCGGGGAAAACTTTGAGTGTATCCTTAAGCCCCAACTTACAAGGCATAAATAAATAATGAAGGAAAATATTATTTACATTTTTGGATAGTCGAGTATAAACCTAAATGTGATGAATATAACCCAACAGGAAATTCATAGGAACGACAAGTAGAGACACCATTTAAATTTGAAATCCGAAAATATTCCACTTTCTTGCCAGCCCAATGCAATGGAAATTTTGTTCGAAAGAAAAACTATGAGGTTCAGCAGAAATTCAAAGCCAAAAATATTCTTCCACACAAGTTTTCTTTTTTATAAATTGACCAGCCTACCATTTTATTCAGGGTCAGAATTTCAAAAATATACCAACGCATGTCATGCAAAATAACAACTTCTCAGACAGGATTAGTTTTACAAATTTCTCCACCAACCCCAAGTTATGTACATTCCCAGAATACTATGACAGGTATCAAACTTTTTTATCCTTATCATATCCAATACAGAAAATCAAACCGCTTACCGATACAAGTGTATTTATCCTCAGCAAAAATAAATCCAGTGCGACAAACGCAATGATAACTTCCGAACGTATTGACACACTGATGATAGCATCCACCATTATCATCGGCACATTCATTCTTATCTGAGGAAAAACGGTAAATTTATTCATAGCAACCAATTGTAAATAGATTTTATCACTTACCCTGACAATCCTCGGTCGTATAGTTTCTATAGTAACCATCTGGACATTCGGGTTCATCGTCATCAATTGGCTGGTCAGCTCCTATATCCACCAGGCAACTATATGATCCCGGAGTGTTAATGCAGCCGAATTCACACTTCATTTCCGACGACCTCTGGTCAGCACATTCGTCGATGTCAACACATGTCTTCCAGTCACTATCCAGGATCCATCCTTCCGGACACAGGCAGAAAGCACGACCTAAATATCGAAAATTCCATTTGGAAATTTTTTTCATTATTTAAACAAACGGAACAGTTTTATTTGTCTCGTCCTTAAATGGGGATAATATTTTACCGTAGTTCGTCCTTACCCATCGTGTTGAGGCAAGTGTGAGAGCACCCACCATTATTAACCGAGCACTCATCCATATCCACACAGCTATGCCCGTCTGTACTCAGCTGAGTACCAGCAAGATTTCCGCAAGAGCACTTGTAACTCCCCCAAGTATTGACGCAAGTATCCTGACATGGACCGTGACCGTTGCGGAGGAGACACTCATTTATATCTGCATGAGAAGCGATAATAAGAGTTAATGAAAAGCTGTGACATTTGAGTCCTCGTCCCCGATACGGGGAATGAGCACTCGGAATGCATGCACTCCAGTTAATTGCATAGTAGTTGCATTTCCTGCGCGACAAATAATAAAATAACGCAATTTATTGAACATCAAATTTAATGATTGTCAAATTGCAGCTTCGGATAGGGCTTAAAGATTATTGAGAGTTATGTTCGAGCAAAAAGTGGAGGAACATAAATAATTAACTTTCACAAAGAATTTGCAAACTTCATTTCCTAGATTCAGAGCTCATACATCAGCTTGAAACTTTTTTCCAAGCGCTTTGTCTACAATATGTAAGGCGGGAAAGGTTACATGTAGCGAAGCACATCCATCTTTCAGTACACTCCTATGGACCGTGAGTAAATCGATATCAATTTAAACGATCCTGAAAGCTTTAAGGACTCAAGAAGTCAGCACTAATTTGCATATAGTCGCAGGCAAACCACTTGGGTGTTGCTATGCCAATGACTCAAAATGAATTTTCTGCGATGAAGGAAAGGCACAAACAACTAGCTAAGTAAAACTCCACACATACATCAATCTGCAAGCATACATATACGAGTAACTGGATAAGCATATATTACCGATACAACTATTCGCTTCGCTTGCTCGTAATCCTTTAGGGCATTTGCAGCGATACGATCCGATAGTGTTTATGCAGCCATATTCGCAAACTGATGTATTTTCCATGCACTCGTTTATATCTGGAAAATTGAGAGAAAAACTTTGTTAATGGAGTTATGGAAAACAGGAAGATACGTAACGTTTCTGCATGAAAAACTGAATGGGTAATCAAGCCTTCTTTGAACTTGTTAAGAAGCCAAAGCAATTTTCCCATTTAAGCTAATTCGCTTATTCAGATTTGAAAAAAAATACTTTATAATCACATTAGAGAAAGGGGTGGCATCATGTTTTACTGTATTCACTTTTGGTACAATAATGATAAGACCAATTAGCCTGGTGGTCCTTTGGAGTATTTTAATTATCAGAAAATCTTAAGGTAGGAAAAGGGAATTAGCAAGCAACCTACGTATTGTGAAAAATTGGCTGTAAGAAATCCGAAATAAAGTTCGTTCCCATTATTCTCGACAGCTTGGAACCGCAAATTTCAAAGAGACGTCAACAGATGCATCCAAAACTCTCGGCAAGCACCTGATAAAAGGGACCATAGTATATCTGACTCGTTAGAACTAGAACATCTCATTTATGCTTCTTTCAGTGCAACAATGATGCATTGCAGAACAAAGAATATAGAATATAATATGGTGACTGATATCCAAAATTCCCACAAATGTATCTGGGTAGAAAATGTATATATGTACACTTTATGAAGAATCGCTTGGGCGTAAAGCAATTGTCACGAACTGTCATGAAAAAGATGTTTGCCTTTAAGCAATATGGCTCTGTCAAATGGAGAAATGCAATCCCCGGAGGGAACTTATCTTAAAGAAAAAGCAGAAATGATTTTATAGTTATCTATGGAAACAGTTTGTAGTTGAGTCGGAAAGAGTTGATTTGTTTTTAAATCAGCTAGTAATTAAAAAAGAATAAACAAAAGATGCCACCTTCTGCTGAAATCAAGCTCAATAAAGTCCATATATTGTCCCACGTGAAATGAGCTCAAGATTCGGTTCGCTTAGAATTGCAGAATAACATCAGCTGTTCTAAAATATTGTAGTTTAAAAAGTACATTCGTTACTACTTTTCGTCAAAAAGGATTTCGAGGACTTTATAAAAGCTTTATACCAAATGTATGGAGATCCGAAAGCGCTTGTGGTCTAAGACAAGAAGTTGTTCCACCACGCATCCTTTTTAACATGGCACTTGAAAAAGTGATCTACGATGCTGATGTAAATTTCTGAAGGCCTATGTTGACGATATTGGCATTACGGAAAGAACAACCGAGATGTACAATCTGCCTTCATTCAGATTGAGCAAATTGGTGGAAGATCTTGGACTTAATGAAGGCTACACAAAGTGCATCGTGGCAACGCCAGCAACAAAAATTAAAAAGCAACAGCATTAAATGGCACTAGTCAAATGAAAACAATAAAGATAATAGACTACAAGTCAACTCAATAAACCGTTCATAAGTTCTCCTATATAAGGCCTACAGATGCAGGCAAGGAGGGCAATATTCATGATGGCCGGTAGTATCAGTGAGGGGCGAGCTGCCTAAATCGAAGGAAGATTGATATCCTTTCTAGATGGCATCCCGAATCACTGATACCAAGGGATAACATGACAACGAGGTTTCACTTTGATAAGAAGTTTGAAACACGTTGGAGTTACAAGGCAAACTGGCAGAGCGTAGTTGCGACATACGGCTTAAATCAGCAACTGATTACTTGGTACACTGATGGATCCTTCACAGCAGCGGGAGCGGGCACGGGTGTCGTTGCTCCAAGAAAAATGTACTTTGAGCCAATGGGCAGGTGCACTAGCATATTCCAGGCGGAAATATACGCCATAGACAAATGTGCCTCCTTTAACCTGCAAAGGAACTACAGGCGGCAGAAAATAGCTATTCTCACCGATAGCCAAGCAGCGATCAAGGCACTTAGGTCCAGCCAGGTGAACTCTAAACTGGTATGGGAATGCCTTGAGAGACTGAATACACTCGGCTCGTCCAACAAGGTCTGGATACTTTGGGTTCCAGGCCATACTGGGTTGGAAGGCAACGAGGCAGCAGACGAGCTAGCCAAGAAGGGAGCAGGGACGCCATTACACGTGCCAAAACCCTTCTGTGGAATCGGAAACGGTTTCATGGCTATGAATCTAAGAAGAAGAGAGGAATTGTTGAGGGAACCATACTGGGCGGGCCTATCAGGGATGGAGCAGTCCAGTGTGCTTATTGGGGAATACGAACCCATGTGCACACAGGATTGCTTAAACCTCACCAAAAAGAACCTCCGAATCATAGCAGGAATTCTCACTGGTCATTGTCGGCTGAACTATCACCTAGGGAAGCTAGGGATATCTACGGACACTGCCTGTAGGTTTTGTGAGAAGTATGACGAAACCTCTACACAGCTCCTGGGACGGTGTCCGGCACTTGTGCAAAGTAGGCCGAGACATCTGGGAAAACACTTAATACCAGATGCAAAGTTGAAAGATCTGGAAGTAGGGAACATGCTAAAGTCCCTGACGGTTATAGGCTTGCTTGAGATACTATGATCAATAGGTACACTATAACCAGTAAAAGGGGCACAATAGTTCTTTAAGGACGCGGCGCGACTTCGCTTAACAGAATATTAATAATAATATATAAGGTCGAAAATCACAATAGATAAAAATTGCGACGATGAAATCGGCGGAAGGTTGTTTGCAGCTAACAGACTCTATTTCAGTTTACATAAACTGTTCCGCTCAAAACATCTCACCATAGGGCCGGTATGCTAGAGGATGATCCAGCCCGGAAAGTGTTTAAAAGCAAAATGCGTACAGAAAGAAGATGTGGAAAACCTTCCCTCAGATGGAGCGTTGACGTTGGTCAAGGCGACACTGCTTTTGAGGATATCGAATAGGTGTATCTAGGCAAAAAGCTGTTATGTCTGGAGTTCTTGACTACGGCAGGCCTAGATCGGTCAACATTTGTAACGTTATGCGTGTTAAACCCAATCAAAAAAATTGCTTTATTTATGAAACATTTAGAGCAAACGATTAATATATATAAATTCCAAAGAATGTGGCGTTTATTACCCTTATTTACTTGTATTTATTTTTATTCTTCTTACTTTTTTGGTTTCATATTTTTCTTTTCCTATTTTACTTTCTTTTTATTTTTAAAAGGTTTTGTTTGTAAAAAGGGGGTTCAAAAGGAGGGTTACAATTTTTGTTTACCGAATATGGTGGTGTTGGTCAAAGGGTAGTACAGGTCCCAGGGCGAAACGTGGATTGGTACTGACGATGGAGCACAAAACCTGGGAAACGCCTGCTGAACCAACAGCTCTACTGCCAAACCTTATCTCCACTCCACGTGGTGACCGCTGGGAGCTCTTTCTTAACGAAAAGCTGCAGACGGAGAAGGATGAAGGCGATTCTTCCGCGCCTAAAAACGGTATAAATTGTACCAACTGCTCCTCCGGGTTGGGGGTTGGGTAGGGGTGATAACCCCTCACGGAAAACAAAAGTTATGAAGTCACAACAGGAGCCTCGGACTGGATGGATAACACAACGACAAACCCGGCACCGAGAAAGGAATAACGATTTCCGCATTTTCTCACGGAAGGTCCGCTCCCTGTATAGAGAGATAGAGCCTGCCAAGCAGCCAGCCGATACCCTATGCCAATATAGAGCTGATGTAATAGCGGCCTTCCAGTAAAACATGTGCTCGGGGTAAGTTTCTTAGTCAGCCAAAGAGTGAAACCTGCTGTTATCAGCTTTGAACACATAAGCGAACGGCTAAGTACTCTGTGCTTGCGAGGCAAATTTAGAAACCTCATTAACGTTCACGTACAGTCGGATAAGGATACCTTCTACGAGTCAGTAGAACGAACCCTCGAAGCCTGCCCCAAGTATGATATCAAAATCATATTTGGGGATTTTAACAGCCAAGTAGGGTCCGAGCCTGTATTCAGACGCTACGTTGGCTACCATATCTTACATACGGATACTAATGATAACGGGCTGAGGATTATTCAACTAGCAGTGTCACACGAAATGGTTGTTACAAGTAACTTGTTTGCGCGGAAAGCGGTCGACAAACGAACGTAGGCTTCTTCAGACGGGACCACTTGCAATTAAATTGACCACATGTTGATCCATGGTCGCCACGTCTCAGCCTTGATAAATGCCAGAACATATAGGTCAATATAGACTCGGATCACTATGTCGTTGGCATAGTGCTCCGAGCTTGAATAACAACACCACCCAGAATCTCCTCTGACAATCAGGTGAGAGTTAACACTGGATGGCTTCAGTGCTTCACACAGCCCTCCACAACACCTATAGAAGGGAAATGGATGCCGCAATAGCCGCAGCCAACAAAGGTCAACAAATGATTTTCACAAGCATTTGAGGAACGTGATCGTAAATACGGCCATAAACATACTGAGCCCCAGCCGCAGAAAGAGTCGGAACGGCTGGTTTGACGATGAATGTAAGCTAGCAACGGAACGGAGGAATGCCGCATACCGAGTAATGCTACATTCTCAAAGAACGCAGACACGCGCGGAGACTTATCACGAACTCCGGCGAGTGGAGAAGTGAATTCACAAACGGAAAAAGGAAGCCTGGGAGAACCAACAGGTCTGTGAACTCGAAAAGTATAGGGAGCAACCGCACCAGGCGCAAAAGTTTTACCAACACGTCAGGAAGATGAGGCCTTACATACCTCGATGTTCATCCTGCCGAAACAAAGAGGAAAATTTGATTTCCGACTGAATGAGCGATGGGTTGAGTACTTTGATGAACTACTGAACGACCAGAACATCGGTGAGTTGGAGGTCCCGCTAACTGAAGACGACGGACAAATATGCCACCACCAAGCATTGAAGAAACAGTCCGTGCAATTCATCAGCTCAAAAATCATAAGTCGCCAGGAGCCGATGGAATTACAGCCGAATTGGTTAAATACGGAGGCGACTAATTACACCAAGTGGTTCATCAACGTGTGCTCAAAGTGTGGGACAGCGAATCAATGCCTGACGATTGGCAAAGTGGCATTATCTGTCTCATACATAGAAAGGGAGATATCACACAGTGCAGCAATTATAAAGTTATCACGTTGCTGAGTACCATCTATCTTGCTAGGCCGGATAACCCCATC
This sequence comes from Hermetia illucens, assembly GCF_905115235.1. NCBI lineage: Eukaryota > Metazoa > Arthropoda > Insecta > Diptera > Stratiomyidae > Hermetia > Hermetia illucens. The sequence goes on along the minus strand of NC_051850.1, from coordinate 129,151,103 downwards.
CGCTCAGAAAATCATTGGTCCATACCAAACGCTTCACTCCAGGCAAATCAGCACCAGATCAGATTTTCTCTGTACGGCAAGTAATGGAAAAACTATTGGAATATGGAATCAGTTGCACCATCTTTTCATCGGCTTGAAAGTCGCCTAAGATAGCACAGCCAAGGTAAAACTGTACACGGCCATGAGAGAATTCGGTATCCCGACGAAAGTGATAAGACTGACTAGGTATTGACCCTGACCAATGTGCGTGGCCAGATAAAAGCACCAGGATCGCTCTCGAGACCATTCGACATCAACAACGGTCTACGACAAGGGGATGCCCTATCACGCGTCCTCTTTAACCTGGCTCTCCAGAAAGTGATCCGTGATGGTGAGATAAATGCGAGTGATACGATCCTCTTTAAGTACACCCAACTACTACCAATGCGGACGATCTGAACATCATATAAAGAACGACCCGAGGCAGACAAACTGCCTTCACCCAGATCGAGTAGACAGTGCGAGATCTCGGGCTGCACATCAAGACAAATTATATGGTGGCAAAGTCAGCACCAAAAACCAACCAACCAACAACATCAAACCGCACTGGTCAAACAGGAAGAATAAGGATAGGAGAATGCAACTTTGAGACCGTTGATAATTTTTCCTATCTAGGGTCGAAAATCACAACCGATAACAGCTACGATGATGTAATCCGCGTACAGTTGTTGGCAGCCAACAGAACCTATTTTAGCTTGCAAAAACTATTCCGCTCGAAGCGTCTCACCATAGGGTCAAAGCTCTTATTGTACAAGACAATGATATTGCCAGTGCTTATTTATCCCTTGGACACTTGGTTTCTTAGCAAGAAAAATTGGGAACGTTTGGCCGTGTCCGAGAGAAGAATCCTCTGAAGAATTTTTAGCCCCCTACATGAGGCTGGCTGATTCGGAAGCTTACATAACGCCGAAGTCTTCGAACGATACCATGACCGTCATGTTGTGGATAAAATCCGGCTCAATAGGTTACGGTGGGCGAGTCACTCAATCCGTATGGATGAGGAAGATCCAGCCGGCAAAGTCTATAGGGGCAATATCTATGGCAGAAAAAGAAGACAAGGCAGAACCTGCCTAAGATGGAGCGATGGCATATGTCAGGATGCCAAACAGCTTTTAGGGATATCGAATTGGTGGACTTCGGCGCAAAACCGGGATGTCTAGAGTTCCTTATTAAGGCAGGCCTAGACTGGATACCGGCTGTTGCGCCGTTGATGATGCTGATGAATATGGTCATGTTCGGTATCAAAAGAAGAGTCCCAATTGGTACTTTCCGAAACCACTCTTAGTGTGGACATTTGTTGGAAAGATGGGTATGTGGGTCAAAAGTGATCATTTCTTATGAAAAAAAAATTCTGAAGCTGCAGGATAAGCATCGATTGAGGATGCGATCCTTCGTGGATCTTTCCACTTGGTCATGGCACTCGGGTCCAGCTCTATGCGCCTGGTCGAGACGTCATGTTTTTTTAATTTTATTTTCATTTCCATGTTTAGCTTCTGTGTTGATCTTTTGTAAGGTTCGCGGTTCAGGTTCTGGTGGGGGCCAACGTATCGGCATAAGGACACGTGAAATTTTGTTAAATGACACGTGAGGAAGTGTCTTAAGATCCACACGTTCGCGAGCCTGACTTCCGCGGAAATATTTGCTTTCTTTCACAGTAGCGCCCAGTCAGAATTTTCTCACGATCACGGCGTGTTATTCCCCTGCTCGAAAGCAGCATCGTTACGTTCATTAGCACGGGGCACCGTTGATTGCTTTGGCAGTTGACTAGCACTTAGTAGCATAAGACAACAAAGTACCCTACGACATATTTTGGATTTAAGACGATCAATGATACGTCGATCAGAAACAAAATCAATTATGGACCCCCTTTCATCCAAGTAGTGCCGATACCTGGAACTATTTCGCAGATCAATTCACCGTTTGCTCAAGGCTTGATTGATTCGAGATACTTATATTACCATTTCTAGGCAGTTAGGTGCCGCTAGCAGTGATATTATCGAAAAACTCCGGTTTATTCAGATTCAGTTGACGACCATGCCACGGGCACTTCCTTGATGATTACGAAAGGGAGTTTGGTATTCCTGTCACATTTCCAACTTTAATCTTCTGATCACGGCAGCAATCAAACCCTGCGGACAAGTTTTTCTAGCGTTAGGTGTCGCTTACCGGATGAGTTTGTGTGGCCGTTGCAAGATAAAGGAATGTAAAGTAAACAGTATGATGTTCCTGAAAGGGATGTTTCCATGAGTTATCGCGCAATATATTGCTTTGGCAGTTCTTGACAAACCCGACCTAGTTTGCGGTAATACGAACAATATCGCGAATGCCGCTGAGAGGAGTGATATGGGATAAGAGTTGCATGGGACGGTAATATAAACATTCATTACCCCTTTTTCCAGATTAGAACGATCTTGCTTTCTTGTCCACCAGATGGTATTCTACCCTCCTCAATAACCTCGATCGAAGAACTCACTGAGCCAGAGTGTTGGGTCCCAGCCCTATGTTTTCACAAGTTGCTTTTCCCAATTTTGTTCGTTTAATTGCTTCTTCAACTTCTGCGGCGCTGAAAGGTAAGAATGCTTCAAATGTATGCAGTTTTTGCGAAGTATCCCTCCATTGGTCCGTCACGACTGGTCAGGCGGTAAACAAAGTACTGTTCTTGTCATTAACACAACTGAAATGTTGGATTCCCTGTATGATAAAGCAATGCAGATTTCTCTCCCCGTTGATAGTGAATAGTTTATCGTAAAGATTTGAGCCCACCAGTTAGCAACAATCGCCAAGCATCTTGGGTGATAAACAGCGTACCAACCTTGTTGTTTTCGAAGACTACATGGACCGCCTAGTGAACTGTGCTCTTAGCTCGATTCCAGGATTTTTTAACGTTCGTAATGGTGGTCGATCGCTTAAATGCGAACATTTCTTTTCTCACAAAACCGCCATATTTTACTTCACAGCGGACCAGGTTCTCGGCTCGACCTCAATCAAAAACCGATGTTAAAATGCGATTGTTTTCAAAAAAAACGGCTTTGCAGTCAGCAACATTGAGAAAATGCCATTATCTGAGGAGAAAATAGTCGATTTACGCGTTAACGACCCCCGAATAAAATGTAGGAAGATGAGATAACCGCTTAACGAACTGCATATCAACAAGCACAAGGTAATGTGTGTAGGCAAAATCAATAATACGCCCGCCAACCTCATTAAGTGTTCAAAGCGTTAACCCCTTGGCTCCCTTTCTTCCGTATGCGTATGTGGCACGTATACGGTGAAGAAATGAATCGTGTGGTTACCTGTCGCAGGACTTGATACCAAGAGAGATTAGATAGAATTTAGTGTAGTGCAGAATATCCCACTGAATTTTACTTATCTGTTTCCCTGATCTCAGATATGTATTTTATTTATTTTTTTTTACTGGTGGTAGTACAAAATGCATTGCTTCAAATACTCCTGGACATAAGCCAGTTTATTCTAGCAGATTAATTGTCTATATACCGTTTGCAGCTAGATAATTTTGCTGCGATTTCAGCATTCAGTAAGTCATATTTTAGGATACTACATTTATCATTAGATTACCTTTAAATCATATCATCATCAACGGCGCAACAAACGGTATCCGGTCTACGCCTGCCTTGATAAGGAACTCCAGGCATCCCGGTTTTGCGCGAGGTCCACCAATTCGATATCCCTAAAAGCTGCTTGGCGTCCTGACCTACGCCATCGCTCCATCTTAGGCAGGGCCTGCCTCGTCTTCTTTTCGGACTGGATCATCCTCATCCATGCGGATTAAGTGACCCGCCCACCGTAACCTATTGAGCCCGATTTTATCCACAACCGGACGGTCATGGTATCGCTCATAGATTTCGTCATTGTGTAGGCTACGGAATTGTCCATCCTCATGTAGGGGGCCAAAAATTCTTCAGAGGATTCTTCTCTCGAACGCGGCCAAGAGCTCGCAATTGTTCTTGCTAAGAACCCAAGTTTCCGAGGAATACATGAGGACTGGCAAGATCGTAGTCTTGTACAGTAAGAGCTTTGACCCTATGTTCAGACGTTTCGAGCGGAACAGTCTTTGTAAGCTGAAATAGGCTCTGTTGGCTGACAACAACCGTGCGCGGATTTCATCATCGTAGTTGTTATCGGTTGTGATTTTCGACCCTAGATAGGAGAAGTTGTCAACGGTCTCAAAGTTGTATTCTCCTATCCTTATTCTTCCTGTTTGACCAGTGCGGTTTGATGTTGGTGGTTGATTCGTCTTCGGTGCTGACGTTGCCACCATATATTTTGTCTCGCCTTCATTGATGTGTAGCCCAAGATCTCGTGCCGCCTGCTCGATCTGGATGAAGGCAGTTTGTAGGTCTCGGGTGGTTCTTCCCATGATGTCGATATCGTCAGCATAGGCCAGTAATTGGGTGGACTTGAAAAGCATCGTACCTCTTGCATTTACCTCAGCATCACGGATCACTTTCTCGAGGGTCAGGTTAAAGAGGACGCATGACAGAGCATCCCTTTGTCGTAGACTGTTGTTGATGTCGAATGATTTTGAGAGTCATCCTGCTGCTTTTATCTGGCCTCGCACATTGGTCAGGGTCAGCCTAGTCAGTCTTATTAATTTCGTCGGGATACCGAATTCACTTATGACCGTGTACAGTTCTTCCCTGGCTATGCTATCACAGGTGGCTTTAAAGTCGATGAACAGATGGTGCAACTGTTGTCCATATTCCAACAGTTTTTCCATCGCTTGCCGCACAGAGAAAATCTGATCTGTTACTGATTTGCCTGGAGTGAAGCCTCTTTGGTATGGGCCAATGATGTGCTGGGCGTATGGGGCTATCCGGCCTAGCAAGATAGAGGAGAATATCTTATTGATGGTACTCAGCAACGTGATACCTCTATAATTGCTGCACTGTGTGATATCTCCCTTTTTATGTATGAGACAGATAATGCCTCGTTGCCAATCGTCAGGCATTGATTCGCTGTCCCATACCTTGAGCACAAGTTGATGAACCACTTTGTGTAACTGGTCGCCTCCATATTTAACCAATTCGGCTGTAATTCCATCGGCTCCTGGCGACTTGTGATTTTTTAGCCGATGAATTGCACGGACTGTTTCTCCTAAACTTGGTGGTGGCAGTATTTGTCCGTCGTTTTCAGTTGGAGGGACCTCCAACTCGCCGATGTTCTGGTTGTTCAGTAGTTCATCAAAGTACTCAACCCATCGCTCCAGTATGTCCATTCTGTCGAAAATCAGATTTCCTTCTTTGTCTCGGCAGGATGAGCATTGAGGTGTATAAGGCTTCATCCTGCTGATTTGTTGGTAAAACTTCCGCGCCTGGTGTGGTTGCTCCCTGTACTTTTCTAGTTCACAGACCTGTTGGTTCTCCCAGGCTTCCTTTTTCCGTCTGTGAAGTTGCTTCTCCGCTCGACGAAGTTCGTGATAAGTCTCTGCGCGTGCCCGCGTTCTTTGAGAATGCAACATTACTCATTCATCGTCAAACCAGCCGTTTCGACTGCTTTTGCGACTGGGGCCAAGTATGTTTTTGGCCGTATCCATGATAACGTTCTTCAGGTGGTTGTGAAGATCATTTGTTGATGCTTCAACTCCAGGTCTTCTGCTGACTGCGGTTATTGCGGCATCCATTTCCCTCTTATAGGTGTCGCGGAGGGATGTGTTGTGGATGGCTTCAGTGTTCACTCTCACCTGATTGTCAGAGGGGATTCTAGGTGGTATTGTTATTCGAGCTCGGAGCACCATGACAACGAGATAGGGATCCGAGTCTATATTGGCCCCCCTATATGTTCTGACATTCATCAAGGCTGAGAGGTGGCGGCGTTCGATCAACACGTGGTCAATTTGGTTGAAAGTGGCCCACGTATGTTTGTGGACCGCTATCCGCGTAAACCAGGAACTTCCAACAGCCATTTCGTGTGACCCTGTTAATTAAATAATCCGCAGTCCGTTATCATTTGTATTTCCGTTGGCCTGCATTCCTTCCCTACTTGGCTGTTAAAATCCCCAAGTATGATTTTGATATCATATCTGGGCCGGCTTCCAGGGTTCGTTCTACTGCCTCGTAGAAGGTATCCTTCTCCGACTCTGTCTCCTCTGTAGGGGCACGAACGTTAATGAAGCTTATATTTCTAAACTTGCCTCGCAAGCGCAGAGTGCATAGCCGTTCGCTTATGTTTTCAAAGCCGATAACAGCAGGTTTCATTTTTTGGCTGACTAAGAAACCTACTCCGAGCACATGGTTTACTGGATGGCCACTATAATATATGGTGTAGCGGCTCTTCTCCAGGAAACCGGTCCCTGTCCAACGCATGTCCTGTAACGCTGTTAAATCAGCCCTATATTGGGACAGGGTATCGGCTAGCTGCTTATCAGCTTCATATCTGTACAGGGAGCGCACGTTCCATGAGAAAATGCGCAAATCGTTATTCGATTGTCGTTGCCGGGTTTGTCGTTGTATAATCCGTCCAGTCCGAGGTTCCTGTTGTGGCTTCGTAACAAGTTGTTTTCCATGTAGGACTAACAATCCTACCCAACCCTCAACCTGGAGGACCAGCTGGTACAATTTGTCCCGTTTTTAGGCGCGGAAGACTCGCCTTCATCCTTCTCCGTCAGCAGCTTTTCGTTAAGAAAGAGCTCCCAGCGGTCACCACGTGGATGCGCAGATAGGGTTTGGTAGTAAAGCTGTTGATGTTGTTTCAGCAAGCATTTCCCAGGTTTTATGCTCCATTGTGGGTACCAATCCACGTTTCGCCCTGGGACCTATACTACCTTTTGACCTTTAGATCATATACTCTCGTTTATGCATGAAACGCGTATTCGGGTATAGCGTAGTTTTCAAAAGAATGATAAATTTCTAAAAGAGTGCTATCTCGTAATAACTCCAATTCTCGAAACACAGGGCCAGCGTGTAAGCCCAGTGGAGTACTAGCCATGACAACAGGCTCTCGTAATCAAGAAAGGCTTAGGTTATTTTCCTTCACTCTGAGTGGAAGTGGACGTAATTCGACGGGAAAATCTTTTGTGATAATTCTCAAAGTCACAGCCACTCATTGGAAATTATCCTACTTGCACTACCTACTTTTAATGGTTTTGGTTAGAAGACCGACTTCACTCTTCCGTAATTAAAACCTTTGAACATCGCTCTCGCTAAACCAGCATCTAATCCAAAAAAAAAAAAACTTTTCAGGATTTAAAAAAAAAAAACAGCCTAATCCGAGAGCATAATGGGCCGTGAGGTGGGATCATTACCAATAGTTAGTCACATACAAGGAAACCATGGTAATGTGACACTTCTTCATTCCACATTGCGCCAAGTGTAATTTATCGCTTCTATCCATTTGTTTGCTGCTCCTTCAATCCCATGAAATCCTGTCGAAAACGCTCGGATATATCGACATCTCATTTTTCTGAGAAAATTCAACAAAAAAATTCCCTTGAAAAAAAAAAACGTTTTACTACCAAAAATATTTTGCATCCACTAATGCTTTGTCCAATTTCGAAAATCAAACAATACATTTGTATGCAAGTGTTAAAATTACTACGAATCTGCTCTCCTTGCTATTCCCCCAACTAATGAAAAACGAAATTTCCTTCAGCTTAAATAACCCAAAAGTAATTGCCCACAGCTTTTTTCGTATTCCGGGAACATTTCTTTTATCAAGGTATCAGAAAAATCCTTAATGAAAACTGAACCATAAAAACTTTATAGCCAATAGAGTTTTACACCTCTGATAATATGAAACTGCTAATAAAACCCAATAAGTTACGAAACCTGATTACGAATTCATTGCAAGAAAAAAACGATTAAAATTCCAATTTAGGAGTGACCGCTGATAAGGGCAAAAAGGTCATTTACAACATCTTTCCCAGCTTTACAGTTCCAGGGGCACGTTTCTGATAGTGTCAGGGCTATTTTAATTTGCTTATGTCGATCTATACACCTTGAAATTCTGAACATTTGCGTGAATTAGGTGGTTTCGTGGAAACAAGGTCTGTGAAGGAGATTATGGTAATTTGTTCCGGGAGCAGAAATGCTTTATTTTCTGGAATTTGTTGATATGGACGCTTTACTTTAGATAAAATTGCGCAATGTAAAATCGAATGGATCCCTTTTTAAGGTTTTGTGTAAACACAAAACCTTATTAAAATCGGTTTACTGTCTGTCTGTCTGTCTGTCTGTCTGTCCGTCTGTCTGTCTGTCTGTCTGTCTGTCTGTCCGTCACACGCATTTTTCTCGCAGACGGTTGTAGCGATTGACACTAAATTTGGTAGAAAGGTGGGAACTGTGAACGCTCACGCATACAGTGAGTTACATCCTTTTACGTTGAATTTAAGGGGGGGGGGTCCCCATACATGCAAAAGGGGGGTGTAAATTTTTTTTTCATCAAATATAGTCATGTGGGATATCAAATGAAAGGTCTCGATTAGTACTTTTCGAAGCCGGTCTTAGTTTTGACATTTGTTGGAAAGGTGGGGAGTGCGGGGGGTTGAAAGTGCTCAATCCTTTAAGGGGGCCATTCTCAGAAACTACCCAATCGAAAAATCTGAAAAAAATCAGGGGGCTGCCACTATATGGTGCCTGGGCTCCAAAATACCTTCCATAGTGATATCTGTACAAATAAAGTTAATAATAGTATATTACCATAATTTTTAATAATTGACTGCAAAACCCCCCTTAAGTTCATGCTAGAACGGCAAAATTTCACAACAATATAGAGTATAACATAGAGCATGATCTTACCAAGTTTGGTGAAAATCGCACTATTACTAACAAAGTTATAATACGTCAAACTTCTGGCTTCTTCGCAAATTCAAGACTATGAATGTCAATATCATGCGAAAGTGGATATTCTCACATAATATATGGATATATTACGTGCTACGTACTAAGAAATACACAAAACCTTTCGTACCTGAAGCGTCCAGCTTCCGGTTTCCCGACTTGTTTGTCTATACATTCTTAGTAAATTGCAAGATATAACACTAAAAGAGAAAACGTGGCTCCCAAAATTCAATAGGGTGGTCAAGGATAGTATTCAGAGGGGGATGAAATAGGTAGCCGAATATCGGTGCGAGAATTTGAATCCCGGGCCGTCTGTGAATAAATGCCTACAGTTTGTTACTAAACCCTATGTTAACCCTCCACGTGGTTCCGCCGGTAGGTCTCAAAAGTTACAAATGAGCATCTCAAAACGGGAAGAATAATCGGAATAGTCGTTCAATATGGGGGTTTGGGTTTATAAACGGTTATTCACACAAACTAAATATAATACAATGTACAGCAACGTGTCACATCACTTAACAGAACTGGTGCCTTTGAAAGTCTATTTCAGCAGATCAGCATCTACCAACAGAAAGTGAGCAGTTATCAAGAAAACAGGAGTTAGAGTCGCTCTACAGCTCCAAAGAGAAGGCGAAGAAGGACAGGAAGAAAAACCATCTACTAACAGCTAAACCGGATACGCCTTGTGGAGCCGCAATGCAAGAGGCGAGGAAACAAAGGAGGCCTAGATCGCCAGTTCTCATTCTTAAAAGAAGATCTATTAGGAAACCCCCAGGGAAATCCGTTATAAGATTAAGCCCGAAAGCATTGTATTGCATGCGGAAGACGAAGGATACCGGAGTAACATGCTGCAGTCAGATAGGTCCCAAAGGGGAGATTTGCAACGAAAAGGAAAGTTGCGCTCTTTGCGTGTCTGGTGAGAACATTCAGGGCCGAATCCGAAAAGGCTAGGATACGGCTAATATGATACGGATCATACAAATTAAATTTCACCGTTCGCAAATTGCTAATGCAGATCCCTGTGGAAGTAGAAACTAAATGACATCTCGATTTATTACGTACGGCTGGGTTCGGGATGGCGTCTAATATTGCCGCGGGATTGCGCTTAACTTCGGGTGTTGGCCAAGCCCAAAGGAATGGTTTTTCGAGATAACGCTTTTCAGCGTCTATCTAAAATCGAATGAGAAGGTTTCAGTGTGTTTTAGGCAAGGACGCCTTCAAAGCCGTGGAAATTCAATGCGGTATATTTAATTCACACCCTAGAGGAAATGGACCTAGGAAATGGCGGCAGGTCGCAATTTGAAACACTGAATCCACACGCTCAAGTTGCAAAGGAAATATTCCTCGTATATTCTCGTTCATATCACTGGTTTTGTTGGTGGATAGATGAAGGATTTCTCAGCCAGCGTCAATCAGTGAATCGCGTTCGAAATGGTTGACGCTCTCTCTCGTAGTGCACTAGCCTGGTAAACTCGATGCAGGTAATGCAGGTAATGTTGCGGCATTTGTTACCAGACGTACTGCTAAACCTGGGCAAAACAGCCTCGCCAGATTGATGCGATGCGCAAGCGGATAATGACTGATCATGGCTCAACCTTGGACTGGAAAAAAATGGAAGTAGTCATTCTGACTAGGAAGGAAATCCTGACCCAGCGTCCCGTGCTTATTGGTGAGTTAAAGGGCCATGTGGGAGATTGTGTCCCCGGAATTTCCATAATACTGGCCTCATACACGTCCTAGAGTGCAATAAATTTACGTGAAACGCAATACTTTGACTTTCAATAACTTTGTTAATAATAGCTGGATTGTGTTCAAACTTTCTAGAATTATGTTCTATATTATCGCCTAAACTGATGCGAATGTATATTGAGGATGAACTTAAGGGGGTTTTCGGGTAAATTTCCAAAATATGGTATTATGCTAAAGTTAACTTTATTTGTGCAGACATTGGAATGGGATGTATTTTGAAACCTAGATTTCTTATAGATGCATCACTCCTCAATGTTTAATCTAACATCAGAAATAAAATCAATCCTGTAAAGTACTAATCGAGCCCTTTCATTTGATGCCCCACATGACCACATTCTGTCAAAAAAAATGTACGCCCCCCGCCCCCCTCCAAGCTCAACAACAACAATAGCGCCACTCACTTCATGTAAAGGGACACACAGGCCACCAATTCTTACCAAATTTTGTGACAATCGGTTCAGCCGTATCGGAGCACATCAGGTGTATCAGACAAATAAACAGACGGGTAGATGAACAGGCGGACAGATGGAAGACTTCATGTACAGCGACTAGTAGGCATTAGAGGGGGGTACTTACACCTTCCAGCACCCCCTGAATGTAACGCCAATTCCACCAGTTACCAGGGACGAGCTACTGGAGATCTGGAGTCGAATAGGTGGCAGCAAAGCCTCGGGTATGGATGATATACCGAATAAGGCCCTCAAACTTGCTGTTAAATGTAGACCGGATATGTTCCCGGAGTTGTGCAAAACGTGCATGTCCGAAGGTATCTTTCCTGCACTATGATAGCGGCAGAAGCTGGTGCTACTGCCTAAGGCTGGCAAACCTCCAGGGGAACCGTCCTCCTATAGACCCACACGCCTTCTAGAATGCATTCAACTCGGCTTATACGAAAGTCTCTGGCCCACCTACCTCGATTGAGGACAGCTAATTGCAAGAGCGGGCGCTATGGTATAATACCGATAATGGACCCACGGAGTATATTATCTCCGCGCGTCTATCAGACGACTCTGTATTGGGCCCACTACCGTGGAGTATCATGTATAATGATGTACTTAACCTTTTAGTTCAGGAGGAGGCCACGGTGGTAGGTTACGCTGACGATATAGCACTAGTTGTGGTCGCAAAGTATCACGGGTATACTGAGTTGTACTCAAGTGAAGCAATCAGTGTTGCTGAGGCTTGGTTAGAGAGTGAAATTGGCACTCGTTGAGAAAAAGTCGGAAGCAGTCCTCATCGCTAAGCGCCGCAAGAGAAACTAGCCTGCATTAGAATCGGCAATCTTATCATCACTTCCAAGCCGGCCACCAAATACTTGGGGGTTATGATAGACAGGAAACTCAATTTTAAGCAGCACATAGAGCATACTTGCGAAGAAGCATCCACCACGAGTATGGCTCTCGCAAGGATAATGCCGAACGTAGGAGTTACATATTTGCAGACGGCTCATAGCCAGGGTGGCGAGTTATATCTTGTTGTATGCAGTCCGAGTTTGGGGAAAAGCGCTGCATGTTTTAGGCAATGCACATAAACTTAGTACGGCGTACGGAAGAACAGTCTTAAGGGTGTGTTCTACCTTCACAAACGTCTCAGATGATGCAGCGTTCGTCATGGCAACCGAAATGGTGAACATTTATGGTATAAGACCATGTCCGTCTCTCTTTTATCCCACGTGAAAAAAACCGAAAGGGAGAGATCCATAAGCAGATGGCAACAGCGATGGGACCAGTTAGAAAAGGGACGTTGGATTTACAGGTCGATCCCTTCCATCCGGGGTGGCTCGAGAGAAAGCATGGAGAGATCAATTTTAATCTCACCCAGTTTCTCACCGGTCATGGAGGATAGCATCAATACCTGTACAGGTTTAATTTGGACACCTCACCTAATTGCCCAAACTGCGACGGTGTCCCAGAGGACGCAACGCACGTATTTTTCTAATGTCCTAGGTTCGAACCCCGCGGGTACACGGAAGGAAACGTAGCTAAGTCGGGGGTGGTTTTAGTGGTTAAAAATCCCACACTTTGGCGTGCCCAGGCCAAAGTCTTTTGAAGATTTCCACCTCCTTAAAAAAAGACGGCCAGACAGGCATTAAATCGATTTTAATAAGGTTTTCTTTCACACAGAACCTATTTAACCGAAAAATTTCAAAAAAAAATCACAATGGTACAGCTATGCGAAATCTATTCCTCAAAGTACATTCCATTGTGAGATATCTTCAAATAAAAATAATAATATCCTATCACCATATTTTAGAAATTTACCAGAAACCCCCCTTAAGGTCATCATTGAAGTGCAAAATTTGGCAAAATCCTCACCCAGGATGGAGACGAAACCTTTATACTCGAAGCGTTCAAGTTCTAGTTTTTCGACTCGGACGACTTGTTAGGGTCGAAATGAAAGGCTTTGGCAAGCCGGAGATATTTTTGAAAGTCCTATCTGCATTTGTGGCAAATAAGCGAGGAGTATCTGTCTGTTTTGCAAATGCCGGCCCATTAGCACGATTTGCATTGAACAGGTCCTTTCATCCCCTTAGTAGCCTTGCACAGGGAATCGCTAGCTGGTAGTAGGCGATAAGCCTCGTAAGTATCTTTGTTACTTCAGCTCCCGTTGACGTTTGAGGACTTCGTGAAGCGGTCCATTTGCTCTAGTTAGTTTTTTTATTTTAGGTCTAAAGATTTGTCTACGCCCTTCTGTTCTCAACCTGCATTTCAATCGGGCCATTTGTAATGTTTTATGCGCTTTATTTTTTTTATGGACGATTAGCTATAGTTGGACATGGAGTAGGAAGTGATTGAGAAAGTTTTGATTTATAGATGAGTGCCCGTATACTTCCGAGCTGATTCAGGAATAATGTGCGACATATTTTAAAGAGCTGCCTAACCCTCCATTGGCAATGTAACCCCTCGAGTCAATAATATTAGTTAACAAACAATTTATTGATCCTCCAAAATAGGAAAATGTAGAACCAACGAACCAACTAGAAAAGCAATAAAGAGCCGGATATTGGTGTTATAATAGCATTTTTTTTAAAAAGGATGGACCGGAAATATCACACGAGTGGTAAAAAATTATCATCTGTTACAAAGGTCGATCAAATTGAATTAGTACCCAAGATCGAGCACAAGACCTGGAAAATAGCTCCACTAGCAGATTCTGTTTCCACCTCCACGTGGTGATCATCGGGAGTTCTTTCTAAACGATGAAGGTGAGTCTCCCACACCTAAATACCGGGCAAAAGGTTAGGTAAGAGTGGCAATCCTCCAGATTGAAAACTACCAAATAGTCTACACTGTGCACTATAGGGCAGATGTTACCAGTTGCAATAACGGTGCGAGCTAGAGTTGGAGATATCAACAGTAGAATGGGGATGGAGCCACTAGGCAATACATCGGATCCCGTAGTTTGCATTAAATTACCAGTAGCAACGGACTGCGGATTATCCAACTACGGAATGGTCGTTAGAACCACCTACTTTTAAGTGAAAGGAGGTCCACGGAAGAATAGGCTAGCGACCTACGTGGATAACATAAACACCAGGTTACGATCCTTCACGCCAGCTAAAAAAATTTATAAACTTTGTCAGCGAAGTAAATAAAGTTGGTCCAAGGGTCAACGAGAATAAAGTAAAAATAATGGGGCAATCCAGAAAAATTACGACCATCAGAGAACACGTCAGAATCGACGGTGTATGGACTCTTTCGCAAGCAACAAAGAAAATGATTGCAATCGAAAGCAGAGGTCTAATAAGAGTTATCGAAGCAAGGAGTGATAGAGACCGATGGCAAATCAGGTGCAACTATGCAATATTCAAAATATTTTACGATCACCAATTTGCAAAAGTTAGGATAGGCTGACCAGGTTTACGCGTAGACAATATTGGGATACAAGGGTATTCGAGGGAAAATCCGAAGGACAAAGACCGATTAGAAAACTGAGGAAACGTTGGTCGGATTCAATAAACGAAGATAGGGCATCACTTTCCTAATTCATCAATTAAAGGAAGCGATTCAAGCAGAACTTTTGGAGGCAGTTCATTCCGAGTGCCAAAGCCCGAAACGAGTTGCAGACGATGAAGGCAATTCTAGAAACCAAGCATATTCCATACTTTAAGATACGATTTTCTAGGAAATTTATTTAGATTCTTTCTTTGGAGTTTCTTTGGAAAAAGTTAAATGTGTAAGGATTAATCCTGTTCAAAAACAAACGTTCTTCCTTCCGCCCAAAAAATACAGCATATCGTAAATTTTAAAGTAAACAACTCATTTCTTTTTGACTGTATGAAAATAAATAGCACAGTTGAATATCCCTTTCGGCGATGTTTAACGAGGGAATAAACAAAGCATAAATCCAGCACGTGATGCTCACCAAAAGCTGGTATGGATAAGCTGCGTCAACTCCAAATCCCCCTCTTAATATTCGAAATCTCATTTTCCATTGGCGAATACTTCATCTCTTTGTACGCAGCGGGAATATCGCTAGGACTCTCTGGAGCGCAACTCTAATTTGATTTCCATAATTGAAAAATCCTAACGAATCATTAAACTTGAGTTAACAGATTTTGATTGGGAGTAAATTTTCAATTCATTTGAATTAATGAAGTTCTTGGCAAATTTTAATAAGCTTGAATGAGACCATTTCTTTGAAATTCATGCAAATGATTAAGATTTATGGAAAGTGCCTAATCAAGCGTAATAATAATCTTTCTGAGTGGATTTCATAGCTAACAAACCGACTTTGATTTTCACAATCGCAGGAGTTGCGGAATAAAACGATACAAGTTTTTAGGATTACATTTGGGCTAGCCAAGTTTAACCGTAATTAATAATGATTGGCAACTGAAGTAGTCTTCTACCATTTGTGAATTGAAGAGCTCTCAAAAGCTCCCCAGCTCAGCACTCACATTAAGCAAATGAAAAAGATGCAAGAGCCCCTTTCCAAGCGGCAATTATTCACGGACTGTAACTTAACCCCCCAAATATTAAAGAAACTTCGGATCACCTATGAGTAGCCGAAAAAAATCTTCTTTGCCTGGTATCTTTCGCATACAATTTATCGAAAATGTACAACTCGAGCACTTTAAGGGGGAAACCATATTAGGTTTTTTTTTTATTCGTTCCTCGTCCGGCCGTTACCCCAGAATACGCTGTAGATATTTCAAAGCAAAATTCGCGTTCCTGTAGATTTTATGGATGTAAAACCGAGCGATTATCAGGTACAGGGTCGAACGTTCAGGAAGTATTCGCTTTATATTCTTACGAAATCTTCTAGCGCTACGTAAATAGCGTATTTATAAATATGAGTGCATTCGTATCCTATCTCAAACAGTAACGAACCGCTTATTATGAAATTTCGAGGTATGAATCTTTACAAAATTACAATCTGAACCAACATACGGGATGAGATCCTATTTTTAAGGGTCCCTTTATTGCAAAATTAATGAAAAAAATGGTGAAAATTGATTTTTTTTTTCAATAATTTTGAACTCAGTCTTGAAAAATTAGTTGATAATCCAAAATAAAACCTTCTTGGTATCAAATAAAAATGGGGGTCGTCCCGCAGTTGGAGAACTCTGGTTACGATCTGCAGCGGATTAATGCCACTTAATTCTGTTAATTTTTTTTTTTTAAATTCTCGAAGTTGTACCGAGTATTACTAAGATGTCGAAATTTGACTGATTCCAGTTAATTCTCCCAACTAGAAAAACAAAATCCTAAAAAAGTGCTGAAACTTCCCCCCTTAAAGGCACCTACATTCCCATACAAAAGCATAATCCGCCTTTGACGTTTTTAGTTTCAGTTGAACTTTTTAGATTAGATTCAAATACAACAAAATAATTTATCGACTATTTGCCAAAGGATTGAAAAAACAGATTGCTTTAGAAAATATGATATTAAATACTATTTGGAAATAAGGGAAAATATCAAAATTTAGGTATGCAGAACTACAGCCCAGGTGCTAAAATGCACTTTTCAATTTGAAGATTTAATGGGAAAAAAATCAATTTAGATTGTTTGCCCCGCCATATTTTTTACTACCGCTAACTTTCTTTTAGGCAAGTTTCTAATAGTTAAACAATAAACAACACCTTATTAATATCGATTCACTGTCTGTCACCCACATCTTTCTTAGGAACAACCGATTGACATGAAATTTAGTGGAAAGGTGGGGACAATGAACTCCGATGCATGTGGGACTCCACGTTGAACTTGAGAGATTTCAGATATACCTAAAAGGAGGCGCACCATTTTCTTTTCATCGTGGAGGTATCAAACGAAAGGTCCCGATTAATACTTTCCGAAGCATTAGCTGAAAAGGCGAGGAGTGCGAGGGTGCGAACAGGGGCAATAACTTCAGTGACCTGCTTTCAGCCTCAAAATGCTCTCAAATAAAGTTAATAATAGAACACTTTTAAATTTTGACAATTTACTGCAAACTTCCTTAAACTTATCCTAAATCTTTAAAATTTCAGTAAAATACGATTTAATAGAAAGCGTCATACTGGAAAGTTTGCTGGAAATCATACTATTATTAACAAAGCTATAGTAGACTGAAATTGCTCCTTTGGCGTCAAATAATTACTCGCTAAGAGGTAAAATGTCAGCACCACATCAAATTTAATGTTGAATAACGTATAAAGACTATAACCTATATATAAGAGCTATATATATGTAAGTGAAGCCATCGTGTAGCCAAATATTCTCACATAAAAAATCAACAAAACCTTTCATTTCTGAAGGGCCGGTTTCCGAATTCCGGTTTCTGAATTGTTTGATATCAGTTTGTGACATCTCCTGCTAACGCCGAAGTGCCCCATCCTCAGAATGTTTTTACTATTAAAAAACTCCTTTACGATCCAATATGATTTGGTTTATTTTTCTTTTCCAGTAGCACCCGATTCCAGCCCAAACTATAACAAAACCTTCCCTCGTCTGATTGCAGCTCGAGATCCTTTCATCTTTCCGCAGATCATGCGTGCCCATCAAGCCGACCTAAACTAAACTCCTCTACATCAGTGAAAAGAATTCTTCGGCATTTTTCTACAGCAGGACTTTTTTGGCAGACCACCAGTAACTCATGTCAAACTGTCATGCAATTTTTATTTAGTATTCTTTGCCAAATTATCATGGAGACACTAATGCCGCAACAACGTCTTCAAATTGCTCACCTGTACTCATCGCACATCTGAAGCAGGAGAAATATATTCGCGGGTACGATCCTTCGTGGACCTTCCTTCTTGATCGTGGCACACAAGTTCGGGGTTTTATTTTTATCTTTCAGTTTTAACTCATGTCGGTAGGCTCGTGCGAACCCCAATGTTTGTAAATTTGCAGGACCCACGAATCAGTAAGCGACGTGTGAATTTTTGTATATTATAATAAGTATTCAAAGGACCCTCTCCGCAACAAGCCTGGCCAGCACAGAGGCATGCAAGCAGATTCTTTTAGGTTTTTGGGGTAGCTCTACCCATTTTGGTCGTCTCCGGCCACTCAGGGAGTCGTTTGGTCATCGCCATTCACATTGTTTGGTTTTCGTCATGCTCATTTAACTATCGACCAGACAGACAATAAATCGATTTTAGGTTTTGTTTTACCCCCCAAGTGTCCGGATGGCTCAAGTGGTTAGAGCGCTGGGCTGTCGTAGCGGAAGGTCACGGTTCAAATCTCGCTGGGGGCAGAGGAATTTGTTATCGTGATTGGATGTCGGACACCAGTCGACTCAGCTGTGAATGAGTACCTGAGTCAAATCAGGGTAATAATCTCGGGCGAGCGCAATGCTGACCACATTGCCTCCCACAGTGTACTGTGGTGTACCGTTACGGTCTTGAGTGAAGTGCTCTAACACACTTCAAGGCCCCTTGATCCAATATGGATTGTTGTGCCAACGATTATATTATTATTAAAAACGACATAAAGCTGAAGTTATTTTAAATCAATGTGCTCTCCCTGCGACATTTAAATCCAACTAGATAAACTGTAAACTCGCATGGGAACGCCTTAATAGGCTGATTAAGACCAATTCGTACAATCAAATCTGGATATCCGAGTTCCATGACTTATTGGGTTAGAAGAGCGTATGAACTGGCCAAAGGAAGTATCAAAAATACAGCCAATAGGAAACAGTTCATTTTTGCGTGAAGAGGAACGGCTAATGGAACTATACTGGGACAATCGATCAGCCTAGGGTGCTCATGGAGGGATACGAACCAAAGCGTTCGCAGAATTGTCTAAACCTCACCAAGAAAAGCTTTAGGATCATAATAGGAATACTCTTTTGTCATTGCAGGCTAAATTATCACCGGGGGAAGCTAGGGATACATGGATACCATCTGCAGATTTTGTAAGGAGAGCGACGAAACCTGACATGTTCTGGGACGGTATCCGGAACACCTAGAAATAAGGAACATCTTTATATACTTGTCGGTTTTAGGCTTAATGGACATACTAGGTATACTAAACCACTAAATGGGTACAATAATTTTTCGAGGACGGGATGCAACTTCCACCGACACTATTATCATTAACCGGCACCACAAGAGGAAGTCAACAATAGAAATCGTTAAAGTAGTTAGGACATTAAAGTGGAATAAGGTCAATGGGTTTTAAAGTCTCTCCTCCCCTCCCCGTAGACCCAACCATTTCAAAGGA
Organism: Hermetia illucens; assembly: GCF_905115235.1. Lineage (NCBI taxonomy): Eukaryota > Metazoa > Arthropoda > Insecta > Diptera > Stratiomyidae > Hermetia > Hermetia illucens. The sequence continues at coordinate 129,131,875 of NC_051850.1, read as the reverse complement.
AATGCATTCCATACTCATTACAATAATTCGGGAACTTGAGACCTTTTAGGAGGAAGGCAAAAATAGGATGATTTCTGAATGAGTACGAGAATGCATACGAATCTATTTAACTGATTTTAGAATAATTCTCAAAACAAGAACTCACTCTTAGCATTTACCTGAGTTCGGTCATTCTTATAGACAGTGCAAAGAACATTTTATTTTTTTTTTGCAGATCAAACACATTTCTCCTTTTACCTATTCTTATCAGTCGCCGATATGCTAATGTAATTACTCCAATTCCATTTTAATTAACATCGACTTCGAAAATCAAACTCACCCTTAGGTGTTAACACGATATGAGAACGCCAATGTCGTACAATTTCAAAAATGGAAATGTGGTTCATTTCAATGGTAACAACCTAGACAGATCCCCTAGATAATACCCTATTTCTAGACACCCACCTTCGCACCGATTATTTTTCATTCGGAATCCTTTATGACAAGTGCACTTTTCCATGCCATCCCTCCTATAGCATAGCTGCTCGCATCGGCTAGGATAATTGCATGTCTCGTTGAAATTTGTCAAATCTTTAACCGGTATACATGTTGGTAGGACACCATGCCATTGTCCGTTTTTGCAATAGACGCTGGTCGAGTTTTTGCTATTTCGCGATGTCCTGATAATGTTGGCGTTGTCGACGTCCATGTCCACCGTGTTTAAATTTTCATTCACGTTCACGTTCGTATTCAATATGTATCCATGATGGCAGATGTATTCGACCTCGAGAAAAGCGTACTCTGGACCTCGTAAATCATTCCTGTAATGAAAAAAAGGGTGCGGTTACTAAGGTGGTCATTGTGAATTGCACTGTTGTTACAATTTCGCTGTAGACATTCAAATATATGTATACACACAACTGAACTGTATTCATTCTATATTTTCGTTGACAGACGAAGGACTCAGTGAACCGTAAACCTATTGCATGGTAGGTCATCCCTGAATAGTACACACTTACTATCAAGTACGGTTTCCAATATTAATATAACTCCGTGAGAATAGTCCTATATTGCGCAATTAATAGAATGTTGAATCCCAAAACAATCAAATGAGTTACTCATAAATAATTCCATCTAGTAGAGAATTTTGCTCAGAATGGTGGCATAAATGTGGACCTCGTACTGAAGGTTTGCAGCCCCTATTCCAACAGGCAAGGCTACTTTACAAATTGGAGACACGTTCTGGAAAGCGTCATTAAGGGAATTCCATTAGAAGACCTTTACAAATGTCGATCTATCTACAAGGGCAATTTTCACCTAACTTCCATTAATGAAAAGTGGACATCCTTCACCACAAAAATTATAATTAGCACGACGACGGCGTTTATTCAACGTTTAAGTTCAAAAAGGCGAAGCCATTAACACTCAATTGAACTATGTCCTCGCAGGACATAGGCCAGCGCTCATCATAGTTTGAATACGTCACCATCATCAAACGATTTAATTAAAACTGTAGAAAGGGGAAACACGCAAGCTCTAACTCTGAACAAAGATGTCCTTGACTTCAGCGAAAGTTGCTGATGATGAAAAGAAAACATTACATTTTGTCCCTGTTAAAATCAAGATGAGGGCCTTAAAGGAAAATACCAGAAGAAAAAAGTCTCCAGAATAGCCGAGACAAAGTTCATTTTTCGCAAGGATTTAAAAGTCTTTGATATTCCTTTGATACTCCTCTTCTGTGTTCGTCAACTAGTGTTAGCTGGGTGTTTCTGGTATTTTCAATTAAGTCGGTGGGCGCTGCACCCATTCCCTGCTTCGTCGTCTAGAAGAAATGCCCACTGAAAAAGGGTCAGGAAAATACTTTTTTGTAGGAAAATTCGCTTCTCTTCTCATTTTTTTGGTTTTGTATGTAGAGCTGCTTTTTCCTATCTGCATAAAAAGATCTAAAATGGGGTCCTGACTTAGGAGGAGGAAGCAAACAATAAATCTTTTGGAGTACTAAATTGGTTTTTAATTTGTATGATTTGCAATAAGTGCTTTGAACCGATATTGCCTTGATTATTAGATAGATATAATAGATGATGGGAGGCAATTTTCTTGGCTTGTAAGTCTGGAATTTAACAATTTTTAATATTACTTAATCATCACATCAAATAATATTTGTGGATATGGGGATTTTAGCGTGGAGATTTTAACAGCCAAGTTGCGACGAAGCTCATATTCAGGCGATACGTTAGCTCCCATACCCTTCGCCGAGCTCGAGATTTACTTTCACTCTCCGATCTCGAGGTTTTGCCGGTCCTACAATGCCCTACAGCTTGGTTTCTTTGACTCTATGTCCTTCTCTAGCTTTAAGCGCAAAATATGCCATTTACTTGCTCCTCCCTCTGAGGACAATATGTAATAAGAAATTTTCTTTCTGTGTATTGTCCTCATTAAATAAATTAATAAATAAATAAAATTACCAATGATAAGGAACCGAGGATTATTCATTTAGCAATGTTTCACGGAATGGTTGTCGGAAGTATCAGGTCTGCGCAGAAAGCGGTCCACAAGCAAGCTTCTCCAGACGAGACCACCTTCAACCAAATTGACTACGTGTTAATTGACCGTCGCCATGTCTCAGCTTTGATGAATGCCAGCACATATGAGAAAACCAATATAAATTCGGATCATTATATCGTTGGCATGGTGCTCCGGACACGAATAACACGGTCTAGAATCACCTTTGAGAATCACATGAGAGTGAACAACGGAGCCATCCACAATACAGCCTTCTGTAACACCTATAAAGGTCCTGCAGATGAAGCATTGACAAGTAATCTTCACAACCGGAAGAATACTGCATACCTGGTAATACTGGACTCTCAAAGAAAGCAAGGACACATAGAGATGTATTACGAACTAGGTCGGATGGAGACGCGACTTCACAAACGGAAAAAGAAAGCCTGTAAGAACCAACAGTTCCCAACCAAAAGGCATTGGGAGCAACCGAACCAGACGCACAAGTTTTACCAACAAGCCAGGTAGATACATATACACCACGATGCTTATCCTGGCGGGACGAAGAGGGAAATCCGATTTTTGACCGAATGAGTATGTTGGAGAGGTAGGAGTATTTTCATGAACTGCTCAACAACCAAAATATCAGCGAGTTTGAGGTACGCTAACTGAAGGCGACGGAGAAATGTTGTCACAAAGCATAGAAGAAACACTCCGTGTAATCCATCGGCTTAAGAATCATAAGTCGCCAGGAGCCGATGGAATTGAAGCCGAACTGATTGAATATGCAGCCGAACAATTACATCAAGCGGTTCATCAACCGATGCTCAAGGTGTGGCAAAGGAAAGCCACCAATACCGACGCAAAAACCATCCTGCTGATAAGTCTAACTTCTAACCGTTTCATTGTACGAAAAAAGGCAAATCCACGGAAAAAGTACTACATGAGCTTATGAAAAAAATTAGGAAGGCGATATCCAGAAGAGGGTACTCTTTAGGAGCTTTCATTCGCATCGAAATTGCCTCTAATTATGCCTGAAGGAATCAATCCGCTTAATCAGTTCACATGCTCGGGTGGAGAAAGATTCATATATTGGTCAAGAAGTTTATTGAGGAAAAGAATGTCATCGATGCTGCCGACAGGAAAGGGTCTAATATCCTCTGTCATGACTCCTGGTAATGATAACCTTTGTATGGCTCCTGGAGGACATGTCCGGACTATCTCGCCGTAGTAATTATCACGAAGTTTTGTAGAAACCCGGCCGTGTTAGTTATGTTCACTAGAAACGTTAAGTGGGTATGGCATACACCGCCCACCTTGTCAAGGCTGGAAATACACAGGAAACTTTCACGATAATGAATTCATTGAATGTGCATATCAATAAAAGTGCATATTTTAGTGTATGTGTGGCGCAGCAGGATTCGCGGCATTCGAAATTTATTTCGAATGTTGCGGATACGACGGATAGATGGCGCACGGAACTCTCCACGCCTTTAGAACTCGCCACGGGAGTGGAGAGCTAGCGGTCAGAGTATGCCGTTGGTTGGGGGCAGAAAGAACCACATGGAGTGGAATCGGTCTCTTCTGCCTCCAGCCTTGCGATAGACGGTTGCTTTTGCGGTGCAGCGACTCATAATTTCTTTAAAACTCTTCCGTTCCAATTATTGTGAAATAGCGACTCATAATTTCTTTAAACTTTTTCGTTCCAGTTAGTCTGAAATAAAACTGTTCTTTCTTCATTGAATGCAGGTCGTTTTTATTCATTGTTTTGGAATTCCATCCTCGGTGTGAAATTATTTTCTATGCTGAGTCGCGGGTAGTGGAAGCGTGCAATTAGAACTACATCCTAACTGGGTGAAATTACCAGCTGCGCTCGATGCGAAAGTGGAATTGTTACAGTGAGGTGACACAAGGCATCTTGAAATTTGATTTTTGTATGAGTTGCCGAACGGCCAGCGAACGAATACTAATTGGTGATATTCCTTTTGCATAATAAAGTTCGAGCTGAACGAGCCTGGCCCCAAAACTAGTTGCGGAGCGAAGAATAGTTAAATATGCATGCACCATCTGGTGGCTGAGATTGAACTTTGCCAACAGTAAGCAGCTAGCATAGATTTAAAGGCTCGGTTGCCTAAATATTACTGGAGCGATGATTACTACGATGTCCACTGTACACGAAGCTATTCCAAATCTACCCCCCATTCAATTGGACCTGAATTGAAAGCAACTATCACAAGTTTAAAGTCATTGGCGTGCAGAAAAGTGATTAACGATAGGGCTATGGGTCCACCTGGAAATACTTTGACAAAAATCAGGTAGCTGTGATGCCTGCTAATCATATGATTTGTAAATTTCTCTCTGAGATGGTATACACTGCCGTAATCACCAGAAGGAAAGAATGTTTACCAATAGTCACGAGTATTTTGGAAATACAAACTTAAAGCACAGATCTCTCTGAAAAATTACGAACACATTCCGAACGGATTTTCAAGGGTCTTGATCCACAATAGTTGGGCCAAAGCAAACATTTGCCATCCGGCCGTCCACTATCCTAACCTAACGAGAAGTTTTAATTCTATTTTCTATTGTCCCCTAAAAAGTGGGACATAAAAGCCCTAGTAGACTATTAACAGGATACTGTTCCCAAAACTATTGCATGGTAAAAATTAGGATCGTAGGCTCTGCTATATATAGTCGAGAGAAGGGCCATGCGGCTCTCAAGTTCTTATGCAGCTACCCGACCTTCGCAGACGTGGATCAAAATACCTAGGTGCGGTTTTCTTCAAAGAAATATCTGCGCAGTCTTCACCTCTGGAAAATATTCTCAGCTTCGTGAAAACTTACGAAAATCAGCCGGCAGTCTGTTAAATAGGCGATTTTAGGGGATAGTACAATGAACCTAACAGAAGACCTCAGTGTTTAGAACTGCGACTCCGCCGCCAAACTAACTAAACTAAATAATCTACTTTGCGAAGAACTCTTGAGAGAAACTGTCAATCTAGAAATTCTATTACGTAGATAGAAAGGGATTATACTTGAAATAGATCGCAGACTTCCCGACCGATAATTTCTTTATCTTGCAAGGTGATCGCTTCACCAGGCGCATGGTATCCAAGTCCAGGTAACCCAAGCACTCATCCGGAAGCCTATTCTTCACTATATAATAATAAAGAAACTTATTGAAGGTTAGACTGAATATTCCAGATCAACGTCATCTAATTTCTTCTCAATATCTTCACTTAGTATTTGTTTTTTCTTCTTCGTAAAATCATATCATTTTTGGTTTTCTAACTCAGTAGATCACATAATGGCTGGCAAGTCGATGACCAAACTGAATTAAATTTGCGTTAATATTAGTTACAAACATATTTCTCGTTATATAATGCACTAAATTGGTTCCCTAATTTTTCACCTTTGATGTTTTTTTTTGAGGTTTTATATAAACACAAAATCTTATTAAAACCGGTGTACTCTGTTCATTTGTCCGTATGTTTGTAACATGTACTTTTCTCGAAAATGGGTACACCTATTGAGATGAAATTTTGTGGACATACTCAAATTGTGAAACCCCGGGTTTTGGGTAAGCCACTGTAACTAGCTATAATAATAATAATAGAGGTGCGCTCTTAATAAGCACCGATCGGTCACGAAACGTTTTTTGAATACCTGTCGCAGTGTGAACTTTATTCTTCGGATAGTTGTGAGCCAATTTAACACAACACACGAGTTTCTCCGTGCTATCAAGCGAGGTCTAAAAATGACGATGCTTTCCACGGTTTTTCTCAATCAGTAATTACACAGCGTAATAAAGCCTCAGTAGTTTTCCATATCGGAACGTTCGTGCTATGTTGTCAGTCAGATGGTGTTCTATCCTTCCCAATAACACAATTGAAGTTTTTACTGAGCCACAGTATTGGGCCCTACCTCTCCGCTTTGCTACTAAATTGTCAGCTCCACTTCCTCCATTTTTTTTCTTTGACCGTCTTTTAAACTTCAGTGGCGATGACAGAAAGAATTGATCCATGTATCAGCACAACTGGTAGATGAGTAAATATTTCTCCAGAAATCTCCTCAAAGTAATCCCACCCTCTGCCTGCCGCGGCTTGTCTGTTGATAAGCATCATACCGTTCTTATGATTAATACAGCGTTCGATGTCATCTACGCGATGATGAAGGCTTTTGACAATTCGACACAGATCTCGCTCTCCGTCCCGAAGCCTAGTTTGCCGCAACGGTCTTTGTAATTGACTGCTCTGGTAACAACGATCTTTTTTCGTAATCGGCTAGCATTCTTATAAATTCGATTGTGACTCTTTACATGGGTCTATGTTTGGATATCGTTAAGCCAACTATCGCTTGCATGAATCGCCTAATAGGTTTACTATTTCCGAGGGTAACAGAGGCCGGTTTGTGGATCGTATTTTTCGTTTCGTTGGCGGCTATAATGGTCGCAAGTAAGAACCTTTGTTCTTATTTCTCGCGAAACCACCACCTTTTAATACGGTCGGACCCAATGCATCCCCCACGTACTTTTACCCGTGGACTGATTCGCAGGACAGTAATCAACTGCCAATATTAAAGTGCGATGGTTTCGAAGGAAATGACTTGCTGTCATATGTATATGGTCACCTTTAACCAGTTGATGGGGTATAACGGGTCAGATAAATCTACCGTTTGCGGTTACCTGAAGTTCCCGTTAGCTCCCCCACGATTTCCCTACACGGCGATCCTCCTTTCCTCCCGTTCTGACCCAAAATCCCTTTAGACCCGCCTTCCGATCGTATCGCCCACCGGTTGCAGACCTATGCGCTGACCATGTGCATTAGTAATAGTATCAAGCCCGCGTACTCCGATAATACGTCGCAGGCAGGTATTGACGAAGGCTTGGAGCTTTCGAGTGACAATGGGGACCACTTTCCATGTGCCACTCCCATATAGCTCCCAATTTGATCTTGGTGTTAATGTGACTGCATTTCTAGAATTTTGAAAAAACAGTGAAAGCGGTTCGGTGCCACCGCCGGCTGAAATCATGCTTCCGAATTGGTCGATACAGTCAGTGCTCTGCCCGTCCATGCAGGATGGCGCGTCAGACTGAAAACCTTGGGTCTATCGGTGTTCACCTTCAGTCCAAGCTCCATGGCCTGATTAAAGGGCAAACAGATGTCATCAGGGTAGCCGAGGTGTTTAAGGAAAGATATCATGAATTCCTCCATGTCTTGCGAACAGAGCAGCATGAAAAACATCACCGATGACAAAAGGAAATAATATCGGGGATAATATGCAACCCTGGTGAACTCCGTTTTGAACCTTAAAATCGTCCAGAATTTCCGCATCCGCATATAATGGCGACTAGCTATTTCATCCACAAGAAGATGTAACAGCTGCAAACCGTGTTGAAGTGTTCTTTCTACGTCTTCAGTTGCTCGTCGTCGTGGATGAGAAGTCGACCATTAACGCCTTTCCCAGGACTATCGGGAGATTTGTGACTACATGCAAGCTCTCTTGTTACGCACAACCAGGACACAACTCCTAAATCTACTGCTGATCGTAAAGTGGTCGTTCTAATTCCTCCTGTGGTGTCGGTCAGTCAAAGCCTAACTTTATCGGCGGCTGGCTCTGCGATCGAGCAATTGCCACTAATGGAAGCTGTAAAAAAGCTCTGACAGCTTATGGGCTATGCAGGCAGAATTTTGCTCCGGCGTGAGGACGTAGACCTCAGGTCGTAAGATACAACCAATACCATTAGGCCGATGTTTGCTTATGAAACCGTACTGAGGTAGATTAGGGTGAAACAAAAGAGTTTTAATTGTAACATGGCCTCACTGCAACGAACTGCATATTTAGGTCAAGAAGACTATATTCAGGAGGAGCAAATCTAGCGGCAAAGGGGCGCGGAATCTTTCTTTGTACCTTTTTGCGTAAGAACGAGTTAGATGGGTTCCCGTGAGCCATGTGGTTAATGTATTGGTGTGTCTATGTCGCTTAGATGGGTTTCTTTTGTGTGTTTCTCCATCCAATCCTAACAGGAAACGGATGCATCCCAAAGATTGATCTTATATAAAGCATGCTTATTTCCTCCACAGTTTCTAAGAGAGCAATCATGGATCAATTGTCGAGAATGTTGCGCGTGTTTGCTTTCACCATGTTTCCTATAGATGAATTTTGAGGCATCATTCGCTCAGTAATTCCATTAAGACCCATTACCATTAACCCGAAATGAATCTTGAAGAAAACTCTGAATGTGAGAAGCCATAAACAGCCCGGCAATGGTTTTTGGTTTTGGACAAATAAGTACTTTTCTGACGACAAGCTTTTTTCATTTGAGCGGCTAAGATGTTAACATAAAACTTCACAATTCGCTTACTTTCATTGTGACGACAGATCCCCTCACGTGAATCCGACGACGAACCCGGCAATGTAAACCGAATAACGATTTGTGCATTTTCTCATGGAAAGTGCGCTGAGCTACCAAGCTAGCTAGCCGATACCCTGTTCCAATATAGGGCTGATGCAACAGCGTTGCAGGAGATGCGTTGGACAGGGACCGGCTTGCTGGTGAGGAGCCACTACACCATATATTACAGTGGGCATCCAGTAGTGTACTCGGAGTAGTTTTCTTAGTCAGCCAAAAAATGGATGTTATTGACTTTGAAAACATAAGCGTTCGCGAAGCAAATTTAGCAATACAAGCCTCATTACCGTTCACGCAGTAGAACGAACCCTTGAAGCCTGTCCCAAGTATAATATCGAAATCATACATGGAGATTTCAACAGCCGTATTCAACCGATACGGTCGCTCCCATAACTTATATAGGGATAAGAGATTAGACTTTTGTCTGCTATTTGTAGTCTAACCTAAAATTGATAGACGAGGGGTAGCTTCCTCCAAACTACAATTTTTAGTTTTCAATGTAAAAGCTTTGGTAGCTTTGTACTGATGAATGGGGTGAGTTGCTCCCGAAATATATATTTATTCAGTTAGCAGTATCATACGAAATGGTTGTTGGAAGTACCTGGTTTGCGCGGAAAGCGGTCCACAAACAAACGTTTGCCTCTCCAGATGGAACCACTTTCAACCAAATTGACCACGTCTTGAACAACATCACCCAGAATCCCCTCTGACAATCAGGTAAGAGTTAACACTGAAGCCATCCACAGCACAGCCCTCCGCAAGACCTATAAGGGGGAAATGGATGCCGCAATAACCGCAGTCAACAGAGAGGAAGATGAAGCCTCAACGAATGATCTTCACAAAAAGAGTTGAAATGACTGGTTCAATGAAGGATGCAAGCTAGCAACGGAACAGGAGAATGCTGCATACCGAGTAATGATGCATTCTCAAAGGACACGGGCACGCGCGGGGACTTATCACGAAAAAAAAGAGTTATAGTTCAAATGCTTGTAGCTCTTCTAAATAACATAAAACCATGTAGCTTCTCCTACTACAATATATTTTTATAATTTGTAGATACGTATTTCGAAAATTGGAATGGAAAATTTTTCTGTTTTTAGATAGGAAAAGTTAAAAATCAAAGATGCATATGTGAGTACAAATTGTAAAAGGTAAAAGGGTCCACAAACAGGTAGAGATGATGACGTTATGATTTGCGTTAATGACCACCTGTTATCAGTAATTAGTGGGTGTTGTTTACTTCCTCCATGTGTTCTTGGAACCTCGTCCTGATGAACCGTTTTTGTTGGCCAATGTAGAACATCTCGAAATCATTGTAGTTAATTTTGTATATTCCGCTTTTTTCTCCTGGGGGGGGGGGGTCCTTTTCGCTTCCTAATCGCCTTTTAAGTGTTGTTATATATGTTATATTACATTTTCCTAGGAAAGATTTAGTTCAGTAAGAGTATTTGGACAATGGCATGCTAATCCATCTTGTTTCGACTAGAGTGCTTGCTTGTTCAAAGAATGTTAAGTGTTGATTCTTCCATATCTGGTTTTGCTTTTTCTTGATCAGTTTTCACGGTTTTGTGTGAAAGAAAACCTTATTAGAATGAATTCGATGTCTGTCTGTCTGTGGATGTGTGCAATAATTTTCCGTCAGACGTTTGGGAATTGAATCTTCTGTATATAGTCTTCCTGGGCTGGGTATTACAAGTGCCATGAACACTATATCCGGTGAAGATCTAAATGGATTACTCAAGTTGCAGCCCTTGGATATATTTATTCAGAGCACTGCAATGATCCATAGAAAAACAACGGAGGTGAGGGAGGTAGAAGACTATTGGAAGAACTAAATCCAGTTTTTGGAATGCCTTCTGATTCTGAGGACCCCATACATTTATTTGTGAGAAAATGTGGAGTTACTTCAAATGTAGAGGAAACTGATACGGACCAGAAGAGTATAGGACAGGATATACTGAAATCTTCTACACCGATAACTCAAGGACAGAACAGAACAGGGTCCTGCAGCAAAAGTTTACCTTTCAAATAGCTAATGCTATCTGTAGCTGCCATCAATAACTGGGAACCCATAATAGCAGGAGGGGGAGCCTTAATGCTTCTAGACAAATCAAACTAAACTTTCCAGTCAAGATCAATCAAGCATACCGGAAAGCAGGAGGACTTGCAGAAGCATCGCGGCATTCTAGCTGGCTTCAATTCACTAGCTCGCATATCTTCAGAATAGGGGTTCTCCAAGATGATACATGCCCATCCAGTAATAAAGAAACGACAATGAATGCATCAGACTTTTGGTGAGTTGCTCCAACTCCAGCAGATGGCATCAAACACACTAGCGGCAATACTGCGTTATATAAACGAATCCGGGATATTCCGTTGGACGGAGCAATTAAGTACAATGGACCATTAGGGTATGAACGTTTAGGGCTTTAGCCTGTCCACACACACATTCATCTGCCAACCACAAATACAAAGTTTCAGATTAAATCGAAATGGTTGTTCGTGAAAAATTTTAAAATCGCGTGAGACTGCGAGGGCTTTAAATGAGATATAAATTCGTTAGCGATAAAGTCTGACCAATCTCTCATAGGGATGAAATTATCAAAAAAAAACTCCGAAAAGGATAGAAGCTCTTATTATTTCTGTAGCCATTCCTCCCACTCAATCTACCAGATGTTCTTAATCACGTTTAGGAGTCTCATCAAATTAAACGCTTTACTTTACTTTAATGTCTCCAATGCAATTTAAACTACCAAAGCAATAAAAATGCAAATCCCTCTTGGAATTTTTCATATGGCGTGAAACGTGTTGATTTTATTTTCATGACAAGACAAAATAGGGAAGTGAAAACGGACTATTCAAGTTCGCTAGTGACTTCTGGCCGTTTTCAGAAATGAATTACTTCCGCTGGACAAAGGATACGAGGAAAAATTAAATGAGCGCCGTCGCTACGAAAAGGACATTTAGTGGAATGGCATCGGGGCAGGGCGGTGTTGATGTATTCAACCTCTGCATTCTAAATATGCCAGGCACGAGTGGCAGCGCTTTGAAAGTTGAAGTAAAACGTGCGAAATGTGCAGTGTTGTCTGTCTGAACACTAGAAAGGGAGCCTCGTTCCAACCTTTTAAGCTTATTTGAAATTTATTTATTTTTCTTCCCTCCTTCAGTTTTCTCTACTTTATTTGTTCATTGCTATCGCTACCAAGGTGAAACACAATATGACCGTTTTCTTCCTCATGCGAAATTTGTATTCCACACTGAAATGGGTTTCTTTTGGTCCTTTTGTAAGCTATAAAAGCAATTTATTAACATTTGTTGGTTTTCTTTTGTACCTTGCTCCATAGAACCGTGTTATACATATGCTAACAACGAATTTCTTGCCTTTTCTAGACCACATACATAAGTCAAGTGAGCGAGGAGGGGGTTTCACTTTGCATACAACTCAATGTTCTCGAATCGCACGAAAGCACGACAAGAAAAGAATTTCGCCCGCAAAAGGTTTTTCGCTATTTGTAATTTCATTTTTTCCCTTAAATTTTACTTACGGGTTTCTTTGGAGATGAAAACTGATTATCAAGTTTTCCCTTACCCTGGGGGTTTCTTTTCAATTTGAGCATCAAAAGACGTCAAAAGTTTTCCCTTCGTGCGAAGGTACATGTATCGATAAGAACATAAATTGGCTAGAAAAACACCGTCAATTTCACCTAGGAGTACTGAATTTTTATCCAAAAAGCCAGGCATCGGAGAGAGGGACCGCGGATACCATCTAGGAGCATGCAAAATAGAGACACGCACTTTTCCTCGCCATTTTTTGGGAGAGGTGTGATTCTTTGGAAATCCTACATTTACAATTTACGTCAAGTTCATGCTGATGGATCAATGGAGTATTCAGAAATTCAATGAATATGAATAGGCACTGAATGATGCGAGATGAAAGATGTTAGCCTTGCCAAGGCAATTTCTTTGCAGGTATTCATCAAATTGTCAAGGAAGTGTATGACAAGAAATTGAAGTCTTGGCGAAATGAGCAAAATCTTGTTGATATTTTCGGGAGAAATTGAATGTAGAACACTAACCGTTGACGTAAAGTATATCATAATCATTTTTGTGGAAGCTCAGCCAAACATATTTGCGAATCTGATCTTGAATTTCCATTGAGATGGATTTCGAAACATCTGACTCTGGTGAGTCACGCATCATGTGGATGCATTGATATGGAAATGATGGAGAGAATGTTTCTGAATTTATTTGATATTTTTTAGCTAGGCGCCTATCTGAATTATGGGTTGTAGGCAATAATAGCAATGCCTTTCGAATTTCCCGGTATTTCTTCACGTGCCACAACCTAAGTTGAGTGAGAAATGTTACGAAAAACATAAACTGATGTGTAAGAAAACGCATACTACAGACCAGAGTTTGAAATGGAAATAGGTGCTAACTTAGGATTCTAACTTCATCGCTCGAAAAGACTTCAAGAAAGTGAAGGCCTTCGGTACTTTCCATGGAAGTGCCAGTGGATGTGATGCCTACTAAACGTGCTGTCCTTAGACTATGAACCATATTAGATCGTGACCTCATAAAAGAAGTAATAAAATCCTCAGATGGGATTCCTCAACAGACTAAACTGAAGTAATGGAGAAAGAGACACAACTGAAGAAATTGACGTATCTTCCCAAAATTTTGTCCTCTGAACGTTACTCTTTCGGGGACAACAAATCATTCTGTAAGTCAAGTACTGATTAAGTGCCATCGTAGTCCGTATGGCGAACCCTGTACCTATTTTAGTATTGGGGAAAAATGTTCCCTCTAGGTTTTTACATAAAGTGCCTAGATTTTATCAGTTTAAGCAATTAAAAGGTTAACCCACCTTAAGCAAAAAAACAGGTAATTTTAATGATTTTTTAACAGAAAACTAAGAAACTTAAAGTGAATACATTGAGCAGCTTTTAGTAATTTGTTAATTGAAAAATATTTCACCATTATGCTAAAAATGGCCATCAAAAAATGTATTTTTATTTATGCCCATGAATCTAATTAAATAGCAGTAAAAACTAGTGGTTTGTGGAAAGATTTAAAAGAAAATATGCATTTTTCTCTAAAGTCCCAACAGTCAAAGTTAACGGTTCTATTTTTCACTAAGGAAAGGCCGCTTCTGGGCTATTAAACGGCCATTCTTTATAAAAAATTCGAACGAATATAGCCTTGTGGGGTATCAAAGGATGGGCTCGATTAGTACTTTTCGAGACGGATCTGATTTTTAATATTGAGTGATACACAGGGGAGTGAAGACCAATCATGCGTGCCCTGAAAAGTGAAACAGGTCTCGTTCTCAGAACCCACCCAACTGAAAAATCTTGAAAGTTTGAACTCGATCTAACTGTTATTAATAACATTATAGAAGGTTAAAGTTTTGCATTTCACGTAAGTTGATTACTCTCTAAGATATATATGACGTCATAACCACATAAAGTGAACTAATAGGAACAGCGAGTTCCATGGAAACATTTTGGTTTTCCTTTTTTAACTTTTTTCAGTTATTTATATATCAGTATCAATTACTGGAGACAGACAGGTGGTGACATTTGGAGCAGATCCACCTGTCAGCGCAACTGAAATCGAGGAAGTAATAAAACTAACGAAAACGGGGAAAGCATCAGGACCTCACGATATCGCATCTGAGCTCTGGAAAGCGAAGAGCTGGGACCCAACACTGTGGCTCAGTTACTTCTTTAATCGGGCTATTCAGGAAGGTAGAACATCATCTTACTGGCAAGAAAGTACCACAGTTCCAATATGGAAAAAGAAAGGTAGTGCAGCAAAATGTTCAAATTACCGTCTGATCCGGTTACTTTCCCATACCATGAAGATTTTTTAACGCATTCTTACTAGCGAAATCGTTGAAATAGCCGTAAATCAAACCGTATTTCTCAAGAACTGCGGAACTACTGACGCAATACAACGCTGCGCGGTTACTCATGGAGAAACACCGTGAGAAGCATCGCCCTCTTTACATTACATTTGTGGATCTGGGGAAAGCGTTTAACCGTGTGCCACACGAATTCATCTGGTACACAGCTGGGACATCCAACGTCCAGCGCCCTATACACTGCTTCATGCAGATGATATTTTCCTAGCGTGCAATAGCAAAAATGATCGCGAGCAACTTGTCCAGAAATGGAATGATCGCCTCGTGCAACATGGTCTCAGATTGAATACGAATAAAACTGGGTTTTCACACCCGATCCCCATGAAACCGGCACAATCACTGTCAGCGGCAGTGATCTGTCCAGAACTGAGCGATTAATATCTTGGATCAATGCTATCAGCCAATAGAGAACTGCGTTACGAAATTGCTTCACGCATTAACGCAATCTGGATAAAGTGGCGTTCCACGTGATCGACGTATCAACGAACGTTTCAAACCTAAAATTTACCGGATCGAAAGTTCCACACATAAGATAAACACAAAACCTTTATATCTGAAGCGCCCAGCCTAATATGTATTAAATAAGCCTGTCAAGCCTCAAGAAGATGGATTTGTAGTTTCCGAGTAAATTTGGTCGTCGGCTTCAAACTTGCCTTTTGAAGAAAAACGCGTTTAAAGTTGTAATGACAAATGAGAAAGGCGGTGGCCAAAACCCATCCTGAGTGATGAAGACGATCAAGAGGGGAGAGCTATCCCTAAAGCCTGAGATTGTGAAAGCCCTAAATATTGAAGTACTCCATCGAGACCGGAGGTCTTTTGAACACTTTGATCCCTCACGTGTCATTTTACAGAAATGCACGCGTCCTTTTCGACGCACCGGATCCTGAAAAATAAACAAACATGACCAACACACGAGCTGAACTTACAAATGAAATAAAAATATAACGGCTCGACCGCGCGCATGAAACCATAAAACGCCGGAATCGAGCATCGCTTTCGAACGGAGGAATCTACGACGAATTACATCCTCGATCAGAGGTTCTTGGCTTGGTATCCTCAGGCCAGTCTATTGTAGGACGGAGGGAAAGAGGGATTCCTCAAATCAGAGGAAATTTAGCTCGAATTCATTTCTATCATTTACTCACCACTAAACAAAAGTAAAGATAATTTAATGGAACTCAAAGAGTCAAAAATGCAGAACCTAACGTACGCGAGGAACCAGCGGAGTTTTCAGATCATTCAACGAATTCCAGTAGAGCGTCCAGACAGTCTAGTTTTCGACTGTATAGTTCACAGGTGATGGGAGCGAAAGAATATTGGGGTGGACTTTGGGGGTTATCCACCCAGCATACTAAACATGGTGAATGGATTACCGCTGAAGGCGCCCGGTGCGCTGTTACTTCTGCCATGAATTTGGCGGATGTTTCCGAAGAGAAGGTTCGACGAGCCATAAAAAGCTCGAAGAACTCGAGGGGTCCTCGTCCGGATCGGGTGCAGAATTTCTCGTATAAAAAAATTACAAGTCTATACAGCCGGTTCGCAAATAGCATAAATCAGTTCATTACTGGGCCATAGGAACTTTCACCCTTCCTCATTGTTGGTCAAAGGTAGTTGTAGGACCAGCAATTAAAGGCCAAAGACGTCGATTCCGCCAAGGCTTTTGACAGCGTTCCGCATACCTATCGATTCCTTCGTCTGTATTACATTGATCCTAAACTAAGTTCTTGGAACGGGGATACGAAACCTTATCAGTCCATTTATCGGAGGATACAAATACCTCAGGGCTTATCTATGGACGGAGGGATACCTTCCAGGGGGATTCGTTGAGTCCCCTTTGGTTTTGCATGGCACTGAAGCCCCTTTCATAGCTACTGAATGATGCTGCATGGAATGGTTTTGCAATAAAGTATGGTATTCGTGTTAAGTGCGAGCTGACGCACTTGGTGTACGTTGATGACGTTAAGTTGTATGCTGGTGCTGATGACCGCTTTAGAAGTCTGTTACTAACAGTAGACATGTTCAGCTGTAAATTACGATGGAATTTGGATTGGACAAATTTCGGATCAAAACCATCCGCGAAGGTCAACACGAACCGCATGCCGGACATAGCATTGGTGACATTTGGAAGGTACCAATGTTATGTCCAGGATGGAGGAATTCTACAAGGAATCCATGCTCTAATTGGTGATCTGAAGGATGCTCTACTGCCCGAATTCCAGCGACGTGTAAAACTGGTACTGAAATCGCATCTCTCGGGGAAGAATAAAATAGGTGCATTGAATCTAAACGCTATCCCATCAATGGCTTATGCATGGAATATTGCTGGGGACGAAAATCGGTCTGCAAAATATCCAGCGGCGGATATGGACTATATGTCTAAATTCCTAATACATCATTCAAGCTCTGTCGTGCAGCGGAGGCAGGGGAGTGGTTGACGTGGCGGTACAACATTATCGCCAACTCAACTCGCTAGGGCCTTATTTTTACAGCTGAAAGCAGGTAAGTCCCTTCCATGCACCTGTTTGTAAGGTAGATTGAGGGCTGACTCTACTTAACTTAAAATATTAATCTTTCAATCCTCTGAGTGGGGTGAAGTCAAACCAGGAAGGGGCCGACCACTGGAAGTAGAAGACAATGCATGAAAAACATGTCTTTGCAACCATTACTCGAACTGTGGCTGCGTGCTGGGAAGCGCTTTTCTGAGACGGAACGACGGACCAATTGAGAATGTGTGGTTCGGCGTTAGAGACTTTGGACCATTTCAACAGGCATAATGCTGTATGTAAGGTGATTCATCAAAACCTTGCATACAAATATGGGCTGACCATGGAAACATGTCGGTTTTATCGAAGTGAGCAGCAGGCTACTTAATAGATTTGCTTACAGCATGTATTAATAATAATAAATATAATAACCAGCGCCCCTTTAGTTTTTAAGTAGGTAGGATCGTCCGAGGCTAAATGCTTGGCATCTAGTGCTAGTATTAGGTAAAATCCGGCATCTGCCGAGACTGTTATAACTCGGAAATAATAATAAGCATGACCTGCAGATGACAAGACGGGTCGCCCCGCGTATATTGATGTTCCTGTCCCCCATAATAGCAACATTGAAAGGAAATACGTGGAAAACAAGGTAAGTCACATGCCCCTGGCTCGGGAAATCAGAAGAAATAATATTATCAACTGCAAGTATTGTACTAAATCCCTCACGACATCCCTTGATGTCATAGGACTCTCACACAAACTGATTCAAGCCATGCAGAAGTACACCACTGTCGAGACGTGTTCGATATTGCGAGAGTTCTAGACGAGATTACGATAACACAGAAAAATATATAATAAAATAATAAAATTAGTACAAATACATATTTTTTTTTTTTTTTTTTTTTTTTTTTTTTGTGCGTACACGGAGGTGGAAAATCTTAGAAAGACACGTCCGCCGCAGCTCCGCCGCCCGAACGGCGGAACAACAGCGGGCGCGTGTGGGATTCACACCCACTAAAAACCACCCCCGGTCTCTCCAGCCCCAGCCCCGCGGGACCACCATTGAGGTATTACTTCGCGGGGTAGGTTTGCTCTTAGGCACTCACCCTTCTCCTATTTGCAGCTTTCCTCCTTCTTTGTTCTTTCAGCAACCCGTCCTGCATTTGGATGATTGCGGAGCTAACCGCAAGCCACTTCTCCTCGGACTCCAGCATCTCAGGAACCAAGCTCTCCGGGGTCCCGCTCCTGCCCAGCACCTGGTTTAAGCTCCTTCTCTCCATCGCAAATCGTGGGCAGTGAAACATCACATGCTCTGGATCCTCCGGTATGCCATCGCATCTGGGACAGTTCGGAAAATCATCCAACCCAAAGCGGTGCAGATACTGCCTGTAGCAACCACCGTGTCCTGTGAGGAACTGGGTAATGTAGTAGTTAGTATCCCCATGTTTTCGCTCAAGCCACACCCTAATGTTGGGAATGAGCCTGTGCGTCCACCGACCTTTCGCAGACTCGTCCCATCTGCGTTGCCAGAGATCAAGCGACTCTGACCTTGCCGCATTTCGACGCTGTGCATGCCCCTCCATATGTCTTGCATTGTACAGGACACTCATTTCTTTGGCCAGAATGTCAACCGGGATCATGCCTGCCACCACCAATACTGCCTCATCTGATGTGGTTCTAAAAGCACTGCAAACCCTCAAAGCCATCCGCCGGTAAACCGAGTTCACCTGCTTCCGTCTCTGAGAGTTTGCAAGCGCCTCTGCCCACACAGGCGACGAGTAGAGCAGGATGGAGCGCACCACTCCGGCTAGCACCAACCTCCGGCAATGTTTCGGCCCACCAATATTTGGCAACATTTTTGCAAGTGCCGTGGTGGCACTGGCGGCCTTTTGGCATGCATACTCTAGGTGCTCCCTAAAACTCAATTTGGTGTCAATTATTACCCCCAGGTATTTGATAGCCGGCTTTGATACGACCGTATGTCCACCGACCTCCACTTTTACAGTATTATTTTTCCTGCGTTTCGTTATCAAGACCGCTTCCGTTTTCGCGTCCGCCAAGGTCAGCCCGGCCTTTTCTAGCCAGGACTTTACCGCTCTCACCGTTTTCGTTGCGTAAACCTCCACATCTTCTGGGTGTTTTGCTGCAACAACCACAGCTAGGTCATCAGCAAAGCCGACAATCGTAGTCCCCTCTGGGACGGGAAGAGCAAGCACCCCATTATACATGATATTCCACAACAGGGGACCAAGTACCGATCCCTGTGGTACCCCGGCTGTGACAATGTACTCTTTGGGGCCCTCATCCGTCCCGTACCAGAGAGTCCTCTCTGAGAGGTAGTTTTCCACCAAATTCGCTAAGTATCCGGGGACACCTATGTCAGCCAACGCCCGTTTAATTCTATTCCAGTTGGCCGAGTTGAATGCGTTTTTCACATCCAACGCCACCACGGCACAGCAGCCGCCAGAAATCAGTGCACCTTTTGCCAGGTTTACCACCATGCCAATTGCGTCCACGGTAGAGTGGGCGCGTCGGAAACCAAACTGGCGTTCCGACAAACCATTGCTGGCTTCGACGATGGGCAGGAGTCTGTTGTAGATGACTCTCTCCATCATCTTCCCCATTGTATCCAACAGGCAGATAGGACGATACGACGCTGGGTTTCCAGGTTGCTTGCCAGGCTTCGGAAGCAACACCAACTTTTGCTTTTTCCACTGGGCAGGGAATATTCCTTCTTTTAGGCACGCCTCGAAGGTGTTGGCGAAAAGGTCGGGCCTAGTCTTCACTGCCAGTTTCAAAGCTCGGTTGGGGATACCATCCAAACCTGGGGCCTTGTTGTCACCGAACCTACCACATATTTCCCGCAGCTCCTCCACAGTTACAGGCGGTATTATGCCGTCATTTGGCTGGACAAAAACTTGCCTTCCCCTATTTTCGTGGTGAGGGAACAGAGTGGTAACAATCCGTTTCAGGAGGCGCGGACAGGTCACCTGGGGTGATTTCCGCAGCCTTTTCATCACCACTCTGTAAGCCTCGCCCCAAGGGTTTATGTCGGCATGGTCGCACAGCTGTTTGAAGCAGTTCTTTTTGCTCCTCCGAATGGCTTCCTTTAGGCGGCCACGCAATTGCTTGTGTACCTCCTCTCGATCGTCGCCACCGGGTTTTCCCCTGAGCCTCTGGCACAGCCTCCTTGCCCGAAAACATGCGGCTCGCAAACTTGCGATTTCATTGTTCCACCAGTAGTTGGGTTGCCTACTGGGGAGCAATCGCCTTCTGGGCATAGTAGCATCGCATGCTTCCGTCACCCATCGAGTGATCTGGGTGGCTTTCTCTCCAGCCGTACCATTCAGGGAAATGTCGGATTTGAGCACCGCGGAAAACGTGTCCCCCTCGAACGCTTTCACTGTCCAGCCAAGCATACCACCCGGCATTTTGCGAAAACTCTGTTTCGAGCTCGATCCGCCCTTGATCTCTATGCAGATTGCCTGGTGGTCGCTGTGAGTATAGTCCTCACTGACATGCCAAGCGATTCTACTGGCTAAAGTGGCACTCACGTATGTCAGGTCCACTATAGACCCCAGGCCCCTTCCCCGGAAAGTGTACGAAGACCCAACATTCGCCAGTACCACGTCCAGCTCCGCGAATGCTTCGAGGAGAACACGTCCCCTGGCATTAGTTATCCGGCTGCCCCATTCAAGAGCCCACGCATTGAAATCGCCTCCTATTATGATCGGCCAACGTCCTCTTGCATCCAAAACAAGAGCAGCAAGCATCCGCTCATACTCGACGAGTGTAGCGCTGGGTGGAGCATAGCAGCTATAGATGTGGATGCCCTTCACCTTCGCTCTGATGAAGCCCTCCTCCGGGTGCTCCATTATTTCCTGGAAGGCTTGTTCTCCACAAGTCCACAGCGCTGCTTGGCCCGTTTGGTCCCTGACCCAAACGCTACCACCGCGGTTTCGGTATGGTTCACTTAGTATAGCCACATCGATGTTTTTCTCGCGGATGGTTTGCGCGAGTAGATCCTGCGCCGCCTCGCAGTGGTTGAGGTTGATTTGTATCAACCTCATCTGCGATTTGTGCTAAGGGCTCTCCTGTATTCCGGGCACCTGCTGCTGCCTGCAATGTGCCGATGGTCCACACCCTCCTTTCCTTTGCACAGTAGACAATTTGGGTCAGCTCCGCAGTCCTTGCTGATGTGGCCTTCCACTCCGCATCTCCTGCATTGCTTTGACCTGTCATTTGGGTTAGTGCATGACTTCGCAATGTGACCAAAGCCAAGGCATCTAAAGCACCGTTTTAACGCCACCTGTTCCCTAAGGCGACACATAACCCAGCCTATTCTCACTCTCCCTGCTGCTAACAGTTTGAGTGCGTTCTCCACTGGTAGGCTGATGATGGCGGTTTGTGTTCCCCCATAGGCTTTCCTTAGCGTTTTCACCGCTGACTCTTGTAGTCCGGCAAGATCGAACTGTTTCCCCAACGCTTCGCGAACCTCCTCCTTCGTCGTGATTTCATCTATATCTTTGCAGATTATAGTGATCTCCGGCCTGCTAGCTCTTATGTCGGCTTCCTGTCCTAAAGCCTTCCCGATTTGGTTTAAGAATTTGTCCGCGGTTACATCCTTGGATTTCTTAAGTTCCAACATAAGATCTCCCTTCTGCGACCGTCTAATACGGCTGACGTTGTCTCCCAAATTGGTGAGTTCGGGGTCTGCCTTGACTTTCCTGAGAATGTCGGCGTATGACCCTTCGCCTCGTTTGGAAATGAAAATCACCTCCGGTCTAATCTTCCTCCGATAATTTCTTTTCCGCGGTTCTACCTTCCTCCAAGCTTCCGCATCCGCCTTTGAAGGTTCGATCCCTTTTCTCGAGGTAGCCACTGCAGTATTTTCCCTGGTAGCTTCAGACGTACTTTTCATGAACTCCGCCTTTTTGGGAGTTGAGTCCTTTTTTCTTTTCGGGGTTTGCTGGCCTATTGAGTCATTCAGCTTCTCGCGCAGCCTCTTCCCCGGTTTCTCCCCTTTTGTGTTTTGAACCGGCGTTACTTGAGTTGCCTGGTTCACTTTTCCAATCGGCGACTTCCCTACTCGTTCATCCTGGGCCTTGCCGTACGTCAAACGGATGCCTCTTATCATGGCCCTTATATTTTGGTGAATGTTCCTGCGCTCCTTTATAAACTCACACAGCTCCATGATCTTTTTACCGAGGGCAGTAAAGGCAGCTCCAGACTGATCATTGCCCAAAACATCGCTCGGGTGAATCGGCGTCAGCGATTCTTCCTCATCGAAGACTCCCGCTATACGCTTCCCACTGGGGGTAGCGATCGTGGGGGCTTGTGCCCGTGTGGGAGGGGATCTGCGAAAAATCGAGCTCCTTCTGAACGGATCCATCACTGGAGCCAGTTCAAGTTCCTCCCGTACGCTTGTAACATTAGATGCCACAGTAGCCAAGGTTCCCACTACTGAGGCACTGCGGTCGTTGGATATCGACGGCCGGGAGCCCGCTTGCTCACTCCCAAAAACCGCCGGCACTGGGTTTCCGAAGCCCTGCACCGTAACTTCATTCTTCTTCTGCTCCTCCATGTTTGGTTTTATTTCTGGGTATCCTTCCCATAGCCAATTTTTATCCACGGGTGGGCGTTTATTTCCCACCTACCCGGCCTGCGCATAAACATGCCCATACACGCACATCTCCGGATGCGTGCATGTGCATGGCCATGACACATTCGCCGAGCATTCCCTTATCCGCACGAAGGGACGCGCCTGATGGGAGATTTGGCAACTCCACACAGGAGTACAAATACATATATACATAAAATATAATATAAATATGTATAAAACCGTTATCATCATTAAATAATCTTAACTTTAACTTAATTAAGCAGCTACTAGTTCATTCTATTTCATAAAAAAGTTAATTTGTCTTTATCTTCAAAACATTAGTATGATGCTCCAGGTGACCAATTTGGGAAATAAAAACGAAACAGAAGGAGAAGGATTTTTATAATTGAAATCATTCGAGGCTCGAAAGAAATCTGTTGTAGTTCCCAAAATACGCTTATATTCCTACACTCGTCTTGATATCATTTATGAACATTACTGGTTATCAATTCCAAAAGAAGAAGGATTTTTCATCAGACCTCGCACTTAGTAGCACAAAATCGTCACTAATGGTTTCCAAAGTACTCACATATGAAGATTATTTCAAATTAGTCATCATTTTTTTCCAGGATTAAACGATATCACACTATTCTCACCTTCACTTGTCAATTTACTTATCTCTTCCCAGATCCTGGTGCTCGCTTCCTAGCGACCTCGCACCAATTTTTTTTTCTCTCCTGATCTTCATACTTACTTCCCAGTCAACTTGCAACAGCGGATTTACAACAATTCCTTTTCTTTTCCAGATATAGGCATTCACTTCCCAGAAACTTTGCAACCACCTTTTCTGTCCAAAAAAAAACTTCGCACCGATCCTCAAAGCCATCTCAAATCGACCTCCGTTTGTCAAAGACCAGAACGAACCCCCATGCTGCGTCCCGCTGATCAGTTGTCAACCTAATTAGCCGGTCAATATCCTTGAACTTGAAGATTCAAGCCCAGCAAAAGCACAAGTAACAACAAATTGTTTTACAAGCGGCATGCAAATTCCTCCTAGCAAGGTCAGTCGCCCGCCTGCATCCAATAATATGTAATGTGGGTAAGCTTATGAGGGTAAACAATTGACCGGCCCAAATTTTTGAAAATTATGAAAAAATAACATTTGTAATTGTTCAAACGAACTTTGGTTCTTGAATTTAGGGAAAATTGGTCTCTTTACATTGTTTTAAAAATAAGTAAAATTAATTATTTGAAATGTTAGATGCTGAATATAAATGAATTGCGTTATGGGAATTATGAAATTGAAGGGGCAATTGGAAAAGCTAAAGGATGTAAATGTCCTCTTAAATTCAAGATTTAACTTATCTCCTCACTCAAAACATTCCGTAGCCATGGAGGTGGAAGGACGAGGTTTCTGACGCAGTCCTTGTGAAATCAATTATTTCAGGTTTTTATATTTTTTGAGATGGGCACTGTCAAAAGCTTGGTTATCACCTATCGTTTCACGACTATGGTTGTTGAAATAATCTCTCGTCGTCATCGTATCATCTCAAAATATTATTGGCGAAAAAGAAACTTCATACAATGTCGTCAAATGTCACCAGTTTATCACTATTACGTTACATACTTAATAAGTCACGCTTGCGCTTTCAAGTGAATATTTACGTTATCTTTTTGGTATTTTTTTTTCTTTGCTCAATAAATAAATCTGAAATCTGAATATTCATACAATTTCATGAAAATAAGAAGAAAAAGGAAAATAGAAGAAGTATCCCCATACATATATGTACATAGGTTTAGGTATACTATAAACAAAAATCCTTTCCAAGGTAGCATATTGCTTTTTTATTGGTAATCCATAAATTACCGCAATATTCTGAACAATTCCTATCCAAACAAATGTTCAAAGATATCAAGGGACAGACAGTACGCCATATTGATGCAAATTATGTAAATACCTGCTCGGGAAACCTCACCTCAGTTTATTGCTACACTTTTATATCAAAATCAGGTCTTATGCAAATTAGGAGACCCTCCACAGACTCCTTCCTGATAATAATATAATTCACTCCACAATAATAAATTTACGACGTGGCTGAGTATTACAAACGTGCATAATCCTCGCTCCAAGTTATTGTCTATATAAGATCAGTGGAGAAGCGTGATGGCCACGGAGATAGCATTAATGCAGGAAAGACGATGCTAAGAGTCAGTGTTATCAGTACGAAAGAAAGATTATTTGCGCCACCCAAAAAGCGTTAATCTTCTTCAATTTCCTAATAGATGCCCGAAGTTTGATAAGGTAGAATGAGACAGTTTCCATTAATATGTATTGTAACTAAAACACAAGGCCTAACAAAAAATATTCCCCCATTTTAGAGGAAAAAACATTGAAATCAAAATGAAACAGCCAACACTGACGTTGATATTTACAGTTTTACTAACGACTTCTCACCTGAGATATTTCACATCCGCATGTTGGACCTCCGGTGCAGGTTGAAAGTTATCGTCGAGGCAAGATAAATCACCACCTTGGAAGATATCGATTTGATTGCTGCTGAAATCGATGGTATCCGCCGCGTTCACTTTCTCGTTCCCAGTCTCGTTTGGGCCAATCGCTCTTCCGTTTACATTCATGGGGATTCCCCGGGAGTTTTCCGTATCCAATTCGGAGGAAGTCATCGTGTTGGCGGCACCGTTCTCAAGGGCTACATCAATGAATCCGTCGGGTAGAGTGTCGTTCACGATGCCGTTAAAATCGCTTGCCACCCTCGAGGGAACTTTCTCAGCGATGTAATCAATGGACGGTGGTTTTATCAACTCCAATTTATTGCTCATATTTTCTGGGACTTTTAGAGTCATCTCTGATGCGTTTTCTATAGAACCGGGAGAAAGCATAAAAGTGAGAAAGTGGCGACATAAAAGGTTTTTATTGTATTGTTAAATCTAGGTAAAACCTGGAGCGGATTAATGTCAATGTAAAGTTTGATATGATTCACATGAGCTCAGTTCTTCCATTCCATGGTAGCTGAGTCAGTTTTTCAGGTACAACTTTCTTTCGTTAATACTAAGTTTTACTTCTTTCAGGAGAAATTATTAACTACGTATTAGATCGCTTTGATTCAGGTTTTTCCAAAGCTTGAAAGTGGTAAAATGGAAAAATGAATAAATTATTTTCGCCTGCAAACTATGGTATCGGGGCAGAAACCGTAAAGGTTTGCCCTAATCCAAATAAATCACGGCTTAACATGTAACGTATATAAATTGAAACGGAGCAAAGGTAATGAAAACAACACAAAGGAGAACAAAGAAAACTCCTGTACAATTTATTCGGTTGATTCCGGGGTTGCAGGTCGGGAAATTCTGTTTCATTTTGTTTGGGATTTATTACATGCGACTTTCAGAAATCAGATTAATTGTAAATTTTCGTGTTGTGGATGTAAAAATAACGCAATAAAAACAGTAGCCGCAATGTCACTCAAGCGATGTGGGAGCGGAATATGAATTTCAAAGGTAGGCAGACGGTTCATTAAAATAATTGAAGGTTTTTGTGTAAATGGCTGAATGGCACGATGGTGTTCAGTCAAACATGGTTATTCCCATGTACTCAATTGAGGCAACATTTCCAAGTGGATTTTCCTACTTTTCCGCTTTAATCCGACTATTTATCATACATTTCGCATGCCCGAAACAACAATTTTATGGTGAGCGCCATTTGTTTAAAGATCTTGAACTGAATATTTCCTGGGACATCAGAGAACGATATGTTGAGTAGATCTACATACCATATACACATTTATGCACATATTTCTCATAAATGTATAGATTTCTCTATATTGACTATATAAAACAATATACAGTAGTCGTTATAAATGTTCTTAAATTTGAGGACGACGTTGGTATTCCCTTTAGCTGAACTAGGACTTCAATGACCGACTTCGAAGACCGACTTGGTGACAAAATATGTCAAGAAACAAGGTGGAAACCAAGGGCCCTTCGAAAGAGAAAGGGAATTCGGGCTCTCGAAGGCCTCGTAGCAAAGAGTTAACGGCCAAGAATGCTGCAGCTAGGGGCACAGGATCAACTAAGAAGATGGCTTCAAAACCAACTCATCTCTGTTAAGAACAAGCCTGCGCCAACGAGGGGTACATTAGGGGCGCTGAAAAATAGTGCAAGCAGCGACATCAACCGTAGCAGTAGGGACTTGGACAATAAGCAGTTTTTTCGTGACTTAAAAGAGCTAATCATTAAATATTTAAATAATAATAAAACTGTACGGGAAATAGCTGAAATATAATAATATAAAAACCAAAGTCCACTGTGTATTACGTCATCAAAAATTTTAAAGAACAGGTAATGCGAAAATCCAGTCGAAACAAACTAAAAGACAAATTTCGCAAGACATATGGAATAATTCAAAAACAACTGCAGTATCTATTGCACAGAATTTGAAGGAAGGAAGGAAGGTTCAACCGCCCGACATTTTCTCCAAAAGGATGAAGGCCTATACTCCGAGGAAGAAGCCACTCCTTTCTCAAAAGAATATTAAACAAGCAGGAATACCGGAAGCTCGCACTTCGGGTGTAAGGGTTTTGTGTTCATCTTATCTAAGAAACTTCAACGCACGTTTTTCTATCCGTACATAGCTAACAAAACCAACATGCTCCTTCATATTTTTCCAGACTACAGGATATAGATATTATTCTCAACTTAAACAAATAAACTGCCTATTTCCATTACATTAGACACTACCTGCAAACTCCATTAGCACGCATATACTATATACATATATAGTACGAGTAAATACTATATATACACACATGTCTGTTTGACTAAAAAACTAAAACAAAATAATTCTTTGGGACCCCATTCATATCAACTCACTTTGTTCTGGTATTGACGAATTGATATGTGATGGTTGGAATGCACGAAATTCACAAATAGTGGCAAAGTTTTACCACCTATAACTTTGCTAATAATAGTTGGATTTCCTTCAAACCAAATTGTGCATTATATGATCCCTTTACTCATGCCAAATTTTGTACTTCTAGAATGGACATAGGGGGGTTGCCGGGTAAATTTCTAAAATGTGAAAATATACTGTTAATAACTTTATTTTTGTAAATATCCGAACCAGATGTATTTTGAGGCCGAGATTTCGTAGGGATGCACTACTGTGATTTTTTTTTCAGATTGTTTCGGTTGGATAGGTTCTGAGAGCGAGACCTGTTACACTTTTTGATGGTCATATTTTAAGCCCTCACTCCCCTATATTTCACCCGATATCAAATATGGAACCAGTTTCGAAAAGTACTAATTGACCCTTCTATTCTATGGTACCCATGGCTACGTTTTATGAAAGAAATGTTGCACCCTCCATTCACGTGTATGGGGAGCCCCCACCGCCTTAAACTTAACGCAAAATGGCATCACTTGCTGTATGTAAAGGGGGCAACCGATCACATGCTCTTACCGAAGATTTGGCACCCTCCGTTCACATGTATGGGGTCCCCCCCTTAAACCAAACACAAAGTAGCGATCGGTAACAACCGATCACACCCTCTTACCAATTTTCCTGACAATTGGTCTAGCCGTTTCCGAATAAATCGGGTGTGACAGGCAGGACAGCAAATGCTAGAGGCCGCATATTGCTCGAAGTATTTTCACGTCTAAATGTCGTTCTGGCAAATACTGGCGGCGGAGACTGAATAGGGGATCTGTGGTAGACCTTACGTCTGTTAGCGATACATAATTTAAGCATCTCCAATAGCAGGTGAGCGAGGAATATACGCAGAGTGACCATCAGGCTATCATCTTCCAGATGGAGCGTACGACAGGAGCAAAGCGAATCAAGGAAACTGCAGTATCGGGATGGACATCCAAAAAACTTGATAAAGAAATGTTCGGGGAAATACTTCTACAGGAAGTGATGCCGTTGGGAAATGCCCGAGAAAAGGTGGCGCAGGTTCTTCAAAAATACAAAAAGCGTGTGACGCTTCCATGCCCCGCCGCACTGTAATAATAAACGAATGCCCAACTTCTGGTGGAATGCCGAAATCGAAAAACTTCGTAAAGTTTGCCTTAAGGCCAGAAGGCACAGCTAACGTAGCAGAAACCGACCTGAGTCTGAAGAGTTGCATAACCGATATAAGAAGCCGAGGAAAGGATTGCAAGGACCCATCTCTAGAAGTAAAACTGAACACTTCAAGAGGTATACACGTCAGTTATGGCATCCATCAAGGGTAAAGGCTCACCGTCGATCACCAACTCTGATTTACTACGGGATATCATTAGCACTTTCTACCCACAAGTTTCAAGTGAATCGAACCTACCCACTGTCCAGATAGATCCCGGTGAAATTCCCGAGCTAACCACTGAAGAAGTCCTGAAAGTCGCGAAGAAGATTACCGAAAATAAAGCCTCACGTTTAGACGGAATTCCGAATAAAATGCTGATAGTGGCCGTCGAAACAGTTCGAAAGTGGTTCGCTGAAATATTTACGACGTGCCTCATAGATGGGATTTTCCAAATAAGCCTTTGGGTGACCCTTTGTTTTATAGACCTATATCCTTGCTAAGCGGCATCGGAAAACTTTTCGAACGGGTCATCTTCAACAGGCTTATACCAATCGCAGAAAAGGAGGATGGTCTCTCATTGCGGAACAACTAATGGGCGCCAATAAATTTGGCGCGGTAGTTAATCTAACTTGAAAAATGCCTTCAATACGGCAAAATGGAGCAAAATAATTACGACTTTAGCCAAATTGGGAGCTCGTAAATATTTGGTTCACATAATCATGGAATTTCTCCGGGAGAAGATATTGTGTTACGATTCGGAGGATGGACCTAAGACGTATACAACAACCTGCGGGGTTCCACAAGGATCAATCTTCGGTCATTGCCTGTGGATAATAATATATGACGGAATTTTCTTGCAACTACCTAAAGGAAATACCTACGAGTCATGGTTGACCAAAGACTGAAATTCAAGTCCCATCTTGAAAATTTAGCAACCAAAACTTCCGAAGTGGTTACGTTGTTGACAAGAATGTTACCAATTATAGGTGGTCCTAGGCAAAGCCGTCTGATCGTGATTTCGAGAGTTGTCAGCTCCATCTTGCTTTAGCAGCTCGAGTCTGGGCACCGTCTTTGAAGTTCGAAGCAAATAGAAGAAAAATCGCAGCCCTATACCGATTGAGTACATTGCGAATGTCGTGTACTTATCGTACAACTTCAGACGACGCAGCTTGTGTGATAGCAGGCTTGATTCCCATCCACATCTTGGCGAACCAGGGTCGTCGCCTCTATGACACATTATACGCAATCGACGAGTCCTCTACCTAACATCGACTATTGACACGAAGTGAATTTATTTTGGAATGGCAAAAAAGATGGGATGATTCACCTAAAAGATGCTGTACACACAAGAATGTTTACACAAAACCTTAAAAACTTGAATATGTTCAAGAGTTCGTTTATAAGCCAGAAGAGTTTTGGAAAACAGTTATTTTTTAACGACGAGTTGAAATTTTACATTTTTGGTTCCGATGGCCCGCTATTGGTGTGGAGAAGAGTAGGCACTGTCTTAGAGGACGGTGGCATTGCACCAGGAGTTAGTCAGTATCATGGTGTGGGGCGCTATGGCATCTAAAGGACCAGCGCCCCAGGAAAACCTAATTAAATCTACTAAGCACATACCAGCTATTATAGCGATGTTGGGGTTGCAATCAGTTATTATGTTAGTTCATGGTAACGACCCAAAACACACAACCATGGTCATTAAGGAATGGCTGCTTTATCATGTCAAAAAGATCCTTCCTCATCAACCTCAGTGCCCAAATTTCGAAAAGGAGCTACGAAAAAGGGAGATGAGGAACAAAAAGGACTTGAGATATTACAAAAAGGATGCTTGGAGCTCTATTCTCGCGGTCACCGAAAAACTTGTAGGGTCGATGAAAAGAAGACTTCTCACAGTTTTAAAAGCACCAAACATTAAATTTTAAATTTTATTTGTTTTGTTTGTTTGATTTGTTTTCTGCTGTGCGAAACGCTAATTTTTTAGCTTTATCACTATTTTTCTGTCAAAATTAATACTAATAAAATAATAATAACGGTAAAAAATACACATCAAAAATATTGTTTTCTTCCAAAACTTTATTAAAAAATATAATCGGGCTTTCGAGATAATTGACTTCAAACTGTATTGCTGTAGTTATCCAACTTTTTGATTGGTTGATAATAATAATATTAATTTTATTTTAGGAGACATCGCAACAGAGAGTATTTTGCACCCTGCACCATAATTTTTTCAGATATTTCCGTTAAACTGAAAACGAGTTCATGAAGTAACGGACCCCTTTCGGGAGTCAGCACTCTTCCCCTTTGCTACCAACTTCCGCTTCCAAAAGTACTAATTGAGACCTTCCATTCCATACTTCCATACTTCATATGGCTATATTGGGTGAAAAAATACACCCCATTTTTACCTGTACCCCCTTTCTCCAGTTAATTTCAACGTGGGACAATATAAATCATCTCATGTGTGGGGGTCCACAACACAAAAATTCGTGTCAATAAGTGTAATTCCTTCTGATAAAAGTGAGTGTGACAGACAGACATTAAGTCGATTCTTGTTTTCTTTGTCACGAAACTTTAAAAAGGACATACTTAAGTAAATGGTAAAGTGGCTGTAGCTAGTAATATCATTAATGTGGTCATGTCGGCTACGTTTTTCGCAGGTGGCGGCGGGTGGTGGTGGCTTCAGCTGCGTCCTTCAGCTATCGCAACAATCTGGTGGTCTTAATTCCGATCGAATGTCGAATGGAGGGTTGCTGGGAAGCCTCTGGTTTTCCTCGGATCCGATGTTCCGGACTTGCAGCAAATTTTCCGCGAGTGGTTGTTCGAAGGCTACAAAGGGCAAGTAGCAGGACTTGCGATGAAGGTGGGTCGTTTTTGGCTGTTATAGCGAGCCTATCTCCACCTCCACGTGGTGATCGCTAGTAGTTTTTTTTTAATGAAAAACTGCAGAAGAAGGATAAAGGCGAGTCTCATGCGCCTAAAAACGGGACAAATTGTACCCACTGGTCCTCCAGGTAGAGGGTTGGGTAGGGCTGACAATCCTACACGGAAAACCGATATTAGAAACCCACAGAAGAAGGACGGATTCTAAAATGACGAGCCCGACAACGATAACGGAATAACGATTTGCGCATTTTTTCATGGAACGCGCGCTCCCTCTAAAGACCGAATGCTGCTCAGCAGCTAGCCGATACCGTGTCCCAATCCAAGGCTGATGTAACAGCGCTGCAAAAGATGCGCTGGACAGAGATCGGTTTCCTGGAGAAGAGCCGCTACACTATATATTATAGCGGCCATCCAGTAAACCATGTGCTTACAGTAGGTTTCTTAGTCAGCCAAAAAATGAAACTTTCTGTTATTGACCTTGAAAATATAAGCGAAGGCTATGCACTTTGCGTTTTGCGAGGCAAGTTTAAAAAAATAAACCTAATAAACATTCACGCTCTTACAGAGGAGATTGCAAAGTCAAAGCCGGATACCTTGTACGAGGCAGTAGAACGAACCCTCGAACCCTGTCGCAAGTATGATATCGAAATCATACTTGGAGATTTCAACATCCAAGTAGGGACGGAGCCTATATTGAGGCGATACGTCGGCTCCCATAGCTTACATAGGGATACCAATGATAACGGACTGCGGATTATTCAGTTAGCAGTCTCGGACGAAATGGTTGTTGGGAGTACCTGGTTTGTGCGGAAAGCGGTCCACAAATATACGTGGGCCTCTCCAGACGGGACCACTTTCAACCAAATTGGCCACGTGTTGGTCGAACACCGCCACCTCTCAGTCTTGATGAATGTCAGAACATATAGGTGGGCCAATATAGACTCGGATGACTAGCTCGTTGGCATAGTGCTCCGGGCTTGAATTACAACAATGGAACGGAAGAATGCGTTGTTGGGCCGATGATGATGATAGCGACTTTCAGTTTCCTGCGCCAACTTTCAAGCATCCCATTAGCACAAGATTACGCAGATATGGCCTCCAGAGCCACGGCGTGAACCGATCAATGATTGTAAAGCCATTCTTGAAACCGTACGAGTCTCGCAATGGGGCGATTATAATGAGATAGATTGTGTGAAAGTGCTTTGTTGACTGAGACTTTTCGTAATAAGTTATGTAGTCTCGCACTTCTGCCATGCGATGCACAATCTGTCTCCCCTGGCCAAAAAAATTTTATGGTGATCCGTCGATTCGTTGTCCGCATGCCTCAAATACATGCTTGCGGAAATTGACAGAATACTTGTCTGAGGTCTCGCAGGCTACCATATGCTAGGCGTTGAATGGAAGATAACAAACTCCTTAAATGTGTATTTGGAGTTAATCCTGAGGCTGCGTTGTCTTTTTAAGTCGCCCCATTGCAGGAAAATCGACGGTGGCAGGAATTTTGACTTCTGTGACACGTGACAAAGTGTTGGAAGCTACGTTATCCTTTCTAGACACGTGTTAAATATATTGGCCGATGAAGCACAGGTATGGATTTGATTCACTTTTTGATGAAGGGCAGCGTCTGCGGGGTTCATCTTGCTCAGGTCATCCCAGATGTCCATCAGGAGTTGCCAGGTGGTCTCAAATGCCTGGACAGCTTCTGGGACCACACCTTGGTCTTCGGGCCAGACAGGTATGGTTTAAGGATTGATTAATGGTGGACGGTTTTGGGCAAGAAATGATGGCAAAAGATTATCATGCCCAAGAACCTCCTGAGGTCCTTAACAGTTTTCGAAAGCGACAGGCTTAAAATCGCTTGCAGTTGAATGCCTTCACGGATAATTAGATGGCTGAGGAATGTCACCTGCGATTGCAAGTATTTACATTTCTTAACATTGGCTACTAGATCGACCCGAAGGAGATGTTGGAAAATGTATTTGAGGTATTCTAAATGTTCAGACTCAAAGGAGGTTGCGATCAGAATATCATCCAAATATACCAAAAAAAAAGTGATAGTTTCTTAGCACAACTTGGAAGAATCTTCGAAACTGCCCAATCCAAAAGTCATCTTAGTGGATTTGAAGAGTCCGCACGGTGAGCATATTCCCATATTCTGAATATCTTCGCGGCTAGAGGGATTTGGTGATATACCAACTAGAGAAAATACGGCAGTCTGCGATAAGATGTGCAATATCGTGGATCAGTGGAATGGGGTACTTAGACGTCCGTAATCGCCACAAGGTCTCCATTCCATTCGGCGTGCTGGTTGAGATTTTTCTTGATGAGCTAAAGGAGGCAGTCGGGTCAATGTAGAATCTATTGTATAGATCAACTAGCAATCGGCACAGCAGCACAGAAAGTCTGCGCCTAAGATGGGAATGCTGATATCTACCATAATTAAGCGCCAAGGAAAGTCGAAGTCCTAGACTCATATCTACAGACGAGCGTGCACGTTCGCACAGAGGAGACTGCAGATTCCGGCTCGGATTTCTGCCACGAAGTAGTGGAAAGTACCCTTGATGCCTGGCCCAGGTATGATGTAAAACTCACACTGTGAGATTTTAACAACCGTATAGGGACAGAGCTGCTACCGTTAGTTGGTTTGCGACAAACAAAGGCCGGTAAACAAACGAGGGCTCCTCTAGACAAGACAAACAACACGCCGCTACATTTCAGCCTTGATTATTATTTAAATTTATACGGTGAGCGGGTCACTTAATCCGTATCCATGAGGATGATCCAACCCGGAAAGTCAAGAAGGACAATATCTATGGTAGGAAAAGAAGAGGAGGCAGACCCTGCCAGAGATGATGAGATGGCGTAGGTCAGCACGCCAGACAGCTATTGAATTGGTGGACCTTGGCGCAAAACCGGAATGTCTTGAGTTCCTAACTAAGGCAGGCTTAGACCGGATACCGGTTGTTGCGCCGTTGATGATGATAATAAATTGCGTCTGGATGGCTCAAGTTGTTAGAGCGCTGGGCTGTCGTAGTGGAAGGTCGCGGTTTAAATTTTACTGGTGTGAATGTGAATATCTTATGCGAGTGCTATGCTGATCACATTGCATGCTATCGGGTATTATAATCCTGTAGTGTACCGTTACGGTCTTGAATGAAGTGCTTTAACGTACTTCAAAGCCCTAATCCAATAAAATAAAATAGTAATAAAGTCACCGCCAAGCCCCGTTGATCATCTGGTGAGTGTGAACACTAAACTCATCATTTGGTGTAGCTACATACGCATTTGGCCCCAATCGCAAATAAGTCGAAATGACTGGATGGATGATAATTGTATACTAACAACCGGACAACCGGCAACTTTACGGACAGAAAAAGTAAGCTTGAGAGGACCAACAGATCAGCACTCCAGCAATACAGGGAGCAACAGCACTAGGCGGGGAGGTTTTACCAACATGTCAACGGGGAAAAGCTAAATACACTCGAAACCTATAGACCTAAACCTATACACTCACCTATGGACATTATGGAGACATGGGTTGAGCATTTTGATCAACTGCTAAACAGCGAGAATAAAGCCATTTTGAAGGTCCTGATAACTCGGCAAAAGTTGATGAAAAACTGGGAAAATTAATAACTAATACTGATATCAAAACCACTATCCTCTGTAAGTCCACCCAACTGCTGGCCTATACTGCCGATGTCGACATTATGGAAGGGCAACGCCGGATATACTATGACCAGACTACTAGTGGACATAGTACTCAAATCGTTAGCAGCAGTGATAATATGAGGAGGCTGCGTTATGTGTCATCTTAGGGAGCAAGTCGCACATATAGAGCGGCAATGTCCACCCAGTTCTACAATTGAGGAGCATGAGAATAATCTATTCGTTTTGGTTCTGGACATGAGACTATGAGAGCCGAAAATCATAGCATGGGCCCTTGAATAGGGCAGTTTGAAAACGAATTGAAAGGACTTGTTTTACTCAAATTGAACTGGTTTGCCGCTTGGCAATCATAAAACTATGCAAGGATCTAAGGAAGAGGAAAACCATGCTTGCGCG
Organism: Hermetia illucens; assembly: GCF_905115235.1. Classification (NCBI taxonomy): domain Eukaryota; kingdom Metazoa; phylum Arthropoda; class Insecta; order Diptera; family Stratiomyidae; genus Hermetia; species Hermetia illucens. The sequence continues at coordinate 129,095,943 of NC_051850.1, read as the reverse complement.
GTTGAGCTTCAGCGGATGTGTCGAGAGAAATTCTCACACTCTTTAGCATCAGCAGTTTCCCAGAAATCATTTCTGAACCTACACTGTGTAATATATAGGTTCGACAGGCAGTGCGATATATTTACGGCGCGTGTTAATCTGGTTGCTCTGCGTTCGAATCCCAGTCATCATGGATGTCTGTGTTTGCCTCGATGCGGTGAGCTTATCACTAGGGCAGTCTCATCAGAGACTATGTGGATGCCCTATACTCCATGAACTAGTGGACAGGAAACACTAAGCCATTCGCAGTGACCAGCCTGATTTAAAACTCATCCAATTTGCCGATGATACCCTTACTTACATCATATTATATTCTAAAACCTATTATTAACGCCTTAATGATAATATCGAACATTATTTACTTGATATCACATACTACTACGCAAATATGGGGATGAATGTCAAATATAGCAAAAGCCAACACCGTGTATTCAGGAGAAAATGCAAATACTTCGATCCATAAAAAAAAAAAAAGATGTCCGGATGGCTCAGTGGCTACAGCGCTAGGCTTTCGTATGGAAGGTCATGGTTCAAATCTCGCTAGTGACAGTGGGATTTGTGTTGTGACTTGACGTTGGATACCAGTCGAATCAGCTGTGCAAGAGTACCTGAGTTAAATCAGAGCCTGCCTCGAACAGTGTACCTTTATGGTCTTGAATGAAATGCTCAGATCCAATTGAATTGTGGTGCCAACGGTTATTGTAATTAATTAAGTTGGAAATTGGGGATGCTACAATTGACCCAAACCATTGTCAAAGCAAATAGTCTATTGAAGCTGATCCCCAGCTCCCATTACAAAAGGAGAAAATACGAGCGTCGAATTCTACACCATTGTACAGGTCTCAAATTCAGTTGGAGGATCAAGAAGAACTACAGGAACTCAATATTCTCCCTGAAGACTAAAGTCAAATCACATCAAGAAGATAATCTCAACCTGGTTAAAGGAATCTTTGCTCTAAAATAGAAACCTTTCTTAGGCCTAGCCAAATATTGAGCACCAAATCAATCTTTTCTGCAAGGACGACTATACTCGTACGTAAATATGTAGCATTTTGAGTATAATCTGAAGTCACTGATGGACAATGTTAAATTAAATTAAAGAAAATTCAAGTATTAATTGCAGTTCTGGCCGAGAAGGCCAACAAAAGAAGTAGATCCAGATCTCAGCTTATGTAGAATAAATTAAGATAAAAGTTGTTCTAAGTTAGACACTTTTGAAATAGATGAAATAAGGAAATTTAACCTTCTTTAAACAGGAAGTAAATTTATTTTGGATCTAGGACAAGGCTATGGATTTAAATAAAGCTGTAAAACTCATGTGTTCAACATACTGTCTTACATGGACTTATTCATCCATGACCTGATGTCGCACACACATTCCATTTTCTCCTCATTTACAAATTCAGCCAGAATTACGCCGAACAAGGATTACACACGCTACCGTGCAGAGTCCAATGCATGTATATGCTTATATGGAATAAATCTACTGCCACAGCAACATCTAAAACAACAATAGGGACGATATCCTTCAACATTTTTTCTGATTTTCTCTTTCCGCTCTTAAAGGTCGAAAACAATTTCTACGAATTACCAAGGCAAACAGAACTGACCTGAATTCCAGACTTTTTTCCGCCTCCGCTGTTCCATTCGTTCAAGCCGTAAACGTTTTCGTTTCTCTCGTTTTTCCTTTAATTTTTTCCGTCTCTCCTCCTTTGACAACTTATTTCGGATTCTATTTTCCGGATTATCTCGGAAGCGAACTTTCCGGCCGTGGCCGGCTCCAATTCCACCTCTTCGCTTGCCATGAGGACCTTTTCTCCTGCGGTTCATTTGAATTTCGGATCCTTTTGCTGGGACGTTATTGTCGTTGTCAACTTTGTTGTCGTGCTTCATTGATTTGTACTCAACGATTTGTGAGGGGTTTGCGGTTTCTACCGAGTTTTCGTGCTGAACCTCAGAGGAACTACTATTACGTCCAGACAATGCCAAAGTGGTGATTTCATTGCGGATTGAGCCCGTTGAATGGTCGATTATTGTGGCCGTTGCTGTGAGATTTGTAACAGGTCTTGCATTGGAGGCGGCATGCTTACAACGAGCCTTGTTTTTGCAACGGGTGCGACGACGTTTTGGTCGCGTCGTCAGATTTTTCGCTGGAACTTTAGATGTTTGCGATTCTGAATCTACAGAACTGCTGACTTTATTTGCATGATTGCGGGAGTCTCGCCACCTGGAATGAAAAGGAAAAGGCATTAAGCTGATTTTCTTGGATAATATCGCTAAAATCATTATATAGATAATCATGGAAAGTTGAAGGACTGGCAAATTCAAGTTTAGAATGCTTGAAGCTTCCCAGCTTTTTTATTTACAGTTTGAGATAGTTCAGTGCAATATACAAACACGGGCATATATGCATATTCATTGCTCAGTCAGATTAGCAATTTTGAATTTTCTTGATTCTTCGAAAGATTGCTGGCTAGAATTATAGGCCAAGATGGTGAAATACGATAACGCTGTGTGTCCTTCCGTCGGAATGTTTAACTCTGGGCAGATTGTGCGGGTTAGTGGGTATGGGATTAGAGTAAAGTATTTAATTTGTTTTCTACTGCGGGGATACGTCTTTTCCAGTTGCTAAAATTTAAGGATTTCGGTGGCAGCCTTACTTTTGATATAGTGATAATCAAACGAATAAGAAGGTTTTGTTAAAAATAGATTTTGGACATAAATATGAAAAATGAAGATAGTGGACCCATGGATGAAAACTGGGAGAAAATTTCTTTTCGATTGGTAGAATTTAGAACTCTATTAATCCCTAAACAAAAATTTAGGCGTTTCCTAGGCGTTTTTTCCTTACTAAAATTCATGCTCACGTCGTGTTGACAAATATATTAAGGGGGCAAATAGAACCTCGCAACCACTTCAGTCACGCTGCTCCCAGGGCTGATTTACTTATTCTCTGAACGAAACCGCAATCTATTTTTAGAGGGGAGCAGAAATAGCTGAATTTAATGAGCAAGGCAATGATTTTTCTTTAGCTACTCCATACCTTAGACTTTATTATCATATATTCTCATTCAAAGGAGGTAGATTTGGAGACTACGGTGACCTTGACGTCTATCGATGGGGGTATTGGCGATGTGAAGTCTTATCTCATAATGTTGAAACTGTGTGGGGGGGAGAAAAACAGACGTGCTCATAAGAAAGTAATTTCTCATCGTAATCTTATAATTTGCACTGCTTGCTTTTATCGTTTTGAAAAAAAAACATAACTATTATAAAACGTTTTGAAAAGAGGGATTAGTTATAGATTACGTTTTCGTGTAGAATTTCGTGGAGGTTAATTCTTGTTAATATAAAGTCAATAACTTATTATTGAATGAAGCACCGGGACATCAACGACTTTCCCTGTTTTGGATGAAAGATTTATATTGAATAAGACTAAGTTGTGTAGAGTGTATAATTCACAACAAAAGGCCACTGTTGAGGATCTGTTGGACATACTTCACAAGACCTCAGAAAGTTCCAATCTCTTGCTATTGTCCTGCGCTATAAAGCTCCAAATTTGATAACATGGCATAGCCCACTATGGAATCGCCATTATATTACCAATATGATTCACATCCACTTTTACTACTACCCTAGTGAAATACCCATAGTTGAAATTTTGGACAAACTGAAACATAAATATTCCGTCGTATGCAGCCAGGTGTGACTATATGGCGAAAGACACTTCAGACGTGTTCAGATTGCAATGAAACCCATTACAGCGTCCATACAGTGCAATTTTTGGCAAGTAGAGCAAAGGAATATTTTGGTGGGCTTTATGGGTTACCTGCATACTGAGTAGGCTGAGCGGATTACCGCGGAAGACACCGAACGTACCAAAATACGGAACATGAATTTAGCCGATATCATTCAAGAAAAGGTTTAGTGAGCCACAAAGAGTTCGAAAAACTGGAGGGATTCTAGTTCCAATTGATTGCCGAATTTCTCGTGCAAGAAGTTTACTAGCACATGCCTCTGACTGGCACAACATATAAATCCATTCTTTTTTTACTATAGGAGTCACCTAGCTCTTCCCAATGGTAAAAGACTCGGTAGACACAATTTGTGGATTCGGAGGAGGGGGAAGCATGAAATGTGGTCGTTTTCTCTTGACTGGCATAAACATTGTGAACATTGCCGTGAACGAAGACTAATTTGGAGAACGTTCAGCAGCAGATATGAACTGCTATATATGTGACTAATTCCGGAATTAGGCAAGTGGTTGAAGTTGTGGTACAATATCGTCCAAAATTGACTTACTAGCCGCTTATTTTTACAACGAGGAGGAAATGAATCCCTTGCAGATTAATTCCACTTAACTTGGAGGATGGATATTTCGATGGAGTGTAGTCGAATTAAGAGCCGATCGATGAGTGGAAATTGAAGACGAAGTAGAGTAAACTCGTGAATTACCTCCGGTGGCCACTCGTTGATCTTCATGTATCGACCAGATGGCTACGGGCTGAGGATATCTGTGCCGAGATGATGCAATTTATGCGAACCATCCAGCAATGCGTAGTGGTTGCACAGGAACTTAACGAAAATTAATTAAAGCGGCAGGAGAATAATCAATCTGGACTGTTTTACTTTAGGATATACTGTGATGGCCCCACTGCGATACGGATGAGTTACAAGTATTGTATCTAAATCCCTTACGACTTTCTGACATTTGGCGGTGCTCTCTCGAATAATCTGATACAAATCGTGCAAAAGTACACCATATTGTCGATAGGAGTCCACATTTCGAATAGAAATAAGAAGTGGGATTTTTCCTTAGGAGAGTATGCAACGGCTTTTCATGCTGAAGTATATCAGTCTTAAGGGAAGCAACCAGGGTGATTGATGAGTGTTTAGAGGGAAGGTACATCACAATCTGCAGTAATAGTCAAGCTACACTGAGCGCGTTGAGCAGTCCTTCGATTAAAAAGCTTGTTCTCTATTACTCTATTGCGCGAATTACCATCGACTACAGAGAACCCTGGGGGCAGTAAACGGTTTCCTCATCATGGTTTAGGATACCTGTTTGGCCCGAGAAAATGGATGGGCACTAATACGAGTAATCACAACTTTATAGCTACTCCCAAATACTGTCCGCTGGGTCACTTGTCCAGCTCCGTACCATTCCATTCGAAGGTTGGTTCATCATTACACCAGTAGTTCTTTTTTCTACTAGGGATACTACCGCATAACCATGTATTGCGATATGAGGTGACTTCTTTTTGGTGAAAAACTTATTAATTTCATGATGTTCTTGGGAATTTAGCCGGCCCGCAATTACGGGAAAAACGGGCGCCAATCTCTATAAACTGCAACCTATATAGGAATCAAATCCAGCAGATTATTTCTCCCGTAGTATAGGTAGGAACCATCAATCATCATCCTTATCAACTTAGCAACAACCGATTTCCAGTTTAGGTTTGTCTATATAACAAACTCCAAATACCCCCTTCCCCAATTCGATATCCTTAGTAGCTCCATCTTAAGCAGGGTTCGCAATGTCTACCTTTTTTATCATACGAAATTGTCCATCTCCCAATATGGGGTAAAAATTGTTCGAAGGATATTCCTCTTGAACGCCGCTAAGGCTTCGCGATTCATCTTGCCGAAAAACCCAACTCTCCGAGGAATATAAGACTGTCTTGAGTAGTAAGATTTTTTACTCCAAGGCCACATCTTCTAGTGGAACAGTTTTTATAAGCTGGAATACTCTGTTGGCTGCCAATAACCTTTTGCTGGTTTTGTCGTCAGCGTTGTCATCAGTTGCGATTTTCAACCTTAGATAGCAGAAATTATTAAAGGTTTCAAATGTGGTGTCTCCTATCTATACGATTTTCAGTTGATCAGTGCTAGTGGCTGTTGCAACTGTCCCCTTTTCAGTCGCTGACGTTGTCAGTATTTACTTTATCTTACTCTCATTAACGTGCAGTACAGCGACATGAGGCCGCTTGCAGTTCATATGTTTTTTCCCCTATTATGTCATTATCATCAGCACAAGCTAGTAATTTGGTGAATTTGAAGAGGATACTGGCGTTTACATCAGCATCGCGAATCAAATTTTCCAAGGCTAGGTTGAAAGGAACTCATAATAAGGCATCTCATTCTGTTAGATCATTGTTGGTAGGAACTGTAGCGCATTTCAGCAAACTGAAAATGATAGATAGTCGTGGTATCTAAATTTAGTGCGCATCTAATTTTAAAAAAATGATGTCAACTCTAACCAAGGTCATGCATTTTACGGACACTCGATTTGTTCTGGTCGGGCTATGTAGAAGATATGATAATATGCGTTGTCAAATAAAGTAAGCACGTTTCAAAACTGTCTCCTTTTGACATCGTTTAAAAAATGAAGGAGGTAAGGCTCAGAATTGGCGGGTCATAATATAAAGCAGGTCTCCTTTTCAGAACTTATTTAAAGAACAATAAAAGACGAAGACGGCTTATGGTTTTCTCTTGGATAGAGGCAAATCGCAGTGTTAACCTTTTTAAAGTTTTTTTAGAAACAAAATCTTATTAAAATCGGTTTACTGTCTGTTTGTCTTGTGCTTTATGACAGGTGGAAAACTTCAAAACTACCGCTGACTCCTACAAGATAGTCGTGTGCAGCTTCTGCTAAAACTAATTAATGGCCCCCCCCCCCGCCATCTAACCGCGAAACATATGGTATTACGTTGCGGGGCTGGGTCAGTATGAACTATTATAGTATCCGTGATGGTGATATTCCCCCTCTTTTTTAAGGCTTTGTGTAAAACAAAACCTTATTCAAATCGATTCAATGTCTGTCTGTCTGTCTATCACACGCATTTTTCTCCAAAACGGCTGAACCGATCCAAACGAAATTTAGTGGACAGATTCAAACTATGAAATCCCACGCATACAGCGAGTGGCATAAATTTAGGTGGAGTTTAAGGGGGGGGCTCCCCATACATGCCAAGGGGGGATTCAAAAAATTGTTCACCGCATATAGTTGTGTAGGATATCAAATGAAAGGTATCGATTTGTACTTTCCGAAACTGACATTGGTTTTGGCATAAATTGCAAAGTGCATGAGTAAGGGGTCAAAATGTACGCACTTGAAGTGAGATAGGACTCATTTTCGGATACTACCCAACGTAAAAATCCGAAAAAAATCAAGATTGTGCGCCGAGATGAAATCTAGGCCTCAAAATATGTCCCATTCCGATATCTGCTCAAATAAACTTACTAATAGTATATTACTACTTTTTAGAAATTTACTGAAAAACCCCCTTAAATTCATCCTAGGACTTCCGAATTTTGTGCCAGCATAGAGGGCAATATTTCGTATATACATGCTAAATTTCGTGGAAATCTCGCTATGAACGCCAAAGTTATAGCAGTTCAAACTTCAAGCTCATCCTAGGTGCACCAAATTTTGCACCGGCATAGAGGACAGTCTCGTTCCATGGAAAGCCAACTATTAGTGTCATAGCTATAGAAGTCCAAACTTATCAATTTGGTGCTAATTAACAGCATCCTAAGCGATACAAATAAGATGCTGACGTCATAATTAACGAGAACAATTGAAATTCAAGTGAAATATTAAAATTCCATTCAAGAAGAATCTAATTCTCCTTAGTCATTTTTTATATTTGATGTAAGTTAAATTCTTGGCATTTGCTAATAATATTAAACTCAGAGTGTGACGCGTATGAGGTTGAATATTATCAATACCTTTCCATCAAATGATTTATTTAAATTACTTTCTAAAAAATAGAGGCCAATAGAATTTTTAACTATGTGACTCACATCTTCCTCTTTTTCTTCAGCCTTCAGTTCACAAGCGGGGTCGGCTCGTCGTGATCGGTTCCGTCATTTTATTTTATCAAATGCCTGATCAGGATGTAATCGCGAGACCTTCAAATCCCCATCCAGTGTATCAAGCCACCATTATTTTGGCCGGCTTTTTGGTTGTTTACCATTGCTTTCGATGTTCTGACCAATACTGGTTGTTGAATTCTCGTTAGCGTGAATTACGTGACCACACCAAAACGTGTCACGCCACCAGTGCAATGCAATATAATCGTTCCCATTACCGCAAGTCCCGTTCATTGTCCTTTATAGTCGCCAACACTTAGAACTATAGAGAGCGGCAGACGGACGACATTGCAGTAAATTTTAAATTTGGGACGTGCGCTGATACGTCGATCACAAAGAACACCAGTTGGGGAACGCCACTTCATCAAGGTTGCATTAATGTGTTAAACAATTTCATTACGCAGTTGTCCATTGGCAGATAGCATCGACTCGAGATATTTAAATCGCTGAGTTCTGGCAATGGCAGTAACCTGCCCCTCGAGATATTTAAATCGCTCAGTTCTGGCAGTGGCAGTAACCTGCCCAGAACTGAGCGATTTCAATATCTCGGGTCAATGCTATAAGCCAATGGAGAACTACGTTATGCTCCTCACATAGGCAAACATAAAACCTTTATACCTGAAGCATCAAGCTTCGGGTTTCCCGACTTGTTTTCCTTTTAAATTCCTTCTGAAGTAGTATCCCGTGGATATTCTTTATTACTTCCTCCACCGCTCTCCACTACCCAAACGAACTCAACATATTCTTTACGATGCTTTCCGTAGATAAATGGACATTGGCTACCACTTCTGTTCTGTAAGATGGAAGAGTGTATGCTCCGTATCCTCCGTTACGAATTCGTATTTTCGGCAGTTTGCTGAATAATCATGACCAAATCAGTGAAAGTATCTTCGAAAGCCACCATGTCCGGCTAAGAACTGAATCAAGTCATAGCCTAAAGAAAGGACGAGCAGTGAATGACATAAAATCGTTAATAGCCAAGCACATAGTAAGATACTGCACACCGACATTGGACATTCTGCAAAGTATGGAAATCTTTAGACTACCTCAGGAAAAAAAATGAAGAGGGACCTGGGAACGCTTCAACAATTGAGAAATAACTAGTTAAGCATTAATCTAATTAAAAACTCCGGATACTCGAGTGGCCAGTTAATTACCGCTGAGCCAATTGTCATGAAATTTGGTAATACGGTCTGATCTGTTAATCCTTTTAGGGCTCCTCCTACATGTGAAAGGGGGGTGTTTTTTCACCAAATATGGTTAAGTGAGGTATGATGAAAGGGCTCAATTAGTACTTTTCGAAAATGATCTTGTTTCTGCTATTGGGTGAAACATAGAGGAGCTCAAAATTCTCAGAACCTATCCTAACCAAAAAATCTGAAAAAAATCATAGTGGTGCATCTCTATGAAATTTAGGCTTCAAAATACATGCGGTTCTGATATCTGCAAAAAGAAAGTTAGTAATAGTATATTTGCACACTCCTTCTTTCCATCCTCCTTTAAGTCCCTCTTAGAAGTACGAAATTTGGCAGTGGTATAAGGGATAACATAAAGCATGGCCAAGTTTGAAAATAAATGCAACTATTATTAACAAAGTTTTCGAGGGTGAAACTTTACAATTTTTTTGTAAATTTCATGCATTCTGCAACAAAAATGTGTGAAGTTTCTAACATAAGATGAACACAAAACCTTTATATGTACCCGAAGAACGAGCCTCCGGTATTCCGGCTTGTCTAACAATCGTCCGGTTAGAACGAGGCGCATCATTCGTTTGTTTACAATACTTATGCAAAAACAATACTTCGCTGCCCACCCTTTGGTTTGCACCCTCTAACACACGTACATTATTTGGTGCGGGTAGATCACAGCCACTGTGTTTTAATCGATTGAGGTAAAGGACCTGTTACGTGTTAAATGCGCATGTGCAATATTACACCCTCTAGAAATTGGTGAAGCAAATGTCGCCCTCGTGAGGGAATTCGGTGTGACTTGTTCTACAATATCGACAAAAAAGGAAAATAAAGATAAGATAGAACTCTTGTTTAATGCTAATGTTTTAAAAGTTAAACGTGTGAGGGCTACCACTCAAGAACAAGTAGATCAAGCGTTTCAATGTAACCGGAGAATACCCTTAAAAGAACACCAGCTTCAAGGGAAAGCTATCATTTTTTCGTTTAAGAGCTGAATATCTCTAACTTCAATTGCTCAATGAGTTGGATAAACCGTTTTAAAGTAAGGCACAACATCGTCTCCGATAAGATAAGTTCAACAGAGTGATGTAAACGATTGGCTAGAAAAATTTACGCACGCAATTTAGTGTCGAAGAAATGTTTAATGTGGGTGTGACTGGCTTGTTTTATAAACTAACCACAGAGAAGAAATTGGAATTTAAAGGCGAAACACGCACGGAAGGGAAGTTATCAAAAGAAAGAGTAACTGTGATGGTGGCAGCGAACATGAGTGGTACAGTTAAAAAAAGCTTCCCGTAATCGGGAAATCTTAACATCCTAGATGTTTTAAAAATGTACGGCTCTTACCAGATTATGACACTAACCACAAGGCTTGGGTGACCCCTGACATTTTCACCAAATGGGTGCGTGCTTGGGATCGCGAATTAATAAAAAAGAAAATCCTGTACATTACAAGTTACTTGAAAAATGGAATAGTTCAACACTCAAAAGCTTTTACATCAGAAATACACAAAACCTTTCATACCTGCATACCCCGGTTTTCAACTTGTTATAATTTGCAAAACACAACATGAGTAGGTACGCACGTAAATTCGCCATAATTCGGATTAAAACTTAGCTGGAGCTAACTTTTTTCTTTTAGGATTAACGGATCTTATGTCCACATCAACTTCAAGCGTTTAAATTTGAAAAAATAATCAGGATGACACCCTTATATAAAATCGAGGTTTCAAAATACATTCGACTTCAATACCTGCTCAAATAAAGATAATAATGGTATATTACTATATTTTAGAAATTTGTAGGAAATCCCCCTTGAAAGCATCGGATAAATACGAACTTTAACATAATATTAGAAAGGCTGGTTAAGATCCTACTATTGCAAGCAAAGTTACAGTGCGTCAAAGCTTTCATTTGCATATGAATTTATCTCTCCCTTAGCATTAATTTAAAATGAGAAGTCTAACACAGTGAAGGACCGTATATATACATATGGCAAAAGAATTTCCGCTAAATGAATAATTTTGAAGATTATTCCAGAAAAAATTATTCTATTTTGGTCGAAACGATTGACCAACTGCTTTAATTAGTCGAACTCGACAAGGTTAGGAGTGATTGAGAATAGTTAGTATTTAGATGGGAGACCAGATTAAGGTCTGAAACAACTTCAATAGGTGAAATTTTGAGGGGTGCGGTGCTACTTGTGTGGCCGCCAGGACTGGGGGTGCTACTATTATTAACAAAGTTGCAGATGGTGAAGGTCGTCTTTTTTATATTAGTCATCCCAATTATAAACGTAGGTTAGATGAAGATTGACATAAAGAGTGAAGTGCTAATCATTAGATTGTAAAGGTTAAATACAATTGGAATGGATCTATGCATAATGTAGGATAAGATACTGCAAGATTTCGACGAAATCTTGCTATTATTATAAGTAGAACGAGTATAAAAAAAGTCCCTCACATAGCAAATGCATGAACATTACCAAAAGCATGCAGCTTACACTGTCTTGACTTTCTTATTAATAAATTATAAAGTATTCACAACATGATAAAGTAAAGAATGCCGAGTTCCTATAAAAACTGTCTGCTTTTTTTAAAATTTGAAAACAAGCTTTCTCATAGAGTCTACATACTCTACGTATATTATGCCTTCGGGCAAACCGCCTTCGGGCAAACCGCCTCCGGGCAACGCACAGCCAAAGAGCTGCGCCAAGGTTGAGGGGAAAGGAGCGTTCGGGGCACCTGCAACTAAGGGGAAACCGAAGCGGCAGCGGTCCTCGGACGATCCTAACTCTTCGACACAAAAGGCGGCAAAGAGGGCTCGGCCGGCAACGGTTAGGCCTTCATTTGCAGTCAAGGCTATCGAAGCCGATGGATGGGTCCTGTATGACGACTCTAATCCATCCGGCTACGATACTGAGCAGTGCGAACAGCTCAGGAGGAAACTCCTCCCAGCTGTAAGGGCTGCGTCCGCGCAAGGCACTAAGCTTTGCTTTGAGTCGGTAGGTGTATACCGTAAAATGTTACGGCTGAACTTTGCCGACGAAGACACGAACGAGTGGCTCAGGCAGTACTGCTCCTCCCTTAACGATGTGTGGGAGGGTGCGCGACTAACCTTGAAAAGGGTCTCTGAGCTTCCATCGATCAAAAAGTGCTTTCTCTGGCTTCTAGAAGAAGAGCAAAATGATGTCGGGGTTCTGGAACAACTTGGTATACAGAACAACCTTAACACTTCCACCTGGTTGCTGCTAGGCAGCAAAACAGGAGAGAGAACCGATAGGCCGGGAACTTTCCTCACTATCGGCGTCCCCGATCCTGATGTTAAGAAGGTTCGGGAAAAATCGGGTTACCGGCTCAACTATGGGCTGGGGACCATCACGTTACAAGTGTCGGCTCTTAAAACCATTGAAGGGGACATGCAACCCTCAGCATCTTCATCTGAAACATAAATGAGGTGACACATTTCCCAAGTAAATTTGCACCATTGTAAAGCAGCGACTGCACTTATCAGTCGTCGGATCAATAGCTGCAAGACATTTATATACCTCATACAAGAACCGGGTTGCTGGTGGGGCAGTCAGGGGCCTAAACTTCCAACATGCTGACCTATTGTACGCCAATGGAAGCGAGCGACCCCGCACCTGCATGGTAGTCTGCAAAGACTTCCAGGCTAACCTGGTTAACGACCTATGTGATGGCGACACCACATCGGCTAAGCTAACCATAAAAAGTCAACAGGGAGATAAAGAGATACTATGGTGCTCTGCATATTTCCCCTACGACGCAGAAGACGTTCCCAGTGGAACATTCATCAGAGCTATCCAATATGCCAAAAGTAGAGGCATGGGGGTAATAGCAGGATGTGATGTCAACGCTCACCACATATGCTGGGGAAGTTCGAACATCAATGCAAGAGGATCGAGACTACTGGAGTATCTAGTAGGAACCGATTTGAAGATCCTAAATGTGGGTAATGAACCCACTTTCTTCAACGTGGTCAGGCGAGAGGTCATCGACATCACGGTGGCATCTCCTGACATCGCGGCGCTGATCGGAGAGTGGAGAGTATCAAACGATATCACACTCTCGGTTCACAGACGCATTGATTTCGTTATGGGCATGGATCTACCTCCACCCACTCCATTTCGGAATCCGAGGAAGACAGATTGGGTAATGTATCAAACAGAATTTAGCGCGCGAGTCACGATCCCTGGGAAGCGCATCAAATCCATTGCTGGAATTGAGAGACAAGGATGCTCCTTAATCGTGCTCTGAAGGGTGAATCAAGCACTAGCTGGAATCGCTATAAAGAGGCACAGAAGGCTCTAAAGAAGAGCATAAGATTGGCTAAACGATCATCTTGGAGACGCTTTTGCGAAGAGACTAACTCTCTTGAGGCAATCTCAAAGCTGAAGCGGATTCTGGTCAAAGAACGTAGCCAGAAACTGGGTTATTTACGTTTACAGAATGGGAAGTACACAGAAAGCGATGAAGAAACGGCAAATCATTTGCTTGAAGTACACTTCCCAGGCAGCATCCAAAATCTAATCTCGGGGCCAACAGGTGCATACAGCCCTCAACCAAGAGATTGGAATCTGGCATGCAAAGTAGTATCACTGGAGCGAGTTAAATGGGCATTTAACTCGTTCCATAGATACAAGTCTGCAGGTCCGGATGGCATCATCCCTGAGCTAGTAATAGAAGGAATGGATGCCCTGGGTCTACACATTCGGAATATATATCGTGCATGCCTAGCACATGCTTATATTCCAATTAAATGGCGGGATGTGAAGGTGTTGTTCATTCCCAAACCAGGAAAACCCACCTACACAGACGCAAAAAGCTTTCGACCGATCAGCCTAACGTCCTTTCTGCTAAAAGGACTAGAAAGATTAGTAGATCGGTTCATGAGGGATACACACATTCCTAAATGGCCACTTCACCATAGGCAACACGCCTACCAGAAAGGCAAATCCACGGAGACAGCACTCCATGAACTTACGGCAAAAATTGAAAAGGCGATGTCCGATAAAGAATACGCCTTAGGCGCATTGATGGACATCGAAGGTGCCTTCAATTATGCCTCATTTGCGGCAATTTGTGATGCGGCGGGACAGCATGGAATTGAACCGCTGCTAATCAGTTTGATCCTTCACATGCTGGAGTGGAGAAAAATCCACATATCGGTTGGCCAGAAGTCTATTAAAGCAGGATGTCTCAGGGGCTGCCCACAGGGAGGGGTTCTCTCTCCACTGTTATGGCTCTTGGTGATGGATACCCTGCTGTGGCTCCTGGAGGACAAAAAAGTCTTCGCGCAAGGATTTGCCGACGACCTAGCCGTAATAATTACCGGCAAGTTTGTGGACACAGTATGTGACCACTTGAATGCAACTCTGCATGTAATCCACAGTTGGTGCCTCCGCAATGGACTCACGGTGAACGCTAGGAAGACTGGACTAGTTATGTTCACTAGGAACGTCAGGTGGGGCCGCTATACGCTACCCATCTTAGCAGGGGCGGAAACCCAGCTGGCACAAACAGTCAAGTACTTAGGAGTACATTTCGACTCCAAGTTAACGTGGAAGCATTATATCCAGGAACAATACCAGAAATCCTGCAGATTGCTCTGGTGCTGTAGGAATGCGATAGGTAAGACCTGGGGACTTTCACCTAAACAGATATATTGGATGTATACATCCATAATAGAACCCATTTTGATGTATGCATGCATCGTCTGGTGGCCAAGACTGAACTTTGCTAACAGCAGGAAGCTGCTAGCGCAGATTCAGAGACTTGGTTGCCTAAGTATTACTGGAGCAATGAGTACTACGCCGACTGCGGCACTTGAAGCTATCCTAAATTTACCCCCCATTCACTTGGAGGTGAAACGGAAAGAAGCCAACGACGCATATAGGCTCGATACCATTGGGGCGCGGAAAGGCGGCGAAGCCAACGGGCATGCGTCTATCTGGAAATTCCTTGAAAAACATCCAGTAGCCCTGATGCCGACCGATCATATGGTTTCCAGATTCGTCTTTGAAAAGACATACACTGTCGTAATCACCGAAAGAGAAGAATGGTCGACAAGTGGTCATGAATCTTTTCAGATTACAGACCTAATAATCTTCACCGACGGGTCAGTCACGGAGGATGGGTCGGGTGCAGGTGTGTTCTCGGAGAATCCGATTATAGAACTGGCCCGACCCCTCGAAAAAATGACGACCATATTCCAGGCGGAGATATATGCCATTTCATTGGCGGCAGAAGAATGTCTGCGACAAAAATGGAGGGGTCGCACCATTCGAATCTGTTCCGACAGTCGGGCGGCATTATCAGCACTAAATGCCAACAACATATCAAGCCAGTTGGTGTGGAGTTGTCATCAGGTGGTGCTGAAACTTAGCCGACTGAACGAAACATTCCTGATGTGGGTGCCGGGGCACTCTAACATCGCCGGTAATGA
Source organism: Hermetia illucens (assembly GCF_905115235.1). Taxonomy (NCBI): domain Eukaryota; kingdom Metazoa; phylum Arthropoda; class Insecta; order Diptera; family Stratiomyidae; genus Hermetia; species Hermetia illucens. Next base: position 129,080,374 of record NC_051850.1, on the reverse strand, counting down.
GGGGGCTGATAGACTGGCTCGCCAAGGGTCTGGATCCACAATGGTGGGGCCAGAACCAGCTCTTGGAATTCAACCATCTACTGTCAAGTCTACTCTGAAGGGTGAAATTGCAAGGATTCACGCAACCGAGTGGAGAAATTTGGACTCTTGCAGGCAAGCGAAAATCCTTGTGAAGGAGCCTAGGGCCACTAGAGCAGCATTTTTGTTGTCCCTTAAGAAGAGGGACATGAAAACCCTAGTAGGGCTTGGGACACTGCTCCTTAAACTACCATATGGAAAAGATGGGGTGGTGGTTTCGGCTGTGTGCAGCCAATGTGAATAGGCGGAGGAGACAGCCCTGCACTTTTTATGCAGCTGCCCGGCAGCCTCAGATCTCAAGACACCTTGGCAAGGTTTTCTTCAATGAAGAATCTACACACTCTCTGCCTCTTGAGAATGTTCTCAGATTCGCTAAAGCCTGCGAACACCGTAGGCGGGAAGCCATTGAATAGGCAACTTACGGGGATAGTATAATGGGCCTAATAATGGCCTGAGTGCTCGGAGCTGCGGCTCCCTCCAGTTAACTAAACTAAATGTATGTGTTTGTAATTGGAAAACGGTGAGGGCCATTTTGGAGCAGATAATGTTAATACAACTTATCCACATGGGAATAGTTTCGATCAGGTTCAAGATAAACTACGAAAATTATTCCTCTACTATTTCTGTTTTAAATTAAGGTTTATGCATGTGTGCATATTCTGTGAAAACTTGCTCTGCTCTTACTTTCCATTATACAAAAATATTTCCATAGTTTGAAAGATGGTGCATGAGAAAGTACAATAGAGAAATCTCTACTTCCACACAGTATCATATATACACGGGTATGTATATTCGCATTTCTTCACATGAGTTTCAGAAATCCTTCATATCCTTGGAGAATACTCAATATATTATCTACGAGTATATGATTCAATCCTTCCAACCTCACATAGGTTCACGTATTCAGCGTAAAAATTCCCCAGCTGATGCCTGAGAAAGAGAAATTTGAGTATGAAAAATGAGCAAATATTCACGGAAAATTGATGAATATTTGGTAGCAGTTCGAAGCAATGACAAAAAGTTCAGGAAACTTTTATTTAGAGAGTAATGGAATGGCTGCAATTTAGAGTATACTAGTGCTCTCAAGTAGAACTTGCTCCAAATAATGAATATATAAAACGTACAATAGAGTACTTTCCCCATTGTTTTCTCCTTTGTTCGTTTAATATAAAAGCCGCACACATTAAAATGTAAACACTTAAGGAGTATGTGGAGTATGTGAATTTGAAAGACTCCTCAATCTCCAAACCATTTCCTTACTTGACATATTTTCAGCTCGGTGTCAATAATTATAAAATGCATGCCTCAATGGGATCTAGATTTGTGCAGTTTGATGCAGGATATGTGTTGCACGTAAAACAATATCCTCGCTGTCTGTTCAAAGGCAGCCTCTTCAGGAATACAAGTATATCGAAATATCAATAATATCTTTACATTTTGACCTTTATGTAAATTAAATTGCAAGTCAAAGGGACGTGCTTATCGATTACGCTCCATAATTTATTACATGTTCCGGTAATTCCAAACTTCATCTCAGTTAGTCGATATTTCAACACGGAAAATGGAAATGGTGTTTCCCTCTGTTCCTCTTTCGCATCCGCTCCTTTGATATGCAAATCATATTGCAATGCAACTCATTATTTGGTTGACTATCAACAGTCCAGGGCCATGAGTACAGATAAATAGTTAGACCTCTTTCCAATATGTGAGAAAATAAGTGGTGAGGCTTTCAACAGAGGAAGCTACAAAATGAAATGTATACTTGGCGAATTCAATTTACTGCTTTGTTTATTGTAAAAGTTTACTTTAGTTAGTCAGAAAAAAAATGACCCGTCAGAATTATCAGTTTCACCTTCAGTTCAATTCTGTTTGCCTTCTGCAAATCCAGTGCTAGCTACAGCTGCCATCTACCCGCTATCGTTCACGGCTTTATGAAATGTTCTTCACATTCTTCCAGGACTTCTTAAGATGTACGTATTCCTCCTCTACTTTTCTGCGTCATGTGTTCCTGGAGCGACCCACTCGACGGACATCTTGGGAAAGTTGGTTTGGGCTCCACTGCATGACTTAGGTTGTAATGGAATTGTCGTCCCTTCTTAAGGTGTGACCTATTCACTGCCACTTCCGCCTTTCAATTACATCGCCCACGAGAACTTGGCCCAGCTCTACGTTCGACGCTTGGAGGTTTTGAGGAGTAGCGAGGGTCATTTCCATATGATGTGGCACACTTAATGCGTCAAGCGACATCGCTATTGCTGATATTGCTTCCCAGATATATGAATTGATCAATAAATGAATAATATCGGTGACAATATGCAACCCTGGCAAACTCTGCTTTCAACCCCCCCCCCATCCGAGATTTTGCCATGTTGGCATGTGTCGTTATGATATATTGCTCCAATAATTGGTATTAATTTCTTCGGAATGCCCTTTCTACGTAGAGCGCGCCAGATGTACTCCTAGTTCACGTTGTCGAAAGCTTTCTCCAAATCGACGAAGAGCAGGTGAAGTGGAAATCTAGACTCCACGTCCTGTTCCCTAACGCGCCTTCGGGACGCGTTCGACGACCTGCGTAGTATGATTAGTGTATTCTTAGCGGATTGTTCAGTGTATCTGCGGTCCGATCAGGAAAATAGCTCTTCCACTGTCATGCGACAGGTGGGTCATACAAGCGGTCGATATTAAACTTAGGTGTCGTTGCTTTCCAAATTTTCCAGAAATAGCGAGTGAAACACACACGCGAACGTTAGCGACCATTAGATGGTGATCCTGTTCAAGGCGAATGTCACCGCCTCTCTTCTTTGGCACAGCTAGGCGGCAACGCCTAAATCAACTGTTGACCACAAAGTGGACAATCTGGCTAGTTGAAACCCAACTGATCTTATGCCAAGCTTTGCGCTGAAATAATGTGTCACCAAAGATGGGGCGGTCGAAGATGCATATCCAAAAACCTCCTACCATTATTTTTAAGGTCATCAAAACCGTGTATTCCCATCGCATGCCCGCAAAGCAACAAGGTGTTGTGAGATCACTCATGATGATGACAATGTCACAATTTCAATGGGAGCCTCTTCGAAACTGTAGCGTGTAGATGCTAGTAGAAAGCATCCTTCTCCATTATATCGGAAGTCTATGTTGGTGCATAACACTGTACAATTGTGATGCTGTTTATCCTGGACCGGAATCTAGTAGTCAAAAGTCTGTCAGCAACCAGCTCCCAGGCTAAAACACCGGATTTACGTCTGCTCTTCCTTGGCTTAACAAAGTACAAAAGCACAGTGCCTCAACATCGAGAGGAGTACCCAACATAGCCTCAAAATCCTACTTCGGTTAAGCCCTGAATGTGTAGTTGATATTGTTGGAATTCTCGCTCGAGTTGAAGAAAGTGAGTACTCTGGGGACCCTCGCTATCATTGTCGACGTGTGTGCGCACTTTCCAGAAACCAATCGTAGTCCGATAGTCAAAGATCATCGGCGTTAGGTCAGCCCCTATCCGAAGCATTGCTGATGTTTCGGGAGAAATAAAGACTCAAAATTTGCAAGTTGATGGTCCACAAATTTCTATTACTTTCAGCCACCTCTTACGATAAGCAGGAAAATAGGGGTTTTTATGAGTACCTTCTGAATTACCCGGAAAGTGGATCTCATGTTCGAAGTCGCTTCAGTTTCAGTACCATCGGAATTTGTGCGGGGCTTGTGATAAGCTTACTCGAAACAAAAACAAGATCAATAATCAATCGGATTCGTCGTTAGCCACCTCACGTGAGTTTGAGAAAAGCCCACGGTGGTTCACAAATGGTCATGATGAATGCAATGCAGGGTTTTATAGCCGCCTACAAACTTTAAATCGGGTGAGAGAGTGGACATCATTAACGAGGTTCTTTCAGTACCACGTGTTTGGACACTTCAGAAAGCCAGGCACCAGGTACCCTGATCGGTCGATCTATATAGAATATTTGTGGATGGACCCCAAACAAATTTTTGGCGGGGTTAGGCTGGATAGCCTACGAGGTCGTAACTACAGTGAGAAAATAAAGTGAAGTCGAATAAACTTCGATCATTTCAGGATCAATCTGTATTTGCCTACGCAGGCCATTTATAAATCCGAGGTAGAAAAGGCCGATAAAAGTGAACCCTATACAAACCTTGACGAAAATATATAGGTTACAATTAATTTATTCTAGTGACGATATGAGCATGCAACTTAAATTACAAATATGCAGCGTGGGCCCGGTGGATAGTGGTTTTATGTGGGCGAAGGAAAAAGTTGTGTAGGTGTTCTGCTTAGTTTATTCTGGACGTCAGGGGACAAAGGGTTTACTGATGACTAGTACGTGCGCCGCAAGTGAAAAGCCAACTAATTCCGTTTCCGAACGCGCTGAAGATTTAGGGGAGGGATAAAATAATTTTGGTTGAATACAACTTGATTAAATCCAGAACGAATGCTAAGGATAAGTTAATTTACTATTTAAAGAAAAAGAAGTTCAGTGGCCGTAGTACAATGTTACGTTCTCAAATTGCCGTTCAGCCTATAATAATTTTTGTCGGGAAAAGATTAATTAGGGGGTAGTATTGGAAAATTGAGACGTACAAACTGCCTTCATCCAGATCGAGCAGGCGGCGCGAGATCTTGGGCTGCACATCAATGAAGGCAAGACAAAATATATGGTGGCAACGTCAGCACCGAAGACGAATCAACCAACAACATAAAACCGCACTGGTCAAACAGGAAGAATAGGAATAGGAGAATACAACTTTGAGACCGTTGACAATTTCTCCTATCTAGGGTCGAAAATCACAACCGATAACAGCTACGTTGATGAAATCCGCGCACGGTTGTTGTCAGCCAACAGAGCCTATTTCAGCTTACAAAGACTGTTCCGCTCGAAACGTCTCACTCTCTTATTGTATAAGACTATGATCTTGCCAGTCCTCATGTATTCCTCGGAAACTTGGGTTCTTAGCAAGAAAAATTGCGAACTCTTGGCCGCGTTCGAGAGAAGAATCCTCCGAAGAATTTTTGGCCCCCTACATGAGGATGGACGATTTCGTAGCCTACACAATTACGAAATCTATGAGCGATACCATGACCGTCCGGTTGTGGATAAAATCCGGCTCAATAGGTTACGGTGGGCGGGTCACTTAATCCGAATGGATGAAGATGATCCCACCCGGAAAGTCTATAAGGGCAATATCTATGGTAGGAAAAGAAGACGAGGCAGACCCTGCCTAAGAGCGATGGCGTGGGCCAGGACGCCAAACAGCTTTTAGGGATATCGAATTGGTGGACCCCGGCGCAAAACCGGGATGTTTGGAGTTCCTTATTAAGGCAGGCCTAGATCGGATACCGATTGTTGCGCCGTTGATGATGATGATGATTGGAAAATTGTAGTATTTTTATTACCAACGAACAAAAGGATTTATTGCCAACGAACAAAAGGACCAAGGAACAAAAGGTATTCGCCGATGATAGTTTTAGCCGAAAGTGAAATTCTCATGGTCTTTATCCGTAAACTAAAGAAGCAAGCCACCAAGCCAACCAAGAACATCTGTCCTATCTCAGGAGCTGACCAGCGAGGTGGTCAAAATCTGCTACCGGAAAAATTACTTGCCGACTGCTCGACAAGGTAAAAGTCAATCAAGACTGCAACGAAGCGGTCCTGGCTAACTATTGCTAAAATATTGAAAATTAAAGCAGGTCGGCAAGACTCAGCAAGATTCGGGAAGGAAGGAGAGCTGGTAGTTGAAACCTTGCTTAGAGGTTACGCAGCCCCGTTAAGTGACTATCGGTATCGGTAATTATCGAGGATAGCAGGCAATATGCCCTAGTTGCCTTCGTATATATTAAGGGAGTATTCAACAATATTCATAACAAAGCCATTGAGGAAGCTTTAATCAGAATAAGACTGGAGGAGTTTGTTACGTATATACATGCAAGGATTCAGGATAATGTAATCTAATCTGGAAGCTGAGCTGAGAAGAGGTACGCTCTAGAGGGTGTCATCTTTCCGGTGCTTTTGTTGATAGTGATGAATGAAATTGTACCGATATTAGACAGGAGTGGGGTGGTATTGGTATTGGTATCCAGATAACTTTATGATATTGATGTCAGGGGTGTTTGTTTCTGTTATGAGCGAAATTATTTAAGGCGGGTTGGCAAAGATACTCGTGTGGTTGTAAGATGCCACCGGCTCGGCACAAATCTAACCAAAATCTAGCATATTCACTACCATGACAAGGGTATCCGATTTCGACCTAGTGCAGCTAAATGGGCAAGAATTGGCACTTTTTTCCAATGTAAAACATCTGGGTGTGATTCTGGATCCTATGTTAAATTGGAAATTAAACGAAGAAATGGGGGTTAAGAAGGCCTGTGCATCTTTGCAGGCTTGCAAGAGGACCTTTTTAAGGAAATGGAGGCTTCGGCCAAGATTGGTCCTCTGGATGTACAAGATAATGGGTCGACCCATTGTAAAGTATGGTCTTTGTTGTGTCGCGCCCGACGCTAACAAAGAAATATAATAGATCCAAGTTCAATAGGACTACTGCTACTACAGCGATGCCCTGCGGCTACAGTGACATCCTAGGTAGTTAATTCCAACGTAATATAGTCATTCTAGTCGACCTACAAAGCGGCTGTTAAGACTTTGTACTCAATGGCGACATCCCCCCAAGTTGAAGGGGGCAGTACAGTGACGCGCAAGCCAGACTGAGCAGCATGTCTATGTCATCATCTGCGCAAGTCGAGGAAGATTTCGGCCTCCTGTAAGCAGACCCGATCACGAGAGCCTTTGGCTCAGATGCGTACAAATGTGTACAGAATCACGCCTTTTTGCACAAGAACCACGCCCGCAGACTCGGTATACCCTACAATTCGCATTGAGGATTGCTTAGGTCTAGTTAGAGTTGTGGATATTAGATAAACAATTCTTTTAGGACCTCAAAGAGATCTCTAGTTGTGGGCTCGTGGAAATGTTATCAATTGTGAACGCTATGAGCTGGAAAATTTGAGCCAGCTGGGTTCTGTTCCCTTAAATCTTCCACCAACTGCCATGGTGTTTCAAGTTTGCCCATTAAAACGGCGCACTTCAGAGCTAATTGTCCCTCGATGGTGCGGAATAAATGGTTTGGAAATGAGTCTTAGAACATCAAATTGTCAAAATATTATCACTGACAGTTTTGATCATTGACATCTTTGAAGTTTGTCTTTGTCTTTGACTTTGTTGTTGAGAGGCACAGCGGCATTTGATTTTGTTGCTGGGAACCACCAAGGAGGGGCAATTAAACGGCTGTCCAAAAAGGAACACCAGGTCTTTTGAGGTCGATCACCTGAAGATATTTAATGGGGAGAATGCTTTCTGAATCATTCGAAGAAGGCACGTATAAGTGTAAGTTTCCTGAGAGGGACCGAAGAATTTAAAACTAAAAATTTCGAAAGTGATGTTCTCTGTGTTTGCTTAAAATAATCATGAAAAATTCCTTTAGTCTGAATGCTTTTGCTGTTTTCATGAAATCGTTTTTTAAAATTGGTCCTTTCACAAGGATAGATTTGGTTTTAGGAGGAAGTTATAGACGCAGACGTGGTTTATTGCTAATGATAGCCCATTTGGTCAGAATAGTAATAATAATAACCGCATCTCATTTCATTTCACTGTTATGGCACCTGTGCAATACACGAACAGCCATAATGTTGTATGTAAGGTGATCCACCAAAGCCTGCTAGCCCGGTTTACCGGTATGAGCCACGGGCTGTACACGATAGTTCTACTTACGGCATGCATTAGGACCGGGAAGTCCTGCCTGATCGACATATGCCACACAACAAGCCAGAGGTGCTGTTAGTTGACAAGACTGGTCACTCCGAGTTTATTATTGATGTTACTATCCCCTATAGTTGCAATATTGAACGGTAATACGTGGGAAGCCATTGACTACTGGAAATCAAAGAATTTGGTATCTTGAGGGGGTGGTTTGCAGTGTCCGCGGCTTCGTGACGGGAGCGGGATATTATTCGCCTTTTTCGGGATTAATTTAATCAAATAATGCATTCTATAATGTGCAATTACCTTAAATTTCGCCGCGTATTGCACATTATTGAATGCATTCGACAAAGGGGAACGATCTGCCGCATCCGTCAACGCTGCTGCGCATTTTCCTGGCAACATGAACTCGAGAAGTTCAGGGCCAAATTTAGCGGGATCGGCTGACGGGCCGAGGAGATTATCATATTTTTGGTTTAGATTTCGGCCGTTTTGGTGAGCGACAGTTCTGCTCTTTGTGCAACAAAGTTAGAGGAAGGATTTTGGCCGCGGTGAAACGAAGTCGGAGATTTTGTTGTGAGGTTGTCATTTCGGCTGCATTTTCTTTTTTCAAGAAGGATTGGCGGGATTTGTTGAAGATTGTCGAGATGGATCGAACTCGCTGAGCTACTGCAAAGGGAGATTTTGCTTCGGATCGCCAAGAGGCGGTGGGTTAATCATCCTTTGTGAAGTTGAACCTCTCGGATTTTTGGAGGTGTTACGGTGAAAAGGAGAGCGTGAGCTTTTCACAACGGATTCTCATCAATAGGAGGATTGCTTTTAGTTTTCTGCGATTTTCCCTTTTTGAATCAGGGAAATTTTATTTGAGGACATTGTAGCTCGGAGGACTTTTCCATTGGTAAGGGTTTAGTGGAGTTTTCTCAGATTGTTGGTAGGCATTGTAGCCTGAAACTTTCAAAATTAGCAACTGAGCGTGATGAAAGGGAAAAAACGAAAATTTTGTCTTTGCTGAGTGGAAAATTTGAATAGCAACCAAAAAAAGGCCATTAACAGTGCTGAGTTTCTTTCCGGCGTCGGCTTCGCTTAAGCTTGTGTGAGATCGATGGTAGGAAATTACTCATAGCTTGGGAAGAGTTTTGCGCTCGGTGTAGAGAAGACGCTATGCTAGTTTCGGCTCTAAGTGTTTTTGTCGATTTCTTTTTCGATTTTTGTGAATTGGTCTACAATTCCGAAAAATATTGTTCGCGAAAGAGGGTTGATTTGACTGTATCATTGGCCGTTAATTGTTAGTGTATTTAATATTTAAGCGACTCCGTGTTCCCTCAATAATTTTGAAAATCTTATTGCAACACGTCAATTTTGTAAAAATGACACGTGAGGGATCGAAGGGCTCAAAGGACTCCCCACATTCCCGAACCTGGCTAGCACAGGGGCGTGCAAGAACGTGTCAACTGAGCACTTTGATGGAGCTTCAGTATTTGCGGTCAGATCTTATCGGTCACTTAGCCAATTTCTTTAAGATTTTGGGATAGCTTTTCCCTCTAGATCTTTTTCGGCCACTCAGAATGGTTTTTAAACATAGTTAATTACAGGCTAACCTCATTCTCAAAAATGATTGGCCCATATTTTAGTTAAAATTGTTTGAATTTCCAGAATAAATATTTCATATTATCAATTTCAAGTCACACTTAAATTCATTTGCTTTTGTATTGAAACTCTGAATTCATTTCTTTTCTGTTTCGCAGATGTCTAATTGTAAGTTTTCTATAACGTGTATTGCTTTCGGTTACTTTGTTGTCTTAAATTAAAGACAGAAACTTTAAAATCATTCAGTATTAAATAAACGGCTATTATTTAAACAAATGCTCCCATTAAAATCATCATTTCATTCCCTCAGGTAATTCATAATGCCCTCAATTTGTGCGATCCATAATGTACACGGGGCCCCAAGCAATCAAATCACATTAGTGCTCTAGATGCAGAAGGACTTAAATTTCACCGAAAACCAAATTCATTTCAATCACATCTTCATTTTAATTCAATATTTCTCCTCAAACACTTGAATGCACCAAGCCTTATCTCTATAAACCAGAAAATACCCCCAAATAAATTTTTAATTGCATATTTACCTTCTATTCTCGACTGCTGCATCGTCCTCCGTAACGTTCTTATCCTGAAAACTGTTTATCTTCCTCGAAGAAGCATCGATATAGTCGGCACTAAGTTCATTCCCGGAGTTCAGTGATACGAAATCTGCAAAAGTTAATGGAGAGCATTTTAATTACTCGGAAGTCAGTCACTATACATGGTATATTCAATCTGGTCTGTTGGGGATAGCTACAGATACAGTGTGATTTTGGTCTGACTTCCTATTGGACTACTTCTTCTTGATCTTTCGGTTTGTTTTGTCGTCCCCAAAGAAATACTGACTAGGACCAAGGGAAGTGAGTAAGGAAGTGAATCTGACTTCAAATTTTGTTTTCGGGTTAAACGCAATTACTTTGGATTTTGCGGAACTTCCGTTCTGTATGTCTCTCTGCTTTCCAATGTGGCATAGTTGTAATTGGAGTCGAATTCGAATTTTAATTGAAAGCCATTGGAAGGAAAATTTTGATGTTTACAGTCAACATTGTGTTCATTAAACATGAACCCGAAATGGGCTACTGAGATTTAGTACCATGTCAAATACATAAAATCGATTTTCATCTCCCATTATTTGCGAATCAATGGAGCAATTATTGCAAATAAGGAATACTATTCAAGTTTCAGTCGGATTTGATGGGAATGGTATACTAAAGATTAAAAGAAGCTCTAAATACGCAGTCATCGTTCGGATAAGATCGAAGCTATCATTTATGTAGGAGAGGCAGAAGCACTGTGCTCCACTTAAGGGTCAACAGTTGCGAAGGGAATTACACATAACAAAGTTATGACTAAGCAAAAGTTCTTGACACTCTCGTTAATAATAAGAACACACATTTGTCCGATTGTGAGTTGGAACTTTCGCAGTATATTCCTATTCTCTTTTATTGTTAAATATTGCTATTATGAGGAATTAAAGCCTATTCTTTTCCTTTTCAATTCGATTATGTTACAATACTACAATGATAAATCCACTCCTATTTCAGGAGGAATTATTTTATCGCAGCTGTTAGTTCAAAATATTTGGATGGCCTCTAAATCAGCTTTCCCAGCGGTAACAGCAACTCAAAAATAGTAGTGGTATCTTAAAAAGTTGTAAGTATTCTGACTATAGGGCATTCTGCAAATTACCTATCCAAATATGAACACTTTTAAAGGATTCTTACTAACATAATTTAGTAGTCATAACGTGGTCCCTTTCTAAATATTTCTTCGTGTAAGGAGTGTGTAGAGGTGTGCATATATCACATACCTGCACGCATATGGGTAACCCTATATTGGACATGGCGCGTCAAATACACTAACGTGCCATCGCCTTCTTTTTTTCGAGGTATGGTTCAAATCTGCTTGCTATTTTCCGGGAAGCTTGCAGTCTTCTTCTACATTTCTGCGTCACGTATGTTAGCTCTAGGGCGTTCCTCTCATTGGCAATCCCGGGATTGTGGGTTCAATTCTAAGGTATAGTCAATAATGGAGTTCTCTGTCTTCGTTTATGAGTGACCTGTCCACTTCCTTTTCTGCTTTCTGATAAGTACGTCAACGGAGATCAAGTCCGTATGCCGGTATAATTCCTTGAATGAGATTGTGTTGGGGTAGATTATCTCCCAAGAAATAACATTTTAAAAAGTTCACTTTAGCTCACTTGACTTCTCATATTTTTCCATTACTTAAACTGAATGGTTGAGACATTTCGGTTGAATTTGTTTAGGTTTCTAGGAAGATATCTCACGCGGGGTAACTTTCATTTTGATTCCATCTGAAGTAGTTTCATATTATTATCATCGATGTTATCTACTCACGCGGACGCTTAAATCCCCAGTTGGGATGTCATAGTTCCAGTAACTGCTAATGCTTTTTTCTGTTCCTTGCGCTGCGAAGAAAAGTAAGTAGATTCTTGAAATCTATTCCATATTCAGTACCCAGAAACATCCTGAAATTCGGTTCAAACGAAATTTCATGGTAGACCTCCGCCTTTTGATTACTCTGACTTCTTGAGGTCACTAGGTAGAGTAATTTGGGGGTTCAATGCCCAATTTGAGGGCTCATTTGAAATGATTTGATGATGAGTTTTCTAAAAAATCTGAAAATTATCGAAAATCAAGGGGTAAATGGTGTATGTAACATCACAAAAGGGATATCACATTAAAGTGTAATATCACGTTACCGTCACGGAATGCGATCCAAACATCACAATATCATTTGATATTACATCATTACGTAATATCACCGCGTCTCTGACGTGATAAATAATGGTTTGTGTCCGTGTGGATGTGATATATATTTCTACCTTCTAATAAGATTGTATTTGATTTTCATTGACATCACACTTAATGCTCTGATCAAAAAGTGATAAACCTACAGCAGCGATACTACATGAATACGAATAAAAACATCCGAGGTGACCGGGATTCGAAACTGGGTTAACGACATCCAGAGGCTGGCGCTCAACCATGGGAATTTATTAATATTGTGATTCCCTGTTCTCTTGGCTGCTATTGTCGTGGAAAAATGATTTCGGGTTGATTTCAACTATGGGGGTGGATGGCAATGCCTAGCGAAACAATAGAGACTGGATAGACTTGTCACTTATAAGTAATACTCTTTGGCAAGATCAGGATCTCTTGTTCTTCGCGTGTAAAAATATTTTACTACTGCTCATTTTCTTCTCTTGCATGATGGATTCATTCGTACCTATTTGGCGTTGCCTTAGGGGAAACCGAGGCAAATCGTGACATTTTGGGTATGCGAATTTTGACTCTTATAAATAAAAAAAAATCACAATTTCATTTCAATTGTTCAACCCTCTACTTTATACGAAAAATTTGTGTGTGTCTTTCCTATGATATTTATCCAAGATAGAACATAAAATATCAGACCGTGTCTCAAGTTACGAATCACCGATACCGGAGAAAATCGTGATAGAGGTCGGGGTAATTCGTGATACTGTATTTAATTAATTGTTATACTCAAACCTAGCATGACTTTAGCAATTTTATTTGAATTTTACAATAGCAATGTATTGGAAAAGCATATTTATTGACCAAATTTTACTTAAATCAAAATGGAAAGAAAAAAAAATGATTAAGAAGTAGGTACTTCAGTCATCATGAGGACTATTACAAATGTTTTGTTTTAACAAGAAATGTTTTTATCATCATCAGATATGTCGTAGACAACTTTTCTTGGGCGTCCGGGTTGTTTGCGAACTGCCTGATTTGCGAGAGGATCCTTCCCCACATTCTTGTTGGTTTTCTTGCATTTTTTTGCTTCCTTTTCCACCAATGCATTCATTTCAGTAGAGTCAGCCAGAATTGCAATCTTTCTGCGTTTTTGACCTTTTTTGTAACCTAAAGCATTGCTTTAGGTTGACGCCCTTGACCGTGGTCGGTCATCTTCACTCTCTACTCTATCAGTGACATGACCGGCGAGAAATCAATTTTTGAAAACTATCTGGATTCAGGGAAAAGATTCCTGCCGCTCTAAATACAGAGGTTATGTTTGAATTTGTTGCAGCCGAGGGCAACCCAGAGGTGACAACCGAAGGAATACCATATATTTTAAGTCATCATACTGTAAGTTAGCCTACTTGCGTTCCTAGTATTTCGTAACATATTCGATTTCATTTTCATTTCATATCGTATGACGCCATCTAAATATATTTCAATGTTGTCTCCAAAGAATTATGATCTTCCTACTACAAAAATCTACAATTTTCGAGGTAATATTCGCAGACGAACTTATCAATAAACCAATTAAAATTTAAGTCCCCTGGAGTTTATGTAAACAGTATTCTCTCAGTATCTACAATTTTCCCTACACAGATTTCCTGAGCAAAACCACTTCATTTTTTTCAAATGCATAATAATTAGGGCCGGCAATGAAATTAATTTACTTGTCAAAATCATTTGACAAACTTATGAATGATTATAGTGCGGGAAAAGGCACAAACACTAGGGAGATCAGCAAGCACGGTAAGAAACAGCCTCCAGAAATTCAACCGTAAGGGAAATTTTGAAGATTTGAATTATTCACCATAAATACTAGGGGACCGCTGTAATAAGGACAAGAGTCTATTACAATGTTGTTTTGATTATGCAAATTTCTAGCTGAATAATGAAAATGGAAAAAGCGAGGATACTTTTGTAATTTGTGCGCCAAATAAAGTAGAAACGAGAATTAAGGGTGTGGACCATCTTAGAGTGAATTAAAAGCGCAGGTTATATAAGAAATTATGTACCTCATTGGGGAAAGCAAGTCATTGGATTAGAGATTCAATTTGCAAGAAAATTGGTAGATGGCTCAAATCCAACGAAGTTATGAAAATAACTTTTCAATTGGCGTATTCCTGTGTTAACATCCACTTGATGACGGCTCGCACCAAATGAGAAAAACTGTCTCCTAGTTTTTTTTTTTGTACACGGATTTTGCAAAAAAGGAATGACGATTTCTTCCAGAGCACTGGTAATTCATTAGATGCTACCTAACCTCTGCCTTAAGAGTAGCGTGACCTGTCGTTGCGAGGTGTTGTTTGCTCCTTTATATTATCAGTATATTATAGAACTAATTTTATTTTTGGATTGAGGGAGAAATACTCCCTCATATTCCCCCAATTGATTGATGATTGAGTCTGTTGGCTGAATCATAAAATTTTGCAGTAATACCAGAATAAAACTGGAGGATGATACTGGGGATTTTCGTGGGAAAATGTACAGCTGCCTCTATTAACACTTTGCGGAAACATGGCATTTTGCCCAAATAGTCACTCCAATCAGCACGATCACTCGCGAGACCATTCAACATTAACAACGGTCTAAGACAAAGGGATGCCCTGAAGAAATTGATTCACAATGCAGATGTCAAAGCAAGAGGCACCATCCTCTTCAAGTCCACCTAACTACTGGCCTACGCTGACGATATTGAGATTATGTAGTATATGGCGGCAACGACAGCGCCAACGAACAAAAAAACAAAAACATCGAATCGCAGTGGTCAAACCATAAACAATAAAGTTAGGAGTCTACAACTTTGAGAACGTTGAAAATTTCTTCTATCTATTTCAGCTTGCAAAAACTGTTTCGTTCGAAACATCTCATCATAGGGTCAAAGTGCTTACTGTAGAAGGGAATGATCTTGCCTTATGTATTCCTCAGAGACCCGGGTCCTTCGCAAGAAAAATTGCCAGGACGTCAGATAGTTTTTAGGGATATCACATTGGTGGACCTTCGCGCAAAGCCGGGTTGCCTGAAGTTCCTTGGTAAAGCAGACCAAAACCGGATACGGGTTATTGCGCCGTTAATGATGATGATTCCCTCCAATCACTTACTTTTCATTAATTTCACTAACTTTCGTAAAACAAACTATGTGGAATACAATTCACCTTCCCCATATTCCCCAACTGATTAGCAAAATAGCCTAGAAGTGCGTCTCAAAAGAATTTAGATCGGTATAAATAATAATAATAATAATCGTTGGCGCAACAATCCATGTTGGATCAGGGCCTTGAAGTGTGTTAGAGCACTTCATTCAAGACCGTAACGGTACACTAGGAGGCAATGTGGTCAGCATTGCGCTCGCCCGAGATTATTACCCTGATTTGACTCAGGTACTCATTCACGATGCAAATTCCATTGCCACCAGTGAGATTTGAACCGCGACCTTCCGTACGACAGCCTTGCGCTCTAACCACTCAGCTATCCGGACACAATCGGTATAAACCGTCACTAATTTCCAGTCTATTTATTTATTTAATTAAAGACAATACACAGAATTAGTTATATATTGTCGTCAGAGGAAGGAGCAGGTAAACGGCTAAACTTACGCCTTAAACTAAAAAAAGAGGCAGAACGAAAGGACCCAAGCTGGAGGGTATACAGCAGCATAGTCTCGGGATCGGGACAGACCGGGTGAATTTACATTGTACAGCTTCAAGAGCGCGGCGGTCACGGTTGCGAAAAGGGGACCTGACTATACAGCAAGCATGTTTCTGACAAGGAAGTTCAAAAGTGTTAACGAGGGTTGGATTGAGGTAAAGTCGGAGGAAGAATGCGAGATAAAACCAGATATTTGGGAACCTCGATTCATGATGTCAATAAAGTGATAACTGAAACGAAGTTTGTCATCGAAGATTACACCGAGAACTTGAAAAGAGGTCAATAGTTAAAAGGGTTGTCCGCCAAGAGAGTAAGGAAAATATGTTGAGGAAGGTTTCAGTGAATAGCACATCTAGTGGCACTTGCTGACATTTAGTGTCAGCTTGTTAACCGAGCACCAACCGGCCAAAGTAACAAGAACAAATAATTTAAACAGGTGACGATGAAGAGGACGTCATTGATAAAAAAAAACAGGAATAGTAAGGGGCCAAATATGGAACCTTGGAAAACACTAGGGGAAGCAGAGATGTCCATGAAAAGAAATTCATCATCATCATCAACGGCGCATCAACCGGTATCCGGTCTAGGCCTGCCTTAATAAGGAACTCCAGACATCCCGGTTTTGCGCCGAGGTCCACGATTTCGATATCCCTAAAAGCTGTTTGGCGTCCTGACCTACGCCATCGCTCCATCTTAGGCAGGGTCTGCCTCGTCTTCTTTTCCTACTATAGACATTGCTCTTATATACTTTCCGGGTGGGATCATCCTCATCCATACGGATTAAGTGACCCGCCCAGCGTAACCTATTGAGCCGGATTTTATCCACAACCTGACGGTCATGGTATCGCTCATAGACTTCGTCATTGTGTAGGCTACGGAATCGTCCATCCTCATGTAGGGGGCCAAAAATTCTTTGGAGGATTCTTCTCTCGAACGCGGCCAAGAGTTCACAATTTTTCTCGCTAGGAACCCTAGTTTCCGAGGAATACATGAGGACTGGCAAGATCATTGTCTTGTGCAGTAAGAGCTTTAACCCTATGGTAATGACTTTTCGAGCGGAACAGTCTTTGTAAGCTGAAAGCTGAAATAGGCTCTGTTGGCTGAGAACAACCGTGCGCGGATTTCATCATCGTAGTTGTTATCGGTTGTGATTGTCGACCTTAGATAGGAGAAATTGTCAACGGTCTCAAAGGAAATTCTGCAGGAACAATATGAGAGATGATTGAGATGATTGAAGCGGAAATTTGAGTTATCGGAAAAGGGTTTCATTGTGTTATAAGTTCCGTGTTATGAGTTCCGATTTGAACCCATAGTAAATTTTTTTTGGGGCACATATATGCTGAAGTCGATTAAGCACATAAAAAAAATAATCTTGAGGATATGCAAAATACTCAGCTAGATATTCTCTCGTCGCTGATAAAAAATTTTCATTCCAGATTATAGGAGCGTCAAAAAAGGCAATCAAATCCTAACCTATTTATTTTAGTAGTGTATTGTCCTAAGCAATTCCAAAAGTGAAGTATACTTATCAATGGAATAATAAATGTACGTCCATTATGTCCACGTGTAGAGTAGTAGTCCACAAGTAGAGTAGCTAGAAAGTTAGAGGGAGGCAGGCCTTCCCAGTGCTAAATAATTGCCGGCTACTTACTTGATTGAAGTACATGGTACATTAATATACATAAGTAGATAAAGTACAATATACGTTTATCCTATAAAAGATATTTTTATTTATATCTACTACCACTAACTTGTTTCCCTTTGGTTCTTTTTCAAAGCCATTTATGCAAAGCTCAATGACCAAATGATTGATATTATCACGCAGCAAATGAGCAAGCAGTTGTGATATGACCTGCAGGCAAAATAGAATGAAGGACGTTATCGGTAACAGGACAATCGAATTTATTTGAGATTTCACCCCAGCAACTTTTCCTGCATCGGAGGACTTTAATAAATTCTATATTAACTATGCCGCAAGCCTAAACAAGAATTTTATGAATGATTCCTGGAGTGTTTGCACTATTGTAATATATATCGTGTATTCAAATGCATTCGGAGCAGGTATTGATTTGCTCCTATTTAATGAAACTTATTATCTGCACCATTGACTTTTGAAGAATAATTTAGACTGTTACGATTGAGCCTTGAGCAAGCTTTGTCTCCCCTTTTCTCGGTCGAGCGATCGTGTCCATCAATTTCGAAACCAATCAGCGTATAACTTGCCTTTTCTATTGAGTTGAGTTCTCCCATCTTTTTGGACTTTTCCAAGCTACTCGTCAACCTTCCTACTTATATTTAAGTACGCGCCTGAGAATTTTTCTGTCGACCATACGCTATGCATTTTCTTTCCACTGGAGTTTGGAATCTTGATATGGATGCCGCCAGACGTCGTCATATAATAAGTAAAATTTACGGTTGTGTCTCATTCTCCACCCGTCGTTCATCATCACTGGGCCTAAGATTCTCCTAAGCACTTGACTTCCGAAATTATTAATTTGTGTACTCCATGTACTGTGTACTGCCTGGTTCATAACCTACTTTTAGGCCAATTTCTTTCGCTACTTCTTCAAACTTTAGGACCAGAACAGGATTTTTATATTTATATCTGGAATGATTTCTACCGCACTGTCCTTTAGTTCCATTAGCGTCATTCCGATTATATACTCCAAAGCGATGTTGAACAATGTTGGAAGCACGGACTCCAGATTAAAAGAATTCAGTGTATATTATGGAGTCTGCTTTGTATCTAGTGAGTTGGTTTTGAGGGTTTACTTGAGCGCTAGATTGACTTCTTGTCATTTTTGTACAGTACCGAGTGATCGATTCTGTTGTATGCTTGTTTGAAGTCACTGAGGATTTAATGGATATCAGCATTATATTCCTAACATTTCTCCAATTTGAGAGGATATCTGACCAATCGTTGACTTAACACGATGAAATTTTCCTTGACATTCGCCAACATTGTTTCTTGATGAGGGTTCGAACCTTCTTTCGATTATTTAGGATAGCACTTGTATTATGTAGACAATAATGATATCCCTCTATCTCTCGCAGCAAGGTATACAAATTTTTTTATAAGTAGGACTAATTATACTTTTGGGTCAATGTTCCAGCATAGTTTCATCAGAACCGATGTGCGAGCTTCTGAAGCTGGTCTCCATCTCCATTCTCCTTGGTTTTAGTAGTTACGTAGATACTCGATCCACACTCGTCTTTGATGTTTTGTGAGCATTTTACATTGTTGACTTCTTGGACTGTTAGTTATGGGAGAAGTGTCGTTACGGCTTTTACTCCTTCGATGTGCGAAGATTGTATTGTAATATTACATATCTTCTGAAAGAATTAGGCCCATCGATTTTTAATTTGCTCCATGTATACATTCTCCCCTTTGTCAGTGCAAAATATGAATCTGGGCGGCAACCCTGCCGTTATTGTTTTTGGAAAGTTGAAAGTGAATTTTAAATTATGTCTCTGTTGTTCTTATTATTCTGTTAAGGGTAAGTCGCACCGCGTCCTTAAAGAACTATTGTGCCCCTTTTAATGGTTATAGTGTACCTATTGATCATAGTATCTCCAGCAGGCCTATAACCGTCAGGAACTTTAGTATGTTCCCTACTTCCAGATCTTTCAACTTTGCATCTGGTATTAAGTGTTCTCCCAGATGCCTCGACCTACTTTGCACATGCGCTGGACACTTTCCCAGGACCTGTATAGAGGTTTCGTCATACTTCTCACAAAACCTGCAGGCAGTGTCCGTAGATATCCCTAGCTTCCCTAGGTGATAGTTCAGCCGACAATGACCAGTGAGAATTTCACTACGATTCGGAGGTTCTTTTTGGTGAGGTTTAATCAATCCTTTGTGCGCATGGGTTCGTATCCCCCAATAAGCACCCTGGACTGCTCCATCCCTGATAGGCCCGCCCAGTATAGTTTCCTCAACCGATCCTTTTCGTTTCTTAGAGTCATATCCCTGAAACCTTTCCGATTGCACAGAAAGGTTCTGGCCTGGATAAAGGCGTTCCTGTTCCTTTCTTGGCTAGTTCGTCCGCTGCCACGTTGCCTTCCAACCCAGCATGGCCTCGAACCCAAAGTATGTTATCCAGACCTTGTTGGACGAGTCGAGTATATTCAGTCTCTCAAGGCATTCCCACACCAGTTTAGAGTCCTCCTGGTTGCTCTATTATTTTTCTAAAGTGATAAATATGAGTTTAAGCTTACCAAAAATTCAATTTCGAGCTAATAACCGTTGTAATTTAAGTGGTCACGGCAATCAAGGTAGGAAGGCCTAGTCATTGAATTTGTCTAATAATTTTTTGAGAAACTTGCAAAAAACTGAGAATCTCTCATCTCCATTGGATTTGCCTGCGTTGGTGGCATCGGCGGAACCAGCTTAATAATCGTAATAATCTTCAGGTGGAAGGAAGTTTTGTTTGTGTTGGCTTTAAAACTGGCAATCAGCAGGGTGCGGCATACGTATGCAGAATGCCTTTGATCGTGCCAATTATATAATACTATGTGTATTTTGCAAAATCCGCAAACGTCTTGCCCACATAATATCTTTGCATGCTCTCTTGCCGGTAATTCGAATATTGAGCCCGATATCAGTCAGTTGATTTGCATTCTAGGCTCCGTAGGTATTTGGATTTTGTAGCAACTAATTGTGGCTTGTCAACAGCTTTACTTGATTGGAAAACAAAAAGCTTTCCACAGGAGCAAGTTCTAAAAATCTGCTTATGCACCCCCATAATATGTTCGGGTAAGGTTCTATACTTACATTATGACTACAATATCACTCGTATGGGGCTTCTTCTTCTTTGAGCGGTCATACAGCTCCATTTAATAGTAAATTAAAAAGTGGTCAATACACTTGGTCTAGCTGAATACATTTTTGTAAATACTGTAACCGAACTTAGAGTCTCAAGCTCAGACACGAAGTTTCACCCTAAAGATGTGAATTAATAAATTGAAGTTAGGTTGATAGTATCAACTATGGTCCGAAGAAATATAGATTAATTCGACAGAAAAGGGAAGTAGAAATAGAAAAGCAAACCTGATGTTTGACTATCGAATAATAAACAGATACAGAGCGACAATTGGAACTAGTCAGCATCTGGCTGGTATCCTTCAAGAGGAGATTTGCTTTTACATTTCCATATGTTAAGGATTATATTTGGTTGTCGTTGCCAGCTTCAGTTGGATAGTCACGCCCTTTTAACAACGAAATTCCGCCTATACTGAATACTTAACCGAAAATGAATTTACAAAACGACTAAACAAAATAAACTCCTCGAAGGAAACAAGAAAAATAATTAACACCGCTTGGTGTTTGCATAATTCATCCAATGATAAGCACCTCTGAAAATGCGCCAAAATGTCACCCACAACTCGAACATTACAAATAAACTGTGTTAATGTCTTCCTTCATAAAAATTGAAATAGACAGATTTTCCACATTTACGTATGATAGGACCCATTCAACTTTAATGCCGTCCTTCGTCTTCCAATACAACTGACATTTTCACAGGAACGTTTCCATGAATATCGAGAATTGGTAATTTGAAATTCAATGATGAAATACTTTGATAATTCGTTTTTGGGGTTCCGCGGGCGTATTATTTGTGGAATAATGTGCCTACATAACGATCAGCTACCGTAGGTGCTCTACGTTGCCGACTTCATTCAAACGTAGAAAGGCGCCCTGCAAAATGCTAACATGCAAATAGATTACATTTTGCATACATTTTAGTAAATAGATACTTTGATGAAGGCTGTTTGGAATAAATTCGAGAATATGTATCCGTTTACGACGGCAGGATATAAATTTTTAACGAGGAATTGAAGGGATATCTATGATGATTTGATTTCGTCAGCTCTGGGTGGCAAGCCACTCGGAGGGGTAACCAATTTTAGACAAGTTTTATGTTCTGCATCAATTGTGGCATATGTCTGTGCCGATTATAAACACAGGATATCGAAAAGTCCTGACTTTTTTAAGCGGAAATAATAGGTTTTTCATGAATCATTTATAATGTTTATTTTTTAATTCGTTTCATACACATCATATGTTATTTGTAAACGTTTAGTGTTTAGATGTTTTGGGATGGTTCAAATAGTTAGGGTTGCTGAAAAGTCCGTAGGCTAACACACAGATGGCAACACTAGCATTAAATCCACATGACTTTTTAACACTAACCGTCAAAAGGCACGGGTAAATTTGGTAACTGTCGGACTATTAGCTTGTGGGATAGACCATTTTGAGTGATGCAACTTTTGTTAGTTTGAAGGAAATGAATAAAAAGGAATTTCGCGTGTCAATAAAGTATTGTTTTTTGGCTAAAAAAATACTATTGAAGCAAAGACTTGGCTCATTATTCGGACTTTGCACCTGGAAACTTAACCATTGAGAGTGAGTGGTTTGCTGAGTTTAAATGAGACGAAATGAGCACTGCGGACGGTGCACGCTATGGACGCCCTAAAGAGGCTGTGATCGGTGAAAACATAAAAAAAGTCCACAAAATAATTTTTGATGACCGCAAGTGAAGTTGATCGAGATAGCCCAGGCTCGAAAGATACCAAAGGAACTTGTTGTTCTGTTTTGTTTTACATCATCATCATCAACGGCGCAACAACTGGTATCCGGTCTAGGCCTGCCTTAATAAGGAACTCCAGACATCCCGGTTTTACGCCGAGGTCCACCAATTCGATATCCCTAAAAGCTGTCTGGCGTCCTGACCTACGCCATCGCTCCAGCTTAGGCAGGGTCTGCCTCGCCTTCTTTTTCTACTATAGATATTGCCCTTATAGACTTTCCGGGTGGGATCATCCTCATCCATACGGATTAAGTGACCCGCCCACCGTAATTTGAGTAAAATGAGCCGGATTTTCTCCACAACCGAACGGTCATGGTATCGCTCATAGATTTCGTCATTGTGTAGACTACGGAATCGTCCATCCTCATGTAGGGGGCCAAAAAGTCTTCGGAGGATTTTTCTCTCGAACGTGGCCAAGAGTTCGTAATTTGTCTTGCTAAGAACCCAAGTTTCCGAGGAATACATGAGGACTGGCAAGATCATAGTCTTGTACAGTAAGAGCTTTGACTCTATGGTGAGACGTTTCGAGCGGAACAGTTTTTGTAAGCTGAAATAGGCTCTGTTGGCTGACAACAATCGTGCGCGGATTTCATCATCGTAGCTGTTATCGGTTGTGATTTTCGACCCCAGATAGGAGAAATTATCAACGGTCTCAAAGTTGTATTCTCCTATCCTTATTCTTCTTCGTGTTTGACCAGTGTGGTTTGATGTTGTTGATCGGTTCGTCTTCGGTGCTGACGTTGCCACCATATATTTTGTCTTGCCTTCATTTATGTGCAGCCCAGGATCTCGCGCCGCCTGCTCGATCTGGATGAAGGCAGTTTGTTTTAGACAAAACCTTAAGTCGGAAGCTCGCGCTTCAGATATGAAAGGTTTTGTTGACCGTGTATGTATGAATATTAGGGTACATGATGGTGCCACTTATATATAGCTCTTATTGTATATACTTTGATATTCAATTCGATTTGGCTTTGACATTTTATCCTACTGACGGGAAAGAGGTAATTTCACATACTATAAATTTGTTAATGATTGTAGGATTTTTATGAAATTTTCCAATATCCTGCTTCATATTAAAATTAATATTATCAATATTACAGCACTTTTGCAGATCTAGGATTAACAACAACTTAAGCGGTGTGTAGTAAATTTTCAAATAGTAATGTGCGATGTATGTGTTGAGTAGTTTCTGAGAACGAGGCCTTGACGTAATTGACGCATTTCGCATTCCTGTCCTTTGTATCCACATGGCTACATTCCGTGAAAATGGAAATGGAATTACAAGAAAACCTTAAAAAATAGTCAGGAAAATCGCCATCGTTTAAATTCAACTCCTGCAAGCTCCAAAAATGTCAGTATCTCAATGATAGAAACTGCGAAGGACTACTATTGTGTTACCTACGATGGCCAGTTTCTGATTCCTTCATTGTATAATAGATACTAACAATATCTAAAATATCAAAATTGTTATAATCATTCTATAAGTTGCAGGATGCATGAAATAGCTATTAAATTAACTATCTGTAGTAGTGTCTATGTTGGGCTTCAATTGTCTTTCCTCAAACAGTACCCAAACACCAAAAACCCTGTAATATCCGCGGTTTCTCGATACAAAATATTTTATTTCTTGTCTGGAGTCGAGCTGACAGATATATTCTTTGAATTTATGCAGCTTTCCCCCTTCATATACCACATAGCATTTTTCTAATCTTGTGTTCACCACCTCACTTCCAATCTTCTATATCGCATCTGGATTCAACTAAATTAACGTCTTTGGCATCCTTTGGTATACTATTTAACGTTCAATAAATACCTATTTTTAAGTGATCATGTTAATTTCATTTCCAAATTTGTACCCAAACCTGTTAATGTTCAAATCTCCCGAAACTCTAGATTTTATCTAATAATCATATTACTACGTTTTTTACCACATATAATTAGTAATCCTTCTTTCTAATAGTTAGAAACGAACCGCTATGTACACGCCCGTCCCAATGTGAAATAAAGAGCATCTTACTTAACGAATCGATGTAGGCAATGGAGAAATCTCATTGTGTGTAAGCTTGTGATGCGCCAGTGCGGCGTGGAATATTTTGTAACCAGTAAAAGCCGCCGTTAGAGTGTGGAACGTGAGTGTGTTTTAGTTTTTAGTTTATTCGCCTTATCGGGAATTTTACAAATTGTTGTCTCTGTTAAGTGATTGCTGGATAAGACGTCTGGCGATCCGCCATAAATAAGTTTTCCGGCTCAAGATTGCCCTAATCTTTGAAAAAATCTTTTCAGTCATATTTAGGAGTGAACAAAACCTGTTTTTACACTAGGCATAATTGGGGCTTAGGTCATGCCATGTAAAGGAACGATTACCACCTGATGCAACTTCCAGCATAAGGTAGAGAGGCAAAATGAGAAGCCGATGAACCATAAAAGTGTGAGAATGTTTCTTCCCAATTAGTGAGGCCAGCCATCAACTGGGAGCAGACTTCCTCAATCCCTTAACAAAAAAATGAAAGGTAGGTTTCTTCAATGATGATAAACAACTTAAAAGGTTAAAAGGGGTCGCTTTCCAGCGATTTTGACTCAAAAGATAATTATATTATATACCGCAGGGCTTTTGGACAGATTGCTACTCACGAACTCTGTATGGTGATCGCCGCACATTCACTCATGGAATCTTTCCTCCCTGTTCAGAGATCCTCAGCAACAGGGGGACACACTGTCCAAATATAACATCGATATAATTTAGCTGCAAGAAATGTCCTGGCCAAGAGTGATCTTTTGGGGTAGAGCGAATATATCAGATCCATAATTATAGCTACCATCTAAATACTGCAGAGTCGCAAAAAGATGTCTTCTGCGAGTCAGTGCACCGACCCCTCGAAATCCGCCCCAAGTATGTTGCTGAAATCAAAGTTTGACATTTCAACACCACAGTGCGGAGGAAGCCTGTATTCAGGCGATGCGATGGCGCACATAGCTTGCATAAATATTATGCATCAACGACAACAGATTGCAGACTCTGCAACCAACAGTGTTAAACAAAATGGAGGATCAGATCGACAAACAAGCAATATAGATTGGGATACCCATTTCACGGGCATGATGTCCCGGCTCGAATAATAACATTACTTCAAATCTTCTCTGAGGATCAGGCGAGAATAAATACTGAAACAATGCAAAATAAAGACTTGCATTTCGTTATTGTGTAGCTGAAGTACTGCTCCGTAAATGAATAAAATTTTTTCAACGTAAATGTTCTACACATTGATGCACTCAAAACAAGCCCACCGTTATCCCCCCCAACACTCCCAAGGATCTCAAGTTTCCAGAATTTTTCCCTAACACAGCAGGGCCTAAAATAGAGTTTGTGACAAGGGACCCTAATGAAACAGGCACTATCATTGTCAGTGATAATTATCTGTCTAGAGCGATTTAAGAATGTTGGATCAATGCTATCCGCCGGCAAACTGAGCTTGGATGAAGTGGCCAATATGGTTTTCCTTGTGATCGCCGCATAAACAAACGTCTAAAATCTATCCCAGCGTCGCTCGCCTGGTCGCTCGTTATTTTTGTGGGTTCTGGCCGACTATCGAAGAATCGCGAAATTCATCTTTTCGATTTCTGAGTTGTTATTATTCCGAGTTAGCTACTCCACTGCACTGTCTGGGTTACACTACTTGACTTCTGCCACAGTTGTACTCATGTTTAACAAAAAAAATTTAATTATTACTTACTTTAAGGGCCTTTCAGAAGAAAATAGTAATCGTTGGTGCGACAATCTAATTAGATGAAGTGTTTTAGAACACTTCACTCAAGACCCTAAAGGTACGCTACAGGATTACTGTACCCTGTAAGAAGTAATGTGGTCAACATTGCGGTCGCTTATGATCCCTGACTTCACTTAGGTACTCATTCACAATTCACTAGACTGGTCTCCAACATCTTGTCACGATACAAATCACACTGCCACCAGTGAGAGAGAGACCAAAACCTTCCGCACTACAGCTCCATGTTAAGACCCGTGTCCTCCCATTTAATACGTAACATTTCTAAATTTTCCATAATTAAGCCCATGCTTTTTACATGTAATTTGAAAGCTAACACAATGAGGGCAATTTTTATCAACTTTGCAGGTTTGTAAGTTTAAAGTACCGTTATAATAATTTATATTAGAATATAGATGAAAAATCGATTTTGAATTTTTTTTTTGATTTTAACAGTTATATATATCTTCGAAGTGATGATGACCTTTGCAATTGAAAAAATAATCATTTATAGGAAATTTTATGAGATTTACAAAAATGGCACCAAATCTGCGATTAAATGATTTAGGGAGTGGGAAATTTTGATTCTTTTGATAACGTCAAGCGCTATAACTCGCTATAACGGTGTAAGAAGCAATGGACCAATTTTCGTAAAAAACTGGTACTATCCACCATTAAAATTTGTACCATCATAAACGGGACATCTTGTATAAGCCATGCTAAAGTATGCCTAAAAAAGTTAATAATATAATTTTATTAAAAATTGGTAATAGGTATCTGGTACCACAAGAGCAGGGATGGTAATTTAACAACATATATTCCAGGAGAATCCCTTTAGAATGTATTCTGCCAGATTATTTGCGAGTGGCAGCCATATAGGAGTCTCATGGCGGTGGTGGTTACTTTCACATCGTGGCAGTTAATGCACGGTTTCGCGCCTGTCAGCCTGGAAGCCCTAATACCACTTTGTGTCATATGTACTGTGATCTGTTATCTCCAAGAAAATTCGAATTGCGTGTCTAAAAAGGGCCGCTAGATTATGCCTACACGTTAGAACCCCATGACCTTCATAGCAGCCTTCCCCTTTCTGGGTTTATGGTTTGGATTTTAACAGAGAACGTAATTAACATTGAATTTTATATAAGTAAGGTGTCTTATGTGGTCCAAAACTGTGTGAGTTACGTTATTTACCCCCAAGATAGTTCTAGATTTAACTCATAAACTCAGCGGATCTAGTAGTGGTTTGTAAATAAAAAGTGTCAAACATACAAAAGTCATGCATCCGAACAGGAAATTCTAAAATTTTTTTTCAAAGTAATTTATTGCGTTTAGTTTCTACAAATTGTTTGTTTGGAAGCAGGAAAGTTTTGTGAAAAAGTTTTCGTAAATGGAACTTATAAAAATATACAATTTCTACATATTTAAGTTGGCATCATAATTTTGCGATAACTGCGATAAAGACTTATGTCCTTAAACAATTTTTTTGTTGCCAAATAACAAAATTTTTGCAAATATTTAAAGGATTTTTTATATACACATACATGCACTGAGGTCGTACTCACAACACCTTCTGGAGGGATGATTCATTGATGGCAGATTACCCAAGAACATTTTCGTAACTTGCCACAGGATCCGTGATATATCATTTGAGGAGTTGGTATTTTATTTATTTTTTAAGTTCAATAAAGGAAGTTGGCTTTTTAGGAAGTTTAGACAAAATGAGCAAGTTGAAGCCGCGCGATGTTCATTATGATTTAGGAGCCAATGAGTTCGGAAACAATGCAGTACGCTTTATCCAAGCACTGGTTGCAGAATTTGTAGGTAAGTGGTAATAACAAGGTGCGAGTACTGTGTGTGAGAAGTATGTACCTAAATCCAGAAATCTACTTTGTGCCAGGCAGATAGAGCGATATGAAGAGGGTATGCCAGGTGGCTTTGGGACTTCGGTAGGAGAGCCAGCTTCTGCTTCTCCAACGGACAGGAAACAGTCCTTCCACCACGCACGATTTAGATGCCTTTATGAGCTTTGTTCGGAATCCCGTCCAATCCCAAAGATTTATTATTCCCAACGCATCCACAAATCTCCTGTAATTCCTCCTCGGTCACTCCAGGGAATCGAGACGACATTATATCAAACCATTCGCTGAAGTCCACTTTCTTTGTGTTGTGGAAAAAGAATTGCAATCATTTTGGGCCAGAGTCGCATGGCCTGTCACTTATGGTAATTTTTGCTTACGAATCCTGTTCATTACATCCTTGTAGGCAACACTCCACGGGTTCTTATTTGCCTCAAGGCACAGCTGCGTACAGCAATTCCGATTACTTTCCCGCATAGTCCTCTTACGGCTGCTTCGAAGATAGTGGTGTTCCTTCTATTGCCAATATTTTGGCTTGTCTCTTGTCCTTTGGCAAAGTCTCTCCGAAAACTGCAAATATGGGGATCTCCAGTCCGTCCTCCATGGCATGCTTTTTAGCATCCGAAATGCTCGTTCCCCTCAGATTGTGGATGAAATGGAAAATAGGCTTTATAAACACAAATATAGATTCTGCTCGACGGAATTTCTGCAGAATAGACAACAAAAACTGACTGATTAAGGCAAGATTGCATTTTTAATTTATTAATTCAAAAATACCTTTGGGATAAAAAGTTTTTGCATCTGGTGCTTACATACCTCCAGGGAATCGTCGCCTCAACAAGTATATACAATTGCTTTTATCTTATTATCTTTTTGTCATATTGCTAGGGTCTAGACCCTTCTAGATACAGCTTTTATTTGATATTGAATCTGTTCTCTTGCTAAGAAAATATGTTGTATAAAATATGCATGTCTTCTATAACAAACTATCAGCAGAAAAAAATTTGTACCTTAATTCAAAGGACTAAGAGAAGGAAGTTGCTATGCAAGAATATAAAACCTGGTAGGGAAAGACCCTAATTTTGGAAAAGTTTCCAAGTTTGCGTTTATTCCGGTTGCAGGCGAACCGACAGTTTTGCTTCCAGTCTGCGGGGTTCCAAACCACTTACAACGCTCGCTAACTTACTTTTAATTAGCTCCCCTCTCGTCCATCGGTATATTGACTTGTGGTTAACTTTGTTCTACTTTCCGGAAACCCAAGCATTTTTTCAAATTGATTTTCTAGTACTTCCGCTCTATTCTATGTCTTTTTTAGAGTTTGTCTTTCAATCATAGTTCAAAGTAACCGAAATGAAACGTTCGCAAGGTCATCTGGGATAGTGATCAAGCTGGGGCCCTTCGGTGAGCTTTCCAGTTCAAACGTGCGCGACTATCTGCAGTATCCTTCATAATGAATATTGGGCCCCGTGCGTCCTCCACATCGAGACCTTAAGTCGGCAATGAGGCTGTGGCTCTAAAATTCTTTACCAATGGATTCAATCGCTATTATCGTTGTTGCTAGCTGCTTAGCAATTGCTCTCTTTCGGTTCTTTTATGCACCGTTAATAGAAGGTGAACCCATCATAGGTACGTGTTATCTTTTCAGCCAGAATATTGATAGGCATCATTCTAGGAAGTGTGAGTGCTATATCATCCGATGTGGTCCTGAGAGGATGGTAAACTCTAACAAAAATCACAGCACAGTAAATAACTGCCCAGAGCAACAGGGCGCAGCGTAAGGCAGTATGGATCTTATCTGGCTATAAGCAACCTACGAGCGCATGACGGATGCTTCGCCTAGTCTAGTATTCTCCAAAGACTCCTTTATAGCGACGGTTGTTTTAAATAGTACAGATTAATATCCATGAGATATTTTAAAGCCACAACTATAGCTGTGTCGTTGGATTATGCCAATGCCAATCCTCCCTCACAGGACCATACAGAAACCGCACTAACGACCTGACAAACATCCCAGTCTTTCATTTACTGTAGCATTTTCCAGTAGACGACCTGCTAGCCAGCCTGTGAAATTCGTTAGGCATACTGTCCAAGCCACGATAGTTGAGAGGATAGAGCTTTGGTTTCGAATCCCAGACATCAAGGGTGTCTGTGTTCGTCTTGTCTCACTGCTGTGAAATTAACACTTGCCAGTGTTAAGTGTGATGATAGTGAAACTAAAGCACAGTCTGACTCTGTGGATTCCCTATATATACTCCACTAAGGAGTGAACAGGAAGTGCTAATACTGTCGGAATTGTGGCCAGGGCTTGGTTTTCTCCAATTTTTCTGAAAATATCAAACAATTTTTCCATCGTTTCTTCGGATTACAAGCCCAAAGGTGTACGGACAACGCCTGAAAGTCTACGGACGTATGTGTGTTCGAGGTGGGGAGCAGGGAGGCAAAGTCTCTGAACATTCAGATCATAGTCGTCTATTGTAATCGATTCCCCCACCTAAGGGAATATCTGGGATTTATTTATATACGCAGGATTTCCGTTAATGGATGTAATCCTACCCCCTGCAGCTGTAGCATATCAGCACCAACATTTTATGTCTGATGCATCCATAGGCCCGGCACTCACACAAAAAATATTCCGCTTCCTCATTACAGGATGGACACCTGTTTTTCGACAGGATAGACTTTGCAGTACGTTTGTTTGGCTCTGATAGGAAAACTTTTTCGTTTAGCAATAGTAAGGTTACAATGCCCTGTGCCCTCAATGTCCATTGTTTGCCATAGATCTAATCAAATTAGTTTATGAGCTGACTTCATTACAGTCCTCTAGATAAACAAATGCAAGGGTTGCAAATCGAGTAATGTATTCAGAGCTGCGCTGGTACCCAGCCATACAGTTGTTTGTAGTGTGGCTAGTTTACAGCGAAAACTCTTTTGTTCCATTTTAACTCACTACCCTACGGATACAAGGGTGAACATCTGCGTAATGATAATAACATGGCACATGAGCTTCCCATTTCGAGGAAAAGGTCTGTCTACACAACCCATAATCTATGAGAGCTCGTTTCATCTTTACCTCTATATGTTTGTTCCGAAGGAGCTTCCTGTTTAGAATAACTCACAGATATTTCAATTCTCGTTGTCCGAGCTTCATTGATCTGTTTCCATATACCGGAGTGAAACCAGTTGCGTTCACATCACCGACTTCCCTTTCTTCGCTTTTATGTAGAGGTGGAGGAGAAGGTTTTGACAAACAAGCGGCTGAAGGTTCCTTCAGTCGAGCCTTCCTTACCCGGTTTTTCGAAGAATAAGGCAACAGTCAGGATTCTAGTTCCTTTCATTAAGTGAGTTACTGTACTATCCTCTCTGGCGAGGTAGGCCCCGCATCTACTCTATTAAAGGGGCAACCTCTGAATGATCTTTAAATGAGAATCGGAGCATGCGTTTGGTAGAGATGTACGAATTTTGAATATCTCTATGTTAACTCTATAAGCACTTCTGACTTAATGGAAACACTGCAATTAATAACAAATTTATAATAAGATTTTATAATTTATAAGCGAAGTGCAACATTGTGTACTTCATGATAAAGCAAATTTACCTATACCTCATGACGTTTGCACGTTTCCTAACATGTTTTCCTCACATTTTCGATTCGCATCTACGATAAGGAAGAGCTGAAGAAGTGGAAGGAGCGCTTTAATACAAATCTTCCCCGATGAAGCTCCACCTCTTCTGCATGAAATTGCAAGTCTCTACAATATTATTTATCGTCTACCATGAACGCCAGCAAACAAAGTAAAGCCACCAGGTTTAACGGCCACCATTCGGAACTTCTCCGTTCAGCAGAGTAGCTACGTTATCTAAATCTTAGGAATTTTTCTAATGATTAAAATAAAGAAATCATCGTTAAAAGGGACAACGCCACCAGTGCGTCAACTGAAAAGTAATTTACGTGTTTTCTGCTGTCACGAAAACATTAACCAAAGTCATCCTGTAATCGTCATCAGCATCAGGATACAACTCGAAAACTTAATTGGGGCGGGGTAACTTCTTCCCCATTCTTGAGTCTCCCGCACTGATCATTGCATTCCCGAAAAAGTATTAGATATTATTATACCTACATATTATGACACAATATTTCTAGTTTTGAATCGGAATAAAATCTCAGAAGAAGTTAAAGCCAAAAGCGCAGTCTGCCAGGGTTGGTTTTTAAGGTTTTGGGTAAAACAAAACCATATTAAAATCCGTTTACTGTCTGTCTGTCACACGAAGTTTCTTCAGAAGCGGTTGTCACCAAATTTAGTGAAAAGCTTGGAACTCTGAACACTCGCGCATAAAGTGAGTTACATCCTTTCACGTTGAATTTAAGATGGACCCCATACATGAAAAGGGGGGGTATACATTTTTTATTTCACCAACTATGGCCAGGTAAAGGCCTCGATTAATACTTTATGAAGCTGTTTTTAATTTTGACATTTGTTGGCAAGGTGGGGTGTGCCGGGGGTCGAAAGTGATCAATTCTTTAACGGACGCATTCTCAGGAACTACCCAACCAAAAAATTTGAAAAAAATCAAGCGGCTACCATTATATGGTGCCTAGGCTCCGAAGTGCCCTATATATCGATATCTGTTCAAATAAAGTTAATAATAGTATATAACTATAATTTTCAGTAATTGGCTGCAGAGCCCCACCCTCCCCCCTTGATTTCATCCTAGCACCACGAAATTTGACAGCAATGTTGGCTATACTATAAAGTGTGATCCTACCAAGGTTTATTATTGCTGACAAAGTTATAATAGGTTAAAGCTGTCACTTCTTTGCAAATTCAAGACTTTGAATGTATTGTTACTACAAAGCTCCAAACTTTCGTCAATCCATGTATGCGTCGTACTATTGGATTATTTTGGCCAGAAATAATAACTAATGAAAAACATCATCGGTGAACTTGCCAGATGCCTGCGCCATGTTATCCAGAAAGCAGAGGTTTTAATGGACAGTTCTTATTAAATGTAGGGTGATAACTAAATTATAGAGAGAGAGCTCCGTTCGGTCCTTGGATTAATATTCTACGCGAAACGTTTGGAATATTATGCAGATTTCATTTTATATATTGTAATAGATTGTATTTTTTCAACTACATTTCAAGAAAGAGGAATTAACTAAACAAAATTTATACATTCTGATTCCAGGCACATTTATTCTGCTATTCTTCGGCGTCGGCTCCTGTACACAAAGCCAAGAGATAGTTCCAGTTTCGCTTGTGTTTGGATTCTCTCTAACGATAGCTGTCGTGGTATGTAACAAAAAAATTTCCTTTTCAGCCTCTAGTAATCCAACTGACATTGTCCAGGTGGCAGGCCAGATAAGTGGAGGCCATGTGAATCCTGCAGTAACTATTGGCCTCTTGGTTATTGGCAGGATTACTTTTATTCGAGCAATATGTTATGTAATCGTCCAATTTTGCGGAGCTATTTTTGCAACATTTATTCTCTCCGTAAGAAAATATGCATAAGAATGTGATTTTCGCCAGTCATAAAGTATTAATTTCTTCCATTCAAGTTATTGGTCTCGGGTGAAATAAGTCAAGGGCATACTATCCTGAGGAGAGAAATAAGCGCCTTCCAAGGCATGTGCCTGGAATTAGCAGGAACTACAGTGCTATTGTTAGTAATTCTCGGATCTGTTGACAACAAGAAAGGTGAATTCTATATTATCCTAGCTTGAAATGTTTCGTTGATTTTAAGCCTAAGAGTCCGAATCTCCTTTAAACTTTCGGATGTTTTGACTCTTATCCTGGAGCTTATTTAAAACCTCGTAATGTTTCAAATCCATTGCAGTGTTACAGCCAATTGCGCCCTTCATGATTGGCTTAGCTTTAGCAACGAATTGCTTAGCCATTGGCAAATATACGGGTTCCAGTTTGAACCCGGCAAGAACCATGGGGACTGCCATACTGTCTAACGATTTCAGCGATCATTGGGTAATCTGATACCCACCAAATCTCACGTATTTGCATTTTACCCTTTTCTTTTCAGATTTACTGGGTTGGGCCCATTTTGGGAGGGATTTTAGGTGCTGTAATTTATGTGGTTTTCATAGAAGAAAAGAATGGATCATCAGCAGTTGGAGAGGCAGTTTAATCTGATAAATAACGCATACACTCTATCGAAAGTTTGCATATAACATATATTTATATATGTAAACGCCTTCAGCCGCAACCAAACCGACATGTATACGCACATGTATATATGTGATACATAATCATTTAATGAGTTAAGTTTTTCCTAAAGTGTACCTTTGATCATTCGACAAAAATTATACGAAATCAGCTGCAGAAGTTCGTATTTCAATTTGGGGGCTATCCATTGACATATAACCCTCCGGTGGAATGATGTAAACTTAATTAATATAATCAAAGTTCAGGCTTCAGACATGGTCTCTCATTGCTATTTCCCACAGTCATTAGACTTGAAAAACCCGTACTAAACATAAATTATTTTATTTAAATCAAATTCTTGGTTTGCTAAATAAATTAAATTAAATTTCTGATCTACCTGATCTACCTCTTTAATTGCAAAAAAAAAACCTTTATTAAAATCTGTTTACTGTCTGTGTCTCTCATGTACCTTTTTTGAAAGCGACTACATCCAATGAAAGGAAATTTGGTTCACTTTTACTGGTAGAACGGTGAAATAATGTGCACACAGCGAGTGCCATGTGGGGGCCGATTTTTACTTTTTTTCAAATGTATCCTTTTGGGATATCAAATGAAAGGTCTCAGTTAGATGAGAGATCTCAAGTTTGACATTTAAAATTAGGGAGTAAAAGGGTCAAAAAGTACAAACTTACAGTCAGACTAGACTCATTTTCAGAAAAGACCCAAATCCAAAATCTGAATGTGAACTAATATATATGTAGTACTAAAGGACCCAGGTCATTGCCACTGACAGTGATACTGCCTGTTTCATAGTGATCAGTCGGCAAAAATACAGTTTTATTCAGATTTAATCTGAGACCATGTTGTATGAGGCGATCATTCCATTTTCGGACAAATTTCTCGAGATCATTTTCACTATGAGACGCCAGGAAATCATCATATGCATAAAGCGGTGTATAGGGCGCCGGACATTGGATATCTCGTGTGGCAGCGTCCATTACAAGGACAAAGAGGAGTGGTGCCTCCTTAATGACCACCGGCAGAAATATAAGGCGGTTTTGATACACCCACACTTCGAGCTTTACCGTTCGGATCATAGTAGAGCAATTGAATTCAACGCACCGGTTCTTTAGGTACTAGGTATTGTCACACGATCAAACGCTTTCTCTAGATCTAAAAATACAATGTAAAGAGGGCAATGTTTCTCACGGTGTTTCCCTATGAGTAAACGCGCAGCGTGTATTGCGTCAGTAGTTCACAAATCCGGCTTGATTCAAGGTTATTTTAACGATGTCACGAATACGGTTGTCAAGAATGCGTTCGGAAACTTTGGTGTGGGACAGAAACCAGATCGGACGGTAATTTGAACATTTTGCTGGACTACCTTCCTTTTTTCATATTGGCACTGTGGTGCTTCCTTGTCAATCAGATGCTATTTTATCTTCCTCAATAACCCGATTGAAAAATTTACTGAGTCACAGTGTTGCGTCCCAGCTGTTTGCTTTCCAGAGCTCAGATGCGATGTTGTCAGGTCTTGTGGCTTTCCCCGATTTCAATCGATTTATTGCTTCCTTGACTTCAGTGACGCTGACAGGTGGGATTGCTCCAAATGTCGGCAATGCTTGTCGAAGTTTAAGATGAACAAATTTCTCCGTTGAAATATGCTCGAATTATTTTCGCCACCTATCTATCGCGGCTTGGGGGTCGGTAACTATAGCACCGTTATTGTCATGAATGGAGCGGGAGGTGTCCGATACCCTGTGTACATTAGGCTTTTGACAAATCGATGTAGATCTCTCTCCTCGTCCAGAGTGTGCAGTTTATCATAAAGATGTTTATAATGGACTGCTTAGGTAACGATCGCTTTTTATAAGTCCTGGTTGCCACTCATGTAAATTTGTCATTTGGCCAGGGTTTTATCGTCGAGGAAGTTATAGTAGATGTTTTTTTTCATAGACCTTTGAGTGTCGTCATTCCAAGGCCAAGTATCTCATTTAATGGACCAGTTACGTGCCTTGGTAACCCCAGGCATTGCATACGCCGCTTTGTGGATCGTGCCTTTAATTTGGTTCCACGATTCTTAAACATTCGTAATGGTTGGTAATGTAGTGAGAACATTTCGTCTTCGTTCTCATGTGATGCCAGTGCATTCTTTGCGCTGTTTTATCGGTGGCTTGATTGGCAAGATGACAATCAATGGCGTATGTTGCGGTGCGATGGTTTTATAGGGAACGGCTCTACGATCACTGATGGTGGTAAAATTTCGTTGTTTTATAAGAATATAGTCGATATGCATTTTACTATTCTTGTTATAAAATGTTGAAAGATGAGATAGTCATTTCAGGAACCAGGTATTTACCAGTACAAGGTCAAGGGTGTCCGCAAAATCGACTGTACGCTCGTCATCCTGATTGCGCCCCAAACCCTTTTCCCACACAAGGCTTCCGTTGCTGTCTGCCTTTCGCACACATGACCACCGCCTGCAATGATGATGCAGCCATTAGCAGGCACGTTGCAGGTCGCTTCATCAACTGAAAATGTCCGTGGTGCGTACGAGGTGATGAAGCGTATAGCGCGATCAGGTGATATAATAGTGAGCTTCATCAATAACTTCTGCTCATTTTTCGATAGGTCCGGCCTGCCTGCCGTGGTACTGAGGTGAATGCCTTAGCATTTTTGCAAGGCTTATGACTCAACACCATATCTTCGGATAGCTCAAGTGGTTAGAACACTGGGCTGTCGTAGCAGACGGTCGCTGTTCAAATCTCATTCGTGACAAAGATGTTTGTTATCGTAACTGGATATCGGATACCAGTCGACTTAACTGCGAATTGGGTACCTGTGTCACATCAGAAACATAATGTCGGGTGAGCGCAATGCTGACCGCAATGCCTCTTACAGTGCACTATAGTTTACCATTATAGTCTTGAATGAAGTGCTCTAAAATACTTCAAGACCCTGATCCAATATGGATTGATGCGCGTTTATCATTGTTCTTCTTTCTTCTTTTTCTTCACTCTCTGTCCCGTTCACAAGCGGAGTCGGCTCGTCGTAATCGGTTTCGCTATTTGGCTCTATCAAATGCCCGATATGGATGCAATCTCGAGGCTTTTAGATCCCCATCCAGCGTATCAAACCACCGTTATTTGGCCGGCCGTCAATTTTGATGTTCAGATCAATCTTGGCAAGTGAATTCTCGTTAGCGCGAATTGCGTGACCATACCATCAAAGACGCCTCTTTCGCAATTTTTCCACGGTCGGTTCAATCGATCCCGGATATCCTCATTTTGTCTAGTCCAACGCAACATCTTCGTCTCCATTACCGTAAGACACTATTCATTGTCTTTTATAGTCGACCAACACTCAGAACCATAGAAAGCGGCAGGACGGATGACATTGCGGTAAATTTTAGATTTGAGAGGTTCGCTGATATGTTGATCACAAAAAATACTAGTTGTGAAACGCCACTTCATCCAGGTTGCGTTTATGCGTGAAGCAATTTCATAACACAATTCTCCATTGCCAGATAACGTTGACCCGAGGTATTTCATCATCAACGGCGCAACAACCGGTATCCGGTCTAGGCCTGCCTTAATAAGGAACTCAAGACATCCCGGTTTTGCGCCGAGGTCCACCAATTCGATATCCCTAAAAGCTGTCTGGCGTCCTGGCCCACGCCATCGCTCCATCTTAGGCAGGGTCTGCCTCGTCTTCGTTTCCTACCATAGATATTGCCCATATAGACTTTCCGGGTGGGATCATCTTCATCCATACGGATTAAGTGACCCGCCCACCGTAACCTATTGAGCCGGATTTTATCCACAACCGGACGGTCATGGTATCGCTCATAGATTTCGTCATTGTGTAGGCTACGGAATCGTCCATCCTCATGTAGGGGGCCAAAAATTCTTCGGAGGATTCTTCTCTCGAACGCGGCCAAGAGTTCGCAATTTTTCTTGCTAAGAACCCAAGTTTCCGAGGAATACATGAGGACTGGCAAGATCATAGTCTTGTACAGTAAGAGCTTTGACCCTGTGGTGAGACGTTTCGAGCGGAACAGTCTTTGTAAGCTGAAATAGGCTCTGTTGGCTGACAACAACCGTGCGCGGATTTCATCATCGTAGTTGCTATCGGTTGTGACTTTCGACCCTAGATAGGAGAAATTGTCAACGGTCTCAAAGTTGTATTCTCCTATCCTTTAACTTGTTCGTGTTTGTGTTTGACCAGTGCGGTTTGATGTTGTTGGTTGATTCGTCTTCGGTGCTGACGTTGCCACCATATATTTTGTCTTGCCTTCATTGATGTGCAGCCCTAGATCTCGAGCCGCCTGCTCGATCTGGATGAAGGCAGTTTGTACGTCCCAACTGACCCGAGGTATTTAAATCGCTCAATTCTCGGCAGGTCACTGCCGCTGACAGTCATTGTGCTGTTAAAAATTCAATTTTTTTCAGATTCAATATGGGACCGTGTTGTATGAGGTGATCATTCCATTTTTGGAGAAGTTGCTCGAAATGATTTTTGCTGTTAGATGCTAGGAGAATATTATCTGCATAAAGCAGTGTATAGGACGCTGGATGTTGGATGTTCCATGTGACGGTGTCCATAACAAGAATAAAGAGGAGTGGTGAGAGGGCGCTACCTTGATGAACACAAACAGAGACACGAAGCGGTATTTATACACTCGCAAAACTTCGAACTTTACTTTTCGGATTTTGGATGCATTTTCTTGGTCGGAATAAGTCCAACTACACTACGACACGGCTGAACTCGCAATGAAAAATCGAATTCTTAGCATTAGCAGATGCCCATCCTATGCTCGTAAAGGGGTCCTCAAAGGAAAACAATGTTTCATAGTATCGTAATGTGGTTTCAGTTCTAAAAGTAATATTGATTAATCTTCGTATTTTATAAACTGTTGCCAAAGATACTCTTTGCCGTCCCTGAAAATTACGAATGTCCTTTACAAAAGTGAAAGAAATTTTCGATAGTTAAACTAAACTAACCTTCATAGTGGTATCTGACCTTATTTTGTTCAGTGCTCGAATCATTATGAACTAACGTCCAAGAGCGTAGGTCCGATAAATCTTAGCTGAGTTAATTGTAGTTACTGGTAACCATGTAGTGGATGCCTGGCTAAGGTAGCGACTTTCCTGTTAACCTTGAATGTTTTTTATGCTTCAGAATGACCTCTCGGCTGTAACATTTTGCTTTCGTTAGCGAAGCAAAATAAAGTGGTGGGAATCCCGGGATAAGAGTACTTCTATTCCGTTTACAGCATTGTACTGCATTATGCGGTTTAAAGCCCGCCGATAGTAAGTACATAAGAATATGGTGTATACAGAGTCCGTATGGCTTGCCATCATGTCCTCATGTCAAACCAGTACCAGAAAGAATATTGACTACAAGACGCCGGTTCAGAACGAGGAACACGAGGACTTTCGATTCAGAGGAGAAAAATACTTTCTACGAGCAACTAAATGTAGTCTAGGAAGTACATAGTACCCTAACACGATATTGTTATGATCGCGATAGATGTTCTAAATGTTAAGTTGACTTAGGAGTTGCATTCCAAATGTGAGCAATAAGAGAAGCATTGATATCAGCCTTAAGTCAGATTACGACTTGATGGCTGTTTGCCTTCACTTGCGTGCAACGCCCTTATCTGGTCGCCACCTTAAAAAGCGTCGATCATCTAAGATTGGAGCCACCCAATTATATGAACCGGTTGTTCAACAGTACCAGGGCTGCTTTTCTGCCCGTCGCAGAATATTAAGGAGCATTAAACATCCATCAAAAGTCCTCTTTTCTGTGGCGCAAATCAAATTGTTGTTCAAACCTCGAAGGGAGGGTAAACGCGAAAGCGGATCCGAGCCTTTTATTACTGCGAAGAATATGAAGCCCTGATATCACAGCAAATCAAGGAAAATGTAGGGTGGTATGCGTCGCGACAAAAATAAATATCTATTATTGAGCTGGCCAAGAATTAATATGAGTACCAAAAGACTTCCAGGTGGTTGCAAGTCTTTCTATCATCCAGTACATTCGATAGTATCTGTGTAAGAGCACTGCGCCACGATCCACAATCGTATAGCATCTGGTGAAGTTTTCTTGTGAATGAAATAGAAAGTTACCGTAACTTGTGGACACAAACTGCCACACAAGAATGTACTCGATGTACTCAACCGGAGCAAGGACGCTCGACTTGACGGTGTTTCTGGGGGAGTGTTTCGTGCAGTTTCTGCATGTGAACCTTCTAAAACCTTTCCCAATGGCTGATGGGACGATCATTTAGAATCCGAAAAAGGGCCCTCATTTTGATTTAATAATTTCAGTTGTATTTGCGTACGGGAAAGTAATTGTTTTGTACGTAGTGCACATAATGCGTCGATAAATGGTTCAAAATGCAGTTATGCCTTGATGTACATTAGGGGCAACTATTCTTCCAAACAATGCTAGGAAAAGTTATTACAAATGGAGTGGAACTTGGAGTCCTTAAATGATTTTATCGCGTCTCCAAGGGCATAACCAGGCTCAAAGCTGCAGCCTTTTCCTGTGGTTATATATGACCACATCCACATCATCATATTCATTCTATTATTTGCTGCTATACTCAGTCCAACCAGGGATACACACATCATTTAGTCACTGCAGGAAAAAAATGCTACCATTGGATCATATATCCCAGCCGTCAAATTCAACACCTTTCGTTTTGAACAGGCAATTTTTCCACACGATTTCATGCTATACTAAAAAACCCTCTTTAGGCCTATAAAGATTTTAATGCTTCCCTCTGATTCCCTAACTTCTACGTGTACCCCATTTCAGATGAAAACATCAAACCTGGGGATACCGAAACAATGAAAGTGTACGTCACCGCCTTTGTCTGCATGTTCGCTCACAAATCCGGTTTTGGCGACCTTCTAAAAGTTCCTGCAAAGGCCAATATAGAACAATTCTGTCTGAAAACGGCACGAATTTAGTGGGAAATACAAAGCTGTTCCAGGAACCCTGGCACCACGGGTAGTCATATGGAAGCAGGCAAAATTGAACAGCAGGCCGTTGCATATCTTGGTGGACAACAACCATGACGAATTATTAACTGCAAGAGCTGCAAAGACATTTCTGGGCCAAATTCGAAGAGGATCATTTAATTTGATGACTCAGGTACAACCATGAGCTATGCGGTATATATTAACGCGTTTAAGTTCCTATGATCATCAAGATGTAGACGTGTAATTCTAAAAAAGTCGACAAGTGGTTCCGGAAATATCAGTATATTTGGAGAAGAACAAAGTCACTAACGAATGAAAAAAATCATTTAATTCTTTTCATTAACCTAAAAATCTAAGAAAAACTCGAAAGAGAAATTCTAGTTGAAAAAACCAAGGAAACGCTGTGCGGATTCCAACGGCTAATATAACCCTCGGTTTGTAAGACGTGATTGAAAGACAAAGACTTTCGGAGGCAGCATGTTCTGAAGGCAAAGGCTAGAACCTCAACCAAGATAACGACAGTGGTGCCATGTAAGTGTGGTTGATGAGTTGAACAACGTTGTATATA
Source organism: Hermetia illucens (assembly GCF_905115235.1). Taxonomy (NCBI): domain Eukaryota; kingdom Metazoa; phylum Arthropoda; class Insecta; order Diptera; family Stratiomyidae; genus Hermetia; species Hermetia illucens. The sequence continues at coordinate 129,038,602 of NC_051850.1, read as the reverse complement.
TGCAAGAATTTCTAGAGCCACATTATAGAGTATAATGTTTTCATCCCAGTAGTCTTTTCCGTACGTCTGTTATTGGAAGGGGTACTTTAGCAACAGTATACATTTGACATTCTGAACACCCTTGCTTATCACATTTTTATGACATATCTCCGTAGCTAGAGCTAGAGTTGGATACGATAGAAAACTAAGAAATTTATCCCATGCGAGAGTGTAGGAACATATTCTGTTTATTTCAAGCCTTTTATCTGCTTCCTCTACCCTTGCCATTAATTCTCTCTAACAATGTAACATTTATCTACGACAGCATCAAAAGGGTAAAAGGGTATATGCAGCAGAGAAATATTTCGAAGATAACAAAAGTAATATATGTTCTTCCATGACATTTCCAAGGATTCCATAATTTATATCCACACGTCTTCGACATTTTGGTCAACTGTATCAGACATTTTCATCAATTATTTCTTCGTTTTGCTGGACCACCAATATCAGCTCATTCAGGAATTCTCGGCCCATATCATGTCGAAAAAACCTTCACTTGCATGACAAAACTTTATAATCTCCACGGAATAAATTTGAAACGGTAGAAAAGACGAGCGGACGGAGGACACACAATATAAGAGACATTTCCTATGGAAAAAGGCAACCCGATACCAATCCGCATTGTCCTCTAGTCAAGTTTCTAACTATTTTATTTTCCTTTGTGTGTCCTATGCTATGCAAGCAAATTGTACCCTTTGACATTGTGTATTAGAAACATCATCTAGTTTCTGGTCCCCTGGGTTATTTTATCCTTTTACCGGACACGACGAAGGACGACACTTGCTTTGAATCCCCTCTATTTTATTCTCTCTTCAATTCTCCATTTACTCGCTTTGCATTCGTATCAAATTTTCAAAAAGGACTTATTTCATTTTGGACGAAGTATAATATTTTAGTAGATTCAGAATCAAGAACAAAGCCAAGATGTTGTATGCCATCTTATGAGAAGTGTTCACAGGATTCGGAGAAGCATGAAATATAGAAAAGGATAATGGTGTGCACAATTCAGATGAAGTTTACTCTAAAGCTGAGAAGCAACTCTGAAAGGGAATTTCACTCTCATCTCATTTAGGTGACTTATTTCCACAACGAGGATTACGATGATGACAAAGGATAAGGTGAAGTAAAGGATGAGACAGTAGCACTATCTTCACTGCAGGCTCGTTTGCCATACAATTTCCTGTGTCCGTATCGCATCCTTTTGGGAACCAGTGTTTAGTAAACTTTTTAAGGTATTTTTTGCTTTAGAAAACATATTTTTAAGAGTATATAAGCTTCCAGTGATTCTTAAATTGTCTATGACCACATAACTATCCGCAGGAGCGACTGTCATGTGCTTTATAGGGGATTTATCTCAAAAGTATACTCTTGTAGACGTATATTTGTTAAAAACAAAACTAAATGACATGTGAATAAAAAAATCCTATCAGAGTAAAACTTTGAAGGTCTTTTGATTTGAATTTATCATGCATGCATAATGCTTGGTATCGTCTGGGATGGGATCCCTTACTCCATCCACGCAGATACACTAAATAGAGTTCTGCCCGCAGATACAGTTCTATCCACATTCGGCGATTCCTTGTTTACATATCACAAATATACATACATCAAGGAAACCCATAAAATTTCCTGCTTCCTTATTATGCTGCCAAGCGTAAAGAAACTGAGATTAGTTTCTGACGTTCTCCCAGAGACTTTTTAGTTGCGAGTCACTGCCATAACAAATGAAAAATATAAAGCAAAAAGATCTTTCAGTAAATGTCTTGTTCTTTTAGTTTCAAAGGATATTTTCGGACTTATGAGGGACAATTTCAGAAGGCTCAAGAGGGATACCTCGACTTCGTTAGCAAGCATGTATTTGTATATTGCGGAAGCTGCCTTCCTTTCTCCCAGCCCGGCCTCGAGCGCAAGGAGACGCAGTAGCCTTAAATATTTATGAGAACGTTTTCATAATTCTCTGCACAAGAAGCAGAGTTATTTCGCAATGAATTTTCTCCCTACCCCGAAGGAGATGGGATTCATGTTTTGGAAATTGTGTCATTTTGTGTCGATTGAATAGCAAAACTAAGACGAGCTGAGAAAATGATGGGTTTTTGCGTCCTGAATGTCCTTTATGCGATAACAAAGCAGATAGAAGAAAGTGAGATGTTTGCTAGATGGCTTAAGAAGCTTTGCCAAAAGACGAGTTAGGATTTAACTGAATAACAACGAACGCAGATGATGATGACGGTGAAAGTGGTGGTACGGTCCTAAGTTGGAATGTGATTATGTTCAGGACATTTGTTTGGTGATGTTTAAGAACTTGGAACCAGACGAGGAACAATTTGCAAGACAAGCCCCTTCCATTGTTGGGAAATTGTTCGGCTTAGGAAAACAGTTTCAGTTAATGGGAAGGAAATAGTGCTGGGTATTTTCTGCTAAACGATCCCTCCGCTTTTCTATGAATGAGACCGAAATGTGAATATCAAATATAATAGATTGTTTCATTATATTCCATGTCCTGGGTTTGACTTATGAGACAATGTCATTAAGAAATCTTTCCCCGGAACCGTAGGACGGGAGAACGATGACAAGGCAAATTTCGAGAACCTTAAATGGAATAACTCATTGAACACAATTATTCTACTTTCTTCAGTTTCTGTACTCATAAAGTAGGCTCCCATCTCACCTGATTCTAAGAATAGAACAAAAAGCTCAGCAACGATAAATGTAAAATTAATTCCAAGCAAACGTTGCGCTATAAAATGCTAATTTTATTACTTCGCACAACATCATTTGCCTTCGGTCCTGATTTTGTTGGAATCGACTTCCAAATTTATCATGTTCCACAACAGCTTGCTAACATTTTTAAACAATTATTCCAGAATTCCTCACTGCCAAAAATACGAACCTAAAAAATAGGCAGCTAATTATGAGCTCCAGAATTGAAAAGGGGAGGGGGCAACTGTATTGGGTTGCCCAATGACAGACTGCCACAAACTAGCAGAAGGTTTTCTGTGAGGACATTAAATGTTCCCTAATGTTGTGGTGGTTATGCCACCTAAAATGCCGCGCTCCATTTTTTCACAAGCAGCCCTGGCGGCGATATACTGGCTGAAATAATATTTTCGCTGCAGGATGGAACATCTGTGCGAAACTTTTTTCTGTATCAGGATTTAATAACTTTAAAAGCAGCTCACCGCGGCTAGCGCTGAATAGATTTTGGGATGGGGATAAATTTGAAAAGTTTTAACAGAAATACGTGATGTACTTTGATTTATTAAAACTCGGGATTCCGGAGTTTACACTATGCGGTAATATCCGGAGCGCTCATATGCATTAGAACTAGGGCAAGCGGTGTTGGGGCCGAAATTTATTGATTCAATTTCGGGAATGGAGGATGCATACACAGTGAATCGCGTTTTGATGAACTAACGAGCTTATGGTTGAATATTTATTAAAAATTATCCAACATTGCTATGGCCATGACTTAAGATGCAGACTTGCGACTCTACTTTACCTGTCGGAGTTCGAAGAAGTATGTACGTCACCTTCTACGTGTGTAATGAATTTACAATGAGAAATTGAATAATGATTTGAAGACATCAGGAAATTCCCTCACATGAATACCATCATAAGTTAAATAGTTTCTATTCCATTTCGAAGGTAAATAGTTATACATACAAGCATGGGAACGAGAGGGCATTCACATTGCAGATGAAAGGAATCAAGATGAATCCGGTGGGGGACGAAACGTTGTTATATCCATAATATGGTAAGGGTCAGTAACCTGGAAATCTATCAATAGGGGTCGATTTCGGAGTTATCCCACCAGCATAACAACTCTCCACATAATTTGTGCGTGGTGGCTTTTCAGAAATTTACAGTTATATGTAAAGGATCTTTGCCGAGTGATACTTCGTAGACTGCCTTTTTAACGGTTCGTGTGAAAAAAAAAACCAATTAAAATCGATTTAATGTCTGTTTGTCTGTCCGTCTGAATGTCCCACTCGATTTACTTGAGAACTTTTGAACCTATCGTCATGACATTTGATGAGAATAGGAAGTCTCTTTATATGTAGCTGTGGAGTATGTGAAAGGGGATGAAATTTTTGTTTTCACTGTGTTTTCGTCCCATTCCGATATCTGCTCAAATAAAGTTAATTATAGCATCTCATCTTATTTTACAAATTTACCCAAGAAAATATAATATATCCTAGAAGTGCAGAATTTGGCATCAGTATAAGTGATAAGATAGGACATAGTTATGAAGCTTGAAACAGATACGACAATTATCAAGAAAGTGATAAAGGGTCAAAGTTTGCGATTTCGTGTGAATTTATTGCATTCTAGGACGTGTATAACGTTGTCGAATGAAGTGAACCCTTATAAGCGCTGGTTCTGTTCATCTCCCTGTCTGTATATCTGTCATACGTATTTTTCTCAAAAAAGGTTGTGCTGATTGACACCAGCTTTGATGGAAAGGTGGGAAATGTGGGCGTCAACGCATACAGCGGATTGCATCGTTTTACATACATTTTAAGGGGATGTACAATTTTTATTTCGCCATATATGATGATGTGGGGTATCAAATGAAAGGCCTCAATTAAAGCTGGCCTCAGTTTGGAATGCAAAAATGCAAAAGGAGGAGGGCAGGGGCCGAAATATTTTCACTTTTTTCACGATCCTATTCTCAGGACTTATCCACCCGAAAAATCTGAAAAAAAAATCACGGGGCTGCCACTATACGGTACCTAAACTCCCAAATACTCTCAATAAATCCCTGTTCAAATAAATTTAATAATAGTACATTGCGATAATTTTTAGTAATTGACTGCAAAACTCCCCTTAGGTCCATCCTGGTACCATGAAATTTTGCAGTAGTATAGGCTATATAATGATCCTACCAAATTTGGTGGAATTCGCATTTTTACTAACCAAGTTACAGTACTTCAAAATGCCAGTATCATACGAATGTAAATTTTCGGAGGTAATATATGCATATATGTCTCGTGTTAGGTACTAATGGGACCAATTTCCACTCAAATATTTTTATATAAGAAATATACAAAATCTTTCATACCTAAAGCGTCCAGCTTCTGCTTTCAGACTTGTTTTCAATTGAAAATTTCGGAAAAATTCTGCTTTTTGCAACTTTTTTGGTATTTTCTTGTGCGTGTGGGGAGGACGAGGAGGAGTAGGTCCTAAGTGTTCAAAACGTATTGGGTCATTGTACTCGATGACCCCGTCTAACTTAACACCCCGGATTATGTACCGCAGAATTTTCGAATTTGATGCTACCCCGCAGCAGCTGGAATACATGCCCACCAAAAATCAGGTATCTGATCTGCCCAAAAGGAAATGTTTCGTGGTTTCTGCTTCCTCATTACAGAAGGAGTTCAAATCATCTTAAGGAATCCCTATTCTGACGGCATATCCACCTATTGAATGCCCACAATACTTCTGCATATCTTTCTGCTTTAAGACAGAATAAACTTGATCGTTTGTGTGTGATCATTCGGTTCTGACAGGAGAGGTATGGTGTGTTTAGCAGGGACTTTTTTTGTCCCAAGTTTTGATAGAAGCATAAACCATTAGGGTTCAGTCGCGGCATAAGGTAAACTGAACGCTTTTTTGCCAAGGCATCCGAGATTTCATTAGCTTTGCGCAAGATTATTCTGAGTGTATGCTAATAGGTTAGCCAGAATGCCCAAAATATTTTTGTAAGTCTTCATTCCGCTTCCTTTGGTGTATGTTGCGCTTCTAACAGCGTTCAGGTTCTGTTACTTGTCCTTATAATGGAAGGAAAAGAGCATTTAGTTTCCACCTTTTTGAAAATTATACCACTGTAGTTTTGTTTGGATTTGGCGGCAGCTCATACCTCAGACACTGAATATCAATAAAACCAACGGTGCGTAGTATAAGCTTGGACCTGTATTGGTAAATAGTAGTGAGTCGATTAATATACTGCACCGAAGTGGAGACCTTTTTGCGGGTAGCCTTTCGTTGCTTCTGTTGTCAGGAGTGGATCATCACATACTTCATCACACAGACATCTCGGCACTAGCATAGCAGAAATCCACTCAATTAAAGTATCATCGACGTCATTTTCGATCATCAAGCCTTTCAGAAGGCGCATAGTTGAAGGCCCTTTCAATATTCACGAACACCCCGATCACGCACTCGCCTTTCAGGGTTGTGCCCTTTACCTTGGAAACCACAAGATGGGGAGCAACAGGACTATTCATTGATTGATTTAGCGGATATGCTCTTAGCGTCTTGCCAAGAGTGTGACACTAAACCAGTTTTCCCAACATTTTAGAGAGAGCGATGTTAAGATGGTTTGTATGAAGTTCTGTATGTTTCGATAGTCCACTTTTCCACGTAGACCGGAGTAACACATGCTACAAAAATATTTACTACAAATCGTTCTAGGTGCATAATACTGTTCCTTTTCATCGCTGGATAAATACCATCCATTCAAGGTGCTTTGAAATAAGCAAAAGATAGTATAGCAGTTCTTGCTTTTCCACTGGTAATAACCGCTCTCGCAGTATTCCACGTAATTTTGCGACATTTTCTTGTTGAGAAGCTTGCAGAAATCACTAATCTTTTACTCCCCACTCCTGCTTCCTTTCCAAGTTGGCCCATTCATCCCTTTGAGGGAGTTTTCATTCTTATTGAATTTAGAAGCGCAATTGAGAAATCATCGGGTTGATTTCTTGAGTTTTCATGGTCCCAACCTCGATACCAGGAAATCGTTTTACTGCCTTCATCTAGTTTTAGTGATGGAATTCGTCTCTTTAAAGTCCTCTAAAAGTATAGGATTCAGAGTTTACAACTGAACTTGTATGGTCAAAGGAATCCTTTCTAGCCTAGGGAGTAGCACTTCATTCACAAGGTGTTCATTGAACTTTGCCCAATCCATTTTCTTCGGATTCCTACTGGGTATTACACTCAGCTTGCCCGAAATAGTCAGATCAATTTTAAATAACGGTGGTGGGACAGACTTTGTTTAGCACCCGCCAGTTTCTATTCAACTCTAGGTCCGTTACTTCACTTTTCTTTGGCCCACCAAGCGTTGGGGTGCAGTCCACGTTCACTGTCGTGAGACCAGCTGAACTGAAGAAACCAGATAATTTCTCCCTTCTGAGATGGCTTTGGCTGCTTCTTCAATGCGTGGGCGCACAAAGAGTTAAGAGTTCAAACAGTTGACTCCGCATACGCTACCATATCCTGCAGTTCTTCCGTCGATGGAGTGCCCAGAGAATTATAGGGTAGATACACAGAGGTTTTTCGCTTGTGGTTAGCTTAGAGAGAATTCTCCCTGCATGATTGAATGACATGACTCTTCTGTCAGAGCAGACATAACAGCTTCTAATAGAAAGAAAGAGGATTTGGCATATTGCAAGTTAATTTGTTTGTAGACATAAGTGTATATGCATGTGCTAACCTCGCTAACATTATAGTCTGCTGTGCCCAAAGTGGGTTCTGCTTTCTCACGTCTGATTTCTCTCGATATTACCATCCTTGGTGGTGTAGTAACATCCATCAGATTTTCCCTTCCATGAAGCTCCGCCTTCTTTTGCAGTACCTTTCGCTAAATGAATGAATGGAGGTAAATCTTGTTAAAATACTATAAGGAAACGAAACTATGTCCCGCAGCGTCATAGGTGTATCCAGTATGCGCTTACTTGGTTGGTCTGTTTTAAGCAACAGACTCAACTTAAGTCAAGTCATATCACATGATAAATGTTCGCATTCTTTCTATTTCAGTTCTTCTTTCATTTCGTTATGAATTGAAAGTAGATTCACTGATTAATTGTAGTGGCTGCAAGGCAGTTGGTTACAGCTGTTGATTTCTGACCTAAAATCAAAATCACTTTTTTATTACATAGGCACATTACACAGTTGACATTCCAACCCCAATAAAAATGAATTAACTTATGTAGGTCATAGCTTTGGTGTCATTTAAAGTAACGATGGACCTATCAACGTATATTGATTCAAATCATGAAGATACAAATATTTCTTGGGTCGCAATTGATCTTGACATTAATGGCTCTGAAATCTTTAATCATGAATAGAAGGGCGTTAGTTTGTAATTGAAAGAACGAAATTTATAGGAATTAAACTTCTCTTGCCCATTTTCAGCTACTGTATAGTGGTAAAGTCCTTCTAAGAAGGCATCTCTCGCAATAGCTGTCATAACGCCTTAACTGAGCTGAAGGTTCTTAAATTATTCATCGCATGATGGGGACGTAATTGAGATTTCTGCAAATCAAAACAAAGGGACTAGCAATTAAATGTTGACTGCTTCTGGAAAATCTCTCATCATCATGCATGCCTTTAGACAATATCACCTTCGGAGCTTTGATGCGTAAGCGGAAATTTAATTAATTCTGATAACAATTAATCTGATAGCTGACCTTAATTTGTCTGAGAATGTAATCATGCAATTTTGCCATAGGTGAGTTCACTTATGTACACAAACGTTGGAATGTGCATTTATATATTATGCTACTCAGCCTCGGTAGGCTAATTAGCCTCATTTACACCAAATTAGCTCGCACATTAGCATGACCTTGGGATTTATACCGGTTAAAGGAATTTGATAACAAGCATTTTTGGCAAGAAATCGATTGATGAAAATACAGTCTAGTGGCAGAAAGGTAATATTATGCTGCCTCAAATGGTTGTTGAATTGACTTGAACATTGGCAAATGAAGTAGAGACTTGCAGATTTAGATGTCGACAGGGCTGGCATATAGAAGGGGTTGGCATATTGACAAAACAATGCATTGTATCTGTGAACAATGCGAACACATACATTTTCCGAAATTTCTGGATAATTATTCGGGGTTGTTAAAAGGACAAGACAAAAAGGGATATATAAATTGAAATATTGCTTTCTAAGTCTATCCAAGTCAGTATACATAAAGCAAATAGACGGCAGCAGAATTCGCAGACTTCTACTTAAATGCATAGAAAAAAACATAATATTGCATAAAAGGTTTTGAAAAAAATGGGAGAACTCAATTAATAATGCGAACTATATGCTTTTTAGCTGTCGAAATCGAAAGAATTTTCCATTTGGTAGAGAGTACTGAAGGCAGGATGCCAAAACCCAATATCGAAATATAGCACCATGGAAGAAGACGCCGGGGTGCGTCGTTTATCCACTGAACCAGTAGGAAATGGTTACCGGATTTTCTTTAATACTTCTTCTCTAACTTTTATCCTCTATGATAGGGGGGTCGGCTTTTCTGAATCATAATCCATCTTTGTTTGATAAGACATTTTTTTGGTATGCACAGAAACTCTCAGCAAAAGCGAGCACGTAGAGAATGCACGTTAACGAACCATATTTCCGCCACTTCCCTTACGGGTTCCGCGATGATCAGGTCCTTTGTATCTCCTGGATAATATTTTGTACGGTTATGCCAGCATGCAGAAAATCTTCTTCAATATCCGTTTTGGTGGTAAATTTTTGACAGTAAAATGTAACATGTTCAGGTGCATTATCCCCCCCCCAATGGAATAATCCAATTGAATAGGTACAGATATTAAGCCATCCATCCTTCAGGAATTGTGTCAATTGTACTGTCACTGAACCTTTAATTCCTCTAAATCAATGATCATAATATAAATGCACATTGAAGAAACTTACCTTACTTTCTTCATCTGTAACTTAGCACCATATTTAAGTCAATTTTCTGCTTGTTGGATTTGGATTCTATTAGTAACATACACAGAGGAAAGAGCGAGTTTCAGATTCGAAAAGACATTGCAAAGTATTGAGAAATTGTATTTTACTGCTCCTGCCAATTCTGCTAAAAGCTCAAACCAAATGGACAATTACCAACTTTCTCGCGAGGAATTCAATGTGAGGGCGTATGCAAGCTCCTTCAGGGCTGTGAACTAAGATGCGCTAACTGCCGAGGTCTTAAGCAGGCGCACTTATGAGGGTGATGACTTGGTGGTTTTTTAAGGACGGTTGCAATATAGCGAAAATGGGGGATGGTATGCGTGTACAGCATGGGCTACGCGCATATCACTCACGACCACGATTTTCTGTAGCATGCAAGCATGAAACTAAGCAAAATCTTATACGGAATATCATAATTCTTCAAAGCTATTTGGATGCGTGCTAGGGACCTTTCTTTATCAAGCGCAAATTAAGCACGTGCGACTTCAGTTCGGTGCAATCTCACAGCTCATACGCTCCCCGCCCCTCCGCCGGTACCGCATGTTCCCTAAATTAAGATTGTATGCAGCTAATTTCAAAGCGACACACTGGTCGTTTTCAAAAATTCTGCCTTGTTTCAGCCTTCAGTTAATGGATTCGTTACAATTGCTTCAATTTCCGTCTGTTCCAAAACTCCTCCTACAAACAATTTCACCTTCAGTAAACTATCGCTATTGATGGCAATCAATGAATGTAGGGCGGTATTCTTAAATAGATGGCTGTAGTAGTTTGTCAGTTGCTTCCTACTGTTTTGACAACCATTCAAAATAAATAACACATACCACTCGAGGTTCCATACGCATACATAGTTTTTGCTTTGAAAAGTGCTGCCGAAGACCACAGAAAAAGTTTGAAGATGTCGAACAGCAAGCACTGCTCGATGATGAGGATGACACTCAAACTCAAAAGCAACTCGCAGAACAATTGAATTGTGATACAAGCGAGTATCACCTTACGTTTGAAAGTCGTGGGAAATGTTTAAAAGAGCTGAAAATGGGTGCTTCATGTATTGAATGAATGACTGCAAGAAACACGAAAAACCAGTTGTGAAATTCTGCTCGAAAGGCAAAAATATTTTATCGAATTGTGACGGGGGATGGAAACTGATACTACTTTGAGAACAAATCATTGGTCGATCGAGGCGAACCATCAACATCGACTGGAAATCACTTTGGAAAGAAAACAATGCACTGTGATTGGTCGCAAAGGTGTTAACTATTATGAATTTCTAAAATGATGTTGACATGCAACGTTACCGGCAGAAAATGATCAGTTTGCATCATGTGTTGCTTGAAAAGCAACCATAATGGGACACCAGAGACGAAAGAGTAATTTTTCAGCACGATAACGCCCCAACACACACATCAAAACCATTGCTGTATGTAGCTGAGATGTACTACCCTTCCTACCCTACCCACCAGACCTGGTGCTTTCTAACTTACACTTGTTTGGCATCAATGGGACATGCACTTGCCGAGTAGCACTTTGGTTCTTACAAATAAATCAAAAAATAGCCTGACCATAGTTCGCTTCAAAAGCCCAACGCTTCTACTAGCCAACTGTGTATCTAGCGCTAGCCAATACTTCGAATAAAGTAAATTTAACAATTTTATTCTACGTATTTTACTTAAAAAAGACGGTTTGATATTTATACACCTTATAACTCCCTCCCCTCACGCCCCCACTGATGAGTGACTACCCCGCTAAACTTCTCATAAGACTTCTCACAAAAAATGGTCTGCCCTCCGCTACAATTTATAGTCCGTCATATGAACCTTATTACTCTTACCAAATAAGGGGGTATTAAGGGGGGTCACCCCGTGTGTCGGATCCGCGGAATCGAATTTTTGTTTGCCATCAATAGTATCTAGATATAGTGTACAATATACCGACAAAGTTGTTTTTGATATTCGGAGTCGTTCGGAAATTATAGTGTTAAACACGTGATAAGTCACATGCCAGATTTATGTGGATCGCCGTAATAAAGCTCGTATTTATCGGTCCGACTGACGTTCGAATGACTTCGCTAAAAGGACAAGAATTGAAGCGAAGGCCGTATATGTATTTCTTGAACCTAAAGTTTACGGACTAGGCATAGCAGATTAATGGTCAGTTAAGTTTTTATGGCTAAAAATCGTATTCTACTTTTTAAATGCGTTTTTCTCGAAACTGCATGTTGAAAATTGGCTGCCACCATAGTCCAATATCTACCCAACGAAATTCTTTGAAATTTTCAGGATTTATTCAGAACATATTTCTACGGTCCGCAAACTAGGATAATTGCGATTGATTCAGTAGTTTTTTTTATTCATTGAAGAAGCCGTAAAAAACACCAAAATTTAAAAAAAAAAGTTGAACAAGGCACTAAAAATTTAGTTTTTAATATTTTTTAATAATCCTAGTTTGCGAACTGCAGTTAAGTCTGTACGTTAAAATGGCGTTTACTTTTTTCTCCAAGATGATCGCAGCGCCCTCTCGCGTGGCAGCAGAAAAATCCCTTTTTTGGAGATGGGTGTATAAATTGTTCTGTATTTTAATAACAAACTATGCAATCGGGCTGGAAACTACTAATACTGCTTACTATGCACGCTCAACATATTAATAAATCTATGGTGAAAAATTCGTATTTGTATGTTTCTCCAGTTCATCACAAAAAAATTTTAAAAAATCCAAAAAAAACGGCCTTCACACGGGATGACCCCATTAAGGTACAGCTATATCGATCCACTGGACAAATTGCACTTAATTGCACGCTGGCACGGATATGTGATCGTCATGCTAACTACTAGAGAAAAGTGATTATATATTACATCTGGTTTAGTAGTATTCATACAATATTAGGGTTATTAAATAGCATTAAGGATTTCAAAAGCTTAAAGTGAAATAATCATTTATAGTAAATAATTGAAAATATGTGGGGATAAGATTGGGAAATTGGGGCGGAAAAAGTGTGTAACATGAAAAGGATGAAATTGCAATCAAATGGATTCCTCTAACTACTCGACTCCACACAATAAAGGAATAATATTCTTTGTCTGTAGAGAAGCCGCAATTCTACAAGTGTTCCCTCCCGATATTTCGTGAAATTGAAGACCATTGGTAAGGTCGAAAATTAATTTGCTATTTTCCTACCAGACTTTGCTGGTATAATATTATCAAGTGTTAATAAATTATTATGTTCAAAATGAGGATCCACTGAGCTTTTTAGCCAACTGACGAAAATGCAATTTTGAAACCACATCCAGGTAATAATGTTCGATTACAAAATATTATTATTTCGTTTAAAGGCCCAAAAAGCCTCATCGTCAAAGCTAATTCATGCTTGTTCCAATTTCGTAGTGATTGATACATGAAATGTTCCCTATCACCCTCAGCCATCACGTAGCACAAACGCATGGCATGTATCTACCTCATGGACATACAAGAGGCATGGAAACAACACAAAGGAGTGACTTTTATCATTCAACATACATATGTACATACATTGCTGTTATCACTTTTGTCATAGCGCCGCCAGCAATTTCCATGCCAAGCGCTAGTGCGGCAAACTATATTGTTTAACGTACAGCATAGCTACTGCACGTAAAATTGAAACCTGACATGGCACAAACATTTGTCACTATCAATAAGAGGAAAAATGTGAATGAAATGCTGATGCCATTCTGAACCTTGCAAACAAGATCTTCCCCTTGTTCATTGTTGTTGTTTTATTTTGTGGGAAGCATCTTGGGAATACAATACGGAAGCTTTGATATAAGTCGCGCACAGCTGAGACCTCAATACATCCATTGCTCCATTGCTCCATTGCTTCTAGCAGCAACATGATTAATTCGATATTAATCGACTTGTTTTCCCGCAACATTGCAGAAATATTTTCAGTTTTCATTCAGAACTGAGGAATAAATTCTATGTTTGCCAGTAAAATGGTAAAATGTGGCGTTGGTGGAATCACTCACAGCTGTGGTAATCTTTCAGAAAATTTGATGTACAGTATGTAGCATAGTATGCGCTATGACACTTGCAACTGCGTTGAATCTTTTTACTTCATTTCATCATATTCAGGTGAAATTTTAAAGAGACCAATCGTTCAAGAAGTAGTAAAGAAGTCCTACTTTAATATTCCGAACGTCCTTCAGGAATCCGAAACAGTATCTTATCAGTCTTCGGGCTAGAATCGATCTCCTCCTCTTACGTCTATATTCGTACAACAATTTCTTCTATTTTTATCAGTCTCGGCAATAAATTCGATAGGTTGATAGAGGACCATTTAAAGCAAAGAAAATAGACTCCTCTCCGCCTACGCTTCTGGTCAAAAGAAGTCCGCTGACGATAAATCACCCAACAAAGTCAACCAATTCACTCTAATAAAGGCTGTACTAAATGCTCGTTAAAAGGCGACTTTTTCTAAAATTAGAGCGTCTGTGATTATTGTTACGTTCGCGTTTAAAGCAACGTTTCAGTTTGCTGCTAAAGACATTAATCCGTCCTTGACATTTTTTAAATTACATTATCGCGCTGTGCAGCATTAAACGCACCCACGCAATATAGATGGATTTCTGTCGGGATATACTCAGTCTTTTACTGTTGTCCGCAGGCTTGGCTGTAATCCACCGCAAGGATTTGAAGGGCTGAATTTCGAGAACCTTTTTTAACCATTTTGAGATACTCTTCTACTTTAGATAGTGTTGCCGAATGGAGGCCAGCAGAATAAACCCAACTGCTGAGAATCGATGGAAGGCAATTTTCCAAACGGCATGCTTGGGTTCAAGGAGTAATATCTTTCCAATTAAGCAAAATTGGGACAAAAGAAGAAAATTGAGTTCTTTTTAGAAAAGCTAAGTTCAACAACATCCCCTTTTTGAGCTCCATAGTCAGACTTCAACCATGAATTAGCAACTAAGCTAAATTCTGGCCTAGGAACCAAAGCGGTACCACTGATACTAAGTAGCTATTATAGAATAAAAAAATCCCCACAAAAAACTGTGAAAAAGTCCAAACAGCTTAAATCTCAGAACATTAGCATATGAAAAGTTTTGAGTTAGGTCCAATATCGTCCGAAAATCCTAAAAGCGATGTCGACCAAACACCGAAATGTGGCGCCAACTGTTTTATTATGTTTTACACATTCCATCGAAATCCTGAAGGGACTACTTTGAATTTCCTCGGAGAGAGATTTCGAGTGAAATTTTGCGTGCGAGATGCATGGCAAACATGTGACAAGATGGATTTTTGCTTACTTTATGATGCCAACAGAAATAAAATTAAATCCGATGGGACTATGTGTACGAATATTGATACCAGTATTTATCATTAACATTTGCCAAGTCAACTTTCTAACTGACATATGACAAGCCTGCAAACTAAATTGAAATTTTCGAAAGGACATTTAAGGATTTCTTGCAGACGTGCGAGACAGAATAGCGCTTCAATTTCGAGAGTGGGAGGGTGAAGTTGTGTTAGATATTAAATATGCCAATAGATACAAGCTGGAGGATGTCAACTGAGAAACATCTTGCATAATAGGAGGAATTTGGCTCTGATTACCATGAAAATATCTGTAAACCTACGCTTGCAGTTCTCACCTAATAAGATGGAAACTTCACGGAATGTGAGGGACACTGAAGAATACATTCGTGGACATAACTCGATTTGAAAAAATGCGGACAGGAAACAATGACAATCTCTCCTTCCAAAAAAAAAGTTTATGAAAATAAAGCAATAAAATGAATTTGCACTTAATCGAACAGAAAATCCCAGGGAGTTGATAATGCCAACGTAATCACTTGTAGTGTTACCTCACCTCGCTCTTCTAACCCCCATCTTCAGCTGCGGGAGTTGAGTAACAATATTTTCCACTTTTCATAAAAGGTCGAAATTTTTGGGGTCAGAGGCCCACAAATTTCAAAATTATCTTGGAATAGAGTCAATTAACTTGGCCAAAATTCCCAAGAGTGTCTGAAAATGGAGAAAGATAAAGCCATTAAAATCTCTATAATCAAGAATTAGCTGCACGTTTCGGATACGTGGAGAGTTTTGGGATTTCATGTGTCATTAATAGTGGGTATAGCATACCCCATTAGTGTACGGACTCCCCTGTAATCAATCAATATTAAGCTAAGGGATTGAACACGGCGTATAGGTGGCCGCGATGGATGGCCAGCCACTATAAACTGCAGATTACTTAGCTGATAAATTCTAGGGCGTAATTTCGCCAGGTGTCTTAGTAACAAGATTAGATATAATAACATCTTCACCTTCAGCAGCGGAAACCAATTATTAATTGCAGAAGTCTACAAAAAATTTTTTTGGAAAAGCTCTTCTGATAATTTTAACTGATTTATATATTTATCTAAAAATGTCTGCCATCATCATTATGCTCTAATTTCCTTGATATTTCTTTGCATTTTCTTGATATCTTGATGGAAACGTTCTCCGTGTTCTCTACTTACAGTCCCTAAATTTTCAAAAAAATGGTCCAGGTGATTTTGGAGAAAATGTACCCATAGGTTCATGAGACAACTCAAGGCTTGAGAAGAGTTTAGTACTTTTTCGATTTTATTTATGTAATCAGGATTTTTATAGTTAAAGAAAAAGTTGTCCACAATATTCTCAAATGCAAACCATCTTTGTTTCTGGACATCTGTCATGATGTTGACAAAGTCCCGATCTGCTGGAAGGCTTCAAATATCTGACCTAGCAAAACCACTTTCTTTCAATGTTGCTTCCGCCAGACTTGGAAACTTTTTAGTCAAGCATTTGGAACATTGTCCATCCTCTGAGGGAGATTTGGCAAACTGTTTCATATTTTTTTTCTAAGATACCAAGTTTTTTCATCGAATATTGTTTTGCCCAAACATTAGCACCCTTGGCTCCCAACCCTGCATCGGCCAGTACTTTTTTCGGTCTTGACTGTCCCACAGCAATAAAAGCAAGAACATTTGGTGTAACCAGCTTGTTCCCTAATTAGTATATAGATTAGGGTGGAACGATTTAGATTTTTTTTTTATAATTTCTTCGGAATATCTGTAAAAAGTTGCTCTTTTGTGTCACTAACCCAACACAAAAACAAGTCGAAATACCGGAAGCTCGCTCCTTGGGGATAAAGGTTTTGTGTTCATCTTATGTAAGAAACTTCAACACACATTTTTCTATTCGTATCGCAGTTTTAGTATGGTTGTCTTCAAAATTCAACGACACACCTTACTTACCAAGAGGGATGACAGAATAGACAATTCCAACCATCTGGACAATTACTGCAGGATCATGAGATCATACAGGAGTTTCTGGAAAAATAGCCTGTCACTGAACTAAGCATCATTTAGTTACAATGCCAGCACCACCAAATCCTCTTAAACCCAGACTAGCTCTGCACACGCTGAACATGGCGAAAAACAATAACAAGTAGAGACTGTGTGGAGATTATCGCTCACTCAATAGCCGGAGTTGCGTCGACACGTACCTAGTTTGGCACACCCAATCGCTCTATAGTGAAAACGATTTTTCAATGATAGTCCGACTGCTTTCAACAGCTTATACCATATATATCATCGCGGAAAAACGCCAGAGAAGGGTATGTTTCGCCATCTATTAAAGTCGATTCCAGGAATTGCAGCAATAAAAGTGGCTGGCTGCATGCTATCTGCGCATTGTGGGCGGCAGCCAACAGATTCTATTTCAGCTCACAAAAACTGTTCGACTCAAAACGTCTCACAATAGGGCCAGGGGGAAGAGCTCCAACCAATAACGGAGTTGATTGCAAGCACTAAGATAGCTCAGGTAAATCCCCGCCATGCAAAGCTGAATCTATAGTAGCTGCAAGGGCAAGTTCCAAGGATAACATTGGAATAGTGCTGGCTCAGAAGTCCTGGGTGTATGGGAGCAGATTCGCGGTCTGCAAGGAAGGTTTACGAAAAAGCAAGAGCATATATCATCCTTAAGCTTGATTTAAAATATACATATCTTTTAATAGTTCTTTAGTTCTTTAAGTTCTTGATCGGGAACTTGCGGATATCCAAGTCTCACTAGAAGTCGGGAGAAGCACTCGAAAAGCAGTCGTGGCATCTCAAGGACTCAAGAACGGCCTGGTGTCGGATGAGCCCTGTATTTCGGATTGCAGAATAAGCAGATTCGACATTGAGGGTAAAGAAGCAACCAGGCTATACAAACCTATAGTCAAAAAAGAGGCATCTTGTATCTGACTGAAGAAGGAAGATGGCACATTTACCGAGAATGGGGATAACGGGGTCCATCTGCTTCTCACAATTCATTTCCCGAGTTCCGACTCCACGGCGGAAGGTAACAACATTTTTCCAAAAACAAAAAAAAGGGAAGAAAGGAGAAGTCGAAATTAGCAAAAGAGGCATGCTGGAAAGCTAGATTAAGGTGGCAGTGGAAACAGTTAAACCGATGAAATAACCCGGATCTTCCCAGTACTACAAAAAGGCCTACAAATCATATTAGAGTCTCTTTTAAGGGTAGTAAGAGGCAGCATAGCCCTGGGATATATAGAAAGGGCATCGAGGTGGGCAAAAGTTGTTCCAAAAGCAGGCGAAAAGGATCCTTTTTCAGCCGAAATCTTTCGGAATTTTGCCTAACATCTTTCGTAATCAAAACAGTGGAGACGGTCATAGAAAACGTATTAGAACTAACATTCTAGTGCGCAATCTCCTACATTAGCGTCAACACGCTTGCCGGGCAGAACGGTCAACCGAAACTGGTCTGTATCAGTTGATAGATGTGCTACCGCATACCATAGAAACAAAAGAAATAGCAGTGTGTGTGTTTTTGGATATCGAAGGAGCCTCGCACACAGAGATACAAGATGCCCTAATCTGCAAAGGAGTGGGAAACAACCTGACTTTCTAGATGGACAGAATGTTAGAGAGTGGGCAAATAAATGTACCGACAGGTACAAGTTCTGTTGTCATGAATACTACTCAATGTTGTCCATAGAGCGGGGCACTATCAACGCTCATGTGGAGTATGGTAGGGGGTGAACTTCTGGACGAGTTAACAAATACTGGAATACAAGTCCTGACGGCATTGTTTTAATCTGTAGGAGCAAATTTGAGAATACCCTGCTGCATATCAATCCAGTCACCATTCACTAGGAAACGTGAACTCGAAAACCGCAGAGCTAGAATACATGGAAACGAAAACAAGTGAGGAAAAAGGGGAGCTGGACGCTTTAGATATGAAAGGTTTTGTGTATTTCTTTTATAAAGACATTTGAGTGTGAATTTGTCCCATTAGTACGTAACACGTACGGGTGATATTGACATTCAAAATCTTGAATTTCCAAACAAGTGATAACTTTGACCTATTATATCTTTGTTAGTAGCAGTGCGATTTCCACCAAACTTGGTAGGATCAAGCTCTATATTATAGCCTACATTGCTGCATGAACGCATGCGTGGTGGATGAACGTAAGGGGGTTCTGCAGCCAATTACTGAAAATTACAGTAATATACTATTATTAACTTTATTTGAAGTGATATCGGTATGAAAGGTATTTCAGAGTCTAGACACCATATAGTGGTAGCCTCTTGATTTTTTTCAGATTTTTCGGTTAGGCAGTTTCTGAGAATGGCCCTGTTAAATAAATGACCACTTTCGATCCCGGAACTCTCCCTTTTTAACAATTGTCAAAACTAAGACCTGCGTATTAACCGAGCCCTTTCATTTGATAATCCACATGACTATATTTGGTGAGAAAAATGTACACCCCCCTTTTGCATGTATGAGGATCCCCCTTAAATTCGTTGTAAAAAGATGTAATTCACTGTATACGTGAGCGTTCATAGTTCCCACTATTGCATCAAATTCGCTATTAATTGCTGCTACAGTCTCCGAGAAAAATGCGTATGACGGACGGACAGACAGACAGACAGACGAAGTTCATATATATGCGAACGAGACAATACGATCAAGTCTTGGCTTAAACACCACGGACTGGAGCTTGCCGCACACAAGACGGAGTTGGTGCTCTTTACAAAGCGGCGGAAACAGAAAACTGTTGAAATTTGCATCGGGCGCATGTTGTTAGCTCTCTGCCATCGCTGAAATACCTGGGAGTAAAATTCGATGTCGGCGATAAAAATCAGACAAAATCGCAGACAGCTTCGAGCTGAGTATCGATCAAGCGCTCTCCGAACATGTTGCACCTATCGAACAACATCTAATCAGGCAGCATAGGTGATTACGGGATCATCCCGGTAGATATTCTAACCGATGAGGCAAGTCGTCTGTACGAAAATCATGAAGCGAACCTAAACTAGCGGTGGACACACAGGCTTATCCCAGACATAAGCATGTGAACTATGCGGAACCACGGTGGTCGAGGTACGTTCTTACTCAGTTCTTAACAGGACATGGTGGATACAGGAGTTAGGAGGAGTCTTTAGGTTCGGTCTAAATGAATCCCTCGATTGTCCTACGTGTGAAGGTGCAGCCGAAAACGCAGAGCATGTTTTCCTCGCCTGCCCAAGATTTAAAAGCTCAAGAAGAAAGCTTGAAAAAGAGCTAAATACCCGTTTAATGGTGGAAAATCTAATAAGGTACATGGTGCAATAAAATACAGTATGGGATGCGGTGATTGCAATGGTGAAAAGCAGCAGAAGTACAGCGGGGACATACAAGGGAAGCTACTGCAATCAACTGCACGCAAAGCGGTAGCAGCTCGTTTAGAGTGAACAGTTAAGAACTGAACAGCCCCGCGCAGTAATACCGGGACGGTGGTCCCACGGGGAGAGTATGGAGAAAATATGGGAGGTTTTAGTCGGTAAGAATCCGACATGCATGTCCTAGATTCCAGATACGTATGATGGATTCCCACCAGCCAAAAAAAAAAGGCAGACAGACAGTAAACCGATTTTAATAAGTTTTTGTTTAACATAACCTTAAAAAAAAGGTCAAATATTTGGGAATTACACTTGATCAAAAATTACTCTGAAAGACGCATGTCGGGAAGCTACGAGGGCTTTGATGACTTGCAGGTTCATAGCAGGAAGATACTATTTTAGATGTACACAGCAATAGTTAGAGCTACGATTACCTATCGGACGGTAATCTGTTCAGAAAGAAGTGAAATTATAACACACAAGCCAGGAGTTACACAAACTTCAAAGATTGGCTTGCGTGTGTATCAATGAATCAATTAGGATATGCCTGGAGGTTCTTCTGCGATAAAAGGCTCTCCAGGGACACAAATAAATAACAA
Source organism: Hermetia illucens (assembly GCF_905115235.1). Taxonomy (NCBI): domain Eukaryota; kingdom Metazoa; phylum Arthropoda; class Insecta; order Diptera; family Stratiomyidae; genus Hermetia; species Hermetia illucens. The sequence continues at coordinate 129,017,618 of NC_051850.1, read as the reverse complement.
CGAAGTTTCACTTCGATAAGAAGTTTGAAACACGTTGGAAGAACTGGGCAAACTTGGAGAACGTAGCTGTGATATACGGCTTAAACCAGCAACTGATTATTTGGTACACTAACGAATCCCTCACAGCAGAGGAAGCGGGTGTCAGGTCACGGGTCCAAGGAGAATGTATTTCGAACCAATGTTAAGTACGTTAGCATATTCTAGGCGGAAATTTACACAACATGCTCGCCTTGGACAATAAGGTTTGGCGTTCGAAGGCAATGAGGTAGGTTACATAAATTCCTGACGGTTATTTGCTTGCTGGATATACTGTAACTAATAGATACAGTATAAACAGTAAAAGGAGCGGAATTGTTCTTTGATAACACAGTGCAACTGTACTTAACAGAAGACAATGCGCTCGGGAATTCTTCATAAAATGTTTGGAGAATAGACGATTCTGTACCCTATATAACGATGAAATGTATGGAAGATACCATGTCTGCCTGGATGATGTATGAAATCCAGCTTAATAAGAGTGGGGAAGAATATAAGGATAAAAAAAGAAGATTTGGCAGACCCTTCAGATGGTGTCATGATATAGACGAGAACGACAGATAGCTTTCTGCGATATAGATTTGATGGACTTTGTCGTCAAAGTGGTAGTTGAGAGAGGAAGAGTCCCCAAAGTCGGGTCCACAAGGGGGGTTTTATTTATTTTACGCTGGATGCAGCCATATGCGCAATCAAAAAAAAAATTTGCTTACTGCATACCGAAACAGGTTTTAGTTTTAAATCAAGAAGCCATTCTCGGAATATTACTAAAATTCAATAAAAACTTATACATAGGTCTTAAAACACTTCCGATACCGATAACTGCTCAAAGACGTCCTTAAGTGTATGCTAAAAGTACGAAGTCGTACGCACTCGTGCTTTATGAAATCGACAATTCCTATATGTAATTTTACAAGCCAATATGTACATTAAATTTAGCACAGACATGAACTATATATATTTATTAATTTTTGACAGAAAATGAATAGTTCAACAGAACAAAATTTCAAAATCAATCAATGTACAATAATTGATAAGCCAAATAAAGACAACAAATCGAATAGTGGGATGAACGCCAGCTTGGATGACTGCCATTGTAAATCTCCAAATAGCTTTTGAAATGGGTGAGTCACCAGCAGCATAAATATTAATATACGCTAAAAGCTAATTAATACGTTCATAACAGGGGAGCAACAACAACAAGCTATTCAGGAGTTTTGAATTAATATTTCACCGAATATCCAGCTGAATTATTGAAAACTTCAAACTGAAGGGACTACGTGCATCAGGGATGAACCGAACTCAGAGAATATTGGTAATGGCTGTGGGGAAAACGGGGCTTTATAATGTTCCGATTATTCCCATTGTTGAGTTTCCATGGAAACATTCCACAGAAAACAAAAAGGGGATCCCAATTATAGAAACTTCATGAATTTCCACTAATTATTTGGACATAGTCTTAAGTTTCAATAGCATAAAACACAAATATTGAAATTATGAAGCTTAGTTTCTTATTCCGAAACTCATCCCCATGAAACCCATAGTGTTGAGGGTGTATCACGAAGCCTTCAGGTGCCCTCCGTGACGAATCTGTAGCAGTAGTGCAGGTTTGTATTTCGCCATTTTGCAATTTTCATCAGATGCTTCTAAACTCCGATCAAATGGCTGAACAGGCTTGTTAATTCATAAATACTCGCAGAACAGTGCGAGCAAGGATAACGAAACTTCTTGTTGAGTATCTCCTGGCGCACTTTGAAATTTACCTCTCTAAACTACCTCAAGCGATTTGTTGTAAACAAATTTTACAACTTCATCATCTGGTCGAAGAGTTTCCGAAATCCATGGTAATGATTTCCATAATGATTAGTCCCGGATGGATTATGGTTAATAAATGAATTCCAATTAGTTTCGGCAAGAGTGTCTGTTGTTTCTCTCGCCAAGTGGCGAAGTTTCCTGGCTAAGAGGATAAATGGGCTTTGATGTAAGCTGATATAGATGAATTTCGCTTTTATACTGTTGCTTCTTCGTATCAATGTTTTAGGATAATTAATTTAAAACGAGGATATGGATTTGAAAGAGTGGTATATTTATCTTACTTGCTTTTCATTTTCAGTGGAAATAAATATAAAAAAAAAATATTGGCTGTCAGAAGACACAGACAGAAAAGCAGGCGGGTTTCAAAGTAGAGATATTGAGTAAGCACATCCATAATAGTATCATATAACGTCTAATTTTTTAAGGTTTTGTTTGCAAAACAATGTCAATGTTTGTCTGTCTGTCTGTCACACACGCTGCCTCGGTTGATATTGTTCTGAAGGCGCTGCACACCCTTAGCGCCACTAATCGGTAAGTCATATTCACCCTCCTACGATTACTCTCACTGGTTAATGCTTCCTCCCAAACTGGTGCCGTGTATAATAGTGTGGAGCGAACCACTTCGGCCAGAAGTAATCTGTGACTATATCTTGGGCCTCGAATGTTAGGCATCATCCGCGCTAATGATACACTGGTATTTGCCGCTTTTTCACAGGCATAGTCCAGACGTCCCTTGAAATTGATTTTAGCGTCAATCATCACCCCTAGGTATTTGATAACCGGTTTCGAAGTGATGACGTGACCACCAGCACGAATATTAACCGTATTCCTCTTCCTACGATTGGTAATCAAGACCGCCTCCGTCTTTTGTTCCACAAGGTCAAGCTGAACCATCTCCAGTCACGCTTTTATGGCCCAAATGGTTTCGTTAACGTACATTTCAGCGTGTTCATGTTGTTTCGCGACGACAACTACAGCTAGATCATCTACGAAACCTATTATCGTGGTCTCCTTTGGCACGGGAAGGACAAGGACCCCATTGTACATGACGTTCCACAGGAGAGGACCCAACACTGAGCCCTGTGGTACTTCTGCGGTTCTGTCTATCTGTCTGTCTGTCACAAGCACTTTTCTCAGAAGCGGCTATACTGATTGACACGAAATTTGGTGAGAAGATGGGAATTGTGGACCTCCAGACATGCAGTGAGTGATATCCTTCTACGTTGAGATTTAGGAGGGGTCCCCATACATGTAAAGGGGGGGTGTAAACATCTTTTCACCGAATAAAGTCATGTGGTATCAAACGAAAGGTCTCGATTAGTACTTTTCGAAACCGGTCTTAGTTTCGAGATTTGTTAGGAAAGCAGGGAGTGGGAGGGGTGGAAAGTGATGATTTCTTTAGCGGACCCATTCTCAGACACTACCCAACCGAAAAATCGGAAAAAATTCATGAAGTTGCCTCTATATGCTGCCCAGGCCTCAAAATACTCTCCATAGCGATATCTATTCAAATTAAGTTAATAATGGTATATTACCATATTTTTGGAGAAATTGAGTAAATCCCCTTTAAGTTTATGCTAGAGCTATAAAACTTGGTAGTAGTATAAAATATAGTATGAAGCATATTATACCCAAGTTTGATTAAAATCATGCTATTAGTAACAAAGTTACAGTAGTTCAAAGTTGACTTTACCGTGTAAATTTACAGCAACTAAATATCAATATCACACTAAAGTGGATAGTCAGACATGCTAAATGCATATACATAACGGGCTACAAATGGGATAGTTCTACACTCAAATATGTTCACAGGAGAAGCAAATAAAACCTTTCATACCTGAAGCACCCAGCTTCCGATTTCCCGACTTGTTTGTTAATATTCATGCCTACGCATTGATTGTAATGTAATTGTGTGAAGCTAATCACGATGTCCTACCTCTTCCACGACGAAGACCACAGTTGGGAATCCTTGAGCAGTCTCGGCAGAGTATTCAATATTTAAAATAGTTCTTAATCACACTGTACTCTGAAGTTTATTGTTTCTAACAAAAAATCAACATCTTCGCAATTATAAACTTACCTGCTCTGGCTGCAATGTCAGATCCAGCTCTATATTCATCAGCTGAAAAGGAAAGAAACAACACTCAGTACAACTCCATAAGTTACAATTTGATTCAAGTGAGTAATCCCAGAATAAATTAAACTTCCCGTTTCGTGCCATTGTGTGGGTGTTCAAGTTTCAAGTAATAAATTCTATGGTTTCTTCGGAGTCCTGGTCAAAATTTAATTTCCTGTCCCTACCTTTCATTTTAAAACAATGATCATCCAGGACCACAATTTTCAATAGATCCGAAAGCTTTCCACCTCAGGTTTTAATGGAAGCAATATTCTATTTTGGTCACAATAAAGACTACCCACATAGGCGCACGGGTTGATGGTTGGGTGATTTGTGTTGAAGTGCATTGTGAACAGTAATGGGTTATACAAAACGGTGAATCCATGCCAGCAGTTGCAACAGTAAGGGCACTGAGGCGTGGAAATTTTATGATGAAAGGAACTCATTATTCCTCATTATTGTTATTAATCTGGGACTTTCCAATATTGAGTTAGGTCGCGATTTCAATTATTGTGCAAAGAAATAATATTACTAGAGTGCAGTTTGCTCTATTGTAGATGCAACCGACGCACTTTCTATATAGAACGTCATTTATCAGTTTCTTGTGGTAAATATTTAATTTTCCGTTTTTTGTAATTTGATGTAATCTATAATAACAGAAGGGTAAATTTGGGGAACCTTCACTATGCTGGATGTCATAAACTGTCCGCTTTTCCTCTTTTTCGCCTGAAGCAGGATATCACTTTCAGTGGAGTGGAGTCGAAAGCTTTTCAAGTTTACGTTTAGTGAAATAGGTCGATGTTGTCCATTTACGTAATTGTTTATCTGTCTATAGCGCAGCATGAAAGTGAAGACAGGGAAACTATTTTGCAGATGGAATCTCTATAGTCACCTTATAAATAGCCCCAGTGTTTCACAGCGCTTGTCCTATACTGCCACCTTAATGTTCTTCACTTGGTAATATATCGCTGCCATCGCGTCATCGTTCCCGGTTACCTAAAATGCTTTTAAGCTCCCCCCACGATTTCCCAAGACGCCGGCACTTTTTCTGCACCAATTGCTGTTGGGATACTCATCGACCATCTTGAGATAGTGGATTACACTGCATAGCGTAACCAACAATTAAATTTTTGCTCTCCCTAATGTGTGACCTATCCACTGTTACTTCCGCATTCTGATTCCATGATACGAAGCATACAATTGATCACGAAGGCTTGGAGTTTCAGAGTAACAGTGCCGTTCACATTCCATGTGTTTCTATCATACAGCAACACAGAGAGGACGCAAGCGCAGAACAATCTCATCTTGGTTTTGAGATGACTGCATTTCCAGATTTTAGACAAGGCAGCGGAAAGTGATCTAGCGCTGTTAATACTTGAAGCAACGTCCATTTCGGTGCCATTGATTGTTACATCCGATGCTCTGTCCATTAGCAGTCAGAATGAGAAACTCGGTTTTGTAATCCCAATTCTACTTGCGTCTCTTTCCAAATGTAGAGCAATGTGGCCAACGTCCAGGACTCGGTGAGAGAGAGAAACAGATGTCATCAGCGTTGTCGAGGTGTTCGAGGAAAGATGTCTTAGTCCATTAAATTCCTTTGCGTCCTCCGGACATGACAGTATGAAGTCACCAATAACAGGAAGGAATAATATTGATGACAGGATGCTACCTTGGCGGACTCCCATTTGGGCCTCAAAAACCCCCGAGCTTTTACTCGGACGCAGCACGTGACATTTTGCGCCATCACATCCTGATCTGTTAACAACTATTAGTTTCTCTGGAATGCCACTCTTGCGTATAGCACGCCAGCAGTCAGTCCCTTACCGGAATGTTTTTGACGTTACGGTAACAGTAAAGTTTCAAAATTTGCAGGTTTCTAGCCCACATATTTCTTTGTTTTAGTCTCCTCTTTCGAAAACGGGGAAGACTTTTAGTGTATTCTTAAGTCCCAATCTCACCTGGTAAGCAAAGAGCAAAAGAGGAGCAATGAGGAAGGCAAGGTAAGAACTTCACTCCGGAATTATGCATAGACAGGAAATTGAAATCAATTCCTCAAGCGAACCACTTTCTTGCTAAATAAGTTAGTTCCCACAATATTAACTTTCAAAGTACCACTATCGCCTTATACCGAATAAATTAGTTTTTCATCATTTTTCATGTTATTCGGTGATTACACCAGAAAGAAAAAGAAGTTACTTGGTTCCGTCGCCTTGCGCTCGCTCTTGCTTCTGTACAGGCATTTAATTTTAAAGGTTTTGTGTGTAACAAAACCTTATTAAAATCGGTTCAATGGCCGTGTCCTTCTGTGCATTTGTCGTGTGCCCATTTTTCCGTCTGTCTATGCGGCTGAATCAGTTCTTAACTGTGGATAATTATAGTTCTCTCCCTTGCTTGCTTTCTTCACGATTCTTCTTGCCTAAGCTGCTCATGTACAGCTTTCAACTCCCTTATAAATTGATTCCAAGACTCCAGCATGAACTCCACTATCATCATCAACGGCGCAACAACCGGTATCCGGTCTAGGCCTGCCTTAATAAGGAACTGCCGACATCCCGGTTTTGCGCCGAGGTCCACCAATTCAATATCCCTAAAAGCTGTCTGGCGTCCTGGACCACGCCATCGCTCCATCTTAGGCAGGGTCTGCCTCGTCTTCTTTTCCTACCATAGATATTGCCCTTATAGACTTTCCGAGTGGGATCATCTTCATCCATAAGGATTAAGTGACCCGCCCACCGTACCTATTGAGCCGGATTTTATCCACAACCGGACGGTGATGGTATCGCTCATAGATTTCGTCATTGTGTAGGCTACGGAATCGTCCATCCTCATGTAGGGGGCAAAAATTCTTCAGAGGATTCTTCTCTCGAACGCGGCCAAGAGTTCGCAATTTTTCTTGCTAAGAACCCAAGTTTCCGAGGAATACATGAGGACTGGCAAGATCATAGTCTTGTACAGTAAGAGCTTTGACCGTATGATGAGACGTTTCGAGCGGAACAGTCTTTGTAAGCTGAAATAGGCTCTGTTGGCTGACAACAACCGTGCGCGGATTTCATCATCGTAGTTGTTATCGGTTGTGATTTTCGACCCTAGATAGGAAAAATTGTCAACGGTCTCAAAGTTGTATACTCCTATCCTTATTCTTGTTCGTGTTTGTGTTTGACCAGTGCGATTTGATGTTGTTGGTTGATTCGTCTTCGGTGCTGACGTTGCCACCATATATTTTGTTTTGCCTGTGTTGTTTTGATGTGCAGCCCAAGATCTCGCGCCGATCGCCGCCTGCTCGATCTGGATGAAGGCAGTTTGAACGTCTCGGGTGGTTCTTCCCATGATGTCGATATCGTCAGCATAGGCCAGTAGTTGGGTGGACTTGAAGAGGATCGTACCTCTTGCATTCACCTCAGCATCACGGATCACTTTCTCGAGGGCCAGGTTAAAGAGGACGCATGATAGGGCATCCCCTTGTCGTAGACCGTTGTTGATGTCGAATGGTCTTGAGAGTGATCCTGCTGCTTTTATCTGGCCTCGCACATTGGTCAGGGTCAGCCTAGTCAGTCTTATTAATTTCGTCGGGATACCGAATTCTCTCATAGCCGTGTACAGTTTTACCCTGGCTATGCTATCATAGGCGGCTTTAAAGTCGATGAACAGATGGTGCAACTGTTGTCCATATTCCAACAGTTTTTCCATCGCCTGCCGCAGAGAGAAAATCTGATCTGTTGCTGATTTGCCTGGAGTGAAGCCTCTTTGGTATGGGCCAATGATGTTCTGGGCGTATGGGGCTATCCGGCCTAGTAAGATAGCGGAGAATATCTTATAGATGGTACTCAGCAACGTGATACCTCTATAATTGCTGCACTGTGTGATATCTCCCTTTTTATGTATGAGACAGGTTATGCCTCCACTATATTTTCCTATTTTAGGTGCCTGTCTGCAATCGCCTCCAGCCTAGTTCGATGCGCGGGTAATCAAATACAACACGCTCCGCATTCTCGGCCATGTTATCACATCTTGGGTAGCATGGTGGCTCGTTGTGACCAAATTGATGTAGATAAGCCTAATACCCTCCATGTCCACTTAAGAGCTGCATTAACTCGTAACTTAATTCCCCGTGGCTTCTTTCAATCCATCTTCGAATGTGCGGAATAATGCAATAGGTCCAACGGCTAGTTTCTGCCTCGTTCTATTTCTTTTTTCATTCTGCGATGGATTCCCGCCGAGCTTGTTGCCGTCGAAGTACGCTAGACTGTCGGATTGCATACATTTTGTTGTAGAGACGCTGACCTTCATTCGCCAAAATCTCCATGGACATTATCCCCGCTAGTACATATGATGCGTCTCCTGATGTTATACGATAAGCATACCCGGAGTGCACTTAGTCGATACGCCACCCCTAGTGTTCCGCAGTTTGATTTGTTTCCTGGAACAGTTTCTCTAACTGGAGCTGGGTAGAATAGCATGGAACCAACTACCGTTGAAATGAAACGACATCGACTTTGTCTTGATACACCAACTTTCGGTCGTATCTTCGAGATCGTTACAGCGGTAGAGGAAGCTTTTATTGCAGAGCACTCTATATGCTTTTTTAAAGCTGAGCCTTTTGCCAATCATCAAGTCCTTTCTTCTTTTGCTGGTTAGCACTAGTTCCGTTTTATGTTCAGTGAAGTTCAAGTGAATTGATCTCCCACATCGCTCCATTTGCGTAGATCTCGATGTCGTCTAAGCGGTTTGCAACTACTGTTATCGCGATTACGTCCATAAAGCCAGTAGCGTCAACACTCCATGGTACGTAATTAACCACAATAAGGGACCTAAGACAGAACCCTGTGGTACCCCGCACGTTATTGAGAATAATTTCAATCCACCGTCCGAGTCGGAGAACAATCTTCTCGCAACGAAGCGCAGTTTGGCTAGAGGCTCTATGATTTTCAACCACTTTGTTGAATGCACTTCTTACATTGACTATCACCACTGCTCAGCATTTCTCATCTCGTATTGTAGCCCGTGCTAGACCAGTCCTCATGCTGATTGCATTGACGGTTGATTTCTCCTTACGAAACCCGAATTGCTTGTCGATAGGCCTCCTTGCTTTTCCGCAATAGCGAGGTGTCTGTTGAGTAGTGATCATTCAAATAGTTTTCCAATGGTATTGACCAAACATAGCGGTCGATATGACGAGGGATCACAAATAGTTGGCTCCTGAATGAGTATCAGCTTTTGTAGCTTCCATTGATAGGGCAATTCTCCATTTCTAAGGCACGTCGTAAAAGCTTGGGAAAGCATGCCTGCTGTCTTGGCTGCTAGGGGGTTTACATGGACTGCAGGCAGATTTGTATAGTTCACATCTTGTGGGAAGAGAGTGTCCACTATGTTTTGTTATAATTTAGGACAAGTAATTGATAGGAAACGTTTGCCCTTCAGAGATGACGTTATCGACCTGTAGGCGCCACCTCATGAATCAGAGTCAGCTTCAGTACACATCCGCTTGAAATGTTCGGATTTGCTTTTCGTGATAGCAACTTGCAAATTTTTCCTCCCATTTTTGTATTGCATGTACAGCTCCTCGAATTCAGTTCAGGGAGCATCTCGTAGCTCTGAGGTAGTTTCTCCGACTCTCTTCAATTTCTGAATTTCGCCAGAAATTGGGATTTCGTCTTCAGAAAGTGCTATTTCTAGGCCTAGAGCCATCACATGCCCGCTGCAATTTTTTTCGTCTGTCCATCTGTCTGTCAGTCACTCCCGATTTAAGTGGAAACGGCTGAACTGATTGTGTGTCCCTTCACATGCACCGAGTGGCATCATTTTGTGTGAGGATTAAGGGGGCTCCCCATAAATGCGGAAGTGAGGTGTAAATTTTCTTTCACAAAATGTTGTCATGTGGAGTAACAAATGAAAGGGGTCAATGTATATTTTTTGAAACTGATCCTATTATGGATGGTGAAACACAGGGGGTGAAGACTCAAAATGTGTGGCCCCAAATGTGAAACAGATCTCATTTTTAATACCTATCCAACCGAAAATTCTCAAAAAATTCACAATCTATATGAAATCTAGGCCTCAAAATACATTTAGTTCTGATATCTGCTCAAATAAAGTTACTAGTGATGTATTACTTTTTCTAGAAATTTACCCGAAACCCCCATTCAAGTTCATCCTGCACCGCATATCTGAAAAGGGGGCAGCAAATAATGATTTCACCGGATATAGTCATGACGGGTATCAAATGAAAGGTCTCGATATACTTCCTGAAACTGATAATAGTTTTAACGTGGATTGCAAAGTGCACGAGAAAGAGACGAAATGTGTACACTTAAAGTGAGACGAGGGTTATTTTCGGAAACTACCAAAAATCTGAAAAAATAGGTTAAACATAAACATGTCCCATTCCAATAACTTAAATAAACTTACTGAAAGTATATTACCAACTTTTAGAAATTGACTGGAATACCCCCTTCATCCTAAGAGTACCAGCGTAGAGGAGAGTATTGCGCAGTTACAGCAGTACACACTTTTCAATTCTAAGCACTAGAAAAGCATCCCTTCTCATGGAAATTAATATAGACATTATCATTGTAAAGTCTGTAATGACTAAATATGAATTGTGGCAGGAGTCGACCAGGAAGGGGAAACTATCCCCAGAAACCTAAAAAAAATTGGTGGCGCAAATATTGAAGTACCACCGGTGTGTTCCATCGACACGCACTTGTTTGCCTCGTTCCTAGTCAAACCCGGGAGTAGGAGGCGAGGTCGTTTGAACACTCAGTTCCTAGGAAACTTCACATGTCCTTATACCGATGGTTAGATCCGCACCGGTATCTGATAAATCAATCAACATGGAGGTGTCGTGTGAACGTAACGGAAGCAAACACGCGGGTAAAAGCTGGAAATGAAAAAAAAAAACAAAACCAACAAGTCGGGAAACCGGAAGCTCAGCGCTTCAAGTATGAAAGGTTTTGTTTGCTTCTTTTGTGAGTATATTTGAGTGCAGAACTATCAAATTTGTACGTAGCTCGTTATGTATATGCATTTGACATGTCTGACTACTCACTTTAGTGTGATATTGATATCATAATTAAGTAAGATATTAAGTTGCAATAAATTTGGACGGTAAAGTCAACTTTGAGCCACTGTAACTTTGTTACTCATAGTATGATTTTCATCAAACTTGGGGATAATGTGCTTCATATTTTGTACTACATATTTTATACTACTACCAACTTTTATAATTCTTGGATAAACTTAAGGGGGGTTCTACTCAATTTTCCCAAAAATATGGTAATATACTATTATTAGTATCATAGTATTTTGAGGCTTGGGCACCATATAGAGGTTCATGAATTTTTCAGATTTTTCGGTTGGGTAGTTTCTGAGAACGGGTCAGTTTAAAAAATCATCACTTTAAACCCCTCCCACTTCTCGCCTTTCTAACAAACCTCAAAACTAAGCGTCTTCAAAAAGTACTAACTGATACCTTTCATTTGATATTCAACATGACTGTATTCGGTGAAAAAATGTTTACACTCCCATTTCACATGTATGGGGACCCCCCTAATTCTCAACGTAGAAGGATATCACTCACTGCCCGTCTGGGCGTTCACAGTTCCCGTCTTCTCACCAAATTTCGTGTCAATCGGTATAGCAGTTTCTGAGAAAACTGCGTGTGACGGACAGATAGACAGACAAACAGACGGGCAGATAGACAGACGTTGAGCCGATTTTAATAAGGTTTTGTTTTGTAAACAAAATCTTAAAAATGACGACTCGACCGCGAACATGGTGCCGCAAAATTCCAGGCCTGAGTGCCGCAAAACTCCAGGCCTTAGTGCCGCGAGAGGGAGGAAAGATTTGCAACGAATCGCATCCTTAAAAGTGATACTGTTGCATTCACATTTTCATGACGTATAAATTGCAATTCATTCCCCTTTGGTTTAATGATGTTACTTTTGTTCTCGATGATTTATGCCACCGCAAACACCTTAATTGGAAAATTAACCGACAAACGCCTTGTGCGGTTCCAAAGTCATTTTTAGAACCATCCGGCAGACAAATTTCAAGACCGCAATTTGCCCCTAATTGAGTCCAATCGAACTCTAAATTGTCGCTGTCACCTTTAGTTAATTGATAATTAGCATTAGTAATTTAAGTCAACTCCCCCAAGTACAGTCCTCCTATCTATGATCCATTAGCCCCGTTACTTTCTGATAATAAAAAGTTGACGGTATCATCAATGAATCTTTCGATTCAGGGCATGAACTTTTAAGAGTGGTCTTCAGACTTCAGATCGATTATTGCAAATACCTCGACAAAAACGTTTACATACAGCAAATTAGCTTTAACCTGCGACTTCCGTGATAGCAGTGTGAGACCCCAGATAATCCATCAGCCCACAGCCGTCAAGCAACAACCATTAGCTGTCGACAGCGATTTCAACCAAGACAACGGTACAATTAGATCTTAACATCCCGCCATAATTCGCTTTAGCCAGAAAGAAGCGTTAGGAATTCATTTCGTAATATGCAACATGATTAAATCTATGTGAAACAATAACAAGAAAGGGTGATGATCGTCTTCGAAATCTTATAATATTTTAATATTAACTTTGAAATATTTAAATCAATAAAAGGTGCAAAGGTGGAAGGATTTGGTAAATAGAATTGAATAATTTGTAATGTAATATAATAAAACTAAAATTGAAAATTATTATTTTGGATGTTGGGATGGGAAACAGAAAATTGAAAGGAGGCTAGTGGATGTGCTGAAGGGAGTTAAGTAGGAGAATATTAAATACGCTGCATACAAGTAAATAAATCTCTCGTCCTCCCATCAATTGATAAAGTGAACGAAATGATACCGATGCTGAGAAGTCAAGCATACTTGGCCACTCAGAGACTGCTTTGCGGAATTGTATTTTTGGATTGGTTCTACGTTCATAATGGTCACAAATGGTGATCTCATTACCTCATCTTCTTTTTGGTTGTATCGACAGTCGTTTGATTTGTAGACTAGAAATCATCGACCGGGGTTGTAGTATGATGACCTTATAACTTTATTATTTGTGACGGCATAACCATGACTAATATTATCCGAACATATTTCATTTGTGTGCTATTGCTCCCACCACAAAATGAAGGAGGATAAGACAATCGTTTAATAAAGCATTTATTGACAAGTACACAATCATATGTGGTACAAAAGGGACGATCGTCACTTTCGTTGCGTGTGCTGGGGCCATCTGCTTTTACGTCCAGCTCGTCGGCATGCACATTACAAGTCCTTTCATAGTCTTGTATAGTAAGACCTTTGACCCTATGATCAGACGTTTCGAGTGAAACAATTTTTGTAACTGAAATAGGCTCAATTGGCTGCCAACAACCGTGCGCGGATTTGATCATGGTAGTTGTTATCAGTTGTGATTTTCGACCCCAAATAGGAGAAATTATCAACGGTCTCAAAGTTGTATTCTCCTATCTTTATTGTTTTCGTTTGACCAGTGCGAATCGATGTTGTCCGTTCTTTGGTTTTTGACGCTGACGTTGTCACCATGTACTTCGTCTTGCCTTCGTTAATATGCAGCCCGCGCGACCTACTCAATCTGGATGAAGGTAGACTGTACATCTCGGTAGTACTTCCCATAAAGTCGATATCGTCAGTGTAGGCCAGTAGCTGGGTAATTGCGTGCACTTGAAATGGATGGTGCCTCTCGCATTCAATAAATTTTCAACATCGCCCCCTCTGCATTGAATTTCGGGATCCAGAGAATGCGTTTGCCATATTTGGTACTTCCAAAGGAACTCATTAACAAAGCGTCCTTTTATCTCTCCTCATTATTCTTGTTATGGATATTATCAAAAGGGATAGCCAACGCACCCTAGACCTTGCTCTATGGAGATGATATTTTCCTATCTTCTCATGACAAAGTTGATCCCGAAATTTAAATGGAATAGAGTTTCAGAGGGAACGCACTGTCACTGTCAGTTGCCTGCCAAGAACTGATCAATTTAAATATCTTGGAACAATGCTTTCTAATCAAGCTCTGAAATGAAATTGTTTTATGCATCAGCGCAATTACGATGAAGTGGTGTACCACAATTAGTGTTCTTTATGATCGACGCATCAACGAATGTCTAAAATCGTAAATGTCGTCCGCCCTGATGCCCTCTATGGTTCTGAATGTTGACCGACAACAAAAGACAATGATAGCTGTCCCGCGGTTATGGAAACCAAGATATTGCATGCACCAATGGCATCATCACATCCGAAATGAGGACACCTGCGGTCAATTCGAGGTTGCGCTGATTGTATAAAAATTGCGATAAAGACGTCTTCGATGGTATGGGCACATAATTCGCGTTGTTAGGGACTTATTTACCAAGTTTGGACAAATCATTGAGATTGATGAAAAACGATTCAAAGTTCGCCCAAAATAATGTTGGTATGATTGATATTTTAGAACTTCTCGACTTCATCTAGACCAGGTATATAGCCAAATAAAGAGGCGCAATCGATCAAAAGGAGTTGAACCCGCTTCTGAACGAGAGAATGACTAACAAACAGGAAGAAGAAAATCGATCGAAATTGTTAGAAAAGCCAGCATTCATGGGTGTTACTTTTTACCCGTGTAAAAATATTGATATCGTCGGACTCCTGCTTTATCTAATTTATTGAGATCTCCATCGAAGTACTACGACTGGATGACGCAGTGGAGCTAGAGATAGAATTATTATGATCAAATGATCATACTATTGAAAAATGTAATAAAAATATTTTATCGTTTTCTCGAGGAAAGGGTGGAAAAGAGCAATAAATCTGTCTTCAAAAGAGGACGAATTTTCATCTAACAAGAAGGGGAGGCGAAAGAGAAAACCAATTATAGCGAAGACTTATGTCGTATAATCTTCGGACGTACTATGCCAATGACAATAACCACAAAAGGTGGAATGCAAGAATATTTCCAGTGTATTACTGCTACTGTAAATACTCCACAAAAGAATTTATCTGTGAGTAAATTTTGAAAATAGCTTCATATATTAGAGGAAACAATATTCAGGAATTCATCCATTATTACATGGAGCCACCCGGGGTTCATATCTATTTATATTCCTTCCAGGAAAAAGATAATTCATTAAACCGTCTATTACAAAATGGAACGACAAATCTCTTTGAAGTTAGTTCCCAGCTCTTACAATCAATTTTACTTATCAGTATCCGACAGTTCTTAGAAGCGTTGCTTTCGTACCTTAATTCATATTTTCACAATCTTTGCCCAACATATATTTCAATTTTAGCAATGTTCAAGAGCCTGAACAGCTGAGGAGTCATTTTGAAATTCATAGCCTGAGCAGGAAGCGCACTCCACTTTCGTACGCCAGCGAAAAGCGGAAACTTACGATACACAGGCACCTACCATAGGTAGGAGTTGGAATAAAACGACGCCGGAAAATTCATGATAGTGGGTATGGGGCCAGGTTAGTTTTTCACACTTCAAAATATTTGCTTGCATGTAGGAGGAATTAAAGGCTTTCCTTGTTGTGCGGAAAAGTTATGTGTTTCTATGGCAAGTGCGGGATTTTTGGCGAGGATTCATACTAAATTGGTGGACTAGTGAACGAAGGGGCGGAAGTGTTATTGTGTTGAATGTGGTAATGTTTCCTTTGTTGGGAGATTTATGGTATGATTTATTTTAGATATTTTATGCATACACGTATACATATTTCCTTTGCTATATTTTGTTCATTTCAGGGTATTTCCCGTCATGGAAGCAATGCTGTTCATACTCGTGTATAGTATGATTGCAGGACTTTCTCGCCTCTGATAATAATTTAATTACTTTGAACTCGGAATATCACAGTCCATACGTTATATGCAGTGGTATCTAAAGCCATAAAGGCAACGGCGGGTTCTCATTATTAATCGTCTCTTCAGCTAGGAAGCGTTTACACGTATATTTATCTGTGCGTAATTAATGTACAAGAACATTGTTCTTTTCTGAAAGTGACGTTTCCTTTAGAATCTCAAATGAGACGTGCTATCATACACGAGTATAGATCATATGTGCACATTATACTACTCTTGTGTCTTAAGATACTGTTTGTCTTCTTGGTGTTGTACTGCTTTGTGAGTCACAGGACATCCATAAAACATGTACCTCCTGTTCACTTCTTCGTCCAGTTTCGGTTTTCCTCGCAGCTTCTTCTTGCTTACTGCTATACCTCTCTACTTAATTTGAAGACCCTGTGATTCACTTTCATTATCAAAACGATATTGTACAAGTGATAAGACCTTAGTAGCGTGACTAGCACAAAGAATAACGAGAACATCCATTACCAGGATTCAGGCGTAACGTTCAAGGTCAGATTCTTGGTCTTATACTCTACGTTCGAATCCTGGTTGTATCATAGACGCAGTGTCCCCATTTTTGTGATTATACTGCTGCTGCAGGCTTACTACTTGCACAACATTAACCGTTTCCATAATGGAACTGAAGCACAGGTTCAGGAAATAAAATAGGGAATATACGGCCATTACAGAAAAAAACTACATGCAAGCTCAATATTCTATAATTGATTGACACCCACCAGAACTCTATGTACAGCAACACAAGTTGCAAAGATGATAGTGCTTTGTACCAATGTATAGTTCGGTCCTTGAATCCACCATCTTCAACGCCTTATGTAAATCTCGAGGGGCTAATCCTATCGGGGAACCGCATGATGTGTCTGTATGTCGACTTGGTGCTCTGATGTGGCGTGTCGTTCAGATCAAAAACAAGTGGCCGAGGAGAACGTCCACGTGGAGGCACCCGGGGGTTTAGGCCCAGAAGAATGTCTGATTTTAAAATGAAGAGGGCGTCGTTAACCGAGGTCGGTTGGCAATTCGGTAATCAGGGATTGACTTGTTAGCATTACTGTGCTCGTCTATGTGAGATTTTATAATCCGCTCGGCTTTTAAAACTATGACGGTGTTTTGACTGAAGAAGTGGATGAGCGCGCTGTTTTATCGGAGTTCGAGGTTAGGAAATGGTTGGGAAACGGGGCTCGTGCTGACTTGTAGTGGCACGATGGATGGTTGTGAAAAGAGCTTAAAAATGGACCCCGTTTTCAAAATCCTGGCCGTGGAGACGGAGGGTCTTTTTACTTTTCGCCTACGTTGAGCTTTTGAGTAGGCGTCTATCTTGCTTTTTGAGGGTAACCGGCTCTTGCGTCTAGGACGTACCAATCGCCGCGCTTTTAACTGTTTCATCGGAGGCGCAAGCCGTGTCGGAGTTAGTCTTCGAAGATATAGAAGAATACAGAATAATCATCATCATCAACGGCGCAACAACCGGTCTAGGCCTGCCTGAATAGGGAACTCCACACATCTCCGTTTTGTGCCGAAGTCCACCAATTCGATATCCCTAAAAGCTGTCTTGCGTTCTGAACTACGCCATCGCTCCATATTAGGCAGGGTCTGCCTTGTCTTCTTTTTCTACTATAGATATTGTCCTTATAGACATTCCGGGCTGGATCATCCTCATCCATACGAATTAAGTGACCCGCCCACCGTAACCTATTGAGCCGAATTTTAGCCACAGCCTCACGGTCATAGTATCGCTCATAGATTTCGTCGTTATGTAGGCTACGGAATCGTCCATCCTCGTGTAGGGGGTCAAAAATTCTTCGAAGGATTGTTCTCTAGAACGTGGCCAAGAGTTCGCAGTTCTTCTTGCTAAGAACCCAGGTCTCCGAGGAATACATGAGCACTGGCAAGATCATTGTCTTGCACAGTAAGAGCTTTGACACTATGGTGAGACGTTTCGAGCGGAACAGTTTTTGTAAGTTGAAATAGGCTCTGTAACTGTTATCGGTTGTGATTTGTGACCCTAGATAGGAAAAATTAACAATGGTCTCAAAGTAGTAGTCTCCTATCTTTATTCTTCCCGTTTGACCAGTGCGGTTTGATGTTGCTGGTTCATTGGTTTTCAGTACTGACGAGACTGCCACCATATATTTTGTCTTGCCTTCTGATTTCTCACTGATGTGCAGCCCAAGATCTCGCGCCGCCTGCTCAACATGGATGAAGGCAGTGTGCACGCTTCAGGTCCTGATTCCCATGATGTCGATATCGTCAGCATAGGCCAGTAGTTGTCCACTCAAAGAGGAGGAGGATTGTATCTCTCGCATTTTCTCCAGCATCACGGATCACTTTCTCGAGGGTCAGGTTAAAGAGGACGCATGATAGGGCATCCCCTTTTCGTAGACCGTTGTTGATGTCGAATGGTCTTGAACGTGATCCTGCTGCTTTTTTCTGACCTCGCACATTGGTTAGGGTCAGCCTAGTCAGTCTCATCAATTTCGTCGGGATACCGAATTCTCTCATGGCCGTGTACAGTTTTACCCTGACTATGCTATCATAGGCGGCTTTAAAATCGGTGAACGGATGGTGCAACTGGTGTCCATATTCCAACAGTTTTACCATCGCTTCCCGCAGACAGAAAATCTGATTTGTTGCTGATTTGCCTGGAGTGAAGCCTCTTTGGTATGGGCCAATGATGTTCTGGGTGTATGGGGCTATCCAGCCTAGCCAGATAGCGGAAAGTATCTTATAGATGGTACTCAGCAACGTGATACCTCTATAATTGCTGCACTGTGTGATATCTCCCTTTTTATGTATGGAACAGACAATGCCTCGTTGCCAATCGTCAGGCATTGATTCGCTGTCCCATACCTTGAGCACAAGTTGATGAACCACTTGGTGTAACTGGCCGCCTCCATATTTAACCAATTCGGCGACTTATGATTTTTTAGCCGATGAATTGCACGGACTGTTTCTCCTATACTTGGTGGTGGCAGTACTTGTCCATCGTCTTCAGTTGGCGGGACCTCCAACTCGCTGATGTTCTGGTTGTTCAGTAGCTCATCAAAGTACTCAACCCGTCGCTCCAATATGCCCATTCTGTTGCAAATAAGATGTCCCTCTTTGTGTCGGCAGGATGAGCATCGTGGTGTGTAAGGTTTCTTCCTGCTGACTTGTTGGTAAAACTTGCGTGCCTCGTGCGGTTGTTTCCTGTACTTTCCGAGTTCACAGACCTGTTGGTTGTCCCAGGCTTCCGTTTTCCATTTGTGAAGTCGCTTCTCCGCTCAACGGAGTTCGTGATAAGTCTCTGCGCGTGCCCGCGTTCTTTGAGCATGCAACATTGCTCGGTATGCAGCATTCTTTCGTTCCATTGCTAGCTCACATTGATCGTCAAACCACTCAGCTCGTTTGAGTTCCAACAATATAAAGTGGCTATTCTGGGTCTGAGCGAAGTAAAATGGTGGAACAAGGAGGAGCACTCCTCTGTACTGCAACATGCTTTTGGAGTCTGGAAAGTTAATTAGTAGCAGACACGAATCCGTTATCGGTTTATTCTGCCGGCTACGGAACGGGGCACTCTCTTCAAATTTATCATTTTGTGATCAGCGATAGATTTAAGAGGTGTTTTGCGTATGTGCCTAACAAGGGTAGCGTTGACATCGGGGCCGAAAGGGATCACCATCCAATGGTTGCTTACATTCGCTAGTGTAATGTCCGCCAGTTCTCATAGGTTTGGAGAAATGCCGTCCAGAAGTTAAATATTGACGGCGTATATGATCCAGCTGTCACTTTATAGTAGAAGAGTTATCTTAATAATCGGACAATAGAAACGTTGAATAACCCGCCTGAGAATATCGATGAGCATTGGGCCGCTATTATGAATGCTCTTGGCAGGTCATCGACCACTTCGCGAAAGGCCGCCATAAGATCTGGCGGACTGTCAAATGGTAAAAGCGGATCGATGGATGGAAGGGGTTGGATGCTCTATTGAGCGCTACGAATGATGGTTAGCGCGTGCTGAACTCGTGATGAGCGAAATCCTGGGAAGTTTGACGTAGTGTGCGTCGTGACAAAAGGGAATTCTCTATTGCGCTGTTCAGTAAAGTGAAAGATGCCGTAGAACACAACGATTTCAGAAGTGTATGCCACAACACGAAAACTCTTATATGTGCTCGCAAATTTTTCGATGGTCCTGTAAAGGACGTTGCCAATCGACTCTTCATCCACGATGACGAGCAACTGAATAGGTCAAAAGAACAGTTCATCAGGTTTCACGGCCGCGTCACATCAGGTGAAGTTCTGTCTCTTGTTGATAAAATGGTTATTAACCGTAATATGCAGATATGCAGGTTCCACCAAGGAGATATCAATGCACCCAAAAGCCGTTGGACTTGCTGCAGTTAGAAAGTAGCTGATCTGTAACCTGTACTCATACGGAAATTTGATTTCCGCTCCAGATCCTCATGCATTGGCCACATCAAAACCTTGCGGATTATTGTGGGACATTGCGCAGAGTTGAGATCTTCGCTTCGCCTACTTTACATCATTTTGGAGGAAGCATTCGATAGCGTGAACAGGGAGTGTATCTGGAGCGCTCTGCACAGGAGGGATAGCCCAGAAAAACTAATAGCTATTATCAGAGCGAGGAGGGATTCAGTGGACCACAATGTCTTTCTTCAAACATCTTATTACGCGGATGAGAATTGTTTGCTCTCTCGCCGGGTCATAAACCTTGGTAAGTAGAATTTCACTGAAAATAAACACTAAGAAACCACCATGGTACTCCCCATATTTGCATTAATGGACTATCGAAAGTATTAATTTCTATATCTAGGAAGTGTTGTTTCTGTCGACGGTGGCAACAAGCTGAATATTGCCCGACGCACTAACAGCGTTAGATTCGCTTTCGCTGCCTTGTCTAAAATCTTAAAGAGCAGTTATCTCCAACAGTGATATCAAGTTGAGACTGTTCAGTGCTAGTGTTCTTTCTTTGTTGCTATATGAGGGTAGCACATAGAAAGAGACCCCCACTGCGACTCAAAAGCTCCAAGTCTTAGTGAACACCTGTCTGCGACCTATCATCGGAATACGATGGTCTGATACTATTACAAGCGAATAGCTTGATCAGTGCTCAGGCCTGTCACTCGGAGAAGATGCGATTGGAAGGCGAACGTAGCAGTGGATACGTTTAGTTGGGATTAGGGATGGCGCCAGATGAATGGATGGCTGCACCATGCAGTGGAATTCACTCTCCCAGAATGGCCGGCATGGGTGTCCCCAAGAGCACTTGACGCAGAAGAGTAGAGAAGTGCGTGCGCTTCGGGGGGAAATGGGTAAATGGCAACCATATATACGTTAGTAGTACATGAACAGGTAAAGCCACGTAAGAGAACATATTATCCCAGGATGGCCAGCGACGAGAACTAGGTAGCATACAAAAGTGGACGAGGAGGGCAAGCTTCCTGGCAAATTTTGGAAAATGTTTGAAGCACATTGTACTGAAGAGTGTAAGTGTAGTTGGCGCGCTATGCCCCACATGCAGGTTTATGGAAATCATAATTGGCTGCGGACTCCTGTAATCCACTGAAGCCTTAGAATTTTCATTTTCCTTCAAATTACTTGATATTCTAAGAGGAAAATCTTTGGAGTTTCACAAATAGTGAAACTAGTCCCTAGCTTCCTACTCAACAAGCAGCTAATTACTTCCCCCGTTTATGAACGGTTGAATTACCATCATTTTCCCACTGTTCATCGATGAAGCTTTATTTAAAGGTATTTACGAGAGCTTTAAAAGGTAACTTTTTGAAAAAAAAAAATAATTTAATTTATATTACAGTCAACCAAACCAACCAAATCAATAGTGGTCCTATTGCAGTTTCGTCATTAGCATGAAGGTGCTTGGCGTCTGAGCCCAGGGCAGCAAGTATGATATTTTGCAGTTGTTTTCTTTTCTACAGATAGTTGGCCCTCAAAGAGGGTCTCCTGCCCTAGTTAAGACGGCCCTGTCCTATAGTTATGAATCGCAAAATACAAAATAGGTTGGCAATCAGCGAAATAGCAACTTGTATGCAATAATACCTCAATACTACGACGGATATGGGGAGAGTTTTTTTCAAAATTCGTAATTGATATACCACCAAACGTCGAAAAGAAGCACATTTCAAGTCAATTATGGTAGCATCATGCTTCTTCATTTCGATCAAAGAAACCTCAACTTGAGCCAATATAGTCTAGGCGCATGAAAAATAAACTTCGTTTTCCATCGAACTGATCCTTAAGTGTCACATAAGTCCTTGCTCCGAAGAAATGAAATAAATATCCAGCTCCTAAATAATTCTCGGAACATAACATCGATAGAGGCAAATCGATGTTATATTCTGAGAATTATCTTAGGTGGAATTTGAGGAGCTTTTTCGAAACACTAAACGGATTTATTTAAGAGAAGTATCGTTTATCTATCTACGCCGTGCCACCAAACATGTGTGATTAATAGAGAGTAACATATAGTTGGGAAATACTTCTGCTACTTTCATTAGTATCGATTGGAAAAGGCTGTTTGCTTTGGGATGAACTCCAAGCAAGATGTTACTGAGACGCCTAGCTTATGTATGTGCCAAGTGAAAATTAATGCCACAATGGAAAACGCACCGGTCTTATTCTTAAATATGAGTTGCTTCAGTTATTTTCAAATTAAGCAGCAATTTTCTAATCTAGTAATTCTAGCAAACCAACGGAATCTCTTTGCTGGTGGGAATTCCCGTACAATTTGTCACCGACTGATGGCACCGGTCATTTATGACTTTTAGACAATTTGTTCACCAACATGAACTGTCGCGGTTGCTACGCAATTACCTGTCTGAAATTCCATCCTTAAGGCCTTCGGGGAAAGTAAACAGGCATTATTATACCATTCCAATTTCCAGGATTCGTCCAAGGCAGCACACATACTATGTATATACACATATTTTTGTCGACACTAGGTGTTCACCTTGAAATAATTGCGTTTTCTTTGTTGGCGGAAATCTGAGACAAAAAATTCCAGAATTCATTCGGTAATCCGAAGTCCGTTGTCCATTTTGTCAACGAGCTTTTTATTGTATCCTCGAATTTCCTGAATTTCCCAGGAATTCTCTCGACTGGTGAAGATAGGAGAATAAAAAGACGCCAGCTCTTCTCGGTTCAATTACCTTAATATATTTGAGATTGCAACCTTCATGTATTAAAGGGCTTGTCACTACTGTACTACTCTATTTCAAAGAAATGAGGTCATACTAATGCAAATGAGTTAAGAGCAATTTCTGCTAAGAAGTTGGTCCAATGCTTAACAAATCAAAACCATCCGAAGGAAAGTAATGATTTTTCCTTCTGGATAAGCACAAAAGGAAAGAAATTTACTGATTTCAACTTCAAAGCTATTCCGTCCTTCAGTTTATGGCCATAGACCTTATCCACCGGGTCGTTAAAGGGCATTCAAATGCCTATATTTTAGCCTCCGTTTTAATCCTTTCGAGGAAAAAATCAATCAAATTTCTTCATCCATTAGAGTCTCCCTCAATTTTTCTCCTATTGATAAAGTTTTGGTCATTCATCCATTCAGCTCATGGCATCATTCCAATCGTCTGTCGAGCGTTTCCTATTTCACGTTTACCTATCCCTTTTTTGTCCTTTCTGCTCTAGTACCGCTTCAGCCTCCGTATCAGATCCAAAACCGATTTCAATTTCGTCGTGAACAAGAAAATCAATTCCAGGTAAAAGGGAAATTCAATTAAAAAAAACGACTTCGGAAGAAATAACATCAACCACACCTTAAGTCCCTTCCATGCGATGTCTGTAGGCAGGCGACGGCAAAGTCAAGCGGCACAACGTAAAGGAACCTTTAACAGCACCATTCATGGCTGTCGCCAATTGTGGTGAACGCTCTCCCCGTTCTATTCGCCACCAAACAGATTACGTTATTGTCGATTCTGGTTAGGAGTATTTCCATACGGAGGGTATCTGCAGGCATGTGGATAGGGTTAGTCAAGCATACGTTCGAGCGGCTCACGAAATTCGACAAGGACGAGTTCAATTTGGCAGCAAAGACCATCTTTCATTTTGGGGCTTGAGGCAATTGTTAGCGTGGGTCGGAGCAACGAATAATGGCATTTGTAGAAAGCAACTGAAGCAAGCCAAACTGAAAAAATGTGAAATTTTGTTTCTATCCATAAATGCCACTATCCTGGCGCTGGGTGTTGCCGGCATTTTATGTACACAGGTATATTTTCCCAGAAGCATAGGAACCGTCAACAAAATCGCACGTGATGTCTTTAGAATAGTAAGGAAGCATGTTCATGAATTGTTCCCGCTGAACATCATGTTATGTAATTCCCTGGAAATCGAGATGGTTATATGAAAGTAACCAGTGCATTATCCAGAGGAATTTCCAAATGTCGACGGAAATGTTGGGAATTTATGGAGCCAGCTCCCATTGAACATCTCTCTAATCAAATGGTGGTTTTTATGTGTGCTCTTAGACCGCTGTCGCGATGCCTCTTCTCCGTCTGATTAATACTCAACGCCGTTTCAAATATCCTGGAAGCATAAATTGTAATGACTTCAGACAGGGACATATTTTACGTCAAAATAAGGCAAACAAATTTGAATTTCCAATAACTCTCAACCCCCTCAGCAGCCATCGGTAACACTACTCACCTAGAAAGTGTTTCTTACACTCAACAGGGGTCTAAACAAGAACGAGAATCGGGAAGAGTCGGTACTATGGCTATTTGGACTGGCAATCATGTCGTTAAAGGAATGGGGTGACTCGTTTATTCATTGCCATTACGGACTCTATAAATCTGCCAAGCTTCCCAGCATTTCGTGCATTTTCTGACTGCGGGTGAAGAAGGCGTCCAACGAATAAAAAAATATCTTCCCCAAACACATATGCGGGCTTATATACGATAGGTATATGCAGACTGTTCCACATATTGGCTTTACCGTACCGGGGGCTATTCTTTCATGTTTTGAATGACTCCCAGATGGATTCCCATGAATTTAAGGCTTCGAAGGTTTCGACAGAGGGAAGAAAAACGTAATGAAATTCTAGTGTATGTTCATGTGCTTTTTGAAATTATGGCATGAAAATTTCGGAATATGGAAACGGAAAAAGGTTATATTGTAAACTGTAGCCGTCCGTTACCCTCAATTTCACCCGTCGCCTCTTCTAAAGCGCGGAAATGTTCGAAGTGCGGCAATAAGTCACTCGCCTCAGAACATCTTTTCTCCGTGAAATGGAGGGTTTCGACTCTGAACAAGAATCTCAGTATAAATTTCATTTTAGACAGCTATGGACTTTCCTGTCCAAGAAAACGTATGATTTGCAAATAGAAGTGGCAATGAATGTACGCTTTGATATTGGAAAAACGTACGTAGACAGTCAAGGGTTTATAGAAGCATTTTATTTCGCAAAAAGTAGTAAATCGAGTCCCACATTTTCTTCTGGGTTTGGGCAGCTATAGACTGCCAAGGAATAAGCAAGGGAGTTATAAGAAAGGACATTAAGATATGGACGGTTTTCAGCCTGAATTGGAAGAAATGTTTTTCTGTATTTCGAAATTGCTCTACTTATATGAGGATTACACTTTAAAAACGTGCGAACTATTGAATCTGAGCTCCTGAAATCCTGTTTTCCAAAATACGGTCACAAGCAACTCATAATATTTCTTCTGCTGCCACTGGTATTGAAAAACTTCACACTGAACATGGTAGGTACCATTTTCCTCTACTTGCAGGGGAAAGCGTAGTTGTTATTGCCAGGAAGAGGCGTGAGTCAGTCATCTGATGTGTATGTCACTCACTGATTTTATTCAAATACACATTGTAAGTAATTGCTCAATAGGGTAAGTTGGCAAGTAAAAGACACCGTGAGTAAAATTAGCGCTGTCGTGATGTCACTACTTCCAAAGTCATGACAGTTATAAAGGGAATATGATGAGCTCTTCCGCATGGAATTCGCTAACGCTACCTTTTTTTTCTTACAGTTAGAGGCTGAGGTCGGTAAATGGTGCACACGAGTGTCTTCTGTTGTGCATTATAGGATACCAATAACCAATGTAGGGTTGTTATAATTCAGTAAGAATTCACACGAGTCTCACTTATAAGCTGCTGCGTCCGGACATAACTTGAGAAGGGCCAAAACTTCCTCAATTGAGCAGGTTCTCCTCTATATTCCTGTGTTCGAGAAGTTAAAGGAGATTTCGGCAAAAACCTGCCGGCTTGTTCAGTTCATCCCAACACTGACTTACCAGCTTGGAAGACACTGTCGCTGACCTCAAAGTTTGGAAGAAAGCTTCAATGTCAGTTCAGTGAAAATAGCTTATTTTACTGGGAATGGGATCACACTTTACCCACTGAGAAGCTTGCTGTATTCCTGTTACCTCGGCCTAGAAGATATTGACATACCCTGTACTGTTCAATCTAAATATGTTTGGTCTATCCCGAAAAATTCTCGGTCCAAATCTATCGCCCGTTTTTGATCCCTCAGTAAAACATATTGTGTTATAACCTTGCGGAACATCCCCGAGCATCATCTGAAGTGAAGTTCCTCCTAAAGACAAGTCTAAATACAGTAAACTCGATTGGAGGGGAGCCTAAAGTCCTCTTGGTCCAAAAAGCGTTTATGGTCATACCACTATCACAACATCCAAAATTCACTCTTCCAGAACTGAAAGCTTTTTAACTCGAGTTAAGAGCAGAATGCTTTGTGCCAACTAGTTCTCCAGGTTAAAAGTTGGGTAAAGTTACACGGAAAAGCAAGGTTATTGAGCAAAGAATGGAGTATCGGACTGCCGCCTCGGACTGTATAGATTCTATAATCCGGCAACGAAAACGGACGAACGAGTCGCGCATGTTGTCATGAAAAGTTCACTCACTGTAGAGAGCAGCTAGGCAACTCCCTGCCCCAATATAAGGCTGATGTCACGGCGTTACAAGAGATGTAATTGTTTTGGTTTCTTGGAGACGAGCCACGGTATATGATACCGTATATCGTATGTAGTTCTTATATATAAAACTGTGTGTCCGGAGCAGGTTTCCTAATCAACCAAAAACGAAGAGTCGCCATTATCGGCTTTGAAAACATAAGCGGACGGCTATGCTCTCTATGCTTGCAAGGCAAATTTGGAAGCACAAGCCCCATTAACGGTCAGGTCCACACAGAGAAGGTTGCAGAATCGGAAAAGGGTACCTTTTACGAGGCAGTAGAACGAACCCTCGAAACCTGTCCCACGTATGATAATAAAGTACTTCTTGGAGATTTTAACAGGCAACCAGTGACGAACCCCGTATTCAGGCGATACGTTGGCTCCCATAAGCTTACATAAAAATACCTTACCTACTTAAATGTCAGAACATATAGGAAGGTTAATGTAGACTCGGACCACTATTTCGTTGATATGGTGCTCCGGGCGCAAATAGCAACTTCAATAACACCTATAAGGGAAAACTGGATGCCGCAATAACCGCAACTAACGGAGGATTTGGAGAACCCACTTGAAGAACGTTATCACTGATAATGCCAAACATATTCGGCCCCAGTCGCAAAAAAAAAGTTGGATCGACTGGTTTGACCAAGAGTTTAGGTTGACAACGGTATGGAAGAATGTTGCATACCGCGCAATCCTGCAAGGCACGCGCAGCGATAAGAAAACCGATTTCACAGACAGTAAAGAGAAACTTGGGAGAACCAACAGTTCTGTGAACTCGAAAAATATAGAGTGCAACCGCACCAGGTGTGAAAGTCTTACCAATAAGTCAATAAGATGAAGCTTTATACACATCGATGCTCATCTTGCCGAGACAAAGAGCAAATGGGATTTCAAACAGTATTGGCATATTTCAGCGATGAACTGCAAAACAAATTTAATATCGGTGAGTTGGAAGTCCTACCAACTGGAAATGACGGGCAAATGCTGCCGGTACAAAGTATGGAAGAAACAGTGATCGGCTTAAAAAGTCGCCAGAAACTGATGCAGTTACCGTAAAATTCGTTGAAAGCGACCAGCTACACCAGGTGTGGGACAACAAATCAATGAGTGACAATAAGCACAATGTCATACAGCAATGGGTTATATCACGCAGTGCATCAATAATAGAGGTATCACGGCTATCAGCAGACAAATCAGCAACCGATCTTATTTTCCTATTTGCGGCAAGCGTTGGAAAACTGTTAGAATATGGCCTTCAGTTGCACTTTCTTTTCACCGAGATCAAGGACGCTTATGGTGGCTGGTATAGGTAAAACTGCACACGGCCATGAGAGAATTCGGTATTCCGACCAATATTGGTAAGACTGATTACGCCCACCCTGACAAATGTCCGACACTATTCACCGTCTAAGAAAAGGAAATGCCCTACCATGCATCTTTTTTGGCCTGAAAATTATGATCCGCGATGCTGACGTTAATGAGAGCTACCACCGTCTTCAAGTGCACCTAGCTATTCGTCTATGCTGACGATGTTGTAATTATGGGAAGAACATCCGAAGATGTACAATCTACTTTCATCTTGTGCGAAATAATAATAAAGGCAATACTGAATATATGGCGGCCAAGTGAACACCAAAAACCAAAGGAGCAACAGCATCAAAGAACACCGGTCAATTTTGAACAATAAAGATAACATAGGCGGCTATAACTTTGAGATCGTTGATAATTTCTCCTATCGAGGGCTGAAAATCACAATCGATAACAGCTATGCCGATGAAATTCGCGCACAATTGTTGACCACCAAGAGAGCATATTTCAGCTTACACAGGGTCAAAGCTCTTACTGTACCAGAAAATGATCTTATCAGTCGTCATGTGTCCCTCGGAGACTTGGGTTCTTAGCATGAAAAATTGCGAACTCTTAAACGCATTCGAGAGAAGAATTCTCCGACGAAATTTTAGCCACCCACATGAGGATGGACCATTCCGTAGCTTATGTAAAGACAATCTCTTTGGTGGACCTCGGCACAAAACCCGAATCTCTGAAATTCCTTACTAAGCCAGACTTAGACCCGATGCTGGCTACTGAGCCATTGATGATGATGGGTAGTTGTTGAATTTGGAAAAATCGAAGTAGCAGAATGCAGGAATTTGTCCCTCCCATTTATTCGGTTCTTTCGTTGAATTGAATATTCAGATGGGTTACATTGATTGCGCGTGGAAAGTGCGACTACTATCTATATCAAAAGAATAGCAGTGGAGTCATCTCTGCAACTGAGCCGAACGAATTCACACGGCTGGGATCAATATTCCAAAATTTAAAGGAATGCATTAGTCGATGAATTGGTGCCCCTCGCAAACAACGCCTGTTCTACTAGGAAAACGCACTTTAAAGGGAAAGAGGACGCGAAAGCGTGTGAGAATGGAATAAACTAAAAACATCGCCTCTCAAAAATCTCTTTGGCAAAGAAGTCTTTGGAAGTAATAAGGCACCACAGAAATGCTCAATAAGTGATAAAGAGATCCTAATAAGAGGGTGCAATCTCCCCAACAAACGGCATAAAAGAAAGAGAAGAAACCGACGGCTGTGTAACCCAGGGAGTCCTGGCCATCCGCTGCTTGGACTAGAGTAAAAAGTAAGAAACGATCACAGAAGAGAGCCAAACCGGACGTGCCCATCATAACAAAAACCATGAAGTTTATATAAGCTCAAATCTTGATTAAAATCAAAGCAGTTACCTCCCAGGTAAACGACCAGTTAGTGAGGCTTAGAGCGGGTGAAGGTGAAGGAAAATCGAAGGCTCACTGGGTAACACAGCGACAGTCAAAATGAGCAAGAATTCGGTGGTAATCGAGTCAAAGGACAAACTATGAACAAAGGCATTACGAAATGCAAAATTTATCTCAATTAGGGTTTCAATTAGTGAGTGAAGCTATTGACTTAGACAGTGTGTGGTGGCACACAGTCTCCCTATCGAAATCGCAAAAGGATTATGGGGAATTTGCCAGCTACGAGAACAGAGCCCAGCGCATAAGTGCTTGCACGAACTCGCAAGGCATATGCAACCTGTACCTCAATTGCGGAGATGAAGATTATGTTGATAAGGAATGCAACGGAAGTCCAAATGCATGTTCTGTATGGAAACGAAAAATAACGAATTGCGGCGTTCGAAACTAAGTTCAATGGAAGTTTATGCAACTAAATTTGAATCATCGTCCAGCGACCTAAGGCCTGGTCTACCAAAGCATGTTGGAAAGCTGTGTCCTGTGTACCGAATTCTGCTAGCGCAGTATAGACAGCAGAGAAAAAAACAAGCGAAATGGAGTTGCAGAAATTGAGCTATAAAAGAGGACGAAAAAACACTGAGAGAACGGAGTCAGGTGCGCCAAGATAAGAGGTGTATAGCTGCTACATGACATTGGGCCTAACATTGGAGGAATTCACCTCATTTGCCGTAGAAATCATCATTCGATGCAAGATGCTACTACCCCAACATTATAGTCGGTGACACATGGGTTGAAGAATGTGGAAGCAGAGAAACCAATGCAATAGGATGAATATTACTGGAGTCGTTCTTGCGCTTGAATGTGGTACTTACGAAGAAAAAGCTTGACGGGTCATGAAAAAATTGCAAAACAAGGTACGTCGAAAAAACTGGTTGATAGGAGGAACGCAGCCCTCTTAAACTGAACACGAAATGGCGCCACTTGCTATATGTAAAAGAATTCACAGACCCCAGAGTGTTGCTCCAGTTTGGCCAACTGTGATGCAAACCAGATTAAACTGTAGAAAACAACAAGTGGCGTATCAACTAAGTGCCCTCCAGACAAGCAGTGCTTAGCGGATAACAAGAGCTGAAGTGTCGTACGTATTAGCAAGGAATCTTCCTATAGACAACCTGACGCATGAAGGACAGCGTCTCAACCATAAAAAGTATGCAATTGAGAAGTTTAATGGAGGATGGAGGTTTTCCACCTACAACTATCGCTGAATAGCAAAAGAGGGACGGGTCACAAATTGGCCGTGTATTAATCCGAACATTTGAAAATGCATTGTACGGGGCAGTGGGGAATTAAGCTAGAGTTATTACTATTCTTAAGTGGGCATGGAGATTATCGTGCATACTTGCATAGATGTGTAAACATGGTTTACTGCGCACACAAGAAGATTGGAAGCTTTTGTAGACAGGCACCCAATTTTTGAAAATAGAACTCATGCTGGAGTCAGTGGAGGCTTGGAATCAAATTAAAAAGGTGTCGAAAACTGCTCATAAACGAATCGCAGTTTCGCCAATTCTTGTATTTACCTGACCGTCTTTTACGCAAAAACAACCTGTATTTGTCAAGTGGTAATTGGTACACATCCAAATGCCAAACAGCTGCAACGATGGGGGCTACGTACTTTCCGAATGTGGTTCTAACTCACATTCATGCTCGTTTATGGAGAATTGTATCTGAATAGGACAGTTACATGTCTCGCAGTCCAGGAACCATACACATTTTTGACACAGAATGCGTTCACATGTTGTTCGACCAGAAACTTGCTGACTTTTGCAGAGTTGCCGATGCTTTCAGGTTTTTTTTTTTTTTTTTTTTTTTTTTTGGAGTAGGGTAGGTGAATGCGTTTACGCACAGAGTGTTGGACTCCCGCAAAAGCACGCTGGCGGACTACCAACTAAACACCTCCCTGTCATCAGAGAACTAGCCTGGAACCGTTTGACACATTACTTCGGGCTAGCCCTCCCGCTCTCCCGGCTTTGGGAGCCTTCAAGTCAGGGAATTCCTTTCACCAACGGGAGGGGAGGGGAGGAAGGGAGTTGTTAGTTCAGGGAACCCCTTACCGTCCGATCCCTCTGCCGGTCGAGTTCAATCTTCTTCGTAGTAAGAAGAGCCCGAACATAATGCGCAATACGATTCCAGCTGCCAGCGCTCTTCAGCATCTCTCTGACAATGTTGTCTGGAGAGAGCTCCCCTGTGTCTGCATAAAGCTGCTGGCGGAGGCCATCCCACCTCTCGCAAGAGAAAAAGGTGTGCTCAGCGTCATCCGGCACTCTATTGCAGAACACACAATCAGGAGATCGCGCCTTCCCAACCCTGTGCAGGTAAGACTGAAAACCTCCATGCCCACTTAGAAGTTGGGTAAGGAAGTAATCAATCTCACCGTGCTTTCTGTTCAACCACGGGTCTAATTTGTCGATGAGCCGCGCAGTCCACTTGCCCCTTGGCTCATTTTGCCAAGAAACTTGCCACTCGTTAAGGGTGCGTTGACGTTCTTCACGGGCAACCACTTCTCTTAAGTTTTCGCCCTTACGGCGATAGATAGCTTTGCGCTCCTTGGCAAGGAGGGCAACGGGGATCACTCCCGCAATCACCATCACAGCCGGTTCGGAGACAGTGCGATAAGCAGACGCCACTCGCAAAGCTCCCCGCCTCTGCACTTGAGCTAGGCGTTTACGATGCACCTCCTTGTCAAGGGCATCAGCCCATACCTCCGCACCATAGAGAAGGACGGACTGCGTTGCTCCCATGAGGAGACGTCTCCTAGTTGATATAGGGCCGCCCACATTCGCCATTAGCCGACTCAAGGCCGCGACTCCTGTTGCAGCCCTGTCCGCGGCTGCTTTGATTTGCTCGAAGAAGCTCATCTTCGAGTCGAGCATTAAACCAAGGTATTTAACCGCTGGTTTTGACTCTATAGTCAACTCGCCGATCGATATGGGACGCAAGGTCGGGATTCTCCTTCTGGTCAGAATGACTACTTCGGTTTTTTCCAGCGCAAGGTTGAAACCGTGAGCAGTCATCCATCCGCTTACCCGTCGCATCAATATGCCAAGTCTGCTTTGCGCCTGTTCAACAGTGCGTCCGGCAACAAGTGCCGCAACGTCGTCTGCATAACCGACCAGGCGCGACTCTTCAGGCATATCGAGTCTCAGCAGACTATCGTAGGAAGCGTTCCAGAGGTCCGGCCCTAGGATGGATCCCTGCGCTACTCCCGACGTGATTTCCATCCTCCTCTGGCCCTCTAGCGTCTCATAGAACAGGGAGCGGTCTTTCAGATAATCCTTCAATATCCGCAAGAGATAGCTTGGCACGTGAAAGGAGTTCTCTAGTGTGCCCAGCATATCTGTCCATCTTACGGAATTGAAGGCATTTCTGACGTCAAGCGTTATGAGGAGCACTATCCGTCGAGATCGGCGGCTGTGTGCCCCGGCTCGATTAAACGCATCTACGACCTCCATAACAGCATCCACTGTAGATTTCCCTGTTCTAAACCCGAACTGCCTTGCGGATAAGTCCCCGGCAACACGGATCGCTTCAGCGAGTCTACCCCTGATGAGCTTCTCGAGCACTTTTCCGGCCGTGTCAAGCATACACAGCGGTCGGTATGCAGACGGGAGCTCCGGATCTCCTTTACCCTTACGGATTAACGCGAGTCTGGCCACTTTCCAGCGAGAAGGAAAAATGCCCTCCTTCAAGCACGCGTTGAACGCTTCGAGCAGCAATTCTGGCCGTTGGCGGAACACCAGTTTGTAAACTTCCGCCGGGATGCCATCAGGGCCTGGCGCCTTCCTGTTTTTCATAGTGAGAACCGCTTCTTCGAGTTCTCCCATTGTGAAAAGGGGGCAATCCACGAGGCTTTCCGCGCTGTTTACATCAACCCGTACAGGGTGTCTGGGGAACAATGCCCGCACAATGCGGTCCATCTGGTCGGTGCTCAGTATGCAGGGCTTCCGCAGAGCCCCGATTTTCCGAGTGACAAGCTTATAGCCAAGTCCCCACGGGTCATCATTCACCTCATTAACGAGATTTTGCCAGCCGCGAGCTTTGCTTTTATTTATAGCGCTGCGGAGTCTCCTTTTCGCTGATCTATATTGTGCCTTTATGGCACATGCCTCCTCGTTGGCGTACAAGCGTTGTGCCAAACGGCGGAGCTTATGACACTCCTTCCGTAGGTCGGCAATTTCCGCCGTCCACCAGTACATAGAAGGCTTGTCGCGCCTGGGGCCCCTCCGGGGCATGGAAGCCTCACACGCCGCCGTTATCAGATTCATCACTGAACTCACGACGGTGTCAGCTGCGACACCACCACCCCCCGGAGTGCCCCCCGGTGCGGCCCTACCTGTTCCAAGAGCTTCGACGAACCTTCCGATGTTCACCTTCGCGACATTCCACACGCAGGGGGAACGTCGTGTTGGTGCTCGCCGGCAAGTAGCGTCAAACACTCCGAACGCAATGTACTGATGATCACTTGCCGAGAAGTCTTCTAGGACTCGCCACCCGTCCACCGATGATGCCAGAGATTCCGACGCAAAAGTGATGTCGGGAATGCTTCCTTCACAACCTGAGCGCCGAAACGTTGGCGTGGATCCGGTGTTTAAAATTACGAGTCCGGTTCTCGCCGCCATTTCCAGAATCCGTTTCCCTCTGGAGTCTGATTGAGGCATGCCCCATTCAAGAGCCCTGGCATTAAAATCACCGCCAACCAGGATTCGTCCCTCCGTGCTCGAAACGGCGTCCTCCAGAGCATCAAGCCGACGTTGAAAGTCCGGAATCGACTCATTCGGCGTCAGGTAAACGCTAAAAAACGTTATCCCTAAACACCGGATCCAGGCAAATCCGTCTCCCCGGCCTTCGGCAAGAACACGAAGTCGAACGTCGTCCCGAACCCAGATGGCAGCGGTGCCCGATAAGTCCAGATACCATGAGGACGGGTCCTTGTTTCGGTATTGCTCGCTAATCAGCACTAGATCAGCATTTACTTCCGCAGCGAACTGTGCTAGCAACTGGTGAGCGGTTGCACTCCGGTGCATATTAATTTGCAAGATGCGGATCATGGCGTTCGCACCCTAGCCCTCTCCAATTCCGCCCTGAAGATCGGACACCGTCCCGAGCCCGCAGTGTGTGCGACGCTTTCGCCAGACGCACCACGATCCCTGCAGAGAACACAACTCTCGTTTTCCTTGCAAGTCTTCGCTTGATGACCCGCTTGGCCGCATCTCCAGCATGCTGTCCTCCTGTCCGGACCCTTGCAAGCTGCTGACGTGTGTCCATAGTCCAGACACCTGTAGCACTTGGTGGGGACTATCCGCATTCGTACCCTGCATACTACCCATCCGATTTTGATTCTCCCGCTGTTAAGGAGTTTCCTCGCATATTGCTCGGGGACATCCACCACGGCAAGTTTTTGGCCTCGAGCATTTACAGAGGTAATAGCTACCCGGGCATTGGTTACCTCTGGACATTCGCGCTTTAGCGCCTCCTCTACTTCGACCTTTTCTGTGAGGCAGTCAAGATCCCGTATTTCCAGAGAGCACATGGGTTCTAGGCTGGAAACAAGGGCCTTCTCCCCCAATAGCCCCTTGACCGCTTCGCAGAACGTGCTCTTGTTGGTCGTCTTTGGGCCCAGTTCGACGAGAACTCCACCACTCCTCGTTTTCCGTATCGAAGACACCTCTGCTCCGTTCTCCTCGGGTTTCATCCTGTAGCGGATTTCACTAAGGACTTCCGCAAATGTCTTGCCTTCCGTCGGCTTAATGAGCAGAGCCGACGGTCTAGTCCTTCTTCGTTTCGTCGTTTTTTCCGCTACTGGCTTTGGGTTGGCAGCCTCCTTGTTTTTGGGCAGACGTGTCTCTGGCGCTGGAGTCCGTTGTTTCTTTTTATCCTTTTTCGCCTTTTTTTTCGGGCCTTGGAGACTACTTCGATAAAGTCTCCTTCAGGCACGTCGTCCTCTTTCCGCTTTTTCCCCTGTTCACTTT
Organism: Hermetia illucens; assembly: GCF_905115235.1. Taxonomy (NCBI): domain Eukaryota; kingdom Metazoa; phylum Arthropoda; class Insecta; order Diptera; family Stratiomyidae; genus Hermetia; species Hermetia illucens. The sequence continues at coordinate 128,982,103 of NC_051850.1, read as the reverse complement.
GCAGAGGGCTATCTGCGGTCCGTTTGACGCAAGCAGCATTCTCAGCGGGGAGTGCGACTGTTTCTGCTCTACAATCGTCTTCCGCTGCTCTCCACGTGCGTCTATAAAAGGAAACGCGGTCCAGTAGTTCCTCCAGTTCCATCAGCCCGTTTTTGACGCCTTTGCTGACGTTTCTCTGAAGGAACGTTGCCGACCGCATACGCTTCACCACTGCTGCGCACTTTCGGATGAGCCTTTCCTCTTCGGCTCTAGCGAGGACAGTCGAATGCATTTCCACTCGATTTGTGCCCAAATCCATCTGCTCAGGACTAGCGTTTCTCACTGAGCTTACTTCCAGGACAGGGGCACTGCAAGGTAGTGGAGTTGCCATCCCCGCACGGTCAGTCGCACCACTTGATGAGGCTTCCTCTTTATTTGGGCGCCCCAGTGTCTCATCGGGTATATCAGCCCTCGTTGCCTCTTTCACTGGTCGCTGCGGTGAGCGACGCATCTTTGTGCTCCGCCCAAACGCACCCAGCTCTTCCTCCTTATCTGTTGTTTCGTCTTTTTTTTTTATAATTGTCAGAACATTCTCCATGAAAAAGTTACCAGCGCATCGTGTGCAAGGGAGCGGGCCGCAATAGTCAAGAACGGGTATACCCTCGGGGACACAGCCCCTACCCCAGTTCCCTGAGGCCTGACCTACGCTTAGCTGATCCCGGAATTCACGGACGGATCAGCGCTCGCTCGGGGCAACGCGGTCTACTAACACCGGTTCAATGCACACTTCCCGACCAGGGTCCCGAAGGGGCTGGCTCCTGATACACGTCGCAACTACCACCTTGGCAGAGCTACGCTCACATCACCCCGTCGACGCCGACAGAGAGTTGTCGACGGCTCCGGAGACTCCCAGTGTGTCCCGACGTGTACCGGTCATTCGCGGTTCGCTCTTCACCGAGAAGCTTTCTCGAGGCTACTACCTAGGACGCAGGTATGCTGCCAGCTAGGGGGCAAAACTACTTACTCGGGCACCTCGGGGACGTCACACCCCGTATCGTAAGCGACCCGTTTAAAAATCGCTAACGACCCCTGAGGGTTTTGGTTTTGATGCTTTCAGGTTTTGGCAATAATCTAGCGAAGACTGCCAGAGTGTGATGGCACTCTTCGATTTCAGGTGGTTTTTTTATGACTGCAAATATTTCTGCTTATAAAAGATATCCAACACCCTCCTGATCATTTTCCTGAGATTAGATAAATCTAAAATTCACCCAGGCGCTAGTCTCTTTCTGTTACATTTTGTTTCGCAGAGGACTTTAAAGGCGACTTGCATTGCATTAAATGCTATCAATTACTCGAGAATTTTTGAAAATTTAGCTTTATTGACTGACCAAACTTCCTTCATTGTGTATCCTAGTTTCCTCTAAATGGTTCTAAAACCTATAGAACCAGGCTCAGATTAGGAAGCATCCAGTTGTAACATGGGAAACATCTCTGATTGGGCGCTCTCGAATTTCCCACCCTAGAAGTCTTATTATCATTAAATACGGTGATATTAATCACCTTCTATCAGCCTTCACAATTCCTTGCATTTATCCAGTAGTTTGCATTGTATTCGCTCGAGACCACATCAAACACTCTTATAAGTTTCAATAGAGCATTTTCGTTTCGACATATGATGACTCCAACCTAGCAATTTCATTTCTCAACCAATAATTTTGGCACTGAATAAGAAATAACATAATTAAAGTTTAGATATGACTGGTCTCTCTTGCATCTGTCGAGGTTGATTTAGATCATTTGTAATATTCGGAACTTTCAGGCCCAATACGATATACTGACTCCTCTCTTTCAATATTATGGGCATCCTTCCACTAGTGATTTCAGTATCCAACTTATACGATCTGCAGATACGATTTTTCAAGGGGGCCGTATCTGCATATTCAGGACCTAAAAACAATGCTTCAATTAAATTCAACATTGGAAACGGAGCGATCGACAATCGAAAGCACATTATTAGCAAGCAAACGTGGATGGTTCGATAGTTTACCAGGACTTTCAGGGAAGAGACGATGACTACCTTAGAAGTAGGTCACGACCTGGTTGATACAACGATGGAAATTGGTGGAGCTGTACCAGCTTGAATGTCAACAAGAACTCATGGGGTACTGCCTATAGATTTGTAATGAACAAGATACTTAGGCAACAATTACCGCAACTGAAAGAGATAACAACTCTTTTTTCGAAGCACGAGGAGTGTGAACAAAATCCAACGATCCAAAGGAATGTCTTTTAAATAACTGAAGATACTGCGGGAAATCAGCAGACACATTCTAGCTAAAAAGTTTCGCGTTGGTCCGGATTCCGAACACTGCTTTCAAGTTGGCTGCTAAGAACCGGGCAATTAGCGTGCCTTCTTCATATCGGACAGACATCGAAAGAGACAACGTTGGTTAGTTTTGTAAACGACCTAGCGATGGTTATGTTTAGGAAAAATCGCAAGGACGACGTGAAACACGTCATCAAATCATGGCTACAAGTTCCTAAACTGGATTTGACGATCCAAAATATGACCACGAGGAGCGTGATAATCGATGGCAATTTCAAAGAGTACTTGGACTATGCAGGAGAGAATGTAGCAAAGGCTAGTCTATGCATAGGAGGCATAAATTCAACCGGCATATTCTTATCGCAGAAATGGTGAATTCCTTTTGCTATATGCGTCACCTCCCTGGGTGGTGGCATTGGGTAATGTTGTGAACCGAAAGAGGGTGGGTTCAACATACCAACCAAATGCACTGAGGATGTGTAGTGAGTACAGGGCTACATCAGCTGCGGCAGGGTGTGTTATCGCGGGAATTTTCTAGCGAATAAGGGGCACTATCTCTACCAGAGGAAGAGGGCGAATCCGTCCGAGGTGATTGCGGATTTTTGATGCTGTAGAATTTAGGTTTAAATGACACTGGTCTTCACCATTTTGGTGATTCTTGCGACAATGTGTACGAATGGTGCTGACAGTTTTCGTAAGTCCCGGTCTGATGACTGTTTTCTATGACCAGCTGCTTGCATTCCAGGAGACAACTCAAGAATGCGAAGGCAGAATCCCATAACATCTCGCTTAAGAATGTAATGCGGGGACATGTTCTCGTTGAAACCTTTGCAGACTTACTTATGTAACTCTTCCTTAATTGAATATAGGGTCCACCATAAGGTCAGTTCGTTTTCCATTGACTTTACTTTTACATCTAGTGTAAGTCCTGTTGCCGACCACACATAAGAGTTTGAAAACGTGGAGGCTAAACGCTAGAAAACTCAATGCATATAGGCACTGATTTAAAATCTTCACAACTTACTTATCCAACAATTCGCTCTCTAATACTGCAATTTGCATTCATTAATTCTTTCCACCTAACCGGTTAGAGTCCTCGGTCCGGAAACCGCTATAAACCTTACAAACCAGTCTAGGATTCCGTACGGAGTCCATTCAACAGCACTTCATTTGCTTGCAGATATCAATTCATTTACTCTTCTCTTTTGTAACTTCATAATTGAGCTTTTCACAAAGATTTTTAATTTCAGGACAAAGCATCCGACAAACCGTTTCGAGACCATACTCTGCACTAAACTAATCCAGAAAAAAAAATGCGGAGAAAGTCAAGGAAAAGTTGAGAAGAATAGAGAAAATGAAAAATTGGAAGAAAAGTGGACTACTAATTAATTTTTCATAAAATCTCCAAGCAATGTCTATAGAAAGGACAAAACTCTGACGCTGATGAGAGAGACGCGAGCGGACGATATTTTCAACTTACTAAAGCAGAATTTATATTAAGGACTTCCTGGCAGTGGAGGTTGCGGTGCTTGGAAAGAGAAAAGCAATTTGAATAAAAGTCGACGTAGAATACGGTATTCTGCATTTCTAAAATCGTTGGTACACGTGCACGTTTGACAAAGTCGGTGACGTGGATGCTTTGATTCCCACACCTTAGGTCCTTGTACGCTTTCACCTATTTATTTTCATTCTGACGTAGCGAATTGCGAGTCAAACTTTTCGAAGAAAATTTTTGCAAAAGTTTTCGACCGTTTTGAAGTTTTCACTTGTTGTGCTTCTCTTGCTACGATTTCTCTGCTTTGCGTTTTGAATAATCAATAGGTCCTGTTTTGATTAAAATTTTGTCTAATGAAGTAGGCGAATAAGAGGACCGATCGAGTAAGACGAAATTCCAGTTACTGGTATATTTATTTATTTACCTAGTATACCAAAATTCATAAAGGTTGGGGATTCCATTGCGGTTTGCAGGTGAAAATCACAGCATTACTTTGAAGAAAACACATTACTCATCTCATGATTTATTAGTCTCTCTTTGGAAAGGACATCTTTAATTGTCCCCAGTTTGGATTGTGTTTTTGAGGTCCTTTCCATCGGAGGGAAAAGCACCCTTTTCCATTCAAGGATTCCTTTGGAGGGTTTTGGTGAGGTGGGTGTCTCAAAATAGGAATAAGTGAGGATATTCACTCCGCTCAAAGGAACTTGCACAAGTCCTCACACTTAGAAAAAGTACAAATGTTCTGCTCAATAGAAACCATAAAGCGGCTGCATTGAATTTAAGGTTCGGGAGGGGGAGCTTAGAAGGGAGATAACATTTCAGAGAAGGAATAGCTCCAAGAAGGGAGCCAGAAAGGAGAGACGCCATAGAGCTCGCGTTTGAGAAAAGGGCTAAGAAAAGAGATGGTAAGCCCGGAGCTGCGTGATATTCTGTTGTTGGGATATCGCCAACCAGGCGAAAACGCAAAACATCTCACCGGAAGTGGCAAAAGAAGAAAGCTTGATTACCCAAAAAGTGGGGGCGGTCTTACACCCAGCGAAATATCTCTAGAAAAGTCCAAGAAAGCACAATGAAGATGAAGGAACTCCTGGATCTCATCACACATTAGCAAAGCTGACCTAGTCCTTAGCTGGGCGAAACGCAGTGCCCCCACCCCGCCAAAGTTCGAGTAGACAACTGAGGTGTGGGGAAGGAAGCGTATATCAATGATGCAGCAAGAGAATCGGTCGAGGTGGTTGCCAAATGGACCAAGCAACGTTCAAAAAGGCAAAAATAAAGCAACAACAACGTAAGTTGGAAATCGACGGTTGTGACTTCACTGCCGTAAAGTTCGGGTTTAACTGCGATGGCAATATCAGCAACAAAGAAAAAGAGTTCTCATCAAGTCGAACCAAAAGGAGATCTTTCACGGAAGCGCATTGAATAATCGGCAGCAATGCCATACCAGAAGAGAATGGGGTGAACCCCAATTCAAACTCGAACTGGCGGTCCACTTGTCGAACCTGAGCCGAAGACTGTCATAAGGGATATGTTCTACGATACCATTTTGAGCATTTTAGGCACGAAAGCAGTGGCTTCCAGCCTATAATCTAATAACGCATTTGGAGTGCCCAGTGCCTCGCGAACAAAGAAGAAGTGGAGAAACCTATAAAAGCGAATTACTCAGATGTTTACTCCAGAGGACACTATCCCTGAGGAGACAGCATTTTTTTCATTGCGGAAAATAAGGATAATGTGATGGGTGGTTCCAAACCGCTGCTTTAAGTGTTGGTCCCACCGGAACATAAGCTGGGGTTTACAAAAGGCAAGGCAGAAGAGGTTTGCCTTACGAATATTACAAGCAAAGACATTCACGTTAGAGAAATGTTATTCTTTGCAAGGATCGCAGGCTGCGGAAAGAAAACATGGCGCATGTTCCCAGTTCGGGGCGGTGACAGTTCTTCAAAAAAGAGTGGGAAACGTGAAAAGTGAGGCAACATAATCCACATCCTGCAAGCGAACATGCATGGCAGTTTAACTCCTCACGAGCCGATACAGGAAAGAAGAGCTGACTTGTTGCTCTTCAGCGAGCAGGACCAAATAATTCACTACCAGCTGGCACTGTTGTCACCTGAGTGATAGATGCGATTGCGATGGTACTTATGCTGAACTTGCCAGGACGAAACTTATTGTCCTAAATGCAGGTAACACTCGGACATTCTGATACCCTGGTTGCGAGGAGCAAACGGGGGCGCTTATGATATCGACTTACTTGCAGAGGTAAGGATGGTGGCGACTATCCTCAAAGGCGTGGCCGCAGATAGGGTTAAGTAGGGCAAGATACCGAACCACGACTCAAGGGCGGGGGTTATGTATGGACAAAAACCGACCTTGTTACTTTACACAGCATCAGCGTTTTGTTGGGTCCGTCAATTCTTCCAACATATTAGATTGGACACGCCTCAAAACTCCTCTCACCAGAGTGTAGTTTCCAATCGTATTTTCTCTATGTGTGCGAGAACCAAGAGCACGAGGAAAACAAACGAAATAAGCCTCGTATGGAAACTAAAATAAACGGTCACCACTGTGGTCTTTTCTTTACATGATAGATTTTCTACTTTTTTCTCTCCGGTCAAGAACAACGGACCTCGAGGTCCACAATATTCTGTTCGAAGAGCAGAAGGGCTGCCGAGCTGGATCAAAGGGTTGCAAAGAGCAATGCATTATCAACTGGGTATTCGTAGACTAAGAAATCTGTTTCGTTGCTATACCGATAACGCCAAGGTTTTTGACAACGTCCCGGACGCTTGACTAATCGATATAATATACCTGTATCGTATTAATCCAAAACTAATAAAGTTGTTTGCGCCAGTTATGAACGGGTGGCATACCACCTTATGAGTGTGCGCATCTGAGGGTACCAACACTTAGCCCCCAACCATCTGACATCTTCCAGGATGGTTTGTTGAGTCCCCTTTGGTTTTTTTATGGCACGAAGCTTCCTGTGTGTCTGTTACGAATAGTGGGCATGTTTACCCGTGATATTCGAACGGCATTGTTGACCTCCACATTCAAGCTATGACCGACAGACTTCTACAAATACCTAGGAATTTTGCAAGAGACCCATGCTCGAGTGAATTAGAATATGCTCTGCTATCCGAATTTCAGCCAACGTGTGGAGCTGGTGCTGAAATCCCATCTAATGAGGAGGAACCAAATAAGCGCGTTGAATGTATTCGTTATCGCTTCACTGGCTTATGCATTCGGAATATTTCCGTGAACGAAAACCGATCTGGAAAACGTCCAGTGGCAGATACGCACTCCCGTGTTCAAATCGCGAATGCATTATCCAAATTCTGCCATCGGGGCAGGGGCGTGGTGGTTGTGGTCGCACATCATCACCATCAATCGACACACCATGCGCTTTTTTTAGAACAAAGAGGTGGTGAGTGCCTTGGAAGCGGTTGTATAGATGGCAATTCGTGGGCTGACTCTACTTAACTTGAAGAGTCGATCATTCAATCCTTTCAGCGAGGGGAAGTCAGACGAAGAGCGGATCATTGAATGGATATTAAAGGCAATGCACGGTAAATGCATAAATTGTCTCTGCCAGTCATTTGTCGAAAAGATGGCTATGTGCTGGAGAGCTCTTTGCTGAACTGGATGTATTTTCTGTGTCTTTCATAACGGCGTGGTTGTCACCCGAGGTTATAAAAAAACATCATAATGAAAGATCAGATGGGACAGTTAGAGACAATGTGGTCCTCATTACGTTCATCTGATTTGACAGGTACTCATTCACAACTGAGTCGACTAGCATCCAACAGCAAATCACGATACAAATGTTACACAGTAGTGTACTGTGAGATTTAAACTGCCTTCTTTCATTAAGACAGCCCAGCGTTCTAACTATTAAGCCTATTTGTGAGAATAATTTCAAGGCAGTTGGGTTGTCGGGACCCGGCCGTGACTGAAAATTTTTCAACGTTAAATTATTGCAGCAAGTAATTGTGCGTAACTATTCTTGATTTAAAAGCACCACATATGGAAGGTATCTATCTCGAAATGCCCAAGAAGTGCAGCAAGCACCTTAAGCGACTTCTAAAGAGTATTTTTTTGACACTTTTAGTTCAAGGTTGCTGGTGCTTATTTCTTGGTAATAAGGTAAGGTGTCCGGATAGCTGAGTGGTTAGAGCGCAAGGCTGTCGTACGGAAGGTCGCGGTTCAAATCTCACTGGTGGCAGTGGAATTTGTATCGTGATTTGACGTCGGATACCAGTCGACTCAGCTGTGAATGAGTACCTGAGTCAAATCAGGGTAATAATCTCGGGCGAGCGTAATGCTGACCACATTGACTCCTAGTGTACCGTTACGGTCTTGAATGAAGTGCTCTAACACACTTCAAGGCCCTGATCCAACATGGATTGTTGCGCCAACGATTATTATTATTATTATTATTAATAAGGTAAGGCAGTCTTCACTCCAGAGCTCGGAAAGGATGCCTGTTCAAACCCAGAGAACTGCAGACAAATTATGTTAGTATCACCTGGTCAAATTTGCGAGAAGGCGCTGACATACTCGCTAAATGAAAACCACTGTTCACATCATCGCAGAAGGCCGTGATTGAGGATGTAACCCTCAGACTATAATGCGCAATATGGCTCTACACCTACCTCCCTATGCTAATCTAACGTAGAAATTGTTATACACTGGAGCAGGTGGTGATCGGAATTTGATGACAGAAGCAAAGAAAGGCTACCTCGATTTCGAGGATCTTTTCAGAATTTTTTTGAATAATTTAAACTGAAAATAACAAAGTTACGCGGCATCTGTTTGTTGAAGGTCGTAATTAGAGTTCCCGTTTGCGGGACGTGCAGCGACTCCATTTCTAAGATTTTGTGTAGCACAAAACTGATTGAAAGTGATCATTTCTTTAATGGGGCTATTCTCAGAAACTACGCAGCAGATAAATCTGAGAAAATCAAGAGGCTGCCACTATACTGTACCAAGGGCCCGAACGACCCCTCATAACGATATCTCTTCAAACAAAGTTAATAATAGTATATTGTTCTAATTTCTGGTAATTAACTGCAAAACTCCCTTAAATTCATTCTAGCAGTAATGTAGGTTATAATATAGAGCATGGTCCCAACAAGTTCGGTGGAAATCGCACCATTACTAACAAAGTTATAATAGGTCGAAGTTGTCGGTTCTTTGCAAATTCAAGACTTGGAACGTCAATATCACCTGAATGTGGATATTTTCACATAATATATGCATATATTACGTGCTACATACTAATGGAACAAATATACACTCAAAAAGAAGGACACCAAACCTTTCTTATCTGAAGCGTCCAGCTTCCGGTTTCCCACTTCTTTATCTGAATAAAAATATATAGTGTCCCTGCCTTTGTGACAGGTGCAGTTCTTCCTTTGCCTTTTCCAGAGACAATTTTAAAAAGGAATGCATCATCTAATATGTAATGTTCTCCCCTTTTCTTCCATTTTAACACCCGTTACCCTTCCCAATATACTTCTCCCAAATTCACTTTGCCCTCCGCGACATTCGTTTACATCAACCATTTAAAATTTTGAAAATTAATCATTTCTTCTTCTGTTACCTTGCCCTAAAATTTCTAAAACTTATTTATATATTTATATGCAAATTGTCTATTATATATGTAGTAACAATGTTCGAACATTACATGACCAGTTCGGAATGCAGGCCGATTGATCTGGTTGAGGCGAAAGAAAATGCATTTTTGCTCGAGATTAGCGGGCCCGGGGACCGGCTGATTGGTGGGACAGGTGATGAGCAGGACACGTTATTTGAGTTTAGTTTAGTTTTCGAGGAGAAAAGAATAGTGAAACTTTGGATAAATTTAAATTTCTAATGAATATTCAATTTTATGGTAGTCTTTCGATGTAGATATTATATGTTATTATTATAATTTTATACGCTATTTTGGATTTGGTGATTTGTTTTTGCTTGTGATTCGTGGACACGTCTCGAATCCAAATTTTCCGGGGACAACTCCCCAACGACCATTGTGAGTAAGTTTTTTGCAATCATTTGTAAGGATACTAATTATGACGAAAAACAACTAGGCGCTTCTTCCAGCAGCGACAGCCATTCCAGCCGGAAGACAGGAATCCTCCATCGACGAAAGCGAAGCCACGTAACGCGAAAACGGGAAAAGAACGTTTCTTGTCTTTCGAGGATATCTTTCGATGGGCGATCGTGCCTGCTTAAGGGGAAAGGGAAGATAGTGTTTTCTCAGTATCTTGATGTCTGGAGGCACTCAGTAATGTCACAGTTCCGAACTAGAACTAATTGAACGCTAGACCCAATATTGCCTTCATTCTTCGATTCAAACTGTTCATCGTCTTATATGAAAAAGATGGAAATTGCATAAATAGGAATTGTAGTTTACCGCTGATAGGCGATCAGCACCGGATTTCACTTTCGGATTCCACTGATTAACAACTGTACGTATTTGGGAAGCAACAGCATTCACAATATGTTGTTGTTGGGTCCTGTGAATGTGTGTTATTGAAAACAATTCGGGAAACCGGAAGCTGAACGCTTCAGGTATAAAAAAGTGCACATTCCCGAGCATGGCTGGCACAGAGGGGTGCAAGCATGTGTCGATGAAACTTCAAGATTTGTGGGTGGACCTCAAAGGTCATTTAGGTTTTTGGAACAGCCCTCCCTCTTGGTTGTCTTCGGCCTGAATTCTGGTGACAATAATCAAAATTAAAAATTTTGCAGCTCAATTTTCTTTATGCTTTTCACTAATCATGTGAGAAAAACAAAAAGATTTCATCCCATAGGTTTTTTGATATTCTTCATAAAGAATCATGATGAGCGCTACAAAGTTATGTAAAGACATAAAGCGACTACTTCCTGGACGATCGAATTCTTACCTGATAATTGCGCGGTTCTACGCTCATAAAATCTAAAGGAACACGCACATTTCGCTTTAAAAATGTTCCTAGTTTGCCCCTTAAATTCCAGTTAAGAATGATTATTTAAAATTCTTTTTATACATCATTTACCGTTTTCAAAATGTACTCAATGCCTCTTCTTTAGTAAGTCATAGGCTATAAATTCTATACGACCTTACCTGGTTGAAAAGAGCAGTTGAATACAAAGAAAAACTCTTTTTAAGTACTATTCGACCTTGTGAAAAACCATTTCACACTGCATGCAGTTATGAAGAGCCGTTTTTTCACCAGGAAAAACTGTCGCCGCTAATGTGAAAAAGGTTGAGGTAATAACAAATTGGCGCTGCAAGCTTCTGAGCCGTCTACTGCCTCCACTACACTATTAAAACCAATCGAATCATAAGTAAAAACATCTGCTTGAAATATATAAAAAAATTCTATGCTTTCCAGACTATGTCGATTGTTCTACAAGGATCCCATGAGCTTCATTCTGCAGATATGACAAAATAGCAAACATGAGCCGAAAAATCGATTTACCCACCCTGAAACTCTTGGAGTTCCTATAAATCGATGATGGCAAGAGTCAACTCTCAAACAATTTTGAAACCTGAACTGAAAGGAATGAAAGCCGCAGCATTTCCAGCCACAAACCACTGAGAACCAGGAAAATATAATCCTTTGAAACGAGTTATTTGCGAAAAATGCTTTCACGACCCCGGAATTCGCCGAGAGCGAAAGTATATGTGCATGGGGGCTGTAAATGAAAAACGCTAATCTGGTGTAGCATCACCAGAAAAAGTCATTCATTTGAGTATATTGAAGAACGTCCCAAGTGAAGTAATTAAAACAAGTCAGCGCTGGAAGGAATATACATATAATCCCTATGGAGATTAGGCCGTACCACATCCTAAATTGAAATAAATGGATGAATTGAATTTTATGGTATACGCAATTGTCTTCCACACAGATAAATAAAACCAATTAAAGATGGAGTTTTGAGCGCATTTCGGGTGAATTTTAATTTGAGGGTACATATTACAAAAAAAAATTGCTGGTTCTAAAAAGCAAGTCATTTGATCCCCGTTTTTGGTGCTTTCATATCATGTTCATCATCTCTGAAAGTAATGATAAAATGAAAGAAAAGGATCAGTGGCGAAAGTAATTACAGCGCATCAATTAAAGAAAATTGATCACACTAGTGTGCCGTATTTTCCTTTTTGTGCACATATTACATTTGAGCAGCATTAAAAGTTTTAATGAAATTTTAAACAAAGCCATCAAATTTATGCAACCCTCGAGAGGATATGAAATGATTGCCCTATACCTGTACATAGCTGCTATTAAAACTTATGTGGGCATAATGAATCAGCCACACCTCCGTATCATCGCTGGTAGTTTATGGCCGCTTCAGCTTCCGCAGGATTTTTCCGAGGAGCTTGTAGTCTTCCAGAAATGTTCTGTGATACATCAGCAATAGAACTGTCCTCCATTGCCAATGTATGTCCTACCCATTACCATTCTCTCCGTTTAACCAATATCGCTGCCTAATCAAAACGCAGATGAAGTTATTCAGAGTACCTTGACACTACGCAGGCATGAGTTGCTGAAAGTTTGGAGTTTCTGGGTAACAGTGGCCGTCGCTTTGCATGAACTTCACTTATATTGTATGATAGCACGGGAAGAACATGGCCACGGAATAACATTAACTTGATGTTGATGTAGTATGCAGATTGATTAGTTTCATCCACTGAATATGTATCTGTGATGAGCTTTTTATTGCTTAACAAAAAAGAACATAATTATATACTACACAAGCCAACATTTTATATATTAAAAATATATTATATAAAAAAAATAATCCTGATTGTTGAAGATAAAAACAAGTTTCCTTGAGCTTTTGGTTCAAAATTATATTTCTTTGAAGATATTGAATGATATTTATTGATATTCGGATTACTTGCTACCCGCTGCCAAGAAAAAACATTGACACAGCACAAATTATTTCAGCGGAGAGGGTGGACTTCATAGGCAAAGGCAAAAGTGTATGACGTTGGCCACTAATGTCCACTACAATATCTCCACGGTCGTTTACGCGGTACACTTATCGGAATTCATAGTAGAAATAATCTCGGGCAACTTGTCTAAAAATGGAATGACCGCCTCAGGCAACACCGTCCCAGATTGAATCTGAATGCAACTGAATTTTTGCCGACCAATCCCCACGAAACCGGCACTATCACTGTCAATTTTAAAGACCCTCCCACAACTAAACAATTTAAATATGTGGTGTCAATGCTATCAGCCAAGCCAAGCCAGCCACCAGCGTTAGCGCAACCTGGATGAAGTGGCGCAAAACCGCGATGTTTAGAGTTCCTTATTAAGGCAGGCCTAGACCGGATGCCGGTTGTTGCCCCGTTGACGATGATGATGATGGATGAAGTGACGGTCGACAACCAGCGTTCTTTGCGATCGACGTATTAACGAATGTCTTAAATCTAAAATTCACTGCAATGTTGTCCATCCCTTTATGGTTTTGAGTGTTGGCTTTCTATAAAAGACAATTAACAGCACCTTACGGCAACGGAGGTGAAGATGTTGCGTTGGACTAGTGCCGTGACACACTTTGATCACATGCAATCGATATGGGGTTGCACTGATCGAAGAAAAATTGGTACACTCGGTGGTGATTTGAAAGCCTCACAGATAAATCCAGATTAGGCCTTTAAAAAGTAAAATGGCGCAACCGATGGCGACTTGCCGACCCTGCTTGTGAACGGAACAAGGGCTCAAGAAAAAAAGGCTTATCGGAATTCACTGATTACCATGTGGAATGGAACCAGCGAAGATGGAGGGAATCGTGCAGAGATGAGAGGCTGCTCATTCTTCATGGTGAAGAATCTGGAGAAAGCGGTCTAATCCATGAAGGCCATGAATGTGAGTACTCGGCGTAGGCTTAATACAATGGTACTCTTCGGACACGTATTGACTTGGAGGCCTGAACCAAAGTCCCACCTTGACTGCCACAGCGGTACTGGTTTATACTGAGTCAAGTCTCAGCATTCATACCAACGGGGCCTATCTAACAAACGTCATGCAACCCGACCCAGGAACGAGGAGATCATCCGCGTAAGCAACACAATCGCGAACTAAGCTCACCCGATAGTTCATCCGCCATCAAGTTCCATATAATTGGTCTTCGATAGTTCGCTATGGTCTCGTCAATAACCCTCCACATGCTCACTAACACTGTCCATGAAGGACAAACAACGCCGGAGTGGTCCCAGAAATGGTGAAAGTAGTATTTAGCCATATTACTCAGCGTATTCAACGTATGTTTGCCAGCGGGTCACCTCATTTGAGGCTCTGCTACGAGTCAGAATGCTCGACGATTGGCATCTAGTCGAATGCAGGTAAGATGTTGTGGCGATAGTCATCGTACGTTGGATCGAACAGGCCGAAAGTAGACTAGTAATAGTGACGCGACGAGTCAGTAGACGAAAAACTGAGTAAGGATTTTTCATAACTCTGGAAAAAATCGAAGGGATCATCCTGACCAAAGAGAGGATTTTGAAGTAGGCAAGAATGCACCGAAAATGCTTGCGAAATGCGTGATCGTGATTTAAGTAGATGTAAGATGAGATTGATTATTACTAATTCAATAATTAATGGGGCGGGGTATTAGGGAAATCGCGGTTGCCCGACTATATCTACTGTACGGGGGTGATTGACAATGTTTGACACACTTTTTCTCTTCTGTGAAAGGATCTCCATTGCCAATACTTGTTTTCGGCTGGTTACATACACTTTCATAGAAGCTATGCTGTAGAATGAGAAAACGTGAAGTCGGGTACCACATTGCGCTCAAGTCATTCTTAAGCCGCAGTTTAGCCGAGGTTCTCTGTATCGCGGGTCGCGTGCTCCTAAGTTGACTAAGTATTGCTTGATATAATGTGGAAAATGGTTACAGGTTAGTGTTCTAGAAACAGCAGGCTTGTTTAAGCAGGTGGTCCGTCTCTGAACAGAAGTCCGGCCCTCTGCGCGTACATATGTTTCTCCTTAAGGGAAAAGAAAAAGGAAGGGATTTCTCCGGATGCACGGATGTGCAGATAAAGTGGGTACCAACAACTGGACAAGTTAAATTTACAAAAGGATATACGAAGAAAAATGAGGAAACGGCAGTGCATTTCTTCTAAATCGCTATTTAACTTGTTCCATATACGCCAAGCCGGAAGCTCGACTCTTCAGATGTGAAAGATTTTGTGTATTTCTTGTATAAGTATATTTGAGTACAGAGTTTTTCCATTTGTATGTAGGTCACAATGTATACGCATTTAGAATGTCAGACAATTCACGTTAGTGTAATATTGATATTTAGTGTTTTGGACTACAGCAAATTTGCAGGGAAGATTTTCACCAAGCAAACATATCATGCTCTACAGTCTATATTAATGCATGATTCTTGGACAAACCCAAGGAGGGGGTCTAGTCTATTTCCAAAAACATAGTAATATACTATTATTTTTTTCTATTTTGTTTAAGAAGAAATTGGCAGGGAGGGTATTTTCGAGGCCTGGACACTGGGGCAGCTTCATGATCTTGTGTAGATCTTTCAGTTGGGTAGTTTTTCAGAATGGGTCCACGAAAGAACTTATCCCTTTAAGGCTCCTGCACTTCCCACCTTTCCAAGTTTATCCAAGTAATTGTGATCTTTGAAGCCTCAAATGACTATATTTGATGAGAAACCCCTTACACCTCCTTCTATGTATGCTGGTAGACCCCCTTAAACTCAATGTAGAACGATATAGCTCGCTGCATCCTTGATAGATCCCATTTTCCTACCGAATTTACTGTCAGTCAGTACAACCGTGCTGAACACTAGAATAGAAGGGAATGGTTATCCTAAGCCTCCATGAATACAAAGCAAAGCAACTTAAATTCCTTTTCCCAAAAAGGCTACTTCACTGTATGCGATTTTATAGGCAAATTCACGGTAAGAAGGAGGTATCTATAAGAGAATACGCTTTGGATACATTGATGAATATGGAAGTTGGCATCAACTACAAACGAGGGAAACAGAGACATGATTGAATCGATCAGTTAGATTCTTCAAATGATATTACGGAGAAGGTTCCATATGGTGGTTGCGGCACAGAAAAGACACGCCAATCAATTACATGCCCACAAATTACGTTTTTGATGATTGTAATAGTTGAGGGTAATCAAGACACATCTGAGTTGAACGCTGCCAAGAAGGAGGGGAGACGAGGGAGAGCGATTCAATAACTTGGCAGAAAAGCTGAAATTTCACCGTGAAGGTCTTGTGGTTTCCGCAGCTTTGCAACGTGTGCAACATTTCATTCGCGTTGGTCAATGATAATCTGACGAAAGAACGCATTTGCTACTAAGCCGCATTATTTCATGTTTTTTTTCACGTTTTAGCACCCTTTAACTTCATCAATACACTCCTTTCAATTTCCCAATACCTCTCCTGACATTTATTTAAATGAAAAAAAGCTTATACCTATTGCCAAAAACCCGAAAAACCATTTTCACTTAGATACTTTAAATTTTACTGTAGCAATTTTAAAATATTGCAAATGATCGTTGACCTTTTTGCTTGCACATAATATTAACCAGGTTGCCTATTGTTGCATGCAACCGCACGTTGTTGTTGCTGGCAGGGGCGAAACAGAATTTGAAAAATTCGATGTAATTAATTTTTGCTTTAGCTACCGCCGACTTTGAATTTGATGTTTAAGGTCGGGATCATTTGCTCCCGATTTTAGTAAGATTCTATTCCTCATAGCCTGGAAATTAAAGGGTATAACGATAATTTCAGTCATGGTGCCCTTCGTTTGCGAAAAATATATTCAAATGAAAAGGCAATTTAGAACTGTTCTCAGGAAATTATGAGGGGCGAGTGCTTTCGGAAATTTCAGCATGGGAATAGGAATTGTATTCTTTCTATTCAATCATCTTCCTTTTCGACAAAATATCTTCGATTTTATTCAATAAATATGACTATCAAATGGAAATGAATATCGAATATATTTAAAAAGCTTATGAATACAAATTTCAGATTAAATGGTGCTAACAACAATAACTCAATAAATATGTCATGTTTATCATCAGCATTAGCGGGAGACGCGGTGCTTCTGGGGGAAATAATATAAAAGAGTAACATGTACTGCTTTAGGTATTGCCGGTTTTTAAGGGTTTATGTAAAACAAAACCTTATTCAAATCGATTCACTGTCTGTCTGCTTGTCACACGCACTTTTCTTGAAAACGGCTAAACCGATCCGAACGAAATTTGGTAGACATATGGGAACTTTAAAATCCCACGCATACAGTGAATGACACAAATTTACGTGGAGTTTAAAGAGGGGCTCCCGATACATGCAAAAGGGGTTGTAAACATTTTTTTCATCAAATATAGTTTGCGGGGTATCAAATGAAAGGAATCGATTAGTAATTTCTAAATCTAATATTAGTTGAAATGAGGCATGACTCATTTTCGGGAACTACCCAACCTAAAAATCCGAAACAAATCAGAAAGGTGCGCTTATATGAAATCTAGTCCTGCAAATATGTCCCATTCCAATATCTGCTTAAATAAACTTAATTAATAGTGAATTACTAACATTTAGATATTGACTGGAAACCCCCCCCCCCTTAAGTTCATCCTAGGAGTACCAAATTTTGCACCAGTATCAAGGACATGCCTCGCATGCGCATGCCAAATTCCATAGAAATCCGGCTGTTAGTGCCAAAGTTGTTGCAATGCAAACTTATTAATTTCACGCGAATTTACTGCATTTGAAGCGATGCAAATAAGGTGCTGACGTCAAATTAACGATAATAATAAATATTCACGTGAAATATTAATGTCCTATTTATGAAGAATCTACGTCTCCGTAGCCCGTTTTAAGATTTTGTGTAAAATACTTATGGGAAATCTAGGTCCCAAAACATGTTTCATTTTGATATATGCTCAAATAAACTTACTAATAGTATATCACCAATTCTTAGAAATTGACCTTTTAAGTTCATCCTAGGAGCACTAAATTTCGTTGTTTTCCCCCAAGCGTCTAGCCTCCGGTTTCCCGAATTGTTAAAGATTTTGTTAGATCTCAAATTAGAGGAGCAGAAGCCACCAGTTTCGGAAAGTGCTAAGTACCAAGACCTTTCATTTGATACCCCACAGCATTATATTCGGTGAAATGAATGGGAAGTCCCTCCTCAACGTAAATTTATTCCACTCACTGTATGCAAAGGATTTCATAGTTCCCATCTGTCCATCAAATTTCGTTTGGATCGGTTTCACCCTCTTGGAGAAAAGTGCGTGCGACAGACAATGAACCGACTTTTATGCAAAACCTTAAAAGTGAAACCAGAACCTGAGAATATGAATTTGTTTAAGAGTGAAGGAGAGACAACGATTTTCAGGAATTCCACATTTTACTAAGGTATTTGATGTTTTCCTGGGTGTTTGTGGTTCTCTCTACCAGTCCTACAAGCACTATCGTTGCCTATTTGGACACCCTGTATAAAAAAGCTGAAAAAAGTAGGCCAAATTAAATATAAATCGTGGTACATGCGATCCGAACGAAACGTGGCGGACAGATGGGGACTACGAAATCCCACGCATACAGTGAGTGAGAGAAGGTTACGTGGAGTTTGAAGGAAACTCGCCATACATGTAAAGGGGGATGTAAATTTACTTTTCGACCAGCCGTCGCTAGTCGGCATCCCGAAGCCACCAATACTACGATTTCTACTTTTTATCCCGCATAAAATCAACTGTTCTTGCTCTGGAGTATCTCCAGTCGAATCCCGGAGCCCCCGTAGTCAAGTTCTAGGTATATTCTATGTTCTTGTCGGCGACCCACCTATATACATGCCACATAAATTGCTCTATCCAAGATTTGAGGAATACCCCTCTAGGATTGTTTGCGGCGTTTAGCAATGAGATATGGGTGGCATTCAAATCGCCAGTTATAATAAAAATTCAGTTCGAGTATCGTAACTAGAGAATGGAATTCCTCCTTGAACTTCGTTCCATTGTTTCCCACTGCATAGCCTGACAAAATGCGTAAATACCGTCCTCAAGGCAGTGAAAACAGAATCCAGAGGTAGGTTTCAAATATAAAGTATTCCGATACCACCTCCCCATCACAATTTCGTCTATCGTTCCTCACAAATTCGAAATTCTTGAATATTATCGAATGCTTCCGACTGAAGTCGGTTTCTGGAATCAAGACAATGCCTGGTAGTGAAATCAAGGAGCTCCGCCGTTCGGTGGATTCCTACGATCGCGGTGATCTGGAGACCATCCAGCGGTACATGGTTAGTATTTTATTGAGGATGGTGTTTACTCCACCACTTGCATCTTGTCGGGGTTTCTTAGTTCCCCCTTGTCGGACAACTTCTGCAAACGGGATCCCCGGGACAATTGATGCTGAAGGGACGGTACCGTCAAACATTGCGAACACCTTCATCCCTTGGGCCGATCTCGGCGCCTGCTGCCTTGTGACCTTAATATTGCCACCACTTGCGCAGTTGATAAAGAACGTTTTGCCCTCTGCTTCAGTCAGCGAACATTCGGCTGCGACATGGCCTTTCCGGCACTTTACAAATCGCAACGTCATTTGGCAATTCACTGCCGGATGACCATAGCGCTGGGATCTTCGGCACTGGTAACCTGATGCCGATCAGATCGCTTTCCCGACTCTCCAGGCTTATCTGCATGAGGAAGTGCGTCAAAATTCGTTTTCCCAAAATCGATCTCCTCGTACTAAAATGCAACACTGTGAGGAATTTGACCTCAGTTCCCGTCTCCCGGAGTATTTTGAACACCTCATTGCAACTGTACATGCTATTAAAGGAATAGGTAAAAATTTAAGGGTCTTCTTTTTAAAAAAAAAAAGTATGAAAGGTTTTGTGTATTTTTTATATGAAGACATTTGAATGCGCATTTGCCCCATTAGTACATAGCACGTAATATATGCATATATTATGTGAGAGTATCCACTTTCGGGTGATATTGACATTCATAGTCTCGAATTTGGAAAGAAACCACAATTTTGACCTATTATTGTATAACACCGTTAGTAATATTGAGATTTCCACCAAACCTGGTAGGATCATGCTCTATGTTATAGCCTACATTACTGTCGTATGGCTAGAATGAACTTAAGGAGGGTTTGCAGCCAATTACTTAAAACTATAGTAATATATGGTTATTAACTTTACTTGATGGAATATCGGTATGTAGGGTATTTCGGAGCCTAGGCATCATATAGCGCCAGCTTCTTGACTTTTTTAAAATTTTTCGGTTTGGTAATTCTGTGAATGAGTCTAGCTTGGAAATTCTGAGAATGGAATGAACAGTTTCGACCCCCCGCACTCCCCACCTTTCCAACAAATATGAAAACTAAAGCCGGGTTGGGAAATTACTAATCGAGAAAAAAATGTACACCCCCCTTTTGTGTGTTTGGGGACCCCCTTATATTCGACGTAAAAGGATGTAGCCCACAGTGTGTGTTAGCGTTCACAGTTCCCACCTTTCCATAATATTTAGTGTCAATCCCTATAACTGTCTCCGAGAAAAATGCGTGTGGCGGACAGTCAGACAGACAGGAAAACAAATGGAAGGGGGAGAATCCCACTTGAGGTTTTCTCCTGCCCAAAACGTCACCCTGGCTAACATCGAAGACTAAACACTTTCAAGCAGGCAGAGCTAGGCCCGTCGTAGATCTTACTTTCGTAAGTGATTTGCTGGTCAACCGTCTACACAGGCATGTTAGCGAAGAATACACCCATAGCGATCAGCAAGCGATATATATTACTATTGATAAAGGACCCAGAACAATAAATCCTTACTTGAAGAAATCAGAGACAGGTTGCTCATCAAGAGTACTTCACAAGGATACATTTCTGGAAGTATTGCAATGGAGCCCCCAGTTTACTGGAACGACCATAGAAAAACCACCGCAGCTGCCCCAACAGATATACCGAGCATGTGACGCTTCCATGCTAAAACGTGCACATTCTCGGAAGCGCAACCCTAATTACTGGTCGAACGCTGAAATAACGAAGTGTCGTACGGCATGATTCAACGCTGGCAATGAGAATGACACCAGACATTTTCGCACGAGTATTTTCAGAGTCCTTCCCCGTAGAGTGGAAAATACAAAAGCTTTTATTGATCCCGAAGATAGGTAAGTCGGTAGGTGCATCAGCAGCTTACAGACCTATCTGTCTTCAGGTCCTCAAGCGGGTATAATCAGCTATAACCATTAATTGATAGTGGCGCTCGGTCAGCTGTTGATGCTACCAAATTGATACTGCGCATTCGTAACTCTTGACATGAAGAACGTGTTCAATTCTGCCAGATGAAATCATATCATCGTAGCACTCATCGCGGCACAAACGCCAAAATATATATTAAATATAATCTACGAATACTTTCGACAGCGGAAGCTAGTTTCTGATTCGGGCGAAGGGCTGAAGATGTATGTAATGACGGCACGAGTTCCGCAGGGGTCTGTTTTGGACCCTCTGCTATGTAACTTAATGTATAATGGCGTTTAATGGCTCCTTGTTGTCGTCGGATTCGCATATGACGTTGGAGTGGTCATAACATCCAATCACCCCGACGAAGTACAGATATATGCGAACAAAATTATACGGATCAAGTGTTGACCTAAAGACTAAGGGCTGGGGCTTGCTGAACACAAGACGGAGTTGCTAAAGCTTACTGAAAGCGTGAGTATCAGCTCAACACTGGACTGGAAACTCAGTCGACGATTATTTTTATCGCGAGTCTTCAGCTCTCTCCTTTTCTAGGCGACACCAGTGCGGTTGTCGGCGAAAACAAGCTGCATATCGGTTCAGCGCTCTCCGAACATGTTCCGCCTATCGAGCAACATCTTATAAAGCACCATGCGTGATTGTGGGGATGATCCCGGTGGATGTTCTAATCGATGAGGTGAGTCGTCTGTCCGAGAATCAGGAAGTGAGCAAACAGCATGAGATCTGGCGGAGAATAGTCGGTGGACACACAGGCTTATCCAAGACATAAGCATGTAGACTATGCGGAACGGAGAGACGAGTTACGGTCTGGCTCAGTTCTTACCCGGACACGGTGGATGCAGGAATTACCTTTATAGGTTTGGTTTAGATGAATCGCCCAATTGCCCTACATGTAGAGGTGCAGCCGAAAATGCAGAGCACCGTTTCTTCGCCTGCCCAAGATTTAAAACTTAAGGAGAAACTTTCAAACAGAGCTAAATACCCGTTTAACGGTGGAAAATCTGATAAGGTACATGGTGTTCAACAGAGGCATAGAAGGGAAGCTACTGCAATCAACGGCACGCAAAACGATGGCAGCTCGTTCATGGATTTCCCCCAATCAAAACCGATTTTAATAAGGTTTTGTTTTACACAAAAGCTTAAAGAAAAGATAATTGTATGAAAATTAATGGGTTACGACAACGTATTTCATTCCTAATTTAGTACAAAATTTGAGGAAATGCGTTGTTTGAAATAACTTTTTTTGAATAAATTTAAAATACATAAATACTACTACCTTCTATCTACATCTTAGGGTATTCGCATATTACTATACATACTATATTTCCTTGTAAATTTCACTCGTTTTCGCGTGGGAAATACGCGCATAATAGAAAAGCTTATCCTGTGCACATCCCTTGTTAAATGTATATCTTGAGACGCAGGAATCGGCATACTCATATCTTCATGCCAACCTACAGAAAGTTATTAAATTGAAAATGAATTTTCCAAGGGAAAAATTTTATTTTCGAACATATTCGGAACCAGTGTAATGAAAATGCAGCTCATGAATACTTGACGGAAGAGGGATCACAAGAGAATCAATATTGAATTTGATTTTATTAAAATTTGACAGATTTTTATCACTTCTATTTAAGGAAATCAAATATTCCAAGAACATTTTCTTGAAGATATTTTTTCATAATAAAACCAAGAAAACTGGCATCTTCCGAGGAATTCGTGGAAGTGTGGCAGAGAGAGATTTTACGTGGAAAATCGTCTGCCAGATTTGTAAGTTGGATTTCATGTATAAATTCAAAGATTTTTGCTATTTCCGTAATTTCTTTAGGGTTAAATTTGATACTTTTAGCAAGCTCACGCCAGTCACTTTCCCATACAAAGGCTTGGCGTAGTGAAACGCAAAAAGCTGTTAAAAGTAATCTTGCAAGGTAAACATTCCCGTCTAACATCCACGTGCCTAAAGTTCTTCAATTCAATGTTAATTGGATTTCATCAAAGGAATCAACTTGAAAGAGGAAACTTCTTTACTTTCATGATGTTTTCAAAAAGGCAACTTCCAAGGATCCCTAAATATTACCCAAAACACGGCATATAAATATGCGATTTTCTTAGTTGATACGAGTCTGCTGTCTTTCTTTCATTTCAAGCCAAAAATGATTTCATACGTACCTTTCTGCGGGTGAGCTCTCTCCTCTGAATATCGTTCAAAACCCATATTATCCCGACCTTCATCCTACAGTCGTGCCGTATTAACTTTTCAATAGGAGAATAAGTGGTGCAAAAAGATGTAAATGTGGTTTTTTACTTATCAGGACTACGAACTTCAATCGAGAAAACCCCATGAATGTTAATGAGAAAGTACGTGCTATAAACACTTTTTCAGTTTCTTCACGTTTAATTCAATTGCTGGGGAAAGTTTGTTGTACCTCGTTCGTTTCAATCGAACGCGAATCTACAAATATGCGAAGGAACCACCCAACCCAAGTACTTTTCTACGGGATGTGGAATGTGTGTTTGAAATCAAACCCAATTAATTTTCATGTCCCGTAAGGAGTAAGTTGCTGCGCTTTTATATCAAATAAGAAAGAAGGTTGTCTGAATGGATCGCAGAGGGAATAGGGTTGTTTGAAAAAATGTACCCTGCCACATGATTAATTGCTTTTAGGAATGTCGTCCTGAAGTTTCGCTTGTTCTTTTTCGTTTTGCATTCAACTTCCTGTCAACAAATTTCTCAGGTTTTTGTGTTTTTTAATGGTTTTTTTTAATTATCACCTTTTAATGTGGAGTAACAGATATTGTGGTCCTAGTATTAATGTCCGCCACTATAAAGAAGCTTCTTCATATATTTCTTGAAGATATTTGCTAAAATTATCCAGAGACACATAAAGAAATATTTAGAAAATTTAATTGATGATGAGCAGGCTGGTTCCTGCTCTGCATCCTGCTGTGTCTAGGTATTGCCACTGTAAACCTTGGAACCTCTTTCCAAAGTGCAGCAGTACCTTTAAGATTTTCCTACTGTCACTGCTCCTAGACCAAATGAAAAGAAGAACCTCGTCTATTATACATAGTTATTTACTCATTTTCTTTATAATGTATAACCATAACCTTTGGTTACATATAGATTGGTACGCCATGCAGATGCGTTCACAAAACAATCATGGAAGAATGCAAGCTCCTCGGAAAGTCGTATGGGGAATTGGAGCATCTTCTGCATTATCTTTTGAGACCGCTTATACCGTAAGACTCCCTCAATCAATTCTCGCAGGATCGTCATGTACTGACATTTAAGTGGTTGGCTGCAAAAACCTGGCGATACTTGCCGCCTTAGAGCTACCGAATTGAGCACTGCAAAGAACATTACTATAGGCTTGGAAGTTATCATCAAGTAGTGGTGAAACCATGTGGATGGATAGATAATGGGGCTACTTCGATGGGCGGTCTGCTATATATCTAAAATGCCCTGTTGGGTAAAGTTATAATGATGATCCTCATGGCCTTCCTTACTTGGAAAATTACACTAAAACTAATATTATACCGTCCATTCGTAGATTGGTTAGGGTCAGTCGAGTCAGTCTTATCAATTTCGTCGGGATACCGAATTCTTGGATGGCCGTGTACAGTTTTACTCTGGCTATGCTATCATAAGCGGCTTTAAAGTCGATGAACATGCTCACCGAAACTCGGAAATATTATGAGATGCAATACATACTAAAGAGATAACTGTGTACGTTTTTGGATTTCGATAGAGGAAATGTTTTTGCAGAAGAAGCATGTTGTGGATAGACGTAGAAAAGCTGCAACAACAAGTCCACAGAAGGGAGGAAATGGCGGTGCATTTCGAAAATATTACCATATATGTAGTTAAAAAAGCCCGCAAACCCTCTTCCCGCCCAACCGGACCAAGGGGCGAATGCAAGAATGTGTTGAAGGCAACATCCAAAGGCCAGCATCACCGCAATAATGCGTTTCAACGACCATGCGAAAATGTATTGCTACATCCCGATTGTCGCAAACATTTCAAGCAGCAACACGGTAGTTCTAACCTGCAGAGGCATAGATTCTAAATCCAAGACAGTAGGAATCAAAACTAAAATCCGGTTGGCCAGACTGTTACCAGACAGGAATCTTTTGAATATAGCACAGGTTGAAAGGATGACCGCTTTTTGCGTCTCCATTTATTGCACAGCCCTAAGATCGAGCGTTTTCAGCGCTTTATGTAAATTTTGCGAGACTAATCCAGTCGCTGAAATTACCACTTGAACTACTTCGATCTTTTGTAGTCTCCAAGTCTGCTTCATATAGTCCGCCAACGGCCGTCGTTCCGGATTCCGGTCCAACGGTAAGGCTACACCGATTATAAAGCACGCTGCTTCATCTCTGAGAAGTAAAATTAGATCGGACCTATTGTGATTAACACTTTGGTCGGTGGCAATAGTGTGATCCTATAGTAACTTGCCTGATCATTTTCCAAGATTCCCTGAGGAGTATAGTTATAGTAAGGATGGTAGGTTCCCACTAGGTTATATTTCAACGCATGGTTTTGGTGGAGAACCTTGCAGATGGAGTTGTGACGACTAGTGTACTGGGTACTACTCAACATTCTGCATGCAAATGTTACGTACTGTATGGTCTCCTCTTCACAGTTGCATGACCTACAACTGGAGTTGGTGATTGAGTAGTTATGAAGAATGCACCGTTTGTAATTTTTTTCTGGGACTGAATCATCCTGAATTGAAGTTAGGAATGCTTCGGTCTCAAAGAATTCTACACCGTTAGTCAACCATTTATTGGAGGCTTCGATGTCAATGCCTGGCAGTAACAAATCCTTTATATGACCTCCGTGAATGAGTTCCTTTTTCTATATGTCCATCTTTTGGTAGACTGAGGCAATATTTGACCTGCGATCCCATTTTCTGCTTCTCACGATCAAAAGAGACAATTTAGCCTGATGTAATTGACTGGAGGATTGTTTCTCATACAAAAACTCAAGAAGAGAATGCACTTGACCCAGTGAGTACTTTTGAATCGTTTCAGCTAGAAGTTGTGAATCCTTTGACCCCTGGCGCCTTCCAATTGCCCTTTAGGGCTGCTTTTACGCCGACTTCGGTAATGTCAGACATGGTCACTTCGGAGATGGCCTCCCAAGAACGCTAGGTTGGCTCAAAACACTTCTCCAGAAGTCTTCTGCCGCCTGCGTCTGTTCACGCCTGAATTTTAATAGTCGATTTTTGTCCCGGATATAATTCAGACGCACGCCGTATTTATGAATTTATATAATGGAGCAAATACTAAGTTGTAGTAGCTTTGATTATGCTGCTTCTATGGCAGAACTGTGGTAGCGTCTAATCTGTTGCCTCTGCCCTAGACGAAACCATAAGTCACCAATGGTAAAAGATTTTTATATCTAATTACCTATTTTTTCTTCCTCGTTATAGGTGATATTCTTCATGCTGCTTTGGCTCGAGGAGTTAGGGACTTCTTAGGACATGTCATTTTTCCGCAAATATCTCGACTATCCACCGAGTAATGGACATTCATCAAATGGCATTAGGAGTGGAGGAGACAAGCAGAGTCGGACAGAATTTAAGCATAACTAAAGCCCAATAGAAATTTATTTCCTGTGACAACATGTTAAGAATAGACATGTCTGATAGTACCACTTATCGACTATTGAAAAAATAATTGAGACCTAAATTGAAAGCTTCTAGGCAAGTCGTTGCCACAGAACTCCATCCCTCATTTGCCTGCCAAGCTTGAAATAGTGAAAAATCATAAAAGTCGGGGGTTTTAAGCCGCTTTTGGTTAAAACAGTAAAAATAGAAATGTCAGTAGATATTGATATGGAGGCCTGGGGCCATATAGAGGCAGCTTCGTGATTTTCGTCAAATTATTCGGTTTGGCAGTTCAGAAATTGACTTCGTTGATATAATCAGTATCAACCCCCCGCACTCCCTGCCTTTCAGCACATTCCAAAATGAAGACTGGCTTCGAAAAGTGCTAATTGAAACCTTTCATTTGATATCCAACAAGACTATATTCGGTGAAAAGAATAAGTGCCACTCCCCTTTTGCAATTAATAAGGACTCCGCTTTAAACTCAACGTAGAAAGATTTAGCTTAATACATAAGAGGACGTTTTCACCTTCTCCCAAGTTTTGTGCCAATTGATGTAGCGATTTCTGAGAGAAGTGCGTGCAACAGACAGAGAGGCTGACACTGAATCGATTTGAATAAGCTTTTGTTTTACAAAGAAAACTTTGAACCTGAAAGAAGGCAAATAAAATTCTAGTATATGACCAGGCGAATTTTGGGTCAGTTGTCTGTATGCGAACACATAATTTATAGTATTTTCTAAACAAGCGAACAAATACGCTGATCGGATTATTATTTGCCATTACCTAAGGTGGTCATCGGTATTTACAGATTTTTCGCTGTAGAATTGTTTGCGAAATTGTAATAATCTGTTGATCAAAATTCCGGTTAGTGCATTTCATTCACAGAGCACTGCAATTTTTATTTTTTCCATTTTCTTCGAAGACAAATTGCACATAGACAATGTCAAGAATTTATAAAAAAATATATTGTTGCACAGTTTTCTTCCACCCAGCCAGGAATCTAGCGTCCTCCTGAAAATCGCAGGGTGGTTAATTGAAGCAGTCTGGGTGTACGTAACGAGGTATAATGTGTGGGTAACAGTGATTAGCAAGTGGGATTGGGAGTCGAAGAAATTAAAAACAGTTCAGCGAGACATAATCATATAAACTCGGAGAGGGAGATGGTTTTAAATCATATAACCCCCGTCGGCTAAAAAGATTAAAATTTCATGATCTTATAATAGCAGTAAGGTACTTCGTATCATCTGGTTTATTAACGGCGTTAAATCCGTTGTCGATATTTCATCCAACAATTGTGCAACTATATCAACATCTACATCAAGCTGAGACTGTTCGGTGCTAACGCTCTCTCTGGGTTACTATATGGGAGTGGTTTATGGAAAGTGACGCCACAGTTATTCGGAAGCTCCACGCTTTCTTCAACTCATATGTGTGTCACGCCATCATAGTATTCTAACCTGGGACAATAAAAAAACGAGAACTTAATCTGCGTGTGGGGCTCATGGTCATGAACGTATTAATAAGAAGGAAGGTAGCAGCGGTTAGGACACACATTGGGGAGGGTGACAACTCCATTGCGGATTATGCCAAGCAATGAAACTCACTACTCCTGAAAGGCCGAGGTATAGGTCGCTCTACTAGAGGCACGTAGAATAAATGGGCACATTGCCAGCAACCCCCGTTGAGGACATAAATGCGATCATATAGACTGTTTGAATAATTTTCCAAACACAGGAGATGGATACAGCCATTTTTTCGCCCCCACAAAGTTATTTCCGTAATCGTTGTAGATTCTCGAGCATAATCTCGTCCTCGTTGCAGGTAGTATGAAAGAAGCCAGAAATGCGTTGATTGATAAATTGTTATCCAATTCAAGATGCAAACTTTCTTCAGCGTGCTAACAAATACGTGGACCCACCTTTCATTAAATACGTTGACTGCGCCATTCTTTTTGGGGTATTCGCATAGCAGAAAGTTCACCCATTAGTTGTTGCCCATGACCTTCAGCTTTGCTGAAACAATTCCATTCTGTATTACTCGTTAGTTGTTGAGGGTCTAATAAAGAAAATAATTGCGAAATATGTGCACACTCCCAGAAAACGTATTCTACTACTACTCTCCTACGCTTTGCGGACTATTAAACAAGTATGTCCACGTTTCATAGCCCGCTTCCAACCCTTGGGAATCCCTGATGATCAGCGAACGGGTCCAGTTTTCAAGGTTTTGTTGGAAAAAAAAATATTAAAATCGATTCTCTGTCTGTCTGTCCGTCCGTCACTCAGAACAAATTTTTCGTCCAGTTCAGCTCTCTTCATCAGTAGCAGATAGGCGCTTTTATTTTTATAACAAATCGCGAGACATATTCGGTCACTGTTCGTTCTGTGGGTTCTCGAGCTTGGTCAGCACAGGAGCATGCAAGTGCGAATCGATGGGATACTTCAGTAGAGTTGCATTATTTGCAGACGGAACTTTGCTTTCTTCATCTAATTCTGTACCGAATAGTACCACTTTCTTCAGTAATTTTCCGTCCTTTGACTAATAGAAGATAGTATTTCGGTTTTCAAAAAACCTCAACATACATGTCTCACCAACAGGTTGATTGGAACAAAGCTCTCATTGGAGGCCATAAATAATAACAGAATAATTTTGCCCGAGTCCGAGAAAAGTATGTCAGATCAAGTACTATGTTTGCAACCCAAATCTTTCAACCGAAAGATTGCATGGGATAAAACTTTGTACAATAACTAACAAAACCGATCATCATAATTGTTATGATATGTATGTCTTTCAAAAGTTCATAAATCGTGGAAACCTCCAATTTATTTGGTCAGTTGCAGAACTTTCAACCATTTTAAATCAAAACGTATTTATTTCTGTAGAACTTAAAGTCATTTTCTCAATCAATTAATTAGAATTTCACACTAATCGAAAATGGTAAAGTAGAACGTGTAAAGGACGTTAAAATATTCAGAAGCTGACGTCAACAAAACTCTGTCAGAAAGTATCCTGAAAGGCGAATGAAGTCAACATCTTTAGCTGCAATAAAGAACTTCAGCTAAGTGTAATCCGGAACTAACTATCAGTAATCAGTAATGATGGAGATCTGGAGCTCTGGGACATGAAAGGAAGCTTTCAAATGATTTGCGTTAATTTTCCGTACTTTCCCTTGATGGTAATCTATTCTCTGGTGTAGAGTAATTAAGTTCTGCCTTTACAGAAGTTTTGCGTCGTATCGTTACGAAAGATGTAATGTTGCATATGCATTCCAAATTCCAGTAGTCTTTAATTTGCAACTCAATTCAATTTCTCCCTTACAAACCGTTTGAGACAAAACTGTTCGATTCGAATGAGTCTTAATGGCAAAGTTTCCCTAAAAGTATCCGTAGACCCTACATTCCTGTGACCAAACCACTTGCTACCATTCAAAAGTTTAATGACACCCAACCACAGCTACCGACCACTGTGACGTTCCTTCTTCACGTACAAATAAGATTTCCTCAAAAGAGTGCCATTGAAGTATCCCATCCCCCGGCGCTAGTGCTTATTTGAGTTTGAATTGTCTTATGCTTGCGATGTGAATTTCTATGGAAACGGTGTGGGATTCAGCAGAGCATTCTGTCCTTTTTTGTAGGACACTGATTCATATAAGATTTCGCATAAATTCCCAACTGATAACAGTTTGTCGGGGCTTGTAAAGATTTCAGTGTAGAATTATATTTGACAGGATAAAGAACGAACATTGGGTTACAAATGATGGAGTTTTCTTTGTTTGCGCCAACTTTTCGCATAAAGAAAAAGGACGGAAGCGAGTGGAGATAGTTAATGATGGTTCTGATTTCCAGATATTGTAAGAATTAGTCACTGGAAAGGGGTGCTTTTTGGATTTAAGTTTAATTTTAAATTGCTTTTGTCATTGCCTTCGAAACTTTCTAGATAGGATTTGTTGAAGAGTTTTCCGTTCCTTACTTTAAGCCCAGTGAAAACTTAACGTCAGAAATTCTTCAGATCGTTAATACCACATATTGTACCTACGAATGAATAAAACAAGTCGGAATACAGGAAGCTGGATGCTTCGGCTATAAAGGTTTTGTATTCAATTTGTATGCGAAACTTTCTGTTCACGACTTTCTACTCTTAAACGACTAAAAAATCAAAATATTCCTTAATAAGTCTCCAAATCCTAACTACGCCGTTCATATAAGTTCACTTAATATGATGATGATGTCATACACGCCTCAGAGTGCAATAAATTCACCGGTAATACAAAACTTTGACCTTTTATAACTTTGTCAATAATAGTTGCGTTGCCATCAAAACTTTCCAGGATTATGTCTAATCTAAGTCTAAGGTAAGAGCAGTTTTCAGGTAAATACCTAAAATATAGTAAAATGCTTTTCTTAACTTTATTTGAGTATACATATATCGTAATGGGCTGTATTTTGGGCCTAGATTTTGTATTGATGTATCACTGTGATTTTTTTTGTAGGATAAGTTCTAAGAGCAAGATCTGTTCCACTTTTTGGGCATACGTTTTGAATCCCTCTTCCCCTGGGTTTCACCCAATCTAAGCAGATAATTTTCGAAAAATCCTAATCCTAATTGGGCATTTATTTGATACCCCACATGGAATGAAGCATGAAGCAATACATAGCGATACAAAGGTCACATATTCTCACCAAATTTCATAACTATAGCTCACAGACAGATGGACAAACGGACATTGAATCGATTTTAATAAGGTTTTGTTTCACACAAGCATAGGTTTCATTGAAACTATCAATAGGAAAGTAGCCGATTAAAATTGCAGTATTTGAACGAGTGAATTCTGGGTCAGTTATCATTTGTATGCAAACATATATAGGTGGACAAAGGGTAGTATAGGTCCTAGGGCGAAACGTGGATTGGTGACCGCGATGGAGCATAAAACCTGGGAAATGCCTGCTGAACCAACACCAATAGCTCTACTACCAAACCCTATCTCCACCTCCTCGTGGTGACCGCTGGGAGCTCTTTCTTAACG
Organism: Hermetia illucens; assembly: GCF_905115235.1. Taxonomy (NCBI): domain Eukaryota; kingdom Metazoa; phylum Arthropoda; class Insecta; order Diptera; family Stratiomyidae; genus Hermetia; species Hermetia illucens. The sequence goes on along the minus strand of NC_051850.1, from coordinate 128,950,421 downwards.
AAAAGCTGCAGACGGAGAAGGATGAAGGCGAGTCTCCCGCGCCTAAAAACAGGACAAATTGTACCAACTGGTCCTCCAGGTTGGGGGTTGGGTAGGGCTGACAAACCTACACGGAAAACAACCTGTTACGAAACCACAACAGGAGCCTCGGACAGGACGGATTTTAAAACGACGGACCCGGCAACGACAAAGGAACAACTATTTGCGCATTTTCTCATGGAACGTGCGCTCCCTGTACAGAGATGAAGCTGACGAGCAGCTAGCCGATACCGTGTCCCAATATAGGGCTGATATAACAGCGTTGCAGGAGATGCGATGGACAGGGACCGGTTTCCTGGAAAAGAGCCACTACACCGTATATTATAGCGGTCATCCAGTAAACCATGTGCTCGGAGTAGGTTTCTTAGTCAGCCAAAAAATTAAACCTGCTGTTATCGGCTTTGAAAACATAAGCGAACGGCTATGCACTCTGCGCTTGTGAGGCAAGTTTAGAAATATAAGCCTCATAAACGTTCATGCCCCTACAGAGGAGACTGCAGAGTCGGAGAAGGATACCTTCTACGAGGCTGTAGAACGAACCCTCGAAGCCTGTCCCAGATATGATATCAAAATCATACTTGGGGATTTTAACAGGCAAGTAGGGAAGGAGCCCGTATTCAGGCGATACGTTGGCTCGCAAAGCTTACACGAAAAAACAAATGATAACGGACTACGGACTATTCAACTAGCAGGGTCACACGAAATGGTTGTTGGAAGTACCTGGTTTGCGCGGCAAGCGGTCCACAAACATACATGGGCCTCTCCAGACGGGACCACTTTCAACCAAATTGACCACGTGTTAATCGAACGCCGCCACCTCTCAGCCTTGATGAATGTCAGAACATATAGGGGGGCCAATATAGACTCGGATCACTATCTCGTTGGCATGGTGTTCCGAGCTCGAATAACAATACCACCTAGAATCCCCTCTGACAATCAGGTGAGAGTGAACACTCAAGCTATCCCCAGCACAACCCTCCGCGACACCTATAAGAGGGAAATGGATGCCGCAATAACGCAGTCAACAGAGCACCTAGACATGAAGCATCAACAAATGATCTTCACAATCACCTGAAGAACGTTATCATGGATACGGCCACAAACATACTTGGCCCCAGCCGCAAAAGGAGTCGGAACGGCTGGTTTGACGATGAATGTAAGGTAGCAACGGAACGGAAGAATGCCGCATACCGAGTAATGTTGCATTCTCAAAGAACGCGGGCACGCGCAGAGACTTATCACGAACTCCGTCGAGCGGAGAAGCGGAGAAGAGAATGGGCATATTGGAGCGATGGGTTGAGTACTTTGATAAGCTACTGAACAACCAGAACATCGGCGAGTTGGAGGTCCCGCCAACTGAAGACGACGGACAAATACTGCCACCACCAAGTTTAGGAGAAACAGTCCGTGCAATTCATCGGCTAAAAAATCATAAGTCGCCAGGAGCCGATGGAATTACAGCCGAATTGGTTAAATATGGAAGCGACCAGTTACACCAAGTGGTTCATCAACTTGTGCTCAAGGTATGGGACAGCGAATCAATGCCTGACGATTGGCAACGAGGCATTATCTGTCTCATACATAAAAAGGGAGATATCACACAGTGCAGCCAGCAATTATAAAGGTATCACGTTGCTGAGTACCATCTATCTTGCTAGGCCGGATAACCCCATCCGCTCAGAATATCACTGGTCCATACCAAACGCTTCACTCCAGGCAAATCAGCACCAGATGAGATTTTCTCTGTACGGCAAGTGATGGAAAAACTATTGGAATATGGAATCAGTTGCACCATCTGTTCATCGGCTTTAAAGCCGCCTATGATAGCATAGCCAGGGCAAAACTGTACACGGCCATGAGAGAGTTCGGTATCCCGACGAAATTAATAAGACTGACTAGGCTGACTCTGACCAATGTGCGAGGCCAGATAAAAGCAGCAGGATCACTCTCAAGACCATTCGACATCAACAACGGTCTACGACAAGGGGATGCGCTATCATGCGTCCTCTTTAACCTGGCCCTCGAGAAGGTGATCCGTGATGCTGACGTAAATGCAAGAGGTACGATCCTCTTGAGGTTCACCCAACTACTGGCCTATGCTGACGATATCGACATCATGGGAAGAACCACCCGAGACGTACAAACTGCCTTCATCCAGATCGAGCAGGCGGCGATCGGCGCGAGATCTTGGGCTCCACATCAATGAAGGCTAGACAAAATATATTATGGCAACGTCAGCACCGAAGACGAATCAACCAACAACATCAAACCTCACTGGTCAAACACGAAGAAGAATAAGGATAGGAGAATACAACTTTGAGACCGTTGACAATTTCTCCTATCTAGGGTGGAAAATCACAACCGATAACAACTACGATGATGAAATCCGCGCACGGTTGTTGTCAGCCAACAAAGCTTACAAAGACTGTTCCGCTCGAAACGTCTCATCATAGGGTCAAAACTCTTACTGTACAAGACTATGATCTTGCCAGTCCTCATGTATTCCTCGGAAACAGACCCTGCCTAAGATGGAGCGATGGCGTGGGTCAGGACGCCAGACAGCTTTTGGGGATATCGAATTGGTGGACCTCGGCGCAAAACCAGGATGTCGGGAGTTCCTTATTAAGGCAGGCCTAGACCGGATACCGGTTGTTGCGCCGTTGATGATGATGATGTTGCAAACATATGATTTATAGAATTTTCTTAACAAGCGAACAAATGTGCTTATCGCATTATTATTTACCATTGGCTAAGGTAGTCATCCATATTTACAAATTTTTCGCTGTAGAATTGGTTGCGAAATTGTAATAATATGTTGACTGAAATCCCGGCTAGTCCGACTAGATGGGGGCGGAGACCTTGACAATTCAGTTCCTTAATGCTAGTTTAGCAAAAACTCGAGTATTTACCCGCAACAAATGTAATTCGAGATGCATTCTTCGCCGTTGGCACCAGTTGCATTACACCCACAAGACACTTCTTCGATTGTTATTTTTACCATTTTCTACGAAGGAAAATTGTACAAAGACAGTATCCAGAAATTATCATAAAAAAATATTGTTGTACAGTTTTCTTCCAAGCAACCGCACTGTTGATTTCTCTAAATCTGGCGAGCTCCTCAAAATAGCTCACACTCTCAACACTGCCGCGGAGTAGTTAATTGATGAAGCAGCAGTTCAAAAAACGATGAAGGAAAAATTTCAGAAAGAGAAACAAATGATTTGCTATAGATTTGATGGATTACGTTTTAGACAGCGGTTAAGGTTGCTTCGGGAGTTGAAAAGAAAACGTACAATTCAGGACCATAAAGAGAAAATCTGAACCTAAGAAAGAAATTTTACGGGTAATTCGGACTTTGTGTGAGACCTAACTAATTTCTTTTCGCAGCCCCGCTGAAAATCTCGCGATCCCTTCCTCTCTTGTCAGAGCTGCTTGTAGTGATAATCGCACCAGAAATAGTGATAAAATACGAAGTCGATGAAAATTCAGAACAAAATTGACGTAAATGCCGAAAATAGTAATATGTAAGTTCCAATTTTGATCCATCAGCCAGTAAGCACCCGGCACTGAGGAGGGAACAAGTTGTTCCCGAAATATCTACATATGTCAACATAAAAACCAGCGTCGGAGACGGTGTTGCGTTTTAATCCGTTAAATATTATTTATCACTGGAGTGTAACCAACAATGGAATTGTCGCTGCCAAATGAAGTGTCAACTTCCTTCTCATTATATCGTCCGCGAGTAACTGCCATGTGCGCCGATTAAGTTCTTTATTTAGAATAGTTAGAATAGTATCAGGCCTAGGAAGATGCCATTACCCATTGATATTTTGTTAAGTGATATCACATCGGGATGGCCTTAATCCCTTCACAAGAGTAATTTCATTATGACTGCTCTACTGGGTGATGTTTAGTGATTTTTTGATGTCTGTATCATTGTAATATTACAATTATCACCAACGCAGCTTTTGTAATGAATTGGCAATTAGATGAAGATAAGTTATGTTCTGAACAGTATGTGGTTGCTGAAGCGTAGTTCCCATTTCAAGTGGAAATTCGGTTACGCAAGTGGATTTCTTAATGCATATATGATACTGTTGTCCATACTGTATGTTTCCATGATTGTGGATGCAACAACCAATGTCCAATCTCGCCCTGCTTTAATAATAATATCCAGTCGGCCCATTTTTGGGGGCCCTGTAACTGGATGCCAGTTATCAGGCGTTAATTCCCTGTTTCAAACCTTTAATCTGAGCTGAAAAATTGTTTGGTGTAATTAATTAATTAAATATAAAGGTGACACAACTCCATATTTAATTAGTTCAGATGTAATTTCATTGGTTCCTGGTGGTTAATGGATTCTAAGGTGATGAAGTGTGGAGACTGTGTTTCACATGTTTAGTGGAGGCGGCAATCATCGACCTCTAATTCGTCGATATTGTTTATTCTTAATCTCTTCATTCAAATACTCAACACATTGCTCTAACATGCCCATAGGGTCGGAAAAAAATTTCCCTCTTTGAGTTGACAGGATGAGCGTTATTTTGAGGAAAATTTAGTAAAAACCTCTTAAGGTTATCCCAGAATTATAAAACTTTGTAGTAGTATAGAATATAATATGAAGCATGTTATCCCGAAATTTGATCAAAATCATACTATTCCTAATAAAGTTACGGTATTCTGTTAAGGGAAAGTCGCAGCGCGTTCTTAAAGTTGACTTTACCGTGTAAATGTACTGTAACTAAATATTAATATCACACTAAAGTGAGTAGTCTGACATGCTACGTACACATGAGATAGTTTTGCACTTAAATATACTCACAGAAGAAGCAAAACAAAACCTTTCATACCTGAAGCGCCGAGCTTCCGGTTTCTCGGCTTGTTATCTTTTATTCTTGGGCTTTCGTTGACGGTAACCGTATTTATACAATGATGATGTTTTATTCAGGCAGTCGACGGTGACTACTCAGAATCCAGCTACATCTGAATAACATAATTACAGATTTAGTATTTCTTGTTAGCTGAAGAGGTCGCGAAAATACTTGAGTATTGGAAATGTAATTCTTGTTAGTTGCAATTGTTTAAGTGCTACCACAACTTTCGGTAATACACTAATGTGCTCTCCTGGTTAGTGATCATTATTATGCAATCAGTTTTCTAAGTATCGAGTCTTCACCTAGGTTCTTCTGCATATGTGACCAGGAGGTGCTTTCAAATCCTCGTTCAGGTTTGCTACTATAATTGCATATACTGTCCGCACGCTGTCATGGCTGCACGTCTGATTCCCCTCGGCCGTACATTTCTTTACTCATCATTTCATCAAATACAGACTGTGATCCATCCAAAAGACTTAAAATCCATATTTGTCCCACGCTATTCAGTTGGAATATGTACCACTTAGAGCTCCATGTCATCGTAAAGAGTTTCATCTGAGCATACCATTTCCATCGGCGATCAACGGGTAGTATAGGTTCCAGGACGAAACCAGGATTGGAAACCGACCTTACGAAACCACAGAAGGAGTCTCGGACAGGATGGAGTTTACAACGACGAATCCAGCAACGACAACGGAATGACGATTTTCGCATTTCCTCATGGAACGTGCGCTCCCTACACAGACCAAATGCTGCTCAGCAGCTAGTCAATACCTCGACCCAGCATAAGACTGATGTTACAGCATTGCGAGAAATGCCGTGGACATGGACCGTTTTCCTGGGGGAGAGCCTGCCAGCAAGCCATGTGCTCGGAGTAGGTTTCTTAGTCTGCCTACGGGTTTTGAAAACACAAGTGAAAGGCTATTCGCTCAGCGTTTGCGAGGCAAATTTAGAAATATAAGCCTTATTAACGTTTCCGTACCTACAAAAGAGACGGCAGAATCGAGAAGGATACCTTCTACGAGGCAGTTGAGAACCCTGGAAGGGAGGCTCAAGTATGACATCAAAATCATACTTGGAGACAGTGTCAACAGTCGGCACGGAACCCGTATTCAGGCGATACGTCCATTATCATAGCTTACATAGGGATACCAATGATAACGGACTGCGGATTAATCAGCTAGTAATACCAGACGAAATGGCTGCTGGAAGTACCTTGTTTGCGCCGAAAGCATTCAACAAAGATACATGGGCTTCTCCAGACGGGACCACTTTCAACCAAATTGACCACGTGTTGATTAAACGCCGCCACCTCTCAGCTAGAATCCTCTCTGACTATCCGATGAGAATTAATTATTAATAGTGAAGTCATTCCTAACACAGCCCTCCATAACACCAATATAGGAAAAATGGATGCCGCAATAACCGCATCTACCATATGTCCTGGAGATGAAGCATCAACAAATGATCTTCACAACGACCTGAAGAGCGTTATCATTGATACGGCCACAAATATACTTGACCCCATTCGTAAGAAAATTTGCCCCGACTGGTTTCACGATGAATGCAAATAAGCAAGGGAACGGAAGAATTCTCCATACTGGGCAATACTGCGCTCACAAAGAACGCGGGGACGCGCAGAAGCCTATAATGAACTCCTTTGAATGGAGAAGCGACAGAAAGTGGAAGCCTGGGAGGACCAACAGGTCTGTGAACTCATGAAGTGGAGGAACAATCGCACCAGGCGCGCAAGTTTCACCAACAAATCAGAAATATTGTAATGAACAAAAGACAAATTTTATTTTTTAAAGACTGAATACTGAACTTTATTCTTCATATACCGATATTTCGAAGACAAAAACTCACTGATAATAAGTACAACCGGTGTCCGAAATACCGGTATATGAGGAATAAAAGCCTCACCACTCGGCATTTGAAAACTAAAATTTTGTCTTTTTTTTCAAGCCGAAAAAACGACACACATAACCGAAGAAATAACGATGGGCATATTGGTCTTCAACTAGGCCCTGGAAAAAGTGATCCGCCATGCAGATATGAATGGGAGGGACACCATTCTCTTCAAGTCCACCCAATTGCTCAATTACTGGCCTATGCTGACGATATTCACATTATGGGAAGAACAACCCGAGAGGAACAGCCTACCTTCATCCAAATCGAGCAGGCGGCGTGAGATCTCGGGCTACACATTAATAAAGGCAAGACGAAGTACATGCTGGCAACGTCAGCACCGAACACCAAAGAACCAACAACATACAATTGCACTGGTCAAACGAGAGCAACAAGGCTAGGAGACTACAACTTTGATACCGTTGATAATTTCTCCTATCTAGGGTCGAAAATCACAACCGATATAAGCTATGACGATGAAATCCGCGTTGTTGGTCGCCAGCAGAGCCTATTTCAATTCACAAAACCGTTTCACTCGAAACGTCTCACCATATGATTAAAGCTCTTATTATACAAGACCACGATCTTGCCAGTCTTTATATATTCCTCGGCAACCTGGGTTCTTAGGAAGAAAAATTCCGACCGCTTCGAGAGAAAAACCCTCTGAAAAATTTGTTGCCCCATAGATGAGGGTGGTCGATTCTGCTGTCTCTATAACGATCAAATCTATGAGCGATACCATGACCGTCTGGTTGAGGATAAAATCCGGCTCAAAAGGTTGGGTGAGGGTGATCCTGCTCGTGAAATGTATAAGGGCAATATCTATGACAGAAAAAAAAGACGAGGCAGGCCCTGGAGCGATGGCGAAGGTCAGGACGCCAGACAGCTTTTAGGGATATGGAATCGGTGGATCTCGGCGCAAAACCAGGATGTCTGAAGTTCCTTATTAAGACAGGCTTAGACCGGATAATGGTCGTTGCGCCACCAATGGTGATGATGATACCATTTCCATCGGTATCCATTTTTCTGTGAGGGCTTTCCACAGTCTTTAACGACAATGTAAGTTAGATGGAAGAAGACGAATCCCATCTTACTGACTATTCTCTAATTTATCCGGGGGTCATTGAACAACCAATAGGTCCTTTTCTCCTTCCCATCCCTCCTCCTCCTTTTCTCTTTCTGAGATCAGCTTGTTTGTGTAGATTATTTTGAAAATCATTGTCTACTCTAGGGACTTGAAGAGTGAATTATCTTGGTCACGTTAGTGACGCGCTAATTTACTATAATCCTTCCAATTGCCCTAATGTGGCAGTCTGTCAATTGTTTATTTCTCGATATGCCTCTATTGGTTTTATGTTCCAGATCCAGCGCATCTATGGTGGTGTGAGCACTGGCATTGGAATTTGCTTTAAATTCTGCTGGATCGCATCTGTGCATTTGATCTCCAGATTCTTTAACTTACGGAAGGCAACTATTACAAAATTTTTCTCCAGCGGCGTCCTGTTATTACCAACTTAACTTAGTAAGATTTGATGCTACATCTTTTTTCTCATTGGCAAAACAAATCCTAAATTATGGAAGCTTATTTCCACAGAAACACCCGCATCGCCCTCATGTAAGGAACAGCAAAGTGTTATTATTAATTTCGAAAGGTTGAAATACGCAAATTGGGGAAGTCAAAGTCCGAACCATTACGAAGGAGTACAAGCATACAAGCAACATACATACGAACGTAGATACGCAAAGAGCTATTATGACAACGATTTCGACTTTATATAGTTAACACTGAAACTTTCCACAAAGCAAATCAACTACTGACGAATGAAAGATGATTTATGCCTAAACTTTGTATTCCATATACACAGACCGACATTTTTGAAAGCTCCTCTACTGCCTTTATGATGACAACGAATTAAGGAACTACTTCAGTTCAGTAATATATGATAATACGTTAATCTTTCATTCGTTGAATGGCCTCGTATGAAGGCGTCCTATCATTGCTTGGCTGTCATGTTGAATGCGGTTTGAGTCCCGATAGCTGCTCAAAATACCAGAGATATGACACTCATCTTCAGTTTGAAATGTTATCTGTCAGTTTTTGGGCTCAGTGCAAACGTAGAGCAGAATTTGGATTTGTATGGATTATCTACGCACTGCATTCGTGGTTGGTATACTGCTTGACCAGAGTAACTGTAGCTAATGTACGAAGCTAAGTTAAAGCGACCGGATCACGATACAATACTCCGAAAGCGGCCTACATTTTCGTGAACTTAATGTCGGTGGAAGAGATTCAAATTTGACGTTACTAATCTAGGACTAAGCTTTCGGAATATGGTGATGTGCTAACGACTCACAGTGTATGTATCTCGGAGGTAACGGCTGCTTGGGTTTATAACAGGTAAATAACATTTTGAGGATATGTATAAATTGAATTGAATAAATGTTTCAGAACAGCTTTAACAAGCATTAGATCAAATAAATAATATTCAAAGTGCATTCTAAAGTATAACTTTTTGTACAATAGAGTCGAAGGCAAAACTCATTTGCATTAAAAAGCTTCGAAAAAAGTGTATTTTTTATTTGGACATACACAGCGTTCTGTGAATCAGCTGCTAAAAAATTTTTATTTTAATCTTTGGAATCACCGCGAAAAAGACAACAGAACGTTCCCACGCATTTTTATTATTCAAAGCGACTTCTCTTGAAAGGGAATGGTATAACTAGACAACGTATCTCTCCGAAATAGCATTGAGAATGCCAGTGTAAACCTTTCCATTAGGTAGAATCCATTATAGTGATTATTGTGATACGGCCAATCATCAGTGAGCTTCAACAAATGCTTCATCACCAGAAGATAAAGCACTAATCGTCAGACACAGTGGAAGAACCTTCTGACAAATTATTTATAGTCAAATCGCTGATGATGATGATTATCATCATATCATAAAAGTGTGAATTATTAATGAAAGCATTTTTTAATTTAAACTTTACATCTATGTAAAAAAATGTTATCAAAAATTCTAAAATGGAGTATTTTCAATGATGTACCATTAATTTGAAAAAATATTACGAAAAACGTGGAAAAATTATTGAACAGCTTGAAACGTTTTAATGACCTGAGTGAAATCAAAACTCCTTTAAGGATGTGTTATATAATTAATTTTTATTGCAACTTTTAAACCAGTCATCTGTACCACAATTTTTCATCATTATTGATAAAATAGTATGTTTGCGATAGGCCATTTAAGTAAAGAAATATTCCGCTTACTTTTATTTTATATCCCACACGGCCACATCCTATAAAAAAAAATATTCACTCTCCTTTCGCATGTATGGGGAGCCCCCTTAGACTCAAGACAAAATAGCGCCACTTGCTATATGAAGAGGGATTCGCAGATCACGCTTTTTCACCAAAAGTTTTATTATTATTATTTATTGTTGTTGAAGGTTTACAATTTATTACAACAAATAAAATAATACTTATGTGAGAGCTGCAACTACTATTTGGAAATGATTAATAGTATTACATACATAATAGAAAAGATAAGAAAAAAGAAATGTATATGTATGAATACCTAGAGAAAAAAAAAGAAAGTGAAATGTAACATGAAAAGTACAGCTTAGTTTATCACAATATAGAAAATTTAACATAATTCATCACATAATATACCATTAAAATCATTGTTTTGAAATACATATTTTTTTACATCATTTTATAGTTATTTTCATTCAGCTGAACCTATTACACTACAATAGCGTTTGTTCAATTCTTTTTACATCTTTTAACCCGAAGGGTATGTTCGCTATACAAACGAGTTTGGTAACTTGTTGAATGATTCGTGAAATGGCCAACACTTCCCAACATATATAATACTTTAACAAGTTTACACAATAAAGTTGTCGAACATTTTTGACATTTAGATCTAGGAAAGTTTGCGAAGTTGATGAAAATGTTGTACGCTTCAAACACTCCTTCTCTATCCTTGACTGAAGATTAACGGCTTTAAAATTGATGTAAAGGTACTGCCCCAGGCCATAATTCTATACGGTAATATTGACTGGATGAATGCATATGAGTATATCTTTCTAATAGAGTCAATGCCAAAGAAGCGTCGCAAAATGAAAACTCGATGTATTGTTAATCGTAACTTCTTAACGATGAATTGTACATGCGCTGTCCATTTCAAATTATAATCGGCGATCACCCCGAGGTACTTTACCACATCTACTTCCTGCAGATTGGTTCCCTTAAGATTTACAGTGAGTTTATGAGAACTCAACCAATGTATGCCCTAGTTAATCCATTATTTGTAACAACCCTAACTTCTTCCCAACTTTTACCTTTGAAAACTAAGGCAGTGTCATCGGCGAATGCTACTAGCTTTCTGCTTGATTCGTTTAAAAATAATTTGCAAAGATCGTTAACATACAGCTGTAGGAGTAAAGGACCCAAAATAGAGCCCTGAAGTATACCGTGTTTAATTACGTTTTTCTCTCCAGGGATTTTCTGCACCACCACACTTTGTGTAAAACAAAACCTTATTAAAATCGGTTTACTGTCAGTCTGTCTGTTTGTCCAATACATTTTTCTCGGAGACGGTTGAAGCGATTCACATCAAATTTGTTGGAAAGTTGGGAACTGGGCTCACGCATACAGTGAGTTACACAATTCTACATTGAATTTAAGGGGGGTTCCCATACATGCAAAAGGGGTGTGTAAATTTTTTTCTTATCAAATATTGGGTATCAAATGAAAGGTCTCGGTTAGTAATTTCCGAAGTCTTAGTTTTGACATTTGTTGAAAAGTTGGGGAGTGCGGGGGGGTCGAAAGCCATCATTTCTCTAACGGACCCATTCTCAAAAGCGAAAAATCTGAAAAAATTATACGGCCGTCACTATATGGTTTCTAGGCTCCTAAATACCGTCCATACCGATGTCAGTTCAAATAAAGTTAATAATAGTATATTACTATAATTTTTGGTAATTGGCTGCAGAAATCGCACTATTAGTAACAAAGTTATAATAGATCGATGTTGTCGCTTATTTGCAATTTCAAGACTGAATGTGGGTATTCTCACATAATATATGCATATATTACTAATGTGATAAATGCACGTTCAAATGATATATTATTATAAAAGAAATAACAAAACCTTTCACACTTGAAGCGGCCAGCTTATTCTGTCAATTAGTATGGAGTGATCAAAAGTGTCAAAGGCTTTTTCAAATCTAGAAAAACCGCTTATCTAGAGATTCATGTAAAAACTTTATCTAGAGATTCATGTAAAAACCGCTTTTTTAAATTCATATTGCTTGATTGCAATAACATTGTGTAGTTCTAAATGGGAAAGCATTCTTTTCTTGATGCATTTTTTTAAAAATTTTGACAAATTGAAACCACTAGTATTGACTGGTAGTTCTCTATTAATTCTTTTGTGCCACACTTATGAACTGGATACACCCAGTATAGTTTCCATGGTAATGGATACTTTGATATGATATTTTCTCACCTATCTGTATAAAGTAGTTTTTAAACTCGTTCGCTGTCAAAACATTATCATTTTTTGACCAGCGTCATTTTTGATTTCAAGTATTCCATCTTCTACTTTTTTTCCAGACACAATCTCTTTAGTTATACTTCACACCTTAACTGGGTGGTTAGCAGATATATTTATATGGTTGGGATAATATTATACTTACATTTTTCCAGCCTAACGATACTAGTAACAAAATTTCTATATTTTTTATAGATACTTTTTAAATTGACCTTCTGAATTTTTTTTTGCAAGTTTCCCCAGTTTATCGCGTTGTCTTATCGAGTTTACTAATCCAGGCGTGGTCCATGGTTTAATGCATTTTGAAGTTGACTTTGGTTTTAGTTTAGTGTTTCCTATTGGCTTCCTGCAAAATGTGCAAGAACACCTGAACTTTCTCATCAACTCCATCACAATTATAAAAGTCTCCCTATGTCTCTTTACTGAGGGCATTGGTCAAATCTTCATAGTTAATTAACAGTCTTTTATCATTAACCGCTGCGGTTGTCGTTTTATTATTACCGATTTAGCTTACAATACCTGCATAATTATCTGCATAATTATCTGTAATGGATGTATGGATGATTCCCTGGAGTGTAGGTCATAATTTCACTTAATTTAACAAAAATGTGATCTATACAGGACCTGGTTGCGGACTGCGGTGTGGCTATTCGCTTTAGAAAATTTCTAAAGCAAAAGGTGTGCAATACATCCAAGTACTCATTGACTATAGTCACATTTTCCGTAAAGATATTTATATTTATATCTCCAATGACAATATAGTTAGCAGCATTTAAGTAGGAATTTCTGCAGTGAAATGGTAAATATGGTTTAATCCAGGCTAGGTGACCTATGTATACTTGTAAGAAAAAAGGGATGTTTATTTACTGGTATTTTAATATGCATTCCATTTACACTCATTATCTCACATGCTAGCATTTCAAGCGGGCAAATATCCTTCAGATGAATTATTATTCCATCACACTTATTAGTTGCAAGTAATTTTTGAAACCTACGAATTCCATCAATATTGTAGCAGTCAGTTTCAGACAAGTAAATTTCTGTTAGGACAACAATGTCGAATTGCACCTTAACATATTCTAATAAAACAATCAATTCATCAAAATGTTTAGAAACGCTACAAATATTTAAATGAAAGATCTTCAGCAAATTTTCGTTTACAGAAAAAAAAGAATTCATTTGATCAACGCATAGAGTTGTAGTCTTTACATTTGTTTGTAAAACGTTAACGAAAACAAGGAATTTAGATTATACATCTCCTAGCTTATTTGGTCCAAATCAGACTTACTTTGAATATGAAGGGCTCTAAAGTCCTCAGTTTATCTATAGTAAATCAAATCATCCATTAATCAAAGATACTCATATCCCATTCCGAACAGCTTTTGTTTGCTCTCGTAGTATAGTTTAGCGATATTCGGAGTAAGATGGTCTCCAATAAACAAACGTGAACCCTCAGTGCCAGGTAACAAACTTTGACTTTGCAAACCAGATCCTTACCTTGGTTTTTAACGTAGGATTCTCTTCCTTCAAAGCACTAACTTGAAGAACTAAATTCTTGATTTCACTGCAGAAAGTACCAAACTTATTTGGCATAAACTGAAGTGAATGGACAATCTCTATAAATCGTTACAAACTGAGCACATTACACAGTTTTCCGTATCGGAAAAATTGTTTCCACACTTTCCGCACATATCAACTATCCACAGTTCCAACTCAATTCATATAAGACAATCGGCAATCCAGTCGTTTCTGAATAAATCGGGTATGACAGACAAACGGACAGGCAGGCATCGAATCGATCCTAATAAGGTTTTGTTTCACACAAAACATTAGAAGAAAGGCGGGGGGGGGGGGGGGGAGTAGATGCTTCATGAATAGAACATTAATATTTCACTCGAATGTCAATTATTCTCGTTAATTATGACGTCAGTATCTTATTTGCATAGCTTAGAGTACAATAAATTCGAACGATATTGATAAGTTTGAACTAAAATTTTGACACTAATGGCTGGATTTTCATGAAACTGCACAATATTTTTCTCTAGGCCAGTGCAATTCAGTCAATTTCTAAAAGTTGGTAATATAGGGGAGACCGGGGCAAAATGGTAAACTGTCATAGTCAACAATCTGTATTATCTCTCGATCGATAACAGTTACCGACATGAAATTTCTACTGTAAGGGTCTTTTAGTACCAAGAATCGTTGACGAAAGTTGTGAATCGTTGCCTTCAAAATTGCGGTGTACATAACCCAAAGTGTATTTTGACATTGGTGTCGCACAGATTTCTTTCACCTGTAGTCGACATTTTGAAATGGATTTCACTAAAAGTAAGTCCCTAAGCTAATTTGAGGATGGTGAACACGAATTAAATGGAATTTTCGATGTATTTGAAAGTATATTTTATGTATTTGCCCTGGTAGCCAAAAAAGTGCCGTGGGCCAAATTAGTAAAAATTGGTGGTGAAAATTGATAAATTTTTATTTTGGCAATAAAGGCAGAAAAATTGGATAAAAATAAAACTTGAAAATATCGATATTTTAAGAAAATTTTCTTGGGATTTATTTTCTTATAAAGTTTTCTTCGTTTGTTTTACTTTCCTATCCGGATACAGGGTGTATATGTTTCTTTCATATTTTGAGCTATTGGTACCTTTTTACGAAATTGGGATGAATGTGTAAGT
The DNA here is from genome assembly GCF_905115235.1 of Hermetia illucens. NCBI lineage: Eukaryota > Metazoa > Arthropoda > Insecta > Diptera > Stratiomyidae > Hermetia > Hermetia illucens. Next base: position 128,935,364 of record NC_051850.1, on the reverse strand, counting down.
TTTGGAGATTTTCCTTGGTTTAATTTTTGTGGGGATTGTAGGTATAGGGTATTTTCTAGAATGAGAAGAGATTAATTTTGGAGTGAAAAGGTTTTTCTCACGTTTTTTGGACATCAAAATCGGTTTTTTAGCAGGTAAATTTTAAGAAAATTTTGTTTGATTTTATTTGATTATAAAGTTTTCTTCATTTGTTTTACTTCATAGGGAAAAATGGGAAAAATATCTTGGTTTTGGGTGGTCTTTTTGTGGGATGTTTACAAGGTATTTTTTTATCATGGGGGGAGTGTAATTGGATAACAAAGTTTAATAATATATAATAAGAATAACAAGAAGCGATGAAATAAGAGATTTCAGTCATTTGGCTTATTTAAAAATCCTAAATTTGTCAAAAATTATTTTTTTTTTCGTATTTTTTAGGAAAATAGTTCATGAATATAAGCAAGAAAATGACCCCATAGACCATGAAAAGTTGAAAGTTCACAGTTGACTTTATGATTATGTTATAAAAAACACAGACACAGAAACAGAGGGACCATCATTTTTTAACTAGGATGATCGCCATAAGTTTGCGTCAGGTTTGGAGGAGAAAATGCCTCCCCCCTTCCTCCATAAACTGGAAATTCAACCCTATCGAAAGTTATAGTTCAACCGCCAACTAAAAAAATACCGAAGGGAAGCTCAACACGCCCATACACAGCCCAATCTGTTGCGCGAAAAATTTCAAACTCGTCAAACATTTGCCCAACGCATCAAACATGCCCATACATTTGCAAATTATCGCGCAGCAATCATTAACCTCGGCAGGAAAAATAGTATGTGATTTTTATGAGCGAAAAGACATTCGATCTCGACGGCCCGAACTGTTTCAGTCATCATTTGCATTGTTTAAGGCGATATTTTACCGTCAAGCGTAAATTTCGGGCTATTTATAGGAATTAATTGCAATGTAATTTTTGAAGATAATCTAATGATTTTTTTACCTAATTTGTAAATTTGACATTTCCAAAATATTTTTAAAAAATACCCATAATTTTTCTTATGTCCTTTAAAGGTCCTTACTACAGTCCTTGTCGGAATGCCATGGACGTCTTTGTGGAACCTGAATAGTCATTTAATCAATCCGAAATCAAACGTTTCTTATTAATAAGTGTTCATAATCAGCGTTCCATTGACTATGTTCTCCCAAGCGCATATCGATTTTATCAACTGTACAATCCGAGATCGATGGAAATTCTGTCATGCAGAAAGTCCCTTGAGTCTCATATTTATATTCCCCCTCCATAACACCCATGAAGGAACGTACGTCATCCACTTTCAAAATATGCGAAAAAAATCGATTTTTTGAAACCAGGATGGTAGAAGATTCCCTTAAGAAAGACACAAAAATTTCTAGGAGGAATCAGCATCTGAATGGCTATAAAATACGAGCAGTCAAAAACTCTGTTTTGAACTTGATGTTTATTATCAACTCCCGATATCTGCAAATCACTCATGATGAATTTATCGATAAAGTGGTAGAAGTTGAGGATATACTGTTTATTTTTCTGCAGGATAATGCTGAAATTTACACCAGTACTTTCAGTATAAACAAATGGGACTTCTCGGTTTCTAAGCAAGGTCTCCGAAACGGTTAGGGTCATCTAGCCTGAGTTGTTTAGGCTGAATTCACACAATTTCGAAACGCTAAGGGATTACAAACAACTGTTACCTCTGCACTGGGCCAGATTTCGAACAATTATATTAGAAAATTGTTGGTTAAGTCGAAAAGGAAAACCTAGACATTATAAAAAAGAAAATATGTTGAATAAAATGGTAATATATCAAAGGCAGCTGGGTTTGATTGTTTAAATTTCATTCTACAATGGCAAAAGTATTAGGTGGCTCATTTTTTTACTCATTCTTTGCTCGATGTGTTACACAGGGAAACATCAGTTAATAATTTAAGGAAATTTTAATGGGAAGCCATCATCTCAGACACATGCATAGCTGATGGGCATCGTTTAATTTTTTTAAGGTTTTGTGTAAAACAAAACGAATACACACGCCCAATTTCATAAAAATCTGGCCATTAACGCCAAAGTTATAGCAGTTCAAACTTAGCAATTTCGCGCGAATTTACTGCTTCTAAAGCCATGCAAATAAGATGCTGACGTCATAATTAACGAGAGTAATTGAGAATCGCGTGAAATATTAGATTCACATTTATGAAGAATCCTCTTCTACTTAGCTCTTTTTAAGGTTCCGTGCAAAATACCTTTGTGAAATTTAAGCCTCGAAAGATGTCCCATTCCGATATCTGCTCAAATAAACTTACTAATAGTATATTATTTAGTTATTATTATTAAGTTTTAGATATTGACCGAAAAACCCCCTTAAGTTCATCCTAGAAATACTAAATTGCACCGGCGCAGATGACTGTCTCGTGCATGCACATGCCACATCTTATGGAAATTCGACTATTAGTGTCAAAGTTATAGCAATTCAAACTTATCAATTTCCTGCGAATTTACCGCATCCTAAGCCATACAAATAAGATGCTAGCGTCATAATTAACGAGAATAATTGAATGTCAATTATTGATGAAATATTAAAATTCCATTCATGAAGAATCTACTACTGTTGTAGGTTACAGGGCTTTCCATCGAATGATTTATTTAAATTGCTTTCTGAAGACTAGACGGCAATGGACTTTTCAATTTTGTGACGGAGCTGTCATGCGCTCCTCGCTTCTCACATCTTCCTGTTTTTCTTCCGTCTTTGTCCCGTTCACAAGCGAGGTCGGCTCGTCGTGATCGGTTTCGCCATTTTATTTTATCAAATACCTGATCTGGAAGTAATTTCGAGGCTTTTAAATGCTCATCCAGCATATCAAGCCACCGTTGTGTCGACCGGCCTTTTGGTCGCTTACCATCGACTTCGATGTTCAGAAAAATCTTGTTAAGTGAATTCTCGCTAACGCAAATTACGTGACCATATCATCGAAGACGCCTTCCTCGCAATTTCCCCACGATTGGTGCAACCCCATATCGAGCGCGGATATCCTCATTTCGGATGTAATCAAAACGTGTCACGCCACCAGTGCAATGCAACATCTTCGTGTTCATTAACCCAAGACGCCGTTTATTGTCTTTTATAGTCGGCTAACACTCACAACTGTAGAGCGCGGCAGACGGATGACATTGCGGTAAATTTTAGATTTGACACGTTCGTTGATACATCGATCACAACGAACACCAGTTGTGGAATGCCACTTCATCCAGGTCGCATTAAGAGGCTCATCCCGTGCGTCGGGTTGGACAAATCAATTTTTCGCATGAATTGTATCTATGTATAGTGGAGAATATGTGGGCAAAAGGATTTTCCGATATTCCGAGTCGTTCGGAAATTACAGTGTTAAACAGGTAAGGAGTTTGCAGCCGTTTTGAATAAAAAGGATAATCCAGTTTAGAGTGAGCACTGAAAGGCTTTCAAGCTATACTCAGTTATATTTTGTTGTAAGTATTGTGGTGTTTGTGTGTTCAGTGATTTTTTTAAATGGATCGTACGAAGGGAGATCGCTTTAACGTTCCACGTCACGCTCGCACTAAAAAATGAGTATTTTATGGGAATCGATACTTATCAGAAAAGAAAAAGGACTTCGCATCAACATCAGCAAAGAAACTTTTGGCAAGCATGAACATGGACAATTGCGACAAGTTTTGTATATTGTATATTGGATTTTGCTGGAGTTTTTTTCCGGTATTTTTGCAATTTTTTGCAAATAATAAAATATACGTAGTGGTAAAAAAGGAAGGCGTAGGACATGTCGAGAAAAGAATGGGAACGCGGCTTAGAAATGCAAAGTAGAATCACAAAGGCATTGGTGGAAAAGGGGCTGGAAAACTTACCGATGAGGTTATTAACGACCTCACTACATTTTTTGGGCTAGCTATTCGTCGACACGCAAATTCGATAGAAGGAATGAAGCATGAAATTTGGACAACTTTCTTCCATAAATGTTCTACAGACGAAAATCTTCAGCATCAAAATTGTCCAGCAGGCGAGGACAGTTGGTGCAAATGGCGCAAAGCGCAAGCTAAAGGAGAGCTGGATAGTTTCCACCACGAGAAGACACGTTTGCCTGAAGAAGTTCAAACAGTCATCAAACCAGTCTACGGAGATTTGTCACAAGATGATCTCTTGTACAGATGTTTAGGAGTAGAGACCCAGAATAACAATGTGTCGTTAAATGCATTGATCTGGACTTTCGCTCCTAAACACCTTCATTCTGAGGCCAAGGTCGTAGAAATAGCCACTTTTCTGACTGTAATTATATTCAATGAAGGATTCAATGGGATTTTCAAAATCCTAGTGACAATGGGATGTCAAGTTGGTCACATATGTCAGGTTTATGTCGACCGCCGTAATGAAGCGCGAATTTGGCGGTCCGAACGACGATCGACTGACCTCGCTAAAAGAGCCATAATTGAAACCAGAGAGCAACAATCTGCCTTGCAAGACTTTTTTAAAGAAACGGGGGGTGCTCTCTATAGACCAGGTATAGCAGATTAACGATGAGTTAAAACTTTACTATTGGTAATCACATTTAAATTTTCAAATGCGTTTTTCTCGAAACTGCATCTTGAAAATCGACAGCCACCATAGCTCAAAATCTATCCAACCAAATTCTTTAAAATTTTTACGACTTCTTTAATACATATTTCTACGGTCCGCAAACTAGGATAATTGCAATCGGACGGGTAGTTTTTTTTTATTCATAAAAAAAAACCGTAAAAAAACACCAAAACCCAAAAAATTGAGTTTAAAAGCCCACCAAAAATTTACTTTCTAATATTTTCTAATTATCCTAGTTTGCGGACCGTGGAATATTGTTCACATTAAAATGCCATTTAGCTTTTTTTCCTCAGATGAACACAGCGCCCTCCAGCGTGGCAGCAGAAAAACACCTTTTTTGGAGATGGGGGCATAAATTGACACGTATTCCGAAAATTAGCTGCTAGGATATCAAGCTAAAAAATTTATCGCATATACTAGAGATATCAATAAACATATGGTGAAAAAATCACGTTTCTATCTTTATCCAGTCCTCCAAAATAATTTTTCAAAAAAAGGCAAAAAAAACGGCCTTCACACGGGATGACCCCCTTAATGCTTGAAACAATTTAATTAAGCAATTCGCCAGTGGCTGAAAGCATTGACCCGAGATATTTAATTCGCTCAGTTCTGGACAGGTTACTGCAGCTAACAGCGCTAAGCAAGAGAGTCAATGCTGTCAACCAATGGAGAACTGCGGTATACTCCTCACATAGAGAAACACCAAACCTTTTATATCTGAAGCGTCAAGCTTCCGGTTTCCCGACTTGTTTATGGTTTCTCGGCATTGTATCACGATACGTCAACTATTTCAGTGAATATTACACTACTTAAGTATTCGCTCCTTGTTTGTACGATTCTCAAATATTTCTATCGACGTTTGGATAGTATATTCCGTATTCTCTTATATTTTAGAAGGGTAGTCTAGTGCTGGCATTATAATAAAGTGCACTAACTAAAGAATATGGAAGCCGGTTTCCTTTCTGGGGTGTAAATTTTGGAAACTTGTTTCTTAGTTCTCAACAAATTTTTCATTTTTTCGTTTCCAGAAGCAAAATGACTTCGAAGAATCCTCTGTACAAGCATGCCATAGGAGACACCTAATTTGCGATTGAAAATTATGGTAGATATATATGTATGTATGTATTTTTGACAATCTGCTTTATATTGTAGATATTTGACAGTGATCGATTTGCATTTTTTTTTCTTTTTTTAAAGGAAAAATGATAGATGATATCAAATACATTTGGGATTTACTACTTTTTGATAGTAGCATACGAAATAAATTACCAACCCATTACTTACTTGAACATGATAAAGAAACTTTATATATGGGGGATATTGTTCAAAATAGATGCATTCATAGTCGTGACTTACCTGAAAAGAAAAACAAATGTCAATTGGTTCAAGGTCCCAATCAGAATCAATTGTTTCAAAAGTTCTAAAATAATACTGAATGCGTACGCAATGTTGCCTATGTACAGCCATTGACAGAAATTCAAACGCTCCCAAATGGTTTGAGTACATTTAAAGATGCTTTTTATAAACGAACACCAATGATAAATTCAAGGCTTTTTCCTCGTTATTTTGATTGAAAGCAAATAATATCCTTTTTTTTTTAAGGTAAATTTAGCTGAAAATTTAAAGTACATACGTCCTTCATAAATTCCTGTATTATTTTAAAAACTCGGCAGGTACATATTGTTCTCCATTCAAAAGCAATCGAAACCCAATATCAAATTAGCCTCCAATTAAATTGCTTAAAAACGATGCAGGTGGCTGCCCTTGCATCTGACCATTAATCCCTTTACGTGCATATGTTATGCATGCGATAATTAATCCCATGGAATATTGCACTACACTCGACGCACGTCCAATATAAATATTATATTCGAAAATCAATCTGCGCTGGTAAATTCGTAAAAGGGAGGAGGTGCAATTATCCACTTTTGTTTCCCTGCCTCCCTCACCAACTTAAAAACAGGATTACCTCGCAAACAACATGCGTTGTTGAAAGTTCCTCGACAAATATTTTATTAGTTATTATTAATATTTGGCATTGGGAATTTTGCGTGGGGTGGAAATGCCAGTGGCTTGAATATTTATTGAGGATTATCAATTCATTGTACATGAATATCAATGAACCAAGTAACCAAAGTTCGAGTGTGTAGTTTTAATTGACTGATATCTACCCGAGTTCGCATTTTATTATTATAATTTTTCCAAGGATCAAGAGATATCAATGAAGAGCGCACTATGTGCAAAAATAAATAAAACGATTTGTGTTCACATTTCCAGTGCTTTATACGTACAGACAAACACATGTAGTAGGGCGGAATGCACCAGATATTGACTGCAGGCAAGGATGTAGTACCAGTGTTCGTACATATGCATACAAATGTACACACAAGTCATGTTTGTTTTGAAGCTATTAACTGAAGTAAACATCACCCAATTCAAATAGTTAATTCAAACAAGGAGATACAAATCAAAATCATTAACCTTGATTTTGATTTGATTCAGCAAGGCTACTATGTGGTCAGTTTACAATTAAAATATTGCGTATCGTATACAAGTCAGATCAGCAAGATAGGAGTACACTTATGGATATACTTAGTATATGTTTAGTAACGAATAGAATCTGTGGATTAGAAATAAAATTTGCAAAGTTGTGATAAGAATATTAGCGCTAAAAGCATACAGAACGTGTTAGCGTGCCGTGTTCCATGTTAAGGCCTATATTACTGTAAAATGATATGGCTCCACACCTAATAAATGCATTGCCTCTGTCAGTTGGCTTAGGGAAAATGCATCTAATAGTGTGCTAGTAGGGAAAGGCGCATAGCATTGCAACCGGAAGCTCGGCACTTCAGGTATGAAAGGTGTTGTTAATTTTTATGTAAGATTATTTCGGTACACGATAAGTTCATTTATATATAGCTCGTGGTGTGAATGTGTGAAGGTCCACAATTCCAACAGTTTCGCCTATTTTCGTGTCAATAGCCGTAACCACTTCTGAGAAAGGTTCGTGAGACAGACAGGCAGATAGACAGACTACAAGATTACTAGACTACAAGACAGACAGTCACCAGGTTCTAATGAGATTTTGTTATCATCCAAACCTTAAAAATGTTCATTTCTGTTTCATTATGAGAATGTTAATGATATAGCAGAAATGAAAATGTCGCGTTCCACTAGCACAACACAAGACAAGAGAAACAAGGATTATTTATGTGGTGGGAAACCTGCAGATACTACAGGACTGGTGGCTTTTCACGAAAATACGGCTGAGGACCGCGCATGCAGATACGATACCTGTTTTGTATATTTGGACACCCCGCCGTGAAGTCATGATTCCTACGAGTGGGAGCAGAAGGTTCCGGAATAAATCGCATGCGACAAATAGTCGAATAGGGAGACAGTAAACTATTTAAAAATTTATTAAAGCTATTTTATTTTCTGTCTGTCACATGCATATAGTGAGTTACATCACTCTACGTCAGCTTTAAGGGGGTCGCTATACATGCAATAGGAGGGTGTAATTTTTTTTTCAACAAATATAGTCATGTGGGGTATCAAATGAAAGGTCTCAGTTAGTACTTTTCGAAGCCGGTCTTAGTTTTGGTATTTATTGGAAGTGTAGGGCGTGCGGAAAGTCGAAATTAATCATTTATTTAATGGACCCATTCTCAGAAACTACCCAACCGAAAAATATGAAAAAAAAATAACAAGGGTATCACTATATGGTACCTAGGCTCCGAAATGCCTTCTATACCGATATCTGTTCAAATCAAGTTAATAATAGTACATTACTAAACTTTCTTGTGATTGACTGTAAAACCATCTTAAGTTTATCCTTCATTCATTCATCGCTGCGATGTAGGCCCTTTATTAGGCGTGATCGTACCAAATTTGATGGACATCACAATATTATTAACAAAGTTATTATAGGTCAAAGTTGTCGCTTCTGTGCAAATTCATGACTTTGAATGCCAATATAACGCGAAAGTGGATATTCTCACATAATACCTGCATATATTACGTGCTAGCTACTAATGGAACATATGTCCACTGAAATGTTTTTTAAATACCTGAAGCGTCCAGCTTCCGGTTTCCCGACTTGTTTTTCTATCATTGTGATTAACAGTATCGTTCAGATAGATATAGTACCGCTTGGAATTTGAATTTAAAGACTTGGATCTTTCACGTGCCATTTAACAAATACCTCACGCACCCTTATTCCAATACGTAGGTCCCCACCGGGATGAGTAACTCAAACAACTAGGAACATTATCACCAACGGCACAACAATCGGTATCCGATCTAGGCCTGCGCGAGATGCACCAATTCAATATTCCTAAAAGCTGACTGGCATCCTAACCTACTCCATCGTTCAATCTCAAGCGGGGTTTGCCACGTTTTTTTTTTCTACCACAGATGTTGCCTTTATAGACTTTCCAAGTTGGATCCTATTCATTCACATTAGGTGACTCGCCAACCGGACCCTATTGCGCCGGAATTTATCCACAACCAGATGGTCATGGTATCGCTCATAGTTTTCATCCTTATAAAGGCTGCGGAATCGTACATCCTCATGTAGGGGGCCAAAAATTCTATGGATGATTCTTCTCTCGAACGCGGCCAAAAGTACGCAATTTTTCTTGCTAAGAACCCAGGTCTTCGATAAATAAGGACTGGCAAGATTATAGTCTTGTACAATAAGAGCTTTGATCGTATGGTGAGATGTTTCGAGGGAAATAGTTGACACCCAACAACCGTGCACGGATTTCATCATCATAGCTGTTATCGGTTGTGATTTTCGACCCTAGATAGGAGAACGTTTCAATGGTGTCAAAGTTCTAGTCTCCTATCTTTATTCTCCCTGTTTGGCCAGTGCGATTCGATGTTGTTGGTTCTTTGGTTCTTGGCGCAGATGTTACTATCATGTACTTCGTCTTGCCTTAATTAATGTGCAGCCCAAGATCTCGATCTCGGGTTGTTCTTCCACAATGACAATACCCTCAGCGCAGGCCAGTTGTTGGGTAGTTGGGTGGACTTGAAGTGGATGGTGTCTCTTCAATTGACATCTGCATCGCGAATCACTATCTCCCGGGCCGGGGTATAGAGAACGCATGATAGGGCATCCCCTTATCTTAGACCGTTGTTGGTGGTTGGTGTCGAGAGTGATGCTGCTTCTTTTATCGGGCCTCTCATAATACACGGGGTCAGCCTAGTTCATTTGGATACCGAATTCGCCCGCATAAGTTTTACCCAGGCTATGCTGTCATAAGCGGCCCTGAGTTCGATGAAAAAATGGCGCAGCTGATGCCCATATTCCAGCAGTTTTTTATCGCTTACCGCAGAGAGAAAATCAGCTCGAAGCACTCTGGCTTTTTGTTACAACCATTACCGTATCCGCTAAAGTCGCAGGGGGCGGGTTCGCAGGCTTTCCAGGATCCGGAAGCATTTTCCAGAGACTGAGAGTGCCCAGATTTTTCGTTGAAATCTGAAAAGACAGGACACTCTCGCCCTCTTCGTCATATTGGTTACATGCGGCCGAGACGACCACCCGAATTATGGTAGTTTAACAAACTGTGTCCCATTGAAAACCTTACCACGATTTTCATGTCCCGGCTTCTTTTAAAAAAATATTTTCGCCTGCCGGCCAGATTCGGGTGCGCAAACCCTTGCAGTTTCATCCTCCAGAGCAGACTTGCCAATAATATTGCATATGGCTGGAATCTGATCGTCATTTTTCAGGAAGGCCTGGCCAGTTCCATAATCGGTTTTCCCAAGCACACCTCTAATTCTAATCTGTTTTCCATGGTTGACCTGGCTTGTAATCCCAAAACACTAGTGAACATTTGTTGATCACTCTCTCTTTTGGTGATTACGACGGAGTATGTCGTCTTGAAAACAAATCCGGAAATCATTTGATCAGCAGACATCCAAGCCAGTTCACGTCGTTCAAGAGTGCGTTGCACGGGTCAGTAGTATCAACCCTATATGCATCGTTAGCTGTTTTCCCTTTCACCTCCAAATGAATGTAGTGTAGATTTAGGATAAGTCCCAGTTCAATGATCAGAGTAATACTTAAGCCATCGAACCATTAAATTTGCGCTAGCAACTTCTCGTTGAGTGTCTCCTACCAGACGATGCATGCTCACATCAGACGAATGCGCATAAGGAGTGTTTCTTTTCGGATATCACCTTATATTTTTGCTCATGTACCGCTCTCTCAGTGAATTTGCTTTTCGGATAGGTATATTGCTTACTACCAAGTGACCCAGTCTTTTCAGTATCAAGGAAGTTATACCGATTGAGTCAAAGCTTTTTTCGTCCATGTAAGTGGGTTTCGCCGGATTGTGAATCATGCCAGGTAATTGGGATATAAATATATATCCAGAATAAGAACCAGCCATCCATTGCCTCTATTAGTAGACCTGGAATGAAACCGTCCGGGCCTGCAAACTTACATCAAAAACTGAAGCAGATTACAGAGTTCCGTTGACAAATTTCTTTATCATTCTCCACTGTTTCAGCAAAACGAAGTTCCAGCTGACTGTTTTATCCTTCTCTTGACGTATTGAGTGAGCAGCTCTCTTCGGAAGCTTCTCACACATTTGTTGTTGTTTTTTCAAATTCCAGGAATGGATTTTATGCGTCTACCAAGGATCGTAACTTGGGGGTTAGTTCTATTTTATATGTCATCCAATCTATCGGAAGTTGATCCAAGCCCATTACGGAACCATTGCGCCTATGATCTGGCAGCATAATATAATTCCATAACCTCCACTCTCCAAAAAGAGTCACTATGTCAGGGAATGCCGTCGTACCGTCGAACACTAATCGTCTGACCGAATTGAAGAGGGTGGTTTCGTTATCCGAAACGAGAATCTGAAGTTAGGCTTTCACGAGATATTCTAATAGTCTCAGTCCTTTTGTTGATGTTAGAACTTCCCCGAGAGATATCGTCGGGGTAAACATGGCATCCTGCTACTGCTTCCGTGGCATATTGAATGTTTTGCTATGATCTTCGTTCTCCTAACTCTCTGTTGAAATTTTATGGTCAATTTGACCGGGATTTACCACTTCCATACAGCCGCTGCATGCATAGTTTTTACAAGGTATATAAATGTCTGACAGCAATTGATCCGACGGATGATAAGTGCAATATCCATTTTTCAATTCTGCAATTGGGAAATATCGCAAATCATCTATGCGTCAGATGCAGCTGCTGTGTACTGTACGTACCCTCCATTCAGCTTAGGAGTCGACATTTTAGCAACGTTACAGTCTCAAGCCCCTAGTAGAGCCGGCAGCTTGTTTGTTCCCAGGCTATCAGGTCTCTCTTTCTCTGCTCCCAAGCTACCTGCAGGCAAAGGTGCTGGCTGTAGACACTAATTTTTTCAAAAGCCTCTGCGCTATTACGCTAGTCTGCTTCAAGTCAGAGAAACTGCTTTTTGAACAATGCAGCTAAGAGACAGCGGCCAGGATCAATCGCGCAACCTCTAATCGTTGAGGGAGGAGCAGTACTACCTTAAGCAGTCGTTCATGCTGTCGTCAGGAAAGTTTAACCGTAATATTTTATGTTGTGACCTTACCCAAAGCAGCAGCAGCCAAAGCATAGCTCGATGCCTTGCAATGATATCATTGATATAGCTGGGAGAAATTTCTTTCTACGCTGTTCGCATTGCTAATTATCGTAACTGGACGGTTTAGTGGCAACATACAAAACCCATCCATCGGTGTTCTTGGCTTAGGACTTAGCTGTTTCCGGCCGAGCCCTCTCTCCAGCCACTTATTAACTCCTGCAATTATTCAGTTCTCCGCAAGTTAGTCACACCTTGGTTGAAGTTTTGATTATCGCTCAGCCTCAGGGTTCACTTCTGAGGATCGTCATTTAAAATTTCTCCTATCTGGGGAGGTATAACAGGTAAGATGGCGGAATCTACGCACGGTTGTTGCAGCTAACAGCTATTTGAGCTTAGAAATATTGTTTCGCTCCAAATGCATCCCAATAGAACAGAATCACTTCCCTGTATTCTTCGCAAGAAAAATTGCGAAGTTTTAGCAGCCTCCGGGAGAAGAGTCCTTAGAAGAATTTTTTGGTTCCTACTGGTAGATGGACGATGCCATAGCTTATATAACGACGAAATTTGTGGGCGATCCTATGACCGCGTTGGATTGTGAATAAAATCCACCCAATAGGTTACGGTAAGCAGATCAAAGAGATGTATATAAACGAAATCTAGGCCTCAAAATACATCCCGTTCCGATATACGCACAAATAAAATTGATAATAGCATATTAGCATTTTTTTAGAAATTTAGCCGGAAACCGTCTTCAAGTTCATGCTAGGAGTACAAAATGGCAGTGGTACTCGTATAAAGGATAACATAACGCATAACTTTGAGAAGTTTAAAGGAAATCCAACTATTATTAACAAAGTTATAGAAGGTAAAACTGTTACATTTCATGTGAATTTCGTGCATTCTAAAACGTATATGACGTCATCATAACATATCAATTCGTCAATACTACAACAAAGTGAGTTCATATGATGGAGGTGTCGCAGGGAAACATTTTGTTTTAGTTTTTTGTTTAGGGTAAGTATGTAATATGTAGTCTGAAAAAATATGAAGGTATATTCTGGGTTTTTAGCCATATACGAATGGAAATTGTGCTTAGAAAGTTTCACACATACAATGAAGACGAAACGTTTATATCCGAAGCGCTAGCTTCAAGTATTTCGACTTGTTTTTATCGAGCGTAAGGTTGTCTTTTGCTCCCCCTTTTCTTTTCAATGAAACTGTCTTTAAGTGAATAAATACTTTGCAAGGAATAAGTTTGCAGCGGCAAGGCAAACAAAAAGACGAGTACCAAAGGCGAAGTAGGTGTAGGTAGGGATTCGTGCATTTACATATTATATATGGAACGTGAAACCTGGTAACTCCTCCTAAGGGATCTATAATAGAAACGCATTTTCCGCGTAAACTCATCCGCTTTATATAAACACAAGCGAGGTTGTTGAACAATAGACTTCAGTCTCTTCTCAAATGAAATGAAAATTTCCCACGCTTTTGATAACTTCTATTATTCATTATTATTCTATTATTCAACCTCATACATATGTATGTATAGTACACTTAACTAGAGAATTCTCCTTAATTCATCCAATTCATTTTCACTTAATTGAATCTCAAGATAATAAAACCATAATGAAAATATTCTGAGCAGTTGGAGTGCGAGTAAATCCTCTCCAATGGATTCCGAAAACTGGTGAAAATTATGAGAATCACGAAAAGTCTTGTCTGGCGCTAGTGTAACTTCTCTGTGAAGGAGGGTTGGCTATTCTTGGTAAGAATGAATGAATATCAAATTTATAATAATTGGGAGAGGTTATACGTATTTTATATGATTATGAAGGAATGATGTAATGAATTGCATTATTCTGGAAATATTTAAATCGAGAAAATTCTTAAGTGAATCGAAATTCGCTAAGTTGCAATAATTATTCAGCTTATGATTAGTTTACCCAATTCCGTGGGGAATAAATCTTAATACTCAATTTATTTCAAAAAGGACATAAATGCAACACCATCGGAAACATATTTCGGTTCTACGTCCACTAGTCACTCGGAAATTAGAGCAAACAACCTACATGTGTTGCTCTGAAATCATAATAATTTGTTCTAATTTCCATACTGGGAATTTCCCATATTCTCTTTTCTTACTTTGGATAGGATAGGCGAATTTGTGTGCACACTGAGCGTTGGACTCCCGGAACGGGACTACCAACGAAACATCTCTTCTCATTAGAGAACTAGCCTAGGCACATTACTACCGACTACCATTCCATTTCCCACCTTTCAGACTATTTCTTTCACCAAAGAGAGGGGAGAGTAGGACATCAGTTGCTAGTTTGAAGAATCGCCCACAAGCTTATCTCTCTGGCGAGAATTAGAACCCTAACGTAATGTGCGGCTCTATATTTTGGCGCTCTTCAGCACCTCTCCGACAATGGTGTCCGAAGTGATACCCCGTCCGTTATATCTGCATAAAGTTACTGACGAATAAAAATACCACCTTCCAAAAAGAAAAAGAAGTGATCCGTGTCGTCCGCCACCTTATTGTAGAAAACACACTCTGGGAATCTTGCGCAAGTAACAAAAAAAAATGTCCATGTCTACTTAGAAGCGGGGTGAAAAAATAATCAGTCTCGCCATGCTTTCGGATCTGTCAAGCACCAGCATTGCCGATGAGCTGCGCTGTCCATCTTGAATCGTTTCGTCAAGAGAATTGCTACACATTCGGTGTAAGTTGCCAATCTTCATAAGTAACTACTTTCCCTAAGTTCCCCTCTTACTGATGGTTTGGTGTTTCTTAGTGAGAAGTGCAATGGGCATCACACCAACGATCATAATCACAGCTGGTTCTGAGGCAGCGCGGCACGCAAAGGCCACCCGCAAAGTTTGCCATTTCTGCACATGCGCAAGATGTTTACGATGCAATTCCTTGCGAAGGGTAATGACCTAAATCTCTGGGCAATAGACTAGAATGGACTGTGTTGCACTCATATAAAGACGTTTCCTGCTAGAGGAAGGAATCCCAACGTTTGCCAGAAGCTGGAACTCCAGCTACGGCCTTGTCCTCTACTGTTTTGATTTTTTTGGAAAAGGTTGATCCTCAAGTCGAACGTTGATCCTTTAGTTTTGACTCTATAATCAACCTGCCGATCGACACGTCTTTAAGTTAAGATGGTTTCTTGGGGTTTATTCAACGAAAGTCATCTATCCACTTACCCGCCGCATCAATGTAGAAAGTATGCTTTGGGCTTGTTCAGCAATGAGTTCAGCACAAAGTGTATCAACATCATCGGCCTTCTGGTATGTCGAGTCCCAGCAGGCTTTCGTTAGATGGCCCCTTTTTTAAACTGAATCGTCTTGCCATCTTCCTGTGATACACCGAGTAGTATGTAAGTCCGGCCCATGGCAATACACCAGTTCATATACTTCTGCTGGGATACCGTCGAGTCCTTTTCATTGACAGGACTGCGTCTTCCAGGTCTTTCATAGGAAACAGTGGACAATCCTCGATGTATTTAACGCTTTTGTCATCAACCCGAGCGCCCCCGGGAGTGTGGAAGCCTCGCAAACTGGCATTATCGGGTTCATGAATTTAAGACAATGCCAGCTGCAGCGCCACCAGGTTCCGAAGCCAAAATAGCTCGATTCTGGGTGTATCAAGAGCTTCGACAAACCTCCCGATGTTCGCCTTCGTGATACCATTTCTAATACGATGAATTGATGACTGCTCGTGGCTGGAGTGGATCTGATGACTAAAACTAGGAACCCTGTACTCGCCGCTATCAGGCATTACCCTAATATTGAAGTCACCACCAACCCAGATCCTCCGTTCTGGTCGAAGGCAGTACTGGTAAAAGTTCTGGATCAGGTAGATGAGTTTTTCGAATGGCACAATAAACAATGTTTGAGTCCAGATCAAAGAATGGAATGACGTCATTATTGATCAAAAGCTAAATTCATCGACTAACTGCAATTCCGAACACGTGGAATTGAACATAGGGATTCTCCATGCCAGCCAACAGAGCCTATTTCAGCTTACAAAGACTGTTCCGCTCGAAACGTCTCACCATAGGGTCAAAGCTCTTACTGTACAAGACTATGATCTTGCCAATCCTCATGTATTCCTCGGAAACTTGGGTTCTTAGCAAGAAAAATTGCGAACTCTTGGCCGCGTTCGAGAAAAGAATCCTCCGAAGAATTTTTGGCCCCCTACATGAGGATGGACGATTCCGTAGCCTACACAATGACGAAATCTATGAGCGATACCATGACCGTCCGGTTGTGGATAAAATCCGGCTCAATAGGTTACGGTGGGCGGGTCACTTAATTCGTATGGATGAAGATGATCCCACCCGGAAAGTCTATAAGGGCAATATCTATGGTAGGAAAAGAAGACGAGGTAGACCCTGCCTAAGATGGAGCGATGGCCTAGGCCAGGACGGCCAGACAGCTTTTAGGGATATCGAATTGGTGGATCTCGGCGCAAAACCGGGATGTCTGGAGTTCCTTATTAAGGCAGGCCTAGACCGGATACCGGTTGTTGCGCCGTTGATGATGATGATGATGATTCTCCATGCAGGTCCAAATCTTTGTGATTTACTTTTCTCATTATTTTATTGCCTTATAAATGTTTTGAATAAAAACGGATGCCTAATTAATATATATGAATCTCTTTTCAAATGTGATCACGGTCATTATTAAAAATGCTTTGAAATTAGAATTGGTCAAAACTTTCTTTTCCAACTCTCGAGCTGTTACTGTATTCGAATCTTTACCCAATTCTCGAATTTAGAATTATCAGGTTGATCAAATAATTTTCCTATTGATTGCGTGCACTGAACCAAGCCGATTCAATTTTCACTTTATTATCTCAAATTCAAGAAACTTATTGATTGGACCCTTGTTATCCAATCAATATTCAAAAAATGAACACCGGACATGGAAAACACATTGTATCGAAAGAAAAAACAATTGAAAATATCTGACATAGCTCTACGAAATAGGTATGAAATAGACAAGAGTAATAGACTTTATACTAGATAATCGCTGTCATCAGATAATTTCCTTTATTCAACTTGATAAATAAGAAAACTCCTGGGATAAACTTGATTGACAAGATGATGGATATGTAAGCAGCGACTAACTTACTGATTCTCGCTGTTTGGATTCAATTTAAAGGAGCTTGTCTTTATCTTGCTGGGCTTACTCTGTTGAAACGCAGAAAGTAAATATAAAATATGTTGTTGTCGCTGTTTTAGATATAACGAACAGCAGGCTATTTAGATTAACTTGCAAATTATATAAATATGAATTGAATTGAAAAAGTAGAAATCAAAATTCGTCAAATCAAACTAATTCGAAAACTAATTATTGTACTGCGGATGTGGTAAGGAATATAAATCTTCAGATTTTTTTGGGGAGGAGCATAGAACAACAGGAGCTTATAAGTGGTTTGGACTATTTTCCTTCACTTATCAGAACTTTTTACGGTGAATAAAGTGGAGTGTGCCAAAGATGAAGACAGTTTGAGAGCACAAAGACTTCTTTCTAGAAAATTTGGCCCCTTTAAAATTGAAAGCAAATTGTCGGACGAAACTCATTGTTCAAGCTTCCAAAAAGTGTTGGTAAATAAAAGTTTTTGAATCAATGCGGATGCTTGGTTTATTATTGATGATCTAATTATAAAAGTTTTCCCAAATTTCATGTTATCGCTGTTAAAAGTCGAAAGCCGGAAGATCGACGCTTCAGGTATAAAAGGTTTTGTAGATTTTTAATGTAAGCATATTTTTCTACACGATAGTCCCACCTATACATAGCTCGTAGTGAATCTACGTTGAATTTGCCCGATATTCGATCCAACTTGATACTGACATTTTATTTCGTTCGTTCCGTTAGTTATTTCAAAAGGTGCTAATGAAAACCTTTCATTCGATATCCCATATGGCTATGTTTGTCGGAAAAAATTTCACTCTCCCTCCTTTGCATCCCCTCCTCTTAAGTTCTACGTAGTTCCCCCTTTGCATCAAATTGTGCATCAATAGAAGTGATCGTTTCTGTGAAAATGAATGTGGCAGGCAGAAAGCCGGATAGACAGCCAGATGGACCGTGAACCGATTGGAATAAAGTTTTGTTCTCCATAAAACCTTACAAAGCCAAATTGCCATCTGTGAAACTTTTAAATAGGGAGTACATTGAGTATCAAAATATCAAAACTATCCAAATTTGTCTAACTGGGATATCGAATACCAGCTGTCAATGAGTACCTAAGTAAAATCGGCGTAATAATCTCGGGCGAGCGCAATGCTAACCACATTGCCTCCTACAGTGCACTGTAGTGTACCGTGACGTCCTTGAATGAAGTGCTCTAACACACTTCAAGGCTCTGATCCAATATGGATTGTCGCGTAAACGATTATTATTATTATTATTAGACAATAGGACGAATCGTCATGCACAAATAGACAGGCATATGCTCAAAACTGGGTTAGGTCAAAACCTACTTCGCCGTAGATTCTGTGAGTCCAGTGGGCTTTTTCTGAGTCGCCCAACTTCTTCTGCCACTCTGCGATACTTTAAGCTCGTACGAATTTCCGCCTACTGCCAGGAGATTCTTCCATGATATACACTCCATCGTAAAGTCGTTGTTCTTCTCTCTCTAGAATATCCATCGACATCATTCCTGCTATCATGCAGGCTGCTTCATCGGATATTGTTCTGTAAGTGCAACATATTCGGAGTGCACTTATTGCATAAGTGCACTCCAACACTTCTCTTATTTACTATATTGTCCCATGCATGTGCCAACACCGGGGCTGCAAATAGTAATATCGAACTGCCCACCCTCGAAATAAGTAGTCGACGGCTCTATTTGGGTCACCTATATTTGATAGCATTCTCCTTTCTCAGGGAGTCGAAGAAGGGATGATTGTTAAGATTTCAAAAAAGGGCACATGTTTTGATAGTTGGAGGGGTATCTGCCTGCTCTCTGCCGTCATAAAAAGAATAGCCAATATAATCCTGGAACGCATCAAAGAACATCTCGAAAACTTGATCGACAGAGAGCAGGCTGGTTTCCGCTCCGAATCCTCCCGCATTCACCACAGCAACCCCCTTCTAATTTTAGAACAGTGCGCGGAATTTAGATCTTCACTGCACCTGCTTTTCATCCATTTCGAGAAAGCTTTCGATAAGCTGAACAATGAGTGTATCTGGATTGCTCTATGCAGGAGGGACATTCTGAAGAAACTAATGGCGATTATCAGACGACATATGATACCACCATTATCACGTGCTGCATTGGGGTAAAATCTCGGAAGATCCTGAGGTCCTAAGCAAAACATGATAAGGTTGCATCCTGTTACCGATATTATTTCTTTGTGTAATCAGTGGTGCTGTTGACATCTGTTTGTTCTCTCAGGGGGTCATGGATCTTGGCCAAATGGCTTTGGAGTAGTAGTAGAGTTGGACTGAAGATAAACGCTAACAAAAACCTCGGTTTTCAGTCTGACGAGTCATTGCAATCTCCCTGTCAACATGAAAGACGATCAATTTGTATACCTAGGAAGCGTGGTTACTGCCGACAGTGGCACCGAACTGGATGTTTCCTGGCGTGTTAACAGTACTAGATCCGCTTTCGCTGCCCTGTCTAAAATCTAGAAATACAGTTATCCCAACTTCAAGATCAAGTTGAGACTGTTCTGTGCTAGTGTTCATTCTTTGTTATTATATGCGAATAGCACATGGAAAGTGAACTCCACTCTTACTCAAAAGTTCCGCTTTGCATCATTGGAATACGCTGACCTGACACTATTTCAAATGAAGAACTTGGTCGGCACAGGCCTGCTACTCCTACGCACTCTCCGGAAGTAGTGGGGGGGAAATAAAGCACATTTCAGGTAACCGCGAATGATGGCGCGTAGGTATGGTTGACACGCTATACCCACCAAGGGGTGAATGACAACATATATCATCATCATCATCATTAACCGCGCAACAACCGGTATCCAGTCTAGGCCTGCCTTAACAAGGAACTCCAGACATCCCGGTTTTGCGCCGAGGTCCACCAATTCGATATCCCTAAAAGCTATGTGGCGTCCTGACCTACGCCATTGCTCCATCTTAGGCAAGGTCTGCCTCGTCTTCTTTTTCTACCATAGATATTGCCCATATAGACTTTCTGGGCTGGATCATCCTCATCCATACGGATTAATTGACCCCCCACCGTAACCTATTGAGCCGGATTTTACCCACAACCTGACGGTCTTGGTAACGCTCATACATTTCGCCGTTATGTAGACTAAGTATGCTATACATATAATAAAGATTAAAACACAAAATCATTAAAACACAACACTTTTTTAATAACAGCGCTAATTCAGAGTTATTTATTTTTATGCTAAATTAGCTTTAAACTCGCCAGCCAAATTCTCTTAACGAGACAACTCTGCCTGCATTTATCCTGTTGGATGCAGTATTTGGTCAACGCCTAGTGATGTCTATCTGTTCTTATCTCTATCTTCTGACATCACAGCCTACAGAAGCCTTACAATGGATAAAACTAAAAGTGGTCCGCCGATTGAAAGACCGGTGAAGAGATAGGTGGGCTCGAACGATGATGATAATTGCTTTTTAAGCTGAAAAACGTGGTTGAAAAAAAAATCGGGGGCAAAGATCTAGAATTCGGGAGCTTTGGCCATTTTTGCAAATCTTCCCAAATCTAGCCTTCTAAGCAGGAAAGACGTTGAAGTGTGATATTCTCGTTTGTAGTCTCCAATTGGAAAACCATACAATCTATGGTAGAGCTTTTTGATGATCTTTCTTCTCCTTTTCGTTTGTCTATGCAATGTATGTGGATCCCTTACCACATAGGGAGCAGGCGCTGGGGCCATTAGTCCAAGGAAAACCCACATTGAACCAGTAGGTAAGCATAACAGCATATTTCAGACGGAGATATACGCCCTAGGTAGATGTACCTTCTTCAACCTCGAAAGGGGGCAAAACATTGCTAATCTCACAGCCAAGCGGCTACTAAGGTAAATTCCAAACTGATAAGGGATTGCCGTAACAGACTGAACATATAAGGTTCATTCAATGCGGCATGGATACTCTGAATTCTAGGTCACATTGGATTAGAAAGCAATGGGGCCCGCTGAGCTGACCAGGAAAGAAGTAGCGACGCTGCCATTCTATTGGGTCGGAAATAGGTTCGTAGCTACGACACGACGACGACTGAAGGAAATTTTCTGGGCGAACTTACCAGCAATGGAATAGTCCAGGGTTCTCATGGAGCTATACAAACCCAAGCGCTCGAAACATTCTTTAAACTTTACCAAGAAGAGCCTTCTGATCATAGTGGGAATACTAACTGGTCACTGTAAGCTAAACTATCACTTGGAAAAGTTAGGGATATCGACGGATATTATCTGCAGATTCTGTGAGGAGAGTGGTCAAACCTCCTACAAAGTAGGTTGAGACACCTCGGAAAAAAAGTAACACCAGGCGCTAGGTTCAAACACTTGGAAGTAGGGAAAATAATAAAACTTATTTCGGTTGTAGGTTTGAATGACATATTGTAGTTTATAGGTACACTGTACCTAGTAAAAGGGCAAAATAGTTTTTTTAGGACGCATAAAACTGTAAACACAAAATCTTATTAGAATCGAGTCGATGTCTATTTGTCCGCCTGTCTGTCTCTCTTTCTGTCACATCGGATTTATTCGGAAACAGCTAGACCGATTGTCACGAAAATTGGTGGAAACATGTGATTTGTTATTCCCTTTACATGCAGCAAGTGGCGCCATTTTCTGTTAGGTTTAAGTGTGCGGGCTCCCCATACATATGAATGAGGATGCAACTTTTTTTTCATAAAATGTGGCCATGTCGGGTATCAAATGAAAGGGCTCAATTAGTACTTTTCGAAACTGGTTCCATATTAGATATCGGCTGAAACATAGGGTAGTTATCCCACCAAAAAATCCGAAAAAAAATTATAGTAGTGCATCTCTACGAAATCTAGGCCTCAAAAACATCCGGTTCCGATATCGGTATAAATAAAGTCAATGATAGTATATTAGCATATACCCTTAAGTACCCGCCTTAAGTTCACTGCAAAGCCCGAGCTTCCGGTATTCTGGCTTGTTTGTGAATGTTAGTGGTACATGCCAAACATATTTCCTGATTTTAAATCCACTTAGAGCTTATTATACATTTCTCACGAATAATCAATTACAAAGATTAAAATAGTGTCTGCAATTATCATTCCTTCCTTAAAAGACTGAAATTGTCAGATTCAAATGTTCACTTTTTGTCCAGAAATGTTCAGTTTTAAGGAAATTTCACAAAACTGAAACGTTTTGAAATAGTCATAATAGTATTTCTCCTTATTTGATAAATATTGCATTATCCTCACACGACATCAGAATATATTTAAGTGTTCCATTGTTCCAAGGATGCAAGTACGAGTACACACAGCAATGGATCCACTTTCTTCTAACTATGTGTATGCATGTCTGTAAATGTTCTCATAAAACAATAACATTAAAACGTTGGGGCAAACGTTGCCCTCGTTCAACGTACAATTTTGAGTAACATTGCTGGGCTAAAGCTCAATATGATTTATAGATTCAGCAAGTTATGTGAGGCGGAAAAGCCCTAAATGTTTATGGAAAGTGGAAAAGGAGGTGCCTGTGAATAACTTAGTATCACTTCAATTTTTCATTACTTGTGTGTCGTAAGGTGGGGAATTTCTTGCTGATATGGACAAGTGTTATATAGGGTGATTTGAAAGTCTTTTAGTACTAGTTTCAGAAGACCTCTGAGTAGCTATTCTGGATACCTTTCTTGTAAAGTCATATATGTTTATTAATTTATTGATGGTAAAAAGCATACCATATTTTAAAGTTTAAACTGCATACTTTATTCAAGAATGTTCACTATTAAGATTGAAAAGTACCCGAGAGAATTCGACCACTTTTCATATGCATAACTCTCAACTGAAATTCAGAAGAAGGTTTGTTTGAGATATAGATATTGCGATACTATACAGCATTATCCTGAAAACGTTTATTCTGGAAAGGAAAATTTAACTTCTCTCTGGACCGAGTACATCTATATTTGGAATCGTGACTCACGAATTCGCGGTGCCAATTTGAATCTTAGTTTTATGTGTAATATCTGGCTTAACGATAGTTTCCGGGATGAAATGGTCTCATCATTTAAAATTACCATAATGAAAAAGTGGATTAAATGAGAGCCACATCAAAGAAACAAATGGTAATTCGATGGTATTTGTGCACCCAAGCCACAATAATTTTTAGTGTTTGAAGAACCTTGCATGAAGTGACCTTGCTTTGCTGTTTGTGGATATTCCTCATCGGCCGTAGAAGTGTTTGCTTCCTTTTTAAGGTTTTGTGTGAAACAAAACCTTATTAGAATCGAGACGGTGTCTGTCTGTCCGTCTGTCCGTCTGTCTGTCTTTTTTTTTTTTTTTTTTTTTCCCCGATGGAAGGTGGAAAGCTTCAAAAGCTACCGCAGGCTCCTGCCACACGGTTATGTGGGACTCTTACCCACTAAAACCACCTCCTTCTCCTTCCACTCTCCCCGCGGGACTCCCATTTGGTATTACGTCGCGGGGCTGGATCAGAATTTATTCTGCGCTCATGTCAACATTCGTGTTCCTCTCACGTTCATTCTTTCGGATGACTTCCTCCTGCCTAAGCTTCTTTCCGATGGCTGTAATCACTTTTTCTACTTCGGTCCATATCCCCTTGGCTTTCACCATAAGCTCCATGATATTTTCGGGTGTAAAGTGCTCCCCGGTTGTAGCTTCTAATGTAGCCCTTTGGGTTTCGAATCTGGGGCAGTGAAAAAAGACGTGTTCTGCGTCCTCTGGAATGTTTACACACTGTGGGCAATATGGCGAATCATCGCGCCCAAATCGGTACAGATATGCTCGATAGCCTCCGTGTCCGCTCAAGAATTGAGTTAGGTCGAAACCTACTTCGCCGTGAGGTCGATCGATCCATTTCCGGATATCCCATATGATTTTGTGAGTCCAACGGCCTTTTTCTGACTCGTCCCACTTCTCTTGCCATTCCGCGACAGTTTCAGCTCGTGCAAACTGTCGCCGACGGGCAGGAGATTCTCCGGTGAGGTACGTTCGATCGTAAAGTCGTTGTATTTCTTTCGCCAGAATCTCAATCGGGATCATTCCTGCTATCACGCAAGCTGCTTCATTAGAAATTGTTCTGTAAGCGCAACATGTTCGGAGCACACTTATGCGATACGCAGCTCCAATCTTTCTTTTATTTATTATATTTTCCAGTGCATCTGCCCATACTGGGGCTGCATACAGTAGGATCGAACTGACCACCCTTGAAATAAGGAGTCGACGGCTCGGCCTTGGGCCACCTATATTTGGTAGCATTCTCGCAACCAGCGCTCCGATGTTATATGCCTTGGTTGCTGCACCCTCCACATGCAATCTGAAATTCAACCTCTGGTCAATCATTACACCTAAGTACTTAAGTGCAGGCTTGGAATAAATTGTTTGCATTCCAACTTTGATCTTCATGGAAGTGCACTTTCTCCGCTTGGTAATAAGTACTACTTCCGTCTTATGCTCTGCGAGCTGTAGACCAGCATTCTCTAACCAGGATTTAATCTCATAGACTGCTTCATTTGCATAGAGCTCGACTTCCTCGAGAAGGCGTGCAACAACCGTCACACCAATATCGTCCGCGAAACCAATGGAGGCCACACCAGTAGGAAGGTCTAGGGTCAGTACCCCGTTATACATAATAATCCACAAGAGTGGCCCTAGGACAGACCCTTGCGGAACTCCGCATGTCGTTTGGTAGGATTTCATTCCTTCATCTGATTCGCAGCACAGAGTCCTATCGATTAGGAAGTCGGCAACAATACGCACCAGGTACTTCGCCACGCCTAAGTTAATTAGGGACTCAAGTATCTTGCTCCATCTAGCGGAATTGAAGGCATTCTTCACATCAAGTGTAATCACTGCACAACATTTGCCCTCGTCAAGTGCGGTCTTAGCTGTGTTTGCTACTAGGACAAGTGCATCCGTTGTAGACCTCCCCTTTCGAAAACCGAACTGATTTTCGGAGAGCCCGCCATCCTTTTCGGCAATTCGAATTAATCTGTTATAGATTACTCGTTCGAATAGTTTGCCAGTATTATTTAGAAGGCATATCGGCCTGTAGGACGAAGCTTCACCCAAAGGTTTGTTTGGCTTGGGGACTAGAATTAATTTCTGCTTCTTCCATTGTGTAGGAAATACTCCTTCTTTAAGGCATGTGGTGAACGCCTCGGCAAACATATTTGGAGCTATTTTTACTGCTGCCTTCAGAGCTTTATTGGGAATGCTATCCAAGCCAGGTGATTTATTTCCAACAATTTTATCCGCAGCTTCGAGGACCTCCTTTTCGCTTACCGTGGGAACTTCCGCGGTGTCTATCTCGACAGTGGGAAGGTTAGCGGTACTCACATTCTGTGGGAAAAGATCCGTTACTATTTCATCAAGCAGAGTAGGGGAAGAGATCGGTGGGGAGCGTTTGCCTTTAACTTTCGATATTACGGTTTTATAAGCGCCACCCCAGGGGTTCGTGTCAGCTTCATTACACAGTCGCTTAAAGTGTTCGCATTTACTTTTCATGATGGCCACATGTAGTTTCTTCCGAGCGTTTTTATATTCTTCATGTAACTGCTCGTATCCAGATCGGTTTCTATTTCGCTGACTGCGCCTTCTGGCCTTGAGGCAGGCCTTGCGGCATTCTCCGATTTCAGAATTCCACCAAAAGTTCGGAACTCGCTTCTGTGATACAACATACCTTGGCATGGATGCGTCACATGCTCGTCGCAACTTCTCGCCAATCTGCAGAGCTTTATTTTCTGCGCTTCCTTCAAGCGCTGTATTTTGCTGCAAAACCTCTCCGAAAATCTCCTCGTCAAACCTATTAGCTGCCCACCTTTCAGCTCTCGTCCGAGACCGTTTCATTCGTTTTCCATGTCTGATTTCAAAAATGATGGCCTGGTGGTCGCTATGTGTATATTCGTCACTGACATACCACTGCAGATCCTTAGCTAAAACATCGCTAACAAAAGTGACATCTATCACGGACCCCATTTCTCTCTTACGGAAAGTGTTCACGCATCCAGTGTTAGCCACTACAAGATTCAGACGAGAAAGAGCTTCGAGTAATATTCGTCCTCTTGCGTTCGTTTCTCGGCTGCCCCATTCTTCAGCCCATGCTTTGAAATCTCCAGCCACTATCTTAGGACTATGGTTTTGTGCGTCTGTTGCTAACCTCTCCACCAAAGAATGGAACTCCTCTGTCGTAAGGCTTGGAGCCGCATAACAGCTGTAAATAGATATTCCGCCTATTTTTGCTCTAGTGAAGCCATTCTCGAGGATCTTGGTGGTTCCTTCTATGGCCCGATTTCCGCATGTCCATATCGCTGCCTTTCCGCTCTTATCCGCGACCCATACTCCACTGTCTAGGTTTTTGTACTGCTCGCAGATAATAGCAACGTCGATTTTGTTTTCGAATATCGTCTGGGAGAGCAGGTCCTGAGCCGCTTGGCAATGGTTCAGGTTTAGCTGTAGGAACCTCATTTGCGCATAGTGTTGATCGCCTTCCTATACGCCGGACATGTCTGTCTGTCTGTCTGTCTGTCTGTCTGTCTGTCTGTCTGTCTGTCTGTCACACCCGATTTATTCGGAAACGGCTAGACCGATTATCACGAAAATTGGTGAGAGTATGTAATCTGGTGATCCCTTTACATGCAGTAAGTGGCGCCATCTTGTGTTAAGTTTAAGGGGGGCTCCCCGTACATGTGAATGGAGGGTGCAAATTTTTTTTTCACAGAATGTAGCCATGTAGGGTATCAAATGAAAGGTCTCAATCAGTTCTTTTCGAATCTGGTTCAATATTTGATATTAGATGAAACATAGGGGAGTGAGGGTTCAAAGTTTGACCCACAAAAAGTGTAACAGGTCTCGTTCTCAGAACCTATCCAACCGAAAAATCTGAAAAAAATCACAGTGGTGCAACTCTACGAAATCTAGGCCTCAAAATATATCCGGTTCCGATATCTGCACAAATAAAGTTAATAATAGTATATTTCCACATTTTAGAAATTTACCCGGCACCCCCCCTTATGTTCATCCCAGAAGTACAAAATTTGGCAGGTGTGTAATGAAGAACATAATGCACAGTTTGGTCAAGTTTGAAGAAAATCCAACTATTATTAACAAAGTTATAGGGGGTGAAACTTTACAATTTTTTGTGAATTTCGTGCACTCTACAACCTGCATGACGTCATCATCACATATCAATTCGTCAATACCAGAACGAAATGAATTCTTATGAATTGGGTCGCAGACAATTATTTTGTTTTAGTTTTTTAGTTATTTGTCAACCAGACATGTGTGTATGTAGGTATATAATATATGCGTGCTAATGAACTTTGCGGGTAGTGCCTAATTCAGATAGATATAAGACGTAAATCGGAAATATGAGTACGATAAATTTAGATACGTGCATATATGTGTACAGTAGGTAATAGGCAGTTTGTTTGTTTAGGGTGAGCGTGATATCTATGGCTCTAATATGTACGTATGTCTCGTAGTTTGGAAAAATATGAAGGATTATGTTGGATTTGTAACTATACATAAGATGAACACAAAACCTTTATACCCGAAGCGCGAGCTTCCGGTATTTCGACTTGTTAGTATTTCGAAGGAAAGGTCCCCTTGAAGGTCTACCTAGCTAATATAATATGTTTTCTACGGAGATCGCCTTTCCTCTGAAAACGTTCATCTGTTTATTGCAACCTGGTTTTCACTCAACATTATTGTGGACAATTCACTTTTCATCTTCCATCCGCTCCGTAATTTTTGCTTGATTCGAAAAATTATCCGACTTCACACACTAGTAAAATCGATCGCCACACATCATATCTCAGAAACGGTAATTCCTATTGATACGAAATTCGATGGAAATGTGGGACCTGTGAATCTCACTACATGCAGTGAGTAACATAATTACACGTTGAGTTCAAGGGTGTGCAAAATTCCCTTTCAACAAGTATAGTCATGTGAGATATCAAATGACAGGTCTCGATTAGTACTTTACGAAGCTAATATTAGGTTTGTACAAAGCGCTTTGATATATTTTTGTCTAGCAGTAGAAGTGCAGTGATTTTCTATATAACATACATACATATATGTATAAACGATCCATTCATACAAAAGGAAGTTTTTCACTTGACTAAGAGAAATATAGACTCGAAAGGAAGCTGTGAGAGACGTAATTCGTTAATCATTGACGTAAGAACGGACACGTCATTTTTACCGATTTCTCGAAAACCTTTGATTCCGTCAATCATAATACCCTTCTAACCAAACTCTCTTCGCCCACCTTCCTGTTATCGATTATCACATGACCCACCTCTCACCTTTCAAACCTAACCTGCTTAATTTGTTTTTTCTGTTCCTTCTATCCTTTCACTGAAGTTGTCCAAGGGGCTATGCTAGGTCCGCTTCTATCCCTATTTTTTATGAATGAACTCCCCTTTTTCCTCTTCTCCTATGCTTACTTCACGCAGATGATCTCAAACTGATCGCCTCTGTCTCGTCTCCACGCTTTCTTCAAAACCAACTTAGATAGTTTGGTACGTTAGTGTTCGATGAACCAGCTGACACTAAGTGTCAGAAAAAATGTTACTCGCACAAATCCGTTTTACATTACTTTCGCTCCCCAATTCAGGGATTATACCAGTCCGACAACACCGTGGAATTTACTTACTTTGAATCAGCTATCTTAGTTTTAAGTTTGTTTTTCTTTTGATGACAGTACGTAATTGGAGATCCAATGTTTGTGCGTTGTTCCTTTATTTTATATTAAGTATTTTCCATATTATAATAATCGTTGGCGCAACGATCCATCCAGAACACTTTATTCAATACCGTAATGGTACACTACAGGATTACAGTACCTTGTAGGAGGCAATGTGATCTTTGAGCTGAAAATTATTCGAAAAGTACGACGAGTAATTAAGGAAGAAGAGGTATGACGAATTCGATACAATGATAAGTTGCATCAATTGTTTGATGAAGTGGCAGCATCTGCCTTGAATAAACTGTAAACGACAATGGGACGTTCATATAGAGAATATGCTCGAAGATCAAGTGTCAAAAAAGGGCGGGGTTTAGGGAAAGCAATTCTTGAGTTGAAGACGCGGGTCGAGACAGTTGAAAGGGTAATATCCGGGAGAAAGATATAAGATACTAGCATCCCGTATTTCAGGTGCAGCTAGCTTTTAGCTTAAATACTACACGCAATATAATGTTTCGGTTATAGGCTTAAGTTTATAACTGGAATACATATATCGTAGTGCGGGAACCATTTGATCCTTTCTTCAGTGCAAAACCTCAAGTTTGTACATTTAGCCCCTTCGTTAACCAGACAATAGTTTGTTCAAATTATAAGCTTTAGTCTGTAATCCTATTTTTTCCCCTCACTTACCAAGATGAGTACGGAAACGATGCTACATTGTGTTGTGCCGTACTGCAAGTTGTTTTACCATTAGAATCAATATCAGTTATAAAATTGGTTTAAAAGAACAAAAAAAGGATGGGGTCGTTGTTTAAAAACCATCCCAATCGTATTTTCAAATCATAAAACTACAAATTCAGGAAGAGTTAATATCGACGAAAGACTGGTAGGTGCTGGAACAAATAACGAAGAAACCTTAGGGGAGGAAAACTTCCTTTTGAAAAATGACTTGGTTTGATTGAGTCACAATGTCGAGAACGTTTCTTTGAATAAAAGAAAGCATCCATTTCTTAAAAATAAGGTGGCAAATAAGGATACTCTATGAAATCGTTTACTCCATAAAAAGTGGGTGCAAAACAAATTGCAGTGGATCCCAAAAAAATGATTGCAATTTCACTGAAGTATTAGAGGCAGGTTTTCCTTTTTGGCAATCAGCGCCGTCTAGAAAGGTGAATGACCCATCAAACGGACAGTCCTGTAAAAGATCAAATGTACGTTTTGATATATCCAATTCACCCTCTTACAAATGAAATTAAAGTTTCAACAAATGAAATTAAAGATTTATCAAATGAAATTAAAGTTTTCACAAGTGGAAATAAAACCAGCAGAGCTTGAATGTTCTTTTCTGACCTTGCCCATGAACGCTAAGCTCTAAGGTAAACGTACACTCGCCAATGAAAATCATTTTCTGTCGAGTTTACGCAGTCCTTCGCAGCGTTAGTTCCATCTAACTCGAAGTTCGCAAGCTTCAAGGTAATGGCACATTTTGCGTATTCATTGTTGACCGCAAATATACTTACTCTGAACCTTTTTAAAGAAAGCTAGCGCGTAATTTCCTTAATGACGAGTTGTTTTCCACGAACGCTTTAAATTGTATTTTTTCTTCATTTTTGGCGGCAGCTAGCCAATTTCTGTTCCGCCAAAGGTTATTTTTAAGGTTTTGTATGAAACAATGCGTGTCTGTCTATCCATCTGTCTGTCACACGAGATTTACCCCGAAAGGACTGGAACTATCGTCACGAAATTTGGTGAGAATATGTGGTCAGTAAACTATAATACTACACGTGTAACAAATTGCACCACTTTGTATTGGGTTTAAGGCGGGACTCCCTGCAGAAAATGGCCATATAGGGAATTAAAATAAAGCGTTCAATAGGCACTTTTTTTCTATTGGGTGCAAGAGAGGGGAGTGAGGACTCAAAATGTGTGCCCAAAAAGTGAAACAAGATAAGAAGTAACTCCCACTAGGGGGCCTACCGCAAATAACCGAGCTGTACTCATATGCAACGGGAGTTCACCCGAAGTATGAGAGTCCAGGAGCTATCCCGGTTCGCATGGTACCAGTATACCCCTGGTAAGGTTTCGTGGCCAATTACTACTTCAGATGAGTCCCCGTGCAGACTCGGGTCTGATCGCCCTGATTAGGCCTTTGGAGCATTCGCCTACTGCGTCACGGCCGGCAAACCAAAGCGAGTACAGCATCTCCCGGTGCCACCACTATGGAGGTTCTCGTCGGCCACTTGGTTTTGGTTTCGCCGACAGGGTTGCCGCCCATCTTCCTTACCGCCACCTCTGAGCACCATAGCATTAGTGGTAACAGGTCCGTAGATATCTGAAACTTGGCCTCGTTCGGTAGTAGCTGTTACGAGTTGCCTTCTGGATGTGCCCAACCAAAGAAGTGCTGATGTCGACCCTAAAAAAAGACACAAATCTGGAGGTACGACCCCGGTAGGCCGTCTCTGCGTACCGATTGTCGTCCAGCAAGAGGAAAGCTTTCCCGCTGGGTAAAACGACACAAGCTTGGAAAATTCTGTCCGGCATTAATAAACAATGGGCTGCCATCAAAAGTGTCATTATGTCACATCCCAAAAGAATGTTAAAAGATCTGGCTGACTGCGGAAAAATGCAAGCCTATGAAGTACGGGAAATGCAGCGTAGTCTATGACATAACAAAAGCATGTTTAGAGACGTAGAAACTGATAGAAATAGTAAGAACCTCACTATCATATACCGCATCACGAAAGAGGTTGGTGATGCCCATGCTCGATGAACCTTTGAAAGCACTAACGGCAGACTTCTCGTCCACGATGAAAAGTTGCTAAAGAGATGGAAGGAGCACTTCACTATGATTCTGAACCCAACAAAGCTCCTTTTCTTGTGGCCTTCCATGTAGCAAACCATCGTAGCATGCTGATATGGAATGGTCCTCCATACAAACATCATCAGCGCACTGAAACACACAAAAACAGCGTCTTTAACAACCTACCTGCAGCCTCTGCAGAGCAGTTTTTCGTAAATCCTGGGATTTTCAGATTTATCCCAATGGATGGATAATTGTCGATTTAGAAAGAGAAAACCCGTTTTAAGTAAGATAATTGGAGCTGTCCTGGAATACGTCATGCACTATCTCAGGATGACCGGCGAGCGATCCGCCTTAAATCTACGTGACGCACAGTGGGGGCATAGTGCAAGCTTCATGAAAAGCCGTTGGAGGAGCTGAAGTACAGCGCCAGGAACCGATGACGATGACGCGTAGGTGTTGTTGACCCGCTGTAGCCCACATAACGTTTAATGAGAACAGTATACAGTATGCAATATATAGTTATTTTCCCAGATAGTTAGAGAGCCATTTAATGATTTTATTTCACTGTAATAACTTCAAAATAGCACATTGTTTGTCCTACAATTTCCATTGTTAGTATTTTGATGGTAATACCAAATATTATACATACATAGTGATTTAATGGATTCTGCACTGATTTAAATCATTGCAACCTCAATTCAAAATTGAAGCTTCGGAATTTTCACAGTTCTATTGTCCAATAAGCTATTTTGCATGAATTTCCAAATAGGTATACATGTAAGTTTGGTAAAATTTGATTGTAGCAAAAGGCCATGCATTTGGTCATCCATGTACCCATACACATTATATCAACCTACTTGGTCAGCAATCGGAGCATCTTGTGAATGTGTTCATCTTCCATTAGTTACGTTCATTACTTACGGAAACTGAATATTTGATTATCGATGAATATTGCAATTTGTCTACGAATCGGAATCGGAATTATCCTAGAATGTCGAAGGTTGACTCCAGATGCAGTGCAGTGAAGGAATCTGGCAAGTACACATTCTTCTACTTTGCATAATGTTCAAATTCCACATTGTTGATTCAGATAGGACTTCATAGCGGAAACGGACTTCCATATGCAAATATCGATTTTCCTTCCTTGAACTTACTCTGAACACCCTGCATGGAGTACGTTTGCAGTTGTATGTCAGGATGTATGGATATGTTGGGAAAGGAGTAAGTGTACACGCTTCACGAAGTTTTATGTGCACATTAGTTGTTGTGAATTTAATATAAATTTGTACGTAAATTGCATTTAAAATTCGAAGTGCGGTCGCCATTATCGTTGTTTTTATTATTATCATTCAACCACTCTGTTTTGCTGTTTTACATTACCATTATCGTTGGGAAGTATACATACATTTTTTTTTTTTTTTTTTTTTTTTTTTTTTTTTTTTGTGCGTACACGGAGGTGGAAAATCTTAGAAAGACACGTCCGCCGTAGCTCCGCCGCCCGAACGGCGGAACAACAGCGGGCGCGTGTGGGATTCACACCCACTAAAAACCACCCCCGGTCTCTCCAGCCCCAGCCCCGCGGGACCACCATTGAGGTATTACTTCGCGGGGTAGGTTTGCCCTTAGGCACTCATCCTTCTCCTATTTGCAGCTTTCCTCCTTCTTTGTTCTTTCAGCAACTCCTCCTGCATTTGGATGATTGCGGAGCCAACCGCAAGCCACTTCTCCTCGGACTCCAGCATCTCAGTAACCAAGCTCTCCGGGGTCATACTCCTGCCCAGCACCTGGTTTAAGCTCCTTCTCTCCATCGCAAATCGTGGGCAGTGAAACATCACATGCTCTGGATCCTCCGGTATGCCATCGCATCTGGGACAGTTCGGAAAGTCATCCAACCCAAAGCGGTGCAGATACTGCCTGTAGCAACCACCGTGTCCCGTGAGGAACTGGGTAATGTGGTAGTTGGTATCCCCATGTTTTCGCTCAAGCCACACCCTAATGTTGGGAATGAGCCTGTGCGTCCACCGACCTTTCGCAGACTCGTCCCATCTGCGTTGCCAGAGATCAAGCGACTCTGACCTTGCCGCATTTCTACGCTGTGCATGCCCCTCCATATGTCTTGCATTGTACAGGACACTCATTTCTTTGGCCAGAATGTCAACCGGGATCATGCCTGCCACCACCAATACTGCCTCATCTGATGTGGTTCTAAAAGCACTGCAAACCCTCAAAGCCATCCGCCGGTAAACCGAGTTCACCTGCTTCCGTCTCTGAGAGTTTGCAAGCGCCTCTGCCCACACAGGCGACGAGTAGAGCAGGATGGAGCGCACCACTCCGGCCAGCACCAACCTCCGGCAATGTTTCGGCCCACCAATATTTGGCAACATTTTTGCAAGTGCCGTGGTGGCACTGGCTGCCTTTTGGCATGCATACTCTAGGTGCTCCCTAAAACTCAATTTGGTGTCAATTATTACCCCCAGGTATTTGATAGCCGGTTTTGATACGACCGTATGTCCACCGACCTCCACTTTTACAGTATTATTTTTCCTGCGTTTCGTTATCAAGACCGCTTCCGTTTTCGCGTCCGCCAAGGTCAGCCCGGCCTTTTCTAGCCAGGACTTTACCGCTCTCACTGTTTCCGTTGCGTAAACCTCCACATCTTCTGGGTGTTTTGCTGCAACAACCACAGCTAGGTCATCAGCAAAGCCGACAATCGTAGTCCCCTCTGGGACGGGAAGAGCAAGCACCCCATTATACATGATATTCCACAACAGGGGACCAAGTACCGATCCCTGTGGTACCCCGGCTGTGACAATGTACTCTTTGGGGCCCTCATCCGTCCCGTACCAGAGAGTCCTCTCTGAGAGGTAGTTTTCCACCAAATTCGCTAAGTATCCGGGGACACCTATGTCAGCCAACGCCCCTTTAATTCTACTCCAGTTGGCCGAGTTGAATGCGTTTTTGACATCCAACGCCACCACGGCACAGCAGCCGCCAGAAATCAGTGCACCTTTTGCCAGGTTTACCACCATGCCAATTGCGTCCACCGTAGAGTGGGCTCGTCGGAAACCAAACTGGCGTTCCGACAAACCATTGCTGGCTTCGACGATGGGCAGAAGTCTGTTGTAGATGACTCTCTCCATCATCTTCCCCATTGTATCCAACAGGCAGATAGGACGATACGACGCTGGGTTTCCAGGTTGCTTGCCAGGCTTCGGAAGCAACACCAACTTTTGCTTTTTCCACTGGGCAGGGAATATTCCTTCTTTTAGGCACGCCTCGAAGGTGTTGGCGAAAAGGTCGGGCCTAGTCTTCACTGCCAGTTTCAAAGCTCGGTTGGGGATGCCATCCAAACCTGGGGCCTTGTTGTCACCGACCCTACCACATATTTCCCGCAGCTCCTCCACAGTTACAGGCGGTATTATGCCGTCATTTGGCTGGACACAAACTTGCCTTCCCCTATTTTCGTGGTGAGGGAACAGAGTGGTAACAATCTGTTTCAGGAGGCGCGGACAGGTCACCTGGGGTGATTTCCGCAGCCTTTTCATCACCACTCTGTAAGCCTCGCCCCAAGGGTTTATGTCGGCATGGTCGCACAGCTGTTTGAAGCAGTTCTTTTTGCTCCTCCGAATGGCTTCCTTTAGGCGGCCACGCAATTGCTTGTGTGCCTCCTCTCGACCGTCGCCACCGGGTTTTCCCCTGAGCCTCTGGCAAAGCCTCCTTGCCCGAAAACATGCGGCTCGCAAACTTGCGATTTCATTGTTCCACCAGTAGTTGGGTTGCCTACTGGGGAGCAATCGCCTTCTGGGCATAGTAGCATCGCATGCTTCCGTCACCCATCGAGTGATCTGGGTGGCTTTCTCTCCAGCCTTACCATTCAGGGATATGTCGGATTTGAGCACCGCGGAAAACGTGTCCCCCTCGAAAGCTTTCACTGTCCAGCCAAGCATACCACCCGGCATTTTGCGAAAACTCTTTTTCGAGCTCGATCCGCCCTTGATCTCTATGCAGATTGCCTGGTGGTCGCTGTGAGTATAGTCCTCACTGACATGCCAAGCGATTCTACTGGCTAAAGTGGCACTCACGTATGTCAGGTCCACTATAGACCCCAGGCCCCTTCCCCGGAAAGTGTACGAAGACCCAACATTCGCCAGTACCACGTCCAGCTCCGCGAATGCTTCGAGGAGAACACGTCCCCTGACATTAGTTATCCGGCTGCCCCATTCAAGAGCCCACGCGTTGAAATCACCTCCTATTATGATCGGCCAACGTCCTCTTGCATCCAAAACAAGAGCAGCAAGCATCCGCTCATACTCGACGAGTGTAGCGCTGGGTGGAGCATAGCAGCTGTAGATGTGGATGCCCTTCACCTTCGCTCTGATGAAGCCCTCCTCCGGGTGCTCCATTATTTCCTGGAAGGCTTGTTCTCCACAAGTCCACAGCGCTGCTTGGCCCGTTTGGTCTTTGACCCAAACGCTACCACCGCGGTTTCGGTATGGTTCACTTAGTATGGCCACATCGATGTTTTTCTCGCGGATGGTTTGCGCGAGTAGAGCCTGCGCCGCCTCGCAGTGGTTGAGGTTGATTTGTATCAACCTCATCTGCGATTTGTGCTAAGGGCTCTCCTGTATTCCGGGCACCTGCTGCTGCCTGCAATGTGCCGATGGTCCACACCCTCCTTTCCTTTGCACAGTAGACAATTTGGGTCAGCTCCGCAGTCCTTGCTGATGTGGCCTTCCACTCCGCATCTCCTGCATTGCTTTGACCTGTCATTTGGGTTAGTGCATGACTTCGCAATGTGACCAAAGCCAAGGCATCTAAAGCACCGTTTTAACGCCACCTGTTCCCTAAGGCGACACATAACCCAGCCTATTCTCACTCTCCCTGCTGCTAACAGTTTGAGTGCGTTCTCCACTGGTAGGCTGATGATGGCGGTTTGTGTTCCCCCATAGGCTTTCCTTAGCGTTTTCACCGCTGACTCTTGTAGTCCGGCAAGATCGAACTGTTTCTCCAATGCTTCGCGAACCTCCTCCTTCGTCGTGATTTCATCTATATCTTTGCAGATTATAGTGATCTCCGGCCTGCTAGCTCTTATGTCAGCTTCCTGCCCTAAAGTCTTCCCGATTTGGCTTAAGAATTTTTCCGCGGTTACATCCTTGGATTTCTTAAGTTCCAACATAAGATCTCCCTTCTGCGACCGTCTAATACGGCTGACGTTGTCTCCCAAATTGGTGAGTTCGGGGTCTGCCTTCACTTTCCTGAGAATGTCGGCGTATGACCCTTCGCCTCGTTTGGAAATGAAAATCACCTCCGGTCTAATCTTCCTCCGATAATTTCTTTTCCGCGGTTCTACCTTCCTCCAAGCTTCCGCATCCGCCTTTGAAGGTTCGATCCCTTTTCTCGAGGTAGCCACTGCAGTATTTTCCCTGGTAGCTTCAGACGTACTTTTCATGAACTCCGCCTTTTTGGGAGTTGAGTCCTTTTTTCTTTTCGGGGTTTGCTGGCCTATTGAGTCATTCAACTTCTCGCGCAGCCTCTTCCCCGGTTTCTCCCCTTTTGTGTTTTGAACCGGCGTTACTTGAGTTGCCTGGTTCACTTTTCCAATCGGCGACTTCCCTACTCGTTCCTCCTGGGCCTTGCCGTACGTCAAACGGATGCCTCTTATCATGGCCCTTATATTTTGGTGAATGTTCCTGCGCTCCTTTATAAACTCACACAGCTCCATGATCTTTTTACCGAGGGCAGTAAAGGCAGCTCCAGACTGATCATTGCGCAAAACATCGCTCGGGTGAATCGGCGTCAGCGATTCTTCCTCATCGAAGACTCCCGCTATACGCTTCCCACTGGGGGTAGCGATCGTGGGGGCTTGTGCCCGTGTGGGAGGGGATCTGCGAAAAATCGAGCTCCTTCTGAACGGATCCATCACTGGAGTCAGTTCAAGTTCCTCCCGTACGCTTGTAACATTAGATGCCACAGTAGCCAAGGTTCCCACTACTGAGGCACTGCGGTCGTTGGATATCGACGGCCGGGAGCCCGCTTGCTCACTCCCAAAAACCGCCGGCACTGGGTTTCCGAAGCCCTGCACCGTAACTTCATTCTTCTTCTGCTCCTCCATGTTTGGTTTTATTTCTGGGTATCCTTCCCATAGCCAATTTTTATCCACGGGTGAGTGTTTACTTCCCACCTACCCGGCCTGCGCATAAACATGCCCATACACGCACATCTCCGGATGCGTGCATGTGCATGGCCATGACACATTCGCCGAGCATTCCCTTATCCGCACGAAGGGACGCGCCTGATGGGAGATTTGGCAACTCCACACAGGAAGTATACATACATAGGTTCTGTGTAAAGCCAGGAAACAGATTGCCACAAAATAATAAATTATGGAGACATGTTGCACGTTTTCCGTACTCACGCAAATTGAATGCACGACTTTTATAGCGCACATACATACACTCATAAGAACACATAAAAGCGAAGAGGATGTGCGTGTTGGAAAAGGATTATGAAAATATCTGGACATTTTTCAAGCTTTTATCTTACATATGCAAGGAGTTATGGAAAACTAAACTTATGTTTTATTCACGAGGAAGACAATATTAATGAACCCCTTTACCAGTTTCTACACTTCATACTTTGTTGAATACTAAACTGCATCCTGCATGGTTAACTGGAGAGTGTAGTGAGTAATATTTCCGGAAAGATTTGCAATTTGGTAGCACGATTCTTAACTAAATAGGTTTAGTGCTTTGTTTGCTTTTGACTGCGTTGAC
The DNA here is from genome assembly GCF_905115235.1 of Hermetia illucens. Lineage (NCBI taxonomy): Eukaryota > Metazoa > Arthropoda > Insecta > Diptera > Stratiomyidae > Hermetia > Hermetia illucens. The sequence goes on along the minus strand of NC_051850.1, from coordinate 128,896,750 downwards.
AGTTCTTGAACGAAAAATTGTTCCGATACCGTTTCTTACCTGCCATCGGGGACCGCCTCCCCTAACACTTTTCAATGTTGGATAATTCTTAGATTTAGTTAGGTAGATAGGTGCCAAACTAAGAAGGATATTACACGGGTTTGGCTCGTTGTAGTTTCGCTCTTCGTGCGAACGTACAATCTGGGTTAGCGAGAAGGCTGGCTCAATGCACACTGTCAGCTTTTTTTGTTTTACTTCGGTCTAACCGAAACATTTGTTGCTGAAGGAATTCACCATTAGCTGATAGCACCGATATGATATGTAAATAGCTCAGTTCTGTGTAGGTCATTGCCAATGGCAGCGATGATACGTGTTTCATTGGGACCGGTCGTCTAGAAATCTATCCTGTTTAGATTCAATTCAGTCTTAGGCCGTATTGCATTTGGCGATAATTCAATTTCTTAACAAAGTGCTCTAGATCAGCTTTGCTGTGAGAAGCAAGGAAAACGTGATCTGCATAAAGCAATGTTTAGGACTATATGCGTTGGATGTCTCGTGTGACAGTATCTACAAAAAGAAGCAAGAGGAGTGATCGGAGGGCTGGTTTTGATATGCTCGCCACACTTGGAACTTGACTTCTCGGATCATGGTAGAGAAATTTCAGCCAGTGCGCAAGTTCTTCTGATGCTTAATGTTGCAGCAGAGCATACCAGATGGCACAGGGCCAAATGCCTTCTCTAGATCCAGAAATGCAATGTAAAAAGTGCGATGCTTCTCACGGTGTTTGCCCATGAGTAACCGTGCTGTGTATTACGTCAGTAGTTCCGCAGTTCTCGGAAAACCCGACGTGATTGACGAACGGTTGTCAAGAATGGGTTCAAAAATCTTCATGGTGTGGCGTAGCAGCTGAAACGGAAGATAATTGGAACACTCTGCTGTCTTTCTTTTCCTTTATTGGAACGATGGTAGTTTCCCGCTAGTCAAATGGTGTTCTCCCCTCCTCAATAACAGTGTTGCATGCCAATTTGTTGTTCTTCAGAGATCAGATGCGATATCACCAGGTCCTGCTGGTTATTCTGATTTCATTCGTTTTATTGCATCCTCGGCTTCAGTCACACTGACAGCTAGAATTGCTCCAAATGTCAACAGTGTTTGTGAAAGTAGAGGACGAACAAATTGTTCTGTTGAAATCTGCTCGAAATATTCCCGTCATCTCTGGATTGCAGCTCGTCGATCAGCAGAATAAGTTTCATTTAGACATTGTTCTTTTAAAGGTATCTCGGTTAATGAACCGGTTAAAGCCTTGAGGGTTGCATGGACCGCTTTGAGGATTACGTTTTCAATTTGTCTCGACAATTCTTGTCAGAAGGCATGTTTCTCGGTATCAGATTGACCTGTCTGTGATGCGTGAAAATAAGATCACGGAAACCCTCTGAGATGACAATGCAGATACCATATTGAGTGAGTGGGCTACTAAGACAGGGAATTTTTTAGCCGTTTTTACCACGTTTGCGTTCTATGTCACAGCTTCTGGCACCACACCACCGAGTTTCTTATAGAGCGTAAATATCAATGCACCACTTTCGAAGGGATCTTTCAGGTTCCACTGTCTTTCCAGTGAAGGTACCAACATTTAGCTACTTTTACTTATGGCCTGATGCCGTCAATGCGTCAATAACTTTTACTGATTTCTCAGCGGGAACGTGCCCCGAACTGCCGCGTCGACTGAGATGAACGCTGTAGCATTTCTCCGAGGTTTCTTAATCAAAGCGATCACCTTTACGACATTGAATGCGTCTTGGTCGGTTTGTTGCGAGACCTATCATCGAAAGAGATCAGGCCGGTATCATAGTGAAGTAACATGTCTGTTTTACTAAGGATAATAAAACGTAAAACGCGGTGATTGGCTAACACTGTATGTAACGTCACGGAGTGAGGAATTTGAATCTTATCTATGTGATAGCGTGCGGTTTAGCGTTTGTTACTTTCTATTTTCCAAATAATCAATCAGTTTATAACAGAAAAGTAGGAAATCGTTTCGTGAAAGAACAATATTTCAATTTATCTTACGTTTCTGCAATAACGGTAAGAAGCTATATATTGTGAAAAATTCTGAACAGTTCAAAGTCCCAAAGATAGAAAGTTGCCAAAACTAAAAGTTCAACATGTTGTTTACCATATAATATTATACCAAGTAGGAAAATATAATAGTATTGTAATGTTGATTAATATCTGTGTTCATCGATTGCTTCAAACAAATTTTGCATTTTACGATTAATTGATTTTCAAGTACCAGCGTAAAAGTTATAGAGACAATGTAGTGGGAGAAGTCCGGTTAATACGCAATGACAATGTTTGCATGACTTTGGGGGAAATAATTGCAACCTTGGGCCCATTGGATATTGTCCGATATCTTCTTTGTTGTGGCATGATTTTAATTTAAATAATAATAACAAAACATTCTAGCGTAGTCATATACTATCAATTAAGATTGTGATTCTCAAAATGTAAACATGACTCTAAAGAAACTGAGTTTAGTGGGGCGATGGCGATCAACTTACGAATGTTTCCTTTTGGGACACGCTTTCAGCGGGATTTTTACGAAATTATTTGTGCAGCAAGGCACGATACAATATTTCACTGTCCTTCTTCACATTTCACACACGAAAATAACTTTGAGATTTGGAGTTTTTAATGAGTAACTGTCAATTGCCCGTCTACCGAATTTTCTTGACGCGATTTGTGACGCCACACACAATTTGAATTTAGTTGAAATTTAAAATGGTGATAATTTAAAAAGTACAGTATTTTTCCAAAAACGGTCTTAGAGAGTTTGCAAGATTGCAGTATAGAAATAATTTCCGCCATTAGTGAACATAAAGCGGGGAATATATTACTTTATAATGAGCGTTTCCTATTGTCAGCTCAGATGTTCCTGGGTTCTTCTACGACTACAAAACGCTATAAAAGATGCGAATCTGGATCTACCTTTTGAGGCTAAGCCTATTTTTCTTAGTACGTAGGAAAGAAGCTAAAAGTATTCAATGGCAAGCCTGTGAATTTTTCAAAGGACGTCGTAAATGGTGGACGATAGCAGCGAGTAAAGTATTGCTATTCCAACTCGGAAGTTTGCGTTGTTAAAATAGACTCAATACCAGCTAGGGAAGTATGAATGACTGGAAACCTCACCCTTCCATCACCTACCTCCTATATTTAGCTTTCGGAATTTCTGTTTTTTGATTTATTAATAAACCCCGCTTGCCAAACTTTATTGAGTGCTTCAGCCACATCGGAAACAATGCTTCCTAACATCTCTTTTTCTCAAGAGTATTGCCTATTTCTGATCATGTTTCTGTCCGCTTTCATCATCATCATTAACGGCGCAACAACCGGCATCCGCTCTAGGCCTGTCTCAGTAAGGAACTCTAGATGTCCCGGTTTTGGGCTGAGGCAGAGCTTGCCCACGCATTTCTTCTTGCTAAGAATCCAGGTCTCCGAGGAATACATGAGGACCGGCAGGACCATTGTCTTATACAGTAGAAGCAACAACAACGGTTTTTGTAAGCTGACAATAATCATGCAAATGCAAATGGTTGGAAATAGTTTCTGAAACAGAAGTAGACACCCCTCCTCCTGATAAAATCGCCAAAAAATCGTTAGCTATCAAACTCTTTTCTAAGCGACGATTTGAGAAGTTTTCCGGTTTCATTGAATTTGATTCTGAGCTTAGGAAGACCTATGTATCCGAATATTTGCAATTCATTTCGTGCTAGTCTTTTATTATGCAAGTGTTGAGTAGGCTTCTTTGAAGACGGCTCTCTTTACAGATTTTCGTATTCTACTTTTTATACACTTTAAATTTCTGCGTTCTTATCTGTACGATTCATCCTTAATTCTAGATTGAAAACTCTCCCATTCTCAGATTTAAAATTTTTCCGTCTCTGTCTGAAGTGAAGTGAAGTGAAGTGACATTCAAGGACCATCGATAGATCAGCTAGATTTTTAGTTAGTTAATGCACGAGTTACTTGCGGTTGTATTTGGAGGTTTAACGGTGGGCGTCATCTGTTCTAGTGATATGTTGTTATTTGTGAACCTCTCCTAGGTATAGTTGAGATGCCTCTAAAGTCGATCTTCGAGTCAACCAAGAACCTTAAATGCTCGATAACCGATTTTGCAGTGCTGACGTGTTTCCTACCGTTATTGACTAAGACCAGCCTGCTCTTCGTTCTGTTGAGCTAAACTTGAACTCTCCTTTAATATCTTCCGTTTGTTTTACGACAACCATGATAAACAATTTATGCCCAAACCCGACTATCGTAGCCTGCTTTGTTATGAGAAAAACAAATAATCCATTGTATATAGCTTCCTATATGAGACTACTAAATATTTTGACCAATGGTACTCTCGCCGTGGTGGTGTATACCTCAAACTCCTTTTCTGTATCATATCAAAGTGCCCTTTGCCCTTTCAGGCAACTGACTGACCGTTTAATTTAACAATGCACCAATTGAATGCATTTCCGACGTCTAAGCATTCGTCGTACTTTGGATATATCGAAGTTGTCGTTCCAATAGGCCATCCATACTGGAAGCTTTGTTATTCCCGATTCCGCTATGAGTCTTCACAAGTTCCTCATCACTTACCGCAGGTATTATGAAGAAGTCAAACGTTGGTTTATAACTATTGCGGACTCTTCCATGTAGGAAAAGAGCACCACTGCTATATTGAAAAGAAGATAAGAAGAATCATTCTCGCTTGCTGCTGCATATATATACCTTACTTAAACCCACTTCTAGGACTTTTTCCCGTTGAAGTCCGGTGTTTCCCTGCGAAAGCATTCAACCTGCATCTCCGTGGATTTCAGCTTCCAATTTGGCTGAAACTCGCCGCCTCATTATGAGAACGTCGTGTGATTTTAATTTGCGTGCACTTATGCAACATATTTTTTGGTAGCTGCACCAGTGAGATTGTGGTTTTCCCAATAACTTCTCTACAAACATTTCAAATGCCACCAAAGGTGTAATGCTCACTAACAAATCGGACCATCCTCCTCGCTAATGTAATGCTCAAATACGCTAAATGGACAATAGAGCCCAAATCTGTTCCTCGTAAAGTGGATGCATTTCCGTTGTTTGAAGTTACCAAGCTTCGAGCAGAGCGCGGTTCCTGGTATTAGCAATTTGAGGTCCCACTTCAACGCACAAGCGTTAAAATCGCCGGCTATCATTTTGGTGTTTCCCGTTATTGCATACGAAATCAACATATCCGATATCATCTTTGTGACGTATAACTACTTTGTCAGTGAATACCAGCTACGTTTGCTCCGTCGAATTTGTCTTCTAGAACCTCCATGATTTCCCGGATGGTTTCATTTCCATCAGCCCATATCACCACCTTGCCAGTTACATCTTTGGGTCAGGCTCCTTTGTTCTTATTACGATAAGGCTCGAAGATTATAGCCACTTTCATTTCCTTCTCATTAATGATCTGCGAAAGTAGACCTTGAATAACCTCATACTGGTTGAGGTTAATTTGTATCACATTCACTTCCATCTAATACTGGGCATCCGCTGCTGCTTGCTGAATGACGGCATTCAGGGTCACCCTTGTATTCGTGAATCTTCTTCTTTTTCTTCAGCCTTTGTCCCGTTCACAAGGGGGGTCGGCTCGTCGTGATCGGTTTGCCTCTATCGAATGCCTGATCTGGGTGCAATCTCGAGGCTTTTAAATCCCCATTCAGCGTATCAAGCCACCGTTGTTTAGGCTGGCCTTTTGGTCGTTTACCATCGACTTCGATGTTCAAACCGATTTTGGCAAGTAAATTCTCGTTAGCACGAATTGCGTGACCATACCATCGAAGACGCCTCTCTCGCAACTTTTCCACGATCGGTGCAATCCCTTATTTCGGATGTGATCAAAATGTGTCACGCCACTAGTCCAACGTAACATCTTCGTCTCCATTACCGCAAGACGCCGTTCATTGTCTTTTATAGTTAGCCAACACTCAGAACCATAGAGAGCGACAGGACAGACTAAATTGCGGTAAATTTTAGATTAGAGACGTTCGTTGATACGTCGATCACAAATAACACCACCGTGAAGCAATTTCATAACGCAGTTCTCCATTGGCTGATAGCGTTCACCTGAGGTATTTAAATCGCTCAGTTCTGGGCAGATCACTGCCGCTGACAGTGATTGTGTCTGTTTCATGGGAATCGGTCGTAAAAATTCAGTTTTGTTTAGATTCAATCTGAGACCGTGTTGAGGCTATCATTCCATTTTTGGGCAAGTTGCTCGAGATAATTTTTGCTATCAGATGCTAGGAAAACATCATCTGCATAAAGCAGTGTGTAGGGTACTCAACGTTGGATATCCCGTGTGATGGTGTCCATAACAAGAACTTGTGTTCGTGAATATTGGGTTCTTTCTGTATTTTTGCGACCTATCATAGTCTAGCAATATTCGGTTGAAGGCATCTGAAATGGTTTTTGAGGTATACCTGCTCATTGTATCAACAAAACAAATCAGTTTATTTTTACTTTACCAACTGACGTCAAATCACGATAGAAATTCCACTGCTATCAGTGAGATTTGAACTGCGACCCTCCGTACGAGAGCCTAGCGCTCTAACCAGTCAACTATCCGGACATATGCTGGACTTTCCATGTCGAGAAGAAAAAGGATGAAGAACAATGAGCATTGATAGGACAACAGAAACTAGAAAAATATCGAGTCTCACATTGTGGCTATTTCCAAATAATACATTTTCTTTTGCGGTGCAAGGCGCGATAAATCATGGGGTTGAAAGAGTCCATTTTTGGACTTCATGAATAGTTGGAAGTTATTTGGGATGGTTCGTCGGGATTGGTTAATTTTCCTGTGGATGTCCAACTCCTTTGCATCTTTGTTCATTATTTTGGCATTCCATGAAGGAAGGCTGTGAGTTATTTCCGTTTTCGTAGTGAACGTAACTTTTTAAGGAGGGTAGAAACTACCTAACGGAAAAATCTGAAAAAAATTAAGAGACTGCCATTATGTGGTGCCTAGGCTCTGACACCCTTCATGCTGATATCTATTCAAACAAAATTAATAACAGCATATTATTATCATATAATTTTCAGTAATTGGCTGCTAAAGCCCCGTTCAGTTTATCCTAACACCACGAAATTTTGCAGCAATCTAGGCTATGATATATGATAGAACATGATCCCATCAAGTTTCGTGGAAGTTGCACTTTAACTGACAAAGAGAAAATAGGTCAAAATTATCGCTTCTCAATAAATTCAAGGCTCTGAATGTCTATATCACCCCAAAGTGGATATTCTCACGTATGTTGCGAGTGTGAGCGGTTAGATGACGCCACCGCCTGCTTCCCACTTGTGTGGCGAGTTCTAAACTGAAAGGAGCGGTGGCGTCCTCTAAGAAATTGTCTGAGAATCTATTTGTTATGAAGTCGTTTATATTGCCGACTTCGTTATTTCCTTTCGCAGTGTTGTCCATACAGTTAAATTCTAGAGCGTTTAGTTTGTTCGTGTCTATGGTTCGTGTTCAATTCTTCTTGAATTGGATAGCTCTGTTTGCCGGTTGGTGGTATTTTCCTAAATGGTGTCTTTTACCGCGAACAGCAGATAGAGTATGATTCCAAAACTGAAGTCAGTAAGTCGGTGAATCTTGTACTTAGAGGTTATTGACTTTAATTTTTAGAACCCCACGTGGCAAATTCATGTTATTCCAACTATGCATAAAAATTATTCATATTGATTCATTTAAAAAACAACTGACGTTTTAAACCAATTGAATCCTTCAGTTAAACGCGGTTGATAAAAGTAATAAGAACCTTGTAACTAAAAGTACCTATTATCGGATCAGATTATCAGCATTTATTGACTGAATTTCTGAAGATTACAATTTGCTATATTTCTGAAATTGAGGGAACAGCAAGCAATTTATTTCCAGAGACGATTGTTACCGAAATCCCCAAACTTCAGCGAAATATAATTACATCTCTTCAGGGGCACCTAAGCGGAATTACTGAAGAAATTCCCATTATTACTTGCTATCGTTCCTACAAATATTTGTATTTTCGAAAATGTATATATGCATATATGTTCTTATAATCGGATCAGACTTTCTGCTTGATACCAGCGATCAATTTTACGAGGCACAAAACTTGTTTCTGCTCACGTTCTTAATAAATCCAGTGGCCAATTATCTCGGATTTGACTAAAACTTCGTTAAAGTTCCGAATTTATGATAAAGGAACTTTACAATTCAGCCCTGGTCCTATAGCGAATGCAATTATCAAGAAGTTTCCTCTGCAAGATAAAATATTTTACAAAGGCTGCAGCAATCGAAATGAAACGTTTCCAGGTAATATCTCGACTACTCTAGATTTAGCCGTCCGGCTTGTACTACTCCGGAAAGCCCGGTCGCTAAAGTGAAATATTCCACCTGCATAATCATAACTGAAGCCTATACATGTGAACGATGGAGAAGAAGACTCGCAAATATCCATTTGGTATAGATTCATCATAATTTCCTAGAACATGCCTCCTTCATCTATTACGTTAGAGCTTGAGTATCCGCTGACGTCCTTGTTCATTGTTCCGTATATCTAGACAGATCCTGTACTATGTTACATACTATGATATATGAGCAACCAGCATATGCGTACCCACAGACACAGCAACAAACCATTTAAGAATAGTTCCACAAACCAATGAGTCTTGTGCTTATGCCGGATTCCCAAAGGATGTCTGCAGAATGTGTAAAAGGTCCAGACGATAAGGAAATGGTACATCAGGGCAAATGTTTGCTTTAAAGAAGCGAGAAATAGAGACATTGATATTCAGTTAATGCTTCCAATTCGGGTCAGAATTGTAACGCTGTTGCGGCATGTTAGTTCACTGTAACATCGCAAACCTAATCCCAGCCAGGAAGTTTAACATTTTAGAAAGTGAAAAGAAACAGCCGGCACTGGGGTTAAGATGAGCTCATTGATTATTCACTCCAGAATCGTCTTTACACTTTGTTTTGTTTGATAATGTCATAAGAAAACTATCGTTTGATAGCGTGATTGCTCGGCTTGATTGAACGTTTATTTAGTAATCTCACTTAGAATAATTTGAGGCTGGCATGAACAATGCAATAGGAAGATGCTTTCTTCCTTGCTGCGAATAGTCCTCACGAATGTTTTCGTTGTAAAATTAATTTGATTTAAACTTCTAAATCCCATGTCCCCCGCCTCCTGGCATTCTACTGTAAAACTTCCTCCTTTCATAGTCATTTAAGCATTACTTCTCCGCATAAAAAAAAAACAGGACAGGGACAAGTTTCCACCACATAAACTTTAGATTAAAGTGACAATACCAATGCCAAAGAAGTCGCAAATGCCGCAATCCTATTCAATTTAATTACACATTTCCTTCGGTCACATAGGAAACTTACACGTCTGTAACTTTTTTAAGTTATATATCAAAATAAAAGGAAAAACTTTGTGCAACTGCATCGTCGAAGCTCAATAACATCCAAGGAGAATGTTGAAAACTTAATTGGGTTGAAACCGCTGGTACCATTCTCATACATGTTCTCAATGAAATCCAGAGCAGAGTCTTGCGAAAGAATTATTCCAGATTTTTCAGTAAAAGGATGAACTTACCGCTGTCACTATAGTGTTCCGGTGAAAGCCACTTGAATAGTGTGACACTTCGAGGTAATTCGGAAACCTTATTACAACCAGTTTGCTTTCTGTTATTTTTTTCCGATGGTGAAAATTGTCTAAAGGATGCCATATATAGTATGTTCCCCTTCCCAGTGGAAATATTGCAAAGTATTACATGTGAGGCTGATTTGGGTCTACCTAACTCCTTTCTCATCTCTCGCCTACACTCGCAGCTGTGCCTTTCTAACTTGTTCCATGCCCCTTAGTTACTGAATGCGATCTAAATACAGTGAATGTTATCAACTTCATTCTAATTTCTTGACACACATATATATATTTTCCAATGTCAGTCCCCATTTTCTCTTGGACCTCTCTTTCATCGATAACCTTATGATAACGAAAGAAAAAGTGGAAATCCATTGTAACTAGGACAAACTGGGTGAGATTAGAAGTCACACCCCTTCGTATTATTAACCTCCACAGACATGATACATACACATGTGGTTATATAGCACGACAACTATACCTACCCGCAACCGCTTCTTTCCGCTCCCAGATTTTCCCAAAAGGTTTCCACTGCTCCTTCACTTTTCTATGCCATGTACTTGCAGGGTGATCCACTCTTTGGCTCTTTGGCCTATCTACTACCACTTCCGTCTTTTCAAAAACACGTCCAGGGAGAGTTACCACTTACCCCACTAGACTTTTTTATTTGTTATTGTCACAGACCTGAGGGCCTTAATGACATGACGCAGAGATAAACTGATGAAAGTTTAAAACTTTTGAGTAGCAGTTGCGGTCATTTTCCAGGTATTGCTCCCATGTAGCCGAACAGAAAAAAAAACACAGGCTATCCGTGCCAGCCTCAACTGTATGTTAGTGTCGAGATAGTTGCATTTCCAAATTTCGGATAAAATCATGAAAGCGGACCTAGTGCTGGTGATGCGTCAAGCTAAATCAAGTTCAGTGGCAAGTACGTGGCAGAAATACCATGCATATTGTTCGATGTCCTCAATGTTCTGCCCATTAATGCAACCAGGAGGAGTGCGATGACTAATCATACTGAGAATTTTGGCTTCTTTAGTATTTATGTTCAGTCTGCCCCTGTTTGTTCTCTTTTTCGAATCAAGAACCATTATTGAAGGTTCACGGTATGGCTCGAAGAGAGAGAAAGCACACATCAACAATATCAGGGAGGTGACATCGTTTTTTGGACCGACCGAGGTTCTCCAGCAAAGGCAGCGTGAAAGACGTCACCCACAACCGAAAAGGTTACAGCGACAAACGGATTTCCGTCGGTATTCATCAAAGAAGCGTATTCCCTATATGGACTCTGCTCATCGAACATCCAGAGTCCAGCACAAATGGCAGTGACTTGACCAGAATTAAGCTGCTTAAATGTTTCGGATTAATACTATCAGCCAATAGTAAACTCATCAGTGCAACTTAAATGAAGCAGGATTTTTTAACTGGTATTCTTTGTGATCGGCGCTTCAACGAACGTTTCAGATTTAAAATGTCGTCCGCCATGTTGACCTAAATTGTGAGGCATCTTTGATGGTATGGACATATAATTCGTACTGACAAAAACTCACTAGCTAATATTGGTCTAAACATTGAAGTTAATGGAAATCGACCAAAAGCCCAACTGAAGTAGCGAAGGCTTGCTACGTAAGATAGTGATTTGTGAGCCTCTCGAATCCAGGCAGATTGGGACTATAATCGAAGGAAATGACGCAATCGGTCAGGGCGAGCTGATCCCGCCTCTGAATGGGGTAAAGGAGAAGAAGAGGATGAATAAGCAGGAAAATGTTTCCAATACTGGACGGCAACCGGATTACGCGTATATGTGAGCATATACATGATTGCCATGCAATCGAAAATAAACGACGCCACATGCCCCTTTCAAGGCTGTAATGTCAAAACCATTTTTATAATGCACAGCCAGAACGGAACTCCTAAATTTACTGTTGATTGCGGTTAGATGTTCATTGCTAGTTAGTTGAAACTCAACTGAATTTATAGCTGGCGCTATATTAGAATAGTGTGATGTGGCGTCAAGGTTACAGAAATCTACAAATTTTTGTGGTGATGTTCGCAACAATCGAGTATGGCGTTGTCGCCATCTACCTTCGTATTCTGCTCATTCAACAAGAAAGTCTGTTTTGAACTGGTCAAGTCTTCGTTAGTGTCCACCAATGTCAAATCGAAATATGAGTTTCTGTACTGGGAATGTTTCCTTGCAGGCATTCCTTGAATTTTTTTCGAAATAGATTAGGCCTAGTCTTCATTGGCAGAGCGAAACTTTGTTTGCAATGCCAGTCAAACCTGGAGCAATGTTGATCCATACACATATTTCTTCCAGTTACTCTACGTCAACCGGAGATATTGAGCTTTCATAGAATTATGCCGCCGCTCACTTTTCGCAAACTTTGTGATGAAAACAAAAATATTCCGAGAAGTGGTGGATATAATATCTGTGAGGACTTTATCGTCATAGTCTTGCCATCATGACGGTAACAGCCATATCTCAGCAGTTTGTATCAGCTTCCTCAAACCGCTACATTGAAAAATTGATTTTGTTTCGTTGCGTTGCGTTACGCCTCTTTCAAGTTCCCTCACTATATTTACCATTCGGTTCAATATTACTTGTTCTTACTCTGAGTCGCTGAGTGGGTTATCTTTCCGGAAAACATGCGGCCAACAGCGGTGCAATTTGACTACTCCATAAGTAGTTGGGAGAGAGAAGCATTCGTTTTCGGTATTCTCATCTACTTCTACGTTGGCAATGAGGGTTTCTGAAAGTGTTCACTTTTCGAAAGTCTTCGTGGTCCAACTAGACAGCTCGCCATAGATATAATAAGCACTTCTTTTAACCTGTGACTGACCACTGGTTTACATACCGATTTCCTGTTGGTTGCTATTATTATAGTGCTCAGTTTTCTTGCCCTAATGAGGCACTCACGTATGTCGGGTACACTATGGCCCAAGGTGCTACCGCAGAAGAGGTTTGTGTTCTCAATATTCTTGAGCATTACGTATAATGAATTTAGATGTTTTTCTGGTAACCATATAACCACCGTCCAAATACTACAACTCACCTGTCAGACAATTAAAATAGACTCTCCACAGGAGACCTTTTTTCAGTCTACATTGCATTATTTTCCTTAAATAAGTTTTTTACTTTTTCTACATTTTCCCATCAGGATAGAATCAGCAAGACATTCTTACCATCCTTGAGATATAATATAATTGGCTAGGGAAATTGCCACCTAACCTTCTTTTACTAATCCAAACCTGAGTCGATCTTGGTTGTAACGTCGTACAAATGGGCATCGACCCGTTTCCTGATATTTGCACATGAAGGACCACCAACGGGGTTTTGGGCCACTATCTAAGAGTCGTTAATCCGGGTTTCTTATTTTGATGCATCTGCTGGTTTGTTGAAGGTTCCACCTTATTTTTCTAAGAATTTCTTGTTTATTCAGAGGCCCGGAGGGGTGTAGTTGGTTGTCACTTTTGTTGACTATGAAATGGGCGGGTACAAGTAGTTTTAGGACTTCAGTTCAGTATTGTCGCTCCTTCTTGCCAATTTTTTTTTCTAATATTTTAATGGTTGTTACCGTGCTTGATGTCGAGATTTGTAGATAACAAAATCGTGTAAATATCGGTTCACAGTCCATCCATCTGCGGAAAGTCGTGAATACCACACCTACCAAAATCTGTTCAAACAGATTTGATAATAGGATATTACTCCATTTGTTTGGACACTGACTTAGAACGCCCCTTAAGTTTAGAATTATAAAATTTACCGTAACATATGTAATGGCTTAGCATATTCTGCGATGCCGCGTTGACCGACGACCATTCGCCTTAGCGGAAATAATGAAGTTGACCGCTAAAACCTACCTGCCTCTATTCTAGCCAGGCCTGGGAGATTGCCATCCAGAAATCTTCGAATTTGTAGTCGTTTGCGGCATATACGATGAAAGATATTGCCGTCTAAACTTCTGAGAAATGCCCTATCCTACCAATGATAAATGATAATCCCTTTATTAATTTATTCAAGGAGTTTTATATTCTTTTTTGTTTGTCAAGGTGAGGGGATAAATGAGATGAAACTTTGCTGGAAAACGGCGGCACCTGGCTCATGCTGTGCCTATTCCGCCTTTATTGCTGCGTCCTCAATCCGCTCCGTGTTTCCCCATGGAGACTGATTCTTAGGATATTTTGTGAAGGAGAGCGACTCGTCGCATTCTTTCTTAGTTAAAGTGCGGTTATGTCACTGTATCGATATCACGGAAAGAACAACCCGAGACGTATAAACTGCCTTCATCCAGATCGAGCAGGCGGCTATAGCGTGAGATCTTCGGCTGCACATCCATGAAGGCAAGACAAAGTATATGGTGGCAACATCAGCACCGAAAACCAACCAACCAACAACATCAAACCGCACTGGTCAAACGGGAAGAATAAAGATAGGAGAATACAACTTTCAGAGTTGATAATTTTTCCTATCTAGGGTCGAAAATCACAACCGATAACAGCTGCGACGATGAAATCCGCGCACGGTTGTTGTCACCCAACAGAGCATATTTCGGTTTACAAAAACTGTTCCGCTCGAAAGGTCTCACCATAGGGCCAAAGCTCTTACTGTACAAGACAATGATCTTGCCAGCCCTCATGTATTCCTCGGACACTTGGGTTCTTAGCAAGTAAAATTGCGTACTCTTGGCCGCGTTCGAGAGAAGAATCCTCCGAATAATTTTTGGCCACCTACCTGAGGATGGACGATTCCGTAGCCTACATAAGGACGAAATCTATGAGCCATACCATGACCGTATGGCAGACAAAATCCGGCTCAATAGATTACGGTGGGTGGGTCACTTAATCCGTATGGATGAGGATGCTCCAGCCCGGAAAGTCTATAAGGGCAATATCTATGGTAGAAAAAAAAGATGAGGCAGAGATGTTTGAAATTTTAACTCTTTTCCAATACCAATGGTTGGCATTTATCAAGATCTAACTTACTAGTTAGATTTTTTCATTGCAAGAATTACTTTTTGCTTTAGGCATCCATTGTTTCGCGTTCAGAAGCGGGATACAACATGGAGGAACAAGTAGCCGGTCCAGGCAAAAGCTGAGAATGAAAGAGCTAGAGCTAGCAAAGGATCCAGTACAGTTTACATGAGGAAAGCCAACAAAGGAATACTCTGGTCAAGAAGAAGGGGAGCTCCCGTATCATATGACCTTTCACTCCTCCATGCTCGCTTCCTCGTTTTATGGCGAAGACATGCGAGAAATGCCCTTTTCACCTCTCGCATATTATGCTCAGCTGGAGACGCAGCTAGTTGCCTCGATTTGACTCTATGGTGAGACATTTTGGGGGAAACAGTTTTTGAAAGGTGCAGATTCCTTATTTTGTGCTGGCAGGCTGGGCATCATGGAGGAGATGGCTTTATCCCGCTGACTTGTTGCGGTTTCTTCCTGCCTTTCTCTCACAGATCTTGATTTTGCCAGGCATTTTGGTTTGCGAAATCAATTACAGGAGATTTAATTTTTTTTGTGACTAGGAAAGCTGCTCCGACCACATGATTTGCTGGTTGGTTGCTATAATATATGGTATAGTTGTTCTTCTCCGGTAAACCAATCCCTGCTCAGCGGAATTCTTGTGACTCTATGATATCGGCTCCACCTTCCAAATGGCACAAATCGTTTGTAATCCTCTTTTCGGCGAAGGCTTCGTAACAATCGGTTTTTATGTATGGTGGGTGAACCTACCCAACCCCCCAGTCAAGAGGAGCAATTGACAAGGTTTGTCTTGTTTTTAAGCACGAGAAAGTCGCTTTCATCCTTTCCTATCTGTAATTTATCGTTAAAGAAGAATTACCAGCGATCACCACGTGAAAGTGATGTTAGGGTTTGGTAGCTAATGTTGACTCAGCAGCTGCTCCCCAGGTTTTTGTTCCATTATGGGTAGCAATCCTCGGTTTCGCACTGGTACCTATACTACCCCGCCGCAAACTGTATTTGTTTTTGATAAATTCGGTCTACTGAACAATTTTAACATGAAAGTGATTGAAGGGATTCAAGTTAAAAATTCTATCCATCACCTATTTCCTGAACCGCAGAAACCACATTATATCTCCAAATGTTCAGATAGCTGGATCTGTCATACCAACTTCGCTGTTGGCAAGTAATGAGTTCATTCTCAAAATAGAAAATATGTCATAATATAAAACACAAAACTTAGATTCAATAATTACTAAAACCATTATAGTGGTTCGTTCTTTTGTGTGAACTTACTGAACCCTAACAGTTTAAGGCAAATTTGCATTACATTATAGTGTTTTGCCTGATGCAAAAAAGCAGCTAGATCGGTCTTTATACGTCCATTGAAGTTTGCCATGAGTAAGAAAGATACGTTTGTTATGTAATATGATATGAAAATGCCGTTAGTAGTGAAGCTATCTCCAGTTTCTAATTATATAATTTGTTTCAAATTTCACCCCAACATGAATTATTTATCAGATACTCGTAACTTGACACGAACGTCTAATTTCATTTCGTCCGGCTCTGTTAGCAGTCCCAGTCGATTTGTCCATATACATGCTACCTGCTTCCCTGTGTAGACATCTATACGTATTGAATGCGATTACTAGAAAGTCAATGTCCGTTTGCACGTTAGCTGCTCATATATCCTCGAGAGAATGTAGACCATTTAGATACTTTCCTGTTAGAAAATTTCAATGTATCTGATTAATTGGCTCCAGCAGGTTAGAGACGATTAATGTCTTAGTGGCTTGAAAATATGTTGCGGTAATGGATAAAACCATTTCGTATCATCCCTTGAGCAAAAACTGAATTATTTAGAGGAAAACCTATTACAGGAGCTGTTCGGGTGAGATATTTTCTATCCTTATTCAGATTTACTCTTCCTTCGGATGTTGGGTCAATCTTTGATTTAGGATAAAGTTTTGAAAGGATTTCACCCTCCGGGGATTTCAGATCAAGTTAAGGCACTATAAGTGTTTTTGGTAACCGGGAAGTTTTGCCAGAAATAGTATGTAGTTAATTTCAGTTTCGTTTCTGTTTTCTGTTAATCGATCAAACCCAACCGAGGTAATGTGCCAAGGAGATTGATATTGGATTGGATGGCCAAATCGCTTTAGGATATCTTTTGATGAGTGAATTGAGTTTTATTTATAGTATGTCCCTTTGTGGTTAAATATTTGTGTAGGTCATGGATGTGGTACTTCAGAGGATTGCACGATATGGAAATAAACCTATCTGCTATGGTGAAAAAATGTAGGAGTGAATTATGGTTCAAAAGTGTAGGAGTGAAATTTATCTAACTAAAAAATGGATTTTAGTACCTAGCCAAGAGCTATTGCGGATATATGGCATAGTGAATAAAAATCTATTTTAACCAAGGTTTTCTAAATAGATTACCTTTAGGAATTTTATGACTAAGTTCCAATCTCCCTGCATTTTTTAATCCAGCTTGTTAGAAAATTTACCTTCTCGTTATAAAGATAAGCAGAAGTAATTTTTTCAGGTCGCTAGCTGCGCCCGTTCAATTCAATTTACTGCAAAATGTATGTGTTTCCTTTTCCAATTTTGATAAGGATCCACTGGGGAGATAATAAATTATTAAGAGTCATAAACAGCCCGGCCTGGAACGAACGCAGGTTCCATCGCCCTAAACAGCAATTAATATTCATTTCAATTTTCATGTCATGTATTAATCTAGTTAGAGCCGAAGCAATCCGTAAAATGTTACATTCACGGCAATATAGACATTATTTGGCTGTATCTGTCGGTAATGGAGTGGAAAAAGTACGAAACGGGCGATACCTGCTTCTATACGCGCAGTGAGCAAAGAAGGACGACTCTAGCAAAACTTTTTTAAACTTTCCAAAGTCACATAAATTCTATAGTAGTAAGATGAAACATTGCTAGGACACGGCAAGAGCTGAGCATACACTCTTGAAACTTACAATATCTTCGAATTTTTCAAATATTTACCTAGGAAGAGTTCCGATGAATTGCTAGTTTATCTTTTGCAATATGTACGCTTCCTTCGCACTTTGGCTGCAACTCTTAAAGATTTTCGCCTTCATGGAAAACTTTCTTTGAATACAGACATCTTTGTAACTTTTGCGTAGACTTGAGAAGGGAAGGGAATGTAGAACGTGTCGTTAAATTAAATGAGTTCTACTTTTAGCTTAGAGATTTCTTCAAATATTTTGTGTCAGAGTTTTCGATGTGTACACAAGTTAACTGGCTGCTTGATCTCAGCGAAAAGTAATATCTGCAAGCAAGAAAGGTGGGATGGGATGTAATTACTTATCAGACTTGGAAGCAATGATTTAAACACTATATTTCAATGTAATCTGGAGGGCTGATGCGAAAACATGCACCATTTT
Source organism: Hermetia illucens (assembly GCF_905115235.1). Classification (NCBI taxonomy): domain Eukaryota; kingdom Metazoa; phylum Arthropoda; class Insecta; order Diptera; family Stratiomyidae; genus Hermetia; species Hermetia illucens. Next base: position 128,878,680 of record NC_051850.1, on the reverse strand, counting down.
GAATTTGAACTGGTCCTACATTTCAAATTAGGGTTGTTGGAGTAATTTATTAAGATTTCGTTGTAATTTAAGCTGAGTGCTTGGTAACTAAAATTCATAACTCTCAGCCGGCGGACTCTCTACTTTATTCATCAGCTTCAGCGTTGTGGAAATTGTGTAAGAGATTATTTCCTTGTAGAGGTATATTTTCCGGGTTGGTTTGGTCAGTACTGTGTTTTACATTCATGTAAAGATGAGAAGTTGGTTTTATTTTCGTCGATACTTTATTCATTTTAATAAAGTCAGGTTAAAGCTACGGCAAACAAAATAAGTAAATTGGCGGTTCGCCATTTTTCGAAGTATCTGGATACTGGACCTATTGTTGAAAAATAAATACCCGGCGCTGTTGAAGTAAAATGTAATGGCGAGTATGTGGTACACAGTTCATTTGGGTTTTAAGAATTGAGAGGGTCTCCATATCATCTTGATGACAGACCAGACCTATTGGAGTGAAACTTACCCCTACACTTGTTGGTCCACGGACCCCTTTTTCCAGACTCACCGCCCAATTTTATTTAAAAAGAAAAGGACGATTGGAAGCTTCCATGGCTGACTTCTATCCTGGGAACAATGTTATAAGGTGTTATTTTCACACTTGTAGCCTGACGAAACAAAAACCAGTCTTTACTGGACAAGCATGGAAAAGAAAAGGTGAAGGTCGTTTTAAACAAATGGGTCGATCGTGTTATATGAGTGTTTTGGCGCACTTGGCGTTCGGAAATTGTGACTAATAGAAGATGGAATGCGTCAATGTCAGTTTAAGAAAGAAATCTTGGATTTTATGAAGCGCATAACAATGCCTCCGTGAAGATCACGTAATTCCACGCTTCCCAGATACTGCAATACATGGCCGTCTTCCTTGCTTCTTCCCTAGGAAAAATCCAATAGGCGACGAAGTCCGAAAAAGACTCACTACTAAATAATATTTCACATTTTTATACATTTTTTTACTTTATTCTTCCTTCCGTTCGAAAGCGGGGTCGGTTCGTCTTGATCGGTTGCGCCATTTTGTTCAGTTGCAAAGCTCTCAAATCACCATCGACCGTATCACTTCCCTTCGACTTCAAGTTCAGGCCAATCTTGGCACGTACCTTCTCGTTAGCGCGGTTTGTATGTTCATACCATCGGAAAAGATGCTCTAGTAATTTTTTGTTCGACCGGCGCATCCCCATATCGCTCGGGGATGTCCTCATTTAGGACGTGATCAAGGCGTGTTACAACACTAGTCCAACAGAACATTTTCATTTCCATCATCGCGAGGCGGCGTTCATTCAGTTTTAGATTGGCTAGTACTGAGGACCGTAGAAGGGACAGGACGGACGACACGGCGATAAGTTTTGGATTTGAGAGTCAATCTTCTTTGTGATTGTCTCTCAAATCCAAAGTTGTGGAAACCACTTCATTCAAGTTGCGCTAAAGCGTGAAACAGTTTCGTCGACAGAGGCACGAAGCGATTTCAATATACCTCCCACAGTTTGAACGTCACATTTCGGAGCATGGTAGTATGGCGAAGCGAACAATTGAATGCACGGAAATGCGAATCGCGTTGGCTATTCGCTGATGAAAATTATTTTTCTATGTAATTGCAGTGAGTGTAGACATTTCAAAAATTTTTTTTTAAGAAATGTTGCTTTGATTTATGAATAAAATTTTGTTTTCAAAAGAAAACAACCTTGAAATCAAATATAAAAAGCTACTGCAAATTGGTGACTCCAAGTGTAAATTGAAGTATGTGCATGAAGCGGAATCTCAACCGCGGTTGTTCTCGGAGAACTTCTGCTTCAATCACTACATTTATTGCACAAGTATTTGGACTTGACTGACTAGGCTGACCCTGACCAATGTGCGAGGCCAGATAAAAGCAGCAGGATCACTCTCAAGACCATTCGACATCAACAACGGTCTACGACAAGGGTCTACGATGCGCTATCATGCGTCCTCTTTAACCTGGCCCTCGAGAAAATGATCCCTGATGCTGAGGTAAATGCAAGAGGTACGATCCTCTTCAAGTTCACCCAACTACTGGCCTATGCTGACGATATCGACATCATGGGAAGAACCACCCGAGAAGTACAAACTACCTTCATCCAGATCGAGTAGGCGGCGATTGAGGCGAGATCTTGGGCTGTACATCAATGAAGGCAAGACAAAATATATGGTGGCAACGTCAGCACCGAAGACGAATCAACCAACAACATCAAACCGCACTGGTCAAACACGAAGAAGAATAAGGATAGGAGAATACAACTTTGAGACCGTTGATAATTTCTCCTATCTAGGGTCGAAAATCACAACCGATAACAGCTACGATGATGAAATCCGCGCACGGTTGTTGTCAGCCAACAGAGCCTATTTCAGCTTACAAAAACTGTTCCGCCCGAAACATCTCACCATAGGGTCAAAGCTCTTATTGTACAAGGCTATGATCCTGCCAGTCCTCATATATTCCTCGGAAACTTGGGTTCTTAGCAAGAACAATTGCGAACTCTTGGCCGCGTTTGAGAGAAGAATCCTCCGAAGAATTTTTGGCCTCCTACATGAGGATGGACGATTTCGTAGCCTACACAATGACGAAATCTATGAACGATACCATGACCGTCGGTTGTGAATAAAATCCGGCTGAATAGGTTACGGTGGGCGGGTCACTTAACCCATATGGATGAGGATGATCCCACCCGGAAAGTCTATAAGGGCAATATCTATGGTAGAAAAAGAAGACGAGGCAGACCCTGCCCAAGATGGAGCGATGGCGTAGACATCGTAGAGATCAAGACGCCAAACAGCTTTTAGCGATATCGAACTGGTGGACCTCGGCGCAAAACCGGGATGTCTGGAGCTTCTTATTGAAGCAGGCCTAGACCGGCTGCCGGTTGTTGCGCCGTTGATGATGATGATTTGGACTTACCCGAGGGCTTCCCCAGATCCTGGATGAAACCTGCGCCTCGCAAGGACGCGACTCAGGACTTTCTGCGGAGTATTTTGTACCGTCGCTTGACTTCAACGCTTCTCTCAGCTGATGAAATTCAGAAGTGGTCGTACGAGATATACGATGTGGACAAGTGACAGTGAAATTCAGTTTGAATAAAAAGTACTCCAGTTTTGATTACAAAAAGAGAAAGATGTCCAGTGAAGAGGATCGTTTGCGAAACTGGCACTTGGAATACAGGGAGTAGTTTTTAGTAAAACAAGTTATCGAGCATCGTTCACAAATTATCGACACAAAGGCTACTAAGGTCGAAGAATGAGCAACCTTGAGCGGATTTTTTGTATGTATTGTTAGGGCAATTAACCAGTTAGTTTCCTTTTATTGTTGTTTTTGTCCAAATAGAATTTAAATTTTTTATCATCTTAAAAAAATAAACATAAATATAAGAATGCCGCAAGAGACGGCGCAGGACCGTTTTCCTCCTCCTCCGTTCGTTCTGTCTGCTCTTTTCTGCGCTCGTTCCATTTGCCTGTAGTTGCCGCTGGGGATGTCTACCGATAGAATAGAGTCGAGTCCTCGGTAACTGTCGCGCCTGTAGGGATACCATCGTTTTGGGGTAGGAGCCCGACAGGGCATTTCCCCCAGCTCGAGGCCCGATTTACTTTCGCAGGCGTCACAATAGACACCATTCACTTCAAAAGTGCGCTGGTCGGTGTAATGAAGAGAAAGTTGAGCTTGTCTCCAGCGGGAGTGCCGGCGACCGCTACCCTAAATGCTGCACCAGATCACTTCACGATTTACGACCCGTTGAGCCGGCTGTACGTTGACCCCATAACTTCTTCAAAAATACCGCAAAATCGCTATCGTGTATAGTCTCTCCGAGCTCGTTAAACATGATATTCAGCGGGATCCCAGATTTTTTCTAAAGTGAACCATTACCATCTCAAAAGCTCGCAGTTGTGCGAAAAGAGTTCTAAAACCTTCTTAAGAATAGTATTTACAGATCTTTAGGTGGCTGTTGATCTTCATCACTACACATGGTCCCCAAAACCAGACAAGTAGAGATATTGTGGCAAGTACAGATCTGTAAACCATAAAATTCTTGCAGACCGATACCCGATTCCACTCGTCCACGATTTTACGCACTTTATCGCAAACCAAATCCCCAAGAGTGGGCGAGTAGTACAAAGCCATCTTTTGACCACCCGGGACCACAAATCATAGCCGAAGAAGAACGAAGGAATTGGAGGAGTTTGGGTATGACTGTTGTTAGGACCTACCTCAGTCTATCAAAATCTGAACGTAAAACGATATTGTATCCTACGATCCCAAGAATTTGTTGGGAACAGCAAATTAGACAATCTTGGAATGAACCCGGGGCTTTGGGAACTTTCACTTGTAGCAGCTCAGACCGAAAACTGGCTATTGCGCCGTCGATGAGTATAGCAGCATAGAGAAACCTTTGATGCAGAATAGTCTCAACTTGATTTCAGTTTTATGCTACTGGATTTTAGAACAAATATCCGGGAAATGATACCAACACCCGGTGAAACCACGGACAGACCTATACTCAAGTTGAGCACATTCCTCTATCAAAAGCATTCTCGACCTTAAATAATACAATTGACAAGGGACAGGGGAAATATAATGTGAATTTGGTATGACGCTGAATTGCATTATTGGTCAAATATAAATCAGAAGTATCTAAAGTATGGAATTGTCAGTTGTCAGGTAAACTGACGTACTGAAATGAAAGTTCGGTTCCTATAGAAAGTACTGGTGACTTCTCTAATATAGATGTTCTAACTAACGTACATATGTATCTTCCATCGTTACATTTGGGTTGTCTTCTTCTGAGGTTTGAAAAGATTTGAACGAGGACGGACCGATAGTGTAAAATAGCAGTCTTGGCATGAAATAAGTGTACCCTGCATCTTTTTTGTTCTTATGATAAGGACCATGTCCGTTTCTTAACCAGAAGGTCATTAAAACCCAACATGAACCGGAAAGTAGCTTCTTTTTCCTTTACCAATACCGTCTGCTAAAAATAGGTCTCTGGCTCACGAAGTATTGTTTCCTGCAAATAGATGATGTTTGGAATTCTTCTGAAAGGCATTGGAAATGATCTAACCAGTTAGCTTTGATGCAAGGCTGTAGAGCATCAGTTACTATGAAAACTCAATTAGGAGCATACACGAGTCCATAGTACACCAGAAGCCAGATTTTTCCTCTTGCATCAAATGAGGTATCGTTGGAAGAGTGCATCTCGTACTTTGTACTACTCTGTCACTACTGCAGTCACCACGAATTTCGTCAATGGTGCTAACGTTGACCTTACGGATTCTGTCATCGGGGGTATGATGTTTGCCTGGAACTATAACTTATGGGATTTTTTTCTGACAACTACTCAATTACCAGTCGAAAATCAGAAGCTGAGCGCTCCAGCTGTGAAAGATTTTGTGTATTTCTTGTGTAAGAATATTTGAGTGGACGTTTGTACCATTTGTGCTTAGCTCATAGTGTATGTGCGTATATTTTGTAAGACCATTCATTTTAGTATGACATTCAAAGTCTTAGATTGCTGTAAATTTGCACAAAGCCGGGAACTATGACCTGTTATGCGATTAGCTTTGTTAGTAATATTGCGAATCCTACCAAACTTGGTATCACGTTCTGTATTATGGCATATACCATTGCAAAGCATTCATGATTCTAGGATGAACTTAAAGAGGGGTTTTCAATTAGTTTCTACAAAATAGTACTATAATACACTTTTACAAGCTTTATTTAAATAGATATCGGTATGGACAACAGCCCAGACCACGTATAAGGACCCTTTTCCATTTTTTTAAATTTGTTCGTTGGACCAATTTTTGAGAACGGTTCTACGAAAGAAATTATCAATCCCCCACACCCCGATTTTGCCTCAAATGTCAAAAATGGATTGGAAAGTATTAATTGGGACCTTTCAGTTCGATGAAAAAAAATTTACACCAATCTTTTGCATGTATCGAAACTCAATGTACAACGGTGTTACTGACTGCATGCAAGGTCATTCAGTGAACTTGTTTAACACAAAACATTAAATTGATCGACAGTTCCAGACGTGTCAACTGTATAAGGCAGTTAAATTTTTTGGTCTTTGGTAATGTCATGATTTCGAAATCAGTAAATTCAAAGTTAAGGATATACTTCTAGGAAGGCTCCCCTTGGAAAGGATCCTCTTTTTGAAGATGGGTTTAGGATATAACGTGGTTTCAGAAGACGTGGTTACGCGTGCATAAAGTGAGGGCATTTCTCCCATTCGATATTTCGCAGATTTTTCGCGACGTAAGAGTCAAACGCAGATCTAATCTTGAATTTAATCACAAATTTACACTTAGTAAACATCTTGCCATTTCCTCTTCTTTCGATAGATCTAGATATCATATTTTCATCCCAGATTCAGAAATACCACTGTAAAATTCAGAATGGTTTTGGTGGCTAGACGGATTTTTATTCTAAACCAGCACTGACTGTCAAAATTATATTTTAACTATTTAAAATGCAACTTAGGTTACCTTCACTTTATGCGGAAATAATTTCCTTTAAAAGGATATTGATCTGCCTTGAAAGGTCCAATCCGCAAAGCTTTCATTTACTATTCTAAATCAAAAATTAGTGGTTTTATACCAAATGCCGTTGACGCGTTTTCAGCTGCCATAAAAATGTTTGCCTACGCTAACCAATTTTAGTTTAAATTTTGAACCATGATTCACTTTGAATAAACAACATTCAAAAGCGCTTGCCAATCGCAAAAAAAGCACAGGGTTAGCAGCCCTGGATATATTCAGTGCATGCGTGTCTGATATGAATGCGGGTAAATATTTAATGGGACAACACATTGTTAAAGTTCTTTTGAATATTCGGTCTGTTGTGCGATTCTATACGGCTAAAGGGTGATTTTCATGGAATCCCATTCAAAAGCGGCGTCGAAGCTTTTCGCCATCTACCATAACAGCATCAAATCTGAAATGCCTTCGGCGATAACATTGCTATCTGAACTTCTGTTGACAGATATATTGGCATATGGCCATTTCGTTCATTATTAACAATAAAGGACCAATCCCATTCACTGGAGCACAGAATGATACTTTTTGGACCGAGCTATTATTGTTTTAATGTAGATTGGAAAACGCTCTGGGGTTGAGTTCATCCCAACCGTGAGAATTTGCACATACTGTCATTAAAGGATTGCTTCACAGTAAAGTCGTCCTGACTTCGCAGAATTAAATTCAGATGGACGGCACGCCTAAAAACTGAACCTTAAACCCCAAACCACAAAAGGCAACATTCTGCTGTGGGATTGCAATTTTTTTATGCTTCATCTTTTTTTCGGGTCATCGTTTGAATTTGCCCTGCGAGAACTTCATTAAAATATTGTGAGAAGAAAATCCTTAAGCAAAGGAGAAAAGAATAAAAGCTGACGAACTGGCAAGGCTATGATATGAGTGCGGAAAAAATTTCATTTCATTTCGTTTGAATGGTGCAAGTACTGATACTTCATTAGTATGCAATGAGCTTCTAGCGTTATCTCCGCTATTCGCAGGATGTTTCTTAACAAAAAGTCGTAGGAACAAAAAACCAACCAAGCACTGAGACTGGCATCCTCACCACATCAGCAACAGCACTAGCACTGCAAGAAATGCAAGTGGGATGATTGCAATGAATTTGGCTACCCCAAAGAATTTTGAGCAAATGCAATAAAAGATACCCGAGAACAAATTAGCACAATATGCTCGGATGCTAAGATCCTTCTTTACACTAGTGGCATCAACTCTTTATATGTTTCGAGGAAAAGATTTTTCTGTTGGGCAAATACAAACCCTTCAGGACGCTTTACTTCGTACTCGTAATTTGAAATCGTGCAGCTTGTAACAAATAAGTTGCACAGATACTTTTTTGCTTAGAAGGACGGATGTGTTTCAGGAAAAGAAGGGTTGCTTCCAGTCAATCAGAAGAAATGTGGATGTGATCCTTTCTGTTGGTTCTCTCTTGCAGAATTTGATCAGGGAGAAAGTTGTGAAAATTTGAACTATAAACTATCTTTTAAGAAGATTATTCTTCATATGACGATATTGGTTTCTCTATCATTTGCAGCTCTGCTGTGATAATGACACACTAAATTTAGAACGGAGAAATTACTCAGAGTATTTCCCACATGCACGACCAAAGTGGATTCAAATATTTTTGGTCTCTATTGCTCTTTCCCCGGACACCGCCTTGTCGTAGGGCGTGGCCTGCTGCAGTTCTACTAAGAGTATCCGACAGATGAAAACAGAAGACTCTAAATACAAGCAACCCAATTACACGATTTCTGAAGAGCCTATCAGGATCATTCTCCACTTCAGTGGAAAGTCTCAAATTAGTGCCTACGGTGCGATCAGCCAAGAAGCTGAGAGTCACACTAGACGAAGGAGACTCTTCCGTTAGCAATTTTTAGTATATATTAAAGTACATTTATGTCTATAAGCATGACAACGTCTTTTCCTTTCTGCTAGCAGTAAGGAAGGCAAAGTAGCAATATTACCATTAAATGTTAAATTAAATTGGTTTACCGAAATCTGTGTAGGACCAAGACCTTCTTCGATGAGGGATTCTAAAACTGAGAGCCTGCGTTCTTATATCAAATTTGTTAGAAGCAACCATCATCATTATTATCAACGGCGCAATAACCGGTAACCAGTCTAGGCTTGCTTCAATAAGGAACTCCAGACATCCCGCTTTTGCGTCGAGGTCCACCAATTCGATATCCCTAAAAGCTGTCTGACGTCCTGGCCTACGCCATCGCTCCATCTTAGGCAGGGTCTGCCTCATCTTCTTTTTCTACCATAGGTATTGCCCTTATAGACTTTCCGGGTGGGATCATCCTCATCCATTCCGATTAAGTGACCCGCCCACCGTAGCCTATTGAACCGGATTTTATCCACAACCGGACGGTCATGGTATCGCTCATAGATTTCGTCATTATGTAGGCTACGGAATCGTCCATCCTCATGTAGGGGGCCAAAAATTTTTCGGAGGATTCGTCTCTCGAACGCGCCTAAGAGTTCGCAATTCTTCTTGCTTAAAACCCAAGTCTCCGAGGAATACATGAGGACTGGCAAGATCATTGTCTTGTACAGCAAGAGCTTTGACCCTACGGTGAGAAGTTTCGACCGAAACAATTTTTGTAAGCTGAAATAGGCTCTGTTGATTGCCAACAACCGTGTGCGGATTTTATCGTCGTAGCTGTTATCGGTTGAGACTTTCGACCCTAGATAGGAGAAATTATCAACGGTCTCAAAGTTGTAGTCTCCTATCTTTAATCTCCCCGTTTGACCAGTACAGTTTAATGTAGTTAGTCCGCCAGTTTTCGGTGCTGACCTTGCCACCATATATTTTGTCTTGCCTTCATTGATGTGCAGCCCAAGATGTCGCGCCGATCGCCGCCTGCTCGACCCGGATGAAGGTAAACTGTACAGCTCGCGTCGTTCTTCTCATGATGTCGATATCGTTACTATAGGCCAGTAGCTGGGTGGATTTAAACAGGATTGTACCCCTCAAATTTACCTCAGCATCACGGATTACTTTCTCGAGGGCCAGGTTAAAGAGAACGCATCATAGGGTATCCCCTTTTCGTAGACCGTTGTTGATATTGAATGGTCTTCAGAGTGATCCTGCTGTTTTTATCTGGCCTCGCACATTGGTCAGGGTCAGCCTAGTAAGCCTTATCAATTTCGTCCGGACACCGAATTCTCTCATGACCGTGTACACGTTTACCCTGGCTGTGCTATCATAGGAGGCTTTAAAGTCGATGAAGAGATGAAGCAACTGATGTCCACATTCCAACAGTTTTTCCATAGCTTGCTGCAGCGAGAAAATCTGATCTGTTGCTGATTTGTGGGCGTATGGGGCTATCCGGCCAAGCAAGATAGCGGAGAATATCTTATAGATGGTACTCGGCAGCGTGATACCTCTATAATTACTGCATTGTGTGATATCTCCCTTTTTATGTATGAGACAGATAATGCCTCGTTGCCAATCGTCAGGCATTGATTCGCTGTCCTACACCTTGAGCACAAGTTGATGAACCGCTTGGTGTAATTAGTCGCCTCCATATTTATCTAATTCGGCTGTAATTCCATCGGCTCCTGGCGATGATTTTTTAGCCGATGAATTGCACGGACTGTTTCTCCTAAACTTGGTGGTGGCAGTATTTGTCCGTCGTCTTCAGTTGGCGAGACCTCCAACTCGCCGATGTTCTGGTTGTTCAGTAGTTCCTCAAAGTACTCAACCCATCGCTCTAACATGCCCATTCTGTTGGAAATCAGATTTCCCTCTTTGTCTCGGCAGGATGAGCATCGAGGTGAATAAGGTTTCATCCTACTGACTTGTTGGTAAAACTTCCGCGCCTGGTGCGGTTGCTTTTTGTACTTTTGTAGTTCACGGACTTGTTGGTTTTCCCAGGCTACCTTTTCCCGTCCGTAAAGTCACTTCTCCGCTCGACGAAGTTCGTGATAAGTCTCTGCGCGTGCCCGCGTTCTTTGAGAATGCAACATTACTCGGTATACGACATTCTTCCGTTCCGTTGTTAGCGTACATTCATCATCAAACCAACCGTTCCGACTCCTTTTGCGGCTGTGGCCAAGTATCTTTGTGGCCGTATCAACGATAACGTTCCGTGTTCCGGAGGGCTGTGTTGTGAATGGCTTCGGTATTCACTTTCACTTGGTTTTCAGAGGGAATTATAGGTGGTGTCGTAATTCGAGCTCGAAGCACTATGTCAGCGAGATAGTGGTCCGAGTTTATATTGGCACCCCTATATGTTCTGACATTCATCAAGGCTGAGAGGTGGCAGCGTTCAATCAGCACGTGGTCAATTTGGTTGAAAGTGGTCCCCTCTAGGAAGGCCCACGTATGTAAGTGGACCGCTTTCCGCGCAAACGAGGTACTTCCAACAACCATTTCGTGCGATACTACTAACTAAGTAATCCGCAGTCCGTTATCATTGGTATCCCTATGTAAACTATTGGAGCCGACGTATCGCCTGCATACGGGATCTGTCCCTACTTGACTCTTGAAATCTCCAAGTATGATTTTGATATCATACTTGGGACAGGCATCGACGGTCCGCTCAACTACCTCGTAGACGGTTTCCTATTCTGCGGTCTCCTCTGCAGGCGTGAATGTTTATGAGGCTTATATTTCTAAACTTGCCTCGCAATCGCAGAGTGCATTGCATTTTGCTTTTTTTTTGAGAGCCGATAACAGCAGGTTTCATTTTTTGCCTAACTAAGAAACCTGGTTTACTGGATGGCCACGATAATATATCGTGAAACGGTGAATGTCTTAAATCGTGATGCAAAATTATTTGGAAAGAGGAGGGAACATTGATGTTGAAAATTCCAAGGAAGGGAGGCAAAAGTTTCTAAAAGTTTCTAAAACTTTTGCCTCCCTTGCGAAGCAAATAAATGTAAAAAAAATTTTAGCAAAAATTAAAACTGCCTGTGGCAACCTAGCACCTTACAAACTCTTTAGATTCAAGTCCTTACGAGAAATAAAACAACCCCAAGTGCAAGTTATTTCTGAAAAATCAACATAGGCACCACGCCAAACACCGCATTCAGTGGATTACAGAGTGTGAAAAAATGGTTTTTTAACCCATTATTGGCCAAAATTAGAAAATAATAAAAACCATCTTTATTTTTTGCACTTTTTGTTTTATTTGAATTAAAACTAAGATAAAAATGGCATGTTCAGATTGTTTTTATAATTGGTTATCACTTTATACAGGTTGGGTCGTATACGACCCGACGGCCTTATTTACTACCTAACGTGTGTGGAACAACTTAAAACATTCCCGGTGAAGATACGCTACACATTGTTCCCACAAATATAGTGTTTCGTTGTTGCATATCCTACACCTGCTTCGAGAATCCGAACGTTGTCTAATGATCATGTGTCCCACGTTGTCGTATCTTGCACATGAAATAGACTGCATTCTAAGGTTAGGGTTTGGGGGTTTTCTACCCCTGGTGTGACAAATTTTGTAAGTCCAAGCACAATGTCAGTAATAAAATCAATCAGCGGCATTTAGTCATTGTTGAGAGGTCAATGTATTTTCCAGCCATTTACCACTGAATTTCCCAGGAAATTGATAAACAATGGCCACCACCATTTTTTGTTCCTCACTATAATCTGATTGTTGGTCATATACCGGTTGTATTCAGCGATCATTTGGGGTTGATCAATGGTTATTTTTTTTTTCGCTGGCCTTGGAAATCGTGTAGCCTTATTTAGGGGCTCAATATTTGTGCAGTCACTTGCAACCACGACCGGGGAGTTATCGTGCTACTTGACGACTAACAGATTGGATTTTGGATCGTACGCCGAATCATACGTTTCTATTTCCCTCTTCTTCAGTTCTGTAACGTTACCTGAGGCACAACAATTTTTCTCGAGCAGCTTATTAAAAAGTTGGCGTGTTTTTTGGCTGCTCAACAACAGTCAGAAATTGCAAAACAATATTGCCATCGGGTCCCAGGTCAGACGGAAATAAATTGAAATAAGTATCCATCTTGAGAGCACAATCACCAAGTTTTGAAACCAAAGCATATTGGCTTACGTTTCATAAACATTTTTACAGTATGTCGACCAAAAAATGGAATTGTGGCACGACAGGATTCGCGGGATTCGAAATTTATTTCGAATGTTACGAATACGAGCGGGTAGATGGCGCACCGGAGCTCTCCACGTTTTTTAGAACTCGCCACTGGAGTGGAGAGCTAGCCGTGAGAATGTGCAGTTGGTTGGGGGCAGAAAGACCGCATGGAGAAGAAGTAAGAAGTGTACGAATAAGTTTTCAACATTTCCAATTCGATCTTAAGTGAAGTTATTTTCAGCCGCTGCTGAATAAATGGATCCGTGCATAAATAAAACTTAAGGATTTCTTGTGTTCGGCCCCAGTAAAGACTAGGACTGGATTAGTTCAGAATCATCTCTTCATCTATCGAAAGCCTCCCAGAGAAAATCCCAAACTTCATGAAATTGATGGTTAAGCTATCAAAAAGTGGACGTAGTTTTGCAAACTTATCATTTTTGTTCAAGTCATTGTTGTACGCGAAATGTGAATTCTTTTTATAGCTCTGAATCGATTTCTACTCATTGTTTCTCTGACGAATTCTACGTGTTTGTCCTTATTTTTAGACCAGTACATTTGTAGCTGAGGCAATTTATGGTAACCGATAAGGACAACTATTCCGGTAAAAGTAGAGTCGTTCTTTTGAGCAGTATATCTCATTGATTCATCAACTGTCATAGTTATGATTGTATAACTCATAAGACAAGGAAAACAATTCGAATGGCGACAAACCTTCACAGCTTTGAAGCTTATTCCTAGATTCGACGTCAGTAATATCTTCAAACACAACCATATTGTCACGAGCAGAATTTTTTTCACAGGAAATATGTTCATTTACTTTTTTTGGCCTTTTGGTCTTGAAAGGGCAACACCGCAATATTGTTCACTACGTTTTTTTAGAAATAGGGTTTTTATTTTGGGATTTCTTACGTTTGAGGGGTGTATATGAGATGGAAGGGGAAAGCTCTCTTATCTTCACTTGATTATGTTGTTGAAATGCTGGTGCCACCTTGGTGAGAATGGATTTCAAAATTTCCAGCTACATCTCTAGCAAAATCAGTGTCCCGCTCTCGATAATATCTTCGTCGATATTTTCTTCTGTTAGTTGGTCTACATCAGGAGGAATGTAGACACCATCACTTTCGTCTGAATTACTACTAATCCATCGTTTTTCAAAAAGTAACTTTATTTTCCATAATTTAGACTTTGATACAATAAACAAAATATGAAATAACGGTAGGAAATGATGTATTTGATTATTTTAAAAATAGTCAAAAATGATGATCGGGATATTCACCAAACTAGGCGTATGTTCTTCAGTCCTCACTGCACTAGCATTGCATCTGAGTATTAGAAATTTTTTATTGCATTGTTTGATACATTCGATTAACTATACCATTAAAAAGCACAACTGGAAAATTGAGAAAAAACGGTAAATCTGGGGGTCGCATACGACCCCTTGGCCAATAATGGGTTAAATAAAAGAAAGGGAGTTTAGACTGTCCTGGCCCCTCGACCTGTTAATGACATTAGAAAGGAAGATTTCCGGATGTCGGAATAAAGTGGGTATAGACCATAAAACCGTTTGGAACCATTTGCAGAAGGTTGGATTCCTAAAAGGCTGGATGTTTGGGTGCCACAGGAGTTGACACAAAAAAAAATCACTTGGACCGAATCAACGCCTGCGATGCACTCCTGAAACGGAACGAATTCGACCCATTTTTGAAGCGGATGGTGACTGGTGAGCAAAAGTGGATCACGTACGTCAACCTCAAACGAAAAAAATCGTGGTCGAAGCGCAGCGAGCGGGTCCAAACCATCGCCAAGCCCGGATTGACAGCCGGGTGTGGATTGGAAGGAAATCATCCACTATGAGCTGCTCATCTATGGCCAGACCCTCAATTCAGTCCTCTACTGTAAGCAATTCGACTATTTGAAGCAGGCGATTGACTAGAAGCGGCCAGAATTGGTCAATAGAAATCGTGTTGTGTTCCACCAGGACAACGCTCGGCCTCAAACATCTTTGATGACCCGCGAGAAGCTCGGATGGGATGTCCTATGGCACCCACCGTATAATCCGAACCTGGCACCAAGTGATTACCATCTCTTCCGGTCCATGCAAAACGCCCTTGGTGCTACTAAGTTGGCCTCAAAAGAGGCTTGCGAAAAGTGACTGTCTGATTTATTTTCAAATAAGGGGGGAATAATGAAGTTGTCTTCTAAATGGTAACAAGTTTGTGAACAAAACGGCGCATATTTGACTTAAATCGGATAATTCAAAGTATGGTAAATAAAGCGTCAAATTTCGATCACAAATACGACACTTCTTTTTCCTCAACCCAATATATAAATGTTATAATTTTTCAAATCTGCGTTTATACGTATATGCCCCAGTATATGCATGTATGTTATGTTTGGAAATATATAAAGGTGTACTTTGAATTATCAGCTATGCACGAAAAGAAACATATACATAAAGAGTTTCTCACATAAGATGAACACAAAACCTTTAGTTCCCGAAAGGTCGACTTGCTTTAATAAACCACCAAACCAAAAAGCATTATGATGAGCATTATGAAATTATGATTTGTGTTATTGGGAGAATATGCCCCCTTAGTATGGAGCCCCGGTAAATTTTCGAAATGAAGTAATATTCAGCCATCACCAACAGTGGACGCATTTTAAAACGTAGATTTTATATAAGAGCAGTATTATGAATTTTTACATAAATTGTTTGAAAAGTTTCAAAATCAGTCCTACCCGACTTAAGTTCATATTTTTTGACTTCTCAGTCACCACGCATCATCTTTTAAACCAATGGAAACAAAAGAGCAAAACATCCATGACTGGGATGCGAGTGCGAAACTCGAGAAAGTGGCCCTAATTTATCTTAGCGATAGCATCAAATCATTACTCATCAAAAATTTGCCATATTTACTTCAAATACGAAAGGTCAGCCTCTTATGCCCATTTTGCCAAACACTTGTTGAACTCCCCTGGTTTTACTCACTTTTCTCGTGATACGGACGAATAAAGAATTACACTTAACACTATTCCAATGACGAATATGTTTCACTTCCGCACTTTTCATTCACCATTAACATAACGAGGGCGCGGTGATATCGGCCTGACAACATCCTGCGAAAGTGACTCACTTCCTCACGTTCACTCCATTATTCGCTCAATAATGTTATGCTACGAGCCTCATACAATATGTAAGGCGCTTTACGTGCAGAAGGGGAAACATATATTAGCTATTCGTTCGCGCTGAATGCAGAAACAGTTTAATCCTTCCTCAACGTTTGTAAGAAACAACTGAGGCAAGTAGAGGATATCCTTCCCTTTGTTTTTGTCGCATTATTTCATGATTCGCTACATACCCTTTAGTTTGGGTTGATAGTGCTTGCAGGTGTAGCGTATGGAAATATGAATAAATCTCAGGTCTATAACGTGCCGATTTATGGTATATTTGGACGAATTAATCATCCAATCATCATTCAATTAAATATATAAAGCCAAAATGGATAGTGATAAATGTACAAATAATGTGTCACTGGAATGGAAAATGCAATTTATAACTAAAGTCGGACATGACATATATAAGATAGCAAAATAAAAACTTACGTAGATATCATAAAACACTGAAGGTACCTGTGTATGTGTATAATTATACATACATATTCGTATATACTAGACTATATCAAGCAGATACAAGGAATCTCAATTTCTACGAAAAACAAAACTCATCTGTTGCATTTTCTCTCCTGGGTTGAATTTTCAAGACGACTGAATACAGGAAGGAAACAGCAGACTTTCACACTTTCACTAAAAATATGATTTCGATTTTCAGTGGAAGTCATGCATATAATCTAATCTTTTTGAACATGGGATGACATGTGAGAAACGGCTGAGATGAATTTCTAAGATTATTTGAAACGATTTCTGTTGGTATTGCCGCGGGTAGGCGAAACGTTATAAAGGACATTCTGATGTTCGTGCTTTCTATGATACACTGTAGCCTTCCAATTCATTCATGATTCTAAGAAATTTGTATTTCTTTTTTTCTTTTTTTTCACCAAAAGGATTTACATCAATTCAAAGCAAATAGCAGTCGATAGTTTGTGGTTTTTTTAATAAAAATCCTTTTTATTTTTGAGATCGATCCAGGCTCTAGAATTATTACCTAGTACTATACAATCAGCAAAAATGCTCTCTAGTTCCCCTTTAGTGTTTCATATTACTCAACTATAACACTGATATTCTGCAATTTCTTAGGCTGCAAGCGTTTAACTTGCTACAACCTGAAGCCGACCTTTTGGTCGTTTCCCATGAACTTCGATGTTCATACTAAACTTGCCAAGTGGATTATCATCAATGCAAATCACGCGACCATACCATCGTAATTTTTTCAGGATCCATTTCCATTTCGGTTGTGATCGTGGCTTTCTACGCCACTAACCCAGCGAAAAATCTCCGTCTCCAACACCGCAAGGTCTCGTTCATTGTCTTTTATAGTCGGCGAAGAGTTTGAACCATAGAGGGCGACAGATGAACAACACTGTGGTAAATTCTCGATTTGAGGCATTCGCTAATACGTCGAAGCTTGAAGCAATATCATAACGCAGTTTAACAATGGTGGATAGCATTCACGCGAGATATTTGCTCATTTCTGGGCAGGTTATTACCACTGACAGTGATTGTACCTGTTTCATTGGAATCGATCGTCTATTTTATTTATATTTATATATTTTTGAAGAAGTTGCTCGACATAATTTTTGCTACGAGACGTTAGGAAAACATCATCTGCATAAAGCAATATATAGAACACTGGACGTTGGATGTCCTATGTGACAGGGTCCATAACAGGAAGAAAGGGGAATAGGGAGAGGGCGCTTCCTTGATGAATACCAAGAGAGACCTGAAGCAGCTTCGATATATCGATAACAGTTCCAACTTTACTTTTCGACCCACGGTAAAGCAATTTAACCTGCCGCACTAATTCTTTAAATATTGCAATGCTTCTCGCGATGATTCTTCACGAGTAATCAGGCAGCGTATTTCCTCAGTTCTTAACAAACCAGGTTTGATTCACAGTTATTTGAACGATTTCGCGAATAGATTGTCAAGAATGCGTTTAAAAAAGTTTCCTGGTAAAGAACAGCAAGCAAACTAGACGTAAATTAAACATTCCCCTGGACTGACTTTATTTTGCTGTATGCACATGTTGTCGTCAGCCTTTTCAGTCACATGACCATAAACATCGCCCGCAAAGACGATATAGTTAAATGCAGACACGTTACAGTTGAACTACCAAAATAAAGAAGTTTGTAGCCTTTTTTTGCTGTGTGCGCATTCTGTGACGGAGTTTTTGCGACCGCCAATATTTGAAGTGCAGACTCGTATTTGTTTTGCTCAGAATAATTTACTCACGCCCTGATGCCGTTCATGGGTCAAAAACTCGTGCCCATTTCCCCAAGACCGGGGGCCCGACCTGTCTTTTCACCTCAGGTGAACGCCATAGCATTTCTTCAAGGTTTTGAATTTAACACTATCATTTTTAAGATTTTGTGTAAAATAAAATTTTATTAAAATCGGTTTACTGCCTGTCTGTCTGTCTGTCACCCGCATTTTCCTCTAAGGCGATTGACTCCAAATTGGGTGGAAAGATGGGAACTGCGGGCGTTCACACATGCAGTGAATTACATCCTTCTATGTCGAATTGAAAGGGGGGGCCCCACACATGCAAAAGAGGGATGTACATTTTTTCCACCAAATAGGTGCAATAGGGGTATCAAATGAAAGGTCTCCATTAAAACCTTCTGATGTGTTAGTTTTCACATTAGTTGGAAAGGCGGGGAGTGCCGCCAATCTTGGGCGAGCGCAATGCTGACCACATTCCCTCCTAGAGGGTTCTGTAATCCTGTAGTGTGCCGTTACGGTATTGAACGAAGTGCTCTAACACACTTTAAGGCCCTGATCCAATATGGATTGTTGCGCCAACGATTATTATTATTATAATAGGTAAAAATTTCCGTTTCTGTACAAATTCGAGACTTTGAATATCAATATCATGCGAAAGTGGATATTCTCGCATAATATATGCATATTTTAAATGGTTCTAATCGGACAAATGTCCACTCAAATTCTGTTATAAAAGAAATACACAAAACCTTTCTTACCTGAAGCGTCCAGCTTACGGTTTCCCGAATTTTTATTTTTAATGACATTCAATGCGTTTTCTTGGTCGAGATGTCCCGGGACCTGTCACCGAGAGAGATCAGGTAGAATTTAGCATAGTAGAATAACTGTTACTGGTCCTTATCTTTTTCTCTAATTTCAGCAATTTATTCCAGTTTTACTGAGTGTAGCACACAGTATGTTGCTTCAAACCGTACTCTTTTCACTAGGCCAGGGACTAGCATGCTATGTAAATAACATAGTACCGCATTTACTCTTCTTAAATCGGCGACCTAGTCTCATTGTACTTAAGTTAAGGTTACTTAATTTGGCATAGCCTCACACAACGTGTGGTAAGGGTTAGCGGACCTGGCGAGGTGATGAACCCACCCTGTTGCTTCGGGTGGGGGGATCCTCCTCCGTGCACTAGAAAATGTGCTAACAGAAATCGAAACTAAGGTATAACAGCAGACGCCGAGGGCTGCGTGGCCTATGGGGAGCTTGGTCGGATTCTCAGCACCTTGGAATTTTACGCTAGTGCTACGTAGTTCGTAATGTGAATGCAATGAGCATGTCACCCTACTTACTTGAGTGCGATACTTATATTCAGTGTTTTGGGTTGCAGTAAATTTATACAAAACAAAGAAATCTGAGCTCCTATAACTTTGAGAATAATTGTATGATTCTCACTAAACGGCTGTCATTCTTCACATTATAATCTATATTACTGTTAATTTTCTCTAGAATAAATTTAAAGTGATTTCGACCGTACAGCTTTAGATTTTTTTTTTCAGATTTGGTTGCGTTGAGAATGGCTCCGAAAAGGAAATGATCACTTTGGAATCGCCACACACCTTACCTTTACAACAAATGTCACAGTTAATGTATGGGGATCCTCTTCAAACTGGACGTAGAGTGATGTAACCCACTGCACGCAAAAGCGTTCACAGTTAATATCTCCTCACCAAGTTTCATGTCACACGCCGCCATTGCTTTTGAGAAACAGACAGATAGAAAATCAACCGATTTTAATAAGGTTTTATTTCGCACAAAACCTTAAGAAGAGGTGTTGATGGCAGAGGCATCGTCGGCAAACGAGGTGCTCGCATCTAGTCAGAAGACAGTAGCTGTCGGGGACAGTACAGTCGGCGTCAGCCGTAGCACAGCTGCGCTGAAACCAACAACAAGGCCGGTATTTTCTTCGAGCGCTATGAAAATAATCACGCCAAATATCAGTTCATTGTCGAAGAATACAACAACACACGTTTGGGAAACCAGCAAAAGACGAATCCTACCGCGTTAAAATACAATCGATTTTAAGATAAAATCGAACTTCAAAACAGGCGGAGCAGATTGTGCAGGTAAGCAGCAACAGCCGGGCTGGGGCTGGCGGAAAGTAATTCCGATGGCAGCAAACTTGGACCGGAGGTGTAGACCATTGTTGAGACTGGGCTATCGGAGATGGTTATTCAGCATCTCCTGGACAGGGGCTCACATCTGCTTGCCGAAAATCTGCGTGCATAAGAACAAGTTCGTCCAATTCCTGCATCTTCAAAACCCCAAGAATCCTGTAGGCGGTTGGCGTGGTGATCAAGGAAGAGAAATTATAGTTGAATAGCCAACTTTTTGTATTCTGTCTAAATGTTGAGTGCCTGGAGAGACTGGGAAAAGTGAACTGCAAGCGCGATATGCAGAAAAGAATGCAAAAGTAGTTTTGTCCCGCTTCGCCAAACGGACGACCATCTGAACTCTTTTGGAGGATACGAAAATCGACGGAGACTCAAGATGTACCTATGGAAGAAGATCATGTTGAGGATAACGCAGATAAATTTACAGCAGAATAGATCTGTAGCGTGTATTCTTGCCAGGAAGAGCCTGTCCACCTTTCTGTATACAGATCTGAGTTCCTGGGCCCTAACTGTGTCAAACTCCAGCAGGCGAGAGCGGCGAACGTGTGCATCTTTTCGCGTTGCATGTTTTAGGGCCGATCAGGAAGGCAAACCTATTGATAGGCTGCGATATCAATGCGAGTACACGCGACTAAAGAGGTGCGTCCTCTTTTGACTTAACACAAATAAATCGGTGTATAGCATGGGCAGTATACCAGTGTTCCATTTCTATAGCTTGGAGGGCTTTGACAGTTGGGAAGAGGTACTTGACATCGTCCTCCTAACCGATAATAGGATTTTCAGAATTGAGGAGTAGAAAGTGTCTGGCTAATGATGTTTCTCAGAACAGAGTTTGACAGTCTGAACGTCACTGTAGAGTTCTCCTATTCTTTTAGAAACAGAGGAAACTTGGTCAACTTATCAAATACAAACTCTCCAGTGCTTGCAATGGGAACATTTATACGACAGATGAACTAGAGTCAAGGAACAGGGCGCTAGCCATGGCATTTAAAACGACCTTTGAAGTATCGTGTCTTGCAAAATATTGCAAAGAGGCATTGGTATCATGATCAAATGAAGACTTGTCCAGCTTCAGGAAGCTGACCAGGCAGGTATTCAACATCTGCCACTGGAAAAAAGACTTCCAGAAGAGGAGCAAGCCAGATTGCCAGTAAGCGCAGACTGGACTCTTTTCAAAGTATTTAAGCACTTTCGACCAATCAGGGTTACCTCTTACATGTTGAACAACCTGAACATTCACTTAGGGGCAATCGTAAAAAGGACGCCCTTCTTCGAATCTCAGATTGCCTACTCCAAAAGAGAATCCAAGCAAATAAAGAAATTAGCATAGTTAAGCGGTCGTCACACTACAATCAATAGGATAGTGTTCATGTTAAGAACTAGGACAGTCCAATCTAATCCGGAAGGTAGTCACTTAATCGTAGCTGTCAACGGAGGGCCCAATCCTAAGATGGCTCCATCCCTCCGGTGTTCTGGTTGATAATGATGGATAAAGTTCTAGGGGTATTGGACAGGAACGTGGTGAAAATGATGGCGTATACAGGCGACTTCATAATGTTGGTGGCAGAGACGTTTCCTTCATTTATAAATGAAATCATAAAGGGTGCGTTATCAATCAGAAGGCTGCAAGATGCGGACTGGACATAAATTCAACAGAAACGGAGTTGATGCTATTTACTGCCAAGAGGAGACTACTCAAATTTCACTGCTTGCTGTAATTTGACTAAGATTGGCATTTTCTTTACGTGTAAAAAATCTGGGTGTGATCGTCGATTCTAACTGAGAACTCAGTAGAAACCCTATGTAACCTTCTGCGTCTACAAGGAGACCTTTGTAAGGAAATGGTATGTTTGGGCAAGGATGGTTTTCTGTATTACACAGTCATAATTCGCCTCATCTAAGCCTACGGTTTTATTGTATAGTAATAGAACCAGATTCAAACAACCGCGTGCGCAGCTGCTACTGGGGCTTTGCAGTTCTACCCGGAAGAACTCTTAATAAATTCCGGCACCTTCATATTAGACACGCTGTAGCGTGCAGTTCCTTCAAACTAGAGTCTAGATGCTTGACGGCGAAGCCCTGTGGCCGTCGTAACATCCTAGGCCTCGTATCTCGAAAACTCTAGGCATCGCTAACAGATTGCACCACACACAGGTGGAGCTTCAAGATGAATTTTTTGTGGGCTTTTCGATCAGGGTAGAGTGGATATTTGTCAAATGGTTTTCCAAGTCGATTCAGGAGTTTGCTCCAATACTCGCAGTGTAACCGAGTCGCACGGTTTTCCAGGATTCGCCAGCTTTTCTCGTAGGTACTAACGATATTGGAATCTTGCCAATAGCTGGGTATGAACCGACCACCAAAGTAACATAATTATTGTGACCGACAGCCAAACGGCTGTCAACCCTATTTGGTCAGAAAATCGCGTAAAAGTCACACTGGGTGAATTTTACCTAACGTCGAAAAAGTAACATCTTGCTGCCAATGAATCTGGTTAATTGCATAAGGCGTCCTCTGAGTTGTCTTATGAGGCGTCTAATCAAAATTTGTTAATAAACAAGTCGAGAAACCGGAAGCTGGATGCTTCAGGTAAGAAAGGTTTTGTGTATTTTTTTATGTAGTTATTTGAGTGTCCATTTGTACCATTGGTACGTAGTACGTAATATATGCATATATTATATAAAAGTATCCACTTTCGGGTGATATTGACATTCATAGTCTTCAATTTGCACAGAAGCGTCAACTTTCACCTATTATAACTTTGTTAGTAATAGTTAGATTTCCACTAAACTCGGTAGGATCATGCTCTGTTATACCCTACATTGTTTCGTGGTGCTAGCATGAACCTCACACGACTATATTTGGTGAAAAAAATGTACACTCCCTTTGCGTGGGGACCCCCTTAAATTCAACGTAGAAAGATGTAACTCACTATATGCGTGAATTTTCACAGTTCCCACCATTTTTTCACCAAATTTGGTGTCGTTCGCTATAACCATCTCCGAGAAAAATCCGTGTGACAGACAGATAATAAACCGATTTTAATAAAGTTTCGTTTAACACAAAACCTTAAAAAAAAGTATACTACAACAATCATATTATTTTTCATTAACATATGCCTTCTTAGCCACGATGCCTAAAGGTATAAAGTATATTATTAAAAGGTAAGGTATTCTCCGAAGAACTCAATTTTTTTTTTGGCTGAAATTCATCCAGTGTAACCAAATAGGGCTAATATCTTTACGCAGGTGTTGGGACAGTGTGTTAGGGACACGCTGAACAGAGTGCGCGGCACGACCAAAATCACTTTCCCCTGGGCTTCCGGCCATATAAACATAAAGGTTAATGAACGGGTCGACAAACTGATCAAACAGGGCTCTGCACTTTTCATCCCTTCGGTAGGCGTATTTGAAGTACCAGCAATTAGCAATTGCTTCTCTTTCTCTCTACGTTTCTCTTCCGTCACATTCGCCGAACAAGAAAGTATACTGTTAATCAGACCACAAATCGCATATCAAAATAAAAGTTCCTCTATGAAAATCCCTCTTCTTTTCGCATACTCATCAACCAGAACAGATTTGCCACCATGTAACTACCATCTGTTTACCGTCCTAGAGCTTTCTAAGAGGGTACAGGCCTGGTACCCGGGTTTGTTCCTATTTGATCTTTTATCCAAATCGCTCAGTTTTACAAATAAGCCAGGACTAGGCAAAACTAGAAAAGTTAGAAAACAAAATTTTTGAGTATTTGTTCGAATGAATTTCGCTAGATAGACAAACCCATTAAAATAACTTTTAATTGCAACAGCACTAATTTTTTATGATCCTCTTTTATTAGCGACAAACACAAACAGACACGCACAAAACTCAAACTGAGTTTATCTAAGAAACCGTTATAATATATTGCTTGGAAAAGTCCCCTAGCCGACATTTAGGTTTTTCTCATCTGAATTTCGTCCCCTTTGTCGTATTATTTCTCTCCATACTTAATTAGA
Source organism: Hermetia illucens (assembly GCF_905115235.1). NCBI lineage: Eukaryota > Metazoa > Arthropoda > Insecta > Diptera > Stratiomyidae > Hermetia > Hermetia illucens. Next base: position 128,854,477 of record NC_051850.1, on the reverse strand, counting down.
ACTTAATTGGTAATGTCTTGCGTAATCCCCAAAGCAGTAGTACTGTAGTCATACTTGAACAACCCTTCCAAGAATCCAAATTTACACTCGATTACTACCAAATTACCATTGCTTCGAGATGAGAGTTTCCCTAGCTGGGAAATAACAAGAATCTAGAAGCCGAAACCATGTATCCTATTGTTTTTATAGTGTTGCCAAATGATTTTCCATTTGCTGTGACCTTCTACAAACAATTCTGGTTATAGGGGAATGACTGGAAGACAGTTTGCGCCTGAAAATATGACGCTGCATTAGGGGAGGTGCAAGCATTTTCAGAGCTTAGAGGTTCTCCAATTGATTTTCAAAATTCCAGTCAGGGCTGTTGTGGAATTTGTTTCAATTCCTAACTGAATTTCAAAAATTCAAGCTGGTTGTTCTTTCGGTGCATGTTACATGTGTAAAACTGAATGAGTCTTTTCACAATCTTGTTTTTTTGTGTGAATCTATTCGGTTTCATCATATATATGTAAGACTACTGAGAAGCAGAAAAAATAGTTTTGTAACACATAACAACAACGAAGGATACACACGAGGATTATCTGTCTGTCTGTTTCCGAGAGATATTCGCAGAAATGAACATTTATGCCGGTCGATAATAAAAGCCTGTTTCGTCCTTAATTGACTTTCTTCCTATATATCCTGGAAATCTTTGCCTTCCATGGAAAATTAGGAAAAAGTGCATTTTTGCAAAACACACTCTGAAAGCCTGCAGAAAACAAGAAGCACGACATGAACATAAACCTTGCCCCAATTATAGCAACTCCAGCGAGTCCGATCATTACATTCAATAAAATTCTGTTTGTTGCCTAATAGGGTTCTCGTTCTACCCCCATTCTCGGCCAATTGTAAGCCTGTCCAAATCTACTGTTCTATCGTACAACATTCTTTTTTCGTTCGTTCATTTCCCTGAATGCACAGCAGAGTTGCTGATATTTTGTTTTCCCCATCATTTGCTTTGCCACCATGGGATTTCTAGCTCATTATCACAATTTCGTTCTCGTTTCCAGCAAATAGGTTCCGAGGAATGAAATTTCATTAACGAGATTTTTCTTCTTGTCCGGAAACGACTTAAGCTTAGTTCAGGACGACGATGGTGACGGCGACAATGGACACATCAAAACCATCTACCAACCTAAACAACTCCATTTTCCACCCTCGGAGATGGATCTGCCATGTTGAAGCCTATGGGGGTCGTGCCTGGGTATTAAATCGTCTTTGGAGAGAGTTGTGTGCTTCTTATTTTCACAATTCATTTTCCTATTAGCCTCGAGATTTCCATTGTTTTTGAAAACGTGAATGTTTTCGACCCATTTGTGGTTGGGTCAACCCTTTATGATAGGAACGCTGCAAGCATTTACCTTCAATTGTGTCCATTTGGAAGCTTGAAGAGGATGAAAGCAGCGAAAGTTAAAGTCAACTGGAAAAGTGGTATGTCCTTTGGTGACTTAGATTTGTCTGACTATTTCAGATTTGTATATATTCATATAAATGTTTCTTTTTTACTTCTTTGTGTTGTTTGGTATACGATGCCCAGGTATGTAAATGAGGCTATAATTTAGATTCATTTCATTATTAGAAATACGTAGAAATTCTTGCATAAACACATTCATATTAACATGCCAGGATTTGAACACGACCAAGGCCTTCAATCAACTTAACTGCATTAGCAGCAGCACTTCAAACAAAGATATCATCGGCGCACAGACATGTTACCGTTCGTAATGCGATCGGACGGTGGAAGTGGCAGTGGATAGGTCGCACATTAAAGAGGGGTGACAATTACACTGCTGGCTACAGATGAACTCATCCCCCAAGATGGGCGGTGGGTGTGTTGCCCCAAGAACACTTAGTGCAAAATAGAAGCGCAGTACTACGGGCGTCTGGGAAATTGTGGAGCTAAATCGCATTTCAGTGAGCCGTGAAGGATGGCGCATATGTAGGTAAGGTTTAACGCGCTACACCCCACAAGGGGTGAATAGAAAGCATATATATAGCAATAGAAGTTGTTGGGTTGCCAAATATATAAAGGATAACCCTAATATGCAGCAAGCTATAGAATCCTATGTCAGCATTATTAAGATCTTCTATAACAGGCCAAAGGAAAGGAAGCTGCCCCTCAAATTGTCATTGTCAAAGTGAATGTGTTTTATGAGAGCATATTGAAAGAGGTCTTAACTGATTTCGGCCTGAAAAACCTATGTGGGAATGTCAGCGGGACCAAAAGGGGTCAGGAAACTCGAACTCATGTCCAAGATGATGAATTGATGGCCTCCACAGCTAAATTAAAAACATACTGCAGGTGAATACCGGGGCAATAAACATTCGAAATGTATACTATATGAAGAAAAGAGACGAGAGAGCAGGCATATTACTGGAAGTCGCAAATGCCCAAAACTTAGAAAGACTGCCAGGGGCGCTCAGGATTCGATAAGAACTTGACCCATGACGGAAGTGACTATCACCAGCGAATCTTATAAGAACCTCGATGGTAATGCATGGGTCAAAAATTTGCCCGCTGTACGGTCGCCAAATCAAACAATATTACATGTTTTTTTTTAATAGGAACAAGTCGGGAAACCGGAAGCCTGACGCTTCAGGTATAAAAGGTTTTGTGTTTCCCTATGTGAGAAGCATAACGCAGTTCTCCATTGGCTGACAGCATTAACTAGAGATATTTAAATTGCTCATTGCTGTCAGCTTCAATAACCTACCCAGAACTGTGCGAATTAAATATCTTGGGCCAATGTTATCAGCCAATGGAGAACTACGTTTTGAAATTGTTTCACGCGTTAATGCGACCTGGATGAAGTGGCATTCCACAACTGGTGTTCTTTGCGATCGACGTATCAGCGCACGTCTCAAATCTAAAATTAACCACAATATCGTCCGTTTGCCGCTCTCTATAGTTCTGAGTGTTGACCGACTATAAAGGACAATGGAAGGCATCTTGCGGTAATGGAGACGAAGATGTTGCATTGCACTGGTGGCGTGACACGTTTTGATTACGTCCAAAATGATAATATCCGCGATCGATATGGAGTTGAACCGATCGTGGAAAAACTGCGTCTGAATCTTTTTCGATGGTATGGTCGCGTGATTCGCGGTAACGAGAATTCACTTGCCAATATTGGTCTGAACATCAAAGTCAACGGTAAGTGGCCAAAAGGTCGGTCGAAACAACGGTAGTTGTGCGCTTGTGAATGGGCTGAAGAAAAAGAAGAAGAGGTGAGGAGCGACGAGTGCATGACAGCTCCGTGCCACATAGTAAAAAATTCCATTGCCCTCCAGTTTTTAGAAAGCGATTTAAATAAATCATTTGATGGAAACCCCGGTATTGATAACAGTCAACCTCATACGCTTCACACTCTGAGTCTAATATTATTAGCAAATGCGAAAAATTTAACCTACAACAGACATAAATAAGGTTTTGTTTTACACAAAACTTTAAAAAGGGCTGGGGAGAAGTAGATTCTTCATAAATGGAATTTTAATATTTTTCTCGAACGTCAATTATTCTCGTTAATTATGACGTCAGCATTTTATTGGTATGGCTTAGGATGCAGTAAATCCGGACGAAAGAGAGGAATTTGAGCTGCTATAACTTTGACATTAATAGTCGAATTTTCATGAAACTTGTCGTTCTGTATGCACGAGACTGTCTTCTATGTCGATGCAAAATTTAGTACTCCTAGGATGAACTTAAGCGCAGTTTTTCAATCAATTTCTAAAAGTTGGTATTATACTTTTAGTAAGTTTATTTGAGCAGATAGCGGAATGGGACATATCTTCAGGCCTAGATTTCATTTAAGTGCACCACCCTGATTTTCTTCGGATTTTTAGGTTGGGCAGTCTCCGAAAATGAGTCCTGTCTCACTTTAAGTGCGTACGTTTTGACTCCTCACTCACGGACTTTGCGATTCACGACAAAAATAATATCAGTTGCGAAAAGTGCTACTCGAGACCTTTCAGTTGATACGACTATATCCGGTGAAAAAATTGTGTTAATTTCCCTTTTACATGTATGGGGAGCCCTTTGACCTCCACCTAAATTTATACCACTCGCTGTAGGCGTGGAATTTCATAGTTCCTATCTGTCCACCAAATTTCGTATGGATCGGTTTAGTAGTTTTTGAGAAAAGTGTGTGTGACAGACAGACAGACTGATAGTGAATCGATTTTAATGTGTTGTTGGTTTGTTTTACACAAAACCTTAAAAAAATGAGAGATGTATGTGTATACAGCTGCTGGACCCTGCTAAATCTTACGTTGTTTGAATTTAAAAACACGGTTGGCTATCTTGCCTTTGGCACAGAGAGACAAAGGTCAAAAGTCATTGGAGGTTATGCGACTGCATAAACCCCCGACTGGTAGAAGAACAAACGCAGGGAGCGTAATTTATTATAAGCTTTCATGAAGTGAGACACGGTAGTGAACAACGAACTCACAGGTTCCATTATAGAGGGATCCGTGGAGCGTAAGAACAACATTCGTAAAAGCGGGGACGATTGGTCACCTGTAAAGGAACTGGATGCGTAAACCATTCCAGAGGAAAAGCCCCACCAGACCAATGAACCATTCATTTCCACGGCGCAATATAATAACACGACGAAATAAACGAGGAAAGCATGGGATATATCAATGCCAAGGAAATGATCATTTACTAATAGAATAGTGAACTGATCAGCTTTGGGTCTACTCTTCAATAGTTGGGGGCGATATGTAGGACGGATCTGGAAGGAAACGAAATAAGCTTTAAGGGAACTTGCAGAAATCTCAAGTAAGTTAATTAGCAAATAAAGGCGGAATGGGAGGAGGATTTAAGCCTCACATTCCTGGAACATAAGATGGCTCCGAGTTAAATTTCGCCCTGATATTAAATCTGTTAGTACTTCGCGAATATTGGTGACTTTAATATAATAGGAAATGGAGTTTCCCCACCTTGTCTTTGGGGATAGGTGAGGAAAGAGCAAGAACTTTGCAGTCTTCCAAATTACTCACTTAGGATGCTATTACCACATCTGGCAGTTAGGGATAAAATGCAAATCCGTTAGATAGATCCGGATAACTGGCGGCACTCTTGGTGACTGAGTCAGGCTTCTGTGATTAATCAGCACGGCATCGAAGTCGTTAATCGTGGGGCGGTTCAACGTTTAGGCGTCATGATGACTGGGAGCATGGCTCCACTTACCGCAATTGTTTCACCACACTATGTGGCGGTCACTTCAGCAGGTTCGCATCTGCTCCTACTACGAAATAACACAGCAGCACAGATTCGTCGAGCATTTCCCGCAATTCGCGCACGTGACTGTGCAAGTCGCAGATAAGTACGGTTTTATTATTCGCAGCGAAACAATCGCAGCCGTCATCAGGGAGCTTGTTCGACTTGAGGTCATAGTGGAAACTGGTGGCCGAGAGTTGATGGAGGCAGAGGTGGCAGCATCAACAACACCACGCCGTACTCCGGGCAACAAGCACTCTTCTTCACCGTCCAACTGAAGTCTCCGCTAAAGTTCGGGACGAACTCCCAAGAGTGTGTATATAATTTTGGGGAATGGATCTTTGCATCGACCAGGTATTCCCAGGTTCCTTACATTTCCAGCAACTCCGAGAATTCTACCTCAAATCAATGATGAAATTGCGTCTCGACTGTGTGCTGATATATCGCTACTGCAATTACACTCATTTGTGTATTGTGGAGCAGTTGCAGTTGTCAGATTGCGCGATCAGAAGATTCGCTTCGAGCTGACACATTCGATGTACTTAGATGACATCAGCCTGTATGCTGGTGCTGACGACTACCTTAGAAGTCTGTTACGAATAATAGAAATGTTCAGCCGTGATATTAGCATGGAATTTGGATTAGGCAAGTGTCGAATCTCATTCATACGTAAAGGTTATCACAAGCCGCACGACGGGCATAACATTGATGACCAAACTATAACTGAGGCAGACTTCTATAAAATAACTAGAAATTCCACAAAGAGTCTATGCTCGAGCAGGCCTTGCATGCGGCTGTTTGTACGGCAGACTTTGGCCTGACTCCACTTAACATGAAGGATCGGTCTTTCAATCCTCTGATTGGGGTGAAGTCAGACCGGGAGCGGATTGATGATTGGACGTAGACAGTAACGCACGGCAAACACGTGAATTGTCTTTGGAAACCATTCGTCGATTTGCATTGCCGAACAGATGGCTGTGTGCTGGCAAGCTCTTTGCTGGAATGGAAGGATTTATGTGTGCCATTCGCAACTGCGTTGCGGCCACTCGCTGCAGGTTATAAAAAGCGGATAATCAAAAAACGGGTGGAGAACGACCAGTATAGAAAGCGGTGTTCGGCGTTAGAGACGTTAGACCATCCCATCTCTGGTTGCACTCCAATGGCACTGGTGCAATACACGAATATGCTGTATGTAAGGTGATTCATCAAAACCTTGCATCGGCTGATCGCGGAAGCATGAATGAGCCGCCGGCAGTAGAAAAGTGTTCTGCATAGAGCATATATTAGGACCGGCAAGTTCTAACTGATAGCCTTAACCCCGCACTACAAACCTGACGATCTGGTTGCTATCCCCCAAATTGAAACACTGAAGGGAAATACATGGAGAAGAAAGTGAACTATGGCTCAGAAATTCAAAGCAATTTGGCGATTCGAGAAAATAGTTTTAATTCCCATATTGTTAGCTGCAGGTATTCTGCCTAAATCCCGCACGCCTTGCCTTGGTGTCCTGGAACTCGCACACAATCTGGTTCAAACCGTGCAGAAATACACCATTATGCAAACGTGTTCAATATTGTAGGGAGTTCTCGAGTGATTCTCGCACAACCCCACCACCGGCCACCGCCACCAACGCCCCCTTTTCTTTTAAGTAGGTAGAATCGTCCGAGGCTAAATGCATGGCATTTAGTACTAGTATTAGGTACAATCCGGTATCTGCAGCAGATTGTTACAACTGGAAAATGATAACTTAATTAATTAATCGGCAATACATGCACTATAGATCAGGGCTTCTGATTTGCGAAATTGTCATTTTTTTCCAACCCAACCTTTCCACGTTTTGCTTATTTTGAGGAGCAATAGGCCAATACCTGGCAGGAGAAGGAGCGTGCAATGTGTTTTCGGCTAACACAGGCCATTCACAAAAATCGTTATAATTACAAAAGTGCAGTTTGGATCTTCAGGAAATTTTAACACCGCATTTTTAATTGTCAACACACAAAAATGGGGTTTGAAAATCTAAAGTTTACCATGACGATATGGAAAGTTTTCTCTTAGAGGCGCGATAACTTTTCAAGAAGGCAGGCGACCGACTGGATTCCTACAAGAGAGTTGGAGGAAGGAAACTCTACTCTGCCCTCCATAGGCGTGGTTGAAAATCAAATGTTATTTGCCCATTTTGAGGCATCATAAAACCATAAACCGTCTTCAACCCTTTATTTTTGAAAACTTGGGCGCCAGGCCCGAAACGAGGGATCCATTGAGCAAAGAAAAAAGGGGATAAATTACTCTCGATTTAGCCCGGTCCAACATCAAGTGCGGATTTAGGATCCTTCAAACCTAAAATACAATGTGATGTAATATTATTAACTTTTTTAGGGGAGATATCGGAATGAAATACATTTTGAGGCCTAGAATTTATATAGATGCATCATTATGTTCTTTATACTTTTTGGTTGGATAAGTGCTGAGAACGAAACCACTTGCACTTTATGGTACATACGTACTGGCTTCTCCTCACTTGAAGTCCTGGAAAGTACTAAAAGAACTCTTGGATTTGATATCCCGGATGACTACATTCATCTCAATCAAAAATCATGTTGCTTGCTGCATGTGCATGCACATCCTCATTAAGTTTTGCGACAATAAGTTAAACCGCTGCCGAGTAAATTGGATATTACATTCAGATATACAGATCGATGATAACGTTTTATTAAATTAAGGTTTAATTTGAGTTGCCTTAACTTTTTGAAGGAGAATGGGTGATGGCAAGGGAGGTCTCCTCCTACTTTCTTTTCCATGTCTTTCCAACCCTTTTCACGGTGGTGTTGGAAAGACAACCCTTTCCAACATAACTTTTTCCCACTTTTCGACCAGTATTTATTTGATTGATTCTGATTTATCTAACAGTAATAATCTTTTCTTTCTATATTCAAATCTTGCTATCGTCGATTTGTAATCCGCTACTTTCTATATTGCACACCCAAGTTTCATCGATAAACATACCCAAAACAAAATCAAACACACCTCCATGCTTCGGATAGATAGGACTCACGTACAGATGAAAAGGTTCATTTGAAAATAATAATAAAACTCCTCGGAAATTACCCAGACGAAATCGACCATGCTTTTTATGCCCCGTCTCCTACGGACAACCAGTTTTTTACTTCATCCCAGGAAAATTTCTTGAACAATTCAGGACCAACTCTATCAAAAGTGTATTTACGGAGAATTGCCGCGAGCATAATTAAGAGAAACTTGAATAATCTTCCTCACTCAATTATTAAGTATACTAATTCCACCAAGATTTTTCATTGTGAAGTCCTAACAATCCTAAACAAATAATTTGCATTTAATTCTCTACAAAAATATGGCTTGCCTAGAGTTTGCTACTTTCATAATTTAGGATGTTGTTTGTTTGGAAATGTATTTTTTAAAAAGTTTATTCCTCATTCCTTTATGTTTTTTATTTACTTATAGAAAGAGTGAAAAAATGATTGAAACTGTCAGAAAAGGGGCGCATGATTGGAGGTTTAGTGATGGTATTTTATCATTTTAGTAATGTTGTACAATTATTCCAAATATTTGGTAATAATCTTTGATGCCAAGAAGATATAAATGTTTTGTGGCTTGAAGATACGTTATGTTAACGTATCTCTTTTTTCGTATTCCATTTCTACTGAATATCTTTAAAGATTTTGCAAGTCCACGAATATTTCCCGTTCCTCTCTTCTTCTTTTTAAAAATAACAAACCGAGAAAACGGAAGGTAAACGCCTCAGGTTTGAAAGGTTTGATGTAGTTCTTATAGAAGGATAGCTGAGGCGTAATTTGTCCCATTTGTACATAGCTCGTAATGATTCTGGACTTAGTTTGTCAAACCATCCACTTTAGAATGATACTGGCATTCAAAGTTGTAGAATGCAAGAAAAGAAAAGTGACAACTTTGACCTATTATAACTTTGTTAATAATAGGGCCGTTTCCGTATTGCCTTTGCTGATGTAAAACTTGATGATTCTGGTATAAATTCAAGGGAGGTTCTCAGCGCATTTCTAAAAAAGATACTTATAATGAATATGGTAATATATATGCAATAGGACTCACAGGTTCCACCGTTCTACCAAGTTTCATATCAATAGAAGCAACCGTCTCTTAGGTACTCGGTGCGACAAACAAACAGACGGATGGACAGGCAGACAAACAGACAATAAACCGATTTTTAATAAGGTGTTGTTTTACACTTTCCATCATTGTGTCAGTTGAGAAATGTCACCCCATACTGTCGGTTGATGCTTAAAAGTAACGGAAATAATAATCAATATTCTTTTTCTGAAAATGTTGTGCCCTATACGCCCTCAAAAATATATATCACTGAATTTGGCCAAATCTTTTGTCACCGTTGAAGGATTCCCTCCACTTAATTTAGATCACTCACATGTTAATAAACCAATATATATTGTAAATATCACCGAAGCTTACCTGAAAATAGTAGAAAAATAGATTATTGGCAAGTATTATTGTTTGGTTGTACTGATAATATGAATAATAGTGTTTTCTACACCATTATTTTTTGTAAATTTAAATTTTTTTTCACATTTCATATGAAAACAGTAGAACTAGAAAGTGAAGTAAAGTAAAAGTAAAACAGTAGAGTTAAAAGTAACTATAATTATATTTCATATGCATTGGTATGATTATGCCACGCTTGAGTTGAGAGATAACCAAAAGTTATAGAGTTGGCTACAGTCAATCATAGTGGTAGAGCTTATTGTGGAAAATTGACAACGGTGATCATTTAGGTCTAGCCCCACTTATGAGTGAATCTTCATCAAGGCAGCCTACTTTCCCAGCCGAATCAGAATAGTAAACTAGAATAGTGGCACCTAGGTTTCTTTCACACCATTGTATGTACAAATGTCAAATGGTTAACCCCAATTGTAACTTCAAAAAAATCATTTTTGCATTTCTTAGAAGTACAACTATATGAGAATACGGGCTTAAAATTTCAAGTAGATTCGAACAAAGTTGACTAAGATATAATCGTTGGAAGAAAAGAATCCGTATCGTAAATGCAAATGACATGTTTGAAATCGGTGGCCAAAATTACTCGGAAACTAGTAAACCGATCCCTCCGAAACTTGGTAAGCTTATTTAATACTTAAAAATGTAGTAGTTAATCGTTCGCTCGTTTTAGAAAGGAAGCCGTCTTATAGCCAAAAACTGGAGGTATTTAAACTCACACTATAAGATGCGAAAACTCTTCAGCTGGGAAAAACGAACCGGAGGTTGGACGAAGTAGAAAAATGCACTGGCTGCTTATAGCAGCGCGATCAGAGAAGCAAGATGGAACAGATTCGACAATTCTGTGAAGGGATAAAACAAACCACAGAAGCAACGGGGCTAAACAAGGCAACAGTTAAAAATGAGGCAATTTCTTCTGACAGTCTGAAAAGGAAAGATAAAATATTTACTGAGAATGGGGAGGTCAGATTACATATACTTCTCGGAACTCATTCTGCAGGGTCCTACCCCACGCCAAAAGGAGGGGAAAGGAGAACTGGGACAAACAAAAGAGGTTTGCTTGGAAGCAAGGGTAAGGTGAGCAGTGGGAACCTTTAAACCACTGAAATCACCCGGAGTAGATATCTTCCCAGCAATACTCCTGAACCATTAGGGTCTCTTCTGATAAGGGGCACCGTAGCCTTGTGATACTAAGGCCATGAAGAAAAAGGATCCATTTCACCCTAGCTCTTTCAGCCTAATGCGCCTTAATAATTGATACCTAGAACGATGGAGAAGGTCATAAACAACTTTATTAAAACTAAACAAGTCGGAATACCGGAAGCTCGTGCTTCGGGTATAAAGGTTTTGTGTTCATCTTATGTAGGAAATTTCAACGCACATTTTTCTATCCGTGTATAACTACAAATTCAACATAATCTTTCATATTTTTCCAAACGTGTCCGGATAGCTCAGTGGTTAGAGCACTAGGCTGTCATACGGAAGGTCGCGGTTCAAATCTCACTGGTGGCAGTGGAATTTGTATCGTGATTTGACGTCGGATACCAGTCGACTCAGCTGTGCATGAGTACCTGTGTCAAATCAGGGTAATAATCTCGGGCGAGCGCAATGCTGACCACATTGCCTCCTAGTGTACCGTTACGGTCTTGAATGAAGTGCTCTAACACACTTCAAGGCCCTGATCCAATATGGATTATTGCGCCAACGATTATTATTATTATTATTATTTTTCCAAACTACGAGACATACGTACATATTACAGCCATAGATATTCCGCTCACCCTAAACAAACAAACTGTCTATTTCCGAACATTGTACACATATATGTACTTATATAAATGGATCGTACCCATATTTCCGATTTACTTCTTATATCTATCTGAATTAGGCACTACCCGCAAAGTTCATTAGCACCCATACACTATATACCTACATACACACATGTCTGGTTGACAAATAACTAAAAAACTAAAACAAAATAATTCTCTGCGACCCAATTCATAAGAACTTATTTCGTTGTGGTATTGACGAATTGATATGTGATGACGTCATGCAGGTTGTAGAGTGCACGAAATTCACAAAAAATTGTAAAGTTTCACCCCCTATAACTTTGTTAATAATAGTTGGATTTTCTTCAAACTTGACTAAACTGTGCACTATGTCCTTCATTATAAACACGCCAAACTTTGTACTTCTGGGATGAACATAAGGAGGGTTGCCGGGTAAATTTCTAAAATGTGGAAATATACTATTATTAACTTTATTTGTGCAGATATCGGAACCGGATATATTTTGAGGTCTAGATTTCGTAGAGGTGCATCACTGTGATTTTTTTCAGATTTTTCGGTTGAATAGGTTCTGAGAACGAGACCTGTTACACTTTTTGGGGGTCATATTTTGAACCCTCACTCCTCTATGTTTCACCCAATATCAAATATTGAACCAGTTTCGAAAAGTACTAATTGAGACCTTTCATTTGATACCCCACATGGCTACATTCTGTGAAAAAAAAATTTGCACCCTCCATTTACATGTATGGGGAGCCCCCCCTTAAACTTAACACAAGATGGCGCCACTTACTGCATGTAAAGGGAACACCAGATTACATACTCTCATAAATTTTCATGACAATCGGTCCGGCCGTTTCTGAATAAATCGGGTGTGACAGACAGACAGACAGACAGACAGACTGCAACTAAAGCATCTTCCATCGCTGTAACGATCTCGAGGATACTACCGAACATTGGTGGACCAAGACAAAGTCGACGTCGTCTTATTTCAAGGGTAGTTAGTTCCGTGCTACTCTACGCAGCTCCAGTTTGGGCAACCGTTCTGGAAAACAAATCAAACTGCGGAAAACTAGGAATGGCGTATCGACTAAGTGCACTCCGGGTATGCAGTGCTTATCGAACGACATCAGGAGAAGCAGCATATGTACTGGCAGGGACAATCCCCATAGACATCTTGGCGGATGAAGGTCGGCGTCTCTACGACAATATGTATGCAATCGGTGAGTCTATTGTACTTCGACGGCAACTAGCACGGCGAGAATCCATCGCAAAATGGCAAAAGAGGTGGAACGAGGCACAAACTGGCCGTTGGACCTACCGTATCATTCCACACATTCGAATATGGATGGAAAGGAATCACGGGGAACTAAGCTACGAGCTAACACAGTTTTTAAGTGGACATGGAGGTTATCGGGCTTATCTTTATCGATTTGGACACGACGAGTCACCATGGTGCCCAAGATGTGGTAACGTCGCTGAGAATGCGGAGCATGTTGTGTTTGAGTGCCCAAGGTTCACAGCACAGCGAACTAGGCTGGAGGCGATCGCAGACAGGCGCTTAACACCTGGTAATATAGTGGAGTTTATGTTGGAATCAACGGAGGCTTGGAATCAAGTGGTAATTGAGCTGAAAATGATTCATGAACAGCTAAGGCATGAAGAACTGCGAAGAAAGCAAGAAAGGGAGCGAACAATAATGCGCCGCAGTTAAGAACTGATCCAGCCCCACGATGCAATGCTTATAGCAGTCCCGTGGGGAGAGTGGAAGAGGAAGGAGGTGGTTCTAGTGAGTAGAAGTCTCACATAACTGTTTGGCAGGAGCCAGCAGTAGGTTTTGAACCTTTCCACCTTCCAACGATGAACAAAAAAAAAAAAAAAAAAAAGACAGACAGACAGACAGACGGACAGACGGACAGACAGACACCGTCTCGATTCTAATAAGGTTTTGTTTCACACAAAACCTTAAAAAGCGTAATCCCCAACATCAGTGTCAACCGAAACCTTCCCTGTATCAGCTAACGGTTGTAATACGAGATGCCTAGAAACAAAAGAAATAGCATTGTGCGTAGTTTTGGACATCGAAGGAGCATTCGATAACACATCAGAAATACGAGATGGCCTAATATGCAATGGAGTGGGAATCCCTTATGGAGGGACACAATTTTAGAGAGTAGGCAAATGAAGCACTGGCAAGTAAAAATTCTATTGTCATGAACACAGCTCAAGATATTCCACAAGCTGGAGTATTATCACTGTTAATGTCAAGCATAGTAGTTGACAAACTCCTAGGAGAGGTAGCAAATACTGGAAAACAAGTCTAGGGCATGACATTGTTCTTATCAGTATTGGAAAATATGAGGATACGTGACAAAATCCAAACTGGCCTACAAAGCACTAGTAATTAGCGCAGGGGAGAGCCTGCGCAGCCTGCCCAGTCAAGAAAGGTCAAATATTTGGGAATCACACTAGACCAAAAACTACTCAGGTGGACCCATTTTGAACTCATATGTCGGAAGAAGCTCTGATAGCTTGCAAGTCCATGGCAGGGAAAATATGAGGATGCACCCCAATACTGCAATATTAAGTCTTATGATTACCTATGGGGCTGTAGTGTGGACAGGCAGAACTAAATTTAGCACAAAAGCTAGGGATTTACACAAACCCCAAAAACTATCCTACGTGTGTACCAACGGGGCAATGAGAACATTAACATCATCATCCCACGGTCAGGCATAGAAGCCTGACGGATTCTTTACAAATGAGCAGGCGCTCATAGTTGATGTGCCACCTTTGACTTCAAAAGGGTCTATAAGAGGTCACACATTGCTAATCCAAGCGGCTATTAAGACACTTAGGTCCTAAGCGATGAACTTCAAACGAGAATGGAGGTGCCTTAACAGACTGAACCCGCTCGGCTCGCTCAATAAGGTCTGGATACTCTGGGCTCTAGGGCACATTGGGTAAGAAGTCAACTACTAACTACCTAACCTATTTTTCAAACTACAATATATACGTACATATTATAACATAATATCTATGCAAACATACTCGTATCTATAAATACAGTACTTATATTAAATACTGTTTGTTTAATGTACAAATATATCAACCTGAATTAGATACGACCAAGTTTCACTAGCATATACATATAAATACATATATAGTCTGTATCGAGTAATTGATGTTGATATAAAAATGATTAAAAAAGCTAAAATGAAATGTTTAATTAAGGCCTGCCCCCATTCGCATGAGCTCACTTTGTTGTAGGGTAGGTAGGGAGGTATCAGTGGCCGCTCCGAGGAGCCCACTTGTTGTACTATTGGCGAATTGATATGTGATGATGACGTCATACACTTTTCAGAATGCACGAAATTCACATGAAATGGAAAAGCTTCACCTTCAATACCTTTGTTAATAATAGTGGAATTTCTTTCAAACTTGATCAAATAATGCCTTATCTTATCCTTTATACCAATGTCATTATACTTCTAGCACGAACTTAAGGGGGTTTCGAGCGAAATTTATAAAATATGCCAATGTATTATTATTAACTTTTAACAAATATCAGAAAGTGACTGTAATTTTTTCAAATTTTTCCATTGGAGAGACCGAGACCTGTTACAATTTTCGGGGGTTGTACTTTGAGCCCCCACTTCCCTACGTTTCACCCGATATCAAATATGGGGGCAGTTTCAAAAAGTACTAATTGAGCCTTCGATAGCCCTCATGGCCACAGTCTATGAAAAAAAAAATGCGCTCCCCATATATGTGCCCTTTAAACTCAACACAAAACGGCGCCACTTGCCATATGTAAAGACATTTAAAAACCACACCTTCCCAGTAAATTTCGCGACAATCAGTCCAATCGTTTCCGAATGAATTGGACATGACACACAGCCAGTGAGGAGTTGCAAGATCTCAAGCAAAAAATGATGGGTTGAAAGGAGATAGCTGCCCGACTAAGGCGATTTCGGCACCCACCGCAGTTGTCCAAGAGCTACAACCAGAGGAGGTACTTCGAATTCAAAAAAGTAACTCATTCAGGAGAAGCTTCCTTATTCTCAGATCTTTACCAGTGCAAAGACGGAAAAATAAAACGCAGGAAAACACCTTAAATGCTACCGGTAAAGGTGCGTTTAGATGGAATTATCCGGCTAAGACTCATAAAGAAAAAACCCCTGACCCGGAGGAACTCCCTTTCAAGCAGCTTGGAGCAAAAATAGTTTAGCCATCCGAGTTCATCAAGGACAAGCAAAACGGGCACCAACCTATCAAAAACATGGGGAATCATTAGTTTCCTCTCTAATAGGTCGCAGGAGAAGGGAAAAATATACCAAGGAAAGGGCGAAACCTGCAATTCCAACAGTATTGCAGGCGACCCAATTCAGTGTAGTGCTAGCGACCTGCCAGCAAGAAAAGAGTCCGGGAGGAAGGCGGTGCTCTTCTAAAGAATCAGCAGGCAGAAAAAAAGTGCACAGCAATTCCGAAAAACGGAGGTAAACGTGCGGAAGGTAAGAAACCAGTCGGGGAACGAAAATGGTGGATTGACGAAGGTCGTTAATAAAAAGGCAAAAAGGAAAGCAAAACAGTGAACTCGCTCAGAGGCAATTGTCATCTACACTAAAGGCAATTTGTCGTACGTGGCGGTTCAAGCAAAGGTGAAATTTGACCCCCACCTAAAAGATCTGGGTGGAAATGTCATCAACATCTGAGGGACCCAGAAATGCGGTCTCATGTTTGAACTGAGAAAATCCAGTTTGGGCAAAACCTTGGGGAGAATGTCACTGTTCGGACCCAAAACAATGAGATCTATGTACATGCAGTGAAGTGGTACTTTTCATTGCAGTCATTATTAAAATAAACCTCAATCATTGCAGGGTCGCTCAGGTCTTACTTATGTATCTCATCTGGAAATTGTCATCATAAGTGGACCCTTCAGAATTCGTGACGGCGGTGTATGGGTGACTATCTCGACTGGTGGAGCGGTGATATGGGCTTGTTGAAAAGCTACACAAAGCTCCATAAGTTAATCGACCAATGGTTTGGGCGAAAATAAGCGGTGTGTATATGTACCGGTGCTACACTTCACCCAGTCTCACATTATCTGAATTTGAAGACATGTTAGACAACCTTATTCACGATGCAAGGGAACGAAGTCCAAGAGTGATTGACGGTGATTTCAACGCTTCGGCCCTCGATTGGGGAAGCAGGGAGAGTATTGCAAGGGGCGGAAGTCTATTATAGCCTTTTTCCCAATTGGATTTAGTTTTGGCCAAAAAAAGTGATGCAAGAACCTTTTGCAAAGGGAGTCTTCCTCAATAGTGGATCTGAACTTTGTGGTATGTTTTGGCACGTTAGCAAGGACTACACCAAGCCGAGAAAAGAATTACGTTTCTCTGCAAAAGAATTGGACCGGGGGAACGTCTCGGAAGTTTGGGTAGGGCAATCTACTAATTCAGAGGATGAGAGAGTCACACAATGCATCGCCAATGCATTTGACGCGTCTGTACCTAGGAGATGCTCATTCCCCAGTAGAAGACCAAACTACCGGTGGAATAAGGAATTGGCCAGCTTTCGATCAGCCTGCCACCGAACCAGACGAATGGTTCAGAGGTAGGTAGGTGGGACAAATGGAGCATGTTTACAAGGTAGCCACAAAAACCTCAAGCTTGTAAGTAATCCAGCGAAGCAAAAGGGAATGCTTTAAAGAGCTCTGTTCAGCGTACAGGTGCCATACTCTCTTTTTGAAATCATCCAGGGGTTATTCCACCAGCCAGAGAGGGGCACTGGCACATTTCAGGGATCTCTGAATGTGGCAACAATTCCTGCAGTAGCCACGGAGTAGCAGCAGAATAGGTGATAACAAAGCTCAGGGTGAGAACTGCATATCAAACAGAGCCCATAAGTTTGCGGTAAAATTCAGGCCGGACATGGTTGGCAAACCTCCAAGTGACCCATCCTCCTATAAGCCAATATGTCTTCTGGGAACTATGGAAAAAATGTTGGAGCGGATAATTTTAATCGTCGAAAGCCAGGGAAGCCTTCAGATCGGCAGTTTGGATTCCATAAAGCCAGATTGACGCCATTGAAATGATGACTGACTTGGTCGAAAATACAATTCATGAAAGTTGTACCAGGAAATATTGTGCGGTGATGGCCCTTTGGCCTGATGGGTCTGATGATGACCCAAGGAGTACATTGTCTCCGCGGATGTCCCACAGGGCTCCATACTACGCCCACTACTGTGGAACATTATGCACGATTATGCATTTAACGTTTCGGAGGCCACGGTGGTGGGTTACTCGGACGATATAGCGTTGGTTGTACTTGCAAAGCATCTAGAAGACGCTGAGTTACACTCTGCAGTCAGTGCTGTTAAGGCCTGGCTAGAGAGCGCTGGACTTTCACTTCCGGAGAAAAAATGGAAGCGGTCTTCATCACAAAGCGCTGGATATGAATTACGCCCCAATTAGAATCGGCAACACAACATCCCTTCCAAGCAGAACATCAAATACTTGAGATTGATGATAGATACGGAATTAAGTTTTAAACAACACATGCAATATGTTTGTGACATGGAATCCGCGGCGAGTATGGCCTTCGTAAGGATAATACCGAACATGAGAGGGCCACCGTGTGCTTGAAGGCTATTTGTTTCCAGGGTGGTGAGCTCGATCTTGTTTTTGCCACTCATGCTTGGGGAAAGGCATTTCGCATATAATGTAATGCTTATAAACTGAGTGCGGTCTATAGAAAGGCAGCCCTAAGGATGTGTTCTGTCTTCAGAACCGTCTCGGATGGGGCTGAATACATTATCTCCGGAGTAATGCCTATTAATATATTAGCAGATGAGATGACGAGTATATACAATCTGAAGTCAGTCTTTCCGTTGAAGCCAACGAAGAACGCCGGAAGGGAGAGATCTGTAAATAGATGGCAGAAGCCACTCGGGAAAGGGTCGGTAGACACACAAGCTGCTACATACCATCAAGAAGTGACTGGGGAGACAACATAATGAGATGAATTATAATCTCAGCAAGTTTCTGACGGTGCGTCCAAACTGCAAGGGATTCCCAAAGACCCAGAGCACATATTTTTCCACTGTCATAGATTCAGAAACGGCAGGTGAAACCTTGAGGAAACTTTAGGTGAAGCACTGATACCGGAAAATGTTGTGAGGAGAATGCTAACATCGCAATAGGATTGGGATAAGATCACCTCAAGGATCAATCCAGAGCAAACTGCGAAAAGCGGAAGTGGAGAGGAAGATGTGGTTACGAATGTCGCATATAGATGATAGGAAAATAGCTAAATTGAGCTAACTCCGCCGAGTGATGTAGTACCTTCTAGTGGTGCCATGGGGAAGGGGAAGTGGGGGCGGCTTTAGTGAGTAAAAGTCCCACGCTTTGGCGTGTCCAGGCCAGAGTTTTTTTCATCTTGTTACAAAAAAAAAAGACAGACAGTCATCGACATTGAATCGATTCTAATAAGTTTTTGTTTCATACAAAATACAAAAAATGAAAAGGAACTGCTAGGAAGCTGCACTGGTCGAACTTATTAGGAATGGAACAGTCCAGGGTGTTAACGAGGGGATAGGAACCCAAGCGCTCGGAGGATTGTTTAAACCTCACCAAGAAGAGCCTCCCCACCTTAGTGGGAATACTCATTGGTCATTGCTGGCTAAACTACCACCTAGAGCTGTCTACGGATATTGTCTGTAGATTCTGGGAGGCGAGTGATTTAACCCCCACACATGTTCTAGGACAGTTTCCACCACCTGTTCAAAGTTGGTTGAGGCACTTGGAAGTAGAGTACATAATGTAGTTCTTGTCGGTTATAGCCTTAGATGATACACTATAGTTTACCTATACTATAACCAATGGTGGTCAATGGGTAGTATAGGTCCCAGGGCGAAACGTGGATTGGTACCGACGATGGAGCATAAAACCTGGGAAATGCCTGCTGTACCAACACCAACAGCTCTACTACCAAACCCTATCTGCATCTCCACGTGGTGACCGCTGGGAGCTCTTTCTTAACGAAAAGCTGCAGACGGAGAATGATGAAGGCGAGTCTCCCGCGCCTAAAAACGGGACAAATTGTACCAACTGGTCCTCCAGGTTGGGGGTTGGGTAGGGCTGACAACCCTACACGGAAAACAACCGTTACGAAGCCACAACAGGAGCCTCGGATAGGATGGATATCAAAACGACGGACCCGGCAACGACAAAGGAACAACGATTGGCGCATTTTCTCATGGAACGTGCGCTCCCTGTACAGAGATGAAGCTGATAAGCAGTTAGCCGATACCCTGTCCCAATATAGGGCTGATGTAACAGCGTTGCAAGAGATGCGATGGACAGGGACCGGTTTCCTGGAGAAGAACCACTACACCATATATTATAGCGGCCATCCAGTAAACCATGTGCTCGGAGTAGGTTTCTTAGTCAGCCAAAAAATGAAACCTGCTGTTATCGGCTTTGAAAGTATAAGCGAACGGCTATGCACTCTGCGCTTGCGAGGCAAGTTTAGAAATATAAGCCTCATAAACGTTCACGCCCCTACAGAGGAGACTGCAGAGTCGGAGAAGGATACCTTCTACGAGGCAGTAGAAAGAACCCTCGAAGCCTGTCCCAGATATGATATCAAAATCATACTTGGGGATTTTAACAGCCAAGTAGGGAAGGAGCCCGTATTCAGGCGATACGTTGGCTCCCATAGCTTACACGAAAAAACAAATGATAACGGACTGCGGACTATTCAATTAGCAGGGTCAAACGAAATGGTTGTTGGAAGTACCTGGTTTGCGCGGAAAGCGGTCCACAAACATACATGGGCCTCTCCAGACGGGACCACTTTCAACCAAATTGACCACGTGTTGATCGAACGCCGCCACCTCTCAGCCTTGATGAATGTCAGAACATATAGGGGGGCCAATATAGACTCGGATCACTATCTCGTTGGCATGGTGCTCCGAGCTCGAATAACAATACCACCTAAAATCCCCTCTGACAATCAGGTGAGAGTGAACAATGAAGCCATCCACAACACAACCCTCCGCGACACCTATAAGAGGGAAATGGATGCCGCAATAACCGCAGTCAATAGAGGACCTGGAGATGAAGCATCAACTAATGATCTTCACAACCACCTGAAGAACGTTATCATGGATACGGCCACAAATATACTTGGCCCCAGCCGCAAAAGGAGTCGGAACGGCTGGTTTGACGATGAATGTAAGCTAGCAACGGAACGTAAGAATGCCGCATACCGAGTAATGTTGCATTCTCAAAGAACGCGGGCACGCGCAGAGACTTATCACGAACTCCGTCGAGCGGAGAAGCAACTTCACAGACGGAAAAAGGAAGCCTGGGAGAACCAACAAGTCTGTGAACTAGAAAAGTACAGGGAGCAACCGTACCAGGCGCGGAAGTTTTACCAACAAGTCAGCAGGATGAAGCCTTATACACCTCGATGCTCATCCTGCCGAGACAAAGAGGGAAATCTGATTTCCGACAGAATGGGTATATTAGAGCGATGGGTTGAGTACTTTGATGAGCTACTGAACAACCAGAACATCGGCGAGTTGGAGGTCCCGCCAACTGAAGACGACGGACAAATACTGCCACTACCAAGTTTAGGAGAAACAGTCCGTGCAATTCATCGGCTAAAAAATCATAAGTCGCCAGGAGCCGATGGAATTACAGCCGAATTGGTTAAATATGGAGGCGACCAGTTACACCAAGTGGTTCATCAACTTGTGCTCAAGGTATGGGACAGCGAATCAATGCCTGACGATTGGCAGCGAGGCATAATCTGTCTCATACATAAAAAGGGAGATATCACACAGTGCAGCAATTATAGAGGTATCACGTTGCTGAGTACCATCTATAAGATATTCTCCACTATCTTGCTAGGCCGGATAGCCCCATACGCCCAGAACATCATTGGCCCATACCAAAGAGGCTTCACTCCAGGCAAATCAGCAACAGATCAGATTTTCTCTCTGCGGCAAGCGATGGAAAAACTGTTGGAATATGGACAACAGTTGCACCATCTGTTCATCGACTTTAAAGCCGCCTATGATAGCATAGCCAGGGTAAAACTGTACACGGCCATGAGGGAATTCGGTATCCCGACGAAATTAATAAGACTGACAAGGCTGACCCTGACCAATGTGCGAGGCCAGATAAAAGCAGCAGGATCACTCTCAAGACCATTTGACATCAACAACGGTCTACGACAAGGGGATGCGCTATCATGCGTCCTCTTTAACCTGGCCCTCGAGAAGGTGATCCGTGATGCTGAGGTGAATGCAAGAGGTACGATCCTCTTCAAGTCCACCCAACTACTGGCCTATGCTGACGATATCGACATCATGGGAAGAACCACCCGAGACGTTCAAACTGCCTTCATCCAGATCGAGCAGGCGGCGCGAGATCTTGGGCTGCACATCAATGAAGGCAAGACAAAATACATGGTGGCAACGTCAGCACCGAAGACGAATCAACCAACAACATCAAACCGCACTGGTCAAACACAAACACGAACAAGAATAAGGATAGGGGAATACAACTTTGAGACCGTTGACAATTTCTCCTATCTAGGGTCGAAAATCACAACCGATAACAACTACGATGATGAAATCCGCGCACGGTTGTTGTCAGCCAACAGAGCCTATTTCAGCTTACAAAGACTGTTCCGCTCGAAACGTCTCACCATAGGGTCAAAGCTCTTACTGTACAAGACTATGATCTTGCCAGTCCTCATGTATTCCTCGGAAACTTGGGTTCTTAGCAAGAAAAATTGCGAACTCTTGGCCGCGTTCGAGAGAAGAATCCTCCGAAGAATTTTTGGCCCCCTACATGAGGATGGACGATTCCGTAGCCTACACAATGACGAAATCTATGAGCGATACCATGACCGTCCGGTTGTGGATAAAATCCGGCTCAATAGGTTACGGTGGGCGGGTCACTTAATCCGTATGGATGAAGATGATCCCACCCGGAAAGTCTATAAGGGCAATATCTATGGTAGGAAAAGAAGACGAGGCAGACCCTGCCTAAGATGGAGCGATGGCGTGGGCCAGGACGCCAGACAGCTTTTAGGGATATCGAATTGGTGGACCTCGGCGCAAAACCGAGATGTCTGGAGTTCCTTATTAAGGCAGGCCTAGACCGGATACCGGTTGTTGCGCCGTTGATGATGATGATGATGAGTCTCCCGCGCCTAAGAACGGGACAAATTGTACCAACTCCTCCAGATTGGGGGTTGGGTAGGGCTGACAACCCTATACGGAAAACAACTTGTTACGAAGCCACAACAGTAGCCTCGCAATGGACGGATTTTACAACGACGAACCCGGCAACGACAAAGGAATAACGATCTGCGCATTTTCTCATGGAACGTGCGCTCCCTGTACAGAGATGAAGCTGATAAGCAGCTAGCCGGTACCCTGTCCCAATATAGGGCTGATTTAATAGCGTTACAGGACATGCGTTGGACAGGGACCGGTTTTCTGGAGAAGAGCAGCTACAGCCATGTGCTCGGAGTAGGTTTCTTAGTCAGCCAAAAAATGAAACCTGTTGTTATCGGATTTGAAAACATAAGCGAATGGCTTTGCAAACTGCGCTTGCGAGGCAAGTTTCGAAATATAAGCCCCATTAATGTTCACGCCCCCACAGAGGAGACTGTAGAGTCGGAGAAGGATACCTTCTACGAGGCAGTAGAACGAACCCTCGAAGCCTGTCCCAGATATGATATCAAAATCATACTTGGGGATTTTAATAGCCAAGTAGGGAAGGAGCCCGTATTCAGACGATGCGTTGGCTCCCATAGTTTACACGAAAATACAAATGATAGCGGACTGCGGATTATTCAATCAGCTTGTTGGAAGTACCTGGTTTGCGCGGAAAACGGTCCACAAACATACGTGGGCCTCTCCAGACGGATGGATGCCGCAATAACCGCAGTCAACAGAGGACAAATCAGCAGGATGAAGCCTTATCCACCTCCATGCTCATCCTGCCGAGACAAAGAGGGAAATCTGATTTCCGACAGAATGGGCATATTGGAGCGATGGGTTGAGTACTTTGATGAGCTACTGAACAACCAGAACATAGGCGACTTGGAGGTCCCACCAACTGAAGATGACGGATAAATACTGCCACCACCAAGTTTAGGAGAAACAGTCCGTGCAATTCATCGGCTAAAAAATCATAAGTCGCCAAGAGCCGATGGAATTACAGCCGAATTGGTTACATGTGGAGGCGACCAATGACATCAAGTGGTTCGTCAACTTTTGCGCAAGGTACGGGACAGCGAATCAATGCCTGACGATTGGCAACGAGGCATTATCTGTCTCATACATAAAAAGGGAGATATCACACAGTGCAGCAATTATAGAGGTATCACGTTGCTGAGTACCATCTATAAGATGTTCTCCGCTATCTTGCTTGGCCGGATAGCCCCATACGCCCAGAACATCATTGGCCCATACCAAAGAGGCTTCACTCCAGGCAAATCAGCAACAGATCAGATTTTCTCTCTGCGGCAAGCGATGGAAAAACTGTTGGAATATGGACAACAGTTGCACCATCTATTCATCGACTTTAAAGCTGCCTATGATAGCATAGCCAGGGTAAAATTGTACACGGCCATGAGAGAATTCGGTATCCCGACGAAACTAATAAGACTAGGCTGACCCTGACCAATGTGCGAGGCCAGATAAAATCAGCAGGATCACTCTCAAGACCATTCGACATAAACAATGGTCTACGACAGGGGGATGCCCTATCATGCGTCCTCTTTAACCTGGCCCTCGAGAAGGTGATCCATGATGCTGATGTAAATGCAAGAGACACGATCGTCCTTAAGTCCACCCAACTACTGGCCTATGCTGACGATATCGACATCATGGGAAAAACCACCCGAGACGTAGAAACTGCCTTCATCCAGATCGAGCAGGCGGCGCGAGATCTTGGGCTGTACATCAATGAAGCCAAGACAAAATATATGGTGGCAACGTCAGCACCGAAAACCAGCCATCCAAGAAGAATTGCGAACTCTTGGCTGCGTTCGAGAGAAGAATCCTCCGAAGAATTTTTGGCCTCTTACATGAGGATGGGCGATGCTGTAGCCCAGACAATGACGAAATCTATGAGCGATACCATGACCATCCGGTTGTGGATAAGATCCGGCTGAATAGGTTACGGTGTGCGGATCACTTAATCCGTATGGATGAGAATAATCCCACCCGGAAAGTCTATGAGGGAAATATCTATGGTAGAAAAAGAAGACGGGGCAGACCCTGCCTAAGATGGAGCGATGGCGTAGGCCAGAACGCCAGACAGCTTTTAGGGATATAGAATTGGTGGACCTCGGCGCAAAACCGGGATGTCTGGAGTTCCTTATTAAGGCAGGCCTAGAGCGGATACCGATTGTTGCGCCGTTGATGATGATGATACTATAACCACTAAAGGGACACAATGCGACGTCCCTACGACGACCTGAAGTTACGGACCGATTCAGCCGCGCGAGACGATGTTTACAGCAGTCCCGCGGAGAAAGTGGAAGTAGGAGGGGGTGGTTTTAGTGAGTAATAGTCTGACATAACTACATGGCAGGAGCCAACCGTAAGTTTCAAACCTTGCACCTTGCACGCAAAAAAGGTAGACAGACAACAAACTGATTTTAATAAGGCTTTGTTTTACACAATAATAATTGAACATTATCAATAAATTATGTGTCCACCTCGAAGGCCAGCAGCAAAAATAAGAATAATGCAATCTAAAACCGAAAACATTCTTCTTTGCTATGATATGACGACACATTTATGGACTGCTTTTAATGTTAAGACCGTATAGTGAACAATTCGAGCTCCTAGCTGTTGATAATGATCTCTTATACAAATTTGTCTGCAGCTAACACTTCTATGTTGACGTCACAATATCGATGGCAGAATTGATTAGAAAACTAAATTGATTGTTAGACCAGGCGACATATAGCGGCTTGCTATGCCCCAAAATCCTCCTGTTATTTGGTCTCCGGTTATTTAGATCCACTCAATAAACCTCGCCGCTACAACAACAACAAACCCTAAAATAATTTTACGACATACTTAGAAGATGCATTCCTACGAGACATGCTTGCACGTGAATATCTGCACATATCTACATGCATATATATGAAAACATACACATAAATATTCAAAATTGGCGGTGAGCTGGTGGTGTCCTTAGGCAAAAGACTAGCTTTCACTATTGTGCGCTTCTATTCAAACCACCGTTCGGTGGCCCCAAGCAAATTAATTTCAATATTGGGTTGACAAGTACAAATCTACCAACGATATCTGTGTCCTAGTGAAGCTGCTCCATGGAGCAGTATCCAATAATGACGAAAAGAGGTACAGAATATCACATTCCCGTTTCCCAAACTGGCAAATCGACTATTTAGATTTCGTGGTGCATTGATAGAATGACAGATTCCATGCATTTATTTCCATAGGTTTCAGATATATACGCGTATGCAACCCTCAATTCAATTCAACCCTTCCGGCAAATAATGAAAATCGAACAATGCATTCAATATAAAGTGAGGCAAGTAAATGGCAAAGCCGTGGTTGCATGGTTCAAAAAGTCCAATTAGCACCATGGAACTGATTAGGTCCCAAATTAATTCGGCGTACTTATGGAGATTCCACTTCGCAGGCGAAAAATGGAATATTCTGCAATTACCAATTAGTATTGTAATGAAACCACAGTATACACACATGTGAATGCATATGTTTAAATTCATAATGAAAATGGCAGCAACGAACTACCGAATATTGGGAAACGGAAGCTATATAGTAGTTCCATTCCTACTTGACACTTCAATGAGGAAAATAAATACAATATGCAACCAATTAATAGCAGGAAATCCTTTACAATTTGTTTGATTTTCTGTTGAATGCACTACCGTAGACAGTGCGTTAAAATTTACAGGATTATGGAAGAAAATCAACTTAAATTTTGTATTTCCCCAAAGATCGTTCCTGCGTGATTTCCAAACTAACACGGATTGAATCCGAAAATTGTAGGCAATCACGCGCACGGAAACAACACAAAGACTTCATTTTATAGCATCGCAGACAGTTGAATTCATTGTACTCCCCGGAAAAATCCTATTTGCCATTTTCCCTTTGCCCTTGCTATTGTCATTGCGTTTCCAATTTTCTAGTACTTATTCGCGGATTCTAACATGGGAAGGATCCAGAACTTCCAATGGGATCATTGAATGTCACAGAAGGTTTGAAAACCTATTGACTTATGTACTTTAGTGGCGTAGAGTCGAGGATATGAACGAACATTCGTGCATACATAGGAGCTCACAGATTGGATTGAAATGCAAAAAGTCTGAAAGGTAATCTCGACGTTCCGATTGGTACTGTCGCCTGTGTTACACTACTTGTGATACAACGTAACGTTTTACAATTGCTTTATCGTTTCATTGAAAGACAGTTTTGTTTGGAATCCTTTTCCCTGACAGTAGATACATTGCAAAAAAAATTGTCGAAATTGGTTTTTAGATAAGCTCTGCATTGCGTTAGTCTCCGTTCAGCCGAATACATTTTCCGAGTGCTTACTCTATCCCCAATTCAAAAATAGCAGTTTTGGCATAAAAAAATGAATAAAATGTTTGTTTTCAGCACTTGCCCACACGGCAACAATTCGCTGTATCATTCAGACTGGCTGATTGATAACCAGGTCAACGATTCCCATTTAGAGTGTATTTAACATTGCTCGAGTGGCTACAAGTGGCGGAACCTTTTAGGCAGCTAAACTCCAAATTTATTTACGACAGGATGTCAAATATATACGAAATAAAAAAAACACATTTGCGCCATAAAGGATTGGCCCATTTTCCATCGCTGTGAAAGGACAAAAGCCTGATTCGGAAAAAGTGAACACTTAAAATGAGGTCCTTGATTTAGAGTGCGAGATATGCAGGATATCAACTCAAGAAAGATACTCGGAAAGGAGAAAAACGAGGCGTTTAAAAACTCACAGCTGTTGCAAATGGAACCCTTTTTCTGCGAAATACATAAGTCGATGGTCCTTGATGGAATACGTGATATCGTGGAAAAATGTTTCTCTTGTTGCGATGATACTTATTCCCCATTCGGAAATTTTAAAATTCAAGGAGCTAAAGAGCAAATGGTGAATGTTGAAAGGATAGCAATCTATACAAAATGTGCCTTTGTTTAAGTACATTCACAGAATGATTGACCTTTTAGATAGCTCTGCCAGAAATAACGAGCTCAGAAGTTAAATGAAATGGCCCGCAGGAATTCAATAAGCTTACGCCGACTATCTTAGGCTATTCATGAGAAGAGAAAAAATAGAATTAAATTGAAAAGGAGAAGGTAAGAAAGATGGCTGGTAAGAGCCAGAGAGAGTTGGAAAGAAATTCC
The DNA here is from genome assembly GCF_905115235.1 of Hermetia illucens. NCBI lineage: Eukaryota > Metazoa > Arthropoda > Insecta > Diptera > Stratiomyidae > Hermetia > Hermetia illucens. The sequence continues at coordinate 128,826,459 of NC_051850.1, read as the reverse complement.
CTCAGATTTCTCCAACGATAGCATGTGAAAAATAGAATTTAATTTCAAATGCGAGTGTTTTATAGCACAGTAATTAGCGAGAGTAGGATGCGTCACTGGTGGGACGTAGAAGATAAAGCAGGGATAGGCTTCTAGAAGCCATTCTCTGAATAAATGATGTTGTTTGCAACAATAACGCGTTTTTCTCATTCCATTATTTTTATTCAAATGCAATGAAACAAAACTAAAGAACTGCAAGAGGAGAACAGATTATATTTGGGTTGAGCCAAGAGACCTTTTATAAGCAAGATCAGGCCATGTAGCTCTTCTCCGTTTTTTCGCTAACGTGAAGCTTTGAGCGACATTCAACTGGAAATAGGTCATTAAAGCGTAGAGAGATGTCATTCAGAATATTACAAAATAGTAAACGGCGGAGCAAAAATAGATTTCATCGCAACGGATAACAAAAAAAAAGCGGTTAAGCTTATTCATTCACTAAATTAGCAACAAAGAGGCACATCTATGATGGAAAGGGTTTACTTCTCAATTACAATTATTGGTATTTTCAAGTACTACGGTACACTAAGCTACGAGCACTTGAAGGAGGGTTTGTTTTTTAAAATTGGCTCAATCTCTGTCTGTCTGGCTGTCTGTTACACGCACTTTTCTCAGAAACAGCTATACCGATTGACACGAAATTCGGTCAAAAGGTGGGTACTGTGAACGCCCAGACATGCAGCCAGCGATATCCTTCTACGTTGAGATGTACAATTTTTTTCACAGAATATTGCCATGTGTGGTATCAAATGAAAGGTCTCCATTAGTGCTTTTTGAAGCTGGACTTCGTTTTGAGAATTATTAGAAAGGCGGGGAGTGGGAGGGGTGGAAATTAATGATTTCTTTAACGGACCGATTCTCCGAAACTACCCAACCGAAAAATCTTAAAAAAATCATCATGTCCCCTCTATATGGTGCGATGGTGGGCTGACTTCACTCTTTTTGAAGCGTCATTACTTTGAGCGGAGTAAAACCAGATCAAGAATGGATCAATGAATAATGCACAGCAAATGCCTGAATTGTATCTGACAACCATTGCTCGATCTCCATTTGTCGAACTGACTGTGTCCTAGGCTGTTCTTTACTAAGGTTGATGTGGAATTCAAAACTGCGTGGTCAGACCGGGTTTATGAGAAACACATAATAAAAATGCGGAAAAAAGACCACGATTTGACCCGTTAGAGTCAAATCTGCAACTCCTGTCGCACACTGAGCCTAGAAAAAAGGTGAGTGTAGAATATACCCCGGCATGGTGGCATTTAGAAAAGATATCCTCCAATATTTCCCTCAGCACATAGGCCTCGATTAAGTAGATAACTCCAGTGGAGCCTCGTGAACGAATCCACCCCAATATTTTACTGATTATCTAATACTTTTTCTCAAATAACAGTCTATTTATTTCCTGATCCACTTGCCTTCCCATCTTAAACCGTGTCACTTCCTTGTCCTCCCACCTTCCCTCCCTTTTGTCAAATTACGAAGACAACGGTTGGATATTTTTTTATAAACTATCCACCCAGATACCGCACATCACCGACATATCGGCTCTAAATAAAATTTTATTATTTTGAGTTTCCTTATGTCCAACCTTATTTCAAGTTAGTAGTTAACCTTTTTGTTAAGCTGTATATATCGTTGCCATTCAACACTTGGTGGCTGCTATAACAGTGGGTACTGGCGCTAGCTGCGATTGCTAACGAGGGAAGGGTGGACCTTCGACTGCCTTCGGGTTCCATCTCCCAAAATTATTCCGTATCGAAACATACCCTTGCTTGGAATTCCGAAATCAGCTATTCCAGAGGCTCAATCTTATCCAAAGTCTCCTCTAGTGATCTGCTGAATTTCACCGACGCTTATTTTCGCAGGTTGATTTTCCATGGTGCCATCAGATTCGTGTTTTAAATCCCACTCGGTGTCTATTGTAACCACCGGCTCAGTCCATGATGCCTTTTCCTATTTCAATTCCATATCCTGTGGAGTCGGGATACCGCTGACCTTCCGCTGTTATTTATTCTGCATTCTCTGGAATACGCTCACCATTGGCTGAAATTACACTTTTTTTCGCAGCCTTTGCAATCATTCTTATCTTTACCAATTTGCGTTTATTGTCTTTCTTTGCATTTATTTTGTCCAATTTGCCAGGTGGTAACACTTGGAACGTTTTATATTTTCGCCAATGGATAGTTTCACTATTCTTCTTACAGTTGGTTTTGACACGTTGTTCATTAAAAGGGCGGCAAGACCGATTGAAAATTGTTTACAGTGGCTGGCAAGTAACATTTCAGCCGGTTACTTTGTGCACTCACTCATACAACTTTGTTAGCAGGTAATACCTGCAATATTTTCACTACACAATTCATTCTTGAATTTGTACTTAAGATTTGGCTCAGCAGGTTAACCGGTTAGCGGTCAGTACTCCACTCAAGTTAGTGACTGTCAACCAGCACCGATCAGCCCTTCAAAGTATAGCTAAGAAGCCCCAACGCCTGTTGCCGGAGAGCAGTAAGACTTTGCAACATTTATCTGCTACTAAGGCAGTAGCTAAGAGTAGTGCTTGAATGGGACATGTGGTACAGATTACAATCGTCAGAATACGTCTGATAGACCTAAAGAACACGTAATCAGTCCTTTGAATATGCCTCACAAAGAACACGCTTCGGATTGGAAGTCAAACCCATTAAGAAGTACTACGTGTTTTGGCTTCCATATCCAGCAGATTTGACAACACTCCTTATGACAGATTAGATTTTATGTTACTTTCTCATCTAATAATGATTTAAATTGAACCGGTTCTCACTTGGAAAAAAATAATAGACCATACCACACCAACAACTATCCGTAAATCCCAGCGATATACAGGCGAAAATGCAGATATGGTACCAAAGTGACCATTAAAATAACACATGGAATATTCATAAGATGATTTCACCTGGTGTACTGGGCCAATCTCTACCTAAGCTGCAATGACAGAACTACATGGGGGAGGCGCATAACATGGGTTACTCATCCTTTCAATTTCTCCAACATATCTATCATTGACAAAACCATTCATTTCTATCTTAAGTGCAGCTTTATTTGCATCTCTTTCCTAATCAAAAGTCGTTTGGTTAAGGTCTATGATCCCATGAGAGAGAAAACAGATGGCATAATCGTAGACGAGCTACATACGTCACCGATAACAAAAAGAAATAATTTCGGTGACAAGATGCAACTCTGGTGGACTCCAGTTTCGACTTCAAATTCTTCTGAGATTTTATCTCGGTATAGCATGTGACATTTTGCGCCATCATATGCCCCCTGATCATAGCTATTAGTTTTTCTCTAGTGCCACTGCTGCGCAGAGGAAGCCAGCTCTCGAATTCGATCAAGAGCAGGTGAAGCGAAGATCTAAGCTCAGTGCACTGTTCCAAAATGATCTGTAGGGTATTGATATAGTCAGTGCAGCACGATCCGCAGCGGAAACCAGCCTGATCTCTGTCTGTGAAGCTTGCGAGATTAGGATTATTTTAAATAATATCTTTACGATGGTAGGGAGGACGCAGATACCCAACCAATTGTCACACTGAAAAGTCTTGGATTCAAAAGATTTCCGTACGAGTGAAAGTAGCAGATCTGCAGAAACTGCAAGTGCAACGATAAATAACTCTGCGGGGAGACCGTCAAGCACAGTGGCTTCACTCCGTTCGAATGCATTGACGACACTCAGATAATTTGTCTTCTACTTGGGGGAACAGTTCGTATCCGCATATCACAGTGACTAGCCATATATCCATTGCTCCTATTATAGATAGACAAAAGCATTCACTTGTAGGCGAGAATCTGATAAGTTGGTTCGCATTAATAGTAACAATGAGAGCAACAGCACTTCGACTTTCAACGCAGAGACAATATTGACGTGCACCATTTAGAAAAACGACCACCGACCGACCCTGTAACAGTAAACAGCCATATGCCTGTAGCGAAACCACTTATGAAGCTGGTTCAGGCTCCTGAATAGCTGTAGGTAGCACGTCCCAGCAAGCCAACTAACCGTGGTATTCCAGAGTTTTGAATGTAGAAGTATATTATATATTAACTCAACCGATCATGTACACTAATACCTCGCCAGGCTGTAGCAGCTACAGCATTACCGAAATTGACATAACGCCTGTTTTTATTGGCGTTTCAGTTACACAATTTAAAACCAGACAAAGTTATTTTGATCAGGGTTTTTTTGTCTGCAATGAATTTTACCAGTGCATTTTCTAGTTTAGGTTAAAACCTTTGGGTTTTTATTCGTTTGTAAAGTTCTGTTAATAGCAATGTTAATTTACAAAACAGAATCAATTAAAATGAATATAGAACCAATAAGAAGGTTTGTACAAACGCTTTCTATACCCATGTCGCAAATACGAGTCCTCAATGAGGACTGTAATCACAAAATTAATGAATGCCACAAACCCTATGTTTTTTCCAACATCTAGGGAGGCCATAATGTAGTCTTAAACGTAACTACCCCAATCGAATCATTACTTATAATCATCTCATTTGATTCGATCCACAAGAATCTACCTCCGCACGTTGAGTTTTTTATACCCAATTTGTCTTGAAGCCTCCACCAGAAAAGCACGAAAAGGCCGTCATCAGTTCCTTTCTTTTGTACCTTAATTGAACTTATGGTCTATAATTTTACCGGGGAATTTACTTAATTAAAAATTAATGTAATTTTTTTTGTTGGGCGTCAGTTACCGTTGTTTTCAGAAAATGAAAAATTCTCCTGGTAGGGAAATTTCCGCTATAATGGCAGCGCCTGCTAGTTACCACCTGTCTAGTTCTTTGGGCTGTTTGTTCCGCTCTCAATATGTATCTAGTGAATGAGGTATTTTCCTCTTTTTTACATTCTCTGCAAAGGACTGCCTGGTTTCATTAAAAATTAAGATGCCTGTGCAGGAGTATTCTTTATCTACATTTTTCCTAAATGAAAGCTCGCTCCATGTACTTCTGAGAATTCCTCCTAACATTGACATGGAAGGCCGTGAGTGCTGCCAAATATACCCTCTCGTTGATTTCATCGGCGTCTAGGTGGTAGATCTAAGGAAAGTCAAATACTAGCAGAGAGGTACATCTCAATATAATTTCTTCGCCATTCGTAATTTCAATATCCTTTTTGAAGATGAACAGTAAAATAACAACACCAGGAAAAAACAACTTCTGGGCAGCTGGTAACCCAACCTGCAGCGGTGGCACTGTAAGCCGTTTCATTCTCGCAAAAAGTTACCCTCGATCTGAAGAAGATTGCAAGGATAATTAACCTAAAGTAGCAGAGTCTTATAAGAATACATAGGTGTCGGATGGCAAAGCTCAAGTACGCGGAGACACCCTTCACGTGTGATCACGAAAGCCCTACTTCATGGCTTCAGTGTAGACTAAATCCTGTTCCGGACGTCGGGAGAATGTTAAGCGTTTTATGGATTTATGCATGAGAGAATGTCAGGTGTTTGGATGCATTAGATTCTAAGGGTGTAGGTCGAACCGTAGGAAGGTATTTTTGCTCTAGGCCAAGATGCTCAACACCTACTCTAATTTAATCCTTAGAGTTTCGGTTCAGTGCACTCACTTTTGCGGACTGTAATTTAGGCAAAAGCAAGACGAGGGTTGAATTCCCAGTAAATATCTCAAGAACGGTGTTCATTGGAAATGAACGATAATATGATTTCCTACGTCTAGGCATTGAGGCACCAATAGCACCGTTTCTCGAATTTCGTTCCAGGTAGCATATCCCGTTCTTTCCTTGTGTATCGTTCGTCAGCAAGGAAACTTCTAAAGGAAACCCAAATAATTCATTTTTGAATTACACATTTATATTATCATTACGTCTTGGTTTGTTGATTATACCAAGAACATCAGCAACGACATAATGGCTATCAACAATAGCAAAAAGTTTGAACTTTCTTTTTAGTGGAAGCTTTCTGTTCTCCAGGAATCCCAGCATATGTTCTGCTTCATGAAGCTTTGAATTCCTCAGAACTGTTTCTTTTCACTGGATAAAATACAGAACTGACTGCGTCCTTTTTCGAATTCTCCTCTGTAATGCTCTGTCAGGCTCATCATAATAAATTCGAAGGCTTTAAAGATACACAAAGCATATTTTTTTATATAGGATGTTTCTTTAAATTGAATTGCACGTGGAGATTACATGAAATAAGAGAAGGTAAAACACTTTTACTAATTTGTTGTAATTTAATCAATCTCTTTATGTGTACCGTACCAAACAAGCACAAGAGTAGTGGCAGTGGGAAAATTCGTCTGTTGTATGACATAAAACAATTATACATCATCATTTTCAAGCATAAGCCAAGTGCATATCAATGAAATTGCAAAATTGTATGTTCTTATTCGTCACGTTCCCCTGCCTGACGATAGAGCATTACGTCCTCCGGATCCTTAATCCGAAGAGTCATCCACTATCATCATCATCAGATCATCTGCCAAAAATGATAATCGTTGACTTTTAAAATGCAAAAGCCCGGCCATTTATAATGTTCATAGCAACTCCATCATTTCGTTCGCTTTATCTTCTGATGAATTGCCCTGGGATTGATGTCTTATGCAACATATTTTCTTTTTCTCCCACTTAACTTCCTTCAACACTTCTATTACAGTTCCTTTCAAAATATTAATTCATAAATGATCCCTTTTATCTTCATTTTTACAATTTTATTTACAAAACCATCTCAAAAATGATCATTAACTTTTAACTCTTTTTGTTTTCGTTTCCACATAGACCTCATCATTTTGCATATTATGAAAAGTCAACGCCTCTCAAGGATCGTCAACGATCCTTCACGGGTCGTTTACGATACGGGGAGTGGCGTCCCCGAGGTGCCCGAGCAAGTAGTTCTGACCCCCTAGCTGGTGTAATACTTGCGTCCTAGGTAGTAGCCTCGAGAAAGTTCCTCGGTGAAGAGCGAACTGCTAATGACCGATACACGCCGGGACACACTGGGAGTCCCCGGAGCCGTCGACTACTCTCTGTCGACGTCGATGGGGTGATGTTAGCCCAGCTCTGCCAAGGTGGTAGTTGTGGCGTGTATCAGGAGCCAGCCCCTTCGGGACCCTGGTCGGGTAGTGTGCATTGAACCGTTGTTAGTAGACTGCGTTGCCCCGAGCGAGCGCTGACCCGTCCGAAAATTCCGGGCGCTAAGCTCAGCTAAGCGTAGGTCAGGCCTCAGGGAACTAGGGTAGGGGCTGTGTCCCCGAGGGTATACTCGTTCCTGACTATTGCGGCCCGCTCCCTTGCACACGATGCGCTGGTAAACAACTCAAATGGAGAACAAGTCCGGAAACCAGAAGCTGGACGCTTCAGGTACGAAAGGTTTTGTGTATTTCTTAGTACGTAGCACGTAATATATCCCTATATTATGTGAGAGTATCCACTTTCGGGTGATATTGACATTCATAGTCTTCAATTTTCAAAGAAGCAACAAATTTGAGGTATTATAACTTTGTTAGTAATAGTGCGATTTCCACCAAACTTGGTAAGATCATGCTCTATATTATAGCCTATATCACTGCAAAATTTCATGGTACTAGGATGAACTTAAGGGGGGTTTCTAACCAATTACAAAAAATTGTAGTAATATACTATTATTAACTTCATTTAAACAGATATCGGCATGGAAGGTATTTCGGAGCCCAGGCACCATATAGTGGCAGCCTCCTGATTTTCAGATTTTTTGGTTTGGTAGTTTCTGAGAATGGCCCCCTTAAAGAAGTGATCACTTTCAACCCCCCGAGCTCCCCATCCTTCCAACGAATGTCAAAACTAAGATCGGCTTTGAAAAAGAATAATCGAGACCTTTAATTTGATACCCCACATGACTATATTTGATGAAAAAAAATTTTACACCCCCCTTTTGCATGTATGGGGACCCCCCCCCCCTTAAATTCGACGTAAAAGGATGTAATTCACTGTATGCGTGAGCGTTCACAGTTCCCACCTTTCTACCAAATTTAGTGTCAATCGCTATGACCGTCTCCGAGAAAAATGCGTGTGACAGACAGACAGACAGACAGTAAACCGATTTTAATAAGGTTTTGCGTTTACACAAAATGCGCCGTTCGCTCCAGCGCCCAGCGAAGGAGGCAACGAGGGCTGAAATACCCGACGAGACATCGAGACGCGCAAACGGAGAGAAAGACTCGCAAAGTGAGGCGGCACCTGCAACGCAGATAGGAACCCAGCCCATACCGCACAGTGCTATAATTGGGGAAAGAGGCAGAGTGAAAACTGCCAAAACTAATCAAATAATTTCGAATATAAGCCGAGTGAGAGGACTGTCGACTACTCTGGTGCAAGCAGTTGCAAAGCACATGCGATCTGCAACGTTCCTCCAGAAAAACGTCGGCAAAGGGGTAAAAAACGGGCTAATGGAACTGGAAGAACTCCTGGACAGGATTTCATACTAGAGGCGAACATGGAAAGTAAGACGAAATCTGCAGGAAGCAGAAACAACCGCGCTTCCCGAGGAAAACACCACGAGTACCAAACGGATCGCTGACAGCCCATTGCAAAGCGAACTTGGTAAAATACGAAAGGAGGAAGGGACATCTGAAGAAAACTTGACTCAGGTACTCTCCAAGGCTGAAAAGAAGAAGCCAAAGAGGAACAAAACACAACAACACGTCGCGCCATCAGAAAAACCTCTGCCTAAAACTAAGGCGGACACGAAGGACGGAGTACCAAAAGAAAAGGTAGGGAGACGAAGGACCGCCAGCTTTGCTTATTAAGCCGACGGAAGGCAAGACATTTGCGGAAGTCCTCAGCGAAATCCGTTACAAAATTAAACCCGAAGACAACGGAGCGGGAGTGTCTTCCATACGTAAAACGAAGGGTGGTGGAGTCTTAGTCGAACTAGGCCCGAAGATTATAAATAAAGGCACGTTCTGTAAAGCAGTCAAGGGGCTTCTGGGAGAAAAAGCTTTGGTTTCCAGCCTGGAACCCACGTGTGCTTTGGAAATCCGATCCGATCTTGACTGTCTCACGGAAAAGAACGAGGTAGAAGAGGCCATCAAACGTGAATGCCCGGAGGTAATCAATGTCCGGATTGGTATCACCTCCGCGAACTCCTGAGGCCAAAAACTCGCTGTGGTGGAAGTTGCCGAGCAATACGCGAGGAAGCTTCTAAACAGCGGGAAAATAAGAATTGGTTGGGTAGTGTGTAGGATACGAATTCGGGCCGCCCCGACCAAATGTTACAGATGTTTGGATTATGGGCATGCAAACTGTCGGGGACCTGACAGAAGGGCAACATGCCGTAAATGCGGCCAGGCAGGCCATAAAGGGAACACCTGCAATGAAACGGAAAGCTACGTCCTATGCAGGGACCGTGGAGCGACTGATGAGAGCATTGCGCACACTGCGGGATCGGGGCCGTGTCTAGTTTTCAGAGCAGAATTGAAAAGAGCTAGGACACAGTCAACATGATTCGCATCCTACAAATCAATATGCACCGACGGCTTTGTCTGGATTCGGTGTTCAGGGATAACGTTTTTTAGTGTCTATCTTACGCCGAATGAGACGATGCCGGACTTTCGTCGGAGGCTTCATGCTTTGGAGGACGCTATCTTAAGCACGGATGGGCGGATTCTGGTCGGGGGTGACTTTAATGCTAGGTCACTTGAATGGGGCATGCCTCACACAGATTCCAGAGGGAAACGAATTCTGGAAATGGCGGCGAGAACAGGACTGGTAGTTCTAAACAGCCCAACGTTCCGGCGCCCGGGCTGCGAAGGAAGCATTCCAGACGTAACCTTCGCGTCGGAATCACTGGTGTCGCTGGTGGACGGGTGGCGAGTTCTGGAAGACTTATCAGCAAGTGACCACCAATACATGGCTTTCGAAGTGGTGGACACAAACTCTCGGTGTGCGCCATCCCAGCGATCTTTCTGTGCATGGAACGTCGCGAAAGAGAACACCGGGAAGTTTGTCGAAACTCTGGGAACAGGACCACGCTGGAGGGTGCTCCTGGGGGCGGTGGCGCCGCAGCTGATATTGTCGTAAATTCAGTTCTGTCTGTCTGCGGAGCCTCCATGCCCAGGAAGACATCGAAGCGCGGCAAACGTTCCATGTATTGGTGGACAGTGGAATTCGCAGAACTCCGGAAGGAGTGTCACCGGCTCCAACAACAACACAACGTCTAGGCGACCGGGAAGAGGCATTTACCATAATGATGGAGTACAAATCAGCCAAAAGGAGACTCCGTAACGCAATAAACAAGAGCAAATCTCGTTGCTGGCAAGATCTGGTCGACGAGGTGAACGGGGATCCGTGGGGACTCGGTTACATACTGGTAACCCGAAAAATCGGGGCTCTGCGGAAACCCTGTTCACTTGAGGCCGAGCAGATGGACCGCATTGTAAGGGCACTCTTCCCGGCGCACCCCGTATGGGATGGTGACGTCGGCACGGAGAGCGCAGAGGACTGTTCACTTTTCTCTATAAAAAAGTTGGAACAAGTAGTCCTCTCTATGAAAAATAAGAAGGCGCCAGGACCCGACAGTATTCCAGCAGAGGTATACAAACTGTTATTCCAACACAGGCCAGACCTACTGCTTGCGCATTCAACGCTTGCCTGAAAGAGGGCATTTTCCCTGCTCGTTGGAAAGTTGCGAGGCTTGCGCTGATCCATAAAGTGAAAGGTGACCCCGAATTGCCGTCTTCACACTGCTGGAAAAGTGCTCGAAAAGCTCATCAGAAGTAGACTCGCTGAAGCGATATGCGCTGCCGGAGATTTATCTCCCCGGCAGTTGGGTTTTAGAGCAGGGAGATCGACAATTGATGCTATTATGCAAGTCGTGGACGCCGTTCGACGAGCAGAGGCACATAGCCGCCGAACTCGACGGGTGGTGCTCCTCGTAACACTTGACGTCAGAAACGCCTTTAATTCCGTAAGATGGAAAGATATTCTAGACACACTAGACAATACTTTCAACGTGCCGAACTATCTCGGCATATTGATGCGACAGGTAAGCGAATGGATGACTACTCATGATTTCAGCCTTGCACTGCAAAAAACCGAAGTAGTCATCCTGACTAAAAAGAGGATTCCGACCCTGCGTCCCATATCGTTCGGCGAGTCGATAATCGAGTTAAAATCAGCGGTAAAGTACCTCGGGTTGACTGTTGACTCAAAGATGAGCTTTTCTGAGCAAATCAAAGTAGCAGCGAACAAGGCTGCGGCTGGAGTTTGGGCGTTAAGTAGGCTAATGGCAAACATTGAGGTCCTACGTCTAGTATGCGATGTCTCCTGATGAGTTTAACGCAGTCTGTCCTGCTCTACGGCGCAGAGGTATGGGCTGGCGCTCTTAACAAGAAAGTATATCGTAAACGCCTCGCGCAAGTACAGAGATGGGGAACTTTACGGGTGGCTTCTGCGTACTGCACTGTCTCTGAACCGGCCGTGATGGTGATCGCGGGAGTGATCCCCGTTGCCGTTCTTGCTGAAGAGCGTCAGGCCATATACAAGCGCAAGGGAGATGAGCCAAGGGAGGTGGTTGCTCGCGAAGAACGGCAACATACTCTAGACGAATGGCAGCTCTCTTGGCAAAATGGAACTAGAGGCAGATGGATTGCGCGGCTCATCGGCAACTTAGGTGCGCGACTGAATCGGAAGCATGGTGAGACTGACTATTTCCTTACCCAATTTTTAAGTGGGCATGGAAGTTTTCAGTTTTACCTGCACAAGATTGGAAAGGCGCGTTCTCCGGATTGTGTGTTTTGCAATGGAGTTGTGGACGACGCCCACCACACTTTTTTTTCTTGTGGAAGGCGGGATCAGCAGCTCTATTTAAACACAGGGGATCTCTCTCCTGACAACATTTTCGAAGAGATGCTGAGGACTGCTGACAGGTGGAACCGTGTTGCCCATTACGTTCTCATTACATTCTCGTTGCTAAGAAGATAGAACTCGACCGGTGGAGGAGCCGGATGGCAGGGGGTTCCTTGAACTGACAGTTCCCTTCCTCTTCTTCCCTCCCGTTGGTGAAAGGAATTCCCTGATTTGAACGGTTCCAGGCTAGCTCTCTGACGATGGGGAGGTGTTTAGTTGGTAGTCTGACGACGTACCGAATCGGGAGTCCAACACTGTGTGCGTAAATGCATTCACCTACCCTACCCAACAAAAAAAACTATCATCGTCATCACATCATCTGCCAAAAATGATAACCGCTGAAAAAGCAAAAGCCCGGCAATTTATAATGTTCACAGCAACCCCATCATTTCGTTCGCTTTATCTTCTGGTGAATTGCCCTGGGTTTGTTTTCCTATCCAAAATATTTTCTTTTTCCCCCACTTAACTTCCTTCAACACCTCCATTACAGTTCCTTTCAAAATATTAATTCATAAATGATCCCTTTTATCTTCATTTTTACAATTTTATTTACAAAACCATCTCAAAAACGATCATTAACTTTCTTTTTGTTTTCGTTTCCACATAGACCTGATCATTTTGCATATTATGAAAAACTAACGCTTGTTTCTGGCTCAGGCGAAATGTTGTGCAGGCAAATACAAATGTTAGGATACAGCAGGACTGCTACTGGGTACTTGCTGCTGAGCCGGTGCAGGGGAGTTGAGTTTGGAGATGCGCTGAGTGCGTGCACTTACTTTGAAAGGAATTCATAGCGAGTGCAAGAAGAAGACAACGTAATAGCAAATCAGGAAACCAAAAGTTGGACAACTCAGATATGAAAGGTTTTTAGAACATTGGTCCCATTAGTGCCAAGCACATAATGTATATGCATATATTATGTCGGAATACTCGCTTTAGCGTGATACTCACATCCAAAGTGTTAGAATTTGCACTGAAGGGACAAATTTTACCTACTATAACTTTATTAATTATAGTGCAATTTCCATCAAACTTGGTAGGCTCACTGCAATTTCATGATTCATGGCTTTATTAACTAATTAAAATTATAGTAATATACCATTAATCACTTTATTTGAACCGATATCGGTATAAAGAGTATTTCGGAGCCTAGGTACCGCATAGGTGCAGCTTCCTGTTTTTTTTTCGAGTTTCCAACTGAGTAGGTTCCGATAATAGGTCCGCGAAAGAAATGATCACTTTTGTATCAAATATCAGAATTGAGACTAGCTTTGAAAAGTGCTAATTGAGACCTTTTTTTTAATAGTCTACATGACTATATTCTGTGAGATAAATTTCTAATACCTCCTTTTGCCAGTAGGGAGACCTCCCTTAAATTCTATGTAGAACGATGTAACTGCATGTGTGGACGTTCACAGTCCCCATCTTGACACCAAATTTGGTGTCAATGGGTCCAACCGTTTCTGAGAAAAGCGCGTGTGATAGTCAGGCTGACAGACAGTAAACCGATTATTTCACATAAAAGCTTAAAATGGAGTGTTCTCCAATATTATGGCCTATGAATACCGGCCTTGGTGAATGATTAAGACAGGGAAAGCGTCGATTGAGGATATGTTCTGTCGTGGATCTCCCCTCTGATCACGGAACTGGAGTCCGGATGGCCACCCAAGCGCCCGGTCGAGCCTTTCTTCCTTTTATTGTTTTATTTTCAGTATTACCTCGGGTCATACCTTCCGTTACGGACGATTTCACCAAGGTTTTGAATTTTTTCGATAGTTCTCCCTTCTAGGTCGATTCCCACCAAACAGGATGGCTTTCGCCAGTCAATTAAGTCATTACATTTTTTTTTTTGTGTCCGGATAGCTGAGTGGTTAGAGTGCAAGGCTATCGTACGGAAGGTCGCGGTTCAAATCTCACTGGTGGCAGTGGAATTTGTATCGTGATTTGACGTCGGATACCAGTCGACTCAGCTGTGAATGAGTACCTGAGTCAAATCAGGGTAATAATCTCGGGTGAGCGCAATGCTGACCACATTGCCTCCTAGTGTACCGTTACGGTCTTGAATGAAGTGCTCTAACACACTTCAAGGCCCTGATCCAACATGGATTGTTGCGCCAACGATTATTATTATTATTTTTTTTGTACAATTTATCCTATAAAAGAGATCCCAATATGGAGCTTGTGGGAACTTCTACAGTAACAATATGCTTCATCGGCACTTTATCCATCACTTTCCATAGGTTCATTAAAAGTTAATTCCCGATAAGCCGCTTACATGGGTAGTGATACACGAAAAAGTGAAGGCAAACCCTAATTTACTAAATGAAATGAATCCAAGGTACGATCCCTTGACTCTGGGGTTGCAGACAATGGAATGGGATTCGTCAAGAGTTCGTTAAGAACTTTATGCAAGTACAGAGGATCTCTTTCTGGTCAACACTCTCAGGGAGGTGCTGAGGAGCGCCGATATGGAGCCGACTTGTGCATTACGTTCAGGTTCTTCTTGTTACAATGAAAATAAAGCTCAACCGGTGGAGAGGCCAGATTATAGGGGGCTCGTTGAACTAACAACTCCTTTCCATATTGGTTTCATAAGTCAAAGGGTTCTAAGCAAGTTCTCTAATGCTGGGGAGGTGTTTAGTTGATTATCTCTTAGAGAACAGCAGCTCCTCAACAAACAAAACAACTTTAATTTGTGACATCCAACATCAAACTGTTATACATCTCCTCGTATTCCACGATGGTATTAGTAAATATATAAATATTAAACATTTAATACGGACCCGACAATTTGTAATCCCTGTTACGTCGGTAACTGCCAGAGTGGGATAACTTTCATCCCAAAGTAGGTTTACTATTCCAGGGAACTCCATAGTATAGTTTTAAGAACGTAAGCCACAATAAACCGATTCCATGTTACTGCTCTCTAGTGCATCTATTTGGGCAGTTTCCCACCTGCGGTTATCATAAGTTTTCGTAAATCCAAGCATATCTCTTAAAGGTAGGGAGCGTCCAAATTTGCGTCAAAGACCATACCTACCCTGTATCTATTTGTATTTGTAATATGTCAAGTGATATGAGTGTTTCAGTGTTACCCCGTTCCGTATACCAAAATCATAATGCTGATCGGTTTGTCAACTCCACTACCATCTCTTCTAACATCACTTTGTATTCCCTAGCCATATGATGTGGACATAGCAACGGAAAATTGCCTCCTTTTTTAAATGACTGTAGAAAGTTTTTATGAACCTCAACTTTGTATTGAATTTAGTATTTCCCACTCCTTTCTTTCTAATACCTACATGGGCAGACCAGGTCATTTACACAGTGATTTTCGAAATGGCCTCTTTCAGTGCTTCTTCTATATCAGCTCGATCTACATTTTTAACTTTTACAGCACTTCTTAAGCTAAGTGTTGTCCGAGCTTTTAGAGATCGAAGCTGGTATTAGCCAGCAGGTATCCCACCCAACTTGGTATCTTGCCGGCGTGGAGTGTTTTATTTTCAACATTCCAATATTGCCTGGTGAGTATAGTACTGTTGCAACAGCTGTTCTGTCACGACATTTGGCGGTATACATTTGTATATGTATACTGAGAGGTACCAGTTAGTACTTTTTGGAGTTAGCTTGTTTTTTTATATTGTTTCAATTCCCTACTTCTCTAGAGCAGGGAGCCAGAACTTAGGTGTCAGAAAATATCGTAGGTCTCATTTGGAGAATCCAGGAAACAGAAAAGCTCGGAACATAAAGTCTAGGCATTAAAACACATTCTATTCTAACTATATTTTAGGAATTTATATTTCAGAAAAATGTTGACCTTGCTTGGAACAAAGTTGTCTTCAATGGTGTACTTGCCAGTGACCAGCCTTGGCCTCGTGAATTCTCAGCTTTCAGTTCTCGCAGCAGGCGATTACACCGTCCAAATCAAAATGCGTATAAACGTCTCACTGTTCACGTTCATTAGGTTTTCCCATCACATATAAGTTCGCCCCTACTCGTTGGGATAACCAACTGTCCATTCTAATTTGTGAAAACATGCCAAACATGCTTTCAGGTTCGCCGTTGGCAAATAACTAGAATAATTCATGGTCGAACCTGCTCTGTCATCCATCCTTCAAAGTTAAGCCTCTAAATAAGGGAACTGATCTACTTATCTAAAGTTGCAATCTCCCATTTCGATGTTTTCCTATTGGGGCTACTCATAGAATAACCCATATTCTCTGCACGTCATTGACCTTCAATTCCGCCCCCCACTAACAGCTAACTTCATTTCCTCAGTGTACGCTACTAGCTCTAATTAGGAGGATCAGTTTCGACTCCTAGCTGGCAAAAACGCAGGAATAGGCTGAGCATATTTAACAAATCCACATTAGATCAAATTAGTCTACTAGTAGTTCTAGTATGAATTACCGGCACCCTGGGCAAACTGGGCAAAACAAAAGGAATACATTAAAGGGAGCATTCTGATACACTAAAATATAGGGCTACGAAGGTATCAGAAATCTACTTATTTAAAGTTGAGATGAAAGAGAAGAATTTGTAACGTAAACGTCCTAAAAATTTAAACGCGTCTTTCTAGAAATGACAAACCGACGATCCGAACTTCTCGAAAACTACTAAATCACTCTTTTTGAAATTCAGCAGGCTTATCGACTTTTCTGATAAAACCATTTTATAGCTCAAAAACCACCGTTGCAAAACAAACCCTTATTAAAATCGGTTCAATGTCTGTCTGTCTGTCTGTTACACGCACTTTTCTCAGAAACGGCTATACCAATTGAAACGAAATTTGGTGAGAATGTGGAACTGTGAACGGCCAGACATGCAGTGAGTGATATCTTTCTACGTTGAGGTTAAGGGGGTCCCCATACATGCAAAAGGGGGGTGTACAATTTTTTTTCACCGAATATAGTCAGATTGGAAAGGCGGGGAGTGGGAGGGGTAGAAAGTGATGATTTCTTTAACAGACCCATTCTCAGAAACTACCCAACCGAAAAATCTGAAAAAAAATAAGTTTATCCCAGAGTTATAAAAGTTGGTAACAGTATAGAATATAATGTGAATCATATTATCCCCAAGTTTAATCAAAATCATACTATTAGTAACAAAGTTACAGTAGCTCAAAGTTGACTTTACCCTGTAAATTCAATAATAATCGTTGGCGCAACAATCCATATTGGATCAGGGCCTTGAAGTGTGTTAGAGCACTTCATTCAAGGCCGTAATGGTACACTACAGCGAACTGTAGGAGGTAATGTGGTCAGCATTGCGCTCGCCCGAGATTATTACCCTAATTTGACTCAGGTACTCCTTCACAGCTGAGTCGACTGATATCCGACGTGAAGTCACGATACAAATACCACTGACACCAGCGAGATTTGAATCGCGGCCTTCCGTATGGCAACCCAGTGCTCTAACCACTGAGCTATTCGGACACATCTGTAAATTTACTCGAACTAAATATCAATATCACACTAAAGTGAGTAGTCTGACATGCAAAATGCATATACGTGAGAGGCTACGTACAAATGGGATAGTTCTGCATTCAAATATGCTCACAGAAGAAGCAAACAAAACTTTTCATACCTGAAGCGCCGAGCCTTCGGTTTCCCGACTTGTTCTAGTGAAAAATCGAACCTTTGTGAAAAGTGCACATTTTTCAAACCGTTCTAACAAATACTAGTTTTTATTGATATTTGACTAAATCTATCGACATTTTTGGGTTCATATGATCCAGTAGGCAATAATTTTGGTCACCGCAAAACATGAAAGTAGAAATACATTGTTTTTAATGTCATTTGTAAGATAACTGTGAGATATTTTTTAATAAAAAAATTAACGAAAGTTGTTCAATGTGTGCACTTTAGGCTGATATAATGACCGTATACACAAGCTTCGCAGTTCTCTTAGAAGAAAATCATGAAAATTACCTAGTTTTGCGCTATAAGTGGGGTTAACCCATTAACAGAATCCATAAGATGCGTCCTTATGGTTTGCTAACCAACTTCTGTACGTAGGATATTAAATTTGAACCCTTATCTAGCTTAAGAGTTAAAATTAATGAAGACTAACACAAACTTTAGAAGAAAGGGTGAGTTTCCGCAAAAGCGTCAACGTAATATAGAAGGTCGTAGTGGGAAACTCATAAGGCAAGACTTCCCCTCACAAAATTTATTTGAACAGATGTCGTGTGTGTATGGAGGCTACTTCGAACCCTGGGTAACGTGTTCTGGCAGCTTTGTAATTGTTTGCAAGTTTTTAGATTGGTTGGATTTCACAACCCAAATTATCACTTTCGAGTCCCGCCCTCCCCCCTTTTGCATCATATGCTAACCAACAAACAACTTTTACACCCCTCTTTGCATGCTTGGAGACCCCCTCCCTTAAGTTCCACATACAACGACAAACTCACTGCATGTCACCAAATTGGATATCAATCGATAGAACTGTTTCTGAGAAAAGTGTGTATGACAGACAGATAGATAGACAGTAAGTCAATTTTAATAAGGTTTCATTTTACACAAAACCTTAAAAATTATGAATACAAATAATTCGCAGAATGTCTAATTCGAGCAAAGAACGGTAAAATATGATCACCTAGGGTGATTTATAAATAAAATGTGACAAAAACGAAGAAGATGTAATCATGGCAACATTCAGAAACTTGTCGATTATATGATGTTTGAGACAATGATGCAACCCAAACATTGACCTTTAGGGAGATAAAGAACGAAAATTATTAGTGACCCAGATATCGAAACGGGATGGAATTTTCACGTCGAAGAGCTCTTAGCAGCGTCTAGATGTTGAGAACAAGTTTAGTGGATCGACGACACCAAAATAAATAATTCACCGGCAACACACACAGAATTTGGTATTACGAGAGGAACAACCCGAGGTGTACAGTCTACCTTCATCTAGATCGAGCAGGCGCCGCGATATCTTGGATTGAACATTAATGAAGGCAAGACGGAGTACATGGTGGCAATGTCAGAACGAACAACATCGATTAGTACTGGTCAAAGGAAAAAATAACGATAGGAGACTACTTTGCAAGTTCGAAAATTACCACCAATAACCGATGTTGGCTGCCAACAGAGCCTATTTCAGCTTACAAAAACTGTTTCTCTTGAAACGTCTCACCATAGGGTCAAAGCGATTACCGTATAAGACAATCATTTTGCCAGTCTTTATGCATTCCTTTGACTCTTGGCTTCTTAGCAAGAAAAATTGCGATGTCTTCGCCGCGTTCGATAAAAGAAACCTCCGAAAAATGTTTGGCCCCAAAATGAGAATGGATGATTCCATAGCCTACATAAGGACGAAATCTTTGTACGATAACACGACCGTCAGGTTGTCGATAAAATCCGGGTAATCGGTTCCGGTCTCACCCGTATGGAGATGTTTGGAATTCCTTACTAAGGCAGGCCTAGACCGGATACCGGTTGTTGCGCCGTTGATGATGAATGAACAGAAAAACCGATGAATAGATAGAAGTACTGCACAATTCTACTTCGGCCATACATGGCAGTCTTAATTCAAAGCAGGTATATTGACGTCCATTACTCGAAAATAGTACCATGAAGAGCTGACGAGAAGTTCATTTCCTTGTATGGAGTACATTTGCTTTTACTCCAATTTAACTTCCTACAACACCACCTTATTCATTTAGTTTAAAAACATCAACTCAAGAATAATCATTTTTATTTCCTTTTTCACTATTTTATTTACAAAATCTTCTCACCTTTTAATTTCACCCAAAACCTTAAAATCTATTTAAATATTTGAAGGTTAATATAGAAATTTTCTAAGTTTTCAAAAAAGGTCATTTACAAGTTGTTTTCTTATAGACCTGAGCAAGTTAAATATTTTGAAATGCATTTCTGGCTAGGCCGAAATGTAAATGTGAATGCAATTGATGTTGGGCTTTTCGTTTTTGTAGGAGGGCCGGTTTTAGGCAGGACGACTCGATAAAGATTATAAAATAAATCGAGGCAGCTTTTGCTGTTGTTCCAGCTGTCTCTCCGTAACAGGTATCAGATTACGTTTTTCGGTTCGGTCCAATTTTAATTTATGTTAACTTCTTTTATGCATGCCTTTATGTCCTCAATTTAAATTGCTTTTCCTTATCTTTTCCTAATGGGCATTATTTTTATAAAAATAATCATCAACCGTATTCTAAGTTTTATTTTTTTTAATTCGTTTTTAGTTTAATAGAAACTGAAATGGCTTATATGAAGAGATAACTCTTTAATTTAAATATCTCAAGAGAAGAACACTTCAGTGGAGCCTCACGGATAATTTTTCTAAATTTGCAGATTTTCCAAGTTGACTATAGCCAACCATTTTGGTTTTTTGTTTATAGCATGGCATAGCAGTCATTGCAACTATCATTGAGTGGAGGCAGCCATTTGGGGCTTGTATAATCGGTACACGCATAGATGCTTCAACATATAGTCACCTGGTAACAGTATCTCAGGATTGTAATATATTGACGATAAAGTCATAGACGACAAAATGAACCCACCCGTTAAAAAATTGACTTAGCTGGAACGGACACAGAAAGCTATTTAAACGCAAGGAAGTGGGAGGTTTAGCGTATGCTTGGGTACGCTGTGAACGCCACGTGGGTTGAGGAACTGTCTGGGAATATCGAAATATTTTTTAGAAAATTGTGTCTCTCTCCCTACAAACCGAAAGGATACAAAAAAAGCCAGACAACCAGTTTTAAAAAGTTGTATGTCATAACTTCCAGCATTTTCTTTGGAAATCCCCAGATTTGTACAACGTTTCACGACTCAATTAAATGTCATTGGCTGCTGTAAACGAGCAGAGTGGTATTTTTCTAACCGAAAATGGAAAAAGCAGAAAAGACTTTTGAAAAAAATGTATGTATGTAAGAACAATTTCTCGGAAACTTTGGAGTCAGTTACAACGTGAAGAAGCAAAAGTATTCAGAGGCAGATTTGCTTATCGATCTATACATTTTCATTCGAATTTGAACATTACAAACCTATGTAACGCAAGGAAATTTTCTTTCACTCAAATGCCACTTCAAACATACGATATTTTTTATACATACAAATTTATCACCGACATCCTTCCTTCCTGTCTGACAGAAGTCCTTTAACTTTGTGATGTCAGCTAATCTCAAACGAAACGCTATGGAAATTTTTCTAATTACACGCGATTGAAACCAACCCTTCCGGAATTTAGCTTCCGCTGCTAATCTCGAAAAGTAGGTTGCTCAGCCATGCTCATTATTTGGTTCAATTTTCAAAATTAAAGGAATCAAATTATAAGGACTTCTCACACTTATGGGACTTTAATAAGAGCAACCTTTTGGGGAGGGTTTCTAAGGTAAAGGCATAAGAGGCGATTCAATTCCAACAGACATCTTATTTATGGAAATTTATACGAAATTCGTAAGACAAGGAGATGGGCATATTTGCGTGCACTGCTCTATATCCTGCTCTGTTAATATTCGCATTTATAGCACAAAAATTATTACGAACGTTGCGATGCGTTCGCGGAGAGATGTGTAAATGAGTTTCTTTGAGGGGCTGCTTCATTAATTTTAATGGTCGTCCTTAGCGACATCCGCGCGAATGTAGCAAGTTTGACACGATGAGATGAATCTTTGTTGTTTGGAGTCGAGTGCTTTTTACAGTATTCTATAATGTCTAGTCCTTCCTTCACCCCACATTTTCCAATTCGCTTTGAATTTTATCCACGTCATCCACCGTCAACGAGATCAGAACATCTTAAATTATTCCTGACACAGATGAATTTCAAAGATGTTTACGTATACGATATACCTATAAATTGAGTTTGAAATGTAGGCGCTTATTTATTAGCTCGAAGATTAAATCATCTAGGACGAGACGAAGTTTGAATTTTTGAATTTATTTCATAATAAATAATTTTAAATGAATGGCAAAGCCAAGGATGAAGTTTGCATCATCCAATTGCTCAGCAAGTATAGACAGGAAGGAAAGTTTCGTTTGTTTTGGAATACTCTGATAGCTTAAGTAAAGTTTTTCAAAAAAATCTGGTTTGTGTAATAGGGTAACACATGCTCGTGCATACGAGAGGTGATCTTATGATACAACAGATCAAAAAAGAGTATCAATTTAATTTATTTGCCTACATAGACTCCGAAAGGGTCGATATATTTTATCCGCTCTGAATACCATCTAAAATGATACGAGTACATAGTATTATTATTGTTGTCTTGTGCATCAGAAAGCGTTACCCCACAATTATCTCCCAATTTATGTTCCTTCTATTGGAAGAAGGAGACGAGTGGACGTCACTGAGGTCTACTTTTGGGAAAATTCAGGCAGTCTTGTTACAGATACAATGACTTGGTGAAAGATAATTCTAACTCCCAGTTTTTCTGGCCTTTCTCCTTAATGACCACCTTCAAAAGTTTACAAAGATTCGGAATTAAGGTTTTTCATAAAAAATTTAAGCAATACATTTTCGTTTTACTCGGTACATTTTTCTGAAGGTATATTCATAACTTTATCGTGAAAAGTTTCATCGCAAGAAATGATGTCCTTACAATCTGCTCCCACTTCTAAAATTTATTTTGTTGCCCATCTATAATCTGCAATTCTTCTTTCCTTTGTGTACCCTTTCCTGATTTAGATCTTTTTACTCTTTAATAGTAAGATAAGTGTTCGTCAATGGTCGCTCCGCAGTTCCTACTCGTTCCATTCTCAATTCTTATTTTGACTTTTCATCAACGCCCTATTTTCTATAAGCAGACATGGCTAATCGACATGGCTAATGATAACCCTGTCCGGAAAATCCATAAAAAAATATCTATGGTACAAAAAAAAGACACATCGGACAGACAGCTTTTAGGGACTTTGAATTGGTAGACCTTGCCGCAAAACCGGGATGTCTGAAGTTCCCTACTAAGACGGACCTAGACCGAATACCAGTTATAGCGCTGTTGATGATGATAAAGATTGGCCTATGTAAGAAAATAGGTTTCAATCGTTTTTCTTGGGCTACTGTCTTTATACTGTCTTCAACGTTATCCATTACAATATAGTGTGGTAACCTGGCTGTAAAATCCAACTCTAAGTACATTTGAAACACCATTTCGTCGGTACCGACAAGTATGGATATTATTTCACATAACAAACAATGAGAAAAAAAAGAACATCACATTCGGGTCAATTGTTAAAACAGTTGTCGGAAGATTCAAGCCGCAACCTACCATGCACACCAGCTCAGTCAACGGACCGTGACCAAACGTCCCTTGCTATGAATTAAGCGGACTGAATGTAACCAAATGTTTCATAATACAAACTAAACAAACTAACTTTAATTTAATAAACAACAGTCATTGATAAGAGGTTAGCCAAAAGATTCCGCTCATTGTTAATCAGAAAATTTTAGAGATACGGAAAGGATTATATGCAAATTCGTAATTCCTGGCATTGACCACATATACTCCGGACAGTTGCAAATGACCTTAAAGACTAAGATGTCACCAAGGTGCTCTCCGTGAAACCGTTCGTTGCACCCAAATCGAAGTTTGTTAACTGGAAGTTAAATAAAAGCGACAATCCTCTCTTTAATTTCCATTGAGCAAATCTTCAACAAGTAAATATTGCAGAACAACAGCCACCAACAGGTCGAATATTTCGCATCGAATGACCATCTTCAGGTAAATACCCCAAAATGAAAAGTTTAAAATTGGTCAACTATGAGGGAATCGACCACCCTGCCCTGTAACTCACCCAAGATGTGGCAAAGAGAAACACCGAAAAAACAGCTTTCGTTTCCATTCAACCCAACCTCGATAACTAAGTCTAGTCGCTTCTATTGTGTGCCAACGTTCTTCCTAGCGGCAGCGAAAACCATCAATCTCAACCCGCAGCGAATCCGGAGTTCCGAGAGTTCCCTGAACAATCTCTCCAATTCATACATAATCCAGTGCGATGGTCAATGCAGCCGTAGATGTTAAAATAATCGAATTGAAAATTATCTCCGTAGCGAGAACGACTGCCAATTTAAAATGTTTCCGATGAACGCAAAATGCATAAATTCGCATTGTTCGCCAATACACTAAGGTAATTCAAAAAGTTTCTAACGAACTGCTGCCGGTACGAGCATTTGATTTCACTAGCCTTATCTCGCTTCCAATACAAAGAAGCTTTGCGATGAAAATTATTTAATAATAGATATTGTCCCAGTATTTCATTCCAGAACCCTTCACAATTTAATTTGAGAAACGATCTCCCAATACCCATATCACCTCTTCAGTCACCTGTCCAATATTAGACACGTGAGTCGACAAGAATCATATCCCAAAGCTTCCCCCAATCGAAAAAGCAAACATCTCAGCTGCCTATTTCTCAAGATCATACCGCTCCACTGTCCACATGATTAACCAATGCTTCAAGCCAAAATCAATGCGCCCATTATTCTATTACAATTACCACTTTCAAAAAATCAATCTAGACTTTTCCAGCACTTCTGCAAACCACAATAGCCTAATACCTCAACTCAACTCCATCAACCCCAAGTCTATCAAGTAAAATAAGGAAAAAAGTGAATTGGGTTCCACAAAATCTCATCTAGAAAAACGGTATTTAATTATTAGTGTGTTCCTATTATCCCTTAAAAAAAGGGTGCTGAACGTCTATGCCTCTGTGACTGGAAATATGTCCAGATCAGACGCTTCTCAAAGAAATGAATACTGTCCGTCAATATCCCTGGCATTCCATCCAAATAAAAATCGATCAACACCCTAAAAGCAACCGAAACGCAACCACAGTAGCTTAGTTTTCTAAATGGGCGGCAATTTAATGTAAAAGCCCAGCAGTACCTACCTAGGAACTGAGGGGTAGGATGTTGTAGAACCTCTATAATCTCAGAATTGAGAGGCGTAAGCAGCTACCAACCTCGGAGAAGGGAATGGCCGCGTTACGTGTGGTATCGGAAACAATCCTGAAAATAATGTCAAAGGGAACAGAGGCTTTAAGTGAGTAATACATCGTGACATTTTTTGACATTTACTGTCAGATTGTTCGCCGAGCACCATCGCACCGAAAAATCAAATTGGAGAAAGCACGGTCCGGTTTTGGAGGTAATAGAGGCTAATATTTGCGTAAAATAAGTACAGACAGGCGAGGAAAAAGAGAAGGTCGTTAATCAAAAATAGAAATAATAGGAGGCCTAGCATAGAACCTCGAGAAACTCCAGAGGAAAGAAGGAATGGGATGTGCGTCCGTTAGAAGAAACCCTGTGGAATCTGAAAGTGAACCATGGAATAAATGAAATAGGGAAGATGAGCAAAGGGTTGTTTTACGTCCTTTTTGTAAGCATCAAAGGCTTTGGGGAACTCGCTATAAATTGCTTGTACCTCCAACCGTAAATTAAGATTTTTAAAAAACGAAGTTGCCTTGTGCATACTACAATGAATGATCGAAGTGCGCGATCAATCAGCCTTTAATGCATCTCTGGAGGATTTTGGAGTGCTCCCAAGGGTAAACTTTTGCCGTAACTCAGAACTGTCTGCACCTAGAAGAAGAGAAAAGTAGAAATATACTAATTGTTGTGGGAAATTGGCAGTGGATTCAGCAAAGTTGATTGACAAGATGCAATGGGCCACGGGAATTACAAGTGTGGAATCAAAACGGTATGGAACCTCCACGAGCTATAACGGCCTCGATGATCGTCGAATATTGGTTATGCCTGTCTGTCCATCCGTTTATTTATCTGTTACACGCACTTTTCTGAGAAAAGGCTGTATCTGTTGACATGAAATTTGGTGAGGAGGAAATGGGGGATTTCAGGGGTTGGAGAGTGATCCATTCTCAGAAACCATCCATTCAAAAAGCTGATCAAAGCAAAGCTGTCTCTGTACTGTACCTAGGCTTCGAAGTACCCTCTACACCGAGATCTGTGCAAAATAAGGTTAACAGTAGAACAGTGCGATACTTCCTCAAAATTGACTGAAAGTTATCTTTGGTTCATCCCAGAATCATAAAACAATGTAGGCTAAAATATAGAACCTCATAGTACCAAGTCTGGTGAAAATCGCATTATTACTAACGAAGTTATAATCGGTCAAAGTTGTCGTTTTTCTGTAAATTGACTGCAATCTAAGACTTTGAATGTCAGAATTACACTAAAGCGAATAGTTTGACATAATATTATATATGCATATACAGGGTGGGGCACATAAATTGTAACCTTCATATAGGTAAACACGCTTTTCAATTATGACTTTGCATAAAAAAGAAAAGCCTGAAAAATAAATATATAACTTGCTCGAAGTGGGTAGACAACTGGTTTGGTGCACTTTTAATCGTTTTGATGACCAAAACACAGAACAGAAAACAAACAAGTCGGAATGCCGGAAGCTGGACCCTTCGGGTATAAAGGTTTTGTGTTCATCTTGGGTGAGAAATTTCCTATGCACGATTTTCCATTCATACATATCTAAAAATTCAAAATATTCCATGATGTGTCTAACTCCCCGTTCATATGAGTTCACTTTATATGACGTTGTAGATCGGGATAAATTCACGTGAAATACACAATTCTGATCTTCTATAACTTTGGTAATAATAGTTGGATTTTCAGTCGTTTTCGAATGAATCGGATGTGACCGACAGACTATCAGAAGTCCAGATAGACAGACGCCCAGACAGACAGACAGACACTAAATAGATTCTAACAAGGTTTTTTTTCACACAACCAACAGTTATGCAATTAGGAAACAGAAATCGGCCCAGCCTGGGTTAATCAATGAGAAAGATGGCTCGAGAGTTGAAAATCAGTGAGAGGGTGTACGTAGAATCGTTAAAAGTGACTTTAAACTCAAAGCCCACAAAAGTACAAAATTTAGAAGGCGGTAAAAGCGATAAATGAAACGAAAAAATCATCCATTGTTAAGGCGGTACGACGGCCCTTATTTGAAAATTTTATCTTTTATATGAGAAATTGCTCATTATAGAGTCATACGGTTTAAAATTACAAAATACTGGCTTGAGCCTTTATGGATACAGATGATCAAGGAACAATTCTTTCGAGAACACAGAAACTGATCAGCGTCATGGTTTAGCTTGGTGTGCTCGTAATATCCAAAAGACGTTTAGTTTTCGTAGAAAAGGATACCACTGCCCATGTAACTCGTTCAATCAATTACATTTTACCGTCTACTCTACCGCCCAACACTTGAGTAACATTGGAAAGACTAGATGACTCTGAGACTACGTCATCCATCAGACTCAGTTAGTGATCTTGCTTACACAATGGCAGACAAGAAAAAGCTTGCCGATCCCGAAAATGACGATGTACTTCACCACTTTACCGGTGCAGGCGATATTGTCACTTAATAGGTTCACGTTCGAGTTTTTGGTTTGCGAGGATCGAAGAACAGAGTCCACAGTTTCGTGCCACCAAGGACGAACTGATGTTCGACAAGATCGCGGGCATTGATTGGATCCAGAAATTTTGGAGCAAATTACGAACAATGTGAATTTCCCAACTGCGACAGATAAGTACAAAATTTTAAAAACTTGAGTCATCCATACGTTCGTATCTGAGGAGACGGGACTATGCGAGCCACTTACCGGCCTGCAGTTACCACAGACGATGAATTTTCAGTCAACTCCCAGGCAAACCTTTGTATCTCGGAAATTTCAAATCTTGTCCATGTTCCGAAGATGGCCCCCACTCTTGAAAATCCATGAACCACCTAATGTTTCCCCATAGCTGTTTCAACACCAGACTATTTTGATTCAGTCAAAAAAGCAGGGATCAGTGTGTGTGACCCCCAGACGAAACAGGGACGCTCAAAATCGTGCGCCGGCCTTTCATCACACACACTCCTAGTTCAAATGTTCGATCGTGCTACTTTTACACCAAATTTGGGGCTGAATAAAAGTATAAATCACACCTCGGGTGATTGCTCCAAACTAGTGGCGTTGTTGTCTTGTTAGGTTACAAGTTGAGGCCTTTTTGTAATCGAAGGTTCAACTGGTAAACGTTTTTTAATTGGCACGGGCGCTGACATATCAACAATGACACGTTCTTGACAATTGAAAAAGAACCTGACTTTAAGCTGTTTCCCGTGAATGGAACGTTAATAAATACTTATGGTATCATACCTTAGGCGTTCATTTAGGTGGAAATTTAATATTATCGAGGACTCCAAGCTCAATACTAAGCTGACCTTGGGAGAACACGCCCGATTCCATCTCGGCGTTTGCATGAGATTATAAATTTGTTCTCCTGTTGGATGAATTTCTAGAAATAACCAACCCCTCATGGCAAAAAAATAGGCAAGGATCACAACGTTAGCCCTTCTGCGACGTTTAACACCTAGACTAACAATAGCTAAACATGAGTTTGAGTATTTATTTCAGAAACAGTTTTGTAGTGGTTATCGCCGGTTAAATGCCATCACAGCCATTAGTCATTACTCTATGTGTCACATTCAGGATATCGTGATTGGATGGCAGACGCGTTTTCGTTTTTTTCTAAAAACCCACCTTCTCCATACATTTCATGATGTTCCAAAAAGAGCATTTATCACACCATTTAGATTATTCAAATTTACTGTTATGACGCTTGGACCCAGGAATATTGTCAAAAAAGTTCAACAATGCATGGATGAGCTATTGAGATGTGCTGATTTTTGATGATATCCTGATCCCAAACAACATTAAGAACACTTACGTCGATAGTATCTCGTACAATATGGAATGGTTATTAAGGTTTCAAAAGGTATCTTCGGTGTTAATGAAACAGAGTTGTTAGGACGCAAAATTAATGAACATGATATTTTGAACGCGTCGAAGGCTCCAAAACTTTGAACGATCAGCCACTGCGAAAGAACCTCGTCGATTTCTTGGAGTCAAGAGCTTACTAGCAGCGATATGTTGATATTGATTGCTGTATGATATTGCCATTTCAAAGGAACCACTGCCTCTGCAAGGAAATCGACAAATCACCAACAAGTCGACCCAAGAAACTAAACAAGCGCTCGACGCATACATAAATAGCTCAGATGCCACCATCCTCATTTATTATCAACCGAATCAGCAATTGGTTCTCACGGTGAGTGCTTCGCCATTGCCGCAGTTCTAGGACAGTTGCAAGGAATATTAACTACTGCAGAACAAAATTACTCAATTTATGACCGACAGCTATTGGCAATTCAATGCAGTATTCGCCACATCCAAATCGTTCTAGAAGGTGTCCACTTTACTATTAAAACTGACGACAAACTATTTACATCCGTCTTTTCGCTAAAATCAAATAAATAATGTCAACATTTAAACACAACATTTAAGTTAATTGATCGTTAAGAAGTGGGCTTTACGGAAACTGAACTTAGCTGATTTTCACAGGGGGTTGGAGTTGAACCAGCAGAGCTCCACTTCGAATTCAAAGGCTGGATGGTTGGTGTCGATGTTAGCACACGAGCATGAACAACTAGAGGTAACGTACGGTCGGGTTGGAAAAGAAGATATCGGGAGTGCATTGCATGGAGTTTTTAGCAATGTTCGATTGTAGGACGGAACAAATATTCATGAAAGACGCCAGTAATACAGGAGCGGGGGCAATGGGGGGAATGCGACAATAAGAAGTTCAGATAAACTGTCAAACAATTCCTCAATGAGGCTTGAGGGGAAAAAAGAGGGGAAGTACGTACTACAGACAATGAACGGAGCAGAATTGAGCAAGGCAACACAATGATAACAAGAGTAGTTTCGGTGCGGAGTTGATATTTAATTGCACCCAGGACTCCACTGACATTGCCCAGGACTGGGCAGGTGCGCTTCCCTGAGTTTAATCCGGGTGTTGGTGTACTTGTACTACTGCATGAGTATGACTTTCGGCCAGAAAGAAGGTGGTAGCAATTAGGAAAAATTCGCTGAGATACGTCACTTTGAACGAAGCCATAATCCGACCACACGAGGGGACACGAAAGGGTCGTGTGGGTAAACATCCTCCACATCATCGAGTTGATATCATACTGCATTTTATCGAATCTACCCAGAAAGAGTGCAAATTCTCTAATATAAGCAGCTAATGAGACCTCGGATCACTTTAGGTTTGACATACTGGCCCGAAGCGTCTGCACAAGCTATGGAAAAGTGACGTCTCAAAGAAGGGAAATGACGATGGTATCAAGTTCGTCTCTAATGTAGATGATTAGATACGCAGTGAATCACACTCCAATTCCGTAACTACACAATGTTATTGTTGTCATTAAGTTGAACAATGAAGATTTCCTCCACTTAAACTAATCCCCACTGATCTTCATTCTTTATAACAGTAATGACTGACCTGCCCTGGCAGTTTCCTTATACCTATTTACAATTGACGTGGTGGAAGTGAAAACCCTTCATCATTATAAGCCGAAAAATAGGAACAAATTCAAAAACATAAGACCATTCCTCCATTCAAATTATTCTTACTCTATGAGGAATCATAGCAATAATTAAAAGCCCTGCCTCAGGTTAGTCAAGAAGCAAAGTTTGTAAATCCTTCTTGATTCATGTCTATCCTATTTCTTTGCCAATTTCCGAAGTATCTTTTGCCAACATAAATTGCATATTCCAAAGTTTGGACATTCTCCATCTAATTGCATATGATTTTAGAATAAATCCAAATAAAGTCCCATTTCAAGACACCCCACACTACAATAACTAATTTATTGACAGTTTTAGTTCTAATTCACACTAGACTGTGTTTAATTCCCACAAGACTGGAACCAGTCCTTGAGGAAAACAATATGTGCATACATAAATGCAAACTAACATCCCTCTTACATGCAGCATGTAAAAGAGTTACTATAAGGAAATGGATTGGAAGGATTTTCATGCCATCCGGGTGGCAAACATTCCCTCTGAGAAACTGGCCAGTCAAGATGAAATAGAACAATGCAAGCTTTTGATAACAGTAACTACATTTTCGGGTGCATTCGACTGCCTGGGCTTTACGTACCAATGTAAAATCAAAATTGACAGACTTTAAGAGATAGGGAAAATATGTTGGAATTGTTTCGAAACACCTGAGGAAGGGACTCAAGAAAGGAAGTCATCAAACCGTATTGCTTCTAAACATGTTCCGAACTAGGAAGTAGTAAGACTAAAATCGCAAAGAAATTGGTAAATTGGAAAAGAAAATTAAATTGAGAAATAAGAATTTTTAAACCAGTTAATTGTATATAATACTGAACAACAAATATATGCGTTGCTGATACCTATTTAAAAGATGCCTTAAAATACTGCCAGAAACAGAGCCAGGCAAAAGAAGCGAATTCGAATGAACGAATGAACCAATGGTCCTCAATACAATTCAATCCCAAATCAAGATAGCTTTTCTCCGCGATTTGGGCGACAACTACAGCAAATAGGAGACTCTTACAAGCCATACAACGGTATGCAACTGCAAATCTGCAGCTAAAGGATTTTGTTGACTCTCATGCTTCTAGTTCCAACCAGGCAAGTACTAATTGAGCCTCACGCGATTCGGCATAGTTCAGCACCTATCTAATACATGGAGCAGGCAAGCTAATTGTGAACAATGAAAGTTCATCACTTTACGCTAGATCGGAGCACAGGTTCACACACACTCCCACATCAATTCATCGCAGGACAAGAGGTGCCATGAAATAACATTTCCGTAATACTCCGATTTAAAATCAAATTTCTTTCGTCTCTGTACAAACTCATGGAATGTACATATGCAAAGTACACTATGTCGTTCGGCACCAACATGGTATGCGGCAATAACTGGCACTTATTCCTTCTCTTCCCGATTACTATCAACCGGAACTACAGACGCAAGTAAAATCTCCGACAAATTTGCTCCTCAAATCCTGACATCAGTCCCAACGTATGGTTACAGGACGTTACACTGAGATCGGTTGGGTGTGTGTACATTCATGCAAGGAGTCAAAATTGTAAATATGTACCTATTGGTTTGAGATTCGATACGAGCAAACAGGAAAAGTACTTGTGAAGCGGAAAGCAAGCATTCTCCTACATATATGGTGATGGAAATAGATACGACGACGTTCACAGCGACGCGAGGTTTGCAAAGGGATAAGTGAAAAAGTTTTCATTCGCTTCTAAAACTACGGTTTCATATCCTGAAGAGCTTTCCAATTTATATTTAAGTTTTCCTGGGAACGACGGAGATGCGACACTTGGTGTCTATTGTAGAAAACTACGAAAGGTTCAATTTATAAAGTTTGCTTCCAGGAACGAGTAGGAAAGGACATGGAACGGATATTTGAAAAAATCGACGAATTGAAAAATATAAAAGTACGAGTGTAATCTGGATATTCATTGTAGGATGTTTTATATTAGACACATAAAATTTATTAAAATAAAACATCCAGGAGCCTTCAATACCGATTTTTCTTGCAGAAGAGATGTTTGAGGAATATCCGTGAGAAAACCAGGAGACATAATAGGTATAAAGTGGTAATTTTGACGTTTGTGACCAACTGAAGCGAACTGGAAGCGTTACTTTAAGGAGATTCGTGTCAAATTCTGAAGGAGTTGTCGAAAGCGTTAAATGTTGATTAGACAACAGTTAGAAATCGCGTACATAAACTTGAATTCATCGAAAAGAAGGAAATTGAGTATCGCATCAGTTGACCGAAAGACAGCAAGAAAGGCGATGAGGTACTTGTGAAATGCTTCATGAAAGGCACAAAAACGAGTCAATTTCAAATTGGATAGTTACCGATGATGAAAAGCGGATTCACTCTGACAATCCTAAATGAAAAAAACAAGAGTCAAGCCAGGAGAACCGTAAGCATCGACACCAAACCGAGACATTCGCGGCAAGAAGCATTTGTTGTGTATCTGGTGGGGCCAGCAAGCAGTGCTGTATTACGAGTTGCTGCAACCGAATGAAACTGTGACAACTGAAAGAAGTCGAGAGCAAATCATCGCTTTAAGTCGGGCTTAACACGGTAAATGACCAGAATGGGCCAAAGACACACAAACGTGATTTTGCTTCACGACAACGGTAGACCTCATGCTGCAAAAACTAGAAAAAAAACTGAAGTTGCATTGCTGGGATATTTTATCTCACCCACCTTTCTCTCCGGACATTGCACCTTCAGATTATCATTTGTTCAGAACGATGCAGAGCGGTTTACAAGAGCAGCACTTCAAAAATTACGCAGAAGCCGAAAATTGGGTCGACTCGTGGATCGCTTCTAACTGTCAGGAGATCTTTCATTTTCTTTCTTTTGAACCAAAGATAGCAAAACGTCATCGATGCAGATGGAAATTATTTTACTTAATTTCAGTTGTACATGTTTTTCAAATAAAGTTATTTTCTAGCACTTAAACGCCTTTTATTTATTCCGCCTCCCAATATATTCTATTCCTCTCACTAGATAAAGGGGACTTTGAGGGACTGACATGGTTCTTATAAGCGATTCGACTTTTTCATGGCCCCTCTCCGATGTAATATAGACCTAGACTTGGAGGTTGGTCGAGGTTGCTGGTGATAAAAATTTGGTCTGATATTCTCACTATATCGATAGATTCACATACAGAATTGGACCTCACCAACCAAGTAGAAAACCAGAACTTCGGTGCAATAGTGACGAAAGATTTTGTATGTTTCTTATGTAAGAATATTTGAGTGGACATTTGAAAGTAGCTCGTAATTTTTATGCGTTTAGTATTCGCTTTAGTGTGATACTGACATTCGTAGTCTAACATTGCAGTAAATTTGCAAAACAACGGCAACTTTGACCTATTATAACTTTATTATTAATGGTGTGATTCCCACCCCGCTATCATGCTCTATATTATAGCGTATATTACAGTATTCTACGATGAAAATAAGGTGGTTGTTAATAAATTTCTAAAGAATATAGTAATATACTATTACTAACTTCATTTAAACCGGTATCAGCGAAGCAGCTTAGTAAATTTTTTCAAATTTTTGGTTTGGGTAGTTCCTAAGAATGTGTCTTCGAGGCAATGACCAAATATGCAAACTGATCTAGATGTTGTTAGTCAAGACTTTTTATTTGATACCCGGCATGTCTAAATATGTGCCTCTCAGATTTCCTGACTAGAGATCTCGTGACTGACTAAGTCTCAGTGGGAGTCGTAGAAACTCGAGAGGCGGTCGCGGCATCTGGGTGCTGCGATACCAATGCCCAAAACGAGGTCTGGGGAGGCAGCGTTCCTTCTGGAATTCATCCTCAGTAATAAATAAGATATACATAATGTAGAGAACATGTCAACATCACCAGCACCAGGCAAGAGTTATTAGCGGCTTGGTCAAAAATTAGAGGGTTTCACAAACTAGTCAGAATTGAGGGCAAATCATGGAACGTACTCTGGTGAAACAGGAACCTAGCCTCAATAAGAAAGGAGGAGCGAAAATTCTCCAACCGGGCAAAAAGAACGGAGACTGGCAGAAGTACAAAAGTCCACTGACAACTTATCGCAACAGAATCAGGCAAGCAAAACGACGCAACTTCAGGGAATTCTACGATGGGGTAGAACAAACCACCGAAGCATCCAGGCTATACAAAGCTATAGCCAAAGACAAAGCAATATCATCTGTCTCTCTAAAAAAGGAAGATGGAACATTTACCGAGAATTAGGAGCGCACGGTGTATCCGCTTTTTTGGGGTGCTATCACCGTTAACGTGGAGTATAGTTGATGCGCTCCTAGAGCAACTAATAAAGACTGGAATACAGATCCCGGGTTGCGTGTATGACGTTTCTCTAATATGTTGGGGCAAATATGTCGATGACCAATGGGATAAAATTCAAAGTGGACTACGAATCACTAGCAACTGGGGCAGGAAGGTGGGACTGCCACATATGCAACCAAGGTCAATATAGTACCATTCACTAGGAAGCGCAGGTTTGTTGTTGTGGAGACGACACGAGGAACAAAGGTCAAACATTTGGCAATCACACTTGACCAAAAACTCTTGGAAGGCACATGTTGGAAAAAGTAGGGAAAGCTAAAAACAGCTCCTAGGACTTACAGCTAAAGCCGGTACTTAGAATAATTATGACTTGTTTTTTTCTATTCGCTAGTGATATTTATTATGGTTCTGGGGCTAAAAGCAACGCAAATTTAGACTTAGGTAAACCAGTAACTGATTACCTGAAACGCTTACGGATCCCTTACAGCAGAAAGAGTAGGCGCCGAGGCCATTGGTCCAAAAAAACGTGATTTTTACCAAAAAGAAAGCACAGTAGCATCTTTCAGTGGAAATATACGTCGTAGATAGATGTGCCACCATCAACCTCGAACGGAACTAAGTGAGTAGAACATTGCTATTCTAATTAACAGCTCAGTGGCAATTAAGGCACTTAAGTGCTATCAGGCGAATTTGAAACTGGCAAGGGAATCGCTTACAAGACTGGGAATGCTCGGCTCGCTCCATAACGTCCGGATACACTGGGTTCAATGGCACACTTGGTTAGGAGACAATGAAATAACGTACGAACTGGCCAGAAAAGGAGTAGGGGTATTGCTATGAGGGACAATGTCATTTTATGGAGTCGGAAATGGGTTCATGGCTACGATGCTGAAAAAAAGAAGAGGAAAAGCTGAGGGATCTGTAACGGGCGAAACTACCACGAAACGAACAGTATTCACCAGGACAAACCTTTGGATCATAGCAACATACTCACAGGTCACTGCAAGCTAAATTATCTCTTTGGGAAGCTAAGGATATCTACGGACACTGGCTGTAGATTCTATGAGAAAAGTGGCGAAACCTCCACACATGTTGGTCAAGAATTAGAGGGTGTCACATGTGTCAACGTAGAACGATGCCATTCACTGCATTGTGATTCAGGGTTCCCACCTATTCAGTAGTTATTAAATCAATAATAGTAACCGTTTCTGAGGAAGTCCCCGTCACACAGAGACGCCAAATGACCCCTCGGGATAATCACCATGATGCTGGAAGTGATAAATTCTCGGAATTTTGGAAGATATTGACTGCAATCAGAAAATTATATTTATTCAAACAAACCTCAATCATCTTCAATCCTGCAAAATTTAAACAGCAGAAGCTGGTACTGCCTGAGGCTGGTAAACCCGAGCCATCCTCCTGCAGAACCATATGTGGTGGGTACCATCAAATTGGTTACTGGCTTGGCCAAGGATGTAATTCACGGAAAGAGTACTGCTAGGATAATTTTGCTTAGCGGTGTCATGCTGGCGAAGGTTTGTATACCCAGCTGTTGTCGATAATTATTTACAAGGACGAAGGTTCTGGTTTGATACCGATGGCGGACCTAAGGAGTACGTAATATTCGTGGGTGTTCCATAGGGCTCCGTACTGGCTGCTGTGAAACATCAAGTTCAACGATGCACTGAGTCTTCTAATTCTGGAGGAAGCCACGGTGGTAAGTTACGCCGGCGACATAGTATTGGTTGTGGTCGCGGAGCTTCTAGAAAATTCTGACCTTTACTTATATGAAACAAACAATGCAATTTGAGAATGCTAATCTGACACTTGCAAAAGAAAGAGCAGTAGCAGTCTTCGTCCACAAAATTACACCCGTTTTCAAATTGGAGATCATACTATCATTTCCAAGCTGACCATCAAATACTTGGAAGCGATGATTGACACAGAGCTCAGTTAAAAGCAGCACGCTGCATGCTTTCAAGTATGGCTCCGACAAGGATGATGCCATCTGCGGAGATACGGAATACTTCTAGGCTTCCAAAAGCCACGATGGTGAGATCGGTCTTGTTTTATGCAGCAACACCAACAAACGGGTACCGTAAAATCAGTTATTATTTTACCCAGTTTCTCACTGGGTATCGAGGATATCACCAGTATCCGTACAGGTTTAATCAAGATATCTCACCCGATTGTTCAAACTACAGTGGATTCATGGAAGAAAGTAGAAACCCAGAGGAAACTCTGGTACCAGAAAATCTGATGCCGACAATGTTAGCATGTGAGTAGTGTGGGATGCGATCAACTCCATGATGAGATCCAGCTAGAGCAAACTGCGAATAGCAGAGGTCAGCAAAATGCGGTTACGGACGAAGCGTATAGAAGAATGAAGACCAAGCAAGAGTGTGCTGGCTCTGCCCCTGATGTAAAAACTCACGATGGTTCCACGGGGCAGAGAGGGTGTCAGTGGTGGTTTTGGGGGGTAAAAACCCCACATAGTCAATCATCGAGAAGAGGGCGATCTTTAATGTAGTGGATGTAACAATCCTTCGGGGAGCGAATTCTGATGCAGACCACGTTTTCATGAACCGCAAATTCTTCAAGGGTAAATTAAACCGTTTTTCCATTCTTTGAGTAGTAGATTTTATCAGTAAAGAAAGTCCTTTACAGAACACCTAAACCTGCCCTGAGAAAAACCATAAAATAGGCACTAAAACCATTCAGTGACCCCAGGGGATCAATGGAGGTACTGCGGTATGTAAGTAGGTAAGTTTCCTTTGGAGTTTTGGGTCGAGTAACATAACAGGATTCTGATCAAATAACAGAGAAACCTATCCCTTCTTGAAAAATCCTGCTCCAGATGACGCAGACTATCAATTTGCCGAAATCGGGGAAAAATGCCCCTCCTGTAAAGCTATAAAACGTCAAAGCCGGGTAATAGGGACCATAGCGCAGGCTGGGTATACTCAACACCAGGTCGAAAATCAAAAGCAGACGACGAACACGAGATAAACCGTTCTTCAAAGATCGGAAAGGAAAGGAAATTTCTTACCGTAGAATAAGCCAGTTGATATCACTTCTAAGCCGATTATAACTTTATTAGTACTAATAGGATTTTCAATCGCGTTACTGAGAAAGGTACAACCAATTTGACTGGCAAGAAAGCTCAAGTGTTCCAGTATCCAAAAAGTTGTTCCAAATGTTCAAATTATGGAACGGTAAAAAGAAACTGATATCGACCAATTTGTCAAAAGGGGGAAGGATCGCCTCATGCAAAATCGTCTATGGCTTATAAAACAGAGCTAAATGAAGCAGAGTTTCTGAGCACCGACTCTAATTAAACAGGCAGCACCACTGTCTGTTGATAGCGACCTGTAAAGTAAAGGATCGTATGGAATTAAGACAGTTGAAAGCGAATGCAAAAAATTAAAATACTAAATTTTACCTATGTATGCTTCCTCCGCATGTAATCTATGAAGAGTCGACGTTCTTTGTGGAAATGTGTTACTTATTATTTAAATATCTTATTTTATTTTTCCTTACTATCCACAATCGAAACCGAGCCACTTTGGCGGAAGGGGATACAATTTACATTTCAAAAGCAGCAAACTATGACGTGGTGCTAGTAATATTTGTAGCTGCGTTGACAATTTATGAGGTAGCCACTTTCGAAATTTCGAATTCATGCCTCGAACAAGGACGAACTTATTGATTGATTACAAATTGAATGTTTTGGCATTAAGTGCAGTTGGATGATGGGACTCTGAAAAGCATTCCTTTTCCTTTTGTGGTACTGTCCAATTGCAGCAGAAAGCTTACGAACAAGCCTCAGATTTAGGAACTGTCTTCTGAATATGCGCAACGAGTGAGGTACTCACATTAGCCTAGAAAGGGATCATCACCTGATGGTCGCTTGGTTTTATTTTCGTGTCGAATTCCGCAGGGTTAAAGAGTTTCCGCCTCCCAAGTTCAAAACTGACCGTTGATATGATCCAGCCTTCGTTTGACTATGTGAGAATCTCGTTGAGCAGACGGCAGATGTCCTAAAAGTATCCGCTTGGAGCGGCTCTGTTGATCGCTACCAGTGCTGGTGCACGTGACGCCCGGCGGCGAAGTCCGTGAGAAATGTCTTTAAGTAGACTTTAGGGTGGCTCTTGCAGAAGAGATTTTTTGAATGGTCTTATTAGGAAAAAAGAAGTTGCCGGCTGACGATTTCAAATCCAGAATCGGCATCGCGAAAGAACTTGCAGGTGGTCACAAATCAGGTCCAGCCAGACATGTCAGTGGCCGCCTCCTCATTCATGATGAAGTTCCACCTCTATATAATAATAATAATCGTTGGCACAACAATTTAATTGCATCAGGACCTTGAAATGTATTAGAGCACTTCATTCAAGACCATAACGCTACACTATAGTACACTGTAGGAGGCAATGTGGTCAGTATTGCACTCGCCCGATATAATTCACCTCTGGTGGGAAAAGTGGCTAGATACGGTACTGCTCCTCCAAACAGAAGTGAAATCATCCTAATATGGCCGACGGCCGAACCGTCCCAGCAACACATGGTGAGGAACAGTGGAGAATGACAGAAAGGGAGTTGTCAGAATCCTATATAATACCATGGTGATATCATCATATAGAATAGCATAGCCAGGGTAAAACTGTACACGGCCATGACAGAATTCGGTATCCCGACGAAACTAATAAGACTGACTAGGCTGACCCTGACCAATGTGCGAGGACAGATAAAATCAGCAGGATCACTCTCAAGACCATTCGACATCAACAACGGTCTACGACAAGGGGATGTCCTATCATGCGTCCTCTTTAACCTGGCCCTCGAGAAAGTGATCCGTGATGCTGAGATAAATGCAAGAGGTACGATCCTCTTTAAATCCACCCAACTACTGGCCTATGCTGACGATATCGACATCATGGGAAGAACCACCCGAGACGTACAAACTACCTTCATCCAGATCGAGCAGGCACGCGAGATCTTGGGCTGCATATCAATGAAGGCAAGACAAAGTATATGGTGGCAACATCAGCATCGAAAACCAACCAAACAACAACATCAAACCGCACTGGTCAAACAAGAATAATAAGAATAGGAGAATACAACTTTGAGACCGTAGATAATTTCTCTTATCTAAGGTCGAAAATCGCAACCGATAACAGCTACGATGATGAAATCCGCGCACGGTTGTTGTCAGCCAACAGAGCCTATTTCAGTTTACAAAAACTGTTCCGCTCGAAACGTCTCACCATAGGGTCAAAGCTCTTACTGTACAAGACAATGATCTTGCCAGTCCTCATATATTCCTCGGAGACTTGGGTTCTTAGCAAGAAGAATTGCGAACTCTTGGTCGCGTTCGAGAGAAGAATTTTCCGAAGAATTTTTGGCCCTTACATGAGGATGGACGATTCCGTAGCCTACATAACGATGAAATCTATGAGCGCTACCATGACCGTCAGGTTGTGGATAAAATCCGGCTCAACAGGTTACGGTGGGCGGGTCACTTAATCCGTATGGATGAGGATGATCCAACCCGGAAAGTCAATAAGGGCAATATCTATGGTAGAAAAAGAAGACGAGGCAGACCCTGCCTAAGATGGAGCGATGGCGTAGATCAGGACGCCATACAGCTTTTAGGTGGACCTCGTCGCAAAACCGGGATGTCTAGAGCTCCTTATTAAGGCAGGCTTAGACCGGTTACCGGTTGTTGCGCCGTTGATGATGACGATATCATTTGTGGTGATGAGAACTTTCTACAATGTGAACACACAGCTTTTTCAAAATGTTTAGGTAATGCACCCAAAGCAATTCCAGTTAAGTGCTTGGAGGCTTCCTTGATGCCATGGCAAATACTATATATTACCCTTGTTACATTGTTCGCTTTTTGATAACAAGCAACTGCGCTTTTCATTTCTTAAAACATTTCAAACTGTTGAACTGATCCAAGATTGACGCAAATCATCTAACGTGAAAACCACGGAATAATCCATCAGTCGAAATTCAGAAAACTTTCCACAGCTGCAGGGCAGACTATTCTTAGCCACATGGAAGGTACAGTGTAAGTTACCTATCCCCCATATGAGGCAGGCAAATCTTTCCCGAACGTTCTCGTTTCCATTCAAAATCTACATGTTTTTGCATTGCTATAACCACCAGTTCAAGAACTTGCTCCCACAAGAGAACTTCAACGATAGTGATAATTAATAAATTTATGAATGGTTGTGAATTTTACTAAAGATGTTATTATTCGACTTGTTTACATAAGCTATCAAAACAATGGAAACTCAGAAATTTGGAAGTCAAATTCAGGCTCATATACCATATTTGTTCAAGGGGTTTGCAAACTGTTGTCTTCGGAAGTAATTTTCCATGAGGGAAGCAGTGAACGTCTCCCAAAAAACTTCCACAACTCTCAAACTACTCGTAAAAAGCACATATTCTCATAGTTTGATAGTTCCACTCACGTACGTTAGTACGTCCTTACCATATACTTTAATTATTATAAAACCCTTCATGTACGGCAGGTTGCTAATGAAAACTAATAAATTGTTTAAAACATGTTCCTTATTAAGTTCCACTGCGCATTGTTGTTGCGATATGTCCCTAGAAGTATGGAACGTTCATTTGTAACGAAGAAGACGTCGTATGGAGCGCACCTTCTCCAGGCAAAAAGTTTAATATCCTCGTCGGGCTGTTCGTCCCAACAGCTCCTTTATATGTACTCGAGCAGCATTTTCAAATATAAATTGCTGTTTTTGAGTTATCGCACGCCACAAAAGGTAATTACCTTGCGGTTATCGTTACAGCAACAGCTAATAATTGCCTTTTGTTTGCTTCTCCAGGATCAAAACCAAAAACCCTCGTGCAGTTCTTGCCTCAGTCCTCGACTTGTAAATCTCCATTCATGTCACTCGCTTTCACTCTCCATGGGTTTGGGTGATCCTATTATATCTGCCGTCAGTCGACCGTTCTAACTATGCTTTCAAAGAAATTGATTTGCTGTCATATTCTCCAGAATACTTTCCCGCAGTGCTGCAAAACTTACCTCTTCATTTTCGTGTTACGCCATTGACTGAATACATTTGTCGGATTACATGGCATGTAGTGAGAGATATTCTTGCGTTGGTTTGTAATAACAATAAGAAACGTGGGCGCTATAACCTGGAGGATAGTTATCCGAAAACCCGAACAGAAACTTCCTGATCAGGGTTCATTCGATTAGGAGCACCTCGGTCTATTCGTAAGCCCTCAAAATCTTTCCTGTTCGAGGCTACTGCGAAGCGAACCCTCGCATTCAAACTTGAACGTTTCATATTGTATCTCGAGGTACTTACATCCTTTAGTTGCTTATTTCGTACGAAAGTAAGGAGCAGTAAGCCTTGTAATC
The DNA here is from genome assembly GCF_905115235.1 of Hermetia illucens. NCBI lineage: Eukaryota > Metazoa > Arthropoda > Insecta > Diptera > Stratiomyidae > Hermetia > Hermetia illucens. Next base: position 128,784,462 of record NC_051850.1, on the reverse strand, counting down.
CGCAGCGAAATACATGTTGAAAATAGACTGAAGAAATGGCAGCAACGGAGCAGAGGTATTAATAATTTCATATGAAAAATATGATATTGGGTTTTATCCTTTTGCTTATAGCGTTCGTGTCAGGAGAACATGTGGTTAAGGATTTATGATCATCGTCAACGAGATGACTGTCGAAGTTCTAAACGATTATTCCCTGTACAGGAGCGTAAGTGAATTTTCATTAGATACTAGGGTGTAATAGAATGTGTAAATTTCTGAGAAATATTGCGACATAAATTAAAGGCTGCGAGCGGATATAAACGTTTTCGCAAAAAAACTTAGTGCCAGCTTCAAATGGCTTCCAACAAGTACTTTGCGCTTTCCATTTTATGACTTTTGTTTGCAAACTCCCTCCCCACACCAAGCAGTAAATTTAGAAAGTGCAAGAAGTAAAATTATTTTAAAATTTCGTGAGAATTGAAAATTATTTATGTATGTTAAGGTAAGTAAAATCGAAATTTATTCCCTACGGCTTTTATTGCACTTTAAACGGCTGAAAGTTATCAGTCTAGGATAACATATTGTGTAGCCAAACGCCCGCAAAGAGATGGTTTATGGTAGAAACATCTAACTTCAGTTCATGCGTTGAAATTCGTTGTTGTCTTCCAAATTCAAATCTATCTTCTGAGTGAAATGTATTCAGAATACACCATTCAAGCACAAACCGCGTTTAAAATGTTGCCAAAGCCTACATTTATTATGTTGGTAGACCAACCATTAGGCGCTCAAATACCCGTTTGAGTGCCATCTTTCTAAACAGGATCACTTCCAATTATCTACCTATCAGACGGGTAGGTGAACTAGGGGTACTGGGCGACCCCCAGAGTAACAAGTTTTGTGTGTCTAGGGGGTTCACTCAGTGCGTGGCATATTAATTACCGCTATACTCGTGAAACCACATATTGCTAAATAGTAAAAATAAATAAGAAGAGGAAAATAACTAGAAAAACAAGAAAAGCATAGAGAAATAGATTTAAGGGCAGAATCAAGTCAACGCGCCGAGAGAAATGGAACACTCATAAACCGATACACAGCTTAGGATGAGATGAAATTCAAACTCACAACAAACCAGCGGAAATACAAACTCTGCAGACAAATCCATGAGCGGAACCACCTTCGAAATAGAGAAGCGAAGTATGCCCAGAAAAAGCCATGTAGTGAGCAGGCGTAAAAGAGTTATGGAAAATCGAACCTCCGCGCAAGTAACTTTTAATGAAAGTATGTATCAAGCAAAAAGGGGAAAATTAAAGTAAAAGATTTCGGAAATAAGAACCGCTGGATCAACTACACCTGCGTAAAGTTACAGGGTAGCACTACCACCTCTGAAGATAATTATGATGCTCAAAAGGTATTTGGATGATCGTCGGGCAAAAAAGGGGGTGTAAAAAGCTATTTTGTCTGTAGACTTACCGCAGCTACCTCTTTAAAAACGAAACAAATGGCCAACAAATCCAAATAAACCTTCAATTTAGAAAACACCAATGGCATTTTCAAACCAACAAATTAAAGCTGGATGCTGGAGCTATAAAGCTGGATGTGGATAAACCGAATGAAGGTGGGCTCTGATAAAACCTTCGATCTTGGGGGCCGTAACACAGCTTCCACCACCTCGTCATTGTTGGCTCATTATTCGAGCATATAGCCTGCCATAAGACCAGTCGATCCTCAATTTATAGATAGACAACATTGCGATCAGCAGTCGATTTAGGAATTGTAACCTGATAGTCGCCTGCCTTCGTTTGCGTATCGCTCCCCAGCTTCTCACACATGTGGGAAGCTGCGACCGCCAAAGCTCAACAAGGTTCTCCTCTGGTTCGCCATCGAAAGCGCCTCTCTTCCCGGCGGATCGAGGAGTGTTGGGAACTAAAGCTGCTGCGATAGCAACAGTCTAGGCAAATCAAGCGTTGCGCACATTGTAAGAAAAGAGAGTCTGTTATTGCGCTAGTTAAGGAAGCTACACCAGCCACAAATAATTACGATTTTGCTGCTCTATACGGTCGCAAGTCTTTCGATTGTCATGTGAGAATGTTAACAGTCAATTCCACATTCACGACAATGAGCAGTGGAAGAGGTGCAAGGGCCATTTAATTCCGGTTCTCAACCATATAACATCTAGTCAAATTCTACCTATTCTAGATGAAATGGCAAGGCACCGTGACATGCGGATACGCCAGCAAATGTCTCAGGCCCCTGGGCTTCACTATTTCAGCGTTCATCGCAGCTCCATCTAAATCTGCTGTGCCTGAGATCTATGCCTTCTCTTCATACGTAAATGCTGGGAATCTGAGATCTTTCATAGAGAGGTGTAGGGAAGATTCCCAAGAAGGGAATAAGTCTTGAATGCAATTATTTTAGGGAGAATTTTTATACTTCCTGCTGGCGTAAAGATAATAGCTAAACTTACCCTGGGACGCATTAAAGAACTGGAAGACTTAATTGACAGGGAGCAAGCGAGCTTCCCCTGTGGACCCGCCTGCATTTATCACCAAACCTCCTTCGGATAATTTTGGAACAGAGCGTGGAGTTTTGATTGCATTGATCACATGAACCTCCTTCGGATAATTTTGGAACAGAGCATGTAGTTTAGATTTATGTCTTACGTGCTCTCCATAAATTTGGAATAGGCTTTCAACAGCCAATGTATCTGGAATGCTATACACAGGCACGGCATTCTAAAGAAGCTAATAGCTATTATCAGAACAACATGTCATGTTCACAATCGAGGTAAAATGTCTGTTGAAATCAAAAGCGGAGTTCAGAGAAGATTCATTCTGTTGCTGATAATATTCATTCTAGCAATCCGTGACATTTGCCTTGTTTGGAGGACATGGAGGACACCAATTTACTATGACACCTCCTCTCAACTACCTCGATTTCAGTGATCCCATTTGTCAGTTCTCTCTTCCTTTCTCTAGATAGATAAATGAATTAGAGGGCGAAAGATACATCAGAACAAAATAGGCACCGATTTCCAATATGACCTTCACGACGAAATTGAACGGTCTGATTATTTACTGCAAAGCATATTACCCCCAGGTAAACACTGAATCAAAAGTGATTGATATTGCTTTCTCTAAGTGAAATCATTTGTTGTATTCTTACGAAATTATCAGTGGTGAAATTAAGTAAAAGTCATAGCTGAAGTTTTGTAGCGTAACAGTACGAGAAACGGTCCGTGATGTGGTGTGTTCCTGATCTGCAGGACAGTTGGCCTCTTCAACTGCCTTCCTCCAATGAATATGTCCCTAAGTTTGATGGTAGAACACAACGTGTACATTACAGCTTGATGATATTAGCGATGGCGCACCATAACAGAAGCGAATTTGCTACCCCAAGCAATCCTTCTAGTCGAATTTCCTCGCCGTCACCTCATTAGTCCTTCTACCTAGTGACTGAGTCTCAGGAAATCATTGAATGTCATTCATCGAAAGGTAGGCCAAAACGTCACGTGCTGTATTGGACGCACCTCCTGTGCTGAACAAACCACCAGTTTATTGGCCCTTAATCTTCTTTTTCAAGCATAGTCCTATAAAGATTATCAGATAAAGCTGAGGAGGTCAACGATTTCGCCTCAAAAAATGTCAATTATGGCCTGTTAATGAGGTGACTAACAGGAATAGCCATGTTGGGTGGAAAATTCAAAATTATGTTAATTAATTTGAAAAAAGAACAAGCGGAAGAAAACGTAAAACCAAAGTGCAGTTAACCAGAGTTTTATAGTGAGTGTTATAATCAGTTACTTGATAAAAAAATAAGACATCTAGGTGTAATCTGGCGGTGTTTCTAGGGATTAAATTATTTGAAATAATTATGACTTGTCTTTTCTTTCCCCTGGTAATATTTATTAATTTTGCAAGTGGAGACTTGTAGCACAGACGAAGATTTCAAGTGGTTCCCGAAATATCGTTATTTGCAAGATTAATAGATATTACTAGCGGAAAGAAAAGGCAAGCCTTAATTATTTCAAAAAATACGATATGGCATTAATAAAATCAACGGGATGATTCCCTAGTTGAAGCCAAACAAGAAGAAAAATAAACGAATTTCGAGGTGCATTGAAGATGTAACCTTCCCCAAAATTGATCACTTCATCATTGCTCCACGGAACTTATAAATTTTGGGAAACCACCTCAACTTCAATATTTTGCTTGCACCCTGAACTGCGACAAATATCCACGCCAGTGTAATATTAACGGAGAGACATCACTCGAGTTGACCCCTCTCCATCTCCTCAAAGGACAAGATAACCGAAACAGAACAAAAAGGAGATGCGATAATTCAGTTTTCCTCCTTTGAAATTCGAGAGGAAGGTAAGAATAAAGCCTGAAAGACTGAATGGGCACAGTAAGGGCCAACTCTCTTCGCTTTTAATCGGAGCTTCACCTCACACATCACTTTGCTCCAGTGAAAAGCAGAGAATATAACAATTGTTCAACCAAGCGAATTAAGAGGTTACCATTTCACATAGAGGAGGGAAAAGACACTACTCAGAAGTGTCTCACAATATACTTCAGATTATAAATGGAAAGGCCAATAAATCCAGAGCTACAAGACGACAAGTGCCAACATAAACATAGGAAATGACAAGGTTTCAAGGTATGTTATGAAGAAAAATAAACGGAACTTTACAAGATAGGATGGGAAGAAACATTTGCTTCAAAAGAAAAGGCTTGCAGCTCAAAACTTGGAAAATAAAATCAAGTGTTTGTGGAGCCTGGCTAGGAACATAGTTGACCTCTATTCGACACTCCAAAGCAAAGTTGAGAGCCGAAATATATTTTCCACAGTTTTATCATAACAACCTAAAGAGGGTCGCCCCAAGTTAGCTGCCATTTGTAATAACTACTCGTATTGTAATGAGAAAATGCAAAAGCGACATCTGAGTTTATTGAAGTCGGGCATGAGGGGCAGAGCTATCCCAAAAAGCCAACAAAATTACGGCATTGACGTGAAGGTCTACCCGCAAATGTTGCATGCCTCTTCCATAGTCAGGTTTGGAAATGTGCGGGAGGGATATTGGATACTGTAGCCTCCGGTGGGATCCCACCGGAACCCGAAATATAAAATGGAACATCCCGCGAAGCTAAGAAGGAAGATCCTCAACGGATGGCATCCTTTATCGATCTCAATATGTAGATATCTATAATTGCAAACTAGCTCTAGCAAATTTGTGTGATAAGACTCTGTTCTCCACCATATACAGAGGATGCTCCCAGAGGAGTAGGCTAACTAAACGGAGCAAATTATAATGCCCAAGAGTATGATAAGCACATCAACAAATTCATTTCAGAAGAAGGCTTACAGAAGATTCCAGAGTTTCTACAACTTGCTTTGAGTTTAGTTGAAAGATGGTGTGAATCTATTGCCACCCTCGATAAGACCGGTACCTGGCCTTCACCACAAAGTGAAATGATGTCGATGAACTCAAGCCACCACTCCTGTTTGCTGTGCAGCTTCAATTATCAAGTACATGGGAGTGATCCTGGATACGAAGCGAAATTGAAAAAAAAACATTTCGAGTTATAAACAAAAAGACAAGCGGACACTTTTGGCCACAAAAAGGCTGAAGATTGACACCACACAAAGCACAAAGTTCCATTGAAGGCCGAGAGGTCTTGATTCTGATTACCAGCAGCAACAACTAAAAACTGCTCAATCAGCAGTTCCATCCGCCTCATCAACCCCCCAATCCGGTCCCCGAAGTACACATTAATTAAAATTGTATTTAAACCCAAAAGTGCGGTGCCAGGAAAGTGTCTAATGTCGAAGAATTGAAATTTTAAAATATCGATTCATTAGCTTTCGTCTACTTTTCCTCAAGTCAACGCGATTCGCAAGAAGACCTTTGCTGCCCAGATAAAATTGAAATATAATTATAATTAAATATCTGATTATTGGGTAACATCTATGTCAATTGGAAATACAAAATGTAAAAGTCATCAACTAATTTTCAATGAAATATTTTAGTTGCTGCCAAGTAAAGTTCATATTTTCCTGATGTCCACAGCTTTTTAAAAAATTCCTAATTAAAAAAAAACATCAGACTTTTGATAGTAAGCACATAAGCTTATGCCATAAAAATCTAATTAATATAATTGAATTCAAAACGTCATGAAAAGTACCTTGACCTCAAAAAAGAAAGCAGTTCCGGGTCTATTAAGTATTGTGGAAATTTTTCCAACAACCGAACAGAAACTTACTAATTAGTTTTCATTCAAAACTGATTGGAAAACCATCACAACTTTCATGTTTGTCGGGTTTATCTACAACTTTGCAGAAATATGACCTAATTTTTCAGCAGTACCCACAGAACATTCCATGATAAAAACTTAAACACAATTGGGTAATTAAATGCAGCACGAGAGCAAGTTGCGAGCATAAAAAGGTGTATCGAACCATCCAATTACCCCTTTCTCTTGCACTTATCGAAGTCTTAATTAATTGAATCTTTTTTTCCTTTCGAACTAGAAAATAAGGTACAAATTGAAAAACATTACCAAACAAGTAGAGCAAAAATTAGCAGAGAAGTGAACGAACTTTGGAGATAAGAAAGTACAGACTCCAGTACAAGTGCTGTTCTAGTTGTTGCACAAAATATTGCCATTTTTTCAAGGAATTTTATCTTTCTTGTTAATTGGGCATTTTTTCAATTGGTAGAGGAAGATGCGAACGTAATTACATAGGTATTGGGAGACAGATAAAAGATTAGTTGAGTGAAAATATTTGTGATACTATAAGAACGAACGATAAATGACATTGTGAAGGGGATTGTCTTCTCACAATGCGTTTAAATTAAGATTAAAATTTTACACGAAGCTAAGTAATTTAATGTAAATATATTACATTAGTCCAGATTAGCTTCTTTCAAAGGCGTCCAACAGTTTCTTTTAGAAACGGGGCTTAAGGGACCCAAACACACTAGTTTGTCTAAATCAAAAGAGTCCACAAAATAATTCGGGATGACCGCAAAGTGAAGATATCAAAGGAATATGTTGAACATATCCCGGATGAACGTTTGGGTATGCGAAAGCTCTGTTCATAGTGGGCGCCGCGAGCTCACAATCAACCAATATCAATAACGAGTTGACAATTCTAAGCCGTGTTTTAACCTCTTCCCCCATAAAAAAAACTAATTTAAACACCGATATGTGACAATAGACGATACATGGCTTCATTATACCACACCAGAATCAAAACGATAGTCATGTGAGTGGACTACACATGGTAAACCGTCTCCAATGCGTTCAAAGACGGAACAGTCGACTGGCAAGGCTATGGTATCTGTGTTTATTGGAGTCATCCCGTGTGTCGGATCCGCGGAATCGAATTTTTTTTTGCATCGATTGCATCTGGATACAATGTAGAATAAATGGGCAACGTGATTTTTTTATATTCGGAGTCGTTCGGAAATTATAGTGTTAAATAATAAGTCACATGCCAGATTTCTGTCAATCAGACCGAATGACGTCCGAATGACTTCACTAAAAGGACAAGAATTGAAGTCAAGGCCGTACATGTGTTTCTTGAAGAAACCTAAAGTTTATGGACTAGGTATAGCAGATTAATGGTCAGTTATGGTTTTATGGCTAAAAATCGCATTCTACTTTCTAAATACGTTTTTCTCGAAACTGCATGTTGAAAATCAGCTGCCATCATAACCCAAAATCTATCCAACGAAATTCTTTGTAATTTTCACGTCTTATTCAGAACATATTTCTACGGTCCTCAAACTAGGATAATTGCGATTCATCAAGTAGTTTTTTTTTATTCATTGAAGAAGCCGTGAAAAAACACCAAAATTCACAAGAAAAAGTTTAACATGGCACCAAAAATTTAGCTTTTAATATTTTCTAATAATTCTAGTTTGCGGACTGTAGTTAAGTCTGTACATTAAAATGCCGTTTACTTTTTTTTCTTTAAGCTTCATCCTGCTGATTGATTTCCGCGCCTGGTGCGGTTCCTCCCTGTATTTTTCTAGTTCACAGACTTGTTGGTTCTCCCAGGCTTCCTTTTTCTGTCTGTGAAGTCGCTTCTTCGCTTGACAGAGTTCGTGATAAGTCTCCACGCGTGCCCGCGTTCTTTGAGAATGCAAAATTACTAGGTATGCGGTATTCTTCCATTCCGTTGCTAGCTTACATTCATCGTCAAACCAGCCGTTCCGACTTTTTTGCGGCTGGGGCCAAGTATCTTTTTCGCCGTATCAATGATAACGTTCTTGAGGTGATTGTGAAAATCGTTTGTGGCTGCTTCATCTCCAGGATTTCTTTTCACATATCGCAAAGGACTATGTTGTGGATGGCTTCAGTATTCACTCTCACCTGATTGTCAGATGGGGTTGTAGGTGGTGTCGTAATTCGAGCTCGGAGCACCATGCAAACGAGATAGTGGTCTGAGTTTATATTGACTCCCCTATATGTTCTGATATTCATCAAGGCTGAGAGGTAGCGGCGTTCAATCAGCAGGTGGTCAATTTGGTTAAAACTGGTTCCGTCTGGAGAAGCCCACGTATGTTTGTGGACCGCTTTCCGCGGAAATCAGGTACTTCCAACAACCATTTCGTGCGATACTGCTAATTGAGTAATCCGCAGTCCGTTATCATTTGTATTTTCGTGTAAACTGCTGGAGCCGACGTTTCGCCTGAATACGGGCTCATAGGTGTTCTGTGTAGGGTTGTCAACCCTACCCAACCCCCATCCTGAAGGACCAGTTGGTACAGTTTGTCCCGTTTTTAAGCGCAGGAGACTGGCCTTCATCCTTCTCCGTCTGCAGTCTTTCATAAAGACAGAACTCCCAGCGATCACCACGTGGAGTTGGAGATAGGGTTTGGTAGTAGAGCTGTTGGTGTTGGTTCAGCCGGCGTTTCCCAGGTTTTATGCTCCATCGTGGGTAGCAATCCACGTTTCGCCCTGGGGGTGATACTATCCTTTGACCGACTATGTATATCATACTCACGAAAACCTAACAATTGCCAGTCGATAAGCTTTTTTTCTGTTTCCACTGCACGAATCCCTATTATCCAGCTTCCTCCGATTTTCAGCTGATATTCATTTTTCCGAGCCATACAAGTAGAATACCAGTTCAGTTCCAGAAAGAAATGGCGATCAACACAACAAATGTTGATATCCTTTTTCTGAAATTCCACTAGAAAACGGAAAAAAAAGCAGATGGTTGCGTCCGAGAATTCTCCATATACCCCGTACACATATCGAATACCTTCGTTTCCAAAAGTGAACTCCTCCGCGGAAGCCAGGTGATCAATCTCTCAACTTTATAAGCCAGTCCGGGTCGGTCAACCGTTTTGTCTGCATTCCATGATATGTTACCTGGGTAAGTTCATGTGCAAGCAGACGGATCAACGCACATTTTGCCAACCAATCGGTCAATGTTCGCTTGCATTATTAGAGAAAAGTTATTAAATACAAACTAGAATTTGTTCAAATGGGTACGAATTTTAGAGTTTAGCGGAAGCTACCTATTTATTTTCATAAATAAATAAAATTTATTATTATTAATTATTTAATATAAATTAATGTCGGCATGAGAATTAGAAAATTTAGAGGACTATATTGGGAAAGGGGTGTTAAAATAAAAGAAAAAGGGGAAATAGTACATATTACTAAACCCATTCTTTCGTCTTGTATCGTGATTTGACGTCGGATACCGCTCAACTCAGCTGTGAATGAGTACCTGGGTCAAATCAGGGTAATAATCTCGGGCGAGTGCAACGCTAACCACATCGCCTCCTATAGGTTACTGTAATCCTGTTGTGTACCGTTAGGGCCTTGAATGGAGTGCTGCACTTCAAGGCCCTGCACCAATTGGATTTTTCCGCCGACGATTATTATTATTATTATTCTTTGGTGCCTAGACAAGGCGAATGATGTACTGCACATGTCGCAAAGCAACATTAAGGTTTTGTTGAAAACAAAATATTATTAAAATCACTATCTCTCTCTTTGTCACACATACTTTTCCGAGAAAAGACAATGCCAATTGAAAGGAACTGTGAACACCCCTACCTGCGGTGAACTTAAAGGAGGCTCCCCGTATACCTAAATGAAGGGTGCAATATTTTTTTCGCCAAATATAGCCATGTGGGTATCAAATGACCGAATAGTACCTTTCGAATCAGATATTAGTTTTGCCATTAGTTGCAATGGAGAGGTGTGCGTAGGTCCGAAAAGGGACAATTACTTGAAGGACCCGTTCTCAAAAACTACCAAAAATAATGGCGGCCCAGCAAATGCTTTCCGTTACCATAGCTACCCAAAAATAGTTAATTTATTATATTTTTATATTTTGAAAGTTTACGGAGAACCTCCCTTATGTTCATCCTAAATACGCAAGATATTGCCTAAAGATAGACTTTAGTAGATGGTTGGTGAAAATCATCATTGTTTTACAAACAAAACCTTAAAAACTCATTCTCAGAAACTAGCCACCCGAAACTCAAGGGGTTTATCCTAAGATTGCAAGCACATAGGGCGTAAGATAAGTCATAACACTTGAAAGAGACGGTACTAATATTCACAAAATTATACTAATCCAATGTTGTATATTTCATGTGAATTGATTGTATCCAGAAGCATAAGAAGTGATTAGTGTAATGTGTTGAAGTTATATTCCAGGGCTGTTCAAAAATTAATGAAAATTGGTTGCAGGGAGAGAATTGGGGTTGGATATGGTGATATAACACTCCATTAACATCGTGTTCAGCATTCTTTTAGGCATCTATATCAAGACGATCATGGCAGTGATTGTGTGCATGACAGTTTTCGGAATACGTGTTTAATACCCGCCTCTCGATGTTGGTCGCAGTGCCATTAAGGGAGTTTTGAACAACATGAAGCTTCTCAAGGTCAGATAGTTATGAAAAACTATTACAAATCTGTTTTGACCAGCAGGTTGCGAAATTTACAAAATTTTACAGCTTCGTGACATGCATCTAAACTGTACCTCACCCACCCTATAGTCCGAAATTAGCCCCCGGTATGATTATTGGCTGTTTCTTAAAGCAAAATTCCGGTAAATTCAAGACAAAAAAGGAAGTGATAAAATCTATGGAGGCACAATAGAATGAACATACAGAAGACTGCCTGAAATTTTTATTTGAAAAGTGGCAAGAACGATGGCGAAATTATATTACAACAGAGGGGGCTTACTTTGAAGAAAAAATATTTTGATTTAAAAGATTCAATAAATACTTTCTTTGTACAGCACTTTTATCCTGACTTTTTGAGCAGCCTACGAGGGCAATGACATACTAACTGTATAAATGAGATCATTATATAACGGAATATTCTCAAATATAAAATACACAAAACTTTTTATCTACATATGTTAATGGGCAGACCGTCGAAGGCGTCGATCAATTTGTCTATCTCGGTAGTCTTGTGTCAGTTGACGGTGACATCAAGCTTCATGTTACCCGCATTTACAGTGCTGCATCCGTTTGACTTTTTTGTCCAAAATCCGGAAATGTAGTTACCTCAATACCAACATCAAGTTCAGAATGCCAATATTCACTGTGAACTGTTGTATGGGAGCAGCCCTTGAAAAGTGACCGCCACTGTTATTTGACTCCACCAAGTCTTCTTTAACACCTATTTCCGCTGCATCATCGTTCTACTTTGGATTCAAAAAAACCGGGCATTACTCTTCGACTGTAAAGGACTTATGTTTAAATGCAACCAATTCTTCTGAATTTTGGTATTTAAATGAAATAATTGTTGAAAATATATAGCAACAGTAACATTGCATCCTACTACGCAAATGTGTACGTATTAATGTAGAAACCAAAATCCATACATTGATCTCACAAAGATTGAGGAAGTGTGATAGCAGATACTTAAGTTCACTTGATTCACAGCTTCCAATGGTACCAACTACCTACATTTCAACATACACTCTTACTCACATTCAACGTAAGTAGTCATTTTGCTTCATTATTCCCTTCAAGGCGTAAACCATCTAAACACACTGAAACCAAAACATTTAATCAATATGAACCACGTAATTCATGCTAGGACGTACCTTAAGGAAAAGTAATTCTAGTTAAGTGAGTTCCTTTGATAAAAGCCAATTATAGCACTCAAGTATGTTAATTCATCTAACTCAAAGTGAAATAATTAAGTGAGGCCCCACCATGCACAAGCGAATGAAAATTAATTTACTACGTAAACATCCCACCACGGAATATTCAATGTTTGGAATAATCAAACAACAAATTTTAGAATATGTTAATCATAACGGAAAATAATAGTCGCAACTTGAACCATGAAAAAGCAATTACCTAGCAATTGGTGACTTTATCAAAGGCGGTAGAAATTATGTCAGGACAAAATTATGTAATCGAAAATTATTTTGTAAGCACCAGAAATGCAGAAATTTTAATGAGAGAGGATTTTAGTGTGTATTCTAGCCCATAAGTGTTGCTTTTGCATAACTTTAGCAGAGGGAAACTTCAGGATTCCAACCACGTAACTCGAGGTTAACACTGTATAACAGCATTTTCAAATCTCTTCAATTCGATCTTAACCCCCAATCCAGATAGTCTTCTTAAATTCTTTTTATCAAAGATGAATGTAAATCCTATCTCTCTGCGTAATTTTATAAGTTCTTAAAGTTGTCATTTTCCTAGTATACAGAAAGAGTTCCTCGCCACACCCCTCATCCCTATTTACAACAAGTCGGGAAACCGGAAGCTTGACGCTCCAGGTATAAAAGGTTTTATGTTTCCTTATGTGAGAAGCATAACGTAGTTTTCCATTGGCTGATAGCATTGAGTCGAGATATTTAAATTGCTCAGTGTTGTCAGCTGCAGTAACCTCCCCAGAACTGAGCGAATTAAATATCTCGGATCAATGCCACCAGCCAATCGAGAACTGCGTTTTGAAATTCCTTCACGCATTAATGAGACCTGGATGAAGTGTCATTCCACAACTGGTGTTCTTTGTGATCAACATATCAGGGAACGTTTCAAATCTAAAATTTACCGACTATAAAATTTGCCGACTATAAAAGGCAATGAACGGCGTCTTGCGGCATGGAGACATTGCATTGAACTGGTAACGTGAGACGTTTTGATTACATCCGAAATGAGGATATCCGCGATCGATATGGGGTTGCACCGATCGTAGAGAAAATCCGAGGAAGGCGTCTTCGATGGTATGGTCACGTAATTTGCGTTAACGAGAATTCACTTATCAACATTGCTTTGAACATCGAAGTCAATGGCAAGCGACCAAAAAGTCGGCCGAAACAACGGTGGCTTGATACGCTGGATGGGCATTTAAAAGCCTCAAAATTGCATCCATATCAAGCATTTGATAAAATAAAATGGCGAAACCGATCACGACGAGCCAGCCACGCTTGTGAACGGGACAAAGTCTAAAGACAAATAAGAAGATGTGAAGAGCGACGAGTGCATGACAACTCGGTTGTTAAAAATTCCATTGCCCTCTAGTTTTTAGAAAGCGATTTAAATAAATCATTTGATGGAAAGCCCCGTATTGATAATAATCAACCTCATCCGGTTCAGACTCTGTGTATGAGAAATATGGTGTGAAATTTGGTAGTCCTAAGATGAACTTAAGGGGGGTTTTTCAGTAAATGTCTAAAAGTTGGTAATATACTATAAGTAAGTTTATTTGAGCAGATATCGGAATGGGACATATTTTGAAGCCTAGATTTCATAAAAGTGCACTAGCCTGATTTTCGAATTTTTAGGTTGGGTAGTTTCCGAAAATAAGTCCTGTCTCACTTTAAGTGCGTACATTTTGACTTTTCACTCGCGCACTTTGCAATTCACGACAAAACTAATATCAGCTGCTGCAACTAATGTCAATTTCGAAAAGTACTAATCGAGACCTTTCATTTCATACCCTACATGGCTACACCCGGTGAAAACATTTTTTTGAATCCCCCCTTTGAAAGCATGGGGAGCCTCTCTTTAAACTCCACCTAAATTTATACCATTCGCAACGTGGGATTTCATAATTCCCATCTGTCCACCAAATTTCGTTCTGATCGGTTTAGTTGTTTTGGAGAAAAGTGCGTGTGACAGACAGACAGATAGACAGACAGTGAATCGATTTTAATAAGGTTTTATTTTACACAAAACCTTAAAAGTGGAAACCTGAGACTGAGAATTACCGTTCTAACTCTCTCTTTTTCAAAATGCTTACGGGGTACCTGTAGCGTAAAAAATGGGAAAACTACCAAACTTGTTTTAACGATAACTACATCATTTCAAAGTGGATACATTAAAAAACTTTCAGCATTTTTGATTGAAAAATATTGTACAGTTGTGTTACGAATGGTCAAAAACACGTATTTCAATTTTTTTTTTGCAGTGACCAAAATTGTGGCGAACTGGATCATCTGAACCAAAAAATGTTAATAGATTTAGTTAAATAGCATTGAAAGTAGCGTTAGATAGAGGAGAATGCATTATTCACAAAACGGCGGACAGTCAATGACAGTAATCGTTGAATTTTTCAAAATGTTCCTTATTTTTAACTACAAACCCCCATTTCATATTGAAAAAAAGTCGAACGATTAAACACTACATTTTTATGAATTGAATAAGTCTGCCAAGTTTCAAAAAAATCGGTTCAGTAGTTTTCGGACAATTTTGGTCACCTACTTTAAACATGTCATTTGTGAACAAACGTGTATTAGTTTTCTAATAGATCGGGCAGCGTTTCTTTTGATGGTTACATATCTCAACTGTCAAATGTAATATAGGGATCCATTCTCAGTTTCCTACTATTTTTATTCTTTCTTTACTATCGTCCCTCTCTCCTCACTTGCTCTTGTTTGTCTTATGTTCCTGACATCAAACTCATTTTCTCGGTATTATTCTCGATAGATCAAACTTACAGAATCTGGCTAAATGGCGGTGAAATGACATCAAGTGTCAATAAATTCCGCTCAATATGCTACGAAAGTTGATAGAAAGGTTGGAACTATGAACCCCCACACATACGAAGAAATACATTGATGCACGTTCAACTTAAGGGTACACTTAAAAGATGAGTGGATAATTTTGTTTTCAACGAATATAGCCATGTGGAATATCAAATTAGAGTAGTACTTTTTGAATCAGGTATTGATTTTGACATTGGGTGTAAAGAGAGGAATGCAGCCTCTAAAAGAGTTAATTACTTTAAGGACCCATTCTCAGAAATTATCCGCACTAAAAATCTGAAAAAAGATGGTTGTGGACGGCGGTTCTATATCTATGGTAGAAGAACAAGACGAGGAAGATCCTGCCTTAGATGGAGCGATGCCGTAGGTGAAAACGCCAAACGGCTTTTAGGGATAGCGAATTGGTGGACCGCGACGCAAAACTGGGATGTCCGGAGTTCCTTATTAAGACAGGCCGGTTGTTGCGCCGTTGCTGATGATGAAGGGATAAAATCTCAGTAACACATCGAATTGAATATGGGGCGTATTCAGCGTATATACCCTGTGGGTTATGTATAAACGAAGCCCAAATATTCTTACATAAAAATCAAAAAAACTTGTGTAACTCGTACCAGAGGCGGCAACCTTCCGGTTTCCGAGTTATTTTTATTCTTTTAGCAGATACTCTTTGTCATACCTGATTTTTATTCGAGGCACCTATTTACGTCGTAAATAGTATGCAAACCAAGAGTAGAGAAGTTATTTGATTGTGCTTTGAAGTGGATTGTTCTAGTGCCTTAGGCAACTAAGATAAAAAGGTTCCGCTGTGGAATCGTGAACTACAAAAACTCAGGATCATCAACCAGATGACTTCTGAATTGCACTCGTAAAAACAATTGGAATGTAGACTGGTTAAACTCCCAGTGTTAATATAAGAGGCTCGGAAAAGGTTCGAAACGAGACTCCCTTAGAACATACTGCGCGGAACTGAATGAGGCGGGCACATATCGTAAGGCCAATATAGGTTCGAACATTAACATCACTTACCCCAACTTTTCTCGTCTGCCTAAGATGAGGTGGTAGATTAGTGAAAAATAGTGAAGAATTCACACACAATGATTATCAGACAGAAGTGTTTGAAATCAAAGAGCACAGAATGGCACAAAATCTCAAACTGACTTGACTTCCACCATTCCACCCCCTGGACTTCCAAGAGCTGCTCTTCCCATTCTAGCAATTGAGGCACGATTTACAGAAAGCGATCAAACAAAACAGCAAAAGCTTTAAAAACCTCTGCAATTAAGCTGAGGTAAATTCCTGGAGCGAAGCCCACAAAGTGATAATGTCTCAAACAAAGGAGAAGAAATCACTGCAAATAACATGTCCGAGAATACTACGCAAAAATCGAACACCGTCGTCGAATCAATTGATGCAGCCGGTTGAGAGACCATAGCGCGTATCACCGAAGATGAATTGTTCCAGGTATACAAAAAATAAAAGACAAAAAAGCACCGGGACTTCATGGTGTCGCCAATAAAGCAATGAAAGCTGCTAGCTACGCAAAACCATTGATGTTTATAGAAGCAAGGCGAAAATGTCTCGACAAAGGGATGTTCCCTAAAAAATGGAAGCAGCAGCGTTAGGCTTTGTTGCCAAAAGAAAGCAAAAAACCTGTGATTATATCGCCCAATATACCTGCTAGATACGACAGAGAAGACACTAGAGGGAATAATTGCCAGTTTAGCGATAAACTCCGCAGCCACTGCCATTGAAGGTGAGTCCTTGAGGGTTTTACGTGAGCACCTGTTTGGAAGACCTAATCCCACGGTCTTCTTAAGACACGGATTAATTTTGTGACCACAATCAGAGCCCCGCTGTGACAAGCAACAACGGTACCAGTCTATACCAAGTGCATGGCATAGCATTTATACTGGTGGATGCAAGACCTACCTAAATCTCCACCGAACTAAGGAGTACGGCACCCGTGTTGAAACGCAACACCACGCCGAGGCCCGAAGGTCTCTTCTGGCTTGGGCATAACCAACAACCCCCATGAAACTCCCACTAGGGGGCCAACCGCAAATAACCGAGCTGTACTCACATACAACGGGAGTTCACCCGAAGTATAAGAGTCCAGGGGCTATCTTGGTTCCCATGGTACCAGTATACCCCTGGTGAGGTTTCATGACCAATTTGCCACTTTAGATGAGTCCCCATGCAGAGTCGGGTCTGATCGCCCTGATTAGGTCTTTCAGCATTAACCTACTGCATCGTGGCCGGCAAGCCAAAGTGAGTACAACGTCTCCCGGTGCCACCACTTTGGAAGTTTTCCTCAGCCACTTGGTTTTGATTTGGCCGACAGGGTTGCTGCCCCGTCTTCCTCACCGCCACCTCTGAGCATCTGCAATAGAAGGTGGGAGATGGGGTGATGGAGTCAAACGAATACTGCGCAGTGGTCACGTTGGACGTCCCTCATCCGAATGAGCATCCCACAATACCTGAAAAACGTAGTGTCTACAGGCAGGGATCTAAATTACGAGAGCGACAAAGACACAAATTACTATCGTGTTTCAGCTGGACCTCCCCCGGGGATTGGTACTGGGTCCACTCTTGTGGAACATCAAGCATGATCACCTGAATTTAGCAGCAGCAAATACTTCACGACTCGGACTGGAAAAGAGACCATAAGAAAGAAGGAGGCGATTAAATACGATAAATGTGATGCTCGACAATAGATTCAAATTCAAAGTGCGTAGACTAGTTTTTAAAAAAGGCATGGCTGTTGCAGGCAGCACTCTCGTGAACGCTGCCAAATATTGGCGGGCCCAAATACGTAAGTAGAATGTTGCTATCTTAAATCTCAACTTAGCCTTTCTCTGTGCTGCTCTTGTAGGGGCTGCAACGTTAACAACTAAGGAAATCAGAAGAAGCCAATTGCGCTCGTGCCATTTATATGCCCTGAGAGTGATTTGTGGCTTTCGAACGATATCAGACGATGCGGGGTTAGTTATAGCCAGGTCATCTTGGGTGAAGAGATGTCACTTATCTACGTCAGGAGAACGATAACCCAAGACGTTGTGTATTTGATCAAGCACGAGGGAAGGTCATCATTAATGGCCAATGGCCCGATGGCATAGCTCAACGAAAGGCCGATGGACACATAAGCTGATTCCGATCATCTGTATGTGGGTTAATCGTCACTATGGAGCAGTTGCAGTTTCCAGCTAACCCAGTTTCTTTCTGGTCAGGGTGGCTATGCAAATATCTACACAGGTTTGAGTATGACGACTACTGACCAGCACATCCAACCTGCCCAGCGAAAAAGAAGACACAGAACATGCAATATTCCATTCCAGTCACGGTGGTGGTCGAACGCATGATTCAATCAGAAAGCAAATAGTAGGAACTAGTCACAATCGTAAATAAATTGCAAAAACACCTCCGTATAGGGAAAGCTGAGCGATAGCTATTCAGGAATGGCAGCATAATTGCTAACCGGCCCCGTGAAGCAATATCCAACGACGTTCCGCGGGATGATATGGTTTAGTACGCACACGTCGATTTACGTTCACGAATCTACTGATGTCTTTAGAAGATTCCACATCCTGGTTTAGCTGAAAACAAAAACCTCTCCACCTCCTCTCTTTTCCTCAGCAGACCTGGAGCACTGCTCCGCCTCGACTGATATTACCTATTGCATCACTTCATAGAACACATATAGACATTTTCGGAATGCCATTTCCTGATTTCGAAACTTAGTCGGTGTTACAACTTTCAGACCCTTTTTCCTCATGTAGCTACAAGTATATATAGGAAAGTTTTTTAATTCCTCCTTCTTCTGGAGTAACTCTGTCATAAGTAGTAATTTTTCCTTCTTGAAAATCTTCAGGGATTTGAAACTATATTTCCAAAACTCAGTCTCAGGGAAACCATCTGTATTAATGACTAATTCTACCCATCTCATATCAGATATCAGCGGAAACACATATTCATATTTTATAAAGACGTTTTTCTGACCCCAAATTGTATCATATGCCTTCGACTCATTAGGTTGCAGAATCCTTTTCTGTTTTAGATCATCATCATCAACGGCGCAACAACCGGTATCCGGTCTAGGCCTGTCTTAATAAGGAACTCCCAATATCCCGGTTTTGCGCCGAGGTCCACCAATTCGATACCCCTTAAAGCTGCCTGGTGTCCTGACTTACGCCATCGCTCCATCTCAGGTAGGGCCTGCCTCGTCTTCTTTTTCTACCATAGATATTGCCCTTATAGACTTTCCGGGTTGGATCATCCTCATCCAGACGGATTAAGTGACCCGCCCACCCTAACCTATTGAGCCGGATTTTAACCACAACTTGACGGCCATGGTATCGCTGATAGATTTCGTCGTTATGTAGGCTACGGAATCATCCATCCTCATATAAGGGGTCAAAAATTCTTGGGATGATTCTTCTCTCGAACGCGGCCAAGAGTTCGCAATTCTTTTTGCTAAGAACCCAAGTTTCCGAGAATGCATGAGGACTGACAAAATCATTGTTTTGTACAGTAAGAGCTATGGTGAAACGTTTCGGGCGGAACAGTTTTTGTGAGCTGAAATAGGCTCTCTCATCGTCGTAGCTGTTGGTGTGGTGTTGTTCCATATCTCTATTCTTCCCATTTGACCAGTGCGGTTTGATGTTATTGGTTGGTAGGTTTTCGGTGCTGACTTTGCCACCATATATTTGGTCTTGCCTCCATTGATGTGCAGCCCAAGATCTCGCTCCGCCTGTTCGATCTGGATGAAGACAGTTTGTACGTCTCGGGTGGTTCTTCCCATGATGTCGATATCGTCAGCATAGGCCAGTAGTTGGGTGGACTTAAAGAGGATCGTAACCCATGCATTTACCTCAGCATCACGGATCACTTCCTCGAGGGCCAGGTTAAAGAGGACGCATGATAGGGCATCCTCTTGTCGTAGACCGTTGTTGATGTCGAATGGTCTTGAGAGTCATCCTGCTGCTTTTATCTGGCCTCGCACATTGGTCAGGGTCAGCCTAGTCAGTCTTATCAATTAATTTTTTAATGGCCGTGTACAGTTTTACCCTGGCTATGCTGTCACAGGCGGTTTTAAAGTCGATGAATAGATGGGGCAACTGATGTCCATAGTCCAGCAACTTTTCCATCGCTTGCCGTTGTTGCCGTGTTTTAGATATTATCAATTATTAAATTCAGTTTTTCTTAATTAGCTTTTTGAAATACTTAGAAAGTTAATCTCATTGAAAATTTTGAGCAAGTAATACGCAGAATGTAGCATGGAATCTCTATTAAACCAATTAATCATTTATGTTTCAGTCTGAGAAATTCAGTTCATGAAAATCCGTACTGAGTCACATAGTAAATAGTTTCTAGATTGCATATATGTATAAATGAAGAAAATAGGTGTAAAAATATATAGTTTCATAACGTCCTAATAGCCTGAAAGGCTACCAGGAGCTAATCAAGGCAAACTTTCCCACATAAAATAAATTAAAAGTGCTGTTTAATTCTTGAAGCAGTCTTAAATGTTAAAATATGAGTTAATTTGGTTATAAAAAAGAACTTTAGAAAATTTCTCTCTTAAAAATATTCATGACCCCGTTAGAAATGTTCTTAATTTTGTCCGCACTCCTTTCTCTTCGTTTACTCTATAAAATTTATTAGCCATTGAAAACTTTTAATTTCACTTTTCGAAAAATTTTCATATTGCCAGGGAACAAAGCCGTGCAGGGAATCAAAATGGAAATCTCTAACCCCAAAACAGACCTTTTAACTTTCAGCAACGACCTAATTAAAAAGGAAGTGGCAAGGGTTAAGCTGGTAGCTGATATGATTTTTCATTTAATTGAAAAATTAAATGATCATCAAGTTGGGACTTGAAAAGTTCCAGCATATTTGAACCTGTCTGATGGAAAAGTTAGTTAGGTTTACCGTCTTTATTATGTGCCACCTAACTGTATAATGTTGAATCCTTTTTTGAGAAAAAAAATATAATTAAATTGGATTTTATTGTCTTTATTTTACGCATTTTGTATTTCAAAAGCGGAAATGGTTATTTTGGTTCACGTCTCAAGTCCAGTGTTCACAATGAAAGTTAACATTTCATTTTTACTGTTCCTTTTTAATTATATGTGCGATATGAAGCATTTGGATGTGAAGTCTCTCCTAGATACTTCCCCGAAGGCACAAAATCGATAGCTTTACTTTCGGAAATCAAATTTGTAATTGACCTCAATATCTGCTTCTAATGACAGTTTGCATATTACGAGTAGATTCATATTGATCGAGCTGATAAATATTTTTTTCCTTCAGAAGGAATTACGAATAAGGGCAAACAGCGAATACAGCATCAGCGAGTTCTTCAATCGGGTTACTGCGGAAGGTAGAACACCACCTGGCTGTCAAGAAAGCAGCACCAATCCAGTATCGAAAAGGAAAGGCAGTCCAGCAGAGTGTTCAAATGACCGTCTAATCCGGCTGCTGTCCCACCCCATGAAGATTTTTGAACGCATTTATGACAACGTTCGAATAACCATAAATCAAGCCAGATTTGTCAGGAACTGCTGACGCGATAGACGCCCCCCGGTTACTCATGGAAAGACACCGTGAGAAGCATCGTCCTCTTTACTTTGCATTTTCGGATTATAAGAAAACGGCTGATCGCATGCTACACGAAGCCATCTGATATGCTCTGCGCAACACCTACGTACCAGAAGAACTCTTCGCTGGGTTCAATTGCTCTACCATGATTCTAAAAATAAAGTTGGAAGTGTGGTGGGTGTATCAAAACAGCGTTGTGTCTCTATTGTAGTTTACCAAGCAAGCATTCTCTCAACCAACAATCTTCTTTGTTCTTGTTATAGACGAGACGAGACATCAAACCTCCGGAGCCCTTTACACTGATTTATGCCGATGATGTTTGCCTAGCGTCTCATAGCAAAGCTGATATCGAGGAAATTGTTCAAAAATGAAATGCTTATGCGACACGGACTCAGATGAAATCTGAATGAAACTGAATTTTTGAGGACCGATCCCAATCAAATAGACACTATCACTGTCAGTGACAGTATCCCGAACAGGACCGAGCAATTTAAATATCTTGGATCAACGGTATCAGCCAACGGTGGGTGGCGCTATGAAATTATTTCACTTATTAGCGCAACTTTGATGGAGTGCCGTTCCACAACCGGTGCTAATATAGATCTTAAACATCGACGTATCAACAAACGTCTCAAGTTCGAAACCTACCGCAGCATCGTTTGCCCTGTCGCCCTCTATGGTTCTGAACGTTGGCCGAAAAAATAAAAGACAATGAACACGCCTGGCGGTAATAGAGACAACGGTGTTGCCTTGGAAAAGTGGCGTAACCCGCCATAATCATGTTATAATTCGCAATTCTTATTGGCCGCATCGATCGTGGAGAAACTGCATGAGATACATATTCGCTGATATGGTCATGTAATCCACGCTAACGACAATTCACTTCCCAAGATTGGTCTGAACATCGAAATGGATGGGAAACCACGAAAAGGCCGGTCAAAATACACTGGACGATAATTTGAATGCCTCGCGATTGCAGCTAGACCAGGCAGCTTCTAAACGGGATAGAGACAGAAAAAAAGGGTATAATGTATAATAATGACGTCCTTCAAAAGCGTTCCCAAGTTGAGACACAGTTTGCTAAGGTGACTTGTTTCATCATGGATTTTTGGGGAAGAAACAAATGAATACAACAGGGGATGTTTACATGCAGAGTAACGCCTCGCAGCTTGAAAGCATCAGTGAGCTCCGAAGGTTAGTGTTCATACCGCAGTTCTCATTAGCCACTATGCCCCGCGCTGAGTGAAAGTTGCCGTCTATTGACTTATCGAAGAATCCATGCAAGCAAGAAAATTGTTCACTAATCACTCGAAGTAAATAATATACCTTTCATTAAAGTGTCTTAACAGACTTTCCTAGTAGTGATCGCCCTTATATCACTACAGTATCGCTTCAGAAAATCGTTCTAGCCAAGAAGACTGGTCACAAAGAAATGGAACTGTCCAAATTGTAAAAAAAAGTTCATCCGAAATAAATGTCGACACTAAGATGATGGACTCTGCTCAGCTCAAAGAGGTCAGGAGAGAAACGAAGTTGGCTCAAAAGTAAGAAAACACAATGCAAAAAACCTCACAAACTTCGAGATTAGGAAACAAAGCTGGAAAGTAAATGTATCGATCGATAAAAGAATAATAGAATCTCCTGAGCGAAAAACCGTATAGGTTGTACTGAAGAGCAGCGTGATGAGGTTTTAACCTTCATGCATCATCCAGTAGTCCTTTCCACTCATGTATGATGAGAGTACGTTAACGCTATATTGATCTAATTCAGGACATCATCATTATGAAGGGGTTTGTGCACGTGTATTGTGGTAGGCTGGTAATGGGTGGTGGAGAAGGGAGACGGAGGGATATTGTAGGGGGTGGTGTGATGTTCATCTCATATCTTGAGATACCTATCACGAGCTTGGGTCACTAGCGTATACTCAGAGTAACTAATCATCGCACTTTTATTATCTGCGTTAATCTTGAAAACATCGAGAATGTGGTGTTCAATTTGTATATAGAAGAAGTGTAATTTCTGCCGATGGCGGTACCGACCTAAGTGTTAGTCCACAGATTAGCAAGGCTGAATCCGCCTTCACCGTTTTGTATAAAATCTGGAAATGCCCCTACCTCAACACCAAGAACAAATTCAGGCTATTTCGCGCCAATATTTTGTCTGCTAAATGGAAACAGTACTTGGGAAGTTGCCGCTACCATTACTTGGAAGCTTCTATCACTTTATGTCTGCTTCATCTCAACGGGATACATTGGCTTTATACAATTTCATACAAAGAACTTCCTCTGTACATACACCGAATACCCGCTGACGTATTGACAAAGGACGTCAAGAAGGGACAACAACTTTATCGTTGGCTATGCCACGCTATACTCCGATTATGTCCTACGAATAGGTCGCCCGAAAAATGCTTAACACAGAATAGTCAAAGAGTGCTGTAAGCTAATTGCTTATTTCAGCAAACCCAGAGAGATAGGATATAGTTGACGCACTATGCTGCATTGAGGGGTAGAAAGGAACCTTCTTTTTATTTAAGAGTAAAACTCAATTTGTTCATTTTTCGTGTATACCGAATTTTCGGAAGCCAGATGCACTCCCTTAGTGCATTTGTAATGGATTGAATTTGAATAATAAAAGCACTGAAGAATGCAATATTTGAACTCCAAAATATCGCTATGGGCAAAAACACACCGTTTTTGTCATTCCTGTCGGCAAGTGAAAATCTTTGCGGAAGAACACGGGGCTGTAGTCTGGCCACTTACCAACCATATCTGCCATAATAGAAAAGCGACCCCAGAGGCTACATCTCAACCACCGACAGAGTATTTGCTAGTGAATTATATCACTATTGTTAACTTAAGTTTGGCATAGGCATATAATAATAATAATGCATCAGACAGACAAATGTCTGTGTCCTTGTCAACCAAATCTCAGTTTCGTATTAATGACTAGTGCAGACAAATTTCTGTGTCATACAAACATCTGTGCTTGTGTCAGGCAAGAGCCTGTGTTTGTTTTAGACATCAAACAGACAAATGTTCGGTCTCAGTCAAAATCCTTTTCTGCATCAGACAAAACTCTGTGTTTAACTCAGATGTGTTTTTAAGTCAAACATCAGACAGGCATTAGCCAGACAAATGTCTGCCTGTCTGATGTCATATTAAATAATAACATAGTGGTTTTGTTATATTTGGACTTACTAAAATGCCATGCTTCAGGCACCGACTGTCAATCATATCAACGGCGCGTTGTATGCACAGCTTCTAAGCCCTCGAGCAACAGCCTAGCTATGTCATCTGCGTAAGCAAGAGCGGCTGATTAGTCAATCCTGCATCAACATACTCCATAGAAGTTTTCGATAGCCCATCCCCATGGGGGCAGCCCTTCGTTCTTTGTGCTATCATCGACACGATTCTCTCCGGCAGCATCGCAAAGTTCTTAGAAAGACACTAAGTCTACGAATACCTCCATCACTTCCAATGGCGTACTCGCCTTTCAGAATTGCGTGTTCTATCTTAAGGAATCAAGAGTAGACTTACACTGTGTTGAACATGTTGCTTGGTTGGTTTTTGCAAACAAAACCTTATTAAAATCTTTTCAATGTCTGTCAGTCTTTCACACGCATTTTACTCACAAACCGTCATATCGATTGACACGAATTGGCGGTAAAAAGGTGGGAACCCTGAACCCCCAGACTTGAGGCTAGTTACATCTTTCTGCATTGAGACTAAGGGGGGTCCTCATATGAGCAAAAGGAGGGTGTAATTTTGTTTTCACCGAATATGCATTTTGGGTATCAAATAAAAGGTCTTGATTTATTCTTTTCGATACCAGCGTTAGTTTTGACATTTGTTTGAAAGGCGGAGAATGCGGGGATCGAACGAGATGATTTCTTTAAGGGACCCATTCTCGGAAACCGAAAAATCTGAACAAATCATGAAGCTGCCTCTAGACGGTGCCCAAGCCTTGGAATGCTCTCCTGCCCAAATTAAGTCAATAATAATTTAGTATATTATTATATTTTTGAGAAAATTGAGTGAAAACCCCCCTTAAGTTTATTCCATGTTAATATTTCAATCTGGTCGCTTACTGTATTCAGGCTAAACTTTAAGTAACGATCTGAAAGTGGGACTTCATCTTGCACCCGCCAGTCTCTAATGAGCTCTAACAACTTTGAAGTGCAGATTGTTAAGTCAATTATCTCACTTCATCTAGGCCCCGCGAACATAGGGGTGCACCCTAAATTCGCAGTCATGAGACAAGCTGAACTGATAAAATCAAATAGCTTCCCTGCTCTCTACTTTTCAAGCAAACATGTTGAGGATTCGGATCACAATCTACTAAGCATCCAAGGTCCCTTTATTATGCATACTAGATCCTTTAGTTCTTGCGTCAGAGGAGGGCACAAAGCATCATAAGGTAAGTCAGCAGAGGCAACTATGATGTTTCTCCGCTTGCCATTAATCTGGTATTGTAAGAGGACCGTCCTGACGGAAGTCCTGGGGACAGAATTGCCCGAATATGTTAGCCTCCTGCAGGCTGTCAGTCTTGCGGATCATTTATCGAAGAAGATCCCCTTTTACTGATCCAACACTACCCAAGGTATTTGCACTATATGTATATAAGTGAATTCCTGCAACTTTACCACCCTTGCTGGCAAAATAAAAGGAAAAGTCTTTGCTATCCGACAAGTTGATTCGACTAACTTTCATGCTTACACACATAAGGAGTTTAATGTCGACACAGCCGCTAACTTAAAAGTCTGCTGTATCCAATGTGGGCCATTCCGTTGTTATCAGCTTTTCTTCTTCTTTCTGCCGAAAGTTCCACTTCGATGCGTACGATTCCTCTAGATACTGCCACATTCGGCTGCTGATGCTGATGTACTTATCTTCAAGAGAATTTACTTTCTTTTACAGTACCTTCCGGCTGGAAGCATTCCTACACGTTCACGGTGTCACGGTATCCGGTCTAGGCCTGCCTTAATGAGGAACTCCAGACATCCCGGTTTTGTGCCGAGGTCCACCAATTCGATATCCCTAAAAACTGTCTGGCGTCCTGACTTACACCATCGTTCCATTTTAGGCAGGGTCTGCCTCGTCTTCTCTTTCTACCATAGATATTGCCCTTATAGACTTTCCAGGCTGGATCATCTTCATCTATACAGATTAAGTGACCCGCCAACCGTAACTTATTGAGCTGAATTTTATCCACAACCTTACAGTCATGATATCGCTCATAGATTTCGTCGTTAGGTAGGCTACGGAATCATCCATCCTCATGTAGGGGGCCAAAAATCCGCTTTTACATAACAATATTAGACCAGCTGCCTTCACATTATCAGCATCCTTCCTTTCACTTTTCTTGGTAGAGGCGGAAGAGAAGGTTCTGGCAGGGAAATTTTAGCTTGTAATGCCCTCTTCTTTCCGTCTGAGACTTCCTTCTCACGAGTATACCTCTTTCAATTTGTACGAAAAGTAGGCAACAACAACAGCTGACGAATCAACCGTAGTAAGGTTTCCAGTTTCTCTTATTATGGAAGTTGCTGCGTTATTCTTATTGTCTAACCGTGCAGAACACTGAGTGCACTGAAGGAAAGAGCATGTTTCCCACAGACTTCTCCGTGGGGCAACATTAACATAGTAAAGCCTCACCAGCCTCCAAGTTGTGGATGGACTTGATGCCTGTGACTGCTTGGAGAGTTGAAATCCATAGCTTCCATTTTTATTTATTTTGGACACTGTTAGGGTAGTAGTGAACTACTATAGGTTACTCTATCAGAAAAAGGTGGTATCCGACGAAAGCTTTAATGAAGTGTTCGAACATGCTTGAAAGCCCCAACTGGACTGTTGCGTCAAAGATTACTTTCATTAAGAATGAGGACATAAAAGCCATGATAGGGCTTTTACCATGACATTACAACACACAATTGAGATCGCGGTCTCGGTTATATGTAACCAATGAGGCAAAAAAAGAGGGGACTGTCCTACGTGACATAGACCTTAGACGAATGTGCACACTTTGCCGCATAACAGTGAAATATTTTTAAATAAAAAAATTACTGGAAGTTGTCCAATGTAAGATTACATAATGATCGATTAAAAAAGTTTTATAATTTTCTTAAAAGGAAATTTCCAAAAAATTACGGCGAGGAAAATTTGGGACTTGAGATGTTCACTGATACGTTGAACACAAAGAAGGTCAGTTTTAAAACGCCTCTTCATTTAAATTGCGCTAACCCGTGAAGCAATTTACTAATGCAGTTCACCATTGGCCGATAGCATTAATCCTAGATATTTACATTGCTCAGTTCTGGGCAGGTCCCTGCCACTCACAATATTGATGGCTGTTTCCTTGGGGTTCGTCGTTGTTTATTTAGAATCAATCTGAGACTGCGTTGCATAAGGCGATCTTTCCATTGTTAAACAAGTTGTTTGGGTAACAATGCAACCCGTGGTGAATTTTTCCTCCCTCAATAGTTATCCATTATCGTATTTTGTTAATGGTTGGTTATATATAAATAGAACAACTAATTTGACATTTCTAGGCTATTATTCTAGTCAAGGCCATTCTAGCACAAAAAAGGCGATCCACAATTCCAGCAGATTAACCTTTTGTTAGAGAATATGCATCATCTCAAAAATATACTGAATCATTGCTTGTTAGCGTCCCCATATTTTTGCTTGGCAGGTTTTCTACAGGTTCTCTCTCTCTAGATGGAATAACTCGGTGGTCGCTGCGCTGTTAGGATGATCCCCATTAAAGTGAAAAGAAATACTATGCATCAGCGTAACACATGCGAACGCCTTCCCACAATTCACCCAGGCCCTCTTTTTCGATACGTATTTATATCAATTTCTTTGATTTGGACCTTGGTCAGCTGCGCAAATTCTAAAAATCAACTATGCTCTCTTAAATTTTTGCTGGTTTGGATGTCAGAATGCAGGCTGCCAATACTGTCAAAGTAGGCCTTGGAGGAGCATAGAAACTATACATATAAATGTATATACGCCGTTTATCATAGTTACCACATGCCTGCCCGTAGCGATACCATATGGTCTACCCAATAGACCGTACTGGACATCCGTGATGCATGTTGTGAAAAGGGATAAGGTGAATGGGCGACCGGCATTTTGTAGTGGCAGGTGTCCTATATAGAGGATGGATCTGAATCGTAGGACTAAATAAGGTTGATTGAAATCAACCTCATCCATTGCAAAGTAGCTTAAGACTTGCTCCCACAAACCGTTCTAGAGTCGATTTATGGATGTCACGGTACCCTGTGAATCTTACTGAAATTACGATAGGCAGATGGGCATGCGAACGGTAAGCCATTCAAGAAACAATACCATTCCCGGGAACTGGAGAGGGCAAAAGTCAACGGCATCCATATTTACAGTTGTTACGCTCCTCCTTGAGCAACATTAGCGGACTCTAGAGACCACAGCCCCAAAATCATTGCCGGTGATTTCATTGCAGGCCTTATACTGGGAAGTCGGGTGACGAACACCAGGCGTCAAATCTTGCTTGCAACATTCGCGGAACTAGACATCATACTAGCCAACGTTGGATGATGCTCTCCTTGCGAGGGGGCTGAGCTCAATTGTCGATCTGACTTACCTCAGTATCTCGTTGGCGGATGAATGAATACTGCACTCACAGTGACCACTAGGCCATAGGGATAGACGGGATCCCTGAAATTGGTTGCTAAAACCAGGCCCAAATGGTTTACAAGCACATTTGAATCGTGCTTGGTGGATGGAGTGTTTCCCGCCCAATGAAAAGGCTGCCAAAGCCCCAAAAACCACCTGGCGCACCCTCTTTATATTATGTATTTTACACACTATGGGGAAGATGATGGAGAGGATGAAATATATCAGGCTGTTTCCCTTCGTCGAGTTAGCCGGTGGTCCATGGATTCCACAGAGCGCGCTCCACTGTCGATGTTATATCAATGGTTATGGACCTGGCTCGGGAGGCATCGGCTGGTAAGCGGTGTACCGAGGTATGTGCAGCATGGCTTTAACTGTGTGGAATGGCTTTAACTCGACCAACTGGGATTGGATTAAGGGCATGCTACTAAACTGGGTGTCCCTGGTTACTTAACTCGGATAATTGAGAGTTAACTCTAGGAGAGACATGGGTCGAGGGAATATATTTAGATAACAGGTGTTCAACAAGGCTCTTTTTTGGCGCGCTTCCAGTGGAACATAATATATGACGAAGTGTTCGGCCTTCACATGCTAGAGGGGGTAAGGTTGAATGGTTTTTGCAAACGACTTGGCGGTTGTAGTAGTTGCGAAGCACCCCTAGGATGTGGAGCTGTGTGGAAGTGAAACCAATTATGCCATCCAAACATGACTCCAAATAGTGAAACTGAACATGACGGATATTAAGGCGGAGGCGGTCCTTATTACCAATCGCAGAAAAATAATACCATCAAAATGGTAATCAAAAGGTCATTTCAAAATCGATCATTAGATACCTGGTAGTAATGATTGATGCCAAGTTGAGCTTCAAGGGGCACCTTGACTATGCGCGCGAAGTGACAGCAAAAGCTAACTCATTTCTAGCAAAGACGATGCCTAATATTGGAGAACCAAAACCGAGTCGCCGCTGCTTATCGCAGGGGTGATGAAAAGCAATCCTGTTATACGCGGCTGCTACCAGAGCGTGCGAGATGGATAACACAGTGAACCAGGGAAAGGCAAGTTCTCAGCCAATCACGCTAAGGGTATGCAGTGCATATAGGACAATTTCCGGCGAGGCAGTATATGTCATCACGAGGATGATTCCCTTGGATTTTCTAGCGAATGAGGCGCATGGTATCTAATGAAGAAGGAGGGCGAAGGAGTTGTACAAGAGATACCAGCAACTGTGGGATAATTCCGAAAAATGCCCTTGGACCCATATACTGATCTCCTGTATTGAGAGATGGATCGAACGAAAACACAGAGAATTGAATTGCCACCTAACACAGTTCCTTATGGGGCACGGTGGATATGGGAACTACTTGCATCGCTTCGAATTGAATGAGTCTCTGACTACCCGAATCGCGCCATTACACCCGAAAACCCATATGTTTGATTGAAACAAGGAGGTTAAATGACGCCCTCACAGCTGCAGAAACTGGTTCGAGCCCGAAAAGCCCGAAGAACTACTACTGGTGTAAACCAGAGCCCTCCTCGCGAAGTAATACTTCACAGTAGTCCCGCGGGTTGGTTTTAGTGGGTGATAATCGTAAAGTAGCGTCTTTTAAAGATTTCCAAATCCATTCATAAACAAGTCGGAATACCGGAAGCTCGCACTTCGGGTTTAAAGTTTTGTGTTCATATTATCTAAGAAATTTCAACGCACATTTTATCCGTATATAGCTACAAATCCAACATACCCCTTGATATTTTTCCAAACTACGAGACATACGTACATATTACAGCCATAGATATCACGCTCACCCTAAACAAACAAACTGCCTATTACCGAATACTGTACACATATATGCACGTATATAAATTGATCGTACCCATATTTCCGATTTACTTCTTATATCTATTTGAATTAGGCACTACCCGCAAAGTTCATTAGCACGCATATATTATATACCTACATACACACATGTCTGCCTGACAAATATCTAAAAAACTAAAACAAAATAATTCTCTGCGACCCAATTCATAAGAACTCATTTCGTTGTGGTATTGACGAATTGATATGTGATGATGACTCATGCAGGTTGTAGAGTGCACGAAATTCGCAAAAAATTGTAAAGTTTCACCCCCTATAACTTTGTTAATAACAGCTGGGTTTTCTTCAAACTTGACCAAATTGTGCACCATGCTCTTCATTACACCTATGCTAATTTTTGTACTTCTGGGATGAACATAAGTGGGGTGCCGGGTAAATTTCTAAAATGTAGAAATATACTATTATTAACTTTATTTGTGCAGATATCGGAACCAGATATATTTTGAGGCCTAGATTTCGTAGAGATGCACCACTGTGATTTTTTTCAGATTTTTCGGTTGGATAGGTTCTGAGAACGAGACCTGTTACACTTTTTGATGGTCATATTTTGAGCCCTAACTCCCCTATGTTTCACCCAATTTTAAATATTGAACCAGTTTCGAAAAGTACTAATTGAGACCTTTAATTTGATACCCCACATGGCTACATTCTGTAAAAAAAAATTGTGCACCCTCCTTTCGCATGTATGGGGAGCCCCCCCCCCCCCTCAAACTTAACACAAAATGGCGCCAATTGCTGCATGTAAAGGGAACGGCAGATCACATACTCTTACCAATTTTCGTGACGATCGGTCCAGCCGTTTCCGAATAAATCGGCTGTGACAGACAGACAGACAGACGGACAGACAGACATCGAATCGATTCTAATAAGGTTTTGTTTCACACAAAACCTTAAAAAACCCACTAGACGTTCACATCACGGCTCCACTGGTCTAATTCATAATTCATATATCGTTGCAAAAATTTCTGTAGTGTTTACTTCGGAAGTAGCTAAGAAATACAGATCCTTAAGGAGGAACTGAGGTCGAATTGATTTTATTTTTCCCAGTTAACACTCATCTCACACAACCTAAGCACCTATTTAATTTTATTAAAGTCCTTATTTCGTGCATTCGAGAAAACTACAGACTAGAAGGGAATTACTTTTCATCTACCTCTTCAGCTATTACTACTTTAATCTCTCAAGGAAATCATCCTTGGGACCCATAATTCTTATCATAGAGTGAACATGCATTTCTCAAATTAATCCTCGTCTTCAATCTATAACCGAAAAATCTATTTTTATCGAAGGCATAAATATCCTTTTAGTAGCATGAAAATATCCGAAATGAGCAGGTTGTTGGCCCATAAATGTCTACCCTATTCAATTTTCTAACAAAAAACCACGAGTTAATTGTTGATCCCCTTCTTGGAACGCAACTGACAGGCCAAGGTTAACAATAGCGCGGTAACTAGCCCCCAAGGGGAATATGGAAGCAAACTATTCTAATCACGATAGCTGACAATCACCTGCCTTTATCCCATTAATTTATTAATAAACTCGCCAGTAACTGACCGACTTGCACTTACAGACTCAAAGTAAGCGTTGATAAGGACGAACCAACTGTCACGTTCATAAAGGTGAATAGCAAAGGGAGGAAACATTTCATTTCAAACTAGTTTACATGTATCACAGTTCATAAGAAATCAAAGACAATTTTGCTTCCGAGTTGTAATGATGTGAGGAAATAGCCAACTCTCTCTCTGACAGAATAGAATGACAATGAAAAATTATAAAGGATATCCAACTCCATATAAGCTTGTTTGCACACTGACTCTGGTTTTGAAAAGCATTTCCAATCATCCACAGCTTCAACCCGATAATGTCTAACTCACTTCATATTTTCTTCCAAATCATCCCAGGAACGCCAATCAAAGTAGCGTCCAATGAGGTGGAAGGAACATGCACGAAGACAGTTGTTGAACGATTATCATTCCCGTGGCCAGATTAATATCGACTGATTCATTCTCTAAACAATATCTGCTGCTACTTCGCACACTATCGACTTCCAATGCGTACCCGCAGGATAGCAAGGACCGTTGATTTATAGTCGGTCGTACGTATATCCACTTGGCCGTTAGCCCGAGAAAAGCCGCTACGGCTCGAATCCCGAAGGCAGGAAAGCTCCCTCCATAAATCATTAGTGCGGGTCATAAAATATTCATAATCCTTATTATGCTCACTGGATCCAGCATATTGACATTACGATGCGACCTCCTTTGAGTGCCTGGCAGTTCACATGTTGAGCTGTTGAACATGCGAATAGTGGCTGCGTTGCGGCGAAATCTGATTTGTTCAGATCCATAAAAATCAGGGACATCATCCCCATTAATTAATTAAATTATCTTAAATAATCTTGAGTGTTTAATCAAATAATAACAAGGAATTATGCTTGATGCCAGCCGCTTTGAATTCTTATTCTGGTTCAGACTCAGCGAGAGCATGTTTGCTCGATAAATTATGGCACATTTGTGGTCTTTCTGGCAACCCAACCCAATGAGTCTACACGCTTTAATGTCCTCTAAACAAATGTTAAAAATTTTCGTACGTACCCAATGACGATGCCAAGTAGGAACCCCAAATGACCGCCACGTAAATCCATAAAGTTTTTGCAATTCCACTCATGGTTGGCGCCGGAATTCGTGTTCGCTAAATGATTGAAAATAACCGTCAGACGGTTGGCGAGCTCAACAGTCGCACAATGCTGCCTCGGAAGCCACGCACAAGCACAAAACACACACAAAGGGGCAGTAAACGGCTAATCCCATTAATTAGATAATAATCAAGGACGCTATCAAACGGCTGACCGGCATCGAGTGCACTGTCGAACGCGTCGGGGTGAAGTTACGCGGAGCTCGTCTCTGGCCGCTTGGTCATTGACGCCCTCGACGCCACCCAGATCGCTTAATCCTTTTCCGCCGATGTCACCGGCAAAACTGAAGGCGACAACCTTAATCCCGGTGATAAGCCGCGGTGACTGTTCAAACGAGCACCCTCGAGGCAGCAACAACCCTGCCCGGACGCGGCGCCTAACGTAAACACAACCAATGCCACCACTTGGCAAACGGAACAAAACGACCGGAAAAAGGTCAACAGATACCGTCGAAATCCTCCAAACACCGCGAAAATCCTTGGGGACCCGAATACCTAATTCCTACATGAAAAGTTTTGGGGTCGAAGGCAAGAACCGCTCGGCCGCGCTGCCGGACACAACCCACCGCGAAGGAGTTAATATTCCGTTTGAAGTGGGTCCCGCTGACCACCAGACGGAAGCAGACGTGCAGGGCGGACTTGAGTCACGCAAGGATGCGAGTGCGAGCCTTGTACTCAGTCGAATCGCACAGAGACGAGTCCCGGACACAACATATCGCCATGTGAATCCGAAAACAACTGATCTGCTGGGGAGCACGCTGTCGCTGCTCCACCGGTCGTGGGTCGCTGCAGCGCCACTCACTCCACGCTGCAACACGCCATCGGGCCAATTTGAGGCTCCCCCAAATCACCTTCATCTTCTGCGGCGCGCAACATCCCGTTCGAGTGGCGGCAACAGAACAAGTGCATTCTCGGCAACAACAGTTCCTCAATGACTAGCGAAATGCTTGACGTACGCATGAGTGGCAGCATGTTGCAACGCAGCGAAACATTTATACTGAAAACATGGGTTTTGTTCCTAGCTAGGTGGGTGCAGAGAGTTGATATGGGATACTTAAACCGCAGTTAGGACTCACCAGTGCTATAAAATTAGAAAAGAAGATAAAAATATTTGTACAGAAGCACAAAATATTACGAATGTTAATATATACAGTGTTTTAGAACTACCGCACAAATTCTATGACAGGCGTTTCGTTAGACAATTTTACGGAAAAAATATGCAACACGTTTATTTTCCGATTTCTTAACCCTTTGGCTACCAGAAGCAATCACATTTCCAAAAGAAGTCGGGAAACCGGAAGCTCGACGCTTCAGGTATGAAAGGTTTTGTTTGCTTCTCTTATCAGTATATTTGAGTGTTGAACTATCCCATTTGTACGTAGCCCCTTATGTATATGCATTTAGCATGTCTGACTACCCACTTTAGTGTGACATTGATATTTAGATGCAGTATATTTACAGGGGAGAGTCAACTTTGAGGTACTGTAATTTTATTACTAATAGTATGATTTTGATCAAACTTTCGGATAAAATGCTTCATATTATATTTTATATGACTATCAACTTTTATCACCCTGGGGTAAATTTAAGGGGGATTTTACTCGATTTCCCCAAAAGTATGGTAATTTACTATTAATAACTTAATTTGAACGAATATCGACATGAAGAGTATTTTGATGTCTGGGCATCGCGCAGAGGCAGCTTCATAAATTTTTTCAGATTTTTTGGTTGGGGAGCTTCTGAGAATGGGTCCGTTAAAGAAATCATCACTTTCCACCCCTCCCACTCCCCGCCTTTCTTACGAATTTCAAAACTTATTTGATTGATACCCTACATGACTATATTCGGTGAAAAAAATTTGTACACTCCCCTTCTACATGCCCCCCTGCCCCCCCCCCCCCCCCCAAAACTCAACCTAGAAGGATATCACACGTTGCAACAAAAACCTTAAAAACCCCACCATTGCACCACCAAAAACCATAATAAGAAAAAGATCAGGACAGCTAGGGCATTGGAAAAAACGTTGCATAGCTAAGGCTCTTCTTTTTCTTCAGCCTTTGTCCCGTTCACTAGCGGGGTCAGCTCGTCGTGATCGGTTTCGCCATTTGGCCCTATCGAATCGATCTGGGTGCAATCTCGAGGCTTTGAAACCCCCATCTAGCGTATCAAGCCACCGATGTTTAATAATAATAATAATCGTTGGCGCAATAATCCATGTTGGATCAGGGCCTTGAAGTGTGTTAGAGCACTTCATTCTAGACCGTAACGGTACACTAGGAGGCAATGTGGTCAGCATTGCGCTAGGCCCGAGATTATTACCCTGAGTTGACTCAGGTACTCATTCACAGCTGAGTCGACTGGTATCCGACGTCAAATCACAATACAAATTCCACTGCCACCGATGTTTAGGTCTGCCTTTTGGTCATTTACCATCGACTTCGATATTCAGACCAATCTTGGCAAGTGAATTCTCGTTTGCACGAATTGCGTGACCATACCATCGAAGGCGCCTCTCTCGCAACTTTTCCACGATCGGTGCAACCTCATAACGATCGCGGATATTCTCATTTCGGATGTGATCTAAACGTGTGACGCCACTAGTCCAACGTAGCATCTTCGTCTCCATTACCGCAAGACGCCGTTCATTGTCTTTTATAGTCGGCCAACACTCAGAACCATAGAGAGCGACTGGACAGACGACATTGCGGTAAATTTTTGATTTGAGACGTTCGTTCATACGTCGATCACAAAGAACACCAGTTGTGGAACGCCACTTCATCCAGGTTGCGTTAATGCGTGAAGCAATTTCATAACGCAGTTCTCCATTGGCTGATAGCGTTGACCCGAGGTATTTAAATCGCTCAGTTCTGGGCAGATCACGGCCGCTGACAGTGATTGTGCCTGTTTCATGGGGATCGATCGTCAAAAATTGAGCTTTGTTTATGTTAAATTCAATCTGAGACCGTGTTGCATGAGGCGATCATTCCATTTTTGAACAAGTTGCTCGAGATCATTTTTGCTATCAGATGCTAGGAAAACATCATCTGCATAAAGCAGTGTGTAGGGCGCTGGACGTTGGATATCCCGTGTGACGGTGTCCATAACAAGAACAAAGAGGAGTGGTGAGCGGGCACTTCCTTGATGAACACCAAAAGAGACACGAAGCGGTTTTGATACACCCGCCATACTTCGAACTTCACTTTTCGGATCGTGGTAGAGCAATTGAACCCAGCGCACGAGTTCTTCTGGCACGAAGTGTTGTCGTAAAGCATACCAGATAAGTTCGTGTGGTACACGGTTAAACGCTTTCTCTAGATCCAGAAATGCAATGTAAAGAGGGCGATGCTTCTCACGGTGTTTCTCCATGAGTAACTGCGCAGCGTGTATTGCGTCAGTAGTTCCGCAGTTTTTAACAAATCCGGCTTGATTCACGGTTATTTCAACGATTTCGCCAATACGGTTGTCAAGAATGCGTTCAAAAATCTTCATTGTATGGGAAAGTAACCGGATGGGACGGTAATTTGAACATTCTGCTGGGCTACCTTTCTTTTTCCATACTGGAACAGTGGTACTTTCTTGCCAGTCAGATGGTGTACTTCCTTCCTGAATAACCCGGTTAAGGAATTCACTGAGCCACAGTGTTGGCTCCCAGCTCTTCGCTTTCCAGAGCTCAGATGCGATGTCGTCAGGTCCTGTTGCTTTCCCCGATTTCATTCGTTTTATTGCCTCCTCGACTTCAGTTGCGCTGACTGGTGGAACTGCTCCAAATGTCGGGAATGATTGTGGAAGTGGAGGATGACAAAATTCTTCAGTTGAATCTGCTCGCCACCTATCCGTTGCGGCTCGACCATTGGAAAGCAAAGTACCCTTCTTGTCATTAACACAACAGAAGTGTTCGATATCCTGTATGCGTTCATTACGGCTTTTAGCAAGTCGATACAGATCTCTCTCGCCATCCCGAGTGTCCAGTTTATCGTAAAGATTTTTGAAATGGTTCGCTCGGGTGACAGCGACCGCTTTCTTTGCTTCCCGGTTGGCATTCATATAAATTTGCCAATTAGCAGGCGTTTTATCGTCGAGCAATTTGTGGTAGAGGCGTTTCTTTTCACGGACCTTCATTTCAACATAATCATTGCAAAGCCAAGTATCTCGGTTGATGTACCGCTTACGCGACTTGGTGACCCCGAGGGTTGCAGAGGCCGCTTTGTGAATCGTGTCTTTCATTTGGTTCCATGATTCTTCCACATTCGTAATGGTCGGCGATCGTATGAGTGAAACCGTTTCTTTTTTCTTCTCACCAAATCGTGGCGGGCCAGTGTGCTCCTCACGCTATTTTATCGGTGGCTTAATTCGCAGGACGGCAATCAACGGCCGATGTTGAGGTGCGATGGTCTCATAGGGAACGACTTTGCAATCAGTGACAGTGGTAAAATGTTGGCATCTTATGAGAATATAGTCGATTTGCGTTTTACTGTTCCCACTATAAAATGTAGGAAGATGGGACAATCGTTTGATGAACCATGTATTTATAAGTACAAGGTCATGGGTCTCCGCAAAAGCGATTATACGCTCGCCACCCTCATTGCGCGCTTCGAATCCCTTTCCACCATGGCACCTGTTACCGTCTGCCTTTTCACCCACATGACCATTAAGGTCGCCGGCAATGATTATATAATCGTCAGCAGGCACGTGACAAGTCTTTTCATCGAGAAGTTGCCAGAAGGCGTCTTTCCCGGCATCAGGTCGACCTGTCTGTGGTGCATACGCGGTGAAGAAGTAAATGATGCGATCAGCTGATATAATGGTGAGCTTCATCAGCCGATCATCAAATAGTTCGACTTCTTTAATGGCATCACGGAAACGCTCTGAGATGGCAATGCCAACACCATATTGAATGTGTGGGTTACCAAAATAGAGAAGTTTGTAGTCATTTTTACCGCGTTCGCGTTCAATGTCGCAGCTTTTGGCACCAGACCATCGGGTTTCTTGCGGAGCGCAGATATCAATGCGCCTTTTCGGAAGGGCTCTTGCAAGTTCCTCGGTCTTTCTAGTTAGGGTACCAACATTTAGCGTGCAGACACGTATTTGTTTTGTTCGTTGTGTGCGGACTAACTTGCTTACGTTCTGACACCGTCCATGCGTCAAGAACCCTTGCCCATTTCTCGACAGGACCGGGGCCCGTCCTGCCGCGTCGACTGAGGTGCACGCCCTAGCATTTCTCCGAGGCTTGTGACTCAATCCGATCATCATGTTTGTAACGACATTGTATGCATTTTTTTGGTCGACCTGTCGCGGGGCCTGTCACCAAGAGAGATCACGTAGGTTTTAGCATAGTAGAATAATTCCAACTATACTCTCTTCCTCTAGATGTACAAACTGCCTTAATCCAGATCGAGCAGGCGGCGCGAGATCTTGGGCTGTACATCAATGAAGGCAACACGAAATATATGGTGGCAACGTCAGCACCGAAGACGAATCAACCAACAACATCAAACCGCACTGGTCAAACACGAAGAAGAATAAGCATAGGAGAATACAACTTTGAGACCGTTGACAATTTCTTCTATCTAGGGTCGAAAATCACAACCAATAATAGCTACGATGAGGAAATCCGCGCACGGTTGTTGTCAGCCAACAGAGCCTATTTCAGCTTACAAAGACTGTTCCGCTCGAAACGTCTCACCATAGGGTCAAAGCTCTTACTGTACAAGACTATGATTTGGCCAGTCCTCATGTATTCCTCTGAGATTTGGGTTGTTAGCAAGAAAAATTGCGAAGTCTTGGCCGCGTTCGAGAGAAGAATCCTCCGAAGAATTTTTGGCCCCCTACATGAGGATGGACGATTCCGTAGCCTACACAATGACGAAATCTATGAGCGATACCATGACCGTCCGGTTGTGGATAAAATCCGGCTCAATCGGTTACGGTGGGCGGGTCACTTAATTCGTATGGATGAGGATGATCCCACCCGGAAAGTCTATAAGGGCAATATCTGTGGTAGAAAAGGAAGATGAGGCAGACCCTGCCTAAGATGGAGCGTGGGTCAGGACGCCAGACAGCTTTTAGGGATATCGAATTGGTGGACCTCGGCGCAAAATCGGGATGTCTGGAGCTCCTTATTAAGGCAGGCCTAGACCGGATACCGGTTGTTGCGCCGTTGATGATGTTGATACTCTATTTATCTCTTTCCCTGATCTCAGCATTTTATTTTTATTTTACTGAGGATAGTACAGAGTACGTTGCCTTAAACCCTCCTCCTTTACCTGGGGTTGCAGAGCTAAGGCTCTAGAATACAAAAGTTTATTCATGAAATAGAGTAACCTGTGCCCCTAAAAACGGGACAACTTCTACCAACTGGTCCTCCAGGTTGGGGGTTGGGTAGGGTTGACAACCCTACACGGAAAACAACTTGTTACGAAGCCACAACAGGAGCCTCGGACTGGATGGATTCCACAACGAGGAACCCGGCAACGACAACGGAATAACGATTTGCGCATTTTCTCATCGAAGGTGCGCTCCCTATACAGAGATGAAGCTGATACGCAGCTAGCCGATACCCTGTCCCGATATATCGCTGCTGTAACAGCGTTACAGAAGATGTGTTGAACAGGGACCGGTTTCCTAGAGAAGAGCCGCTGCACCATATACTATGGTGGCCATCCAGTAAACCATGTGCTCGGAGTAGGTTTCTTAGTCAGCCAAAAAATGAAACCTGCTGTTATCGGCTTTGAAAACATAAGCGAACGGCTATGCACTCTGCGCTTGCGTGGCAAGTTTAGAAATATAAGCCTCATTAACGTTCACGCTCCTACAGAGGAGACTGCAGACTCGGAGAAGGATACCTTCTACGAGGCAGAAGAGCGAAAACTATTGTGACTACACTCCCGTGGTTTGTGCGTTTAATCACCTTTTTTCAAATTTATTATGGCAACTTCCTCACTGATTTATGGTACTCTGTGTGCCATTTGTAAGGAGCCGGAATCTATTCGCTCCAAATTTTTAGACTGCGATGGGTACTGTGGTGCGACTTTCCACGCCAAGTGCTTGGGTATTCGCTCTGCGTTTATTGATATTCGGGCTAAATTTTCCCCTAACGTTACGTACCGTTGTAACGCCTGCTGCGGTACCACGCTATCGGATGCAATTCAGCTGCTGCATCAACACACGGCGACTTTGGCATCGATTCAACTTGCAGTTTCAAAATCGCCGAACAATTCTGTCCCCGCAAGCTGCTGCTTTATCGAGCACCAGCGTAGTCTCAGCTTCTGAGATGCCGCTGACTGGCTCTGTTTATACCTCGCCGGCGACTGCAGCCAACAAAACTGGCGCCATACCTAAGTCGCCCCGGTCGACTAACTCTAATTCTCGGCCTCTATCTGCCTCGCTTAATTCCAGTGTCTCCATAAAAGATGGTATCAACCGGATGACGTCCGCTAGCCTACTGAAAAATCCTCCATCCGAGGGACAAGTTCCCTACGCAACATCGGATGCGCAACGAAGTTCTGGCGTTTAACCTACAGTCGCTACATTAGCACCACCGCACGCTTCCTCCTGTGTATCATCGACGCCCGCCACCGCTGAACCGCAGGCCCTTCCGACCTCATGTCGTCCGAGCGGCCCCCAATTGAACGTCGCCTCGCCACCGAAACAGCTGTTCGTGTCAAGGCTAGCGTACTCCACTACGCCCGACGAAATTCTGGCCTATATCAGAAGCAAAAGCAACTCAACTTTGTCACCTCTTTCCTGTGTGAAGCTGACGAAGGATGGCTCTCGTGACCGAGTGATAGCTTCCTTCAAAGTCACATATCCCCATGACTTCGATGCTATCGTCCAATCCTCCTTTTGGCCACAGGGGGTCTTCGTTAAGCCTTATCAGAGGTCTAAGATTCGTGAAAATTTCCGGACGGCCCGCCTGCCTCGCCGAACTTGAATGATACCAATAACTATACGCTGTTTTATCAAAATGTAAGGGGTCTAAGGACCAAGCTGTCGGATTTCAAACTGTCTGCCTTAGCATCCCAACATCATGTCATCTGCATTTCTGAAACCTGGCTGGATGACAGGATTTTAGATTCTGAACTCCTCGAAGGTTACTCTGTGTTTCGGTGTGACAGAGACTGCGTTGCGCTTGGCAAGACAACTGGCGGAGGTGCCCTAGTAGCTGTTAAGTCCCCTCTCCGTGCCGAAATCATCTTTTCCTCCTCCTCCTCATCCTACGATTCTGTTACCATACGTGTCCTTCCGCCAAACGTATGTCCCTTTATCATATCGTGTGTATATTTTCCCTGCCTAAGCCCGCCTTCTCTGTACGAGGATTTCTTCGACAGATTATCAGAGGCCCTAACCGTTTTGTTTCCCTCACTTCCTTTCATCCTCTGTGGTGACTTTAATCTTCCTATGCTCTCCTGGCCCGTTACACCTGGCCTTCCCTCCCTCCCTAATGACTCGACCCACCCTTCCCTTCCTCTATCCACTTTCATGTACACCTGTGGGGCCCTCCAATTTAACCTTTCTAGAAACCAATTAGATCGCACTCTTGACCTTGTCCTCTCTAACCTTCCTGTACGTTATCTTTCCCAATCCCTTCATGCTCCGTCTTACGTTGCCCCTGACGCCCATCATCCTGCCCTCGAGTTCGATGTTCAGATATCCCGACTCCACTCTCCTGTCGCTCGCAAGCCTACCAAGTTCAACTTTCGTAAGGCGAACTTCGAAGGTCTGAACTCAGCCCTGGCGTCAATCCACTGGGTCCCCATGCTCTCTCCATTTACATGTGATCAAGCACTCAACACTTTCTATACCATATTATCTGATCTTCTTCCTTGTTACGTTCCCTCCTCTCCTAAGTGCTTACGCTCTTACCCCGTCTGGTTCACCACTGAAATTCACAAAAAACTACGTCAAAAACAGACTGCGAGAAAGAAGTTCCTGTCTTCTAGAAACGTTGCTGACTTAGTTTTTTTCAAATCCCTTCGTTCCTCGGTCAAATCTTTAATACGTAAGTCCAGACACGAATATTTGTCCAGCGTGGAAGACTCACTAAAGCGCGGAAATCTGAAACCTTTCTGGTCCCACATTCGCAACTCCCGCTGCCCCGCCCAGTTATCCCCTCCGTCCATTAAATTCTCTGGCTTCTCTGCTAACTCCCCTCAACGATCTTGTGATTTACTCTGCCGCTACTTTTCGTCAGTCTATGTTCCTCCTCCTTCCTCCGAATCCCTCCCGATAGTAGATGTAGCCTGCCCCGCATCGCCCCCTTCTTACTCCTATCCTTGTCGAATACCTCATTGGCGAACTTGATGCCAAGGTCGGACCTGGCTGCGATGGTCTTCCAAACCTCTTTTTGATCAAAACTGGTAAGTCCATCTCCCTTCCCCTATCTCTTATTTTCAACAAAAGCCTTGAAGAGAATCATTTTCCCAGCTTGTGGAAAGAGGCTCTCATTATCCCCATTCACAAAAGTGGCGATCGTTCGCTTGCCGAGAATTACCGTCCCATTTCCCTCCTCTTCTCCTGTTCCAAAATCCTGGAAAGATATGTCAGCGACTGGTTGTCCGCCCACTTTGGCCATCACATAGTGAAAGAACAACACGGCTTCGTTAAACGTAGGTCCACTGCCTCCAACCTGCTTGACTTTACAAACTTTGTCGCCAAATGTCTAAATTCACGGCAAGAAGTGCATACCATTTACACTGACTGCGCGAAAGCCTTCGACACTGTAAATCACAAGATACTTCTATCCAAACTCTCGTCCCTAAACGTTCCCATACCACTTGTTTTATGGCTTGCCTCTTACCTTTCCAACCGATCCTGCCGCGTCTCTTTTGACGGCTGTACTTCCCGCTCCTTCTCCCCCTCTTCTGGCGTCCCACAGGGGTCTATTCTGGGTCCTTTGCTATTTTTATTTTTTATTAACGACCTTCCTCCCCTCCTTACTTGTCCCTGTTTGCTCTATGCAGACGACCTTAAGCTGTTTTCCGCTATATCGTCGC
The DNA here is from genome assembly GCF_905115235.1 of Hermetia illucens. Classification (NCBI taxonomy): domain Eukaryota; kingdom Metazoa; phylum Arthropoda; class Insecta; order Diptera; family Stratiomyidae; genus Hermetia; species Hermetia illucens. Next base: position 128,740,687 of record NC_051850.1, on the reverse strand, counting down.
CTATGGACTGTGTTTCCCTTCAGAATAACCTGGACACTCTGGTTCGTTGGTGCACGACTAATGGTTTAGCGCTAAACGTCAGAAAGTGTCACTCTATGTGCTACTCCCTAAAATCCTCACCCACTTCTTTCTCCTACTCGCTTAACGGACATTCCTTATCCTGCTTAAATTCCACTCAAGACCTCGGAGTCACTTTCGACAATAAGCTCCGCTTTGACACCCATTGCCTCGATGTCATCAATCGAGCAGCAAAATTGTCAGGCTTTATTCTTCACTCCTCCTCTGATTTTGACTCCATCCAACCCTCCTTAGCTCTCTTCAATTCCCTTGTGAGGAATACCCTCGAGTATTGCTCCGTGATCTGGTCACCCACTCGTAACTGTGATTGTCTTGCCCTTGAAAATGTAAAACGTAAATTCACCCGTTCTCTCTTCTTTAAGAAAAGCTTCCCTCGTGTGGATTACCCCTCCCGCCTCCGCTTTCTAAACCTTCCCTTCCTACAACAGCGTAGATCCTATCTGGATCTATGCACATTCTTTAAACTTTCCTCGGGCCTGATGGACTGCTCCGCCGCTGACGAGATCACCTGCCGTCCTGCGTCTTATAACACACGTAACGCAGATATTTTCAACGTGGCTTTCGCGGAGCTCGAAGTCTATTTTCATTCCCCGACTCCCAGGCTTTGCCGAAATTATAATGCAAAACAGCTTGGTCCTTTCAACTTCCCTACTTTAAATAGTTTTAAACGTAGGATAAGTTTTTTGCTTTCTCCTCCTCCTGAGGACAATAATTAATTGGAATTCTTTCTGTTTGTTGTCCGTTAATTAAATAAATAATTAAATAAATAAATCATTAGCCCATACCAAAGAGGCTTCACTCCAGGCAAATCAGCAACAGATCAGATTTTCTCTCTGCGGTAAGCAATGGAAAAGCTCTTGACTATGGCCATCAGTTGCTCCATCTTTTCATCGACTTTAAGGCCGCTTATAATAGCATAGCCAGGGTAAAACTGTACATGGCCATGAGAGAAATCGGTACCCCGATAAAGTTGATAAGACTAACTAGGCTGACCCTGACCAATGTGTGAGGCCAGATCATCCGGGTTTTTAGCCATATACGAATGGAAAAATGTGCATTCTCACATAAATTGGGCACAAAACCTTTTATCCGAAACGCCGATTTGTTTTTTATCGATTAAAGAATCCTTGAAAACACCAGAATTTATGAAAAACAAGTCGGGAAACTGGAAGCTGGGCGCTTCAGGTATGAAAGGTTTTGTTTGCTTCTTCTGCATATTTACGTGTAGAACTATTCCATTTGTACGTAGCCCGTTATGTATTTGCATTCAGCATGTCTGACTACCCACTTCAATGTGATATTGGGATTTAGTTGCAGTAAATTTACAGGGGAGAATCAAATTTGAGCTAATGTAACTTTGTTAGTAATGGTATGATTTTGATCAAATTTTGAGGTAATATGCTTCATATTATATTCTATATTACTACCAACTTTTATAACTCTGCGATAAACTTAAGGGGGTGGTTTACTCAATTTTCCCAAAAAATGGTAATATACTATTATTAACTTAATTTGAATAGATATCGATATGGAGAGTATTTTGAGGCCTGGACACCATATAGAGGCAGCTTCATGAATTTTTCAGATTTTTCGGTTGGGTAGTTTCTGCGAATGGGTCCGTTAAAGAAATCATCACTTTCCACCCCTCCTACTCTTCGCCTTTTCAACAAATCTCAAAACTAAGACCGAGTTCGAAAAGTACTAATCGAGACCTTTTATTTGATACCCCACATGACTACATTCGGTGAAAAAGAATTTACACAAAGTTTACATGTATGGGGACCCCCTCCTAAATTCAACCTAGAAGGATATCACTCACTGCATGTCTAGGGGTCCACAGTTCCCACCTTCTCACCAAATTTCGTGTCAATCGGCATAGCCGTTTCTGAGAAAAGTGCTTGTGACAGACAGACAGACAGACAGACAGACGGACAGAGGACCGCGGCATACTTGCACGCTGCTCATAGTCAGGGTGGTGAGTTCTATTATGCTGTATGCAGTCCCAGTTTGGAGAAACGCGCTGAAGGTTTTAGGCAATGCATATAAACTAAGTACGGTTCACAGAAGAACAGCCTTAAGGGTGTGTTCTGCCTTCAGGACCGTCTCAGATGATTCGGCGTTCGTCATCTCGGGAATGATGCCGATTGACATCCTGGCAACCCAAATGATGAACTTTTATAACACCAGGTCCATCTCTCTCTTATCGCAGGTGAAAAAAGCCGAAAGAGAGAGATCCAAAAGCAGATGGCAACAGCGATGGGACCAGTCAGAAAAGGGTTGTTGGACCTACAGGTTGATCCCGGCCATCAGGGAGTGGCTGGAGAGAAAGCATGGGGAGATCGATTATAATCTCACCCAGTTTTTCACCGGCCATGGAGGATACCGTCAATACATGTACAAATTTAAATTGGAAACCGGACCTAATTGTCCAAACTGCGGCGGGGTCCCAGAAGACCCAGCGCACGTATTCTTCCAATGTCCTAGGTTCGCGGAAGGAAGAAGGAACCTAGAAGAAACTTTAGATAAAGTGCTATCACCGGAAAATTTTGTTCGGAGAATGGTAGCTTGCCAGGAAGACTGGGATGCGATGAATTCCGTGATCCCAGTAATCCAGGAGAAACTGCGAAAAGCAGCAAAGCAGCAAGTGAGTAAGGCGCGGTTACGAACCTCGCGGGAAGACGGAAGGAGACCTAGCTAAAGTAAGCTAACTCCGCCCTGTGATGTAATACCTAAAGATGGTTCAACGGGGTAGGGGGGCAGTCGGGGGTGGTTTTAGTGCGTAAAAATCCTACACTCTAGCATGCTCAGGCCAGGGTCTTTTAACGATTTCCACCTCCTTAAAAAAAAAAAATAAAAAAAAGACAGACCGACATTGAACCGATTTAAACCTCAAAAAGTTTAACAAGGCACCAAAAATTTACCATTTAAAACTTTTCAATAATCCTAGCTTGCGAACCGTGATTAAGCCCGCACGTTAAATGCCTTTAATTTTTTTTTACGATGAGCACGCCCTCTAGTGTGGCAGTAATTGCCCTGTACTTCAATAATGAACTATGCTATCAGGCTGGAAAAATTATTACGCATGCTCAAGGTATTAATAAATAAATGGTGACAAAGTCGTATTTGTATCTTTATCTAGTTATTCACAAAAAAATACAAAACAAGACGAAAAAAAGAGCCTTCACACGGGATGATCCCGTTAATCGAAAAGGATGAAATAAAAAAGAAGCACCTAATAGTATTTTCACCAAATCCATCCAAATTCACGACTGATTTGGTAACCCTAGGTGCTTAATAGGAAAAAGTAAGCCTGGGAAAACCAACTAATCTGTGGATTAAAAAAGTACAGGGAGCAACTGCACTGGGCCCGAAAGTTTTACCAACAAGTCAGCAGGGTGAAGCCCTATGCACCTCGATGATAGCCCCATACACTCAGAACATCATTGGCCCATACGAAGGACGCTTCACTCCAGGTAAATCACCAACAGATCAGATTTTTTCTCAGCGACAAGCGAGAAAAAACTATTGGAATATGGCCATCAGTTGCACCATATTTTCATTGACTTTAAAGTCGACTATGAAAGCATAGCCAGGGTAAAACTGTAAACGGCTATGAGAGAATTCGCTATCTGATCGAAATTGATAAGACGAACTAGGCTGACCCTGACTAATGTGCGAGGCGAGATAAAAGCAGCAGGATCACTCTTGAGACCATTCAACATCAACAATGGTCTAACACAAGGAGATGCCCCATCATGCGTCCTCTTTAACCTGGCCCTGAAGATAGTGATTCGCGATGCTGATGTAAATGCGAGCACTATCCTTTTCAAGTCCACCCAACTACTGGCCTATGCTAACGATATTGACACCATGGGAACAACAACCTGAGATGTATAGTTCACCTTCATCAAGATCGAACAGGCGGGGCGAGATCTTGGGCTGCACGTTAATGAAGGCAAGACGAAGTACATGATGGACACGTCAGTGCCAAAACCGAAAGAACAAACAACATCTAACCGCAATAGTCAAACGAAAACAATGAAGACAGGAGACTATATCTTTGAGACCGTTCTCCCTTCTAGGGTCGAAAATCACTACCGATAACAGCTATGACGATGAAATCCACGCACGGCTGTTGGCTGCCAACAGAGCCTATTTCAGTTTGTAAGAACTGTTTCGCTCGAAACGTCTCACCATAGTTTCAAAGCTTTCTTAGGAGAACAGAATCCTCTGAGGAATTTTGGCCCCTAGATGAGGATGGGTGATTCCGTAGCCTACATTACGACGGAATCTATTAGCGATACCATTGCCGTCTGGTTGTGGATAAAATCCGTTTCAACAGGCTGCGGTGGGCGGGTCACTTAATCCGTATGGATGAAGATGATCCAGCCCGGAAAATCTATAAGAGCAATGTCAATGTAACAAAAAGAAAGCGAGGCAGACCCTGCCTGAGATGGAGCGATGGCGTAGGTCAGAATGCCTTTTACACCTTTTACGGATATCGAATTGGTGGACCTTAGCGCAAAACCTTAGCCTAGACTGGATACCGGTTGTTGCGCCGTTGATGATTATGATGACGATGATGATTAATAGCTTTGTAAAGGTTTCATATATGTTTATAATAAGTCTAGGGGAGGATTTTTGTATTCTGATAGTACATAGTTTGAAAAATAACATAGTTTGAAGTTTTTTTAAGCTGATTAAAAGATTACCAATTTGTAATTACGCATTTATCATGGCTGTCCCCATGCAACAGTTGATTATTAATGCGATTATTCTTTCTAATAAATCAACAAAAATATTTCATAACATAACCACTCGTATAATACTAGCCATCTATTGGGTTCGTGAAAAGGAGACCCGGAAGATAGAAAAGTATGTACGTATCTATGAAAGTCAGACATATTACCCAGCGGTGACCCATGAAATTTTAATATGTTGCGCGTGGTTTCATTTCGTCGCAGGGGGTATCAGACCACTTCAGTGTAAATCAGAAGAAAAACAAAATCTTTATCATCCAATGTCAATATATGATAATATTTAATTAAGAGGAATAGGAAATTTGTATTTTTTAATCCAAAACACTAGGTTTTACGTAAGCCTTCGTCATTGGGTTTTGCTATCAACAGCCTCCTGATGAACAAAAACAACCAGCAAACACCCCTTACGTGACGTAATTGTAGCCTCAAGTAACGCACAATCAACATGTCGCGATGTAAATTAGAAAGTTTTCCTTGAGGACAATTTCACACCACGCATTACAGCCACAATAATATTTGATAGAGGATCGTACGTGATTAAAAATATTCAGCACATGAATGAGATTAATTTGTGCAGAGTCATCACATATTTCTAGTGATAAGGAATTAATATGCATGATCTATTTTGATCGTAGCAATTTGCAAAAAGTAAAGTTTGATCTTTTGACCTTTTCAAGAAAAGGAACCTTTGAATTGCGAAAAGCAATCCATGTCAATCGCTTTAACACTGTCGGCAAGAAATGCCTTTATCTTTATAATTTGTTAGCCATGACATCTACACAAGTTTATCAGGGAAGAGGGTCGCATTTGGTGATGTTTGAGCCGAGAAAAGAATTTTTACAATTTCTTAATAATTTTTCCAATTTTTTTCTGTTTCCTCACCCTGACCACTATTAATGATACGCCAATTATTATGAGTAAACATTTTATTTATATAATTTTACAAAACATTTCTTAAAATTAGGGTGGTACTGAACGAACAATGAAAGATACTTAACATATTATGGATATTAGTTTCAATTTAAAGTTAAGCTTTTAATTTTTGGAACGCATTCTGTAAAATTTGGAACTCCGAACTTATGTTCGACATAAGATTTCCAACTTGAGGTTTCGAATCCAAGACTTCAACGCTCTGGGTGTATGGGTTGTAGCGAACTCCGAATGGACGCGGGATGGCGTTGGCGAATTTGCTGTAGAAAAAAATAATACATTATTAATTATATATGAGATAAGGAGTGGATTTTATCAATTTTAAATTCCAATTTTTGAATTCCATTTTTCGGCAAAAAGTGTCTTTATTTACATAAAACGCAAAATAAATTTTTGAATTAATTTTCAGTTCTTCGGAAGAAATAAGCAAATAAAACAGCAAAGAACTGGTTACCGGAATGCATTGTTCGGGAAAATACAGAAAAGAACTTTTAGCCACAAAGGAAACATTTCCGTGCATTAGATTAGATTACAAGAACAGATATATTAGAAGAGTATTTTTAACTTACACTGTCTTTTCTTTTGCACTTTCGAAACTATCTGCTACAAAGTAGATTTCCTGGAACTGTGTAATGGGGTACTTTTGTACGCCCATCTTTTCCGGATCCAGTTCTCGCAATTGTGGCTTATCTGTGAGGCAATACTGCAATTCACCGTATGACGAAAGAAGACCTGCTCCGTATGCTTTAATTTGTCCTTGTTGGCGGCAAAGTCCATACTCCACAGTGAACCAGAATATCTGAAAAAGAGGAAAAAAATACTTTGTTACTTGTGAGCCTAAACTACAACACACATTTTCGATTTTATTATATGAAAACGGGGTGATCAAAATCAGGAAAAAACCATGAGACCGATTATTAACTATATCATAGTAGCACCCAACTTGTAATTAAAGACGCTTTCGCTAGGTTTCATATATATATAAAACCAGCATATTCCTCGACTGATGGATATTAAACGTTAGGCCTAAGGGAAAATCCCTAATATCTCTGGGCAATCCTCTGGAAAAAATAAGATTAACGTTTGATTTCGTAACACTCAGAAATGACGTGATTGCAGTCATCAAAAACAGGGAACCCCACGATCAGTTCGAAGCAAACGTCAACACAGCATCTCCACCAACTTAGATCCCTGAGATTAACTTTTCATACGTTCCAAAATTTGCTAATCCCTATCATGAAACTATTCAAAAGTATCTTTAACTCGCTGAAACTGGTCATGTAACTGAAGACGTAAGGCTCCTTTCAGAAAGGTTCATGAAAATGTCCTAAACTCATGGGAACAATGCCAATATCATTTGGGCTACCACTTCCAGGCTATTTTGATCTACCCAGAAGTGAGTGATTTAAATAGCTCCAGTCAACGCTATCAGCCAATGGAGAACTGCGTTGTGAAACTGCTTCACGCATTAACGCAAACTGGATAAAGTTACGTTCCACAACTGGTGTTGTTTGTGATCGACGTATAAACGAATGTCTCAAATTTAAAATTTACCGCAATGTCATCCATCCTGTCACTCTTTATGGTTCTGAGTATTGGCCGACTATAAAAGACGATGAACGGCGTCTTGCGGTAATGGAGACGAAGATGTTGCGTTAGACTAGTGGCGTGACACGTTTTGATCACATTTGAAATGAAAATATCCGCGATCGTTATGGGATTGCACCCATCGTGGAAAAATTGTGAGAGAGGCGTCTTCGATGGTATAGACACGCAATTCGTGCTATCGAGAATCCACTTGCCAATTGGTCTGAACATCGAAGTCGATGGCAAACGACCAAAAGACAGGCCGAAAAAACAGTAGCTTGATTCGCTGGATGGGGATTTAAAAACCTCGAGATTGAATCGAAATCAGGTATCTGGTAGATCCAAATGGCGAAACCGATTACGACGAGCCGATCCCGCTTTTGAACGTGACAAAGACGGAAGAAAAAGAAGGAAATGGGTGTAATTTAGTGTTAGGCGCAGCCATCGTATTTTTCAAGTTCAGCTTTATTAACTCGGCCTAAAGTCGTATCTTTTCCAGGTTGTGGGAAAAGGATATAGTGTATCCTTCCATACCAAGTGATTCATATACTTCCAGTTTATCTTGGACGTGCGTCGTAGTCTGGGCGTTTGGTTTTCATGCCTATCCAGGAAATGTTCGATCACTGAATAACAGTGGGTCGTAACTTAAGCTCACTTTTATGATTTACAATTTACTGGAAGGAGGACCGTGACACTCCACAGCAACAAGGGTGTTCCATACCTAATTGGGAAGAAGAAGTAAATTTCATTTCAAAAGTCTTAATGATTGGAAGCCATCCTATCAGTGAAAGAAAATTAAGGAATATTTTCAACTATTGCTCTACCAATAAGAACTCAGCTAAAAGTTGAAAGGTTCTTCTTGCCTAAGATTCTTAAAAGAGTCCGCCGATGTGCTGTTATGCGTCCTTCCCTCCATGTTAAGGAGCAGAAGCTAACTGCCAAGCCAATTCGAGAGGGAATTCCGGAGGTATAAACGGACTCTGGAGAGTGCTCTTCTCCCTTTTGCGGCAATTTGCTTTCGTACTCTGGAGAGCTAAGTGGCATTAGACGCGAATCCGTGTCTGATTGTTTCTGACGTCCACTGCAAGGTGCACTTTCTTGCCCTGGGAGCGGGTTTCTGACAGTATCTTCACTACAAGATCTCGATGCAGGTTAAGAAACATGACAGTGCCACGTACCAACAAGGATTTGCGATATAGTGAAGGATGTTTTTTATGAGCAACTATACACAATCCACGATAGGGTTCCTAACGTTAAGATTGTGATCATGCTGGACGATCTAAATACCAAAGTGGACTCTCTCTGTCTACCTTGCTAGATCATAATGGTATGAGGTGGGAAGGCATGGTTTTAGTGACCGCGACAACAACGACGAAAAGTTTGCAGACTGCAATAAGATAAGTTGAGTGCCAAATACGTAATTCTAATCAAATCCACCATATTGCAATCAACAGTAAATGCATGTGACCGTGAAAAAGTACGAAAAGTGCAGCGTAGTGTGAAAAAGGATATCTGTGAAAACCAACAACATCAACAACGATAATAAAAAAAAATAATGAGATGCCCAATCATGCATAATCTTTAACCTGGCCCTGGAAAAGGTGATCCGCGTTGCTGATGTAAATGCTAGAGGCACTATCCTCTTCACGTCCACCCAACTATGGTCTATGCTGATGATAATGATATTATGGGAAGAACTACCTGAGATATATAATCTACATTCATCCAGATCGAGCAGGCCCCGCATAGGCCAGGACGCTAGAAAGCTTTTAGGGATATCGAATTGGTCGACCTCCTTGTAAACGCAGCAAAGTCGTTGGGTTAGATTTCAAAGAAGGCTGCTGCAATCGAGGAGAGGAAGGAGGCAGGCAGGAGATTGGTTCCTGCTCTCCTCCAATTCGGCACCTTTTGTGTCATTGTCGAACATTGTCTGGAGTTGTGATCATCGGTCCACCTACTTCGCATCGAATTCAAGAAGGTTTTTTACAGTGTGAACAGGGCGTGTAGCTTTACTAAAAAGCACTTTCGTTATTTAGATTTTTTGGATAAATACCTTTTTCAAACCTGAGTTGTAGCAGCTTTTGAGCTGCATATTTTAATATCCGCCTATAAGGTAATTGTTAGCGCCAAATTTGTTGAGAATTTGTTAGAATCTATCCCATATTCATTTTGATGTTGTACTTATATTTTATCTCTTAGGGGGTAGCAATTTGACCTTAAAGAGGAAACTTTGACCTACTATAAATTTGTTAATCATGGTAGGATTTCCACCAAACTATCCAATATGATGCCTTATATTGAAACCTATCTTACTGCCTTTTTACGGAACTGCGATGAACTTAACAGGGGTTCGCAGTAAAATTTTCAAAATGTTATATAATCACGTACAATTATTAATTTAATTTGAGCAGATATCGAAACGGAGAGTATTTTAAGGCCTAGATGCTATCATTTTTTTCAAATTTTTTTATATGGGTAGTGTACCGTCACGATCTTGAATGAAGTGCTCTAACACACTTCAAGGCCCCGATCCAATATGGATTGTTACGCTAACGACTATTATTATTAGTATAGTTTTTCTCCCTGTGTGCCACCAATATCAAAACGAACATTTGCTTCGAAAAATACTAATTGAGACCTTTCATTTCAGTCATATGGGATTTATGACTATATACGGTGAAAAAATGTTTCGCCCTTTTTTTATGTGTATCCGCATAGATGGGACAATGTAATTCACCTTATGTGTGGGAATTCACAGTTCTCGCCTTTCTACCGAATTTCATAACAATAGGTGCAACCATTTCTGAGAAAAGTGTGTATGGCAGACAGACAGACGGACAGACAGTGAACCGATTTTAATCAGGTTTTGTTTTCAACAAAACTTTGAAAAGTACAGGACATAATCTTCATATATTGACTTCAGACGAATGATTCGCAAATTTGACATAAAAGTTCTAACACTTCTTCCGACGAAAGTAGCTGACAGTTAATATTTTTCTCAATACTCTGTAGCTCATTATCATTAGAAATCTGTTTTCCAAATATTTCAGTTAGGAAGTTTCACTATAAGGGAGCCTATCTAGCAGAACTAGAGCACTAAACCATCGCAGTTCAAATCACACTGGTGACATGTGTTGGCATCGGGTACTAATCGATTCATTTATGAATGAGTACCTGGGTCAAATCAGGGTAATAATCCCACGCAAAGTATTCGGTTTAGAATACTGCGTGTTTCAAGACCTAGATTGCCATTACAGTGCAATGATACATGATCACTTAGTTGAATATTTTAAATTTACTTCTTTTTGTCTCTTCTTGTTGTATTCAATGATAGATGGGATTTTATTTTTCTCAAAAAAAAAAAAAATGTTTCATTGATAAAGAATTACTTACCGCAGCTAATTTCTCAATATAATCGTCTGGTGCACCCAAAGACGCTAAACCTATTTCTTGACAAAACTGAGCAAATGCAGGGTCTGCAAACAGAGGGGCATGTCCAAGCAATTCATGGCAAACGTCGGGTTCCGGAGTATACATAGGTTTAGCAGGATGCCTGATGTATTGTGTGGAATGGAAGACGCGGAACGCCAGCCCAGCCAAAAAGTCTCGGGATGACAAGAGTCCAGCTACAGGCCTTAATGTAAATCCAGTGCAATCTATATTCCAGGAAGAAAAATAATTGCTATTAGAAAACAGATCTTCTAGCCCCGATGCCAACAAATAGTTTTATTTTTATAAAGCAATAATATTGATTTTTTCCTACTTGAAGAACTAACCTTTCAGGAAATTCGAAACGTCCTCAAGTTGTGGAATGTTATCTTCTCGATAGCCGCAATTATCGACCAAAAGCGGAAACACGTGATTGTATTCTCGGCAGGCATGTGTTTTATATAATTTAGTTAAATTCCGGAAAATGACTCCCCATGTAGCAATTTCTTCCTCAGTGTAATCAACTCGTGGCAGTGGTTGTCCATGTTTGTAGTTGTAGGCAATATCAGCAAAATACTTCCTAATTAAAAGAAATAAATGCATAAGTCAATTGAGGAATATGCAAAAATATGAGAAAAGGATCCTATATTTTGGCCCCTTTCCTGTACTATATATTATTGAATGAATGTTTATACATAGTTTAATCTTAATTAATTAATTACAATATTGACTGTTTAGTTTTCGCTCAATTTAAATTTTAAAAGTGCTTTAATGTTTGTTTATTGGTATTATTTTTTGTGTAATTGTGGATATAATAAATTCAATAAAAACACTTAGAAAACTCAGTAGAAAAAACGCTTAATAAATATTATATTAGAAACGTGATGAGAATAGTTCAATTTCAAAGGAATGGTTCTATAACAAACCTGCGAGCTCTGTAAACGGGATCGGTAAATCCAGGATGATCAGCATCCAACTCAGCACCATACGACAAAATTTGGTTAGCAAAACGATCGAGATCACGAATCCTGCGTGGAAACCATGGTACAGCTGCCAAATTATCTTTGTAATCGCGTGAAATAATATTGAAGTAACCACATTGTTCGCGAATTTCCTCGATTGCTTTTCCCAATTGTCCTGATCGAGTGTCACATTCCACGAAAAACTCATAACCAGGCCCTCTAGTTGAGGAGCGCGATTCAATATGCATTAAATTCACATCATGATCCTTGAAAACACGTAACATTTTTGCAAGTGAACCAGCTTCATCCGTTTTTGGAGAAAATATCAAGCAAGCATTTCTTGCCTCCTGCGATTCAGTTCCTTCCATGATGTAAGAACCGCCTTCGACTAGTATGTGCTGTTTTATAAAGTTAAATTAGATTTGGCACTTGACACTAAATATGTTTTGAACGTAAATTATTTTTTTAAAAATTTCTTTATAAATTTTATTTATTTATATATTTATTATAATTATTGAATAATTGTGGAATTTATTTTAATTTAACTTTCCAATAAATTAATTAATTATGCTCTATTTTAAATTTCTGCTTATATAAAATTGATATTGTTATTATATTTTACTTTTCTAACCAAATTGTTTATAATTTATTTTATTAAACTTCTTTTGGAATTCAAAATTCAACAGCTCTCGGCGCGATCTTCTTTCAAACTAATCCTACATTTCCGCACATAATATTACCGTAGTCTCAGCTGATCTTAAAATCAACGGAAAGCCCTAGCTCATATACGTAATAAAAAAATTAGTTGAATCACATTCAGTGGCGCATAATTAAATATAAATCTAAATTGTTCAGAAAATCCAATACTCTGAAATACGTAGCACAAATTACATCAGTCTCTTTTTCACTGAAAGCTTAATTACCTAGTTTTTTTTCCAGTTGAATCTCGTGATTTTAGTAATCTAAGTGATTAATGGCTTTTACAATTTTTATTATAATAATCAGTTCAGACCAGCTTCAATCTGGTGTAAATATCTTGGGCGATTTGTACTTTCAGTAGACACCGCTAAAAGTACAAACTTCTGGTTTATGTACCAGCTTTTGTACGTAATGCCCCGCTGTGAACTAAAACAGCTACAACCGCATCCATTCTTGCAACGCTAATTATAAGTATGGAAAACCACAAAAACCTTCAGTAAGTGCAATTTGCGTATATTCTCTGCATAGTGCAAAAACTGGGTTAACCTTGGTAAAAGCTACGATTGTCTAAAGGAATGGCCTTTCTTTTGTATTGTTGTCTGAAGTTATTTCCTGATATGAGTAATGTAAATTGCCAATAGAATAATTTAAAGAAAAACACTCAATTTTCAATATATTGATTTGAAGGAAAAAACCAGAGGAGAAAATTCAAAGAAAAACATCCACTTTTCATCTTTTGTATCTGGAAATCCAACTGTCTACGGACCTAGGGCAATAATTAAGCATTTTCACAGCAGTTTGACCCAGACGAAGAAAAGTGTTTCAAAAATTTGGCTGCTCAAAATTCCAGCTACTCGTATTGCATAATATTTACACTTAGCACTTGGTACCGAACACGGTGGTATAGTCGGTATTAACCTACCAACAAGCATGAAGTAGACACTTCGGGAGAAAGAAGTAATAATAGACAACAAAAACAGAGTGAAACAAATAATTTATTTTATGCTTCTTATGATACGTTAAGCCTTGTTTTTAAAATACAAGTTACGCACTGTGAATTTCAGCTTTTCTTTTTGTTGATGGCGTCTTTCTATTCATTATTTAGCCATGCCATTTATTAGGAAGAATTTCTAGCTGAGAAGAAATGTACCCTTAGATACTTAGATACAAACAGAGGTCAGGTTTTATTTTCACGCTTTTCGCCTATAGTTGATTGGGTACTTAATAACTCTATCAGAATTAATGATGACGCTAAAATGATGAGACCATCTACAATTTCCCAGCACAAGGGATACTGATCAGGATAGAGCAAGAGCATATATCCTCGCAAAAAGGAGCCTGCACGCCCTTTTGTGCGGGAACTTGAGTTCGTCGACTTTACGGTGGTCAAACTGGAACAGATGACAGCGAAGATTCGTGTCTAGCCCTTCGACCTACACGGCTTACCGCCGATCGGCTCCGCCAGAAGAACAACAATATTTGGCGAATACCATCTCAGCAATCCTATTGGCAGGTGACGACGGCGATGCAATGCATACGCTTTCATCATCATCATCAACATCAACGGCGCAACAACCGGTATCCGATCTAGGCCTGCCTTAATAAGGAACTCCAGACATCCCGGTTTTGCGCCGAGGTCCACCAATTCGATATCCCTAAAAGCTGTCTGGCGTCCTGACCTACGCCATCGCTCCATCTTAGGCAGAGTCTGCCTCGTCTTCTTTCTCTGCTGTAGATATTGCCCTTATAGACTTTCCGGGTGGGATCATCCTCATCCATACAGATTAAGTGACCCGCCCACCGTAACCTATTGAGCCGGATTTTATCCACAACCGGACGGTCATGATATCGCTCAGAGATTTCGTCATTGTGTAGGTTACGGAATCGTCCATTCTCATGTAGGAGGCCAAAAATTATTCGGAGAATTCTTCTCTCGAACGGAGCCAAGAGTTCGCAATTTTTCTTGCTAGGAACCCAAGTTTCCGAGGACATAAGGACTGGCAAGATCATAGTCTTGTACAGTAAGAGCTTTGAACCTATGGTGAGACGTTTCGAGCGGAACAGTTTTTGTAAGCTGAAATAGGCTCTGTTGGCTGACAACAACCGTGCGCGGATTTCATCATCGTAGCTGTTATCGGTTGTGATTTTCGACCCTAGATGGGAGAAATTGTCAACGGTCTCAAAGTTGTATTCTCCTATCCTTATTCTTCCCGTTTGACCAGTGCGGTTTGATGTTGTTGGTTGGTTCGTCATCTGTGCTGACGTTGCCATCATATACTTTGTCTTGCCTTCATTGATGTGCAGCCCAATATCTAGCGCCGACTGCCGCCTGCTCGATCTGGATGAAGGCAGTTTGTACATCTCGGGTGGTTCTTCCCATGATGTCGATATCGGCAGCATAGGCCAGTAGTTGGGTAGACTTAGAGAGGATCGTACCTGTTGCATTTAGCTCAGCATTATAGTGCATCCCCTTGTCGTAGACCGTTTTTGATGTCGAATGGTCTTGAGAGTGGTCCTGCTGCTTTTATCTGTCCTCGCACATTGGTAAGGGTCAGCCTAGTCAGTCTTATTCATTTCGTCGGGATACCGAGTTCTCTCATGGTCGTGTACAGTTTTACCCTGGCTATGCTATCATAGGCGGCTTTGAAGTCGATGAATGTATGGTGCAACTGTTGTCCATATTCCAACAATTTTTCCATCGTTTGCCGCAGAGAAAAAATCTGATCTGTTGCTGATTTGCCTGGAGTGAAGCCTCTTTGGTATGGGCCAATGATGTTCTGGCCTAGCAAGATAGCGAAGAATATCTTATAGATGGTGCTCAGCAATGTGATACCTCTATAATTGCTGCACTGTGTGATATCTCCCTTTCTATTTATGAGACAGACAATGCCTCGTTGCCAATCGTCAGACATTGATTCGCTGTCCCATACCTTGAGCACAAATTGATGAACCACTTGGTGTAACTGGTCGCCTCCATATTTAACCAATTCGCCTGTAATTCCATTGGCTCCTGGCGACTTATGATTTTTTAGCCGATGAATTGCACGGACTGTTTCTCCTAAGCTTGCATACGCTTTGGGGCTTGGAAATCAATGAAAGAGGAAAGCATCTCTTTGAGTTTAGTATCAATAAAAACCTGTCGGCCTGCAACAGGGGCAGCACATCAACTCGAAAACTGTTACGGTTCGAGAGGTCCTTGATATCATCCTACTAATCGACTTTGAGGGCAAAGAACTGGACAGTGTTTGAGATATCCTTCTCAGATCACAGTTGGATACTTCTCAGCCGAAACCTCGCAGTAGGAGGATTAAGTGGAGGAAGTTTAGCCAAGTTTTCAAGACCAAACTCTTCAGTGCACGAATAGGAAACATTTGCACGGTAGACAAACTAGAGTCAAAGGTCGGTGCTCTGAAATAAACATTCGAAACCGTTTTCAAAACCTCGTACCCTGCAAAATATAAAGACTAAGAGTTACTAAGAGTCTTGCTTGCAGGGTATGTAATCCCAGTCTTTTTTTTCAACTATAATATTTTCTTTTATTAGTGCATCTTTCATTTATAGAAAATGGAACTCACATTAAAAAATCAACTCTTTAAACTAGAGTGCTTAACATCCCTCTTTCCAAGGATCGCGGTATGTATCACTGCTTTCATAAACTAATAATATTTTTTGATACTTCTTTTAAATATTTGAAGCCTTTTGAGCCGTTAGGTTTCGGACTTTTGCAACAGATCCTTTGCCAAGCTGTTGGGATGATTTACCAGTTTGTCCATGTGTTTGCTGGTATAGACTGGAATCCCGCACAAGGCTGGGTATCTGAAGATCTCTGTGAAGCTGGTTATTTTGCACAAATCA
The DNA here is from genome assembly GCF_905115235.1 of Hermetia illucens. Taxonomy (NCBI): domain Eukaryota; kingdom Metazoa; phylum Arthropoda; class Insecta; order Diptera; family Stratiomyidae; genus Hermetia; species Hermetia illucens. Next base: position 128,724,387 of record NC_051850.1, on the reverse strand, counting down.
AGGCGCTCCTGTAATTGTACGCAAAACCGCATAATTGGATCTCATATCTCCAGATAGGGTTTAACACTGCCTTCGACTGACTTTGTACTCCAATTTAAGCATAGAGCGCTTGTTTAAAAGCTAGTGTTGCTTCTTGACTTCAATATGCCTTTCCCATGTAAGCAGTCTGTCCAAGCGCAATCCCAGATATTTGACACCACTTGATTAGGGAACTTGAGTTCCATTTAAGTTGATTGGAGGGTGGGTTTCCCGACGCAGCGTGGATGTTATATGAGTGCATTTCGACTCATTGACTTTGATCTTCCGAGTGGTCAGCCATTCCTCAATCCGATTTAAATGTCACTGTAGGACGCAAGGCTAACTGCTGACTGTGGAATCCTGGAAGCAGATCCATGAACGGAAGGGACTGAAGAGTCTTGCTATCGCTGTGAACGATTTTGGGTGTGACACGTTCGAACTCCAATACCGTGCGAAATCTCAGGAATTTCAACACAATGTACACAATGAGGGAAAGGGATTTGTTATTGTGTTGATCAGTAAAGCAGAAGCTGCCGCGGGAAATGATGATTTCGGACTTACATTGAGCATCACAAAAGAACCTGCATGTGGTCGTAATCCTTTCGCTGGTCCTGTAAAGGACGTTAAATATAGATTCCTCATGCACAAGGATGAGGAGTTGAAGAGATGGCAGGGGGAAGAACACTTCATCACGATTCTTAACCGTATCAAGTTTCACCTTTTGCGGATTAAATTTCTAGTCATCGAAACGTGCAGACCCGGACTATTCCTCCAAATAGAAAGAAGGAGAAGGTGGGAATGGATAGGTCACACGTTAAGGAACGGCGGCAATCGGAAGGAATTCACTTTCTCACGATGGTTGACGTGTGGGCCGCTCCAGGAGTATATTTTGCAGAAAATGGACTGTAAGCGTCTCGGAGGGGACTGAAGCGCATTTCAATAAACCATGAATAATGGTGCTTAGGTGTGGTTGACGCGCTATGCCCATTATAATTTGAATAGCAACTATTAAGTTACTCCACGGTTCATAACCAAAATTATCTTCAATTTGAAATGTCGAAAAGTCCAAATGAGCAGCTAAAAGAATGTCTGACGTTAAGCTAGATATGGAGATCTTCCAGTAAAAATTTCGGTTTCTAAATGCTATTCGTAGTGATTATCTTATGACACCTTTCGCTATATTTACAAATGGTAGAAAAGTTGAAATATTAGAATATTTACGTCAAACAGTATAAATTAATCTAGTTAGAATTTTAATGTCAACTGATGCAGATCTCGACTATTATTTCTCTTCTTAGAATAACTTGTTATGTCTTTAGATGTTTATTTAGAATCAAGAATATGAGTTAAATATTTGCCAATTTTGCATCACATTCTCAGTTTCTAATCGATTTTAGGAATAAATTTGCATTTATTAACTACGCAGCCATCTGTTATCTAAAGTTATTTTGCTTTGCCCTTGTTTTCAGATTTGATTTGATTTAATCATTATCAGATATGTTCGTTTATGAATGAAATCACTTGAAGTTAAGCTTTTGTTGCATATTGTTTTCTGTCGCAATCAAAACATTATTTTATTCAGCGAATAATTGCAACTTTATAATAATACCAAGTCTATTGACTTTCATTTTTCATAGAATAATTGCTTGCAAATTTTTCGAAGATAGTTTCAAACGATCATGATTCAAGGGTTAACTTATAAAAACTAGAGTTCAATATCAAGTGACCGATTAACGACAGGCGATTAGGTTACTTTCGATTCGGAATTTAACTAACTTCATTTGATATGAATTAACTATCTGAAAAGGCGGAATTTATATGAGGAAGAATGATTGCATAATTTTCAATCAGAAAATTGATTCATAGTAAAATGTAGAATTCTCGACGCTAGTAGAGTAAACCAAAACGTCATGAATGAGAAAAAATAGAACCGCGCTACCGCACAAGTTGAGTTTCCGAATATTGTGTATTTTAGATTTAGATATCACATACGTGCATCATCCTGAGTTATTGTATTGGGTAGTTTCCGAGAGTGAGTCGTCACTTTTTCTTCCCATACTTCATCATTTTTGAAACTGATTGAACTAAGATCTTTTCGTGAAAGTACTTTCATTTGATACCCCATACGAATATATGAGGTGGAAAAAATGTTACTTCCCCTTTCGTATGCACATTTCAGCTTCACTCAAATCAATACCACTGTTGGAAATAACGTAAACTTTTCATTGTAAGCCAACAACAGTTCTAAATATCATTTGATGCAGTAAAACTTTTTAACTACTTTTTCGCCACTGTTATTACTACTTTCTACTTGGCTATGTAACCTCAAGAGAAGTGTAGTCGCATATTTCTTCTTCTTTTTCTTCAGCCTTTGTCCCGTTCATAAGCGGGATTGGCTCGTTGTGATCGGTTTCGCCATTTTATTCTATGAAATGCCTCATCTGGATGCAATTCCGAGGCTTTTAAATCCCCATCTAGCGTATCAAGCCACCGCTGTTTCGGCCGGCCTTTTGGTTGCTTACCATTGTCTTCGATGTTCAGACCAATCTTGGCAAGTCGGCGCGAATTACGTTACCATCCCATGAAAGATGCCTGTATCACAGTTTTTCCACGATTGGTGCAACCCTTTATCGATCGCGCATATTCTCATTTCGGATATGATCAAAACGTGTCACGCTACTAGTCCAGTGCAATATCTTCGTCTCCATTACCGCAAGACGTCGTTCATTATCTTTTATAGCCGGCCAACACTCACAATCATAGAGAGTGACAGCACGGACGACATTACGGCAAATTTTAGATTTGATTTGTTCGTTAATACGTCGATCGAAAAGAACACCAGTTGTGGAACCCCACTTCATCCAGGTTTCATTAATGCGTGAAGCTATTTCATAACGATCATTCCATTTTCGGGCAAGTTGTTCGAGATAATTTTTGCTATTAGACTGTAGGAAAACATCATCTGCATAAAGCAGTGTATAGGGCGCTGGACTTTGGATGTCCCGTGTGACAGGGTCCATAACAAGAGCAAAGAGGAATGGTGAGAGAACGCTCCTTTGATGGACAGCAACAGAGAAGCGGACCGTGGCCCAACGGCCCTAAGTGTTGTCGTTGGTACAAGAATTTTTATCTGGAAATGGTTGGATTGTTGTCGATGAAGCAACAACCGGACAGTCAGAAGGCCTACTGGAAGATTAAGGCGTGGGTTGTCAAGCCTGTCAAATTTTTGTCAAAAACAAAATGACTCTTGCACGGCTGAATTTTTGCATAGGTACCCAGCAAAGGTCCGCAAATGCAGGACAAATATTATCAGAAGGCTAGATGGAAGATAAAGGGCTGGCAGAAGGCTTAAAGTTGGAAAAACTCGTAAAATTTCTATATTAAATAGTACTTTGACAATCTTTCACGTATGCAGGGTGTTAATTACTGGACAAATTGAATGTTAGTCGATTACTCATGTAATTCTAAGCAAAAAATATTAAGTAAATTTTTGTTTGGCCCCTTTATCCTCCCTTTATCTGCCACAGACATTTAAATTTGAAAAGTACAACAGCGAGAGCATTGGAATAGATGTCGAATCGCAGTTAGGACATTAGTTTAGAATATGAAAGTTTGCTTGTAAAAATAGAGTAAGCTATGTAAAAATTATAGTTTTCTAAACGCTGAATTTTGACGGATTGTCAAAACCCGCCCATGCCTTAGTTTACCAATAGACCTTCTGAATGTTCGTCTATTGCTTCACTGACAACAATCCAACCATTTTCAGGTAAAATTTTTCGTGCAGAAAGTCATGTAAATTTTTATTTAATCAGCTCACCGTCTACTATGGAACTGCATTGACAAGTCGGAGGTGGGTCCCAGAGGCGCGTAAACAACAAAAGGCCTTCCGAAAATATGTTTGATGGTGCTACCACTATTGTTTTCCATGCATGGAAAGTGACAACTAGATACGAAGCTTGAACTAACCCAAAACCAGCCTACGAAGACAAAGGGTTGTGCAGATGACTTGGCCTATTGCGGACGTTGTTTGCGTGGGATCCGACCCATTGATTTTTTGGCATAAGTTGCGTCTAGATATAGTATAAAATATTTGGAGAAAGTGATTGTTCGGAAATTATAGTGTGAAACTGGTAAGATGTCATACGTCAGCTTTATGTAGATCGCAGTAATGAAGCGAAAATTAACCGGCTCGAACGACGTTTGAACGACTTGACTTGAAGCCAGGGATTTACATGATTTTTTTGAAGAAACTGGAAATTTATGGATCAGGCATAGTAGATTAATGACCAGTTAAAATTTTATGCTTAATAATCACATCAAAAGCAGTTTCGAGACTGCATGTTGAAAATCGGGTGCCACCATAGCTTAAAATCTACCCAACGAAATTCTTTGAAATGTTCACGACTAATTCAGAGCATATTTTTACGGTTCGGAAACTAGGATAATTGCGATCCATTGGGCCTTTTTAAGGTTTTGTGTGAAGCAAAACCTTATTAGAATGGATTCGATGTCTGTCTGTCCGTCTGTCTGTCTGTCTGTCCGTCTGTCTGTCTGTCTGTCTGTCACAGCCGATTTATTCGGAAACGGCTGGACCGATTGTCACGAAAATTGGTAGAAGTATGTGATCTGCCGTTCCCTTTACATGCAACAACTCACGCCATTTTGTGGTAATTTTAAGGGGGGGCTCCCCATACATGTGAAAGCTAGGTGCAAAATTTGTTTTCACAGAATGTAACCATGTGGGGTATCAAATGAAAGGTCTCAATTAGTACTTTTTGAGACGTTCCATATTTGATATTGGGTGAAACATAGAGGAGTGAGGGCTCAAAATATGACCCCCAAAAAGTGTAACAGGTCTCGTTCTCAGAACCTATCCAACCGAAAAATCTGAAAAAAATCGCAGTAGTGCATCTCTACGAAATCTAGGCCTCAAAATATATCCGGTTCGGATATCTGCACAAATAAAGTTAATAATAGTATATTTCCACGTAGGTATATAATATATGCGTGCTAATGAACTTTGCGGGTAGTGCCTAATTCAGATAAATATAAGAAATAAATCGAAAATATGGGTACGATCAATTTATCATATATACGTGCATATAAGTGTACAGTATTCGGAAATAGGCAGTTTGTTTGTTTAGGGTGAGGATAATATCTATGGCTGTAATATGTACGTATGTCTCGTAGTTTGGAAAAATATGAAGGATTATGTTGGATTCGTAGCCATATACGGATAGAAAAATGTGCGTTGAAGTTTCTTACATAAGATGAATTTCGTATGTATGTATTCCGACTTGTTTTATTAATAAATAAACTCGTGACAAAATACCAAATTTAAAAAAGGAAGTTTAAAAAGCCACCAAAAGTTTACCTTTTAATATTTTTTAATAATCCTAGTTTCCGGGCCATGGTATAGTCCGCACATGAAATGGCCGTTTATTTTCTTTCTCTAAGATGAACAAACCTCCCCACCCAAAAACCAACTCTTTTCGGAGATGGTTTTATATGTTGCCCTGTACTTTAATAATGGACGATGATATCGGGCTGGAAAAATTGCTGTGCATGCTCAAGATGTTAATAAATATATGGTCAAAAACTCGCATTTGTATTCAGTTCTTCACAAAAAATCCCTAATAAAGCGAAAAAATGACTGCCCCACGTGATGGCCTCCTTAAAGTTAGAACAATTCAGAGAGTCAGCCACCGTTTCAGTCTACTACTGATGAAACAGAATCTGTGATTCTGTGTTAAACCAGACCAACTCCAAAACTGTGGCATCAAAGACTCGAACACCTGAATAAGTGAAATATGGATTTTCTGAAAAGAGGTATGGCCAGTGGCGCCTTTTTTGGAGATGAGTGTCTAAGTTGCTCTGTACTTCAACAATAAACTATGATATCGGGCTGGAAAAATTGCTGCGCATGCTCAAAATATTAAAATTCCCAAAAAGCGATCAAAACGGCCTTTATTCGGGATGCCCCCCTTAAGTCAATTTAACGATTGCTACTCAAAAACACACTGGACGGCAGCGATGCATTCTGTACGGAAAGTCTTCATATAATATTACGGGCTATGCCGACGGCGATTGGGCGTCAAACGTTACACGTTTTTACATCGGCTATCTCTTCAAAATGGGTAATTCGGTTATGTCTCGGGGAATTTATAAACCGTTGGCTTTATGTGAGGCAGTAAAAGAAGCGAAATTTATTCCAAAGATTTTGTACGAATGTTTAGGAAAATATTTGTCTATATGTTTGCATTTTGTTTTTGGGTGGGGAAGGTGAATGCATTTACGCACAGAGTGTTGGACTCCCGCAACAGTACGTGTCGGACTACCAACTAAATACCTCCCTATCGCCAGAGAGCTAGCCTGAAACTGTTTGTCACATTACTTCGGGCTAGTTCCCGAATCCTTCCGCCTTGCGGAGCCTTCAAATCAGGGAATTCCTTTCACAAACAGGAAGGGAGAAGAGAAAGGGAATTATCGGTTCAAGGAATCCTCTGCCATCCGGCTCCGCCGCCGGTCGAGCTCTATCTTCTTAGCAACGAGAAGGGCCTCTGATCTGTCAACGCTCCTCAGCGTCTTTTCGACAATGTTACCTAGAGAGAGATCCCCTGCATGTAAATAGAGCTGGTGACGAATCCAATCCCACGTTCTGCAAGAAAAACAAGTGTGATGGATGTCATCCACAACTCCATTGCAAAATACACAATCCGGAGATCGTGCCTTTCTAATCTTGTGCAGGTAAGACTGAAAACCTCCATGCCCAGTTAAGACCTGGGTAAGGAAATAGTCAGCCTCACCATGCTTCTGATTCAGCCACACACCTAAGTTGCCGATGAGACGCGCAGTCCATCTGCCTCTAGTTTTATTTTTCCAAGAGAGTTGCCACTCATCTAGGGTGCGTTGCCGTTCTTCACGAGCAACTACCTCCCTTGGCTCTTCCCCTTGCACTTGTAAAAGGCTTGACGCTCCTTAGCAAGAAGGGCAATAAGGATCACTGCCGTGATCACTATCACGGCCGGTTCAAAGACAGTGGGGTACACAGACGCCATCCGCAAAATTCCCCGTCTTTGTAATTGCGCGAGACGCTTACGATATACCTCCTTGCCAAGAACGTTAGCCCATACCTCTGAATCGTAGAGCAAGAGAGACTGCGTTGAACTCACCAAGAGACGTCGCCTACTAGACGTAGGACCCCCAATATTTGCCATTGGCCTACTTGATGCCGAAACTCCAGCTGCAGCCCTGTCCGCTGCTGGTTTGATTTGCTCAAAAGAGCTCATCTTTAAGTCATGAGTCAGCCCAAAGTACTTTACCGCTGGTTTTGACTGGGTTATCGACTCGCCGAACGATATGGAATGCAGAGTTGGAATTCTCTTTTTAGTCAGGATGACTACTTCGATTTTTTCCAGTGCAAGGTTGAAACCATGAGCAACCGTAACCGCAACCGCTTTACCCGTCGCATCAATATGTCAAGTTTGCTTTGCGCCTGTTCGACAATGCGTCCTGTAACAAGCCCCGCGACATCATCTGCATAACCGACCAGGCGCGACTCATCTGGCATGTCGAGTTTAAGTAGATTATCATAGGAAGCGTTCCAGGGATCCGGCTGCAGGATGGATTTCTGCGCTGCGCCTGAAGTGACCTCCATCCTCTTCTGAGAGCATTCCTTTCTCTCTGTAGTCTGAGTGAGGCATGCCCCATGCAAGTGAACTGGCATTGAAGTCACCCCCGATGAAGATCCGCCCATCCGTGCCCAAGATAGCGTCCTTCAAAGCACCAAGCCTGCGTCGAAAATCCGGGATCGTCCCATTGGGCGTAAGGTAGACACTGAAAAACGTTATCTCTAAACACCGAATGCAGACCAAGTCGACTCCTTGGCCCCGGTCTAATTGAGTAAGAACCCTAAGGAGAGTGCCTTCCCCAACCCAAGTGGCAGCGGTACCTGATATGTCAAGATGCCATGAAACTGGGTCCTTGCTTTGGTGCTGTCCACTGATGATCACTAAATCAACTTTAGTCTGCGCATCGAACCGCACTTGCAACGCATGAGCGGTTGCACACCGTTGCTTATTGATTTGTAGGATGCAAATGAAGTTGACCGCGTCCTAGCTTTTTTCAGTTCTGCTCTGAAGGCTGGACACCGCCCCGAGCCCGTAGTGTGCGCAACGTTCCCATCAGATGCACCACTGTATCTTCATAAGACGCAACTCTCCTGGGCTGTCTGACCGCATTTGCGACATGTTGTCCTTCCGTCAGCTTCCTGAGAGGTTGTAGGCCTGTGCCCGTAATCTAAACATCTGTAACATTTAGGTGGGGCAGCTTGGATTTGCATCCTACACACTACCCAACCAATTCTAATTTTTCCGCTGTAAGGAAGCTTCCTCGCGTATTGCTCCGCAACTTCCACCACAGCGAGTATTTGGCCTTCCGACTTCGCAAATGTGCTACCAATCCGGACATTGGTTACCCCCCGCCATTCGTGGTTGATGAGCTCTTCTACCTTGTTCTTTTCTGCGAGGCAGTCAAGATCTCGGATTTCCAGAGTACACATAGGTTCCAGGCTGGAAACCAAAGCTTTCTCTCCCAGAAGCCCCTTAATTGCTTCACAGAACATAACTTTTATTTGTCCTCGGGCCTAGTTCGACTAGGACTCCACTACCCTTAGTTTTACGAATGGAAGAGACAACTACTTCCCTATCTTCAGGTTTGATCTTGTAACCGATTTCACTGAGTACTCCTTCAAAAGTCTTACCTTTCATCGACTTAATAAGCTGGCGGTTTAGTTCTCCTTCGTCTCCCCAACTTTTCTGTTTATGTTCCGTCCATCGAGTCAGTCTTAATTTTAAGCAGAGGCTTTTTCTGATGACATGACGTGTTGTTGTCTCTTGTCCCTCTTTGCCTTCTTCTTTTGAGCGACGGAGAGTACCTGAGTGAAATCTCCTTCAGATGGCCCTTCCTCATTTCCTCAACTAGCAAAGAAGTTATGTAAGGGTCATATTCACCACGATAGGAGCCAACGCATTGATATAAGACACCATTTTGTACAAGAAGTTATAAGAAGTGAAATTGTCAATTTGAATTATTTGTCTACACAACAGATGCGGAAGTATTAAGGAAACCATTGGGAAAGAATAAACATTTGAATTGTATTGATTCAGGAAGATATCACACAGTGCAGTAATTATAGAGGTATCACGTTGCTAAGTACCATCTATAAGATATTCTCCGCTATCTTGCTAGGCCGGATAGTCCCATACGTCCAGAACATCATTGGCCCATACCAAACAGATCAGATTTTCTCTCTGCGGCAAGCGATGGAAAAACTATTGAAATATGGACACCAGTTGCACCATCTATTCATCGACTTTACAGAAAAGCTAAAACTGTGCCATGAGAGAATTCGGTATCCCGATGAAATTAATAAGACTGAATAGGCTAACCCTGACCAATGTCCAGAGAGGCCAGATTAAAGCAGCAGGATCACTCTCAAGACCATTCGACATCAACAACGGTCTATGACAAGGGGATGCCCTATCATGCGTCCTCTTTAACCTAGCCTTCGAGAGAGTGATCCGTGATGCTTAGGTAAATGCAAGAGGTACGATCCTCTTTAAGTCCACCCAACTACTGGCCTATGCTGACAATATCCACGTCATGGGAAGAACCATCTGAGACGCACAAACTGCCTTCATCCAGATCGAGCAGGCGGCTATTGGCGCAAGGTCTTCGACTGCACATCAGTGACGGCAAGACAAATTATATGGTGGCAACGTCGGCACCGAAAACTACCCAACCAACAACATCAACCCGCACTGATCAAACGGGAAGAATCCAACTTTGAGACCGTTGATAATTTCTCCTATCTAGGGTCGAAAATCACAACCGATAACAGCTACGATGATGAAATTCGCGCACGGTTGTTGTCAGCCAACAGAGCCTATTTCAGCTTATAAAAACTGTTCCGCTCGAAACGTCTCACCATAGGCTCAAAGCTCTTACTGTACAAGACTATGATTTGGCCAGTCCTCATGTATTCCACTGAGATTTGGGTTCTTAGCAAGAAAAATTGCGAATTTTTGATCCCCTACATAAGGATGGACGATTCCGTAGCCTACATAACGACGAAATCTATGAGCGATTCCATGACCGTCCGGTTGTGGATAAAATCCGGCTCAATAGGTTACGGTGGGCGGGTCACTTAATCCGTATAAATGAGGATGATCCAGCCTGGAAAGTCTATAAGAGCAATATCTATAGTAGAGAAAGAGGACGAGGCAGACCCTGCCTAAGATGGAGTGATGGCGTAGGCCAGGACGCCAGATAGCTTTTAGGGATATCGAATTGGTGGACCTCGGCGCGAAACCGGGATGTCTTGGGGTTCCTTATTAAGGCAGGCCTACACCGGATACTGGTTATTACGCCGTTGGTAATGATGATTCAGGATAGACAACTGTTTATTTTAGGAGCAAGTGTTGGAAATAATGTAAACTCTTCATTGGAAGCCAAACAGTTCTAAATAGCATTTGGTACAGTGCAACTTTTTAACTACTCTACTACTACTACTGTTGCTGTTACTTCCGACTCTGTAACCTCAAGGGAAATGTAGTAGCATATTTAGTTCTTCTAAATAAATTTAGGTTTACTTTAATTATAACCCATCAATCCCTAACTAAATACATTGGATTTCATATTTCCCATATGTCCATCGAGCTTCGTTTCAGTACGTGTATACGTTTGGGAGGAAAGTGCGTGTGACAGACAGACTGTTAACGGATTTTAATAAGGATTTGCTTCATACAAATCCTTAAAAACATTGTTCTATTCTTCCCGTGAAAACTTATTTGCCCGCTACACAAATAAAATAATAAATTTTAGATTATAATCATCAATAGTAACACGCATGATTTAAAAGCAGGAGGCTAGCACGTGACGTGAAGGCAGATAATTCATGGAATAGATAAAGTTTTTCTTTCTGTGGTTCCAGCCTGTTCTCCACGATAATTTCGAATCGAATTTTAAAGAGCGAAGGAATCCATCCCTTGGCCTTGAAAAATGTTGTTTCCAGGCCAGATTTTTGAAGTAATTTGATAGAAATTAGTTTCTTATAAGAACTCGAAATACACTACAAGATATTTTGATGGAAAGCTTTAGGTTTGTACCTTTTGAAATGTTTAATGTAATTAAATACGTTCTCTCAGTGGTCTACAATGTACTTATCTATATCAAGATTATAATTGCACTACCGGAAGTTGGAAGCAAGTGTTTCGCACATTTTACATAATAAGACCTTGGCTGCGCGATTTTAATAAAATGGTTACGTAATTGCTTGAATTACTTTATTCCTGCTATCTCTATTTGCTGTATCTATTTGAACCCAGAATCATTCAGACTGGACTGTTAATTTAATCACTGAGGTTAGACATCCGCCTCAGATAGGCGAAGTTATATATAGTATATTAGTATCACTAAAATTTGAAACAATCTAAATTTAAAACCTATCAAGCGTTCACCTAACAGAATAATTTCCACTTAAATTTGTCACTTAGAATTTCCTTCACTTTAGCAATAACTTTTGAAGAGCACCGAACTGAGAGCTTTGTTAGGCATAAATTAAGCATATTCCTGTCTCTAGAATTTATTATTTACTCCACTCAAAAAAGATTGAATTACTATATATACCTTATCCACTGAAGTTTGCCTGTGCATCTTGGAGCCTTTTAAATCTTTGCAACGTTATAAAAATTTTCCTGAAATTCTATAATTTTCACTTCACTTATTTCTGTCTTGAACCAGTTACACCACAATTACACCACACTAGGGCAAGTATATTCACAAGAAACCAGTAGATGCTGTTTAATCTGTTCCACTCAAATAACTGAACAAAATTTATTGATCGCACAACTTTAAATATTTTTACATGAATAAAAGAGCAAATTAATCTTGTCTTTGCGCTGCCGTTTCAACTGATAACAGTCTTTATTATGTTTTTTCTACATGTATCAAAGGCATCACACACGGCCTCTTTCTGGAGTGGAAAATCAGTAAGCAAGTGACAATAGCCATCGAAATCGAATAGATCAAAACAACAGCTAAACTTGTTTCAGATGCAACTTTCGTGGGCAGTGCATGTTGCGTTTTTATACCTTAAGATATCTTATTCTTTGATCGATTTATTTAGATTAAAATTGTTGGAATATGTTTTATTAATGAATTAGTTGTTTTTCACTGAACCCATACAGAAGCACACTGATATTTGTCAAAACATAAACCAATGCAGTATTTAATTAGCATTTGTAGGTCCAACAAATTATCTGGATGCAATAGTAGTAATTAATGGAACTTGTTTTTCCACTAAGAACTTGTGAATATGCAGTAGTTTCGTGTTTGTTTCTTAATTTATTTACTTCTATTTCAGAAATTTGTATTATAACATTCCTGAGACGGAACGCTAAACCTTTCATTATGAATGAAATTTCATCTCCATTAAAGGAACTCAAGTATCTGAATTGAATTTGTGAGAAAGCAAATTTTATTCAACTGAAAGAATGTGGATCATAAAATTGAGTTGTTTAAATTTCAGGGTATTTGATAACAACAACTTCACCGAAAAAAGAGCGAATGAAAAACCGGGAACCAGTCTTCTTTACTCTATTTTGTTGGCACTTCTTTGTAACAACGCTTGAACATATTGTTTTGGTGTTCACCTAACTGGAAATTATATGGAATGAAAACGTTCTGTCATTTCTGTCATCCAATGGTATTTAATTGACTATAATCTGTTCATCATTCTTACAATCTTCAGAATCAGATGGTTTTAGCGTTTATATCTTTGATAACATGATTTTCGTATTATAACTTGTCATTTTTACATAAAGAACCGAGCTTCAGAGAATGAAATAATCATGGAAATTAAAAATAAAGCCTCGAACCTCCATAAATTGAATTGTGACCTATATTCCAAAAAAAAACATTGTATAACTATCAAGGGACATTTAATTTTTTTTGCGAGTTTATCAACTACGCAAAACTTCTCTAGCTGCTTTTTAAGATTTTGTGTCGAACAAAACCTTATTAAAATCGTTTCGATGTCTGTCTGTTCGTCTGCCTGCCACAGCCGATTGACTCGGAAACGGCTGAACCAATTTTCACGAAATTTGGAGAGAGGTCTATGTGTCCCTGTACATACAGGGAGTGGCGTCATACATCGGAAGGGGGGTGTAATTTTTTTTTCGCAGAGTATGGTCATGAGGGATATCAAATTTCTGATTTTGGATGAAACATAAAAGAGTGAGGGTTCAAAATGAGTTCCCAAAAAGGTCTCGTTCTCAGAACCTATCCGACCGAAGAGTTTGAAAAACATCACAGTGATGCATCAATACGAAATCTAAGCCTCAAAACACATCCCGTTCCGATATCTGCACAAATAAAGTAAATAATAGTATTAGGTTGTTGCACATGAAATGGCCGATTTGATACTAAAATTTGAAACGACTGTTGAGCCAACAAACATTTGTTTAATTGATCAAACTAGGTGCCAGTCGATTCAAAACACTTCTCCCAGTGAGATACAAGTGCATATATGCCAGTTTCGTAGAAGTCCAATTTTCGGGTGTTGGTAAACTCGCCGAAGGCAATTTTGATGGCCTCTTCATTCCTAAATTGTTTTTTCCGTCAAAAAATGATCTAAATGCTTAAAAAAGGGGTAGTCTGTCTGTCCGTCACACGCATTTTTCTCAGAGACGGTTGTAACGATTGATACCAAATAGAGAAGAGAGTAGAAAAGTGGGAACTATGAACGCTCACGCATATTGTGAGTTACATCCTTTTACGTCGAATTTAAGGGGGGTCCCCATACATGCAAAAGGGGGGTGTACAATTTTTGTTTCATCAAATATAGTCATGTGGGGTATCAAATTAAAGGTCTTATTTAGTACTTTTCAAAGCTGGTATTAGTTTTGACATTTGTTGGAAAGATAGAGACAGCGGGGGGTTGAAAGTGATTATTTTTTTAATGAACCCATTCTCAGAAACTACCAACCCAAAAATCTGAAAAAAATCAAGGGGGTGCCACTATATGGTGCCTAGGCTCCCAAATACCCTCCATATCGATACCTGTTCAAATAAAGTTAATAATAGTACATTACTATAATTTTTAGTTACTGACAGGAAAACCCCCCTTAAGTTTACTCTAGGATCATGAAATTTTGCAACAATATAGACTACTTCATAGAGCATCTTGTGAAATTATAATATCCTCTTTAGCGAAGAGTGTAGTCGTCTTGTCACTGAGATGTGTTGCATGATTTTAACAAAAGCCGCGGATTTTAGCATTCCCCGTTTAGTCAGCCCCGTAAGGCGGCTTTCTGAGATAAGCCATATGTCTAATTTTTTTTTCAGTGTTGAAAAAGACTTTCAACTCTTATAGGTGCTGTTGCAGTCCATTTTAATTCCACGTTATGCGTTTCGGGATATTTCTCATTTGGTTTTCTCCTTATATTTTTGTCTCCTTCCGTTATACTGCTTAAGTTTGTAAATTGTTTGTTTACTGTTTTTCAAAAGACGGACGAAGATGACTACGGGTTGGTACCAGGGTAGAGACAACTCATCAGACTCAGCCTCACCTCTGCCTTGAAAGCAGCGTGACCGAACCGACTCGTAGGTGTTATACGCTCCCTTTTATAATTCGCAAAACAAGGGTCAAGGGTGCGAATTATATCCAACGTAAATCCGCCCACAGTTGGGACAGAAGCTTAGCCTGAGCTAAACAATTTTTTCAGGGATAAAGGAGTCTGGAGTCCGCATCCATTCGACGTCAAGTCTATCTAAACTATAATAGTTTCAACTATTTGGTTACCATCGTCATTTTTTGGTTAGTGAACCCTGCCTTCCCACCTATTTTCTATTTCTCGGATCTAACAACAGGCGTTGGGTTGGTTTTGCATGGCTCAGTTTGTCGTTTTTCGGGAGGTGTAAACTTTGATGCAGCAGTCCTTTACGTTTCAGTTTCTGCAATTATTTCGCTACTTCACAATTTACACATTTTGCAGGGGAAGCTCTGTTTTATGGACATTTTGAAGATTACTGGTCATCAGCAAATTTCACACAACCTATATTTCGATTACAACACCTTCGTGTGCGATTGAAACATTGGCATCTTTTGCACTGGGGTATTAGGTTGCTGACTTTTTTCAGTCCTTCTATTTTCGCCTTCATATCAAGGATAGGTCTTAAGTTGTGAATTTTATTTGGGTCTTCGCTATTGCCGAAACTAAGCAAGAACAGTAGGAATCCTCGCTTATTGATTATTGTTTCTTCTTTTTCATTGATTTTTTTCTTTTTTCAATAAATTCACAACGCCTAGGATCTTAAAACCTTTTTTTTCTGTAGGTCTTCTACAATGTCGTTTTTTTTGGCACGTTAGATAGAGTCTCCTAACCATAACCTTGATAGACCTGTTGTTTTTGTCTTCATACGTGTACAATTAGATTTTTTGCATGTTCAGATTTTTCGAGAGAGCTCTGTAGTGATCTGCGTTCACAGTGTGTACTTTCCAAACATCGTTGTTTAAAGCTATGATTGAGTACTCCTTTATCATGGCTGCCGATAGGAAGCTTTTATCTTTTTGGTGCTTATCGATTCCACTAATATTAATCGGCAGAAGAAGTTTCACTTCCAATTTCGTTTGATTTTCCACTTTCTCGCTCCGTCTGCCTTTCTTTTTTTAGATCCTCTTCTTGTTTGCAAGATCCAGTCAGTTTCCCTCGTCAATTCTTCTTCATAAGTATGGTATCTCCTTGATTCATTTGCACTAGAGCTGCAGCACTTCGCTTGGAGTGATCTAGCCCGATTTATTTTATTGAGGATTTCATTTTGTTGCTGTAGCATTTTGATTTTCGCGTAGCTTCTTATTATCCATTTCGTGAGGTTCCATTACTAGCTGGTTTTATAGTATTAGATTCTCCTTCTTTGGTGTTCGTGGTATTCTTTTGTTATTTGGGTTACATTTTTTACCGACGGCGGTGATTTTGTAACCATCGAACTCCTACTAAAAAAGGTCGATCAAAGGTAATAAAATGTCCAGAGAGGGTGGATTTTCCAGTATAACTGGTCTGCCACCTGGGGTATATATTCCATTGCATATGGATTGGTGAAATTTATACCTTTTACTAGGTTCACCAGTCTCTGTATTACAGTGTGCGCTAGGCGCCGCTCATGTTTGTTCACCACATGACGGTTGTCTAATGGTTATCTGGGGCTACTACTGGGGGTGTGAGCCAACTTGATCCAGACATGGACAGGTATCATTACTGGCCTTTATCGAATTAAAGGCTTTTTTGAAAATTAAGTGAGATTATGCTCTCCATGAATTGAGGAACTATTTTGTATAGACTTCGGGGGAGTTTTTTAGATAGAAGGCTGACTGATACTGCAAACTTAGGCGCCCGTTATCTATTATAATTCAATCAAATTTAAGAGCGAATTTCATCCTTTTCCTTCCATTCGTTAAATCATACTACAAAAAGAAAAATAGAAGTTAACAAGATATTTCCTGTCTACTGTAGAGCTCAGGGAAAGCGATGTACAAACTTCTTCTGGTATTTGATAATTTCGTTATATTTTCTCAATTACTTTTTCGCGTTCTTATAGTCTCAGCAGATGCTACATTTTACCTAGTACTAGCACTAAGGGCGGAACGGAACGAAACGTCATTGTGTGTATGCGAATTAGGTACAAAGTAACTATCTGCCGCGAGTGTCGATGATGCCTAGATAGTTTTGTTGTTTGTGTTCCCCCAAACGAATCACCTATATATAGTCTTCTTGGGGCTTGGGTGGCAGGTTAATGGGAAAATCCGTCTAGAACATAGAGCACGTTTGCGGAATGATGTATATTTGCATGATTTGAACCAAATTATGTGATAGTTCCAGGACCTCAAATGAATTATGAATGCATTTAGGCACAATATCTATGGCTGACAATATGGCTATGGCAATGGGTACTACAACCACCCTCTTGTGATGATTTTGATTTTGGGTTTCTGAACCTTTTTCCCCGTATTTTCGTTCAATATTGCCATTGTGTGGGATAGGAATATCAATGATATGCACAGAGTGACCCGTCTTGTCAACTAACGTCTAGCGTCTCTGATGCAGAACCGCAGACTCGGCACTGGTCATTCTCCACCCGCTCTTTGATTTTGCATTGCCTTCGATCTTGGTCTTGGTCTGACTTCACCCCACTCAAAGGATTGAGAGATAGATCGTTCAAGTTAAATAGAGTCATCACGCAATCTGCCTTACAAAATGCCGCATGCAAGCGATGGGCCTGTTCTTTGCTATACAAATAAGCGCGTAGTGTGTCGATTTGGCGATGCTGTGCTGCAACGTCATCTACGTCCTAAGAGGCTCACCCACTCCACGGCAGAACTTACGTGATTCATTCGATCAATTGGTGGTCCTGCAAAAGAAAAATGCATTAATATAGTACAAATGCATAAGGAAAAATTCCGCTCGTACCGTTTATTGCAGTGGATTTCCAATAATGCGTACATCGGTTATTCGTATGGCCAATCCCTTGACCATGCGAATTATCGGGATTCTACTGTGTTATATTTAATTTTGACATTTCGGCGTAAACTAGGGCTGCCTTCAATGGTTCGTTAATAGTACGGCAATACAACCGAAACTTGTCAGTATATGGCTGCAATGGTTGCAGATCTTATTTGTCGAAACGCTTCGAATCACCTATGCAAGGAAGAGAGAAAGAAAGCCATAAACTAAAATGCTATTAGTATTCAAGAAATTAAATTGTTTTGATTATTTTGACAGTGTCTTAAGTATAGAAATGATATGTAACTTGTTTTGTAAATTTTGTCGTTATAACTATTATTTTGTTATAGTTCTTGAGCCAAAATCGGTTTGAATAAAAGAGCCCATTACATAAAAAGCATACGTGATATATGGATTGCGCTACTATATTTTACGTCAAAAACATTAAATCTATTATAAAATTATTCATGATGATAATAAAATGGAAAAAGAAGTCTTTTTGCAAATGTCCTCTTCTTTTTCTAAAATTTTTTAAACAGTTTCATTCATTATATTTTTGTTTTTAATATGTTTGATAAGCAATATCTCATGGCTCTTTCTATTTAATGGTCATATTTACTGTGTAATTTCCTTGATATCTGCAAGGTCCTACACCTATTAAATAGTTAAGACTGGTAATATTTTGTCATTTCAAGTTTAGCTTATATAATTTCTTTTTAATAGTCAACCGTATCCCATATATGGCATGAGGAATATTCTTGAAATCTTCCTCGATTTGTTTAAATTTAAATTGGGCTTCTATTGGAACATTATTATCCAGCTTGTTTTCGTCTTTTACCTCTTTTCATTTTGACCCCATGACTATGATCGTTGACTGGACATTCTGGCCCTAATCGAAGAAAGAGGAGAATACTCCTCTATTGCTTGCGGCAATGTGTCTTTTTACTCTGGAAAACTAAGTGGTGGCAGACGCGAGTCTGGTGACGGGTTGTTTTTTTACCTGGTAGCCGGTTTCTAACAGACTTTCCACAATAAGGTTCTGGTGCGACTTAAGAAGCATCACAATGCACCAGCAGAGACTTCCGATATAGCGGAGAAGGTTGCTTTCTTCAAGCAATTACACGCAATTCTGGGAAGGCTTCCCAAAGTTGACATTGTGATCGTGATGGGTAATCTAAATACCAAGATGGGCTCGGAGAACACCTCGCTCGGACATGTGTCTTGACGACCGTAATGATAATGGTGGGTGGTTTGTGGGTTTATGCAGCTACAGCCAAACAACCCGGCTGAGAATATTGATGAGCATTGGACCGTCATCTCTGCTTGGATGCTAGGTAAGTCGTCGGCACGTCCCGAAAAGGCGGTTTAAAATCAGGCTAATTTCGCAATCGTCAAAGCGGATCGATAAATGAAAGAGGCTGGCGGGTCTGTTGAGAGTTGCGGGTGGTGACGAATTTGTTGCGTTCCAATTCCGATACCGTGCAGAATCCCGGGAAGTTGAGCGTATTGGACGCTGTTATAAAAGGGAATTTGCTTTTGAACTGTTCAGAGAAACGAAAGAAGCTGCAGAACGTAATGATTACAGAAGTTTACGAGAAAAACCCATCACGAAAGAGCTTGCATTTGGTCGTAAAACCTTCGATGGTCCTACGAAGGACATTAACGCTCGACTCTTTTTTCACGGTGACAAGCAGCTAAAAAGGTAGAAAGAACACTTCATCACGGTTTTTAACCATATCACATTCGGCGAGGTTTCACCTCACGTGGATGAATGGCTAATTACCGCAACAATAGGATACGGACTACCCCTTCATGGAGAAGAGAAATCATTGCGTGTCACAAAGTTTATAGTTAAATTAATAAGGGAACGCATCAAAAAATATTTCGAAAGCTTTCTCGACAGAAATCAGGTTGGTTTTCGCTCCAGATACCTCTGTGTTGATGTCGACACCCTACGGATCATTTTGAAAGAATGCGAGTACTTTAGGTCTTTGCTTCACCTCCGATTAACCTTAAAGCTGCTTTCCGCAAGAAGGGAATCCCGGAGAAACTAATAGCTTTTAATCAAAGCGATATATGGTGGCGGAAAGTGTCACGTGTAGCATCGTTGTCTTATCGCCGACATTATTCCTTCTTGTTATCGGCGACATTCTTCATGCTGCCTTATACCGAGGACGTGGAGAAGTTTAATGGACTATAACATTATTTTAAAACACCTCGGTTACTTTGATGACATTTGGTTGCTCCTTTGTTGGCTCCAGGACCTTGATCAAATGGCTCTGGATTTGGAAAAAGAGGCAAGGCTCTCAGTCAAACGGGCCATCGTATTTGGTTAATCGAAAGCGTCTGTGGTACCGAACTGGATGTTGCTCGACACATTAACTTCGTGAGATCTGATTTCGCTGCTTTGTCTTAAACCTGCAAATGCAGTTGTCTCCGAATCAATATCAAGTGGAAACTGTTCTGTGTTGTTATATGGGATGGATAATATAGTTCAAAGCTGTGCTTCTAACAACCAAGTAGGTGGTGGTAGTTTATGTCTAAGTGTCTCCGCTCAGGATATACCGTCAGAAATTAGCCTTCAAAAATTCATCTCATTTGCATTGATCATACAACTTTGGCCTTGACGCATTCCTGCGTCCAGTTTGCCCCTCCTGACGTTTTGCATGGTACCGTACACTTATTTCTCTCTCCAGAGTAACGAGTCAGACAGACAGACCTTCTGAAGCTCATGAACCAAGTTCACTTAAGAATATGCAAGAGCATCCACCCACACAGCTGACGCGCCGTCCAAAATTCGGCAATATTCCTACAGTTTCAGTTCAACTGGCCTTTTGCCAGGCTCACCACCATACTTATTGTATCCACCGTAAAGTTGGAGTGTGGAACCCCATCCTGGCGCTCCCGCCAGCCATTAACCCTTTCGACGATAGGTAACAATTTATTGTAGACGATTATCTCCACCATCTCCCCCATTGAATGTAATGGGTAGATCGAGTGATATAATCTTGGCTTCCCTGCAGGGTTACTGAGTTTGGAAAGCAACACCAATTTTTGCTTATTCTAGTGAGCAAGGAATATTCCTGCTTTTAGGCAGCCTCAAAAGGTGTTGGCGAAAAAATCGGGCCTAGTACTCATTATCAGCCTAAAAGCTCTGTTAGGGATGTCATCCAAACCTGGGGAATTATTGTTGACGAACCTACCAAATATTTTCGCAGTTCCTCCTCGGTAACTGGAAGTGCCATGCACTAATTGAGCTCAACTACCGTTTGCTTATTACTGCTTGGATTGGATGGAAATAGAGTCGCAGGTTGAGACAAATCAGCCACAGTGCCTACAGTGTGGCTATAGTCCATACTCTTCTCCCTTTGCATACTGTATAATTTGGGCCATCTTCACAATCTTTATTGATATGGCCCTCTGCTCCAAATCTTCTGGATTGGTTCGACGGCTAAGGTTAACTGAGGTTAACAGGTTTCTTATAACTTATTATTTCAAATTGCACCTTTCTAAGATTAAACGGAATTTTCATCTGAAGCTTTTTGTTGGAATATTACAAACCAAATCTTTAAGTTTAAGTTTTCAGCGGAAAATACTCTGGATCTCAAAATTGACTTTAATTCTAGCAGAAAATGATAAAGCAAACCAATCTTTCTCAGTGGAGGCATTTAAAATTTTTAAGCGATCACTTCTTAAATTCAATCAACACATCGGATACCAGTCGACTTAGGTGTGAATGAATACCTGAGTCAAATCATCTCGGTCGAGTGCAATGCTGACCACATTGCCTCCTACAGGGTGCTGTAGTGCACCCTTAAGGTCTTGAATGAAGTGCTCTAACACACTTCAACGCTTTGATCCAATATGGATTGTTGCGCCAGTGATTATTATTATTATATGGGAGTAATACACGGAAAGGGACCCCAACTGTTACTCAAAAACTCGAAGCCTTCGTCAATACCCATCCGGTGCTTATTATCGGGGTATGCGGGCCTAGAATCAGGCCAAAGAAGAACTTGATGGGCGCACTGGCCTGACATCCGTACGCAATGTGATCGGAAGGTGGATTAAGAAGGGGCGACAATTCCATTGATGACAACACCATGCTAGCCAACGGATGAGTGGTCCCAAAGGTACTTGGTACAGAACAGTGGAGTGCAACAATGAAACAATGGTTCCCTCACTTCGCATTTCATTCATCATATATTTATTTTCAGTTATGTAAAAATTAATTTACAAATAATTTTAAATGCCTTATCATCCAAGGAAAGTTATTACTTTCGGTATAAATTGCGCACCATTCCATGCTTACAACGTACGCTTTGATCGCAACAACACACTACATTCAAAATATCCATTATAATGTTATATATATACATAAATTATAAAATTAAGTTTAAATAGGCTAGCAATCGTTTTGCTTTGCCAAAGAATGTACTCTATATTCACGTATGAATGAATGTAAAATTTGGCAAAATTTTATTGTTTCGTTAAGCTCGGTTGTTCACTTAAATATAATCTTAAACTTTATTTCATGGGCTTTGTATAAAACAGACTCTGGTCGTCGCTTTCAATAAGTATTACAAACGTTAAAACTCTAAAATGTTTCCTATGCACAGATTACAAACGTATACAAAATAGTTAATTTCATATTATAACATTTTATATATTCGTACATTACCCTGCTTGGCCGTAATCTATACACATCGAATGTATCTTTAAAAAATCTTGCACCTAAATTATTTTTGACCAGTATATTACAAGGGGGGTGCTTAAAGGAGGGTAGTGGCTTCACATCATTTTAAGTATGTCCCGGTGAATTAGGGGCATTGAATAGAATTTGTGATTGCTCTTGGGACATTTGATATGGGAGAACTTCCAAATCATTGGTGATAGGCATCTGCTGCATCTGAGCAGACTGAGCTTGTTGCTGCGGTTGTTGTTCCGGCTGAGGTTGTCCTTGATTCTGAGCTTGATTATCCGTTTGAATTCTCATATGATGTAAGTGACTGACAGGAACTGGTGCCAATTGCATATATGAAATCATTTCATCATCCTGTGCAGAAGTCGATGGACCTAGGTTCGCTACATCTACGCGTTGAGTTTCAACTGATTCCATTCCTGAATGCCGAGGCATGTCCACTGGAGTCAATTGTTGCATGCTCATTTGAGTCGCATGCACTAATTGTTGTTGATGGGGCTGGATCATATCAGGAACTGTACTAGCTATACTTCGACTATTGTTTACTGTATTACTAAATGACATTGGTACATTAACTATGGAGGGTAATAGGCCACATCCTGCCATCATGAGCTGCTCTCGAACAAGCCTCAACTCCTCCTTTTGCTTGCTTATGAGCTGCTCTAATTCTTCATGTTTTCGTTGCAGTTGTACTTGAATTTGAGTTTGTGAAGTGTTCATTACGACGCCAGGTGCCATACCTTCGGTGTGAGGCTGAAAATAGAAATATAAATTAGAAATGAATGCAGAGACAAATAGTAAATTGAGAAAAAATTTCGCCCGGTTATTCTAATATTTGCCCTCATTTTTACGGCTTTGTGTAAAACAAAACCTGATTAAAAGCGATTTACTGTCTGTCTGTCATACGTTTTGCGCTGATATAAGATAAAGTCGTTTTAAAAATAAGTGAATTTCTGTTTGTCTGTCTTTGATGAGTAATTTATTGGAAACAACTGAAACTGAAAACTTCTATATTTTGAGTTTATTTAAAAGAGAGATTTCGTTGCGAAGGCGGCCTTTTTGCTAAGATACTTTTACGAGTGTTTTTAAAGGTTGTGTGTGAATCCATCTACGTATCGTAAATGACGCTATTTTGTGTAGAGTTTCAGGAAGGCTCACAGTCAATGCGAAAGGATGATGTAAAATTTTTTTTCATGATATTGGGAAAGCTCACAGCCAATACGAAAGGATGGTATAACATTTTTTTTCGTGATATTGCGTGAAACATGAGAGAGTGAGCGACCTATATATAACATTGCCAATTGCTATTGACACTGAAAATTTGTTTTACTCAACCTTTCTCCTTAAGACACAAAATCAGGCAACATCTTTAGATCAAACAAAATGTGTAGATACGTATGATTCAGATAGGACTTATAGAATTTTTGATGACTTAATTATTATTACATGACAATAATTGTAGTGATCATGACAACGGGACGAGAGACCATTGCAGCTGTAGTTACAGTACGAATATGTATTTATGCGCATTTCAATTCGTCATTTCGGCTCGCTGTGAATATATATGCATATGGCTACAAAGTATATACATATGCCTACAAAGCATAAACAATCCTCACGGTACATATATACCTATGTGACCCGAAATTGACTATGAGATCAGTTTTTTTTCAATTTGTTTATTTTCAATTTCCTACAAGCCCAGGAAGCCGAAAGTGAGAATTCCAAATGTGCACAAATATACCAATAGGTACACTCATCTGTCTGCCTGATGTCTGAGACGGATACAGACACTTGTCTGACAGATATTTGCCTGTCACAGAGATTTGTCTGAAACGAAAGTTCATCTGAAACCGACATTTGTCTGAAACAGGCACAGAAACTTTTCTGTCTGTTGTCTGAAGTAAACAGAGGCAATTGACATAATTTAATAAAATACGCGTATGCTGCCAATACACCAGGCAATACTTTATCTTCCGAGTGAGCGTTAGCCCCAAATCCACCAAATTAGATCATCCTAAAAATTTAAATAATGCTCAAAGCCAATCCCAAAAGCGCAAATTTTTTATCTATATTAAGTTGATTGCAATGGTTGTAATTACTTTCCTTTCTTTGTACTGCTGCGAATAACGAAATTCAAATAACCACCATAAGTTACAAGAACATTATGCAGAACACACATGATTCCGGATATGGAAGATGGCGATGGTTTGAACGAAGCCATGGGGAATTAAGCTACGAGTTAAGGGGGTCATCCCGTGCGTCAGATCTGGGGAATCGAATTTTTTGGCATCAATTGTATCCAGATATAGTGTAGAATATATGGGTAAAGTGATTTTTTGATATTCGGAATGGAAATTATAGTGTTGAACACGTGATAAGTCACATGCCAGATTTATGTCGATCGCCGTAATGAAGCTCGTATTTATCGGTCCGAATGACTTGAATTGAAGCCAAGGCTGTACCTGTGTCTTTTGAAGAAACCTAAGATTTGTGGATTAGGTATAGCAGACTAATAGTCAGTTAAGGTTTTATAGCTAAAAACCGCATTCTACTTTTTAAATACTTTTTCTCAAAACCGTTTGTTGAAAAATGGCTGCCACCATAGCCCAAAATCTATCCAACGAAATTCTTTGAAATTTCCACGACTTATTCAGAACATATTTCTACGGTCCGCAGACTAGGATAATTGCGATTCATTCAGTAGTTTTTTTTATTCATTAAAGAAGCCTTAAAAAACGCCAAAATTCAGAAAAAATGTTTAGGTTGTAATATTTTTTAATAATCCTAGTTTACGGACTGTAGTTAAGTCTTGACGTTAAAATGCCGTTTACTTTTTTTCTTTAAGATGATCGTAGCGCCCTCTAGCGTGGCAGCAGAAAACATCTTTTTTTGGAGATGGGTGTATAAATTGCTCTGTATTTCTATAACAAACGCTGAAATCGGGCTGGAAAAATTACTACGTATGCTCAAGATATTAGTTAATATATGGTGAAAAATTCGTATTTGTATCTTTATCCAGTTCTTCACAAACAATTTCTAAAAAAAGGCAAAAGAAACGGCCTTCACACGGGATGACCCCTTAATGCAATTCTTAAGTGGACATGGAAGTTATCGTGCTTATTTACATCGATTTCGTCACGACGAGTCACCATGCTGCCCAAGATGGGGTATTGTGGCTGAGAATGCGGAGCATCTCATATTTGATCGCCCCAGGTTCACCACGCACCAAACAAGAATGAAAGCGTTCGCAGACAGGCGCTTAACAGCCGAAAACATTGTCGAGTTCATGCTGGAGTCAACGGCTGCCTGGAACCAGGTTGTAAAGTAACTGCAAGCTGTTCACTAGCAGCTTAGGCAACAAGAACTACGATGAAAACAAGAAAGGGAGAGAACCATAATGAGCCGCAGTTAAAAGCTGATCCAGCCCCGCGACGCAATACTTAGTAAGAGTTCCGTAGGGAGAGTGGAATGAGAAAGGGTGGTTTTAGTGAGTAGAAGACCTAATACGAACTGTAGAATGCACGAAATTAAAAAAAAATGGCAAAATTTCTCTCCCTATAACTTTGTTTATAATAGTAGGATTTTTTTCAAACTTGACCAAATTATGAATTTTCTGATGCCTCACACATTTCTTACTTCTGCGATGGACATAAGGGGGGTTCCCGGGTAAATTTCTAAAATGTGGAAATATACTGTTATTAACTTTATTTGTCCAGATTGGAACCGGATGTATTTTGAGGCCTAGATTTCTTAGAAATGCACTACTGTGATTTTTCGGTTGGATAGGTTCTTGTCGCATGACCACATTTTATCAAAAAAAATGTTGCACCCTCCATTCACATGTATGAGGAGCTGCATGTAAAGGGAACAACAGATCACACGCTTTTACCAATTTTCGTGACAATCGGTCTAGCCGTTTCCGAATAAATCGGGTGTGACAGACAGAGGGACAGATAGACATCGACTCGATTCTAATTAGGTTTTGTGTTTAGAATTGAATTTGAAATATGCACAAATCTACCAATATTTTCAATTCAGAAACGTATGTACATATATCTGGCGCATTTCATAAGTGGCGATTGTCGTGAAGTAAAATTCAAATGGAAAAATTTGTCTGCTATTGGTGAACTCATTTGTCTGCCTGATGTCTGAGACAGATACACATACTTGTCTGACGGATGTTTGTCTGTTACAGATATTTATCTAAAACAAATGTTTATTTGAAACAGACATTTTTCTGAAACAGGCACAGAAATTTGTCTGTCTGTTGCTTGAAGCAAACAGAGGCAATTGACATAATTTTATGAAACAGGCGTATACTGCCAATACACCAGGCAATATTTTGTCTTGTTGTGCGTTCCAAGTGGGCGTCAGGGCCAAATCCACCACATTAGATCCCAAAAGTGCAAATTTTGATCTGTATTAAAGCGATCGCAATGGTTGTAGTTACTTTCATTTCCTTGTACTGTTGCGAATAATGAAATTTAAATAAACACTGTAAGTTACAAGAACATTATGCAGAACACTGTCTCTCCGCCCTGTAGAAAGACCAACACGTGATCATCCCAGCTGGAAATGATACAAATATACAAATATTATACAGCGGGATTATGATTACATGATTATTATTACGTGACCACATGATTATGATTGCATGATTACGTGATTACAATCATAATCACGAGAGTTTGACTATAACTACAATCACGTAATCATTAAGTTCGTAATCATAGTCACGTAATCATGATTACGATTTTACCCAACTCTATCAGTGACTACTTTCATTATTGCCATTTTCATCAACTTTTTGGGCGAACAAAATAACGTGCCTGTAAAGATTTTTCCAATTTATGATTGATTTATTGGAGAAAAACCTGCTGTTTAGTTTTCTTAGTTTATTGTTGATTTATCTGTGTTGTTAAAAAACAATTGCCCGGGACGTTGAAACTCCCCCCCCCTGAACAACCTTCTCTCCACACATCTCGGTTTTACGACGAGGTCCACCAACCCCCTAATAGGGAGCCAAAAATTCTTCAGAGAATTTTGCTCTTGAACGCGGCCAAGAGTTTTTCTTGCTAAGAACTCGTCTCCGATGTATGCATGAGGACTGGATCATTCTCTGGCACACTAAGAGCTTTAACCCTGCGGTGAGACGATTCGAGTGGAACAGTTTTCCCAAGCTGAAATAAATTCCGTTGGCTGTCAACAACCGTGTGCGAATTTCACCATCGCAGCTGTTATCGATTGTGATTTTCGACTCTAGATAGGATAAATTATCAAGCTTTAGTCTCCTATCTTTACTGTTCTCATTTGACCAGCGCTATTTGATATTGTTACCTCATTGGTTTTTTGTGCTGGTGTTGCCACCTTGTCTTGCCTTCATTGAATTGCAGCCCAGGATTTTGTGCTCATTGCCGCTTACTCGATCTGGATGAAGGTAGGCTCATACATCTCGGATCGTTCTCCCTTTGATTTCGATTTCGTAAGGATAAACCAGTAGTTGGGTGGACTTAAAGGGAAAGGTATCTCTCGCATTTACCTCAGCATCGCGAACCACTTTTTCCAGGGCCAGGTTTAAAAGGGTGCACGATAAGGTATCTCCTTGTCTTAGACCGTTGTTGATATCGAATGGTTTCGAGAGCGATCATGCTGTTTCTTTTTCCTTCGCTTACCACAAAGAGAAAATCTGATCTAACGCTGATTTGCCTGGAGTGGTATGGGCTAATGATATTTTGGGCGTATTGGGCTGTGAGATCTGACAAGATAGCGGAGAATACCTTATAGAGAGTACTCTGCGACGTCCTACCTTTATAACTTCTACACTTCATATGCGTGGGACAGATAATACTTCGTTGCCAGTGGTCAGGCATTTATTCACTGTCCCACAGCTTGAGTATTAGTTAATAAACCACTTAGTGTTGTTAGTCACCTTCATGGTTAACCAATTCAGCTGTAATTCCATCGGTTTTACACAAAACCTTAGTCACCTTCATGGTTAACCAATTCAGCTGTAATTCCATCGGTTTTTGCAGACTTATGATTTTCAAGCCGATGAATTGCACGGAATGTTTCTTCCATGCTTGCTGACTTGTTAGTAAAACTTCCGCATCTGGCGCGGCTGGTCCTTATAATTCTCAAGTTCGCAGACTTGTTGGTTCTCCCAGGCCGCAATGTCTGGAGTAAAGCCGCAATGTCTGGAGTTCCTTACTAAGGTAGTCCTAGACCGGATTCGCCATTGATGATGACGATGATGAAATCGCTCCTCCACTCGACGGGGTTCCAGATAAGACTCTGCGCGTGCCGCGTTTTTTGAGAGCGCAGCATTGGTCGGTATGCAGCGTTCTTCCGCTCCGTTGCTAGTTTACATTCATCATAGAACCAGCTGTTCCGAATTTTATTTCACCTGGAGCCAAGTGTGTTTGTGGCCGCATCAATGCAAATATTCTTTAGGTGGTTGTGAAGATCATTTGTTGATGTTTCATCTCCAGGACATCTGTGGTTATTGCAGCATTCATTTCCCCCTAACAGATGTTACGGAGGACTGTTTTGTGGACGCCTTCAGTGTTGTTCTCTTACCTTGGAGCACTATGCCAACGAGATAGTGATGCGAGTCTATATGTTGGCCTTCTACATGTTCTGACATTCATCAAGGCTGATCTTTGGCGGCGTTCATTCAACACGTGTTTAATTTGGTTGGTTGGTGGTCTCAATTTAAGAGGCCCACGTTTGTGTACCAGAGGAGATGGAGATAGGGTTTCGTGGTGGAACTGTTGATGTAGGCATTTCGCAGGTTTTAAGCTTCATCGTGGGTACCAATCCTCGTTTCGCCCTGGGATCTATACTACCCTTGACTTCTCATCAGTGCAGATAATATCGTACCACTGACGGCGTTTCTTTTACAATTTCCCCATGATGGGTGCACGCCATTTCGTTCATTAATGACTTCATTTCGAACATGGTTGTAGTGAATTGTGCAACTAATCGAGTTTAATATCTTCATCTACATAATTACGAAGTGGCGTTTGATGACAAAGGAGGTCAGTTGCAGAGTAGGTCTTCATCCGGGTTGCCATGATGCCCAAAATTATATTAGGGCACAATTCGCCATTGGCTAAGGGAATGTAAAGTTCTCAGTTCTATGTCGGCCATGGTTGCCTAGACTGATTGTGTTGACCTTATTGGGGTCACGCATATACGCTTTGCGCAATATGCTTCAGTTCCCTCAACGATATTCCAGAAGCTTACACCCTTCCTCCACTGTTATGTGCCATTTAGCTCCAAAGTTCCACTCGTGGGGCAACTTGGTCAACAATCTACGAGTATCTGACCCATATGCTGATGAAATTCCTTGCAGACCAAAATTCATACGCTGAGTACCTGGCAATTATGACTTTCTTCATAGCTACGTCCTTTGGCGTTGAAAAGGACTTTCATTGGTTTCTTGAACGTGGATGCACTTCTCAAGAGCGGTATTCAGCCTCGGCAAAATATGCTGAATATTCTGAGTTTAGTTGAAGTTCATTTTGGAGAGTGTTCCTCCTTCTTCTTTTCAGCAGTATTGTGCTTTTGCATTCCGGTAGGCCTACAGCAGTAGACGCAAATCTTATGTTGGACTTATGCAGGATTTTGATTGCAAGATTCCAGTCCAAGGAAGATTTCCGATACAAAACTGTAGGAGGATTTCTATGAGCAACTACACACAAAGAGACGTGTCCTAAGGGTAATGAAAATGGGTGATTTGAAGGCGGAACTGACCTTTAACAACACCTTGCTCATGCAATATACAACACTGCTTCGTCCCTAGTTTACCATATGGTTAGCTGAGTTTTAATCAGATCATTAATATCGCGATCAGAAGTAGATTCAGAAGTTGCTTTTGGAATATACGTAATATATGCAAGTGGTGCCGTTATCGGCCTCCGTTATTTGATAGTATTTTACTTTCAGTGATGTGTTTTTACTGGGTCTGCTTGGAGGAGAGTATTGACTCCTCAAAGTCAATACTAGCAATTTCCAGTTCTCGAACCGACTATCGACCAAGAGAGAAAAGTATTTCTTAACGTCCAACCGAACAAAAGTTTTGGATAACCCGTCCGATATGAAGATGATGACTATCAAATCAAGTCAATCAATTTAAGGGCGCGGGATGAAGTGATGATGTGCCAGAACGAAGTCGAAAGTAAACATAAGGAGGTGAGAGCTCTTTTGATCGTTGTGAATAGTAGCAAGTACGACGCACTGGAGCACTCTTACATTAAAACAGTACTAGAAGTACAGTGAATCGTACGCCTCCACACAAGGATTTCCACTATTGGGTTCAACAGGAAAATTGCGGGAAGAAGAGAAAAAAAGTTGATAATCGCATCATGAAAGTGTTTGCAAGTGGTCCAAAATACGTTGACAGTCCTATAGGTAACGTTAACGAAAAGCTTCTTATCCATGTTTATGGGCAACAAACAAGATGGAAGGAGTATTTCCCTAGAATTGTCAGTTCTATGGCATTCTATCCTTCGCCGCCTATGAAGATTTAGCAGAGATAGGGATTGGACTTATCCGTGTGGGTGTGTGAGATCTTCTCGAGGGAGAGGAATAAGGAGGCTTTCGGTTAAATTCAAATAAAAAGCACTTTCCTTGGGTAAATATTTGCGTATTCTCTGCCGTCGGAAAGATAATAACTACAGTAATCGTAGAAAGCATTGCTGACATAAAGCAGACCAGTTTCCGCTTTGGATTCTTCTGCGCTGACCGCCTCGATACCGATAAACGGTTAAAGTTTATCATAAACAGATAGCCCCTAGACAGCCATCCAAGGTGCACGAGTTGAGCACACGGTCTTCCTCTAAAAACATGAACACGTAATTTGAAAAGAAAGCTGATGAGTGGTGAAAATCTCACTCGTAAGCTAACGAGCCTAGGTCTTTAGTAGGTAACAATTCCAGCCTCTCAAAGGCACATTAACCCTGTGATTGGTTTTTTGAAGATTACCACTATATTTTCAATAGCTCCTCTCGATAAAGAATTTCTGTTAGCAGTATACGTTCAATACACACTATCAACTTTTGAAAGAAATTAAAGTAGTATATTGCAAAAAGCTCCTTTGCAAAGAAGTAATCATCACTAAAAATGAAAAGACCTCTAATCAATCCTCGGTAACTGAACTTACCAAATAATCTACAGAATATAGATAGACGAACAACTTCCAACGATAATGTTAGAAATAAGTAAATCTGAAAAATTTTGAGAAACGAGCACAATCGTTGTGAATTTGGGGGAATTTTGGGGACCATATGAATGACATGGCTCGATTTATTAGATAAAAAATTGTTAAAAGAACTCGATCTGAATTAGCAAAAGAAGATGAATTAAAGCTCAGCCAAAATAGGACAAAACTCAGGGTCCAGGCAAGCAAGATCTATAAAACTGCAGGAAGCCGACCACAGAGAATTTCACCTTCGGATAGAGGCACAAATAGTGCCAGCGACACAAGAACTGCCTGAAGAAGTACAAATCAGCCATTAGGACTGGCAGGAAGCGGTCCTAGTTGGACTATTGTCGAACATTAAAAGCACCAGGAAGTCTTCAAGACTCAGTTAGATTCTGGCCAATGCACATAGGCGTCATGATTCGAACCGCAAGCGTAACATACCGTAACCACGACCGATAGCCAAGTGCCCATTAAGTCATGTTGTTCAGTGGCGACAGTCGCGAGGCTGGCGGGGCAGTACAGAGGAGTGATGAACAGTCTGGGCGACATGCTCGAAGTCACCCTCTTCTGAGGTCGAGGTCATGGGTACATACGGAGGAATGAGTAGGACAATGGACTGCTCTTGACAGTCCCTCAGTGGGTGCAGTTGGGGTCCTGTTGGCGAATGTTAAGGGTAACATTTATTCTCACTACTTAGTCACTTCTCTCTTCAGATGACGAAGGCACCTGCGACATATCGAGACGGATTTGGCGCCGCTAGGGCAAAACTCGATCATTAGAACTTTTCAACTACGACAAGCCGACTTATAGGAGACGATGCCGCCTACTCGGGGTACCGTACAATTCACATTACCGCAGTCGTAGAGAGGAAGGAGAAAGCTTCAGGCTTTTCCTTTGTTGCAGCCCAACTCTAGCTAGAGCTAGGATGCGGACGCTAAGTAATAAAGAAAGCTTCTACTCTTTTCGGGCTGACTTAAAAGGTTTTAATCAGGATCCCTTCTACGTCTCTCATATTTCCCACAACAGTCATGGTTGTAGAAATTTGTGGCATCAAAATGGCACCCTAGAGAGTTAATTGGGCTTCTCGGAGCGGGCACTAATACCTACCTACTTACTTAACAGAACTAAATAATTTTTTTTTCCCTGAGTGCCCAAAAACATATGAACATCGGACAAACAAGGAAATAGGCCACTATATACTTCACGGAACACTTAACGGAAGTGAGAACAGCGAAGAAAAGCAATATAAAAGTTACAAAATCCATGATGACCAAGCATATGCTAGAGGGGGGACACCGAATAGACATCAACAATGTGGAGGGAACCAATAGATACTATCCCCTATTTAGATTCACTTGATTAAGTATGTGTAAATGCTGTCAACGTCGATTCTACTTCTCCGCCTCAAAAATCTACAGAAAATTATATATTTCGATGTCGGCGTGCACTCAATTTCCACTGAAATTTATTTATACTTACGTTCGGAACAGGTATGTGTGAAATAACAGCAGTTGCAGGAAACGAAGGTGCAAGGACAGGTTGCATTGGGATGGCGGCAAGATACTGTGGGGGTTCAAGAAACGGTGGTCCCAACACTGCGGGTGCAGGTAAACTTCGGGTTTGGAGTTGTGCCATTTGTGGGCTACCCATTTGGGTTGGCATGTGACTAGATAAAGTTTGAATTTGATGCTGAGGCGTCAGTTTCTGTTGGTTCTGTGACGGAGGCCGCATTCGAGATCTCTGCAAAAGGGACCGATTGGTAAATACAAATTACTACTCATAGCTTGAAAATTATTTACCGAGCTGTATTGTGTCACCACCGAATCTGCTGAAATCGATGTTGAATCCGACCCGTTGCCCTGATAGTTTGAATGTCTGGTGCGGCTTTTCACACTTGGTGAACCACCGAAACGAGATGCTCGCGAGCTTTTCGAACTCCAGGAAGAATTTGGGATCATTGACGATGTGGTTTGCATTTGCTTTTCGATGCTATCAACGTCTTCTATTTCCTTATTGCTAGCCGCTGATATACTTCCTAAATTATTCCCTGTATTGTTGTTTCGTGAAGATTTCATGACGTCTGCATGGCTGACCACGCGATGGGTACAGACAACAAACTCAGGTTTAGAATTCCACTGATGATAAGTGATATAGAAACGAGTTTGCAACCATATCCATTGTTGTCCTTTAGTTAAAAATCGATAGTAGCAGGATTTTCCTTCTCCCTTTTGCATTACTAAAAATACGGAATATCATCTATTAGAACTTCATATCTTTCAGTACTATTTGAAATAAATATATTTTTGAAATCGAGAACTCAAAAATAACTTAGTGATTAAAGGAGCGTAAGGACATTATGTGGCTCTGATGCCTATGTCCTTAGAAATATGTAAGACTGAAATTTTGTCGCCTATCGTTTTGAGACGGTTATAATTCATCACAAGTTATTCTTGCGTTTGATACGCATGACTGATTTTTTTTTGTCATAAATCGCAATCTACCTTCAATGAACCTTCTTGTTTGACGACATCACAACAGTCTAAATTATGAAAAGATGTTTATTTGCAACAGGAAATAAATTTCCTAACGCTCCTCCCAAAGTGTTCAATTGACTTTTTTGAACTTACATGCTTCATGGCATAGCACCACCTTCTCCAAATCATCGAAATGGTAATAATCGTAACCCGAAGTTCCCAGCACTTCGAATGGCAAATAACCGATTATCGGTGGGGCTCGATGATCTAAAAATAAAAATTTCCACTCCAAACTGTGTCTCGATGTGAATTCACTTTTCGATGAGTCAACAATGGACATTTCGCGGATCAATTGAGGTGTCTGAATACGCCCAGTTCCCACAAATATGAGCCTTGTGTCGGTTTCACCACTGTAACAACTCGAACGAGTATTTGGTAACATGTTATCGAGGTCTACATCGCTCCCTGAAAAGTAAACCGCTAGTGACGAATTCATAGGGGGAGTAAATTTCAAAAGTATACTCACTAAAATAACCAACAAATTGTACTAATTCATAGGAATCCTCACGG
Organism: Hermetia illucens; assembly: GCF_905115235.1. Classification (NCBI taxonomy): domain Eukaryota; kingdom Metazoa; phylum Arthropoda; class Insecta; order Diptera; family Stratiomyidae; genus Hermetia; species Hermetia illucens. The sequence goes on along the minus strand of NC_051850.1, from coordinate 128,689,857 downwards.
TAATCCAAACCTCCACGTTTGAGGTAACATGTAAAGTTGACTTGGTTCTCGCGAGTTAGACCATTTTGCAACGGTTCGATTACAGATACAGGATTAAGCAGAATATTATACAGTTTGGAGTGATCTTCCTCGTACGCTAAGTCGTAGATAGTCATGTTCAGGAGATCGCTCTGAAATAAGATTGAAATAAAATGGATAACATTGGCTGCTTTTTGGATACGAATGGTAATTTTGATTGTGCGCTACTTTACCGCGGCAGTCTTACCGGCAAATGTCCTAATAGAGATGTTATACTTTCAGACGCATAAAATATCCGTCCCGAAGTTGAAAAGACCATTATGAATCCATCTAAAGCTTCCAAAATTAAATGTGTGAACTCCTCATTTGATAGAAATGAAGGCTTCCAGTCTTCTTGAATTTCATGCACCCTAGATCTAACTGCTACTTCTAGAAGAATCAATAAGACATTTTTCTTGGATTATTGGGTTATTGGAGATTACAATGGAGCAAAAATTAAATCCTTCTTACTCAATAATGGTATACTATCTAGATTTATACTTTTCCACATTTTGTATGGAATCTCTCTTACCATTATGATGCTTGAGGAATGCTATTGTCGATTTCAAAACTGTGGACTTATCCATTTTACGGTTAGTGGAAGAAACCATTGAGCTAAGTTCGTTGACCAACAAGTTGAACTGATCCCGCCGTTTCTTCTCGCTAAGGTTGCGAGATTTTCTGTAAAGATGAAGAAATTAATTTTATTTCAGCATGTTAGAGGATCATTAGAATAGTACAAAGCGCAACGTGGCTTCAAATTGTAGTCTTCACCCCTTTTGGTAAAATGAATCATTAGCGGTAGCATATGCGAAATGCTTTTGCAAAAGCAAATCATCTTGGTCGCTAGTATTTTACATGTACCATATATCAAAGGTATTGAAAACCGTACCGAAACGTTTCCTTCTTCAAATTCCTCTAATATTTAACCACTTGCAGACTAATGAAATCAAACAAAGAACAGGATCTAGGCTCTCGCGAAAGGAAGCTTATAGTCTAGAACTAAGTTGCAAAGCCTATCAGAATATCAAAACGTAAATTAAATTTGATATAGGCTGATAAGATCCGGAAGAAATAGTTTTGGACAGTCAGAGTAGTTGCCTCTTATATGGTTGCCATTCAGCCATTGGTGAAGTATAGCGCGTCAACTACACCTCCGCCTCATAGTTCGAGGCTACCTGAATTGCGTTTCAACTCTTCCAGGTTTCCCGAGATGATCGCATTCCTCCTCTACTGTTTTGCACCAAGTGAACTTCGGTGACCCACTTTTCGGCCATCTTGGAAGAGTGGGTTCCACTTCATTGCGTAGCAATGCAGATGTTGTCCCTCTTCAGTGTGTGGCCTATCCGTTGTCACGTTTGCTTTCCGATCACATCGTACACGGGAGATAGGTTTGTGCATCGACCAAGTTCTTCGCCTGAATTACACAAAAATCTCAAATTGATCTTTGTGTTCAGATGTCTGCATTTCCACATTTTAGAGAAGGCAGTTCGCTACACCGCCGGCAGAAACCACGATTCCAAGGTATACAAATTAATCGACTTCTTCGATGCTCTGCCCATTAAAGCAGATATTTAGAATGCAATAACCCATCAGAATGAGGGCTTTGGTTTTATTGGTGTTTATCCTCAGTCAAACTCTACTTACCTCTCTTTCCAAATACAGAGCCATTTGGTCAACGTTCTTGAAGCGGTGCAGTGTAGACGAATATCATCAGCGTAGTCAGAAAGGTCCATTAAAAACGTCAAGTCCTATGAACAGGGCAATATGAAGAAAATTACCGATCACAAGAAGAAATAATATGGGTGACAAGATGCAACTTTGGTGGGATAACCTTTTGACCTCAAATTGCTATGCAACATGTGACATTTTGCGCCATCATATGTCGTCTTGATAACAGCTCATTTGACTGGAACGCCCCCTCCCTTCATAGAGCACACGAGATACACTCCCTATTTATGATGTCGGAAGCTTTCTGAATATAAATATGGAGCAGGAGCAAATGATCGATAGGGTGTTGATATGACCAATGCAGGGCGATCCGGAGCGGAAACCAGCCTGTTCTTTGTCAATCAAACTTTCAAGATGTTTTTGATGCGGTCCAGGATTTGTTTAGGTATTTTCTTTGCAAGGCCAGGGAGCGCAGATACCTGGCGCATTGTCACACTCACAATGGATGCCCGTTCGTGGAATCTTAACGATCATCTCTTCCTTGTACTCTCTGGGAAAGGTCTCATATTCCTAGAATTTCCGTACGGAAAGAGGAATCAGATCTGCGGAAATCATAGGTGCAGCGATAAATAGCTAAATACAGTGGCTTTACTACGCTTCAGTGCACGGATGGCCGAGATGATTTTTCTTCTGCTTGGAGGCAGTTGTATTAGCATACTATACACAGAGATAGAACTTCGCTGGATATGATATTGTTAAGAATCAGGGTAAATTGTTTTTTCCACCTTTTCAGCTGTTCGCTATCATGGATGAAGCATTTTCTTATATTAATACCGGAAGTCTGGTTGGTGCATAGTAATGTGACATTGTGATGCTCTTTAACCTAGATCAGAATTTTGCAGTCAGAAACAATCCGACAATGGATTCGCATCAACTACCACTCGGCTTTCCAAAGTACAAAGGCACATTATAGCCAGAGGGAGAGAACTAGTCTCCATACTTCTCTTACTCCAAAATGTCTAGCTGATGTCGTTGGAATTCTCAGTCGAGCTGGAAAGACGAGCATTCTGGGGACCCCCGCTGCCATTGTCGAGGAACTTGCGTACATTTCAGTTATAGTTAGTCTTCGATGGTCGAAGGTCTTCGGCATGGGCTCCTATCCGAGGCGTTGTTGACTTTTCAATAGCAATAGAATATTGAAATTCGCAGGTTTTTAGTATACAAATTCCTTTTCCTTTTAGTCGTCTTTTACGACAAGTAGGTAAGACTTCGAGTTTAGTCGTAAGCCCCAACTCACGGGGTAACATCAATTTCAGTTATAATAAAATATAAATATTTTGCGGTACTGTTCAAATAACTTATATTTAATTTATTTTTATATATTTATCTTTCAGATTTCACCAGAACCTTTATCAAATGGATTTGATTCTATTATAGATGTCATGTCAACGGTGGCGCTATTAATTCAGTGAGGACCAGAAAATGTAGACAAATTTAGGAATTAATTAGAACAAGACTTCGTAAGGTTCCTATGTAAAAGTAGTAAACTAATAACAACCATCTTCTTTTTCTTCAAGTTTTGCCCCGTTCACAAGCGGGGTCGGCTCGTCGTCAACGATTTTGCCACTTGGCTCTATCGAATGCCTGATCTGGGTGCAATCTCGGGGATTTTAAATCATCATCTAGTGTACCAAACCACCGTTGTTTCGACTTACCTTTTGGTCGTTTACCATGTTCAGACCAATCTTGCCAAGTGAATTCCCGTTAGCACGAATTGCGTGACCATAAGATCGAAGACGCCTCTCTCGCAATTTTTCCACGATCGATGCAACTCCATAAAAATCGCGAATATCCTCATCTCGGATCAAAACGTGTCACACCACTAGTCCAACGCAACATATTCGTCTCCATTACCGCAAGACTAATTACAACCATCATCATTAAAAGCGTAAAAGCTGGTAATCGGTCTAAATTAGCGAGGAACTAAAATCACCCTGGAATTTAGCCTAGGTGGCGTTCCGCAGTGGCGCAAATATTCTGCCGATAATTGTCCTTGCCAACACGATTTAGAACTTTGCATTTTATCATCTGATATTGAAATTTTATTTTAGATGAATTTGAATGGTATCAAAGTAGTTGTTTCTTAATTTCATTGTTCTTAATAGACCCATGCATGCTAGATTTTTCGAATGTGATACTCTTTTTAAGTATGCGGCAGATTATGCTACATTTCCATCATCAGGGATTGATTCGTTGTCCCAGACCTTGAGCAGAAGCTTAAGAATTGTTTGGTGTAGTTTGCCGCCTAAAGATTTAACTATTTAGTTCGGCTGTAATTCCATCGGCTCCTCGCTGCTTGTTATTATAAAGCCGATAAGCTCACCATCGTGGTGCCGATGTGTCTCGCATTGTTTTCATCTGGGTGAGTTTGATCAACTTTATATTAATTCATTGTTAACGTCTATTGGCAAATGAAGTATGAGCCGTAAATGGAGGGGAGGGGCTTCAGCCATGATGAATTTTAAGTCGTCGTTCTATTGGATGAATAGTTGGACCTCATTCATCATCATCAACCGCGTAACAATCGGTATCCGGTCTAGACCTGCCTTAATAAGAAACTCCAGACATCCTTCTTTCGATATCCCTAAAAGGCGTCTTGACCTACGCCATCGTTACCCATCAAGCAGTGTCTGGCTTGTCCCCTTTTTCTACCATAGATATTGCCCATAGAGATTATCCGGGCTGGAAACATCCAAACGGATTAAGTGGCTCGCCCACCGCAACCTATTGAGTCAGATTTTATCTACAACCAGACGGTCATGGTATCGCTCATAGAGTTCGTCGTTATGTAGGCTACGGAATCTCATGTAGGCGGCCAAAAATTCTTCGGACGATTCTTCTCTCGAATCCGGCCAAGAGTTCACAATTTTTCTTGCTAAGAACGCAAGTCCCCGAGGAATGCATGAGCACTGGCAAGATCATTGTCTTGTATAGTAAGACCTTTCACCTTATGCTGAGCCAATTTTTGTAAACTGAAATAAACTCTGTTGGCTGCCAGCAAGCGCGAATTTTTTCATCCTAGCTTTTATCGGTTGAGATTTTCGACCCTGGATGCGGTCTTCTATCTTTATTATTCTGGTTTGACCAGTGCAATTCGATGTTGGTGGTTCTTTCGTTTTTAGAGCTGACCTTGTCACCATATATTTTGTCTTGCCTTCATTGATGTGCAGCCCAAGATCTCGCGCCGCCTGCTCGATCTGGATGAAGGCAGTTTGTACGTCTCAGGTCGTCCTTGCCATGCTGCCGATATCACCAGCACGACTTAAAGAGGATCGTGCCTCTCACATTTATCTCAGCATCACGGATCACTTTTTCCAGGTCCAGGTTAAAGAGGACGCATGACAAGACATCCCTTTGTTTTAGACCTTTTTTGATTTCGAATGCTTTCCAGAGTGATCCAGCTGCTTTTGTCTGGCTTCGCGCATTGGCCAGAGTCAGCCTATTCAGTTTCGTGGGGATGCCAAATTCTCTTATGGCCGTGTACAGTTTTACCCTAGCTATGCGATCATAGGCGACCTTAAATTCGATGAAAATATGGTACAAATGATGGCCACATTCCAACAGTTTTTCCATCGTTTGCCGCACAGGGATGCTGCTGATTTGCCTGGAGTTAAGTCTCTTTGGTATGGGCCAATGATGTTCTGGGCATATGGAACTATCCGGCCTAGCAAGAAAGACTCAACAACGGGATACCTTTCTCCACTGCGTGATATCTGCTCTTTTATGTATGGGACAGATTCGCTGTCCCACGCCTTAAGCATCAGTTGATGAACTGCTTGGTGTAATTGGTGCCTCCATATTTAACCGATTCGACTGTAATTCCATCGGCTCCTGTCGACTTATAATTTTGAAGCCAGAGATTTTTAAGAAGAGACTGTTCCTTCTCTACTTGGTGGTAGCATTATTAGTCTTTCGTGTTCATTTGACTGGACATCCATCCTGCCGATATCCTAGTTGTTTAGTAGTTCATCAAAATACTCAACCCATCGCTTCATTATGCCTATTCTGTCGGAAATCAGATTTCCCTCTTTGGCTCGGCAGGATGAGTGTCGAGCTTTATAATGCTTCATTGCAGTGCAGTTGCTCTTTGCACTTTTCGAATTCACACACCTATCGGTTCTCCCAGATTTTTTTTTCGTCTGCGAAATCGCTTCTCCACCCGACGGGGTCCATGATGAGTCCCCGTACGTGCCCAGGTTCTTTGAGAATGCAACGCTACTCGGTATGCAACATTCTTCCGTTCCATTGTTAGCTTACATTCACACTTAGAGCAACCGTTTAAACTTTTTTTTTTGCGACTGGGCCCAAGCACATTTGTGAGCATATTAATGATAACATTCTTCAGTTGATTGTGAAGATCATTTTTTATGGTTCAACCCCTGGATCTCTGTTGATTGCAGTTATTGTGATATCCATTTCCCCCTACCTATATTAAGGAGGGTTGCTTTGTGAATGACTTCATTGTTAACTCTCACCTGATTGTCAAAGGAGATTCTAGCCGGTGTTGTTGTTCGAGCCCGGAGCACCATGCTCACGAGATAGTGATCCGAGTCTTCATTGTTATGTTCCGACATATGTTTTGACATTCGCCAAGGCTGAAAGGTGGCGGCGTTCGATCAACACGTGGTCAATTTGATTGCAAGTGGTCCCCTCTAGACAGGAGTTTCATGTGCATGAGTAACCTCATATTTTTCATTTTGAAAGCCAATAAACCTTATAAACCCTCATCCCTTTGAAAACACAGATTTCAATTCGTTTGTGAGCAATTGATTTATACAACTGATAGTTGAAGCAAAATACTAAACAAATACTGCCTATTTTAGTTGCCTGGCATTAGGTGATAACTCGCAAATGAAATATAACTAGAAACAGATGTCCAAATTAATCAAAAGAAAAAAGACAACTGAAATTCAATAACCATAAACAAGTAAACTATAAGAAACTTCGTTTTCGAAGTTTCGAGGAAGCACAAAAGGAAACAAACAAAATTTTAAAATTCCAAATACCTTGAACGGCACACTGTAGTTTGTAGGTATACTATACCAGAGAAAGGATCAAGATTGTGCTTTTAGGACATAGTGTGATATCTCTTAAAACTATTATACACCAAATATATATAGGAGGCCATAGGACCATGTTGCCCCAAAGATGTCATTTGATCCGGCAACTGGTGGCCTGGTGGTCTAGTCAACTCCTTGCTCGATGACCTATGTTTGTCGACGAATCCACGAATAGCAAACTTTCCACTCTATACTGTTTTTAGTTTATCAATCTGAAGTTTAGGATACTAATCGAACTCACACAACATAAAATCGCCTCAATATCTCCTGTTCCCAGTTCTATTTGCATACATTTCGTTTCGCTTTATCCCGAAACAAACGTTAAAAATGCATTTGCTAATAGTCTCATCAGATCAATGACCGAGCCATGCAATGTATGGCGAAACTAACAACAAAAATTAAAGATTAATGATCATTTTGCAAAATATTTTATAATATAATAATCGTTGGCGCAACAATCAACATTGGATCAGGGCCTTCAAGTGTGTTGGAGCACTTACAGGATTACAGTATATTGTAGGAGCCAATATGGTTAGCATTGCGCTCGCCCGAGATTATTACCCAGATTTGACTCAGGTACTCATTCACAGTTGAGTCGATTGGTATCCGACGTCAAACAACGATACAAATTCCACTACCACCAGTGAGATTTGAACCGCCACCTTCCGTACGACCGCTTTGGGCTCTAACCACTTATCATTTTATAATACAATTGTAAATATTTAAATAGGTTTTCGAAAAATTGAAAAGATGGAAAAATTTTGTGATCCCTTATATTGAGAAAACTTTAGTGCTTTTGATATTATATGATGTAAGAAGGAAATTAGAAGGAGGATAACCGGGGTACTTATGCACCCGCTGCGATGCTGCAGATACTACAACAGCTACCAAAAATTTAAAAAAAAAGTATGTACCTTTAAGGAAAGATAAAGGGTTTGGCAACGCGCTTGGCAGTTTATTTTGTTATTAATTAAAATCAATTAAATATTTTTAAAAACCAATCCAGGGAGGAGCCACCTTCAATTTATTTGTTTTTTAATTTTTTTTTAATTTTAAATGTGAAGTGAATGTGAATGGTTTTATTTAGAAAAGTCTATAGTTTAGAAGAAAATGTCATGATTAGATAAATCAAATAAACAGTACGGCTAGAAGTTTCAATTAAACATAACAAACACATTATTGAATATTTTATACGACATAAAGAAACTGATCAATGCAATGCAAAGCAATAAATCAACCACTTTGTACACATACGCTTCTAATAGAGCGAGAAAAATATATATATGATATAATTTACAAACCTTTTTGAATCATCCTTTTCATCGGTATCATCATCCATTCTTTCGGCTTCAGCAACAGGCCTGTAGCAACAGGTCAAATTGTATAGGCAACAGCGTTCGACTCAGATCTATATGAATTTCCACGTTTGGTAGAAAGTTGAGCTAATGACCAGCAACAGGCAACCCCTGCCAGGAGCTGCAACGCAAGTGCACCCAATTCTATAAAGTTCTATTGATTCAAGCTCTTATGTTTTAATTAACATAAACAGAAATTGATTACTATCAATAAATTCTGCGATATGTTGGTGTTCACTCGCAAATCTCACATTTTACGTGTTCAAAAATATTAACACTAAGCAAAACTTTTCACTATAATAGGAAACGGTTCCGGAATTTACTTTCTTCACCATATTGTTTTTTAGCTATTATAAAACTTTTCAATAAAAGTCAATAATATACTTGAAAAAAAATATGTTTTTCAATTTACTAATTTAAATTCACTTTAATTATTTTTTCTAAGGATTCACTGATTGGAACGATTATATACGTGCCAACGGTCTACGGTGAACCGAACTGTAATTGTATTAAATCGATGCGAAAATTTGATTACAGTTGCGTAACGTTAAAATGCGCAAACTCCCAACTTTGTATAAGAACGGATGAAATCTAGTGTGAGTCGTCAACCCAATACCAGAAGTCCGAGTGGAAATAAACACAACCAGCAGGATACAACTATTGTACGGCCAGGAGCAGCTACTCAATGTATGTTAGATATTTGCAACTCGTAACAGGTGGGAGACGAATACGAAAAAATATATCGTAGTCATGGCAGCCGATTTCCCGACGGGTATCTTTCCGCAAATCGACGTTGAGAAGTGAATCGTCCAAATTTATCGTCAGGAGAAAGAAGAAAGGAATTGGAATATAAGCTTGCCTGATTTAAAACATTTCGTGAATATAACCATGTATGGCATCCTGGTTTGTGTTATTTATTATAATGACTGGTTGCCTACAAAAAAAATCGTGGATCTACCAATTTTTGCAGGCAGTTGATAAAATTTGAATAACTAAACTCCTAAGGACTAGATTTCTGCCAAGAATATATGAACGGCAGTTTTCCACTTCCTTTGGAGAGAGAGCCTTTGTAATGTTACTTTATTGATAGTTCAGGCTTGATAGATGGATAGATGGATAGATACCTGAGTCTTACCACTGTAACGAAAATAGGACACGTTTATTAATTCTAAAAGTTTATTTTTCACACTTTGAATATATTTTTCCATTCAATGTACAAAGAGAAAACTGGGCGTAGAGTAAAATCATCTTTAGGTATATTCCAATTTCCAGTAATTGATTTCTGTCAAATTAGATATCAATTACATACTACTAACCTGAAATGAAATCTCACCTTTCACCTACGTCCTAATGACTAATTGATCGATCGAAAAAAAAATTAACGACGAAAGATTTATCTGAGGCTTTTGTATATGGAAATCTTTGCAATGCAGGATCATAATACATTTGCAAAATTCCTAATTTTGTTTATTTCACTTCTGAAATGATGACTCTACCTATTCACCATACAGTAGAATCCGGATAGAACGACTTTGAAAGGACCGGCGAAATCTGGTCGCGCTAACCGAACGGCGCACAAAGCGACTGCATAAATCAAGCTTGCTATGGGTGTGGGAACATGGTTTCTGTTTGGGACATCCGGAATAACCAAGGGATGCAAATGTGCTGTCCTTGGGTTCAAGAGGTCTTGAGAATACTGCACTCTTCTTGTTTTTATTTGAGTCGCGACCCTAATGATTTTGCCATTCTATGTAAACACAAAACCTTATTAAAATCGGTTTACTGTCTGTCTGTCTGTCCGTCACACGCATTTTTATCAGAGACGGTTATAGCGATTGACACCAAATTTGATAGAACGGTGGGAACTGTGAACGCTCACGCATACAGTGAGTTACAATCGTTTTGCGTCGAATTTAAGAGGGTGAGTCCCCAAAGATGCAAAAGGAGGATGTAAATTTTTTTTTCAACAAATATAATCTTGTGGGGTATCAAATTAAAGGTCTCGATTGGTACTTTTCAAAGTTAGTTTTGGCATTTGTTAGAAAGGTGGGGAGTGGGGAGGGGTTGAAAGTGATCATTTCTTCAAGGGGGCCATTCTCAGAAACTACCCAACTGGAAAATCAGAAAAAAATCAGGAGGCTGCCACTATATGGTGCCTGGTCTCCGAAATGCCTTCCATACCGATATCTGTTCAAATAAAGCTAATAATAGTATATTACTATACTTTTTAGTAATTGGGTGCAAAACCCCCTTAAGTTCACCCTAGCACCACGTGCAGTAATATAGGCTATAATATAGAGCATGATCTTACCAAGTTTCGTGGAAATCGCACTATTACTAACAAAGTTATAATACATCAAAGTTGTTGCTTCTTTGCAAATTCAAGACTTTGATAAGCCTCATATAATCTTCTCCCGTTCACAAACGAGGTCGGCTCGTCGTGATCGGCTTCGCCATTTGGCTCTGTCGAATGCCTGATCTGGGTGCAATCTCGAGGCTTTTAAACCCCCAGACCAATCTTGGCAAGTGAATCCTCGTTGGCACGAATTGCGTGACCATACCACGAAGACGTCTCTCTCGCAACTTTTCCACGATCGGTGCAACCCCATAACGATCCCGGATATCCTCATTTGGATGTGATCTTCGTTTCCATTACCGCAAGACGCCGTTCATCGTCTTTTATAGTCGGCTAACACTCAGAACCATAGAGAGCGACTGGACGGACGACATTGCTGTAAATTTTAGATTTGAGACGTTCGTTCATACGTCGATCACAAAGAACACCAGTTGTGGAACGCCACTTCTTCCAGGTTGCGTTAATGCGTGAAGCGATTTCATAACGCAGTTCTCCATTGGCTGATAGCGTTGACCCGAGGTATTTAAATCGCTCAGTTCTGGGCAGATCACTGCCACTGACATTGATTTTGCCTGTTTCATGGGGATTGGTCGTCAAAAACTCAGTTTTGTTTAAATTCAATCTGAGACCGTGTTGCATGAGGCGATCATTCCACTACTGAACAAGTTGCTCGATATCATTTTTGCTATCAGATGCTAGGAAAACATCATCTGCATAAAGCAGTGTGTAGGGCGCTAGACGTTGGATATCCCGTGTGACGGTGTCCATAACAAGAACAAAGAGGAGTGGTGAGAGGGCACTTCCTTGATGAACACCAAAAGAGACACGAAGCGGTTTTGATACACCCGCCATACTTCGAACTTCACTTTTCGGATCGTGGTAGAGCAATTGAACCCAGCGCACGAGTTCTTCTGGCACGAAGTGTTGTCGTAAAGCATACCAGATGAGTTCGTGTGGTACACGGTCAAACGCTTTCTCTAGATCCAGAAAGGCAATGTAAAGAGGGCGATGCTTTTCACGGTGTTTCTCCGTGAGTAACCACGCAGCGTGTATTGCGCCAGTAGTTCAGCAGTTCTTGACAAATCCGGCTTGATCCACGGTTATTTCGCGAATACGGTTGTCAAGAATACGTTCAAAAATCTTCTTGGTACTTTCTTGCCAATCAGATGGTGTTCTTCCTTCCTGGATAACCCGGTTAAAGAATTCACTGAGCCACAGTGTTGAGTCCCAGCTCTTCGCTTTCCAGAGCTCAGATGCGATGTCGTCAGGTCCTGTTGCGTTCCCCGATTTCATTTGTTTTATTGCCTCCTCGACTTCAGTTGCGCTGACTGGTGGAACTGCTCCAAATGTCGGCAATGATTGTGGAAGTGAAGGATGAGCAAATTCTTCAGTTGAAATCTGCTCGGAGTATTCTCGCCATCTATCCGTTGCGGCTCGACGGTTGGTAAGCAAAGTACCGTTCTTGTCATTAACGCAACAGAAGTGTTCGATATCCTGTGTGCGTTAATTGCGGCTTTTAGCAAGTCGATACAGATCTCTCTCGTCATCCCGAGTGTCCAGTTTATCGTAAAGATTTTTGAAATGGTTCGCTCGGGTGACAGCGACCGCTTTCTTTGCTTCCCGGTTGGCATTCTTATAAATTTGCCAATTGGCAGGCGTTTTATCGTCGGGAAATTTGTGGTAGAGGCGTTTCTTTTCACGGACCTTCATTTCAACATCATCATTCCAAAGCCAAGTATCTCGGCTGATGTACCGCTTACCCGGCTTGGTGACCCTGAGGGTTGCAGAGGCCGCTTTGTGGATCGTGTTTTTCATTTGGTTCCATGATTCTACCACATTCGTAATGGTCGGCAATCATGTGAGTGAGACCGTTTCTTCTTTCTTCTCACCAAATCGCCACCATTTAATGCACGGGCCAGTGCGTTCCTCACGCTGTTTTATCGGTAGCTTAATTCGCAGGACGGCAATCAATGGCCGATGTTGAGGTGCGATGGTCTCATAGGGAACGACTTTGCAATCAGTGACAGTGGTAAAATGTTGGCGTCCTATGAGGATATAGTCGATTTTCATTTTACTGTTCCCACTATAAAATGTAGGAAGATGAGACAATCATTTGATGAACCATGTATTCATAAGTACAAGGCCATGTGTGTTCGCAAAATCGATTGTACGCTCGAAACCCTCATTGCGCGCTCCGAACCCCTTTCCCCCATGGCACCTGTTACCGTCTGCCTTTTCACCCACATGACCTTTAAGGTCGCCGGCAATGATTATATAATCGTCAGCAGGCACGTGACGAGTATTTTCATCGAGAAGTTGGCAAAAGGCATCTTTCTCGGCATCATGTCGACCTGTCTGTGGTGCATACGCGGTGAAGAAGTGAATAGTGCGATCAGCTGATATAATGGTGATCTTCATCAGCGGATCATCAAATCGTTCGACTTTTTTAATGGCATCATGGAAACCCTCTAAGATGGCAATGCCAACACCATATTGAATGTGTGGGTTACCAAAATAGAGAAGTTTGTAGCCACTTTTACCGCGTTCGCGTTCAATGTCGCAGCTTTTGGCACCAGACCATCGGGTTTCTTGCAGAGCGCAGATATCAATGCGCCTTTTCCAAAGGGCTCTTGCGAGTTCCTCGGTCTTTCCAGTTAGGGTACCAACATTTAGCGTGCAGACACGTATTTGTTTTGTTCGTTGTGTGCGGACTAACTTGCTTACGTTCTGACGCCGTCCATGCGTCAAGAACCCTTGCCCATTTCTCGACAGGACCGGGGCCCGTCCTGCAGCGTCGACTGAGGTGAACGCCCTAGCATTTCTCCGAGGCTTGTGACTCAATCCGATCATCATGTTTGTAACGACATTAGATGCATTTTCTTGGTCGACCTGTCGCGGGGCCTGTCACCAGGAAAGATCAGGTAGGTTTTAGCATAGTAGAATAACTCCAACTATACTCTATTTATCTCTTTCCCTGATCTCAGCATTTTATTTTTGTTTTACTGAGGATAGTACAGAGTACGTTGCCTCAAACCCTCCTCCTTTATCTGGACTTGGGACCAGCATACTATGTTAATAGCATGGCATATATTACGTGCTACGTATTAAGAAATACACAAAACCTTTCGTACCTGAAGGGTCTAGCTTCCGGTTTCCCGACTTGTTTTTATAGGTATTTCCTATGAAAATGAAACCACTATTGACACGCGTATTTATAGAAAATCTTAATGAAAATTGACCATTGCGCATACATATGTATCCGTCTTTTATAAATCAGAGAAAGAATTGTGTATTTTTTTATAAATCCATTAAGTATGTATTTATTGTCTTGAAACGTCTGTAATTTTCATTTGTTTGTAACCGATTTGTGTTCTATAGTGTCATATTTTCTAATAACATCATCATCAAAGTTAGTTTGAACAAAGATGTTGAGTGTTTCTGCAGTCTCCAGAGCTTCAGGCGCAGTGGGAGTCCAAACACTGCGCACGGTTTCGTCATTATCAACGTCACCACATATCTTGCCCGTTGGCGATAATATTTTGCTTAATATCAGTTTCTTCGTATGTGGTAACAGCGTCATCGATACACGCATATTCATCAAAGTCCTCGTATCTTATGAGTAACTGATTACCAAGAGCTAAAGGTACGTCTTCTTTGTCAAAGTCACTTGCATTTGGGGTCATATGCAGACTACCGTGTCTAGCACAAATCGGTCGCGTTGAACCATTAAAAATAGTCCTTCGCACCTGGTTCACCTCATCGATGCGTTCAGATTTTCATCTTGACGCAGATTCTTCACATATTCGATTGAAAACTAATTCTGTTCATAATGGCGGAATTCAGTCCTTAGTTGAGAGTTGGGCGGTTCGTTTCGACCGGCACTGTTGACACTAGTCACAAAGAAAAGCATATGTCTCATGTGAAAAGCACTCTCAAGCAGACCGCTTCTAAGCAAACCAGAACCCTCGGATTCTGCTTATGGAAAGGAATGTATAAGGTAATTATATTCGAGGGTAATCCTATGAGGCGGCTTTCCGATATCCTCAATTCCTCTATGTCGACGTTAATCCATTAACCGACGATAAACAGAAAAGGATACGAATAACATGGAGTTGAATCCCTCTTAGCCGTGAAGTGGTTTTGGGAGACCCACTCATCGGCCATTTTGGGGGGAGTGGATTCCATTCCATATCGTAGCCAGCAATTCATTTGTCGACTCTCCTTAATGTGCGACCTATTCATTGCCACTTCCGCCTTCCGATCACATTGCCTACAGGTGCGAGGCCTGTGTGCCGATCACGTTTTTCGTTTATGATAACATCAGGAAAGCGTACTCCGATGATGCATTGCGAAGGCCTGGAAGCTTGGAGTGACAGTGGGGGTCATTTTCCATGTGCTCCTCCTACTTAGCAGCACAGAACATTTTCAACTTGATCTTGGTGTTGAGATAATTGCATTTCCAGATTTTAGATAATGCAGCGGAAGCGTTGCGCAACATCCCGTTCGGCACCACCGTCGGCGCAAAAGTGAAGCAAGACGTTATCGAGAACACCATTAATGAAGGCGGAAAATTATGGGCTCAAAGGAAGTCGCCGACCGGCGAAGTCGATTTCGACATCCACTTCATTTGTAGGAAATATTAAAAAACCATTCAGAAGTAGCTCGTCAATTCTTCGAGCGAAAAATAAAAAGCAGGAGGGCACATTAAATGCAAAGGGCAACGGTGTGTTTAGAAGGAGTAATCAGACCAAGGATCATAGAGAACGGAGTCCTGACCCGAAGGCCCTACTTTTCAAGTAGTTTGGAGCTAAAATAGGTGCGCTGTTCGAGTTTAGTAAGGACAAGCACAGCGTGCAAGCATGGGAAGAGCCGTTAGAGTACTGGATAATAGGTTCCAGAGGAAGCAACAAGGAAAAGGCGAAACCTGTCGTTTCAGTGTTACAGGCAGTCTAATTGGCGATTCCCATGATAATCACCGGGTGATTAAGGGGAATAAAGGTAAGCTAGCAGTTCCGATGATTGAAACTCAGAGTACAGATGGTAAAAATTGAAGCGAAACCTAGGGAGGAGGAAAATGATGAGTGGTATAAGGTCAATATCAAAAAGCGCGAATTCGCCCACGAGCAATTTCTAATAAGGTCAATTTGTCGTACGTTAACACTCGAACAGTCCGCCACCAAACCAGGCAAACAGCTCAAAGAGAGGTAGAAGCTAGCGAAAATTTCAAGCTAGCTTTGCAGAGAATCTAGAGAGAACGTTTTAAGGAGCTATGCTACGATACATGGGGAACGCAAACCGAATTGTGATTATGCAACTTTGAAGTCAGTCACATCCACAGATTACGTGCCCTACCTTTCTTTTGGGTATCATCCAAGAGTTATTATCTTGGTGGAGAGGGATATGTCCTTTAAGATGGAAGCGCAGAAGTTAGTAGTTGTAGTTAGTAGTAGTATCTTTCGAGCGGATTTTAACGGAATTTGATGAAGTCGAGGAAGCAATAAAATAAATGAATCGGGGGAAGGAACGGAACTCCACGACATCGCGCATGGGCTCTGGAAAGCAAAGAACTGGGGCTTAACAGGTATAAAGGCATAATCAATTCTAATATGGAAAAGAAAGGCCGCCCAGTGGAAGGTATTGTTACGTTATTTGCTTTATTTAAACTTGTATCACTGGATTGCGTAGCACTAGACAAAGACCCGTTCTATAGCTTTAATATAAGCGTTTATTTTACACTAATTATACAACCATACTGCGCAATTAATTATAGAACAATTATTTCAATCGGTACAATTCGAAGCGGGGGGGGGGCCATCAAAAACTGCATAACTACTCACTTAATGCACATTTCGCGGTTACTCATGCGGAAACGCTGCGAAAGGCATTTTATGGCCGGTAAATCAAAAGCGCTTCATGCTTCTGTTGGTGTTCAGCAAGGAAACGTCCTCTCACCACTCCTCCTTGTTCTTGTCATAGACACTATCAAGCGCTTAGCGTCTCAAAGCAAAATTGACCTCTACGTGCGAAAATGGAGCGATCCTCTCATGCAACCTACTTTGCATTCTTTAATCTGTAGCGTAACACACCAAAAGGACATCCGCGATCGATATAAAGTTATACTGATTGTGAAAAATATACGAGAGAGACGTTTCGATGGCATAGACATGCAATTCGCAGTGACGAGAACCAACTTGCCAAAATTGGTTTGAGCAGTGAAGTCGATGGGAAACGTTCAAGACCAACCAAAACCACAATCACTTCGTACACTGATCTCGCTTCTGAACAAAGACTAACGAAGAAGAACGAGAAGATTAAGGTATCTGAATGTAATGTGTTTCCAACGATTAATATCTGAAATAATAAAAAAACTTGTTGTTCCTTTTCCGTTGATATTTACTCTTGTCCAAGTCCTTGTTAGCATTGTTGAAGGGAACAAGTGGTTCCCGAAATATCGATATTTGCCAGAATAAATATCAACACCAACGAAAAAGAGAAACCAATTTTTTTATTTTCTCAAGAGTAAGGTAATATTACAAAAGTAGTTACATCCTAGTAATTTCTGAAAATATAAGTCTTCGAGGGTATATGCTGAAAGTTCGAGCTTTCTTATTACCCGCCTTTTGGATCTTAATGTTGTTGGATCTTAAGTGGGGTAAATATTGTTAGCGGTTCTGAAAAAGTTGACTTATTCTTATTGGTAAAAATATGTGAATAACATAAGTACTGGGGAGTTCTTACAAATAACAGACAAAATGGCGGCTACCCAGTGTTTTTGCAGAGATGTTTTTTTAATCATAGCTGGCCCAATGGCCGGGCCCATAACTGCAACAATCTCAAA
Organism: Hermetia illucens; assembly: GCF_905115235.1. Taxonomy (NCBI): domain Eukaryota; kingdom Metazoa; phylum Arthropoda; class Insecta; order Diptera; family Stratiomyidae; genus Hermetia; species Hermetia illucens. The sequence continues at coordinate 128,672,460 of NC_051850.1, read as the reverse complement.
GATTCAGTAATGAAACGAAAACGATTAGGTATCGTAATGGTTTCAGTACTATGTACAATTTTCTCCTTAAGTTGATTTTTCTTATTAAATTTAAATAAATAAAAAAGTTCGAAAATTATTAATAAAAAATTTTCCAGGTACCATGCAAAAAGTACTATGTACTGCCGTGGAGCCAAAAGAACACAGATGTCGGTCCGGCTAACTCGAAATTGAGAGCGGCAGATCCGCTTTCGCTGCCCTGTTTCGCATCTGGAAAGACAGTTATTTCAACACCAAGGTCAAGTTGAATCTCTTCTGTGCTAGGGTTCTTTCCGTGTTGCTATATGGGAGAAGCAGTTGGAAAGTGAACTTCACTATTATCCAAAAGCTCTAAGTCTTCATCAATACCTGTCTGCGTTATATCATCGAAGTGCGCTGGCCTAGCATTATCTTAAACGAAGAACGTGGTTCGCGCAGGCCTAGCGCTGGTACGTACTGTGATCGAAAGGCGGACGTGGCAGTGGATTGGTCACACTTTAAGGAGGGGTGAGAATCGCTTTGCGAGCTACGCCATGCAATGGAATGGATCCATTCTCCCAAGATGGCCGACGAGTGTGACCCCCCAAGAGCACGTGGCGTTGAACAGTAGAGAAGGAGTGCGAGCGTCTCGGGATGACATGGAGGGTGCTGAAGAGTATTTCAGGTAAGCGTAAACGATGGCTCTTAGTGTGGCTGAGGCGCTATAACACACCAAAGAGTGAATGGGAATAATATAACTTAAAATTTGTTGTTTTTAGAAAAACCAGTTTAAAGTTTTAAGCGCGTAAATTGCACTCACATGGAGCAATGAAAGGGAGCGAGAAATTTGAGCTGTTTCAAATTTCCTTCGTGTGTGAAACTTTGGTATGTGATTCTTAAGATATTAAAGTATAGTTTAAACGCAGCAAAAATGTCAAGCTCCGGAAAGTTGTATCGCGGCTTTTTCCCTTAAGCTTTCGGATTATTATTAGATTTTGACCTGTACATGTGTGTGTGGAGGAGGAGAAGCCTTTTATAGTCTCTGAGAGCTCAGAGCGTGTTGGCTCATCGTACTCGACTAAAACGTCTAAGGGAGTATCCCAAATTCGATTATGTATTGCACGATTTCCGTTAATGGATGTGATGCTATCCGTCGCAACTGGAGCGCATCAGCACCAAAGATCTGATGTCTGATGCGACCATAGGTGAGGCATTCACACAGAAAATGGCCCGTGGATTCTTATTACAATAGGGGCATATATTATCTTGTACAATTTCTATTCTGAAGATATTCCCAGCAAGTGAATGATGGCCTGTCAGAATGCCCACAATATTTCTACAAGTCTTCCTGCTTTACTAAAGGATAAACTGTGGAGGATGCCTGTAAGGCTCTGATAGGAAAAGTTTGCTATGTCTAGCGAAGTTTCAGCTCTGCTGTTGCTCTGGGCCGATGTTACTGATACTTTAATTGCTGGTTCCGGTCCCGGCATAGGGAAATTGAACCAACTTTTGTCAAGTCATCCAAGATTTCATTTCATGAGACTATGCTAGTACTATACTACTTTTATCACCATCATCAACGGCGCAACAACCGGTATCCAGTCTAAGAATGCCTTAAGAAGGAACTCTAGACATCCCGGTTTTGCGCCGAGTACTACTAGGTGGTCAAAGGGTAGTATAGGTCCCAGGGCGAAACGTGAATTGGTACCCACGATGGAGCCTAATACCTGGGAAATGCCTGCTGAACCAACACCATTAGCTCTACTACCAAACCCTATCTCCACCTCCACGTGGTGACCGGGGGGGGGGAGCTCTTTCGTAACGAAAAGCTGCAGACGAAGAAGGATGAAGGCGAGTCTCCCGCGCCTAAAAACGGGACAAACTGTACCAATTGGTCCTCCAGGTTGGGGATTGGGTAGGGCTGACAACCCTACACGGAAAACCGATGTTACGGAGCCACGAAAGGAGCCTCGGACAGGATGGACTTTACAACGACGAACCCGGCAACGACAACGGATTAACGATTTGTGCATTTTCTCACGGAACGTGCGATTCCTGTACTACTTTTAAGAATTGAAATATATTTGAAGCTATACACTCAAATAATGAACACTTATTCCAACCAAATAAAAATGGATACATTTTGTTGGTCGGTCTGTCGTGGTACCTCTCACAAGAGAGAGAGAAATAACTCCATATATGCTTTATTTATCTCTTTTCTTGATATCAGCATTTTATTTTCGTTTTACTGAGAATAGTACAAATTACAGATACGTTGAACGCACGCAACGCAACCTATAAAGAGTTCGAGACCACTTGATTCTGCTACCAGATCCCATAGTTCTTGCGTCGGTAGAGGACATAAAGGATCATAGAGCAAATAAGCCGAGAAGCTTTTCCTCTCGCTTTTAATCAGATATTTTAAGATGACCTAACTAATTGAGTCCTGGGGACGGAACTTTCTCAGGACACAAGCTCTCGGTTTTATTGATGAATGATTTTGGCTCATTTCATCCTTTGCTCTGGAAGGAGGATTAATTCGTTTGGACACTTTTTTCTATGCGTTTCGTTTATACTTTTGGGATCGAAGAGGCACTCGATCACTTGGCAAAATTATATTATAGGGCGCTTAGCTCAAAATTGAAGATATCCACAATTTTGGAAGCGTACCATGGAAGGAAAAATATAGATGCATAAGTGGCTTATCTTCGCTGTCGCGCTTCACAAATTCCTGCAATAGCCTCTTTGGATAACTAACACGTCGAGTCTGACTTAAATTCAACAAACTGCTCATAAATTATTCTAATTTACGGCGATGGATTAGGACTTGGCACTTAATTTCAAAAATAGCTCTACTAATTTTTCAAAGCCACCACTAACATTTATGATCAGAATTTCAATTATTATCTGTTCCACATTTTCCTCCAATTTAAATTCACCCATCTTTACCGTCTGCTTCTAAATACGCTGTCATTGTCAAGTAAGCCTATAGTGTCGACTCGTTAGTGGCTAAGTATGTAAATAATCCATCCCTGAACTTGACAATACATACATAAGTAACGATGCAAAACTTTCAGTTATGAAATTCCACATTGCCGTGGCATTGCTATCATAATCGTAACTTGTTACCTGCCACATGATTGCAAAATTGCATAACACCCCCGCCTGCATTGCCTCCATTGATGTGATGCGATACAGACATTGCCATGTATTGTAGGGTCGCGAGTAAATATATACAAGACACTACCAATATCGTATTAGGTTCACGGAAATCTGCATATTCAGTTGCAATCATGATATGCAGATTTATTCGGTATCGAATGTTTCTGGCTGAAAACGAAATGATTGCAGGCAGATAAAAGTGGTACGCAATAATCCTTTCTTTACTAAAAAAAATGAAATAAAAAATAATAGGAGGAACTCCTAGCAATATCCAAAGTTGGCTACTTCCAGTTTCGAGTAAACGTGTGAACTTTTTCACTACATTCTAAAGAACAGCTCAACAAACACGATCACAAGCGAGAAAAGTTAACGACTTTAACGTTTACCTGTCGTAGGAATCAATACGCGAGTACACACATGAATTACTTAATGATTTCCGCATATTACACAATTTAATGTCTTCTAGTTGTCTCACTTCTGTTGCATCTTTAAAATGGCACTATTTTCCTGCAGTTAATCACTGTATGATTCCTAACTCCCTTTTTTTCGCAGTAGAATTTTCTACTCTGAAAATCACCATTCCATCACTTCACAACACTTTCTTCTCTAATCCCGGAAGGAAGAATTTTCCAAGGAAAAATAATCCAGGAAAATGTCGCGGGAGATTCCTACGTCGCCATATCTGGCACATAGGGTCACATCGCAAAACGTCTGATTGGATAATTTTCAAACCATTTTACGTTAATTCCAGTAATACAAAACCGAAAAAGATAAAAAATGCTTTTAACTTCACAACTTTCAATAAGATTCGCCTACGCGAAAATTCCACTGAATCGATTAAATCCGAACCTTTTATAAGGAAACACCGCAAACAATTACTTGAATATAAAAACTCACAAGAAAATCGGAAAATGAGGCATACGTTTACTGATATTTCTACGGACGACCCGTTCCTACACACGCGATCTGTAAGTACAAACTAAATAACAAGAGAAGTGTTGTAAGTGCCGGAAAATGCATTCAACTAATATGGCTGCAATGCATTAGATAAAAGCTTAGAAAAAAGAAAAACTACATCGATGCACTTCAGTAACCCACAGACCCACAGAGAGCTTATGCCGTTTATAATTCAATACAAAGATAACGGAGTAGACAGTAACTCATATTGAAAATCTAACGCAAATGCATTCTGTTTATACTGAAGTAGTTACAGATTAGTAACAAATAAGCACATACTAGTGTTGTAATTTATATATAAGATGAAAATTGGAGAAAAATCGCAAGCATTTCACAAAATTGCAGAAAATGCATTACAATAAAATAAAATAATAAACATTAAAGATAACCAGCGCGCTAGCCATTTACTCCACGTCAAAAGCAATTTTCAGATATTTGGTTTCTGCATCATTCATGAAGTAACGTCGTAACGAACCAGAAACTATGACTTTTATGAGAAAAGCTACTAGCTTCTTAGATAATCAAATACTCCCAATTATGAGTATCTAAATAGCACAAATGGCTTCCACATAATTATGGAATTAACAAAGACTCATATAACTGGAGAGAGAGAGGCGGTACAAGAACACTTATACTACCAACACCATACGTTTCATGCGGAAATCCACCAATTCCATTACCCTTCCATCTCACCCAGGGTCTGCCTCGTCTTTTTTTCTACCATAGATATTGCCCTTATAGACTTTCCGGACTAGACCATCCTCATCCATACGGATCTAGAGAGAAGGATTTTATACACGACCAGATGGTCGTGCTATCGCTCATAGATTTTGTCGTTATGTAGGCTACGGAACCGTCGATCCTCACGTAGGAGGCCAAAAATTCTTCGCAGGATTCTTTTCTCGAATACAGCCAATAATACGCAATTTTTTTTACTAAGAACCCGGTTGCGAGAGATATAATACCCTTATAATACCCTTATGTGTCCTTACTGGTAAGATCAAAGTCTTTTAAAGTAAGAGCTTTGACCATATGGTGGGACGTTTTGAGCGAAATAGTTTTTGTAAGCTGAAACAGGCTCTGTTGCCAGACAACAAACGTGCGCAGATTTCATCGTCACAGCTGTTATCGATTGTGATATTCGACCCTAGATAGGAGAAGTTATCAACGGTCTCAAAATTGTAGTCTCCTATCTTTTTTTCTTCTCATTTGACCAGTACGATTTGATGTCAGCTGTTTGGTTTTTGGTGCTGACGTTGCCTCCATATATTTCGCCTTGTCTTCATTGATGTAGAGCCCAAGATCTTGCGCCGCCTGCTCCATCTAGATCAGCATCATGGGTCACTTTTCCAGGGCCAGGTTGTCTTAGATCGTTTTTATGTCGAATGGTCTCGAGAGTGATCCTGTTGCTTTTATCTGGCCCTGCACATTGGTCAGTGTGAGCCTAATCAGCCTTATCAGTTTCATCGGGATACCGAATTCTCTCATAGGCGTGTATAGTTTTACCCTGGCTGGAAGATGAAAACACGGTGAAAATGACGGCCATATTCAAACAGTTTTTTCATTGCTTACCGGAGAGAGAAAATCTGATCTATAGCTGGTTTGCTGGAGTGGAGCCTCTTCAGTATGGATCGATGATGTCCTGAGATTATGGGCCTACCCGGGCTAGCAACATAGCGAATAATATCCTACAGATGGTACTCAGCAACGTTGTGGCGGTACAAGCAATTTGCTTGTCGGACCCACACAAGTGTGAATCATGGCGACCATGATATCGAAAAACAATTTTTGACTGCGTAAATTGTTGTCGGTGTCAGTTTCAAACAGAACGAGCCCGAGGAGAAAAGGACTCCTCTCTCCTAATTGTTGATTTAACAATATGCTAATTTTGATTTAATTTAATAATAAAGTTAAATTTAAATATTATAATATAAGTAATATATAATTGCTCCACTGCGTGATACCTCCTTTTTATGTATAGAACAGATAATGCCTCGTTGCTAGTCGTGAGTGTCCCACATCTTGACTATCAGTTGATGAACCACTTGATGTTGTTTTTTGCTGTAATTCTGTCGGCTCCTGGTGACTTATGGTTGTTAAACTGGTGGATTGCACAGGCTGTTTTTTCTATTCTTGATGGTCACAGTATTTGTCCGTCATCTTCAGTTGGCGGGACCTCCAACTCGGCGATGTTTTGGTTGTTGAGCAGCTCATCAAAATACTCAACCCATCGCTCCAATATGCCCATTCTATTCAAAATCAGATTCCCCTCTTTGTCTCCGCAGGATGAGCATCGAGGTGTACAAGGCTTCGTCTTGTTGACTTGTTGGTAAAACTTGTGCGCCTGATGCGGTTGTTCCCTATACTTTTCGAGTTCACAAACCTGCTGGTTCTCCCAGGATTCCTTTTTCGTTCGTGAAGTCGCTTCTCCGTTCGAAATTCTTGGTAGGTTTCTCCGCGTGCCCGCGTTCTTTGAGAATGCAACATTACTCAGTATCCAGCATTCTTCCATTCCGCTGCTAGCTTGTATTTATCGTCAAACCAGCCGTTCCGACTTTTCTTGCGACTGCGGCCGTATCAATGATAACGCTCTTCAGGTGCTTGTGAAGATCATTTGTCCATTTCTCCCTTATAGATGTTACGGAGGGCTTCGTTTCGGATGGCTTCAATATTCGCTCTCACCTGATTGTAGAGGGTGTTGCCATTCTAGCTCGGAGCACAAAGCCAACGAGATAGTGATCCGCGTCTATATGGGGCCCCCTATGCGTTCTGACATTTGTCGAGGCTGAGAGGTGGCAGCGTTCAATCAACCCGTGGTCAATTTGGTTGAAAGTGGCCCCGTCCCCCGTCGAAAGCCCCACGTATGTAGTAGACCGCTTTCCGCGCAAATCAGGTATTTCCAACTACCATTTCGTGTGACTCTGTTAATTGAACAATCCGCAGTCCTTTATCGTTTGTATTTTGATGTAAGCTGTGGGAACCAACGTACTGCTTGAATACGGGCTCCGTCCCTACTTGGCTGTTAAAATCCTCAAGCATGATTTTGATATCACACATGGGACAGGCTTCGAGGGTTCGTTCTACTGCCTCATTGAAAGTGTCCTTCTCCGACTCTGAAATCTCCTCTGTAGGGGCGTTTCCTCTGATACAAAACCTTAAAAAGCCCGCTGGACCCACAGAATCATATGGCGAATATTCCAGAGGACGCAGAACACGTGTTGTTTCCCGAGATTCGCAACCCAGAGAGAGTGGAAGGAGAAGGAGATGCTTTTAGTGGATAAGACTCCCACTTGATCGTGTGGCAAGAGCCAGCGGTAGCTTTAGAAGCTTTTCACCTTCATCGACAAAAAAAAAGACAGACAGACATTGATCCGATTTTAATAAAGTATTTTTTTATAAACAAAACCTTAAAAAGGCCCATTAGATAAGGTCTCTTATTGAAAAACACCACCTCGGTTTTTTTTTAATGTCACTGTATGCCATCTGAAGGAGGATATCATTTAAATCGATAAAATTATAACTTCCAACCGAATGCGAAAAAAGTTCTTTTATTTATTTTTGATCGTTCTTCTTTATCAGATAATAGAAATCATCAACCTTTGACTAACTTTTCGGGGAAATGTATTATTACTTGTTGCATCTTTTCCCAAGGAATATTGAGGTGAAGCGAATGACTGCTATAAATAGTATTTACTGCTGCTCAGGCTAGGGGCCGATCACGGATATTTATTCCACATTTCAATCCTCCCCGTTAGCAAATCAGCACTGTTCTCAGTTTTAAATTCATGAGTTCTTAATTACACGCAATCCAATTTCAGGAAAACATTGAATAAACAAGTCTTACGTTGCATTTCGTCCAAAAACATAATCTCGAAGTCATATGCAAGTTGAGAAGGCCAGCATCCATGACTATATGTGGTGAAAAAAAAATTTGCACACCCCTTTTGCATATATGGAGGCCTCCCTTTAAGCTCGACCTAGAATAATGTAATTTGCTGTATGCGTGTTCCCAGTTTTCCAGCGAATCATGTCAATAGCTACAACGGTTTCCGAGCAAAATGCGTGTGATAGACAGGCAGACAGAGGGGCAGATAGACAGACAGTAAACCAATTTTAATAAGGTTTTGTTTTGTAGAATCCAGAGGACATAATTTATATATAAAACTTCATACAAAGAAAAAACACAAAGAATATTGCCTTTCTCATTAGCATGGCTCAAAATCAGTCTAATAAGGCCTATAGACACTTTACATCTTTGACCTTTGTTACTAGATGAAAGAAGTGGATAGTCCTCACTGAAAAATTACACCATAGTTAACTCAAAAAATCAAGTTAGGATATCGGAAGCTGGGCCCTTTGGGTATAAAGATTTCGTGTTTATCTTCCGTAAGAAACTCTCTATGCACGATTTTCCATTCGTGCATAGCTAAGAATACAAAATATTGCGCCATATTTTTTCCAAACTCCAATATACACATGTGTACATACATATCAACGACATAAGTACTGTGTTCATCTTAAATAAGCAAACATTGTCTATTACTGCATCAATAAATTGATCTAACACATCTTCACGCATTTCCAATTCGTGCTCAAAAGCAAGTGCGTAAATTAATATCTATTGCATTGGGTACAACCCGCAAGCTGTCTACTTCGAGTAATTGACACTGATGTGCAAATAATTAAAAGAAGCAAGATGACGTCATACACGCCTTAGAGGCAATAAATTTATCTGAACTGCGAACTTTCGACTTTCTATAAATTTGCTAATAATAGTTGGAAAGCCTTCAAATCCTTTCAGAATTATGTCCTATATTATCGCCTAATGATACCACATTTTGTACTTCTGAGATGAATTTAAGGGCGTTTTCCGGTAAATTTCTAAGCGGAATGTATTTTGAGGCCTAGATTTAATATAGACGGGTCACTGTGATTTTTTTTTTCAGATTTTTTGGTTGGATAAGTTCTGAGAACGAAACTTGTTTCACTTTTTGGCGCCAGTCGCTGCATGAAGAGGACACACAGACCGCATATTCCCGCCAAATTTCATGATAATCGCTTCAGCCGTTTCCGAGTAAATCTGGTGTGACAGACAAACAGACAGCCGGCTGTTAAGACTTGACTAGAGAGTGCTGGACTGACACTCGCGGGGGATCCTCATCACCAAGCGCCGCAAGAGAAATTGCGCTATTTTTAAATGAAAATAATTTAAAAATTAATTAAAAATGGGTAACATAGTGTAGTTAATTAAAAAAACCACACTTTCACTTTCACGTATGTATTCGGAGCATCGCCGTGGACGAAGACCGATCTGGAAAGTGTCCAGTAGCGAATAAGGAGGGCAGATTTCGGGATCACTCCACTTAACTTGAGGGATCAATCTTTCATCTTTGGGGTGAAGTCAGATCAAGACCGGATCGATGAATGGAAATCGAAGGCAATTCATGGCATACACGTACGAGGCCCGTTGGAGAGCTGGACTCGGCCCAGTTGGTCGAAGGAAAGTAACCAGGGCAGTTGAATAATAACAAGAATTATACGAACTTAAAACTTATTTCTAAAAGTCGCAAATCGATAAAAAAAATGACTGCTTCTTGATTATTACCCTGATTTAACATATCAAACAAAAAAGAGTTTTTCCATATATTTACTATGAAAGGATTCATACCATCTAACAGAGAAGGCGAAAGAGTGGACCACACTGTAGTGGATTTTAAATTTGAGACATTGATTTAGTTGTTGATCGTCAAGAACGCCGTTATTGCGTGCAACAGTTTTAGAGCACATTTCATAAGATATTTAAATCATCCAGTTCCAGGCAGGTCTGCCCCATTAACGTTGATATTGTGTTCCATTAGGGCTGGTTATTGAAACATTGTCTGCATTTTAGCAGTGTGTATGCTGCTGTACGTTAGATGTCTCAAGTGACAATGCCGATGTCAAGAACAAACAGAAGTGACGAGAGTTCGCTTCCTTGATGAACACTAATAAAGACATGAAATGGGTTTGATATACCTGTTATACTTCAAACTTTAGGGCAATTTAACACAGCGCACCAGTTCCTTTGGCACTAGCTGTTGTCACAATATATACCTAATGAGTATTTGTGGTACCCAGTCAAACGAAATTTCTGAATCCACGAATGTGATGTAGAGCAGATGATGCACCCCATTTCAAGCATTTCTACGGTACTATTTCTTGTGGTTTATTCGTTGAAATATTCCAGATGCGCTCATCAGCAATATTGCCTAGAAAAATTCTAAAACCTTCTCGATTATATTTCGCACAGCGAAATTAGCTAACTTTTGTCTAAGTAGGACGAATCCCATCCAGGATAGATTCGACAGCCCGTCCTATAGTTAGGGTATCAAGGTGTTATAATTCTTCCTGCTTTTAACACCCCAGTAATGTTATCTATACTCAGGGCTTTGTCATATCTAAGAATTTTCAGTGCGCCTTTTAATGTTTCATCATAGATGGTCACGACATCGGAGTGATATCTACCAGCAGACCATAGCTGCTTAAGACATGATTAGGAAGGATGACAGCGTAAAAAGGGCAATTTAACAGATAACCTGCACCGATTGTGAAAAATCATATATAGGGCAAGCTAGAAGATTTATAGCAACGGGGATCAACGAACATATAAGACCAGCACATGCCCTCAAATCATTGCTAGCCAGATAGATCATCGAGGAAAAACGGAGACAACCTAAGGGTAATTAAAAAAGTTTATGATTCCCGTGAATTGGACGCATTAGAAACTTTCATCATCCATAACATACGGGAGGAAAAGCGAATTGGCAGTGATTTAGGAAACGGTTACAGTTGACTTTTTGGGTTAATTAGGTAAGTAATTAAATTAATTAGCAATTAAGGTCTGGATTTAGGTATTTAAAGGTAAGCTGGACCATAAGCAGTTCAGAAAAAACTCACTATATGAGGAATAAAAACTCTTTATTCGCCATTTAAAAATAAAATTTGTTTTTTTTTTGGACGTTATAAAATAAGCCGAACAAACGACACCCATATCCAAGGAAACCCAATTGTCTATTCAGCAGGCAAATAAGTGACATTGGCAGCGCTCACATCACAAGCAGTAGCACACGAGGTTCCTACAATTAAACCTGAACTTTTTTGTTGAGGATGCTGGGGGTCTTGAGTCCGCACCCACTTGGAGACGGATCTGAGCACTTGGAAATTAACTTACTTCCTCTTTTGTAGTACACGGACTCCTCTTTTTTGGGTTTTCCAAAAAAAAAAGTTGACTGACGGTTTCATCCAGGGCAGAGGACCGGATGTAACGACAGATGGTAATCGCTCCATTTTTATACAGTCAAGTCAAGTCAAATCCGTCATCAGTTCAGACTTAAACCTGAAGTGAAATTTTTGTTGAGGATGCTGGGAGTGCTGAGTCCGCACCCACTTTCGGACACGCTGCTGCTAGGGCAGAGGTGAGGCAGCATCTGATGAGTTGCTTCTGCCCTGGACGAAACCGTCAGTCATCTTTTTTAAGCTCTCCCGGGCGGTATTAGAAAATAAAATCGACGTTGGTATTGCCTGCGAGCAGTACAAAAATCTAGACAGAGGAGTCTGGGTTGCGGATAAGAACGGAGATATGGACATGCCGAAGAAACCATGAAGCCCCTTGAGAGTGGCTTCACTAGAGCAAAATTAAGTGGAATTTCCATTCAAAGTTGCTGTGCGGCACAGGCCTTACGAGAGAGGAGTTCCAATCTATGGTGGAGAAGCTAATAATCAATGCAAGCGTCTATAGTCCTAAAATAATAGCTGGCGATTTCAACACTTTTCGAGGGGAAAAAAGGGGTCCATGATAGATGTCACATTTGTCAGTGATATTTTAGTGAAGAATCTCCAGTGGTACGTCAATAAAGAATATGCACATAACGACCAGCAGGCCTTCATTTTTAAAATCATATATTATATTATAGTAAAATGAACTGGTCCTGGATGGCAGCGGAAAAGTGGGCAGCCAATAAGTTTGACAAAGAAATTTAAGAGACCCAAGCAGTTCTGTAGCAAAATATAGCGCTCCAAGGAAACGCAGAAGTTAAAGCTTTACAGATTGGCGAAAAGTTACGGCGAGCATGTGGCACGTACATGCCAAGGCGGATAGTATCGCAGAAGGCAGTTCCGAACTTTTGGTAAACTCTGAAATCGGAAAATTCCGCCAGGTTTGCCTCAAGGCCCAAAAGCGCAGTCAGGGAAACAAAAACCGGTCTGGATACGAGCAGTTACATGAAGAATATAAAGGAGTTCGGAAGAAACTATATGCAGTTATAATAGAAAGTAAGAATGAACAGTTTAAGCGACTTCCCAAGAAACTGACACGGACCCCTGGGGTGGTACCTACAAAACAATGATGTCAAAAATTAAAAAGCAATCGCTCTCCAACAATTTCTTACTCTAATCTGCTTATGGAAATAGTAACGCAAATTTCCAGACTGTCGAGATGGACACCACCCAAGATACCATGCTAAGTAAAGAAGAGGTCCTAGTCCTAAAATAGTTGGAAATAAAGTGCCTGGAGTGGATAGAATCCTCAAACAAAGCTGTCATGGCTGCGATGAAAATAGCGCGAAACATGTTCACGGAGGCATTTACCACATGTCTCTCAGAAGGAATATTTCCTACACCATGGAGGAAGCAGAAACTAATGCTGGTCCCTTAGCCAAACAAACTTTTGGATGAAGCTTAGTCCTACATTCCGATACGTCTTCTGAATAACATCGGCAAATTTTTCGAATAAATAATCTATAGCAGATTACTTGCAATTGCAGAAAAGGAAATCGGTAACTTTGAGTTCGTTTTTCGAAAGGGAAGATTTACGACGAATGCGCTTAGTCTGGTGACTAGCACAGCTAAGGCCGCACTTCATGAGAATAAATGCTGTACAGTGATCACACTCGATGCGGAAAATGCCTTCAATTCCACTAGACGGAGCAAAATATTTACGTTCCTAATCAACTTAGGCAGCTCGAAGTACCTGGTGCGTATCGTTGCCGACTTCCTAATCAGCAAGCTTCTGTGCTGCGAATCACATGAAGGAATGAAATTATATCAAGTGACATGTTGTGTTTCATAGGGGCCCGTGCTAGGCCCAATCTTGTGGTTTATTATATATAACGGAGTACCGACGCTAAACTTCTCTACTGGTGTGGCTTCCATTGGTGCGACGGTTGTTGCACGTATCCTCGTAGAAATCGAGCTTTATGGGAATAAAGTAGTCTATGTAATTTAGTCCTGGTAAGACTGGAGTATTATTTATTACCAAGCGCGAAAAGTACACGTCTATGAAGATCAAAGTTAGAACACAAACAATTCATTCCAAACTTGCGCTCAAGTTCCTTGACGTAATGATTGACAAAAGGCGAAACTTTAAATCACACGTGGAGTGTTCAGTAACCAGGCCATATAACATCGGAATACCCATTGGAAGAATGTCACCAAGGCCAAGCCGCCGACTCAATATTTCGAGGCAGGTCAGTTCGACCCTCCTGTATGCAGCCCCATTGTGGGAAGATGCAATAAAAAATACCACAAATATTGGAGCTGTGTATCAAGTGAGTACATTAAGCATATGTTGCACTTACAAGACAATATCAAATGAAGCAACCTGTGTGATAGCAGGAATGATCCCGATTGAGATTTTGCGAGAGAAGGACAACGACTTTACGCATTAGCGTATCTCACCTAAGAATCTCCTGCCCATCGGCTTCAGTTCGCATTAACTGAAACTATCGTGGAATGCAAGAGAAGTGAGACGAGTTAAAAAATGACCGCTAGATCCACAGAATCATATGAGATATCTGGACATGGATCCCGCGGCGAAGTAGGTTTCGATCTAACCCAGTTCTTGAGGTGAGACGAAGGTTATCGGGCATATCTATCGATTTGGGTATAATGACTCGCTACAATAACCAAAGTGCCTGAATATTGCAGAGGACGCAGACCACGTTTTATTTCATTGCCCGAGATTCGCAACCCAGAGAGAATGCAAGGAGAAGGAGATGGTTTTTGTTGGTTAAGAGTCCCACGTAACCGTGTGGCAAGAGCCAGCGGTAGCTTTTAAAGTTTTCCAACTTCCATCACCAAAAAAAAAAGACAGAGAAACATTGAACCGATTTCAATGAAGTTTTCTTTTATAAAAAATCTTAAAAAGGCCCATTAGATAACGTTTCTTGTCGAAAAACACCTCAGAACCACTAAAACAAATTACCGTCGGTTTTTTTAATGTCACTCTATATCATCTTAAGGGTTTAAATCGATAAAATTATAACTCCCAACCGAATGCCGAAAAAAGCTCTTTTATTTATTTTCGATTATTCTTCTTTATCAGATAATAGAAATCATCAACCTTTGTCTAACTTTTCGGGAAAATGTATTATTACTTGCTGTATCTTTTTCCAAGGAATATGGAGATGGAGCGAATGACTGCTATAAATAGTATTTAAATGTAATTCAAAGATCAAAATCGGCTTAAAATTGAGTACCAAAGATAAGCCACCTTGTGTGTTCCCTTGCTGCTGCCCAGGTTAGGGGCCGTTCACGGAAATTTATTCCACATTTCAATCCTCCCCGTTAGCAAATCAGCAGTCAGCACTGTTCTCAATTTTAAATTCATGAGTGCTTACTTACATACAATCCAATCTCAGGAAAACATTGAATAAACAAGTCTTACGTTACATTTCGTCCGCAAACACAATCTCAAAGTTACATGCAAGTGGAGAAGGCCAACATATGTACATTCGGATGCGTATCTGTAACTGCATAGGAGTTGGAAAGCTTTCGAATTGCATATACTACTGCAGTTGTAGAAATGCACTAACGTGGGAATACTTCTACTAAGCGGAGAATGCGTTCAGCCTCTTTCTTGGTGACATCATAAGTTACTAGTTACTTCCCACGGATGTTTCGCACTCTTCACAATGCGCATACACACTTACGGAAACAATTAAGTGCAAATGTTTGATGAACACGCCTCACAAGTTCAAATTCGCTCTAACAGAGTTTATCGCAATGTTCACTTAAATGTTTAAAAAGATAAAAATTTACACAAGGCAAACCCTTGCTTGTTTATAGTTGAGAATTCAATGTTTACAATACAAATTATAGCGCGGTGATCTAGAGTACATTATAATGTTATTTGCGAACCCTGAGAAGTTAGCGAAATTGTAATTATTCTTAGGCGAGATTCATAAAGCGCTAAGGTCATTTTGAATTGAAGGTAGAATTAATTTAAATTTCTCAGGACTTTCAAACCTAATATATACATAATGAGCACAAGTAGGAAAAGTACGATAAAATTCAGGGACTCGAACTATTAAATCCAATATTATAATATTTCCATCTCTATGCTCTACCTACATATGTACAACTCCTTTGCAAATATGGCCTTTTGGGTTAGATATGTTGATGTACTAGCCATCGTGGACAAATTGCTGTTGAATAGATTGCTCCATAACAATATTACATTCATCATTGAGACTGAACAAATGGGAGAAATACCATTCCTGGACATCAAAATAATTAGAAACGGGGAAGACTTCGAGTTCGACATATTCAGGAAGCCCACAACCACCCAACGAGTCATTTCTAGCAGCTCTTTTCATTCACACCAACATAAATTCGCGGTCTTTCACTGCATGGTACATAGAATGCTAAACATCCCCTAACCAGATCGAGATATATCAAAGAACTGGCTTATATAAAAGATACCGCGAAAAAGAACGGGTACAGCACTGTCATTATGGACGCTATAATAAGGAAGAAAGAGGCTGTCAATAATAGGAAACAATTTACGTCGTTGCCAGGCATCAATGACAAGACAACAGTGACATCGTTGTGGCCTAGGATTAGTAATGCGCTTAAAGGATTTAACATAGAGGCTGTCGCAACAAGCAGACATGCGCAACTTAAAACGCGACTTAGGAGCGTATGGAACCTGAAATCCAAGGAGAAAGAGAGCAGGATCTATAAAATCACTTGTCCAGAATGCACCGGTATATATAATACATAGGGCACACTAAGCGACTGATAAAAACACGATTCGAGGAACATACCAAAGAAGCGGAACAAGCGAAAAAATCTACTACGGCACATTAAGTCTACAGTCGCAAAACACATAGTGGACAGCGGCCATAACATTTCATGGAACAACGTGGATATTATACAAAAAATACAAGTCGACAAACTAGAAAGTCTGAAAATATTTAAAAAGAGTAACGCCAGGTTGTTGAACACCGATATGGGCAATTGTTCATCTAGCTTATTCCGGGTAATTAGGGTAAGTAATTAACAGGTAACTACTGGCCTATGCTGACGATATCGACATCATGGGAAGAACCACCCGAGACGTGCAAACAGTCTTCATCGAGCAGGCGGCGATTGGCGCGAGATCTTGGGCTGCACATCAATGAAGGCAAGACAAAATATATGGTGGCAACGTCAGCACCGAAAACGAACCGACTAACAATATCAAACCGCACGGGTCAAACAGGAAGAATAAGGATAGGAGAATACAACTTTGAGACCGTTGACAATTTCTCCTATCTAGGGTCGAAAATCACAACCGATAACAGCTACGATGATGAAATCCGCGCACGGTTGTTGTCAGCCAACAGAGCCTATTTCAGTTTACAAGAACTGTTCCGCACGAAACGTCTCACCATAGGTTCAAAGCTCTTACTATACTGGGAAACTTGGGTTCTTAGCAAGAAAAATTGCGAACTCTTTGCCGCATTCGAGGGAAGAATCCTCCGAAGAATTTTCGGCCCCCTAAATGGGGGTGGACGATTACATAGTCTACACAATTACGAAATGTATGAGCGATATAATGACCGTCCGGTTGTGGATAAAATCCGGCTCTATAAGGGCAATATCTATGGTAGAAAAAAAAAGACGAGGCAGACCGTGCTTAAGATGGAGCGATGGCGTAGGTAAGGAAGCCGGACAGCTTTTAGGGATATCGAATTAGTGGACCTCGGCGCAAAACCGGGATGTCTGGAGTTCCTTATTAAGGCAGGCCTAGACCGGATACCGGTTGTTGCGCCGTTGATGATGATGAATTAAGGGGGTGTACGGGTGGATCAAGTGGTTAGAGCGCTGGGCTGTCGTAGCAAAAGGTCGCGGTCTAAATCTCGCTGGGGGCAGAAAAATCTGTTACCGTGACTGGATGTCGCATACCAGTCGACTCAGGTATGAATGAGTCCCTGAGTCAAATCAGGGTAATAATCTCGAGCGAGCACAATGCTGACTACATTGCTTTCCACAGTGTGCTGTGGTGTACCGTAACGGTCTTGAATGAAGTTCTCTAACACACTTCAATGCCCTGGTCCAATATGGATTATTGCGCCAAAGATTATTATAATTAAGGGGTATTACAATTTCAGAAAAATGAATTATATATTAGTTATCATGTTAATTGGTCTAATAGATTTGGGTTTATAAGACTATAGAGTTAAATGAAATAAATTATTTCAAAACCACCACTGAAGACGGACACATGTTGTGTCCGAAACACGTGTATGCTATCTTTAAATAAATATAAATCTACAGTTAAACTGGAAACGTTTCCTCTTAAGAGTTTTACTTAAAAAGAACTGTAGTAAACAAAGGAACTATTTTTATAAAACTTATGCCTCAATATTTTCAACCTTCAGGTAGTTGAAATGAATATTCACGGCCAACTAACTTGAGTTTTATATCAAAGATGCCATTATATTTCCATAACCACTGATTATATACGGAATAAGCTTCAAAAAGTCGGAGAAACTCTTGACCAGATTCCACTGAGCGAAAATTGGGAGTCTGCCAAAACTTTTGTCACTTATATGTACTAACTGGGAAACTTATATCAATTTTCTAGCCTTCTTGTTAATGTAATGGTGTAGAAAAATCAAGGAGCCGCAACAGGAAAAAAAATCTTGGAAATCTTTGCCAGTCAACAAGTAAAGACGAATTACAAAATGTTTTGCAGGATGTTGCGGTGTGAGTGTTGCTCAACAGGCAACATGAAGGATATTTATGTGGGCATTTGCATTTTACTTCAATTGAGTGTGGTCATGCGAGAAACCAGAAGCGATCTACGAAAGGAGGATATGACAGTATATGTATTTTTCTATGCTGCGGTTGTAAGCCACATAAGTAGTCAATATTTTCTTGAATAATGATAGTTGCTTAAAGTGTCAAGTTTAATTAGCATTATAGTTAGACTTTGTGTTCTTTCCCGTAATCTTTTCATTTATTTAATTGATTAACAATGAACGGAGAATCCTCCAATTAGTTATTACATATAAGGAAATTGAAGGAAAAAATTACATTGCCAATGACTCTATTTTTGTGAGTGGCTAGGGATTAAGCCAGCGCACCCAACAGCTGTGGTCCCACGTTGGCCGCGAACTTGCGATGAGAGTTCAGCGTTGCGTCACCTTGGCACCAACACGGTCACCAAGGCTGTCAACCAACAAAACTCTCCTAACAAGTTTTTCAGTTGCGAACACCGACTGTGCGAGGTAATATGTGGAACCGGACGGCACGTGCTGAAGCTAGTCCTAATGCTAGCAGTTCGGCGAGATGTGGGCCGGTGTCAACAAAACTAAACCCACTCGGGGTAAACTACTCTATTAGAAGCATGAAGTTCGAGGCGGAGTGATACCACCGAAGATTTCCTAAATCACAGAAACGTAACGCGCGCAGGATGGACGCGGAAGGGTTAATTCTGAGCTAATTCTTGCATCTATGCGGCGAGCGGTTCCCATCTTCCTTTCCTCTTCATGGGAGGACAGATGATATGATGGCCCTGTAGAGGTCCACCTCAATCTACTCGTTCGCCCCCTGCCGCTTCAATCATAATGGGGGGAACCCTAGTCAAATGGCAGGACCGTGCCACCCCACAAAACACAAAACAATCGGGATTCAATTCATAATTAAAGTAAAGTAAAGTAAAATAATTAAAGTACTTAAGTAATCCAATTAAGTAATTATGATTACTTATAATTTTATTATAATATTTAAGCGAACTCAATGCGAATTCTATACAGCAAACTCAACGCGAATTCTATACAGCAAACTTAACTCAAATTCTATTTTTTTAATTCAAAAAGGACTTCCGTATTCTTTAGCAATTTTCAACTTAATCATTAAAATTCAGTGACAGGTCTGAAAAACATAATTACTGCGATCTTCCACTCCCTTGGTGTGACACGCAAAGTGGATAGATCCGCGCCATCTATTCGCTCGCAACATTCGAAATAAATTTCGAATGCTGCGAATCCTGCCGCGCCACATCACTCCGCCCCCAGATGAAACCTAGGGGTTTCAGCGACTGATCCCCGAACTTCGTTCGCCGTTAATCCGCAAAGCGGACACGACGTTGCTTCGGGGCGCACGCGGGTTTCAGCCTGGACAAAGAGACCGCCTTCTTGTGACCACCGATCTCGAGCTGGAAGAAATGTTCTCCCCGCTCGAGAACGCGGTACGGGCCCTCATATGGAGGCTGCAGCGGCTTCCGGACGGCATCCGTCCTGATCAGCACGTGCGTGCAAGTGTCCAGCTCCTTGGGCGAACTGGCAGGTATGGACGAGTGTCGAGTGGGTGGTGGCGCTTTGATGCGTCGGAGATTGTCCCTCAGCAGACGCACCAACCCCGACTCCGTGAGACCCGATCTCTTGTCGAAGACCGGATCGCTTGGGAGTCTTGGGTTCTCCCCGTAAACCAGCTCCGCGGGGCTGGCAGCAAATTCCTCTCGGCGGGTTGTACGAAGGCCGAGTAGGACGAGAGGCAAGACTTGCGTCCAGGACGGGTCGTCGCGTGCCATAATGGCGGCTTTCAGCGTCCGGTGCCAACGTTCCAACATCCCATTGGATTGTGGGTGGTATGCCGTAGTCCGCTGGCGTTTAAAACCAAGGAGTTTGCCTAACTCGGAGAAAAGGGTGGACTCAAATTGCATTCCCTGGTCAGTAATGACCACTGCAGGGACGCCAAAGCGAGGTATCCACTCTCGACAGAGGGCTTCAGCACATGATTGCGCCGTGATGTCTTTCAGAGGTATTGCCTCAGGCCACCGCGTGAACCTGTCGATGATTGTGAGGCAATACTTATAACCATGCGAGTCTCGCAAAGGCCCTATAATGTCGAGGTGTATGGTGTGGAAACGCTTGGTAGTGCGGGGGAATGAGCCCACTTCTTTCCTAACATGCCTGGAGACTTTACATTTTTGGCATGCGATGCACTCTCTGGCCCAGGAATTAATATCCTTGTTCATGGAGGGCCAGAAGTATTTTCCGGTGACTAACCGGTTTGTTGTCCTGATGCCGGGGTGCGCCAAGTCATGAACTGCGTGGAACACTTCCTTGCGAAATGTGGCCGGAATGTATGGCCGAGGTCCCTTTTCCGAGTCTTCGCAGCAGAGCGAGAGGTTTGAGCCGAAGATGGGCAACTCCCGAAATTTTTATTTGGGGTTGGACTTGAGGCTCTGAAATGCTGCGAATCCTGCCGCGCCACCATCGCCGCCTCCTCAGCAGGTGATGGTGGCGGAGCCTTCGACTCCTGCTGCGATAGCGATGGTTGCAGCGGTGATATTGGTGTCGGCTGCGACGGTAGCGGCTACGGCGGTGACGGCGGCGGCTTCGACCTCTGCGGCGATGGTGGAGTTGAGTGCGGCGGCGAAAGTGGCTACGGCAGCGATGGCGGCTGCGGCTGCGGAACTCTTACTTATCTCCAATCGGTTGTTGCGGCTGCCTGCTGGGCGATTGTGCTTGCGCAGACTGCGATTTGTTGATGGGGATGATGATGTGCTTGAGTTTTTCAATTTTGCAGGTTCTGGGAATTCGGGATCTTAGTTGTTGATGCTGTTGGTGCGAGTTCCGGGGTCACCAATTAAGTAATCCAATTAAGTAATTATGATTACTTATAATTTTATTATAATATTTAAGCGAACTCAATGCGAATTCTATACAGCAAACTCAACGCGAATTCTATACAGCAAACTTAACTCAAATTCTATTTTTTTAATTCAAAAAGGACTTCCGTATTCTTTAGCAATTTTCAACTTAATCATTAAAATTCAGTGACAGGTCTGAAAAACATAATTACTGCGATCTTCCACTCCCTTGGTGTGACACGCAAAGTGGATAGATCCGCGCCATCTATTCGCTCGCAACATTCGAAATAAATTTCGAATGCTGCGAATCCTGCCGCGCCACAGTACAATCAAAATGAATCTCCCGGATAGAAATTGGATCAACATTCTAGTTTGCTTCTTCTTAGCAAACAATATTCAAGGTTATGATCATTCCATTGATATGATTTCAAATTTTGAAAAACAACTAGGCTTCTTATTAGGATCCTTTTACTAGGAACACTTCCTATAGCTAAAGGTTAGTAACTAGATAATCCTTAGAGCTAAAAATTAATAACTGCATAATCCTCGGAGCTAAGACTAATAAAAGCATATTTCTTAGAGCTAACAACTAGTAATATATAACCTGTCTTATACTTGGCTTCTTTGACGATCATTTTTTGATTATATATTTTTTTTCTTCATATATATTCTTTGCTCTTCTTATTTACTTTTTTTCCTGTAGTTTACTAATCTTGGACGCCTTTACGTCATGTTTTTATTCTAGTAACCTTAGCTTTGCACGTCGCAGATGATCAGCAACACACAGAAATCCCGAACCCACAAACAAGATCGAAACATTTTTATTAAACTTTCTCAAAATATGTGCGGCAAATCAAAAAACCTGAATCTGTACAAAGGACTGAAGAGAGTGGAAAAACAGAATTGCAACAATCAGGTACATGGGCGTCCACTCCCCAATTGAAAGGACGGACTGTGCAAAACGTGCAAATCTTACTCATGATTACAACCTGGTAAACTGAACTCTGCGAGTCTCTTTAGATTTTCGAAACCTTTACCTTGATTTTCATGTTAAGTTGTCTGCTTGCCGGATAGCATGGTGGTTAGATTAGAACCAAGTTGTTTTCTTTTTGTGCGGTGCCTCCAACCTGGCCTCTACGTTGTTTTAATTGCTTCCATCATGATTTCTCAATATGTTGCTAATGCGCCGCTTTCTCGCGGCCTTCGTTCCGTCGTCGGGGCTTAACCTTTCTGCTCGTTTCGGCCGTGCAGGGACAGTTTTGTACATGCGAAAATCCCCAGCTTGAGCAAAATTTCCAACTCCGCTTTTAACGCGCACACAAAAAAAGATCCGACCAGTGAGGTGAGTCAAACGCGAATGCCAAACTGGCGACACTCCCTGGCTCGCTGTGAACTCCGATGAATCCAGCCAAAAACTGTTCACCCGAGCTATGCATGTTCACAACAGTCACAAACAGGAGATCTTACATAGCCGATTGTTACTTTCGGCAGACTTTCCGTGGTGACACGCGGCAAAAACTCTCGTCTGAGGCCTCCCGTGTGGAACGAATCACCCCCTTCCAGAAGCTGTCATTTTTTATTATGTCGGACCAACAATAGCTGCAGCGGCAAAAAGATGCTGTCGAAATCCGATACTTGACAACTCCACTCTAATTTAGCAAAAGCGACGCTCCGGCGTCACACATAACTCCGCGCAACGATTGCATAGTTTGCAGGTTTGACTGAAGGCTGTACTGATCAGTCAACAAGGAAGGAAAATCATGCTTCCTTCCACATATCCGGAAAAAATCTTCGGACAATCTCTTGTTATAAATGATAATAAGGGAAGGGAAACGTTCTGTTTACATTTTTTCAGGAAGAGATTCTTTTAGGAAGAGACTGCGATCGCCACTAACATCGATGCTTCCAAGAAGGAATTCGACAATAGAAGGATTCAGAAAAGGAATGGAAGATATACTAATCAAAGAGGAATCAAATAAAACATTCAGACCTCAGAAATCAGCCTTGTGAATTTGAGCGCCTTCAGAGGCGGCAGTATTTTAGACCGATTAACATAGTAATCAACTTCCAGAGGCGGATGGTAAGCATCAATTTTAAGGTAAGGCGCTAGAAAATAACATGTACCGATTGTCTGGATTGTTGGTCAATATCAAATCGAGAATGTAGTTATTGTGATTGCGATTAACATTAAATTAGGAGACGGAAAAAGAATTCATGAACGAATCAGAGATAAGTGCAACACGGTCAAATTATTAGAGTGGATGAGAACACCGGGGAAACTTGGCCATTCAATGAAAGGAAATTGAAGTCTCTGCGGAGGATGAAAGCTAAACCAGGACATTTGACTAATAGAACATCTGAAAGTACATGCAGAATTTCGTCGATATGATAGACTGGACAGGAACAAGGAATGTAGATACATAATATTATAAATGGGGCACTTTTTGTAGAAGAAGTTAGGGCAATGAGAGACTCACAAGGAAGGGCACTTAAGGATACGATGGGGGCTATAAAAAAATGTTGCCTAACAGCAATTAAAACACCAGCATTTTAGAAAATTAATCGTAATCATACGAAAAAAGCTAAGATCTTGAAACTACATAGAAACGTATACTTACTTTGATTTGTGTAAAATGGTTGGGAAAATTGATATAGGAGATTAGGCTTTTGAAGTTTAAAAAGCGAAAAATAAAATATAAATGTCTGTTCAGTCTATGCCTGCAATCAAACTAAAACTGTAACGAAAAACCCTGATTCATTGCTTTAATTGGAGACCTTTCTATATCTAAGCCCTGTTTACACAAACAGTTCATTCAGGGATAGTCCCAGTCTTTGTGTCGAAAGATATTACTATTCCCGGGAAAAGTGTGTACGTCCGTTTACATCCCCTCCCGCTATCAATATAGCACAAGTAAAACAACCGTGAGCATTTTTGATATGGCGATGACATTTGATGATTGCATTGATGCACACATTGTTCGGCAATCCGCCCCTATGCGTTTGGACAAACGTCAATCATTTGAAAATATGTTTGAATTTATAAGAAGCGTATATGTAAATATATGTATATATTTAGTCAGTGACCCCATTTTAATGACAAAGATTAAACGTTCAAACAGAGGTTTTCGAAATTTCAAAACTAACCGGCAAACCACCAACGAGAAAATTTCTTCAAAGAAATCCAACAGTGTTTAATTTAAAGTAATCACAGCCACTGCATAAAATCAGGGCTCATAAATACTGTATAAAAATAATACATGGAATGGGAACCTAATATAACTATTGTCTACTTTTAGTCCCTATACTTCAAGGCATAGTTTTTCGTCTGATCACCCGGAAGGACATTATCTTCACATTCATATTTCTTCGTTTTCATTGTTAAATAGTTTAGTCTGCGCATCAAGTCTGATTTAGTAAAGTAGAAGTCATCCTTCATTTGTGAACTACTATCTTCCGAACATTTCTTCAAATCGCTTCCTCTTGCTTCGTCACTTCTGTCTTGGTATTCATCCTTGTCCGAGCAATGTACCAAAGAACTAGTAGAAGTAGAAACAGTCGTTTGATACGTTTGGGACTTCAGAATTGATTCAGAATCGAAATGAATTCTTGACTCTGATTTGTTTGCACGTGGGAGGAGTTCGTAGCTTTCTTCACCTAGTGAAGTAAATTACGGTATCTGTAATCAATTTCATAAGGATACTCATAATTAAAATTTACTTTCGAACAAAGGGGTTGACTGCGAGTGCTTCGGTGAATCATTTGTGCACTGTTCAAAACGACTTGTACTTAAGCTTAAAAACATCTTCGCTTGGGAACTTCCCATCACTATATGATCTGAAGTCAGAAGGTTTTTCGTGTGATCCTTTTCTTTATTTTCCATACATATTTTGTGACATATTTGTTTATACCCGCCATGGTTTTGCACTTGAGTATAGTCAGAATAAGTGCATATACTTCGCAAAAATTTCTCGAAAATAGGCTTCCAAATTTCGTCGGAACTGTAAAACTAGTTTCAGGATTAATATCAAAAATAAATTTTCTAGAATAATATTCACCTTGTTCAAATATCTACATGTCGAAGAGAGTCGCAACAGATCGTTCATTGATAGATATTGGGATATTTCTTTCAGGAAAAATTCAGGCATCTCAACTAACGAAGTTCCACCGCCTGTAATTAACGCTAGCAATTGATTCAGCCATATGGACCCTTCGAAATATAACAGAAATTACTAAATTAAAGTTAGTCTTAATTTGCAATCCATGTGGTGTTCTGCACCAGGTAGAGAATTACCTAACTGCAGCTGAATCAATTCTAGCATAGAATTATTAGATCGGAACTCGTTGAATGTGTACTCATATTTTGCAGGCGTTAATTTTCGTCCCCCCTGCCAAACATGGAGAATGATCTGAAAAATTATTGAACACTCAATCTTCTGTATACAATATTCCTAGCTAATCTGTGGCAAGCTTTCATAGTAACAGTATTGATAGCACATCAAAGGCCAGGCCGCCAAAGATTATACATGTTTTGTGGTGTCATAAGAGCGGCATTATTTTCTAATGGCACACTTAGGGTTGATACTACCCTTCATATACGTATAATAGTTTAAGGCTATGCTACGCTGCACGATTCATAATTCTAGAAATATTAGGTGATTTTCATTATGACGAATCTGAACCGATAAGACATGTAGGTATGTGGGTAAAGTCTCTGCAGTTACCATAAAAAAAAATTATGGAATTTTCATGGATTCCTAGGACACTTCTCTATATTTACGAAGAGTCCGGCTGATACGATTGGATTCGTTGTGATTGTGAGCGCTCCCGAATGAGCAGTGCCTGCCGCGCCTTTTCTCAACAGGGCTAAAAGGTACCATAAAGCATTGAAGGTGTACGTGTATTTGCAATGCAAGAGAAGACAGTTTATTTTCTCCACATTGACTTTCCGGACTGGATCAGCCTCACCTATGCGGATCAGATGACCTGCCAATTGCAGTCTATCCAGCCAGATCTTATGCGTCACTTTCATTTGCGTTAAACCGCCCAAAAGTTTATTTAGGCTGTGGAATCGTCCATCGTCTTGTAGGAGGCCAAAAAATCTTCAGAATACTTTCCTCTTGAAATCGGTCAAGAGTTTATCAATAGGTAGTTGAAGCAAGGCTACTAACAGTCGTGCTTCGCATCACTCCCCTTCATTCTGCTTTCCTTAGAAGCATCAGTTCTGTTTTAGTACGTTTTGTAAAGTCGTTGAGTCCTTCAACATTCGTTGATTGTTTCGACATTTGATATTCGACATTACAACGTTCAAAATATTGTTCAAACAAGATCATGATATTCTCGTTTGAATTTCAATATTGCAGTACTAGCTGACGTGGCAGACGCTATCCTGTCTTACAGCACTGCCTATCAACTTCTGGTTGCTCTTTTCAATTCGGAGCTACCAACGTACCTTAATATGATCAATTGAAAACTGCCAACGTATTTTACACCAGCCAGATGATGGTAGAAATTGCTTGTTTTCCATTACACTTATTTGAAAGTAGGGGTAAAATTATCTCTAAAAACTTTTGTTACGTCAAATGACGTCAATTGAAACCAATAATTAGCAATGAATGTTGTGGCTCTGGTGGCGATAGAAATGGCATCAAATTGACTTGGCCGGTGGGGCAACACAATCCAGGAGCTCCATTATGGTTTTGCTGGGAACAATAACTGTCTGTCACACGCACTTTTCTTAAAAACCGCTTTACGTATTAGCATGACATTCGTTAGAAAGGTGCCGTGAATTACAATTATGTATACTCAACTTAAAGGGGGTCCCCATCCACATAAGAGGGGTAGTAAAAACTTTTTTGCATAGTATATAGCCATGTGTAGTATATGATCAAATGAAATGTCTCGACTAGTACTTTACCAAGTAGATATAGGTTTTGACATTGGTTTGCAATGGGAAGAAGTGGCAGGGTCCGAAAAGGAAGTAATTATCA
Source organism: Hermetia illucens (assembly GCF_905115235.1). Lineage (NCBI taxonomy): Eukaryota > Metazoa > Arthropoda > Insecta > Diptera > Stratiomyidae > Hermetia > Hermetia illucens. Next base: position 128,645,454 of record NC_051850.1, on the reverse strand, counting down.
GAATCTACCCAAACGAAAAATCCGAACAAAATTATGGTGGTTCATTTACATTGTATCCAGGCCCCAAAATACCCCTTTTAATGACATCTGCTCAAATAAAGATAAAAATAGTATATTTCTATATATTGAGAACTTACTGCAGACCTCCTTAAATTCATCCTAGGTTAGTGTAGTGTTATAGTTTGTAATATGAAACAAACATCATAGTGGAAAGTTTAATGAAAATCCTACTACAATTAAAAAAGTTGTGCTAACGTAAAATTACCTCTTTCGAATAAAACTACTACTCCCTAAAAAGTAAAAGAAGCCCTGTGAGTTAGGGCTGAAGAATACACTCAAAGTTTTCCCTGCTTATTGTACGAGGAGATTAAAAGGAGTAGAAATTTATGAGCTAGCAACCTGCAAATTTTGAAACTTTACTACTACCGAAACCTCAACAATGCCTCGAATAGGGATTGACCTCACGGCAACGACCTTTGGCTATCCAAAACAGACGTTTCTGGAAAGTGATAACGGAAGCGAATATCCCCGGGATGCTCGCTTTCTCCAATTTAAACGCGAATTCCAACAATATAACTTGGATATTCTGGGCCTAAACGAAGTGACATTCTGGTACTCTGGAGAGTACCCCCATCCCTCTTGAGGCAATGTGCTTTTGTACTCTGAAAAACCAAGTGGTGGCAGATACGAATCTGGTGTCGATTTGCTTCTGACTTCTACCGCCAGGCGCACTCTTTTGATCTGGGAGCCGGTTTTTGACAAACTTCTAACTAGAAGAGTCCTGTCCAGATTAAGGAGCATCACAATTGTACAATGCTACCCACCAATGGAAACTTCCTATATAGTGGAGAAAGATGCTTTATACGAGCAATTAAACACGGTTGAGGGGAAGCTTATTAGAGGTGAAATTGTGATAGTGATGGGCGATCTGAATACCAAGGTGGGATCTGACAACACGTTACTTGGAGATGTGATGGTGGAACACGATCCTGGCCACCGCAACGGTAATGGTGGGAGGTTCGTGCATTTCTGCAACTTCCACCGCCTCGTCACTGGTGGATTGTTCAAGGACAGATCCTGCCATAAGGACAGTTAGGTTTCAACTGATCAACACCATACGAGTAATTGCGACCAGTAATAGATCTAGGAGTTGTCCCCTGGATGTGCGTAACAAGGGAGGCGCTGACAACGGCCTCGAAAGGAATCATCACCTGATGGTCGTTTACCTTCGCTTGCGTGTTGGGTCCGCTACATCTCGCACGGTTGGGGAGACAGCTAGCGGTTTCGTCCAGGCAGAGGTAATTTATCAGACGCTGCCTGTTCACTGCGTTAGGAGTAGCGTCACCTTATAGGTTTTTTTACAATACGCAAAAAGCAACGTAACTTACTGCCATACTTAGCCAGAAACTTGTCAGATATGGAATATTTTGTTTAAAGATTTTAGATTCCCAAGCTCCCATTCACTTGATATCGGATTGGACCAAATGGAGAGCAACTTGCTCCCACTTGATTCAGCGTCTGAGGAGTTGTCTTTGTCTTTATGGACGAAACGTCTTTTGTTTCAACACCAGTTGAATGCAGTTATCTCAATAGCAGAATCATGTTGAGACTGTTCTGTGTTGCTATATGAAAATAGCATTTGGTAGGCAACCATCGATATCACTTGAAAGTTCCAAGCTTTCATCAGCACCCGTCTGAGACGTGTTATCGGGGTAGAGGGGTCTTATAGAATTTCGAACGAAATACTTAGTTGGCGCGCAGTCCGGTTATCCGTGGACCTGTTTATCAGAAGACGAAAGTATTAGATAGATCACACTTTAAGGAAGAGTGATAACTCCGTTACTGGCTACGTCATGCAGTGGAATCAACTATCGCAAACTAAAAGACGAGTGGGCATCCCATGTATACATGGCACAGAACAGTGGAAGGGTGCAAGAGGGAAGTCTAGGAAGGAGGTGTGTATTTCAGCAAATCATCATCGATGATGCGTTGGCGTTGTTGACGCGCTTTGCTCCCTTAAGGAGTGACCATATATGTTTATTTGAAGGCGGCTTTTCCTATGACTCTCAGGTTATGAAGTTTTCCTCGGAGAAAATTACAAACGGAACACCAACTGCCAAAGGACCTGATCCACCTTCCTAACCTGGTTAGTAAATATGCGAGAGAATGGACATTGACAGCTGCTTTACAGTATCTACATTTTTGCGGTTTTGTTGTGAAACTCTGCCCCTGTGATTGGCAATAGTCAACTTGGATGTTTATTTTGAGCACTGCCGAAAGTCCTGCTCGTAAAGGGTATTATATTACAAATAGCAATCATATGTATGTTAAACTATCTACTAAAAGGATGAGAATTAAAATAGGCAGGAAATGAGGAAATATGTTAAACAGTATTTACCAGAATTGCAGGAAGATGCTATATAAAAATAGGTAACAGAGTAGTGGGTTATTATCCCATGTACGTGATGCTTTAATTCCGCTGTGTGGAGCGCAAACTTTGATGCATTTTAGCAAACATATTGCGAATCGTGAAAAGTCCTTCACAGTCTGATTAAATGGAATGCGCTATGAAAATATTACCGTTAAGGATAGTAAGAATCTTAATACCCCGACCATCACTATAACACAATTAAGAAAGTAGTAGATTGATGTAGCATGAGTTCGGAAGGATTGTGACACTAACCCCACTCCTAGAAAGAATCTGTAACCCCCCGCACCGAATCAATCAACCACTGCTGCATAAAAGGAATGACAAATTGAAAGTTTAGACTTTAGACTTTCCATCTTCCCCTATTCATGAAACTTCCGATTCCTTCTACTTTTCAAAAGCATGGTAATTTGCCAATAGAATTTCAAAACCAATTTTAAATGAGCACCACTTGTTTTTTATGCACTCACCCCTTTTACGTCCCTGAATAATCCCACAGGTTTGTTATAGCCTAATTCATACACAACGAGCTCATAGTAAACCTATCTGAAGATAGTTTCTTAACCCCCGGTGACTGTACATATTGGTTTTGTTTTTGCTTCGACTTCATTCAACATTCAACGAGCAATCTCTTTGTCAAAACTCCTGAGTAGACAACGCTAATGTACGTAGGTGATCTATTTCAATTCAACATGTAAAACTTCTGTGGGTTCGGAAAGGCTTTAAATATTGTAAGCTTTTGATTCTTCATAAGGACATACCTATGAAACAGATAAGAATACAAATCGAATACATGTAATGGAACTTCATCAGATCTTCTTAAATCATTGAATATTTTGAATTTCGTGAAGCAAACTTGCAACGCTTCTTCGTAGATTCAAGGATATTAACCCTTTTAAAAATAAATGCACGATTTCTTTAAATATCAATTTGACAAACGTCGGTTCAGAGAGGTTTATATCTACTTACTTTGCAGCGATAAGATAGAGTTGCGCTATAGTCATTGTTACGTTATGTAATTTTCACTAATATCCGAGGATCCGAAATGTTAAACCAATTTCCCACCCACTTTCACTTTCCTTCACACACTGAAACAAAGTAGAAAGTTTTTCTCTCAGAAGTGATGCAATGAAAACTTCGAATCTAGAAACGAAACGCGGGAAAAATTAATTGGTTCGAATAAAAAAAACTCAATACTGAATGAAATTTTCTCTCCATTGGTCCTGGCGAACTATCTGGGGTTTTTATATGTTCGGAGATATTTCCATACTTCTAGAAAATTCTCCCGATAAACAATAAGTCTAGAAATAGCCTTACAAAATACGAAAGAAAAGTTTGGATTATTTTAAAATATGTTACATAAGGACCGCGATACACGAGAATTTTCGTAATCAAGGCTCTATGTAAAAACAAGTATAAAATAAATCGATAATAATCGAAGTAACTCAATAGAGTAGTTTAGATCCTTACCAAGGAGAATGGCGCAGGTGTTAATTGACGCGAAACCAATCATTTTCAATATCTTAGGTGACGTAATATGGGGGGGTCTCCTTAGTAGGAATTGATTTCTTGACGAATAAAGATGAAACTTTCCAAGAAAACGATTTGAGAAAGCACTTGAAAACCCCAAGGGTACTTACATTACGTATGTAACGTGTGTGGGGCTGTTGGCTTTCTAATTTCAATTTCACTTCGGCTTTGAATATGTCAGCCATCGCTCCGCGTCAGATTCTACAAATGTACATACATAGTAATAACGCTCACCTGGTTGAATTCCACACGTAGCCCGCAGTATAATTTTCTGGGTTGATAAGTTGAAAAGAGTTTTTCTAGAAACAGTTTTCTGGGTTTCTGACGCCAAACCATGCTTTCGTATTGCGTTCAGTTTGTTCCGTTTGGGCTTCTGGAAATATGCAAGTATGAATTGCAGATTAGGATCAACTGTTAAGTCGACTTGATTGAGTTTAAGATGCCGATATTGAAACGAAGTCAGATCAGTTTCGCTGGGGAAATCTCTGGAAATGAATTTCAATTAACGCCCGCCAATTGATTTGCCTTCAATTTTAATGCATGTGACACTACATGTCAGAATTTCGGTTTCAAATAAATTGAGACTACTCAAGTATTCGTTACCTGAGTCACGATCGGCAGTGTTATTGACTCGTGTAATTTGTATTTATATTATACTTACGTTAGTCAAGCAAACTCAAGGTATTTTGTTCATAATCATAATATATCAACCTCAATAAGGCTTTACCCAAAATTATGTTTTGATAGTGTTTTGAGTTATGAATGGAATGAAGCATATTAGTCACCTCAGCAACAGACGGTTTCACGCTTGCTAGAGGCAAGAAGAGGGAGGAGTCGCTATAATCTAAATGGGCGTTTAATACCAGCATCTGGGGCATCTCAGGGAGTAGGAGTAGTAACTCTCCTGTGAGCAGGAGATTTACCCTTCATTTCTTGACGACGGTATCGAAGCCATCAAAAATGCGGTATCGAAGCCATCAAAGAGGTAAGATGTTGCAGTTCCGGGAGGCAGTTCTTCACCTCTTGCTGCACTACGCTATTGCACCCTTGCAAGCATGGTAGAATCCGTTGCCGATCTAATGTACGGAGAACCGGTATCACTCAGAATATTAGCTGCGAGAATCTGAACATCTGAGCAGGATTCAACCCTTTTCCTTCGCGATAGTTCGTGAATTGTAACTGAAGTTACCTCTAACTCCTATTGATCCCGTGTGTTATTGATGCTTTGAATCATCCCCCAGTTTCTAATTGCAATCCGCTTATTTGGTTCTCCGTTCCTTTCTTTGTATACCGTGGAGAGCTCTTTCCTGTTTATCCTCGGTAGCTTCCAATTCCTTCCAATATTCCCTACTACCTGAAATTTTTCGGGAATCCCATTAAATTGAAATCGTGCTGTTTTCTGGTGCAAATGAGATTATTAACTATATTTCAAAGGGCTAGGTGCGCCGCTGAACCTACTGCAATTAATTACGATTTTGATGCTTTTTATCTGATCAGGAAAAAACTTGCTTGTGGTCACAAGTCTCTCGATGGTCCTGTGAAGGACGTTAATGGTATGCTCCTCCCCCTTGGACACCATCTTGCCATGGCGGGGGAGCCTGTAGTAATTTAAACAAGTGGAAAGATGTTACAGACTTCGAATCTACCCGCGACCATAAGCAATCATGTCGCAACGAGGCGTCGATTCATGCGCCCTATGGATAAATCTGTAGAAGGCATACTTTCCAACTCAATGCAAAGCTGGTATTTAGCGCCTACGGTGAAGCTAAGCTGAAACTGGAAATCCAACTACGGCGGCCCGTCCGCGGTACTACACCCCAAAACTGCAGGCAAACGGAATCGACTCGGCAGAAGTGAACTTCGGCCACTGAGGAGGAAGAACTACGAGCTGAATTCTGCTTATCAGAAACTTCTCCTTCACCCTTACCGGGAGGAGCGGAAAAAAGGGAAGGTGATGTGAACGCTACTAGTCTAACGCTAGTATGTGGAAATGGAACCAAGCGGCCCGGACACCGGGCACTTGGAAAGTCGGCGGTAGGAAAAGGCACTCCGAAGGGAGATGAAGCAACTTGGGAATGAGGACATGTGCCTATACCACCAGGTGCCGTAATGTCCAGAGAAATCGGACGCAAGGAAGCAGAATCTTTGGTAGAAGGTGGGGATAAACTGATAACCCCAGTGAGGTCGACACTGGACGCACCAGACTCTTCTGTCAGCGGTAATGCACGCAAGAAAGGTAAGACCAACACATCTGTGGCGGCCAACGTTTTATTGCGCTCCGCACCAGGGCCTACATCCGCGTGGCCCGCGGAGATTACGGTCCGTGTGGCGGAAGGTGATCAAATCAGCGAGGGAAATTTCAATGAAGCTAGTCACTCCCATAGGAATACGGACCAGAAGACGGGAGCGAAAAGCCTACTTGCTGCCGCGATCGGCCCAAATTCACTTTTATCAACAGGACAGAATATGTCGGATGTTGTTTACGTGGCCCTCCAAGGAAGGCAGAGGACATCATCTGCATGTTGGGTTAACAAAAACCGAGCATGGACTTCAGACTTTAAGGGTAAAGTTCGGCACAAATCTACAAACGTGGCGGATGTCAGCTGGGAATTCGAACTGGACCATAAAAGTCTGAATGTACTCACGGAAAGTCACCATATTGGGCTCCACTTCTTCCTAGATGGATTGAAATTCAATTATATCAGGAAACTGTAGAGTATCATCTTTATTTTAAGAGTGAAGAACAGACCTTTCATAGATGAGGACATAGGAACTACGGTACATTCAAGTGCGGCTTTTCTCAGAGAAATACATTATTTATTAGACTAAGTTTATGACAAAAAATATAAAAATTGGTTAAATCAACCTATAGCATGCCAAAGCCTCCTCCGATCTGCTGGCAGCGAGGCTGACAAAGCTGTAGGACCACCCCTACATTTTTCTGGTGCACGAGTCATGGGTTCGATTTAATAGAATCTGTGACATTGGATCGGTAAAGGGGGCTACGATTTAAGCGCCATAGGACAGAGAGCTTATGACCTGATGTCAAGACGGTTACAAGCAACCATGCTGAGACAATTCTATTGCCAGGATTTAGTTACGGTCATCGTACAATACCATATTAATGGTCACAGGAAAAACATCATAGTTACTCCGCTTATTTACCCTATGATTCCTTGTATCCTCCATCGACGCAAGCACCAAGGGATCTGGTAGCATATGCAGAATCATGTGGTCTCAAACTTTTAATAGGTTCCGATGCGAATGCTCAACACATTTGGTGGGGTAGTAGCAAATGCAATCCAACAGGAGAAAAGCTATTTGATTTCAACACTTTAACTGGTCCCATGACTGCAAACGTAGGATGCGCCCCTACGTTCGCGGGACCGAGAAGAAGTGAAATAATTGACCGAATAATCTCTACTTCAAAAGTGACAGAGTTGATTACACACTGACGGGTGATAGACGAGGTTTCACTGTCAGATAACCGATACCTAGAATTCAATCTGACTATTGCGGGCGAACAGTCTGCAATACAAAGACGGAATCCTAGAAAAACGGACTGGGCAAAGTTCAGCGAACTTCTTGACAATAAAGTACAGCCCTCTAGACGGCGAAGGCTTCCTTTGGCGGTTAAAGATGAATTGGAAACTCTGAACTGCACACTTTTGGAATGTTATGAAGAGGCTTGTTCTATTTCCGAGGCCAAAGTGGTCAAACGGTTCCTTGGTGGAACCGGAAATTGCAAAAACTCAGGAAATCAACCAGGCGTAATAAGTACGTAATAGTAATAAGAACGAAGACTGGTTAAACTTTCGGAATTCAGAGCGTGGATATAAGAGGCTCGCTAGGTGTTCGAAACGAGACTGCTTTAGAGTGTACTGTGAGGAACTGGAAGTGGAAAGAGAAACCTCAAAGCTATTCAGAGGCCTTAAAAGGGATGAGTCGGTCAAGTTGGATTCTCTTAGAAAACGCCATAGTACTTTCACGATCTCAAGACTAGAATCAGTACAGAGCCTCCTGAAAACACATCAGCCGGGAGAACGGATGAGAGAAGTGGTAGTGGAAGAGTTGACGGTTCTTGCAACCCCTTCATCACGCAAGTGTTGCAAGGTGAACTGGAACACTGGAAAGCAGTTGTCACTTATGAAAGGGTGAGAGCTGCCATACTGTCCTTTGCACACTTCAAAGCACCTGGTATGAATGGCATCTATCCAGCAATATTAAAAGAGGGCATGGAGCATACAAGTCTTGCTTTTGGCTATATTCCTACCTCTTGGCAGAAGGTTAAAGTAGTCTTCATACCGAAGCCTGGGAAAGATGACCATTCTAATCCAAAGAACTTCAGACAGATCAGCTTGACTTCATTCTTATAGAAAGGTCCGGAGAGAATAGTGGAGCGTCACATTCATGCGAAGGCACTTAGATCGCACCCACTTAATGAAAGTCAACATGCTTGCCAACGTGAAAATTCCTGTGTCTGCTGCTGATTTTTTGGTTTCAAAGATAGAGGATGCAGCTCGCACGCGATACGGGTGTTCGTCGATATTGAAGGGGCGTTTGCTTGCTGTCGCTCGGGATCTTAGAAGGGTGTGTAGAAATATACAACGTATCGTTCACAGTTGGTGCCTCAGACATGGTCTTTCAGTTAATCCAAATAAAACCACAATAGTATTATTCACAAAAAGGAGAAAACTTAACGGCCTTTACCTCGCTTAGATGAAGGGTACAATACTTCAACTCTTTGGAGAAGTGGGAGAATCTCGGGGAATCTGGGAGTCCCTCTAGATAAAAGGCCTCGACATGGGGACTTAGGCCTCAGGTAGTAATGTGGATATGCGTTGCTACCATTAGGCCGATGTCCGCTTATGCATCTGTAGTGTGGTGGGTTAAAGTGACACAAAAAGGTTTTCACCCTAAACTAGCCGCACTTCAAAAAACTGTGTGTCTGGATATTACCGGTGCCGTGAGCACGACATCAAACGCAGCACGAAATGCGTTACTCAATTTGCAGCCTTTGATATATTTATTCAAAGCACTGCAACGGGAGCAGCCCATAGACTAATTCAATTAAATCTATGGGAAACAATGGATGTGAGGGGCACAAAGCATTGAAAGAGTTACTGGGAGTATATCATAGAATCCCCGTACATATATTTGATAGAAGATATGAAATTATCTTGAAATGTAAAGAAAACTAGGAAGTCACAAAAAATTGGTGGCGAAATATACGGAAGTCTTCTACACCGATAATTCAAAAACAGAACAGGGTTCTGGAGCCGGAGTTTAGTTATCGAATAAAAACGAGAACTGGGCTTTTCCTTTGGGACAATATGAAACGGGTTTTCAAGCCGAGGTTTATGCGATCCTAAGGGCAAACTGGGTGGTTGACGAGCGGTTCAAGGGCAGGCGCATCGCAATCTGCAGTGAGTCTTTTAATCACCTTGAAAATCGCTCTGGAATGCAGAAACCGTTTGAAAGCTATATCTAGATTCAAAACAATGAAACTACTCTGCGAGTCTTGTGGCTGTGGAGTAGAGCGAAATAAAACCTCGGATGCCGTAGCAAAAGAGGGTTCAGTCTCCCCCATACCAGGACCAGAATCAGCAATTGGAGTATCAGTAATATCAGAATAGGAATTATTCAAGGTTATACGTCTCCCATCTGTGATAAGGGAAGCGGAATACACGGAACATTTTCTATGTGAATGCCCCGCCTATGGACGCATCAGACATCAGATCTTTGGTGCCGATGTTCTCCAGTTGCGACGGATGGCATCACATCCACTAACGGAAATCCTGCGATACGTTAACGATTCCGGGATATTCCGTTAGATGGGAGTGTCGAGCACGAGGTGACACCACCTCCTGAATGCTCAGAAGCTATAGCTTCTCCCCCATCACGCACACACACACTCACATGGTATGCTTCTTATTGGTGAAAACCTTCTTGTCAACCCAAACGAAGAATGAGAGCTCTACGCCCCTGTAATCATTAATTTAATTTAATAGTCTAAAAAGGGACAAAATTCAATTTTTTTCAAACATAAACATGAAATAAACTCTCTCAGGAAAAGCTCCGAAACTGACACTGGCAAGGTGGTATGCCACTCTCCTATGATTATCTTTAAAAATTTTACTTGCTCCAGATCAATGCGATACATTCGTGGAATATCGGCTAGCCAAGTGTGTGGAACGTTGTCGAAAGCCTTGGCATAATCAAAATAAAAAATAAAGTAATCTCTTTATTCTTAGTTGTATGTCTTCAACTATTTTGATCCAACTGGGTAGACTCTCGAACAGAATTTTATTACTCTTGAGGTGCGAACTGATTCTTCGACTAATAACGGACCTTATGAATTTGTAATCGGTAATCGGTTTTGCGCCTGTGGGATCATACATCTTGTTCTTTTTAGAGCAAGGCAGGTAATTCTGTAGTGAAGAGCCGTGGAAATTCCTTTCGCCGCTATGGATCTGATTTATAGCATATACCAACCATATCGTCTTTTACCAAAAATTCTACTGAAGGCCAAGGCACTTTCAATTTTTCGGCCTGGTTATAACTTTTTGCCCCCTCTTCGTTAACATCCGGAAAATGCATTCCCGGAATAATGGCCAGGTGCCTTCAACAATTGCAAAATGCGGGGCGAGTTACCCCCAAAGTTTCCCCGAATATTCTTTTGATTCCCTGGCCGAAAACTGGACTGTCTAAACTCAACGGGTGATGTGTCCCTCGTATAGGTTGCATTCTGAATACGTTTATCAGCTAACATCACCAGTGCCAATTTGAATCAGCTTGTCTTTTGCTTTGCAATCTGAAAGTCACTCCGCAATAGACAAGTGAATGTATTTTCAGTAAAAGACAGTCGTAACGCCATATCATCATTTATTTGAGAAAGAAATCTCAGAGTTGGAGAAGGTGCATAAATTCTGGGAATACGAGGTCACTTCACACGCTGTTTGAAATTCATTCTGAACCTTCTTTTATTTATGGAACCTAAATTTCCTATGGAACTTACACATTCATCAGAGAGACATCTTCAGTTACTAGAGGGGGAAAATGCCCAGGTAAAGGAATGGAAGGGGATGAACTTCATAAGTTGTACCTACTTAGCAGAGGCAGGTTCAAGAAGTGATCTATGGTGGATCTTCGTTTTCAATTGCTTCATTCGGGTCATGGATTTTCCGGCTTTACGAATGCGATCGAGCCGGTAGTTTTTAAAGTTTTGTATGAAATAGAACCTTATTACGGTCTATCTGTATACCTATTTTTGGGAAAGGGAAAATCCATTGTCATCCATGTCATGTCAGACCCCCACTGATTAAATCCATCATATTTTCTCCACACCCTCCTCGCGGGACTCCCGTTTTGGTATTGCTTCGCGGGGCTGATCAGTTCTTAACTGTTTACTGTACATAATCTGCTACCGCTTTGTGTAGTGTTAATTGCAGTAGCTTCCCTTCCATGCCGACGCTGTGTTTCTCCTTCTTTTGACTGCTGGTGGATCTTTTTCTGCAATTCCACTACCACATCCTATGCTGAATTTGATTGCACCATGTACCCTACGAGATTTTTCACCGTTAAACGGGTATTTAGGTCTGTTTCTAAATTGTTCTTTGAGCTTTCAAATCTTAGATAGGTAAAGAAAACGTGACCTTCATTTGCACCTCCACACGTAGAACAATCGGACGATCCATCCAACTTTCTGTACCTAGCGAATCTGGTTAAGAACTGACTCACATCGTAACTCATCACACCGTAGTTTGGCGTTGTCCACATACTTATGGTTAGAATGAGCTTATGTGTCCGTCGGTCACTTTTCGCCTAGTGCTATGCTGTTTGCCATCCAGCCAATCTAATACGCTTACTTTACTTGCTTAGGTCCACTTTCAACTTTTTTTTGATGCGACTTATTTTATCGGCTAAAATATCGACCGGGATCATCCAGTCGACATCCAGACAGTAGGCCCAGTAGGTCCAGTTTAAAACTGTCTGCAATTTTCCCAGTTTTTTGCCCTCATGTCCATACTGATGCCGGGTAAAAAATAATAGACCTGACGACTCAATCGTCGGCTGTATTTCAGGCGGTGACAATAAGTGAGTTTGAAGGCTCAGTTTGAAGTCGAAACCAGATATTGGAGCGTTCGCTGAGAGCGAAGCATATGTGCACCGATGCAAATTTCAACGATTTCCTTTTTCCTTCGCTTTGTAAAGAGCACCAATTCCACCTTGGATTCGGCAAGCAGAGCCTGATTTTTTCAAGCCAAAACTTTATCGTCCAGAAAGTCTCGGTCGCATAGGTCTCTACCCCGTCGGGGTTATTGGATGTTATGACCATCCCAACGACATCTGCGAATCCGACGACAACGGTTTATTGAAGTACTGAGAGCCGTAGAAGCCCATCATATGTTAAGCTCCAAAGCAGAAGACCCAGTACAGCCCCTGCAGAAGTCCTGTCATTATATCATACGTCTTCAACAATTCGTCCGAATCGTAAAGTAACTTTCGCTGTCGGAAATAGTTGAAATCATATAGAGTAACATGCTGTTGGTTTACCAATCGCCTACCTGGCATCAGGATTAATACAAGCTTTTGTGTTTTCCACTTTGCGGGGAAACACGATTCTTTTAGGCAGTCTATGAATACTTATGCGAACATAGTAGTAGTGTTTCCTGTTCACTTCTTAGTGGGCTTCTTGCAGTCAGATTGTGCTTTAGTTTCACTATCATCACACTTACCGCTGTTCAAGTTGTACGCTTACAACAGCGAGACAAATGCAAGACGAACATATCATAGATACCGATGACGGCTGGGATTCGAACCCAGAGCAACGAGATTGGGAGGCTAGTCAGCGTGAACGAACATGCTTGATGCCATTTTAAGTGTCAGCTTCAGCACTTTGTTGTGAATTCCATCAATAAATAAAATGCGTCCCGAACTTCATCTGCCTTTACTAAAGGGGCATTTTCGCTGTTCAGTGTTGTCATTGGGAATGTAGTTCTGCAGCTTTTTGCGTGCGTGTTTATACTTGAGGTATCTTTGTCCAAAGTCTGGCGTGTTTGTTCAGGGTTCATTTTGCCCTCTGGCCTTCAGGCATTCCGTACGAATTTCGCTATTTCAGCGCTCCACCAGTTAGGGTTGAGCTTCCGGGAGTGTGCACGTCCTGACACGAACGCGTCATTTGCTTGATGTAATTGTTAGAACAACTGTGGCGCATTTTCTACGGCTATTCTAGCAAAACTCAGAACCACTGTAATCTCATCAAGTACTCTTATCCACCAAACTGTTTCTGTTCTCCCAGGCGAGGATTTATTGTGCTGGGTCGCTTGTTAATGATAATATATATAAGCAGGTAGTCGCCCTGTGTATATTCTTCGTTAACGTGCCAGTGTAGACACTTGACCAGCGAGTCAGTTACGAAAGGTAAATCCACGACGGAGCCTAGTTCTCCACCCCTAAAATTGTTCATGTTGCCGACATTGATCACGGATGACGTTTACGTAGAAGAACACCTTTCATTTATTTTCTGGTTTCCCCCTTCACCCACCAGCCATAAATTGTTCAGCTTTTTAGCGTATCTCGCTACTCTGTCTCGCATATGGCAATACCTTAGTATTAGCGTGGCATAACAGCTGCAAAAAAAGAGCCCATCGATATTCGAAAAATCTTTAAAAAAAATCAAGAGCCTGCCACTGTATGGTGCCTAGGCTCCGAAATACCCTCCACACCGATGTCTTTTTAAATAAAGTTAATAATAGTATAATACATTACTATAATTTTTAGTAATTAACTGCAAAAACCTCCCTAAGTTCCTCCTAGAATCATGTAGGGTATAAAATAAAGCATGATCTTACCAAGCTTGGTGGAAATCGCACTATTACTAATAAAGTTATAATAGGTCAAAGTTTTTACTTCTATGCAAATTCAAGACTTTGAATGTCAATATTACCTGAATGTGGATATTCTCAGAAAATATATGCGTGATATATGCATATATCCTACGTATTAAAAGGACAAATGCACACTCAAATGCCTTTATAAAAGAAATACACAAAACCTTTCATACTTGAAGCGTACAGCTTCCGGTGTTCCAAAAAATTCTCGAGATATTCCCCATTTTCCATTACGAATTCTAAAGCGGTGTTAACATTCATTCGGTGCGACGGATACGTGCAAACTTTGCAAATAATGTGAGAGCCAGCTACCCTACCTCCTGCCTTCATTGCAAATTATTTAGCCATCTTAATGGCATTTTCTGGGAAAAGGGATGCCTGTGTTTCATACCTGGCATAAAATAAATAAGGTAGAATATCCGAAAGCTCTTAAAAGGGCTCAAATACATTACTGGAAACCGGAAAAGCAGGCACGTATTAGGTCGACTAAAAACCGCTGACTCAACGAAAAAATGCAAACTTTTATATTTTTATATCATAAGAATAATTTTATTTTTTATATTTTTCTTTTTTTTTCTGATTTTGACGATGACATTTACAGATTTTTTCTGGTTTTACTTATTTGTTTTACAGGAGATAAATTTAATAAATACTAAAAGCTAAGTGTAAAGTAACATTTATTCTCTTCTCTTAATTTTTCTTCAACAGTTCCTTGAATATATATAGAACATTATGTTATTTGATAATTCGAAATTCAGGTATAAAAAGATTTTAACGAATTATTTATTTCAAGTTTTGAAGGTATGCTTTTGAAATTGAAAATTTATCAATGGTATTAATAAAACATTCATGATTGGATTTGAATAAGAATTTAGAAGGGCTATAAGTTTTGATTGATATTGATTACTGTTATCATGCAGGTTTTATATTTTGAATTAAACACCGTCCGTTTAAATGAGACGTAATGGAGAGAAATTCTAGAACTAATTATATCGATTGCAAAAATAGAAAGAAAACTAATTTTACATGCATATATTTTAAAAGTCGTGTGTACACAATATCACAAAACATTTAATATACATAAGATTACATATACGTGCAGATAAAACCTTGACGTACAAAAATACTTTGCCTTTTACTAGTCAGTAATGTCCGACATGTATTATGTAATTTCCAATTTGTTCAAAAATTTGAAGTTTTTTCTTAAACCATTTCCTCTATAATTGGTAAATTAGTTTTCTTGTTTTGAAGCTATTTGTTGACTTAAATATCATATAATGTATATAAATTCTTTACTTTCTGTAGAAAAAAAGTATAAAAGCTAGGTTTGTTTATCTACTAAACTTTATAAAAAAATAAATGATCAATGATTATAAAAAAGTTTATTTACTTTATATGTAGTAGTAGTTCTTTGAAAGAAATATTTTGATAATCACACGAAACTTAGCGACAAGCACATGACAATATTTGGTAATATAGAATAAATACTTTGATTCCTATGTCGCCTTAATGAAACTTAATCGATTTTTTCGCTTTGAAAGAATTTTTCTTTAAACTACACATAAAATAAATATAAAAAAATATAAAGCAATTATATAAACTATTACTTAAAATTATTCACAGCATCATATGTTTCATATTTATTAACTTTACTCTTAGGATATTCCCTCGGTCAGTGAGTATAAAAACTATAAGATAATAAATTATTCACTATCGTAGCACAATCAAATAAATTTTGGCTAGAAAGCGACTCCAACCATGCAAAAGTTACATAAGATATCGAAGTGTACAGTTTTTTGGAAAGCAATGATGATAATACAATAGAGTTTTGTCGATAAAACTGCAAATAGTGATACATTTAAAATAAATTTGCCGTTTACTATACATTTATATCTGCTGTGCGAAATTAGAAATTTATTCAGGTCCAAAAACTATTGAGCAATCATAAAAATGCCTTGCACAAAATATGGTTTAAACTGATTGAAGTTTTCAAAATGTTATAAGGGATGTATTGAATTGATGATGAAATATACAATCACTAGCGACTACATTTTTACAGAGATAAAGACAGTATATTTATTTAGTTTGTATCAAATATAACTGTAGCAAGTTTTCATTATAATAAAGTTCAATATTTTGTTCTGTTCAGTTACGATATCGGATTGTCTACAAATGTTTTAAGTGTATTCTGAAACGCTTTGACAGTTCTGTAGATTATGAATTGGATGAAATATTAATATTTGATGCTTTTATGGATTTTTAAAAATAAACGGATGGAAATTTATTTTATTTACGCGTACAATTCTGACAAACAAACCAGTTTATCAACCATGGATGGGAAACCATGGGCTACATTGACATGCATAGTTAAGAAGAGTTGAACCTAGCGCACTAATAACACTACCGTATCAATAATTATTGAATTTCGGATGCTTCAGCTTATGAATGCCACCCCTCGCAAATACTATGTATGCGCTCAAAGGGAAAGACCTTTGGAATAAAGAAATAAAACAAAAAAATCAGTCAATCCGGAATTATTCAAACCTGGTGGAGTTATTCTTGAAATTGAACCATTCAGAATGGTTTTAACGCAGTTGCAGGACATCAAGTGCTTACCCAAATCACACAAAGTGCAACTATAGCAACGCAAAATTCAATAAAGTATAATTTTCACATAATGAGGCATTGACTTTTCGGAATGTAAATATTTTGATTTCGAAGCCTCGAAATGTTAGTAAAAATCGTTAAAATAATGTCAATACTATTTGATCTACTTTTCTTTTGAACTATGCTACAACTGCAATATGACGGTTGCTACTTGTTTTCATTCCAATCGTGAGAAAATTACGTTACACTTTGGAAAAATTATACAGTTTCAAAACATATACATACATATACAGAGTCTAAAGTATGTAATTCCTAGCTATACATATTATTCATAGTTCCCTCTGGACTGATTGTGTCTTGTTTCTTACTCAATATCTTTAAAATACACTTTAAATACTTTCACATCTACGTACACATGTAGAAAAAATATAAAAAGAATACACAGAACAGAAAGTGTAAAAAGACTGTCTATGAAATTTGGCCCCCCAAAGAAAACCTCATATGAAAAACGACGAGTAGTTACTATAGTTTTTCAACCTTTTCTGGATAATTAGATATTTAATAATTTGAATATTACTATACAGACAAACGCTCTTATCTGCTTTGTATAATTTCCAGTTTTTAAAGCTTTAGTGTGTGATTTTGTAAAATATAACAGATCATACTGATTTTTCCATTGTTGTAAATTTGGATGTGGTGAAAGAGAAATCAATTTTCATTAGAGGAAGTGTTAGAAGTGTGTCCCTTTCTGCCAAGGATGATTGTGAGCTACAACATGAATTCCGTTCTATCAGTTGCTGGTGTTTGTTCATCAGATGTGGATGACGTTGAAGTAGTCCGTTGGCAGCAGTCAATTGCCTGACATGTCGGTAATCCTTCACATTGAACCACAACACAGCTTTGTTGAGATCTCCGCAGTTTCCCGGTTATGTAGTCCAGTGTTTTACCGATTGCTTTGAGGCGTTTTTCTAGATTTGTAGTCGCCAGGATATCAACCTGCAAATGAAGAAAAATATTATTAGTTATGACACTATATGAGCTAATGCAGATACTATGTAGACATTACATTTCCATATTATTAGTTTTACAATGAAATAAAATATAAAATAGCAAACAAGTCGAAAACCGCAAGAATGGCGATTCAAATACTCAAAATTAACACGGAATTTTCAGGTAATTGGCACCTTCTGTCTTTAAGTCTACAAAATGTCGAATGTATCGAGTTAAAATTTGTTAACGAGAGCAGTGCTAAATACATGAAACCAAAGATGGATATTCAAAGGATGTATTGGTCTGGCCACAGCAACGGCCAGACTTCCAAACTACTGAAAATCCACAAGAACACCGTGGTGAATTAAATTTTCATAGAAGGAAATGTGGAAGGTAGAAGAAATGAGGTGAAACAGCAACACTTTCTGCAGAAGCGAAAACAAAGATCCAAACATTGACTGGAAACAAGTCAGAAGCAGGGGCGCAAACAGTGATGAAACGGTTGAACGCACTCGAAGGACTCGACAAATAAGTGCCGAAGTGAATTGTATAACGGTAACTTCGATCAACCAACCAGCACTTAAGCAACAGAAAACGACATCGAGAACAGTGATCTCGTGAATATCCCCATAATACATTGCCCCATATTTCACGTAGAAGCCATGATAGCTGGGGGAGTGAGCAGCCAGGATCGGAGAACGAGCGTCCATTATTAGAGAATAATATAGGGGGAAAATATATTAATGTATGGGCATAGATCCTCCTCTTACGAAGTGATTTATGAGCACTTCACTAATATTTGGAGAGATTGGCCTAGACTTGAATACCATAGAAAATATGTGGCCCAGGTGGAACGAGAGTGTGTTCCTAGAGAGCAGACCCAAAAATAGGCAGCTATTATTTAATGAAAAAAAATTGCACCCCCGTTTTTGAATGTATGAAGACCCCCTTCAAGACAAGGTGTAATTATGTTACTTACTGTATGCAGTGAGATTCACAGATCCAACCGTTTTACAAAAATTCATATCATTAGGAACCACCATTTTTGAAATGTAGTGTGACACACAGGCAGACGGACGGAACAACAGACTGACAAACAGACAGTAAACCGATTTTAAGTAAGGTTTTGTTTTACAAAAAACATTAAAAGGATATTGTGGCCTGATTGCATTTATCCAGGTATCAAATTGTGTACAAAAAACAAGAGATTTAGAAACTTTTTCGATACTTAGTACTAATCGAGATCTTCCATTTGATTTCCAACATAGCTATATTTGGTCAAAAAGATTTACACTCCCCTAATGATTATGGTTAAATTCTACCAAGAACCATGTCATTCACTGCACGCATGGGGTTTTAAAGCTTCACGCTTTCCATAAAATTTCATGTTAACAAATATATCGTGAAAAGTGCTTGCAATAGACAAACAAATGAGCATAATAACTTTTGGGTGATCTCAGGTAAATGAATGCCTTCAAAAGGACTTCCTCCTTAGCCCGCCATCTTAGTCTTGATGAGCTACTTGCTCTTTCCTCGTAGTTCACGGAACATTACTTTTCTTGGGCGCATATCCAACACTTTTAAAAAATTGTTCGTTGGCTAACGGTTTCGATTGCAGGGCAGTGGTAATATCATAAGACACTGCCTCACCTCACCCTGCGAAGCAGCGTGTGAGAAAGCAACTAAGTATGTTACCGGCCCCATATACTATTATATATAATTCAGAAATTCGATAAGGATCCAAATTATATTGATTGAAATCCCCGGTTTGCAACATTAACTGGTCTAAGCCTAAATAACAATTATTTTGTTTAAGGAAAGAGTAGTACTTGGCCAACGGCTTCGATAGTAAGCCCTACTATCGAGGCAGACCAGTGGTTTCGATTAATATTGTTAATATTAAGAGGTAGCACCTGATAAGATTACCTCTGCCTTGTGACTGAAACCCAACAAAAGAAAAACTTATTAATACACTAACGTGAAGTAGACCAAATTCTATCCTGGCGTCTTATTCCAAAACAAGCTTGCTTCGGCCGGTAAAAAAATACAGTGAGATGTAAAAAGAAGGATCCCATTTCCTTAGAGAAGACCCTCTTATAATGTTGCTACTATGTAAAGTAAAAATTTTGACGTTATCTTGCCAGGAACAGGGATCCATACTGATCCAATCCAAATAAAATACGCCACAATATCGACCAGGAAACTCTAACTTTATAAGTTAAGGCGGTGTTTCAATGCAGTATAACCTCACTTCAAAAACCGCAGAACTGTCGGAAGAAAATGTCCGAATAACAGTTAGGTCGGCTCTCTGTAGGTGATATAGAAAAAAGAGTCGACAACCCGTCAATATCCAGCTTCATCTTAAGCTTGAGAGTATATGGGCAAAGTCCTCTATTCTATGAAGACTTTTAAAGCTCTCCGACTTCATGAGACTTCCTTAGATTTGTAAGATCTACGAATGGTGCAGATATGTAATTTTCTGAATGAAGCTCTAGGAGATATCATTCTTATTTACCTGCGCTCGGGAAGCATTAGGGTCTGATAGAATCCGAATAACATAGATTTGTAGAAGCTGGAGGTTGTGAAATTGATAATGGTCTTGAAAACTTTCAAAAACTCATTACAAATGGTGGGAAGCAAATTCATTAGCATGTTACTTACTAGGAAAGACAATTCTATAAAAAACCTGTTTTTTCTTGAAATTTCACATTAGCTTATCTTAATTTTTGCACGTATTCAACAAGTATGTAGACAAATGTTTGATTGTGTTTTGTAATTCTACGAGGGTTGCCAAACGATCATCCTGGATTGAACGCAATAGCGGAGTCAAACCTCACGTTAATAAGAATCAGGGATCAGCTAATTACGTAGCTAGCTCGAAAAGGTGGAACAGGAGCTTAGCATTTTGATCCTTTATGAGGATTGAGTTCATGGTACTTTGGTCTCTCCCACGATATTTTATAAAATTTACCAGCCTTTTCCGCGTAGCACTAGGACTTGCGCGGACATAGACTTTAAAAGCCAAAATGCGACTTATATGAAAGATCCTTGAAAGTAAGGCTGCAAAATGAAATCGGAGAAACACGTGTATTCGTATAGTTCATTCCCTTCATACATTTCACTTTGCGACCAGGCGGGCATTTCTTTTGCCTCTGTTTCGATTGCATTTTGGGGTTTGAAGGATAAGGAAGTTCTAATTACCTTCGGGATAAAAGCTGTACTACATTGCGCAAATTAAATAATGCAACGAAATGTCGTGGTTCAAAATTCGCTGGTGATAGAAGGATTCGTATCGTGACTGAGTCAAATCACGTTAATAATCCCGAGCGAATGCATAGTCTTGAAATGGAGTACTCTAATAGGCTTCAAGGCCTAAATCGGAATTGGTCTTTCAGTCCATCGGTTATAATATAAATAGGTAATATATGATTACGACGCAAGGAACCAATGGAGCAGCTTCTTATTCTTTCATTCGCACCTCCCAAAATGTAGGCACAAATTATACTGTAATTTATTTAATTAGGCAATAACCGGTATTATTAGAACTAGTCCATTCTCTCTTTGAAACGAAATATATTTCAATATAGAGCTCAGAAGTACACATAAAACCATAAGAAAACGTTCTATTTTCTAGACTGCCAACTTCACTGTCAAGCAAACAAAGAAAGAAAAACAAACTCTCATTTATTCACTTATTTCACAAAGATGAAATATATGAATGATACAAAACCGAAAAAAAAACTACCTTCAATGGTTGATTCAATGGTAAGATGGCAATAATCCACCATGCCCACGCCGGTCCATCAGCAACAGCTTCCCAATTCTCCTCTAGAATGGGCATTGGTCCAAAGCTTCTTAGAATTTCCTCTTTTATGTCATCCGTCAGACTTTCATACCACTTTATTGCTTTCCTTAATACCGCTGAATGCATATCGCTAACCACATGTACGTAATCCTTTGGAATTGGTTCATCGTAGATATATTCCACTTTAGCTGTTTCGTAACCATCTTTTTCGTCCCGTGTCAAAATACGAAACCGTCGAAATCCAATTGTACTAAGGATAGAGCATCCATCCCCTAACAGCACACAGTCTCGGATTTCAAGCATTGTCCCTACATCCGAGTAGCGAGATTTTCCGGTATGAGGTTGCACAATGCCGAATTGTCTTTCGCCGGATTCGATGGCTCGCCTTACCATAAGACGGTATCGATGTTCGTAGACAAATAAAGGACATGGCACATGTGGAAATGCTGTTGTACAAATGAAAACGGGTACGGATGGCTCTAAATCTACTTCCTGCTGCCGTCGCTTCTCATACCATTCTGGAATGAATCGTTGCATGGCAGCTTCTAGGAATTTCGTCACAGATCGCTTGGCTAGAGAAAAAGGTATGGGTGTTGCAGAACCTCGATAGCTTGAGCGATATTGTTCTACCAGCGGTGACATACATAGTGGACAGGATGATGAGTAGACCATGCATCGATCTAAGCATACCCAACAATATGTATGACCGCACGGTGTCACCACAGGCCTCCATAACGTTCTGCAGCACAACACACAATCGAAATCAGCTATGTCGATTTGGGCAGGATTGATTTGACTGAAGTTAACTTTGTGCTCAGCTCCTGAAAAAAAAAAGAAAATTGGTTGGTTATGCTTTTTACAATTTGCCTCAACTTGGTTTAGAGAAATATATACAAGTTCCAATTAAAATCAAATTCATCACTAAGATAAATTGCTTAAATTATCTACAGACCAGATACTTACTTTTCATTTTCTGCACTTCTTGTTGTATCCTATCTAATAGTGATCTAAGTCTTGTATTTGTCCTTGGAATTGTTCCGCTTGCCGACGTGAAATTCAGCATCCTTCGAAACTGATGGCGAGCATTATGTACGACGTGGGGGTCGTCCTCACCGCAACTAGAATTCGTTTCATCACAATCACTAGAACCAATATTTCGTGATACATGAATTTGGCGTCGTCTTCGACGTCGTCTTGATACTTCCAGATTATAGGGTGCTGAAGATAACGATGCGGAAATGTGTGAGCGCATTGATGGGACAAAGAATCTCTGCAGCAGCTGAAATGATATAGAAAACGAATTAAATGGTTGGAAAATTTAGTTCAAGGTAGTATTTTTAGGAGCACATTGGAATAAGTGAGGACATATCCTTGAATTATATCAGGACGATTGTAGAATAGAGCAGAAGGTTGCTTGGAAGAGAATGTCTTTAGATTGCAGGGAAACTGAAAAGTCAAAATGGCGCATTTGGATCCTAGTTTGTACTTGGTCTTGGGCTATCAGAACTAAAACAATGTTTTAATCAAAATCATGTACTACTTTTCTAGATTTATTTAATAATATAACTTTTCGAAAAAAACATTTAGTTTTCATACACCATTCTTCAAGAAATATCAACCCCTTAAAGTATAAATCATTTCGGTCTGTTTCCATAATTTATTTGCATTTATTTCAAATAAAATATCTGTATCTGCCTGACCTACTTCACATATTCCTATTTGAACTGAAGATGAAAATAATTTACTGTGGTTTCACTCAGCTCCCATTGCGGACTATTCCTTTTAATCGGAGTAGTTGAACAAAGTCTACAAAGTGGAGAATCATTAACTTATAGAATGAACTCTATAGCGAGGTCCAAGCTACACATTATAAAAACTTAATCCTGGATTTTTCCCTGATTTTCTTTCTGTACAGAACGTTCACAAAGGACTCAATTTTTAGTTAGATTGAATTTATATGAATGGATGAATTTCGTCGGCTGCTTTGGAGCTTTGGGAAAATTATTCGATTTAAAGGATGGTGAGTGAAAAAAAGGGATGTAAATGGCATATGTATATATTTATGTGCAAATATTTCACATGGTTTTGAACTTTTGTATTAAATGAAACCAAAATACAAAACAGGACATCAAAAATTCTTTAAGATAGTCAGATTCCAATTTTGTTGGAAGAAAGTTACAACTACTTCTTGCTGGATATCCTTGATGACAACACAAATAGCTTTATATAATCATTTAACCCGCCATCGCTGTCCGTTTCTTGCGATGTGTTTCCAATCATCCTATGACTTTTCGAGAAGCTTGCATTCGAGCTATGCTTGTATTACGACACAGTTTTCCAGAGTGGCCCAGTCTTTGGCTATCCTGGAATATGGAATGGGTACCGCATAAGGAAACGTAGATTTAAGCCTGTAAGAATCGTGTTGAATATTTGAATTTGTTTTATACAATGACGCCCTTTCTAATCACAAGCAACAAAAATTTTCATAAAAATTTATCACTTTCTTGACCCAAAAGTCCCACGCTGTATCAAAAGTAGTAGGAAAGAAAAGTGTTCCGCGGAAACTTATCATTTTGTTTAAATGATTCGCATCAATGCTCACCTTAGTGGTGAGTACAACTGTAGAAGATGGTAGAGACGCAAATTTAATCACAGAAAACCGTGAGAATAGTTGAAGGACTTCCACCCACAGCTCGAATGAGACACGGACCGTAAAAAAATAAGAAAAAGATGACATGGTATCCATGTCTTTTTGAAACACTACCAACAGTAAATATTAAAAATGTATTTGGGTTGGCTACGAGGTGTGTAGTGAAAAAAACGGACAAGTCAGATGGTAAAATTGATATACAAGGGGATATAATACTGTGGAATAGTAAAAACTACTACTGGTAACTCCACACGTTAGAAGGCTGATAGCAGAAGGCAGGGATCAGCACGCTTTTGAGTAAATATTGATTCTCGTTATGGAAGTTTTGTAGTCAGCAAAAAAGACAGTGAAGGAGAAAGGGTTAGCTCCTCCCCTACAACCCTGTTTAAAACTCGTGGCGGTCACTGCGGTCAAAAAGATATAGCGCCCCAAATTCGGTCTCCTTTTATATCATCACGTTGAATTTTCAGCGATAACTCGTGAACGGGAGGGAAAAAAGGAAAAGAGGATGGTTTCTCTTCTGCAATTCCTATAGATAACTGCGATTGCTAGCGTACTTGAAAAAGTTATATCCTCTCAAGGCGGGACGCTTTTGATGAAAAAACGGTAGAGGTCTATTTCGAATGCCACCCCCGGAGGGAAATAGGGGGAATAAGGGAGATATGGAGGAAGAAGTACAAGATCCGTATTCTCCAGCCTTGTTAAAAAGTCCGGACTTGTTCTAATATCATCATAGCAAATTTAGAATTGCCAACGCCACCCTGGGAAAGGGAGAGGGTAAGGAAGGAATGCAGATGGAACCGACAATTACCACTCATCTGTCGTTAGAGGATTTGCTAGAATTATCTCTTTTCAAGGAAATTTTTTTTGCTTATTTACATTCCCTGTCATTCTGCAACTAGGGGATTTGAGTGTAGTTGACACTTTTCTGGAATTTCAGCAGGTCCCGGGCCATCTATAGAGGATCTGGTTGGATATGTACTTGGTATCATCGCCACTTTTAACTATGCTGGTACATAGCCGGAAGATTTGCTTTTCCTTGACGCGCAGTTCCTCTAGGTGGCTAGTGTAGATAGTTGACCAGAAAATAAAGCCGAAAACAATCAAAAGGCTAATTTACTGCTTGTAGGAAACATTTTTTGATCTTTTATGAGGTGGATTTATTGAAGCAAAGAATAAGAGGCAATTTATCCTGGTTAGCGCCTTGATAACGTGAGTAATGACCACACCTAGTTAGAAGAGCTATTTAACGGTAGAGATGAGAATTGAATTGATGTTTAGGGATCGATTTTTGATATGCGAAGACATTTTTGGAATCATCCTCATTTTGATCTTGCAGTTAAGTCCATCCAAAGATTAAAAAACCATTTTGTACTTGCAAAATCAGCACTAAAGAAGGGCATGTTTAATCCGAAACACGTGTCTGCAAACTACTTTACTACTCTATAGTAAAAACGGAAACTTTTTCTTTTTCGTTTAATATTTTTACTATAAAAAACGAACAAAAGGAAGAATGGCTTCAGAGTTTGGCACCCTTCTGGACTTGGCGAAGTTAATTGGCGAAATGAAACCAATGAATCTGATTGGGAAAAGTGGACGCTGAAACAGACCAGTGTGGCTGGTTGCTTGGGAATATGATATTCTGGATTTGAGACAAATAATTGCTGTATTTACTTCAATTTTAAAGCTTCGGTCAGGCATATAGAGTGTGGAATGGTAGACTTGGAGAAAGTTGTCTGCAAGTACGCTGGCCTTTTCAGCAGGAGAGATATTTTGGGGTAGAAAATGACTGTGGCTGCAAGTTCACTTAATTCCCGGAAGTCTTTTCGGAGTTTCCTGGCTTGAATTCTATCTTGGATATGTGTTTTGGAAAGGGAGGATCAAGAACTAATCGTCGATATATTTTATTAACACCTTCGGAGTAAAATCTAGTTGCATAAGGCAATTACCTAACAGATCTCCCATTCGAATTTCCATAGACAATTCAAACATCTACTGACAGATGTGATTGTGAAAACTGGTTCTTGAAAATGATGAAGTCTGATGTAATTTTCCGAGATTGGTCATTTTTCGCAAGCAATTTTGAATGTCATTGTGGTAAGAACATTTGTGAACAGACTTTTTATGTCGAACGACATCATGATCTGCTCTTCCTCAATCAACACACTCATTTTCTACCAAAAAACACGGAATTCTCCACGTTGAAATTCAAATCTACATCTAGATAGTGAAGGGTGTATACTATGAGTTTCGAAATGTCATAGGCAAGACTACCTATGCTTGATACAGTTGACCTTATCGGACAAAGGGAAGTGTACAGATTTTTTCCAGCGAATATAGGGTATCAAATGAAAAGTCTGGGTTAGTACCTTTTGAAGTTGGTCTTAGTTTTGACATTTGTTGGAAGGGTGGGGAATACCGGGGTCGGAAGAGAGAGAGAGAAAAAAAATCATGAAGTTGCATCTTTACGATATCCAGGCGTCAAAATTCTTTTGGGGGAAATTGACTAGAAACCCCCCTTATGTTTACCATAGAGTTTGTAGTAATATAGATCTCCAAGTTTAATCGAAATCGTACTATTACTGATAAAATTACAATATTTCAAACTTGCTTTTCCTGCGTTAGTGTGTGATAGTTTTACACTCAAATATATTTACGTCAAAAACAAACAAACCTTTCACACCTGAGCTTTCGGTTTCCCGGCTTATTTTGCTTTTTTTATCTCAGAGTAGTGGTTCCTGGTTTATAGTTGCCGAATTGGAACCCCCCGAAATCTTTTGTTAGTTGTTTTTTTCGCCCAATAGACCCTGCTTGTTAGCAGCACATACGTTTTTCCCACTACAACGATGGGATTTGCTTTTATCCGTAATGAGAATCAGTTTGTCTTAGCGGTTTTCCAGGGATCGAATAGAATGATTTATTTTACCTTTTGAACAGCGATATAAGTAAAATTATCTACACCGTTCCTATTGTTCCTGATACGCGTACACTTGAACTCAATCTTTCCGTTTTCAACATCTACTTTTCATGTCTACGTTTGAAGGTTAAGGAAAGCTTAAAATCACAATGAACTTTTTCTTTCAAAGTTTGCTTCAAAATTTATTGAATCTGAAAAAAAGCTAATCACGCTATAAAGAACATAAAGAGTTGCAGAAATGCCCTCATCAAATGAAGCAATGTATTTTATTTAGATGTGCCTGAAAGCCTGAGAAAAAGGACAGACAAGTGGCCCTCGAAATACCGGTATTTGATTTTGCTATTTCCCAAAAGCAATTCAAACTTAAGAAGATTCCAATTGCAATTGGAGACGTTATACGTTTGCATGATGAAAGTGGATTTTACAGAGATAGTTGCCCTTTCAAAATCACTAAATTGGAAATATGTGTATTTGAGCCTAAGGATCTGAAACGAAACCAACGACAATAAATGCGAGATAAGTTTAATTTAGACAAAGAACAGATTCCGACAGTGTGGAGATAGATGCAATGTAATGCGTTTAGTAGAATAAACTAATCTCTAGACATGACTAGTAAATGATAATGGGCGAATAACAATGACATTTGAATATTATAATGCAAACGTTATTTGAATCTGTTGAAGAAATATCACGTGTTTCTGAACAACTCTCGTGTCGGAATGAGTGATTAGTTTACTAAACTAAATTTACAAACAATCAGTTATTTTCAATACGGAACATCACATTATTTAGATTATTTCATCAAGTTTTGAATATTTAGAAAAAAAGAAGCATAGAAACCCAGTTATTTAACATCATTAATCGTTTCATCGCAAACCGTTTCAGTTTGAAAATATAATGAAACCTTGAAAATGTTTCTCTACAGATACAACACTTTCATTTGCTTTCTTACTTATGAAAAGTTTTTCTTGTCGAGTCAACTGTTGAAGCAACCATGATAAGAAAAAATATCGGACATGTAGCCATTTGTTTTCCCCCCTCGAAGACGTCGTTGGAATATTTACAAGGACGCCGAACAATAAAATATTAAAATTAAGGCGAATTCTGTCTTATTTCAGGGGGGAAGTATTGAAGACCCGGTAGATATGAAAACAACAACAACAAAGTTGCTAAAAATATTTAAATCCGCAAGACTAACCTTGAAATATCTGGGAAAGATAGAACTGATGAAATATTATGTGTTGGAATTGGACTGTTACTTCCCCTATAATTAAAAACCTAAATTTACATACAGTTCACCCACTAAATTTTCCTTCCTCATTCAATTAGAAACTAATCCTCCTTCATGAGACTCGCCTCGAACTCTCAAGTATGGAACATTTCAGTGTAACGAAAAATAATTAGAACTGTGGCATGCATAAGCTCCTTATCTTGTGACATACATGAAATTGAATAAGGTTTAATTCTATTTATATCTTTTTTTGCTGACACGTTTTGTGAAGGAAGATTCATGTATAGCTATGGAGGACGCCAGTTTATATTTGATACTAAGTAAGGTATTCTGAGCACCTTACATAGTTTAAAATACAGTAGTTATTTTCAGAAACATATCATGCTTACTAATTTATATAGATACCACAGAAGGAAGCGCTAGTAACTAAATCCAAATGGAGATTCAGTTATGATTCGATTATAATTGTGAAATGAAGTTTTACATTTGAACTGTTTTGAATTTTAATAACTCGCAAATATTATTTAAAAAAATTAAAAAGGTTTGTTTGGTTTTTAAAGCTGAACAGACTCTCCTTTTGTAAGCTTAATAGAAAATGGTGGAATACCAAGTTGCAGACGATTATAGGGCGTGTTTCATAACTATAGAACGAATCTGTCCCAAGAAACAATTGTTCAAACGAATACTGAGATGCCACCAAAATTTCTTCTTCGTTTATGATGGAAGATGACCTACGATGGAAAACTGGCGCGCACTGAGAGTTCCGAAAAGTTCTACTTACGAACCATGATTTTCTGTCCAAATTCCAAGAACATGACAATTTTGCCAAGATGAGGACGAGCTGCTGAAACTGTTTTAAATATATGCTAAAACGTGACACCTGATACGACCACGTTGCTGAATAGATTCGTCATTTTCCTTGAATAATAATTCCCATTCTAAGAAGATAATACTCAGTTTTACACAAGGCCTGAAACTAGTTACTGGCTTGCTATCCAAAGAATCGATATTTCACCAGGTCCTGCTGTCCTGTCCAGTAGGTTTAGAACCAACAAAGAACCTTTAAGGAATCATCATTCCCCATATTTGCAATAGTCAAGTATGGTCAGTATGGTATTACAACATCAGTGACCTTAAGACAACAGTATAGAATACTTACTTTACTTTTGTTTTTTTTTTTTTGATAAAAGCTTAAATAATTTATTAGCAAACTTTTCATTTAGTGTAAATTATAGTGAAAGATTAGCCAATTTAGAAGTGGTCCCATAATCATGAAATATACCATAGTATCTATGCAGCATACCTGGTAGTAAGATTTAGAAAAGTACTACTTGATACTATGAACAACAGTATTTTTGTTTCATTTAAGCACAGAATCTTATTCGGAAAAAAGCGTAATTTGCTAGTTATTTGTAAGTACAAAATAGCAAAAATGTTTTTGATATCCGTGAGTAAGGATAATGTTTTTAATGATAATAATAATAACCGTTGGCGCAACAATCCATATTGGATCAGGGCCTTGATGTGTGTTAGAGCACTTCATTCAAGACCGTAACGGTACACTACAGTACATTGTAGGAGGCGATGTGGTCAGCATTGCGCTCGCCCGAGATTATTACCCTGATTTGACTCAGATACTTATTCACAGCTGAGTCGACTGGTGTCCGACGGCAAGTCACGATGCAAATCCCACTGCCACCCGTGAGATTTGAAACCGCGTCTCTCCGTACGGCAGCCCAACGCTCTAACAACTGAGCTGTCCGGACATGTTTTTAATACACGCGATATATATGCTACTTGATGAACTGACAGTGTTAGAAGGGTAGATTTGGTAGATATGTGGGATGCTGGATGAACCACTTCCGCACCATGCTTCGGAATCATCAAAATAACTCAGCAATTAGATACCCGAGATTAAAGTGCCTTCAAAAACAAGACATCAGAACTGTTGCTTAAAAAACAACAAAGAAAGAGTTGATTGGGGCACATTGTCTTGTGTGTCTTGTGTGTTGTCAAGTGAATCTTGAATGGAAATCTAAAAAGTTTCAGAAAGGTCATCACAACCAAAGCAAAACATTCAGTATGCTGCTAAATTGAAAACCCGTCAGCCGCCGTTTTTTTTTTAAATGTGATATCCACCCCAAAGTGAAAATTTCTCTCCAGTTGGATTCACGACTCCTCAAAGAAAGAAACAACATATTTTTCCGCCCATTAAAGCCAGCTCTGGAAGAATGGAAAATATCACCCACCTGACGTACTCGCTAGATATGGTACCTTCGGATTAGAAAATACTTTACTTCTTCGAAATTTGGCCGGTATTTGTCATTAATGCCAAGAGTGAAATAATATAATTTTATGATTTTCTCTTGTTGCATTCCCACACAATTCAACGGAGTCAAACAATTTGGATTTTTTTTTCAGGGGGATTTCTTGAATTGATACCAAAGTTCCAGTTGTAGATGGAACCATTTTTCAATGAAATTAAAACATTGAATAATGTGTCCAAGGAAAAAGTTTTCGGTTAATAACAGAACGATTAGATTTGTTTATACAGGGGTATTCCAAAAGTATCGAGACTGATCTCAGAATAAGAAATTTATTGGCAGTTTAAGTTCGGTAACTGAATACTACCCAGAGAAGCACCCGTGTCTTCAACCCCTTCGTGGTTATATTTAAATTGTGTGTGCCACCAATGTGACACAGCATATTCTCTACAAGGCTCTTGAATCAAAGCACTTCTTCTAGGTTTCACCTAAACGTAATCAAATAGCTCTATTCCGGAAATCTCTGCGTTTTCACTGTTCTCAGTTTTCGTCGCATCGGAAAAATACGCACTCATTTACACCACGGTGCGTTCATTCTAGCGGCTCAGAGCAAATTACAAATTTTTTGTCGTTTGGCTAAGACTCTTTTTACCAATGCCATGTCCTCCAAGTACTACCATAAGTGATAATTCACTTCTATAGGTTTTGCCATGTTCAGAAGCGCAATTGGCTCGTCTCAACAGATTGCGCCATTGTGATTGGCCATTAGCCTGATCCAGATGTAGTCGAGAGACTCTTAAATAACCACCGACGTGTCCAACTACCATTCTTTCGGTTGGTGTTTCCCATTGACTTCGATGATCAAATCAATCTTAGCAAGCCGTTTGTCATCAGCATAAACACATTTCCATACCATCGAAGGTGCCTCTCGCAATTTACACGATCAATACAACCCAATATGGATCACGGGTGTCATCGGATGTGATCATGGCGTTCAACGCAACATCTTTGCCTCCATTATCTCGAAGTGCCGTTCATTGTCTTTAATAGTTGGCAAGCACTAAGAACCATAAAAGGCGATAAGGTAGACGAATTATTGAAAAACGAAACGGAGGCTGCAAAATTCTATTAGACCACAATGTTCAAAATATAGTAATATGCTATATTTGATTTCATTTCACTACATATCGATTTGGAGAATATTTTGAGATGAGAGAGTATACATATCATATACAGGCATCAACATTTTTTTCAAATGTATTTTTTTAAAATTGGCCCATGAATTAAGAGACCACTTTCTGTAGCAGACAAATAGTTTATTGTGTGGTTTTTAGGTTTTTTTCTTTAAAACAAAATAAAAGTTTTTCTTCTTGAAAGAAAATAATATATCGAATACGCAGGATACAATGCAATACCAATTCTATTTATTCATTGTAATTCTGCTTCGAAGTATTAAATTTCAGGAAGTGTCGGACAACTGACAAGCAATTGGAAGGACTAGAATCATGGCAGTTGGTACCTAAACATCTGTTTGTAAAATCTCCATCCATTCTCGAAAAAGTCCTTAACAAGGAAAGCAGGAGTTCATTTTACCCATTGAGATATTATGAAAGTATTTTGAGTAGAGTCAGTCATGAGTATCTTCAAGCAATATTCTCAGGGGCGATGATTTGCTCTCCCCCTTTTTATCAATTCTGGCAATGGACAAATTTTATAAATATGGTAGTCGATTTGAAAGGACTTTGCTTTTAGAGTTTACTTGACTTGAAGTGTTTAAAAATAAGCTCACTTCAAAAAGGTCGTCTTACCCTACAGGAAATCCCAGGAAATACCAAGGTCAGATCAGAGGTCCAGGCCAGAGGAAAACGATGTCATCATAATCAGTTCAATGGGAACGATAATGAAGTCCATACAAGTGTCTGTTGCGCCGCCTGAGGGTATTTAGGACTATTTATCCGTAAAACCAAATAAATCGTTGGGTAGTATTCAAACTGAATATACATATTTAACTATCTCACGGATATCTCCAGTGGTTTAAATGAATCTATATTACAACCCCAGCACTAAATTGTATGGCAACGACGACGAATTCTGTCTGAATAATTATGTATATACAATGAATAAGAATAACATGATGACCAACGATGAATAGCTTAAAAACACGGAGCGGAGTGCATTACAAGTGACGAAAAATTAGTAATGAGTCAGCTTTTTCTAGTGCTTGCCATTAATGACCTTTTATAGAGATGAAATGTGGTCTGCCAAATGTGAAAGGAGAAGATGCCTCATACGCGACACCTATACTGAAATATGGAGCCCACTCTTTCCTTTTCAATTACGGGTTCTAA
This sequence comes from Hermetia illucens, assembly GCF_905115235.1. Classification (NCBI taxonomy): domain Eukaryota; kingdom Metazoa; phylum Arthropoda; class Insecta; order Diptera; family Stratiomyidae; genus Hermetia; species Hermetia illucens. Next base: position 128,612,791 of record NC_051850.1, on the reverse strand, counting down.
AGTGGAGCAGAGTACGCAACGAAAAAACCCTTATGAGATACGTTCACAGCACTACTAGATTATATTTAATCACAATTAGTTCCCAGCGTTCGACCAACGGCAAACAGCACCACATAAAATTGCCACACAAGAAACTTTTCAAGCGGAAATACCAAACCCGCAGATTTTTTGTGGGATTCCATTTTTATATAGACCACACTAAAATAGCGGGACTTCTGTACTATGATAATTTGGAGTAGTTACTGAATCTGCTTTGGGTAAGATTTAAAGGGAAGTGACCTCACCCGCATTTACCATAAATAATTTATATGTACTTCCAGACAGCTGTATTGACTAACCCAGAGTGCAGCTTAGAAGGAAAATTATGTGGAAATATAACATTTAGTACGGTAACAGAAGAAGGGAATATTCAAAACTTTAATCGAGTGAAATATCTATCTTCAACTTACCCGACTAACTTCATTCCGAAACGACGTCGTCGCTGCAAATGACATCTTTACATCAAGGGTGGCAGCCAAGCATTGTGATATTAAAGCCTCTTCATACCTCCCAAGCCCTGTGAGTGCCAAAGCACGTCTGTGGTATGCCTGTAAAAAAGGAAAAAACTCATGGTTAGCAATTTAGAAAACTGATTTTCACTTTTTCTATTTACAGCTCTTTCGTGCACTTAATACATACAAGGAGGACTTCCCGTCAAAGGACAGAAATGTCATTAATGGCTACTGCCATAGGCTAGCATATATCGATTCTATAGTGTTGGTACTAATTTGGTTAGGTAGAAAGCTTTGGCGTTTATTTCCGCTTGAAAGGATCGACAAGTTGAAAATCTACAAACTAAAGCAATTTCCTTCCATGGTTGAAGTAGAAACATCCTGGATTCTATACTTACTTTGCTTCCAGGGAAATAGCAGCCTCACTGTATTCAATATTTGTAGTCCTTCACAACTGTACAAGTTGTAACGTAATTTGAGGCTCTTGCAAGAAATGACAAAAACTCTACATGTGCAAACAAAATTGTGAAATTCACAGCGACAAAGCAGACAAATCCATTACTTAGTCCAAAATGCAAATCAAGTTTAAGAATATATACACATTAAGATAAATGTACCCATAGATATAGCCATACATCCTGACTGCTCAAAAATTTCTTTTCGTCTCGTAGCGTATCTTCCTTTTTTATAGCCTCGCTCGTCTTGTACTGAATCTGAATTTCAAATGACTACGAATCAGTGAAAATTTTCATGTCAGAACGTAGAAATGTTCAAGGATACGATAAAAAAGAACTAAAATGGAAAGGGCAACTTGACTAACGGTGGAAAGGATGGATGAATTTTACAACGTCTGATGGATAGTCAGGCTTTTCGGTATCTTCTGAAGTTTCCTATAAAAGTACCTGTTTTTAAGGAAATGCCACGTAGTATTTGAATTGGAAAATTTGCGCCGTCACGCCTGAATTCTTTTTTTTTCTTAAGGAATACAAATTGGCTTGATATCTGTGTGTGCTGAAAATTTATTATATAAATAGTAAAACTTTTTTATTTCGGACTCATTAAGATTCTGCTTGCTTGCCGAAATATGCACAATACTGAAAGATGAAGTGATAAGGGTTAGCGACAATTCCAAATTGGGCGAGCTGAATGCCGTCATCACAACAGTATTTTGCTCAATTTAAATTGTAGATGTCACTCGTATAAAAATATTATCTTTGAAATATTATAGTTCCATATGGAAATAAATGTTCCACTTTCAAAACTAGTAAATTCTGTTGTTTGATCTTTTGAACCCCTTTTTGTTCAGAAAATTTAAACTACAAGATTATTCATCAAAACGTCCCCTTCAAAATAATCCCTATTGGCTCTATCCCGCTTATGCCAGCACTTCATCACATTCTCTAGATACAGTTGGTGGTAACGAAGCTCATTATATTCTCCGTCTTTCCAAACAAATATCCAAGCTGGGACGGCTTCAGAAAGTACTAATCGAAACCTTTCATTTGATATCCCTCATGAATATATTTGGTAAAAACAATGTACAGCTCCTTCTGCATGTATGGGGACCCCTCCATTAAACTGAACGTAGAAGGATGTAACTCACTGCATGGATGGGCGTTTGCAGTTTCCACCGTTTCTGAGAAAAGGGCGTGTGACAGACAGACAGATCAGAGGTATCGACTGACTCGAATGAACAAGAGGATCTTGTAGAGGGCCAGGTGCAGTGGATTCGGTGGCTGTTGGATGGGTACGCGAAAATAATGCTCCTTCTTCTTCTGACCTTTTGACAAAAATTCATGATGCACAAGACCATTATAACCAATAAAAACGGCGAACATTGTATTTTTTCGACTGAAAAACGATGTTTTTTTTTGTCATGAACAATTGAAATTAAGAGGGGAATAACTTGACATCTCTTATGAAGATATAATTACTTGCATTGAGCCAATCCGGCCACGCTTGGCTAAATTCTCCTTCACCTTCAATATCAGGAGATTTCATTTTCACAACTAACCACTTATATGAAAATTAAGTGGCCAGCAAAAGCCAAAGTGAAAATTCAAAATTTAATAAGCGCTTGCAAAATGAACGTCTAATCCCTGCAAACTATCCCTGCAAACTGAAATTAATCCGTAGAGAAAGTCGCTTGGCAGCTGGCTGTAATCGCAGCACCGCGGGAGGTAGCGTACCCGCAGCACCATGGGAGGTAGCGTCAGCGAACGTTTTCAATCCAAAATCGATTGTTTGGCATGTGGCCCTCTATGATTCTGAGTGCTAATCTGCCATGAAAAACAATGAACACCGCTTCGCCATATTGAAGACGAAAAGACTGCGTTAGATCAGTGATATAGCACTCTATGATCACGTCCGAAATGATTAGATTCGCGATAGGTATGGGGTGGTATCGTGGAAAAATTACAAGGTTGGTGTCTTCGATGGTAAGGCTTTGTAAATCGTGCTGACGAAAACTAACTAACGATTGGCCGTAATAATGTCGATCGATCGTACGAATAGAGTCAAACGCCGGCCAAAGCGAGGGCTTCTTACGCTAGATGATGACTCCAGGAAGACCAGACCGAAAAAAGTGGCGAATTCGACGAGAACAGTTGAATCAGTTACTGAACTGCACTAGAGCTGCTATGGTGCTTCACGAAACCGCCAGTTCAGGTATGTATTTTACTGAATTATTGCATAAAAAAGTTAAAATTTCAATAGAACCATTTTTGACATATATTAATTCACACAGGCGAACCTACACCCGAAAAATGTTGTATGATTCTAAGTAAGAGATCAACTTGTAACTAACTAACTAAAAATAAAAATATTTAATTAAGTAAAAAAAAGAAATGATTTAGGAATTAAAAACCTAAATTCAATCAGGTGGGATAGCCTTTTACGCAAAGGGGAAGAACAAAATCATGTACTAAAAGAGGAAAAGATGCAATTGAAAAGCCTCTAAATAAACCCGCTTTGAAGCCAAGGAAGATATGGTATAATGTTGTTATAAATGTTTTAAAAAATGATAAGCATCAAAATCTCGGTTAATATATATGTATCGATGATATGGGTAAAAAATTATGATCCCCAAATTAAAGAAGAAAAAACAAGCAAAGTTAGTTTGAGGAAAGGATTACCAACGTAAAAGGCCAAATAAAGCTAAAACGTCATGCACAGTTGGAGGATCGGAAAGTGATGAAACCCAGAAAAAATCATTTGCAAATCTTCCATGGCAGACATACCCGTTAATATTCAAAATTCCTGCAAAAACCGAAAATTAATGACCCCCAATTTGTAGGGAAAAACTGGCTAGAAAATAGCGTACAATTTTTGTACATCCTGATTGATTCTAAGGCTTTCTTTCAGTGCTTCGTTCAATGATCAGGTATGTGTCAATCTTATTTTACGGATTATCATCGGTGATATTTCCATATGTAGTGCTATGATATCCCTGCTTTCTAGAAAAAAGCTTATGATACATACATACTGACAGCATGAAAGTTGAATTTGTTAGACATCAACATCTTGATCTCGTTACTGCGGGTTCGAATCATCTTTATGTTTGGAATACAAACTAGGATTTTTCAATTCTTTAACACTCATCAAATCTAGGAAACATTTTAGAGTAATTTTAGCCTCTAAAAGGCAGCAGCTCAATTTGGATCTGGGCCTCAAAGCCTATCACAGCACCTAATTACAACAATGTAAATATACACTCACTTATTCACAGCTGAGTCGACTGACACCTGGTATTCAATAATGATACAAATCTTGATATGGGATCGCCCTCATCTCCCCTTTTTTCACAAACCTGATCCTGACATACTTAAGTGAACAGACTTGGCAAATTAAACTGTCAAATTGAAAATTGGTTAAAGATTATCTGAAAGTTATCTGAGTTTCACAAGACTGTTTGAAGCTGTGGCTCTATTTAATTCTGATACCGGCCCTAGACTATATATAGATTTCAATACTCGATAGCCTTCTTCTGTTTTTGCCCCCTAATTGTGTTCAAATAATTTAAGAATATAGTGTCTATACCAATATTGCTCTGTTGTTCGCCAAAGACTATGCAAGTCTGTGATTTCAAATTAACTTTTCGATGAAACTTTCAAGTTTTTGTACAAATATATTAAGACCAATTTTCCTAAAAGCGACAAAACCAATCCCTGGCATATTTATGTAATGAACATCGCCGACGACATAATCACTGTGCTCATTGTTTGCCCTTGGTAGGAATTATACTGCTGCCTGTGGAGTCAATTTTCCAAATTACAAACAGCTCACACTATTCATGATTCAATTTCACTCTCCGAGAAGTTCATACAACATTTATAACTCATAAACGAAAAACCAGACCTTATAATAAAGTTATTCTTTAGCCTCTGCTCCCATTTCCCTTTGCCTCTTTTTCTGCTTCCATGCCCACGAGGATTCAATTCAGAATTTTAATTATGCAGACTTCCCTTTTAATGTTACGCCTTCGCTGCTTTTTGAAAATGTCTACGTGTGTTTGCTCTCGGTGAAAGCCTTTCTCGGTTGATTTCGTTCTTTGGTAAAATTATTCTTAAGGGATACATAAAGTATAAAGGACTAGTAGTAGTTGTGAAATAACAATGGAGTCTTCTCTTGTACAGAAATGGTTCAGGGAGTAAGATTGTCGAAAGGTAAATATTTAGTCGAGAAATTAATTTGGTTTTTTGTTGAAATTGTACAAAACTTTTAGGGTTTCTATATTAATGAGCATAGAAACTGAGAATTTGTTATGGCACAAGAGGTAAGGAGGAGATAATTACTTCTAGCAATAATCATAACTTTCGTAATAATTGGGACCATGGGAATATGAGAATACGCTTGTTATTTTAAATTGTGAAAAGACTAGATTATATTTGTGGTTGCCACAATAAATAGATAAATTGTCCTTCCTTTAAACTGACTTCCTAATCACTTCCTGTGGCCACCGGTGTGTATCAAATTAGGTGGTTGAAAATCTGGTTTTCAAAAGGTAATCCATTTTTCGAAATTTCTAAGACGTTCAGTTTATTCTGAAAAGCTTATATCCTATTTTTTATTATTTTATGAATAATAAATAAAAAATAATAATAATAAAAAATAAACGTTTGATGGAAACACTTGAAAGTTTATTTATTATATTTATTTATGTTATTTATGTACAATACATATATTGATATTTCTGAAACTTAGCGAACCTACTGGAGAAGGAAGTGTACCGAATTGTCACAATATAAAAATAAAAGAAAACACAATTTGTTTCTTACTATTACTATGCTTAATTATGAAAAATGAATTCAGTGAATATTTACTGGATAGCTTCCAACATATAAAATATGTTTAATAAAAATAACTCAAAGACGTGGACCTGATAACAAAACGAATGATTACTTGCAAAATAATCAACCCAATCCAGCCAACAAACTGAATAGCGACAAACAGGTTCATAAGTTGCTGAAGGTTGTTGCATAATCACGTTATCATACGACACTATTCGCAAAACTAAGTCAAGAATCATTTGCTGGCTATTAATAGCTTGATCATTCCAGCCATTTTTATAAAAATTCACACTCATTTGAATACTATATTCAACTAACAAAATACAAATACTCAAACAGGTCTTCGTCTTCAACTTACATAACAGCAAATCTTAACCGAATTTAATGATTGATTGGATTTGTCCAAAGTCTAGGATTTTAGAGTATGGGGCAGCTATAAATTTACTATGAAATTATAATTCCAGATATGCCAATTTGAATTTACATTAAGTAAATGGTTTACTGAAATCCTGAGTTTAATTTAATTACCGAAGATTAACAAACTCAGAATGTTATGTATATTGACAAACGATAACATCATCAAATTTGAAGACAAGAATTAATCAATTATCAATTTTTGCAGTATCAGAAAAGCAAGGAGAAATGAAAGGAAAATACAGTAAGTTTTTGATATTTTGGAGGACCCTCAGCATTATATATGCACTATATATGTTTATATTTCATACACACTGTTATACATGGATGTCGAGTATTAAATTGGATAATGAAATTTAACCAACTATGGTAACCAATAAAATAAGCCCTAGTAATTGTGAGTAATCAAAAATCTAAATTGAGTATGAATTCCACATCAAAGCTTAAAAGCAAACAAAGGGAATTATTCTAGCACTATTCAGGTTGTAGTACACATAGTACAGCGTCCAAAACTCAAACAATTTCCCTTTGAACACATCAGCAATAATTCACCCCCTGTGCATAGGAAAAAACAATTAAGGTCAGAAACAAGAGGAACAACAAAATATTCATATTTATACACACCCAAGTCAAATTCAATATAATAAACTCTACGTTTTTTGTGAAGGACTCTCACAGCAGGATATGTTCCACTCGGACTGTCATTAGCAGACACCGACAAAATCCATATGAACAACTACATATGTACGAATGTGTACACACCGAATAATACGTATCAGAAAAGTTTTACTGGAATTGAATTTACGGTCATTCACATGATTGGGTACAGGAATTTAGTACACTTGAAAAAGGTAAGCTGGAATGCATTTGAATATGTATGCAAACATGAAATTGACTATTTATTGCTGTGTGTAGAAAGTACGGGTGTTGGATTTGGGAGGGTGAAGTAAGTAGGTCGATGAGTGGCAGAATTGTGAAGGCATATGTATGTCCTTATGCACATCGAATGGGGATAGTGTTTCGAAATGTTTGATGTATTCTACATATAAATGACTATTTCGGTAAGGTTGGCTTTTTAGAGTTGTAAGAACATGATGACCTAGTATGCCTGAAAAAATATAGTAAAGATAGGGATACTCTCTTAGAACTTCATCTATCATTTAGTGAGTATACTAGTTCTGATAAAAAATTAGCTGACATTGCTCAATGTGGAATCTAAGATACAGACCATAACATAACCAGGGCAGAGGTGAGGCAGTGTCTGATGAGCCAGTCAGTCAGTTTTCGTTTCTGTCTGCTTGGATGCTATGCCCCAAACGAAGTGTCCGTGGACCAAAACCATCAAGTGGATGTTGACTTAGGATGCCTCATATCCCAAACAAAAATCTAGCTTTAGTGTAGCTTAGGCTCAAACTAATGGCGGATTAAGTCTGGATATAATTGGAACCCTTGCTGCGTTTTTGCGACTATATAAAGGAACGTTTTCCACCCGTAACCACTTTCGGTCAGTGCAGAGGCCGACTGACTGATAAAATAGTCAGTATTTATACTAACATACTAGATTTAAGGCAGGACACGTTACATGTTTTTCAAACTAATTAATGTGAAATTAGCTCTTAGATATGTCTTACTTATTGCACCGAAAAGTACTTATGTATCACAACTTAATCATTCAATTTCATCATTGATAGAGACTGAAAAGGTGTTGGATTTTCCAAAGTGCGGAGTCCTGAATGGTCTAAGGAGACGAGAAAAGGACTACTGCTGAACATGAGCATGAGCAGGAAGAACTGTTTAAACAAACCGAACCAATGATAGCGATTGAATATTTACAGGTAATAAAAGGTACAGAAATTTCCGAAATAAAGTTTAAAGCACTTTTATCAAAACGATTGCTTCTTAAAAAAAATACCAAAAAAATGGTGTTTTTTGTCCTTCTAATTCTGAAAGTCCTCAAAATTATGCAGCCGCTGGATTCTATTGTACGAAGAAAGGATTCGGTGAATGTGTTATGAACACGATATGGAATGATATCAATTGGAAGATCCTGTTCTTTTAGCTTCAAGCGTTTTAATTATCCTATCTGGATACAAATACTGCATTTCGGGAACCATTTGGTCACTTCTTCAGTGTAAAATATGAAGAGGATTATAAATAAATAGGATAAATAAATACGCATAAAAAAATTCACTATTACTCCAGTAGTGATCCCGACATGATGCCTCAGTTATAACGGTAAGCAATGGTTGAGACTTTTCTCAAAGCAGTTGAACCCAGCTCAACGGAATTAAAGCGTTTATGATCGTAAGTTACTTGCCGCTTACCTGGCCGTTAAATACTTCCGTTTCTCCTTTAAGGAAGTCCTGCCACGGTTGATTTTACGACAATCGCCAATGCACAGAAGGAAGGCGCAGAACTTTAAAGCCTAATGACAGATTCCAAGCAGAATTCAAAGAGTTTCCTATAATCCGCTCAAACTCTGACCTATTCTGCAGAAAAGGAACGAAGACCATTCATTACGCCCGCTTTTCGTAACTAAATTTGTCATACTGTACACGATTTCGCGTATCCAGGCATTCGGATAAGAAACCGGTTAGTAACCGAAAAAAGTAAACGTAACAGGTATACGACTGGAAGTTAAGACTGCACGCCGACCCTGTGCTGGACACCAGGTCGAGTTTAAGCAAGACCGGCGGGCTGCACCTACTTATTGACATAGTTTCGAAGCATCGATGTGGGATTTCTAGTTAAAAGACAGTCGGTTTCGGAATCGGTTTTCTATTCTAATGTAATTGTATACTTCCATTAATCTCGTAGCAACTGTTACTATCCTATCATACAGGGCACAGGGTTATGTAAAACAAAGTCTTCTTAAAATCGGTTCAACCTGTCTGTCAGGTGCTCTTTGCTCAGAAACGGTGATCCCTAGTGACACGAAATTTGGTAGTAGCTTTCGAAATGTGATTACCCATATGTATAAAAAGTGGTTCTGAAGTCTTGGGCCTTTGTGAGAAATGAAATGACTCTATTAATATTTTCTTGAATAGACCTTAGTTTCGACACTATTTATAAAAAGGGTGGGTGGGGGTGATGTACAATAAAAGCAAGGACTTATTCTCAGAAAGTATCCTCTGAAGCTTTCGATTTTCAATTTGTTTTTTTTTTTTCGTTTGGATTTGATCGGAATGTCCTTGGTTTCCATGCTTTTCCAAACGGAACAGTTCACAGAAATGTGATATTTTCTGCAAATGACGGAAGAGAAATAGTGTTATCAAAAGCACTACTACAATTCCGGTAGATTTTTCGATCTAGCTCCCACCTCATAGTTCTTGTTTTGTTTACCATAACAAATAATACCAGTTGAGGAAAAGTACCGAATCGTAGGTACTAACACTGAGGAAGGAGGCACGTGGTCTCCAAAACAATTCTACGCGGGGGATAAAATAAAAATATTAACAGGATAAGGAAAACCACCTAGTTCTTTTCTCAACTTATACACCGACTGTAAAAAAAAAACATGGACATTAATTTCAAAATAATACCAATTGGTTTTCCGTGCATAGTGGTGAGAAAATTCGTGCGAAGGATCCGTTCGTTGCCGTTGGACTGCGCATCTTGCTCACAACTCCCAATACTGCGACTTTTCCGTAGCAATCATCCGAATGTTACTTCGAAAAGAAGTCCCATTTTGCGGGAATATCGAAGAAGTTCTTCATCCTCAGAGCCAACACAAAACCATCTAGCAGAACGCGTTAGCACTTTGAGAACTGGTCAAAACCATCAAAACAATTTTACCATAAGCCGTAAATGCAGCTTTATTGTCTGCCCCATTGTTTTGAAAATTTTAATTTTAAGGTGATCCTCCTAAAAAAAAAAATACGCCCTGAAAATCCGGGAAACAAACGAAAGCTAGGTTGCAGACTGCTGCTGACATTCCTTTTTGGTTGCATTAGTTTGAATTTATATCGGCAGAAGGGTTTCACTCGAAATTCAGATGTCATTATTTTAACGTCAGGTGCGGATAACATCAGAAGAGTGCCCTGAACTATAATCGGCATGAAGTCTTAGGATATAGTAAAGTTACGATGAGCTTTTACGATTTAAAGTGGATAATCCATTTCGTGTCCGGATAGCTGAGTGGTTAGAGCGCAAGGCTGTCGTACGAAGGGTCGCGGTTCAAATCTCACTGGTGGCAGTGAGATTTGTATCGTGATTTGCCGTCGGATACCAGTCGACTCAGCTGTGAATGAGTACCTGAGTCAAATCAGGGTAATAATCTCGGGCGAGCGCAATGCTGACCACATTGCCTCCTAGTGTACCGTTACGGTCTTGAAAGAAGTGCTCTAATACACTTCAAGGCCCTGATCCAACATGGATTGTTGCGCCAACGATTATTAATCCATTTCGAGTGGCGACTTCCACGTTCATAAAATCAGTAATCTGTAGGGCAAAAATCGCCGATTGAACGTCAAGAAAATTACGCATATCTCATTTGGTCATACCCTAAAATCTTGTTAGAAACATTGAAAATGCGTCAAGTTGCAGAATTTATTCACGTTCTATGACCGAAGAACAGCAAATAAATCGACTACATCAACAAGTCAATACGAAAAAGGATTGATGCAAAAATTCATAATGACGGACAAACGCTATGTTTTCTGTTACTACAGTGAGACAAAAGTTCAATAATCAATGTAGGCTAGCGGCTTCGCGACCTAAAAAACGCGCCTATCTACAGCCAATGCTTATTGTTTTTGGACGAATTTTTGTTTGCAGGTGAAATACTGAACGATGAGTACGACATTTTACCAGCATTTCGTGAAGGACTTCGTGGCAAGGTAACTCCTCATTTGTGTGCCATAACAATGCGCCTGCATAACATATAATAGTTTGCCAGTTCTTTAGCTATGCCACGAGAATTAGAGCACTATCCTTCGTCCCCTTACTTTCGGTTTACTCTTCCTGAGTAATAAAAAAAACCAATCTAGATTGTTGTGAAAATATTTTAAATTGTTTCGATAATTGGTTTCGCTCAAAAGTTAGACAATTTAAATGAAAACTTCCAAAAGAAAGAAATATGTTTCACAATTATCCTACAAATGCGTATTTCAATGAAAAACTTCGGTTTCATATCAACACATTATTAATTAATTTATAGTTAGAACGCTTTTGTGATTTCAACTTTTCTATTATTCCAATTTCTCCTACTTACTTCCTTCTGGATTGTTTCTTAGATTTCATATCTATCATCTTCTGCTAGTAGACGTACATATATATATATGCTTCCCATACATAAATGAATGGGTTGTGATGATTATTTGCGAAATATCTACATCTGCCCCCTTTCTTAATCTTAGCTCTACTATTTTAATACTTCTGCATGTTCAATATGAAATAGCAAACCAGGTCCCATTATTGCAGAAAACTCTGATTACTTCCTTCTTGTTCCAGTTATATTCATGCAGCACCTTTTCATGATGTCGATTTCAATTGTGCTCCTCAGACAATGTGAGTGCATATGCAAATTGAAATCAGGAGTAGATATGTATGTTCTCATTCTTTATATTTTTATGTGAAAATGTTTTTTTACTTCTCATTATGCGAGATCTCTTTAAGAATGTTTTTCACTTAAAATTTTTCTAAGAAATAAATTTCATTTGCGGGAAATTCAACCTGTTTTTGTTTTATTTGGGAAAAAGCTGCTAAAACGAATGAATTTGATGTAGAAACGAAAGAAGAATGTTGTGTTAATGAGATAAGGTGACGTCATTGGTTGGGAAAAGAGGACAGGATGTCGAAGTGCAAGGCGAAAAGAGTATGGAAAGCCAACATTGAATTTGAGGAGCCACTTAATCCAGTTTCGGGCCAAACCCAACATTTGTTCAATCATCATTATTTACTTAAATTACATACGATTCCATATCTTAGTTAAAAAGCAAGGAGTCGGATTCTTTATTAATTAAAGCTGAGAAACGATAAGAGGAAGGGGAGGGCGAGGAATAAGATACAATTGTTTCAACAGAAAACGCAAAGCGGTTTTGAATCTTCCTGTGGCTGAAGTATGATAATTCTAAGCCTAGTGAAGCAGCCCAAACAGCGGTTATCATCAAAGTTGGTGGGGTCAGCAACGTGTGGTCTGTACTGTCAGTTGCTCAAACCAAATAGAAGAAATATAGGGATATAAACGGACCCAAATAATGCAAGCACTGAATACTCAGATAGAGAATTGAATAATTTTTCTCGACGACAATAGTCAAACAAATGCTGCTGGATCTTCAAAAATTTTTAGGAATTTTGCAGTCATACGTTATCACAGATAGTGTCACGCAGCGGTGTGCCTTTAATTGAAAACAAGTGGTACATTTAATATGTAGCAAGTAAAAGAATCCGAACAGGTATTATAACCATGCATATCCAAGAGTCTAACTTTAATTTCTTCCTGTTAAAAGAACCGAAGTGAGCACTCACCCAAAAATAAATCATCCCCTAAGCACTAGTTATAAGAACATATTCCAGAGATGACGTCATTCCGTTTATTGGCGTAATATGCATTTGGAAATCGAATAATTCCCCTAAATATTCGGAAATTATTGGGATTACTCTGAAACTTCGCCTCGGCGAAATAGTATGACACTATTCGCTTTATCGTACTTTGCAGTCGTAATTAATACGGTTAATAATACGATTTCCGATTTGCATTGCTAATCTGGAACTGCAGTTGATTAACGATTTTCATACCTACAGTTCCGATTTCAGTGTGTAAAGCTGGGATTATTCGCGTATTCTTTCGAGCGTTACGTTTACACGATATAACCAAATTATCCTTAAAATCCTATTGATCGGCAGTAATGGATATCAACGCTGGCTTAGTTCATTGAAATTGGATAATCCAAAATAAATGCCTTTAATGTATATATGATATAATACGTAAGTATAAGGCCTACATATATGGATATTGGACATACTTGATTCATGTTGTATTCATAATAAAGCATAGAATACTCCATTATTATGCCCTGCAGAATTATTTCATTAGAAAAATAGAAAACAAAGAGAGCCATGTTACTCCAGAAGGAGATAGTATTCACTAAGAAAATTACCTTGATAAGGTAGGGGGTTACCTTGATAAGGTAAGGGAATTACCTAGCTTGACATTTTTCTAGTATAAACTATCAAAAAGCAGGGCAAAGTATCCCCCAGAGTGACTGTAATTTAAAAAGGAGAATTCTTCTCTAGAAATCATGAAATTGTGTTAAACAGGAACACAATCTCTAGTAATTTTGACCTATAGAATGCCACATCCATAGATACAGAATATATTTTATACATTTGACAATGAGCATCCAGAAAAGCTCTCCTTCCAAATTTTTAGTATTGGCCACGAATAGATAGTAGTACTTTCACAAGGCCATAGCAACCGAATCAGAAATATATATACTTCCAAGCAACTACCCTGAGTCCAGTATTACTTCCAGTCGGGCACTCCCTTCCTATTGGATTTAGGCCTAAGAAAGTTTGAGGCATTTGATATTGAACTTAGTCACAAAAGTACTTGCTACTTTCGTATATTTTTTAAAAGTAGTCAAACTAGATGGTATTAAGAATGACGAAAGAAACGCTAACAATCACCCAGTCTGTGTAATGGACAAATTTAACCTACATATTTCGACCAGAAATGATCCAAGGATGGATAATCAAGATTTACTTAAATTCTAATAATTCCTTTCATTTTTCGCTAAAAAGGAATTTATTTTATTTAAAAATAGAAAATGAATCTAGAGAATAACAATCCTATTCCGTAGTTCCGTAACTAGATTCAGCTATGCTATTTTTTGCAATATATCGTTTTGCAATCGAAGTATGATTTCAAATATGAAAGATTTCTCAGAGTTTTTTTCATGACAAAGAAAAAATCAATAATCATGCACTACCGAAGTGCTTATCATTTAACTCCACTAAGGTGTGCCCATCATGGCCACTATCAATATCAAATATTGAAATCTTAATTAAACATTCGTATCAAAAATCGTTCCGTACGTATAAATACGCATATGTGTGAAATATATTTGCATGCTTATCTGATATGCCAAAGAATGTTAGGGCCAAAATAGAAAAATGCTAACAGAATCCATCTCTGTGTGACTGACATACCGTAATAACATATGTTCCAATGTGCAATTTGGGCATTCGCACCGAATTTTATTAATACTTGCTAAGTCGGTTCAGAGTAAGCCAATTGCCAGACACCGACGATGGACAGCAGGCCCCAAATAATAGATTTTCGATAAGCTACTATCCACGTTGATGATCTAGTACATAACATTGTTTCTCAAGCATGGTTTCTATGTACACATAACAATTTTCGGTTTTAGCCTACAAGCGCTCCTTCTAGAATAAAAATATTGCAGTTAAAGTCTCTTTATTCAACCCGAAATTAATAGATAATATTTTGAAACAGTAGCAGTATAATTGTCCTCGGCATTGCATCGTGTTAAATTATAATGGACATAGCAGTAGTGAATACTCAAGGCGAACATCCAAGTTTACTATTATGACTTACATGGACCCCTGTCAGCATTTAGGCGTTGCTCTAACATAGCACCTCTGGTAATCAGCTTGGAAGGGTAATCAGGAAAATCATCCGGTCTAGGTCTGGATTAATAAGGAACTCCAGCCACCCTGGTTTGTACCGAGGTTCATCAATTCGACATTCCTAAAAGCTGTCCGGCGTCCTAGCCTACACCATCGCTCCATCTGAGGCAGAGGCTGCCAGGTCTTCTTTTTTCTTCTTTCTTTCTTTCTTTCCCGATTATCCTCACCCATACGGATCAGGTGACCCCGATATGCCCATCGCAATCTATTGAGAAAAGTCATGTACTCTAAATCCGAAGCATTTCGGACTTAAATCCGAATGGAATTAGGACCTAAATATCAATAAAATAATCGACCAAAATGAGACAGATATAAACGGCACGAACATGCGTGTAGAGCTGAATATCTTACTATCCCGGATATCGCGATTGGGAGAGTGAAGACCCATGACTAATTGCATTTGTACTTAATAGTAATTTTTACGTCAACTGTTAATGAAAAGACAGAGATGCTAAAAGACGTCAAGAAGCAATTGGAAAAAAGCAGCCATAAGCACATTGACAAGTTTACAATGAACGCATAAAATCTTGAAGGAACTGTGCACAAACGAGCAAACCCTATAAACGATTTTCATCCGATATAAGATACAAAGCGCAGATCTCTAAAACCAGCCGGATATTACCCAACATGATTTTCAAGCTATAACAATGTATTAGCGAATCTTGAAGATTTACATGAGAAGCAGACCGATACGAATGCCGCTCTAGAAAATAAAATTCAACGTTTTCGCCAATTTCAGCAAGACTTCAACAAAACCAGTGAAGATATGGGAACCAGCAAAAGTTTGACAAGGAAATGCTTATGTGAGAATATGCGTAATATTCTTGAACAAGGAAATGTCCAGCAGCTGCGGATAAGGCTTGGCAATAGACAGTTGGAAGTGAATGATCAGTCTCAATTTCCAAACACAAGTCGAGTAAATTTGAGCTCATACAAAAACTCAACTATGATCTCCGCAATATTAAAATACTTCGCGAACAAATGGTCATTTTCAAGGGAAAATTGATTTCTTGGTGTTAATCAAAATTAAATTGAAGGAAAAACATAATCTACTAGATACCATGCCACGCGAAAGTATAGAATTAATTTCAGATACACTGATCTTACTACCTCAAGAGGAAACTTTAAATGGTTAGTGAAGCACTGAACATGAACTTAACGCAAAGTCGAAAAACTATAAAACGAGCTGGAGAAAACAAATATTATTATTGATAAAATCCAAATCGATAATATTGACTAATAGCAAGAAAAGCAGGAAATGCCATGATCAAGACGGATTTCCTTCCATTCCTTCTAAGTACAAGGAATGGGGCGATTCAGTATCTCCAAACCTTGTCCTTTTGGTTCTTCCTTTGGGTGTTCTATTCCTTTCTGTGGAAAAAAAAGTATTTTGTGTTGCTGATCAAATGATATTTGATATTTGCTTCTAATCAAGGCGGAAGTATGTTCAGTGATAAGGGAATCTGTGTGTTCATTATTTAAAAGGCTGAAGATCTCAATCAAGTGAATACTTCTTCCCTCCTTCGGGGTGATCTCATTCTGAAAAATCTAGTTTTTTTTCGGTCTTTGTCTCGCTCATAAGCGGGGTCGCTCGTCGTGATCGGTTTCTCCATGTTCGCCATGTTATTTGCGTAGCATGCTGGTCCCAATCCCAGGTAAAGGAGGGGGATTTGAGTGAAGTGTTTTATACTCACTAAAACAAAAATAAAAAGCTGAGATTATGGAAAGAGAAATAAAGTATAGTTGGAGGTGTTGCATTATGCTAAATCCCAACTGATCTGTCTTGGTGACAGATCCACCGATAGGCCGACTAAGAAAATGCATCCAACGTCGTTAAAGACAAAATGATCGAATCTCTTTGTCAAAAATGTTACCTCAAATTCAAACCTACTGTCCTTCTCTAAGTTTCTTCTAAAGTGAGATAGTTTCCGCCCTGGATCCTTCTGTACCGATCACATTAACACCCTCCGAACATCTCCGATTTATCTCCGAGTATATCTAGAATGTTCTATGCAATGAAGAGAGGGCATTCCGGAGGAACTAAAAGCTATTATCATGTGCTGCATCGGGTTGAAATCACAGAGGAATTTGTCCGACACGGTTGCATATTGTCGGCGATACTTTTTCTTTTATTTTTTCATGTAGTTTTAACTGTAGGTCGTAGAGGACTTCAATGAACTACGTCATTCTTTCGTAACACCTCAACTACGAAATATGATGTTCTCGCATTAACTCATGGACTGAAGATAATTATCGACAAAAAGTTCCCAGCCTGACGTACTCTTCCTATTTGCAGTGGCAGACAAACGCTATTTTTGGCGACGGTGGCGCCAAACTTAATGCCGATCTAAAAACGCTACTTTCTTCAACATCAATATAAATTCTTGATTCTTTCTCGCTAACTTTCTCTCTGTGATATATGGAAAACTATCGCCACCGTCCCTGGGTGCATTTAAGCTTTCATCATCGCATGTCTTCTTTGTGTAATAGGGCTCATTTGCCCTGAGACCATAAGAAATGTGGGGATTCGCAGACGAACGGGCCAAATAACCATAAACACGTTGATGAGAAGAGGGAAATGGCATTGGATAGGTCACTTACTGAGTAAAGGCGGTAATTCCATTTAATGCAATGGAATGAGCTGGCCCAAAAGAATCGGTGATCGGGTCGGGTCACCCTAGAACTACATGTGGTAGAAAAGTGAAGAAAAAGTGCAACCTTCTATACCAAGAGCAAACAGCAATAGCGCGCGTACGTGTGGTTGACGCAGTATTTCCTATACAGGGGTTTATAATAATAACCTTTGGCAACAACCCAATTGGATCAGGGCCTTGAAGTTTGCTATAGCGCTTCATTCAATACCGTTTCGGTACACTACAGGATTATATATCCTGTAGGAGGCAATGTGGTCAACATTGTGCTCGCCCGTGATTATTACCTTAATTTCACTGTGGTACTCATTAACAACTTTGTCGACTGGTTTTCGCCGTGAAATCACGAAACAAATCACAATGCCACCTGTGAGGCTTGAACTCGGACCTTCCTTGACAGGCTAGTGCTCTAACAGTAGTGACAACCAGTAGACAACCATAAAAAATTAAAAAAGGATTGTATTTCTAAAAATATATAATGAAACTTCGCAACCATTGTGGATTGCACTGCTTCGAAGACAGAAATGGGGAAGCGTCTGATAAATAACTTTTCCCTTGGATGAATTCGCTAGTCCTGGTTTTTAAAACCATATTTTCGAAAATGTGGAAGATGTATTGTAGGATGTCCTATAAAGTCATACCATAAGACATGTTAATCTAGTCCCTTAAGCTCATGTTTAAAGCCACTTGACTTTTTCGTGGCTAAGTATAATTTTGCGCAATATTGAGATCCACCATCCAAAAACATACTTTCCTGCGAATAGAGAGCCACCTTGTGTTTCCAATTGTTACATCATTGCTATTCATTTTGAACCTACCCTTGATAATTTACTTCTTTCTAGCGCTCAATCAACATTAACCCATTTCCGTTTAAATTTTGCGACCGTTGATTAGAATATCGAGCCAGGATTATACGTATTAGCTTATCATGTGAAGCACAACGTCGATCATCATTCAAATTACATAATATTTGAAACTTAGACGGTATTGGAAGTTTCTAGAACTCTCTTTTAACAAGTCATTCAATAAGTCCAATGACTAATTCCACGTCAGTTTCCGTTTACATGGGGGATTTATAATCTCCTCGTTATTCCAATTATCAACATTATCTCATAATAATTCGTAATAATTAGTATATTTACACAAGAAATCTACAGCTAAAATATTAATTTGTGAAAAGTTTTCCCCAAAGCAACGCACTTGAAATAATATCTACTTTTGTGGCTATTGCATGCACTTAGTCACATATGTACACACACTTCACAAATAATTTTACTCACTGATAAGAGATATGTCTAAATTTCAAATATTCAGGCCCATATCAAAGCAAGGTTATTTCCTGCTTTTATACAATCACCAAAGAAAGATGTGTGTCAACAGAAGTAAACAATGACGTGAATTGTACAATGTAATTATTATTATTGCCATGCATAACAGAAACACGGCGTATGGATGACATACACGCGTCTCCCGGGGCACGTTGCAATTGACAATCTGTAAATTGTGAAATTGTGTAAATTGTATTACATCGTCACACCTCACATGTCTTTCGAATGAAGTGAAGGCAAGGCTGCACAGTTGGTTGAATAATATAGCAATGAAAAATTAAGTACAAGCCACTCGTATATAATCTGATTCGTTTGAATAAATAAACGAAAAAACAAACATTTATATTTTAAGATTCTGATATTTATGTTATATAACAGATGACGAGAGCGATAAAAAAAGTTAATTCATAGTAATTTTGAATGGGAAGAATATGTGGCGATGTACTTATCACATTAGTTTATGTAACGCTTTTTTTCTGTTCGCGGCTAAGATGATAGAGCATTAACAAATCTTTTTTCGGTCGAAATAGAGCATGGAATAGTGATAATTGCCTTTATCGCTTTAACAAGAAAAAAATTGCTTGAAGCTTTATCTCAGCCCGGACTTAAGACTTACTTGAAAGAGGAACACAGAATACACAGAATTATAACTTGATTTTAAAAATAGTAGAAAAAAGCAGACGATACTTTGCTATCAATGCTTACAAATCCCAACACCCGAAGAACTGTGGCGCAATCGGGAAAATTCCGGTTTACCATAAAATGAAATTGGTCACGTGAGTTTTGTTAACACGTGAGCAGTGAAAAATCAAGAGTATTTGTATGCAACAATCCTATGTTGTAATGCACTAGCGTATAGTCCAATTGCCAAGAAATACTAATCATCTTCTTTTATGGTTGAAGTTACTTTTTTACCTTTATAACCAAAAGATTTGTCAGTTGCTAAAATTTGTCAAGTTTTAAGGTCAATTAAAAACATCCCAGTCTTCAATAATTCACATTTTACTCATATGAGACAAGCCCAGACTTTTATTAAATATATACATGGATCTAACCACTTAATTATTTTTGACGTTAAGACGTTGAGACTATCAAAACTGGGAAACTAGTGTTTTTGTAATTGGGGAATTTTAAACTCATTTTTACTTAATATAACAATCGCTTTAATGAGATAATTTCTTTGTTTGATTCCAGAGGAATGAGCTTATCTTTTGGGTCGTTATGGGCCGTTTTATAGATGGGCACTACGTTAGCAGCTACCCCGTTGAGTTAACTAACCTAATGTGACAATGGAGACAAAAAAATGGGATTTATCAGTATATTAGATCGCTTTCGTTTGTACTAATTTTTTTTGCTCACTAACAATTTTCAGAGTTTTTTGTCAACTAACAATGCGTCACATAGCGTATTTTGTAAAAAAGTTTAGAAATTACCCAATTGTTAGCACATTTGTTTCCAATGAAGTAATAAAAAATAATGAACGAAATATCTTTAATTCCAATTTCCTCAACAGATGGATATACGATTCGTTAAAAGCATTCTTGGTAGTTGCGATTATTTCACGTACAATTAATTAATTAATTTCTTTAGAAAATTTATTGAAATTTACCAAACGATGTTCGAGGAAAAAATTTACAGTAGTAAATAAGTAAGGATAGTCAAGTTGGAGATAAAAATCCACTGAAAAATATGCGTCATTTCGTTAGTTCTCAGCTACCATCTGTGGCTGTATAACCTTTTCCCTGATTAATACAAAATTTCTATATGATATTAAATTATGTTAGTTCTCATTGCCAAAATGTGAAAATAATCTACATATATTGCTTCCTTTTTTCCATGATTGAGAATGTAATCGCAAATTTTACGACATACTGAAATCCTCACCGGCGTGACATGAATTCCTAGGACTACATCCCATCGAACTACAAAAATTCATCGTATCAATAAACCAATAATTCGTCGCACCAATAACTTTTTATAACGATACTAAAAATTAATATTTTACTGTTGCGATCCAATAAGCTACCAATCTTATTGCATTTTTATGCGTTCGAATCAAGTAGAACAGAAAAGCATCTCTTCATATGTGTATGTAGTGTTTCCCTCGTTTTAAATCACATTTCCGAAGAAACAGTAGGAAATAAAGATAACGAAACAGCAATGAAAAAGTTTCAATAAAAAAGTCTTTGTTGAAAGAGAGAAACACCCTAATCCCCGCTATGATTTTAAACAACACACATATATAAGAAAGCATAGGATTAGACACAATCAGGTTGAACGATCACTTCTCCGCGGGCTGAAAGAGGAGATGGATGAGTGGTGGATGTAATATCACAGAAGTGGTGTCACCTTAAAGTGTAATATCACATTAACATCACGGAGAGCAATTCAAAAATCACTATACATTCACACATCACCTAAAGAGTTAAGCCACTGACTGTAGCCACCTAACAAATAATCATATATTGGGATTTTTTTCAATTGGACCAAATTCTGAAAAAGGTTAATTGTACATAACACAAACTGTATTAATTAGTTTTTTTTAGATATACAAAAGAAAATCGCAACTACACAGCATTCTTCAACGAAGCTTTCTTTTCTGAAGAGCTCGTAGCCGAAATAATTGTACCTATAATTTTTAATTTACAGTGGTTCAATTATACACATATATAGCTAGAGAAGATAGAACTTTTTGCTGTGTGGATTTTTTGCAAAAATGACGTATATTTTTTTAAAAAAAAAAGGTTGAAATTTTTCGACAAAAATCGCTCTAAAACAATTTATGAAAAGACTATGTAAAGCATCGCAAACATTCCAAGCAGAATGTAATTACAAATATAAAGTTAAAATTTCCAATCAGTTGTTCAAAATTCAAATCAATTGTTCAAGTTACATAACAAACAAACGTAGAAAAGAATTGCGCCAAAATTCAAAAGTGTCTAAATAGTTCTACCATCTCAAACAATTGAATATATCATTTTTAAGATGCTAGAACAGTTTATCAGTACAAAATAATCGATTTTTGAAATTTCTGTAGTGGCTTAACCTCTGAATATCCCAAAATTACCGCATCATAAACCAGGAAAGAAATGATGATATTGCTCTTGTGATAAATAATGTTTTGTAATGTTTGTGCAGATGTGATGTCTAATCACCAAACGTCACCATTCTACCTTGTACAAATGGGGATGGGTCCCGAGCAATCTCTTGCGAATATACTGGTGTTAAAATTTCTTATTCTGTTGGTTGGCTTTGGCCCAGAGAAATGAGTTCGCGTGGATCTGCACGATTAGGGTAAAAAAAGGTGATTTTCTTTATATTATTTTGCAATATCACTTTTTTCAAAAAGTTCTGTGATATCACATAACCTATTAAAATGAAGTCTGCGGCATTTCTAACCTGAAGTGTGTTCAAATTACAGTTGTCTCTACGTAAAGCAAAATTTTCCTTCCTGACAGCTTGGCACCCATCTTCATCCTCTTAACTTCTGCGAAAATTTTCGAGCGGACGATAATATCAATTATTGATGAGCACTGCGATCACAAAGTTCTATTCCAGACATCTAGTTTCCTAATTCAACAGGTCACTCGGTTGTACACGCCCTTCCCATCTTTAAAACACCAATATGGCAATAAAGACCGAGTCAACAAACTGAAAAACATCGTTGATTTCCTGACTGTAACTGAAAGTCAATACTTAGCTTGCTAGACGGACGGCGATCCCAAATGAAAGTTCAGCAGCAGCCGTGGATACCATATAATAATCTTATCGGAATCTCACAAGTCTTCGCAACCCTCTTGTCGGGTATTTGCGGCGGATATTTTTAAGCCCGCTCCAACTGGAATTCGATCAAATTCCCTTCCACATATTGGCAAATGACAATTGAATAAAATAATACTTTAATCAGATCCTTTATGATTCCATGCGGTCATGGCCTATTTTATGGAGATTGAAATCTGCGAGTGAAATTTCCCCTGCAAAAATTAATTCAAGCAATTCCTCATTCCCTATAATAGTGTTCGGAGAATAGTCTAGAATAGTCGTCTATACAGGCCGCCAATATGTTCGTCCACTCAAAAACAAAACAACCCAAGCTGTCCCTAATCCAACTATCTCCTCATCCTAAACCCCATTCCGTCTTTTTCTCTTTTGATCCTCCAGATGGCCCACAAAACCGACATCATAACTCTATGGGAAATTCTATTAATTTAAATTCTTTATGTTTAAACTCAGACAAAGTTACCTGTATAGTCTCCGTTAAATTAAGATGTTATTTCACAAAAAAAAATAGGACACAAAGCGTTTCCTGTATAAATTTGACGAAAGCAATGGTACATTTATTCGCTAGATTTTGAAGTGTTGAAATCGGTGCAGGGTCGCGACAAAGTTCGTAAAACGTAACATGAATGATTAAAGGAAACTGAAACATTATTCAAGGAAGCTGTCAGTAATATGTTGTTCAGAGCAAAAAACAATTCCAACTCCAAAAAAATCATGACTATGTGGTAATTCTTCTTCGGAAAAACAAAAGGAAATTCGGATCGTCTAAGCGAAGCAGAGTTTGCTGAGGGGTCTCTGCCCTGAACGAAATTGTGAGCTGTCTCCATCTCTTATTTTTGGATAGTTAGGTTCTAAGCCGCTGAAAAAGGGGTCTTTGGAACGAAAAAGTGGGGAGAAGTTCCATCCAAGCTTTGGCCAGAAGTCTGCTGAGTTGGCTATGCCCTGGAGGCTCTTATTTTTGACAAAAAGCTAATAAATCGGTTTGCACACTGAGGGAGTCTGCACAATTCAATTTCGAGGAGAATGTTACGGCAGAAAATCGAAAAATATATCCTAGTGAAAAATAATAAGGAATTCAGTCTATAGTTTGAGTTTGGATTGAGGATTGAGGCGAATTCATGGAAAACCAACAACTCAGATGCGGTTTCCGAATGGATTCTGTATAAATGGGCACATATTAGAAAAAGTTATAGAAGCCGACAAGACGCAACTTTTCTTTGAAATATTGCTTAGCAAGACTCTTTAAATTCATGGTGAAAAGTGTATAGGTGGGAAGCACTCTAAAAGAAGAACTACTTAGGAATTTGTTGGAAATGTAAAAAGTAATTCACCAGACGATGAAAATCTTCTTCGTTCCGTTGATTTAACAATTTCAAAACTCCTTGTTTTTTTACCACGCCACCAAAGCGACCGTGGTGACGAAACTATTCATCAGGAAAGCACCAATATTGGAAGTATAATTCACCAAATTCAATTTGTAGCAAGATTTTAGGAACCAAACGAGCACACGAAAAAAACGAATCATAGAAGCATCTCTTATGATAGATGGTTATCTGCAAGGATACTTACTGCTTTTCCCCTCCTTTCTTCTCCCCTCCCACATCGGTGATCCTGGGGCCAAGCCTCCAAACTAACTGTAAAATTACGAACAGCTGGACCAGTGTCGGAAAAACTTACTAGCATTATACAGCAGCAGGTTCGGAAAAGGGAATGAACATTTTATACGAATTAATTAAAATTTTAATGGCTTCTTTTTTTCCATAATTCTACAAAATTCCTTCCCTTCACTTTTTTATTCATAGAATCCAAGGAGATCGAAGTCCTTTCCATTTCCAGCGTGATCATAAGGGGCAGTCAATTGTTGTTCACTATTTACCAATTTGGAAATTACTTAAGAAACAGGTAGCTACTTTCAGTGACAATACATATTAATTCCTCAATATAAATTACGATTCGAAATCGACAAATAATGAAATCCTCGGAATCATGAGCTCAATCGAGGAATAATGTATAGCTTGTAAGCATATTAGACTTCCTTCTTCTATTTGGTTTTAGAGATAGATCCGTATTCTCCCATTTTTATAAAAGCGCTTTCGCTAAAGATATACTTTTACAAAGCATAATAAATGCGACTTTTAATTAATTTTTTGACCAAATCTGAAAATACCTTCCCATTGAGCTACTATAATACATACTCAACCAAAATTCCTACTTTCAAAAACTATGCAGATCATAATCGACTAAAAATCGCAATATTATAGTAAATATACTTCCCTGTTTTCTATAAAGTTTATTTTTTTGTTATACAATTTACTTTCGATCCATGGCCCTCCTTTAAGTTGAATCCTTTCAACTAAATAAAAATGCACACACTCGTTCATAGTTGAGGCATAATCATTAGTTATTTGCGAAGCACTCCATCATCTATCAAATTTAACCGTCACCCTTCAAGAACCCCCATTTTCAGGAGCATTCCACAGAAATTCCACTCGTACTACGTGCACATCGGATAATATGAAAATCAATAATTCTCTTTTTTTTTGTGGAGCATTAAAGAGGGTCTTTGTGGTGTTACTACACAACATACATAGTTGTAATACTAGGATGAGTGAGCACGTCAAACATTGACGCTTTGTTCAAGTTCGCCATATGTTTATGATTCATTCTGTCTAGACATTTTATGCGATTAAATTTAAGATAAGTAGTGAGAACTTATTCATAACGGTGTGTGGTTACACTGTTACACTTGACAAATATATAACTGAAATTTGAAGATAGTCCCTTGTTCTATGCGAAAGAGATTATAATTAATCAAAATGATTTTCAAACACTAAAGGACTGAAATTGCATGCGACTATACTATGCATTTACATTGATCTTGCCTGATCCTGATTTAGTAGATGGGGTCCTCAAGGATCTTAGGAAAATATTTTTTCAAGGTAGTATGTAATGTAATTGAGTTTCATATATTATTGAAATTATTCCATTGAAAAGGCGTGAAAGCAATCAGGAGACAACCATCATTAGCGGAATTTTCCAGGAAACGATAGACTGATCCTTGATCAAATAACCAAATGAGAGAAACTAAATATCTAGCGTAAGATAGAAGGAGAATGCGATTATGCAATTCATAACAATGTCCGGGAAGATGGTTTTTGATAAGAAAACTAGCAAGTTTAGAAGAGAGGCAGTAGTAGAAACCGTAAAGAGATAGATAAACAACAACAAATAAACAATGTTGTTTTAAGTTCTTTTTCATATTGTTTTAGATGACACTTTCATATCGTCAAATTTTTATGTACATATTTCATTTGTTCTGAAAATTCTGAACATGATTCCCAATGAGCAGAACGACAACAAGGGCATTTTTGTTTTGAGATAAAAGATTGCTAAATCTATTAAATCAATCGCCCTTCTACTATGTTTTCAGTTTTTGTTACATGACGATCAAACATGGAGTTAATGATGACAAAAGGTCCCAAAATGAACAAAAAAGGCAACCTTGCCCCATTTCTTATTCTATCAATATTTAGTTTAATAATTTCACTCAAGCTGTCATTGTCCGATCAGATTGCACGCGGTAGTCGTCGACCTATTTTCGTTGCCGTCATTATTCCGTCACTAGTTTGCATATCTTAAGGAACATATTAAACCTAGGACATTTCCTTCAGGTTCAATAGCAAGAGTATCATGTTTGTCTGCAATGAAATTCTCTCGATTCAGAGCAAACTTTCTGTTAAAAAATAGCTCTAAGACGGTGAGGAAAGACATAGGAGAAAACTTTTAACTGGTTTGAGCTACGTCCAGGAATATTCTAGAGTAGTATTTCTCTAACTCTAATTTTCTCCTTATTTTTGCGATGACTCCGTGAACTTATTTTAGCACATCGTATGTGTCTTTTGTGGTAATATCCCTTAATCTTGAAGCGGACGTAAGATTCTCCGAAACATAAATTCATTCGGGAGATTTATCAAAAGGGGGTTGATAAGCCATTACAGTATAATGTGAGCAGGAGGTGAATTGGCCATGTAGTGCTACCAGTCCCTAAGCGCACTTCTACTGAAGCGTCCTATCGACAAGAGTTTGCATGCTGACCCAATGCCCCGATCACGAGGGAAAATGAACGACGGATTGCAACCTCAATCATTGTTTAACCTCGAATCGAAATAACTAGTAAAAAACAGAGAGGTTTTAAATGGATGAAAAAGAAATTGAAAACGTGCTAAATAACATTAATACTTCTATGCCTCATTATGATCTGTGTCGAGAGAGACGTCGATCAGGGATTGATATTTTGTGGATCTGAATCTATTTTCAGATTCCGCGCGCCCGATTGGGTCGTTTTCTTTTTAGTTCCCTATTGTCCTAATGCCGACTTTCCTTTGTTTGTTGCAAAATTCTGATGCAGCTCTATCGCACCACGCATATGACACGCAAAATAATCAAGCTATGTCATGAAGGGACTGAAATGTCAAAAACGACCGTCTCTTTTTGCCAACCTGGCATACATAGATGCGTTGAAGCCCTGTCTCGACGGTACTCTTTACTAAAACAGGCACCGGGTGGTGGTGGTGGTGGTTTTTAAGATAGCTCTCCCCTTTGTCCACTCTGAACTTTAACAGTTGTTACTGTTTTTAGTGACTCTAAAATCTATTAAAACCAGCAGAGATTATGCTAAGGCTGCAAATTATTATTTCAGTTAATAATTGGCTTCCTTCCGGGGTCCAATTAGAAAGGTAGTGCACCACTTTGGTGTCACAAACTCGACTGTGACCGTTGTGGGAAGGACAATGGGAACAGTATTCAGCCAGTTCCTATTTACGAAGCCATTGCATTTATGAAAGTGCGAACAACCGATCTCCTGGAAATCTCACCTTGCGGGGTAATCTTGAGTTTCGCGATTTTCCAACCTGTGCATGAACTGACAAAGTCCCTGGAGAACTGGTGCTCGCATGCCTACGGGCCACCTGGAAACAAAGCAGAGACATATCCCTCAGTTCTCATTTGCCGTTCAAGGCGTGTTCGCTGGCCGTGTCCGATCGGCCTCCACTTTCCATACTTGCGGTGCCAATTTTTCGCGGACCTTTAAGTGACTCCCGGCCACGTTGACCAAGCCCTTCCAAACTTTGATCTTCTTAGTTTCCTATTCAACCTCATTCTGAGATCCGTTATTTTCGAATGCTTTCTGCTGAATCTGCAGGTATTTGTTGTAGTCTTCCTCGACAATCCTCTGGTATTTGGCGAGCTTCTCTAGTTGTAACTTTTCTATCATTACAGGACTTCTCCTGTAGTAATTTCGAAAACAACGAGTTCCCCAACCCCATTGCTTCCTTGATATGCTGAATTGATGCTAGATATGTTTACTAATATCGCACCGAGTTTAAAATGAAATGGAATAGCTGCTGTTTAATAGCGACTTCCATGTACTATAAGCGCACCTAGTTCAACTATTTTAATCTTTTGGGTAATCCTTTACAATTTGAGCTAGCGCTTCTATTGTTGATATGTATTTGCCTCTATACATAGATTTCATTGAAAGACGGAAATGCTTGGGTTCTCAGATCTGAATGTTTTTTCGAATTGTTATTTATGTATATGAGAAACGTTGGTCACGTAGGTTTTCGATATGCACGTAGCCAGAAATGCAATTACGAGCTACCTTTCAATATGTCACTTATTCAACTTTCCTCTTTAGTGTTATTGTGCCATTTTATGTAATGAAAATGTAAATCACCATTTTGCATCCCTTCGCCTCCTAAGTTCACTACATCGTCATTGCGTTCGCTGCATAAGTAGAATTCCATATTTCATTCATATCCATAAAACTTAATCAAATCAATCGTGCTAATAGATTCAGCCGGTTTGCAATGAATTGCGGAGAATTAACACGCAAACAGACTGACAGGCATATAGACAAATTGGTAAGGGGGCAGACAGATATTGAATCGATTTTAATAAAATGTTATTTTACACGAAACTTTAAAAATAATCTACTGGGATTGTCAGTGGTACCATACGGATCAAATACATCCCCTCATTAAAAAAATACATCCTCTCAATGAAAAAATTATTTTCCAATTATTCATTACCACGTGAGTAGGAGGAATTTCCAATCCGGCATGGATCGAAGGAGCCGTTATGCGAACCAATATAAAGCGACTCAGTGAAATAGGAATTTCCTCTTTCAATACAATTTTCACATAGTTATATGTTATGAATACCCATCATATTGGAAGTAGCAGAGGATAGTCACGACTTTGAATTTCAATTCTGGAGATTGCAGGGATTGTTGCCCAAGTTGAAACATACGCGGCCGCCGATGTCGAACATCAAATTTCTATAGCCAACGAAATCAAGGAAGAAACCAAATAACCATCTTGGGATTGGATCACAGAGATTCGCATTAACCTCTTAGAACAAAAAGAGCAAAGAAGGATTATACAAAGATAGCTAACATCGTATTAATTTCTTATATATGTACTTATAATACTCCCATGCAGAACAAGTACGTACAAGGATTATCAAACGCAAAAAGGGATTTTATATCTCTCATTTTTGTACTGGGTGTATTTTTACGTGCTTCTGCCTAAGTGCATAAATTACACTTTTCATACTTCTTTCTGAATATTTATTGTAAAACTTTGTGCTAGTGCCTGGCTTAGTTTTGACACCGTTAATAAGTTGTGATTTTTTATTAGGGAATTCATTTTCTTTTTAAGAGTTTGGTGATTCAAAAGGTATGGTCTGATTTTCGAAGAATGTTTGACAGCAGTTACGTGACCTCTATCTGAAACACAAGTAAGAGACAAGCTCCTAGACAAAACATGTCAACATCCCCCTACATCATTTTAATAATAACCTAAATATCCACACTCTTGGTGTAATTTCATTTTTACATTCTTTTATGTGATAGGAGAAATTTCTTTTGCTTTCACAGCCCCGGATTCCTCTGACTCGGATTTTCCTATGCTGAATGAATAATTCCATAAAAATGGAAAAAGAACAGATCAGAAAACCAATGAGTCATGAACGCAAACACCTTTCAGCAACTTGGCGTACGTCTCTCTGTGGAATCATTGGCTTTTATTCTACTATAGGATGCACATGAGAAAGTATGAAATGGTATATCTGACTAAGAATGTATTTTTAATTCATGCATTGCGGTCGGTTTCAGTAAACAGATTCTGATTCATTTTATTATTTCAATGAAAAATGGCTAACTAAAACTCTTTCTGAACTCTTGAAAACACGGTTCAGCGTTTGATTGCATAAGGGGTGGACGAATGGGAGCGCTGCTGCCATTTTCCAGGGCATACGTGTGTGCCATAGATTGATCAATCTACTCTACAGACGCGTGTATATATATATTTATATTATTACACATGGTATTATAATTAATCACATGTCATATCGTTCCGTTGAACTCTTGACTCTATAAATGAATGCATGTCATACTCAGAATATATTCAGCCATAACGAAGAAGACACGTTTCAAGACAAATAAAAATCGAGAACTAAGTATAAAAATAACTATCTCTTCTGAGCGTTTCTGTTTTTTATGCCACAATAATACCACCAGCAAATGCTTCTAATCACATCGTTGAACTCAGTACCATATGTGATAAGCAAAAATAAAGTTGCAAATCATAGAAGGGAGGTCGATGTACGCGAAACGGCACGACGCAATTTTTACAAAGCGAAACAAGCGATGACCGCAATGAGCTTTTTTAGTTGTTGACGTTTATCAAAGCAAATGTGTATAAAATGTATATACATATTGTACACAACGTTGGAATTATATAATCAGACGATAGGAGAAGTCAGAAGAATTTCAAGAAATTAATGACAAAGTGGTAAATACATTTAAAATTGAAAAGTAATATACTTCAGGTATTTTTTCTTGAATTTGAAAATAAAGTATCAACAATTGATAACAAATTTCATTATTTATTATATATCAGACACTGGACACTGGGCTGAATTTCTACGATTATTTTTTAATTCTTCTGGAAATCTGCAATCTGCAATTTTTATTTTGGAAGAATTCGAAAAACCGGACCATACAGGAATCGATTTCGTTCTAACTGCTGCTGCTTGTCGGTGTGTTTGTCAACTGCACGGAATTTATTTGATTGCAAGTCAACTCACTATCAAATACTAAATTGGCTGTACTTATCATGAAACGTATATATGGATTAAATGGAATTAAAAGATGGGGTTAAATAGAAGGGCTGGCTGCTTTCCACTGGTGTAATTTTTAAAATTACAAATCAAGCAAAGCCATTAATTGCTAGAACAAGCATCAGAGGAAAGAAGAACTTATAATTTAACATAACACCACTTTACTTTCAGCAAAATTATTTGCTTTTCCTTGTGTATTTCCCATAATTCTAATACATTGATGAATTAGCATTTCTCTCATTTATTAAATAATTATGAAAAATGGTAGATCAACACTACCGTCTTGGAGGGTTGTTCCTAGCAAGCGGAAGCAATACATCATGGAAGCTATTTTTATCATTATTTTCATTTGAAGAATAATGCAATGAATACGATTTTTAGAAATTAGCTACAGCTACATAAATTGACAAGTCATTAGAAAAATTATAAAACATTCATAATTTTTAGAAAATAGTTTTTACTTATGTAATAATTATTTTTAGAAACCATATGTCGATATTTGCATATTTCAAAACATGTACGCCGAAAAAGATTTTAAAACAAAAAACATTACTTTTCTCCTATAAAATTGCTTAAGAAAGGCATTTGGCGTAATGTGCTATAAGCCTCTGTTCCAAAATATGAGCAATTTCTGTTCCCTCCATGAATGCTCAAGCCTAGGAAGCGAGTTTAAACTCATCACAGAAACCAAGCGGAGGTATAATTCCAATCTTTCCATGTTTTCGTGGAAAGTAAAAATGGAAGAACACCACCGGAATATAGAAATTGTCCAATACACTCGATATTTTGTCTTTTAATGTGAATAAGAAGGGTGTGGTGACCCATCAGGATGAGAATCTCGGTTTTGTTGGTGTTTGTCTTCAGTCCAGCTCTGCTTACCGTTCTTTCACATCCATACCATTTGGGTAAGCTCCATAATACAGTAAGCAGATTCCAGAACGATGTTTGAGGTGTTTGAGGAAGGTAACATCATCTATTGAACCCTTCCACGCATTCTACAACAGCCTTGTGTAAAATATGTCGATGATAATATAATTGACTTAGGTACAAATAACAACAACGTAGTTTGCGAAGCACAAGGGAAGTGTACTGGGTTGGATAACGCTCTAAAGCTTGAGCTGACAGTCATCATCATCAACGGCGCAACAACCGGTATCCGGTCTAGGCCTGCCTTAATAAGGAACTCCAGACATCCCGGTTTTGCGCCGAGGTCCACCAATTCGATATCCCTAAAAGCTGTCTGGCGTCCTGGCCCACGCCATCGCTCCATCTTAGGCAGGGTCTGCCTCGTCTTCTTTTCCTACCATAGATATTGCCCTTATAGACTTTCCGGGTGGGATCATCTTCATCCATACGGATTAAGTGACCCGCCCACCGTAACCTATTGAGCCGGATTTTATCCACAACCGGACGGTCATGGTATCGCTCATAGATTTCGTCATTGTGTAGGCTACGGAATCGTCCATCCTCATGTAGGGGGCCAAAAATTCTTCGGAGGATTCTTCTCTCGAACGCGGCCAAGAGTTCGCAATTTTTCTTGCTAAGAACCCAAGTTTCCGAGGAATACATGAGGACTGGCAAGATCATAGTCTTGTACAGTAAGAGCTTTGACCCTATGGTGAGACGTTTCGAGCGGAACAGTCTTTGTAAGCTGAAGTAGGCTCTGTTGGCTGACAACAACCGTGCGCGGATTTCATCATCGTAGTTGTTATCGGTTGTGATTTTCGACCCTAGATAGGAGAAATTGTCAACGGTCTCAAAGTTGTATTCCCCTATCCTTATTCTTGTTCGTGTTTGTGTTTGACCAGTGCGGTTTGATGTTGTTGGTTGATTCGTCTTCGGTGCTGACGTTGCCACCATGTATTTTGTCTTGCCTTCATTGATGTGCAGCCCAAGATCTCGCGCCGCCTGCTCGATCTGGATGAAGGCAGTTTGAATGTCTCGGGTGGTTCTTCCCATGATGTCGATATCGTCAGCATAGGCCAGTAGTTGGGTGGACTTGAAGAGGATCGTACCTCTTGCATTCACCTCAGCATCACGGATCACCTTCTCGAGGGCCAGGTTAAAGAGGACGCATGATAGCGCATCCCCTTGTCGTAGACCGTTGTTGATGTCGAATGGTCTTGAGAGTGATCCTGCTGCTTTTATCTGGCCTCGCACATTGGTCAGGGTCAGCCTAGTCAGTCTTATTAATTTCGTCGGGATACCGAATTCCCTCATGGCCGTGTACAGTTTTACCCTGGCTATGCTATCATAGGCGGCTTTAAAGTCGATGAACAGATGGTGCAACTGTTGTCCATATTCCAACAGTTTTTCCATCGCCTGCCGCAGAGAGAAAATCTGATCTGTTGCTGATTTGCCTGGAGTGAAGCCTCTTTGGTATGGGCCAATGATGTTCTGGGCGTATGGGGCTATCCGGCCTAGCAAGATAGTGGAGAATATCTTATAGATGGTACTCAGCAACGTGATACCTCTATAATTGCTGCACTGTGTGATATCTCCCTTTTTATGTATGAGACAGATTATGCCTCGCTGCCAATCGTCAGGCATTGATTCGCTGTCCCATACCTTGAGCACAAGTTGATGAACCACTTGGTGTAACTGGTCGCCTCCATATTTAACCAATTCGGCTGTAATTCCATCGGCTCCTGGCGACTTATGATTTTTTAGCCGATGAATTGCACGGACTGTTTCTCCTAAACTTGGTGGTGGCAGTATTTGTCCGTCGTCTTCGGTTGGCGGGACCTCCAACTCGCCGATGTTCTGGTTGTTCAGTAGCTCATCAAAGTACTCAACCCATCGCTCTAATATGCCCATTCTGTCGGAAATCAGATTTCCCTCTTTGTCTCGGCAGGATGAGCATCGAGGTGTATAAGGCTTCATCCTGCTGACTTGTTGGTAAAACTTCCGCGCCTGGTGCGGTTGCTCCCTGTACTTTTCTAGTTCACAGACTTGTTGGTTCTCCCAGGCTTCCTTTTTCCGTCTGTGAAGACGCTTCTCCGCTCGACGGAGTTCGTGATAAGTCTCTGCGCGTGCCCGCGTTCTTTGAGAATGCAACATTACTCGGTATGCGGCATTCTTCCGTTCCGTTGCTAGCTTACATTCATCGTCAAACCAGCCGTTCCGACTCCTTTTGCGGCTGGGGCCAAGTATATTTGTGGCCGTATCCATGATAACGTTCTTCAGGTGGTTGTGAAGATCATTAGTTGATGCTTCATCTCCAGGTCCTCTATTGACTGCGGTTATTGCGGCATCCATTTCCCTCTTATAGGTGTCGCGGAGGGTTGTGTTGTGGATGGCTTCAGTGTTCACTCTCACCTGATTGTCAGAGGGGATTCTAGGTGGTATTGTTATTCGAGCTCGGAGCACCATGCCAACGAGATAGTGATCCGAGTCTATATTGGCCCCCTATATGTTCTGACATTCATCAAGGCTGAGAGGTGGCGGCGTTCGATCAACACGTGGTCAATTTGGTTGAAAGTGGTCCCGTCTGGAGAGGCCCACGTATGTTTGTGGACCGCTTTCCGCGCAAACCAGGTACTTCCAACAACCATTTCGTGTGACCCTGCTAATTGAATAGTCCGCAGTCCGTTATCATTTGTTTTTTCGTGTAAGCTATGGGAGCCAACGTATCGCCTGAATACGGGCTCCTTCCCTACTTGGCTGTTAAAATCCCCAAGTATGATTTTGATATCATATCTGGGACAGGCTTCGAGGGTTCTTTCTACTGCCTCGTAGAAGGTATCCTTCTCCGACTCTGCAGTCTCCTCTGTAGGGGCGTGAACGTTTATGAGGCTTATATTTCTAAACTTGCCTCGCAAGCGCAGAGTGCATAGCCGTTTGCTTATACTTTCAAAGCCGATAACAGCAGGTTTCATTTTTTGGCTGACTAAGAAACCTACTCCGAGCACATGGTTTACTGGATGGCCGCTATAATATATGGTGTAGTGGCTCTTCTCCAGGAAACCGGTCCCTGTCCATCGCATCTCTTGCAACGCAGTTACATCAGCCCTATATTGGGACAGGGTATCGGCTAGCTGCTTATCAGCTTCATCTCTGTACAGGGAGCGCACGTTCCATGAGAAAATGCGCAAATCGTTGTTCCTTTGTCGTTGCCGGGTCCGTCGTTTTAATATCCGTCCTATCCGAGGCTCCTGTTGTGGCTTCGTAACGGTTGTTTTCCGTGTAGGGTTGTCAGCCCTACCCAACCCCCAACCTGGAGGACCAGTTGGTACAATTTGTCCCGTTTTTAGGCGCGGGAGACTCGCCTTCATCCTTCTCCGTCTGCAGCTTTTCGTCAAGAAAGAGCTCCCAGCGGTCACCACGTGGAGGTGGAGATAGGGTTTGGTAGTAGAGCTGTTGTTGTTGGTTCAGCAGGCATTTCCCAGGTTTTATGCTCCATCGTGGGTACCAATCCACGTTTCGCCCCGGGACCTATACTACCCTTTGACCACCCTCGATATTTTGTCTTTTAATGTGAATAAGAAGGGTGTGGTGACCCATCAGGATGAGAATCTCGGTTTTGTTGGTATTTGTCTTCAGTCCAGCTCTGCTTACCGTTCTTTCACATCCATACCATTTGGGTAAGCTCCATAATACAGTAAGCAGATTCCATAACGATGTTTGAGGTGTTTGAGGAAGGTAACATCATCTATTGAACCCTTCCACGCATTCTACAACAGCCTTGTGTAAAATATGTCGATGATAATATAATTGACTTAGGTACAAATAACAACAACGTAGTTTGCGAAGCACAAGGGAAGTGTACTGGGTTGGATAACGCTCTAAAGCTTGAGCTGACAGTGAAGCATTTTAAATCGATTCATCATCCCATAAGGACTTTCAGGAATCATGCAACCAGATTTTAGCAATTTCAAAAATAATCTGAATGGAACCCAGGTTACCCATTTTCAGTCCTGCAATGTAGACTGATCTCATGACGATGGATTCACTGCTTGAATAGTTCGTCTCATATGGAAAACTTCTTTCCATATTCAGACGGAGATGGAGTACCAAACATAGTGTTGGAATCTCTATTCGAGGTTGCTCTCCGCAACTATTGCAATTTACCCAACAATCTGTTTAATCATTCGTACTTCATAGGACAATGGAAAAAGCCAGTCTAATTATTTCAAATAATTTAATTGCTAGAGACACTGTAAGATTACGCTTAGATTGTACAATCCGCATTGTATTGCGAAAACCCACTCGCCACTGGCCTCAGCCCACCAGAAGCTCTAGTGTCTGGATAGGAATAGTCTAGTTTTAAATTCAGTTCTGGTTATTTACCACATATATTGTCGGAGCATCCATGAGGAAATAGAATATCCTTAGAACTTAACAAGGGGGATCCGGCATTTGACTGGAATTACCCCAGAGCGATGGCATTGGACGCAATGGAAAAGAAAAATTTCGGTCCTGGTGTTTGGCCATAAATAAATATTGTGCTGAGTTACCATAAAAAATATATAAAACATTTGGAGTGTCCATCATTTAGTATATCAATATTTTTTAAGTGATAAATAGATAATTTCTCCCGATGACCTTATTATCATAACTTCAACATCACCGATAACAAGGATAACGACAGTACAACGCTAGTGGATTTGACGTTGCTGCAATATGTGAAATCTTGTTCATCATATGTCAATTTGGTAGTATTCATTAGTTTCTCTGGAATGCTCCTCCTATGTAGAGTATTTCTAGAACACTCTCTAGAGCCACTGTTAGAAGCGTTTTAAAAAACAATGAAAATAGGTGAAGTGGAGAATTCGTAGGAACGTGTCAATGTGGTCAATGCTGGCGGATCCGTAGATCAACCAAATCTGCTTTCTGTCAAACAGGCTTTGCGATGATGGGAAAGAAACAAATACCCGCTCATGGATCCTGGGATTTAAGTATGAGTTAAGTTATTTTATTTTTGTCCAGAGAAGCAACCCACATTCGCGTGTAATGGAGAGTAGCAACGTCATCCATGAGAGACGGAACTTCGCGGAATGTTATATGGTTGACCACTGTTAAATGTTACTTCCATGGCTTAAACTGCTCGCTTTAGTGGCTGCGTAAAGTACCGTTAACATTTCTGACAGTACCATCCAAAATTTGCGACATTTTCATGCATTTGACATTATCCAGGGACCATTATATGAATGATATCCCAAGGGCATTATTTGTTTTGGGTCCAGACGGTATTTACTTACAAAAATTCCTTTATTCTGAGGGAAAACAAAATATTTCAATTGCGAAAATACCAAAAATAAAATATCAAATAACGGAAATGGACAAAATTTGGTCACGGTGACGGAAAGAAAGAAATCGAACCCAAAAAGGATTTTTGAGATACACGAATGCCCTGCAATGTACTCTAAAATGTAGAACTATCTAATGTCCTTTAGTTTGTTATTTCTAAATATAGCGCGCCGGGATTGAGTTAAAGGAATTAAATAAAGGGTACGTCGCAGAAGATAAATTAAAGTTGTTAAAATATCTATATATTTGCGCTTGTCTAGGGGAATTTCTACTTCTATTTAGTTTTCAACAAAAGACCTCGGGACCAATCAATACATTCCCATGACTTGAACCACCTCTTCCCGCAAGATTAGCAATGAATAAGCGCTTTGATGAAACCTTGCATTATGAAGTGGGGTGCCTTACTTACAAAATATACAAGTCATGGTCAACCAAGGTTATCATTTTTATTAGCTCAGTAGAAAACCATGCAAATATTGACTTCAGGCTCCGTGTATTTATTTATAGATACGTGCTGTATTAGAGGAGAAAACGTCACGAACGAGGTTTACAATGTAGAGAGCGGGGGTAACTATACCACCTCCCTGTGTAAAATCAAATATGTGTAGTATATTTTATTGTTGATTGACTCTTATGATATCAGAATTAATCCGAAGGTTTCTAAACTCCGCATTTCGTAAGTTTACATTCAGCCTAGTTTAGATTCGTTATTATTTGTTCCCAATTTTTAGTAGTAAGTGTACTTTCAAAGTGAAATGGTTACCAAATATGGTGTGATAGAACACAATTTACCACAAGAAAATGAAATAAGCTTCTAGAAAAAAGACAACTTGGAAAGTTTTGAGTTGGAGGGCGATGTTCTAGATGAAATTATGGTTGACCAAATTCATGAACCAATTACGATTCCGTAGGCAATCACGGCGTGTCAGAAAATAATTGTCCTTCATTTGAAGGAAAAATCAGGCCTTTTTTTAAAAAAAAAATAATTGGTGGCATACTCAATGGTAAAAGTGCACACATGTTTAAGTCCATGTCTGTGTTCCATATAAGATCTTTTTATACAGCTTTTGCGTCGTCCTTTCACAGTGTTATTCTGCCCAAAAACAGGTTCTGCCTAAAGTCATCCATTGTTGAGTCTTCAGACTGCAGGCTCTGTTTAGTCAAGGAACAAACTCAAAGTTATAAATGACGATAAAGCTTCATTTTAAAACTAACATATTTAAAGCTCCACCCTATCGGGAAACTTATCGCGAATGGATTCCAATTCCGACTTGTATGGAATAAATGCCCGCAAAATATGTAAGTATGGATAGCGAGTATTATCAAGACCAGTAATGTGTATAATATGCAAATTCACAAGGAAGGGTGGGTGAAAAGAGAAAGGATTTTCCCTTTACCTATATCTATCTTCTGGAATTTTTGCTCCAGAAAAGGTTTACACTCGTTGAAACCCTAAAAATTAAGTACGACAAGTTTCAACTGAACTTTTGGCCACTAGTTCGTGGTGGCTTAGTTCGAATTATTATTTTTATATTCGATATAATTTTCAATTAGCTTTTATTCCAATTTCACTGTTATCACACTTAGTATTGTGTACTTGATATGCCTTCAACGACAAAGCAGCGCAAAGATGAACACCAACACCTATAATGAACAGGGATTCAAACCCGGGGCAAAAATATCGCCTCGACCATGGCACCCCACACTGGGCGCCTCCCAAGGCCTTTTACTATCCATTTTTCCTGGTTATAATACTGTTCTGATCCATTCTACGTCATTCCTTATTCTAATATAAATACAAAAATGCATAATTGCAATAAAATAATAGCTACATATTATCAACCACGCCAATATCAATATCAACAAAATAGCAAAAGTAAACAATCACATTCAACATTTGTTTATAATCTTTTCGTATCTACCTCTATCAAAACATAAACAAGAACAGAAACGACAACAAAAACAAACACAAAGCAAAGTAAAAGTAAAATTTTTCGTCTCACAAAAATAGATTAGACACTGACCTTGGCTGACGTGGGCCGACTTTTGAGTGCATTATCTGCATCCGCCAATGAGCTTTGGAAGTGATTCAAATTGTACAAAACTTTGGATCGCAACAGCAGACTACTGTGGTGGCTCGGAGCTGTAAGGAAAATAAAGAAAATTAAATAATAAAGTACAATGCAAAAGCGAAAAACATGAACGTTCTACAGATAAAAACAAGCAAGCAAGTGAATTGAAATGAGTACAATCCATTTTTCTTTGTTCGCCTTGAATACAGAATGGAGAATGAATAATCATATTTTTGCTATTTTTCTCAATTTGTTTTTTCTTTCTGTTCAACTGCGATAAGGAAATATAAATACAAAATGAACTGCGCATCGGATAATTATATATACGAATTCAATATCGCCACATTAAAGCGATATTGAAAAAATGGCACAACTTACATAATACTTATCATAATTTGTTATTTCGAAATAATAAATATAAACGCTTATTACAGGGCAAGATTGTTGGTAAATAAAGTAATTTATCTGCATCCCCCAATGAGCCACGCTGGCTCTGCTCGTGTTTTTATTATTTTTTTTTTAAGTGTTCTAGACGGTGAGCCAATTCAACTTGATTACAATTGAGCACTGATTTGCGTCAATCATCCTCAGTTTCATTCTGTTAGTATTTTGCGTTCCAAAATATACAGCAAGGAATGCAAATAACCTTTGTATATTTTGTTTGTCGAAAAGTGGCAAGAATGTTTTGACGCTGCAACCCACGAGCCCATACGTCTACGATGTTGATATCGATATTGTATAAGTGGAAGAAAGACCAACTTAAAAATTTATTTTTGTGGACAATCTGCTTGACAGGTGGACCTGGGTTATTAAATTGAAACTGAAGCTTAAAATGGATTTCAAGTCAGTAATGCAATTCTTTACTGAATTACAAACCAGCTTTTATTTCGTTTTTCATAATTGTCAATTTATTGTATATAAAGTATCTTGTTCATTGCTTTGTGGAGCATTAGTCATTCATATAATCTCCTCTTAATTCTTTTACTACATTTCATTTATTATTTATCTGTTTTTTTTTATTTTTAATGAGACAGCTTTAGTTTCATTATTGTCGTTATTGACACTGAGCAAGCGATAATCGTGCAGTGTCGGACAGACGCAGAGAGAAACAAAAATATTTATAACCAGAACCAGTATTCGACCCGGGACAATATATCGACAAGCTGACACTTAACAACTTCC
The DNA here is from genome assembly GCF_905115235.1 of Hermetia illucens. Classification (NCBI taxonomy): domain Eukaryota; kingdom Metazoa; phylum Arthropoda; class Insecta; order Diptera; family Stratiomyidae; genus Hermetia; species Hermetia illucens. The sequence goes on along the minus strand of NC_051850.1, from coordinate 128,572,503 downwards.
GCCATCGCAACGTCAGCAATTTCAGAAATGTTTGCTACTTTTATTAAACCATATGCACATAGATAAAGGGAGGAACTTGCTTTCGGCAAAAAATCCAAAACACACACGTCAAATTCATTATCATCTCATTAAATGTTGTCCAAGTGATAGATCTACAGCAGCATGACGATTATAAAAGCAAGCACAGAGCAACCATGGCCATGATCAGGAGATGATCTTGAGGCATCAGAATAAAATGGTTACGCTCAATCAACTTATGGTAGTATGGTGCTTTCTAAGAAGGTAGAATTGAACGAAATGATCTCGGACCAACCTTTTTGTTCTGGAAATGCAGTTGAGAAAACTTACTCAGATCTAAATAGCGCATTGTGAGAGCATTTGAATCTATACTCCGATTTGGTGATCGTTAGTTGACTTAGTAGAACTTCAGCCTTCCGGTCTGGTTGCCTCGGTTATAGGGTACTGGTATAGGGTACTATAGTCCTGTAGTGTAAGGTTACGGTCTTAGATGAAGTACTCTAATACGCTTCGAGGCTCGCATCCAATTCGATTGTCGCGCCAACGATTTTTATTATTATTATTATTGGATAAGTATCAAAATAGCAGTGAGTGGCTATTTCTATTCTTCATCAATGACCGTACCTGCCTTCTCGCAGTTTCTTGTTTGCTTTACACCGGTGAACTTAAACTGTAGCGGGAGACTTTGTGTCCATTCAGTCAAATTTAGACACTCTGGCCCATTGGTACTCTATGAGTAAGTAGGCACTAAATGTTAGCCAATGCTCTTTAAATAAGTTGGCACCAAACGATGCGATATCCTTCTGTCTCAATTCCCTGCCCATTGCATTTTGTGCTCCTTTCGCAGCCACTCTTCGTTATAGCGGAATTACCTCCAAAACCTTGGTGTAACTTTCAATGATAATTTCCACTTCAACAGGCACTGCATGGATATTACCAGTCACGATTCAAGAATGTCTAGCTTCATCTTGCGTACCTCTTCTGACTTTGACTCTCTCCAACCCTCGTTAACACTTACCAACTTCGTCGTGTGAGCATTCTTGAGTATTGTTCCGTGATCTGGTCGCCTCCCCGCAACTATGATTATCTTGTCCCCTCTTCCTTAAAAAGAACTTCCCTCGTGTAAACTACTCCTTTAATTTAAACAGTACAACTCCTTTAGTTTCCTTTATTTAAAACTAAGAATAAGATTCGAAATGACTACGCCCTTGAAAGTTTCCACTAGCCATCAAGACTTTCACGGGGTTCGAACTATATCTCACTCGCTAAAAGCCGAAAGAGCTGACGGTTTAATACAAAGTATCGAAACCACTAAAAATTGGAATTGAAAATTGGGTGTTTTTTTGACGGGAAGTTGACCTCTTTTATGTATCTTTTCTTCAAAAGCCGAGAAAGCGGATATTATGGACCTTGCGTTTTAAATTTTGACCGAATCTTTTTTTTGACAACCTTATTGCAATCCAAAATGTTTGACAATGAAAGAATTTTCATTTCTCTATAATTTGACAATTTTATATTTCTACTTGTCTGTTGGAAGTAAGAATGATGAAATATTTAATAGACATTGCTAAATGATTTATATCGCCATAATCCAAATGGCTCCTGAGAAAACAATGTGCATAAAAGCAAAAAACATGGATCACTCAAAAGGACAATTTTTGAAGTTTAGAAAAAATACGTTCGCTATTGTTCAAAAGCGCTAATTTCTATCCGAATATATATCTGAAAGGCATTTTTTTTAGAATTCTGACAGAAAACCTGGCCGGTCAAAAAAATCTATCCGAAGAGGGATGATGATTTAGTCACCACTATGTATCTAATTGCCACTCACTAACCAAATCAAGCATGTCTCCACTCCAGTTCAAAGACTGTACAAGGAGGTCTGGAATATGGGTAGTTACTAGCAGTGAGTCTTAATTCAACCTTGTTGAAACGAATAAATGGGATCTAGCTCCTAAAAAATCAGTTTAGAACATAGAGTATCAAAAACTTATGGACACCACGGGGAGAATAATTGACAAACGATACGATACATTAGCTGCGAAGAAATAATCCAAAGTGGTGGTCTTAGAGAGTATTACTTACAGGAAGGACATTTTTGGGAATTGTGGAAAATTTTAAATGCATTTTTCTCGAAATAACATCTGTTATTTTATACTGTGTTGTCCTTTTTGAAGGAACTACTTAGCTAGTTATCACCACATTTTAATCACATATTCTACACATATCTATCTATCGTTCTAACTTAAAAAAAAATTAAAATTTTTCGCAATATCGATTTACTCGGCATCAAATTACCACGATATTTCTGAATGAAAATTCATAATTATGGGTCGAACCATACCCACTGTCATGATAATCATGAAGCCATTTGTTTCATTCGTTTCAGAGGAGTCATTTCTATAAGGACAAAAAGACTAAATATAGGAGGAGCGACTCAAGTATCTTGAAACGCGGAATGTCAATCCGCATCGGTTGGGTAGAGGCGAAATAGGTAACTGGTTCGCGGTCCATGTGGTTCATGTATTGGTATATCAGTGTGTCGATGGCGCCTAGATATCTTCCTGTGTTTTTGCGCACCCCATTTGGTAAGCCATAAACAGCTGTGCTCAAAACTATGCGCTGGCAACCACCTCATCTCAATGCACTGCAACAAATACACAGCACTAACATCAAAGTGAATGCGCGCAATTTTTCTTCGCACGTATGGAAGACAGTCGAACAGGCCGAATAATTTTTTTCCACCATAGAATTTCAATCAATACGGTGGGAGAAAAATCTCCTGCGTTTAGATTTTTTGCGAAAAGACATCAACCCACCGTTCTTGTCAAAACCGCTTTTTGTAAATAAAAAAAAATTGAAAAAATAGTAATTTAATAATTTGAAAATTATAAGTCTTCTTACACTCAAGATTGTTTTTATGCTATCCAGGAATAAAATTAATACAATGTATTCTCATCTTTAAAAAATCACAAAAATGACCAATATTTCGAACCACTTGAATAGGTGGCCCCTTTAATACAAACAAACGATAATAAATAGCTAGGAAACTCCGTTTCGTTTATAGGCAAGCAAATATGTCACTGATATCACCTCCAAAATATACTAGAGAATTTTAGGTACTCATGCTAACCTGTATTTATAATTTGTTTAGGTATCAATTTTCTTGGGTATAGTAATATTGAAAGTAGTTCTTAAATTTTCATACTTTTTTATAATCATTGCTCATTTTAAATATCACTACGGATATTCTATTATTTCGAATTATTTTCCGAGTTATCACAATCTCGGCAGATGCCGGATTTTACCTAATACTAGCACTAAGTGCCAAGCATTTAGGCTCGGACGAACTAAAGGGGCACTGGTGGTGGTGGCCGGTGGTAGGTCAGTGGGAGAATCCGTCGAGTACTCCCCGCAACATCGAGCACGTATGCAGAATGGTGTACTTCTGCATGGCTTGAACCACACTGTCCGAAAGTCCCAGGACATCAAGGGAAGCCGTGAGGGATTTAGGTACAATACCTGTAGCTGACAATATTATGGGAACTACAACCACCCGCTCGAGACGCCAAATTTCTTTGATTTCACGAGCCAATGGCTCATAGTTCACCTTCTTCTCCACGTATTTTCGTTCAATGTTGCTATTATGGTGGATAGCAACATCAATAATATACGCGGAGCGACCCGTCTTGTCAACTAACAGTACGTCAGGCTTGTTGTGTGCTGTATGGCGATCAGTCAGAACTTGCCGGTCCCAATACATGCTGTAAGCAGAACTATCAAGTACTGCTTCCGGCTCATATCGGTAAACCGAACATGTTCCCGTGATCAGCCCATGCTTATATGCAAGGTTTTGATGGATAACCTTACATACAGCATTATGCCTGGTGATGTATTGCACCGGTGCCAGAGTACAGCCAGAAATGAGATGGTCCAACGTCTCTAACGCTGAACCACACATTCTGCACTGGTCGTTCTCTACCCGCTCTTTCATGATGAGCTTTTTATAAGCTCGGGTGGCGACCACGCCATCCTGAATGGCACACATGAACCCCTCCGTCTCAGCAAAGAGCTCCCCAGCACACAGCCATCTGTTCGACAGATGCAAATCGACAAATGGCTGCCAAAGACAATTCACGTGTTTACCGTTCATTGCCTTCGACTTCCATTCATCGATCCGCTCTTGGTCCGACTTCACCCCACTCAGAGGATTGAAAGATCGATCCTTCAAGTTAAGTGGAGTCAGTCCACAGTCTGCCTTACAGACAGCCGCATGCAAGGGATTCGCCTGCTCTTTGCTGTAAAAATAAGCGCGCAGCGAGTCGACTTGGCGATGATATTGTTCCGCCACGTCAACCACGCCCCTACCTCCGATGTCACGAGGCAGGTTCATCCGCTCAACGGCAGACTTTGGGTGATGCATTCGGAATTTGGACATAGTTGTCCGTATCCGCCGCTGGACGTTTTCCAGATCGGTCTTCGTCCACGGAAATATTCCGAATGCATAAGCCAGTGAAGGGATGGCGAATACATTCAACGCGCTTATTTTATTCTTCCCCGAGAGATGCGATTTCAGCACCAGCTTTACACGCCGCAGGAATTCCGACAGCAAAGCATCCGTCAGATCACCAACTCGAGCCTGGGTTCCTTGCCGAATTCCTAGGTACTTGTAGAAGTCTGTCTCGTTCATAGCTTCGATGTGGAGATCACCAATGCTATGTCCGGCATGCGGCTCGTGATGACCTTTGCGGATGGATTGGATTCGACACTTGTCTAATCCAAACTCCATCCGAATTATTATTTATTATCTTATTATAAAACTAAAACTTATTATTTATAATTATAAATTTCACTGTAATTTTATCACTTTTTGCTATACTCTCTTCATATATTATGAAAAGAAAAATGAATGCAAACAACTAAAAAAGCAAAGAAGAAAATAACTCGAAAAAGTGAAGTTTTTATAAAATATACAGAAAAATTAATTGGCAAACTATATAAAAGCACTTTTTAGCTATGGGAAGTTTTGTTCTCTTGTTTTTCTCATGTGGAAAGTTATATTTTTCCTTGTTATTAATCTGCGCTACGTGTTATTACTAATCAAACACATTTAAGAGCCGTTTACTGTTCCTTTCCGAATTTATTCTGGTTAATTTAGGTTTGCTTTCCAAAAACATATTTTCTTAATTTTATGTCGATATTAATGTTAATTTTGTGAAGTGAGCGAATTTTAAATTCCAAAAATCTCGCTTCAGTATTTTGACATCCCGGGTATAAAGCAGAGGCACAGACTTGTTAGCACTGATGGAGGGAACAAGTGATTCCCGAAATATCGGTATTTGCAAGCATAATGAATATCACTAGCTAAGGGAAAAAAGCAAGTCTTAATTATTTCAAATTACAGACGTAGTTCGCAATTACTAATATTTTTTAAAAAAATATTTTTTTGTAAGGCATCAATTGTTTCGTTGGCGATGTTGATTTTAAACTTCCTAATTTCATTTTTGCGGCCTAGTTCTAATTTTTCCCTTCCATCTTTCAAAGTAACTCATGTCCGCAAACGAATTATACGCCACAATTCCGTATGTAAGGTTCCCAGAAACTTTGAAACTATCAAAATATTAGCTTGAAATGATAACTTTTTAAGTACAGAGATTGTACGTTTTATTCAATTTCTGGTATTAGAGAAAAAAAATTTATTTACCTTAAAACCAGGAAAACTTTTTCATATGTATTTGTTTTTTTGTAAAATAATACACAGTTGTAATTGCAAAAATAAATTATCATTCACAAATAAAATATTGTGCATAATGAATCCAGAATTATAATACTTGTTAACGCGATTAGATCACTTTACAATTCTACTGCGTTTATTATTCAAATGTACTATGATCTACACGGAAGCTTAGAAAAACATTTCCCGTTACTAATATCACTTCACTTGTACCATAAATTATTTATCTCGCAGTATAATATGTAAATTCAAACCTTGCATTTTCATGACGATAAAATACACGTCGAGCATGCATATTTCCTTTCATTGGCAACTTCCATAAAAGCCACTAGTTAACCCTGAAAATATTTTGTGTTGCGTTGTTGATTCTCTTCGTACGTATGGTATGGCGCTACCTTGAAATGCAGTTATGCAATTTTACCTGCAGATACTTTGACTTATTACAACCAGTTTGACGCTCTTCGATGCCAGCAACTATCACCAGTAGATGATTCCCCTCGTAGAAGCAGTTGCATCTCTTCGACGCTAAGCTTTCCATCTTCAATTCTCTATCGCTCCTCAACTGTATATGCATGCATATAACACTGCAAGAGCTTCACGGACAGCTACGTACATATAGGTTGGAAAATAGGAAAAAAATGTTGGGAAATTAAATTCGAGGTTAATTACTTGTTCCACCATGGGTGAACAACCCGACTAGCATTCATACCTTGCGGTTGGCTAGCTGATAGTTGTTGGTTATGTAAATGTCGCTATGCTTGCCGTATTGCATGGCGTGACGAGGCTTTCCGTTTTGCATTTACACCTGCAGTTGCAGTTTAAAGTTTCGAGTTCTTCCAGTTTTCTCATTTATAGTCGTCGCGGTCAACTCGAAAAGTTTTCATGGTCTTTCCTGATTCAGCTGCATACTGCATTGAACTATACTATATTATTGATACTGTACTGGCTGTGGTATCGTTGAATGTTATGCACTTTTAATGCATTTCCCTATGGACTAGTAGGTATTGAAGCAGGGGAAAATGTTGCCTTTGGATCGGTTTTATAGCTTTTAATAGCTGTGACATATAAAGTTCTCTGGGACTAGCACTTTGTCTTCTTTATGTAGTGACAGGTGCTCTATTTGATTTTTTCATACGTCAATTTCGATCTTGCAACGAAAATTTGCTTGCAATTCGACCTTTGCCGGTAAACTTAATTGCTTGCGAATTTATTGCACCTGAGGGGAAACCATAATGAACGATTAATTGCATGCAGCTTGAGTATAGGGATTCATCAATAAGGAACTTTAAAATGTTGATATATCTTAGAATTTGCCAATAAATGTCCTCAAAAAGTTTTCTCAAGCAGGTCTGACAAACAATTTTTTTAGAGAAACAAGTTACATTAATCCATAGTGAACTCACAATCTGAAATAGAAACAGAGAATAGGACATTGTCGCCTTTTATTAAATACTTTGAATTGTCTCGTATAGTCGCTTATTCAAAGGCCCTCGTCTACGTCGGCTTTTCCAAATCTTAGATCAACTACTAGAGCAGAGAGTGAACTGATTCTTCGTCGAAGAAACGCATTCCGAGACATCTTTGCCTGAAGTCTGATAAGACCAGACAGCTGCATATGAAGTGAAGTTCCTCTCATTGGCTACATGTTACCGAGATCCCCGCCCTAATTTTCTTTGCGCTAGTTTGGGGAGCAGTGCCCCGTTGAAACCCCTACCAAAGTTTTCAGGCCCTTTTTCTTAAGGGACAGTAAAAATGTAGGAGGTGTGGATATTTCAACGAAGATTTTCGTGTGACGCAGGAAGTCCTGCCTTAGATTGGGTTACATGGTTCAAAATAATATTACAAGTGTTCTTTCTTGGGTTTCCTTTAATGATTACACTGGAAAACACTGGCAATAAATTCTTACAGTAGCAGATCATTTTCTTAGGTCATCTTGATCATGTTTGCCAGTTGTAGACTTAGCTACACTTGTCATTAAGTGAAGTCCAGTAAGCGCTTTTATCTGAAATATCGTATTCCTTCACTTGATTGTTCAGTTTCAATTTGACCTTGCAAAAACTCAAATACATGTATTATGCGAATTGGAGGATGGTCAAATGAAGAAAAAAGCTGACTATTGCCAACTGTGAACACTCTACAACTATCAACATCCAAGTATTTTCATAAACACCTGCGTGCCAGTTTACTAGTCAGTTCAAGAAGGCTGACCTGATTTATGATATTATATTGACCATCACAAATTAATAAAAAAAATGTGCGTTCCACAACTCCGGCCCATCTGAACTTGAACCGGGATGTGCCTCAAAGTCCAAAATTATTCCCCAGTGTTGCATCAATACCCTACCTTTTTCATGATTTAAAATTGTGTTTTCTTAAACGATATTCGTAACCGTAAGGAAATGTTTCCTATATAGGCCTTAGGTACTTACTGATACAATAAAAGAAAGCATCTCACTAATAAATTCTAAATTTTGTTCTACCTTCGTTTTGCAGTTTTCATTTGAAATTTCAATCAAATGGGGTAAGGAAACTGGGTAACAATAATTCGAAAGCCTGCAAGTTGCCCTCCACAGTTGATTTTGGCTGCACGTTGGTAATTGGTAGAATTAAAAATTTGTTGATTCAATTTAAGGCATCTGATAAGGTTATCCAGGCTGAAGTGCGGTTTCAGGATCCGACATGATAAGGACAAATCCTCTTTACGAGAATACTTAAGCCTTATAGTTGCTAACTTTAGATGACAATGCGACGGCCGGAAATTGAATCTGACCGGCGGAGACTCAACCAAATGCACGAGAAGAGTGTGATTTCCATTTCTAATCGATTCTTATTAGCGATACATTGATGCCCTCATCACTTTACATGACCACGAGCCTGACTGTGCTGTCAGAAACTGATTACAAGTATATTGAGCGCAATCTTTCATTCAGTTGTCAGTAATGTTGGCAATAGCAGAACATTGACAAAAGGTGTAAAAAAGATGGAAAAATAACGATTTCTGCGGATACAGGTTGGTAAGAAGCTGGGAAAATTTTAAAATTAAATTAAAAAGATAATAAAAGTATGTATATTGCATTTTATTGCATCACGAACACCTCAGTTATACTGGGACTAGAATAAGATTGCCATAACTTTCGTCCTTCAATTTATAACCACGCATCCAGTGCTCTCTTCATTCTGTTTATTATTGCACTACATTGTTTCTTCCTAGAAAGCTTTTGTGGATGTCACGTTATAAGAAATATATCAAATTCTATAAATTACTATGCCAAACCATTAAATTACCTCAAATCAACACAGCTCTTCTTTGGAATTGGTCCTGATTTGCGGTCAACTCGCTTATTCGCTGCTGAGAAGTCATTAAGTCGGAGATACATTTTTTTTAGCATGTCTAACCTGGTACAAAAGGTGTTAACCGATGTATGGTACAAAAGGTGTTAACCGATGTATTCTAAAACAGGTCTCAGTTTTGGCAATGATTCCGTATTATATGAGCATAGTACAGCTTTAAGTAGCAGAACAACCCATTCTCAAAACTACCTCTTAGAAAAATGTGAATAGAAATGGTGAAAATGCCCTGGATAAAATTTAGGGTGTTCTGTGTTCAGCCCAAGATCAAAGTTCGAATTGCCCGGGCAAAGTCATCCCGGTCTACGACTATGTCAAACCACACACAGCTGTAACTGTTAGCAAAACCCCTCTGATCTTCAGTTAGGAAATCCTTCTTGAGCAGGGATTGTAATCTCAAGGTCTTACACTAAGCAACTATTAACTATTCTTTTCTTTTAAATGAACTTTTCTTCGGAAGATAGTAATAATTTCACAAATTTCGACAACTAGAGAAAGGATATGTGGAAATGAAAGCACCTTAGTTTGAGTCGACATAATAGAAAGATAAATGTTGCTCTAAGAATATCTGACGTATAAATGCATGCACTATTATTGTAAATGAAACTGTTCTTTAATTTCATCATCTTCGCAGTTAATGTTGTACAAATGATAAGTCTAGAGCAGCAGGATAGCACAAAGATGGACATAAACATGCATGACAAACTGAGGTGCGAACCCGAGACAGTGAAAACGAGAAACTGATGCTGAACCACCTCGACCATCGTACCGTCATACGACATATGTCTATAAAATGTTTCATACTTTAAAATCTTCACTCACTTGATCAAAAACATCTCCAGATAAACAACATTTTCCTGTACTACCTTCACCATGTGAACTTTCTGATATTTTATTACATAGTTCTCCCTTTCGCATCCTTTGAATTATAAGAGTACACTAAGTGACTTCATCCGTTAATGCATGTTTTATTGCTTTTAGTATGAATTTTTGACGATTATACTCCTCTCGGTGAAGGAAAATCTGCCGCATTTATATTTAATCATGTTCTTGTATTCTACTCTATACCAGCCCATTTACACCTGCCTTTGGGTAACTACTCATGTGTTCATGTTCGTATACGTGTTTGCATTTTAATTGCGTGCTACTGATATGGTAATTAGCAAAGGGAATTCGAGATTATGCGCATAGAAGTGTATTTACAACCCTGATGGAAAATTGGAATGCCTTTGTAACGCATGACGACGTTCTAATTTGCTTCAAATATTTAGGACATGGAAAAATAAAAAGTTCACTATGCAAGTTTTCCATGTCCGCATTGGCGAGAGCAGGCCAAACAAATATTAATTGCGTACAGAGCCAATAAAAGTACTGGAATGAACACGTAAACTTAGTTCTTCTGTTGTTTGACGTAGATAAAACTGGTCACGCGGACCCGTTCACAATTGGGGGTCGGAACTAGGTATATGCAAGATAAAATAGGATGTTTTTGAAAAAGCTTCATCAATAAAAAATTCAACCCTCTTTGTTCCAAAATAACAAAAATTATGGCACCACCAAGACAATGCATTTTAAATTACATTTACCCAAAAAAAAATAATTTCACCAAGCTGGAAAATTGAAAGTCTGCATTCCCCCTCTTTGATTGTCTTGACTATTCCTCATGAATCCTTTTATTAGTAGTAATTAACTTTCAGCATCCCAATGAATACAGAATGGCCCAGTTTTCTATCCTCTCAAATATAACATTAATTCGCCAGATATCTGGCAGCCAGACATGGGGATGAAGAATGCAAAGACTTTAGTTATCAAAGGCGAAACTGTCATCTCAAAATTAATTTGAAATGCGATGAAAGAGAATTTGAAATATTAGCCTCAAAACTGTCATTTGAAATTTCTTGAATAAATCATGAATAGCGTTTCAGAGCGAATTAAATAAATCATACGAAACGGGAGAAACATTTGAGTCAGAAATTTAACTCCTATTTGTTACAAAAAAATAAAATATGAAAATTATGATATGGCGTGATATTCTAACTAGAAATATTGGTATTTTTTTTTTTTCATTTGGGTAATTTATTTAATTTTTTGAAGGTTATTTGACTGCGAATCGTTCAATAATATTTTCCGAAGGGAACCCTGGAGACGTTGCAAGTTTTAAATCATTTCCGATAATGCCTAATTCAAATTAGTTTTCTTGTATTCATCAATCACTCTCGCATCAGCTTGTAGACCACTTCTATCATCCTTCCTTTTACCATCCAACAAGTGTAATTAATGACTTTCAAAGAATCAAATGTGTATTAATAGTGCGCCATGTCAACATTATTTACTCAACGCCTCTGGGACATTTCAAGTTCTAATGTCCAAAGCGTCTTTCAATCATAAATACAAATTCTTAACTAGTACTTGTTAGCGCAGAACCCATTTGAGTTAAATTTATAAAAATAACGAAAAAATTGAATAAATTACCATTTCCGGTCACAATGACCTGACACGATGTCAAGGTTCGCCAAAGTGCCAAAAATAGATATGAAAAATAACATCACATTGATGATATCATTCTTTACTAGGAACAGAATAATTCTAACAAAAAGTTCCATAGAAAAACTACAAAAGAACACCAATGAAAAATGTTAAATCTAATTGCACTAACAAAGCATATGGGTTATGTAATCTAATAAAATCCATGACGGAAACAAAGATTAGAAACACCAGCCATAACTAATTGTTGCGGCGGTTGGAAGCTTTGAGCGTGCTGGAGAACACAAAGCCGACGGGGTTAGAAGTTTGGGAAGCTCTACATTACCTGTAGCTAATCTGAATGTAGCTAAAGGCATCCCAGCTGTATGCTAACATTCCCGCGATGTATTAGCATTAAGTGCTAATTCCACTGTTATCTTTTTCGTGTTATGTCATAATATGAGGCCAATGAAGCTATCGTGGAGGGCAACAAACGCATGGTCGATGACTTTGCTATGACATGGAATACTAGACGAAGCTAACATGCAGGAGGGTGGTGATGTTCAACTTACCCTGGCTTTGTTATATCTACGTGAGACTGAGCACAAAATATGCACCGACCCAACAATGGCGTGGAAATTGAAGAAATAAATGCAGAAGACTATTATGGCGGTTGTCGATAACAAGTGTTGTCGATAATTGAGAGTTTTAAAAGTCAATTTCTGAAATATTCGATTATTCACCAGAAGAGACAATTGGGCGCAGTCAAACTAAATGGAAATATAAATTCCTGCTAGAGGGGGATTTTTTCGTTTTCAATTAACATTGAAATATAGCAATTCAATCGAAAGGAAAGAAAAGGAATCTGGCTTTATTGAATTTCTTTATTTGGGCAAATACCTTATTTCGGGAACCAGTTGCTCTCTTCTTTAGTGCTTATTTGCTGTTGATTCCCGAAATACGCTATTTGTCAAAATAAAGAAAATTGTAGGCAAAAATGCAGATTTTTTTTCTTATAATGGAAGGACTTGCTACCAAATCACTTAAAATGGATAATTTGTTGTTAAATTTGAATTTCCCTCTGAATTTGAAAACTTTTTATATGACTGACTTAAATTCTTAAAAAGGCCCTCTGTCTTTTTTGAAAGTAAATTGCAGTTAGAATAAATATGGCAGAGACAACCATGGCATAAAATAATCAGAAATAATGTGAAAGATGTTTCGAAGATTCCGCAAATAAACTAACTACAAAAATAAACTAACTGCAAAAACTAACTACTTATGGGGAGCCATTCCAAGTATCACTGCTACTTGCAAAATTTCAGTTACGTTTGTTCCTGTGCAATGATATTCAGCCCAGTATTTCACAAACATATTTTAGAAAATGATTGAACAGGAAAGAAAAAATGAAACCCACTTTACTACTTTTTCTTTTTAAAACATTTTTTGAAGAATTGTAAGAGTTATTGATTTGATTCGTGATTCGTCTTTCAGACCATTGTTTTCTTCAGTCACTTGAATATTTTAAGAAGAAAAAGACGAAAGTCAAGCGTGATCAAGGAATAAAATGTTCAATTCTACCTTTTCTTCAGTCAAAATCTCCAAAGCGGGCTACTCAAATAGATGAGTTACCCCCTATTGAATTCGAAGCCGAGAAACCCTGTTCTTTACAGAATTCTACAATCCCCCTGTTCCTTTTCTTTAGATCGAGGAGATATTTTCAAAGTACAGATGAGAAAAGACATGGACTTTACTGCTACCTTCGCTGTCAGTTGTATAACTTCGAACAACAAATTATAATTCAACCGAAAGTAAGGTCATTTACTATTCCACCAGAAGTTAGGTCTGATGTAGAATGTACATCATGTGAAACTCAACCTCTACAAAAATTTACTTGACAATCATCTTTGCTAGCCAGCTTGACAGCGTCCCCATTTTCAGCTTTATATAATAGGTTTAAGGATTCCCTCTCTAGATAAAATAAAATTACCTTATGGTTGCTGTGGAAATAATCCTCAATAAAGCGCTACAACATATTATGCATCAGTGCAGCACAAACAAATGTTATCCAAAACCTAAACCAGACTCTCTTTCTAGATGTGTATTTATATTGCTTTTGTCGACAAATATAATGTTCAACTGCGGAAAAAAGACTAATAATAACCTACGTTTCCTTGGGCTATCACAGCTAATAAAAAGTTGCCTGTTGAAATTACGTGTGGCTTGGCCAACGGACGCACATATCGTGGCTTCACCAGATTAGTCCGTGATCCCTACATCATTTCAAAAATTTCTTTAAGGTTTATTTAGGAAGTTTGGCCGCCTAACGCGGGGAAAATATGGTGGCCTGAAATTTTAGGTTCAGACGGCTCCCTAACAATTGAAAGTGTAAAAATAACGAGAACCTACAACCAACAGGACTACAATCAAATTTATGAAACTATTTCATTTGATTTAATAAAATTTGCAAATGCGTTAAGCCTTTCGGCCAATTTTGTGAAACACGTCTTGAATAGGCCCGTCTATACGAAAGTATGGCTAGATATTATCGTACGGCAGAGGCAAATCGTTGCTGCCTCACCTCTTCTCTGGGAGCAGCATGACCGATGCGGCTCGCAGATGTTAAGTGTTCCTTTATATAATTCGCAGAATACAACATAATTACGAATTGTATTGAGCGTAAATACGCCCATTTTTTGCACCAAAGCTTGGCCACATCTGAACATATATTTTTTTTAAGGATTGCGGGGTCCTAACTCCGCGTCCACTTGATATCGGTCTCTTGTTTTGGTACACGGACCCTTCATTTGGGGCATATCACCAAAACTTTAAAAATATTATGCGAAGACGACTTTACGGTTTCTTACTAGTTTTGGTCCAAAAAATAGGCGGATTTGCGTTCAATATAATTCGTAGTCATGATGTGTTCTGCTTAACATCTGCAAACCGCTTCGGTCACCCTGCTCCCAGGGCAAAGGTGAGGCAGCGTCTGACGATTTTCCTCTGCCCTGGTACTTATTTTGCTTAAAACGACCGATATCCACTGGAGCCGCTCCAAATTATTAGCGATCAGCCGCTAAAATTTCACCGGAAAAAATATTGCAAATTGCATCTTATAACATCTGAACCGATAACAAAATTAACTAGTTTGCATTAGTTCGCTTAGGCGACAACGTCGTCGAAATAATAATAATAATCGTTGGCGCAACAATCCATATTGGACCAGGGCCGTGAAGTGTGTTAGAGCACTTCATTCAAGACCGTTACGGTCGTGGAAATAAAGGGATATTTTATAGAGGTGCGATATCAATAAAAGTCTAGCACCTATACCTAAGTGCAATTACCATCATTGTGCACTGCCAAATGGTATGAATTCAAGGGGATAGGGACTTCAAGCGAATTTGGGAAGCTATTATTTTTACGATTTGCAAAGGAGAAATTATATTTGTCGTAATTTGACTTATTTGCAGCACCTCCTCCGAGGAAAATTTTTTCTGATGTTTGAATTCTGTTATTACATCATCAAATACCGACATGGAACCGGATTTCGGTGATAACCTACAATAAGGGGCTATATTTCTCGACCCTGGAAGAGCCGAAAATGAAAAGGACTATCTGTCCTTTAACATTATACTATACGCAAACTTATAGTGACCCGAAATCCCCCAAAAGCTGTCTCAAAGGTGAATTTGGCGCTCGGAATTCCTAATAATGGCATAAGAAAAAATTACGTATTCAATCCAGACGATTCGGTCCTGTTGCACAAAGGATTAAGGCTCAACAAAAAGAAGGTAGGTTTCATTAGTATGTGAGGCACTCACTGCACCTGATCAAACATCTCTCAATTCACTTTCGTGAGTGCCAAGTTGATAAACCTACGAAAATTAAACTGATGTATTTTCCAACGTGAGTTTTTTGGGGCCCAATTATATTTTCCGCTGAAGAGACACAAATCAAGAATGTCGACAATAAGTAAGTGTTTTGCTTTTAAATGAATTTTCCAAACTCCATGTGACTATTTTATTTTTCAATGCAGTTTGCGAAATTTCGCTAACTCCGATCTATCGCGAACACACCACAGGATAGTTGCATTCCATTTTTTCTAAGTTAACCAAAGAATTGGAAGGCTGTTCAGTCCCTCTGTAGCGCTTAAAGAGCTCTCTCAGGAGGTATTTCTTTATTTTGTTCAGAAAAAATTTAAAAAATTGTTATAAGTAGACTTCATATTCATGACCTACATGCAAGAAAAGATTCTATCGGTGTTCAATTTTTGATTTTTGATAGTGAAAATATAATATACGAAAATATAAAACCCTTTTCTCAAAGGTATAGACCAATCCCAGTTAATACTGGTGGGTTCATGATTACTGTTCCTACGTGTTATCTGAAAACTATAACAAAAGTTTTATTATTATTTAATGTAGGAGCACTCCCGCCGGAATTCAGTTGCTTAAATTTCACTCCATCATAATGAAATCAGAAAGGCTCTAATATTAAGTAAAATATGAGGGCCGAGTAATAAGGAAAGACACGAAACGTTTAAGAGTCCCATTTAAAGCATGGATTGCCAATTCAATTTTCTGACACCTCATCACTGAGTGAAATTAGCTTAAATTAGTAAAAATACCAATATCTTTTCTTAATAAACCCTTAAATATCTGCAGTAAAATCATCTAGATGAATGCGAAACAAACTGCTATTGAACAATCAAATGCTAAGGCCCTTCTCTCAATAAATGTTTATTTAATCAGGTTTTGATAGGGACATTATGTACACACCACATTTAATGGACGTTTGTGTACATAATCTTGAGCAGTCTGTCAACCATTTTGTTCGACAACCCTCTGCTTTCATAACAAAGTTACATTTCACTTTGTTTTTAAGTAGACTCATTGCCAGCATGCACTGATTGATTTCCTTCTAGATAAATTGAGTGTTTTATAAGATAAATTACACTGAGTTCAACAAAGGGTACAGAGCGTTATTATTGGTGCACGTGACAGCTCAGAAGAGACGAAACCTGAAATTTGTTTCTTGAGGTCGACACATAAACTGTCGATTCGAAAACGTGAAAATTTATTAAAAAATGGTAAAGCTTTTAAGGCAAAAGTCTGATAAATATTATGTAATAGAGTCGTCATTGTTACGAGCGCAATTCATCTTCCATTCGTGTGGCGTGGATATTATAGGCGAATGACTCAGTTATTGATCACCTTGGATTTACCGTCCCGTATTATTTTCACAAAGCACTTCATGTTATTTAAATATGCATATAAGCGTTGACGTAGACGTTTGCATTATATCATAATGCGGTTTGCCAGTCCATCTAAATGTTCTATAATAAGGTGGCTGTTGTGCTTGGAATTTGTTGGTAATAATATTCACTTTTATTGCCATTGAAAAATATTGTTTTGATGCATTGAGGGATCGATAATGTTTGTTGACAGACAGATGAATCGATGGCCCAATTAAGTAGACTTTTTTTGCACTTTGAGTAGGAATTACTGATACCAGTTAACATTGAAAATTCAGATTTCATTTCCTCGTAAAATCGAGATAAATATTATTTTTTTAAAGTAAAATGTTCTAAATGCACAACAAAGATATCTCTGAAAGGAAGTTTTTGTAAATGAAATTTTAAAAATTTAATTATATTCAAATGATTGACCGTTTTAATTAGTAATAAATTTAAGAAAAAAACACTTTTCATCAACTAATTGTTGCGTAAGTCATTTTGTCCGGCTTGTTTATAGCTAGAAAACCAAGAAGACTATTTTTTCTGATAATGCCGAAAAATATTACCGGTATTTCGACGACCAGTTGTCCTCTTCTTCTAGCCTAGTCTAGGTTAAGATTCTCTGAGGAAGAAGACGTCTGGTCCTCGAAATATCGGTGTATGAAAAATAAAAAAATATTTTTGGGTTTTATGAGGAAAGGTAGTCTTCCTGGTTTTGATGCCATTCCCGTCAACACCAATCTGAAAATCCTCAAAATAGAGAAGTACCTGTTCCATTATTAATGAAGGAATAATCGGTCGTAATTAATAATATGCAGTTTCAATTTTGACAATATAGAACATACACTATGGAATAGTACTCACCATTGCATTGATGACAAATGGCGATCCTAAGCTCATTGGGTTTTTGGTCAAGAGTTTTTGACACACTATTAGATTGTTAGTTTCAAAGCTTAAACGTTTCGTAAAAATAGAAGTTTTTTAAGTAAATTCACAATTTTCCCAACCAAATTCACAATTCCCCAGCAAAATTTGTATCTTATGGACTCAAAATTGAACTTTTATTATGAATTGATGCTGTGCTGTATCCGCACCGAAATCCTTGTTTAGGTAGTTGCCTTTTAATATACTGCGTCAGATCTGAATAGGTTAATGTTACTTGTTAATGTTAATATCTTGCTTCTGCGTTTGGCTCCTGAGAAATGTCGAAAGTTGTTGTCTTGATGCCTGGCGTAGTTTGTTTTGGATTCGGATGAAGATGTCGAATTCAAAGTCTCCTCGTTCTCGGATTATTTTAAAATTCAGGAAAGGTATCTCCCCTTTCTTCTCGATCTTTATGGCGAATTCAATGTTTCTATGCGTCTGGTTGAATTTCTCGAGAATCGTTCGTGTTTCTTTCGTTTTAATGATTGCCAGTGCATCGTCCATATATCTGGTCCAGAATCTCGAGAGTATGCCAGCCTCCTAAAGTTAATTCTCCAGATTCTTCTTAAATATATCGCATAGCAGTGGCGAGGGGGGAGTGTTCATTGTTACCCTGGACTAGGACTCGCTAATACATGTGAAGATCAGTTTTCTATACATTTCTCCAAGAAGTACAGGACTTCTTTTATCGGCACGCTTGGAAACAGCGCTTTTACGTCGAAGGATACTAATATTTCATCATTTTGTATCCCCCAACGAAATCGAGTCTAGTGTTGACTTACCACTTTCCGTTTTCCTATTTTTAGGCCTAAACTTTTGACTTCTTCGAGGAGCCACTTTGCGATATTTGGTCTCTGTGAATTCGTTGCTACGATGTCCTGTCTCACCTCCTTGCCTTCTTTATATGTTTTGGTGAGGCATTTGGTTCTAGGCAGAGATGGGTTAGGCATTCTAGTTCGGAGGCTTTCTTAATGATGAGTTTGCATTCTGCCTAAACCTTTTCAACTGTTTTAACGAATCCTGGCAGAGGGTCCTTCCTGATGATATGAAAGTTTTCGTTCTTTATGATGCCACTGCGTTTCCTTTGTCTCCTGGTACGTAAAAACGCGTTTCTCTTTCAAATTCTTAATAGTTTTGTAGTGGTTAGACGACACTCTTTTCTTTGAGGCCATTTGTTTGGTAGAGGCTAGTAGTCGCCGAATTTCATCTCGAATGCCTGCTTTCTCGTTTTGTGGTGTATAATTACACATTAAAATTCTTTAAGAGTAATTTTAGGAAAGTGGTCTTCGAAGTCTTCTCGACAATAAAACTGTCAATAGACCATTCATTTAAAAAAAACTATTTTGACGCCGCCTACTTTTAGGTACGAGTTCTTCCGCTGAAAAACTATGGTTTTGATTAGTAAAGATACAAATTTAATTGGGAAAACTACGAATAAGATTGAAAAACCCGGGGCGTTCCTCGTTGTCAATAAAAGTTAGTGAAACTAAATTTGGCTTCCACAAATTCCAGAGAATTGAAGTCCGGCATAACAAATTGTCCAAACCGAAAAGTTTAGAAGAAAATATATCTTTTTTACCATTCTCATGTTGCTTTGGAAGGATTTTTTTATGGTCAAATAAAAGGCTTTAGCCGCAAACAAAAGAAAAGAAACTCATGAAATTACTGCTTTATGCCAGATTTCCTTCTTCATATATCAACGTACTATGTAGCAGTAGTTCTTTGATTTAAATAGTTATTGAACATTCAATCATTCAGCGCAGCGATTTCATAAGTAAACGTCCAACCTCCATAGCATGCCAGACTATGAAATCTTAATCTGTATATAAAAGTCACTGAAATAACATCAAAAGTTCTTAAAGTCTAATGTGAAACGCAAAACAACTTCACAAATAGAAAGGCCAATGCACCTTTTGCTGCCTGAAAAACCATTCGTTATGAATACTTCCCAGGAATTTTAATTAGAATGATTACTGCAATGTGATTTGGGAACAATTTACTCTATGCCTGTTTTAATTAAAAGCAACCCCCTAAAACGCGTTCGCCACTAGAGTCATTCCCGAAAACAAAAACGCCATCAAAAACCATGAGAAGTTCTGGCAAAAAAGCTAGTCTCATCATTAGCCACTCCAGCGCATTTTATTGTTTAGAGTATTACGTGAAGGCTTACGTAACGAGAATAGCATTAAAATTATGTTAATTTCCAAAACGGTAATTAACCCTGCCTGGTCCCAACCAATGTTTCAACAAAAGAATCTTGAAAGTAATGTAAACAATAAATATTGACCAACAACAGTTTGTTAATATTGATTTTAAGCCGGGGACAACAGATACAAATGTTCCGAACGGTTCTGCTACAACCAAGCACAAACGGTGCCTTATTCTAGCCCACCTCCTAGCATTATTTCGGTCGGGGTCTGGTTAATTATTCCGCCGTAGAGACACGGGCACAATCTAAAGAATTCCATACACTTCAAAGTTATGTAATAGCGAAAAAGCTGTGAACACTTCGCAATATAACAGCTATAACCCCACAAGGAATGTTGTTTATACCGCGTGCGCTGGACGAGAGAGCGACATGTGTTCGAAACCCACGAGAGAGCCAAGAAAACAAGCAAGCTTCGAAGCTCCCCAGTTTTGACGAACTCGGTGGAGACATCGTCACAGAGAAGATTGCATCAACTACAATACCCAAGTTTATTTACGTAAAGATGGTGTGCCTCCGAAGAGAAATGCCCGCTCTTTAGCGTTTCTCTTACGACAATTTGTCTGAAAAAGCGAAGAAAGCTCAACAAAGCAGAGTCTACTATGTGTACTTTAAGTGGGGTGGTTGACCTCTCTCATGCCTGGAAAGATACACATTGAGCTGACCTCGGATATGAGACGTTGAACGCCAAACGTATGACACAAAGGCCCGATTTCTTTGTTGTCGCGATGTTTACTGTACACAAAAGGTGGCTTTCTCATCCCACAATCCATAGGGCATGGACACGAAGAAATGCGCCAATTGGCTTTTCTAGTTGATTTGCCGCTAATCGAAGAAAATGCCGGGATTTCGTGGATTACGCATAATCTTGCAATTTATTCAGAACCTTGGTCCACTGACTCCTGGTTGCCCGTAGAATGAGAGCTTGATATGGCAACACAATTATTATTGGGATGACATAATATTGTGTGTCTCCTAGACGAACAAGAGGATTCATTGTGTTGCGTAATAGTTTTTTTCTTAGCGAAACAGGTTTGATGATTTAGTGGGAGTTAAGATGGAGAAATGCGGTCTCAATTTAAAAATAGAATGTGAGAATACATATCTGGGAATACGTTGAA
Source organism: Hermetia illucens (assembly GCF_905115235.1). NCBI lineage: Eukaryota > Metazoa > Arthropoda > Insecta > Diptera > Stratiomyidae > Hermetia > Hermetia illucens. The sequence goes on along the minus strand of NC_051850.1, from coordinate 128,551,453 downwards.
AATTTCCGGCATTCTTCGTTGGAATGTTTATTATTTTTTTGCTATATTTTTCAATATACCTCTGTAGTAGGATTGACCGAGACACTATGATGCTGATGGCGCCTCGAATAAATTATTACCACTTAAGAGGCGAACATTTCAACGACATAGTTTGAAAACTGGAAAAAATTTATATTTCATCTAAAATAATCACCCACCCAAGAAACAAATTTATGTCATTGCAGGTCAGATAAGCAACTGATATCAAAAAGACTTAAATGATACCCGAGGACAAGGGACGTAATGATAAACCTAGCTAAAATGTCCTATCCCTACGCAAAGTTTTCAGCAATTAGGAGGTTTGTAGGTGTTTATAAAAATTACTTTTACTCGAGATATATACACAATACACAATACCAAGAAAAGCAAATCAAGCTGTTACAAAATTAATTTATTTTCGAAGCAATAATCAGCAGTTGTTCTGAATTAAATAAAAGTTAAATACAAATATCCTAGGGTAGAAAACGGTGTTGTTGCCAAGGTGCTTTAGCGTGAGCCACTAGATCTCATGCCTCGGATTCGAATCGTGGTTGCATTATGAATATTTGTATTTTGCTCTGTGCTTGTCCCCTAGATGTAGGCCTTTCTAAGTGCGGCACAGTCCCATTGAAAAAAAGCAAAAAATAAGTAAAAAGAGGATGTATAGACTAAACAGGAGTTGAAATGAGCAATGGCGGAAGAGTCCAATTCGAACCTTAGTGTTGAATCGTATTAGAACATATCATTTCGAGACCATAACAATAAACTAGCAGACAATGTACTTAGCATTATTACCATGATTTGACACTACTCACTCTCAGTACTCACCCATAACTATGTAGATGGTCTGGCACTCCAAGGTTTCCATACATATATATATATAATTGTTTTTCGCTGACTTCCAAAAGTAAATCTAGTAATAATGAGAAACGGCAGGACTCTTAAGTCTTAACATAGTTTCTAGCGCTCCACAGTATATTCAGTTCCTGAAAGACCAAATTACGTATTTCAGAAGTGTAATTACTATGCTTAGGATAGGCCTTTCCGGGAGCTGAAGAATTAATTTTTTGTAAGTGGCGTCCCCCGCACTCCTCCGATTCGTCATAGGTTCAGATGAAAGCGTTGGGACTTGTACTATCGTGAATACGAATTACTTCACTTTCCGAATGTATCCTTGTATCAAAGCAACCAATGGAAGGCAGAAACTCGAGGTCGGTGATGGGGCGTTCATCAAGGAAATCGCCATCAACTAGCGATCACGAAGAGCTATCTTAAATGCATGTCTTGCTGACATCGGTTGAATATCAAAAAACACTTCATTTAGCAGCCTTGTGCAAGCCATTAGACATTTTCGCTTATTTTTTTTTAGTGAAAAGAATTTGCAACCTAAGTAGTCTAGGAAAATTAACAAGGTAGTATGGGTGGGTGGGTTCTATGGGTGATTCAACCATCAAACCCCACATAGTGGACCAAATGGATATTCTGTATTGAAGAAGGATTTCCAAGAGACCACTTATTATTTCTATCTGAAAATACTGTCTTATTACGGTAACAATGAACCCACAGGAAAGACAGTCGTAGGTGAAATACAGTCAAATGATAAAACAGAATCATTTCATGCCACATATGTTGAAGCAAGCTTCTAATCGCAGGCGGAAGAATAAAAATTAAACATAAACATGCCGAGTTAGTAGAAGCAGAGCAACATTAAATTTAAAACAACAAAATAATGTCAACATAATCTTCCGAAGTTTCTGACGATTAAATTATTTGAAATAATTAAAATTTGCTTTTCACATTGTTTATTAAATTTATTTCACTATTAATATTTATTTAAATAATACTAGAGAAAAGTAAAACTGAGTCTTAATTATTTTTTTAAACAAAATAATTATAAGAAGTTGGGAAGCCGGAAGCTGAACGCTTCAGGTATGAAAGGCCTTGTGTATTTCTTTTATAAAGACATTTGAGTGTGCATTTGCCCCATTAGTACGTAACACGTAATATATGCATATATTATGTGAAAATATCCACTATCAAGCGATATTGACATTCAAAGTCTGGAATTTGCAATGGAGCGACGAGTTTGACCTATTATAACTTTGTTAGTAATAGTGCGACTTCCACCAAACTTGATAGGACCATGCTGTATATTATAGCCTAAATTGCTGCAAAGTGTGGTGTGGTACTGGAGTGAACTTAAGGGGGTTTCTAGCCAATTATTATTATTTGAGCAGATATCGGTATATAGATATTTCGTAGCATACAGTAGCAGAGTCATGATTTTTTTCAGATTTCTCGGTTAGCTAGTTTCTGAAAATGGGTCCATTAAAGAAATTATTACTTTCAGCCCCCAGCACTCCCCACCTTTTGAACAAATGTCAAAAGCTTCGGAAAGTACTAACCGAGACCTTTCATTTGATAACCCACATGATTATATTTGATGAAAACAAAATTTATAATCCCACCCCCCCCCCCCTCCTTTTTCCATGTATGGGGACCCTCCTTTTAATTCGACGTAGAATTTTCCACCAGTTTTCATGTCAATCGCTACAATCGTCTACGAGAAAAATGCGGGTCACACGATAGACAGACAGTAAACCGATTTGTTTTTAACAGGACATTCAGGAAAGGGGACATTTTATATGGGGCTGCCCGGCCACATTACAGATTAGACGAACATACCTTATAAAAAATCTGCGAATTATCAACCTCCACTTGACGTCCTCATCAAAGAATTTTAGGGGATAATATAATATACCTAATAAAATGCTGTAGCTCTCCCCATTCTGTCAACCTAATCTGAACTAATAAAAGACTGCATTTAATCAATTATTTTACTATGTATAACTTGTCTGGCAGGCAATTAAAGATATAGTCTCTGATAAACAAGATGCGAACCAAATGTGCTAATAGCTTCAGCTGCTATTGAATATCGAAACATACCACACAAAATTTTGGAAAGAATAGTTATTAGGGGTTTTAAACCAACAATTTTCGACAACAGGACTAAGCCTGTCGAACTGTCGAACCCATTCTCAACGAACCGATCCTGCTAGTGAATGGAACAAAGACTAAAAAAGAAGAAGCCATTATTCAAAATAATATTTCCTTATAAAAGGGGAACTGACTACAAAATATATTGTACTTATCAATATAAAATAATTCTCATTAATAATTTCCTTTCACAGGCTCATTTTCTAACCCAAAGGTTTGTCTGTTAATTATCCTTTGCTTCTCTGCCAACGTGTTGATTTTCATTCAATACATTAAGTTCTCTCTGCAAAAGATGATCTTCATTAATAAAGCAGAAAGTTTTGTTGATTTCTAGTATGATAGCTTAGTAGATTCACCACTTAATCAGGGAAATTGTACCAGCCGTGTAAATTTTGGTTGGGTCCTGGACGGTTAAATATCAAAATTACAGATTTAGCGGTCATGGTAGGATGATTGATGAACGAAATTAATTAGAAAGTTGATAACATTGCCTATTTCAAGCTCAAACTATAAATTACCTCCGATGTCTAATCTTTGAAAGATAGTAATAAGATGAGTTGGGGAAGTAATAGGAAGCGGTGGGAGAATATGGCTCGTGTAGATATTGACCTTGAGTGGGTATCCAAAACTTGGAGAAACAGTTCGCCCGACGTAAATGCGAAGAGGCAAGATTCGGTATAAACGACACACTTGCATAAATGATAAGATTTTCAAGTCAAAGATCTTGTTAAATTTTGAAGGGATAAATTTGAGAAAGAAAAGTTTTGAAGGCATTAACGTGTACATAAGCATCTTCTACAACAAAGGTAAAGCAAAAAGCTATCGGAAAGATTTACTAATTTTGTATAAAGTAAAACAAAATTTGAACTGTCATAATATCTTCAAAATCACCTTCACACCAAATGGTACATTCTTAAATACAAGTCATTTTTGTTTTCGTAACATTGCCACTGAATCCAATTACTTCCCAATTCCTTTAGTCAAGCAAAAGCAAACACGACAAACCCTTAGTGAACAAACTTATGAAAATTTAAATCTAACCCAGCAATATCGAGAAACATCTTCTCGTATTCCGTTTTATAAGCCACTCACCAACTAGGGCAAATCCAAGCCAGGAGAGGACGATAAATGTCACTAGTCAAATTACTTTCTGCTTCAATTAGCATCTCTTTGAACTCTTCCACGACGTTCATAAAATGGAAATTTCTCCTTCATAGCTAAGTCAAGGGCGGTCTTCGACTGCCTATTCTAGTTTAATTTGAATTCATTATTTATTCAGCGCGGGTGGTCGATAACCTCTTACTCATCTGTAATTCCTGATCAGTTGCCTTTGAAGCTCGGAATACTAACCGATTCACGTCTGATGTGTACTGAGTGAAGTGACCTTTTGGTGTGGACATGTGTAGAAAAAGTATTCAAGAATGGAGGCTGGATGAAGTTTATCTGATGAAGTATCTTTTATTTCGTTTGACAGAACGGGAAAATATATATGTTTTTAATTGATAATTTTGGAATATTCTACGAAAGCAATTATCTTAATCAATTCAAACAAAAAAAAATGAATTTTTTGTGACCTTATTCTTTTTTCTGCGATTACCATCACAAAACTAATTCATTGTGCATTAGAACAAGGCAGCACTAGCCTGTACTTCACAAGACCGCATTCTCTTCCTTGAACAATATAGAGCAAAACAGCCATCCTAACTGAGTACTCGTAATTGGATTATCCTCTTCGTAGTGCATAAGATTGAAAGTAAATTGGATTATTTGCAATCGAGAAATTAATTATGGAAAGTAGGTAGTGGGATTGGATACTAGAACACTATTCCATTAATTCGTTATTTCGTTGAATTAAGAAGAAAGTTTCAATTTCATGAACGAGTCATCAAACTCGAACAAATCAGATTAGGTTTCGAAATCAGTTCTGACGTGAACGGAACCGAGTTCGGTTTCGTTTTGAATTGAGGAACTGTTTCTTATTGATCTTAAATTTCAACGAATACACATATGGAAAATCTAACTCAGCAATATCTCCATGATTTTCTTTTTTCAATGATCAATGTTCTCATTACAAAAAACTTTACATCTCAATGCTTTTGTATCAGGCATTCAATGTTTTGATGATTCGCAGTTACTCATTTCGCAGCACCAGAATAGATTCAATGAATCATATCATGAACAGGCATGTTTGAAATGCATCCACCGAACACAACGTTAGCCGAGTTCGAAGCAGTAGATCTTTATAGTGTATCTCCTCAATTACTTTTTTTGCTTGCATCATGAAGATTTATGCGCTTTTTCATGGTTCATTAAAAAGGTTATCTGCCAGGAAGTTTCTGGATTGGAGCTTCATAAAGTATGCTCATGAATTATAAGATATAATTTTAATCAATTTATGATACAATTCCAAGAAACTTTATGTGGTTCGATAAAATAGATTCAAGCAGTAAAATAGCCTGATTTAAAATATAATGTCTTCACGTCATAGAACAAAATCTCACATCGTCCACCCCGTTTCCTTAATTTTTATTAACACTTTTTACATCCCGGAAAGTGTCCATTACATGATTGCACAAAATAAAAACTTGTTCCTCTCCACAGTAAATGTATTGACGCCTGAGTTAGTTAATTACAGCTTGACCTGGGCGAGCCCTTTTTTCCATTAATAGAAACTGAAAGGGAATGAAATGTTCTAGTGGCTAGTGAACAGACCCCCAGGACGAAGGGAGAAGGTCTCTCTCGAAGTATCACTTTTTGCGAAAAATAAACATCTTACTGGCCAAGGAAGTCATTATTTTATTTTTCTAGTTGGAAAAATACAGAAATATAGATTTTGAGGCAAACAAGTATTCGATTTGGTGTTCGAAATGAATATCCACCTAACAGGCTAGAAAATCTGGTCAAAAAGGAAACACTAGACCAGATGTGTTTATTATTTATAATTTAATTAGAAGCACAACTGGATAATGCATTGTTAGCACTTCTAGCATCAGTTTAAATTGAACCGTTAAATACGTTAAAATAAAATTTCAATTTATATTTGTGAAATCAGTTTGGAATTTCGTCATTCACTAAATAGAGCCATTCCCCATCTATGGACGTGCTACCCTCGTTAATATTGAGAAGAATTATTTGTTGACCTACTCTTGTGCTGGAAAGAAGCTACTATTCTTAGCAGACCTGAAATTCTGCCATGGTTTGTGGGTAGCGGAATAAAACTTAATCTGCACACGACGGAAATTTCGCTCTCAACCAAATAGCAAAAATATCTGATTCAAATGACAATTGAACAGACACCGATAAGGAGGATTATATCCTCTGAACCACCTCATGTATACACGCGCCTAATTCTTGGAGCGCTTTTTTGGATTAAATTATCTGAGATTTGAAATTTGTTTTTTATTTATTATTTATGGCGATCTTCGTCAAGCTCACAATAATCAAAATGAATTTATTTTCTACCTACGATAACAATTCTAACGAGTAGTTTTCCAGATCTCTATCCTCCTAATCGTATGACACCAATTTTCCTTCTAGAAATAGTTCACCTAAAGAACTTCCAATGCTTCAAAAAGGTGTTGAACTCTTTGATCGGTCCCCCATTGTCTTCGACATTTATACCGAAAAAGAACGTTAAAACCACGTTCCCCATCTAAGGCGCTTAGATTACAGTTCCTAGAAGGCTCTACTACGTACTTTTTTAAATAAAAAAATGACATTAAACTCCTTCTCAAAATGGATTATATGATGGAAATTAATGAAGAATTAATGAATTATACGTCTTTACATTTTAACGCCATGTAGCACATGTCGGTTGAACAGTACTGTCTGATGTTACAGGCAAGCACAGCTGTCAAAGACGTGTGAGTTGAGAGTGGAAAAACGAGAAATGTTACCTCTTCGTTCGGAGATTCTCTTATTTTGTTCTTTACTATTATCCTTACTTTAAGAATATCTGCCTCCTTTTCGGTAAAAACGATCAGAAAAAACCGAAACCTATATACATAAATGAATGCCGTTTTTCCAAAATACGTGGAAAATATCAAGAGAATGTTCAAGCAGTGAACGGAAGATATGCTGGACGAATAATACTAGAATCGACATATGATGGGTATCATATATGTTTATGAAGCAGAAGAAAAGACATCGCTTAGAGGATTTTGATAAAGAAAGGAAGCTGACGAAGATTTTAACTAACCAGGGGTTCATTGGATATTTCAGTATTTACAAACGTCCTGAAATGAAATTTCTATGAAACTTTTCGAATATTAGAGTATTTTGCTGCAAGTTTAGCAATTCCCAAGTCCACATTGTTATACATCAATCCAAAGGGCACGAAAAAGAGTAATTTGGAGCATTTGGCACTTGTAAATGTATAAATACCAACAACAGGTGAACTTTTATTTTTCTTCACTTGGATAAGAACCTAATTTCCACTGTTACTTTTACTTAGAACAATAACATCATAGTAACATTAAGGACTCCATAAAATACTGACCCAGATTGTATGCTTACGACGCACAATACAATAAATAGCAACAGCAATGTTTAACTTGTCGTCATCGTTAACATTAATTATTCCTTCCACGTAGACTCATTAATAATCTTATAGTTGACTTTACTACCATGCCATTTATAACATAATAAAAAGTCAGGTATTGGGTCCTTTCATTAACGTTACGACCAAATAAGTAATTAAATATACCAAAAAAGGTAGTCCAATTTCAATGCCCATGATTGGGGAGATGTAGCAAGTCTAAGGGGTAGAGTATTTGGGTTTCACATATGGAGAAGATAATTTTTACTTTTTAAAAAATTTCTGCATACCTAGGATTGAGAAGAAAAACAATTTAGAATGTCATTGAAATGGTTTAAGGTTTTCAGAAATAGTGCTGAAATTATCCTAGGCTATTTAAAATGACTCCAGAGTATTACAATGCCGGCAGTTTCATATTTGTCCAATTTTCGGTAAGTTCTCTCTTTCATAAAGTAGACACTTTGACAACCATGAAATTGAAAGTTCTTTGGGGAATTATTCATTAGATGCTTAGATGCTAAACCAACCCTCACTTTATATTATGTTCTATCTACAATATTGATATGCGTTCACATAACACAACATTCTCACTACATCGGCATCAAATGCTGGTAGCATTAAAACATGAAAATATTACCCCAAGCGGTTTAACATTACATACAACTTGAAACCCGAGTATTCTATACGGAGTTGAATTACATAATTTCGTGACTTTGTATTTACGACTGCGATACTAAAATCCAAGTTTAATGGAATGCATTTATGTGGCAGTAAGATACTGAGTACTAAAAGTTTGCTACTCAAAAGGAAGAACCCCATAGTACAAAATGTCCCCTTTCCAGAAGAAATAATGAAAAAATATGTTTTCACCGTGTTTAGTAGTTTGGCTGTTTCCACTGAATTGGAAATGAAAGAATGCCAATTACAAAAAGTTGTTCTTGACAAGCAGGATGTTATGGTAATTATGTGAATTTACGCGTATGTCGCACGTCACCTGCATTTTACATATGATCCGAACAAACCATGTCAAGGCGGAATATTGATGAATAATGTCACGTGTAGAAACTTGGTGTTGGAGAATCAATAGGAAGTTAAATAAATCAATTTTATAATTGATTAGCATTCAAACTTACTGTTCATTGAAATGTAAGAAAATTTTAATCACTTTGCATTGGTACAGATCCTTGCATAGGAACTACAAGAAGTTTATTTAATGGTAATATCACTTAGATATTCACGTAAGTGATTTTAAATGCGGTGCTTCCAAATCCTAATGGACTAGATACTGATAAAGCAATAGAAGAGTGGAGTAAAGGCAAGAATTAACCACCAGAAAATATACAACTAGTAGACGGGGAAAAAACAGGATTTTAATGACTTGACTTTACAACTTTCTATTGAATTTATAATTCAGAATTGTATTCTCAAAGGCTTGGAAACAGCACTGAATGAAGGGAAATACACCTAAGAATATAAAGGTGGAAAAAGAAGTGTGCAGATCTATAATCGCCAGCAACCCAAGAAACGAAACCAGTGGAAAATAAAGAAAATGCTCCCGAGAGTCATCAATTCGAAATATGATTTAATTTCCAAATTTAAATAAATACCAAGATAATCCCGCTAGCAGGTTTCGATATACGTATTTGAGAATGGGGTATTAGTTTAACTCCCAAACACACCGCAACCAGCCCAGAATTCATCGAATAGTAAGTTTTGGTTCCAGCAAGGGATGGTTAGGTTAAATTGTGCCTCTACTTGCCTCTAAGCAAATATAACATGAAGTTCGTTTCCACCCATAATCCAAAAGTTTCTTTCCTAGGAGTTCGCAATATAAAACCGAACTGAATACTGATTATTAACAATTTTCGAAGAATGAATTCAATTTTATTCACCCAGAATTAAACTTTCATATGGATCTTATAGAAACCGCATACACCCCTTAATGGTATTTGTGAAGCTATTTCGATAACAGGAAAACCACTTGGCCCCAGGACATTTCTTTGGAGAATTATCTGCTAGTGATAGGGTAGGTCAGATAAACCATTATTCTCTCCGTTTCTTTGCCGCTTCATCATAGAATATCTTCACCCCACCCATATTGATTAGATAGGATGGGGTAATACCCACAAAGAAGAAAAAGTAAAGTCTTGAATTCCGGCCCATTTATGATACAAAGATTATAGAATTCTTAAAAGCAGAATTTTTTGTAAAAAAGAGGAAGAAACCGGGAATTGTTGTGATTCAATATAAATATATTTTTCCACTTTTAATTAATTTGGAGTCATTATCAGATTAAATGTCGTAAGGCATAATCGGAACGCCATAGACCAGCATTCCTTTGGCTTGGCTCCTTTGGAGTTTATCCTCAATCCAAATTAGGGATTGCCTCTCGATATCTTTCCCCGTTGTACTCTATTAGCGAAAATTTATGCACGGGCGCACGTCTAACCTTTGGTTCAATCGTTCAAAATCGAAATTCATCTGTAGTACGAGAAAAAAACTTATAAAGGAAACATATATGTATTTAAGATTCCTCGGGGTAAAATAAATTGGAAAAAGAACTCCATTCTTTCGACTGGAGTTGAGTAAGTTGAATAGCAAACTGGCATAGCGAGGAGAAAAAACAGAAAGAAAAACGACAAGGCAACGAGTGTGTAATGTATGTTTATTCACATAAAGGGAAAGGTTCCGTATTCAGTTTCACCAACGATGTCATAAAAGTCGAAATTGCTCTAGTGCTTCCTAGAGAATTAAGCATATAACTCATGTCGTTATAAAGGAACAGTATCATAAGCGGTCAAGAAGACCTTCTTATTTTCACGTAACGTTCATTCCGACCTACTTAAAATGTTCTTGTGATAAAATTGTCTACGTGCAAGCAAACAAACAACTCTGAAGACTTTATAAATATTAACGGAGCACTCAAACGTGCAAATGATAATGGGCAAATTTGCACAGAAACTTATAGTTCTGAAACTAGGAAATTCACAAAGAGCAAATTAGGATAAAATACATCGTTTGCGAACAAAGCCATTAAACGCATGTTAAAGTTTAATGATATAGTGGATGGGGTGATATCACATTTTAGTGAGAACATATCACTTTTAATTAGGATAAATCCTTCAACTTTGATATTCTACGTGGTTGTCACCCCACATAAAAGTCTCAACCTCACATTATGAGTACTTACTATAAAAGTGGCATTAGATCTTTCAAACCTAACACATATTGAGACAGTTAATATTTACTTTCGTAACAACAATGAATATAAAATCGTAGATAATGCTTGTCCATCGAATTAGTATTGCATGAAATTTTAAATTTCACATTTACTACAATTTCTTTTCAAACGAAGTTCATGCTATTTCTGACTTCATAAGGCGAATAAAAATTCAATAAATTCATCAAATATCTAAAATTTGAAAAATATTCAATTGACCACAATTAGAAACACCCGAAATTAATTATTTAAATATTTCTGGACGATCTGATGAAATATTTCCGCTATTTACTAGAAAATAACGCAAATGTAGCGTTTCACCGAAAAGAACAATTTGTAACATCGCTACGTAACAAATTAAACCTCTTTTTGAAATTCATTACAAAAAATGAAAACATTTATTCAGATCGAATTTACGCATCTAAAAGCATCAAAATTCAATAAAAATATGTTAGATCTTTTAAAAGCAAAATGGTAACCTTTTTTTCTTTGCCAAACTGGGTCAACTATTACAAGCTGCAATTTTGTAGGGAGGAAAAATAAATGCAAAATGAAAATAAGGTTCAAAATCAGGGACCATCATACGTTTCTCTTTTCTTTTAAAGAGTTTTAAAAAATGTCATCAAAATTGTATTTTTTGCTACTTGTTTTAGCATAAGCCGGTTAAAAAGTGGGTAAAGACTCAGCAATCCATTTCTCGGCAAAAATCCTACGATAATCACCAAAATGTCTTATTTTGAAACTGCAGTTGAAATTTTAATATACTCAGGTAAAAATCCAAGAAGACTCGGGAAACATGGGTTGAAATGAAACGAATTTAAAGTTTCAAGTTGTAGAGTCGATGTTTCCACGGTACAATTACCCTTACAAATGGAAATTATTATTCCTCTTAATCGTTTTTAGCTGACGTTACGTCTCTGTATCCCTTTCCTTATAATTAATATAATTTAGATATAAAAAAATAAAATGGAGACTACACGTCTCGAAGGTACTAAATGTCGACTATATTCAAAATATTGGGTTTTTGGACCACCAAAAAAAATCTTTATCCTTGGATACCGAAATGAGTTCTTACGCCAAAAACGAAAAACAACATTTAAAAGAAGTCAGCGGTTGATTCTTCCTGTCCACATTCCCGAACGCTGATTCAATTAAAAGCAAGAAATCCTCATTCCTAACGTGGTGCTGAAGCTAGACTTTGATTCACCGAGTATGTTATACAGCATAATTAACAGATGCTACAAAGTCGGAATGCGTGCTATCTTAAGCCGCTTAGAAAGGTACACAGACTCCTCTCAAGTTGTAAACTGCAACGTAGGCAGGTATTTTCTTGTTTACCCGGGTAGAAAAAAGTCTCACTGTCATACGACGTTTATCTAAAATTTTGAGAAGATTATCCTAAGCAAATTAATAGACGTCTTTTAGTTATAGAATTCCTCGTTCTGATAAATTTAGAATAATTTTGCATGTCTTCTAACCTGAGAGACGAAATAAGGTTTTCAATGGTTTTATAAAGGTTATACTCGTACAGAATTTGTTAGATCAGGTCCCACATTGAATGCGAAAATGAAAAATCCCCGCCAAGGATGAAAACTACTCTGAAAATCCGAACTCCAAAAAAATATTCCCCGCTTCCCCCTACTTCGTCGAGTCTACTGATGAGTGGCTCAACCGTACCTAAATTTGGTTTACTTGCGAAATGTGTTCTTTCAACCTGACTTTACACTCACCTGATGTGAATTTCATAAGAAATCTTTGGGAGTAAATCAAAAGGAAATTCATTGGTCAAGAATTAAATTCGGATTAAAATCTTCTTCAAGCATTAAGAACGATCTAGTTCTCTGCCCCACAAAATCGCATTAAGAGCATATATCACTGCAGGTTCTTCGGTAATTAAAAAGCATCGGTTTTACTTGTACACGGTTTTCATTTTATGTATATATGCATCTCCCGAAATATGCATCTACATATATTAAAATTTTGTGGAAGGGAAAGTTAAGTGTTTTTATTATTGGACGTTATTGTGGACAAAATTCTTCGTTCCCCCAACCACACATGGCAGGCAAGTTTTAGCACGGCTGATGGTCTCATTTCAATTTGTTTATCATGTAATGAAATCTCTTTTGAAGATTTTTTTTTTGAATTTACTCATAGCCAGCTGATTTTAAATAATAAAATAAATTAGGGATTTATAATTTTTGGTTTTGCTTTTATCAAATATTATACAATATCTATTTTTCTTTAGATAAAAATATCTGTTGATTATAAAATATAAATATTCAAATGATTATAATCAAAAATATAATATTATTTATGGGTGTCTCTATTTTTGGTTACAACTCTATTGCGAGAATATCAATTTTAATGTGAACCGTGCAGAAATATTTCTTGTATTACGTGCAAATAAAAAAATACAGATCTCACCCTATATACTATGTAGAGAAAGTCCTACTTGCAAATTATAAAAAATATTAGGAAAATTAAGCAGCCAATTCGGTATATTTTCATATCTGAATTACCAGGCTCTCATACTTTTTCCGGCTCTTCGGTAGAATCATAATTTGTAAATAAGCAAAAAGTAAATGTGTATAGATTCTAAATAACGGTACTTTCATGTTAGAACTTTGCCATTGCAATTTACATTGATGCATTTGAACTTTGAAGATAATGTTTTTTATAGTGCAGATATAATATATAAAGTTTGAAATAGATTAAAATGAACCACAGCAGAATGCTTTTACTCACAAATGCTGAAAGGAAAATTACCGGAAACTTACCTGAAAAGATAAAATGATAAATTATTAATAAATTATTATGATATAACACTTTATTATAAAATGGGTTTATATATTTCTCAAAATATATGAAATACGACATCTATCAAGCAAATTAAACTTCATGGTAGGGGCAACTCTGTTTTGCCCTGGGAGCAGGAAAACTAAAAGCGGTAATGATTAGCTGACTACACTTCTGGAGAATCCAAAAATAGTAAGACTTAAAAACTGCTCGAAAACTATGTAAAATAAAAGTTAGCGCTTTGCCTATAAATAGTGGCCCTTATACTAACATGTGGGAGATAATTGCTGGCGGATGGGGATCAGAGCCAACTCAAATTCTCATACAAAAATAATTAATTGAAAATTTAATCCCGGGTTTTTAGTAATTTTTATAGACATTTTGCAAAACCGCCTGGAAGTGTACAAGGGCGAATATAAGCCAGGGATCTCTATAATTATGCTTTAAGAGAGTAATATTTCGTGGGTTTTACACTCTCAGATAAACTGCATTCAACGTATAAAAGCTTTACACGAGAGATTTCATGATAAACGCATTTTGTGAATGTTAGAAAAACGAATCCAGAACTTCTCTCGATTTCACTGTTAGCAACACGAACTATGAATTAGTTTTGTATGTTGCCTTTATTTGTTCCTACAAAGTTTCTACTTCAATGAATCATTCCAACTTATTCAAGAGACCCATATATCTCATATTCATGATCAGTGGCGCAGCTGCTTTTGCTTTTAGTCCCATATATCCTGAATTTAAAATTATACTTCCGGCTTTCAAAACTCTCCTATTCGTTCAAACAATATTTACATCCCTTATCGATGAAAGCATTTTTCCACAGTAAAGTAGAACGTCATTATAAAAAGTGCCTTAATGATGGTGAAGTTGGTTATATCCGCAATTTTCAAGGCACTCCCTTCTTCCATTATACTCGTATAGCGACATCTTTATCGTGCGAAAGAAGCATTAGGGGCAACTCATCCCCCAAGTGAAACTTGTTACATTTACTCCGACAAACAAGTAAAACTGTGTTGAAAGTCTACGCTCTAACGCGCAAATAGCATTACACGAGCCATTTTTCGATAAAATAAATTATTTACTGGTGGATACTATTACATTTTCATGCTTGGAGGTTTCGTGACGATTTGTTTGCAGCGTGTTCGTGTAACTATTGAAAGGATTTGTTGTAATGCTGCACTTGCATACCATTATGCATGGAATATAGATTTTAGAGGATTATCCATTCGTTTACGAGATTTTAGATGGTAATGTGAACTCAAGGAAATAGTGATTGTTTGATGACATCACTGAACTTCTTAAGCTGTTGCGCTGGTTGTTTGATCGAAATTGGAGTTACATTTGTTTGGTATGAAGTATGTAGTTAATGGTTTCGTGGAACGACTGAAGTGAATGTTTTTCGGGATTTTACTCGTAATTTGAATAAAGGAATATTTTTACAATTAAATTTAAACAGGAAAAAATAAGCATCTTCTTTAAAGATAAAATTGTTACGCTTAAAACTATAATAATAAGTGAAAAGCCATAGAAGATATAAGACATATGGACCCAGGAGCAAATGTTGGTTGAATTTATTTGTTTTAGCGTTTTGTTATTATTTAAATATTAAATCCGGCGTTTCGCAGATCCGCGTCAACATCATCAGAAAGTGTTTTCAGGTTCTGCTTGTTTGATGTTTTACCAGGAAGGATATTCAAAGAAAATCCCAGACTTATGCCATTCTTAACTTTATTTTAAATTAAAGTCAAAACACAAAGCACAAATTTCCAAACAGAAATTAAATCCTTTAAAACATTTTTCTCCACTATTTCACGTAAATTTTAATGCTATTCTTTCCATATAAAATGGTTTCAATAAAATCATAAACATTTCGTTGCCGCCACACATTCATAGATACTAACCCGAATGCATAAATGCTATTACTGGGAATTAGATTTTATTCCTTGATGACTCTGGGTACATGAGTTGTAATTATAGTTTCTGACAGGTTTATGATGCATTTCCTCTTTTCAGAATATCATGACACTGTATCTATCACCTGTGGATTGTACTTAATTCTTGGTGCGATACCAACAATAAAAAGAGACAATTCTGATAAATCCTAACTATTAGAAATAATATAACTTTTACGAGGAGCTTATCCCATAATTACCTGGTTTATATCTTTCATATTGAAGAAGTTTGAATGAAAGTTAGTTTTAAATGGTAGTATTTTCAACAAATTAAAACTGGTGTTAGGGATTATCACCATACATATGCAAGTATGATATTCTGAACGATTTTCCAAATAATTCAATTTGTAAGTATATTTAGGATCAGGATGTAATGCTTCGAGACTGAAATAATGTGCCCTAAAAAATGCTCACACCCATGGACGGAATAACCTAGTTTAAGTGATCAGGTTTCAGCGTACGATAAATCGGAACCAGAAATCGCTAGTACTACATTCACTGCTGTAACAAAATTGTCTATCAGCCAGTGGCATTCAAAGAAATTTGGTTCAAATCAATAAAAAGTTGAGTCAAAATAAAAAGAAGGAGCTTCCTTTCTTGGGCATAATTTTTTTTTATTTAAGCAAACACGATATTTCGGGAATCAATTCTTCTTTCTCACAAGATACGAAACATTGAGGTACTCAACAACTGTTTCCCTAACTACGATATGTGTGTAAATTAAAAAAAATTACTCGGAGAGAGACCTTCCTTTCCCTTTTCACTTAAAAGATAAAATATTTTGGAAACTAGGCACTGTACAGTAGCAGTTTCGTGATTTGTTCAGATTTTTTGGTTGAGCAGGTTTGGACAATTGTACATTAACTGTCAAAATTGTCACTAAGACCAGCTTCGAAAAGTACTAATCGAGACATTTCATTTGATACCCCACATTACTATATTTAGCTAAAACGAAATTCCACGTAGAAGAAGGTAATTCACTGCACAAGTAGTCGTTCACAGTTCTCACCTTTTCACCGAATTTGACACCAAATTCGATACAACAGTTCTGAGAAAGATGCGTGTGACAGACACACAGCCAAATTTTGTTCCTTGCTCAAAACGAATGAAACGTAAAATAACAAGGGCGACAAGTGGTCCAATCTCCAATAATTGCATAGCAACTCATCCTTATAAAAAGAAATAACAGCTAGTAATCTGTTTGTCGACTTATTATATATTATTGGTTATGTATGGTTCTTTTTATTTATTCACTATAAAGCTCAATAAACTATATATTGACCTAGACAAAACCACAAGTGGCCTATATTGTTTTTGGAAATTTTGATGCCAAAAAAGTAAGGGGTCCACATATCAGAAACACTGGGAGAAAGTTCCTTCCCAATTGGTCTAATTCGTCATTAAGTGAATAGTGGACTCAGGGTTCCTAATCTCTGAACAAAAATTTAGATATATTTGAATTTGCTGGGCCGGTTTTGACATGACTATAATTCATACTTATGATAAATTGTATACAAGGAGGCAAACATCACCCGATAACCACTTTAATCAGGCTGGTGTGAAGCCGGAGGTGAGGCAGCTTTGATGAGTGGTCTCTCAAGTTGTTTTATGCAGTTGAGGCCACCAAAAAGCAAACTATGGAAAACTATTGACAGAGAAGACAATTGGGACCTATTTGAAATTTGGTGTTAGCTTGATTCATTCGCAGCTCCCTTTGATTTTGGATTTCTACTTTGGCGTAAGCCTCCGCCGAATTCTGGGCAAGATGATTTAGAAAAGATGTGCGGGCTGCCGTCTGGAAGTGGTCTAGCTAAGAATTCAACTGATGAACCTTGTATGCATTTATTCAAGCAAAGTCGAGAACTCTTTTGAAAAAATAAGAAGAGTAGTTTTTTGTCTGTCTTTTCATTGTTTTCAGGTGATACCATTGATCAAATTAATAAAACCAAGCATAAAGAAAATGGGTGAAGATAGTAAAATTGTAAAACGTTAAAAGATTTAGGTTTCCATTTTCAAGATTTGCATCGGCAAAGGAAAATGTAATTTTGATAAACGAATGCTATTTTTATTTCTCTTTAAGTATAAGAATTTAAGGCACTCTCTAGTTAATAAACGAATCATGTTACATTATCAGATATGTACGAGCAGCTGATTTTTTCTAAGCTCTAATGGGGTAAACCAACCATCAGCAGAAACGTTTTTAAAACCAAAAAGTTATTCATTTTAAGTAGATACTGTATGAATTAAAAAGTTCATTGGCTCTTTTAGCTTGCCTCTCTTTCCATTGATATGAAATACCGCCATCGAAACGCAATGTTTGTGTATTGAACATTCGTATAATCTTGCGCCCATATTTATATCTCGCTTAGAATTTTGAATTATTCTGTTTGAAAATTTTAGTTGGATATAAGTCTCTATCCACTTAGTGGCATTCTGCACTAAATGAAGAGCAGCAAACTTTAACGCGGAGACTACTCATTCGAGTAAGTTCATTTATAAACCATACCCACTTTCTCTACAGTCCTAAAGTGTCTCATAAATTGTGCCAAATTCGTATGCTGCGAGACGCCATCATTGAAATCTACTTAAGAAGAATACGAATCTGTGGACAAATAACGCCCATATTGAATTGAAGGCAGATCTTCGGTAGTTAGAACTTGACAAATGGCAGGCGGCACGAACTAAACCGCTCCTTTCCTTTTTTCCAAACTGATTCTATTCTTGGCTATGGCAGTAGTACAGCCTAGGATGAACAAGTGGGTCGCTCGAGAGCTATACATAGCCCGGAACAAACAAAAAGGAGGTAGGTTTCCAGATAGTCCAGGTAAAATTTGAAACAATAACGGCAAATGTGCTGACTCGCTGTATTCCACTTTGGAATTTATAACAACCGCATAACAGCACTTTTTTTCGCCCTTATATTAGCGTTAAGAAGATTTTTATACTAATAACCTCATTAATCAGAATTACTATGGAAAAAGGCTTACCGTAGGGTACTGAGAGATTTTTGATTAATCACCGTTTCGTTATCAACTCAGTATTATTTTATTTTTCGGACATTGACCCTAAAAATTGTCCAACTGTTTGAAATCTTCCCATTTAACAATGAAAACATCTTCTCGTTTGTATTTCGGAAATTTAGAAACCCCACTTCTTTCCAATTTTGCTATCTAAGTAGGGGAGGGATCCAAGAGATTTTGTTTCCCAGGACTACTCATGCAAAAAATTTAAAAGTTGTTTTGATTGTTGAAATCAAACAAAGCTGATTAAAAAGAAGAACCAGCAATTACATTGTCCTTTATCAATATTATTTCCAATTAAACCAACATTTTTTCCATCATAAAAAATATATTTCCGGCATTCTGTTGTCGTCATTTCTCTGACCCATTACATGTGCTTTCATACATCATTGAACTGACGGCTTCCATTAAACTTCCGAAATTACACCATTTTAAAATGGAGCATGAATCATGAGGACATAATTTATGTGCTCCAAGCAAGCGCTCATAGCCACTTGCATTTTTTTTAACAATCATCTAGATACCGTATTAATTTAATATTACAGTGGCTGAAATTACATTCTATTGCCTACTGGACGATTTCACGTTGAAATCAACGGAAACCATGGAAAAAGTGGGTCGCGCCGTATAAAACACCCAAACCACCGATATTTTTGCCTAATTGTGAAATTTTCAATGGGACTTCTGCAACACGACAAATGGTGGTTGGAGCATTTACATCATCTTGAAAGATTAGTTTTAGCATTGAGGAGGAGTGAACAATGAACAATGGAGTATGCACTCGATTGCATACAACAATGGTGCTCAGAAGTGTCCATGTTAGTTGCATCTATTTAGCACTCATTTTCATGACTTAACTTTCGGCCTAAGAAATTTCTTTCTGGCAAGAAAATCAAGATATATCTCCATTCAATTGAAATAGAGTTTGATTGAAGTTTCAAATCCGAAATTGAGCAATTAATCAAGCTTTACCTACTTTACCAATTTCCACCCGCTGACTGTAAGTTACTTTGTAATAAGTGGGTTTCATCTAATACATACAGTGGACCAAAAAAGCATATTTTAACCATGTTATCGGGTCGCTAGCTTATAATGCACCATAACTTCACCAGTAACACTACAAAACTCTACAGCCATAACACATCAAATATTTCCCGATGATTACTATCGCGAGTGGGGTATTTGCTGTTGAGTTTACAACGATAGCAACCAAATCTGTTGCAGAATAATGTGATCTTGCGAAAATGGTCACGTAATCGTTTAACGCAATCGAACATTTGCCGGAGTTGGTATAACACGTGAAACAGGCATTTTGAGGCTATTGTGTTACACAAAACTTAATAGGTTACGCTTGCATTTAAATTTAGATTTCACATTGAATAGCTTAAAAAAATTACAATTTTATGCGAGGTAGCCCCTGGGGATATTTTTAGTAAAAATAGATGATATAATAAATGTTACTGGCGCTGTTTTTTGCTCTGGTGTTTGTTGCCTTTGTTATTTTGTGATTATGTCATAATACATGTTACAATAGAAGATGGTACAGTTATTAAAATACAATAGGAACTCTAAATTATAGATTATATGATTTGGTAGCAAATGTATCTAAAATTGTTAGCTTATTTGGCAATGCAACAAAACAATATAAATGAGTCCATGTATATAATGCAGTTAGCTCTTCCAAAAGCAGTCTCCATAGAGATGACAAATTAACCTCCAATATATGCAGAAATGTACACATATACGCCTAGCCCAGTGGTTGACTGTAAACTTGTAACTTAAGGTAGCAATTGGCAAAGGCACTGGAATCATTCAAGCTTAAGGTTGCCTCCATCTCCAAACAAAATTTGACTAGGGCTGAAGGGTATGCATATAAAGTAGGGTTGCTCCTAGGGTAGGGGAGCGTTAGCGTCTGATGAGTTACCTCTGCATAAAAACAATGGTCTGTGGGTAAGATAAAGTGGGAATAAGTTAGTATTGAATTCGTCCGTCCGAGATCAAGTGGATGCAGGCTTAGCATCCTTCAATCGACATTCACCCATTCCATTCTACGAATGCAAAGGGTTACGTATGGGAGGACTACTCGTGACCGGCCTTTGCAGCAGTTGTGCTCGGCTCCTAGCTTTCACTTTCTGTTTCGCATCTTCTTCAGGAATAGATAACTCGATAAAAACTCAAAAGTTGCAAATGATTTGGTAGCATAAAGCAAATATATAAGTTTAGTCAGGTTGCAACACTTTATTTAGATATATCAATTCAGTTTTATTTAACCAATCCAAGGTTATAATTGATTTTGGAATATGGAATATGTTAACTATCTTGCAAATCAAGATATGAAAGTAAATGTGAAAATTTGTTATTGAATACCCTAGACTGGCCAGATTGCCTGATCTCAAAACATAGAATTACATTTCAAATCAAAAGTATAAATGTAAAAATATCTACAAACTTTTATTAAAAATATTTCAAAATAACTTGATTTATTACACTTTTATTACACTTACTGTATTCTAAAACTTACATGATCTTACAAATTTACCATCAAAGTAAGTAATAAAGAGTTTGTATGTTACGAAATGCTTCAATTCCAGCATTTGTAAAGGCGTTAAGTGTTACAGCTTAATGTTGGGAGTTGTTATGTGTACACGTTCATATTTTATTACAAAGTCGTTGTATTTCAGACCATTGAATTGGAAACAAAAGATATTAATCTTTGATTTTGATATTCGCTACAGTTTTCATAATACGATATCTGTGTCGCTTTGACAATAAGTTTGATGTGAATTGTTGCAGGTAGTGGCGGAGGAGATTTATACGCTTTGCAGCCAGAAAAGGTAGTAAAGAAATAGTTCCGTGAAAAATTATTGGTGTGGATGCCCCACGAAAAGATTAAAAGTTTAAGCTGAACTGCATGGCGACCGTCAGATTTGTCTTTGAAGCACTTGTTGAGGAAGGAAAGTAATGAATCTTTGCACATTAACACTAACATTTTTTTCACACCTGAAACAAAAGAATGGATGATGATTGAAACCACACCTCTATAAATATTTTTCTGCTTAGTTAGGTTTAGCATTTCCTTATGAAAAGACATGAAGTATTCCCAGAATGTTCTCAAGGCGTGAATCACGTCAAATTTTTGGCAAATGCGGAACTTTTTATTGAAGAAATTCGAGTCAACCTATCCACCTCATAATGCTGCCGCGGCAATGAGGCAGCGAGACGACAGAAATACCAAAAATATTGCATGTATAAGTGGGTCAGCAAGTCAAGGCTATAATCAATCGATCCTGGGCTGTCCTCAGGAATTCTTGGTGAGTATTTCGCTAAAATTTAATCGTGTAGGTCCATACAAAATGGTGAAAACGAAATAGTTGAGAAAGACCATACACTCTCAAGAAGATGTTGCCACATAGCCCTTATTATAATCCTTCAATGCTATGTTTAGTGATATTACTCATTGCCTAGCTAGTAACGCGTACTAGGGTTAGATTTGTTTCTTTAGAGTTACATTACGACAGTCGAGCCGGTTGAATGTTAGCTTCTCGAAACTGTTACCTCGTGATCAAATACGTTCGTCATGGCTGTTTGAGCTTATTTTTATATTATTGCGCTGCTGATGGTTTAACACTCGCAGAATTTACGGATGACCATAATGAAGCTGTAGCGCACAAATTAGATAGAGGAGTAATAATAATAGACTGGAGAAGAGATTCTGAGCCATAGAAAACAAGCCAGCATTTGCCATCTAATTGTTAGATTATCGCCCGATGGATGGGAAGAAATCATTGAGAAATGGGACTATTTTCCCATTCATGTAATCGGTTGATGGATGATATTTGAACGGCTTCATACGCTAAAGTGCTGTTGAGTGAACTTTAATTCACAATCAAAATATGATTAATATTTTGAATGCATGTTTTTGTCTTGAAAAGAGTGGGAACCAATTAACGAAAAATCCAATAATTCACAAACATTTTACAGGCTTTAGCACGCATTAGACGGTCTTACCAGACTTATGCACTAGAAAAGACACATGGTTCGAAGATTTAAATTATTTCTGTAATGTGACTCCTATATAGCAGCAACATGAAAGCAGAGAGATATATTAACTCTATCTAATAGATAGATCTAATAATAATTCAATAATAATTTATTAATTAACATGTTTCCCAGATTTAATCGGCTTTAATCTTTTTGAATTGTGATCTATTTGCTTCTTACACTCTATATTTCAAAATCATCCTTGCATATATGCAAGCAATATGGTATATAAGCTCCGTAAAATGAAGTGATTAAAAGAAGATACAAGCTTCAATTCCAATTAGCGCCGCGCATACTCCAGAAATCCAGTATCCAGACAATAAGTCACCCAAAACGTGTTAAGAATTGAATTTGTCTTTATTTAAATACTCCAATGATTTTCCAAAATATACAATTATGAACATCTTCACTTCTTTCTGGATTATAGGTCATCCACACAGCCTGAGCTTTATTATATGTTTTTATTAGTCATTTATATATTTCTTCCGTTCCATTTTCAATGGGGCTATGCTTCAGTTACATTATCAATCCCCATAACGGTCTGCAAGTGATAAGTTTATAACAGCGGGACAAGCACAGAGACGATCACAAAAATCCATACCACACTGCGATTCGAACACAAGGCACATATTAACTAATTTTGCCATGGCATTATCATCTACTTTTTAATTTATTTTGAATTGTGGAAATTTCGAAGTATTAAAAAATTCTCCTTAGTCGCAACCACTCTCAGTTGGAACTGAGATAAAACGACAGAAGCGAGAAGACGAGAACCATAGTCCAAAAAGGGATCTAAAATATTGAAAGTTTTCCAGAAAAACTTCACCGAATCTCCGAAAACGTATCAGAGAAATTGCGAAGAAGAAAAACACAGAAAAAAATAAAATTATTACTCTTTTTTCAAAAAAAATCAAATGATGAGGGTTTGTATTCTTGTGTTATTCTTGACAAAAGTGACACAAGAACTCCGCGAAAGACACCTCGGAAACATCATTACGGACAGAATATGAAGAATCTCGGAAATGAGTTTAACAGAAATTGAAACGCAACACTGTCTCCGTCGCTAGTAGTGTTTTTTAAGGTTTTGTTTGTAAAACAAAACCTTATTAAAATCGGTTTACTGTCTGTCTGTCTGTCCGTCTGTCTGTCTGTCTGTCTGTCTGTCTGTCTGTCTGTCCGTCACACGCATTTTTCTCGGAGACGGTTATAGCGATTGACACCAAATTTGGTAGAAAGGTGGGAACTGTGAACGCTCACGCATATAGTGACTTACATCCTTTTACGACGAATTTAAGGGGGGTCCCCATACATGTAAAGGGAGGGTGTAAATTTTTTTTTCATCAAATATAGTCATGTGGGGTATCAAATTAAAGGTCTCGATTAGTACTTTTCGAAGCCAGTCTTAGTTTTGACATTTGTTGAAAAGGTGGGGGGTGGGGGTGGTTGAAAGTGGTCATTTTTTTAACGAACCCATTCTCAGAAACTACCTAACCGAAAAATCTGAAAAAAATCAGGGGATTGTCACTATATGGTGCCTAGGCTCCGAAATACCCTCCATATCGATACCTCTTCAAATAAAGTTAATAATAGTACATTACTATAATTTTTAGTAATTGAAAGGAAAACCCCCCTTAAGTTCACCCTAGAATCACAAAATTTTGCAACAATATAGGCTACAACATAGGACGTGATCCTGCCAAATTTGGTGAAAATCGCACTATTGCTAACAAAGTAATACTAGGTCAAAGCTGTCGCTTCTCTGCAAATTCGAGACTATGAATGTCAATAGCACTTGAAAGTGGCTATTTTCACATAATATATGCATATTTTACGTGCTACATGCTAATGGGACAAATGCACACCCAAATCTCTTTATAAAAGAAATACACAAAACCTTTCATACCTGAAGCGTCTAGCTTCCGGTTTCCCGACTTGTTATTTGATATTTCGGAAGCAAGTTGTTCCTGAAATATCGGTATTTGCCATATAAAAACCACAACTAGCGACGGAGACGGGGCTGCCTTTCAACAACTTCACCTTTTCGCTAGAAACACCGCGAACACATATTGGCAATACATTCGAAGGTTCAAAGGAGCTATCCTGCTGTCGCACAGTTTTTAAATAGGACACACGTGAACTTGCACAAATTATGCGCGTAAAATACTTCCCATAAATCCTACACATAGAAAAAATTCACCTATTAAAAGTGCCCAGGTGGTGTTTCAAGAATTCCATTCGGCCCGCATGTTAGCCTTTTTATGGACAATTTTCCCATGAGCTTTTCAGCAAATTTCAATTTGAACTAATTTCTAAAAAGTCATTATATCGAAAAATTTCTGGTTTTTCTCTAATATTTAAGCATGGTAGTGACAGGGAATATTTGGGGTTGACATATCGTTCGTTTGCTCCCTGATCCTTTTTAGAGGCAATTTCATTATGGTGGACAAATTATTTTCAGATTTAAGAATCCAATTTTTATTTCTCGCCTTAGACATAGCTAATAAATACGAATTTTCTTATTAAAATGTTAGGACGATGAACTCAGTAATTTATTGGAATGTTGACCGAAGAGGGATTTTATCCTTGAGTGCTTTCAAGATTTAATAATATTCAATAATGGATATTTCGAAAATTAAAAGAACGGGCTCGAAACAGCCTCAGTCCAAAAACAAAATTATATTTCGACCAGCTTAGACCTGAAGTAGAGCTCGCACTCATGTCCTATTTACGGTTATTTATAAGGGAAGTTCAGCATCTGAGGGCCAGTTTCGGCCACACTGTTCCCAGCAGCAGTTTCTCCTAAATTGTTCTGGTTCACCATCCATTGAATATGGACTCATGAGTCTTTCAATCCCTGAAACAGTTATATATATTATAGATTTTAACAAAAGGTGCCAGGTATGCAACTTTAAATCTATAAAAGCTTGAAGAATTACCTTCAAATGCTCTAAAGTTTGTCTGCTGACTTTTACGATAATATTGCTTGAAATGTTTAGTTTGAAGTAGAATTAAGGATACGAAATCATTGCTAATTTTGTGGAGTCTACTCTGTCGAGTACGTAAACATTTGAGTGCATTAAGTGAGGGTCCCGAGAACATAAAAAACCTGTGAGTCGTCCATCCAACACTGTTAACAACGATAACATCGAAAAAGTCAACTCACAAACAACGAGAAGTCACTAGGTTGAGAACAAATAAGAATTGATTCGTAGTCTGATTGAGAAGCATCCAAAAGAGCTACAGATTTGAATTTCTATCCTAGGCTATTTACAGTCTAAAGCCTGGCTAATTGAATTAATAGGAAAGTTCAATACAATATATGCTTCAAAACTGATGGAAAATATTTACCCCAGATGATTGACGGTCTCACGAAGCCACGAGGAGAAATTCTTGATCCCTCTATGGACGATGTAAGGACGGTGGACCCCTATATCGCTTTACGAGTGGAGGGATTAGTTCGAAAACGATTGGCTGTACTTCAATCCCAGCGCAACGTAAACCTGCTCCAACTTGTGAGACATAATTAACAGACAGACACAACGACCAACATAACCCACATAACTTTTACGAACTTGACGAGAGGTCAGGATACGATTACTTTTACGAACTTGACAACTTCACATCAGGTGCAACAGGTACAACAAAGCGATAAACCAAGTGGCGAATTTGGTAACTATCCTTTGACTCCTTCAAAAAAGGCAGATCTGCTAAATGATAAGTTTATTTGTTATAGCTGAGGAAGGGAAAGGTAAACAGAATGTAAAACCTCCTTTTGAAGACGGCCCCAAATATTGGGGGCAAAGAAAAACTTACTAAAATTATGCTAAGAAAGCATTGTATCTAGCTATACTATTAACTTCCATTGGTACAATGCAATGCAAGTGAAGAAAGAAAGTTTCACGAGGATCTACATAATTTTTCCTTTAATATTGTGTGCTACCCGTAATTGTTTGCTTTTGTTCAAACTTGGTTGTTTTTCCATAATATTGCATCCTCCTGTTCGTGCACCTTTTGTTTTATCAACTTTAATGCTTCAATTTTTATTACTAACTTCTTTCTGTTATTTTTTTAATTTAATTAATTAAAAATTTGTTTAAAAAATGTAAACTTCTAATTTTCAAATGTAAATTGATGCTTTATTTCACGTAAAATTTTTTCATAAAAAAAATTGAAAAAAAAATGTCCGAAGCAAAGTTGTAGGTTTTCATGATACCTGAAATTAGCATCAGAAACAGCTTCCCAAACATACACATGTTTTTCTATTTATGTAAATCAAAATATAAACAAATATTATCTATTGGAAAAAGTAACAAAAAAATTATCAAACAACCGTTTTTTACTCTTCGAAAAAGTAATCATTTTCACGATGACTCCAATTTGTAGAGTCACTAATTTACTGATTTCATACTTGCAAACATGTAAATACTAAATATTCGTAGACTAATTCATAAAATGTTGAACAAAACTTTCTAAACTCGAATCAACACTAATTCGGGCTGTTCATCTGAATTTAATTTTTTGATTCTAAATAATTTTACATATATACAGCTAGCATTATTTCCAACAGGCGCAAACGGTTAATTAAATTTATAATAATGTGAAACAAAAAGCATACATTAACAGGCAGCATGGATCGTTAAAAAAGCCTTAAGCATCACAGTTATGCAATAGTCCCTGTTTTGTTTTTCTCTAACAAATTCCCTACATTTTTTTGAAAAGGAAGTAGGTAAATAGGTAATATGACTATCAGCAAGAACAATTATCTTATCAGCTTTTCCTAGAAAATTAGCCTTCTTTCCTACCGAAACTTTTTATGAACATAATACCCTTAATTGAACCCTCTCTGTTCTAGGATTCACACGCCATATTGTCACTACCCTAATTCCCCAGTCTTATCCTCCACCCTATGGAATTGCGTGGAACTAAAACACTTTTTCTTCACCATTATTATTTGACCTACTGACACAATAATTACATGACTACTATCTCCACATATATAATTCAGTTTTAATTAGTTCAGCAAACTTTTTTCATAATCCACGAACATTAGTCAAACTGACGTTCAGGAGCTCCAAATAATGAGGGGCCCGCAACAGCCTAGGCCCCCACACAACCGTGCGAGGAGCAACGAAAGTCTTCGGACTCCCACAAAATTATGCTGTTACGGCAACAACTCGAGATTATCCGTCTGTCTGCATTGGCGTTACCGAATTTGCACTATCTATTATGTAGGTGTACGCTGACGGGTGAATGTAAGCTCTTTTCCGTCGTTATAATGTTGTAATGCTTTATGTCACGAATTATGTATGTTTAGCTTCTTATTGCTCCATTGCATAAGTCACACAATCAATTGAACACATGAGAAAATTAGGTGAATGGCGAACGGTTTCGTATTGTTGATTTTCGTGATAGTTTTTTGAGAAAAAAAAACTGTCTGCCGATTAGGAAATTGTGATTTTATTTGGACTAAATCAAATTTAAGTACATTCATGAATTTGGAATGATTGGATTTTCTTTGGTTTTTTTTTCAGAAATATTTCTTGTTCAGATTTTGTAATATTTCTGTATTTTCGATACTTTTCAAATTGGGTTTCAAAGGCTATAATGTACCAGACTTGAAACAGCATTACAAAATATTACTCAAAATGAAATGAAATCAAACGGAATCAACAACTTAAAAAAAAATTATATCTACATCATTTGTAGTAATACAGAGATTCGTTCCAGTTATGACGACTTTCCCCTATTTTTCCTCCTATTTCATCTTCATTCTGTTACATGACGTCTCTTTGAGACTTTGAGAGGCTCAGACCTTGTAACAATCCCGGCTTTTTGGGCTTTTTTCATTCTTTATTTGGTGCTGTTATGTATCGTTGGAGCTATTGATTCAATTTACTTCCACAATTTATCAAATAATATGACGTAACGTGGTGAATAAGAAGCCAAACATAATTTAATGGCAATAATTTACATTTTATGCTTGGCTACAAGCTACGTGAAAAAAACCAATATCGAGATATGAGTGAAGAACGATGAACATAAGATGGTGAATGATGGAGACCGCGTTGTTTTATCATTCGATTATGTTGTGGATTACGAAATCATTTTCGTGGACCTATAGTATGGTGAATCAACTGAAGTTACTTGCAACTTGGACAATTGATGAAATAAACTACATGATTGGAAAGTATGGTTCTACATTTGATGATTATGTTTGACTTTCTAGTGATGCTTAGCACAAACCATTGCATTTTTATTCAATACCTGGCTTAACCAATAGACTGCGGCTGGATTCAAGCCTGCAATTTACATTTGTAGACTTATCTTTTCCATAGAGTTATTGCTATGATAGTGAAACTGAAGTACTGTTTCGTTGATTATAAAACGGAAAATAACCACATTTAGAAATGAAGACGAAGTGGCTGTTCTCTACTTTTAAAATATATCATCAAAATCACGGCTATAACCCAGGATCTACTTTTTTATATACGAGTATATGTTACTCTTGAAAGTATTCAAACCGAATTATCTCAAAAATCAAGCGTCCCTCATAACCTTCCTTACCAAGTATTCTGCTTTCAATGCCACTTTATACAATCCATTTAATCTTTACTATCCATTTCTCACAAACAACATAATTTTGCATTGTTATATCATTCTAGAGCTAATAAAGCACTCTTTGGATCATTAGAGAACACCACCCTCTCAATCAGAATAAATTGCTTCAATCTTATGTCCTTATCTTTATAGACACATCTAATTCGGATTGACCTAGTATCAAGCCAATGAACTGATTGGAATGGCCAAGATTAGTACAAAATGTAATAGTAAATCTCTTTTGTTGACAATATGTAGGAATAAGGGCTATAGCCTAGGGGTAATGCTGACAATGCCATTATGTACTGTTTAATAAATTAACATCGCCATTACTGTAATGGCTTCAGGGGTATTTATGTGATTAGTGCTTTAGTTCATTTTTCAAACTGGCCTGTGGCAGAAGCAGCAATTCTTTAGGTCAAATGATTTAGTACAAAGGAAAAAGCATTTGTAGTACTTCAAAGGGTTAGAATACATATTGGCCTCAGCACGCAATTTTAAAGCTCTGAAAACTATAGATTTTGATTCAAATAAAAACCGAAAAGAGATTTCCAAGCACTTTTCGCATTAAAGGTTACCAAACCCGCCAACATTCTTTCTTATTTTTAAAACTTCCAAATACTATAATTTATTGCTAACGAATTGAATATTTAGGGGAAATTTTATCCTTAATAAAATTATTTATTAGTCTGTTTTTTTCTTATTCCTTTATTGCATGTACGAAATAAATGTAAAATTAGTATTTAATGTGGCCAATACTAAGTACTTGCTTTGGCAAACTTGTTGCAAACTAAGGTAACCATTTAGAATAAAGCGGGAGTTCCTCCTATTATTTGGTAATGAGAACCACAAGAAATTAAGGTTTCGAGATAATAAGAACATTTTTAACATTTTCATAAAAATTTATGGTTTACATATACTTATAGTACTTATCACTACTTTTGGTGTCGGTTGTTATTGAAAATAAAATAATTAAAAATACCGAAATGCACGAAGTATATGAAAAAATAAAGTATAAAATAAAATAAAATGTTTAGGTTTCATATTGAAAATGGACAATAAAATATTGATGGTTTAGGGTTTTTATACGGCGCCTATGCGAATTCTTTTAAGTGAACCCCTATGCCTATAATATGGCTGTTAGGTTACGTGCCGTATACGTTACGTTCTGGTAAGTATAAATACTTGGGTCTGTGATGTGTGTGACAGGCTACGTGCTGGTAAGTATGAATTGAGCTTTAATATGTTAAGATACGTTAGCTGTAAGCGGGAGCAATTTACGGATCATCATTTCGCTGAAAAAAGCAACAGATATTCACCTCCACCGGGGATAGCTGCACCTGTTAGCATGGGATTCTTCCTGATTTGACGATATTTACTTACAATATCTCCTTCAAAAGGAACAACATCGACTGGTTGCGCTACTGGTTCAACTTTTTATACTCGATGTTTGATATGTTCATCCGAGTCATTTTCAATTTATCCTCACCTCCTCCCCGCTGCTTAAGCGAGTTGGTAAGGAACAAAGTAAGGAGAATGTGCTCGTAAAGTTGAATATCGATTATATATTGCTTACACAAGCAGAGGAAAAAGGACAGTAGCACTCCCAGTACAATTAGTTTTGCAAGGGAACAGTTGTACTGTTACTCCCCAAATTGAATGCATATACGCAATTATAAAATTAATTATAGTAGGAGAGCTAATGGCTTTTTTGTTAAAATTGAATTTCGAAAAATTGGGAAACCAAAAAAGCTGTTAGTGGTTAAAAGACTGAAGAAAGAAGCAAGTAGCTAATCTCGATATCATACCCCGGGTTCGAATCCCGGCTATAGTGTTTCAGAAACCTGAGCGCTGGTTCCCCCTTCAAAACAAAAGTAGTATATAATCGATAAAAACCGTAAGCATCGCCTACTTTTTCGATTGCAAACTATATGACTTTTCCGATTCTGGATTACATAACTTACTCATAAATTAGCTACTTCTCTCCAGTAATGACTCGCCTACTGAAGGTTGGGTCAGATTCAATCAGAAAATCATATCATGACGTAGAATGTATAATAAAAACTCGTTGCAAACTCAATCATGCACACTGAGTAGATTGTGTCACAGCGTCATTTCGACAGTAGGAGGGGCACACAGTGGTAAATGGGGGAACTGATCAAGGTGGTATATTTATCCAGTACTGCAGGCATAACTCCATCTGTGTTACTCACAAGGGATTGAGCCACTGAGAGTAAGAGAATGCAGACACACTACAGGACTTTTTTAAATAAAGAATCACTTCCAATCCACCTTTCATCACACTATTGATCTTATTCACACTATTCCATAGAACCCTTTCCTAAATTCAATTAATTATTTTCTCATTTTGAATACTTAAACAAATGTACTAAGGCTCTAAATCGCAACTAATAACTGGTTTCAGAAACCGCGAAATGTTATGCACAAATTTAACGTATGCCCCAAATGCTTATATTCGTTCGATTCTAAACTAACGAGAGTTATATCTGAAAATTGTGAAAAGAACGTTCTTCTGGCTCCAAAGAATGCCAAAAACTCTCCAGGTCTTAATAATATATGTGTCTTACCAATTGCACAACTCCTTATAGAACTGCACCCTCATTGTTTTTAGCATAAAATCCCATTTTGGGAAGGACTGTAAACTTAAAAACCTCACAATCAACATTTAAATCACTACCTACAACGAACTACATAAAAAATAAATCGTTCAATACGCCACGTTGAATAAATAACAGAAAAATTCTTCCCCCGTAAAGTCCCGTCTTCACCTTTTGAGAACGCTTTCCTGACAAAATCAGAAAACATATATTTGAATTTTTTCATCATATAAAATCAAATTTTGCTCATTTTTGCTGTATCTCAAATCATGCTCAAAATATCTCGATGCACGTAGAATAGTAAGCTTTTATAACGAACAAGGACGACATCCATTGCTATTATACTTGTTGAAAAGGAGAGAGACAGTCTAATATATGGGAATAGGTTTTTGGGTTTTTCCCTCTGGGTCATTCAGTTTTTAGCCGATTTTCATAAAAAGAAAAAAACGTTTTCTGAACATTACTATAGAGGATCACATTAATTAGAACCGAAATCATACATTTTAAGTCTCAGAACTAACAGTCTTAGCCATTTCTCAGTTATGGCTCCTCTCCAAATCTGAATTCTCTGGATGTACCCGCTGAAAGGTCAATTACTTTATTTGTATAAAATTTATTATTAAAGTAAAAATAAAAAAAAAATAACTGAGAGAATTTCTTCCTCAATAAAGAATTTTTGTGCAGTAATTAGTAAAAACATTTGTAACTATAGAAAATTTTATGGAAGAACAATTGCTTTATACGTGTCACTGAAGGAAAAGTCACTGAAGCAATGTTTTACGTAGACCGGAAAAAAAACTTTTCGACTATATTAATGATCACTGGATAAGCAGACTTTCTCTCTAAACAGATTAATTTTATTTGATTCACCAGCACGAGAAACCTCCAACTTAAAATTCAGAATACTTAGATTTTGTAGTTTCAGACTAATTTGTGGAGTTAACCATAAATTAACCTTATTCGCTACTCAACTTTTATCATTTGCTAGACAAATATACAAATAACCTGGCAAAAGATAATTTGTTATGTGCTACTGGATTGACCAGAGTTATCTTATTTATTTGATAAAATAGTTCTTTTCTCCAAGATCAGCCGAACAGAAAATGGGAATCGTGGTTTCATTTGCAAAAGCCAAAGAAATAGATGTGGCCTCAATTTTTATTCAGAATAGTTTTTTAAAATCCACGGCGGAACATTTTTTTTCACTCTGCTAGTATCGGAAGCCTCCAATTTAAGCAAAAAATAGAAAAATTGAAAAAAATCAAAAATCAAGTACGAGTTCAGAAGAAGTTACAAGATATTACTGAATTAAACAACAGACAAAAAAAAACTAGACAAAATGATTTCAGTATTTTTAAAATAGATAGGTCGTACCTGGACCTGATCGCATGGGTATGAGTTTTCATCAACAAATAACGCCTGACTTCAAATTTACCACCATGGAAATTTATTGATGAACATACTATTCAAAATCTACATTAGAATTAGTAGATATTAGTAGAAAGACAAGTTATGGATATACCTCCAAAGGAAATGATCTAACAACTCAAATAGTGGCTCCGCTATTTGAGAAGTTGTTTGATCATAGATAGGAATAGATTAATTATTGACAATCAGTTTATACATAGCCATTTCCTCCTGCACCAAATCTTGTCCGATCTGATGTTCTTACCAATAAGTTAGCTGTAAGTTAAAATTAGTCTTTCTCAGATCACGCTTTCACCATAAAGTTGCCAATTTTAAGGTTCTAATACAATGTTTATTCTGGTCATAATTTACATTTGAACTTCTTCCGTGATAATTATCAATAAACAATTTCTGTTACCAGGCCATATCTAAATATTCACCGTTTGTTAAAAGAGAGCTAAATTTTATGGAGCAAAATTATTTAGTAAACATTGGGGATTCGAATTCATTAAAGAGCAAGCACTGAAACTGGTCTGTTCTAAGTATGAAAAAAAAGAATTAAGAGACACAATTTTCGACTATTATAAAAGTTGCAGATGTGACAAAAAACAGAAACAGCATATTATCATTCGTGTTTATTATTATCGATAAGAGAATTATTTTCGCATCATATACTAT
Organism: Hermetia illucens; assembly: GCF_905115235.1. NCBI lineage: Eukaryota > Metazoa > Arthropoda > Insecta > Diptera > Stratiomyidae > Hermetia > Hermetia illucens. The sequence goes on along the minus strand of NC_051850.1, from coordinate 128,517,563 downwards.
TAATAGACTTTTTTCATTGTATTATCTTCCTATTATATAAAATAAAAAGTCTAAAAATAAATAAATTTATGCTGTAGAGGTAATATCTCTAGGATGAATAGGCTAAGTAACTATATATTCTCTTTCAAAGTTTAATAAAGAAGCAATGGGACCTCTATGAAGAATGGTTTTTAAAGAAGCAATTATGTACATACATATGTACCTGTGTATGTCAGATGTTGGTGTATTGCAAATTAAAAGAAATATAAGAAGGGAAATTTACAAACAATTTTCCTGTGGAATTTATATTTTCTGTATCTTAACAAAATTTTGCAGTTTTAACGTGGAGTTGTTTCACCAAAAAGTAAAGCTATATTAGGATCGTGAGGATCGTACATATTTTCAGGTGTAACCAAATGGGAAATAGAAGGGATACACAAATCCTCTTAATAGAGGTGTACGTTTTTAATTGTGACCATTTTCGCGTGGAGGATCATCATCAATAAACAAATTACATACATACATGCAGTGATTTCTAGTACTGTTCATGAAAACACATAATTGCACATACAAGTAATTTTCAAGAATACCTCGATTTTTGTGATAACCTCTTATTGTTTGTTAATGTCCGGATAGCTGAGTGGTTAGAGCACAAGGCTATCGTACGGAAGGTCGCGGTTCAAATCTCACTAGTGGCAGTGGAATTTGTATCGTGATTTGCCGTCGGATACCAGTCGACTCAGCTGTGAATGAGTACCTGAGTCAAATCAGGGTAATAATCTCGGGCGAGCGCAATGCTGACCCCATTGTCTCCTACAGTATACTGTAGTGTACCGTTTCGGTCTTGAATAAAGTGCTCTAACACACTTCAAGGCCCGGATCCAATATGGATTGTTGCACCAACGATTATTATTATTATTAATGTCACGGTAGTCCATACCTACGCAAAATTCCAAAAAAAAATTCGCAAAGTAAATACTGTTTCCCAAGATTGTTTGTGGACACCTATGTGACCTAATTCATTGCTTCAGTTTCCGTCAACATTATGTGAAGAAAGCTAGACAAATTAAAAACAATCTTTTTTCCAACCAAACTATAATCAACAACTGCTTTTTCAGGTAAAAGCACTGTTAATGATCTTTTTTAATAGAGATTTTTAGAGAGCTTGTATCTACTATTGTAGGAGAGGAGTAATCCAAGAGGATATTTTGGAAGATAAATCCCTTCGTGGAAGGAGCCTAAAACATCAACACTCCATCAGATTTCTTTCAGTAATCCGGCAAGTGATCGATTAACCAGCTTGAAGAAATAAAGGTGAACAACGAGCAGAGGTCAGTCGCCTTGCAAAGAGAATGGTGTGACTACTAATAGCGCCTCACGAGCGACTACGAGTACCTTAGGAGCTAAAAGAGCTTAAAAGAAATACTATACATCGAAGTCTTAAATCAGACAATCTGCAAGTGTCTAAAAAAACTGACATGAAAACCAAACTAAAGTTTGAAAACCTATCTTGATGGTAAAACAGGGAGCCGCTAGTTTTAAGTTCGCCAAAGATTATTATGTAGTCAACAAGAATTTACTCTGTGCGATCAATACTGTCGCGCGGTCACGCAGGCATTAGAGCCAAAAGCATTCAGGAGACGCGGAAGTTTGAAGACGGCTCTATTGTCATTTGGTCATACTTCCTAGTGAACAACTTAGGACCTGAATTTTTCGGCTATGAAACAAAAGATACATTATTCATACAAGACGACGCACCGAAACGTAAGGCGAAAATAACAATGAATTGACCAAAAATTTCATTCTGGATTGCCCCAATCGGCGGGTCTCAATTCAAGCGAAATTTTGTTCAACTCATCATGTTGAAAATTATGTTGAGAGGACGAACTATTTAGGAAAAACGTGGAAGAGTTTTTGGGGGGTATAAATGAACAGTGAGCCCGAATTAACCCTTTCATACAAAATTTAAAACATAGTATCTAAAAGCGATTGTAACTCGTAATTAACGCGCAAAGGCGGCCATATCAGATGTTAACATGTCATGCGGTTTTTATAATATTTAAACGAATAAAAAAAAAATTTAAAAAAACGTCATGCAAAAAATTACCCAAAGAATTCAAATACTACATTTTTTTCATGCATCACTTTCAAGATAATGTACCTTGAATTCAATTCAATCAGCAGCACATTCAAGATTAAGGGATCGTGTTCTATATGTTAACCTTTACACACTAAACACACTCTACAGATCTCCTTCCATCTACATTTAAAAACAGAAGGCAAAAATGGAAGTTTTCTTTAATTAAAAACAAAGTATAACTTTAAGGGGGTCATCTCATGTAAAGGCTTAACACTATAGTTTCCGAACGACTCCGAATATCAAAAAATCTATATTCTATACTATATCTAGATACAATTGATGCCAAAAAAAAAATCGATTCCGAGAATCCGGCACACGGGACCCCCTTAAGCTTAAATTATACTCAGTGACTAAAACTTTCAATCAGAAACTGGCTGAAGATCCAGTCGTAATCCATGAAGCAAGTCGGAATTCGGAAGATCCGCACTGCAGTAACTACAGTATGAGCTATAATAATGCAAAATTTTCTGATTGTAGGATGAACTAAAGGGGAGTTACAGGGCAAATTTAAAAAATGTAATAATATACTTCTTTAAATTTTTGTTTGACCAGATATCGGCATAGAGAATACTTTTGAGGTTTAGACATAGCACGGAGGCAGCACAATTATTTTTTTTTTTCATAATTTTAGAGTCGGTAGTTTCTGGGAATTGGTCCTTGAGAAAAGTGACCACATTTTCGAGTTAATACCAGTTTCGAAAAATACTAATCGAGGCCTTTCGTTTAATACCCAGAAAGCCTATATTCGGTAAAAATAAACATTTTTAACCCCCATTTGCATGTATGTGAACATCTCGTAAGCTCTCCGTAAAATTACATTATTTCCTAGCCAGGGGAGAGGTTCTTGTCAATAGGTGTAGTCGTTTCGGAAAAAAGTGCAGGTTAAAGAAACACGGACAGATAGACACTGAACCGATTTTAACGGAGTTTTGTTTTCGAAAAAACTTTAACAGGGGAACCTCTACTACACCGAATGCAACTACAAACAGTAGTTACCGTCAATTCTTATCATCAGCACAAAAGTGAATCCTAAAATAGTTGGTTGCGCTTTATGACAAACCAAACGCCAGTCATTGTGATATTCCACCAACCATTAAGGGCGACAGGAACTTACTACCCGCTCTTAGCAAATGGAGTTCAAAATAGAATTTCACCCATGCTAGAAGAATAAAAATCAAGCAAAGTTAGGAAGCGCTAGGTACATTTCCCCAGAATTGATGTAGCAAGATTTCTAGGCAAGCTAAGTGAATTAATTATTGAAGAGGAATGTCTGACTAGTTTAATGTTTAGTTCAAGTCCGATGGAATCTCCGCAAACTACAATAGACGAAAAGCTGTCAAGGGCATTGTCGGAAGGTAGACATATCATTGTTTCTATACATTAAAGAATCATCATTAAAATAATCGGCAGCGGCTCAATTTTTCACTGATCTTCCAATCATGGCTCAGATTTCGAAAGCTTTTTCATATAAAAATGTCAGAGGACGTTCTTGTATTTGTCCTACAATAGCAATTTCATCGCTGCAATTAGCATGAACTACAAAGAAAGTGAAATGAAGGCTTTAGCAATGTTCAAATTAGAATTGTAATACACAAAAAGGAGTGTATCGAAACTGTTCAATCCCCATAGAAATGAGCGCGAGATAAACCTGTTAATGAGGGACTCTTAATTGGGAACATATACCCCAGTTAATATTCGATTTGCCTGTGTCATTCCCAATGTTCAATATTCTAACGAAGGGTCGTAGCTTTATCATATTGATATAGAGGCAGAAGTGAAAATCAATCGTCACTCACACTCCTTGTTTTCGTAAAGTCCTGTGTTTGATATATCATTTGAGAAGCCTTGTCCGTAATCATTTTCAGTGAAAAGCTTTATAGACGAGCGCATCAGATACCAATAAAGAAATTAATTAGAAAGTGGAAATGGCAGCCATATATCACAAAAGGCCGGCCTTTTTCCTATTAATACCCATAAAATACCACTCCACTAGTTAAGTAACGATAGGACCGGACAATTATCCCCATATACCCTCGGAAAATTTTAGCGGGGCGTAATGTACACGGAGCTGTGCTATGCTTCACTTGAGGGCGTTCAGTAATGGGCATGGCAGTGATGCGCCACAATAGTAGGACAACTAATTTCTAACTTCAAATTTTTTAATTATAAACTGGCTTTTAAAAAGTTATAATTTTTATATTATAAATTACATATTCATTGCAACAGCCCTTTCTTTCTAATCCTCTTTCCAAGTTTTAGTTAATTTTCTATTGGTTTTACAAATGTTTTAACCATCAACAGTTTTTTGGAACATTCACTGAACCTCCACTCGACGTACATTTACATCACAATGAGTAGATAAAGCTTCTTTGTAAATTTTGTAAGCATTCAATCCTTATTTCTTTCCGGTTAATCAATTTTCAATAATTAATTTCATCGCCCTTTATGTCTCACTTCATATATTTAATGCGATTTGGCCAGTCAAAGTTTCATCTTTTCAAGTGTATTCTTGAAAACTGGAACTGCGAGAGGCGGAAACAATATTGCTTTTCGTTGTACGTATATACATATTGCACTACAATGCAAGGAGAAACTAAATTATTATATTTGACAGTAAAGTCTTTAATAATCCTTAAATTTGATGTTTGCAGAGCAATGGTAAGATATCAACCAATGAAAATTTCCACTGCCTAAATGCCAATTTTTGGAATAAAATTCCGCTCCCTCTTAGAAGAAATGAATGTCATGAACCTCTCAAGTCAAAGTAAACACAAATAATTCTAGTGGATTTCCATTCCGTCTCTAAGCCAAGAAAATATATCTGTTGAAATTCATTATATGCGTTTGCCTGTAATTGTACTGACGTTGTTTATACAGCAAAAGCCGATAGGACAAACAAATTATGCCATCACATTACCCATTGTGCATATACTGCAAATAAAATTGTTTTCAATCGTAGAACTCGAAATGAATTCCACTCAGCTTAGTAGTAATTATATAAACAGTAATCGTAACGATATTCTTGGTAACAATAATATTATTTCCATATCGGATCATAAAGAATGCAAATCTGTTGACTTGTCTCTTTCATAACTTCTCCACTTTTATGTTAGTGCTCAGTTAACTGTGTAAATTTCTGTTGTATTGTATGCTAATTTTAAGAAATACATGTTAAACGATTAATTATTTGGATTTCATATGTGCAATGATCAATCAATGTTGTATTTTAATTAAAATGTAGAAGGAAAAGATAAATAATATCAGTATTTATTTGTAAAATAGTGTTGAGAAAATGCTGTTATTAGTTAATAAATATACATAGTTATATACGTTCGAATGAAAAATATATATTATGGCCAACCATAGTTACAAATATCTAATGTTCGCTAATTATAACGTTTTAATAATTATATTCTGATGGTTATATTTCACAGTTCTTCTGAATTGAAGAGGGGATTTTAAGTTCTAATACATGAAAATTTTTGTAAATTGAAAAAAGAAAAAAAAACCCCTCCCCTGCCTCCTTATTTACCGGCCTACCGGGGTGAAGGGGGGAGGCGGATATAAGCGAAATAGAGGACTGTGTTATTTAGTTGATTTCAACTTTTCAGTAACAAACCAAAAACCTCAATAAAAATAAATGATTCGAAAATAATCCGCTCCATTTTTTAGAAAAACAATGAATCTTTGTCATCTAAATTTATTGTTCTTTTTTTGTGATTTCTAATCACATGCCAAGGGGTATTATAAGTAGATAAATGGATGGCTGCATAAGACCCCCTAAAGCATAATCGAAAACGGATTATTGAGGGAATTATTGCTTATAATAGTATCACATGTTTTCCATTTTAGACACATTTCCAAGTATAGGGTTCAAGAGAAGATACTCACGTTTTTTTTTGGTTGAATTTTGTAAAGTGTCTATATTTCTATACATTGTTTCTCTACAAAATCATCAGTGTACATTTTTCGAACTAATTAAATTTGAAAAAATTCTGGGAAAGTTTTATATCCATGAAATTTTATGCGAAAGTTCCAGCTGACACGAAACACCATTTTCGTCATTTACTCGACTCCTTTACTATCGTGCGCAAAATAAGAAGAGGATGTAGATCCGCGAGGAACAATTGGTAATAAGAGATTAAAAATGATGATTTTGACCCAGATACCAGGCTTCGTTCTATCTGATCTTCTTAATTTTTCAAGAGGCGTGGTCACACAAATAAAATGAGAATCGACAGAAAAAATGAAAGTTTATCAAATCACTGTCATAAACGATTTCTATCCATGAGCTTTCGCCTACGATGATCCCATATCATAAAATTCTGATGCCAACTCTGACAAATTGAATAACCCATTCCTTGACTTCATCGTTGGTGTGAATTGCATTCACTTGGAGCTAGCTCAGAACTGTAAGGAAGTACAGCATGATAGTCCAGCCAAAGTTTGGCCGCAGCTCCCACGTTTAGCTTGAGCGTTGTTAGGGACTTATCTCATAACCTTTGGATAGTCTTTCTCTCAGGCGATTTTGGTTCGCCCATCTGAGTTTTCTTAGCGGATCACAATATATATAGGCATTTACTGCTGCCCCGGAGAGCAGAAAGTCAACCAACAACGGGAGTGAAATGAAACATCTACGTTGCGGTGCACTTAACGATGGAGTTCACAAAAACTTCCTTTACATTGTTAGAAAAACCAAAGGGGCTCGGTCTGTTTCTGCTTACGGTTTCTATGAGCATTTTGATTACCCATCGCGCGCACACCTCGAAAGACTGGCCTTTCGGTCAAAACTTTGTAAAATGTAGTGGTGGAAATCTCAGCTACCCGGACAGGAAATTCACTGTTATTAGTATTAATGGCGGCGATTATGGTGGCGGGAAAGGCGATGGGGAGCTCGATTTTGTATAGCTGCTATGCCGGCAGCGTAGCGAGACAAGAATGGTGCAGTAGAAAGTAGGGGACTTATTGCATGCGCCAGGGGAGGGGGAAGCTTATTTTACGAACGACCCTCGTATGAATGCATAATGAGAAAGTGTTTTCACATTAGGCAGTATTAGCAGATACACTAAAACCTAGAGTCAAGCAAAAACCGCCATCGTATGAAGCTAATGATCTGCGCTCGGTGGAACTATGATGTTTAGGTTTATCAGAAAATTATAAAGGAGAGTAAGACACTCATAGATGGACAACACCTTGCCAATTTTCACTATGTAAAACAAATAGCCCCGGAGAGAGGTTCTGATTGAAGATAAAAATCATCGTTTTAAAGAAAAATGCACTTTCTTACATAGTAGATATCGTTAGAGAGACTAAGTGATTTTCAATAGGAGGTTCTACCACATCCGTCCTACTCTTCGAACATTGGCCCAAAGGATTATCGCCATATTCATTGGGGAGCTCGAGCCAGCTGTAAATCAATATCGGAGTCAATTCAGTTCCAAGAGAGCATAATGCAAACCACATTATCCTCTTTTGAAGCGCCGAAATACTCCATGCGCTTAGATGGTATGCCAACATCTGGTGGAACCCAGGAATCTATTTTATCTCCGCGTCTCCAGAGTATAACATATAACGGGATTCACACATTCTGTTAGAAATTTAGATAGCTTAAATAGCTGACCATAATTCTTGATCCTAGATTCTTGAGCCCAAATGAAATATATAGTAATTAAAGTACCGGCCGGAATATGTCGGAGTGTAAACTTCTAATGGGAAACACGAATCCGGTACTTGCTATTCTTTTACAGCAGCGAAATATAAAGTGATTCCTTCAAGCGCAAAATCCAAAGATTATTCTAATGTGCGTGCAATGTACATCCGCTCTTAGAGTAACTATAGCATATTGTAAAGCATCTGAAGCGGCATTTCTGGTTGTTAGCGGCATCATTCATATTGGTCTGTCACCTCAACAGGTCAACAAGGTTTGGAATGCTAAAAAACATAAATTTCAAGAATTGAAACAACTGAGCCATAAAGTGAAATTTTCCTGAGATAACTGGACAAATGGCAGACAGATTGCAGTGGACAGTACAACTCATTCCAGATGTAAGGGTCGAAATATCTTCATAACATAGGACATATTTTTGCGGAAACAGATGGTGCTACACATGATATTAAGATTTATTGAGTATTTTCTCTCCAAAAAAAAGAATTGTCTCGATGAATTACCACGAAAGTCAAATCAAATGAACCAACTAACCCAGAGCTTTTAAAATCGTTGACGGCACGCGTATGCGAGAGACATGGGTTAGATAAGAAGGCGAAGGTATAGTAAGCCTAACAGAATGTAAACACCTTGAAGTAATGTGAAAGTGGTTCTCAGCTGGAAAATACGCTTGGAGAAGGGGTGACTTTATTCGGTAACTCTTTGCAAAGACTCCAACACAACGGTCGATATGATATAACTGCAATACTGAATTTTGTCAATTTTTCCACTTCAATTGCAAATACATGTGGCTTTCATTTTTGTCAAATATGAAGTGCGAGGTAATCCTTTCTACAGTGCATTCTTCTGGAGTTATAAACAATAAAAAACACTAATCTCCTAAAATTTATCAGTGATATACAATATGTATTTAACGATAAGAATAAACATACTTAAAACTCCCACTTGTTATACTTAATACCCAAGAGAATTCAATCAAACAATCCCAACGTTTTTAAATAAAATCGAAAGAACATAAAACTTCCTCAAAGCAATATAAAATAGCAAATAGGGAGTGTGTATTCATTCTACCCGTTGCCCTGCATTTCCAAGTGTTCCCATAGGATATGTCAAAGATGTACCGATTTCCGACCAACAACCCGGCCAAAGCTTAACGTTAGATGTTTTGATATGATTTGATGGAGGACTTTCCACAGGCAGCTTTTAAGATACGTCCATCTTATATTTTTCGGTTTTCCGGCAAGAGCGCTCTGTTCATTTCATCCTTACAAATGTCTGAGGGATACATCTCTCCCAAAAGGATTTGGAATTCAAGTATGTAGACTAATGTAAGTAGTTGACAGAGCTATCGTGCCCGCTGTCAACAGTCATCATTAACTACATTTTAATGTACGAATGTACATATACATACGATATATACATGTACATGTCTAAGACATTTTAAATTCAGATTGGGATTGACTCTCATCCTGAAGTGACAGTTGATAAAGTCATATTTTAATGGATTCCTCTTCCGAGTGTGCTCTCGTCGGGCCACTTAAAGTTAATAGCAACAAGAACAAAACAGATCGCATTGGACTGATATAAAACATCCACAAGGCTGAAAACCTATCTTTTGAAAAGATTCTTGGTTTTATGTGCGTAATGTAATACGAATCGAACCCTGAATTTTCATTATATTACGGTACGCCCAAGTTTTACGACCATTTTCGAATACTTTTGGAAATGTTTTATGACACACCATGTGATACGCTTGATCATAAACGCTGAGATAAGATACTTTTGAGGTGCAATCAGATTTATATGGAGAATTTGTTGGTAAACAAATGAAAAATGCTTCCAATTTCGGGTAAGTCCAAGTTGCAGGGGTAATTCGCTTGGACAATAATATTCGTTTTATTGCTCAGAAGAATCTTTTGAGCTGATTACTTTGCCTCATTTTATTTTTCAGGGTGGTCTTTACTGGTTTTTCGTTTTTGAAAAATAAGAATTCTCAAAGTTAAGGCTCTCAGAGTTTCCAAAAATAATGTCATTTCTAAATGAGCTACATCTTAAATTTCAGGGACATAAAAACTTTCAAGGTACAAAGCTTTACATGATTCAGTTGTTACCCTTTCTACATTTACTCCTCAGTGATGAAAAAGTCAGAAAGGCAAAATTTCCAACTGTGTAATCATTCTTATTAAAAGTGCATATCTCGGAGATATTTCAAGGTTTTCCACATTACAGGAGGCCAAGATCATAAAACGAATGAATGGTATCTTTACATTATATCGTTTTACATATCTGTATTATGATAAAGCAGAACCATGGGAAAGTATAAACAGACAAGGCTATAGATTATCTCTTTAATACAGTTTCCAATCCGCTAGCGTTTGCTGATGCTATTATGCAGTGGTTGCAAGGAGGTCGAGTGTCAAAATGATAAACGATACGATATTTTAGGGAGAAATTTTGTAAGTGTTTTTTCCATTGGAGACTGCAGTAAATTACATATAACACTTTTCGATAATGAGCGGAGTGTAACAATGTTAAATTTTATGCGTTCCGTAAACCGGCTTGCTGCAATTTCAGTGTGTATATTTTGAATATTGATGAAAACAAAAAAAATGTTATCCATTTATCAATTTTTCACTAGGGATGAAAGCTTATTGTTTGCATGCAGAAATGCGGTTGAATAACTGATCGGACAAAAGAATGAGATAAAAATGATAATTATTTTATTCAGAGAGAAAACAATGGTAGACGTAATGCTGTTGATTAAATGGAGATAATATGACAATTTGTAAGAGTACTTTTTATCGCTTCTGGAACGATATCACATTTATGCTGAGTAACATTTTTTTAAAAACTTAAGTAATGTGCAAGATATTCGGTTTGCAGATTTTTGATCATAACATATTTCTGATTAATAAATGATTAAATGTATTATAATTTGAAGTCAGTGCTAATCAGGCTTTCTATTTTTCTCCAATGATTTGATATATATATAGAAGAGTTCATAAAAAATCAATTAGCTTTAGATTTTGGTTCGCTGATTGGTATCCCTGTTGAACGGCTTGCTAGCCTGATTTTCTAAACAAAAGGAACAGACATATTTTATGTTAATATTTTGGGAACCAACCGCTTTGTTCTTTAATGCCAACACACACTGAGGTATGACGGGTTTCACGTATTTCTTATGGTAGAATATGTGGGGCACGATATTTTAAAGCAATGTGCAATGTGATATTGAGATTGTTTTAGGGTAGATTCAACTTGCGTGAAAGAGACAAGGTAGAGCTACTATCATTTTGTTAATAATTGTAGGATTTTCGCCAAGACATCCAGCAATATACTCTGCGTTATGGCCTACACTAGTGCAGAATTTTATAATTCTAGGATGAACTTAAGAGTTTTCTCTAGCCCAATCAATCTTCGGAATAGACTGGGTAATTGAGAGACGGTAAGTTGGTTGTGTAACTCCTAACCCTTTGATGTTGACTGCATATCTTCTGCCACTCCCGTGCTTATTTTTCCCTTATTTCCTCATTAACTGCCTGATGCCAATATCAAATCTACATTTTTCCGAAATTCTATCTATATTACATTTTTTCTTTTTTCTTCAGCATAATTTTCCAAAAGGACACTGAAGCAAAATAGGGACCTATCAATTCCACTCCCCAGTCATTCTTTACTTCCTCTCTGTTTCGAAAACGACCTACTTTTCCTCCTCATCTACTGATGCTTAGTGTAGGTGAATAACCTTGAACTTGCCTCCTTTCGTGCACTAGTATTCTGCATGATGTTTGCAATAAAACTCTCTAAATGCCATTCGATGCATTCCACGCTAAAAACCTCGTTAGCTCTCTTTTGCTTAATTTTCTTGATGGACAACTTTCCCATCTGAACCTTTTCGAATTCCTTGTCAAAACGTTGATAAGCTTTGCTCTGATAGCCGTAACCTCAATGAAATCCGGAAAATCGAACTTTTTGTAGCGTTCTGACTTTAATTGGAACCTTTCTTAACACATTATACGGACATTATACTGTGTTCTCCTGCTGACTTAAGCTCCATTCAACCTTTCGTAAACTATTCAACTTCTCTGTCACAAATCACAAAGATCCTACAATATTGTGCTGAATCTTAGTACTGATTTTCCAATAAGACTGTCTCATATTTAAAGCGGCAAAATGTTTCATAATATCTCTCCTTTCTTTGAACTAGATAGTAACATAGCGCAGACTTAATACTGGTATACCCCTTTACCTTTGTAATAGCTTAATGAGTTGCTTACCTTCTACTGATCTTTATTATTATATTAAATTGCTATCTAATACTAGGTGCATCAAAAAGTTCGTGGAACCTATCTATCCATCGATACCAGAACTAGGGTTTAGATCACATTTTAACTCTCCATCTGTCATGAAAGGATTCCCTGAATTTCATCTTCATCTGGCAATTCTGTTTTTTGTTTACAAGCCATTCTAAGTAGTCATGTAAAAGTATTTTTCAACAACGGAAAACATTGAATATCGTGAGGTTATTAAATTTTCTGTAAAGAGTGAATGGTGAATACGAGTATGCTAGGTGAAGTTGCTCCTTCGAAAACAATGGTTTACAAGTGGGCTGGGTGAATTTCAAATAGATCGTACAAGCATTCAAGCCGATCCACGTGCGGGACGCCAAAAAATGTACCAAATTCTGAAAACATAGGAAAAATACAGGATATGGTTTTCGTAGATCGTCGAGTGACATAGAAGGAATTAGTGGAAACCGTAAACAACTTGACAGGCAATTTAAGTCATACCTTAAGTGAAATTTTGGATTTCTTGAATTTCTCACCAATATTTGGAAGATTTAAAGAAAAATGAAAAAGATTTCGTTAATTCAACACCATGGATGAGAACTGGATCTTGTAAAGCATACACGTTGCCAAATACACATTTTCAGACAGCTGTCAGTGAGTGATCATATCAAAGTCCTTTTTCATTGAACTCGAATTGTGACCGGACGTAATCGGTGAGACACGCATTTGAGTATTTTGTTCTTTATTGAACCATATAAATATATATTTTTTTTTAAATTTTCAACTACATATCATCAACTTTTCTTGCTCGATCAAAAACGTTCAGTGTTTTGATTTACTTTGGTGCATGCGAATCATTGAATAATTGAAGCAAGGAGGTAACATGGCAACAAATTTATCACAAATGTGCGCTGATAACTGCTTATTTGGCGATGAGATGATCGTTACCCAATATGTTCACTCCACGAATTGAGGCAATGTTATTTATAAGTACTACTTCTTTTTTAATTTCTAATAAAATCAAGAAAATTGTATACAGGAGAAGCAAATCCAGTAGCAAAGTGGCACGGAATGTCACGAGGTATTGTAGTGTGGTTTGTCGATGGCACTTAGATGGTTGATCGATAGACTTCGAAACCGTTCAACCGATCGCTATGAATATTGGCACATGTATATATTTTTGAATGGAGAAGGTTTATGCACTATATACTTCTCTGTAATTCGCTACTAGATTGTGTTGCAAAAAGTGAACTTCTACACCGTTTATCCGATCGTCATCAAAATTGGTATATATATATATATATATGTGTCCGGATAGCTGAGTGGTTAGAGCGCAAGGCTGTCGCGGCTCAAATCTCACTGGTGGCAGTGGAATTTGTATTGTGATTTGACGTCGGATACCAGTCGACTCAGCTGTGAATGAGTACCTGAGTCAAATCAGGGTAATAATCTCGGGCGAGCGCAATGCTGACCACATTGCCTCCTAGTGTACCGTTACGGTCTTGAATGAAGTGCTCTAACACACTTCAAGGCCCTGATCCAACATGGATTGTTGCGCCAACGATTATTATTATATATATATATATATGTATTTTTCATGGAAAATAGTTGCATCAGATCTACATTGTAATAGCTGCTGAAACATCTTGAATTTGCCACGACTGGCTGATCCACCAGATTTACTTCTAACTCATATTGCTGAAGTTGCTCAGGAATCAAAACACTATTTACAGCATATTCGAAAATACATAATTCCACGGTCCTCTTCAGGCACGAATTGATTTAGAGACTACAACCAATTATACTGAGTGCATGAGAGGTCTATCTAGTATCTCTGCCGCAACTAAAAGGTACGGGGCCCGAGTTGTACAGTGAAATTCCACCCTAGAGCCCACAAGGAGCTCTGCTCGTGATATGGACACAACCAAATAATACTGCAAGGAGCACATACACCAAGAATTTTTCTGGAGCATATGCGTCAGACAGCAATCCCGGTTCTGATTGCCTTCAATGAGCACTTTTGAACGACGTGCAAGGGGAAGTGTATTATTTGATTTGTTTACTCCTTTCAGTACACGTAGAACATTCACAGTTTTTCGAAATATACTTAGGCAGAACAACGTCTGCTGGTTTCTGCTATTATTGTAATAAATAGTTCTTAAATAACAACATAACATAAAATTGCATCATTCACCGCACGAATGGAAGTTAATACTTAAAACTTTTTACCAATGTTCTAAAACAAGCCTCATGTGACAAAAAGCAAACGGAAGGTAAACCGACTTCACCAAGGTTTTGTTTCAAATAATACCTTGGAAATTGGTTGTCATTGTATTGTATTGTACCGTAATACAATGAAGTGTAAACAGGGATTAACATACACAATCAAAAATAAAATTGAATATTAAATACTGAAACTACGTAATCAAATATTTATATTTTTTCTGCAGTTGTCCAATGTTCATATGAATTTCACGATCACCCAAAAATTCTGTCAAGCATTCTTTCACATTTTTCCAGGTCATTCATTTTGATAGCAAGAAATGCCAACCGTTAATTACTATCAATATATGTGAATTAACATGTACCAGTCAATGACCTGATAACAGAAATAAAATTGTATATTGACATGATTTAATAGGCAAACAAGACCCGGATTTGGGGTAAGGTTAGAGACTTTTTTCATCTGAAATGTTGATAGGAACTACCCCTGAAATGATGAGCGGAATATACATTTTTATGGGGGTTTTATCGATTATGCAATCATTTTTGAAAAATATTTGTTTTCCTTCGTAAAGAGGCTGAAACACTATAGTATGAAAGGTTAAAGCTACAATGGAGTATCTTTATACTCGTTTTACAGTTTATAATTCAGAGACCTAACATGCCGGGACGGTTGTCTTTTCGAATCTTGTATTTATTTACTTGAATAACTGCAGCTTCAAGATTACCCATGCCAAATATGACTTCTTTCCACGTAATGGGGCATCTCAATCAAGCTGTGTCAAGGCCTTTTAGCCGATTACGGTGCGACAATCAAGGTGGTTGAGTATCAACTTTTCGATGCCCTGCCCTACATTCCAGTCATGGTTTCGAACATGAATTCTCATACTTAATCTGCCGCGGGACGGTTATGGCTAATCCAGCATTAAGTGCGCTGATAAAGAACTGAAAATAGAATAAAATTATAATAAACAAAGAAAATTGTATTGATGCCTTATGATCAACTAAGGGATTAATAGGAAGCATATTTAAACAATTGTTATCCTATTCCTACTCAAAGTCTACAAAGGGAGGTTATTTCGTAACAAAAATCAGTTCCGAAGCTCATATCATTTTTGTCAAATGCAATTATATTTGCAGATTGCGCTATCTCCTCTTTTTCAAAGAAACTGAACTAAAACAGCGTTCAAATTCAATTGAAAAAGTGCAGTGCAACTTGCATTTGTATAAAAGAGAAATGACTAAATGCTTTTAAAAACAATTTATTGCATTAGCTCTTTTATGCATTCGATAAATGGATTTGATGATGAAACGTCCTAGTTGTCGTTATTATATATTGTTCAAAAGGTTGCAATGTTAACTCCCAATTGAGTCCTCTCTCCGTTTGTACTTGTTTGATTTGCAGTGGCAATTGAGTCCTCTCTCCGTTTGTTCTTGTTTGATTTGCAGTGGCAAATGACAATAAAAGGTTTATAGGAAAGTGAAAATGGAAAATTAATTTTTGCTACAACCTTAATTCAGAGCCACTTTATAACTCAAGAAAACTTGAGATTTATGTTGAATCTTAATTAGGTGACACATCTGCCTTCAAAAAGGGGAATTCATGGCACGATTTCAGTAATTTCTTTGCTTCCGTTGTTGAAATGATTCATGCACAAAATACCCCAAAACAAATTTTAAGATGTTTATTTGTTTCATTCCGATTAGCGCGACTTTTCGTTGCTACGTTGGTAAGCATTTCCAAACAGCATTCATTTATTTTCCGCCATATTGGATGACTAGTCTCTAGTCAACTGTGGATAGGATAACACGTCTTTCGACGTGCCGATGATTTTCCATTTGCATAAATAATGGGTTGGAGTATTAGCATTCATCTTATAACAATGGATGAAATGAAGCAGCAGTATTGAATACAACTTCTTTTAAATCGGATGTGAACAAAACAAGATTTTTCGAGTGGTAGAAGCGTTTTCCTTTCTATTTGAAGTGGCGCTCGTCACGAAACCTCACTGGAGGTGATATTGTACCATAATAAGCGGGATGCCCCTCTAAACATGCCTCAGAAGAAGTCCTGGAGGATGTGCTCCCGGTCTGATTATTGGCGGTTGGCTTTCTTGTACAAGTTCCGTGGTAATTGTGGCTGCACCCATATCGCGGCCAGGACTCCTCGTAGGCTTAATGCATGGAGTTGCGCTTTACAATTCAGCGTGCCACACCCCTTGCGGGAAAGGTATTAGAAAGCCCTGGCATGCACTGGTATGAATACTGAGCCTGAACTCAATATAAACCATTACCGCTGTGCTAGTCAAGACGAGCTCGCCAAATCAATTCGTCTCCGAAGAGGTGACGGGATTATGCCAGGTACTCACGTTAAACCCGCAAGACCTTCATTACTTGTTCATGAAGTTTTGGCAAAAAAGGTTATGTTGATGATTTTTCGTTCCTGAAAATAAAAAGAACCTACAAGCACAGATGAAATTAAAAGCGCATTGCCGAAAGAGCTAAAGGTTACTCCAAGTGAGATCAAGTTCCAGAAATGTTTCGCGGATTGGAAAAACCGGTAGCATAAGAGTATAATATATAACAAGGACTACTTTGAAGAGTATAACATTATTGGAGACGAATAAATGAAATTTTTTTCTGAAGACGAAAATTCCCTGTTTTTTGTGAACATTCTTAGTACAGGGTATAGAATTTTACATTATAATTCATGATTGAAAAATTTTCGAGAAGCCATGGCTGTATGTTGAATAACATGAAAATCCATCTTAAATTCCAGATACATTAAAAGAATTGTAGGCAGAAATAACAATTTTAAAAGACCTACAGCCAGTGAAATGATATTTGTATGTAGGCAGAAATCTTGTCATAAACCTGAATAAAATTTTGTTGAAGCACCTTCATAAAAAAGCTGTATACTTAGTCCCCTATTATGCAACAATCAAAAGGTGCTACACAACATGAATATTACATAAAGTGAAGCCTTTAAGTGTTACCTTTATGTTATGTGTTTGCTCGATTTCCTTCCAGGGCTCGAAATGTAGCGAACAAGTAAACAATAACTGAATTCTGAGCACTGTTTCTATTTCAAGGGATACGAAACAATTTTTCAACTCACAGTATTTTAGGGTGGTTTCAAGCAGACTGCACCCCTTAAGTGATCTTCAACTTAAATAAATTCTGGCAGTAAACTGTTAAATCTTCTTTTAATTTAATCGGAATGTCTCGAGTATAACTAAATGTGTTGCAGGTAGTAATCTTCTAAAAGGTAACATTTTCCCCAAGAAAAGCAACAGGATAATAGAATATGTTGGAAGTGGGTGTAAGCAGAGAAGCATTGATTGAACCACTGTCACTCTTCAGGCGAAAATTTCCTAAAAATTAAGGATACCAAAAGGGCAGAAAAGAGTCAAATAGTCAGATATGATTAAATGAAATGACCAGCAGGAGTGAGGAATACTTACAGGCAGGAAGAAGTTTTATATAAATATCTGAAACTAAACGCTGAAAATAGTAATCTGACATTTGGAGTGCAGGTAACCCACAAAAAATGCTACACGATGTGAAAAGGAGATGAGGACAACTGGATGTAAGTTCTAGATGTTTGCAATATAATCTAAAGGGGGCAGGGAAAAAAAAGAAAATATCTACTTTTTCTCGCAAATTAATAAGAACTTGGTAACACAAGATGAACCTAACGTCGGTGATCGTCAATTCAAATCCGCCAATGAATTCCATATTAAATAAATTCAATAAATACAATAGCACCGGGCACACCTGCTCGAAGTTTTATCCGAACTGAATACAAATGGCTCGGGATGATAGAAAATTGACGTTAGATGAACTTTCTGCAATGTTTCCGAAAATTTCCAGATCTTTGCTGCACGAAAGGATCGCGCACGAAATGATCGTAGTAACCCTCGGATATCGGAACCTGTCTACGAGATGAGTCCCAAAACACCTAACAGAATAACACAATCTGAATCAAGTAGCTATAAAGAGTTTTTGGAGCGCTACAAACTGGAAGGTAGGAAAGGAAACTTAGTTTGTCCAATACATGGCTGAAACCAGAAGATGGCCTCAACGGTGGCGTCACATCTTAGGAGGCATAAAGCATAATTTAAATGAGCCCATCAACGCGACAAGATACTGTGACAACTTTCATTTCAAAGGACGATTCAAAATAAAAGGAGGGGTGTGCTGACAAAAGGAAGGCTGCCTACTGCAAGACAACGCCAGACCACACCGGCCAACAAAATGAAACTTTCCCTATATGATCGAGCATCGCCTGATTGTCGCCGAACATCTGAAACTTTCCCTATATGATCGAGCATCGCCTGATTCTCGCCGAACATCATGGACTCACTTATGTAGAGTTCTCCTGGAGTCGTTTGGATAGATCGATTTGAACCACCCTCCACATGCCCATGCCATCTATTCATTTCCCCGAAGATGCATATAGGTGCAAAATAGGATTTGAATGGACAAGATGAAGAGAGAGACGGTGGAGGTCCTTCACCCATTTCTAGCGGGAGACTTTTCGAGGCACGCATCATCATCACCACTTTCACCGAAAAGGATGGCGATTTGAAAAATAACCAACATATGTACAAACATAACCATGTAATTGTTTACTTGACCAAAGTAAACAGTAAGTATTTTCTGGTATTTTCTTGCTAAGTGATACTGGAACTGAGCAGGGAATACAAATCGAAGAAGCGAATAATGTCTTGAAAAGTCCTTTTTGAGCTCTACACTATAATCAGTTTAGTGAAGTTCAAAAAAGTATCGTGTCGTCATCGCAGAAGTCCAAGTAGATTGACCAGATTATTGAACAAGCTTTTGAATTCCAATTTGACCATTTACTTTTGAAGCATTGATAATTATGTCTGAAATTTTTTTATTTAAGTATAGAGGAATCCTAAGTCTGCATGCAATTTCATACCGAACCGAACCGAATGGAGAACAACGTACTTCCATTGATTTTTATTACATGGTGCCCCGATTTGGGGTTAGTACGCAACTGATAATCTTGCTTTTAGCAAAAGTATCAAAATCAAGTGTTATTGAGTTGAAAATTCTGAAAGCAGGAACAATGGATATTTTTGCCAGTTTCATTGATAGACAAGTTGGCATAACAAAAATTTTGATTAGTTTATCAATCGGCTGGTTTCAGAATAGTGGGTTCAGAACTGGTCTTTGGTATAATACCTTGCTGTCAGAGCTCGCTTGAATCTTGTAGACTTTACTCCTAGTGGGAATTGGGTTGCCTTCGGTTTATATGGAATAAAATGTTATGCATTTAAAGCAGACAAGAGGAATGGCCTGAAGTACGGGAGGATATTATGTCTAAGAAGGTGCCCCATATGAAGACAGGCTACATACCTAGTATGCATTTCTAATAAATTCACCTGGCCGAATACTGGGATTTCCAAACTGGTGAAAAATAGACCTAATTACCGACGATCTCTTCTGTTCTTTTCTGTAAATACAATTCTATGAGATATTAGAGTTTCGAAACCAGTACAAAGTCGGTCAATCTCCTCGATTGCTAGGCTTTTTTAGTTAAGCATTTATAGCATCATCTAGGAATAAATTTCATAGCTTATCCGAGAAATAATAGTAAAACCACAAAAAACAACATGTAGGAGGCTCAGAGTAACTATTGATTTTCATGATGGGCAACGATTCAATAAATAAAGCCTTAAGCTCAATGTGAATACCCTCAAACGTGCGATATCTAATTGCATGCTATAAAATTAACAAAACCACCATTAGGAAAATATCGATTTTCCCCATAAAAAGCCACAAAAGAATTCACAGTGAGGTTCTAATACTCTATAGCAATTAGCCGAGTTAATTTTCTATTAATAAATCTAAACACCTTCCTTTCATTTGACCTAACACATTTCTCATGTTCCCCTGCAACACACAGACATTTTCTGCTTTATCTTTTCACTAACTTGTAGCATTTTTGTTTCTGTATGCTTTGGGTTCAATTACTCAACAGCATAACAAAACATTATACTCAGCCATAATATTGAATTTCATCGGAACACACTAATGAATCAACCCCACACCCCTGAGATGGGTCTTCTGTCTAAATGTTGACTAATCAATTAGCCTCACTGGGGGTTAATGAGTCTGAAGTTGGTGGAAAATCTTGTTATTCATCTTTTATTCTATCAAGTTTATGTTATGTTAGTTTCTGGTCAACATGGCATTGAAATGAAGTGTTTGGAATGCAGTACAAGAGTGCTGAAATGAAGGAGGTCATTGACTGTGTGTGACACATTTTTTTCGGGCAGAGACCCTTGTTACGTTTCATGAGGACTTTCTTCGGAAAATGTGAAAAATGGTTTGTTCTGACTTTCACAAATCCCCTTTCATTCGAAATGGAAAGGAATTCCAGCAGTTTGGGGCTCATTGATATAAATACGTCGAATCACCCCAAATACGAACGACCATTAATAAATAACGCTTCTTGTGGGCAGACATAGCCACACTAACATATGACGTTAGAATTCAAACATTTGTTACGGTTTTCTGACGAGGAATTCTTAGAAAGAACAAACGGTTACATGATATATTTCTCCGAAAGTTTTGTACTTGACTAAGTTCAATGGCTCACTGGAAACTTTTTGGTGTTATCGGGTTTTAAGAGGATGGAATGCGTTGCTTTTTAAGGATAACTGGCATTACTTATTCATAAAGCTACTTGATTATAGTGATATCGAAAACGTGCAAGTGATTAGGGTTACCAATACGTTTACCTAGCCATGCGTGACTAACGAACTCCTAACTTGGGAGCCTTAGAATTTCGTGCTAATTTGGACTTTGGGTCGAAGGATTGTTATAGTATAACTGTTAGAAATTAGAGACGGTCATTAAGAAACGCTTCTAGATCAATGGACATATATTTTTTAATTTTGCCATTCTGACTTGCAAGTTTGGCCGAGAATCTTGAAGTACATATGCTTATAATTACGACATAAATATATATGCACATCATTTGGTATACTTTGAAATCTTGCAAAAATTATTACATTTGGATTTTCAATGCATTACCCCATTAATAAAATAGAAGTCTACATGATCTGACCTTCAGCAGGGTCGTTTGCAGTACACACTTCCTTAACTAAAGCGTTGTTCGGATTGGAAAGAACAATCCATGGCATTTATTTTTTAAAATCTATCCCATTCAAATAATGCCCGTGACTACGCGTTAAGTGGTCCGTCCTGATTTTCAATTTTGGACTATAGGTTCGAAGGTAGCACTTTGTATCTCACGAATACCATAAGTAATACTGACTTCCAAATCGTCGATTGAATGTGCCTGATCACTGATCACTAGAGTCTTCACATAACCCAAAAGAAAATGGTCCAAAGGAGTGATTTCGCATAATCTAGGCAGTCAATTCACATGACAAAAGGTGAATTTAGGCGCCAATCAGAATTATTTCCTAATAATTTCATCATTTTTTAGGCTACATAGCAAGTAGCTTCATCTTGTTGAAATCAAAGTTTGTCCAGATCACGGGCTTGAATTTAAAGTCGCAACTAATCCGTTATCATTGTTCAATAGCGTTACATTTTGCCCGGCCTGATTTTTGAAAATGAAACCACACCACACCCTTTGGGTTATTCATCAAACCAAATAAAAATATTCACTGTTCACTAACGTAATTACTGAGCCAGATACGCGCCGAAGATGAGCACCGAGACTACCTATAAGTACAAGAAAACCACTTCAAACTGAACTAAACGGGGATTTTCGTACCACAACTGCGCAATTTGGAGACGTTGTGGCATTAGTTTTTCCATAATGATTTGCCCAACAATACTGAAAAAAATGAGACATTATAATTTGACATCAGCCACCCGTGACCAGCCAAAAACCCTACTGTAAAACAAAGGTCCAAATGGATCATCCTATATAACCCTCGAACACGTTACTCAGGATTAATTCCAAATCGTCAAGACTGGGAGTAATAAAAAATATATTTCAAAATGTTCAAAGAACGCGCTCAATTAACTCCAGCAGAAAATTTCCTCTCCTTCTATTAGGCAACAAAACATTATCTCTCAAATAGCCCTGGGAGAGGTGACTCTGTCCCATTTTTTTATTTCACTTTTAATAGAACCGCTGTTGCTCATTATTGGTCGACCCTTGCTGCACATCTTGGGTTTAAAAGAAAAAGTTGAGCTTTTGAGAAAGCATCAGCTAAATCCACTTACACTCCTTATTTCCAAAAAAGCCTTGTGCCTTATTCACGTTGTCGAGTGCGCTCAGTCAAAACGTTCCAATGAAAAGATATTTTTATCAGCATGAAAATTACTTCAAAGAACTTGTTTATAATTCAATTCTCGACTAGAGCACTTGAAAGATGTACACAACATCACTAGGACGTTCTGTTATCAAATTCATTCTATCTCTACTCAACAGCGAATTACAAGGTCGGAAAATATCAAAGTAAAATCACTCAAGTCACAAAGAGAAGGGGGAGAGTTTTATTCAGCCTCAAGTCTATCGTCATGAGAGAAAATTTCGTTTTGCTCCAATTAAATAAAAGAAAATCTTGACATAGATGTCCAAAGTGAAGGAAAGTATACCGAAAATGCTATGAGGGTTGTAAGCATATCGAAACATTTCAAAGGAGAACTTAACGGTTCGGAACAAGTACTTAAATGCGGGGTTCTAAGAACGCAGATTTGATAGGGAATATTGTGTGGAGGCAATGATAATGATGTTACTGGAATATTGATGAAATTGTTGGTGTCGTGATAGAGGTTTTATGAATTCAGCTATAAAGAAATGCTAGCAAAACTCCACCCCACATCCCTAAATAAAATTAATAATTCCAAAGCATTCTTTTATAATTCGATTTCGATTGCCCTCATCTCCAACATCGCCACTTTATTGACATGCCTATGATAAATCAATATCCATCTGAAAGCCTGCAGATAGCGTCAGTCAATCAAAGCTTTTCTTCTGGTTTCTGAAAGTCATCAACTGTTGACTCCACAAAATAACAAAAACAATTTTTCCCATTGTTATCTCTGCCCCCCAGTGAAAGAGATTTTCTGCTTGAGCCGAATATCTGCTCGAAGCGTTTTATTTATGGCGATTCGACGGCCAGTTCTCTTAATATTCTAAATTACTTTCAGCGAGTCACACTTTCTAGGTGGTAAGCACCTAAGCAGGTGGGAAAAAAACTTCCAAAGAAAACGGAAAATCAGAGAACGGGCTCCAAAAAAAGAAGTCCCCAGAGTCTAAAGTGAGTGAAACGCAATCGTTGATGAGGTGAGTAAAGCATTTTCGATGCTTTCCAAAGTATAAAAAATTTGAAGGTGGCCTGATTTGCAGCTGATAAAGCACACAACAAAAACAAAGTTCCACTGGTACAAAAGTAAGAGTACGGGGTGTAGACATTTCGCTAATGAGATCTTTATTGTGGCATAAAATTGCCCCCACAATGGTTCGGCTTATCACCATAACAGGGAACTTAAAACCTAATCCAAGCAAGTCACACCTTGGCCATTCAAATTCACCTTTGTCGTTTGTTAATTTGTTACGTAATTTTCAGAATGAGTGTGCTTTTGATATTACTCCAATCCGCGTTTCACGTATCTTATGGAAAAGCGATAACGAGTCATTTTAAGAAGTTTAAGTGGTGATTAATCACATAAATAATCCGACGAGCAACAGCTCACGTCAAGAAAAGTGTTTCTTCATTTTTCTGGATTAATTGACTTTGGATTCGTATGTGTGTTGACACTGTATAATTCAATCTAACTATCTGCAAACATTATTTTTATTCAAAATTGCCACAATTTGGAGGGAAATTCGGGTATTTTTGTTTAAGTTGGAAAGAAAACGAATGACTTCTAAATAGAACAAACAAATCACGCGCGTGTAAAATAAAAACAGAGCAACTTTCGCGGAAGCAAAGAAATAATTACTCCGCCAAAAATACGGTAGCATGAAGTATGTTGGCTACAAATTTCATTTAATTAAATTTATCACTTCAGCCTACTGAGCGGCAATGCCTGTCATATCTGGAAATGATAGTTGGCAATCACATGTGAATTTACTATGTACGTAGAATTTAACTATTATATTATTGATTGCGAACTGACTAATAATCGAATTATGAGCCAATATCAGTTGAGATAATTGTCTTATCTGGGGTCCACTTACATAATGAAATCGTTCGATTATTTGAGTTAACTGAAGGTTATGACTCAAGAGTGTACGGGTTCTCACAAGGTGGCTTTAATAAGAAAACTATATTCTATTCACCTTTCTTTTCTTTTATTAATAAGAAATTCAAGTTCATGAATCTCATCCCATGTAAGTAAACGTACCAGTGGTGAAAATCACTCCGATTTATACTAACAACTAATTGATAACAAGGGCAAAATTATGATTTGGAAGTGCAAGTTCAGCCAATAGAAAAATGCCCAAATGTAGTTTTCAGAATCTCAGGTCTGCCCTGACCTGGTGAGCTATAATGTTCACATAACTTCGGAAGCAAAATCATACCATCCGCGGCAGATATCCAAAAAATCCCTAAACATGATTAATCACCATCGTGAAAGCGCAAATCCAAATTATGACCGTAAAATGTTTTTCAGTATGGACAAAAATTATTTGCTACTTTAGATAAAAAAGAAGCTGTTTAGATAAGCACCCAAATTAATTATCTCCATCCACTGGGAGAACTGGGAGTCACATTGGAAGGCAGATTAACAATGACGATAAAAAGATACATTTAATATCCCACTATCGTAAAAGAAAACCCAAAAATTTCGTAATGATAATGTAATAATAAACTTATAACAATGCTGGACATGTAAGGTAAATAATTTATTTGTTTTTAAAAAAAGTTCATATTTCTATATTTTTCATTTCCGTACATAAGACTGCTAAGCCTAGAAAATATAATTTCGGAATGTTATAGATTTTCGTGTTGTCAGTGCTTTTCCTTTTAGGATATGACCCAACCCCCACCAACGTAAGCAAATTGAAGAGGTATCGTAAAATAACTGTTAGAAGTAGATATTAGAAGTAGGATTCAAAAAGCATTTAACTTTAAGCTACAATAGTGAGTATACGTTCGTAAAAGAGAGCCGGAAAAAGCGTGCAGTTTAGTAGATATACTTTAGATTATCATAACGGGTCGAGAACACTTAATCATAACTTCCAGTTCATATATGCAACAAAGTCTAAAGAAAATGTAGGCAGCAAAATTTACACAACCCACAACTAGAATCAACTCATACTTATCAAATAAACAATGTTACATTTCTGGTTCATACTCGTACATAGGAGGATAAACATACGCGGAATACTTCCAAGCTAAATTTTATTTGTGACTCATTCTCTTACCGATGTTGCATCATGTGAGTATCTAAATATATATTACTACAACTTTGAAGAATGTTTTCAGGGTAATTTTCCATCAACAAATAATTATGAGGCAATTTCAAAGTAATTTGAAATAGAATTTACCTTAGTGGATTACTCAATTTCTCAGAGCATCGCACCATAGCCACTCCCTCCCCTTTTTCGTGTATTGATATGTTGGTATTCAGAAGTTTCATAGTTATGCAGTACTGCAGTTTTGCAGTATTGAGAAATCAAATCCTAAAATTGACATTCAAATTCGGAAATTAGACTCTGAAAATCGCAATAGGAGCTAAATCATCTAGCTTGTTCCGAAAGTAGTGTTTTAAAAACATTATACTATGGCATAATTATTGACAAAAAATCTCGTAGAGGAAACTCTGAGGCTAGAGGAAAATTGGACAACCAGACCAAACTATCCAGAGTTACGCTAAAAATAGACGGCAAAACACATATGCAATCCAGGACACTTCAAAATGTATCTATTGAACAAGAGCTTTGAGAGCCTCAACCGTGACAAGGGAAGATAATCTTCATTACGAACGCAACAGTCAAACACCAAATATGAAAACAGGAATCCGTGGAATGTAAAATGCGATGGAGGCTCTCCAGTTATCTATAGCAAATATATTGAGGGTAAGAACCTGCAGTAAATCAGGCATAAACATACGATTAAAACTAAACCAAGCGTCAAACCGATCGAAAGAGGAATGAAAAAAATGGAATAGAAGCAAAAATTATGATAATCAGAAAGGAAACATTTTATGCCACAAAATTCTGAACTGAATGAACAAATAACAAAGTAAGAAAGAGTAATGGGATTAACCCAACAACACTACAAAGCGAAGATTTGTCATAGTTTAGCACTACCTAAAAACGGTTACCGCGGGAGGCAGTACAGTATTCATCATCATCAATGGCGCAACAATCAGTATCCGGTCTTGGCTTGCCTTAATAAGCAACTTGAGATGTTCCGGTTTTACCAAATTGCCCTCATGCTGACAAATGAAACCTCTAGTTAGATACCAATTGATTCGGACTCGACATTGAGAAATGTAGGAGATCCTTGAATTAATTATGATTCCGAAACCTGAAAAACCATGCTATAAAACACACATCACATAGACCAATATCGCCGCTGCCTGCCGAATATTTCCAAATTTCTAAGCTCCAAAACATGGTAAAACAGCGAATAAAGCAGCAAATAAACCTTCGAAAATAAACACAGGACAACATATGGGATCCCTCGATCATCGCTCGATTGAATGAAGCCCATATGAAGTTCTTTATTTATTTTCGATTCTATGCTCGCAATCCCACTATATTTGGAAGCTTAGGAAGCTTTTGCTAAAGAAGGTTAACCATCCATCACAATATCTTGTTCTGAATCACCAATCTGCCCTCTGGAACCAACACTATATGATTTATCACTTTCATTGAATTGCTGATACTATCGCAGGTCTAGTAGAAGGAAAGAAATATTTTTAGGTAGTGTCCAGGCTCCTGATAAAGTGTGTGTGATGCAAAGGATCGAATTATAAGTTCAAAATGCTAAGCCAATGGAAGAAGTTCCCTCTTGCAAGATATCACACTACACAAGGCAAGAAAGGGTTGCCAAAATACTTTATATGCGGTAACCCAACAAAAATGGTTACCCTAAAATAAAGCGTGTTCTGTTAACCAAAAAGGCACTCTTCGCTTAACGATAATTTCGAATGTTCCTTCCTCCTTAATATTGAAACATAATATATTAGGATTATGCATATCTGAACGATACTTTAGGATCAAGTAGGAAGACGCCTATTGTAAGCTAAAGAAGATTTAAACAGGTGTATCACAGGGCTGTATTTGGGCACCACTCGTCTGCCTTTTGCATACTAGGGCTTCCCTACAGTCATTGCTATATTTGATGATAAAGCTAAAAGCAAAAGTACCGAATTCACCCAGGAAAAGTTTGAAAACAAACCAGTTCTGTCAGCTAACGCATGACCGTTGATGTAAAACTCAGCAGGAAACTCCATGTCAAGAAAAAACGAGCAGCAAAGTACTTCTGGTCAACTTCGATGCTCCTTGGTACTCTCTAAGCAGTAACACACCAAAAACTTAGATGGAGTGGTTGAATGATGTATGTTTAGTACTTCCGATTAGTCCCCTTATTGGGAATGCAGAAAAATAGAAAACGCCAGAGCTAGATACCAAATATTACCTGATTTACCACTTGCTCCTTGCACAAAACAAGCTACAAAGAGGAAATCAACACGGAGGGTTTCAAATCATAAATCGCTACTAAAGATTTTTAATCCAGAATACCCTGCATTTCAAATAACTATGAAAGTAAGGTCCTTGCTGATTTAATGACGCTGGAAGACATCTGTTTTTCTTCAATTCCTTTTGCTTTTTATTACTTTAGTTTTCAAAGAGGTTCTTCTTTGATTTTAAACACTTCTATCGTACAATGCGACACCACTCACGACTATCTCAGTTCACAAATTAATTTCTATAACCAATTCCACCAATGTATCGGCATTGAAAAGCCAAGCAGAAGTGGGTCTTTTTCAGCAAAAATAATGGGCGTTCAAACTTGATGTCACTATCAGAAGAGTGCATTAGCTTTCGACCTACAATTGCTGGCTAACTTATCAGTCGCAGAGGTTCTAAAGAGACAACGCCCTATAGCTCTGCCATAGATAGAGAAGGAAAAGGGCGTAGAATGTTTTTCTTGATCAGATGATGTGTTGATAGGGAAACAAATTATACTTTTTCATAAACATAATTTTGTTTGAATTTCCATAGCTTTGGATTCACTTCAAATGAACTCATATGGAGCGCTCGCAAATTTTATTACCCAATGATCGAAATATCTACTGCAGACCAGATTTATCTTATCTTCAATGCAGCCACTTTTGCGTATAACACTACTACCACCTCAGCAGAGCTAAACTTACATTTTTCCAAACTCTCGTTGCAGCATTTCAATGCCTCATCGTACGAATTGGTATCCAAATGTTGCTGTGCTTCCTCGTTCAACTCGCGAACTCGAACCTCATTCGGATAAAGTTTATCTATTAGTCGTCTAACAAGGACATCCGGTTTAGGCAGATGATTCGCAGAAGGGGATGCCGGCCCCGAACAGCACGCATTATTCGCATCTGCCGTTAAATCACTTGCGCTACTGTACACCCGCGTACTATATTGATCACAACTGGACACTCTACCGCACTGCGAAAGGCTACCGCTACCACCCCATTTCGTGTTGCACATTATACAATGGGACGAGTTCCCGTAACACTCGCGACAGAAAGTATATCCGCAGATGTCGGTTATAGGACATATTGGAATTTCTTCACACTTCGGACACAGCATTGGGTCCACGATCAGCGACTTGGTTGCATATTGTGGCAACTGTGGGGTAGAAGACACGATGGTTGAACTGGCGAAACTCGCATTTTGCTCATTATGGGACATTACACTTTCAATAAGGGCCGCACTGAGGCGTTTTAACTGATCGAGGGGTGGAGGAGCACCTAAGCAGTTGGCCACAAATGCATATGCGTCGAACGCTTCAGCAAGGCGCCCATTGTGGGCAAGTGAGTCTCCATATAAAGGATAGGGGTCCACAGAAGGCCTCTGTGTCCCATTCCGCTCTGTATATGACTCAATATGGGAAAAATTAGAGCTGGAAATCGTTGATGATGGACTGGAACGGGATGAATACGATTTCAGTTTCACTACTTTTGACATTTTTGTTTCACTTTCGAAAGAACGTAACGCGAACTATCAGATTTTCGCATAGGTGACGACAAGTTCTATTTATTGCCGATAACTTTTAATTACTGCACACTCTAACGAAAACCAAACACATGAACTTTACCGTGCAGACTTCTTGCTAACACATTGGTGGAGATAAAAAACTCCTGCACAATTAATATCAAATTCGATATTTCGCCAAGCACTGAATATTATCTAATGTCGGTTATGTAATTTTCCGCAATTTTCGAGATTCAGGGAGCACACATTAGACAAGTATCAGACGCACATCACACATTTGATTTGTGTCACATCAAACGGGTGTATTTTTGATATGACTCAATAGGAAGTGGGAGCCGCAGAGAAAGAGGGTGGCAATGTAGAGAAATCACGCGATATTCCGGGGGAGGAACGCCCGGCAAAAGAGGAAGCGTAATGAATATCTAAATTGAGTGCGAAGGATCAGGGCTCGCACCTAACCAGTCGACCACTCGCTCGCGGCGTCTGTTAGCTTCCCCTCAGTGTTTATGTAATATTCCGAAATATATTCTGTAACTGCTCGATTTCATCCATGTAATCACTGCAAACCAAGCAATATATGTTTTGTAACGACGATTGTTCGAAAACTCTCACGACTGTTATGAACTGGCTGCAAAACGTGGAATCACTTGCACCGTGTAACGCATTTCTGCGTGAAAGCTCGGCAACAATATTGTCCACACGAAAGCCGCCCGTGAAATCACGTTGCACTGCTGCAACTCTGAACCCAAGCCGCCGCGTAATCGCGGCAAATTAGCTCAAGGGAAAAGCTGAAACACAAATCGTTGGGTCACCAAAAAACTGTTGGATAATCACGACTCATCATAACGCGCTTATGTAACACGCGCGCACTTTGGTGTTTTCGAGCCCGCGAAAAACGCGTTTCCTAACTGAACGCTGGTGCGTCCTCGGCGGCCGAGGCGTCTGGGTCTCGTCTTGAGTTTATTTCCGTTCTAATTGCACTTGTTTTCCCGCAGAGTTTTCCTTTTCCAAGAACGTGTTTGCCTGGTTGGTGTCGTAACACGTTGCCCCACTCAGAACGAAGCTGTTATAAAAGCGAATCACGTAACTCCGAATCTTGGTGCGTTGGATGTGAGGCGATTTTCACGGTGTATCCTGAACTCGAAACCAAATTTTCAAACTACGGTTGGCTTTGATCACGGAGCGGTACGCGGCGCACGCTTTCCGAGGTTTCCGGTACTGAATTTGCAGCACTACTCCACCGCTACCGCCAAAACTAATAGTACGCTTGAACTTGTGTATTCCTACGTGGAATCCAACCGTACACACTCGTTCGTGGCAAACGAATGTATGGAATTGAAGATAAAGTACTTTGTTGTGCGGCGTAATAGTCCCCTCAAGAGCTTCGAACGCTCCACACAGTTTGTTGTACGTGAACTTGTGGAGACTGCTCCCCACTTGTGCTTTCCGATTGTTCTCTTAGCCATCTTGTCGGGCGTAGATACTGCACATCTGAAAGATTTCTCTTCAGTCACCGTCTGAACAGTGCCCCAGCACACCCAACTCAGCCCCATCTGGCTCCCCATTACAAGCTGATGTTCACGTAACAGCCGGCCTTGTGTCTTAGTCGGCCGGTTATGCAAAAGCTTGCTCCATGCGCCCAATGTGGGGCATTACAGCATGCGTGTGCCTGCACCGTTTTCGGAGGTTTTGGAACGTGGAAGCCCAGAAATGGCGGAATCTAGACGCTAGACGCGGTATCTCTAGGCAGTAGAACGTGGACGCTAGTGGAGACTTGTTGCGCAAGCATTCACTTTTCGATTCTCCTTTCAATTCATGGGTTCACACACTTAGCTGCGATGTTCCGACTTAATTTCTCGTACAGTATGGCACTTGGAACTGGAATAGAATCGGTTACGTAATGCGTGCTATCACGCATAAGGGGCGGGTGAGGTGAGGCGAGGTGGCAACCGTTTACCGTAGATATAGCTGCTCGGTGACTTTGCGTCTTCAGTAAGGAGCTTTCATTGCTTTGTATGCTATTTATCTAAAGGATATTTGTGTTATTAAGAAATATTGTGAGCCATTTAGTCTAGAGAAATGAGTTTAGTGAAGACTCGTATCTGCACTCACGCCAGTGTGCCTTATGATGTTTCACTTGGTCGTGTAAGTCAACATTCAGAGTTTGCAGCCAATTCATTATATGAACCCTTGGTTAAATATGGTTTGTTTGGCTTGCATACCGTTAATACTGAACTATGATATTAGCTCAATTCTTTGAGTAAGCATTACCCATACATTATACGCATTTATCATCGCAAATTAAACTGAAATAAACTTAAAGTAAACAAAGCAACAGATTGTAAACATCACTTTCTATGCACATATGCTGCAATAGATGAATAAATGGTACTCGTAGAAGGAAGCAGTTGACAATGTTCAATCAGATTTGTTTTACGGTCATGAATGTTCGGAATTCGGAAGGTGGAAATTCAATGCCATATAGTAAATGATAAATGACAGTGGCACTTCATTGGGGACTTTACATACAATGACCACCACGTCATAACTATTGATATCGGGCAATATGCAAAAATAAATTGACTTCAGAAGACTGCTGCAAGATGGACAAACTTATGAAATAAAATACAAGGAGCCACTGACTATAAAGTTTTACAGATCGGCGAAAAAATACAGCGAGCAGATGATGCGTCCATACCAAGATGTATTCATGCCGGTCATGCCGAAAAGCCAGCCTCAATGTCAGTAGACGCAGTGAGAGAAACTGAAACCGCTCTGGATACCATCAGATGCATAAGCGCTATAATGAATTACGGAAAAATTGCAGTTGGCTATCGACTGTGTAAGGAAGCTGAAGTGGGACGCCTCTAAAACAATAACGTCAAAAGAGAAATGAAAATATTTTCCCCCGATTGCTGCCCCTAACCTACCACATGCAATAGTAACGATTCTTTTCACTTCTCATTGACGAGGTAGACACTGAAGCTCCAAAATTAAATGAAAAGAAGGTCCTCTAGCTACGCTAAAAATAGCCGAAAATGCTTTATTGGCTTGCATTGAATGAAACAGTACTAAATTCCTTTTTCCGAGGCATTTCATCATAATCATCAACATCGCAACAACGCACTAACCTGCCTTAGTAAGGAACTCCCGACACCACGGTTTTGCACCGAGGTCCACCAGCTCGTTATCCCTAAGAGCTGTCTAGCGTCCTGACCTACGCCATTGCTCCACTTCAGGCAGGATCTGCCTTGCCTATCATAGATATTGTCCTTACAGACTCTTCGGGCTGGATCATCCTCATTCATACGAGTGACTCGCCCACCGCAACCTGTTGAGTCAGTTTTTATCCAGAACCAGAAGTTCGTCGTGACGCTCATCGATTTCGTCGTTATGTATTCTCTGGAATCGTCCATCCTCATGTAGGGTGCCAAAAATTGTTCAGAGGATTCTTTTCTAGAACGCGGCCAAGAGTTCGCAATTTTTTTTATAGGAACTCAGGTCTCCGTGGCATACATAAAAACTAGTAAGATCATAGTCTTGTACAGTGAAAGCTTTGACTCTATGGTGAGACGTTTCGAGCGAAATAGGCTCTATTGGCTTCCAACAATCATGGGCGGATTTCATCGTCATAACTGTTATCGGTTGTGAATGGGATAGGGGAATTTTCAACGGCCTCAAAGTTGTACTGTCCTATCTTTATTGTTTTCGTTTGACCAGTGTGATTCGATGTTGTTCATTCTTTGGTTTTTGACGCCAATATTGCCACCATGTACCGAGGCATTTATCGCATTTCTTAGTTCACTACCAAGCCAAACAAACCTTGGAGGGAACCTTCTTCTAACCAGCTGATATGCCTTCTAAATAATACTGGCAGATTATTAGAAAGGATATTGCCAAAAAGATAAGATAAAGAACCGAAATAGTAAGGGTCCTTCCTAGGCCTCTCTTATGGGTAATTATTTATAGCAGAATACTGACGCTAAATCTCTCCCTACATGTGGTGCCTCCATACTTGTCGTGGATGATATCCTCAAAGAGGTCGAAATTTACGCGAATGAAGCAATTTATAATACTAAGTCCTGGTTGCAGGGCACTGGCCTATCACTCGCAGAATATAAAACGGTCGTAGTACTTACCACGAAGCGGAGAAAATGCACATCAATAAAGGTTAGAATTGAAATCCAAGTCAAATATTCCCAGTCTGCGCTCAAGTGTTAAGGCGTAATGATCGATCGGAGATTTGATTTCAAATTGCATGTGGAGTGTGTAGACTATATTCGGACCCAGATAGTCTAACAAAGAGAAGAAAATTGTGAGCTGCATATCGGCTTAGTCCATTCAGTACTTGCAACATTTACCAAAAAATATCTAGCGAAACCCAAGTTTAGAAGATGAAGTCAAGAACCAAGGAACAAATTCAGAAATTGATGTATTTCTATCCGACACATCAAAAATTGTAATGGCAGCCAGAAAAAGCTACTCTGGAAACATAACGAAGGTTGGACCCCACGTTGGGCGCCATTTTGCAATTATTGTATGAATAAGAAATGCTCAAAATGACTATTCCAAGAACCTAAAGAAAAATGAGAAAGTCGACTGTGCAGGTCCTGTAGCATCGAAGTGCCCTTCCATTGAAGTATCCTCCCGACACGCGCTTGTACGTGTGTGTGCACGCCAGACTAAAGGCTTTTTGATAATTTAATAACTCGCCAGTCATTGACAATAATTGCACGTGTGGTCAATTTTGCCTCGACTCATCAATCGATATGGGACCCAGAGTCGGGACCCTCTTATTAATCGGGATGACAACTTCTTTTTCCAGTGCACCCATTGCATCAACATGCCTGCTTCACGCCTGTTCGACGGCAACGAGCGCCGCAACATCATCTGCATAATCGACCAGGCGCGATTTTTCAGACATGTCGAATCTAAACAAGCTATCAAAGGAAGCGTTCCTGCGGTACCCCCGATGACCTCCATCCTCGTCTGACCCTCTGTCTCTCAGATAATCCCTCAATATCCACAAGAGATAGGTCGGCACGTGGAAGTATTGGCTAGAGTTCCTTGAATGTCTTTCTCACGGAATTTAAGTCATTTCTGCCTTCAAGCGTTACGAGGAGCACCACCCGTCGAAATCGACTTTGTGCTTCCGCTCAATGAACGGCATCTGCGACTTGCGTGACAGCATTAGCTGTGAATCTCCGTGCTCTAAAGCCAAACTATCGTGGGCACAAATCTACGGCAGAATGTATCACTTCAGCGAGTCTGCTTCTGACGAGCTTTTCGAGGACTTTCCCGCTAGTGTCAAGCATACAAAGTGTTTGTTTGTATACCTCTGTCGGAATATCTTCAAATCCTGGATCAAATCCATAGAGAAGACTGCCTCTACCAGCTCTTTCATAGGGAAAAGTGCGCGGCTGTCAACATTCCGTACGCGATGTGGAGGGAATAGTGCCTGAGTTACCACTTTGTAACAGAACCCTCCACGCCGAACGGGTCCAGACAGCACCGAGCTTGCTCCTCTTTATTACGCTGCGGAGTCCCGTTTTGACTGATCTGTACTCTGTCATTGCAGTACATGCCTCCTCCCAGTCATTTAATCGTTTTGTTACGCAGTGCAGTGTGTGACACTCCTTCCCAAGCTCTGAAATTTCCGCCGTTCACCAATACAAAGAAGGCTTGAAAATTCTCGATGCTCTCCTGGTTATAGAAGCTTCACACTGTGCTGTTATTAGGTTCATACTGAATTTACGGCAGTGTCAGCTGCAGTGCCACAAAACGCAGGACTGCATTTTAGCGTAGCCCCACTTGCTCCATAGAAAGATTGCCGGGGTAGTGCACGCCAAGAGGTTGTTTCAATCACTTCGAAAGCGATGTATTGATGGAGAATTGGTTTTCCTCTGGAGCCTGGGTGAGACATTCAAGTACCCTCGCATTGAAGTCAATCCCGGCCAATGTTCGCCCCTTTGAGCTCAAGATAGCGTCCTCCAAAGCATCATGACTGCGTCCGACATCTTCTCATTCAGTGTTAAATAGACACTAAAAAATGTTAAACATAAACACAGAATCCAGACAAAGCCGTCCTCTCGGCCTTGGGCAGGAACCCTAAGGTGAGTGCTATACAGAACCCGATAGCAGCCGAACCTGACATGTTGGGGTGCCATGAAACTGATCCTTGTTTCGGTACTGTTCCCTGAACACTAGATCAGCTTTGCATAGAACACAACTGTCCTTTTTGACGGCGCCGATAATCTAAACATCGGCAACATTTCAATCAATTCAGATTTTGCTGCTGTTAAGGAGCTTTCTCTTGTACTTGCACTACCGTGACTTTTTGGCCTCGGAATTCTGAGAGGCAGTCAAGCTCTTGGGTTTCCAGATAGCACGTGGGAGACTGGTTCTCAGAAAATGAATTTTTCTTTTGTTTACTTCAGCACCCTTCTTTTACCGAATAGAAGACACTTCCGCTCCCTTATCTTCAGGCTTGGTCCTATAACGGATTTCGCTGAGGACTGCTACAAGGGTTTTACCTTCCGTCGACTTAATAAGCAGAACCGGCCATCTAGTCCTCCTTCGTCTCCCTATCTTTTCTTTTGGTGCTCCAACCTTCTGGTCCGTTTTAATTTTAGACAAAAGTTTTTCTGACGACGCGGCGTGTTAATACCTCTTGTCCCTCTGTACCTTCTTTTGAGATCTTGGAGAATACCTGAATGAAGTCTCCTTTAGATGTCCCTTCATCCTTTCGTTTTTTCCCCAGTTCGCTCTGCAACGGGCTGTCTGCGAATCATTTGGCGCTTGCAGTGTTCTCACCGGGTGGCGTGGTTGCTTCTCCAATTCGCGCAACTTCTCTTGCTCTTCATGTTCCCCTATAGACCGAAATTTGATCCACGAGTTCCTTCAGCTTTATCAGCCTATTTTTCACTCCTTTGCAGACGTTTTTCTGGAAGAACATCGCAGACCACATGCGCTTCACAACTGCCGCGCATTTTTTGATAAGCCTTCGCACTGCGGCTTTCGCAAGAGCAGTTAGCTTAGATTCGAAGTAATCTGGTTAATTTCAGAAGTTTCACTGTGAATATTTCCGCAACCGCAGCACTGAGTGGTACCGTCCCAGGCGTCGCATCATGTTGCCTGTCTTCTTCTTTACTTGCGCATCCCAATGTCTCGTCGGATAGTTCAGCCCTAGCTATGTCCTTCGTTGAGCGCAACGACAGCGCATTTTCGCAATGCGCCCAAACGCAGGCAACTGTTTCTCCATTCCCACTGTCTCCTCAGTTATGTCGTTTTTATTCTCCATTGAAGTTTTTACCAGCACGTGCAAGGGAGCGGGCCGCAATAGTCAGGAACGGGTATACCCTCGGGGGCAAAGCCCCTAGTCCACATTCTTGAGGCCTGGCCTATGCTTAACTAATCGCGGATCTCACGGACGGATCGGGATCGAAATTCGTGAAAACACCGTCTACTAATACCGGTTCAATGCACACTAGAACACCAGGGTCTCGAAGAAGTCTCGATGTGTATCAGTCATTAGTAGTTCGCTCTTCACCGAGAAACTTTCTCGACTAGGACGCAGATATAATGTCATCTAGGGGGTCAGAACTACTTGCTCGCGTACATCGGGGACGCCACTTTTTGTATCGTAAGCAACCTGTTAAGGCTCCCAGACGGCTCCTGCTTTTTTCTCACGAGATTGCCACCATTTAATGCGCGGTGGGCCAGTGCGTTTTTCACGCTGTTTTATTGATAACTTGATACATAAGACAGCAATTAACGGCCAATGTTGAGGTGTGATGATCTCACAGGAAACGATTGCAGTCAGTGCCGGGGCCGTCTTACAAGGATATAGTTCATTTGCATTTTACTTTCCTCCCTATAAAATGTAGGAAGATGAGACAACCATTTGACTAACCATGTATTCACAAGTACAATGTTGTGAGTCGCCCTGAAAAATATTATTAGGTTGTTGGACATGAAATGGCCGATTTGAAATGACTGTAAAGCTTGCAAACATTTATTTATTTAATCAAAATAGGTGCCAGTCGATTCGAAACACTTCACCCAGCGAGATACAAGAGCATGTATGCCAGTTTCGTAGAAGGCCAATTTTCGGTTGTTGATAAACTCGCCGTAATTTTGATGGCCTTTTCATTCCGAAATTGTTTTTCCGCCAACATATGATCCAAATGCTTAAGAAAGTGGCAGTCGGTTGGTGAAAGGTCCGGTGAATATGGCGGATGAGGCAGAGTCTCATACTACAATTCGTTTAACTTTTGAACCGTTGTTCTGGATACATGGGGTCGTGCATTGTCGTGAAGGAGTATCACACCATCTCGGTTGACTAAATTTTTGGTGTATTTCCTCGAGTTGGGCACAGTATTTCTGTGTCGTTTCTCCAGGTGCCAGAAAAGGATAGTGGATAACTCCAGCTGTAGACCACCAAACAGTCACCATTACCTTCTTTCGTGGCTCATCAGCATTTGGCCATTGTGCTGAGCGGGGACGATTGTCATCACATGCCACTATTCTGTGCAAAAAGGAATCGCTTCTGTTGCGAGAGAGCAGAGAGCTGCAAATTTCCATGTTTTGCTCCGTAAGGGCATGGGGAACTCATTTGTCAAGCTTTTTCGCCTTTCCAAGTTGTTGAAAGTGCCGGGAAACTGTCAAATAGTGTACGCCCAGTTTCTCTGCAATATCTCACACAAACTGACGTGTGTCACATTCGACTAGCAGACGCAGCTTGTCGTTGTCAATCGATGGTCCTGGATGTCCACGTGACTCAATTTGAGGGTTTACGTTGCCTGACCGGAATTTTTCGAACCACTACCATGTGGTTCGTTCGCTTACCGTATCAGCTCCAAATGCGCTGTTAATGTTCCTGGTCGCCTCACTGCTTTATAACCGAGTTTGAACTCATACAGAAAAAGTATACGTTCTTGGCTCTTTTCCATCCTTTTTTTTTATTTACTGTTATCACAACAATGGTCAAAACTGAAACGACTCCTTGATTAAATGTAGGAGCATTTATACGTCATTATCCGACACGAACAGCGCCAAATGCTGGTGATTTGATATAGCAAAATCGCAGCTAACTTCACTTGATTGCCAAATCGGCCATTTCATGTGTAACAACTTAATAGTTTTTTGGAGGGTCAAATTACAAACATTTACCAATGAAACCAAACTGCTAAGAGAGCGATTGAGAGCCGAAAATAGTTGGATACAAAAAAGAATCAGAACAATATGTTATGAACATATCTATTCTGCATATATAATTAAAAAAAAAAAATGTATAAATAAATTCACTCAAATCGTTTCATTGTTTCATTCAGTTCACATTGAGTAAATGTCTCTTGTTAGAACCCCGTCTATCTTCGAAGTCGTCAGGAGTCCACTGACCTTTTGTTTATGCGCAACCAAGAATTTTACGTATGTAGTACACAGTTGTCCACGAAAAGCATATCCGCAACTATTGATATGATGGTTTAAACCCAAGTACTAATTTTCATATTATTAGCAGAATTTTCGCACGCTCGCAAATTACTCACTCAACGGTAACAAATTTACACCAAAATCCGTTCAATGGCCCACCGACATGATTTTACGTTTTAATTCCTCATACAGTGTTGGGTGAAGCATAGCATCGTCTTTCAGCTATTCACGTATTCATAATTTAATCTTGCCATAGACAGACGGTTCAGCTTCACGAGTACCGCAGATAATAATAACTTAAGTAATAACTTCATAGGAAAAAAAATATCTCAGGCTGCGAACGTATCACAAGCTCAATTGAATGTTTCGCTCAACGATTGAAATAGAATAGATTCATGAATAAAGAATGCACCGAAATGACCGACTACGTGCCGCAAGTGGCGTGCATTCTTAGAAGCTAAACTGCAAACCTTCGAACTTACTCGTCTATGAACAAGCGTGTCTTTCGCTAAGTGAGCCATCTTTTTTTAGACGGATGACACGGCGGGAACTACTTCTGTGATTTATCTATACACTTGCCACGTGGGCTATTGTTAGAAAGAATGAGGTGCCAGACACGTGGAATGTATTCCCTAGTATTAATTATCAGACGTGTGGGCGGTGGTTAATTTCTAGCACAGAAGTCGCAAACGTCCTTGAGTATATTTTCAAGTTCAGAGAAGTGGGTTATCAAAATTTGTACATATGTATATATAGAACTGGCTAATTCCAAGGGAAGTGTGAATCTTATAAAATGTATGTATTTATATCTAATTTATTTTCAAGGGATTATACTATCGATGAATTCCCCAACAAGATGAACGCAACTAAAAGTCAGAGAATTCTACTATAAACAATTTAGGTAATTCATAGAATATATATGCTTCAAACAAAACATTGAATTGAGATATGAATCGATATTAGGACCTGCATTAAGATGCCAATGATAATTGTAATAAATTACTTCATAAATCCAAAGCTTTGAGGAGCACCGAAATGAAAGAAAGTTAGGCATTTATAAAGAGAATGTACATATATTCTCAGGAAAATGGACTTTGGTTTTCGCATTTAGCAACAAATTAGTGAATTAGTGGATGTATTGTTATTATTACGTTCTCTGTAGGGGACGAGCACCATTGCATTCCCTGTTCGGCGTAGAAGAAATGATAGAAATAATTATTCCTTGAAGTATGAGTTTATTCTCCGATCCTAAGTTTTGTAAGGAGTAAAATTTCGTTAAAATCCGTTTAGTTTGTTTATCTTTATCTGAATTTTCCTCACAAACAGCTGGATCGATATTCGAAATGAAATTTGATGGACATGCGGAAACTGTGAAATCTCGGGAATACACTGAGGACCATAGGGGAGGGGAGTCTGCCATTTTTCCTATCCCAAATTTACCCCAAGTTTGCTTTCTTAAATAAATATTAATAGCATAGAAAAATGTGAAATAATGCACCTATATAAAAACCAAGCTTCAAATTACATCTTATTCCGAAATCTATTGAAATAAATTTATTACTACTTTATTTCTAAATTCTTTTATTTGACCGGAAACATAAATACCAACAGGGTAGGGAGACTCGCCGTAGTACCAAACCCTATCTCACATCTACGTGGTGATCGCTGGGAGTTCTTTCTTAATGAAAAACACGGGACAAATTGTACCAGCTGACCCTCTAGGTTTAGGGTTGAGTAGGGCTGACAACCCTACACGGAAAACCGATGTTACGAAGCCACAGAAGGAGCATTTTCTAGTTGAATGTACGCTCCCTGTACAGAGAAGGACCTGCCTAGTAGCTAGCCGATACCCTGTCCCAATATAAGGCTGACATAACAGCGTTGCAAGAGATGTGCTGGACAGGGACCGGTTTCCTGGAGAAGAGGCGCTGCGCCATAAATCAAATAAATATTCTCAGTAAAACAAAAATAAATTAAATAAAGTATAGTGGGAGTTTTTCCACTATGCCGAATCTTACCTGATCTCTTCTATTGACAGGTCCCGCGACAGGCCGACCAAGAAAATGCATACAATGTCACTACAAACAAGACGATCGAATAGAGTAATATGCCTTGGAAATATGCTATGGCAGGTCGGGTGCCGATCCTATTGAGAAATTGGCAAGGGTTCTTGACGCATGCACAGCGTCAGGACGTAAGTAAGTTAGTCCGAACTAAACAAACATGTGTATACATGCTAAATGTCGGCACCCTCACTAGAAATACTAAGGAACTCCCAAGAGCCTTTCAGGAAAGGCACATTGATATCTGCGCTCTGCAAGAAATCCGATGGTTTGGTTCCAAAGGCTGTGACATTGAACTCTTCTCTATTTTGGTAGCCCACACACTCACTATGGTGTTGGCATTGCCGTCTCAAAGGGTTTCCGTGATGCCACTGAAGAAGTCGAACGGTTCGATGATCGGCTGATGAAGCTCACCATTATATCAGCTGATCGCACTATCCACTTCTTCACCGCGCACGCATCACAGATAAATCGACCCGATGCCGAGAAACATGCTCTCTGGCAACTTCTCGATTAAAAGACTTGTCACGTGCCTACTGACAACTACATCGTCATTGCCGGCAGCCTTAATCTTCATATGGGTGAAAAGGCAAACAGTAAAGGGTGTCATGGGGAAAGAGGTTTTGAAGCGCGCAATGAGGGTGGCGAGGGTATAACCGATTTTGCGGACACCCATGACCTTGTACTTATGAATACATGCTGCATCAATCGATTGTCTCGCCTTTCTACATTTTATAGTGGGAACCATACAACGCAAATCGACTATATTCTCATAAAACGCCAACATTTTAGCATCGTCACTGATTGCAAAACCGTTCCATATAAAACCATCGCATTTCAACATCGACCGTTGATTGCCGTCCTGCGAATTAAGCCACCGATAAAACAGCGTGAGAAGCGCACTGGTCCGCGGCGCATTAAATGGTGGCGATTTCGTGAGAAGAAAGAAGAAATGATCTCATGCGATTACCAACCGTTAAGAATGTAGAAGATCCGTGGAACCAAATTAAAGACATGATTCGCAAAACAGCCACTGCAACCATCGAAGTCACCAAGCCAGGTAAGCGGTACATTAACCGAGATACTCGCCTATGGAATGACGCTTTGAAATAAAGGCGCGTGAATAGAAACGCCTCTACCACAAGTTTCTCGACGATAAAATGCTTGTCATTTGGCAAATTTATAAGAATGTCAACTGTCACCCTAGCGGATCATTACAAAAATCTTTACGATAAACTGGACACTCAGGATGGCGAGAGAAATCGACTTGCCAAAAGCCGAAATGAACGCACACAAGATATCGAAAACTTCTGTTGCATTAATGACAGGAACGGAACTTTACTCAGTGACTGTCCAGCCACGACGGATAGATGACAAGAATACTTCGAGCAGATTTGAACTGAAGAATTTGCTCATTCTCCACCTCCACAATCATTCCCTACATTTGGACCAATTCCACCTGTCCGCTCAATTGGTGCTCAGAAGTGGCGGTGAGGAAGACGGGGCGGCAACCCTGTCGGCCAAACCAAAACCAAGTGGCCGAGGAGAACCTCCATAATGGTGGAACCAGGAGACGCTGTATCACTTTGGCTTGCCGGCCGTGGTGCAGTAGGCGAATGCCCCAAAGGCCTAATCAGGGCAATCAGACCCGAGTCTGGACGGGGACTCATCTGAAGCAGCAATTGGTCACGAAACCTTACCAGGGGTATACTGGTATCATGGGAACCGGGATAGCCCCTGGACTCTCATACTTCGGGTGAACTCCCGTTGTATGTGAGTACAGCTCGGTTGTTTGCGGTAGGCCCCCTAGTGGAAACTTTATGGGGGTTGTGGTTATGCTCAAGCGAGAAGAGACCTTTGGGCCTCGGCGCGGTGTTGCGTTTCAACACGGGTGCCGTACTCCTTAGTTCGGTAGAGATTTAGGTAGGTCTTGCATCCACCAGTATGAATGCTAAGCCATGCACTTGGTATAGACTGGTACCATTGTTGCTTGTCACAGCGGGGCACTAATTGTGGTCACAAAATCAATCCGTGTCTTAAGAAGACCGTGGGATTAAGTCTTCCAAGCAGGTGCACACGTAAAATCCTCAAGGACTCACTGTAAGCACAACTGAAATCGAGGAGGCAATAAGACGAATGAAATCGGCGAAAGCCACAGGACCTGACGACATCGCATCTGAGCTCGTGAAAATGAAAAGCTTGGACCCAACACTGTGGCTCAGTGAATTCTTTAATGAGGTTATTCGGGACTGGCAAGAAAGTACTACAGCTCCAATATGAGAAAAGAAAGATAGTCCAGCAGAATGTTCGAATTACCGTCCGATCCGGTTACTTTCCCATACCATGGCTGAACATATCCACTATTCGCAACACACTTATAAGGTGGTCGTCAGTACCAGCGTACAGGTTGGTCTCATCTAAGTGCATCAAGGGTGTCAGCTCATACCTAGCACGTAGCCGTATTTTTTTGCAAAGCCACACCTTCTAACATCATCCAGTAAGTTTCAAAGGGAGTTAAGCATCAAACTATGGTTGCCGCCAGAAACTTTATTATTTTGGGATCAATGCGATGCAGACGTAGGACATCAATTAGCTAGGAACGCTGTCGAGTGCCTTGGAATAATTAATATAGCAACTGAAGAGGTTTCTTTGGCCTCTAATTGCTTATCCTACAACTACCGAGTCGATAATGAGTTGCTCTTTGCAACCTCTTGAACCGACTCGGCAGCCCTTCTGCTCCTCGGGCAGAATATTGTTGGTCTCGAGGTGCTCATTGACCCTTCAACCAATTTGTAGAGGGTTGGTAATCAAGTAATCGGTCTTTTGTCCGCGGGATCGTGCATCATGCCCTTTTTAAGAACAAGGTTTTTGCATTCTAGACACGTCTGGAGTAACTTTCGACATGCCGTCGTAAACGAAAGTTTTTGCTTTAGTGTGTCCAGAATTTCAACCATTTCCATGGTGGATCTCTTTGGTCCTTCAAACCAATTACGTGAAAGCAAATCTTCTGAC
This sequence comes from Hermetia illucens, assembly GCF_905115235.1. Classification (NCBI taxonomy): domain Eukaryota; kingdom Metazoa; phylum Arthropoda; class Insecta; order Diptera; family Stratiomyidae; genus Hermetia; species Hermetia illucens. Next base: position 128,473,582 of record NC_051850.1, on the reverse strand, counting down.
CCTGCAATCTGACAGCTGTAACTACACCACAATACACAAGTGATAGCATTTGAGCAGCGACATATCAGCACACCGTCGCGATGCAGTCACATTATTGATTTGAGATAGAATTCGCGGAGTTGCTGAAGATGTAAAGAGCTTGGGAAAATGTGATCTAGGCAAAGGATCCATTTCCGAGAATTCTGTATACGCTCTTTGGAATTCGTACCGAGCCTCAGCGGAGACTTCAGCTGGATGGTGAAGAAGAGTGCTTCCGCGAGTACTGAAACTGTTGCCTGCAGTGCGGCGTGGTGTTGTTGATGCCGTTGTTTTTACCCCATCGATTCTTGATCACCAGTTTCGGTGATGGCCTAATGTCGAACACGCTCTCTGATGATGGCTGGGATCTGAAGATTGGTCCGAAACAGTAGTAGCAGGTGGAGCAATGCTCCTGGTCATCGCGACACCTAGACATCGAACCGGCCCACGATTAGCGGTTTCGACACCGTGCTGTTCAAGCACATGTCGATAGAACTCTTCGATGGGGGTTCAATATTTGTGGACGGACCTTCACACTCAATTTCGTTATTTTTTTAAGTTTTTAAGATTGGATCCCCTCTTGGTCGCCTCCGGTGACTCCGGAAGATCTTTTGACTACTGCCAATCCCATTTGTCATTACACTAGACTATCTAAATTCTGACTGTACTGTGGTAACACTGAAACAGAAAGGCATGCATCATACTGTAAAATAAGGTTGAAAATTCATAAAAATCATGTATACAAGGATAGCCTGATCACCTTCAAACCTAACTGTTTGATACTTAGTTCGAGCGGCAAGTAAGCCGAGGTTGTGGCAACTAGGAAAAAGAATATACGTTAAATTTAATAAGAGTTATCGCGGGAACTTCGGTTCAACTTTTCCATTGGATGGTCCAGTTGGAGTAAGCAGGGTCAACTACATAGTAACGGTTTCACATACAGAACAAAACTTGCATGCTCGGGAACCTGTCGCGAATTCATGATTAGATATTTAATTGTAATTATCAATATACAAGCTATGGGTGTCTAGCCTGCTTAACAACAGGTTCGAGCCGGGATTGAGATGTTGAATAAGCTCAAAATATTATATACTGAACGCAACAGAATTGATTACCGCACTCATGGCATTTGAATAGAATTTAAAATATTTTAATTAGATAATTATTCAGCAGAATATGCGTTTGTGACAATCAGACTTATGTATGGTCGCGTTATAAAATCAGCAACATCACTTTGTTTGTCAACATATTACGCAACAATGCTTTCAAAATTGCTAGATCTGTCTGAAAGAAAGGAAAACAAAACTAGTATTCTGTTCATAACAGTTTTGTCATGCATAATAGAACAAAACGTAACAACAGCTTCGCACATGGTTTTGATCACATTATCACTTCAGTCCCATTTACATGCCGTTTCCAACTCATCTTTAAATCGGAGCAAATCAGACAAATCTAGAGTTAAACAAAGTTAGGTAATCCTTACTTGAAATTCCTGTCCAGGGTGGAAAGCGAGGATTCTGTTTATAAAACGGTTCCGCATGTATTATCCATAGGAGTACCTCGGAAAGCACCTCCTGCTACTCGTATAAATGCATGCGGCAAATTCGAATATCGTATAATAGCTGTGGAAGCAAGATAAAGGCGGAGGGTTTCATTCAAGACCCACATGAAGTGATTTACCTACATTTGCCTCCTTGGACATATTAAATCATTTCATTATACAATCGCGTTTCTAGAAGATACTGTCCAATACGTCGCGGATGCTTATTCCACCGTCGTTGATATTTGATACGGTGGGTGCCGTTACGTGGCTGAGTTCTGCTGTTCTAAGCGAATGTGAATAATTTATGGGCTTAGAAATTGCAATTACCCATGTACGGAAACAAGGTTACACAATTCTCATATATTATATAAAAATATATTATGGCAACATATGCATAACAGCGACATTGAAAATTCGAAATTCAGATTTGTCTCGAAGTGTTTAACTGTTAAGAACGGATATTTAGTTCACCTGAATAGCTCGCAGTTATTTTACAAAATCCTCAGAGTATTTACCTTCTTTGACAAGAAATCTCATAAATTAGATACGTATGTACATAGCCAGTGGAAATTACCCAACCTAATCAGATAGAACGGACGGAGCCAGTAAACGTTCTTTAACTATTCATGCATTCACACCGAAGACTATAATGGTTGTGATTAATAGTCAAATATGAGAGCACATGCCCAGTTGATATACAGTAATTTCTGCTGCAAATAACACAGCATACCAGCAAATGACAGGCTGGAGTTTATTTTTGATCCCATAAATCTGTCAGTAATTATATGTTTCTGGTTTTCCACTTCACATTACATGTGGTAATGAAGTTTGTATAGTTGAAGAGTTACAGCCAATTGTTATTATTAATAGACTTTAATATTGATTAAAAGCACGTAGATCTAATCAAATTGATGTGGAATAAATCAGACTGACCTGATTCGACTGCAATGGTTTATAAACAACTGAAAAAGCACAACTCTTTTGTCTGTGCACTATCTGTCTGAATTTATTCCCAACATATTAAACGGAAAAGTGCGAAATAGATTCTTCTCCAAAAAAAGATTGAAGTTTTCGCGTAGAATTATCCAAACGACAAAGTATCTCAGCGATTATTGATAAAAAATACCTACATATTTATATACGGAGCGTTTAAGTAAAGCAATGATTTAAAACTAAAAATTCTTTTCCTTTTGCTGGAAAGATGCGAAAGTGAAAGGAAGAGGAAATCCTATTGAAAAGTTTGCACAAGGAGTAGAAATCGAAGACAGCACCATCCTTCACAGAAAAACACATGGAACTCCTGAACAACGGACTGCATTTCATCATCCGAGAACGAATAAACTCCCTACTACTGATCATCGACATAGAGGCGGAGATCAACGCATAATCCCCCATATTGGCCATACATAGAGAATAGAAGGAAATCAAAAGGACTACAATAGGAGGCGCCAACAACGAAAATAAGGTGGCAATGCCAATTACTTCCAGACACTTCTCTGGAATTAGAACTTTTAATTACCTTTATTTTCTAGGGAACTGATTTACTTCCTAAAAGTTAGCTAACAGCTAGAGGATTAAGTATGTCCAAATAGTTAGTGGAGGAATGTCAGAATATGGCTCATGATTTCAAGCAAGCTCTCCCAATCCCTTCATTTGATGGAGGAACTCGAGGAAGACGAAGTCTTGGTGTCCTTTCAACTCAAGACTCTTTTCCCGACTGTCCCGGTCAAAAAATTGATCGCTGTAGTATTGGATCGGCTATATCAACAACAAAATGATCCCCAGTGGAAATTTAAGGTAAAACAATATATAAGGCTGGTTCGATCCTGCGTGGAGGGAAACTACTTTCCCTTTAAGGGCGAGTATTGTAAGCAACTAAAAGGAGCCTTGATGTGCGACCCTCCTGAAGATAATAACGTCCTCTGTGCAAGTAACCGATATGACAGAGGCCGACAACCAAGTCGCTCAAAGTATATATTGAAGCGGACGTAGAAGTACTGAACATTAGACGGCTAATTGCATCGCTTCGCAAATATAAAATCTGCACATCGAGGTCGCTAAATCCGGAAAAGATATTCTGGACGATAAACATAGCAAACGAAGCGTCGATTATGGCGAAAGCGGAAAGCGTCGTACATTTGACAAAAACGAGGTAATATACAGCTCTGGTAACACATTACTCGTTCAGTTAGTCATCAGTTTTGTGTGAAACTTTTTTCTGGTGTTGGGAGGTGGAAAGGTTCAAAACCTGCCGTTGGCTCCTGCGTTATGTGACGGGGATTCCTCTCGTCCGATCCGCATCTACTGAGACGGCAGACTTAGGAATCTCTCGATTCTTAAACAAAATTTTAATTTAGCCTCGGCCGGCTTAGGTCTAAAATTTTTCGAGACGGGTTTGTGTCCATTATAATTCATACAAATGCCGTGTTTTTCAATTAATATATAAGGAAGCAAATACCACCTTGTAACCACTTCGGTCACGTTGCTCCCAGGACAGAGGTCGGTTCCTGCTACGTCGATTATGTCTCCTAGCTTAAAGGAAGGCTTTACGACATTCATCGATTTCGGAATTCCCCCAGAAGTTGGATATTCTTTTCTTGAATACAGTGCAACGTGGCATGGAAGCATCACATGCTTTTTATATTTTCTCAACAACCTGCATCACCTCTTCTCTGCGTTTCCCATCGGCATCGTGTCCTACAATAATATTGTTTCATTTTCTTATCGAATTCCTTGGATGTCCAGCCCGTCACTGCACTTTTCTCAGTATATTTTAATCTCCTCCTACGCTCTACCTGGAAGATATTAGTATATTCCTCGCTCACCCACCAACTCATATCCTTTACTTGCTTACTGTCGTTACGTTACATTTACTATCTGTCTATCACACGCATTTTTCTCTTGAACGGTTATAGTAATTGACAAAAAAAATTTGGTGGAAAGGTGGGAACTATAATACTCATACAGTGAGTTACGTCAAAGGGTTCTGTACATTTTTTCACCGAATAGACTCATGTGGGGAATCAAATGAAAGGTCCCGATTGGTGCTTTCCGAAGGCGGTCTTATTATTATTATTATTCTGTTAATGGGAAGTCGCACAGTCTCTCCCTGGGTTGCCCCAATTCTGGTAGGCTCGCCCAGTATATTTCTCTCAGCCATTCCTCTTAACTTTTTAGTGTCGCAGCCATGAATCCCTTCCCGATTCCACAGAAGGGTTCTGGGCCGTGTGTTTCCTTCTTGGCCAGTTCATCCGCTGTCTCATTGCCTTCCTACCCAACATGACCTGGAAACCAGAGTATCTAGACCTTATTATACGAGCAGAGCGAATTCAGTCTCTCAAGGGGAGTCCCTCAATCATTTAATCCCGGATTTGATACCAATTTCGGAAACTACATAATTTTTTTATAAGTGGACGCGTGATATTTCCAAATTTTCCATAATTAAGCCCATTCTTTTAAAAAGTCATTTGAAAGCTAACATAATGACGCAACTTTGCAAGTTTGTCAGTCTAAAGTACCGTTACAATAATTTATATTGGAATTTAGACGAAAACTCGATTTTGGAATTTTTTAAAAAGTTTTGATTGAAATTGAAAACATCTCCATTTATAAGAAATTTTTTATAGTTTCCAAAAACGGTGTAAAATCTGGGATTAAATGATTGAAGGAATGGGAAATTATTTGTTTTTCTTGGGGAAGTCAAGCTATCACCCAAGGTCACTATTTACGATAAACGCTATAACGGTAAAAATAGACTATCTGTTCCATCACTGAAATGGCACCCATGCAAAAAAAATCAAGCTCAAACGGTGCCTATGATCCTGGCAGACTGGTTTATCTCAAATCAAAAAATCAAATCAAATCATTTTAATCTATAGGTTAATCTTGTATATACCATTGAAAAGTTAGCGAAATCGAGTTTTGAGAAAAAAGCGCTTGAAAGTTCACATGTCCGCACTACGCGCTTAAACATTTTACTTTCCCGTTGCTATAACTTTCCAACGAATTCAAATTTTGGAAAATTGCTTTTCCATTATATTCTGCACATACTCTAGATTAGATTTATGTAAAACCAAAAAAAAGCTATCTTTGGAAGCCGTTATAGGGGATGATCCCTGAAGGATCTCAGGACTAACTTGAATTTTGTTTTATTTGCCATTCAAACTTATAGCAGATTGTGTTGAAGACCGATACTGACGCAGAAGCAAGAGTGTGGCATATCGACGTCGTAGTAGATCTGTCATATGGTCATGCTAGGAGAGAAATTGTCGTGAGATATATGGCATATGTATATAAAAATATGGTTAAATTATTATTATTATTCTTTGTAAAGTAACAAACGTTAAGCCGCAGGAGGTGGCACAAAGTTCTTAAAGTAAAAAGAAATGAAGTTGGACAGACTATGTCCTCTAGCTCGGTTGGTTTTCCTCATCCTGTTATCAGCATTGGGGCTCGAGTGGTTTCGCTCTGAGGTGAGTTCCGGTTCGGTTTTAGTTTTCACGTTTTCCGCTATTTGTGGGGCTGAGAAGACTTTTCGTTTTTCCTACGTAAATTCGGCTAATTCGCAAATGTAGTATTATAAGAGTGCGGTAAACGCCGCTGGTGTCTCCGCGCCCTCCGTGGCCGTAGTAGCAGTACGGGTGTCACCGTTTGGCGACGTAACCCGAAGACCTGGTTCCGACAATTAGAGGCGCAATTCGCATTCTCGGGCATCACTATTGATGCCACGCGAGTCAATCACGCGTTCGTCGCCGACGTCCTGAAGGAGTGTTGCTACTCAAAATTAAAGGATACCCTCATCAAGCGACTGTGGGCAAGTGAGTCAGCAAAGCTAAATCACTTGCTTAGGGAACCACCTCAGGCGACCGCTCTCCGGGCTACCTGCTGCGTCAAATGAAGCTGTTGGGCGGGAATAAGGTCGGAGATGACCTTCTTAAGTCGCTATGGTTGCAGCGTTAAGCGGCAACAGTAGCGGCTTTGCATTCAGAAGTTAGTTCCCGAAATCATCCGCGCGAAGACCTCAACGAGTTCTCCGGTTTGCTGGTACCACCGCATCTTTGCCGACCAAGCAAACAAATGTAGCACTCCGTGCACGTGCACATTTTCAAAAAAACTGAATCGTTGGGAGTTCTGACGGCGGCTACTCACCACACACCCCCAAACAATTTGACCCATATGAATATGATGAACAAGCTCCACTACCAAGTCGACACAGGCACACACTTCTCAGTTTTCCCGGTATCGCGGAATCGCAACTGATTTCGCAACAACTCAGACTAGTGGTGGCAAACTCGTCTACCATATACATTTACGGCTACATGTAGGTAGACGTAAGTCCTAGACTTCGAAGAACGTTTTCGAAGCATTTTGTTATAGCGGACATCAGCAGTCTTCTAGGTCATTATGGATTGCTAGTGGATCTGTTGAATAGATCTCTTATAGACCCAGTAACCTCCTTAGGTCTTCAGGAAAACTTGCCCTTTGTTCCACTGTCGGTCTTTCAATTATTTTTGAAGAAGTACCTGACTCTCGCACTCGCGCGTTTCATAAAAAATATAGCAACATAACTACCGAAAGTGGTCTTTCGCAGCCAGCTGAGCATGATGTACGGTACCACATCCGCGCTACTGGCTTTTATATCTGCCACAACTGCCGTGTTGGACCTTGGATTTAGAAAGGCGTACCATCGAATACCTGTAGCTCCAGAAAATATTCCGAAAACGGCAATATGCACATTCTTTTTTTTTTGGGACTAGAATAGGTGAATACGCACAGAGTGTTGGACTCCCGCAACAGGACGCTGTCAGACTACCAAATAAATACCTCCCTGTCAGAGAACTAGTCTGGGCACATCACTTCGGGCTAGCCCTCCCGCTCTCCCGGCTTTGGGAGCCCTCAAGTCAGGGAATTACTTTCACCAACGGGAGAGGAGGGGAGGAAGGGAGTTGCCAGTTCAGGGAACGTCTTATCGTCCGATCCCTTCGCCATCCAGTTCAATATTCTTCGCAATAAGAAGAGCCCGAACATAATGCGTAATACGATTCCAGCTGCCAGCGCTCTTCAGCATCTCTCTGACAATGTTGTCTGGAGAGAGCTCCCTTGTGTCTGCATAAAGCTGCTGGCGAATGCCGTCCTACCTCTCGTGAGAGAAAAACGTGTGTACAACGTCGTCCGCCACTCCATTGTAGAACACACAATCAGGAAATCGCGCCTTCCAATCCTGCGAAGGTAACACTGAATACCTCCATGCCCTTTGTCGCCAATGGATCCCACACTTTGCAGTTCCAGCCGAAGTCATTACTGTTTAGAGAATGCAGTTCAAGTCGACCCTGTTCTCGGAGTTAGGACTGGGGTTCAAACGCTACCGGAAAACTGCGTACCACCCGCAATCCGATTTGATGCTGGAACGAATAGGCATAGGACACTGAAGGCCGCTATAATGACACACGGTGACTCTTCGTGGTCGCAAGTCCTACCTTTCGTTTTACTTGCCCTACGTACAACCCATCGTGAAGAGTTTGCCACCAGCTCCGCTGACTTAGTATGCAAGGAGAATTTGAGATTCTCCAGCGATTCTGTGTTTGATACCAAGTCAGCCCTTTCCACTATTGGGCTTTTGTGTTTGCTCTGGGACGACGTGGTCAAATTAAAAATCACACCCGCCATTCAGTCATTCTTTGACAAAGGCTAACACCCCATAGTACTTGGACGTCTACACACGTCTTGTTTCGCATGGATGCTTGCCGAAAGTCCTCGCAATCAATATATGAGTAGAGGGAGTACTTCTTCGGCTCAAAACTCACCCGTCTGAGTGGCTCGCCTACCTGGTGGGACTCCGAATAGCATATTTATTAATTTAAATTAATTGATAATCAAATAATAAAATATAATTTGGTAATTTTATTAACCACAATCCTTTTCACCGTATGCACGACTATATAATGTATCTAATGTTAACCAAAGGGGATTTCGTGACTTGCTGTCAGGGAAAATATCATTAAAGAGTGCCCTAATAGACGGGTTTGAATTTCTTCATGCAAATCGTCCTATGTGATCGAAATCTACATACATATATATCACATATATTCGTATTGTGGTGAGTTATCAAGTTCTTATTTCTTCTGTGTTTTTCGAAATCGAATACCGCCACTTTCCGTTTGAAGTGAAGAGTATGGGGGCGAAAGCTTCGGAGGCTCATTTTAAACAGATTTTAATTTCAAGGAGCAAACACCTCTCAGATGGCACTTTACCCTTCTGTCGTGAAAAGGCTTAATTAGGAGTAAGTTTCATTGAAGTGTCTTCTTTTGTTTGTTCGATATAGACAACTTTGATGTGCATACAAATAAAATGAATCACATCTACTCAAAATCGCTTTTTTGTGATTCGAAAACAGCACACCATTTAAAAGTAAACACAACAGTATAGTTTTGCATATTTATTCAAAACGTAGAAGAAACATGTTTCATTATATACATATATAGCCTTGAGCTATTTTTTCGAAAAATCAAATGCACAGTATATTTAGGCTAATGCTCCCCAGACTTGCAAGGTTCTTATTTCAAAACCTGTAACTAAATCTTTTATTAGACCCACCATGCACAAAACATATTGCGTAATCAAAACAACAGCGTTTTGCATACTCAAAATAAAAGTTGTAAAGATTCAAGTTTTGTTGTTTTAAATTTGAAACTGACATTCAATACGGGAATGCTTTGTTTTGTTAAAAATGAGTTTGAAGAAAATACCAATCATGAATTTGTTGATATAAACTTCGATCATGTTTCAGTAATTATGTTTTGATAGCGTAATTTTCTGTTTATTTATCATTCATGAGTAGAATTGTCGCTTGTTGATTTTCTGGTGAAGTTGATATGAACAGAGGAAAGTAATAAGCTGCGAAATTCCTGAAATTAATTCAAGCACATTTATGCATTTATGATTTGTAAATATATCAAATGAACAACTAATATCAACAATACAGAGAATTGTTACTTTTTACATTGAAAATTGAATTTGAATATATGTAAATGCTCGTACTTTTATCATGTTAGTGGACCCACCGCATTTATTATGATAAGGTGCAGAAATGTGCTTACGAAAGAAGGAAAGTCCCTGTTACTTCTCAAGAGTCTCATTCCCATAGTACTACCACTGCCGCAATTCAAAATTAATAGAAACAGATTCCATCTAGCCTTGTTATGTTATTTCATCAACCGGAATTCGCCTGTCAAGTAAGGATATGTATCCTCTGTTAAGCACGAAGAAAGCGCATCATGTTCTCTTATAAAGCGAAACTTGGAAAAATTTTATTCATCAGGTTTGCACATAATTATGCAAAATAAGCATTAGCCTTTGTCCTATACCAAAGCAGAGTCGGCTCGTTGTTCTGTCAACGACCTGATTTAGCTACAGTCGTAACATCTTCGTCTCCATTTCCGCGAAATGCCGTTCATTGACTTTTATAGTCGACCAACACTCAGAACTATAGAGGCCGAATGGGCGGGCGAAATTGCGGTAACTTTTTGCATTTGAGATGATCGTTTATACGTCGTCACAAAGGACACCAGTTGTGAAACGCCACTTCATCCAGGTTGTGTTAATGCGTGAAGCAATTTCATAACGCAGTTCTTCGTTGGCTGACAACATTGCCCCGAGCTATTTAAACTACTCAGTTCTGAACAGGTCACTGCCACTGAAGGTGATAATGTCTGTTTTATGAGTATCGTTCGTCAGAAATTCAGTTTTATTCAGACTCAATCTGAAATTGTGCTGCATGCGGCGATCATTCCATTTTTGGAAAAGTTGCTCGAGATAATTTTTACTATTGGACACTAGAAACACACCATATGCATAGAGCAAAGTATAGGGCGCTGGACGTTAGATATCTCGTGTGAAAGTGAGCATAACCAGAACTAAGAGGAGTGGTGAGAGTACGCCTCCTTGATGAACACCGATAGAGACACGAACTGGTTTTGATAAACCTGTCACAAATCAAACTTTATTTTTCGGATCGTGATAAAGGAATTTAACCCAGCAAACAAGCTCCTCTGGTACTAAGTGTTGCCGTAGACGATAACAGATTAATTCGTGTGGGACACGGTCAAACGCTTTCGCAACATACAGAAATGCAATGTAAAGATTGAAGCGATGCTTCTCACAGTGTTTCTCTATGGCTCACCGTGCAGCATGTATTCCATGTATTCTTGACAAATTCGACTTGATTCACGGATGCGGAATGCGTTAAAAATATTTGTCGCAAGGGACAACCACCGGGTCTAACGGTAATTTAAACATTCTGCTGGGCTACGTTTCTTTCGCTCGCTTTCCAGACCTAAGATACGATGTCGTCAGGTCAGATCCTGCTTTATCCTATTTCGTTTGTTTTACCTCTTCCGCGACTTCAGAGCTACTGACAGGTAAAATTGCTCCTAATGTCGGCAATGTTTGTGGAAGTGGAGGATGAGCAAATTCCTCCGTTGATGCCCGGTGCCCGGTTGTAAAAGGGGCAGGGATGGATAGCTCTAGTCTGAATGGCTGTGTGCCATCGCAGCGTCTCAGGGGGTAGGTGAGGAAAGTGCAGGAACTTTGCAGTCTTGCAGTCTGCCACCTGGCAGCTAGGGATAAAATGGACCACCAAAAATGAGAAGAAGAAGAAATTTGAGGTCCGGTACGGATAACCGGCGGGAGTCGTCTGACTTGGTGACTGGGTCGGGCTCTCGTAATGGACAGCACGGTGTCGAAACCGCTAGTCGTGGGGCGGTACGACGGCTAGGCGCCACGACGACCAGGAGCACAGCTCCGCTGCTACAGCTGCACCGCAATCTGTGGCGACCATTTCAGCAGGTTCGCGTAGGCAGCGGATGGAATGGACTGAAGAAATAAACCTCTTCATCATTCGCTCCTACTACGAAATAACGGCGGGGGCGAGTACAACATCTTACCGCCGCTTGTTGCACCAGAGATTCGTCGAGCGTTTCCCGAAATTCGTATTGTGGTGCAGTTGCGGCTATCAGATTGCACGGTCAGAAGAATCGCTTTCGTGTTATTGGTTTGAGTGACCAAAGAGATCCACCATGGAAAATTCCTCTGGAACGTTGGCGGGACTCACTAAGGCAGGACATTAATAGACTGATTCAGATCAGCACTGCCAATGCCAGCCGACGGGTGAGAAATAAAGTGCAGAGGGTTTACCGGAACTATGCTTCTTCCTTTCATATGCAGTTGGTTACGACGGTATGGCGAAAGTCATTCCAGACGTGTCCAGAGTGCAACATACGCGAGGAACCAGCGAAGCTTTTTCAGATCTCTCAACGAATCCCAACAGAGCGTCCAGACAATACAGTTCTTGGTGACGGAAAAGAAAGAGTATTGTAGTGGGCTTTGGGGGTTACCCGCCCAGCATGCGAGCCATAAACAGCTCGAAGAACTGGAGGGGCCCAGGTCTGGATCGGCCGGAGGAATTTCCACCTTTCCTCACTGCGGGGATTACCTACCTTATCCCTAAGAAGGACACGGTGCAGGACCCCGTAGACACAAGACCGATCACTTGCTTACCAACCCTCTACAATGTCATCAGTGTAGCCGGGGTGTTTGTGCAAGTTATCATAGTCTATTGAATTCATCCTCGTCCTCTAGACAAGGCAACAAGAAAAACGTCACCGACAACCAGAAGAAAAAATATTGCCGACAAGATCCAAGCCTAGAGGACTCCGCTTTGAAATTTTATTTTTTCTGAGGTTTTACGAGTTGGGTCAAGGGGTTGCAAAGAGCAACTCATTATCGACTTGGTAGTTGTAGGACAAGCAACTAGAGGCCAAAGAAACCTCTTCAGTTGCTATATCGATTATGCCAAAGCTTTTGATAGCGTTCCGCACACCTGGCTAATCGACATCCTACATCTGCATCGCATTGATCCGAAACTAATAAAGTTGTTGGCGACAGTCATGAAAGGGTGGCATATCACCTTATCGGTGCGTACATCTGAGGGTGCTAATACCTCAGAGCCCATCCGTATACGGAGGGCATCTTCCAGGGGGATTCATTGAGTCCCCTTTGGTTTTGTATGGCACTGAACCCCCTTTCATGGTTACTGAATGAAGCTAGAGGGCATGGTTTTGCAATAAAGTATGGCCTACGTGCTGAGTGCGAACTGACACACTTGATGTGTCTCGGTGACATCAAGCTGTATGCTGGTACTGACAACCATCTTAGAAGTCTGTTGCGAATAATAGACATGTTCAGCCGTGATATTCGGATGGAGTTTGGATTAGACAAGTGTCGAGCCATCCGCAAAGGTCAGCACGAGCCGCATGCCGGACATACCATTGGTGACCTCCACATCGAAGCTATTACCGAGACAGACTTCTACAAGTACCTAGGAATTCTGCAAGGAACCCATGCTCAAGTTGGTGATCTGAAGGAAGCTCTGCTGTCCGAATTCCTGCGACGTGTAAAGCTACTGCTGAAATCGCATCTCTCGGGGAAGAATAAAATGAGCGCGTTGAATGTATTCGCCATCCCTTCACAGGCTTATGCATTCGGAATATTTCCGTGGACGAAGACCGATCTGGAAAACGTCCAGCGGCGGACACGGACAACTTTGTCCAAATTCCGAATGTATCACCCAAAGTCTGCCGTGGAGTGGATGAACCTGCCTCGTGACATCGGAGGTAGGGGCGTGGTTGACGTGGCGGCACAACATCATCGCCAAGTCGACTCGCTGCGCGCTTATTTTTACAGCAAAGAGCAGGCGAGTCTCTTGCATGCGGCTCTCTGTAAGGCAGACTGTGGGCCGACTCCACTTAACTTGAAGGATCGATCTTTCAATCCTCTGAGTGGGGTGAAGTCGGACCAAGAGCGGATCGATGAATGGAAGTCGAAGGCAATGCACGGTAAACACGTGAATTGTCTTTGGCAGCCATTTGTCGATTTGCATTTGTCGAACAGGTGGCTGTGTGCTGGGACGGGCAAGTCCTGACTGATCGCTACACTCTACACAACAAGCCTGACGTACTGTTAGTTGACAAGATGGGTCGCGCCGCGTATATTATTGATGTTGCTATCCCCCATAATAGCAACATTGAACGGAAATACGTGGAGAAGAAGGTGAACTATGAGCCATTGGCTCGGGAAATCAAAGAAATTTGGCGTCTCGAGCGGGTAGTTGTAGTTCTCATAATATTGTCAGCTAAAGGTATTGTACCTAAATCCCTTACGGTTCCCTTGGTGTCCTTAGACTTTCGCTCACTCTGGTTCAAACCATGCAGAAGTACACCATTCTGCATACATGCTCGATGTTGCGGGGAGTACTCGACGGATTCTCCCACTGACCTACCACTGGCCACCACCACTAACGACCCTTTAGTTTTTAAGTAGGTAGGATCGTCCGAGCCTAAATGCTTGGCACTTAGTGTTAGTATTAGGTAAAATCCGGCATTCGCCGAGATTGTGATAACGCGGATATATATTACTATAATGTTCCACAATTTACTGCAAAACCCTCCTTAAGTTCAACCTAGAATCACGAACAATGCAACAATGCAGGTTCTAATATAGAACATGATCCCACCGTGTACAAATTCAAGACTTTTAACATCAGTATCACGGGAAAGTGGATATTCTCACATAATATATGCATACATTATGTTTTTATAAAAGAAATATACAAAACCGTTCATAAAAGCGTCCAGCTCCCGTTTTACCGACTTATTTGACATTTACATTGAGGATGTTCTTTACTATACGAAAGTTTCCAGATTTAGATTGATGACAAATCAGAAAGTACATATACCTGCAAAAGACGTTGGGATTAGTTAGAATATGAATAATAACATTTTCGGGCTAAATTGAATCATTCAGATAACTTATGATGAAATTGTTTTGAACATGCCTAAATCACATCACGCAATTAGAACTTGATTCAAGTAAGCATTTCAACACAAAACCGCTAAGAAGACGAGAAAATTACTTCCGCATTTCAGCAGAGTATACTTTTGATGAACAATTACATCTGATGTCACTTGCCAATTGGCATTGGCCGTCTAGTCCGGTTGTTAATGTTTTATCTAATGAATTGAGCAAACTGGTGACAACGGCAATCAGCGAAGAACATTTTCTGGCTTAAGGTGTAATAACATAATATTTAATTTACGGTTATTCTCGCTTGAAGTGTTCAAATAAAAGTCTTGGGCTGCGATATTCCGATAAACAATTTCAACTTAGAGAAAAATTGACTCTCCTTCTAAATGTTTTAATTCGAGCTATGTATAAAGATACTCTACTGCAACATTAGATTTTCGTCTTTAATTTTTGGCATATTGTTAAATCTTGCGGTCGTCTCATTGCGACATTGGCGAGATATTTGATGAATAGATATCACTTCGATTGGGTAGGATGCCATGGGTATCTTTTACTGCAAAAATAAAATTACATCTTAAGAATTCCCGAGTTCATTTTGTTTGAAACATTCTAATTTGTGAATAAGTCGAAGAAAAATGAACCTTATTTCGTGTTGTGAAATTAGATAACTCCATTCATTTGAATCGATTGTTATGAACTTACATGACTACTCAACGGCTGGTGGATATTAGTCGGCTCTCATTCAAACTACATTTATTATATCATTTATTTACATTTCCATCTCAAGTTTCATCGTGCGTTATGAAATAGTAGACGTTTGACCTAATTTTGTTGCTGTTCTGTTTACCATATTTCAATACAATGCGTAACTATTACCAAGATACATTGTGCACATCGGCAGCCAGGGAACTCGAAGCACACCTTACGTTGGAGCGAACTCCCATCTTTCATATGTAGCCCGTTCCACCCTAGTGACTTTCAGCAAAGCAATCGACTTAACCTGTAACTTACGGGTAATTAGGTGAATCAGTTAGGAACCACATTAGCGAAGTGCATTGTATAAAGTTGCATATGTTCAATATACGTCGCAACGTTCTGGACGCAAATGTAGTACAGCTGTAATAGGTTGGCGTAATCTCTCTGTTTACATACCTTCATACGTATGGTGGCCTGACTATTATCAGCCAGTGCCATAATGTGCACAATTAACTCTAGCAAATACTATGAACATGACGAATATTATGTCACAGTAACAATTTTTAATTGGCGCCTAAATGGTAAAGATTGTGTGTGGAAAAATGAATGTGACTGACTTCTTGCCCTGCATCTCTGTCAGAGTTACAGAGGTTTGCTTCTATGATTTGAGTGCAACGTTGAAAGTTTAGTTTGAGCCTTCTCAGCGCTTTGTAACCTTATGCAATAACACATTTAACATGCATCGATAGTGACTGCATATGTTGCATTATGTAGGCCAACTGATATAATGTACATATGCAAATTCAATGGTTTATATTTTAGCTAATAAGCAGCACAGGAAGTATTTTTTTAAAACTTTTTCTAATCGGGATCTTCTACCTGACACCAAGGTATTTACCAAGAATATAGTAAGTAAGTGATAAGCTTATCACAACAGGACAAGTACGAAAAGTAATATAAACAGTCTTGGCGAAAACAGAGTGCCCAGGCCACAAATCCCGGCAGCAAAGATGTCAGAGTTCTATTTGGCCAGACTGATTCTGTGAGATCTGTGAACAGCCAAGCCTATAAGCTATCACGCTTAAAACCTTCGCGGAGCTGGACATCGTACTAGCCAACGTTGGATACCTGCCCACCTTTCGAGGCAGAGGGCTAGAATTAATCGTCGATCTAACTTACCTCAGTACCTCGTTGGTGAGAGGGATGGTCTGATGGGCGAGTGGCTTCATAAACGGGGACGTGACTGTCGAGTGAACAACAAAAGCGGAAAAACAAGAATAGTTGCGTGATCCACTAGAGCTTTCGAGGAAGAGACATTCCTGACGGGTTTAGAAGGAGGTTACGACCCGAAGGAAACGGCGCTGGAAAAAGAGAGCCAGTTATATCAACGGGTAACTGAGACGTGGAGTAGGAGAGTGCAGTGGAGAGTAGGATACCAAACTGCTGGTGGAACCAAGAAATTTCGCTGTTGAAAGCATGTGTCTGCAAGCCAGGAGACATTTCCAAAGAACCAGAGGGAAGCCAGTATACCGGCAGTCAGAGAAGGAATACTTCGAAGACTATACGGGAAAGTAAGCGGAATTGTTACAAGCAGTTGTTCTCTGAAGCAAAAACGAATCAGTGGGGCGCTGCTTACAAGGCTGTAATGAACAAGATTGGTGGACAAAAACCACAACCAAGTGACGTGCCCGCGACTCTTGTTCAAAATAATCAGAATCCTTTTCCCACAATTGGAAGTGTATCTCATCTAATAGTTCAACAGGACGTCTTCTCTATCCCTAGGGTGATAGACAAAGAATTATGGGGGCTCCAAATGGTGAAATTGGTCCTGCCGGAAAATAAAACACAGGCGGTCCTTACTTACTAATCGCTGGAAAAACAACACTGTCAAAATCCGGGTTAGTAATCACGAGGTCAAGGTTCAAAATCGATCATAAGATAGGTGAGGGTAAATTGAGCTTGAAGGGGCACCTAGACTACCCGTGCAAAAAGCCGGTAAAGGTTACCTCATCTCTAACGAGGATCATGCCTAATATTCGAGAGACAAAGCCCGGTCGCCGACTGCTTATCGCAGGGTTGGTGAAATCCATCCCGCTATACGCGGCTCCTGATTGGCCGTGGGTACTAGATAACACAGTGAATCAGGCGAGGGTATGATCGGTATACCAGCCAATCGCGCAGAGAGTGTACAGTGCATATAGGACGGTATCAGGTGAGGCAGGGTGTGTCATCGCGGGGATGATTCCTTAGGATCTTCTAGCGAATGAAGCGCATTGTCTCTACTGGAGAAGAAAGATGAGTCCCGCCGAAGTGATTGCGGGCTTCCGAGAGGCCACTAGGAAGGAGCTGTACAGATGATGGCAGCAACAGTGGGATAATTCCGAAAACGGCCGCTGGTCTCATACACTAAACCTGTGCATTGAGAGATGGGTTGAGCGAAAACATTATTAAATTACCACTTAACTCAGTTCCTTGCGAGAACACGGTAGATACAGGAAGCAGTTGCATCGCTTCAGATTGAATTTGTCCTCAGACTGCCCCGAGCGCGCCGCTACACCCGCCGACCCGGAGCATGTTATGTTCCACTGTCCGAGGTTCGTAAATGAAAGTGAGAGTTTAAACGATGCCCTCAACGCAGTTATCGAACCCCATAATTTCATGGAGTTGATGTTGAGGTCCGCAGCAAATTGGTGGGCAGTAAACGCAACAGTAACAGCGAGACAAGAAAAGCTGCAGGAACTGGAATGAGCCTGGAAAACATGACGGACGCATGACTTAATTGGGCTGGTGTAAACCAGAGCCCTCTTCACGAAGTAATACTTCACGCTGGGTGGTTTTAGTGGGTGCACACACTGCTGCAACCTGGCGCAGAAACGTCTTTTTAATATTTCCATCTCCACCCATAAAAAAATAAAAAAGTCATCACACTGCTATCATTTAAGGCGAGTAGATCCAAAGTAGGTTAGTATTTTCATCACTTCATCCTGCAAATCCGAAAATTATATCTCAAATCAATGATACCATGGCATATCGACTGTGTACGGATATGTTGCGTCTGAAACTATAACGCAGCAGTCAAATTGCATGGCTAGAAGATTCGCTTTCGCGTTATTGGTTTGAGTGACCGAAGAAATCGATAACGGAAAATTCGTCTCGAATGTCGACGGGACTCACTAAGACTTCAGTTGCTAAATCGATTATGCCAAGACTTTCGACAGCGTCCCGCACACTTGGCTAACCGATGTCCTACATCTATATCGAATTGATCCCGAACTAATAAAGTTTCTGCCGACAGTCACGGAAGGGTGGCATACCACCTTATCAGTGTACTCATCTAAGGCTACCAACACCTTAGAGCCTATCCGTATTCAAATAGACATCTTCCATGGATATTTGTAGAGTCCCCTTTGGTATTGCACGGCACTACACCCGATTTCATGGCTACTGAATAATGCTAGAGAGTATAGTTTGCAATAAACTATGACCTTTGGTACTAAAGATGAGCTGAAACACTTGATGTACTTTGATGACATCAAGTTGTGTGCCGATAATAACGACCATTTTAGTCTTTTGCGAATAGTAGACATGTTTACCCGTGATATTCGGATGGAATTTCGACTGAACAAGCATCGAAGCCAAGCCATCCGCAGAGATCATCACGAGTCGTATGCCGGACATAGCTTTGGTGACCTCCACATCCAAGCTGAGACCCCGACAGCTTTTACCAATATTTAGGAATTCCGTAAATAACCCATGCTCGAGTTGGTTATCTAAAGGATGCTCTTCTGTCCGAATTCCTACGACGTGTAACGCTGGTACCGAAATCGAATAAATTCGTTACCCCTTATGCGTGAGGAATATTGCCGTGGAGGGAAACCAATCCAGAAAACATCCAGCAGGGGATACGGACTACTAAGTCCAAGTTCCGAATGCATCACCCAAGCTCCGCTATGGAGCGAATGAAACTGCCTCTTGTCATCGGAGGCAGGAGCGTAGTTGACGTGACAGCACCCCACTGATAAGTCAATCCGCTACGCGCTTATTTTAAAAGCAGGTAAGAGCTGTTCGTAAGGCAGACTGTGAACTGACTTCAATTAACTTGAAGGATTTATCTTTCAATCCTCTGAGTAGAGTGAAGTCAGATCAGAAGCGAATTGATGAATGGATGCAAAGGCAATGCACGGCAAACATATAAACTATCTTTCGCAGCCACTTGTCGATTTGCGTTTGCAAAACAGATAGCTACGTGCTGAGGATCTCTTTGCAGAGACGGAGAGATTTATGTTTCCATTCCGGACGATGTGATCGCCACCCGAACTTATAAAAAGCTCATTATTAAAGAACGGGTGGAGATCGACCAGGGCAGAATGTGTGGCTCGGCGTTAGAGGCGTTGGACCATATCATTTTTTGCTACACTGTTATGGCACCGGTGCAATACATGAGCAGGCATAATGCAGTATGTAAGTTGATTCACCAAAAATTTGCATACAAGCATGTATGGCTATTCTATAGTCGGTATGACCCGCAAGCAGCACTTGATACTTCCGCTTACAGTAGCTATTGGAACAGGCAAGTTATAACTGATCGCTATACACCACATAACAAGCCTGATGGGTCGCTCATGTATATTATCGATTGTTATCCTCCATAATAGCAACATTGAACAAAAATATGTGGAGAAGAAGATCAGCTATGAGTCACTAGCTTAGAAAATCAAAAAATTTTGATGTCTCGAGCGGGTGGTTGTAATTCCTATCATATTGTCAGTTACAGGTATTGTACCTAAATGTCTCATGACTTCCCTTGGTATTCTGGAACTCTCACACATTCTGGTTGAAACCATGCAGAGGTACACCATTCTTAAAAATTTACAAAATGGGCTTTTGTCTGGACTGAAGCCTCTTTGGTATGGGCCAATAATGTTGTGGGCGCAAGAAAGGGGAGAACATCTTATAAATGGTACTCAGCAATGTGTTAACTCAATAATTGCTACACTGCGTGACATCCCCCTTTTTATGTATGGCACAGATAATGCCTCGTCGCCAGGATAAGTTGAGAAACCGTTTGATTTAGTTTTTGTTCGCTTCCATATTTAACCGGTTCGGCAATAATTAGGCGACTTATTATTTTTATGTCGATGAATTGCACAGATTGTTTCTTCAACGGTTGATGGTGGCTGCATTTGTCCGTCTTATTCAGTTGTCGGGATCCTCAACTCACCGATATTTTGATTGTTGATTAGCTAAACAGAGAACTCAACCGGTCGCTCCAATATGCCCAAACCGTCGCAAACCAGATTGCCCTCTTTGTCTCGATAAGTTGAGCATCGACATGTATAAGGCCTCATTCTGCTGACTTGTTGGTAGTACTTCCTCGTCTGGTGTGATTGCGTGTTTTACTTCTCGAGTTCACAGACTTGTTGGCTAACCTAGGCTTCCTTTTAATATCTGTTGAATCGTTCCTCCCCTCGATAGAGTTCGTGATAGGTCTAGGATTGCAGCATTTCCCGGTAAGCAGCATTCTTCCTTTCCATTGCTACCTTACATTCATCAGCAAACCAGCCGTCCCGTCTTTTTGCGACTGGCCGTATCAATGATAATGTTCTTCAGGTGATTGTGAATATGATTTTTCGGTGTTTCATCTCTCGAACTTCTGCTAGCTGCGGTTATTGCGGTATCAATTTCTTACTTACAGGTGTTACGAAGTGCTTTGCTATGATTGGCTTCTGTATTTACTCTCACCTGATTGTCAGAGGGAGTTCTAGGTGGTGTTGAAATTCGATCCTGGGGTGCACCATGCACCGAACCTATTATGGCTCCTCTACATTCATCAAAACTTTCAACAATCACATCGTGACTGCACGACACTGCCAACTGAGTAATTCACAGTCCCTAACCATGGTGATTTTATGTAAGCTACGAGGGTCAATATATCACTGGCTTATTTCTACTTGACTGTTAAAATCTAATAGTATGATTTTGATATCATACCTGAGACAGCCTTTGAGTGTTCGTTCTACTGCTCAGTTGAAGGTATTCTCCAGTCCTGCAGTCTCTTCTGCAGGCTTATGTTTCATTTTTTAGCTGACTAAGAAATCTACCCCAGAAGATGGTTTACTAAATCGGCACTTTAATGTATAGTGAAGTGGTTCTTCTCTAGGAAACCAGTCCCTGTCCAGCGCATCTCTTAAAACGCTGAGACATATCAGCCTTATAATGAGACAGGGTATCAACCTAGCAGCTCGTTTTCTGTACAGCAACCGCATGTTCTATGAAAAAATAAGCAAATTATTAGTAGTTTTAGTTGCCGGGTTCGTCGTTGTAGAATTCGTCCAGTCCGAGACTCTTTCCTTAGCTTCCTTATTAAAATTGATTCGATGTCTGTCAGTCCATCTGTCTATCACACCCGATTTATTTGGAAACGGCTGGATCGATTGTCGCAATTTTAATGAGAACATGTGGTCTGTAAATACCTTAACATATAGCAAATGGCACCATTTTGTGTTGAGTTAAAAAAGAGGGGGGGGGGGGCTACCCATACATCCAAAAGGAGGGTACAAACCTTTTTGCACTGAATATGGCTATGTGAGGTATCAAAAAGGGAATCAGTTAGTACTTTTCGAAGCTGGTCCCACATTTGATATCGGATGAAAGGTAGAGGAATGAGAACTCAAAGTATGGCCCTCAAAAACTGTAACATGCCTCGTTCTCAGAATCTCTCTCAGAATCTGAAAAAAAGCACAGCGATGTAGCTAAACGAAACCTAGGCCTCAAAATACATAGTATATTAACATATTTTATAAATTTAGCCGGAAACCCGTTCCCGCCGATTGCGAATAAATCGGGCGTGACATCGAATCGTTTCTAATAAAGTAACCTTAAAAAGGACCCTCGCCTGAAGGTTTTTTTTTGCTTTCTTTGCTTTCTTAAATCCTCTATGTACCCTTACCATGCCAGAAGTGTCAAAAGAGGAAAACGGCACGGCCTCAGAAATATAACTAAAGAGGATATGCTAGCTTGTTGATAGAGTTGACGAGTTATTGGATTTGGGTGGACCTAAGTTTTATCGAAAAATCTTTCCATCAAATTGAGAACATATTCTCGAAGTGGTTTCACTCTTGCTCACCGATATACTTCGGCGTTGCATCTTATTATTCTGCGTTCAGGGTTGGAGCAGGTGATCCACGTCTGTAAAAGATGATGGGTTTTTTCATGGTGTTGTAGAGAATCGGTTCTCTCTCTCTCTATTTTCTTGCAATGAAGGTAGTAGATCTTACTAACTGCGCTGCGTATCTTACTACCTTACTCATAGCGAATTCCAAAATATTTGATTGTCTGTTGCGTTTCTGATTTTAATTTTCGAGCATTTAGCATTTTTGTGATACTTCTAGAATTTAAAAATCTAGATTGTATCCTGAAAGTAAACAATTGCGTTTTATGCCTCATTTATTTTAATGACGCAATAGCGGAAGTATTGGCAGACAAATACCAAGTTTTTTCTATTCCTTTGGCGGCCTTGTTAGGGCGGAGGTTTGACGCGAAGATAAGGGTGTCATCGGCGTATTGGATAATGTTTGTGCCGTCAGTTATCTCAGGAATGGTAACTTAGGGCATGAAAAGTTATATAAGGTAGGCCCTAAAACAGATCGTTGTGGTTCTCCTGATATTACGGGCAAGAGATCGGAAAATTTGCTTCCCACTTTGACATAGAACAGCGTATCTTCGAAGAAGCTGATGACAATTTGGATAATCGGAATTGGAAAGTAGTTTTCGATTAGTTTGTATTTTAGTCCCTTTTCCCAAACAGAGGGGAAGGTCTTTTCTAGATCCAATGCCCAGGCTACGGTAGGTTTATTGCTGGAAACGACAGTGTTGTCAAAGTAGCTCAGTGCATGCTGCGTTCCGTGTTTATGACGGAACAAGGGAGGCTACAATGCTGGATAAGTTCAGTTGTCTAGACTCTCTCAAAAAGTTTTCCTAGGTTGGAAACCAGAGAAATGGATCTGAAATTGGTAATCTCGTCAGGACCAGCTGATCCACTGGTCTGATTGCGTTGTTTGTAGTCGAAAATGTTGCTAACTTATTAGAATATTCGGAGAGGAATTTTCTAATTATCGCTTCAACATTTGCAGTTAAGGCCCAATTGTTTCGAGGCGGCGGGTTATTGAGCTGATCCTCATGATTCTGCAAGAACTTGGGTTTTTCTAGTAGTAAGAACGAAGTTTGGGAACTTGTATTTACCCGTCAACGTGTTTATATTTTGAAACAGATTAGGTCCGGGTTTTACGTTCACTAATTTCCAGGTTAATTCCTTATTGCTGAAATTCGCCATCATTCACCGAATATTTGTACTCAGACAATTAATCCGAGAAAGCAATGCTTCGTATTCTGCATTGACTTAATTTCCATATTTGTGACAAATCCGATATGCTGCGCAATGTTTGTCAGATTTTCATGCGCAACATGATATCATTCTTTATCTGACAAGTTGATTTTTTTTCAAGTTCAGATTATGCGCTAAGTCTGGCTCGAGCGAGTCTGTGTAAGCAAAAGATGTGATAGTCACGATTGCAGTTGAGTAGACGGGAAAAGTTGGAGCTCACCTGAAAAATTGTCTGACATAACTGGTAATATTTCACAGGATTTTACCTGAAAACTTTGTTTGGTTTCATCAGACAGCAGGAAGTAGTCAAGGATAGACTACTCGGTCTTGTCGATGTACCATCTCAAGATTGGTAACCGAAAAAAGGTCGTGCATCCATTTTCGTAGGGTTTTCCAATTTATTGACTGCCTTGTCGCTCGAAGAGGGGTATAGGAATCGCCACTGAGAAGAAGGTATTTTGACTTTAACAGGAGATTGCAAGTCGTGGCTCAGTTGCTTAGTTTTAGAATCACATTTAATGTAGATGGAGACTATCAAGATCGGTCTACCATTGTTAGTTTTTTTAGCTGTAGTCACCGCAACGGAAGAAGTTTGCAGATTCTCGGTGGCGGCTTCCTCAAAAAGATAGTCTTTTCGGACTATGAGGGCAGTGCCTGAATTGTTATCGTTCCGAATAATGTTATATTTGGTGAAACTTACGTTATGCCTGCTTTTAAAATCAGTCTCTGAAATGCAATAAATGTCTGCTGCCTTCAGAGTGTCGATTAACAATTGGGCGTGTGAGATTAGGGACGGGGATTTAAATGTAACAATAATTAACTTCGTAAGTTAAGGATAAACTTAATTGGAACGAATTGACAGGGCTCATATTTAACCGACAACTTGCCGTAAAAGCTTCCATTGTGAAGGTTTTAGTATTCTCAGTATGTCTCGCCTGAATTGATAAACAGTATTAATTCACATTATCAATACTCCTCTGAACGGAAGTGGTTTATTTTTGGAATTGGAATGTGATAAAGCTCATTAGAACATGTTAAACAAAGCGCATGCATTAAAATGTATTATCTAATGGAACATATTTACACAATTCACTTGAAAATAACGTGTGCAACGGGAAAAACAACAAATAATATTTAATTCAGGCAAATCACATCGCTTATTATAATTACACAATCCGCTACTTAGACATGTGGGTGGAGTAAATGAGAATACCTAGATTAAAAGAAAATAGACGGAATATTTCCCTGTTTGAAATATGGATGTTGTCGTTTTCTTGAAATTCCATATTGTTGCTAATTTGAATAATGCTTTTTGAGGAACACTAATCAATATTTAAATGGCATGTCCCCCCAACTTACCCCTACTTCGAAATTATCTCAGAAGTAAATTTTTCATAAAGGTACAGATAATTTTTAAATAGAACAATGTTTTAAAATAAATTGTCTTCATACTCCAGGGGAAGGATCCTCAATGAACATTACTATGACACATGATAAATTTCACAACTTAATGGAACAGAAAAAGGTCAGCACATATATTTACAACAAACATTGTTATGTTGTTGTACAACGTCACCATAAGAAGAATAACAATTTACATTATTTATGACATACTTTAACACGAGCAAATATGACAAATAGCCCTTGGCGTTTACTGATTTACATCTTTACGATAATACCGAGCCACTGTACGAAACTGTTACATGTATGTACCGGTGTGCATGGGCATATGTACATTTTCACAATTGCTCATCTTTATTCAATACTTGGAAACCCTGGAAAATTGCCAGAGATATTTTGTAAGATAAATACCATGGGAAAACCACTTCCTTCATTCCGACACCTTAGTAGTTTCGATAAGCAGACTCAATCGTTTCGGGTCACTTCTTTATTCCCGCCAAGGAATACTTTTTTCGTTCATTCCCGGGTGTTCAATTGGCCTCAATGAAAAATTGTTGATATTCCTATAATTCAAGAGGTGATGCCAGTTCTATTATAAATTGATTTTTTTTTCCTGACTCACTTGCAACCTATTCAGGGTGCAGGAAACTTTCCTTAATAGAGGTTCCGCTTAATGGAAAAACTTTAGTTGAGTAAATACCATTACTTGTTGATTTTGAATTTATCATAATTTTGCTCTGGAGATTCGTGTTTAATGGCTTCATATCATGTTATGTATGTACACATACAAGAAACAATTATATTTGCATTTGAATGGCATTGGGTAACAAATAATTGAGCATTTGTATCTTGCTAAAATTGTATTGTTGAATTTGCATTGCTCTGTAAGTATATACGGAAATCTGTATATTACGTTGAGATTGCTAGAAGGGGACAATTACGGATTATAGTTTCAACTAAAAACAATCACTTGAGTTGCCAATCAATAAAATGGTGTAAAATTGAAAAAATCTAAAAATCCCAAAAGTGAAATTAATATTTTCGAAATACCACCGAAGGTTAATGATCTCTCAGCCAGTAAGCCTGGTTTTGATTTTCGTTTATGCTCTGAAATCCAAATTAGTAAAGGAATGTTAAAGAGAATCAAAGCCCAAGTAATAGCGCCCAATATGTATCTAGAAAAGTAAAAAGTTACAGCAATATAAGCAATAGAACACCCAAGAGAGCCTCCAAACCGCAAGTCAAACGGGGAACAGATTGGTAGCTCTTGATAAGAATATTAACAACTTAAAATGTAAAAGATAATAACTAAATAATAATAAATTGAACCAACACCAACTATTTTGATTTACTTTTTATAATTTTGCTTAGAACTTCTTTTGCTGAGAAGTGCCAAAAAAGATATGACATAACTTGATGAAATGAACAACCCTGTATATTCAAAGGCAATAGATAAAGGTAAAGGCACTCAAATTTAAAATCTGTAATATATGTATCTGATTAAAATATATTGTTTTATTTTAAATAGTCAGCAACTAACAGACCAGCTAGTTCCGGTATTCGATGAAGAAGAGAATTGAGACGATCAGCTGTTATTATCGACTAGAAAGGGGGGGCAAAATCTAAGAAACTTTCCATAGTTTCGTTAATTTATTTTTCCAATTATTTGTTTTTAACATCTCGCCTGTGCGCTTGACATGACACCCTATGTGTACAATAGTACGTCAATCACACATACGCGGCTTCGATATTGTTTCCGGCAATGTGCTACTCATCTCTCCACGATTTTCCTAGGAGTAACCACTTCTCCTCTACTACTCTGTGCCACATAGTTCTAGGGCGACCCACTCGTCGGCCAATCTGAGAGAGTGCTTTCCATTTCATGGCATAACCCGCAATTGAGTTCTCGCCCTTTCTTAATGTGTTACATTTGATTTTATTTTTTAATAGAGGGTTACACATATTTACAGTAAATGCTCTGCTGACCTACTCTGCATATCTGTTTATATGATTATTTATACATGGATTGTAACATTATTCCGTTTAAGCAACCTATCAATTTCAAAAACTGCGTCCGAACTACAATCGCCAAAAGGATCAACCTTACTAAATTTTAACTTAACACATCTGCTGTGATAAAACACTTTGTTTTCCTTTTATATAATTTTAGTAATTCCTTCAAATTATTAATATAGTAATTGATTAAGTTAAATTAATAATTATTGAAGAAGAGTGCTTCTCCTCACAAATTCGTTTCTCTGCTCGAACTCTAACTAAATTCTGACATAACACCGAAAACAATTTTCTCTGTCAAAAATTGGTTTCTAGTGGCATGGACAACGCGGTTGCTCGCCCCGCAACACTGCTTATTAACGCATCAGAAATGAGGATCATATACTGCAGTGCAACTGTAAGTAACATTACACCCACTCACGGAGATCCTGCGATCATAAAATAATCTGGTATATTCCATTAGACGGGGGGCAATGGGCTATTACCGTTTGTCTATGAGGTGTCTACATGGTCGTACAATGGTCGACTCATTCTTCACTAGGGCTGGGTTTTCTTCACGTCCTTTTGACGACCTCCCAACTCATTCACATGACGTCAGAAAATGGAATTCTCCGTGGGTTTTGTTTGGGTATTCGCAGCTTCTGCACTTAACTGAC
This sequence comes from Hermetia illucens, assembly GCF_905115235.1. Classification (NCBI taxonomy): domain Eukaryota; kingdom Metazoa; phylum Arthropoda; class Insecta; order Diptera; family Stratiomyidae; genus Hermetia; species Hermetia illucens. The sequence continues at coordinate 128,446,014 of NC_051850.1, read as the reverse complement.
CCATTAGTATTTTCTAAATCTTTTATTCAATTAGAAACTATGATATTATACAATTTTATGCACGATTTCGTACTACCGCATAATCTTTCGACAACGCAATTTAGATTCTTGATCGCCATTCTTTGATTTCGTAGACCAAAAGAAAATCGCAATGCAGCAATGGTACATCCATTGGTCCATAATTTAGGTATTAGCATAACAACAATGTTAAGAAATAGAATATGCCGTGGGAAAGGAATGAAATACAGCCGAATGTACATACAATCTAAGGGATGAATTCTCTATGGACTATTGGAACACCAGATACTGAAGTTTTCAAGACAATTTATTCAATTTATAAATTTTATTTTAAATGGTTCCAAAAGTTTCCACAATTATATCTCTGCGCTTTGCCCCATTATTCATTTAAATTGCGGCTTTCCTGTCAATAAATTAATGCTGATTCTTTAAATTGTACAAAATCTTGGGTGTTTGCCTTTCGCTTGCTTAAAAATGTTAGCCTATGCACGACGGCACATACAGTTTGTAATGTGCATGGTATCAAGGTATCCGCTTCCTTTAGTTCTGCTTGTTCAGTGATGAGAGGATGCGAGTTTCATTTCCTTGTATGCAGGATATTCCCGTTTTGCGTACATCACTCCGTTATTCTTCTTTTTCAGCCTTTGTCCCGTTCACAAGCGAATTCGGCTCGTCTTGATAGGTTGTGCCATTTCGCTTTGCCAAAAGCCTCATTTGGATGCGGTCAGGAGGCTTTCACAATCTAGCGCATCAAGCCACCGTTGTTTCGGCCGGCCTCTTCGTCGCTTTGCATCGACTTCGATGTTCAGACTAACGCTGGCAAAAGAATTCTCGTTAGCGCGAATTACGTGGCGAAGCCATTGGAGATGCCACTCACAATTTTCCCATGTTCGGTGCAACCACATATCGATCACGGATATCCTCATTTCATATGTGATCAAGGGTGTATTTCGCCACTAGTCCAACGAAACATTTTCGTCTTCACTACTACAAGACGTCATCCGCTCCCTTTTATAACCAGCCAACGCTCGGAACCATAGAGGGCGATTGAATGGAAGACACTGCGGGAACAGTAGTGGAACGCTACTTCATCCAGGTCGCGCTAATGCGTAGAGCAATTTCATAACGCAGTTCTCCATTGGTTGATAGCATTGATCCGAGATATTTAAATCACTCAGTACTACCAATGGCAGTGAAAGCGCCTGCTCCATTAGAATCGGACTTCAAAAATTATGTTTTATCCTGACTCAATTTGAGACCGTGTTGCGTGAAGCCATTTGCGATCAAGTTGCTCTGGACGCTCTGCTATGGGGCGCCAAGAAAACATTATATGTATAAAGCAGTGTATAGAGTGCTGGACGTTAGATGCCCCGTGTTTTAATATCAACAACAAGAGCAAAGAGTAGTGGTGAGAGCGCGCTTCCTTGCTGAGCAAACCCCGCTTAATTCACGGTTATTTGAACGATTTCGTGAATATGGTTGTCAAGAATTTGTTCAGAAATCTTCATAGTACGGAATAGTAACCAGATGGTGTGGTAATTTGAACCCTTATTCCAATAGCTCTACTTCCCTTTTTACAATTCCTTATTTAAAATATATATATTTAAAATGATTATTTCCATTTTCTATTTTCACAACTTTGTCCACAAAATCCTATCAACCTTTCAGCTTCCCACAAAACCCAAAAATCATTTAAACAAATTCGTGTCTGCACGCTAGTTATTGGTACCCTCACTGGAACTCGCAAGAACCTTCCGGAAAAGGCCCACTAATATCTGCGCCCTACAAGAAACTTGATGGTCTGGTGTCAAAAGCTGCGACATGAAACGTGAAGGCGATAAAAACGGCTATAAACCTCTAATTCTGATCACCCACACACTCAATACGGTGTTGGTATTGCCATCTCAGGTGCTGCCATGATGCCATTAAAAATCGAACGACGTGGTGATTGGCTGATGAAGCTCACCACTATATCAGCTGAACGCACTAATTGCTCCTTCATCGCATACTCACCACCAAAAGGTCAATATGATGACAAAGGTGCAACTTCCCGATGCAAAAACCTGCAACGTGCCTGCTGATGACTATATCATCATTTCAAGTGACCTTAATGGTCATGTGGGTGAAAAGGCAGTCGATAACAGGGCAGGGGGCATGGCATGGGGGAAAGAGCTTTGGAGTGCGCAATGAGGTGGCGAAACGCAAATCGACTATATTCTCGAAAGACGCCGACATTTTACCACCGTCACTGATTGCAAAACCTTTCCCTATGAAACCATGCACCCCCACATAGGCGTGAGTAACGCATTGGCCTACCTCGCATGAAACGGTGGTGAGTTTGTGGAAAGAAAGAACAAATTCTCTCTCTTACGCGGTTACCAACCATTAGCATTGTGGAAGAATCTTGGAATCAAGTTAAAGACACAATCAAAAATGATGCCTATGCAACCATCGTGGACACTAAGGAAGGTAAGCGGTTCATCAACCGAGTTTCTTAGCGTGGGAACGGACGGTGTTAAAATGAAGGTCCGTGAAAAGAAACGCCGCTACCACAAATTTCTCAACGATAAAACGCTAGCCAGTTGGCAAATTTATAAAAATGCCAATCGGGAAGCGAAGAAACGAGAGCTGTCACCCAAGCGTCCATAAGAAAGATTTTCACGATAAACTAGTTACTCGAGATGGTGAGGTGTATCTCAATCGACTTGTCAAAAGCTGAAATCAGTGCACACAGGATATCGAACACTTCTCTTGCGTTAATTACAAGAATGGTACTGAGCCGCGACGAATAAATGGTGAGAATATTTCGAGCAGATTTCAAAGAAAGAAGCTGTTGGAACATTTGGATGGATTCCACCTGCCAGCGCGATTTAAATTGCGTTACGATGAAAGGGCGAAACATCCAGTAGGATTTACCAGCACAAAAGCAGGCTGAGATAATGCAAGGACCGCAAATTAAAACGTGAATCCAGTGAAATCAATGATAACACGGCACAGAATTGAAGAAAGGCACATTATCAGTCAATAGAGAAGTCATCAACGAATGTGGGAACAGGAGGAAGTTGGACGCGAAGGAAAGCTTGGATTCCTAAAGGAACCAGAAGGGAACGAATTGAACCACGACACGGGCAATCGAAGCTTCTGAAAGAGGTGGCAAGGGAGGCACCGAACAAAATTCAAATACTTCCCGAAATACGTATATACAAATAAATAATATATCCCGTTTCAGGGAAAATCCATTGTAGGTCATTTGCCAAACTTGGGTACTATCCCTTTGCCCCTAAAAGATATTTTTTCCTCAAAGGTAATTTAGGAAGAAGATACTTAAAATTATGTTGTGTTTGAGTAGATCAACAGATTGTAACTGGATGAGGTCAAAAATCACTAAAAAAAACCATGAGATCCGGAGATTTGTTAACAAACGGTATGGTCGCAAGCCGCAGCTTCCACGCTTAGTACTTACTACATAATATGTATGGAGCCGGGTTTCCACAAATTTAAAATAAAAGTTTAACAGTATAAATATATGGTACAGGCAATGCTCATGTCCTCTTTGGTTTCTGGTTTAATGCTTTTCATTATAAATGCAATCAATGGAGGCAAGCCTCCTAAATTTATTATCGTTGTGGTGGATATCTAAAGAACTGCGATAAATATTTGTACAATAATTAACACGGTTTTGCCAGACAGACTGGTTTCTCTTATTTGACGCCTCTAATCCAGTGGAAAACTCATCCAATAATCTTATGAAATGACAAAATCTACAATCACTTCTGTATGTCAACACAACAATGTGAGTCTCCGTTGTGCTGGCGGAGAACGGGATTAATTGATTCGTGACTCGTAATGAATGACGTGAAATACGAGATCATAAATTGGATAAAATGCATCTTGCATCAATTGCGTCAGCTGCTGGTGATTATTTTGTAATCCCAAGCCGGTAACGTAATGCACTATCTGTACCTGAACGAGCCTCTCTAAAGTGCTTTAAGTGGACAGTATGGTTACACATGTCCAGGGTCAGCTTGTCTCGTTGAAGCTATCGTTGTTTCAGTTACTGCTGGCATTTGCAATTGAATTTGGTGCATGAACATATTGGGCTACCGCGGTGCTGCACTGGAGCTCGCACACCACGATAAACCGTATTACACAATACCTGGGCTGGCTAGCTTGCTGCACACAACTTTGCATGCTTGGCAATAATAAAGGTGAATTTACATATTTAATTTTCATAATTGCATAATAAATAAATACAGTGAGAAATAACAAATCTATGCGAGCTTATCTGCCTTGTTTCCTCTGAATTCCGTAGTAAGTAACGAATAATTGAACAACAAAGTTGGTAACGATGTATGTACTTTCAGAAGAGTTTTTTCTGACGACTTGCTCAATTGGACCTATAAATACAATTTATATTTTGGTAAAAAAATTTAGTTGGGAATTCGAAAATGGGAATAAACCCATGTATTATAGGAGTTTCTGCTCTGATTGTGGTTGGGGTGGTACTGGTGTAAAATGTGTCCATTCATTTTCCACTCCTAAAAACCTGAACTGAATCAAGTCAAGCGTTTTCGGGAGTTCAACTTATTAATACCCCCAGCAAAACTATTCTGTAGGCTTGATTCGAACTATTCTAAGCTCATCTGTATCAAGAAAACTAAACACAGGAGCAGCAACTTCAGTGGCAATGGGCGCGAATCAGCTTTCGGATAGAGACGAGCGAGGTAAGTGTTATTGGTATGTCAATGTCACCTAGATGGTTTTCTTGTGAATGTATCCGGAAGATTGATCTTAGATGTATCCACCTATTTCCTCCTCACTTCCTAGAAGAGCAAATATGGATTAAGTAGTGTTGCCCGTCTTTCTTTCCCTAAGCTCCCTATAGAGGAATTTTGAAAATTCTTTCCTTCAGTGATTCCATTACGACCCATTACCATTAATCTAAAATGAATCTTTCAGGGAGTTCTGAATTTGGTTCCTACTGGGATCTGCGAAACCATAAACAGATGTGCAATATCTGTTGTTATGACAGACGCTGCAACGTGCTCGCAGCAAGTCGCAGTAATGTGCTCACCAAGCCGTGCACAATGTACATCAATGCATTGCATCACACACACGGCACTAACACCAGCCCTTATGAGCGGAATTTTGCTCGCGCAACTCTCGTTGCGGTCGAATGTGTGCAAGACTTTTCCGTCTCCATAAAATTTAATAAAATTCCTTAGGAGTTGAATCTTCTGTGTATCGTCTTTCTGATCTCTATACTTCATTCACTTTTATCTTTCAATGAGCGTAAATTTAGATTTACTTTATATTAGTTGACCCGCTAGTATACGCCATCACTCCCGAGAAAAGTCCCTGTCACTGGACCGCATTTTATCTGTAATATTTTTTTCACCGAGTCTCTGAAATGCCAGTCAAATTTTAACATTGACATTAATTGTAAAGAAAAGATTGTGGTAAAACCAACATATCTTGTTTGATCGATTTTTTCAGAAATTGGTCATCCGAAAAATCTGACAAAATAGATGCGGAGATGCATATAAGCCCCAACATCTGCTCAATTTTTTTTTTCCATTCCAAATATATAAATACAATTATTGTAAGGATTACATTATTTCTTAACTTACAGCAAACATTAATAAACCTCTACTACCTTCATTGTTAATGGATATTCAGAAATCATAACTCTTAAATATTATATATACACTTCATGCTATATTTTATATAATGCAACTCTAAGATTTGAAAGATTGTCTGTTGAAGTTGATATTCTTCTTGGTATTGCTATCTCAGAAGGTTTCGGTGATGCCATTAAAGAACTCGAACGCTGACCCCCTGATGAAGCTCACCATTATATGAGCTGATCGCACTATTCACTTCTTCACCGCGTACACACCACAGACAGGTTGATCTAATTCCGAAAAGGAAGCCTTCTGGCAACTTCTCGATGCAAAGACCTGTAAAGCGCCTGGTATATCATCATTGTCGGCCTTAATGGTCATATGGGTAAAAAGGCAGATGGTAACAGGTGCCATGGAGGAAAAGGGTTTAAAACGCACAACGAGGATGCCGAGCGTATAATCGATTTTCCGGACACTCACGACCTTATACTAATGAATATATGGTTCATCAAACGAAACGAACCCCCTTAGGAAGATGATACTTCCTAGCGAGTTTATAGTGGGAATAGTAAAACGCAAATCGACTATATTCTCATAAGACGCCAACATTTTGCCACCGTCGCTGATTGCAAAGCCGTTCCCTATGAAACCATCGCACCTCAACGTCCACCGTTGATTGCCGTTTTTCAAATCAAGCCACCAAGAAAACAGCGTGAGGGAGGCACTGGCCCGGCGGGCATTAAATGCTGACTATTTCGTGAGAAGAAAGAAGAAATGATCTCACTTACGCGATTACCAACCATTACGAATGTGGAAATTGAAGACATGATCCACAAAACAGTCTCTGCAACTGGTGCTCAGAGGTGGCGGCGAGGAAGATGGGGCGGCGACCCTATCGGCCAAACCAAAACCAAGTGGCCGATGAGAACCCCCATAGTGGTGGCACCGGGAGACGCTGTAATCACTTTGGTTTGCCGGCCGTGATGCAGTAGGCGAATGCTACAAAGGCCTAATTAGGGCGATCAGACCCGAGTCTGCACGGGGACTCATCTGAAGTGGCAAGTTGGTTACGAAACCTTACCAGGGGTATACTGGTACTATGGGAACCGGAATAGCTCCTGGACTCTCATACTTCGGGTGAACTCCCATTGTATGTGAGTGCAGCTCGGTTATTTGCGGTAGGCCCCCTAGTGGGAGTTTCATGGGGATTGTGGTTATGCTCAAGCGAGAACAGACCTTCGGGCCTCGGCGTGGTATTGCGTTTCAACACGGGTGCCTTACTCCTTAGTTCGGTAGAGATTTAGGTAAATCTTGAATCCGCGAGCGCAATGCTGACCACATTGCCTCCTAGTGTACCGTTACGGTCTTGAATGAAGTGCTCTAACACACTTCAAGGCCCTGATCCAACATGGATTGTTGCGCCAAAGATTATTATTATTATTGAATCCGCCAGTATGAATGCTAAGCCATGCACTTGGTATAGACTGGTACCGTTGTTGCTTGTCTCAGTGGGGCTCTGAATGTGGTCACAAAATCAATCCGTGTCTTAAGAAGACCGTAGGATTAAGTCTCCACGACAAGTACCTACGTTAAACACTCAAGGGCGTAACTATCAGCGCAACTGAAGTCGAGGAGGGAATAAAACGAATGAAATCGGGGAACGCCACAGGGCCTGACGACATCGCACCTGCGCTCTTGAAAGCCAAGAGCTGGGACCCAACACTGTGCCTCAGTGAATACTTTAATCGAGTTATTCAAGAAAGCAGAACACCATCTGACTGGCAAGAAAGTACCACAGTTCCAATATGGAAAGAGAAAGGTGATTCAACAGAATGTTCAAATCACCATCCGATTCGGTTACTTTCCCATACCATAAAGATTTTTGAACGTATTCGCAAAATCGATGAAATAACCGTGAATCAACCCGGATTTGCCAAGAATAGCGGAACTACTGACGCAATACACGCTGCGCGGTCACTCATGGAGAAACACCTTGCCAAGCATCGCCCTCTTTACATTGCATTTTGAATCTAGAGAAAGCGTTTGACCATGTGTTACACGAACTCATCTGATATACTCTACGACAACACTTGGCTCCAGAAGAACTCGTGAGTTTGATCCAATTGCTCGACCACGATCCGAAAAATAAAGTTTGAAGTGCGGCGGGTGTATTAAAATCGTGCCATGCCTCTGTTGATATTCATCAAGGAAGCGAGATCTCACCACTTATTTTTGTTTTTATTATGGACACCGTCACCCAGACATCCAACGTTTCGAGCCCAATATACTGCTTTATGCAGATGATGTTTTCCTAGCGTCTAATAACAAACCTGATCTCGAGCAGCTTATCAAAACATGGAACGATCACCCCATGCAACACGGTCTCAGACTGGATTTGAATAAATCTGAATAAAACCAAATTTTTGACGACCTATCCCCATGGAACAAGCACAACCACTGTCAACGGTAGTGACCTGCCCCGAACTGAACAATTTAAATATCTCAGATAAATGCTATCAGCCAATGGAGAACTGCATTATGAAATTGCTTCACGCATTAGCGCCACCTGGATGAATTGGCAGTCCACTACTGGTGTTCTTTGCGATCGACGTATCAACGAACGTCTCGAACTTAAAGTTTACCACAATATCGTCCATCCTGTGGCTCTCTAAGCTTCTAAGTGTTGACAATGAACCGCGTCTTGCAGCAATGGAGACGAAAACGTTGCGTTAGATTAGTGGCGTGGAACGTTGTAATCACATCCATAATGAGGATTTCCACGATCGATATGGCATTGCACTGATCGTGGGAAAATTGTGACAGAGGTGTCATCGATGCTATGATCACGTAATTTGCATTATTAAGAATTCACTTGCCAAAATCTGAACATCGAAGTCGATGGCAAGCGACCAAAAGGCAGACCGAAACAACGGTGGATGGGGATTCGAAAACCTTACGGTTGCGTCCAGATCAGGTTTTTGATAGAAAGAAACAGTGAAACCGATCACGACGAGCCGACCTTGCTTGTGAACGGGGAAAACGCAGAATAGTGAGAAGAAGATATTGCTGGTGTTTCGAGGAAAGGATGAGCTAAATTTTCTTAACACGGGTTTTTCAAATATTTTTGGAATTGGCGATTTTTATCTAGATTTGTTATAACAGGGAAATCTGGTGGTTTTATATTTTTGCGGGTCCTATGTCCAAATTCAGTTGATGTCGGACCGAACCAAATGTGGAGCAACTTACTCCCTCTTTTTTTGGACCACGGACCCCTCCTTTAGGGCTTAGTACCCAAACTTAAAAAATATTACGCTCTACGGTTTCTTACCAGGGCATAGATGAGGCAGCGTCTGACGATTTGCCTTGGGGGCAGCGCGAACGAAGCCGCTGGCATTGCCTTTGCCCTGGTAAGAAACCGTAAAGCTGTCTTCGTCTAATATTTTAGAAGCTCTATGCGAAGGGCCGTGGACCAAAAAAAGAGGAAGTAAGTTGCTCCCCAGAGGCAGAGGGGAGGCAGCGTCTGACGATTTGCTGATCCGATTAATACGGTGGTCACTGAAACAGCAGAGTTCGTCTTAAAAAGCCGAGTGTTTTCACTGATTCTTTGTCTTTGGACGTAATAGTACATATATCAACTAATCAGGATTGCTTCGAAAAAACGCCAAAACAACTTCAGAGCCAGTCACGCGAGTTACATGTAAACCTCATATATATTGTTTATAACGACATCGGATGTAAGTACATATCGTTTTTTTCGACGAAATTCAAAAGTCCTAGCCAGAAAGAGTACTTTTGTATGTGTGACTTATCGTTTATAACGACTTCAAATATTACGGCTAAGCTTTTATAGTGACAGAAAATTTGAATCTTATAACGATGAACTCATGAGCGCAGTAGGTAAACACCAAGTAATCATCAAATTAAGGGAATTACTGAGTTGAAGGTATGCAATCAATTCAGTGGTGTGTTCAGTTCAGTCAGTTCGGTATCAATTTTATTGGTCTGGGTGGGTTCTTTGAAAAGGGAAATCTTTGTTTTGATTGGGGTAGATGTTTTAAGAAAAGTGGGTAAAAAGATTATTTTTCCCGAAATGCGGTTATTAGGAGCAAATCAAGAAAAACAATGAAAAAAAGTTTTTGAAGTAAAAAATGTATCCTTTATTGTTTTTAAACACAAAAAGTTCTCCATTGGTTGATTGCATTGGCCCGAGATATAGGGAAACCTTTTATACCTGAAGCGTCAAACTTCCGGTTTCCCAACTTGTTATAATTTCAAAAGCTTTTGATCATGTTTCTTCACGCACAATAGCCAATTTTTTTGTACATGCAAGATTTATTTTAAACGTAACAGAAGACTCTTTTAATGAAGAAGTTACGTAGCGAAGTTACGTAGTCTACAAAATAATCGAGAAGAGGCAGATCTACCTTTAGCTCAATGGGTCTGTACTTTGGATGTAGATGACCTGGCAACACAGTCGAGGGTATGGCTGAACATGAAATTTTAGCTTTCACAAAACCAAATTTGAATTTTGACATAAATAACGGCAAAATAGAAGTAGATGAAACCGATTCCTTGGAGATCGTTTAAACATTATTCAATTATAATACATAAACTGATAGACCTAAAAATGATCATCGACCTATTTTGTTGCTGTTCTTCTACAAATTACATGGAGCGGACATGTTGTGTGCTAATAAATGAATATAGCAGCAATCTCGGGAATATCAACAATTCTTGTATGCTACCATTGCTGTGAGACAGCTGATCGCAGTCTGCGTCCAGATTTGTTGTTGTAGCGAATGGAGTTCGGGGTTAACTACAATTGATTATTCTTTATTGCATAGATCATTAGCCCAGAATACGATGCAGAAAATGCGTTACAAAGTAAATTGAGGACCTTCCACGATATCCAAACCAGCCCATATAATAGAATAGATGAAGCCATTAACGTTTTCCTGTTTTAAAATTTCCAGGATGTCATGTTTCACGTTCCCGGCGAACCGCCTCTCAAAACTTTTTTAAACCATAAGCAGCATCCACTAAAGGTGATGAATTCCCAATCGATACGGTCCGCAAACTAGGATAATTGCGATTCATTCGTTTTTTTACAAACAATTTCTAAAACAAACGAAAAAACGGCCTTCACAAGGTATGACTCCCTTAATTATTCCCATTTCAATTAATTTTTTTTTACAATTATTTTATTTTCTTTACATCGTTTGATAGCCTTGTTATCTCAAATGTTCGTGATATATCAATAATGAATACTGAATCTTTCTACCACTCTCTAACTCCGGCAGAGCCCACACGAAATAGAAGGGGCATCCTACATTTTTTATTCCTTAGGATGCCAAGGAAGGGTGGGAACGCCAAAGGCTGCGCCTCGCGATACTATGAGACAGGGGAAACATCAATGAAACATCCGGTCCCTCATGGATCTATCCTCTCGATGGCGGCATAGTCGAGCTGATATTTTTTTTAAGCTTTGTGTTTGTTTAAGTTTTACATTTACGCGACTTTTCATTTTGTGTTTCAGATTCCGGTACGGCCAAATGCATATGCCGAAGTCGGTCAATTTCCCCACATCCTTAGGTTTTTAATGCAGCTCTACCGTCTTAGTTAGAAGGTATTTTGGTCATTGCTAGATTTTTCAAGCCATTACACCATTTTAAAAACTTTTTGGATCTTTCCATTCCAGGGAAAAATCTTAGATTTCCTAGATTTCCGTATAAGCAAAAGTAGCAGTGCGACGGCTTTAACCCGCTCGAGTGTGCGCCGTTTGAAATAGTGTCAACATAGAAAGAACACTAGCACATTACAGTCTCAACTTGATCTTGGTGTTGACATAACTGCATTTTCAGTTTCAGAGACAGCAAAGAAAACGGAGGGTGCGATGACCCGTCAGACTAAGAGCCTGGTTTTGTTGGTTTATATCTTCAGTCCAACTCTATTTGTCTCTCTTTCCAAATTCGGAGGCATACGGCCAAGGTTCATAACCCGGTAAAGCACCAAACAGATGACATCAGCGCAGTCGAGGAAAGATGTCATCGTCCATTGAATTCCTTCACGTCATCCGGGCTGCATGAAGAACGTCTACGATAACAAGAAGATATAATATCGGTGACTGGATGCAACCCTAGCGGACTCCAACTTGGACCTCAAAATCCTCCGAGATTTTACCTCGGTACAGCACATGACATTTTGCCCCAACATATATCGCTCTGATAATAGCTATTAGTTTCTCTGGAATGCTCCTCCTGAGTAGAACACTCCAGATACACTTCCTATCCCATCCTATCGACAGATTTCCCGAAATCGATGAAGAGAGAAGATCTAAATTCCGCGCACTATTCTAAAATGATCCGCAAGGTGTTCACATGGGCAATGCAGAAGGATCCGGACCGCAACCCAGCCTGCTCTCTGTTGACCAAGCTTTCAAGATCTTCATTAATGCATTCCAGGATTATTTTAGCTATTATCTTTGCAAAAGCAGGAAGCATTCTGATACTCCTCCAACTGTCACACTCAAATCGTGCGTCCTTTCCTGGAATCTTAACGATCATTCGCTTCTTCCACTTCCTGGGAAAGATCTCATATTCCCAAGATTTCCATACGAGCGGAAGCAGCCGATCTGCAATAACTGCAATTGCAGCGATAAATAACTCTGCGAGGGGACCGTCAAACGCAGCGCCGTAATTCGTTTGAGTACATTGATGGCCGAAATTATTTCTCTTCTGCTTAGTGGAACAGTCCCTACCCGCATCTGACCGTGCTTCTAGCTATTTCATACAAAAGAGGAGGAAGTTCGCACGATGTGATCCGGTTAGAAACCATGGGGGAACTGGGGAATTCGACTGGTGGCATCCGTGACAAAACCATCGAAAGATCTCAATAGCAAATTCTCTTTTATCACGGCGTGCATTACGCTGAACTTCTCGGAATTTCGCTCGGTATCGGAATTCGAGCGGGACACATCCACCATCGCAGCGGTCAGTAGAGCCTTCAACCCGTTCCATTCATCGATCCGCTTCCACGATTGCGCAGTCAGCCAGACTTTATGATGCCCTTTCGAGACATGGTCGACGGCCTATGCAGCACCCGAGAAAATAGTATTTTTGACGGTGGACCAATGTCTGCCGGTGTTCTTAGGTGCGTTAGTCAATAGATCTTCCGCTCGATCAGCATGATCCCTCTGTCGAGCGGCAGCTGGGTTGTACAAGCGGTCCATGCTGAATCGCTTCTTCTCAGTCCTGCGGAAAGTGGCGGGCGCAACATGAAGGTAAGCGGCCATCAGATGGTGGTCCCTTTCGAGGTCGATGTCAGCACCTCTCTTGTTACGTAGATCCAGAAGGCATCAAATCTACTGCTGATCGCGAAGTGGTCGATCTGATTGCTCGTACGGCAGGTTCTGTGCTCAAACAATACACCACCAATGACGAGGCGATGGAAGTTGCAGAAATTTACGAATCTCACACCATTAACGTTACGGTTACCAGGACCGTGTGTCGTCATCACATGCCCGAGAAAGGTGTTGTTAGAACCCACCTTAAAATTCAGATCATCCACCATGATCACAATGTCACCTTTCCCTACCCTTCTCCACCTCTCCACTACATCGAAAGTCTCCGTTGATGCGTAGAATCATTTATGCAAAAGCAGGGTGTAATCTTTCATCAAATATGATCGTGTAGGATATCAAATGAAAGGTCTCCACTAGTACTTCCCAAAGCTGTTCCAACATTAGTTACAAAAGCGGGGCGTGCGGAGGCTGGAAAGTGATCAATTCTTTCGCGAACCCATGTGCAGAACCCACCCAAACGACTATCAAGTTTGATGGTAATGGCCCCATCGCTAACAAAGTTATAATAGGCCGAAATTGCACATCACGAACTTCATACATGTATAAGAAATACCCAAAACTTTTCATAGCCCAGCTTCTATTTTCCCGACTTATTATCTTTTAGAGCTGTATTGTTAAAAGTTTCTTTGCGCATGCAGAAACAGTGGACACCGCACTGTTTCACTAGATGCTCTGGCCGCGGAAGAACTATTTTGTAACGGCACCTCTAAACAAAGTTATGTACCTGGGGTCCTAGTTTTTCTTTGTTGTCTGTTTATATAAAATCCGAACTATGTTGATTGTACAAATTTATTTCATCCAACCATCCAAAGTTAAATTACGGAATTATTGCTATAGAATCAAAACATTGGGGTTCAGCTTTATAATTTTGCCCCCAATTAAAAGACCAGTGGATAAAATTGCTCCCGTAGTCCACTGACGAGACGCCAAGTTTTTGCCGTTTCGCGACTTCCCCTTTAAATAACGTTCAATATTCTTTCGAGAAGCAATATTTCCTTTTATTTATGGCATAAATTGTATACCCATACCCTGTTAAAAGTGCTGCCGCTCGGGGCTCTTGATTAAATTGCAATTGTTATCAGGGCGTTTTCTCACTTCCCAGCAAATTTGCTGAAATAATTTCCTATAAGAAATCATGGGCTAGAAGTTACCCTGAAATATTCTTCGATAAGAAATCGTGAAATTGGAAATTCTAAGGCAAACTTTGCAGCAATTTTGTCTGCAAATAACTTTGATCTTACATAAATATAATATCATAGATCGTTTTGGAGTGCATCGTATGCACAGCGTTTATATTCCTTTGGGTAATTCAAGGCCATACTCCATGTTAATCCTTGATGCTTGGTGAAGATGACACAGCATATCGGTGAAATAGCAGTTGACTTTTGCTATAAATACCAGGTCTGCACACGTATCTTTCAGTATGCACAATGTATTCAGCCAGCACCACTATCAAACTCATAAAATCTCTAGTGTTAATACTGGATTCTCAAGTGCTGAGTTCACATCGTTCAAGTATGTCTGGGCTACATCAATCAGAAACAGAAGTTGTTGGATGCTCTCAATAAGCTCAGTAATGGCACCAACAATGACCTCATACTTTAATTCTATCATTTGTGGTTTTTAATGTTCCATTTCCGTTCCGTGAAATTTTCGCAATAACTCGGCTCCGTTTGAATATCTTACAAGTGGTTCGGTTTATTTAAAGCCTATTCTCATCAAATTATGAATGAAAAACATTCATCATTAGATTCACATTGGAATCTTCTACACATTATTGCAGATACAGCCAAGCATAGCAAATCATCCGTGGGGTCATGTCAATTTCATGTGCCACTTGTTGATTTATCTTTTACATAACAAGAGAACTTTCTTTGTGTAACGAAATTTGCGTAACGGACAAATGAAGTTATAAAATAAACTCAAAATGGGATGCCTTTTTTAAAATAAAAACTTTAGCAAAAATACCAATGATATAATAATAGAACAAGTGGAAAATGACCTAGAACTTTTTATTGAGATACTTTGTTGCACCGTTGCGTAAATGTTATGTTGTACGGATAATAAGCCTTTTATAGTTGAAATGTTGAGAGAGAGAGCCATTCAGAAGTGTTCATTACCTATCTAGGCAACAGTGGCATCTTATAATCCACAAATAGGTATATTGGATCATCCCATATTGACATTTGCAGCATGTAAGAAGGCAACTTAAATAAGTACTATAAATAGCGTAGGATTTTATTCAATGGCTTGAATAAGTCGTAACCGAAAAAAAATCGAATGATAGTGAAATTCTCTGTAATATCCTTGATTGAGTCATACAATTATATAGTGAAGGATAAGTATCCATAGGAAACTTGTTCGCTCGTATGAAATTTAATTAGTTTAGTTTAAATTTAAGTTTTATCTCTGGTAGGTATATGATTTTTGGAATTGTCTGTTCCTTAAGATTCAAAAAAAAGTTTCACATCCTTTACATAAAATTCTGGCATTTCTGGCGAAGGCGGATATCGGATCTTACCGGCATTTGAACCATTTGATATGAAATACTTTAACTAATTATCCACCCGACGCTTATACACCCTTTGTGCCCTTGATAATTGTTATTACTGCGAATTTACTTAATGTCGCACCAATTTTTTCCAAGTGATTTTCATCTCAATATCATATACATATATTGGTATGAAGTTTAGTAGAAAGATGAGACCTGAGAATCCCCTTGCATCCAGTGATCAAGATAGTTCCACGTTGAGGTTAAGGGGGTGTACGTTTTTTTCACTGAATATAGCCATGTGGTGTATCAAATTAAAGGTAATGGTTGCGAAAGCGAGGAGTACGAGGGGTGAAAAATATCAGTTACTTCAGGGAGCCGTTCCCAACAACTACCGAACCGAAATATCTGAAAACAAGTACGGTGGTCCATTCACATCGTACCTAGCCCTCAAACGAGTATCTGTTTAAATAAAGTTGCTAATAGCATATTACCATTTTTATTATAAGTATATTTTTTAGAAACTGGCCAGAAGCCCCTTTATGTTTATAGTGGAATAATCAACTTTTGCAACAATATAGGCTATACTATAGAGCCTCATACTACCAAGTTTGGTATATCGCTGCATCGTATACTATTACTAACTGAGTTATAACAGGTCAAGATTGTCACTTTTGTGTAAATCTATTGTATTCAAAGACTTTGAATGTAAGTGTCGTACTAAAGTGAATGGTCTGATAAATTAAATGCATAAACATTATGAGCTGAGTGCAAATGGTATAAGCTCTATACTTGAGCTCATACTTTTCCTGTTTTTTATCATTTACCTCGCCTTTACCCTCACCTGCCTGTGTTTGCTTTACCCAAACGACCTCTGTTTTGACTCCGCTGGACTGTGCTCCACACTTGATACTCTGGTTCTCTGGTACTCGGCTAACAAGGTGATACTGAGCGCCAGCAAATGCGACTGGATGTGCTATTCATTTAAACCCGCCTCAACATCCTTTTCCTAATCTCTTAGCGGACAACCCGTTTCAGTACTGACCTTCCTTCAAGACTAGGGTGTAATATTCGATGGCAAATTTCGTATCAATTCCCACTCCGTTGGCATCATCAATTAAGCTTCCAAAATGTCTGGTTTCATCCAAAGTTTCTCTTCCGACTTTATCCTAATTCAGTCCTCCTTAACACTCTTCAACTAGCTTGTCAAAAACAGCCCCACCTTCCGCATCTGCGACTGTCACACTCTTCAAATCGTGCAGCGCAAATTTACCAGGGCCCTGTTTTTAAAAAGAACCTTCCACAGGTTGACTATCCGTCACGGCTCTACACCCTCAACCTGCGTTCCCTGCAACAACGGCGCATCTTCGTTGATATGTGTACTCTTTTCAATCTCTGTAATTGCCTGATGGACTGCACTGCCAACTCCGATGTTACTTTCCGCACCACCGCAGAGCCCGACATCTACTTTCACTCCCCGATCTCGAGGCTATGCCGGTCCTACAGCATCTTGCAGCTTGGGTCGTTTGACTCTGTCTCTTTCCTTAGCTTTAAGCATAAGGTAAGTCATTTACCTCTCCGTCCCTCTGAAGGTAATATGTAGCAAGGAGCTATTCTGAATATTGTCTTCAATTAAATAAATTAAATTAAATATATCTATAAGACATTCTCTTTCTATTAGTAATCGTATAACACCATCAGCTGGTAACAATAAAGATTGAAGAACACAACTTTGAAACCATTGATAATTTCTTCCATCGGTTGTTGGGAGTTAACAGAACCTTTGTCAGTTTACACAAGCAAAAGTAGGATGTGAAACTCTTTTTTCATGGAGTATTGTCATGTTGGGTATCAAATTAAAAGTCCCGATTAGTACTGTTCGAAGCCAATCAAAGTTCCCACATTTGTTGGAAATACGTGTAGTACGAGGGGTCGAAAGCGTTCATTTTTTTAGTTAGCCCATTCTTAGAAGTTACCCAACCTGAGAGAAATGATCATCATCTCCATATCTGCTCGAATTAAGTTAATGATTGTATATTACTATGTTTCTTGGAAATTGATTAGAAATCCCCACTTAGGTTGATTTTAGTGTTATAAAGATTAGTAGTGATATAGACTATAGTATGAAGTTTAATATAAAGTATATGACTTCCGGTTTCGTCCAGAGTAGAGGCAATTCTTCAGACGCTGCCTCAGCTCTGCCCTAGGAGCAGAGTGACCAAAATGTGTGATGTTAATGTTGGGCCATTGATACTCACGCAAGCCAGTCTTTGGAGTTTGCGCAGCTTCCTGACTTGTACGCTGAGTTCAAATCTTCCTGCCCAAATTACCGCTGCATAAGTAATCATTGGCTATCCTATTGCAGTGTATCTTCGGGCTGGTATTCCTTAGTCCAGTTTGGATTCTACCACATAGGATATCCTTATATTTGTTCCTGCAGATTAAAACAATATCAATCAACAACATCAGCGTAACGCCAGGCCTGTATTCTAGTATTTGTTAGCACGTCCAGGAGTTCATCCCCTACAATACTCCACATAAGCGGTGATAGTACCCCGCCCTGAGTAGTATTCATGACAATAAAATTTGTACCTGTCGTACTGTTGTACTTATATTTGCGTACTCTCTAGCATTTGGCCCATCCAGACAGCTAGGGTGTTTTCCACTCACTTATGGCTCAGAGCATCTTGTATCTCAGTGTGCGATGTGTTGTCGAATCCTTCTACGTTATTCAAAAACGCACACAGTGCTATTCCTTTTGTTTCTATGGCATTCCGTAGTATATCCGTCGGCTGATACAGACCAGTTTCCGTTGGCCGTCCTGGTCCGTAGGCATATCCTTCAAATAACGCAGGCACAGGAAACCTGTCGCCTTCCTGATGTATTGTCTCAGACGTGCTTTTGCTTGTCCCTGCTTCTTTAGCAGTGGTCTTTGTTGGTCCACCCTGTGGACAACCTTCAGTAGTATTCATAACAATAGAGTTTGCACCTGTTGGTACTTCTATTTCTGTTCATCTAGAAAGTCAGGATGCTTCCCACTCGTTTACGGATCAGAGCATCTTGTATCTCAGTGTGCGATGTGTTATCGAATACTTCTTCGATATCTAAACACGCACACAGTGTTATTTCTTTTGTTTCTATGGCATCCCGTAACGCAGCCGTCAGCTGATGCAGGGCAGTTTCATTTGACCGTCCTGCCCGGTAAGCGTGTTAACATTAATGTAGAGAATGACGCATTAGAAAGTTAAGTTATATTATTGTCCATGACCTTCTCCACCGTTTTGAGAACGAACAATGTCAGACAAATTGGGCTGAAAAATTTAGGGTGAAAAGGTTTCTTTCACCCGCTTTCGGAATAAAGACCGCTTTCGCCCGTTTCCATGCCATTACAGGGGCAAGGCTGTGCTGCCATAGCATCCTTATAAGAGACTCTAAGACGACTTTTGGGCAGATTTCAGTGATTTAAAAGTTTGTACTGCATACCGTACCCTAGCTTCCAAAGGCATCTCTCTTGCAAATTCCCAGTTCACATTTCTTCCCGTTTTGTTTGATCTCAGGGAAAATATTGTCACCTTCCAATGTGGAGTAGAACCCCGGGAAATGAGTTCTGAGGAACAGGTGTACTTTGCCCTCCTCATTTTCTTTAAATATCCCAGTTTCCTTCTTTAGAGAGACACTAAACCTGATTATTTCTGTGGCTGGTTCGATCCTTTCACGAAATTCGCTAAAGAGTTTCTGTTTTGCTTCCCTGCTCGCATTGCTATATGCAGTCAGTGAATTTTTGTACCTCGATCAGTCTCCGATTTACTTTGCCCGATTGATGGGCTTTCACACTTTCGTTCTCATTCTGGCTTTGTCCCTGTTCTATCAGAGTATGTCTCTCGGTGAATGATCTCAGTTGAACAGCTGGGCTCATATGCGCCAATTACGAATTTGTTGAGGTCTGTTGCCACTGTTTCCAGTTCTAGTTCGCTCCTGATATCACCGCCCCTTTGTAGGTTAAACATGTTATTGCACCGGTGTGTTGCAAAGGATTTCCAATCCGTTTCCCTGTTTTTCATTTGATTTTGCTGATTTTGACACCAAAACAGTGAGTAAAACTCATGTCATATAAAGCCGAATTAGTCAGGAATACCCGAAAATATCCAATGGATCTAATTGATGGATTGAAAGTAAATTTCGCTAAAGTTATAGAAGTACGAAACTACCGTCCGAGAGTTGTTTTATTATCACAAATGGCTATATTCCTCCTTAAATAAATATATATATACTCATCAAATAACTTTACGAGTAAGTGATAACAAGCGACATTTGAAATCAAACAATATATCTTAAAATAACAATTGAGTTCTCTAAAAGCTCTTGTTATTTGTTTATAAAATGGATCCAATTCTTGTCAGTTGTGAGTAATAATATTTATCAAATCTCGTCCGTTACTTTCTAGTAAGTTTGTAAAAGAAACTTCCGAACAACATGCAAATTAAACAGAAACAATATCCATAATGCAGTAAGTGGAATTACACATATTTTTGTATACCTTAGCAGTTTGCATAACATATTGTTGTCGATCCAAGGGCGCTCTGACACCGCATGCCTTCGAATTGCTTACACAATCTTCGAATTACAATACGAAAACAATACGACCACGTGATTATTCCTCACGTTTCGCCAGCAAACTATTAATTTCTCGAAGCAAATACAGCAAAGTTCCACCCTGAACTGTGCAATTGATTTGCACTGTTTACCAAGTTGGATCTGAAGCTATCGCCGGCAGATTCCCGGCTAGGGAGCATCCAAGCTCGCCTTACGTTTGACTCAGGGAGCCTTCCGCTTCCGCAATCCCATTTTCTATTATCAACAGGGAGATGACTCGATTGTTGGGAAGAGCAATGTCTCGTGTTGTATTCGAAATGCGAATACAGCTATGCATAACTTGCCAACGTCACTCAGAATATTCTCCGTAAATTTATTAATCCTCAGCAGCATTAAAGCAATGCTCTATAGCGTCCGTACGATTCGCTGTGAGATAAGCGCTGGAATTGAAATCGATTTATCAGTACCCGCCCCTGCATATTTAGCACGTGACTTTAGGTGTATCTGCGGAAATAGTTGGTGGAATATTAGGTTTTACGTCACCGAAAATATGAAATATTCTATAATTTATTGGAAATTTCCTTCATTTTCGGTATTATCCAACTGGATTTCCGTGTCTGTTCTGTTCAAATGAATTGCGTTACGATTACGTAATTAGACTGAAGCCGTACTACTTAAAACCCTCCAGTTTTGTATCATAGTTGAAATGGAGAATTTGAATAACTATTTATTTAAACGCGACTTACTGGCAAATTCATCGATGAGTGGGAATTTAAATAAAAAGACTATCCGCGATTCGAAATGATAAACCCAGCCCATTTTTAGTAGAGGAGAAAGAGTCCTCAGTGATGATCAACACGGTTTATTTAAAAAAACGGTAAGCTGAAAATGAGTTAATTTTTGGCAAAGAACCTTTCCCAATCCAATTCATTATTATCCAACTGAATTTCTACGTGAAATAAAACCAGCTTTGGTTTTTTGCCGGCCGAGTAGCACATTTGCGCGATTTATAATGTATGTATTATTTGCTCAAGCAACCAACAAGAAAACGTATAATTACATTTTTAATGGTATAAAAAAAAAGTGCTGACATACAATTTTGACCGTGAACAGGTGTCAAATTTCGAATATTTAGGTCGAAATTTACCTGCTTTAGTTCCTCAATTATTTGAATTACATCATGGCGCTAATAAAGATGATGTTTTAGTGAAAGTTCATTGAAAATTTTAATTATATATTAATTATTATATATTGTAAACTAATGTGGGATGTATAATCCGCCTTATTAAAAATATTATTAGCTAGGCTTTGCTAACCTGAGTAAAGCTTGCGAGAAAATTTGAGAAGCAAATTTAAAGATTTGAATAGTTCAGTTGCTCGCCTACTACGAAGACAGTGCCACTCCAGAATCTTCTTACTTCTGCACGCTAAGTCAAAATTGTTTACAAATGCCCGTAGCGTGTATGCAAGCTTCACTTCACTGGTAGTCGGAATAAAACCGGATAGAATCTTCAAATTGAAGAAAATTTTAATTCATCAAATTCATTACAGTATAAGAAAGATGATCACAAAAATGATAAACAACCAAGCAAAAAATAAATTAATTAAATCAAAATAAAACTAGATTTAAGGAAATTGTTTACATCTAAAAAATCATATTTTCTCATAATTCACTTTAATTTCTGAAAACTAAACGTTTTTTAGATAAATTTCAGTTAGAATATATAATTACTCTTGTTGACAGGTGAAAATATACACTCTTAATGGAGTGGAAATCTTTTAAGTATCTATTTTAGAAAAACCTACATTTTTTTGGTTTTTGCTTATCGTATGTATATCAATAAATTATTTCGAATAATTTACTAAATAATGGTTCTTAATTTTAGCTTTTAATATTTTAGGCGCTCTTTATTTTCTATTATGGCTTCACGAATCAACGAAACTGTATAAAAGTGTCATGCGATAATATTACTACATATTTTCTCCACCAGGATTCACAACCAGGATATCCGGATTTTTATCAAATAATCCTTTAACTGGAAAAGACAAAATTAATGTTAGATTTGATTATCCAACTTAAGTGGGGTTTTGCAGCCTATTACTAAAAATTATAGTAATATAATTTATTATTAACTTTATCTGAACAAAAATCGGTATGTAACGTATTTCGGAGCATAGGCACTATATAGTAGCAGCTTCTTGGATTCCCCACGCCCCACTTCCCACCTTTCCAACAAATGCTGAAACTGAAACCGGCTTCAGAAAGTACTAACCTTTCATTTGATACCCCACATGACTATATTTTATGAAAAAAAAATTACACTCCTGTTTTTGGATGGATGCTTTACAGAAGACCTTAAGAAGGAGACGATGTCTCACTCCATTTGTGAGAGCAGCGTGACCGAAGTGGTTGCTGGGTGTTATTCGCCCCTTTATATAAATTCATCGTGGATGAGAGTAATATTGAACGAAAATCCGCAAAAACCAGACTCTAGCACGAAATTCGCCCTGGGCATAAAAAGTTAGCATTACTTATTACTATTAAATTACTATTAAAGTGTGTTTTGTTTATAAGGCTTGGCTTATATATATGACAAACGAATAATTTCAAATAATGATCAGCTCCACCTGACCTCCACGGTCTTTGTATGCACTTGAAAGTATATCGCAGAAAACTGCTATTAAGGAAAATAAGTGAGCAATCCTATTTCTTGATCATAGTGTCATCTTAACGTAATACTAACTCTTCCAATAGTGTCAATTTTCATATTCATGCAGTCTGTTTAGGCTGATCCTTCCTAAATGTTGCAGTGAAATTTTTTTTCGGTTTCGTCAAACATGGTGTTGAAGTCACTTTGCTGCGACCACTGACGACTCTTTTACTACATTTGATGCTTTTTCCTTTTACTTTGATTCAACTCCTCCCACTCTCTCCCAGCGGTTACAAATCCTGTATACTATGTACCACAGTAACTATTTTGCTTACTTACTTATCTACCCTTGGCCCGGATCGCTGAATAAGTTAACAAAACTTTTGTCCTCTGATCTTCGTTAATAGTACACAGACTTCAGATGGAGGAATATCATTTCCACCATCAAGGGCACATCAACCGGTATCCGGTCTAGGTTTGCCTTAATAAGGAACTCGAGACATCCCGGTTTTGAAGCGAAGTCCACCAACATGACGGTTGTTAGCTGGATTGAGTGCCATAGTAAAGAATCGGTTTGATTTCAAGTGGAAGCCTTTAATTATTAGATTCGTC
This sequence comes from Hermetia illucens, assembly GCF_905115235.1. Classification (NCBI taxonomy): domain Eukaryota; kingdom Metazoa; phylum Arthropoda; class Insecta; order Diptera; family Stratiomyidae; genus Hermetia; species Hermetia illucens. The sequence goes on along the minus strand of NC_051850.1, from coordinate 128,422,665 downwards.
ACCATTTCAGTAAGATAAATTATCAACGGAGTCAAAGTAATATTCTCCTATCTTCATTTTCTCTGTATTTGGTGCTGACGTTGCCAGCGTGTATGTCGTCTTGCTTCCATTAATACTCAGCTCAAGATCTCATGCCGGTTGCTCGATCTGGATGAAGGCGGTTTGTACATCTCCAGTTGTTCTTCCTTGGTGTGGATATCGTCAACATAAGCCACTAGTTGGGTAGACGTCAAGAGGATAGAGCCTCTGACATTTACCTCAGGATGACGGATCACTTTTTGCAAAGCCAGGTTAGAAAGAATACCTGATGAGGCATCCCCTTCCCTTAGAGCATTGTTGACGCTGAATGTTCTCGAGACTGACCCTACTGCCTTTACCTGGTTTCGCAAAGTCTATCAATTTTTTCGAGCTACAGGTGTACAGTTTTACCTCTACTATGCTATCATAGGCGGCCTTGAAGTCGATGAAAGGATAATGCAACGCATAGACATATTCGAATAGTTTTCGCATCATTTGCAGCGGAGAAAATCCAATTTATTTCCGATTTGCTGACGATGTTTTGGGCATATGGAGCTATCCTGTCTAACAAGGTATCGGAAAATACTTTATAGATGGTACTCAGCAACGTGATACTCCATAATATTCTGGTTCGTAAGGTGGAGGAACATGCGAGATCAAAATGGGTATCCCCTCATTCGCCTATGAGTTTTGGTTTAAGAAGGCTCCCAAAGTATACCCTGCTTGTAGCAAAAGACGGAGCTTCATATCTAAACTCCAAACTTCCTGTTTTTCGACTTATTTCCTCATTGTAATTACATTGGATGTACAAATGTTTAAAATATATTCTTGGTTTTCTTAGGTCGTATACTTGCTGCTTAAGTAAATGGATTTTTGATAGAAAAGGACTTGAATGGCTTTAATGACAAATAAGTAGGGAAGCTGATTGCAGCAAGTAAAAAAGTTTTTATGTTCCCTTATATGAGGAACTTCGAGTGCTTTGTAGGTCCACTTGTATAATAATTTTAAATTCAGTCCCGTGATTCTTCTGAGTAGATATTTCCTTTCAACAAATTGTAAACATAATTCGAGGACTCATAAAATCGTTTCGTATGTTCATGTAAAAGTCTGAATTTTATCTGCAAATTTATTCAACAGATCAGAAACGAAAGTCATCCCACTGACAAGCTTCGCTAAATATCTTGACTTCCTAGAGGAAAGCACAAAATAAAATTACATTCCTTACAATAAAATATGTGAACTTCTATCGAGGTAACACACGTAACGCGTGTAAGGCATGACCGGCACATTGTTTGCCGATACCCAAAATTCCTGCCAAACAAAGAATCCCAATTACTCAAGTGTGAAGGATGATGTCTGGGTACCATTCGATAAAATGTTTTAAAACCATCTCACGAACTCGAGAAGGTCGCTTGAATGTTTAGGACCAAGATAAAATGCGAAACTATGAGCGATTCAATTTCCTCGTGGTTCGGATGGCTGTTGTCGCCCTGGTATTCACAAATTGTGTTTTCATTTATCAAAAGTAAAATTTCTAACCAACAGAAAGATGTAGGAACCGTTCTCACTTTAAATCAATTCGTTTAGTTCGATGTAGGAATTGAAGGATTGCCAAAAACTTGTAGTAGGTCAAACAATTTCATTTTAAATCGGAAAATATAGAAGCTATTTCAGCGCATGACGTAAGGTGATTTCGTCCACTTGTCAGGAACAAAAATTTCTATGTCACATTAAACAGGTAGGGAATCAAATGTCATGACCTATACTGTAAAAAGATAAGCCAAGAGTGCTTTGAATTTTGATTACCTATTAATAATGATAACACTTGAATTTTGAAGCACATTTAAACTTTATATGACACATAAAGATATATTAGCTGTCTGTTAAGCTCATATAAAGCTGACAGAATTTGGCTGAGGAAGTTATCAAAACTTCAATCACATCAACGAAAGTAACACTTTATCGCTTCATAAAATATTTGGTTTGACCAAATAATAATAATCGTTGGTGCGACATTTGATGACATTTGCGCCTTGAAGCATTTTAGAGCACTTCATGCAAGACCGTACCGGTACACTATACTGTAGGAGTAGTCAGGATTGCCTAACGAGGTTTAGGTGGAAAGAGAGAGATTTTTTAAGGCTTTCTATGCCTTAAAAATTTATAGTAAAAAAGTGTTGCACCCCCCATTTGTATGTATGGGTAACGATCTTAAATTAAACAGAAAATGGCGCCACTTACTATATATAAAGAGATTTACAGACCACAAGTTCTAACCAAAGTTCGTGACAATAAGTTCAAAGTGAAGATTTGAGTGCGCATTTCCCCCTTTAGTATGTAGCACGTAATAATAATAATAATAATCGTTGGCGCAACAATCCATATTGGATCTAGGCCTTGAAGTGTGTTAGAGCACTTCATTCAAGACCGTAACCGTACACTACAGTATACTGTAGGAGGCAATGTGGTCAGCATTGCGCTCGCCCGAGATTATTACCCTGATTTTGACTCAGGTACTCATTCACAGCTGAGTCGACTGGTATCCGACGTCAAATCACGATACAAATTCCACTGTCACCAGTGAGATTTGAACCGCGACCTTCCGCACGACAGCCTTGTGCTCTAACCACTCAGCTATCCGGTCATGTAGCAAGTAATACATACATATATTATGTGAAAATATAAACATTCAAGTGATATTGACATTCAAAATCTTGAATATGCACAGAAGCGACAAGTTTGACCTATTATAACTTTGTTAGTAATAGTGCGATTTTCGCCAAATTAGTTGAGATCATACTCTATACTGTAGCCTACATTGCCGTGATTCTAGGATAAACTTAAGGGGGGTTTTCCTGTCAATTACTAAAAATTATAGTAATGTACTATTATTAACTTTATTTGAACAGGTACCAATATGGAGGGTATTTCGGAGCCTAGGCACCATACAGTGGCAGCCTCTTGATTTTTTCCAGATTTTTCGGTTGTGTAGTTTCTGAGAATGGGTTCGTTAAAAAAATGATCACTTTCAACCCCCTCACTCCCCGCCTTTCTGGCAAATGTCAAAAACAAGACTAGCTTCGAAAAGTATTAACCAAGACCATTAATTTGATACCCCACATGACTATATTTGATGAAAAAAATGTACACCCCCCTTTTGCATGTATGGGGACACCTCCTTAAATTCGACATAAAAGGATGTAACTCACTATATGCGTGAGCCTCTACCAAATTTGGTGTCAATCGCTATAACTGTTTCCGAGAAAAATGCGTGTGACGGATAGACAGACAGTAAACCGTTTTTAATAAGGTTTTGCGTTTACACAAAACGTTAAAAAAAAAGAATATAGCACTAGGGACAGTGTGGTTTTAGGAAATTTACACGAGTTTAATTATGTACCAAATGAAACACCGTTTCACATTTGTCAGCGACGACCAAAACTGAACCGTAAATGAATTGAAACGAATGGAACCGTATAAATACGAAACTAGCCTTAAGGGGTTTCTACATGTGACAGTTTCCTAAAGTTGATTTTTAAGGTTTTGTGTAAACAAAACCTTATTAAAATCAGTTTACTGTCTGTCTGTTTGTCTTTTCTTTTTCTTTTTTTTTTTGGTGATGGAAGGTGGAAAACCGACGACTCTTACCCACTAAAATCACCTTCTTCTCCTTCCACTCTCCCTGCGGGACTCCCATTTGGTATTACGTCGCGGGGCTGGATCAGAATTTATTCTGCGCTCATGCTAATATTCGTGCTTCTACCGCGTTCATTCTTTCGGATGACTTCTTCCTGCTTAAGCTTCTTTCCGATGGCTGCAATCACTTTTTCGACTTCGGCCATATCCCCTTTGCTTTCAGAATAAGTTCCATTATATTTTCGGGAGTAAAGTGCTCGCCGGTTGTAACTTCTAATGTAGCCCTTTGGGCTTCGAATCTGGGGCAATGAAAAAAAAACGTGTTGTGCGTCCTCTGCAATATTTGGGCACTTTGGGCATTATGGCGAACCATCACGCCCAAATCGATACAGATATGCTCGATAGCCTCCGTGTCCGCTCAAGAATTGAGTTAGGTCGAAACCTATAATACTTCGCCATGGGGTCGCTCGTTCCTTTTCCGGATATCTCATATGATTCTGACTCGTCCCACTTCTCTTGTCATTCCGCGACAGTTTCAATTCGAAGTTCAGTGCGAACTGTCGGCGACGGGCAGAAGATTCTGCGGTGAGATAAATTCGATAGTAAAGAGAGACCCGACCTGGGTGTAAAGAGTTGCACAACCGACATAAAAAGGCGAGAAGCAAGAAGTTAAACAAGTTAGCAAAATCCAACCCAGGTAGAGGTACCTACAAGACAGTCATGGCATCAATTAAGGCTAAACGCTCCCCACCGATAACCAACCTTGCCTTGATATCGTTACCACTCTCTTTCCACAAGTTTTAAAGGAATCGAACCTACCAATTGTTCAAATAGATTCCGATGAAATTCAGTGGTTCCCTGAAACATTTACGACTTTCCCGGAAAAGTAGAATCAAGAGAAACTTGTGCTTATCCCGAAGCTAAATAAGCGTTTGAGCGACCCTTTATCTTATAGGCTTAAATGCTTATTAAACGGGGTCGGCAAAAGTTTCGAAGGGGTCATCTACAATAAGCTTGCACCGATCACAGAAAAGAAGGGTGGTCTCTCAGATAAGCAAGATTTACTGTCAATGCGATCGTACGGTGTCGAAAATTCCTGGAGAACCAATAGCAGCCAATAAATCTTGCGCGATAGTTACTTTCGAAGTGACGAATGTTTTCAATACCGCAAAGTGGAGCATTGCAGCTTTAGCCAAACAAGGCACTCCCAATTACCTAATGGGGAATTCCGGAATCTCCGGATCACAGAAAAAGGGGGGGGGGGGAGTGGTCCCTCAGACAGGCAGCTCGGATTCCACAAGGTCAGATCTACTGTCAATGCGATCAGTAAGGTGGCGAAAATTGTAGAGGAAGCAAAGGAGGCCCACAAGATCTTACGCGGTAATTACTCTCGATGTGGAAAATACCTTCAGTGCCTTCGGACTCGCAGGGCATAAAACCGAGGTAGTTTTAATCATTAAACGAAGGAAGCAAACGTCGGTAAAAATAAGGATTGGCGAACACGGTTATACATTCAACCAGACGAGGAGTCATGGTCCACCAAGAAAAAGTCCCATATAACCTTACGTTTTTAATAAAACCGGGAACAATATTGATTTTATTGAATAATTTTGTGTTTGAAATTTTCTGAAATTTCTGGAGCTCTTTGGTCGTTGTACAATCATACAACGTTTTAGCTTTAAAATAACACAGGTCTGCAGCTAAAAACATGTTTGAATCATTTTAACTGATTCTTATGCATTTTGATGCGCTGAACATGGAAATGATATCAGAAAATGCATAGGACGTCAGAATTTTTCCCGAAATACGATTTCACATTTGAGCTATTTTCCCTAGTCTAAACCACGAGATGTTGACAGATATTTTAGCCTTTTCACCATATGAAATGAAATGAAAATGAACGAATGAAAAACGAGAAATGCTAGTCAGCTAATTTTCTAATTTGATATTATGATAGATATGCAAGGAACCGAATACAGCATTAGATAAAGGCGTGACTTTTCATATACGAGTACATGTAAGCTGTCTAGTTCTTTTTATCCCAAATCTGCCCTCAACTATTCGTGCAATGTCTCCAACAACTTTGGGAGAGATGCGAAACTCAAATGAATGTGAAAAAATGTAGTTTATTGCAGTGACATTGATGTTTCCATTTAAAATCCAGTATGAATTCACTCAATGGGGACTCTTTATCGACACATCGAAGCGCGACTTAAAAACATTTTTACTTCATAACGGAGGTTTCTGTGCTTCCATTCCTTTTGGGCATTCTGTGTTCTTAAAAGAGACCTATGACACCTTAGAAATGATTCCTCAAAAACTTAAATATCATAGGAAGATGGCGGTTTGCAAATGCACGGCGATTTAAAGAACCTATATATGCTGTTGCTTGGGAAACAAGCTGGTTGCACCAAATTCGAGTGTCGAGACCAAAAAAACTACTACTCGATGGAGAGTTGGAAGGGAAGCGTGCTTGTATTTGGAAAAAACAATTTTCTGCAAGAAAACTTGGAAAAAATTCTCTTTCCTCCATATATGAAAATATGAAACAGTTTACCAAAACTCTCCCAAAAAAAAAGGAGAAAATTTCAAATACTTGGCCAAAAAGTTTCCTAGTCTCTAGGCGAAATTGAAGGAAAGTACGTTTGTGGGGTCAGATATCGGAAGACTTCTAGCGGATCAGGAGTTTGCTAACATCATGACTGATTTCCAAAAACAAAGATGGTTTGCATTAAGGATATTGTGGAGAAATTTTTTGATAATAATAAAGATCCTGATTGCAAAAATATAGTCAGAGGAATGGTAAAGTCTTTTCAAGCCTTCGTTTGTCTCGTGAGCCTAAAAGTACATTTTCTCCTACCTCACTTGGATTATTTTTCTGTGAATTTGGGGGCTGTGAGTAAAGAACAAGGGGAGCGTTTCCGTCAAGATGTCAAAAATGTGGAAAGAAGATTTCAAGGAAATCGGAGCATAACAATGATGGGAGACTACTGTTAGTATTTATATTTCTTTTGACCAATACCATTGGGAAAGAGCAGGTACAACCACTGCCAGCGGCAGTAATTTAAATATCTCAGGTCAGTGTTATCAGCCAATGGAGAGCTGCGTTATGAAATTGCATCACGCATTAGCGCAACCTAGATGTAGTGCTCTTTGCGATCAACGTATCAACAAACATCTCAAATCTAAAATTTACCGCAATGTCGTCCGTTCCATTGTTCTCTATGGTTCTGGGTGTTGGCCGAATATAAAAGGCAATGAACAGCTTCTTGTGGTAATGAAGTTGAAGATATTGCTAGTGACTAGTGACGTGGCACGTTTTGATTACATCTGAAATGAGTATATCCGCGATTGATATGGAGTAGCACCGACCGTGGAAAAATTGAGAGAAGGTCGTCAATGGTATGGACACGTAATTCGCGCTAACGAAAAGTCACTCGTCAAGATTGGTCTGAACATTGAATTCGATAGCAAGCCTCCAAAAGGCTGACCGAAATAACGGTGGCTTGATACGCTGGATGGGGATTTGAAAGCCTCGCAATTGAATCCAGGCATTTGATAGAACCAAATGGCGAAACCTATTATGACGAGCCGAACCCGTTTGTGGACGGGACAAAGCCTGGAGAAAAAGAAGAATACCATTGAGAAAAATATGTTGATACTCAATTTGTGAAAAAAAAACATGACGTGCTACGGCAAAACGGAATTAATTTTTTGGTTCAGCACATCAAAAAAACATTTAAACAGTTAGAATAATCAAAACAGCTTTTCAAAGAAAAATTTTTGCAGACCTATATAATTAGAAAAATGTTTTTTGGAATCACATATAATTCAAAAATTAATGAAAGTACATTTATATATTATATTTCAAGTTAGATGAAGTTTCTATATTATAAATATCGTGAAATGAATTAAACACCGAGGTAACGTGCTATAAATATAACATCCTATGCAATGTACTACCTTAACTTCATTTACGAAACGTTGTTATTTCTTCACGTAAATCCAACTCAGATACGATCATCCAGCACATACCTGTATGCCTGGATCAGTATACTTCAAACTATCAGAACTATTCATTATTTAATCAGATATAATTTGAACGAACTTCACATCAAATATCTTCTCCGAAATATACATATCCAGTATGCTTTCATATCGTCTTGAACCAAGCCAGATATGTAGACTAAAAGCGAGTAAAGCATGCTGGAATCACATCTTATTGAATCTTGTTGCTGTTAGTGTTATATTTTTGGCAAATTGTTTGACCTCATTAGATAAACTCTACATTGATATGATGTGTAGTTGTATATAGTGGCACGAGCTAGATAGTTGTGCGTGCATAAATTTGTGCGCCTGATTTTACCATCCTGTCTAAGTTCACCTAGATATTGTGCATGCTGTACTCTGATTATATTCTCACATTTCCGCCCGTCAATTTACTGAACACGACAAGTTCAATAACCGCCTCTTTATGGCGCTAAATAAACACCCGAAATAAATTGCTTTAATCAGACGAAAATTCTCCATTTAGTATCTGCTCTTTGTGTGCTTAAGCTTTAGGCTGGTTCCATTTGCAGATATTTGGTGTTCAAGTTTATTATCTCGTGCCACTTTTGGAACATTACCGAAATTGCTTTTAATTAGAAAATGCCAACTACCCCTACGACTAGCGACGGCTGCCTGTTGGTAGATAGAAAGGGCTATTTATAGCTTCGGACTCCATATTAATCATATGTGTAAATTGATGAGAAAGTGCCGGCTTGTGATTTAGAGGGAAATCACTGACACTGGAAATCTGCTTTTTGATTTGAAAAAATTAAACGTCTGTTTTGACATATATACATATATAATTAGCAATCCTTCTGCTCGTTTTACTTAATTGTATTTGATAGCTTTTGCAAGGATAGGAAATGGTAACTTCATCTATCGATGTTGATGTTGATTCCTTGTCTGAAGTCTCGCAGTAGGTACTGAATGTTGAGCCGAAGATAGGGAACTCCCTAAATGTGTATTTAGAGTTAGTCCTCAAGCTCTGAAGAACTGCGTCGTCCTTCTACGCCTCGGCGATAGCCGGAAAATCGACAGTGGCAAAGATCGCCATCTCTGCAACACGTGACGAAACGTCAGCAAGCACGTCATCTTTTCCAGACACGTGTTGAATATCGTGAAGTGAACTGGCTGATAAAGCTCAAGTTTGCGGGGGGGGGGGGGGGGGGGGGGGGGGCGCCTTGTCGGGCTTTTCTTTCAAAGCAAAAGTGGGTGGCTTATGGTCCGTGAATAATGTAGCCTGCCTTCGTAGGAATACCGGGAGGATTTAATTGCGAGGTACGTGACTAATAACTCACGTTCGTACTCTAGTTCCGTTGAGCGAGGTTCATAAAAAGAACCTTACCGGCTGCCAGATTGGATTCACTTTTTGGAGAAGAGCAGCACGTACGGCAATGTCTGAGGCATCGACGAATACGGCTAGGGGAGCATCTTGCAGAGGGAATGCCAGAAATGTAACATCTACCAGCTGTTGTTTGGTGGTTTCAAATGTCTTGACAGCCACAAAATCAGACGAGAATCTTTGATTTTCCGCCCATGGAAGAAGGCATTAAGGATCAATTGATGGGGGGCGGCGTTGGGCAAGAAACGGCGACAGAAGTTTAACGTGTCCAAGAACTTTTTGAGATCCTTGACAGTTTTCGGAAACGGGAAGCTCGAAAACGCTTGTACCTTGACTAAATCCGGTTGAATATCTTTAGGTAACCGAGGAATCTCACCTGTGATTGTAGAAATTTGTAGTTTTCAACGTTGAGTACTAGACCGGCCACAAGAAGTCGTTGAAAAATGTATTCAAGGCGCTCGGACTCTGAGGAACACGCGACCAGAACATCATCCAAATATACGAAACAGAAGTGGAGATCTCGCAGCACAGAGTGGATGAGTCTCTGAAAGGTTAGCGCCGCGCTGCACGACTGCAAAAGTAATCCTTATGAACTCGAAGGGTCCAAAGTGTGAATATTCCGTTTTCGAAATGTCTTCGGGAGCTGCAGGGATCTGATGGTATGTCTTGACTAAATCCAAGATCGAGAAAATACGGCAGTTTGCGATGGAGTGGACTTGTAGTCGCCCCAAGATTTCCATTCGCCATTGGATTTAGGATCCACGTGAAGTGGCGAAGACCAGCAACTGTCTGCAAGTTCTTCGAACTCTTTCCGGACAACTATGAGCTTCTGCTGCGGTAATGGAGACCCAGTGTGTTGATGTATTGCTGAACATCATGCTTAACGGGCTCAGAGAGACTACGCTAGATAGTGATCTTGCGGTATTTTCGAAGAAGTGCTCAAATACCTGGGACAGCAACGTCTTCAAAAACGATTGAAAGAGTACTGGGTGAACAAGAGGACCATGATGACCTAAGGGTGGTTGTGGGGTCAATGAGGGACCTACTATGTATATCCACTAGCAAACCATAGTGGTACATGAAATTCGCGCCTAAGAAGGATATACTGATGTCCCCGATTATGAAGCGCCAAGAAAATGTTCGTTGAAGTCTTAAACTCAAGTTTACCTGCCTGTGGCCATACATGCAGATCGACGAAGAATTTGCTGCGGCGAGTTTCAATGCTTACGGTATTAAATTGTTATGCCGGGATAGTAGGGGTCGTAGATTATGAGGCTGCATTTCGGGTAACATTCGCTAGAACTCCCAGCAAGTCTGATTTGTTTGGGGAGAAATTGAATGGTCTAATACATTTTTTAGTCTTTTCAGCAAACCTACGATGGTACCAGCATGTCCCAGTACTTACCTACTAACCGATCAGCCATTTCAAGAGGCGGAACTAGATCGCGATCTAGCCCTACTCCCGGGCCCAAAGCACCGACGGCCTCCGCCAACTGTAGCTGTTAATACTGCCACCGTCTGCTGCAGCTGAGCCACCTGACCTAAGTTATCGCGATATAGCTCATCAACTATTGGTCGCACGTGAACTTATAATATAATAATTTTGTCCGCGATAATGGGTAACGTATCCGGAGACCCCGAATCCGTACATGCTAAGATGACCTGTTTGCTCTCCAGAAGTCACAAAGACTGTAGCAGCTCGGTGCCGACTTTGTCACCACACAATTGCTTCATTTCACGTAGCAATTGGCTTGGCGCACTGTCACCTAGCGTTATCACTATCAGTATGTGTAAGTTTAGCCATCTCACTCACTGACAGGTGTTTTATGAGTAGCCCTCGAGGTCGTCAGAGACAAGTTCAACTGCCTTTTCGATGTCAAATGTTCTACCGTTCTACGCCAAGTGCTATTAGGGCCACCCGCTCGTCGGTCATCTTGAGAAAATGGACTGTTGGGCGCAGCTCACAATGCAATTGTCACCCGTCCTTAATCTGTGTTCAAGGGCCAAGTTCTTTGTTTGAGATAGAGTCAGGCCAGCGCACTCCGATGATATGACGCAGACAGGTATTGACGGCTTAGAGCTTTTGGGATAGATTTTGAGATAACTGCGCTGTTAATGCTTCGGGCAACATTCAATCCGGTGCCACCGTCGGCAGAAACGACGCTTCCTAGCTTCATAAATTGATCGACGCCTTCGATGCTCTGCCCATTAAATCAGGAGAGTACGATGATCCATAAGACTGAGAATCTTGGTTTTGTTGGTGTTTATTTTTAGTCCAACTCAAGTAGCCCTTCTTTCCAAATCCAGAGCCATTTAGCCAAGATCCATGACCTGGGGAGAGCAAACAGATGTCTTCAGTGTAGTCGAGGTAAAGAATAAACCCAAACAGGTCGGGAATCGGCAGCTCAACGCTTCAGATACGAAGGGTTTTGTATATTGCACTGCATTTATTATGTCTGATTACTCACTTTATGTGGTATTGATACTTAATGTTTTGGATTGTGGTAAATTTGCACTGAAGAGATAACTTTGTGCCACTGTAACTTTGCTAGCAATAGCACGATTGTGATCAAAGTTGGGTGTCATGCTTCATATAGCCTATATTACTGCTTCTATTATTCTAGGATGAACTTAAGATGTTTCCGCGCCGAAACTTGCAGCGTCGAAACAAGCGACTTCGAAGCGTTCGGGTCGAAGCAACCTATTTCTGTTATACCAATCGTGCCCCTTGGATGGCACCAGTCGAAAACACCTGCTCGCCTTAGTTAGTACACTTAACCTTACTCTGCTATGGCAGGGCGGACCTTCTAAGCCCTATACTCGCGGCACTTAAATGAACGAGCAAATTAATCAAAGAATAAATCGGAAACCGGAAGCTCGATGCGTCAAGTGTAGAAGGGTCTTGTTGATTTGTAAGTATGTATATTTGGATACATGATGGTTCATGCATATACATTGAATATACCCAATATGCAATTCGATGTGGTACTGACATTTCATCTCTTGAGGATTAGCAATTTGACGCGAAAAGGCAAGTTTGACCTATAATAATTATGTGAATAATAGTAGGATTTCTACCAAACTTTCCAATCTCCAATTTCGATTAAAGCCTATCAGACTGCAAAATTTTACGGATTTAGAATGACCTTAAGCAAGTTTCACAGTAGATTATCAAAATATAATAATATACTATTATTAATTTTATGTGAGGCAAATATTTTTTCAATAAAGCACTTTTTGAGAATGGGCCCTTGAAATAGTTGACCCCCTTCGGGCCCCTGCGTTCCTCCCCAATGTCAAAACTAATAACTGCTTCGTACTTCTAGAGATCATTAGTTTGATATCTCACATGGCTATATTTGGTGAAAAAAAATTGCGCCCCACTATTACGTGTATGGGGAACCCTCTCTTTAAGGTCAACATGCAACAATGTTGTTCACCGCACGCGTAGAGGTCTACAGTTCCAAGCTTTCTATCAAATTTCGTACCAATAGGTGTAACCGTTTCTGAGGAAAATATGTGCGACAGGAGGATTGAACAGCAGAACCTAAAAAGAGGAAAACAGCAGAGATCTATCCATAAGAAGAGAATGTTGCTAAGAAATCCTAATTCAAACCCAAGAGGGAGGTAATCTCAGATAGGCCGGGGCGAAGCCAGGAGCTAGGTGGGGTCAAGGGGATTCGACTGCATGAAATTGCATACTGAAATTGTGCCTACAGCTAATACATCAGGCATCACTGAAAACCTTACCATCAAGCAGATACCGGCACCGGCATATACTTTTGACCAGGTTTTATACAGATAGACTGTGCGGCAATTTACAAGGCAGAATGGCTCAGGACTACAATCCCTAAATTTCTAAGCTGGAATGGAACAAAACTATCGACGTGTGTTGGAGATGACATACCGGAGGCACACATAGGTAGGAGTGGAAGCAGAGGAGCCTTTGGACCCTTCAATCATTGTAAATAAGGATCCAAGAATGCAGCATCGACGATAGATTCGATAACATCGCAACACATGTGCACAAAAAGAAATCGGGGAAGATTACTTAGGACGACACATCGGGTGAAAACCCTGACACCTAACGCAATCCGTCTTGACATCTCCACTTCTAATCAAATCAATCACAGCTGCCGCTTTCTACAAGCGCAAAAGTTCATACCAAGCAGTGGTTCACATTACGGTCATCTACTCTTCGGTACGCTACGTTTGCGATATGCGCAGTATCAAAAAAAAAACGCCTGCCTACGCTACGCTGCGCTGCAGAGAAGAAGAACTCCAAGCATTAATGTAGCCAATTGCCAGCACTAAAATAGCCCAGGTGAACCTCCGCCATTTAAAAGTTGCATCTACATTAATTGCAGGACCCTGCAAGCAGGATGCATTCAGATAATTTGTACCGTCCTTTTGCGAAAAGCCAAGAACAACGTCCACGGACGTTGAAATCCCGCAAATGTACGCCGTCTTACTACGCTCCACTGGTTTTGGGAGCCTTCAAGTCAGAGAATGCCTTTCATCAATGGATAGTGAGAGGAGGAAGGGAGTTGTTAATTCAGGGAACCCTTTACCATCCGATCCCTCCACCGGTCGAGCTCAATCTAATTCGCAACAAGAAGAACCCGAAGATAACGCACAATGCGAGTCCATCTGCCAATGCTTTTCAGCGTCTCTCTGACAATGTTATTTGAAGGGGCATCCTCTATGTATGCATGGAGCTACTAACGAAAGCCATCCGACGTTTTACATTGCGTTGGTCCGCCACTCCATTGCAGAACACAGTCAGTAGATCGTGCCTTCTTAATATTGTTCAGACTGAAAACCTCCATGCCTACTCACAAATTGCGTGAGGAAGTAATCAATCTCACGATACTTTCGTTTCAGTCATGGACCCAAATTGTCGATAAGATGCGTAGTCCATCTGCCTCTTGACCCATTTTGACAAGAGAGTTCCAACTCGGTAAGTGCGTGTTGACGTTCTTCACGGGCAACGTCCTCTCGTAAATCTTGTAAACATGAAACTTCATTTTTTTACAGCGCAAGGTTGAAACCGTGAGCAGTCATCCATTCGCTTACCCGTCCCATTAATATGCCAAGTCTATTTTGCACCTATTTAACAGTGCGTCCGGCAACAAATACCGCCACGTGGTCTATATAACCGACCAGACGCGACTTTTCTGGCATGTTGAGTCTTAGCAGACTGTCGTAGGAAGCATTCCAGAGGTCCGGCCCGACCATGGATTTCTGTGCTATCCCTGACGTAACCTCCATCCTCCTCTAACGCCTCATCGAGTAGAAAGTGGTCTCTCAGATTATTCCAGAATATCCGGAAAAGATAGTTCGGCACATAGAAAAGGTTTCCTATTAGGCCTAGAATATCCTGTCAACCTTACGGAGTTGAAGGCATTTCTAACACCACGCGTTATGAGGGCACTAACGGTCGAGATTGGCGGCTGTATGCCAAGGATTAATGAACCACATTCAGGACTTGCAGTACAGATAGCTAAAGCGAGTCGACTCCGAGCCCTTTCCCGGACGTGTCAAGCATACACAGCCGTCGGTGTTCTTTTCTTTTCCTGATTAGCGCAAGCCTCGGTGCCTTCTTCTTTCCCCTTGAAGACAGCCAGTTTTTATTTTCGCTGAATACAGTCTTCCCCTAAAGGCAAGCAATTTTTATTGTCGCTGGAAGACTGTGTTCTTCCCCCGGGATACCATTAGAGCGCCTCCTTATTTTACATGGTGAGAATTGCTTCTTCGAGTTCTATCATGTCAAAAGCAGGTAGTCCTTTACGCTCTTCACGTTGTTAATAACAATCCGAACAGAATGTCTGAGGAATAATACCCCCGCAATGTAGTCCATCTAGTCGCTGCTTAGTATGCAGCTTTTCCGCAAAGCCCTGATTTCCGGGTGACAAGATTATAGCCAAGCCTCCACGGGTCATCATTTACCTCGTTGGCTCAGTTCTGCCAGCCGCCAGCTATGATTTTATTTATCGCGCTGCTGTGTCGCCTTTTTGCTAATCTATATCGCGGGCGTCTAAATTTGGTCTCAAACCGCGGAGCTGATGATACTCCTTCGGTGAACGGTAATTCCTGCTTTCCATCAGTACCTAAATCGCAGTGTCAGCTGCAACGCTACCGACTTCCGAAGTGCCCTTCAGCGCGACTCTGCCTGTTGCACTTGCGGAAGAGCGTGAATTGATGGTAGCTTAATGTACTGAAGTACTGATGGCCACTTGGAGAAACGAATACGCTTCAACACTGTCGCACATTTCCTGACGAGCCTTTTCTTTTTGGTTCTAGCTAGGATGGTGGACAGCACTTCCACGGTTCATGCCCGAATCCACCTGCCCAAATCCAGTGATTTCGACAAGAGTTTCCGCAGAGTTTGTAAGGCTTTCTCTTTATTTAGGCGTCCCAGTGTCACGTTGGGAGTTTCAACCCTGGCTATTTCTTTCGCCGGTCGCTGCGAAGA
Source organism: Hermetia illucens (assembly GCF_905115235.1). Classification (NCBI taxonomy): domain Eukaryota; kingdom Metazoa; phylum Arthropoda; class Insecta; order Diptera; family Stratiomyidae; genus Hermetia; species Hermetia illucens. Next base: position 128,407,144 of record NC_051850.1, on the reverse strand, counting down.
GCCCAAACGCAATCAGCTCTTCCTCCTTCTCTGATATTTCGTCGATTATTTGAGTTTTTTTATCCTTATTCTCCATGGGGACACAGCAATAGATACGAGACATAATTCGAAAGAACACTCTGACGAATGGCCTGGTCATGAACTGGTGTCAGATGGGCCCCTCAGAAGTAAAAAGAATAATAAGGTATCCCGCAAAAAAAGATTGGGGCTCCATGTAAGGCACCTGAGTAACAACAGTTCATTTGCAGGTGAGCGGTAATATCAGGAACAAACTGGAATCAACGTCATTGGTCGAGTTAGGAACCTAGCCAGGATGAGAGTAAAGGTCCGAAAATACTCCAAAAGGGTGTAACAAAACTGGTCGAATTACAAAAACATTTCGACGATTATCTGCAAAGGTGTTAAAACGATCAGCAAATTTGCCGATAAATATTACTACCAGATCGTTCGCAAATGTTTGCGGAAAGGCACAGCAAGGAAGAAATAATCCCCATGGGCAGATGATCTACACTGGAATTGAATGCACATTGAAGTGTAAAAAAAACCTTATTAAAATCGGTTTACTGTCTGTCCGTCAGACGCATTTTTCTAGGAGACGGTTATAGCGATTGACACCAAATTTGGTGGAATGTTGGAAACTTTGAACGCTCACGCATACAGTGAGTTACTTCCTTTTACATAGAATTTAAGGGGGAGATCTCTATATATGCAAAATGAGGTGTACATTTTTTTTTCACCAAATACATCAAATGACAGGTCTCGATTAGTATTTTCCGAAGCGGTCTTAGTTTTGACATTTGTTAGAAAGGTGCGGAGTGCGAAAGGTCGAAAGTGATCATTTCTTTAACAGACGCATTCTCAGAAATTACTCAATCGAAAAATCTGAAAAAAATCAAGAAACTACCTCTATATGGTGCCTAGGTTCCGAAATACCCTCCATACCGATATTCGTTCAAATAAAGTTAATAATAATATATTACTATAACTTTTAGTAATTGGCTGCAAAACGCCCATTAAGTTCATCCTAGAACCAAATTGTGTATGCTATAATATAGAGCATAGTCCTACCAAGTTTGGTGGAAATCGCACTATTACTAAAAAATTGTGATAGGTGAAAGTTGTCACTTCTTTGCAAATTCAATACTTTGAATGTCAATATCACTTGAAAGTTTATATTCTCACATAATATATGCATATATTACGTGCTACATACTAATGGGATAAATAAACACTCAAATGTCTTTATGTAAGAAGTACACAAAGCATTTCATACCTGAAACGTCCACCTTCCGGTTTCCGGACTTATTTTTAGTCTCCTATTGTACTGTAAAGAGAAACTTCCAGACAGATTTTTAGCCCGCTGAAATTTATTTTCCCATTTGAAGCCTTTTTTAGTCAAGTAAAAGTGAGCTGTCCGGATAGCTGAGTACACCAACGATTACTAAAGGTGAGCTGCCTCATTTGTATCCAGGATGATGGTTTATGACTCAATCGTTCATTATACCTAGTCACAGCAATCGTAATTTGCCTTTCTACAGCACCACTAAAATTGAGTATTCCTTCGTGACATTTAAGATTTAAGATATAGTACAGAATTTTCCCTAATCACTCTTTTGTAAACTTATTTCTCATTCCATTCGAATATTCTTTCAAATTGTGGTATAAATCCTTTTTTGTCTATGTATTTGGGAAAGACAAAAATGCTGCTTAGTGAAAGTTGCCTGATTTCACCTCAATAAATCCACATATTCAGATATTGTAAAATTTTTATTTTTAAATTTATCCGTAGAGTTGACCACCAGCATTTATTTTCTCAGTATTTCTAAATTTCCCACCATTAAAAAGCTGCTTAGTAGCAGCAACACATGTTATGCAATCAGAGTAAATTTAGGGAAATTATCTTAGAAACCATACATGAAAAAAACTCCAAGCATTAAACTTGAAATCGTGCCAATATTGAATCAAATAACCAACTGACGAATTCCTCAAAATCTCACCCCAAGACGCGGAAATATCTTTTGGAGCATTCGCGATTTTTCACCTACTACAAACTACAGATTGCAGCGCGTGTAATTGTTTATTTGAACGATTTAAAATTAGCATCTTCAAATATTGTCTCGCGGAAATTCTGTTTAGTATCCATCTCGCGTTCTAACTCGCTCCTCTTTCCCACGGTCTGACAAAATTCGTTACACTGGCTGCCAATTACGGATCATTCATTTTGGACGCAATTAGCGCGGGTGGCACCTGGCGCATGGCAGTTCCTACAAAGCTTCAAACATATGGCACTTCCATTTTTCATCGGCTTGTCATTCATTTAGAATTCCGACAAGTGATGACATAATGCTCCCGGGAAGCGGTGTCTGCGGTTATATAAAAAAATCATAACGCCACGCCGTTGAAAAGATTCGAAGTTCATGCACGGAATATTAGTTTAAATTGTACACTGAGGGCTTGAGTAGAGGGGTAAGCATTTTCTGAGTTGATAATACTATTAGGTTGTTGCAAATGAAATGTCGGATATTTGAGTAAAATTTCAAAAAACTATTACTTTTATGAAAATTAATTTTATTAGTCAAAATAAGAACCAGCAGCTTCAATGCACTTCTCCCAACGAGATACAAGGGCATTTATTCCAGTTTCGTAAAAGTCTGGGTTTCTAGAGCTAAGAAATTCTTCAAAGGCACTTTTGACAGCTACTTCATTGCTGAATTGTTTCCCCGCCAAAAAGTGATCCAAATGCTTAAAAAAGTGGTAGTCGGTTGGCGAGAGGTCGGGTGAATATGGTGGATTAGGAAGAGTCTCATATCGTAATTCATTTAATTTTTGGACCGTCATTCTGGAAACATGAGGTCGGGCGTTATCATGGAGCAGTATCACTCCATCTCTGTTGACCAATCTAGGCCGCTGAACACGTAATTTCTCGTGCATTTTATCAAGTTGGGCACAATATTTCTCTGCATTAATTGTTTCACCACGCTCCAAAAACGAATAATGAATAATTCCAGATGCAGACCACCAAACAGTTACCATTACCTTCTTCGGGTGAAGGCTCGGTTTTGGCATGTGTTGTGGAGGCTGATCGGCATCTAGCCATTGCGCTGATCTGCGACGGTTGTCGTACAATATCCACTTTTCATCGCATGTCACTATTCTGCGCAAAAAGGGATTGTTCCTGTTGCGGTTGAGTAGAGAACTGGATATTTCCATTCGCAGCGCCATGTTTTGCTCATTGAGTTCATGCGGAACCCACTTATCAAGCTTCTTCACCTTTCCAAGCTGTTGTAAGTGCCGAGATACTGTCGAATAGTGTACGCCTATTTTCTCTGCAATGTCACGAATCGATGATCGGGGATCAGATTCCACTATCAAACGCAACTCGTCGTTGTCGATCGATGGTCCTGGGTGTCCACGAGGTTCACTTTGGAGGGTCATGTCGCCTGATCGGAATTTTTCGAACCACCGCTGTGTCGTTCGTTCGTTTGCTGCGTCAGCTCCAAATGCTCTGCAAATGTTTCTGGTTGCCTCCGCTGCGTTGTGACCAAGTTTAAATTCATATAGAAAAAGTAGACGTTTTTGACTCCCTTCCATGCTTTTTCCTTTGAGTTTTACTTGGAACTTCAATGACGATTGAAACTGAAATGACTCCTTGATCGAACGAACGACTATTTATACTCAATTATCCCATACCACCAAAGTCACCTTGCGGCAGTTTTAAACATTAAAATCATAACTAATTTCACTTCATTGAAAAATCCGACATTTCATTTGCAACAACCTAATAGATCCGTAAAAATATGAAAAGTGAATCCAATGGTGGTGGTAGTACTTAATTGATTAAAGGTATAATTAAATACTAATAAGTGAATTGTTAAAGTCTCATGCAGAATATTTCTAAACTAAGAGCGAATTTAACTACCAGGCAATATCACTTTTAAATAATGGGACCGATGGACTGGCTCTATGAAGCTGTTAGAAATATAGTATCTCGGGCGCGATTAGTCGGTAGACGAATTACACTGGACTTATATGTATATTACTACCTCTCGTTTCAGAAATCGATTGGCATGAAATTTCGTTGAAGGGTGGCAATTGTAGACGCCTACGCACTACATGCGTTTCATCATTTTACCTTGAATTCAAGGATGGTCCCATACACGCAAAAGGGGGGGGAGGGAGTTTGTTCTTCGAATATAGTCACGTGGGTTATCAAATGAAAAGTCTCGATTAGTAATTTCCGAGTCAGGTCTTAGTTCTAAAGCCGGTTGCGAGGCAGACAAGTAAGTTGGTCATAAAGGCGTCAATTAAATCAAAGGGCCGTTCTCAGACCTACCCACCTCTACTCACTAGAAACATCTGAAAAAATCATCATAATGCCCCTATATGATATCTAGGCCCTGGAATACCCTCCATACCAATACCTTCTCAAATAAAGTTAATAATAGTATATTAATATATTTTTAAAATTTATTGTGAACCCTTCTTAAGTCCCTTAGGCTTTAATATAAAGCAGCATACTAGAAAGTTTGGTGGAAATCCTAATATTACTAACTAAGTGGCAGTAAGTCGAATTAGTACTCTAAAAGATATATTGTTAACACCACATCGAACTGAATATTGGGCATGTTCAACGAATATACACCACGAGCTATGTATAAACGAAACCATCGTACTTACTTAATTTCTACATAGCTCGTGGTGAACATTCGAGCTAGTATAAATGAAACCATCGTACATACTGGCGGCCGAAGGGTAGCATAGGTTCCAGGGCGAAACGTGGGTTAGTATCCACGATGGAGCATAAAACCTGGAAAACGCCTGCAGAACCAACACCAACAGCGCTACTACCAAATCCTGTCTCCACCTCTACATGGTGATCGCTGGGAGTTCTTTCTTAATGAGTAACTGCTGACGGAGAAGGATGAAGGTGACTCCTCCGCGCTTAAAAACGGGGTTAATTGTACCAACTGGTTCTGTAGGTTGGGGGTTTAGTAGGGCTGACAACGCTACACAGAAAATTGAAAATTTATCATGCATGAAGCAATTCCATAACACATTGACCCGAGATATTTAAATCGCTCAGTTGTGGGCAGGTCACTTTCGCTGACAGTGATTGTGCCTGTTACATGAGGATCGGTCGTCGAAAATTCAGTTTTATTTAGATTCAATCTGAGACCGTGTTGTATCAGGCGATTATTCCATTTTTGGACAAGTTGATCGAGATCATTTTTGCTATTAGACGCTAGTAAAACATCATCTGCGTAAAGCAGTATATAGGGTTCGTTTTGAGAATGAAGGGGGTCCTAAGTCCGCATCAACTTAATGCAGGACCGGACCAATTGAGGAGCAACTTACTCCTTCTTTTCTGGTCCACGGACCCCTCGCTTAGGGCTTGCACCCAAACAAGAAGGAGTAAGTTGCTCCTCAATTGGTCCGGTCCTGCATTAAGTTGATGCGGACTTAGGACCCCCTTCATTCTCAAAACGAATATTTCAGCCCTGGCCAGCTTTGGTCAATAAGGCGGATTTGCGCTCAATATAATTCGTAGGCATGTCGTGTTTTACGAATTATATAAAGGAGCATTCAACATCTGCGAGCCGCTACGGTCACGCTGCTCCCAGGGCAGAGGTGAGGCAGCGTCTGACGATTTGCCTCTGCTCTGGTAAGAAACCGTAAAGCCGTCGTCGCTTCACTTTTTTTTTAGTATATAGGGTGTGGACGTTGGATGTCCCGTGTGACGGTGTCCATAACAAGAACAAAGAGACGTGGTGAGAGGACGCTTCCTTGATAAACGCCAACAGAAATCGAAGCGATTTTGAGACACTCGCCACACTCTGAACTTTACTTTTTAGATCGCGGTAGAACAATTGAACCCAACGCACGAGTACCTCTAATGCTAACTGTTGTCGTAGAGTATACCAGATGAGCGGTTTCCATAGAGCCAGAAATGCAATGTAAAGAGGACGATGCTTCTCAAGGTGTTTTTCCATGAGTAACCGCGCAGCGTATATGGCGTCAGCAGTTCCTCAATTCTTGACAAATCCGTCTTGATTCACGGTTATTTCAACGATTTCATAAATGCGGTTGTCAAGAATGCGTTCGGAAATCTTTATGGTGTGGGAAAGTAACCGGATCGAACAGTGATTTGAATATTCTGCTAAATCACCTTTCTTTTTCCATATTGGAACTGTGGTACTTTCTTACCAGTCAGATGGTGTTCTACCTTCCTGAATAATCTGACTAAAGAATTCACTGAGCCAAAGTGTTGTGTCCAAACTCTTCATTTTTATAGTTCGCAGGCGATTTCGTCTGGTCCTCTTGCTTTCCCCGATTGCCTTCGCGTTATTGTTTCCTCGACTCCAGTTGCGCTGACATCTTGTGTGCACTCGTGTCGTCTTTTAGGAAGTTGATGCAAATCTCCCTTGCCATCCCGAATGTCCATTTTGTCATGACGGTTTTTATAATGGACCGCTCGGGTAAGAGCGATCGCTTTCTTTGCTTCTTATAAATTTGGTAATTGGCGGGCGTTTTATCGTGGAGAAGCTTTTGGTAGAGGCGTTTCTTCTCACGGACCTTCATTTCAACATCATCATTCCAAAGTTAAGTATCACGGTTGATGTACCGCTTACCTGGCTTGGTGACCCCCGATGATTGCTGAAGCCGCTTTGTGGATCGTGTCTCTAATTTGGTTCTGCATTCATATTGGTTGGTAATCACATAAGTGAGATGATTTTGTCCAGTGAATTAACCACCAGTTACTTTTCTAACAAAAAAAAACATTAAATTATTAACCTAATTACCTGTTAATTACCGCGGCGAGTCTTATTAATTTTGAGGGGCAATTACCGGAATCTGTGTTTAATAACCGCGTCGCGTCTTCTCTCAAAATTTCTAGACTTTCCCAAGGCTCCAAGGTTGTCGTTCCGTTTGTATGACGCATCTTGTTTTTTTTGTTTTTTGTTTGTTTGTACTGATGAAGGGGGTAAGTTGCTCCCAAAATATATATATACACTATAAAATAAAATTGTAGTTTAGAGTAAGCTACTGGTCTATCAATTTTATCACTAGGTATTGATTGACAACGTTCAGCTCCGGAACATGACTTAGTTCCGGAAAGCGGGCTATGAACGCGTCATGGAGTCGATGTCTGTACCCTGATGGATTCCGTTCCAAATCCGTAACACGATAATAGCCGTGGACGACAAATTCATTCAGCTGGTTCCCTAACCTAAGAGACTTGTTCAATCACTTGTTCCCTAACCTAAGAGACTTGTTCAATCACGGCTGGCCCAACAGGCTCTAATCTTAATTCGCATCTTCTTTTTACGATCAAGATGTCTTTGTAGCGAAGTATTGAGGCAATCGGCGATGTAGCAACACATTTTCGTATGGTCGCATATGCCTTCCATTGAAACGCATCATCGCTTGTTCACCGCACCATCCGGTTGGACAGGAAGGGGGTTCGTGGGCTTTTAACTATACATATCCATCCATCCATCGGTTTGCTGTCTGTCTGTCTGCCTGTCCGTCTTTTTTTTCATGACTGGAATGTAGAAACGTTTGAAACCTATAACCTAAGCTCCCGTTATTCAGTTATGTGAGAATTTTACTCATTAAAAGCACCTCCTTCAACTTCCACTCTCCCCGCGGGACTGCTCTTAGGCATTGCGGCGCGGAGCTAGATCAGTTCTTAATTGCGGCTTGTTGTATTTCTCTCTCTTTCTTTGGAATTTCTCCTGTCTAAGGCGCTTGTGAGTACTTGCTAACACTTGCTTGACTTGCTTTCAAGCTTCCGTTGACTCCCCACTTAGCCGGTATGACATTCCTAGTTTCCTAAAGTTTAGCTTATTTTTCAGCACAGTTGCCCATACTGGAGCTGGCTAGAGTAGCACAGAGCTGACTAATCTTAAACAAGAAGACGTTGGTTTTATCTTCGCCCACCAATGTTCGGCAGTATTCTCGAGATCGTTACAGCGATGGAAGAGTTTTAGTTTAGTTTAGTTGCTGGACACTCAATATGTTTCTTGAAACTAAGCCTCCTGAGAGTAAATTATTTGTTCACCCACTTTAACTTCTACCGTCCTTCCTTCTCTTGTTAATAAGAACTACTTCTGTTTTATTTTCAGCAAATAGTAGCCGGGATTTTTGTAACGAAGAATTGATCCCCCATATCATTTGGTTTGCGTAAATCTCGTCTTGTCAAAGCGTTTTGCTACTATTGCAATTCCAATATAATCCGGGGTCCTATTTTAAATGAGTTTCTTTACTGCCTCCAGAACTTCCTAATCTAGCACTACAAGAACTTCGCCGGGGTTTATTTATTTATTTATTTATTTAATGAGGACAATACACAGAAAGCAAATTTCTTATTACATATTATCCTCAGAAGGAGGAGCAAGTAAATGGCGTATTTTGCGCTTAAAGCTAGAGAGGGACATAGAGTCAAAGGAACCAAGCTGTAGGGCATTGTAGGACCGGCAAAACCTCGGGATCGGAGAGTGAAAGTAAATCTCGAGCTCGCCGAAGGGTACATAAAAAATGTCTGCATTACGTGTGTTATGAGACGAGGCGATACGGAGAGTAATATCCGAGTTGGCGGAGCAGTCCATCAGACCATTGCAGAGTTTGAAAAGAGTACACATATCAAGGAAGATACGGCGTTGCTGTAGGGAGGGGAGATTGAGGGTGCGTAGTCGTGACGGATAATCAACCCGTGGAAGGTTCTTTTTGTAAAAGAGGGTCCGGGTGAATTTGCGTTGTACAGCTTCAAGAGCGCGGCCGTCACGGATGCGGTAGGGGGACCAGACTACACAGCAATATTCAAGGATGTTTTCGACAAGGGAATTGAAGAGTGTTAAGGAGGGCTGGATTGAGGTAAAGTCGGACGAGGAACGTAGGATAAAACCAGACATTTTGGAAGCTCTATTGATGATGTCAACGAAGTGGGAATTGAAACGAAGTTTATCGTCGAATATTACACCCAGGTCTTTGAAGGAGGTCAATAGTGAAAGGGGTTGACCACTGAGAGAATAGGAAAAGGATGATGGGGAGGGTTTCAGGGAATAGCGCATCCAGTGAAATTTGTTGACATTCAGTGTTAGCTTGTTGACCGAACACCAACGGGCTAAATTATCAAGGTTGGATTGTAAGAGAGCACAGTCCAATGGAGACGAAACAGAGGCAAACAATTTAAGGTCGTCTGCGTAAAGCAAATACGGACAGGTGAGGATGGAGGCGAGGTCATTGATAAAAAACAGAAAGAGTAGGGGGCCAAGTGTAGAGCCTTGGGGAACACCAGAGGAAGGAGAGAAGGAACGAGATGAGTGACCATGAAAAGAAACTTTGCAGGAACGGTATGAGAGATAGGAGGAAAGCCAGAAGATGACTGAGGGAGGGAAGTCTAGCGAAGAAAGTTTAGAGAGGAGAATGTTATGGTCAACGGTGTCAAAGGCTTTGGAGAAATCAGTATAAACAGCATGTACCTCCTGTCGTGAATTCAAGCGTTTAGCAACAAAGTTGGTAAAGACCAGAAGATTTGAAGCCGTTGATCTATGTTTCACGAAACCATGCTGCTCTTTAACAATGAGGTGACCGAAGTGCGCGGTCAACCAATCGTTGACGTATCTTTCTAGGATTTTGGAGCAAGAGGAGAGAAGGGAAATGGGGCGGTAGGTCACAGCAAGGGAAGGATCTCCGCTCTTGAGGATAGGAATGATAAGGGCCCCTTTCCAGAGACGGGGAAAGTAGCATTCGTCTAGACTTTTGTTGTAGATTATACACAGGGGGAGGGAATGTGTTTTCTACAGTTAAGGAGGAAGAGATTAGGAAGCCCATCGGGGCCAGGTCCGACATTGGGGTCAAGGTTACCAATGAGGAACTCAACCACGGAAGGCGTAAGGAGAGGAATGGCTAGTGATTCGGAGGAGTCTGTGGTTATGAAAGGGTTCATGCACTACCGCTAGCCTCGTATAGTGTACTTGTGCACATTCTCTTGTAATGTTCGGTTTTGATCTTCATGATAGTTGCTCGTAATTTTTTTCTCGCGTTTTTAAGGTTTTGTGCAGAACAAAAACTTATTAAAATCAATTCAATGTTTAATGTTTTGTGTGAAACGAAACCTTATTAAAATCGATTCAATGTCTGCCTATCCGTCTGTCTGTCAGACTCAATTTCTACGGAGACGGCTAAACCTATTGTCACGAAATTTGGTGAGAACATGTGGTCTATATATCCCTTCATATACGTTGTGTGGGTCTATTTTGTGTTGAGTTTGAAGGAGGGCTCCTCATATATGCGAAAGGGGGCGTTTTTTCACAGAATCTGGTCGTGTGGGTTATCAAATAAAACGCCTTGATAAATACATTTCAAAACAGATATTATTTCTGATATTGCGATACTGCGGCTCAAAATGTGTGTCCCAAAAGTGAAACAGGTCTCGTCCTCAGAACCTATCCTATCAAAAAATCTTAAAAAATGACAGTGATGCATCTGTACAAAATCTAGGTCACAAAATACATCCCGTTCCGATAGCTGCTCAAATATATTTAACGCTTGTTTTATTGCATGTGTAGCTCCTCAAACTCAGGTCGGTTTGTTCTGCGCTGGGAGGGTCTCCTAACTTTAAGGCAGTTTTTCTGCCATTCCTCGATCTTCGAAAAGCTCTGTGCCAAGCCACGGGACCACAGAAATGTTAGCACAACCTCTTTAACCTTTCGTTGCGCTTCGGACAATGAGTTGTCTTCCAGACGAACTTCCTTGAACTTTTCCACATCACATTGGTTGGTTACCTAGCTCATCGTTGTTCTGTCTCTTGCCTTCATATTATTCCTCGCAAGGTCTAGAAGATGATGGACTGATGGTCGCTGCGCAGGTATTCCTCGTTGACATGCTACCGCAGGTCCTTGGCTAGCGTATCATTGACGAGGATGAGGTTCACCACCGATCGTAAGTATCCCCTCTGAAAAGTATTGTAAGGTAGGTGTGTAGTGCCTTCAAGCGTGAAAATGTTTCTAATAATATCCGTCCTCTAATTAGTTTCTCCACTAACCCATTCATCTGCCCACGCGTTCAAGTCGCCGGCTATTATTTTGGGATTGTAGCGGCTTGCATTGAAATACAAGAAGAAAGAAATATACAAAACCTTACATACGTAAAACGTCTAGCTTCTGATTTCCCAGCTTGTTCTAAATTATTTAGAGGGCAAAGAGTATTTTCTCCTCTGAATACTTAAAATACTTTGGAGCATTTAAGTAAATTGTTGATAAGAGGGATAAGCCTATAACAGTGAGTTACGAAATGAAATTAGACAAAAGATTTATTTTATCTACCAATAAAAATCTTGATTTATTTGTCTAATATATCTTGCAATATTAACAAATATTTTTTCAAATGCCTTTTAAAGAAACTACACCATAAAGTAATATCTATCTGTAAAAAGCTCATGTATTTAGATGGCAATAGATAATAGCAACAATTGTTGAATAATACAATACAATTCTTTTATATAATTATTTTGAAAAGGCCTGCCAATTCAATTTTACTCACCGCCCAAAAAATTACTCAAATTCATTACTGGATCCGAAACTCTCTTACGATAGTAAGTAGTACACCTACTGCTTTTGCAACATATCTGACAATTATATATACTTCATGTAACAATTGGTACAGACAGACAAGATATTAGTATGTAACTAACAAACTTCAACTCGCTGCAAAGAGTAATCTTTTATATTTTCTTCACTTATGTTAAGTGCTTCACTGCCTGTCTGATACAATCGGATGTGTGTATTTCGACAAAGTCAGAGGAGGTTACTTAAGATAGTTGTGAAATTTATCATCTTTTATGTTCAAATTACAGTGAATGTTGCTGTGGCAGATATATTGCTTTAACCCATTTAAACCATTCAGACGCAGTCCCAACGGAATGCTTTCACATTATTTGCATACAATCATACAAGAATATGATAGGATACGGCCATGTTATATGTATGTCAATTATTTAACCGAGTCAAGAAAATGAAGGAAATGATGTGCTCAATTTTAACGTCTGATCTCAAGTGGATTGAAAGTTTATGTAATTACCCAGCAAATGGTAGTCAATTTCCAAAGAACTTGCAACGCCAGGTAGCTGTGAAAGTCATTGCGTAGCTCAATTCAAATGATGAAATTTAAACCATATTGGGAAAAGCATATTTTGTAAAATTCAATTATATAAACGAGATATTTTTTAAATTTGCCCCAGATATAAGTAAATTAATGATAAAATCAGGGTTAAAATTGGATATGATCTAAGTACTTACAATAAGTTCGATGTTAACCTCAAACTTTTAACTTTTGCATAGAAGTTGTGGATGTGACCATGTGAGTTGAAGTTTAAAAAACCACTCAAAGTCTTCCCTGCTTGCCGTAAAATGAGACTAAAAGAGACAAATTTGTGGGCTAGCAGCCTGCGAATTTCAAAACTACACAGGTACCGAAACGCTATCGAAAACGGATTATAATTAGTTTCTGGAGTGTGCACACCCTCCTCGACAACGGTTTCGAGGGTCCTTAGACTACTCGCTTTTTCCAACTCGAGCGAGAATTCCAACTTTATAACCTGAACATTATGAGCCTAAGCGAAATAAAATTGTGAAACTGTGAAGAGTTTCCCACTACATCTTGCGGAAATGTGCATTTGTACTCTGAAAAGTGAAATAATACCAAATTCGAATTCAGTGACGTATTGCTGCTGAAGGCTACTGCGAGGCGATTTCTGGCAAGATCCTGACTGTAAATTTTTGCAGCTTCCACCGCCTTGGCATTGGTGGCACATTATTCAAGTACAGAGCTTGCCATTAGGTCAGTTGGATTCCAACCGATCCTGTAAGAGCAATCAGATTGAACACGGTACGGTTCTTAACCATATCATATTCGGTGAAGTACCTTCTGCTATGTTTGAAATGACTAGTTACCGTAACGTATGAATATGGACTGCTATACGCTCTCTTCTGCTTGGAGCAGCCAATCATGTCACCCATAAAAGCACTCAAACGGAGTAAAACTGTTGGGCTTGGCGGTCTCCCCGCACAGTTATTTATCGTCGCTTTTGCATTTACTGCAAATTCGCTACTTCCACTCGTACGGAAATCTTGGGAATCCGAGACCTTTCCCAGAGAATGGAAGAAGGGGATAATCATTAAGATTTCAAAGAAGACTACCCGTTTTGAGTATGATATTTAGAGATAAGTAGAGTGTGATAATGCAGGAGCTTGATCGACAGGTAGCCGGCTGGTTTCCGCATTGGCCACATCAACACACTACGAATCATTTTGGAAGAGTGCATGGAGTTTAGATCTTCACTTCACCTGCTCGTCATCGATTTCGAGAAAATTTTCGATGGTGTGGACTGGAACTATATCTGGCGTGCTTTACGGCATTCCCGAAAAAAATAATAGCTAATTACATCTTGCCATCAATATTATTTCATCTTGTTATCGTTGACGTTCTTGATCCTGCCTTGTTCAGAGGACGAGAAGGAGTTATCCATAATCCATTTAGACACCTTAGCACCTATAAATTAACTCATTGACCTTGGCCAAATAGCTCTGAATATTGGAAGTAGATTTGGACTCTCCCTGTCGGCATTAATGGGCATAACATTGAAGGCGTCGATCAATTTGTATGTCTAATGAGCGCGGTTTCTGCTGAAAGTGACATGGAACTTGATTTCGCCGCACGCAAAAACAACGCTAGAGAAGAAGAAAGGCGAAGGTCCTAGGAAATGAAAACATTCGCGTTGTTATACCACCAGGTAATAACAGTATTCAAAGACGCAAGAAAAGGGAAACACCCAACTTACCTGACAGTTTACAATAATGCGCACAATAAATGCGAAATCATTATAACGGCGGGCATTTAAGGTTAACTTCTTAGGTTTCCCAGGCGAGTATGACCAATGGGTTAGGTTCGTTTCACAAGTATACGGTTCCAATCAGTTCAGTTCGTCTTCGGTTTAGTTTTGGTCGCTGTTGGCAAGTGTTTTTCAATTTCAATTCGATGTCTATTCGGTACCTAATTGAAACCGTAGCGCACCGAATGCTCTCACGACACAAATAAATTTTACTTTCACTTGTTGGCGCCAATCTAAACAAAACCCAAAAACAAACCGAGCCGTAGACATATATGGTATAAATTTTAATGAAGTTAGTCCCTCCAATTACAACAATAATACGAAAGTGGGAGAAAATATATCCGCTGTTGTGGGCGTTTCTTCTAAAGATAGTAAAAAATCTACTATCCCGCTGAAGTGCGTAGAGAAAAGGATACTAGAAGCTGAGCCAAAGTCAAGATTCAATGATCATGGTTTTCGCGGTGGGCTTCGTAATTTGAAGTACATTAATTAGTCCACCTTACAGTGACAGCAGCGGCCAACCTCAATCACTCATCGTGTACAGTGAGCTAAATAAGCATACTCTATGGGCGTATTCATCTCGAAAATGGATGGCAAAGTTCATAAGCGCCAAGAAGTATAGATCCGCAGATGTTATAATAATAATAATCGTTGACGCAACAATCCAATTGAATCAGGGCATTGAAATGTATTAGACCACTTTATTCAAGATCGTAACGATACACTACAGGATTACAGTACCCTGTAGAAGGCAGTGAGTACCATCGGCCAACAAACCGTGATAAGAGAATGTAACCCAAGGAAAAACGATTGGGTGAATTTCTTGGCAGTAAAATGCAGATTTTTTGGAGACTAAGGACCGTTTTGGAGATAAAAGCTTAATTGAAAATCCTGAATCACTTTCAAAGTGCCATCAAAATATCATGAGCATTTTACCCGAGGTGAAGTAAATTCTTTGATGCAAACGGAAATTATTTAGGAAATCAGATAATTTCTTATTTATATTTTTAAAACCGAAGAGAATGAAGGCTAAGTGAACTACCGAAACTCCCGTGGTTAATTGAATAGCTTTGTGAGAATTCTGAAATGAGGAAGTTAAACAAGTTGATTCTCCTTCTTACAAATAAATTTTATTTAACCCATAAATACTTATTTCGGGAACTACTTACTCCTTTCATCAGTGCTTAGCTACTAGATCTCGGGGAAGTACTTTTATAGAAGTTTTTGTAATTAGATATACTATACTAGGGGCCGCAAGGCCAGAAGGAGACTTCAAGGCGCTTGGAGCTTTCCAGCTGGACCCTGGATCGGTATTGTCTCACACGATGTTATATTTTTTTGCGAGTTTATTTGAAATTTTAAAGAGGAGTGCTACATCACCTAATTGTGCTAAAAACTGAGCCCAAAATGGAGTGATCACTATATATAATTAAAGTTCGTCTTTTTCTAGTAGGGTGGAGAAGCAGAAATAGACACCATGACATCCTTTTAATTTAATTTTGTATATTATCATTATATATTTGTTCCCAATGGAAGCAAGAATTAAAAATTAAAAATATTAAAATATATAATATAACACTTGTTTTGTGCAACTCACTGTTTTTGTGTAGTGCACGGATCACTCCTTTCATGGACAAGTCCCCAATACTTTGTGGCTGATCAGTTTCAATCGCAGGGCAGATTAGATTTCATCAGACGCTGCCTTGCGTTTCTACCCTATGGATCAGCTTGGCCGAAAGTTTGTACATTATTTACTTATTTATATAATTCAAGAACATTACTGAAAAAAAACCGCAAAAAAGGAAATTTAAAAATTATTACAGTACGAACGCTAATTTCTTCTTAAGTAAATCAAATAATGAGGACAAAGGACCAAGCTGCAAGCGGTTGTATTCTCGAAGCATTCTTGGTACAGGAGAATAATAGTAGCGTAAGAGCTCCACGAAAGGTACCTTAGCTGTCCATTAGACCATGGCATAATTTATAAAGGACACATACATCAGGTGAAGATTTGCCCTGATGACGAGACTACATTTTAAGAAATGCGAGACGATCAAAGTAACACAAATAGGGATGGTTCTTTTTAAAAAGCAGAGAGCCAGTAAATTTCCTCTAAATCGACTCTATAGTCACAATAATGGTAAGAGAACCATAATACTGAAATATATTCTAGACTATTGCAGACGAAGCAGCTATACAGAATAACTGAACAATTAACATTCTTAAAATGGTAAGAGGAGCGAAGAACCAAACCACACATTCTGAAAATTCGGCTGGGAATGTCGACTTAATGTCAATTAAATCGAAGCTTCCTGTCGAATGTTACGATAATATCCTTTGAAGAGGAAATATCTGAAAGTGGTTGGCCATCCAATATCTGTTCAAATTAAGTTAATAATATTATTATATATTATCATATTTTTGGGAAAATTGAGTAAAACCCCCCTTAAGTTTATCCCAGAGTTATAAATGTAATAGTATAAAATATAATATGAAGCACATTATCCCCAAGTTTGATTAAAATCATACTATTAGTAACAAAGTTACAGTAGCTCAAATTTGTCTTTATCGTGTAAATTTATAACCCGAAGTACTAAATCTGACATGCTAAATGCATATACATAACGGGCTACGTATAAATGGGATAGTTCTACACTAAAATATACTCACAAAAGAAGCAAACAAAACCTTTCATACCTGAACCGCCCAGCTTCCGGTTTCTCGACTTGTTTTAAAAATATTATGAAGACCGTCAGAACCACAACCATTATTAAAATCTAAATTGTCGATAAGAAATTCGACAATGGCGGGAGACAGAAAAGGAATGAAAGAGGCATATGGTGAAAGAATATCGAAATTATCGGGGGAAGGGTGGGAAAGCGGGAAAGAAATGTCGCTCTAGAAAACTTTCAATGTTAGGTATGGTGATTAAGCGTTCCTAATTAAGGTTTTTGCGAATAAACGCAGGACTTTACAGTTTTCAAGATCAACTGCACTGCCTGTGCGACGATATTTTAGCCGAAACCGGTGTTTTGCAAGTGAGGCATCACAAATTTCTAATGTAATGACCCGAGGTGGGAACAAACCATGGAAGCAGTTTATCCAAGGTGTCATAAAACGCTGAGGCAGCGTGGTTTCTAGATAAACTATGCAGGGTCCAATCAACCGAGCTAAGAAATTGATTTAGTTAATTGAAATAACAAAACTTGTTGTTTCTTTTTCGTTGGTGTGGGTATTTATTCTTGCAAATACCGATATTTCGGGAACCACTTGTTCCCTTCATCAGTGCAAACAAGTTTGCTCATCTATAGACATTATGTTCTATTTATACTACTCTATACTATGATATTATAATTACGACTAAAAACTTATATCTAGGTCCTGAAAAAGAAAATAAATATTTAATTTAACTACCTAATAGCTAATGTATCTTAAAACTTATATCTAGGTCCTGAAAAAGAATATTTAATTCACTTCCTAATAGCTAATTTATCAATCCTAAAACAAGACGAGATTATTTTACTTTAAGAGTTTTCTAAACAATGGGGAATAGCAGTTACCCAAATCTGAATTCAACCTAGTGTCAACCGGTTGTTTGTTGATGAACCAGCTTTCGTAAGCATCCAGTTGGTTAGTCTTTCTTACTTGCTTTAGGACTTTCAAGTCATCAGCGCTTACTTTATGGCCGCATTCGACCATATGTTTTGCCACCATAGATTTAGTGGGTTTTCGGGAGTGCTTTACAGCAAGCTCTGCCTCCTTCATGTGCTCCCTAAATCTAGTGGTTGCATAATTTCACTCTGATTTAGTTAGCTTTGTGGAAGTTGAGTTATGGAACCTTATGTATTGGTTGTACGATGGACCGATTACTACCAAAGTTGACTTTAAGACGGGGATGGTGAACGTCAACGTACTAAGAAATAGAAGTGAGGAATGTTGGAAAAAAATGGAACGAAGAAGCGGTTACTATGATTGGGATGGGCGTTAAATTGCAAGGCGGAGCAGAAATTCATGATTGGCAAGAGAGCTAGAAACGAGAGAGTGCTATATTTAGGAAGAACGACCGGTCCGGTGAAGGTCGCCCACTCAATTGAGGCAAGAGTTACGTCATCAATACAACTGGATGACGCACCACAATATCATAATGCGTCATCAATACCTAGCAAACTACTACTGTCGCAAAAATACAAGACGGTCATTAAGAAATGCGAAATCCGTAGGTAATTAGGGTATAAGATAATCAAAGGTACGAAGTTCCTTGAAATACAAAATCCGTAGGTAATTAGGGTAAACATAAAGATAGGATGAGGAAAATCCCACAAAAGATAAAAATGTGTATTAAAAGCGTAAGTGTAAACCTAAGAAGAAATTTGTACCTTATTCAGTATTAAAACTGTACTCGAGAAAAAATCAAGTTTTTTCTTTCGAAACGAAGGTCGAAAACCGATATTTTAAGTGAAGTCCCTACAAAGGATGAAGGGTTGGCCCGGATATTTAGTTCAGAGAACATTCACCAACGTATCAAAAAATTCTTCCACTTGAAAAGCTGGACAAGAACTAAGAACATAAACACAGGAAATAATAGGGGAGGGAATCTAAAAAGATAACAGGGATAAGAGGAACATGCGTTTCACGTTAACTAAAAGACCTCCTATAAATTTGCCCGAGGGCTGAACATCGCCATCGCAATGAAGAATTGGATACCCCTTGACAAGTTCAGGGTTAAAAAACACTACTACATATCAAGCCACGTTCTAGTAAGGCAAATGAGAGCGCGGCCGATATCCCCAGATCCAGCAGCTTAGTTCTGAGGTAGTATAATGTGAACGGGGTTTAGTGTGCACCGCGAACGGCGGTCTCTTCGGAAATTTTCGGGACGGCTCCAGTGGGTGCAATTTTTGATAAAAACGCCTGGCGACCAGAACGGCAATAAAAACAGAAAAAATTAATAAGAAGCAGACAAAATTGGGACACGACAAAAAAAATATAGCTATAATTATTTTTCGAGAGGGGATTTTACAGAATTATAATTTTGGGGGTGACGATGAATAAATTTTTTGTTGGGATAAGTAATAAGAATCAGATAAAGCATGAAATCATCCTTAAAACAGTAATTAGGATCAATGTTAGTGCAAAACCTACTTTTGTGTCTCATTAATGAACTCAATTCGTAACATCAATGTATATCAGTTATGAACATCACTCTAAGCAAACTATGTAAATTATTCTAATTTGGTTCAATACTTTTATGTTATAATTAACCAAAATGCACTAAATAAGCGGTAGGTAGTGGTTATATTTCATTCTTGGATTCTGTATATTTCGACTCTTAAAAAAAATATAAATTAATTAGAAATGAATCTGCTGTTTATATTCACTGCAAATACATTTCTTCTATCCAAAAGATACTTTCAAAGCTACTCAACGCAATTCATTTATGAAATAATTTTATCACTTCCACCCAATATTTTTATATAATTACAACTTACGCATTAGCATTGGTACGACCAAGTAACACAACAATTATTATTATTGATAGTACTCAATCCCCAACAGCCGCTAGACTGACTAAAATTATACTTTATGTAATAATACTAGAGATTTTCAATGTTAACACTGAAACACATAATGAATCTTTTGTCTAGCGCTACCAACATCGTTTCAGGCAATTACATATCATCCACGTTTCATGAGATCATTCCGAGATTCCAACTAACATGTGCGTATTAATATAAATGCAGTGTTGTTATTGGTAGGAGCTGCCAACCCAAAGGAAATATTCATATTTTCTCCGGATAATTATTTTAATTTATCAAATATTCCATAATTACAACTCAGGTTTTATCTTAATATTTTTGTCTTTTAGCCATTGAGAATTAAATAACTCAACTATCCTTCAAGAAGTTAAACTAAAAATAGCTGAGACCTCTTAAATGTTTCATGACTTTCAAAGAAGACACTTCTTTTTTAATTAATATCATATCCAGAAATTTATATTAGGACGAACTAATTGGTCTCTAAATATGTTCAATATTAACAAAAAGCTTTAGAATAGCACAATATTTAATTTAAACCACATTTTATTATATTAGGAGGCGGAATAAATAATATGCGGTTTAGAAGAGATAGCGCTGGTATGTTTTGTAAAAATAGTAACACTAAAATATCATATCATTTTACTGACAGGTAAAGTTGCAAAATCTTATATCTGGCAGATAGTTGAAGCGTTCAGAGTATTTTTTTAATAACCCGACAATTGAAAATTTTGTCTCCACGAAGCAGCATTTGTTAGAAGTTTTACTATACTTTTGCAAACTGAAAAAAAGTTTCGCTAAAAGTCATATATTGCTTGTCGGAGCCTAGGGCGACTACGCACTATCGGACAGTAACTGTAGGGAATGGTTTAGTCAATTCAAAAATGGTAATTTTGACGTTTGCGACTAATCACGCCCCGGAAGAACTGGAAGTGTATTTCAAGTGGATTCCTCGAAAAAGAGGAAAATTACCGCACTAGTTGGCCGGAAGTCAATAAGAAAGGCGATCAGCCACTTGGTAATGATTCTTGAAAGACACAAAAAGAAGTCAATTTTTTATCGAATAATTAATCACTATGACAAGCAAAAATAAAACAGTATGAAGCCCCATGAACCGTCAACATCGACCCCAAATGAAACGTTCACGGAAAGAAGTTTATGTTGTGTATCTGGTGGGACCAGAGAAGTGTGCTGCATTACGAGTTGCTGTATCCGAATGAAACTATAATAGCCGAGCGATATCGAGAGCAAATTATTGTTTTATGTCGAGCTTTGCACGATAAACGGCCAGAATGGGCCGAACGCCACACGAACGTGATTTTGCTTCGCGACATCGCTAAACCTCATGCTGCGAAAATCGTAAAAAAACGTTCAAGTTGCTTGGCTGGGAAGTTTTGTCTAACCCGGACATTGCACCGTCGAACTATCAATTGTTCCGATCGTTGCAGAACGGTTTACAAGAATTTGCACTTCAAAAACTAGGCAGAAGCCAAAAAATTGGGTCGACTCGCGAATCGCTTCAAAAAATCAGGACTTGTTTCACCGAGGTATCCATCTTTTGCCCGAAAAATGGCAAAAGGTCATCGAAGCAGATGGAAAATATTTTACTTAATTTCAGCTGTGTTTTTTAAATAAAATTATTCCGAATACCTAAAAACGTCCGTTATTTATGCCGAATATATAATATGTAGGTAGGGCTGACAACCCTACACGGAAAACAACATGTTACGAAGCCACAACAGGAGCCTCGGATAGGACGGATTTTAAAACGACGGACCCGGCAACGACAAAGGAACAACGATTTGCGCATTTTCTCATGGAACGTGCGCTCCCTGTACAGAGATGAAGCTGATAAGCAGCTAGCCGATACCCTGTCCCAATATAGGGCTGATGTAACAGCGTTGCAAGAGATGCGATGGACAGGGACCGGTTTCCTGGAGAAGAGCCACTACACCATATATTATAGCGGTCATCCAGTAAACCATGTGCTCGGAGTAGGTTTCTTAGTCAGCCAAAAAATGAAACCTGCTGTTATCGGCTTTGAAAGCATAAGCGAACGGCTATGCACTCTGCGCTTGCGAGGCAAGTTTAGAAATATAAGCCTCATAAACGTTCACGCCCCTACAGAGGAGACTGCAGAGTCGGAGAAGGATACCTTCTACGAGGCAGTAGAAAGAACCCTCGAAGCCTATGATATCAAAATCATACTTGGGGATTTTAACAGCCAAGTAGGGAAGGAGCCCGTATTCAGGCGATACGTTGGCTCCCATAGCTTACACGAAAAAACAAATGATAACGGACTGCGGACTATTCATTTATTGCAGGGTCACACGAAATGGTTGTTGGAAGTACCTGGTTTGCGCGGAAAGCGGTCCACAAACATACGTGGGCCTCTCCAGACGGGACCACTTTCAACCAAATTGACCACATGTTGATCGAACGCCGCCACCTCTCAGCCTTGATGAATGTCAGAACATATAGGAAGGCCAATATAGACTCGGATCACTATCTCGTTGGCATGGTGCTCCGAGCTCAAATAACAATACCACCTAGAATCCCCTCTGACAATCAGGTGAGAGTGAACACTGAAGCCATCCACAACACAACCCTCCGCGACACCTATAAGAGGGAAATGGATGCCGCAATAACCGCAGTCAACAGAGGACCTGGAGATGAAGCATCAACTAATGATCTTCACAACAACCTGAAGAACGTTATCATGGATACGGCCACAAATATACTTGGCCCCAGCCGCAAAAGGAGTCGGAACGGCTGGTTTGATGATGAATGTACACACAGTGCAGCAATTATAGAGGTATCTCGTTGCTGAGTACCATCTATAAGATATTCTCCACTATCTTGCTAGGCCGGATAGACCCATACGCCCAGAACATCATTGGCCCATACCAAAGAGGCTTCACTCCAGGCAAATCAGCAACAGATCAGATTTTATCTCTGCGGCAGGCGATGGAAAAACTGTTGGAATATGGACAACAGTTGCACCACCTGTTCATTGACTTTAAAGCCGCCTATGATAGCATAGCCAGGGTAAAACTGTACACGGCCATGAGAGAATTCGGTATCCCGACGAAATTAATAAGACTGACTAGGCTGACCCTGACCAATGTGCGAGGCCAGATAAAAGCAGCAGGATCACTCTCAAGACCATTCGACATCAACAACGGTCTACGACAAGGGGATGCCCTATCATGCGTCCTCTTTAACCTGGCCCTCGAGAAAGTGATCCGTGATGCTGAGGTGAATGCAAGAGGTACGATCCTCTTCAAGTCCACCCAACTACTGGCCTATGCTGACGATATCGACATTATGGGAAGAACCACCCGAGACGTACAAACTGCCTTCATCCAGATCGAGCAGGCGGCACTCGACGCGAGATCTTGGGCTGCACATCAATGAAGGCAAGACAAAATATATGGTGGCAACGTCAGCACCGAAGACGAATCAACCAACAACATCAAACCGCACTGGTCAAACACAAACACGAACAAGAATAAGGATAGGAGAATACAACTTTGAGACCGTTGACAATTTCTCCTATCTAGGGTCGAAAGTCACAACCGATAACAACTACGATGATGAAATCCGCGCACGGTTGTTGTCAGCCAACAGAGCCTATTTCAGCTTACAAAGACTGTTCCGCTCGAAACGTCTCACCATAGGGTCAAAGCTCTTACTGTACAAGACTATGATCTTGCCAGTCCTCATGTATTCCTCGGAAACTTGGGTTCTTAGCAAGAAAAATTGCGAACTCTTGGCCGCGTTCGAGAGAAGAATCCTCCGAAGAATTTTTGGCCCCCTACATGAGGATGGACGATTCCGTAGCCTACACAATGACGAAATCTATGAGCGATACCTTGACCGTCCGGTTGTGGATAAAATCCGGCTCAATAGGTTACGGTGGGCGGGTCACTTAATCCGTATGGATGAAGATGATCCCACCCGGAAAGTCTATAAGGGCAATATCTATGGTAGGAAAAGAAGACGAGGCAGACCCTGCCTAAGATGGAGCGATGGCGTGGGCCAGGACGCCAGACAGCTTTTAGGGATATCGAATTGGTGGACCTCGGCGCAAAACCGGGATGTCTGGAGTTCCTTATTAAGGCAGGCCTAGACCGGATACCGGATGTTGCGCCGTTGATGATGATGATATAATATGTATGTGCAATGACCGGAACAAAATCTAAGACTCGGTAATTCTTCATATTCCTTAAAAGAATAACGCAAATCAAACACAATTGTAAACCTAATCTAACCTAGAATAAATGAATAAATTGACATTTTAAACTTAATATTAACAATATAGACACATGATATTTATAACGGTAGTAGATAATTTAAATTATATTTTTATTTACTTTTTTGTTGTTTTCTTTTTGCCTTCTCTTTTGGTTGATTGATAGATTTAGAATCAAATAGTACGATCCGATGCGCATGATGACAACATTTGACAGACACTTGTTTTTCCTATTCGCTAGTGTTGATTTCTATTTTGCAAATACCGATATTTCGGGAACCACTTGTTCCCTTCATCAGTGCTAAGACCACTTGTTATTATTTTATTATTTCAAATAATTAATCGCTAGAAATACCGCGTAATTACACTCAGTTTGACAGACTTCATTTCTCCCCGAAGCGTTCATGTATGATATCATATATTCACAGGAGTGGTCTAGTTCGTGATTCTGCCGGTGATCTGGTTATGTATCATATACTTAGCCGGATCACTGACAAGAGGACAGAATACCCGCCGATCTAAACTTTGGGAATTGGTGTTAACCGAGATCAAAAGCGGAAATACTGGTGTTGATTGCTGCTGAATGGTTAGCGGTGACTGTGCTCAGTTCTGCGGCTCATGGTTTGGGAAGATTTTGCAAGAATGTAAATATTTCACGGGTATTGCTTTGACACCATTTCTTCATGTTACTACTATTATGGTTACTTTTCGCATTATGAAGAGAGAAGGGAAAAAAACTATAAAAGGTCACGAAAAATATTTTACTAAGAAGGTAAACACAGAGCTTCAATAAAAAAAATAAAATAAGAAACATTATTATATACAGAGGTGCTCAAAGTATTAGAGCCAGACACATTTTTCATCTAATTTTAAAAACGTGACAATTTTTTTTCACGTAAAAGATATTAGTTGCCATTATTATTGTTTGTGAAATATGTAATTCTTCTTATCTCGGTTAATCATTTATGGTCAGTATGATGTCTGCGGTCTTGAGTGTGGTCCATATGCCATATGTTGATATTTTTATTTGTGGTTCTTTATGAGTCCTTAACTCGGGCAAGTGGAGACACAATTATTCAAAAAACATTGCGGTAAATTTTAGATCTAAGACGTCCGTCGAACACAAAGGACACCAGTTGGGGAATACTAGTTCATCCATGCGTGAAACAATTGCATAACGCAATTCTCCATTGGCTGATAGCGTTGACTGAAGATATTTAAATCGCTCGCTTCTGAAAGGTCACTGCCATTGATAACGATTGTGCCTGTTTCATGAGGGTCGGTCGTCAAAAATTCTGCTTTATTCAGATTCAATCTGAAACCGTGCCGCATGAGGCGATCG
This sequence comes from Hermetia illucens, assembly GCF_905115235.1. Classification (NCBI taxonomy): domain Eukaryota; kingdom Metazoa; phylum Arthropoda; class Insecta; order Diptera; family Stratiomyidae; genus Hermetia; species Hermetia illucens. Next base: position 128,382,122 of record NC_051850.1, on the reverse strand, counting down.
TTTCATTTTTGGACAAGTTGTTCGAGATCACTTTGCTAGGAAAACATATAGGGCGCTGAACGTTGGATGTTTCGTGTCACAGTGACATAACAATAACAAAGAGGAGAGGTGAGTGAGGCGCTTCCTTGATGTACACCGACAGAAACACGAGCCGGTTTTGATGAATGAAAAAGAATCAATTTTATAAACTACCAATTAAAATATTATGGCCACTAAAGAGCCATCAATTTTAAAACAATAATTTCAATAAAAAAAGCGGTTTTTAGAAAAAAATTTAAATTTAGAAAAAGTTACCGGAAAATGGTCAAAAAAACAACAAAATTAATTTTCTTAGCCTCATTAGTGAAAAATAAATACGGAACGAAAGCAATAATGAAAATTCTTTTCTTGTCTATTTTTTATCTTTTAAAACAAAAATGCCAATTTCAGCTTAAAGTTATTTTTTTAGGACTATTACACTTAAGACTGAGTACTTAATCTAACACATAATGTATGCCTAGCTCTGATAAATTAACTTAAATTAAATTAAATCTTTTAATATGAAGAGAATACAAATTTAAACTCAAACTTAATAATAAAATTAAAAATGTGAATTAACAAAAATTTTTAAATTTAAAAAAAAAAATGATATTTGACGAAATCCTTCTCCTTTCAAACTGTAGTTTATCGGTCAGTATATGCACCGATGATTTGTCAAAAAAGCAAATTTGAAAATTATTGCATTTGGATTCAGCAAAACTAAGTTTATTTGAAAATTAAATGTCTAACTGCTATTTTGCATCATTTGAACCATTCCAGCGACAACAATTGCTTTCTTTGCAGGATATTGAATTCCGGAACTACTGAAGCAATACACGCTGCATGGTTACTCATGGAGAAACACCGTGAGAAGCATCGCCCTCTTTACATTGCATTTCTGGATCTTGAGAAAGCGTTTGACCGTGTGCCATACGAACTCATTCGGTATGCTCTATGAGACACCAGAATAACTCGTGCGCTGGGTTCAATTGCTCTACCACGACCCGAAAACTAAAGTTTGAAGTGTGGCGAGTGTATCAAAACCGCTCCGTGCCTCTGTTGGTGTTCATCAAGGAACCGCCCTCTCACCACTCCTCTTGGTTTTTGTTATGGGGACTGTCACAGTGGACATCCAACTTCCACTGCGCTATGCACAGCTTTATGCAGATGATGTTTTCCTAGCATAATAGCAAAAATGAACTCGATCAAAAATTGAATAATCGCCTCATGCAACACGGTCTCAGAATGAATCTAAATAAAACAGAACTTTTGACGACCGATCCCCATAAAACAGGCACAATCACGTTCAGCGACTGAGCCGAGAACTGAGTCATTTAAATACCTGGGATCAATGTTATCTGCCAATGAAGAACTGCGTTATGAAATAACGCTCCACAACTAGTCTCCTTTGTGATCGACTTATCAACGAGCGCCTCAAATCTAAAATTTGCTGCAATGTCGTCCGTCCTGTCGCTCTCTATAGTTCTGAGTTTTGGCTATATGGGCTATAAAACACAATGAACCACGTCTTACGGTAATGGATACAAAGATGTTGCATTGGACTTTTGATCAAATCTGAAATGAGGATATCCGCGATCGATATGAAGTTACACAGATGGTAGAAAAATTGAGAGAGAGTCGTCTTCAATGGTATAGTCAAGTAATCCGCGCTAACGAGAACTCACTTGGCAAGATTGGTCTGAACATCAAAGTCCATGGTAAGCGACAAAAAGGCCGGCCAAAACAACAATGGCTTGATGCGTTGGATGGGATTTAAAAGCCTTGCGAGTGCATCCAGACGGAACCAAATGGCGAAATCGATCACGATGCGGCGACCCCGCTTGTGAACGGGACAAAGGCTGAAGAAAAAGAAGAGGCACCCTGGATGTATTTCGTTAAGGTTACTAAAGTAGCTATTAACTTCCCCGGAAATCCTTCCCACGCAAGGCACCCCAAATACACTCAATGTTCACTCTGTCGAAAACTTCCTTGAAACCAATGAGGAACAAGTGGAAAGAAGATCTATACTCCGCGCACTGCTCTAAAATGATCCGCAGAGTGTTGATCTGGTCAATACAGGACGATCCGAATTGGAAACCAGTGTGCTCTCTCCCGATCAAACTTTCGAGATTTTTTTTTAAAACTTTTCAGGGTTATTTTAGCTATTATTTTCGCAGCGGCAGGGATTCCTAAGTTTTCCGACAATTGTACCAGATCTGCAGTAACTGCAGGTGAAACAATAAATTACTCTTCCCAGCGGCTTTACTCCTTCTGAGTGCATTAATGACCCAAATGTTTTCTGTCTTCTGCTTTCTGTTTTCTGGTGTTGCTCAAAGCAAAAAAGAAATTATTTGTTACATTGGCCATATCCACATTTCACGGTTACTAGCCATTTCATACATAAGCGGAAGAACCTCATCAGATGTGGTACGATTAAGAACCTAGGTGAAGTGTTGGATTAGGAGTCGATCAATACCATCCCTGACAAGACCACATGCAAGCTCTTTTGTGGTGAGGTATACACTTCTGAAATGATTGCATTCTGCGATATCTTCCGCTTTTCTGATCAGCGCAATAGGAAGTTCTCTTTTGTCATAATACACACTACGCTGAACTTGTCCGGATTTCGCTCGGTATGGAAATTCGAGCCATCACTCGCAGCGCTTTTCTCGCACCTTCCAGATGTGGCCGACAATCTAATTAGCCGAGGAAAAAGCATTTTTGATGGTGGCCCAAATTATGTTCGTTGAGCGACAGTTGGATCATACGCCCTTGTACAGCTCTCCAGCCCCGCGATACGTGGTGAACACAATACGCGAGCGTACGAAAGTGACGAGATCGCCCATCGCGATCACAATGTCACCTTTAAGAAGCCTCCCCTGAACTGCATGCAATTGCTCATAGAAAGCATCTTTTCTAGTAAATTCCGTCTAATACCACTCGGCTTTCTGGATTACAAAAGTACATTGCCATTAGTGTGCAAGAGCGAGGGCCGGACTCTCGAAAGTCCTACCATCTTACTTCATTTTGGGTAAAAATATCCGGCGTATATTATAGACTTTCCGCTCAAATTGGAGAAAGCAAGCATTCTGAGGACTCTCCCTCCCGTTGTCAAAGAGCGAGCGCACATTCCAGAAGCCCTAGCTGAAGCATTGTTGACGTTTCGGTAGTAATAAATTTTCAAAATTTGCACGCCCACAAGTTTCTATTCCTTTTAGTCACCTCTTACGGCAAGCGGGGAAGACTTTGGGTGTATTCTCAAGCCCTAACTCCAGGACATGAAGTACTGGTGAGTTTGGTGAAAATCTTATTATTATTAACAGAGGGATAATAGGTCAAGTTTTCTCTTTTACATAAAAGTGTCGATTATTACAACCTAAGGAAGTATTTCCTTGGCACCTATCGCCTTGAAGGCATTTGCTCTTGAGTAGCTACTGATAACCACAGGACAGGGATCCACCTGCTGTGGTCCTAATCTGACATCTATATGAATTATAAATAAATTAATGGTATCAATTTAAAGTACGATGGTTTTTCCTGTGAAACTAAAAAACCCCCCATTCAGACAAAGGAAGTTTCAATAAATCAAATGTTGAAAACAAAAACAGAAGGCAAGAGAGAGCGCAAAAAACGCCGCCTTGCAAAACCAAATTTGTTATAATACTCGAGTTTCACAGCAAAATGTTATCTCTTTGTATTTCGAAATAAGCACAAGCATACGAGTAACATGAATGGAAGTTATAATATGAAGCGTGAAACTCGAGATAGAAAAAGTATCTTCAAATCAGACAACTCTGTCTGCAATCACTGCCGAGTGTAGATCCATACGTAATCGCTGATCTTGTAATCGCATAATATGGCGTGCAGAAATCCATAATCTCAACTCCCCACCGGACGACAGTTGGCTAAGTTGGCTAAGAGCGCAACATTTTAGTTTAGGTTTTTGGTGGCCATCAGAAATGTATCTGCGCGAAAAACCGCGATCGACAGAGCGGCGATCTTATGTAAGCGACATAGAGCGGTCGAAATGAGGTCACTGCTTGATAAATCTCGAGCTTAGACTAATTGCATAATAATTACGCAAATTTGTAAATGAGATTGCACAGGCCCAGTCCCGGCTCACTATTAGAAGTTGCGGTTCGGCTCAACGGCTACCCGCTGCTGTCGGCGGAGTGCATGGTTCCAAGACAATTACGATAATGAATCGTAACGAGTATCGGTCGCGTAAATTGCTGGTTAGGCCCCGTTATCGGTAGGTGGGAAAGTAGGTGAGACATCGCGTTGCCACCAAAGTGCATAAGTCGCTAACACATTTCAATGGCTGAAAAACAAACTGAAATTATGTATTTGGACATTATCTGAACAATGGGCTGAAAAAATTGCTTTTGCATAACGTGCAGTGGTCATGCGGGAATTACCTTACACTGTTCGAGGGCTCCAATGTTGCCGGAACAATTGCGACAGCGATGGAGGAGTCTTGCTTTCACCTCCAAGCAACGTCCAGAATAATTTACTATAAGAATGATTAAGTTTAATTCCGTAACACTGACTTACTTGTTCTGGTTATCTATGTGTATCCCAGGAAATATGTATTATTAAATTTTCGGAAGTGAGGGCTTTTGATCTCGGGAAACAATTCCAATTAATGAAAGTTTTGGGATTTTGTTTGTTACGAAACCCTCTTTCGCATAAAATTGTATCGCACAGTCAGCGCTTTATAAAATTGGTTCGAGCTTTGGGTCGGTTACGAATTAAGAGAGTTAAAAACCACAGGGATGCGACCCACTTTCAGAATCTACCTAACATGAATTCTGAGACTGAGGATTCAAATTTTTTTTCAAATATGTTCGTACGGGACATTAAACAAAAGACCTTGATCAATACTAGGTTTAAATTTCGTTTAGCATAATGAAGGAGCCGCAGCTCCGAGTACTCAGGCCTTTTATAGGCCATTGCGCTACCCCCGTAAATCCCCTATTCGAAGGATTCTCGCCTTCGGCCGCGGTGTCTTCTTCTGAGGCCGAGCAGCTGCATATTAAGTGCTGCATATAGCCGAAGCCACCGCCCCAATTTTTCCTATATGGTAGTTTAAGAAGCAATGCCCCGTTAAAAGGCCTGCTAGGGTTTTCATATCCCACTTTTTAAGGCACAATAAAAATGCCGCTCTGGCTATCCCGGGTTCTTTCAAAGGGGTTTTTGCCTCTCGACAAGAGATCAAATTTCTCCACTAGGCTGCGTGAATAATAGCAATTTCACCCGTCTGAGTAGACTTGGCAGTGGATGACCAGAAGCCCCCAGCCGATTCTAGCGTCATCAATGTGGATCCAGAATTTTGGTGAACCAGCGTCCTAATTAACAGCGCTATTTGAGTGCTCTGGCACCCACAGCAGAAAAATTTCGTTTAGACGGCCAAGTTTCAGCAGCTACTGAGGGCGGCGAGTTGATATGATGCTGCTGTTCAGTCTTAAAACAGATTCTAGTAGTATGACTGCGCCATTTTTGTCGCAACTCATCTGCTGTCAATGAAATGGCATATATTTCCGCATGGAAGAAGTTCGTAATTTTGCCAAGGGCTCGGGCCAGTTCCAAAATCGGATTACCAAAGAACACCCATCCTTCATGACTGACTCGTCTTTCACGACGAAATTTTAGGTCTATAATGAAAAAAGATTCATCACCATTTACCGAACACTTTCCTCTTTTGGTGATAACGACAGTGTATGTATCTTCAAAGACAAATCTGGAAACCATATGATAGGCCGGCACCAGAGCTACCGGATGTTTGAAAAGGAACTCCCAGATGGACGCATGAGCATATGATTGGCCGCCTTTACAAGCCCCGATGGCAACGCCAATAGCTTCCTACTTCACTTCACTTTTGGCCAGTACACGATGCATGCACACTTCAAAATGGGGATGTATACATTCAATGAATCAGTTGCGGTAAAAGTCCCTAGGTCTAACCTACCGCATTCCTATAGCACTAGTGCAATCTACCCGATTTCTGATATTGTTTCTGAATATGGCGCTTCCACGTTAGCTTGGAGTGGAGGTGGATTTCCGCTTCTGGTAAGGTGTGTAGCTTATAGCCCCCCCACCTGACATTCCTAGTGAATATAACTAGTACGGTCTTCCTAACGTTCACCGTGAGTCCATTTCTTTGGCACCAACAGTGAATTTCATGCAAAGTTGCATTCACGCGATCACATGCTGAGTGCGCAAACTTGCCGGTAACTATTATGACTTAATCATCCGCAAATGCTTCCACGAAATCTGTTTTCATCCTCTAGGAGCATAGCAAGGTATCCATTACTAGAAGCCATAACGAAGAGCAGATTATTTCTCCTTGTGGACAACCCCTAAGACATCCTGCCTCAATAGACTTCTAGCCGACTAATATATGGATTTTTCTCCACTCGAGCATGTGAAGGATGCAACTAATTAGCAGCGGTTTAATTCCAACCTAGGACATCCATTCCCTCTATTGCTAGGGCAGGAGTGATGCCATCCAGGCCTGCAGACTTATATTTATGGGATGAGTTAGACAATCAATTTACTCTACCAGTCTCTCGGTTGAGGGCTGTATAAACCTGTCGGTCCAAGATGAGATGCTCTTCTTTAGAGCGTTTCGTGCCCTTTTATATCGATTCTAGCCAGTGGCTGACTCAGACTACAGAACACGATTGAGGACCACCCTTGTTGTCCTGCCCTGATTTGCCAAATCCTAGCTCCACCACGGTGTTTTACCCTTCTTTGACGTCTTGAGTAGACTTCTTTGAAAGCTTTTCTCATGTAAGTTGTGATCATCTGGGTTGTCTTCTCAATTTCAGTAACATCGATTACCTCTCGCATGATTACGTTGAAAAAAATGAGTCCATTACCCAAATTGAGGATCTGCAGATCAGTTGAAGCTTCCCCAGCATATGTGGTGAGCGTTGACATCCAGCTATTACTCCCATGCCTTTACTTTTGGCATACTGGATAGCTCTTATGAATGTTCCTCTGGGACCTTCTTCTGCGTCATAGGGGAAATATGCAGAGCACCATAGAATCTCTTTATTTGTGGTCCATTACACAGGTCGTTAACCAAATTAGCCTGGAGGTCATTTGAGACCACCATGCAGGAGCGGGGTCTATTACTTCCATTGGCGTATAACAAGTCAGTATGTTGGAAGATTAAACCCCTGACTACCCCACCAACAACCCATCGATCTTGTATGAGGTCTATAAATGCTTGCAGCTATTCATGCGACAACTGATAAGTGGAGTCACCGCTGCACGTCCCCTTCAATAGTTTTAAATGCCGACATTTTTAATGTGACGGTCCTTTGTTCCGAACCTTTATAATATCCAGTTCGGTTTGCTCTTAGCCGCAGGTGCTCCGGATGCTCCTTTTCCCTCAACCTTGTCAAAGCCACAGGTTGTGATTTACCCGGAGGCTTGCTGTCCGGAGGTGATTTACTCGGAAGCTATTTGCTATCCGAGGACAAATGCTTACCCAGGGGCAAGGCTTTAGTCTCAGCCGGTGGCCCCGACTGAAGCTCGGGTTCAGCAGTGCTGACAAAAGGGCTCGTCAATTAAGGACTAGGTTGCCCCGTCACTCGAGGTTGGATCGTCACAATTTATTGTTAGTTTTTTTTTTCATAATTAGCTAAAATGGTCTCAGTTTTATCGGGGAAAGCAAAAGATCTCGGCAGAGCTCCCTTTTACCAAGACAAGGCTAGTTTAAACTAGGGGTCAACTGCTACCCAGAATTCACTGTTCACGGCCACAACTTCACCCTTGTGACCATTCAGCATTCGGCACGGTAGTTACATCTCGGTTTGTTTACTGTTTGGCTTCTAGTGCCACCTCTGGTTCTCTAGACGATCTTCCTTACTGAGCGGCGACACTAAGCTCTCATACAAACCATGATGATGCCTCCAAATTCCAGAAATTTTATTTGAAAAAACCTAAAAAGATGAGTGGAAGAGAGCAAAAGCTGTCACGTTACGTTTACTATGAATCAGAAAATGTGGCGGCCCATTTCGTTAAGTAGAATCAACATTCTACAAACTAATTGTTTTAGTACTGTTTGAGTTCGAATTCCCGCAATTCCATCTGAGAAAAACGCATTTGAAAGAAATTGTTTTGAAAATCGCCCTCGGATATCAAGTCAAGGCTCTCAATTGCAAATAAAAAGCAACAACAAATATAAATGGGCTCTACATCAAGACTCCAATCAAGCATTTGTAAGTTCGCTACTTAAATGGTGCTACAAGTTTACATAAATACCTAAAGCAATTATCCCTTGTCCACCTAAACATAAGCCTGAACTCTGGGTTCTACGCTTATAAAATAATAAAGAAAGAAAGAAGAAAGATACGAATTTCGCTTTGACATCTTTGCTGCATATATTCTGGGATAGCTAAGTTACCGATCTACCCAAAAAAAGATTCCTTGAATCTGCTAATGTGGTTTCCCTCTTAAACCAGACAAGGGCATATAATTATGAAATGCAGCTTACAATGTGTTCATCATATTCTAGAACCCACGCCTACATTACGTACAAAAACCATTTCATAGCATGTCTACACAGAAATATTACCTACAAAAACCATTTCAAAGCATATACATTGATTAGAGTTTCGATTTAAAATCCACACTCTTCTCTCGTGACAGTCTAATCACTACACCCACCAAAGGACCGAAAAGCTTTGATAATGCTGTTTCTGCTTAGTGCGGTAAAGTGGAATTCTGTATTAACTTGGTACAAAGACGAAACTCACTTAAAACTCTAAAACTGTGTAAAACGTTTTGAGACGGCCCCCAATAATTTGGCTAATAACAGTGAAGTTTATTATATATATATATATTATTTTAGAGTTTTTAGAACATAAGAGGTAGTGTTAAAATTTAATTACAAAAAAAAATTATTCCAAAAAAAGAATTATTACAGAAATCGCACAATCCCATTGCGACCAAAAGATACTTAATTGAACATCTTCTCGAATAATAGAGCAACATTTTAGCCGAATATGTCCAACGTTTGGTCAAGTCCATGCCACTGACCAGCGAAGGATGTGCAGGTTAAATATCCGCTTGGGTCGCTTATCTCCCATTTACAGTTAATTCCGAAACATTGTAAACATTATTGAGTGCCCCTGCATAACGGATGCACAAACTAATAGAATCATAAACATTATTGAGTGCACCTGCATAACGGATGCACAAACCAAAAGAATCATAAACATTATTAAGTGCACCTGCATAACGGATGCACAAACGAGCGAGCATCGTAGGTATTAAGGTAGCAGTAAGATAATAATAAAGCAGGAGTCTAGTTGGAACTGTACGAGGATTAAGATCAATAAAATATATTAAATTAATAATCTCAAGTGTTATTAATTTTAGTGGCGCAGTCGGTAGGATCCATGCATCGAGCAGGATCCAGTGATACGCGAAGTTACGTGCTTTAAATTCGTTCAAGAACCGGCGCAATTTTTTAGAAACAAAGTTGTTTTAACTAAAAAAATCAAGTGTCGCGATTCATTTAATAATATAAAAAAAAAAATATATTAACTAAAATAAATACAAAGCTAGGAGGCGGAGTAACAAGCATAAATCCGTCTTAAAACACATTCTGAGGCTGGTTTGGAATCCTAGCAATAAAAAAAAAATCTAATATAAAAGTGCAGTGAAATAGACTCACCTCAAGACTCAACGTAGAGACAGACTAGCTATTTACCATCGACGCATCCTTCAAGCCGAAATGGATAACGTATTAGCGCAACGATTGATAGCAGCTTTGGAGAATTTAGCTAATCTGCAACGGCCAAATCGAGCAGAAACAATAATAAAACAAATTGCCTACATAAAAGAGTTTTCGGGAGACAGGAAGCAGCTAACGCAGTTTTTAACAACCGTTGGTGGTCATCTTAGTGCTATTGATGAGGAATCACGGGAAGAAGCCTGGCAGGTAATTTATAACATAAAAATTACAGGAGCGGCAAAGGAACTTTTGTTAAATAATCGTCCGGAAAACTGGGAGTCGGCTAGAAATTTACTCAAACAACATTTTTGACCATCTACGAACTACAAGGACCTTTCGAGAAGAATAACGCAACTCAAAGTATGTTCTATCTCCGATCTTAACTCTAAAATTGAATATATTATAGAAGAAATCAATACATTCGCCACTTATGAATCGAATACAGCGGAAACTCGCCAAACTTTCTACGCGTTATTAGTGAATAGAATTAAGCAAATAGTTAGTGGTAATTTGTCACGTGATATAAGAAATTTGTTTGATTTACATGAAGTAAAAGAAATTTTATACTCGTATGTGGGCTACGATCAAGATAATTTAGACCGAGAAACACTATATCAGGAAAGAAAGAATTATAACAGTCAGGACTATAGGAAACACCATAACAAACAGGACAATAGACAGAAACAATCCGGTAATCATGGACAATACAATTCAAATTTTGGTAGACCAAATAGGGTAGAATCAAATCAATACAGACGTAGCTCGGGACATTTTTGGCAAGATCGACAAAATTCTCGACTAAATAACTTCCGAGATTCTGGGTTTAGAAGTAATAATAATCCTACTCAACATAGACAACATTCCTGGAATCGTTCTGACCAGGTTAGGCGATCACCACCTGAACCTATGGAGATAGGTACCGTGACCCATAGAAGATCAAACCAAAATAGAAATGACCCATCACCCGGGTCTAATTCAGTAAACGAGGAGGTTCATAATATTGAACCAGAGTTTTTTTATGAATTAGGCCTCGGAAACAAAATCTTTGCTAATCTTACCATTGATAATAAAGTGTACAAGTGCTTGATAGATACAGGTTCAACAATGAGCATTGTGAACTCTGCTAGAGTAGATTGTAGCAAGTTTAAAATCTTCGATAAGACTAACATCCGTTTGCAGACTATAAATCATACAACCACGGAAAGCGTTGAACGAGTAATTACAAATATTCCAACAGAATTTAACTTTGATCCAAAAGGTAGAATCAAATGGTATAAGAGGGATTTATTAGGGAAGTCGTATGACTTTTTAATCGGAATGGACATATTATCCAAAATTGTGAAAATCTTCAATTTTGAGAATAAATGTCTCATCCTAAATAATGGTAGTAAAATATCTGTAGATTCTTCAGAAAATGAAGAAAATCTCAAGTGCTTTGAACTTAATGCCGAACAAGGGGAAGTTGACTTAAGTCATTTAAATAAAGAAGAAAAAAGTGAAATGGAAAACTTATTGAAAGAATTTAGTCAACGTAATCAACGGTGGTTACTGAAACTACAAGAGTATCAGTTTGATATAGAGTATATCAAAGGTAAGGAAAACAAGGTTGCAGACTTCTTGAGTCGCATTCCAGAAGCCACTAACCAAAAAGAAAATTCCACTGATAACCAATCGATCAATGATTTGTCAGATAACGCTACAGTTCATTCACAAGATGAACAACAGTTGGATCACATTCCTATTAAAGAGACCATAGTAAATAAATATAAAACGCAGTTAATACTAGCATATGACGTAGGTCAGGAAATAGAAATATTGCATAACCGTAGAATAATATATATGGATATGACTAGGAATAGGGACCATTGGGTTGACCTTTTAAGAAGGTATATTCGACCAGGTATAACAGGAATCTACACCGAACTTTCATACCATCAGTTTAATAAAATTCAGCAAGTATTAATTGAACTATTTGGAGACGATAGCAACATAAAGTTTATCAAAGCTACAATGAGGGCTAGAGAAATAAAAACAGCAGAGGAAATCCATAGACAGATATCCTTATATCACACAGTTGAGAGTATGCACAGTGGGATTATAGAAACCTTTAATAGTCTAAAAAATAAATTGTATTACCCGAAGTTAGTCGAGGAGATAACCAAAGTTATTAATAATTGTAAAACGTGTTTGGAAACCAAATACGAACGTAAGCCTTTCAGAGTTAAATACAAAATTAGTGAAACTCCCACTAGTATAAACGAAATTTTGCATATGGATATATACTATTTCATGAAGCAGGCATTTCTAACGCTAATTGATAAGCTGACGAAAAAAGCTTATATTTATCATTTGCAAAATAGAAATTGGAATAGGAAGATCGAAGTGTTGGAAGAACACTTCTCTAAATTTGGTAAACCGCAGAAGATTATTACCGATAATGAGTTCGCCAGTATTAATATCAAGGACTTCTTTAGAACGCAAGGTATAGCATTACATTTCACGAAACCTAATACCCATACAGGGAATAGTGATATCGAAAGGTTTCACTCAACATTACAGGAAAAACTAGTATCTATGAGGAAATTAGATCTAACTTTATTACAGAAAATACATAGGGCGGTAAGTAATTATAATGATAGATATCACTCTTCTATCAAAATGACTCCGAATCAAGCAGTACGGGCTGATCCTGCAATGTTTGAAAATACTTTGAAGGAGTACAAGAATAAATATATAAATAAGCTTAATAAGAAAAGAGAAGATTATAGGGAGACTAGGAGAATTATTCCAGTTAAGAACTATAAACGTAATTACTATAAGAACGAACCGAGATATAGGATTAAAGAATTAGGTAGAGAACATCCCATTAATATAAAACGTCCTCGTAAATTTGCAGGTGATGACCTCAGTTTGGGTAGTTGCACTGCAACTTCTACTATTAGCAAAACCACAGATAGACAGGAAATAGTAGAACATATCCAGCTAATAGAAGAGAATTGTGAAAATGCAGTTCAAAACCTTAATAAAAAAATTGAATAGCTCGATTAAATACCTTAAAAATCTGATAGAGTCAGACCGAAACGCAATTAGTAAAACCTTTCAACAACTCACAGAAAACGAAAAATTATTAGTAAAAAAAAAAAACAACTGAAAACAGACCAAATTTTAAAACTCCGAATTTTGGAAGAGAAGTTAAATCAGATTATTGACAACATAGCAATGATGAAACATGGATTGATTCACTCTAGTATGCTAACAGCAACCGAAATTTTGACGACTAAACTGGACTTTTATAAACTCAAAAACGTACGAACCGGACTACTGAAGTATAAGGAAAACACAATAATTTTGGCCCTTAAAATTCCAAATTCTTACAAAATTGAGGAATACAAATTAATTACATCGTTACCCACTACGAATAATTTACAAGCAATGTTAGAAGATCAGTATTTTATAGAAATAAATGGAACAAAATATGTTTATGATGAAAACTTGAATTATGAAAGGGAGTTGAAACCTTTGGGTAAGTGTATTACAAGAAATAATTGCGTACTTGTAGAAAATACTGGAACAGAAATTGTGAATGTTGATGATAACACTATAATCTGTAAGAATCTTAAACAAACTAATATTGTTAATTATTGTGACGACAGAAACATACACCTAAATGGTAACTATTTAATCAACATCAATAACTGTACAATCCAGATACTAAATCAAACCTTTGGTAAAACAAATGTAAAATTTATTGACAGGTTCTTTTATAATGAAAATACGGATTATAATTTCACCAAAAACATTGATTTCAAAGAGATAGTTTTAGAAAATAAGAGAAACTTGGAACATATCAATATTTTAAAATTTCATAAAAATATAAATTACCTATCTGGTTCAATTGTAAGCGCATTTCTGTTAATACTATTTATCATAATACTTACTCTATATCATGGACACAAAAAAATTGAAAATTGTTGTAAAAAGCTCGCAATCCAGTAAAATTACGGAGAATTTCAAGTTAAATAGGGGAGAGGTTAAATATCCGCTTGGGTCGCTTATCTCCCATTTACAGTTAATTCCGAAACATTGTAAACATTATTGAGTGCCCCTGCATAACGGATGCACAAACCAATAGAATCATAAACATTATTAAGTGCACCTGCATAACGGATGCACAAACGAGCGAGCATCGTAGGTATTAAGGTAGCAGTAAGATAATAAAAGCAGGAGTCTAGTTGGAACTGTACGAGGATTAAGATCAATAAAATATATTAAATTAATAATCTCAAGTGTTATTAATTTTAGTTGCATGATGCTGAAAGTCTCTATGCGGAGTACTGACTGGTAATTTTTTGAGCTTTTAATGTGATTATTACCACTTTATAGTTTTGTTGGCATTTCAAAATAGAGTTTCTTTTGTTTTTTGCCCCTGTTAACAGTTTTACTCCATCCTTATTCGTTAATTTCCATTGAATTGTGTCCAACAGACTGTACGATTCGTTGTTAAAAAAAAAGAACACGTGCAACTGCCTTTACTCCCTTTCTAAGCACCTATGTATTACGTACGACGGTGTCTGGATTTCACTTTTGCTCACTGTAAAAAATTATAATAATCAGAAACAAAGCATATTTAACAACAAAAAGAATGAACCTGTTCATTTTTTGTAGGTGCAATATGGGCTGATTCATGGCTCGTTAAAACTCAACTTGTAATGGCTTAAAACAAAAGTGAATAATGTTAACGTCAAATAACGGAAAACCGGTGACTTTTTCGTGGGAAAAGCAATGTAAACAGGCAGAGTGCCTGGAGTGCTTTATATAGATGGGGTATTCCGATGGCACAAGCAGCTTGTTTTTTTCAATATCGGTGAGGTTCTTGGTGCTCCCTTAGCCCGTTAGGGATTTAGGTACAATACCTGCAGCTAACAATATTATGGGAACAAAACCATCCTCTCAAGATGCCTAATTTCCTTGATTTCCCGAACCAGTGGCTCACAGTTCACCTTCTTCTCCACATATTTTCGCTTAATGTTGCTATTATTTGGGATAATAGCATAAATAATATACGCGGAACTTGGCGGTCCCAATACATGCTGTAACCAGAACTATCAAGTACTGCCTGCGACTCTTATCAGGTTTTTCACCTTATATAGAGCATTGTGCCTGTTCATGTATTGCACCATTGCCATTACGGTGCAGCCAGAAATTAGACGGTCCGCTAATTCATTATGAGCTTTTTACAAGATCGGGTGACGACCACGCGTCGTACATGGCACACATCAATCCCTCCGTCTCAGCAACGAACTCCCCCGGCACTCAGTTATCTGATCGACAAATGACTGCCAAAAGCAATTCACTTGTTTGCCGTGCGTTGCCTGGGACTCAACGAATCCCCTTAGAAGATACCTCTGAGTTTACTAGTGGACTCTGAGGTGTTTGCACCGATATAATTGATATAGGCCTCTAATTCTCTCACCTGCAACTACCTATTCGAAAATGTCTTGCTCTTTGCAACCCCCTGGCCGAATCGGCAGCTTTTCTGCTCCTCGAACAGAATATTATTTGTCGTGAAGTACGCATTGACCCTTCCACTAATAATAGACCTTATGAACTTGTGGGGAGTTGGTAAGCAAGTAATCGGCCTTGTATCTACGGGGTCATGTACCGTATCCTTCTTACGGACGTGGTTGGCAGTTCCCGCAGTGAGGAACATTCCTCCAGCCGATTAATCGCAGTTTATGCTGTATGCTAATAGACCGTGTATACTGATTAACGTTCTGTACCAGACTTTCTCCTCCTCTTCGTTAACATCCGCATTCCCGGCGCTGTGGTATGGCGAATGCCTTCAGCAGTAAACCACTTAGTATGCTCAGCATGGAGAGCGAGTAACCCCAAAGGCCACAATAATATTATCTCATTCCCCTAACCGAAAAATGTATTGTTTGGACGTTCTGTTGAGATTCGTTGAGTAAACTGAAAATCTCCGGAGGTTCGTCGCATACGTTGCATTCAGGGCACGTCTGGAACGACTTTCGGCATACCGTCGTAACAGACTACATACGGCAGTTCTTCTTTAGGTAAAGGAATTTTCCATAGTGAGTCTCTTCGGTCACTCAAACCAATAATGCTTCACCACAATACACAAGTGATTGTAGTTGCATCAGCGACATATCAGCGCACAGTCGAGATGCAATCTCATCATTGAATTGAGGTAGAATTCTCAGAGTTGCTGGACATGCATATGGCCTGGTAATACCGCGACACTTCATTCAACACAACTGCCGCGAGGATTCATGCCTAGTGGGGCAGCCAGCTACAAACAACTACATACATATTTTGACATTTTAAGAGGTGAATACAAACCAAAACTGAAAAATCGTAGCACTGACCTGAGCCCATTATATGGAAATGACACTCGGCACTGCAAAATATTCTCTGCAAGACAACTCAGCCACGTTGTGTCGCTTAGCTGAATGTCGCGTCGTGCAGTGTCGCTCCAGGTTGTACTGCTGCCTACAAAGCCATGTAAAGATATTTTGACAGACAGCATAGATGGGATCGTACCTTAAGACTAACAGTTTGGTCCAGGGTAGAGGTAACTCATCAGACACTGCTTCCCCTCTGGCCTGGGAGCAGCGTGGCTCGGTCCAACATCAACTGGATGTGGACTTAACAAAAATCTGGCTTTGGCCTAGCTTAGACTCAAACTGTTAGCGATTTAAACTTGGAACACTCTCGTTGGGATATCGCGATTACATGAAGGAGCGTTTTCCACCTGTTGCCACTTTCGGTCACAGTGCTCCCAAGACAGAGGTGAGAAAGGGTGTGATGTTCAGCCTCTGCCCTGGACGAGACCGTTAGTCTTTCTTTTAGTTTTTACAAGTTTTTTACGGTTTCATAATTCTACTGTTCACTTCTGCCTTATAGTGAGTAGTAGTACCTAGCACTTTGTTATGTACGGGTTACAAAAATAAAAACTGATTTTCATATACGTGGGTAGGAATATAGGTGCTTCCGCATTTCCCTGATGATTCTTCCTGATTGATAAACATTTTTAATCGCCACCATGTTCACAAAGAATTTTTGTCAAATAATTTGCCTCGCTGCAGCTTCGCATAGTCACACGCTTATGTTCATCATTCATTTTTATCCTGTTTCCATAATCCATTTTCTCCGCGTCATAGGCAACTTAAAGTTATCTGCAACAGGCTTCTTCCCTTAAACAAGCATCAAGAGAATGGATAAATTCTTTCGCAGTATTGACATGCCCGTGTGAGCCCCTGGGGGGTGGGAGTCGTTTGTCGTAAAAGAGGATCGTTAGAGATAGAAATTTGTGCCAAACGTCAACAGCGAATCGGAAAGGGACCTTGTGGCTGCGCCCATATCACGAACAAAGCTCCTTACGGACTCAAGCGTGAAGTTGTGCTATATATCTGAGGCGCCGTACTCCTTAGCTATGGCACACATTTTACGTTGAAACGGATCATGCTGTGATGTGAGCCTTTGAATTTTGCCTTGATCCTTGATAATGCACTTGATTGTATTCCAAAATTTTCAAATAAAGCATTTCTTAAAACCCGACTGCAGATCAGGTTTGCTTATTGAACTGGATGGTGATTAAGTAAAACTATTAAAACTATTTAAGGGTAGCAGACACGTGTTTCCAACACAACATGTCTCCTTCTTCAGTGCTGGTTTTGTAATAAGCTATTTCACTTAACTCTATAGCCTTATTTATTAACCTATTAAACCAATTAACGTGATAACTACTATTTAATTAATTTTTCTGAAATTGTAATAATGGAAGGATCTATATGAACAGTTGCCCATATCGGTGTTCAACAACCTGACGTTACTCTGTTTAAATATTTCCAGACTTTCTATGGCGTCTAGTTTGTGGACTTTATTTATTTTTTGTGGTACTAATCCACGTTGTCCCAGGAAATTCTTCGCTTCTTTGGTATGTTCCTCGAATCGTATTTTTACCAACCGCTTAGTCTTCCCTATATATATACTGGTGCATTTCAGGCATGTGATCTTATAGATCCCTTCTCTTCCTCTTTAGAGTCCGGGTCCTTCACGCTCCTAAATCGAGTCTTAAGTTGCGCATGTCTGCTTGTTGGGACAGCCTCTATTTTAAATTCTTTAAGCGAATTAATGATTCTGGGCCACAACAAGGTGATGTAATGCTCGATCGCACTGTTATCTTGTCATTGATGCCTAGCAACAATGTCAATGTTGTTTCCTGTTATTGACAGCCTGTTTCTTCCTTATTATAGCGGCTATAATGTCGTTGCTGTACGCGTGTTTTTTCGCGGTGTCTTTTATATAAGTCAGTTCTTTGATATATCTCGATCTGATTAGGGGGTTGTTTAGCATTTTATATACCATGCTGTAGAAGACTGCGAATTTTTGCTGGTGCGAATGGAAAGAGCTGCTGGAAATGACTCGTTGGCTGGTTGTGGGCTTCCTGAATATTTCGAACTCGAAGTCCTCCCAGTTGCTAATTATTTTAATGTCCAGGAATGGTATTTCTCCCATTTCTTCAGTATCCATGGTGAATATAATATTTTTATGGAGCTGAATTTTTTTCTAGCAATCCATTCAACAGCGATTTGTCCACGATGGGTAGTACATTATCAACATATCTAACCTAAAAAGTGGGCATTTTCCCACGCTGTTCTATTATTTCCTCTAGACCTGCCGCTTAGTAGAGAGGGAAAGTGGGTTTTCCATTGCTGGCCTGCGGTGGTTTTGTAGTATTCATTCTGAAAGGTGAAATAGTTTTCACTCATACATATTGACGCAAGCTTTGTATATTGGCGATTCTCCCTCTTTTCATTGGTTGAGGTGCGGTGTTTTTTGAGCGATGTTTGTGGCCCCCGTCAAATAGAACACTCGGAAAACGTGCTTTGACATCAAAAGACACTAGGATTTCATATTGCCTAACTTTAGCATCCTTTAGCTTCTCGACCAGCTGGAAGCTGTTTTTTACAACATATTTGCTACGATACTCTCCGGTAGCGTTGACTTCTTGTAGTAACCATTTCGCAATATTGTAGGTGAGGGAATTTGTGTTCGCGATAATTTCCCGTGTTGCATTATAATGTTTATGTACTTCGAGTTGTATTCTCAACCTATTCAAAGAGGGATTAGGCATGCGTAATGAGACTATGTTCTTGACAAGGTCAACACATTCCCTTAGTGTTTTCTCCAGTGTTTTGATCGACTATGGTAGAGGATTTGTTCTTAGTTTGAAGAAGTTGCCATTATTTAGTTTTCGGAGTGCCAGGTCTTCGTAGGTCGTTCGGTCTAGTATTACCGGTTTGTTACCGTTATCTTCTCTGAGGTAAAAAATAAGTTTCTGGTTTAGTTTTTTAATGATCCGCTTTTGGATGGTGATGTCCAGGGAGGAGCGAAGTTGACTTTTCGCTTCTTCGGCATACAATTTGATGTCGTCAATATACATTAAACGATTAATGTATATGTCGATAATATGCCATGATTGACTTGAAACCCACGTTTGCTTTGATGCATGACAACGGATTCAAGGCAAACAGAAAAATTACACACCTGCTTGGTATCTCTTCTGACGTTTATGAGGATACCGATAGCTTCTTGCTCTAATTCTTCATTATGACATGTAGGTTGATTTTGAACAAGCCTAGCACTTGTAATAGCCACAAATGTGATATGGAGTCAAAGGTTGATTTATAATTGATGTAAGTTGGCCTAGTGTCTAGGATAATCTCGGCATATTCTGTTTATGTAACGAGGAAGGCTGACATTCCCAGATACTATTTTCTTCCCCGCTATTGAATTCATGGAGTGGCTTACAGGTGGGTATTTGAGTTGGTCCATTGATGACTCCACAACGAGCTCAGATAACACTTCTTTGAAAATCTGTTACCTAGCTAGAATGTTATTCACTATCATCTGGTATTAATTGACAACGTTCTCTTCTGAAACGTGACATAGTTCGGAGAAACGGATTATAAATTGATCATGGGGTCGATGTTTGTACCCTGCTGGATTCTGTTCCAAATCCTTGACACAATAATAGAGCGCCGATGATAAATTGGTTGAGTTGGTTCACCCAACCATACGTGCCGCGTAGCCCTTCCGTACCTGGTGGGTGACGGCATAACCGCCAAGACATCCAAGCTTGAAGAGCTGTTCTGATATTGTTGAGCGACACTCAGCTATGTTGGGTAGTATCTTCGGGTCTCTGGAGTCTCATTCATTTAAATTAGTGCTCCCAACTTCTACCCACGAGTAATACGGAAGTAGTCCACCCTGCAACAGCGTCCAATGCTACAGTGCCCTGTAGTTATCTTCAAAGGTAGTGAAGGTATTTGGAAGAGACCCGTTAAAATGCCAATAACGCCATTGTAATTTATCTGTTAGACCGCCAACCCGGACTACATTTTTTTAGGCAATTTTACTCCACCAAAAAGCAAGAATGTGCACGGAAAAAGGCAACACAAATGAAAGCGTTGCTTTTGTCAGCGTCTATTTCTTTACAAGATTAAACTGTGAGTTTAATATCTGACCCGTCTTCTTTCGTTGACCCTACAAGTTTTTCCGTCACTTCCGCAGGAATAGAACTCCAAACATCCTTTATGTGATTATCTTAAATCTTCTTTCCCCTTAGTAATAATAATCGTTGGCGCAACAATCCATATTGGATTAGAGCCTTGAAGTGTGTTAAAGCACTTCAGTCAAAACTGTAACGGTACACTACACGGTAACAGTACCCTGTAGGAGACAATGTGGTCAGCATTGCGCTCGAAATTATTACCCTGATTTGACTCAGGTACTCATTCAAACCTGAGTCGACTGGTACCCGACGACAAATCATGATACAAATCCTACTGCCCCCAGGGAAATTTGAACCGCGACCTTCCGTGCTCTAACCACTCAGCTATCCGGACCCTCATCTCCCTTTTTTGTAGCTTCGATGTGTGCCCACAAATGCTCTATTAGATTTAAATCCGGGCTCTGAAGTGGATGAGGAAAGGTCGTTTTATTATGGTTAAACATTTTTTTCACTGGATATAGTCGAGCGGGGTATCAAATGAAAGGTCGCGCTTAGTACTTTCCGAAACTGATATTAGTTTTGACGTGAATCGTAAAGTGCGTGAGTAAAGAGTCAAAATGTACACACTTAAAGTGAGACAGCACTCATTTTCGGAAGCTATCCAGCCCAAAAATCTAAAGCAAAATCAGGGTGGTGCCCTTAGATGAAATCTAAGCCTTAAAATATGTGCCATTTCGATATCTGCCCATATAAACTTACTAATAGTACATTATCAACTTTTAGAAATAAACTGAGAATCCCCCTTAAGTTCATCCTAGGAGTACTTAATTTCGCACCGGCATAGAAGACGGTATCGTGCATACGCGTGCTTAATTTCATAAAAATCCGGTCATTAGTGTCAGTTATATTGGTTCTTTAACTTAATTTGTGCCGTTTGCTAAAAGATGGCGTATTTGATTATTATTCCATCGGTCCAATATTCCGTGGGAAAGCTACTTTAATTGTGCGTCTTTTTCAGTATATGTCATTCATTTGAAGTGTAAACAACCATAATTTTTTCAATCAAATATGTCGAAATTTGTGCCTGGAAGAGTGTTTTTGCAGGGAATTCTTTTTCATTACTTTAATATTAGGAAAACTGCTGCTGAAAGTCATCGTATTTTGGTGGAAGTTTATTGTGAGCATGCTCTAGCTGGACGAACGTACCGAAAGTGGTTTGCACTATTTGAAAGTGGTGATTTTGGCTTGGAAGACGGAGATCGTCCTGGCAGCCAAAAAAGTGTGAAGATGAAGAATTGAAAGCGTTGAATATTGTTTCCAAACACAAGAAGAGGTCCCAGGATCTTTGGGAGTCACTCAAGCAGCCATTTCAAAACGTTTAAAAGCAGCCGGATACATTCAAAAGCAAGGAAATTGGGTGCCACTTGAAATGAAGCCAAGAGACCTTGAAAGGCGATTTTGCCTGTCAAGAATGCTGCTGGAACGCTAACAAAGGAATTCATTTTTGCATCGGATTGTTGCTTGTGATGAAAAATGGATTCATTATAACAATCTCAGGCGGCAAAAATCAGCCGGCGCGATGGGGGTGAAGGGTGTGCTATATTATGAGCTGCTAAGACCGGGTGAAACCGTCAAGGGAGAACACTACAGAACACATTTAATCCGTTTGAATAGAGCAATAGCCGAAAAACGCCCGAAATGTACGAACAGACATGAGTCCATAATTTTCCATCATGACAATACTCCGCCTCATGTGGCAACACCGGTCAAACACTATTTGGAAAACAGCGGCTGAGAAGTTTTGGCTCACCCGCCTTATAGCCCAAGCCTTGCCTCGTCCGACTTCATTTATTCGGGCCGATGCAGAACGCCCTTACTAGAATACGATTCAAATCAGAAAAACAAAAATTGGCTTGATTCATTCCTGACCGACAAGCCGGTGCAGTTCTTTTGGTATGGAATCCACAAACTGCCGGGAAGATGGGAAAAAGTCTATTGTACATATCTTTCCTCAATAAACGCTCAAATTTTGAAAAAAAAAAACAGCAGGAATTAAGTTATACATCCGAAAACAGTTCAAACTTATCAATTTTGTGCGAATTTACCGCATCCTAAGCCACACAAATAAAATGCCGACGTCATAATTAACAAGAATAATTGACATTCGAGTGAAATATTAAAATTCAATTCATGGAGAATTTACTCCTTCTCAGCCCTTTTTAAGGTTTGGTTTAAAACGAAACCTTATAAAATTGGTTGAGTGTCTGTCTGTCTCTCTGTCTGCCTGTCATACGCATTTTTCTCGGAAACGATTATAGCGATTCACACCAAATTTGGTGGAAACGTGGGAACTGTGAACGCTCATCAAATATAGTCATGTGGGGTATCGAATGAAAGGTCTCGATTAGTACTTTCCGAAGCCTGTGTTAGTTTTGATATTTGTTGGAAAGGCGGGGAGTGCAGGGGGTCGAAATTGATAATTTCTTTAACGGACTCATTCTCAGAAACAACCCAACCGAAAAATCTGAAAAAAAATCGCCACTATGTGTTGCCTAAACCACCCTTAAGTTCATTCTAGTAGGACAAATGTAGGGTATAATATAGAACATGATCCTATCAAGTTTGGTGAAAATCGGACTATTACTACCAAAGTTATAATAGGTCAAAGTCGTTTCATCGTTCGTTTCATATTATATGAATATATTATAAAAGAAATACACAAAACCTGAAACGTCCAATTTCCGGTTTCCCGATTTAACTCGTTTGGGAAAGGAGTAGCTTCTTCTTCGGGATATAGGCTCCATGCGTCCTTATGCAGAAAATGTCGGGCGATTTAAGGATGAACTGTCACTATACCTTTGTTTTCCAAACTCTGTACAGTAGATACTGCAGCTATCTTCGAACTGTTCTTTGTGTCTCACAAAATTTATCTTTTTGCTTGTTCCGACTGGATTTTCGCAGGTCGGCCACTAACTGTTTTGTGATAAACGGATCCACTTTCTTTAAATTTTTTTTCAGACATAATACACAGTGAGCTTATTTCAGCTGTTTCCCACACACTTTTATTATTATTGAAATATTTGATGGTAAGCTCTTTGAAGTCACGAGACAACTGCTTATTGCCCATTTTCGGGCTTTTACCGCGCTATACTTGCAAGAAGCTAGACACAATACGAAACATGACGGTTCTCTTTTTGAAACGCAATCATGTAGAAAACACACATAAAATATTATTGTTTTCTCTTTCATAACTCATTTAAAAATATCAACTGGTTTTCCAGAAATTCGACTTCAAAGTGTATTGAGGAAGCTGTCAAAATTTTCAATTGGTTGACTGTATGTAGGTACCTCTACGTCCTGCCATCTTAAAGTCTGCCATGGTAAAGTATCTATTCTAAGTATTTTCACTTCAAAGTAACGGATCAATTCAATTCAGCACTAATTTAAGTAAATAATATTTAAAATGTTTTGTTTGTGTTTATATAATATATAGAAAAGAATGGGAAATTCAATTATGATTTTTAATATTTTCGTGGAAATTACAGGAACCTTTCCTTCGTCAAACTAAATGCGTCCGGTCTTCAGTTTACACTGTTACTATTCAAATCCTCCGCTAATTACAAAGGCAACAATGTATTAATATGAACGTGTATTTCATCATGCTCTGTAAAACAAGGTTAAATCGTAAAAACAAGTAAAACCGCAAAATGTTACATAATAATAACATTGCTTTCACATTATTTATGTATAACATAATATTGTACACATGCCCCTAAATTTATGTTCTTACGGTAGTTCTCATTTCGTATCGCTAGTCACTAGTATGATCTCGATAATGTTATTAACTGTTTTTTGTCTATGTTCTTTCCAGTTACTAATTTGTATTTTTATGTGAATTTATTATCTTTTTAGGCTCTTAATGTTTCTCTCAGCATGAACTTAATTTTAGTACTTCTACGTAGTTTTACTGCTCGTGTGTAAGACAGCTCAGGCTACTCCTGACTATTGAGCTAATGAATTTTAGTCTACCATCTAAAAGTGTATTCTACAAATCCTTTCCAACTGAATATATATTTTTTACGCAACAACTATTAAAATTTATTGGTGGACACAATGAAATTCACTGTTCCGTGTTTTTTTAATTGAGTGCATTTTTTTAAAGTTATTTGACATTTTATATAAAAGAAAACAAATTACATCGTACAAAACTGCTTCATCAAATTGAAAAATTCTCGTTTCATTTCAACATTATCTTCGATGGATGCTTTCTCAGTAAAAAAGAGAAGATACAGATAGATAAAATAACACAATCGAAAAATAGACATTACGAACCATGAATGAATTACTCCAGCATATTTTATTTAAATTAAGGGAACTTTTCTTGTGTATTTAAAACGTATTAGGAACAACAAAACTTTCTGAAAATAAATTAGTAGGTATCACATTTGATCTATCTACAAAATCGTTACTTTCTGCGGAGGAACTGATAAAACCACTACTCCAATACATCACTCCATTCAACACTCAAATCGTTCCGTGGGAAATTCGCTCATCCCTACCGAGAATATACACACTCGATTCGTTTCATCAAAATCAACAAAATAATATCTCATTGCAAATTTTTGGGTTAATACTAATAGTCTTATATTATGAATATATTTACTTATATTTTGAACTTGTTAGTCTTCCAATAAATTAATAACAGCAATAACACATGACAATGAATGGCTTGAACAGCACGAGATTAGGCACTTTTGCTTACACATAACAAAAACCAAACAGAGTACAGTCCAAAATAAATCAAAGTGGGAAATAATTGTAAACTAAATGATAAAATTCAATAATAATAATTCCATCCATCCATTACCACCCAATCAAGGATTTAAAAAAATGATTACAAAAGGGTTCTATCGCCAGCAAGTTGATTTGCCCTCCCTCTTCCGAAAAACTACGCAGGATTCGCTTGTAAAAAAAAAGTAAACCGCTTTCATAGGCAATTTTACTTGTATTTACTCAACAAATTCACCACCGTCAACTGGAAATATAATACATTTTTGGAAAATAAACGGCGGGAAAAAGTATCTGTGTTAACTTTATATGTAGGTTTTCAGCTTTATATATAATGTAGACAGAAAATAAATAAATTAAATGAAATAAGTACATTTGCAGCTTCAATTTTACGGTAATAAATTAAAAAAATTCAATGCTTTCCTAAACAAATCCAATTTGTGCAAATCTGGATCCAAACCCTACATATATGAAAAATCACCAGTTTGAATTTGCATCAGTTTTTGACACAAAATAAAATGGTTCGATCCCATCCGCAAAGAATGCAGGTTTCTTTACAAAACAGAGCGCAAAAAAGAATTTTTCATATTTCACTTACAGAAAATTGGTGAAATCTTTCCGTTATTGTACGTTGATTAGACTTTGGGTGAGAAAACTCCGACTAGGTTTCGTTCATCTTTACCGGTATCTTGCAAGATGCCTTCATTCCGAAGTCTTCACAGTTGGCAGAGTGCGCAGAAGACGCGGATATAGTGAGCCGATTAATACTCCGCGCAAAGGCACCGAATGAATCTATGTCCTTTTTAAGATTTTGTGTAAAACAAATCCTTATTAAAATCGGTTTACTTTCTGTTTATTTGTCTGTCTGTCTATTTGTCTGTCACATGCATTTTTCTCGGAAACGCTTATACGGATTGCCACCAAATTTTGCGGGAACATGGAAAATGTGAACGTACACACTTACAGTGAGTTTATATCGTTTAACTTCGAATTTAAGGAGGCTCCCCGTATATGCAAATGGGGGGCGTAATTTTTTTTAACCAAATATAGCCATGTGGGATATCAAACGAAATGATTAGTATTTTTCAAAACTGATCTCAGTTTTGACTTTTCCCAATTTCATAATTCACAAGCGAACAAGGATGGGAGCTGCAAACTGGTAATTTCTTTTACGGATTCATTCTCGAAACCCACTCAACTCGAAAATCTGCAAAAAAATCAGGAAACTACAATTACATGGTGCCTAGACTCCGAAATACCCCTCATACCGATATCTGTTCAAATAAAGTTGAGGAAGAAATGGGGGGCACTCTGACACAAAATATGCATATACATCATGTGCTAGGTGTTAATGGCACAAATGTACACTTAAATGATTTTATAAAAGAAATACACAAAACCTTTCATACGTGAAGCTTCCAGCATCTGGTTTTCCGACTTGTTTTTTAGGGGCTCGACCCCTTTGAGAACAAGTTCGAAACAAAGAAGGGAGAGTTATAGTTGGACGATATTTTAGCACCAGAACTTTCGAAGATTTTCGCTGCACATAGCATAGAGCGAGACTTATTATTCCTAAATATCAGTAGCACGGCGACAATCCGAAACCCTGTTTTTATTCAAATCTGCGAAGTTGTGCCAGATGTTTAAATTGGTAAAAACTTGTTTCCATAATCCAGGCGTGGATATTGAGGGACTATTTAAAAGACCACTTCATGGTTAGGAAACTATTTATCTATCCTTAGCTCGGATCCTTGGAAGATTTTACAAGATAGTCTGCTACGATTTGAGATGCCTGGTGAATCGCATCTGATCGCTGATGATATTATGGCACAGTTCACTGCAATACGATCGAATAAACTTTGGGTACTCTGGGAATGGTAAGGCAGCGACTCAGAAAATGGACAACTAGGCAAACATTCTCCCTAGCTCTAGAGAAAATCCAACTGGTCCTCCTGAACAAGGAGAGGGTTCCCGCAATCGTCCCTATTCAGGTAAGTGATGTTGTCAAAGCAACCCGTGAAAGACTTCTGCATCAAGATAGAATCGAAGATGAATTTCTTCTGGCAGATAGGGGTGCAGTTAGAATGTTTACGATTTGCCGGCTGCTGACTCATGTCGGTGGCCCTTACTCAGTAGCCGTCTTATGCCGATGAGTGTATCCGTATTAAAGCCAGTACTAATGGTGATAACATGAGTTCTTTCGCATGCTATACATGAAGGTCAATTTAACTCAAAAGGGGAGTGGCAAATAAAGAAACCGCTATGAAAAGAGCGCCCGCACTCTCAGCGCATGCCAGCAATCTTGGGAAATAGAATCGAGAAGTAGATAGCCCATCAAAGCTCAAAAACATGCGGCCGTGGTTTAATCGGAAACACGGTGAGATTGACTACTACCTAACTCAACTGATCAGAGGATATGGGTACTTTCAGCCTTACTTGCTCACAATCGGGAAATCACGGTAGCCCGACCGATTATGGCTTTCATACATTTTTCTTCTGCAGAAGACGGCAGTGCATCGCTATCGCCTGTTAGCGGAAGGGTGGCAAGTGTCTTTTGGTACCATAATTGAGGTTATGCTGGAGAACGAGGACATGTGGAGGAAAGCCGCATGCTTAACATAGTCTTAAGGCAAAAAAAGAAGCAGATGGATAGTAAAGACGGTAGGGTAGCTGAGGCTTCTTGAACCACGTGGTCTCTGCTCATACTCTGAATGGGCTTGCCTACGATAATGTAAGAAACAGTTCCAAGTATATCCTAGACAAAATAAAGGGTGTTTTGCCGATAGTCTCTTTGAAAAAGGCGGAATCCGGCATATTGAAAGAACCTCATCTACCTGGTACCCTCTCCCCAAAAAGTCTTATTCAAAGATTTATTGTCAGCAACAGATAAAGTTTTACTCAATATCAACGAGTGAAAATTGAATGCACCCACCCAAACACGAAACGACAGCACACCACACTTTCGATCGAGTAAGTCAATTGGCAGGGGCACAATAGTTCTTCAAGGACGCGGTGCGACTTTCCCTTAACAAAATAAGTCAATTGGCATATCTTGGAGCCCTAGACATGAAAAATGGCAATGAAAGTCATAGAATTCAACGACGTATCGCTTTTTTCTATTACGAAAATAAGACAGACACACTGAAAAATACTAATACGTCGTTTGTTACTGTATGAATGCGAAACGTGGACGTTAAAAGGAGTGAAGAGAAGGCAGGTGGGTGAGTGGAAAAGGGGCAAACAAGGATCAAGAGATATAGTGTTCCCGATACAACAATAAATTATATCATTTTTTTTGCGATCCACTAACATCCGCCGTAATTAAGATCCGTAAACTGCTTTGCCGAGCATGTAAAGCACACGCACAGAGATCGATTCTAGAAACGAGTTTTTGAAGACAGAGCTCAAGGAAACCAACAATATTAAAAGTCACAGAAAAAGTGAAAAAATGCTATCGACACAGAAAGAAGGTCACCTCTAGGGCTTTAGAATTGACGAACGTGGTATCTACGCCAAAATAACTGAAGGGGATGTATCCAGACAGTTAAACCTCAATATAGAATGCAACGCCATCGCAGCATGAAAATTTCAAGGTATCAAGGTGTCTCCCCTTGAAATTCTATAGTTGATGTATTAGTTTAATAGTTACAATTCATGTTCATACAGAAGACATTGACAATATACCTCCACCTTTAATATGTTACTTTCGGCTGTTAGAGGCTGCCTAGAAGTCCGGGCACCAATGGACTGGTCGGTATTCTAACGAGTACTAACTATCAATCGCCATTGTATTGGTATAAAAGGACAAAAACGCTCACACTCTTACATGACGTATTTCGCTCGAAAGGGGAGCCAGCCCAAATTCTGTAAATGCAATAAATTTAACAATTCGACGTGGGGAGAGCAAGATCTCACGGAAAACTACTGACCGAAAGCCTTTTTCCCATAAATCCAAGGAAAACTGTAGAATTTTCAGGGACGGGGTTCAAAAATAGTACTAAAATAAAAAAATTTCGAATTTTCGCTATCAATACTTCGAAAGAACAGTCAGGAGAGAATGAACGCGGAAACCTTCCATAACAAAAACATAAATGGATGCTGCAATAACCGCAGCTAACAGAGGTCCTGGTGATGAAGCATCCACAAATGATCTTCACAACCACCTGACAAATGTTACAATTGGTACCGCCACAGTTACTTAACCTCAGTCGCAAAAAAAGTCGGATAGAATGCTGCAAAGCTGTACTCTCAAGGAACGTGGGCACACACAGAAACCTATCACGAACTTCGTGGAGCGGAGAAGTTTCTCATAGAAAAAAAGGAAGCCTGAGAGAATCAACAAGTCTTTGAACTCGAAAAGTACAGCAAGCAACCGCAGGTGGGGAAATTTTACCAACAAGTCAGCAGAATGAAGCCTTATACATCTCGATGCTCATCCTGCCGAGACAAAGATCAAATACGCGTTTTTTTGCAGTATGATTTTACCCCCAGAATAAACAGAATGAATTTCAATTCTTTTTTGGGGTAAAACTTCAATTATATACATATTTTGATCAAGTCAGATAAAACAGAAAATTACTTTTAACTGGAGGAAGTGAACACCATAAAAGTAGAAAAATATATTCCAACGCTCTGTCGACCAAGGTCAAAAAAATATTCACCCTTTTTTTCTCGAATTTTTCGAAACAGTAGGTTTCAGATACATTTCAGATATTTTCTTATAAATCTGATACCTTCGACCTTTCCAAATTATGTTACATATCAGCCTCCCACATTTTGGTTATATGGATAATTAGAAAAGGCGAATAGTGGGCTATGAAAAATTGACGCCAATATTATTAACATCAGAGCTGATAGTTACATGTTAAACAACATAAATTTTCCATTTTTTCAAATTTATTTTTAAAAATGAAATTATCTTCCCTTTTTATTACACATAAAATACGAAATAAAAACTGTTCTCTACGAGTTATCTAATTTAAAACTACTAGTAACTTAAATAAAAATTATTTTCAGATATAACAAATCAATGTTCTCATGTAAATAAAATACATAAGAAGATGGGTAACTACTCATAACATTAATCACTAAACATACAACAGACATGAAATCAATGTTAAACAAATAAAATACACGATTTTTTAAAAGGACATAAAAATAACAAAATCAGTGAACCTTCTCATTGTAAATAACAGAAGAAAACTATCATTGTTCCAAGCAATCAATAATGATAAATCGGTGTATTTTCTAATTAGCTCATTTTAATTTAATCAAGTTGTTGAGGAGAAAAAAAAAACAATTCAAAACCAATTAAAGTATTTTCTGATAACATGTGCTCGCATTGTCATATAAGTATATAAACTACGGCGCTCTATTAATTGTTTGTAAACTAACAATATTTATTTCATTTGCATAAAAGTCGGTCGATAAAAGTCTGTAGTTCCAATTACATTTTTAAACATTTTCCCAATGCCATTGAAAAAAAATTGTTTAACACATTCGACTTTTGGGAAAACGAATACTTAAAGCGCAGCGGTAACTTTTTTTACAGTCTATCACTAAAGTAATATCTACAGTTTTCTATTAGTAACAATTAATATTTGTTTAATATTTTCATTGAAAGATCTTTTGTTTTGAAATTCTAATTGTTTCTCAGTTTGTAGATTGAAACAGTTTTTTAAACAATATTTGAAATTTGAAACTCATTCTACAGACTATTGCAGCCACTAAAACTAGTCAACTAACATTCTATTTATTCAGTTTTCTGGGCTTTCTCCTTCACTTCGGCAATGCTGTATATTAACTATTTATTCTAGAAGTTTCGTATTCATCTTTTGGCTGTATTCTAAACTAAAAACTTCCAGTCGCTTTTATATAAACTTGCATCATTTTGACCTAATGAAATTTTGATAAAGCTTCAAGACTTTCTGTGGGGCGGTTTTAATATAGAATTCCATTGAAGGAATATTTACGGTTCCAATTATCATGAGTTTAATACTATCGAATTAGCGAAATGAAATTTATTTCCTACTATTCATGCTTCCCGTGTAAATCAATATAATAAATGCTACATCCTAGGTCGCTCTTAAATTAAAGCGAAATTTATAATTTGAAGTTTTAGCACATGAAAACTCCTGGGTTCCGAAATAAAATTAGGTTCGTTTTAATTTAATGAAAACAACGGTATATTACATCGAAAAATATTCAAAGCTATATAATGGATTGTATTAATTTCCTATTGTTGAAAAAGAAACTTTGAGTCAATTTTTTGCGCAATACCCACCGGAAAAAAGTTTGAATTTGGAAGAATTACATAATCATACAAGACGTTACTACAAAATATCAAATTAACAACACTTTTTCTATATAATTCCCACGTGTCACAATGTCACTAAAATTTAACATTACATATTTTCCATGCTTAGGTCGATACCTACTGTATGCACCGCATTATAAAAAGTCAATTTTGAATAATTCAAACTCATGATTAAAATAGATTTCATAAAAAAATCTTCATTTATCGGATTTGTTTGGGTCTTAAAAAAGAGAGAAAGGGGAAAAACTGTATTAGGAAAACAATTAGCTGCATGTCAGTAAAACTACTTGAGAAAAATATATACTAAACAAATTAATTCCGTATAGTGTTTTTAGCATTAGCAAGTAGTTTACAGTGTATCGAAATGGTGAAATGAAAAACCGTTTAGCTGCCACAATATGTGCGAAATTTATAACAACAGTATTCTATTGAATATTTTTATTTAGTTCCAGAGATTAATCTCTATTTTATTATTACTCTTTAAACATTGAATATTTTTAATTTTATTCCTTTTGTTCGTTATTACTTTAGATATAATTTAAACGATATCAACGTTGTTTTATGTTGCTCTTCTTTTTGATTATTTTAATTCTAATCAAGGACGGGAATTTTGTTTTCATGTAAATATCATATTCGTTACTTGATAACAACAATTTGTATTTTTGTTCTGCTGAGATATTATCTCCAAATTTCTTTCGTTAGTTTTTATGTATTTGTTAAAATAATTATCTTTTTATGTAAGTTGGTATGTTTATCTTATTATAACTCGCATATGCCTCTTAAGATTTATGCATTCATGCATATATTAGTATAATAGTGTATGTATACAAACGCATTTATTTATTTTGTTATAAACATGATTATGAATATTTATATTTCCAAATAATAACTTCGCGCGTTGTGTGAAAAAGAGTCAAATAAAAAAAAGACATCAAAATTTAAGCTACATTCGCTACAATATGTAACAGTTAGTTTTTCTTTAATAATTATGCGCTAATGTATTTTACAAGTTTTATATTCAATACAATTTTATACGTCTGGCTAATGTAAAGTTCTTATAGTTAAACTGGATGCTGCATTTTACCATTTTTAATGAAGCTTTCCCTTTCTCAAAGAAACATCAGGGATTCAGGGATTGCTTTTACTAATTGATACGGTTAATCTTCACCTAAAAATATATTGCCGACAGTAATTATTGCTCTAGTAAGTGATATATATGTATATCCGTATTAAAATATCGTAGACATCATTGAACATATTGCAATAATGTTAATGTAACTTGCACAATACAATTTAATTCTAAACGGGGTTTCTCAAGAAGTTTGTATTATAGCCGAGAGACAAATTTTATAGTGAACTGATTTTATCTTTTTTAGCTACTCCCTTGTAATACAATAAATTTTCCAAGTTAGACGTTGACAACCCGAAAAACGTTGTACTTCAGTTTCCATAACGCTGATTTGGATATAAAATGTAGAAATGAAATTATAGGAAACATTCAATGTAAAACAAAATTACACAGTAGAAGCTTTATAAGAGCATCATGCTGTCAGCATAACACTCTTGTTATGTTCATAAGTAGATAAATCTTGGGGTAACAGATATGAATATTGGGGGAAAAATAGGGGGGGGGGCGCGAATTCAGCAGTTCACATAGCTGATTAGATAGAGTAGTGCTTATAAGTTGAAAGCCTTTGTATTATATCCTCCCCTTCCCTTGCCCCCTGTCAAAGACCAGAAACCAGAAACTGGAAATGATAAGGAATGTAAGTTTGATTTGAAGATAGTTACAGTGCAAAATCAATTGAAACTAATTCAGGATCCGTTCGATTTCTAAGTACTATGTTTACAAAAACAAAAAAAATTAAAAATTCGTGCCATTTACATGGTTTACCAACTAAAAAATTATGTGTGTGTAGAAAATGGATAAAAATAGGTTAAATAATACAGGAGGTCAGTGATTTGATGTCTTCTTAGTTAATAATTTTCTGGTTAAAACGAAAATTTGCTCAGGTATTGAAATTTAGGAATCGATCTTTAATTTGGTACTATAGTTTTGAATAATAATCACTTTGGCAACGCTATGAGGAACTGATTAGTAAAAGAAACCTTATACTTATTTACGTGTTCTAAAAGTTGACTGACCAACCAATATAGAGTTAGCGTGATAGGTTTGACCTTTTCCTGTCACAACATTACAAAAACGGGGATAGGAATACAAGGAACTACCAACAAATGTAACATATCGTGACTACAAGATATTAAATCAAAGGAAAACGAAACAACAAATTAAAATAGGTTGCATGCCATTTTGAAAGGATATTTAAAGAATAACTTAAAGTCCACCAACCGAAGTAAAAAATAAACTCTACAAAAATAAAATTATAATAAATAAAAAGTTTATTGTAACCAATAAATGTAAGTATAGTATAACAGTAAACTGGATTATAAGTCTAATTTTCTACTAAATATTTATTTTAAAAGATAACTTGCAAGTAAAACACATTCATAAATATCAAAACATTAATGCCTTTTAGCTTCTACGGAGTCAATCAAATTTAAGATCTTTTCAGCTTATAACAAAATTAATAACAAAAACAACGAAAAAACTAATAACAAGGTGGAGAAATCTACGACTTATAAAAAAAATGTCTACACATATGGATAAAATGGTTGGCTTTTTGCATTCACAAATAGATGCCAATTCCAGGCTTTATAGTATAAGATCGAAACATGTAGCTAAGCATTTAGGATAGATTGAAAATAAAATTCGAGCCGATGACAAAAGTGTGAATTCAATAAAAATCCCATACCCGAGTTTATACTCAGATCGCCTATTGTCGTAAAAATTATTGCAACTACTGTCCCTATTCGCAAAAACTAAAATAAACTTCGAAGTAATTTTGAATTCAATATTGCAATCAAATATTTTCAAGGAAGAAGAAATCGATTTTTAATTCTCAAATATATTAAAAATTCCTGCTCCGCCTCAATTTGATCAAAGTTGAATTCTTACAAAAATTCCGACCATTAAAAAAATATCTCTACTTCAATTTAATAAAATCGGCAAGGTAATTTTTATTGCTCTAGTCTACAAGCGCAAGCTGCAATCATTTCTTATCGCCTAGTTTAAAACTGCTCCCACACCCAATAGTACTTCATCAGAGCGATACTCACACTACGCATAAAAACCTATTTATAAGCATGCCTAAAGGGGTAATTTGATTAGAACAGTAATCAATTAAATTATTTTGAAAATATTTTAAAATTATATATGCAATATGCATATACATCAGCAAATGATAAAATGTGAGATGATATATACATTGGCAGTGTGTTAATTTTTTAACAGATACGTTTTAGATTTAATTTGATCCAATTTCAGACAAAAATAATCAAATATAGATATCAATTCTTAGGTTTTTATACGTAAAGCGAGAAACATTTTTACATTAGCGGGAACCTATAAAATTGTATTTTTCATATTTATATATGCTTTTCAGTTTGACAATGCGTTTATAATGTGTTGTATAAAGTACCGATTTAGAAGCATTTTCTCTTTTTTTTAATGATTTTTCATTCAAATAACAATCTGCTTATTTTTGTAGATTTTGCCTTTTTTGTTTTCTATTTAAAACTTAACGTACGAAAATATTTGCTCTTATCCTGCCATTTTTACTATATTTACATAAATTATTTTTATTTTATTCGTTTTAATTTTGCTTTATTTTCTGTATATAATTTAACGATTTTACTTCAATTTCATCATTTTAGTTTATTCTGCATTATAACTAATTTTGAAACGTAGTTTTTTTATTCACTTTTTTTTTTATTTTAAATTATAAATATAACAATATTATTTATTATATAGAGTTTGTTTCAATTTTTCTGCTTCAATCATTCATAATAAGTTGCCTGGTTTTTCACTTCTCATTATTCTCGATTATGTATTTTTTTTTGCCTCCTTATTATATTTTTAATATTACTATGCAAGTAAATTTCGTTGATTTTAACTTTATTTAAATAATAACAGTAACAGCCAGCATTACACTTCTTGGTATTTTGATAAGCGTGCCCGCAACTCCATATTTTCTTGTTTTAAATTTTCGACTTCTTGGTGTAATGTTGAATTCTGAAATGGTAAAAAGAAATGGGTGAATTTAATGTAAAATGATTGATAGAAATGCTTTTTGTTGCTGGTGACCAATTAAAGGGAAAGCGGAATATATTCGAGGTCTCCTAATCCTGGTTTATTGATAATATGAAAATTTCCCTACTAATTTGTAATGGAGAACTGAATTGCTGGATAATCAAGTTGCCACTCAGCAATCACTCAGTAGCCAGTAAAAAATCACCGTTGAGAACTCTTTCAGAACCTACTTAATATATAAGGTCAGATTCCGATAAATCCGCCAAGAGAAAAGTGTTTCAAACTTCAGTTGAGCATGCCGCGATCTGTTTCGACTACTCTACATAACACCAAGATGAAAACTAAACCAACCTGAATACTTTGAACTAGATCAATCAATAGCATCGATTTTTGGAAAAGGCAAGAGACACCTCACGTTAATTAAAATAACTGCTAGTTTTGCTTTTACACTACACCTGCTTGGACACTACGGGGACCATCAACCATTTCCTCAAAGATCATGCAATTATTTTTCAAGTGGGTCCATTTGAAATACTAAAAATGATTGATTAGGCATAATAGGAAAGTAGAGGCCACATTTAAAACCGCATCAGAAACAAAATCAATTATAGATGAGTTCAGGTTTATTATTAAAGGAAGCATCAGGGCATCAACAGCCAGTAAATCGCTATAAATACATACACATGAACTGCTCACCACAATTGTATGGTAAAGTCATTATGTTTGAGCAAATAATGATTGTAAATCATTTAGATGACCAAAGTTAACAGGGAACCCCTATTTGAAGATCCTAAAATTTTCACCGGGAATGGGAAAATTATTCCATGAAGCATTAGACCAGAAAGACAATTTGCTGGAGATTATTAACGCTTTACAACAACGACATTTAGATGAATATGGTACTAGATAGAATCTGATTGAAAATATACTTGACTGCTCGTTCCCACCTGCAAACAATCGAAAGCGCCAAAAGATGAACACATATTCTCATCTTATCGAGATTCCTGCTTCAAGCATATTATTATATGTATTTATGATTACGGCAGTCTACTGTCTAATTTATAGCTTATTTTTAAAACCAGATTTTTGTTTCTCTATGCTTCAACCCATATGCTTCCACAAATCGCTCGAATTGGCTTGGTTTTCATTTCAATTATTCATTCAACAAAAATGGATTCTGGACTTTTGCTGAGAAAATGAAGGAGAATGGAGACAATGGCTTTTCAGAATTATTTTCTACGACCGCTCCTGTAAAATATATAATTTTTGTTCTGATACTCTCTATTACCACAATTAAAGTTTACTTTTGTGATAATATTATTAAACTGATTAAACTATTCAATCCGAACAGTTCCATGGATTAACCACTAATGATAACACGTTAGGTAAAATTGGATGGAAATTTCTGTTTTTCACTGCATAGTTTCAAAATTTCCAGGTTATTTCCTCGATTCACATTCCATTTTTGTTTTAAGATTTCAGAGAGTCGATTTGTGTTGTTTTTTTGGAATGGAAATCCTGCAAAGGAGCGAATCGCCATCAGGGTGTCGCTCATCCTCCATCATGTATTAAACTTCGTATTTCTTGCCAGAATAATTTAATCAAGGTTTCACCTGCCGACTTCATTTTTCGGTCCGCTAAATATGGTAAAGGAGGTGAAGTTCTTCTAAAAGTAATAATGAACTATTTTTTGGTTCCAAATGTCAACTGGCAGCAATTTAATTTGCTGCATATGTAAGTAAAGGATGGTTAAAGTATTTTTCTAAGTTGATATGACGAGGTGCATCGATTCCTTCCTATTAGTTGCATGGTACCTATTTGAATCTGCATATTTGACAATACACTAAGCCGAATACAGGAGAAAGGACAAGCCAATAAGTTCAATTTTG
This sequence comes from Hermetia illucens, assembly GCF_905115235.1. NCBI lineage: Eukaryota > Metazoa > Arthropoda > Insecta > Diptera > Stratiomyidae > Hermetia > Hermetia illucens. The sequence goes on along the minus strand of NC_051850.1, from coordinate 128,344,673 downwards.
GATGAAATTATCATAACTTGCTTGTGGCTCCGCAACCAATAACGCCTATGAGAGAGATAGCGTCAGGCGAGGAGGCTTAAAAAAGAAAGGTCTGTATGACTAAAATCTACAGTGATGACTCTACAATCGATTCTATATAATGGAATATGTGATCTATTTTACTCAAATTAAAACGCCTTTCATTTGTCCTGCATACTTTCCCAGTATTCTTTAGTATTACCAGCAAAGCGCCAATATGAATAAAGCGTCGTTCTCTTGATGCGTTAGAAGAATTGTGCTCTCTGTTTAGATGATCTTAATGACTTCTTTTGTCTTCCTATTGTCGTTCCTTTTTAATGAAAACGCGCTAAATATAATACTTTTCTTCTTAGGACGAAAGGATCCGGAACTAAGTTTCCAAATCATGCGATTAGAGAACACACTGAAGTTATTGAAAAATCTGACTTTTCGGTATCTTCCGAAGTTTCATCCCAATTCTAAAAGAACCTTCCTGACAAGAGGAGACTTCTCAAAATATTGACAAACATAGTAAAAAAAAAAGATTTTATGCACTGCTTTCCTCAGCTTTAAGTATGGTATTAACTACCAAAAAGAAAAAGAAGTCGAGTTATAGAAGTTTTAGTGCGCGCCTATTTTCGGCTTTGTACAGGTGCAAGCAGCCACGGATAGCTGAACCTAAAGTGGTATAAATACATTTAGGCAAAGAAAAATAATAAGCAGCAGATACACAAACCAACTCTCACTCTAGAGGAACATAATTATTTAAAACTTGTTTTTTAAAAAATTGATCGAGGACGGTTTACTCAAAGGATAATGAGTGTTATCATAAAACGCTTTGGGTGATCATTCCCAAATAAACGTTTACAAGTGAAGAAGTCGTCAAAATGGGATGCATATTCCACTTTCAAGATGAAGGACAAAAAATTCCGTTAAAATTCTAGACATAATGGGACGAATACGCAGTTCAAAAATATAAAAAGAGAATTGCAATAGCTGAAAGGACAACGACGGCTACGTCGCAGGAATACCGTTTGTCCAAAAAAAGTACCATAAAAAGAAGAAGACCAGGTGTGTGTCGACTCAGAAGTACTTTCGTGTGATCCACAGACAGTAGATTGAACAATTCTAATTGTTAAGACTTGAAATATTATCTAAATAAATAGTAAATAACTTTAAATGGGTTTTTCTTAAATTCACATTTTTTCACCGACATGACAATTAACCAGAATATAAAAAAAACGATGATTTTTCGCACTTTTTTCAGGCATTTGCCATTTTTTTACATTTCATTGATTTTTACAAAAGGTTATAAATTGTCATGTAGAAAACATTCCTTTTTAGAATGCTCTTTGCTTTTATTTGTGTAAAATGTAGTTCAATTGATTTCTTTAAAATGGCTTCCTCAAATCAATCGAAGATAAAGATCTTTTTTATTTTGAAAATACTTCTGGAGTATAGAAAGTGCCGGGAATGCCCCACCATATGACAGAATTAGCTTTATACTTCCAATTTTTGGAGATTTTTCGTCTTTGTTTTTCGTCTTCAGTTATTTCAGTATTGCATTCGATCACTTCTGCTAAAATTGTTCATGTATAATCTATCCACAGCACTCAATATGTTTATCACACAGAAGGTATCCTCTAAATTCATCTTCATTCAAGTTCTGGAAGGCTTTCATTAATCAGATTGATGAACCCTGACTTTTTGATATAGTTTTATATTGTGGTGAGAGCAACTAACCACCAACATCTTTCAATAAGTTGTTCAGCTCTTAGGACAAAAATTGATTTTGCAAAATCTTGGCGGGAAATTCCATTTTCTAATACTAAAAACTGTTTTTGTAGAAGATATATACGTTAATATCCAGCAGTTAAATCAAGTTGGTTGTATTTGGAGGCAAGAAACTATTCCAAGATTTCTAAACGCTCTATTTATCTTTTGGCGGTTTACATTGTTTACTACAAACAAAGCCATTTTATTTTTTTATTTAAAAACTTCATTTCGGAAAAATAAAATCTGATTCTAAATAGCGCGATTCCTCCAACCTGTCTTTGAATTATAATATGGTACTGAGAATCCTACCTATAAAGGAGTGAGATTGTTTGGCACTTTTGATTATAAAAATATGATTATCAGACTCATCTCTGGCGTTTCAATATGCTAGTATTCCTCGAGTAGGTGCTTTATAGGATAGGGCTGATTCATCTGTGTTATAGATGTAGCTACTTTCGTATTCTGAGTTTAAGAAGGGCCAAACATTCGCCAATTAATTATTACCAGCTTGGTGATCAACCATAGCTAATTTATCGGTTGTTGTTAAACATATGAGTTAATTTGATAGCATTTCTTTTAACATCGGGCCTTTAAAAATACTAAACACGGGAATGTAATCGTTTGCCAATAAGTTGATACGTATACTTGAGTCAATAATTAGGTTTCAAAATTATCACCAAAAGAAAGTAGAAATCAGAAAAGCAACGAAAAACTAGTAAATAAATAAAAACAAATCGGGAAACCGAAAGCTAGACGCTTCAGGTATGAACGGTTTTGTTTGTTTCTCATGTAAGTATATTTGAAGGTAGAACTAGCCCATTTGTACGTAGTCAGTAATATATGTGTATTTTTAGCATGACAAACTACGCACTTTAATGTGATCTCGATACCTAGTATTTTAGGTTGCAGTAAATTTACACGGAAAAGACAAATTTTAGCTACTGTAACTTTGTTAGTAATAGTACGATTGTGATCATACTTGGGGGATATCATGCTTCATACTATAGTCTATATAACTGTACACTTTTACAGCTCTACGATAAACTTAAGGGAGGCTCCTAGTCAGTTTCCCCAAAAGGATAGTCGACATGCAGAGTATTTTGAGACCTGAACATTACAGGACTACTATATAATGTACGAGGCAATGTGGTCAGCATTGCTCTCGCCTGTGACTATTACCCTAGTTTGGCACGGGTTCATCCAGAGCTGAGTCGACTGGTACCCGACATCCAGTCACGATACAAATCCCACCAGTGGGATTTAAACCGCGACCTTCCGCAACGACAGTCTGGCGCTTTAACCACTGAGCCATCCGGACACGATTCACGCAATAGGAACGGGAAAAGAGAAGTCTGAGGCAGCTAAAGACTTAGGGGTTCCTTAGACATTATCGAAGTTTTTTAAAAATAAAGATTCCACTTTGCGTAGAGTGAATAGTGAAGGAAACGATAAAAGAAGAGTTAGAGAACCCAAAAACCGTAATGTTGATGTTAAAATGGTTTGAATAGTCGCAAAAATCTCCCTTGGTGTGAGCATAAGCAGGGAAGTCGCTTCTGCAAATGCAACGGGTTGATTTGAAGGTTTTAAGAGCGGAGAAAACGTTATATTTAAACATGTTTCTTGAGAAAGTGGCAACGTTGACTACCAAGAAATAGACAAATATATATATATAAAACGGAATTGTCGGAAGTGATATAGTATATAAATCCCAGAGATATTTTGTATGTGGTTTTAGCATTTATTATTATTTATTATTATTTATAATGTCGGTAAGGACAGGAAAGATCATGAGGCCCGTCGAGAATGAATGAAGAAATTATTGAAAAATTTAAGCCCTATCATCGATGTTTGTTAGTTGGGCACATTCTCACCGGCGCTTATATGGACAAGGAAAATAATCCTTCAAACTTTAAATTTCACAACTAGTGCATAATTCTGTTGAAGATAAGAGAGATCTAGCTCATGCGGACATCGTGTACGTTGATAATAACGTAGATATCAATGGAAACCTTACGGATGAAGATATTTTAGAGAACGTAAAAAGACGAGGAATCGATAATGAGAACCAGTCTCCAGGCGGTAATTCTTTATTAAAATTGACTCCTTCTACCAATAATTTTTTTCTGAATTTTGATTTATCCTCCAAAGGGTTTATTCGAATAAATATATTCACGAGTAATGGTTGTTGTTGTAACCTAGGTGTAATCATGCGTCGTATAAAGATAATTCAGTATTATTTCCTGATGTAAACAAGACGGCTTCCGTTTTTAAAGAAAAGATACGAAAATAATAATATTTATATTTAATTTCCATAACCCTATTAACTGAAAGCGCCATTGGCTTAATAAGATTGCAATTTTTGGAACTCACATTGCAAAAATTCTTCATATCCATAACCCATCTCTAAGCGGGTACTGATTTGCTTCGAAATTAAGGCATTTTGATAGGGAAATTTTTGTTGAAATTCTTTATTTTAGTAAAATTTGGGCCTCCTTGGACCATTTACTCAATTTAATCAACAAATATTCAAATAAATTGTCCCTAATGTCTCTTTTATGTTACTGGCTTTCAATTTTCCCATATGTCAGAAGTAGTGTCCGTTTTAATTTTAAAAAAGAAAATATTTATTGTATATAAAATTCAAATATGTATCTCATTATAGTCAAATCCAAGCTGTTTATCTGTTTATATTTCTACTTTTGACAATAACTGTATCTCGAATAAATCCGGAACATCTGATTTTTCCTATTCATAAAACATACGGCATATGAATCTGAAATTTCATCAAATTGAAATTTCAATGGTCAAACAATGTCAAATCCAAGAATAACAGAGATACCCTGCCCAAATTCTTTGGCATCTGGAATAAAAACGAAGCGAAGTTGAAGTAGATTGACCTGAATATAATACGTCCAGAAGAATTGTTTGCGGTTTCAAAAATTTCATAAATTCATCCCCACGACACATATTTGTTGTGTTTACTACTGTTCATGTCAGGAATATTTTATTTTAATGATAACAATATTACGTTAATTCATGAATTTATTCAATAACAAAAATAAGCTTTTTCTAGAGCGGTAATTTTTGTTAATTGCAGAAATTGCGTTAATTATAGAAATTCAAAATGGAAAAATATCAAAAATTATAGATATCTCAAACGGACTATGTGATCATATAATTTTGTATTCCATAAACTAGCTGCACCAACATGTATATCTGGGCTGTCAAATGCAATATTGACATTGTTTCAAAACGTGGACAACATCTTTTTGCTATTTCAGTCTATTAGACACAGCAATATAAGCGGGAGCTATGTATATGATCAAGAATACAATATGTTTTGAAAGAACTATTAGTGGAACGCATTGCTCTCTGCTTTATATTTTTGGATACCACACTTCGCCGAATACAATCAGATTTTTTTTTATAAAGACTGAGCTAAAACGTCACAGGCAAAATAAAGTTGAATCAAACAACAATATATATAAAAAGAATATTGCTGAAATTTTAAAGATGATGGCTTCCACGTGGATTCGTGATACGAACGCAAGAGGAATGCAATTCGGAAGTCTATTTTTTATGTCAAAGCAGGACATTGCGGTAAATTGCAATAAATCAATAGAAAATGAAAATTTTTGTTATATCGGGACCTATATTACGAGTATAATTATGAAACTGCATATTTCTAGGATAACCTTAAGGAGGGAAAATATGTTCAGAGGTTTTTAGAATTGATTCTTATTTATTGCATAGATCGTTAACTTAGCAATCTCAGAATACACTGCAGAAATTTCAAAGGAAAATTCCCGTCCTTTAGCTTTTACAGGCATAGATTCAAGCTCAGGGTCAAGCGACCAAAAGGTGTCTGCTTTATGTCCTTACGAAATCTCTGTAAATAACGTATTTATAAATACTTGGCATCAGTCACTTGAATGAGTGCATTTGTATTTATTCTAACTCCATTTTGTTCGTAATTAAGAGTGATAAATAACTTCTTATCCGAATGGTGACTTATCAAACAATCTTTTTTGAACATTTTTCTCAAATTGACGTTTTCCACATATGCGGGAATTCAAACTCAAAAAGCAATAAACTGATCATTATGAAATTTATAGGTATGACTCTTAATAAAATTAACCAGAATATAAACCTACACTTGGGATGATATTATATTTTTAAGGGTGCCTTTTTTGTATAATTAGTGAAAAGAATCATGAAAATTTAAATATTTCTATTTTAACCGCATTCAGGTTCATTTTCTTAGAAAATAAGTTAGTGATGTAAAATTAAAACCTTTTTAGTTGCAGGTAAAAAGCTACACGTCCAGCTCTAGTTACGACCTTCAGCGTATTAATCTCATATAACTTCATTTTTCACTTAAATTTTTGAAGAAAATTCTCAAAAGTTATTCGGAATATATTTATTTCGGTTAACAATTTGATATTTTTATTCTGGATTTTCAATGAAAAATTGATGCGATTTTTGTAGAACCCAAGGTAAAGTTATATTTCTGATTCGGTCGAACCCTCTTTGACCGCAAAAAAAAAACAAACAAATACAAACGATTATAGAATTCGTGAATAATAAATACTAAAAAATGATTATTATAACCCAAAGCCCTTATAATAACATGTAAAAAGACTGAAAAAATTATTTTTATTTTGGGTCCAAAAAATTTCTTAAAAAAGGTTGAAAGCGTTACATATTAAAAACCAACTTAAGGGGCACATATCACAGTTGAGCCCTCACCTCCATATATTTCAATCATAAAGTGAAGTTAGCTTCAAAACATAACACCTGACACTCTTTGTTTAATACCAAACCCCTTCCGCATAGGAAGCCCCCATTTTTGTCAATGCAAAATCCTACCACACTATACTATGGGGTCTCCTAGACTACATACTTCCATCTTATTTCGTGATAACATCCATTTTCCTTTAAAGTGAATGTTTCAAACAGACAGAAAGACAACCAGGCAGATAGAAAGCCAGTTTACTAAGGTTTCATTTGACGCAAAACTGGGCAAAAGGACAACTCAACGAAAGTGAGAACCAACTCCAACCGATTTTCCACGAAAATTTCTGGATTGTTTGTCCAGATTGAGTCAAGAGAAAGTAAAATCAGAATCAGGCTTGTCAAAATTAGAGACAGCAGCTATGAAATGAAATCCCAATATGATCTAATAAAATTGACGAATTAAAGCGAATTGGAGCGCTGTTTTTCAACCCCTTAGTTGCTTCTTCATTTATTTGAACTTGGCGGCAGGAGAGAATTATCTTGTCATTCCATTACATAATTTTATCTTAACTTACCTCCTTCTCTAAATATCTTGCACGCATTGCAATTTGATTTTCTTTCTGTCGGCGTGCATCTCGTGACCGTTTAGCAGCAATGTTATTCTTTCGTCGTCTTGCCCAATATTTATCGTCTTTTAGTTCATCTGGAACGAATTGTTTTCTAGACTTTTTAATCATCGGTTGGGGTTTCAGCTCTTCATCAGAAAATGCCCGCGTGCGTGGATCAAAATCACGTCCAGAAGAAGCAAATGAAAACGCTGAAATATCAAACACTAAACGTTAACGATGTTTCGAGGACTGTCCAAAGAATTTAAAGAAAGAACGAGAAAGAACAATAAAAAAAGTAAAAATTAAAAATCAAAAGGAGCTTCCAATTGAGAGTTGATTAGTGAAGAAGCTAAGGTTATGCCAAATGTATGAAAGGTTAGCAACAGGAAGTATAAGGAAAATAATCAAAAGGAAAATTGGTAATAAAGTAAGTGATTAAATGATAAAATTTGAAATTTTCATGGGGTCCACACAGTTGTGCAGCTAAATTCATTGCCGATAGAGGCAGAGTAGGCATAATTTTAAACCATTCGTTAACGCTTTTATATATCTTGACTACACGGAATTTTGAAAATGATCTCGTGTCTATTGTATTTCACAAAAAAATCGCGATTTCAGCGCTATCATTTCCAATCTGATATTTGTATTTATTTTCTAAAAACATAAACATAATAATTCTGCCAATTATAGCAAACATTCTAAAAATCTTTAATTTGATTCCTTGCACCCCATTTTTTACAAGAGCATTGTTTGAAAATAAGTGAAATATGATCAAATTTGCATTGTACACCACCATCAAATTGAAAGTAGAAAAAAATAACATATTTCTCGATACTTTTTTCTTTTAGTACTCATACTCACTTGACTCCGCAGGTGATGGTGGGTTGATCGTATCGGGACTCACGCAGTCCGACGGTGATGGAGATCGTTCACGTTTGGTGGTAACATGTCCAAGACTCAAGGACAAACCAGCTGAGTGCCCCAAGGAATCAGAACGGTGGCCCAAACCTGCTGAATGTCCTAGGTGGGTTCCCGGCAATCCATCAGGGATATTGTTTTCTGATAGGAACTCGTCCAAGTCGGCATACTAAATGGTAAAAAAATAGGCAGATATTAATATTGGTAATCTATATTTTAGATAAAATGCAAAAGCGTATAAAAGCACTAGTATGAAAATGTTTAACAGAAAAATAATGATATTGGTTATATTTTTCAAGGAAATTATATCGAAAAGCTTTTCTTTCTACTTTATTTCAATCCGAAAAAGAGTAAGTTGATAATTTTGAGACAATACAATGCATTTATTTACAAAAACAACCCGCTCCAATATTACCTACGAAAAAAAAAACGTAATGCTCGGCAGATTTATTTTCGTTTTAGGTAAATGATTATCAGATAAATAATTCCTAATAACATTCTTGTGCGAACAAAGGAAACCACTTTTCAATTTCTAACAAAGAAGCTTTCCCAGTTTAATAAATAATTTTTTGAAAAAATCAAGAAAAAGCTAAGGAGAGACGAAAATCTAATATCGATTTGGGAGCGAGATTATTATATTTTATTATAATTTTAAATAATTTAAAAAATCCAGGAAAATGTTTTCATCTTTGTAAAATTTTAGTTATAAATCAAAGCAAAATGTAGTAAATCAATACTGATTGTCTATTTCATAAGTAGGGAGGAAAGCAAGCCCCATTCACTCTTCTTTAAAAATAAAGTTGACCTTTCAGTTGAATATAAAAAAGCAATTTATTTTCTGAAAAACTGATTTCAGATAATTCATTCAATTCTGAAAAATTCTATCTTATAAAATGTTTTTGTTAAAATTAATTTTACTCTATAATATCTCATTTATCAAAGAAGTATTTCCGAATCTTAGACTTTGTTTCAGTAATGACCAATACGTAGACAATATAAAATAATTTTTCTATGAATCAGAAGAACAAGTTCATTGTTTGTTATTTTTTTCGCAAATATAATTTTGCGTTATGTTAGGTGAATCATTATTTGGTCGAATGCTGAGGGATCGGAAAAATAGAGTAAAAGCCAAAATATGGCTTTTCATTATTCATTTACGACGAGTACGTCGCTACCAGCTTACATATTATTATTTTATCTACATACTTTGCAAAACATAAATATCAATCGTCATTGCCCTTGCTTTTATTAAGTATAAGAATAAGTTGCTTAGATTTTCGTAGATGTATCGCATCCAATAAAGTTGATATAAAATATGAATGTAGAAGATTTTAGACGTTTATTTCTCTAGCAGAGAAAATTCTATATTTCTTTGGCAAATCACTAACTACTCTCGTGATCAATCCACACACATTTGAAGGAGATTTGAAAACAGTGACAGAGATCCAAGTTCAAAATAGGAGAAACTCTAGAAAAGCCTGAAAACTTCTTGTCCATGTCAGTGCGCTACTGCGGTTTTATGCCATAAAAGTGTATAAAATATATAATAAGTTCCTCCATAACGTAGAAGTTATCCCGGTAGGCATTCGCATCAACCAGCTTCCCACTGAAACGTGACTACAATACTTGAAATAAAATGGAGTTGACAAACAAGTACAAGTTGGAAAAGCTTGGCACTTCAGCTGTGAACAGTTTTATGGATTTTTTATGAAAAAATATTTGGGTGCACAATAGTTCCGTTTGTACATCGTTCCTAGTGTATGTGCATTAAATATGTGTGTGAGATTATTCCTTTTTTAGGGTGCAGAGATTCCATACGAAAAAGGCAATTTTGACCAATTATAGCTTTGTTAATAATAGTCGAATTTCCATCAAACTTTCCAGTACGGTGTTCCATGTTATGGTCAATACTATATTTTATAGTTTTACTATAATATCAAGGGCAGCTTACAGTAGATTTATAAGACATAGTATGGCAATGTACTATTTTTTAATTTACTGTAGCATATATGAAGGATAGTACGTGTGTAAATTCGTTTCAAAAATCGTCAATTCAAATGCTCGACTATCGAATCCTAATCTCGGCTTCATGATTGTAACCTCCGGGCAATGTAAAGCAGTTGACGAGAGAGGGGAGCGGCGCCATAAAACAGAGATGAGATTGACACTCCTGGTTGTTGGCTACGCAACAAGCTGACAATCAATTCACAGTATACTATTGCCATGGAACCCGAAATTGTACCTTAGCTCGGATCGGAAATACAATAACAACTGAAACGTGTGCTCCCTATGCAAAATTGACGCTTTAGAGTACTAATTGAACGGGTCGAAAAATACAAGATGTTCATGAAATAAAATTATTAGTCAACAACTTATTTCTCTCACTGTAGTATCCACGAAAGGATGGGCATCATCAGGCGACATTGAACTACGTCTTCATTAAAAACGAGTTACATCTAGCAGCCTTGACGTACGCTCATACTGCGAGACCAATTGCAATAGCGACCACTATCCCCTCAGAGCAAGTATTAATGCCGGAGAGGAAATATTGGAAGTAGAAGGCTCACCCCAGTTATCAGATTCGATATTGTAAAACTCCAGAAGGAAGAAACTGGCACAGAAATATGTCAAAACGTTAGAAGGACAACTCTTGTGCATGCTCAACCAACACTATGAAGCCAGTAACGTTGATGTGAAGTGGAGTCAACTAAAAGACGCAATTAAGAATCAAAAGTTTGACAAAGAGCATAATAGATGAGCAAAACAAACGATAAAATTCCATAAGAACCAAACTAGGCAAATACGTAGAATTAATATATACTGATGACAAAAAAGAAACGAAAACATGTAAATGACGAAATTTGCAGATTAGATGATAAATTTAATAGGGACAATTTACAAATTAGTGAAAATAATGATAGCAGGGTTGAGCCCAAAACCATATTTGGTAGGAATCTTATTGGAAACATGGAGCTGTTAAAAAATCTATGGACCCAATATTTCGTAAAGCTATTCAATGCCACAACCCAGTCCTCATATATCGAAGAAATAGAAACAGTAGGTACCTGTCACACTACCCAGACTCGAAAGCCTCAAGAACGCACTAAGAACCCTGACAAACAGCAAAGCACCGAATCTGAATTGAAAAGCTTTGGAGATACTACAGATAAGAAGTGTGCGAATGACGAGGAAACTTCATGAGTTCACAAATACCAAACAAGCATATGACACATATATGTACGAAATATTGGCTGAATTTGAAGTTCCGGCGATACGGAAAAAAGAGTTAAGTCATAACACAAACCAGGAAAAAGCCACCAGTCAGACAAAAAGCGACAATAATGATTATAACTTAGAACAAGGCGACAGTTTTATGTACTTATGCGCAACTCCAGAAGAGGACAACAACTAAGCAAACCATGTAGGACAGTATGAGCGACAAAAGAATTGCCAGGCAGGCGTCTACTTGAGTTTCATGGCGAGGTGGAAGGGAAACAGCCACCAGCAAACCTCCGAAACAAACGGGAGCACTCAGAGGGCAACCGCACGGAGGAACCTTCGTTGGAACGATCATGACTAGCTGGGATTATCTTGAATATCGAAATCGATTATGATCCGAAACTTCGACGGAGGCAACCATGACTTGATACGCTAGATTTAAGAACCTCTCGTGTCAACCATGACCAAGCCAATGATCAAGCACAACGGCGAATTTGATCTAAACCAGCCGACCCCATTACTGACCCGGACAAAAGCTGATCAGGTTAAACTTTACAATTATAAGTTCGCAAGAACTCAAGAATCTGAAAAGTTCTTGAGTCAAACCCTAACTGTGGGTAAACTTTGAGTATATGGTATATCAGGACAAGTAGGGCGTCAGCACTTTCATTTAAGATACTAGCAAAGGATTGGAAATGTAGCTAGCAGTAGTAACCACCAATAACTGTAAGCGGAAAAAAAACTACCCTAAATATTTTCGTAATTAACTCATGAACTCCTGCAAGGGAAACTATGTTAGCTTGTAATGAGGTGACATTTCTTTAGAAAAGAAGTTCGAGATATTAAAAGTATTCGTATTTGGATGGAGAAGGAAGGAAAAAAAAATTATAAATTTAATCAGAAATAGAAATAATAATTTATTGCCAGTGTTTCCAAAGTCACGCTGATGATTACGACAACAAGAAGCCAGTGACTATGAAGAATAAAGAAAATTCGGCACTCAGATGTCCAAAGGTATCTGCCTCACAAAAGGACGAAAAATTAAGAAAGCACGAAAGTTTAGCTTAGTTTTGGTCGAACATCCAACATGATTAAGGACCAAAAACAATTAGTTGAAAGCCAGCATGTCTACATAAACTGAATCTCTAGATTGATGGTGCTGTCGCTGAAAATAGCTCGAGATACTCTGTATTCCTGTTGGGACAACAGAAATATGAGCATAAGACTGTACCGACTGTCGCATTGCATAGGTAAAACGAGTAGAATATTCAGCCAGAAGCGGCCAAAAAGGCAATCTACCTGAATTTTTTTCTTTTTTTTGTAAACTAGATTTCAATATACGGAAATCACAAATTTTTAACAGTACCTTAAGGACAGCCAAGTATAAAAAAACAAAACTAGGCACATTGATAAACCATTATTACTTAAAACACGTCATCAAAACATTCAAGGGCAGATTTTTTGCAAACTCAGTGCCCGCACTTCATATAAGCATCTAAACTGACTTCATTTCGAGCAAAACTAAATTTCACGCAATCCTCGCCTTGAATAGACCCGGGGAAAATCGAGTTTCCACAGTGAATTTAATCCTTTTATTTTATGTTTTTGTGAAATAGGATAAGCATCGAGAATATAGATTATTTCATCAAAAAACACAAGATTTCAATTGAGTTTTGAAGAGAATGAAACTCTTAAAGACAAGATGTCCATGAATAAAAATTATAATTTTAAATAATTACAATTATGTTCACAAGTATTAATATCTTTCATAGAAGAAAGTTTTTGAAATTTTGCAAGCATAATTTAATGCTATTCATAAACTATAATTTTATGGGAAATTGAGCATTATGTAATCATGAAAACTGAAAACAAAAATGTAGAGTTCGTTGACTCCTAGTCAAACAAAGAAACTCCAACAAACGTTAATTTTTTGATGAATGTAAAAATTTCACTTTCAAAACAACTCCAAAATAGCTACACCTGATTATCATTTGAAAAAACAGTTTTTTTAAGAAATTTCCCTTTCAAGCTCAATAAGCATAAAATTTCGGTTAACTCCAACTAACAAATCTTGCATATATAAGATACTTGCATATATTATTTACTTTTCATCGTTCAGATTATTTTCGATACATCTGTATCCGTGTATATATTTTTTCCCCAATACCAAAGACATGTTAAGTGAGAGATGTTGAGAAATACTACCGCTAAATGCAAAAAAAAACCTCACGAGTGCTACTAACAAAAACCACCAAATTTAAATCACTAAATAGTTTCTTTTCTCCTCTGACGTAGCTTTCATACAATTCATGCAGACATACTCGACGTCATAAAAAGTATACAAAACAATTAAAAATCCAGTTTTCAAATTTAGGTATGTATATACTTATACATGTACAGTATGTAGCGGAACGAAAATTGTTGAATTTAGGCAGTAATTGAGATTTTATTACTGGAGAAAACTGAACAATATTTCTGTATGGAAATGGATAGAACCATGGTTTAATTTTTGATCATTTTGCATAATTATTATGTATCAGAAAAATGTAGAAAAAAGAAAAAACAATTAGAACTGGTTGCTGGTAGTTTTTAACATTTTATGAAAATAAAATCAATTAAAATTTCATTTATAATACATAGACGTCAATCTTGAAGGATCTCCATTCAGTAAATAAAATGCACGACTACAGTAGTCTCTGAAGTGATTGAAACTGCTAGGCACCTCATTCTTCCGTCACAGATTGTCTATATTTTTGGATACACAAATAACAATAATTTCTCTTTTTACTTCCAAGCTATATTTCCTCGTGGATGTGGACTTAAATCCGACTAAAAATAAAAGTGAAAGTATCTCCCAAAAGCGATTGCATGCAGTTTCAGTCGAAATGAGTCGTGATAAGTTACATTTTTTTGAGAAGTTTTAGATACATGGCCCACTCCCACGGATCGACTCAGTCCAAATTCGACGAGTAGGTCCAACTACTTTCTGAATATTTTGAGACGACTAAATAGGTCTTTTTTGCTCCATTCGAATGGAAATATCCGGGAATCTTTCTTTCCGAAGAATGTGAAGGCACGTGAGATGACGCACTACAAGAATTTATTTTTATTGCATACAGAAATAAAAGATCATTTCGTATCTGATGCTTACGTAGATCGCTGTCATAATAGACTTGAAGTAGTAGCAACCGAAAATTGTTAGTGTATTTTGAGATTGCAGAGTCCAATTGAGAATGAGTAGAATGGGGAAAAATTTGAGGACGAACATCATTGAATTTGTAATCTATTGTGGGGATTATCAAGGGTTTATCATGAAAGCTAATGCTAGCCACATGCTGTGAAACTACAAATAATGATGTCAAGATTGCCTGTTTCAATATTATAATTACTTCGAAGGTGTCAATTTTTTTTTAAATCCAGAATTAATTGTGTCCCGAAAATTGTTCGGCTATCCAGGAAATGCATTCACGATACAATGTTTAACCATTTCTAAAATATTGACTATTTGCAGGTTAAATTTTATTTTCAAAATTATAAAAGCATATTTTGTAATAAAGAATATTTGGAAATAACTTCAAATTAGCGTTTTTATTAAAATTTATTTCATGTCACCTGAATCCTAGAAAAGATATAAAAATTTCCCATGACGTGATTACGTGCTATTATATGTATATGCAAGCCACGAATTGGAATTATCGATATCAAAACATCAATCTTGTTCCGCGATAGGCGCGCCGGCAATCAAACAATAACTTACCATCTAATAAGATATGAAAAATGATTGTTAATTCAATTTTGTTCGAAACGCTGTTCTACACTGTTTGCTCATTTATCTACATACAAGTAGATAGAATCAGAATGTTTCTGCTGGCCAACTGATAAATTTTAGAGAACAACCGAGGAAAGGTGAGTCTACAGTTAAGTGTTTTCCTAGTTTCGGAAGAAATTTGATAAAGTACTTGAGGAGCAAACAGTAAATGTTTCCATACAAAAATTAGTAGAAACTGGTTATATAGGAATTTCAGCAAAATTAGATATTTCTTTATGAAGGTTTTTGTAATTACAATGGGTTTAACCCCTTGTGATTTCAGGTGTAAATTGCGCGTAGGAAGCACCGCCATAATAATTGTGCAAATAATCCGGAAATGTATTAAATTATGAAGAAAATCCAAAAAAGTGTCACCTCTAAACATTGAGCAATCGGTAACAGGAGAAAAAGGTGAAAATTCAAACTGTAAAGACACTCATAGTTGGTATTATGGTTCAAATAATTGCTTCTGATATTTCAGAGAACCAAAGAATAATAAATAATTAGGATTTACTAATTTTATCATCCGAGAAGATTCAAAATAGCAACATTGCACAATTAACCCATACCTATATCAGTTTAAATGAAATATATGTAGGCACGCATACCACAGATTCAAATTCTCATAATTTTATAAGTATATAATATACATATATATAAATGATACACATGAATTTATTCATAAATTAGCAATAAATCACCGGCTAACATAGTTTGTGTCCGAATCGCTGAGTGGATTATATGCAAGCCGTATCTGCAATTGGTAGATCCTATCACCATTTCTGCGGCATACTTGTTTCCAAATTGTACCGTCTTTGCAGTGTGTAAACTTTTTCAATATTGTTGGTAAAAAAATTATTACAACTGGACTTTCTTCACTTTTTTCTATACCGAACACACGTACTGGAGCTCATGGCTAATATGGCATACGGGCTCAACCTTTCGGACTGTCATAATGACAAACTGTGATTGTTACGTGTTATCGAGCGATTACCCGACCTACGGGCCAAAATCATGAAGAAGATGAAAAGAAATCTATCCAACTCTGTTTTGGTTTAAGTTCCGATCATTCCGCAGTACACGTAACATTCTCAGATCTCCAACCAACCCCTACAAATCTATCAAGCTGGCGACACAGCAGACTGAGTGACTAAATATGGGGACTATACACTTGTGTTGAGTTTAAGCTTAAACTAGATGCCAGGCCAATTTCCTGATATCCAATCTCAGACTCTGCAAACTATTCAAAAAGAATCGACGACCTTATAATCACTTAGATCACCAAACCCGTTTTCTTAAAAATCTAACGCTCTTTCCAAACAAAAATTATTCTATTGAAGGCCAATGAAGAACCTAAATATGTTAGGCCAATACTGCGCGAGTCATTAATCCATTTGTCAGTCGCACATGGGCAGGGAGTGATTCCAAGAAGAGTCTAGTCGTTGTTCAAGGCTTGAGAGACGTCTTTTAAACAAACACAAAATTAACCAAGGAACTACCACTTTTCCAAGATACACCCCCCGTGATTAATTTCAAAATTGTAGAAGTGATGTATTTATGGAAAGGTAACGTAAATTGATGCTAACTCTGGATTTAAAAACATTGGTCGGAATGTAGACTGGGAGTAAATTTCTTTGAAAAAAATGCTAATCCACAGTGAGGCTTTGACCGTATTCTCAACCGCAATTAACGCGATCATTTGTTTCTACAACCAATATTTTGATGCAAATAACAGAGTTCTATGCAGAAGAACTTTACCTTTTGACTCTACAAAAGGGTCAAAAAGTGGAGAAACGAGCGTGGCCTCGTCACCAATACTCATCTTGGAAAGAGTCCATTGATGTGTTGTTGATATCTTTAGAAATTACTATTTTTCCAACGATATGCCAATCACCGAAATCTTTAAAGTGTTGAAGCAGAAGCTTGTAATATGCTCCAATAGCAACTTTCAGCCAAGGACAGGCGCTACCTCCTCTTTCTGAAACCAAAGACGATTTTAGAAAAGCATTACCAATTCTAGCCCATAAGCAATCCAGATATGGAGAAGGCAAAAAAAATGCGGAGAAGTGGTTGGAACAAACCCAGCCGTTGCAATTCAAAGGCAGTTTCTACACCTTATAAGTTCATGTAAAAACTGGATTGAAACACAAAGCTATGGAAATGTAGATTAAACCAATTAATCTGCATTGACGACATTAGATTGCATGCCAAAGACGAAAATCAACTTCGCTCACTGTTGGACATCACAATCACTTCATAGTAATATCCGCATGCAGTTCGGTTTGAAAAAATTTTTCACGAAAAGAATCATTCGAGGAAAACACACCGACAATCAAGGACATAGCCAAAATGACATCCTAACTAAATTCGGACAACGTACATAAATAACTTTGCATATTGCAAGCACCAGTACCTACTTTAGAAATTAGTAAATCAAAGTTACCCAGGAAATTTGAACGGCGTCTGGATCTTGTCTTGAAAACAGAGCCTTCCATACACGTTCGCTGCGATACGAAAGGTAGTTCTTGCAAATCGCAACATACACCATAGAGCTGCCGAAAAAATGAAGATCACTTGCCCACGTTATCGCTATAATCAAGTACACTGTTATCGTGATTTCTTTTTAGATACACTTCTCTAGCCAATTAAATTGTCTCCTTTGAGCCAGAGGAGCTGAGAATGGTATTCCAAGTAGAATGTAACATAACTTCAGTCCAACAGAAGGTCAACATGTGGAGAAAAGACCCTATCACGGAGGACATATCAAAAATGTTATTGTTGCCAGGCATTAACAGCACAGTTGGCTAATGGTGTACTATATTAAGAAATATAAACATTTCTTATTTCAATTCAGTATGTTTTGCTCCCAACAAAAAGCTATCATGGTATAACCTTCAGGACTCTTCAATTACCAATTTCAGTTTCAAATTATGCAACTCTGAACGGAAGACCATCCAGTACATAATTCCTGCGTGCAAGGTGTTGGGCAATACCGTGTGCACCTGTTGTTATACCCCGTCTGCAAAATTCTCCATCGAACTCTGCGTTAACTAAATGACAAACTACCATCCGTATTATAATACTCCGTAGAAAATGTTGAGGGATAATCGGGTGTAACTACTTGGGGGCTACATCATCGCCACAGACCACATTTTTTGCCACAACAGGACCGATTAAATTTTATTTCTCAAGGAAGAACGGGGGTGCTTTATAATCGATGTAACCATACCGTTGGACTGGAACACTTTTGAAAAGTAACAGGGAAAAATGGGACCTACGACTCCCTGGCGACGGGGACTATAGAAGATCCAAGGGAGAAGAGGATCTAACAGGGATATGTACCAAGTTGTCATTCCTGCAACTTGATATATAGTCTGAAGAAATTTGTCCGGAAATAATTTGGCTTAATGCGCTTTGCTTTCAGTTTTTATCATCAAGAGGTTTCTACCTGTCTGTCTCTGCAGTTTAGAACCAAAACCGCATTACTGCATGAAATTTTTGCCAGAACAATCCATTTTTGCGTGGTTGCACACATTTTGTGCATCATCGTTGTAATACGGGCCTTTGGATGTTTCATTCAGCCCATCCTTAGGTACTCGCCCCTCGATTCGGCCGAAAAAGGAGTATTATTTTTTTTGCAATATATACATAATTTATATTCAAAATTAATAAAAAAGAAAAAATAGAGCCTCCAAATTTTGTCGCTAATTTGTAATTTTGAGATTTTCATGCTCAAGTGAATTAATCATATAAAAGACCTTTTTATAGTTTAACATATTCTATGTATTATCCTCAAAATACGCCGGCAACTTATAATTTAATGCACGTATTCCACATAATTATCACATAAGCTAAAAATGTTATTACAGTAGTGCCTTCCGAAGTAAGCTATGGAGGTGAATCGGTATGACTGAAGAATCAGGATTGTGGTTATTCAGAAAGAATATCTGATTTTTGACCATTTTTTCATACATCTTCCATTTACAACAAAATTGTAAATGGCGGATAATCAATCAACTAATAATTTAGAAAATTAGCATGATGAAATTCATCGGAATAATTAGTTATGGTCAAAATGTTCACAATCCAGATGTGGACTTTTTATTGTAATTCAAATTATAAATTATTTTGTGGTATAATAATCTAAATTTCATCAAACTTTCATATCTTCACCGCCTGAGGATAAATAATCTAATTTTAAGGCTTTAAGGCTTAGCTCTTGAACACATACATAAATTATGTACATTCTGTAAATCAAAGTATAAGCTGAAACGCCCTCTCAATCCAATATAAGAGTTTCTAGACAATCATATTAGACTACGAGCTAATATGATTTGCATATAGTATACTTACAATGCTTTAGTTAATCTCGTTCAAATTCCCTACATTCTACACTTTCTATAAATTTCCTGAAAAAATATAACTTGTATCATGATGGCAACAACAATGTATGCATGTATATGTTTTAATAACCTAACAGCACAAAAGATTAAACCAAAAAACAAGGCACATATAGACATAAAATTGAAAATTGCAAGAAAAGCACATTTTTAATTTGTTAATATCCAATAGGACTACAAAAAAATTGGAAGATTACTAACTTGGGTTACCTTAAGATCAGCATCATACGGCAAAGTCTTATCCCATAGATTTGGTCCAAGGAAGGCAGCTTGTGCTTCAACATTCCACGGATCACCATCTTCTTTGAATTTATCATCTCCGCAGATGTCTTTGCTGTTGCCTGATTTACCTGAATAGAGAAAAACTATTTTTAATTATAGACATATGTCACTTGGTGGATATTATCATATTGCAATTATTTATAGTAATTTGAAGATAGTATAGTTTTGGATGTAATTGTGAACATAGGCTTCAGTATATTACCCAAAGTTACATGTTAGTTGTTTTATCATTAAATTGTGAATTCATAATCAGGTCCAGTGAATAATTTGTTGTAGACTTTAGTATGTAGTGAAATCTTTATTAAAACGGTTGTGCACTAATTACAACTTCTAGAAGTCATCCTTTTCATATCACTTCATGACTTGCTTCTAGGTCAATAAATAACAACATCCAGTTTGAAGTTGTTTTCATCGACAAGTTCGAATTGAATAATTAATTTATTTTTATTTTATTTATTTTTAGTGCCTAAATACCAATAAACCCCTGAGTAAATTCGTTATATTTTACTTAAAGTGAAACAATAAGCTTGCGATATATACGCATGTGCATTCAGCTGCAACTGCTCAAAGAGTAACTATAACATAACAATAATGGGTCTACCAAAAAATCAAAGCAGAAGTCGATAGTCGCACAAGTTTAGATTGGACACATTCTTTGAAAGTTAGTAATTGCCAAGTTATTGAAGCACTAAACTGATATAAAATAAGAGAAATATAAGTTCGTAGAGTAAAATTCAAAACGAGTAGTCAACATTCTGAAGAAACAACCGCTATATCATAAGTCAGACCCCAAAGTAGAGCACAGCAGCAGGGATGTTTAATTTGAAAATTTCTACGGTACTTCCAAAGTTTCAACTCCATAAAGATATCGAATTATCAAGCCACAGATAAATAATAAAAAATCCCTAATTTCATAAATTCGACATTTATTTTGGTACTGGTCTGGATTCTATGTTTTTTAAGTTACTGTTTTCAGAAATTGAGTCTCTTTAAATTGGAAGAAGGTATGATGCACATGTCGAAATGACAAATTTCACAATTTTTCAATGTGGATATTATGCTAGGGTGATACCTCGCCCTTTTCTTAAAATTTGACTTTCGTTTCATTTTTAGTTTTTTTTTTATTGAAAATCTATTTTTCCTTCACAAGGAACGGATCACCTATAGATAAATCTGAATTGGCGAGGACGGAAGGCTATTTACCTCACTTCAAAACTTTGGACTATTATTATTGTCTGTCTGCTTCTATTGAAATTTCGGAGAGCTGAGTAGAAACCCGTCCAAACACATATTA
This sequence comes from Hermetia illucens, assembly GCF_905115235.1. Lineage (NCBI taxonomy): Eukaryota > Metazoa > Arthropoda > Insecta > Diptera > Stratiomyidae > Hermetia > Hermetia illucens. The sequence continues at coordinate 128,323,634 of NC_051850.1, read as the reverse complement.
TTTGTGGTTGACGTATCTATTCAACTATATTTAAAAAATGAAAATAGGAGAAAATAATCAAATATAATAACATAAAACCTGCAAGATAAATGGCAAGCATCTAAAATAATACGATTTGATCATGAATAATTTGAATGGGCAAACTGATACGCTTTATATGAATTAGAAGAACTTATTCTAAAAATAGCGGTCAGGAGAAAATGTGCAATCACCTCTTTGTAATGGCTGTTTTCCTGGATATATTTCGCACCACCTTAAGAGAGTCAGCACATATTCTAGGCCAAATATAATTTTTTATATATTTTTTTCAAAGTGGAAAAGTTTCTTGACGGCCAATTTTTAAAAATTAGGATCACTTCAAGTCAATTAAATTTTTCTTATGAAATTTGCAAATGTGATCAAAAAACAATTGTGCTTTTTATATTTTCTTTCTGAAAGTGATTTTCTACTCAGAGCAGTATTTTTTCAGTTGGACTCATCCCGCTTAAACAAGAAAGATTGAATTGTATTGAAGACTGGTATGTCGATCCTAATATCCTCTTTTCAACATTTTGAAAAACTTAATTGAAAATAAGAATGAAACATAAATATACTCTTACATAAATATATAACTGCTAGCTAACTGTGCTTAGAAACTGTCAATCTAATCTAATGTATGATAATGACCAGTGTAAAATGCTTCTTCGAGATGTCTAAATACTGTATATTTGCAGAATTGGCTTCTTCTGATCATCACGTTACCCTTTTACTAATCACTTTGTCAAATTTATTCTTCTTTGATGTGATCAACTGCCTGGAGACTTGTGTCATAAAAGATTGTTGAAACTTTAAACATGTTTTACCAGAAATCAGATTCTCAAAGTTTCTGGACTCATAGAAAATTATTCGACCGATTTTGATGAAATTTGAATCCGTTATTCTACACACCCATACGGAAGTGTAGAAAATAAATAGTTTTGTTATAGTGATTTTTTTTACTATTTAGGATAAAGAGAAATTCCCAATTTATATCTTGATTTTTGGTTATTTTTTAATTTAGACTAACGCAGATGTGTGCATCCCCGGGTTCTCGATGAGTCTCCATTGGCCATAGAAAGGATAAATAAATTAATGTAAAATTAAGGAAAAAAAGATACCGTTAAGTTTTTATTAAAATTTTAAAACGATCGCGTGCTATCGTTGTCAAAAAAAAAATAATAATAATAATATGGCGTGGAAATAAGCGTCACACAATAATAATACCTTCAATGTGCAGTAAATAATGTTAAATGACGAATAGATCCGAATAGTTCTTCTGAGAAAAGGGTATATAAAAGCCAAAATATACATGTCAAGTTTTTCTATTGCAATTGGAAATAATACGTTTCCTAATCTTTAAAATTATTGGTTGCTTTTTCGCGCCTTAGCGATACTCGTCATTCTGACTCAAAATTTACCCTCCGCATTGTTCATTCCACGATGTAAATATCTGTCAGTTACAGTCACATCGACTTCTAAAAAAAACACCGCTTTTGGTCATTTACAAAATTTCTAAAAAAGATAGACAATAGGTAGGTTTTTTGGTTCTGGCCTCCTTTGGAGTTTACTTCTCTTTGAAAAGGAAAAAAAATTCAAATATGTTTTACTAAAAAAATCTATGGACCATTCCTGGTCGTCATAGGGGCCTCTGTTCGTCTTGTGTTTGGTTCGCTGCTATGAGCTTATCACTTGCACAGCGTTAAGTATAATGATAGTGAAACGGAAGCACAGTCTGACCGTGTGGATGTCCTATACTCCACTAAGGAGTGAACAGGAATCACTATTCTAGGTTGCCGTTCTTTGTCCAATGTTGATATCACCAATCATGTCAAACTGGATTTTTTTAGGAAATGGGGGATTAGGTAACCGTCTAATGTATAATTTGGCTGCTATGAGACACTTCTCATATGGTATTTCGCAAAAGGAACCAAAAAGCTTTCCACACCGAGATACAAATATACGTACCTATTTTTAAATTAGTAATTTTTCTCATCTATTAAATCCTATGTACAAATTCTTATTTTAATGTACCGGTACTCCAATGAAACCGTAAAACAACTGTGAAAATTATATCTTTACAAGGGAGGTGGTGTACTTTTCCTACTTGATTACAATCTTCACTGCGTTCTCTATGATGATTTAGATTGAATCACCCTAAGTTGTGCCAGAATTCTATTGAGTATGGTAACCATTTTTGAACCCAGTGCCGACAACACCTGATTTCCTGTGAGTTTTGCAATTACATCCCGTAAGATAGTGACCAAATAATTACTTATGCTATTAAAACGTTTTTATTGGTATTTGAGAACTTAATAATAGCATTTCTTTGGCTGGTTTGATATTGCTATGCTTTCGACTTTAAGGCCAATTTTTGAATCATTGTTGATACTGTTGCAGCTTACTTGAAGAATTTAACGGGATTAACCAAACGAACTTCAATGAAAGTTCAGACTAAAAGCATTTCTGATCTTCTAAGGCACAACATATTCCCGATAGAGCTAAAAACCTTCTGCCCAATGTCTGCAGTCCTCATGACAGCTTCTTTCCAAAGGAAAATCAAAGATCCATTTATTACTTTCGTGCATAAATACCAATATCAGAAATTCCCATTAAACCATAATGTAACGAAACGTCCCTCCTCCACAGCAAATGGGAAATGATAAATTGATTATACGATATTGAACAAAGTCCTCACACCGATTATTCAGTGGAACATATCTGTGAAGATAAGTTTCATATTTACAATCACAGTAGTTTTGTATCAAATCTATTAATATAAGATCTCTCCAGATATGCATGGCAATGTGATAAAATGGAACCTGTTATAGTTTAGCAAAACGAACGAGTCTTGATCCGATGCCTACGAGGAGTGAAATGACTTGGCAAATAAGTCAAACAGGAAGACTAATCACGTTCATAGGAAGTAGCAAGCAATTCTCGTGAGCTTAGCTACGGCGATAGATAATATCATAAGGCTTTTCGTCCAGCTCTACACATATTCGATTTGGTAACAATGTACCTTGCTTCCTTTCCAAACCTCTTTAACTCCACTCACACTACGGTTAACCTAGTTGCCATTTTCTTGGTAATGTCTGTTCACTTTATGGATATAAATCAAACTGAAAACGATACTATGTTTTCGGAGAATGTGAAATTTCACTTTCGTTTCCCGTTTCAAGATAAAATTGACTTTTTGTGTTTAGGTACATTGAGGCGTTAACGAAAAGGCATCGCATGTAAGAGAGAGTGTGTTGGATGTGTGGGCGATGATGGTGATGGCTGAAAGTCTTATTGAAAATTTGTAACATTAGATTTTGCCGTAACCAGTTAAGTACAATGCTCACTCATTTGGTCAATAATCCATTTGTATTAACTACAGGAAGTCTGCGTCAAACGGAAGCAAAGATAAGTCGAAAGTTTGAAGTTCGGAGCATTAATAATGCAAAGATAAAATATAAATAGAAAAAATAAAATCAAATATTTTCAAAAATATTCTTATATAAAAACATCAATACTAATCTTTAGATCCTAGGCAATGACATTGGGTTTATGAAAATAATTGAGAATCTTTAGTCTTATGAATTTAATTACGAATACTTTCATCGCTTAAAAAAACCAAAAAAATATATACTAAGATTGTTGGAGTCTATTACGCTTCAAGAAGATTCTAACCATAGTTTTTATTGAAACAAAGTGATTATGTGCATATATATATTTACGTTTACAAGTATATTTAAGTGAATAACAAACGTTTTGCAGCTTAATTTTAGAGCGATTGGTCACGTTTTCAGACCGGTTAGAATTGTCTTATTACTGAAGATTGGGCTTCCCCGTTACCAGACAGTATATAAATAAAATCTATTTAAATTCAGAGTGACTGTCGATGGGGCAAACCAATTTTATTTATTTCAATGATTCGAATTGGAATCTAATCATCTACATAGATGGTTTTATCTAACCAAACCTCAAGTGAATCGCTATAATTGACTTGTTTTAACGTTTCAAAAAATACATCCTCCCATTATTCTATGTATTAATTGTATTAAACCTGGAGTGATAAATTTATTTGTATCTTATAAGCTTAGCTATGAATGGAAGCATCCATTCTCACACTGTCCAATTGCCCGCTCAGATGCAAAAAGCTAACAATCAATTGACTCTGCAGCAACTACCAACAAACCCGCATACCAAATCACAAAATTATTTAGCATTTCAGCGTTAGAATAATGCAAATAGATACAGTGGATGTGCATAGGAAATGACTTCATTTTACTTCATTCTATGCAACTTTTCCACTTGCATACGCTTTTACGTAGGTATGTAAATAGACGTGTACGTAGATACGGTTGCAGACAATCACATGTCGTCTTGCATTACATCGCGTGGGTTCTATATGCACAATCATATGATGAGTTAAGTATTAGAGGCGATAATCATATAAACTTGTATAGAACGGAAAAATGTAAACTTAATTGAAGGCCAATGCAAGGTCAAGGTGATTGATTTTAGCTGTCGTTTGTGCTTTCTAAGCCAATAAGTTCACGGCATATGAGAGGATTGAATGGGATTGAAATGAAGGAGTAGTGTCTCCTGTCAAACCTAATGTGAAGCGTGAGACTTTTCAGTTGTTTTGAGTTGGAAATAAATCTAATCAAAATTAATTTGCCTCCTAACTGTTTGGTTATCTATTTGACTGTGTCACACGCAATCTCTCAAATCATTGCCGCGATTAATTGGAAACTGCGAAATGATAAGCACGTTATGAATGAAATATGGTGACACGTCCATACATGAGAAAGTGAATATACTTCTTTTCTCGCACATAGTCATGCGGGCTATCAAATTATGCACAGATAGCCCCAATTGTCTTAATTAATGAACAACTCCCCTGCAGCAGGGCAAACACAAAATCGAACCCAATCACCCATGACAAACATCCGTAATTTACTTATGGTATCAAGTCTATTTTTCAAAATGAAGCTCGTTCAGATAAATTGTAGAAGGGATCTTCTCTGATTAAAATTTTATTTCAATAATTTGGCCATTTTGCCCAAACCAGCAAGTGGCTCTCGAACTGTTAGTAAAAATCTTAATATATGCCCCTCCTCTGCGAGAAAAATAAATGCTTCCTATCTGCCCCTTATCTTGACGTCGAACCAAACCCTCAATCTATCAAAAATGCATTCCAATTTTTAAAATTCTGCGGTATTTATGTCAGGAAATATTTTTTAATCTTTTTCGAATTTTACGAATAAAATTAATATCAATATAAGTCAAATCTAATTTTCGAATGCAAGAGCTAAAGTTGATTGAAAATTCTAAGATTTCAAAATATATATTAATATCCGTTTTGCATTCTTATGTATTGAATGTAAACTGAAAAGGCAGACAAACTTCTAAACTACCACATATTGCGCCAAGGGTTGTAAATAAAAGCCACACAACCATCACAGAATCGTCTTCAATTATTGATGTCTGCCATTCAAAAATATATTACGCGTCTTCTAAGTAAGCAAATAAAAAACAGTAAAAGTGGAAATTGAATTGCATTCAGCTCATTTCACTAAACATTAAATTTTAAGAACATGTGTGTTCGTTCGTAGTATTTATCTGAGTAGAATTTTACTGGCAGCTGGTAATGATTAGCTCACAGAATCTAATTGTATAAATTGTGCGAAAAACGTGAGTGATCATAAGAATGTATACATTTTCATGTACTGATAGTTCATTCACGACAAATCACATTGAATTTTTGAAGGAAACAAAGTTTCAATTAATTACGGGCATATGATGTGAGTTCTATGGATAACGCTAAAATTCTTTTTTTTTCCTTTTTTTGATTAACTTCTCAAGGTCTTATGGAGTTACCAAAAAATAGTATCTTTGGAATATCTTCTGTGAGTTTATAACAATAAAAAAATGCTTTTAGTAAATTTGTCATTTGGAAAAATCTGGAGATCTGCTCTTAATATTGCAGTAAATGTTTCAAATTTAAAAAAAAAGATCTGTAAATTCTTATATATACAAATCAAATGTTACCTGGACTATGTGTTTAGGGTAGGCAGTATACGTAGGGCTTAACATTCAGACTTAACCCTTTTTTTCAAATTCTCTGTTGGCAATATAATAAAAATAACAGAAGACTCCAAACTCCTGTTTAAAATATACCATTAGAAAACTATTAATATAATAATAGTAATAGATAAATCCCGTTATCGGAAATCGTCCACATGCCAACTGTTTGTTCCAAAGCATTTTGATTGATTTATATTATACATATATGACATAAGCTGTGTCTGTTCCAATTCTTTAACTACTTTGACAAATCCTTCAAATCAAATCAAATCTCTAATCCAAAAGAGTCCTACATAAATAAAGTTTGCAATTATGATCTTAACCAAACCTTTCCAAATTTGCATTTATTGAAATCAATTATCCCTTAAAGCAGACCTTGCTGTTATTCCCATTCTACAAACATGAAATTTTTGGTTGTAAGTTACCAACTAAATTTGCCCTTAAACAATTCGGGAAACCGGAAGCTGGATGCTTCAGCTGTGAAAAGTTTTGTGTATTTTTTATATCAAAATATTTGAGTGGGCATTTATCCCATTAGAACCTATAGCACGAAATATATGTGTACATTATGTGAGATTATCCAATTTCGCGTGATACTAACATTCAAAGTCTTTGATTTGCCCAGAAGCAAAAAAAATGTGCACCCCCCTTTTGCATATATGGAGACCCCCTTAAGTTCCACCCATCTTTCTTGTGCATATATCTCATCGTTCAATCACAAAAGAAAGTTATTTAATAACAAGTTCAATGAAATTGTTAGTTATCCAGATGTAACCGAAAATAAATTCAGAGAAAAGCGGACCAACTTGTCCTCTGTTCAAATGATTAGAGCTTAAATGTAATGTTTGCCTATTTTTTTAGTTGGCTCCACACGCACGGATTTAAGCCAGAAAAAATAAAGTAATCAATATCTACTTCAGGGATTCTGTAATAATTTTCCAAAAATAGGGCAGTTTTTTGGGTATAGAAAGCCTATAACCCCCTTAAGTTGTTATCAGGAAAATACCATCCAGATATAGTTACTTCGCTTCTGTCACCTGGAAACATACCCCATCCATATTACTAAATTTCCCACCAGTTATACGAGCTACAACCTATACATATCTTTAAGTCTTCAACAGCAGAATTTTCTTTTCTTCAAAACGTTTGTTGAAGTCTTCCTTCTCTTAGATCCCAGTTTTCTTGGGACTTTGCGGTGAGCTTTCTATCATACATAACTCGGCAGCGTATTGATCCACCCACCCTTTAAACTTTGCGATAAATGTTTGACTTAAGTATAGGAATTTACAACTTAAATTACAAACTATCCATATTTAAAAAATATATCAATAATACACATAGATTCCAATTGATTTGTTTTAACTTTCTGATATTAATTTACCAATGGGGCAAAATGCTCTGATAATTATTCTTAATTATTATTCGCCTAAGAAAAAAAAAATGTTAACTGCAGGGAAAAATCATCCCATCTCCAAATATTTTCGTAAAAATTTCCTTCATGGGAATTTCAGCCGTAACGGGTAATAGCGTGAAGCCGAAAGAACATTAATTCAAATCAAAAATACCTCTAATCTGTTTTTTAATTTTGCGCGGTATGCTATTATTTTGCCCATATCGCGGTTACAGTTTTTAGTGGAAATAAATAATTTAAATAAGTTGTTGGGCTCTTTGGACCGGAAAAAGTGTTCAGATCATCAAACTTAATAAATGGTCCCAAAATTCAGCGAAATTCTTTAGGTAAAATTTCAAAATATATAAATTTTAGGTTAGTGAGATAATTTCGTGGTTTGCAAAATTTCATTTTTATTTTATTTTATGTTAAAAATGTGGCTTTTGCTTCATTATCAAAACCCGAACCATTTAATTAAGCTTCAATTCCTTGTAGGAACAATGATACTAAAATATCATTTTTGGCAAAAAATGCTCCAATAACATTCCTTAAGCTATTCTGATCAGGCAAAATTAAGTAAATAAAATACTCATCATTGTGTTAAGTACTCAAGTCGGTTTCAATTGTTACGGCAATTCTTTTCATACTTTAAATCCAATAGTTGACATTTTTCTGTTATCGCAATTAGTAAGCTTGCAATGGTTTTTATTTTGATTGATGATGTTTAATTTGAACTAAAATTAGTGTCTAAATTAATCCATTAAATAAGTGCTACTTTTGGGTATGTGTATTGTGATTTCGATGGTGTTTGGTTTTTGTAAATGAAATAATAATACAAATTTTTCATCTTGTACATGTTAATATTTCGTTGCCCAAAGAGTGTAAGGAATACCAATGGAGACACTAGGCCTTAAAAATATCAAGATATGTGAAATTAAGAAAATTATGTTCACCATTCAAGCTAAAAAATTAAATTTTTAAATTTTTGAATATATGTTTTATTTATTTGTTTTTTTGCTGAAATTTATCAGACACTTTATGCTGTCCTTCGGGAAGAAATAATAATTTTTAGCCTTGTACGTTTTCATTGTCACGTCAAGTTTTGATAGAGTCTTAACAAGATCAATGTTTTTCTCTAGAACATTTTTCGTTTCATTTCATTTCTTGACATTCTCGCTGAAAGATATTTCGGCAGTGTTAGCCTGAAATTTACTGACCATACTTCACTCAAAGATTATTCTATGCTTCTGTTTCTGCTCGAATATCAAACAACCCATTATTCTTGCAATTTTCGCTTTCATTTTATTTTAAAGATAATACAAAACCAACATTGTTGAGGATATTAAATATAAGGATATTAAAAAGCAAATCAACTTAAATCCGCTTTTATTCATTTTTCCGACAAAGTATTTTGGGAATTAAGTCACGATTTTAGAAATACTTTTCTGAATCAAATGAACCACAAAACTGAGATGTAGGAATGGAAGCATCCTTTCATCAATGATGAAAAAAGAATGATAATTGGAAAACGGAAGGATGTAATCTAACTTAAATTCCTTCACTCAGGAATGCACCAAAGACAATAACATAAAACAAGGCGAAATGTTTTTCTAATTATCTTTAATGATCTGTAAATGCACGATTGATGCTAAAAACAATTTTATGGAAATGTGGGTGCAAATTTAATTGCAATGCAATTTCAGTTTTTATAATGACCACATGACTTAAATCAGTGCCAAATTTAAAGCACATCCGTCCATTGCGTCTATGAATGTGCTTTCATTGTATTTATCGGTCGATGGAACCATTACTTCACCTCATTTTAGTATGTATTCAAATAGTAATGCCAATTTATAATACAATGTTTAGCCAGTTCGTTGCATCTCATTCAAAATAGTGCTCAATCGCGTGGGAAGATGCCGTTATTCATATGATGCTTGATTTTGGCAAACAATATTGAAAACTAGTCTGGTCTGAGTGTTTATTGTAGATTTTATTTATAGAAAATCCCTGGCGAGCGAGTTATGGACATAAGTGACAGTGACAATGTTTTCAGTTGGTTTAAAGGGATGACTAGGAGCCATAATGACGGACGGTTTGCGACTTTTGTTTGAATTTGTTAATTTGTGAAAGTGCTTAGAAATGAGTCAGTATTTCCCTTTAAAATGGGAAATTCTATTCTCATAACTATGTACATCAGTACAAGTAAGCAGCGAGAAATGAATTAAAAATGAGTGTAGAATGTATTTTCTCCTCTAAACCGGGACAAATAAAGTTGATTTCATGTATCCTTCTTAAACAGTTTTATTGATTACAGATAAAATAAGCATTGCGAACAATAATATGGCTTAAGGGTACCATGACCATTTTCAGCACAACAAAATTACAAGTTCAGTTTTAACCGTTTGAACCCCTTCAATGCGCATATCTGGCAAGAATTGATCATATAAGTATGTATATATATTATTAGCAATAAAATGAAAAGGGACTTATGCCACCATACTGGAATTAGGAAGACAGAAACCGCCATATTCTGAGACTAATAACTCTTAAGATTAAATTGGTTTTATGAGTGAAAATAGTCCCATAGAAATCATTTCTCTCTCTCAGATCTCGAAATAGAATGAAATGATTTTCTGTTATGTAGACATCTTCGCACTATCCTAGAAAAGTACCGTCTAATAAATTTATTCAAATTGTAACGCAATTTTCCATTTCCATTTATTGCTATTTAAACCAACCCGTCTTGCACTTCAAACACTAACTATCAAACGACGATCTTGTTCTTCCATTGGCTTCTCTTTCAAAAATCAGACTCGAAGAATCGTTCTTTTAGCTCACACAACAGAAAATGCACTTCACTTTTCAATACGTCTTAGGTGGAAAGGAATCAATTATTTCGAAGAGCGGGAAACTTGTTTCCTCCAGCTACAATAGAAAAATCGCTCTCTTGAAAAATTCGATTTACGTTATTGCAAAGATTTTTTTTTTAAATCATTTGGGGTTCGCAAATTTTGGCAATTTGAAAAAAAACAGATCATATTAAGCTTCATAAAAATAGAATGTTCATGCGTAGCAAGACGTAAATGGAACCGTTATGCTAGCTTCCCTATCTTTTTCAGAAAAAGATGCAAAAGGCGGATCATCTTCCTCACACAAATAAACCCGATTCTTACTTGCCATAAATGAATTTGGTCGTATTAGTAGAGCAATTGTAAAGCGGAAGACAGATTGCTAATAATTGTTAGTAATTTTAGTAAAGCGTTTAGCTCGAATTAACGAAAAGCCGGGACATAAGGTGGTTTAGTGCAGGAGGTAATGTTCATAAATAGTGTTAGGAAATCATTTCGACTAAATGACATAATAGATGAAATCCTTCACGTTACTAATACTCTAAACGATGGCTTAAAACCATTCGCATCTTCGGATCTGCTGACAAAATAATCCTACATAAATACTAAAAGAAATATCTGCAAATTATAGCTTGAAAAATTGAATGAAAAAAGTCCTGGTAACTTTTGTCCCAATTAATTTGGTGAAGTTTCCTGTTCCCAAACGCGTCAAATATGCAAGTGCTTAATTGGATTTTATTTATTAGTTTTATCTATACTAGGAAAGGACTGATACTCATAATTCCTGGCAGACTAAACCCCAAGGTAGCGTTGATAGATGATGCGTTTTATTACAAAATTGAAATCACCTTAAATTGTAATATCGCGTTACTATCGCCGAGCCCAATCCAATCACCAGTCATTACAATATCACTTAACATTACAGCAATATCACCACCCAGCAGAGAAGTGGCGATGATATTCCTATTGTAATAATGTTCTGTAATGCCCGTACCAATGTGACACCCGACATCACCAAACATCATCGATTAATATTGTAATGTATTGTTCGATACATCACACCGTTCTTCCTCATCCCGACTATCTCTGGCGAATCTGTTAATATTATGTTTCTCTGTTCTGGTCTTAGTCTGGAAAAATGATTTGGGGATTTGCCTGTTATTGCTTTTAGTTATGGGGATTACTTAAAATACAGCAAAGCAACGTAAATAGCATACATATACATACTTCTAGGCAGTAAGTAATGCTCGATCGCAAGAATCATGATTCCCTGTTCTTTGTATGTGGAGATACCTTTTTACAGTATATGGGAATCTTTTGCTTTTTTCCTTCTCAAGCATGAAAGCATCATTCTTCATTCATGCATATTAAACAACGGACTTAGTAAAACCAGGGTGAATATCACTCTCAGTGGTAAATAATAATCGGGTTTTGAGTGCAATATGTGATGTTAGTAATGTAACACCTCATGTACAGTTGTGATGTTATTTTGCAATATCACTTTTCTCGCAAACTGGTTACAGACAAACTGCAGATTTTAAGGGCTTTTCGTAGTTTAATTAAGTATTAAATATTAAGTAAATCCATAATCAATCAAAAATGCACTAGATGCACTTTCAGAGAAAATTAAACACAATTATTAATTAAATGAGTGATGAAACTATTTCGAAATACCGATTTCTTAACTGACAAATTTTTTTTTCAAGAAATTGTGGAAAAAAGACTTAATTAAAATCAATCTTTCATTTCCAAAATTTGTTAAACAGGAGATTCGAAAAATCAAAAATGTCTCGTTAGCACAGTCCACATTGAACAGCTGTATTAAGTATGGAATAGTGAACTTTTGATTGAGAAAATTTGTAAATTTTTATTTGGAGGATTCGAAAGTGATCATCTGAATATCATTATTTTGAAACTGGTTGACCTAGTGAAGAAATTAGAATATACCAATGAATGAGCCGCTTCTAGAATCAATAAAAATTCGCACAAACGGCATATTAATTAAATTGTGTACTCTCGGTCCGAAGGAAAATTTCGAACAAAAGATATTTTATAAAAGAAAAAAGGCAGCACTGAAGAATGTGCTTTGAATATTCAAGTTGATCCCTAACTAAACAGGCAAGTTATCCTGATTAAATGCCTATTCACCATTTATTTCTCAAATAAAATTCTATTTTTATGCAAAACCTATGTTAACTAAGCCAAATTCTGTTGATATTTTATACGGCCGTCACCTAATCTTCAAAAATGTTTATTCAAATTATTCGATATTTTCTAATGATGAACCAGTTTTATTGCATTAACCAGAATCTGTGACTTTGAGGCTTATCTCATTCTTTCACGAATTTCAACATTTCACCAATCTTTTGTTATCTTGATATAACAAATTTTGGCTGCAACTTGATCGTATGCGGCAGTGTGGTGACGTTGCTACAAAGATAAAGAACAAAGTAAATGACCTGAATAAGAAATGTGGTGTTTTATCCTTGCTTTTTATCGAAAGCCTTGACAAACTTCTTTTTGAGGGGACACAATCTTCTCATCATTACTCACATTTTGTGCTGTTTTGGCGCAAACTTTCAAATTGAAGCTTTTCGTCAACATAACATACATTATTGCAATTATATAGAACAGAGATTTAAACTGCATCCTAAGTAACCGTTTACATGGAAAACCGGAGTATTGTTGTAGTTTTTATAAGATACAGGAATCCTCGTCTTTTCTGCTTTTGATGATGGAATTTTTAAAATCAACATTTTTGAAACGGGAGGTATTAGTTAATGTTGAGAAATTGATTTCACGTTTCTGGAAAAATATTTTTGGTAAGGGGTTTATAATGTGCAATAATGACAGTCCTGACCTCGAGAAACGTCCCATAGTTACGCGCAACGCTTTTGGCAACCGTATTCAAATTTTGAAAAAGGTCCAATGTATGTATGTACACTAAAAATTTAGAAAGTCTGAATTATTATGACTTGACGGTGTCAATTATCTTGTGGCGTTTCAGACAATGCCTTCTGTGATGATTTTAACCTAATTTCATACAGTAATAGTGAAGTTTTTAACAAATATTTAGCTAAGGGAAATGTATGAGAAGTCCAGTAGAAGGCGAAAAGCCCCCAGCATATATGTAAGTAGTAAATATTTTCTTTGAATTTCTCTGAACAATAAGCAATCTCTTATAAATATAATCAATTTAAGCTACGATAAGTGATAATTTTCCACGTGCTCACAATTACTGATAGATGGATGTTGTATTATGATACAAAAGAAGAAGTCCTGATAAAATTTCCTTATTCATTTTTAGTCAATATTTTCTCACTAAAATCGACTTTATAATCGCCAAAAAATGGCAGAAAAAAGAAATGTCGCAGGCAAAACGTGCCCAAATAGAAATTTAAAAAAGGGCTCTCATACAACATTGAAGCGGGTCGTTGACACAAAGTCACATCATGAAAGAAGATGAGCTAGATACTAGAAAAGACATCACAATCTGAAAGCAGATAATATGTATTTTGTTGCTTTCTAACCAAAATTTCGTGGAAACCGCGATGAAAGTTTGAACAGAGGTGACCAACACTTTGACCAAACAAATTTCATAAACTACGGTTAACAAACAATTGAGAATCAAGGGTTACTTATTGCTATCAAAGAAACCACTTCACTTGAATATCGTCGAAAACAATTGGATTGGAAGAAAAATCATAGAAACTGGCTGGAAAAAGGCTAGAAGGACCGAAGTACGAGTTATTTAAAAAAAAAACGGTGTCAATATGTCAGTCAAGCGTCATAGCGCCTATCAAACATTGCAGATAGTTGGTATGAGACAGATTTGAACCCGCTGTTGTCAGAGAACTGGTCAAAATAGATAGCATGCGCAGAGAACAATACCATTGCAATCTTTAACGAAGCGCCACCCCATTAGGGATTTAATTGCATAGAATTCACACTTCAACAAGACGATTCCAAGTGCAACTCGAAGCTTTGGACAAAATATTTGCAATCGGAATACAGGAATTGTGGACTGAAAGTGATGAAGAGACCAATTGACTGATCTCAATATAATGCTGCTATGGGAAGAGCTAAAAAAGGAAAGGTGTGTTTAACCAGTGAAAAATTGATGTTTGGCTAAATTGAAACCTGTTTGGGGTGCTATCAGAAAGTTTAAAAATTAGTCAAAAAAGCCAAAGATTTCCCGGACTGTGATCAAAACGAATAGTGGTCACTTTGATGAAGAAACGCTGTTTTAACTCGTCGTGTTTGCTATTATTTACTTTTTCTATTTTTTATTTTTTTATACTAGCAAGTGCACCTTAAACAAATGACATTTTCCAGGGAAAGCACCAATTTGGTTGGGAAGAGCACAAACTTGGTTCGAAAAACTTCAAAACTAATTGAAAAAGTATGATTCAGGCGAAGAAAACAGAATTTATAGAGTATCAATATATTCACTTCAACATGATACTGACATTACATGATATTTTAGAGAGTAATAAATTCACATGAAAAACCGGTCTCATTTGTTAGTAATGATAAGATTTACAGCAAATTTTTCAACATTGAAAGGACCAATTTGTAATTGATTTCTAAATTGTGGTAATATATTATCATACCGTCAGCAATAATTACCTTAGAATATTGATCGATCCCATTTTTATCTTAACATTAGGAAATTTGACAGATTTACCCTCCCTAGCAATGATTAATTCGTATTATTTGTTAATAGGAATAACGTTAATATTACTTTGCAATTAGCCCACTCACATAACAAGTTAATTCAAACAATTAGTATCGGAGACTAACTTCTGCTGCGAATTTCTACAAATATGAGCAACATGGTGGTGA
This sequence comes from Hermetia illucens, assembly GCF_905115235.1. Lineage (NCBI taxonomy): Eukaryota > Metazoa > Arthropoda > Insecta > Diptera > Stratiomyidae > Hermetia > Hermetia illucens. Next base: position 128,308,454 of record NC_051850.1, on the reverse strand, counting down.
TTATATGTATTCCATCTATAATATTCTTCCCTCATCGAAATGCATAGTTGGTGGTGGTAATTGGTGAGGAAAACAGAGGGCTATATATTCAGGCACACTTGACGTTACACACATTGTTTCAATGATAAAACGAACAGCTCAAAGAACAAAATTACCAATCAGTCCACTTAAAAGAGTCTACAAATATTATAATTTTATAAATAACTTTTTGAAAATTGTCAAGATAATTTCAAATATTTCGAAGTAAGTAGAACAGAAAACGACATTTTCCTCCTATTCTAATCACGATCCGTAGAATGAAACTTAATTAAACTTAACGAAGCATTTAGTGCAGTGTGTGAAATATAAAATATCACCCAAACAATTTCACCTTTTCGCGTCTATATATTGAATAGTACGCAGCAACTTTTATTAATGAAACATTAAGCATATCGTGAATTTCATTCAACAATTTAACAAAGCCATCTCGTTTGACAGTAATTCAAGCGAATATTTTTATAGGTCGTTGAATATTTTCATCCAAATAAATTGCAATCATAAAAAATAATAATTAAATATTTAGAGAATGATTTACCTGGTTTGAATTTGTGTATTTTGTAAAAAAAGAAATTGTTCGTGTGAATTTGTGACTTGAGAGAAAATGTTAGAAAGGAAAAATTGGGAAAATTTTTTCCCAGTTTTTTTTTTCTTAAATTTCGTAAAATAAACAAATTCAGATGACTATCTAATGGATGCATTGGCCTATAAATTTTTTTTAAAGAATATTGCTATCGGCCATGCAGAAGTAGAGAATTTTTCGTGGGTGCTCAAAATAACCGTTCAAAGAGTTGAGAAAAACGTTTATAACTACAAATTCCCGAATTTTTTTTTAAACGAATATGAATATGAAACCTAGAACGTCAACGTCTTATCACTACTTAACATTGTTTAAAATTCGACAAATTTTAAATTTTTGCTCTTGAAAATCGACAAATTTAAAAATAAAAATATATGTTCAATCCAAGGAATTTAGAATCAATTCTAAATTGAGTCAAATAATTGCTCATCTAATTAGTCGTCTATCATCAGTCTATAATATTTCTACAAATAGTCCGAGACACCCACGTGGAGAATATTCAGATGCATATTTACTACTTTCAGATCGTAAGATTCATATTTATTTTAGTTATAGCCAAAATATGTATTTTGTCTTGTAAACTTTGTAAATTGAACTTAAAATGCTTTTTTTGTTTCAATTCAGAAGTCAACAACAACACAAAAACTAGCATCATAGAAAACATATTCTTATTCCCTAATTCAAAAAAACACCCATAAGACACATACTCACATAATGGATTTTCAGCTGTAAAAAAATAGCACGCATAACCTTGGTGAAATTCTAATTATTTACTTTTTGGCACCGCACTATCTGCAGCCACATCTGCCAAAAAGTATTATGGTTCCCGATAAAACCCTACTAGTTATTTTGAATACATTCTCATGTCTCTTGTCAATTGAAACGTTTACAATGCTCGATTTCTCACTAATGAAATTGGAACAGGAAAACAAAATGTATTTGATTTTAATTGACACACATTGGCATTGAATGTTTTAGAATTAAGCATAATTAGATAGTTCTTTGATTGGCAACTGTATGCACGAAAAAAGAAATAAAATTCAACATATGTTCGTATACGTAATTAAACTTGTTGAAATGACGCCACGATGCATCTCTTGAACTGTTGCATTTTCATGAAAAACTCGAAAATTATCTTGAACTTAAGAATTAAAATAAACTGATGGACGACTCACAAGTCATTTCACGTATTCTAAAGTGAAATTCTCACTAAAGATAATAATATTGTACACAAGAGTATATAATATGATTTTCAAGTAAAATTTTTGGCACTGGTCTATGAGCATGCATGCGGACTGGGAAGCATTCGATGTGCCAAAGAAAATAAATTAGTGCAATTTTTAGTAGTTATAAAAGAGTACTTTTCACAAAATATTAATGGTTGTTTATTTGTATGCATTTCATTTCAAGAATGTGAAACTGCAAATGATTTAGATGGGCGATGAAATGTCTTGCAAAGAATCCTGGAATTTTGACGAATACTGGCCATGTATTTGGTCTTATCATTAAATAATAGTAATATTAATCCGGATCATGTTATAGAATTCCATTCCACACAATACATCAGTTATTTAGCTGCTAGCTTCGGCCACACATAGACTTCAATAAGAGTATTCCTTTCATTTAAAACTAATTTATAGCGCCATGCTCACCGAACATACATATAAGATCAAATCACCCTCGAAATATGTTAAGTGTGCAATATTTTCAGCTTCTTTGAGACGTTTTAATTTATTACACATAACTTTGATGTTTCATATTCAAGTATGAGCAAATATTTAGACTTTCAAACAAATAGCTACTCAAAGCGCACTTTATTACGGCAGTGTCGGAACATCAAAACTTAATAATTCATACTAAATTATCTTATCTGTAGTCTATTCCACACTCAACTATAACATTGTGGTCGCTAGTATAAAGTTTTGACTTGTAGACTAACTACAAGCGACAGACCAAATCATGAGCTATGAAATGAAGTGTAAGTAGCTGTAACCTGTTCTTCTGAGAAATAACCAAATTAAAAGCCAAAAGAAAAAAAATCTGGACACATGCACTTATCATGAAATAACATTGTCCCCTCGAAAATCATTACTTCAATCAGTTTTCTCTGAACGTAAATAGTTGATAAAAAAGCATCTGGAAAAAAGTCATCACGAAAATGGAATATGATACGCATTTCTGGGACATATCTTCAATGCTCATTCAAATCTCATTTTGGACCCATTAATTTACATTGAATGGCCGGTAGCTAAGCCGCCGAATTCAGATGAGAACGCCACTTTCCATCATATCAACGTGTTTTCCTTTTATTCGTATTTCATCCAGTGACCTATAACAAAACTACCTTTACAATTGCATACAAATTACTAGAGGAGATACTCGTATAGCGCTGTCTGCATGCGCTACAGTTCCTGATATGCATAAAAACACCGATAAGTGAGACTGCTTTTAGCGCAAAGGTCGTTCAGGAAAAGTCACCATAAAATGGAAAGTTTCAACGACAAAAATGTACGAAATAATGCAGTTAAGGTACATCTGGTCGCCACGAATTTATTTCACAGATACCTTTTTGTTTACATTGAGCCTTTGCTGTTGCAAATAAGAGCGAGTGCATACATTCGCGAAAAGCCAACATGAAAGCATTGCAATGATGACGGTAATGATGAATTTAATCAGGTTAGAGCGGTCGCTTGAGAAATAAACGGGAAGTGGAATAGGATTTACTTAATTTATAATACAAAGGCATAATATATGAAAGTTTCATTTACTCCTTCCTACATTGCTATGAAGTTTAACATGGTTTAGCGTAAGGTGAGACGTGAGCCGGCATCGTGACCCCTTCTAAAGGCCTTAAAATTACTATCATTTCAAATCCTAGATGCTCTCCAGACTAAAAATTATTCCATAATTATAAATACAAAAAGAGTCCTATTTTTGTTTCTGAATAACGTCAAACGCCACGGGGAAGCAAAACTATCTACTTTGAATGTTTCATTAGATATTCGAAAATAGGGGATTTTTCAATGGGAATGGAATGATTTTAAAATATTGCAAGTAGATTTATTAGATATAAAAGTAGTTTCTCATTTATATTCATCGTAATGCGACAATGCATCTTGACAAGACAGATTTCGCAGTAATATTTAGTCACAGTTTTTTGTGAAATATAAATTCTTATGTGAAGATACGTTGACCACGTAATTGATCTAGTGAGCTCAGGGTCGTAGAGACGAAAAGGAAGCTAGGGGTGAAAATTATTTCCCCAAACCAAATTTATATAGGCCTTGCAAGTCAAGAATTCACAATTTTGCAAACCAATTCTGAATTTCCTAAACTAATTTCAGAATTTTCCAAAGTAATTCCACATTTTTCCAAATCGATTTGAAAATTTCTCATTTCAAATTCACAGTTTTCCATTTCCAATCCAGAATTTGGTAAATTAGAAGTAACATACATGAAATGTGTAAGCGGAAAAAAATTTAAATTTAAAACCCGAAAACTACAAAAATAAATTTCAAAATTAAATTTGGATTTTTGCGATTTCTGTGAAATTGTACAAATGTGCTCAGTGGCAAAAGTTTTGAAGAGATCGATCAATAAATTGAACTCCGTGGACCGTTTAACATTAACCTTATAATTGGAAAAAATCCTACATTTAAATATAATGTGATCATTAGTTTCCCGTATCCGCACTCTTCACATAAATCCGACGTTAGTAGTTTATTTTCCTAGATGTACTCAAACATAAGGCAGGTTTGGCTGCAAAGTGGGATAAGTCGATAACAGCATTCTTTGAGGGAGAAGAAACCGCAAGTCGTCTACTTTTTTAAATTTGAGTTCTACCTCAGGACAGAGGGGTGCGTGGACCACAAGGCGAGAAAGAAAGTTTCTTTTCAATTGGTTTGGTCAGGACTCCTTCATATCCATATCCATATAGTAATTAGTTTTTTTGGATTTGATTAGGCTGTAATGTATCCACTCATATAGTCAGTTGGATTATGGGCCCAAAAGAACATTGCAAGCGTGTAAGGAGTCAGTGATAATCACAATTTTGCCCCCCTTTTCGGTCCTGGATGTTACAATTACAAACCATATGGTGGCTAACTCGACTGCGAAAATGCAGAAATCATACCCAGTAACACGAAACTGCCGGAAGCTGATTATTGAGCTTTCATGAACAATTGCTCCGCTTTTTGATCCTTGGAAATGTTTAATTGTTAGTTAAAACGAGTGGTGCAGGTTGTGAGCGCTGTTGATGGGGGTCCTGTATAAAGCTGCTTCGGGAGGAATGAAATTTGTTGAAGATTGCAGAGTATCCATAAACTGCTAACGAGCTGTTCCTTGTCGAAGATTGTTAAAAAGACTCCCCATTTGCAACCAAAGACCAGCTAGAGCTTCTTTCTCACAATTGACTACTCACAGTTGGGAGTCTTCTCGATATCTGAACGAGGAATTCTAATTTCTCTTTTTAATTTCGTCGTCACTTAAGCATGCTGCAAGTCAACCTAGTTCTTGTTCATTATCAATAGACCCATTCCCGGTCTTGAACAATCGAAACCAAAACTGTGGCCGGTGATTTTTAGAGCTTGCAGAACAATTTTTGTACATTATCATCTGGCTGTTATCTTCCTAGATATTGGTTCATGTAGTTGACATAATGGATTTGACGGAAAAAGCAAGGAGATGTTATTGAAAACAGATACGAACAATATCAAGACTCTCTGTTTAAGGGATCATCGTATTGTTCCTATCTGCATCAATCAGCAGAACATTGAGATGGGCAAGTGTTGTTCCTTTCTATAGTGACAACAAACTCAATGTCACTCGACTCATTAATAATGTTAAATCCACCTTGGCTATCTTGTTTTAAAATCTAGAAATGTTGTTACTGCAACACAATTATCAAGTTGAAATTGTTCCCCATTACTGTTCTCTCTGTTCTGCTATATATGCGAAAAGGTCTGAATAGTACACATATAACCAATAGCCGGATTGTGGGTGAGATGAGTTCCGCCTGTACAGACGACAGAGGATTGATTAAAAAACGAATGGAAGCTTAGGCAAACCGGTATGTACATGGAATGAGACGGTAGATCAACGGTCATCAGACGAGCCTTAAATAGTCACTAACAGGCCTGCCGAAGCGTCTGTGGCTGGCTTAGGCTTACAAAAACTTCCCTCAACATTTCCCTGCAACGTATGTTCGAGATATCCTAGTGTGCGAAAGGAACGAAATGAAAAAAATATTTGAAGCAGATACACAGATACACGTGGATGTGTTGATTAGAAAATTGAAAAGATAGTAGATAGGTGACAGATTAAAAGGCAATAATTCCTTTGGTCCAGGATGACCAGCTAATGGACCGCCGTAGAATCATGTAGCAAAAGAAAAGAAAAGAAGAAATGTAGACGAGCAAATCGTGTCTAAATAATTTTTGTTTTGTGGAGAAACTTTCTCCCACACTCCAGGGATTTTTTTTCTTGGCCCCAATTTTTAAAAACAAACGACATGAGGTTTCGGACAAGGAAGAGGTCACTCGTCAAACGCTACGCCCTGAGAGCAACGTGACCAAATTGATTTCTGGCTGTTATTCGCTTCCTTACATACCCACAATATGGGTGCGAATAATGTTGAGACTAATTTCTGATACCATTTTATTATACAACACCACGCCCAAGAAGGTTATACACAGGAGGTGAAACTAATCAAAAAAAAAAAACAACACGACAAAAAGTGAATTATCCGATTTGAGATCAAGAACGCTGTGTACTCCGCGCATCTGTGGATGTATTGGGTGTCGTGTTTCTATAGCACTTCTATACGTACGATCCCATGTAACTAGGCAACCTGCTATGAACAACCAATGCATACATAAATACAATAGGAAATTGATGAAGTGACATTGCGATATTTTTGGGATCATCGCCGGCTGCGATTAATTTTGAAACCAAGCTAAAAAATTTCTATATCAAACGCGGCCACGTGCACAAACACCATTATACAAATAAGACCCAATAACAATGAACATGCGCAAAACGCAACTGCGATCTTGACTGAAAAGCTCCACCCACCGGATGCTATAATTTTTGTCCTGGAAAAATTCAAGGCTGGCCATCTCCTATGTATAGTCTTCTCGACCACACCACGCGAAAACAGTGACATACATGTCAGTCTGTTAAAAGCAATCAAAATTTTTGATAGAGTAAATTGCTTTTTCAGGTGTTGTGTAATACAAAACCTCATTAAAATTGGTTTACTTGGTGTCTGTCTGTCTTTTCTTAAGGAGCTGACAATATTCAACAGACTCCGGCCTGGGCAAGACAGAGTGCGGGATTGTTACCAACTATAACCATCCCCGACTCCTCCGTACCCTGTGGAACCACCGTTAGGTATTACATCACGGGACGGAATTAGCTTACTTTAGCTAGGTTCCTTCTGTTTACCCACGAAGTTCGTAACCGCGCCTTCCTCGCTTCTTCTGCTTTTTATAATTTATCCTGGATTGCTGCGATCATGGAGTTCATCACACCTTGTCTGTCTGTCTGTCTGTCACACCTATTATCTCAGAAACGGTTATCCTTATTGGTACAAAATTTGGTAGAAAGGGGGGATCTGTGACCATTCAAATATGTTTATATAAGCAATACACAAAACCTTTGCTGGAGCTTGAATGCCTCCAATATGAAAGTCACTTATAGAAACATTATTTCTCTCTGTGATGGGTGTCCGTGGATAACAGTAGTTAGCCTGATTTTCCACCAGTCCAAGCCCTTCAGAAAAATGTTCGTGTCATTCAAAAACGACAGTTTGAGACATAGTGTCCGTCCCGAATTAGGTTCATAAGTGAAACAAAGTCTTTGAAGTTGAGTTTGATAACTCATTGCTCTAATATTGCCTGAGTGACATAGTCCATAACTGTTTAGTAGACTAAATATACCCAAACGAAAATTATGAAAAGGCAGACGAACCCTTCGAGTCATCTGTTAGATTTCATACCAAAATTTCCATTTACTTGATTTGAATGACCACGTATATTACAACGACTGCAAAAATCGTACAGATCTGACCGTCAACACAAAATTATCTGTCCTAATTTTATTATAAAACTCATCAAAGACCTGACAGGAAAGGATGAAAAGAGCGGCATCAAACATAGCAATGTTTAGCTGGAACAATTTCACCTGGACATGTACGATCTGAAAACTTACTTTTCCTCCTGTAGGATAGCCAAGCCAAACGCTACAAAATATGTTTATTTGAAACAATAAAGACACACAAATCAAAACATAAATTGATTTGGCGGTTATTTTCCTAATTTTTACAGTTAGAATTGGGTTTTTTTGGTAGATTCATTGTAGTGAATCCTGATTAGTCTTATCTAAACATCTATGTAGTTAGTATAAAGTATACCTGCTTCTTTGAAAACAATATTTTCAAGTATGCGAAAAAAGCTTTGCGTTGGGTTAATGTACTGATAATGCAAGATATGCGTAGGGTTCATTGGCAACCACATATAATAGATACAATTTGGATAGATAAAAAGTATGCAAATTTCAAATGCATAATACATTGTCATTTTCCACATTTCCATCACAAATATGCTTCAAATTTGATGAAAGTTCCAAGTTTTGCATTGTAGCAAAATTGATTTTTTTGTCCCTAACTAATCCCAATATAACCAGCATTTGATTTATTTAAATAAAAATGAAAAAGTTCGTTAGCTTAAATTAAATATTCGTTTTAAAACTTTCCCTTTCAAATTTAACGAACTGAAATAATAAATTGGAAAATTGTCAAAAAAGTATAAATCATGTGAATAGCATTGTGTTGCCTTCCGGCTATATAATGCAATGCAAATATACGGAACTCAAAATGCTGAACTTTTTTAGATGCCTTCAAATTTTAAACTATAAACCGCAATAACAGATCAAATGTAAATTATATGATTATATGCACGGTTATAAATGGCTGACGTAAAAATTATGACAACAAAGCTTAGATTGAGAGAGTCACTGAATAATAAGCATTAAATCATTTTAAATATCTGTTAGATTTAATATTGCTAGAGGGTTGGAGATGAGAAAATTTACATCAAGCAGATGAGGTCTTTTGGGATAACCATTTCTCTTATTATAATTCTATCAGTAGCATTTCATATCAAACAAGTTTCACAGAATAATTTTATGCAAAGGCAATCGTATTATACATAAATATAACCATAGTGCAAATAATAATCAGTCGGGAATTTGAATGTGCGTATGTACGCTTGGTAAGACATCCCATGGAGAATATACAACTCTTTACTTCCACAATAATAAATAGATATGTAGAAGCAAGCTCCAAAATGAAAAACTGAGAATGATGTTAAGAAAATCACAAACATTCAACCGGCACCTAAACCCAAAGCACGACATCTAGAACTCAAAATTCAAAGACTTTATCCAGGATAGGAGTAACTCCTGAGATGAATGATGTTAAAATAACAAACTAGGATTCAGTCACAGATTTCAACTGGTTGATATGGTGTTGTCGGCGATAATCGCCCCGAAATTTTAATGTGGATCTATTTTTGTCCTCTAAATTTCTTTCAAGGAGTTAATCAGAAATTAATTAATCAATTGCAATTCTAAGCAGCAGTCTTATTGCTAAAAATATAAAATCTGAATGCATACCACAAGACCATACCTATTCACATTTAATGACCTTTGCAAAAGGTTTAAACCTGATAAATTCAGAAGAAAGTGTAGCAGTTGACTCGCGATTTCAAGCCAATGTTGGCAATAACTCACAATGCATGCATCATAAAGGGCAATGACATAGATTATATTTTCTAGATTATTGGCTACATTTGGCTTCAAATTATATAGAGCCAAAAATCGTTTGGGTATTCTAGATTCGCAGAATTGATGAGTATGGTCATGGTTGAAGGTTCACATGCAGTGGTGCATTCAGCGTAAAGTTGCGGATTAGTAGGGTATCCATAACTTCATCATCGCATTCAAAGCAAAAATGTAAAAAAAATAGATATTTGCAATTTTTACTGGAACCAATGGTATACATACAATGTTACTCAAAATAGAATAGTGTATATTTGGAATTGTCAGGTCCAATGAAATATGAATATAGACAGAGATATGCTAATTAAATAATTAGAACCCGACATTTTTAACCATGATTTTTTTTGAGAGGAAGATATGACTAACCCCTTCTTTTACCCGTATTTCCCCAAAAAGAATTTAGACTTATTATTTTAATCATTGTCTGCTTTCCAAAAGTTGATAAGTAAATAGTTTATATTTATATTTCTGCTTCTTTTTATAATGATCATTATTTTCAAAAAATGCTATCCCAAATGGGTAATACATGTACAATGCGTATGGATTGTAAGTGTCACTGCAAAAATGGTAATAACAGTACCTCGTCACCCCGACAGGAATTAAATATTCGTTCACTAGGTTATGAGTGGTAAACATGTATAATAATTTTTTATGTCCATTTCCTTGTTGCATAATCTGGATATCCAAATGAGAATCAGATTAATTAGGTGCATGGCGCACAACAGGAAGCAAAAGGTATGTGAAGCACGAGAAAAGCAAAACACGGAAAAATGCAATTCGATGAACTAGTAGAGTAACACGTCGTTGGTTCGAATGGAAAATTGCATAATTTTTTTCGCTATGCCGGCAAGCGAAAGTGTTTTTTTTTACATTTCAGACTCCAGCAGACAACTATAAATGTGAGCCATCAAGAAAGAGTACAAACAATATTTGCATGTATAATAGGCTCAATAGACGACGTATGTATCTAGTTTACTTGAAGTTGATTGTTTACGAATGCGTATGGAGAAACATCGTAAAATCTCAGAAAATTTAAATCCGAAAAGTTTCATACTTCTAGTACTTCCTTCAATTGCACATATAAAATTTAGCGCTTCTTGTTTCATACTGTGCATTAACTATTTAGATATATCCATATTATTTATATTTATATTGAGCTCTTTCCGCAAACTAAAATATTAAAAGTAGCAAATAATATGTATATTATATATAATATAAATACAAAGAACAAAAGATATGTTCAGACTCATTTCTCATGATTTGTTTGAAAAACCGGAATAGATCATTCATCCCCTTTTCATGGCAATTATGAACTACTAACAAAACTATAAATTTGGGTTCTGAATAGAGAAAGTTAATTTAAAAGCAATATTGGTAACATTCAAAAATATTTTGCTTAAAAGTTCTAGAAAATTATTTTGGCCTTTCTTTTGACAGAATTCATTTAATGGTTTTCAATGAACAAATCAAAGCCGGAAACATCCATTCATATTTTCCTAACAAATATTAGAATTAATTTTAGTGATATAGATCCTAGATATTAGGGATATTATTGAACTCAAGTTTTACTCAAATTTTATTGGAAAAATATGATTTGAAGTCCAGAGCTTGAAAATATTTTTTTCAAACCAATAACTTACTAGTGATTAGATTGTAGCCTCTAAACAAGCACAGTTACCAAGGTTAGAATCGGTTGCAAATAAAAATGTTAATACTTAACCACCCTGGTCATTGTATTTTCAATCGCAAAATATTCTTATCGATACAAATTTTTGTAGACCAGTTTCCCACTTTAATTGAGGAACAAAAAATACGTGCCACTTTCTGAAAAATACCAAGACTCATTCTGTCGTTCTCCTAGATAACAAAGAACAAACTTCAATATTTACCCGAATTATAGTTTCGCTCTGAGTGAAATAAGAAAAAATCAGGCATTTACAAAAAGAAACAGATTTTAATTGTCACATTGAATAGTAGATTTATTTTGTTTTTGGTGATAGCAATCTTTCAACACACTCAAGCAACAAATCTAAAAATGTTATATCCTTAATTTTGATTGTAAGAAACGGGCCTTTAAAATTTTTCACTCAAGAACACAATTGAGAGAGTAGGAAAAGCTGTGCTGAAATGTGAGTTTAAATATAGATAAAAGAAGACTTTGGTGGCTTAGCTAAAAACTTCTATTGTCGCTATTGACGTTTTTCAGGAACCAATTGTTCCCTTGTTAGAACTCACACTGAAAAACCTAGCAATTAGTGCCTGAAATTTGTTTGCGAAACAAAAAAATATTAGACATAATAGAAAAGGTATTCTTTTATGAACAACCAAATTTAAAAAATAGGTCAACGAAATCTATTTTGACTGTGATGAAATACGAAAATATGCATGTTTTGTGAAGTTTATTAGCAGAATAAACTAGACTTCGCCTATTTTTTGACAACGTTATTTTTCAAAAGCAGGATTTGGTTGAAGGTCCCTTCCATGAAATGACGGTTTACGGTCCCACCTGCGGTGTGTTCTTCCGCTCTTTATATAAGTTTACCTTCTCAATTGTGGATTTTCAACACAACTATAGTCTGCGAAACGAAAGAAATATTGGAATCTATCGGAAGACTGTTGTTACGACTGGAAAATTATATTATTTTGAACAGGTGTAAAACCGAGTGGATTTCCATTTTTTTATCTTTTCGAAACTAACGCAATGACCAAATTACGCGTAGGGACGCCAGTAGCTTTTTACTATATATTAAATCCAATTTTTATGAGACTCCTTTCGAAGTGAAAGGCTGAGTGTAGCTGATCTGGAGTGCAAGGACGTCCAGTACTTCCTACCTAAATTGTTTCAAACTCTCTCCACTGTCTCCTTTTTGTTATGAAGATGTATCTGATTGTCGTGCGAAAAGGTTCCGCGGCTTATCATTTAATTTTAGCTTATAACCTCTCCGATATCTCAATCGCCGACTTGCATTGGTGTTTTTTTTCTTTTTCCAAGCAATAAATTAAAATCATACATTTATAGTCTTAGAAAGCAGCTGTCTTTTAATGATTTTGTCGCAAGGGATGAATTTGAGTGTAGCCAGCAATAGAATGCAGTTTCGTTTCAAGCGCACACCATTCCACCTGGATTTCATCAAAAGTAATTATTTTCGAAAAAAGTTGGATTTCTTGCCATGATAGCGTGGTAAAAGACGCTAAAAAGCGGAAAATGCATGCTTGTTTTGGAACACATTCAACAGCTTGTGGTGTTGTGATATTTCTGTCACAATTTCGGGACCTCGTTGACTTCCTTAAGCATTCCGTAAAGGTTAAATTTGAATGGTTGTGAAAGGGAAATGACCTGATCTTCCCTTTACCACACCGATGAAAACTCGTGGTGATCGACCTACTTTAAAATACTATCATCGCCGTTGTCGAGGTTTTACATTTCACTTTGGACCTTGGACATCAGGATGTCCTTTCTCCAACCATTTCGATCCATCGATAGCATACTCCAATTTCGAAATCCGAGCAGTGATGTGCTGACTTCGTCAACAGAACCTACGCAGCGATTTCAACGTTTTCCCACCGTTATTCGTCATTCTGTTCTCGCTTCGAATACCCTTTTAGATATCCTAGTATCGTTCATACGTTAAATGTGGCCAGCCCATTGCAGCTTCCGAAGCTTCGTCAGAGGTACAACTAAGTACATAAAGTTATCTACATTTTGCAAATTGTCATCGTCATTCGTTTTATTTGGTCTGATAATAGTTTCATTTTTGTTCTCGTTAATTCGTAGACCAATTTCATTTGCTGTTTTGTGCCGAGAATTATAAAGATCTCCTTTGCTGACTAGATCTTTGAAGCGTCTGTAAACGTAACAATTTGACAGGACTTATAGAGTCGTATGCCCTCTGTGTTCACAGGCAGCTTTCCTGTAACGTGTTCCAGTGTCAGACTGAAAACCAATGGTGCCAGCCTATCTTAACTTTAACCCAACGTTTGTCTCAAACGCATTTGTCAGTCTATTATTAATTCTGACTCGCGTTGTTATGGGAGAGATTGACATTCTGAGAAGACTTCTCACTCAACTTGTCACCCGTTTTGTGGGCGCATAGCACAATTTTTGACCATTCTTGCAGAATCTGTTCTTGGTCTCAGTTGAAGAAAACTAAATTATGAATAGCTCTTATGGTCCGTGGACCAATGAAGATATGTGGGAATGGTATCTATGTCCGGTGCCTTATTAATTTTTTGACATTAGATGACTGGCTCTTCCTCTTTCAAATTTCAAATGTTCCGAGATTGTTCATCCATAATTCTTGTGGATTCTGGTGATTGAGTTGAGGAGTAACTTGTTTCTGTTATGACACCCCAAAGTGGATTTTTTTATATCATGATGATGAATTTTAACTTTAAAAAGTTATAATACCAGAGTGGGGCGCCAAAACTTTTTAAGAGGGGTGGCCTCCACAATTTTTCATTCGAATTAGAAAGGAAGGATCTTTCCCTTCTTTTCCTGCATACTCCGTCATCCCCCTCTCCTTGCGGATTATTCCTAAGCTTCTTGGTTAATATATAATTGTCACGCTGCACAAATTATAGGACAACACATGAACAATGTATCTGGAGAAACTGAGTAGGATTCAAACTACTAAGATCATGGTGTAGTTTAAAATCGAAAGAAATGCTGCATTTATGTAGAAAAGAACTAACATATTGGTAGGATCAAATCTTAGTGAGAGAAATTAATAGACTCATGGATGAGATGGCAAATAAAAGCTTGACGCAAATTCCAATACTATTAACTTACTATTTATATACGCAGTTCGTACAATTACTCTATGCAGATAAGATTGTTTTGGGGTTTGGGAGACGAAAAATGGGCTATCAAGTTGTGCAGTCTGTAGGATGCTCAGTGAGTTCCTTCACCAGTTTGATTGATTTCAAGAACGACTCCATAAACTGAAATCCGAACTGGCCTCACCGCGCATATAAATTAGTAGCAGATAGTATCTGGAATCATACAATTCTCCAATTTCTTAATTAACCGCAATCCCTCTTCGCCTGTGGGAATTGAAAAACTCTTTGCTCAGAATAATAAAAATGAAAACCAGGAGTGAATTCCTATGGTTTATAATAAATATTTGCCTAGTATTCGCAATTCAATTATCGAATAAATATCGAACGCAAATAAATCAAGTTTCATTACTTCCGTTTCGCCATGAACTGGAACAAGAGGATGGAGGGAACTAATCCCGTTTCCCCAAAGCTTCATACTTATATTGATGAGAGTGAAATGAAATCACACTGGGGGTACCCTTGGCTACCGTAACCAAAGTTGCTATTTTCATCAGAATATTTCAATGAAATCTTCACCGCCACACACATGTATCAAATATGTGAATGTACTTTTATCCACCACGGAAAAAATTACATATTTTGCTTATACCGCAGATTTCATGTTCACATCAAAAAGATGATCATCATCTTAATGCGTTACGCTTCCTCACACCACACGCTACGCTCAAGCTCATTTTAAAATGAAAGTAAAAATCTCCAAAAAATTTTTGCAAGATAATTTCAAAAGAAAGTGAAAATCAAAACTACTTAAAGCATGATGTAAGACGATGGCCCGACGAAAAATTGCTCAAGTGAAAGAGACGCATGGAAGAAAGAAGAGGTAGAAACCTCCCAAAAAATATCTATATCTGCTTTGTTGAATGCTTACCACTTTCTCTGAAACTTAATTTCGGGTTTATTGTTAACGCTGGAATTTGATGAAGTTTGGAATAGAGGTGTATTTGCTTTCATGGTGGCGTGTATTGTTGTGCGAAACAGGCAAATCTAATGACTGCTTCATTGTTACTGACATTGTTTCACACGCTCTTTTAGGAAGATAATTATACTAATTCCTGTTAAATTTGGAAACAAGAATTAAGTTAACTGAGAAAGAAAAATATATGTGACATGCGTGTGTCATGATTGCTTCAGTGAACAAATAACTAGAAAGTAGTTGGAACTGAAAGCTTTTAAGAAAAGAAGGTATCAATTTTCGCATTACCGTCCTAGACTTTAAGAATACAATGTAAGAAGTAGAGACGAAGTACTTTTGGCTTTCTCTGGACCCTGGATGTGAATATTTAGCGTAAATCATGCGTTTTTAGTAATTAGCATTTCAAAGTTAAAAGCACGTGAATGTCCTATAATCCATGTGAAAGTAGATAGATAGGAAGTTGAGGCTCAAGCATCACACTCGCACAGATAAACTTGATTGTAATAAATTTGGGGAATTTTACTAGGCACTTTGCTAGCCACGTGATATTCCAAGAAAAGATTCATTGTAGCGATGAACAAAATCAGTGCAATATCAACTGAAAATTATTAGTTCACAATTCGCGCGCACACAGCAACGAGCTGACTTCGATAATACTACGATTAAAAGAAGAATTTAAAAGAAGCCAACCAGTGATAAAATTGAAATAAAAAGCGCAATTCACTTTCCAAAGATAATGCAACGAACTTGATAATGTTAATAAAAATTTTGACAAGATTAGCAACCATACAAATTTGCATTCAATTGCATTTTCTATCTTTCACTTTACAAATTCATCAATTGTTGTTAAATATGATTTTCAGTAATGCTATCTGTACATTTTCTACTTCCTGGTTCATCTACAGATTTCATTTTAACTAACAGACAATCTCCATTGAAGATCCGCAACCATGTATAGTCCATAAAATCAAGAATTCTTCTCTAATTAGCATACAAAGACTCCAAAAAAACACATAAAAACCTCATGACTCTACTAGCGGTATCTGCAACGAAGCTGAAAGTTTCGTAAAAAAATAAAAGATTCACTTTCTTGCAGACAGCTTACAGACTTCTTAGGCGCTTAACTCTTTTCCTTCTTTCCAAACAATTCATTTGAGATAAATTGTAATGCCAATAAGAAAGGCGAAGCAAAAGAAAAACGTAGCCATAAAATTTTCTTTTCCGCGTATTCTTCTGAAATAGTATTTGACTATTTTATTTATTATTCTCTTTTCTGCCTTTTCTCATACTAGCAACATTTATACCTGAGCCGCCTCAAGCCGTGACGCCGAACTTTTCAACCTCCAGCTTGTTAAGGTATCTTAAGGGTATACCGTACTAATTTTTCGGAATCTCTGCTCGGTGAGTATTCGACATTTTTTATCAAAAAAATCTTATCTCAGTGCCAACTACAATGTCTAGGTCAGACATGTTTCAGATAAGAAACTGGTGGGAACTGATTAGAACTCCAGCTGATTTGCTGATTAAAGATTCAACCCCAAATACCCAGCAACATACTTATATTCCTAAATACGCACAATGGGATCAAAATTGATTATTTTTTATTTTGCAAATGCTAAGTCACCTTACTCTCTAGGCAAATGTATGCTACTGGCGCATAGCAAAACCAGTCTCCGAAAAAGGTGTGTACTAGCTTGTGAATGTTTTAAGAAGGCATCTTTTTTTATTGTCTTGTATCTATCGGACTTGCCTAGCACCACCGGCTGGCAATCTAGTATCTGCTAGTGTTAGTGGTAGAGGAAGAGCTTTTTTGAAAACTTTCTCCATACGATCACTCGATCACATAACATTTATGAAGTTTGTAGTGGTTATTTTTTGAATATATATCAAGTTATATATGCGTAGCCAAATATATAGGTAGAAGAAGTATATGTGCATGCGTACAGAATCATGTGAAATGATAAAATCATTAAAAATTTCGCTTCAGCACAGTGGTGGATCCGTAGGAATCAACCACACTTAATGACGCCTTGCGGTAGTCTTGTAGTTAGCTTTGTGCGTAGACTTATGTAGACTATACCGAGCTTAGCATACTGACTTAGTTGGATCCAAGATGACCGTGCATAATTGCCTCAAACATTATATACATTTTATAATTTTACGTCGATTCGCTACGTGTATTTGTAGACAGGAGAAGAATATAACATTCGTCAGGTAAATAGTAAGTCGCTTGCTTTTTTAATGTGCTGGCATCTTCCGCTTTGTGGCTTGACTTGAATCTCAGATGATATATTTAATTTCATTTTCATTCATCTGATTTTGATTCGCTTGGTACGGGTTAGGCCTATCATAATGTAGCGGAAAGATTTTAGATATACTATGGATGGATTATGTTACGGATTAGGAATTGAAAGCTGATGTAGCCGGTTTGGTGTTGGTATCGACAAAAGCAAAACGTAGGAGAACGAAACACGATATGGCATCGTGAGAATTTTTATAAATTTTATAAATTTGTCAAGGAAAAGTGACAGATTGACATTAGAAACCTCAATTTTTCTTTTACTTTCTGCACTTGGTATGGTAGTTGATAAAATTCTGTTTACTATTAAACTTCTCGGGGTTATTTGATAATCTTAGCAATAGAGAGCTATATGCATATTAATAAATATGACAACAATTCCGTAATAGGTAGTGATGAGTGTTACTAGAAAACGAAATTTCTATACAGCTCAAATCAAAAAGAAAAATAAAAAGATAAAAAGAACATTATGCTACACTATCTCCTAGTACCACATCCTCGAAGAAAATCTTGACGAACTGCTCTGTAAGAAACCCATAGACGTTGAAAGATTGTTTTATTTTTCGAATACTTAAAGCAATATATTAACTAAACTTTAACTACTCCTCTTTCTAGAAATTTCCCTCTAACCTATAATTATAACTTGAACTGTAAATTTTGGAAGTCTCATTAAAATTGTAACTAACACCCTCCTGATGCTTTGACAAAAAAAGTCTTGGCTAAAAATGCAAAACTAAGATAATAAATTCCAAGAACAAAAAAATATTTATCATATTCTGAAAAAAAAGCTGTGCCATTTTATACGGGAATTAACACGAGTCAAATCTCCTCGAAACTTTGAGCTAACTGAAAATGAAAGTCAGCACAGTAAACACTAGAAATTTTCAAGCATGTCCATTCTGATGATTCTAGGAATTCTGAGTAATATATAAAGGTAGATCCACAGAGAAGGTAGGTTAAAATTTTCAAATTTAACGGATGCAGTCGCACCTGCAGTGGTATATTCTCCGAACAACTGCAAAAATCGAAAAATGTGCCTTCTTTGAAATCGTCTATAATTTCGTATTGAAATCTCGATATGGTCTCTCCCTTCCAATTAACTACGTTTATTTTTTTTTTTAATTCTTTCTCCAGCAGGAACCACCAGCCTTGCAAGGATAATAAAAAATATAAAATATGTTATGCATGGAAAGTCTAAAATACGAATGTCATAAACATTGGGCACATATCCTCGATGAATTCAACAGTTCATATTGTCAGTAGAATCGTTGGCGCAACAATCCATGTTGGATCAGGGCCTTGAAGTGTGTTAAAGCACTTCAAGACCGTAACGGTACACTACAGTACACTGTAGGAGGCAATGTGGTCAGCATTGCGCTTGTCCGAGATAATTACCCTGATTTGATTCAGATGATCATTCTCAGCTGAGTCGACTGGTATCCGACGTTAAGTCACGATGCAAATTCCTCTGTCGTCAGTGAGATTTGAACAGCGACCTTTCGCTACGACAGCCCAGCGCTCTAACTACTTGAGCCATCTGGACACGTTTCTCTCTAATACGGACAGTTATTAACAATCTCTATAAAGGCAATTCAAAACTTAATCGGATTTCTGTCGATCCTAACAAATGCATCCTGCGATTTGCAAATAATAAGAAAAAAGAAAAAAGTCAAATAATTCAAACCAAAAACGACCAAATATTCCCAATGGTCAAAATGTAATAGTTTTCAATCAATATAATTCGTACCGATGCCATGTGAATTGATAAGTACGAAGCCAATAACATCGGTAGCCGCTTTCAGTCACTTTGATCCACAGGGCAGAGTTGGGGGAACGTCTGATGAATGAAATCGGCAGCCAACTAATACGTTTTTTCAAATACTAGGATATATTATGGTTCTTTGAAAAAGGCGAACAAAAATGTTATCATCCAATTTTATTGGCAGTTACGGTACCCACCTGCCGACACGCGCTTGTCCGACTCTTCGCTATCCATTTCAGGAAAGTTGGTTGGGTCATTAATGCATCCTCACCTCAAAATTCATTTACGAAAATCAAGGATCTTTAAACATGCCCATCCACACGTCCACCAGTATGGGCATAAAAATGCTATAATTTGCCAATATCACAACAAAAAATTTAACGGTATGAACGCAAAAGTAGAAGAACGCGCCAACGATATTATTATTATTTTTACAAGGCAAACACCCCACAAATGACTGAGGCGTCAGTTTTCTGAATCGCATATTTAGCATTGCAGGTTCCCTTTTATTAAAGATTAGATAAAGAGCTGCGAATGGAAAGTTTTTTAAAAGAGAGTCATGAAGGTTTCGTAAAGTACTATAAAGCAACAACATAATTCCCACTTTAATGGTCTTAACGAGGAGAAAATGAAATTGATTGTTCAATAAAATGGCAACTTTGATCAGAATCTATTAAGAGTACACCAATTAAATCTGCAACGCTTCACTCTATTTCTTAGTGAATAAAGGTCGAGCTGTTGAGGAGAGAATCAGAACTGTTTCTCTTTAAAACATTAATATTTAATTACAAAACAACGAATGAATCAACTAAAAAGGAACGAATTGATAGTTTTTTAGTTTTGAGAAGAAGAGGGAATTATTACAATTATCTTTATTTTCAACTATTATTATTATAATTTTTACTTTGAGTGTTTTCTGTGGCGACGTAGTTTTGAAGCACAGCAATTGAATTTCACTGCTAAAATATCCGATGAATTCCCGCACACCCTTTGTGGGAAAGGATACGACTGGCGTTCGGATAAAAACATATTAGAGCCCTCGAAATTGGCGTTATATTTCTCTTTCATGAAGTAAATATATTTGTTACTTAGAACTAAACCTATGCTCCAGAACCATTTTTTTATAGAAACCAAAATAAATTTGGAATTTTTGTTATAAATTTCCACTTCTCCTCGTTCTTAACACGTTTTGGTGTTCCTTGTTCGTTTAGTTAGAATGTTAACTGAAATTGTAATTTGTGTACTGTGCGCGGATTTTTTTATCAATCTCATTAAATCCCGAAATCAGAAGAAAGGAAACGAAAAAACCGAATAATCCAGAAATCTTCGTAAAATATTTCCATATTTGAAAAGGTTGAATCTGAATATACATATGTATACTGAACTCCGGGAACATTAGATATTTTTCATATAGCCATAAAATATCACATCCTGTTGCATAATGTCACAATATATATATATAGATACATTTTCTGCAATTCAGCAACTAACATATCTACACTCTACAATGAAGTTCAAACAAAAAAGATTATTATTTGCATGTAAAATCATTTATAAAATACAATAGCACAGATTTTTAATCTTGTAAAAGCGAGTACAACCAGAAATTGTCAGAAGAGTTTTTTCTGGTAGTTATTCACTTATCGATATGTGCCGTGGCAAATAAGAGATGGTGAAGAAGATAGAATAGACCATACACGTATGTTACATTCATGTTCTTCTGTCAGCTGAGTTCTAACCGGTTTCCAGTAACCGGCTTTTCGTATATCATATGTGGTACTATCATAGAATAAAACTAGATTCACTCCTCTCATCAAACATTAATATATATTTTATTAGCCTATCTATTTGCCCCTCTGGAGATAAAGTTGAATTTCAAATGTGATTGGGCTTATAATTTTTTATGTTTGAATGTATGAAATTTTGAGTGGAGCAAAAAAATATAGTTAACAAAATACTAAATGAGCACACATTATTTAGATACTCCTACATATGACATCATAGACGTAAGTAAAGCCCTTTCCATGATTGGAGCCTCGCTAGATGAAGAAATATTCATATTCTACGAGCCAATCTTTAGCTTTCAATCGAAGCTTATAATTAGGGCCTATTTAGCAAACGCCGAAAACTTGGAGGTATTGTTAAATTTCTGTCTTAAACAGATCTAATCATTCGCTATTTATATTCCGACAGGCACAGGGAATACGCTTTTGACTAATCGAATAGAAGTTTTTTGTTCATACAAAGTCACAACTATGATTCTGAAGGGACACCCCACTTCCATCTAAATAATCGATTTTCCCTTCAAAGCGAAATAATATTATGACTTGCAAAATACATTTGTTTTTCCTATGATTAGGAAATCCCCTGAAAGAAGCTGTTAAGCCCGGCGATAGTGATTAGATGTTTTTATTAGTTTTGAAGATATAGTTTCAGCTGCCTCAGTAAAATTGCCATTTCAATTTTAATATAACACTCATTTAAATAAACACCCCATACATTGTAGCTCTAACTCATAAAATGTCATTACTTCTACAGTTTATGGGTACACTCAATAGTACGAATAATTTGTTATATGGTTTTCGTATTCTACAAAACTGGATAATATTTCATATTTTTAGTTTCGAAACAAAACTTAATATTGCACTATGCATTAGAAGTGGTTAGATACAATGTTTCATTCTAGCAAAAATATTTTAACATTCGCTTCAAGTGCATATCTAGAAGTTTCTGCGCGTCGGGATATGTATAGAAATGATCGCAACGAACTCATAGCGCGACAACGAATTGGATGGAATATATCTTATCTATATGAACCATACACCATCAGAAAATATTTTCATTTCGATAAGAGGAACTATCATCATTGAGTGTACATTTATTAATTAATTATAATAAATTTCATACTTTCAAAATTGTAATCATATCAAAAGTCAAACTAAATTCAAAACAGTATTGTATCATATAAACTGTATATTCGCTTGCAAATTTTTGCCGAATAAAGTGATTGCTACCAAATAGCAAATAGTGCAGCTAATGTTCTCTTGCAAGTTTTATAAGTTTGAAAATAAATGAAAGGGTACGAGTACTTTACAAAATACATAATTAAAAAATAAAAACTTTAGCTAATTTTAATTGGTTTCGTAATAGACAGGCTTCTGTAATAATAAAATATTCTGTACACCTAGAAGTGGTATGGTCTTTTGGATTTAAGCATTTAATCAACGCTGGGCAAATATTCCTATCGCCATGACAATATTTATTTTCATATCCCATTCTATGAAACCCAGAAAATTCTATTAACAGAGCCCCTAATCAACTTTCCAGACTACAAAACAGACATTTACATGACATGCAAACAGACCTACCACAATACAAAATAGTTTACGTTATAAATTTTTCAAAACTCGTTACCTGCGCAATAATTCTCCCCTCCTCTTTCTATATGGTTGTTAAGTTGTCATTATATAAATATAAGTTAAAGCCTTACATCACTATACCATATTTATTTATTGGCAAATACTTAACCTGCCACAACAATGTTTCAAATTTTTATTTCATAGAACATGAAAAACAAAACGCGACTATTAGAAATACAATCTTTCCGCAAGTTTAATTTTATCTGCGTTAACTACTACAAATATACTAATACATATAAAGAAAAATTTATAACGTATGACTCCACAATAGAGCAATGTAATAAAATGTTCAATAATCTATAGAATTTATTACAAATTATACAACAATTTTGACTCATGATTTTGGAAAATGTAGTAATCAGCGTGTAGTAGTGATGTAAAGCTGAGAATAAGTTATAGTTAGAACGGAATCTACTATTGTGTTGGAAAAAGTAAATTTTTTAGTACGCTATGCCAAAGGAAAAATTTTGGGGAAAAAAATCACCAAAGTTTAATATTTTTCTGAGTGGATTCTTATATTACCAGCAAACTGTAACCACCTGAGTTTGTTTAAACTGTTATGAGTTCAAATTTGGAATGAATTCTATTTATAGATGAGATTTTGCTAATATTTAAAAAAAAATACCCCAAGCGATTCGTGACTTGCATGTACCTACGATTTTCATATCAATCTGTTTAACTCGTTGTATTCTCTTTGAAGTCAGAAAGCTCTTATGTACTTCAAATCGAATCTAAGTACATAAAAAAGTCATATTTATATAGTAAATAGCTAATCAACTACCATTTGATGATTCTAGGTGAATCTCAAAATGCAGCATGATTTTTAAGGGATCGATACATGAAGCAAAATTAGGCAGGAAAAAATCATGTAGATTCAATATTGCCCGCCTACTACTATTACTACTTCTGTTCTGTATCTAATGTCACGATATCATAATACATTAAAGTCTGTGTATTGAAAATTTGACGCCGGATGCTCCGAATAAGCTTCCACAGCAACTAAATATGGAGAACAAAGTTGAATTTTCTGCTTCCTTTTCATTAATATATTTCTCCTATGGAAAATTCTATTCCTAGATATATGTTTTTAAACATTGGCTGAGTGTAATGAAATCAATAATATTCAAATATACTCCCTACCCGACCCAAGGCTTGTCGGCTGTAGTAGTTCTCTTAATTTTGCCAGCAAGTTTCCCGAATGGTAATGAAAATCCATTTTCAAGGACAAAATATGAAAAAGTGAAAGGGATACCGTTTCAACGTCAGGAAGGCATAAAACAACTTACCATTGCCAATGGATTTACTTAAACCCTCAAAGACTTAATAACAGCCGTCAAGCCACTTCTAGATGTTACCAAAAAAATTTCAAACTAATCAATCTAATCTAAATTATTAATGTTTACAACTTTTAGACCCAACAAAGGTAATATAACGACTTAGATAGCAACTCATTATGTACGTATTTTGTTTCTAATAACTCATTGAAGTTGGAGGCATTAAATGGGGATCGATGAATTTCTCACTTCAATTTGAAGTACTCTTAGGTATTGCTTTGATCTTTGGCTTATAAAGTGTAATTTTTCTTAATGTTCATATTGTAGTTTCATAAATATTAGACAACTATATGGTTATAGTTAAAATACTAAAATCGTTGTTGTTAAATAATTAGCGCCATTTTTACCGACCGGGTAAAAGAAGTTTGGGCATTTATTGCCCGTTCTAAATTCGAAGGTGGAAGTGATAATTGGTTTTTGCTCAGGATCAAGCCTTTGTTCAAATTCCAGTAAAGCCAAGCATGACTAACCGTTTTGCACCTCCCTTTTCCTGATCTTTTGCCACCTTTTCCACGACCAGTCATCTTGAATATTCATTAGAAGTTACTTCAACAAGAGGTCGAGTGATACTGTCAGCTAGAGGACGAAAAGTAGCCTTTTAGCCCTCATAGGATTGTTCATCACGTTAGACTACATCAGGTGTACCTCAAACAAAAATAAGGTCCAGCCACTCGACAATCCGTTATATTGCTATTATATATTCTACTGATGTTCGTATTGTAGCTATCATAATTTTGAATGAAGTGTTGGCCATTTGAAGTAGAAGCAACGGGCAGCCCTATACTTTTAACAACTGTCCGATCGACTAACACCATACCGCTTTGGAAGTGTTAATGCACTGCTTGAAAACGAAGGTCACCTTTGGCGAAAAATTATTACGCCTGGCCTTTTTGTACCAAAAGGTAACAGTGTCGTGCGGTGTTTACACGGAAATGACCATCGAGCCGCATTCAAGACCATGGAGGTGGCAAGCACTCGCGAAAATCACTGGTTTCAACGAAGCAACAATATCTCAAAATGACGATTTTGACTGGCAACTCAGATAAGCCGATCTAACGTCACTGTAGGCAAGCACAACGAAAACAAATGACTTGAAACCTCCATTATATCGGCGGCATTGCATTGACTAAGGTGATGGAATGGTGGATGTCACTGAATCGATTTCAATTAGGTTGCCAAATCGGTTACTAATATTCTCTCCAAATATCAGTCTCATTGCTCAACAGTTGTAAAAGTGTCGCATTGTTGGGTACGCCTATCTACTTCTGTGTTTTGCAATTTTTTACAATTCATTATTTTTAGCTTCTTTTTATCTTTATATGTTTTGAGCCTAAAAGATTGCTTTTTTAGTTGAGAAGCAATCACGATGTATTTATATTCGCATGTACCGCTATTTGGACACCAATATGCTCACTTCTTCAGTGACGAAGGAAGACTGACGATCCTGAAATGTTGACATATGCGAAAATAAATGTTCCGTGTTTGGAACTCAAGTGAAAGAGGAATCTCTCAATTCCAATTTCAAAAACGGAATTGAATTTGAAACAACGATGTTATATTAAATTTTGCGCATGGCAGAATTCGACCCAACGTTCGTCATTATTGAACCCCCTCCACATCTGTACTTTACAATCAAAAACACTACATACAATCAATTCGAGATATTAGATGGACCGTAGCCCGAGACTATCACTCACACGTTATCAATACTTATAAACTAAGATGCGCAGAACCGCAGATACGCATCTCGCCCAAGTCATTAAGGCAAAACGGCGTACTACCTCCATCATACAAATTGAAGCTTTGAATCGAGGGATGGACCTCCTCTGTGGCTGTTGCTTCTTATTAAAAATGCACCTTCATTCCGGAATTTTTTGATTTCGCTTACAAATTTAAGCATCATAGCGCGACAGATGCGAGAGCGATATCGTGTTACAATTTAAAAAAATTGGCAACGAGTTTATATTAAATTTGTTGAGATAAAGATTCGTTTTTCATTCAATTCGTGACATGTACATGTAATCCAGATTCAGGTATTAATGAGAATACACCGGAGAAACTATGTAATTTTCAGTCGGAAAAAGCGCGGTGCTTACGGTTTTCATCGATTACCCCAGTGTTGTACATAACGTTGTTTTACCAAAAGGTCAGACAGTGAACAAGAAGTACTTTGAGTAAAACAATTCATAAAAAATGAAAGGATCATTATCCGTGAATATTGGAGCAAACTTTCAACAAATATCAAAATCATCTCCCTGTTCAACCGAGTTAACAAACCACTACACACACCACTATAGCAGACAGAAATTTTAGGATATTAAATATTAAGTAGATGCATTAACATACCTTGCGCAGGTGCGGTGCATTATCCCAGAATATAAATGCAGGCTTCATCACACAACACAGAAACTGCAGACAGCGTCCGCAGATATCCCCAACTTAACCTACAGTAACTCGTGAATATTCTCTCTGAGATCCTAACCCTGCTTCTGGTGAGGGTAAAACAATCTTGTGGGCGTTTTGGGTCATATCATTCAAGACCACCCTGGACTGTTCCATTCCTGGTAAATTCGCCCCGTATATTTCCGTCAATCGTCTCTTTTCAATCCTTTGATTTTCATAGCCATGAACCCTCTCCTAATTTCGCAGAAAGGTTCTAGTCTATAAAGCGGCGTATCTGTTCCTGTCTTGACAAACTAGTTCATCGCCTCATTGCTTTCTCATTCAATATTTTTGGCGAAATTTAGCTCGGCATCAGTAAATCGGGATACCACCCCGAAAGAATGTCAGTCCTCTTTCAACGTAGGTAGCTCTACAGCTCGCTAACACCCTCGCACATTATGAAGATTACTTCCCTACATCTGTATCTGGAAAAAACGAGGAGGCGGTCCTAGAAGGCATGTGGTTGGGTATGTGCTCATTGACCCAGTAATAAACAAACAGGCCAGCGTTTAAAATGTGGGTAATTCCCTGAGTGTCGTCTCCGAGCTTTGCTCCGCCTGCCCAGATTACCCAAAAAGGAAATAATTGGGGTTCGTATTGCTGTACTGATGTATGTATAAATCCAGCGAAGTGTTTTCAGAGTGCACCTTCATTTTTTCACTACTATGAAGATGCAAATCATTAAAGCCTTGTAGCTTCCCCACATATATTTCCGAAGTACACCCCCAAAGTAGCTGCCAGTCTAGGGCAACATGAAATTCAGCTGCTTTAAATGTTAAAAGCTGTGTGTAAATACAGGTATATTTACAAAATCAAAACCACCTTTTTCCAGCTGTGGAAGCTTAATACAGGCAGGGGACAGACTCAACAAATCAACAACCAAATATTTCTGATGGATTGAAATTGGCAACCGCAATCTACAATTTTTCACATGGAGGATGAAACAAAATCGCATCACTACTACACTACTGGATCGATTAAAACTTTTACTCTTATTGAGTCGATAATAGAAAAATGCGAGAGCGAAAGATCCCATTCCGGCAGCGTCCGTTTAATAATGATTTGAGATAAACTTGGATTATGAGAGACCTCATCGTGATGGATCAGTAGCAATGAAGAAGATCATCTCTCTTCGTGAATGACGGATTTTGGAAATTCTTAAAATGCTGGGCAAAATTAATTTCAGCACAAGGAAGCGATAAAAAAAATTACAAGAAAATTCAGGTCACTTAGTTTATTGAAAATTCAGGTCACTTAGTGTATTGTTCAAATGCTGGGCACTTAGTGCTAGTATTAGGTAAAATCGAATTCTCATTCTCTTTACAATTTCTTGATGCATATCAGTTTTGTTGATGAAGTTGGCTTTACTGATGAAGTTGTTTTACCAGTTTTAAAATCATTGAAAATATAGTTATAGTTTAACATAACTATTTCATTAAATTTTAAAGTGCTCTACGAATAGTCAGATTTCCTTCTTTCTCCTCAAACAAATTCCTTGAAATGTTATCATCTATTTGAATAAAGATATTGCAACCTAAGATGGAATTTCCCTACAAAAATCCAAACAAAAGCAATGCTTTTACACGGGATATAACGGTTAACGTCTAATCAAATCAAATTCAAAGCAAAAACGAATCCATTATCACTTGATTTTCATTTTCAGACGCATTTTCATTGCAACATTTCCCAACAATCAATAACAAATGCAACAACACTATATGTAAATCACAATTCTTTTTATTTGTAATAACATTAACAACTAGTGATAGTATTAGTCAAGTTGATATGCGGAGGTTTAAATTTTATTTACCACCACAATTTGACACTCAACTGACTCTCGATTTCAAGCCTTTCCGATTTACTTTCGTCGGTTGGTCAGAAACTTTCACTTTTTTGGCTGTCTGTTGTGTTGCTGCTTAAAAATTATAACCATTCGAAAGTGAACGCCAAATTTTTTTTCTCTGCTCCATGCTTTTTTTGTGTCGGACCTTGTGGTTTTTGAATGTAAGTAACAAGCTAGTTACTAGTTAAAGTGTAGCTAGATGGTGGCAGAACATACCAAGAAAGATACTTCAGACATCGCATCGAAGGGTGAGAGTAGAGAAAAAATCGTGTAGGTAACTTTCCGGACAAGTTTTTCGTGAGCAAGCATCGAGTCTTATATGTGCCCAATAGGCTCTTGTTTCATGCGAAATTAGACTGTATGCTTTCCAGTTTGCTTGGTTATTTGGTTTAATAATTACTCCTTAGATTTAATTTCCTCTTGTAGTG
Source organism: Hermetia illucens (assembly GCF_905115235.1). Lineage (NCBI taxonomy): Eukaryota > Metazoa > Arthropoda > Insecta > Diptera > Stratiomyidae > Hermetia > Hermetia illucens. The sequence goes on along the minus strand of NC_051850.1, from coordinate 128,279,721 downwards.
AAATAGGTGGAGCACATGTATTTAAGGTTGCTAAACGTTTCAATATATTTGTTCTTAGCTAGTTTGAATAGTTGCTTAATCATTGGAAGAAAAAAAGAAAGCTCCCTCTCCTACGGATAAGAAAAATTGAACAATTTTTGCTGACTATTCTCCGGATAGATCTGAATGTAATTTTCCTCCTTCAAGCAACGAAAAATTTGAAGAGTCGTATTTACAGTATTGCTAATGATAAATCATAAAAGATACTAGAACTAGTATATCTCTACATCCTCATAGGTAAGTTTGAAAGTGCATTCACTTCACACATAACAATCATGAACATAAAATTCGCCCCATTTCTTTCTTTGTTATTAGCTTGTATAGTAAGCAAGCAATAAATGCAAATTTTTATAAATTTCCAACCCAACGAAATGTATAGTTTCACCAATTTTTCGCAATCAATGAAAAATACTTAAATCCGGATCCGTAATCCGCATGCTTGCCCATTTCACAACAAGAGAACAGTCCACTGATGACCTTGTAAAGGCCAATTATTAAGACCTTAACTGCATACTGAAAAAATGCATGTGTATGTATAGGACATTCCCGATTAATAATTATAGTAAACAAATGACAAATAAATCCAAACATAAACTAGATTTGTGAACTAAATTGCTTTGACTGAATTTTGTAACACGAACGTGTGCACTTTCGCTGAAAGTCATAACACACATACTTTGTATACAATCAACAATCTTCAGCAGGTAGTGCAAAACTCGTTATATATGCACTAACTGTAATCGAAGAAGGCAAACACGCATGCGGTATGTGTAATGACTTTTAAACGTATGCCATCGGCAGAGACAACATTGCAAGTAAGCTTGTCTGTAGATATTCAGATCTTTTACCCGCTAACGCATTTCTTCTTCATGTGCATATTTTTTGATTACGTAACTAAGCAAAATAAACAAGACTAGCATTGCTGCTTGCATACTTTTTTCTAACATGGGAATCAATCCAGACAAAAAGACGATACACATTCATAAATGCAACATGCATCACATAATAATGTGGTATTTTATGTGCATATCATCGTGACGCATTTGGCGCATAAGCTTGAACATGAAGCGCATGCAGTTTTTGCCGGAATATAGACGTATGATAGCAAGAAAGAAGAATGTTCGATTGTGAAATAGAGAGATGGCATGCAGACATCTAAACAGATATGTACATATATTTGTACTGAAAAGGTAGAAGTAAATAGAATTTTTTTCATTCATCCACAAAACCTTATTTTGGGAAATATGATGTATCACCAGAATGAACGTGAGAAGCATGAAATTAATAAAAGGAAAATTGATTCTCAATTCCTGTAGCAATCCCTACAACCATACTTCTGCATAAACCTCTAGTAACTATGTAGCACCTTAAATCAGATGCACGCCAAACGAAGTAGCCTGGAATTTCCGTTCAGATCAACCAAAAGCAACTGTAGACACCTGGGCATTCTAATCAGCACGTCCACTTCTATAATCTCTAATCGTGACAAGTTCCATAAAAATTAAAAGTGCAAACATTCATTTCATATTCCAAACAATATTAACAGCAAGATTGATTAGAGAAGTTTTCAAGATGTTTCCGATTTTATTTAACATTTCATTTCTTCGCAAATACCATATTTCGGGAACTAGTTCTTCTTCGAGTTAAGCATAGAAGTACATGCATAGAAGAACAACTGATTGCCAATATGCGTTATTCGCAGAATAGAACAAGTCGGGAAACCGGAAGCTGGGCGCTTCAGGTACGAAAGGTTTTGTGTATTTCTTAGTACGTAGCACGTAATAAATGCAAATACATGTATACATGTATTATGTGAGAATATCCACTTTCGGATAATATTGACATTCATTGTCTTGAATTTGCAAGGAAGCGACAAGTTTGACGTATTATAACTTTGTTAGTAATAGTGCAATTTCGACCAAACTTGGTGAGATCATGCTCTATGTTATACCCTATATTATTGCGAAATTTCATGGTGCTAAAATGAACTTAAGGGGGGCCTTGCAGCCAATTACTAAAAATTATGGTAATATACTATTATTAACTTTATTTGTATAGATATCAGTATGGAAGGTATTTCGGAGCCCAGGCACCATATAGTGGCAGCCTCCTGATTTTTTTCAGATTTTTCGATTTGGTAGTTTCTGAGAATGGCCCCCTTAAAGAATGGTCACTTTCAACCCCCCGCACTCCCCACCTTTCCAACAAATGTCAAAACTAAGACCGGCTTCGAAAAGTACTAACTGAGACCTTTAATTTGATACCCCACATGAGTATATTTGATGCAAAAAAAATTTACACCCCCCTTTTGCATGTATGGGGACCCCCCCTTAAATTCAACGTAAAAGGATGTAATTCACTGTATGCGTGAGCGTTCACAGTTCCCACCTTTCTACCAAATTTGGTGTCAATTGCTATAACCGTCTCCGAGAAAAATGCGTGTGACGGACAGACAGACAGACAGACAGACAGACAGACAGACAGACAGACAGACGGACAGACAGACAGACAGACAGACAGACAGACGGTAAACCGATTTTAATAAGGTTTTGTGTTTACACAAAACCTTAAAAAAGATGTTTTAGTCATGGATGGGTAACAAATTAACTGAGCAATTGAGATATTTCTTTCATGATATATATTGAATAGAGCCCGGATTGTAGTCACTCGTAGACTATTTAAGGTATTTTTAAATCAAAAGGATCTTAATGTTTGTAAGAAATAAGTTACTCCAGCTTCATATTAAAAGAGACAAATATCTGGTATTGAAATCTGATTTGGTTTTTACGCATTTAGTAAATGTTCATTATCAAATTTAACATTTCTTTTAATATAAACCTCCCTCAAGTGAAGAATTTCACTGTCGCGATTGGTTTTCCATTCTTCTTCCCTTCCGAAGTTCACATTTTCTTTCGCATACAAACATATCGTCAAAATCCCAACACACCTCTATGCAAATCAAGGGGCATGCACATAAAGACGTATTACTTACTAAGTGAGTAATTTCAATTTTTGCATATTTTTCTCTCACAGAAATCTTGTTGCGCAGTCGACTTGAATGCAAGTACGTGTGCTCAGTTCGGTTTGAATTACGTGGAAAATTATTTCCTTGAACTTAACCATTCCATGTGATGTATGCAACGGTTGCGGTTAAGTATTTGCGGTATTTGCATTTGCTAGTAAATTATAGATTTTATGATAGAACGTAGAATAAATATATAGTGTATTGATTTTTATTGCTTCCAGACAGTGAATATTACTGTTTTTCTTTATCTACATGAAGTATGTATTTTGTTTAGAGTTTTTCAGTAACGATTTTGGCGCGATACGTGGCTTTTTTATAGTTACACTGCGGTATTAACAAGTTTACGATCTTCAATGTTTTTAAATGTATGATGTAGTACATCTTTCCAACAGGCTCGTTAATAGGTTGAGTTTGAGGGGATGGTGTCATAGCACGAGTATTAATATTATATTGAGACAATTTTGGGAGAATAAACTCATTACTTTTGTTTGGAGTAAAATTTTTGGAAATTTAAGCCACTCTAAAGCCTTTCCCAAACGAAACATACTACCCCACACAACATCATCGACGAAGTAAAATATTGTAGAATTTCCGGAACTTTCACTTTTAATAAAAAGTGCCATATACTGTGAAAGCTCTTATAAAATTATTTTAACTCATCGAATACTCAAAGAATTTAGTAGTAGTATTTTTGCTATTTCGTCTTTAATTCATAATATATACGCGGCTTCTAATGCAATTGCAAGAAGTATATATATGTATATATTCAACTGTTATTGACCATTTCCATTGCATTATATCCTATTAAAAATTCCAGGCAACGACAAAAAAAACAGCCAGGGGGATGCTTTGAACCACTCCTTAATCAAGGATTTTATTTGATATCGAAATCACCTCCAATGGAAATGTCTATTTTATGGAAAGACTATCAAAGGTATTATTTACTCAACATATTAAGTAGGTCACACCCATTTGGTTTCAAAACTTGGTAGTTTGTCAATTTTATGTAGTAATTCCAGGGAAGTTTAACGAACGAAACACTACCAAAAATCAGTCGATTAAGCTATGGGTATGGGTTCAGTTCACTACTTTGAAGAGGCCAGGACGTTCATACAGTCTCTCCTTTCTAGAGTTGACCTGAATTCATTATCCGATTCGTGTCCTATATGCAATTCATACTGTTTCTGAATATATAGGGGGGCAAACAACACCTTGTAACAATTTCAGTCACGCTGATTTCAAGACAGAATAAAGTGACGTTTAGATGCCTCTGCCTTAGAGAGTTCATGGACCAAAACAGTGGGAGAAAATTTCTTCCCTATTGTTCCGATCCGCCATGAATCCCTAAACAAAAATGTTCGTCTCTTATCTTTTCCCCATTCCGCTTTCAATCAGGCTGTGGAAATCGTTTTCAATATTACCATATACGATAATGTGTAACAAGGAAACTGACAGTTCTGGGAAAAATACAAGATCCAGCACAAACGTTCATGATGCAGTAAAAATATTCGAAAACGGAACTTGACCAATCACTAGCAAAATATATCGGACCATGGAAATACCAATATCGACTACTCTTTGAGCCGGAGCTAATCAGGTTAGGAAAAGTTGCCAGCGGTGAAGATCAATTACCAAATCTGACCAAGAAATAGCTACCCCTAAAGTCAATTAAAGCTAGAATATATCCTGTTTGCCCTGCCCCCTCTCTGCTTCTCCGTACTGGCCAGTTAACCGACAATAAACTTATCCTTACGGTTATAGAGGCGAATATATTCCGTACCCATCCTCGACGAAATACGAGCAAGCGATGGAATGCCAGATTATCCGCGCCGATGATAATTCACAAGGTAAAATTGGCCTAACTATTCATCCAAAATTCATATTGGAGACAAGTGAATGCAGACAATTTGAATCTTACTAACCGAATACTGCCCTTAGCGCAAGCTATGGCTACAGAAAGATTAGCATACCCAACATAAAGCGGTGTTTTCTTTCAAAATAGTCAAATGGCAGAGAACAGATTCTTTCAAAACTCTTTGTTTGAAAAATTTGTAATAAGGGTGCCGACAAGTGGAATTGATAACTTTTTTAGAATGGATCTGTTCAAGCTGTTCAAACTCTTTGTTCTTTAAAATAGAAAATTGGTAAAACTCTTTTTCCAGTAGGATTTTTTTCAAGCAGCTTAAAACCCCTAGACCGAGAAAAAAATCAAATGCGAAAATATGGGATTGTTTTTTTTTCTGTAGCGATCGGTGAGCAGTTCAAACCCAGCAGCTATAATTACTTCTTGTATGCGATGAACGGATATATATTTAGACCAAAGACAACAAAAAACAAAAACATGATTTTAAATGCCATGCAAGAAAAGCCATATATAAGCTCGCTCATCATTTTGCTAGTCAGTTCAAGAAGGTAGGTCTCACAATACTCTCTAAAATCACGTGTCTTAGCCTCGTTCATTTTAGGGCGTGCCCTATGTTGGGCGCCATTTTTTAAAATTAATTCCGATGTTTTTTATTTAAAGTACCATAAACTTTTGTCTTACAAAATTTCTCAGCCTCGAGAGCTCTCATTATGAATCTTAAATTAAATACGTTACTCAGTACTGTATATTCTACTTCTATTTTAAAATAGAGGTTACATGTTTCTTTAGAATAAATATGAAGCATCTTCTATTGAGTAGGAAGGATTGAAAAAAGAACTACTCCATGTAGTTTAAGGCGCCAATTTTATGCAATCACTTAAAGAGTGCCTGAAAGCATAATATGCAATGGGTATTTTGGTAATCATTGTGCATTAAATTTTATTTTCCAACTAAATTTTGGAATTATCTTTTTCTTTTTAGTTTTAATTTTTTTCTAATTACTTTTGTGTTATTTTTTTAATTATTTTTACGTTCCATTAAATAAATATTCAACATGAATTCAATTCTTTTTAATTTTTTCTAATTAAAGTTTATTTTTTATGTTCAATTTTTCTTTTATTAGACTGAAATTTTTTAATATGAATGCATTTGTTAACAAAAATATGCGAAAAATAAGCACACCAGTTTCTTTTACTTTTCATTAGCATTTTAATAACACCTTTACTATCTCTTTTTTTCTTAATCTTAATCGTTTAGTGGCAAAATCATTTGCAGAAAATTAGCAAATTAAAGTACACAAAAATTATTAAGGTAATCAATGAATAAAGTATTCCTGCACAAATGGCGAAATCAAGCCTTTTTTTCAAATCCTCAAATTGGCGATTGAGTCCTAAGACCAAGGTTACCTGGTAACTGCATAGCTGACTTTAAATGTTAAGGGTATCGATTGAATTTATCTTTTGGCACTCTACAGAAACTGCTTTTAAAAAGATTTTGAATACGGGTAGTAAGTGCTCGTTCTATTCGAATATTAAACAGAAAACTTCAATTTGAGTCCACTTAGCAAAGAAACTGATCACTCTAACCCACAATTGGTATTAATTCAAATCGGTCTAAACAAAAATAAAAATGCAGAAGATAATTCTTTGAACAGTTTAATCGTTAAACGTGTTTAATCTTTTCAATTGTAAAAAAACATAAAAGAATAAGATTCCACTGAATATTGGATAGTTTTTCGTCTCCCTTATTTCAATTTTCAATTCAATTGAAATTTCAAATTTTACAAACATTTCAAAAATTCTTTGTATCAATATAAAATAAATACTAATGTGTACAAACAGTCTACATAGTATTCAATTCAATACAGTTTACTTTCAGTTAAAAAGGTTTCCGGTGAATATTTTCTTGAAGATATGTATTTAAAAATCACGTTGACTACCATGTGCCCTTGATGGCAGCAAGTGCTCCGAGTCCAAACGAGATTTCTAATTAAAATAAACATTGTAAACAATACCATTTCACGTGAGCTACAATGTCCAAGTAATATTCAATAATATTTCTATATGAGTATCTTCTAGAGAAATTTATTTTCCCCGTTCTTCATTTACATAAGTACTTTTCCAATTAAACCACTCGTAAGAGTGAAATCAAGAATTCTTGAATTGATTAACGTAATATATTCTAGAAGTGGAAGAATTAAAGTGCAGAGCTTCATGGATATATAAATAAACTTGAAATAACTGAGAAATGTAGAAATCTGGTCATTTGATCATTTTTGGGGGATGGAATGTAACTTCAATTAGCTTTCGTGGTAAAATAAATTTACATTTCTTTCAACAAAATAATATATGCTGTTCTAAACCTGATTTTCGTATACATATGTTTCAGAACAGGTTATTGTATTAAAATAGATTATTCTTAAATTCGTTAAATTTCGGAAAGTTTGCCACAATTTTTAGACTTTTTCATAAAGAAAACCATTCTAGAAACATTTGTAAAAAATCTGAAGATATAAACAAGTGAAGTAAATTTTTCAAAAGCTGATTATAGTATTTCAATGTACCAAAACGACGTTAATTTAATCTTATAGGCAATTTCGGAAATTTACACCATATAATAGCGACTGATTACTAATTATCTGTTAACGATAAGAGTGCTCCAAAAATTTCTAATCAACCTTGCTACTTGGTGATAAAGTTAAAATCGAAACCATTGCTAATGCTCATATCTTGTCTTAGTTGGCATATTGGGAACATAAATTAATGTTGTTATCAGAAGGAAACTGGAGGAGAAACCATACATTATAAATGGACTTGACTTTTGTATTAATAAAAAATATATCCTGAAGAAGTCAAATAAAGTAATCATCACTCTTAACACAACGAAAACAATTCTTCAAACTAAACGTCAGGACAGACTAATCATGTAAGATGAAAGCATGGATATGGATGCGTGAAACGAGAAAATGCAATTATCTGCCAATATCCCTCGTTTCAGCAAAAACTAGTTTTAAAGATTGAATAACCCAGTACTGTTCAAACTTGTTAAGTTAAGCTAATTCCACAAAATAAGTTGCGCTATAAAGGAGATTGTTCTTTTTTTGCATTTCACTCAAATATTTTTTAAATATTCTTCATTTCAGTTTCAATTAATTTCTTCAAGTAATTTGAATAATTGAAAAAGAAATTTTCAAGCGTTGTTGCAATTAATTACTCAGTGATAATATTAGGAAAGTTTCTGAGAACTCCAAACTGATTGAAACATTGTATAACAATTTCACATGCATGACAGATTCGTCTAGCAACACCTTATCAGGTGCTGTTGTACTAATGCACTGCAAATTACGATTGCAGTATAGAAGGGGGGACGACAAAGTGTCGATGCAACCTGTTGTTAAAAAAAAGCATCCGCGTGGCCTCAATGAAGGAATCGCTCTCCCAAAAACATTTATATCATGCCTTCAATCGGCGCGGACTTCCTCATGATAACTGCTTCAAACCGATAAAGCAGTGACAGTGTTCACTTTGATTTTCTTATCTCTATATGGAAATTATACTATTACACTTGGATATGTTAGCCGTGTTTTCACGATATTAATAACAAGAACGAAAAGAAAAAAACGAAAACCATACCATTTAAGTAAGCATGATGTCGCCAAAGTTGCTGCACTTGAAACTGTGTCCACCGCGCATTCTCATCACTAGCGCTACCACCGTTGCCACCATTTTGTTGATTATTACTCGTATTATGATTAGGGGTGTGATTGTTATTGTTGTTATTATTATGATGCTGTAAATGATGTAAAATCTGACTTGGCGGTGGTAAATTCTGATTTAGGTGACTGTTCGGTCCTTGTGATGGATTATTGCTTCCATTATTGCTATTACTGCTATTACTGTTATTGTTTGCATTATTACTTAAATTTATTGATTGAGTGGTAACCCCATTATTACTGGTAACTAAATGCGGTAAGTTGTGGACGACTTGGAGAGGTAACGTATTAAGAGGTGGCAATGGTGCAGGTGGTTGCATAGAATTCAGAAGTTGCTGCTGCTGATGCTGCTGAACATTCTGTAGAATCTGAAGATGCGGTGATGAGGTTGGCGCTGGTGGACCAATTGATATAGTCTGTTGTGGTGGCAACTGATATTCCATCCTCATTGACGCGGATTTCATTAATAAACCTTCCTATACACAAAAATGATTTCCCTTATTGTCCAGATGAATATCACCTTCAGTGTTTACTCTCACTAACAACAACACTTTTACTACAAGTTCATTGCAAATGCGTTCACTCCGTTCAAGAATATTTAATTGTACTATGTATCAGCTGATATTAAACACCATCCACCTCAATTCAACTCGATAATAAACATAATAACATCATACACTACTCGAGATTTATCTTTCCCATATATTTACTATTATCTGCGCGAATTCAGTTCATTCTTCGAAACGGCTAAAATACACTTCATCACAAAATTCTAGTATTTCACGATCATTACATACAGCAATAGTACCATTCATATGTAACACATATGTAAAATATCCAGAGTAAAAAAAATTGAAAAAAGTTTGACCTTGTACGTGTTATCCCATGCGTTTCAAATGATCACTTCGATTAAATACAACAATGTGTCGTATATACATGTACTCGTACGTAGATTGTTGCTGCTGTTGCTATTAAGTTTAGCGGCAAGTTAAAAAATCTAAACTCACAGAGTAAAAGACATCTACGAAACCGAACGACAAGGCAGCAGAAACAGATACACAGCCAGCTCAGAACTCACTATATACGCGAACTTAATATGTTATTCCAGCACAAAGTCTATCTGTAGTGGACTATTCCAACTGTTAGAAGCTTTTGCCGGAGAATTAGAATATTTATTGCTTCTGCTGCGATACACAGCAAAGGAATCGCACTAAAGTATAAGCAGGTTCTCAAACGCTTCTCCACTAATGATCACTAGAGTCAAATGTTCAGTTTTTTTGTCGTGTCGAAAAGTGGTAACCTCCCGAGTCCACGCTATCACAAATCCTTCACTTTCACTGAATCAGAGTGCACACAACTCGAATATCCCTCCGAGAAATTGGCGGGAAAGCTAGTCCAATTTTTGATTAAGGAACACCGATCAGATAAATTTGTTAAGTTGCAGTATCTTTCTGTAACAAGCTCCAATAAATCCAGGCATGGAGTACTTGAAACTGGAGGGCCGATAGTCCTAAAGATTCAGGTTCGCCCAAAAAGTAATTGTCAAATCGTTAAGGTTACTTTAAGCAGTATAGTCCCCTAAGGCTTTGGGGCAGAAATCCTTGCTGTTATCTCAATATGTGCGGACGGAACGATCTGCATGCAAATATCACCACGATAATACGAGAGTGCAATGCGACAAAGTCACTGAAAACGATGCAATAACCCAAACAACTGAAACCCGAATGAAGTAAGAGTTAGAGTTGTTGTTAGTTGTGAAGTGGAATCAGAAAATTTCTTCTTCGTCTTCTCTACAATCGCCTCGAGTTATAGACGGAAGGGGCCTAAGAGCCACCTCTCAAAGCTACGTGTATCGCGAAAAAGTATCTACATGTCCAAGTAACCGCTGTCGGACTTCTTTTTGCACCGCTTCAATTCTACCATCTCCACTCACAATTTCTACGCTAGTTTAGTTAACTTAATGCCACTACAATAAACAATACATGGAAGCCAAAAGCGACCTGTTGTGTTTTCGGCTATGTATCTCAGCTGTTCCGAGTCGTTCCAGTGTAGGCCAGGTGTGGGCTCAGCTATTTCACTTGAGCCCATCCGCACGGTAAATAGATACAAAACTTAGTGTAATCAAAACGCGAGACGAGATAGGCTAGCATACGGGGCTCACATGTGCAAATTCCGTATTGTGCTTTTTTGGTGGTAAGATTCTCTCGCATTCAGCGGAGCGCGTGATAGAAATTCGCATTTTGAAAGCCTCAAGCCAAACTCATCATTTATTATTGCTAACTTCCATTAGTTTGCCCCCTTCCTCCCCTATCCATCGATTCAATCATGTTATCATATGCTCAGACTATTGTATTAAGCTTTTATCTTTCGTTCTCTAGGTAACTGGGAGTTGGGAGGTTTTCGCCAATGTAGCCTCGCGTTATTTATTTAGTGTTGTTGCACGGGCCAGAGTTTTCAAGAAGCTTTTACAGTGCTGCATAGATTGTGGGAACACATGTACCTAGCACTGTTCATACGTATGTATACGTAAAGTAGTTAAGTACAGCGATAGAGAAGCTTAATTCTATTGTAGCCACTTGAGAGCTCCAGTCGAGGATGTACTCATATAATGTGCTGTGCATATTTTCACTAATATGTCATTATTGGTCAGTATATACACTTGATACTGAGCTTTCGCATCTATATATGGTCGAATTGTCATAGCAAACCAGCTGAAAGAGATGATGTTGATAAAAACAATAGATATCTTTACGGAAACGCTATAGCAGTGTGAGAAACGCCTCTAATAAGTGTTAGAAAAGTGTTGCCAACGGGGATACTTTCATATTGCTATGACTATCAAAGGGTTGCAGTTTTATAGGGAGAAATACCTAGCGTTTCCATAGCAAAAACCAAATCAACAATGAAGTATGTAAAAGTATATCAGAGAGCTGAGAATATCGAATTCACTTAATTTACCATTCAAATCAATTCTAAAATCATACTGATAAGTAGTTCAGGGCACAATTTTCATTACTAATTCAAAGTTCGAAAGAGGCATTGTTTGTAGTATGGATATATAATGCTATCATTGGAAAAGACTGTAATTAATCCAATTTAATAAGCCTAATGAATTTAGATGTAGCAGTTCGCACTAAAATTTGGAAAATAAGAACGAAATGAATTTATCGGGGAAATAAATGAGCCACTTCAGATTTAGTGAATCAATTTTACAGCACCCCTCACCCGCGGACGGATGGGGAGGATTGGAAAGGGGAAAAAGACTAAAACTCACCGAGGAAGAGGACAACTGGTCCTCAAAATACATATACCGGTAATAAAGATCATTTTAGACTTCTCTTTTTGTGGCTCTGTTACTAAAAAATAACCCGGACAAAACGCCATTTTAAGTGCAATTAGTAAGGGAAAGGGTTCCGCGACGATAATTGCATGACCAACAGGCCTATTAAGGATACGAAAATAACCCCTTTTTGGGCCACCGTAACTTTTTAAGAGGGGACAACCGCTACAAGTTTCTAGGAGAGACCTTTCTCTTACTACTTGCTGCTTACTTCGTATCCTTTTACCAAATTTCATAGCAAACAATGGAGCTGCTTTTGAAAAAAGTACCTGTGACAGACAGATAATGAACTGATTTTGAAAAGGGTTAGTTTCCCCCAAAAACTTAAAAAGAAAGAGAAGCAAAGGAAAGAATGTAGGAACTGTAGAAATTAACAATTAATGGCGGTGATTTTTTCATATTTTTGGAATCAGTAATCTCGGAAAATGAGTTCTGTTTCCCGTAAAGTTTGTACTTGCTGACCGTTTCCTTCCTTATTTCGCTACCGATGCCATACTTAAGCTCTATTTGGAAAGGTTATATGTAATTGAATTTTTTTATTTGATTCAACGCAGGGATATATTTGGAAGGAATGTATTTGTATTGGGGTCCTCCTCCTCTAAAAATTTAACCATGTAGTCGTTTTGGATAAGGTGGTTTTTGGTGTTGGTGAAAAAGGTAGACGGACATCTGACTGTCCGACCGACTTTGATAAGACTTTGAAACCTTGAAAAAAGTGAAAAAACAGTAACTGAACATTTCCTTTGAAAACGAAAACTCAGAATCAAGCAAAGCCTACAAAAACTCTCAAAACGATTTACTCTCCCTATAGAACAACATAATCATCAATCAAAAATGGATAACGCGGAAATCACTTCTTCCTTACTGGGAACCGGAAAAAAATGAAAATGAGCTGTTAAGAACGTCATTTTTGTCTTCACGTATTATTGATGAATCTTCTTGAGGGGATTAACATATTATTAAGCCCCTCAAACAATAAGTTCAAATTGCGATGCACTCCTCACTGCACTTAGACAGGGAATCCCTATAACCCCATCACAGCCATCAGTGTATATACTACCGATTCTTTTGTTAGAGCAATATATTTCAAATTTCAGTATATTTGTATTACAATAGTTTTAGCAAACAGTTTAAAGAAATCTCAGTAAAAAATATCGTTGATAAGCACGTGCTTTAAATACACAATCAAACCTAAAAAATTTTGAAAAAATACCGACCACTGGCCTTAAATACCGTTAAAGTTCTTCTTACTTGGCGTCTTCTCAGACCTGGGTAATGCACGAGCAACGCAATATAGACAAGATAACCTAACCACAAACATTTGAAAACGGTGTCCGTGGCTAAGCTTATAACCGTGTCCGGCCTATTCGGGCAGACTCCGACACAATTGTGCTTGCAAGTATCGTCACAAAATATATTGACCCTACTTGGGTTATCTAGCCTACAAAAAGTCTAGCAACACAGGGACTAGCGGCCAAAAACCGCGTACGATCTTCGTGGGCCGGACCAGAGAACTTAGCCCTCTCTGTTAGATTGCCGGGACGTCGTGCGACAACTAAAATCTACAACTACTACAATAATACATTACAAAATCTGACAATACTATTCTAGATAACATTTTAGGTGAATGTTCAGAGTGGCATTTATGGGGATAATCGAAATTATACAAAAATATTAGAACAGGGTCCTAACTGGATCTAAATTCAGGAGACTCGTCCCCTGCTAAAACGCAGGCTTGATGGATGTCTTTGCTTCCACTGTCCTTTGGTGCATGCTATCGTGCTTCGTATTTTCGATTTTACTCATTGCAGTAGCTCAATATTTGAGATCCTGAGGGAAGTCATAGCAATTTTCTTAAAATTTACTGCAAGCAATCTCCTCAGAAAACGCAACTATTCCCAAATAAAAATTATTGCTGTAGTTGCTCAAACCAATCAAAGCTGCAAATCGATAGTTTTTGGTCAATATACATATAATAATATACTCAGTGCCAATAAAATCATTAACCGCCTTCGGTCACGCTTCTCTGCAAGGCAAAGATGAGGCGGCGACTGGTGAGTTTGCCCCTATTTGGGAACGAATCCGACAGCAACAAAAAAAAATGGAGTTTGTAAATAAAAAGAGCAAATTGTTTCACCGGCGTTAATTTTTTATTTAAAACTTAGTTTTATTTTTTTTGTCTGCGTATCGTGGTACAGAAGATAGAAAAAAAAAACTAAACTTCAAATTCGGTGTGAACTTTTAGGTTGTCCTGTATATACGAATAAAAAGAGCAGATTGTTTTTTAATTAGGGACAACCCTAGTAAATTTAATTGCATACATCGATATTTCGGGAGCCAGTTCCTTCCTCAGTGCTTACAGAATCGGGGGTACCTTCCATGTAGCCAATAGCCCACGGTCCTTCGGGCACTGATTGATTCAGAGACCATAATCAGAGCCCCACCGTAACTGGCGCAGTAGTACTAGTTTCTACTGAGTGCAAGTTCAGAATTCGTATCAGTGGATGCGAGGCCTACCTAACTAAGGGGTATGACGCCTGAGTTGTACAGCGCAGCTCTACGTTGTGGGCACAACCACAACTACCATGAAACTCCCACAAGGGGGCCGACCGCGAATAACCAGGCCAGTACATCTTAGAGGAATTCTCCGGGGCGATCCCGTTCTCATAATACCAGATGACCTCCGGTGAGACTTCGTGGCAAAAGCCACTTGAGATGAGTCCCTTGCAGACTCGAGTATCAAGGGACGGCACCCCCCAAAAGGAGATTATCTCTAATATATCAACCTGATATATTATTATCTACACAACGTGCACAATCTATTATATATTCATACAGAGGAAAAAACCCTTGTTTACCTTATTGTTGTAATATGAATAACCATTAAAGTCTTGTCATAACATGCATTTGAAATTAGCTTATTATATGATAGTAATCTTAAAGTATAGGACTTCGAAGTCCTAGACTTTTCTGCATTTCATACTTTAGTTGAGAAACACAGGCTTTATGTTTATGTTAGTATTTGATACCATTACTTCAAACAGGCAATAGCAAAGTTTGCACGATTGAATCGAAGTGGCTATGATTTCCTAGGTTACTTCCATAGCCAAGTTTTTCATTTCATTTCTATTGGCTGATCAATGTCATTTTTTTCTCAAATTTAAGATGGTTATGACAGATAATTTTAAAAGGTTCACATTTTCACAAAAAATTATCAATCTCATTGTGGATGGGTTAAGAAACTAATTTTGTTGCTCAGCAATTATGTCAACATTTTATCAATAAAAATAATAAAAGAAAATAATTATTAAAAATTTAATCGGATGTTTTGACATTGGTGTTTATTGAAAAAAGGCACAGAATTCTTGAGTAAAAATCTGTGCAAAGAAATTTTGGAAATTATATAAAGAGAAGTTCAAGCGTGAGGCATTCCATGTCATTAATGAAGTATCAAATGCATAAGCATTCGCTTTTTTCATACTTTGGGTTCATTTTCGATTTTGTAGTATTCAATATTAATATAAATTTGTATTATAATTAGACAAATCCCTTGTAAATATTAAACAAGATAGACACTAAAGCTTTAATTCGTCGAACATACCAGACCAAATTTCCTGCCAGGAATTTAACTAAGCAGTTTTAAATAACCAACCATTTTTCACTATTGTGTATGCTGGAATTTTCCGGAAGGACAGTTTAAAAATAATAACCTTCTGTCGCGAGGAATAAGTCTAACATGCTACGCTCGGGTGCACCTCATATAGTATGTGAGATTAACAACTAGATTTCAGTTCAGGGTTATGGGAAGCTTGTCAATCTGAACTTTTCAGTCACCCTAATTTTAGTCGATCCTCATGTACAGAACTAGGAAGATAACAATCTAGCTTACATGAGAGAAGTAGAAAATCGCCGTCACACTCCCAATCGACGTAAAAAAAATTAAGTATTTCATCTTACAAATCGGACATACCGAGTCAAACTGTTTATTATGGCACGCGCCATCTATTCGCAAAAGGAAAGGTTTTGGTCCGGTTTAATCAACCAGCAAAAGCAAACGGAAGGCGCGGAGAACTCCAAATATATAGCAGTGGATTAATGAAACTGAAGAATAATTTTCTATGATAAAAAAAAAATATAAGGAATAACAAAAATAAAAGTAACAGATATAATAATAATAATTCCACCACCTATCTTATATTAATCTATAACCATACGTTAAAAAAAATATCCAAGTAATATACTTAGCCCATGTGAATGATTGCAAATTTGTCTGCTTTTGAGGTTTTTGTCGAATTAAAGACTTACCTGGAAAATAAAAAAGAAACAAAACAAAGAATTAACCAAAGTAAATTATAGAAAATGTTTAACAAATAATTTCTTTAACAGTTTTAATTGAACGGTGAATGAATAAAATGATAAATCGCAAATAAATCTCTTCTCACTTTCATAACATAAACTATGTAAATGTTGTAGATTCATGGAAAAAAATTACATTATAGATTACCAGACATTGGAAATGTTAACGGACGTACTCGTCATGATGATTATTAGAATACTTAATAGTGGATTTCAATCATTATGCAACAAACATATGCATATAATGAAAAATTGATTTTAATGGACAACATTATTGTTAAAGAAAGTTTAGAGTGATCGAAATGGATACCTGTTGGAATGGTTTTTCGCCCAGCATCGGAAATGCTGATGGATCAAATGCATAAATCAAATATCTAAGTTCGGTAGCCATTGAATAATTACAAACTAGGAATTGGCTTTTAAAAGCAAAGCTTAGTTCTTCTAAAACTATATATAGTCTATGGTTGAACACTTAATTCATGAATTACAATTCCAGTTATATATCCCTCATTCGGAAAAATGATACAATTTCAGAATGTTTCCTGATTTTTATTCTAAAATTCATTGACTAGTAAGTTTGATTAAATTAATAATCAGAATGGAATAAAATAACAAAAGGCTTAGTGTAAACCAGGTCTTCTGGATTATAATGGCCTTAACACTTGTAACAATACTTCCTTTATTCACAATTTAAGTAATGTAAAGGGTACATATTTGTTGTTTTCTTTTTAAATGCTCCAGGCACGTAATCGGTGCTTAGCAAAGACAAAATAATAAAATAAGCTCCGTTAGAACCTAACAAGAAGATACATAAAAATGGATCATTTATGTATTAATTCACAAATGCTGCATCCCTTTAATGAAAAACTCTAAAGGCCATCAACTTCGTCCCAAAACAAAGAATCTCAAAGCCAACGCAGTATCACCTTCAGCAGTCTGGAAATCTCAGGTTTTTTCTGAAATAATCCCTTAATCTCAGAAGTGTGAAACAATTGTTTTTCGCGACCATATGAGGATTACGCTGAAAGTAAGGGGCGATATGACCGCCTTTTCCCACCAAATCCATGATACGCCCATTTCACTGAACCTAGGGGTGACGATAAGCTACCGTCTTTTCCACGTATCCCATA
Organism: Hermetia illucens; assembly: GCF_905115235.1. Lineage (NCBI taxonomy): Eukaryota > Metazoa > Arthropoda > Insecta > Diptera > Stratiomyidae > Hermetia > Hermetia illucens. The sequence continues at coordinate 128,262,255 of NC_051850.1, read as the reverse complement.
TTTCGAAAATTCTGCAAATCCCTGTATCTCGTCCTGAAATACAGGAATCCAACGTCCCAGATGTAAGGTGCTCTGTTACAAAAAGGTTATCAGTTCTTTCCTAATTTTTGGCTTCATCTTCTGATCTGATATTTCCCCGTCCTAAATAGAAAGTCTCCGCCTGCGAGAATCTTTCATCCTCTCCTCCTTCAGTGCCTTAAGATCTACAAGAACGAATTCCAAATACATTTCATCATTTGATATGATAACAATTTCCGGATTCATGATAAGCCTGAAAGTAGTAGCAACGAGGATGCCGGAAAAATCTAACTCGGGAATAAGTTCGAGTATGACAATAACAGTCGTGAACTATGCTCAGGGATTGCTAGATTTTAATCCTGTTGAGTCCGAAATTTGGTTTAAAATACTCATACAACCACTTGCGCGAACAACTAATAAAGCGGTTTTTGCACCAGTACGGAGGAAAAAGGAAACACTCATGGAGAGCACCCACTGCAGAGTCTCTGGGACACAGTAATTCGAGAGCCACTGGTGGGAAGCCTGGGAGTGGCATGCCCACCATTTGTTCATTTCCTTCAACATATTAACATCCTCGTCTAAAGCGACAGAGACACGGATTATATTTTTTTTTCCTTCCATTTTCATTGAGACTATGCTTCAGTTTCATTATCCCCACACTGAATGCTCTGCAAGTGATAACATGACAGTAGCGAGACAGACCACATGGGGAACACAGTCATTCATGACGACTGGGATTTGAGCACAGGACAACGAGAGTGAGAGGTTAATGCTCTACTCTCTCAACCATTGTTCTAAATTGGTGGTCAAGTAGAAAACTCTAAGTTTGTAGAGACAAGACAGTGACTTTTGGCATTTATTTCTTTAGAGAGCCCTTGGCTCTAGATAAACATACTTTGATGCTACTTTTTATGGGTATTATAAGGGGTTCGAATATGATCAATAGCCCACATGAAATGGGTGATATAGTGATATCGTTAGAATATTATACAGTATTTTCCGGTTCGTTTGGGAAGGGAATGCAGGGCCAAGGAGCTCTCCCACCCTGTAACTCCGCTTGCGCATCGCAATGACGATTGGTCTACCAATAAGTTTAATAATGATACGAATATAGGAACTTTTCGTCCCCGCGTAACTTTTTAAAGAATAGTGATGGCTACGGGTTTTTGGTGGAGGTAGAAAAGGGTTTTTTGTGGAATTGGCAACTTAAATTTTACTACGATGATACCAAAATCCTCCCCGGTTTTTCAATGGCGTTTGAGAGTGATATCTCTCTGCATCTCCCTTCATATCCTACTTTCCCTCTGCGAGAACGTAGTTAGATATTATTACATGAACATAACACCACTAAGAGGTACCGCGATTTTTTAAGGGGAGTGACTTCAGTAATTCTTTCACTCGATTAGAAAGGAGGGAATCTTCTCTTCCTTCTTCAAATCTCCCCCATCCTCGGCTTCTCATGGCATAGGAAAATTGAAACTTTGCGATGCTGATGGGAGGAAAACTCCACTCTGAAGGGCCGTAATTTTACGTAGGAGCCACTGCCACGAGTTTTCATCGGGATAGAAAAGTGGGTGATCTCTCCCATTCCCCATCAATCCACCCCGTTCACAGATAGGGTTGTTTAACATTTACGGGATTTATATTATTCTACCAAATTCCAATTTTTATATAACTTAACAGTAATTTATTAATAGCTATTATTTAATGCACTTGAAGCTCATATTGATGCTTTCCTGCTCATTAGCTACATTTACAAAAATGGATACGTCTAAATTTCAGACTTCGTTGGAAATTTCCGTATCAAGAATGTGTAACACTCTCGACTCATTTAATGATTCATAAAAGGTCCGAATGGTGAGCTAAAGTGTAAAACTTATTTACCAACTTTCTTTTGAACGTAAAAAGGTTTACAGATCGCAGGAATAATTTGTGTTTGCAAATTTCTGTATGAGTGTGTCTGGGTATTCCCTTTATTTAAACTGTTATATGGAAGCTGGAAAAGTAGGCACTCCAAAACTGAATCTGGTTGAAATGCGGAAGTTTAGCCTATTTGAAACCCAATACGATTGGATCTAGTGAAGCAGAGCCCGGTAGTAACTGGTACTATGATATACAGTTCAGAAAATGTTGTGTTGATCATTCAAAATAAAATATGTATTCCGAAATAGTTAAGAAGGTGATTTAGTTTCATTAGTGGAACTTTCTTCTTTTTCGAATCATTTGCATAATATGTCGTCAGAGACATTATTAAGAAAATCAATATGATGATGAAAATCTAAGACTTTGTGCCTGATTCTCATTACTTTCAGAAATTTCAAGGAAAAAGTAACATAGCCAAATGTTAATGAATAGGGTTCGAATCAGAAGATTAGATCAAATCAACACAATCGGTCGATCCTAAAAACTTCCCTCCGCGCACCTCTTTTTCATAGACCCCTCGTCTTGAAAGCTCACTTCCAACCCAGTTACCAGCTCCAACTTTAACCATTTCCCATTACTCTATCTTGAAGCGTTCAGATTTGGTGTACTCGTACAAGTCGTCAGGTAAGCACAAGAGACCGTGGAATTATTGCTTCTTCTTCCTACATCTTGCGACCATTTCACTTTTTCTTTCACTTGAACAAGCTCGATCACGATCCAAGTCTTCGGCTATAACCATGCTTTTACCATCTCTTCAGCGTGATACAAGAAGACGGTAAAGTTGGTTTTACATACCACTAAATTCGCATAGTCACTTGGTATATAGGCACTTGGAGAAAAGATGGAAGAGAGAAGTAGTAGGTAGGCGATAGATATGGATCTATATACATATATACAAAATCGGTGGGTCTGTCTGTTTTTTATATGATCTAGAGTTACCTGAAGACCTGAAATGAAATCGAAAGCATTTTACTATCCAGTCGTCTTGTCTTATGTATTTCCGTCTTTTCGTGCTGTCTTTTGCAATCTTATAGTTTCCACGATAAGTCTGTTCCAATCACGGTGGTTACTTTATTCTTTACACTTCGCTTGTTGTATGTTTCACTTTCATCATGAAAGTAGGTAATGAGTAAATGAGGAACTGAAAATAGACGGCGCTTGAAGCGTGATTTACGGCATGTATTTCCCATTTTATCACTTTTATTTCATTCTATTCTACAACATATATGTAAATTCCATAGAAAATATGTAAAAAAGACACCATAAAATTGGTTATCGAAAAAATCAAATATCTATGAAACGCATGCAAAAAGATATTGTGGAATACAATAGCCAAACGGTAGCTTATATTTTCGATTACTTTTATCGACTTGAAAATGGATAATTAGAGCTCCTAGAATTAGAGCACCAATGGTGCTGCAATACTTCAAATGACTACATAAAAAGTAGTTTCTCAAAAGTGTTGGATTTACTCTACTGCTTACGCCGATTTATTTGACTATGCTTCCACCTAATATACTGAGCATCCCTAATCCTGGTAATAATATAGGTATCGATGGCATTGAATTGCCAGGTTTAAAAAATTCAAAATCGTTAATACGAAGCTTCTGCTTGTTGCAGAAATTCATATGTATATAGACATCGCAAATATTACTTCGCGTCTGCCTATCGGGTATATAGTATAATAAAATACAATTTCCCATTCAATTATCACCTAATTTTTCCTATATGGATGATGACAACTGCTAAAGAACTCTTCCCTTTTTCAATCTGAAACTATTTGGAGCATCTTTTCTCCACTTTCTCTTTTCGGCAAATGAAGTGTGTCGGCTTTTTTTTCACTTTGTGGAAAGAACTGAACCTGAAGATCTAAGTATATAAGTGAGTTTTCGTCATTCCGCGTATGAAAGTATAATAAAAATGTGGCACAAATAAATTCGGGATGCAAATCAAATTCAAACAAAAAGTATACAAGTGAAAGAAAATTCCTTGAAGGAAAGCTAAGGATCAGTATTCATTCATAGCTACGATGCTGTATTCCGTATAGAAATACTATTTCGGTTTCGTTTTAGGCCCTTGAGTGAATGAAAATCAGAACATTATGTTCGTTATTTATTATTACTCACACACGAAACTCATAAAATTTTCTGAATATCATAATAATCCATAACCATTAGCATATAATACACATTTTCCTTGTTTATTTAATATACCTTATCAATTCACACTTGCTCTAATAGAGCAAACTTTCAATTTCATTTCAGAGACTCGAGAAAAGATTTCATTTTCATTTCCGGAACCTGATACAGTGTGCGATGGTTTTTTTGGCATGAACCAAGGCAGATAATATCTATTAATTTTGTATGAAAAAGTGAAATGTCCAAGTGTGGCAACTTCAGAAGTTGAGACCAACATTTCTTTTGGCTAACGTATTTCAATTTGGGGCATCGTCAGTTATTGAGGAATGAAGAAGATGGATTTTCCTATTTGGACCGTGAAAATATCTTCTATGATTTATACCCTTCATTGTGGTCATATGCGATTTAGAGAGAAATAGCTTATAACAGCGAAATAAGATGTTATTGACTTGAGCCAATAATTTTTTCAAAGTAATTTATGGATAATTAAAAAACTGCAGTTGATAATTACTACTATCAAGAGTGGAATGTAAGTCTTATCTGAGATATTGTTGATAATAAACTCATTAGATCATGGAATAACTATTAGTTTACCGGACTTAGTTATTTTTAATTTCGTATTGAGAAAACATGACATTGCTAAAAATATTTTGAATTTATTGCTAATATAATTTCTGAAATAATATTATGAATTAAAAAAAAAGTAAATATCTAAACGATTTTCAATTAGCGACTTATTTTCAGGTAACTAACTTTAGAAATTGATTGAAATTAATCAGAAAGAGTTTACATATTATTTCGTCATCTTGCATACATATTATTTTAAATTTAAATATATAAAGTAGAAAACGTTGCCTTTTTGATGTTTTTATACCCTTGCAAATAATTGATCTACACTTTAGGGGATCAACAAGTGTGTTTGCCCAAAAAAATGTAGCATTTGGAATTTGTTTTTATTTGGATAAATAATGTACACATGGTGAAATTTTGGAAAGAAAATATTCGACACCCAGCAAAAATTTCGTTAAACTACAATTTGCTAATTGTGAAAAAAAGAAACAAAAATAAAATTTAACAAAATGGCGGTTTCAAGAAATTAATTTTGCTCAAAAATTATTTTAATTTAATTATTTATTTAATTTTATTTTATTAATTGGTTTTTGGCAGAACAAAAAAAAAAACACTTTTCATCCGGTAACAAAACTAGAGGGCCATTGTATGGACACATATATACCAAATACGCTGAAAAAATCGAAGCTACTACGACAATGTGTTATTGAATTAGAAATGCAGGAAATTTGTAAAATTTAGTTTTGCGAAAAACCCGTTTAAAGATAAAAGTTGTGGATAAATATGATATACAAGATAATATAAACAATAAGCGAAGAATTACTCGCATTATTACCATAGGGTTTTGTACCATTCTAGTCGTTATTTATAATCTTTCTTCTAATATATGAGCGACGCATCTACGATAATCCCTTAAATTTATTACAAATTTTCGCATAAAATACGACTTACAGTACATTTTGACATATTTACGACAATGGGCTCACGGATATCATACGCAACTTTGGGCTTACATACCGAGCATGGTTGCCTCTCACACAGTCGGTTAGCTACATCTTCAGCCTCAGGTAATGTTTGACAATACGAAAAATGAATTAATCGTTCACAGACAACGGTGTTTTTTCGGTTTGCTTCGCACTCTGTCTGCACTCACGAAGTGCCAATATTATAATAATAATAATAATAATCGTTAGTGCAACAATCCAATTTGGATCCGGGTCTTAGAGTGTTAGAGCACTTCATTCAAGACCGTAACGGTACACTACAGTACAGTAGGAGGCAATGTGGTCAGCATTGCGCCCGCCCGAGATTATTACCCTGATTAGAATCAAATGCTCCATTCACAGCTAAGTCGACTGGTATCCGACGTCAAGTCACGATACAAATCCCACTGCCGCCAGCGAGGTTTGAACTGCGGCCTTCCGTATAACAACCCAGTGCTCTAACCACTGAGCTATTCGGACACATAGTGCCAATATTACGAAGCTTTTATCATGCATATTAAACATCGAGGTTCCACTATTAACGTTCTACTCACTCCATTAAATTCAATTTTTTTTTTTTTCAAGAAAAAATACCAAACTTTTTTCAAAAAATTTACTATATTACTGCATTTTTGATTATGAGGAAAAATCCAAATATGTTGTCACCTTCACTTGTTTTTCCACTACCTAAAGTAGAACGTTAAAACAGAATTACCAGTCACTTCATTCTGTCGAAAGGTATATTTTAAGCTGATCGATTTTTCAATATTCTTATGCTTTTTGTGGTTTTTCCCGGAAAAATTAGGAAGTTGAGCTTAGAATAGTTATTTGTGTGATTTTCAGTGTGTTTAATATTACAGCTCAGTAAAAACAACATTACAGGTCAGTAAAAACATAAAAACATTCTACTTTCCAAATACACCTCAGTTTTTTATTAACGGCAAACAACAAGAAACGAGTAAAAAGGGAGATTTTAAGGTGAAGCAGAAGATGGAAATTGTGTCTCTTTTGAAAGAGGGAAGGTCCAGTAGTGTAGCGATTACCTTAAATGTCGGTATATCTAAATCATCAGTGTCCGAAATATACAGGAAATTCGATATTGCTTGTGATAAAGCTGAAAGAACAGACAGAGTCCTCGAAAAACTGCAACGGAAAACGTTTGTCTAAGGCCTGTACGGTAAAAAAAATTTACCAGCAGTAATGATTTGTAGCTGCATTCCTCAAGAAGGACCTGATGCAACACAATTTATTGAATACACAATGCTATTTGGGCAGTATATTAACGTTATTCAAAGGGTCATTGTATCATGTATTAAGAATTTGCAGCTGCTGCGTACAGAATATGCTTTCGTGCAGGATATCGCGCCTTGCCATATATCCATAACTAGTATGAATTATCTAAATTCACTGTGAATCTACTGGCTTTATCCGGCAATTCTCCAGATTTTTTATCTGGTTGTTGGTTGGACTTGGTTGGACTTTTCTGAAATCTAAGGTTTATAAGCGGTGAAACACTACTCATTTCAAAGAAAACATTAAGGATATATGCTATAGTGACGTTAATTTAAAAACAATAATTAGAAATTGTATTCGGAGTATATTTGATCGCATGAGGGAAACAAAACGGGAAACCGCCGATATAAAAGGTTCTGTGTATTTCTTTTATAAAGGGATTTGAGTGCGCAATTGTCCACATATCCACATTCAATCTTGAATTTGCAAAGAAGCGACAACTTTGACCTATTGTAACCTTGTTAGTAATAGTACGATTTCCACCAAATTCCGCATTTCGGAGCCTAGGCACCATATAATGATTTTTTTTTTCAAGTTTGTCAGTTGGGTAATTTCTAAGGATCTCTTAAAGGAATGATTACTTTCGACCTCCCGCACTCCCCCTTTCCAATAAATGTCGAAACTAAGCCCGGCTTCGGAAAGTACTAATCTTTCATTTGATACCCCATATGACTCTATTTGATGAGAAAAAATGAACACCCCCTTTTGCTTGTATGGGGACGCCTCCTTAAATTCGATGTAGAATTATGTATGGATACGTGAGCGTTCACAGTTCCCACCATTCCACAATATTACGCACATATGTCACTCAAATAATAATTTGACTATAATAGAGGTCGATAAATAGAAACAAAAGCAATAAATATGCTAGATTTCAAATTATCGATTTATGTAATCTACCGCAGTAAAATTTTGTTGAACATAACCTACGCGACGACCGATTATTTTTCAAGCAAATAGAGTAAATCCAAATAATGAAAATTTGACAAAAAGTACAGCTTTCGAAACTAAGAAAAAAAAAATATACCTTGTATTATATTCTATTCCATCTAATTTGGGTCCAATCAAAGTTCCACTTAAGATAAAGAAAAAAGCATTGGCTTCAATTTACTCAAACTCACTGAAAAAAAGAACAAACGGTCCTCGAAATATTGGTATATGAGAAATAAAAATTATTATTCGGAACTTCAGGAAAAATTAGTCTTTTCTTTTTGGTTTTTTTTTTCACTGTCCGAATAGCTCAGTGGTTAGAGCACTGGGTTGTCATACGGAAGGCCGCGGTTCAAATCTCGCTGGTGGCAGTGGAATTTGTATCGTGACTTGACGTCAAATACCAGTCGACTCAGCTGTGAATGAGTACCTGAGTCAAATCAGGGTAATAATCTCGGGCGAGCGCAATGCTGACCACATTGTCTCCTCCTACACTGTAGTGTACCGTTACAGTCTTGAATGAAGTGCTCTAACACCCTTCAAGGCCCTGATCCAATATGGATTGTTGCGCCAACGATTATTATTATTATTAAAAACAAGCTGAATAAAACGACATACACAACAGTAGAATTCAATTTACCATCCAAACGCAACACTTTCGTATTGAATTTCAAACTAAAATTCTTTCAAACACTTTATTCATTTTTGTTTGGAATGTGAAGGATACAATAGATGTTGCACTGGAGCAAATGGAGAGCAGCTTACTCTCACGTTTTTTGGTCCACGAACCCCTCGTTTGGGGCATAGCACTCAAATATTCAAAAAGAAAGACCAGCGGTTTCGTCCAGGGCAGAGGCAACTCATCAGACGCTGTTTCGTGTCTGCTCTGACAGCGTGGCCAAAAATGGTAATAGGTGGAAAACACACATTTATATAATTATATAAAATAGGACAACGGTGTGAATTATATAGAGGAGCAGAATAAACGATAGTCCACTTGCAAAACCACTTAAAAACTCAGAAGTCGCCACTGTCTCCATGTGTCATGTAATTGTGAGTCCAAGTATATTAGGAGCTCATAAGCCATGCCTTATGCTATCTAAAGTTCAAAGAAGTGTTAGGAAAGGTTACAATTCATCGTTGCATTTTATTTCGCATTTATTTCATATTCACTATAAATATTTAATAACAGGGATGTGACGAAAATCAAAATTACAGGAAAAATTTGCACAGGGCACACGCGCGTGACCTACAGTTTGCTGCATTCCACGAGGATTGTCGTAGAATGACATCACACCGTCCCCACTAATGGCGATTATTATTTAAGCCAGTTGGTTTTTGCTTTGATCGGTTCAGAATCACGCTTCCATATTCAAATCAAATCATCCTGAATACACGCGCGGGAAATATGTGGGCAAAGTGTTCAACCATAAAAATCCTACCTAAGGTTATGACTTTTGCAGCATTTTATTTTAATAGCTTTATTTAAAACTGGTGAAAATTTATGATTTCCGACAATTACATGGCTACTGCTTTTAATTTCTTTTTTCTTCGATTGATTGTAGTACCCTAAAAACAATTATAACAATTTTTTTCTAGAGAATTACAAAAAAAACAAAAGCTGCGCATATTAAGCATTTTATCAAAGAATTTTTTTCAAGCTTTTATTTGTTTAAGCAATCTTTGAATGTGCTGATAAATGTACTTTATATCCACGTAAAATTTGTAGCTATATATATCCATTTTGTCTCTGAAAAAATTGTCGTTTTTCAAAAATATCATGACCTTAAAAGGGAAGGTCTTAGAAATACTGCGTTATTTTCTTAGGTTACACTGACTTGAATGAAAATACCATTCTGAGTAGCCAATAAAGGAGAGCTACACCAAGAGCCAAAAAGTTTGGCAAAATTGAACGTGCAGGTACGCCCACAAATATTGAAGGTCCACTGAAGTATTCCATCGACGTGCGCCCGCTCGTACCTTTGCTTGCCAGACTCGGGAATGTGAAAGGGTTTCTTCCACCTCGACCGTGCACGTAGAGCCGTAAAGGTCCGGACATGAATTCCGCGATCGGGTGGAAAGATCCACCTTGACACCGTCAGGGGAATCAGTCAATATTATATGCCATAAAGAGAAAAAACCAACTTAAGAAAATTTCCCTGATTGTCAACTTTACAAAATAATTTGGTTTTTGGATCAATGGAAAATGAAAAAATTCAAAATAAATGCAAAAAACTGTTCGTCCGAAATATTGTGGCCCGCTAGCTACAACTTTTTGTCATCTCTCTGGCAATACATGAACAACGCAAATATAAAATGGCACAGCTTTGAGCCGAAACCATTCATCCAACTAATTTCGCACTTCTTCAAAATGAGTCAAGGGTGAAAGTTAAGTTCACTTTCCGTGTGTTACAACCATATAGCAACACAGAAACAACCCTAGCACAGACCAGTCTCATCTTGATCTTGGTGTTAAGATAACTGCATTTCCAGATATTAGACAAGACAGCGCAAGCGTAGCGGTAGAAACCAAGCTTCAATTGATCGACGCCCTTGACGCTCTGTCTATTAATGTAGATAGAGAGAGTGCAATGACCTTGTTTTTGTTGGTGCTTATCTTCAGTCCAACTCTGTTTGGCTCTCTTTGCAAATCCAGAGCCATTTGGCCAAGGTCCATGACCCAGTGAGAGAGCAAACAGGTATCATCAGCGTAGTCAAGATGTTTGACGAATGATGTCATAGTCCATTGAATTCCTCCACGTCCTCCGAACAAGGCAATATGAAAAACATCCCCGATAACAAGAAAAAATCATTTCAGTGACAGGATGCAACCCGCAAGACTCTCAAAATCCTGCGAAATTTTACCTCGGTACAGCACGTGACATTTTACGCTATCATATGTCGCTGTCATGTGTACGGATAGCTCAGTGGTTAGAGCACTGGGTTGTCATCCTGCTCTCCGTCCATCAAGCTTTCGAGATGGTTTTTAATGCGTTCCATAATTTTAGATATTATCTTTGTGACGGCAGGGAGAACGCAGTTACCCCTTCAATTATTACACTCAAAACGAGTCGCGGGTTTTTTGGGATAATCTGTACGAGTGGAAGCAGCAAATCTGCAGTAGTCGCGAGTGCGGCGATATATAACTCCATGGAGAGATCGTCAAGCTAGCGGCTTTACTCCCTTTGAGTGCATTGATGTCCGAAATGATTCCTCTTCTGCTTGGAAGAACAATTCTTATCCGCATCTTCAGCCAAATAAAAAACTTCGTCGGATGTCACACGATTAAAAACACTGGTAAGGTGTTTTTTTTCCACATCTTTAATTGTTCATCGTCGTGGATGAAAAGTCGACCGTTGGTATGCTTTAGGAGCCAACGAAAAATTTGCGACCACATACAAGCTTTTGCGTGATGCGGTATACAATCCTGAAATCATTGCGATCTGCGACATCTCCCACTTCCCTGACCAACGCAATAGCCAATTCTCTCTGGCAAGAGGAAGAGGAGAACTCCTCCAGAGTCCCACCATCTTACTTTTCGTAGACCGAGAATATCCAGCTTACTTCGTTGGAATTCCCATTCAAGTTTGAGAAAACGAGCATTCTGAGGACCCTCGCCACCGTTATCGACGAGCGTGTGCACATTCCAGAAGCCAATCGAAGTTCGTTTTCGATAGCCAAAGGTCTTTGCCGTGAGGTCAGTCCCTATTCGAGGCGTTGTTTATGTTTCAGTGGCAATAAAGTTTCGAAATTTGCAGGTTGCTAGCCCACAAATCTTTTCGTAGGTAGTCTTCGGTGTTCGTTCGTCGTATGCTTCCTCAAGCGAACGAGATGCGTCAGCTGCATCTTTTCAAGTTAAAAGGGAAAAACAGAGCTTCTCGCAAATGCCGTTTATTTAACACAAAACTGAACATCTTTCGATATTTAAAAAAAATGTTTGCGTTCCGGCTTGTTGGTATTATGATAGTTTTCTGTTGACAGATGTCCCAGCATTAAAAAACAACTTTAGACATTCAAAATTGACTAAATTTGATGCTAGTTCCATTTATGTATGAAACCCGGGAGCTTGGTTACGTGAGATAGTTTGTCCCATTCTTGACGGAGCGATGTTTGAGTTGGTTGAGCGTCAACCTTTCGATGTGGTTGCCCGTCCTTCTGATGTAGGCGTCTCACTTGCATACCATCAAGTGTGACGATAATGATAGTGAAGTATGATCTCATTCCAAATCGAAATCATTAAAAAAATAAGAAAGAATCTGTGTGGATGCCCTATACAACACAAAAGGGTAAAGGGGAAACATACCCTTTCCCCACGTCATGAGCAACAACAATGAAAACATAATTACTCTTCCCAAAATAGCTACGAAGCCCCTCCATTTAGCATAACTTTGATTATATTTCAGGAAATTCCCACACATTTGCTCACATTACAATTTCCTGCAAAACAAAATGGTATCGACTGCTCATACTTAAAATCGAATAAACAAACAATTCAAAATTAAAACCTGTGGCAAATTATCTCGAATTACTTGCAACACGTGAATGAAAGTGCATGTTTCTTCTACAATATCCTTCCATGAAAGTTGCACTTGATTTAACTCATTTCCATAACATTCAAATAACATGAAATTGGTAACGTGCAAAGCACAGGGCATCTGCTGCCCGATAAAATGTATAGTTGTGGGTAACGTGATATACACATTCCGTCAATTTTGTAGAATTTTTCTGTAAGTAATTGTTCACTCCTAATTTTACCATTATTCTACTAAGACTGAAAATCGACTCCCCTTGTTTCTCTATCTGATCCCCAATCTAATACTTCTATTTCATTAGAAGTTTCGCAGCATTTCAATCTGTGAGTCAGTTGTCACGTGTTCAGGATTGTGATTGAGAGACGATATTGTAGTCAGCTGCCCGAACACATGTATTTCAATAAATAAAAGTGTAATTCATTTTCGTCGAGGCTGTTTTTTCCGTTCTTTTCCAGCCAGAAACGTGTAGGCTTTATTTAGCCACAAGCACTGTAGATATGTCGTTATATAGAAATTAATTTTACTTTCTAATTTGATGGTGAGCATGGCGTTTCTTTGCCTAAACACGAGAAAACCATGACAAAAGATTATATTCTAAAGTGAGTGATGTACACTAATTGATATTAGTTTCTTTACTATTAGCAGAACAACTCTCAGGGGGAATTTCTAATTTACTGCAGCCGCAAAATTTTATTTCTCATTATTCACTGCCCAAGTGAATTGCATGATATCATTTTCTTAAATCATAAAGGAAAACCATATGCCATATGAGGTTTTTTTGTGGACATTTAGGACAGTTTCCCGAGGGAAAAATCAAATATATGTTGGGATTGTTAATTTATTGGAAAATGATTTACTGCTAGTGGTTTGGTTGAGTAGATACTGAGTGACTAGACGGCAAAAACCTAGACCAGGTTAAATGTTATAAAAGCAACGTCGTTTGATTAAGGGCTGCATGTTCAACAGGATTGGTTTTCGGTCCCCAAAAGGTTACTTCGAAACGAGGAAAGGAAAATGTATATTAATAATCAATTCAATGTAAATAAATATATATTTTTCGACGTAATTATTTCCATATTAGCGTGTCAATGTTCAGCAACTTTTGCAACAGATACACAAGTTTCTCTTTTTTAAGCTAATTGTTTTCAAGAATTAAACTGTCTCAAGTTCGACAAAGCAAGAGACCGTCGACTGTCCAAAACAATTCACTAATATCGTAATATTGATTACGCCCTTCAAAGTCTACCTACTCAAGCACCGTCACTTAATTCCATAAGACTGTTACCACGCTTATTTTTCACCGGTTTCAACCCGGAACAAATATTTCTAGCTTAACCAGTTTTATACTGACGAAGGTACGCCCATCCCAAGCAAAATGTCCCAAAAACCTCTACAGAAATTCATCAATTTTCCCCAAGTAAAAACCCAAGATTGTTTTCTTCTATTTTGTAATTAAACTTGGGAATAATTACTTGCTTCAAGTACCTTAGTCCACTGTTCTGTCTAACACTAGACTTGGGCGCATTGCATTGCGTAAACGTTGAAATCTTCGTTCGAAACCCAGAAACTTTTATTCGAACCGATTATTTTAACGGAAAAAATAACATACAAGAAACACTTTCGCTTTCTAAATCTTTTACTTCAGTTTCAACTCAACACCCATTCTCACTTTAGCAGCCATTTGAATATGAAAAGTGAAGAGAGGAAAAACATAAGCAATTTAAAAGCAAACAATATAATACCCAAAAAAAGCTAAATAACGTACATATGTATCACGGATGCAAGCTAGTGTTTTCCAATGATCATAGATCGATTGAGACTTTTTCCATTTTTCGGTAAATTGTTTCGATTTGAATTCATCAAAAGCAGCCAAAAAAAGAATACGGAAAATGAAAAACATAAATACAAAAGTCAAGAGCCTCGTTCGACCCAAAACTTTCACCGGCAACAAAAATTTACTAATAGTAATCGATTCAAACTAAGCGGAACAAAAATTGAGATGAAATTTTTAATAGTAACAAATTTAATGTTCCTCAATGCATGAGTAAAAATTACGCTTTTAAGATGATAATACTGCGACGAGTAACCCAGCTTTACATTGGCAAATGTAAAATGTGGGGTGTAACGATGAAAATTCCAACGTGAAAATTGCATTAACTTCCGGACAATGACAAGTCAAAAATTGAAGTACATTAACCTTTGTTAACCGAGGTAGATATTTTGCAATCAATTTGGCGGATTGAGGGTTCCTGCAGAGAGGATTCGTGTTTTTGGGAATTTTTAATAAATGCAGACGCTAGTCATGATTGCAGGCGATTAATTTCATTTCGCAATCAGGAATTACAGAGAAATAGAGAATATTAGATAATATAAACTTAAGTTTGGCTGCTAGATGCGGAACACTTCGTAAAAAGAGAAATTCGATAGCATTGTGTTCTAACGTGAGGTGACAAGAGTGTCCTTGATTGATATACTTCGCTACTAACATGTATGTATCTTTTGTTCTTTCTATTGAAATTGAATCATCTTCAATCTTCGCACAATTTTCATTCGATCGGAAAAGCATTGAATTTTAGCTCGAGACGATTTCGAATGCTTTAAACAACAAAGTGTTTAATATGAAAGATAGAGTCTCTTCTAAACAATACAAGTTTATAATGAAAATCAGCCTCAGAATTCCAAACCAGATTAACCTCATCGCAGTACCTTCCAAACGACTCGAAGAATAATATCTGCTTTTTCAGTTTTTGTCGTAAAGTGAACAGTTTCATTTTATTTGTTCTCGTCAAGTTTAAAATAAATTTCTTGAGGAAAAACTTTATTTGCGCAGATGTCATAAAAGGGAGTATTTTGAGGCCTAAATACCATGCGCACGGATGATCTTTTTCAGATTGTTGAATTGGGTAGTTTCTGAGAACGGATCTTTGAATTATCTGATCCATTTCGAACCCCCGCACTTTGCAACCAATGTCAAAACTAATGTATGCTTCGAAAAGTACTAATCGATACCTCTCATTAAATGATCCACATGACTATATTCGGTGGAAAAAAAATAACACCTTTATTTGGTATGTATGGGATGTCGGATTTCTGGGCATTTTTGCATAGCTTCAACGATAAGGGCTTCTAAGACAATTGTCTTTTAACCATCTACAACGGGGCAAATGAGCCACGAATTAAGAAAATTATTTTGAATACTATTTTTTCCGATTAATCATCGACAAACTGAGAAAATTAGTTCCACCTCTTTTTTCCCCACGAAAAACAACTAACGAAAATATAACAAATAAAACGGTTATTTTATGTTAGACTTACATAAAAAAATTGAAAAATACATTCGTTTTTTTTTTAAGAAAAACATTTTTAAAACGTAGAGTATGTTTTTTCAAGCTCCGCTTGAGAGGATATTCTATCAAGGATAGTCCATTTACATTTGTAAACAAACAATAATAGCCTAATTAGATTCAAAAAAATGCATGTGAAAAAGCATTAACTCTTTTTATTATACTAATCTCTGCGTCTTCATCAATTCTCAAGTAATTGTTTTACACTCAAATAGAAGACTAAAATTTTTGAAAATAAATGTTTGCATCTGGCTCCCCAACTACACAGCAAATACTCCCAATAACGCTTAACTTCGCTGATCAGGTTAAGACAAGTTTTTCTTTCAGTGACTTTTCTAGTTCATCTGATTTGGAAGTTTCAATTAATTTTTAATGTAACACAATCTAATATAACATTTGTGTATGTAATTGGTACATATTTTTTCACAACTTATCTTCACAAGGTTCTGAAGTCATTCTGAAGTTTAGTAGCCTAGCCTTCAGAATGGTAGCGTGTTCAGCTTAACGTCTTGCATCGTACTACAGTCAAATTGCAATTGCCTTCACAAATCTAATATTTGCTGCAAATATAGGGAAATGAGCTATTTGCACAATTTTTCACTTTTATTAAGTGGGTGCCATATTTTTCCGTAGTAACTCTGTGTTTACTGATGGCCCAAAAACTACCCTGGAAAAATGAGTGGTTCATGGGAATATTGAAGTCAGGGTAAATTCACAAATAATGGAAAAGTTTTTGACATTTTATCCATTTTTAAAGTTTTCTTGATAACAAAACCTTATTAAAATCAGTTCACTGATTGTCTGAAAGGGGTCGGTCATTTCAAGGAACCATTCTCAGAAACTAGTCAACTGAAAAGCCCTCCTTAAGTTCACCTTAGATCTGCATATAGGTTCTAGTATGAAACATCATACTGAAAAATTGTCTGGAAGTCCTACTATTATTAACAAAGTACGTCGTAAGTAAAAGTTAATTCTTTCACGACAACTCCTTACAAGATAAAATGTCACCAGCATATCGAATTGAATTCGAATATATTCATCATACAAGTATATACACTACGAGTGCATAAATGGAACCTTTTTGTACTCAAATATTGTTACATAAAAATTCAACAAAATGTTTCATAATTGAAACGTCGAGCTTCTGATTTTCGACTTCTATATAATTTTCCTGGACTAATTAAGAAAAAAAAATAATAAATAGCTACTAGGGCGGTAGGACAGCCTGCAAAATGCCCTCTGATATTACAAAAATTACGCCCAATGACCGATTCAGGCACCTACAATAATTATATTTTATGGTAATTCTATTTATCATTGTCGATGATATAACAATATTGTTATAACAATAGCTTAACAGTTTTAGAATGGATGGTCCTAAATGTTCAACAAAAAGGTGACTTATTTAAAATTTTATATTATTTTATTGAATCATAATTATATATTATGCATTATTTTTTTTCAATTCTTAGCTACTTTTACGCTAGAAATTGAACAAAACACATCCCATTATTTCGCAGCTTACAGAAGTGGTTTCTACTAACTTGACACGCATGTGAACATCTACTTTTAAAAACATCTTCAAAGCACCAGTACCACCATTTCTAATTTACTTTTGCACAAAAGAAGAGGTTTTGGAATATTAGTGGATATTACACCGACCGGTTCCAGCTCCGAATATATGCTCCCATATTCGGAGCGAGAACCTTATTTGCTCATCCGACGTGGAGCTTGGTCCACTGAGTTTTTCTGCCAGGATTTTGCATTATGCGGGACAGAAATATAGAGATGAATGTATATTTACGCGACAAAGTTTTATTAACAATCGAGGGGTTAATACCCTATCTATATGATCATCTAAAGGGTTATTTGACAATATCCACTAAAAATTCAACATTTCGAAAGCATCCAAAGTTCGCCCCAGGAGGGGAAAATACTATGACGCCTGTTACACTTCATTTATACTGACAAGATGTCGGTCAGACTGTAGATATACATATATAGTATCTCCCAAAGAAAGTTGATGCATTTATTGCTCACTTCCAAACTGAATACATTATGATTTAAACATCAAATTTTTAGCAAAAGTAATTCGAACTACGAATCAGGAAGAGAAGCGTCCTTAACATCTTTTGCCGCATTTCCTGCTGTTCTAAAAAACACGGATTGAGTTCAATATTCATTTTTACAACAAATATTTTACTGTTAATAATGAGTTTGGCTCTTGGATGAAAATAAGCCTTCGTGCAGAAAACGCGAAATATAGAACTGTGAGAATATCTTCGCTATTTGTATCAATTTAATATTCTTTGATGATGCGGTTGTCTCATTGTTGAAGTATCATTTCAATCCAAAGAAAAGTATTATACTTCTGAAATCAAAAATTCATTTCATAACTGTAAAGCCAAACCACGCAGTATTGACGAGTTCTTTGTGAAAGTGGGAAAACATGCCAGAGAAATGCTTGTTTTTCCCTCAAAAAGAGCCAGGACTGTTTACCTATGTGCCAAATGTGATTTTATCGGTATGTTTAGCTTGCTCGGAACAAATGTGCAATATGTTTAATAATGTTCAAGTTCTTTGAATTAAACACGTGTAAAATTTCTTCGGAAACATATTGAATTCTTACATTTAAAATATTTAAAAGTTGATTATTTTTCAATAATATTTACTTTTTATGTCTAAATATGCGTTTGTTTGGGAATGTATGGACTACATTGTGGAATGATTAGTGAAATGATCTAAATATCAAACACCATTGCCTGAATTTATTTGGTTCAAACAGATACTACCATAACCTAACAACAATTTCGATAAAAATATTGACATTAGTTACTAATTCTTCAACTTGCATCCATAAGCAGCATGCGACTATATGGCGCTGTATGTAAAGATAATCAATTCCTCGTTCTAATCCCAATTCATATCATATGTTAGATGGATGCTTGAACTTTATGGTTGACCTGCCTGTCTAAATCTTTATTTATACAGTTTTGAATGTAGTGTACACAATACATTGATATTTTCTCTAAATCCAGTGAAATAAATTCTGAAAATTTTGTATAGTAATTGATTTAAAATACAATTGCAACCAACCGCTTTATTAAGAGCAAACTCACTTCCAATCATCTTCCCATTTATGGCTATAAGTAGCTAGGATGCTGAGGTATAGAAGATTTTGTGACTTTTTTCTAATAAATTTTGGGTGCAGGTTTGTTTTGCTCTATTAGAGCAAATACAAACACATTCCCAATTAGACTTTCCTGTGTCAGACTGCTCCAGACTCTATGTTTCACTAATGAATTTTGGATAATCAACGAAGAAACGAAGAAGTCGTATGCCTCTTGTGAAATTGAGTACAACATTTTGTGGAGAATGAAGTCATAATTGCTAGCAACACTGGAAACTTTGGTGCGAATACTACTAAAATTCCTTATTTTTCCTGTGGGCCAAAGTTATAATTTACATGTGAATTAACTGCTCCTAAAGCATTATAGACTGTTATATTATGTTATAATATAACTTTTATAATTATGTTATAATATAACAGTCTATAATGATTCAGGAGCAGTTAATTTACATGTAAACTACAACTTTGGGCCACAGAAAAAATAAGGAATTTTATTAGTATTCGCACCAAAGTTTCCAGTGTTGCTAATAATTATGACTTCATTCTCCACAAAATGTTGTACTCAGTTTCACAAGAGGCATACGACTGGTAAAAATCGTACCCTCTGTTTTCTTTCATATATGAGAAGGAAATACACGAAATAGTGGTGAGAACAACATCTGCATAAATTGTCTTTTATCATTGGCGCGAAATAATCTTCAAAAGGTTCCCATTCCAACATATCCTCGAGCTGACTACCAAATTAAGTTAAAAGTTAAAAGAGTCACCAGCACTTGCCAAATTATTTATTTTTCGTCTTTAACCTCGCTTGGGAACGATGTTAATGCAAACTAAAGACGTTGTGGGTGTCCTAAAGGTGCAAAAACATTTAATTAGCAAAATGCAACGGCCCAAGCAGAGCATGGCCAAAGACATCGAAGTGGCCGTACATTGAAAATATCGGCTCTGGAGGATATAATAACATTACGTGGCCAATTCTCCTTCTGAAGTAAATAATCGAATATCTTCAAACTAAAAAGATCTCGAGAGGACAAGAAATTGTTCGAAATAATTCTGCGAGCAACTCACCAACTAGGCAGTGGACAATGGGAAACAAGCTTAACTTGAAAGACCAAAATACTACTTTGTTGTTGTAAATCGGTCGCCAGAGTCTCAAGAGGAAGCTCAAAAAACCAAGACATAAAGACTACAAAAAGATCATGGACGATTACTTCCAGAAAGCATATTCGATAAAAGGCAACCCCGATTCCTTAAAGGGCGGTAGATTATAATACTTACCCCTTTGGCTGCACTCAACATGAACAGGAGGATAGAGAAAAGATCTCAGGAGCCAGAGTCAATGACATTTTTATGACGGAGAAGATATCGTCTTGCCTACGTCAGAAAGATGTTTCATTGAATAAGCATTGGCGAAGAAGACACGAATAGGCAACTTGTATGATGATGAGACAACGATTGGAAAAGTTCTGACGTTTGGTGCTTAGTACTTTTCAATTAGTGCGATATCCGCTCTTTAGCAAAACGATTTGAAAACAAATATTCCGATTTAACTAAGGCAATACGAAGCAATAATAATCGGCGGGTTTGGACTAAGGAGATGGTGCTCGTCGTCATCAGAATTTCTCAGACATTCCAACGGTTCTACAGCACATCTACAGTATTGTGAACTTCGACAAGGGAGCATCTAAACTTGATACTATCCTACAAAAGGCGACGTACTGATGCTAGTAATATCCATTTTTGATCCATCTGGATTTAAGGCGAATTCTATGACTATTGTTCGATTACAAATGAAAACACGGTTTATTTGGATAAAGGAATTTAGACAACTCAAGATAAAACAAGAACGCCCGCCATAAAAGACTCTACACCAGCTATGGAAATATGTTTCGATAAGGATAGTTATATTAGATTCCAAATATGTAGTTTTGAACCAGCTACATACGAAAATGTTACGAGATTTTGAAAGTGCGCCCAACATGGAAACGAATTTCCAAAGCGGCCTCCTCAGACAATAGTACAAATTGCGTGCTGACCATTCGACCATTTTTTGAATTAATAATAATAATATAGTGCTGCATCCTAAAAGAACTATTGTGCCCCTTTACTGGGTACAGTATCCCGCTCAACTATAGTATATCGTTCTCAACCTGGCATCTGGTATTAAGAGGGGAGAATCCCAGGTGCCTGAATCTACCTTTCTACAAGTGCTGGATACTGTCCGAGAACATGTGTGGAGGTTTCACTACTCTCCTCACAGAATCTACAGATAGTGTCCGTAGATATGCCTAGCTTCCACAAGTGATAGTTTAGCCTGCAGTGGCTAGTGAGTATTTCCACTATGATCCGGAGGCTCTTTTTGATGAGGTTGAAACAATCTTTCTTTTTTGAGGTATCTTGTCACCCAGATGATACCAAACCCCTTTTTGACCGGAAATTCTTGAATGTGTGATTCACCTGATTTTCTTCTGCAGTGCTGAAACGTACCTTTGGAACAGGTGGAGCAAATATTACCAGCATTGCTTCAAACGAAAATGAATTTAGAGGCAACTACATAGCTGGAAGATGTTGAGCAACAAGCATACACTTCGCAACAATTCAAGAAGACACGAATACTGAATGTAAAAACAACAAAAGGAGTTTACAAATGAGCATCAGTGGAGCTTTATCTACCTGATTTATGTTATGATGACTCAAGCGACATCAATATCGGAGCGGGAGATGCTACCTTAAAGTAAAGGCCGATCCTGACGACTTGTGCCAAAGGCTGACTCGTGTACACATATTCGGCCGAATACATCGAATTCTTTCACTTTATTTGGAAACCAGAAGCTGGATCCTTCAGAAAGATTTAGTGTACTTCTTATATAAAAATATTTGAGTGGATGGAGTTCCATTTGTATTTAGTTCGTACCGTATACCATTATGTCAGACTATTCAATATTGCGTGATACTGACATTAAAAGTCCTGAATTGCAGTGAATTTGCAGAGAAGCGAGGACTTTGACCTATTATAACTTTGTATGGCATAGTGTGATTTCCATCAAAGTTAGTAAGATTGTATGATGGAATTAAGAGGGTTTGCATCCAATTACTGAATATGATAGTAATATACTCTTACTAACTTTATTTCAAGGAGTTCGGAGCCACCAATTTGCGGGTTGGCTAGCTTTGCAACTCAAGGAACAAGAGGAGTTGGCTAGTCTCCAGCTATTTTGCCATTCCTCTGGGTGGTAAAATTGGTCCCGGTAAGCTTGAGAAGTTCCCAAATCACTGTCTAGCATATCAAGCCGTCTGCTATTTTGATTATCGGCCGCTTTTAATTATCATTTTTAAGTGCTCATTTTCTTGGATAAAAATATGAAAAGTAGTAAATTAATTGTTTTAGTGCCGCCTTCGTATTCAGTTGTTGCCTTACAGTTTATTTGTTGCACTATTTTGTGTTTGCAGAAACATTTCGTTAGTGTCTGTCATGTTATGACGCATTATGAAGACAGCTTGGGTTTTACCGCAGTTAATTAATATCTTTGGTGACTTAAAGTGTATACTCAAGTATTGTATTTGTTGTTCCCCATACAAAATGAATATTCCGGTATGTCTAACGATCAAGATAATTAGAAAAGTAGAAGAGTGACGCTGTTTCTTTTACTATTAAGATACCTATTTTCGCAACTACTGCCTGCTCAGCATGGATCAAGAAAATATGTTGTTCCCAAAACATCGGTATTTGTAAAAAACTAGATATCTTATCTTTTGCAACTGTCTTATCAATATCAAAAACCACGTCACTATGTTGTTTTTCTGAATGCTCCGTATACATTGTCAATGACTAGTTTTGTTTGCAGAGTACTGTCTAATAGGCAAGCATTGCCGGCATTAGGGAAGTGTTTACGTTGTGACTTAAAAGAGTTTCAATGTCAGCTACAAGGGTGAATGTAGTAGTTCTGACATTGGAGATCCCTGCAGGATTCCTTCTCCGATTGATCGGACTCTGGGAAGATGCTTGTCTTGTTTCAGAGGATCCGGTTTTGTTGATTATTAAAAGGGTTCTGTTGTATTTGTAAAATTTAGCACAAGCTTGCATTGATGATTTTTGTGGTAGTGCCGGACATATTCCTTGGAGCCAAACAACCATTGCTTATTTTGTGGAACTCGGTTTCTACCGATTAATGCCAGTTAACAAAAAGGAATGCTTCGCTTGTTTTGTTGATGTTGCTATCTCAATAATCGCAATATTGAGCGGAAATACGTGAAGAAGAAAATGAACTATGAGCCACTGTCTCGAGAGATCAACGAAAATTGGCATCTTGAGAGAGTGATTGTAGTTTCCACAATGTTGTCACATACTGGTATTGTACCTAAATCCCTCACGGCTTCCCTAGATGTCCTGCGAATATTACACAGACTCTGTCTGTTACACAGTGGGAGTGCTCGGCGGTTTTTCCTCCCAAAAAGCTGCAACCTTCCAACACCACCAAAGATCGTGTGCTGCCTACCTACTTAGGTGGGCTTGTCCCAGCTACTGTTAGCCGAAATTGTAACAACTTGAAAATAGGTTATTAAAAATCAACGAAATAGAAACCACACTCCATAAAGGTAAGAACCGATAACAAGGATATCAGAGCTTCACTTATTGGCGACTTAGCATAAGAGGATTATCAGGAGATTCATATATGCGGCTCTGATTCCGAGAAATGTGTTTGGTTTTAAGAAAACACTTCCCCCCAATCGCCAGGGCACAACAGACAAAAGACAAGCAAACAATTTTTGAGATTCTTAAAATGGACTTTTATGAAAATTAAATTAGAGCCAATAAAAATAAAATATTTTTATTTGAATATTTGTTATAAAAGAAAATTAGATGCTCAATACAGACCTGAATGATTGCCGCATCTCTTATGATGACTGTTTTGTTGTTGCTGGTGTCCAACGTTATTTTCATTGTTAGCATTCACACTCATTGGTTGACTACTACTGCTTACATGACTATTGTGATGGTTGTGATGATGATGATGTGCGAAATTTGGATAATGATTTTCACTGTAAATTCTTTGATATGCAGCCGACATATTTGGAATATTCCACGGATTTGTCCTTTGTTGATGATAGTTTACACTGAACAAATGCAAGTTATGATTATTCGCGGCTAACTGAAGGTTCTGTGGCGAGAGATCCTGTTGTGTTGATGAAACTGAGGATGATGATGATGATGATGCCGAAGATGCTGACGTCGTTTGTCGCTGCTGCTGAAGTGGATGATGCTGTTGGTGATGCTGTAATTGGTGATGGATTTGTTGCGGTTGGTGCGATTGGTGCTGTTGCTGCTGTTGTTGTTGTTGTTGTGAACCACTCACACTCCATTGATTTGGTGGAGAGTTATTTGAATTTGGCGAACTTGCCGATGTGTTACTGTTTGTTGAGTTGGTTGACATTTGCGTAAAATAATTTCCTAGTGCAGAAGTTGCACTATCTGGAAAGTATCCACTATGTGCAATCGACTCAGAACCCATTTCACTAATTTTTATTTTTATTTTCAGCAGATTAATAGTTTTGTAGTTTTTTTTTTCAAATTAGGGACTTATGCACTTAACTGTTATCATATAACTGCCGCATTTTTACACAAAGTAGATTATGACCTTCCAAAATTGTTAGATGCTTTATGAACATCTTTTAAGTCAAACTAGCACTCAACTGTTATAGGTGTAACAATATAACAGTATTTCTTTCTACACAAAACGTTATAGTCTATATAAAGAGAAGTTTTCATTGATCAATATTTAATTTTTGATAGACTGTTTTTGGTCTTTTAATTTTTCCTTACAATTTGCAGTCTTTATTCATTGGAAAAAGTTTTTCTTTCTTTGAATCGACCCACGATTGCCTGAGTGTAAGGAAAAACAGCAAGAAACACGAAGCAAACAAAAAGAGAAAAGCAGACTAATGTTGCTAACCATGCTTAGAGCTACACTGCATATTGCCATTTCAAACCCGTTCCGACTGATACTAGCAGTTTTGATTGAGTGAATTGGCACGAAATTGATCAAAGTCCAGATAATAGAACTTACAAGTAATCAGCGGGAACGTTCAGTTCTATACCCAAAATGTATTAAAGTTTGGTTCTTATGTAACCCTCAGATGCTAGAAGGAAGCGACAATACTTCCGTCTCCCAAAAAATAACGCGCCAGTTGGCTTAGAAAATGGCGAAATTGTAGAAACCAAGAAAATGGAGGGAAACTGAAGCGATGTATAAAATCTAATATATTTGACATCCTGTTCTTCCTTTTGACGGAAACTGGCGGAAAATCAAAAGAATATAATATTAAAAAGCCACCGGTTTAGTTAAAGAAAATTTCCAGGAAATAACAGAACTGATTCGCATAGTAGCAATAGGACTGATTCGGAAGTGCCCCACCGATGAGGCATCTCATACTGAAAATCATAAAACCATCGCTCTTTCGGCATGTTTCAAAACATCACACCATACATGATCCCTTCCAATCTCCACTTATGTGATCACAAAGTCCTGAAAGGAGGACTAGATCAACAATTGAATATTATTGACAATATGCAGGAAAAGTACCAGAAATAATTCGTATCTGACAATATTAAAATGAAGAATATTTTTTAACCCTCAACGAGATTGCTCACAAAATCACACATCACAGTATACTAACACTTCTTAATTGTTGACTCCTGTTAACCACAAAACGTCACTCAAAAGTTAAAAGTTCAATAAAACTGTTAGCACACTTATATAACTTTCGAAAATTTCACACTCCGATGTGGAACACTTTCGTTATATATTTTACACTTCCATTAAACAACGATTCAAATATTTTTAAAAATTACTCAACGTACATCCCTGAAAGGCTCCGCAAAAAGTCATAAAGCGCGTCCAACTCGACATACCACGCACTATGGAAAAATCACAATTGCCTGGAACTTCAAGTTCTACTGGCCCGGATCACATAGAATCTACAACTGCGGTTTAATCAGCTCCCAGACAATTCATACTAATATTGCCTGTGTAGACGCGGGAGAGACAGACTGTGTGCAATGTTAAAACAGCGAAGAATACGTAAAAAATAAACAAGTATTGACAACAAACGACACGAAATCCATATATAATATTAAATTCCCAAGACTGTACCCTCACCAATCTATCAATTCAGTGAAACATACTGTACAGCTCCTTCTTTAGGGAGGAGTTTAATACATATAGGAGAAGAACAGTCAAGTTATAAACGATTTACATAGCCGAAGCGCAGAGTTTCTAAGTCACGCGGATAAGGGTATGACTCTGATCCGAATGCCAACTTGTACAAGCACGTGTCAAACCACGAACCAGCAATCTCTCTCTTTGAAAAATTTCTTAGCGCTAAGTGACTGCGATGACAAGTAACAAGTATCTTACAACGTTTCGCTTCACGAAATTGTTTTGTGAACTACAGGCTAAGCAAATAGAACTGAGCTTACTTCAAAAAGCGTCAACTAGTATTATCTGCAATGTAACAGTGCAATATTGCAGTAAAACTGATTATAAAATTTCAATCTTTTTCCATTCCCAAACGATTCACTGAGATGTGAGCTATTAAGAGTCATTGCCGGATATTTTCCCGTGTATACGGAAATAGTACTATCCTAACACCTATTACAGTCAGCCTTGAGGAAAATACTTGGGATTATCAACAAGTAAATTTCGGTTGTTTTTGCAACGCTGGGAGACGACTTCGTTCATAATCTCACCCTTCGGTACTCACCAGCAATAGAAAAATTAATAAATGTCAACAATTGTTCAGAATACACCCAACTGATTTTACGCAAAGGATTCTGAAGTG
Source organism: Hermetia illucens (assembly GCF_905115235.1). NCBI lineage: Eukaryota > Metazoa > Arthropoda > Insecta > Diptera > Stratiomyidae > Hermetia > Hermetia illucens. The sequence continues at coordinate 128,235,555 of NC_051850.1, read as the reverse complement.
ATTCATTTCAGCGAACGATTTCAACGCGAAATACTGCAATGGGGGATCTGTTAACTCGGGGCTGTTCATTTAGTCTCAGACTACACCCCACGTTGGGCGCTAAAAACTAAAATTAATTTGATTTGCAAATTGTAATTAAACACTACATCGCAATTGATATTACGCCATGACATCCTTTAGAATAACTTATCTTACTATAAAATATATATGAGTTTCCATTTTCATGAGTTCCCAAAGAAATATATCCTTCGATGGAAAAGCTGCGAATTGAGTTCGACGACAAGCAACTGAACGTGCTCCAACCATTTCTCGCTGAAATATCTGCTCACCATTTATCCAAAAGTGTATTCCGATCCGTGGACTATTGTAATGTTTTTCCCGATTTCATATCACCTACCCTACAAACAACCACCATTCGGTATTTGTTTTCATCTTTTCGTGTATGAAACGTTGTCGGCTCACGTTTTCAGGCCACGTGCTTGGCTCGTCAACAAAAGTGTGTTTGTGCTTATTTCCAAGCTTGTAACTGTATACGTGCACACATTCGCCAGACAGTTGTGCTTTTTTTCTGCATAATATCATTCGAAGCTTCTAAGCATGACCGATACGTTCCCCTTGCAGTTTGGGGGGGGTTTGAACTTCATAAACATTAGCCTGACCAGTGAAGAATAATGGATTCAAAATCAAAGTGAGCTCCATAACGAAATTCGAGATTTACCTAGGTATCCGCACATATGATTTTGTATGTGATACTCAGGTAAAAACACGTGTTATGCGAAGATGTGTGTCCTGTGTGGAATTAGCCCTTTCCTGATTGGAAGCATATTGGAGGATATGTGAGAGGCGGTTATCATACCAGCGAGAGTTGTCATGGAAATTTTAGGGGACAGTTTGAATGGGACCATCAGGACTATCTATACTCCTGCCAACTAGACACAACTCCAAGGATGCTAAATATATTCACTGGCGGAGCATATACTTTTACACATTAGCGCGAAATGCAAAGTCGCACTTCATTCCACGTGACTCAAGTCATGACCACTTGCCACGTGACTTGCATTATTGACTCGTTGTTGGCTGTGTGCTTTTAAACCGATAAACTAAATAACGAAATAATAATGTGACGTTATAATTAGCTTCTAGACCGTTTTTTGCTACTTTCCCTTTTGAGTAAGGCTGACCGTGCGCTCAAAATTGAAAAGATTAAGATTTCAGCTACTTGTCCGCTGGTCGTTAGAATCCAAATATGTCGAAGTTATTTCCCTCAAGCCTAAAAGAAAGTTCAAACAAATGATTCATCTTATCTGTAAGTAACGAGTCGTCATTAGAGTGACTAGAAAGATACATACAATGTAATTACAACATCTATCTTGGAATCCAAGAACTGAAGGAAGGTTCGTTTGAGAATTACATTTTGTATGCTGACCTTTATAAAAATCAGAATCAGATTATACAAGAGCCAACCTCTCTCAAGTTGGACGTATGTAAGACTTATGGGATCTATTTTGCGTTAATTCAAATGTCATATGCGTGTGCGATTCGCGAAAATATGCAATAAGTCAATAGAACAAAATTGTTACTTTGTATCAGAGATTCTCTTCGATAAATGAATCAGTAAACAGTAATGTACCTTGAGCACTTTTCCAACAAGATGCGGGTTATTTTCATTAAACACGTATGCATGTAGGTTGTTCAATATCCCCTAGAAATTTTAAAAAACAAATAATTCCAGTAAATGTTTTTGTTTATTTTTCAAATAATTTTAATCATCTTTAATGTTAATGCAGCCCTTTGAAGCTGCCAGAAAATAGGTCCTCAAAATGTTGATTGTCAGAATTACCTTCTCACTCGAAATGAATACATTACCCTTAAAAGTTATCTTTTTCGATTGTCCTTTCGTGGGATAGGAGTAATGCATATATTCAGTTGTCCTCATAGAAACTCATCAGAATTCCGGCCGAAAAGTTCATTCCAGCCTCCGAAACAAATCTACAAATGCCTTTATTAAATATTAAGAGCAAATATGGCTCCTACCTTATCCTATCCCATTTTTTACGGAAAATGAAAATTTTAGAACTTGTTTTCCATAGAATGAAATCGACCGATAGTTTTACAGTTTGCATTATGCGATTACTCAACAGCACTTCAAAAATTTAATCACTGATGAATCTGAATTGCTTTCAAAGCATTACCAAAATATATATCTTCATATCGTGACTTCCCCTCAGCAACTCACCTCTTACATCTAAACTGCTGCAGGTTTATTATTCGCATCGAATTCATTGTCAAAATGTTATCAAAAGGAAAGAAAAGTCACTTTCTTTTGATATCCTTTTGATTTGACCCAAAACCCAGGAGGGGTGAGGTAATCAGGGTATGTAACTGACAAAATCTGCAGAAGGAAGAAACGAAACAATATAAATGACGAAATCTGCAGAGTAAATGGCAAAATTCAAGATTCGCCTAAAAATGAGCGAAAGGAGTGAAAAAATGATTCCAGTCCAGAACAATATTTTGCAGGGTATATCTGAAAAAGGAAGGAATATACCGTTGGCGATCAAGTTTCATGAGTACATAATACTATTCTATAAAAACGATGATAAATTCTGCTGCGAAAACTATAGAGGTACACCGTTCTTCTCGTACAACATGACGAATGAAAGAGAGGATTTCAACACGGAAAATCAACTGTTGATCAGATATTCTCAGCTAAGGATATACTGTAAAACTATTGCGTATATAACGATAATGTTCACCACATTTTCATTGACTTGACATAGACATTCGAGAGTATCAATCGCAAGGTACTCTACAAAATATTTTCTGAATTTGAGGTTCCAAAGAAACTGATTCGACTGTTCAGAATGACAATGCGACAGTCATATGAAACTAACAAGATGTTTACAACAAAATCTGGATTAAACGAAGGCGATGGGCTGGTCCTGAGCTGGTGGATCTAAATGGTATGCTACTGTATAAATCACTCCAGATAGTGGTCTATGTGGATGATAAAGTAATTTTGGTACGAAAAACCGAAGTGAAGATCAATATAATGACACAAACCATAGGAAAGCCCCCGATCAGACAAAACGCGAAGGTTAATGATTCCAACTTCGGAGAAGTCGACAGGTTTGTGTACTTAGCTCAATTCTCACAAAAAACAACAACGAAATAAACCAAATCAGCAGGCGGATCATGATCACCAGCAAAACATTTTTCTACATACTCCTCAAAATAATCTACATACAACCCAGTGAGAGTGAAGTGAAGTTACTCCAATAATAAGTACACCGTCTACCATTCATTGTTACAAATTAATTACTATTTAATTGGGACTGCAGTTAGACAAAAGTTGGCTGAAGTAAAATCCATGGGTAACTACTCGAAAGTCCGTTCGAATTTTGAAAAGCGCAAAAATTAAGCGTATTAAGTACGAATCAGAATCGACTATCTAATAAACTCTAAGTCATTTATGATAAAAGCTGTCTATGAACACTAGAATTGACCTTAGCCCTAAAGAAAACTCCTAGTTATAAGATCATAACTAAGCATGTATGAAATGCGGTGACGAATCAAGTCTAGCAACTAATAGAGTTAATGCAATGTTTCACGAACGAAAAAAGTAAATTCGTTCATAAAGAAATTGGTGTCAAAAGGAAGAAAGCTCAGAGGAAGATATAACCAAAGTAAAGTTAAGCATCTTTAAAGTAACCTAGGATAGTAAAAATCAGCCATTGAGCCATTACTTAACCTCCACCTCGCTAGGAGCAGAAATCCAACATACAATGGGAATTCTAAAAAACTGATACGAATACTTTGGTGAAACTTCAAATACTGATTCAACAAAGGATACAATTCGGGAAAGTAGCATTCCCTATAACATGCCAGTGGATCAATTCACCATGGAGCAAGTAGTGACGGCAATCGAGAAGGTCAAAACTGGGAAAGCGGTTGGCTTTGGCGGAAGAAGTCGGAACTGTTGAAGTAAGGCAGCACTGCGGTCACCAAAATAATGCAATCACTAAGATGTTCAATGATAAAGAAGCGCCAGCGGAATGGCCAACGAGCCGGAAACCGAAACCAGATATGTGAGAATATTTCAGTGCAGAATAGTCCTCTTTATACACCCGGTTAATCCTAGTCCACGTGAATTTCATAGGCCAGACTGTTCGTTTCAGTTTGAGACAAGCACTCTATGATATCTTGGGCAAGCATTTCTTTCAAGCTTTCCGTAGAAATTCCCAGTATCGGGTGCTATATTATGCTTTATGGTTTTGATGTTATTTAGTTTTTATCCTAGAATGGATTTAAAGGATGTTTTCCGATACATTTTGGAAATGTACTAATGAATGAAATGCATTATAAGGAACGTAATAATATTATTAACTTTATTGTGGTAGATACCAGAATTTCTGACATTAAGTTTGTACTTTTCAATTCTCCCTTCCCTACTTTGGAACCCATGTTTTAAAGTGCTAATTAGTTTGATACTCATCATTCATAGTTTAGTTTGATACTCATCATTCTTATATTCGAAATTAAAAAAAAAAATTATATCCCATCTTCGCCTATATGGACAATTTCACCCTCCTTTTAAACTCCACACAAAATAATGTCCTTCACTGAGATTATGTCTGGAATTCATAGTTTATAGGGTAAATTGTGGTTTTCTGAAAGACAGATTTGTTTCAAACCAGTATTATACCAGTATTTTGAATAATTTTTTGAAGAAATATCTGAACAATTCTGTCGCTGGAATTACATGAGAACCTGATGCCGCATCATCTCATCAAAGAAATAAATTCAAGAGCGATGTTAATGGTTAAAAGTATCCAAATTTTACAATTTCTGCAAAAGACGTAGACATTCTTGCGGAAAATGCTAGCAATCTGAAAGAAGGTTTCATAGGCCTCAGAGAAAAGCAACAGAAGTAGAATTTAAAGTTAATGTTGTAGAATTAAAATATTCGGTGAAACCCGTTCCACCGTAAGCTCCCAAAATTAGCAACACGTGCTTTTAAGACAACTACTAATTTAAATATTTGCGAATAATTTTCGTAAAAAGTGAAGACATATTTATTTATTTAATTTAACGGACAACAAACAGAGTAAATTCCAATTAATTATTGTCCTCAGGAGGAGAAGAAAGCAAAAAAACTTATCCTACGTTTAAAACTACTTAAAGTAGGGAAGTTGAAAGGACCAAGCTGTTCTGCATTATAATTTCGGAAAAGCCTAGGAATCGGGGAATGAAAGTAGACTTCGAGCTCTGCGAAGGGCACGTTGAAAATGCTACATGTATTATAAGACGCAGGACGGCAGGTGATCTCGTCAGCGGCGGAGTAGTCCATCAGACCCGAGTTTAAAGAATGTGCATAGATCCAGATAGGATCTACGCTGTTGTAGGAAGGGAAGGTTCAGAAAGCGGAGGCGGGAGGGGTAGTCCACACGAGGAAAGCTTTTCTTGAAGAAGAGGGAACGGGTGCGAAAATGCCGCACGGAACAATACCGGAGTAGCAGCCGCTGATAATTGCTTCAATTTCAAATTCTTTACCATTTTTGAAATTTGAAGGTACCTGAATTTATTATAAGATCTTTGTGTGAATGATATGGAAAAATCGAACTAGAAATAATTGAATTGTGACTCCTTCAAAATATGTATCTCTGATTACAAAAACAGGTCCACGCCGAATTGGCCGAACCTCTCATCAGAATCAATAAGCTCTAGTGATCTGCTGATAACATTTGTCCTAACCTAATTGAGAAGCATTTTCTTACAATTTCGTACAAATCTTAATATGTAAAGTAAGCATTTGCATCGAAAATTAATTTAAACAAGTTATAGGACGTGATGATTCGTTTTTCTGAAAGAACAAGCATTAAATAAATCTTTCCTTTTAAAAATAAATATAGTAACTATGCCCAGAGGCGTTGAATCAAATTTGGCAAAATATATATTAATATCATCGCAGAAAAGTTGAAACTAATAACAGAGGTCAGTTAAATATAATTAATATTATTTCAATTTCTTATCTTCAAATTAAAACCATAAAATTGAATGTCAAAACTCTTGCTATTAAATACGAATATATGCGTTAGTCATTTTCAGAATTTATTATCTCGATTGAATTTCAGTTCAACAATTTTTTCAAATTTAATTTGAATTTAAACTCTTTTCGTTGAATGAAAAAAATTTCGTATCTTAGAGTAATTACGACTGAAATAAATCAATCCTTCAAGTGTTAATTCACTTTGTGATATCGAAGTTGTTACTGCATTTATTTATCAACCAGCTTTAACTACATTTTTAATTGCGTTATTAATTATCAAGCTCAGAACAGGACCTATTGTTAGCAGCCACGGAGCAATGGGGGAAAACCTACGAGCACTCAGAGCCACTTCAGTACACTAAGGTTTGCAGGCTTCTTGTATCTTCGAATCGTTGTTGAGTTATGGTCAAGAAGAGTTCGCACAACAGATTCATCTCCGACGCATTGTTTGAATTTGAATGGTGGAAGAAAGCCATTGCATATGTTCAGCCTTCTTTGGTCACTTGCACGAAAAAAATTGCGCACATTTACTCTGGTGTTAGTGCCGTGTATATGATGCATTATTGTGCAACCATGTGATTGCGAGCACATGGCTCCAAGCACGTAGCAGCAAGTATCATAACAATTCAAGCAAAAGACATAGCGCTATCGACCCACCAATACAGGCCAGTTAGCTACCTCGTACCTACTCCGTGTTTACCATTTTAACGCGAAAATGTTCAGACATCAATTGAGCCCCTCTATTCTTCAGAACATTTAAGGCCCACATGCAAAATATATATAACTTTTGGGATTAATCTCTTAAGAGAGTACAGTTGGAAAATCAAGAGATCACATAACCAATCAATTGTGTGACAAAAATGCATCTTCGCAGAAGATGAAAGAAAACGTTCACTGCAAAAATAGCTAATAATAACTTTCATGACTGAACTCCACAATTCATCTAGCATTTTAGATGACAGTCAAATGTAGTGGGCTAACAATAACGCGCAATACAATTATGCTCACCTGAAAGGTATTACGAGTACATGCTCCGTTTTACTTTTAAGGTTTCGCCATTTTCATGGTGCAACAATTGTGAAATAATATTTGCAATAATTGAACGAGATTATTGACAAGCACAATAACCTCAAATCATTTTCGTTTTCCGCATATCCTGAATATTCAAAGAGGTGTATTGAATGTAAACGGGATTCGTATGTCTCTTGTTCACTACTTTGTGGATTATAAGACTCTACAGAGATCCATGCAGCTTTTTTGTTGTTATTGTGTTTTTTTTTTTTCGTTTCATTATCAACACACTTAATCTTGTAAAAGTAATACTCTTACAGCAACGAGACAGGCAAGAAGAAAAACACAAACTGTCATGACGACCGGGATTCGAACCCAGGGTGACGAAGTTAAGAGGCTGGTGCTTTAGTCGCCACCGAAATTGCGTTTGATTTGGTATTGAGAGATCCTCTTCACATGGATCAAGTCCAACTAATGTTCAACATACAACATTTTGCTTGCCGAATACAATTGGATACAATCTTTTAAAAGACTAGTTATTGCCGAACCATTTAGCGTTGCCCAAAATTCGTAACGATCGAAATTAATGAAACTTTATTGCTTTGTTTTTTGTTTGTTATTAGTTTATTATGGCGGAGTAAATGTAAGCTAGATTTTCTAAAACTTTGTTGATTATGAAAAGCTTCAAACCAGCACGGGAGCTGAAAACGTAGAAATTTCGGATTTCATGGAAGATTTGTGGTCGTTTTTCTTTCTTTATCGGTATTTATCAATTATAAACTATGCGATGGGGATTTGATCTTTATGAAGAAGGATATCCGCAGTCTCAACTCTAAAATCCAGGTTTTCTTTGATTGATGGATTAGAAATTAAAATTGTTGTTAAATATTACAAAACCGACTATAAATTTGAATTTGCAATGAGAATGGTCGATTTTGAATAACATAAAATGTGATTCTTTTATGGATTTAGTTCTATGAAACTATTGTACCCTGAATCGATGCTATGTGCAGTGTAATGGAGTTCTCCCAGCCGTAGGGAATCATTTTTCGCAATGTCATATAGCCTGACTACTGTAATCCAAAATAGGACCAACTCGAGGGTAGTATGTTGAAGACCCTTGACTCAGTAGTATCTGCCCAGTGCGAAATCCGTTGCTTTGTCATGAAGGAAAAAAATTCAGTTGAAATTTTTGATGTTTATGATGGTACTGGTTATGGTACTGTGAGCTTAAAGATAGCCATACGCTCGTGCGTGACAATTACAACAGGAAAAAACCTTCAACTGTAACTGACGAACTTGTCAACAAAATCGAAAATAGCCTTCGTGACAATCGCAAATTGGCGGTGCACACATTTTCTATGATATTTCCGTAAATCTCCACATCTTCATCGCACCAAACGCCCACAAAAACCCTAGGATATCGGACACAATTGGCGAGATGGGTACCAAAACAAATGACAAAAGTATACAAGCAGGATCCAGTACAAACTTTCAAAGAAACTTTGGTGTTCTACAAACTCGTAAGCGATGATTTTCTCCATCCCTTCGTTACTGGAATTAAAACTTGAGTTGACTAATACACGCCTGAAATAAAAAGACAGTCTCAATAGTGACGTCACACTCTTTGGTCTTCCTTCGAAAAATTCAAAACTACAATATCTGCCAAACACAAAGGAGTTAAAAGAGTAATTTTAATTGAATATCTGGCTCCTTGTGGATTCATTAGCGCGCCAAAATTCTCTGAAATCTTCCAAGGGGGCACATTGGTACAGAGAATCTGTCTCAGGACTATTCCAGACCTTACACGGCCAACGTCACCAAGCAACTGCTGGACTTGATTAGATGGAGCGTTTTGAACCATGTCCGCATTCCCCTGACGAGGCACCTTCAGATTACTATCTGCTCACTTCCCTGAAGGTGTGCATGGGTGGAAAAATGTTTCCAACAGACGAGGATATGAAAGGGAGGTGGATAAGCGTGCGTGTCGAGTAGACGTATCCTCTGCTTCACCATTAGTACGTAGCACATAATATATACATATATTATGTGAGAGTAGCCACTTTCGGGTGATATTGACATTCATAGTTTTGAATTTGTAAAGAAACGACAAATTTGACCTATTATAACTTGATTAGTAATAGTGGGATTTTCACCAAACTTGGTACGATCATGCTCTATGTTATAGCCTACATTACTACATTCGTTGTACTAAGATGAACTTGAAAGGGGTTTTGCAGCCAATTATCAAAAATTATAGTAGCACACTATTATTAACTTTATTTGAAGGGATATCGGTATGGAAAGTATTTCCGGGCCTAGGCACCATATAGTCGCAACCTCTTGATTGTTATCAGATTTTTCGGTATGGCAGTTTCTGACAGTGGGCTCGTTAAATAAATGATAACTTTCAACTATATTTAATAATAAAAGAATGTACGCCCCCCTTTTGCGCGTATGCCCCCCCCCCCTTCAATTCGAAGTAGAAGAATGTAACTCACTGTATGCGTGAGAGTTCACAGTTCCCACCAAATTTGGTGTCAATCGCTATTACCGACTCCGAGAAAAATGCGTGTGACGTTTTTCTTTACACTAAACCTTAAAAAGGATTTCCATTTCTCCTCGCTTGACAAAGAGAGGGAATATTCCTACTGCAGTGGGAAATGGTGCATGTACTTGAAGGCAGCTTGAAGATTTTCAATTCAACTCTTTAAAAGTTTCTGAATCCGTAAAACGTATTTATCAAGCGCTTATTACCCATCGATGTACACGTAAATTTTCACAATGAATTCTTCCGCAGCGCCAATTCTTTCATCTTTTCACCGAATATAGCCATGTGGGGTATCAAAGGAGTAAAGGTCCCGATTAGTACTTTTCAAAATTGGTCCTATTTTAGATACTGAATGAAACGGAGGGAAGTGAGGGCTCAAAATATAGTATCAAAGGACTCGTTCTCAGAACCTATCCAACCGAAAAATCACCATCCACACGAAATCTAGGTCTAAAAATATTACCACTTTTTAAGGTTTTGTGTAAACACAAAACCTTATTAAAATCGGTTTACCGTCTGTCTGTCTGTCTGTCTGTCTGTCTGTCTGTCCGTCTGTCTGTCTGTCTGTCTGTCTGTCTGTCTGTCTGTCTGTCTGTCCGTCACACGCATTTTTCTCGGAGACGGTTATAGCGATTGACACCAAATTTGGTAGAAAGGTGGGAACTGTGAACGCTCACACATACAGTGAGTTACATCCTTTTACGTTGAACTTAAGGGGGGGTCCCCATACATGCAAAAGGGGGGTGCAAAATTTTTTTTCATCAAATATAGTCATGTGGGGTATCAAATTAAAGGTCTCGATTAGTACTTTTCGAAGCTGGTCTTAGTTTTGACATTTCTTGGAAACGTGGGGAATGCGGGGGGTTGAAAGTGATCATTTCTTTAAGGGGGCCATTCTCAGAAACTACCAAACCGAATAATCTGAAAAAAATCAAGAGGCTGCCACTATATGGTACCTTGGCTCCGAAATACCTTTCATACCGATATCTGTTCAAAGAAAGTTAATAATAGTATATTACTATAATTTTTTGTAATTGGCTGGAAACCCCCCTTAAATTCATCCTAGCGGCACGAAATTCTGTAGTGATATAGGCTATAATGTAGACCATGATCATACCAAGTTTGATGGAAATCGCACTATTATTAACAAATTTATAATACGTCGAAGTTGTTGCTTCTTTGAAAATTGAAGACTATCAATGTCAATATGACCCGAAAGTGGACATATGCATATATCACGTGCTACGTACTAAGAAATACACAAAACCTTTCGTACCTGAAGCGTCCAGCTTCCGGTTTCCCGACTTGTTAGAAGTTTAGGTAGTGTTGGGCGGGTCATTTAATCCGTATGGATGAAGATGACCCAGCCCGGGGAGTCTATACGAGCAATATCTATGGTAGAAAAAGAAGACGAGGCAGACCCTACCTGAGATGGAGCGATGGTGTAGACCAGCACGCCAGACAGCTTTTAGCAAAATCGTTCCATAATTCTCTCTTTTATCTGTGTAAATGGAAGAATCCAGAAAAAAAATTTGGAGAACCGATAGATACTTCACAATGGAGGGAACTGTAATCTTTTCAAATTAATTATGCTTAGTTTTTTTCTTGCAGCGTGGAATTTTCAAAATTCATATTCTGAAAATTCCAAGTCAAAGTGATCATGAAATAATGATTACTGTAACTTTGGGGTAATTCCACTTTTAAATTGTAAACTCCAAAACGTACTTTAATCTTCATACTTGTGCACATGTAAAGTCCACTGATACTAAAGAAAACAACCGTCAAAGCAAAAAAAAACATGATCGACCAATCGATCGAAATAGCAAAATAATATGATAACAATTCAAGAATAAAAATATAATTTCGAGTTCGTTAACGAATAGCACTTCAAGAGAGAAAAAAGTCAAGATTTAAGGTACATCAAAAAGATGGGGCCGTCCATACGTATATAGCAAGCGGTTTGGATCTAAAATTCAACAGCTATTAACAACTCGTTTATTTCATATTCATATTTAACAAGAGACTAAATATTTGGAGTCACGCTGCAGGTAACAACGCACACTTTCGTAGTACCGAAGCCCCTATTGTGAGCAAAAGCGACAATCTATAGTTTTTAAGCAGAATTGAAGCAATATTAGAGGAAAGCAATTAGGTCTACCTTCCACGAACTAACTGGTGTTAATGTGACAAATTCAATAATCAAATACATTTTGTTCCCTCTTTAAAGATTAAAGATTTAAGCATAAAGCAAAGAATGGAAATATTTGCCTCCAATGAAGTCACTCAAGAAATTTAGAATAGAAATCAGAATTTTCCATTATTTAAACTATCTGTTCACAGTCCTAACAAAGAAGAAATAGAAGCACTTTCGAATAAAATCCTTCATATCTTTCAGAACATATAATTCTAGATGAAATTTCCATGTGATAAACGGTGAATAATCGCTACGAAGGAAGAAGAAAATAGGGATTAGAAGAAATTATTCATTAAATTCCGGAAAAAGTTTTCCTTTTAATGAAAGTAGGAATTAACAAAAACTGTCAAAATATGAAGACATAATATAAGTCACCTTCGCATTAGAAATAACAATAAATATATTTTTAGTTTACTCGTTACTATAACTGCTAATGAAGTGACTGAACTGAATAAGTAGCACCGTATTCTATATTCTGCTAGGTCACGTTTCAACTATAATATTACAAGGTACAAAGTTTATTTATCATTTACTGTTACTTCCGTGAATTTATTCATTCATTCATTCTATTTTTCCTGTCATTATTTTTATAATTAAAAGACATTTTCAAAACCAGAAATACCATCTTTAAAATAAAGTTTCAACGATCTTCTCAAATTATGAAATATTTTATTAGAATGATCATAACCAAGATCTGTGTTCAAAAGCATAAAAATAATTCAATTTCTATGATGAGCATGATTGATATTCATCAGAAGAAAACGCCATTTGCCGTAATTATATAAGGCGGTAGGAATTTGAGATTACTGTTCAAAATTCAAACTGACATATTTCAGTTATTCCACCCCAAAAACTATTTTATGCAAAAAAGCTACGAGGAATTTTGTAAGAGAGACCGAACAAATCAAAAGGCCAATCCTGTAAAACGGTCGAGAGGCACGGAAAATTAACCAGGCTGATGACCAGGCAATCAATGGCTAACGTTAAATCTTGAGAAGAATATTGGGCCTAACGAGGGAGGACGGAATATGAAGGGTTAAGTATAGCAGAGAGTTATACCTCTTCTATGGCAAACTAGCAACCATCACCCATACCAAGACTGGAAAGGTGGGAAAGTCATATAGAATAGGTCAACTTCGGATTTCAAGCTGGTCACATCTATCCCGAAGTTGACTTTTCATCCTGAATACGCAAATGGCAATTTTTTCTTCGTGTGCTACGCGCATCAACCGTTTGAGCTCGCTCGGTTGTTTCCTTTATGGAATCATTAATACAACAATCTAAAATTAATAGACAAGAGGTAGCTTTCTCCAAACTAAAATTTTTGGTTTTAAAGTAAATATATATTTCGGGAGCAAATTACCCCCTTCTTGAGCTAGTAGCTTTGGACAACTCTACTACCAGATCATAGTAGATATACCTAGGGTCGTCATGTAAGCTAACTCATTGAGCAGCTGAGATATACAGTAACTGAAGCCAGTAGAAAAAGACCACAGACAAGAACTAACTAGAGGAAGCAATCTTTAAGGACACCCCTGCGCCCAGCTGCAAAAGGTAATCGTCAAGTTTACAGCATATCTTAAAGATGGTTCGCGTCATTTGCACGCCTATTTTTGTTATTACGTATACGGGACACAGAATATAAATAGATGATAGACAGCAATCTACCTGCCGCAGAGTGGTCCACCCGCGCCGACTACCAAAAACAATGAAGGCGCCGGTAATGGGGCAAAGATGTGACGTCGGACCAGTAGCGTAACACCCTATGCTTACGTCCGAAATAAGGACACTGGCGACCGATATTGGGTTGCACCCATCAAGGAAATACTTCCAGAAAGATGTTTTCGATAGTTGGTCATTAATTCGTGACAACGAGGTCTAATTAAGATTGACCCGAGCACCGAAGATGATGGGATTTTAGAGCTGCTCGATGCCACTCGATGCGAACCTATGATTAAGAAAAATTGCGCATTCGATAACACTGACCCCGCTACTGAACGTCATAGAGGCTAAAGTAGAAGAAGAACTGCTGTTCATTCTCCCACTCATTACATGCAGCCTTATATGAAATAATTCATAATCATTATCTTACTACTGTGGTATCTTCATTCTGCGCATTCGGTAATCTTGGTAGAAAATGAAATGCGAGATACACACCAAGAACGCTCTTGTCCCCGGTGCTAGACCACTAAGAAAGAAGCAAGCAAGACTAGGTCGCATGCCATTCGTGAGTTGATCATGATATTTCCTTTTTGGGTCTTGTTATTTACCTATTCAGAGAAAAAAAAAAGATAAATGGTCCTCGAGATACCGCATATAAATGAGGCAGTCCATTAAACAAATTTTCCTAGAAGATTAAACTTCTGCCATTGATTTACACTTAAAATTTGACTAGGTGATAATGGTACTTGACAGCAAACAACTCAAAAATATCAGCCACGGAAATCTTAATGATCATGCCCTAGTGCATTGTTTCATATACAGTAGCCACTCGAAAATTAAAAAAAAAGTTTTGGCTAATTCTAATTTCTTATAATTTCTAATTTCCAAGCGTTTTCAATAATATAAGAAAATAAAGGTCCGTGACTACATTTTACAAAAATTTCGTATAAGATAAAATCATGGAGTTTGTAATGCATAAAATACTGAGAAGTGAACAAGCTATTTGTTTTACAGCTTTTGCAGATAAGCTTACGGCTTTGCCTCTACTATTTTGAATGACAACATTCTAAGACACTGCTTAGTCGAGGTAAGCAAACCATCAGCAAAATTAATAGCCCCTTCGTGGAAGACCAGTATGTCTCAAACTTTTTGCTAACTTGATTGCAGTAAAGTCTAAGAAACTAAATAGCTTTGCCCATTGTAACTTTCTTCAATGCTAGCGGCGCTGGCACAGTTCCCTGCGGAAGTCAAAGCAGATCTAGTGTTAATCAGTGAACAGTAACGGAACAAGGAACCATATAGCGCCCGGACTTATTACGAACCGCAGTTGCTGAGGTTCGGAATGGCGCCGGACTTCCAGTTCGGGCTTATTCAGACTCCAGAGAGAAACAGATCCTGGTAATGCCAGTAATCGAGGTCATAGTTTAAAATACCGGATCCACGCCAACATTTCAGCTCCCAGGCTGCAAAGAAAGCATTCCCGACCTTTGCGTCGGAATCAGTGGCGTCGTCAGTGGACAAGTTGTGAGTTCTGGAAGACTCTCCAGCGAACGACTATTAATAAATCACGTTCGCATTAGTTGACGATATCTTTCGATGAGCCCAACATTTTCCCTGCGTATGGAATGTTGCAAAGGTGAACAGAACAAGCAGAGCCGCACCGGAGGATACTTCAGGAGGTGATACGGCTATAGCCGACACTGCCGTAAATTCTGTCATGATAACGACAGTCTACGAGGCTTTTATGCACTGAAGGACAGCTTCTCTTGCCGACCTGCAGAAAGAATGACATTAGCTTCATCATTCGGCACAACTAATAAATGATTGAAAGGCAATCCGCATCACAATGACAATATTCAAATTCACATAGTGCCAAAAAGACCGACCTGCTCTGGTTAAGGTAATAAGGTAGAAGGGGGCAAGAATTGTACACTTTTCACTATGAAAGACCTGGGAGAGGCAGTCCTCTCCATGAAATATAAGAAGGCGCCAAGACTCGAGGGCGTCCCAACAAAGGTGCACAGGCTGGTATTTCACCGTTGCGGGACCAATTTCTTGTTGCATTCAACGCGAACCTGACGGAAACAATTTTCCTTCTCGCTAGAAAGTATCAACGCTAGATAGGTAAATTGAGGCAAAAGAGACCCTGAATTGCTGTCTACGAACCGATCATTCTGTATGCTTTATGCAGTCGAGAAAATGCTCGAAAAACTCTTTTCAGGTTGAGAACTAGACTCGCTGAAACGATATGTGACGTCGGGGAATTACCCGTAAGACAGTTAGGTTTTAGCGCAGAAAAGGCACACACAACATGCGAGAAAAGTCGACATATTGTTTAATAGGCGCAAAGCAGAGTTGGCATATTGATGCGATGGGTTCAGCTTTGCGTTGAAAAATACAAAAGTAGTTCTATTGACTGAAAAAAAAAAATCTTGACCCTACGTCCAGTATCGATCGGCGAAATTATTAAATAGTGAAGACCAACAGTAAGTCCAAGCAGCAGTAGACAAAGTAAATCAGCTCATGACAAACGTGGAGGGTCCTACCTTTAGTATCTACTACGACTATGTATCCTGCGATGGTAAACGGGGGGGATAGGATTTATCGACAACTTTACGCGGGCACAGGGGGCTTTCTACGGACAACAGTTGTCAGAAAAATGTTCAGGTATGCTAACAAATGGACCTGTTTTGCGCATTATGTTCAGGTTCTTGTTCGGAAAAGGTGAGAGCTTCGTGGACGCTGTGGGACCGAATGACAGTTAGTTCTTTGCACTAACAACTCCTTTTCAGTATTTTCTTGGTGAAAGGAATTCTCTGACCGCCTACGGCGATGTCAAGCGGAGGTATTCAATTGGTAGTCCGATGACTTACCGCTACTCTATCTAAAAAGAAGAAAGAAGAAGATAGAGTTGACTTAATTCCAGACTCTTGATATGTTCAAAGACAATTTTGGATGTGAGCCTTTGCTTCATTCATGATGCTATAAACTTACTACTGCTTGCAGAACTTTAGTTGTAACGATAACAAATAATACTCATACAATATATGTACAAAAAATCTACATGGATGCCCTATAATTGGAAAAGAACTTACCAGAAAACATATTCTTGAAGAGTGCTCGCTTAATTCTTGGATATTGATATTAACTTTCACAAAATTTAGTCTCCATTCTCAAAAGGCATTTGCTTGATTCTAAAGTTTTTATTTTAAGCTCTGCTTGAATTTCCATCACCCACTCAGTACCTCCACCATACTTTAAGGAGTCTTATTTATTTAACTTATTTTCAATTTTTATAGGAAACATATATAGTATTTATATACAAGAAATAGTAATCAAAATTGTGAACAAAATAATAACCCGCTGGAGGACCTCTCTTGATGGGTGGAAACCTTCCGCCTGTCCTCCGCGGAATGATTCATCAACTAAGAATATCTATTGTTAATTCAATGACTAGTTATCCCAAAAATTCGGCTTGGCATGACTAGAAAAAGTAAACAATTAAGTACTCAATTAGAACGTACCGAGCTCAACTGCAATAAACATTATCGCTAAAAATGGGAAAATACGCGTTCTCGGTTAACATCTATCTCCAATATAAAATCTTTTCTCATACTGAACCCATGCATACCTCTCAAAAATCCACAATGGAATTCAACTAAGCTCTCAGCGGTCAACCTACTCAACGAAACCCACCTGGATTATCGATAGGTTTTCTTCCACCTGAAAAAGTTAATGGAAAGCTGTATCCAACCAGCTTAGACTGCCAGCTAATAGATGTCGGTATGTTAGGCGGAAACTGGCCTCTCTTCAACGGCAACTTTCATTTCCAATGTGAAAGCTTAGTTATTGGTTTTCCATTTCGATTCATGCATGCGGGTGCTGCCATCATCGCTGATTCCAAGGAAAAAATAGTTTTTTCCCCAAACGCATGTTACTCACTGATAACTGTCTGGAAGCATGTTCAGAGGGCACTCAGTAACTCCCCACACTCACGTTATCAGGCGGAGCACTCGCCACTTTTATTGCAGGAGATTTTCAGTTCACATATCGCGCGTGTGCTCTTCATATGGAAATTAAACTTGGCAATGAGCACTTCTCAAGTGGATGATTCCTCCGTAATAACTTTGTTGATGACCTATTCGTTATAGTCTACACATGTAAGGAAGTGATAATGAGTAACTTTGACTGTAATCAGACTGGAGCGTGATTACGATTTCTGGACCATAGTAGAATGTCGTAGCTTTTTGTCTGAACCGAGTTCGGGGTTGATAAGATGTACATAGGCAGAAGTTGGTCTACTCAATCATGGAATTTGTAATCTGAAATGTGCCCCGTACAAGTGGAAAATCTCATTCATGACCACGATCCATGAAGATACGAAGAAACAGCCGATCACAAGTGGGACGACTAAAAAGTGTGGCATCATTTTGCTTAGCTTCATCGCTACTCAACAGGAAAATGTAAACAATGATTATCTCTAGGTTAAACATTGCAATAAAGCCCTGGATTATGAAATACTGAGCGGTTATCCAAAGTGATTTAATTGGCTTATATCGTTCCACTATTGTACACACATGTAAGTCGAGCTTATCGTTTTTGTGAGAGAACTCTTTCCCAATCGTAGCATTCATCAACCAGGAATAAGCAATCTCTGAACACTTAGTGAGAAAAGATTGCAATTGTATTTAATATTTGTTGAACCTCAATTAAATCTATATGAGAGAAACAATTACTTCATAGTCGGGGAGTTTTTTAGACTTCGACCGGAGTGACGCTTGAAATGCATACAAAATAGCGCATCACGGGGTGCAGCTTCAAATGCAGTGTACATCAGTTTGAACATTCACTATGAATCTGATTACGATAAAGTATATATTTAGCCGAGGCTTTCCTATAGTTTCCCTAGAACAAGGTTAGTCAATGTTAACTATGAAACTATTGGGTTGTTACGAATACCAGTAGGGCGGATAAGGGAAAAATTCAAATCTCAGCCTGGAAGCCTTAGAAATATTGCGATTCGCTGTTTGTAACCTTACGCCATCATTTTATGGCATGAAATCAGTACTATTTATAAATAAAAGCTGTTTTGGATTTATTTGACAGTGGATTTTTGTCACTAAGGCTTTGTACTGACTGCTTTCCGACGTTAAGGAAATCTGAGGCCCACTTCACTTGCCCATCATAATTCGTACTTAGCCCTGAAGGAGTCCTAATTCATAGCAAAACATTCCCCAGCTCTCCTTATTGTCTTACTCGATCCCTTTCTAATTACAAAAGACAAATGAAAGGTTCTAAACCGTGTCTATTACTCAGGGAATCATCTGAACAATGTAAAATACATTATAATGAGAAAAATGCTCCTTCGAATATTGACTCAGGAAAAAAATGCCCATTGACCACATCTTTATGGAACGACTTTAATAATTTGTGAATGGCATTCATTTTTTGATGTATTTTTATCTATTATTATTCACCACATCACCCCAAAACAATGATTTTATGAACGGGCAGTAAGCTCCCAACGCATCTACGCAAGAGGAAACCTTTCTGGTTTTCCTCAAGTAGTAAAATCGCCCTTATACTCACCAATCTGATTTTAAACAGAACCTTACCTGAAAAAAGAAGAGAAAATATATTATTGTTTTGTATCAAAATTAACAAAAAATTGAAAGTTTGATAATTCATTGTTGACACAATTATATATATGTATATTATACATATATTTTTCCTGTTATTAATGAAACTGCCATCTTCAATAGTTTCATTAGTTTTATTGGAAGGTGTTTTATTGTTTTATTGGAAACACGAGCGGGCCTAACAAGAAAAGTTTGGAAAGGTGACGATTCCTCTGGGCCCGGAGTTTCAAAGGCCAGGAATAAAATTTTGAAAGAGGTAAATAGAGAGATAACAACGGGCGCATTATTTTTATTTTGAATTTTCCACATAATTTTCTCCACAGTTATAAAGTAAGTAGTTTTTCAAGAATAATCACCTTTAATTTCATTATATTTGTTTTGTTTTGTTTTCAGAAAAGTTTCATCAATCTGCCTGCCATAATTTTTGAATTTTCATATAAACGTCGCACGACAGTCAAACTTTCCTCTACCTGAAAGTTGTTAATTCCAATACTAGAATTGCCAATTTGTCCTCTTATTTTCTGGCTAACCCAGCCTGACATGGCTTGACACGACGGTGAATGAAATCTTGCATCATCACCCGGCTGGTGTGTGTTTTTTGGCCTTCATTAATAAGCGCCCTCCAGCCGAATGATGTTCGGTTTCGTCACAACCGTCTTCCAATAGCTAGACTTAGGCAAACCACGCTCAAGGCTTCTTTTTGTAAAAGTCTCCTAGTGAGAAGCCACCCTTCTATATTTCTGATTTTGTTTGCCAGGACCCAAAGCCTACAACACAAAGCAAGTGAAGCCATTTCGCAAAAGCACTTGTATGGCATAATGGGTTGGTGGAAAAAAAATCAGAAACGCCATGAAAATTAGCTGGGCCTTTGACTTAAGGATGCATGGTCTGGACGATGGTATAATGACATTTATTCATAAATTTTTGTATGAGTAATGCATATTACAATTACCATTCGAAATAAATTTCGAATGCTGCGAATCCTGCTGCGCCACATCAAGGTATTGTCAGTGAAGCGATGAAATGGGCGGCCAGATCGACCCGATCACAATTGCAAATTCCAGTCCCGTCTCTTGCGCATCATAGTGGTCTGGCATTGGCTTTTGATTCGGTTGTCAACACAAACACATTCCTTCCCAATGCTCTCCCATCGAGCAATAAGCGGCCAAATTGCGTTAAGAGCGATACACCGAGATTTGTATCCGTACTTTGCCTGAGAAACAAATATGCTGGTGGAATTACGGGCTTGCTTTCCGTTTTAAACGATGATGAAAAGAAAGGTTTAGCCGATCGTTTGGTTGCAGAAGTATGGAAAGCTTGTGCTGAGAAGAGCGATGCGAAACATCGAGGGGCTCTATGGCGTGCAACTGCATATCTAATTATTTGGGCTGGAGTTCATCCAAAACTGTCGCATGCTGTTTCAAACTCGCAAGTCGAACTATTCACGGAATCTGCCGTTGAAACTGCAGTGGAATGCTGGCAGTGGGTACTTACAGCGCGACAAGACCTTGAGCTGTGCTTCATCCAAGAAATGGTAGCAGCTTGGCAAACAACATTCGAGAAGAAGATGGGTGTCTTCTCAGAACAACAAGAACTGACCAATCCATTAGCTGCTTACGAAGAATGTAAACTGATCGCGAAGCCTGTTCTCATCGCTCCACATTCAATTTGGTTGCAATTGATATCCGAAATGGTTGACACAGCGAAATATTGCAATCGAGACAAAGTTGAGATGTTTTGTTTGCTGTTACATCGCTGTCTGCCCATCACGAAAAATTCAAAGCAGGTGCGGTCCATTTCAACAGTTAGGGAGAGGCAACTCACCAGACCGAAGTGGTTAAAAGGTGGTATTTGCTCACTTATACTAATTCAAACACGAATTATAATGAATACAAAACCGCCTTGTAGAATTTTAGGCCTAAGCCGGCTGTGTGTCCCTCCGTCTGTCTTAAACAAAATTTTATTCTTGAGATGTTATGCATTCATAAAAATATGTGCTAACAAATTTCGAGACGATACATCCCCCCCCCCCCAGCCCCCTTAATTTTATTTAAGTCTCTAATCCCGTATGACCGGTTTAGCCACTTAAATCTAATGCATGTTTTAGCCGGCGAATCGACTCGTACGATTATGCCAACCACTAAAACGCATTCCTTTTACAAACTCCACTCAGATGAAGCTGTTTCCCTGGGTATAGCATTTAATTTAATGATGAGCAACATTTGCTCTATGAACTTGTCGAAGTGACATTTCTATGCATGGTCGCTTGCATTAATACTACTACTACACTAATTTTTGGCAGCGCTTTTTTGAGAATCGGCACTGGCCTGAAACAGAAATCCGAGCATAGAACCACTCACGAAACGCTTTATTATACTATGTAGTCTTGGTCCGACCCACACAAAATGCTCAAAATTTGGCGAAGACCACTTTTGTCTGACGGAGATGAACAATATGAATCTGTAAAATCAGGAAATCCAGGGGAATTGAAACGCATTTTAGCGGACCGTATACCATGGCGCATAGGAGTGGTTGAAGCGTTATGCCCCATTAAGAGGTGAATCTCATCACCAGGCCCGAGGGAATCACTCTCTTTTTCCCCCGCCCCTCAATTACGAAGATGTCAGTCGCGGAGATATCTAAACAATCTATTCGACTTTTGGTTTTTACAGAAATTGTTGATATGAAATTTCGTAACAAGGTGAAACCTCTGAATCCCATTGCATGCAATGAGTAACATAGCTCCTGGTTAATTTTAAGGAGGTCCCCATACATGCAGTAAGGGGGATAGCGGTAAGGGGGTGGTAGCATTTTTTTTCACCTTGTATTGTCGTGTGGAATAATAAATGAAAGTTCTCGATTAGTAGTTGACATCGGTCAAAAAGGGTAGAACTGCGGGATCAGAAAGAGATCAGTCACTTCAAGGACTCAAAAACCACCCAACCAAAATATATGGAAAAATATGTGGATACACGCACATGGTATTTGGTCCTCAAAATACTCTCCAAACCGATACATGGCTTGGGATATTATATAACTGGTTTTGGAACTATGGTCCCGCTACTAATTTGAATACTAACCGAAAAAATGTTCTACCATTTCAATCCAAAACCGTTTCAGTCTTTTATGTTATAAGTCCAAATTCAAACATTTCTAAACACAATTAATTCTTCAATAAGACCGATTAGTGCTACATCCTTCGTCATGGAAGGACCGAGGGTGTCGCAAAAAAGTGAAACATATCTGCCTACCCAACCGAAAAAGCTAAAAAAATTCACAATGATGCACCTACACAAAATCTAGTCCTCAAAATGCATCCCCCTCCGATATTTGCTCAAATAAAGTCAATAATAGCATATTATTATATTTTGGAAATCTAACCGAAAACCACCAAGTTCATCCAAGAAGTGCAATATCATTAAAAGCAATAATAAACTGCACAATTTTGGAAGGTTTGAAATAAATGCTGCTATTATTATTATAGCAAAATTGTAAAAGGTCCAAATTCTGTATTTGAGACAATCCGAAACGTGTATGACATCGTAATTATATAAGGTGAACCCATATGAACGGTGAATCAAGTACTCTAACACACTTCAAGGCCCTGATCCAAACGGTAGTTGGATATTTGAAGGAATATTTTGAAGTTTTAGCTGTGTATGAATGGAAAAATGTGGACAGGAAATTTCTCACACAAGATGAACATAAAACTTCTAAACCTGAAGTGTCCAGCTTTCGGTTTTCCAACTTGTTATTAATAATTTTCGAGCGATTTTTCGACATTCTTTTCAATTTTATTATTAAAAAGCACGCCATTTTTACGATGAACAATTCGAAACAAAAACCTACGTAGTGTCGAGAAGCAAGTTGTACTGAATATACAGCAATAATACCAATTTAATCGAACAAATCGAACAACCCGAAATTTGTTGTTTTCAGAAAAACCCATTTAGAGTTTTATTACTTATTCCATATGGGAGCAATGAGAGCGACCGCCCAATTCGAGCTCTTAAAGATTTTTCTCGTGCATGGAATTTTGCTACATGGTTCTTAAGATATTAAAGTCTAATTTAAACGGAAGAAAATCTTGCGTAGTTCCTTCGAAACTAATTCCCAAAAATAGGTTTAAATTTTCGGCTCAAAAGTAGACTTAAGCGTTTCACTTCCACACAAATAAGGGTAATGGTCACAAAACACAGTCTCATATAAAATAGAGTATTGAAAAACAACGACCCATAAGAGACTGTATAGGTACCATGTGCCCCACAAAGGCGTAAGCTGGACCCATATCACAAAGGAACTCCATCAGAAAGGAACTCCGTATAAAGGTTGAAACTGAGAACCCTTATACATACGGTGAATTACGTTGCTGCCCGTTGAATTTAAGAGGGGTCTCCATTAGGTGGGTGCAACACTTTTTTTCAACAGATATATTATATGTGCAGGGGCCCGGAAAGAATTGCTTACCTCAAGGACTCATTCTCAAATATACTCAACCGAAAAATCAGAAAAAAAGTGATAGCGGTCAATATACATGATATCTAAACCCCGCCTCTGTTACGATATTTGCTCAAAAGATGTTAATAATAGTATATTATTATATTTTGAAAATTTACTGTAAACCCCCTTAAGTTCATCCCAAATCCGCATAATTATGCAGTAATATACGTTTTACATGAAGCAGCACACGGGAAAGGTCCGTGAAAATCTTATGATTATTAACGACGTTATAGAAAGTTAAAGTTGCGATAATATGGCAGTAGAACATTGAACTGAATATCAGGTATATTAACCGTATAGATACATAGATGGACACGATGGTTCCATTCCTGTATAAAAAATCAAGAAAACCTTTCATACCTGAAGCGCCGAGCTTCCAGTTTCCGACTTGTTTGTATCTTTTCAGAATCCTTGTCGTTAATGTCATAATCTCCTAATTTAAACCTTTCAAGCCTTTCTTGACATGTTCCTAAAAAGGGAAGTCATTGCTGTATGCACTGACGAGTACTTAATGAGATTCAGTGGTATCCAGCTTCCCGCAAATAGATTTTCCCAGAAACGAAGATGTAGACATTGTACATCTAATATGTATATGTGTACATATCTGAGAACTTTATGCATATCTGGGAACTAAAAAAACGTAGTAAGAAGGACCTTCTTTGGATGCAACGGTAGGGAAAGTGTAACATGAATTCTAGTCATCTTCTTTATGAAACTTTATAGATCTCCTTGACAATTGATGAAAAAACTTGATTGTGGCAATTATAATACATACGAATTTCACTATTGGACGCCAAACTATACAGACATATGTAATATCGAAATTCACGGAAAATAGCAAAACAAGGTGATCAAAATAAACCTGTTTGTTTTTAAGTAACGTAGCTTAGCATGACACAATTAATCACGACGACTCCAGCAAGAATTAGAAAAGTCAGCAGACTAATAGAATCATATGAAAGTGTATTACCTAACATACATACTTTATTAATATAATTCAATCAACGATCTAATTATAGAAACTTTCCATGTAAATTTGCATAGGAGTTTTATTTACAAACCAGAATAATAATGACCTTTATTGAGTTGCTTATCTTGAAATAAACTTAGTAGAATCATTCATACCCAGAACACCTAACCAACAAAATTTCCTGGATTTGACTCATAAAGATATGAATTGTCTACAATTGCTGGATTTTCAGTTGAATGCGCTGAAACCCCCCTACAACTCGAATTTACGTAAAGTTCAAATTCAATTGCTATTGGTAGTGGTTCCAGGGAATACTCATAATTTTCTAGAGTGTCGCATAAACATTCCCAGACTCTTTTGACACCAGATTACTTTTTTTTATTCCACAATCTTAAGAGTTTTATTGTTATATGGGAAACTTTAAGTGCTTTGGGTGATACCACCGACATTTTGCAATGCATACTAAATATATGCATAATTGAAACACTATATGTAAAATCCGAGAATCTACTTATTTGCTTAGCTGAAATTAGGTAGTATATTTGTATGTAGTCTTAAGAGTACATAAGAATGGTAGCATTAACTCGGTTTCAAACTTTTATAAAATATGATTTAACAGACAAAGAACAAACACCAGCCCTGCTCTCTATGGATACTTGTCTTTCTTGCATATTTAGTATCTAAAGCAATCATTTGCTGCAATTGTATAAATTAGAAACCCGCCAGAAAATATTATGCATAATCAAGGACGATGGATCTTCCTAACCTGAAAAGTTTAAAGATATTCATGTTGTTGGCAAATGTAGAATTTTAATTTTTTTATTTTAAATTAAAATAATATCAGTTGATAATATGAAATATGTCCAACTTTTTCCACAAAATTTTATTTTACAAAAGGGTTGCAAAACCTTCAACAACTGAAGGGCTGGCCTGCCGGCTTCCAATTAATTATTGTTTTCGAGACAAACAACTAATCATAAGTAATTGCCGCAACTAAACTAAAACTCAAATCAAAATCAAATTAACTTAGCCAAGAGGAAATAGTGTACGTATCTCATCAAAACTCGAATAAAGTCAATTGAAGTTTTAAAAAATCAAACGAGTTTTTCAGCATTGTTTCTTGTGATATGAATGCAGTAGTATTTCAGCACGTAAAAAAAACAATTTCCCTTATTTTGTATTCTACCCATACATATATACCCCTCGGTTGTTTAGTCTAAACTACCTTATCATGAGCTTATCAGAGATATGTGATATGAGACGTTCACATTTTCATGCTTTATTGTTCTTCACATATTCCTCTCTACTCTGTAGTATCAAAAATGAGTTTATCACGTTGTTGCCAGTTATCTTTGTTACTGAAATTATGATAAAATAATTCTACGTTGATATGAACATACTTTTGGATCATGTTAACTCCAGAAAACGATTGCTGATGATTAACTAGGGTTTAGCTCACTCAATTATCAATTAAACCCGAGTTTACTATATCTTTTCTAGACGCCAAATTCCAAAAGTTCAAAGTAGCAATGTGGCTAGAAGCATGGCAAGTCTAGTGGGAAATTTTGATAAATCACAAATAATGAAACATAACTCTAGTTGTCCAATTTCATTTCCTTTCCGTCTCATATTACCGATATTTTTAGAAGTGCTTAAAAGTTAATTTAGTGTCATTAGTTGAAATTACGGATGACAGCAAGGTAATAACAATTTAGGAAACTAAGTGTTCCAAGTTTGAGTACCTTTACTGATTCATTTAGGCAATACTTGATAATTTTTATCTGGGATGGAATGGCTTCATTATGTTAGAAAACTATAATTAATAGATATTTATTTCTGATATTGATTTCGGAAATTTTCGAATTATAACTCAAGAATATAATTTTTCAGGTAATTGCTTAGAGTGTCAAATCAAGCTGGATGATTAGAGTAGAATTACAAAAAATGAACTTCAAAGATAAATTTTGAATGGAAATTTTGCTGGGTTTTGTTTTCATCCCCTTATACTCAATCATCAAAAAGATAGAAGTGGACCGCGCTGGTTATTTTGGCCTTCTATAATAATTATGACTTAATTTTAAATTGACATGTAATCTACCATTGGCCTATTAATTTTATGAAAATATTTAGTTATCAGTGGTTAAAATATTTAATTCTAACATATCTTCTTTTAGTATATTCTATCTGTTTATCTATTAACCTGGACAGTATAATATTTCTTAAAATATAACGATAAAGAGAATCAACAATCTGATAAATTAAATAAAAAGATGGATCCTGCTTCTGCTTTTCATATATGGGCACATGAACTAAACTTTTGGTTAACATAGAACAGGGTGAATCTGGTGCTTGGTAGACGAATGTGATACAAATAATTTTAAAATTTTTTTGTTCGAAATTTCTGATAGCTCAATACTTAGTACCCTTGCCGTAGTGTAGATAGTTGGCTTATCGTATGTAATGCCAGCTGTTGTTAACAGTGGCAGCCATTTGCCGACCATGACCGTATATATTTATCGGCATTGGACACTACGCGCAAACTTGTATGTATGTCTCCTCTCTTGAAATTGAGACTGATATATAAATAATTAAAAACAAGTCGCTTCAGGTACGAAAGGCTTTGCGAATTTCCTATTTAAAAGTATTTGGGTGTTCCATGGTTCCATTTGAATCAAGTTCATAGTAGACATATACGTACTATTCACTTTAATTTAATTCTAGGTACATATGGTGTCTCAGGCAGAGCTAATTTGCAGGAAAAGTCGACTTTGACCTACTGTAATTCTGTATCCAGAAAACTTGCCAGTCTGATGCTCCATATTATAGCCTACATTACTACAGTTTTGTTATACTAGAATGAAGTTATGGAGGATCTCCAGTCGGTTTCCCAAAAAAAATATTATACTAGCAGATATCGTAATGAAGGGTATTTTTTAGGCCTAGATGTCAGGTATAGGCTTCAACATGATTTTTCGAAGCTTATTCAGTTAATTAGTTTCTGAGAATGGCGCCTTACAGCAAATGACTGCTTTCTGAACTTACGAGCATGATATAAGGCAGACTGCTCACTATTGCGTAAAATGAACGAAACTTTTCCTGCAAGCAATAAGGATTTCGAAAAGCCCGGTCAACTGTCCACGTAATCAAGATGTTAACTCAACTGGCTCAGGTTGCAATACAGGAAGGCAAATTCTGCACAGTGATAAACCTTGATGCAAAAAATCTGTTCAACACGGGAAAATTGAAAAAAGTCGTCGAGGATCTAGTGAAAAGTGCAGGCGGGGTAATGAAAACGGGCAACTGACAAGGAATTGCGAGAAAGACTATGAATGCATGTTGAACAAACATGCAGATTTTGATGACAACCACCACGCCGCAAAAGGGGAAAAATGTTCACGGCAGAAGAAATGAGGCTTGTTCCGATAAACTTCAGCCTCTGAGGCCGCGTACGATCTTCGGGCCCAGTCAATTCAACTCGGGAAAGGCAACGCAGTATGGGCCACCGACAGAAGTGGGAAAAACGCAATTTGAACGACATGAAAATCACCATTCGAAGAGTTTGTAGGAGCTAAAATTAACGTTGTTTATGTCTATAGTTTCTATGCAGTGCAACAAGTGGCTAACATTAGCGAATGTTAAACTCTTTAATGTCAGACGCAAGTGTACGATCTTCCATTATATTCTAGGAAGACTTGAACGCATGGACTACCGAACGGAGAAACTAGTTCCTAAAAACAAAGGCTGACATGCCGCCAATAAGGACAGGGAACGAGCTGGTTTTCTAAATGTGCGCATACTCCCCGACCAGAATGCTCGTTATCTTCAACTTATTGAGCGAGGCTAAATTGGCAGGACTGAAGAGACTAATTGAATGGAGCATGAATTCTAGGTTTGATTAATACTAACGGAACAAGGTGGCGCCAACATCCACCTCGAAAGGGATCATGACCTGATGGTCGCTTGCCTACGCTTACGTGTTACTTTCGCTGCTTCACGTTGGGTTGGAGAACTTCGACCCCAAACAGCTTACATGATTCAACTGTTAACTTGTTGATCAAACGGAAGATATTTTTAAAAAAAAGTGATCAACAGAAGGCAGGCCAATTTCTGCTTTCGATCCTCCTATCCTGGACACGTCAACACCCTACGAGTCATTTTAAAATATTATGTAGAATTTAAATTTACGATCTACATGTTCTTTATCAATTTCGAGAACAATAAGCGTGTCGTGTATGCAGGAGGGCACTCTGAAAAAATTAAAAACTAGTATTAGGACGACATATGTTTGCGCAATATGTCATGCATGGAAAGGTAAAATCTCAGACAAATTTAAAGGCGATGCCGGAATTAGCCATGGTTGCATTTTTTACCGATACCTTTTCTTCCCTATATCGGTAACGTCCTTCATGCTTCCTTCACTGAAGAACGTATAGTGGTTCAATTAACTTGTCAGTTTCTTCAACCACCTCAACTGCACTGATGAAGTCTACTTGCATTCACATCGAGTCATATACCTTTACCTTTGTTTCAAATTTGAAAAATGAAAAAACCCAGACTTGACTTGAAGATAAAGACCAATAAAACCAAGTTTTTCAGTCTGACAGATCACCGCTCTTCCCATTTGTATTAATGAGTAAAATAGGCTGATGAAAGTTTGTAAATCTAAGTAAAGTTGTTTCTGTCGGCCAAACTTAATGTCGCTCAACGCGGCAAGTCCGTAAGTGCGTTTCGCTATTTTGTATGAAGTCAGGAAATCCCTGCACGAACATCAATTTCAGGCTGTTCTGTGCCGATGTTCTGTCTGTACTCTTATATGGGAGTAGCACATGGAGGGTGACTACCGCTGTTACTCGGAAGCACCAAACCTTCTTCAACTCATGCCTGCATCGTACCATCGACGTACTTTTTTCTGAGATAACTACCTTTGATTGGCTTCATTAATGAGAAGGCGGAAGTAACAGTCGATAGGTGACACATTGAGAAAGGCCGATAACTCTGTCGCGGGTCATGCCATGCAGTGGAACCCCCTATCTCCTGCCCGAACAGAGCAAAGGAAGAGCGCAAATTTCTCGGAAAGCCGTGGCAGGGAAGGTTGAAGTGTATTGCCAAGAGTAGAGAACGCTGACGCATGTTCTACATAGATATTTGTGGCAAACATTAAAAACAAGAGTGGCAGACATTCAGACTGTTTTAATAACGTTTATTGTTACAAAACTTGTTATTTGTTGTAACCAACTTTATAAAAAAATATGTTCCTAAATACGTCTCTGATCTATCGTAATTTATCCAAATAATCTCACGCCTCACAACCATACAACAGCATATTGGTATTTTAATTTATAATACATATATATGTGTATTTACACGCAGTACTTGTTGTAATTGTTTTGAGGAGTAAGTACTACTTTTATTTTTCCACTAAGATTCATCGTTGAATAAAATCGTATATTCCCATCTTTATTGCCGTTCACCCATAGAAAAATATTGGAAAATATTTTCCGGATCGCAAACTCCCAAAGTAAGGTTCCGCATGAATGAAGAATTGGCTCTGGATTGGATTAGGATTTCCGTTTCTAATTGATTGACATTAGGACCTACTCCATACTATTTGATTCGAAACGCATTTCTGATGCCACTTAGTATTTTTCTTGAGAACCTAAATTTAATCCTAACTGTGTTTCAAAGCTTTCCAAAGGTTCATAGAACCAGTACAGAAGGTGTTGAACGTATGTACTCATCGTACATCGACATCGTACAAGACTTTGCTAATTCGTATCCCACTATGTGTTAGGCTGCACAATATCTAGGACTTCCAATTTGTCCTGGTAATTTAAAAACTCTAAATGAATAAAATTTCACAATTCTTTAGCACTCAAAGAAATTTCCTGAAAGCCCATTTCTACTCTACTAGCTTGTACATACATATCTTAACTGCAAAGATTTTTTTCGTTTTATCTGATATCTGACTGGTGCTGAATACCGCATTGTCAAAATGTACAATAAAAATTGAAAAAAGTACAATTCATTTCCCAGTCATCCACATTTATCGCAAACTTACTGTTACTATGAAATAAGAAGAGCATTTAACATAGTCACGAGTTTTTCCAGTATTTTATATCTATTCCAAACGTTGATATCATCACATTATTTTAAAACAATTTACGTTTACGTTTGTCGCATTTCACTCACGTTTTTCCATAGATAAGAAATATCTACGCATGCATATTTTCCGTAAGCGGGCCAAATTTGCAATTCATTTGCTTTTTCATTTTTTCTTTCGTATCGGACTTCCAAGAAACTTGGGTGGGACTTGGAGATAACAACTCACTTGATGTGAATTAGGGGGTCAATATTGATATGAAAAATTTAAAGATATATTTTACGGGGATAAAAATCTTATCCAAACGATGCAATTTAATCCACTTGAATGATGATTCTGTTGAAATTCTTTGCTGAGAACTGTTTCTCAGGAATGGATTGATTGAAGAATACAATGACAGTTAAGTATATGAAGTAAATTTCCACACATTTCTTGTTTATAAATTAATACCCGCTAAATATTTCACACTACCCCGTCAGATCACACCAGTCAGGTTTCAAAAAATTCTCTCCCAAATTAGTGACTAATTTCTGACTGTTCCACATGCAGAGGATAACAACTCTAGCAGGCAATTGTTGAACACCTGCCAGCATAGATAATGCTAATTAATCTTACGAAGTGCTCATTTAGATCACCTATTTATAAACTTTAAACAAATTCTAGCTCCTATCAGCCAGATACATTGTGTTGTACTTTGGTACTTGTGTTCATTTGTCGCTTCCTCAAACCAATTCATTCTTACATGCATGCAGAAAGTTTACACGATGCCAGTTTGACTGTCGTCTTGCTAGATACATCAAAGATTTTTTCTAAAAATCGTTTTCATTGACCGGCAACATCTAAATTCGTCACGGAATCTATACACATCACACAACAAGACGATCCGCGTGATCTCGAGATTCGTCTAAAATGAAGATATGTTAAAAATGATAAGGTAAAGATAAAGATTGATTTACTGCTAGGATTTTCATTCGTTGCACTAGGGTAGCGAATGGTTCGGTCTACGTGGTTAATCTTGAAATGTTATTTTAGGAATTTTTCAGATGAAGATTTATGAAAAGCTAAAAACGTAGAGCAGTTTGCAGAATATTAAAACAAACTTTCATTTTGTTTTCCTAAAATGAATGAGTTCCGATTCAATTAAAATTATTATATTCCGATTTATGGTAATGTCGACTGAAGTCAAATTTTACATGTGCATTAAATGGTAAGCAATCCGTCTCGAACATTCTTAGCTATAAGAGGGTGACTTTGAGGGTATGATGGAAAACCCGAGTACTAAATAGATAAAAGGAAATGGCCATTTATCAGTTTTATCGCAATGACATTCAAATAACGGACAATTAATACGAAAATGGGCATAAGAATCTAATATGAGAATCCATACCATGTTATTCAGAAATTTTAATACGCAACATTTTTCAATAAACATAATTCTAAACTTCATAATTATTCTAATTTGAAAAATAAAATCCGCCCCAAAGTAATGGCGATGGATGACGAGAAAAAAATGAGTACTCAATTCAAAGAAACTTTTCTTAGTGCACTTCCTAATCAGTGGAAGAATCCAAATAGATGGCCATAAAACAATGAAAAACACGAATGCGTAATAGAGGTTCTGTCAGCAGATGGGCTAATATTTGGAAAGATGCGGGAAATATCGACGAAAATGAAGGAAAAGAACAAAGGCAAAGATAACAAAACATCAGTCTTCCACCCACTTGCGAAACAGATATATTCTGACCAAGCGTGTTGTGGACGTATCCTTCCATTCCAAACTGCGTCAACTTCTTCAAAATAAATAAAGAAAATAAAGTAAAATAAAATAAAATCATTTCCAACGGTGCTGAATTTTCCCCAAAAAAATAATTAATAAGCCACAGTCACGTTACTTATAGCCTAATATATTTTGGCAAAACCTGTCCTTCGGAAACCAAGAATGCCTTGATAATATTCTGCAATTCTATGTGTCGTATAAACTGGCAAAAATTGAGTTTTGAACGAATTCAAAAATTAGGAGAAAATAACTGAAATCAAATAATCTAACTACAGGTTGTTGAAAAAGTTGTTGCGGTTTTTTACCTTTACATTCAAATGAACTTGTTTCAGCTCAAACAAAGATTTCCAATCCCAATTCCAAATAAAGACCGTCATAAGCGACACACTTTCTTTCCAGCTATGCAAAATTTTCAAGTTCTGGGACCTATCAAGTTATTAAAACGATTTTTTGTATCATTGGAGTTTTTAAGGGTTTTTAAGGGTTTGACAAGTATGGTTTAAGAAATTCGCCCATTTGCTATCCAGTCCTAATTAGGTGAACCAAGGGAGACAAAGCAGCACAACATTCGCCAACTACCACGATGTTTCCACATATAGTCTAAACCCATCCGTTTGTTCTTTGCGACAATATGAAGCCGGGAAAATCTCAGTTTTGGCTGGTAATCGAGTCTTGCTTACTTCTCCGTCAAGGCATCACCGCCAATGACACTCAGGGCAATTATACGAAGTATATGGGCTGTAATGTATTGACGCCAAAAACGTGCAACAATAATAGAATCGTCAATATTTTCCCACCAGATTGTTTGAATAAGTCATTTCTGAGAATTGCCCTTTCATTTATCTGACCCCTACTAAATATTTAGGAAAAAAATACACACCTCCTTTTGGTTGTATGGAAACATCCCTCCCTTAAACTCAACGTAGAATGATGACATTCACTCCATTTATGTGAATCAACAGTTCCAACCTCACCATCAAATTTCATTTCAATACGTATAATAGTTTCTGCGAAAAGAGTTTTTCCGGCAGCCAAAGGGAATGACAGACAGTGAACCGAGTTTTTTTTTTTAAAAAATTAAGACTTGCTGTTTTCTATTCCCTAGTGATATCAATGCTGACAAATCCTCGACTTGTTAGCAAATCTTAATTTTTTCAAATAATTTAATCACTAGAAACACCACGAAATTGCACTTAGATAAGATTTTGTTTCCCACAGAGAATTGACTGCAATTATGAAAATAAAAGAAACTTCTGATCTAGAGCTGTGCCAAGCGTCACCTTAATAGGCAATGCAATATCATATTGCTTTTTGCAAAAGGTGACATTACAATGTAATATCACAAGTATCACCATTCATTGGCCTAACCGTTCATATAATGTAATACCATCAACATACTCGGCAGCCAATAGTATCAAATATTACGAATTACTAGAATAATTAGTCCTGCATTTATTACATTTACCACCTAAAGTATACCACAGCCCTAAATAGGTATCAATGAATAATGAATGAATCTTTCTTGCCAGAGAAGAAAGAACCCAATACTCGGCGTCGGACTTGACAACTTCACCTGACAACTGACTAAGTGATGCTATATTACACCATCACTTTTGTAATGCTGATGTGGTAATGTTGGCTGATGTAATTTTGGTGATGTTGTTACATATACTTTAAGGTGATATCACTTTTGTAATATTATATACATCACCTACCCATCTCTGTTGTGAACACAAACTCTCCACAAGAAATGGCCTATGGAAACTGAAAAAAATATAGATTTAGTCTACTTTTTCTTTTCCTTAGAAAACACATTTTGCAGAACCATTTAAGATCGAATAGAACACTGCTTATGGAGACTATTTTTTAAAACTTTTTTAGAAAATTAAGGCCCACTAGATAATCTAGTCAAGTTAACAAACCAATATTATGGAAGCAAACCAAGCATGATGCTGAGGTTAGGATATGCTGAGAGGCAGTTTTATTAAAAGAATCAGGTTTTTCTCATCATGATTGCCCTAAAAGGAGACTAGAAGTGCATTAACAATTTCATACCATTATCCGTCATTCCCCACTCGATTAAAAAGAATGCACGTCTAAAATTTGTTGACACCATTGAAAGTGGCCACCAATTTTGCCGAGGTTTTCAATAAAAATTCAAAGTTTCACTTATTCAAATTATATCAGCAACCACTGATCTCGATTCACATTAATTTTAGCGAATACAATCCTTTGGTGGACAGTAGTTAGTCCGAACAGTTCATGATATCAAAACAAATTGAAGTTCAAGTTGAATAACGGTGAAAGTATCCCTTTGAGGTTCGAAAATGACTTTACCTTCTATTTTCTACGTCGCGTAAAGTAACTTATTCAAATGGGCCTAACCGACAAATTTTACTTTCAATCTGATGATTACCCCAACCACGATTGTAGTAGCCCTCAACTTAACCGACCTCACACTTACAGATATATTCTTTAAAAATGGACCGGAAACGACCTTTAAGTTTATCTTCGAATCACCAATGGATGACGGCATAGATACTACCAAGTCTTGCGGAAATCGCACTATTGCTAACAAAGCGGTCGAAATTATCTCTTTTGTGCATTAAAGTGAATATTCTTACTACTAAATACATAAGCAACGAACCGAAAATGCCCCTTAGCTCCCCCCACGGCTTCCCAAGATTCCCGCACTGCTCTACAGTTCTGCGCCAAATGGAGCGACCCACTCATGCCGTAGCCCGCAATGCAATTACCGCCCCCCTTAATGTGTGACCTATCCACTGTCAGTTCTGCCTTCAGATACATAGGTCGAATAAAATGTTCACAATAATGTCAATTCGAAAAAGAAAGTTTCGAGAAAAACACGTTTAAAAGTTTGTAATATATGTCCAGACATATATTACTCAGATTCTCTGACTAAATATGGCACGTTATTCTTATATATATGTATAATTCTATAGGCATATACTACAAGACAGAAGTAGTTTTAGAAAATCGACCTTTTGAAGAAAAGCTACTAAACGCGTCATAAGCAAATAACTAGTAAGTGATGGGAATAGATACACACCATGCATGCAGGGACACTGCTAAAATTCGCTTCTTATTTCTTTCGGATCACCCCCTCTGAAACCAAATTTCGGGGACGAGATTATAGATTTTTTCAGCTTACAAGAGCCAAATATTTCATGTTTTACAAAAATCTCAATTTCGACTCAATCAGTTCCGATTTTTTTTCATCTGATTCATACATCATTTAAAAAACAATATAATTATATGTTTTCCCGCGAGAGCAGGATGCACTTCGGTGCAATTAATTTACATGACAATGCGAAGTCAATGAAAGCAGCAAATCAAAGATCAAATATTTGTACCCCAAAATGAATCACGATTTAACCACGAAATGACATTGGGTATCTGCCTAATAAATAACTATTTTTAGCGGATCCGCTATATCACTTATATCTTATATTATATGTGAAAAACAAAAATTAAAATTCTCAAACTAAAGTAAGCACATAACGGATCAATGTCGAAAATTAATAACTAAAACTCTTAAAAAAGTATTGAAAAAATGTTTTTATCTCATCACTTATTTAAATCTTGTATGAAATATTCCACTTAAGATTGATCTACTAAGATAATCAAAATACTATTTTGTTTCTTATTCCTATTATAAAATATTGTCCAAGAGTTTCTCGAATGACATCTATTTACAAGAAACATACCAATGATTGTTACCATCGCTTTACAAATTCAAATATAAAGCCATGTATCCATTTGTAATGTTACATCTTACCGTCGATTTCGTGACGATGTACTTAGTGAAGTATCTCTAATTGATCGTGATCATATGCGACTTCAAGCTAGTGAGAATCATAACATCGTTACCATCATGGAGAAATAACAACTTCAAATAATTCCAAAAGCTAAATTACACTTATGTTATTACCACCACCGAACTATAGTATTACGAGAAGAAAAACAGCAGCTAAGTATTAGAAACAATTTCAATTTCAATGCCAGCATCATTTGAATTAAATTTTGTTTTTTGTCATTTTTATTAGTCTACAAATGTTTACACAATGTAATGCTGTATTCTATGAATAATTCAGATGTTTTCATCAATTGTTTTCAATGGGTCCCGTCACATAACGATCCATAATTTGAACATGTCACTCACGATAGATTTTCAGTGTATGAAAAATAATCGAGTACTATATATCCATAAATGGGACTAATAACAATTACCCTGGTTCCCTTTATTATATTTATTAATTAATTATTATATATTAATTATCTTCCTGCCAAAATGACGACACAGACATAATCAGAAAAAATAGAAAGTGAGCAATGTTTTACATCCGTCTATACTCGAACGGACTCCCCCACCTCTTATTATTTCAAAGAAAATCGCCACTGTCGACGGATACTAATAGGTATTTAATCCTATTATCCTCACTTGACAAACATTCACGAATTTTTTAATTCTTAAAAAATATATAAATTATATTTCCCAAGTTTTAAAGAACAACTTTCTATATTACAACAAACAGAAACTCAGAAGAGTTTCTGTAAATCTGTCATCAGATTGTATTTAGCTACGAATATACTTGCAACGGAATTTAAGCAACCTTCATAAATTAGGATTGACTTTTCCAAGACTTTCATCATTTTACATGGATACGTACACATACTATATGTATACTTTCTTCATAGTCTACAGCTTAGATAAAGAATTCGATCCAATAAATTAATTCGTAGGTAATCATAAATTATCTCATAATCCCTTAATTAAAATTTAGTCCTCAGCTGTTCCGGCTAAAAATTAATTGTATGTTTTCCCTAGGACAGCATACAAAGTTCAATTTAGAATTCCCTTAAAAACTGTAAAATAAAATTTGAATATGTGTGACCACAAGTATTTTTGGAAGATACATTTTGATAGGGATCTTCTAAGCCCTTTGCGACCAATTTCATGTATGTAAAATGTTAACTGTCGCCTGAAATATTCGTTTTGGCTGCATCTTATCAATTATTGTACCCGTTGTTCTTGAAATGTCTCTAGTCGTTTAGAAAGAAACTGGTAAAAATAAACTGTCCGTAAAGAAACGGACTCGGAAAATATATTGTGGAAATTTCAGAGGAGAAGAGTAAATTACACATTTATGAAATAATTTTCATGGTTGGTTTCTTCTGTCTTGCCTGATTTTGAAAAACATTTCTTTTGTTTTTTGAACGTTCATAATTTTCTCAATTCAGAACATGAATTTCCCATAAATTTAGGAAAGCACATAAAATTACCTTCAAATAGAGAACTGTAATTTGAAGACATTTATGACTAAATAGATGGGGATTTCATTGAATAAAAATAACAGCTAGTAGCTTTCAATATACAAAGTTAACCTTTGGGGAAAATAAACAAGCATAACTTTTTTAATTGTACAGATTACGGTGGTTATGATCCGCCGTTCTTTTCCACCGGAAGTATAAGATAAGTAAGCCACACTTGTGCCAGCCTTGAGAATGGTACGCCCTTCCCAAATCTTATTACAAATGTATAAATAAAACTCTAACCAAAAAAACTGTCTGATGCTAGTTTTACTGATCATAACTAAAAATAGTTTCTTTCTACAAGTAAAAAGTCATTAAAAATTGTCAAGGAGAATTAATTTAAGTTATATTAAATTGCTGTCATAATTTGAGTATAGTTTCTGTAAGAAATATGCATGTGTAATTGGATTTCGAGTGGCGCTAACTATGCATGCTGAGACTGGCCTGTGCTATTTAAAGAAAAGTATGTCTCACGAGATCTGCAGAGAATGTGAAGTTTAGAAACAATAAAATTCTGCAATATACGAGTAAAATGAAGGTTTTGAAAAACCGATTAAAGTTTGGAATTGGTGTCCTATATCATATTAAATGCATTCAATGTGTCTCTTATAAAACACATAATCAAAAAAACGACGCACTACTTAATGTATACTTTACCGCAATTAGCATATAATACAATATAATATAGCATTAAATATAGTATTTAAAGTAAAATAAAAGTTCAAGCCTACAATAATACTTCATACGCAATTCGTTATGCGTTACAATTTATTTATTTAGGTTAATATAATGTTTTATTCAAAC
Source organism: Hermetia illucens (assembly GCF_905115235.1). NCBI lineage: Eukaryota > Metazoa > Arthropoda > Insecta > Diptera > Stratiomyidae > Hermetia > Hermetia illucens. Next base: position 128,196,964 of record NC_051850.1, on the reverse strand, counting down.
CTTTTGATTTTTATTTTCAGATTTCAGATAAGATAGAAAAGTGGAAGTATTTTATGAGTCCAGATAAAAAATAAAAGTCAAAAGCATTCCATTATTATCTATTACATTTCCAAGAAGGACAAATTGTTTATGGTTTGCAAAAACGAATTATTGAAAATCCACATTGATATATTATGGAGATAATGTTTTATTAGCGGTGAAGTCATCTTCGTATAAAAATACGAGAATGCAAAATAAAATATACCCAAATCATGCCCGCTCGTCACAACTAACGGTTTTAAGCTATGAGTTTCCATCCACCGTAATGTTAGATCGACCATGTAACGATCAGCAGTGGAGTTAGTGTATCAAATCTGAAGGCAAAATCATCAACTGCTGATCACTTGCCTTTACTTTCGTACTGCGTCGACGGGGTGGGGAGCCACGACCCCTCTAAAATCAACACGGTTCACTTTCGACACTCAACTGTTCAACTGTTTTCCACGGGACGACAAATATATTGAACACTTCGCCGCAAGTAGAGCTGCAGCCTTTCAGCCTCGCTGATCGCGGTTCAAATCCCAGTCATCAAGGATGTCTGTGTTCGTCATGTGCATTTCTCAGTGCTGCGGCTTTATCAGTTGCACAGCACTAACCGTGTTGATAATTAGCAAGGGTAGTCAATTAAAACAAACAGAGGAAAAAGGACAACAAGGTGAAAGTCTAGATGCTCTACATTCTACTATAAAGTGAGCAGGAAACATTATCAGGTCAATATCAAAAGTGCTTATTTCTCTAGCGCAAAAGAATTTGTTGACCACCTCCCGAAGGAGCGCCCCAAGAGCTGACTGACTGAACGAAACGGATCAACGTGCATAAAGAATTGAAGCTCTCATTACCGTTGCAAGTGCAGGCGAACCAAACGCGCTTGAATTTCAGAATTTATTATTCTGATGATGCGCGAAGGAGAAACTGGCAAAAATAATAATGATTTTACTATCGCATACGGCATGACGGAAGATCTTTCAGCTAGTCGCAAATCTTTCGATGATCTGGCCAAGGAAGTGAACTATCAATAACAGCTTAAAAGATACGGCTCTCAATCATATAAGATTCAGTAAGGTTTCATAGTTGTTGATGGCCTTCGACGACGTCAACAGAAGGTGTATCTGAAACGCTCTATGCATGAGGGTTATTCCGGAGAAAATCACAGTTGCGTCAGGGTAAAATTTCGAAGAATTTGAAGTTCTAAGTGAATCCGGATAAAGTTGCATTCCGTCACCGATACTATTCTTTTTGTTATCGATGACATTCTCCATCTTGTCTTGTCCGCAGGAGGTGGAGAACTCCAATGCACCAGCGTATATCTAAACAAACACCTCGACTAAGCTCATGCATCTTTTTGCCCTTTTATGGGTCATCAGACCTTAAACAAATAACTTTGAATTTGCAGGAAGCAAAAAGAATCGGACTGAACATAAATGGCAACAAAACCAAGATTTTCAGTCTGACCCGTCATGACACTCTTCTTATTTGCATTTGTTAACAAAAAGTTAAAGGCGTCGATCAATTTGTATTCCTTGATGACGTTATTTCTGCTGGTGTTAGATCCGCCTTCGCTGTTTTGTCTAAAGTCCAAAAATGCAAATGCCTCAACCCTAAAATCAAGTTCAGGTTGTTCCGTCTAACCACCACCCTTTGCTACTAATTAGATGCAGCATACATCATGATTTCGATATATTCTGGTCCAACAATATCTCGAACGAGAAACTGTGTCGACGCAAGGCCAGGTACCAAAAGATGTGCTGATTAAAAGGAGAAAGTGGCATTGGATGAGTCAGACTTTAAAAAATGCAACAACTCTATTGCTGGTTCTGCCATGCTATGCAATCCACTATCTCAGAATGGCCAACGATCGGGGCCCCTTGGAAACACATGCCACACAACAGTAGAAAAGGAGTGCAGTCTTCCCGAAAACACCTGGAGAAAACTGAAGCGCATTTTTTCAAACCGGCAAATACACGCTATGCTTTGTTTAGCCGCAACAATCCAAAAGATCTAAACTTCGAAGCGTGTTCGGACATTTCATTCAAGGCTGTACGAGATTATTATCCTGATCCAAGTCGGTGTGGTCGTTCAGTGTAGTGACATCAAAAATTTGCTTGGTCTCTTTCATCTTCATGGTCAATCTGGAAATAAAGTCAACTTTCGTTTTAATTTCGAAAGCGATGTGGATGGGTTTGTAGAAGGAAGGCCAAATACCCTCCTGGGACCTGTTGCTAAAGAGAAAATTGAAAAAAATAGACCTGGAGATCTACAGGAGTTTCATGGGGTATTCACACGATCAGAGGACTTCAGACTTCCACGTGGTGTTGTATATCAACACGGGTGCCGAACTCCTTAGTTCGGTAGAGATTTAAGTAGGTCTTGCATCCGCCAGTATGAATAAGCTGAGCCATGCATTCGATATAGACTGACACCGTTGTGTTTCTCTCAGCGAAGCCCTGATAAGGGTCACAAAATCAATTCGTGTCTTAAGAACACCGTGGGGTAAAGTCAACTCCACGTAAAATCACAAAGACGTAACTCCATACAAAAGCCAAGAAATATATGTAAACGCGATTTCTTTTTTCATTCCAACCCAGCTAGCACTGAGGGATGCGGTAAGTAGTCGCCGAATTATGCATATCTGCAAGTAAATAAAGAACTCGTAAAGTCAAAACATCGAACATGATAATCGGACGGCGCAATATCTGGAGAATATGACGAGTAGGGTAGGACTTCGGGTTGGCCCTTGCTATGTAGGTTTTAACGGGTTTAGCAACATGAGGTCGAGCATTTTCATGCAGTGTAATTATTTTCTTGTGACTTTGCTCGTATTGTGGCTGTTTTTGGCACAGTGCTCAACTCCATCACATCAATTGAAGTCGATACGGTTCCCCAGGGCTGATTTCGCTCGGTTTCAACAGCTCATCATAAATACCTAACTATCTACGACTTGGTCTTACCAAATACACAACATAATCTTCGCAGCGTATATATTCGGCCGAGCTGACGACACAGAAGCATGGCTAGGTCCCCATGACTACAATTATAATTGCAACTAAATTTTTTACAACATAGTTAAAATAAAAAGTCAAACCAAACATGAAAAGGAAGAACATATCGCAACCAAACACTATCAGTGTCTCTTGGAGCTACACCATGCTGAAGTGGTTATTCCCGCTTTTCTTTTCCCCCCTGTACCTGGCTTTCATAGCTAAGCCACAATGCATTTGCAACATCACTTAGAGGGCTTTTCTAGCTAACAAGTTTCATCTATTATAGATAACCCCCTTTCCGTAACTCCCGACATTAATTTTTATGTTTCCTAGAGAAAATTTACTTTTCTTCAACTCAACTGCAACACTATGTAACTCCCAAAAGCGCCCTAATGTTACTCCCCTCTGCCAATTTACGTCGGTACATTTATGAATATGGCCAAGGACCTGCGAACCTCCTTTCTTTCTTTGGACTCGCTAGTGTCATTAGCCAAATTATCTCAATTATTCCCTTCGTTACTATCGTTTTTAAATATTTGAGAGCCGCCCTCCCGAAGCAGCACACAGTCAAAGATCCTGCTCCTTCTGAACCTTTTATATTCAACTTCTACTTATTTTCAAGTTTTGGTTTTCAGGTCCCTTTCGTTGTTTCCTACTCCTAATTTTTCATCTTTACAAAAGTCTTTGGGTACTATGGTCAACCATCTCAACCAAATTTTATTAACTAACCATGTCAAAATTGCAGATATTCAATAGCATCCTCTGTCTGGAAACTTCAAGCAAGATTCAAATTTACGTTTTTGCTGCCGTGCCACTCGCTTCCTGTCCCTTGGGCCTTGGTATTCAGCTGAACAGCTCTAATTTATTAGATTGACTCCCTGTCGAAACCATGCTAATATTTGATGTTTTCACTCATTCAGAAAATAAACATAGTTTTTTGGAGATTGCGCTGCTTAAATAAAATATTTACTTGTTTCCTGATCATACAAAAAGAGCTGTCCGGAAACTGAAGAATCCAACCATCTACACTGGGTGCGATTGAATCCCACAGGCAATGTGCCAGGCATTTTCAAAGGTTGTTTGGCTGTCATACCAACAGTGAATGACATGGCAAGAACGTTGAGTTACTTCGTGTCTAGTACGTAAAGTCATCATCATCATCAACGGCGCAACAACCGGTATCCGGTCTAGGCCTGCCTTAATAAGGAACTCCAGACATCCCGGTTTTGCGCCGAGGTCCACCAATTCGATATCCCTAAAAGCTGTCTGGCGTCCTGGCCCACGCCATCGCTCCATCTTAGGCAGGGTCTGCCTCGTCTTCTTTTCCTACCATAGATATTGCCCTTATAGACTTTCCGGGTGGGATCATCTCCATCCATACGGATTAAGTGACCCGCCCACCGTAACCTATTGAGCCGGATTTTATCCCCAACCGGACGGTCATGGTATCGCTCATAGATTTCGTCATTGTGTAGGCTACGGAATCGTCCATCCTCATGTAGGGGGCCAAAAATTCTTCGGAGGATTCTTCTCTCGAACGCGGCCAAGAGTTCGCAATTTTTCTTGCTAAGAACCCAAGTTTCCGAGGAATACATGAGGACTGGCAAGATCATAGTCTTGTACAGTAAGAGCTTTGACCCTATGGTGAGACGTTTCGAGCGGAACAGTCTTTGTAAGCTGAAGTAGGCTCTGTTGGCTGACAACAACCGTGCGCGGATTTCATCATCGTAGTTGTTATCGGTTGTGATTTTCGACCCTAGATAGGAGAAATTGTCAACGGTCTCAAAGTTGTATTCCCCTATCCTTATTCTTATTCGTGCTTGTGTTTGACCAGTGCGGTTTGATGTTGTTGGTTGATTCGTCTTCGGTGCTGACGTTGCCACCATGTATTTTGTCTTGACTTCATTGATGTGCAGCCCAAGATCGTACGTAAAGTACTCCCGCAAATAAGTTTAATTTTGACAACGGTTGCGGGAGAGAGGATGGAGAAATCAAAAGGATCAAATAATAAAGCTAGACAGGGTTCATTCTTAGGAACCGAGATGCGGTCATCCGCCTTCGATATGCAATTACACCAAAAAGACTACAAAAGGAACAAATCGAGTTTCTAGGCAGCATGGAATATCATTGCATATATGCAGACTATACAGATATAGATACAGTGAATTGTGAGTCTTGATCCCAAGACTCTTATACTTGAAGCATCAAGCTCCAGCAAATCATCACTTATTTCCATTCTCAACATGAATTCTTTCCAGAGGGTTCACCGACAATTATGAATAGTAATTTATTACTTTTGTATTTTTTTAACTTTACCAATTTTTGCTATTACCAACATGTACAAGCGCTACATTTAGTTGTGTTCTTGGTTATAAATAACTTCAGTTTATAGAAAAGGATAAGTGTTCCTAGGAAGCCTTTTGAACTTGATAAATTTCAAATTCCCTATTTATTTTATCTATTTAGACTATTACAAATCAAAGATTGTGGGAACTAATTTCAAATTTCAATTCCAAATACGATAGGTTTAAGATATGTGATTCTGATTAATGAATGATAGGTAGGGGCTGAAATAACAAGACCGCACCCACCATCCCAAAGTATCTAGTGAAGCGGCAAACAAGCATATGTCAACAAGTACTTGGATTGAGCTGTAGGGAGACATTTATAGTGTTTCCTGTTCATTCCTTGATGGAGTATAGGGCATCCACACAGTCAGATTGTGCTTCAGTTTCACTGTCATCACACTTAACGCTATGCAAGCTTCGAATCCCAGTCGTCATGGGTGTCTGTGTTCGTCTTGTGTTTGCTCGTGTTGTGAGCTTATCAACACGAGCAAACACAAGACGAACACAGACACCCATGACGACTGGGATTCGAAGCCAGAGCAGCCAGATTCGGAAACTTACGCTCTACCCCGAACTGACATTTTCCTTATTTTATGGTTTTGTTTTTTTTGTTTTTAAAATTATTTTTATTTGGAAGAAATAGGTAACAATAATATATAGATTAGAAAAATGAACAAAAAATTGTCTTTTAAACTAACAAAAATAACTTAAATCTAGTGGCCACTGTGGGCTCTCAACATTTTTTGATAACGGTTTGCCGACAAAGAAGGGAAAGAGTAAGTCACAAAAACCTAATTTTACAATAAGTTGTCGGGAAATGGTCAAAAACCCCGCCAAATTCTCTTGGCCTTAGTGGAAAATAAAATAAATAAAATAAAGAAATATGAAAGTAAAAATAAATGTTTAATCACTAGAAAAAATACTTTTACGTTAAATTATTATTCTTAAAGCTATCATGGACTCTATAACGAATTATAAATTATATAAAAAACTTAAAAGAAGTCATAACTTGAAAATGGTTCGAGATAGAATAATGAATTGATCGCATTTTACTTCAATTTTGTGTGTACGGCCGCCGCACACTGGGACGAATCGTTATTTTAGCATGACAAAATTATTTGCTCATTGTTTATGAGAGCGATTTTGGTAAAACATAGAATTCAAGGGTAACAGAGTTTGCTAGTTACAAATTCGAGTAAAATTTCAAAATGGCGGATCCAATATGACATTTGAAGATACGAGATTTCATTCACATTAGTGGTTTTAACGATTCAATATACCCAATTTGACATTAGATTTATTAAAAAATGTACACGGGAATTAACAGACAGCGGAAATATTAATAAAACAAAAAATTAAATAAAAATTTGTATTTCAAAAGGACTTATTCTTATCTATTAATATATTATGTATAGTAGAAATATAAGTACATTTTTTTAAAATTAGAGTTCTGCTTCTTCGTCTTCATTCGCACAGCAAATAGGAGTTCTTAGCATACTTATTACCACCTGGTTAAATTTGGTTTTATTCTTTTTGGGATTTTTTCGTTTATTTGTTACAATGGGGTCCAAGGTACAAGCATCCAATTAAATATATCAACATTTGTATTTATTCTTGATGTTTTCCTGGAATGGCATTGCCTTAAAATTTTGTATTCCTTATGGCCTGCTTCAATGACATCTTCAGATAACTGGCCTATTGGCAAAGGTAAAGATTTTATAATATCAGCACCATGTAATAAGCGTTTGTGAACCGTGGCACTCATTTTATACCAGCCGTAAAGAGATATAGCCAGATGTGCCGTTTCAACGCAATATATTTTAAAAATATCTTCCTTGATGTAATGCCCGCATGAAATAACAGAAAGTATATTTGAAAATCGTATTATTAACTCCTTATCAACTCCGGTTATTTCAGATGACAGTGAAGGGTTCTCGAAAAATTTCCTTGCCGTGGTTCCATCATTGCTATTGCCTCCACCTTGCTTCGGCTGATCGACAACGAGGCCCAATTTATTATAGAACTCAGTAGCTATTTTAGTTTTTCTTTCCTTTACATTTGCTTTTGCATTTTCACCTCTTGCTTGCCACTGCTTTATTTCCAATTTATAAGCTATGTGCAACAAATATTCATAGCACCTAATATGAGCATGTAGTACAGAGATACCAAATTTAAACGCGCTTTCATCACAGTCCCTATTTTGCAATTTTCCTAAATCATTTAAATCTTTTGCAGAAGCTTTACAAATATTACACGCCTGCGAGTTTGTATTTTCAGTTAAAATATTAATCGTTTTTCCATCTAACATAGTACATATGAGTACATGTTTAATTTTTATTTCCTTAGCATCCATACGAATAATAGTAGGCTCCAATTGCAAAATTTGTTTTTCCACCTCTTTATATTCGTCTTTCACATTTTGAATATTTTCTTTTTTTATTTTCAATGCAATTGGACGACAATATCTCGTCGATGATGGGGTTAAATTATTCCAAAATATTTGTTTTTTATTATTATTAGATTGACACATTTGCAATGGCACTATGGTACACAAAATAATGTTAGAATCGGCATATAATGAATTATCTGCAAAATTCTGTTTGTATATGCTATGCCCACCACTTCCATCTAAACCCCATTTCTAATAAATTTCGATGATATTAGACTTCTCCGAAATATTCTGAAGAATTACTTCAGCCTGTACTTGTGTCAAACGTTCTGCTGTATGTGTAAGAAGATCTTGCAAGGGCACAAAAGCTTCTTTTTCAGAAACGGTAATGTTTGGAGGATAACACATCTTTTTTGCCTCTACTATTAAATGATACGAAGGGTAAATGTCAGCCCCTCTTTCCTTCGCTCCAACTCGCATGGTTATATAATCCTCCTTGGTTAGGCCCAGATCAACTACAAGACCTAAAGCCTCTTCAGGGCTGTATGCTCTTATAGAACCAGAGGATTGTGTATCGTGAGCAGTCTTAATTTTTTTTATTCTGTTGGGTGAAGATTGGATGGCTAATTTTACAACCTTAGCTACACTTCTCTTTCCAGATTTGACTAAGCTTGATTCTGTGGCCATGTACAATTTGTCTGTGCTTATGCTTGATATTAATTCACTGATCTGCCTTTGCTTAGTACGTAGAGAACTTTCTTCAAAGTTCTTTTTTGGCCTTCCGGATAGCCGAAGCGGCTCTAATTCAAATATCTCTGGAAGTTTTAAATCTTCATCAAGCCATTTCATGTTGTTGTTCCGAAACCGCTCATACGTGTAATGGGAATTGCGCCATTTTATAATATAAATAATTTTGCAACAGACGTTTTTACTATATTTTTCAGTTACTTTGAGCAATTTTCTGAAAGTTCGTTTATGGCAAATTTTTCCGTTATGTAGCCAATCAATTGTTGATTACACTTGGCTGATGACATTTTGTTGAATTGGCTGTTTCTTAGCACTGTAAAAAGTTCCCCTTTCTTAATTCGAATTTCATTAGGAACAGGGTCAAGTCGACTACCTGAAAGAAATTTAGCGATTTTAAGAAAAGGGGGAAACGGGGGGACATGAGTATTACATGCCTTTATCAGCTATACGTTGTGCTACAAAACAAGTAAAAAAAAGTCATGGAACTTTTTGGAACTTTTTTTGTAACACAAGCAAAAGTCAAAATTTCAATTTCTTTTAAACATCAAGTAGTAGTATTTTGTGATACGCATACTAAGTAATTACTTCGTACACAGTAATGATATTAATAACTGCAAATTAAAGTACCTACCTGACGATTCTAAATTCATGATACAAAACTTTAATTTTTCTTACTAACAAAAGTGTAACGACCGTATAGTAACTGTCAACAATTTGTTGTAACTCACCAGTATCAACGAATAGAAACAATTACTCAACTTTGCGCGCATGGGATGAGCGCTGTGTCGCAGAAAAAAGGAAATTTTTTCTAGTTCACAATAAAGGGACTTATAGTGTAAATTTCTGGCGCATTTTTTTTAAATTTGGGAAAAATATTTAAAATCGATTTTGTCGTCGTAATATGGTCGTTTGTCCTTATGTGCGCCGTAAATAATTGCTCTGGCGCTATACACGAACTGTAATAACTTGAATAAACTTTAAAATATGCACGTTTCTAGTAGTTTCTAATCAATGTTACAAAAAAAGCGTTTAGTAAAACTTTCCAAGTTTTGTAGAGCAGACCCTCTCAAAACCAGAGCAAAATGATCTCATACAAATACGCATATCATTTCAAATTTGTTACCAAATTACGTGACAATAACTCTAACCGCTTCCGGATAAATCGTGTGTTTGCTTTGCATAAAACTTTAAAAATTAGTAATGTAACTTTATAGACTTGTTCGCTGATTTTATAATCTTATCTAACGGTTTAGTTTAGCTAGTAGATTATTGCCTATCAAAACTACTTTTTCTACAAATAAGAATTGTGCTAATGTTCCAATCTTACGTTCCTATTAACAAACACTGAACTCTTCATTATGAGTATCAAAAAAATCGCTGGGCTTGTCTGAATTTCTATGGAACCCACTAGATAACCACGGGTATTACCCTAAAGGTAGCAAGCACGCGAAACTGTCGTATATATTGCCTAATAAAAAACTCCCAAGGTCAGCTACACGAGGCAATACTCTTCACTAAATATTTTAATAAATGCGCGACACAACCTTGGACACCCTATAAAAAATGCAGAGTATCGAACTTTTAGCAATCTGTTCGAACAACTGAAAAGCATTGAAAGGAAGAATCAATATCACACATGAACTAACGTAAATCCGAAATGTGGAAACGATCTAAGGTATGAACTTTTGGTTGCTCTATTTATCCAGATGGTATTGTGTGTTGTACAATATTGTCATAAGTTCTGGTTTGTTAAATCGGAATTTCATTAGAATTTTCATTAAAGGATGGACGTACAAACAAATGTATATTATCTCATTATAAAAACATATCCAGACTTACGGCCGAATTTTTTTGGTACTTTAGTATTCAAAACGAGTCACCATTACTCACCTGCAAAAAAGAATGGAAACTTTATTTAGCCAAACAAACAATATGAAAACAATAAAAACATTTGTTAAATAGTAAACTTCGTTGAAAGAAAATGATAAAAATCTCAAGTTGATAAGCTATATATAAACGAACTGGAAAAAATCTCAATATTAACATAACCAAAGTAGTCATGTTTGTCGAAAGTGATGATATTCCCCATTGAATTCCAAGCGAAACTTTTCTTTGATTCAACCTTTGTAAAACGTTGAGTTACATCTAGCATAATGTAATTGCTACAAATACTTCCACATGGTTAAAAATACATTCGATGTCTACTTAACAGACAATTTGTAGCATATCTCCTTCTACCCTCCCACTAGCTACAACCTCCTGGAAATTAATCGCTTTTAAATCAAGGAAAATTGGCACAGGCAGAACTTCCTGATTTACACGTTCTGTAAAACACTTTTTTGTTGAGAATAAACAATTACATGAGTAATCTAGAGATGGCACCAACAATTTTCACCCAATCAGAATAAAATACGGAAATTGCAGTCATATCGATAGGATGAGTGTGTGAATCTGGACCGCATACAATATAATGTAGATATACAATTATAAGGATTTAAATATTTGATTGAAATATTGAAATCATTCTTTCACAAATAAAGGACACCCTAATTTAACCTACTTTCAGTTAGTCAGCACAAACCCTTATGTAATTTTATTCATATTTTTATAAAAAGAAAGTGTGCGAATATGACGCAAATACCCTTTGAATACAAAATTCTTTAAAAGCCACTGAGATTTCTACTCCATCTTTTTACTTCAATCATCCAAATTTGGGTCCTATTGATATGAAATTTGTATTTTTTTGTTTTCCTCTGACAACTTCAGGACGCAACTATAGATGACATGAAAATACTTTCTACTTCTGGAATCAATTGATGACGTGGTTTAGCGCTCACCCGAATCAATCAACACTAATAGTATAAGGAAGCCGTGAAAGAGGTATCTGGCCCGGCGCCCGGGAGGTACATGATGTATGTATGCTTCAACCATACCGCGAAATAAGATTAAAATTTTAAAATTAAGGTTATGTTCGAAAAGTAAAAACTAAACCCTTTCATTTCATGTGCCGTATTTTGGGAATAAAAATTTTATCGATTTTTTTTTAAATTATTTTTTGTCCCAATAAGGTACCTAGACAGGTACTTACAAATTTTATAAAACTCTTATTTTGCACAAAACCTTTAAAAAAATCACAAGTACTCCATACTGTTGCTTTTGAAGCTGACTATTCGGTCAGTTCTTCAGTCCATCAATCATTACCACAAACGATCAGTTTGCCATAATTTTGTTATTCAGACTGGTACCAGACTTTCTCATAAGTCTGATCATACAAAGCTGCTCCATCGATTTTAATTACACTAGGCCATATGATTAACATTAAATTCCTCCAGAAAATCTAATTGGTTCTCAGCCATACAATCTACTCCTGCCCTTATTCCAATCAATTTCGATCAAGCCTCGGTTTTGTTATGAAGACCATCCACCGAAAAAATGCATGGAAAGGGAGATTCTTCCCGCGCTCTGAGTTTTCTTGAAAGGTCGGAACAGAAATCCCAAGGGCTCTATGCAAATTTCATCGCCCAAGTTTTCCACATAATTTGCATCCCAGGCCAGAATTCCCTCTACTGCCCTGAGAACATCAATCATTCTTTTCCTCTGCCCTATTAAGATTAGGCTACGCTCCATATTATAGTTTTCAGACCTCATTTGAAAATATAAATATTAAAATTGCTAGAATATTTATTATGGCAAAGAGCCTGTGAAGTCTTGGAATGGGTGTCATGGTTTTGAGTAGCTAGAAATGAAATGAAATGATCAACCCCTAAATAAAAAATTCTAGCTCCGGCCAAGCTTTGGTCTGAAGTTTGCGCGAGTTTACGTTCGATAAAATTCGCACCAAAGTTGTGTTTTCCGAGTTGTATAAGGGAGCGTATAATACCTACGAACGGCTTCGGTCACGCTGCTCCCAGGGCAGAGGTGAGACAGCGTCTGGTGAGTTGCCTTTGGTACAGAATTGTAAACCGCCTTCGTCGCCCTTTAATTGTTGCCACCTATGATGCTACGAGGAAGCCCAAAAAATTTGAAGCCCCGCGATTAATTAGCGAAAAGTCACCGCAAGCCATTTTCAATAGCTAATGTAATCAGATTGATTCAGAGCTAAAGAAAGGTAGTCCAAAATAGTCCACCGCGAGGTATCTAAATTATCTCTAAATAAAAGTCACTATAATTTGAAAGTGGTCTTATCTCTCTTTCTACTGTACACTAGCTGCCAAAAAAAATTCATAATGGAAAATTTTCTATAATTTGACGTTTCCAGGTAGAAGGGTTTGGTAATTTTCAATAAAATAAATTTAAACTGCAGTTTAGAATGCCTCCCTACCTGTTTAGTGTTTCCGGTATAAATCATTTATTAATTAAATCTTTGATTAGTTTAGAAAAAACTGCAACTTTGTATTGCAAAATGGAACAACTGAGTTTCGACCAAAAAGCTGCCGCAATCTCGTTGCACAACAAAAATGTGAATTTTCATTGCACATTGCTCGTAGAATGCCTTGTTCTCACTTGACAATAGTAAGATTTCTGTAAAATTATTGGAGGAAAGGAAATACTGGATCCAAAAACAGATCAAAACGGACGGAAGAGAAGATCGATTATCGCTTCGGAATCGTGTTCACGCAGTGGCTGATTTAAAAGAAGAGCTTCGTCTGAAAATATGTCAATTTCTGCATGGCGTCGATTCCGAGAGTACGGAATGTTGGTACGGTTTGTTAAAAAATTACAGTTTTCGAGGTGAACCTATGAGTTCTTTCTTACAATGGACTCGCGAAAATGGCGAGTGGAATAAGAGGCATTGGGATGCAGTTATCTTTCCCAGCTAGTCTAAATTTAGTATGCATAGATCAAATGAGCGACTTAATACCAGTTAGACAACATATAGCAAATTCATGCCATTCAATAAGTAACAGCCTTTTTAGACGGTAGCATAACTCAGAACAGTTAGAAACCGATTCTGGAAGAAAATTTAGTCCCTTCAAGACTCTGAGTTCACTTTTCAACACTATAAGGCCCCAGCGCTATGGATTCAATTCGATCAAATCGGTAGGGACGAGGATTATCAATTGCAAAGTCATAATATTGTCTACCGTAAGTCTTCTTCCAACGGGCTCTTGGCCTTGAACAAAGTTGCTTATTCTAGGAAAAAGTTGCAGCCAAGGCCCGAGTGGAGTGCGAATAACTTGGTTTCTATATAACAACCACTAGATAACAAAAATGTCAAGCGATGACGTCATCGTTTAGCTTTTTTGAAAAGTTTTGGTGCAAGCCCTATGCGAGGGGTCCGTGGACCAGGAAAGAGGGAGTAAGTTGCTCCCCATTTGATCCGGTCCAGCATTAAGTTGATGCGGACTTAGGACCCCATCATTCTTAAAAAATCACTAGATAACAGTTATGAAAAATCGGGTCGAATAGATTTCACAAAATGCAACAGAAACGCCAAACATCTACATTTAAAATTTGTCTACTCCTCTTTTTCCACATCTGAGTCTAGTTATAATCACGAGTCTCACGCCTGAATTCTACATAATGACAGAAGCTTTGAAATGGTTTTTCTGCATTCTACAAAATAATGTTTACAATTTTTTCCCATTTTTTCTTCACTTTTCCCGAACTTCTGAAACTTTATCTCATAAACCACTTTAGCAGGATTTTTCCTGTTAAAACTTCGGGTCAAGAATTTCACTTTTTTTTAAATACTCAGGGGAATTGGAAGCTAGATGCTTTAGGTATAAAAGGTTTTGTGTTTCCCTATGTGACGAACCATAAGTGCATGACAGTTCTGTTTGCACATAGTTAAAAATTCAACTACCCTCAATTTTTTTAAAAGCCATTTACACAAATCATTTGATATGGAAAGCACTATATTGATAATAGTCAACCTAATACGACGCTTCACACTAGTTCAATGTTATTAGCAAATGTGAAGAAGTTAACCTACACCAGATACAAAATGTTGGTTTCTTACTTACACATTTTTGCCCAACTAATATCAGTATCGAAAAGTACCCATCGGGGCCTTTCATTTGATACCCCATATGACTATAATCGATGAACTGCACATAAATTTATGTCACTCACTGTACGCGTGGGATTTCATAGTTCCCATACATTCACCAAATTTCGATTGAATTGGTGGCGTTTTGAGAAAAAGTACGGCTCGGAAGACCCCTCATGTCTTAAATATCGATTTTCAAGTTTTGACCATTTTCATACCTACAAGGCTTCCTCCTTCCTATACCGTATCATAGCGAGATAAAAAATATTTGATGATATGTGATGAGTGATTAAAAAGACAACGCAGATCAAAAAAAAAAGTGTAATAAATTGTATAAAAAATACGAACTGACATTCCAAAAACAATAGGAATAAACAATTATTAGGTTCTTCCACTGCCTCTCGATGCACGTTTGGCTGTTTGTTGTGGAAGCGCAGTCTTCGGTTGTTTGAAGAATGCAGCTCTCCTTTCTAGATTGTAACAGAGTGGTATAATTTCTTTAAATAAATACCACAGCCGCTGGAAGGATAAACCTTCTGGGCAAACTTCTTGTGGAAAAAACGCAGGTTCTGGTACCATTTGTAAAATATTGCACACCTGGTCTGTAAAATCTGCGAATTCTTAGCAGTGAAGGCTATTGTCTCCATGAAAAATGATGGAACCGCATCAACAGTTTAAGTGGTTTGCAATATTGACCAAAAACTTGTCCAAGAGGAACCATTTCACAAAACTTGCTCCTGTTAGTGGGTCTGATGTAGGCACTGACGCATGACGCATGTGACGTTCGTCTTTCCAAATTTTTGCTTGATCAAGCCAAAAATTCGGTCTGAGCGAGTTGAGTCGTTCCACTAAAAAAGGGGAATGCAAGGTAGTGCACGTTTTGAGCATAATCAAAGGATAAAACCATGAGTTAACGTTTGGATGCGTTTTTGGTACGTGCAGATAGATTCATTCATTTTAGTTCATTCAAATGATGCAAATACTAGTGTGATTTTCTTGGTCGCGCCCTGTGTATTTCACGACACCCCTACGGTAGCTGCATTTTGCTGACAAACAGCACATAAATTATCAGCTGGCTTAATGCAAGCGATATAAGGACATAGTTCGTTCCATGCTTTCAAGGAAATTATCTTGTGCATGACGGTTTCCAAATTTTCCTATTCGCACGCTTCAATGTACTAACGGTGGATATCCGCTTTGGAGAAGGCTGACGGCAATTTCATGACTTGAAAATCTTTACAACGTATATCGTATAGCAGTCTTACCCAACTTTAAACGCGATTTTTTCGAAAAGTACTTTTTAGGCATGAGGTCCCTTTTTTCCGAGCCGGTCATATTACGACCTTCCTGATCTGGGCTATCTGGCTCTCTTTCCGAAAATCAGTCAGGACGTAGACGATAAAAGATGAATGCCAAAGAGCATGTAACCAATACCTTCGAAATTTGAATATCTAGAAAAAGCCCAACCCCTATAAAGACTATATGTCTATTTAAAAACAACCAGGGGCTACACCTTTGACGCGACAAGCCCGAAGCTGCGATGAAAGCACAAATGGGCAGGTCATGTGAATCCAATAAATATCAAAAGTATACTCACACGTCTAGTTAGAAACAAGGTGAAAACGAAGGGCTACCAATAAAGCACCAGAAAAGATGAAAGGACTCACCAAACTACTACAAACTACTGTAGGTCGCTCAAGCAGGGAAAATGACGTCGGGAAGTTAAGGACCGAGAAAAAAAACTAAAAGGGAAAAGCGGTAAGGATTAAGTACCAAAATTGTCTAGTTTATCCTTGGAGCATGGGACAAACAATTTTATTACAGACAAAATAAACATAACATTGGCATATATTTATCTTTCAAGGTATTAATTGCTAGGATACACGTTGCAACAATACGCCGGCATATAAAAAATTTCCAATGAAAACAAAAATCCGCGAGAATCTATTCAAATTACCTCCTTAGGGGACACGAGACGATGGGCTCTTTCATTATACAGTAACATTGATTTGAACGATAGCTCTGCCTTGTTTCTGGCGATCAACTAGAGGAGACTACTAAACGCTACCTAATATGCTTGTTCATTATGCTTTCACCTTTCACGAACTAGTATAAAATTATATTGGATAATAAACTTCAATTTGACATACTAAATATTATACTCAGCCCTGGTTACATTTAGGAGCAAGCATATTTCCTCACAAAGATATTGCTCAAGCATATGTGCAGATATGCATACTATAAAATAACTCAACCCATTCCATTCCATTACACTACATGGTTGAGTTGTAAAATTTCTAATAAACCAAAAGCTGTGAAAATATTTGGCGCAAAAACCATGGAATTCGCCTTTTATTATATTTTTGTACTTTCAAAGCCACAACAGATTGGTTCTGCCCGATAGGAAACAGCCATACCAATTCGTTCAGGTACTTATAAATATGAAGCCGAAATAGATTTATTTTTGGAAGCAGAGAATTTTGGAATGCATGAATGAGTGCTGAAGTCGCAATAGGCCAGCAGAGGATAAAGGAGTCAAAAAGTTTGGAAACAGTTCTCAAAAGCTTCAAACTCATGGAATAATTAAGCATAAAAGTTGGGTGTGCACACCAGTTGGTATATAAAATATGTACAAATGTATTTATGTGTCCGGAAATGTCATGTGTGAATACATATAAGCGATATTTGCTTGTCAGACACGGTGTAATATTTGAGCTATCGATTTCTTTGTTCTACACTGACTTGGATGCTATACAACTGTTAACAGCTTACATGTAGGAACATTTGCTATAAATATTTCCAAGTTCTCCAAAATGCTTTTAATGTCAGTTTGAATTCTTTCTGCAGAACTCATTTAAGTGGAAAAGTAAATCAATACTTATAAGACGGCAAATAGATGGCTTCGGCATGGTATTCCGCAGATACTCTACTTTGATTTATGCATTTTTGCCAAGAAAACAAACGCAATTGACAAACAGAACAGATTTTTGGAAAGTTTTCGCAAATCATTAGTTCGGTGTTATTTTTTGCTGTCATAAAGCATGATCAGCTGAACAGTTCAACGAAGTTCACAAATAGAAAATAACCCGCTCAAATGATTGCACCCTAAAATTCCCTTGTGAAAATGTTCTGCTTTTCGCTTCGCTTTCCATTACAACTATATTATTATCAGAAACATTGACTATACACTATATATATTCTATATGGAAATAAATCTACGCTCTATTTACTCAATTATTATACGAAAGTATTACATCATTATAGAAAAATTATAATATCATGCTCATTTGCGTAGCATAATAAACTCATAAAAGCCTGGATGCCGTTCGAAATTTGCTAGTCATACAAGGCGAATTGAATTATTCAATTACTCGTACAATATAATTTCATACGTGAAAAATTCTATTGGAAAAGTGTTTAGCCTCGATCAAAGTAAATGCCTTCTCATTTGAACACATTAACCACTATATTCGACATGATTCATATTTTTGATGACATGAGGGGTAATTCCAATAGAATATTGTATGCATGTCTACTGAATGATTCTATAAATGAATATGAAAATTATAAAGTGAGCTTCATGACTTTTTCATGTCAGCATCAACATGAAATTTAATGGTAATTCATGAAATAATTCAATTGGTTTAATGTACAAAATAACAAGCTTGAACGAATATACGGTTCACCTGATATTCCAACAGGACCATTACATGTTATTGAAATCGACTTCGAATTATTTTGGAAAATTTATTTTCGTCCAATTAAAAATATTTCTGAAAGATAGATAACTGAATGAGCAGAATATCGCGTGAATAAAGAATATCACGTAAATGAGTTAATGCAACGTGCAAAACTAGTTTCTAATTGTGCATGTAGTGAAATAGTATTTTGGTACACTCGAATTTAAGAACGAATCTCGAATACAAGCGCCAGCATCGGATTTTAAAACTTTTTTGGAAAACTGCGAAGAACGAACTCGATTCACTACTACTTTGCGTACTTTGCGACTATAGTCAAAGGTCTCTCTGGTTGTAGGCAGTTGCTGAAAATAGGGCACATCGTTTTATACGAGCAGGATAGAATCCTATTGCCTGAGGAGACAATAACCTACTTCAATCCATCATCATCACCACTTACCCTGTTGGGTGGTTCACAAAAAACTTCGTCAAAACCACACTGCCAGAAAGAAGTTCCTGATTTCTAGAACCTATGCTGCCTTTTTTTTCAAAACTCTGTGTTCTTCGGTCAAATCCTTAGTTCGTAAGTCCAGAAAGGAATTTCTGACCCAACAAAAATATGTCCAAATTCGCTCCTTGTTAGATATCACCAATCATGTCAGTAGGGATATCGGCATGCAGTTCGGCTTGGAGAAATGTCGTATAAAAACAATTGTTCGGGGAGCACACCGACAATAAAGGATATAGCCGCAATGGCATTGTAGGTATGGATTCGGATGACTTCTACAAATACCTCGCATATTGCAAGTAAGAAGCAATTTTAAAATCTAAGTTGCCGGGGGAAATTCTTGATCTTGTCTTGAAAACAGAGCTATTCGAAAAAGATTCAAGGCAATCAACACCATCGCCATTCCCATCCTTCAATATACTTTCGGTCGAATATAGTCGATTAATATCGTTTACCAACAGACCAGTAAGGGTAATTGTTGGAAATAATAACATGCACAATAGAGCAGGGGCAAGCAGGTCAAAACCCTGAAGTTCACTGCAATGAAAGGTTTTGTGTGTTCCTGGTGTAAGAACATTTGAGCGTTGAATGTCCCATTTGCGCGTAGTTTGTAATGTTGCCAGACCTTGAAGTCGCAGCCTGCGACAAATGGTTGGCTTCCGATGTACTATTTCACCAGACAAAAGCATTCCTTACTTCGATTCGGGAGGTTTTGCCCGCCAGAAACTACTATAATATAAACAATAATGCAGCTGAAGATAAATTAAGAGATTTTACATCAGAACCATGCATTGAATTATGACTTACTGGCAGACTACCATCCCTTTTAAAAAGTACACATAGAAAAGAATCTTGAAAAATGATCAGGTTAAAATACTACGTTTATCAAAGACGGAATTAGTCCCTAACGATTTACATTAAATGTTGAAAATGTTCGATCTAAGGACCGGACTATACATGGAGATACAAAAAATTGTTATCCTCGCAACTAGTGATATAGTCCTATGTGTTATTCGGTAACAGCCTCCCCTAATGAGCTCTGTTTTCAAGTTGTGCTGTCGAGGACCTGCCAGTAGCTTACTCCAAACTACAATTTTATTTTATTATGTATATATATATTTCGGGCGCAACTAACTCCCTTCATCAGTACAAAGCTAGGTAGGCTACATAATAAAATAAAATTGTAGTTTGGAGTAAGCTACTGGTCTATCAATTTTGGACTTAACTACAATAAGAAGACAATATCTAACCTCTGAGAATTTGCCGCCTACCTGTCTCAACAGTTTAGCACCACCCCTACATCACTGTTTAAAGTGGCTGCGACAAGTGAAGATGTAGCAAAATTTGTCTCACCTACACCCTTTAGAATGCATCATCGCTGTGATGCGAGCCTTTAAATGTTGAATTCACCCCATCCTTAGGTTAGTTGCCTCGCGGTTCGGATAGGCGGGAAGAGGAATCATGTTTTTTTTGACAATATAGCTGAATTGAACACTAAAGCAGACTTCATATGCAATTACGTGCATATATATCTTGAGTAAATGAGGCGAATTTACAAATAATTAAAAAGGCCTAAAAAAGTAAAACTAAGATGTTCCCATGCAGCTCCCAATTTTATGGGCTTTTAGTATCTCAGACTGTTTACTTTATTGTTATACATGTATATTAGTATGAATATGAAAATTAAAAAAATAAAATTTCTAGTATTGTGCCCTACATTTTCCCTCATACCCTTGCCACGCGGAACGTTTTTAGTCCTAGAACAAATTTAAAGGGATTTTCAATAAGCATTATTAACCTTAATGGACTAGGTATCGAGGTGGAATTACTTTTGAGACAAGATCTTATAGCGGGCATATCACAGTGATTTTTCACACATTTTGGGGTCAAATACGGTCAAAGAACAAGACATTTCGTTCGTATACTGTTAACTCCTAATCTTTCCATTTCTAGTTAGCCCCTTACATTTGTTATCCCTCATGGCATATCCAGAAAAGAAAATCCACCCCTCTTTTCCATGAATGAGGATAAAATTCAAACTGAGCATGCTACTTGTTTTACACAAGGAGCTTCGCAGGCTACCTACTATCACCAAATCGTGTGACAATAGTTTGACCCGTCCCCAAGTAAGTTGGTTGTGGCAGACAGGAAGAAATTCAATTGAATTGAATAAAGATTTATTTTACATAAAACCTTACATAAGTGGAAAACCAGAAGCTTGACGCTTCAAGAATCATTTTTATATTTCTGAGGAAGGAATATTTGGATACACAACTTTTCCATTTGTGCGTGGCTCGTAATGTACGTGTATTTAGTATCTTAAACTATTCACTTTAGAGTGATATTGATATTCAATATCTTGAATTGTAAAAACTTTACACTAAAGAGGCAACTTGGATCTATTATAATCTTGCCAAAAATCACGAAATTCTTATAAAAACTTCATAGCGCCATGGTTTATGTCATAGTCTATATTTCTGCACAATTTGTTGGTTGGATTTCAGAGTTTCAATTTCCCAAAAATAGTGATATACTATTATTAAGCTTACTTGGGAAGAAAGCGACATTGAGAATTTTCTGAAGCCTAGATATTTCAAAGCGGATTTTCTTTCAAATTTTTCGTTTGATTGGTTTCTGAGGATGGAGACGTAAAATTAGTGATCATTCAAACCTCGCACTGTCAACCTTTAGAAATGATGTTCCGCTTCAGAAAATACTAATTCATTTGATACCCCATATGTCTATATTTCGTAAAAAAACATCCATAAACTACCTGACGAGATGATAAAATTTCCGCGGGAACACAGAAGAATAGTGAAAATAGGCTCTGCGAACTCTTGGCCGCGTTCGAGAATCCTACGAAGAATTTTTGGCCCCCTATATGAAGATGGACGATTCCGTAGCCCATATATCGACGACATCCATGAGCGATACCACGAAGATCCGGTTGTGGATAAAATCCGACTGAACAGGTTGCGGAGCACCTAATCCGTATGGATGAAGTTGATGAAGCCCGGAAAGTCTATAAGGGCAATATCTATGTTAAAAAAAAGAAGACGAGCCAGAAGCTGCCTGAAATGGAACAGTGGCGTAGGTCAGGACGCCAGACAACTTCAGGGATATCGAATTGGTGGACCTCGGCGCAGAACCGGGGTGTCTGGAGTTCCTTACGAAGGCAGGCCCAGACCGGATACCGATTGTTGCGCCGTTGATGATGATGATCAAAGACTCTGGAGACGAAACAAAATCAAGAAGAAGGAGAAAAACCGCAATGGCAGAAAAAGCCAAGAAAGCAAGAGAAAAGACTTTATAATAAAGTACGTTAACTGAAATCTGGTTTTCATCATTCATACTACGTAACTTCCCCGCATGGAGGTCAAACGAAGGGAAAATAAGCAAATTGAGCGTTAAAAAAGAGATTTGGATGAATGTGGTAGCAGGTCAATACAGCAAATGTAAACTCCAAGAGTTGCAGCATAAAGTTTGGCCGGACAGCTCACACTAAGATAATAGCCGCCTCCTGCAAATTGAAGATTCTCGAACCTAGAGGGTCGTAATTTCATGAGTGAATGTACTGTTTTTACTGTTTATGCCAAGAGCACTAACGTCGTGGATTTCCATCTGGAGTTGTACATTTTATTGTGTTTCAGCGTGAACCCTTAGCAGAGAGCTACTAGTTTGGTAGCAGTTGAATAGATATTTTGGCGTGCCAGCCTCCCAATTCTTTATTTATTTTAACTTTATAAAAAGGACATTAACATTTCCTAACAAGTTTTTCTAAAGAGAGGCTCCTATTGGGATTGTATTTATGTAGTTCTGAAGCTTTCCAATCCAGCAGTATTTGGAATAATTTCCAAAGCGGAAGGTCGAAGATTAATTCTGACAGACCAGTAAATCCTTGCTTTGTTTAAAAGCAAAATTTTCCTGGTTTGCTCCAATTTGAGGTTGGTCTTAGCCATAGAAAAATTGGTATCGATTTGAAACTTCTACATTGCTTTAAATAAATTTTATGAATAACATCTGTGGCGAATCTGACATTGTCGACCATGTAAGGTTGCTTCAAACGCAACACGAATGTCCACCAGGGTAATTTAGAGTAATTTCCACAAGAACTACACGAAATTTCTGTGCTGCATTTGCGAAAATAACTGACGCAATTTAGTAGGAATTCCGTCTAATACAAGCAAGTTTGCAGCAAATTTTCTCATACTAGGTACTAGCTGGGAATGGACCGCAATTTATAGCTAGCGCTCGATGAGGTAATTTTGAAAAGGAAGCTAGGTGGTTTCTCATGAAGTGTGAACTAATGTGACCTCACTAGTGGTAGTTTATCCATACCACTGGAAGGATCTAGGTTGTGTCGATATATGGAGTTATTCCATAACACCGTTTAAGGTACTTAAGGTGTTAGGCCGCTGTAACCCGATAATTTGTAAGCATAATTAAAGAATTCTTTTCAGCAAGACAAAGAAGTAAACCGAAATTCTAATAATGGTCCTTGACTGTACATGAGATAAATTGTATAAGTTACTAGTTTGAAAGTAATGCAGAAGGAAACGCCCGCTACTTTTTGAAAAAAAAAATGTTGATTTTTAATATATTTTTTTACATTGTTTTTTAATTTTTTTTAATTTAAAAAGAAAATTAATTCTTTTTGTTTTATTTATCTTTTTTTTTTTTTTTGAAATAGGAGCTTTAGAAATTTTTTCTATTTTCAAGCAGAAAAATCGATTTTTTGAAATTTCTACAGTTAAATAGGCAGATCGCTGCCATGCCTCTGACAGTGATCAAACGGGATTTTCTTTAGCTCGGAAGTCAAAAACCATAATGTATTCAGATTTAACGATTTGTTTAATAGCTTCGTCCCCGTGGTTGACGAGTAATAATAATATTCACTGTGGTTTTTCATAAATGGAGAGCATTTATTAAATGTTCGTGTTCATTTTAAATTATGTAGGTTTCTAAAACTACTTACTTAGTATGTGTACAAAATTTATTTAAAGCAAACCAAGTAACAAGTTTAAAACATTGGAGATTGCATGAGGTGATAATGGTACATAATACAACGCAAACGGAAGCGTGTTATTTTCATTTTAGTCTGGCTGAAAGTTCAAACATGTAATAGTTCAAATAAGCTCATACGTAATGCATTTTTCCAATTGCATTGCTCTATGCAAAGTGCAATTAGGATTATCACGTTTACTACGATGAGATCGACTAAAGAGAGCACAGAATAACGAGCGTTTACAAAACTACATAAAAGTGCTCGTACGTCTGAGAATCAGGAGGAAAGTAAGTTTTGTGTTTATTACATCGCAAGCACGAAAACAGATTCATAGTTTAAAATAATTTGAGCATTCTCCAACGCTCAATGGTTGGATGTGTTGAATAGTATCCGAATAACAAGCATACACTGCTACATGCAGGGGTTAATATACATATGTACTCTCCATACTATAATTGCAAGAACATTATGGGCTCACCAATACGATAACGTAGACATTAGCAAATGGAAAACATATTCGAATAACGAGAATTGTTAATTCGATTTGCACTTACTACACCACAAGTTTAAGCTTAATCCCCAGTAGTTTGCCAGTTCGACGAAGCGCTTTATAGAACTCAACTCAAATTATTTCCAGTGGAAGACCGGTTCATGCTAATTTAAGGGATTTTATCATATTTCGAAACCATAATTTATACTTTCCATTGGATAAAAATTTTCTCATAAAATAGTGAAATTAAGAACAACCTGGAATACAATTAAATATTAAGTCATGTCACATTACAAAACTAAAGATTTTTGAAGCACATGGCATGTCCCATCATATAGTAAACGATTTTTAAAGTAAACTTTAATAGAAATAAGGATTTTCCCAATAGTACCAGGTAAACAATCCCCTTAGCATGACAAAAATTAGATTCAGAAAAACAATGTACTCAAACGTACGAATATATGTATGAACTAATCCACAGAGTGGCTGAAAGCAAATCACATGATTGGAAGTAATTAACTTTGTAATGTTCAACTAAAAGCTTCCCAGAACATGTGTTTGATTGCTATGAGTAGGTCTGCCCTTGAAACTACTTTTGCTATTTTGTTGATTTTTGCTGAGATGCGTGTTAATCCTGTTGAAGAATAGGAGAATTTTCAAAGCACTCTTATTACTCAGATAACCATAAATGTGTGCTAGCTAAAAGATACACACACAAATGCAATTACAAACATAACAAGTCATATTATGTTACCAGATATACTCATAATCCAGTCAAACAATCCACAACTTTCAGCAACATGTCAGCAAAGTGCGGGAAAACAAAAAAGTGATTCACTCTGCATATTTTAGGGGCATTGCGTTTTCTGGATGCATTGCGCTACGCAGAAAATTAAACGATAAATTGTAAAATATGTAGATAATTGGGAAGAAAGACCAAGTAAGCCACATTATTTGGGATAAATCTACCGACATTTGCTCAGAAGGGGATAATTCTTGTTTCATTGCTCTCTGGTTTTAGTTTAAAGCAGTTGATGGATGAATCTTGCAGAAGCAGTTGGTAAAGCGCATTCAAAACTTAAAAGTTGAGCTTTATTCTCTCCTTTCTACTATTCCAAGATATGAAAATCACAATAGTTTGGCAACCAACTTCATCCGATATGGAAAGTAAGAATTTAAGTTTTGTATCTATTTGTTTTCCACTTGATTCGAAACAGCTGGTCCCCCGGAGAGTCTTCTAAAACGTCGCGTGTTGAACTTCACAAGGAGTAAACCGGATGAATAGGCTGTAAAACTTTTAGTAAATTAAATTGCTGTGGCTCTGTAAGTGAAATTACGTTGATAAATGAATGTCTTTTCAAGGAAATATCTTAAAATCCCAGTCTTAGATTTATCTTAAAATGGCCTAAGAAAAAGTTCTATTCAGCAACAAAAGAACAACACTGCCACTTTCCATTGACTGTTGCACTGTCCTTTCATCTCCATTCTTATGAAATATAACAAAGTAACCATCAGTGTTAAATTGAGCAGCCAACCTACACATTTTTGGTAATACTCCTACTTGCGATGACCCAAATTCTGTTTCGTTCATTTCGAATCACATGGAAAAGATTAAGATACAATTTGTTTGTTACATATTCTTGATAGCAGGAATCTGAAGTTGAATCACATTTGATTCAACCGAGTCATATTTAGTTGACTACATGACCAAGAAGCATTTGATGACGAATATGATAGGAAAAATCAAGAAAAAACTATTTATTCGCAAAGTGTGATATTTTAGATGAAATCGATATAGAATCTGGATATACCTTCAAGTTCAGTGACTGCAGGTTTACTAATAAAAGTATAGAGATGTAAAAACTTACTTGGGTCCAATAACTCATTTGAATGAAATAAAACGATCTTATACTAGATTTATTGAAAACTTTGCTTTTATTCCTTCCCATCTTTACATCCATTATTACAGGAATTAATATTTACGAAATTTTCTTTCCAAATTATTCATAATTAATCATTATGTTCCATTAAATGCACTTTAAAATTTCTTACTTCTCCAAATTAATTCAGTTGAACTTTTGCATGCGGTAAGGATGCCTTCATAACATAACGACGAAATCTATGAGCGATATCCTGACCGTCAGGTCAGGTCAGGATAAAATCCGGCTCAATAGGTTGTGGTGGGCGGGTCACTTAATCCGTATAGAAGAGGATGATCTAGTCCGAAAGGGCAATATCTATGGTAGAAAAAGAATACCAGGCAGACCCTGCCTGAGATGTAACGATGGCGTAGATCAGGACGCCACGCAGCTTTTTCGGGATATGTTCTTATTGAGCCAGGCCTACACCGGATACCGGTCTTTGCGCCGTTGATGATGATGAGAGATGTCTTCCCTTTAATATCTTCAAATTCGTCAGCAACATGCACCGATATCTGATAACTAAAGTCGCTAATAGTAAGCAATTAATAATAATCGTTGGCGAGACAATCCATATTGGATTAGGGCTTTGAAGTATGTTAGAGCACTTCATTCAAAACCGTAACGGCAAACTATGGGATTACAGTACCCTGTAGGAGGCAATGTGGTCAGCATTGCGCTCGCCAGAGATTATTACCCTGATTTGACTCAGGTACTCATTCAAAGCTGAGTCGACTGGTATCCGACGTCAAATCGCGATACAAATCTCACTGCCACCAGTGAGATTCGAACCGCGACAGGCTTGTGCGTAGGACAGGCTTGTGCTCTAACCACGCAGACACTGAAGCGACTGCATCCGATTAATTTGTCGTCGAGTGGCTGAGAAGCACCCGCTTACGATGGATTCAAAAGGAGAGTAACTAGTTCCGTATCAAAAAAAATATAACCATAGATTTAAGTTTGGGATCCCAAAGGAAGTGTAATGACAGAAGTGATTGGACGATGGTCAAAAGACGATCGAAGTCTGCCCAGAGAGGAGCGCTATCCCAAAAACCTAAAATTGATCGTCTGCCCACAAATCCTAAAGCTCCACTGAAGTTTCCCGTTGACACGAACTTGCTCGATTCTTTGTTAGCAAGGCTCAGGAACGCGGGAGAATCTTTTTAACCCTTCTATCAGTGAGAGTTCGCTCCGTTCCTTGACATCCTCACGCCATAAAAGTGGTGGCTGCTCCTTATATAGAAGTGGAAAAGGGAGTAAAATCAAATCAAAGAATTCGATTGAATTCAGCAAAGTCTGAACCAACAAAAATTTAAAAATTTAATACATAAATAAAAATAATTAAACATAAATAAAAGAAAAATAATGGAGGTTCAAAAAAACCAAATGAAACCCAAATGTCCTACTCCTCAGAGCTCGCAGGGTTGATGTAACCACGTGGAACGTCATATCCAATTAAACCTGAGTCAGGTCAGAATCTGTCGTTAAATCCGTTTTAACTATCGGATTCAAACCTGCAGTCAAGTTCATAAAAACGGCCAGTAGAACGTCCATCGTTATATCTAGCTCTTCAATGTGTCTCACGAGTTGAGATGTTTGTGTGTGTGTTTGAGGTGGAGGAGAGGCAAAACTTCTGAGCACTCAGACCCTCCATTGCAGTAGTCTGAAAGCCGATTTTTTTAATGACATTTGCAATTGCCGAACAACAAATTTCATTGGCAATAAGCTCGGACTAAATCTATTCTTGAATGGGAAAGGAATGGTAGGGTTTA
The DNA here is from genome assembly GCF_905115235.1 of Hermetia illucens. Classification (NCBI taxonomy): domain Eukaryota; kingdom Metazoa; phylum Arthropoda; class Insecta; order Diptera; family Stratiomyidae; genus Hermetia; species Hermetia illucens. The sequence goes on along the minus strand of NC_051850.1, from coordinate 128,169,097 downwards.
TAAAAAAGGCCGTAGGACACAAAGATTCATCCCGAATTAACAAAAATGGATTAGACTCATTACTTTTGACTATCCGCACTCCCCCGCCTTCCCAAACAATGTCAAAACTTAGTCTAGCATCAGAAAGTAGTGATTAAGATCTTTCATTTGATACCTAATATGACTATATTTGATGGAAAAAATGTATGCCCCCTCTTCCACATATGAGGACCCCCTTAATCTCAATGTAGAAACATGTAACTCAATGCATGTTTGGGTGTTCACAGTTTCCACTTTTACAAACAAAACCTTAAAAACGATGAAGGCGATCCACATCATTCTGAAGCAAGAGGAATTTCAAAAAAAGCAAGGAATTTCAACACGAACCGTAGATAATAACGGATGCTGTCCCACGACAATATAACACGTGATCGTAGTTGCTTTGGTGGGTAAAAGTCGGGTACAGGAGAGACTAGCTGTCGATATTAATCCTTTTCACCTTCCAAAATTGGAAGAAAAAGGTCGAACCTCAATTGTTTTCATTTGTTTTCTCGTTATTATTTCATGAAAGCATTATGATGACAAACTTACTTTGTGAAAACATTGTGATGACAAACTTAAACAACGATGAAAGCGGAAGAGATAGTATGGGTTCAAAATAGTAGGGAATACGTATACGTTTCATTATGGGTTATAAATGCAAGTGTTTTCGACAACATTCAAGTTGCTTATGAAATAAAATACTTCAGAAACGCTTGCCAAGAATTCGGAGAAAAAACGTAAAATAATATGCATATCACCAATAACCATAACTGCCAATTTCCGGCAAAACCGGAATTATAACTCGACTGAACCTTCGACAAAAGTTTGACCATACTCCAGATACAGATATAAGCCTTTTTACTGTCATCTAAAAAATTCCTGAAGCAAAACTGATGGGACTGCCAATTTGAATCTATTTCGATATTTAATCGATATTAGTAACCCGTAAAATGTTATCTGGCAGCGGCATATCAAGCCAGCGTATAGGGCTGACAAAGAATGCTGCTTACGCTCATCCCACTGAGCAAAACGTTCTTTATTTGACATTAAGTGGATTCTAACATCATTAGTTATGAAGAATAGTGAAAAAAGCTGCCAACCAGACAGATACAAATCTTTGTAACAGAGCCCAAGGCCACTGACACTTTGATTGCCTCTTAAGAAGGAAAATATGAAAATAATATTTCATACATTATCACCTGGGGAAAATGAAGATGTGACTCCGCCTATTCCAGCAATTTTCCTTAGGAATCAGGAGAATGTAGCTTGGAAAAGTTTTCCTAAATCAGACATCTGCGCTTTTACTGTCTTCGGAAGGCGTTCTTAGTTTCGCAAAAGCCTTTCATTAAAATTCAGTGAAACAATTAAAACCCTTTCATGGTCCCCACTTTCCTCCCTAAGATTCATTCAACACTTTTACTTACATATCAGTAATGACGTTATTTAGAGGGCATTTCAAGGCAGTCAGCATTACAAAGAATAATTGAACAAAATGGAAGCGGGTATACATTTAGCCTAATCATAAATTCATAGTTATCAACTAGATTTTATATTGACCAATATATAATACTTTATACCATACAATAGAAAGTTACTTCTAGCAAAAAAAGTCGTATTACGACGTTTGCGTTAAGTGATATTTATTCCGTTCACACTATTGACAACAAACTTATCAGCATTAGATTGAAAAACTGAGAGGTCAGATAATCTGAGATAGCCAAAATGAGTTATCAGTGTAGTATAATTGTATATTTATAGAGAAACTTTTTACAAAAAACAATGAAAACATTTCCAACATTGTAAGTCAAATCAAAACATGGAAATGAATACAGAAGACTGTATCAAAGAATGTATTGCTCTTTCAAACATCATCAAAATCCCACTGAAGAAAGTATTTTCTCTTACCCCATGAAACGTTTAAGACTACCAATTCTCTCCCTCCAGTAACATCCGAAGCTCATTAGACGCTGAAACAAGTCGGAAACCGGAAGCTTAGTGCTTCAGGTATGAAAGGCTTTGTTGAATTTAATGATTGAATAAATATCTGGGCATATTATGATTCCATTTAAAAATAGCTCGTAGTGTATCTCCACTGAACATACCCGATATTTAATGCGATATATTACTGATATTTTATCTCCCAGGCAGTATGAATGTGACGCAAAAGAGACAGTTTTGACCTACTGTAACTTCGTTAATGTTAGTAGGAATTCCACCAAATTGTTCAGTATGCTATTTCATTTTAAAATCTATATTAGTGTCTAGCATGGACTTAAGGATTGTTCGCAGTAAATTTCAAAAATACATTAATATACTATTATTAACTTTATTTGATCAGATATCGATATGGAGGGTATTTCGAGGCCTAGATGTCATAAAGAGGCATCATCACGGCTTTTCCCAGATATTTTTGGTGGGTAGTTCCTGAGGTTTGCCCCTTAATTTAGTGACCCCCTTTTGGCCTTCCATTCCCCCCTTTCGAAACCGGCTTTAAAACTCATAAGGTACTAATCGAAATTTTTCTTTTCCCCACATAACTTTTATTACTATATTCGGCGAAAAAAATTATACACCCCTATAAAATGTAAAGAGGCGACGGTGGTACTCAGGTACCACCACCAAGTAACATACCTCCGTATGGCGACCGCTACATTACATGTGAAGGAGCCCTCCTTAAATTCAACTTCGAATAATGTAACTCACTGCATACGTGGGCTTTCACAGTTGCCACCTTCATGCTTTCAACAGAACCTGAAAAACGGGTAGGCGTAACTACCCCTTGACGAACATAACCATGAAAGTTACAACATAAGTAACTATACCAATTCCAAACCGATATTTGAAAATGTCCGGGCTATGTTATGTAACTTCAAAAATAAGCCCACTTGTATCGTAAAAAGCACAAATTACCGGTTTAAGAGCTATATTTCCTGCAAAACATATAACATCTAACTCGCGTATTTGCGAAATGAAATTAACTTAAGCTTCTCGATTCATTATAAATGGCGCCTAATCTGGGGCTCAAAAACGTTAAATGACACAAAACTTCCTAAAATAACCGATTCTGATCACAAATTTGATCTAACAACTATTGGCCAGTTTCAAAAACGCTTTGGAAAATTTTTGGAAGGCCCACCTTCATGTACATTTATATTCATACTCCAAAAAATAATTCCTCTTGTCACTGATTAGGTTCTGACCTTATTTTCTTATAAAGCAGGTATTTTACCCTCCTGCCTACAATGTAAAAAATAACCGTTCACACCTCGACCATTTTCTGATAACTAGCAGGATCAACGTAATTCTGAATGCAAACATCTTCGCATGTCTTGAAACCATCCCTGCCATTAGTGACCACGATACCACATTCTTCATACTCAATTCCCCGATCAAGCAATTCACAGCTCCGTATTTGAGGACTATAAACTGGAGTGTCCGGGTAGCTGAGTGGTTAGAGCACTAGGCTACCGTACAGAAGGTCACGGTTCAAATCTCACTGGTGACAGTGGAATTTGAATCGTGATTTGACGTCGGATACCAGTCGACTCAGCTGTGAATGAGTACCTGAGTCAAATCAGGGTAATAATCTTGGGCGAGCGCAATGCTGACCACATTGCCTCCTACAGTCTACTGTAGTGTACCGTTGCGGTCTTGAATGAAGTGCTCTAACACACGTCAAGGCCTAGATCCAATATGGATTGCTGCGCCAACGATTATTATTATTATTATAAACTGGAGGTTCATAAAGCAATCCTTCCAGACTATCCCTGATCTGAACTCTGTATACTAACCACTCGCACAAACGCCTATACATATTTATCTCCACTCAAACACATACAGGTAGGTCAGGCAAATATCCCTGCGACTTATCAAAACTACCAGTCGCAATGACATCCTTCCACAAGACATAGCCCCTTCTGAAAAAAAACAAAGGTTCTCAGTATTAATTTCATAAAAGCTCATCAGTCCACTCTCCACATGAATAACCAAAGCTTTGAAACTGAAATTTGTGAATCAATTGACTTCCTTGGATCATCACTGTTTTACTTTCAAATAACCAGTCAGACTTGGCTTTCCAGTCTTCTTTTCCAAACAGACCCACTAGTTCAATCCCGTAAATCACCTTTTTTCGAATCCAGAATGGTCGGAATCTTCAGCAGCAAAAGTGGAAATTGGACATTGGGCATCAATCCTTTTCTGCCAACATTATTCAACCATTGCCCGCTGAGCGCCCATTTTCCTTCGAGCTGGAAGTGTGCTCAAATCCCATCCATCTCAAGTAAAAACAAAAATCCCCCCTTCCGTATAGGAGTTTATCCTGGCAACCTCTTCTAAAATTTTCGAACAGTCTATCTAGTCACTTTTAGATGAGCACTACATTAAAAACAATACCCCATATCATCAACCGACGTCCTCCACCGAATTAACCACAATACACCTAAAATAGCCGGCGCCTCCTTGACGAAAGGAAAGCATTGGAGCCCATATGGCACTACGGACTGGTTTATAAACTAAATAACATCCCGCCTCCGCTTTCACCCGGATCTCTGCAAGCTAATCTTTGGCTTTATAGAAGAACGACAGTTCTAAGTTGAGAAACAACTGTCCTCTCTTTACACAAACCCAGTCGGAGTCCCAGAAAGCTCAGTACTCTCCGCAATCCTTTTCTCATTTTTCACCGCAGATATCCCAAAATCCGCTCCAACACCCAACCCAGTCAAGATCCTTCATTATCCCTATGACCTCAAAAAACATTGTACGCGACGGAGCTCGTCTGAATTCATATTGAGATAAGCTTTATCGGCACAACCCGCAAAATGCGTTCTGAAAGTTAAAATAGCAACGAAAATCCTTTCTGGACCATATGCCTCCCATCGCAGCCGTGAACCAAGTTATTTACGTCACTATAAACTCTAACGTATTCAACAATTCTCACATCAATTAAGCTCTAAACCGTGTAAAAAACACCTCCTCCTCACTATACGCCATAATCCACTTTAGTAAGCCCACCCCACCAGAAGTCAAGACTTTCTGCTGCAGGCAATTGACAGTAATCTGAACTGAAACCTCTCCTTATTAAATGGAGTGGCTACGCCTCAAGTAAATGCAAATCCCCTGCCATTGTACCCACATTTTCAAAAATGGTGATAGTACAACATACATATCCAAACAGATCCTCTACAAAATCTGCAAAGCATCACATATCGATGCCATCCAGACTCGATACGCGATGAAATCCTTTGGGAGGGATCTGTCACATCCTAACCCGGTATTTGCTGAGTATCCGGAAATTGACATCAGCGAGGAAAACCTCCTTCGTTCCAACCAATTCCCACAAGTCCTCCTTTCCTATAAATGTGATAATCGTCTTTTCGGCAAAGAAGGTGATGTAGTTCTCTACAGAGGACACCATTCACACGCTCCTCCGAACTCCATTCTCTCCATAATCCCTTTCCCATCCATACCCTCTCCCCTTCTTCCACAACCCTATTTTAGAATATATCAATAACAATAATTGGAGGTTTCTGTTAACTTTATTCCAAGTACCCATTTATCTACAATCAACAATATAGTGAAATATTATCAAGTTAAATTTTACAGTTTTAACTTTAGATTAAATTAGCAGCTACGATTACTGTTAGGTAAGTATCTTTTAAATTGTTATGCCCATATGAAGGGTCTAATTCTAAGGTCACATTTTCAAAAATAGTCGAAAATGAATTAAGCACGGTACTGGGTAGTTCATTCCAAACCGCATCGAATGGTATAAGGACTCTACTCGGTGCAGCTCTCCTCAGCTTAGGCCTTCAAAATCAGCTTTTGATTCAACAGTCACATGTATTAGAAATGAGTCTTCCGCGTTTTCCTAAAAAGGACGTTTGTGAAACATGTCACTTGTGGAAATAGACCCCTCATATTTATTAATGAAAAATTTTGTTTCATGGAAAATGGAACAACTTCAATGGAAAGCTACTGCAACCATCTGATACTAAATATCTTTTACCAATTTATTATGCAGCAATTTCAAAGAATGACAAGACTTGACCATAATTTACTGATATTGACACCATAAAAATAACAAAAGTTACTTGCGTTTTTATCAAATAACTAATATTTTTCTCTTAAAAAAAGTCTTCATATTTATCTTACAATTTACCAGAATGACAAAGCGCCGCCAATGATTTATGCATGAATGAAATTTTCCAAGGAAAGTGTTAATGTGTTTAATAAGTGCGGTTAAAATCATTGTGCTCTTTGCTCTCAAATGTTTATTTGTAGATTCTTTATATTACAATGTGATATATGATACTTCTCAAAGCAGAAATAAATTGTACGATGCCAAAATCACACTAAATCATATTCTAAAACACATTTACTTATTTGTTAGCCTCGAAACCAACTGTCGCCGATATTACGTACTATAGATATTAGATATATATGAATTTTATAATCGTGACTTGGATTTAGCCAGTTGAAAAAACATTCTCCTAAGCCATTTAGAATTTTGCAAATATTATATAGAATTCTGCTGTTGGATACATTGAAATTAAAATATTTTTAAAGCCAAGTATAAAACTATAGATAATCAATAAAGCGTTTATCGAGTTGACAGTACATGCAGAGAAAACGTCACGATAAGAACAAACACTCATACACAGAATAGTTGATATGGGTGATTGATTATCGTATTTTATATCACGCGATTTAAAATCGGTAGAAGCATTGAATTTGACGCTTATAAAAGTGCTCTAGTTAGTTTTACTCAAACGTTCCACCCCAAAAGGAGACGCTAAATATATCTAAATTAACAAGTCAATCCAGCCGGAGCATCTTTTTGACATGACCTTATTGATGAATTACAACAAATATGAATCCTATCATCAAGCGAATGCCAACCCTATTATTATCAAAAAACAGACAATTCAGTCAAAAACCGATTCACAAAGCGTACTTTCCACATTTCTCAATGGACCAGTCCGTCAAGCAATTCAGGAAAAGTTATATTTGGCTCTATAACCATGATATCCTTCGCTTGTAAAGAAAAGGCCTTGATCACAAATTGCTCGTTCATAAAATACACACTAATTGCCGAGTTTTATGATAGACTGGACACTCGTGAAGATGAGAGAGATCTGAATAGACTTGTCAAAGTCGATAATAGCGTGCCCTACAGTTAGTGCAAGATAAATTCCATAAAAAGCGTCCTAAGTCCACGGCCGCATACAATAAGGAATACTCGTGACAAAATTCTCGGATTTCAAGTTCCTTTGACTTTCTACCGTGATGCAACATGAGATATTTCGCGTTATCTCATGCCACTGATAATAAGTGTTAATTTTTCCAAAATGCCCTCCTGCGTATAGCATTCAGGTAAATTCTTTGTTCACGTTATTGAAATCGATAAAGAGCAAGCAGGGCTAGATCTTCGCTCGGCAAACTGTTCCATAATGATCCGAAGGATACCAACGTGGTCGGTACAGGCGAATACAGAGCGGAAATTGGCCTGCTCTCTGCCGATTATGTTTTCAAGAGGTTGTTTGGATCCTTCCAGGATTCTTCTTCTTTTTCTTCAGCCTTTGTCCCCTTCACAAGCGAGGTCGGCTCGTCGTGATCGGTTTCGCCATTTGGCTCTATCGAATGCCTGATCTGGGTACAATCTTGAGGCTATCTAGCGTATCAAGCCGCCGTTGTTTAGGTCAGCCTTTTGGTCGTTTACCATCGACTTCGATGTTCAGACCAATTTCTCCCAACTTTTCCACAATCGGTGCAACCCCATAACGATCGCGGATATCCTCATTTCGGATGTGATCTAAACGTGTGACGCCATTAGTCCAACGTAGCATCTTCGTCTCCATTACCGCAAGACGCCGTTCATTGTCTTTTATAGTCGGCCAACACTCAGAACCATAGAGAGCGACTGACCGGACGACAGTGCGGTAAATTTTAGATTTGAGTAAGTATTTAAATAGCTCAGTTCTGGGCAGATCACTGCCGCTGACAGTGATTGTTTCTGTTTCATGGGGATCAGTCGTCAAAAATTCAGTTTTGTGTACATTCTACATACAATCTGAGACCGTATTGCATGAGGCGATCATTCCATTTTTGAACCAGTTGCTCGAGATCATTTTTGCTATCAGATGCTAGGAAAACATCATCTGCATAAAGCGGTGTGTAGGGCGCGGGACGTTGAATATCCCATCTGACGGTGTCCATAACAAGAACAAAGAGGAGTGGTGAGAGGGCGCTTCCTTGATGAACACCAACAGAGACACGAAGCGGTTTTGATACACCCGCCATACTTCGAACTTTGCGTTTCTGATCGTGGTAGAGCAATTGAACCCAGCGCACGATTTCTTCTGGCACGAAGTGTTGTCGTAAAGCATTCCAGATGAGTTTGTATGGTACACGGTCAAACGCTTTCTTTAAATCCAGAAAGGCAATGTAAAGAGGGCGATGCTTCTCACGGTGTTTCTCCATGAGTAACCGCGCAGCGTGTATTGCGTCAGTAGTTCCCCAGTTCTTGACAAATCCGGCTTAATTCACGGTTATTTCAACGATTTCGCTAATACGGTTGTGAAGAATGCGTTCAAAAATCTTCATGGTATGGGAAAGTAACCGGATCGGACGATAATTTGAACATTCTGCTGGGCTACCTTTCTTTTTCCATATTGGAACAGTGGTACTTTCTTGCCAGTCAGATGGTGTTCTTCCTTCCTGAATAACCCGGTTAAAGAATTCACTGAGCCACACTATTGGGTCCCAGCTCTTTGCTTTCCAGAGCTCAGATGCGATATCGTCAGGTCCCGTTGCTTTCCCCGACTTCATTTGTTTTATTGCCTCCTCGACTTCAGTTTTGCTGATTGGTGGAACTGCTCCGAATGTCGGCAATGATTGTGGAAATTGAGGATGAGCAAATTCTTCAGTTGAAATCTGCTTGAAGTATTCTTGCCATCTATCCGTTGCGACTCGACGGTTGGTAAGCAAAGTACCGTTCTCGTCATTAACGCAACAGAAGGATTATTTTAGTTATTATCATTTCGATGACAAAGAGTCCACAAATACTCTTTTAACTATCGCACTCAAGATAGTTGCCTTTCTTCAGAATCTTACCGACCATCCAATACTCCTCAGGAAGGATTTTAGATTTCCAGGATTTATACATAAGTGTTTGTAGCATATTTGAAAAAAACTGCAAGGGCTGCACGAGACATTCCCGCGCAGAGACCGCGCTAAAACTTTTGAAATTGGATATTGAATAGCTTACAACCACCTTGTCAACCCTTTCGTGGCACGATTTAATGCGGTAGTAACATAGTTATAATTTGCAGCATCCACTTTCCTGACCAATGCAGTGGTGGAGTTCCTTTTCCCCTCTGTACTTCTCGTACTTTTTCATGGTATCGAAGCACGTGCAGACCGCGTTTCTCCCCCTCCGCAATTGTCAATAGAGCTCTCAGATCCTTACTTTTATGTATCCGGTTCCACATTTTGCTACAGTGGGACAGATCTCCTTTAGGTTATGGTCGACAATTTTTTTTGGTAGTCTAATGCTCACAAAGATTGTCAGATGTGTGGTTTGGAGTTTATACCGTTTGCAAAACCAGAAAGTATTCCCAGTGGTACAGAGCAGTCAGATCGGGAAAATAATCCGTATTGACTTTGGGGTGCTCTCTTTTGTATGCAGGGTGGGTCAAAATTAATGCCCAATTCTTTTTGGATATATGTTTTGAGTAAATGGAAAAAAATGGTGTAACTTTCTTTCAAATATATGTGTAACATTTAGGTTTTATTTCAGTCTGGGACAGTAAATTTAGCGATCTCGCCTACAAGTGAATATCAGCACAAACGTGATATAAAACAGCCTTTAGGGTGTTAATTGTGACGCGGATTGGAATCACTTATTCTCCAGTCCGAATTTATTCAGTTCGCCTAGCATTCATGGTAATCATTTGGCCCGCGGTGTTCTCAAAAGGATGGACACCGAATAAACACCACTCTATCCACGGCTCGTCATCAATGAAACGAGGATTCTCGGAACCCCTAACACGAAAATTTAGCTTGTTCACTTTTCTACTAAGATGCAAGCCAATTGACAATATCTGATGGGCTATCTGTACCTTGTAAGGGAGAATTTTGAAATCTTTTTTCACAATGCACTGAAGAGACCGTGAATGGTCCAAGCGCATCAGGCGTTATCTACTTGACATTCTTGCAGCTTTCACCATTTCTTGCGCCATAGAAGTGCTAGCTTGGGCAGTTCCGGATCGGCCACTATGGAATTAATCTCTCGTGGATCCGATCTCTTCAAGTCGAGGGACCGAAACGTTCGTGCAGAGGACGTTGCATGACCATAAAAGCACCGATGAAATTTACGCTTTGCCTAAACTATATACAAATTGTTCTGTAATTAATAGACACAATCATTCGAAATTCTTGAGGAGTATAGCATGCCTTAGTTTCTTTATAAATAATGCTAATTCTGAATAAACCAATTAATTATGCTTAATTTATACATGTCAAAAATGAATTAATGTTCGATGCGATTCCATCCGCGACGCTCCATTTTCCAATAGAATCACTTATTTGGGCGACCTTGTATATATGATTGCCATATGGGAGACATAGTCTGCCAACCACACCTATCACACGACCGGTCGCGACCTTATGACAGCTGCTGTGCTCAAACAGTTTGGTGCCAATAAAAAGGCGGTAAAAGTTAACCAAAATTAAAATCTTTCACTGTTTTTATCACGGTCACCAAATTCATGTATCCCCGATTTGCAATTGTTATCAGCAGTAGGCCAAAGCCTTGTTCGCATTTGCTACTACTAAACTTTCCAGAGTACAACAGCACAGGGTCAGAGTATCCAAGATGTCCAGAAGAATTCGCCAGAATTCTCGCTCAAGTAATGCGAGCATTCTGAGAGCCCTCGATATTGCTGAAAAGAAGCGTAAGGAAATTCCAGAGACCAATCAAAAACTATTTTCGATGGACAAAGGTTATAGTCACAAGGACAATTCCTATCTAGTTTGGGGTGCTTTTGGTTGAGATTTTGGAAGAGAAAAGTTTTGGGCGAGAACGTAAAACGGACTCCATGCAAGATAATCTAATTCTGAAAATATTAGTGCTCTCTTTTTATATTTATGATTTATTTTTATGGTTGAATTTGAGTTTGTTAGCCGCCCAAGGACTAGACTTTCGACCTTCAAGAAGGGACAACCCATCTGTTAGGAAGCTAATATTGATTCATTAATAATCGTATCACCAAATCAGCTGAAAACAATTCAGATCGTAATAGTTGATTTTACAAACCAAATTAAAGACGTTATTATTAGCAAGAGGAGTGACAAATTGACTTTCAATTTGAAGAAATTAAATTCACTTCTTATAGGGGATACATCATATAGTACTTAACAATGAGCGAAAGCAGCCACATCTAGTTTGTAATATAGCCAGTAGAAATGCATATATGAATTCTTAAATCAACGAATTCTTAAGGACGAACCTAAAGAGCTCTAGAGGGATATCCTCTTTCTTCTTTTTTTATCATTTTTCTTAAATTTTTCTCTTGGTTTTCTTATATTTTACCATTTTGTCTGAATTAACTTGTAGTGACAAGCAGTCCAATTTCTTGTGTACGAATTTCATCTTCCCCTTCAACCCACGAAGCTTACACTTATAAAGGGACATCCTCCACTTTTATGGCCTCAGGATGCCAAGACAGGATGGGAACCCAAAAGGCCGTGTCTCATAAACATCTGAGGTAAGAGAAGCATGGATTCAGGATGGTGGATCTCTCGTCTCAATCGCCGCACTTAGATCCTGAGTTTTATGGCTCCACACGTGCGCGCAACTCGTTATTTTTACTATTTTCCAGTTTTAACTGGTGTGTTTTCTTCCTATGTTTACTTCGGGGCAACCACCCCGCAACCTGAAACGCCTGCATCGGTCAAAAGGGCACGTGAAATTTTGTATAATGGGACGTGAGGAATTGAAGTGTCCAAAAGGACTCCCAGCAGAAATGCGTGGGGGCGTGCCGACGAAACATCCAGTGGAACTTCAGTATTGGTGGACAGACCTTGACGATCAATTTCGTCAACATTTTCGGTTGTAGCTATCCCATCTACGTCATCTCCGGGAAACCCTCATAGTCTTTGGACTATCCCCAATCAATTTATGTGATTTTTCAAACTCCAAATAAATCATGATAGAACACACAATCCACTTCTTCTAACGCTAAGTAGTGTGATGGTATGAGCGATTTATATTCCCACGAGTTTCTCTACCTAATTTGGTAAAGTAGTTATATTTTATTGAAAAGAGCGTAATATTTTTCCCTCATCTTTTAGAAGATAATTCCTCGAAACACCAGCTATATTTATCATTCCCCTAATTAGCTGGTCAAAAGTTGGGAAGTCGACATTGAAGATAGCAACGTGTGTATTCTTGTTGAGCTTGAGCTGCCTTGTCATTGCAAAAGTCACAGCAAGACTAAGAAACTTAAAATTAATACACGAACTATACAATTTAAAATCAGAAAAAATGTCAGTTAACACAGGAGCTTAAGGCATATATCCACAAACAATCTGGCTGTAGCGAAGGTGCGCAACGCGACAGCAAACAAAATTTCGATCCCTAGCTCGACATCATCACAGGGACGAGCTGCTCCGGTATTTGTTACCTTACACAATTTCTCCCGTCTCCCCTATTTATGTCTTAAAGAGCTGGTAAGAAAAATAGAGTAAATGTCGCGCTCTCTACCTAATGCATTGCTTTTTATTATTTTACGAAGAAACTAAAACAACCCCTGCTGTAAAGACACCATTTTAGATACGTGACAAAATGAGCATGTATTTAAAATAATTTATATTCAAATTTACTATTAAAGAAGTATTATAAAAACAAAATTTCAGTTTTTATAATCTGCTTTTCTCGATGTATCAATATGGTAATATTAATATCTATATTTCTTTGTGTTCCAAACCTATTTAGTAGAATATTAAATATTGAAATTATTTTTGAAACAATTTAAATATTTTGAGCTAAAAAAATTATTACACGAACCGTAATAAAACCGATTGAACTAAGTAAATATGTAACACTATTAGAGCAACAAGTTCTCTAAAAGGTATTCCAACGCATCAAATAAAGTCAATGATAATTTTATATTAGTTCCGTGAAAGCTGTAAACTATTTTCAGCATACATTCTGGCAATCACAATATTTCATTTCCAACCAGCTCGAACTAACTTTGCGTATATTATTTTCGAAACCACAAGGAGACTGCATATGAATCACAAACGTGCCATTTAAACATCTAAAAAATAAACCACTGTTCCCTTGACAGCAACTTTGACCAGGAAAAACACTCCTAATGGAGGGGCAACGTGCAAAAATACCATCAATCAAGCATATCTCCAACTAATATGCTTTTCATCTTCGCTTCGAAAATATTCCTGCATGTCAACGTGTGATCTTTCAAGACGACCAAAATAAAAATCATCTTTTGGGTTTATTCTAGTAGACGTCGAGTAAATGTCAATCACAACATTTGCACTTTTGGCTACATCTTTACAATTACAGGCGTTTATCTAAGCCGAAAGTATTTGGTTTCGGTACGCATGTCCAAGCTGTTTCCAAAATCATTGAATCGATCGCCAGTTGATCGCATATCAATAGTTCAGATAGAAAAGTATTTTTGGGACTTACTACACTCCTGCTCGCAATTGTGCTAAAATGCTGAGAAATTCGATTGTGTTGGGATTGATAACGCGAAACGCGGAAAGCGCTAGCGACTAATCTTTGCTTACGCAAATGAGAAAAATACGCTACGCAAGCAATCTGCAATCTAACGTAAGCAACAGATCTCGCGAAAGCGATCGCGTATGTGGGCTCAATCATTGAGAGGGTAGAATTTTCGTCATTAACTCGCGCCTTGGCGTGGTAAGTCACATGTCTCGGAGTCATCAAGCTCAGAATAAATATTCCACGATATACCAGATTTAACCCTCTCGGCATGAATGAAATTAGCCGGAAAATCCGAGCTTGACAGAGGGTTTTTCAGTGCATACTCTTCTTTCTGTTTCTATAATGAAAACTCAATTTTGAAGATTTTGTAGTCCAACTATGGAGCGGCAAATAATCCATAATCAGCATGAGAACTTGATCCCTATTAGTTGATTGAATATTATATATAAGAAATTCACTCCTACACTCAAATTTGCTCTTCCAATTAAAGTCAAAATCTCAAAACCGTAAGCCAACTGTCGAAAAGCTAATAAACGGGTTAAGATACAGATAACAATTTGAAGATATTACAACCAGACTTGTTGCACTCAGCTCGCGATTTGTTTGCTTTTCCAATTTATATACACATTTAATCCCGTATTCTGTTTGCTATACCATTCACATGAACGAGGGCATATGAACATTCAAATGATTTGCACACACGAAGCTTGAAAGCGAACCATTTAAGCCTCCACATACCCACATGCCTAATTTTCTTCTGGAAATAAATCCGTTTTACCCTAAACGTATCCCCAAGCATATGCCCATACCTGTGTACATTGTCTACCTAGGACCATCCTAGTTTACGCTATCCAAGGAAGTACTCCACACCGTCTGGAAGTTCCGCTTATCTCAGCAATAAATTTTATTTATTTTGACAGGTTAAAAAGCGGTCATGCGTACTGACCCGTCGGAATTTTCGAAAGTTTTCACAACCGAATTTTCAAGTGGTAGGATCAGAGGAGAATTTTGTTGATTTACTTATTGAAGGGGAGGAAGTTTTGACATTTCGAAAATAATAGACGTAGAACAGTTTTCGGGACGAAAGGTATCCACCACTGTGCAGGAGAAGAAGGACATGTACATATGTGAACCAGACGAAGGATTCACCGGTGTGCTATTTCGATTTTCGATTGTGGCGATGAGTGGAAATTGTGGGCGGCGTGGTGGCGGCCGCGACGGCGACAACTATGGCAACAGAAACATTTTCTTACCTTTGCCATTTTGGGGAAAACGAAAAAAATCATGCTGAATAAATGCAGCGGAAGAAGCACCATTTTCCCTAGGAAGTAATAGGAAATAGGAAAGTCCAGAGGCGTTCCTGTCAGTTTTTGGTTCATTTTCTGATTTAATTTCTAGAAATTTGTGAGTCAGTGAATTTGAAAATGATAGAAACTTTTCTAAAACCTAAACCACAATCTTCTAAAGAGACTTAGATACTTACAATACAACCATAAGTACAGGAAACTCAATCCTATTTGATAGCTTTTCAAGAAAGTTGACTCACATTATTTATACATGAAGCCGTTTCTTCATGAAACTGGATTTGGCCGTGCTGATTTGTTCTCGGTTTAAGCCAATAAAATCATTAAAGATAATATCTTTATAAACGTCTGAAGTATTTCAAAGCCAAACAACCTTATCGTTCAAATTTTGCGGATTCATTTTCGGTTCATTATCAGGTTATTATTTGTTGAGTGTGTTGCACTTCGTAATGGGATTAGTTGTTATGACATTGAGAATTTTTTTGTCGAAATATTACTCCGAAGGATTTGTCTATATACTATATCTAGATGGGGCCAGGAAAATGGAATGGAAGGAATGTTAAAATCCTTCCAAACTCAATATCAAGTTTGCCCTTAAGAATTGCATAATAGAAGATACTATTTGACTACTGACCTACTTTTCCCATTATTCTCCTTGCAAAACTGACAAATATTCAAGTGACTAGTACCTCTTGATTGTTGACGAGGATTACTTTCGTTGAATTACTAACTAAGTAAATACTGGAAATAAAAATACAAGCATAACTAAACGTGACTCGAATTTCTCGGTTTGATTTAAATTCCACTTCGGAAGGTACATTTGGCTGAATCTACTCTTGCACTGGAACACTACATTGACTTGATATCACCAGCAGCACCAGCACCAGCACCATATTGGATCAGGACCTTTAAGTGTATTACAGCACTTCATTCAAGACCATAACGGCACATTACAGTACACTGTAGTCAACATTGCGCTCGCCCGAGATAATTACCCTGATTTGACTCAGGTACTCATTCACAGCTGAATCGATTGGTATCCGACATCCAGTCACGATAACAAATCCTTCTACCGCCAGTGTGATTTGAACCGCGTCTTTGTGTTATCACAGCCTAACGATCTAACCACTTGAGCCTTCCGGATTTGTATATATATAGAACTCTAAATTTGTCCTAAAATGTCTGTGCTATCGTAATTATTTGGCATTTTTAAGTGGTCAAGAAGTAGAAGTGCACCTTCCCTGACCGCGTGCTTAAAGGTTCCTCCATTCTTTCAGACGAATTTCCGTTACTCCTCTGTGATGCTTCACAGAATCTCTCCGAAAAATTGGGACATAGTAGATGGTGAGGAATGACTAATTAGGCGGATGAACTAGCATGGCCACCTGAAGTGCGGAGAAGCTTTCTTTGAACTAAATCAACGCAGAAAGTTTTTGAAAGGTAGAGAAATCTTTTGAATCGTCCAGCACTTATTTTATCAATAAACAAAGCAAGCATCATAGCCTAGCTTAAAGGAAGGATACTGTCGGAATATACTGTTCCCAACGCAGTGTCAGGTCCTTTTCGGGAGTATGTTACTTCAATTTTGTAATCTAGGAAATAGAGGGAATAGATAAATTTTTCTACGGGGTACAAATGTTGACTCACTTCCCTTTAAAAGACGCCATTTACAAGGACTAGAATATCATCGCATATGATTGGGAAAAGTCCCGATTGAATCATATTGGGATGGCCATCAAGCAAACGAAGCCAACTACTAGACGCAATTCACGCATCCACCCCATAAACAGCTTAGTGATGAACATTTAAACCTGAAGACTTGTGGTGGCAAATGCATAATCGACTGCAGTAGCCAAAGAATCCTGTGTCGTCAATCCAATACGAAGCTGATGACTTCCGCCTCGGAAGTTGAAATTGGAAGCAACTCTGACCAGACCTTATGTGTGCCCTCTTTAAAGTACTTACTCATATACTCTGAAACTTGGTTAGTTCGATTTAAAAATAGGAAAACTGACAAGAGCGATTGGTGACTCTTCAGCTCGATTGAAACTGTCTGAACTGATTAGCACACAAGCATGCAAGTATCATCGGATACTTCGTTGGAACTGCATTTAAATACTGTCGGACCTAAACAATTAAAATATGCCACCATCTTCGGTTGTTCGATAGATCTTTCCATGTGGTTGGATAGCCATTAGGAGTGTCCCCTATCCTCAGGTTCAATACGGATTTCCAATATGTTCTCTCTTCGTGATATAATTTATTTAACTTTCATACAATTTGATAATCAATTGCTACTATTGCAAAATAAGGTAGCATGCCATCGAAATTTCTACAAAGAGGACTCCAAATTGATTGACAACTTCATATCAAATGGTAGGAAGAGTGTTTAAATAGCTAAAAGCCGTAATATCCGCTGGTTTCACAGATTTCAAGTGTTTCATGGACTTGCTCCGAAAAAGTCCACAATGAAATTCTTGTTCAAAGTGAGTGCAGCAGTGTGAGGCCTAGCGTTGTCATTGTGTCACACTGACTTTACTTCTATCCACCAGGGATGAACGTTTTTTCTCCAACGCTGCCTCGGGACGGTCTAGCTAGGCACATTATACTTCCGGTAGTAGGGTTTGGTTACATAGTAATAGTTTCCAGTGAGTAAACCTTCGAATATGCCGCCCAGTATACTTTACGAGGGTGATACTTTTGATATCGATAATGTGGCATTTAAAATTTTTCTAAAGAGTCCACTTCTTGTCCCCAGTAACTCAATAGGAAAGGGAACCTTCCGTTTTTTGTCTATTTTTTTTGTAAAACGCAATTGTTCAAGTAGTATTCTTGGTTCCTGAGGGATAACGCTTCGGAAACCCAAAAATCAAACATTACAACATACCCCAAGGATGGACTTTTCGTTTCTGATTGCGCAGCAACAACGGTTAATTTATCCACTTCCACCAAAGTCACTAATAATTCGTTCCTATCAAGTTCATTTGGCCTTGCAGAACGCGACTGATCTTCAGTCAGTCCTTCCTCATAGTGAAAACGTCAGAGCCACTGCTGATATACATGTTCGCCGTTTCCTAGGGACTCCCATGAGCGTCATATATAGAGCGATATATTCAAGTCGATGGAAGAACTATTGAAATTATTTTCCAAAATGAAAACCATATTTATTAAGGTTTTGTGTAGGTAGGTAGGTAGGAATCAATGGCCGCTCCGAGGAGCCCACTTAGCGCTGTGGTGCGCCATTTTGATGCTACAAACTCCTAAGCCAATGACTGGGCTTTGAGAGCAAGGAGGCAAAGTCCAGCCTGCTCGTGGCGTTTGCGACGGAAAACGGCTCTCCCATCTTGCAGCTAGAGATCTCTCTCCTCAAAGAATAGTTTACCTAGTATCCGTAGTCTAACTCTAACTCTCTAACTAAAGCTCGGCAATCGCAAAGAGAGTGCCAGAGGTTCGCGTCTAAGCCTTCGCCATCTGGCGTCCGCGGTTGCTAAGTAGTGCGAGTAGATTCCATCCTTGAGAGTCGCTAGCGGGACACAGACTGTACGCGCCGAAGCAGAGGCCCTACTGGCATCCATCTAGGATGTTACTATGGTTATAGTGTCCGCTGTCTATGCTACATTGTATTTAATGCGCAGGCCTTGGGAGAGCATCTGTTGGACAGGACTGCAGAGCCCCGGTAGCACCTGCCCATGCGATTCTTTGTATAAAACATAAAATTTTGTGGAACAGTTGGAACTGTAACCGTTCTATATTTAGGTTAGGGGGCCCCATACACGCAAAAGTCAGCGTTTTTGTTCACTCCTTAGTAGAGGATGGGGCATCCACACAGTTAAATTGCGCTTCAGTTTCACTATCATCACACTAACCGCTGTGCAAGTGATAAGCTACTTGCAAAAGGGGGTGTACAATTTTTTTCGCCGAATATGGACATGTAGTCACATGAGAAGTCGCTACTAATACTTTCTGAAAGAGGTCTTAGTTTTGGCATCAGTTTTAAGGGAATAGGAGTGGGGCGTAGTGTAAGAGCCGGGGGTAGAAAGTGATTAACAACTTCACGGATCCATTCTCAGCAACCACCCTACCAAGACATTTCCAAATATCGTGGCAGACCTCATAGTATCCTCTATATCAACAACTGATCAAAGGCGAAAGTAGTATACAGTAGAATTCCGGTTGCTCGTATCGTCAAGGTACTGAGGTTTTAGTACTAAACATCGGGATTACCATTTATCAGGAGTGCAAAGAAATAGAAAGAAAGAAATGAAAATTAACTCTGAACCACCCAGTACGCTGTCAATGGAAACGCGTCTGAATAGTCTCCAATAACATTAGTAGTTCCCTCCCACTGTTTACCCTTTTTTTCTTAATTTCTAAAATGCTTTGGTTTTATCAATATTACATTTGCAATTAATCACTTTGAAATTGATATTTATAACCAATTTAAATTTTTTTCCACTTTTATTGCTGCTTTCAATAATATTAATTCCTACACTTACGCCTCGTTTTTACTCTGAAATCAACTTGATGATGTTATGATTTCATCAGCAGCGAAGCGAAGCAGTTGATCGAATAGCTAGAAGTAGTAAAATATGACTTTATGACTTTTCTCATAAAATTTCCCCGTGCCCATGCATATATGCATATAATATTAAGCAGATTTTCATGATTAGCTACTTGAATGCGCTGATATACAGTACGTATCTGAATCGCCAAGCTAACCCTCAAAATTATCTTAATCTGGACTTCAAAATTTGAGATTTTATCCCTTATATAGCGGATTCGCAATCATACTGTTGATTTTTTGGATATACATAGATTAAACAATTTACATGTGACGACAGGAAAATATTTAACTTTATTTTTAAGTTTTTCACAAATTTATAAAGATACGTTTCTTATTTATACATATGAAGATTTTGGGCTTTACTATTATCATTTTCGGTTCAACTTGATACTTTTTTCAGATTTAATTTTCCCGAGATAATTTACTTTCAAACATAGTTTTTCAAGCTATGAAACCAACTCCAATAACAATAAAATCCAACACTGTCTTACTCTGAATTGGATCCGGGTTTTATTGGCACAGGTAGTATTTGTTCAAATATGACATTGGCAGTTGTTATAAGAAATAATTAATTACGAAATTTACAAAGCTTCATTACTGCCTGCAAAAATCAACTCGACTGTTTATATATTGAATGAGGGCTTTGTGGAAAACCGCGCAATATAATAAACTCAGTTTTGATAAAAACCCATCCATTAAAACACAAGGTGGCTAAACATTGCATGTAACACACCCTAGCAATTAAAAAAAATAATAATAACGACCTCAAGCGGAAAATTGCTGTGATTGGTGATAATAAAAACTATATTTGAATTCTGTATTTAAGCGATTGATTTTCTCCGACTGCCTACAACTCTGAGATAGACGGCACACGGGTGCTATCTATTCAGTATTATAATTATCATATTCTTACTTTTTCCTAGTCTAAATACTCATATATTTCTATCTGTCGATATACGTACATATATGCATATTTGTGCATTTCTATGTATTTATGAACGTTCAAAACCCTTAGAAACTCGCCTTTTTCTCGAACACAAATACGGCTATCGCTTCCAAATGAATGATAAGTAATGAAATTCGATAGATAACAAATGTAATAAATTTTCAAAATGGTCTACCGATAAACCAGTTCAATAGAATTAAATACCAATATCGGCACACATACGGCAACCGAACCATTCAGAATATTGTGAATTGAGTTTGGCGCTCCAATATTCATTTGAAAAGAGACTGTTGAATCTGTACTTATTTTCTGGAGGAATTTGAATGAAAAGTGTTAATTAAATTGCTTTTGCTTTGGTGAAAATATCTGATGCCGATTACCCAGAGGCCGAAAGCATGCCAAATTTAAAATGAAAAAGGAAAGAATAACAATATGCCGCAGTGCAATTTTCAGCTCCACATTCCAGACGTCAACTTCTCATTTGGCAGGTGGGTGTGATAGCATTCAAACGAGTGCAGTTATTTGAGCAGACCACCTACGTAGTATTAAGGAAAACAGAACTGCTTAGAATTTAAGATAAAACGACTCTACTTGCATTTCAGGAAAGTAATTTATCATTGAGAAAACAATTCTCCTCGTTGCCAAGGAAAATTATGGTGGGGGAGTTAGTTGATTCTAAAAGAAATGCTGAGACATTTTAAAAATAATTTTACTTGAACTACATGCATATAAAGGAATGGCTTGTCTTCCGTATCGCATGTTCCCTGATTCTTCTATTTTACCCCTTATGATAAGGAAAACCCATTTCCAGGAAAAAATTGTTCAGATCCTTCGACTGATACACATAGGTATATACCTCATATGAATTCATTCAGAGATTGAAAATGAAATGAAAAATCTAAAGGTCGTAAGGAAAAACGCATCGTAACATTAATTTTCACACAATAGGTATGATTCTTCAGGTTACTATTCTATCATCGAGCCAGTTTACTCAAGATTATGAAGCAACTGTGATTCCCACTATACATATCGGTACAAATTACGTGGCATACCTTTTGCAATCAACGCCTACAGCACTGCAACCAAATCCGATCTCCACCTCCTCAAAGACAAATGCATTAAGTGAGCACCGGCGACTTTCTGCGGAAGTATAATGGGAGAAGGGTACATGCGCCTAAACAGATGAAAAGAGCAACGCGCTCACGATGCATGCCCTAATACCACCAATTGTGATAGTCATCCTCGGATAAAATTAAATTAAACTAAATTAACAGCAACGACTTCGGAAAGAGGAATTGGACTATTTTTGGAAACTTAGAAAGTTAGTTCGTCCAAGAAAAAGAGCTCCTTTGGAAAGTTTCACACCTCAGTGCTAACGCCTGTTAACTCCGAAAATTAAACTTGGCCAGTTTGAAAATGGTTAATAACTGGTTTGATCCAGTTACAGGCTTTTATACTAGCTACTGTTCATATTGTTCACCAGTAGCAAATACAAATGCCAGCAAATAGCAGAATCGCTTCTTCTTTTCAATTCGATAATTCGCTCTAGATTATTTCCACGTAGTACTGTTCATGAGAGAACAAGGATGCACAAACTTTAACAAAATATACTGTGATGCGATCAAAAAAGGAATGCATTAATGTAGACCACTACCTATCAATGCCAATATAGAAAAAAAACAAACAATATAATCAAAATACGATCTTGATACCAGCGGATCTAACCATAAAAGAACCATTATCAGTTAAGGACAAGGACTGCAGCCACATCAAAGGTAATCAGCCGTGCTTTACATGCACTTTAATGTGTTTTGAGGTCTTAGGCGGCAGTAAATTTACATGAAAAAAAATTTTTTGGATCTACTGTAACTTTCCTAATATTATCCTGATTTCCACTAAACTTTTCATCGAAGTGATCTTTATTATAGCCTATATTGAAAAATTCTATATTTTTAGGACGAACTCCAGAAAAACTTTCAAGTAAATTCATAAAATACATGAAAATATTTTAAATAATCTTATTTGAACAGATAAAGGAATGAGTTGTTGTAGGTTTTGAAGTCCCCACCCACTTGTCATTCACGTTGGGAAATTGGATTCCACTGCATGGCATAACCAGCAATGCAATTGTCCCCCCTCCCTACTGTTTGAACTATATACTGACTCTTTCGCTTTAAGATCACAATGCATACGGGTGCCAGGTCTGTACGCCGACCAAGTTCTTCGTTTGTAATAGTATCCTGCCAGCGTACTCCGACGATGCGATGCAGACAGGTGTTGACGAAGGCTTGGAGCCTTTGAATACCAGTGGGAGTCACTCTCAAAAGCGACACAGAAAGAGCGCAAGCACAAAACAGTCTCAACTTGATCTTGGTGTTGAGATAACTGCATTTCTACAAAAGGCAGTGAAAGCAGATCCAGCGCAGTTAATGCTTCGAGCAACAATCTGGTATGTTATTTGCCACCGTCAGCAGAAACTACGCTTCCTAGATGTACAAATTGATCGACGCCTTCGATGGTCTGCCCATTATTGGAGATAGGTAGAGTGTCATGACCCGTCAAACTGAGAACCGTGGTTTTATAGGTGTTTATCTTCAGGCCAAATCATTTCTATTTTTTATATTAATATCGGTTGCAAGATCCAATTCTGGCTTACTCCGTTTTCGACCCGAAAATCCTCCGAAATTTTACCTCAAAGCAGTACATGAGGTTTTCGCGATCATTTTAACTTTCAACTTCCACATGTAACTTTGTAAATATATTATTTATTTTACAGAAAACCTAATAACTGGTCCCTTTCCCCTAACCCCAATAATTTATTTACATTCAAACAATTCCAAATTTTATGTTAATTTTCAAATAGCGAAAACCAATGTGGTGCAAATGTATATTCACTTCATTGGCTTGTATCTAATTCTGGAAAGTCGTTGTTGTTTCGCAACGCAACGTTCCAACATAGCGAAATTCTTAGTTCAAGGACATGTTTAGAGAATCAGGAATGAATGGGACCGAGAGCAGCTGGTCGATAGACAGCAGAATAGCTGGACCGGTGGAGTTCGTTTTTGGTCACAGAAGAAGAAGGTTCATTACCTGGAGTTCGATCTTCTGAGTGTTTTTGGTAACTGCTGGTTGGATCTTGATCGCATCCACAGGATTGATTCAATTTTATGGGAATTTCAGTACAGGAGTTAGTCAAAAGCTAGTCAGAACAAAGTTATAGAAGGTGAAACTTTTACATTTTATGTGAATTTCGTGCAATCTAAAACGTGTACGATGTCATCATAACATATCACTTCAATCAATACCACAACAAAGTGAGCTCATATGAATAGGGGTCGCAGGAAAATTTCGTTTTAATTTTCTAATCAAATTATATATCAATTACTTGAGACTGACATATGTATGTATTTATATATATATATATATGTTAATTAAGCTTTGGGATAGTGCCTATTCAGGTGGATATATCTGTATATTAAACCAGTGGTATTCAATATACGTACTTTACATGTACATATGTATGCCTTTGTGCACGAAGTAAACCGGAAATATAAGTACGTTCAATTTATATACGTGCATATATAATACAGTATTCGGTAATAGGCAATGTTTGTTTGTTTAGAGTGAGCATAATATCTACGTCTGTAATATTTACGTTTGAAATAAATATGAAGGAATATTTGAGCACAGTACATCTAATAGGTAGTATCCACACTAAATAGTCCGAACTTGCGAACATATTGGGTAAGTTTATCCGTGCAGTTAGGCACTAAACTATGGATAGATACTGCAAGATGTTTAGGGTCTATGACGTGTACATTCGCAAGTCCCGACCATTTAATGTGGATACTGCCTAGTGTATATACTGTGATTTTAGGTTTTCAACCATATAAAAATCCACAAATGTACCTTGAAAATTTCGGGTATTCTGACTTGTTTTTTTTTACTGTTACGAAGCCCACGGACTATTCAGTAACGGTGTGTGGATGGTTGGAATCAGAGGAGGAGCCGAAAGAAAATTGAAGGTATTGGATCGTAGTTTTCGAGAGGAAGTTCCCAAAGGGCAATATTGACCCGAAAAATGCAAGCAGAGCTTTACAATAGAGATAATCCCTTCTGTAAAGTAGACAACAGTGACATGTTAGTAGGATCGTTCTCAATTGAAGATGGAATGCCTTTTCTCGTCATCGGTAATTTTCAACTGTTTATTGGTTTGAAATGTCAGGTAAATACAAAGAGTTAACCCCATAGCCGTGGTAAACGTGCAAAATTTTGCCTTGTTTGAACAGTTATTTTTTTAAATTTTTTTAAATTCAGGTATAGCTTCTGTGTTGGTTATTTCGATAGGTCGCGCGATTACCCTTCTGTGTTTATTGTTCAGGATCTGGTGCGGGCCCACGTACCGAAAAAGACATACAATTTTGGCATAATGAGTGAGGGATCGAAGTGCTTAAAGGACATTACCGAGCTTGCTGGCACAGGGGCGTGCAAGCAAGTGTCGACGGAGCGCTTCGATGGAGTTTCAATATTTGGGGACAGACCTCCACGATCGATAGTCTCCGGCGACTCAGGATGGCCTTTTGATCATCGCCAATCTTATTTGTCATTACTTGATACGTGGGGTGCTGATGTGGTCAATGCAGGAGGATCCGGAACGGAAACCAGGGAACAGATTATTCTCTGTCGATCAAGCTTTGGAGATGTACTTTGATGCGTTTCAGGATTATCATCATCAATTTTCACAGATTATTTAGTTGGATAGATTCTACGATGATGAGGATGATCCAGCCCAGAAAGTCTACAAGGGCAATATCTATGGTAGAAAAAGAAGACGAGGCAAACCCTGCCTGAGATGGAACGATGGCGTAGGTCAGGACGCCAGACGGCTTTTAGGGATATCGAATTGGTGGACCTCGGCGCAAAACCGGGATGCCTGAAGTTTCTTATTAAGGCAAGCCTAGACCAGATACCGATTGTTGCGCCGTTGATGATAATGAGAGATTCTACGAGCGAAATATATAAAACTTAATAATACGCAGATTTTGAGCTCCAACTCCCTTGTCGTCCACTTAATATTAAGGGTTTCTACTACTAGCTACTAACCAAGCCATTTCATTTTATATCCCACACTCCCTTTGGCCCGATTTCCATCCTCTCCTCAAACCCTTCCATATGCTGTATCTTCGCACCAAATTTCGCTAAAATGGGATCAATGAATTTTCCGATAAACTGGATAAGATAGGCAAGCATTTAATCGATTTTAATAGCCGCTTTTGCGCAATAAAGAATGCTGAATACGCACACATCACCTCCTTGTCGATTTTCAAGCCCCGGCGATAAAATTTTTAGTACCCACTGGATTAATTCGACTGACGGAAGTCAGAATAACAAACTAAGAGCCCAAGTCAAAATCAAAGATGAGCTTATGGAAAATTTCAAGACAACGTCAGGATTTAAGAAAGTAAATGACCTGGCTCTTATGCTATTCAACCTTTGATTGGAATATTTGATCAGGAACATTCCCGTTTACCCCAGAGTTGCGCGGCTGTTCAAGTCAACTCAAACAATTACGTACACTACATAAAGATAATGATATCCAAAGCCTTTTCCGAAGGAGATCCTTGGATTTGAAAAAGAAGTACATACCAGCGTACACGGATAACGCAAACATAATGTCACTTCTAGTACCGTTTACAAATGTAACTTTTTCGACTTAGATTCGATAGCAAAGGAAATTAAGTTGAAAATCAACAAATCTAAATCACAGATGCCTATGCAATCTCGAGCCAATGAACTACTAAAGCATAAACTACCTCTTCGTAAAGATGGAAATTAACAACAATTAACAACAAAGTCAGCAAGGAGTCTTCCCAATAGCAAATGAGATATACATATTACTCAGTAATGTAGACAATACAATGAAACGAAATACGGAAAAAGCACAAGAGCCGCATATATAAAACAACCATAAAATCTTCGTTACTACATAGACGCGAAACGAGGAAACCTTTGACCAGTAACGAAAACCTCAGAGTAGCGTATACTATACAACGGTGAGCTGTACGATCGTTATGATGAACCTTATACATAAACCCCCTGAAACTGCAAAAACTACAATACATATGGTACTTGCAACACACATACTACCAAAGAATCCCAGCTGTAGATTAAAGGAGCCGAGTCAAGAAAACGGCTTAGAGAAGGACCAGGGCCAGGAAGATCGTGGACTCAGATGGCACGGATAATAAGTCTTTTTGAGACTGTTTAATAAGAAGATGCGACTATTTAACGGTCCTGTCCAGGGATCAACCTCTACTGTCACCATTATAGAAGAATGAGGAATCAGAAAGACAGAAAACCAGAAAATATAGAGGAATGCAGAATAAGAAGTTAGTGGAAGCAAGGAAGAATAAGAAATGTAGAAGATTAAAAGAATATTATCAGTGACAGAGATCCTGGGATGATCAAAAATTCCTTGTCGTATAGGCCTGACGAGAAGGGGTGCAAAAGGAGGAACTTCCTCGTCCCTGGAGTTTTCTTTGGAGTCCGGAACAGAAACTTCAATGAAGAAAATGGTAATCAATGGCAAAATTTTCATTCAGGGCCGAATTTTTCCACATGATTTTCACCCCGGACCCGGACTTGCTCTCTATGGACCGCTCCCGTATCATCATATCATAATTCGTCTATCGGATCTGTCATATCAAGCAGAATCCAGTAAAGGTTCAGCACAGTTTATTTCATCAAATTAGTCGATACCATTTTATAACTCAAAATATATTGCTTGCCAAAAGGTTGTGCTTTATTCCACTTTTCTCCCACCAACATCCTAATACACACCCGATATAAATTCTTTAGGGTAGCTCGTATGATCACGAAAATCCAACATTCTTTCAGGTAGTGGAATAGGGGAAAAATTCACGATCGCAGCATTCATGTAACTCCCCTACTTGATAGTAAAAAGTAGACAGCTTGGCCTACGTGCCAGCAGCTAGATGAGGTGAGATGAGTGTACATGAACCACACCTCTCTCCCATAGATTGCTATTTGCTCCGAAACGTGCCATTGATAATCTTGACGTACATAATAAGCGATTAGCAAGTTAGTTTAGTCGCGGCTATTTGCGTATCATCACTATAAAATAAAGAGTTGAAGGTCAGTTCCATCAATAGTGAAGTTAAGATAACCAGCAAAAACTAAACACCCTTCAAAAACTCCTAGAATTCTAATATGAAAATGATAGCAAAAGGAGTTCTTCCAAGCTTTTCAATAGTGAGGCTGTGACAGGAGGGTCTGATCAAATATGTATAAGAAGTTTCTATAATTAGCACCCTGTTGGCAATAACTGGTTCCCAGCAGGGTAATATCACAAAATGAAATTTTGCATATTATTTCGGATAGTTGTGTCCCTTCAACGGCCATATCCTGGGTGAGGTGAAGCTGCAAATAAATATGCGAGCACTCTACGGCCATTATTGAAAAGGTTTATTGGGAGCATCAAGAATCTGTCGATGGTTAGATCCAAGGCTGTAAACCATCTACCACCTCCTAACTGCTTTTTGAAAATGTGTTACATCTGACCATCTATTGATCCGCCAAATTTGACATTTTTAGATGGTCTTAAATAATACTGTTCATTACTATGCTTTCGCCAGATCATCCTGTACATGTTAACTAGTGCACACGTTGTACCCAGGAGCTTCGCCAAGGGACTACCCTAAAAGCATGGTTGAATGACCTATGAGCTATGATGATCCACAGATCTCTGATATGGTGGAATTTCGCATTATTTTAGGAGATATTTAGTTGTATTTCCGCTCATATAAATATCCTAGGTACAATGCATGAAAGGCAGTCCCGAATCCTATTAAAATCGAGTAATCAAAGTGTTAACTGAATTTTCTAGAAAAGTATACTTCCCTTACGCTTTTTGGAAATGTTCACAAAAGTACTAATACGCTTTAATTTTTTAAAGTAAATATGTTTGCGCCACGGAGGTGCGATTACATTTAAATTGTCAATAATTTAGTTCTCAGCCTCAGCAATCATGTGCTCGATATGTCGGAGAATAATTTATCGCAACGTGTATCACTTCATATGAATATAATAAGAGTAAGCATACGTCACTGACGAGTAAAGGTTAATGTTTGATCAAAATCCAGTCCGCCAAATGTGAAAGATCGTTAGCATTCGTACGTGTTGATGAAATGAGCAAAGTTTGAAGTTATTTACCCGATTAGTGCCATTGATCAACTTGAATAGATAAAATATCACTTTCGTTCTTGCCTGCGGTCTTGCAGACGAACGTGGAGGCTCGAAATCTAGCCGACTCTGAACATTGTCTAGTGGCGTTCTCGTTTCAAGCTGTGCCTTAATCATTGGGTAAATTGGGGCAATAAGTGTTCATGTGTAATAAATGAACGAATACATAATTCTCGTTCGTACTCGTGTCATATCCGAAAGTTGCTAACATGTTAACTAGTGCACACAACCTTGTCCCTCAACAATAGCAACAATTTCGTGTGTCGCTTGAACAGAAGCTGGGACCCAAGTCCGTCAAATACACAATAATAAATAAACCAGTTTGGGCAGGATAGAAGCAACCGTCTGTATTGTGCGGGAACTAACCCCAAAAGGAGAAGAGCCATGTCGAAGAGCGACCCCGTTTCGTATCTACGCCGGTGGTCAATAATTTGCTCCTCACATTGTTTGCTTGCACCCCAGAACCGAGTTAGCTAGCACGAGTCGTAGCTAAACTCTGAAATGACAATTGCTACCACCCGCCACCCCACGCGCTTCACTCATAATAGTAGGCCAAGCTTC
Organism: Hermetia illucens; assembly: GCF_905115235.1. NCBI lineage: Eukaryota > Metazoa > Arthropoda > Insecta > Diptera > Stratiomyidae > Hermetia > Hermetia illucens. Next base: position 128,139,689 of record NC_051850.1, on the reverse strand, counting down.
CCTATCCCCACCCCGCATTGCATCCTACACTGCTCGGTCGTGTAACTTCGAATTTGGGAACACACGTCCACTGTCGAAGGGAGAAATTTAGGGGATGTGCACTTTCTGCAATACAACAAAAACAAACGCTGGAGGAGACTAGTTGTAAATCACTCTCGGTCAATAGATTTTTGCGGACGACAGGCGTACGCTCATCCATTCACTCGGGCTACTTACCATTAATGCCACTGATTAGCGGATAATTGCTATCTCGTCCGCCAATGAGATTTTTTAATCCAGATTCGATCAGTGTTGGGGACGATCGCTCCCTGTCACTCATTTTCTCATAAAAATTCCTGGGGGTGAACGTGGGGGAGTAACTCTAGAGGCACCGAAATGCAGCGAGAAAAAACGACGAAACGAAAACACGAGGGAGGGTGTCACAAACTACGAATCAATCACGCGCGTCGCGGATATCTTGCAACTTTTTTGCTCTTTTAATTTGTGTAAATTGGAAGAATTAGCACCTTTTCAGCAAAAACTTTGCTCAACACTTAGTATTTTGCAACAATATTAGCACCACCACTAGTAATGTGATTTTACAACCAACTTTGCCGATGATAAGGTTAACTTTTGAACTAGATTTCGATTGGGGTGGCTCCCTGGGAACGAGCAACAAAACCGTAAAAGATACAACAAAACTGCTCACGATATAGGTTCCGAATTTCGATTGCACTGAGAGTCTGTCCGAATGGTTTCACTAGTCTCTGATTTTGCCGAGGATGTTTCCTGCTAGTGGGTGGATTTGGATGAATTCGAAATGAGTTAAAGTAGTGCATCCATTAGCCTGTGCGCTAAGTAACTTAAGGAATTTGGAACACGGGACGAAGACACTTGCGGCAAATCACAAACTTTTGAGTTTACTCAGGGGTTTTCTATGAATTTTCATAATTTTTCCGAACCGAATTGCTTCAACTTTCCCGATTTTGATAAACTTGTTTTGTCCCACCTAGTAGCGAGTATTCACCACCCTCTTAGTAATGGCAATGTATGCGTAGCAAAGTCCCTGCTGCCTGACACAGTTGGGGCTGTTTTCGAACTTCAAAACTGTGTGGACCCGATTGCTAAAGTGGTGAGTTTTCCGAAAGCTTGCGGAAAGTGCGATGCGTGGTCGTTGCAAAGGGGTGGAAATCGAGCCAATTCTACGCAGCTTTCGATTCAGGACTTTCGGTTCTTGTTATCCCTGCAGGTAGATGGCAGCGTAGAACGGAGTGAATGTTAGAGGAATTCGAAAAAGGACGTTCCAATTTGAATGAAATTGAATTGGCGGAAGCAGTTTAAGGCATGTGAAAAGTGCCGCGGAAATGAAGAAATTTTGCTACACAAACACTCCTTAAGTGACTCGTCGCGAGATCCGCGATAATTAAAGGTTTCGAGGAAGGAGACGATGAACTAACCGAAGTTCACCTTTTAACTCCGCGCTTGAGGTACACGATGTCCGTTCTGGACTCAATGGCCGGTTGATTGTACTACTTACTAGTAGTGACTTTTTTTAAAAAAACCGAATGCCGCTTTACTCGAGATAGTAACTCTTGTAGTACTATGAATTCTGCGTTTCTAGTTAGAAGATTTGCAAGAAAAGATACAAGATTTCGTTAAAGTATCGTGCGCGCCAACTCTCGCCGAGCACAACCCGTTCTTCGCCGCCAACTGGCAAACGTACCGAGACATAAAGACCTCACCAAAAATCTCAGAAGTATTCTCGCGACGCGTGTTCAAAATTTCTTAATCTCGTCTCTAGGTCCTAGCTTTTAGCTCCACTTCGCGGTGCTGCAATACGTTTCACGTCTCTCTAGTCATCACCGATTTTCTTTACATGTCGTAGTCAATATTTATTTTTGTGTGTAGATGATAAATTTTTCACAGTATACAGTGGAGTTAATTTTGCTTGTCACCGCACAGCCAACAGCACGAGCGCTTCCATTCAGATAGATATGTTTGGGGGTCGAGAGTATCTACGAATCCACGGTATATGTGCATACGAGAAAAGCTCCACCATGTGTATATACAGCACACAATTAGTAGCAAGCTCATGTGCTCCCCGGCTTCAAAATATGAATACAGTGGCGAATACTAGTCTTTGGACTAGCAAGAAAAATATGTTCGGTACGAAATCATGAAAAGAAGATACAACAAAATTAGAGAGTTTGCAACAAAAAATATGTGATTTTGTTCGCTCCTTTGTGGAGTGTAAGGCAACTACACAGTCTCTCTTTTCGGTTTGTTACTTTCTCCCTACTTGATTTCCAAAGGTACTGTAATCCAATTTCAGTATTACTATATTCAGTGCTGGGAAATGATAAGCTTAGAGCAGTTGGACAACAAACAAAAGCCAGGGTAACGAGGTCGAGAAGCTGATGCTTAGCCAGCTCGACCAGCCCACCGTTGAAAATTAAATCAACAATATTTGTATTATAGTAAACACTGATTCTGGCCGATTCAGTTCCACCTTATTTAAACATGGCATGAAACTACGGTTAAACCACACTGCAGACCATAGCCGACTTCCCACTTAAAATACTTTCCATATTATTTGTGTATCTACCATTTATACCATTTATACAAGTTTTCTCTCCTCTCTTCTTTTTTTTTTCTATTCCTTTTTCTGTGGTGGTTTTTTGAAAAAATCCAAGCGCCTTAACGCCATCAAACTAATTACCTATCTAGACCCCCACCTCCTCTCATAACTGCATTAGTCCATTGCGGAAAACTAGACGAATGGAATACTAATCGACAATTTATTGCTATTAATGCCATCTACGCTAGTTTTACTTATATTGGAATATGATATATTGTAAAACAAAAACCACCAGAGCCTCACCGTTGAAAACAAATGTTCTACCAAAAAACCAAAAAGCACCGGGTGCTTATTTTGATTTTTTTTTATTTTTCGAAAAAAGGCACGTTAGTTTGACCTTCAAAATCTCATTTTAAGTTTTACTTACTATCTTCTTGGTTGAGTAAGAACCCTGTTCACTTTAAGCTCAACTACCATCTCCATTTCCTCTTCACTACCAATGATGCAATTTTCGCATCAATATCACCGTTTCTCGACATGTCAGGGCTTTTCATCCCTAGTTTCCTACTGATGACATGTTAGCTGAAGGGAGGCCCATTTTAATCTCAAGCTAATTTTACATTTTCATTACTGAGGCGTTTACCATAATCCAATTCTCATCTAATTCCAGCTTGTCATCTAACAAATTGCAATGTCATATAACTACATGCGTTACGTTTCTCAATCTCCTCATTGACCGATTTCTCAAAGCACGAAGTGAACATGTTGGTAGAACAACAGTTTTCAAAGTTGTGAGGTGACTCTAGGAAAAATGTTTAACTGGCTCCATTTGCTCTTCATTAAAAAACTGGGCGCCTAATCACCAAGAAACCGATATCTTTTCCCCCGCACAAGGGCGGATAAGGCTAGAGATGAATCGCGGTGGCAGCAGTGTTTTGTTACTACCATTATCGTTACTGAGAGAAAACTGCAAAGTACAAGCACTCGTGCAATTAGGTTACTAAAGAGGCTGGGAAAAACCAGTTCAGACTATCGGGAACAACGGAAAAACTAAATACTATTTTAATTTTCGGTTAAAAAATCGGAAGTTTATCAATAGCAGAACCGGCGTCTCTGTACTTCTTCCAAAATAGTTAACGCTCTCTAAACATCTTATAAGTTTCATTTTATATAGCAACCTACGTCATTGTCACGTTAGCAGTTATGGAGTGAAACGCATCACACACAACCTTGGGCTCGAACGAATTTCGGAGTCGAATTTCATTGTCACCAAAATAGGATAACCAAAGATTCCGCTAATCTTCTGTATCACTAGGGACACATTAGTATGGGGAAAGAGTAACCCATAAAATAGCAAATACATATCTCTGTCCCAGTAGAGTTCTGGGATGCACGAAAATTGATTCCCTACTCTCTCATAAAACTTGATTTTCTTATAGTACTCATGAAGATAACTATTTCACTAAAAGCAAAGGCAATTTCACCATATGTATTCCCAAGTAAGGTCTGAGCAATGGCCGCACAAAAATATACAAGCTTTCTCCGAAGAAGCAAGCGAAAAGCCCTAATGGAATTCAGTTCATGATATCAGAGGAAATTTGTCCCCGCTTTTCGAATCACTCCCTTGAGCTTGAACCATGTAACCGTTACAAGTTACACGGACTCACCATTTTCTCAACACTTGATTTGAATCGTGCTGCAACCAAATAGGCGTGGCTCCTCTAGGCGCCCTTTCAGTTTAACCTATAGACACTGCTCTACAGAAACACCTCAAATCTATTTTCGAGAGGCTGCGAGAATACGGTCTGTTCAGTTGAATATCTTGAATATTACCTACATTGAATTTAAGCGACTTCCGGAAATTGACAATGCAGCTTTGGAGTTTAACATGCCTGGCAATCTCAGATGCTTCGTAGAGACGCTCTCCTGACCCAAACTTTAATGCAGTAATTGCTAGCTGAAGCCAACCCCAAAAGCAAAAACTAAAGTAACTATTCGAGGAGTACCAAAATAAAGAATGTGTTGCTATCAAATTCAGAGCAATGATTTGGTGAGAATGCGCGAGAGGTTGAAGCAATTTTAAAGCGGCAATTGGAAACCGCTCGAGTTCTTCTAAAGAAGGTCACCAAGACTCAGAGTTAATACGATATATATGGTATATTAGAGGCCATTTAGAGCGGCACAAAATTGATAGCCAAAAGCTCAAGATCAAAACGGACTGTGAACCCATCCTTTATAATTCCACGAAAAATCCGAGAAGGCATCACCATAACAACTAAGACACCTGGAACTGGTGAACATTAATGATGCTTACATTTTGAAATTTGTCTCGCAAGTGCAGAATACAAACCCGTTTGTTTCTATTTTCAAAGCCGATAACAGCAGGTTGCATTTTTCGACTGACTAGGGAATCCGGTGTGAGCACATGGTTTGCCGGATAACCTTAAAATGGTTAGTGGTGTAGTGGCTTTCCTTGTCCAACGCATCTCTTGTAACGCTGTTACATCTGCCCTATATTGAGACAGGATATCGGCTAGCTGCTTGGCAGTTCCTTTTGTGTACAGGGTGCGCACGATCCGTGACAAAATGCATAAATCGTTATCCTGTTTTCGTTGCTGGGTTCGTCGTTGTATAGTCAACCTAGTCAATCCAGTTCGGGGCTCTGTAACTTTGATTTTCTATGTAGAACTATCAGTCCAACACAATCCTTAACCTGCATGACCAGTTGGTATATTTTATGCCGTTTTACTGGGCTTCACCTTTCTCCGTCTGCAGTTTTTCATTAAGAAAGAACTCGCAGCGATCACCACGCGTAGGTGGAGATAAGATTTGGTAGTGGAGCTATTGGTGTTGGTTGAGCAAGTATGTTCCATTGTAGGCGCCGGGGATGTTAATCCTAAGACCTATGCTACCCTTGGATCGAACGATTGAACAGATGCCGGGTTTTTACCCCTCTTTCTTGTTGTTTTTCAATAGCTCAACATGTGCATCATCGACTCCCGTCCCTTTTTTCCAGGCCCCTTAGCGCTACTTACATCTCCTCTAAAGATCATTGCTATTCTTCCAGGGTCGTCATATAGACCTTTCTTAGTTCCAGTAGATCGTTGTAAGTATTGTCTATAAGCATTGATTTTCCCATTCATTATTTCTTGGCACTCGTCATCAAACTATTCGTTTTTTCTTTCTTCCCTTCCCAATTTTGCCTTGACGATAGTTTTAATATGACCCTTATAATAATAATCGATGGCGCAGCAATCAATATTGGATCAGGGTGTTGAAGCGAGTTAGCGCACTTCATTCAAGACCACAACGGTACACTACAGTATACTGTAGAAGGCAATGTGGTCAGCATTGTGCTAGTCCGAGATTATTACCCTGATTTAACTCAGGTACTCATTCACGGCTAAGTCTACTGTTATCCGACATCCAGCCACGATAACAAATCCCTCTGCCGCCAGTGAGATTTGAACTGCGACCTTCCGCTACGACAGCCTTCCCAGCGCTCTAACCACTTGAGCCATCCGGACACTATGATCCTTTCCTATCGTAGAAACCTCGTTCTAAAAGTGGTTATTAATTGTCCTTAAGGCCTACCTCGGCAAATTTATTTCAATTGCTTCAGCAGTTGTTACTAACACCACACGTTTGGCGACGATGCTAAGTGGTTCAGACTCCCATATGAATCTAATCCTCCACCTTCACATGCGAATTCGAAAAACTAACTGTGCTGTACACTTCAGAGGTCAGGAACGTCACGCCAGACACATCGTCCCCATCAAAAGAAAATATTCATAGCGATTGACTTCAAATCTGCATACCACCAGATGCCAATCTATTCCAAAAGTATCGCGAAAATTGGCCTAACGACGCCGTTCGGCCTCTACGAGCACCTCGGCATAAGACTGGAATCCATCTTCGTAAAGCTACAGCAACATTCCATTTATGGACAACAATTTCCGAAGACTCCCTTATGTTTGCTGCTATCCCGATTATGTTTTCATTGGGGCTAAAAATTATCAGAAGCATCTTCAGCATCTCAAAACAATTCTTCAAATCCTCCAAGACCACCGATGCAGTTTGGGTTACCATATCAATCAACACGGCTACAAATCGCCGGATGATCGCATCGAGGCCATTGTCTCTTTTTCCAAGCCTATGACGTTTTGAAATCTGAGACGTTTTCTCCAGGTTATTAATTATTACATACCGTGCCTTTCAAATGCCTCATTCGCCCAAGCACTGCTCATTGAATTGTTAAAAGGCTCAAAAAAGAAAAATTACAAAACAGCATTTACCAGGATTCCGTAGGCAGAACAAGCTTTTCAAGGATGTAAAGATACCATCATATCAGTTACGCGAACAGCCTTCCTGTCACCGGCAGTAACTCTTTCACTAGTCACCGACGCCTCTGATTCGTCCGTCGTCCACTTCGCACGCACTATGTAATAGGTTGGTCTGGTGCATCGCTTACCACTAAACCAAGATTGCCACGCACATTCGAAATTTACTGCAATACATAGGCATACCATGTTGCGCTTGGACTTAGTAGCCCTACCTCACGTCAACGGCTTCAGATATAATCTGACACTAATTAAAGATTCACCAGATGTCCTGTGGCCGTCCCACTCACCAGCATCCAAGCTGGTACCGTTGCATTAACATTCTGCAACCGTTGGATTGCCACTCTCTGGGAATTTTTCGGCCCACAGGATCAACTTTGCGTTACATAAATATTCTTAAAGCAGCTTCGAGAGCAAATTAGAACGCTTTGCCCATGCTCCACTGTTCATCATTATAAAGTTCACCTATTTACCCTTAAGGATTTGCAAACCTGTTCCCACGCTTTTAAGAGGATGGATTCTGTAAAGCAATCACTGAAGCCTCCATACAGTATTACAGACAATATTAATGACATTGGGAAACCCATTTCCACGGACTCATTTAACCCAGCATATATAGACACTACTTAATAAACTTCATCGCTCCCTTCTTAGACGTGAAAGTTTCTGGGGAAGGAGTAATTATGGTGCCCGCGACTGAGCTACGGTGACCGCGCAAACAAATAATTCTCCGATGGGAAATGTCTTGAGCGCCACTGTCGCCTTAGAGAGTAAAGAAATTATCGCTTTCGCGAAGCTACCCGACAGGATGCTGAGGAACGAGGGATGACCCGTCCATTTGTTTTTCAACCTCCTGAAATTTGTAATCAAACCACCATTGAAATTATTTTTGTCTGTGTGTAACAAAGAATAATGTCTCAAAAAAGTGTTTTTTCTTTCTTTGTAGCACCGCATTAGCAACCACACGATCAGCAGGTCACAACTACTTCGTCCAGGTTTTGGGTCGTTAATTAAAGTGTTAACTGAAAAAACTGTTCCTATTGATTTATATTTAATAGGAGTAAATAATGTAATATAGGTACCGTATGAGGATCCTATATATTCATAATTCATTTGCATGGCCCTTGCTGACGTTCTGTTTATTCTAAAGACCCAATTTCTTACTTCGCTTCTCGCGACTATTATTATTAAATAACCCGCAAGTATCGCAAGGAGGTTCGAACTGATTTTATTTGAAGTAAATTATTTAGTCAAATGTTGAAATTTTCAATAAAAGGTATAAAAGGTATCCTGATATAAAAAGAGATTCCAAGGCTAATATAACAGATATGTTTGCTTCCGATTGTCGCAAAATGAAAACTCAAAGTATTTCCAATCAATGAAGAGAGGTTAAAAATTGTATCACAAGGTTTTTAATCGATTTTGATGGTCCTGTCGCGCTGCAGTTTACCTGGAGCACTTTGTCAAAAAATCAAAGCCATTAATGAAACAACATACATACATCCAAATAAAATATGTGTTCAAAGATGATCTACTAAAATTACATTCTAGGGGCGATAATACTCGTACACAAAGAGTAAAATTTTTTTAAATCTTCAATATCTCTGTAAATTCTCACTAATTTTAGAAGCAATCCTGTTCTTTTGAGCTAACTTTCATCTCACACGCATGAACACACGACCATCACGAAAAAGTCACTACACTAGAAATTAAAGGGGATTTCCCCGAAAACTGCGAACTTATGCGACACAAAATTGCAGGCACAAAAAATTATATTCATACATTACATACACTAGGCAGAAAAAGTGTGCGTACACTCAGTAGTATGATACTTTTCCTTAGTAAAACAAAAAAATTAAGCTAATTTTTGTGGCGAATTTATTATCCAAACATTACAAATAGTTCCGTAGTTTTAGTGTATTTAATTCACTAAGTTATAAGTCTTACAAAAACCAGGTTATGAAGCCAAAAATTAAAAGAATCGCAATAATTCAGTAGAAAAAGTCTGCGTACAGTAAACAAATATTTAAAAAAAATTATATTTGAGTAAATATGAAAAGCAAATCAGTAGCTTGTAGGATACCCTTTTCTTTTTATGACCTCTTTTAATCTTTTCGGCATAGAAGATACAAGTTTAGATGTTTCTTCAACACTTATTTTATTCCATTCTTCTTGTAATACATTTTTCAGCATATCCTTTGAAGTTATATCGTATTGGCGAATTCTGCGTTCTAATAAATCCCACAGATGTTCTATGGGATTTAAATCTGGCGATTGTGGGGGTGTATGTAACTGTTTGGGAACATTATATAATAGCCACAGCTTATTAACCTCAGCCGTATGCTTAGGGTCGTTGTCATGCATAAAATAAAATTCGTCACCCAGGCGTAAATTTTCAGCACTTTGTTTTAAATTACGTTTTAAAATATTTAGGTAGTCATATTTGTCCATGGTAGACTCTATAAATTGCAGATTTCCTACGCCACCACTTGCCATACACCCCCAAATCATTATTCCGCCACCACCATGCTTTACCGTTTGCATCAAATTTTCTTTATTCAATGCTGTACATGCTTTTCTCCATACTATTTTCCTTCCTTTTATTCCAAAAATGCAGTATTTACTTTCATCTGAGAAAAGCACATTTTCCCAGAATTTATTTGATTGGTTTACGTACTTATTCGCAAATTTTATTCGTTTTCGCCTATTAGTTAATGAAATAAATGGTTTCTTACGTGCAACTCGCCCATGGTAACCAGCTCTCTTGAGTATTTTCCGTGCAGTATCAGCACAAATTTTTTTGTTGAACTTAAGTTCAATATCTTTCGCGATTTGTGGTGCAGTTATTCGTGGATTCTTTTTCACCGAACCTATAATACTTCGCCTTTCCCTAATCGACAACTTCGATGGGCGACCAGATCGTAGCTTCGATGTTATTATTCCCGTCGATTTAAAGTTGTTAACTACCCTTTGAACAGATGAATGTCGCCTTCCTACTATCCTGGCTATTTCGCGGAAACTTTTTCCTTCTTCCCATAATTTTATTATAACTTTTCTTTCACTACACAAATCTCTTTTCGCTTAAATTCCATAATAACAATTATACACACAAAATAACGAAAAAACGTCCTTATTTTTCACACTTCAAACACAGCCATAAACCAATAACTCACAATCAATTTACTCCAAATGGCAAGGATTTATATTTCGGGGAATCACCTAATTATGTGGCTGTACGCAGACTTTTTCTACTGAACATTTGTGACTTTTCTTATTTCCCTTTTTTTATTTCAGTTTCCTTGAATTCTAATTTTCGTAAAAGTGGCCTTATCAAAGCAACAAGACCACAAGCAATATGCAAACAATAAAATGTTTTTAAAAAACTAATTTATTCGTGTGTTTTACTAACGAATAACCAGGAACTGCTTAGTGTACGCACATTTTTTCTAGCGAGTGTATGTATTCATGTGGGTACGCACGTTCATCATAACGCGTTTTCGAATGATTGATGGCTCAGTAGAACCGGAATATGGCCAATATGAAAACTTTCCTCCTCTACTGTCCATAATTACGGGAGGCTTTATAGTGTTGGAGTATTTTTTTTATCAATATCAATAAGAATGAATTCTCTCTCGCCATTGTCGTAGCGCTTTACTACAATCACGTGTGGGGATTTTCCTATATATTTAACACGATTTATTAGAGTTTGAATTAGAAATTTCGTTGGGCATTTCGAATAATGGTTTGTTTATATTTACCTCTTTCGAATTAGCAGCCCCAACTGACGCAATCTGCACGGAATTCACGACGCTGCATAATCTAACGAAACCACGTGGTTAATTTCTAAGTGCGGCTAGACCAGCTGATTCACTCGTGAACGCTGGAGCATGTGGCCGAGCTTTGTGGGGCTGGAGAGAGCTCGTGATTAATTGAAAATCCAAACTCCAATACAAGTAAATGTGATAACGTAGAACCGAATGGCTCTGGTATTCCGGATTGAGTTGTTCTTGTGTTGACTCGAAACAACCGGACTGTGCGGGCATCTCGTACGTAGGCCCGCACATTCAGATTTTTTATAGGAGCAGTGCCGAGGAGCAATCACGCTTCCTCATCTGCATGAGCACGAACTTTGAGCTGTAAAGCTGTTACAAGGTCTTCGAAACTGGCGATAATAGACGGCATTGAGTCTAATCACATCACCATATTCTATTTTCTACCATTTCTTACTCCAACACACGCAAGCTACATGTATCCAGATATGTAACAATTGGGGCTTCAGTGTTATTTTTGAACTATCTTGTATCTTCCGCTGCGTTCCAAAAGAAAATTCTAAGTGTATGTACTAAGTATTGTGGTTCTGCTTATGACTCGGAATACATGCCGAGCGGCTCCTCCAGGCTATTTTTAATGAAGAGCTTTGGTTATTTACCCAGACTGAATCTCTAGCACCCAGAGTTGGATGGAAGTGCTAAACATTCGTTTTTCCAATATCAGTAGCGCCATCTACAGGAGACTAGCGTCATATTTCGAAAAGCCCATGCATGGCATTGAAAAGCACCAAAGAACGTAGCACTAATTTGTGTCAACTTTAGATCCATAACTGAATACATTTTACTCGTATATAGCAATGACACATTACACTCTGATAATGAATGTTACCTTCATAAGTGGAAAATATCAAATTTGCTACGAAATTGGAAACCGACACTCACTGTAAGGAAATCACAATTTAGGGGGATTTAATTCAGAATCTCAACCTTATTCATTATAACTGGTGCTTATTTACACTTAAGATACTACTCAACACGACAAAACATATATTTTGGTTGCAGTAGCAAGAAAAAAATTTTTAAAAATTTTAAAATGGTGGATAATCCTTGTAGCGTTTATTTTTTCAAACTATTAATACGGTTAGGAAGGTGTTACACAATAGCATTGCTTACTTCATTTGTTGTTGTTAGTACCAGCACATTTTATTAAACTTAATAAATAATCTATGTAAATAATCATATTCAATGAAAGGATTATTCCATCTAATGTATGCAATCATAATAAAGCTCAAAGTATTAAGTATCACATACAACCAACAATTTTTGCGCATTTTTGCGACATCCATACATGTTCAAGGTTTTGTATGAAACAAAACCTTATCAATGTCTGTCTGTCCTTTTTTTCAAATCTTCAAAAGACACTGGTCACCAGTGTGTGAAATTTGTACTTACTAAAACCAACCGCCGACACCCTCCCACGGAACTACCATAAAGTATTATATCACGGGGCGGAGTCAACTCACTGCAGCTTGGCCAACTTTCTTCTATACAGCACGTGAACTCTGCCTTTCGCAGTTTGTTCTGGATAGATGCGATCATGCAGTTGACCGCATCCCCATCCTCTTGACGTGCCACCATTTTTGGCACTAGACTTTCTGATACGGCACCTTTCCAAGAGTCTCATGTAGATTCCACCTTTCTTCCTCAAGTCTTGGACAGCTCTCCATTGCACTTTGTACAATCGGGTGAGGTCTCCAGTTTAGACCTGTGCAGATATTGGTGATATCTTCTGTACCCCGTGAAAAACCGAGTGAGATTATAATTAATCTCACCATGTCGTCTCTCCAACCACTCCTTGATGGCAGGAATGAGCCTATGAGTTCAGAAACCCTTTCCCGGGCGTTCCCACTGCTCTTGTCATCTATTTACGGATCTCTCCCTCCCAGCGTTCTTCGTCTGCAATAAGGGGGACATTGGCTTCGCATCGTATATTTTTACCATCTCATCTGCCAAGACGTCAATCGGCATCATTCCAGAGATGACGAATGCTGCATCACTTGAGACAGTCCTGAAGAGTGAGGATATTCTCAGGGCTGTCCTCCTGTAGCCTGCATCAATTTGTTAGTGTTATCTGACGCTTCCGCTCCAAACTGAGGTCGCATAGAGCATGATTGAAGTCACCACTCTGACTATAAGCAACCTCAAAAGTATACCATGGCCCTCCCACGCTCGGAACAATTCTTGCCAGGGTCATACTTGCAGTGGATGATTTGTCGTAAACGTACTGCAAGTGCTGCTTATAACTGAGCTTCCTGTATATCCCCACTCCCAAGTATTTGATGGTCGGCTGGGAAGTGACGGTATGATTCCCGATTTTAATACAGGCGGTTAGTGATGAGGACCGCTTCCGTTTTTCTCTCAGCATGTGTCAGACCAGAGCTCTCTAGCCAACTTTTAAGAGCACTGATTTCCTGGCCTGAGCATAATTCAGCATCTTCGAGATACTTTGCGACAACAACCAACCAACCAACCAGCGTCAGCATAACCGTAGGAAGATTAAGTACACCATTGTATATGATGTTCTGCAGTAGTGGGCCCAATACGGAGCTCCGCGGAAACAACGTACTCCTGAGTTTCGTCATCGGTGTCATACCACAGCCTTCTTTTAGCTAAATAACTATCGACGATAGTATCGAAATAGGTGGGAATATCAACTTTCGCTAGGGATTTCCGTATTAAATTCCATTTAGCCGAATTGAATGCATTTTTCACGTCCAGTGTTACTATCCTGCAATATTTGCTGGCACTACCCTTTCCATAAATTGCATCTACGACTAAGCCAGTAACCAGTTTGATGGCATCAATGGTTGATCTGGCTTTACGGAACCCATACTGCCGATCTGAAAGTCCGCCTTGGCTCTCAACAGCCGTGAGTAATCTATTATAGATTACCCGCTCTAACACTTTCACCTCAGTAACAAAAGGACATATGGGTTTGAATGAGAATGGTTCACCTGGAGGTTTACCAGGCTTAGGCGGAAGTATCAACGGTCCACTTCATCATTTTACCCGTCATTTGGTCTTTTACTGAAGAATGAGCACCTCCTAGGCACCCCTTGCGTCAAGAACAAGACTATCAAGCATTTGCTTTACACATATACACCACTTATTTTCCCCCACACAAAGTCATTGGCTGCTTGACTTACAGTACATTGTATTATCTGTCGACCGCAGGCCACCGTGTCAGTTTCCATACGGTTCACTTATGATGGCGATTTCCATCCCAGATTCGAACGTGGTCTGCTAGCGACCCTACAATGATTTTTTCATTGCAGACAGCAGCTTCCTAAATTGCGGACATTTAACACTTCCGGCAATATAACGGTTATCCTGCCACTCTTTTACTTCGTACAACAGGCATTTGGGGTCCCTATTGCACTCGCTGGATATATGGCCTTTCTCCTCAAACTTTCTGCATCGATGTCGCTGGTCCATGCCTTCGCGAACTGCCCAAACATGAGGCATTTCAAGCAAAGGTAAAACGGCGGAGTTTCGTGATTCAGAAAAAGCAGCTAAAACGCAAACCAAGCGAATTGTCGACGGTTCTAATAATTTCATAGAAGGTTTAAGTATAAAAATCAGTTTACATTAATTCAAATGGACTACGTTTAAGAATTTCTTGAAAATTATCGCTACAATGGTCGGAAACTACTATAGTTAACAGTGATTAAGAAAAATGTGCGATTGGAAAACTAGAGACCCATGGTTTCAATCACGGAACGAAATTTTATTGACACAAATGTTTTGCCGGTGAATTTGACGGGTTTTATACTTTACCAATGGTTAATTTCATTTCTTAGTCAATGATTGTATGTTCAAGGAGATCGTTTCGCTTCCTTTTTCTTCATCCTAAAAGAATATCTGAGGAAAAAAAGAACGCGCAATAATAGATCAGATTGCTGCGTTATAAAATTTGAGAAAACATTTACTAATTTTTGAATATTGGAGCAAAGTTTGGTTGACGCACTTTACGTGTCGAGTTCCTACCAAGCGACGAGTTTTCTATTTCCCTTCGTTTATTGTTTTTTTTAAATCCGGTGCGGACCCACGCATCGGAAAAGACACGGTAATTTTGTACTTATACACGTGAGGGATTAAAGTGCTTAAAGGAAGCCCCCACATTCCCAAGCCTGGATAACACTGAGGCGTGGAAGAACGTGTCAACCGAGCACTTTGATGGAGCTTCAGTATTTGCGCGTGGACCTTCACGGTCGATTTCGCAAACTTTTTAGGTTTCCGGGATAGCTCTCACCTCTAGGTCGTTCTCGGCCACTTAGGATAATCGTCTGATCCTCCTACTTTGTTTAGGTTCATTACAACCTCTTTATTGAAGTTTGTTCTCTTAAACGGCAAACAACCCATCCAATGCGAACTTTTGCGGCCGCCAACAACTGCTGGCGCTTATCGGCGATATTCAACTTTCGCATGCCACCCTCTCCACCACCCATACCAAAAACGAATTAAATCCCGCTAGATTGTGATTTTCTTACAGTGTGCGGCAGCAATAGTTCTTAGGATATAAATTTTAACGAAACACGGAGGGACTTTAACACAGTTACCACTTTTTTACACTTTTTTTGTTTACTAATTCAATAGAGCTGATACGTTTCGAGCGGAACAGTTTTTGTAAGCTGAAACCGTGCGCGGATTTCATTGTCATAGCTGTTATTGGTTGTGATTTATGATCTTAGATAGGAGAAATTTTCAACGATCTGAATGAAGGCAATTCGTACGTCTCGGGTATTTCTTCTCATGATGTCGATATCATCAGCATAGGCCAGTAGTTGGGTGGACTTGAAGCATCGCGGAGCACTTTTTGCTTGGATTTGCTTGCGCAGACCACTTACGAATCCGCGATGGAATGCGACGCCGATTCCACCAGTCACCAAACACGAGCTGCTGAAGATCTGCAGTCGAATAGGCGACAGGAAAGCCCCGGGTCTAGACGGCATACCGAATAAAGCCCTGAAAATTGCCATCAAATGTAGACCGGATATGTTCGCGGAGCTGTTCGAAGCGTGCATGTCCGAGGGTATGTTTCCTGCACCATGGAAGCGGCAGAAGCTGGTGCTGCTGCCTAAGGCTAGCAAACCTTCAGGGGAAACGTCCCCTGTGTAGCCTTCTAGACAGTATGGGGGAAATGTTGGAGCGGGTAATTTATAATAGATTAGGCCTTTCAGATCGGCAGTATGGGTTCCGTGAAGCCAGATCAACCGTTGGTGCCATCAAAATGGTTAGCCGAAAATGCAGTTCATGGAAGGGGTTGTACCAGCAAATATTGAGTGGTGGTAACCCTGGATGTGAGGAATGCATTCATGCTAATTGCAACGTTATACGAAAGTCTCTGGCAACGGTTGGTGTCCCCATCTACCTCGCCGTTATTGTCGATAGCTACTTGATGATGCACTTAACCAGGAGGCCACGATGGTGGGTTACGCCGACGATACAGCACTGGTTGTGGTCCCAAAGCATCTGGAAAATGCTGAGTTGCACTCAAGCGAAAAAATCACTGTTGTTCAGGCTTGGTTAGAGAGTGCTGGACTTGCACTTGCGGAGGAAAAGACGGAAGCGGTCCTCATCACTAAGCGCCCCATTAGAATCGGTAATCGTATCA
Source organism: Hermetia illucens (assembly GCF_905115235.1). Lineage (NCBI taxonomy): Eukaryota > Metazoa > Arthropoda > Insecta > Diptera > Stratiomyidae > Hermetia > Hermetia illucens. The sequence goes on along the minus strand of NC_051850.1, from coordinate 128,123,348 downwards.
TCACTTCCAAGCCGGCCATCAAACACTTGAGAGTCTAAAGTGTGTTCTGCCTTCAAGATCGTCTCAGATGATGCAGCTCTTGTGATCTCGGGAATGATACCGATTGACATCCTGGCAACCAAGATGATGAACATAGATCACACCAGGTCCACCTCTCCCTTATCGCAGGTGAAAAAAGCCGAAAGGGAGAAGTCCCTGAGCAGATGGCAGCAGCGATGGGACCATTCAGGAAAGGGTCGTTGGACATACAGGGTGAATCATTCCATCGGGGAGTGGCTGGAGAGAAAGCATAGTGAGATCAATTATAATCTCACCGAGTTTCTCACCGGGGAGTGTGTCGGGGGTGGTTTTATTGGGTAAATATCCCACTCTCTGTCGCACGACAGGCCAGAGTTTTCTGAAGACTTCCGCCACCTTAAAAAAGACAATCAAACAGGCAAAGAGACAGACGGACAGGCAGGGGTGATAACATCCAATCACCACGACGAAGTACAGATATATGCGAACGAGACTATACGGACGATGAAGTCTTGGCTTAAAGATCACGGGCTGGAGTTTGCCGAATACAAGACGGAGTTGGTGCGGAAACAGAAAACTGTTGAAATTTGTATCGAAGCGCATGTTGTTAGCTCTCAGCTATCGCTGAAATACAGCGAACGATTACTCTTAGCGCGAGTCGTCAGCTCTGTACCGCGGCACCGCGTCGGGAATAAAATTCGAAGAAAATCGCAGGCAGCTTCAAGCTGCTTATCGGTTAACCGCTCTCTAAACATGTTGTGCCTACTGAACAATATCTTGTGAGGCGGCATGTGTGATTGCGGGGATGATCTTGGTGGATATTCTAACCGATGAGGCAAGTCGTCTGTACGAGAATCAGGAAGCGAGCCTAAACAAGCAAAGTGATCGTATGCGGTTATTAACTGCATGGCAAACAGCATGGGACCAGGCGGAGAATGGCCGGTGGACACACAGGCTTATCCCAGACATAAGTATGTGGACTATGCGGAACCACGGTGAGACGAGTTACGATCTGACTGAGTTCTTAACCGGACACGGTTGATACAGGAATTACCTCCATAGGTTCGGTCTAGGTGAATGGCCCAATTGTCCTACATGCGCTGTTAAGGTGTAGCTAAAAATGCAGAACACATTCTCTTCGTCCGCCCTAGATTTGAAAGCTCAAGGAGAAAGCTTAAAACAGAGCTAAATACCCGTTTAACCGTGGAAAGTCTGGTAAGGTACATGGTGCAATCAAATACAGCATGGGATGCGCTAGTTGCAATGGTGAAACAGATCCACCAGCAGCTAAAAGCAGCAGAAGCGCAGCGAAGATATAGAAGGGAAGTTACTGCAATTAACGCTGCAAAGCGGTAGCAGCACGTTTAAAGTGAACAGCTAAGAACTGAACAGCCCCGCGAAGCAATACCAGAACGCCGGTCCCGCGGGGAGAATGTAGAGAAAATATGGGAGGTTTTAGTCGGTAGGAGTCCGGCTTGCGTGTCCCAGATACCAGTTGGATGCGATGGATTTCCCCCAGCCAAAAAAAAAAAAGAAAAAAGCAGGCAGAAGCTGGCTATACAGCGAAGCAAGAGGGACTGCTTCAAGCAGCTCTCCCCCTGGCCCATGGGGAAGCGCCCATAGGGTTGTAATATGGAGATTTAGATATCAGCAGCTCCAAAAATTACATGTCCCAATATTCTACTAAAAATAGTTCAGGGTTTGTTCCCTCAGGAGAACAGAAGGGGTTACAGTCTACGTACATCTTTAGGGCTGTAATACCCCAGTAACGAAGCAAGAAGTATTGAAGATTTGCGATAGGCTGGGAGACAACAAAGCGCACGGCTTCGACGGCATACCATACAAAGCCCTTAGGCTGGCCGTTCAGTCGATGCCAGACATATTCGTAGAGTTGTTTGAACCATCCTTGGCTGATGGGATCTTTCCTAAGACATGGAAAATATAAAGGTTGGTGTTGTTGCCTAAACCTGGTAAGCCTCCTGGTGAACAATCTTCCTACAAGCATATATGTCTATTGGACCCTATGGGCAAAATGTTGGAGAGAATAATCCACAACGACTGTAGGCTCTGGGAGGCTTATCAGACCGACAATTTGGCTTCCGTACGGCCAGATCAACGTTCGACGCCATCAAACTGGTCACTGGTTTAGTTGAAAATGCAATGCACGGAACCGGTGGCACTAACAAATATTGTGCTGTGATTACCCTTGAAGTGCAAAATGCGTTCAACTCTGCCAGTTGGAACCTTATAAGGAGGTCATTGACAGCGATTGGTGTACCAAGTTACTTAACTGCCCTAGTCGACAGCTACTTAACAAATAGAATATACTGCCTCCGCGGGTGTTCCACAGGGCTCTCTGGTGGGACCGCTATTGTGGAACATCATGTATAATGTCCTTAATGTCCCAGTTGCTAGCGAGATAACAATGGTGGGTTACGCCGATGACATAGCGGTGATTGTTGTTGCAAAAGATCTGGCGGAAGTGCATTTTTATTCATCCGAAGCAAACATTGCTATAAAGAAGTGGCTGAAAGATGCTGGTCTTGCACTCGCGGATATAAAACAGAAGCGGTGCTTATCACGAAGCAACGTAAGGTCACCACTGCCCGTATCAGAATGGATAAGCATATCATCACCTGGCTAGACGATGCCATATTATACTCCGAGCTCCCCGAAGGGTACTCCACTTTCCGTTGTGACAGGGACCGGGATGCTTCTCGTAAGTCCACTGGCGGTGGAGTCCTAATTGCTATAAAAGATTCACTCCCCGCTGAACTCGTCTTCTCCTCCTCAGGCTTTCCTTTTGATTGTGTTGCTCTTCGTGTCTCCCCGCCCAACTTCCTCCCGTTCATTGTTTCTTGTGTTTATGTCCCCTGTGCTAGCCCTTCTCACCTGTATGAAGAATTGTTTGACAGTTTGTCTGAACTCCTTACCGTCAGATTCCCTTCCCTCTCTTTCTTCCTTTGTGGAGATTTCAACCTCCCCATGCTCAACTGGCCTAATCATCCTAGTCTTCCAATTCTTTCCAACAACCTCTCCCATTCTTCCCTCCCACTTTCTTCCTTTATGTATACTTGCTCTGCCCTGAATTTCAACACCACCAAAAACTCCTTGGGCCGCACTCTCGATCTCTTCCTTTCCAACCTCCCCGAGCGCCACCTCTCTTTATTTCCTGGCACATCCCCGTATGTAAAAACCGACGCTCACCATCCCGCGGTTGAATTTGAAGCGGAGCTCCCTCGTTCAAAACCCAAAACCAAGCGTAAACCCACTAAGTTCAACTTCCGCAAAGCCAATTTTGACGTTCTGAACTCAGCTTTAGCGTCTTTCAACTGGGTTCATGTTTTAAGTAATTCATCGTGTGATCAAACTCTTAACACCTTCTACAATATCCTCTCTGATCTCCTCTCCTGTTATGTCCCTTCTTCCCCTCCCTGCCTACGTTCTTTCCCAACTTGGTTCACAACGGAACTTCATATTAACATGCGCTTGAAACATACACTGAGGAAGAAGTTTCGGGCTTCTAAAAATGACGCCGACCTTGCTCACTTTAAAGCTATACGATCCACTGTGAAGTCAACGGTCAGAAAGGCGCGTAAAAGGTACCTATTGAGCGTCGAAGCCGCCCTTGCCCGCGGTAACTTAAAACTCTTTTGGTCTCATGCTCGCAACTCTCGTAATCCAACTCATTCTGTCCCTTCTTCTATCAGCTTCGCTGACTCCACTGCCAACTCCCCACAACAATCCTGCGACCTTCTCTGCACCTACTTCTCTTCAGTGTTTTCTCCCTCGAGCCCTTCACCCTCCACACCTTTCATAACCACAGACTGCTCCGAATCACTAGCCATTCCTCTCCTTACGCCTTCCTTGGTTGAGTTCCTCATTGGTAACCTTGACCCCAATGTCGGACCTGGCCCCGATGGGCTTCCTAATCTCTTCCTCCTTAACTGTAGAAAACACATTTCCCTCCCCCTGTGTATAATATACAACAAAAGTCTAGACGAATGCTACTTTCCCCGTCTCTGGAAAGAGGCCCTTATCATTCCTATCCTCAAGAGCGGAGACCCTTCCCTTGCTGTGAACTGCCGCCCCATTTCTCTTCTCTCTTCTCTTGCTCCAAAATCCTAGAAAGATACGTCAACGACTGGTTGACCGCGCACTTCGGTCACCTCATTGTCAAAGAGCAGCATGGTTTCGTGAAACATAGATCAACGGCTTCAAATCTTCTGGTCTTTACCAACTTTGTTGCTAAACGCTTGAATTCACGACAGGAGGTACATGCTGTTTATACTGATTTCTCCAAAGCCTTTGACACCGTTGACCATAACATTCTCCTCTCTAAACTTTCTTCGCTAGAGTTCCCTCCCTCAGTCATCTCCTGGCTTTCCTCCTATCTCTCATACCGTTCCTGCAAAGTTTCTTTTCATGGTCACTCATCTCGTTCCTTCTCTTCTTCCTCTGGTGTTCCCTAAGGCTCTACACTTGGCCCCTTCCTCTTCCTGTTTTTTATCAATGACCTCGCCTCCATCCTCACCTGTCCGTATTTGCTTTACGCAGACGACCTCCAATTGTTTGCCTCTGTTTCCTCTCCATTGGACTGTGCTCTCTTACAATCCAACCTTGATAATTTAGCCCGTTGGTGTTCGGTCAACAAGCTAACACTGAATGTCAACAAATGCCACTGGATGCGCTATTCCCTGAAACCCTCCCCATCATCCTTTTCTTATTCTCTCAGTGGTCAACCCCTTTCACTACTAACCTCCTTCAAAGACCTGGGTGTAATATTCGACGATAAACTTCGTTTCAATTCCCACTTCGTTGACATCATCAATAGAGCTTCCAAAATGTCTGGTTTTATCTTACGTTCCTCGTCCGACTTTTCCTCAATCCAGCCCTCCTTAACACTCTTCAATTCCCTTGTCAAAAACATCCTTGAATACTGCTCTGTAGTCTGGTCCCCCTACGGCATCCGTGACGGCCGCGCTCTTGAAGCTGTACAACGCAAATTCACCCGGACCCTCTTTTACAAAAAGAACCTTCCACGGGTTGATTATCCGTCACGACTCCGCACCCTCAATCTCCCCTCCCTACAGCAACGCCGTATTTTCCTTGATATGTGTACTCTTTTCAAACTCTGCAATGGTCTGATGGACTGCTCCGCCAACTCGGATATTACTCTCCGTATCGCCTCGTCTCATGACACACGTAATGCGGACATTTTTGATGTGCCCTTCGCCGAGCTCGAGATTTACTTTCACTCTCCGATCCCGAGGTTTTGCCGGTCGTACAATGCCCTACAGCTTGGTTCATTTGACTCTATGTCCCTCTCTAGCTTTAAGCGCAAAATATGTCATTTACTTGCTCCTCCCTCTGAGGACAATATGTAATAAGAAATTTGCTTTCTGTGTATTGTCCTCATTAAATAAATAAATAAATCACTATAAAGCCAGCATTGGAGTGATGATAGATGCGAGGCTGAATTTCAAGCAGCGCTTACAAAACGTTTGAACCAAGGCGTCCAATGTTAGCATGGCCTTGGCAAGGATGATGCCAAATGTTGGAGGTCCGCGATGCACTCGTAGACTGCTTATAGCTAAAGCGAAGAGTTCTATACTGCTTTACACAGCGCGAATTTGGTCAATTGCATTGTATACCGCATGCAATGCTCAAAAGATGAGTGCGGTGTATAGAAAGACCGCCCTAACATCTCGGATGAAGCGGCCTATGCAGTAGCCGGAATTGACATTTTGGCCGATGAGATGGTATGATGGAGCTGATTCTTCCTCTGATCCGCAATTGAAAACGCCGAAAGGAAGGAATCTTTAAGCAGGGGGCAGTAACGGTGGGAACAGGCAAAAAAGGATCGATGGAACCACAGATTGATTCCCAGCATCAAGGTGTGGATGCAGAGAACGCATGGTGAGATCATAGTTTATCTCACCATGCGTTCTCTACCTCACACAGTGTCTCACCGGACATGACGCTTACCGTAAATACCCCTATAGGTTTACACTGGACAGGTTACCCAACTGTCCCAGCTGCGACGATATTCCGGAGCACCCGGAGCATGTTTTCTTCCATTGTCCTAGATTCGCTGAGGAAAGGCAGAGCCTAGAAGAGACATTGGGAGGAACACTAGCAGTGGAAAATATAATAGGAAAAATGCTTGCATGCCAGGGGAGCTGGAATGCAGTAAACGACATGGTAGGGCAGATTCAGTGCAGATTAAGTGAGGCGGAGGAGGCGACAAAGGCGCGGTTGTGAATGCAATCGATGGGCGAAGGGAGAGGCTAGAGCCATGCCCACCCCGCGACGAAATATCTTGTGGTGGTTCCGCGGGGAAGAGGACAGGAGTTAGAGGGTGCTTTTAGTGGGTAAAAATTCCACACGCTGGAGCATGGGTATCACAGACAGACAGACATTAAACCGGTTTCGTTTTACGCAAAACCTTAAAAATGGAAAACTCTGGGTCTGTATTCCTTCCACGGCATTTGCCTTTTCACAGCAGAAGAAAAACAAATACGAATACTTCATACTCAATGAAAATTTATTTTTGAAAAATGCTATACTTGGGATCACGTCAATTTTATTCCACACACGAGATCGCTTCCCATGCATGAAGACCTGATTCAGTCGGAACCCCCGCACTCAAGCACCTGAATAATTGCCTGCACTCCCTCTCTTACCTGTAATTGGCTCGCAATCGGTGGGAAATTCTCACTCTCTCCTGGGAAATCTCTTGGGAAAATCGTGCACTGATAGGCAAGAATGCGAAACGTGCCGTTGCAGTGCACGTGCTCGCTGGCCGGTGCATGGGAGTTGCACTCACCGGGCCGTAGCAGTGTTGCTATTTGCGTGAGTCAAATGAGTGCTCATTAAAAAAACTCACGGATTGCTAATTCCACCGATGTCAATTTCATTTGAATTTTATTTTTCTTTCAGGATAACACATCTCGTAGGCAAATTTTATAAGGGGAATTAGAAACTGTTTTTATTTATGCCTCCGCGACTATTTTCTTCCACCTCCAAGTTACCATTCTAGATTATAACTTCTTCAGCACGAGCGGTAGCCCGGGCAAGACCCATGCTGGAAAAGAAATTGGCCGCAGCCACAGAGGCTGATGGCGACCCAACTCAATTCCAGTTCAACGCTCGAAGCTGCGAGTCTGCTCGTCGTGTGTTTCCGCGTACGTTTTCCGCGTATGCTCCGGCGTTCAGTTGACAATTGGACGATTTCCGCGGCGCCGGGTGTAAAATTGTGCATTTTCCGTTTGTTGTTGATTTCACGGGACAGTGTTTTCTGTCGGTAGTCTGCGTGGGAATTGTGACGGTTTTCAGTTATATCGCGTCGACCTTGTGAATTTCGGTTTCAGACGAATTTTCGCGTTCCTGGAAAATGTGCAGTTTAATGTGCAACTAACAGAAGTTTTAACCCTTGCTGAGTGACGTCGTCTGGTGGAAACCCGTGTCTTGTCAGATGGAAGTGTATGAATTTGTGTCAGTTTGAAAAGTGAAGGAATTTCTTGTTTTACCCTCGCCCAGTCTGGATAAAATGGAATCAGGACTGCAAAGCAACGAAGTTCGCATCCCGAAAACAGCGACGAGCACTTCCTTCAAACTTTCCGGAGTGTTTTCCGCCCCGAAAGCTAAGGGCGAGGAGCCCGGAGGACCAGCCTCGAATCCGCCGGATTTTGATTTGGGGTCGCCGTGTCAGTATTTCAAAAGTTCGTTCGCCCGGTCGCTATCAATGCACTCGCACCAGACGAAATCCTTGGATTTCGGCGTGAATTTCGGATTATCGAGGAGTGCAACAATCCGTGAAATGACGACGACAGCCTCCGGCAAGGATGCTGCCTACTCGGACGGCGAAGATTTCGATCTCGAGTGTCCGCCCCCGTTACCGCTCAGTGAGCCGCCCTCATTGCCTGCAGCAATTGGTAATGGACAAATGGTCATGAACGGGAACAGTGCTGCGGCGCGGAACACTCGCAATGCGGCTGCAGGCAAGCTAAAGGTCAGTATCACTCTTGCTTTGCTTTGTGGAACTGGGAGGACAGGTTTCAGGTATTCAGTTTCCTAATAAGACACCTGCGTGTAAAACTGGGCCTTGTGTCATGCGGTGCGGCCGCCAAGAGATTTATTGTCTGGATGCCATTTGTCGTAGGACTGTCTGCTAGGGTAGACAGTATTAGAGCACATTGTACCACTCTTGAAGCATAACCGCCCTCGATAGTATTGTTGAGATCGAGTTAATTGAAGTATCTGCACAATTTACACACAAGTTATTGCAAAGCACTTTTACCAAAAGTCCTGTGACAGAGGAGCAAAACTGTTGCACTTTATCCTTTGCTAAAAATCAGAGAAAATAGAAGATACCTTTTACTATCTTTAAAAAATTGTATTTTAGCGCACATCGCCAAGTTAGGAAAAGACTGTGGAAACGTTTGATTTATATCAAAATTAAATTTCTGATTCATAAGCAAACGATATGAGAAATGTAGCAATTCATTCATTCAGCTTTTGTCGCCATTTATGTGAAAATTCTTGCTGGATACCTTCCTCTCTTAATATTCGATGGCGCAACAGTCCAGTCTGAACCTGATTTGACGCAATACTCATTTAAAGGAGAGTTCAAGCACACAAAATACTTTACAAGTGGTGTTTCGAAGGTTGGCGTGATTAATTAACGGGCGTGAGTGCCTTATTGCTCTAGCAACCTTTCAGCAAACCTTTCAGTAATAAAAACCGCTCATCAAGGACCCTTACATGTGCGTTGGATAAGGGAGTTCACACCCTCGATGGGACGACCCCTATCGTCCCACTCCTTTTCAGCTGTAGTGATGGCCAGGGTTGTTAAAAATTATGATTTTTTGCTTCTGAAGATTTTACTGATTAAAAAAAATCAAATAAATCATGATTTTTGTGATTGGGAAAGGTAAAGGAAGTAGAGTTCAGCTTTATTAATTTTCAACGAGGAATGATCAATAAAGACACCAATAAGGATTATTTCATTTGCGAGAGAGCATTTTTGGCGTCATTCTCGCCGACATTCAATCAGAGTCTGCTTTTATCAAAGATTCTGGGTGGCAACTTCTAAGTTCTGCTCGAACGCGTTGCATGAGATGTCGGTTTCACACTGCAAAAAACAAGGCTTGCCCCCAAAATCGTCTAACAGGTCGCTAAGAAAAACCATGGCATTTTTGGGATTGTCCTAAATTGTCATTATTGGCAGTCCGTCGGATGAATATTTCTACATTTGGTCTTTCAAATACCCTGGGCAATGAAAGGTGGCTAAATTCATATTCCTTGCTTACACAGAACCTTATTAAAATCGGTTTACTGTCTGTCACAAACATTTTGGTTATAGCAATTAGCACCAAATTTGGTTCTACCTCGAATTTAAAGGAAGCATCCCGGGTGAAGGCCATTTTTTCGCTTTTGAAGGTTTTGTGTAAAACAAAACCTTATTAAAATCGATTCAATGTCTGTCTGTCTATTTGTCACACGCACTTTTCTCCAAAACGGCTAAACCGGTCAGAACGAAATTCGGTGGACAGATGGGAACTATGAAATCCCACGCATACAGCGAGCGGCATAAATTTAGGTGGAGTTTAAAGGGGGGCTCCCCATACATGCAAAGGGGGGATTCAAAGAATTTTTTGACCAGATATAGTCGTGCAGGGTATTAAATGAAAGGTCTCGATTTGTTCTTTCGGAAGCTGACATTAGTTTTGGCTTGAATTGCAAAGTACGTGAGTAAGGAGTCAAAATGTACGCACTTAAAGTGAGACAGGAGTCATTTTCGGAATCTGCCCAACCTAAAAATCCGAAAAAATCAGAGTGGTGCGCCCAGATGAAATCTAGGTCTCAAAATATGTCCCATTCCAATATCTGCTCAAATAAACTTACTAATAGTATATTACCAACTTTTAGAAATTTACTGAAAACCACTCTTAAATTCATCCTAGGACTTCCGCATAGAGGACAATATTTCGTATATATGTGCTAAATTTCATGGAAATCTGGTCATTAACGTCAAAGTTATAGCAGTTCTAACTTAACAATTTCTCGCGAATTGACTGCTTCCAAAGCCAAGCAAATAAGATGCTGACGTCATAATTAACGGGAATAATTGACATTCGCGTGAAATATTAAAGTCGCATTTATGAAGAATCTACTTATCTGCAGTCCTTTTTAAGATTTTGTGTGAAACACTTATGTGAAATCTAATCTTCGAGAGATGTCCCATTCCGGTATCTGCTCAAAAAATTCACTGATAGTACATTGTCAACTTTCATAAATTGACTAAAAAACTTCCCCTAAATTCATCCTAGGTGTACCGACATAGAGGACAGCCTCGTGCATACATATGCCAAGTTTCATGAAAATCCAACTATTAGTGGGAAAGTTATAGCAGTTCAAACTTATCAATTTCGTGCTAATTAACAGCATTCTAAGCCATACAAATAAGATGCTGACGTCATAATTAACGACAATAATTGATATTCGAGTGAATTATTAAAATTCCATTCAAGAAGAATCTAATTCTCCCTAGCCCTTTTTATATTTGATGTTGGTTAAATTCTTAAACTCAGTGTGAAGCGTATGAGGGCTGACTGTTATCAATACAATACTTTCCATCAAATGATTTATTTAAATTACTTTCTAAAAAATAGAGGCCCATATAATTTTTAACTATGTGAACTGACAGGCCTGACAGGCTCATCGCTCCTCACATCTTCTTTTTCTTCAGCCTTCAGTTCACAAGCGGGGTCGGCTCGTCGTGATCGGTTTGGTCATTCCATTTTATCAAGCCTGATTAGGATGTAATCGCGAGACCTTCAAATCCTCATCCAGTGTGTCAAGTGACCATTGTTTTGGTCGGCTTTTTGGTTGCCTATCATTGACTTCGATGTTCTGACCAATACTGGTTGTTGAATTCTCGTTGACCACACCATCGAAAACGCCTCTCTCGCAGTTTTTTCACGATCGGTGCAAACCCATATCGATCGCGGATATTCTCATTTCAGACGTGATCAAGACGTGTCACGCCACCAGTGCAATGCAACATCTTCGTCCCCATTACCGCAAGACGCCGTTCATTGTCCTTTATAATCGCCAAAACTCAGAACTATAGAGAGCGGCAGACGGACGACATTGCAGTAAATTTTAGATTTGGGAAGTGCGCTGATACGTCGATCACAAAGAACACCAGTTGGGGAATGCCACTTCATCCAGGTTGCGTTAATGTGTGAAACAATTTCATTACGCAGTTCTCCATTTGCAGATAGCATTGACTCGAGATATTTAAATCGCTGAGTTCTGGCAGTGGCAGTAATCTGCCCAGAACTGAAATAACAACTTATACACCCATCTCCAAAAAAAAGGGTTTTTCTGCTGCTACGCCAGAGGGCGCTGTGATCATCTTAAGAAAAAATGTAAACACCATTTAAACGTGCGGACTTAACCACAGTAAGCAAACTAGGATTATCCAAAAATATTAAAAGCTAAATTTTTGGTGCCTTGTTAATTTTTTTTTGTAAATTTTAGTGTTTAATGAATAAAATAAACTACCAAATGAATCGCAATTATCCTAGTTTGCGGACCGTAGAAACATGTTTTGAATAAGCCTTGGATAGATTTTGGGCTATGGTGGCATGAGATTTTCAACAGTTTCGATAAAAACGCATTTGAAAAGTAGAATGCGATTTTTAACCATAAAATCTTAACTGACAATTATTCTTCTATACTTAGTCCATAAACGTTAGGTTCCTTGAAGAAACACATGTAAAGCCTTGGCTTCAATTCTTATGATTTTAGCGAAGTCATTCGAACATCATTTGGACCTATAAATTCGCGGTTTATTACGGCGATCGATATAAACCTGACATGTGACATTTTACCTGTTTAACACTGTAATTTCCGAACGGCCCCGAATATCAAAAAATCACTTTGCCCATATATTATACGCTACATCGATTCTTCGGATCTGACACACGGGATGACCCCCTTAAGGCGGGTCTGTCTTTTTTTTTTTCACCAAATATAGTCATCTGGAATATCAAATGAAAGGCCTCGGTTAGCACTTTTCGAAGCCGGTTTTAGTTTTGACATTTGTTGAAAAGGTGGGGGGTTGAAACTGATCATTTCTTCCACGGGCCCGTTCTCTGAAATTACCCAAGCGAAAAATCTGAAAAAGAAGGCTGCCACTATGTGGTGCCTAGGCTCCGAAACAGCTTCGATTCAAATTAAATTAATAATAGTACATCACTATAATTTTCAGTAATTAATTGTAAAATCCTCCTTTCGTTTATCCTAGCATCACGAAATTTTGCAGCAATATGGAGCATGATCCCACCAAGTGGTGGAAATCGCAGTATTATTAACAAAGTTATAGTAGGTCATAGTTGTGGTTTCTGTGCAAATTCAAGGCTTTGAATGGTTGTATCACCCGAAAGTAGACATTCTCACATAATATATGCATATATTAGGTGCTAGTTCTAATGGGACAAATGTGCACTGAAATGTTTTTATAAAAGAAATACACATACCGTTCATACCTCAAGCGTCCAGTTTCCGTTTTCCCGACTTGTTAAATACTACTAGCGGAACTGGGCAGACTTTGTTCTGTCTGTATATTTTACGAAAACTGTAAATTATCTTCAGGTACTAAAGGAAATTAACCAATCTGATTACCATATTTTACAATATTCGTCGCTCCAAACGATGTCAATTGAAAGCATTCCTTTTATTTCTGAATATGCTGTGAAAATGGTCTGGATTCTTCAGTAACTCCAGCAATATGAGTCAAAAATGGCCCAGACGACTCAGTTAGTGGCGGCGGGGAGACCTTGCCAGTGGAGCAACACATAGGCATTTCTTACTGAAACTTCAACGCCACTGCCGATGTAATTGAGCTTCTCGTGAGCGTTCAGCATCACGTCGTGTCTTGCGTCTACAGGAATTACAGCAGCTCTGAAAGTAGATGGTTCGCTCGAAGGTCTGTAATTCATACACCACGTTGTTGAGATGTTTCGGCGAAGTGGAAGCTCAAACTCGCAGGTTGTCAATTCGTGCAACTCGCTTTTTTAATGTTTCAGTAGTTCTTGAAGTCGAAGCTCTGATCCTGTTATATTTTCAGCGTGAATCTTATCCTTCTTAGAGTTCTAGCAGTTCTTGAAGTAATGCTGTTTCCAGCTGGAAGCCTCGTACTTCAGATATTGCAGCAGCTCTAGAAGTTGATTTTCCAATGCTCGAATTTTTGGGGGACATTTTCAATAATTTTCAGAATTTTGTATCTCACCGTCATTACTTGCGATAACGACTGATTGAAAGGTTTATATGTTGATCCATTGCAACGCCGTCTAGATGACCAACAGTGGCGGTAAAAAAATCGCAGTGTCTTCATGAATTGTGAAAGAAAAAATAAGATTCAAAGCTTGATTTAAACTAGAATATAGTGATATAATAAAACGTTTGCGACACCTAGCAAATCGAAACTAAATTTATACACAAAATTTAAATCGAAACAAGTCGGAATACCGGAAGCTCGCGCTTCGGGTATAAAGGTTTTGTGTTATGTAAGAGGCGCACATTTCTCTGTCCGTATATAGCTACAAATCCAACATAATCCTTCATATTTTTCCAAACTACGAGACATACGTACATATTAGAGCCATAGATATCATGCTCACCCTAAACAAACAAACTGCCTATTACCTGCTGTACACATATATGCACGTTTATAAATTTATCGCACCCATATTTCCGATTTACGTCTAATATCTATCTGAATTAGGCACTAGCCGCAAAGTTCATTAGCACGCATATATTATATACCTACATATACACATGTCTGGTTGACAAATAACTAAAAAACTAAAACAAAATAATTGTCTGCGACCCAATTCATAAAAATTCATTTCGTTGTGGTATTGACGAATTGATATGAGATGATGACGTCATGCGGGTTGTAGAGTGCACGAAATTCACAAAAAATTGAAAAGTTTCACCCCCAATAACTTTGTTAATAATAGTTGGATTTGCTTCAAACTTGACCAAACTGTGCATTATATTCTTCGTTACACTCATGCCAAATTTTGTATTTCTGGGATGAACATAAGGGGGGGTGCCGGGTAAATTTCTAAAATGTGGAAATATACTATTATTAACTTTATTTGTGCAGATATCGGAACCGGATATATTTTGAGGCCTAGATTTCGTAGAGATGCACCACTGTGATTTTTTCCAGATTTTTCGGTTGGATAGGTTCTGAGAACGAGACCTGTTACACTTTTTGTGGGTCATATTTTCAACCCTGACTCCCCTATGTTTCATCTAATATCAAATATTGAACCAGATTCGAAAAGTACTAATTGAGACCTTTCATTTGATACCCTACTTGGCTACATTCTGTGAAAAAAAAATTTGCACCCTCCATTCACATGTACGGAGAGCCCCCCCTTAAACTTAACGCAAGATGGCGCCACTTACTGCATGTAAAGGGATCACCAGATTACATACTCTCACCAATTTTCGTGACAATCGGTCTAGCCGTTTCCGAATAAATCGGGTGTGACAGACAGACAGACAGACAGACAGACAGACAGACAGACAGACAGACAGACAGACAGACAGACAGACAGACAGACAGACAGACAGACGGACAGACGGACAGACAGACACCGTCACCATTCTAATAAGGTTTTGTTTCACACAAAACCTTAAAAAATGAGGCAGTATTCATGACATAGTCTAGAAAGGTGCGTTAAAAATAATAGCAGGCCAATATTTCGGCCGACAGTAAATAAAAACATATATAATATATTAACAAAGAAAGGTTCAATATTTATTTGTGTATCCTTTGATCTTAATAGGTGCGTCGCAAGGAAGTTCTATCGAGTCCAAGAGCTTTTATCACCTTTCAACAGGGATCGCCTTCCAGAAACCTACTACAGTCCAAAACTTCCTGTTATTTTTTGATTTTTGATATTAAACAACTTGTTTGACGTTCCTCTAAAGGTGTCGTATTGGATTGAGGTCAGGCGATTTACCAGGCCATTCAAACAATTCTTTAGATTTTCTGTTCGTATATTTTGGGTATTTCGTACTTAGCATCATCTTCTTTTTCTTCAGCTTTTGTCTCGTTTACAAACGGGGTCGGTTCGTCGTGCTCCATGCTAGAGCTTTAGATGATATATAGTGCTCGCCCTATAAATTGCACTGTGGTAATTAACCGGCTGACCATTAGTCCTATGTATTGGTAGGAGAAAATTTCGGGCTCTATAGACATCGAACGGAGTTATAACAGAGCTATAAAAAAAAACAAAAACCCTTTCATAAGACAGTACTTAAAATAAAATCCATCTTTATCGGTGGGGGAAGGGAGTGGGGTTCGTATTATCGATGTTATTAAAAGATGCTGATTTAGAACAAGATTCCCAATAAATATATGATATTTTACAACCCTCTATTTTCATAAAATGATTTAGTTCCATTTTCCGGCACAGATAATTTAGAACGGATGCTAGCACTTAAAGGCATACATGTAGACATTCCCATATTTATTCTGGGAAACTACATTATTTTTGCATTACCTCTACTGAATAGCACTCAATATCTAGATAGAAGAGAAATCGGATTTATCCTTCTACAAACATATTTGAATTATCTACATTGAACCGTTTTTAATGAAATGGAATCCCATGTTAATGGAATTTTGCTTCCCATCTACTGCATAATCAATTAAAGTCGTCTATCTCTCATTTTCCATTAATATCTTCATCTTCATTAGATTTCCGCTACTGTGCCCTACATATGTGTGAAACAGGAAAAAGTGAAACTCTTTTTTGCACTACATTCCTCACCGCAACTCGTTTTCTCTCTTTAATGTTCATCATTGAAATTTCATTTTGTAACACAACTTTCCTGATAACCCTCAAATTTAATACCACAAATTGAATTCTTCTATGCAGGTAATTCTTACAATTTCCGTAACTTTGCTGTTATTTTATCGGTTGCTATTGTGCGGTAGTTTCTGCAAACACACTTTTCTCGAATTAATCTTCTCTGCTCAACCATTCCATCTAAAAATGCGATATCTGCTTTTAGAGAACTTCATTAACCAAGCAGACATGAGATAAGACTTGTATGTGATCCATTAACCTATTTGTTGTGTGGTGAATACTACACTAGATTTGGCGAAACATGTTACTTCAATAATTCTTCGTTTTTATTTTCCAGAACTCAGCGAAACGCAGAAGCTTCGATTCTACCGAGATAGAAGTCTTAAGGTTGCGAAAGGTAAGTCCAAGTCTACCGCTGCCATACTAAAATTCTGTACCAGCGTCGGGTATGGGTAATGAGGTTTTCGTGATGTCGGTGATGGTTACCTTCAGCATCTCTGACCATCTTAGGAGATAAGTTGACTGAAATTATCTCAATAGAATCGACAAATCATGTAATTATTACCACTGGATTCCAGTGGTACTGTGTTCACTGTAACTGCAGTATTGTGTAACGAATTGCCTTGCTCGGAGGGTTAAATAATCAATGTAGGTTTCTTCGCAGCTTGTCATCGTGGGTAATTGCTTTCTTCGTTGCTGTATCAAAACCGGTACGAATAAATAAGTTATTTGGTAGCGGAGAGAATTCGATTGTGCAGTGATACATAAAGCATTAGGTGATAAAGCTCTTTTGATTGCCACTTTACCAAAAATACATTTATAGATTCTTTCAAACATAAAAATTCTTAACTAAGACGTTATTGAACTTGCTTCTAAGAAGTACAAATAAAAGGAAACAGCTACAATAGTATTAGCACTGTTCAAAAAAAGCCTATTTTTTGCAGCAACATTCTCAATTGGGAAAAAAATAAAACTAAATTATGTTATACAATTTTGATAATAGTTCTCTAATTTAGATGATCAAAAGAAAAGCAAAAGAAGTTCCCTACTGTGTACATAACTTTATGCGAATTACGCAATCTTTTTTTTTACACATTTTTCCAAGACACTGGTCGTATCTAGACATTACGACACAATATTACCACAAAAAATGCTAAAATAATTGTTTTGAAAATATGTCATTTCTTTTCTCGTCTTTCTATTTTGTAAATGCTTCTGAATTGAGCCATCACGCAACAATTCCAACGGAACAAAAGTCGACAGAAAACTGTTATGAATGTGGAATGGGTTTCAGAGACTGAGGTAAATCAATTGCTTAGCAGAGGCTAGTTAAAGTTGCGATTAGTTGATGTGGGTACGCTATCTAATTACATGTGTTATGCATGTTTAAAAGGAAAGAGTCAAAGAGCTACTTGTTTTACATCTGAAAAATGTCATAATTAGTTAGCAGTCTCAACCAGATATAATAGATAATAAGGAAATATAAAGTATCAATCGATTACATTCCTATTAAAATTGTTTTCATTTTTACGTCCGGTTTGGTGGCTTGTAATTTCCTTTGTACTGTCAACGCGGTAGTTTATTGAAATTATTTCTTAATCACTCAGGAATTAAATGAAATTATTTTCATTGAGTAAAAAGTTTTGGTGAAAGTGAAAGGAAAGTAATATTTTTTACTTTAGATCCAACACTAATCAGGCCGGTATCAAACACTAGTGAATTCTTTTGTTATGCTTCCTTTGTTAGAATATTTCAGACTAAGTAGTTCGGAATCGATAATATAGGTACATATGTATAAAACGACGTTTTCTTTTTCGATACATAGACATTTTTGTCTATTTATTCTCACCAAAAAATTCACGTAGAAAGGTTCAATTATATTCTCAAAGAAACTATGTTTGTTAGGCAAATTGTGAGGTTCTGGGGTTCTATCCAAAACAATCAACCAAACAAAGTGAAGTTAAAGTGGGTATTGAATCATATGCGTATTACCGAATTTTTTTAAGATTTTGTGTGAAACAAAACCTTATTAAAATCGTTTCAATGTCTCTCTATCCGTATGCCCGTCTGTCCGTCTATCAGCTTGTCACACCCAATTTACTCGAAAGCGGCTGAACCGATTGTCACAAAATTTGGAGAGAACGTGTGGGCTGTGTGCCTCCCCATACATGCGAAAGGGGGTTGTAATTTTTTTACACTGGAAATGGTCATGTGAGGTATCAAATGCTGTAGTATTTTTCGAAACTGATTTTTTTCCATATTGGGTAACATATAGGGGAAATGACACTCAAAATGTGTGCCCCAAAAAGTGAAACAGGTCTCGCTCCCAGAACCTATCCAAGCAAAAAATCTGAAAATAGTTAGTGATGCATCCGTATGAAATCTAGGCCTCAAACCACAACCGATTCTGATATCTGCATAAATAATAGTATATTACTGTTTTAGAAATTTACTGGAAGACCCCCCTTAAGTTCATCCCAGAAGTACAAAATTTAATACTAGCATAGGCGATAATATAGGACATAATCCTGCAAAGTTTGAAGGTAATCCAACTATCATTAACAAACTTATAGAAGGTCGAATTTTCGCATTTCAGGTAAATTTATTGCACTCTAAGATGTGTATGACCTTATCATCATATAAAGTGAACTTATATGAACGGCGGGGTCCATGGGGACGTTTCAGTTTACTTTTCGGGTTTTTAGTTATTTGTCAATTATTCGAGGGAGACATGTGTATGTATGTGTAATAAAGCTTGCGGGTAGTAACCAATATAATAAACATGTATATACATTTTGTGCACCGCATAAAGTGGAAATGAGTGAAGATGCGTTAGATCAATTTATAAATGCGGTGATCGATAATGTTTCCTTATTTAGGATGAACACAGTATTTCTGTCGTTGATAAGTATGTACATATGTGTAGCTTGAAGTTTGGCAAAATATGACAGAATGTTTTGTATTCTTAGCTATGTACAAATGGAAAATCGTATATAGAGAATTTCTCATGAACACAAGACCTTTGTACCCGCAGCTTCCAGCTTCCGGTATACGGACTTGTTTTTTGTTAAGGAGACTGCGTACGATCACTATATTGATCAGTAGAGGGGAATTAAAAAATCAAATTATACATCAATATTTGTTCAATATTTTCCGCAGCACAGGATCCATATTTATCTTTACCTTTTTCGTGTCGTAGATGCTGTTGAAAACTCTAAATCATCATCAACGGCGCAACAACAAGTATCTGGTCCAGGAATGCCTCGTAAAAAGTGGTTTTGTGTCGAGTTCTACCTAGTCGGTATCGCTCAGAGCTGTTTAGTATCAGGCTTACGCCATCGCTACATCTGAGACAATGTGTACTACTTCTTTTTCTATCACATACATTGCTCTTATAGACTTTCCGGCCTGGATTGTCCTCACCCATACATGTTAAGTGATCGGCCTACCAAAACCTATTAAGCGGGATTTTATCCACAACCAGGAAGTCGTGGTATCGCTGATGAATTTCGTCATCGTATAGAATATGGTATCGTCCATTCTCATGTACGGAGCAAAACATTTTTCGCAGGATTCATCTTTCGAACGCGTCTAAGATTTCGCAATTTTTCTCGTTAAAACCCGAAGTCTCCGAGGATTACATGAGGACTGCCTTCTAGGTCTTCTACAGTAAGAGTCTTGGCTTAGGTTGAGAATTTTCGAGCAGAACAGTGTTTGTAAGCTGAAATAGACTCTATTGGCTGCCAGCAATCATGCGTGCATTGCATCATCATTACTGTTATCAGTTTCCCTAGATGGGAGAAATTATTAACGGTTTCAAAGTTGTATTCTCCTTTCTATATTGTTCGCAGTTGACCAGTACTATTTGATTTTGTTGATTCTTTGGTTTTGGTGTCGACCTTGTCACAGTATATTTCGTCTTGCCTTCATTAGGTCCAGAGTTTAGCGGCGAATACCGCCTGCTCAATCTGCATGAAGGTCGATTTTTCATCTCATGGTGTTCTTCCCACAATGTCGATTTCGTCATTTTAGGTTAGTATTTATATCAGTATCGCGAATCAGTCTTTCCAAGACCAGAGTAAAAAGGATGCATAGTAGGGCCTTAGACTGCCGTTGATAGTCAATGGTCTCGAGAGTGATCCTGCTGCTTTTATCTGCTGTCGCAGATTGGTCAGTGTCGACTTAGTCAATCTTACCAATTTAGTCGCGATATAGAATTTTCTTATGATTGTCTACAGTTTCACCCTGGGCAGCCTAAAAACCAATAAAAGGGAGATTAGATAAAAAACAGATTACTACTGACAGGTAAATTTATTGAATAACATTTTATTTGGTGGAAAAGTGAAAGTCGAAATTTGGTCAACTTCTTGCCGTGACTGAACCTTACCTCAAGCATCACGACAGAAGCAGAAATTAACTTTAAGTCTACGCTTCCTTGCAGCAAGGTCATAGAGAGAAAAACGCCTTTATTCGAATAAAGTCTCTATTCCAAAACCCCAGAAAATTTTCCACGGCAAGAACTTGGAAAATTGTGACATTGAACGTTTAGTCCACTTGCATTTTTGAGATAAAGGCTTAGATTTTTTACTTTTTGTGAGTTTAGAAAATATCAGCAACGTTGTGGGAAGAAAATCAAGCTTCAAAAGCATGAACTGAAAACACAATTGATTGATAAGGACCATCCAAAGTGGGCGATTACTTGGGCCTGAAGACGGGAGGAATTGGGAACTTTAACAAAATTAGATTAATTTATAATTTTTTACCCGTGCCTGGATTTTCTCCTTACGATTCTTTTTGGAAGAAACTGACCAAAAACGGTTGTTTCCGGATGTTGACCTGGTTAAGCACGAAACCAAAGCTTGTATTGAAAAATGATACTATGCTTAGCCTCCTGCTTCAATATCTTCGTGAATAAAATTAGGTGAAAGGGATCCTGATTTTCCTCAAACGATAAGTATGTCCGCGAATTGCGAAAACTTCTATGATAGAATAAAAATGCATAGATATCGATGAGATAGACACCGATATACACACATAGTTCTGACAGGTTGGGTATACTTGAATGGCCCCAATCCATATCCTAGCCTACTGCCAAAGTTGAATTGAGTTGTTTCCCAGCATACTCAATGCATGGCAATGAATATCGTCTTCTTTGGCTGGAACGCTTCAAATGATGTTATGTTGAGTTATAGTTACACAAACTTCTGACAAATTGAGAGGTGCCACGCAATTCTATGTTTCCTTTTAGTTTCAGAATTATCCATTTCCCAGGTGGAATTGGAATTTTAGAAAGAATAATTTTGGCAGATTGGGCGAAGTTTTTTCACGAGGGATCCTCTAGGTACTTCCAGTTAAAAAAAGACCTAGTCTGATAAAATTTACGAAGTTACAAGAAATTATTCTAGGGAAACCTTAAGCCTTTTATAATTCCCAAGATGAAATAAGATTCTGGGAGACTATGCAAAGGTTATATAAGATTAGAAAGATTTGAAAGAACACGGTCTTCTTGATCATGGGACGGTAGACGGGATTATACCAGGACCGTAGAGGAAAAAACCGTGGTAGGGTTATGTCTTTATTTAACTTAAACTTTTATTGCTAGACCCGCAAAACCGGGGCCCCTTCCCCCGTTTCCCCCGTTCTTATGAGCCCTAAGTAGGAGTTTTGAAGTAGTCAGTAGGGTCATAGAGAGAAAATTCCAGCTTGAGATCGCTTTTACGTTGACTCATGAAATTGTACGATTTACCTAATTCGGTAAGTCTCTATTCTGAATCCCCGGGCCTGCAGGGATTTATGTCATTCTCTCTGCCGCTTATCTCCCTTTATTATCGAATTTATTTTGTGGGTGTAGCGAATTGTGATCCGAGTGGAAGGTAATTTTAAAGTTTGGCTGGAGGGCTAAAAGCTTCCGATGAATTTCGCGTATTCTGTTTTTTTTTTGTAATGACTTCAGGCTTTCATACTAAGGACTACTCTCCAGGTAGACTAGGTTTGAGGGGAAATCTTTCTACGGAATTTCCAAATAGAGCGGGCGCAATGTATTACAAGGTTAAGGCACCGTAATTTTCATTGGCGGATCACAAATAGACTGTGAAATTGGAGCGGGGGTTACAGATATACTTAACATATCTGAATCATACAGGCCTGTTAATGGCCAAAGGAAGCCATGCCGACACCATTACGATATAAACGTTATCTGTAAGGTTGAATTCAATCAGATAAAAATGTTGTCACCCCCACTTTGCAAAAAATGTTCTGAGAAAGACCCGATTTAAGTTTAGCATATAACATGGGAGTTATCGTGAATAAAAGAGATATCAAAGACAAATCCTTAACACTGAGAAATGAACAATTTGGAAGTAAACACCAATTTTCAGAAAAGCAGCTCAGAAACAAAAAAACCTAATATTTATAAGGAATGTAGA
Organism: Hermetia illucens; assembly: GCF_905115235.1. NCBI lineage: Eukaryota > Metazoa > Arthropoda > Insecta > Diptera > Stratiomyidae > Hermetia > Hermetia illucens. Next base: position 128,101,000 of record NC_051850.1, on the reverse strand, counting down.
TGATCAAGTTGGCCACAGTGACAATCCGGATTAACAACGTTCATGCGTGGTTAAATGCGGAAGGAATGGTCCTTTTGAACTGTCAGTCCTTCTCACGTAATGTGCAAACCTTAACATACTTATGCATAGTGCATTGAGATCGCATCAGGATTTGAAATCCCTAGAAGATTGAGGGAATCGCTAATAGTTACCAAACAATTGTGAAGTTCAATTGAAACTAAAAAAGTAGCGGCCGGACTGCGCCTGAAACCAGATAATTCAAGTCTCATGTTCCGCGTTTGAGAGAAAATTGGTCAATAACAGAACACGTTGACCTTTTGTGGAGTGGGTTTATAGATTGGATAGTGATTACACGGTTTAGTGCGTTGTTAACATGAGGAATGTTGGATAAGTTGGAAGTGTAGCTAGTAACGCCTAGGAATACAACTTCTTTAACATTAAGGATGGGAATCAAATTGATGGTGAAAGGCAGATTCTTGCCACCAGAGAACATTTTCGGATTCATTCTCATCCTATTCCCGCGGAAGACAATCGTTAGACCCTTTTGGTAAAACATCAGTAAAGCTTGTCCAAATGTGAATTTAGACGGGCTTGTCCACATTATATATCCTTGGTGGAGGTGTAAACTATGAGGTCACCCGCATAGGAGGTAAGGAACGGGCTGTCTACTGTCAAAAGCAAAAAAGGTGCAGAAAGGGCAGATTCTTGTGGGATTCCAGCGGGGCTGTTATAAGGGGATGAGGCCTGCTGCTGAACTTTCACTTGAGATTGCCGACCATCTAGGAAACTAAAGATTAGTTTGCCGAGATCAAAATTAAAATTTAAGATATTGAGCTTACAGTCTAATCCGCAAATAAGCTATTAGGGAAAAGAAGATTTTCGTTCTTTTTAAGGATAGGGGTGATTTGAGCATCCTTGCAGCTCTCAGGGAAGTAATCGTTCGGCAGACAACGATTAATTAGATAGGAGATGAAGGTGGTAATAGTAGCAGAACATCTTTAAAGATAATGATTGGGATTTGATCAAGCCCGGTCGACTTTCGTTTTTACTCTGCTTAATGAATTTTGCGACTGATTTAGGCTTAACAAAGTAAGTTGGTGTGATAGAGAGGGTAAGCCTGGTTGGAAAAAATGGATAGTGGAATGGACGGGATTGGTTGATTATTTGGGAATATGATGGTATGGATTTAAGGGAGGCGATTGATGCATTGACTTCTGCTTCGAAGTGTTGGTCACGGATGTGGCGTTTTGAATGGTGGACTTTAAGGAAGTAGTTTGCAAGCACTTTTGCTTTTTCGAGAGGGGGTAAGTTTTGGGATAGAATTTTAGGGATTGATTGATTAATTAACAGTTAGCGTTCCTGAAATCCGGTGCTGTCAAAATCTCGAGAAGGCTTTGTTTATATCTTATTAGAGTTTTAAAAGAATTTATGTAAATTGCTTAAATCATTGATAATGAATTGAATTGAATAGTTTTTAGATGCTGCTAACATTGTCCGTGAGAGAAGTGAAAGATGCATATTTTGTTTCAGTCCAAAAGGGACAGAAATTTAGTTCCCAATATCCCGTCACCTTCTTTTACTTCTGTTCCGTTTCTTACTTAATTTAGGTTGGAAACAAGGGAATTCTGTGTGAATGTATGGTGATAGATTTGGGATATTTTCACTTTTTCTCTGGCTACATTTTACCCGAGAGGCATTTCAAGTTTTATTAGTTGTGTTCTATGAACTATCAATGAGCTTATCTTCACAATCGAATCCATTTTTCAACAATTGAGCTATCACTTTGAATGTGGCGTATTTTTTATTTAAATTTACTTACTTTTCAAAATCTATTTGAAAACTCACAAAATGTTTTATGATGCAGCACTTTTCAAGAAACTATAGCAAAAGGTTCTATTGTAAACTCCATAATGATTTTCGATTTGAAATCTGAAACATCCGTAACATACTTGAAATATATTACATCCAATGCTGCTGCCTCTTCAGCAAAAAATGATTTCATTACAAAGTTTCTTTGGTTATTTTGAACCAATTTCTCTTCCAGTTAAATTATACAATACTCTTAAGTATGATTTATATTTATCGGTCCGATTTGTTACATAATAAAGTTCCGAACTCAATCGTTTATCAGTTTAGTTCGAAAGCCCTGCTCGATCGAATATATTTGAATATAAAATGAGAACTAATGTTTGCACGGCAGTACCTCCAAAATATATATATATATATATATACTCTTGCAAAAATTTAATTTGAATCCGACCTGGAAAGTTAAAGATATTTTTGTCAGGGAAACTTCTCATAAAAAAATGGATGGAAGTGAATGCCAAAGACTTGTCTTCTCCAGAACTTTCGAACCAATCATTAAAAATGCAATTGAAGGGTATGCCGAATTTTTATCTATACTTTGTTTTCAATTTCCGTTTAACGTAAAAGACGAAATAAGGGTTCATGCGAATTTCAGATAGGGAGACAGCTTTAGAAATAAGAAACGGCTGGATTATAGTAAAGTATATTGCGAATATGCGGATTCAACAACTGGAGATACAATAGCATGGTTCCTTTTTTCACGTTATGCTCCATTGTTACCTGTCTACACTTCCCTAAGAACACTTCTAAAGTATCTGTAGAATATGCACGTGTGAATGCTCTTCGTTCGTTATATGATGTCAAGGCGAGGTGCATGGCATGACGATGAACTTCCGGCGTCGGTGTTCACAATAGAATCGTATATCTAAACGTTTCGAAATGGAGACAGGGAATTTCTTTACCTCCATATATCTACATATTAACATTGCTTTATACAGATAAGTTTGAATAAGATATGCAACGACGCTACTAACATAAATTGACAAACAAGTCAACGTCTGGACGCCGTCACTGCGATAAATGTGATTATCTCACCGACGTTGTTTTTTTTTACTGGATAAACCAACACTAAACGGTAGGAAGTGAGTTGGAGAAGGTGGAAGAGAAAAGCACTTTATCTTTCTTCTGAAAAGAAGACTTTTTATCTTAATCCGATGGAAAATTAATAAACACTTTTCATGCTGTTCCGTCATTTTGTACATATCTTCCTATAAGGTGTGCTGAAAGACATGCAGGCAATTATTACGTAAGTGTAAGATTACTTGACAAAGTATTTTGTGCCACAAATGTGGAGAGTAACATATTACCCATCCATATGAAATTTACGCAGAGCATGTAACATTATGCTAAACTGACCAAACTTTAGGAAAGTTACGCCCGTCCAGAGGTTCCGGCCTCGTTAGAAAAATATGGACCAAATTTTGGAGCAGACTTGTGCAATAAAATTTGTGTGAAATTGGGTAAGAATGGGTCGAAATACTTTGAAAAGCCTACAATGATAGGGCGATGAAAAGAGCTAGACTTTCATGTCGCACAAGAGGTTTCCTCAAGATCGGAAGTCCATTTACGACGACGTTCGCTGAGGACGTCCGTCGTCATCATAACTGAAGGACTGGGTGCAAGAAGTGCGGCAAGTTTTGGGTAAAGACCGTCGATTAAGTGTTTAGATCATTGAAAAGAAATGAGGGAAACCCGAAACATAACTTTTCGACAGAGTAATAACAGGGGACGTGACATCGATTTCTGCGTATGATTCTGAATCAAAGTGCAACGGGTGGCAAGTGAAGCATGGATAAGCAAATCGCGAATCAAGACGATGTTCCTTGTGCTCTCTGACGGAAAAGCTCTAGTTCACAGTGCATTTCGAGAAATTCACAGAAAAATAGTCAATAAAGAATGTTACTGTACTCAAATGGTTGGAGAGAAAAATTCGCAATAATTGGATGTTGTATCTTGGCAACGTGCCAAGCCACACTGCGCTCATTTTTTCTGACTTGCTGACCAAACTGGGTAAGGCAACGCTATTCCAACCGCTGACCCCAGTTGATTTCATTATTAATCCCAAGGAATAAAAGAACTTGATATATGGACATTAGTTGCATCATCTTTTCATCGACTTTAAGGCCACCTATGATAGCCAGCGAAAAACAGTACACGGCCAAGAGTAGATTCGGTATCCCGACGAAATTGATAAGACTGGCTAGGCTAACCCTAACCAATGTACGAGTCCAGATAAAAGCAGCAAGACCACTCTCGAGACCATTCGACATCAACAACGGTCTGAGACAAGAGGATACCCTATCATCCGTACTCTTTAATCTGGCCCTGGAAAAAGTGATCCGTGATGCTGTGGAAAATGCGAGCGGAACGTTCCTCTTTAAGTCCACCCAACTACTGGCCTATGCTGACAATATCGACATCATGGGAAGAACGATTCGAGACGTACAAACTACCTTCATCCAGATCGAGCAGGCAATGCGGGATCTTCGGCTGCACAACAATGAAAATATATGTTGCAACGTAAGCGCCAAAAACTAACCAACCAACAACATAAAATCACACGAGAAGAATAAGGATAGGAGACTAAAACTTTGAGACCGTTGATAATTTCTCCTCTCTAGGGTCGAAATCACAACCGATAACAACTACGACGATAAAATCCGCGCACGGTTGTTGTCAGCTAACAGAGCATATTTCAGCTTACAAAAACTGTTTCGCTCGAAATGGTTTACCATAGGGTAAAAGTTCTTACTGTACAAGACAATATTGGTTTGAATTAGGAGGTTGTTTGTTAGCCGAAGTCTTAAGATTAAAGATTGCCTTGGAAGATATGTTTCCGTTTTATTGGTTAAAAGCATCTAATTTAAACAAATACGTATTTCGGGATTGGTCCGTATTTGTTTAAATTAGATACTTTTAACCAACAAAACGGGGTTGGTCCCCGAAATACGTATTTGTTTAAATTAGATACTTTTAACCAATAAAACGGAAAAATATATTCCAATGCAATCTTTAATTTTAAGACTTCAGCTAACAAACACAATGAACAAAGCCTCGCGTAAAATTTGGCCAGAAGCGGTTGAGTCACCTTCTGGCATTGATATCGACAGCGATTCAGAAATCAACAGAGAAATTTTTGAGATTGCGAAAACTAGAGGCTTTGACGAAATCGATGAAGAGGATATATTTGACCTAATTTTTCTTCTTTTTCTTCAGCCTTTGTCCCGTTCACAAGCGGGGTCGGCTCGTCGTGATCGGCTTCGCCATTTGGCTCTATCGAATGCCTGATCTGGGTGCAATCTCGAGGCTTTCAAATCCCCATCGAGCGTATCAAGCCACCGTTGGTCTGCCCTTTGGTCGTTTACCATCGACTTCGATGTTCAGACCAATCTTTGCAAGTGAATTCTCTTTTGCACGAATCGCAACTTTTCCACGATCGGTGCAACCCCATAACGATCGCGGATATCCTCATTTCGGATGTGATCTAAACGTGTGACGCCACTAGTCCAACGTAGCATCTTCGTCTCCATTACCGCAAGACGCCGTTCATTGTCTTTTATGGTCGGCCAACACTCAGAACCATAGAGAGCGACTGGACGGACGACATTGCGGTAAATTTTAGATTTTAGACGTTCGTTGATACGTCGATCACAAAGGACACCAGTTGTGGAACGCCACTTCATCCAAGTTGCATTAATGCGTGAAGCAATTTCATAACGCAGCTCTCCATTGGCTGATAGCGCTGACCCGGGGGGGGTTTCATGGGGTTTCATGGGGATCGGTCGTCAAAAATTCAGTTTTGTTTAAATTCAATCTGAGACCGTGTTGCATGAGGCCATCATTCCATTTTTGAACAAGTTGCTCGAGATCATTTTTGCTATCAGATGCTAGGAAAACATCATCTGCATAAAGCGGTGTGTAGGGCGCTGGACGTTGGATATCCCGTGTGACAGTGTCCATAACAAGGACAAAGAGGAGTGGTGAGAGGGCACTTCCTTGATGAACTCCAACAGAGACACGAAGCGGTTTTGATACACCCGCCATACTTCGAACTTTACTTTTCGGATCGTGGTAGAGCAATTGAACCCAGCGCACGAGTTCTTCTGGCACGAAGTGTTGTCGTAAAACATACCAGATGAGTTCGTGTGGTACACGGTCAAACGCTTTCTCTAGATCCAGAAAGGCAATGTAAAGAGGGCAACGCTTCTCACGGTGTTTCTCCATGAGTAACCGCGCAGCGTGTATTGCGTCAGTAGTTCCGCAGTTCTTGACAAATCCGGCTTGATTCACGGTTATTTCAACGATTTCGCGAATACGGTTGTCAAGAATGCGTTCAAAAATCTTCATGGTATGGGAAAGTAACCGGATCGGACGGTAATTTGAACATTCTGCTTGGCTACCTTTCTTTTTCCATATTGGAACAGTGGTACTTTCTTGCCAGTCAGATGGTGTTCTTCCTTCCTGAATAACCCGGTTAAAGAATTCACTGAGCCACAGTGTTGGGTCCCAGCTCTTCGCTTTCCAGAGCTCAGATGCGATGTCGTCAGGTCCTGTTGCTTTCCCCGATTTCATTTGCTTTATGGCCTCCTCGACTTCAGTTGCGCTGACAGTGGAACTGCTCTAAATGTCGGCAATGATTGTGGAAGTGGAGGATGAGCAAATTCTTCAGTTGAAATCTGCTCGACGGTTGGTAAGCAAAGTACCGTTCTTGTCATTAACACAACAGAAGTGTTCGATATCCTGTGTGCGTTCATCACGGCTTTTAGCAAGTCGATACAGGTCTCTCTCGCCATCCCGAGTGTCCAGTTTATTGTAAAGATTTTTGAAATGGTTCGCTCGGGTGATAGCGACCGCTTTCTTTGCTTCCCGGTTGGCATTCTTATAAATTTGCCAATTAGCAGGCGTTTTATCGTCGAGAAATTTGTGGTCGAGGCGTTTCTTTTCACGGACCATCATTTCAACATCATCATTCCAAAGCCAAGTATCTCGGTTGTTGTACCGCTTACCCGGCTTGGTGACCCCGAGGGTTGCAGAGGCCGCTTTGTGGATCGTGTCTTTCATTAGGTTCCATGATTCTTCCACATTCGTAATGGTTGGCAATCGTATGAGTGAGACCGTTTCTTCCTGCTTCTCACCAAATCGCCACCATTTAATGCGCGGCGGGCCAGTGCGTTCCTCACGCCGTTTTATCGGTGGCTTAATTCGCAGGACAGCAATCAACGGCCGATGTTGAGGTGCAATGGTCTCATAGGGAACGACTTTGCAATCAGTGACAGTGGTAAAATGTTGACGTCTTATGAGAATATAGACAATCGTTTGATGAACCATGTAATCATAAGTACAAGGTCATGGGTGTCCGCAAAATCGATTATACGCTCGCCACCTTCATTGCGCGCTCCGAACCCCTTTCCCCCATGGCACCTGTTACCGTCGGCCTTTTCACCCACATGACCATTAAGGTCGCCGGCAATGATTATGTAATCGTCAACAGGCACGTGACAAGTCTTTTCATCGAGAAGTTGCCAGAAGGTATCTTTCTCGGCATCAGGTCGGCCTGTCTGTGGTGCATACGCGGTGAAGAAGTGAATAGTGCGATCAGCTGATATAATGGTGAGCTTCATCAGCCGATCATCAAATCGTTCAACTTCTTTAATGGCATCACGGAAACCCTCTGAGATGGCAATGCCAACACCATATTGAGTGTGTGGGTTACCAAAATAGAGAAGTTTGTAGCCATTTTTACCGCGTTCGCGTTCAATGTCGCAGCTTTTGGAACCAGACCATCGCGTTTCTTGCAGAGCGCAGATGTCAATGCACCTTTTCCGAAGGGCTCTTGCGAGTTCCTCGGTCTTTCCAGTTAGGGTACCAACATTTAGCGTGCAGACACGTATTTGTTTTGTTCGTTGTGTGCGGACTAACTTGCTTACGTCCTGACGCCGTCCATGCGTCAAGAACCCCTGCCCATTTCTCGACAGGACCGGGGCCCGTCCTGCCGCGTCGACTGAGGTGGACGCCCTAGCATTTCTCCGATGCCTGTGACTTAATCCGATCATCATGTTTGTAACGACATTCTATGCATTTTCTTGGTCGACCTGTCGCGGGAGAGAGATCAGGTAGGATTTAGCATAGTAGAATAACTCCAACTATACTCTATTTATCTCTTTCCCTGATCTCAGCATTTTATTTTTGTTTTACTGAGGATAGTACAGAGTACGTTGCCTCAAACCCTCCTCCTCCTCCTCCTCCTCCTCCTGGGCTTGGGACCAGCATACTATGTTAATAGCATGGCGGAGTTTATATTTGACCTAATTAATAATTCAGAAGTGCCCCTTCCAACGAAGAATTGTTGAATATTGTAACAGATGACAGAATTGGTACAACAAAATTTAGACGAGGGAGAAAAACCAAAAACAATTTCCAAATTTTTGAGAAGGCGTTGGAGTATTTGGAGGATGATCGAGACAATGAAAGAAGGCAGAGGGTGTCCTTTTCAATAAGTAAAAGTGTTGAATATTATCGGGAATTGTACAAATCGAGAAAGCTTGAAGCTAGTCAGACAGTTTTAACTAAATTTTTCAAACCATCAACATCTGGGACAGCTTCTCAACTATAAACCTCAACAGGGATTTATCGTGATTTGTCATCAAGTGATGAGGAGTGACTCATTAATATGCTTATTTATATACATGTGTACTTTTATAATATTTTCTAATAAATCCTCTTTATTTTGATAATATGAACTAAAAACGTTTACATTTTTTGTATGTATTTTGAATTGATTCTTAATAGGTGCTATATGCGAACTGTTAGTTTTAGTACTTCGTAAGCAACAAGCGACAATTAACGAAGAATTCTACTCTTCTTTACCCAATGCATATGAGCATGTATTTCTTACGCTTCGACTTATCACATTTTCGAATTAAAAAGTTTCGTTTAGATTAATTAAATTTTTACTAAAAAACGGAGCATCTGGCTCCCAAATAACTAACTAGCTCATGAAATACGATGAAAAGTGATGATGCAATTATTATATCATTTTATTTAAATTAAAGTTTATAAACATGATTTTCAATATTTAACTTAATTTCCTCAATTTATACACGCTTATAATAATCAGTAATACTAACTATTCAGGGATCATTTTCAGCCTTAATCAAAATAACATTACGCAAGTTTGAAGATCAAACACTGATATTTTTAAAATGTTCAATTGAGCAATTTTTTAATCAGTCGCTTTTCCTTGATCCATAAACACTATTCCTAAAAATAAATTCCAAACTTTATAAACATTTTCTTGGATTTCAGAAAGCATTGCACTGTGATGTTACATACTCAGCTCAAAAAATAAACAAATACTGTCCTACATAAGAAATTTTAAGGTGCTATAGTCTAGTCATAGTAAATTTATGCTTCAATTCTGGATTGTCTGTTCACTTCACAAGATATAGTGGTCGAATTGTCAACAGCTTGAATTTCCCCTATTGGCCGGGGGTTCGAATACATCAATTGAGTATTTATTAGCTAAAACTTTGTAAGTCATCTTTTTTTTGGGGCACAATATACTGGCCAGTTTCAAAACTTTCCCTTACAAAAATTACTGCAATCTAATAGACACTGCACGCATGTGTGGGGAAAACATAATGATCATATCATCAAAAGAACAAATACCAATAATCGTATATCACATTGGATGACTGCAGCGTTTGCTTTCAGTGTGAAAGATGTATGGCCCGGAATGCACGCGAAATATTGGCTTGACGCCAGATTTTCAGTCCAGAAATGTGAATGAGTAGCTGTGACAAATTAAATTCCTGAGAATATAACATAGGTCAGGAGAAATCCACAAGCATTCGATAACGCATTGCATATTGCCCTGCGTCACTCCGATTGGAGCGAATGATAATTTACATTGAGAATTTTTTTTATTAAAATAGACGTGGGTTTTTCAAATCTAAAATCTTGTCCTTGCTTCATAGCATTTTACCTCGTCAAGGAATGGAGAAATTAACAATCGTGGTTGCTATCTACCACATCAAACATAGTTTTATCAGAAATGCCTCTGACTGGTCTAACCTCTTTAAACAGTTTACTGACTCCTGAAATCATTTTATCCCTGCGTTAGATACTGGTCTTTCCTATATGACGTGATTATTATTCATTAAATGATATCTAAGATACCAAAGAAATACCGAATTTAGTTATTAGAATAAGAGAAGCGAAGCCAGAATAATGCTATAAGATAATATCTTAATAGCAGTGGAAAAAATGTAAATTTGGATCGGAAATTCCACTGCAGAAGACTCTCATCCGTTTTCCTTGTCCTAAATTCTTTAAGTGGCAAAATCTATTACCTATTCTAGCTATAATAACGAGACGGTAGTCGTAAATCTTTTAAGGAATACCACATTATTTGCAGTGTTTGAATATGTTAACATGTGTAACGAAAATAACTACAAAAATTTCAAATACGCGAAGAATTTTCCGGGCGTCTTAGTCGACAAAGATCGGGCTGTTTCTGTTTGGAATACACATCAACCTTAAACTCCAGACTTTTGTTAATTATGCACGGTGCACCATTGACATCTTTAGCCCTAAGAGAATTTAGAATAAAGTGCTGTGAAAGTTTACAGGTTGCCTACTGTGTGGTATACGAACCAGTGAAGTGAAGGGAATGTAAATGACACATTAAGGCGATGCTTACAATGTGATCATATGTAGTTGGGTAACCCAGAAAAATATAGCACATCTAGGGAGAATGTGAAGAATGGAGAGAATAAAGAGCTCAATTTGTTGACAAAGCTCAATGCATGGAGTTTTCTATTTCCTGCCCTTTTTTATTCGCTGTCGTCCTTGAAATGTTTGAGCCAAGTTTTCACCGAATGATCCCATGCTTAAAGTACTTACTTCCTGATTTTGCTTTGTTATATTGAGATAGAACATATGATTTTCTTTCTATTTATAGCAATTATTTCGGCTCCTTTAACGTTTCATCAATAAAGAGATTCCGCTACTTGGTTAATTTTGCACTTTGATTTTATAAATGCTGCAAATTCGGCAGAATTGTTTTTTGTCTTGAGATGCCTTTCCTCGAGTAGGTATCAAGAATCCAGAGGTCCTGTATTATCTGTAGAGCACGCACATGATTTCGTCCTGCAACAAGCTGACAAACATCGACATCATAAAAAAAATCATAAATTATCATTGTCATTTCAGTTTTGAAAATTCCCACAACTCGAAATTAGATGCTTTCAAAAATAATAAAAAATATCTACCAAATTGAAATATGATCATTAATCTGTTTCGTTATTGCCCCATCTATGCATTGCATGGTTGGCTATGTGTATACCATCCTATGCAATGCATTTTTAACGTTTGTCTTTGGCTAACGCGAAACGTTGATGGTGCGGGTATTTTTGTTATGGGTGTAGGTAGGCCGATTCGTTTGGATATTTTTCTCTGTTCTTTGTTGAAAGTTGCAGTAAAAAGTTGTAGTGGATTGGCAGAGTCTTCAAATTTATCACCATCATCAGCAGAAATATATAAAAGTCTAATTTTTGCTGATTTGGGTGCTGCCGGCTTTTGTGAACTTGGTAAAGTTTCAGATGAGAACATCAGTGGCCAACAAATGAAAATTGTTCACCTATCTTTAGAAGGATAGCATCCATGCAAGCCATGGAGGTTCTGCAGCCAGCTAAAAATTGACAATCTACGGACAAGAACTAGCTTCGTAGCAGTTTGTAGCTTTCTCTAGTTGCATGTTATGTCCGCGATATTAGCAGAGAGATTCAAATACTGACTTCCGTATGAAAGAAGAAATGACGAAAGAAGCTGTGTTCGCTTATATCCTTGTTTACGGAAAATGTAAGCAAAGAGAAAAAAAGTAATTGAATGAAGTATCGTCGAAGGTGTTGACCTGCAGCGAAGGACCAGCGAAGAAGACGAAATGTCGATATTCGAACGCAAGTATTCCAACAATACGGTTCCTCTGGGAAGACTAAGATTCAGCTCCCAGCGTATTGTTCGAAATTTTATAGTAGAGATCGCATTTTCGACCGCGAAGGTAATTACGGGGTTGGTTAATTATATCAATAGCCCGTAATGGAGCGCTTCTACTGCACCCAAGTTGCTACTGCGTAAAGTAATTAAATATTTTCTGTCAAATAAAACCTTATTAGAATTCGATGTCTGTCTGTCACACCCGATTTATTCAGAAACGGCTAAACAATTGTCACCAAATTTGACGAGAACGTGTGGCCTGTGAATCCCTTTACATGTAACGGGTGGCATCATTTTGAATTTTGTTTAAGGGGGGGGGGGCACCAAATGAAACGGCTCAATGAGTACTTTTCCAAAGCGATGATAACTTTTATACCGGGTGGAAAATAGAGGAGTGGGGGCTCAAAATGTGTGCCCTAAAACGTGCAACAAATCTCATTCTCAGAACCTATCCAGCCGAAACACCTGAAAAAAATATGAAATCTAGATCTCAGATTCCGATACCTGATAAAATAAAGTTTATAATAATATGTAACCATATTTTAGAAATGTCCCCGAAAAACGCTCTTAAATTTATCCTAGAAGTACAAAATTTGGTATGCAATAATATAATGGATAATTTTGGGAACACAAACTGACAAAAATCCAGCCATTATTAACGAAGCTATAGGTCAAAATTTTGTATTTCACGTGAATTCATCCCACTCTAAGACGTGTATAACGTCATCATCATATAAAGTGAACTCATATTAACGGCAGAGGTTGGAAATACATATGTCATTGTCACATTATTGGAGTTTAAAAATGTCATATATCATGGAATTTGGAAAATTGGCGGTATATGCAAATCGAAAAACACACAAATGAGCACAAAACTTTTATACCCGATTTGTTTATTACTGTAGTGGCATTTTTTGAAAAAAAATAGGAAAAATGTTTTTGCGTCAAATAATAAATAAATTGTCGCAATACTCCACATTGCTTTTAAGGGGAGCCGGAACGGTCTGTTTGTCGAATAGTCTGACAAATGTTAGTAGTTCACAATTTAAGGTCCTCATGATGTAGAAATAGATCATGTCTGGTAATTTTTATTGGTCTATTGGGTAATATATTAATTGTCTAGTGCGACTTTGTTTCGATTGAATAGAGTCCACAACTGGTTTCCCTTTGGCGAGATGAGTGATTTCTAGTGGGAATGTTTTGTGCTATAATCTCTAGCACCAAAGAATTGTTGATCTTAGTTGCCGAAAAAATGCTCGATGGGCCCTCGTAGTCATCTTAAATTTTAATATACAATATACTGCGGATATTGTTATTTCATCGATCTGTTCTATCAGCCTAATGGATCTTGGTTGAAGATTGTCTTCGCTTCAATATCGTAAAAATAATACGAACGTTGACGTTGTATTTTTGGGTTAGATGGGTCTCCGAAATGAATAGCACATAAATTTTATTTTCAAGGAGGAAGTCCCAAATCTTCAGTTTCCTCGACCGGATACCGATCGCATTCCAATTTTCCAATATTTTTTAGCCCAATTTTTTCCTGAGAAGAATTTGCAATATTTGCAATTTGTTGTGTATCACCTCTTGAAACACGTTTTGTATTAATGACGTGATCTGGGTCATTGTCAATTTTGGGAAGCAATTTTTGCTGATTTTCTTTTGTGAAAAGGGTCTGACAATATCGATCAGTTTGTTATTTGGAATTGTGGTTGGTATCTGTGCGGGGGGAATGCCTTCAGTTATTGTATATTGCAGGTAGGCTGGCGGTATATTAGGCAGACTCGACTGTCAGTAATAGCAAACAGTTTTTTATTTGAAAAAGTTGCGGTGCTATGTTAATATTCACAGAAAATAAAGTCTCCAAGTAATTTGCAGTAAGCCTTTATGAAACTATATTTCTATATTTTTTTTCATCGGATTTTTACAAACTTTCCTCAACTCATTTCTCTAAACGGTCGACCAGTGCGAGGTATTTCTTTGACATAAAAATTTCTTGAATCAATGCCGATCTTGTAGAGTTGTTTTTCCGCAAACATCGTGTTTTGCTTTTGAGGAGTGAAATTTTAGTAGGAATTGAATTCCCTAATTTAATAGCTCCATTCTCCACCTTAATATTTTTCAATGATGCACATTATGATACATAGATTCAACATGAAACATTTTACAAAACTTAATTTTTCTAATGAGCAGTCTTTCATGGAACCAGTTTTGTTTAACATTTTAAACTGCTTCTGCTGCCAATGAAATGGGATATATCTACGCCTGGAATTTGGTGGTCATTTTGCTGGGAGGTCGAGCCAATTTCATAATCGAATTTCCCGAGAACAGTCCTGCGCCCGATCCGTCTTCAATGACCTACCCGTTGGTGAAGGTGGTTAACTCTGTAATCCGAAAAGGCTCGTACCATTTATAGTTCATACTTCCTTATTGGTGATGACGAAGGAGTCGTTTCAAAGAATTTGGAAATCATATGATCGGCGGGCATCAAAGCCACCTGATGTTTGCCAAGGAATTTCCAAATGGACGCATGAGTACAGTGTGATTCGCCGCCTTTCCATGCGCCAATGGTATCAAGCCTCAAGTCGTTAGCTGCTTTCCGTTTCACTTCCAAATGAATGGGGGTTAGATTAAGGATAGCTTCGAGCTCCGCAGTCAGCATATTAATCATTGATCCGGTAATAATTGGGCAACTGGGCCTCAGCAACTTCCTGTTGTTAAAGTTGTAAAGTTCAATCTACATACATTAAAATGGAGTTTATTATGGATCTATACATCCAATGAATTCGTTTTGGTAAAGGTCCCCAGCTCTTACCTATCGCAATCCTGCACGATTTCTGGTTATGCTCCTGGATATGGTGCTTTCACATTAGCTTGGAGTCAAAATGAACTCCTAAAAACATAACTGTTTGTATCAGCTGAATTCCCGCCCGTCCTAAGGTGGGTAGCGTGTAACTGCCCCACTTGACGTGGCTAGTGTACGTAACTACTCCCATCTTCTTACAGGTCACCGTGAGCCCATTACGTAGGCACTAATTGTGAATTATATGCAGTGCTAAGGTCGAGCGATCACATACTGTGTTTGTAAACTTTCCCATAATTATTACGACTAGATCGTCCGCAAATGATTGTGTGAGGACAATTGTGTCCTCCAAGAGCCATAGCTAGGTGTGCATAGCTAGGAGCCATAACAGAGGAGGGAGAACCCCTCTCTGTGGGCAACCCCTGAGACATCCCACCTTAATAGATTTCTGTCCGACCAATTTATGGATCTTTCTCCACTCTAGCAAATGAAGGATCCAAGGAGCCAACTGATTAACAGCGGATCGATTCCATGCTGTCTTGCCGCGTTACAAATCATCGTGAATGAGGCATAATTGAAGGCATCTGCGATGTCCGTGAATGCGTCTAGGGCTGGTAGGCAATGTGGGCAGTGAAGTGGCTACCAAGAGATGTAGGCATCCCTTATGAACCGATCTATTAGTCGTTTCAGTCCTTTCAACAGAAAGGAAGTTAAACTTGTATCTATGGAATGAGTTAAATACTCGTCTCACTCATTCCGTTGACACTACTTTACATGCCAGAGTCTAATCTTTCGCTTGTGTTGTATGCACTTTTCGGCTCCGAGATGAGATTCCTGATGCTGCCTGAAAAGTATACTTGCCGTTTCTTCATCGCTTTCTGTGTACCTCCCACTTTGTAAATATAGATACCCCAGCTGCTGGCTACATCCTTTGACAAGGATCCGCTTCAGCTTTGCGGTTGCCTTAAGAGAGTTGGTCCCTTCGCAAAAACGTCTGGATAGCGATCGTATAGCCGGTCTTATGTTCTTCTTTCGAGCTTTTTGAGCCTTTTTATACCAATCCCAGCCGACGGTTGAATCAGCATTTAGAGCTCGGTTGTCGTTTTCCTCTGTTTCGCCAAATTTGAATTCCACCATGGTATTTTTCCCTTCTTTGGCGTCTTGAGTGGGCAGCTCTCTTCGAAAGCTTCTATGGTGCTAGTTGTGATCATCTGGATTGTTTTATCAATTCCAACAATGGATTTGTTGCGTCTCCCAGGGATCATGACTTGCGCGCTAAGTTCTGTTTTTGTTTGTCGCCCAATCTGTCTTACGCGGGTTACGAAATGGAGTAGGTGGAGGGTAGTCCATGCCCATTACGAAATCAATGCACCTGTGATCCGAGAGTGTGATATCATTTGATACTCTCCACTCTCCGACAAGAGTTGCAGTTTCAGAGGATGCCACCGTGATGTCGTTGACCTTTTGCCTAACCACATTGAAAAAAGTGGGTTCATTACTCAAATTGACTATCTGCATTTCGGTTCCTAGCAGATACTCCAGTAATGCCGATCCTCTCGAGTTGATGTTGGAACTACCCCAACATATACGCCGGACGTCGCCAAGCTGACACCTGTAATGTGACAATCCGAAGCCCGTAGTAAAGGCTTATAGCCTTTTGTTCCCGAACCTTCTTAATATCCGGTTCAGGAGGAAAGCTCCGCACCTATCGGCTATTTCTCTTGCTTTGCTGCCAAACAGCAACGGGATCGTTTTGATGTTATACTGGACACCAAGTTTTTCCAGGACCTCAGCACTATTACGCTCTTCTTCTGGAAGCCAGAAAATACCCTTTTCAAACGACGGCAATTCGGAAATCCTCTTCAGGGTCAGTCGCGCCACCTCGCTAAGATAGTTGAAGGATGAGCAATACTGTCTCAGCCACTCGTTCGTATTTTCGTCGGCATAGTTTATCCGTAACATATTACGGTATACACCTACCGATTCAGCTAGATTTTCCTCCTAACCTTGGCTGCAAATGAAGACTCGGCTGTTACTGGCCGAAATCTCCTTGCAGCCACTTGAGCCGAAGAGCCGCAGATGCCTCCGACGATCCTTTCCCTTCAACATTGACCCAACCCCCGGGTTATTCGGGTGTTTTGCTCGAAGGCCGATTGCCCAGCGAGTGTTTGTTGCCCGAAAATAGATGCTTACCTGTAGGTAGTGCTTTAGCCTTAGCAGGTGGTGGCGAACAAAGCCCGGGGTCAGGGTGCTGAAAGAAGTGGACTGCATCGGCTTCATCAATCAATCAATATTGATAGAGTCCCCTTTTTGCCGAGACAAGGCTAACGGGGGGTCGTCTGGTACCCAAAGTTCACTGTTCACGGCCATATCTCAATCCTATGTGCCCTCGGCACGGTAGTTACCCCTTGATTTGGAGTTTTGTTTACCGTTCAGGTTCAAGTGTCACTTCTGGTTTCGTGAATGATCCTCCTTACTGAGCACCCTCATCACGATAAAGTAGATAATCGCCGAGGGAGAAACGGCTAATTATCCAAAAATATTTTTGGCCATATGTTTGGAAAATGATATTATTTTGTTTGTCGCATTTTGGTCCTTAAATTTGAAATTTGGGATTTAGTATGTGTTGACCGACTATAAAAGACAATGAACGGCGTCTTGCGGTAATGGAGACGAATATGTTTCCTTGAACTAGTGGCGTGACACGTTTTGATCACATTCGAAATGAGGATATTCGCGATCGATATGGAGTTGCACCGATCGTGGAAGAACTACGAGAGAGGCATCTTCGATGGTGTGGTCACGTAATTCGAATTAACGAGAATCCACTCGTCAAGATTGGTCTGAACATCGAAGTCGATGGTAAAAGACCAAAAGGCCAGCCAAAACAAAGGTGGCTTGATAGGCTCGATGGGGACTTAAAAGTCTCGCAGTTGCATCCAGATCATGATAGCCAAATGGCGAAACCGATCACGACGAGCCCACCCCGCTTGTGAACGGGGTCAAAGGCTGAAGAAAAAGAAGTATGTTTAGGGACGAAAATGGTGACGATCATGTGCAAATGGAAGGGATGTACTACACTCAAGAACAAAATGAATATATGAAGTAGTTTTTGGAGCGAGCTGACAAAGCCTAAGAATAATAATTACAAAATTAGGATTCATCAGTTTTGAAACTACTGTTTTCATTATTTTGTATGTATGGATGTACATATACACATGCATATGTAAATATTTCTCGTATCTAATAATGATAAGCCTACATCAGTGAAGTAAGCACGAAACAACACGCAGGTCTACATTTTTGGACGTCCTCTATGGAAGTTTAACTTTATAAATACCTATTTCTTTCCATCACATCCCCCATGCAGATCGGTACTTTCCACTGTCTTCACCTATTAAAGATATAGAGCGGATACTCGACGACAAAATGTTCAGATAGTTTTTTTTTAGTTGTCGTATAGCAACTGAAGGCGCACATGGTTCATATGTGAAGTAGTCATTTCAAGCCAACGACGAAACACTTCGTTTTCAAATACAAATTGGCTATAAAAATATCTCCGACTGACAGCGCAGATTTTACCGGCAAGTCTTGCAGTTTTTAGAGCTTCTAAACTTGGCGCTTACATTGCGTTTGAAGTAACGTAACCAGTAAAATACTACTTTCCGTTTATGTACTCGTAAATGTTACTCGACCGATAAGTGCTGCACGCGAGTATCAACCCAGAAAACAAGTTTCGATTTCTACTAAAATTGGAGCATATCTACACATTTCCATAAAAGTCAATTTTTTTCTATATTTTCCTTGATTTTCCAAACTGCTCCTGGAAGCTCCTTACAGTCGGAATTGAAAATTTGTCATCAGCATAGGGGAATTCAAATGAAGCTTTGTGGGGGAATAAAAGAATCTATGAGATATGCAAATTTGCTTAGAAAATTATGCGAAATTTCTGGGTCGTCCTTTATGAAATGTGAACTATCAGCAGAAAGCTTCGTAATAAAGATATGTAATGTTATTCTTGCAGTCCAAATTCCTTCCATGGCTGCTGATTTTTACGGACCGGAAAACATATATCTTGCTCAGTCCGAATCACAATGCGGAAAAATAAAAGTAACCATTGTATCGCCATTCAGTTGTTAGACAAAATGTCACCACCATTTACTTACTGTACACTCCCTTTGCGCAATGCGGATACATTAGCCCCAAAACATTGTTTGTGTTCGCGACCTGTTCAACGAGTGACCATGAACAATAAACTTCATTTCTTCGATGGCTGCTCTAAATCATCTCGCATGCAAGGTTTTATGCTGTTGCAGCAACAAATATCTATCCTAAACCGTAAGGTGATCCGTGAACCTGAACCAAATACCTAGAATGGAATGTGCACCATTGTGGAATCCAGTATTGTTCTTTAGGAGAGCTCCAGTCTTACCGG
Source organism: Hermetia illucens (assembly GCF_905115235.1). Lineage (NCBI taxonomy): Eukaryota > Metazoa > Arthropoda > Insecta > Diptera > Stratiomyidae > Hermetia > Hermetia illucens. The sequence continues at coordinate 128,081,900 of NC_051850.1, read as the reverse complement.
CTACCAACACCAGCTTTGAACGGGTAGTTTCCGATAGATTGTATTATGTTTCTATGGCAAGATTATGATGTGGAACTGATTCAGCACAATATGCCGCTGCATGGTAAGAGAGATCTGGGAAAACCGGGAAAGCAATACCAATGGACAGAGCAGATTTTCATTCACAGTGCCCAACTGCAGTTCTCGAGATGCTGTTTTGAAATGAAAGAACTTATTTTCTATCCAACCAAACTTATCGATTAATTATTTGAAAATATTCAATGAAACACATGAAGCTAATAATCAGATAGATGGGAAACTGAAAGGTTTGACGCAACGCTATCTTTCATTGCAAGCGAAACAGGAATAAAAGTTAGTTTGACACGCATTACTATGGAAATAAGATGGCAAAATATTTCAGTTGGACGGAATTTATTTCCCAATCTGTTCCCATGGTGGTTAGTAGATCTGCTATTTGCTTCAAACTTCCCCTACAGAAAGTGCAGGGAAATCCATCGGTGCTACATACTATGCCTGCCATATACAATTTCAGCGGGTAGTGAATTTCAACACCACTCCATCATCAACGTCGCGGTCGTTGCAGTTTAAGTGAAAAATCAACAAAAGTCAAGGCATTCGCAGACATCGGATACGGTCGCCGGGTATTCTTTTCATGAATACTACAAAAAATTCACATTGCGGTATTTCGACGTCAATAAACTTGAAGAAAGGCACAGAAGCGAGTTTTAACAAGTATCACTTCACTGTCTTATATTTTGTATTACTTACAGAAGTGATAACCTGTTGAACTCTGCAAAATAACAAAACCGTCACAAATAATTTAACTTCAGTTTCAAATCCAATTAGAACATTGTCCTAAAACGGTAGAATAATTTTGGAACACCGACACATTGACTCATTTGTGTGATAACTGAGTTTCGCGTTTTTTGGTACCAAAATTTTATACTAGCATGTGGCAAATGGCATCAATTTCACGGTTGTTTATTCAAAAACGAGGAAGTTCAATGAATGGTCGAGATAACTTAAAAGATTTTTGCTGATCTTTTTGGCATCATCATTCTGGGTTGTATCTCAGACAAGATTAGTGAGGAATTTTTCAAGAAATTAAAAGCAATCAGTGAATTTGGAAATGACTGCTTGCTGTAAATGGTGCTGACTAAGCACCTGTAGTGCGCTCACTTCTGAAGATTTATCTTTCGTTTTTTCATTTATTTATTTCTTAAATCGATTCCTTGACCTTGGATAGCATTGAAAGCCAATTAAAAACTTGCTATGCTTCCAAACGCTCCAAACATAAGATTGGAATTTCAGAGGAAGGTAACGCATTGAAGAAGTTTATTTCTTTGTAAAAAATGTTTAGATTAACTCGCTGTGTAATGTTTTTCAACTCCAAACTAAAAAGTAGCATCTGCCAGAGTCAACAATTTATGTGCGCAGTTTTCTTGGTTGAGGTTACATTGGGGTTCGGGACCGTTTTTCAACGTCTATACAAAAAATCATGTTCCACGAAATGTTGAATTTTGAAATCATTAACAAAAATTTGCATGTGGGAGTGTACAGGTAATGGGCAATCTCGGCCCAATAAATTTGGAATCGCTTTCTGTTGCGAGTTTGTTTAGAAAAGGATATGATTTTTTTCAGTATGAGTTCCGAATAGAGCAGTTGAAAGATATAATGCAGACACAGTTAAATAACACAAGGTGACACATCATTTTTTACATAATTTTGAATTTTTCAAGATAAAATCAACGATTAAAAACGAATTATTTTTGATTATACCTGTTGCATTTTTCACTAAAATTCTGACTTCACCGAAGACCTAAGGGAGTAAGGGAGTGCACTATCCTTCCCAAGGTACTCCAACTCGGCTCAACCCACAAAGTTTTCGCCTGAAATCTGCACTACATAAGTGGCTTCTGTCCCCAGGAACGTTACTCACCTTGCTAATTTCACAGTTCAGTGCTTTTTCCAACGTTGACTTTTAATACCAAAAGTACTAAATTTAGTACCAATATGCATGGGTGGGCAGATTCACTTCTATGTTATATGTATTGTGGGTAGCAAAGTTTCATAGTCGCCCGGCCAAAAGAAAACCGTACATCTCCGAAAAGACCCTGCCTCTTAAAGACGGTGTTATCAAAATTTTCGAATTTCATTTTGTTGAGAATGCTGGGAATCCTGAGTCAGCTATCAGACGGACCCGACCAATGTTAGTTGGGAAGCAACTTACTTCCTCTCTTGTGGTCCACGGACTCCTTTTTTCGGTAAAATACCCAGGTTCAAAAAGAAAAAATCTTGACTCTTCCCTGGACGAAGCCGTCAGTGAAGATTTTTTTCTTTTTGAATTTCAGATATTCGGCAAAATGGAAATCTGGATTTTGTAGGTAAGCCAATACGGAGCTTAAGACTTACGACATACAATCCTCATGCATGGTGGCGGGAATTAGTTGGAGATTTAAAGCGACGAGAATGAATAGATTGATAGTTATTGACTAGAAAATAAATAAGAAGTGTACTCTAATGTGTTGTGTCGACTGTTTGTCTTCCAGTAGGATAACAACCCCAAGTACACTTTCTTCTCGGCACGAGAATGGTTATTGTATAATATCCCTCGCCGACCCTATACGCTTCCCCAATCGGTAAAGTTTAACCTGGTTGAATATCTCCATCTAATTCCAGGTTCATAAGCGACACATCTTGTGTAAAACAAAACCTTATTTAATTTGGTTGATTGCTTTTTAATTGTCATTGTATCGTCTCATACTTAAACCTAGATAAGCTCTATAAAAACACTATTTAGTAACTTTTTGCCACATTTTTTAGTACCATAATTTTCCCGCTTCCGACAACACAGGCTACTTCGTTAGATCGATGATTAAAAAAGACGTCGAGGCCACTCTAGTGGCAGTTTCGAGTTGTTTTTTTTTATGGATGGAAATAGAGATCTTAAAGAAGCGCCCCAAACCTCCTTCTCCGCCCATACCCTACCGTGAAATAATACTTCGTGGGGAAGGCTCTGTTCTACACCAGCATGATTATATCACGAGCCCCCCCTTTTCGGGTCGCGACGGTTCTTAGAGCCTTTCATTTACTGCGATTATCGTTGCGTTTGGCGCGCTCCAATTTTTTTCGGACCTCAGCATCTCCTTTACGAGATTATAGAGCTCAGTGATTAAGTTGAAAGCGTTATTCAAACAAGCTCCCGGTTCCCCCCGTTGAATCGCTTTAACCACTATATCCCAAATAGAACTGTGTTAAGTGGTAATCCCATTCTCCGTGTTTTCGTTCAACCCATCTTTCAAAACACGAGATTAGTGTATGGATCCAGCCGCCAGTTTCAGAATGGTTCCACTGTTGTTACCACCTCATGTACAGCTCTTTCCTAGTGGGCTTGCTTCCCTAATAAAGACAGTGCTGCTCATCCGCTAGAAGATGCAAGGGAATCATTCCCGCGAGGACAGACAATCTTTCGCCGCGATTGGCCGGTATCCCGTCCTTATCCTCTTCCGGTCCATCGCGTTGTGCAACGCGTCGAGGCAGGAGCCGCGTCCAGTAGGTTGGATTTTACCACACCTGCTATAACAAGCCGGCCGTTATTAGGCATCAGCCTTGCTTCCATTCAAGTGCCCTTTGAAGCTCAACTTGGCATCGTTCATTGCACCCGGATATCTAATGATAGCTCAGTGGTATTCCTCACATTTTGCGTTACTACCGCGCAGCGTTTACCAATGGTCAACACCTCCCGAGCCATATCTACATATGAGCGTCGCCACTGCATCAACCGTAGAACGGGCTCGCCAAAAATAACATCACCGCTCCGATCGGTCACCCGCTAGTTCGACGAACAGAAGCAGCCTGCTATTATCACCGCCTCCTAGCTCAACGAACGGAAGCAGCCTGGTGTACATCACCCCCTCCAATACCTTGACCATAGTGTCTAAAAGACAGATCAGGCGAAATGAGCAGGGTGCATCAAGTAGTTTTTGGAGCTTTGCTAGCAGAACCAACCTCTACCTTTTTCAGTGATGCACGATTCAATTTTTGTTTGGAACTTTTGTTTGGAATCTCATCCAATCCTAGAGCCAATTCGTCCTTGTCCTCCATTGTAGTTCCTTCTCGGTCAACCCGGGGATCGACACGTGGTGTTGAATCGTAGTGAAAAAATTGTAATTATTTTGAATAGGAGTCGCGGGAATGTCACTTAGACGATTTTTGCCCACGAATGTTGTACATTACAACCTTGTAGGCTGCGCCCCAAGGGTTCGTATTTGCGTATTTGCCATTCCGCCTGTAGCCACTCCGCTTACTTTTCGGTATGACCTTCTCTCGAGCTCCGGCTTCTTTTATGTTGTTTGAAAAAGTTTACTTGCTCACAGAGACGATGGCCTCAATAGCGAGATTTCTTGGTTCCACAAGTAGTTTGGTGTACTATTGTGGTGGCAACGTCGCCGGGATTTTGTCTCAATTCCCCCGCCGGTATGAAACATTTGATTTTTCCAGCGGCATTAGCTTCGGGTAGTGACCTGCTTAAGCCGCCAGAAATATACCCTCCTCGACTGGCCAGCTATCCTGTTTTTCTCCTGTTGCTCATTGGACTGCCGCTTTCCCCGTTTCTAATGTGAAGAAAAATGGCCTGGTTGTCACTGTGGATGTAGTGTTCACTCACTCACCAGACCGTATCGCGAGGTGCTGAGGTAAGAGTAAGACGATTGAAGCCAACCTTCTACCTCGGAAGGTGGATATGGCTAATAAAACATTCAGCTCCGGAAAGATTTCAGGTGGGTACAAATCTAACGTTGGCTAATAAAATATTCAGCTCTGCGAAAGTTTCAGGTAGGATTTGGCCCGTAGTGTTTGTCACTCAGCTTCCCCACTCGAACGCCCGTTCGTTTAAACCGCCGGCAGTAATTTGAATCTTGTGATCTCTACCGTCTGACATCGAACTCTCTAGTATCTCTTCATATTGCACAATTGTTCAAATACCGGGGGTAATAGCTGTAGGTATTCTCGCCGGTGTCTCCTGCCCTTACAAAGCCGGGAATCGCATTGTTTCTTGTATGATTTGCTTTCCACATTCCCATATTGCCACCCCTATGTACACCCAAGTTACCCACTTTCGTTCTCACACATCTGCGTTCTTGTCCAACTTGGTTCACTACACAGATCTATAAAAAACATTCGTCTGAAATGTGCACTACATATTTAGTTTCTTCCTTCTAGGAATGTCACTCGCCTTCCTTATTTCCAAGTTCAGCACTTTTTCGCAAAATGGGTGATAGAAAAAGGAGTCGAGGCTGCTCTAGCACGCGTAAATTACAAACATGGCTTTCAATAAAAGTCTGGAATAATGCTGTTTCTCACATCTTGGAAAAGAGGGTCTTGAGGGACTTTGAAAAGAGGGACACACCTTCGAAAAGAAGGACTTATTATGACCCTGCTGTAGATGTAAACTGCTCTCTATTGCACTTTAAACTTCACTTCTGAAATTTTTGAGATATGTCAATGACTAGTTGATCGTTCGCTTCGACCACCTCATAGGCTAAACCAACGAAAATGTGAAATAAACTGCCTCCAATCCGCTCGTCTTGTATTTTTTAAAGCAGTTGATTGCATTATACATCGATTTTCCTAAGGCCATTGATTCTGTCGACCAAAACATAACAATAATATATACTGTTGCTATTTATCGCTCGTCAGCCACTCCTACGCGTCATCGTATTCAGTTCTGCTGAAGTGCGCTTCCAGGATATCCCAAGAAGCTTCCACTGCTTTGCCACTATTTTGCGTTATGTATTTCTTGGGCGAATTAGTCTTCGACCACTCTGGGGTAGTGGATTCCCTTGTGTGGTATAGCCAGGCCTGGTTTTTTCGTCATAGTGATGCATCCGCGACCATTTCCGTCTTGTCCAAACATGTCCACAGTTATCTAACCCGTACACAAAATCCTTCACTTGTTATTTTCTTAAGTAAAAAAAAGTATTAGTAAAAATGCATTTAAAGTTTTTTTCTGTATACAGGTCAACACAGCCCATGCTCTTTCATTTGCTGTAACTCGGTGAATAGTTCGAATTTCGATCTAAAACTCCTGCAGTATCCTCCCGACACATTCTGCATTTAAAATATTTGCAAAAAAATTGATTTGACTTAGGAAAACGCGCTTAAATTATGTGCCTTAAAGTTATCCTTCAATCTTCAGATTTCATGGTTCATACGCTTTTTTTGCAGATTTTGCCAGCGGTACACGTACCCGCATTTATCTCTTTTGGTTCTTGTAGGTCGCTCCTCTTCTTATCAAATTCATGCCGCTCCATCCCTTTTTGCACCTAGATTCGTGGTTTTCTATTCAGTCGCCTGACAATTTTGTGTGTATTTGGCTTCATAACGGTTCACCCTAATAAAAGCTAGCTTGCCCTCTGGCGTAAGGTATTCCAGAAACACTCCCTGTTGAAATTGACGGAAAACTTCTTGACATCGATAAAAACCGTATATAGCTCAACGTCGCTCACTACCCCACAATGGTCCAAAATGGTTAATGTAGTCGGTACAGGAACACCCAGAACGGAAGCGGGCCTGTCGCTCAACTTTTCAATGTGTTCCTTAATACGTTTCACTTCCACCGGTTTTATCACATATTTTCGTGACAGCAAAAAATAAACCTCCTTCCTGGAGTCGCACTCAAAAGAGGGTTCCAGCTTTATTGCCTTAGGAATCGAGATGTGTCCGGATAGCTGAGTGGTTAGAGCATAAGGCTGTTATACGGAAGGTCGCGGTTCAAATCTCACTGATGGCAGTGGTATTTGTATCGTGATCTGCCGTTGGACACCAGTTGACTTAGCTCTGAATGAGTAACTGAGTCAAATCAGGGAAATAATCTCGGGGGAGCGCAATACTGACCACATTGCCTCCTACACCCTATCCTGTAGAGTACCGTTACGATCTTGAATGAATTGCTCTAACACACTTCAAGGCCCTGATGCAAATGGCGCCAACGATTATTATTATTAGTCGAGGATTTACGGATGAATGAAAGTAACAATTCTACAGGGAGTGCAGAAGTTGCTCCATAAGTGGTCTAACTTCATCGAATGTTATACGATTCAGAACCGTGGAGAAGTGTTCCTACCACCTCTTCAGTTGCTCATCATCGTGGACGAGGAGCCTGCAAGTTCCTTCCTGATGCGGTATACGGTAGTAAAAACTTTACTATGTTTGGCCGCTTCTGTAACGGCATACGCTATCCTGTACTTCTCATACATAGAGTGCTGCAAAAGAGAGTAAAGTATTTTATTTCGCTTAATCTAGAAGGTCCAGCTGAAAATTCTTGCTCGAATTGGAGGAAGCAAGTATTTTGAGAGCTGTCAATAAATTGGGATTGGGACCATATAAAACCAGAAGTTGAACATTTATAGAAACCCGCTTGAAAGAAGATGGTAAAATTATTCATGCACATTTTAGACCATTAATTCGAAAATTGCCACTAGCGTAGAGCAACTGAATGTCCGACCCATGTACCTAAGGTACTCAAAATGTGAGTTCCATCCGAGCTTTCCTATCTATGTAATATGCTAATAAAAATTGGTCTTGATTTAGTGTTATTTTTTGTAAAATAAATCCAATCCATCTTGTCTCCACAATTTACTTCTCTGTGCTTATGTAAAACTATCTCGCGTCAATGGTCCGTTTCAATTTCAAATACATTTGACCTTCCGTGAAAAATTGATAATAATCCGATATTTTGCGAAAGCGACAACCATACAAACAATTTTTGCAATTTTTAGTTAATCAAATGTTTTCTATCGATCAAACAACCATGACCGTGGGCAACGAGCAAATAACAAACGATTTGGATTCAGTTGTATGATGGAGATACATGTATCTGCTGTTTGTAATTTGGTCTAACACGGTTTTAGTTGCGAAAGATAATACAAAGCCTATTGCAAAACTTAATCAGGCTACAAAACAGGATGCAGTGAACAATGTCTTTCATAAATGTTATTGGTTTTCCAAAATCAATTTTCAAAAATTTGAAATTATAAGTCAGAGGAAATAATAAGAAATCTGATGGCATTTACCTGTGTGTCTGGTTATTGATGTCAATCCACGTTTTTTCAAATTATTGACATGGCTTAAAAAAGTATGAAATACCTTTATTACATGACATTTTATACCTTCAATTGGTGAGTTATTCTTTTGTGGGCTACATTACTTAAAAGCAGCCAAAAATGCTCTTATTATTTGCAGATTTTTAAAGCGACTCTCGTAGTAACCGGCCTTCACCGGCCAAAGATTAACTTCTCTGGAGCGTGAAATATGTTGAAATTGTATCTCATGAAATGCAGCATTTTACACAAGCGAGTGATACGTACATTCACAAGTGATGAATTGTTCCTCCACCAAAATACTTTATCCTTCGAAAAGATCAGTAATGGCTTCACAGTGCATTCTACGAACATTGTATTTGCAAATTTATATGAACGTGACTATTAATCAACCAGATTAACGACTTATTTTAAATAAATTATGTTTCTGTTACTGTCCGTATTGCAGATACACTTTTATGGCCATTAACAACAACGTGTTGTTATGAATCACAATGGTTCCGCTCCACTTTTCATGGAACTTAAATCTAAGAAGTGGTTAGTGTTATTCGTGTCCTATTGAATATGGGAAAAACACCTCTTTTTCCGCTGATAACGAATGCACTGCCTAATGAGCGGAAAACATTCTAAAGTCCTCCATCTAGTGCCTCCAAATACGATTCCAGACCGGAGCCATTATCTAACACCTTCTCTTGATGATAATCCGGATATACGGCTTCTAATTAAGCTCTTCCAGATATGGTAGCGCTAATTGTTTTTATCTTCACCAAAAAGCTGCTACCGTTACCGCACTCATTTGGTGTAATAGAAAGGCGAGCCGATTCATTGGATGTTATTAATGAAGGCGTCTGGAAACGGAGGAATGATACTAGAATGGAGAAAACTCATGGGAAAAATTCAGTAGGTAAAACTCCAGTCTAGTGAACTCTTGACGTCAAGAAGGAGTTACGGCCTCGCATGGTAGACAATCATCAGTACAATACATTAAATGTTTTGTCTGTAGAAAGTTTTTAATTGATCTAGAGCTTCTTTGTTTTACTTAATTCTGTCGAGTGTATGTTTATCTGACTGTCACTATCACGAAGTAGTTGCGTTTAATGATTCCCAAATGTGAACAATTTATAGGAGAAATTTAGATGGAAGTGGAAATATCGGCTAAGAAACTGTAAAGAATATAACTGCGGAATAGTTCAAAATTATCGTTATGTGAACAAAAATTTGTTTTCCAATAGTATGCAGCAGAAAGATCTAATAACACGAATACCATCCATGTGCAGTACAATGCAAAAACTCTACGTTTTCTGGCTTCATACATTTTATGTTTATTGCATCAGCAACCACTCCATTCCGTAACCCTTCATGTATCTCGATTTTATGTAATCCATGAAGTCGTTCATTACTTTATAAGGCCGTTCCCGTGAGATGATGCAGATTTCTTTCCGAAAATGGAGCTAAATGAGAAATTGCTAGAACTTGGTTTAAGTTGTTTGAGAGTGACTGATATAATATTTTAGTTTCTCGGTCAGGGTGCAATAAATAATTTATTGACAGTATAATGGGTAAAATATACATGGTTGCTATAATATGGTGTCATCGCCTTCAGTTTTTTGTTATAGAGGAAGAATCAAATCCCTCGGCTACCCGTGAAGTTTATACCTATGTGTGAGCCTAATTTATTCGTGCATCTCTACTGGTTTCTTTATTCGGGAACTACATCATACTCAATTTCAGTTTTTCCAATGATCCAAGGAACTAAAAAACTAGGATCGACCTTGGTTTGATATTATTGTTATTTCTTCTTCTATTACATTACAGAAATTAGTCTTCATTCCTCTTCTTCGATGTCGCTACAGCCCAAATCGAACGTTGGCCTCCCGGACTGCGTCCTAAACATAGAAAATCTTATAATTGATCTGAAGTCTGCATCCACTGAGTCCTCCCAAAGTTTCCTAGGCCCCCCCCCCTGGTCGGCTACCATGAGCTGTGTCTTTCAGCACTCATTTCAGAATCCTTCCCTCGTGCATTCGTTCGATGTGGCCAGTCCATTGCAATTTCTGGATTTTGAGTACTGTCGATACTTGGGTAGGTTGTCAAATAGTTCGTACAATTCATGTTTTCTTTGAAATTTGCAAGCATAGTGTTCCGACGTTGATATACCTTGGGATAGACAGGTCCGACAATTCTTTATCGAGCTTAAGTCCAGAGACACCCTGCACGAAGGCAGGGTGGACTAGAGATTGTTGAAATATAACGCAAAGACCCTTTGTGTTACGTTAATGTACTGCCCAGATCGTGATGTATCTGCAATAAATTGTCTTGAATCAGGTCCTTCTTTAGGAATGCAGCTATGAATCACAACTGCTGGTGGATATTTAATCTTTTTACCCATATAAGGATCAGACAAATGTTCTCCCTTTCTTTTCTAAACCTAATTTGCCACCTCAGTCACCGCGTTTATGCGACATCTGTAACTACAGATGACCTATAAAAAATTAAAAAGAAGAAAAACTTAAAATCCGAAAAAAAGCAAAAAAAAAATATTTTTAACCAATTTATCTTTTTCCAATTGTTTGAGTTGTAATACTCTTGTAAGCGGATCCATAAAAATCGCTTCTGTTAACTTCGGATTTGTAGCCGGCCTCCGTCATTTCAACCCGTTTTCATATAGATGCCTGCGTAGTATATGATACACCGCAACGCCAGCGTCTCTCGCGTCATACTCTGGGAGGTTGCAGTTCGAGTCTCTTGAAATTTTCGCAGAATTAGGTCTTTCTTTTGAGTAGACTTCCGTTTTCGCTAGCAGTTTTTCGATTACTCTGAAAAACCTCTGGTTTCTCATGAGCACTACCTTTTCGCACGTTCTTTCAGCTACTGATGACGGTTTAAAACCTATCCTCATCTGTTTCACTGTAAATGCCACCCGTACTTCGTTTTCGTCAAGCTGGCGTTAAATGTTACAATTGTGTTGCTATTGAACTTTCGTTGTTCTCAGATCTTCTTAGCGTATCGTCTTAATTCGTGATACTTGCTTGTTGTAGAACTATATCCTTCAATTTGGAAAGCCTGCAACTCTCGACTATTGTCCTCGATCGATTTCTAAATCGCCGACCCGTTTCAATTCTTTCTGCTTCATTCATTTTTCCACGTAGCTGGTCCATTAGTTTCTTGATCAAAATGTTGGTGAAATAATAAATATGTATAAATAGTATACTCGTATGCCTGGTCCTTGGTTTCACATGGTCCACATCTGTACTTAGTTCAATCTTTCTGTATAAGTTTTATAAAGTGCGTCTCATAAGTATAATCTCACAATAAATTACTCGATAGCGAACGTTAAATTTGATCGGTTGATTATGTAGCGCGGCACACCCACCCTGTCAACACTGCTGTCAATGCACCGTCAAAGTTACGTGGTAGAGTGTGCGTCAGGAAATCGGTCGTATAGTTGGATTAATTCGCTGCAGTAATATCAAAGGTATTGCATTTTTATACAACGAATTGAAAAATGATTGGAATCAGAAACCAAAACCTACAGAAATGTTAGTAAAGTATTATATATATGATAATGACGTGATACACGTTTTAGAATGCACTAAATTCACATAAAAATTCTATAACTATGTTAACAATATTTGGATTTCCTTCCTGCTTTACACGGGAGGGGCATTTCAGAAAAACTAATTGCTATTATCAGAGCGACACATAATAATAATAATAATAATCGTTGGCGCAACAATCCATGTTGGATCAGGGCGTTGAAGTGTATTAGAGCACTTCATTCAAGGCCGTAACGGTACACTAGGAGGCAATGTGGTCAGCATTGCGCTCGCCCGAGATTATTACCGTGATTTGACTCAGGTACTCATTCACAGCTGAGTCGACTGGTATCCGATGTCAAATCACGATACAAATTCCACTGCCACCAGTGAGATTTGAACCGCGACCTTCCGTACGACAGCCTTGCACTCTAACCACTCAGCTATCCGGACACAAACTTAGCTAAAATATTGCCTTATATTACGCCTTACAACAATGCCAAATTTTGTATTTCTAGGATAAATTTAAGAGGGTTTATTTGTACAGATTCATACAAGTTCACATTTTATAATGATGACGTCCTGCACGTCTTAGTGTGCAATAAATTTACCTGAAATGGAAAATTTGGCCTTCTATGACTTTGTTGGATTTCATTCAAACTTTTCGAAAGTATGTCCTAGACTATCGCCCATACTGATGCCTATTTTGTACTTCTAAGATGGACTGAAGAAGTTTTCGGGTAAATTTCTAAAATATGGCAATATTCTATTAATTTTATTTGGGCTAATATCGGGAGGCGATATATTTTAAGACCTTGATTTTGTATAGATGCATCACTGATTTTTTTCAGATTTTTTTATTGGATAGGTTCTGAGAACGAGACCTATTTCATATTTTGAGCGTTCACTCCCCTACGTTCCACTCAGTATTAGAAAATAAGACTTCGTGAAATATTAATCGAGCCCTTTCATTTGATATCCCACATAACCATATTCTGTGAAAAAATTGCACTCCGCTTTCGCATGTATTGACCGCCCGATAAACTCAACACAAAATGGCGCTACTTGCTCTATGTAAAAGGATTCACAAACCACACCTTCTCACCATATTTCGTTACAATCGGTTCAGCCGAGAGACATTGAATCGATTTTAATTTATTTCACAAAAAAAGCCTTCAAAATGGAGAAGTCAACATTAAGCGTTAAGAGACCGTGTGAATGCCTATACTCTACAAAGGAGTGAACTTAACATAAAGTGGGGTTAATCCTTCATTTTGGCGTATCCATTTCTTTTTCAAAACTCGCCATAATTTTTTATACATAAACGTACTCGCATCTCATTTTTCGCTTTTTGGAGCTAGGGAAGAGTTTTAGCCTTTTTCAGAAATCTGACGCTAATTGTGAGGTCAATTTGATGAAATAATTATAATGAATAACAGACCTTTGTTCAAAAGGAATATTTCGAAGAAAACACAATAGCTGCTGACTTATTTCTTTTGGACTAATAAAATAATTAACTAAAGATGAAAAATGGGTATTGACTGTTCAAAAATTGCACTAATAAAATGCATGCCGTAGTTCAATCTAACAATATGTTAAAACACCTAACTTACATGCCAATAGTTTCTAACATTTTCTCTTTTTTTTTCAGGTAATTTCATTCAATTTTTATTTTATTTCCTACAAGTGGGTGAGTTTTTTTCTAAAATACTTCAAATTACGTAACAGCATACAGCCCGCGAATGCGCTTCGCATTTATGTTTTATCTTATTTTATCACTAAGCCTAGTTTTTAGAGGTTGCTTTTTTCTGCTCTTCCTGAAATCAACTAACATTCGTTTTTGCATTTGTTGGACTATAATATGCAATGAAATGAAAAGATTTTTGATTAGGGACAACCCTATTTTATTTATTTGCAAATATTGATACTTCGGGAGCCAATTACTCCCTTCCTCAGTGCTTACAATCTGTGTAGATCTGTGTAATCTGCACAGCGCTAAGGAAAGTAGCAACTGGATCCTAAAATATCGCTATCTGCAAATAAATACAATACAAAAGTTCAAGGCTACAAGCCACATATTATAATATGCAATTTCCTTATCGTTATAACGAAATTAAAGTAGGTAAGAGGATTTTGCGCATCGAAAACAGTAGATTATGATTTTTTATTAAAACTCGCTTATCAAATTAGCTTTCTGTTAAACTCGACAAACTATTAACATATGCAGACGATCTATAATATCATAGAATGATCGAAATTGAAGATTGAATAGAATGTTGTCGGTCTCATAATCTGAAATTACTCAAAGGAAAATCTGAATACCTATAAACCTTTGGTAATTTAAGTCGGAACGGTTCACTATATCATTTGCTTCATCCTCTCCTTCAAAACGATCTCAATTTCACAAGACTTAAATATAAGTATGCCCAGATTAATCAAGGAAAACCATCTGGAGTTATGGAGGATATCGAAACAATTCTCAAATTATTTAATTTCAGTCATCAATAGTAGCAAGTGGAAATGGGATGAAGTTTTTTTCCAGTTTATATACAGTATAGTGAAAAAGTCGTCCAAAAATTAGGAAAAATAAAGTTAAAACCAATAATTGTCACACTTTCTATATTAAATTGGTAAATGGTTTATTTTTTCAACCAACATAAGGTAAAATAGAAAGCAATATTTTATTTTGGTTCTTCATAAAAGTTAAGTCTTAAAAAACTTGGGTTTAGACCGATTCTTTTGGGTACTCGCTGCACTATCTCGTCCAAATCTTATTTCAAGGACAGCAGGTGCTTCCTTTAGGCTTTCTAGAGACCTGCTACTGGGCAAACGGGCATTTTTCTAGCTCCTCGGCCTTTTTTAGGGCTCTGATTTATTTGAGTTACTTTCTGCGTCTTTAGTGCACAAATGACTTGTTAATTTTCAAAATTTCTGCGATTTAGCGGCTTAATTCGCTATTTTGAGCTTCGACCAATATATCTTTGATAACTGGAATCTTTTGTACTCATTGCCACATGAATAGGGTTTGGCCACAAGACACCCAAATAGACACCACCGGATTTCACATTACAAATTTCTGAAATTTAGGTACCGTTATCACGATCATAAAGTCTAGGTGCAAAACTGGTCCAATAGACGCGTCTTTCTTAGAGAATTTAGAAAATCAATACTCATAGATTCTAAAATACATACATGTCTTTTAGAATACATTTATAAATACATGTCTGTATACTTCATTTTTAAGATTTTATTAAAATCGATTTGTTGTCCGGCTGTCTGTCATACGCACTTTTCTCAGAAATCATTACACCTATTGACATGAACGATGAACGTCCAGGCACGCAGTAAGTAACATCATTCTACGTTGAATTTAAAGGGAGTCCTCATACATGTAAAAGGCGGGTGTATTTTTTTCACCGAATATAGTCATGTAGAGTATCAAATGAAAACTAATACTTTACGGATCAGGTCTTAGTTTTGAAACCCGTTGTGGAACGGGGAGTTAGGGGGTCATGGAAGGAGCACTTAAAGCTAGGGGCCATTTTCAGAAACTACCCACCAAAAAAATCTGAAAGAAATCATGAATCATGCCTCTATATGGCATCCTTTCCCCGAAATAGCCCCCATACTGATGTCTACTCAAATAAAATTAATAATAGTCTATTAATATATTTTTAAAATGTACTGCGATTCCGCCTTAACTTCAACCTAGACCCACATTCATATAAGCTTTAATATGAAGCAGCATACTAGGAAGTTTGGAGAAAATCCTACTATTATTAACAAAGTTACATGATCTAAGTGTAATCTCACGGTGTTTCTAGCGATTAAATTATTTGAAATAATTAAGTCTTACCTTTCCTTTTCACTGGTAATACTTATTAATCTTGCAATTATCGATATTTTGGGAACCATTTGTTCCCTTCACCAGTGCTACAAGTCCCTACAAGACTTTTTCCTGTTCTCAGACCTCAAGAGAATCCTCGATGGAAAGAAATTTAGCGCCGATGAAGACGTAATCGCCGAAACTGAGAATCACTTTGAGGCTAAGGACAAATCGTACTATAAAATTTGTATCGAAAAATTGTATGACCGTTATTATCGTTGTATTGTTCTCGAATATAAAATCAAATTTTATAAAAAAATGTTTGTTCTAAGTTAACCTACGAATTTTGCAGCCCAACTATTATGTCTGCGCTTTTGATGCTGGCTGGTCTCTATCGTCAACGTGACTCACTTTCATTGTGATAGTGGCCAAAGTCGCAATTCACCTTATAATGTATGACATTTGGCTAAAAACCTAACTTTCCTGCATTAAAACAGGATTAATCTGGTTGATCATCATCAATCATCCGGGAATATCCACTGACGTCCTTTTATGTGTTGTACCTCAATATATTGGGTTGTTGGTTAACTATTAAACTTACTTACTATAAAAATTAAATTAAAAATAAAATTAATTTCTCTCCGATATATGAGTAGCTTTTAATCAGTTATGCGGTAGAAATCTTCTGCTCTCGTTTCAAGGAATTTGCTCAAAAACAGCGAGCGAATTGTCGGAAAGGGAATGGAAAAATACCGTATTGGAAAAGTAAGGTGAATGCGGCACACTTTCCAATTTAGCTCTTGAATAATGGTTTTGAGCAAGACAACAAATCCATTTTGCTTCAAAACGTCTGGGACTCAATCAGAGTTTCTCGTATCCCTCTCAGTGAAAATGGTCTATCATATGATAAGTTCGTTCAAAACTGCCTTGTCAACATCGGTCAGCTGACTGGAGCACGTTGTCATAGAAGTTACAATTTTTCTTTTTAAAGAACATATGTATCCCACCGTTAAGATATTACGAATAACCTATGACTACCTTTATCAAACACGAAAAGCAGGTTTTGAAAATTTTCATTTTGATCGACTTGACATTCCATTTTGAAAATTTTGTAGTAAAATTAAAAGAAAACCAAAGGGGAAAAAACAATAATAACGTCACCACAATATCAGAAACTTCTATGTCGAATCAGGCCCATAATACCAATGCTTTTTATTTTTAGGCGCTTTTTTTAATTCAGAGAAAAAAGCAGATGTTAATTTTCTCCAGATTTATCATTTAAATTGCTAAAAAATATTCTACTATCGTTCTATGGTAGTGACGTTGCAGTCTACCATATGTGGGTTGGTAATCTTATTGCCGATAAAAGTTACTCTCAACATTCTATTCCCACCACCGGGACCAAACAGTTCGATTTCTCTGAAAGGTTTAGGAAGTTAGCTTCCTATAGTTGCCCCTTCTAGCATAGCAGAATAAATTCTGGTCTGTATATGAGAAAACATTAGATCATTGCCTGGAACAGATGATTAAGTTGGATTAGAAATGATGAAAACTTGAAAATGTTAGGTAATATCGTGTGTCATCTCGCGAATTGTCTAATGAATGGAATGCATCTAAATAATAAAAGTGAAGCGCAACCTCATTGAAAATGACATGAAGTGGAATATAATAATAAACAAGAGTCATAAATATACATATTTCAAAACTCAAAGGTCAATTTTCATGAACCATATAAAGATATTTCACATATATGTGTGTGCATAAAATATAATGCATTCTAATCTGTTTCTTTGAATTCGAATCATTTTACAAAAAGTGTCAAAAAAGCACAGATCCGAAAAAAACATTGGTGTCAACTCTTATGCAACAATGGTAATTAAAACTTCTCCGAATATGTAGAAGCACAAGGTGACACTATTATAGCACAATTTTTGCATCTTTTTCTGCAAACCACCCACCTGCTGCAAACCCACTTCCATTTACTAGAAATAAACAAATTTTGAGTATTTTCCAAAATGCCAGAATATTTTTCTTTCTGGCGAAAAACAAACGCTTGCAAACAGGCATAATCATATCGTTTGGTTTGTTACGATATTCCTATAAACTGTTTTGCATTTCCGATATGGGAAGCCGTATGCGTATGTAATGCCAAATCTTCAAGCTGAATACGTTATTTTTTGTGAACGCAGCTGTAACCGAAGACAGCGGCATTGGGTTGCGTTCAACTTGATATATCGTTTATCGCTAATGACGGCGCTGAATCTTTTACTTTATGTCTAAGTTCATGGCAACGGAGAAACTTTCGCCGGTGGAATGCTTTTCGCATGCAGTAAAGCAGCTTAGGTTCGGGCCATCATTTTTAAATTTATTAGTTATACCATTGTCAGTTTTTTGCAACAAAACTCGGTCGTTGGTATAATAAGTTTCCTGATGGGGTCGCAGAGAAGATAATGATATCGGAACGAAAAGACATTTTGTTTGCCTTTGTTATGATAAGTCGCTTTGAATGGGATTTGCTCGTCGGCATATCTGATTCCGGTGTTTTTATTACGATAGGAGTCTTGAACAGGTTATAAGGTATGAGTAGTTTTGCAAAAGTACATTTTTACACCTTTGAGAAATAGTCGCAAAGCTTTTACATTTGAAGCACTTCCTCGAACAAAAATATTTGAAAGCGTCAAAACTTTGCAACATACAGTTACGTTAACTACTGGCTACTGTTTTCTTCCTAAGTATCTCTGTGGGTCAACTTTTTTATTAGGAGTCATACTGTGCTGAAGTTGAGCTCTCAAATGCATTTCTTTGGTACCTCGCAATCTTCAACATAGTCAATTCAATTAGGTTTTGAGCTAAACCACAGATAATCAGGTTTTTGCTTCAGTTTTCACTTTTGTAGATAAAATTTCGATTTTATCGTCGTTTTTATTACGCCTATTTTCTTTTATTATTCAAAAATATCATGCTACCTAACCGCATTCCATGCTTGAGCGTGTAACGAAATACGATGTACCAGCATTTGTACATAGTTCAATGTAAAACATAAAGTTAGATGCTAGTTTCAGCTACTTTGTTCACGATGAACTAAAATATGATGTCGTAAAGCATAAAAATCTGGGCAGCAATTGAGAGCACCACGTTCGGAAAAACTGGCATTTCAACCATCTCCAAGACTTTCTAACAATCGGTACTATGGCTATAAAGTACTCTATTATTTGGTTAGTTTCGGGTTAATGTAGCATACCAGTTGCGCCAATATATCACAACAAAGACCTTTCTATATAAATACTAGGCACCGAATTCGACCTCGACTGCAACCCAATTTTAAGATATTGTTCGAGTATATCAATTGGTAAATTATAACTTTAATGGATCGAAGTATTAAATGCGCATATAAAAATCGATATTCCACCGTACGGATGAAGCGTATTTACATGACAACATCTTACGGGCCATTAGATATCTGTACCTTCTCTGCACCGCGCAATTCAACATCTCAACAAAGTATCTAATCTGCACGGAATCAGTTATTAATTAAAATTTTGCAATAAGATTTTTCGGGAACTAAGGCGGCGAAATTTTCAATGTAAAAATTATAGAGAAAGCTGCATAGGACATTCATTCATCTGTAGCACCATTCATTTTTATCGATCGCAAATTAAGTGTTACTTTAGAATACTACAATAGAAATGCATTCCTAAATGGAAATTCACCATATCTCAGAGCAAAATTATAAACAGATGAGAATTTCTATCTACCAAAAGATGAGTTTGACTTTTTGAGACAATACAAGAGTCATTAAAATGATCGACGATAATCAATCAATAACAGAAACGAAAGGCCTCCTCTCATTCTTTCTCGATGCTTACTCTATGTTAGTCAATGTTGACCTAAATATGTATGAAACAGTAAAGAATAGCAAAGAACCATTACGTATCTACACTGACTGAGTAATGCTATACATACGAAGCGGGAGCCAAAAATGATACTATAAAAATGTTATTATCTTTTTTACAAAGTGATACGATGATGATACGATGCACTTGTCAAACGACTGTTTCAAACACCTCTGGAACCTTTGACACCGTCCCATTGCGAAGCTGTTTTGATCTCCTTCTTCCCTTTTAGATTTTTCTCCATTCTCGAAAACAGGAAAGTCGTACAGAATGAGGTCTGGCGAATACGGAGGGTAGATTACAATAGACGACTCATGAGAGACCATCTAGCGGTGTTGTTGAACCCGTGCATGTGTGGCATTATCATGATAAAGAAACCAGTTACCTGATTGCCAAAGTCTGGCCAAGAGAAATAAATTTCCCATGAATAATTCCGTGAATATTCCCACTTATTTGTCTTCCTTTTTTTGGGATGCGAGAATGCAAGTCCTGCACTAGCTTAGCGCTTGCTGCGCTCCTGGGTCATACCTCCGACACCAGCTCTGATCATACTTTGCTTTGATCAAAAACCACTTTGGATCTTTTCTTGCTAATTCTGGCACAAAGTGAATGTCTTGTTGATTGCCTTCTGGAATTTCGCACAGAATGAACATGGTCTTCAGCACTCCTCTCACCACATTTGAATCGTCCAAACAACTGGAATTCTTGTGTGCAGCTCATTGTTTCCTTCTTGAAAGCCTGCTGAAGAATTTAGTAATCTCTGTTGCCCATTTCTCAAGTAGGAAATCATACTTTTTATTCTGTAAATTTGGCATAACGACTTCTCAAGCGGAATAGACAACAGTAAGAGCGACATAACACTACGGCTCAACCTAGAAACTGGCTTTGTGTGGCCATTTGTTGCACGAAGGTCGTTGCTGATCCCATCTAGTGGCAGAGCTCTCCATTACGTCTACGAATGACAACGCGCTCTTAGTTCGGTTACTTTTGGGTCTTCCTTCCGCCAATAAAAAAAGTCAAGAAAAAAAAATTCCAAACAGGTATAACCTTCTAAGTAGCGAAGCAGCTTCACTCCTCGTGAATTACAGAGCATCTACAGAGTCTCTTAATTGGTATTGTTATTTTTCCCCCATTTTATTTTCAACTGTACTTCAATTTCAAATCATCATAGTCAATGTTGTGCAAGCGATAAGCTTACAGCAGCGAGATAAGTATACAGGCAAACGCAAACATCCATGACGAGCGGATTTCGAACCGTGATGCTCAACCAACTCAAGTAACGTGCCTTCAGGTTTATTGCTGTCGTAGGACTATTTTTGCTAAATAACAGTTCCCAACAAACGTTCCGAATTATTCCTTTTTTTTATTTGAACTCGAAAAATGCAAATGGTATTAGTCTCAGAACCTATCTAACCGAAAATTTTGAAAAATTCATAATTCGGGGGGATTCACCATCTAAACCTCGAAACTCATCTCATACTGATATCTAGTCAAAGAAAGTAAATAATGGCATATTACTATGTATATTCTAGAAATTTACTTAAAAACCTTCCTTAGGTTTACTCTAGGACCACAAAAAGAAGAAGAAGATAATTGCCAATTTCATACACACATTACATTGGATCATCAAATATTGAAACGACTCGACAGGTTGGGACAGGGGGGATAAAGTGGACTTTGTGAGATCACGAAGGTTAAGAGTTCTTTGCGAATTTTTGGTACTTAGTTCACCAGGCGAGATTTCTATTTGCACTTTATTTTTTTGCTTTTTTGCTTGTCCTAAAATAAATTTATTACATCATTATCAACAGCGCGCAATAGTCGGCATCCTGTCTGGGCCTGCTTTAGTAAGGAACTCCAGAACCCCGGTTTTGCGAAGAGGTCCGCCAATTCGTCTGGCGTCCTGGTCTATGCGGTTGCTCCATCTAAAGCAGGGTCTGCCACGTCTTTTTTTCTTCCATAGATATTGCCCGTATAGACTTTCTAGGCTGGATCATCCGCATCCATACGCCCACTGAAGCCTTTTGAGATGGATTTTATCCACAACTAGAAGGGCGTGATATCGCTCATAAATTTCATCCTTATAGAGGCGTGTCGTGTGTAGAAGACATACAATCCTCCATTAACGAATATTTCCGATCCTTGGAAAATTTCAACCCAGCATTAATATTTTTGTCTGACATGTCAAGCATCTTCCGCTTGACAACGCCGATTCAATTAAGCGGTATTTCTACCATCTACTGACTGTGGCTTTTATTAAGGAATTATACGTATGGCTGGTGTGAGTCATAAGTATAATTTCTTTTATCTTTTTAAACGACTTTCCAATAAACGGGCGTGCCCACCTTATTTTAGGATGGGACCACTGACATCTTTTTCCTGACCTGACCCACTCTACCGTTGATCTGCACACTCCGCAATTTTTGTTTCTAACTTGAGAAGACTATTGGCGTTCATTCCATCGCAACTCAAGTTTTTGATTTGCTTATTATACAAATTAAAAATGAAAGGAAAAGAGAACTAATTTACAGCACAAATTTTGCTTAAAAAGGTCACCCACTCAGTTGTTTTCCATTGTTTTTAATGTTTTGTGTAAAACAAAGCTTATTAAAATCGATTAACTGTCTGTCTGTCTGTCACACGCACTTTTCTTTAAAAGGACTAAATCGATCCAAACATTATTTGGTGGACAGATGGGAACTATGAAATGCAACGCAGACAGTGAGTGACATAAATTTAGGGGCAGTTTAAAGGTGGGCCCCCATACATGCAAAGGGGGGATTAAAAAAAATATTCACCGGATATAGTCGGGGATATAGTGTGGGGTATCAAATGAAAGGTCTCGATTAGTACTTTCCGAAACTGACATCAGTTTTGACGTGAATTGCAGAGACAAGACTCATTTTCGGAAACTACCCAATCCAAGAATCCGAAAAAAATCAAGGTGGTGCGCTTAGATGAAATCTAGGCCTCAAAATATGTCCCATTCCGATATCTGCTCAAATAAACTTACTAATAGTATATTACCAACTTTTAGACATTTACTTATTTACTTATTTAAATCGCTTTCTAAAAGATAGAAGGCAATGGAATTCTTAGCTTTGTGACACGAAGCTGTCATGCACATGTCGCTCCTCACATCTTCTTTTTCTTTACCCTTTGTCCCGTTCACAAGCGGTGTCGGTTCGTCGTGATCGGTTTCGCCATTTTATTTTATCAAATGGCTGATCTGAGTGTAATCGCAAGGCTTGTAAATCCCCATTCAGCGTATCAAGCCACGGCTGTTTTAGCCGCCCTTTTGGTCGCTTACCATAGACTTCGATGTTCAGACCAATATTGGTAAGTGAATTCTCGTTAGCGCGAATTACGTAACCATGCCATCGAAAACGTCTCACTGGCAGTTTTTCCACGGTCGGTGCGACCCCATATCGATCGCGGATATCCTCATTTCGTATCACGTCACTAGTCCACCGCAACATCTTCGTCTCCATTACCGCAAAACGCCATTCATTGTTCATTGGGCAGACGGACGACATTGAGGTAAATTTGAGATTTGAGACGTTTGTTGATACGTCAATCACAAAGGACACTAGTTGTGCAATGTCACTTCATCCAGGTTGTGTTAATGCGTGAAGCAATTTCATTAACTCTTCATTGGCTGATACCATTGACCCGGGATATTTAAATCGGTATAGTTGGTATTTTTCATGAATTTTTAGAAAAGTGTACCAAAACATTAAGAAAAAAAAATTTTTTTCAGTGGAACATTTAAATTAAAATTTGATCATGTTTAGTCAGAACTTCATTTTAATTCAGTTGTAACCTCCTGATTTTAACCTAAAGTTGGATATTTTAGATACTTTATTTCATTCAAAGTCTTCGTTTTTCCATGTCCTTAATTCTTATCCGCATTAACAGGAACAAATGGTTGTTTTGTTTTTGGGGTAGACTAGTTGAATGCATTTACGCACAAAGTGTTGGACTCCCGCAAAGCTAGCCTGGAATCATTTCTCACATTACTTCGGGCTAGCCCCGAGCTCACTCACCTTGTGGAACCTTCAAATCAGGGAATTCCTTCCATCATTGGGAGAGAGGAAAGGAGTAAGGGAACTATTAGGCCCCTCTCCCTTGCGCTTGTATATGGCTTTACGCTCCTTAGCAAGAAAAGTATCGGGCATCATTCTCACGATTATCATCATGGCCTGCTCAGAGATAGTGCGTTACGCAGACGCCAAGCAAAGCTCCCAACCTTTGTACTTGCGTGAGACGCTTACGGTATACCTCCCAACAGCGTCAGTCCATACCTCTGCGCCGTAGAACAGGACAAACTGTGTTGAACTCATCAGAAAATGTTGAAAGAAATGGTGCAAGTATCTTTTCGTAACGTACCACATTGCATTTCCAATTTTTTTCATATCTAATATTGTTCTAGGCGGAACGGTGGCTGTGAACCGCATGCAGTGAGTAGCATCGTTCTATATTGAGTTTAAGGGGGCGGTCCTCATATAAACAAATAAAGGGGCATCAGAATGTTTTCCCCGAATATGGCCTCGTGGAGTATCAGATGAAAGGCCCCCATTAGTACTTTCCAAAGCTAGTCTCGTTTTTAACATTCGATGCAAAAGGGTTGAGTGCGGAGACTGTCACGCGGGGCTGTTTTCAGAAACTACTAAACCGAAAAATCGGGAAAAAATCAATAAGCAGCCACTATACATTATCTAGTCCCAAAATACCCTCCACATCAATATCTGTTTAATTTTCTATATTTTTTCGAAATTGTCTGGGAACCTCCCTTAAAGTCATTCTAAAAGCAAATCCTCGTTTTTTACAGGTATATAAAACTGCTCCTTGTATTGTCTCGGTGACGCATAATTGATTCAAATTACCCAAGACTTGATATCTAAGTAAATTTGAATGCAGAAATAGGCCCATCTGCTAAACATAACCGTTTTAATTGAGTCTCATCCTTGTTATGTAAGAGCATGACATCTTCTCGTATTAGCTCCTCTTACTTATTGGGATAATAAGTTGAGTTTTGATGAGTCCGTCAGGCAAACAGAGGAAGGTTTGTCTACTTAGTTCAAACAATAGCTTAATCCACTTTTAGCACAATATCAGACGACTTTTACTGATTGGAAAGATTTTAAATATCTCTTATGCACTTGATTGAGTGTAGAATCTGTAATAAACAAAAATCATTTCTTATTTTTGGTTTTAACGAAGTGATTTCCTCATTAAGTCCTTATGCCTGGCATTACTATAAAACTTGGTATGGGATTGGACCAAATTTGACGTTTTAGCTTAGAAATCAGAGGTAATTAAACAATGAACTCTCCGTTTTCTAAAATGCGTCGATTAAAGAAAAAAATCCTTATAGCAGATTTTTGTTGATCACTGGGTGACCAGATGTAATTTCAAACAGAACAAGAAAGTGTTACTGCAATGTGAATTCGACCAGCAAATTATCAATAAATTACTGCACCTTGGCTACTTTTGTAACGAGTTTTGCGCGCTATTGTATTGCATAGTGCTCGTGCGTAGTCTGTCCAAATTAAATTTATATTAGTTCAAAGGACGTTGATTAATGCATTTCTATCCTGCCAAGATCGAAAAATACCATAAATGGTTTTCAGGAGCATGATGTGGGGGCAGAGGAATTTGTTATCGTGATTGGATGTCGGACACCAGTCGACTCAGCTGTGAATGAGTACCTGAGTCAAATCAGGGTAATAATCTCGGGCGAGCGCAATGCTGACCACATTGCCTCCCACAGTGTACTGTGGTGTACCGTTACGGTCTTGAATGAAGTGCTCTAACACACTTCAAGGCCTAGATCCAATATGGATTGTTGCGCCAACGATTATTATTATTATCTGGTTAGGAACGAGAGTTGCGAGTGGTGCAGATTTTTATTTTAGTGTCGTATGTTCTTGCTGTAAGTAATAATAAGATGTAGTCCTTTCCAATTCGAAAAAGCTTCATTTTGGATCTACTACCGTTTCAAAACAGGTTTCAGTCGAATCCATAAGCTCGCTGGGCTAGTTCCGCAATATTTCGAATAATAATTTATAAGATGTCGCTAATTTTCTTTTCATGCCTCAGAACGGGGATAGGATGAATATCCCTAAATTGACAGTCCTCCTTTTATTTCGTCTGTGACTGCCTTCCAGTTTTTATAATCTTGGTACTTTAGAAATGAAGAAGTCCCTAGAAATTTTGGAATAGTGTACTTCAAAATAATAATTTCAGGAGCAATTTTGCAAGGATTATATCTGATGCTATCACTTTTGGGTTCATCAGATATCAATCAAATATTCAATCATGGGTCTTAAAATACGTATGACAAATGCAACCTACGAAAAATGTTGCCTCTTATTTTTGAAATTCCATGAAAGAAAATATTTGAAATTAATTTGGTGCGTTAAGCTCTAAGGAATGCTACTAAGTGAACCTAATTCTTTCATCAATTCTTCAGGTGAAATCTAATCAGTCTCTTAGTACTATTTTATTTCTACGAATATTGATGGCAGCTGTATTTCTCCTCTTAATGAGTAAAATTACTGCTGTTAACTCTCTGATATCTGTTTCCATCAGGAGCTATTAAGGTCTGGAGAAGATTGAATATTATCTTTCAACCGTTAGTGGTCGTGTGCGGCATCCGAGTAGAGGCATTGATTACCACATTCCATTCATCCCAAAAGAAAACATAAAAAATTAAAAAAAGAATGAGATTATCTTTGTAAACCAAAATTTGTATGAACACATTGGAAAACGCGAAGGTAACCAAATGGTCAAACCCATTTTCTATATGAGGAAACTGAAATACAAATTCGAACTTGGAACAATGTGACGCAGTGGTATCGCTTCCTCTTTTGCAGGACTGTCTGCTTGTACGTCACCTTGTATATGAAAATTTATTTAGTGTCGATCCAAGTTATACTGATTTGATTTGGGCTAATTCAACACTGCGCTTTCGTTGATTTTAGCTGACAACAACCATCTGTGAAGAGTGAGTTCAATTTCTGCAATGCTCCTGTCAAAAACCATTTCTACATTAAACACTTTTATAGATCTGAATAATCCTATTAACGGAGCACTATCCGTGACATTTTTCGCACTTACAAACTTATTTCAATCAGTTCTAAATTTGAATTTAATGTTCTTTCTTGACTTCGCAGGTTAACGACTTACTTTCTCAGAACGATAATTTGATTTTGATCAAGAATACATTCTTAATGCCCAATTTATCTAATATTCACCTGCTGGAAACTGTAAAACAGCTCAGAAGCATAATGTATATATAATTGTGAATAAGAAAACAAGAGGAAGGTAGACGAACCCACAACAAAGCTATTGCTGACTAATGCGTCTAGCACAGAGGAAAGATTATTCATATGAATTGGATAATCAGATTTACAGGAGGGAAAAAAGACCAGAAATATAAAATCAGAAGCTTTTCTTATAAAAAGAATGGAAGGTAAAATATAGCTCATCTCGGTGGTAGTAGACGGCTAGGCTACAGGAAATGCCTTCTATTTTACTGTGAGTCATGGCGATTAAAACTGGCTGAAATACAAAGGCAACATGGGAGATTTGTTCACAAAATAATTGTAACAGTTCATTGTTGAATGCTAGGAAAAGAGCCATTGCGCCGATTCGTGCGATGCCACCACGGCGATGTTGTTTGCATGTTTAGTTCTGCTTCCATGCGTTGTAGATGCATACCTGTCCACAGTTTACTTCATCTCATCTGGAACGAAGTATCTAATGATACATTGAAACGCGAAATGGTTTTATTGTTTCGCAAAATATCAATGAAGAGTGAAAATTCACTGTTTGCAACAAATGTTTGAAACAGTGTTTTTTTGCTGATTTTTTGTCCAATTTAAGTGAATTGCAATGACTTGGCGTATTCATATGTGTACTTACGATTTCTTGTGGGACAAGAAAATCCATCAACGTGGGAAACGATTCTACAGTGGGGGCAACAACTTGTAATAAAAGGATGAAATGTCGCTTATATAATCAATGTTACGATTTATTGCATGACATTACGTATATTCATTCATGTGTAGGTTCATAGTCTTTTGGATGATAAATAATATCTTGTACGAAACAGACACTCATGCCGGAAAGGCAAAGGTTTTAGGAACTTATTGGTTGCGATTTTGCCATAAAATAAATAAAGGTATATCGCATATGATATTTTCCCTTTTTAACTTCAGAGAAATCACAAATAACCAAAAAGTTGCGCACACTGTCGAAAGTTATAAAATTTCTTTGTTTTTTTTGGAAAGAATTAAATGATTGGGGAGAAGGATTAGCTATTGGATTTTTGCTTATTCATAATGAAAGTGCTAAAATTAGTTGGAATCAGCGATAAATATTCAACAAATTGACTCGTCGGTAATAAACTACTACTGAGCCCCTATTCGAAATCCAACTCGTACTGAATGGGAAGATGATACAGGTTAAAATGCTTTGTGGGTCTTCAATGATATTAATTTTTATGTTTTTTGTAACAAATGCGTAGACTCCATTAAATTAGTTGTCTGTCTGCATCGTAACCTTGATCAACAAAAACTATGACATCTTGCCGGTAAGATGTGTGGTGTTAACCTGATGTTAAATTAGGGAATTAGTTTTTTCTCTAGTTGGTACAATAAATCCCGTACAAAAATGACAGTTACCGGTGTTTTCTATTAAAACAAAAAAATAAAATTGTAGGAAGCAATGTGGGCTTTAATGCAAACTTTGTAACTATATAAAATCTTTCCACCTGGCAACCATTCGTTTGTATTAGTTGTTTTTAAGGTATTGTTGAAAACCTTATTAAAATCGGTTTACTGTCTATCTGTCTGTCACACACATTTTTCTCAGAAAGTGTTGTACCGATTGATATCAAATTTGGTGGGAAGGTGGGAACTATGAACGCCCACGCATACAGTAATTAACATCGTTCTGTGTGAAACTTAAGGGGGGGGGGGGTCAATATATAGAAAAGAGAGATGTAAAATCTTTTTTCATCGAATATAGTGAAAAGGTAATACTTCCCGAATCATTTTTTTTTGTTTTGAATCAGATTGTGAATGGCCATTCTCAGAAACTGCTCACCGGAAAACTCATGACGATGCCTCTATATGACATCTAGGCTCCAAACTATCCTCCATGCTGATCTCTGCTAAAAAATATATAATATATTTTTAAAATTTACTGCGAACTTTCAAAATATATAATATATTTTTAAAATTGACTGCGAACTTTCTTTAAGTTTATCTTCATACACATTAATGTAGGCTTTAATATGGAACAGCCAGTTGAAAAGTTTGATGGAAATCCTACTATTATTAACAAAGTTACAATAGGTTAAAATTGTCTCTTTTGGGTCAAGTTGATATTCCCTAAGAGCTAAAATGTCAGTACCACATCGAATTGAATATCGGGTATGTTCGACGTATACATATACTACGAGCTATATATAAATGAAACCATCATGTACCCGAATATTATTACATAAAAGATCAACAAAACCTTTGATATCTGAAGCGCCGAGCTTTCGGTTTCCCGACTTGTTTAATTCATGGGATTTGTGTGTGAGTTCAGTAATCCTTTTCGAAACTATCCCACCATTGGTACTACCTCTTTTGACAGCTCTTTTCTAGGTGTTCTTCGAAAGTTCATATTTGTGTTCCTTCTTTCAAAAAATCCATTTCATTTACCAGCGGATGTACGGGGATCATCTCCGCGGTGACGGACGCTGCACCGCTCGATGCTGTTGCTAAACCAATAAACGTTATTTCCCCCGATACGTGAAGACTATAAACTCCATCTTACATAATGTTCCCCAACGGGGTTCCAATATGTTACGTACTAGAGAAGCCTCTCCGAGAGTCATTTTTAATTAGTTGAACTAAACTGCCAGGGACTGCTAATCCAACATTCGTAGGTCATTGGCATTCCCATATATAACGTCAACGCCGTGTAGTAGTTCCCAATGGCCCATCACACCAGATGTACGCCCTACGTTGGGCTCGCCGTAACCCTTACTGTCGCTCTGATAGGCCAGTCGAGCAGTATTTGGAACTTTGTAAGCAGGACTTCTTCACTTTTACTATCGGAAGATACTCTTTTCCGCATGCATAATTTGAATATGCTTGTAATCCTCTCTGTTCTGGTCTCAGCCACTAACCTGAGAATTTTGTTCAGAAGTCGGTCTAATACTGACCCTGTTTATTTCCAATGTGTTCGCATTTTCATCAACCGTCACTTGAGGTGAATTTCGCTCAAGATTCATGTTAGCCTTGAATTACATTTTCCTGCAGCATTCTCGCCTGCTTGTTCGTGTGAACTTGTTAATACTAATTAAGAGATCTCGGTGCCTTTCGTCCAGCTCCTTTACATATGTGCCAGTTTTCCTTTGGTAAAGCCTCCTTGCACACTCATTAGGGTAGTGTCCCACCTTTTCCATTGCCACTACCTCTGGAGCTTCGTCTAAACGAGGGGAACACTTCTTTGTTTTTTCACTGTGCTTTCAATTGCCACACTTGCCCATATCATGGCATTGTTAGAAGTATTCCTCGCTCAAATAGAGCGATAGTAATCTCAAAAAGGTTTTAAATAACCGTTGATAGTCGACTCTCGAATGGTTTACGAGAGGAGGACCTGAGCTGCCACGTATGTGGCCTATCATGTCGGCTGATACATACTACAATTAAGGGGCTGAAATCACGGCATCTGAAGCATTAGAGATATTCCCCCCTTGAGTTTGCACATAACGCAACATTTGCGAGTTGTTCTTTTAGCGCAACATCTATAATTTCTTGTGAAGAAACATCATCTGTTTAACGCAATAAGGAGGTACAGCACTTAAGAAGAGACCAAGTTGTTTCTGAAATATCGCTATATGCATGCCAAGAATTTTGCACCCCTTCTTCGCTTATATGAGAATGCCCTCCTTCCTTAAAGTTTGCGTGGGATTTCATAGTGGTCACCAAATGTCTACTCAAATGACTTGATCTTGGCTGGAGGGGAGGGGTTCAATGGGTTATGCCATTTTTCTTCAAATCGCTGACGGCACCTGCTATCTTCCGACATGGGCCATAGCTCTGAAGCGTGTTAGAACGCTTCATTCAATACCATAGGATGCTTCGTCCGACATTATTATGCTGATCTAACTTAATTACTCATTCACAGCCAAGTCGACTGGTATCCGACGTCCAGTTATGAAATGAATCTCGCTCCAATGAGATTTTAACCATGAGAAATAGCCCACAGCTTCATGCTAAAAATTATGCCAATTAATCGGTACACGTGTCAGTGTAAAACCGCAATCAAAGCTTCAAAAATTGATCTGATACCGTCAAATGTAATACCGACAGTGGTAAAACGAGAAAGAATTAGCAAGAATAACGTCAAAAAATTTCGATGGCAAAATGCTCTCGTATTGAAATG
Organism: Hermetia illucens; assembly: GCF_905115235.1. Classification (NCBI taxonomy): domain Eukaryota; kingdom Metazoa; phylum Arthropoda; class Insecta; order Diptera; family Stratiomyidae; genus Hermetia; species Hermetia illucens. Next base: position 128,051,095 of record NC_051850.1, on the reverse strand, counting down.
TGCGCCGTCGAAGCATTATGAACTCATTTTAGTAACATCTCTACGTTGTTAGGAGTGATATTTTCAAAGTAGGCCGACTTTATGATGCCTTGGTCCCATTCTGTGTGGACATGATTCGCATTTTCCCTCTTTAAACACTCATTCTTCTTCTTTAGTCTTTGTTTTGTTCGGTAGGGAGTTTGATTCGTCCACTTCGATCCGCCATATTGATCGAAAATGTTGTTATTTCTAGCTACATATCTGGCTTTGTAGGCGGCGTTCATTTTATTGCGGTTGAGACAGGCAACACGACGCACGACGTTGCTGAATATTTTCGATCTGAGGCATTTTTGAAGCATCGATCGCAAAGGACACCAATTCTGAAACGAAATTCAGAGTACTTTATTCTTTAGATCTCGCTAGTATCATTTACTCCATCAGATTAGCTCGTCTGGTAACTGATATTGTTGGTGTGAACTCCAGATGAGATTATGTCGAACGCGGTCAAACGCCTTTTCTAGGTCGAAGATAATGTAGAGGGGAGAGTATTTCTCCATGAGCAGCCTCATCGGCCATCATATGTCGATCGGGATCAAGCCTGCTATAATTGGCGCTGCGCCATATTGTGTTCTAAAAACCTACAAACCCAAATAGCATTCATTTGCTCATCTCAGCTATGAGCAACACTCCCACTGAGAATACTCCGGCAACCTTCTTGTAAAGGTCATTGTAGGTCAGGTGGTATTAGTTACTTTTTGGCAGGTATGTCCTCTAGGCTTCTTCCTTCAGGCTTCAAAATTATGGTATATCCTCTGACTTTCATTTTGATAGTGTTTCTCTTCTCGGGTTTATGATCGTTATTATGAGTAATTCTGTAGTTTCCTTTCATTAGTCTTACTCTCTTTGAAATGCAGATCCATACATCACTGAAATGTTTTTCACTGATAACCACAGACAAGGCATTCTAGAACGCCAGTTCATAATAACAATAATTAACGAAAAACTGAAGAACTTCCATCTTGTAATATCAAGGCTGTGGCGATATATTCCGGGGATTCGTCGTTAATCCTCCCGGAAAGTAATTTCCAACCAGCCTACATGTTCCGAATGAATTGGCTCCAGCCCACGCGGTCATGATTTGCAGTTCGTAGTTTACATTTAGTTTCCTATTCCTTGTATTTGGTATTTTAGACATTCATTCCAAACTTCATTGTGGTATCTTCAATGGGTTATGGATTATAAAAGTAGAGTCATGCCGGATGCCGGTTCTAATACGAACAGTATTAGATTCTTCCGATGGAAGTGCGGTTCCATTGATATTTCAAGTTTTCATTGGCCATGTATATTTTCTAGTCTAACTTAGGTGAAAGATAGTCGAGTCAGAGCTTTTGCCTGTCACATTCGTAAGTTTCTCAACTAAATTCATACATTTTCCAGTCAATTTCATACTTTGTCTAATCAAATCCTTACTTTGTTCATAACAGTTTCGTAATTTCTTTCCTTTTCTCTTCTCTCTTCTAATTACTGCTTTTCATCCAGCTTTATAAGTGTTGATTTCCTGTTCTGTTTTTTTTTTGTTTGCGAGTTCTTCTCTCGTAAAACTGGGCAACCATTCAATATATGCTACATATATAATTCTTGTGTGCTTTAAAAAGTAGGATGATGTTTTCAATGTAGAAATATTTTACCGGCCAAAATTGATTAATTAGTATTCCCAATTCCATTTTCAGTCTAAATTTTCACACAAGCCATATAATTAATTATTCAAATAATATTTGTTCTTTGCCCTGATTCTTTGTGCTGGAAATCAGTTCAATATTTTTAAGAAATGAGAACTCTGAGCCGTTCCACTTTCACACAGTTCTACTGTTTATCTCGCATTCGTGACCTTCTCTACATCATTACAATTTTTAATTTTTCAATTTATTTTTATTTTATTACATAAAATATAATGAAAATACTATTAAATGCAAAAGTACTTTCACGCCCATAACTTACTTTCTTAATGTACTCGTAATGAAATTCTCGAGAATTTTAAATTTGGCTTATTGGAAAAAGATCAGGGGCCGCTGGAATCTTCGAGGTTGACTTTATGGTATGAATAAGTGTTTTGTCACAATTTATTGGGAATAAATTTTTAGTGTCCTATTAACATTCTTGTTTATATTATTTACTTCTTCCAAAAATTTTCTTTGGAATACAAATTACTTCACTCTATCCTTCTGTTTCCTTCAACCCAAATCAATTGTAAAGCAGATGAAGGAACACCGTAAATCGTTGCAGAAAACGCACATCGCGAAACCGAAGTACTAGAAATAAAGCAAATGAAACAAAATGCGATAACTTGCGTAAAATATAAACCTAAATACTTAGGTAGGTTAGGCTAATACTTGGTGCTGACAAATAACTCGTTTCTTCGACTTCCTATGAAATTACTTTTTCATTCCAAGTTTCAATCCTTTATGAAACCGATTTTTGCATCTGTGGGTTCCATATAAAAAAGTTGTCCTCCTCTTATGCCACACCTGCCGAGGTTTATCGAATTAAAAGTGACGTAATTCAAAAGCGATTTCCTGGCTGGATGTTGTTACGCTGGCATACGTACCTCCTATATATCTACACTCTTTAGCAAAGCATATGGTATGAAGTGATTTGCTTGGGAAAAGGACGCCTACTTAAAAAGATAACTTGCAACCTGGTTTGACATATTTTCATATGTTCATATGTCTGCGCATTGTTAATATGGATATGATAATGGGTAAGTCCGAGGACAGAATTTAAATTGGATCCTATACTTATCTCGAAGCTGTAGTTCTGCAAATTCACAAGCACGTGAAGTGAATTTTTGTATTTTTGTAATGAATCTTAAAATATATATGCATGGGCAACTCGCATATATTCATTGATAAGCAGATAAGTAGTAAGTAAAACGCAGAATACCTCATCAGCAATTGTGCACTTGTTCAGCCAGTTTTGAAGTTGAGCCAAACGTAAGTTTGTCACACGCAGGTTGCATACTTATTGCATACATGACTCAGAATATGCATCAGCGCTTCTGTCCATATCAACGCCAGTCTTTATTCGAAAAAGATGTATACAATTGTGAATGGCAACGGACAGTAAAAACAGTTGACCTTTTCGATTTGTCGGATATCTTATAGGTACGTGTATGATTTTCACTTTTGATTTTATAGTGAGGATGATGGTCGGAATTGTGCTGCAACTTTCCATTTCAATAGATATCTCATTGATATTACCACCAGCCGAGTAGGTTCTTTTATGCAATAGGAAATGTTCATTTTCAATTAATGTTTATACATTCTTCTGAATAGAGGATTTATGTTTTATTGCAAGTTAGGTGCTTAAAACTCTACACTCCCTATTATCGAATCGTCTGCAATCAACTGCCTTCTCAAGAGATTTTTATCTGAAATACTAAAGTTACCATTTTATTTTTATAATAAATGGAACCATATTCCAATCATTGCACAATAAATAGAAGGAAACATTGAAAAACTCATCGTGTCAATTTTCCAATTATTAAAGGTGGGATTATTCAAAACACGATCGAATCCATTGCTGACCATGATCTAACCCTGGTCGGTTCGAGGTCTGAAGAAAGTTTCGAAATCATTAAACTTTTGGCAAAGGTAGAGTGAACTCTCAGCGTCGTTCAGGGTGAAATAATGAAAAAAATCGGAACTGATTTTTAAAAAAGTGTGGCTGTCAACGTCCAAAACAAATCTATTAACTAGATTTCGATCAACTGCTTTTTTTCTAAACGTTAACATGAACTCGTAAAAACAAATACACAATTTCGAACTATCTACTATCTTGATATCAAAAATTAATTTAATAGATGTTTTTAACGCCAATGATTCACCTTGTGCCTGTTTTTTCGCGTCATGCCAAAAGTCATGCTCGACTGCTTTGAGTTTTTCGTGGGAATGTGTACCTAGTTTATGCAAATCAAAAATGTTAATTATTTGAATAGACAAAAAATATCCATAGAAGTGTATGATGTGTATGTAAATTTACGTCGCATTTGAGTTATGGCATATTTAATGTGCATTTCCAGCTCAGAGTGAAATTAGCGCAAACATTATATTTTCATAGACGTTATCTTTTTTCGATATAGAGTATCCGATTTCAGCTAGGTGACCGATATTGAAGTTGTTTTTTATTCATATTATTATAATTTTAGTTATCAGGAGCAGTGTATGTTTTGTATGCTTTTAGGTTGTGCATAATCATTTTAGAGCGGGTGCTTTTATTTCATGGGCATGTTCAATCAGTCAATGTTTTTCAACAATTATTCACAACATTGTAATGGTTGGTGTCCTAGTTAACTTGTTTTATAAAAGAACAAGTAAAAAGTTAAATGGGTGATTTCAGGTCATCGAAACTTTTCTTTCCTGCCTCTTTTACCAGCGAATCGGATACTGGCTTACATTTTTCAAATTATTGTATCTTGCTGATAATAGTCGAGTTTCTTAACAAAAATCTCAATCCTTTCTTACATGAATCAACGTTATGTAATTATTAGGAAAGTAAAAAAAAATAGTTTTGAACTGATATCAACAAATTGAATTCTCAGCTATTTCAAATCACTTCTTTCACGGCCCACGATTCTGCGTGACATGAGCTTGCTAGGTTTTCATATGAGTTCCTTGCGGTTTTTTCCCTCGTGCCTCTTTCAACCGCTCAACGGAGAGTTAAATTGGAAACCGCGCAGATGGGGAAAACCACGACCAACGACGAATCGCATCCTCATCTCACATCTCTTTTGTCTCGGGTTAGGTGCGATCTATAAAGTTCCCAACCTACATCGACGTTTCCCGAAGATGGAATACGCATATGACCTTTAAAAAACTGAGTCTGTCATTAAGCAGGTGGCTTGTAGATAAACATTTTTAGTGTCCAAATTTGCGGCCGGCACAATGACAATCCCATAGTAGTTTTATTGTTCCGAAATGTCTGCCAACAGACACAATTACAAATGCGTTCCTTTGAATAATTCTGGGCTCCGTTCAACGTAATTTCATATTAATTTGAAAGGAATTAAGAAAGTCTTTCTTTCTTGTTTCTATGCCAACTGTCCTTTCAATCAGCTGTCTTTTTTCAATCAGCCAGTCTATTACTTCTATATACCTGTCCCAAAAGCAAGAAAAAGGAAATGGTATTATGGAAGTGATGAAAGTGATGAACAACATAATAGCAAAGATGATTTGAATGGCCTCAACCAGTGGACATACCAAATGGTAGAAATGTCGGTTTTAATTGTGCTCGTGCTCTGTGAGTCAGTGGTAGTTCGTTTCATTGCGACCCCCTTCAATCCATTTTCCAATATCAGAGATTAGTGCATCCGTCAATCTTTCAAGGATTCATCCGGTGTCCTAAACTAGCCATCAGGCGGTATTTCCAATTTATCTTTTTCCGGATCTGCAAGCCTATCAATGCCCCTACCTATGTGGGTGACACAGGCAGAAGTACCACCTCAGTTATGACCAATCTCCCACTTAGTTTCGGCCTGGTAACGTTCTTGTAAGTACCTTGGCACTATTAAGCAAGTTTTGGCAAGCATATCCTCCAGATTTCTTTCTTCAGAATTCAAAGTGATGTTCTCCTTGGTCATTATTACGAGTAATTTCACACTTTCCTTTCATTGTTTTTATTGCCTCTGCTGTACATATTCATACATCAATGTTGTTTTGCACTTCCTCTTGAAGTCACCCGTCCCATATCAGAGAGCACTTCCTCGAAGGTAATTTTCGACCAACCCTGTCCACTAACTTATTCTTCCTCACAACGATGCAACCAGTTCCGAGGCTTGGCCTCCCAAATAAATTGCCTACAGTCTTTTCGGTTTGATAATCGCGTCCACCAATTCTTTATAGCTAATAATGAAGCAATGTCGGCGCCGACTATGTCCTCGCATCGTTTCCTCGGTTTCCTAACCAGTCTGGAGCCTTCGAGCTTCCCTTTCAATACCCTCCATTGGAGCTTCTACATTTTCATCACTTCGTACACCGTGGATCGTGTTCGTATTCAAAAAGTATGGTGAATTTTGATATAAAATGAAAAATCTTTAATTTTTCACCCAAACCAGTTTCATCCCCTTCAAAGTGATCCTCTGCAATAGAATGTACTGATGCCAATGTTTTTCCCATCCCAGACAGTTGTTAGATTCTTTCGGAGGCAAAATCCAAATTTTACTCCAGCATAAGTCACATCTAACAATTGTTTTATAGAGACCGAGATTCGTCTTGCTGTGTATGTATTTCGACTTTACGAGGAGATCAAATGACATTCTATTCTCCTCTTCAAGTTTTTGTTGAAAACAAAATCTGCCCCACGCACTTTTCTCAAAAAACAATTACGCATATTGACACGAATTTCAGCCGAAAAGTTTGAACCGTGAACTCCCATGCATGCGGTGAAGTACCTGGCTACAAGTGGAACTTAAGGGGTCCCCATGTATCTAAGAGGGGTTTAAAAATTTCACCGAATGTGGCCATGTGGAATATCACACGAAAGGACTCGATTAGTACTTTCCGGAATTGGTAGTTTTGATATTGGTGCCAAAGGTGAGGAGTGCGGTGGTCTTAAAAGGGTCAAATAATTGAAAGACTCATTCTCAGAAACTACTCAACCGAAAAATCTGAAAAAAAATGTTGGTGGTCCAAATGGTATCTAGGCTAATAATATATTATTATATTTTGTTAGGGCAGTATCTATAGTAGAAAAAGAAGACGAGGCAGACCTTGCCTGAGATGGAGCGATGGCGGGGGTCAGAACACTAGACAGCTTTTAGGGATATTTAATTTAATTGGTGGACCTCGACGCAAAACCGGGGTGTCTGGAGTTCCTTATTGAGGCAGGCCTAGACCGGATACCGGTTATTGCGCCGTTGATGATGATAATATTTTGTTAAAGTTATTTTAAAAATTTACAGCGAACTCCCTTAAGGTCATCGTAAATCCATAAAATTTTGCAGTAATATAGGTTTTAATTTAAAGGACTATGCTGAAAGTTTGGTGGAAATCCGGTATATTTAACTTATATACACTACGAGTTATACATACATAAATGGAACCATCGTGTACCCAAATATTCTTACATAAGAAATCAACAAAACCTCTTATACAAGAAGCGCCGAACTTCCGTTTGTTATTTCCTGCACCTCCTTCCATAATTTACTCCCCAACTTTGTAAAGTTATCAATATTTTTCAAGTTGTATTCACCAATTGTGATATTTTGTCCAGGCCAGGTATATCATTGATGCCCGGTGCTGTGTTTGCATACTGGCCTTTTACCATTGCATTAACCATCTGTAGAGACAATGGGTCAACTCCAGTATCAGCGTCCACGGTTTGCGGGATTGTGACTTCATCTGTTGGTATTGTGCGATAGACGTTGAAGAAGTCGGCCCCATTCTTGATTCATCGCTTCCTTTCCACTGATGATGCTGCTACCTTTTTACATACTTACTTTACTTACTTATATTTCTCACTGGTTTGTTTTATTTGTTGTAAAATTATTACATCAGCTCCGTTGCGGGTTGTCAAAATGGTGCCTTTTTTCCTCAATATCCTATTGACTATTATTTGAAGATCGTCATACTGAAGTTTCTTGTTCTAGTTGGTCGTTCTGTATATTATCTGTAATTCCTGCCATTCCTCGTTAAACCAGTCATTCCTTCTTTTCCGAGATTCTGTCTCCGATGTTGCCTTCCCAATTTGTTGAATATCGTCTGTTATTCTTCTCCATTATGCCATTGACAGGTTTGTTCTCCAGCTCAGAGTTATCGACGTTAAGTCTCTTAATGTGGCTGAGTTCGTTTTCGTTTAGTTAATTATGCGATACAGATTGGTGGCTTTGGTGAGATAGTGATCAGAGTCACAATTCACCCCTTTAATATGTATAAATATTGAGAATTTTAGAAGCCCATCTCTTATTAATAAGCACATGATGAATCTAGTTGTAAGGTCGGTCAGCCAGAGATGTCCAGGTTCTTTTGTGTATGCAAACTAAAGCCGAAGTCAAGTTATTAATGGTCTGTTACCCCTCAGTGGACGTCCTCATTTAAAAAAAGTGGATGGCAAGGCGCTTTGAGCTTGGATACTAATGTTCATTCTAAGTAGAAAACAATGAAAAAAGTTTATGTAGACTTTACAAGTAGTTAAAAATTCTATATTGAATTGATGTAGAATATGTCATTCACTCTACAAAACAGTCAGTGTCTTTTATGGTGTCTACGAATGAAAGAACTTCCCATTAAAAGTATAATCCTGATCTTCTGGTTACTTTGTTCTGTTATAATCACAGAATTCGTATCAAATACTTTATTTTTTTGTCAATTTTTTACTTCGTCCTTGTTAAAAACAATAAAAATATTCATAGACTGAGTCGAATTGTGAGACTGTGACTCCATGTTTGGATGGATTGTATTTAGTAGTGTAGCATTTATATAGGCGCAGATAAGTAACCATTCAGCACTCGGAGTTATAGAGGGTAATGCGATGAATGATGCTGCAGTAGATTTTGTATATAATGATGATGGTTTTTTTAATCCTCCACGCCAACCCTAAAAATGTTATTTTAATAAAACCACGTTTAAGAATTTATTATAATACATTATTGACAGTAGTGACTTCTCGGTACCCAAGCCGAATCATAACCGATAAAACCAGTTTCCAAAGTGCTTCCTTCTATTTATACAACATGCTAACAAAACGAGAATATGTAAGATACTCATATAAAGCATACGTTTTGAAGAGAAAGGTACGATAGAAGAAGAAAGAGGCTCAAAATGCCGTTTTAAAACACCGACATTACATTGGCTACTCATTTTTAAAATCCAATATGACCTTTATAGTTTTACCACATATTTTTTATGTATTTTCACCCAAAATCAATCATAAAAGAAAATAAAAATTTACAAAAATTGAAACCATCACGTCCCCTTAAGTGCAATTTCGTTTATATCTTAAGAATATTGGAAAGACTTTTTTTGTGATTATCGAGAAGACTGTACTGTCAAGTGTTAATTCACAGACCTGACTACAAAACAAAAAATGAAAACATGAAGTCCAATAAGGAAACAGACTAATTTTCCTTTGATACTTGCCTAATTTGTATGCCAAAAAAATTCAACTTTTCCCAACTCTAAATTCTCGATTAGCAAAACTCAAAATCAATTAAAAACATGTCCGACACATCGTTAAGAACCATCTTCATCTGTAAAGGTAGAAGACACGTACACTTCCTCAAAAAAACGAATGGAAACGAACTGAGGGTGAAAACGTCGTCCTATGTTTTTTGGTCTGATATGGTCATTTGAAAAAGCTCTGTATACTGACTGAGAAATGCTTTGTCGTTCAGGCGGCTCATAAACGTCAAATTCACCACCAGTTGCTGAAGTAGAGTCGTAGATTTGCATTTCAACTCTAAAGAATAGTATATCCAGTAGAATTGAACAGCTGTTTTCCGACTTTTCGAGCATGGAAATTTATTATAAGGACTACTTTTTGTGGTATACGCAAAAAGTTGCCTGTCACAGTTGAAAACCTGCTCAAAACAGCTTTGACACGTGCATAGTAGGAGAGTAAGGAGTAATGCAAGGTCGCCATTGGCAATTTCTAACAATGAATTTTATCGATAGAAAACTTGGGGCTACCTTCATATGCCTTTAATGGACTATGATATAATCCTTCAAAAATCAAATTATTTCTTGGGCGTGATACTCTGTCCTAAGATATTTTCCAACGTAGATCTATCTTGCATACGGGCCAGTTGTTAGAAAACGAAAGTGGCAATAGATTGGTCATATAATACAAGATACATGAAACTTGAGTAAGATTCTCGGTGAAGAATGATGTCACTGGTACACGTCGGGGCACACTAGGAGTCCCTATCGCTGGGTAGTGAAAATTAAATCGATATTGATAACATATCGCCACGAGCCAGCGATAAAAAGTAGTCATAAATTTATTAACAAAAATTGAATTCAATAAAAGTACTGATATATAGCCACTGTTTCCAATTATTACTATTTTAACACTTCGCGGCAAAAGTTGTATGTTAAAATATTGAGGGAAATGTAAAAGTACACACATACATACATATAATTGTTAGGAAATTATATGTTGCTGATAATAATTGAATTATTTATGCCTTGAGATATTACAAACCCAAAAAGAAAGTTATTGCCAGTTTAATAAACCACAGTGCAAAACTATATTTTCATTTTTATTAAACAAACAGGCTGAGGAGATTCAGATTTCAGATTCTGTGTCCTTCATACACTGAGCAATTGATAATATAGATATCAACTATGGTCTTCAAAATTTGCGACACTAAAGTTTGAGTTTTTTTGAAAAACTAGTTCGGTTCAGTTTCTATGTAATCTTTGTGAAAATCAGGATCCAATCTTAAAATAATACACTCTAATTTTTTATTAATTCAATCTAATTTATCACTTTTCAATCAAGTTATACGTGAATCCAATCTAAGGATGGTATGTATGAATCAAATTAGACTTAATTTACTTATGGTTCTCCTTTTATATAACAGTTAAAGCAACCGTAATATACATATATACATGCTGTTATGAATTCTTGGAACTCCATCTCTAATTGAAATATCATCTGCCATACTCTGCTTTGAATAATATTCTCATATCGAATGCCCCGAAATTCCACAACTTATTTTCGGAGTATTATTGTTTAGTACCAAAACTGTAACTAACTGTCTGAAATATCAAAATATTTGGCTAGCGTTTGAAAATAAATATCCATGCGAATCGTAATTAAAATAGTCGAGTAATCCGCTTTCGATGAGGAGGAAAGGAAAATTTAATAACCTGTAAAGCCAGTAACTACTATGTTTAACATCCAAATTCACTTGGAATTATCTTGAATCATTTCCAACTATCTAATATTTAGCGGTTTTCTTTATACTGGAACCATTGATTATCAATGAAACTTTCGTTTCACTCAGAAGAATTTGTATCATCGCATAGTAGCAGTCGATTTGGTAATATAATTATGTTCACGTAGCGATTTGATGCGTTTTCTTTTCACTATTATTATAAATTGAATTTATTTGAGCTTACATCTTAACTATGCACAACGTAATCATATGAGCATGTGGCTACGGCTATTTGGTTTCACATACATACATATGAGTTTTCAAATTTAATGTAGAACTTTACCGACCATAATTTTCTACTTTTCTGGAGAAACCGTAAGGGATGTAGGTACAATAAATATAGCTGGCAATATTATGAAAACGACCCCCACACTCTCCAGACACGTCACTTTGGTATCCCAAGCCAATGGTTAATAATTCTCGGCGTGTGTGCGATCAATTGTACTATCAAAAATAGCAACATCTGCAATGTGTATATATACATTACCAAACTTCTTGGTATACTTGCCTTTCACATTACATGCCTTAAGCAGACTTTTTCCACGGTTTTCATTGGTATACCCAACATTCCCATAATCAGCCCATGATTTTTAGTAAGGTTTTAATGAATTACTTTACGCACAGCATTATTATTATTTTTATATCTTGCAATTTTCTTAAATTATTATTATTTTATATTTGTAGTGCAAGGCTACCACCAAAAAGCATATGATAATACTGAGCACGACCGCCGTTAGTCGGCACTTCTCACTGTGGAGTAATACCAGGTGAATCCCGTAACTCCCACAGTCAGGTTCAGATACAGGATCGCTTTAAAGGAATGAAATCTGCCGTGAGAGTTTTCTGAAAATACCAGTCATTTGGGTAGAGTAACGGGGAAATCGAAGGTTTTTCACCATACGAAGTGCATTGCGCTATCTGGTATCCTGTCAATCTAACGATAATTGTATTGAACTCCGAATCCGAGGCTCTGCTAAGCCTCATGCAAGGAAGCAGGCCATTTCCTTTTGAAAATACTTAATGTCTCTATTTGGCTGGCTAGCACTCAAGTGAAACTAAACAGGATACTTGTAGATGAGTATTGGTCTAACCAAAGTAAGATAGCAACGGATCTCAACTTTTCGGCTGAGATATGGAGTATAAAAACTTTTCCGTGGAGACGTGAATGTTTTGTGAGTGCTTCCTCTTTAACATCCTCGTTAATTTAGAGACGCCCATCTTGACGCACAGCTAGGTCTCTTGCAATTCTTAGGAGGAATGCGCTTAAAATCATTCCCATTCGGGACAAAGTGGAAATCCCACCAATTCTTTCTCATAGTGAACATGAATTGGTTTGCACTTTCCCGAGTAGATTTTCATGTGCCAACTTTTCGTGAAAAGTTTGATGTCGTCGAACATCTTTTGTAGACAAAGTTGCACCTCAGTTATCTTTCCGTAGGCTATTGTCATCAAAGGCAACTATTGATCTTTCTGGAGATTTATTATATTCGGAATAAGTTAAGTAATTCGCCGGTAAATATCACTTAAAGTGGATGCGATACACCAGCTTTCCATGTCTACTGCCAAAAGCTTTAATAGCTTTAGATCTATATGTTACAAACATAGAACGCCAATCAGTCGGGTATGTAGGATGCTATCAAAGGTCCTGACATGGTCCATCTATCAAAATAACAAATTTGTTCGGCTTCTAGTTGTCTGATTTACAACTGGAGAGTGGATAATGAGTTGTGTAAGTATTTTGATGGTTAGGGGACTGCGAAAATTTTCAATCCGAATTGACTATCGTCAATGGCAACTGAAAAGCCATCTCTACAACCTGAAAAGTGGTGGAAATTAATCCTGCAGATCCATCAGCACATAAGACCAGACCAAACATAGGTCTGCACGCCCGTGCCAGACTCTGGAAAACAGAGAGTCCTTTAAACATCAACTTCTGTTCCATTGTATACAAAATCACATGTCTTAATGCGCGTTGTGTTTAGCTTCCCCAATTTATTCATATAAACTGAGAAATTGCGAAAAATCAGTGAAATTAACGGAGAATGAAAAATTAAGAATCAGATCTACGACTCGAGCAGAATCCCACCCCGAAATTTGACATTTGGGAGATGAATGTAAGGTCCCGTTTTGTGTGTTAGAGACGAAAAATGACCCTCTGCACGGACGGGAGTAACCAAAATTCAATTTGATAATTCTCTGGTGGAGACTGTTGGTTCACGCGATCGGTTCGACGAATGCCTCGTGAGCTAAACGCACTTTGGGCAACTTAGAGCTGCATTTAATTTAAACTTTTTTAATGCATATTTTTAGCATTTCTCGTTGACCCAATTTTCTTCAGTTCTTAAGTGAAAACGATTTTTTATTTTTTTAGTAAATGGCACAATCAACGTCAATAAATGTTACTGTACATCTCCAAATTCCACCGGTTCTCTACCATTTAACGCTGGAAAAGCGGCGGCTCTCTAACTTTGTAATTCCCAATCATTTGTCATTCCTTGCATTTAACATACATACAAATGTAACATCGATGTATGCTCGAGCACACTAGATAGATTGTTTCAGAATTTTAAAATCGCGGGTGACAGAATCAATGGTGGAAAATTCATTGTCAGCAATGCTAATACGTGTCATCCATCCAACATTCTAAGGTTCCTTCATTGTTTTCTACCTGTAGATCATGCTTTACTTTATCTTTCCGACGCCGCTCACTTGGATTGTACGTATGTAGTTCACCAATTCATTAGACCAGTTAGTCAACATAAACTTAAAAAAAAAATAAATAAAATTCCACATTCTCTTCAAACCAACGCCCATTTCTCGGAAAAACCATTTTAATGGAATTTATTACGGACTATACGCATAAGTTACCTGAAAATATTTCACTTACTCTTTGCTAATGTAGTCATCTTTTATATGAGAACTATTGCCAAAAAGACGTTCCCATTCCCATCATTGATATTGCTCAATGTGTTATACAATTTTAAATTATTAAATTATTTGCGCGTGTTACGAATGGTTAAGTTGCAACTTGTCTACTACCTTCTTGATATTCAAATGACGTTCGCTGGAAATCGTTAAACCAAAACAAAGTACATTCACTACTGAAAAATTCGAAATTAAGTCACTTTTGTTGCGTGAGAAAAAAGAATGTTTGCATCATTTGTGTAATTCTTAAGTGAGTTTAATATTATCGAAAGCAGGTACGTGAAGTGATTCGGCTTGAATGGACGCCTTTTTATGTGACGCATGCAGATATGGAGATATTGAAACATCAGAGTATTGGGATTTCGTAGAGAATATACTCAAAAAATGGTTTAATAATTCTTCTGAGTAAAGAGTTAATGGAGCCATAAGCTTTGAAATTAATAGGAATATAAACCTTTGGTAAATTATTAGTATTTATCCAGTAGCAGCAGTATAAAATTCCTATTTTGATATTCTAGGGCTTCAAACCTGGCATAAAATCTAATAGCCCTATCAGATAACACCTTTCTTCAAACTTTTATGAATGCCAAATCGGTCTGTCGCCGTGAATTGCAAAATAGTTCTGGCAATGAGTACCAATGAGTACAGACATTTCCAGCAAAGAATGAATAAATACATGTTTGATAGTCATGCGTTAACATTCTTTAACGCCAATGGAACGAGTCACGTCTAACTGCACAAGTGCGATGGATTAACGAGCAACAATGAGCAGATATGGATAGATGGTTGCCTAAACTACAAAGGAATGCTATGATTATCATAATAATTCCGACTCAAGTTCAGAGTATGTATACAAGCATTAGATTTCATCAGGTAACTTGATCTCTGCAATTTTACTTTGCATATGTGTGAAGAATATCGACGATGAACACTTGTTCCATTGTTACAAACATTCAATGACCAGGTAATAGCAGCAAGTTCAATGTCAAACATAGAAGCATTTGGGGACTAGCGACATTCCAACATGAATCTTAAATTTTTCGCTATTGATGTGAATTAGATTGCAATTCTATGGTCCCGTAAATAGCAAAATATGTTGATACGAGAAGGGTGATTCAGAAGAGTTCATAATTCACGTCTTTGGCATCATTAGAAAATCATTTCCTTTGATACATAACAGTGCAAATGCTTGATGAATACCTTCAATCACCAAGTTACCGACAAAGCATTTATCATACAAGTTGGGTTCATTGGATTTGGGTATCTCATTCTGTACTGCCAGTGCAAAATTGTAGATTGGCATTTGTATTACATTTGTCGATATTTTGAGCAGATGAATTGTGAAAGATCTGATGAAAAGTTATTACAATCCGTTTAATTCCACACCTCTGCGATTTGTTGTGTGTGAATAAAAATTTCTCCTAAAATCCCCTCGAGCAATGAAGCACTTTCGTCAGATGGGACTAGTTCTTGCCACGAATTGATACTTTCTTTACTTTTTAGGTGTGTGGGTTACACGGGAATCAATTTCTTTTTACTTCAAACAAAACACTGGTTTTTAATGCGCTTAAGAAAAGAAATTTCCATAAATATGCACGCTAACATGCGGCATCTTTCAAGTTCAAAAGTGAAACTCATTTTATTCTAATTTGATTTCCCAGTTGGAATGTCACTTCCATTAACTATACGAGTAACTTGTTCTTAAAGAAAGCAATCTTATGTTTTCATCGTTCCTAAAAGAAATTTAAATCGTTCTATATCAAATCTTCGGGTAGCAATTCAATCTACACAAACAAAACAATGTTCTCCAATCTGATATAGCTGCTTACATTGTTTTCAGGTGTGCAAAGGTAAGGTATAAATAGATACGTAAGGTTTCTTGAACTTTCCGGGTTCAGATATAAATAATAATTCACAAACTTCTATTTACCGGCTATCAATCATACTATTTTTCCAACCTTCGGAGCGGCATTTTTGATGATGTTTGCAATTTCAACAACGAAATTAATACTATTAATTATATGACTGGATGCCATTGTAAGGAAATCAATTTGAAATATTAGCATTAACTTTACCCGTTATGTGGGATCCTCAACTGATTTCATAGAAATGTAAAAGGAGTTCAATCTCCATTTGTTGTTCGTCTGGCAATTTATTCCCAAAGTTCTTGAAGAATCTTAAGCAAATTTTGTAAATACATTAAAGAGATTCAATATGTGTCTACCTGTCTAATCTTCTGTCATACACAATTTATTAGGAATGTCGGATGAAGCTTTTGTATTTACTTTTACTATACAATTACTCAGTGCTTTCAAAATTAATTTTACTCGCCAATTTGTCATAAAGTTGAAATGGATACATGCTTCTTCTGTTTTAAATACATATGTATACACTTGTTAGATTCATTTTCCAATAACATAAAACGACTGCTTCAAAGCAGAGGGAAACTGATTGGGATTAACGTAAATTCATCATCATCATTGTCGGCGCAATAGCCGGTATCCGGTCTAGACCTCCAATTCAATATCCTTAAGGAGACGTGACGGGTTCAAATTTTTGATTTTTTTTTACCTTTTTCATGATTTATTCTCTGAGAAAAAAGATAGATATTTTGATGAAATTTTACATATACATATATTATCATAAAGCTTTTTTAAGGATTTATGAAATACTCCATGCTGCTTTCTGTTTGCTACAAATATTTTAATAACGACGTGGATGGTTCGGGTCATTGAGACGTCTAAAAAAAGCAAAAAACGGGGTTTTAATCAGCATGAAATTCTTTATAGAATGCACCAAAATCAGAAAATTTCACGAAAAAAATGACAATATGGCGGCGATTTTTAAAAAATTTCGGTTTTTGGCGCCAAAAAACCTGATGTAAATCAAAATATTTAGCATCTATCTCCGTCTCCGATTCATTCTATTGCTTTAAATATGTAGATTAACATATTAAAATTTCAAAGTGAATGGTCAAGTGGTTTTTTTTAAGGTTTTGTGTCAAACAAAACCTTATTAGAATCGAGACGGTGTCTGTCTGTCCGTCTGTCTGTCTGTCTGTCACACCCGATTTATTCGGAAACGGCTAGACCGATTGTCACGAAAATTGGTGAGAGTATGTAATCTGGTGTTCCCTTTACATGCAGTAAGTGGCGCCATCTTGTGTTAAGTTTAAGGGGGGGCTCCCCGTACATGTGAATGGAGGGTGCAAATTTTTTTTTCACAGAATGTAGCCATGTAAGGTATCAAATGAAAGGTCTCAATTAGTACTTTTCGAATCTGGTTCAATATTTGATATTAGATGAAACATAGGGGAGTGAGGGTTCAAAATATGACCCCCAAAAAGTGTAACAGGTCTCGTTCTCAGAACATATCCAACCGAAAAATCTGAAAAAAATCACAGTGATGCATATCTACGAAATCTAGGCATCAAAATATATCCGGTTCAGATATCTACACAAATAAAGTTAATAATAGTATATTTCCACATTTTAGAAATTTACCCGGCACCCCCCTTATGTTCATCCCAGAAGTACAAAATTTACCATGCGTGTAATGAAGAACATAATGCACAGTTTGGTCAAGTTTGAAGAAAATCCAACTATTATTAACAAAGTTATAGGGGTTGAAACTTCACAATTTTTTGTGAATTTCGTGCACTCTATAACCTGCATGACGTCATTATGACATATCAATTCAATACTACAACGAAATGAGTTCTTATGAATTGGGTCGCAGAGAATTATTTTGTTTTAGTTTTTTAGTTATTTGTCAGCCAGACATGTGTGTGTGTAGGTATATAATATATGCGTGCTAGTGAACTTTGCGGGTAATGCCTAATTCAAATAGATATGACAAGTAAATCGGAAATATGGGTACGAATTTATATACGTGCATATATGTGTACAGTATTCGGTAATAGGCAGTTTGTTTGTTTAGGGTGAGCGTGATATCTATGGCTGTAATATGTAAGTATGTCTCGTAGTTTGGAAAAATATGAAGGATTATGTTGGATTTGTAGCTATATACGGACAGAAAAATGTGCGTTGAAATTTCTTACATAAAATGAACACAAAACCTTTATACCCGAAGCGCGAGCTTCCGGTATTCCGACTTGTTTAATAATTCAAGCCAATTTAAAAAACGTTGTTTAGAGAAAAATCCGTTTAAATATTTATTGCAGTATTCACAGTAGTGGCAAAACCAATTTCCAAAGTGTTCCTCTCTGTCTGTCTCTGTACATGCAAAAGGGGGGTGGAAATTTATTTTCACCAAATATAGTCATGTGCGGTATTAAATGAAAAGTCTCGGTTAGTACTTTCCGAAGCCGGTCTTTGTTTTACTATTTGTTGGAAAGGTGAGGAGTGCGGGAGGTCGAAAGTGATCATCTGTTTAACATACCCATTCTCAGAAACTATCCAATCGAAAAATTTGAAAAAAAATCAAGCGTCTGCCACTATACGATGCATAGACTCCGAAATACCCTACATACCGAAACCTGTTCAAATAAAGTCAATAATAGTATATTACTATAATATCTAGTAATTGACTCGAAAACCCCCTTAAGTTCATTCTAAGTGCACTGAGTTGCACAGTGCAGTAATGTAGGCTACTAACAAAGTTATAATAGGTCAAAATTGTCGCTTATTTGCAAATTCAAGGCTATGAATGACCCCAAAATGGATGCTTTCACTTAATATATGCATATATTATGTACTACCTACTAATGGGGCAAATGCACATTCAAATGTCTTTATATATACAAAATCTTTCATACCTGAAGTCCAGTTTCCGGTTTCCCAACTTGTTTTTATTACATTAAAAAAATCGTCTTTTTTTCTGCAAACATTGATACAAATATTGTAAAGATAACAAGTCCGGAAACCGGAAGGCTTTGTGTATTTCTTTTATGAAGACATTTAAGTGTGAATTTTTCAGGCTATGATGAACTTAAGGGGGTTCTGCAGCCAATTACTGAAAATTATAGTAATATAGAAACTTTATTTAAAGGGATATCGGTATGGAAGATATTTCGGAGCCTAGCCACCATATAGTGGCAATCTCTTGACTTTTTTCAGATTTTTCGGCTGGGTTGTTTCTGAGAATGGTCCCGTTAAATAAATGACCACTTTCGACCCCCGAACTCCTCGCCTTTCAAACAAATGTCAAAACTAAGACCAGCCTCGGAAAGTACTAACCGAGACCTTTAATTTGATATCCCACATGACAATATTTGGTGATAAAAAAATTACACCCCGCTTTTGGATGTATGGGGACCGCCCCTTAAATTCGACGTAAAAGGATGTAACTCACTGCATGCGTGAGCAGTTCCCACCTTTCCACCGAA
Organism: Hermetia illucens; assembly: GCF_905115235.1. Lineage (NCBI taxonomy): Eukaryota > Metazoa > Arthropoda > Insecta > Diptera > Stratiomyidae > Hermetia > Hermetia illucens. The sequence continues at coordinate 128,031,911 of NC_051850.1, read as the reverse complement.
TTTGGTGTCAATCGCTGCTACAGTCTTCGAGAAAAATGCGTGTGACGGACAGACGGACAGTCCTCATCACTAAGCGCCGCAAAAGAAATTACGCCTGCATTAGAATCGGGAATCGTATCATCACTTCCAAGTCGGCCATCAAATACTTGGGAGTGACAATAGACCGAAAATTCAATTTTAAGCAGCCCATAAAGCATACTTGTAAAAAAGCATCCACCATGAGTATGGCTCTCGCAAGGATGATGCCGAAGGTAGGAGGACCGCGGCATACTTGCAGGCTGCTGCAGGTTTTAGGCAATGCACATAAACTGAGTACGGTTTGCAGAAGAACAGTCTTGGGGCGTTCTTCCTCCAGGACCGTCTCAGACGATGCAGCGTTCGTCATCTCGGGAATGATGCCGATTGACACCCTGACAACCGAAATGATGAGCATTTATAACCCCAGGTCCATCTCTCCCTTAACGCAGGTGAAAAAAGCCGAAAAGGAGAGATTCATAAGCAGATGACAACAGCAATGGGACCAGTCAGAAAAGGGTCCTTGGACTTACAGGTTGATCCCTTCCATCGGGAAGTGGCTGGAGAGAAAGTTTAGGGAGATCAATTATAATCTCACCCAGTTTTTCACCGGCCATGGAGGATACCGTTAATACCTGTACAGGTTTAAATCGGACACCTCTCCTAATTGTCCAAACTGCAAAGGGGTCCCAGAGGACCCAGCGCATGTATTCTTTCAATGTCCTAGGTTCGTGGAAGAAAGGAGGGAACCTAGACGAAACTCTAGGTGAAGTGCTATCACCGGAAAATTTTATCCGGAGACTGTGATGTCTTTTGAAGATTTCCACCTTCTAAAAAAAAAGACAGACAGACAGTAAACCGATTTTAATAAGGTATTGTTTTACACAAAACCTTAATAAAAGTGGAACCGCTTCAAAAAGTTCCACCAAAAAGGAATAAACAAACTATAGAAAGCGTAAAACCAAAAAACGAGATAAAAAAACTTATCAAAAACGTTTAAAAAATATTCTTCGTGATCACACCACATAAAACAACCCTGAAGTGAACGTAATGTGAAGGCTACACCGAGGACGAATAACAAACTCCAGATAGAAGACACTGGATGACGCAAAATGTGGATTTCAGACTTTCCTGGAAAATCGTGTTTTTGAGCCTTGAAGTACACCCTTTTTAGAAACGACTCTACGAATGTCAATGAAACTTCTATGGTACATAATTCGAATCAACATGAGCCTACAATCTCGACGATGTCAATAGCCGAACGAGTTACGATAACAAAAACGTACTGGTTATTGTCCGTTGTTTACAATGTACCTATTACATTACATTTTGAGCCCAATTTTTTCAAAATTTCTGTTTATAAACCAGTATGTTCTTAATGAATCAGGAAAAGAATCAACCCTATATCTCTCACCGAGTGTAAGAAACGAAAAAAATCGAACATATTTCATAATAACAAAATAATTAGTATTATTTTTAGTCGAAAATTGGTACAAACATTGCCGAAGTATTACTGAAACTAACAAAAAATAATTTTCATTGAGTAGTTCTCAAAGTATACGTGTTTAAAGGAAAAAATTCACGTTTCGGGTCTCCCCTTGAAAACTATTTGACAGCCTAGCCTACCAGGGTCTACCATGTCTTTTTTACCGTAGATGTTGCCCATACAGACTTTCTTCACACATACTGAGCCGGACAACTAGACGGCCGTTGTATCACTCATAAAGTTCGTTGTCATACAGGCTACGGAATTATCCGTCTGTCGATAAAAGGCCAAAAATTCTTTCGAGGATCCTTTTGCTGAAAAGGGTTTGTAACTTTTCTTACTAATAACCCAGATCTCCGAAGAATGGCAAGATCATTGTCTTGTACAGAAAAAAACATAGTTCAAATGGTGACCATATTCCAAAAGTTTTTCCATCGCCAATTGCAGAGAAAAAATCTGATCTGCTGCTGATTTGCCTGAAGTGAAATCTCGTTTGTATGGGGTGATGATGTTCAGAGATTATGGGGCTAACGGCCTATCAAGATAGCGAGAGTATCTTATGGATGGTACTCAGTAACATAATGCCGCTATAATTGCTGCACTGCGTGATATCACCTTTTAAAGTTCAATCGGTTCAATGTCTGTCTGTCCATCTGTCACAAGAGATTTATTCCGAAGCTGCTGTCGCGACGAAATTTGGTGAGCATATGTGGTCTGTGAACCGCTGCATGCGCAGCGAGTTTGCTTTATTTTGCGTTATATGCGAAAGGAGTGAGCACAATTTTTTTCACAGAACAGTGTAATGTGGGGTATCAAATGAAAGGAGTCAATTAGTTTTTCGAAAATTTCTGATATTGGGTGAAGCAAGGCAGAGTGACGACTCAAAATGCCTGCCCCAAAAAGTGAAACAGGTCTCTGAAAACCTATCCAACCGAAAAATCGGAAAAAATCAGAGCGATGTATCCTTACAAATTGTAGGAATCCAAATACCTCCCATTCCGCTATCTGCTGAAATAAAATTAATAATAGCACATTACCATATTTTAGAAATTTTACTAATTGAGTCTTTTCATTTGATACCCATATGACCATATATGGTGAACAAAATTTTACGCCCCCCTTTCACATGTAGGGGAGCCTCCTTAAAATTCAACACAAAATAGTGGCAATTGGTTAACCGTTTTCGAGTAAATCGGATGTGACAGACAAACATTGAATCGACTTTAATAAGGTTAAAAACGTGCTCAAAAAATGTTTTAGTTTATTGTTGATTTATTCTGTTGTTAGAAAACCCTTGCTCGAGAAGGTGAAGCGTTGTATAGTTAAAGTTATGTCAAAAGGCCCTAGTCAGAGAGTTGTTGCTAAGGAATTCAGCATCTCGCAGTCCGATTCCGTTATACGAACCCCGTTCCAAGAAAGAAGGAAGGAGGTTCTTCTTAGGGAGTCTACTGAGGTCCAGGACCATCTGCTTGTCCCTATTGTGAGAAAAAATGCGTTTAAAATGTCGTCCTCATGTCGCAGATTAGGCCGTCAACTCGTAAAAGTTGGCAGGCACGACGGGTATATTTTGCGGTGGACAAAGAATTTCTTTTTATGTCTTATGTCTCATAATGTAACATATATTGCTATATGTCTGGTCATGCAAAACAGATTGAAACCCATTAACATCAGAAAAAACTATAATGATTCGCGAAAAATCACGTAGAATGGAGAGTCAAAAGCAGGATCGCTTTTTTATGATTCAGCCAATCAAAATTTATCCTCTTTTCCACAGAAAGGATTCGTCGTGTTCAACTTCCTTTTGGAAAACGTTAAGACGTCAAACACGAAGTGCCCGCGGGCCTAGGATGGTACTTTCTTGTTTGTCGCGTGATATACTTGGCGCAATGTCTAACGCTGTGGTTTTAATGGCTGCAACCAAAAAGTGTAATTTATTGTCGAGATCAATGCCACCTTATTCTCGAGACAAATTAGACAACGATTGGAGTTTTGTACACCTCATTAATCCGAAATTTCAACTCACATGTAGGTATTGTCCGTAGATACCCTAGCTTCCCTAGGTGATAATTTAGTCGGCAGTGACCAGTGAAAATTCCCACTATGATTCTTCTTAGTGAGGTATAAGCAGTCCGTTGTGCGTTTCGGTTTGGGTTCCCCCAATAAGCACCCTGCACTGTTCCATTTCTGGTACGCTCGCACAGTATAGCTTCCTCAGCCGTTCCTCCTCATTTTTAAGGTTTTGTGTAAACACAAAACCTTATTAAAATCGGTTTACTGTCTGTCTGTCTGTCTGTCTGTCTGTCTGTCTGTCTGTCCGTCTGTCTGTCTGTCTGTCTGTCTGTCTGTCCGTCACACGCATTTTTCTCCGAGACGGTTGCAGCGATTGACACCAAATTTGGTGGAAAGCTGGGAACTGTGAACGCTCACGCATACAGTGAATTACATCCTTTTACAACGAATTTAAGGGGGGGTCCCCATACATGCAAAAGGAGGGTGTAAATTTTTTTTTCATCAAATATAGTCATGTGGGGTATCAAATTAAAGGTCTCGCCCAGTACTTTTCGAAGCTGGTCTTAGTTTTTACATTTGTTGGAAAGGTGGGGAGTGCGGGTGGTTGAAAGTGACCATTCCTTTACGGGGGCCATTCTCAGAAACTACCAAACCGAAAAATCTGAAAAAAATTGAGAGGCTGCCACTATATAGTGCCTGGGCTCCGAAATACCTCCCACACTGATATCTGCGTAAATAAAGTTAATAATAGTATATTACTACAATTTTTAGTAATTCGCTGCAGAACCCCCCTTAAATTCATGCTAGGACTACGAAATTTCGCAACAATATAGGGTATAATATGGAGCATGATCTTACCAAGTTTGGTGGAAATCGCACTATTACTAACAAAGTTATAATACGTCAAAGTTGTCGCTTCTTCGCAAATTCAAGACTATAAATGTCAACATCATCCGAAAGTGGATATTCCCACATAATATATGCATATATTACGTGCTGCGTACTAAGAAATACACAAAACCTTTCGTACCTGAAGCGTCCAGCTTCCGGTTTCCCGACTTGTTTAATGTCATAACAATGAACCTGTTTCTGATTCCACAGAAGGGCTCTAGCCCGTGTAAAGGCATTCCTGCTCCCTTCTTGGCCAGTTCGTCCGCCGCCCCATTACCTTTCAACCCAACATGGCCTGGAACTCAAGGTATGCAAGTGGTTACTTTATTCAGACTTTTTTCAAAAATTGAAATTACACATATTATTCTCTATAAAATGTGCTGCAAAATTATATATAAGCATGCAATATAAAGACTGAAAATATATTCGTTCTTAAACGAAAAACATATTTGAAAACGGTGAGCACTTTGAAATCCAGCACTATATGTACGAGTAATAGTGTTGCTGTCGCTATCCGAGATGGCAACTTGTTATTCGAAAGATGATTAAAAATTGGTTAAACTTTTTTCTAATTGCCATTAATGTATAATTACTTTAATGCATACTTTGCCCTAAGCTAAACAAATTATGCTTTCTTCCCAAGTCTCTAATCCCTTTTGAAGTGAATCTGGAAAATATTAAATATTAATTTTATTTAGGAATGACAGATATTATAGATGCAGGTAGAGTTAAATACACATAGTATCTACATAAATGTACAATAGTAATCAGTCACTTGCTTCAGATGTTATTTCTCGATTACTGTTTACACCCTGACACCTAATTTCTAAACAGATTTTAGATAATCAATTTTTGCAAAATTTTATGTAGACTGTAAAAAGTTGACATCAGTCTAAATCTACTATGAACCGTTAACAATTTATTCCAAATTCAAGCATTTCAAACTGCATGTTTTGTTATGGTGGGTAATCATTTCATCGTGAAATATTTGGCCTTTTTTTCAATACAACAAAACTATATGGAATTTGCCAACAGTGCATCAGTGCTTAAATTTAACGAAAAACAAAGGGCTTTTTGCAGGTTACGAAATTCTCTATGCAACAGTAATAGTTTATCTGGCAAAGTTGATGTAATGCCATATTGATTACGCATTATTCCAACAAATGTATGAATTGATGATGTATGATTGTATGTATATACGTTCAACTATAGTGATTCGTTCCACATTAATGCGAGAACTCCACGCGAGCCTCAACGCAACCGACATAGTCTACGACTTGTACTGAAAGTCTGGAAAGTTTATTACAATCAAAATGTCTTACGGTTTTAATTGAAAACGTGGCGAATTGTATTATTTGCCAACAATTATCACCTGGAATGTAATGTATAGAATTGTGTCCAATTTCTAAGTAATTGTTGAAAATCCAAGAAAATTGATGGCGTGTTATTGTTAATTATTTTTTTTCCGAGATAAAAATACTTTGAATAGTAAATTATTTTAGTTTAGATATTGTGTAAATAGTAAATTTTGAAATTGATAATATATGTGCATATATTCCCAAAAATTTTAGTTTGATATTGAAGAAAATTGCTTGAAGTTTTCCTTTGTGTTAAAGCAAAATGGTGGTAGTATCTATTATTGTTATTGAGGAACTCTCTGCAGGCAATAGTAAAAAATTACTTCCGATTCATCCATTCAGTTCGTCTCCATGCGTCACAAGTACATTGTTTTTTGATGATATTATATCAATTTACACCTATTTTGCAATAAACAATTCTCCAATCTTACATCACACCGACATTAGTCAAAACAATGAAATGTTGAGGCACATAGTCAATGTGGAGCGACTAACAGATGTTCCCCATGAGAAATCAACATATGCACTACTAACAATAAAATCACTACACACGATCGTTGATCCAGTGATTTTAATGCAAGTTTAATCGTTGTATAATTTTGTTTACGATCTATTTGCAAATATTTTCCTTTAGATACTGGCAGGGAAATGCTTATCGCATCCGCATTTTACCTAAATACGCGGAAACAGCATTTTTGTTACTGATATGATGCCAATTAGCTGAATTGTTTTGTGTTTATTGCCCACTTAAATCGGCAAAATTACGTGTCAAATGGGTTTGATGGGTTAAAATGAGACTTGTATGAATTTGGATAAATTGATTTCAAAGTCTAAATTGCCACTTCTCACTATTGTTTGGATTGTTACAGCGTAAATAATATGATGTTGAATACAATGAGGTATACATAGATACGAGTATTTACCAAGGAAATTTCAAACTGGTGAATGTTTCATGTATTTCAAATTTGCAAGTATTCATTTCATCTAAGAATTCATCACTATATTTGAAGGAAATTGTTCCGTTCTTTCAAAGGGTTTTCCTATATGACAGTTTCCAGAAATCGATATATTGTAGAATATGTTGACAGTATTCCACAACAAGTCTGGAAACCGGAAACAGATGCCTCAGGTATGAAAGGTTTTGTGTATTTCTTTTATAAAGACATTTCTCCCGTTAGTACCTAGCACGTAATATAAGCATATATAATGTGGGTATATCCACATTCCGGTGATAATGACATTCAAAGCTTTGAATTTGCAAAGAAGCGACTGCTTTGACCTATTATAACTTAGTAATAGTGCGATTTCCACCAAACTTGGTAGAATCAAGGTCTATATTATAGCCTACATTGCTGCAAAATTGTGTGGTGCTAGGATGAACTTAAGGGGGGTTCTGAGCCAGTTACTGAAAATTATGGTGATATACTATTATTAACTTTGTTTGAAGAGATATCGATATGGAGGGTATTTCGGAGCCTAGGCCTCGGGATTTTTTCAAATTTTTCGGCTGGATAGTTTCAACACCCCGCACTCCCTCCTTAAGTTTTATGTAGAATTATGTTACTCGCTGTATGCGTGAGCATTCACAGTTCCCATCTTTTCACCAAATTTGGTGTCAATCGCTTTAACCGTATCCAAGTAAAATGCGTGTAACGGACAGAGAGTCAGACAGTAAAACGATTTTAATAAGGTTTTGTTTTACACAAAACGTTAAATAGGTATACTTGGCTAGACCGAAATTCAAAATATTTACTAAGTTACAGCAAAAAGATAGGCACAGGACATGTCGATGTGTAACAAAACGCAAACTTTCAACACGTTTTTCTCGAAACTATGCTTTTTTGAACTGATGAGAAGCACAACTAAATAAATATCTGTTGAACCGATCCGGCTGCATTTTTTATACATTATTCTACAAATCCGTAGCTCTGTTCCATATTTTCATTAAGTATTTCCGTTAATATTTTCTTATTTTTATCCTGGATTTTCAATGGAAAATTCATAAGAATTTTGAAGATTTTTTTCTTCACTGTTCCGCCACTTTAATACACTTTTTTTATTGTCAAGAAAAAAATCTAAAGAAAAGTTGACATTTCGAGCGTCACATAAGAAATCTCCCTTAAGCCTGCATCGAATCCACTTTATTACGTCTTTGCATTGAAACAAAAGTGGACGAATTAAAACTATAGTACGGTCTTTTTATCGCCAGAGTACTTGACAAAATTATTCTGGAAGTGAGATAAGATTAATGAAAATGCATAATCGCCTAGTATACACACACTTAGTGGTTGAAAGTTTACTTTATTTTTAAATATATTTTAATATTCTCGTATTCATAATTCAAGCATGACATTTCGTTGAACTTTGAACTCCGAAAGTTCCCAAAATCTTCCATTTCAGAGAAGCCTCACAAATCGCGGCAAATATGAAAATAAAAATGCATATTTATGAGATATCTTTTGAAACCAATGAACTTTCTACCAAGAATAGAATGATTGGTGTCTCTCCTAAATATGGCAGAGGGTACCATATAAATAATTACCGACTTCCGTGTAAAAATCTTCAACCAATTTTGTTGGACATACCAAAGCGAGATCATTTTACTCATATCATCACGATTATATCTTTCCGCCTTCTTATCGCTATTTACCATAACTTCTCTCTGCTCACAATAATAGCATTTACCTGTCTATCGAATTATTCACATGTGATGAGTTGAAAGGCCGTAAAAAGGTATACTGGGCTTGTCCATAACCTGTTTTGTTTGTTTTAATTAACGTGACTTTTTTCTGAAAATGGTTTCAGGTGTGTCTTAACCACATGTAAAAAGCCCTTTTTATTTGCTCTGTTCAAACGTACCTTGAATGTGACTAACCAAAGGCCTATGCGTTTCGCCGTAACTTCTATATCCGTATATACATAAAATCAAAGAACCATGGCAACACCAAGTATCATACATGCATACAACTGAAAGCGATTTTTTTAATAATGATGCTGAGGTTCTTCTTTTTTACGCAAGAGCTGCGATGTGTAACGATTGATATCCGTTTGTTGCGCCACGTAATAACTTCCCTTTTCCTCGCATCGCAGTCAGAAGTCTACTTGGTAGTTAGATAGTATTCATGGTAATAAAATGTTATAAACGTAGATATACGCTACCATTGTGGTGGCTACGTAGTATTGAGTATTTAGCGTGTCTAAAACATCGTATGCGGGATCTTTAATGTTATACGCGCTGAACTCAATGCAATTTCCTGTAAGACAACGTGAATAGGCATAACTTTTAATAACATTCATGAATCATATTACTTTGTAGTGTTCTAGATAACTCCTGAATCGTAATATCCAATTGAAAATTAGGAAGATACTGCAAATATCGAAATTATTATTTATATTACTGCCAAACAAATAAGGATATGATACCTTGTTATTTTCTTTGACCGTAGATCAAGTTTCGATGGTTCGGTGGTTCACACTCAGGTTCTAGACCTCGTATTTTAGGTTTGTATCCTGGTTCCAGTAATGGCCGTTTGCGTTCCCTTTGTGCTTATCCCACTGTTCTGGATCCATCACTTGTGCAGTGTGAGGATAATTTCTCCAAAACTAATATCGGGGTTATCTGCATAGGGAATGTGACCCGCTTTATGTAATTTTTTCCCAAAAAACAGCAAAACAATCGTTAAAAATTGTTTATCATGACTTTTTTTGTGAAGTTTGGATTCATTTGGTTTCTTTTTTCGTTACTTATCTGCGAATTTGATATGTAGCAAATTTCCCAAATGATTTGAAAAAAAAAAATTCTTTCAAATTTGTCTATACTGATTTCCCTATAAAAGAAAACCTTGAAAATCTTAGAAAAAACAAAAAGTTCCCAAGTAAAATAAACCACAATATTAAAGACCGCATCCGCTGTTCCAATTTCTCCATGCGATGAATCAAGATTTGACTTATCGGTTTCCTTTTTCATAAGCCACTGATTTTGCCTATTGTTTGCGCAGTGTGAATAATGAATCATAATTGTAATCAATACAGAGAAGAAGACCAAGAAAGAGGCAAGTTGCATAAGGCTTACTAAAAAATGGAGCAGTCAGTTGAGAAATTGTCCATTTTGCCCATTCACTCCTCCACTCCAACAGAGTATTATTACCTTATGGAAAAAGGGCGGGGACGTTTTTCCAAATTATTTTTTTAACCATTGCTGCTCGACTTTTCAGTCCTACCTGTGGCTGACCTCCTATGTGTTTCAAAAATTTTCCAATATTGCAATGAATCAAAAATTCGCCATTACTCCCTTGAGCCATCAGTCAAATTCAGCTCGAAGCACTTTCTTATATAAGGACATGCAGAATGCGCGATGATAATTATTCTGATTTTACTTATTTTATCTCTACCAAAGTATCCAAAAATAGAAAAAAATTAAGAGAAAAAAAAGAAATCTTCAATACTCTTACCAGGTGAACTTTATTGAATTGGCGTAATTAGCATGGTTACTAAAATATCCAATCCTCTGTAACAAGACACCTGGTGCTTTATTGAAAGTTCTTGCAGGAATCCCGAAAACGTACATAGGAATACTTAACCGCACTACAGTAGATGTAGGTAGTGCTGCATTTGGCACTAATTATAAATCCCGGGGAATAAGAACTGCTTTTTCAAACAAATTTCTTCAAGTCCAATAGATAGGCAGGCCCTCCGTGAATACATTAGCAAACATGAGCTCAACTCCTCAAGTTTAATAAAATAGTTCTACAATATCTGATAAATGAAATGATGTCAGATGTCTAATATGCTTCGAGCTAGAATGAAAAATAAAGTTGAAGAGTACTTTTCCATCATCGTGATCATCGTCAAATAGCAAAGCCGAAGCCATGCCCTCACAGAATAACTCCTTCAAGAATCCGACTTGCCTAGTAGGGCCAATGAAGCCCATGTATCCAGATTCAGCCGAGAATAGCCTAACGGTCCATTACTTTAGGGACTCCCCTGAGGGTGAAACCCCAGGCAGAATAAATGCCGTCTGCTCGATCTGTATGAAGGTAGACTGTACATCTCGGGTTGTTCTCCCATGATGTCAATATCGCCAGCGTAGGCCAATAGTTGGGGGGACTTGGAGAGGATGGTGCCTCTCGCATTTACACCGGCATCGCGAATCACTTTCTCCAGAGCCAGGTTAAAAAGAACGGATGATAGGGCATCTCCTTGTCTTAGACCCGTGTTGATGTTGAATGGTCTCGTGAGTAATCCTGCTGCTTTTATCTGGCCTCGCATATTGGTCAGGGTCAGCGTAGTCAGTCTTATCAATTTCGTTGGGATACCGAATTCTCTCATGGCCGTGTACAGTTTTACCCTGGCTATGCTGTTATAAGCGGCTTTAAAGTCGACGAAAAAATGATGCAACTGATGTCCATATTCCAACAGTTTTTCCATCGCTTGCCGCAGAGAGAAAATTTGATTCGCCTGGAGTGAAGCCTCTTTGGTATGGGCCAATGGTGTTCCGGCCGTATGGGGCTATCCGGCCTAGCAAGATAGGGGAGAATGTCTTATAGATGGTACTCAGCAATACGATACCTCTATAATAGTTGACAGACTTGTTGGTTCCTCCTAGGCTTCCTTTTTCTGTCTGTGAAGCGACGCTCGACGGAGTTCGTGATAAATCTCTGCGCGTGCCCGCGTTCTTTGAGAATGCAACATTACTCGGTATGCGGCATTCTTCGTTCCGTTGCTAGCTTACCGGGATGTCTGGAGTTTTTTATTAAGGCAGGACCAGACTGGATACCGGTTTTTGCGCCGTTGGAGATGATGATGGATATCTTACTATCCATCTACATATAATATATCAAAAATACAAAGGCAGGCAATTTTTCAGTAGTATGATTTCCAACAACTTCCATTGTTTAACTTCTACAAAATGTTACTGCTTATTTCAATAAAGCTTAGGTCAGCTTATGTTTCATAGCCTAAACTTCATATTGAGGCAAGGATCAGATTTTTTCGGACTTTTTGGCTGAATAGTTCTTGAAAATGAGTTCTTTTAAATATGATGGTCTGTAGATTTTGACCTCTCACTTTTCTATGTCCCAACGTCCGAAACTAACGGCAATTATCAGCTTTTAAAACAACCTGTAGTGAATGTTTTAAGAAATTGATTAATTTAAAAAAAATAGTAAAGGAAAACCAATTTATAATTTAAAATATCACTTGATTGATAATGTTTGACTCTCCAAATATCATTGAGAAATGGGGTCAGAAAAATTATCTTCATGGGAAAAGAATGTTATTATATAACTCATACTTGGCCTTTGATGCTTGCAATTTCGTTCTCGGAATGTCATTTATTATGCACTTTGTGTTTCTTTCGTTCAAGCTAAACGAATTGCCATTCTATAAGCATTTGAAATTGCACTTTCAAATCTACTTCAATTATCTACGCCAAATGAAGTTTTCGTAGATTATAAACGCAAATAATCTAGTATTGACGTCCTGCAAATATTCATTTGTTAATTCCCGCAAGTATGGTGTAGAATCCACTTGCAAATCGACTTGGCAACTGGCCAATCTTTATTGATTTCATTTAATGGAGTCACCCTGGGAATAGACTGCTCATTCAGTTCCAATGCCTGCTGCAACTAACTGCAGAAAGTTATGCAATTGAGGACATTGGATCAAATATGCCATGCATATGTAAATATAAATCGATGAATGGCGTAATTCCGTTTAAATTAAAATCGAAAATTTTGAAGAGCTGATCTCAGATGATTAGAAGATATTTATTACACTTTTCATTAATCTTAGGACTCTACCATTATGCAGTTGAAGTTGCAATGGAATGATTTTCGCGGATATTAATCTGTTACTTGTTAGTTTCACTGCTTTGAGACATATACGTATAAACGCACATTTGATAAATAACATTTTTAGAGTTTTTTTTCTTTAATTATAAAAACTAAGGTTTAGTTATTTTCAAATTTGAATTTATATAGTCTTGCTTTCTATTTCTAGGTTTTCTATTTTCTACATTTCTTTTAATAGTTTCGCAAATTTTGATCTCAAATTAGCCCAAATATACATTTAAATGCCCTTATAAAACTTATTAAAGCAGATAATGATTAGGCATATCATTTTTTAGATAACTTCAAAAATTTGGTCTGGCATTGATTTCACTAAAGTTTTGAGTAATCTAAGATTTGTTTGACCTTATACTTCTTTCATTTTCAACAGCAGTTCTTTTACAGTATGGAACATTTATTTTACAGTTTATTTTTATAAACAATGCGTGCCATGTAAACTCACAGATTTATGATGAGATTCAGATGCAACCTATACGCTGGTAACTGCAATATTGGTATTTTATGTTCCTTGAATCGCAAAATTGATGTTTTTCGAGGCATGTATTTAAGCGTTATCCTGTTAAGAAATTGTGTCTTCATCCATGAAAGGGATAGGATCACCTTCCAGCATAGTATTATACATAAAGGAATTAATTTTTGTAGGAAAAAATTAAAAAGTCGCTTTTCCATTTTCTTTTTATGTCATGGTAAGACCAGGATCTGAGAAAACATATTTTCCCCCGTGGTTTTCGCAAAGTTCCAGTTTAGCTGGAATGTTTAAAATATGGTTCGCCCTCGGGTTTTCTCTATTTTACAGAAGCAATTGATTCTAAGGTATGTATAATACAATGTGCCAGATTGTAGCAGAAAGTTATAATTTTCGCTGTATTTGAGCTGCATTCAAAAAAGAAAAATTCACACCTAGACAAAACCCTCATCAAAATAGCTGCCCATTGTCACAAACAAATACTAGTCTTGTTTCGAGTGGATTACGGTTTTGATACCAGTGTTTGAATACATTATAAGATAAAAATAAATAGCTTCAAAAAGCATTGGGTAAGTTATAGTATGTATAATGTCTTAGCTTCCGCGCTATAGCCAACCCTAGGAATTTATAGTATACACATATGCTAAACTGCATCGAGTCTTTTTCGTCCAAGTTCTCAATAAACTAAAATGCTTCCAAATTATGAACTAAAGAAAAAGATCCTAAAGGAGTTGATTATTTTGGCAAGGTGAAAAATATACAACTCAAGTAGACAGTTTCAAGAATTCAGGTCATTTTACACATGTTTTCTTAATATGTTAAATGTGCTTCTTTCTTCCATATAATGATCCAAATTCTTTTGAAGTATCACAATCCTTCCAAATAAACACCTTTATCAAAATCTCGCTTACAAATTTTCGCTGAACACTACATTATAGTAACTAAAGATTCAGACAACGGAAGTAGCTAATCTAAATCCCAGGGATGGGAAGAACATAGTTTAGTGTTCACGGGAATTAAACCCATGTCATTGTTCTCACATTGTTATTTTCGTATGGCACCTTAGTCTTATTTGCCAAAGTCTGTCTTCTCAAGAAGTTTTTAATAAAAAGTGGTGAGAACTGAGATATATGTCGCCGTCTTTACGCTGACATAATTACGGGACCCTTGACATGCGTGAAACATGTTATTTGTCAATAAAACATGTTATAGTTTCTATTCACATTGTTAGTTACTTCTGGAGGTATTTGTCTTTCCATAGTTTCGCAAGTGAGTAGCCTTTTTGTCATCTCTTTATGAAGCGAATTGCCTAATTTTCATGGTGTTTATCTAACCGGTTATATTTTATGTATACAACAACATTTAAGACATTACGGACAATGGATTAACCATGCAGATTAGGTTCTTTAATTAAAACTCCATAATTTAGTTTTCTGGCCTGAGAATTTCAGTTTTTGGGTGGAAATAGATTAGAAAAGACAATTCGATGCGCTTGGGTGTTGATTATTTCGGTTTTTAAAATTGTCATTAGTGAATAGTAGCCAGTGTCTTGTGAACAGTGCCCCGTGATAGATTGACGGTTTATTATACAAACTTAAATTTATCTTGATTTCATTATCAGTTATTAAGAAAAATGTTTGGTTATGCATTTCTTCAAGTTTCCAATTATAGTTTAATTAACATTTTCGAATTTTCGGGAAGATGCATTTATGTCTTAAAGTTTAAAGCTTAAAGTGGTGATCCAAATACAGAAACAAATGTTAACAATAATATTCAATATTTCTTATCAACAACAAATTCACTTAACCATCTTTGGATTATCATATGCACTTAGTAATTCCTTTTGTACGAGAGCAGAGACAATGGAGTCTTTCTCACTTTCAGGAATACAGTGAACTTCCTTTGTGCCTCAGATTTTGAAACAGTGAAACTCCTTCGTTAACTCGTAATTGCCACACATTACACAATGTTAACAAAGCCTTTAAGCCCCATCATGAATTCGGAACATACTACTCGTATAAATACACATCAACTATTTTTAATTTCGAATTTTCACCCCTACAGAGATAAATGAACCAAAATGATAGTATCCCTTGGACGGATACATTTTCATTATATTGGAAATTTGGATCGATAGAATTTAAGCATTTAATCTTCATCTAATACTTAATAGTGATACTACTATTCACCAAAACATGGAGAGAGTATTACTGCGAAAAATGAAGGTACTTGATATATTTTTACGATACTCTTAATTGCATGATTCACTCAACTTCTCTGAAACTATTTTCATTTTCTAAGTAGTTTTTATGGAACGAAAATGAAATCTACAAATACGTCATTACGACGTCGATTCGGTTTGACATTTACAGAATAATCAAACACCGTAAAGATACAAATTACGATTTGAACGCTAGGCAATTTTTAAAGTCATTGTATAATACGACTATAATCTTTTATTGCTCACTTGTTACTTTAAGGGCACACACATGTGAGCCTCACGCCAGTTGTGGAAGAGGATTTACAGTCAACTTATTTCACTCATGTTATTGTGCATGTGCATCTTTAAACTATTTGCACATATTTTTTAACAATTTCAACGATAAACAAAGGTCATAAACATGTATATTAGAAGAATAATAATAAGAATAATTTTTCTGCCATTTTAATAATTAAATTAAAAGTGAAATGATCAAAAACGCAGAGGCCCATGAGCACTGTCCCTGGCCAATTAGTTGAATTGCCTCCTCTTGGTAGAAGTCAAAGAGCTTGGGATATTTTACCTTTCGCAATCATCTTTACGCTACAAACAACAAGCTAACAGATAAAATGATGGAAATGAATAAATCTAAGAGCAATCTTGTCAGCCAACAGAGCCTATTTCAGCTTACAAAGACTGTTCCGCTCGAAACGTCTCACTATAGGGTTAAAGCTCTTACTGTACAAGACTATGATCTTGCCAGTCCTCATGTATTCCTCGGAAACTTGGGTTCTTAGCAAGAAAAATTGCGAACTCTTGGCCGCGTTCGAGAGAAGAATCCTCCGAAGAATTTTTGGCCCCCTACATGAGGATGGACGATTCCGTAGCCTACACAATGACGAAATTTATGAGCGATACCATGACCGTCCGGTTGTGGATAAAATCCGGCTCAATAGGTTACGGTGGGCGGGTCACTTAATCCGTATGGATGAAGATGATCCCACCCGGAAAGTCTATAAGGGCAATATCTATGGTAGGAAAAGAAGACGAGGCAGACCCTGCCTAAGATGGAGCGATGGCGTGGGTCAGGACGCCAGACAGCTTTTAGGGATATCGAATTGGTGGACCTCGGCGCAAAACCGGGATGTCTGGAGTTCCTTATTAAGGCAGGCCTAGACCGGATACCGGTTGTTGCGCCGTTGATCATGATGATGAAGAGCAATGTTAAAGCTATTATTACAGCGAAGTTATTATATTGACCTTTTTTGCGTACCTCTTATCATTATTGCTACTATTATTGTCATAAAATCCCATATATCAGGTATGATGGGTTTAGCTTCGTCTAAAGTTTCCCAGTAAGCCTACATTACTCCTTGACTTTTCTAGTTCTAGGGCTCGTCCGTCATGCTAGTTCTTTCTTAATGTGTAATTTATCTATTGTCATCTCCGCTTTCACAACAGGAGATCCTTACGAACAATAGAAAATTTGTAGGGCATTATGTCTCAAGAGATTTATGCCTGTATACTGACACTGAAAGGCATTTGAGGGTAAGGGTAGAAAATTGTCAATAAACTTACAAAATTCCTGTTTCTAGTATGACGAAATGCTTGCTTCTCAAGAGCTGTGGCAGCCAATATCAAAATTGTTATTAGTTTGGCAAATTTTCTTCTTCCTACAATCAGAGGATTTTTGAAGACCTCTTATGTTCTTTCTTCAGTTTCTTCTCAAGGAAAACATCCTTTATTGTAGTTCGTTACAAAACACCAAAAATTTAAGTGGATTTCAATTTATTTTTATCATTTTATGTTATTCTATAACATATTAACAGATTTTATTCCTTTCAAAAATTATGATTCAGATTTTCGCCGGTTTCTTGGGCACCTTTTTTTTCTCCGAATTCAACTGAGATTTCAAAAATCTGCAAGCTGTAAATAATTGTTTATTATCATCATCATCATCAACGGCGCAACAACCGGTATCCGGTCTAGGCCTGCCTTAATAAGGAACTCC
Source organism: Hermetia illucens (assembly GCF_905115235.1). Lineage (NCBI taxonomy): Eukaryota > Metazoa > Arthropoda > Insecta > Diptera > Stratiomyidae > Hermetia > Hermetia illucens. The sequence continues at coordinate 128,014,626 of NC_051850.1, read as the reverse complement.
AGACATCCCGGTTTTGCGCCGAGGTCCACCAATTCGATATCCCTAAAAGCTGTCTGGCGTCCTGGCCCACGCCATCGCTCCATCTTAGGCAGGGTCTGCCTCGTCTTCTTTTCCTACCATAGATATTGCCCTTATAGATTTTTCGGGTGGGATCATCTTCATCCATACGAATTAAGTGACCCGCCCACCGTAACCTATTGAGCCGGATTTTATCCACAACCGGACGGTCATGGTATCGCTCATAGATTTCGTCATTGTGTAGGCTACGGAATCGTCCATCCTCATGTAGGGGGCCAACAATTCTTCGGAGGATTCTTCTCTCGAACGCGGCCAAGAGTTCGCAATTTTTCTTGCTAAGAACCCAAGTTTCCGAGGAATACATGAGGACTGGCAAGATCATAGTCTTGTACAGTAAGAGCTTTGACCCTATGGTGAGACGTTTCGAGCGGAACAGTCTTTGTAAGCTGAAGTAGGCTCTGTTGGCTGACAACAACCGTGCGCGGATTTCATCATGGTAGTTGTTATCGGTTGTGATTTTCGACCCTAGATAGGAGAAATTGTCAACGGTCTCAAAGTTGTATTCCCCTATCCTTATTCTTGTTCGTGCTTGTGTTTGACCAGTGCGGTTTGATGTTGTTGGTTGATTCGTCTTCGGTGCTGACGTTGCCACCATGTATTTTGTCTTGCCTTCATTGATGTGCAGCCCAAGATCTCGCGCCGCCTGCTCGATCTGGATGAAGGCAGTTTGAACGTCTCGGGTGGTTCTTCCCATGATGTCGATATCGTCAGCATAGGCCAGTAGTTGGGTGGACTTGAAGAGGATCGTACCTCTTGCATTCACCTCAGCATCACGGATCACCTTCTCAAGGGCCAGGTTAAAGAGGACGCATGATAGCGCATCCCCTTGTCGTAGACCGTTGTTGATGTCAAATGGTCTTGAGAGTGATCCTGCTGCTTTTATCTGGCCTCGCACATTGGTCAGGGTCAGCCTAGTCAGTCTTATTAATTTCGTCGGGATACCGAATTCCCTCATGGCCGTGTACAGTTTTACCCTGGCTATGCTATCATAGGCGGCTTTAAAGTCGATGAACAGATGGTGCAACTGTTGTCCATATTCCAACAGTTTTTCCATCGCCTGCCGCAGAGAGAAAATCTGATCTGTTGCTGATTTGCCTGGAGTGAAGCCTCTTTGGTATGGGCCAATGATGTTCTGGGCGTATGGGGCTATCCGGCCTAGCAAGATAGTGGAGAATATCTTATAGATGGTACTCAGCAACGTGATACCTCTATAATTGCTGCACTGTGTGATATCTCCCTTTTTATGTATGAGACAGATTATGCCTCGCTGCCAATCGTCAGGCATTGATTCGCTGTCCCATACCTTGAGCACAAGTTGATGAACCACTTGGTGTAACTGGTCGCCTCCATATTTAACCAATTCGGCTGTAATTCCATCGGCTCCTGGCGACTTATGATTTTTTAGCCGATGAATTGCACGGACTGTTTCTCCTAAACTTGGTGGTGGCAGTATTTGTCCGTCGTCTTCAGTTGGCGGGACCTCCAACTCGCCGATGTTCTGGTTGTTCAGTAGCTCATCAAAGTACTCAACCCATCGCTCTAATATGCCCATTCTGTCGGAAATCAGATTTCCCTCTTTGTCTCGGCAGGATGAGCATCGAGGTGTATAAGACTTCATCCTGCTGACTTGTTGGTAAAACTTCCGCGCCTGGTGCGGTTGCTCCCTGTACTTTTCTAGTTCACAGACTTGTTGGTTCTCCCAGGCTTCCTTTTTCCGTCTGTGAAGTCGCTTCTCCGCTCGACGGAGTTCGTGATAAGTCTCCGCGCGTGCCCGCGTTCTTTGAGAATGCAACATTACTCGGTATGCGGCATTCTTCCGTTCCGTTGCTAGCTTACATTCATCGTCAAACCAGCCGTTCCAACTCCTTTTGCGGCTGGGGCCAAGTATATTTGTGGCCGTATCCATGATAACGTTCTTCAGGTGGTTGTGAAGATCATTAGTTGATGCTTCATCTCCAGGTCCTCTATTGACTGCGGTTATTGCGGCATCCATTTCCCTCTTATAGGTGTCGCGGAGGGTTGTGTTGTGGATGGCTTCAGTGTTCACTCTCACCTGATTGTCAGAGGGGATTCTAGGTGGTATTGTTATTCGAGCTCGGAGCACCATGCCAACGAGATGTTTATTATCAGTCTAAAGAAAGAAACAAGCCGGGAAACCGGAAGTTGAACGCTTCAGGTATGTGTATTTCTTATATAAGAATATTTGAATGGGCAATTGTCCCAATTGTACCTAGCCCGTAATATTTATGCATTTAGCATGCCACACTATTCACTTTAGTATGATGCCGGCATTAAAATCTTAGAATGCAACAAATTTGTACAAAAGACACAATTTTGACCTGTTATAACTTAATTAGTAATAATTGATTTCCATCAAACTAGGTAGTATCATGCCCTATGGTATAGCCTATATTACTAAAAAACTTGGTGATTCCAGGATAAACTTAAGGGAGTCCTGAGTCAATTATTATTATCAGATTTTTGAGTTGGGTACTTTCTGAAAATGAATTCAATGCCAACCCCCGCAATCCCTCTTGCATGAAACGGCAGAACTGATGATTTACAGTTCCCCTCTTCCTACCAAATTTCATATTAATAGGAGTTACCATTTCTGAAATAATAGGTGTGACACACAGACAATAAACGGATTTTCAGGTTTTGTTTTGCACAAAGCCGGGTAAATTTCTAAAATGTGTAAATAAACTATTATTAACTTTATTTGTGCAGATATCGGAACCGGATATATTTTGAGGCCTAGATTTCGTACAGATGCACCACTGTGATTTTTTTCAGATTTTTGGGTTGGATAGGTTCTGAGAACGAGACCTTTGCACTTTTTGGGGGTCATATTTTGAGCCCTCACACCCCTATGTTTCACCCAATATCAAATATTGAACCAGTTTCGAAAAGTACTAATTGAGACCTTTCATTTGATACCCCACATGGCTACATCCTGTAAAAAAAAATTTGCACCCTCCATTCACATGTATGGGGAGCACCCCCTTAAACTTAACACAAGATGGCGCCACTTACTGCATGTAAAAGGAACACCAGATTACATACTCTCACCAATTGTCGTAACAATTGGTCTAGCCGTTTCCGAATAAATCGGTGACAGATAGACGGACAGACAGACACCGTCTCGATTCTAATAAGGTTTTGTTTCACACAAAACCTTAAAAATGAATATTACAATAATGTATTAGTTTAATAAAAACGAATCATTTGACATTACATTTCCTAGGAATTAGGAAGCAAAAATTTCGGAAAACTGTTCGACACGTGTTCTCCGCAATCGTTACCATTTTTTCTCGGATATTCTGTTTCAATTGACCTCGAAAAGTAATATTTCGGTTTGTATACATTCAACTTAAGGTAATTTCACAACATCAAATCCTTTGGTGTCAAATCAAGGCTACGTGCAAGGCACTTTATGTTACCTCGTCTGGTTATCAGTTTTTCAGAGAGATGTTGCGACATCCCACTTGGACCACGTTATTCGATTAAAACTAACAAAATCTTGCAAAACTGGAGTGCAAAAGTTGTTACTAGTTACTGTAAGGCTTGATCAGTAAATAACTAGTAAATAACTTCTTCCTAAGTTCTTCTTTCCTTAGTATATTTTCGATTGCCTTGGTTGGTTTTTCAACCGCCCTTCAGGATGTTTGAGAGGTTAGTATGTGGTCCTCGATATTCTTGGGGAACAACTGTGCCCCGGCGGCAATTTCCACCTCCGCCCTGTGTGCAGCGAATCTCGGACAGATAAAAACAAAGTGTTTCACATTCTTCTAAATCACATCACACGTGAGTTGTCACGCCTGAAACGGTAAAAATATACGCCTTACCCTCTGTGTCCACTTAGGAATTTTGCTATCCTCTCCATGGTATATTTTAATCCATTTTGAGCATCTGGGATAATTCTGCTTGTCGTGTGTCCTTCAAGTGAATCACCCCATCTCTTCTGCCACTAGAATATTGCTTTAGTTCGTGCCAATTGTTAACGGTAGGTATAGGATTCACCGGTTGCATATGTTGGGCAATTGAAGCATCGACCTTCGCTCGCCAAGATCTCAATAGAGAGCATACCCGCTATCACGCATGCTGCGTCAAATGTTGCAATGTAGGCACACGTTATCCACAATTCAATCGGTATAGGCGTGCAATCGTTTTCCTGTTTGCTTTATATTCCAATGTCGAGGCCCAGACAGGAGCTACATAAAGCAAATTCGAGCGAAGGACTCTCGACATAAGCAGCCAACGGTTCTGTCTTGGGCTACCTATGGCTGCAATTCCAGATGCTTTTGTTGCTAAACTTTTAAGATGTGCCTTGAAGTTTTATTTTTGGTCAAGCATGACTCCTAGATATTTAAGCGCTGGTTGCGAATATATAGAATGTTCGCCAATCCTAATCTTCACCGATGTTTATTTTCCTCGTTTGGCGATTAGAATTACTTCAATTTTATGCTGTGTGAGTGCCAGACCAGAGCCTTCTAGTCAAGATCTGATTTCCCAAATTGCCTCGTTTGTCGAATTTTCGACTCCTTGATGTCTTGCGCGCACGATAGTCACTCCGAAATCATCTGAGAAACCAAGAGCGGTTACTCCTTTGGGATAGGCTGTAACTTCACTTTTCGTGGAGAAACTCTACGACAGTGTTCACCAGGTATTTGGGAGTGTCTAATTTGGCTAAAGGCATAATTATTTTACTCCAGTTTACAGAAATTAAGGGATTCTTCATTTCAAGAGTAACTACCGCACAATATTTACTGGCTCCATTGCTGCCTCCACAATCTTCGTCACCGTACTGATCGCATTGGCAGTAGATCTCACCTTTCGGAGTCCGAACTGCCTGTCTGAGAGGCCACCCTCACTTTCTGTGATCATTACAAGCTTCTTGTAGATAATCCGTTCGACTGCTGTTTAACAGGCAAATAGCCCAAAGTTTTATTTCGCTTTGGAATTAGCACTAGATTTTGTTGCTTCCACTTTTTCGAGAAAATGCCTTTTTTGAAGCACGTCGAGAGTGTTTGTGCGAGCCAATTTGGAACCATCTTGACAGTCATTAACAGTGCTTTATTCGAGATATGTCAAAGCCTGGAAATTTTTTTCCACTATCTTCGTAGTCCCAAGCACCTCGTGTGTGGTTATCTTGGCATCATACTTGAAACTTATGAAAAGAGAATACTAATAATATCCCGCAGCAGATCAAGGATTGTGATCGTCGGTAAACGTTTACTCTTTATTGATGGCGTGATCGCTTTATACACGTCTCCCCATGGGTCGGAGTCCGCGTCTTTGCATAATTTCTTGAAATGTTCGATTTTACTTCATGAATGGCCTTCAAACTCAAGTTCGTTCCTGTTACGTTTACTGTATCTCCTCGCTTTAGGACAGACTTCGCGACATTCTTCAATTTAGGAATTCCACTAGAAGTTGATCGTTGCTTGAATGCAGTGCTTCATGGTATAGAAGCGTCACTTGCTTTCTGTATCTTTTTAACAACCTCCGTCACCCTTTCATCTGCGTTTCCCATCTATATCGCATGCATAGTATCTTTTCGAACAATCGCTTATCGAGTTTCTTAGATGTCTAATCCTCTTCTGCAGTTTGTGATTTTTCCTCTCATCATACGCTCCACCTGGAAGATAATAGGCTGATGGTCACTTTGCGTATATTCCCCGCTCATCCGTCATTGCAGATCTTGAGATAATGCGATGTTAACAAGCATAGAAATCTCTGCATTGCTCGCATATGATAGTCATATTAACTTTATTTTCCAGCACACTTTGGGGAATAAGGCCCTGGGCAATGGTTCAAGTTTAGCTGTAGGAAATTCATTTCCGGAGAGCTGAAATTTCCTTCCTGAACGCCGAACATCTACTACTGCCTGTGATATGGTCGATGTCACTGTCCTTTATTTTCCTACGTAGCAGAAATTTGGGGTTAGCACTGCAACTCTTCGCAATCAGACCTTCATCTGTACAACTTCAGCACAACTTCTGACCTATCCAATGTACTCGAGCAGTTTTTCGCGATGTGTCCAAATTGCAGAATTCATTTCTCAAAAGCGGTTACTTTTATTGACGCAAAATTTGGTGGAAAGTGGGAAACTTTGAACCCCCACGCATACAATGAGTAACATCGTTCTACGTTCATTTTAAGGGTTTAATTCATGCAAAAGAGGTGTAATAACAACTATTGAAATAGCGCGCGTGGAGCCGTGAAACTCCGAACCTGAGTGCCGCGATTGGATCGGATCCCCTGCCTCAGATGTATAGTGAAGCGCGGCCTCTGAAGTTCTCGCCCTCCCTTGACATCCTCAGGCCATTATATTGGAGGATATCTCTTGTTAAAAATAGTTTCACGAAATTAAGGAAGAGGACGGAAGAGGAGAGTTCACAGCCAATTTCGCCATATTTTTAGGTTTTCAAGTTAGCTCTGCCCTCTTGGTTCTTTCGGGCCACTCAAGCTAGACCATTTTGACCATTGAAAATTAAATAGTTGTCATTACAGAGGGATGACATTTTTTTTTCTTTTCACTGAATATAGTCATGTTGGGTATCAAATGAGAGATGTCGATTATTATTTTCCAACGTTAGTCTCAGTTCGGACTTTCGATGCAAATGGAGGAGTGCGGGGGTTGGAAAGTGATAATTTCTTTCACGGACCCATTCTCCGAAGCTACTCAACCAAAAATCTATCCCATTGCCACTTCATAGACTTTACTAACGTATAATTCTACATATATTTCAATGATTATTGTATCTTCAGAATGCAAATGGTTTGAAGATAGGTCAGCGGTTCCAATACCTCAAATCTTTCTTTTTTCCACAATATTGCTGAAATTCTGGGGGAATCGCGTGATTCCCACAATTTATTAACAAATCAGGTTAAAAGTTTATCATCCTATTCGCACTTACGAAGATGCATGCACCAAAATGGGTCAATAGTCGGTTAGTATTCATATGTAAAACTCAGAATAGATAAGGAGATATCATCAATCCATTCATACAAATGCCTACAGTCTATCATGTAAATTCTTTCAATTCGTTGCAAGAAAAATCCCGATCCATTAAAAACTCAAAAGCGATCAAATCAAAATGAAAAATCGTGGAAAAAAGAAGAATGTTTCTCGTCTGTGGATCCACAGAATACGAGGTTAACGCTTCGGATGTTAAGTAGGTTCTCCGCTCTCTTAAATCCGGCTATATTAAAAACTGCTTTGCTAGCGAAAACGAAGAAACCAAACTTCACAAGTAAAAGCCAACAACCAGTGTTTCAAAATTCTTGAATTTATTATGAAAACTAGAGAAGAAACGAAGAGAAAAATAAATCGAGCTAGTTAACACAATTATACATTGGCTCACGTGTGATCATGGTAACCATACGTATAGCGTGCATGAATACGTATTTTAAAAATTCAGCTTTACGGCCTCAGCATAATCGGGTACGTTTGCATCTGAACGGAAATGAGGCTCGAAGTGATTGCATCAAGATATCTTCTTTTCACCTTGGGAAAATCGTGTTCATTAGATATGAAAGATGTGAACAATAGAAAAATCTTCGAAATCAAAACCAATTATTTTTTGAATGGACGAAGATATGTGCTTAGATAGCCGCCTTGGATACTAGGTGGAAATGGGAATATCATCCATGGATTTTTCAAAAGTACTTATGCAGTCGTTGGGAGATCTTAATTGAAAATGAATTGAACTACCAAGAGGGTTGTATGTACGCATCAATTATTGTTTCCGGGGAATTCATAGGAGCAGCTGCGCTTGAATATTGTAATTTTGATTGATAAAATCAGGTTTTCAAATGTATTGAATTTTATTCTCAAGTACAAGTCAATTCACCAGATAGTTTGATGGATAATTAAGCGGCTCTAACTTCTAAAACTAAGTAGTAAGATTTTTCGTAATTGATTTCATATTTTGAAATCCTCTTTCAAACAATAATATGTAATAATAAGCGTTGGCGCGACAATCTAATTAGATCTGGTCCTTGGAACGGGTTAAAGTACATCATTCAAAACCGTGACGGTATATTACAGGACTATAGTACATTGTAGGAAGCGATGTGGTCAGCATCGGGCTCGCTCGTGATTATTACCCTAATTTGACTCAAGTATTAATTCACAGCAGGGTCGACTGGTATCCGATATCCAATCCTGATACAAATCTCTCAGCCACCTGTGAGATTTGAGCCATCCGCAAGCAATAACTTTTCTAACTTTTGGTAAAGATTTAATTAAAAATCCTCTCCCCGGAGGTAATTGCGGTAACGAAAGCCCCGCTCTTCAATTCGGTGAGGGGAAAGTATGCAGAACGAAGGGGAAGGTCTTGTTGCATAATCTTGACAATGTCCCCCCTTATATAGTTATAACGCTTCAAAGTAGAGCTATATTGTAGTAAAAACAATGAAGTTTAAATGTCAACTCTCACAAGTACCCACTTCAAGGCGCCATAACTTTTCAAGACCGCCTTGAGTTTTAACCTTTTCTAATTTCGCCACCATCCCCGGGGATAGGGTTGACAATTCAACTTCAGCTCATATTTTTTAACTATACTCGTATACGGCATAATATCTTTGAAACAGGTATCAAAAAATTGTACCACTGGGTTCCTCTTCCTTGCTCCCATTAGTGAAAATAAGCCATATTATAAAAGTGATAGCGTGCTCGTGAAATTTATGAAAGGAATATAAAGAATTTGGAGAACAATAAAATACAAGAACATCAAAATGAATTATCATACTTAAATTACTACGAATCGTTGAACGTGCTCACGTTAACTCAAATTTGTCATTGCTTTCATCATTTCATATTTTAATTAACAACAAGTAAAACTGTAAATAATTTATAAACTGACAACTTTATTCATTTAGTGACATGACATTATTGAGAGAAAGTTTGCGGTGCGAAGTTAACATCAATTAGCTTCCAACTACTCGCATCAGTCTATGGTAACTAATTAGCGCTGCTTCAGCATCATCCCGTTAAAAGTCATCAACATTTAATATAATAAGCACATGTCACCTTGATTCCCACCGTTGCTAACTTCCAGTTACTGTAAGCCAGCATCACAGAAGCAAGTACATAGCAGAACTGTATTGAAATAATTCCGGTTTCCCTGGTTTCACAGAATTATTGATCAATTAGGCATGCATGTTGAAGTTACGGTTATCATTGTTAACTGGCCGCCAATGCTGTCGTTACTGTCGGAGTTAACGTGCAATATGCTTACACCTTGTAACTATTTGAAATATACACCAATTAGTTGAGGAATTTTAAGACCATACTTCGAACAGAAATGAATGAATATGTGTCAGAACGCGATGACCTATCGTGAAAAGTTTTGAATTTTTTTTGAGTTATGTACGTTTGAAACTTTCCAACTAATTGGTACTCCGATTGTTTTATTTGTTTTAATAATAATAAGATTATGTGTTTTTTTTTTCTTTTGAATGCGAGCCGTTTCTATATTGGAAAGCATGTGCCCTAAATAGTTCTGATTCAATTTCATCTTCTATCATATTCTGCCACTTTCTGATCAAACCGTTCAAATTTAGTTAAAGCGAAGGTAACTAAATGTACCTGCAATTGCTCGCGAGTCAAAACACCTAAAAACTGCCGAGTTGGTTGAGGCTCCAACTTCGCGAAACTCGCCATTGGCCCTAGATGGAAATTCAGGTTCGGGTATGGATGTGTGAGATAGGATACTGAATGCTGGAAATTACAATTTTCCCCTTAAAAAAGTTATTATCTAAAATAACACTTAAAGTTTTTCAACATTCGATCGACGGATTCGAATTTACAAGGAACGAGAATTTTGAGCGAGTGGTCTTTTGAATATTTGGCTTAAACAATGGAAGGGGATCCTGGGAATGGGAAGCTCCCGCAACTTTAAAGCGGCTAAATAAGCAGCATAAGACATAACCCGCAAATGGGTGCTCGCCCCGCAAAACAGAAAGGCGACACCGAGAGAGTAGGAAATGGACCCCTTATTCGCTGATCGAAAAAAAAATTGACGAAGCGAAAAAGTGCATCAACCATGGCACATCGTCCCAAGCCCTAGTAAAGGAGGAGGGTTTGAGGCAACGTACTTTATACTATCCTCAAACAACAATAAAATGCTGAGATCAGGGAAAGAGATAAATAAAGTATAATTTTATTATTGTACAATACTAAATCCTACCTGATTTCTCTTGGCGACGCCCGCCAAGAAAATACACCCAATGTGGTTAAAAGCAAAATGATCGCGTTGAGCCCTAAGCCTCGGGGAAATGCTAGACCGTTCACCTCAGTCGACGCGACAGGACGAGCCCCGATCCTGTCGAGAAATAGACAAGGGTCCTTGATGCATGGGCGGCGTTAGGACGTAACTAAGTTAGTTCGAGCAAAAAAAATACATGTCTGCATGTTAAAGGTTAGCACTCTCACTGAAAGACCGAGGAACTCGCAAGAGCTATTCGGAAAAGACACATTGATATCTGCGCTTTGCAAGAAACCCGATGACTTGGTGTCAAAAGCTACGGCATAGAACGCGAATGCTGTAAAAATGGATATAAACTTCTCAATTTTGGTAGCCCACAGATTCAATACGGTGTTGGTATTGCCATATAACATTAAATGGTGACCGTTTCGTGAGAAGAAAGAAGAAATGATCTCACTTACGCGGTTACCAAAAACTGCGAATATCAAAGAATCGTGAAACCAAGTTAAAGACACGATCCACAAAGCGGCCTATTTAACCCTCGGGGCCAGCAAGCGAGGTAAGCGGTTCATCTAGAGGTACTTGGCTTTAGAATGACGATCTTCAAATGAAGGTCAATGAAAAGAAACACCTCTACCGCAAGTTTCTCGACGATATAACGCCAACTGGCAACCGGGAAGCAAAGAAAGCGATCGCTGTTAACTGAGGGGTCCATCTGTATGATATACTCGACACTAGGGATGGTGAAAGAGATCTGTATCGGCTTGTCGAAAGCCGACAACAACCCACACAGGATATCAAGCACTTGTTATGTTAATAACAAGAACGGTACTTCGTTCATCGACCGAGATTACGAGAATATTTTGAGCAGATTTCAAATGAAGAATTTGTTCATGCTCCATTTTCACAAGTATTGGAGAAAGCGGCAGGACCTGACGACATTGCATCTGAAATCTGGAAAGTGAAGAGCTGGGACCAAACACTGTGGTTTAATGAATCCTTCAATCGGATTATTGAGGAAGGAAGAACACCATCTGGCTGGTAAGAAAGTACCACTGTCACACAGGACATCCTACGTCCAGCACCTTATACACCGCTTTATGCAGGTGATGTTTCCCTGGCGTCTAATAACAAAACTAATTTCGAACAGCTTATCTAAAAATGGAATGATCGCCTCCTGCAACGTGGTCTCAGAGTGAATCTGAATAAAGCAGAATCCTTGTTGATCGATCCCCATGAAACAGGCACTATCACGGTCAATGGCTAAGCGATTTGAATACCAATGGCTAAGCGATTTGAATATCTCCGGTCAATCAACAGCTAATGGAGAACTGCGTTATGAAATTATTTCACGCATTAAGGCAACTTGGATGAAGTGGCGTTCCACAGTTGATGTTCTTTGTGATGGGCGTATCAATGAACGCCTCAAATCTAAAATTTACCGTAATGTAGTCCATTCTGTCGCCTTCTATGGTCCTCAGTGATATCCGACTATAAAAGACAATGAATAGCGTCTTACGGTAATAGAAATGAAGATGTTACGTTGGACTAGTGGCGTAACAAGCCTTGATCACATCCAAAATGAGGATATTCGCGATCGCATATCGAAGAGCTAAAGAAAAAGAAGATGGAGCAGATGGAGTAGTCCATCGGTTCCAAATCTGACGAATTCAGCAGTCAAAGGCCCTTCTTCTCAAAGCCCAAAATAACTCTTTGCAGACGATGATTGTTAATTGAGCCGAATGCGCTAGTTACTCTTACTTTTGAAACGTAAATCCGTCGATGCCAAAGTATTGACAGGCCCCAGCTCCAGTACGTCCTGTAAAATCCGCCGCCGGTAGCTGACGACATTGGTCTTCACGTTTTTTTTCCATTGAACACCAGCGGTGTCGTCCCAATTACTAGAGCCGATGGTTTTCACAGCCGCAGACTTCTGCTGGCCCTTCTTGAGAAATGGGCGGCGATTATAGTGATTTACAACGACTCGACAGAGAAAATCAACGTGCAGCTGAAAAACACCTTGAATAAGCAAGCACCAGACGAATCATTTGGCGAGTTTTCACGAACATGGACAATATTGTAGCTTCATCTTCAGCTTTTGAAAAAATAGGACCAGTTGCTGTGGGTATTTCTTCAAACTCAAAAGCCCTTGAGGTCAATTGCGTTCATATTTTCCCAATTCTTTCAAAGTCTTAAACCCCAAAAGTAGACAACTACCCTGAAAACACGGAGGAAACTAAAAAAGTTAAACCCAGACTATTACCGATAAAGACATTTTTCACTTGATGGCATTGCTACAGAACCGCTGAATGGCCACAAAATGGTTTTAAATTGTAGTTTTCTCGTATGATTACTTGCTCTCAAAGAGTTTATGCATGTTGCATTCCGCACCCTTGCAGCTGGGCTACTTATCATGGAATGCAATTTATCAGTCGTATCAAAGTTTTCTTCAAGTTAAGGCCTAAACACAACAGCGGTGTGATTGAGTGCGTGCGGAGTGAGAGAGCTGTCAAATCAAATTCATTACACGGACTTGTATAAGGCAATATACAACAAGTCCGATGCGTAATACGGCACACAGAATAGTTCGGAAAATTGAACTTTTAAGATGGGTGACAGATAATAGCTTGTTTCGTCATTTGCAATATGGTGGCGCTTTTCGTTTTCGACAGTTATTACTGAATGTAATTAATTTGAATGAATTCGTTTTGAGAACTGCACTATTTGAAATGGTGCCTTCCACAGTTCACAAAACGAATTCATTATATTATTCAAATGTAGCAGCCGAAAACGAAAATCGCCGCCAAATTGCATATGGCGTACTCTGTCATCAGAACGAACCTTGCCGATGTGGAGCGAACTTTGCCTACCTGAAATCTTCATTGGGCGTGCTCTCGTCCGCACGCATCGTAATTGTGTTTCCTGCTTTAGACGCGACGCAAAACTAGTCGCTTAATTCAATGAGTTGTACGACGAAGTTGGGAAATTTTGTTGTTTGGAAGCTCAAGGAGCTATGTAGCTGCTGCATGCATAAACGATTTTAGCATCTATTGGTTTAATTCACCGATCGCGGCAGATATTCGCAGGCGGATTTTTGTAATTGTAGGTTCTGCTTTTGCATTGCCGGTTTCGCCCATTTATGACAACTACCAACTGTGACCTATTTGTATTCTGAAATATATTTTCCTCAAGGTCGGTATTTACTTAGTCGCGGGTTACTTTTTTTTGCATCGTAGTTTGACTAGTATATTTTGGATTAGATTGCTCAACCAAGAAATTTGAGAGATTTTTTCCTAAAGTTTTCACGTGGAGATGATGCTGTAACTGAAATGGTCCAAGGGCTGCCCTATTTACAGGGTTAATGCATAAATTGTTTTTCAAACTAAATTTTTGTCATTAAGAGCTATTTGAAGTTTTGTATACCATTATAGACCTGCCATATTTTTGTTAATATTACATATGCTTAAAAAAAATTTCTCAGTTGATGTGATTATTTAGTTGATCAAATATGCAGCTTCAAGTTGAAAAAAAGCCCTCATTCCTGTCACCTGCCATTGGAAGCATTCGAAATATTTATGGGAAGACTCAAAAGAAAATGGTACTGCCTGACAATAGTTTTCTCACTTTAAAGATGGAAATTTTAAACTCACTGGAGCAAATTGATCAAATCGATAATTGAGTTTGCGGGTATGAATTCCTCGCACCCTCTCGCTTAACTCGCCAACAAGAATCGATTTTGTCTTATGTGTAGTGTGTGAATCGCAATAGGAGATAAGAAACGATGTCATTGCACCGATTTCAAAGAAAGGAAAAAATCAACTTGAAACGAGGGAAGGCTCGGCTTAGTAAAATCAAGAAATCATGAATTGTTTGCTGAAAATGTACCAATTACAGTCGAAACCCCTGGTAAGTATACATTCACGCTCCTAGAGGTGCTAACCCAGAAGAAAGAGGTCCGAGGACCAAAACAGCGGAGGAAAGTTTCTTCTCGATTAATATGGTCCGCCAACAAATAGATGGCAAACTCAACTCCCTCAAATTCCCAAACAAAAATTTAATATCAAATAATTTTTCAACGCCATAATTTATTATTATTATTTCTGAAAACTCAGATGAGCAATTTTATCGCATCCTGCATACTAATCGGACCTAGTACCATCAGATTTCTACTTACTGCGATTATTTTGAAACGAGCTAAGAGGAATTTCGCTTTAATGTAAATACATACTATGTTATATCTGATATCTTAAAGTGCATTTAATTTAGACGAAGAAGATAGCTTAATAGGAGGTAACTTGATTTTTAGACCTAAATATCAAATAGAGATATTAAGATTTTTTTTTTCAAATTTTTTGGAGAATGGATCTTTATTCGAATTTGCACTTTTTAACTTTTAAGTATTCGCCTATTGTGTAAAGCTTTTCTTTGACCAAACGCACTTACTCCAGTGAAGTTTACGCAGTAGATTTTATGATTAGGATGAAGTTTTTATGGTAAACGAAAATAAAGTCTGCTTGTAGTTGTCTTCTTTTCTGACAGCTTTTTTTTATGTCCACTCAATATAAAGTTAGCAACGCAGACATCATGCCCAGGATAAGTGTCTCTCTATCGTCACTTATTTTTTCTATTACTATTATGTTCCCCTCGGGACTTCTTCATTTCTCTTGTAGTTTTGTTTTTTCTTCTTAACTGAACATGTTAGATGTTCAATAATTTTCGAAACTTAATGGCTGCCTTTCACGCCCCATGTTTCACTTGAGGATATTTTAATACCTATGATTGATGTGGATCGTCTCGACATCTCTAACATAATTAGATTGTCTTTTTGTAGTGCGATGGGCTGTACTGAAAGTACCTGCGAGAATAATTTCTCCTGGGATATTATTTAATGCAATATAATTGCATCCTAATCAAATGTTATAATCAAAACTAAACATTCATGAAAAGAATCCGCTCACTTCTATGTTTACCCCATTTCAGTTGAAGGCTAGAAGGCTTCTTCCTCAAAATAAGATCGAAATGAAGAATGATGATCAACAGTGTGGCAGGGCCGCTTATAATTTATGGCAGAACAATTATGAACAAAACGATTTCTTTTAATATAAAACTACAGTTTTGTAAAAAAAAATCTCATCTTCAAAATAAAATTTTTTTTCTTTTTTTATTCAAATTGTACCATCACTTGAACCAAAATTATTTTTTTTTTGTGAATGAATTGTTTACAAAAAGAAAATTAAATTCTTGCGCGAAGTGTTTACAAACAACCTAAATTCTTGAATGATCAAAACAAAAAAAAAAACATTTTTGTTTTGCGGAAGAAGAAATTCACACATAGAAAGTAAAAGTTGACAAAAATATATCAACCGTAGCGCATACTATATTTAACCACCAGGTGAACACAAACGTGCTCAGAATTATTATTATAATATTGTACAGCTGGCAACAAGATAATAATCTTTTTTTTTTTTCAAAGAAAGATAAACATCTATTTGAACTATATGATGAGGTTGTTTGGTTCTTATTTATTAGCTGGAGCCCAATAGAGTAGAGGCCTCCAACTAATAAATCCCATAAAGTAGGGATATTCGACTAATAAATCTAATGCACCCTAATGCTTCCAGATAGCCAATGAACAGTTTTTCATATTTTTATCTATACGAGTATATGTTTACTTATAAGAAAATTATCAGCCAGATTTCACTTTGGGTCTCTAACGTCTTATACCTTCGTATGCCTTTTTATTTTTATCTGAATAAACTGTGAAGGGAAGGGTTTGTAAACAAAATAATTTCGGTCTAGGCTGTGCGCATTACCACCGATAACAAATACTCCAAGTTCAGCAATAAATCTACGGACTAAAGTCTTATCTTCAATTATAAATATATACGTAATATGTAGTATATTCTAATCGTCTTTTTCTTCAAAATTTTAGGAATGCCAAAATCTTGTAGAGGAGAATCGTCGGTTAATGGGCTTTGCAGCGGGAACGACGACCAGTAATCTTGTTGTGCCAGCAAATTCTACCAATATAGAAGCCGTAATTCTGCAAACACAAGTTGAAACACTCCAATGGCAGCTTAAACAGGTTTGTAGATACTCCATTTAAAATGATTAAAGATATTAATCAATTTAATATTAAAGAAGTCATCTCGTGTGAAGGCCGTTTTTTTTGGCTTTTTTTATAAATTTTTTGTGAAGAACTGGGTAAAGATACAAATACAAATTTTTCACCATAGATTTGTTAATATCTTGAGCGTGCATAGTATTTTTTCCAGCTCGAGCAATTCATACACCCATCTCCAAAAATGGTGTATTTCTGCTGCCACGCTAGAGGGCGCTGTGATCATCTTAAAGAAAAAAAGTAAACGGCATTTTAACGTACAGACTTAACTACAGTCCCCAAACTAGGGTTATTAAAAAATATTAAAAATCTGGCATGTGACTATCATGTGTTTAACACTATAATTTCCGAACGACTCTGAATATCAAAAAATCACTTTGACCTATATTCTACACTATATCTAGATACAATTGACGCCAAAAAAAATTCGATTCCGCGGATCCGACACATGACCCCCTTAAATATTTGGCGCACTGTGAACGATTATCCATTGAGTAGGCTGCATACCATGATACTTATGTAGTCGTCCTTGATCCGATCAAAACGCTGCATTATCATAAGAACGCTTGCAATTCCATACGCATCGGTCAGGTATGGTACTATGGCGGAGTTGATCCAATATCAGACTTTCAATTGTACGTTCTGATTTCGACTACTAGATGTAAACTTTTTTGTAAAATATTGTATTCGGGTGCTTCATGGCCTCATCAAAGTGCGTAATAATCCTCACAAATATATAGATCTTTTCAAGTTCGAGTTTTCTTAAATTAAGATCTGTCCAAGTCATCTCATCTGTAGCCCGTAGTTTATTTGGAAACTACTTCGGAAACTTCGGTGGAACTCCTTACATTATTAAAAATTTACAATAAGTCGAATATACATTTTCAAAACTAAATCGAATTTGTAAAATTTGTTACTTCCGTGATTCGTTTCGTTTAACGATTTACTGAGTCTTGAGTCCGCATCCAGTTGAAAAACCAGGCCAATTGGGTAAAACCTTTTCTACTTTTGTACTGCAGGGACTTCTCGTTTCCGGCGAAGCACTTAATTTTTACAAAATAAGAGTTGGCGATTTCGATTTATAAATGCTATTGCTTCCTTGTTTTCATTATGTTCTACTTGAATTCATCGTCGTCGTGTTTTGCGTTTCTATCTATATAAAGGATGTCCTGTTGACAATGGTAGAAATTTTAATGGTGGATAGTACCACTTGTTTGAGAAAAAGTGTTTTATGGCATAGCTACTCTGTTTTTTACGGTTACAGAGCTGTGACGTTTTCCGTGAATAGTGTCATTTAATCCCAGATTTGACATCAATTTCATATAAGTGGATACTTTTTCAATTACAAAGTCGAATCGTCCTGTTCAAACTTTAAGGAAATTTCAAAATAGAAAAAACAAGTCAGGAAACCGGAAGCTGGACGCTTCAGGTATGAAAGGTTTTGTGTATTTCTTATATAAAACATTTTGAGTGTGCATTAGTACGTAGGACGTAATATATGCATACATTATGTGAGAGATTCCACTTTCGGGTAATACTGACATTCATAGTCTTGAATTTGCAAAGAAGCGACAACTTTGACCTATTATAAATTTGTTAGTAATAGTGTGAGTTTCACCAAAGTTGGTAGGAGCATGCTCTATGTTATACTCTGTTTTTTTTTTGTAAAATTCGTGCTGCTGGTTCTAGAATGAACTTAAGGGGGGCCTTTACTAAAAATTGTAGCAATATACTATTATTAACTTTATTTTAACAGATATCGTTATGGAGGGTATTTCGGAGCCTAGGCACCATATAGATTTTGATTGGTTGATTTTTTTCAGATTTTTCGGTTGGCTAGTTTCTGAAAATGAGTCCATTAAATAAATGATTAATTTCGATCCCCCACACTCCCCGCCTTTCCAACAAATGTCAGAACTAACACCGGATTTGGAAAGTACTAACCAAGACTTTTCATTTGATACTCCACATGACTATGTTTGATGAAAAACGAATTTACACCCCCCTTTTGCACGTATGGAGACCCCCCTTAAATTCGATGTAGAATGATGTAACTTACTGTATGCGTGAGCGTTCACAATTCCCACCAAATTTGGTGCGAATCGCTACAGCCGTCAATCGACAGACAGTAAACCGATTTTAATTTAATTTTGTGTAAAACAAAGAATGAGGGTTTCTTCAAGGGCAGATGTAACTCGTCAGGCCCCGCCTAACCTCTGTCCTGATAGTAGCGTGACCGAAAGTGACGACATGTGGTAATCGTTCCATTTATGTATAATCACAAACCCGGCATGAGTGTGAATTATATTCAAATGAAATCTGCCTTGTGTTCAGATCTAAACTAGGCCTCAGAGAATTTTTTCTTTGAAGGTTAAGGGAGTCCTGAGTTCACAACGACTTGATGATTATCATCAAGGATTTTCAAAAAGGAGTCAATTTCGCTTGCATTTCTTTTATATTAGTTGAAATAAAAAACTTCTGGAAGATGTTTGATTTGTTTTACATCAAAACCACGTTTAAATGCGTAATATTTGTAATTTTCTCATCATCAAGGTCATCATTTTTATGTCATTGGAAAGCTTACATAATGAGGCAACTAATATTGACTTTGCAACTTTGTAAACTTGAAGTATCATTGCATTTTGAAATTTGTATGACGAATTAATTTTGGAATTTCTTGAAAGTTTGATCAGTTACATATTCGGAGTAACGGTGACCTTTGCCATTGATAAAAAATATGCATTTTATATGATATTTTATGAAGAGTGGCAGAAATGTAATTGGAAATGACAAAAAAGAAAACATAAACTCATGTTCTCCCTGTAATCAACGATTTCTGTGGTCAAATGTTAGTAACGGTAAAATCGTATACTGCCAGCAACTATCACAATATTTCCCCATGAACATGTTATAAATCCAATAAATTTAGTGATTAAACAGTTTTATTGTCATCGTCGTAATAGGGAAATGGTTTGTCGTGTGGCTGATTTATCAATTTTTTCAAGCTAGTTTTTTAGCAGATTGTTGTAATTACATTAGTATCGCTATCATCGGTCCATCCTAAATGAGGAAAAACCAAAGTTACAGAAATTAGAAAGCTCATTATGAAAAGTAGTGTTCTAGGAAGATGGGAAGTGTATTCTAAGACGTGAAGTGTCGAAAATCGGAAAAGAAAAACTACACCTAACGAAGACAGGCTTATTTGTCGGCAGAGTAAAGACAATCCTTTTATAACAAGTAGAGACCTCCTATATAACAATATCTCTGCAACTCTGCAATAATATTACTGCGGGGACTATCAGAAATCGTCTGCTAGAATTTGGATGACGACGACGCTTCCCCCGTCATGAACCGTACAACTCCAAAAAAAAATTTAAAAGCCCATTCGAATTTGCAGAAGAGTACTTACAGATACTACTGTCTTTCTGAGAAAAGACTATTCTGGAGAATTGAATCGAAGATTAACAGGTTTGGATTCGATCCTATGTATAGTATTGGCGTCCAATGAACAGATACACAAGATAATCAAGCATGGGAGAGGAAATATCATGGTATGGTGAGCATTTTTGTGGCGGGGCATTGGTCCTATTGTTAGGATCGACGGGCGTATGGATCAGAATAAATATAACAACATCCTAGAAAATGTGATGATGTAATTAAGTATATATAAGACAATGACCCGAAACAAACTTTCGGCTAATAAAGGGTTGATTTGAAGAACAAAAATCAATGTTTTGAGCTGGCCAGCGCTAAGTCCCGATCTCAGTCCCATTAAGAACTTGCAAACTGATGTGCAACCCAATCGGAAACGTCCAAAAACTTGGCTGAACTTTTCACAATGTTGAAAAAGTTTGGAAAAACATCAGCCTTAAGAAATGTCAACATTTGGTGGTTAGTTTGCCGAGGTGTTGTTCGGCCATTAATAAGAATAAGGGCTATCCGACAAGCACGAACCTTTTGTGACTACAAAACAAGGCAGTGCTTCTAATTATATTGTATTATTCCACCACCACAATCTGAGATTAAGTGAAGAGTGGAAAATTGTGAATTGGTTGGGCACATTAAGCTTTTTGACATTATTCTCGAAAAACGTTATAGCTTTGTAACTGTAAACGGTAAACGGTTGCCATTCCATGGAATAATTTTCCTCTATTGTGGTGCTATCCACCATTAATATGTCTACCATTGGGAACGGGGCATCCTGTATTACGAATTGGGAATCAAGGGATGCGAAAAAAAAATATATATGTACATGTCGGCAAGCGCCTATGAGTAAATGCTATCCTGACATGGAAGACAATAACTCTAGTATCCTATTATATATATGATCATGCAGTTTTTCTAAATCAAGTTATGAGGATTTCTAAAAGTATATCATTCTTCTTTTTTCTAGGCTGAACCCTTCATTCATTTCCATATCATTTTATGAAGAAATCAGCCCCAGCCCCCCCTAATATCAGTCACTTTTGATCTATTACTAGCAATTTGTTCAATAATTATTAACCAATCATCAGGGCCGTAGAGCGAAACTGGGGGCTGGGGTGAAAATTAAGCGAGAAAATTGGGCCCGAAATGAAAATTATACGATTCTGTGGCAAAACTTACTGGGGTTCCCCGGTTATTTCACTTTTTCCTTGAAACCTCGGGCCTGGGGGAATCCTCCTCCTTCCATTCCCGCCTTGTCAAGCCTGCATATCATCAAATTCAACAGAATTCGTAAACTGAGGAATTGTCATCAATAATTTAGTCAGCAACTGGTGAAATTCAATAAATGATCATTATCCTTCACTTCTAATGTTAGTCTATGGCGTTAGTTTTAAGTATGTACAGGTAAACTGTCAACAACTGTTGAAAAGCTGAGAAATCGATATGAAAATAGAAAGACGCAAAGACAGTGCATCAGAGTTACCATATGATAAAATTTATTGAATTCCTAAATGATTTGCAGTTGCAGATGCCGAAAACATTTGTACAAAAAAGGAACATACGAATTAATTGCTTCAAGTTCAAGTTTCAGACTGGTTTCAGTTAACTGTAAAAACTCGCGCAAGAGAGCCATTGATGCTCGTGCCATTTGAGCTGTTGAGCTATCTTGGAACCACACATCCCTCATATTCATTTCTTCAAGTTCGGGAAGGAAAATTTCTTCAATCATCTGGATATAACGGTCAGAAATAGCTGTAATTGGCTTGTCGTTTTCTTCAAAAAACCAGGGTCCAATAATGCCAGCTCTCGATAATGCACATCGAACTGTCACACGTTCTGCATACACGGGTTGTTCGTGGAGATTTCGGGAGCCTTGGATGAAGTGCTCTAACACACTTCAAGGCCCTGATCCAATTGGATTGTTGTTCCAACGATTATTATTATTATGAAGAATTCATCTTACTGTGCGATCAGAAATCCTAAGAACAAATGAATGTTTACGTGCGCCTCCCGTACCTTCTCGTCTTGGTGGTTTTTTATGGTATTGGCATTTTTACTGGCAGTATCCATGCACGAACAATCAATTTCCGATCAGGAACAGGACCTGCAAGCGTGATAATTGAATGATTGTTAGAAAAGTAAGTTGCCAAGGCGAACGGACGCGCTTCTCTCGTTCACTGCTGCTGATCTTCCCCTTTCGTAAGATTAATGGTCGCTGTTTGCCGTGTAATTCAAATAAGGTACTTTGGCACCGAAGTATTTTACATAAGAAGTCTAGTCTGTGGCTTTAGATTCTCTGTTTTTTGTCTAGCAATACTCTCTCCCATTCTAAACTATTCATCATATCAAAAATAACTTCTAATCTCTTAGTTTATAGCTCAAACATCCACGCACCAATAGAAAGTTAAATAAAAATATTTCATTGAAAAGGATGTGATGGTCTTCTTAAGCATTTTTGCAACCTTAATTGATTTATACAATCAGAAACGTGCCGAATTCAAGTACATTCACTTATTTAACTCAAACACGCTTTTGCTATTACTGCTGCGATTTCAGAATATTTTCTGCTGCTTGCAAATAAATAGCCAATTAATGGAGAATTTAGCTGGAGCGGCAAATCATTCATGGGCTGACGGAAGATTTCTTCGCTGACTTGGCAGGAATTCTCATAACAATGCACAATGAGAACACCGAAACATTTGCCTTTATTTATATCTTACAATGCGAAAAATCACGCTGAAGGTGATGTGACTGACATAAATTCAAAAAAAAGCTTAGTTAATTAATTATTAAGTAATTATAAATTCTTTACTCAATTATTACTAAAAGCCTAAATTTATGAGCAATTTTTTTGTTAGAACGATTTTAAACAATTATTATTCGGAACATAAAATAAATTCTTAGAAATAATATACACGCTCTGCACATGAATATAACTAATTGGCTTCCGGCTTATATCAATGTGATGATATATGTAAGTCTTCGAAATTTGTGTTAATTAAGATTTGTTACTTTTATCTATTGCATAAAAGAATTCTGAAAAAAAGCGTTTACTGTTGGGAGCCATATAACGACTCAATATTCATTTAACCTGATGTCGCCAGCAACCATAATTTTCAGACCTTGTTTGGGTCACTGCACTAGCTTTACCGACTTTGGATTTTGCCTGGATTTGGATTGTCCTTGCTCGCATGTTTTACTGATTCGATGTTGAGTAGAGTTCAATTAGCGATTCTTCGGTAAAAAGGATGCGATCGCGTGTCCCTTGCGTTCATCTTTTAGTCTATTGAAGTATTTTTTTCAATCGTCAATATTTTTTTGAATAAAAAGTGCTTCGTTGGCCTTACGTTAGCATATTTTCCGTCCCAGATCCGGCTCTGACTTTGTTCTTGACAAGTGGTTTTCTTTTTAACCGCCGATGACAAGACAGAGGTTCTGCCACATTTATGGAGTACCGCAAGTTGTCTTGAGAGTCTCGTGGTCCATAGTTGCATGGCCTTCCATAGAACTCCGAGTTGGCGGCTAATCGAAATCCTCTTGCATTATTTATGTAAATCCTTATACCTCGAGCTGTCCTGAAAGTGTTCGAGTTGGCTGATCGAAATGCTTCACATTTATCCATGAGATAAAAATTGTTCCATTTTAGTTATTAAAAGTTATTAAATTCAATCAATATCTTATATTGGCTGTTTTCCCAAAAAATATCTTTCAAAAGAAAAGTCGATACTGCGATCCGGACAAAAAGTAAATTACAAATACCTCACCGATTAATTAAACTTCCCTCACAACAATCAATTTTTAAACTTTGTTAAGCTTTGTTAGCCACTACCCCATTCACAGCTGCATGCCAGTTTGTAGAACGATCGTTGCAGAGATAAACCAGATAAACCGTATTTATGACCTATTAAAATTGCAGGTATAAGCTTACTTACCTGCAGGCATCTCATTTTAATCTCAAATATGGGCCCTTCAAATTTGAATAATTGAAGTTTTAATGAATACTCTGCCTTCCGTATACTTCTTGTTGGCTCCTTTGTGAATTGCATCCAAACAATCTTTTTTCGTATTTTTGATTTTTTTTTCCTGTTTGCTTTTCAATGAAACTGTGCTTTAATTTCAGCTCATAGCAACGAAACAGGCGCAGAGATGAATACGACTCTTAGCTATTTTCTTATACACAACGTTTTTGAAGCTTTGACCTACGCTAAGCCCTATTTTTACCCATTTAAAAATTTAAGCTCATGGTTTGTTTGCAATCCGGACGAACTAGATAAGTGCGAAATATGCTCTCATCTCATCGCCTGGCAGTTTGACTCATTACTGCTTTAAACCAGCCACACACGTTTTGGCAGGCCTTCGTATTTCGGTAGTATCGCAACATCCGCATCATTTTTTGCGCTTTGTCCTGTGACGCGCTGACGAGAGGTTCATTTTTTTGTATGCAGCGTATTTCGCTTTTCTCCTATTTAACTCCATTCAACACCTCCATTACGCTCCTGTCAGTTTCCTTCTTCCCATCCCGACATTCACTTATTTTAGAATAGTAATTCAAAAATGGTGCATTTTTATTTGAAAATGCAAATGCTACAAGTTAGCGGGACTGCTTGGTGATGTTAGTACCAGGGATGTTCCCATCCATTATGAACGATCATGGAAGGAGCGTTGCGAAAGGTGTGCCTGTGGGCCGCAAGATGCGGACTCGGCAAAAACCCAACCAAAACGGAACTGATGCCATTCACCATCAAGACAAGGGTACCTGAATTCCACCTAGCATGACTGAATGAACTAAGGTTGGTCCTTTGCTCCAATCTAATGTATCTAAGAGATTGAACATAGAACTGAGGGTTAAGAAGCCTTCAATGCTTCTAAGAGGACTTTTGCAAAGAAATGGGGTCTCCGGCCGAGGATGGTTCTTTGGATGTTCACCCCTGTGGTGCGCCCAATTCTAACGTACAGGTCTACTATATGGTGGCAGGCGTTGAGCAAAAAATACAATAGAACGAAGTTTAATTAGATTCGAAGAACCGCGTGTGCAGATGCTACTGGGGCTCTGCAGTCCTGCCCGGCAGATGCTCTCAAGGCACTCCTGCATCTCCTCCCCATAGACCACCTCTACATTAAATACATTATATCGTGCAGTGCCGTCAGACTACGTGAGTCCGGATGCTGAACAGCGGCGTCCTACGGCCAAAGTAACATGCTAAACGAAGTACCTCGGGAAATCTGGGCATTCCCCACGGACTATGCCACACGCAAGCTGAACTTCACGAAAAACTTTGCTGTGGACTTTTCAACCAGGGCAGAGTGGAAGACCGGCGGTGTGTTGCAAGATTATGACACAATATTCTTCACCGATGGATCAAAGATGGTCTGTGGAGTCGGTGTAGGGATTTTCTCGAATAGACAGTGTATCCGAGTCGTCTTGTCTCCCAGGTTTCTCCAGTGTATTCCAAGCGGAAATACCGGCGATACTGGAAATCTGTCGATAGCTGGGGCATTATTCGAGCCTCAAGCGTAACATAGCCACTCGGACTGATAGCCAAGCAGCCATTAAGGCCTTGTACTCAGCGATGACATCCTCCAGGCTGGCGGGGCATTGCGGAAACGCAAACAATCTGGGCGGCACCCTCAAAGTCACCCTCCTCTGAGTTCCCAGCCATACGGATATAGAGAGAAATGAGCGGGCTGACGGATTGGTCAGGTGGGGCTTTACTCTTGGCAGTTCTTCGGCGGGTACAGTCGGTGTTTCGCTGGCTACTATCAAGGACGGAATCTACTCGCACTACTTAACAACCGCGAACGTAAGATGGCAAAGGCTTACTACCTGTGCCAAGCCAAGGAGGTCAAGAGCTCCTCTGTACCAGCCGTGTGCAAATGCATACGATGGTCTGCACGGGGCACTGGCCCATAGGGGACCATGCCGGCAGGCTCGGCATACCCAACAATTCGCATTACCGAAGCTGCGGGGAAAATGGGGAAACCCTCATGCACTTCCTTTGCGATTGCCCAGCTCTACCTAGAGTCAGGCTATGGACATTGGGTAAACCATTCTTTGGCGACGTCAGATTTCTAGCTGCAGGGTGGGAGAGATACTTTCCTCCGTGAATGCTAGGGACTGATTTTGAAGATCTGACCCGGCTCTGTCTCCCTGCTCTTATAACAAAAGTCATGGTCTTCCGGAGTTTGTGGCATCAAAACGGCGCACCACAGCGTTGAAATATAGCTGAGAGGTACTTTGTGGGGCAGTGGCGTTAAGTTGGGAGAAAATTTTCGGAAAGTGTGGTGACAACGCTTTTTTTTTCAATTTTGTAATTTGAAAGATAAGATCGAAAGTCGATTTTCGAGAGCAAAGCTAAGGGCATGAATAATTATATGCCAGCTGGATTATTATTCTGTTAAGGGAAGTTGCATTGTGTCCTAAAAGAACTATGTTATTGTGCCCCTTTTACTGGTTATAGTGTAACTACACTATGCCAAGCAAGCATATAACCGTCAAGAATTATAATATATTCCCTACTTTCAAGTATTTCAACTTGGCATCTGGTGTTAAGTATTCTCCCTCTCCTTGACCTATTTTGCACAAGTTTCGTTACACTCCGCACAGAACTTGCAGACATCATCCATAGATATTCCTAGCTTCGCCAGGTGATAGTTTAGTCGGCAATCGCCATTGAGTATTCCCATTGTAATCCGACTTTTTTGATAAGGTTCAAACAATCGCTTGAACGCTTGGGTTCGCATTCCCTCATAAGCAACTTGAGTTGCCCCTTTCCAGGTAGATTCGCCCGGTGTAGTTGCCTCAGCGGTTACTTTTCATTTTTCAATGTCAAAACCATGAACCCGTTTCCGATTCCACAGATGGGTCTTGCTCCGTGTAGAGGCATCCCTACTTCTTTTTTGGCCAGTTCGTCCGCTGCCTCATTGCCTTCCAACCCAGAGTATCCAGACCTTGTTGTGCCAGCCGAGCGTGTTTAGTCACTCAAAGCATTCCCATACCAATTTGGAATCATCTCTTGAACATATTCCCGTTTTAAGACCCAAGAATTGTTTATCGCAATTTGACATATTTGGGGAGAATATTTAAATCAATTTCGCGATTATTTATTTTCTTAAACCATCATAACTCTGGCCTGGTTTATTTATCCCTTGGATTAAATATTTATGGAAAATATGAAAATGCCCATACATAACTATTTGTGATGAACACATGACCGCCTGCATTACACATCCTTCACGCTATTATCAGTTGACGGTTACAAATGCCGCATACACTGCAAATTATCTATTGAATGGATGGTGTAGAAACCATTTCTCATTTCTAATTCATTAGAGAGGCAATATTACCAATCCGCCCACAGGAGAGTTACATCATTTTATTAGATATTTAGAAATATTAATAGAAGTAAGTTACTTGTATAAGATGGTTGTATTTTTCAGTCAAACCAATAAACTTGTATAGCCAAGAGTGAAATGTTCGCAAAAACTTTCTCATCTTTAATTTAGTTCGTTAATACCTTGGGATATCTTCAGCAGATTTGATTCACACTCATGTGAATGTTCGGGACCAAATATATGATTGTCTACTCTATTGTGTATAGATTAGTAAAATCGAACAATGCCAAAAATTGCAATCAATCCATGACTCTGGTCATTACGAAGGTGATAGCCTTCAATTTTTCCTTCAACAGAAAGACTATGTATGAGATTAGCAGACAACAACGTAAACAAGGGATCACATTGAGAAAAAATTAAGTTCAAAATATACGCTAATCTTCTTTAGCCTTTCTTTCTTTGCTAGCGTGTTTCTTTACTACAGCAAATTTAATCTGGTTTCTCAATTTCTCATTAAAAACATCTCACTGGAATATGTGGGTATAAGCAGATTAAAAACATATCAGCGAATTTAAGCTGCCAATAGCTTTATTTCCTTTCATTTTAATGGGTGTTCAGAGTGAAGTAATAATTACTGAAAGTTTTTAGTATCATAAAAATGTTAAAATATTGCAGTTTGTTGCATTGCAATATACATATGTTTATATGTAGACAATTGAAGACATACATGCTCAATGAATTTTGCCCTCAAAAATAAAATAATATTGTCCCAGCGGGACTGAGTATATAAAGCCAAGAAGTACATTTATATAAAATCAAAAAATAGGGCTTCTATCTGCGTTTAGATATATGTATAACATAAATACGCAACCTTGCTTACTGAAATCATAGTGTACAAAGTACTCTTTGATGTGCATAGTGAATGTGAAATTACCTCACTAAGTACGTTTTCACGTAGGGTTATCTGACTATAAATCTCGGAGTAAAAAAGAAAGCGAGCAACAATAAAATGTAACGCATTGCACTCTATTCTTCCAGTCTCCAGATTCAAAGAAAAAAAACAACTTTATCAGATCTCAGTGGGAATCTACAGATTAAAACGATCATAAGTGTTTTACAGACTACAATTAAGCTATTTAAACACCTATTGAGTAAAGCCGATTAGATCATCGTTTTGATTGGTTCACAAGCCAGAAGAAATCTTTTTTTAGATAAGATGTTTATCATTTTGTCTGATTTTGTAGGTTACGAAACGCTGGGGACATTGGGCGTGTCTACGTAAGGATATGAATTTTAATTTCTTTGACCTGTTCATTTTTTTACATAAGATACTTTTCCAATAAATGATAAATCATTTTAGCAAACTATCAATTTGTTGCCGTTTATAAATTATTGCATTTGAGTTTCATTAATACACCTTGGTATATATTACATGAACAAGAAAAAATCTTCGCCAAACTACCGTTGCCACATTTTCCCTACAGTTTATTACTTTTCGTAATAGCCCTGTCCTAGATAGAATATTTTTCAGTACCATAAAAAAGACTGGCATCTGCTGGCACATATTATCTGCTCCAGAACAGAAAATAGAAACTGTCGAATTGAGTTTAGTATTTCCTTTTCAATTTGGACATAATCCACGGAAGAAACATTTAAAAGAAAAATAAAAATTTTAAGTAGAATTAAAACAAGATAAACATAACACGGAATCATAGATCGTCAATGAAAAGAAGATACGTACGTACAGCTAATTAACTTTATTGTATTTCATCAGACTCATTAATTGATGGAATTTTCTAATTTCCTCTGAACTTATTTGATATGAGATTTATTCGTTCAGAATATTCGAAAAGTTAATACTTAATACTTTTCTCTGGAGGAATCTTTGAATAGTGTGGTTCTTTGAAGGTGATAATATGGAATCATGCCTTGTGCTTGAACTCAATTTTTTTAGGATCGATAGCTGGAGTTTTATTTGGATAAAGTAGAATGATTATGAGGAGGCAGAGAGCACACAAAACTATCAGTACCTGACTAGTTCTACTTACCACAACCATGCCATGCTTGTTTTTAGGGTTTTGTGTGAAACAAAACCTTATTAAAATCGATTAAATGTCTGTCTGTTCGTATGGCTTTCACAGCCGATTTACTCGAGAACGGCTGAACCGATTGACACAAAACTTGGTGCAAAGGTGCGGTCTGTGTATCCTTTTACATGCAGCGAGAGACGCCATTTTGTGTCGTGTTTGAAGAGGTGCTCCTCTTAGGGGCAAAGGGGGTGTAAAATGTTTTTTTTTTACAGAATATAATCGTATGAAGTATCAAATGGAAGGGCTCGATCAGTACTTTTCGAAAATGATGTTATTTCTTATATTGGGTGAAACATTCTCAGGACCTATCTAGCTCCAGCTCCAATCTGGAAAAATTCACAATGGTGCATCTATACGAAATCTAGGCCCCAAATTGCGCTTGTATATGGCAGCATCACGGCCGGTTCAGAGACAGTGCGATACGCAAACGCCACCCCCAAAGATCCCCGTCCCTCTACTTGCTCGAGACGCTTACGATATTTCTCCTTGCTAAGAGCGTCAGCCCATACCTCGGTGCCGTAGAGCAGCACAGACTGCGTTGAACTCATCAGGAGATGTCGCCTGCCAGACGTAGGACCCCCAATATTTGCCATTAGCCTACTTAACGTCCAAACTCCAGCTGCAGCCTTATTCGCTGTTGCTTTGATTTGCTTAAAAAAGCTCATCTTTGAATCAAGAGTCAGCCCGAAGTACTTTAACGCTGGTTTTAACTCAATTATCGACTGCCGAACGATATGGGATGCAGGTTCGGTATTCTCTTTTTAGTCAGGATGACTACTTCGGTTTTCTCCAATGCAAGGTTGAACCTATGAATCCGTCCGCTTACACCCCACATCAATATGCCAACTTTGCTTTGCGCCTGTTCGACAGTGCGTCCAGCAACAAGCACCGCGGCATCATCTCCATAACTGACCAGGCGCGACTCTTCTGGCATGTCGAGTTTAAGTAATCATAGGTAGCGTTCGAGAAATCCGACCCTAGGATGGATCCCTGTGGTACTGCCGACGGGACCTCCACCTTCTTCTGACCCTCTAGCGTTTCATAGATTCATAGAGTAGGCAGCGGTTCCTCAGATAGTCCCCCAATATCCGTAAGAGATAATTCGGTACGTGGAAAGTATTGTCTAGTCTGCCTAGAATATCTTTCCATCTTACGGAATTGAAGGCGTTTCTGACGTCAAGCATTACGAGGAACACCACCCGTCAAGTTCGGCGCTTTATGCCTCCGCTCGTCGAACGGCATCCACGACTTGCATGCCAGCATCAATTGTGGATGTCCCTGCTCTAAAAGCAAACTGAAGATAAATCTTCGGCAGCGCGTATCGCTTCAGCGAGTCTACTTCTGATGAGCTATTCGAGCACTTTTCCTGCAGTATAAAGCATACATCGAGGGCGGTATGAAGACGGCAACTCGGGGTCGCCTTTCCCTTTGTTGATCAGCGCAAGCCGACGTCATCATCCCATACGGGGTGCGCAGGGAATAGTGCCAGTGAAATGCGGTCCATCTTCTCGGCCTGAAGTGAACAGGGTTTCCGCGAAAACCCAATTTTTCCCTCCAGCGCGGCCCCACCTGTTCCAAGAGTTTCGACAACCCTCCCGGTGTTCACTTTCGCCAAATCCCATGCACAGAAAGAGCGCCGGGGAGGCGCACGCCAAAAGTTTGTGTGCACCACTTCGAAGGCAATGTATTGTTAGTCACTTGCCGAGAAGTCTTCAGGAACTCGCTGCCCGTCCACCGGCGGCACCAGTGATTCCGACGCGAATGTTACGTCTGCAATGTTTCCCTCGCAGCCTGGGCGCCGGAACGTTGGGGTGGATCCGGTGTTTAGAACAACCAGCCCTGTTCTCGCTGCCATTTCCAGAATTCGTTTCGCTCGTCTGTGTGAGGCATGCACCATTCAAGTGCCCTGGCATTGAAGCCACCTCCGACTAGGATCCGCCCATCTGCGCCTAAGATAGCGTTCTCCAAAGCATCAAGCCTGCGTCGAAAGTTCGGCATCGTTTCATCCGGCATAAAATAGACACTGAAAAACCTTACCCCCGAACACCGAATGCAGACAAAGCCATCCCCTCGGCCTTGGGTCAGAACCTTCAGAAGGGTGCCGTCCCAAACCCATATATCAGGATGCCATGAAACTGAGTCCTTGTTTTGGTACTGCTCATTGAATACTAAATCAGATTTGATCTCCGCAGCGAACTGCGCGAGCAACTCGTGAGCGGTTGTACTCCGGTGTATATTGATTTGTAGGATGCGAATCATGTTGACCGCGTCCTAGCTCTTTTCAATTCTGCTCAGAAGACTGGACATCGCCCCGAACACGTAGTGTACGCAACGTTCTCATCAGACGCGCCACGGTCCCTGCAAAGAACGTAGCTTTCCTTTTCATTGCAGGTGTTCGCTTTATGGCCTGACTGACCCCATTTACGGCATGTTGCCCTTTTGTTTTGGTCCCGGACAAGTTTCCGATGTGTGCCCATAATCCAAAGATCTGTCACATTTTGTTCGGGCGACCCGGATTCGTATCCTACACACACAGCTTCCTCGCGTATTGCTCGGCAACTTCCACCGCAGCGAGCTTTTGGCCTGGGGAGTTTCCAGAGGTGATACTAATCCGGGCTTTGGTTACCTCCGGACATTGGCGTTTGATGGCCTCTTCTACCTCGTTGTTTCCTGTGAGGCAATGAAGGTCTCGGATTTCCAGAGAACACGTGGATTCCAGGCTGGAAACCAAAGCTTTCTCTCCCAGAAGCCCCTTGACTGATTCACAGAACGTAATTTTATTTGTTGTCTTCGTGCTGTCCCGTCTAGGACTCCACCACCCTTCGTTTTACAAATGGAAGGCACTTCCACTCCGCTATCTTCGGGTTTGACCTTTTAACAGATTTCACTAAGGACTTCCGCAAAAGTCTTGCCTTCCATCGGCTTAATAAATAGAGCTGGCGGTCTAGTTCTCCTTCGTCTTCCTTTTTCTCCGCTTTTCTTTTGGTGCTCCGTCTTTCGTGTCCGCTTTAATTTTAGGCAGCAGTTTTTCCGACGACGCAACGTGTTGTTGTCTCTTGTTCCTCTTCGCCTTCTTCTTTTGAGCCCTGGACAGTACCTGAGTGAAGTCTCCTTCAGATGCCCCTTCCCCCTTTCGTCTTTTCCCCAGTTCGCTCTGCAGTGAATGTCTTCGATCCGTTTGATACTTGTGTTCTCGTCGGAAGGCGCGGCTGTTTCTGCTTCCCGCGGATTTTCTCTTACTCTCCATGTCCGCCTATAATATGAAATTCTGTCCAGGAGCTCCTCCAGCTCCATTAGTCCGTTTTTCACCCCTTTGCTGACAGTTTTCTGGAAGAACGTTGCAGATCGCATGTGCTTCACAACCGCCGCGCATTTCTTAATAAGCCTTTCCTCTTCAGCTTGCACTAGAGTAGTCGACAGTCCTCCCTAGCCAAATAAAAGCACGCGTTCTATGAAGTCCCTGTTTATATGATATGATACGATAATGTTCTTAATGTTGCAATTATATTTTCCCACTTTTCCGGCAGGAAATTCATCGCAAGTTTCAAAGCTTTTTGAGCAATTCGGTTTGGAATGCGTGTAGAGTTTTTGAAATTTGTGTCCTCGTTATGATATCCCATCCTTTCCGGGAGTGCTCCAAATGGACCTTTAATCTCAGCCAGGTTGTGTCTGCCAGCAATTTATGTTAAGACTTCACTTTGGACTATCAGTCTCTCAACATTTTCTTTTATCTACGAACGTAGAAAAATTGCTTAATCAAAGTATAGATTGGTCGCTATGTTCCTATCGTTTCTGGTAAAGTAAAGCTTCTTATTCTTTTTAATTTTTATATTTAGGCTTTGAACGAAGCAGAAAGACTTGCAGAAGTATTGTGAGCATTTTGACTGGCGGTAAGTCACTAGCTGGAGATATGGTCAAACGGGATCAAAGGAATTCTACATGATGATATGTGTCCGTCCTATAATTATGTGTGAATACCCCGCCCATGGACGTTGATGTGCTCCAGCTGTATGAGATAGCATCGCGACCACTAGCTGAAATCTTGCGATACGTAAACAAATCTGGGATTGGACCACTACGGTCTGAGTGCTTAGAGGATTTGCCTCTGTTCAATCTCGTACACACATATACATACGCGTGTCATCCTTGAAGGAAATCGTTAATAGCACAGCTTAATTTGACCCCAAAGAAATTATCGAAAACCCTGACAAAGCATGTAGTATAGTATCTAAAAAACTGAAGAAGTGTTCCCACATAAGCAGCGAAAAAACATGGTCGATGTTTGACGATTCATGATTTTTTCAGAAAATGTTTTTATCAGAAATATTTACCATGCCGAATCAGGCCGCATGAGAGATTATGCTATCGGAAGCCCTACCACCTTAGTTTGTCTAAATCATGCATACATCATACAATTTGTCCAATTGCATATAAGATTTGCATTTTATCCATAGCATAAATTGTACGCTTTTGAAAACTCTATTTGAATGAACATTGGGCGTCCCTCCAGATAAAATGATCGCGTTTTTTAAGGTTTTGTGTGAAACAAAACCTTATTAGAATGGTGACGGTGTCTGTCTGTCCGTCTGTCCGTCTGTCTGTCTGTCTGTCTGTCTGTCTGTCTGTCTGTCTGTCTGTCTGTCTGTCACACCCGATTTATTCGGAAACGGCTAGACCGATTGTCACGAAAATTGGTGAGAGTATGTAATCTGGTGATCCCTTTACATGCAGTAAGTGGCGCCATCTTGCGTTAAGTTTAAGGGGGGGCTCTCCGTACATGTGAATGGAGGGTGCAAATTTTTTTTTCACAGAATGTAGCCAAGTAGGGTATCAAATGAAAGGTCTCAATTAGTACTTTTCGAATCTGGTTCAATATTTGATATTAGATGAAACATAGGGGAGTCAGGGTTGAAAATATGACCCACAAAAAGTGTAACAGGTCTCGTTCTCAGAACCTATCCAACCGAAAAATCTGGAAAAAATCACAGTGGTGCATCTCTACGAAATCTAGGCCTCAAAATATATCCGGTTCCGATATCTGCACAAATAAAGTTAATAATAGTATATTTCCACATTTTAGAAATTTACCCGGCACCCCCCTTATGTTCATCCCAGAAATACAAAATTTGGCATGAGTGTAACGAAGAATATAATGCACAGTTTGGTCAAGTTTGAAGAAAATCCAACTATTATTAACAAAGTTATTGGGGGTGAAACTTTACAATTTTTTGTGAATTTCGTGCACTCTACAACCCGCATGACGTCATCATCACATATCAATTCGTCAATACCACAACGAAATGAATTTTTATGAATTGGGTCGCAGACAATTATTTTGTTTTAGTTTTTTAGTTATTTGTCAACCAGACATGTGTATATGTAGGTATATAATATATGCGTGCTAATGAACTTTGCGGCTAGTGCCTAATTCAGATAGATATAAGACGTAAATCGGAAATATGGGTACGATAAATTTAGATATGTGCATATATGTGTACAGCAGGTAATAGGCAGTTTGTTTGTTTAGGGTGAGCATGATATCTATGGCTCTAATATGTACGTATGTCTCGTAGTTTGGAAAAATATGAAGGATTATGTTGGATTTGTAGCTATATACGGACAGAGAAATGTGCGTCTTTTACATAACACAAAACCTTTATACCCGAAGCGCGTGCTTCCGGTATTCCGACTTGTTTGTAATTTCTTTGCGGAATGAGTTTCTGGAATTACCATTTATCTGAAGTCTTGTATGTCATATATAAATATTTCATCAAGCCCCTCAAAAAATTATGAGGCGGGGAGTTTCTTGTAATAAAAATATCACGGCCATAATTCTCCTCTTCGTCCTGTATTTACAATTCTTTATTTCAGAATTTAATGAGAACATAATTTATAAAGCAAAATATGATCATGGCTTTCTGTGTTTATCACTTTTAACCAACAAATGTATGCTCACAATAAAATTTATGAGCGAAGAGAAGGGACTTGTTGACCTTCTCTTATTTGTTAAATTTAAATGAATTCCTCAGCAAGATTGTAATCTCGACATTCCTATATTCCGACGATCGAGGCAACACAATCTTCTCAAAGGTACTTCGTCTAGTTGTATCATTGCGAAACAAAATATCTTTATTAAAATATGAATTTTTTATCTGTACTTCTGAAGGCAATGAAGACTCAAAACAATTATGATGCTTTTAAAAATATTGCAATCATTCCATTCTCAACGCACATATTAATAATGAAAATTTTTTATTCATCATTTTTTTCTAGGTTGAGGCCAGTCGTGAAATGTACCGCGCTGTAATGGAAGAAGTTGTTCGGTTCTTGGAACGTTGTCATCATAATTTGGATTCTATACAAACTGAACAAATCGCACGATCAAAGAGTATACATTATGTATGTCGCAATGATTCGCCTTGCGAAAATAATTCAACAGCAGCACGAGCACGGAGCAGTACAAATTTGATAGATGGAACTTTAAAATATTGTCCCGGAAAAAATATGGACGAAACATTTGTGTCATCATTGCCCGCCGCTGTTGCCTGTAATAATTTTAGAGATTATACGTGGTAAGTCAACATTTTCTTCCTACTATTATGGACTCATTAATAAGAAACACGTCAGACAAATTACCAAACTGACTCTTTGTCAAATATCTTCCAAGGTCTTTTCTGATGAAATTAATCTTATCGTAATTTTCTTTGCATTTAAATCCTCTTTTACATATCCCATCTACAAAATCTTTTGTTATATTATTTTAATTTTGTAAATTTAAACTAGTACCTTACTACAATTAATAAGCTAACTAATGAAGATAAAACATACTTTCGGTTCTGCTTTAAAACTTGTAAAAAGCAAACCACGGTCCCATTTTGGATTAACCCAAGATAATTGTTTTTAATAAGTAAATATGTATAAAGGGGGTATAGTTTCATTTAAATCTTATTAAAAACAGAAAGTTTAAGAGCTGGCTAGAGAGGAAGCAACATGACTCGCCTCGCGAAATATTTTACCTGGAAAAGGTTTGATTTTCATCGGTAAATCGAAAACCCGATTGTCAGAAGTCGCACTGAAAGATAAGTGCGTGGGAGAGCGACGAAACGTATGAAGGCAGGCATGACTGAATTTTTGCAAATATATCTGGCAAAAATGAACAAATACAGCGAAAGTATTGAGTGTATATAAAAAGTAAATGTTTGTCAGAGGCTCCAAAATTGCAATTCTGGCAATCTACATCTTTATTGTTAATATCTGAAGTAATCTGCCTGAAAAGTGTCAGGAAGCAAAGTAAAAGAGACAGGAAAAACATTTAGAAAGAGCTAAACGAACTATCATTAAATCCTCAAAAGTAAGGTGAAGATATGCACTTTTAAAAGATATTTAAAAATAATAGTTTTATTTGTAACAACGTTAATATATATTTAACAAATTCAATCCTGTCCTCAATGTTGTGCATTTCCTTTAAATGCAGATGTTTCAACGCTATCATATTCGGAAATGTCCACGTCAAGTGAAAATAATAAGTAGATTATTGAGTTGAATAAATAGTCTATATAGTTAACACTTCCGACTTGAAAATTATCGCTTAAATTTTTATTTTACAAAATTATATCTTTAACTGATGATAGCAACTCTATGTTTTCATGCTATGAAAACATATTGACGTCCATCCTGAAGCTTCGGACTCAAATTCTCCTTAATCCTGCTGCTGCATTATTCTATAGATCAACGGTGCCATAGAGCGGTAGATCAACGTGCCATATTTTCATTTTTTTTGTAAAAAAATAAAAATATGGCACTTGGTGGG
The DNA here is from genome assembly GCF_905115235.1 of Hermetia illucens. Taxonomy (NCBI): domain Eukaryota; kingdom Metazoa; phylum Arthropoda; class Insecta; order Diptera; family Stratiomyidae; genus Hermetia; species Hermetia illucens. The sequence continues at coordinate 127,977,555 of NC_051850.1, read as the reverse complement.
GTATAGCGCATCAACGACACCCACGCGTTATCGCTCGCGGTTACTTGAAATGCCCTTCAGCCTCGATGCAGCACGTGACATTTTGCACCATCACATGTCGCTCTGATAATAGTTGTTTCCCCGGAACGCCCGTCCTACGTAGAGCCTAGATACACTCCCTATTCACGCTATCGAAAGCTTTCTAAAAATCGATGAAGCGCAGGTTTAGCGAATATCTAAATTTCCTGCACTGTTCCAAAATGATCCGAAGGGTGTTAATGTGGTCAATGCAGGAGGATCCGGAGCTGAAGCCATGCAAGCCCTTTCGTGATGCGGTATACAGTTCTAAACTCTTCGCGATCTGCAGCATGTTTTGCTTCCCTAACCAACGCAATAGCAAATTCTTTCCTATCATGGCGTACACTACGCTGAACTTCTCGGGATATCGTTCGGTTTCCAAGCGCGTCACGCCCGCCAACACTCAAACCGGTCAGTAGAGCCCTTCGACCCCTTCCGTTCATCGATCCGCTTCCACGATTCCGCAGTCAGCCAAATGTTATAATAGCATTTTTGATGGCAGTCCAATACTCGTCGATATTTTCAGGCGGGTTACTTAGTATATATGCCGTCCGATCGGTAGGTTAGCTATCACCTAAGCGGTCGATGTTAGATTTAAAGGGTCACAGCTCCCCAACCTTGCGAGAAGTGGCGAACGCAACACGCAAACGAACGTAAGCGACCATCAGATGGTGTTTCTTATCGGAGCCAATATCAGCGCCTCCCTTGTTACGCACAGCTAGGAGACAACTCCTAAATCTACTGCTGATCGCAAAATGTTCGCTCCGATTGCTCGTACGGCATCGGTCAGTTGAAACCGAAGTGACGTTATAGCAGTGGAACTTGCAGAAATCCTCGAACCTCCCACCGTTATTGTTGCGGTTGCCAAGACTGTGTTTTCCCATCACACATCCGAGCAAGGTGTTGTCAGATCCCACCTTGGCGTTCAGATCACCCATTACGATCACAATGTCACCTTTAGGAAACTTCCCCTATACTGCGAGTAATTAAACGCGTAGAAAGCATCCTTTTTCACTATATCGGAAGTCTCCGATGCTGCGTAGCTTTGTACAATTGTGATAATTCTCCTGGTCCCAAATCTTACAGTTAGAAGAATGTCTGTCTGTAGGTCAAGAGTGCGTACCTTGTGGTAGCCGTCAGAAGCTACTCGCCACCAGATTCGCGTCTGCTACTATCATATTTGGCTTTCCAGAGTACCAAAGCACAGAGGAGTACTCTCCAGAGCCCCGACATGTTACTTCGCTTAGGCCCATAATGCCCACCTTATGTCATTGGAATTCCCGCTCAAGTTGGAGAAAACGAGCATTCTGAGGACCCTCGCTACCGTTGTCGAGGAGTGTGCATACATTTCAGAAAGCAATCTTTGCCCGTTTTCGATAGCCAACTGTCGTAGCTATGGGGTCAGTCCCCATCTTATATTGTTCATCCATTTGGGTTATTCTTCTACGTATGTTCATATATGCCACAAACTAATAACTCTATTTTTGCAAAAATATTATCGCGACTACTTGTTCTATCCTAAACAAGGTTGTTCAATTTTTTCATTTTACATTATTTTCCCAGTCGACTGTTTTAAACAGGGTAAATTGTAAAAGGCATATCTTCAGTTCGTCTTTGCAATTACGCTCGTTGTTTCCTTGTAAGCTTTCTGATTGACTAAACTCCATGTTTCTATAACCAGGAGGAGACTCCACTGCGCGATAAACGAAAGCAAAACTCGCTGCTGTGGGGACGTAGTCAGCGAGGTAAATGAGGATCGGTGAGGAGTTGGTTATAACTCTGCATAATACCCGCCAGATGGACCCCATTATACGGGCATTATTTCCTCAGCATCCTGCACGACAGCGAAGTAGGCATCGAGAAGTCCCCGATGTTCACCATGAAAGATCTTGAGGAAAAATATGAAAAATAAGAAAGTACCGGATGGTGATGATATCCCGTCAGAAATATATAAACTAATATTTCACCTTCGGCACGTCCGACGCAATCAACAGGTGTCTGAAGGAGCGCATTTTTCCTTGCCATTTGCGCTCAGGAAATGAAAAGGAGACCCTTAGCCGCCGTCTGCATACTAACCGCTGTGAATTCTTGACGCCGTCGAAAAACTCATCAAGAATAAACTCGATGAAGCGATATGGGCTGCATGGGCTTATCCACAAGGCAGTTTGGGTTTATACCAAGAAGATCCACGGTGGATGCTGTTATGGAGGTCGAGAATGCGATTTATCGAGCTTAGGCACGCAGTTGTCAAACTCGACATGGAATGCTGCTCATAACACTCGATGCCAAAATAGGCGAAACAGATTGGAAAGATCATTCCACGTGCTGAGCTATCTCTTGCACATGTAGAGGGATTATCTGAGAGACCACTCCCTACTCTTTGAGACGGAAGCAAGCTAGAAGAAGATGGAGATCATGTCGGGGTGCAGGGATGTGTCCTAGGACCGGTACAAGACAACATGCTAGAAGCCCTGCACCTCGTCACTTGTTGTGGGATGTACTGTTAAGCAGATGCCATAACGGGTAAGCGGATGGCTGATTGATGCAATAATAATCATAATAATCGTTGGCGCAACAATCCAAATTGGATCAGGGCCTTGAAGTGTGTTAGAGCACTTCATTCAAGACCGTAACGGTACACTAGGAGGCAATGTGGTCAGCATTGCGTTCGCCCGAGATTATTACCCTGATTTGACTCAGGTACTCATTCACAACTGAATCGACTGGTATCCAACGTCACGTCAATCACGATACAAATTCCACTGTCACCAGCGAGATTTGAACCGCGACCTTCCGTACGACAGCCTTGTGCTCTAACCACTCAACTATCCGCTATTCTTGACCAGAAAGGCAATCCCGACCGTGCGCCCCACGTCGCTCGGCGAGTTGACTATAGAGTCAAAACCAAGTTGAGTATCTTGGGTTAACACTGGACCGAAGATGAGCTTGTTCGAGCAAATTAAAGTAGTAGCAGACAAAGCTTTTTCTGGTTTCTAGACCTTCAGTGGGCTCATGATGAGTGTTGGAGATCCTAAGGCGCAGAGGTGTAATCTGATGTACTTGAGGTGCATCGTACGCACTTCGTCCGAACATAGAGACTGGGAGCTTTGTGTTTGACATCTACCTATCGTCCTGTCTCAGAACCGACTGTGATCGTGGTCGAGGGAGTGACCACAGTGCCTCCCTTGCTAAGAAACGTAATCCAAGAAAAGTGGTTGAAAAGCGGCAACGTACACTAACTAAATGCCCACTCTTTTTTCTTGTAGAAGGTGAGATGAGATTCGTCAGCAACTTTATGCAGTCACAGGGGAGCTCTCTGCAGATATTGTTGTCCGAGAAATGCTGAGGACCGCTAGCAGATGAAGTCGTGTTACGCATTACTTTCGGCTTATTTTTGTTGCAAACAAGATTGAGCACGACTGGAGAGATGAATTCTTTGACTTAACCCTCCTCAAAACGTGAGAACCGTAGTTCTAGCCCGAAGTAATATGTCAAACGGTTCCAGGTTAGTTCTTGTATGACGGGGAGGTATTTAGTTCGTATTCCCACGGCGTACTTTTTCGGGTGTTCAACACTCTGTTCATAAACGCATTCACCTTCCTAGCCACAATAAAATCATGTTCCAAATATCTGCTGTCACTAATTGGAAACATGAATCAAAACGGTCATTGGAACGGTCAGTGGAAAAATCTGACTATCGTAAATTTTGATTATATTGCAAGTCAAAGTTTTAAAAAACTGTACGATCCATGGCTTCCATTGGAAAAAATTCTTAGAAGAAATGAAAAATGAACAAAGCTTAGCTGCCCCTTTTTAATAATAGATTCATCGTACACGTAATTTAGAATTGTACACAGGGTTTGGCCTCAAGAACTTCTAGTTCTCGCTCGGAGTGGCCCACACTTACTAAGGGGATGTATTTTAACAAACAGGAATTATGTTTTTACCTATCTTATTTTTATTAACAGGAGATTTTCTATATCCCCGTTTGGATAATATTTCGAACTTTCTGTACTTTGATAAGCCCGATTTTAGTTTGTGTACTGCACTCAACAGAGGAGGATACAAAATTGCAAATTAATCCCTTTCAATAACAGGCTTCATGTAACAGCTTGTGATATGTAAAGCTACAAACTGGGATATTCTAGTACGTCCCATTTAAATCGGTGGGAAACAACCGCAAGGCTGATCGAAACAACATTGGCTGATCGACTGCGCTACCAAACGTGATAATGGTTGGAGGAGAAAAGGGTGTAATTTTTCCTTCAAAGGGGTGATGAAATTAAACAATTAAGCAGAATGCATTATATATTAAGAAAAAAATGAAGTATCTAATTTCATTTTCCACGAAATTCGCCCTCTTCCTATCGAATTCAACACATCCGTAGGCAGATTTTAGTCTTCATAGCCTTGCGATATGGGGGATTTCATTCGCCTTTTCCAAGGTTAATTTGAGAAGAGAATGCATTCAATAATATGCCATATACCCTCTTTTTCTCCTATTTTAACATCCCTTAGCTGTCCCAATTACTTTTTTAATAACGCCAGACTGAATGAACATCAGCAGCTTAATCAGCACACGAAAGGGAGCTTTTCGACAGCATGCGTTCCGCAAGCTGACTCCAGATCAATAGCTGAAAAGGAAAATAGTTTTGGAATTTAAATTTTGGTTAGGGATTGAGAGAGTCCTAAGTCCGCCACCCACCTGATGGCGGACCAGACCAGTTGAGAAGCAACATGCGTCTTCGGTTGTAGTCCAGCAGCCAAGATGCAAAAATTAGACTTACGGTTTCATCCAGGGCAAAAGCAGCTCATCAGACGCTACTTCACCTTTGACCTGGAAGGGGCGCGACCGAAGTGGCTACAAGATGGTATTTACTCCTGTATATAAATTCAAAAAAACGACGTGTGTATGAGTTATATTCAGGACAAATGCACCGAATACAAATTCAGGCCTAAAGCCGATCTTGGCCGGCTTAAATTTTGTTTATTAATTGAGGGAGTGATGATAAGATTGATGAAACAAATATGCGATGCAACTTGGATGTGGCCGAAAGTTTGAAAGTTATAGAACCCCGAAAGATGCACAATTGTCGTAGCAAATATATTACAAAAAAATATACAGCCATCTCGCTTCTTCAACAGCCAATTCTGGCTTTTCATCCACATCTGTGTTTATCTTTGTGTTGTTTCGCTTCAGCAGGCTTATCACGTTAACTATGATGATCACGAAACTGAAGTGCAATGAGAGTGAAATATACACAAGTCGCGAAACCGGAAGCTGGACGCTTCAGGTACGAAAAGTTTTGTGTATTTCTTAGTACATAGCACGTAATATATGCATATATTATGTGAGAATATCAACTTTTGGATGATATTGACATTCAAAGTCTTGAATTTGCAAAGAAGCGACAACTTTGACGTATTATAACTTTGTTAGTAATAGTCCAATTTCGTGAGATGGTGAGATTATGCTCTATGTGATATTTTATCTTGTTGCGAAATTTCGTGGTGCTAGTATGACCCCCCTTAAGGGATTTACAACCAATTACTAAAAATTATAGTAATATACTATTATTAACTTGATTTGTACAGATATCTGTATGGAAGGTATTTCGGAGCCCAGGAACCATATAGTGGCAGCCTCCTGATTTTTTTTCAGATTTTTCGGTTGGGTAGTTTCTGAGAATGACCCTCTTAAAGGAATGATCACTTTCAACCCCCCGCACTCCCCCACCTTTCCAACAAATGTCAAAACTAAGACCGGCTTCGAAAAGTACTAACCGAGACCTTTAATTTGATACCCAATATTTGGCTATATTTGATGAAAAAAAAAATTACACCCCCCCCCCCCCTTAAATTTGTCGTAAAAGGATGTAAGTCACTGTGTACGTGAGCGTTCACAGTTTCCAGCTTTCTACCAAATTTGGTGTGAATCGCTGTAACCGCCTCCTAGAAAAATGCACGTGACGGAAAGAGGAATAAACAAGAAACAATCTATCTAAATGATTATAACTTTCAAATCCTTAACTATAATATATATTTTTGAAAGTGTAATTTTCCTCAAAATGCCGCTAATTGAAGTCCACCAAGCCTGCGAACTAACCTATATTGAGACAGTGAATATCACTATCCAGGTAAAAAGTATTCAAAATTGTTTGACATTTCCTTGCCCTCCTAAATCATGATTTTTAAGTGAGCATTTGCGGTCACCTCGTATACTTTGCTATTTCTCTACTTTCGATACATCGGAATTTTAATATTTTTCGGGCTACTTTTCGTCACTAGCCTCTTCTTCGTGCTTCCTGTATCTACTGCATTGGTAGTATTTATTGACAGAAAATGTGGTGAAGCTACCAGGCTGACTTGGAAGTATCTATGTCTATTGAATTCAAGTTATTATTCTTTCTCCTTTGTCAGCTCTGTGCCATAAGGCAGAGTCATCGATTGAGAATGGGGTGACTTAGTACTTTGACATGAAAGTTATATTGTTACTTTATTAAGAAGGGTCATACAACAATGCGTCTAAATGTAAATTTCTTGGTAGACTTAAGGAGACTCTGATGCTTTTGTTTCATATGATTTTCAAATATATCTCCAATAATACATATTTTCAGATATTCGCCGATTAGTCGTTATGTCCCTGGATACCTTATAATAATAATCGTTGGTTAGCAACCCATATTGGATCAGGACCTTGAAGTATGTTGAGCACTTCATTCAAGACCGTAACGATACACTACAGCACACTGTAGGAGGCAATGTGGTCAGCATTACGCTTGCCCGAGATTATTACCCTGATTTGACTCAGGTTCTCATTCACAACTGAGTGGACTGGTATTGAACCGCGACCTTCCGTACGAAAGCCTTGTGTTCTAACCACTTGAGCCATCCGGACTGAATGTTTGCGAGAAAACTGTCACAGATTTCTTTATTCTGAATTCAATCGTTTGCAATATGACGAAACGGAGAAGGTACTCCTACATTACTTGGAATAGTCTGCCTTTCTCAGACCTAAAGTACACTTTTCTGCAACAAAGACTACACGTTCTCTACTTTAAGTAGACTTCCTTATATTCACAAAGACCTGACCTGATCGAGACAGCCAGGAAAATGTCTGAATAGATAAGGGATAACAGTGAGTCTGTTGTGGTCTGAGTATCTGATGCTATGGTTGATTAAAAACATTTTGGGCCTCTCAAGTTTTTAAGTTACAACATAACACGTTGCGACTTAGGCTAGATCTCAATCTTGCTTCCGTTCAGACTGTTCCATAATATTCACCTGATTACTTATTTTTTGTGTTTCCTTCTTAGACTTTCAAATTCCTCCGATTTGTCCTAAATTAAAATGTACAAGACGTTGGCTACAGCATTCCATGATCAACACATTAATTAGGCGGAACTTTCATTACCATATCTTTAATGCGTCTGTGCAAATCGTAACCATGCAAACACAAACATTATGACGAATTGCGAAGACATGGAATATTTCAACATTATATTCGTAACAAAGGCAGCATTACCATTTTATTTGCACATCTCTAGATGCTGAACAAATTTCTTAAGTGCTCAACTTAAAATCACTGAGGATATGTTGTTGAGAATTAGGAATGCGTTCCAATTTTGTGTTGGTTTTTTCTGGCTACGCAAATGCATTGAAATTCCAGCCGTTCTTGTAGTATTTAGGACGTAGAATGTGTAAATTTAGTTTTCGATATCGAGGAATTATTAATTATACGTATGGGATTGAGCCAGATTGAGCACAGGAACCATCATTCAAACTGTCACAGGGGGTTTTATGCTTATTAGAAACGAGCCAACTTACATATCTTTCTTATTGAATTAAAATACGGTTTTTGAAATGTGTTCTACATAGTAATACATCATAAATCATTTTGTCATGCCGAAAGCTATTTACAGTATCTAAATTAAAGATATCAAAGTTTGCTACTGGCAAACAGGTAATGCGCTCATACGATACTTTCAGAATATATAATATGTAGTAGTAGCTATGTTCTATATGTAAATGCCACCCGTATAGAGGATTGTTGCTTTATATGAATATTGCATATGTTGTACTAAATTAGAACACAATTTTGACTAACTGAGTCCATGTTCGTCATGCTTTCTCTTAAAAATATTACAAACTCATTCCCATTCATGAATTTCTACTGTGATACTCATTACGCTTCGATATTAAATTGATCATTTGAAGGTGTGATGGAAAAATACAGCGAATATATTTACAAATACAAATTTGGTTTAACCTCCTTCAAATTACTCTCTTTAGTTAGCGATGCACTTATCGCAACGCTGGTATCCTTGCATGAGGCATTCTGCAAGACTTCCTGAAAAGGGGCCCTTATTTCGTCTGTCGTGGCCCTCCTAATGTCGCTAATGGTCTTAAAGCGTTTCACCACGGGACCTTCTTTTCGGCTAAAAATTTACAAATCCGAAACGAGGTCTGGCTGGACACGTCGTCGTGATGCAAGAAGAAACCACCAGCTCATTTTTAAGGTTTTGTGTAAACACAAAACCTTATTAAAATCGGTTTACCGTCTGTCTGTCTGTCTGTCTGTCCGTCTGTCTGTCTGTCTGTCTGTCCGTCACACGCATTTTTCTCGGAAACGGTTATAGCGATTGACACCAAATTTGGTAGAAAGATGGGAACTGTGAACGCTCACGCATACAGTGAGTTACATCCTTTTACGTCGAATCTAAGGGGGGTCCCCATACATGCAAAAGGGGGGTGTAAATTTTTTTTGCATCAAATATACTCATGTGGGGTATCAAATTAAAGGTCTCGGTTAGTACTTTTCGAAGCCGGTCTTAGTTTTGACATTTGTTGGAAAGGTGGGGAGTGCAGGGGGTTGAAAGTGACCATTCCTTTAAGGGGGCCATTCTCCGAAACTACCAAACCGAAAAATCTGAAAAAAATCAGGCAGCTGCCACTATATGGTGCCTGGGCTCCGAAATACCTTCCATACTGATATCTGTACAAATAAAGTTAATAATAGTATATTACCATAATTTTTAGTAATTGGCCGCAAAACCCCCCTTAAGTTCATGTAGGCACCATGAAATCTCGCAGTAATATAGAGTATAACATAGAGCATGATCTCACCAAGTTTGGTCGAAATTGCACTATTACTAACAAAGTTATAATACGTCAAAGTTGTCGCTTCCTTGCAAATTCAAGACTATGAATGTCAATATCATCCGAAAGTGAATATTCTCACATAATACATGTATACATGTATATGCATTTATTACGTGCTACATACTAAGAAATACACAAAACCTTTCGTACCTGAAGCGCCCAGCTTCCGGTTTCTCGACTTGTTTCTATTTCTTTCTCCCTATATTGTTTCCCAAACGTTAGAGTAGGCTGTTTTAATATAAACATGGGTTTCCAGTTGACTTTGATTACCGTACTTTTTTAGGACGAGATAAATCGCTCATTTTTACTTGTGATCTCTATGTTTTCATCTGAGGGTCGTATCCATACATCCAAATTTCAGTTATAGTTATTGGTTTTTCATAAGTCCAAATTTGCTGCAAGACAATCCTTCATATTTATATAAACTACTGATCGCCAGCCAAAAGGCTAAGAACAAATGTCATACTCACCTGTTCCATTTGCAAATTATTAGTTGAAATACTTTACGCGGGCCCGTAGGATATTCTTCGGCAATGTCGCGAACTGTCAATCGCCTGTTTGAACCAAGCTTTTTTGCCATTTCCTGCCTGTGTTCGTCTGTTTTTCAAGTGGAAAAACTTCCCAGCATTTACTCATCTTAAATCGACCGATTTCTGTTTTAAAATCACTTACACCATCACCAGATTTTTCAAAGTCTCCAGGTTATCACCATACACTGTTTTTAACACTTTGATTTTGACACTCTTTTGCAAAATGAAAGAAAACTTTATATTTACGCGTTTATTAAAATGCTTAATGTGTGTCAGACAAGATCGCTCTCCTGGTTCTAAAAATCAAATGACAAATTGTAACTTATTCAAACTTGTCACAATCGATAATGCTATATATATTTCATCTAGCCACGTAATTATTTGCTGAAAATAATAAATTAAAAAGAATTAAAGTAAAGCTAGGGATATCCATCTCAAGTGATAGTTTAGTCAGGAGTATTCCCACTATAACCCGGAGACTCTTCTATCTGAACTACTTCATTCCTGGTATGTCGCCTCAATATAGTTCTTTACTTTTCCATGCCGTAGTCATGAAACCGTTTTCCGATTCCAGAGGGGGGTTCTGCTCCATTTAGAGGCGTCCCTGCTCCCTTCTTGGCCAGTTCGTACGCTCCCTAATTGCATTCTAACCCAGCATGTCGTGGAATCCAGAATACCCAGACTTCATTGTGCGAGACAAGCGTATTCAGTCTCTCAAGGCATTCCCATTTACCTGGTTGAACCTAAGTCCCTTGATCGCAAGCTACCTCGTTGCTCCAACGTGTTTCGAACTTCTTATCGAAATGAAACCTCGCTGTCATGTTATCCCTTAGTATTAGTAATTGGGATGCCGTCTAGAAAAAATATCAATTTTCCTTTGATTTAGGCAGCTCCCCGACTCACTGATACTCCCGGCTATTCTGAGGATCGCCCCTCGTCCAGGGATGCCATTGGGCATGTCCTCATTTCTCCATTGATGCTCCCGCAAGCCAGGTTTTGAAGATTGTGTAACTCCCTGGCTACTGTAGTGAGTTCAGTTCTTTCTGCCTAGACTCCGCACGTGTCTGCTTAGAGTAGTTTTATCCAAAGTACCACATACATGTTCTCAATTTTAGTTTTTCAAAATTTAAAAAGAGAAAAAGGAGCTAATTCTAAAAAAATATGACCGATTGAGATTAATACCTCTCTGAGGGCAAATCTGCTGTTAAATTTCAAATTCCTCATCGTAATTTATCTCCTACTTGAACAGATAAGGGCAGACGGTTTAGAAGTTAGAAGCTAGTTTTAGTAGAAGTATTGAGAGGAACAGACCATGCAAATATATATCAAACTCATCAACTGTTGTAGAATAGTCCAGTTTAGTGACAGGAAATGGTCGCCCCATAGGCAGACCAATATCGAAGGAGAAGGCCCTTGAAGTCACAAGAAGCTTGAACGCGCACTGGTTGTCTGTAGCGATTCAAATATTGTCTTGGGATCTATGGGAAAATTATATCTGGAGAAAGTGCAGGAATCAAGAAGCAGAGGATGACTGGCTTAAGGGACTTCCATCAGTATTGTCCTGTAATTCGACTGCCGGAGATATAAACTTAGTTAAGTTTGGTGGGAGAGAAGCAACTTCAAAAACTCGTCTTTTGTCAGGTTCATTGTATTATCCGCTCAAATAGGGTATCCAATGACTTCCCACCTGCGCCTGGTTTGCGAGTCTTCGTTGAAGAAAATCTTATCAAGGTATCTTCATCTGAGATCTGAGCAGACCGTTCAACTGTATATAGAGTACTGCCCCCTCTTTCTCATATCAGCTACATATAGCCGAAACCAATATCCCAATTTTCGCCATGTTGTAATTTAAGGAGCAGTGTTCTGTTAAAGCTCTACAAGGGTTTTCGTGTCCCATGACCCCGGACAATAAAAATACCGCTCGATGCCGCCCAGGTTTTTTCGATTTTGCGCGCCGAATGGTACTCAAATTCCTCCATTCGGTTGCAATTTCATTTTTCAGAGCAGACTTGACAGTGGATGACAGTTTGTCAGCCTCGACATAAAAAGAAACAGTGTTTTTTATAACTGCTTACCTGTTGTTGGGAGAAAGCATGGCAGGCTGGATCAAATAAAATGCTGTATTGAATAATAGGGAGAAGTAACCGTTATTATCGTTTTCGAACTACCTAATGTCGTTCCATTGTTCTCAGGTATTGGACTATATCCAGATTGATAACGATGCTCTGAAAACTAATGTTTATTGATGAACGTCGAATTCTGGGGTGAAATAAGCCTTTGTTTATGCAGCTTTATTGAAGGTGTGCGAGAGTTCCTGACAACAAAGTTAGAAATTTCGTCAGACCCAGCTGACATCTTACTATTTAGATTTTTAGTAACAGCTGTGAATAGTGATAAATTCAAAAAAATGACGAGTTCGTTGAAGGATTCCCAAGAAAGGAGCTCGAGAGTATAACAGTTGACGCAGATGAAATTTGAATGAATGAAAGTTGCAACCGAGCTGTTTCGGTGAGGAGGTGCATTGACCTACCGCTCAAAGGATACGACAAAGACTTTCTCTTTTCTAACATCACCGCAGATGGGTTTCCTGCTCTTTGTAAAAACAGAGTTGCAGGATCTGTGTTTAATATCTGCTAGTTTGCAGGTGATCTCTTTGTTACGGAATTCCGGCATAATTATTCGAATTATTATACTCAGACAATTAATCTAGAAGGGTAGTGTTTTATAATCATTAGCTTTATTTCCTTTTTTTATGAAAAATCTGATTGAGGTCAGGTGGTGACATCATGGAGAACTGAGTTGTACTGAAAGTCATCTACTTGCTGTTTCGTCTTGGGCAGAGGCCACTAATCAAACGCTACCTCACCTCTGCCGTAGGAGTAAAGTGACTCCCCCCTTATATACAATTCATAACACGATATGAGTACGAATTATATTCATGACAGAAACCGCCTAGTAAGCTTGTCGAGGCAAATCTAAGTTTAATTTAAAGATTTGAGGAGGAACGTAATATTCCTAGGTGTAGTAATATTAATCAGTGAGCAAAATAATAGCCCCGCCGATTTCCTTGTTCGATAAGTTAGAGGTGGTAGCTATTATTATTTCTTTTTTTTTAATTTTAGCTATGGTCCGAATTCTCTTTGTGATCTCTTTGTGATCATTAATAATTTGTGCAACTGGTAAGATGAGATCAGTTTAAGTTAAGTAGCGTCTTGCACCTGAAAGCTTTGTCTGGTTTCATAAGGTGGCAGGAAATAGTCAATTGTTAATAAATCCAGCTAGAGCATTTAAAGAGAGGTTAGTGTGTAAGGATCATCGATCCACTTAAGCAAGATTGTTGTTGTTTTACATAAAATCTTAAAAAACGACAAAAACCACATTTGTTGCATTATTTAAAGATCCGAACCATGCATTACACTCAACTTATATGTAGCACAGACAGACTGGGCTACAGAATTTATTTGAAAATACCAATTTTCATCAGTCCATCGCTAATTCCCATAAAAAAAGACTAAACGATCAGTTTGCCATAATTTTGTCATTTATGATACATTGACGCCAGACTGAAGAAATACTACTGTCTAAGGTCAGCTCGTTCTTCGTGTGAGATCGAGAACGTGAATTGAATTTAACGACATTTAACCCCGTAAATTCATGGTTGTTTTTATAGCAGCGAACTGTCGGTGCTCATTATTTTCGAATAAAAGCTTCAATCAAATTTAAAAAAGGATTGGAAGAAGGAGTATAAACAGGTTAGTTGGTTAATTTTATGAAAAGAAAAGCCTTGTGCGTAAGAAAGACTCAATTTGGCCAAACTCTGTGATATCTCTGTCACTTCGCTTTGCTTTCATTTTGCCAGATTCCCTTCTGAAAACAACGTTCTTATATGGCGGAACACCTGCGGTAGCGGGAGGGATGCCTATTTGAGTGCAGTTGCTGCAGTTAGAGGTTTCCGTTTTTGACCTTCTTGGATATTTTCCACAAAGATGGTTTTTTGTACTGCGTGTGCGCACCTCTTTACGATCGAATAGTTCTAAGTAAATTCTAGCAGCTAAAACACTGCACACCACTAATGTTCTTGACTATGTCAAAAGTGTCTTCTGTTGAAGGATGCACTTCAATTTGACAATCACCTGAGAAGGCTCAAAATTAGCAATGAACAACCCCAATTGGAGCTTCAAGGGGATTGCAGAATTCTCCTTGTGGAAAGCCCTGTCCTTCTCTGTCACTAAATTAGCTACCGCTACTACTAGTTACAGCTGATAAAGAGACAGGTTTGCTTTCTGGAGGGGTACTTACAATTTTAGTATTAACATCTTCTTTTTTCCAGCCGTAAATCATATAAAGCATAAGAAAGGAACTTCATGTACTCGATCAATCTTTTGAGGCTTCATACTATTCTGTCATGGATGTTTCCAATTAATTTTTTGTAAAGAATTTGAGATAATTCAACCCATTTTTTCTTACAAAGTGTCCACCTACCATCATCGTTGGTAGGGACCTTTTGCACTTTGACCAGTTCTCGTCTCAAATGCCTGACAGATGTTCTATCGAATTTAAATGTGGAGAAGGGGAAACACTAGTCCAGAGACCAATCCAGTTTACCTGCAAGCTACTCCCTAGGAAACCTGGCAGTGTGTTTGGGGTTATTTTCCTGAAAAAAAATTTTCGTAGAAGAAATAGCACATGAATTTAAGGTTTCTAGTAAACATTTGTCTAAAATGGAAAAGTATTCCAATGCCGTCATTCTGCCCATAATCCTCTTGCACTGATTTCATACATTCCCAAGGCATAAGGGAGCCGCGGTCAAATTTTACAGTCGATGTAAAATATCGAGCGCCCAGTACCTCACCTTTCTGTGTCCATGTCCACTGCTTGCTATCAGAACCAACAATGTAAGATTTATACACTCCTTTTCAAAATTATAACCGCATGATTACTGAGTAAATTTTTTTATTATGAAAAGATGTGAAAATAACCAAACTTAAATTAAATTCAAAAATGTATAAAAACAAACATAATGTAACAAAAATGAAACCTAAAAATAGCAATTAAGCTTAAAAAATGTGTAAAAACATAACAAATTGAGAAAAAAAGTAAAATTGTCCTTTTTCATAATTATAACCGCATTAATTACCTCGTTACATAAAAAATAAATAAAACAATAATAACAATATAACCGCATTAATTACCTCGTTACATAAAAAATAAATAAAACAATAATGGGCAGACCTAACTCATGGGTTAATAATCGATAGTGTTTCCTCCCTTTTTAATCACTTCGAAAATTCGATTAGGCATCGAATGAATGTATTTTGAGAGCATTTGTGGTGTCAACTCATGCCCTGCTCTTTCAATGGCCTCTTTCAGCTCATTTCTGGAAGAATATTCTTTATCCTGGGAGTAAATCTGTCGGACTAGCCATCCCCAGACATTCTCTATAGGATTCAAGGCTGGTGAGCAGGCTGGCCATTCAAGTGTGGCTATGGAATTCGCTTCCAACCAGGCTTTAATGGACCTACTTACGTGTACGCTGGCATTATTTTGCTGGAAAATTACTTCATTGCCCTCAAAAGAGTTTATAAAAGGAAGGAGATTATCCTGCAGAACATTCTGGTACTCCTGGCTATTCATTCTCGCCGATGTAAATGCTAGACGCACTGTACCTTTACTACAAATGGCTCCCACCTCCGAAATTCCTTCTGGACAGATATCGTGGTTCCTTACGCAAATCTCGCCAGTAGCCATCAAAACCATCCGGACCATCTAAGTTAAATTTTTTCTCATCAGAGAAAATTACCTAATCAAAAATAAAAGAAAATTTTGCTGAAAACATCCGCCAACAAAAAGGTTATACCTGATCCCAATGTCGTGACATGTTATTTCGGGCGAATTCCAGTCGAGCATCCTTATGATGCTGCTGTAATCGTGGTGCTTTCCTCATTTTTTCCCGTACGAGATTAGGATTTCGATTTATTTCCCGCCATATGGTCGGAATCGATACAGAAAGCTTACATTCGTTCCTTATGCCTCTTAAACTGTTCGTGGAATTTGAATTCGCTTTGCTTATGGAACGTCGATCTCTATCGGAAAGCACTCTAGGTCTTCCTTTTCGCTTTTTAGTACCGTAATTGTCCACATTATTTAAATAATTACGAACTACTCGATCCGATCTGCCTATTCTTGACGCTATTTCGCGTTTTGATATACCTTCTTTAAATAAGGCACTAATTTGCCCTTTTTCATAATCGGTAAGCTTAACCCCTCGTGGCATATTTAAAAAAAATTAATTAATGAGCAGAATCGATCAAAAGAAACTAACAATTTTACAAAAATATGTTTTTTCAGCAGCCTACAAACAGTATCAGTCGCGCTCGGTTATACTTTTGAAATAGCACAAAACCGGTTTTCTGTGAAATATTTCTGAACGGTTGCGACTAACACCGTTAGTCGGTATATTTCGAACAACAGACTATTACACTAACTGCTGAAAAAATGAGACAGCTGCATCTATATCGAGAACTATAGAACTTAGAATTTTGCCGTGCGGATATAATTTTGAAAAGGAGTGTATGTACTTATTCGCGGAATTTATCTGTCATTTTTAAGCTTCACTGTAAGAAGTGGCTTCTTCAACTTTGGACCGCTTTCTCGTGAAGCATTTCACTTGGGCATATATACTTGAAAATTCCTGAAGCTGTGGCTGAGTCTATCAGATGAATGGCTTGACAGATTTTCAAGAAAGCCGGTCGGCAAAAGTTAACAAATTTAAGGATTGGTTATTCAGACGGTGTTGATTTTCTTCACTGCTGAGCTAGGTGAATCCTCATTAGCAGAAAAGAAGACCTACATGGTTGATTGCTATAAGCAGAATAAACATAAACAAAGGGAAATGTTGCACACCCCTTTGCTCTTGCATATTTAATCCACGCAAAATCGATTGCTGAGAGTTATTCTGCCGTTGATTTTGTTTATGATTTTGGAGTGGTGTCAGTGTTGGCAAAAAGTCACTATTAATGATTAAAATGTTTATGACGAGTAACGATTATCCTAAGCTAATCAATTAATCAATTTACTAATTAAAGCCAACACTGAAAAATATGTTCTTTGATACCAAATTCTTGAGTATAAATTTTATCAAGATCTTCTATATAGAGTTGGATGGGTTAGGAAAACGGAACCTGACTTTAAATGTGCATTTTCCACTTTTTTCCTTATCAAACCGATGGCAGAAGCACTTTTTGTTCAGAATTAGTAAAAAAACTTTTCGTTCCATACACCCATATCCCTGATGCCAAATTGGCTAAATTTCGAACAACATTATAAACTTCACGATTAAAATTATATAGGGCAAATGGAGGGATATTCAGCTAGAAAATCGATTCAAGCAAATTATTCATTTTGATAGAAATAGTAATAAATATTTAATTTCCTTTGATTTATCAAAGCTAAATATATTTTTCTTCTATCTTGCAGGAAGCGATCGCCGAAACGAAATTCATCATCGCAGCTTGCCGCGAACGAATTCCATCCGGCGAAACTTGCCCAAGAAGCGTTTCGCCTTCTGCGAACCGCCCAGAATCTGCTCCATACGCAAGAACCAGATTTAACCCAACCGAAACCATCATTGGCATCGCAGTACAAGGCAAATTCATCAAGCCCGCTACCAGGCCAAATTCAACAAAAGTCCTCCTCTTCGAAATTACTATCGAAGCAAACCTCCCGCCAAACAGAACCAGAGTCATTTTGCCTAACATTTTCACGAAAGTTGAATATGCGCGAATCGCGATCTTCATTACGTAGCAGTACTGATGGATCCGTGCATTCAACCTCTTCATCGAAAACTGAAACGGATGAGGAGAATTGCTCTCCCCCGAACAAGGAAACTGCTATTTGCTCTACGGAAGACGAAAGTGGTTTTAGCTCCATAAGCTCTTTCCAAGAAATCGGTCTTCCGCTTCATTCAACTATGATTAGCCACCAATCAGATGATTCGAGTGAATCGAATACTGAATTTAGCATGGAAAGTAGAAATTCAACACTGAAGGCCTCACATACTACAACAGGGCTACCCCAGCCAAATCATCGAAGATGGGACTCTGCTCCAGTAGTCCCACCCCGACCTGGTCTTCACTTATTTTCTAGCTTATCAGGGGAAGAATCTTCATCAGCAGTACTTTGGGTTTAAGATTATCTTTAAAATGAAAAATCGTTAGGAGCTAGAAAGCTTAAATTCGCATTTACTAGAAATATAAACACGCGCAAATCAGATGCATTTAACAAGTCCACCAAAGCGTTCGAATTTCAAAAATAAAATTGATACAAATCGATTTACTTTGAAAAGCTATTACGTCCAGACATGACATTTGGGGAAAAACAGCTTTATTTAAAACGTACTTATTTTCATGATAGAAACCCAATCCAGTTGCAGAAAACTCTTGCGATGGAAAAGCACATTTGTTCGGGGATCATGACAAAGTTCTATTCTGATTGCAGATGAGATGATCCTGCGGTGCACAAATCCAACTGTAGTGTTCGGGGAAATAAAATCCACTTTTGTAAAGATGAATCTATTATCCTTTTATAAAATATCTTCCACCGCTGCAATAGACTAACCCACTGAATATGGATTTAAATCATTTTTTAAAAGTTACTTTTCGGTATGCGGAAGTTTAAGTTATTGCTGATATTAGATTTACATGTAAATATAAACTTTCAGCTTCCGCACAAAGTCAGCGCATGTTGGCTAACAGTTAAGTAAGGAATTTTCCAAAAATTTTGGAAAAATCTGAAAAATATAAAAAAGTTAACTGTACTTTAGCTTACTCTTGTGCTTAAAATATTTTTTAATCATATAGCAGTAATAAAATAACTTTTATGGCGTATGTACAGTTTTTCATTTTATGTCCTTAGAACATATTAAGGCTTGATAATCATCGTTGGAAGAAGATAATATGCGGCAACCTGTTGCCCCCGGGCTTAGTGCTTGAGTGGATATTTAATCTTGATTTATCACTTGAACAACATTAAGTGTTGAAGCATAGCCTGATTAAGCTAAAAAAAAACAATAATAAAGAGACATGATCGGTAAGTATCATATAGAACAACAATAGAAATAATAGGAAAAATAAAAAAGAAACATTGATCTGAATAACTACATATATCTAAACTGACCCTCTAATACTTTCCAAAGAATAAATGATGTATTATACTAAGAACGTTTTTAAATTCAAAGAAATAGGAAAAATCAGGTATCCCCTTATGATCCCACGTTGGTGACAATTTGGTTCATAATTTCTCCTATCTAGGGTCGAAAATCACAACCGATAACAGTAACGACGATGAAATCCGCGCACGGTTGTTGGCAGCCAACAGAGCCTATTACAGCTTACGTCAAAGCTCTTACTGCACAAGACAATGATCTTGCCAGTCCTCATGTATTCCTCGGAAACTTGGGTTCTTAGCAAGAAAAATTGCGAACTCTTGGCCGCGTTCGAGAGAAGAATCCTCCGAAGAATTTTTGGCCTCCTACATGAGGATGGACGATCTCGTAGCCTACATAACGACGAAATCTGTGAGGGCTACTATGACGGTCAGGTTGTGGATAAAATCCGACTGAATAGGTTACGGTGGGCGGGGTCACTTAATCCGTATGGATGAGGATGATCCCACCCGGAAAGTCTATAAGGGCAATATCTATGTTAGAAAAAGAAGACGAGGCAGACCCTGCCTGGTATGGAGCGATGACGTAGGTCAGGACACCAGACAGCTTTTAGGGATATCGAATGGGTGGACCTCGGTGCAAAACCGGAATGTCTGGAGTTCCTTATTAAGACAGGCCTAGACCGGATACCGGTTGTTGCGCCGTTGATGATGATGATGATTTAATTTTACGATTAAAAGTTTGATGCATGTTTCCCATAATATCAGGTACGCAGACGGTAGCTGATTGAATCTAAGGATAATTATTTATTATTATTTCCGAGTTGTCACAATCTCGGCAGATGACAGATTTTACTTAATACTAGCACTAAGTGTCAAGCATTTAGGCTTAGACGATTCTACCTACACTAGAAACGAGCAACCTGTATTGTCAACTAACTGCCCATCAAGCTTGTTATGGGCTATGTGGCCATCAACTAGAACTTCTCGATCCCAATATATACTGTAAGCAGAACTATCGAGTACTGTCTGTGCTCATATCGATAAACCGGACATGTTTTGGTGATCAGCCCATGCTTGCATGCAAGGTTTTAATAGATCACCTTACATGCATTTTTTTTGGGGTTAGGGTAGGTGAATGCGTTTACGCACAGAATGTTGGACTCCCGCAACAGCACGCTGGCGGACTACCAACTAAACACCTCCCTGTCATCAGAGAACTACCCTGGAATCGTTTGACACATTACTTCGGGCTAGCCCTCCCGCTCTCCCGGCTTTGGGAGCCTTCAAGTCAGGGAATTCCTTTCACCAACGGAAGGGAAGGGGAGGAAGGGAGTTGCTGTTAGTTCAGGGAACCCCTTACCATCCGATCCCTCCGCCGGTCGACTTCAAACTTCTTCGCAATAAGAAGAACCCGAATATAATGCGCAATACGATTCCAGCTACCAGCGCTCTTCAGCATCTCTCTGACAATGTTGTGTGGAGAGAGCTTCCCTGTGTCTGCATAAAGCTGCTGACGAAAGCCGTCCCACCACTCGCAAGAGGAAAAGGTGTGTTCAGCGTCGTCCGCCACTCCATTACAGAGCACACAATCAGGAGATCGCGCCTTCCCAATCCTGTGAAGGTAAGACTGAAAACCTCCATGCCCACTTAGAAGTTGCGCAAGGAAGTAATCAATCTCAACGTGCATTCTGTTCAACCACGGATCTAATTGTCGATGATCCGCGCAGTCCATCTGCCCCTTGGCTCATTTTGCCAAGAAAGTTGCCACTCGGTAAGGGTGCTTCTCTTAAGTTTTCGCCCTTATGGCGGTAGATAGCTTTGTGCTCCTTGACAAGGAGGGCAAAGGAATCACTCCCACGTTAATCATCACAGCCGGTTCGGAGACGGTGCGATAAGGAGACGCCACTTGCAAAGCTCCTCGCCTCTGCAATGGAGCGAGGCGTTTACAATGCACTTCCTTGTCAAAGGCAACAGCCCATACCTCCGCGCCATAGAGAAGAACCGACTGCGTTGCTCCCATAAGGAGACGTCTCCTAGTTGATACAGGGCTCTCGACATTCGCCATTAGCCGACCCAAGGCTCCAATTCTAACTCCAAAGGTCCGACCCTAGGATGGATCCCTGTGCTACTCCCGACGCGATTTCCATCCAACATTATCAACATTGTACGTGTATTACCCGGCGCCCCAACAGTGCATCCCGGAATGAGATGGTCCATTAGTCATTGTCCACTCGCTGTATCATTATGTGCTTTTTATAAGCTCAGGAGGCGGCCACACCATCCTAAATGATGTGATAGTGACACAAGTCACGTGTTTACCGTGCATTGCCTTCGACTTCCATTCATTGATCCGCTCTTGGTCTGACTTCACCTCACTAAGAGGAGAAGGTCTATACTTCAAGTTAAGTGGAGTCAGCCCGCAATCTGTCTTACAATCAACTGCATACAAGGGACTCGCTTGCTGTTTGCTGTAAAAGTAAACGCGTAGCGAGCCGACTTGGTGATGATGTTGTGCCGCAACATCAACCACGTCTGTATCCGCCGCTGGAAGTTTTCCAGGCCGGTTTTCGTCCACGGCAATATCCCGACTGCATACGCCAGTGAAGGGATAGCGAACATATTCAATTCGTTTATTTTATTTTCACCCGGGAGAGACGATTTCAGCACCAGCTTCACACATGCTATGTCCGTCATCTAATAACATCAAGTGTGTCAGCTCGCACTTAGCACGTAAGCAGTAATTGATTGCAAAACCATGTCCTCTAGCATCATTGAGTAGCTACGAAAACGGGTTCAGTGCCATACAGAACCAAAGAGGACTGAGGCAATCACTCCGAAAGATGCCCCACCGTATGCGGATATGCTGTAGGATGTTAGTACACTCAGATGAATGCACTGACAAGGTGGTGTGCAACCCTTCCGTGATTGTCGCCAAAAACTTTAATTAGTTTTTAATAATTCCGATACAGGCGTAGAAAGACGATTAGCCGAGCGCGCGGGATGGTGTCAAAAGCCTTGGTGTAATCGATATAGCAACAAAAAAAATTTCTTTGGCCTCAGGTTATCTGTCCTCCGACTACCAAATCGATAACGAGACTCGGAGAGAATATTGTTCGTCTCCAGGTTCGCATTATCCTTTCCGCCAATGGCGGATATTATGAATTTGTAGAGGGTTCGAAAACAAGTAAATGGTTTCTTGTTTCCGATATCTTGAACAGGATAGGTAATCCATGCAGTAAGGAAGGGTAGAAATTCCTCCGGCCTATTAAGGACTTAACTTCTGCTATATGCCAACCGATCATATATGCTGGCGAACTTTTTGTACCAGAAATTCTGCAAACCAGGGCACATTATGTCATGTCATCTTCGATACCACCCGCAATATTCGTACCTAGGATAGTGACATGGTTGATGTCTGACAAACATTAAACAACCTTTTCACTACTTCCATGGAAATGAGAATGCCAGAATCATCAGACACCGAACCTACATGCGATATCCTCTAACAAAATGCTGCAATGTACCAGTGTTATGATATGGGGTTGTCTTTGCAATGTTGGAGTTAGGTCTATTGCCCAAAGCAAAGCATAAAGCTCCTTATACCTGAAAATCGCCTTTGTCAGTGTTCCCAGGAGACAACGCACCATGTCATAAGTCGCCATTCGTAAAACAGTGGTCTTTGGACGAGGATATATATTATAAATCATTGAGTGGCTTGCACAAAGCTCGGATTTAAATCCAATTGAAAATTTGGGAGCAATAATTAAATGGCCAATTATATACTGAATATAAGTGAATATACTGAAGCTAAACACTATTGCAACGATTGTAGACCTTCGCCGTGGAGGAATGGAAACAAATCCCGAAGGCTGAATGCGCAAAACTTATGACCTTTGTGAAACCACGACTTTCAGCAATAAGAAAGACATTCAACCAAATGTTAAAAAAAATATTTAACTTATATCTTCATATCTTCTTTTTCTTCAGCCTTTACCCCGTTCACAAGTGGCGTCGGCTCGTCGTGATCGGATTCACCATTTGGCCCTACCAAATGCCTCATCTGGATGCAATCTCGAGGCTTTTAAATCCCCATCAAGCGTATCAAACGGCCATTGTTTCGGTCGGTCTTTTGGTCGTTTACCATCAACTTCGATCTTCAGACCAGTCTTGTGAAGTGATTTCTCATTAGCGCGAGTTACGTGACCCTACCATCGAAGACGCCTTTCTCGCAGTTTTTCCACGATCGGGGCAACTCCATATCGATCCTCTTTTCGGATGTGATCAAAACGTGTCACGCCACTAGTCCAACGCAACATCTTCATCTCTATTACCACAAGATGCTGTTCATTGTCTTTTATAGTTGATCAACACTCAGAACCATAGAGAGCGAGAGGACGGACGACATTGCTATAAATTTTAGATTTGAGGCGTTTGTTGATACCTCGATCACAAAGAGCACCAGTTGTGGAACGCCACTTCATCCAGGTTGCGTTAATGCGTGAAGCAATTTCATAGCGCAGTTCTTCATTGGCTGATAGCGTTGACCCGAGCTATCTAAATCGCTCAATTCTAGGCAAGTCACTGCCGCTGACAGCGATTGTGCCTGTTTCATGGAGATCGGTCGTCAAAAATTCAGTTTTATTTAGATTCAATCTGAGACCGTGTTGCATGAGGCAAGTTTTGGACAAGTTGCTCGAGATCATTTTTGCTGTTGGATGCTAGAAAAACATCATCTGCATAAAGCAGTGTATAGGGCGCTGGATATAGGATATCGCGGGTGACGGTGTCCATAACAAGAACAAAGAGGCGTGGTTAGTGGGCGCTTCCCTGATGAACACCAACAGAGACACATAGCAGTTTTGATACATACAAATCCGGCTTGATTCACGGTTATTTCAACGATTTCGCGAATACGGTTGTCAAGAATGGTATGGAATAGTAATCGGAACGGACGGTAATTTGAACATTCTGCTGGACTACCAAATGTCTGCAATGATTGTGGAAGTCGAGGATGAACAAATTCTTCAGATGAAATCTGCTCAAAGTATTCTCGCCATCTATCCGCCGCGGTTCGACGGTTGGTAAGCAAAGTACCGTTCTTGTCATTAACGCAACAGATGTGTTCGATATCCTGTGTGCGTTCGTTTCGATACAGATCTCTCTCGCCATCCCGAGTGTCCAGTTTATCGTAAAGATTTTTGTAATGGTCTGCTCGGGTGATAGCGATCGCTTTCTTTGCTTCCCGGGTGGCATTCTCATAAATTTGCCAATTGGTAAGCGTTTTATCGTCGAGAAACTTATGGTAGAGGCGTTTCTTTTCACAGACCTTCATTTGAACATTGTCATTCCAAAGCCAAGTATCTCGATTGATGTACCGCTGACCTGGCTTGGTGACCACGAGAGTAGCAGAGGCCGGTTTGTGGATCGTGTTTTTAACTTTACTCTATGATTCTTCCACATTCGTAATGGTTGGTAATCGCGTAAGTGAGATCATTTCTTCTTTCTTCTCACGAAATCGCCACCATTTAATGCGCGGCGGGCCAGTGCGTTCCTCACGCTGTTTTATCGGTGGCTTAATTCGAAAAGTTGTCAGAAGTGATCTTTCTCGGCATAAGGTCGTCCTATCTGTGGTGCGTATGTGGTAGTCAGGTGATATAATAGTCAGCTTCATCAGCCGATCATCAAATCGTTCGACTTCTTTAATTGCATCACGGAAACCCTCTGAGATAGCAATGCCTACACCGTATTTTTTTACGGCGTTCGCGTTCAACGTCGCAGCTTTTCGCACCAGACCATCGGGTTTCTTGCAGAGCACAGATATCAATCCGAGTTTCTCAGTCTTTCCAGTTAGGGTGCCAACATTTAGCGTCCTAACGCCGTCCATACGTCAAGAACCCTTGCCCATTTCTCGACAGGACCGGGGCCCGTCCTGCCGCGTCGACTGAGGTGGACGCCCTAGCATTGTTCCGAGGCTTATTACTCGTCCCAACCATCTTGTTTCTAACGACATTGAATGCATTTTCTTGGTCGGCCTGTCGCAGGACCTGTCACCAAGAGAGATCAGGTAGTATTTAGCACAGCAGAATAACTCCGACTATACTCTATTTATCTCTTTCCCTGATCTCAGCATTTTATTTTTGTTTTCACTGCGGAGAGTACAAAGTGCGTTGCCTCAAACCCCCCTCCTTTACCTACGCTTGGGACCAGTATACTATGTTGTTAATAGCATAGCGGAGAAAACTTATATATCCACATTATTCCATTTATTAAATATTTTTCTCTTTTTCTTTATAACTTGATACAGCTATTTTTGACTTTTATTTTTATAATCAATATTTTGGACTATATTTCCTTAATTTAAAAGATTTTTATTTTTCAAAATTATTTTGGAATATTAATAAATATATGCACAAATTTTCAAAAAAATTAATTAATATATATAAAATGCATTTATTCTGTTCTGTACATCCTCAGGCGCACGTACCAAGGTATGCTAATTAGCCTGCCACCCCTGTGTGTACACAGAGGAACGAGCTCAATGCACCCATAATTACATGGCATAGAGCACTTATGCATTTGTTTTTCTTGTTAAGCATCTGGGAAAGTTTTAAAATTAAACGAGGTCTGTCAGAAAATGCAAAACAATGTGTACGGTAGATGCATTGTTGTAACCCAACAAAGTTCCCCAAAATTACCATGTGTCTGGTAAATCCAAGTGGATTAATTTTACTGTAGCCTGCAGCTTCCAAATATGGTCGCAAGTTCGAGTTCACTTTCTATTCAACTTCCTCAGATTTTTACTTGCTCATTAAGTGCTTACTTTCAGGCACCTTCACATCGGTTCGAATATTAGCACCACATAATCTCACTTGAAGTGCTCGCTTCCTCATAACTAATTGGCTTCTCTCAACAGTTCTTTCGGATCACAATAAAATAAGTTAAAAATGCCCAAAAAGTTTTTTATCTAATGAACAATACAAACAACGCTCTGTTAACAACTTCCATTTGCCTTTGTATGATAATTAAAACATGTCTACTTCCATTTAGAACAAAGAAATTAAAAATACGTGAGATATATCTTAACATTGTTGGGGGATTATTTGAAAATATAACAATGGGCCATTAAAAATCAAAGAAATCCAGCACAAACTCCATCAAGCATCAAATGCGAATTGAATGCACGACAACCTGACATGGCGACATTCCCCGATTAATTACAAGACATTTCTTTAAGTTATGATAATTCGTGGTGCTTTAAAGGCGGCTAAGTGTGAAATGAATGAACAGAAATACAAGAAAAATGAATTTTATTCCGTACCTGCCTTTAAGACAATGTTACCTTGACATGCATTAAAATACGGGCAAGCAAGACATGACAGCATTAAGTTTGTAAGCCGCTCAATAGCTTAAAAGGTTTGAACAGAAATTAGCATAAAAAGAACAAAATGTGTGCAATGTGCGAGCCATGAAAATGGTTTCCTGAGTGTCGATTTAACTAATTGTTTCAACATAAACTTATAGGTTTGCAGGTTTTTTTGGAAGCTATGTGAATATTTAAATACCTAAACAAAAAATTGTAACTAGATAAATGATATTTGCCCCCTTCACGTGGCTACACGTAGTTCATAAGCAAGTTCCATGCTCGCCATTATGCATCAAAAGTGCTCGATATCCTGGGCACGCTAGCATTGGCTTTTTCTGGCCGGCATAGATCTCATTCATTATCCTGAGTGTCCACTTTATCCTAGAATCTTTATAATTGACTGCTCAGGTAACAAGCACAGCTATCGCTATCTTTACCACACTTGACACTCTTTCGGATCGGCCAATTCGGTATTTTTTCATCGAAGAGCTTGTGGTAAAGATGCTTTTTCTCATATTTTATGAACCTACATTCAGACATCATCATTTCAGAGCTAAATACCATGGCTAATAAAGCACTTCTAGTGTTTGGTAACTACGAAAGTTGTTCAGGTCGCTTACTTTAATTAATGGTATTGAGTTTTTTTCACAGACTACTTCTTGCTAAAAATCCTCTCCGGTGAGTAACTATGATAAGGAGAGGCAAACAATTCATTCCTTTCTGACATTCTCTTCAGACTTCCTAATGGTGAACCTGTGGATCACATCGATACCCGTAACTTTGTCAGTACTCTTATACTGCGGTTTCATTTTTATTTCTTGGCCGAAATGATCCTGTCATATCACAGGCATGATCTAATTATTTGGCGGAACCTAGTGCGCACGCTGGTTAGATTTACGATAAAAGATCTTCTCTCGAATCGAGCGATAACTTAACTCTTCCAAAATTTTCGAGGGAAATCTTGAGCTTTCTGCAAGTCTTTAATGCAACGCGATTCGTCAAACCGTTCCCTCAGGAGTTCAGCATGGTAACGATAAATATGTCTTCGATCGTACCACGCTTCTAGATTTCGCAAGGCCCTTTTATAAAGGCTACAAAACTTATTGTTTATGGATTAAAACCGCAGGGGCAAGTCAATCATAAAAACTTTATTTAATTTCATAACTTAAATAATTTTATTACATAAAGTTGACGAGAAACTAAACAACTTTCCATCAACTCTTTTCTTAATTGAAATGTCAAAATTAATTTTTTAAATTCAATTATTATTTCAAAAATCATGGCCTACTCCGCTACGGAGAACACCGGTGGTGGCAGCTGTCAATCGAATTAACAACATTCGAAATAAACAACATTCAAAATAAATTTCGAATGTTGTTAGCCCCACTGCGCCATAAAATCAAACTTTTGTTAGATTTCAAATTTCAGTTCTCTTTGTGGCTTGTTTTTAAGGTTTTGTTTGCAAAACAATCCTGTGGACCCCCAGACATGCAGTGAGTGATATCCTTCTATGTTGAGACTTAGGGGGGTCCCCATACATGTAAAAGGGGGGTCTAAACATGTTTTTCATCGAATATAGTCATGTGGGGTATCAAATGAAAGGTCTTAATTAGTACTTCTAGAAGCCGATCTTAGTTTTGAGATTTGTTAAAAAGGCGGGGAGTGGGAGGAGTGGAAAGTGACGATTTCTTTAACGGACCCATTCTCAGAAACTACTCAACTGAAAAATCTGAAAAATATCATGAAGCTGCCTCTACATGGTGCTCAGGCTTCAAAATACTCTCCATATCGATATCTGTTCAAATTAAGTTAATAATAGTATATTAATATATTTTTGGGAAAGTTAAAAGTTTAGTAAAACCCCCCTTAAGTTTATCTCACAGTTATAAAAGTTGGTGGTAGTATAAAATATAATATGAGGGATATTATTTCCAAGTTTAATCAAAATCATACTATTAGTAACAAAGTTAGAGTAGTTCAAAGTTGTCTTTACAGTGTAAATTTACAACCCGAAGTACTAAATCTGACGCGCTAAATGCATATTCTTAACGGACTACGCACAAATGGGATAGTTCTACACTCAAATATACTCACACAAGAAGCTGTTTCGACAATTTGTTAGAATCTAGTCTTGGCTTTTTAGATGAAAACTCGATCGATGTCAGATGGGCAATCGCGAACACACATTGAACTTGTTAGGCAACATGTCGAACAGTGGAATAGTCTCCTCAATGAAATAGGCACCATCTCTGTCAATAACAGGGACTTCCTGAGAACTCAGCGATTTTACTATCTCGGGGGAATGGCGCTGCTAGTATTAAATTCATATGATTTTTACTTAACCTTGACCTTCAAAAAACACGTCTGTTGGACTATTAGTTTCTGTGATAGAGCATTTTGAGTGAAGCAACTTTTGTTAGTTTGAAGAAAATGGATAAGAAGGAATTTTGTGTGTTAATAGAGCATTGCTTTTTGGCGAAAAAATATTGAGCTGGTTTGCTAAGTTTAAACGATGCGAAATGAGCACCGAGGACGATGCGCGTAATGAACACCCCAAAAAGGCTGTTAATGAAGAAAATATAAAACAAGTCGGAATACGGAAGCTCACCGCTTCAGGTATAAAGGTCTTGTGTCCATCTTATATGTGCAATTCTCTATGAACTCTTTCATATATACATACAAGAGTACAAAATATTCCGTCATATATTCCCTAACAAAATATGCATATGTACATACATATTAAGACAAAAATATTGTGCACAAAATTTATTTAACGCATCTTCACGCATTTTCAGTTTACTCTGTGCACGAAAGTATGGGTAGGTATCAGTGGCCCTCCGAGGAGCCAAATTAGCGTTGTGGTGCGCTGTTTTGATGTCACAAACTCCTAAAACCGTGACTGCTGTTATGACAGCAGGAAGGCAGAGTCCAGCCGGCTCGGATCTTCAGAGCCAACTCGTAGCATTCACGAAGGAAAGTTCCCAAAAAATGGTCTATCCAGGGTCCGCAAAGAAAGTGCATGAGGGTTTCCCTTCATTTTCCGCAGCTTCGGCAATGTGAATTGTAGGGTATGCCGAGCCTGGCGGCATGGTCCCCTATGGGCCAGTGCCCGGCGCAGACCGTCGTAATCTTGAATGCATTTGCAAGCGCCTGGCACATGAGCTCTCGTGATCGGGCTATGTTATAAGCGGGCCAAATCCTTCTGGACTTAGCACAGCTGGTAAACCTTCACCATCTAAGGCCCGCGGCTGCTAAGTATACATTTGGAGAAAAACCTGCCTGTTCCAATGCACCTTGTCCCAAATCAATGAAAATAATGGTAAAATTGCGTGAATCGCTTCCGCATCCACCGTGTTCTTCATATCTGACCTCAGCGAATTTTTCCTGTTCTCAGACCACAAGAGAATGTTCGCTGGAAAGAAATTTAGCGCCGATGAAGAAGTAATCACCGAAACTGAAGCCTATTTCGAGGCTGAACACAAATCGTACTATAAAAATGGTGGCAAAACGGTAACAAAAAAACGATAGGATGATACCCTGTTTGGTGTCTCTCGGTGCCACCCGGGTAAGCCTTTGAGTGAAAGAAGTGGCCAACTTATCTATACAAGTCGATCCCGCTACCAAACGGGGCAATGCTAAAAAAGAAATAGAACTTTTTATACCAAACTATTGCAGCGCTACCAAGCCTGCCATGGAGGCTAAATGATTTTTCAGATACGAGCTTTTATTTGAGCAGAAACTGAAGGCCTTTGCAACAACAAATGAGAACCAAAAGGAAAACAAGAAACCTTCATTGGAACTCATATCGTTCTCTCCCAAGAACAAAAGCAACTATCGCTCCTCAATAAAGACCTGCACTATGTTATTAAACAAACCTTTCCCGATAAAAAAACAAATATCGAAACGGGCAACAAATACGCACAACAGAGAAAAAACCAAACCAAAAAAGTGTCCGGCTTCTGAGCTTGTATTTACCGGCATACGTTTTCGACGAGGTCTTATACTGGTCGACTGCGCGACGGAGTACACACGGCCTGGTTTAAGGCTATTGATCCAAAACTGCCAGGATGGAATTGAGCGGAATTATCGTCATGTGCTGCGAGTGACACACAAAGCCGCAGCGATTAAGACGGGAAGACTCCTCATCACTCAAAGCATAGATCCGCATACACGGTTATGGAGAGTTTTAAGAAGCAAGAAGGAAAGTAAAGGCGAACTCCGTAGGATCGGGGTAGACGACCGACCCCTGGAGGCAATTAAATTTCGTGACTGCCTCATCAATGACAAATTTGGTAGCGTACCTGTGCCAGTGCACAGGGAGAAACAAAGGGAGGATAGGTCTCCGAACGAATCGAGGAGGAAATAGAGGTTAAAAGGGCAGGATCGAACAGAAAGGTGGATCTGCTGCCAAAGAAGAGGAGAAACTGAACAACCTTGATCAAGACCTTCTAGGGCTCAATTCGGACGCCGAAGGAATTCAAGTTGGAGGAGGAGGACAATACTCCGCCATTGGAGAAGAGCTCCAAGCAATAGCAGAGCCGATGGCCAGCACTAAAGCAACTCATGTAAACCTCCACCACGCAAAAGCTGCATCCGGAGTATTTGCAAGAGCAAGTTCCAAGAATATCATTAGGATAGCGCTGACTCAGGAACCTTGGATCTACCGGGGGCAGATTCGCGGCCTTCAAGGAGGAAGTGTGCAGATAATTTGGGATTCCTCTTGTGAAAAACCAATAGCTTGCAACATTCTCAAAAAAATTGAGATACGTATCTCTTTCTGAGTTTCTAACTGGAGGCTTCGTAGCTGTCCAAGCCCCACTAGAAGCCAGGGGAAGAACCTGAGAGGCAGTCGTGGCACCACGACACTTTCCAGGATACGACATTCGCGTCTCTTCGGAATTGATCGTTATACGGGCGAAGTTCTGTGAGAGTGATGCGCTTCCACTTCTTCTCGGCTGCAATGCCAACCCCCATGAGATCTGGAGAAGTAGCGACATTAATCGAAGAGGTGGGTACCTCCTGGAATTCATCCTCCGTTACAATTTAAAAATACCTAACGTTAGGACACCTTCAACATTCGTCAGCAGCACCAAGCAAGAGGTACTAAACATAACTCTAGGGAACACTCTGATAAACGGCTTCGCCAGGAATTGACAGACACCTGAGTGACAACATGGCTCATTTACAAGTAGGAGTGAAATAGAGCTAGAAACGGTGGTGGAAGGACTCAACAAAGTCGTCATTGACGTATATGAGGCTAGCCGTCCGAGTAAGACAGTCAAGTCATCACAGGACGTACCCTGGTGGAGTAGGAACCTAGCCAAAATGAAAAGGAGGTGCGTAATCTCTCCAAGCGCTTGAAATAAAGCGGGGACTGACAGAGGTACAAAAGAGCACTGACGACGTATAGCAACGCGATCAGAGAAACAAAACAAAATAGCTTCAGGGAATTATGCGAATACCACAAAAGCACCCAGGCTATATAAAGCTATATCCAAAAACAAGGCAATATCTTCTGTCTGTAGAAGGAAAATGGGACATTTATCAAAAACGAGGAGGATAGGGCACATCTACTCTCCAGAACTCATTTACCAGCACCCAACTGGCACCCAACGACGAATAAGAGGGCAAGAAAGGAGCTAGAATAAGATGAGCAGTGGAATCTTTAAACCACTGAAATCATCCAAAGTGGATGGCATTTCACCAACAATACTCCAGGGAAATTTTGAAATAATCTGAGAATCTCCCCTAAGAGTGATAATCTCCGCTAAGGTACCAAGGGCATGGAGAGCCTTTATTCCGAAAACGAGGGCTGGAGCTGCCCATCAATCCAGCCAAGGCCAAGATAATACTATTCACTAGAAAACGCAAACTTGATCGCCTAAGAGCCATTAGACTGCATGTATACAAAAAGAATTTCCCCGTAATATATCGAGGGGATTGTTAAAGCAACTGCTGCAACTCTGGGGTTCCCCTTACGAAACCTACTTTCAATTTCCGTGCACTCAAGAAAGGGGTCATCTGCTGCATCCACTCCAACAGCAACTAAAAAGCTGGAATATTCACATAATTTTGGATTTCAATAAAGCCTATCCATTCACTGTAAAGCTAACTTATTTTTTGGTCAATTAAATTGAAATTTGCTGGGCTCTTAGCGTGATTTATAACCAGATCCGACAGATAGAAAATTTACGAGATCCCCAGATCCAACCGAATTGCAACTTGAGTAATTCACTTTAGACCACCATTCAAACATAATTCACACTTCTCCATCAGCAACAATTGGTTGAATGCTTTCCTCGGCCAAATTTACTGCAGTCGGTGCGGGATACCCATAAATCAAAGCGGCTGATAGATGAAGCCATTGGAAAGCAATCAAATATCAATTGAAAGTAACGGTCACCGGTCTTGAAAACGACCTTTCCATAATGTAAAGTCTCTTGGCCGCTGGTGGTTGGCCAGACAAAAATGTATTAGAATTATGGCTGAATTTGCTTTTGTTGTTCAATATTCGATTACCACAACAATTTACCTTGCAGCATCTTTTTAATTGTTCGCGTGCCACAACGTGGAATGCAGAGGAAAATATATTAGACTTTCAACGGAATGATAGAAACCTGCGGTTGGTCATGATGAAAATAAAAAGTTTTCTTGAACCTTTTGATAAATAACCGAAACCGAGATCATTGAAATGTTGCCATCAATTGGTCATGCACTGGAATTCAAATTGAAATATTAAATGGAAATTGACGAAACCATTCACTGAAATCTGATTTTTACGACCGGCAAAGAAGAACTAGCTTAAGTTCATTTATCCGTTGCGCTTTGATTTGAGATGATGATTGCAGTAGCAAGTGTAGGAAAAAATGTTAATCAATGAATACGTTAGAAGCATACTCCTGGAAATCAAATGAACAAGCAACTTAAAGAAAACTAATAACAAACAGGACCCCGTACCGCACACAAGCTATGCTAATGCGGTCAAGGGCAATGGGCTGACCATACTACCGAAAACATTTCCGGAGCAAATACTCACTCCTGAGAAGCAGAAAATTTTCGAAGACTTTAACGTCAGATAACTGGTGTTCGAAGCTCGTGTTCACTGGCATACACTTTCCACCAGGTTATTTGCTGGTGAACTACGCGACGGAGGACACTACGGAATAGCTTAGAATCATAATGCCTAAATTGCTAAGCTAGAAAGAAGCAGAATTGTTGGCATGTGTCCATGGTGACAGAACCGTCTTGGAGGAGGAGGGTGATACTCCAACAGTTGAGAAAACTTCCAAACATTAATATATACTTCTCGCAGAATTCGAAACTGCCTTCATCCAGATCGAGTAGGCGGTGGTCGGCGCGAGATCTTGGGCTGCACATCAATGAAGGCAAGACAAAGTATATGGTGACAACGTCAGCAACAAAGACCAACCAACCAACAACATCAAATCTCACTGGCAAACGGGAAGAATAAAACTTTGAGACCGTTGATAACTTCTCCTGTCTTGGGTCGAAAATCACAACCGATAACAGTTACGATGATGAAATCCCCGCACGGTTATTGTCAGCCAACAGAACCTATTTCAGCTTACAAAAACTGTTCCGCTCGAAACGTCTCAACATAGGGTCAAAGCTCCTACTGCACAAGACTATGATCTTGCCAGTCCTCATGTATTCCCCGGAGACTTGGGTTCTCAGCAAGAAGAATTGGGAGCTCTTGGCCGCGTTCGAGAGAAGAATCATCCGAAAAATGTTTGGCCCCCTACATGAGGATGGACGATTCCATAGCATACATAATGACGAAATCTATTATTGATACCATGACCGTCAGTTTGTGGATCAAATCCGGCTCAATAGGTTACGGTGGGCGGGTCACTTAATTTTTAATCCTGTTTTACACAAAGCCCTGGGGAGAATTTTGATCGTTAAGGTTTTTCCCAAAATTATGCATTATAATTGATGTTGGTGACCTTAAGGGTGTTTTCGGGTACTAATTAATAACTTTATTTAGCGGATACCGGGACAGAGGGTTTTTAGGCCTCGATTTTTCGGTTGGATAGGTTCTGAGAATGTCCTCAGTGCAAACTGAGGTCTCTCATTTGATCCCTCACCCTATTCTGTGAAAAAAATGTACTCTCCCTTTTACATATATGGGGAGCCGTTCCTCAAACTCAATACGAAAAGGCGCCACTTGCAATGTGAAAATGGATTCTCAGACCACATCTCACCAAATTTCGTGACAATTGGTCTAGTCGTTTCCGAATAAATCGGGTGTGACAGACAGACGAAACCTTATTAGATTTTGTTTTGCGCAAAAACTCTACGACCTAATCATTTGGAACAACGAAATCCACGCATGAAACTGAAACAGTATATATTTTTAATAAAAATTATTTATTTGTTTATTTTAGCCTAAATCTGCTTTAAAATAGAACATAAGGTGAAACGTCACATGACTATGAACAACCATCATAACACACTTCAAATCCTCATAGTTTTTCTGTCCCTCGGTCTTCGACCTTTGAAGAAAACTGGAATTTCCTTTGTCAAACGAATTCTCTTAGCTGCTTGTTCGTTTAACTCGTTCGATGCCGTGCTTTCTTCATCTTCCTCGCGTTCCCGTTTGAATAAAAATCGGACCGTCGTATCCTCCTCTCCTTCTGGAGCACAACTTACTAATTCATGAAAATCGAAATCAGTGTATGTAATGCGATCTAATCCTATTTCAGATCCTTGAAATCTTCCTGTAACCCCATTCTGGGTTGATGAAATCCTTTGGTTTGTGTGGAACGTTTGATGCTGGGATTTTTCTAGAACGTTACCGAGTAGTCCTTTTAAAGGTGTGACATCTATCGATTCATGAACCTTGCGGACTTGCGTTGAAACGGGGCCTTTTGGCACCTTGAAAACGCTCGTAGTTTGCGCGGGTTCAATTTCAGATGCCAGGGTGAACTCATCCGAGGTTTCGATTCGTGTTGATGACATAATTTCGTCTATATTTCTGCTTTCTTCATCTTCCTCGCGTTCCCGTTTGAATAAAAATCGGACCGTCGTATCCTCCTCTCCTTCTGGAGCACAACTTACTAATTCATGAAAATCGAAATCAGTGTATGTAATGCGATCTAATCCTATTTCAGATCCTTGAAATCTTCCTGTAACCCCATTCTGGGTTGATGAAATCCTTTGGTTTGTGTGGAACGTTTGATGCTGGGATTTTTCTAGAACGTTACCGAGTAGTCCTTTTAAAGGTGTGACATCTATCGATTCATGAACCTTGCGGACTTGCGTTGAAACGGGGCCTTTTGGCACCTTGAAAACGCTCGTAGTTTGCGCGGGTTCAATTTCAGATGCCAGAGTGAACTCATCCGAGGTTTCGATTCGTGTTGATGACATAATTTCGTCTATATTTAAAACCGCATATTTCAGACGTACGGCAGCACAATCCGGGCAATCTTCTTCAAGAAGCGTTAAATTATCCGCTGGGGAACCATCTTTAGCAGCTTCATATGAACTCATATTAAGAATTTATATTTTAAATTTGTGTGGTTTGAAAGAAGTACAATATTGTAATACCTAGATATGGCAAGTAGTCGCTCTTTTATACCTATAAACTAATTAGAGGATTTGATAATTACATTAACTTTTCCAGGTCTCCGGATAACTAAGAGATAATTAAAAATCCATTCACCTTAAAATCCCATCAAGCTGGAAATAAAACCCGGAACTTACTAAAGAAAGTAAGTAGTTACAATTTTCAAAAAATTACCTGTTTCTTGGGTTAAAATTATTTGGTCACAAAAAAATGCCTGAAGGAAATAGAAACAGGGAATATTATGGCCAACGATAAAGATCTACAAAAAGCAGTTAGACATGTTACTAAATATAGACACACTTTTTTGGAACTAATCCCTGTAAACCCAGCAAGAGTCGCTGAAGATCCTTTGATGCCATGATTTGAATAGAAGGAATGGATGGAATATGATGCCTAGAGTTCATGTATACTGTCTTCACCATATGTTTTCAAATTTTTCGGCTAACTAGGCCCAAAAAATCTATTCTGTTTCACCATATGTCTAGACAGATAGAGTTCTTACTTCCCTCCTTCACACTCCTTCACCAACTTCTGTAACAATGGTAAGATCTGTATCACTGTCACTCAACACCAACATCATCGCTACTTCCCTGGCAACCTGGTTTCGTAAAAATTGTCTGCTGCAGAAAGCCGTACTGTTTTTCTGAGCTTAAGTGGCACAGGACCTGCGTCATCAGAGTAATCAACGTTTTTGAGGAAAAATGTCATGGTCCATTGAAGTCCTCCACGTCCTACGGATAAGGCAGCATGGAGGTAACAAGAAGGAATAGTACCGTCAACAGAATGAAATCTTCGAACCCCGCTTTGTACTTCAAACTCCTCGCTCTAATGATAGCTTTTCGTTTCTGCGGACTGACCCTCTTGCGTAAAACATGCCAGATATACCCCCTGCTCACGCTGTAAAAAGCTTTCTCGAAATTGTTGAAGAGCTGGTGAAACAGAGATCTGTACTCTGCACACTACTCCAAAATGGCCCGAAGAGTGTTAATGAGATTAGTACAGCAGGATCCATAGAGAAATCTAGCTATAATCTTTGCAACGGCTGGGAGCACACAAAGGTCCGTCCAATTTTTCGACTCAAAACGGATGCCTTACTTCGGAATTTTGACGAATTCTTACTCTCCCTCGGAAAATTCTGAGATTCCCAGGATTTACGGATGAGTGGAAGAAAAACAACCACAGAGATAGTAGGAACTGCAAGAAATAATTCCGCGGGTAACTAGTCATTACATCCATGAAAGGTTGAACTTCACCAGGTGAATTAAGACGTACCATTAACAAAATCTGTAGAAGCAAAAAACAAAAACATATAAATGACAAAATTAAACGATAAAATACTTTTTATTCCATTTTGATTTCCAAAATTACAAAGCATTACAATTTTTATGTATTTCATTTTATTCTGGAAATCCCAAAATGAGCTAGCTGCAACTGAAATGTCGACCAGTTCTAGTCTTCCACATTATGTTATCTCCAGGGGAGCCGCACGAAACTCCGATGGCACTTGATGCTTCCACGGAGGACGCCATATAGGATAGAGAAAACAGCCCTATCCGGTAGTTTGATGGCATCCTTCACGCATTTGTTTGGGCGGCAGCAAGCACCTCGGGCTCTAATTATAAGCTGAAGGACTCTGATGGTTGAGTCATTGTGGTGTTTTAGAAGGGCAACAATGAATGAAGCTGTGGAATATTTGCTTTTTATCCATATCTGATTCAATAATTTGATAGCCTTTTATTAGTGTCAGATCGGGCTTGAAAAGCGTCCCAATCTTCACTATCTATCGTTTGCCACTCACCTCGCGACGTAATCGTGTGAGGCAATCCGCTGCGAATGCGTAGTCCGCTGTGGCTTACCGTCTCGTTTTTTAAGCATCCCACGCGACTACGGGTTAGATGGTATGCTCATGCATGGCAGTAGATTTAATCGAGGATGGATTGCCCGCAGGAAAACGCTTGATGTCCAGCAGATTGGCGGATGGTCTCTCCAGGCGTTACAGTGTTTACTATTTGCGATTTGACGTCGACCATTCCTGGAGATGAACTGCCGCAATTCATCTGATTGCTAACTCCGTAAATGATGACCAGAGGGCAGGTTTAGTCTGGCGATTTTGTTGAATCAGCCTTGGTGCCAGCTCTTTCAGCAGTGTTGAGAGGTGTTGAGTTTTCCCATTCTGTTGCTATTTTTTCAGGAATTTTAGTTGAGAACTGGAGTACCTCCAGGCCACCACAACTGTTGGTGGTGGTGCATCTATGGCGAGGTTGTGGCAATGTAAGTGTAAATGTAGGGCTTTCCTTACCGCCCGACTGCTTTATCCCCCCGGTTTAAGATTTTAAGTGTTATTCCCAGGGCGGTGAAACCCTGAGTGAAGCGGGGGATTAAGTTCACCTTGATGATCCTCAGTCGCTGCTGTTAAAGCCCTTAACAGGGCTCTCATCCCTGCGTTAAAAAATGATTGTATGTTTTTTTACGCCGAAATAGTTGTTTCACCTGCCAAACTACCAATCCATTAAAAAATACCAATTCGAAAAGCTCACTTGCTAATTATAATGGCTTAAAAATTGAGTTCTCACAAGGCGGAAAAGAAAACATTGACGTCATCGAGCGAAAAACTTCCAATAGGATGTTTGAATCTTCCCCCTTTTCGGCAAGCAGCATGATGTCGTCGGCATATGTTAAACAAGAAGTCCCCCCGGGTAACGCCCTGCAGAGAGACAAAATCAATTCGTAAAGGACAAAATTAAAGAGGGGCGATGAAGTTGAGTCCCTTTATTTCAGTTCCCTGCTGATGTAGAATTCCGTAACGGGCGATCCTCCGAGGCATACCGTAGTTATGACGGTCGTCACATTGGACATTGACAACTGGCGGGATCTATCGTTAATGCCCACCCTTTCGATGGCCCTGGATATAACCAGGTGTGGTATAGTGTCACAAGTTTTCTCGAGTTCAATACATGTTGGGTTGGGGAAAAGAAATGTCGTATTTTGTCAATAGATGGCGACACTTAAACATATCTTGTGTTGTACTTACCGCATCGGGTCATACCATGCGGCGATTTGAAGAGGGCAATCTGCGCTGCAAGTGTCTCTTTGACAGTGATGTGATCGTACGTTTCAGTCTCAAGTTATAGTGCGTCAAAGATGGAGTCCACCAAGCAAGAAATTCGCCATATTTTACGTTTTTACTACCTGAGAGGTAAAAATGCAACGAAGGCGGCCGAAAAAATGTGTGAAGTTTATGGGCCCGATACAGTAACAATTTGCACAGCGCAGCGTTGGTTCGATCGATTTCGTTCTGGTGTGGTGGATGTCGAAGATACACCCCGTCGTAGAAACCGAGAAAATCGTCGAAATCATCCATGTAGAACGGCATGTAAGCATTCGCTCGATTGGCCAGGAACTGGGTATAGACCATGAAACCGTTTGGAACCATTTGCAGAAGATTGAATTCCAAAAAAGCTGAATGTTTGGGTGCGACAAGAGTTGACGCAAAAAAATTTCTTGCACCGAATCAACGCCTTCGATGCACTGCTGAAACGGAATGAATTCGACCCATTTTCGAAGCGGATGGTGACTGGTGATGAAAAGTGGATCACGTAGGATAACCTCAAGCGAAAAAGATCATGGTCGAAGCGCGGCGAGCCAGCCCAAAACCATCGCCAAGCCCGAATTGAAGGCCAGGAAGGTTTTTCTGTGTGTTTGGTGAGATTGAAAGGGAATCATCCACTATAAGCTGCTCATCTATGGCCAGACCCTCAATTAGGTCCTCTACTATGAGCAGCTCGACCGTTTGAAACAGGCAATTGACCTGAAGCGGCCAGAATTGGTCAATAGGAATGGTGTTGTGGTGTTGGACAACGTTCGGCCTCACACATCTTTAATGACCCACCAGAAGCTGCGGGAGCTCGGATGGGATGTCATATCGTACCTACCGTATAGTCCGGACCTGGCACCAAGTGATTGCTATCTCTTCCGGTCCATGCAAAACGCTCTTGGTGCTACTAAGTTCGCCTCAAAAGAGGCTTGCGAAAACTGGCTGTCTGAGTTTTTTGCGAATAAGGGGGGGGGGGGGGGGAGGTTTATAAGGGGGGATAATGAAGTTGCATTCTAAGTGACAACAAGTTTGCAAACAAAACGGCGCATATTTGATTTAAATCGGATAATTCTAAGAATGTTAAATAAAGCGTCAAATTTCGATCACAAATACGACATTTATTTTCCCCCAACCGAATATTATGGCGAAAGGTCTGCCGCGCTTCGTCCTAGTTCTTAGGAAAACCCTTAAACATAGAGCGTTCGTCGAGTAGCCATCTATGTGTGTTGATGGGGACTTCAGCCAAGCACGCCGCCAGAATTGTGTTGACAAGACGAGTGATGTACGAACCGACGGTGATTAGCCGTCAATTGTTAACGTCACCCAGTGGCTCGTCGTTTTCTTGAGATGAGGACGACCGGATTTCAATTTCAGTTAACATCATTATATTGAACATTGAATCGATCGCAGGCTTTTAAAAATGATTCCATCAAGACCGAGTAAAGACTTTTTAGCTTTCTCAAGAAACGCCTGTATTTCTTCCCGCAGGATCGGTTTGTATAAATCCAGTGAGTCTTTGTGGTCTTTGTTACGAATCTTAGGGCATTGCTTGTCCTGAAAGAACTGCAGACAGGAGTACATGTAGCGAATCCTCATCGAGTAGCCTCCGCGCGGTCTCCTTATCATTAAGGCGCGGCACATGTCTACATCAAAATCTGGGAGATCGCCTTCATCCAGTATGGATTTGAAGAATTGTTTTATCGGGTCTATTTGCACAGGACTCTGCGTCCATAGGGTCTCCGTAGTCTGTCGCGCCGTCTTGACATTTGGTTGGTTGATGTTAAAAGTGGTGATACTCCGAGACTTAGTCTTGCTCTTAATCCCTTCGATGGAGCAAGAAATAATTGTAGATAAAACGTGTTTCAAAAATCAGCTTGCCCTCATGCAGTGTAGTTTCCAGTAAGCCCAAGTTGAGCGGTTTTCTGCCCTGGGACACGTGATCCGACTAAAAATGCTGGGAAGCAGTTCCCACTTTTGTCAATCCCTGAGATCGTGGTTTTTGATCGCCTGTCCAAACAAGGTGTGATCAAAGCCCACTTTGGTATTCAGATGGCCCAAAATGATCGCAATGTCACCTCTAGGAAGCCTCTTCTGCACTGCGTCGACTTGGTCATAGGAAGTCTCATTCTCCCCAGTTTAGGTAGTCTTCGTTTTCGCGTAACACTTCACTATTGAGCTGTTTCTGATCCCGGACCGGAATGTCATAGTTAATATAATATTCTGTCTGATACTGGTGCGTCTAGTGGAGGTGGAAAACACAAATCCAACCGAGGATTCTTGCTTGTTTCTGGCCGGGCTTGCCAAATTACAATAGCACAGCGCCCCATCTTTGAACTATGCACTACCCCAAGTAGAGCCAAATAATTTTTAGGTTTTAACTTATTTTAAATTCAAAGGAATGCATCTCCGTCTCCCCGTTCTCGATAATGGACACAAACCAAATATATTGAATTATATAAGAGTGAACTAACATCAGGTTACCTAGTAAGATACTAAATGAAGAAGAACGGTTGAGGGAACTATACTGGGCGGGCCTACCAGGGATGGAGCAGTCCAGGGTGCTTATTGGGGACACTACGGACACTGCCTGCAGGTTTTGTGAGGAGCGTGACGAAATCTCTATACACGTCCTGGGACAATGTCCGGCACTTGTGCAAAGTAGGTCGAGGCATCTGGGAGAACGCTTAATACCAAATGCAAAGCTGAAAGATCTGGAAGTAGGCAACATAATAAAGTCCCTGACGGTTATAGGCTTGCTTGAGATACCATGATTAATAGGTACACTATAAACAGTAAAAGGGCACGATAGTTCTTTGAGGGCGTGGTGCGACTTTCCCTTAACAGAATAATAATAATAAAAGATACTAATTAAACTAATAAATTCCCATAATAATTCAGTTATAAAATTCGCCGTCTGTTGACCCAATCATGATCTTTATATAGAAGAATATTTTATACAAAACAATTTGTTAGCCACTCGAGGTCGTTTCAGAAATAATGTTTTCCTAAGAAGGAACTAAAACATCTGTTCAAGGACGTATGTATGTACTT
The DNA here is from genome assembly GCF_905115235.1 of Hermetia illucens. Lineage (NCBI taxonomy): Eukaryota > Metazoa > Arthropoda > Insecta > Diptera > Stratiomyidae > Hermetia > Hermetia illucens. The sequence goes on along the minus strand of NC_051850.1, from coordinate 127,935,544 downwards.
AACATGAAAAACAGCTTCAGATTGGGATTTTCAGCAAATGTTATTAATTTTCATTACATCAAGCCTTAGTGAGCTAGGTACCATTTGTACCCTCATTTTTCTAGTCACTTATGCATGAATTCCTGAGAATTGCGATCTCTGTTGCCATGGTCTCAACAACCTGAGAGATCAACGATCCATCCATATGCGTGCTGGTATGTTGGGCCCCTCCAAGATTGATCTTTGGCTCCTCTGCGGCTATTTGATCGAAAATCAATTGCTAACTGATACCCGCACTAAGTAGCCGGAAGACATGCAGGCAAGGCTCACTAAAATGGTAACTGGCATTGAGCAAAGTACTCCACCTGGGAGATCTGAGACCTGTAGCTCAGATAATCCCAATTGTGTAGAAGACAAAGAATGGCCTCCTACTGTTCTTAGCGAAATGTGGGTGGCCATAAAATTTTATTTCATATTGTGTACTGCAAAATGAGCATAATCGCGCAATCTCTTAGCTAGAATTCTGAATAGGAAGTCGTTGCCGAGTGTCGAGGTAATACTTTTGAAGAACTCTGTTTTCACCTGATCTGGAACTCATGGAACCCTGCACTCAGAAGTATGCCACAGGCGCGTGATGTATTGAATTGGAGTTTCATAAGAACCTTTCACCTATTTCCAGCGAGCCCGGGAAATGCATCCACCATTGTTGTGCATGCGGTTGAGCGAAACAATGAAACAATCCCAACAGTCAATTGGTGGAGATGAGTGAACTTGTTTCGTCTGCATCTTACATATTTTACAAGTTTTCCGTAGGAACCGGCAACTTGTGAGGTTGCTCCGACAATACGTGGGAAGGCACATGGTATGTGAACTGCTCTCCACGTTCCATTCGACACCAGTTTACATAATTTATTGAAGGTAAGTGGCACCTTTCTATCCAACATCTACTTTATGTCCCGGTTCTCCACTTGTCTTTTACTAGGTGAGAAGTAGTTTACCGTTGCTTTGTTTTGAAACGGGAATTAATTAATTTACTAAACGGTTCACGGAGCCTACCTTCTTGCCATTGCTTCGTACCATTCAAATAGGCTTAAGATAATTGTGAACGTTGAGAACAATGCACCCAATCTTCTTTATCTGAAATACTAATCCAAACTTTAATGGAGCGACCTACAAAGAATGTGAACCGTTTCACAGAAAATGATTGAATTGCCTTTATTTATTAATTCAAAATTAGAATCAATAATCTCTTGAATTTCAAAGGATTTGTCCAAATCTTCCTCCCCTATGAAAATGCAAAATGGACACTTCAGGTATGAAAGGTTTGGTTTGTTTCTTGCAAAGTATATTTGAGTAAAGAACTGTTCCATTCCCACGTAGTCCGTAATATATATGTTTACTTAGCATGTCAAACTACTCACATTAGTATGATATTGATATTTAGCATTTTGGGTTGCAGAAAATTTACTCGGAAAAGGCAAATTTGGGGTACTGCAACTTTATCAGTAATAGCACGATTTTGCTACTGCAAATTTTTATAACTCTAGGATAAACTCAAGAAGGGTTTTCTAGTCAGTTTCCCAAAATATATACTGTTATTACCTTACTTTGAGTAGATTTCGATATGGAGAATATTTTGAGGCCTGTACACCGTATAAGGGCAGCCTCATGATTTCTTTCAGACTTTTCGTTTGGGCAGTTAGTGGGTCCATTATAGAAATTATCAATTTTGACCCCAGCACTCCCCTCATTTCCAACAAATGTCAAAAGTAAGACTGGCTTCGAACAGTACAAATCGATACCTTTCATTTGATACCCAACTTGACTATATTCAGTGAAAAAAATATCCACCCCCTCTTTGAATGTATGAGGACCCCTCCTTAAATTCAAAGTAGAACGATGTAACTTACTGCATGTGGGGATGTTCGCAGTTCCCATCTGCTCACCATATTTCGTGTCGTTGGTATAGCTGTTTCTAAGAAAAGTACTTATGACCGACAGACAGACCAAATCATCGTTCGTCCTACAAGGAAAGGCATAAAGGCAAAATGGCCGAAATTGTGGAAACAGCGGCACCCGCTCCAATCGACCCAACGACCCAAGGGAAGAAAAGCCGCGAAAAGGAACCGAGGAAGCATGGATCAAGGTTAACGGAAAGAAAAGCGCGACACGTAAAAGAAAATATGACCCGAACTTGTTATTATCTCGAAAAAGGTGATATGACATACGCCCATATCCTCAGGAAGATCAAATCCGATCCGGAGCTGATGAACTTTGGAGAAAGTGTCAGTCAGACGGTAAAATCAGGAAGGGAGAGGCACAAATACAGGCTAAAAACTAGGAGGTTGTGATGCTATGTAAAGACATTAATGAAATGACGACCAAGGATGATATCGGATATCGGTTTGAAAGATTCCGCAATCAAAGGACTGAAGAAAGCATATGGATGCACGCAAATGACCGCTAACAGATTAACAGCTGAAGCAGCGTTCAAACTGGAGAAAGTGTTAATTAAGCGCTGCTTTAGATGCCTTGAATTTAGCCACATTGCGGCGAACTGCACCGGTGAATGTGACACAGGCAGAAAATGTAGGGTTGGGGATCATATATTCAGGGAGTGCAAGGCTGACCCTAAATGTATGCTTTGCAAAGGGGAAAATGGTATCGAGTAGTGGCACGTTGCAGGCAACAGCAGATGCCCAGTGTTTAAGAGAGTGCGCTATACTCCACCAAGCGTGGTGATAACCGAATTCGAGGAAATGCTAGGTGAGCTGGGATGTAAGAAGTCGAAACCCCAAAAGAGTTGGTCTGGCGTTTCAGTGATGATCGCTCCGTCGACTTTAAGCTCTTCTTCAGAGCTCCTTGAACCTCTTTGTATCGATTCCTACCAACGATTGGATCAGACTTTAGAGCTCGGTTGAGGAGTACCCTTGTTCTCCTCTTTTTCGCCGAATCCGATTTTCGCCATGGTGTTTTACCCTTCTTTGGCTTTTTGAGGGGACAGCTCTCTCGAAAGCTTCTCCCATGCTAGTTGTGATCATCAGGGTTTTTTTCTCAATTCCAGCGATGGATTTGATGCTTCTCCCAGGGATCGTTTTGTACGTCGCTCAATCTATCCTACGTGAATTCTGAAATGGAGTGGATGTAGGCGGATCCATTCCCATTACGAAATCAATGAGGTGTGATCTGAGAACGTAATATCGTTTGATACCCTCCACTCTTCGACAAGTGCGGCAATGTCAGGGGATGTCACTGTGATGTCAATGACCTCTTGCCTGACCACGATGAAGAAAGTGGTTTCGTTACCTGAATTAAAGATCTGCTATTATGTTGCTATTAGTTACTGCAGCAGTCTCGATCGTCTCGCGTTGATGTCCAGAGCACCATAGAATCTCCTTGTCTCCCGGTTGGCGTTTATGATCAATTTGATCGTTGCCGTGTCGCCATCACATAGGTCGCTAACCAAGAAAGCTTTGAGGTCTTTTGAAACCACCATGGAGGAGCGGGTTTATCACTTCCATTAGCATACGACAATTCAGCATATCGCAAGGTCAAGCCCCTAATTTCCCCACTATCCACCCATGGTTCTTGTATCACATGTCTTGCAGCTATTGATCCAACGACTGATAAGAGCAGTCGCCGCTTTATAATGCTGCAAATTTATCTGAGAGATATGGCATCTCATCTACGGTTCAGATGAAGATGCCGTGGGCTGCACGACACCTTCGATTGTTTTAGCAGCCGACACTTGTAATGTGACAGTGCCAAGCCCGTAGTAGAGCCGGTAGCCCGTTTATTCCCGGACCTTCTTAATACCTGGTTCAGGGACGCCGATAGTGAAGAAAGTTCCCAGCCAATTGGCTCTTCCTCCTGCTTTCCTACCTAATAGCATCCCGGTGGAGTTGTTGAGGTTATTCTGGACTCCAAATCGTTCCAGAACTTCAGCACCAATGCGCTCCTCCTCTGGAAGCTAGAGAATGCACTTTTTGAACCATGGTAGCTCGCAAACCCTCTTCGGGGTCAATCGCGTACCGTCCCACACATCGTTGAAGTAATACTGTTTAAACCACTTGTTCGTGCTTTCTTCGGCAAAGTTCATCCGTACCATTTTACGGTAGACACCTACCGACTCAATGCGTAGTGTAATCCCTTGCAAGGATGCAGTTCTTACAGCGAGGATGAGTGTGTTAGCTACTCACACTACTCTGTATCGTAACCGGAACAATTGGTGTCGTTATACAAGACCCACCCATCGACTTCGATAGCCTTGGCTGCAGCGAATAGAGACTTCGCCGTTGCTGACCCAGCCTTCTTTGCGCCGATTTGAGCCGAAGAGTTGGGATCGTCAGAAGACCGCTGTCGCTTTGGTTTGCCATTAGTCACAAATGCCCCAGACAATCCTTCCCCTTCAATATTGGCACAACCCAGGGGTTGCGTTTTGCTTACTTACCGAGATAGTTAGGTCATAAATACACGAAAACTTGTCTTAACTATTAAGACGAATACGTCCCACCACTTTGGTATCTAAAAAGTAGTGTGACTGATCCTTTCGTTCTCGTTCACATTCAATACATGAAAGATCGAAAAAAGCTCATAAACCGGTTTAAAAAAGATGCTAACGTCATAATTAACAAGAATAATTAACATTCGAGTGAGAGATTAAAGCTCCGTTTATGAAGAATCTGCTTCTCCCCAGCACTTTTGTGAATTTGTTTTAGGTGAACTTCTTAACATTTGCTAATAATGTTGAACTTCTAGTGTGAAGCACATAAGGTTGACTATTATCAATGCAATGCTTTCCAGATCAGATTTGTGTAAATGAACCTTTAAAAGATAAAGCACGATTGAATATTTAATTTATGGTATGTATACGAGGATCTGTTGTGCACTCATCATCATCATCAACAGCGCAACAACCGGTATCCGGTCTAGGCCTGCCTTAATAAGGAACTGCAGACATCCCGGTTTTGCGACGAGGTCCACCAATTCGATATCCCTAAAAGCTGTCTGGCGTCCTGACTTACGCCATCGCTCCATTTCAGGCAGGGTCTGCCTCGTCTTCTTTTTCTACTATAGATATTGCCCTTATAGACTTTTCGGGTGGGATCATGCTCATCCATACGGATTAAGTGACCCGCCCACCGTAACCTATTGAGCGGGATTTTATCCACAACTTGACGGTCATGGTATCGCTCATAGATTTCGTCGTTATGTAGGCTACGGAATCGTCCATCCTCATGTAGGGGGCCAAAAATTCTTCTGAGGATTCTTCTCTCGAATGCGGCCTAGAGTTCGCAATTTTTCTTACTAAGAACCCAAGTTTCCGAGGAATATATGATTATACATGATTACGTGAATACATGATTTCCCAGGTTTTATGCTCCATCGTGGGTACCAATCCACGTTTCGCCCTGGGACCTATACTACCGTTTGACCACCAAATTAAGTTAATAACAGTATATTAGCATATTTTCCCATGATATCGATATCGTTAGCATAGGCCAGTAGTTCGATGCACTTAAGAGGATCGTACCTCTTGCATTTACCTCAGTATCACGGATCACCTTTTCCTAGGCCGGATTAAAGAGGACGCATGATAGGGCATCACCTTGTCGTAGACCGTTGTTGATGTCGAATGGTCTTGATAGTGATCCTACTGCTTTTATCTGCACTTGCACATTGGTCACGGCCAGCCTAGTCAGTCTTATTAATTTCGTCGGGATACCGAATCCTCTCATGACCGTGTACAGTTTTACCCTGGCTATGTTATCATAGGCGGCTTTAAAGTCGATAAAGAGATGGTGCAATTGATGTCCATATTCCAAGAGTTTTTCCATCGCTTGCCGCAGAGACAAAATCTGATCTGTTGCTGATTTGCTGGAGTGAAGCCTCTTTGGTATGGGCCAATGATGATGGGGCTATCTGGCCTAGCAAGATAGTGGAGAATATCTTATAGATGGTACTCAGCAACGCGATACCTCTATAATTGCTGCACTGTGTGATATTTCCCTTTTTATGTATGAGTCAGATAGTGCCTCGTTGCCAATCGTCAGGCATTGATTCGCTGTCCCGTACCTTGAGCACAAGTTAATAAACCACTTAGTGCAACTGGTCGCCTCCATATTTAACTAATTCGGCTGTAATTCCATCGGCTCTTGGCGACTTATGATGTTTAAGCCGGCACGGACTGTTTCTCCTATACTTGGTGGTGGCAGTATTTGCCCGTCGTCTTCAGTTGGCGGGACCTCCAACTCGCCGATGTTCTGGTTGTTCAGTAGCTCATCAAAGTACTCAACCCATCGCTCCAATATGTACATTCTGTCGGAAATCAGATTTCCCTCTTTGTCTCGGCAGGATGAGCATCGTGGTGTATAAGGCTTCATCCTGCTGACTTGTTGGTAAAACTACCGCGCCTGGTGCTAGTTCACAGACTTGTTGGTTCTCCCAGGCTTCCTTTTTCCGTCTGTGAAGTCTTTTCTCCGGTCGACGAAGTTCGTGATAAGTCTCTGCGCGTGCCCGCGTTCTTTGAGGATGCAACATTACTCGGTATGCAGCATTCTTCCCTTCCGTTATTAGCTTACATTCATCGTCAAACCAGCCGTTCCGACTGTTTTTGCGGCTGGGGCTACTTAGCCCCTTATTATTGATACGGCCCCAAAGATACTTATCTTTGGGGCCGTATCAATAATAACGTTCTTCAGGTGGTTGTGAAGATCATTTGTTGATACTTTATCTCCAGGTCCTCTGTTGACTGCAGTTATTGCGGCATCCATTTCTCTCTTATAGGTGTCGCGGAGGGCTGTGTTGTGGATGGCTTCAGTATTCACTCTCACCTGATTGTCAGAGGGGATTGTAGGTGGTGTCGTAATTCGAACTCGGAGCCAACGAGATAGTGGTCGAATCTATATTGGCCCCTCTATATGTTCTGATATTCATCAAGGCTGAGAGGTGGCGGCGTTCAATCAGCACTGGTCAATTTGGTTGAAAGTGGTCCCGTCTTGAGAGGCCAGCACGTGGTCAATTTGGTTGAAAGTGGTCCCGTCTTGAGAGACCCACGTATGTTTGTGGACCGCTTTCCGCGCAAACCAGCTACTTCCAACAACCATTTCGTGTGATACTGCTAGCTGGATAATTCGCAATCCGTTATCATTGGTATCCCTATGTGTGTTAAGCTATGAGAGCCGACGTATCGCCTGAATACGGGCTTCGTCCCTACTTGCATTCATCACACTCCATTTAGGGAAACACAAAACCTTTTATACTTGAAGCGCCCACCTTGCGGTTTCCTGACTTGTTTAGCTTTACGATTAGTTATATTATTTCCATCCTTCTTTTTTTGTATTTTGTTTCCTTTCTTTTTAATTTGAGTATTTCATTGCTTCTCTTTGAATTCTTTTGTTGCCCTTGTTAATTTTTTTAATTATAGTGAAATGATCCGGAGCTAATTCTTTCTAATTTGAGGTTTCTCCTACTCTCTAGCCCATAACACCCACAGTAATTCAAGGGCGCAACCTGTAATATAATGATTTCGAGAATACCAAGGCATGGCAGAAACCCCAGAGCCCCGCCTCCTGAACGTCTTAGGCACGAGAAGCTTCGATTTAGGTGGCGATCCGTCATGAATCCTTCCTTTCGATTTCGTGTCCGGATTTGCGATATACGACTTTGTTTTGTTTCTAAAATCTGCCAAGAGTTGTAATTTTTAAATCAACATATTGATTAGAACTTCCTACAGGAAGTTAACAGTAAACAACGCCACCAACACCAAGACTAACGTCTTTTATTTTAACAATTGGTAATCTAGTTTCTTTAGTTATAAATGTGTGCCATCTATCGATCCATTTAATCGGTACTCCAGAAACCCACTTTTTTTAGTCAGGATTCACAAAACAAGCAAAGATCGAAACCAATAGCGTTTCATATTAAACGAATGTTATTCCCTCTTGCGGAAATATGCGGATATGTATATGACGGCGTTTGTCAAATGTGGTTGTTGACATTTCGTTCGCACGTTTATTTGTTGTAAATATCTGTCGCAATGGTCCGCAAATTGAAATTCCATGAGCAGAAGCTTCTGAAAAAAGTAGATTTCATTACCTGGAAAGCTGATGACAGTGCCCAAGAAAATAAAGTTCTCCGCAAATATCATATCCGGAAACGTGAAGACTACACCAAGTAAGTTCACATTGCTTAAGGTTAATGTTGTTCCATTAACGTTTTAATCACTTCTTCCTAGATATAACAAATTATCCCGACAAGTCCGAGAGCTAGCACAGAAGATCAGCGAGTTAGATCCCAAAGATCATTTCCGAACGGAAGCCAGTGCCCAACTACTGGAGAAATTATTCGCTTTAGGCTTAATACCTACTAGGTGGGATCTGGAGAATGCCAACAAAGTTTCGGCGAGTTCCTTCTGCCGGAGGAGGTTACCTGTTGTGATGGTTAGACGTAAGTTATTATTAGAAAATAAGCTAATTCAATCGTCTTTAATTTGACCTATTTCTGCAGAAAAATTGTCACAAAATATCAAACAGGCAACAGAGCTGATAGAGCAAGGGCACGTCAGAGTGGGCCCCGAAATGATTAAAGATCCCGCATTCATTGTTTCACGGAACCTAGAAGATTTCGTGACATGGGTTGACAGTTCAGCGATTAAGAAACACGTATTAGAATATAATAACATAAGAGACGATTTTGATTTATAAGTTTTAATTATGGGATACAAATTTACCCTAAAACCCCCAATTTATTGTTTTTCTTATTCAATCCATTAGTTCTGCTTGCGTTGATTATAACAGTATACTAGGAGATAAGTAGCAACCAAATGTGGTACTAATTGCTACTCCAATTGTGTTAAACGCACAATCGTTTCGTTATCCTGAACTCAAACGCCAGCTTCAAGCGGTTGCTTAAATTGGGGGATCCATCACACTTTACAATAAACTCTGTCAATTAATTAAATTATATTTCATTATAAAACATTCCGCATGCCATGCCCTATTTAGCAGGGTTTCTGCTCATTGTATGGTCAGTTCATAAGTTGCCTCATTAACTTCTAATATGGCCTGAATGGAAGGAGCGTATTTTATTTTCGTTTCAGCTAAGCGCCTTTCCCATCTTTGGGCAGAGGCCTTTCTCTTGCTGGGAACTACCATCCCATCTCCCTTCTCTCCTATTGCTCCAAAATTCTCGTAGGTCGACGTGCTCAAAGAGCAGCATGGCGTCGTGAAACATAGATCTACTCCTTCAACTCTTCTGGTTTTTACCAACTTCGTTGCTGCTTTAATTCACGACAGAAGGCACATGCTATTTATACTGATTTCTCCAAAGCTTTTGATACCGTTGGCCATGATATTCTCCTCTCCAAAATTTCTCTACTAAACGACCAACCAACAGAAATAAAAGTGACTGTTAATAACTGGTTTTATCCCACGTTACTGCTCTGACTTTACCTCAATCTAGCCCTCCTTAACGCTTTTCAGCTCCCTTGTCAGAAACATCCTAGAATATTGCTGTATAGTCCCCCCCCCCTTCCGCAACTGTGACTATCGCACCCTTGAAGCCATACAACGTAAATTCACCCGGACCCTCTTTTTCAAAAAGAACATTCCCCCCTGTGGACTAACCATCAGGCTCTGCACCATCAATTTCCCTTCCCTGCAACATGATATGTGTACCCTTTTAAAATTCAAACAGCCACGTAATCCGCATAAATTTCAGCGGGTATGGAAAATTTTGCAGTTCGCTTAGTAGTGAGTCGTTCAACATATTCCACAGAAGGGACGATAGCACACCTCCTTGAGGACAGCGGTTCGTTGCTTCCGCTGTTAGGTAGTGATCGACACACACTTCAGCATGCAGCAATGAACGCTTAAAAGATGTTAGCGTGCTTACTCATTCGTTTAAAATACGTTTTTCTTGGACCAATGAACCCTAGTAACCATTTGCTGATATTTTCTTTTGCTCCAATGTCTTTTAAATTTCTTGGCGAAATGAAACCTCATTGTCATACTATCCCATGGTATCAGTAATTCAAATGTCAATCTTTCTTCGATTTGGGCAGATCTCCGCCTCAATGATACACCCAGATTGCCCTCCTGCATCTATATGTGAAACGAAGGACCCCGGAGGGTACCGTTGGGCATGTTCTCGTTGCCCTAATGATACACATTCAAATCAGAATTTGAAGTTTGTGTAATTCCCTGGCTGTGGTCCAGAGTTCGGTTCTATTTACCCAAATTACCGCCCCTTATGTAATTGTTGGCCTGATTAGTGCGTTGTGTATTCAGTGTCGTAGCCCCTTGCAACTTTTCGACATGTTCCCAACATGCGTTTTCTAACGTAGTTTTTGATCTAGTATAATTTCTAAATATTTTACCTATTTTTCGTTGACAATATCGATTTGCGTATTGATATAAGATAATTTGAGCAGGAAATAATGACAGTAAGGACACTGTTCTCCGATAAGCGCCACAAAAACTTCATACAGTTATCCATCCTAAATATGTATCCTATCGTAAATATGGACAGAGTGTTTTTAAACAACCGGATAAAAAGTATGCCAGCAAAAAATATATAGTAATAACTTTGTTGTCCGGATAGCTCAGTGGTTAGAGCGCTAGGCTGTCATACGGAAGGTCGCGGTTCAAATCTCACTGGTGGCAGTGGAATTTGCATCGTGATTTGACGTCGGATACCAGTCGACTCAGCTGTGAATGAGTACCTGAGTCAAATCAGGGTAATAATCTCGGGCGAGCGCAATGCTGACCACATTGCCTCCTAGTGTACCGTTGCGGTCTTGAATGAAGTGCTCTAACACTTCAAGGCTCTGATCCAATATGGATTGTTGCGCCAACGATTATTATTATTATTAATAACTTTGTTAGTAATAGTGCGATTTCTACCAAAATTGTAGGATTATGCTCCATGTTATAGCCCACATTGCTTTCGTGGTGCTAGAATGAACTTAAGGAAGGTTTTGCAGCCAATTACTAAAAATTATATTAATATACTATTATTTTGTTTTACATTAAACCTTAATAACGCTCTTTATAATACTAAACCGCATTAACTCGGAAACTATTATAGCTAGGATATGGAAGTAAACGTTGGATCATACCTAGGAAATATGAACGCCAATTTGTATAAATGAAGTGATCCCGGTGGAAGTAATAAATTATCAAACGCAAAACGTGTTTTTACTGTTTAATCCAATTTTTCTCTAATTTTGACATACATAATGTACAATTTTTTTTGCAAAAAACAAATCTTTCCTTTATTCTAATCAAATCACATTAACATTATTTCATTCCGAATACTCAATTAGTGGCAGTTACAAAGCTGTAAAATTAAACCATAAATAGGAATAAAGCCCTGAATTTTTATGGAAACGAAGAAATTTACTCTTAACGGATGGAAAAGACCCCAGTTAATATTTTGATAGATGAAAATTCAAAGATAATTATATTATGAATAGTTTTATTAAAAAAATTATAAAAAAATGCTTTAAAAGAGGATACTCCATTAATAGACAATATGAGGCTCTTTTGCGGAATCTACGTACTGCTTTTGATAACATTCTACTTGATATGTTTCCAGTAACATTAATAATTTTAGAAGAAAAAAACTTCTTCTAAGGACTTTTGAATCTATAAATCATTTCCTTCACATTTCTCCACAGGAAGTAGTCCAGTGGATTTCATTTGGCCGTTTTTGGAAGACATCGTACTGCCACTGTATACCCAACAATCGACCTCTACTGCTCTAAAACGATCAAGTGTCACCTTCTCAAATCTGTCTAAGGACATAAAACGGACATTGAAAAGGTTTGACATACAGATGGTAGGATCAAGTCGTATCTACCGGCTAAAATCCCAGTTACCTATAGAAAAGGACCGGAAAACGGTAGAGGAGATGAGCTTGCTCAGATTGTCCGAAGGTGTATATATCGGAGAAACGAAAAGACTGGTAACTACCAGATTTAGGGAACATATGAAGGAGGCAGAGCTGGCTTTCAAGTACTCCCGGAAAGCTACAAAATCTATGGTGGCTAAACATATGGTGGAATGCGGCCATAAAATAAGCGCCGATGATTAGCAAGTTTTAAAATAGGTAAGGAAAATTAAACCCAGCCAAAACCACCATAGTACCATTCACTAGGAGGCGTAAGCTTGATCACCTGAGAGCCATAACATCACATGATATGGAGGTGAAACGAGAAACAGAGGTCAAATATTTGGGAATTACGCTCGACCAAAAATTACTCCCGAAGACACATGTCGGAAACACTTGTCGGAAAACCACGAGGGCTCTGATGACTTGCAGATCCACAGCAGGAAAAAAATGGGATTGCAGCCCGAAGATACTACTTTGGATATATACTGCAATAGTAAGGCCAATGATTACCTATGGAGCGGTAATTTGGGCAGAATGAACCGAACTCAGCATACAAACCAGGGAATTACATAAGCTCCAAAGGCTGGCTTGCATGTGTATCAGTGGGGCAATGAGGACATGTCCAACGGCATCCCTGGAGGTCCTTCTGGGATTAACCCCTCTCCATGTGCACATACAGATGCAGGCAAGGAGGGCAATATTCAGGATGGCCGGTAGTATGAGTGAGGCGAGGAGCTGCCTAAATCGAAGGAAGATAGATATTCTTTCTAGGCAGTATCCCGAATTACTGATACCAAGGGATAACATGACAACGACGTTTCACTTCGATAAGAAGTTTGAAACACGTTGGAGTAACAAGGCAAACTGGGAGAGCGTGGCTGCGACATACGGCTTAAACCAGCAACCGATTACTTGGTACACTGACGGATCCCTCACAGCAGAGGGAGCGGGTGCTGGTGTCATTGATCCAAGGAAAATGTACTTTGAGCCAATGGGCAGGTACACTAGCATATTCCAGGCGGAAATATACGCCATAGACAAATGTGCCTCCTTTAATCTGGAAAGGAACTATAGAGGGCAGAACATAGCTATGCTCACCGATAGCCAAGCAGCGATCAAGGCACTTAGGTCCAACCAGGTGAACTCTAAACTGGTATGGGAATGCCTTGAGAGATTGAATACAATTAAATTAAATTAAAGGTCTGGGTTAGTACTTTTCAACGCCGGTCTTAATTTTGACATTTGTTGGAAAAGTGGGGAGTGCAGGGGGCTGGAGGAGGAGGCTTCCACTATATGGTGTCTGGGGTCCGAAATACCTTCTATACCAATATCTGTTCAAATAAATAATAGTATATTACTATAATTTTTTGTAATTGGCTGGAAATCCGCCTTAAGTTCATCCTAGCACCACGAAATTTTGCAGTGCAGTTTGGTGGAAATCGCACTATTACTAACAAAGTTATAATACATCAAAGTTGTTGCTTCTTTGAAAATTTAAGACTATGAATGTCAATATCACCTGAAAGTGGATACTTTCACATAATATATGGATACTTGCTATGTACTAAGAAATACACAAAACCTTTCGTACCTGAAGCGTGCAGCTTCCGGTTTTCCGACTTGTTTATTATTTCAGATAATTAATCGTTGGAAACACCGCACAATTACACGCAGTAAAACAGAGATTAATGCTCTTATAAGAAAATTTCCACAATCTGTATGATAAAATTCGAGAAAAATTGGGTTAAACAGTAATGTTTTGGGGCAGAAAAATATAATTTTTGAGTTTGGAAATTTATTTCTTGTTATTTATACAATTGACATTGAATTTGATACAAATTTACATTCCAATATTAGAGCGAAGTTTTAGCTATCATCCGACGTTTATTCCCCTACCCAAACTCGAATTATTACGATTTCAGTATATTAAAGACATTTTTTAAAAATTAAAATGTGTGTGGCAATTAAAGCGTTAAGAAATCAAAAAAAATACTAGGAAACACTTGGCATACCGTTTGCCCGATTATTTTGAAACAACCTGAATACTGCGAAAGAAATTAACAAATAACTAAATGCTGAACTTTTATATATTTTCTTTCAACGCGGAGACGCAAACCGTCTGTGTCAAAAAAACCGCTGTACACTACTTTCATGGTTACATTGGCAGCCATGCTCGTTGTTCACCGTTTCTTCTTTAATTGAGCCGGCATCGTATCGAACAAGTCGTACTTCGCCGATGGTAGTAGCCATTTTTACGTTTGAACGAGTTGAATTTTGTCTGTTATTATTCAGTGGATTGTACCGTCGTCGGGCGGATTTTGTTCAAATTAAAGGAAGCAGGAGGATATAAGAAGTAAGTAAGTAATAGAAAGTCGTACGAAAAATAATCCCCTTAAGTCGAAGGGCTGTCCGCGGCGCCATTTGTCGGGCGTGCTTTTTATATAAATGTGAAAATACTTCAGCCGCGTCATTTCTTGAAATTATGTGCTATGATAGTTTTCGCAAATTATACGTGGAAACTTGTTTGACAACTAGAAAGTTCTGGAGGGTGTTGTTGTGCGGGATTATTCCCATTTGCAATGAGGGGGTGTGATACGTGCGAAATCCAATTACGGTATTTTAACTCCGAATTAAACGTATTCTTGGGGAAAACATCATCATGGTGCATTAGTGGGTCTCGGAAACTACTTTGCTACCTAATAGTAGCATTTTTCATATTTACCGGTGGAACAAACTTGTGAAATTACTTTCAGGGTTTTCTCTTGACAGGCGTGATTGGAAATGGTGTCAGGTGCTCACCGATTCCGGTTGTCTTGTCAGCGTTGAGTATAGTTTGTTTTTTTTTGTGGTCCTATGATCCTTATATCCGGTAATATTTAGTTTTCGGTATCGGATAATTATTTCCTATGAATTTCTTCTGGTGATCCTGCGTCTCGAATTGTGCGCAATCGATTTCTTGGACATCGTCTGGTCGGCCGCACACATCCCGTTTTTCATTTATAGTTGGCTAAATTTTGATATGCTTGGCTCGTTATTCTTCTAATGTTTTACGTTATGCTTGTTTTGTTTCTTTCAAAGAAGTTTGGTTTTTCTAGGGCTTAAATTGCAAGTTCCCCAGCGGTAACAAAGCACAACGCCTGCCTTGCATTGGACAGGTCCAGAGTTTCAGAAGCTTCTGTAGCTGTTGGTACTTCATTCCGCTATCTTTAAACGTTATTTCATAACTGGAGCCAAATATTTAGGTACTTTGGCAGATTGACGAGCTGAGGTTTATATTTTTCGTCAATTATAATCTTATAGTACTATAGTCCGAAACTATCCTCCGTATCCATTTCGTTTTCGACAGGGCGAGCACGTCCTTCAAGACACGTGTAAAGCGCGCCATCCATATTCAGATACGCCTGAAGAGTCCGCAGTTGACCGTGTTCGTAACGTGGATGGTATGGAGTTGGTAGGTCAGTTTTGATTGACCGGATGAAAAATGATTCCGCCAGCCGGCCAGACATGTTTGTTTAGGCTGTAGGCGGGAATTTTACAGGCATTTTTATTGCTGATGAACACTTGATAATTGCTCACACAAAATTATCTTAAAGCCTTCCACGTCTAGAGTTGAACTAACGATGTTGTGGCTTGCCGGTACGGGGATGGTGGTTTTAGCAGGCGGCCGGGTGCTTTGCGGGCTCTTCCGGCGTAACTGACAGGTCGAACTGAACATGGATGGTGGCCTTAACTTGCGTTGTAACCGCGATTTTTTCATCTCCGTCTTTCCTAGTTTGTTCTGGATAGATGGGGTCATGGAGTTGATTTCATCTCGAATCACATGCTACCATTCTTGGCGCTCGATTTTCTGATAACAGCACCTCCACTAGAGTTGCCTCTAAGTGCCTCCTTTCTTTCACAAATCTTGGGAGAGTGGAAGAATACATGTTCTGGGTCCTCTGGGACTCCAAGGCAGTTTGGACAATCGGGTGAAGTATTCAATTTAAACCTGTGCAGATACAGGCGATATTGTCCACACCCCGTGGGACACTGAGTAAGATCAATCACCCCTTGATGGTCAGGATCAGCCTATGAGCCCACCAACCCTTTCCCGGGCGTTCTCAATGCTCTTAATAATAAGCGTTGGCGCAACAATCCATATTGGATCAGGGCCTTGAACTGTGTTAGAGCACTTTATTCAAGACCGTAATGGTGCACTACAGAACACTAGGAGGCAATCTAGTCAGCATTACGCTCGCCCGAGATTATTATCCTGATTTGACTCAGGTACTCATTCACAGCTGAGTTGACTGGTATCTGACGTCAAATCACGATACAAACCCCACTGCTGCCAGCGAGATTTGAACCGCGACCTTCCGTACGACAGCCTTTTGCTCTAATCACTCAGCTATCCGGACAATGCTCTTGCAATCCATTTACAGCTCTCTCCTTTTCGGTGTACTTCGTCTACGACAAGGGAGCGATTGGCTTCGCTTTCTATATGTTCATCATTTCTCCTGGCAGGACGGACGCTGCATCATCTGAGACAATCCTGAAGACAGACAGAACACATCCTTAAGACTATCCTCTTGTAGACTGCATTTTATTAGCATTTACTGTCGTTTGCAACGCCTCTCTCCAAACTGGGTTTGCATAGACCATGATCGAGCTCACCATCCTGGCTAAAAGCATCATCTTTGCCAGGGCCATACTTGTAGCGGATGCTTTGTCACAAACATACTGCACGTATTGCCTCTAATTGAGCTTTCGGTCTATCATCACCCCCATATTTAATGGCTTGCTTGGAAGTAATGATTTCCAATTCGTATTAGGGCATGATTTCTTTTCCGATGCTTGGTGATGAGTGTGGCTTACGTTTTTTCCTCCGCAAGTGTCAAACCAGGACTCTTTAATCAACAGCACTGATCCCTTCACCTGAGTATAACTCAGAATTCTGGATATGCTTTGAGTCCAATGTGCCCTGTGGAACACCGGCGGCAACAACGTACTTCTGGGGTCGATCATCTCCGTCATACCAGAGCCCCCATCCTTATAAAAAGCTGTTAACAATAGCTGGGAGATAGGCTGGAATACCAATCTTCGCCAAAGCTTTCCATAGGTTCCAATTGGTCGAATCGAATGCATTTCTCGCGGTGGTGACCCTACCACCACGCATTATTTGGCTATACTACCCTTTCCGTGAATTGCATCTTCGGCCCAGCTAGTAACCAATTTGATGGTTAATATTTAATTTGGCTTCACGGTATCCATCTTGCCGATCTGATGAGAGCCCTCTTTCGCTCTCAACGACCAGGAGTAATCTATTTGGTATACCATCCGGACTCCAGCGCTTCGTCTGTGGTGACTCCTGGTATTGACATTACGTTCAGAGGTCGCTGGAAGCTATCAGTGTGCTCCTCTTGCTGGGGGAATAACCCCTGGCTGAATTTTAACAAGAGAGTAGGTCATTTGATCTGTAGAAATGAACGGCGTCTGAATCGCCCCATTGCCTCATAGCTTTACGTCCGCTTTCGAACAGAGCTCCGTTGGATGATGAGTTTTGAGGGTTTTTGCAGGCTTCCTTATAGGCGTGTTCTTTTTGGTCCTTATTGATTCTACCTACCACTTTCTGAGCCATTTTCTGGCTGGTGACAGACTGATCAAAGGCTGGCCAGTTCGCTATTTCACCAGTAGTTTGATGTTCTACTGGGGAATGAGTAGGATGGATGCAGGCATGGATGTGTCACATTCTTTGGCGATGCATTGTGCCACATGGACAGCTCTTTCCGTAGAAGCGCCTACTTTTTTAGGTTGGTCTAACCACACCTCTATAAACGTTTGTTCATTCAAAGCTTTTGCAGACCAGTCTGAAATCTTTCTCGGTTTCGGGTATATGGTTTTTTGCCCCGTGGTTCCACGCATAGCTCAAAGATTGCCTGGTGATCGCTGTGGGATAGCTCTTGTCGCAGTAGAACATATCACATGCTAGTGCAGGACTGGCAAAGATTAGTTCTACAACCGAGCTGTCGTCCTCCGCACAGGGCAATATGAGGAGCGCCACCGATAACAAACAAAAATAATATCGGTAGCAAGATACAACCTTGGCGGACTTTGCTTTGAGAATTTACTTTGACGCAGCACGTGACAATCAGCGCCATTGTATGTCGATCTGATAATAGCTGTTAATTTCTTTAGAATGCCCCTTCTGTGTCAGATACACTTTCTTTCAATCAAGCCTGAAAAAGTTTATCTATTATCTATGCGACGGCAAGCAACAAACAATTACCTCGCCAATTGTCGCATTCAAAACGGCCGTCCTTCTTTGAAGTCTTAGCGACTATGCCCTTCTTCCTTTCTGGAAAAAGATTCGGAAGTAGCAGATCTTCAGTAACTGCAGGTGCAGCGATGAATTACTGTGGGGAGGCCGCCAATTGCTAGCGCCTTTATGCCGTTTTCCGTGTATTGATGGCTGAAATGATTTTTCTTCTGCTTGGAACTTTTTAATAGTGTCTCATTCATACCTTTGCCCTACAAGCCTGGTAAGCAGGTGATGGGCTGCTGCAAGATTTTTCACAGCCTCTGGGATGTGTGTTTTCTTCGCTCTAATTCAAATGAAATGGTTATTGATGGGCGCAAGGTCGAGCGAGTATAGTTGATGACGGAGTTTTTCCAAGTTTACTCGGGTTGTTTTACTGCAAGATCATCATTTCGTCTAGGTGCTTGCAATAGGTTTGCAGGGATCTAATAACGCGGAATTTTGTAGCCATATGAATCATGATGCATACATAGAAAATTTATCCCCAAAAACATAATGTGAATTTCCATTTTTCTCAGGATGGTGCGTGGCGGACGAGGGTATACTCGTGGAGGAGGAGGTCGAGGAGGCGGTAATTACAGAGGCTCGGGTGGCTCATCTTACCGTGGTAGTTCCGGGCGAAGCAGTTTCGGAAATAGTTACAATAGCTCAAGAGGATCGTCCAGCTATCATTACGATCGCAATAGAGATCGGGCGCCTTCAAGGCACGAACGCCACGATGATCATAAAAGATCTTATCGGGTAAGTCACATTTTTATACTAATTTGACGGCAATTTAAATAAGTACATTTTCATGACAGAATTCCTCACGAGATCGGTCTCCGGATCGCAAAAGATCCCGTCACGAGGTAAGATGCTACTTTCACTTTTTCCCAATTTGATATTTAGTGTTAGTAACTCATGATATAATTCAAATCGTTGGATTTCCGTTGATTTTAATATCTCTTTGCATTGTTTTGTATTTACACGAATAGAAATAAGAAAAGCCCTAAAAAGTCGCAATCACGCGCCAGACAAATTGTTTTTGTCAGAATATCTACGGAGCGCAATAAGCAAAAGCTCTCTATGTATAATAAAAAGTTAAAGAACGGTTTTTAATGAACCGCCTGACGGAAATAGATTGAAAGGAAATTTCGAAAGTGTATAGACTACTCTAAAGGACTAAACACACCACAAAAATCCAATCATAATTGTGCGCATGGTGAAGGCACACCGTAAATTTCAATCAATTTCCACCAATTAAAAATATGTAGAAACGTGTGTATTGAGCTTGAGTTAAACGAAGGCGCAGATATCAATACAGACATGCGAAACAATTAGGAACCGCTGCGATGGTTAGTTGTTTGAGTTGAAGAAATTTGTGTCTAAAGCAAAACAGTTTAAAAATGATATGAAAACCAAATCGTAATGTCATGTATCATATAAAAATCCTAACTGTGGAAACATTTCAAATGTGATTTCATGAAAAACACAAAACAACAATTTTTCCTCCCCCCTTATATATAGGACTCAAGACTAAGTTCAAGCTATTCATCGTCGTATCGTCGAAATGATTCGAGTAGTCGCGGTAGTAGGCAGACACCGCCTCCACCGTCAGTCCGATCATCAAGTGCGCCCCATCGTCGTGATGAGTCATCTTCGCACCGGCATTCCAGCGGCAATGATGCAATGGGGCCTCCGAAGAGCTTGCCCCCACGTAGCAGCCGCATAGTTCGTCGCGGTGGAGCCTCAAGCCACAGGCCAAGCGGACGCAGCGGAAGCCTGAGAATCATTCGTCGCGGCCGAGAATCAGCCGATCTGAGAATAATGCGAAAGAAATTACTGTTGGCCAACCAAAGAGATAGAGCACGCAGAATTAAGATTGCTAGATTGACGAGGTAGAGTATCATTCATTTCCTAATTTCTCTATTCCTGAAGAATCGTATCGATCGTATCGCCTGTATATCAGTAACGGCTGGGACCTTGACAAGCGAACAAGGCAGTCAGATATTGACATTTGATATCACAATCCAAGCATTTCTGCATTGTGCCCGTGACTTACACAAAAACGAAAGCAATATTTTGAACAAATTATGTTTGAGTAAGAGTGTCCCTATTCAGAGACGGCTGCGATCGGCGGTCTTGCAAAGTTATACTGTTTCATTCCACATTTTACCGACAAGATCAATCGACTTGCAAATTACATTACATTAATTTTCCTTGACGAGCATTGCGAGGCACTAAGTGCGATACCGATTGAAACTGCCAGCCAGAATAGATTTTCCCATTAACGATATTTGAAATGAGGAACTGTTATTGATTGAGTTGATACGAGTCAGCCCCGACAATGGCAGAATTGTGCGAACCAATGAAGAAAGACTGCTGGCTGGTCTATAACGAGAATTTTCGGTGACCCCCTAAACAAACTGTACAGTCATTCTACAACACTTTTAGAAAACCAAAATTATAAACCAAACTTTTATTCTTCCTCTTCCAAATGTCGAATCTCTTAAAAACAGTTCACTACGTAGCAAACGAAGAGATACGACAACAGTTCGTAAGGTAATACGAAAGGCACGCGATAAGAAAGATGATGAGAAGAAGGGCGAAGATGATAAAGATGAGGATGCCGATAAGAGCAAGACTGAGGGCGGTGACGACGGGGATGAAGAGGTCGATGATAAGGGTGAGGAGGGAAAAGTTAGTAAAGAGCCTAAAGAAAAAGGTAAGGGTGGTGAAGATGGAGATGTAGCGGAAGGTGACGATGCGGAAGAAGCAGCTGACAAGGATGTTGATGTTGAGGGAAAGGATGACGATGATGAGAAATCCAAGAGAGATTCAAAACCACGCCGCCCGAAGAAAACATTCATAAAGTTGACTTGCGTTCATTGCCGCGCCAAGTGTCTCACTTTCAAGGTAGGTGTGCAGACTTTGTTCGCAGGGAAGCGGGTTTTAACTTTTCATGCCTTCGTAAACGCAGGAATACAGCAGTCATTTGTATTCACGTAATCACAAACTAGCAATGCGTCGTTTGGCTATTCGTCAGAAAACTCAACTTGCTCAAATGAGATTGAACCAGCGCAATGCCCAGCGGGATATAGAGGAGAGTTCAAAGGATGAGACAGAAGATTGCAAACCGCAGTATTGTCTCCTGTGTCGTTTGAACTATCGCCAACCCAAAGCTAAACATCAGCTTTCCGAAGCCCATCGGAATATGAAGAAGTTCCTGATGCCGTACTGCAGCACATGTCACATTGCTTTTAAGAGCCCAATGGTCTATGAAACGCATCGATGCTCTTTGGATCACATTAAAGTAAGTTGAATTGTTTGATTAGGTTCATTCATGTTGCCATTCTCTAACGACTAACTAAGCTAAATGAGGGAATGTCACCCCGATGCACTTTTAAAACGTTTAGATATTTGCGGTTAGCTTTGCCAATAGAAATTGTTAATATTTACTCGATTTTAGCGTAAGGCTCGAAACAATGAATCAGTGAATAGCGAAAGCAGCGATGGTGAGAAAGAAGTTGATCTAAACAACTTCATGACAGTCGATTCTATCGGAGAAATCGACATAGGTGACGGTGATATCAAGGAAGGAGAAGAAGGAAAAGAAAAGATCAACGTTGGCGCGGAACACGTGAAGAAGACAGAAGCCCTCTATTGCGACCTATGCCGCTATTATATTCCATTAAAAGAAGAAGAGGAGTCGGTCATCAAGAAACATTGCGCGACGCGAAGTCACTTGAAAGCATTCGTAAGATACAGGGAAGATCAGAGCCTGCGTTTGGAGGCCGAACGTATTCAGCGTAAACAGAAAGAAGCCAAGGAGAAAAAGAAAGAAGCAGCGGAGAAATCATCTGAAGTGAAAAAAGAAAACGGTGATGAGAACGAAGAAGGCGGTGAAGATAAAATCTGGGAAGATGTAGACAAAGATCTTGGAGATCTCTTGCGTGAAGTTGGTCCTGATGGTGATCATGAGGATGAAGATGAAGAAGATGGATCTGTGTTGAATATAAACATTGAAAGGTTACATATTTCATTCTTATTTTAGGAGAGGCTAGTGTGACATTTGAGTTCATTCACAGGTTTGACCGCTTCAAGAACAGCGAGAATCAAAAGAAAGATGTTAATGGGGATGCCAACGACACAAGTGTTGATGCTAAAGAAGAGGATAAAACTCCTGATTCTACGCCCACCAAAACAAAGGACAAGGCTGAGAAGAAAACCGAGGCCACTAAAGTTGAGGAGAAAGCGGCCGTCGAAGCAAAGTAAAGCCCTAAGCATTTGATTGCAATATGATTTTGATGTGTGAATTTGTAACTTAGAGGAGCTACAATTATAAATAAATGTTTGTGTCGGCTAGAATATATTCCATCTAGAAATATAATGAAACTATGTATTAAAACATTGTTTTTTACTTATTTTAAAGTTACAGTTTGTATCAGAGATGCTATACAAACCAGGCCAGCATCTCTGCAGCTTGCCGGATTCCCAGTCGGACTTATTTTTCAATTACTTCTTTAGTATTGATGTTGAGTGCATTCGGCAGTAATTCATTCATTGTGCGTGGGCACAAGTATTGACGAAAGCTTGGAGCTTTTGGGTAACTGGAGTTCACTTTCCATGTGCTACTTCCATATAGCAACACAGAACAGTTGACTTGATTTTGGTGTTGAGACAACTGCGTTTTCAGATTTTAGACGGGGCAGCGACAGCGGATCTAGTATCTAGTTCGTTGCCGCCGCCGGCAGAAACTGCGCTTCCCAGATGAGTGATCGACGTCTTCGATGCTCTGCCTAGTAATACAGATAGGGAAAGTGCGATAACCCGTCAGAAGGAGAATGTTGGTTTTATTGGTGTCTACCTTCAGTCCAATTCTACTTATCTCTCCTTGCAAATCCGTTTGACCAAGGCCCATGACTCTGAGAGATCAAGCAGATGTCATCAGTGTAGTCGAGGCAATTGAGGAGAGACGTCACCGTCCATTGAATTCCTCCACGTCCCCCGGAGAAGACAGCATAGAGGACGCCACCGATAACAAGAAGAAATAACACCGGTGATAAGATGCAGCTCTGGCGGACTCTGCTTTGGACCTCAAAACCCTTCTCCCCCTTCGCTGCAGCACGTGAAATATTGCGTCATGTGTCGCTCTGATAATAGCTTCGGTTCTCTGCAATGCCCCTCCTACGTAGAACACTTTAGATACACTTCCAGTTCACGCTATCGAAAGCTTTCTCGAAATCGATGAAGAGCAGGTGCATTGATGGCCAAAATGTTTCCTCTTCTAATTGAAGGAAGAGTCTCTATCCCCATTTACTGTGACTAGCCATTTCATCCACAAGAGGAGTAACTTCACCGGATGTGATACCGTTAAGAACCGCGGTGAAGTGCTCTTTCAACCACTTGAGTAGTTTATCATCGTGGATGAGAAATTGACCGTTAACGTCCCTCACCGGATCATCGAAAGATTTGCGACTACATGCAACCTCTATCGTGATGCAGTATTTATTCCTGAAATCATTGCGATGTGCGGCATCTTCCGTTTCCCTGACCACCGCAATAGCAAATTTTCTTGTCACGATGTACATTACCCTGAACTTCGCGGGATTTCGTTCGGTGGCGTGAAGAACTCGGTAGCGAGTGCATCACGCCTGCCATCCTTCGAAGCGTTCAGTAGAGCCTTTAACCCTTTCCGTGTTCTTAGAGAGGATACTTCTCTATTAAATTGGAAGTCTCCGTTGGACCGGAATCTTGCAGTTAGAAGTCTGTCAGTAACTGACACCCAGGTTACGAGAGTACGCCCTGCGACAGCCGTCAGAAGCGACCCGACATCGGATTCGCGTCTGCTACCACTTTGCTTTCCAGGGTAGAAGAGCACATTGCCTGCCATAAGTTTGGCAAGAGGGAGAGGAGTACTCAGAATGTCCAGCTTATATCGGAATTCCCGCTCAAGTTGGAGAAAGCGAGCATTCTGATTCTCACATTCTAGAAACGAATTGTAGTTCGTTTTTGGTAGCCAAAGGTCGTAGCCATAAGAGAGGACGCATATAAAAGTTTGCGAGGCAACTTGAGAGAGGCTGTACGGAGGAGTAAAAAAAATTTATTTATACTGAGGTGTGACAGTAAAGTAATGAAATGGTTGTGAATAGGTTTCTACCCGTCGTTGAAAATGTAATCAATATGGGTTTGGGTCCATTGTAATAGATGCTATAAACATGATTATTGATACTTTCATGCTGGACATGGAAAATGCGTTCAACTGTAAACCGAGAACGAATTAATGACGTGTTATCTGGAACATGGTGGTTGACGGGGCAGACTGGGAATAACCTCCCGGAACAGAGAACGATACAGGATAGACGATGGGCCCAAAAATTATATACGCCTGATTGTTTTGACATTTGCAGTGCCTTTGGAACAACATCAAACGAAGGAGTCTTGGTTGTGGTGAGGAATCTCCTTACGGCGTTAATTGCGCGAAAAAATGCATCTGTTGTACAGGAAAAGGGCGATGGGCTCACCGGCAGTGGGAATAGAACATAGGTGGTATTGATGGACCCATGCAATCACTGGCAACTCCCATTGTTGCAGTGTTGGTGGATCATCATCATCATCATCAACGGCGCAACAACCGGTATCCGGTCTAGGCCTGCCTTAATAAGGAACTCCAGACATCCCGGTTTTGCGCCGAGGTCCACCAATTCGATATCCCTAAAAGCTGTCTGGTGTCCTGACCTACGCCATCGCTCCATCTTAGGCAGGGTCTGCCTCGTTTTCTTTTTCTACTATAGATATTGCCCTTCTAGACTTCCCGGGCTGGATCATCCTCATCCATACGGATTAAGTGACCTGCCCACCGTAACCTATTGAGCCGGATTTTATCCACAAACGGACGGTCATGGTATCGCTCATAGATTTCGTCATTGTGTAGGCTACGGAATCGTCCATCCTCATGTAGGGGGCCAAAAATTCTTCGGAGGATTCTTCTCTCGAACGGCCAAGAGTTCGCAATTTTTTTTGCTGAGAACCCAAGTTTCCGAGGAATACATGAGGACTGGCAAGATCATAGTGTTGTACAGTAAGAGCTTTGACCCTATTGTGAGATGTTTCGAGCGGAACAGTTTTTGTAAGCTGAGTGTTAGTGGATCAGTTCATCAGTGCAAACAAGTTTTGTTAGCACTGATGAAGGGAACAAGTGGTTCCCGAAATATCGGTATTTGCAAGAATAAATATCCACACCAACGAAAAGAAACAACAAGTTTTTATTACTTCAATTAATTAATCGTTTATTTTTTTCAGGGGCAATCCACAGGAAGATACAGTGTGCGAAATTCGGTTAGCCGCATACAGTTTTTATCAGTATGAAGAAATGCATTGATAAAGTAAATATATAAGTTTTTAATTTAATAAAATAATATAACACTTAAAAAATCCATGCTTCAATTTGAAAGAAAACAGAAATAATAGCAATTTTCGAAAATGTGAAGCTAAATTTGCTTAGCCGACCTACAATTAATTGTCAAAATATCAAACTGTGATCGACAGTTTTGAGAATTTTGAGTTTCTAGTAAATAGTTAGGCCATCCTTTTCGTTAATTTAAAAAAAAAATCTGTTTGGCAATAGATTAATTAACTTTTGAAATGTCTTTATGTCCAAATCCAATCATTCTTACAAAATTGCTGTTTGTAAGTCCGTTGCTGTTGACAATTTGCGTAAACAGTTCTTGCTAACATGCCGCAAACATTTTCGATTGGATTAAGATCCGGACTTCTGGCTTTCCAGTCAAAAATGGTATGGAACGGAACAGAAATTTTTGTTGACGTTTTTGCTACATGAATACTTTATTATCTTGCTGAAATTTGAATCTTAGCTAAATAGAACGTCGTCCCAAATTCCAATAAATCTTTAGGGCTTAATTTTGTTTAATTTAAAACATAATGCTATTAACATAGTATGCTGGTCCCAAGCCCAGGTAAAGGAGGAGGGTTTGAGGCAACGTACTCTGTACTATCCTCAGTAAAACAAAAATAAAATGCTGAGATCAGGGAAAGAGATAAATAGAGTATAGTTGGAGTTATTCTACTATGCTAAATCCTACCTGATCTCTCTTGGTGACAGGCCCCGCGACAGGTCGACCAAGAAAATGCATAGAATGTCGTTACAAACATGATGATCGGATTAAGTCAGAGGCCTCGGAGAAATGCTAGGGCGTCCACCTCAGTCGACGCGGCAGGACGGGCCCCGGTCCTGTCGAGAAATGGGCAAGGGTTCTTGACGCATGGACGGCGTCAGGACGTAAGCAAGTTAGTCCGCACACAACGAACAAAACAAATACGTGTCTGCACGCTAAATGTTGGTACCCTAACTGGAAAGACCGAGGAACTCGCAAGAGCCCTTCGGAAAAGGTGCATTGACATCTGCGCTCTGCAAGAAACCCGATGGTCTGGGTCCAAAAGCTGCGACATTGAACGCGAACGCGGTAAAAATGGCTACAAACTTCTCTATTTTGGTAACCCACACACTCAATATGGTGTTGGCATTGCCATCTCAGAGGGTTTCCGTGATGCCATTAAAGAAGTCGAACGATTTGATGATCGGCTGATGAAGCTCACCATTATATCAGCTGATCGCACTATTCACTTCTTCACCGCGTATGCACCACAGACAGGCCGACCTGATGCCGAGAAAGATGCCTTCTGGCAACTTCTCGATGAAAAGACTTGTCACGTGCCTGCTGACGATTACATAATCATTGCCGGCGACCTTAATGGTCATGTGGGTGAAAAGGCAGACGGTAACAGGTGCCATGGGGGAAAGGGGTTCGGAGCGCGCAACGAAGGTGGCGAGCGTATAATTGATTTTGCGGACACCCATGACCTTGTACTTATGAATACATGGTTCATCAAACGATTGTCTCATCTTCCCACATTTTACAGTGGGAACAATAAAACGCAAATCGACTATATTCTCATAAGACGTCAACATTTTACCACTGTCACTGATTGCAAAGTCGTTCCCTATGAGACCATCGCACCTCAACATCGGCCGTTGATTGCTGTCCTGCGAATTAAGCCACCGATAAAACGGCGTGAGGAACGCACTGGCCCGCCGCGCATTAAATGGTGGCGATTTGGTGAGAAGAACGAAGAAACGGTCTCACTCATACGATTGCCAACCATTACGAATGTGGAAGAATCATGGAACCAAATGAAAGACACAATCCACAAAGCGGCCTCTGCAACCCTCGGGGTCACCAAGCCGGGTAAGCGGTACATCAACCGAGATACTTGGCTTTGGAATGATGATGTTGAAATGAAGGTCCGTGAAAAGAAACGCCTCTACCACAAATTTCTCGACGATAAAACGCCTGCTAATTGGCAAACTTATAAGAATGCCAACCGGGAAGCAAAGAAAGCGGTCGCTTTCACCCGAGCGAACCATTTCAAAAATCTTTACGATAAACTGGACACTCGGGATGGCGAGAGAGACCTGTATCGACTTGCTAAAAGCCGTGATGAACGCACACAGGATATCGGACACTTTTGTTGTGTTAATGACAAGAACGGTACTTTGCTTACCAACCGTCGAGCCGCAACGGATAGATGGCGAGAATACTTCGAGCAGATTTCAACTGAAGAATTTGCTCATCCTCCACTTCCACAATCATTGCCGACATTTGGAGCAGTTCCACTAGTCAGCGCAACTGAAGTCGAGGAGGCAATAAAACAAATGAAATCGGGGAAAGCAACAGGACCTGACGACATTGCATCTGAGCTCTGGAAAGCGAAGAGCTGGGACCCAACACTGTGGCTCAGTGAATTCTTTAACCGGGTTATTCAGGAAGGAAGAACACCATCTGACTGGCAAGAAAGTACCACTGTTCCAATATGGAAAAAGAAAGGTAGCCCAGCAGAATGTTCAAATTAACGTCCGATCCGGTTACTTTCCCATACCATGAAGATTTTTGAACGCATTCTTGACAATCGTATTCGCGAAATCGTTGAAATAACCGTGAATCAAGCCGGATTTGTCAAGAACTGCGGAACTACTGACGCAATACACGCTGCGCGGTTACTCATGGAGAAACACCGTGAGAAGCATCGCCCTCTTTACACTGCCTTTCTGGATCTAGAGAAAGCGTTTGACCGTGTACCACACGAACTCATCTGGTATGCTTTACGACAACACTTCGTGCCAGAAGAAATCGTGCGCTGGGTTCAATTGCTCTACCACGATCCGAAAAGTAAAGTTCGAAGTATGGCGGGTGTATCAAAACCGCTTTGTGTCTCTGTTGGAGTTCATCAAGGAAGTGCCCTCTCACCACTCCTCTTTGTCCTTGTTATGGACACGGTCACCCGGGATATCCAACGTCCAGCGCCCTACACACTGCTTTATGCAGATGATGTTTTCCTAGCATCTGATAGCAAAAATGATCTCGAGCAACTTGTTCAAAAATGGAATGATCGCCTCATGCAACACGGTCTCAGATTGAATTTAAACAAAACTGAATTTTTGACGACCGATCCCGATGAAACAGGCACAATCACTGTCAGTGGCAGTGATCTGCCCAGAACTGAGCGATTTAAATACCTCGGGTCAACGCTATCAGCCAATGGAGAGCTGCGTTATGAAATTGCTTCACGCATTAACGCAACCTGGATGAAGTGGCGTTCCACAACTGGTGTCCTTTGTGATCGACGTATCAATGAACGTCTCAAATCTAAAATTTACCGCAATGTCGTCCGTCCAGTCGCTCTCTATGGTTCTGAGTGTTGGCCGACCATAAAAGACAATGAACGGCGTCTTGCGGTAATGGAGACGAAGATGCTACGTTGGACTAGTGGCGTCACACGTTTAGATCACATCCGAAATGAGGATATCCGCGATCGTTATGGGGTTGCACCGATCGTGGAAAAGTTGCGAGAGAGGCGTCTTCGATGGTATGGTCACGCAATTCGTGCAAACGAGAATTCACTTGCAAAGATTGGTCTGAACATCAAGGTCGATGGTAAACGACCAAAAGGCAGACCTAAGCAACGGTGGCTTGATACGCTGGATGGGGATTTGAAAGCCTCGAGATTGCACCCAGATCAGGCATTCGATAGAGCCAAATGGCGAAGCCGATCACGACGAGCCGACCCCGCTTGTGAACGGGACAAAGGGTGAAGAAAAAGAAGAAGAATTGCAGTTTTTCACAATAAGAATTTACTCCTTATATTATAATCGACCCACGGTTCAGTCTTGAGGGGTCATTTGCACGCAGATGCTGGCAATAGTATCTACGTCCGTCGGGTCAGTCTAGATTAATTCCTTTCAAATTTGAAATAATGACATTATCCTACTTTTCCGTCCAAGCCGTATGATTTTTTACATAATCCAATCTGACAGCTTTATGAGTTGTGGGCTGTGGGTTTTTGCTGGTTTTTAAGGGTTTGTTTGCAAAACAAAACTTTATTAAAATCGGTTCAATGTTTGTCTGTCTATCTTTTTTTTGGCTGGAGGAAATCCATCATGGATACGCATCTAGAATCTAGGACACGTATGCCCGACTCTTGACGACTTAAACCTCGCATATTTTCTCCACACTCTCCCTGCGGTACCACCGTTTCGGTATTGCTTCGCGGGGCTGTTCAGCTCTTAGCTGTTCACTCTAAACGAGCTGCTACCGCTTTCCGTGGCGTTAATTGCAGTAGCTTCCCTTCTATATCTCCGCTATACTTCTGCTGCTTTTAGCTGCTGGTGGATCCGCTTTACCATTGCAGCTATCACGTCCTATGATGCATTTGATTGCATCATGTACCTTATCAGATTTTCCACCGTTAACGGGTATTTAGCTCTGTTTCAAGCTTTCCGCTTGAGCTTTTAAATCTTGGGCAGGCGAAGAAAACGTGTTCTGCATTTTCGGCTGTACGTCCACACGTAGGACAATCGGGCTATTCATTTAGACCGAACCTATGGAGGTAACTCATGTATCCACCGTGGCCGGGTAAGAACTGAGTCAGATCGTAATTCGTCTCACCGTGGTTCCGCATAGTCCACATGCTTATATCTGAGATAAGTCTGTGTGTCCACCGGCCATTCTCCGCCTGGTCCCATGCTGTCTGCCATGCAGTCAGTGACCGCAAACGCTCACTTTGCTTGTTTAATCTCGCTTCCTGATTTCCGTACAGACGACTTGCCTCATTGGTTAGAATATCTACCAAGATCATCCTCGCAATCACGTATGACGCCTCATAAGATGTTGTTCGGTAGGCGCAACGACTCGCGATAAGAGTAATCGCCGACTGTGCTTCGGGTCGCCTACATTTGGAAGCATCTTTGCCAGCGTTGAGCTGACAGTCGCCGCTTTCTGCCCAGTAAGCTTTAAGTGGGGTTTAAACCTCAGCTATACCAATTGACACGAAATTTGGTGAGAAGGTGGGAACTGTGAACGCCCAGACATGTAGTGAGTGATATCTTTCTACACGATTTAGGGGGGTGTAAAATTTGTTTTCACCGAATACAGTAAAAACCCCCCTTAAGTTTATCCCGGAGTTATAAAAGTTTGTAGTAGTGCTAAATACATATACATAATGGGTTACACACTAACGGGATAGTTCTGCACTCAAATATACTCACAGAAAAAGCAAACAAAACCTTTCATACCTGAAGCGCCGAGCTTCCGGTTTCCCGACTTGTTTTCCATTTGATGTTTCTATCCGAACTTGAAATCTAGTTGAAAGTTTCAATTTTGACATAATTTGCAACGCGCTTATATTATTTTTAGTCGCTTTTTCCTTGAAAATATTAATTTGTCGTTGAAACTTTCTAATGCGTCCAAATTTACGGAAATCATTAACCTCCTCAATTACCCTTAGGTTATTGTCCGCTATTGATGTTTCTCCTCGATGATGTGCCTGTCTACCAATGATTTGTGTGGCCTGTATTTGCTTTCGCTAGACCTGCTTCGCTTATTATTTTCGTTGAACCTCATTGCTATTAATTTTCTAGTTTGCCTTATATATGATTTTTCACGGTGCAGGTTATCTGGTAGATTCCGCTCTTCTCGCTATCTTCCCCTTTTCTCACAGTCATCCTTCGGGTCCCTGAAGCTTCCTAATCGTGTCATCCAGTTGATGTGCTCTGCTGGTAGATATCACTTCGATGTCGCGTTTTCTTAGGATATTTTCCACCTGGTAGTTGATTTGGCAATGGATGATAGGAACTCGACCTTTTTTAGATGGTTACGCTTGTGTAAAAAATGTCGTCAGGTTATTCCTTTCCATTTTTGTAATTTTTTTATTGATAATTCCTTCTATCGTCTTCCTGCTGAACCCGTTCTTTGTCGTCGTTCAAACGATCCTCTGATAAAGGCGTGGTTAGCATGCGAAGGAGGACTGCGTTGTACGGTGCCCTTTTTGTGAGAAAAAATGTGATGTTGTTGGGATGGTTCTCTGCGTGATAGTTGGTTTTCGGTAAATGTCGAAATCGATTTTTCCTCTTTTTGATGATGAGTAAGTCCAAGAATCCGATTTCCACGCTCTTGTGGACCGTATTCAGTTTCAAGCTGGTTTCGTTTCCCAATTAATTAATACCAAGTTGCTTTATACGTTCGTCTATTCGCTCCATAAAGATGTCACTGATAAGTGGTGGTGGTGTTTCCCTGTTTCGAAGCTTCTCAATGAGTTGTTCCCTGTTCCTTAAGGTTATATAACTAAACATCTTTCGGTTTTCTCGTTGACACCCCATTGAATCTTTGCAATTGCCATCGTGCTGTCTTCTATGTTGGAGAATTTGTCACGACCATGATTTCACGCAGCAGGATTCTTTTAGCGGATTCGAGGTAATAAACAGGTTTGCTCTTCAATTCCTTCACGATTCTTTCTTCCATGCTGCTTCCCTTCTTTTCTGCTGCTTTTTCTATTATTCTCGTTATTGGATTTTATCTCTGCCTTTTCCTTTTCGTATTTTATCGCAGTTTCAATGTCGATGATGATTTCTTTCCTTTGAATTTTATTGGTGCGCATCGCGTAGTTATATTAAGGAGCTGTAGTTGTGCTTCTGAAAATGTCTCTGTTTCGCTTTTCACATTTGAATGTCCGCTTTGATTAATGGGAATCAAAAAGTGCACGCAATTAGTTGCACAGTTGTGTATTAACTTTAAGCTGCCAATATATGATAAAGAGGGAAAGTTCATATTTCCTTTACTTTTGAATATAGTCAAGTTTGGGATTAAATGAAATGTATCGATCACTTGTCTCTAATAATCCCATTGTCCTTGGTTGAGACGCGGTGATGGGAGGTAATAAAATGAGAATGTGAATGAAAAATGAATAATTTCAAAGAATTCGTCTAAAAAGCGACAGTGCTTGGAAATAAATCAACTAATCGATGACTTATCATTGTTAGTAAAATGCAAAAAGAATTAAATTTGGTAAATTATCGTTGCCAATACACTCTGGCTCCATCTATCGGCAATTCTCAGTTATGTTATTACCGCCCGGGACACAATTTGATACTGGACAGTGCCACCTATATTCCGCTCACATAACAAAGGCAATTAATTTCAAGTTAGGGGTTATTATCAGTGATCCCAACCTACGGTAGTCTGGTACAACAACTTTTTGTCCAATTTTATCCGACATGCCGAAATGAATTGAGCATAGGATATGTAGGGGTGACTGTATACAGCCACGATATATAACATCGTCTGGATGTAGACTATTGTTCAAGGAGCTGCTTAGTTTCTGCTCAAACCTATTAAAAAAGTGGATGATAGAATCACTCTATATCCAAATATATATATATATAATATACTGTTCCAAAACAGTTCAAGAATTTATAGGTTGTTCAAGGGGGTGAGAAAAAGCCAGGTTTATATTTGCTGTATTTGCTAAAGACGATGCTGTTGAAATTCGTTTAGAGGGTTTAACCTTCACAATTAATCAAAAAATGAATCTTTTTAATTTCTTTAAACAAAAAATGCTAGATGAGTTTTTGTGATTTTTTTGGCGTTGGATTCACGTCATTTTTGAAACTAGAACTGTCTGTCTGTAATTTCTTAAAGTTGGCGAGTGGTGGCAGCTTACGCGAATAATTCAAAAATAGTTTTACGCTCTCGGCTCTTCTTCTTTGATATTTGATTTTTTACCAGGAGAGTACTTTCTCTTGGATGGATGTGGCAGTCTCGTTTAAACTCGGAAGATGTGAAGAAACATATTTGTTTTCTTTATTATTAAATAAATAATAAATAAATTGCCATATTCCACGCAACAAGCCTGACGTACTGTTAGTTGACAAGACGGATCACTCTGCGTATATTATTGATGTTGCTATCCCCCATAATAGTAACATTGAACGGAAATATGTGGAGAAGAAGGGGAACTATGACCACTGGCATGGAAACTTGGCATCTCGAGTGAGTGGTTGCAGTTCCCATAATATTAGCGCTATACCAAATCCCTCTCGGCTTCCCTTGATGTCCTGGGACTTTCATACAGTCTGGTTCAAATCATGCACTATCATCAATGCAGTTTGAACTGCGACCTTCCGTACGACAGCTTTGTGATCTAACCACTCAGCTGAGTGTCCGGATAGCTATCCGGACAAAATCCGGCAGGTGCGAGATTATGACAACTCGATAAACAAATATAATAAACTCTGCCGTAGTCGGTCCCAAGCACGGTTGTGAAAGGAGGAGGGATGGATAGCTTCAGTCTGAATGGATGTGTGTCACCGCAGGGTCTCAGGGGGTAGGTGAGAAAAGTGCAGAAACTTTGCAGTCTTGCAGATCACTCACTGAGGAAGCTATCACCACACCTGGCAGTTAGGTATAAAATGTAAATCCATCTAATAAGAAGAAGGAGGAACTTGAGGTCCGGTACGGATGAGAGTCGTCTGATTTGGCGACTGGGTCAGGTTCCGGTAATGGACAGCACGGAGTCGAAACCGCTAAAAGTCGGGCGGTTCGTCATCAAAGTGCCACGATGACGAGGAGCATTGCTCCGCCTGGGGCAGCTGTTTCGCTACAATTTGTGGCATCAACTTTAACACGTTTGGGTAGGCAGCGGATGAAGTGGACTGAGGAAATGCACCTCTTCATTATCCGCTCCTACTGCGAAATAACGGTGGGGCGGCCACAACATCTTACCGCTCCTTGTGAGTGTTTCCCGCAGTTCGCGCACGTGACTGTGCAGCGAGTTGCAGACCAGTACCGCTTTATAACTTGCAGCGACACAATCCCGGCCATCATCAGCGAGGTCATCGCGGAAACTGGTGATCGAAAGCCGATGGGGCAGAGGCATCGGCATCAACAACACCACGCCGTACTGCAGGCAACAGTTTCAGTACTCCCCTGAAGCACTCTTCTCCACCGTCCGGGTTTCTGCTGAGGTTCAGGACGAATTCCAAAGAGCGTGTATAGAATTCTCGGAAATGGATCCTTGGCAAAAACCAGGTATACCCAGGCTCTATATATCTTCAGTAACTCCGAGAATTCTATTTCAAATCAATGATGAGATTGCATCTCAACTGTGTGCTGATATGTCGCTGCTGCAACTACAATCACTTGTGTATTGTGGTGCAGTTGCGGCTGTCAGATTGTACGGTCAGAAGATTCGCTTTCGCGTCACTGGTTTTAGTGATCGAAGAGATGCTCTATAGAAAATTCGTCTGGAACGTCGGCGCGACTCCACCATTACCGTTGCAGTCGCCAAGAGCGTGTTTCGCCATCACATGTCCGAGTAAGGTGTTGTCAGATCCCATCTTGGCATTCAGATCGCATATCACGACCACAGTGCTCGTAGATAGCATCCTTCTCCACTATATCGGAAGTCTCTGTTGGTGCGTCGCATTGTACAATTGTGATGTTCCTTAACCTGGACCCGGAATCTTGTAGTTATAAGTGTGTCAGAAACCGGCACCCAGATCAAGAGAGCGCGCTTTGCGGTAGTTGTCAGAAGCAACCCGACACCAAATTCGCGGCTGCACCCACTTGGCTTTCCAAAGTGCAAAAGCACATTGCTACAAGAAGGAGAGGTGTCTTCTCAAAAGTCACAAGATCTTACTTCGCTTAGGCCCAGAACGTCCAGCTTATTTCACTGAAATTCCGGCTCAAGTTAGAGAAAACGAGCATTCTGAGGACCCTCACTCCTGTTATCGTGGAGCCTGCAATTTCAATAGCCAAAGGTCGTTGCTGTCAGGTCAGTCGCTATTCGAGGCGTTGTTGGCGAATCAGTACCAGACCAGAAGATGCTCGGTTATTTTGTGGCTAATGTTGTGATCGACGATGTTAAACTGTGATACATGTGGTCCATGACGATGTGCTTCCCTACGATCTACTATTACAAATAAACGCAATGCGACTTTTAGAAGTTTCTATGAGGACGATTCCCAAATGATG
The DNA here is from genome assembly GCF_905115235.1 of Hermetia illucens. Taxonomy (NCBI): domain Eukaryota; kingdom Metazoa; phylum Arthropoda; class Insecta; order Diptera; family Stratiomyidae; genus Hermetia; species Hermetia illucens. The sequence goes on along the minus strand of NC_051850.1, from coordinate 127,900,012 downwards.
CGACATCGTGAACAATGGTATGAAAAAAGGCATTGTTTAGTATAGTCCGTCACTGTATGCTTCTCCTATAGGCCTGGTACAAAAGAGGGATGCTAATGGAAGGATATGCGTCGATTACAGGTTTTTGAATAAAAAAATAATTCGAGACTCATATCCACTACTATTAATAAAGGACCAGCTTAACCGTTTAAGAGGATTTGAAATTCTCCCAGTACTTGATTTGAAAAATGCGATCTTTCATGTTCCGGTGGAGAAACAGAGTGTAAAATATACAGCGTTCCTGACACCTGATGGTCAGTTTGAATTTTTCCGAGTACCCTTTGGTTTAAGCAACTCACCCGCTGTTTTCCAAAGGCATGTGAAGGTAGCCTAGTGAGAACTCATAGCGGAAGGCGTAATTTTAACTTACTTAGACAATATTAGAAAGCTTTGAAAAGTTAACGCGAGTTTTGCAAGTTTCGAGCGAATATGGTGTGATCATCAATTGGGACAAATGTGAATTTTTGGCAAAACGTGTAGAATACTTGGGAGATATTATTGAAGACGACACTATTAAACCATCGCCTAAGAAGGCGGCTACAGTTTCGGGTTTTCCTACGCCAAAGACAATCAAGAATATTCTCAGTTTCCTGAGATTAACTGGGCCATTCAGGAAATATATCCCAAAGTATGTAGTTGTGGTACGATCTCTGACTAGTTTATTGGAAGACGGAGCTGTTTCCAAATTTGGTGCAAACCAGGAAAAGGCCTTTGGACAATTGAAGATTGCGTTGACAACGAACCCAATTCCGAAGTTATATCGGATCGTAGCTGTAACAAGACGCCTCCGACTCAATCACGCTACACGAGCTATGAATTGGAGATACTTGCAGTTGTCCAAGCCTTGAAAAAATTCCGCATTTATTTGCTGGGCAAAACATTGAAAATTGTAGCGAATTGCCAAGTTTTTCCGGACGATGAAGGATTCGTATGTCACGTTGGGTGTGTTAATGGAAGAAATCACCCACACTGTGGAGCATCGTTCTGGATCATGCATGCAGCATGTTGCGCTTTGACTACATATCCGGGGTTGATGGGATTCATGTTGAAAAAATTAAGAAGGAGGAACATAAGGACGATGAGCTGCTGAAAATAATTAGTGATACTAACGAGAGTAACATTTGCTCCCCCTTGGATACCACCTTGCCGTGGTGGGGGCTACTACACTAAAGGTGTCCAAACATGAATATGGAAGCCTCACCACATTCATATCCTCCTACGGAGAAATCTGTAGAAGACATGCTTTCCGACTCAATCGAAAGCCTGAATTTAGTGCCTACGGCGAAGCCAGCCAGAAAAGAAAGTACGGCAACTCTCAATTTGGGTGAAACTACGACCATGGCCGGCCCGTCCGTGGAACTACAGCCCAAATGTGCCCGCAAACGGTTCGGCGGAAGGCAACTTCAGCCACTAAGGGGGGTTCCTTCACCGAGGAGAGGCGGAAGAAAGGGAAGCTGGTGATATGGATGCTATAGGGTTAAAGTCGGTATTTGGAAATGGACCTAAGCGGTCCGGACATTGTGAACCTGGGAAGGCTCAAAGCCTGCGGCAGAAGAAGGCATTGCGAAGGAAGATGAGGTACTTGGGATTGAGGATATGGAGGTGGCTGTACCACTAGGTGCGGCAATGTCCAGAGAAATCGGACGCAAGGAAGGGGAATTTTCGGCGGCTGGCGGGTATAAACTGGTAACCCTGGTGAGACCCACGCTGGATGCACCAGGCTCTTCTGTCAGCGGTAATGCGCGCAAGAAGCGTAAGACCAACACATGCTTTATTGTGCTCCGCATAAGTGTTCATTATTATGAATAACGGGCTGCGCAGGACAGAATATACAAGAAATGTTACTTGCCTGTCCTTCGAAGAAGGCAGAGGACATCATTCGCATTGACTTCGGACCGTCGTAGATAAAGTTCACGAATGCTCGGAAGTCAAATCTACAAATGTGGAGAGCTTCTGATGTTGCTTAGGGATGGTCACCATACGATGTTCCATTTTTACGTGCAAAAATTGAAATTCAATCATATCAGGAAAATGTAGAACATCATTTTTATTTGGGGAGCGAAGAATAATGGTGGTCATCGACTCATGCAAAATAGATCAAATTGTAGCATCTTCAGTGCTATTCTCAACAATGGAATTTCGGAACTTCGTATGGGGGCTCTCACTAATGAAGGGACTACAGGATATATTCAAAGGCAATGAAAGCAGCACATTCGTTTAGATCTATGGAGAGACAGGGGGGCAGAGAGCATTGGAAAAGTTCTTAAAGGAACTGGATCCAGTTTTTGCAATGCCCGGATTGTCACATATTCGTTTTGTATAAAATATGAAGTTATCCTGAAATGTAGAGAAAACTGAGACGAAAGGGCAGGCGCATTAAATCTACAGTGATAGTCAAGCTGAAATAAGGGTCCTTTGATAACCTCGCAAATCATCCAGAAATGTAGAATTCTATCTCCAGATTCAATACAGTGGAACTTCCCTGGATACCTGATCACTCTGGTGTGTGGTGGTAGACCCCGGAACCAGCAGTTGGCGTGTCAGTAGTTTTGGCTAACTCTTCTATCAAAAATTGCTAACAAGTTTTTCATAATGGCAGGTGGCAGAGTCTTAATGCTGCTAGACACACTACGCATTTCCTGTCTGAACCAAACATAGTTTTACCTATGGAACAGCGAAAAGACTTGCCGAAGTAATATGGGCTTTCTAACTGGTCATAATTTTCAAGCTGACGCAGCGGGTAGCATCACTTCCACTAACGGAATTCCTGGGATATATAAATGTGTGTGGGGTATCTCGTTAGACGGGAAAGTCGAGTACAATGGCGCACTGCCGTTTGAATGCTCGGAGGCTACGCCTCTCCCCCATTTTAAACACAGATACACATACACAGTCGGTTGACGGTTCAAGAGTGGTATATATGCCCCAGCGTGGTAGGGCGCATGGCACGGTATACTTCGATTAAAAACTGCGAAATGTACTCTGTTTTATCACCTACAGCTCTGCTACCAAATCCAACTCTCATTTCCACGTGGTAATCGTCGGACAATACATTTGCACCTAACGACAGGGTGTCGGTGGTTTCCTTGCACTGGAAAACAAGGTCTTATGTTACACCTGGCTGTAGGTATAAAATGCTATGGAAGGACACCTTGAAAATAAACCTAAGGAGCGCAGCGTACACGGCACACGGCATTGGAATACGAATTGGAACGTTGACCTTGGACTGACGTTTGCAACATTTTGTTACCTGAATGCATAAGATGAAATCTTACCGAAATGGCTTTCAGGCTAACGTTGTGCACGCTTCCGTCTCGTTAAAACGCTCAATATTTTGTCACCATTAGGTTGGTGGCGTAGGTTCGGGTGGAAAACCGGGGAAATGTCAAATGCGGATATACTACGCAGCGTCAAAACCAACCCCAAATTGGAGGAAACGGGCAAAATGGTATCCAAAATTACAAGGACTTAAAGCAGGGATCTAATGGTTAAACTTAGCAAAAGAGGAGAAACATCAGCTGTCTTGAAAAGGACGGTAAAGAGGGTATGGCGGTCCTCAAACTGTGGCACTTGTGCTTCCTGCAGAAAGCGCGAAGATGCTTTTGGAAGCAGGAAAAATAAATTTAGGCTGGATTGTCCTTCACATCCGCGAACAGGCGAGGATTATAAGGTGCTGCAAATGTCCGAAATTTGGATACTTTTTCAAATATTGCAAAAATCAGGAAGATCGTTCGAAGCTATGCAGGAGATGCGGAGGTGGAGGCCATATAAGGAAAGACTGCGATGAAACACCATCATATATGTTCTGCAGAAAAGACCAGATATAAGACGTTAGCCACATAGCTGGCAGTAATAAAATGTTCGGTATTCAGGAGGGTCTTGAATACTACAAAATCCACATGAAGGTAATACAGATAAAACCTCAGTCACTGCAGGACGGCTCAGGATCTCCTGTAAACGAGAGAACGGACGCGGTTCTAATGAGCGAGCCATACAAAATAATAGATAATAATGCGTAGATTAAAGACAAAAGCAATCAGGTCACTATGTGGCCAGGTGGAGAGCAAACGTCCCTAAAAATCGAAGAAGAACTTTTACAGTTGCTATGCAAGACCTAGTTGGACAGTAGAAGAATTTCAGACAATGGTAGACAATGTGGCGATAGACGCAAACACTAGAGGTTCACTAATTATCGGCGATGACTTCAACGCTTTCAAGGCGTCAGAGTGGGGTAGCAAGCATGCTAACGTCAGTGGTCGTAGGCTACTGGAGACGTGTGTGTCTTTGGAATTAAGAATTGCAAATTACGGTGAGGCAAACACCTATCGTAAAGCCGGTATGCTTGCGATTATTGATATTACTTTCGCCACTTGTCCCTTCTGCTTAAGATGGGGTGGTGGGTTAGCGAAGAATTTACCCACAGTGATCATCAGGCGGTAGTGTTTTAAATCAAAGATCACAGAATGACACAGAATCTCAAAATAACAGGTCCAAAATGAAAGATAGCCTCTTTGATCAAGATGCGTTTGACTTGGTGATGAATTCCGCCAGTATGAATTAAGGATCAGCAGAAAAGTTGACCCAATAGTTAATTCAACTGCTTGGTGTCAACGCTTTATTGCATTGCCGAGAAGAGTTCCCAGCAGAAGAAGTTCACCATGCTACTGATTGCAAGCCTAAAGAATCGTCCAACGTTCGAAGAGAAGATTGGACTTCCAGGAACTGCTCCTCAAGCAATTGAGGCAGGAAACACTGGGACCTGATGGAATTCTTGGACATATTCATATAAACAATGCAAAAATGCTCGACGAAGAAATGTTCATTAAAAAATGGAAACATCAGCGTTTGGTTTTGTTGCCAAAAAGAAAGAAACAATCTGGCGATCCGTCATCATATCGCCCAATATGCCTTATAGGTACGATGGGGAAGATACAGGAGGGAATAAATGCCAACAGATTGCGCGAGAGCTGAACATGAATATGATATGACATGGAGTTTGAATTCCCAAAAGGTCGTTCCATCGCCGATGCAATAAAGGCGATAGTAGATCTCTTAGTAATAGAGATCTCGATGGGGGTGAAAAGAGTATTGTGCAGTGGTCGCGTTGGACGTAAAGCACGTTTTTAACTCAGTAAACTGGTTGGACATCAAAACGCTCCTCATCCGAATAAACATTCCACGCTATCTGAGAAACATAGTGTCTAATTACTTTACAGACAGGGAGCTAAAGTAGGAGAACGACAAAGGCACAAATTACTACCATGTCTCAGCTGGGGTCCCTCAGGGGTTGCCACTGAGTCCACCCTTGTGGAACATTACATATATTTATCAGAAGAGCTAAAAGTAGTAGGTTTCGCTGATCATATTGCTGTAGTTGTAGTTGCAAAACACATCCAAGAGATTGAGGCAGCAGCCAATGAAGCAATCTGGAAGACCAAGAGTTGGGTGGAAAGTGCCGGACTAGTGCTCACAGATCATAAAACAGAAGCTGTTTTGATAACGAGTCGGAAGAGCCTGGAGGCAAGTAGACCGTTAAATACTTGGGTGTGATGCTCGACAATAGACCCAAATTCAAAGTACATGTAGAGTACGTCGAAAAAAGGGGTAGTACTATTTCAGGTAGCACTTTCGCGGATGCTGCTAAATATTAGCTCAGTCTTGCTCTATGCCGCTCCTGTATGGGCTGCAGCAATAACGACTAAGGAAATCAGGGTAAGACTATTACGCTCTTACAGATTATGTGCCCTGAGAGCGATTTGAGGCTTTCGAAGGATATCAGACGATGCAGCGTTAGTTATAGCCGGGAAGTTGCTGGTAGACATCTTAGCTGAAGAGAGTGACGAATTTACATCACGAGAACGACAACTCAAGGTGCTGTGCAATTGATCAGATCCGATGGAATAATAATAATAATCGTTGGCGTAACAATCCAATTGGATCAGGGCCTTGAAATATGTTAGAGCACTCCATTCAAGACCGTAACGGTACACTACAGTACACTGTGGGAGACAACGTGGTTAACATTTCGCTCGCCCGAGATTATCACCCTGACATGACTCAGGTACTTATTCACAGCTGTAGCCATTTGGCTCTATCGAATGCCTGATCAGGATGCAATCTCGAGGCTTTTAAATCTCTATCCAGTGTATCAAGCCACCCTTGTTTCGGTCGGCCTTTTGGTTGTTTACCATCGACTTCTGTGTTGAGGCCAACCTTGGCAAGTGAATTCTCGTTAACACGAATTGCGTAACCATACCATCGAAGACGCCTCTCTCGTAATTTTTCCACCATCGGTGCAACCCCATAACGACCGCGGATATCCTCATTTCAGATGTCAAATCACGATATACATCCCACTGCCACCAGTGAGATTTGAACCGCGACCTTTCGTACGACAGTCTTATGCGCTAACCACTCAGCTATCCGGATACACCCGATGGAATAGCTCAACGAAATGCCGATGGACGCATAAGCTGATTCCAATCATCGTATGTGCGTCAATCGTCACTACGGAGCGTGTAGTTACCAGCTAACGTAGTTTCTATCTGGTCACGGTGGTTACCGTAAATATCTACACAGGTTTGGGCATGACGACTCGCCAGCATGCCCAACCTGCCTAGGTGAGGAAGAAGACGTAGAGAATGAAATATTATATTGCAGTCGCTTCGCGACGTGGAGGACCAACATTCCGAGCGGTCATTTTCTGTTGGAGTGCATGCTTCAGTCGGCAGACAAATGCCAGGAATTAGTGACATTCGTAACTAATGTGCAAAAAGATGAGCGATAGCCATATAGGAATGACAGCATAATTGCTAACCGTCCTTTGAAGTAATATCTAACGACAGTTCTGCAGGGTGATCGCTTGGAGCAATTACGGGTGTGGTTTACCACGTAGGCGTGGATTTACGTCCATGAATCGTGCACGTCAGCGGTTTCTTCTGATGTTTTTGGAAGGTTACACATCCTGGCTTAGTCGAAAAAAAAACATATATCTCAGCGTCACGGATCTCTTTTTCTAGGGGCAGGTTAAAAAGGGCGGATGATAGGGTGACCCCCATTTTACACTGTTATCGATGCTGAAAAGTTTCGAAACCGATTCTGTAAGTTTTATCTGGAATTGCACATTGGGCAGGACACAGGAAACGATGAAGAGCAGGTGTAATGGTAATCTAAACTCTGCCCTCTGCTCCTCGATGATCCGGAGGGTGTCAACCAGCCTGCTCTTGAGCCTAACAGTCTGTGTATGATGTTTTAATTGGGAGTAGTCGTAACTGTGATTGCGCATTCGGTTCATAGCAGGAGTAGTGAGTGTTCATCAAAAAGACTGGACATTCCTTATAATTAGAGGTATGATTTCCAAAAGAGTTATATTTTTTGCCCCCGTGACTTTCATATATATGGTAGAAATTGCATTTAAATGTCTTTGATTATTCTATAAAGCAGAAAGGCTTTTACCTTAAATTTTAGCTTTGGGAAGTTGCTGTTATTATGACCTATATCGACTATAAGCAGTTTTGTAAAGCATAAAGGAAATGTTATAGGAGACTTCAAATTCAATCTTATGCTTTGCTTCTTAATTTTCCTTCCATTATCATAACTGAGGGTAATTACCGAGGTTGTGCAAGACCTTAGTATCTTCACTAGATTGCGGAGCGTTATTACACGAATGATGGGCTAAAGTTCATGGTCACGCTCCTGCATGAATGCGGTGGGCAACTCATTAGCCAATCCACAGGTGGAGCTCAGAACGTAGCAATTTATCAGAAAATTGATTTCTGCTCGCTGCCCTGCATTGTGCTCCATTCACCTGTTGGACATTCTCTTATTTCAAAATTGTTTTATTCAGGCTCCCTGAGTGCATGAGGAATTTCACAATTTTGCGAAAAGGTACTCAAATAGTAGCACGCATCCTTTAGTCTTATGTCATCCTGTCGTTGTTTCAATTGCTTCTTTAGTACTTGCATTTTGTGTTTCAGCAAGTGTTCAATCAACACAATCGGATCTATAAAATAGCAATTTATTGAAGTTTCGATAGTCCCTGCCCATTGAGTTAGTATCAGCTTGTTACTGCACTTACACCACCAATAAAACAGATATTCGACCTCTTCAACAGTGCTCAGGTTCCTGCCCCCATAAACTGTGAGGCAGTGCATATGTAATTTTCCAGCATGTAACCATGTTCTGTGTGTCATCCTGAAGGACATTGTCATCCGATTAAATATCACACAATATAGACAGAGTACACCATTGACTGGACGGTTTGGTCTACTTCATGCTGTAGTTTATAATTACAGCACTGGATGTGGGGGCTTACGCTAGTTTCATGGTTGTCACCATTTGTAATGGAAAGACAGGACAAATAATCCGTATCCTCGCTAGGAAGATGATTCCCGGTGCCACCAGAATGTGGCGTGTGATATAACCTTGCATGGAACAAACCGTGGCCGCTTTACATCGACCATTTTCCCCATTGGAGTGTAACTAACTTTCCAACAATATACTAGAACGCACGAACGCCATTCTTGATATCCTTTCTATTCCTGGCTCTCTATGTGGGTGTTCAGGCAAACAATATTGAAAACGGGCTGGTTGATGGTAATAGAATTTCACCATTTCGCTGTTTGATAAAGAAAGCGACATTGGAGAGCGAACTAATGCAATTCCGCTGATTAATTTCAATTTGTGGTTGTTCCTGGTTATTGACGGATTCAAAATTCATGCGATTTTTGCTCTCCTGACAATGGTCATTTATAGATTCAACATAATTACTCAAATGAAGGGTTTTATGGTAGGCTCAATGTGCCTTTTTCAGTTGATATATAATTTGCGGGTAGTACTAGTCAGTTTCGAAATGAGGGAGAGTTGATGAACGTCACAGTAAATAGGGACAGTTTATAGTAGATATTTCCGGATATTAGAATTTTGAGGCTGATTTTATTGAAATGGTATTTTGTTCTTTGGGCAGATAACTTTTAGGCTCGGCTATGAGAAAGCAATAAGCAGTAAAGAACATTGACAAATTTGGGGAAGAAAGACTGAAGAAACGTAGTTGAATATCCTGAAGAGCAAAGAATGAAGATATTTGGCTGAATGTTTAATTTAGGTGTTCATTTGCTTAACTGTTTTTGTTGTATTTAATGGCGAAAATAAATATACATTAGGTTAGGTAGAAAAACTGGGAGAAGGATGTCATATATGTTAGACCCATTGTACTGTCCTCTGAAAGTGCCTATTGTATGGTCTCCTACACGCGCTGCGAGCGTCTTCCAGAGGCAGAGTGTACAGATTCTTTGTTGAAGAAAAGTTTGCCCAGCCATCTTCGTCTGTCGGAGAGCTGCATATGAAATGCCACCGTTTAAAAGCCATTTCTCCCGTTTTTAACGAACAACAAAAATGCCTCTCAAGAGACCTTTGAATCTTTCGATTACCGGCGGGAAGATAAATTTCTCAATTCGGCTATATGGAACTTCGCAGCTTTTTCTCTCAAAGTATAATTGGCAGTGGATGACTTAACGCAGATGCTGGGTCTGGCTCCATCGTGGTGTTAGTTAGTCTCCGGTCTAATTCCATGTCATACCAAAGGACTCGTGATCATTTGTCGGCCATTTTTCTCTCTTCGTGACCACTACAAAGTACGTTTTATCCAAGACAAATCTTGAAACCACATAATGAACAAACTGACGTACAATTATCTGTCTCATACATAAAAAGGGAAATATCACACAGTGCATCAATTATAGAGGTATCGCGTTGCTGAGTACCATCTATAAGATATTTTCCGCTATCTTCCTAGGCCGGATAGCCCCATACGCCCAGAACATCATTGGCCCATACCAAAGAGGCTTCACTCCAGGCAAATCAGCGGCAGATCAGATTTTCTCTGTGCGGCAAGCGATGGAAAAACTGTTAGAATATGGACAAAAGTTGCACCATCTATTCATCGCCTTTAAAGCCACCTATGATAGCATAGCCAGGGTAAAACTGTACACGATCATGGGAGAATTCGGTATCCCAACGAAATTGATAAGACTGACTAGGCTGACCCTGACCAATGTGCGAGGCCAGATAAAAGCAGCAGGATCACTCTCAAGACCATTCGACATCAACAACGGTCTACGACAAGGGGATGCCCTATAATGCGCCCTCTTTATCCTGGCCCTGGAAAAAGTGATCCGTGATGCTGAGGTAAATGCAAGAGGTACGATCCTCCTTAAGTCCACCCAACTACTGGCCTATGCTGACGATATCGACATCATGGGAAGAACCACCCGAGACGTACAAACTGCCTTCATCCAGATCGAGTAGGCGCTGGTTGGCGCGAGATCTTGGGATGCACATTAATGAAGGCAAGACAAAATTTATGGTGGCAATGTCGGCACCGAAGACGAATCAACCAACAACATCAAACTGCATTGGTCAAACAAGAAGAATAAGGATAGGAGAATACAACTTTGAAACCGTTGACAATTTCTCCTATCTAGGGTCGATCACAACCGATAACAACAACAGCCAACAGAGCCTATTTCAGCGTATAAAAACTGTTCCACTCGAAACGTCTCACCATAGGGTCAAAGCTCTTACTGTACAAGACTATGATCCTGCCAGTCCTTATGTATTCCTCGGAAACTTGGGTTCTTAGCAAGAAAAATTCTGAACTCTTGGCCGCGTTCGAGAGAAGAATCCTCCGAAGAATTTTTGGCCGCCTACATGAGGATGGACGATTTCGTAGTCTACACAATGACGAAATCTATGAGCGATACCATGACCGTCCGGTTGTGGATAAAATCCGGCTCAATAGGTTACGGTGGGCGGGTCACTTAATCCGTATGGATGAGGATGATCCAGCCTGAAAAGTCTATAAGGGCAATATCTATGGTAGAAAAAGAAGACGAGGCAGACTCTGCCTAAGATGGAGCGATGGCGCAGGCCAGGACGCCAGACAGCTTTTAGGGCTATCGAATTGGTGGACCTAGGCGCAAAACCGAGATGTCTGGAGTTCCTTGTTAAGGCAGGCCTATATCGGATACCGGTTGTTGCGCCGTTGATGATAATGATAATGACGTACAATTTGAGGCTTTTCCAAGTTTGCATACGGTATAAGCTGTTTTTTTTTCCATTTTCAAATGAAGGGAGGGTAGATTTAGGATAGTGTTAAGTGCGGTGTGTCCGGATGGCTACGTGGTTAGAGCACAAGGCAGGATTTGTATCGTGATTTGATGTCGGATACCAGTCGACTCAGCTGTGAGTGAGTACCTGAGTCAAATCAGGTAATAACCTCGGGCGAGCGCAATGCTGACCACATTGCCTCCTGCAGTGTTACTGTAGTGTACCGTTACGGTCTTGAATGAAGTGCTCTAATACACTTCAAGGCTGTGATCCAATATGGATTGTTCGCGCAAGCCAACGACCATTCGACGATGTATGCCTACGTTAAAAGCGGTTTTCTTATGGATTGGTACATCCTGTGAACCCGTTGAAATGGAGTCCTTAGATTTTATAAATCTAAACGATCCGGCTCGAGGGACCAATGTAGCTTCAGCCACTAAGCTTATTGTAAGTGGGTGAAACTTGTTGTTTTGGATATACCAAATATCATACAACCGCTCTAGCTGGTGATATGATTTAAAAGGATTCTGATATCCTCAATGGTTGCAGAACAATATGCAGAACACCTGGAATGCATTGAACTAATCAGGAAAATGAAATAACTTCACCAGAATTACATAATTTTACTATTCAAAATTACGACGAAATAAAAGAAACCAGCGAAGCGAAGATACCAGGAACCAACGTAACAATCATAATTTCAATTATATTAGTAACGCTCTTTGTCTATTTTTATAGGAAAAAGAAAAATTTTAAAATTAAAATCAAAAATATTGTTCAAAAAGAAAATGAGGACAATTTTTCCCCAAAGGAAGCGGTAGTTATGGATCAGAATTGTTAAAGATGAATCATCATCCTTTTTCTTTTGGACCAAGAGCGATAGTACATATATGTTAGCATAAACAAAACGTTCCACATGGATAGAAAGTATCTTAGGATAAGATGCATTGTAAGCATATTTGATAGAACAAAGAAGGTAGGGATTATAAATTAGATAGCATCAAGCCTAGCTCAATTAGTTAAAAGTTAAGAGTTGATATCTACTATAACTCACGTACTGTATTCGCGTAATAAAGAAAATCTTATTTGAAAACAAATCGTTTTCTTTTTACTTTAAGTACACGTAAATTACAAAACTCGCAGGTCATAAGCCTACAGAAACGAGAGAGTACAGAGATGAACACAAACATCCATGACAAAGTAGGTTTCGAATCCGCGGCAACGACATCGAGAGGCTGACACTAAATTCGGTCGTAGCATTGTTCAAAGTCTCGGTTGCTTATTCTATATCAACTTGCTCTTCATTTGGAAGTGGAATTAGGTCTAGGTATCAATAAAACTCGGAGATACAACCAATTTGCTATTGCCACATGCATTTCGAAATAAGTTGCTTTCGTTTCATATATAGTTGTGCGGACTTTACCTTAAAACCTTAAAACGAAAGAATTCCGGCAAACGTCTCTTCAAGGAATAATAGAAATATGAAGAAGAAAAGAAAAGAAAAATCTATGAAATAAAAAATGTTCAGCAACTTCTTTCATCTTTTATATGAAATTTAAATTTCAATTATCACGTTAATTGCGCGAGTTGAGTAGTTCCCTTCCAAGATAGTGCTCTTGTGGCATAAAAGCTAGAAAATCATAAAACTTCTCATAAATACACTGCTTTATACTACATAAATACAATGCATTTTTGATATCCTTGCTTTTATACATATTCATATTGAATCTAACACCATTTCGCATCTTGAAAGAATAATCCTGTTAAAAATGTGTGCTGCCTTTTTATTGTAGTATTTTTTGGTTTGCACGTAGTTTAAAATTCCTCATTTGTACAGCAGATACACGGCTTTTTTATTATCACACTTTAAACAACGATTTAATTGCTTTGGATTAAGTTTTCACATCTTGTAATTCGTTCGCAATTAGATGTTCGTGAACAACTTCCACAAGTACTAATTGAAGAATTGTCTAAAGCAATTAAAACTTGGGAATTGATCATCAAATTAAACCAATTGTGCGGTTAATTGTTTTCAAAGGAAAACCAACTGACGAGTGGGTGGTGGTCAATCTGCTAGGCAATAATTTCGTATTTCGCTTTAGTCCTCCAGCTATAATTACATGGTGTTCTTCACTGGAAAGCTAGTTCCGTATATACTGATATACACTTTGTCCTCCTAAATAAACTTGTAAAGCCTTAATAGCCATTTTATATCTGAAATGGCGGTGAATGACTCTATTAAAATCCTCATTTCTCGGGAAAATGAACGATATGGCTTTCGAATTTGTTGCGATTTTCAGTGACCACCACTAAACTATGTTTACAAGTTGTTTTAATGCATATTAAAGCAACATGGTGGTGTGACTCCTCAATAAAACACACCAAAAGGAACTATGCTCACTATCGCCATAACATGCCGGCATTCACGGCTTTTGGTGGCTGCAATGATTGTAATGAAAATATAATGCTTTGGAGTACTCGTAGTTGGTGGTGCAATACAAAGTGGAAGTCGGGAATGTTAAAGACGATTCAACTTTTTTATAGGATTGTTCTGTGATTTCAATTGGAGTTTTGAGACTTCTTGCGGATAGTAGAAAATAAGGATGCCGCGGAAATGGAAACGATAATGGTATAACGTTTTTCCAGCAAGGGTATCTTATTTCCAGGAGTATTATTATTGTTTGTTTAATACTGTCTATCGTTATGTATGGTTTCGACAGATATGGATGGTCTTTAATGGTGTCAGGCAATGTTTGCTTTACTTTCTTATTAGAGGCCTTGTAAATAGAAGATTACGTTATCAAATAAAAAAACTAAGAAGGTCGTGCCATTTGATTCATAACGAAGTTGCCTAAAAGCCTTTCGTCCTGGTCTACCATAACCTTAGATGATTGGCAGTCATATTCTAGAGTTCAATTGTTTTCTCATCCGCCAGGGTCAATCCGGTTTGTCCAGCTAATTCTTTACCGCTCTCACCGCATCACATCTTAAGATGCTTTTTTGCAACATCTACAATGCCTATAAACTTAGCCTCCTCTGGGGCAGGAAGCACAGACAGATGGCAGTTTATGAGGGACTCAGTGCCGAGCCATGTTGTACCCCGTTGGGAAGATGTACTCTTTGGGGCTCTTATTCGTCCCATACCAGCGAGTTCCCTCTGAGAGGTAATTCCCGGAAAATTTCCTGGGACACCTATGGCAGTCAATGCGCCTTTAATTAGGTCCCAGTTGGTGGAATTGAATGCATTTTTGACATTCAGTGCCACCAAGGTACAGTAACCACCAGAATTCAATGCGCCTTTTGCAAAGCTCACTACCATTCTTATTGCATACACCGTAGAGAGAGCGCGTCGAAACGCATACTGGCGCTACAACAGGCCATTGCCGCTTTTAATGATAGGAAACAGTTTGTTATAGATAGCTCTCTCCCATTGTATCTAATGAGCAGATGGAACGATATGGTGCTAGATCTCCAGGTGGCTTGTTGAGTTTGGAGAGCAACACCAAATTTGCTTTTCTTTTTCCACTGGGAAGGGACGGCACTTTTTGAAGATGTTGGCAAAAAGATCGGGCCTAATTTTCACTGATGCCATCCAAACCTGGGGCGTTATTGTCACCGATCCTACTACATTTTTGACGTAGCGCCTTCTCGGTAACTGGATGTGTCATGCACTCGTTGACTTCGACCACTGTTTGTCTTTCGCTATTTTCCTGGTGAGGAAACAGAGTGATGGGGTGGAGTGATCTTTGCAACCTTTTCATTACCACCCTGCAGGCCCCACCTAAAGGGTGACATCCTCGCATAACTGTTTGAAGAAGTTCCTTTTTTGGAGATTACCTTCTTTAAGTGGTTTCGCAATTGTCTATGCGACTCCTCTCCATCATCGCTATTGGGGTTTTCTTTGAACTTATGGTAAAGCCTCGTTGCTCGGAAAAATGGGGCTCGCAAATTTGCTATTTCATTGTTCCATCGATAATTGGGTTGGCAACTGGGGAACAGTCGCCTGTTATGCGTAGTAGCATCGCATGTTTTCATCACCCGACGGGTGATCTGGGTGGGTTTTTCTCTAGCCATACCCCTAAGGGGTATGTTGGGTTTGAGTGCCGCAGAAAATATATCCTCCTCGAAAGCTTTTGCCTTCCAACCCGGCAATCCATCCGGCACACCCTGGGAGCTCTTGTTCGAGTTCGATTTGCCTTTGATCTCCATGCAGATTGCTCAGTGTTCACTGTGAGTGTGTCCTCATCAACTGTTCTGAACAAAGGGGTGCTCACGTATGACAGATCCACTATAGATGCCAGGTCCCTTCCTTCCGCGAATGCTTTGAACGGAACATATCCTTTTACATTCGTTGTCCGACTGCCCCATTCAAAAGACCACGCATTGAAATCACCTGCTATGATTATTGGTCAACGTCATCTTGCATCAAAAACCATAGCGCTCAGCATTTGCTTATACTCGTCAAGCGTGGGGTTGGATGGATCAAAGGAGCTGTACATGTGAACTCCTTCCTCTTTGGATCTGCTGGAACGTTCCTCTGGGTGATCCGTTGTTTGCCGCAAGCGCTTAGCGCTGCTTGGCCCGTTTGGTCTGCACCATTGGCAATTTGGATCTGCCCCACAGTCCTTGCTGATGTGTCCCGCCGCTTTGCATCCTCTGCATTGCTTCGACCTGCCATCGGCACTAGAACATATCATCACAACGCCAACGAAGTCAGGGTATCCAAAGCATCTTTTCAGCGAAACTTGCTCCCTAAGCCGACACATAACCCAGCCTATACTTACTCTTCTTGCTGCCAACAGTTTGAATGACTAATGATGGCTGTTTGGAAACCACTGTGGGCTTTCCCTAGCATATCTATCGTTGATTCGTGAACTTTAAAGGGTCGAACCCCTTTCTCAAGGCCTCGCGAACCTTCTCCTTCATGGTGACCTGTTCTATATCCTCGCAGTATATAAGGATGTCCGGCCTGCTAACCTTGATTTTGGTTTCCTGTCTTAAGGACTTCCCAATTTGAGTCAAGATTTTGTCCACCATTATATCCTTGGACGTCTTGAGTTCCAACATCAGGTCTCCTTCCTGTGACTGTTGGATGCAGCTAAGATTGTTTCAGAAATTGGTAAGTTCTGAGTGTGGACCTTTACTTTTCTGAGAATGTCGTATGGCCCTTTGCCTCTTTCGTACCCTTTTCCCATTACTCCATTTCCGAGCTGCCACTTTTCTGCACATCCTCCTTGGTGAATCCACACCCTTTGAGCCGTCCTTACCTGCTTCATTTTTTTGGGAGTTGAGCCCTTTCTTCTCCTAGGTGTTTGCTGGGCAGTTGACTCGTTCATCCGTTTGCACAGCCTCTTCCCTCTCTCGAATTTTGAGCAGATGTAACCTGTATTGCTTTTTTCACCCGATGTTTCTATTCCTCTTTCATTCTGGTCCTTGCAGTACGCCAACTTGATGCCCCTTATCATGACCCTTATATTCCGGGGTCCTTGATCAGTAGGGGCTTTGCGAATTAATCAAGATTTGATTACTTAGTGCGATAAGGGCGGCTCTTGATCGTTCGCTGCTCAGCTAGTTAAGCATCATTGTTTCCTCTTTCCCGTATCCCGCAACACTCTTCCCTCTACATTCTGGCAGAATCATCGGAAATATTGTACCCACGTATTTATTCATACAAAAGCATTTAAAATGTCCATGGTAAAACTAAGCTAGTGTCCGGATAGCTCAGTGGTTACAGCACTGGGTTGTCATACGGAAGGCCGCGGTTCAAATCTCCCTGGTGGCAGTGGAATTTGTATCGTGACTTGATGTCGGATACTAGTCGACTCAGCTGTGAATGAGTACCTGAGTCAAATCAGGGTAATAATCTCGGGCGAACGCAATGCTGACCACATTGCCTCCTACAATATACTGTAGTGTACCGTTACGGTCTTGAGTGAAGTGCTCAAACACACTTCAAGGCCCTGATCCAATATTTCTGAATAATGAAGTTCAGTGAAGTATGCTAGATCAAAGAGGAAAAAAGGCTACTTTCGATTTAGTTCGAGGAAAGGCAACTCATCAAATGCTGACTCATTTTTGCCCTGGGGGCAGTGTGGCCGAAGCGGTTCGTAGTAGATTCGGACTCAGGATCCCGCAATCCTGAAACAGAAAATTAGCTTCGGTAAATTTTAGGTCTGAACAAGGCAGTACAGTGAGGGAATCCCAAGTCCGCAACCAGTTGATGTCGGATCAGACCAAATGGGAAGAAACTTTTTTCCGCTTTTGTGATTCACGGACCCCTCCTTTTGAGCTAAAAACTCAAATTATCGGTTTCAGTCAGTCATCCTTTTTGAAAATTCGGTTTAATTATGACGATCGCATAGTTGGGATTTAAGTCTTACTAAAAGCGAAAAGTTGATAGCGATGGAAACGGTTTAACTTGGGTGCTAAAGGACCAAATTCAAGACCAAGTCGGGGGTTAAATAGAGGGTGAAAATTTAAACAAATTCAATCAGCGCTAAACAGAATTTTTGAAGTTATTCAAAATAATTTAACTCTGTTATTTTTAGTGACCGCCTTCATATGCATATCGCTTAAAATTATCAATTTTTAATTTAATTCTATGTTATAACTTTTACTTTTGTGTTCTCAGTATATAAAAATCTGTCGTGGTAAATTAAAATATGTACCAAATTAAGGGTGTCCTAAAAGGGTGTACATAAAGGTGAAAGCAACGGATTTCAACAACTAATGAGAGGAACTGGAATTCTAAGCACGGCAGGTATGTCGGTGGCATATTGGCTAGTTCTTCCATAAAACGGGGGATGATGTTCGACAGAAGAGAACTTCAGCCAGAAAGGAGAGGGAACTACAGCCTAAATCTTACCTGTCAGAACCTTCTCTTCCGCCCCTACCAGGAAACGTAAAAGAGATCGAAGGTTTCGCTATAGATGCAATTGGGCTAATTTCGATATGTGGAGCTTCCTAGCCGACTAGACTGCGAAAGGAAACGAAGCTGCATAAGTGTGGCAATATACGTAGAAATCGGACACAAGGAAGCGGAATATTCAGCGGAAGGTAGGAACAAACTGGTAACCCCGGTGAAATCTACACGATGCAAGAACTTAGAGATCTTGTAGTGCATACAGAATCAAGTGTCCTGGAAATCTTAATAGGTTGTAATGTGAAAACTTAACAAATTTGTTGGGGAAGTAGCAAATGTATTGTTAGAGAAGAGCAGCTATTTGATTTTATCATTTCAGTTAGTCTCATGATCGTGAATTTAGGGTGCGCACCTACCTTCGTAGGAAGACGAAGAAGTCAAGTAATTGACCTAGGAATCTGCATTTCAAAGTTGTTAGAATTGACTAAAGACTCAGATCACCGTCACTTAAAATTTAGTTTGACTCCAAGGAATCCTAGGAAAATAGATTGGATTAAGTGAAATGAATTTCATTGTAACAAAATGCAGTTCCCTAGGCGAATAAAAATCCCTTTGGCGATGAAAGATCAACTGAAAATTCTGAATCGGACACATTTAGAGTACTTTGATGAGGCTTGCCTCTCCGAAGGACACTCGGGAAAACGTTTCCCTGGTGGAGGGAAGAACTGCAAAATCTCAGAAAATCATCTAGATGACTTGTAAAAGCGATAAGAACGAAGACTGGCTACAATTTCTGAATTGATCGAATGAATATAAGAAATGGAAAGCGAAAGAGAGACTTCAAGGCTGTAGAGAGTACTGGTATGCCGTTTGTCCAGCGATGCTTACGGGAAGTGTAGAGCATTTGGAGCGACCTTTAAGAAATACTTTTTCTAGGATGCCTTGGTCTGGGTTACGTGACAACCTCTTGGCATGTTTGAATGTTAAGCTAGTTTTCATTCCTAATGCCGGGAAAGGTGACCTTTCAAACTCAAAGAATTTCAGACAGATCAGTTGAACATAATTCTCACTGAAATGGCTGGGGAGACTGATTGAAATTCACATTCTCGAGAAGGCAAGGTTGCACCCACTAAAGGAAAACTAACATGCTTACTAACGTTGAAAGTCCTGTGAGGCTACTCTTCATTTTTTGGGTTCAAAGGAGAGCTTCCCCAAAAACCTAAATATATAGCAAAATTAGCCGTGAGGGTCCGCCCGCAAATGTTGAAGCACCATTGGAGTGCTCCGTCGGCTCGTGCTTGCATGCCTCTGTGCTGGGCAGGCTCGGGAATCTGCGGAGTCCTTCGAACACTTCGATCCGTCCGTCCTTCACGTATCTTTTCCAAACACGACCCATGTCGCTAAGCCACGCACACTATCATTTATAAAAAGGAAGAAACTGGATTACCTTTGCTACCCAGAGATAATGACAAGCCTTAATCCTGCTAGATACACCAAATTTTTGTTATCAGAACCAAACAAACATACTGTAAAGTTTATCCTGTCCAAAAACAGGTAGACTTGCAGAAGTATTGTATAGGAATTCTACAAGATTATACGTGTCCATCCCGTAATGAGAATATGGAATCCCCGAAACACTTTGCAGAGCCTTGACCATGGACGCGTCAGGTATTAGATTTAAGATGTTGATGTGCTCCACCTGCAGCAAATAGCAACAAATCAGAGATAATTCGTTAGCCGGGGGAGTCGAGTACAATATCTGAGTATTCAGCAGCTATATCCCCCCTTTACATACATAGACGAACACCGCCTATTTTGCACCGGATATTATCCTACAACATGTATCGCTCTCACCACAAATTTGCAGGCAGCGCCCGCGGAGGCCTCCATCTTCCTTAGTAGGTAGTTTAGCCTACAGTGCCCCATGAGTATTCGCAGGCTCTTTTCGGTAACGTTTAAGTAATCCTTTCAGCACTTTAGTTCGTATCTCCTCAGTGTAGCTCCTTCAACCGTTTCCCTTCTCTCTTTATTAACATAGTCATGAACTGTTTCCCGATTCCGCAGAGAATTTCGCTTCCAAAAAGCGTCATTCACGCTTCTTTCCTGAGCATTCGTCCGTTGCCTTATTGTCTTCGAACTTAACATGGCTGAAAATCCAGTGTATCCAGATTTTATTGTGCGAGTCAATCGTATTTATTTTAAGGCATTACTTAGGCGTGGGTTATAGCCTTTCAAGAAAAAATTGTTAAACTATAGACTATTGTAGATATACTTAAACGTTTCTTTGAGCGGAACTGTTGGTACATTGAAATCTACATATTTTGATTCATACCTAACAAGACATACTTATCATATTTATCTTTCATAGCGTGTTCAAAAATGTACTGATAATTTTTCTCCAAGACCTGGCTGTGGGCTAGAATTTTAACGTTCTGCTTCCTATAATTCCTTTGTAGGTTAAAGTGCGCATATTTGTCTATGGATGATAACGGAAGTGAGTATCTTTCCTTCTTAAAAATAAATCAATCTTAAATGTAATTTTATTCTGAAAATACATGTAACTCATTTTTCAAATCACACTTTCGGTCAACAGTTTGCGGCCCTTTTTATGTTGAGTCATGTACATATGTATGTAGGTGCTCAAATCATAGATAAGACCATTTCAAATCATGTCATGTCCTATTTCTGATCTAATATGTTTGCAATGCTGACTTCACTGAAGCATTCACATGCTCATATAAGTATGATATTTCCACGTATTCCAGCACTTAAGTAAGAAAAGTAACATTCAGCCGTCATCAAGGACATTTTGGATTTTCTGATAAAACAGAATCTTTTGATTGAATTGCATCCCACAACTATTAGATTCCCCTTTATGAATATACGAAGGTATTGGCTAGTTGGATAGCAGTTTCTGGACTAAATGTTTTAGCAGCTAACGTAGGAATGAGGAATAGACGTCAGCATTGAATATTAATTCTTGTTTTTTAATAATTTTCAAAACCTATAAACCGAAAGTGAACATTGAAATATGGAAATGCAATCAATGTGTGTGTAGACTAATAATTTCTTTTCAATTATTAACACCCAGCACAGTTTTTTTGTTAAAAACCCTAAAAATTCATATCAGTCACGTTTCAATTTTTATAGTGTCATTTTGTGTATCTAAAATCATAAAAATCAACCCTCGAGAAAGCTTCTTTCCATTTTTGTTTCTATCTACCTACAGTACTACATATAGTTTGTGCCACTTCCTGAGGTTCTACCTGTTGCCTTGGCAAGCGTTTTGGCCTTGTTTTCAACACTAAGTACGCCTGTTTCAGCAGCAGGATAAAGTGAATACTGACTGACGCATAGACTCGTCGGCTTCTAGCGTCCTGGATTCGAAGGAGTAAGAGTACTAAACTGTTCTACGCATGTCTGATTTCCCCAAAAAAGCTTTGAGCTTATATCGTTTCTGAAAAAGAGTTCCAGCCACAACAATAGGGTCAGTTAATGGAGCAGGGAGTCATGAAACAAATTAGTCCTTAGAATTTCAGGTGCAAGGTGAACTATCGTTTTTGAAAAAATGGTTCAATGGTTAACTTTAGATAGTAGCAAGAGAAGCTCCTTTTTATGACAATTCAAGCACACAATTTAAAAAGTGCTTATTATAATGTGAGTTCTATAGAAGTGATATTTTTGAAGTACCACTCTGAGAAGTTCTTCAAATCCGATACGTGGAGCCCTTGGGGATTCCACTTTATGAAGCAATACAGTTGATAGAGGCATTATTATAATCGGTTTCGACAATTTTCATCAGATTGTTATACCTTGTAGGCGGTATTTATCTCAACGTTGAATAAATCACTTTCATTATTCAGCATTAAGGCGAGTGTAAACAAGGCTAAAAAAGTTTGCTATCGTAATGAATATCGTTGGTGTAATGTTTATCCCGTCAATAAGCTTCAACAACAGCAACTACATCGCCCGATTCGACTTGGTTGTATCCTGTGCGTTTTTGTTTTCCATTGTAATCGGGATATACGCAACTCGACGGGGGGTATAAGTATGTCGAGTCAACCGTAGCTTGTTGGTGGGATATACATTGCAACAGAAATAACCATTGCGGGTCGCCAACATTTTGTCGGTTGGTTTGTATCTGCCTTTAGGAAGCTTTGACTGCTCACAGCTTAAACAGGGAAAATAAATCTTTTTCCTTGGTGTAAGGATCTAGTCATAATGAATAATTTATTTATTACAAAAGAGTCTTCACTGGAATTGCATGACGGTTAAGATAATAATGATAAGATAATTATGCGAGAGGCTCCCAATTTTTTGTCTCCTCTCTGAAGTTGATGTTGGAGGTAACATCCTAAAACGAGAATCGGTACATTATAATTATTGAACACTGCTGCTACATATGTAGCCTGTAGGATGCATTTGCTGAACATGTGCATGACTTTGTTATTTTGTTCTGTATAAGGTGTGTGGTGTGTCTGTCTGTCTGTCACACCTTTTATCTCAGAAATGGTCACTTCTATTTATACGCAATTTGTTAGAAAGGTGGGAATTCAATTGCATGCATGGAATAACTAGTTCCACGTTTAATTTAAAAGGGACCTTATATATGCAAAGGAGGTGTCAATTTTTTTTAACCGAGTATAATCATGTAGGATATCAAATAAGAAGAATCAATTAGTACTTTTCGAAGCCGATATTAGTTTCGACATTGGTTGCAAAGGGGAAAAGTGCGAGGGGTGGCAAAAGTTCAGTTACTTCAAAGACCTGTTCTCAGAAACTATCTGGTCGAAAAGTTGGAACTATGAACCCACACGCATGTAGTGAATGACATCTTGAACTTAAGGGTGGTCCCACATATGCATAAAATTTTTTCTCACTCAGTATAAGTCGTGCGGGGTATCCAATAAAAGTTGTAACATCGTTTGCAAAGCTGGGAGTGGGGGTTTGGAAATAATCAAACTAAGGGGGCCGATCTCAAAAACTGCTCACCTGAACACTCGAACCGAATTAGAAAGAAACCTAAACTCTGACGCTCTGCGCTTCAGGTACGAACGCTTTTGTGTTTCTTAGGTTAGAATATTTGAGCACACAACTGTTCCACTTGTACTTGTATATATACGGTCGCCATTTACCCTTTGTGGGGTATAATGCGTCAATTACATCTACGTGTCGTCTTTCGCGGTTACCTGAAATTCCCTTCAGCGCAGCAAGGAATGCAATTATCAATCGTCCTTATTGTGTGACATATCTAGCGCTGTTAATGCGTTGATCAACATCCACTTCGATGCTAGATCTACAAATTGATTAACACTTTCGGTGCTCTGTCGATTAATGCAAATAGGGAGAGTCTGGTGAGTCTGGTGGTCCTACCCCGCGGCGGAAGACGACAACATTCTGCTTGACACTCAAAAAACGAACAAAAGGAGAAGAAAGGAAACTAGCAAAGGAGGTGTGTTCGGAAGCTAGGGTGAGGTGGGCAGTAGAAACCTTTAAATAAGTGAAATCACCCGGAGTAGATGGCATTTTCGCAGGGTTACTCCAAAGAGACATCATCATCAGCAGCATCATCTTAGAGTCTCTCCTAAGGGTGAAGTGAGCATAATCCTGCGATATATGCCAAGGACATAGAGGCGGACAAAAGTGGTATTTATGCCAAAAACGGGTAAGAAGGATCCCTTTCGTCCTAGATAGGTATATTAGAATTAACGTTCTAATGTGTAATCCCTTACATCAGTGTCAACGCGCTTACCGGGCAGGATGGTTAACCGAAACTGCTCTGTATCACTTGACGGATGTATTACGGAATAACATAGAAACAAAATAGGGCGCTATGTGTGTTTTTGGATATCGAAGGAGCATTCGATGACCAATGTGCGAGGCCAGATAAAAGCAGCAGGATCACTTTCAACACCATTCGATATCAACAACGGTCTACGACAAGGGGATGCCCTATCATGCGCCCTCTTTAACCTGGCCCTCGAGAAAGTGATCCGTGATGCTGAGGTAAATGCAAGAGGTACGATCCTCTTTAAGTCCACCCAATTACTAGCCTATGCTAACGACATCGACATCATGTAAAGAACCACCTGACGTACAAACTGTCTTCATCCAGATCGAGCAGGCGGCGCGAAATCTTGGGCTGTACATCAATGAAGGTAAGACAAAGTATATGGTGGTAATGCCAGCATCGAAAACCAATCAACCAACAACATCAAACCGCACTGGTCAAAAAGGAAGAATAAGGATAGGAGAATGACTGTGAAGCTCGTCTTTCATCAGAAAGTTCTGGATTCCTTATATGACATACTTCCATTACTTGCAAAGTTATTTTCCAAATTAGTATCTGCTCCAGGTTATTCACGTTTGACAATCTCTAACTCCATTCTGAGGACGGCAAATCTTGATCATTCAAAACAACATGATCCCCTTCCTCAACAACTTTTTGGCCTGTCGACAATATGTCATGTTAGAAGCGACGATAACATGTGCGGTCCCATCCTCCTCTGCACAGGAATTATGATATGCTGTAGCTAACACCTACAAATGTAGTTGCCAATATTTTCTAAATGGGAATAGCGCGTTCATTACGCCTACACATTATTGACGCTGGTTCACCGAACTGTGGTTCCAGGTCTACCCGTGAAGTCTACACTTTTCCTCTACCGCTCGCGCCATGTATTCCTAGGTAACTTACTCAGACTTTCAAAGAGTGGCCGACTAGTGGGCCGCCCTAGAAAGTTTTCTATGGTGACATATAATCCATTTTGGAATATCTGATTCTGTTGGTCCGACGTTGCTTTGGTGATTCATCCCATTTCTCCGCACTTCTGAATAACACGCCGGAATAATACCTCGGGGGAGGGTTCTGGTCTATACCAGTACGATTAGATACGCGTCCGAGTTCGATCCAGTGCCTAAAGCCTTTCTTGCATTGCAGTTATTATTGCGTTTATCAGGCGATTTAATTGCTTCCGACCTGATTATCCACGGGATTATGGGGTTCGATAATGTTGATGGCGTCAACCACCCTTTTTCATCCGTGAATCTCGGGCAATGGAACATGACATGCTCCGGGTAGTTCTGCCGTTACTGCGCATTCAGAACAATCGGGTAATCGTCTAATCCGAAGCGATATAAATAACTACCGTGCCGGGTAAGGAACTTTATTAAATAGAATTCAATTCTTCGTATTTTCGCACGACACATCTCTCAATAACTCTCTTCAGAATTATCCCCTGTTGCTGAAATCTCCTGTACAACTCCTTTCTAACAGCTTTTGAAAAGTCTGCAATCATGCCGGGCGAGGTAATCTGCCACGAGGAAATGATACTCCCTCTGACACCAGTGCCTCACTTGATACTGTTATACGCTGCACACCCTCAGTTTGATTGGTCGGTATGCCATACTCATCCCTCTCGGGTTCACCGCGTTGTCCAGTGTTCCCATCCAGACCGAAGAATGGCTCAAAGGCTATTGAGAAATACTGCAACAAATCAAGGACTGTGTGAAAACTTTAGCTGCTAGTGAAGAAGTTCCTGGCTATTTCGCTGCTGTGAGTGAAAGCAATAAAAATGCAAAAGTGTTTTCTCTACCAACGAATATTAAGTACTTAAACAAGGCAAAAAAATTGCCCTGACGTTGCAGTGTTTTTCCCACGTATTGAAAATTCTTTTCCTTTTTTCCTCCTTTAGGTGGACCCAAATATTGAGAGCAAGAAAAAGGGTCCCCTTTTCAGTAAACAGTAGTTCTGAGACCTGATACCTTATCAGCAGAGCTTAACCAAGTTTAACACTATTTTTTAAATGCTTAACTTTTCGTAATTGTAATTGTTACTTTGATGTAAAGTTACATAGAGTATTTTGTAGGCTTAACATAGGTACTCTATCTGGGCAGAATTCTAGAATGATTGCTTATTAGTTTAGAGGCAACTTGAGCAATCACTTCTTATTTATGCATCGTTAATACAGTGCATGGCTGACTTTAACTTTAATGTTATTGTGTTTCCTGTTCACTTCTCTGGGGAGTTTAGGACATCCACGCAGTCTCTGTTTTCTATAAGATTATGCTTCAGTTTCACTATCATCATAATTAATGCCATGTAAGTGATAAGCCTACAGCAGCGGGACGAGAGGCAGGCGCTCAATCATTTCGACCCCCCGTCAAACGTCATGATCTTATTCTAGTATCCCTTAGGGCTTCGCAAATTCTTACAAAGATCAACTTTGATCTAGTATAATTTTGCTAATAATAATAAGATTTCCACAAAACTTTTTGTAATTAATTTGTAAAGGATGAAAAAGTGAAAATTAAATTTCCGCACGTTTTACATCTAGGAATGGAGTACTCACTAGAACGCTTAACCTCAATAACCAATAGGCAAATGCGGTTCATTAAGTCTTTTTAGTAATTGTTATTGCAACATGATGTTATGTCACTGGTGCATGGAATAAATAAGTTTGACATAGCTTAATAAATGGACTTTACTTAAGGGTTACTGTAGAAATTCCAAAGAAACGACCGCTTTTTGCTGGCATAAGAATGACATACTTAAGGGGGTCATCCCGTGTGAAGGTCGTTTTTTTTCGCTTTTTTTAGAATTTTTTTGTGAAGAAGTGGATAAACATGCAAATACGAATTTTTCACCATATATTTATTAACATCTTGAGCATGCGCCCGATAGCATAGTTCGTTATTGAAGTACACAGCAATTTATACACGCATCTCCAAAAAAAGAGTTTTTCTGCTGCCACGTTAAAGGGCGCTGTGATGTGATGTGAAAAAATGTAAACGGCATTTTAACGTACGGACTTAACCACAGTGCTTTGTTAAACTTTTATTTAGTAAATTTTGGTGTTTTTTTTAAGGTTTCTTTAATGGATTGCTGAATGAATTGCCATTATCCTAGTTTGCGAACCATAGGCACATGTTCTGAATAAGGCGGGAAAATTTTGAAAGAATTTCGTTGGATAGATTTTGGGCTATGGTGGCAGCCGATTTTCAACATGCAGTTTGGAGAAAAACGCATTTAAAAAGTATGATTATGGACGATTAGGATTTGATTGATGATTTATCATCAGTTACGACGGGTAGAATCCAACAACTCGTTAGCAACGTTAATGCAATGCGGTTTTCGGTCGAAATTAAACAATTTTGGTAGGAATTTCGTGGCGATTCGTCACAAGCCCAAATCATTGGTAAAACTCGAATGGCACGAGCTAAGTTTTTCACACAAAATTTGATACAGATTTTTTTTATCTATTTTTCGGAATAGGCAAAAACTGCAAGAAAAGTCAAAACATGTCCAAGCAAAATAGCTGTCGAAAGTTAACTGAAGGTTCAAAATGAGTACCAACATAAAGTCAGAAAATATCGAAAATCAAATATACGTAGTCCGCGGAAATCGAAATTTCCCAATACCTATTGAACAGACCTCGTACAATTTCAAAGTTATAAATCAAAACTTTCATTGTTCCGCTAGAAAAAAAAAATCCAAAATATGTTCATTTATTAAGCCATTGGAGGGGCTCAATTCCTGTTGATCTGTTGCAACTTTATAAGGGAAGGGTTAGTTTATGCTCCTGTAAAATTTTCTATCCTAGAGGATTATTCAGTAAATTACGGAAATGCACAATTATTAACTTTATTAGAGTAAATATCTTAATGGGATGTGGGCAAATTTTCTTTTTCTGAAAACAAAAAGAAGGGTTTCCTTACAGTTTTCCATTCCTCAGCGTTATCTGCTCCTTTTTGTATTTTGTAATGCTTTTTTCATATTTCTGTTAATTTAAAGACCTGAAAAATAACCTGAAATTCAATAATTTAATGTAGGAAAAGTTTTTGAATTATCCTTGCTTGTGAAATATCTTTACGCATTCACTCTATCTGTTCATTCCATTTTGTCTAAAGTTACTCAAACAAAGTAAAAGTTTTAAATTATTCAAATTGCTCATAAACGCCTCACTTTTCGTCAAATACATAATTATCTGTTGAACTTCGGCTGTAAAGAAAATTCAAAATAGGGTGGTGTAAAATTTACAATCTTTAAAGCCGAAAATCATGTTTTCGTAATTTTCCGAACTCTCATGGGAAACGAAATCCACTGGAGATTATCTATCTTCGCTTTTAAGTTGATACCCACCCCTATTTTGCTCTGTATAATGGAAGTTTACAAACGCGAATTCAATTGACTTTTGGGTATTAACCGCTAATGAACTAGGATAAAAAATAAAAGCCATTTACGGTGTGGCTTTTCTTAGCACGAGTGATGCCAATACATCTTTTGGATGTTTTGAAGAGATAATTGCAAAGGGAAATCTGCGGAGGATTGTGGGATTCGACTCAGGAAAATTATCATAAAGGCATAGGCACTGAACAAGAAAATTGCTCAAGTTGATACCAAGACGTACCAAGGTCATACCCTGAACCCTTTTGGATTCCCTTGCTCTTAGGTAACTTACACGACTTTCTTTTTGAGGAATTATAGTTCCTGTTCATTAATTTAGGACCAGTAGGGATTTTTTGTGGCTTTACTTCGCTATGTTTATAAATCCTCCTCAGAAGAGGGATAACAATTATAGAAATTGATAATGGTTTCTTATTTAATGCCACTATTTTTTAGTGCCGCCTTTAGTTTTAACAGTAGAAGGAATAAAGTGATTAAATGACCTCAATCACATTTTTGATAGAACATACTTCCAGAGTTATTGAATTGCTTTTGATTCATGACTTTTGATAATTCGATGTTGTATGTTAATGAAAAATTATTACCTACTCTGAAAGACTGCAGTGGTTACTTGACCACAGTGAATACATTTCATTGTATGCATGTATGATGGGCACGCTCCTCGACCCCGGTAGCAAGGATCCTCGGGAGCGGGAATTCTAACGATGTTAGCTGGGGACATTTTCCGCCTAAGCGAAGTAAGATGGTGGGTCTCTCCCTCTTGTTACAAAATGGCAATGTGCTGATGGGCTTGATGGTCTCTCCGCAGAATTATTTATCGCTACGCCTGCAGTTACTGCAGATCTGCTACTTCCACTCGTACGGAAATGTTGGGAATCCGAGACCTTCAGAAAGAGTGGAAGAAGGGGATGATCGATAAGCTTTCAAAAAAGGGTATATATTTTCAATGTGACAATTGGAGGGATATCAGCGTGTTTCCTGCCGTTGCAGAGATAATATTATAGTTAAAATAATTTTGAAACGCGTTGAAGAGCATTTCGAAAGCTTAATCCAGATAGAGCAGGCTGATTCCCGCTACGTATCATTTTGGAACAGCAGAGTGACATACGCAGTTTCGCGCCACATTCTGCATCGTGGTAAAAAATGACGAATTCCACATCCTGAAGCCAGAATATTCCTTTAGGGTTGTTCTTCTGTGGAACGCGCTCGGTTTATATGAGTTGGATAAATCACATACAGACTTCTGTATTAGGCTATGATTGATCGAATCCTTTGCGTCCATCATCATCACCACCGAACAGCTGCTGGTACTGCCATTTTCGTAAATCTTTTTTTTGGCCAAGCCAGGAACCAATTTGATGGCATCTATGATCATTTTGACTTTACGAAACCCATACAGCCTATCTATTTCGCTTTCAACAGCGGGCAGTAATTTTTCTTAGATTACCCACTCTAACGTTTATTTCACAGGATTTGGAAAGCATATGGGACTATAAAAGGATGGTTCGGCTAAAGGTTTTCAGCCTTAAGTAACATATCCTTCGGATATGCACGCGCAACTAAGCAAACATCTCAGATCTGGATTTCACGCGAGCTTTTGGTATTCCGTTCAGGTGCGTAGCTTTGTTGTCCTCGGTTAGTGTGGGATTTATTATCCTATTCAGAAATCTCTTTAGACACTCCCCCACGGGTTAAAGATCTACTTCTGAACAGAGATCCTTAAAATATTCTTTCTTGGTCAGCTTGGAATTTTTACCGACTACCTTATATACATGCTCTTTTTGCATTTGATTGATCCTACCTATCGTTCATTGAGGCATGGATACGTCACATGCTTTAGCGATACATTGTGTGAGATGCCTCCTTCTTTTTTAAGGTTTTGTGTGAAACAAAACCTTATTAGAATCGAGACGGTGTCTGTCTGTACGACTGTCCGTCTATCTGTCTGTCTGTCTGTCTGTCTGTCTGTCACACCCGATTTATTCGGAAACGGCTAGACCGATTGTCACGAAAATTGGTGGGAGTATGTAATCTGGTGTTCCCTTTACATACAGTAAGTGGCACCATCTTGTGTTACGTTTAAGGGGGGGGGGCTCCCCATACATGTGAATGGAGGGTGCAAATTTTTTTTTCACAGAATGTAGCCATGTGGGGTATCAGATGAAAGGTCTCAATTAGTACTTTTCGAAACTGGTTCAATATCTGATATTGGGTAAAACATAGGGGAGTGAGGACTCCAAATACGACCCCCAAAAAGTGTAACAGGTCTCGTTCTCAGAACCTACCAAACCGAAAAACCTGAAAAAAATCACAGTGGTGCATCTCTACTAAATTTAGGCCTCAAAATATATCCGGTTCCAATATCTGCATAAATAAAGTTAATAATAGTATATTTCCACATTTTAGAAATTTACTCGGCGCCCCCGTTATGTTCATCCCAGAAGTACAAAATTTGGCACGCGTATAATGAAGAACATAATGCACAGATTGGTCATGTTTGAAGAAAATCCAACCATTATTAACAAAGTTATAGGGGGTGAAACTTTACAATTTTTTGTGAATTTCGTGCACTCTACAACCTGCATGACGTCATCATCACATATCAATTCTTCAATACCACAACGAAATTAGTTCTTACGAATGGGGTCACAGCGAATTATTTTGTTTTAGTTTTTTAGTTATTTGTCAACCAGACATGTGTGTATGTAGGTATATAATATATGCGTGCTAATGAACTTTGCGGGTAGTGCCTAATTCAAATAGATATAAGAAGTAAATCGGAAATATGGGTACGATCAATTTATATACGTGTATATGTGTACGGTATTCGGAAATAGGCAGTTTGTTTGTTTAGGGTGAGAGTGATATCTAGCACTGTCATATGTACGTATGTCTTGTAGTTTGGAAAAATATGAAGGGTTATGTTGGATTTGTAGCTATATACGAATAGAAAAATGTGAAATGAAATTTCTTAAGATGAACACAAAACCTTTATGCCTGAAGCGCGAGCTTCCGGTATTCCGACTTGTTTGTAGACTAGCCTAATGTCCTTCATGGCTTTGAGTATGCTGTTCTCCTGCCATATAGTTCTCGCTAACGCCCAGGATATTCGACGCACCAGCGCAGTGCGGAAAAAGGTCAGGTCTATATTTGAGGCAAACTCCCCACTTCGAGAGGTGTTCACTGACCAAGATTATATATATACAACTGCATAAAAGGTTCTAATAGATCTTGGTTCTTTACAGTATTCTTTAGGCTTCCCCATTCGAGGGCGCACGCATTAAAATCACTAGCGGTCATCTTTGGATTTTGTCCCCTTGCGTCGTGAAAAAGGCTATCTAATATCTTTCCAAACTAAGACAATGTGTTTACGTTTGTCTACACAAAGCCATTGGCCGACTGACTCATGGTACATTGTGTAGATTGCCGACCGCACGTTCATATCGCCGCACCACCGGTCAAATCTGTGACCCATTCCTTGACGACAATATGGCCTTTCTCTCTACATATTCTGTATCGATTGGACCCATCAATGCCGTTGTTGCACGCCTTCAAGAAATCTACCCTCTCGATATCCTTGCACTCTATATAGAACTTGTGTTTTTGGGTCTGTGCTGTGACCTTCTTAATTTAGTTACGATAGCTGTCAGTTTTGGCCAAGCTTGATTTTTCAGCACATAAAATTTCTTTCTGGTTTCTGACATTTCCACCTAGATCTTATAGGTCAGCTTTAACCGTTTTCAATGTGTCCGCGAAAGACATCTTGGCGTCGCTGGAGATAATAATTGTCTCTGGGCAAATTCGCACTTTTGCGTTTGTCTTCGCTTGTTTATTAACGACCTTGGTACATCCACCATTTTCGTTCCCCTTAGGTTTCGCTTCAGTTGCTGACGTTCGCACTTGGCATTGTGAACGTCCCAGTATGTAGTGAGTGAAATAGTTTTATATCCAGTTTAAGCGAGTGGGCGGTATATACAAAGGGGTGCCCCGGGGTTTTTTTTCCACTGATTGCATGGATATCAAATGAAAGGTCTCTATTAGTAATTTCCGAAGTTAGTATAAGTTTAGTTGCCAGCCATCAAAGGGGGGAGGGTGGGAGCTAGAAAGTGATCAAAAGTGATTTTGAAAAGATTGTAATGAAGCAGTGTGTTGGCATGCGCCAAAGTGACCATCCGCCAATAAGGAGAGCGGAGCTACTCTAAAAATCTGAATCATCATCATCATCAACGGCGCAACAACCGGTATCCGGTCTAGGCCTGCCTTAATAAGGAACTCCAGACATCCCGGTTTTGCGCCGAGGTCCAAAAATTCGATATCCCTAAAAGCTGTCTCGCGTCCTGACCTATGCCATCGCTCCGTCTTAGGCAGGGTCTGCCTCGTCTTCTTTTCCTACCATAGATATTGCCCTTATAGACTTTTCGGGTGGGATCATCCTCATCCATACGGATTAACTGACCCGCCCACCGTAACCTATTGAGCCGGATTTTATCCACATGGTATCGCTCATAAATTTCGTTGTTATGTAGGCTACGGAATCGTCCATCCTCATGTAGGGGGCCAAAAATTCTTCGGAGGATTCTTCTCTCGAACGCGGCCAAGAGTTTTTCTTGCTAAGAACCCAAGTTTCCGAGGAATACATAAGGACTGGCAAGATCATAGTCTTGTACAGTAAGAGCTTTGACCCTATGGTGAGACGTTTCGAGCGAAATATTCTTTGTAAGCTGAAATAAGCTCTGTTGGCTGACAACAACTGTGCGCGGATTTCATCATCGTAGCTGTTATCGGTTGTGATTTTCGACCCTAGATAGGAGAAATTGTCAATGGTCTCAAAGTTGTATTGTTTGATGTTGTTGGTTGATTCGTCTTCGGTGCTGACGTTGCCAGCATATATTTTGTCTTGCCTTCATTGATGTGCAGCCCAAGATCTCGCCCCGCCTGCTCAATCTGGATGAAGGCAGTTTGTACATCTTGGGTGGTTCTTGCCATGATGTCGATATCGTCAGCATAGGCCAGTAGTTGGGTGGACTTGAAGAGGATCGTACCTCTTGCATTTACCTCAGCATCACGGTCCACTTTCTCGAGGGCCAGGTTAAATCTAAATAGCGGTGACAATTGGCTAAGCAAGCCCGCTAGCACAGTATAGCTCAGCTGAAGTGCTCTCCGACTTGCGATTACTTATCTCAGCATTAGCCATGCGGAGGCAAACAAGCGCGTATCGACGAGACACTTCAGTTCAGTTTCCTCAATTTCCCCTATATTTTGGGAAAGTTCGACCGTCGGAATTTACCATGGTCATTTTGGCCATCTCCTGATGTTACAGTCGCTGTAATGAATTCGACTAATCTTCGACTTTGACTTTGAATGTGGGTATGCTTATGCACCCACTGATGTACTAAAGTAATTACTGCCTTTTTGATTTCTTGATTTGATGGTATTTAATGGTATATGTATTCGCATTGGTTGCATCTCATTACACATATATTTATATTCACATTGAATCTAATTGAATTAATTATGCAACAACAATCGTGTGGGACAGCGAATGAACGCCTGAAGACTGGCAAAGAGGCATGATCTGTCTCATACATAAAAAGGGAGATATCACACAGTGCAGTATTTGTCCGTCGTCTTCAGTTAGCGGAACCTCCAACTCGCCGATGTTCTGGTTGTTCGGAAGCTCATCAAAGTACTCAACCCATCGCTCTAATATGCCCATTCTGTCGGAAATCAGATTTCCCTCTTTGTCTCGGCAGGGCGAGCATCGAGGTGTATAAGGCTTCATCCTGCTGACTTGTTGGTAAAACTTGCGCGCCTGGTGCGGTTGCTCTCTGTAGTTTTCTAGTTCACAGACTTGTTGGTTCTCCCAGGCTTCCTTTTTCCGTCTGTGAAGTCACTTCTCCGCTCGACGGAGTTCGTGATAAGTCTCTGCGCGTGCCCGCGTTTTTTGAGAATGCAACATTAGTCGGTATGTGGCATTCTTCCGTTCCGTTGCTAGCTTACATTCATCGTCAAACCAGCCGTTCCGACTCCTTCTGCGGCTGGGGCCAAGCATGTTTCTGGCTGTATCCATGATAACGTTCGTCAGGTGATTGTGAAGATTATTTGTTGATGCTTCACCTGCAGGCCCTCTGTTGACTGCGGCAGACCCTGCCTGAGATGGAGCGAAGGCTTGAGTCAGGACGCCAGACAGCTTGGTGGACCTCGGCGCAAAACCGGGATGTCTGGAGTTTCTTATTAAGGCAGGCCTAGACCGGGTACCGGTTTTTGCGCCGTTGATGATGATGCTGAATAGTCGTTATTATATGACATCAAGGATCTCGCAATATGGGTAACGATTAGCGATAAATTATTCGTTATTACTGTAGATTTTGTGCGCTTTTAACTCCTTCTCCAAAGGTTGATTTTGGTTTCTGCCACTTTTTGATTGGTAGTATCCATAGCTCATAGTCGGAGGTATGTTTCGGAGCATTATTTTTCACTTTTACACTGAATAAAAGATTTCTGAATATCTACGTATTGTGGGTTCGGAGTTATAAAGGATGAATAGTCATATCACAGGCGCTGAACTATGTATCTACTACAAAGTTAGATTCGAATCATGTAGATCTCCGTTAACCTAGAAATTTTAATTATGCAAAAACCTTTCGAAAATACTTAAAACTTATTCGTTTCTGGACAGAAGTATATTTAATATGTACTCGCGATAGATACTGGTTTTTGGATTATATTTATGCCAACTTCAGGAGCCAATCGATTCATGATTGAAAAAGAAATTCACCCAATTTCTAATACCAAAATTGGGTCATGCTATTCAACCAATTCCAAAAACTTCTAATTAACTTGGTTCATAATTAACTGCCTTCTACCGTGAACGAGATGAATGGAAACGGAGAAGTCAAAGTATTTCCTTGACATAGCCTTCGGGCATTACCTTCACAGGCTCTAAATCCTCCTTAATATATCCACCTTCTTAGAATTTATTCTGTATACAGTATCCATCGTATTTCTTTCTTTAGTCTATCCTGTACACATAGCGTCCGAATAACACATTTAGGACACGAAAAAGGAGACCCCGAATGTAACAAGAGAAAATCTCATCAAAAATACAAACAACAAAACAAAGTTTTCGGTCAAAGGGTATAGGAAACAGGAGAAGGAAACAACCTATTGTCGTTGTTACTCCGTGAATATCGCCTCGAGTAAGCTCAAAGGACAACCAAACGAAAGCTCTTAATTCTTTTTATCCCCAATTTTAATTTGCAGGTCTATATGTTCTAATTGTTGTCGTGGGTGGTTTCTATTTACGAAGATATTGTAAATCCTGACAGGACTATACGCAAATACAATAAACTGTTGAAAGCTCAAGCTCACAAGCGATTGGTAAATGCAATATATTGTTTAAAGTGGCGGTTGCTCAGCGGTGCTCCTTGGAATTTCGTGCAATAAGGTTCAGTGTTACGTCTTATTTGCAGTTAATTCGTATTTAGCGTTACGTGATATATGCGGTTTGAGCGTAAATGGTTGGTTGTTGAGATCCTCCCTTGTAATATGTAATAATATGCACATATACATACATATAAGTGCATGTCATCCACAGAACTATTTTCGTGGTTGGCAGTTACAGAGTTTGTAATTGAATGAACAATGCACTGATTGCATGGTAAACCTCTGCGACAGGTCAAATATCATCTTGTTTACTTGAGGTCGTATAATAAAATTTGCGAGTAAGTTTGAAATATGACGAATAATAACCAAAATAATGAAATATTCTAGATAAGTACTGAGTGGTTTGAAGATTGGATTATTGAGCGGAAGTTTGTGCTGGTACTGTGTGTGGGGATTAGTTAGAACGTGCTGGTGCCAATACATGTTGGAAGCAGAACAAGTACTGCTTACGGCTCACATTGGTAAAGCAAACATGTCTCCGTGATCAGCCCATGTTTGTATACAAGCTTTTGATGCATCACTTTACATATAGCGCTGTCCTGGTGTCATAACAGTGCAGCCATAAATGTGATGATCCAACGACTCTAACGTCAAATAACATATTCTGTACTGGTCATTCTCCACCCACTCTTTCGTTATCAGCTTCTTATAAGCTCGGGTGGCGACCACGCTCTCCTAATTGCACACATAACCCCCTCCGTCTCAGCAATGAGCTTCCCAGCACACTGTTTGACAAATGCAACTCGACAAATGGCTGCCAAAGGCAATTCACGTATTTGCCTTTGATTTCTATTCATCGATCGACTCTTCAAGTTAAGTAGTGTCAGCCCACAGTCTGCCTTACAAACGGCCGCATTCAAGGGACTTGCCTCTTCTTTGCTATAGAAATATGCACATAGTGAGTCCTCTTGGCGGTGATGTTGTATCTTCACGTAACATGTCAACCACGCCCCTACCTCCGATGTTCATCCACTCCACTGCAGTTTGGATGATGCATTCGGAGTTTGGACATAGTAGCCAGTATCCGACGCTGGATGTTTACAAGATCAGTTGTCGTCCACGGCAATATTCTGAATGCATAATTCAGTGAAGGCACAGCAGATACATTCAGTGCGCTTATTTAATTCTTCCCCGGGAGATACGAGCTTCACAGGTCGCAAGAATTCGGACAGCAGAGCATCCTTTAGATCACGAACTCTAGCATGGAGTCTTTACAGAATTCCTAGGTATTTCAAGAAGTTTGTGTCGGTCATAGTTTGGATGGATGTGGAGGTCACAAATGCTATGTTCCGCATGCGGCCCATGATTACCCTGCGGATGGCTTGTCTAATTCAAATTTCATATGAATATCTATTATTCGCACCATACTTCTAAGGTGGTCGTCGGTACCATCATGCAGCTTGATGTTATCTAAGTACGTCAAGTGTGTCACACTTAGCACCCTCTAACATTATTCATTAGCCATGAAAGGGAGTTCAGTGCCATACAAAACAAAACATGACTCAACAAATTCCCTTGGGAGATGAATAGGTTCTGAAGTGTTGGTATCCACAGATGAATGTAGTGATAAGGTGGTATGCCACCCTTTCAAGACTGTCGCCAAAAACTTTATAAGTTTGGGGTCAATGCGATACAAATGTAGCACATCGATTGGCCAGATGTTCGGGAGGCTGTTGAAAGCCTTGGAATAATCGGTATATTAGCTAAAGGGGTTTTGCCCTCAAGTTGCTTGTCCCACTACTACATAGTAGATAATTAGTTGTCCTTGCAACCCCTTGACTTGATTCACCCGTCTCTTTGTTTCGCGGACAGAGTGTTATTAGTTTCGCGATAATAGCCTTAGCCACTGTTACTAACACCCCAATTGTTGGTTCTGGTCCTGGCATGGGGGAGATTGAACCCTCTTTTTCTAAAGCATCAAAAATTTCATTTTCGTCTAGACCACAGTAAACAGGTACGCAGAGCAGTTCAGCTTTATTGAATCTAGAAATATAATTCGATCTGTTTCAACATGCAACTTAGCTGTGAAGAAAAAGCGCATTCTTCACCCGCTCATCAATCAACCAGGTTACCGCAGTTAACTTAAAACTCCTTCATCCCTAAACAAAAAATGTTTATTCTAGAAATAAACTCCTGCTCCAAAACCCTCTTCTTTTTTGAGCCTTCAGTGTAGACGACCTCAGGCAGAATGGGTGAAATTCTTCCCATCAGTCCTGGCTTGCTTTACGTTTCAGGATAACTTTATGTTTTGTACCAAACAAATGCATCGAGACCCAAGACTCGGACAACATTGCAGAAACTGGGTTCAGTTCTCCATTAACTCTCCCAAAGATATGACCCTTGCGCCCGTTGTTTCTTAGTAGACGCCTCCATTAAAAAAAAACTCACCAAGTTTCAACACCATTAATGTCGCTACTGCCTTGACCAAAAATGTAATTCGCTGAAAAAGAAGCGCCAACGAACATTTCATAATAGTGTTAATGTTCGGAATGCATTTAATTTGGCTAAATGATGTTGGAACTGAACTTAAGGTGTCGCTTTGTGGTTCTTCCTCAGGGTTTAGTGCTGGTCCAATTATTCCAGAACATTACATAACTAAAATTATGTACTTAACATTCCGGGGGAGGTCGTGGTAGTCGGTTACGCAGATTATAAAGCGTTGGTTGAGATTGCAAACTATCGCGATAAGATAAATTACGCTCACATTCGATTTGAGAATCTTTTCATCATTTCCAAACCAGTCGTGAAATACCTGGCAGTGGTGATTGACACTTACTGCAGTTTCAAAAAGCATTTGCTGTATGATCGCGAGAAATCAACCAATGTTGTGCTTCTTTTTGGCCCCCGTCGAAGACATAACCACAAGCAACAAAGCTTAACTTCGGTGATTTGACGAAAACCGGTTTTTTCCAGTCACTCCGGCTGCCGCGAGGTGCGCTCTTTTCACCTATTAGCCGACTTCTGACAGACTGTCTGCAAAATTTCGGTCTAGGTTAAGAAGCACCTCATCTGTATATAAAGGGAGACTTTCGACATAGTGGAGGCAACCATGCTCAGACAATGCTGCTCCAAGGACTTGGTTGCGGTCAATTTACAATTCCAAATTAATGGTAAAAGAAGATGCCCTATAGTTGTTTCTGCTTACTTACCCTATGACTCTTTGTGTTCTCCGCCGACGCAAGAACTACGTGGCCTTAAACTCTCGTAATAGGTTGTGATGCGAGTGATCAACATATTCGTTGGGGCAGTAGAAAATGCAATGCTAAAGGGGAATCTGTAATACAAAGATGGAATCCCAGGAAAATGGATTGGTCAAACTTCAATGACTAAGGACTCCTTTGGCGATAGAAGATGAATGGGGAACTCTGAATCGCACATGCTTTGAAGAAGAAGTCCTATTCCCCGAGGCTAACGCGGTAAAACAGTTCCATGGTGGAACCGAGAACTGCAAAGACTCAGCAAATCAACCAGACGACTTTTAAATTGGCTTTACAAAAGCGGTAAGACTCGTTAAACTTCCGGAACTTGCAGCGTGAATATAATAAGTTCGTGAAATCTCTTCCTTTAGAACTCCTTTAGAACATACCATGAGGAACTGGAAGGTGAAAGGGAGACTTTCAAGCTGGTCAAAGTCCCTAATAAGGATGAGTCGGTCAATTTGGACTCTCTTAGAAAATCGGATGGTTCTCTCACGGACTCCAGAGTTAAGTCTACATAGACTCTCTTGGAAATACTTGGCGGGAAGAAGAGAATTGGCGGTTTCTGTAAACCTTCCAACACGAAGATATGGCCAGGGGAATTGGAACACTGCGAGAGCGGTTGTTACTAATGATAAGGCGAGAGTTGCTATACATTCATTTGAACACTTCAAGCATGGATTCCTTCGACCAAGCTATACTAAAGGAGGGTATCAAGCACTCAGAGCAACTTCTAACAAATATTTTTCGAGGAAGTCTTGCTTTAGGCTACGTGCCTTCCTCTTGGCAGAAGGTGAAGATAGTCTTCATACCTAATCCTGGGAAAGATGACTATTCACCTCCAAAGAATTTCAGACAAATCGGCTTAATATCATTTTCGCTGAAATATCTGGAGAGATAAGTTGAGCGTCACATTCACTAAATGAAAACCAATGCTTGTCGTTGGTCGAGATCTCGGAACGGTGTGTAGATATACACAACGCGTCGTTAATTTGATTGACAGTTGGACTTTCAGACATGGACTTTCAGTAAATCCAAATAAAACCACAATAGTATTATTTATAAAAAGGAGGAAGCTGAATGGTCTTTCCTTTCCAGAAGTGAAAGATACAACCCTTCAACTCTCCGAAGAAGTAAATATCTGGGAGTTATTCTAGCAAGAAGTTTCTTTGGAACAAACAAGATGAAACGAGCTCTCACAGCTTATGGGCTGTGTAAGCGGGCCTTTGCTTCAACATGGGGATTTAGGCCACACGTAGTAATGTGGATATACATATGTCGCCATCATTAGGCCGATGTTCGTTTATGCATCCGCAGTGTGGTTGGCTAAGGTGAAACAAAAGAGTTTTCGCTGCAAACTGGCCACACTGCAAAGGACTGTGTGACTGGGTACTACCGGTGCCATGATTTGATTTCTTGGATGGACTTCTTTACTCAGAGAACTGCAATGAGAACAGTTCATAGACTAATTCAATGAGATCAATGGGGAAACAATGGGCGTGTTGGGCACAGAGCATTGGAAGAGTTATTGGGAGAACTGAATCCAATTTTTGCAATGATTCTCGGGTCCCCATAAATCTGTTAGGTAGAAGATATGAAGTTATCTTGAAACGAAGAGAAAACTAAGACGAACCAGAAGAATACGTGTCAAGATATACTGACGCTTTCTACGCCGATGGCTCGGAAGAAGAAGTGGGTTCATTGTCCCTTGGGACAATGTACAATAGTCTTTCAGGTTCATGTATATGCGATCCTGAGGGCGGTAAACTGGATGATTGATGAGCGGTTGAAGGGCAGGTGCATCGCAATCTGCAGCGATAGTCAAACTGCATTGAGCAGCCCTTTGATTACTTTAAAAATCGTTCAAGAATATAGAAATTGATTGAACTCTGTTTCTAGATTCAATACGGAATCACTTTAACTACCCGGTCTTTGTGTTGTAGCGGAAAATGAAATCTCGGATGCTTTAGCAAAAGAGGGTTCAAGGGAAGGACCTGAATCAGCAATTGGGCTGACTGTAGCATTGGCTAATGCTGCTATCAAAAACTGGGAACAAGCTCCCCATAATCTGCCTTAATGCTGCTAAACACGCCGTACTTTTCCTGTCTGATTCAAACCAACATATGATAAAGTTTATCCTGTCCTTTCAGAAGCATTGCAGGTATTCTGATAGGCCATAATTCACTAGATAGACATATGTTCAGAATAGTAATTCTCTAAGATGATATGCGCCCTTCCTGTAATGAGACAGCGGAATCCACGGAATATTTTCTATGTGAGTGCCCTGCCTATTGACGCATCAGATATCAGATTTGTTGATGAGCTACGAAGCATCACATCCACTAATGGAAATGCTAGGATGCATAAATGAATCCGGTATATTCCATTAGACGGGGGAATCGAGTGGAATGGACCATTCGAGTCTGAGTGTTTTGCCTCTCCCCCACCTCTAACGCACACAGGCACACACACAGAGTTGGTCTGCAGATAAACACCAACAAAACCAAGGTTCTGAGTCTGACGCGCCATGCAGTCTCCATATCTGCATTAATTGGTACAGAATCGAACGCGTCAATCAATTTGCACATCTAGGAAGAGTGGTTTCTGCCATCGGCAGCACCAAATCGGATGCTGCCCGATATATTAACTGCGCTAGATCCGCTTTCGCCGCTTTATCTCAAATCTGGAAATGCAGTTATTTCAACACCAAGATCAAGTTGAGACTATTATGTTCTGGTGTTTTCTGTGTTGGTATTGCACATGCGAAGTAAATCTTACTGTTACTCAAAAGCTCCAAACCTTCGTCAACATCTGTCTGCATCGTATCATCAGAAGAAGTTGGCGTACCACAGGCCTTGCACTTGTATGCACTGTAATTA
The DNA here is from genome assembly GCF_905115235.1 of Hermetia illucens. NCBI lineage: Eukaryota > Metazoa > Arthropoda > Insecta > Diptera > Stratiomyidae > Hermetia > Hermetia illucens. The sequence goes on along the minus strand of NC_051850.1, from coordinate 127,858,297 downwards.
GAAGGCGGGAGTGGCAGTGGATAGGTCACATATTAAGGAGAGGATATAGTCGCATTGCTGGCTACGCCATGCGGTGGCATAAACTCTCCCAAGATGGTCGACAGGAGAGTTGTCCTTAGGTCCGAGAAACAATAGGGAGTAATGTAGACGTCGCAGGAATTCGTGGATGGAGCTGAAGGGCATTTTGGGTAACCGCAAGCGATGGCGCGTAGATGTGGTTGACGGACTTTATCCTAACACCTCTAGCAGCATACGGACTACCAAATATCCACCAACAGTGTGCAGTATGCTTTCAAGTAGATTTCCCAGGTCTAATGAAAGAGGGAGGAAAGAAGGTCATTAATCTCAGATTCGAAATAGAGACACATAACGAAGTAACTAACGCAAAAGAGATCATAGAGGGGCCCGCATAATTTTCACCCTGACCCCGGATTTTCTCTTCATGGCCATGCTAATAATAATTCTTGTCATTAGGAAGTAGTAATACGAGCATTACCTTGTTTAGTTTCAAATTTTTGGTAACTCGTATTGATTACGGCTTTATTAAAGATTTCACACTATTATCCTTTTTCCCTGAAAAATGTTACTTTGTTGGGTAAACTTCGTTAAACTTTCACAGTTAGGTAGATTTCTATAATCGTTTGAGCTTAATTCAATATTTCAACCATCAAGAGACACATGCTTTCACAAGAGCTTTTATACTTAGGAATATCTGAAATCTTATTTGGTTTTCGGTTGTGAAATATTTCCGGACTATGAACTGCGCTAAAAGATGTCAGTGCGAATTGTATGGAGATTTTTCAGAGAAATTGGTAAACTCTCATTACTCATGCGTACTTCCTTCGGGGGTAAATTCATTCCATTGCCACGTACACAGTCCTCAAAGTAAATTTCAATGGCACTATTATAGAGTACATTGGGTACTATATCTGCTTAGACCATTCTAACAGCTAAGATTTTATGGGATCATAAATACAAGGATTAAAGCTCCCACTTTAAGATTGAAGGCTTCTCAAGTCAGGACCAATTGCACATGAATATTCCATGATCCTAAGACACTTTGGCGTGCGAAAAGTTGTGCTCGCTTTGTGATTAATGTTTTCGAATTTTTGATTTTCGCTTTCGAACGTGTATAGCATTATAAGGATGCGAATGAATGGCAGAACATTCCAAAAGCATCAATGGAAATAGCGCCTTGACCGGAATGCAAACGAAGTAATTTAAATGGTACCATCTCAGCTAAGACAACAAATTGATGAAGGAAAGGATTTCGGTAATTGCCTGAAGATTTTATGGTTTTCTTATTTCCAGTCCATATTGTATGCAATGGATTTCAGATTGTTTAGGGTAAATTGCAAAGAGTGAGGCAAATTAAGAACAGGTTTCAGTTTTTCATGTAAAGCCGGATTGTTAGGGTTTAGTGTAAAACAAAGCCTTATTAAAATTAGTAGAATGGATACATATCTGTCTCCTATCTGTTTGTCTCTCACAGTTTATCCGAAAACAGCCAAACCTATTGCGAAGAATCAATCTCAAGGAGGCTTTTCAATTCCACTTTGGTTTTATGTTTTGCAGAATATGGTCATATAGGATATTGAATCAAGGGACTTAATTAGTACTTTCCAGGTTGAAAAACTTTCTTCTCAATTAAACAGGCACACTCACTGTCAGCGGCAGTGATCTGCACAGAACTGAGCGATTTAAATACCTCGGGTCAACGCTATCAGCCAATGGAGAACTATGTTATGAAATTGCTTCAGGCATTAACGCAACCAAGTAACCAAGCTAATTTCAGCTTACAAAAACTGTTTCGCTCGAAACGTCTCACCATAAGATCAAAGCTCTCTCTATGATCTTCTCGGTACTTATGTATTCCTCGGAGACTTGGGTTTTTAGAAAAAAAACTACGAACTCTTAGCCGCGTTTGAAAGAAGAATCCTCCGAAGAATTTTTGGCCCCCTACATGAGGATGGCGATTCCGCAGCCTATATAACGACGAAATCTATGAGCGATACCACGACCATCTGGTTGTGGATAAAATCCGGCCCAACAGGTTGCGGTGGGTCACTTAATCCGTATAGATGAGGATGATCTAGCATGGAAAGTCTATCAGGGCAATATGTATGGTAGAAAGAGAAGACGGGGCAGACCCTGCCTGAGATGGAGCGATGATGTATTATAGGTCAGGACGCCAAACTGCTTTTAGTGATATCGAATTTTTGGACCTCGGCCCAAAACCGGGATGCTTGGAGTTCCTTATTAAGGCAGCCCTAAACCGGATACCGGTTGTTGTGCTGTTGATGATGATGATTAACGCAACCTGGATGAAGTGGCGTTCTATCTTCATGGTGTTCTTTTAGATCGACGCACACTGAGGCCTGTTCTTCGGATAAAGCGCTCAAAACCTTAATTTTAATTTCATGTTATTTTGAATTTATTATATGACTGAAAAAATGTAAACATTCGGGCACATCATTAAATAAACAGGTTTAGTCCCAATTGTTTACTTTCACCGTTTTTAGTCCTTGCTATTTCCCGTTGGTATTATACTAAATTATTACGTACATTCGAAGTGGCAAAAGCAAATATTTGTCAGTTTCTTATCTTTCGCAAGTTCTGCTTTAAATTACTATGGCGAGTTCTAGCAATGGTATGTAATACATTAAAATATAAATAACAAATTTTAATGTCGGAATTAAGGAGAAATTTGCATTCAAATCTGACCAGTCAATTTTATTTTGAATGTGAATATTTCAATTTCGCCCAAGGGGATTTCAAATCCGCCAATGTAGTGATACAATAGAAGGCCCAAATAAATTAAATGTAAAGGAAAAAGTGAAATCCCCTTGCACAAAATTTAAAAATTGAAGAAAATAAATTTAGTGTGGAAAGTGTGAGCAGCGTTTTCGCTCTATATTAGAAGATTCTTGAACTCAAATTTCCATCAGAAGGAAAAAAATGTGCGAAATATTTTTCCAAACTAAACGAACATCATTTGATAGAAAGTTTGAAGATGAAGTTCATTCGTCAAAAAATACCGTCAAAAGTTGATTGCCTTAATCCGTGCAACATAACTTTAAAAAATTTTAAAAGTGGATAAGTTGTAATAGACATAAAGACAGATTTTTTCTAACAAAAAGAGATAGCTAGAAGGGTTCTGCGCATTTCAAACCAACCGACATTTAAGAGGTGGTTGCAGTCGGCCGCTATTAGATTTCCAAGCAAGTCGCGAGCAGACGAAACGTTAGAAAACACCAGTTTTGCGTGGCGGAAATCACCCGGATGTTTTAGCTTATGCTACGCAAATGCAATTGAGCGCGAGTTGTAGAAAATTTGAAGCAGATGTGGTGAAGAAAGTAACCGAAATACCAGGATTTCCTAAAAAAATATGTAGAAGCTAAATATGTCCAAAAGTCAACAGATTTGTGATGTCCTGTCTATGGTAATTGAAGCTGAATTATCCAACAAATAATATAACGTAATCAGAAGTTATGCGAAGCAAATATTTCCGTTTTACAGACTGGCCCAAAAAGAAAAATTAAAATATTTTCCATTATAAACAATTTTGGACTATACTGCCTCTCAGCTCAAAAAAATGTCATTAGAAGTTTAGATCCATCCGATTCTATACAGATGGGGTTTCGATGGTAGTTCCAGTCACATGCAGTTCAAACAAAAATTCGTATTAGAACTTGACGATGATGAGTTCGTGTTCATAACATCTCTTGTCCCATTGCGACTAGAATCGGCAATTAACAAAAATATTGTAGTCTGGAATACTCCTCGGCCATCGTCTTTTCGTTATTGACGAAATGTTATCCAGATGTGTCGATGATGAGTGTTATGCTCATGGATAAAATCATTTGAATTTTTACTACAACTAGCATATAGATTACCAATAAAATCTTGACGAATCATAAAAGAAACCAAAGCTATTATTGACAACAAAAAGATTCTTCAAGAAAAATTTAGGAAAAAAAGGGCGCTAATAATCGATCAACGAAAACCTGGATCAACCAAAACCTGGATACGATGGGAATGTAGCCAGGAAATTTTTCAAAATTTTTAAGAGTCCACAACTATTTCTGGAGTTGATAAAGAACATATTAGACGATTCTACAAAAATTTCGAGTGGCTTCGATATAAATAAAGAAAAATTAAAAATTTATTGTTTAGAGACGGCCAAATAAGACATACAATTATATCCATGCAACTACATGAGCCGGACTGGGCATAACATTTTAATTCACGGCCAGAAATTATTTCGGACGCATTGTTCCCAATCGGACAGCTAAGCAAGAAGCAAAGATTTTAAGGCCTGCAGGGAACAATTTTGCCGAAAGACTTCAATGCTTCACAACATTACAGACACTTTCAAAAGACTCTTCATTTCTTCTGATCCCTTCATTACTAACCTGGGAAGACTACCAACTCTAAAGAGAAAATCATTCAATAGAGAGGTTTGTGATGTGTTAACGGTGGACTTGGATAATTCAGCTAGAACGTCATTACAAGACAATCACGGATTCTCATGTCAAAATTTATTACTGGCTCTAAAATGAATCAGTGCATATACGTTTCAATTTTTGCTTTTATTCTAATCATTTTTTATTTAAATAATCCTCATCCTAATATTTTACTTCACTTACTGTACTTAACAACTGAACCAAGTTTTGAAAATATGTTAAATGTTGCGTTTTATATTAAATACAAATATATTATGCGAAATTACGTCCTTTTATAGTTTATCCATGCTTTTTTCCCATTATTTATTATTTACAATAAGATTCTAACACGAAAAAAATGGTTTTGAATTTTTGAGCACCAGCGCCATGTAAAGGCCCTAGTGTGCGACGTATCAACGAACGTCTCAAATCTAAAATTTACCGCAATGTCGTCCGTCCTGTCGCTCTCTATGGTTTTGAGTCTTGGCCGATTATAAAAGTCAATGAACAGCGTCTTGCGAGAATGGAGACGAAGATGTTGCGTTGGACTAGTGGCGTGACATGTTTTGATCACATCCGAAATGAGGATACCCGCGATCGTTATGGGGCTGCACCGATCGTGGGAAATCGCGCTAATGAGAATTCACTTGCTAGGATTGGTCTGAACATCGAAGCCGATGGTAAACGACCAAAGGGCCGGCCGAAACAACGGTGGCTTGATACGATGGATGGGGATTTAAAAGCCTCGCGATTGCATTCAAATCAGGCATTTGATAGAGCCAAATGGCGAAAACGATCACGACGAGCCGACCCCACTTGTGAACGGGGCAAAGGCTGAAGAAAAAGAAAAAGACTATAATTTTGACTGGCGGCAAAAACCCCTTAAGTTCATTTTAGTACCACGACATTTTGCAAAGATGTAGGCTGTAACATAGAGCATAATCCTGGAAATCCCACTATTACTAACAAAGTTATGGTAGGTCAAAGTTGTCGCTTCTGTGCAAATTTGAGACTTTGAATGTCAATATCACCTGAAAGTAAATATTCTCATATAATATATGCATCTATTATGCACTACGTATTAACAGGACAAATGTCTTCGCAAAGGAAATACACAAAACCGTTCACACCTGAAGCGCCCAGCTTCTGGTTTCCCGACTTGTTTAGCTTTAAATTTATTTAGCTTTTCTAGTTATTCGTAAGCCAGTTTAAGTTACTAGAAAATAGATAAAGGTGCATATTAGAATTAAAAATTAATTGCCTATTTATATCATTCCAATTTTTGAATTTCGGTGCAGTAACACAGTACAGAATGTCACTCTATTATAAGTGGGTCTTGAAAAACAATGCACAGTGAAATTTTTAGCCATATACAAATGGACAGCTGCCTACTGGAAACTTCTCTTAAGGAAAACATGAAACTTTTCATACTTGAAGCGTACAGATTCCGTTTCATATTTGGTGACCATGAAAAAGGTGAAAACATTCAAGATTAAAACAACGTTAAACAACGTCGGTTCATGAAGGTGTGCAGTTTCTAAGCAACATTGATGGTCACTTTCTATGTGCTACTCTCGTATAGCAACACAGAAAGAACATTAAAGGAGAACAGATTCAACGTGATCTTGGTGCTGGAATAATTATCTTTCAAATTTTAGACAAGGTAGCGAAAGTAGATCTAGCGTTGTTAACGGGTTGAGTGACATCAAGTTCGGCAGAAACGTGACTTCCTAGATATATAAACTGATGAACGCCTTCGATGTGCTATCTATCAGTAGATGCATGGTTTTGTTGATGCTTTTCAGTCCGACTCTACCTGCCTCTTTTTTCGAATCCATAGCCACTTGGCCAGTTCCATGACCCGGTGAGAGAGTAAGCACCTGCTATCAGGGTAGTCGTGGTGTTTGTGGAAAGATGTCATGGTCAATTAAACTCCTCTATGGTCTCTGGACAAGACAGCGGAATGCCCTTCCTGCGTAGAGCATCTCAGATATACCTCCCCCTTCCCACCCTGCCAAATAGTATCGATTACAGAATAATTTTAAATAATTAAATAAATAATGAATTTTACCTTGCCATATGTCGTCTAAGCAATAGTTTATTAGTTTTTTAAAATGGCCTTTTTGAGTAGGCTATTACAGATGCACTTACCTTGATGCTCTCTTCAAGGCAGGAAAGGGTAGAAGGATGCTAAAGAAGTTGGAACGGTGCAGAGGAATTCTTGGTGTGCTTACAAACTATCAAGGGAAAAGGAGTCTCTTCGCCAATGTAAAGGGAGACTACCTGTGAAAGCCCATACTATATTTTATTTTGTACAGTGGATAAATAATTCAGTCAAGCGGTCAACCTTGGATCATGGTGAGCATAAAAAGAAAAGGTCCAAAAGTAAAAACTGTCCGAAAATTACTTGCAAAAAGAAGGGATATATTCTACATTGAGAATATTAATCGCAAAAGACGGGTGCTCGAAGTAGCTAAGTTCGGCGAAAGGGCAATGCGCAGGCCTTTACCATAAATTAGTCAGGGGATAGGGTGAGCAAGTTAAAGTTAGAAATAATTAAAGAATATAAGGGTCTCGAGGGGTTCACCTTGTGCAATTATAATTTTATTAGATTCGAAGAATAGTACAGTTTTAGTATGTATTGCGGTATCACCAAGGGCATGAGTAACGGCTTCTGCAAACATTTTAACACAAAAGTGTTGCAAGGGAGTTGGGACACTGCGAGAGCGGTTGTTGCCAATGAAAAGGCGAGAGCTGCTCTACTATCCTTTGAGCACTTCAAAGCACCTGGCGTAGATGGCATCTATCCAGGGATGGTGAAAGTGGGTATGGAGCAGTAAGAGCCACATCAAGGAAACATTTTTCGAAGAAATCTTGCTCTGGGCTACGCGCCTACCTGTGAGTCTGTTCTTCTGTAACGCAGAGACTGCTGTGTTTTGAAGTAAGTATTGATCGTGACCTAATAATGGAAGCGACTGAAGGCAGCCCCAAGGAAGCATGCTATCACGGTTAATGTGGAGTATATTGACAAACTCACTATTATGGGAACTGCAAAGTTTGTCAATATACGCTCAACCCTCTGCGGATGACGTGGATGTACTAGTTTTTGGTCGAGATCTCGCAATGGTGTGTAGAAACACACGACGCGCCGTTGATATCATTTTCGGTTGGTACCTCATACATGGACTTTCTGTAAATCTAAATAAAACCATAATGGTATTATTTACAAAACGGAAAAAAACTAAATGGTCCTTGCCTTCCGGAGATGAGGGGAAGGATATGCTGGCGTCTTCAACACGGATGGTTCAAAAACAGAACAGGGTTCTGGAGTAGGGCTCTACCTCTCAAATAAAAACGAGAAGTGAGTTTTTTCCTTGGCACAATATGCAGCGGTCTTTTAGGCTGAAGTGTGTGTGCTTTTAAAGATTTAGGTAACCTAGGTGATTCATGAGTGATTTAAGGTCTGGCGCATCTGGGCAACTGTGCGATAGTCCAACTAAATTGAGTTGTTCAGGAATGCAGAAACCGATTCAGCAATGAAAACAACTAACGATTTCATCCAGAGCATCATACTGTAAACAACAAATTTAGCTTTAACCTGACTTGGGTTTAAAGTTGGCTATAATTCATGTTGTGTTTGCAATGGTTCAAAAAGGAGCGATTTTCATTTGTTGCCACTTTCGGTCATGCTGCTTGGACGAAAGCGTTAGCCGTCTTTCTTGCTTTACTTGCAGAAGTATTGTGGGCATTTCCGATCATAATTCACTAGCTGGGCATATGTTCAGAATAGGAATTATTCAATATCATATTGGTCCATACTGTAATGAAGAAGAGGGATCCATGGAACATTTTCTATGTGAATGCTCCGCCTATGGATGCATCAGACATTATATTTTTGGTACTGATATGTTCCAACTGGAATTAGTAGCATCATTATTTTTAGTTTAAAAGCAGAATCAGTGCTTAAAATATGTTTATGTAAAAGATGAGAAGAAATGCACATCATTCAGGGCTGCGCAGTAAAGCAACGGTACGTATTGTGCAAAGGATACGAAAAAGGATGACTAGCATGTCGCAGGTAGCGACAAATCATCATCAACGGCGCAAAAACCGGTATTCGGTCTAGGCTTGCCTTAATAAGTGGAGTTCCTTATTAAGGCAGGCCTGCCATAATAAGGAACTCCAGACATCTCGGTTTTGCGCCGAGGTCCACCAATTCGATATTCCTAAAAGCTGTCTGGCGTCCTGCCCTACGCCATCGCTCCATCTTAGGCAGGGTCTGACTCGTCTTCTTTCCCTATCATAGATATTGCCCTTATAGACTTTCCGGGTGGGATCATCCTCATCCATACGGATTAAGTGACCCGCCCACCGTAACCTATTGAGCTGGATTTTATCCACAACCGGACGGTCATGGTATCGCTCATAGATTTCACCATTCGGTTACGGAATGGTCCATCCTCATGTAGGGGGCCAAAAATTCTTCGGAGAATTCTTCTCTCGAACGCGGCCAAGAGTTCGCAATTTTTCTTGCTAAGAACCCAAGTTTCCGAGGAATACATGAGGACTGGCAAGATCATAGTCTTGTACAGTAAGAGCTTTGACCCTATGGTGAGACGTTTCGAGCGGAATATTCTTTGTAAGCTGAAATAAGCTCTGTTGGCTGACAACAACTCTGCGCGGATTTCATCATCGTAGCTGTTATCGGTTGTGATTTTCGACCCTAGATAGGAGAAATTATCAACGGTCTCAAAGTAGAATTCTCCTATCCTTATTCTTCTTCGTGTTTGACCAGTGCGGTTTGCTGTTGTTGGTTGATTCGTCTTCGGTGCTGACGTTGCCACCATATATTTTGTCTTGCCTTCATTGATGTGCAGCCCAAGATCTCGCGCCGAGTGCCGCCTGCTCGATCTGGATGAAGGCAGTTTGTACGTCTCGGTTGGTTCTTGCCATGATGTCGATATCGTCAGCATAGGCCAGTAGTGGACTTGAAGAGGATCGTACCTCTTGCATTTACCTCAGCATTACGGATCATTTTCTCGAGGGCCAGGTTAAAGAGGACGCATGATAGGGTATCCTCTTATCGTAGACCGTTGTTGATGTCGAATGGTCTTGAGAGTGATCCTGCTGCTTTTATCTGGCCTTTCGTCGGGATACCGAATTCTCTCATGGCCGTGTACAGTTTTACCCTGGCTATGCTATACAGATGGTGCAACTGTTGTCCATATTCCAACAGTTTTTCTATCGCTTGCCGCAGAAAGAAAATCTGATCTGAACCAGCCGTTCCGACTCGTTTTGCGGCTGGGGCCAGTATGTTTGTGGCCGTATCCATGATAACGTTCTTCAGGGGATTGTGAAGATCATTTGTTGATGCTTCATCTCCAGGTCTTCTGTTGACTGCAGTTATTGTGGCATACATTTCCCTCTTATAGGTGTCGCGGAGGGCTGTGCTGTGGGTGGCTTCAGTGTGCACTCTCACCTGATTTTTAGAGGGGATTCTAGGTGGTATTGTTATTCGGTAGTATAGGTCCCGGGGCGAAACGTGGATTGGTACCCACGATGGGGCATAGAACCTGGGAAATGCCTGCTGAACCAACACCAACAGCTCTACTACCAAACCCTATCTCCACCTCCACGTGGTGACCGCTGGGAGCTCTTTCTTGACGAAAAGCTGCAGACGGAGAAGGATGAAGGCGAGTCTCCCGCGCCTAAAAACGGGACAAATTGTACCAACTGGTCCTCCAGGTTGGGGGTTGGGTAGGGCTGACAACCCTACACGGAAAACAACCTGTTACGAAGCCACAACAGGAGCCTCGGATAGGACGGATGTTAAAACGACGGACCCGGCAACGACAAAGGAACAACGATTTTCGCATTTTCTCATGGAACGTGCGCTCACTGTACAGAGATGAAGCTGATAAGCAGCTAGCCGATACCCTGTCCCAATATAGGGCTGATGTAACAGCGTTGCAAGAGATGCGATGGACAGGGACCGGTTTCCTGGAGAAGAGCCACTACACCATATATTATAGCGGCCATCCAGTAAACCATGTGCTCGGAGTAGGTTTCTTAGTCAGCCAAAAAATGAAACCTGCTGTTATCGGCTTTGAAAGTATAAGCGAACGGCTATGCACTCTGCGCTTGCGAGGCAAGTTTAGAAATATAAGCCTCATAAACATTCACGCCCCTACAGAGGAGACTGCAGAGTCGGAGAAGGATACCTTCTACGAGGCAGTAGAAAGAGCCCTCGAAGCCTGTCCCAGATATGATATCAAAATCATACTTGGGGATTTTAACAGCCAAGTAGGGAAGGAGCCCGTATTCAGGCGATACGTTGGCTCCCATAGCTTACACGAAAAAACAAATGATAACGGACTGCGGACTATTCAATTAGCAGGGTCACACGAAATGGTTGTTGGAAGTACCTGGTTTGCGCGGAAAGCGGTCCACAAACATACGTGGGCCTCTCCAGACGGGACCACTTTCAACGAAATTGACCACGTGTTGATCGAACGCCGCCACCTCTCAGCCTTGATGAATGTCAGAACATATAGGGGGGCCAATATAGACTCGGATCACTATCTCGTTGGCATGGTGCTCCGAGCTCGAATAACAATACCACCTAGAATCCCCTCTGACAATCAGGTGAGAGTGAACACTGAAGCCATCCACAACACAACCCTCCGCGACACCTATAAGAGGGAAATGGATGCCGCAATCACCGCAGTCAATAGAGGACCTGGAGATGAAGCATCAACTAATGATCTTCACAACCACCTGAAGAACGTTATCATGGATACGGCCACAAATATACTTGGCCCCAGCCGCAAAAGGAGTCGGAACGGCTGGTTTGACGATGAATGTAAGCTAGCAACGGAACGGAAGAATGCCGCATACCGAGTAATGTTGCATTCTCAAAGAACGCGGGCACGCGCAGAGACTTATCACGAACTCCGTCGAGCGGAGAAGCGACTTCACAGACGGAAAAAGGAAGCCTGGGAGAACCAACAAGTCTGTGAACTAGAAAAGTACAGGGAGCAACCGCACCAGGCGCGGAAGTTTTACCAACAAGTAAGCAGGATGAAGCCTTATACACCTCGATGCTCATCCTGCCGAGACAAAGAGGGAAATCTGATTTCCGACAGAATGGGCATATTAGAGCGATGGGTTGAGTACTTTGATGAGCTACTGAACAACCAGAACATCGGCGAGTTGGAGGTTCCGCCAACTGAAGACGACGGACAAATACTGCCACCACCAAGTTTAGGAGAAACAGTCCGTGCAATTCATTGGTTAAAAAATCATAAGTCGCCAGGAGCCGATGGAATTACAGCCAAATTGGTTAAATATGGAGGCGACCAGTTACACCAAGTGGTTCATCAACTTGTGCTCAAGGTATGGGATAGCGAATCAATGCCTGACGATTGGCAGCGAGGCATAATCTGTCTCATACATAAAAAGGGAGATATCACACAGTGCAGCAATTATAGAGGTATCACGTTCCTGAGTACCATCTATAAGATATTCTCCACTATCTTGCTAGGCCGGATAGCTCCATACGCCCAGAACATCATTGGCCCATACCAAAGAGGCTTCACTCCAGGCAAATCAACAACAGATCAGATTTTCTCTCTGCGGCAGGCGATGGAAAAACTGTTGGAATATGGACAACAGTTGCACCATCTGTTCATCGACTTTAAAGCCGCCTATGATAGCATAACCAGGGTAAAACTGTACACGGCCATGAGAGAATTCGGTATCCCGACGAAATTAATAAGACTAACTAGGCTGACCCTGACCAATGTCCGGTTTCCTGGAGAAGAGCCACTACACCATATATTATAGCGGCCATCCAGTAAACCATGTGCTCGGAGTAGGTTTCTTAGTCAGCCAAAAAATGAAACCTGCTGTTATCGGCTTTGAAAGTATAAGCGAACGGCTATGCACTCTGCGCTTGCGAGGCAAGTTTAGAAATATAAGCCTCATAAACATTCACGCCCCTACAGAGGAGACTGCAGAGTCGGAGAAGGATACCTTCTACGAGGCAGTAGAAAGAGCCCTCGAAGCCTGTCCCAGATATGATATCAAAATCATACTTGGGGATTTTAACAGCCAAGTAGGGAAGGAGCCCGTATTCAGGCGATACGTTGGCTCCCATAGCTTACACGAAAAAACAAATGATAACGGACTGCGGACTATTCAATTAGCAGGGTCACACGAAATGGTTGTTGGAAGTACCTGGTTTGCGCGGAAAGCGGTCCACAAACATACGTGGGCCTCTCCAGACGGGACCACTTTCAACGAAATTGACCACGTGTTGATCGAACGCCGCCACCTCTCAGCCTTGATGAATGTCAGAACATATAGGGGGGCCAATATAGACTCGGATCACTATCTCGTTGGCATGGTGCTCCGAGCTCGAATAACAATACCACCTAGAATCCCCTCTGACAATCAGGTGAGAGTGAACACTGAAGCCATCCACAACACAACCCTCCGCGACACCTATAAGAGGGAAATGGATGCCGCAATCACCGCAGTCAATAGAGGACCTGGAGATGAAGCATCAACTAATGATCTTCACAACCACCTGAAGAACGTTATCATGGATACGGCCACAAATATACTTGGCCCCAGCCGCAAAAGGAGTCGGAACGGCTGGTTTGACGATGAATGTAAGCTAGCAACGGAACGGAAGAATGCCGCATACCGAGTAATGTTGCATTCTTAAAGAACGCGGGCACGCGCAGAGACTTATCACGAACTCCGTCGAGCGGAGAAGCGACTTCACAGACGGAAAAAGGAAGCCTGGGAGAACCAACAAGTCTGTGAACTAGAAAAGTACAGGGAGCAACCGCACCAGGCGCGGAAGTTTTACCAACAAGTAAGCAGGATGAAGCCTTATACACCTCGATGCTCATCCTGCCGAGACAAAGAGGGAAATCTGATTTCCGACAGAATGGGCATATTAGAGCGATGGGTTGAGTACTTTGATGAGCTACTGAACAACCAGAACATCGGCGAGTTGGAGGTTCCGCCAACTGAAGACGACGGACAAATACTGCCACCACCAAGTTTAGGAGAAACAGTCCGTGCAATTCATTGGTTAAAAAATCATAAGTCGCCAGGAGCCGATGGAATTACAGCCAAATTGGTTAAATATGGAGGCGACCAGTTACACCAAGTGGTTCATCAACTTGTGCTCAAGGTATGGGATAGCGAATCAATGCCTGACGATTGGCAGCGAGGCATAATCTGTCTCATACATAAAAAGGGAGATATCACACAGTGCAGCAATTATAGAGGTATCACGTTCCTGAGTACCATCTATAAGATATTCTCCACTATCTTGCTAGGCCGGATAGCTCCATACGCCCAGAACATCATTGGCCCATACCAAAGAGGCTTCACTCCAGGCAAATCAACAACAGATCAGATTTTCTCTCTGCGGCAGGCGATGGAAAAACTGTTGGAATATGGACAACAGTTGCACCATCTGTTCATCGACTTTAAAGCCGCCTATGATAGCATAACCAGGGTAAAACTGTACACGGCCATGAGAGAATTCGGTATCCCGACGAAATTAATAAGACTAACTAGGCTGACCCTGACCAATGTGCGAGGCCAGATAAAAGCAGCAGGATCACTCTCAAGACCATTCGACATCAACAACGGTCTACGACAAGGGGATGCGCTATCATGCGTCCTCTTTAACCTGGCCCTCGAGAAAGTGATCCGTGATGCTGAGGTGAATGCAAGAGGTACGATCCTCTTCAAGTTCACCCAACTACTGGCCTATGCTGACGATATCGACATCATGGGAAGAACCACCCGAGACGTTCAAACTGTCTTCATCCAGATCGAGCAGGCGGCGCGAGATCTTGGGCTGCACATCAATGAAGGCAAGACAAAATACATGGTGGCAACGTCAGCACCGAAGACGAATTAACCAACAACATCAAACCGCACTGGTCAAACACAAACACGAACAAGAATAAGGATAGGGGAATACAACTTTGAGACCGTTGACAATTTCTCCTATCTAGGGTCGAAAATCACAACCGATAACAACTACGATGATGAAATCCGCGCACGGTTGTTGTCAGCCAACCGAGCCTACTTCAGCTTACAAAGACTCTTCCGCTCGAAACGTCTCACCATAGGGTCAAAGCTCTTACTGTACAAGACTATGATCTTGCCAGTCCTCATGTATTCCTCGGAAACTTGGGTTCTTAGCAAGAAAAATTGCGAACTCTTGGCCGCGTTCGAGAGAAGAATCCTCCGAAGAATTTTTGGCCCCCTACATGAGGATGGACGATTCCGTAGCCTACACAATGACGAAATCTATGAGCGATACCATGACCGTCCGGTTGTGGATAAAATCCGGCTCAATAGGTTACGGTGGGCGGGTCACTTAATCCGTATGGATGAAGATGATCCCACCCGGAAAGTCTATAAGGGCAATATCTATGATAGGAAAAGAAGACGAGGCAGACCCTGCCTAAGATGGAGCGATGGCGTGGGCCAGGACGCCAGACAGCTTTTAGGGATATCGAATTGGTGGACCTGGGCGCAAAACCGGGATGTCTGGAGTTCCTTATTAAGGCAGGCCTAGACCGGATACCGGTTGTTGCGCCGTTGATGATGATGATGATGATTGTTATTCGTGCTCGAAGCACCATGCCAATGAGATAGTGATCCGAGTCTATATTGGCCCCGCTATATGTTCTGACATTCATCAAGGTTGAGAAGTGGCGGCGTTCGATCAACACGTGGTCAATATGGTTGAAAGTGGTCCCGTCTGGAGAGGCCCACGTATGTTTGTGGACCGCTTTCCGCGCAAACCAGGTACTTCCAACAACCATTTCGTGTGACCCTGCTAATTGAATAATCCGCAGTCCGTTATCATTTGTTTTTTCGTGTAAGCTATGGGAGCCAGCGTATCGCCTGAATACGGGCTCCTTCCCTACTTGGCTGTTAAAATCCCCAAGTATGATTTTAATATCATTAGTTTCATTTTTTGGCTGACTAAGAAACCTACTCCGAGCACATGGTTTACTGGATGACCGCTATAATATATGGTGTAGCGGCTCTTCTCCAGGAAACCGGTCCCTGTCCATCGCATCTTTTGTAACGCTGTTATATCAGCCCAATATTGGGACAGGGTATCGGCTAGCTGCCCATCAGCTTCATCTCTGTACAGGGAGCGCACGTTCCATGAGAAAATGCGCAAATCGTTAATCCGTTGTCGTTGCCGGGTTCGTCGTTGTAAAGTCCACACTGTACGAGGCTCCTTTCGTGGTTCCGGAACGTCGGTTTTCCGTGTAGGGTTGTCAGCCCTACCCAACTCCCAACTTGGAGGACCAGTGGGTACAGTTTGTCCCGTATTTAGGCGCGGGAGACTCGCCTTCATCCTTCTCCGTCTGCAGCTTTTCGTTACGAAAGAGCTCCCAGCGGTCACCACGTGGAGGTGGAGATAGGGTTTGGTAGTAGAGCTGTTGGTGTTGGTGCAGCAGGAATTTCCAAGGTTTTATGCTCCATCGTGGGTACCAATCTTCGTTTCGCCCTGGGACCTATACTACCCGTTGACCACCTAGGTAGCGACAAATGTCTGAAACAAATACAGAAGTGTGTTGAATCGCAACAATCCATATTGGTTAATCGGAAACATATGTGGGTTATATTTTTGGCAATGACAATGACTGAACTATGTAATCCCAACAACGACTTCATATGACACTTCTAAATCAGGGCTCATAGAATTGTTTTAACACGGAACATGCGGCAAATCTATTGGGGTTGAAACGGTAACATGTTTTAGTGATTTAATATTTATAATTGGAAGCACAACCAGGAAATATATTAGAAGGCAAGTACCAATTTCTAACACGGAAATGCGGTCAGGCTATAAAATTCATACCATCGTCCTCAGTCTGCACATAATCGGGAAATAACGGTCGTTCGACTACTTTTACTGTAACGATGAGGTGGATGATGGCCGTCACACCTGTTTCTTCTAAAGAAGGTGGAAGCGCCATCCCCATCACCTATCGACGCGTCATCCCTATCATCGGCGTCCCTGCGGACACTACAATTGGGCCCATGCTGCAGAGCGATGGAGATGGGTAGAAGAAATGTAGGGAAAGTTTTGTGGGTGGAGATCACAAAAAGACGCTAACCACCCCCACTTCTCCGCCTATATCTCCGCGGGACCATCGTGAAATATTACTTTGTGAGGAGGGCTGTGGTTTCCACTAGCACAACTAAATCTGGGCTCGATCCAGTGTCCGCAGCTTTTCTTGTATCGCGGTTACTGTTTCACGAAATTGTGAAGTCCAATAACCACGTTGAGGGCTTCATTTAACCTTCCTCCTTCACTCGTGAATCTCGGATAATGGAACATAACATGCTTCGGGTGTACCGCCGCATTCGGGACAGTATCAGGACAGGAAACGATATAAGTACTTCTTGTATCCACCGTGTCCTGTAAGGAACAGCGTTAGGTGGTAATTTAACCGTCCATGCTTCCACTCGACCCATCTCTCAATAAACGGAATCAGCGTATGGGTCGAACGACCTTTCGCGGAATTATACCACCATTGCTGCCATCTCCTGTACAGCTTCTTCCTAGTGGCTTTCGGGAAGCTCGCAGTCACTCCGGTAAATACAGTGTGCCTCATTCATAAAAAACATCCAAGGGAATCATTCCCGCGATGACGCACACTGCCTCATCGGATACTGTCCTAAATGCACTGCACACCATCAGCGTGATTGGCCAGTATGCCCAACTTACCTTTCCCTGGTTTACGGTGTTATCCAGTGCGCACGCCCAGACAGGAGCCGCATATAGCAGGATTGATTTCAACACCCGCGCGATAAGCAGCCGCGACTAGATTTTGGCCCTCCAATATTAGGTATCATCCTTGCTAGAGATGAGCTGGCCTTTGCTGCCTTTTCACGCGTATAATCTAGGTGCCTTTTGAAGCTCAACTTGGCATCGATCATTACGCTCCGGTATCTAATGATCGATTTTGAAACGACCCCATGATTACCTATCCGGATTTTGACAGTATTGTTTTTCCTGCCATTGTAATAAGGACCGCCCCCTTATCTTCCGCCAGGTCCAGTTTCACCATTTGATGGCATGAATGGTTTCAATTTTATAGAGTTCCACGTCTTCGAGGTGTTTCGCAACTACTAACACTGACAGAATCAATCAATATTGCCGCACGCAAAGGCTGAGCACTCCGTCATACATTATGCCCCACAGCAGGGGCTCCAGTACGAAGCTTTGGGGAACACTTGCTGTCACAGCATATTCCTTCGGCCTTTCGTCCGTCTCGTACCAAAGAAATTTCTCCGAGGGGTAAATCCCGATTTTCCGAGCTTAGTAACCAGGGACACCCAGTTTAGCCAGGGTGCCTTAATCCAACCCTTGTTTGCTAAGTTAGACGCATTCCGTCACCACCACGCAGCACCCATCGGCGGCCAATGCCTCCTGAGGCAGGTCTACTACTATTGCTATTGCATCGACAGTGGACCATGCTCTACCAAACTCCGCTCCGATAGGCCACCGTATAGTTCGACGAAGGAAAGCAGCCTGTTGTATATCACCCGCTCCAACATCTTTTCCATAGTGTCCATGGTATCCCCAGTTCGTCCACAAATCCCTGGTAATTCCCCTTTGGTCATCCCGGGGATTTTTAAGACGTTCTTTTGCACCGTTGGTTGAGGTTGGCTCTCTTCCTGTTGGGGAAAAAACATTGCGAATATTTTGAAAGTTAGTCGTAGTCGAAGAACTACCCGGAACTTTCTTCGGTGCAGGTTTCTTCTGTGAAGAGGCGTTTATTTTTCTTGGGCGCTTGCTAGGCACCAAGGGGTTTATTAATTTCGTCCCTACTCCGTTTGCCAACGTTATAAGCTACCTTATGCTGAGGAAGCGTCACCTGCGCCTCTCGCGTGAGTTTGCTACATGACGCTTGGGAATTTTTCTCCTCCACCGCTTTAATATAGGACAACCTAATGCCGTATCAGAGCGCTGATATTTTGGTGGATATTCCGCCGGTGCGGTGAATTCCCAAGTTTTGAGCTTTTACGAAAAAGATCCGGTGTAGATCCGATTTCCACTCCACTAAGGTCTTTAGTAGCATTAGATGCCAAAATAGCCAAGTTCCCCACAACTGATGCACTGCGGTCGCTGGATACCGATAGCCCGGTACTGGATCTTCAAAGCCTTGCGGGGTAAAAAAACTTGCTTTCTCGTCCTCCATATTTGGTTTAATTTTTGGGTGCCCTTCCCATTATCATCATCAACGGCGCAACAACCGGTATCCGGTCTAGGTCTGCCATAATAAGGAACTCCATACATCCCGGTTTTGCGCGAGGCCCACCAATTCGATATCCCTGAAAGCTACCTGGCGTCCTGGCCTACGCCATCGTTCCATCACAGGCAGGGTCTACCTCGCTTTCTTTTTCTCCTTCCCATAGCTAAGTTTTATCCACGGATGGGCGTTTGCTTCCTATCTACCCGGTCTATGCACAAGCATGCCCATCCACGCACATCTCCTGATGCGTGTATGTGTATGCCCATAACGTACCCCCTTATCAGCACGAAGGCACACTTCTGATGGGAGATTTGGCAACACAGGAACGTAGAGGAGTTAGGTTTCCTGAACCACAGAGTGTGTGCTTATTCTTGTTAATTTTAGTAATTACTTCATAAAAGGAATTCGCACATTTGTTTTTGTACAATATGTGAGAGATACCCCCAATGTATGTTATTAGATCATATTTGTCGTTCAATAAAACTAGAATTTTTTTGAAATAATAAAAACTTGTTTTTCCTATTCGCTAGTGTTAATTTATTGGTCTTGCAAATACCGATATTTTGGGAACCTTTTCTTCATCAGTGCTAACAAGTTTGACAACCAGGGAACAAGTGGTTCCGAAATATCACTGGCGAATAGAAAAGTTTTTATTATTTTAAATAATTTAATCGCTAGAAACACCGCGTAATTTCACTCAGATAGAATTTATTGTTCGTAGCAACAATGGAACAATCATTTGCCTTTATCGTTTAGAGTGCGGTTTAGGGAATCAGTATTTTATGTCTTATCATAATTAAAAAGTTATGGGATATAATAGATAAATGTAAGGATGTATGTTGAACTTGTCGCTTTTCAGAGGGTAAGTACGAAATCTATATTATAGCCCTTAGCATTTTTTTGAAATATCATTTCACTCTCCATAATCATCAGATAATTCAGCTTTGCTCTTAATCCAATTAACATACTCCGCCACTTTCGTAAACACTCCTGGATATGGAGCTATTGTGCAAGGTTTAACACTCCAAGATACAATTCCCACTTGTTCTCCATTAACTAAAAGGGGACCTCCAGAATCACCATTACATTGACCTTTCCCTCCTCCAGGTACACCGGCGCAAATATTTGTGAAGTGTGTTCCATTGTTGTGAAGTTCTTGGCAATCATCATCCGAAAATATTTTGATATCGACTTTTTGAAGATGAGTTTGAACAATGCCACTTGACTGTTGGTGAAACAGAAATCATGCTATATTATATATTTTAGTTTGTAGATCGTAATGAGTACTTGCGATTCAAAATAGTTGGATAGACTGAAAGCTTTCCTCCTCCCTAGAAACATCAGAGACATGTTGGGCCTATTGCCTCAAACAGTTTCGTTGTTTAATGCTAGGCATATACAAACAGTAGCAAACTCATCGATTACCACACAAATCACTAATTATTTTCCAATCAACGACTCCTCTAGTTTCTAAGGAAAACATATTACTCAACGTACCGCATTAAGGCCCCATCCAACCAATACAGCATCGCTTCCAGCTCGGGTAACCTGTCCTTGCTTAGGCAATTTGATCGTGTTTATGAAGTCATTCAATCTCAAAGGAGCAGAAAGATGGAGTAGTGCAATATCGTTTATATAGTTATCTGAGGGATTATATCCTTCATGAACAATAATCTCTTCCACAGACGCGACATTCGGTCCAGTAGATGTTATTTCCGTCACACCATATTGAATGTTAATTGAGGACGATTCCCTTCCTGCTACACAATGGGCTGCCGTAAGAAGCCATCGCTTGCTAATTATCGAACTTCCGCAAGAATGCGATCCTCCTGTGACATTTACAACCTTGCGAAGGGAAGCCTGCAATTAACAGTTGTTTAACAAGTTTATACGTGAGAGTGGTATACTTATCGAACATAGGCCGTCTTAAGCTCATAAATACATATTGATCTACATATATGCCCGTACATAAGTTACGTATACGTATGTTGTTATTTCAACTTAAAATGGGGAATTCTGACAGAAGTTACTGATTAGATATAGATAAGAGTAAGAGTAGCAGTAGCGGTTTATCTACTTTTAGTTTGTTTATTGAATGTGTCCAATTTTAGGTACGTAGTCAAATAAATTTTTGCAGGAAAAGGTTTTGCCAGTTTCATTAATCACAAAATCAGCTGAAAGCGTTAAAATTAGCTAAAAAATATCTGAATAAAGTTGAATTGTGTCTTACGATAAAAGGGAATTCCCCATCTTCAGCATCGGTTCCATTTACTACGCGAGTCCCCACATCCGCTTCTGAACTATTTGCTCGAACTAACTTATAATTAATTAGTATAAATGCAACTACTATGAATCTCCACATGTCTGTCACCACTGGAAACTATTGTTTATTTTCATTCGCTTTTATAAGAAGCATTGCGTTCTGTTGGAAAAACGACACTTCAGATAAGAACTGCAAGTTAAGTTTTGCTACTTGACACAATAATTCAAAATGCTTGTAAATCGGTGAAAATAAATGGATAAAATGTTGATAACGCAGTAGGGGCGGAAGTGCCACTTCGTAGTTAATACGATAAAGCCGCTTACTTTGCATTCTTTGTTTTAGAACAATTAATTAACTAATGGCAGGTCAAGGTAGCTTTCTAAAACATGGCCTTGGGAGGTGTAAAGCATATAGCGAAGGGAGACTCTACGATATCACAGTAAGCATACTACATGAATCGTTTAGCGGATATTAGTAAGCATATAAAAGCATCTAAAAGTCATGGAAAACAGGTACGACACACGAGCCAACAATTTGAAACCCATCGCTTAGTGGCAAAGCTTTTGACAGTATATCAACTTTCCGGCAGTCAAGAGGTAGCATAGCTCCCAGGGTGAAACTAGAATGGTACCGACGATGGAGCATAAAATCAGGGAAATGCCTGCTGAACCAACACCAACAGGTAAACCCTATCTCCATCTCGACGTGATGATCGCTGGGAGTTCTTCCTTAATGATGGAGATGGAGAAGGATAAAGGCGAGTCTCCCACGCCTAAAAAGGGGAAAAATTGCACCAACCTCCAGGTTCGGGTTGGCAGACAACCCTACACGGAAAACCGATGTTACGAAGCCACAGAAGGAGCCTCGGACAGGATGGACTTTAAAACAACGAATCCGGCAACAACAACGGAATAATGATTTGCATATTTTCTCATGGAACGAGCGCTCCCTGTACAGACCGAGTGCTGGTGAGCAACTAGCCGTAACTCTGTCCCAATATAAGGCTGATGTAACATCGTTGCAGGAGATGAGTTGGACCGGTTTCCTGGAGAAGAGCCACTACACCATATATTGTAGCGGCCATCCAGTAAAGCAAGAGCTCGATGTAGGTTTTTTGGTCAGCCAAAAAATGAAATTCGCTGTAATCGGCTTTAAAAGTATAAGCGAAAGGCTATGCACTCTGCGTTTGCGAGGCAAATTTAGAAATATAAGCCTGAACGGATTATTCAGCTAGGAGTATCGCACGAAATGGTTGTTGGATGTACCTGATTTGGGTGGCAAGCGGTCCACAAACATACGTGGACCTCTAAAGACAGGAGCACTTCCAACCAAATTGACCACGTGCAAATTGAACGTCGTCAGCCCTTAGCCTTGCTAAATGTCAGAATATAGAGGGAGGGGCGGGGTGGACTCAGATCACTATCTCGTTGACATGGTGCTCCGATCTCCGCCGTAATCTCTCTCACCATCCTGAGTGTCCAGTTTATTGTAAAGATTTTTGTAATAGGACGCCCCGGTGACAGCGATAGTCGAGAAACTTGTGGTAGAGGCGTTTCTTTTCAAGGACCTTCATTTCAACATCTTCATTCCAAAGCCAAGCATTACGGTTGAGGTACACCTTACTTGGCTTGGTGAACCCGAGGGTTGCAGAGGCCGCTTTGTGCATCGTGTCTTTCATTTGGTTTCACGATTGTTCACGTTCGCAATGTTTGGTAATCGCGTAAGTGGCCGATGCTGAGGTGCGATGGTCTCATAGGGAACGGCTTTGCAATCAGTGACGGTGGTAAAATGTCGGCGTCTTATGAGAATATAGTCGATTTGCGTTTTACTGTTCGCACTATAGAATGTAGGAAGATGAGACAATCGTTTGATGAACCATATATTCATAAGTACAAGGTCATGGATGTCCACAAGTCGATTATACGGTCGCCCTCTCATTTCGCGCTTCAAACCCCTTTCCCCCATGGCACCTGTTACTATCTGCGTTTTCACCCATATGACCATTATGGTAGTCGGCAATGATAATAAATAGTCATTAGCAGGCACGTGACAAGTTTTTGCATCGAGAAGTTGCCAGAAGGCATTTTTCTCGGCATGTGGTGAAGAAGTGAATAGGGCGATCAGCTTATATAATGGTGAGCTTCATCAACCGGTCATCAAATCGTTCCACTTCTTTAATGGCATCACGGAACCCTCTGAGATGGCAATGTCAACACCAATAGAGAAGTTTATAGCCATTTTTACCGCGTTCGCGTTCACTTTCGCTTTTGGCACCAGACCATTAGGTTTTTTGCAGGGAACCAAAAGGTGAAGCAAGCATGTGACTGAAATCTCAAAAAAATTTCAAGTAATTTTAAGAGTAATGCTTCAAGGTATATTCCGTCCCCGATACTATTCGATCATGTTTTCAGAAACCATAGCCACTTTAAGATTTTCAAGATTACAGTATACTGGCAACTTGGGAGCACAAAGCTTTCTCTTGTCTGCGGGGCCCCAATGAGGTACTCTCGATAGGTTACAGATTTAGGAAGGGGACAATTTCATTACTTCATACGCTGCTGTTCGAGTTGTCTGAAACTTGTTACTTGCTCATGTACCATTGAAGGCTTTCCCGGTTATAAACTCTTATCTTGCTTTAGGGGTAGAGTTTTTTTATATCTAAGGGAATTGGTTGGTTTAATAGGGGTTCAGTATTTATTTAAGGTATTTGGTGACAACGGATTATTATAACCCTTATGATTCCTCTGTTCAGCGCCTCGAATGTTACTACAATCCTCCGATTCGGGATTATTAATATTATCCGGTATTTACAAATAAAAATGGTGTTAGTCATATATTAATGCTGTTTGATCGTTATATTTGTGTACATATGTATCAATGTATCAATATACATTTTACAAATTGAGTCCAGTCTTAGTACGGAGCCAATCGACGTAATGTGAAACCTTGGTGTAAACACCTGGATATGGTGCAACAGTGCAAGGCTTAACGCTCCATGAAACAATGCCATGTTGGTAACCGTTGATTAGGAGTGGGCCGCCAGAATCACCGCTGCATTGCCCCTTACCGCCTTCAGGAACTCCAGCGCAAATGTTGGAAGCATGGATTTTATTGTAATGCAACGAAGAGCATTCGGGATTATCAAAAGTGACCAAGTCAACTTGTTGCAAATGTGTCTGGATGGATCCGCCGGTCTAGAAAAATGAACAATAGGGTCATATTTTGTTTGGGGGATAGTATCCAAAAAGTATATAACAAAACTCAGAGGAACTAAACTATATAGGAAATCTTATAATCAGGTGTTACCTTGTCCAAACCCCACCCAATAAGGGTGGCGAAAGTTCGTCCAGAAACTTCAGTATACGATGGAGGCAATTTGACAGCGTTTACTTCTGATCCAATTGGCAACGGGCTAGCCAGACGAACAAGTGCAATATCATTGATGTATGAGTTGGATGGGTTGTATCCCTCATGGACAATGATTTCGGCAACCGATGCTACATTTGGTCCTTTAGAGGCGATTGTGGTAACGCCATATTGGATGCTGATTGAAGAAGGTTTAGCGGAGCTTACACAGTGGGCGGCAGTAAGGATCCAATATTCACTCAAAATGGATGAACCACAACTATGAGAGCCCGTTGCAGAGCGCAATGAAACCTGTTTTAAAAAGAGAAAGTGTGTGATGTCTTCACATACGGTTCCTTATTAGCGATTTTAGGTGCTTACAATAAACGGATATTCAGACTGGTCAGCATCGTGGCCTCCGACAACCCTTTCTTGAGGGTAGCAGAGGGCCGAAGCGATTAAAGCGCAAAGTAAAGTTAGCCGAAACATGCTCTTGTTGAAAGACCCACAAGAAATCACTGATTCTGCTTTGGGAAAAATTCTCTTTTATAGTGTTCAGTATAGGCAAGATAAGACCATGATATATTTCCAAGTTAATCCTACGAATTTAGTCTTTGAAGGGTTCCTTATTCGATTAGACTTAATTAAGATTGACGTCTAGTGAAATGATAATGTACAACACAAATCGATCATTTACACATAGTACGTCAGAAAGAATTGCGATGTTGTTGCAATCAAATTTATAGCAGATTTGGTTTTGATAATTTCTTGGTATGTTTGGGTTTTTATCTCGTACTTGGAGTAAGGTCATTGAATTGGACACTGGAGTTCAGCCTCTTGTCAAAGAATATATGAACTGGGGAATTCCAGCATATGATTGGGAAGGAGCATGACATAAAGGAGGCGCGGGTAAGTTGTACAGATTTTTTGTAGTGAAGAATATTGTAAAGAATGTCTTTGGTCAAAACTTTTTTTTTTAAGGTCGAAATTCAGCGATATTGGAGGTATGAATGACCATGTGAGATTCATACGAAGTTAGCTGGATTTGCAGGATTCTTTCTTTCTCTCTAATTAGTTAAGCACATTTTTCTTCCCAAAATTTTATCGCTGGCGGTGCTGAATTAGCGTGAAATTCATTGGTGTGGGTTTCTTTCTTTGATTATGGGTGTGGATATAGTGCTTCTCCTGTTTAGTTTAGTTTATTTTCTCCAGAAGCAGACGTAAATTTCAAATCATTCCTCATAAATTTCGCCGTTATATAGGGTATGCAATCGTTCATCCTTTTGTAAGAGCCCAAAAATTCTTCGGATGATTCTTCTCTCAAGCGCGACTAAGAGTTCGCAATCTTTCTAGCTAAGAACCCAAGTCTTCGAGTAATACACCAGGACTGGCAAGATTATTGATTTATTCAGTAAGAGCCTTGACCCTGTGGCGAGACAGTTTTTGTAAGCTGGTATAAGCTCTGTTAGCTGCCAACAACTGTCCCCGGATTTCCTCATCGTAACTGTTATCGGTTGTGATTTTCGACCCTACATAGGAGTAATTATCAACGGTCTCAATCCTATATTTATTTTTTTTATTTGACAAGTGCCATATGATGTCGTTGCTTCTTTGGTTGGTTGGTTTTTGGTTTTTGATGCTGATGTTGCCATCACACATTTCACCTTGCCGCCATTGATGTACATCTCAAGGTCCTAACGTCTGTTGATATCGTCAGCATAGACGAGTAGCTGGGCGGATTTAAAGAGGATGGTGCCTCACTTTTATAGGGCACGGTGAGGCATCTCCCTGTCTTAGACCGTTGTTTCTGTCAAATGGTCTCGAGAGTGATATTGCCTCGCACATTGGTCTGGGCTGACCCAGTTAGTCTTATCAATTTCGTTGGGAAATCGAATTCTCTCATGGCCGTGTATAGTTTGCCCCTTTTTCAGGCGCTTGTCACTTTTGCCGGAGTGAACCGTTGGTGTTCTGGGTGAATGGGGCTATCCCACCTAACAAGATAGCGGAGAATATCCTGTAGGTGGTACTCAGCATTGTGATACCTCTATATTTGCGGCACTGCGTGATATCACCATTTCTATGTATGAGAGAGATAATACCTCGTTGCCAGTCGTCAGGCATTGATTGGCTGTTCTATACCTTAAGTATAGGTAAGTTTATGAACCTCTTGGTGTAATTGGGCGCCTCCCTTCATATTTAACCAGCTTGGCTGTAATTCGATCAGCTCCTCACGACTTATGATTCCTAAGCCGATGGTGGTTATGTCAGCGTTTGTCTGTCGTTTTCAGTTGGCGGGACCTCCAACTCAGAGATATTTTCGTTGTTGAACAGTTCATCAAAATAATCAACACATCGCTTCAATATGCCCATTATCTCAGAAATCAGATTCCCCTCTTTGTCTCGGCAGGATGATCATCGAGGTGTATGAGGCTTCATCCCACTGACTTATTGGTAAAACTTCCGTGGCTAGTGCGTTTCCTCCCTGTACTTTTCGAGTTCACAGACCTATTGGTTCTCCCAAACTTCCTTTTCGGTTTGTGAAGTTGTTTCTCTGCTTGACGAAGTTCACGATATGTCTCTCCACGGGCCTGAGTTCTTTGAGGGTGCAGCATTGCCATGTATGCGGCATTCATTCGTTCGTAGCTCCGTAGCTTCGGTTTTCTATGTAGGGTTGTCAGCCCTGCCAAACCCCAACCTGTAGGACCAGTTAGAACAATTTGCGCCATTTTTAGGCGTGAGAGACTCGCTTTCATCCTTCTCCGTCTGCAATTTTGCTTAAGAAAGAACTTCTAGGAATCTCCACGTGGAGGTTGAGATAAACGTTCCCAGGTCTTATGCTTCATCGTGGATACCAATCCATGTTTCGCCCTAGGACAATACCTTTCTTGCCGCTCAAGGTTTGGGACAGCACATTATTATCTGGTGGCTGGCAACGAGGCATTATCTATCCATATATTGAAAAGGAGATATCACTCAGTGCTGTAATTATAAAGTATCGCGCAAAGTAAAACTGTACTCTGCCATGAGAAAATTCGCTGATCATGGCTCATGGATTTCTTTCAAGACCTTTCACCATCAGCAAGGGTCTAAGAAGAGGGGATGCCCCTATCATGGCTCCATTTTAACCGGGCTCTGGGAAAAATGGTTCATGATGCTGACGTAAATGCAAGAGATACCATCATCTCTAAGTTAACCCATGTTGACGATATCGGCTTTATGGAATTCGAGTATTTAGTATATTGT
Organism: Hermetia illucens; assembly: GCF_905115235.1. Lineage (NCBI taxonomy): Eukaryota > Metazoa > Arthropoda > Insecta > Diptera > Stratiomyidae > Hermetia > Hermetia illucens. The sequence continues at coordinate 127,830,677 of NC_051850.1, read as the reverse complement.
ACTTTCATCCACACCGAGTAGGCGGCGATTAGTGCAAGATCTTGGCCTGCATATCAATGTAGGTAAGGCAGGTAAGTACATGGTGGCAAAGTTAGTCTGCTTTAGATGGAGCGATGACGAAATTCATTACTATGATATATTGACTTCATTACTATGGCAGGACTAGGCCAGATACCATCGTGGACACTTTCTACACATTTTCTGCACTCCTGCGTTTCGGGTTACTCATATAACTGGCCTTATGTGGCCTAAGCAAAGAAAGTGGAAGGGATCAAGATTTGCCGTGGGGACCGTGTTGATGGTTTCAAGCATTTGTCAGACTGTTTCCGAAGGAGTGTTGATTTGCATTTGCAACACTTTCTTTGTAAAATTGATAATGGTTATTCTCTTGTTCGTGTTCAAATAATGGGTCATTACTTTCTAAAGTGGTAAACATAATCTTTTCCACAGATAGCAAGGTTTTGATTCTTTTGTCTTTGGTTATGTGGGCTGTTTCATTCCATACTCAGGTGGTAGTAAATCTACGTTTCTGCAGCAGTGGTTTTCCTGGTCTAAAATCAATTGCCTATTGAAATAGTCAAATAAGTAGAAACTGCGTTCATGGGGGATGACTTGATACGGAAAATTACAACTGCTATTCAAAGAAAATAATGTTGGAAATAATTCACAAATTCGTTAGAACCGTCTGTAGCTGTTGTTGAGTGTTTTTTGAAGCGATAGATGTGGACTGTCGGTCCGTGTTTATACGTCGTACTTTTTCGGGAATTTTTAAATTTGTTCTCCTAAAAAGGACTTTAACATGACGCGGCGCTAGAATTTTACGGTAAATTTTAACTTCCTTTACCCAACTGACCAAAGAAGCCGGATTATTGCCCAATCTTCCTCCTCGGTACAAACCATTACCGGAGTGGAAATGTTTATGATGTTACTGACAGAAAGGGATCAATGGAAGCACCCATGATTATAGTAGCAATAATTGTAATCATGTGCGTGCGAAGAAGGCAGTATGGGGTGGGATGTAGTCATCTAGTATCTACTAAGAAATGCCAAGACTATTCCTACTTAAGTGGAAATAGCTGGGAAGAAGGCGGGAATAAGACACTGACTTAAATTAAACCGTTGATAGTGGTATTGGTCATTGCAATGAGAAGGAGGAGCAAAATAGAGATAACAGCACGCTGTGTAGTCCCAAACAATAACATGGTAGCTTTAGTGAACCTACAACATCCGCTAAAATTCCACCACTTGTAGGTGATGTGGTAAGCCTCGACTTGATGACGAACCGGACCAATTGGGAAGCAACTTACTTATGCGAATTATATGTATTAATGTCGCGTTTGCGATTGTATATAAATGGAGAGATTACCACCTGTTGCCACTTTCGGTTACACTGCTTCTAAGCCAGAGATGAAGCAATGCCTAATGAGTTGCCTCTACCCTGGACGAAACCGTCAGTCACTTTTTAGCCTGTACTAATTCACTACTACATTAAGAGTATCTAAAACATACGAAGATGGGGATTCAACACTCCAAGTAGTAAGGAGTCATAGACTTTGAATCGCGATTTTGAGCAATCAAGTCGCCACTGAGCCATGGATTTTACAGGCGTTACCAGATTCATATTCATGGAGAAATTTATAGAAGACTGCTTTCCACTTCAGTGGAAAGCCTGTACTCAATGAAAGGTGCGGCCAGCCAGAAAGGAGAGTAGAGAACTTCTATTATGAGCGGAACTGGAAACATGACTGCGACTGGTCTCTCGGTGGTACTGTTCCCTAATTCTTCCACACTACGCACAGAGAGGCCTCTATCGGGAAAAGCGGAATAACACAAAGCTTGTGATGTGAACGTAACGGGTCTAACATCACTATGGGAAGGTTCAGGAAGGAATGAGTGTTGCTGCACCATGAGGTGGGCAATATCTAGAGAAATCGGACGTAAGTAAGTGGAAGGTGGGGTTTCCTTTCTTTCTACGGGCAGCAAGGCTGGCCAAGTTCCAGGAGTACCCTTGTATATTTCTAGTACAAGAACCATAGAATCGATTTAATAAAATCTGCGGTATTGAATCAGTGAAAGAGGCTGGGGTCTTCTTCGATGAGAGATCCTCAAAGCCGAGAGCCTGAGTTCTGATGTGATGATGATTAAATCCAAATGAAACCCCAATGGTATTATTTATACAAATCGAAACCGGAATCTCCGGTATGAAAGGTTTTGTGTATTTCCTATGTAAGAATATTTGAATGAACATTTGCCTCATTTATACCTATTTAAATGCCAGTTTCCAAGAACTTTTCAGGCAAAGTACCACTTCGCCGAGAATAGCAGTAACAAAATCAGGGCAAGGTGAGTTGAGAGCAAAAACTTTAGCAACACACATTATATTTGTTCAGGAAGAGCAACAGCATGAGGGACTCTAGGAGCAAAAAGAAGACCTATTCAGGAGAAACTCGTCAACCCTGACAAAAGGGGTAATTCAGACGGTACTGATGGAGAACTGTTATGCAGGAATTATCCTTCATACCGAGCTTGGAGCAAAAAGGGTTGAGTTTTCGAAGCTTATCAAGGACAAGCATAACGTACACGAAGCCAAAAAAAATTGGTCAGAACTGTTAGGGGTAGCTGGAGAAAGGACGAAATTCCAAAGGCAAGCGGAAACCTGCTGCTCCAACAGTATTGCAGGTGACCCAAGTGACACCTAAACGTACTTTCATCAACCTGTCACGAAAAAAAAACAAGTTGGGGAAACTGGGAGCTTAACCCTTAAGCTATGAAAGGTTTTTGTTTTGGTTATATTAACATATTTGGATGGGCATTTGTCCTATTTATACCTAGCTCTTAATGTTTAAGCCTTATGAGTTGGGGCTTAATAATATGTCTTCGCTACTTATCGTAACGGGCGTAACGTAACTTATCGTAACGAAACGTCAATAACGCCCCGGATAAGGATTTTGGTTGGACCTTTGGTTATCGAAAATGACCATGATTGGTTTCTGGAACGTGTACACCCTGGTCGACAACGGTAGCGAGGGTCCTCAAAATGCTCGCTTTCTCCAACTTGAGCGGAAATTCGAGCGATATAAACTGGATATTCTGGGTCTAAGCGAAGTAAGATGGTGGGACCCTGTAGAGTACTCCTCGCACTGTTGCCGCACTAATGTTAATGCGACTTTGTACTTTTTACTGGAAAGCCAAGTGATGGCAGACGCGAATCCGATGTCGGGTTGCTTCTGACGGCTACCGCAAGGCGCGTTCTCTTGGCCTGGAGTTCTAACTGCAAAATTTCAGTCCAGCTGAAGGAGTATCACAGCTGTACAATGAGACTTCGAATGTGGTGGAGGAGGATGTTTTCTGCGATCAATTAAATGTAGTTCAGGGGAGGCTTCCTAAAAATGATATTATGATCTTGATTGAGGATATATGATTATATAGGATATATCATATATATATATGATTGGGAAGCACGGTACTTTCAACCGTAGTGGTAGTAGCGAGAGGTTCGTAGATTTCTGCAGCTTGCATGGTCTCGTCATTTGTGGCACATTGTTCGAACACAATACGGTCAGTTGGGTTTCAACTGACTGACGCCGGACGAGCAATCAGATCGACCACTTTATGATCAGCTGCAGATTTAGGATGCTGTCTTCTGGATGTGCATAAGAAGAGAGGCGCTGCCATCGGCCCCGAAAAGGATCACCATCTGATGGTAGCTGACGTTCGCTTACGTGTTGTGTCCGCCACTTCTCGCAGGGTTGGGTAACTGCGACCCTTTAAGTTAAACATCGACGGCTTATACGACCCAACTGTCGCTCGGCAGTAGGAGAGCTTTCTTGATGATCGAGTGTAAATTTATTGAGTAACGTGCCTGGAAGTATCGATAAGCATAGGGTCGCTATCAAAAATGGTTTTATCTCAGGTTCTGAACAGGTTGTCGAAGGGGCGTCATAAGAACTGGCTGATTTCGGATTCGTGGGAGCGGATCGATGAACGGAAGTTGTTGTAGGCTCTACTGAAGTTGTTGTAGGCTCTACTGATCGCTACGAGTAACGGTGGGAATGACATGTTCGAACCGAGCGAAACCCTGAGTCGGGGTAGTGTACGCCTTAACGAGAGAGAATTTGCTACTGCGTTGGTCAGGGAAGCAGAAGATGATGCAAATCGCAATAATTTCAGAACTATATACCGCCTCACGAAAGAACTTGCGTGTGGTAGCAAATTTTTTGAAGGTCTTGAAAAGGACGTCAACGGTCATCTTCCACGAAGATGAACAACTGAACAGGGGAAAGAACACTTCACCATAGTTTTTAATGGTGTTACATCCGGTGAGGATGAGGACCGAAACTTACGGATACGGGCTGTTCCTCCAAGCAGAAGAGAAATAATGTTGACTATTAATGCACTCAAATGGAGTAAAGCCGCTGGGCTCAACGGTCTCCTCGCAGAGTTATTTGCTACTATACCTCTGCTACTTCTAATCATACGGAAATTTTGAATATCCGAGACCTTTCCTAGGGAGTGGAAGAAGAGAATGATCGTTAAGATTCCAAAAAAGGGCACCCGTTTTTAGTGCGGCAATGGAGGAGTATCTGCGTGCTCGCTGCCGTCGCAAAGATAATAACTAAAATAATGCTGCAGTGCCTGCAGTGCACTTCATTCAAGACCGTAAGTGTACACTACAGGATTACAGTACAACAGCCTTGTGCTCAGCGCGATCAACATGATCCGCATCCTACAGATAAATATGTATCGGTAGTTGTACTACTCACAAGTTGCTACCACAGTTCGCTGTGGAGGCCAAAGGTGATCTAGTGTTCATCAGTGACCCCAATGTTCTGGCGTTACCTTCTCGGCGGAATCATTGGTGCCGATGATGGACGGGTGGTGAGCTCTGAAAGACTTCTCGACAAGCAACCATCAATGCATTGCCTTCGAAGTGGTTGACACAAACTCTTGGTATGCGCTACCTCGGCGCTCTTTTTGTGTGTGGAACGACGTGAAGGTGAACATTGGGAAGCTTGTCGAAACTCATGGATCAGGTAGGGCCGCGCTGGAGAGCACTTCTGGGGTGGTGGCGTTGCAGCTAATACTGTCGTAAATTCAATAGTGAACCTGTTAACGACGGCCTGCGGAGCTTGCATGCCCAGGAGGGCATCGAGACGTGGCAAACCTTCTATATATAGGTGGACGACGGAAATTGAAGGGTTCCGGAAGAAGTGTCACAAACTTCGCCGCTTGATACAATGTTTAAAGGACCGTGAGCAGGCATGTATCCTAATGGCAGAGTACAGATCAACAAGGTGAATGGGGACCCATGCGGACACGGTTACAAACTCTTAACCCGAAAAATCGGGGCTCTGCGGAGACCCTGTCCACTTAAGAATGAGTAGTTGGAACGAACACTATTTCCTGCACATCCCGTATAGGATGATGACGGCAGCGCGCAGAGCGCTGAGGACTGCTCACTTTTCTCTACAAAAGTGTTGGAAGAAGCAGTCCCTTCTATGAGAAACAAGAAAGTGCTAGGACCCCATGGCATCCCAGAGGTATATAAATTGGTGCTCTAACATCATCCACACGTAGTACTCGGCGCATTTAATGCTTGCCTGAAAGAGGACATTTTCCCTTCTTGTTGGTAGGTGGCAAGGCTTGCGCTGATCAGCAAAGAGAATGGGGACCCTGAGTTGCCGTCTTCATACCGACCGCTCGGTATGCTTGACACTGACAAGTTCATCAGAGGTATACTTTGCTCAAGCGATGAGTGCCACCGGAGACTTATTCCACGAGAGTTCGGCTTTAGAGCAGGGCAGTACGCAGCTGATGTTGGACGCACTGTAGAACAGGCGCAAAGTGGACGGGTAAGCTGAATGGGGGGGCTGGGGATGGGTAAGGATGAATGACTGTCATGGGTGCAACATTGCACTGGGATGAACCAAAGTAGACATCGTGACTAAAAAGAGAATTCCGACCTTGGGTCCCGTATCGATCGACGTGTCCATAATCGAGTGAAAACCAACGGTAAAGTATCTTGGACTGACTTTTGGCTCAAAGATGAGCTTTTTCAAGCGAATCAAAGCAACAGCGACAAGACTGCAGCTGGAGTTTCGGCCTTAAGCCAGCTAATGGCAAATATTGCCCTACGTGTAGCAGGCGATCTCTCCTGATGAGTTCAACACAGTCTATCCTGCTCTACGGCGCAGAGGTGTTGGGTGACGCTATTGGCAAGGTGATACGTCGTAAGCAGCTCGCGCAATATAGAAATGGGGAGCTTTGTGGGTGTGTCTTTCAACTTAGGTATGTGGCTGAATCGGAAGCATGGTGAGACTGACCCTTTATCTTCCTTCAGTCTTATCTGTACAAGATTGGGAAGTCGTGTTTTGCAATGGAGTTGTGGACGACAGCCATCACACATTTCTTCCGTGGCATGGGATTGGTTAGCAGCTCTCTTTCAACACAGGGGGTCTCTTTCGAAACAACATTGTGGAGGAGATTCTGAGGAGCGTTGACAGGTGGAGTCATGTTCCGAATTACCTTTGGGGTCTTCTCGTTCAAAGAAGATAGAGTTCGACCGGTAGAGGGGCCGGATCTTAGGAGGTTCCTTCTTATTGTCCCTTCCACTGAAAGGACTTCTCTGATATGAAGGCACCACAAGGCGGGAGAGCTCGGGGGCTAACCCGAAGTAATGTGACAAACGGTTCTAGGCTGTATCTCTGACGATGGAGAGGTGTTTATTTGGTAGTCTGCTAGCTCTGTGCGTAAATGTATCATACCTTATCCATTCAAAAAGACAAAATATGACGAAAGTAATAATTGTCACGAAATTCAGCGGTAAATTAGGATATTAATACAGAGGAGGTTAATTCTAAGGAAGAAGTAGCAGTGAAAGTGTCCCAATTCAAGAACAGACGTAGATTCAGACGGGAATTGAAATAGAGGTTGACAGCAACTGCAGGATGTATATAGGAGTCAACAGAAATTGCTTCGAATTCTTTCTTTCTTTTTTACGGTGAATTCCCATATATGTCAATTTCGAATTGAATTTAAAATTTACGAGAATGCCTACAATATTTCTGACTTTAACAGACAAATCCATGTTATATATCAATAGTATTTCACTGGCATATGAAAAAAACAAATTAACTGTGAATGTTGACACAACTTTTTAAACCCTCTTAATCAAAAGCATTAACTGAAGTGACACCGGCTATAAAGTCTCAGTTGCAGACTGAAGGAATTTGGCGCAAGTGCTAATCAAACCATTCAGTTATTAATTGATTTATTAAAGAAACCTGATAACGTTATCTGCGTTTTTAACTAGAATACTAAGTTTACTTCTGAATTAATAAATATGAGTTGCTTGTGGATTTGTCTCCTTATTCGAAAATGCAACTTCTGTGGAAATGATCCATTAGATAAACACATCAACTAGTGGTTTTGTAGTAACCTTTATTGAGTTAGTATAGTTTTGATGTTTCTATAAAGTTTATAGATTTGATTACCTAATCCTCACCACAGTTTAAAATTCGTTATGCAATTTAATGGTGCAGTTGATGATTATCTGGCTTAGAATGGAGTTATTCTGATATTTAAAGGGTTCGATTTTTCCAACTTTATCAGTGGAAAATTAGAGTTCAAGGGAAAACTAACTGTTTAGAAAAAAAATATTCCAACATGTTGCGATATATTTGTATTGTCAGTTTTGTTATTTTCGTAAATTTCGGGGTTTCGATTTCACGAAAGTTGGAAGTCGTGAACGGTGTGCCTGCGCAATTAGGGGAGTTTCCGTTCATGGTAACCTAATTTATTACAATATCCTTCGAAATATATTATATTATAAATATTATTTGATTAAGAGTAGGCTTAACTTATTAAGCTATTTTTTTTTATCATTGGAAGAAAATTTGTCACAAATTTTGGAGTAGAAACGTTTCCCGAAATTCTTTCCAATCGGACTGAGGGGCGGCCAACCCTAGGATGTGCTACAGGCAAGATCCAAAGTCCCGCATTACGACCGTACAGAAGCAAATACCTCAGCAGGGTAGCAGAGATTCCTAACTACAGAGATAAAACTGTGAAATTGAAAATATCATAGCTTGAAAATAGATCCAGATTGCCAGTAGGCGGGATTGTTTGGACTATAAAACACGCCGAAAGCATGGTTGTTGGGATCTTGACGCGTAATTTGGTTCTTACATCGAGTATCTTTAGTGATTTATGTAAGCCGCGTGAAATCACTACTAGGGCTGCTTGGAACTTCTGCAGCCTCCATATCCGCCTAATTTCGATCGGCAATATATGAAGATGGTAGCAATTCCTGGGCTACCAACCAACAAATTTCGAAATTCTATCGCTACCGATAGGTTTCTGGAATGCTCGACAACATTGATCGGCATCGTATGTACATTTAGTTGGTCAATCCAACTATATACGGCAGTCACCAAACAATTTAAGAGTTGTACATCTGCTCCAGAGAGAAGAAAACGTCTACCATCCAATTTCAAAATGGGTCATCTCCGCGATTTGGTAACCGTCTAGTAGTTTAAACAATCCACTCGAGAATATTGATGAGCACTGAGCGAAGGTCTGGCAGACATCATGCACCACATCGTTGCAGTAAATGCAGTCGGGCGACCGTGATTGAATTGAAAATACCCAATTCTGCTGAGCAGCCGCGTTAGGTAATAGTCAACCTCACCGTGCTTTCAACTGAACCACGGCCATACGTTCATGGTGATCTCTCATCAACCTCTCGATCCCTCCCAAGGTTGCTACGATGCGTAGAGAGTAAGGGCACTCACGTCACAAGCGATGGCTTCCTTTATACCCTCACTTTTTCTGAGATATAAATTTAAAACTCCGCTAAGCAGTGTGGACAGCGATTGGAATAACTCCTGCTGCCGTTGTTACTGCTTGTTTGTCTTTGTACATGCACCAGGTGCTTATAGTACTTCTCCTTACTGAGCGGCCGGCTTCGACGAGACAAACTTTTCATCAATCTGAATAGGGAGGGCAGTGGGAACCCTCTCTTTGGTCAGAAGAACGACTTCGGTTCCATGTTCCATGTCCAGCCACCCATCTGTTTAGTCACCGCATCACCGTTCACAGTGTGCGCTGAGCTTGCTTAATCGTGGGTGCAGTAACTAGTCATGGAACATAATCCGCGTATCCAACGAAATGTGATTCATAAGGCATCTCCAGTAGTTGAAAGCGTACTAGGCGTTCCAAACGTTCGTGCCAAGAATATATCCCTAAGCAGCCACTTATGTGACCTTCATTCTGCGCTGCCCTTCCCGGGTTTTCTAGAGCACTCCACGGTCCTTTAAATAGCCCCTCAATAAACGCAATAGGAAGCTTGGAGTATGCAAACGATTTTCCCCTCCTTCAAGCACGTGGTACCACCTCACGTAATTGAAGGATCACAAGAAACACCACTTGCCGACAGTGGCAACTATGTGCCTCAGCCAGTTTCACGCTATGGACCACCTTCTCACTGCCTTCTGACTGTTGATTTCGAGGCGGAGTTCCTTTTCCCTTTTCTTATATTCTATGTTCTTCTGTCTGCTTTTAAGTCTTGTCGCTGGTTTACTTCCCTTTAAAGAGCTTCGACGGCAGGTCTTTACCAGACGGCAGAATATTAGGAGGAGCCATTTATCACTTCGAAAGAAATGTGCTGATGATAACGGGGTATGAAATCTTCCAGTGCCTTCCATCGAAGGACACCGTAGTAAAAGTTAGGTCAGGGGTAGTACCCTCGAAACTAGGGCGTCGGAATGTCAGAGTGCTACCGTCATTTAGGGCAATAAGTCCTGCCTTGGCGGCGTCTCTAAAATCTTGGTGCCTCGAGAATCTAATTAAGGTATGACCATTCGGAACTCTGGCATTTAAGTCTTTTCTGAAAAGCATCTAATCTGCTTTACTTTCTTGTACCATCTGCCCCATTTAATTGTGAGCAGTTGGACTCCAATGCACGTTTGCTTGCAGGATGTGCGTCATGGTGCTTCACTTTTCGCTTTCTATAATTCTTCTTTGAAGACTTGGAACCACCTAGAACCGGGAACATGATCCACATATTCTTTCCGCAGACCGACATCCTTGCAAAGGACATAGCACCTTGCCGACTCACAAGTCTTCGTTTCATGTCGGGATTCGCTGCACTTGTAACACAGAGGGCTGCTGTCCTGCCCCTCCCAAGGTTATGCTAAATGTCCCTGTGCCCAAAACTTGAAACAGCGGGTTAGAACTGGCCTTCGCCTTATTCTGCAAATGATCTACCCGATCTTTGTTTTCCCGCAATAGAGAAGTTGGCTCGCTGTCTTTTCCTCCATAGTTGACAGATGTAACTCCGTTCTTAAGGTAGCTTAAATCTGCGTAATTCCTTTTAATCGCTTCCTCCACCTCTTCCGTATTAGTGAGACAATCTCGGCTGGAAACCACCAATCGCTCTGTTCTGTCTCGGGTAGCGTACTCTTCTTATCGGTCTTCACTCAAGTTCGACAAGTATATCGTCGGTTCGAGTCACCCTCACCACTGTACATGATTTCTGCAATTCGCACATGATGGAAATGATAGTTATCAATGACTTCTCCAACATGTTTATGTTTCCTTGCCGGTGAATTTCACAGATGCACTAGCTGGAGGTTCTATTCATCTAGCCTTTTGTATACACTCCTCTTATTTGCCGCAAGGTGTTGGTTATTTAATCAATAGCTTCAGTTCTTCAGCTTCTCGCGATTACTGGCTTCTTGTTAGGCCCTGCACGTGGTACAGATTTAGTTCTTTGATTAGTCCGGTTACACCGAGGTCAACTGTGATGACCGAGCGTCTTATGTCTTGACTTTATGCTGAATGAAACTGCCAGTCAATATTTTCGTAGGAAATGGGTTCTCTGTCCAAAAAGAGGCGACTGTGGGCTAATAACTTCGACGATAGTTTTTCCTCATTCACTCCTCCTTTCCTCATCATTAAGGGGATGTGAATCAGGGCTCCTTCAATATATAAGAGTAAGCAAGGGGACTGATAGCTAGAACTGAGCCGATATTGGGGGACGATTCGTTGTATTGAATAATATAGGATGTGTTCGTTGCAAGTTGGATACCCACGTCTGAAATAAACCCAAGTGCACGACATCTTGACATTTTACAGTTATGTTTAACCTGAAGGTTTATTTTACGGACGTGTTGGACAGTGTGTGTGACAATCACGAGTGTTTAAGATATACGCGACGTTGAGGAAAGTATTATGAAATGTTCAGTTTCATGTTGGAATGCGAGAATAATTAAAGGCTTCAAAATGTTGAAGCCGAAAGCAAAAAGCATCGCAAGTGCTAGAGGTTTATCTTGGCTTCTGTAAGAAAATTGATCAACTCGTTGAGCTGTTGTTGGTTTTCGTTTTTTGAGAGCATTGGGAGGGAGGAAAAGACGTTGGCGTATTTACGACAGCGAAAGATTAAACGCTTACTGGATTCAGTAACCCACCCCTCAAAGAGATCTGACTCTATTATTTTCATAAGTAATAAGAAATGATTACTATATACATGACCACACCTAAGACAGTTTAAGATTTTCTCCTCTGATCCTAAGGGGTGATAAGAAAGTTCAACAACTAGCTATGGTTGGGTGGGAAATAAGCTGGCAAATAATCTACCCTTTATCCACAAGTTTTCCTGGAAGTCACTATTCTACTTCTCCATCATAGTATTCTTGACGAAGGCTAGCAAGTCCGTAGCAGTAGATGGTATACTGACTAGTCGGTGCGCCATTTCGTTAAGGGTGTTAGCACAGTGCGCAGAACACCATAGTAGACTTACTTCCTCAAAGTTCGCACTCTATAAGGTTGGTTAATTCTTTGAACTTGAAAGCGCACTGGGGTTTTGGGGGCAAGTAAGACACAAACAAAGGGCAAATCGGTGCAGTAATTTTGGAGTTACGAGGGGCACCGGGTTTGAATGCGTGAGTTGTGGGAAAAACGCTTTGAAGTTTTGAATACTAAAAAATTGGGAATAAAAAGTTCATAAGCGAGTTTTATTGGCCTGGCTCATACTGCATCATCCATGCTAGTGTCATAAAGGATGTTGTTATCATGTATGATGTCTAAAGCACTTTTGCTCCTGTCTACGACGAATTCTGCCTTCTTTAGTCTGTTTTTCAGCTCACGTCTATGCTGCATGAAGATTAGTAAAGCAAAGAAACTTCACTGAAGACACAGACTGCTACATAAGCTGCAACTCAACGATGACAGAGGTTTCACTCAATTCGAACCACCAGTCCGTACTGAGCCATATATGAGACGTGGTTGCTTAAACCGCTGCATCTTCCTTAGGTTCTCCCCGATTAACTTCAAATTTTCACGCAATATTCTTGAAAGAAATCGTATAAAAATATAAACAAGTTTAGAAACGTTGCAGTGCATTCCTTCCGATATGCGCGCCGATTCCTCCTACTCTGAATTTTTTTCACTGAAAAGACGAAAGAATAGAGGAAAATCAAGACAAAGGGAAACACGTTGTTTTTCAGCAACTACTTGAAATTGATAGGGAATAATCCGGTAGAGCCGGTGATTGTTGTCGTTATTCGACTTGATATCAATGTGAATTTTATTTCTAAGAGTATTTTTTTGTCGAACGAGCTAAGAAATTTAGAATGGAAATCTAGAAGTTTACATTCAACCCATAATTTAAAAATGCCCGTTTTTACTTTAGCTGAGAGTATTTTTCAAGTTTTGAATTTAGTTTTAATATCACTTACAACCGATATTCCTATTTATATATTTATTCTAAATGGACTATATTCTCTTCCTTCTCGAAGGCTTCTTTGAGGACAGTCCAAAGAGGTCATTTTTGCGGATGTACGTTCCTTAATGAAGGATGGTTACTAACTGCTGCTCATTGTTCAACTGTGACTGATCCCGACGAAATAGTAGAAGTGCAATTTGGAGTAGTGCAAATTACTCCACCGAGTGGAAATATCATTAAAATAAGACGATTTGTTGTTCACGAGGATTTTGATCCTAACCCCCCATATGTGAATGACATCGCCTTGGTTCAATTGATGGCTACAGTTTTCTTCGGACCTTTAGTGCGGTCTGTTAGACTTCCACGCTCGAATGAAGAGGTCTCATTTGGTGCATCTGCTACCCTTATTGGATGGGGTTTTACAGAGGTATGTAGTCCACAATTATCTGATAACTTCGATATTCTTCTTGTGCTTTGAAAAAACTTTCATTTTCACAAATGGATATTCAAAGTGCATTTTTATAAGTGAGAAATGGAATAGATACACCATGCATGAATTAAATTTTCAGGACGATGGATTTATACAGAAAAAGCTGAAGAAAGCAACCGTGACTATTTTCTCCGACAATGAGTGTTTCAATTCACGCAATATTGATGTGAAACAAGGACAGGTTTGCGCCGGCTCTCGCACAGGTGGCACAGGGCAATGCAGTGGTGATTCCGGTGGCCCTTTGTTGTTTGGCAATGTTCAAGTTGGCGTTGTTTCGTGGAGTCCCAAGCCTTGCGGAAGAGAACCCCATATGGGTATTCTCACGAAAGTTTCACCATATGTTGACTGGATCCAATCGAAAATTGGACCTGTAAATTGAAGTAATTTGAATACAAAATCATTTATAAAATTAAGTTGTTTTAGAAGTGTTTTGCAAATAAATTTACTTCCAAATTTGGTTTACTTAAAATAATTTTTTTTTTCATACTAAGAAAGTCATTATATACCAATACTTCTTTCGCTTATGGGGTTCGTGAGACCTAACTTTCACGGTTTCCCCAATATTTTTGGGACCAAACGTACCATGGTATTCAGGCAGGTAAAGTTTTTACATGATGTCGCCATTTAGTAAATCGGTACCAGTTTAAATTGGTTGAAAAAATCACTAATAAATTTGACTGTGTTCTAATTGTACTGTAGTCGTCGTCGAGGGACTATAGCCCATTTCGAACCTTTCCCTTCAGGATGTTCTTTCTTCAACCATCTTGGTCCATCGATCGAGTCCTCTAATTTTGAAATCCTAACAGTGATGCGTTGTATTCGTCAAGAGATTCTACTCAGCGCTTTCGGGATTTGCTTTCCGATCTTCGTTCTTTAAGTATCCGAATGTTGTCCATACGCGGAACGTGGCCAGCTCATTATAATCTCCGAAGTTTTATTAATTTGTAAACTTCAGGGTTGTCAAATATTTGGTAAAACTCATTGTTGTATCTGATTCGCCTTTGGTCGTCCTCTCATTTAGCTCCTGTTATTCTTCTCAGGATCCTACTCTCGAGGGCATCGATCAGTTTTCCGGAAGTTTGTATTAGAGTTTATCCTTTACATGTGTAGCATAGCACAGGTCTTATTATCGTGTTGTATATTTGGAGCTTGGCTTTTCTGTGTATGCAGCTGGCTTTTAAAATCGGTAGCACCGAGTAGAACGCTCTATTTGCCAGCTAAATTCGTCTTTTTATTTCGTTAAGTTTATTACCTATATATATATACAAAGTCGTCTACATTTAATAGGTTCCCTTCATTAATGGTTATATTTTGTATATTGGTCGTCACTTTTATCGTTTGTGTCATAATTTTCGCCTTGACTTCATTAATTCGTTAACCAACTTCGTTTGCTTCTTATTGAGGTTTATAAAAATCTCCTTTGCTGATGTGAAAAATCGGAGCGTCATGTTTATATCGTCTCGACAGCGCACGTGCAATCGTGAAACTTCGGACTCGAGTTCAACGATCGAAAGGGATGATCTACGACGGATCGTATCCTCGATCGATGTTTCCCCTGCCTCAGATGTATTATGAGGCGCGGCCTTCGAGATTACCTCCCTGTTTTGTCATCATCAGACCTTTATATTGGACGATGCTCGCTGGTTATGTGCGGGTTTTGAAGGACTAGAGAGGAAAAAAGAAATCCCTCAAACCAGAAGCATTTATTTAGAATTCATTATAATAAATACTTCCTAAGGTTTTTTTGTAAAACAAAACCTTCTTAAAATCGGCTTACTGTCTGTCTGCCATACACATTTTCCTTGGAGACGGTTATAGCAATTGACACCAAATTCGGTGAAAAGGTCGGTACTGTGAGCGCTCACGCATACAGTGAGCTACATTTCTCTACGTCGAATTTAAGAGGTCCCCTTACATGCAAAGGGGGTATACATTTTTTGTTGACCAAATATGATTATGTGGGGTATCAAATGAAAGGTTTTGGTTAGTAATTTCCGAAGGCGGTCTTAGTTTTGACATTTGTTTAAAAAGGGAGGAGTGCGGGGGTCGAAAGTGATCATTTCTTTAACGGACCCACTCTGGGAAACTACCCGACCGAAAGATCTGAAAAAAATCAAGTGGCTACCACTATATGCCTAGACTCCGCAAAAACGTTTATACCGGCATCTTTTCAAATAAGGTTAATAATAGTATATTACCACCATTTTTAGTATTTGGTTGTAAACCCCCCTTAAGTTTATCCAGGTACTACGAAATTTGTCGCTTTCTCCCAAATTCAAGACTTTGAATATCAATATTACTTGAAAGTAGATATTTTCACATAATATATGCATATATTACGTGATAGATACTAATGGAAAAAATGCACCCTCAAATGTTATTATGAAAGAAATACACAAAACTTCTCGTACCTGAAACGTCCAGCTTTCGGTTTCCCGACTTGTGGCAGCTACCAACTGCTACCACATGGACAGAATCACCTATAAGTCCAAAGTGGAGAGTCGTAAAGGGCGTAAAAAGGAGCGAAGAAAGAATGGAGGATACTGGCGTAAAGCTTCCAACACCAAAGAAAAGCCAATGATCCAAACCACCAATAACGGAGTTATTGCAATGTTTGGACCTAACATCGGCTTTAGCAATGAAATCCTAGAAAGTGGGAGAAAATGTTTGGACAAATGTGAAGCTAAGGAAGCATGTTAAACGAAAGAAGTTCCGTCTTGATCGATTGTTATCGAAAGCAGAGGTGACCTCTCTTACATACCATGCTAAGCGGTTCGGGAGACAATGTCACACGGATCAAAAGAACCCTCCTGGAGCCCCGGAAGACGCAGGATGAAAGGACGCCCAACTACCAGAACTTAATTGGTAGATCCTTTGGTGAGGAAGTTACGGTGAGGCAACCATAGCACTCGCCAGCTTTTTGTGCAAATAAGTTGCTGGGAGCTGGTCAAGTCAAGTCAAGATCGGATGGATTGTCTGTAGGATTTGGGAGAAAATATCTTCTGCTATGTGTTTCAAATGTCTGCAGTACGGTTACATAGCCAGATCTCACAAAAGCAAGCACGATAGGTCGACCGGTGCAAGCGGTGTAGGAAAAAAGGGACACCTGGCACGAAATTGTGAGAAAGACCCCGAATGCGTGTTGCGTCAAGATGCAGGTTTTGATGATAAGGGCCACGCCGCAGGAAGTAGAAAGTGTTTGTTGTATAGAAAGGAACCAAAAGCAAAGAGTAAATGAGATTTATTTGGAGAAATCTCAACCATTGTGAGATCGCACACGATTTTTTAGCCTGTCAGTCCAAGAGCTCGATGTGGACGTGGCGATTATTAGCAAACCATACAGAGGAGAAATTAACGAGTTATGGGCCACCGACAAAAGAAAAATCGTCTGATATTGTTTTTGCTGATATCGAAAGTACCTATACCTTCCGTAAAGGGAGGATAAGTTCAGTGGTAGTACCTTCGTAAGCAGTGCTTTGATGAAGCACATTACCTGGCAAGTTAGTGAATACTTATGGAGAGCAGGAGAATGGAGTATCCGAGACACATAAAGTCATGGGGACGACGCAGTGGAGTCCCAAGATATTTGCCGCGGAAATGTTCGCTGAGATATTTAACGGTAGTACCACATCAACAGGTACAGCGAGAAAAAAATCTGAGCAAATTGTCAGAAATGTGGTCGCACCCTCTGATGTCTTTATGCCGAGGCACAGAAATAACCCTCACAGATTACCGAGCCTGTAGTAGAATGACGAAATCAATGCGTGCCATATGTCAGTTAAGCTCATAGACCCATCATTTCTACCATCAAAAGCCCGACACACGTTTCATCAACATTATTTTATAAAAAATTAAAAAATTGTATAGTGTGTGCGAATTGCTGATATAGTAACGGAAGATTGTGAATTGGAATGTTTTGTTTGTGAACCTCTGTTTCACTTTAGATATGTCGATGATACTATCTTATGTATACAAAAAGATTTTGTCAATCCCATTGTTAATGTTTTTAGTAATTACAATGAAAATCTCAAAGCCATATTTGAAACAAACAAGTCGGGAAGCTGGGCGCTTCTGGTATGGAAGGTTTTGTTTGCGTCTTGTGTGAGCATATTTGAGAGTAGAACTATCCCATTTGTACATAGCCCGTTAAGAATATGTATTTAGCATGTCAGGTTTAGTACTTCGGGTTGTAAATTTACACAGTTTACACACAACTTTGAGGTACTATAACTTTGTTACTAATAGTACGATTTTGATCAAACTTGGAGATAATATGCTTTATATTAATTATGATACTACCACTACCATTTTATACTACCACCAAGTTCAATAACTCTGGGAGAAACTTAAGGGGGGTTTTACTGAATTTTCTCAAAAATATTGTAATATACTGTTATTAACTTAATTTGAACAGATAGGGATGTGGAGAGTATTTTGAGGCCTGGACACCATGTAGAGGCAGCTTCATGATTTGTTTCAGATTTTCCGATTGGGTAGTTTCTGAGAATGGGTCCTCCCACTCCCCGCTTTTCTAACAAATCTCAAAACTAAGACCGGCTTCGAAAAGTACTAATCGAGACCTTTTAGTAGGTACCTCACATGACTATATTTAGTAAAAAAAAATTTTACACCCCCCTTTTACATGTATGGGGACCCCCCTAAATCTCAACGTAGGAGGATATCACTCACTGTATGTCTGGGGGTCCACAGGTCCCACCTTCTCACCAAATTTCGTGACAATCGATATAGCCGTTTCTGAGAAAAGTGTCTGTGACAGACGGACAGACAGACGGACAGACGGCCTTTAAGCTTGCCGTGAAATTCAGATCGGACATGTTCGCTGAGTTGTTCGAAACGTGCATGTCCGAGGGGATATTTCCTGCATCATGGGAACGACAGAAGTTGGTGCTACTGCCTAAGGCTGGCAAACCCCCAGGAGAGCCAACCTCATACAGACCTATTTGTCTTTTGGACACTGTGGGCAAAATGCTAGAGCGAGTAATCTATAATAGATTACTCCCGGTTGTTGAGAGCCAGGGAGGTCTCTCAGATCGGCAGTATGGGTTCCGTAAAGCCAGATCAACCATTGATGCCATCAAAATGGTTACTGGCTTGGCCGAAGATGCAATCCACGGAAGGGGCAGTATTAGCAAATATTACATAGTGGTGACCCTGGATGTGAGAAATGCATTCAATTCGGCCAATTGGAACCTAATACGGGAATCTCTGGCGAAGATTGGTGTTCCCGCTTATCTTGCAGCTATTGTCAACAGTTACTTACAAGAACGGAAGCTTTTGTATGACACCGATGACGTACCCCAAGAGTACGTTGTCTCCGCGCGTGTTCCACAGGGTTCCGTACTGGGCCCACTGTTGTGGAACATCATGTACAACGATGTTCTTAATCTTCCCCAGGAAGAAAGCCGCGGTGGTGGGCTACGCCGATGATATAGCGCTGGTTGTTGTCGCAAAGCATCTCGAAGATGCTGAGTTATACTCATGCGAAGCGATCAGTGCTGTTAAGGGTTGGCTTGAGAGTTCCGGTCTGACACTTGCGGAGGAAAAAACGGAAGCGGTCCTTATCACCAAGCGCCGTAAAAGAAATTTTGCCCATATTCAAATTGGGAATTATATCATCACTTCTAGGCCTGCGATCAAATACTTGGGAGTGATGATAGATGGGAAGCTTAGCTATAAGGCACACGTGCAGTATGTCTATGGCAAAGCATCCGCTGCGAGCGTGGCCTTGGCAAGAATGATGCCGAACGTGGGAGGACCACGGCATGCTTCCAGGTTGCTTATAGCTAGGGTAGTGAGTTCAATCCTGCTCTATGCAGCTCCAGTTTGGGGAAAGGCATTGCAGGTTATATTTAAGGGTAACAAACTGAGTTCAGTCTACAGAAGAACAGCCCTAAGGGTGTGCTCGGCATTCAGGACTGTCTCAGATGATGTAGCGTTCGTCATTTCTGGAACGATGCCCATTGACATCTTGGCAGATGAGATGACGAATATATAATGCGAAGTCTATCTCTCCTTTATCGCAGACGAAGAACGCCGAAAGGGAGAGATCGCTAAATAGATGGCAAGAGCGTTGGGAACGCTCGGGAAAGGGTCGGTGGACACACAGGCTCATTCCTGCCATTAAGGTCCGGTTGGAGAGACGGCACGGTGAGATTAATTATAATCTTATTCAGTTTCTCACGGGGCATGGAGGATATCGCCAGTACCTGTTCAGGTTTAAACTGGATACCTCACCCGACTGTCCAAACTGCGATGGAGTCCCAGAGGACCCAGAGCATGTATTCTTCCACTATCCAAGGTTTGTGGAGGAAAGGAAGAACCTAGAGGAGACTCTAGGAGAGGTGCTTGTACCAAAGAATTTGGTGCGAAGAATGTTAACATGTCAGGAGGACTGGGATACGATCAGCTCCATGGTCGTATCTATCCAGAGCAAAATGCGAAAGGCAGAGGAGATCAGAAAAGTGCGGTTACGTGCGCCGCGTAGAGACGAAAGGGAACGAAGCTAAAACGAGCTGACTCCGCCCCGTGATGTAATATCGTACGGTGGTTCCACGGGGCATGGAGGGAGTTGGGGGGTGGTTTTAGTGGGTAAGAATCCCACACGCTGGCGTGTCCAGGCCAGTGTATTTTGAAGATTTCCACCTACTCAAAAAAAAAAAAGACAGACAGACAGACAGACGGACAGACAGTCAGCCAGACATTGAATCGATTTTAATAAGGTTTTGTTTTGCAAACAAAATCTTAAAAATAATAATTCCAACCTATTATATTTTTGGATGTTTTCTTTGTCCGTGAAAATAATCATATCATAACCAATTGGCATAGAAAAAATAATTCCACTACGAAAATTCTTAGTTTTCGTTCTAATCACCCTCTCTAGCTAAAAAAGAACATTATTTACAACCTAGACCTAGACGGGGCAATTCTATTGTCCAATAAAAAGTTTCATCAGGATAACAATAATATCATAAAGCGGATCCCGCGCGACAATGGTTATGCCAATCTTTTCATTCAAAAATGTCTAGAAATTAGATTTATTCATATCCGGTCTAAGATCAAATATATCCATTCGCACAACCCCACGTTCCCCATTGTCCACAATTTCAATTCCTTTTCTCAATATTGATCATTTCAAAAAAATTTCCCGTTTTCTAAAATCCTTAAATTTGGGACTAGGCAATACGACACTAACGAACATTTTCAAATTTTAAATTCGGCTGAATCGTTGTGGTGTCCACAGCAAACCATTTCAAACAAGATACACTCTTGGAAAGTAGCTGCGGATCCGTCATTTTGAAATTTTTTTTTTCCTTAAACTTTTTTTGTACAAGTACCTCACAATATGTGTTAGTTAATGCTGTTAATCGTTTTTAATAACCATTTACTAAAATATTGAGAAAATTTTTTTTTATATCACCCACTCCAACTGTATATAACCCTTTAATGGAAATAATGTAATAACATTGGAAACTCCGCCACGCTATTAGCATAGTATGCTGGTCCCAAGCCCAGGTAAAGGGGGAGGGTCTGACGCAACGTACTCTGTACTATCCTCAGTAAAACAAAAATAAAATGCTGAGATGAAGAAAAGAGAGAAATAGAGTATAGTTGGAGTTATTCCACTATGTTAAATCCTATCTGATCTCTCTTGGTGACAGGACCCGCAACAGGCAGCGTGTCACGCCATTAGTCCAACGCAACATTTTCGTCTCCATTACCGCAAGACGCTATTCATTGTCTTTTATAATCGGCCAACACTCACTCATGGGGATCGGTCGACAAAAATTCTTATGAAATTGTGAATTGGCGAGCGCTTTAACGTCGAAAAACTTGTGGTAGAAATTTTTTTTTCACAGATACTTCCACATTCGCAATGGTTGGTAATCGCGCAGGTGAGATTATCAACTTGTTGATAAAAAACTCGTCACTCACTAGACAGGAAAAACCAACGGTAAGCACTATTCCTAATCAGGTTGTTCATAAGTCCTACCATTTTCAGCAATGAGGATATGGATCTGATAAACAAGGGCAGGAACTACGCCGTAAAGCCAGACCTACCAGCTGAAAACGTTCTTATTGATGTGCAAGGAGTCATAAAATTTATGGGCAACGAAGCAAACGCGGAAATCCGGCACGAAGTATCCAAAGCCATTGCTTCCCAAACTGAGATTCCAAAGTCTGCTAACCGGTGGGAAACAAATATAGTAAGAGAGTCGCAGAAAAAGCCGGTATACTACCAAAAAGCAGACAAAGGTAATGCGATTGTAACTATGAACACAGTGACAATCTAGTTATAGAAAAGTTGACTGGAGGAAACTATTTTGAATTAAGGAATAACCCGTCACCAATATCCATAAAACAAGTAGAGAAAGCCATAAAAGAATGCTCTTTGATGTCAACCAAAAATGCACAAAGCAGGCAATGAGATGAGGGAGATTATTGCCAATTTTAACTCTCTTAGTTACAACATTGCGAAGTGGTTGGTTAATGAATGCCAAAAATTATTTCACATTCAGGGGAAAATACTTCAAGATAACCTCAGGTGTACCGATGGGTAATTCTCTGTTCCCACTCCTAAGTGAAATTTTTATGGCATTGCACTGGAGGAGAAAGTGGAGCAGGATGGATTACTGTCAAATATATGGTTGAAGTACATGGATGACATTTTGGTAGTGATCCCAGCAACAAGTATCAACAATATATTGGGTAACGTTCACACGCTACACCCAAAAATAACCTTCACTCATGAGGTTGAAGTTAATAAGTAATTTCCTTTCTAAGATATATTAATCAAACGTCACAACGGACAACTTTATTTTTCTATTTACAGGAAACCCACCAGCACCCAGCGGACAATCCAGGTTAGTTCGTTCCATATTTACCAGCATAAAATGGCAGCATACGGCCATCAGCACTACCATAGGTACGATAATCAGGAGACATGGACGAAGGATAGAACGTAGTAACCTCATTAAACTCTACATTAAAAAGATCAAGCGTCACCTTCTCTAATCTGTCCAAACATATAAAACGCAGATTAAAAAGGTTCGACATTCAACTGGTAGGATCAAGTCGTATCTAGAACTCAGCTGGCTAGAGAGAAGGACCGACAGTATTTATAAAATCGCTTGCTCAGATTGTTAGAAGTAGTATATCGGACAAACGAAAAGACACTAGATTTAGGGACCATACGAAGGTGAAAGAGTTGGCTATCAAGTGCTCCCGGAAACCCATAAAATCTATGGTGGCTAAACATATGGTAGGATCATCATCATCATCATCAACGGTGCATCCGGTCTAGGCCTGCCTTAATAAGGAACTCCAGACATCCCGGTTTTGCAATCACTCTATCTCAGGCTGGGTCTGCATCGTCTTCTTTTTCTACCATCCACATTGCCCTTATAGACTTTCCGGGCTGGATTGTCCTCATCCATACGGATTAAGTGACCCGCCAACCGCGACCTATTGAGCCGGATTTTAACCACGGTTGTGGATTTCGTCGTTATGTAGACTGCGGAATCGTGCATCCTCATGTAAGGGGCAAAAAATTCTTCAGAGGATTCTTCTCTCGATCGCGGCTAAGAGTTCGCATTTTTTTTGCTAAGAACTTAAGTCTCCGAGAAATACATAAGGACTGGCAAGATCATTGTCTTGTACAGTAAGAGCTTTGATCCTATGGTGAGACGTTTCGAGCGAAACAATTTTTGCAAACTGAAATAGGCTCTGTTGGCAGCCAACAACTGTACGCGGATTTTATCGTCAAAGCTGTTATAGGTTGTGATCTTCGACCGTGGATAGGAGAAATTTTCAACAGTCTCAAAGTTGTAGTCTCCTATTTTCATTGTTTTCGTTTGACTAGTGCGATTCGATGTTGTTCGTTCTTTCGGTTTTGGTTTTGGCGCTGACGTTGCCACCATGTACTTCGCCTTGCCTTTATTAATGTACAGACCAAGATCTCGCGCCGCCTGATCGATCTAGATGAATGGAGGCTGTACATCTCGAGTTGCTCTTCCCATGATGTCAATTTCGTCACCGTAGGCCATTAGTTGGGCGGACTTGGATTTATATCTGCATCGCGAATCACTTCCTCCAGGTCTAGGTTAAAGAGGACGCATATGCGTTACACCGTTGTTGATGTTGAATGGTCTCTAGAGTGATCCTCCTGCTCTCATCTGGCCTCGCACATTGGTCAGGGTCAGTCAGTCAGCTGAATTCTCTCATGGTCGTGTACAGTTTTAACCTGGCTATGCTGTCATAGGCCTGAAGTGAAGCCTCTTCGGTATGGGCCAGTGATGTTCTAGGCGTATGGGGCTATCCGGCCTAGCAAGATAGAGGAGAGTATCTTATAGATGGTACTCAGCAGCACTGCGTGATTAAGTGTATATGGCTTCATTCTGCTGACTTGTTGGTAAAACTTGCACGGTTTGCCAGGCTTCCTTTTTTCGTCCGTGAAGTCGCCTCTCCGCTCGACGGGGTTCGTGATAAGTCTCTGCGGGTGCCCGCGTTCGTAGAGAATGCAACATTACTGGGTATGCGGTATTTTTCCGTTGTTGGCTTATCTTCATCGTCAAACCAGTCGTTCCGATTTTTATTGCGGCTGGGGCGAAGTAACTTTGTGGCCGTATCGATGATAACGTTCTTCAGGTGGTTGTGAAGATCATTTGCTCATGCTTCATCTCCAGGACATTTGTTAGCTGCGGTTATTGCGGCATCCATTTCCCCTTTATAGGTGTTACGGAGGGCTGTGTTGTGAATGCTTCCGTATTCGCTCTCACCTGATTGTCAGAGGGGTAAATTGCGTCGTAATTTCGAGCTCGCGCACTATGCCATCGAGATAGTGGTTCGAGTCTATTTCGACCCCTTCATGTGAGCTATTGGGCCGACGTATCGCCTGAATACGGGCTCCGTCCCTACTTGACTGTTGAAATCTCCAAATATGATTTTGATATCATACTTGGAATAGACTTCGAGGGTCCGCTCGACTGCCTCGTAGACGGTATCCTTCTCTAACTCTGCAGTCGCCTCTGTAGGGGCGTAAACGTTTATGAGGGTTATATTTGTAAATTTGCCTCGTAAACGCAGAGTGCATAGCATTTCGCTTATATTTTAAAAGCCGATAACAGCAGGTTTCATTTTCTGGCTGACTAAGAAACCTACTCCGAGCACATGGTTTACTGGATGGCCGTAATAATATACGGTGTAGTGACTCTTTTCCAGGAAACCGGACTCTGTTCAACGCATCTCCTGTAACGCTGTTACATCAACCCTATATTGGGACAGGGTATCGGCTAGTTGCTTGGCAGCTCCATCTCTGTTCAGGGTGCGTACGTTCTATGAAATCAAACCCACCCAAAATTGGGCAAATCATTATTCCGTTGTCGTTTCCGGGTTCGTCGTTTTGAAATCCATCCTATCCGAGGCTCCTTCCGTGGCTGTGTAACTTTGGTTTTTCGTGTAGGGTTGCCAGCCCTACCCAACCCCCGACTTGGAGGACAGTTGGTACATTTTGTTCCGTTTTTAGGCGTGGGAGAGTCGCCTTCATCCTTCTCCGCCTGCAGTATTTCATGAAGAAAGAACTTTCAGTGATCGCCATGTTGAGGTGGAGATGGGGCTTGGTAGTAAAGCTGTTGGTGTGGGTTCAACAGGCGTTTTCCAGGACCTACGCTACCCTTTGACCATACCTACCACATGGTGGAATCGAGGATCTGAAATTATTAAAGCTGGTAAGAAAAATTAACCAGCTGGACGCCTACGAAAGCTTATTCATTAGCAAACAGCCGGTAGACACTAGATTGAATTCAGATCTAGGTAATTGCTATTTCCCGTTATTGAAAAAACTTGCCAGAAACTAATAAAAAATTCTTCTTCTTTCAGGATGTACAAATAAGTGTTTAAAATGTAATTAAATGTTTCTTCTTTTTGCTGATTTAGATATAAATCTTCAAAAACTAATTTAGCTAAGTTGAAATTAATGCCCATGTTTTTTTACAGTTGGTATATAAGTTAAGAAAAGAACTAGGTGTTTTTCCTTATACTGTAAATATTTTTATTTTTCTCCCGCATACAATTGTTTCGGAGACCGCGTGCCTCCTTCCTCAGTGCTAGTAGTAGATTAGGTAGTAGCACGTTGGAAGGAGGCACGTGGTCTCCACATTGCTATCCGTTGTTGACCACGTACTATAACTGCATAGTGCGTATAGCCAAGTTTACGGCTAGCCGAAGCTCGTAGTGCGTACAGGTATGCGCGGTTGCATATTAAAATAAAAAAGCAGGTAGACGCCCAGGTGGTTGACGGCAACTACGTATGAGCCTTGACTGAAGGACAGTTACTAATTAATTTATTAGGGAATCTCGATAACATTACCATAAAATATTAAATCTCGTCTGAAGTCATAAATATAAGTTGCTTGTGGCTTCCGCTTCGAATCCGGAAATGCAATTTCAGTCTAAATGATGTTAAATGCATCAAACCACACAAGGTAGTGGTTTTGTAGTAACCTTTATCAACCTAGTACCATTTTTTCATACAATTTGTTGGCAGAGTTGGTGATTATCCGGCTTAGAATCAACTTATTTTGATATTTAAAGAGGTCGATTTACTCAACTTAATCAGTGCAAAATCAGAATTCAATAGTTCTCGGAGAAATTTGTACTAACATGTTGCGATATATTTCTATTATCATTTTTGTTGTCCTCCTAAATTTCGGGATTTCGAACCCTCAAAACTTGAAAATAGTGAATGGTGTGCCTGCAGAATTAGGGGAGTTTCCTTTTATGGTAATATAATTTGTAACAGTATCCTTTGAAAGATTTGATATTATAAAGATTATTTGAGTAAGGGCGGTCCGAAGTTATTAGCTATTTTTATATCAGTGAAGGAATTGTTCATAAATTTTGGTGTAGAAGGGTCTATCTATAGTCCACAGAGATAATACGTTTCACTGCAAAGTCTTTGCGATTGTAAAGAAGTGTATTGCTATATCTTTGCTTGCCGCAAATGCATTTCTAGCGTTGTTTACAGAGATAAAACTGTGAAACTGAAAACAGAATAATTTTAAAATAGAGCTGGTTCGGGGGAAGATTCTTTGAACTATAGCAGACGCCGAAACGATGGTTTCAGCCATTTCAATGCATAATTTGGTTATTAGATCGAGAATCTTTAGTGCTTTATGTAAGTTGTCCGAAACTCATACAATCACTGAAATCACTACGGTGGCTATTTGAAACTTCTGTAGCCTCCACATCCGCCTCATATTGCGTAGGCGCCCTTTGAACTGATATTTGAAAAGATGCTCAAAGTATTCTCCGTTTGCGATAAAAGGCGACTAAAAGGGATAGCGCTTTCTGGGCTAGTAACCCAGACTATGTGAATCGGAACCTAGAATGCTGGACCCTGCAAAGTATGTCTTTCCGTCTTCTGGCACTATGCTTTTATACTCTGGTAAGTCTAGTGGTAGTAGACACAAATCTGCCAAGCCATTGCAGACGACTATCTTATGTGTAAAATTCCGTTCCAGGTTAAAAACCAACGAAAATTTCCTTTATAGAAAGAAGGATGCTTTCTATGAGTAACAACGCCCAGCGGCGCCCGGCGGGTCACCTAATCCGTATGGATGAGGATGTTCCAGCCCGGAAAGTCTATAAGAGCAATATCTATGCTAGAAAAAGAAGACGAGGCAGACCCTGCCTAAGATGAAGCGATGGCGTGGGTCAGGACGCCAGACAGCTTTTAGGGATATCGAATTGGTGAATCTCGGCGCAAAACCAGGACGTCTGGAGTTTCTTATTGGGGCAGGCCTAGACCGGATACCGGATGATATGATAAGAAGAAATGGTCTTAATTACCGTAATAACAATGTTACAAAGTTTGACGATCTTTGGAGCTTTCATTGTTGCATCTATGGGGGCACATTATTCGGGTTGTGTTTCGATTAACTGGCATCTGTTCCAATCAGCTAAATTTCGGTTAGCAGTAAATTTAAGAGTTGTTTTCTGAAAGCGCGTAACAAAGTGGCTTCCCTTCGCTTGCATGTCATTATTGCATCTGCTCCAAAGAGAATGAACGTCAGCCCTCCCAAATTTATTATGGGCTGCCTCTTCAATTTGGCAGCCGCCTAGCAGTGTGAAAACTTTCTGGCTACACAAGTGACGCAAACTTTAAACAATCCGCCTGAGAATATTTTCGAGGATTGAGGCGCCATCCTCTTTACCTCTGTTACGGATGAAATTGCCGGCAATGTTTTAAAAAGACATCACAAGACCTGACTGACTGCGGAAACGTCGAGGCAGATTGCTAAATGTTAGGAGCTGAGGCTTCTTTTGATGGCTGCTGAAAAGATGGGAGGAGCACTTCAAGCGGACTAAAGCCGGTCTTCATGCAAAACTTTTAAGTGAGGTCTCTATAGTTTCCGTAGAATTTTTAATTCCACTTATTCGTAAATCTTGAAAATCTGACATCAACCTAAAATCTACTATGCATTGAGTAACACCTTTAATACCTGATCAACAGAGACAAGGTTGGATTCCGCTCAGGATAATCCTGTGCCGACCATATTAATGTCATTCGGATCAGTTTGAAACAGTGCTCGAAGTTTAGGTCCCCACTTCACCAGCTCGTCATCGAATGGCCCTGGATTTGGAAAATTCGCGCTTTCTTCTCGACAACGGTAGCGAGGATTATCAGAACACTCGATTTCTCCAACTTGCCCGGGAATTCTAGCGACATAAGCTGGATATTCTAAGCCTAAGCGAAGTAGAGAGACAGAGAGAGAGAGTACTCTCCTCTCTATTGCCACATTAACGGCAATGTGCTTTTGTACTCTGGAAAGTCAACTGCTAGAATACGCGAATCCAGTGTCGGGTTGCTTCTGACCGCTACCGCAAAGCGCGGTATCTTGACCTGGGAGACAGTTTCTGACAGACTTCCAACTGCAAGTTCAACATCGACCGCTTGTATGATACAGTCTTTGCTCGACAGTCGGAGAGCTATCTTGCTGATCAGATGGCAGATATACTGAGTAACCGACCTGAGAATATCGATGAGCATTGGGCGGTTATCAAAAATGCTCTTTTCTCGGGTGCAGCACGGGTCGTCGGCCACGTCCCGAAAGGGCGTCATAAGATCTGGCTGACTGCAGAGTCGTGGAAGCGGATCAATGAATAGAAGGGGTTGAAGGCTCTGCTGATCGTTGCGAGTGATGACGGGCGTGACGCGCTCGAACTCCGACTCCGGGCGAAATCCTGAGAAGTTCAGCGTAGTGTACGCCATGAAAAGAGTGAAAATACTATTGCGCTGATCAGAGAAGCGGAGATCGCAATGATTTCAGAACTATATGCAGCAGCACGAGCGAGTTCGCATGTAGTTGCAAATCTTTCGATGGCCCTGCGATAGATGTCAACGGTCGACTTCTCATCCATGATGATGAATAACTGAAGAAGTACCACACCACGTTTCGTAACCGTATCATATCCGGTGAAACTCTTCCTCTTGTGGATGAAATGGCTAGCCACCGTAACATGTAATGCAGACTGTTAGGATTTTGAGGTCCAAAGTGGAGTCCGCCGGAGTTGCATCCTGTCACCGATATTATTTCTCCTTGTTACCCGTGACGTTCTTCATGCTGGCTTGTTTCAATGGATGGTGTCATCATTCTTCAAAAACTTCGACTACGTTGATGACATCTTTTTACTTTCTCAACCCTCTCACCGGGTCATGCGCTTTGGCCAAATGGCTTTGGATTTAGAAAGTGAACGACAGGAGTGCACTGGTCTGATTCTATCTCAAACGAAGAGCTTGGTCATTAAGGAGGGGCGGCAATTGCATTGCCTACGGACTACGCTGACATACATAGCACTCTTCTATATGCTGTATGTAGACGTTGTGTCCTGGGAGGCTCCTTTTCACATTTTTGGTCATTCTGAATATTCCGTTTGTAAATAGCTTTTACTTGATAGTGAAGCAACTTGAAATAATCTTAGGAATATTTTCCTGTCTCGAAAAATAGTACACCTTTAGTCAGATATATGTTGTAACCTTCCTTTTCAACGCTTGGCAACAATAAATGTTTTATATGTCCTTCGTGAATGCGTTGGAATTCGAATTAATAAAGACTTTCGATATATTTCAATTTTATTGGCTGTCTATCTGCCATTTTTTACAGCTTTGTATCTATCATGATACCGAGGCATTTCACCACCGACATTGACTAGACCATGGTTACACCAACCTGAATAGGGAAGACTGTGGGAAGGCTCTCGTTGGTCAGGACAACGACTTCGATTTTTTCCAGAGGTAGGGAGAATCTATGTTAAGTCATTCAACTGCTTACTCGCCGCATCCCCATTCCCAGTGTGCACTGAGCTTGCTCAAGCGTGTGTGTGGTAACCAGTGCCGCAACATCGTCCGCGTATCTGACCAGATGCTACTCATCAGGCAGCTCGAGTCGTAGGAGACTATTGTATAAGAGGTTCTAAAAATTGGGGGCGAATATGAACTTCATTTCGTTCTGTCTTTCCCGGATTTCGCAGAGCAGGACGCGGTTCTTTAAACAACCTCTCAATATCTGTAATAGGAAGCCTAGTGTATGAAAACGATTTTCCAGTGCATCGAGCATGTGCCACCACCTTGCAGAATTGCGTTTCTTACGTCTGGGGTCACCTGTGTGGCGACTGTGTGCCTCAGCCGGTTTCACCGCTTGGACCACCTTCTTTGACGCATCAATTGTGGATGGCCCTGCTTTAGAACCATATTGTGCTGGTGAGTATTCTCGTTTTGAATTCTTACTCGCTGAGCAATCCAGCGGAATCTGCGGCAATTCCTTCGCAGGTTTGCAGTTTCAGTCCACCAGTATACAGGTAATTCCTGGGACGCAGTTTCCTGAGAGATGGTCGATGCAGAGCAAGCTGCGGTGATACCACTTACCACTAATTTACCCCTCTTGAGAGAGCTTTGAAAAATTTTTCAAAGTCGGTTCCTCTGATGCTTCACCTGATAGGTGTTTGTCGGACGTCAGAACATTTGGCGAAACTGTTTGCCACTTCGAAGAAAATGTAATGATGATCACTGGGCGTGAAATCTTCCTGTACCTTCCATCGTAGGACGTTGAAATTAAGGATAGAATAGAAAGAGTTACGTCCGGGAGAGTACTGTTGTTATCAGGGCGTCGTAATGCCGGAGTTCTATCGCTGTTTAAGATAATAAGTCATATCCTGTCGGTCAGCTTAAAAATCTGTGTGCCTCGAGAATCTGGTTGAGGCATGCTCCATTCAAGGGTCCTGCGGTTAACGTCTCTTCCGACTAGAATTCTGCATTACGTGTTTCTAATCTCGTTCTCAAAGGCGATGAGCCTATTCTGAAAAAAAATGTTGAAAAACATCATTTCCACACAACACACCCAACCCAAACCGTCTCTTCGACCATGGGCACGCATTTGCAAGGTAACCGTATATTCCACCCAAATAGCAGGAGTGCCAGATATATCGCTATACCAGGATGATGAGCTCTTATCTCGGTACTGCTCGCTGAGAAGCAATAAATCAACTCTTCTTTCTTGCTCCATCTGTCTCATCAGATTGTGAGCAGTTACACTCCTATGTTGGTTTGTGTCGAACGTTGTTGTTGAGTTTACTACTTTTTTCGACGGTGTTTGGTCCGCTGGGTTATCTCCTTCTTTTCGCTGCGTCCTCGTCGTTTTCAACTCGCCTCCTTTTGTCAATTGCTTGTTCCCCATCCGGCGGCTTGAGTGCACTCCGTTTTGTGAACTAGGGGCTACACTAGCGATGTGTTTTTTCTTCAGCTCCTCTTCGGCTGTCTTTTAGGAGGTGGTGTGCAATAAGGGCCGGCAATTTTCCTGTCTCCATTATGACATCTATGGAAATGTTTTTTGCGACGATGATAGAAGCCTTCATTTTCTTTCTTGACTAGCTTTTGTTCCTCTACCCTTGTATTTCGGATGAGGTGGCAAGACTTCCATTTCGGCTTGGTTGGGGAATCCGTCACCCTTTTTCGTCATAGGGGGTGTCACTTAGTTCCGAATTGGCCATATTTTCTCATAACCCCCTTTTTGGAACTCTAATTCGAAGATGTCTTTGATTCTTGGCCGCCAGGGCTCTTAAATTCTACGGTATTAACTTTTTTCCACTTCAAGTCGCCTTCACCGTTGGGACAGTGGGCCCTTTTACTTTTTCAGTAGGTGACCGTAGAATCTCCTTTCAGCCGCTTGAAGCGTTGAGCGTGGTGTAGAGTTGCTCCTTCTAAATATTTCGGCTTGCCGGTTGTGTCGTCGAGTTTGTTATTGCTGTTGTTGTTGTTTAATTTGGGTCCGAGGTGCAAGTCGCTATATCCTGTAGAAAGTGCAGGCCATGCGTGGGTTGACACAAGTCCTTATAAGAGTTTCTTCAGAGTCGGCACCAGGCGCTAGTCCGGAGTCCATCCCAACAGAGTCCGCCCTGCCAAGTTAATGGTGTCATAGCTTTGAACGTACCTGCAGTCCTGTAATCGCCTACTTTAGATAACTAACTAAAGTTAATGTGTTACCCTTTATTAAATTTGATTTTGTCGTTTTTTTCTTGTTAATATTGTTCAAATAAATGGTTGCTTTATAAAGTGGACGTATCATTTTGTGGCGGTAAATTTTGCAAAATTTTTGTGAATAATTTTATTATTATATTGCGCTAAACTTGTACGAAATATGCCCAAGTGCTTCTGTTAAATATTTCATTGAGAAATTAATATAACTATTTACAAGAAATATAATTTTGTGGAGGAGTGTGTGTTTGTAAAATATAACGACTGGCCTGATTTTGAACACTCTGCCAGAAGTCTCTGTTCTGATTTAAATTCCAAGGTGGATTCCATTAATGTGTTATTTGTTCTTCTCTACTCGTTTGATACCTGCGGATGCGATAAGAACATACCGTAAATCCCTCCTTCAGCACTTCACATGATAGCAATCCACAATTGATGCGAATAATTGCAGTCATCAATGATACCTGCAACATGTTTATGCTTCCTTGGCTATGAATCTGACAGAAGTGCTTGGGTGACATTCAATTTATCCAGCCTTCTGCGCATACCACTCTTAACTTCAGTTTTGGGTCACGTAGTTCTTTTATTAGCTGTCGTTTACGTACTGACCGCAAATCAATCTTTCTTTTCTTTTACCCCTTCCAGGCTTTTTTGAGATCAACGACAAACTGGTATTTCTGCGGATGTACGTTCATTAATGAAGAATGGCTACTAACTGCAGCTTTTTGCTCAACTTTGATTCGTCCCGACGATGTAGTAGAAGTGGTCTATGGAGTGGTGGATTATTCCCAAGAGGATGCAAATATCACTAAAGTAAGGCGATTTATCGTTCACGAGGATTACAGTCCTCATTCAAGATACGACAATGACGTCGCCTTGGTTCAATTGACGGTTCCAGTTGCCTTCAACCGTTTGGTGCAGCCAGTTAAACTTCCACGCTCGAATGAAGAGGTTTCAATTGATGCTTCTGCTACTCTTCTTGGATGGGGTTTGATAAGGGTATGTGCTCCACAATTATGGATGTATTTATATTTGTTGTTGTTTTCTAAAAATTGCGAGATGCGATAATTATGTCATATTGGAATTACATTTTCAGGATGGTCCTATATCAAGCCGTGGGAATTTGATGAAAGCAAACGTGACTACTTTCTCTAATAAAGAGTGTGGAATTGCTCTGAAAACACTGGTTTGCGCTGGCTCCCGCACAGGTCGCATAGGACAATGCCATTGTGATACCGGTGGAGCTTTGTTACTTGGTGATGCTCAAATTGGCATTATATTGTCTACTAGAAAACGCTGCAGTCAAGGACCGTATATGGATATTCTAATAAAAGTTTCCTCATACTCTGCCTGGATCCAATCGAAAATTGAATCAGCAAATTAAGTTAATTTCAATACAAAATCATTTGTAAGATTTAGTTGTTTTTAAAAGTACTTTGAAAATAAAGACATTTCCAAATTCGATTCACTTAAAAATTATGAAATATAACTTTCTGTCGTTTCCTCAATATTTTTCGAACTAACCGTACCATGATATGTATTTACACATGTAAAGGTTTCACAGGATGTGACAATTCAGTGAAGCTGCATCGAAATGCTGGTGGACTTGCACTTTTGACCTTGTCCCGCTCTTTAGGTTTGCGATATTGATTGCAGGCAATTCGGATGGGGTTTCCTGTCATACCCAATCAACACAGTCATCACAAGTATGGAATAGTTTCATTCGAAAACTAAAATGATAATGATAGTTAAGAACTTCCTGAAAGGGAGGAATTACTATAGTTTGAATGGTGTCTCGAGGAGTAGGTGCGATGTTAAGGGGTGAAGACCATTTTTAAGGTTTTGTGTAAAACAACACCTTATTAAAGTCGGTTTACTATCTGTCTGTTTGTCTGTCTGTCACACGCATTTTCTCAGGGACGGTTGTGGCCATTGACACCAAATTTGGTACAAAGTTGGGAACTTTGAACGCTCACGCATGCAGTGAACTACATAATTCTACGTCGAATTTAAGGGGGGGGGGGTGTCCCCATATATGCAAATGGAGGGTGTACTTTTTCCAATCAAATATAGTCATGTAGTCATCAAATGCAAGGTCTTAGTTAGTACTTTCCGAAGTGTTAGCGTTAGTTTTCTTGTAAAGGCGAGGAATGTGGGGAGTTGAAAGTGGTCACTTCTTTAGCGGGCCCATTCTCAGAAACTACCCAACCGAAAAATCTGAAAAAAATTTAGAGACTGCCACTATATGATCCCTAGGCTTATACCTTACATACCGATATCGGTTGAAATAAAGTTAATAGTAGTATATTCCTACAATTTTGAGTCATTGGCTAGAAAACTCCCTTTAAGCTCATCCTAGTACCACGGGATTTTGCAGCAATGTAGGCTATAATGTAGAGCATGATCCTACCATTAGCTGAAAATCGCAATATTACTGACAAACTTATAATAGGTCATAGGTGCGGCTTCTTTGCAAATTCAAGACTTTGAATGTCAATATCATGCGAAGGTGGATATTATCATATGTTCTTTTTTTTCAGCCTTTGTCCCTTTTACAAGCGGGGTTGGTCCGTCGTGATCGTCGACCGTTGTTTCGGCCGGGCTCTTTGGCGCTTACCATCGACTTCGATGTTCAGACCAATACGATCGATGCACCTCATATCGCGCGGAATGCAACATCTTCGTCCCCATTACCGCAAGACCGCGGTTCATTGTCTTTTATAGTCGGTCAACACTCAGAACCATAGAGGGCGACAGGACGGACGACATTGTAGCCGTAGTTTTAAATTTGCGACGTCTGTTGATACGTTGGCCTCAAAGAACACCGGTTATGAAACGTTACTTTATTCAGGTCGCGCTAATGCGTGAAGCAATTTCATAACGCAGTTCTCCATTGGCTGATAACATTGACCTGAGATATTTAAATCACTCAGTTCTGGGCAGGTCACTGTCGCTGACAGTGATTGGACTTGTTTCATTGGGTTCGGTCTACAAAAATTCAGTTTTGTTTAGATTCAATCTGAGGTGTTGCATGAGGCGATCATTCTATTTTTGGGCAAGTTGCTTAAGATCATTTTTGCTATTGGATGCTAGGAAAACATTATTTGCATAAAGCAGTGTATAGGGCGGTGGACGTCGAATATCCCGTATGGAGGTGTTCATAAAAAGAACAAAGAGGAGTGGGGTGAGGGCGCTTCCTTGATGAACACCAACAGAGACATGAAGCGGTTTTGAAACATCCGCTACACTTCGAACTTTACTTTTCGGATCGTGGTAGAGCAATTGAACTCACTTCACGAGTTCTAGCACTAAGTGTTGTCGTAGAGCATACTAGATGAGATCGTGTTGGACACAGTCAAACGCTTTCCAACTGTCCGCAATGATTGTGGAAGAGGAGGATGAACAAATTCTTCAGTAGAAATCTGCTCGAAGTATTCTCTCCATCTGTCCGTCGCGCCTTGACGATTGGTAAACCAAGTTCCGTTCTTGTCATTAGCGCAACAGAGGTATTTGATAGCCGGTGCATGTTTGTTTCGGCTTTTGGGAAGTTGATACAGATCTCTCTCGCCATCCCGAGGGTCCAGTTTATCGCAAAGAGTTTTGTAATGGACCACTTGGATGACAACGAACGCTTTCTTCGCTTTCTGGTTGGGATTCTTATAGATTTTCATATTGGCAAGCGTTTTATCGCCGAGAAACTTGTGGTCGAGGCGTTTCTTTTCACCTACCTTCATTTGAACATCGTCATTTCAAAGCCAAGTATCTCTGTTGATGTCCTGCTCACCTGGCTTGGTGACCCCGAGAGTTGCAGAGGCCGCTTTGTGGATCGTGTCTTTGATTTAATTCCACAATACTTCCACATTCGTAATGGTGGTAATCGAGATGAGATAATCGTTTGATGAACTATGTATTCGCAAGTGCAAGGTCGTGGGTGTTTTCCCCCATGGCACCTGTTACTGCCTTTTCACAATGATGGCATAGTCGCATACGCGTGAAGAATAGTGCGATCAGCTCATATAGTGGTCGATCATCAAATCGTTCGACTTCTGTAATGGCATCACGGAAACCCTCTGCGATGGCTATGCCAATACCCTATTGAGTGTGTGGGCTACCAAACCAGTTTATACCATTTTCACCGCGTTCGCGTTCTACGTCGCAGCTTTTGGGACCAAACCAGCCGGTTTCTTGCAGAGCGCAGATATCAATGCGTGTTTTCTGAAGGGATCTTGCGAGTTGTTCGGTCTTTCCAGCCAGGGCGCCGACATTTAATGTGCAGGACGGGGGTCTGTCCTGCCGCGCCGACTGAGGTAGACGCCCTAGCATTTTTATGAGGCTAGTAACTCGATCCGATTTTCTTATTTCTAACGACATTGGATGCACTTTCTTGGTCGGCTTGATGCGGAACCTGCCACTAAGAGAGATCGGGTAGGATTTAACATAGTGGGATAGCTCCAACTATACTTTATTTATCTCTTTTATCTGTTCTCAGCATTTATTTTTGTTTCGCGGAGGATAGTTCAAAGTCCGTTGCCTCAAATCCTCCTCGTTTACTTGGGCTTTGGCTAGCATGCTATGTTAATAGCATGGCGGAATTGAAAGTGGATATTTTCACATGCATATATTACGTGCTACGTACTAATAGGACAAATGCATACTCAAATGTCTTTATAAAAGGAATACATAAAACCTTTCATACCTGAAGCTTCCAGCTTCGGTTTCCCGACTTGTTTAACTTTTCTTTCGATTATCGAATTATTTGAAACGCAAATGTGAATTTTTCACCATATATTTCATGATACGTTGCAATTTTTTCAAGTCGATATCTTAGCCTATTACTGGACAATAGCCCCGCCTAACAACACCTTGCGTGGTGGGAGTGCCTGTAATAGTTTACTATTATACTACACTAAGGTTGTCAAAATACATGAAAATGGAAGCAATGGATTGTAAGTCTCCAACTGGTAAGGAGGCGCAGATTTCGAATCCACCATGACTTTGGAAAATCAGATCGTGGCCGAGGCAGGAATTTTGCAGACCTTACCAAATTCATGTTCCCCCACGGAGAAGTCTGTAGAAGGCAGGCTCTCTACCTTACCAGAAAACCTACCCCCAGTGTCTATGGTGCGGTCAGACAGAAAGGATAGTTCAGGAACTCCCTTAATGAGGGGAACTAAAAACAAGACCACCGCCCGCTTGCCGGTGACACTGTTACCTTGTTCTTCCAGAAAACGAGAGAGGAAAGCTCGATAGAAGGAAACATAAGCCGCAAAGGAGAGGCGACTGTCTTGCCTGTCGGCCCTGTTCTTCCGCCTTTACTAGGAAAAGCGGAGTGGTACAATTCCAGTATGTGGAAACAGAACTATGTAGTCCTGACATCTTGAATTTGGCAGGGGCAAACGACAATGGAAGGCATTTCGAAAGAAGGCAAAGTTTCTTGGGAATGAGGACATGGACGTTACTACACCACCAAGTGTGGCGATATCCAGAAATCAGCGCAACAAAACGGAACTTTTGTCGGAACCTGACGACTAGTTGGTAACACCAGTGCGATTCACACTAGATGCAGAAGAATTCTCAGTTAGCGTCAGTTTTCACTTTGCGCACTTGTGCTTACAAAACCAATTATCCTGTAGCATGCTAAATTCTCTTCCTATCTACTGGCAGCAAGGTTGGCAAAGTTATAAGACTGCACTTATATATTTCTGGGAAAAGTGCACAAGGTTGGGTTTAAGAAAATGTGGGTTATTAGATCAGTACAAGGGGCTAGGATTTCTTCAATGGGAGTTCTTGTAGGCCAAGAGTCTAAGTCAAAATTGTTAGAGGCAACAATGCTGAGATAATTCTGCTCCCAAGGCCTAGTTGCGGTTATCTCACAACACCAGATTAATGGCGAGAGAAAAAACATCACAGTTGCCTCTATTTATTTATCCTATAATTCTTTGTGTCCTCTTTCAACGCACGAACTAAGGGATCTGATACTATATGCAGACTAAAGTGGTTTTGAACTCGTAATAGGCTGCGATGCGAATGTATTTATTTGGGGAGTAGGAAAGCAATCTTATAGGAGAGACGATATTTGAATTGATCACTTCAGCTGGTAGCATGACTGTAAGCGTAGGGTGCACCCCTACGTTGATGGTGCCTACAAGAAGTGAAGTAATTGACCTAACAATTCGCACTTCAAAGTTGTTAGAGTTGATTAGAGGATAGCAAGTGCTAGACAGTCTCACTCCCATATCATTGTTACTTAGAATTCTGACGGTTGCAGGCGAATGGTCTGCAATACAAAGACGGAATCCTAGGAAAATGGATTGGACAAAATTCGATGAACTTCTTGGCGAGAAAGTGGCGACTAAAGACTCCTTTGGCTATAGAATATCAATTGGAAACTCTGAATCTTACAGTTTTAGAGTGCTTTGTAGAGGCTTGTTCTATTTCCCGAGTCCAAAACGGTGTAACGGTTCTATAGTGGAATCGAAAATTGCAAAGACTCAGGAAATCAACCAGACGATTTCTGAATCGTGTTAGTAAAAGCAGTAGAGACATGAAGGCTGACAAGAGGCTCGCAAAACATTCGAACATTCGACTCCCGTAGAGCATACTGTGAGGAACTGGAAGGAGAAAGAGAGACTTCCAGGCCGTAAGAAGATGTTTAAAGAAGATGAGTTGGCCAAGTCGGACTCTTTCAGAAAACCCGATGATACTTTCACAAACTACAGAACTAAGCCTAGACAAACTTTCTTGGCAGTGGGAGGGAGAGAATTGGCGATTTGTGCAAACCTTTGAATATGAAAATGTTGCAAAAGAAATTGGAATACTGCGAGGGCGGTGGTTACCAATGAAAACCCTTGGCATAGATGGCATCTATCCAGCAATGCTAAAGGAGGCTATCGAGCACACAGACTTCTAAGAAATATTTTTAGAGGACGTATTGCTCTGGGCTACGAGCCTACCTGTTGGCAGAAGGTTAAGTTTGTCTTCATACCGAAATCTGGAAAAGACGACTATTTAAATCCAAACAATTTCAGACAAATCAGCTTAACATCATTTTCGCTGAAATGTTCCGAGAGACCTGGTGAGCGTTTCAACCATGCAACATGCTCACCGCGTGGAAAGTTCTGTGAATCTGTTCTGCACACTATGGTTTCAGATCAAGATAGACGGCGCAAATTTGAAAGGCGAGTACGCATTGGGTGCCCCTTCTTTTTTTTTTGGCGCTGATATCGCCGTCTTAGTCACCTTCGACTGCCACCTCGCTGAATTATTTTTACTGTGTCCTCATCTGCAAATCTACACTGTTTTTCGCTTACCTCCTTTTTTCGATTGTACTTTCTCCATCTGGCGGGATGAGAGGACTTGGTATTGTGCAACTAGAGACACTAGCGGCGTACTTTTCCCTCAGCTCATTTTCGGCTCTCTTGCAGGAGTTTCGCTAGTATGCAATAAAGGTTAGCACTTCTTCATATCTATTATACTATTGTTACATCCATGGAGATGTTTCGCTGTACGAGCCTTCTTTTCCGTAGGACACCTCCTTTCTTCCTCTGCCCTGTTTTTTTCGGATAAGGTCAATCCACTCCCCTGAAATGGCTAGTATTTTCGCCAGGTTTGGAAGTTCGTCATTCTTTTTTCGTGACAAAGGGATGTCATGTAGCTATGAGTTTGTCATCTTCCCTCGTGATCCCTTCTTTAAATTCGAATTCGATAGTGTATCCCCTTTTTGACCGGGAAGACTTTTAAACCCCACGGTGCTACTCCCTTTTTCATTTCCAGTCGTCTTCACTGTTAGAACAGTGGGCCTTTCTACTTTTTCAGTATTTGACCGTCGTTACTTCACCCTTCTTGCAAAGGGATTTGCAGCGGAAACTCCCATTCTAGTTGCCAGAAGCGGTCAGCGTTTTGTACTGCTGCTCCTTCTAAAAATGCTGGCTGTCGCTGGCCGTGTCGCCGTGTTAATGGTTGCTGTTCGTGTTGCCGTGCTAACTTCATTAGAAAATGCAGATCCCCGCATTTGTCTATGCGAACAGGGAGGTCACGCGTGGGTTGACACAAATTCTTATATAAGTCTGTGCTCAGAGCTGGGATCAGGTGCTTGCCAGGAGTTCATCACAACTGAGCCTGTATTGCCAACTTAATGGTGTCATAGCTTTGAATATACTTGCAGCGTTGCGGAGGTTTTCATCGGAACGTAGGAAGCTATAACAACCTGAAAACCTTTTCCAGGACATGCCACCCTCGGGTATTATGCCTAAGCTGTCAGCCTATATGCAATCAATTCCAAATTGTTTGGCAAATCACAAATTGATGCCATGTTCATCGTCGTTGTCGCCGCTCACGTCAGTTCACCATCAGGTTGACTAGTGGTTATCCGGGCTTTCAACTGTAAGGTGCGAGTCGACTTGGTTTGGAAATAACATATTATATATCTAGCAACTTTGTTGGTTTCCTTTTTCTGTCTATTGAGTTGCTTCACCGCCCGACGGTGAGTCTAAGCGAATGCTGGTCTTCTATGAAATTATTATATTGCCCGGTATACATTATTCTTACGTTCTGTCGTTAGATTTGTCGTCGAATCGATCATTTTTTGGCTACCAGGAGTGATGATGATAGCGTTCTTCAGTTGGTTGTGACGATGATTTATCGAAGCTTCATCTCCAGGGGGTCTGTTAGCTGCGGTTATTGCGGTATAAATTTTCCCCATAAATGTTACGGAAAACATTATTATGGATGGTTTCAGTATTTACTCATTCTCCGCAGTCGATTGTCTGCTTGGAAGATTACTGTTTGAATTCATCAACGCGACGCTTTTGAGATGAGTACTTGGCTACCCTACAGGCAAGTGTAATGACGTATTATCAACCTTCAAGTTGGAATTATTGGCTGATTAAGGGGGTCATCCCGAGTGACTGTCGTTTTTTTTTCGCTTTTTTTAGAAATCTTTTGTGAAGAACTGGATAAAGATACAAATACGAATTTTTCATCATATATTTATTAATATCTTGAGCATGCATAGTAGCCCGATGGCATAGTTAAATGTTGAAATACAGAGCAATTTATACACCCATCTCCAAAAAAATGTGTTTTTCTGCTGCCACGCTAGAGGGTGCTGCAATAATGCAATAAATGCAATATTACATGACCGGTCAGAGACTAGCGGAACCGGAGACTGGCTGATGGTTTACAGCTGATGAGATTCATTCTGTAGGAAAGTATTGGTTGATTTAGTATTGGACGCTATGCAAAAAGAAGCAGAGTCTTATGATTCTCTACATGGAATGCAATTTAGGGTGGTGGTACCGGTTCAGCCCAAAAGTATTAGCTACCCTTGTAAAACCATACAATGCCATATTGTCTGTACATCAATTGGTCGAGGACACAGACTAG
The DNA here is from genome assembly GCF_905115235.1 of Hermetia illucens. Taxonomy (NCBI): domain Eukaryota; kingdom Metazoa; phylum Arthropoda; class Insecta; order Diptera; family Stratiomyidae; genus Hermetia; species Hermetia illucens. The sequence goes on along the minus strand of NC_051850.1, from coordinate 127,789,532 downwards.
GGCGTCTTTTCGCTGGACGATCTCTCCATTCGAGTTTGTTGGAAGTGCTTTACTGTGCTGACAGCTTTGGCCCACAGAAGAAGGGAAGAATCACGTAATATTCTCTTCTGCTTAATTTGGCTTTGTTCCTTTCCGAAAAGGTAGATTTGTTCTAGATAGCTGCGTGGTTAGAGCACAAGGCTGTCGTAATGAAGGTTCAAATCAGTGGTGACAGAGGGATTTGTATCGTGATTTGACGTCGGATACCAGCCGACTCAGCTGTGAACGAGTACCTGAGTCAAATTAAGGTAATAATCTCGGGCGAGCGCAGTGCTGAACACATCGCCTCCTACAGTGTACTGTATTGTACAGGGTGCGGCAGCATAACTTCTTTTTTTCAAAACTCAATTAAAACTATTGTATACATCGGAAAATATTTATTTATTTTTTATAATGTAGGTACATGTCTAAAGTTTTTATTTACATTGTTTTGAAGATCAAATTTGTTAGGTGACGTCCCCCATTCTCCATACATTGCGTAAACCGATTTCTGGCGTTTGTCATGACTCTTGTTAGCATAGCAGGTGTTATGTTGGCAATTTCTTCTTGGATGTTGTAGGGTTCTTGGACGGTTCACATAAACATGGGATTTCAAAAACCCCATAGAGAAAAATCACAAGGAGACAGTTCGAGAGAGCGTGCCGGCCATTCCGAATCGCCTCTAATTGAGATAAGGCGCTCTGGAAAGTGTTCCCTCAAAACAGCCATCGATGCTCTTGAAGTGTGTGCTGTTGCACCGTCTTGTTGGAACCAAGTGTCCCCCAAATCCAAATTTTCTAGCCGTGGGAAAAAAATTCTGTAGTATGTTTACATACCGGTCCGAATTCACTGTCACTGTAACCTCATTTTCCTCAAAAAACCAGGGACCAATAATTCCAGCTGAGGAAATTGCACACCACACTGTGACTGCACTGTGTGGGTGAATGCAAAGGCTTTTGATGCAATTCTCGAGGGTCGGTGTCAGCCCAGTAGCGCATGTTTTGTTTGTTAACCGACCGACACAAACGAAAATGGGCTTCATCGCTAAAAAAAACAATAGCACCTTTGGGAACGACATCAAGAAGAAGCTCACACGCGTTCATCCGAGAATTGAAGTCACGTTCTGAAAGTTCCTGCAATATCGCTATCTTATAGATGAAAATGAAGATTATCACGAAGAATTCTTCTCACACAACGATCGGATAGTCCAAGGGCAGATGCGTGTTTGCGCGCAGAACGCCGTGGCGATCGCAACATTGACGCGCTCACTGCTTCAATGTTCTCAGGTGATCTAACGGGCCGAGGAACTCCAGTTCTTCCTTTTGTCGCACTTGCAGTTTGTTTGAATGTAGTGACCCATGTAACAATTGATTTGCGGTCTGGGACGGGAGCCAACGGGGCTAAATTAAAGCGATTTCGAAATGCACGCTGCCTTGCAATAACCGAACATCCGCTTGAAAAGTAAACCTCAACGGCAAAGGCACGCTCCTCACTATTGCAATGCATGATGGCGACTGAACCGTGTCGAGACAAAACTTTACAGTATCCCCTCTTGAACGAGACCAATAGTGCTCCACTATGACATCAACTAACTGAGTGGCGCGCATTTTGAAAAAGGAAGTTATGCTGCCGCACCCTGTACCACTACGGTCTTGAATGAAGTACTCTAACACACTTCAATTGGAGTGATGGGTCAACGATTATTATTATTAGATTTGTTCGTTATACTTTAGGAAGTTTTTTGATTTTATAGATAACTACGTTCGTATCAATGGTCAGCTTGGGGATTTCTTTAACGTCTTCCTTTCTTATAAGAAACACAACTCAATGAAAGTCACCCCAGAATAGCATACTCTATCTTCAAACTTCCATCGTAATTGCGTGATTAGGTAAATAGCTGTTGCAGTTACATATGTAACTCGCAATTTCGCGCGAAAAACTTTGTTCTGTGGAGTATTCTGTTCATTAAAGGCTCAAGACTTGAATGCTTTGTAATTCTTCTGCACCGCGTTCTCAAACCTTTTGGAGCGTATATAGTTCAGACCCTATTGTTAAAACTGGGAGGTTCTAAGGACGCACATCTACCAATTTCGGGACGATAGAAGAAATTCGTTTTACCGGCATTTATCATCTACTCCTTGCTACAAGCGTTGCTGTATTTATTTCGTTCGTTGCCTACTAAATACTTTACCGTTTTCGATCAACTCTCTGGCATTGCACACGTTTTTCCTAATGCTTTTCCTGCTTTTCCTGTTTTTCCTGTGCCATAAACTTGTTGACTTCCTCATTGGGAGGAAGTTTTTATGGGTTTTGTCGAAAGTTTCAATCGATTGGCGAGCTTGCCGGTCGGTTTGTACTATAGCCGTGGATTTCGTCTACATAATCTGAGCTATAGCCTACAAGTATTCCAATTCAACTCGGGAGCTCGGTGAAAAAGTCTTTTTGAAATACTTGTGGCGCATTTATTGAGTTTCTCGAAGCGAAGTCTACTCTTGAGAAGTTTTCCGCTGGAGAGAAGTTTATCCTGCTGCTCGGAGGTTTCGCTTCATTTAAATGGGAAGAAAAGTTTTACAGGTTTAAAAGTTGAGTCGAATTTCGATTAATAGGAAAACTCCGTTTTTCAAGAAATCCTTTGCCTTTAAATCGTTTCGTATTGTTTCGATTTTTATTGAGCTACAAAATGCCGGTAAGTCGTGCTGTATGTTTTCAATGAAGTCATCAAATTTATGAGTATTGAAAATGAAAAGGAAATTATTTGAGTGGGCTTGCGATGTTGGAATGATGGATTGAATTGCCAGAACGTATTTCTGATTCGAAAGGAAGGTGAGCTCAATGGGATGCTTCTTGGGAGTAGTACGAATCTGAAATTCTATTGAATGTGTAGGTAGTAGCTTTAAAATATTAATTTTATCAGTGTGTTATGTAAGATATAGAATATATCTACAATATATATATCTAAAATATTCATTGTGATCTAACTACAGCGTGCTAATAAATAAACCTTAATTTTTGTATAGGTAAGATTTGAAGGGCGTTTTGGTCTGATTATGGTTTAGGTAAAGGTTCATAATTCGGCAAATTCCCACAGAACTTGCTTGCAGTAGCTGCTGGAAACGAACAAGAGTGTCAAGGATCGAGCTGCGCCTGTTTGTCATGTTTTAGCGGGAAGCATCTTCCCTACATTTGAAAAAGTGCTAATAGGACTCCAAGTTAATGTGGAACAGCATATGCACAGGATTGCATGGCCATTGGGGAGCTTGGTCTTCAGTATGCAGCCTCTGAGCACCTTGGGCATCTTGGAACGAAAATAAAAGAACAAGAGGTGATGATGTCAGGCGTTTCATCTGAGGACGAGCATCTAGCATCCGACCAGAAGCCAGTAGCTAACGAAGGCAGTACAGTCGCTGCGAGTTTTCACACCGGTGTGCTTAATCCAACAATAAGGATCATCGGGAATGAAGTAGTAGCTGGACTAGTGGATTTCCAGTCTGGAAACTATTGTCGTCGACGTAGCGTAATAGTACTCCTGCCACAAAACCGTCGGCGCTGGGGGTCCCCCAAGAAGCAAAACTTTGGTAAAAACCCAGCCTCCGGATACGAGCGAAGAAGTCGAGGTCCGCTGTTGCGATCCTCAAGAGCCAGCAACAGAAGGCCATATTCCGAGCAAAAGTGCGAAAAATGTGGAGGTCGGTACTGTCGATGAGCAAGATCAAAAGGAACTCACCAAATACCAGGCGATTGTAGGTTGTAAAATGCAGAAAAATCAGTTGAAGGCAAAACCTACAGCTTTCAAACGAAATCTATCCTAAAATGAGGTCGAATAACGAAGCAACGAGTATGAAAAAGGACACAAGCAACACCTGCAAATAGTGAAGCAGCGGCGGCCGACCAATCAGGTACACGCTACAAGACCCTTCAGCGATATGGCCTGGAGTTATTTGCGAATGGCGCTGACGGATGGTAATTTCGATGGCGGCAGACCTGTGTTGGAGCCAAACGAGAATAGTGAAGAAGTATTCCCTCCTTTGATTTATCCCAGGTGGTCCGTAGTATTTCCTGACCTGAGCGCCAGTGACCTGACCGTGGTCTAATCCGAATAGGGAAAGCGAAGAACGTCGGTCCTTACATGGCTGATAACCGATCAGTTTCACCAGAGGAAATACAAAATTTGATGACTACTATCGCGGCAAAAGAGGCTAAACTCTTGATAGACTGCGATTTCAATGCGAGAAAGACGCTTTGGAGCAGCTCGGAAGTCAACGAAAGGGGTGAGTCTCTCAGGGACTTTATTATCAACGCAAACCTATTGGTGTGCAACAGGAGCAGTGCAAAATCTTCTATTCTCCATCTCGGAGAACTGTGACCGTTACGCTCTTGATATCGCTCTACTTACCGATAATGGGACTTTCAGGTTGGAGAATTAGAGAGCGTCTGGCAAGAGGTATTTCTGTGCTGTAGAGGTGTACAATTCTTTCAAAGACGCCAGGAGGATCGGCTGGAGAAGGTTTGATAAAATTTTCGAGGATGAACTCTTCGGTGCGCAAATTAGTATCATTGGCACTATAGGCGAATTGGAGTTACAGGTCGGGGCTCTGGAAAAGGCATTCGGAACAGTCATCAAAATCAAATACAGCAAAGGGGGGGGGGGGGGGGGGGGTGGGGGTCTTCAGGATCTGTTACGGGCACGGATACTGCCAGATTGATCGCGAATATTCTCATTTCGGATGTGATCAAAACATGTCACGCCGATAGTCCAACGCATCATCATCGTGTCCATTACCGCAAGACACCGTTTATTGTCTTTTATAGTCGCCCAACACCCAGAACTATAGAAAGCGACATGAAAAACGACATTGATGTAAATTTTAGATTTGAGACGTTAGTTGATACGTCGATCACAAAGGACACCAGTTGTGGAACACCACTTCATCCAGGTTGCGGTAATGCGTGAAGCAATTTCATAATGCAGTTCTCCATTGGCTGATAACATTCGCCTGAGATATTTAAATCACTCAGTTCTGGGCAGGCCACTGCCGCTCACAGCGACTGTGCCTGTTTCATGGGGATCGGTGGTCAAAAACTGAGCCTAATTCAGATTCAATCTGAGATCGAGTTTCATGGGGCGATCATTCCATTTTTGGACAAGTTGCTCGAGATCATTTTTGCTATTAGACGCTAGGAACATCATCGCACATCATCTGCATATAGGGTATAGGGGGTATAGGGTGCTGGACGTTGGATGTCCCATGTGACGGTGTCCATCACAAGAACAGAGAGAAGCGGTGACAGGGCGCTTCCTTGATGAACACCAACAGAGACATGAACGCCCAACACACTTGGAACTTTACTTTTTAGATCGTGGTAGAGCATTTGAACCCAGCGCCTGAATTTTTCCAGTACCTGAGGGAAATGCGTAGTTTTTGCAAATAGGCGATGCTAATTATTAATAAAATCAGTTCTATTCTGAACTCGGACTATTGCTTAAGTTCCTAAATCATTCAGACCGATAAAGTGACTAAAGTTGCTTTTGGTGCCTGGGTTGCGTTCTCACGGTGTTATTTATCTGAATGATTAAAATTAAATGTTAGTTCATCCGGTGCATCCTATCACACTATATGTTAGCCATGTTCTACAATCAGGCGGCTCCCGGTTGCATTATCCATTATGTTATTTCGAATTGCACTCACATACATACATATGTATATAGAAAATGTACCTCTGCCTTACCATATTTAAATGAAAGTATATAAGCGGCAATGAACTTCTTCTCCCATTAATTTTTGCTAAGAGGTTCTGATGCCGCCTTCCTATTTATTGCGCACCATTTGCATTTACTACGTAGTTTTCTCATAAGCAGTTCTAAAAGTAAAAGTTACACTAAGTCATTTACTTTTTTGTCCGGGGCGTATACACTACAACTCAAGGCCCATTTACGTAGAATGATGCCTTTTCATGCTTGGCAGAACTTTATGGACGGTCTATGAATGGCTTGCTGGCACTGCGTTATATTATGCTTCGATGAACAGACATAAACGCACACACGCACACACATAAACGGGACACCGAGTTTTTCTGCATTTGTACATATGTACATAAGCATATTGCGGTCCGTACATATTCGTATACGTACAGCAAAACTTTTTATTGTTAACTGCAAAGGAGCATAACATATATGATAGTGTTGTTGTAGATGGTTGGTGAATGACCTATGGTTAGAATGGGGTATACCAAAAAAGTAGTTTTGGAGAAAAGGTAGCTATTTTTTCATTTTTGATTAGTATTGTCCATAAATTAAAAAAGAAACATTTTTGTTTTATGTCTTATTTTCAATTAATAGAAGTTGACAGTTCGGATTTCAAACTGTACTAATTAGAGCTCATGGTACTGGAATACGTAGTGTCTGCAGATTTAGACATGTGGTGCATTGCCCTGTGACAATCTGACGAGGGAGGGCATGATATGCAGTACTTCTCCCTTCTCTCACATTTAAAACCTTTTAGGTTCCCCAAGACAGACAATTTTTTGATTATATAATTCACCTATTTGAAAAATGTAAAGCCCGTTTCTATTTAAATATTTCAATTTGAACATAATAATTCCCTAATATTGCGAAATGAGCGATGATCTTTTTGTGAGCAAAATTTAAATCTTGACGAAGAACTACAAACAAGTCGACGCGACAACTTTGACATATTATAACTTTGTTAGGAGAGGTGCGATTTCCACCAACTGCCATGTTGCCTATATTGCTGCAAAATTTCGGGATTTTAGGAGAAACTTCAGGAGGTTTTGCAGTCAATTACTGAAAATTATACTAATTTACTATTATCATATTAACTTTATTTGAACAGATATCGGTGTCGGGGGTATTTCGAAGCCTACGCACCATATAGTGACGGTTTGTCGATTTTTTTCAGATTTTTTGGCTAGGCAGTTTCTGAGAATGGGTCCGTGAAAAAAGTGATCATTTTCGACCCGCCGGACTTCCCACTTTCCCAATAAGTGTCAAAACTAAGACTGGTTTGGCAAAGGGCTAACCGAGACTATTTATTTGATACATTCGGTGGAAAAAATTTTACAAAAGTATGTATGCGCATTACGCTCGCCCGAGATTATTACTCTGATTTGACTCATTCAGAGCTGAGTCGACTGGCATCCGATGTCAAATTACGTTACAAATTCCACTGCCACCAGTGAACTGTGACCTTCCGTACGACAGCCTTGTTCTCTCCACTCAGTTATCCGGACACTAGTGCTACGTAGAGACAAACAGTATCATCATCATCAACGGCGCAACAACCGGTACCCGGTCTAGGCCTGCCTTAATAAGGAACTCCAGATATCCCGGTTTTGCGCTGAGGTCCACCAATTCGATATCCCTAAAAGCTTTCTGGCGTCCTGACCCACGACATCGCTCCATCTTAGGCAGGGTCTGCCTCATCTTCTTTTTCTACCATAGATATTGCCCTTATAGACTTTCCGGGTGGGATCATCCTCATCCAAACGGATTAAGTGACCCGCACACCGTAACCTATTGAGCCGGATTTTATCCACAACCGGGCGATCATGGTATCGCTCATAGATTTCGTCATTGTGTAGGGAACGGAATCGTCCATCCTCATGTAGAGGGCCAAAAATTCTTCAGAGGATTCTTCTCTCGAACGCGGCCAAGAGTTCGCAATTTTTCTTGCTAAGAACCCAAGTTTCCGAGGAATACATGAGGACTGGCAAGATCATAGTCTTGTACAGTAAGAGCTTTGACCCTATGGTGAGACGTTTCGAGCGAAACAGTCTTTGTAAGCTGAAATAGGCTCTGTTGGCTGACAACATCCGTGCGCGGATTTCATCATCGTAGTTGTTATCGGTTGTGATTTTCGACCCTAGATAGGAGAAATTATCAACGGTCTCAAAGTTGTATTCTCCTATTCTTATTCTTCTTCGTGTTTGACCAGTGCGGTTTGATGTTATTGGTTGATTCGTCTTCGGTGCTGACGTTGCCACCATATATTTTGTCTTGCCTTCATTGATGTGCAGCCCAAGATCTCGCGCCGAGTGCCGCCTGCTCGATCTGGATGAAGGCAGTTTGTACGTCTCGGTTGGTTCTTGCCATGATGTCGATATCGTCAGCATAGGCCAGTAGTGGACTTGAAGAGGATCGTACCTCTTGCATTTACCTCAGCATCACGAATCACTTTCTCGAGGGCCAGGTTAAAGAGGACGCATGGTATTGCATCCCCTTGTCGTAGACCGTTGTTGATGTCGAATGGTCTTGAGAGTGATCCTGGTGCTTTTATCTGGCCTCGCACATTGGTCAGGGTCAGCCTAGTCAGTCTTATTAATTTCGTCGGTATACCGAATTCTCTCATGGCCGTGTACAGTTTTACCCTGGCTATGCTATCATAGGCGGCTTTAAAGTCGATGAACAGATGGTGCAACTGTTGTCCATATTCCAACAGTTTTTCCATCGCTTGCCGCAGAAAGAAAATCTGATCTGTTGCTGATTTGCCTGGAGTGAAGCCTCCTTGGTATGGGCCAATGATGTTCTGGCCGTATGGGGCTATCCGGCCTAGCAAGATAGTGGAGAATATCTTATAGATGGTACTCAGCAACGTGATACCTCTATAATTGCTGCACTGTGTGATATCTCCCTTTTTATGTATGAGACAGATAATGCCTCGTTGCCAATCGTCAGGCATTGATTCGCTGTCATAAGTTGATGAACCACTTGGTGTAACTGGTCGACTCCATATTTAACCAATTCGGCTGTAATTCCATCGGCTCCTGGCGACTTATGATTTTTTAGCCGATGAATTGCACGGACTGTTTCTCCAAACAGTATCGTTCAGCGTATAGTCTAGTGCTAGAGCGCATGCCTCATTTGCTTTGTGACGCGAGATCAATCCGGGCCTTAGTAAAGGGTTTTTTTCTAAGAACCAAAGTTTCTGAAGATAACGTGAGGACTGGAATAGTAAGAACTTTGACCCCTGAGATGCTTCGAGCGAAAAAGTTTTTGTGAACTAAAATAGGCTCCTTTGGATATTAATAACCGTGGGCAGATTTCGTCACCATAGATAGCAAAAATTATCAAGAAATTTAAAATTGTATTATCCTATCTTCATTGTTTTCGATTTACTAGTGCTATTTCTTGTTGGTGTTTCTTTCGGTGGCTGACTTTGCTATCCTATATTTCGTTTTGTCTCCTTCATTAATGAGCAATCAATCGCCGGTTGGTGGATCTGGACAAAGGTAGCCTGTACTTCTCGGGGTGTTGTTCATATAATGTCAATATTATCAGCGTAGGTCAGTAATTGACTAGACGGACTTGAAGAGGGTGGTGCCTCTTGCATCATTTTTTCCCAGGCCAGTTTAGAAGAAGCTCATTATAGGGTATCCTCTGGTCTAAGACCGTGGTTGATGTTGAATGGTTTTAAACATTCTTTCGTGGCTGTGTACATTTTATGTACACATATTCGGCCTTAAAGTCGATGAAAAGCTGGTGCAACTGAGCGCAAAGAGAAAATGTAGTCTATTGCTGATTTGTCTTGAGTGAACTGATGATGATCTAGGCGTCTAAGCGATGATGATCTAAGAGCTACTTGCCCTAGCACGATAGCAGAGAATATCTTATAGATGATACCCAGCAACGGCATTTTTCTAATAATTGCTGCACTGCGTAATATACCCTTTTATGTATGGGACAAATAATGGTTCGTTTCTAGCCAATTTAACCTAACGCATGAACTCCACTTTCAGGTACTGCTGCCGGATGAGTTTCTGTGGAATATGGTCGAACTCCTTCTTAAGATCAAGGGGCGACTGTTCGCACGATATTCCTCATTGAGTAACCGCCTAGCGTGTGTTGCATCAATAGTTCCGCGGTTCTTGAGGAACTTGGTTTGATTCACAGTTATTTAAGCAATATCGCTAGTCATGGCATGGAACAGCGGCTGGCTTGAATATTAATTTGAACATTGTGCAAGACCGTTTTCTATTTCCGTTGTGGTACTTCTTTGTCGATCAGATGGGGTTCTACCTTTCTTAGGTTCTAGCTCTTTGCTTTCCAGAGTTCAGCGGGGACGTTGATAGCGTCTTATTGATTCCCCCGATCTCATTCGGTGGTCAAAGGATAGTATAGGTGCCAGGGCGAAACGTGGATTGGTATCCACGATGGAGCATAAAACCTAGGAAACGCCTGCTGAACCAACACCAACAGCTCTACTACCAAACCCTATCTCCACCTCCACGTGGTGACCGCTGGGAGTTCTTTCTTAACGAAAAGCTGCATACGGAGAAGGATGAAGGCGAGTCTCCAGCTGGACAAATTGTACCAAATGGTCCTCCACGCTGGGGATTGAGTAGGGCTGACAACCCGACACGGAAAACAACTTGTCACGAAGCCCCAACAGGAGTCTCGGGCAGGACGGATAACACAACGACGAACCCGGCAACGACAAAGGAATAACATGTGCTTCCTGTACAGAGATGAAGCTGCTGAACAGCTAGCCGATACCCTGTCCAAATATAGTGCTGATGTAACAGCGTTGCAAGAGATTCGTTGGACAGGGACCGGTTTCCTGGAGAAGAGTCGCTACACCATATATTATAGTGGCCATCCAGTAAACCATGTGCTCGGAGTAGGTTTCTTAGTCGCCCAAAAAATGAAACCTGCTGTTATCGGCTTTGAAAACATAAGCGCACGGCAATGCACTCTGCGCTTGCGGCGCAAATTTAGAAATATAAGCCTCATAAACGTTCACGTCCCTACAGAGGAGACTGCAGGTCGGAGAAGGATACCTTCTGCGAGGCAGTAAAACGAACCCTCGATACCTGCCTCAGATATAATATCAAAATCATACTTGGGGATTTTAACAGCCAAGTAGGGAAGGAGCCCGTATTCAGGCGATACGTTGGCTCCCATAGCTTACACGAAAAAACAAATGATAACGGACTGCGGATCATTTAATTAGCAGTGTCACACGAAATGGTTGTTGGAAGTACCTGATTTGCGCGGAAAGCGGTCAAAAAACATACGTGGGCCTCTCCAGACGGGACCACTTTCAACCAAATTGACCACGTGTTGATCGAACGCCGCCACTTCTCAGCCTTGATGAATGTCAGAACATATAGGGGGGCCAATATAGACTCAGATCACTATCTCGTTGGCATGGTGATCCGAGCTCGAATAAAAACACCACCCAGAATTCTCTCTGATAATCAGATGAAATTTAACACTGAAGCCATCCACAACACAGCCCTCCGCAGCACGAGAGTGGGGGAGACTTATCACGAACTCCGGCGAGCGGAGAAGCGACTTCACAGACGGAAAAAGGAACCCTGGGAGAACCAAAACAAGTCTGTGAACTCGAAAAGTACAGGAAATAACCGCACCAGGCATGCAAGTTTTACCAACAAATCAGCAGGATGAACCCTTACACACCTCGATGTTCATCCTGCCTTGACAAAGAGGGAAATCTAATTTCCGACAGAACGGGTATATTGGAGCGGTGGATTGAGTACTTTGATGAACTACTAAACAACCAGAACATCGGCGAGTTGGAGGTCCCACCAATTGAAAACGACGGATAAATACTGCCATCACCAAGTATCGAAGAAACAGTTCGTGCATTTCATCAGCTTAAAAATCATGTCGCCAGGAGCCGACGGAGTTATAGCCGAATTGTTTAAATATGGAGGAGACTAATTACAAGTGGTTCATCAACTTGTGCTCAAGGTGTGGGACAGCGAATCAACGCCTGATGACTGACAAGGAGGCATTATCTGTCTCATACATAAAAAGGGAGATATCACACAGTGCAGCAATTATAGAGGTATCACGTTGCTGAGTACCATCCATAAGATACTCTCTGCTACTTTGCTTGGTCGGATAGCCCCATACGCCCAGAACATCATTGGCCCACACCAAGGAGGCTTCAACCAGGCAAATCAGTAACAGATCAGATTTTCTCTCTGCGGCAAGCGATGGAAAAACTGTTGGAATATAGACACCAGTTGCACCATCTATTCATCGACTTTAAAGATGTCTATGATAGCAGAGCCAGGGTAAAACTGTACACGGCCATGAGCGAATTCGGACTCTCCCCGAAATTAATAAGACTGACTAGGCTGACTGTGGTTAACGTGCGAGGCCAGATAAAAGCAGCAGGATCACTCTCAAGACCATTCGACATCAACAACGGTCTACGATAAGAGGATACCCTATCATGCGTCCTCTTTAACCTGGCCCTGGAAAAAGTGATCCGTGGTGCTGAGGTAAATGGACGTACAAATCGCCTTCATACAGATCGGGCAGGTGGCGCGAGATCTTGGGTTGCACATCAATGAAGGCAAGACAAAATATATGGTGGCAACGTCAGCACCGGAAGCCTACCAACCAACAACAGCAAACCGCACTGGTCAAATGGGAAGAATAAAGATAGGAAACTACAACTTTGAGACTGTTGATAATTTCTCTTATCTAGGGTCGAAAATCATAACCGATAACAGTTGCGTTGAAGAAGTCCGCGCACGATTGTCAGCCAACAGAGCTTATTTCAGCTTACGAAAACTGTTCCGCTCGAAACGTCTCACCATAGGTTCTTACTGTACAAGAAAATGATCTTGCTCCTCATGTATTCCTCGGAAACTTGGGTTCTTAGCAAGAACAATTGTGAACTCTTAGCCACGTTCGAGAGAAGAATCCTCCGAAGAATTTTTTGCCCCCTACATAGGGATGGGCGATTCCGTAGCCTACATAACGACGAAATCTATGAACGATACCATGACCGTTAAGTTATGGACAAAATCCGGCTCAATAGGTTGCGCTGGGCGAGTCACTTAATTCATATGGATGAGGATGATCCAGCCCAGAAAGTCTATAAGGGCAATATCTATAGTAGAAAAAGAAGACAAGGCAGACCCTGCCTGAGATGGAACGATGGCGTAGGTCAAGACGCCAGACAGCTTTTAGGGATATCGAATTGGTGGACCTCGGCCCAAAAGTGGTATGTCTGGAGTTCCTTATTAAGGCAGGCCTAGACCGGATACCGGTTGTTGCGCGGTGATGATGATGATGATTTCATTCGATTCATTGCTTCCTCGACTATTAGGGTGCTTGAAATGCGGTCAGTGCTTTTGGAAGCGAAGGGTGAGCAAATTCTTCGTTTGAAATCTGCTCAAAACATCCCCATTGTCAACCCGTCGCGGCTCATCGAATACGGAGCAAAGTGCCATTCTTGCCATTAACGCAACAAAAGATTGATATTCTGTGCACGTTGGCGTCGGCTTTTGACAAGTCGACACAAATCTCTCTCGTCGTCCCGAGTGACAAGTTTATCGTAGAGATCTTTACAACGGACCACCCGGATAAACGTGGCTGCTTAAGTTGTTTCCCGATTGGAATTTTTGTAAATTTTCCAAGTGGCCAGTGTTTTATCGACGAGAAACTTGTGGTAAGATTGTTTCTTTTCATGGATCTTCACTGGGACATCTAACCATCTAACTAACAACTGCCATGGTTGATGACCCGTTTACCAACCTTGACTGATATAATAGTTAGCTTCATGAATCGGAGATCAAATCGCTCGACGTTTTTGATAGCGTCACGAAAATCCTCAGAGATGACACTGTTGCCAACATATTGTGTGCGTGGGTTACCGCTGTTTATACCCATTTTTACCGCATTCGCATTCTACATACGTCGCAGTTTTTGGCCGCTCCATTAAGTTTGTAAAGCGCATATATCTAGGGCTCTTGTGAGATGCCACGCCTTTCCAGGCTAATTTGTTGCATTCGCCATAGATAGTTTGTCGCTCTCTGCTGTAGCGATTCAACGGCAAAGATATATAATCATTATTAAAATTACATTGAATTAAGAAGTGAGGAGTTGATTGTTGAGGTTCAGTATAATTTTGGTTGCTAGAACAAGTTTATCTCTTTATAGACTGAAGTTAACATCGTTTAGCTAAAAGTGGGAGATTACTCTAGCTACATCTTAGAAACAGATGCTACAAATATACATATAAAGTGTATTTCTATAAGAAATTTATCTCTGGAAAATAAGGATGAAATATTTTACTCTTATTTGAAGTTTCGCAACAATTTCCATTCGACAGATACACATATACACATATGTCCGTATCTGTAGCAATAACCTACTTCAATTTAAACAAAAATCGCCATGCCAACGCCTACCCTGTTTTCGATGCAATTTCCTTGTTTAAATTTATGCATGGTCGGACTCAAAAAATTGGGTCACAGAGGGAATTTGTAGGAATTGTTGCCATGTGTTATCCTTGCTTTTGTTCTGCCTAGGTGTATCTAAGATATATGTGTATATATATTTCAGTGTAGTTTCAGTCATTTTGGTGTGGCACCCGCTGTCAATATATGTATTCGGTATGCATATTTTCCTTTGTAATTCGAATAAATTTTCGACCGAAAATTTTCAACCAATTCATTGATTTTGCACGATTGACGTCAAGCCAGCACAAGATACATATTTGGCAATATGGGAGTGGCGACAGAATAGCAAACACTTTTTATATGCATATTATATTCATGTCATTAGAATATTTTGATTTCTATTCTGCTGAAACAGCTTTATCAAAGGATTGAGTTCATAATGGCATTCCATATAAAGTAATAAACACTAACCTAGGATAAGATGGCGATATCCTCAAGATTGATTTTCAAGATTTTGTGTAAAACGAAACTTTATTAAATACTTTAAATACTGTCTGTCCTCCGAATATAGTGATGTGAGGCAACAAATGGAAGGTCTGGACTAGTACTTTTCAAAGCTGCTAGTTAGTTTTGACATTTAATGTACAAGGCGGAAGTGAGCCTGTTGAAAACTGATCATTTCTCTCGCGGAACCATTCTCACAACCTACCCAATTGAAAAATCTGGAAGAAATCACAAAGCTACCACTATACGGTGCCCTCGATACCGATATCTGTTCAAATAAAGTTAACAATAGTATAAAGTAATATAATTTTTAGTAATTGTTGCAAAACCTCCTTAATTTTTTTCCTAGATTCATGAAATTTGACAGCAATATGCATCAAGTTTTGTGGAAATCGCACTATTACTAACAAGGTTATAATAGGTCAAAATTGTCGCCTCATTGTAAATTCTAGTACTTAGAATGTGCATATTCGGACAAATGAGAAAAGGGTCCATTCAAATGTTTTTATATAAGAAATACACAAAACCTGTGTCCGGCTTGTTCTTTTTAAGGTTTTCTGCAAAGCAAAACCTTACTGTTTGCTGGATCCAATTTAACAACCTAATGTCACAAAGTTTGATGAGAAGGTGTGGTCTGTCAACCGCGAGATTGCTTTAAAGCATTATGTCACGGAGCTGGATCAGTTTACTGTCTGTCTGTCCATCACACGCATTTTTCTCGGAGACGGTTACAGCGATTGACACCAAATATGGTAGAAAGCTGGGAACTGTGAACGCTCACGCATACAGTGAGTTACATCCTTTTACGACGAGTTTAAGTGGAGGGGAGTCCCCATACATGCAAAGGGGGGTATACATTTTTTTTTCATCAAATATAGTCATGTGGGGTATCAAATGAAAGGGCTCAATTAGCACTTTTCGAAGCCGGTCTTAGTTTTGCCATTTGTGGGAAAGGTGGGGAGTGCGGGGGGTTGAAAGTGACCATTACTTTAAGGGGGCCATTCTCAGAAACTACCCAATTGGAAAATCTGAAAAAATGAAAAGGCTGCCACTATATGGTACCTGGGCTCCGAAATACCTTTCATAGTGATATATGTACATATAAAGTTAACAATATATATTACTATAATTTTTAGTAATTGATTGCAAAGCCCTCGCCTCAATTCTCACATATACATGTATTATGTGCTACGTACTGAGAAATACACAAAACGTTTCGTGCCTGAAGCGTCCAGCTTTCGGTTTCCCGACTTGTTGATATTGCTATCGCCCATAGCGAACTGAACTGAAATACATGCGTGAATGTGAACTATGAGCCACTGGCTCGGGAAATCGAGCGGGTCGTTGTAGTTCCCATAATTTCGTTAGTTATAGGTATTGTACCTAAATCTCCCACGGCTTACTCTGATGCACTGAGATTCTCACACAGTCCTATTCAAACCATGCAAAAGTATACCATTTTACATACGTGCTCGATGTTGCGGGGAGTTCTCGACTAGCACTAACCTACCACCGGCCACCATTACCAGCGCCTCTTTAGCTTTTAAGCAGGTAGGATCGTCCGAGCTTAAATGCTTGGCACTAGCATTAGATAAAATCCGGCACCTGCCGAGATTGCGATAACTTGGAGTATAATTAGTTACACTTTTTATGTTTATTAAAAATAAAAGCACAATAGAAATAATAGTCGGAAAACCAGAAGCTGGACGCTTCAGATACGAAAGGTTTTGTGTGTTTCTTAGTACGAAGTACGTAATATATCCATATATTATGTGAGAGTATCCACTTTGGGTGACATTGACATTCATAGTCTTTAATTTTCGAAGAAGCAACAACTTTGACGTATTATAACTTTGTTAGTAATAGTGCGATTTCCACCAAAGATAAGATAATGGTAAGATCATGCTATACATTATAGTCTACATCACTGTAAAATGTCGTGGTGCTAGGATGAATTTACGGGGGGTTTCCAGCCAATTTCAAAAAATTATAGTAATATACTATTATTAACTTTATTTGAACAGATATCGGTATGGAAGGTATTTGGGAGCCCCTTAAAGAAATGATCACTTTCAACCCCCCCACACTCCCCACCTTTCCAACAAATGTCAAAACTAAGACTGGTTTCGAAAAGAACTAACCGAGGTCTTTAATTTGATACCCCACATGACTATATTTGATGAAAAAAAATTGTACACCACCCCTTTTGCATGTATGGGGTAATGATGTTAATCAGGTAAATGCGGCTGTTGCTGAAGCTGAATGAGAAAATCTTATATAACGATGTACAACAAGCGCTACTTTGCACCTATGCATTTACTTGACCGCGTAACTTTAGGATTATTATTTTTGTGATAGAAATGAATGTGCAGTCGCGAACCAACCGTCCAGGAGTACAGTCGAAATTATTAATAATAAATAATTGGATTAAAGTTTTGTTGATTAAATAAAAAGTTCAATAAAGTGTTATAGTTAAAATATAATTATTTATTTATAGTTTTTGTGCCAAACTAGTAACAGCGGAATTTAAATTACGTACTCTCAGCACAGGGTGAAGGGGAAATATGTGGAGATGCGGTAGATGGATTTAGATGTCGTACATATATGGGTATGCATCAGTATAGGGTATTAGGCAAAGTTTGTTTGTTTAGGAGAGGCACAATGTTTATGCTTTAATTTGTATGTATATAAAAATGTGGAAAACTAAACTTCATTAAAATCAGTTTACTGTCTGTTTGCCCTGTCACACGCATTTTTCTCGGAAACGGTTGTAGCGATTGATATCAAATTTGGTGGAAAGGTGGAAACTATTCGAAACGCATACAGTGGATTACATCACTTCATATATGCAAAATGAGGATGCAATTTTTTTTTCACCAAATATAATCATGTGTGTTATCAAATTAAAGCTCTTTCCCATGCAATGTAAGTTTCGATATTTGCTGGAAAGGTGGGGAGTGCGGGAAGCCGAAAGTGATGATTTCTTCAACGGATCCATTCTCAGAAATTACGCAATCGAAAATTCTGGAAAAAATTAGGGGATTGTCACTATATGGTGCATAGGCTCCGAAATGCCCTTCAACCAGTTATCTGTTCAAATAAAGTTAGTAATAGCATGTTATTATAATTTTTAGTAATTGGCTGCGAAACCCCCATTATGTTCATCCTAGAATCACAAAATTTTGCAGGAAGAGCACAATCCTATCAAATTTGGTGGTAATCGCACTATTACTACTTAAAGTCATAATAGGTCAAAGTTGGTTTTTTGTGTAAATCCAAGACTGAATGTCAAAGTGGGTATTCTCATATAATATATGCATATATTACATGCTAGGTTCTAATTGGACAAATGCCTACTCAAATATTTTTATATAAGAAAGACACAAAAACTTTCATACCTGTAGCTTCCAGCTTCCCGTTTCTCGACTTGTTATATCGTAGCGTTTGGTAATATATGAAGGGATATTTTGCATTCTTAGCTATGGAAGAATGGGATAACGTGGCCATTTCGAAGTAGCGTGATTCAGTTGGGATCATCTTGTAAAACATACCATATTCGAAGACGCCCCGAATTGGTTTAGCTTAGAGTAGTTGAAGAGGCTTCATACGTTATTAGTAACAGACTCTAATTCAATGCATACTATGATCCCCATTTGGGGTGCGTTTTAAGATTTTACTCGAAATATTCTCTGCCTATCGTCCAGGAATTTTCGAAAAGCTTACACGCTTACTTTACTATTCTGCACCACATGTTGCTGGGATGAGCGCTCGTTGGTATTCTTGGGATGCCGTGGACATCGGCGCAAAACCATGCCGTTTGGAATTCCTCACACCGGAAGGTGGTTATCACGTAGTTGATGATAGTGAAGATGTCATGTTGCAAAGATCCAACACTGTCAATAAATGATGCCCATATTTTCTTCAAAATGAAAGAAAAGTAACTTATGGGCAACGTTCTCCATGTTAAGGTTTTTTTGTGAAATAAAACCTTACTAGAATCGATTCGATGTCTGTCCGTCTGTCACACTCGATTTATTCGGAAACAGCTGAAGCTATTATTACGAAATTTGGTGAGAATATGTCTTCTATGAATCCTCTTACATATAGTTATTGGCGCCATTTTGTGTTGAGTTTAAAGGGGGCTCTCCATACATGCGATGGTAGAGTGTACATTTTATTTCACAGAATATGGTCATGTGGGACATCAAATTAATGGGCTCGATTAGTATTTTTCGAAAGTGATTCTATTTCTAATATTGCGATAAGGGTGGGGGAGTAAGGGCTCAAAATGCATGCTCCGAAAAGTGAAACAGGCTTCGTTCTCAGAACCTATCCAAACGAAACATTTTAATAAATTTATAATTGTGGATGAAAACAAAACCTATTTAGTAATAACAGATTACTATATTTTAGAAATTTCCCTGAAAACCGTTCATCCTAGAAGTACAAAATTTGGTACTATTACAAGTAATAATACAATACATAGTTTTAGAAAGTTCGGCGGAAATCCAACTATTATTAACAAAGGTATAGAACATTTGCATTTAACATAAATTTATTGCACTGAAAGGCGTGTTTGATGTCATTATCATATAAAGTGAACTCACATCAACGACAGAGTTGAATATATTAACGAATTTTCAGCTATGTGTGAATGGAGAAACGTCTATTGGAAGTTTTTCGCACAACATAAACCCAAAACTTTTAAATCTGGAGTGCTCAGATTCCGCTATTTCGACTTGTCTCCTCTGTTTTCGAAGCATATACATTTACGTTTTGATTCCAGAAGGTCACCATTTTGCCCTAAATAATCCAAAATCAACGATTGAATTTCAAACCGACGTATTCAATACACACGTTTTGATACATGTAAACTATTTTATCCGATTCCATTGCATAAACATATTCTTCTGGTCCTTTTCAGCAAAAGGATGTTCTTAGGTGAAGTGGCTTAACAAAAAAATATTCAACATGGAAATGCGAATATGGTGGAAAAATGAAATCAATAAGAATCATGGATTCAATTTTTGTACTTAACATAATATTATCCTTATTCAATTTATTCATTCGTTATTAGGAGCACGATACCTAAGCAAATTCGTTTCTGTGCTATCCGAAACATTTTCATTCTCACGAAAGGCATTACGTATTTCGTAAAATTCAATTCTTGTCACGTTCCTAAATATCATCGCTTGTTTGTTTATTGATTTTGTGAGATGAAGCGTACTCTCTAGTGGCCTGCTTGAGTCTTCTAAGGATTCCTTAAATATGATTCCCTTACTTTCGTGTAAACAATAATGGTTTTATTCGTTATGGAATTTAGATTGAGAAAAAGTGAGAAGGCGTGATGGAGCTAAATTTAGCATATATTTCCGGGTCAGTGCTTTTATGGAAACAATTTTTATTGAAGAGCTTTTAGCATTTTAAAAAGTGAGCACTTTATCAACTTTATTCAGGAATCAAACTTGAGGCTAATCATTTTGTATGCTTGAAAATAAAGATAAAAGTATATGATCAGATGTGCAAATAAGATGGGAAATGCCTACAGGATATTATTCCAGAACAAGTCTTTATATTCATGATGCATTTACTTCAATTTTTTTATGGTTCAATAAATTTACTAATTGAGGAATCCCGGTTGCACGTGCTTTAACGGATATTAATTTTGTTTGTACATTTTTCTAAAACAAACTGGCGGCATAGAAACTCTTGGAAAATTATTTCTTTTTTCGGCTTTCCTACGCGAGTTACTATAGAAATCTAGTGAGTGCCGAAAGATATTTTGGGAAAATTATTTCTTTTTGTTCGAAAATTATTGAATGTTATTTATAGTATCATGAATATATAAATTATCCAAAAAATCCTTCAATCTATGTATATATATAGTTAAAAAAAACCTCTTGCCGCCCAACCGGATCGAGAGACGACCAACCTGAGGATGGGCTGAAGGCAACATCCAAAGGCTCGCATCATAGCAATAATGCGTTTCAACGCAAAGTATGTGCGGCCATGCGAAAATATATTGCTACATTCCGATTGTCGCAAACACTTCAAGCAGTGACGCCGTGGTTCTAAACTACAGAGACATTGATTTTAAATGGAAAACAGTACGAATAACGACTGAAGTCCACTAGGTCAGATTATTACCAGACTGGAGTCTTCGGACTATAGCATAGGTTGCAACGATAACCGCTTTTTGCGTCTTCGTGTATAGTCCAACCCTAAGATTGAGCGTTTTCAGCGCTTTATGTAAATTTTTGGGGACTAATCTCGTTGCCGAAATCACCACTGGGACTACATCTCTTGTAGTTTCCAACTCTGCTTCATATTGTCCACCTCCGTGCTGTTTTCCAATAGAGTTCCGGTCCAACGGCATGGTTACATTGATTATGAAGCATACTCGTTCTTCCTTGAGAAGCAGAACTAGATCGGGTCTACTGTGATTAACACTGTGTTCGGTGGCAATAGTGTGATGCCACAGTAGTTTGACCTGATCGTTTTCGAAGATTCTCTGCGGGGTACTTCTATAGTAATGATGGTAGGTGAAGTTGGACTTCAATGCAAGGTTTGATGGAGAATCTTGCAAAATGAAGATTGGTGTTCTCGGTACTGTTCAACATTCTGCACGCAGATGTAATGTGCTGGATCGTCTTCTCTTCACAATTGCATAACCTACAACTGGAGTTGGTGATTGAGGAGTCGTGAAGGATGTACCGTTTATAATTTTTTTTTGGGAGGGAAGCATCCTGAATTGAAGTTAGGAATGCCTCGGTCTCATAGAAAAATACATCGTTAGTCAACCGTTTATTGGAGGCTCAATGTCAATGCTTCGTAACAACAAAGTTTTGGTATGACCTCCGGGAATGGGTTTCTCTTTTCACATGTCGATCTTCTATTGGACTGAAGTAATATTCGGCATGGGATCGCATTCTCTATTTTTCACGTTCAAAGTAGAAAATTTATTAGCTGCCATGACGGTAGCCTGATGTATTTGGCTAAAAGATTGCTTCTCAAAGAAAAAATCATAAAGAGAATGCACTTGATTGTAGTGCAATGTTTTTAAATCAAGTACCCCTTTCCTCCTTGGTGACGGGAGATAGTGATCCTCGTTTTCGGCAGCTCTATTATGCATGCTGTTGTTTGCAAGAAGTACCCTTACCCGTCTATTGACAGATTCTAAATCCGCATTACTCCACTGCACCACATCGAAAGTATATAGAAGGACGGGAATTGCGAAGGTGTTGATTGCCACGATTTTATTTTTCCCGAGCAACTCTGCCAAATCCCCACCCTCAATTCGGATGCTATTTTGTCTGTATCCTTCATTGTCGGTGTGTTTTCCACGAACAAATGTTTTTATACGATATTTCTCCCAACCCAACTGCATACCGATATCTCTGCTGAACTGGACTTCCAGTAAGGAACGAAGGTGGTTCTCGTTTTTGGCATACAATTTGATGCCGTTAGTATATATTAAATGATTTAATGTACATTTCGACAACATGCCTTGTTTGACTTGGAACCCATATTTGCTTTCATGTAGAAGATAGGGTAACGGATTCAAAGCCAAACAAAACCACAGCGAGCTTAGAGGTTCGCTCTTGGAAGATGCCACGCCTGATTGGTATCTCTCCTGATGTTTATGAGGATACCGATAACTTCGTGCTCCAATTTTTCATTACTGTTCTCAGGAGAAATACCACTGCTATCAATTAATGAACATGAAGGTGTTTTGAGATACTCGCGAAGGGAACTAAAGTGAAGACCTTGTAGATGGTAGGAAGGCAAGTAATTGGTCGACATTTTGAAGAGCAAGCCGCACCCTGTTCACACAGCACGCTGCTTCTAAATTGCAACGGCTGGACTCGCTCTAATCACCAATCCAGCAGGATTTTGCTATTGAAAAATGGGGTTACTTTCCCTACCTGAGTTTGTGAGATTTTTATAGAATCTCCGTTGATTTTGGAAGAATAAGGTGTTTTCTGTCCTTCACTGAAAGCTGTTCTGATACCTACGAATGCAATTGGAGCATACCGCAAGTTTCTGCTTCAGAACCTCGAGCATTTTTTCGATTGGCATATCATGTCATCTGTTGAGTCGAAATACCTAAATACCAAGATGTTGATTATTGATACGAATAACTGTGGCAGCTGCAACGTACCCCTGTCGCAGTGACCTTGCTAGCCAAACGCTCAGCCAAAATTCTGCTAATGGCAGCAATGATAGTAGTTGTTGCTGAAGTAAACTCTGGGAGAATCTCAGCATATTCTGTGAATGCGACCTGGAATGTGGTTAGAGCCTCATTATAAATTGAGTCGAGATCCCCAGCTATTTAGCTTCTCCTGATTACTGGGTTCATGGAATGCCTTACAAGTGGAATACTTGTGTTGCACCTTTAGCTAACCTGGTAAGTTGATGACTCCAGGCCGAGCTAAAGTGAAACCTCTTGAAATATTTGCTGCCTAGTTGGTAGGGTAACTCGGTTGTTATTGACAATCATCTGGTATTAGTTGACGACAGAAATCGGGTTACGAACGCATCATGTAGTCGGTGTCTGTATGTCTGATGGATTCTGTTCCAAATCCGTGACACGGTAATAGGCGGGAATGATAAATTCATTGTATTGGTTCGTCCAAACCATACGATGCTTAGATCTTCGGTCCCTGGTTGTTGACGACATAACTGCCAAAAGATCCAAGGGTGAAGAGTCGCTCTGATGTTGTTCAACGACTCTTAAATGTGTTGGGTACTTTCTTCGTGTCTCTAAGGTCCCATTAAAAGTATTTAAAACGTCCCCTATTTTTTTCCCACGAGTATTGGGGAAGCAGTCAGCCTGCAGCAGAGCATGTCCCATGGTTGCCTTCAAAGGTAGGGAAGGTATATTGAGGGGAGCCGCTGAAATACAGTTTAATGTCACGACAATGTATCCCATTAGGGCGTCGATTCCTTCACTCCGGATTACGGATTTTTTTAAGGAGGTTTATTCTCCCTGAAAGGAAAGAGTAGGTAAGGGAGGACGAACACAAATGGAAACGTTCTGCTTGGCCGCGGTTACTTATTTGCAGCTCTGCGTCTGCAATTCAGGTCGGGATTGGTACGCCAGAGAATATATATATATTCTCTGGTGACATTTTCTCGTTGGTAGGATATAGCCTCCGCGGTTACTTGAAATGCGCTTGAGCTCCACCACGTGCTCTTTGGGCGACACACTCGTCGGTCAACTTCGGAGAGTGGATTCCACTGCATGGCATAGCCAGCAATGAGAATGTCGGCTCCCAATAATGGGCGACCATCCACTGCCACTTCCACCTTCTGATCATAATATTTGCGAGTGCAAGGCCTGTATCGCTGTTTCTAATAGTGTCAGGTCAGTTTACCTTGATGATACGATTTAAACAGGTGTTCACGATGGCTTGGAGCTTTTTAGTAACAGTGGGAGTTACTTTTCATGTACTACTCTCATATAGCGATGCAGAAAAAACACTTGCACAGAATATTCACAACTTAATCTTGTTTTTGAGATAACTGCATTTTCAGATTTTGGACAGAGCAGCGGAAGCGGATCTACCTGTCATCCGCTTATCGTTCACTGAACTCCTCCTGGAAGACAGTCGCCGATAAGAAGAAGAAATAATATCGGTGACAAGTGGCAACCTTGGCGGGTTCTGGTTTCGACCTCAAAATTCTCTGGGATTTTACCTCAAGTGAAACGAAGATCTAAACTCTGCGGACGCTTCCAAAATTATCCTTAGGGTGTTGCTGTATCATGCATGGCGCTAGTCATGTGAAAACAATGTTGATAGAAGATTACAACTGTGAAAGCGTTCAATTTTCTACTATATGTATAGGGTACCAAATCACAATCGATAACGACTGCAGAAACTGATTCACTCGAAGCGTTTTACCATAAGGTCAATGCTCTTCTTGCACAAGATAGTGAATTTATTCTTCTTTTTCTTCAGCCTTTGTCCCGTTCACAAGCGGGGTCGGCTCGTAGTGATCGGTTTCGCTATCTGGCTCTATCGAATGCCTGATCTGGGTGCAATCTCGAAGCTTTTAAATCTGCCTTTTGGTCGCTTACCATCGACTTCGATGTTCAGACCAATCCTGGCAAGTGAATTCCCTTTAGCACGAATTGCGTGACCATATCATCGAAGTCGCCTCTCTCGCAATTTTTCCACGATCAGTCCAATCCCCATAGTGAACTTCGTGGTCCTCATTTATTTTTCGGAGGCTTAGTAAGAAAGGTACGAACTTTTAGTCGCGTTCGACAGGAGATTCATCCGTAGAATTGTTGCCCCTTAGAGGATGATTGATTTCGCAGTCCATATAATGATGAAAATCGTGAGGAATACCACTAGCATTTGGTTGTGGTTCAAATGTGGCTTAATAGTCCGTGGTGGGTAGATCACCTAGTCCATATGGATGAGGTTAGTTTAATCTGCAAAATCAATAAGGGCAACATCTTTAGTACAAAAAGGAGACGTGGCAGACCCTCCTTCAGATGGACTGATGGTATATGACAGGAAGTCACAAAGCAAAAATGGATAGACGATTGGAGGACGTTGACGCACAACATTTCTTTGTTAAGGTAGCCCCAGACCAGACACTGATTGTTGCGCCATTGGTGTTGAGATTGTTATACAATTTCACCACTACGCACATATATACAAAAATGTTTTGTTTGTTTGTGTTATTGTTGATTGGTCAGCTATTCCACAATGATAATAATGCAAAACAAAACACAATTATTTTCCAATTTCAACGGTTTTTTTCTCGTTTAACGCATATCGTTAATAATATTGATCGAAAGGAAATCCTTTTAATTATGTGTAGATGCATTCGATTTTTTGGATGTGCATGAATGCACCGAACATCCTTGCTGAAGAGCACTTCCCATAAACTTACAGTAGACACTCATCGCGATCTAATTAAGTTTTGTTACTAAAATATTGATAAGTTCTTACAAATATGTGCACATGCTTGATAGTATACGAACTTAGCAGCCTCCAACCTATATGGGGTTGCAAGTCTTCCGCAAGAATTTCTCATCACAAATCTGCTAAGCAGTTCCGAGTAATTACCCTCAAATTTGAGGCAGGTAACCTATGCGGAATAACTTTACACACATAAAGAGATTTTCGCTTCTCTAGGAACGGATAGGCTACAGGTGTTTGATCTACCTATACATAACACTACTTGCAACATCACCAGTAAATAATGGAACGAAGCGTTACTAACGATTTACACTTGCAGTGTAGAAAGTTTTACTAGGAAAACTCTTGAAAATCGCAAGGAAAGCATAAAAACAACAGAAAATGATATCCTTTGGACACATAGCACTTCCTAGGATGGCAACGTGGAAGCGATAACATCAACACCAACTGCGCTTCTGAAGGGTTTTGTATAATTTATGCAAGTTGTAAAGTAAACAACAATGTGTTGAAATTAAATGAGAATTATAGGAGCCGTTTTAAATATTCATGAGTTTTACTTGGCAAAGAACATTATTTTGAATAATAATTAAGATTTGAGATTTCATAGCCGTATTTTAATGTGACAAAAATTACCGCATGGGAAGGGAGGGTCTGGTTTTTATAAGCTAGAAGCTGTTGTGTGGATATTTGTCGGGCTGGTGAACTTTAGATTTGCATATTTCTGTGTGAAGGCATTGGGTGGGTGGAAGTCAATCTGATAAAGGGAAGCAATTGATTGGCGGCATCTAAGTTTACAATCTATTGAATATCTCAGATAGAGAGAACAAAGTTTTTATTTATAGTATTTGCTAGATCTATTAATTAATTAATTATTTGATTAAGTCAGACAAACCAAAAGCCCCCTGCACAGAAGTCGGGGAATGATTAAATAATCCACGAAGTTGGCTATTGCCAACTAGTGCAGTTTCGCCTACATCCAAGTGTAGCTCCACCGAAATGTTCGACGCAAATATAAATACGTAAATGATAGGCCTATGTAACGCGTACACCAGTGCCAATGGTTTAATCTCATCTGTCCCTCTGGTTATTTGTCTGTCTGTCTGTTTGTCACACGCGCTGTGCTCAGAAACGACTGCACCTATTGGCATGAAATTCGGTAGAAAAGCTGAAACTGTGAACCCCCACGCATACGGTGAATTGCACTGCTGCACGTTAGGAGGAGGGAACCCCATATATGGAAAAGAGAGATGCAAATTTTTGTTTCACTGAATGTATATGTGGAGTAGCTGGCATTAGTTTTAACATTGGTTGCAAAGGGGAGGAGTGTGGGGGTCCCAAATGGGTCAATAACTTCGAGGACCCATTCTCAGAAACAACTTAACTGAAAACTCATTTTAATATGAAATAGCATTGTGGAAACACAGTAAAGTTGCCTCTTTCGTGGCAAAATACTACTCCCTATGGGATAAAATATCAGTACCACATAGAACTCTCGGTCTATATTTGTCTGTTTGTCTCTCATACGTACTTTTCTTAGAAATAGTTATACTTGCAGACACCAAATTATGTGGAAAGGTTGGAACTCCGATTTCACGCACAATCACGTTGGGAAAGGTGGACGTAATATGGTTTTTATCGAATCAGTACTTTCCGAAAAAAGTTAGGTTTGACGCCATTTCTAAAGGCGGGGGTGCGGATAGTGAGGGGCTCCAAAAGGGATCGCTTCAAACAAGAGACTTTTCTCTGAACCTTTTGTATCTTGTTTTTTGTTTTGTTTTTTATTCAGGAGGTGGGAATCTGCAAAAAAACCCTGAGACATCTCCTTTCCTTCGACTAATCTTGAATAGCAGAATAATGCGTGCTCTGGATCTTCTAGGAGTCCCTCGCAATTTGGACAATTGGGTGAGACTTCCCGTTTAAACTTGTGCCCGAAAACTTCTAGTTCTTTGTCTCTGGTCACTGCGGGTATTATCCCTCTACTGCTTAGAGAATAATCCTTACATGATTTTCAACAAGAGGTAGGGCACGTGATTTGAGGAAATGAACCGGCTCTGAATCATTCGATCACGATTCTTCAGGCGCTATTCACGGATTCACGTCCAGTGTGGAGTACAGTTCCTTAAAGCATTCCGTCATAGTTTGCCTGATGGCAAGCTTAAGCTGTTGGCATTCTTCTTTATAGGAATGTTCTTTTCGTGGCCATTGCCCTATTAGCTGTCTTGGTCGGTGGCGAGCTGATCGAAAGGAGAAGTATGGTGGCGTACAGATGGAAAATTGATGAAGACTTTTGAGTAACAGGGGCAGTCACGTTCGATGGGCTATTCTTATATAGTAGCACAGAGAGAGCACTGATCCTGAACAGTATCAATGTCGTGTTGATATTGAAACAGTTGCCTTTCCAAATTTTGAATAAGACTACGAAGGCACGAAGGCAAATTTAGCGTGGTTAAAGTATCGAGAAACATCACGCACGGCCCCGCCGCCGATAGATACAACGATTTTTAAATATACAAGTTGGCCAGCGAATTTAACTTCCCGCACTGCCCCACACTGATCCAAAAGCTGTTAATGGGGTCATTGCCGGAAGGTCCAGACCGCAAAACAGTCTGCTGTTTGCCTATAAGCTTTCAAGATGTTCCTTGATGCATTCTACTATGATTGCAGCTAAAATCTTTGCGGCAGCAAGAAGCACGCATATGCGCTTTCAAATATCATCATCATCAACGCCGCAAAAACCGGTATCCCGTCTAGGCTTGCCTTAATAAGCAACTCCAAACATCTCGGTTTTGCGCCGAGGTCCACCAATTCGATATCCCTAAAAGCTGTCTGGCGTCTTGGCCTACGCTATCGCTCCATCTTAAGCAGGGTCTGCCTCGACATCTTTTTCTACCATAGATATTGCCCTTATAGACTTTCCGGGTGGAATCATTCTCATCCATACGGAATAAGTGACCCGCCCACCGTAACCTATTGAGCCGGATTTTATCCACAACCGGGCGGTCATGGTATCGCTCATAGATTTCGTCATTGTGCAGGCTACGGAATCGTCGATCCTCATCTAGGGGGCCAAAAATTCTTTAGAGGATTCTTCTTCTTCTATGGTGAGACGTTTCGAGCGGAACAGTTTTTATAAGCTGAAATAGGCTCTGTTGGCTGACAACAACCGTGCGCCGATTTCATCATCGTAGCTGTTGTCGGTTGTGGTTTTCGACCCTAGATAGGAGAAATTATCAACGGTCTCAAAGTAGAATTCTCCTATCCTTATTCTTCTTCGTGTTTGGCCAGTGCGGTTTGCTGTTGTTGGTTGATTCGTCTTCGGTGCTGGCATTGCCACCATATATTTTGCCCTGCTTTCATTGATGTGCAGCCCAAGATCTCGCGACGGCCAGCGCCTACTGGATCTGGATGAAGGCAGTTTGTACGTCTCGGGGGGTTCTTCCCATGATGTCGATATCGTCAGCATAGGCCAGTAGTTGGGTGGACTTGAAGAGGATCGTACCTCTTGCATTCACCTCAGGATCACGGATCACCTTCTCGAGGGCCAGGTTAAAGAGGACGCATGATAGCGCATCCCCTTGTCGTACCGTTGTTGATGTCGAATGGTCTTGAGTGTGATCCTGCTGCTTTTATCTGGCCTCGCACATTGGTCAGGGTCAGCCTAGTCAGTCTTATTAATTTCGTCGGGATACCGAATTCTCTCATGGCCGTGTACAGTTTTACCCTGGCTATGCTATCATAGGCGGCTTTAAAGTCGATGAACAGATCACGGATCACTTTCTCCAGGGCCACAGGGCCAGGATAAAGAGGGCCCATGATAGGGCATCCACTTGTCGTAGACCGTTGTTGATGTCGAATGGTCTTGAGAGTGATCCTGCTGCTTTTATCTGGCCTGGCACATTGGTTAGGGTCAATCTTATTAATTTCGTCTGGATACCGAATTCTCTCATGCCCGTGTACAGTTTTACCCTGGCTATGTTATTATAGGCGGCTTTAAAGTCGATGAATAGATGGTGCAACTGTTGTCCATATTCCATCCATCCATATTTCAAATATCGCCCCCAAGAAGTGCCCTTCTTCGGAATTTTAACCATCATCCCCTTCTGCAACATAATGGGAAAGATTTCAGACTCTCAGCATTTATGAGTATCCTTTCCATATCATCCACAATAGAATCAACCTTATCAATTATACTATTGTGGATCGCAGTGAGCTGCTGTTCTCATTAACGTCTCCTACAGGACATTTGAAGGGCCTACGACCACCTTCAAGCAATGGTGGTAAAATTATTGCTATTTTGAACCGCTTCTGCCTTTCTCATTAATGCAATGGTGGAATTCACTTTGTTACTTTCAATGCTATGTTGCGTTTCCTAGAGTTCTTTCTTTGCGTTCTAAATATTTAAACGCGTTACGGGCATGTACATATACACATTAAAAGATGTGCGGGCATTGGCTTGCTTATGCGCAGACGGGGTAGGTGGGAAGCAAACGCCCAACTGTGGATAAAAATTGGCTATGGGAAGGACACCCAGAAATTAGACACAAAGAAGCAAGGCAACGATCAAGGCACTTAGGTACAACCAGGTGAACTCTAAATTTGTATGGAAATGGCTTGAGTGACTGAATATGCTCGGCTCGCTCAATAAGGCTGTACATTCTGGGTTCCAGGCCATGCTGGTTCGGAAAGCAATGTGCCAGAACCCTTCTGTGGAATCTGAAACGGGTTAATGGCTATTATTAAACGGGTCGGGAAACCGGAAGCTAGACGCTTCAGGTATGAAAGGTTTTGTGTATTTCTTTTATTTAGAGATTTGAGTGTGCATTTGTCCCATTAGTATGTAGCACGTAATATATGCATATACCCACTTTCAAGTAATATTGACATTCAAAGTCTTGAATTTGCACTGAAGCGACAGCTTTGACCTATTATAACTTTGTTAGTAATAGTTCGATTTTTTTTTTGTCTTTACACAAAACCTTAAAAATGAGGAGAAACGGTTGAGGGAACTATACTGGGCTGGCCTTACCAAGAAAAACCTCTAAATCGTAGTGGGAATTCTCACTGGCCACTGTCGGCTAAACTATCGCTTAGTGAAACTAGGGATAACTACGGACACTGCTTGCGTGTTCTGTGTGGAGTGTGTTGAAACCTCTGTACACATTCTGGGACAGCATCCGGCATTTGTGCAATGTAGGTCGAGGAATCTGGGAGACCAAGTAATACTAGATGCAAAGTTGAAAGATTGGGAACTAGGGAATATACTGAAATTCCTATCGCTTATAGGCTTGGTTGAGATACTACAGTTAATAGGGACACTATAACCGGTAAAAGGGGACACAATTCTTCTTTAAGCACGCGGTGCGACTACTCCTTAATAAAATAATAATAATCTATTGTTGTTATGCCCCTTCTAGTGTAACGTTAGCGCAATATGAGGAAATGCTGGGCGGTTTGATGCGTACCCACCTTCCCAGGCAGAGGCTCAACTGTCGGTCTGATTTACTTCAGTATCATTGACGAGGGAGATGGTCTGGCACGTGAGTGAAAACTACACCCACAGTGACCACCAGACCATCTTCCTCGATATCAGAAACGGAAGAAACCGGGATAGCTAAGTGGTCCACTGGAGCTTTCGAGGAAGAGGCATTCCTGAGGGCTTTAGAAGGTGGTCACGACCCGAATGGGAACGACGCTAGAAAAAGTAAACCAGTTATGTCAGAGGTTAACTAAGGCATGCGACGGAAGTTTCACCACAGTTGGAAACTAAATTATTGGCGGAACCAAGAAATTTCGCTGTAGAGCGGATCGTGTCTGCGAGCGAGGAGACTTAGCCAAAAGGACAAGAGAGAAGCCAGAATATCGGCAGTCAGAGAAAGAATACCACGATCTTCGAAGCAGCCTTTAGAAGGTTATACGGGAAAGTAAGTGAAATTACTACAAGCAGTTGTGCTTGAGGCAAATACGATTCCATTGGGCATTGCTTACAAGGTTGTAATGAACAAGATTCGTGGACAAAAATTACCCACCCACGTGCTCGCGACTCTTTTTCAAAATTATCGCAAATCTTTTCCCAGAACAGGAGCAAACGTGGACCTCAGCCTACCGTTGAAAAGGGCAGGGAACAATTCCCGGGATGACCGAAGAGGAATCACGAAAGATCTGTGGACGAATTGGGGATAATAAAGCTGCGGGATTGGATGGGATTCCGAACAAAGCCCTGAAATTGGCTGCTAAAATCAGGTCCGAATGGTTCATAAGTATATTTGAATCTTGCATGGTGGAAGGAATGTTTCCTGCACAGTAGAAAAGGTTGGTTCAGCTACTGAAGCCTCAAAAATGCCCTGGTGTACCCTCTTCATATCGCCTTTTGCATCTTTTGAACGCTAAGGGGAAGCTGTCGGAGGGGCTGATTTACAAGAGGCTGCATGCGATTCTTGAGCTAGCGGGTAGTCTGTTTGAATGGCAGTATGGTTTTTGCGCAACATGGTCCACTGTCGATGCAATAGCAACACTAAGCACATTGAGGCACACTGTCTATCGGAGAATGAGAAGGAGCTGTACACGAGATGGCAGCAACGGTGGGATAATTCCAAAAAAGACCGTCGGACCCATAGAATGATCCTGTGTACATAGAGATGTTTCTAGCACAGTTTTCAGACCCCATAATTTCGAGGAGAGGATGCTGAGGTTGGAAGCAAATTAGAGTGTGGTAAACAAAACGGTGACTGCGATACTGGAAGAGCTGCAGGAACTGGATCGAGCCCGGAAAGCGCAACGGTGACTTAGTCATGCTGGTGTAAACCAGAGCCCTACCCGTGGAATAGTAGTCCCGCGGGGATATGGGCGGAGAAGTGGTGATAGATTTAGGGGGGTGAGAATCCTGCACCCTGCCTCAACCTTGCGCAGTGGCGTCTTTTTAAAATTTACACGTCCACCCATAAAAAAACTATTAAAAAGTTGCATGTTCTTCGAATGTAGGCAATGCCGCGTTTGTGTCTTTTGCGCAGCAAGGAAGTTGCCCGACAACGGGTTTGAATTTTCAGGCCGCGCTGTATTTTCCTGATTCCAATTAGGGCTGCTATAACTTTGTTATTAATAATAGGGCTCCCACCAAACTTTGCAGTATCATATTCTATGTTGTATTCCAGCGAGTTTCTGGTAAATTTTCGAAATAAGGCAATATATCATTTTGGGACGTACTATGGTATAGGGGCATCGTCATCACTATTTTCAGAATATTTGACTGGTATTATTTACAAACAGGCGTGGTTTTTGAAAGTAATTCTTCAATTTCAGCGTCCTTATATAAAACTCCCATCGCCTTTGCCACTGGGGTTTTGTTTTCTACAAAAAAAAAAAAAAGAAAATGTGATTGGAGAAAGAAAATTGTCGGAGGTGAGTAGACAAATAATCTTGGGTGATTTGGAAAAAAGGAGCGTAAGAGGCACTGATGTCTGTTGAAGGAGCCGGAATCAAAACTACAGTTAAAACCGTGTTTCAAACCCGAGAGGCTGAACTCAACCATTTTAGTTATGCAGCCGTTATCTTCCACATTTGGTGCGGTTGTTTTCTGAATTTACTTTCTTTTTTTTAAACGCACAAAATTGCCGATATATCTATTGGGGGCTTTATAATACCACCATCAATGAAGCAGTGAATTCACAATCACTCCAAGAAATTTAACGATCTACAGACTGGAAATGGAGGTTTGAAGTGGGAAAACCTTTTGTGTCATAACGACAATAACAGTGTAATGCTGTTTTCAGGTTCAATTTTACTTCTTGGATACATTTTCGATTCTCACTTATCTATGTATATCAGATCGCGGACAAGGCTGTTTACTCATTTCTAAATTTTGTCTTCCAACTGCAGGTTTTATATCAGTCGAAATATTTGCTAAATCTATGAGAGGGAGTTAGTTCAAAGCTGACCCAAAGGTTTGGGGGGGGGGGCCCTCGCTAAACTAATGTTTCCATTTCAGGAAAATTAAAATTCTGGCAGGAATTATCATTCTTGTCGATTTCCATGCTTCCTTTTTCTGTTAGAAATTATGGAGGTTATTATAATTGACACCATTATAAAAGATATCAATTTGTTCCTAACTTCGATTACATTTGTAACTTCTCTGGGTGTATGAACATCATTTTTGTGTTCATTAGATCCAGAAAAGCAGAATGTGTCCCAGTACTTGCTCCTAATGTATTGCTTCAGTACTGTGAACGGAAGAGGCATTCTATTGCTGGCATACATACCATATGTATGAACATCGATGTTCTTAAGATGCTTAGTGTGTAATGGCTTGGAAAATCGATTTGTTTTTCTTTGGTAAGGATTTTCGTTTTTCCGCTACTTCTTGCAATTCGTTATAGGAAACGACACTGCCAGCTCATGAACTGGAGAAGAAACAGCCAACACAATTCTTTTTCAAACTCAATTGATTCAATTAAAGAAAAATCCATCGATGGAAGTTTTTGTACAGTAAAACCAAAACGGTCCCATTTTCCATTTGTGATATGTTTTACAAGAACTTTATGCTTTAAGTTGTATTATATAGTTCATGTTGGTTTGGATGTTTTGAGGATTTTATTGCTCGATATAACGCCATTTGGCGGGACAAGCCATACTTACAAGATTTGGATTCTTTTTAGTGGAAACTGATATTTGATCCCGGACGGAACAATGAATTATTTCAAAACTTGAACTAATGGATAGTTACATTACAAGTTATCTTTTCTCGGAATGAAGTAACTAGGATGGGAAGTTATTGAATGAAGTTTATAAAGTATCTCTCAGAATTTTTTTCTATTATCATAAAAGTTGATAGCGCAAGAATTTATTATTGTGCTGGTCAGGGAGGTAGAAGCTGTCGTAAGAAAATATTACTATGACTTCAGTACCTTATACCGTACTTGCAGGGGGTCGTAAGTTTGTCGATGGTCCCATTAAGAACTCAAGGACGTTGACGGTTGTCCCTCGCCCATAATGACGAGCGGGATAAAAGGTAGAGGAAACACTTACCTACGATTAGCAACAAACTAATATCCTGTGAAGGTGGGGCGTATGTGAAAAAACTATGTACTGTACTATTCAGTAGAACAAAAATAAAATAAGAGATAAATAAAGTATAGTTGAAGCTATTCTACTAGGATAAATCCTACCTGATTTCCCTGGGTGACAGGTCGAGCCGGAACATGCAACGTGATTGGATTGAGTAACAAGCCTCTGAAAATAGCTAAGGTGTTCACCCCCAGTCGATGTGGCAGGGCGGACCTCGGTCCTGTCGATAAATGGGCAAAAGTTCTTGACGAATGGGCGGTGTCAAGACGTAAGCAAAATAAATACGTACCTGTACGCTAAATATTGACACTCTAACTGGAAAGACCGAGGAACTCGCAAGAGCCCTTCGGAAAAGGTGATATCTGTGCTCTGCAAGAAACTCGATGGTCTAGTGCCAAAAGCTGCTACTTAAAACGCGAATGCGGTAAAATCTCATCAAACGAATATCTCATCTTCCTAGATTTTATAGTGGGAACAGTAAAACGCAAATCGACTATATTCTCATAAGACGCCGACCTTTTACCCCCGTCATTGATTGCAAAGCCGTTCCCTGTGAGACCATCGTACTTCAATATCGGCGTATGATTGCCGTCTTGTTAATCAAGCCATCGATAAAAAAGGGTGAGGAACGCACTGGCCTGACGCGCATTAAATGGAGGCGATTTGATGAGAATGAAAGCAAGACAAAATACAGGGTGCGGCAGCATA
This sequence comes from Hermetia illucens, assembly GCF_905115235.1. NCBI lineage: Eukaryota > Metazoa > Arthropoda > Insecta > Diptera > Stratiomyidae > Hermetia > Hermetia illucens. The sequence goes on along the minus strand of NC_051850.1, from coordinate 127,754,127 downwards.
ACTTCCTTTTTTCAAAACTCAATAAAAACTATTGTATGCATCGGAAAATATTTATTTATTTTTTAAAATATAGGTACATGTCTAAAGTTTTTATTTACATTGTTTTGAAGATCAAATCTGTTAGGTGACGTCCCCCATTCTCCATACATTGCGTAAACCGATTTCTGGCGTTTGTCATGACTCTTGTTAGCATAGCAGGTGTTATGTTGGCAATTTCTTCTTGGATGTTGGTCTTCAAATCTTGTAGGGTTCTTGGACGGTTCACATAAACACGGGATTTCAAAATACCCCATAGAAAAAAATCACAAGGGGACAGATCGGGAGAGCGTGCCGGCCATTCCAAATTGCCTCTAATTGAGATAAGGCGCTCTGGAAAGTGTTCCCTCAAAACAGCCATCGATGCTCTTGAAGTGTGTGTGTGTGGAAGAATAAAGATAGGAGACAACAACTTTGAGACCGTTGATAATTTCTTCTATCTGGGGTTGAAAATCACAACCAATAACAACTACGATGATGAAATCCGCGCACGGTTGTTGGCAGCCGACAGAGCCTATTTCAGCTTACAAAAACTATTCCGCTCGAAACATCTCACCATAGGGTGAAAGCTCTTACTGTACAAGACAATGATCTTGCCAGTCCTCATGTATTCCTCGGAGACTTGTATTCTTAGCAAGAAAAATTGCGAACTCTTGGCCGCGTTCGAGAGAAAAATCCTCCGAAGATTTTTTTGCCCCCTACATGAGGATGGACGATTCCGTAGCCTATATAATGATGGAATCTGTGAGCGATAACATGCCCGTCAGGTTGTGGATAAAATGCGGCTCTGTAAGGGCAATATCTATGGTAGAAGAAGCTTTGTGTCAGTTTATTTTGGGTTTTTACTTGGCCCTCATTGTTAATCATTGTGGCTAGCTTCGGCCGGTTTTTTTAGCGCCATCATTATTCTGTATAGAACATTGCAATAACTCCAATTCAAATTATTCCCTGGCGTATGCATTTTCAAACTCCAACTTGACCGTTCATATGAGTTCACTTTTCACTTATAAAGTGATGATGACGTTATACACGTCTTAGAGTGCGATAAATTCACGTGAAATATAAAGTTTTGATCTTCCGTAACTTTGTTAATAATAGTTGCATTTTTTTCTATATTCCCAAAGTTGTGCACTATCTTATTATCTATAACTGTACCAAATCTTGTACTTCTGAGATTAACTTGAGCGGGATTCTGATAATATACTATTGTTGACCTTATTCGGGCAGATATATGGATGTATTTTGAGGTTTAGATTTCATATCGATGTAGAACGATGAGAACAGAACTTATTGCAATTTTCGGGGTACATATTTAGCCTTCACTCTCCTGTGTTTCATCCAGTATCACAAACAGGATCAGTTTCAAAAAGTACTGATTGAGTTCTTTAATTTTATATCCCACATGACCATATTTTGTAAAAAAAAATTCCCCCTCCTTTTGCAGGTATGGGGAGTTCCTCCCCTTCTTAAACTCAATGCATAATGATGCCACCTGTTCTATGTAAATGGTTTCACAGACCACACCTTTTCATCAAATTCTGTGAAAATTGGTTCAATCTTTTCCGAGTAAATCGGGTGTGACCGACAGACAGGCAGACATTAAATCGATTCTAATAAGGTTCTAATCTATGCTAATTAGGGACGAAAGTGAATCACGCGAGAGATGGGCGTCTTATTTCAAAGAACTTCTCAACCCTTACACATAACTCCATCCAAGAAATCATATGAATTATGGTCGAGCATAATGGGAACAACCTTGGAAGAAATAGAATCAACGATCAAATGTAAAAAAAATGAGGAAGTCGCTGGGCATAGATGACATCCTCGACTCATACCTCCCAGTGGTAGTGGTGACCATTAGGCAACCGTTGTATGGCGAACAATCGTGAGCGGCACCCTTGTGCGTACTCGAATATAGAGACCGTTGAACCTGAGAAGAGGTATAAATTACACCCACTCATATGCAATGGAACAAAACAATGAAGTATATACCCTAGCTGGTAGACCAGTTGTACTGGAAAATCCGCCCTCTATACTGAAGAAAACAACTCGAGCTAGTTCACTCCCACCGAAGTGCCGCAGCCGCAGTGTAAATGAACCAAAAGGATACCACACAGACAAAGAAAAGTTGGCCAGAGAAACTGACTGGATCTTGTAAACAAAAAGAGCGTCTAAAAAAAGAAAGGTAGACTCGTAACTACGAATCATTAGGCAAAGTCCCGCGAAGAGCGATAAAGCGAAAAATCTAACAAAGGAGAAAGTGACACTTCCCCCGCCGATTAATATTGGCGGATTGTACTAGAAAGTTGAAGGCTTTCTATCGGCAGCCATGATAAAGGAGTACTCAATAGTTGCTCTAAACAGCAATGTTTGGAAAGTACATAAATGCAGATGATTATAGAGTCCTCTCGAAAAAGCCTAACATGGAAATCCAATGGTACACGTATGAAGACAAAAACAGCAGGCCTCTCAAGGTTATGGCTAGGGGAGCCCACCCATCGTGCCAAAAAGACGACATTATAGAAGATCTGAAGGAAAAGAGTTTTAAGATCCTAGATATTGAAGAAAGAAAAACAATCAATGAAAACGGAGAATCAATAATCAGTAAGCGAGAACTCCCACTGTGCATGCTTCCGTTCGACAATAGTTTAGATGCAAACAAAATTCACAATTTAAAAGTTAACCTTAATATGAGGGTTAAAGTAGAAGCACTGGGAAAAGTCAACGACTTAACACCCCAGTGCAAAAGTTGCCACGGTTTCAGTCACATTCAAAGGTATTGTAATCGAAATCCAAGCTGAGTGAAATGTCTTGATGACCATGAATCTTCAAAATGTCCAAACAACAGAGCTTCGCCGGCAAAATGTGGAAATTGTAAGGGCCCGCACCCAGCCAATTATAGAGGCTGTGAGGTGGCGAAAGAATTACAGAAGCTAAGACGTAAAGGACTGTTGCCGTTAAAGCTGGCTGGCATCAAAAATCGACAAACTGGGCCACGTAAAACCAACTTAACGCCTGTTGTTTGGTCTGAGAAATAGACTGCAACATTACTAATAATAGTTGGAACTCTTTCTCAATACTGGAAAGATGGGCATATGCTTTATCTCAGAAACCCAGTCCACGGGGCCCACGAACGTGGCTTTCGCTCATATCATTCAACACATCTCAGTGCACAAGCCAGAGAGAGGAACTACAATTTTCGTTAAAGAGAATATCAGTCGCAACGAAGAACAGTAAATTGAAGATGAAAAAATGTAGATTGTGACTATTGTTGTACAATATACTATCCATCCCATTTTGGTGTTCGACTCTTCCAGTACATTGGACGCTCCTTCATTTTAGGAGGTGACTCTAACGCCAAAAAATAGACTCTGGGAATCTAGACTAATAACATCCAGGAGCAGAGCATTATTTGAAGCAGGAAGAGCACAGAAGTGCAATTTCTACCCCTGCGATAAGTCTACATACTGGCCGACTGACGTAACAGAAATACCCGACGATTTCTTCGTACCTAAGGGGATCTGAGACGAATACATCACAAATATAATGTCAGATCATTCGCCTGTTATGATGCTGGTCAGCGAAAATGTAAGGAGAAAAAACTATCCCCTCCAGGGTGACTAACATAGAAACCAAGAGGAGGGTGTTTAAAACACCGTCCAAAAGACCTAGACCACAAACTCCACCTATTAAACAGGGAAACGGGCAATGGGTTCGTTCTGCATAGGATAAGGTAGATGATCTGTTCGCGGACCATCTAAAAAGTATCTCCCAGCCTTTAGATAAACAAGCGTCTACATGCTGAAGGTCTGTTATATAAATTGCTTAGGGACCCCCCAGAAGAATTTTTCGATATTTTAAAATCAAGTGTATCAGAGCGCCTAATCAAAGTGAAATACAAAGGAACCTACTGTGAACTGAAAAAAATTGTAGCTGGTATACCGTAGGGCAGTGTCTTGGACCGAACACTGTTTTTCCTGTATATGAATGATATACCTTCTGTGAACACATTTGCGGACAACGTTGCTATCCTTACCACGAGTAAAACTACGGATGAAGCAAAAATAAAGTTACAAACAGCTATTGACAACATTGTAAAACTGACCAAGAAATGGAAAATAAAATTGAACAAAAGCAAACGAATCCAGCTAAAGTCATCATAAGGGGGCAACATGTGCCACAAATATTTTGATATAAGACTCGATGCTTACCTCAGCTGGCAAAACACATCCTGAAACGAGCTATTTGCCAGATACAGACAGATCTATTAGCTATTGGGGAAGAATTTCCAGATTACCATCGACAACCAGCTGCTAATTTATAAGCAGATCCTAAGGCCCATATGGACGTACGGTATTCAGCTCTAGGGCTGTACCAGAGAATGAAACCTGAATGTCATACAAACCACTGGTTCTTCTCCCAATAAAAATGAAACCTTAATATGTAAGGATAACTAGGGAATGAGGAAATCTCAGTTGTTGCTTGACGAGAGATGATAGAAAAACGAAAAGGTTGACATAACACAGAGACATCTCATTACTTTGCACATCTTATAAAATCTTCAAAAAAATTCTTGGGACGAGAGTTAGAGTGTACACCGATAAGATGACTGGTGAATACCAAGAAGGTTTACGGACCGGGAGATTGACCATTTACGGTCGAATAGGTGGTAGAAAAATGCTGGGAATTCAACATCGATTCCATCAAATACTCTTGGACTTCAACCACGCATATGAATGTATTGACCCAAATGTGCTGTACAACATAATGCTTGACTTGAGAGTTTCAACAAAACTTACAACAGCGCAGGTCAGAGTCAATAATAGCCTGACAGATGCGTTTGAGATAAACGTCGAATTTCAAAAGCCAGCTGCATACAGAGAAAAATAAAGCTTCGAGTATACAACGTGATAATAAGACCTGTGCTACGTTGTGAATGTGAAACATGAAGGGTCCTGGGTTGAATAATAAGAGCCGATAGAGGGGACGATCAATGGCAAATCAATGCAACTATGAGTTGCACCAAATGTTTGACTACCGTGAGGTTACAATGGCGGCGCCACGTTCAGCTTGTAGATGACACTAAGATACCTAAAAAGGCAAAACGATGAAGACCGGTAGGAAAAATCCGAAAGCGTTGGGCAGATTCTATTGACGAAGACAGCGCAGCTCGGATTTCGAATTTGGAGGACGAGATTGTTGGCAAAAGGACAATCTAAGGGCCAAGGCCTCGACTACCACCACGAATATGATTCAAAAGATAAATAATAAATATATAATGAATTTGATCGCTTTTAAGTCAAATTTTTCCCTTGGTCACCTCTAATGATCAACTAAGGCATTAAGCTAGCTTTCCTCTTTCTATTCTGATGCTTAGCTTCACTTATAACTGCTTACAAGGTTGACTGTTACTTTTTCCACTTTTCTCGTCATACGCATTTGAAAGCGACACTCAGTAATTGGTCATGAAATACAATCGTGTCCTAAATATACATAGATGTCATTTCATTTCCATTAGGACCAAATTTCCATTTTTCACTGCGCTAATTGGCTCGGTTTTTCCTAACTCCCAGAGGCTATTATTCATCCACTCATGTAAAACTTAAAAACCCTTAAAAACTCCGAAAGCATACAATTTTCCCGGGATAATTATTCCAGCCTTGCTATCCGTAATTGTGAATGGAATGGGAGTTTGCTACTTCCGGAAAAAAAACCCTTACGGAGCATTATTGGGGCATGCGCTTAATCAAAAAATTGAAAAATTTTCCTTTATTTTAAATTCAGAAAATAATCGAAAATGTTTTAAATGAAAAATGTGAAAACGATAACAGTATACATAAAACAAATTCCCGAACATTCTGGAAAATTCCTCAACAGGGGCAGGAGGAAATGTTAAAAGAGTGGAAAGCCGGTGGAACGATTCCAGTCATAATGGCACCCAGGGTGGAAATTATTGGCAATTTGAGGTAAGGAAATTGAAGTCATCGTCGAATTCGAATGCTTGGCTTTTATGTTTTTATTTGAATGTATCTTTCGTCCGCGCCACTGAAAAATAAGGAAAATCAAGGGGGTGGAGTGGAGCATTGAAAAGCAATCAGACGACAGACTATAACTTGAAGAAATCGAGTTGATAAAATAAATTGTCTGGCGTTGAAATTGGCTTAGCATAGCCGAGTAACTTCGTTTGGAGCTATTCATGAAAGCAGTAGTTTTCAGAAATTATGCTTGGGAAAAATGAATGTGATTGAGGCGATGAGGTTGAATAATGAATACTTGATTGAGATTTCATTCATAAATATATTGAATGTGAATTTTTGATATTGCGGGGGGTCAGTTTTTGGGTGGAGTTTTCGGGAGAGTCGAGTTTATGCTGTAGTTACTTGGAGGTATTCAGGCCCTGTGTTGTGAATGCCCCGAAAATGAATAAAAGGTTGAAAAATAAGGAAACTACCTAAATATGCAACATACCAGCCGCATGAATTGTATTTTTCATACTTCGACATATTTTAAGAAGATGTAAAAAAGTGACCAACTTGAAGCGCCTATATGGTGAGTGTGTACGGGGCAGGAGAGACGATTTCTTGTTAGGGGATGTGATGCTACCCATTGCAACCGGAATACATCAGTACCAAAAATCTGGTGTGCAGTAAATGCTCAGTGGATGCAGTTTTTCCCCAGCTGGAATTCTAGAAATCATGTTCTGAACATGCTCATTATGGCCAGTCAGAATACTCAAAATACTTTCGCTTTCCGGCAAGATAAACTTTGGAGTGTATTTATTCGGTTCCGTCAGGAAGAAGTTAGTGTGGCTAGTGGCATATAGACTTTGTCGCTTATCCCTTATCCCCTCTACGTCACAATGACTAAGTACCCAGAGTAGTTATACCGTATTGAACTTAGATATAGAAGTTCAACTGCTTCGACTGCTTAATGCATTGAGTTCAGTGTAACTATCGCTGTGAATCTCGATATGTTGATCCTTCAATTTTACTTGAATCACCCGTTCTTAGTATTGCAACCTGAATAACCGTTGCATACTATTATATTTGAAGGAAAAGGCCCACTTGTCGGTCGTTTTTATCCGAGAGATAGACTCCTGCTCCAGAACCTTGTTCTACAGGCGATCTCTGTATATCGTCCCACGCACTCTTTTGGTTTGCCCGAGTTTTCGCTACGATAACTTCATATCTTCTGTCAAAAAAATTTATGGGGATCCGCAAATCAAAAGCAGTAACCAAAACTGTATCTATTTCTTGTAAATAATATGAGGTACATCTGTTTCTCATAACTCATTGCTCGCGGTCCTTACACGTCGGAAGACAACAAAGATTCCACCGATACACCAACAACGGACAGCAGAGGAAGTAAATTGGAAACTGGCGAAAGATGAATAATCGGAAGCTACAATAAGATGGCTAGTGGTAACCTTTAGACCATTCAAATCACCCAAAGCAGACGGTATCTTACCAACACTACTTTAAAGAGGCCTAGATTTCATTTTCGGAACTCTCTTAAGGGTGGTAAGGGGTGGCATATTCTTGGGGTATATACGAAGGACATGGAAGCGACTAAAAGTGGTCTTTATTCGGAAAGAGGGTAAAAAAGATTCCTTTCACCCTGCATCTTTCAGACCATGCCTGGCATAATTTGTACTTAAAACGGTGGAGAAGGTCATAGCCAACTAAATTTATAATGCGTAATCCCCTACTTTAATGGCAACATGCTTACCTGGCAGGACAGTCATCCGAAAGTAGCCTGTGTCAGCTGACGGATGTAGTACGGGATGCAATAGGAACAAAAGAAATAGCACTGTGTGCGTTTTTGGGCATCGAAAGAGCCTTCGCATCGCATACAGAGATACGATATGTGATGATCCACAAGGAAATGGGAAACAGCCCCCTGGATTGGCAGAAAGTTAGAGAGTAGAAAAATAGAGGTACTAACAGGGACAAATTCAGTTGCCATTAATACTATTTAAGATTGCCCACAAGCAGGAGAATTAAAACCGTTAATGTGGAGCATGGTAATTGACGAACTACGAGGAAAGCTAATAAACATTGGAATACAAGCCCAGGGTTACGCAAATATGAAGATATCGTATATGACAGAATCCAAACGGGACTACAAACCACTAGTAACTTGTGCAGAAAGGCGGGGCCGCGCATCAATCCAACTAAGGCCGATATAGTAGCATTCGTTAGGAAGCGCAAGTTTGATCACCTGAGAGGTACCAGATTACATGGCATGGAGATGGAGCGAGTAACAGATCAAATATTTGGGCATCAAACTAGTCCAAAAAATTACTCTGGAAGGCACTTATTGAAAAGATACGCCGGAAAGCTATAAACATTCACATGACTGGAAGGTCCATAGCAGGAGAAAAACACACCCCGAAAATGCTACAATAGATACTCTCATACACTGCCATAGTAAGACTAATGGTCACCCATGAGACGGTAATTTGGGTAGACAGAACTGAACCAAGCACAGCAACCAGGGATTTTCATAAACTTCAAAGACTGGCTTGGCAGTGGGCAATGTGGACATGCTCAACACCATCCTAGGAGATTGTCTCCTCTCCATCTGTACATACAGATGCGGGCAAGTAGGACGATCTAGCTGCCTAAATCGAAGTTGGATTGATATACTTTTTAGGTGGTATTCAAACTGGGCAAACTGGGTAAGCGTACCTTAAACCAGAAACTGATTATCTGGTACACTTACGGATCCCTTGAGGGCTTTGGTTCGAGGAAAACGTGCTTTGAATCAATGGGTAAGCGTATTAGTATATTTCAGGTGGAAATATAATAATAATAACTTTTGGTGCAACAATCCAATTGGATCAGGGCCTTGAAGTGTGTCAAAGCACTTCAATCAAGACCGTAACGGTACACTAGAGAATAATAGTACTATGTAGGGCGCAATGTGGTCAGCATTGCGCTCGCCCGAGAATATTATCTTGATTTGCCTCAAGTACTCATTCACAGCTGAGTCGACTGGTATCCGACCTCGGCCTCTTTCAACCTTGAAAGGAATTATAGGAGGCAGGACGTTGCTAGTCGAGTTCTGGGAGATCTGGATTCAACATTGTATTAAAAGGCAATTAGGTAGTGGACGAGCTGGTCAAGAAAAGGAAAGGGACGCCGCAACACGGTCATTCTGTGACTTTGGAAATGGTTCACGGTTGTTGCGTTAGAAAAATATTTCGGCTGACGAAACTGTAGCGCCCAAAAGATTGTTCAAACTTCGTCAAGAGGAGTCCCCGGATCATAGTAAGAATAGACACTTACCATTTAACTATCACCTCAGGAAGTGCCTGATATCTAGGAGACTGACGAAGTCTCCACATATGTTCTGGGACAATATTAAGCACTTGTACAAAGTAACTCGAAGCACCTGGGAGAATATTTTGAATCCCAAACGCCAGGTTGAAACACTCCTCTCGGTTATAGTCTTAAGCGATCTACTATATTTAATAGTGTCCGGACGGCTCTAGTGGTTAGAACGCGGAGCCCTTATAGCGGAGGTTCGCGGTTCAAATCTCAATTTAGGCAGAGGGATTTGTTATCATGACTGGATGCCGATTCAGCTATGAATGAGTACCTGAGTAAGATCAGGATAATAATCTCGGACGATTGCAATGTCTCCTACACTGCAGTGTACCGTTATGCGGATGATGTGACTTTGCAAGCTGTTGGCCGAGATCTGGGAATGGTGTGTAGAAACACACAACGCGCCGTTAATTTGATCGATAGTTGGTGTCTCAGGTATGGACTTTCAGTAAATCCAAATAAAACCACAATGGTAATATTTATAAAAAGGAGGGAACTGAATGGTTTTTTCCTTCCACAGATGAGGGGTGTAACCATTCAACTCCCCTAAGAAGTGAAATATCTGTTATTCTAGACAAGAAGCTTCTTCGAGGTTTCACAGGTTATGGGCTGTGTAGGCGGACCTTTGTTTTGACATGGGGAGTTAGGCCTCAAGTGATAATGTGGATATACCATATGTTGATATCATTAGGCCGATGTTCGGTAATGCATTGATAGTGTGGTAGGTTAAGGTGAAATAAAACAATTTCCGCTGTAAACTAGCCACACTTCAAATAACTGCTTGTCTGGGTATGACCGGTGCCATGAGCACGACATCCGGCGCAGATCTGAATGTATTACTCACTTTGCAACCCTTGGATTTGATTATTCAGAGCACTGAAATGAGAGCAGCTCATAGGCTAATTCGATTAGATCTGTGAGGAACAATGAACATGGGGGGGGGGGGGGGGAGGGTACAGACCATTAAAAGAGTTATTGGAGAACTGAATCCGGTTTTCGCAAAGCCTTCTGATAGTCGGATTCTCATACATCTGTTTGGTAGAAGATATGATGTTATCTTGAAACGAAGAGAAAACTGCAACGAACTAGAAGAATGCGTGGCACGATATACTGACGTCTTCCACACCGATGACTCAAAAACAGAAGAGGGTACTGGAGTCGAAGTCATCCTTTTGAACAAAAACGAGAAGTGGGCTCCTCCCTTGGGACAATATACAGTGGTATCTTTGGCTGAAGTGTATGCGATCCTAAGGGCGGATGATTGACGAGCGGTTGAAGGGAAGGTGTAGCACAATCTGTAGCGATAGTCAAGTTGCGTCGAGCAGTCCTTTGATCACTTCAAAAATTGTTCAGGAATGTTGAAATCGAATCGAAATCGATTGAATTCTGTTTCTAGATTTAACATGGTGAAACTACTCTGGGCACCCGGTCATTGTGTTTGAAGGTAAATGAAATCTCGGATGCTTTAGTAAAGTAGGGTTCAATTTCCCCCATGCCCACACTGGACCCAGCAATTGGGGTGTCAGTACCATTGGCTAATGTTGTTAATGCGGCTAAACGCACCAAACTTTTTTTGTCAGAACCAAACAAACATACTGTAAAGTTCCTGTCGAAAAGTCGGAAGATTTGGAGGAGCATTGTGGGTCATAATTCACTAGCTGGGCATATGTTCAGAATAGAAATTATCCAAGATGATACGTGTCCGTCCTGTAATGCGGAAGCGGAATCCACGGAACATTTTCTATGTGAGTACCCTGCCTATGGCCGCATCAGGCATCTGATTTTTAGTGTTGACACGCTACAACTGCAGCGGGTAGCTTCACATCCACTAACGGAAAGCCTGCGATACATAAGCGAATCCGGGATATTCCGTTATACGGGGGAATCGAGTACAAAGGATCACTAGTGGCTGAGTGCACAAAGATTTTGCCTCTCCTCCACCTCAAACACACACACAAACGCACATATATGATACGTATACTATAAGTAAAGGTGCACAATAGTTCTCTTAGGACACTGTGCGATTCCTTGACATTATTATTATGGTAATGCTCTGACGGTTACCGCGAGGGGCGCTATCTTGACCTGGGAGCCAGTTCCTGACAGACTTGTAACTGCAAGATTCCGGTCCAGGTTAAAGAGCATCAGAATTGTATAAAGCTACGCACCAACGGTGACTTCCGATGAAGCGCAGATCGATGCTTTCTATGAACAATTAAACGCAGTTCATGAAAGGCTTCCCAAATGCGACATTGTGGTCGTGATGGGTGATCTGATTGGCAGGGTGGGATCTGACAACAACTTGTTCGGACATGTGATGGGGAAACACGGTTTTGGTGACCAACCAACCAGCCAACGGTAATGGTGGAGGTTTGTGAATTTCTGCAACTTTCACCGCCATTGTCATTGGTGGAACATTGTTGCAGCACAGAGCCAGCCTGCTGTGTTTCCACTGACCGACGCCGCACGTGTTATCAAATCGACCATATCGCGGGCAGTAGAAGGGGTTACCTTCTGGATGTGCACCACAAGAGGGACATTGGCCTCGAAAGGGATTAGCATCTGATGGTCGCTTATGTTCGCTTGCATGTTGCGTCTGTCACTTATTGCGGGGTTAGGGAGCTGCTGCCGCCCAATTTCACCATCCTCCACCTAGATAGTCCAGCTGTCGGTCGACAGTGGGAGAGCTATTTTGCTCCTCAACAAAAAATTTACTTCGGTTTAGTTTAGTTCGGAACTTATAACTCACTTGAATGTAATTCGTACCAATTACGTGTTAGCGATTATATTTAAATGGAGCGTTTACCATCTGTCGTTACTTTAGGTCACGTTGCCATCAGGGCAGAGGTGAGGCAGCGTCGGATGAGTTGCCTTTGTCCTGGACGAAATCGACAGTCAACTTTTTCGTTATTCTTTTTTTTTACAGGTATATGGGGGTGGCATAGAGAAAGTGAACTCCACTGTTACTCAAAAGCTCCAAGATTTCGTGAATACCTGTTTGCTCATATCATCGGAGTATCCAATTGAATGAATGAACCATGGTAATGAAGAATTGTTGAGCATTGGTATACACTTTGCACTCCAGGAATCACGTCTATCGAGGGGAAAAGTCGGTTGCCGATATTGAGGCAGGCATTCAATTTGAAAATAGTGAATAAGAAAAGCAATTTGAAATCTTTTGTCTAAATATCCTTTCTTAATGCAATAAGTTGGTGGACTAAGCCCAAAACGAAGTAAAAGTCATTAAAAAGGTGCAAGAATGGCCGGTGTTTTATTCAAAAGCGATCAAAAGGAATTCGTTCGCGGTATTGGAGGAACCAGATTAGGACAATGGCATGGCGGCAATGTTGGAGAAGTTTCGGACGAGAGGATATTTTAAATTAAGCATAATATATGCATATATTACATGCTATGTACTAATGGGACAAATGCATACTCAAATGTCTTCATAAAAGAAATACACAAAACCTTTCATACCTGAAGCGTCCAGCTTCTGGTTTCCCAACTTATGTTATGTTTTCCATTTAGTGCTTTCTCTGGTTCACGGTATCCGGGCAGCACAGTTTTATGCCATAAACTAGCGTCAAGGCAGTTCTGTACAGGTTCAGTTTCCCTTTCCTCTCATTTGAAGGTTTGTAAGAAGGTTTTAACAGGTAGGATGTTGCCTTTTTGCCATTGTAACATTCTACCAATGTCTGTAATATCTTCCGTGCGCAAGTCAATTATGAGGAAGCGTGCTGAATTGCTCCATTATATTGGGTTGGGGAAAAAGAAATGTCGTATTTTGTCAATAGATGGCGACACTTAAATATATATTGTGTTGTACTTATCGCATCGGCGATATATATACGGCGATTTGGAGACGACAACATCATTCATCATCATCATCATCATCATTCATCAATCTGTGTTACAAGTGTCTTTTTGACAGTGTTGTGTTCGTACGTTTCAGTCTCAAGTTATAGCGCGTCAAAAATGGAGTCTACCAAGGAAGAAATTCGTCATATTTTACGTTTTTGCTACCTGAGAGCTAAAAATGCAACGAAGGCGAAAAAATTTGTGAAGTTTATGGGGCCGATACTGTAACGATTCACTACTGTGGGCAACTCGACCGTTTGAAGCATGCGATTGACCAGAACCGACCAGAATTGGTCAATAAGAATGGTGTTGTGTTCCATCAGGACAACGCTCGGCCTCACACATCTTTGATGACACGCCTGAAGCTACGGGAGCTCGGATGGGATGTCCTATCGCACCCACCGTATAGTCCGGACCTGGCACCAAGTGATTACCATTTCTTCCGGTCCATGCAAAACGCTCTTGGTGCCACTAAGTTGGCGTCAAAAGAGGCTTGTGAAAACTGGCTGTCTGAGTTTTTTACAAATAATGAGTGGGGGTTTTATAAGGGAGGGACAACGAAGTTTGCGAACAAAACCGTGTATATTTGACTTAAATCGGATGATTCTAAGTATGCTAAATAAAGCGTCAAATTTCGATTACAAATACTACATTTTTTTTCCCCAACCCAATATGAGTCGAAGACGATTATTGCTCTTCACTGTTCAAATAAAAATGATGTTTTGGAGTTTCTGATTGAATTTTAATCTTTTCAGGAAAATGTGGAGCATCATATGGATACTCTGAACGCTTCCAGACTTTTCTGGTCTAGTTCGAACATAAAGCTCAAAATCCTGAACATTGGAGGATTCATAAACTTTACCCTCCAGTGTCTGAGATCGTTGCCTAGGTTCTGTTCACCTAGCATCCGTATGATGTTTCGTGCTTTCCTTTGAAGGCCAGGTATCCAACATTCGACATGTTCTACCTTATTTAGCTCGCTGGTCACGGCGGTGAACTTGGGACGGCTATAAGGGCAAATCGTTGTGATTGCTTGCTGGAGCCACTTTAGGGCAGTTTCTTCGGTGCATTATAAATGGAGGAGTCCATTGTGAAAACTTTGAATATTGAATTTTGGCTTGAAACATTTTTTCCACGGGCATTCCCAAAGGATGGTAAGTTGTTCCTTTGACATTTTTTAATTTTTACAGAAACGTTGCACCACAGCGATCAGTAAATGCTGATTGTGCATACATTCTCTTGTCTCCCGCTTTAGTGTATTCTCATGGGGGCAACAAAATTCGTTGAAATCTCCCTCGCTGATGTGATCATCTACCGACAAACCAGTTAAAAAGATGTGTTCGCCTTACACATTACCACTGGCCAAACAGTGTACTGGTTCAGTGTGGGTCTTATCGCGATTATCAGTACCAAACTGGAAGTAGAATCTTCAGGCGAAAGAGGGTTGGTTCTATTTACTTTTGTCCAACATCCCTGGACATGGGCATATTTGGTGGTTAAGCAATGCCATAGTGTCCTTCTCTGCCGTTGGCTAGGCTGTAATTTCACATACCCGAATTAGACCAGTTTTATTCACATCACCAGCTTCCCTTTCTTCCACCCGTTCTGATGAGAAGGTCACCTGAACTGAGTCTGTAGTGCCCCAAAATTAGGGCTGTAATTGCTGAATTGTCACTTTCTCTTTTCGTGAGAGTTACCGTACTTTCCTTTCTGGTTGACCGCGCGGGTGGTACTAGATGCAAGCTTTTATTGAAGAGGAGATTCCCCACCTGGGAGTCTGGAACTTCTTACCACTAAGAAAGATAATATCCATAGATTCCATCTTCATGTTTGGACACAACGAACTTCAAGCAATCCCAACACGACAACACGGCGTCCAAAGAGAGCTATATAAATTAAAATTATTCAACCACTACTATTGCTCAAGGTGTGGGACAGCGAATCAATACCTGATGACTGGCAACGAGGCATTATCTGTCCCATAAAAAGGGGGATAACACGCAGTGATGCAATTATAAAGATGTCACGTTCCTGAGTACGGTGTATAAGATATTCTCCGCTATCTTGCTAGGCCGGACAGCCCCATACGCCCAAAACATCATTGGTCGATACCAAAGAGACTTGACTCCAGGCAAATCAATAACAGATCAGATTTTGTCTCTGCGGCAAGTGATGGAAAAACTGCTGGAATATGTATGGACATCAGTTCTACCATCTTTTTATCGATTTTAAAGCCGACTATGGCAGCATAGCCAGGATAAAACTGTACACGGTCACGAGAGAATTCTGTATCCGGGCGAAATTGATAAGACTGACCGGACTGACCCAGGTCAATTTGCGAGGCCAGATAAAAGCAGGAGGATTCCTCTCGAGACCTTTCTACATCAACAACGGTCTAAGACAAGGGGATGCCATATCTTGCGTCTTCTTAAACCTGGCCCTGGAGAAAGTGATTCGCGACGCAGATGTAAATGCGAGAGACACCATCCTCTTTAAGTCCACCTTACTACTGGTCTATACTGACGATATTGACATTATGAATATGTAGATGATGGCAACGTCAGCGGCAAAAACTAAAGAACTAACAACATCGGATCGGACTGGTCAAACGAAAACAATGAAGATAGGAGACTACAACTTTGAGACCGTTGAAAATTTCTCCTAGCTAAGGTCGAAAATCATAACCGAAGCAGCTATGACGATGAAATCCACGCACGGTTGTTGGCAGCCAACAGTCAACTTACGAAAATTGCTTCGCTTGAAACGTCTCACTATATGGTCAAAGCTATTACTGTGCGAGACTATGATTTTGCCAGTCTTTATTTATTCCTCAGAGACCTGGGTTCTTAGCGAAAAAAAATTGCCGACTCTTGGCCGCGTTCGAGAGAAGAATCCTCAGAAGAATTTTTGGCCCCATAATGAGGATGGACTTTTCCGGAGCCTACATAACAACGAAATCTACGAACGATACCACGATCGTCTGGTTGCGGATGAAATCCGGCTCAACAGCTTACGGTGGGCGGGTTACCTAGTCCGTATGGATGATGTTGATCTAGTCCGGAAAGTCTGTAAGGGCAACATCGATGGTAGAAAAGAAGGCCAGACAGCTTTTAGGGATATCGAATTGGTGGACCTCAGTGCAAAACCAAGGTGTCTGGAGTTCCCTACTAAGGCAGGCCTAGCCCGGATACCGGCTGTTGCGCTGTTAATGATGATGATTCAACCACGTTCTTTTCTTTGCGGACAGTCGTGAAATTGATGATGTTATTTACATGGGGTTTATTTACAATCTGAAAGACGGCGCTGTAAACTGTTATGATTACAAATTTTCAGTAAAGTCCAGAATCCTTTAATAAGAGGTGTCATTTTAAATTAGCAAAGAAAACAATATTTTCTCAGAAACTAGGCCAAGTGTTCGCCTTGGCTCTTTTAACAAATTGATCTCCTGGTATTTAAATTTTTCACCACGTTTTCGCATAAAAGTGGCTTGACAATATTCATCTGTAATGTACTAAATATCTAACACTCGTGTTACAACGACGTATGTTGAATAAAAGGGATGTGTTTACTAAATGATTTTGCAGAAGTCCTCCGCAGGAAAAGAATAATTAATTGTGTAGGTACGTAAGTTCTGTATCGGTTTTATTCCGATTCAGATATGCCTGATGTTTAATCATGTCCAAAACTGAATCGTTAATCTTCTGAAATTTCGCCGCAGTGTTTTCGCGTAGCGATGATAAATCAATATCTGATGATATAGCAACCTTTTCATTAGATCCATAATAGGATTCTATTCAAAAGGGAGAATGCAGTAGTAAGAGCAGATTGGCCGTACTTGTATTTTTCATTTGTGGTTAAGCAGATAACCGTTGACATGTTTACATCCATCATTATAAAAACATACAATCAGGTTCATGACATCCATGCAAGAATTGTTATAGTTGGTATCCATAGCAACTAGTCTTTTATTTTCAATAATTTCTTCTACTTTCGCTCATTCCGATTCAATAAATGAAGACGGTTCTTTGATAAATATGAATTTCAGTGAATGGAAAAATAATGTCAATGAGGAAATTTTCCCTAATGTCCTTTTATTTTCGCCCACTCACCGCTGACGGATAATGAAAAATGAAAGAGAAATGAAAAAAAAGAAACTTATCAGTACATTTAGATTCGGTATTCGTAGTGGAGCAATTGTTTCCGAAATTCCAACCCATTTCCAAAATATTACCCGGAAGTTTGCCATATTTTTATCTTAGATAAATAATAATGATAAAGAACTTGCGCCATCTTATTGGGAAGGTATGCAATTTCGGGCTTCGAGTAGCTCTTCCCTTTGCTTGGAGTAAGCTATTCTCTCTGTTCATCTTTTAAGGATGCCAAGTAACCTCTGCAAACAGCAAAGCAGCAACCGGCCGTCGAAGCATGCGCTTCGAAGCCCCTCAACAATGAATCCAGCCAACGTCGCCAACGAGTTGCTGGAGGAGATGAAGATGGACGGTCTGACGGGGACCGACAGTGCACCTACTGTAATAGACCATGATGACGATATGCAGAAAAATATGCATTACACGAAATGCGCCTAAGATAACCTGCTGATAGCCTTCCTGGAAGAAGACATCGACATTGCACTGACATAGGAACCCTGGATCGAAAGAGGTTGAGTCATCCAAGGTTGCATTGAATTTCTTCCTATTACAATTTATTTTACTACCAAAAAGAGATGCCTAAAGCATGAATCAATGCCAAATAGAGCCTGCATGCCTCCCTCTTTTCGGACTTAAGGGTCCTAACGGTAGTCAAGGTAAAGCATACGGAGCAAAGAACGTTCATATCTCCTCGGGTGACCTGCCTCAACATCGATTAGTACAATCGGAAGAATTTTCCCGGTTCAGGTGATTATGAATTTGTGGAGGTATATGGTTGCCATTTACCCCTTGATGAAGAGGATACGCCAAACACACCTAAGATCAACATCCTAAGATCCTTCGTAATTACCTAAAATGCCCTTCAGATCCTTCGATCGTCCGAGACGCTCGCACTGCGCCAAGTGACCTTGGAGCGACCCACTCGTCGGCCAATTTG
Source organism: Hermetia illucens (assembly GCF_905115235.1). Lineage (NCBI taxonomy): Eukaryota > Metazoa > Arthropoda > Insecta > Diptera > Stratiomyidae > Hermetia > Hermetia illucens. The sequence continues at coordinate 127,735,816 of NC_051850.1, read as the reverse complement.
AGAGCCACTGCGTGGCGTAGCCAGCAAAGAAATGTTCGTCCCTCCTTTAAGTGTGACCTACTCACTGCCATTTTCGTTTTCCGCCACGCCTACGCGCCGAATAGGTTCTTTGTTTGAGATAGTGTCAGGCCAGTCTAATCCGATGAGACGGTGCAGACAGGTATTCATGAACGCTTGGAGCATATGAGTAACAGTTCAATTTCCATGTGTGACTTCCACGTAGCAAAATAGAAGGAACATTAGCACAGAACAGTCTCAACTTGATCTTGATGTTGCAGATTTTAGACAGGGCAGCGAATGCGGATCTAGTACTGTTAGTGCGCCGGGCGACATTCAGTTGGGTGCCACCGTCGGCAGAAACCGCGCTACTTAGGTATACAAACTGAATCTGTTCAAATAAATATAATAATAGCATATAACTATAATTTTTTGCAATATGCTGCAAAACCTCCGTAAGTTCATAGTTGAAACACGAAATTTTGCAGTACAATTTGGGGGAAATCGCAAGATCACTAACAAAGTTATAATAGGTCAACTTTGTCGGTTGTTTTCAAATTCTTGAATGTGGATATCACCCGAAAGTCGATATTCTTACATAATAAATGTACACACAAATGGTTTAATAAAAGAAATACACAAAACCTTTCATACCTGAAGCGTTCAGCTTCTGGTTTCCCGATTTGTTTCTATATTTGGTTTATTAATGTGGGCATTTTCCAACAGCAACGGGTGGACCTAATCGGCCTGCGCATAACATAAGCGTGGCCATGTGCCCTTATCCGCACTAAGTCATGTACTTAATGTTTCACACAGGAGGGGAAAACAGCAATAAATGCTGGCAGAAGAACTGAATATTATTAATCGATATATAAATTATGGTGTTTTTGGTGGTGTAATTAGGTAGCATTGTAAATGTCCAATTGCCAAATGATACCTGCACCTTAATTTCTGTTTAAAATTTAAATAAAATGTTAATTTATGCCCTTTCAAAAAGGTTACTATCTGCGTCCCACCGCAATAATCAATCACCTTACTGAGCAATACAGTAACGCAATTTATTCTCCACCTGACATACGAGAACCTATTGAAAAGCATCATTCGACGTGGCTTTTCTCAGTTCGCTCATTTGATGGTTCGATGGAGTCTTGTACATCTCATACATTGACATGCTGTATCGTGATCAATTTCCCAAATGGAATATTTAATGAAGGCACATTTAGGTCAACTTATCCCCAGCATCATCAGCCGTGCTCAAAAGTGTTCGGAGAGAAAAGAAGCAACAACACCATCACGCATCAGATACCATAGGCATCCCGGAGCTGAAATAATGACCGACTCAATAATAATAAATTGCCTTGGTGTCTATGGGTGTTGTGTAGCAGAAGTGCTTCGATATAGGCCTGTCAACGTCCATGCAATTTACAAAATTCGATTTATGCAAGACTAGTCAAAATGTTTCTGACACATCTCACAGATAAATTCATGGAAGCAGACCGCAGGTCGTGTTAAGTCCCTGTTTGGAATGGACCTGGATATATGAGGACATATTGTGTATTTACATAGCATACATGCATCCATTTGACATACTTGACTTCATTTCCATATTTTCATCACATCTTGTTTTAAAACTACAACATCTACTCGGATAGTTACCCGCCTACGCAATTACAGATTTTTAGGATGTTGTACCTCTAAGTGCAGCAATCTAACTTCTGTCGAGTGAATTAATTCATATTTGACGCACTTTTATATATCTAACTCCAGCCCCTAAGTATCAAATAACTTGTATGTATTCGACTTATATAATTATTTCCATCTAGCAGCATTTCACCAGGCGTCCTTTCCATGAACTTGAAAAAATGCTCCCGAATCGGATCCCTGTATCATGTCACGTGCTTGTCATTCGTGTAATGAGCATAGGCGATCCTTGTATAATTAATGAGTAGGCCAGAAAAATGAAGGTCATTGTAGGCATATTTCGGATTGAGGGAAAACAGCTCGCATATTTCTTATGACCCATCATATTACTGGCGGTAGGATTTTGATCCACATTGTTAGAACTGGGTTAAAATGTAACTACGCATTCTTGTTCTTTGGATACGAACCATAAGTAACCCAAATTTATTACTGCACTCTCCAACTTTGTTCATGCTTCATTGAACTGGAAACCGAACCTTTTTTAGATGAGACGACTTGTTTTGGAAAAGAGAATGTTTATATGTGTGTATTGTAAGGGAGATATCGAGACTGAGTACCGAAACAAACAGAAACATTCTATCCTTTGTCTTTTATAAGTAACGATAACCCAATAGCGAATTGTAATTTTCAGCCTTATCCAAGTGCGCCTCTGGAGCAAAATGAAAAGAACTCAGACCCATGTGTCTTTAAGATACTAGTCTACATTTGAAGACCACAAAAGCCAACTTTATGAATTTCTACCTCAGCTCCTTTATTAAATATGAATATGTAACTTTTCCTTACTAATCTACCTATCTTTTGATAGTACCAAAAAAGTACCTTTTTAAGGGGGTCATCCCGTGTGAAGGCCGTTTTTTTGGCTTTTTTGTAAATTTTTTGTGAACAATTGGATAAAAATACAAATACGAATTTTTTACCGTAGATTTATTAATATCTTGAGCGTGCATAGTAATTTTTCCACCCCGATAACATAGTTAGTTATTGAAATACAGTGCAATTTATGCATCCATATCCAAAAAAAGGTGTTTTTCTGCTGCCACGCCAGAGGGCGCTGTGATCATCTTAAAGAAAAAAAAGTAAACGGCATTTTAACGTACAGACTTAACTACAGTCCGCAAACTAGGATTATTAGAAAATGTTAAAAGCTAAATATTTGGTGCCTTGTTAAACTTTTTTTCGCGAATTTTGGTGTTTTTTCACGGCTTCTTCAATGAATAAAAATAAAACTACTGAACGAATCGCAATTATCCTAGTCTTACGGACCGTAGAAATATATTCTGAATAAGTCCTGAAAACTTCAAAGAATTTCGTTGGATAGATTTTGTGCTATGGTGGCAGCCGATTTTCAACATGCAGTTTCGAGAAAAACGCTGCCATACCTAATCCATAAACCTTTGGTTTCTTCAAGAAACACATGTACAGCCTTGGCTTTAATTTTTGCACTTTTTGCGAAGTCACTCGAACGTCATTCGGATCGACAAATACGAGCTTTATTACGGCGATTGACATAAATCTGGCATGTGACTTATCACGTGTTTAACACTATAATTTCCAAACGACTCCGAATATCAAAAAATCACTTTCCCCATATATTCTACACTATATCTAGATACAATTGATGCCAAAAAAAGTTCGATTCTGCGAATCCCACACACGGAATGACCCCGTTAAGGTTTTGTGTGAAAATTATTATCTTCTTCGAAAAGTGTTAATCGAGACCTTTGATTTGACAAATTGTGTACCCTCATTTTGCATGTATGAGGATACCCCCCTTAAACCCATCGCAGTTACTCACTACATTTCCCAACTTTCCACCAAATTTCGTATCAATAAGTAAGAGACATAAGTCATAACGAATCTTCTTCTTTTCTTCAGCTTTTGTCCCGTTCACAAGCGGGGTCGGCTCGTTGTGATCGGTTTTTCCATTTGGCTCTATCGAATACCTAATCTGGGCGTAATCTCGAGGCTTTTAAATCCCCACCAAGCTTATTAAGCCAGCGTTGCTTCAGCCTGACTTTTGGTCGTTTACCATCGACTTCGATGTTCAGACCAATCTTGGCAAGTGAATTTTCGTTAGCACGAATTGCGTGACCACACCATCGAAGACGCCTCTTTTGCAATTTTTCCACGATTGATGCAACCCCATAACGATCGCGGATATCCTCATTTCGGATGTGATTAAAACATGTACCGCTACCAGTCCAACGCAACATCTTCGTCGTATTATCGCAAGACGCCGTTCATCGTCTTTTATAGTCGGCCAACACTTAGAACCATGGAGGGCGACAGGACGGACGACATTGCGGTAAATTTTAGATTTGAGACGTTCGTTGATACGTCGATCACAAAGAACACCGTTTGTGGAACCCCACTTTATCCAGGTTGCGTTAATTTGTGAAACAATTTCATAACGCAGTTCTTCATTTGCTGATAGGGTTGACACGAGGTATATAAATTGCTCAGTTCTGGGTAGATCACTGCCGCTGACAGTAATTTTGCCTGATTCATGGGAATCAGTCGTCAAGAATTCAGTTTTGTTTAGATTTAATCTGAGACCGTATTGCATGAGGCGATCATTCCATTTTTGGACAAGTTGCTCGAGTTTTTTTTTGCTATCAGAAGCTAGGAAAACATCATCTGCATAAAGCAGTGTGTATGGCGCTGGACATTGGAATTCATGGCGAATCGATATTTGCTAAACCAAACATTGCTCAAAATGTGCAAACAGTGCGAGTAAAAATGCCTAAAGTAAAATATTTTACGTACTTTACACAAACGAACACTTAACCACAAACTGTTGATTTCTTTCGTGCTGTGCATTTTCTTTCTCCAGTGGACTGTGAATCGCAAATAGACATTTTTGTTAACTATGTTTACTGACGGCTACAAAATAAGAGATATAATAGTCCACATACAAGAGCGTAGCTCGGCGGTGAGTAAACTCCAGTGCTGGAGCATGGGGTTCAAAACTCGTGGGGGAGAGAAAATCCATTCTACGTTTGGAAGAGAAATTCACGTAAAGCCCAACTCGAGGTAGGAATATTTGCAAAACCGTCGAAGTTAAATGCAGTATCTGGCGGGCCTTCCATTTATATTAAAAGGTTTCACCGAGGAGATGTAAATGTCTACTCCCAGCAAACTAAAGCGACCAGTAAAGAAGAAGGAGAAACCGATGACGTGGGGAAAAACGAAACAGCCCTGCTTATAAACGACGACGTAACCAAAACCGCCACAAATTCAACCAAATCCGAAGAGTTTACCAGGCTGGATTACATCAGTTCGAGAAATAAGTGCATCACGCCATCAGAAATTAGGTGCGAGTCATTAGAACTTCTTATAACAAAGCCCGTGAAGGGTTCCCCAACACTGCTCAAAGAGACGATGATGAAAAAGCAACCCAAACACCCCACAGAGGGCTCTGATCGAGATCCGCCTTCAAAAGGTCCCTTTTCATTGCCAAGGTAATGAACACAAAAGCGTGGGGCCAGCCTTTTTACATCAACCGACTCAAAAGAAAAACAAGGTGGAAACCGGAAATTGGCTACTTCAGGTATGAAAGGTTTAGCTGATTTTTTATGTAGAAATATTTGGGTACACGATAGTTTCATTTATGCGTAGTTCGTAGAGTATATTAGTTGAATACACTCAATATTTAATTCGATGTGATATTGACATTTTATCCCTTAGAGAGAAGTAACTTGACACGAAAGAGGCAATTTGTGGCTACTATAACAATGTTAATAAAAGTAGATTTTGCACCAAACTATTCAGAATTATGTTTCATATTAATATATATATAATATATAACTTTCAAAATATATTCTAATACACTAAAATTAATATTTGATTTAAGCAGATATCGTAACGGAGAATATTTGGGTATGGTAGTTTCTGGGAAGGGGTCCTCGAAGTAATTAACCTCTTTCGCCGCGCTCCTCCCCTTTGCAACCAATGCCAAAATTATGATCCGCTTCAGAAAGTACTAATCGAGGCTTTCATTTTTTACCTCATATTGACTATCTTCTGGTGGTCAAAGGGTAGTATAGGTCCCAGGGCGAAACGCGGATTGGTACCCACGATGGAGCATAAAACCTGGGAAATGCCTGCTGAACCAACACCAACAGCTCTACTACCAAACCCTATCTCCACCTCCACGTGGTGACCGCTGGGAGCTCTTTCTTGACGAAAAGCTGCAGACGGAGAAGGATGAAGGCGAGTCTCCCGCGCCTAAAAACGGGACAAATTGTACCAACTGGTCCTCCAGGTTGGGGGTTGGGTAGGGCTGACAACCCTACACGGAAAACAACTTGTTACGAAGCCACAACAGGAACCTCGGACAGGACGGATTTTAAAACGACGGACCCGGCAAAGAACACGGAATAACGATTTGCGCATTTTCTCATGGAACGTGCGCTCCCTGTACAGAGATGAAGCTAACGAGCAGCTAGCCGATACCCTGTTCCAATATAGGGCTGATATAACAGAGTTACAAGAGATGCGACGGACAGGGACCGGTTTCCTGGAGAAGAGCCACTACACCATATATTATAGCGGTCATCCAGTAAACCATGTGCTCGGAGTAGGTTTCTTAGTCAGCCAAAAAAAGAAACCTGCTGTGATCGGCTTTGAAAACATAAGCGAACGGCTAAGCACTCTGCGCTTGCGAGGCAAGTTTAGAAATATAAGCCTCATAAATGTTCACGCCCCTACAGAGGCGACTGCAGAGTCGGAGAAGGATACCTTCTACGAGGCAGTAGAAAGAACCCTCGAAGCCTGTCCCAGATATGATATCAAAATCATACTTGGGGATTTTAACAGCCAAGTAGGGAAGGAGCCCGTATTCAGGCGATACGTTGGCTCCCATAGCTTACACGAAAAAACAAATAATAACGGACTGCGGACTATTCAATTAGCAGGGTCACACGAAATGGTTGTTGGAAGTACCTGGTTTGCGCGGAAAGCGGTCCACGAACATACGTGGGCCTCTCCAGACGGGACCACTTTCAACGAAATTGACCACGCGTTGATCGAACGCCGCCACCTCTCAGCCTTGATGAATGTCAGAACATATAGGGGGGCCAATATAGACTCGGATCACTATCTCAATGGCATGGTGCTCCGAGCTCGAATGACAATACCACCTATAATCCCCTCTGACAATCAGGTGAGAGTGAACACTGAAGCCATCCACAACACAACCCTCCGCGACACCTATAAAAGGGAAATGGATGCCGCAATAACCGCAGTCAACAGAGGACCTGGAGATGAAGCATCAACAAATGATCTTCACAATCACCTGAAGAACGTTATCATGGATACGGTCACAAACATACTTGGCCCCAGCCGCAAAAGGAGTCGGAACGGCTGGTTTGACGATGAATGTAAGCTAGCAACGGAACGGAAGAATGCCGCATACCGAGTAATGTTGCATTCTCGAAGAACGCGGGCACGCGCAGAGACTTATCACGAACTCCGTCGAGCGGAGAAGCGACTTCACAGACGGAAAAAGGAAGCCTGGGAGAACCAACAAGTCTGTGAACTAGAAAAGTACAGGGAGCAACCACACCAGGCGCGGAAGTTTTACCAACAAGTCAGCAGGATGAAACCTTATACACCTCGATGCTCATCTGCCGAGACAAAGAGGGAAATCTGATTTCCGACAGAATGGGCATATTGGAGCGATGGGTTGAGTACTTTGGTGAACTACTGAACAACCAGAACATCGGCGAGTTGGAGGCCTCGCCAACTGAAGACGACGGGCAAATACTGCCACCACCAAGTTTAGGAGAAACAGTCAGTGCAATTCATCGGCTTAAAAATCATCAGTCGGCGGGGGGCCGATGGAATTACAGCCGAATTGGTTAAATATGGAGGCGACCAGTTACACCAAGTGGTTCATCAACTTGTGCTCAAGGTATGGGACAGCGAATCAATACCTGACGATTGGCAACGAGGCATTATCTGTCTCATACATAAAAAGGGAGATATCACACAGTGCGGCAATTATAGAGGTATCACGTTGCTGAGTACCATCTATAAGATATTCTCCACTGTCTTGTTAGGCCGGATAGCCCCATACGGCCAGAACATCATTGGCCCATACCAAAGAGGTTTCACTCCAGGCAAATCAGCAACAGATCAGATTTTCTCTCTGCGGCAAGCGATGGAAAAACTGTTGGAATATGGACAACAGTTACACCATCTGTTCATCGACTTTAAAGCCGCCTATGATAGCATAGCCAGGGTAAAACTGTACACGGCCATGAGAGAATTCGGTATCCCGACGAAATTAATAAGACTGACTAGGCTGACCCTGACCAATGTGCGAGCCCAGATAAAAGCAGCAGGATCGCTCTCAAGACCATTCGTCATCAACAACGGTCTACGACAAGGGGATGCGCTATCATGCGTCCTTTTGAACCTGGCCCTCGAGAAAGTGATCCGTGATGCCGAGGTAAATGCAAGAGGTACGATCCTCTTCAAGCCCACCCAACTACTGGCCTATGCTGACGATATCGACATCATGGGAAGAACCACCCAAGATGTACAAACTGCCTTCATCCAGATCGAGCAGGCGGCACTCGGCGCGAGATCTTGGGCTGCACATCAATGAAGGCAAGACAAAATATATGGTGACGACGTCAGCACCGAAGACGAATCAACCAACAACATCAAACCGCACTGGTCAAACACAAACACGAACAAGAATAAGGATAGGAGAATACAATTTTGAGACCGATGATAATTTCTCCTATCTAGGGTCGAAAATCACAACCGATAACAATTACGATGATGAAATCGGCGCACGGTTGCTGTCAACCAACAGAGCCTATTTCAGCTTACAAAGACTGTTCCGCTCGAAACGTCTCACCATAGGGTCAAAGCTCTTACTGTACAAGACTATAATCTTGCCAGTCCTCATGTATTCCTCGGAAACTTGGGTTCTTAGCAAGAAAAATTGCGAACTCTTGGCCGCGTTCGAGAGAAGAATCCTCCGAAGAATTTTTGGCCCCCTACATGAGGATGGACGATTCCGTAGCCTACACAATGACGAAATCTATGAGCGATACCATGACCGTCCGGTTATGGATAAAATCCGGCTCAATAGGTTACGGTGGGCGGGTCACTTAATCCGTATGGATGAGGATGATCCCACCCGGAAAGTCTATGAGGGCAATATCTATGGTAGAAAAAGAAGACGAGGCAGACCCTGCCTAGGATGGAGCGATGGCGTGGGTCAGGACGCCAGACAGCTTTTAGGGATATCGAATTGGTGGACCTCGGCGCAAAACCGGGATGTCTGGAGTTCCTTATTAAGGCAGGCCTAGACCGGATACCGGTTGTTGCGCCGTTGATGATGATGATGACTATCTTCTCCGCACTGCAGAAGGTGTTAATAGGACCCCAAGGTGGAACAGCATACACCGATGGCTGCGTGGTCAATGGGGAGCTTGGTCTTTAGTATGCGAACTCTGAATACTTTGGGCACCTTCAGTTTATAATAAGACTCTTATCCTGGAGACTGGGCTAGCTAGAGCGGGCATTCTTACCGGACTACTCGTGGGACCAAGACATGGACTACTTTATTAAAAAATAAAATAAGCCTGGAATAACTGCTGTCAAGGTGGGTATAGAGAGTACCAAATATACTACTCCTAACCCAAAACCATCGATCCTAGAGGAAGATATTAATATCGCACTAATACAGGAGCGTTGAGTCAGAGGCGACCGAAGCATCGGAGGGTTCCAAAGCAAATGTTGTAATTTATTTCACACCACAGGAGACGCTGATCAGGACGAACCTGGGGCATGTATCCTCGCGAGCAGCCATACAAGGACTGCCTGAAGAAGTGCAAGTCAGCCAGCAAGACCTTGACGATATTTACCGGAGCTGTATCTCTTTAGGATACCTACCGAAGTTTTGGAGACGCGCATGAGTGGCTTTCATGCCGAAAGTGGCAGGGGCGGCCATGAGTCCGCCAAAGATTTTCGACCAATCAGCCTTACTTCTTTAGTGTTGAGGAGCCTAGGGCACATCCTGGACATCCACTTAAGAACGATTATATAGAAAACACCTTTCTCTAAGTTCCATCATGCCTAGCTCATAGGCAAATCCACAGAAACCGCTCTCCACAGGGTAATTGACACGGTTGAGCAGTCACTGCAGTACAAGCAGCTGCCTTCTGGGATATATGGGGAGCATTCAACAACGTTAGTATCAACGCCATCAAGGAAGCCTTCACAAGTATTGAATTGGAGGGGTATTTTACGCATTGGATTATATCCAGGCTAAGAATCAGGATAATTCAGTCTGGTCTGGGAGGCAACCACTTGACCAGAACTGTGAACAGAGACGCGTCCCAGTTTGACGCCTCCGGTGGCTAATAGTGATGGATGTAATTTGTTGAATATTGGGGAGCAGCGGAATAAAGTCAGTGGTGTATGTAAACGACCTGTTGATATGGACATGTTTCCGTCCATTATGAGCGACCTCATGCAAGCAGCGTTGCGAGAGGTCTAAATATGGGCTGCAAGATGCGGGCTGGGCACAAACCCAAACAAAACGTAACCGATGCTATTCACCACCAAGACCAAGGTACCTGAATTTCACCTGCCGCGGCTGAATGAGCAAAGATTGGATCTTTCCTCCAATGTAAAGTATCTGGATGTAATCCTGGATTCAAAATTAAATTGGAGATTGAATGCAGAACTGAGGGTTAGGAAGGCATGTATGGCCTCCTATGCCTTTAAGAGAATCTTTCCAAAGAAATGGGGTCTCCGGCCGAGAATGGTTCTCTGGATGCAACCAGCTATGGTGATAGGGTATCCAATCCTAACGTACTGTTCTATTGTATGGTGGCAGGCTTTAAGCAGAAAATACAATAGAACGAAGCTTAATAGGATTAAAAAAACCGGGTGTGCAGGTGCCACTGGGGCTTTGCAGTTCTGCCAGGAAGATGCGCCTAATGCACTCCTACATCTCCTACCCCTAGACTTCCACATTAAATACATTGTAGAATGTAGTGCCATCACACTACGTGAGTCCGGATGCCGGACAATGAAGTCCTGTGGTCATAGCCACATCCTAGGCCGTACCTCGGGAAATGCGTGTGGGAGTTTTCTCAAAGGCACACAGTGTATCCGAGTGGTATGGTCTCCCGGGTTTTGTCAATGTATTCCAAGTGGAAGTGGTGGCGATACTGGAAGTCTGTCGATGGCTGGGACATAGTCTCAAGCGTAGTGAAGCCATTCTGACCGACAGCCAAGCGACCATTAAGGCTTCGTACTCAGCATTAAAATCCATCAGGCTGGTGGGGTAATGCAGAAAAGCGTTGAACAGTTTGGCGGCACGCTTAAGGTCCTCCTTCTCTGGGCCCCCGTCATAGCAACATAGAGGGGGATAAGCGGACTAACGGATTGGTCAGGCGGGATTCTCTTAGCAGCCTTTCGGGGGGTACAGTCTGTGTCTCGCTAACGACTGCCAACGGCGGAATCTACTCTCACTACCCAGCAGTCATGGGTCTTTGATGGTGAAGGCTAATAACCTGTGCTAAGTCAAGAAAGATTTGGCCCGCTTATAACAAAACCTAATCACGAGAACTCCTGTGCCAGACGCATGCAAATGCGTTCAAGACTACGGCGGTCTGCACGGGGCACTGGCCCATAAGGGACCATGCCGCCAGGCTCGGCGTACTCTACAATTCGCATTGCCAAACGTGCGGAGAAGAGGGAGGAGTCCTCAGCACTTTCTTTGTGATGGCATAGTTCTGGCTAGAGTCAGGTTACGGACACTTGGTAAACCATTATTTGGAGACCTCAGAGAGATTTCTAGCTGCAGGGTGGCAGAGCTGCTTTCTTTCGTAAATGCTACGGGTTGGCTCTGCCTCCCTTTTCTCATAACAGCAGTCACGGTCTTAGGAGTTTGTGGCCACCACAGCTCTGATTGAGCTCGTCGGAGCGGCCACTGATACGTACCTACTTTCTAGGGGGGTATGGCCACTTACCTCAAGGGGCACATATAGCATTTTATTCCACCGCATGCATAGGGGTTCACAATTAAGCCTTTTCTACAACGCTTCTGAGAAAAATGAGTGTAACACACAAGAAGACGAACGCACAAATGGAAAGAAACTCAGAAAATCGAGTTTGTGCAAAATTCGTAAAAGGTTACGCTAATGAAACTGCAATTCCCACAGAATGTAACAGTACCAAAAATATGTAATTCTATGCTATATTATGTTAAGCATATTGCACGTGCCTGAAAGAGAGCAAGGAAGTTAGAATCAAACAAAAAGATTTTGCTGTGGCTAATCACGTATTCTCAATCCTTGGGTTTAATGAACACGCCTCTAAAGAATAAAAAAGAAATTTCATGCCCGCTTTCTAAAAAAAAAGGCATGCTGCAAACAGAACAAAAGATGTTTGCAGAGCTCGTAACAAAGAATTACTTGATTGTGAAATTGGTTTCCTTTGGAATTTAAAAGATTCTGATCATATTGATGTCGATGGACCCAGTAACCGCACTTCAAATCGGCCTTCAAAGGACTTTACAGAAAAAAGTGAAGGAACTTTCACCTGTATCTTTCCTTGTCAATACCACATTCAACGAAGAACTTATGTTTGCAGCTTGAGTCAGTTTTAAACATTTTCGGCGAACATTCGTCCATTATATCACAACAAAGAAAAAATATTACCTGGACACAAGATCCATTACTAATGTTTCAGCTGAAGTCACTTTGCACAGCTTAGTCAACCATATGGCGCAAAGGATATTTGAGATAGGAAGTTATAGAGCAAACAAGGCACCGTAAACTACTTATGGCGTATAAATGAGGCTGTGAAGGAAGCAGTGGCCATGCAACTTGCAAATTCCAAGATAACAGTTCAGTTAAGTCCTTGAGAGTTTTACGTGAGCACTTGTCAGGAAGAGTTAATCTTAGTCGTCTTAGGACACGGATTGATTTTGTGACCACAATCAGAGCTCCGCTGAGACAAGCAACAACGATACCAGTCTATACCAAGTACATGGCTTAGCATTCATACTGGTGGATGCAAGACCTACCTAAATCTCTACCGAACTAAGGAGTACGGCACCCATGTTGAAACGCAACATCACGCCGAGGGCCGAAGGTCTTTTCTCGTTTGAGCATAACCACAACCCCCATGAAACTCCCACTAGGGGGCCAACGGCAAACAACCGAGTTGTACTCACAAACAATAGGAGTTCACCCGAAGTATGAGAGTCCAGGGGCTATCCCGGTTCTCATGGTACCAGTACACCCCTGGTAAGGTTTCGTGACCAAATTGCCACTTCAGATGAGTCCCCGTGCAGACTCGGGTCTGATCGCCCTGATTAGGCCTTTGGAGCATTCGCCTACTGCATCACGGTCGGCAAGCCAAAGTGAGTACAGCGCCTACCGGTGCCACCACTATGGAGGTTCTCCTCGGCCACTTGGTTTGGGTTCAGCCGACACACACAGTCTTCCTCACCGCCACCGCTGAGCACCAGATAACAGTTCAGATAAATTCGACATAAATTTCCTTGCAGTTGGCAGTGCTCCTTCACAGCTTAAGGAAAATTCCAAAACTATTTGGCAATATCCCCGCCCGTCATCTACTCCATTCTGTTGATCTATACCAATTTTAATTCAAAAAGAGAGAGAGTTTTTAATACTACAGGAAATTGAGAAAGTCAAAAATAAAATTTCCACAAGTGCTGCTCAATATGAAAACAGTTTTCACTCACTTCACGATAATAAATGGAAAAGTATTTAATACTATTGCAGGAGGCTCGTCTCAAGTATGTGGAATATGCAAGGCAAACCCAAAAATTACGAACGACTTAGACAAAATAGCTGGATTACAAGTTGCAACGTCAGTTTTTGAATATGGTCTATTTACGTTGCATTTCAATGCGCTTTGCACATTGCGTACAAACTTCAAATTCAGAAATAGCAAGTTCCTGAGGCTGAAAAAACTCTAATGAAAGAAACGAAAAAAATGTAGTCAAGAAGTTTAAAGCAGAAATGAATGCTTGCGAATATTCCGAAGCCATGAATGGGAACCTATAACGACGGCAGTGCTGCAAGAAGATTCTTTTAGTAAGCGAGGTTAGCTTCAGATATAACTGGAGTCAGCGATAGTCTAACTTGGAAAATCAGTACAGTTTTGAATACTATGTCATGGGGCTATGTTGTTGATGTTGAAGCTTTTCACAATTATACGCTTGATACTGTGGGACTATATCTTTGGTAGTACATGCCTCAAGTGTTCACAAAATATTGATTCATGAAGTCGATATAATACAGAACCTTTGAGTCAACAAATAAAGATCTCAAAAACTTTAGAGAGCTTCATACCCGAAAAATTTCACATGAAAAGAAGATGAAGGATTTATTTCATATGCTGCTATTATCGTTGGATCCTTTAGTGTTTTTCTTTCAAGAAAATCAACATTTCGTAGGCAGAACTTTTACACATTATGTTTAGAAGTTATAGGCTTGCTAACTGATCCATAGGTGACACAAATGAAAAGCCTATAGTGCAATGATACTGATGACACTCTGGATAATGGCTTGGAAATACTTTTCTCCGTTTTCTTTTGCTTTTCTGAAGGGGTGGATAATTTATTCGTACTTTCTTCGTGTCAGAGTTCATACATAAAGAATGGCCACACATTCCAGTGGATTATTCTTTTAAAGTAATCAAAGCAATAGAACTTTGTTGCAAAATTTCAGACCTTCGCTTGCAACAATTGCCAAGTTGGGACTTTCTTCGCACAGGATTTAACGTTTGAACTACTTCGAGTGTGGTGTTTTGGATGGTATGGTCACGTAATTTGCGCTAACGAGAAATCGCTTGCCAAGATTGGTCTGAACATCGAAGTCAATGGTAAGCGACCAAAAGACCGGCCGAAACAACGGTGGCTTGATACGCTGGATGAGGATTTAAAAGCCTCGCGATTACCTCCAGATCAGGCATTTAATAAAATAAAATGGCAAAACCGAACACGATGAGCCGACTCCGCTTGTGAACGGGACAAAGCCTGAAGAAAGAGAAAAAGATGTGAGGAGCGACCAGTGAATGGCAGCTCCGTGCCACATAGTCAAAAATTCCATTTCCTCTATTTTTCAGAAAGCGATTTCAATAAATCATTTGATGGAAAGCCCTGTATTGATAATAGTTATAGCTTCGGCTATGAAAGGTTTTGTGTATTTCTTATATAAAGACATTTGGGTGTGCATTTGCCCCATTAGTACGTAGCAAGTAATATATGCATATCATGTGAGAGTATCCACTTTCGGGTGATATTGACATCCATAGTCTTGAATTTGTAAAGAAACGACAACTTTGACCTATTATAATTTTGTTAGTCGTTTGATAATAGTAATATATTATTATTAACTTTATTTAAGGGGATATCGGTATGGAAAGCATTTCAGAGCCGTTTGTTGGTTGTTGGAGTTTCTGAGAATGGGCCCGTTAAATAAATGATCAATTTCGCACTCCCCACCTTTCCAATATGTGTCAAAACTAAGACCAGCTTCGAAAAGTACTAACTGAGACCTTCCATTTGATACCCCACATGACTATATTTGGTGAAAAGAAATGTACACACCCTGTTTGAGCCCCCCCTTAAATTTCACAGAAAAGGATGCAACTCACTGTATGCGTGAGTGTTCACAGTTCCCACTTTTCCACCAAATTTGGTGTCAATGGCTGCAACCGTCTCTGAGAAAAATGCGTGTGACGGATACACAGACAGATATACAGTCCTGCGAGGAGTTGCCAGATCTCTCATCAGACGCGATGTGTAAATATGTGCTCAAGCACTTTTTTTTTCTGACTGTGCATGGGCTAGTGTTTGTCCATCTCTGGTGCATGGACCAAATTGGCTATGGGGACATCCAGGACATGAAACCAATATGAACTAATTGAGAAGGAGTAAAGTTACGATGCAGGGGCCCCAGTATCAGCGGCTTTTGGGAGTGAGCAAGCGGGCTCCCGATCGTCGATATCCCTGGACCGTAGTGCTTCGGTGCTGGACAACTTGGCCACCGTGGCTTTTAATGTTACAAATGTTTTGGATTTGGCGACAGAAGTGTTCAAACGAAGTACAACTCTGCCAAGAACACCAATTGCAAGGGCAAATAATGATAGACTAAAAGGAGAGTTGGCAAAAAAAGGCAATTTCGACACCCATCGGATCTGATCCAGAGGTACTCCAGCAGCAGCAAATATATCCATTCAGGAGAAACTCAGCAATTTTACGATCTCTTCCGAGAGCTGGCAAAAGAGAAAGCTCGTGGGAGCCTAGCAATAGAAAAAGGTGAAGGAGTCTGTAAAGATTCATCGAGAACAGAGCCCTGACCCAGTAGAATTACCTTTTATGCAGGTTGGGACTAAAATAGTTAAGCTGTCCGAATTCATCAAGGACAATCGCAACGTTCACCAAGCCATTAAGAACATGGTGAGAGCCACCAGGGTGTTTTACAATAGGTCGTAGGAAGAAGAAAGAAAAAGTCTAAAGAAAAATCGAACAATCCCAGCCTCGACAGTGTCATAGGCGACCCAAGTGAAACCAAAGCACAAAGTCATCGACCTACAATCAAGAAAGAGTGTGCGAAACAAACAGGGGAAGCTTTGGGGAATCAACAAGCACCAAAAAGGAAAAAGGCGGTCTTGACCATTCCAAAAAACAGAACTAAAAGAAGGGCCCAATTGCCCAAAGTAGGAATGTCGGCTAAAGAAGCGAAACCAAAGGAAAATAAGAACGGTCGTTGGACTAAGGTGGTGAAAAAAAAGAAATAGGAAACCGAAGGTGCGAATTCGCCCGAAGGCAATTGAAATCTCCAGCAAAGGAAATCTAACATAAGCGGAGATACTGAAAAAGGTGAAATCTGACCCCGACCTAGGCGGAAATGTCAGTAAAATCCGGAGGAGCCAGAGAAGGGATCTCATGTGTGAGCAGAAAAAATTCAGCGTGGGAAAAACTGATGGCTTTCGTAACCAAGTTATAAACTCACTTGCAGAGAATGTGGCGGTTTGTTCCCAAAAACATTAGATCTATATACAGTGCAAGGATTTCCATGAGATAACATCCAGAGAAGAGATCTGCATTGCCTTGAAGCAACAATTCAAGTTGCAGGAATTCAGCGAAGAATCTATCGTCCGCCTATGAAAAGCTTTTGGCCATACTCAAATGTCCACAATGCGACTGCCAGTGGAGTCAGCGCAGAAGTTGTTGACCGTGGGGAAGGTTCGGATTGAGCGATCACTTTAAAGAGGTGCTTCAGATGTATAATGTTTGGACACTTCGCGAAGGCATGCACTAGCGGCATCGATCGGTCCGATCCATGTCGAAGGTGTGGGGAAAGAGGACATATTGCCAAGGTAGTGCAATAGAGACCCCAAACACATTTTGTGCGAAATAAAGGAGGGACGGGATAACCGGCATATGGCCGGAAGTGGTAAATTCCCGGAATTTAGGAAGGCGTTAACTGCAGTGAAAAAATTAGTTTATTACAAATAAATCTCAATCATTGCAGGGTCGCACAAGATTTGCTTGCGCAGACCATTTACGTATCCGCGATGGAGATTGCTATCACTAGGGAACCGTATAAAAATCTTGATGGTGGTGTATGGGCCACAGATTTGACTAGTGAAGCGGCAGCAAGGGCGTGTGGTCGTAAAGCCATACAATATAGCATGGATCGGGCGATTAGTGGCTTTTTATGGGCAAAAATAAGCGGTATATTCGTATACAACTGCTACGCTACACCGAGCCACACATCGCCTGAGTTTGAAGACCTGTAAGACGATCTTGTTCACGATGCAAGGGGACGAGGTCCAAAGGTGATAGGCGGCAACTTGAATGCGTGGGCAACGCAACGAGACCATGCTTATTAGAAATATTTGCTCAGTTGGATGTAGTTCTAGTCAATGTAGATTATGTAAAGACTTTTCGGAATGGGGGGCTGGTTCAATTGTAGATCTGACTTTTGTCAGCCTTGCGCTGGCACGTGACATGTACTGGCAAATTAGCGAGGACTTCATGTACAGCGACTACCAGGCAATTACCTTTCAACTAAGGACGGAGTCACAAGGCAGGAACCCGCACCCCGAAGCCGAAATCTAAAAGAACACCAGGATGAGCAAACATTCATGGAAGTGTGGTTAGACCTGCCTAGCAAAGCAGGCACCTCTATGGGTAGAGCATCTCTAAAGCATGTGATGCGTCGACGCCTAGGAAATGCTCATTCCCCATTAGAATAGGAATAGTGAACTTGCTAGCCTTCGATCGATTTATCACAGATCCAGACGAACAGCTCAGAAGGCAATAGGTAAGATCGATCAAGGGCAAAAGGAGCATGCCTATAGAGAAGAAGAAGAAGAAGAAGAACCTCAAGCTCCCCATCCAGCGGAGTTAGAAGGAATGTTTCAAGGAGCTTTGTTTGGAAGCGAATAAAAATGTATAAATGTCACGAGGGACCGGGTCTTGACGGTATACCGAATAAGGCCTTCAAACTTGCCGTCAAATGTAGACCGGATATGTTCGCGGAGCTGTTCGTGCATGCCCAAGGGTATCTTCCCTGCACCATGGAGACGGCGGAATCTGGTGTTGCTGCCTAAAGCTGGCAAACCTCCAGGGGACCGTCCTCCTACGGCCCCATACGTCTTCTAGATACTATGGGGAAAATGCTGGAGCGGGTAGTTTATAATGGATTAAAGCAAGTCGTCGAGAACCAAGGAGGCCTTTCAGATAGGCAGTATGGGTTCGGCAAAGCCAAATTAACTATAGATGCCATCAAAATGGTTACTGTTTTGTTGAAAATGTAATTTACAGAAGGGATTGTACCAGTATATATTGTGTGGTTGTTATCCTGGATGTGAGGAATGTATTCAATTCGGCCAATTAGAATCTTGTACGAAAGTCTCTGGCGACCATTGGTGTTCCCACTTACCTCGCTGCTGTTATCGATAGCTACTTGCAAGAGTGGACGCTCTGGTATGATACCAATGATGGATCCAATATTTTACACAAAAAATAGGGTGAACCTAAAATTTCTGCTGGTATACCAAAAATGCAATCCAAATCCCAACGACCGGTAACAACAATTTATTTTATAAATCTAAACGTATTTCACCGAATTTTTCGTCTACCGAAGAGTGTATAGCTTTTAATCACGTCAAAGTTTCCTTCGATTACATCATTAAGATAAATTATTTTCGAAATTCCCTTTCCGATTGAATCGAATCCAAATTCAGGCCACTGCACACTTTCCACTCTGAAATAGATGCTTTTATTCAGAGATGTGTGAAGTGTTCCAGGTTTAATAGACATTGTCACAGAGCTTAGGGGTTGAAAAAAATTCAATACTTGAATGTCTATTTACTCGAAAATCCCATTGCTGCAAAGTGGGTTTAGTTGGTTTGGAAACCGGTTCCATCTTCCAACTTGAAGAGAATTGGTAGGGCGGGAACAATCGTATTTTCGTTTCCAATGGGAAATTGTCGAGAAGAGAACATACCTTTTAAGAGGCTTTCCCAGGAAATGATAAATACTGAAATCATGAAAACTATTTTAGAACCTACTAGCTCGAGAGTTTATTCCTTTTGACATACTTGAACAAACGTATCCACTTTCACTAGAACTTCTCTATATCTTGAATTGACAGAATTGTCATTTACAGAAATAATAATTTGTTTCCTGAATTTCCAACAAGCAAAACAAATTTAATTATGTTAGATAATAGATTATGGCACAACAATCCAATTTAAATCTAGGCCTAATCTACTATGCAGGGAGCTTTCATTTGAAGTCTGAAAGAATTATTCTTCTGGTGATAAGGCGCAAAATTCGAGTGAAGTAAAAAACAAGTCGGGAAACCGGAAGCTAGACGCTTCAGGTATGAAAGGTTTTGTGTATTTCTTTTATAAAGAGATTTGGGTGTGCATTTGTCCCATAAGCATGTAGCACGTAAAATATGCATATAATATGTGAAAATACCCACTTTCAATTGATATTAACATTCATAGTCTTGAATTTGCAGAGGAGCGCAGATTTGACCTAGTATAACTTTGTTAATAATAGTGCGACTTTCACCAAACTTGGCAGAATCATGGTCTATACTGTAGCCTACATTGCTGCATTTTGTGATTCTAGGGTGAACTTAAGGGGGGTTTTCCTGTCAATTACTAAAAATTATAGTAATATACTATTATTAACTTTATTTGAACAGGTATCGATATGGAAGGTATTTCGGAGCCTAGACACCATATAGTGGCAGCCCCCTGATTTTTTCCAGATTTTTCGGTTTGGTAGTTCCTGAGAATGGGTTCGTTAAAGAAATGACCACTTTCAACCTCCGGCACTCCCCACCTTTTCAGCAAAAGTCAAAACTAATACCGGCTTCGAAAAGTACTAACCGAGACCTTTAATTTGATACCCCACATGACTATATTTGATGAAAAAAAAATTTACACCCCCCTTTTGCATGTATGGGGACCCCCTTAAATTCGTAGTAAGAGGATGTAACTCACTATATGCATGAGCGTTCACAGTTCCCACCCTTTTACCAAATTTGGTGTCGATCGCTATAACCGTCCCCGAGAAAAATGCGTGTGACGGATAGACAGACAGACAGAGAGATAGACAAACGAACAGACAGACAGTCAGTAAACCGATTTTAATAAGGTTTTGTTTTACAAACAAAACCTTAAAAATGGGGAAAGCCAACACATTTTTCGTTATGGTAGGATAAAACTTAACTACTTGCAAAATATATAAAAGGTGAAAGGATATTGGTCAGAGTATTTTAGTACGGTGCTTGAAGAAAAAATCAGGGATCGGGAACCATCAAATGAAAAAGTTTCAACATTGTCCAGAAAAAAACTTTAGCTTTTTGATTTTGTAGCGTCGTCGCAACAAATTCAAAACTTTTGCGGACGTAAGAGGTTATATCCCGCTTTCGCCGACGATTACCTACCTTGTCGTAGTGAGGGAGCTCAGTAAGAAAGATCCTCTAGGAAACAAGAGGTGAAACATAAAGCCAAGCGGTAATCAAAACCCGAAGGCAAGGTGTGATTACCGTGCCGAGGGCTGAATGGCGTTAAAATGTGGCCATAAACGATAAACTGTAGGTACCTGGCGACCCACAGTTTCAACCAGCTTTGCCTCGACAAAAAGGGGCTCCGTCGAGATCGACTTATTTGCCCCGATAAAACTGACGTCATGGCAGCCAGTTATGAAAAACTATAAAAAAAACCGTTTAAAACCCAGAATTAAATTTCGATCGTGGCGATTGGGACCCAATCCTTAACGGACAAGCAGAAGCAGGCCCCTTCGGAGGCTAAAGCCTTGCCCATGAGTGGGCATCTGTCCTTGGACAGCAACCAGCCATCGGGCAAACCTCTCCGGGCAAACAGCTTCCTGGCAAGCCTCCTCCGGGGAAATCACAACCGACGGACTGTGCCAAGATTGTGGGGAAAGATTCATTCAGTTCATCTGTGGCTAAGGCAAAATAGAAGCGGTAGCGGTCGACGCAAAAGGTAGCAAAGAGGGCTTGCTGATAACGACAAAGCCTTCATTTGCAGCCGAGGGTATTGAAGCCAGTGGATGCGTCTTGTAGGATGACGCTAATCCATCCGGTTATTTTACTGAACAGTGCGAACAACATAGGAGGTAACTCCTCCTAACTGTAAGGAATGCATTCTCGCAAAGAATTAGGCTTCACTGTGAAGCGGTAGGCGTACACCGTAAAATATTACAGCTAAACTTTGCCGACGAAAACATAAACGAGTGGCTCAGGCAGTACTGCTCCTCCCTCAATGATATGTGGGAGGGTGCAAGACTAACCCTGAAAAAGGCCTCTGAGTTGCTATCATTAAAAAGTAGTTCCTCTGGCTTCCAGAAGAAGAGCATAATGGTGCTGAGATTTTGGAACAACTTAATGTCCAGAATAACCTCAACACCCCCTTGGCTGGAATTATGAAGACATCCCAGATTATCACAACTAGCATGGCAGACAGTAGAAAGTCCAAGACGATAAAGAAGGGAAAAACACAATGGTGGATTTGGCAAAATAGAGGAGAACAACAAAAGTCTGAGAAGTCTGAGCCACTGGTTGCAATCGGTATAAAAAGCCACAGAAAGCCCTAGAGAAGAGAATAAGATTGACTAAACCTTTATCATGGAGACGTCATCTTTTCGGATATGTCAAAGTTCAAGTTACATGTTGGCGATGAAGGAATTCTTGCATGGCGGATACCTTGAGAAAGGTTTGCGGGTATTTCTCCTGTTCTGAAAGTTGTCGAATCTGCTTTCTTAGTTGAAAACAAGCAGCAGAGATTTAATTGTAGGTTATCAGTATCCTGTATCCTTTTGATTGTAGAATTCACCGGGCGTTAGTTTACGTTCGACTTCTGCATTTTCCCGACTATGTTCTAAGGGTTTATGTCGATTTGAAAAAAGCCTTCCTGATTCCTCTCCTCTGAGCAAAATTGCGATACTTGCTCCGGATCGGCAGGGGCATAATCATATTTAAAGCAAAGGGTGAACCATCCAACCTGAATCGGTGCTAATACTTCCCCGTAACCACTATGCTTTGACAGGAATCAAGTCAGGTGTTAGTTAGTCTCGCAGTGTCGCCTTTGAATCCACTGGTCAATACGGGGAATCAGAGTGTGGGCTCAGCGACCCCTCCCTTCCGAGTCATCCCCCGATTAGCGCCACTTTTCAGTGACTTCAGCCTTGCCTTATGTACCAGAAAATGTGTTTCACTTGTCCATTGCGATAATTCCCGTAATGACGTCCACGTTGCCTCGCCTGAAGTTGATCTACAAGCGCTGTATACCCCCAACGAGATGTGTAAATCATGTTTATTCTCCTTCGATTGCTCTCCCATACTACTGCTTCCTTCCAGACCGGTGCCTCGTATGACAGGGTAGAGCGCTCACAAGTAATATGCGGCTATATCTTGGACTTAGAATTACATATATATCATCTGCGCTAACGATAAGCTGATATTTGCTGCTTTCTGACAAGCATAGTTCACACGTCCCTTGAAATTGATCTTCGCGTCAATCAACATTATCTGTATTAAGGACCGTAAAGCGTTAGAGGTTGGATGTTTGTTGTGAGAGTGCCCATAATAGAACGAAGAGGAGTGATGGGAAGGTGCTTCTTGATGAACACCGACAGAGGCACGGGTCGGTTTCGATATACTCGCCACTCCTCGAACTTTACTTTTCGGATCGTGGTAGGGCAGTTTAACCCAGGGCACGCAGATCATACCATTTGAGTTCGCGTGGCACACGGTCAAACCCATCGCTAGATTCAGAAATGCAATGTAAAAAGAGCAATGCTTCTCATGGTATTTCCGCATTGGTTGCTAAACTCACCTTGAATTATGTTGCATCGTATGAGATAAAAACCGAATCGGACGATAATTTGACCCTCAGCTGGACTATTTTCCCTTCCCCATTCTTCCGAGGTTTTGAAGTCTTCTCAACACAGTCCTTCTTGTTTTTAACCGCGCTGCCTGCCTTTTGTTGATCCGCCTGTCCCGGGAGCTGGCACTGCATGGCAACTTTTCTGGTCGCCAACAGTATAATGCCCACTGAAAAAACCAGATCATTCTGTCCCAATCTGACCCTTCTAACAGTCAAATCGACTCTGGGGTCCGACCCTCTTTCATGAAAAGTGGATACATTTCTAGTATTTGCAAGCATCGCGTGTTAGTAATTCGACTGTACCAATCTACAGTCCAGTCCTGGAAATCACCCGCCATGTGGTTTGGATTTTTCGCATGTGAAACTATCTTGCCCAGCATTCCCTCGTATTGTGCCATCATTGCATTTGGTGGAGCAAAGCAACTGCATATGTGTAATGAATATCAGCTGTTTTTGCCCTGATAAATCTAGCTTCCAAAAACTGCATCATTTCTTGGGTGGGTTGAACTTCTCTCTTTTTACCTCATTCCTCTATGTTCATTTAGGCGATACAGGATAGCTACGTCGACATCCACATTGAAGTTTTCTGTTAGCAATTTCATCGCTTTCAGACCTAAGCCATTGTGTTGTAGAATTTTCTTTAGGTAAGTTTCCGTAGGAACCTACATCGATGAAATTGGGGATCACTTATGATTTTGTTAGTGTTCTTTCCAGTATGGATAAGTGTCAGCACTTGACGTTTTCTCTGATTTTGATGTTGGTTGCCGTCGTGAATAGTCTCCTTCAGGTAAAGTAAAAGAACAAAAAAACTTAAGAGACGCTGGACGGCTTCGAAAGACATACATATATATACTAACGGAAAAGATAAAGGCCTGCCAAATACTTCAATTGACACATAACTGCAATTGCTTATGTGTAGTATACCAGTAATCAACTTTTCTCGTCAAAAAACTCCAAAAACTTTCTGTCTTCTTAGGAGTCTCCAGTTCTTCTTTCATAATTTAATCGGAATTCCTGCCTCCATCCACAAGGACTCGTTCCAGTTTAGTTGTATCTCCAATTTATGATGATGAAAACCTATAACACTGATTTTTACGCGAGGATATTTACTTCTCCGTAAATATCAGAGAAAATAAAATATTTCCGCTTTAAGAAGGTATTGATTTTGAGGCTCATGTTCATATTGAAAATTGAAAAACATATAAGATATATGAACGTACATCTATATGGGCATTTCCGTTCAATTCCGATGAAATGCTAAAAGTACTATTAAAATAATGGTTCATAAAATGTTGCCTTTTTAGCATTTTAGTGTCCCGAAGGCTCATCAATTCGACCTGTGGGCCGGTTAACACAAATTTTATGAAGAACATGGAACGTTACAAAAGGCAAACGATCACTAAATTATACGCTAATGTTCCTACGTGTCACGCTATACGTCCGTGATGTTTGTATTCTGAATAAAAATCGCATGGAGCTCAACGCAGGGTGAAAAGTACTTTTCCAATAAACATAGTCATCTCAGTAAACGGCAAAGCTTCGTCGTTGTTTTCGATGCTATTCTAACCTTAATAAGATTTTTGTTACTTATTCCTTCGAGGAAATTGAAGGTTATTGTTAGAGTAGAAAAGATAATAAAAGCGTAATTCAATCGAAAAGTAGTGATTAATATTACGGAAATATACATCGTTTGATTTTTAGAGGTATATTGGATGAAGATTTGATTAGATAACCTATATAAATATTTGAATCGAATATATGAATATAAACCATATACGTGCCATTGTTGTCGGTTTCTGGAAATATATTTCAACTTCCTCTGGGACTTCTCGAGAAGCTCACGCAACCTCGCTACTATTCTACTTTACGTATGTTTAATGCGACCCGTTCGTCTGTCATCCTGGGATAATGAATTTCATTACTTTATATTACGTGTCCTTAAAAACATAAAGATGGAAGCAACGGATTATAATTTTCCAAGTGGTAAGGAGTCACAGGCCTCGATTCCACCCGCGGACTGTGAGGAACTAGGTCGTGGCCGTGGTACGGATTTTGGAGGGTTCACCAGATTCATGTTTCCCCATGGAGAAGATAGGCTCCCCACTTCATTATAAAACCCGCACTCAGTGTCTACGGCGCGGTCAACCAGAAAATATGGTGCAGGAACACTTTCAATGAGGATAACTAGAAGCTTGTCTACAGCCTGCCTGCCGCTGACACCGTTGCCTAACTCTTCCTGAAAACGGGAGAGGAAGACTCGGTAAGAGGGAACTCCGCCCGCAAATGAGAGAGGGTAATAGGCACGTCTGTCAAAACCTTCTATCCCGCCTCTACCAGGAAAAGCGGAAAAAAGGGAACTGGTGATGTGAATGCAACTGGTCTAATTCCGGTATGTGGAAACAGATCCATGCAATCTAGGAGGACTCCTAGTCGACGACAATGAAAAGCGCTGCGAAAGACAGCAAAGTCACTTGAGAGATGGGCGTTGTAACACCACAAAGTGTGCCGATATCTATCGAAGTTGGACGCAAAAAGTGGACCTTCCGGCAGAAGGTGAGGATGAGCTGATAACACCGGTGAGATCCAATCTGGGCGCAGTAGACTCAGTTAGCGGCGGTTTTCACATTATACTGCACTTATGTGTACAAGCATAAAGGCTTGCCAAATTAACTTATAGCATGCCAAAACCTCTTCCTATCTACTGACAGGAAGGCTGGCAAAATTGCAGGACTGCCATTATATATTTCTAGTGCGAGAACCATGAGTTCGTTTTAACAAAATCTGTGGTATTGGATCTGTAAAGGGGACTAGTATCTTTTTTGATGAGGGATTCACGAGACCGAAAGCTTGCATCCCTGACATCCAAATTGTTAGAGGCAACTATGCTAAAACAATTCTGTTGCGGTCAACTTACAATACCAAGTTACTGGTAAGAGGAGTAACACTATTTTTGCTTCTGCTTACTTACCCTATGATTCTTTGTTTCCTCCGTCTGGAGTGGTAGTGTATGCAGAATGGGGATCTCGTAGTGTATGCAGAATCAAGTGGTCTTGAACTTGTTGTGAACCAAATAATAATAATCGTTGGAACAACAATCCATATTGGATCAGGGCCTTGAAGTGTGTTAGAGCACTTCATTTAAGATCGTAACGGTACACTACAGTATATTGTAGGAGACAATGTGGTCAGCATTGCGTTCGCTCGAGATCAAATCACAAATCCCACTGCCACCAGCGAGATTTGAACCGTGACCTTCCGTACGACAGCCTTGTGCTCTAATCACCCAGCTATCCGCATACATATGAACCAAATGCTTGGCGTATTCGTTGGGACATTTCCAAATGCAATCCTAGAGGAGAGAAGCTATTTGATTTTATTACTTCAGCTGGTCTGATGACAGCGAACGTAGTGCGTGCCTCTACATTCGTAGGATCCCATCAAGTCCCACTATAATATCATCGCTACTTAGAGTTTAGCCTGATTATTGCAGGTGAACAGTCTTTAATAAAAAAACTGAATCTTAGGAAAACGAATTGGACAAAGTAAAATCAATGAACTGAAATGGAACTCCAATTCGCATACTTTTAGAGAGCACTCTAAAAGAAGAAGAAGAGGCTTCCCCTATTTCCCGCAGCCAAAATAGTAAAACAGTTTCTTGGTGGAGCCGAGAACTGCAAAGGCTAAGGAAATCAGCCAGATGGTTTCTAAATCGTGCTTGCAAAAGCAACAAGAATAAAAGGTGGTTAAACTTTCGGAACTCACCGGACTTCACTGCGTGAATATTGGAGGCTCATAAACAGTACGTTGGCGTGTAGAAACATGCAACGCGCCGTTGATTTGAGTGACAATTGGTGCCTCAGGCATGTACTTTGAATAAATTCAAATAAAACCACAATGGTATTATTTACAAAAATGAGGAAACTGAATGAGGATGAGGGGTACAACTCTTCAACTCTCCGAAGAAGTGAAATATCTGCGAGTTACTCTAGACAAGAAGCTTCTCGAAACAAACATGTAATTCGATTAGATATATCTAGGACTCTACGTCTCGAATAAAAACGAGAAGTGGGTTTTTACCTTGGTACAATATGCGATGGTCTTTCAGGCTGAAGTGTAAGCGATCTCAAAGACGGCTGCCTGGATAACTGACAAGTTGTTGCGATAGCCAAGCTCCATTGAGGGCCTTGAACAGTCCTTTGATATTTTTTTTGAGAATTGCGGGGTCCTAAGTCCGCATCAACTTTATGCCTGACCGGACCAAATAGAGAGCAATATACTCCCTCTTTTTTTGGTCAACGGACTAGTCGTTTAGGGCTTAGACCCAAACTTTCAAAATATTAGGCGAAGACAACTTTACGGTTTCTTACCAGGGTAGAGGCAAATCGTTAGGCGCTGCCTCACCTGTGCCTTGGGAGCAGCGTGACCGAAACGGCTCGCAGATGTTAAATGCTCTTTTATATAATTCGCAGAACACAACATGACTACGAATTATATTGAGCGTAAATCCAGTCCGACACATTGACAGTCATCAGCCATACAAAACTTAATAGGTATTTTTTCGTAGGACCGACACTTACTTTTTGGGTAGATCTACCGACGTGTCCCTCTCCAGTGAAACCACTTCGAGTTTCTGGCAATTAAGAAATAATAACAGTCATTAAATTGGTGCCTCACGAAGGATATTTGGATATTTCATGTAGCTGATAGAATCTGCACAAAATTGTAATTCTAACACCAAATTCTGTTTTTGGCTTACTTGTTAGAGAGCTTGAACTTGGCTAGGAGCACTTCGCTTCATCTTCATACTTTAATATTCTCTAAATGGGTTCCTCTGAAGCAAGTGTTCTTTTAGCTCCATCTTATTCGACCTTGTAAAGTGGAATTCCAAACAACAGAAAAATATTATTATTTTTTATTTTGTCTTGGGACTTTGAGTCTTTTAGGTGATTCCCTTCATATACATAAGTATCTGGTGCGAGTATGAGTTGAAAGGTTTTGCCATCCGACTGATTGACTGAGTTTGGATTTGGATAACCGTAGGCTACAGGACTACGGTACACTGTAGGAGACAATCTGATTTGCAATGCCTTCGTCCGAGATTATTCACACAGGTACTCACTCGCAGCTGAGACGACTCATATCCGACATCCAGTCATGACACAAATCTCTCTGCCAGCAGTGAGATTTTAACCTTCGCCTTCTACTACCGCAGCCAAGCGACTTGACCACTAAGTCAGCCGGGATATGGATAAGACATAATTTTCAGGCTACTTACTGGCCACGAAGTTTCTATCTTTTTTAGTACCTTTCTCCAATTGGATTCTTGTAAAGCTTAATTAATTAATTTCTGGCTGAATGGCTTTGTCAGTAAACATAAACAAAATATGCGCGATTGGTCAACAGCAAACCCATATGTGCTTCAAGAGAAACCATTGCACCCAGCACGTGATAAAACCGACTCATTGACGTCCTTGTAGTCCTTCCAAATCCTATAGCGTTCTCATCCAAAGAACAGAATCGCTAGTCATTTCATTCACTAACTTTTACACCAATGTGATGCCCAGCCTAAAATATCCACACCTTATTTTTCCGATTAAGCGTATTCAGTTCATCAAGGTAACCCGTACTACTATAGAGTTTTCTTGGTTAGATTTAAGAGTCTTAATAGTTGTCTGGCTAGCATTCAAAAACGCATGTCTCAATTTATGTATTTCCTTTGGAAGTTGAAGTAGGCATACTTACCTGTGGCGTATATTTTCCCCTGAAAGATACCGATATGCTTAACTATTTGCGCAATGTGTTTTTTCGTAGGACCGACACTTACTCTTTTTTCCGTAGATAGATTTCTATATTCCAGGTTGATATTTGTAGATGTAAATTTGGTCGAAGGTTGTAGTTCAAATCTTGTTCTTACTTCTTCGAGTTTCAAATATTTTGTTGAAGTGAAATTTATTTTTTTTGTTGTCCCCCTGTATACTAAATTGGGTTTTTTCTTGGAAAGGAAATTAAACTTTTTTCGGCTTAAGTCTAACGTGCTGCACGTAGGTATTTTGTGGAGTGCCCATCAATGTTAACACAAGTAAGTGTTTGGTCATATAGTTTTAGGATACATAAACTATCGTAATATTTTTGAAGTGCGACCCCTTGTTCACCAGAAGTGGGCCTACAGGCCACTAGTGCTTTGACAGTTTTTAAAGATTTGTATAAAATAAAACCTTATTCGAATCGATTTAATGTCTGCCTGTCTGTCACACCCGATTTACTCGGAAACGGCTAAACTAATTGTCACGAAATTTACTGAGAACGTGTTAGCTGTAAATCCCTTTACATACATGCATATCTGCAAAACAGGGTATAATTTTTTTCACTACCCTGTGATAGTTATTTGGAGTATCAAACGAAAGGGCTTAATAATATTTTTAATACTGGGTGAAACAGGGGAATCAGCATCTTCGGCGCAACAACCGGTATCCGGTTTAGGGGACATCTACATACCGATTTTGCGCCGAGGTCCAGCAATTCAATATCCTTAAAAGCTGCCTGGCGTCCTGGTCTACGAATACCGATTAAGTGACCTGTCACTGCAACCTATTGAGCGGGTAATGGTATCGCTCATACCTTTCATGTAGGCTGTGGAATCGTCCATCCTTATGTAGAAGGCCCTAAATTCTTCGGAAGGTTCTCCTCTCGAACGTGGTCAAGAGTTGGCAATTTTTCTCGCTAAGAACCCAAGTCTCCGAGGAATACATGACGGCCGGCAGGGTTATTATCTAGTATAGTAAGGAACTTAATCGTATGTTGAGACGTTTCGAGCAGAACAGTTTTTGTAAGCTGAAATGGGCTCTGTTAGCTGCCAACAACCGTGCGCAGATTTCATCGTCGTAGCCATTATTCGTTGTGGTTTTGCCCATAGATAGGAGGAATTATCAACGGTCTCAAAGTTGTACGCTCCTATCTTTATTGTTTTCGTTTGACCAGTGCGATTTGATATCATTGGTTTTGGTGCTGACGTTGCCAGCAGATATTTTGTTTTGCCTTCATTAATGTGCAGCCCAAAATCTCGCGCCGCCTGCTCGATCTGGATGAAGACAGTTTATAAGTCCCGGGTCGTTTTTCCCATGATGCAGAATCGTCAGAAAAGGCCAGTAGTTGAGTGGACTTAAAGAGGATCGTAATCTGAAGCCTCTTTGGTATGGGTCAACGATATTTTGGGCGTCTGGGGCTATCCGACCTCGCAAGATAGTGGAGAATATCTTATAGATGGTACTTAGCAATATGATACCTCTTTAATTGCTGCACTGTGTGATAAGTTCCTTTTTATGCATGGGACAGATAGTCCCTCGTTGCTAGTTGTCACACCTTGACCAACAGTTGATCAACCGCTTGGTGTAATTGGTCGCCTCCGTATTTAACCACTTCGGCTGTTATTCCATCGGCTTCTGCCGGTTTACGATTTTTAGGTCGATGAATTGAACGGACTGTTTCTTCTATATTTGGTGGTGGCAAGATTTGTCCGTCGTCTTCAGTTGGCGGGGTCTCCAGTTCGCTGATATTCTGGTCCTTGAACAGTTCAAAAAAATACTTAACCCATCGCTCCAGTATGCCCATTCTGTCGGAAATCAGATTTCCCTCTTTGTCTCGGGGAATGGTAGCTCAAAATGTATGCCCCGAAAAATGTAGCAAGTCTCGTTCTTATAATCCATCCCACTGTTAGTTCGTGCGAATTTGCCGGTCGTTAGAGTTAATTTTCTTTATTTTGCACTCCCGATAATTGTTAATCTCGCTTTTTTGTACTAAATCGTTAGTAACGTGACCATGCGAATTATCGGGATTCTACTGTAGAATCATATTTTAGAAATTTACCCCAAAACCCTGTTAAGTTCATCTTAAAAGTGGAAAATTTGGTACCATTCTTAAGTGACAATTTAGGGCACAATTTTGGAAAGTTCAAAAAAATCCAATTATTATTAGCAAAGCTATAAAAGATCGAAATTGCGTATTCCACGTGAATTTATGGCACACTAAGGTGTATAAGTAGAATTGCAGGAGAGCAGTCGTCTGTGCAAAGTAAATATGTGCAGTTGAGGAAGGAGGGAAGGTAATTAATTAAATATTGGAATAGTAGGGATATTAGTAGGGGAACAATGAGGAACTTCATAGGAAGAAAAGAAGGAATTGGATGACCAACCATCTAAGAAACTCTAGGATTGGTGGAAGTTGAGCAAAGGAAGTCTGGAGAAGAGTGCATACTGGTTGGGGAAATTAAGGACTTCAGAGAAGTTTCTATTAATGACGTGAATGAAGACATTTAGGAACGAAGTTGGGAAAATCGTAGATCGAAGTGTGGCGCAGCTATATTGCTCTTTCGCTATGATGTCAGCGAAGTGCTTGAGTGTTAAATGAGGCGGTAGTACACAACTAAGGTAGGTAGGTCACTACTTTTAAAAAAGGGATAAATCAATAAAGTAGCTTTGAGCTTATTTTTGGATATCAATGGTGCTTTTGATAATACTTTTTGTCAGCAAAGGAGCTGAGGATGTCCTGGCCATTTGATGAACAAAGTGTTGATTAATTAATTAGGAGGTAGAATCCAATACTGTACACGTTTGTACAACCTAAAGTTAAAAATTGATAGACCAGTAGCTTACTCCAAACTACAATTTTATTTTATTATGTATATATATATTTCCTACCTAAAGTTGTGCAAGGTATCGCCACTAAAATTGAACTTCTATAAGAGTTCATTAATACTGAAATAATGTTCCAGTGCAGCGAAACCGCGAAAATTCCAATTACTAGAAAGTGCAGTCCAAACGTTAGAGGCTACAGAATATGGTTGTAAATCAAGGCATAAACATTAAACGTTTTAAATTGGAAGTCACCCTGGGGAATCCATGTTAGCAACACATATAAAACAAGTCGGTATACCGGAAGGTGGAAACTTCAGGTATAAAGGAGTGTTCATCTTGTGTGAGAAATTTCTTATTCGCGTCTTCTCATTTGTACATATCTTAAATTTTAAATATTCCTTGATGTATGTATTTCAAAACTCCAACTCCGTCGTTCATATTAGTTCACTCTATATGTTGATGAAATGCCAGCAAATGCCACAAGATATGTTAGCCACTTAAATACTTAAATACTCCCCAGTATAGTTTTCCTACTTTCTGGAGTAACCTTATGTAGGATACGAATCCGATCCGCCCCAACCAAATATTACAGATGTTTGGATTATGGTCACACATCTGCAAACTGTCGGGGACCTGACAGAAGGGCAACATGCCGTAAATGCGGTCAGGTAGGCTATAAAGCGAACACCTGCAATGAAAAGGAAAGCTGCGTCCTATGCAGGGACCGTGGCGCGACTGATGAGAGCTTTGCGCACACTGCGGGATCGCGGCGGTGTCCAGTTTTCAGAGCAGAACTGGAAAGAGCTAGGACACGGTCATTATGTCGCATCCTACAAATCAATATGCACCGGAGTACAACCGCTCACGAGTTGCTAGCGGAGTTCGCTGTGGAAACCAAAGCTGATTTAGTACTCATCAGTAAGCAGTACCGAAACAAGGGCCCAGTTTTATGGCACCCAGACATATCAGGCACCGCTGCCATCTGGGTCTGGGACGGCACCCTCCTTAGGGTTCTTGCCCAAGGTCGAGGGGACGGCTTTGTCGAGATTCGGTGCTCAGGGATAACGTTTTTAGTGTCTATCTTACGCCAAATGAGGCGATGCCGGACTTTTGTCGGAGGCTTGATGCTTGGAGGACGCTATCTTAAGCACGGATGGGCGGATCCTGGTCGGGGGTGACTTCAATGCTAGGGCACTTGAATGGGACATGCCTCACACAGATTCCACAGGGAAACGAATTCTAGAAATGGCAGCGAGAACAGGACTGGTAGTTCTAAACACCGGATCCACCCCAACGTTCCGGCGCCCATTCTAGACGTAACTTTTGCGTCGGAATCACTGGTGCCGCTGGTGGACGGTGGCGAGTTCTGGAAGACTTCTCGGCAAGCGCCCACTAATATATTGCTTTCGAACTCTCGGTGTGCGCCACACCGGCGATCTTTCTGTGCATGGAACGTCCGAAAGTGAACACCGGGAATTTTGTCGAAACTCTTGGAACGGGTGGGGCCACGCTGGAGGGTACTCCTGGGGGCGGTGGCGCTGCAGCCGACACTGTCGTAAATTCAGTTATGAACCTGATAACGACGGTCTGCGGAGCCTCCATGCCCAGGAAGACATCGAGTCGCGGCAAACCTTGCATGTATTGGTAGACAGTGGAAATCGCAAAGCTTCGGAAGGAGTGTCACAGGCTCCGCCGCTTAACACAACGTCTAGGCGACCAGGAAGAGGTATGTACCATAATGATGAAGTACAAATCAGCCAAAAGGAGACTCCGCAGCGCAATAAACAATAGCAAAGCCCGCTGTTGGCAAGATATGGTCGGCGAGGTGAATGGGGATACGTGGGGACTCGGTTACAAACTGGTAACCCGAAAAATCGTGACTCTGCGGAAACCCTGTCCACTTAAGGCCGAGCAGATGGACCGCATTATAAGGGCACTCTTCCCTGCGCACCCCGTATGGGATGACGACGTAGGCGCGGAGAGCGCAGAGGACTGTTCACTTTTCTCTATAAAAGAGTTGGAGCAGGCAGTCCTCTCTATGTAAAACAAGAAGGCGCCGATGGTATTCCAGCAGAGGTATATAAACTGGTATTCCAACACCGGCCAGACCTACTGCTCGGCGCATTCAACGCTTGCCTGAAAAAGGGCATTTTCCCTGCTCGTTGGAAGGTTGCGAGGCTTCCGCAGGTCCTCAAAGGGAAAGGCGACCCTGAATTGCCGTCTTCATACCGCTCACTATGTATGCTTGACACTGCTAGGAAAGTGCTCGAAAAGCTCATCAGAAGTAGACTCGCCGAGGCGATACGTGCTGCCGGAGATTTATCTCCCCGGCAGTTTGGTTTTAGATCGACAATTGATGCTGTCATGCAAGTCGTGGACGCCGTTCGACGAGCAGAGGCACATAGCCGCCGAACTCGACGGGTGGTGCTCTTCGTAACACTTAACGTCAGAAACGCCTTTAATTCCGTAAGATGGAAAGACATTTTAAGCACACTAGACAATACTTTCAACGTGCCGAACTATCTCTTATGGATATTGAGGGACAATCTGAGGAACCGCTCCCTGCTCTATGAAACAGTAGAAGGTCAAAGGTGGATGGAGGTCACGTCGGGAGTAGCACAGAGGGGCCGGACCTCTGGAACGCTACCTATGACAGTCTACTTAAACTCGACATGCCAGAAGAGTTGCGCCTAGTCGGCTTTGCAGATGATGTCGCAGCGCTTGTTGCTGGACGCATTGTCGAACAGGCGCAAAGTACAGTCAGCATATTGATGCGACGGGTAAGCGGATGGATGACTACTCATGGTTTCAACCTTGCACTGGAAAAAATCGAAGTAGCCATCCTGACTAAAAAGAGAATTCCGACCCTACGTCCCATATCGTTCGGCGAGTCGATAATCGAGTCAAAATCAGCGGTAAAGTACCTCGGGGTGACTCTTGACCCAAAGATGAGCTTTTCTAAGCAAATCAAAGCAGCAGCGAACAAAGGTGCGGCTGGAGTTTCGGTGTTAAGTATGCTAATGGCAAACATTGTGGTTCTACGTCTAGCAAGCGACGTCTCCTGACGAATTTAACGCAGTCTGTCCTGCTCTATGGCGCAGAGGTATGGGCTGGCGCTCTTAACAAGGAGGTATATCGTAAACGCCTGGCGCAAGTACAGAGACGGGGAGCTTTGCGGTTGGAGCCTGCGTACCGCACTGTCTCTGAACTGGCCGTGATGGTGATCGCGGGAAGGATCCCCGTGGTCCTTCTTGCTAAGGAGCGTCAGGCCATGTACAAGCGCAAGGGAGATGAGCCAAGGGAGGTGGTTGCTCGCGAGGAACTGCAAGACTCTCTAGATGAATGGCAAAATAAAACTAGAGGCGGATGGACTGCGCGGCTCATCGACAACTTAGGTGCGTGGCTGAATGGGAAGCATGGTGAGACTGACTATTTCCTTACCCAATTTTTAAGTGGGCATGGAAGTTTTCAGTCTGACTTGCACAATAGCACAGGGGAACTCTCTCCATACAACATTGTCGAAGAGATGCTGAGGACTGCTGACAGGTGGAACCGTGTTGCCTATTACGTTCGGGCCCTTCTCCTTGCTAAGAAGATAGAACTCGACCGGTGGAGGAACGGGATGGCAGGGGGTTCCTTGAACTGACAGTTCCCTTCCTCCTCTCCCCTCCCGTTGGTGAAAGGAATTCCCTGATTTGAAGGCTCCGCAAGGCGGGAGAGTTCGGGGACTAGCTCGAAGTAATGTGGCAAACGTTTCCAGGCTAGCTCTCTGACGACGGGGGGTTTTTAGTTGGTAGTCCGATGACGTACCGAATCGGGAGTCCAACACTGTGTGCGTAAATGCATTCATCTACCCTACCCCACAAAAAAAAAAATGTTACCTTTTGAAAGTCTCCCCTGAGCCGGGTATGATTGATAAATAACATTTGTCTCCTTTATAACGGAGATCTCTATTTCACAATTATGATACTCCTTAATTTGGGTCGGAATCCTGCAGTGACGATCTTGTCAGAAATTGGTTCACAGGTCAAGAGACGACAGCTTTTAGTAGTCGTCAGCAGCATTGCGATCCGCGATTCGCTTGCTGCCACTTGGCTTTACAGAAACACAGACATCTGGCCGCAAGAGCAACTGGAATACTCTCTAGAATGCTGAGACGGGTTCGAGGAGCAATCGTAAATTGCAGAAAACAATCACAAACCGGTTCGATAGCCAAAGGTCGTAACCTTGAGGTCAGGTCTTATCTGAGGCGTTATTAACGTTTCCGAAGCAAAGTAGATTCGAAATTGACCGGCTGCTAGCCTTTTAGGACAAGGAGGAAATAT
Organism: Hermetia illucens; assembly: GCF_905115235.1. Lineage (NCBI taxonomy): Eukaryota > Metazoa > Arthropoda > Insecta > Diptera > Stratiomyidae > Hermetia > Hermetia illucens. The sequence continues at coordinate 127,699,710 of NC_051850.1, read as the reverse complement.
ATATTCTTAGATCTCAACTCAACGCCACGTCATGTGTGCCCCTGGTGTATTATACATTGTCAACGCTGTAGTGGAAAATTAGGGCCGAGATGAAAATAATGCTGATTCCCTTTTGACACTGTGTGTGATTTTGTGCAGGTTTCTACTCCGGGCTCCCCAGGAAGTTCCTAACTCGTGGAGAAGCAATCCACCCCTCCTTCTCTCTCTTTTTGTCGATGGGCCTGTTTATAGATCACGTCGGAAGTTCAACCTCCGGCCGCAAAGTTTTAAATAAAATGATATGAAATACTCTCTTCCATTTTGATTCGATTTCCACTGCGATTCCGTTACACATGCCAAAAACCCAGCAGTAATAAATTCATTGCTTGAAAATTATCTTTACATGACACCCATGCGACTTAGGGACTTAGTGCCTGTTTGAATATTAAATTTAAATTACTTCACATCGCAAAATCATTTTAAATTCTGTGAAGCAATTTCATATATTAAACGTATATACGAACGCTTCCGGCATACGGAACCTACAAAGTCAACTCATAAAAATATTATCGAGTTATGGAGAAAGACGGGATATATCCTGAGTAATAAAAAGTTGGAAAATTATGATGGCTACATCCAGAAAAGGAAATTTCCGTACTTTCCGATCAACTGCCAGTCACATGAACAGTCGTTACTCGTGGAGGGGTTTATTGTAAGAAATCATGGTGTCCTTCATATACAAGCTAATTTAAGCCTATTGGCATTCACATGTCATGAATAGATGCAATCAAAGTTCCTCCATGTTTCGGCATAGGTCAATAATTCACCGGTTCATCCCATATTATCTCTTGTGTCCTGTATTCAGAATGGGTCGCATAGTAATGGGGATGGTGCCCTTTTGTATCATATGTACTGCGAATATACTCGTTCGTATGACACGTATACGTAAATGGGGTTATAGACATCGATGGGCTAGATATGGGAATCCTTTCCGATTTGTATGTACGACTACACGTATAGTTTGGTCCAGTACACTCGATAGTATCCCGAGGTACGCATGTAGGTCAGCATCGATTTTGCATGGACGCGATGAGGGCGGCTTTTGTATCATTGCCTAAAATTTGAATGTCCATTCTCACTTGGGTGGTTATGCTGGCCAGTGTTCCTCCCAACCAAAACACCAGCTCCATAGGTGATGATGCAACAGAGTGTTGCCAAGTTGCATCCATTTTAGAAGCAGTCCCTTTATATAAAATTGTAAGGATGAAGGATGGGGCGGTTGCTTTGGATTCGTAGCCAATTTACTTTCTTCTTTGACCTCATCTCTATTGAAAGCTGAATAGTGTCCTTTTCTCAAATTTTCGATTAGTCACTTTACCATTATAATTTTCGCTCCCGAATTTCAATATCAAATGTCGTCAATTAGCAGGGACCTGATATGTATCTACGAACGTGATATTGAGTAGTCAAAGTGGATATCAAATTTCCAACAGTGAAACTTATAGAACGTTGGTTACCCCATGGAGGCTATCAAAAATACAATAAATTGCTTTCGCACATCTTCCTGATTCACAGTTTCCATTCACGAATACACAGATATCTGCATTTGTGAATTGCTTAGTAATTAATGGCGTCGTCCTTTTGTTGGTATTGCTTTTTCGCTATTTTTGACAATGCCATGTAGCCTATCGCCATTGTGAGAGGAAATTGTGAGTGGGCAGAGAATTATGATTGTGTTTTTAGTATTGACCATCAAGCGATTTTTTGGACAATTTATGGATTAATCAATGCAAAGCCTGAAGATCGCCCAAGTAGGACTATGTTTACGTCATTATTGAATAATTTATTCTATGGTGGATTCTCAGAGTTTGATTGGTTTGGAGCTTTAAATATACATACATATGTACATATGCAAGTTTAAGCAACTTCACATTCTATGTGAAAGTGGGTTGAAATACAATGTACAAGAATATACAATTCTTTTCGTGCCAGATGCACTTTGAACTAATTCTTCCAATGCGATTGTAGATAATATCGTTACTACCAAGTCAAAATTACGAATGTACGTTCCGAAACCGATAATAGTTTCGACATTGGTTAAAAAGCGGAGCAGTGCGGGCTTCCGAAAAGAGACTATTGCTCCAAGGACCCATTCTCCGGAACTACTCAACACAAATATCTGAAAAAAATATGGTGGTCCATGCACATGGAATTTAGGCCTCAAAATACTCTCCGTACCGATATCTGTTTAAATAAAGTTAGTAAGAGCATAAAAAAGGCTAAAAAATCATAAGTCGCCCGGAGCCGTTGGAATTACAGCCGAATTGGTTAAATATAGAGGCGACCAGGTTTAACAAGTGGTTCATCAACTTGTGCTCAAGGTATGGGACAACGAATCAATGCCTGACGATTGGCAACGAGGCATTATCTGTCTCATACATAAAAAGGGAGATATCACATAGTGCAGCAATTATAGAGGTATCACGTTGCTGAGTACCATCTATAAGATATTCTCCTCTATCTTGCTAGGCCGGATAGCCCCATACGCCCAGAACATCATTGGCCCATACCAAAGAGGCTTCACTCCAGGCAAATCAGCAACAGATCAGATTTCCTCTCTGCGGCAAGCGATGGAAAAACGGTTGGAATATGGACAACAGTTGCACCATCTGTTCATCGACTTTAAAGCCGCCTATAGCCAGGGTAAAACTATACACGGTCATGAGAGAATTCGGTATCCCGACGAAATTAATAAGACTGATTAGGCTGACCCTGACTAATGTGCGAGACCAGATTAAAAGCAGCAGGATCACTCCCAAGACCATTCGACATCAACAACGGTCTACCACAAGGGGATACCCTATCATGCGTCCTCCCTCGAGAAAGTGATTCGTGATGCTGATGTAAATGCAAGAGGTACGATCCTCTTCAAGTCTACCCAACTACTGGCCTATGCTGACGATATCGACATCATGGCAAGAGCCACCCGAGACGTACAAACTGCCTTCACCCAGATCGAGCAGGCGGCGCGAGATCTTGGCTTGCACATCAATGAAGGCAAGACAACACATATGGTTACAACGTGAGCGCCGAAGATGAATCATCCAAAAACATCAAACCGCACTGGTCAAGCACGAAGAAGAATAAGGATAGAAGAATACAACTTTGAGACCGTTGATAATTTCTCCTATCTAGGGTCCAAAATGACAACCGATAACACCGACCAACCGATAACCGCTGAAATCCGCGTATGGTTGTTGTCAGCCAGCATAGCCTATTTCACCTTACAAAGATTGTTCCGCTCGAAACGTCTCACCATAGGGTCAAAGCTCTTACTGTACAAGACTATGATCATGCCAGTCCTCATGTATTCCTCGGAAACTTGGGTTCTTAGCAAGAAAAATTGCGAACTCTAGGCCGTGTTCGAGAGAAGAATCCTCTGAAGAATTTTTCGCCCCCTACCGGAAGATGGACGACTCCGTAGCCTACACAATGACGAAATCTATGAGTCGAAATCTATGAGTGATACCATGACCGTCCGGTTGTGAATAAAATCCGGCTCAATAGGTTACGGTGGACGGGTCACTTAATCCGTATGGATGAGGATGATCCCACCCGGAAAGTCTATAAGGACAATATCTATGGTAGAAAAAGAAGACAAGGCAGACCCTGCCTAAGATGGAGCGATGGCGTAGGTCAGGATGCCAGGCAGCTTTTAGGGATATCGAATTGGTGGACCTCGGCGCAAAACCGGGATATCTGGAGTTGCTTATTAAGGCAGGCCTAGACCGGATACCGGTTGTTGCGCCGTTGGTGATGATGAAGGGAATATTATCATATTCATTAGAAATATATTTTTAGAAATTGACCCACCTCAAATTTGACCTAGAATCATTAGGTTCTGCAGTAATAAAGACTGTGCTATACAGCATGATATTGTTTGTTTAGGTTTTTTACAATAAATAATTATTCGTTCGATGAAAGTATTTTATTACATAAATGTTAACCGAAACGATCAATTTTAGAAAACAGATGAAAGTAATTAAAGAGCTCAGAGAGAAACCCGCTTACTACATTAAAGTAGATAAAGGGAACGCCTAATTTTAGATAAAGATGACCACGATAACCGGGTGGAGAAGAAGCTAGAGAATGGACCGCATAGAAGACCCAGGGCCGATTGCCTGTCACAATTCATGAAACAGGTGGACAGAGTTGTTAAGGAATGCTAAACACTCTTGGGAGCCAATAGACTGCAAGTCTCAAACCCCGTACTTCCAAAGATCAAAAGGCTTCCAAATATCAATAAAGCAAACAAGGAGATGAGGGCAATCGTTTTAGCAGAAATGTCTCAGCTTTGTACTGAGGAAGGGGGTAAGTTCCTTCCGAAATATACATTGTATCTATATTGAAAAATAAAAATTGTAGTTTGGGGGAAGCTACTGGTCTATCAATTTTAGTCTCCCATGCATCAGATTGCCAAGTGGCTAGCAAACGAATTCCAGGATAGGGAAAAAAAGATTATGACTAGATCAGTCAAGAATTCAGATTAGTTCTCCAAGACTCTTCAATTGATTGGGGAAATCGATGAAGACGAAGCATTAGTATCTTTCGACGCCAAGGTTCTTTTTCGAAGTATACCGGTCCAAGAAGCGACTGCTTTAGTAGAGGACTGGCTGCTTCAATAACAGGAGGATACACAATGGAAAAGTAAGGTAGAGTATGGAAGAAAAGTAATTCATTTTCAGGGGCGAGTATTATAAACAGATAAATGGAGTCCCAATGGAGAACCCCTTCTCCCCGTTTATCAGCAAAATATTCATGGCCAATCAGAAAGCAAAGTTAACTTTGGCGCATCAGATGCCAAGATATTGAACGATATCTGCGCCGTCATCAAGAAAGATGATGTGGAAAGCACGCTCGACTTCCTCAATAAACTGCACCCCCAGTATTGAGTTCACCTGCTGTCATCTGGGTTCGGGGCGGCACCGTCCTTAGGGTTCTTACCCAAGGTCGAAGGGGCGGTCTGGATTCGGTGTTCAGGGATAACGTGGAGGACGCTATCTTAGGTACAGATGGGCGGGTCCTGGTCGGGGGTGACTTCAATGTTAGGGCACTTGTATGGGGCATGCCTCACACAGATTCCAGAGGGAAACGAGTTCTGGAAGCGGCGGCGAGGACAGGACTGGTAGTTTTAAACACCGGATCCACCCCAACGTTCCGGTGCTTGGGCTGCGAGGGAAGCTTTCCAGACGTAGCCTTCCCGTCGGAATCACTGGAGTCGCTGGTGGACGGGTGGCAAGTTCTGGAAGATTTCTCGGCAAGCGATAATCAATTCATTGCGTTCGAAGTAGTGTACACAAACTCTCGATGGGCGCCACCCCGGCGCTCTTTCTGTGCATGGAATTTCGCGAAAGTGAACACCGGTAGGTTTGTGGAAACTCTCTCTAGAACAGGTGGGGTCGCGCTGGAGGGTACTCCTGGGGGCGGCCACGCTGTAGCAGACATTGTTGTAAATTCAGTTATGAGCCTGATAACGACGGGCAGGGGAGTCTCCATGCGTAGGAGGTCATCAAGACGTCGCAAACCTTCTATGTATTGGTGGACAGCGGAAATCGCAGAGCTCCCGAAGGAGTGTCACAGGCTCCGACGCTTAACACAACGTCTAAACAATCGGAAGGAGGCATGTACCATAGTGGTGGAGTGCAAATCAGCCAAAAGGAGACTCCGCAGCGCAATAAATAAGAGCAAAGCTCGCTGGCAGGATTTGGTCGATGTGGTAAATGGGGACCCGTGGGGACTCAGTTACAAACTGGTTCAAACTGGTAACCCGAAAAATAGTGACTCTGCGGAAACCCTGTCCACTTAAGGCCGAGCAGGTGGACTGCATTGTAAGCTCACTATTCCCTGCGCACTCCGTATGGGATGATGACGACAGCGCGGAGAGCATAGATGTCTGTCCACTTTTCTCAATAAAAAAGTTGGAACAGGCCGTTCTCTCTATGAAAAACAAGAAGGCGCCAGGACCCGATGGTATTCCAGCAGAGGACCTACTGCTCGGCGCATTCAACACTTGCCTGAAAGAGGGCACTTTCCCTGCTCGTTGGCTTGCACTGATCCACAAACGAAAAGGCGATCTGGAGTTGCCGTTTTCATACCGTCTACTATGTATTCTTGACATTGCTGGAAAAGTTCTAAAAAAGCTCATCAGAAGTAGACTCGCTGAAGCGATACGCGCTGCCGGAGGTTTGGTTTGGTTTTAGAGCAGGGAGATCCACAGTTGATGTTGTCATGCAAGTCGTGGATGCCGTTCGAAGAGCGGAGGCACATAGCCGCCGAATTCGACGGGTGGTGCTCCTCGTAACGCTTGACGTCAGAAACACCTTTAATTTGGTAAGATGGAAAGACATTCTAAGCACGCTAGACAATACTTTCCACGTGCTGAACTATCTCTTACGGATATTGAGGGACTACTATCTAAGGAACTGCTCCTTGCTCTATGAAACACAAGACGGCAGGAGGATGGAGGTCACGTCGGGGGTAGTACAGAGATCCATCCTAGAGCCGGACTTTTGAAACGCTACCTATGATAATTTACTTACACTTGACATGCCAGAAGAATCGCGTCCGGTTGGCTATGCAGATGATGTTGTGGAGCTTGTCGCTGGACGCACTATCGAACAGCCGGAAAGCAGACTTGACACATTGATGCGAGGGGTTAACGGATGGATGACTACTAATGGTTTCAACCTTGCACTGAAAAAACCAAAGTAGTCATCCTGGCTAAAAAGAGAATTCTGACCCATATCGTTCGGCGAGTTAATAATCGGGTCAGAACCAGCGGTAAAGTACCTCGTGCTGACTCTTGACAGCAGCAGCGAACAAGGCTGCAGTTGGAGTTTTGGCGTTAAGTAGGCTAATGGCAAACATTGGAGGTTCTACGTCTAGCAGGCGACGTTTCCTGATGAGTTCAACGCAGTCTGTCCTGCTATATGGCGCAGAGGTATGGGCTGACCCTCTTGGCAAGGAGATATATCGTAAACATCTCGCGCAAGTACAGAGACGGGGAGCTTTGCGGTTGGTGTCTGCGTACCGCACTGTCTCTGAACCGGCCGTGATGGTGATCGCGGTAGTGATCTCCGTTGCCCTTCTTGCTAAGGAGCATAAAGCCATATACAAGCGCAAGGGAGATTGTTGCTCGTGAAGAACGGCAACGCACTCTAGACCAGTGGCAGCTCTCTTGGCAAAATGAAACTAGACGTACGCCCATCACACTTTTTTTTATTGTGGAAGATGGAATGGGGTTCGTCACCAGCTCTATTTAAACACAGGGGATATCTCTCCAGAAAACATTGTCGAAGAGATGCTGAGGATTGCTGACAGGTGGAGCAGTGTTGCCGGGTCCTTCTCGTTGCTAAGAAGATAGAACTCGACCGGTGAAGGATCCGGATGGCAGGGGGTTCCTTGAACTGACGGTTTCCTTCCTCCCCTTCCCTCCCGCTGGTGAAAGGAATTCCCTGATCTCAAGGCTCCGCAAGGCGGGAGAGTTCAGGGACTAGCCCGAAGTAATGTCACAAACTCCCTCCTCTCTCTTCCGATGAGGTGCGGGGGGGGGGGTAGTTAGTTAGTAGTCCGACGACGTACCAACCCGGGAGTTCAATACTGGGTGGGTAAATGCATTCGCTAAGTTGACTCCGGATCAATCGCCCAGACGGAGAATAGCTTCGGATTTCAACGAAATTTCCCTTTCGTTGAAAAGGAGACTGGGGAGACATAGTTTGGATTTTGTCTTCAGCAACAGGAACAATAAGCTCAGAACCCTTTTGCGATCGTTCAAAGATCCTATCGATCAAATCGCCAAGTCTGGGGTGTACGAAATTCCTTGCGTTGGTTGCAGGAAAGTATACATCGGACAAAACAAGAAGGAACATGGATACACAAATTTTGTTTGGGAATAAGTTGTCCTGAGCCCGCCATCGACTTAATGGTGGGCCGCGCTTCGAAAAGTAACATACTCCTTCAATTAAGTACATGGACTACTCTTTTCTTGGGCGTGTGCCTAGTACCTTCAAAAATTATGTATTGGGCTTTGACCGTTTCGATCGCAGGGCAAAGGCGATCTTATCAGACGCTGCTTCAGCGCCGCTACCTTGAGGAGCAGCGTGACCGAAACTGGCAACAGGTGGCATTTAGCACTTTTTTATTAAATTCAAACCCCGATAATGGTATGAATTCTATCAATCGAAATTGCCTGGTTTGAACCTAGACTGGTTTAAGCTAATAAAAAAAAATTTGTTTGGGAATGAGTTATTCAGTGGAAATACGTTTAAAGGAACACTTAAAGGAAACATAATTGACGGAAAGAAAGGGTGCGCCGGCTTCTAGATCAGATAGCGGATCATATCGTCATAAATAAACACAGGGTTTCTAGGGATAATGTAAGGTTTGTGAACTGCATAAGCGATATGAGGAAATTAGATGTGGTTGAAAGTATGGAAATTTACAAAACACTGCAGGATGAACTTCTGAAAGGGGTTCAAAGCAACGGTTACTCCTGGCTCTTCAAATTCATCAGGAGCTCGCGGGAAAAATTTTAATATCCAAACTTTCGGAATTGAATTGTCCAGAGGTTAAGTAGAATGAGTGACAGGGCCTGCGACCAGGAAGAACCGTCTTGGCTCTTATAGCGGCCTTCAGCGTCCTGTGCCTACTTTCAAGCGGCGGTGGCGTTTGAAACAGAGGAGTTTGCGCAACTCTGAGAAAAGGGATAAGATTGTGCAGTAATGTCTTTCAGAGGTATCGCCTCAGGCCTCCGCGTGAAGTTATCGATGACTGTAAGGTAATACCTGAAACCGTGCGAGTATCGCAAAAGTCATCAAGGTGAAATGTGTGCAAATATTCGGCGGCTCTTTCTTATATGCTTTGTAGTCTTCTGGCATACAACGCGTCGTCTGGCCCAAGAATTGATATCTCTGATCATGGACGGCCCGAAATACTTTGTGTGAAATCTGGACAACTACGTCGTCCTTCTACGCCTCCGTGATTGTCGGGAAATCGATTGTGGCGGAGATGTTGACCTCTTCAATACGTGACAAAGCATCCGCAACTATATTGTCTTTTCCAGATATGCACCTTAGAAAAGTTCGGGGAGCCAGTAGCGCTGATGTGTTGCTGAGCATCATGCTTAACGGACTCAAAGTGACTATGCTTGGTAGTGATGCTTCGGTATTTTTAAAGAAGTGCGCGAATACACGGGTCGGCAACGACCTCAAACAGGATGGAAAGAGTGTTGCGCGAGCAGGATGAGATTCTTCCTCTCGACCGAAGGGAAGTAGCGGGGTTAATGAGGGACCTGTTATCTAGATCCACTAGCAATCTATAGTGACACAGGAAATCCGCACCTAAAATGGGAATGCTGATATCTGCGATAATGAAGCGCGAAGAAAATGCTCGTCCAAGTCTTAGATTCAAGTCTATCTGCCTGTAGTCATACCTGCGGATCGACGAAGAATTTGCGATTGCGGTATTAAATTATGATGGCGAGATACGGGAAGAAGCGAAATTTCAGCGCCTATATCGACCAGGTAATTGCGCCGGCTCAAGGGGTCGTAGATTCTGAGGCGCGTGGTGCTGCATTTTGGGTAGCAGTCGCCAGAGCTCCAGGCAAGTCGGTTTTCTTCCTGTGAGAAAATGCAGGGGCGTGTACGTTTCTTAGTCTCTCAACGAACCTACGATAGTTCTAGCATGCGCCGATACTTGCCGAAGGTTCCGACAACTTACTATTCGATCGCCCATTTCAACTGTCTCCTAATTTAATGCAACCAGCGTGTGATTGAAGCGCATTGTGTCCATTGAGACGCGGCCAAAGCGAATTGGGCCTCTAGCTGGAGGAACCATACTACCGGGCTCCTACACCAAAACCGCAGCACCCGTATAGCCACGGCACCTCTATTCTGGTGGACATCATGAGCAGGAGCGAACAACCCAGAAGAGATAAAAAACACGTGAGCGGAACGAGTGCAGAAAAGAACAGAACAGAAGAGCGAAGAAGGAAACGATCCTACGCCGTCTCTTGCGGCGTTCTCTTTTCAAGGTTTTGTGTAAAACAAACCGTTATTAAAATCGGTTTACTGCCTGTCTGTCTATCTATCACACCTCGTATCTCAGAAAGGGTTACTCCTATTGATACGAAATTTGGTGGAAAGGTGGAACCTGTGAATCTCATCGCATGAACTGTTGACTTTAAGAGGGGTGCCCATATATGCAAAAGCGGGGTATACATTTTTTTTACCGAGTATAATCATGTGGGATATTAAATGAAAGGTCTCGATTAGTACTTTTCGAAACCCTTATAAGTTTTGGCATTGGTTTCTCGAGGGGGATTGTTGGTAGAGGACCAGAGTAGTTCCAACTTATTGAATCTGGAGATAGAATTCAAACGGTTTCTGCATTCCTGAACGATTTTCGAGGTGATCAAAGCACTACTCAATACCCCTAATGCCCTGCTCTTCAACTGCTCACTGAAATAAATAAAGTTAATAATAGTATATTTCAATATTTATCATAAATATATCAAATATATATAGAAATTTACTGGAAACCTTTTTAAGTTCATCCTAGAATCATCAACTTTTGCAGTAATATAGGCTATACTATAGAACATGATACTACCAAATTTGGGTAAAAATCTTCAACTCAAAAATGTTGAATGTCAGTATCATGCTAAAGTGAATGGTTAAACATTACGAGCCAGGTGCAAATGGGGCATAGATATGCCTACTCAAATATGCTTATATAAGCAATACACAAAACCTTTCATACTTAAACCGTTTAGCTTCCGGTTTCCCGACTTGTTTAATATATTACAATATAAAGGGCGGATGAAATCAATTTAATTGGGAAAAACACGAGTTGCTCACGACAAAACCTATTTTGCGTTTTCTAACCGACAATCATCAACTATTTATCATTCCGGGATGAACGTGATGAAATACTAGAGACATCCAATGACCTATTTCAAAAGATTAATAAACACCCACAATCATTTAAAAAGTTTTAAAAAGTTTTCTTCAAGAAAATAATTTTAAATAGAATTTCTCGATAGTTAGGGAAGCATTTTAGCAAAAAAAGTTTAAAAATACTCACAAAATGATATTACCCCTTGGGACAGTAAGGAACGTCTAAATATAACCTGGAAATTCTATTTAGTTGAAAACGAGCGAAGCCGCATATTCGTAGGCTTGGCATGGTGGTAGCTATGCATAAACGCTTAAAATATCTAAACATGAGTAGCACGTTCTTTGGAATATTGTTTTAAATGAAACTACACTAAACACAGTAACTTTCTGGATTAAATATTCAACCAGTGTCGCAATTTCTCACATACATATATGGGTATGTGTATGTTAGAAAGGATTGTGGCCCTGCCTCCAGTTTGCGATAACAATAAACCACATCCTGGCAACGATGATTCACAGCCCCGCTATTACACATACCATATCATAAATCAGCGAAAAAATAAAACCCAACACTCAAATTTGTCTTGTAAAGGAATTTACTTTTTTCAGATACTTTCCCGCTGCCGGCGAATATTAAAGAACTTGCATGAAATGTTTATTTTTACAACGAAACGAAGTAAAAACGAACAAAATATTTAAACGGATTTCCTTTAGCTTTTTGGCTAAATTCTTCCATTTCCGTGGTAACGGGGGAAAATGCTTATATTTTTCCTCTCTTAATATTCGAGGGTTCAAAATCTTGGAGGAGAACCGGAAACAGCTTCTCATATTCAGGAGATTGTGGCGCATTCATGGCACTCGTAATAACGAAGGAGACGATACGTTGCCGTCTTCAATCGCCATTTGTCTTCTTGGTTGGGAGGCTTCCAAGGAATATTTTCTTATCGCTTGCTTTGATTACGTTCATAAAATTGGTAGACGGAGACAAGAGAGCAATGACAAAAATTCAACTACGGTGAAAATTGCTATGTTTCTCTGCCAAGGGATATGTCATTATAAAGTGTAAATTGGTGAAGTAATGATGATTGTGGTTTCACGGAAAAACTGAAGTGACGAGTTGTGTTTGTTATCATTTGGGAAATCTCGGAAAAACTGTACTTACACGAAAAAAATACGAAATGAAGTAAGATATGGTCACAATTACTCATGGGGATGAGGTAGGCATCTGAATACCCTGCTGTATATTTGTTTAACGGTTAAAGCCTTCTCAATGAAGGTAGAGGCAGATTACCAACTCCCTCTAGATGTCGTTGACATTATATAATATGTGAACCTTACAAAGACATGAATTATAGTTATCCATAAAGGGTGGGCATATTTTACCCAGAACCAAGGATAAGCAGAAGTCAGCGGATTTAATAATCTAGTTCAGTAGATGGGACTTGGCCTTAATGTTTCTATTCAAAATAAGGCTCTCTGTTACTCCCTTTGGAAATTTAAAATTTTACTATGTAGCTTCTCTTTTTTCCAATTACGAAAGTATGGTTAAAGTATGATTAAAATCCTGGTATCAGTTTACAAAGTTAAAGCAGTCAGTTTTATATGAATTTGCTGCATGTCAAGAGATCATATCATGTCAGCACCAAATTCAAATGGAAAGTCTAAGATATGTATTAGATGCCGGCATATATGAATGTATGCATTTTGATTAATCCTAAAGTATTTAGCTTTACGACAAAATGGGTTTGGCGATGGTTAAAAGACTATCCTGAGTTGCCTCAGATGGGAGGGAAAGGTATCCCAAAAACCCAAAAGGTGAAGGTCTGCCTGCAAATATTGAAGCCCGCCGAAGTACTCCGTCCACGCGTGTCTGCATGCCTCTGTGTAGCTAAGCTTGGAAATGTGAGCAAGAATTCACGTGTCCTTTACCGATGCATGGGTTCGCCCCGCATCCTGAAACTTCATCGAGCAGGAGAAGTCATGTGAGCTAAACTGAAAGGTGACATTAAAAATGGCACACTGCGCGTGGAGCCGTAAAACTCCGGACCCAAGCACCGCGATCGAAAAGGAGGATCCACGACAGACCGCATCTTCAATCGATGCTTCTCCTGCCTCAGATCTCCCGAGGTTCTCTTCCTACCTTACCATCCATAAGCCATTCTATTGGAGGATGTTCCTTTCAGCGAGAGTGTTGCGGGGTTAGAGAGGAGGAGGGGAATAGGAAGTCCTCAAATCAGAACCTAATTAACTTGAATTCATTACATTTCCGAGTTATCACAATCTTGGAAGTTGCCGGATTTTACCTAAAACTAGCACTAAGTGCCAAGCATTTAGGCTCGGACGATCCTACCTACTTAAAAACTAAAGGCGAGCTGGTGGTAGTGGCTGGTGGTAGGTTAATGAAAGAATCCGCCGGGAACACACCCGCAACATCGAGCACGTATGCATAATGGTGTACTTCTCCATGGTTTGAACCAGACTTTGCGAAAGTCCCAGGACATCAAGGGAAGCCGTCAGGGATTTAGGTACAATACCTGTAGCTGACAATATTATGGGACCTACAACCACCCGCCGAGACGCCCAGCACCCAGCCATCTGTTCAACAAATGCAAATCGACAAATGGTTGCCATAGACAATTCACGTGCATTGCCTTCGATTTCCATTCATCGATCCTCTCTTGGATCCACTTCACCCCAGACAGAGGGTTGAAAGATCGATCTTTCAAGTTAAGTGGAGTCAGCCCACAGTCTGCCTTAGAGAGAGTCACTTGCAAGGAAATCGCCTGCTCTTTGCTGTACAAATAAGAGCGCAGCAAGTCGATTTGACGATTATTTTCCACCGCCACGTTAACCACGCCTCTACCTCCAATGCCACGAGGCAGGCTCATCCACTCCACGGCAGACTTTGACATTCGGAATTTTGACATAGTTGTCCGTATCCGCCGGTGGATGTTTTCCAGATCCGTCTCTATGCACCGCAATATTCCGAATGCATAAGCCCGTGAAGGGATAATGAGTATATTCAATGCGCTTATTTTATTCTTCCTCGAGAAATGCCATTTCAGCACCAGCTTTACACGTCGCAAGAATTCGGGTAGCAAAGTATCCTTCAGATCACCAACTCGAGCATGGGTTTCTTACAGAGTTCCTAGGTACTTATAGAACTCTGTCTCGGTCATAGCTTTGATGTGGAGGTCACCAATGCTATGTCCGGCATGTGGCTCGTGATGACCTATGCGGATGGCTTGGATTCGACACTTGTCTAATCCAAACTCCATCTGAATATCACGGCTGAACATGTCAATTATTCGGAATGGACTTCTAAAATGGCCGTCAGTACTAGCATACAACTTGATGTCGTCTAAGTACATCAAGTGTGTCAGTTCGTACTTAGCACGTAGGCTCTAGCATCGTTTAGTAGTTATGAAAGAGGGTTCAGTGTCATACAAAACCAAAGGGGACTCAACGAATCCCCTTGGAAGTTGCCCCTCCGTATACGGATAGGATCTGAGGTGATGGTATGCCACTCTTCCATGACTGTCGCCAAAAACTTTTTTAGGTTTTGATCAATGAGATACAGGTTGCTTGTCCTACAACTACCGAGTTGATAATGAGTTGCTCTTTGCAACCCTTTGACTCAACTTGGCAGCCCTTCTGCTCCTCGGGCAGAATGTTATTGATCTCGAGGTGCGCATTGACCCTTCCACTAATAACGGACGTTATGAATTTGTAGAGGGTTGATAAGCAAGTAATGGGACTCGTATCTGAGGGGTCCTGCACCATATCCTCTTTAGGGATAAGGTAGGTAATCCCCGCAGTGAGGAAGGGTGGAATTCCTCCGGCCGACTCATGACCTGATTTATACTGTGCGCCAACCGACTGTGTACGCAGGCAAATATTTTATAATCCAGTTCTTCCAGTTCTTCGAGCTGTTTATGGCTTCCTTTTCGGCCACATCTGCAAAATTCATGCCAGGCGTATTGGCATGGCATGGCATCACGTGAATTCCACATCCAAACTATGACGGAGACAGACTTCTACAAATACCTAGGAGTTCTGAAAGGAACCCACGTTCGAGTTGGTAATTTGAAGGATGCTCCACTGTCCGAATTCCTGCGATGTGGACAGCTGGTGCTGAAATCAGGGAAGAATAAAATAGACGCACTGAACGTATTCGCTATCCCTTCGCTAGCTTAAGCAATCAGAATATTGCGATCTGGAAAATGTCCAGCGGCGGATACGGTTTACTATCACATCCACGTCCAAACTCTGATTGGCTCTCTCTGTAGCGGATAAACCCGTCTCTTGTCATCGGAGGCAGGGACGTGATGCGGCAGTTTGCAAGGTAAACTACAAGCTGACTAAACTTTATTTGAACGATCGGTCATTCAATCCTCTGAGTGGGGTGAAGTCAGATCAGGAGTGTATCGATCAAAGGAGATTGAAGGTAATGTACGGCAAAAGTATGTTGAGGAGCTCCTTGCTGAGATGTGGGGATTCATGTGTGTCTTTCAGACCTACGTCGTCACTTCCCGAGGTTATAAAAAGCTCATCATGAAAGAACGGGTGGAGAACTACCAGTGCGAAATACGAGAGACGTTGGACCATCTCTTTAGCATTGTTGTGGCGCCGGCGAAATACACGCAAATGCATAATACTGTGTGTACGGTGGTTCATCAAAACCTTTCATACAAGCATGGGCTGATCACGGTAACATGTCCGGTTTATTGATATGAGTCGCAAGCAGCATTTGATAGTTCTGCTTACAGAATGTATTGGGACCGGCAAGTTCTACCTAATCGTCACATCTCACATAGTAAGCCTGACGTGTTGTTAGTTGACAAAATACTCTGCGTATATTATTGATGCAGCTGTCCCCCATGAATGCAACATTGTGAGGAAATGTTCGGAGAAGAAGGTGAACTAGGAACACTGGATCAATAAAAAAGATAAAAGGGTAAATATATATGTATATGTAACTACAAAAAGTTCAAGAACCCCCTTTCCGCCCAACCAGACTGAGAGGCGACAAACCTAAAGACGGGCTAAAGGCAAAGTTCATCATAGCGACGATGCCCTTTCACGTAATGTGTGTGCGACCATTCGCTCCAGCTAGCCGATACCCTCTTCCAATATAGGGCTGATATAGCAGCGTTGCAGGAGAAGCGTTGGACAGGGACCGGTTCCTGGAGAAGAGTGATTACATATTATATTATAATGGCCATCCAGTAAACAATTTGCTCGGAGTAGGTATCTTAGTCAGCCAAAAAATGAAACCTGCTGATATTGGCTTTGAAAAACTTAGGCAAATGGTTATGCACTCTGCGCTTGCGAGGCAAGATTAGAAACATAAGCCTCATTAACGATCACGCCCTTACAGAGGAGACTGCAGAGTCGGAGGATACCTTTTATGAGGCAGTAGAACGAACCCTCGAAACCTGTCCCAGAGGCAAGATTAGAAACATAAGCCTCATTTACGATCACGCCCTTATAGAGGAGACTGCAGAGTCGGAGAAGGATACCTTTTATGAGGCAGTAGAACGAACCCTCGAAACTGTCCCAGATATGATATCAAAATCATGTTTGGGGATTTTAACAGCCAAATAGGCAAGGAGCCCATATTCTGGTGATTCGTTGGCTCCCATAGCTTACACCAAAATATGAACGCTGTCACCTCTCAACCTTGATGAATGTCAGAACATATAGGGAGGCCAATATAGACTCGGATCACTATCTCATTGGTATGGTGCTCCGAGCTCGAATAACAACACCACCCAGAATCCCCTCTGATAATCAGGTGAGAGTTAACACTGAAGCCATCCATAACACAGCCCTCGGGAACACCTATAAGAGGGAAATGGATGCCCCAATAACCGCAGTCAACTGAGAACCTGCAGATGAAGCATCAACAAATGATCTTCACAAGCACCTGAAGAACGTTATCAATGATACGGCCACAAACATACTTGGCCCCAGCCGCAAAAGGAGTCGGAACGGTTGGTTTGCGGATGAATATTTGCTAGCAACGGAACGGAAGAATGCTGCATACCGAGTAATGTTGCATTCTCAAAGCACGCGGGCACGCGCAGAGGCTTATCACGAACTCCGACGAGCGGAGAAGCAACCACACAGACGGAAAATGGAAGCCTGGGAGAACCAACAAGTCTGTGAACTAAAAAAGTACAGCGCGCAACCGCACCAGGCCCGGAAGTTTTACCAACAAGTCAGCAGGATGAAGCCTTATACACCTCGATACTCATCCTGCTGAGACAAAGAGGGAAATCTGATTTCCGACAGAATGGGCATATTGGAGCGATGGATTGAGTACTTTGGTGAACTACTGAACAACCAGAACATTGGCGAGTTGGAGGTCCCACCAACTGAAGACGACGGACAAATACTGCCACCACCAAGTATAGGAGAAACAGTCCGTGCAATTCATCGGCTTAAAAATCATAAGTCGCCAGGAGCCGATGGAATTACAGTCGAATTGGTTAAATATGGAGGCGACCAGTTACACCAAGTGGTTCATCAACTTGTGCTCAAGGTATGGGACAGCGAATCAATACCTGACGATTGGCAACGAGGCATTATCTGTCTCATACATAAAAAGGGAGATATCACACAGTGCAGCAATTATAGAGGTATCTCGTTTCTGAGTACCACCTAGAAGATATTCTCCTCTATCATTGGCCCGTGCCAAAGAGGTTTCACTCCAGGCAAATCGAAAATGTTGGAAGATGGGCATCAGTTGCACCATCTAAACAGCGGCTTTCAAGTGGCCTATGATAGGATCGCCAGGGTAAAACTGTTCACTGCCATGAGAGAATTCGGTATACCGACGAAATTAATAAGACAGACTAGGCTGACCCTGACCAGTGTGCAAGCCCAGATGAAAGCAACAGGATCACTCTCAAGACCATTCGCCATCAACAACGATCTACGACAAGGGGATGCCCTATCATGCGTCCTATTTAACCTGGCCCTCGAGAAAGTGATCCGTGATGCTGAGGTAAATGCAAAAGGTACGATCCTCCTCAAATCCACCCAACTACTGGCCTATGCTGACGATATCGACATGATGGGAAGAACTACCCGAGACGTACAAACTGCCTTCATCCAGATCGAGCAGGCGGCGATCGGCGCGAGATCTTGGGCTGCATATCAATGAAGGCAAGATAAAGTATATGGTGGCAATATCAGTACCGAAAACCAACCAACCGACAACATCAAACCGCACTGGTCAAACGGGAAGAAAAAAGATAGAAGAATACAACTTTGAGACTGTTGATAATTTCTCCCATCTAGGGTTGAAAATCACAATCGATGACAGCTACGATGATGTAATCCGCGCACGGTTGTTGTCAGCCAACAGAGCGTATTTGAGCTTACAAAAACTGTTTTGCTCGAAACGTCTCACCATGGGGTCAAGCTCTTACTGTACAAGACAATGATCTTGCCAGTGTTCATGTATTCCTCGGAGACTTGGGTTGTTAGCAAGAAAAATTGCGAACTCTTGGCCACGTTCGAGAGAAGAATCTTCCGAAGAATTTTTGGCCCCCTACATGGATGATTCCGTAGCCTACATAACGACGAAATCTATGAGTGATACCATGACCATCCGGTTGTGAATAAAATCCGTCTCAATAGGTTACGATGGGCGAGTCACTTAATCCGTATGGATGAGGATGATCCAGCCCGGAAAGTCTATAAGGGCAATATCTATGGTAGAAAAAGAAGACGAGGCAGATCCTGGCGGAGATGCAGCGATGGCGTAGGTTAGGACGCCAGTGAGCTTTTAGGGATATCGAATTGGTGGACCTCGGCGCAAAACGGGGATGTCTGGAGTTCCTTATTAAGACAGGCCTAGACCGGATACCGGTTGTTGCCCCGTGATGATTATGAGGTATATATATAGTTAGAGAAGCTCACGAATCCTCTTTCCGACAAATCGGACTGATGTGAGAACGACATAAGTATGCAGATGGCCGACGATGAGTTTCAATCCTCGATTGTCGCAAATATTTCAAGCAGTGACGGGGTAGTTCTAATCTGCAGAGATGTGTAGATCGTAAATGGAAGGCAGTGCGAATTTAAAATAGAGCCCCTGGCCGACACTAGACAAGACTCTTCGGACTGCAGCGCAGGTTGGGAGTGTGACAGCTTTTTGCATCTGCATGTACAGAACATCATTCAGAACGACCCTCTATATATACGTATATACTGCGTTCATTATAATGACAATATTCATTGTTGTTTTATGGACTTTTATTCGTTGGACTGAAGGAACCTTTAAGATAGAATAAATTTAAATCTAAAGTCTCTTCGTCCAAGAGGAGGGAGGAAATGCTCAGAATCGTGATAATTCCATTTTACGAAATCAGTTTTCCAAATATACATATATACATCCTCAATAGCAGCAAAGCTAGGAATGCTGGAATGTGCAACGAAAGATCAAATGTTACATATGCACTTAAATTCAACTCTGAATTGACAAAACAACGAAATGAAATTTCTTTCCATTTCCTCGACATTGTGAAATGAAAGTTTCCCGGGGCATTCCTGCACAACACACTTGACAAACATTTCTGGACTTGTTGCAGATTTTTGCTGTTTGTCAACAAATTACGTGACTAAAATTTTCATAGAACTGTAGACCTTGCTCCGCAACAAACGCCTGGAAGTCTTAGGACGAGATGAATGAAGCTAGCAATGGAGATGCTATTTACGAAATTTTCTTTTGAAGGGATGCAATTTTGTTCAGTTACTTTTAACTTTGAAAAATGTATCCGGATCGTGGAAATGTTTAATGTATACATAGTAGCAAGGTGGAAATGGGAAATCATGTTTAGAATAACTAATGAGGCGAAATCATTTCGTTACATGGAAGAGAGTATGTTTTCAAGTTGAAAAGTTCAAGCGAAATTTATCACGAAAACTTTCAAATATATCGACATTTGATATTATTCATATCACATACCCATTCGCTTTTAACATCATCCATTGCATGGTGATGGACCTAACTCGCAATTTGGTTGGTATTTTTGTTGTCCATTATGTTTAATGTGGTTCCAAAACCTCTTTGAAAGTCGAGTGAATCAAATGCATCAAATTTATCCCAATTTGGCCTACAATTTCGGGGATGAAAGTGTAATGTAAAACATGCCAATTCAAAAGGAGGAGTATGTCTTGGGTAAAGGTTGAGTTTTCAACCCGATGAAGGTTATGGAGCAGAAGGGGGATATACCCCCTGCTCCCTATCTCATGAGAGGGAAGAGTATGGGGAGGATATTCAGAAGAAAAACACAAGTCCCCACTCTATAATCCCGCTGAAGGGTTGCCCCTTTAACAGGCCATAACACCTCAAAGTGGGGCTGCTTTTATGTCAAAAAGTAATGGTTTAATTACTTTAAAGGAAGGTATGCAGGGGGGGGGGGGTGAGAGTCTCTCTCTCATATTCCGTTGAAAAATCGTATTAGCATCCTTACAGAAAGTTATAGCGGTGCATATGGTGTTTTGATTTGATTTTGGTTTGACAGCGCCACCCTCGGAGGGAGAAGCGAAAAAGGAGGCATGTACTATGAAGTAGTCGGTTACCCCTTTCTAATACCGTCAAAGAATGCTGGCGGTCATTATTGGACGGATATGGTCCCATTGGGGTTATTTTCATGTCATTAATAAGCTTATTGGTAGAGTTATCATCAGCGCGATGTGGAAGGGCTTACAGATACCCGTTCCCGCGCGATACGAGGCGTGAAGGGACAAGGAGGCGGCCTCCCTCTGTAGCCCCATGTACTTCGCGACGATGACTATCCTACCAACAAGCTTATAAATGATACGAAAATAGCCCGTTTCCGGGGCAGAAGTAGAGAGAAGGGACCCTTTTCTTCCTCCTTCCTGTCCTTTTTACCCTCTGTCTTTCCGAAGGAGCCACCATTTCCCGCGTTATTACACTTCAAGCGGTAATGGCCGCCACGATTTTTTAACGGGTAGTCCACCTGGTTTACGTTTATGCCTTCTGGGGACGCCCATGTCAAGTTGAGAGAGTGGGACATTGACGGTTGTCACTTGATATATAATGGAAGCTGTGCCCTTTGATGGGTCCTCGATGTGTCTCCCAGTTCCCAAGCTTGGCGTTGAGATCACTGAGCAATATTTTGATATCTTTCGGAAGCAATAAGTTGTATAGTCTTTTCAAAATATCGCAGAACTTCTCTTCGAGTTCGTCATTGTTGACAAGCCACTTAGTAAGAAACTTTGCTTCGATGCTAAGTGCACACGATGTTCTGTGAATAACGACGTGGTGTGATCAGATAGGATGGAGTATGGTGTAGTTTTTCCAAATAAGCTGAGTATCTAATTTTTCTTTCTTCTCACCTTCCGCGATCACATGCTGTTGTTTACTGAGGCTAGTGCTAAATATGTTGCCTCAAACGCTCGTCTTTCACCTGGGCTCGCAAGTAGCATCGTATCATTCATAAATTTCATCGTTATATAGCCTACGGAATTGTTCATCCTCCTAAGGCCGAAAATTCATCGGCGCATTCTTCCCTTGAACGAGGCTATGATATACCCCAAATCGTTGTTTTGTACACCAGGTTACTATGGCGATCCGTTTTGAGCTGAACACATTTTTTAGACTGAAGTAGGCTGTGTTGCTTACCATAGAATACAAATTTTGTTATCATAGCTGTTATCGGGTGTGATTTCCAACCATGGGTAGGAAAGGTTTTCAACAGTTTCAAAGTTCTACTCTTGTTGTCTTGGACCGTTGTTGATGGTGACGGGCCTCGAAATGATCCCTGCCTAGCGAGTCTTATTAATTCAGTTGGAATATTGAATTTTCTCTTAATTCTGTATAGTTTTGCTGTGAGTGTGATTACAGCCGGTCCTGAACTGATGACAGATGACAGATTTTCAAGATTTCTTTTGTTGATTTTTTCGGAGTGAAGTTTCTTTGGTATGCGCAGAAAATGCTCTGGGTTATTGAATCATCGCTATTACTGCAATTCCATCGGCTCCTGCCGACTTATGATTCTTAAACCGATTAATTGCGCGGACCGTTTTCTTCCTGCTTTGTCGTGGGAACACTGGCTCGTCGTCCGTAATTGGCGGAGTTCCTACTCGTCGATATTGTGGTTGTTGTGCAGTTCATCAAAATACTCAATGGCTCCATGTTCGTATGTTCGGAAATACGATTTCCCTCTTTGCCTCGATAGAATGCGCAACTTCATTTTGTTGACTTGTTGGTAAGATTTGAACTCGTATTAATGTTGTTCACTGGAACTCTCAGGCCTTGATGGTTCCTTAGGCTTCCGTTTTCGGTATGTGAAGTCGCTTCTATATTCGTTAAAAGGTCTTTCAAAGTATCCACGTTCTTTGTGATTATTGGGTTGCAAAGTATTATATATTGGCATTCTTCCCTTCCTTAGCTAGCATACATTCATAATCCAACTAGCCCTTCCGACTTTTGTTCCGACTGGGTCTAAATCATTTGTCGGTCTTTCAACTTCAAGACATCTGATAGCTGCGTTTATTGCGGCATCCACTTCCCCTTATAATCTAACCCGGAGCACTATGCCAACGAGATAGTAATTCCAGTCTGTTTTAAACCTCTTATGTTTTCTGATATCCATCAAGGCTGTTTGTGGATGTTTTTCAGCGCAAACGAGGTCGTAAGACACTGTTAGCTAGTCTAGTTGATAATCATATGCATAAATGCGAGCTGCGTTCCTACGTGGCTGTTAAAATCTCTAGATATGACCGCGATATCGTATCTTGGCAGGTTTC
Source organism: Hermetia illucens (assembly GCF_905115235.1). NCBI lineage: Eukaryota > Metazoa > Arthropoda > Insecta > Diptera > Stratiomyidae > Hermetia > Hermetia illucens. The sequence continues at coordinate 127,676,986 of NC_051850.1, read as the reverse complement.
CAAGTTCATTCCACTGCCTCGAAGAAGGTATCTGCTCCTTTTATTTATCCAAAAATCGTTGAAATCTGTTTTTTTCGCAGTCAGTGAATGAAAGTAATGGTGGTGGTTAAGGATATAATAATAATAATCATTGGTGCAACAATCAAATTGGATCAGGGCTTTGAAGTGGGTTAGAGCACTTCATTCAAGACCGTAATGGTATACTACAGGATTGTAGTGTCCTGGAGGAGGCAATGTGGTCAGCATTGCGCTCGTCCGAGATTATTACCCTGATTTGACTCAGGTACTCATTCATAGCTGAGCCGACTGGTATCCGACGTCAAATCACAATGCAAATTCCACTGCCACCAGTGAGATTTAAACCGCGACCTTCCGTACGATAGCCTTGTGCTCTAACCACTCAGCTATCCAGACACACGGTTAGGGAGATACTCGTCTGAATATTGACAAATGGTATTTGCATGCTCTCTGCTGTCACTAAGGTAATAAATAGTCAAAGTAATCCTGGAAACCATTAAAGCACACCTCGAAAAGTGCCTGGAAAATGGAAAATGTATCGGATTCGTAGCATTTCCGTAAGACTGAAGAAACTGCAGATGTAGTAATGAAGAGCTCTGCATTGATGGTCCAGATGATTTCCCTTCTGCTCCGAGGAGCAGCCCGTATCCACATGTAACGGTGACTAACCATTTCTTCCATAATGATACGGTTAAAAAACGCGATGAAGTGCTCATTTCACCTCTTCAGCTGCTCGTGTTTGAAAAGTCGTTAATGGTCGACTCTTTTTCACTGAAAAGGTTTGTGCCCACATTAATTTTTCGTGATGCGGTATACACTTTGCTGATCAACGGATTGTTTAGGTCCCAGAGTGAAACATGGATTGCTACCCGCGATGGAGCACAAAATGAGGGTAATGCCTGCTGAACTCATATTAACAGCTCTACCGCCAAACCCTATCACCACTTCCACGTGGTGGCCGCTAGAAGTTTTTTCTTAACAAAAAGCTGCAGATGACCCCTGCGCTTCAAAGCGGGGCAAATTGTGCCAGCTGGTCCTCCAGGTTGGGTAAGGCTAAAAACCCTACACCGAAAATCAAAGTTACGAAGCCACAAAAGGAGCCGGACTTAATGGATTTTACAACGACGAACCCGGCAACGAAAACGGACTGCCGATTTGTATGTTTTCTCATGCCACGTGTGCTCCCTGTACAGATCGAATGTTGCCCATCAGCTAACAGATACGATGTCCCAATATAAGGCTGATGCAATAACATTGCAGAAGATATGCTATACAGAGACCGGTTTCCTGGCGAAGAGCTACTACGCCGTATATTATATTAGCCATCTAGTAAACTATGTGCTCGGACTCATATAAAACCTATTGTAATTGGCTTTGGAAACATAAGCGAAAGGCTATGCATTCTGTGCTTGGGAGGCATTAACGTCCACGCCCCTACAGAGGAGACTGCAGAGTAAGAGAAGGATAGTTTCTATGAGGAAAATCAACAGCTTATATAAGGCTTAGGGAGTAGCTTATATAAGGATACCAATTAGAAAGGCATGCTGATTATTTATTTAGCAGTGTTGCGCGAAGTGGTTCTTGGAAGTACTTGGTTTGCACGGAAAGCGGTCCACATAGAAATGTGAGTCTCTCTAGACGGGACCACAAGGCATTACCTGTGCCATACATTAAAAGTGAAATATCAGGCAGTGCAACAATTATAGGGTTATCACGTTGCTGAGTACCATCCATAAGATATTCTCCGCTACCTTGTAAGGTCGGATATACGCTCAGAACATCATTGGGCAACAGATCAGATTTTCTCCATGCAGCAAGCGATGGAAAAATTGTTGGAATATGGCCATCAGCTGCACCATCTTTTCATCGACTTTATATATATATATACCGACAAAATTAATAAGACTGATTACGCTGACCCTAACTAATGTGCGGGGCCAGATAAAATCATTAGTATCACTCTTGAGACCATTCGACATCAATAACGATTTAAGACGATTAGATGTCCTTTCATGCACTCTTTTTAACCTGGGCCTGCAGATCCGGATCCGTGATGCTGAGGTAAATGCGAGAGTAACCATCCTCTTTAAGTCCACCCAACTATACGCTTATGCTGATTGTCAGCATCGGCATCATGGGAAGAACTTTTTGAGAGGTACAAACTGCCTTCATCCAGATTAAGCAGGTGGCGACAGATTTTAGACTGAACATTAATGCGGGCAAGACGAAGTACATGGTGGCAACGTCAGCAAAACAAAAAAAAAACAAACAACCAACATCATCATATTGTACTGGTAAAACGAAAAGATAGGAGAATACAACTTTATGACCATTGATAATTTAATAATCTCAATCGAAACACAACGATGAAATCCTCGCGCGGCTGTTCGCTGCCAAGAGAGCATGTTGTTGCTTAAAAAAGTGGATAAAATCCAGCTCAAGGGGTTGCAGTGGGCGGGTAACTTAATCTATATGGATGGGGATAATCCAGCCTGAAAAGTTTAGGGGGGAAATATCTGTGGTAGAAAAAGAAAACGAGGCAGACCCCGCCTCAAATAGAGCGATGGCGTAGGCCAGGACGCCAGACAGCTTTTAGGGATATCGAATTGGTGAATCTCGGTGCAAAACCGAGGTCTCTGGAGTTCCCTTTTAAGGCAGCCCGGATACCGGTTGTCGCAATGTTGATGATGGTACACTTTTGAAATCATGCATTCTGAAGCAGCTTGTGCTTCTGTGACCAGTGCAGTAACCAATTCTCTTTTGCTACTAGGCGCACTACGCTGAACTTATCGGGATTTCATACGGTATCTGACCTTAAGTCCGTCACGCCTGCCTTCACTCCCAGCGATCAACAGAGTCCTCAACCTCTTCCGTTCATCGATCCGTTTCCACGATTCCGCAGTCAGCCAGGTTTTGTGGCGCTACACCGGGACGCCACCACAACCTGCGTGGTGCCCGAGAAAAGACCATTTTTGGTGTTTGCCCAATTCTAATCGATACTCTCAGGCAGGCCATTCAAGGTATCCGTTATCCCATCAGCAAGAAACCTGTCCAGCGATGTTGAGCTTGAGGGTTCGCAACTTTACAAACATGCGAGAAGTGGCGGGGGTAACACGCTAGCGAAAGGAAGCAACCATCAGATGGTTATCCCCTTCGAGGCCGATGTTGGCGCCTCTCTTGCTACGCATATCTGAGAGACAACTCCTAAGTCTGCTAATGTTCGCAAGGTCACCCATCACAACCACAATGTCATTTTTGGGAAACTTCCCCTCATAGAAAGCATTCTTTACCACTATGTCGGAAATCTTACCTGCACCGAACTCTTGCAATCAAAATCCTGTTAGAAAATATCTCCCAGGTCAAGAGAGCGCGCCTGGTGGTAGCTGTCGTTAACGGTTTGACCCCGGATTCATGTCTGCTACCACTTGTCTTTCCACGGTATAAAAGCACATTGTGACAAGGGAGGGAGCGGTAGACCTAGATTGTCCAGCTTACATTCTCGCTTAAGTTGGTGAAAGCGGGCATTCTAAGGGCCCTCTGTGCCGTTGTCGAGTAGCGTGCACACATTTCAGTATCTACCCATAATCCGTTTTCGATAGCCAAAGGCCTTCGGTGTAAGGTCAACCCCTATCGGGGCAGCGTTGCTGTTTCGATGGCAGCAAAGTTTCGAAACATATAGATTTACCCACTCTCTCACACTCTATCTATTCTATCTTTTAGTAGCGTGCTACAGCAAGCAGGAAAGACTTCGGGTGTATTCTTAAGTCCCAACTCACAGGGCCATAAAGTTGAGAATTATCAAAACTTTTAAATGTTCAAAGCATTCTATTCAAATTTTTTGACAGATTCTCTTGGAATTCAAGGAAAAGTATTTTCCATTTTCTGATGTGCATCGTATTTTTTTGCACATTACCTTCTTCCCAGAAATATCCTCATCATTATTTCAAAGATATAAATAGAATGATGTCGTAAAAGTTTTCTGCAAAGTGAAAAATAAAAGAATTCTGTCTTGTATAGGAGTACTTGAAGCGGCTGTCCAGAAGGACTTCTCCATATAATAAGAAACAGATAAGGAGAAGCGTTTAAGTGTGCTTCCAGACTCCTATGACACATACTCCCTTTGAACATTTTCTGTCGCTTCCTAAAAGTGGAGAGCAATTCAAAAGCAATTTTTAACGAGTGGTCGTTACCACGAAGCAATCTCATATTTTGTCTAAGTATCACAGAGTGCGGACCCGAGCGATTTTAGGAAATCCTTTGAAAGTTGTTTTTCATTCAATACGACCCAACTAGCATGTTGGAACGTCACGACATGTATGTAATACAAATTGATTCAATTTATTTGTTTTCGTGTTTCAATTGGGGAGAAAAAACCAAACATGTTTTTGGAAGTTTTAATTGTAGTTTAAATTGCATTGCCTCTTATATGTTGTTTTAAATTACTTTTATTGTATGTACATGTACAGGGCATGGCTTTCCTTACCCCTAGTTATGTTTTAGCCATGATAGTTTTTGCAATATATACGACCTATAAGCCAGTCTAGCGAACAACAATTGAAATCAGAGAAGTGAAAATCGGCCATGCGCTGAGGCCAGGAGTCCTCGCTTCTGGGAATGTTCTCTTTACTTTTTAAGGTTTTGTGTAAATACAAGACAAAACCTTATTAAAATCGGTTTACTGTCTGTCTGTCCGTCACACGCATTTTTCTCGGAGACGGTTGTAGCGATTGACACCAAATTTGGTAGAAAGGTGGGAACTGTGAACGCTCACGCATACAGTGAATTACATCTTTTTACGTCGAATTTAAGGGGGGGGGGTCCCCATACGTGCAAAAGGGGGGTGTAATTTTTTTCATCAAATATAAGTCTCGATTAGGGCTTTTCAAAGCCGATCTTAGTTTTGACATTCGTTGGAAGGGTGGGGAGCGCGGGGGGTTGAAAGTGATCACTTCTTTAAGGGGGCCATTCTCAGAAACTAACAAACCGAAAAATTTGAAAAAAATCAGGAGGCTGCCACTATATGGTGCCTGGGCTCCGAAATACCTTCCATGCCGATATCTGTTTAAATAAAGTTAATAATAGTATATTACTACACTTTTTTGTAATTGGTTAGAAACCCCTCTTAAGTTCATCCTAGTACCATGAAATAGTGTGATATAGGCTATAATATAGAGCATGATCTTACCAAGTTTGGTGGAAATCGCACTATTACTAACAAAGTTATAATACCTCAAATTTGTTGCTTCTTTGAAAATTGAAGACTATGAATGTCAATATCACCCGAAAGTGAATACTCTCACATAATATATGGATATATTACGTGCTACATGCTAAGAAATACACAAAACCTTTCGTACCTGAAGCGTCCAGCTTCCGGTTTCCCGACTTATTATGAAGTTAATATGTATATCTCTATTCCCAGCAAACAGAATAATCAGAATTATTGGTGCTATCATCAATACTTTAACTCCGAAATAGTGCAATAGGCACACGCTACTCGCAAAGCTCCATGCAGCCATTTCAGACTTGTAAAGGAGGACGCAAAGACGGAACTGCTTTTATAAGCAAATGACGATTACTGGATTTGTGACCTCCGAGATTGGCTAGCAGTCAGCTAATCAACAATACTTCGGCTGTAGCGTTGTCCGCTGTATTCCGAAAAACATTCATCTTCGAGTCTGTCCGGATGCCGAGGAATTCCACCAGTGAATTGGACTTGAGTATCATTTCGCCGACTCATATTTGAAGAACCTTTGGAAACTTCACTTTGCAAAGAATGACAACTTCTACTTTCTTTGAAGTCAGGGAGAATGCTTGCTCAGTTATTCATCTGCTTGATAGCTGCATTGCCATTTTCAGAGTACGCAGGTCATCTTGAGTCGCAGTAGATTCTCATATGAGACATTCCAGAGATTCTAGTCCTTCTCAGGTCTCGCATAATAGGGCGCGGTTGCTTAGGTAGCCTGCAAAAGGTGGTCTGGAACATAAAAACGGTTTTACAACGGCTGAAGCACATTGGCTCATCTTCCGAAATGGAAAACACTCCATATCTCCAGCGTGACAGGGAGGATAACTCGTCGATAGCGATGGCTCTGGAAATGTATCCAGCGTTACGTTCCCCGTAATTATTATCTTGATTTGACTCATTCAAAGTTGATTCGACTGGTATCCGCCATCGAGCCGGATACAAATCCGACTACCACCAGTGTTATTCGAACCACGTTTTGCCGCCTGACAGCCTAATGCTCTAACCACTAAGCTATCCCAGCACACTCTTTGCTTCAGCTCAATTGGACTCCCTCTAAACCCGTACTGTGTTGGCAATAGGTCTCCCGTAGTAGGTCTGGCTGAAAGTGTTTCTTCATAAAAACATAGGATTATATCCTCAAGGAAAAGACCGCTTCTTCTAATCTAACTCCCTTACCGTAAAGAGCGAATAGTTTGCATTCCCCCTCTTTAATAGAGTTGGTTTGGAAAAAGCAAACAGTATGTCAAAGGGTAGTATAGGTCCCAGGGCGGAACGTGGATTGGTACCCACGATGCACAATGCAGCATCAAACCTGGGAAACGCCTGCTGAGCCAACACCTCTACTACCAAACCATATCTCTAACTCCACGTGGTAATAGCTGGGAGCTCTTTCTTAACAAGCTTCAGACGGAGAAGAATGAAGGCGAGTCTCCCGTAATTTGTATTGTACCAACTGGTCCTCTAGGTTGAGGGTTGGGTAGGGCTGACAACCCTACACGGAAAACAACTTCTTACGAAGCCATAACAGGAGCCTCGGACTGGATGGATTAAACAACGACGAACCCGGCAACGACAAAGGAATAACGATTTGCGCAGTTTCTCATGGAACGTGCGCACCCTGTACAGAAATGAAACTGCTGAGCAGCGTTACAGGAGATTCGTTGGACAGGGATCGGTTTCATGGAGAAGAATAGCTATACACCATATATTATAGTGGCCATCCAGTACACCATGTGCTTGGAGTAGGTTTCTTCGTTAGTCAAAAAATTAAACCTGCTGTTATCGGCTATGAAAACATAAGGGAACGGCTATGCATTCTGCGCCCGTATTCTGGCGATACGTTGGCTCCCACAGCTTACATCAAAATATAAATGATAACGGACTGTGGATCATTCAATTAGCAGTGTCACACGAAATGGTTGTTGGAAGTATTTGGTTTGCGCGGAAAGCTTTCCACAAACATACGTGGGGCTCTCCAGATGGGACCACTTTCAACCAAATTGACCACGTGCTGATTGAACGCCGCCACCTCTCAGCCCTGATGAATGTCAGAACATATATATATAGACTCGGGCCACTATCTCGTTGGTATGGTGCTCCGAGCTCGAATTACGACACCACCTACAATCCTCTCTGACAATCAGGTGAGAGCGAGTACTGAAGCCATCCACAACACAGCCCTCCGCAACACCTATAAGAGGGAAATGGATGCCGCAATAACCGCAGTCAACAGAGATCCAGGGGATGAAGCATCAACAAATGATCTTCCAATCACCTGAAGAACGTTATCATTGATACTGCCACAAGGATACTTGGCCCCAACCAAATCGAGGTATGGCAACCCCAACGTTTGATTGCCTCCAGGGGTCGGTCGTCTGCCCCGATCGTGAGGAGTCTACCCTTGCTCTTCACCTTACTTCTGAAAACTGTCCATAATGAGAGACTCGGAGGTCCATGAGATCGCCCGTCTCTATTGTCGCGTGCGCTCCTGCTCCTTTCCAGCCTGGCAATTTAGGAACTATGATCCTAAGCCACACCGTGCAGTGTCTTCCATCGCGCAGTCCACCAGTATGTGACCTGGTTGAAAGCGTACCCCGGTGAACACAAGTTTCGCAGTCCATCCCTTGTACATCTGCCTGACGACAAGGTCTTCGATAGTTTGCTGCTCCTCACGAGTGAGGGGAACATTTTTGGCAGTATGACCAATCAAATACCCTTGATCGCACCAGCATAGCTTCCCGATCCCTGTCTTCACCTCTGACTTCCCCGGGTTTTCTCTCCGCGTGGATTCAGGTTAGGGGAGCATTCCCCTCATGTGGGCTAATTTCTGCAGCTGATATATTGATGTCAGACGTGCTTTTGCTTGTGCCTACTTTTTGAGCAGTGGTCTTTGTTGGTTGTGGTCCTTGCAGTATACCAATGTTAACCATGGATCCACTGTTTGATGTCCATACTTTTCCCTTTTTGGGTGTAATCACCAGGTTCTCAGTGTTTTGGAGATGTACTTCCGCCTAATAGACCAGTTTGTGTGCGATATAGAATCCCGCTTGTTTGATTGGAGTTTTCTTTGTTTTTATGATGGTATCGAGTATGGGAGTTAGTTGGCCCCAGGGTGCTATATTCCACATCAGTCTATCCTTTGGCGACTGGAGACAATTGGTTATCGATTTTCAAATGTTTGCAATGGAAGATAAATGCGTTCGTTGATGAAGATTGGGTTTACCAACCAATATAACGAAATCCTAATCTATATCCTTCCAGAGAAGCAGCGTAGAACATCTGCTCATTAAAATTAATCGTTTCACCCCTGGGTGGTACTTCTTAGTTCACTAGAGGCTTTAGGTAGATCTTGAATCCGCCAATATGAATGCTGAGTCTGTACACAATATAAACTGGTACCGTTGGACCTGTCACAACCTGGCTTTGATTGTGGTTCCAATTATTATTATATGATTAATCCGCGTCTTAAGAAGAGAGTAGGGTTAGACCAACATGGTTGGTGCTCACGAAAAACCACAAGAACTGCTCTTTTAGCGCAGCGCAGAAATTATCTAGGCTCTTTCAATCGGTTGTTATCTTCTGATTCCTCAGTTTTTCCACTTTGCTACAGAAAATATAGACAGATTTCTCCTTAGGTCTATCCAATTCCGGCATTGAATCCGTTTTTGCGTTTGCCTGATACGGCTCATATTATCACCCAACTCGACAAGTTCCGAACTTTACCTTTTGATGAATGTCTGCGTAGTACTTATCTCTCTTCTGGGAAGTAGTTATTATTTCCGGGCTAATCTTTCTTATTTCCCTTTTCCTGCTATCACTGGTCCATCCTTTGGGCTGCAAATTGTTGGGTTCTTCCAGTATTGGTGGATATTTTGCCGCTTGCCAAGTACTTTTGCTCTTTGCATCAAAAACAGGAAGGCTATTCGTTTTGACGTATTCCGGATCCTACCAGAGTCCATCATTGTCTCAGATGGTGACTTTCCAATTATATATATCTTCCTAGTAGAATCCTGAGTAAATTTAATTTCTGCCTTACTTCTATCTTAATGTCACACTAACTAATTTTTTCACTATTGAGGCACTACGGTGGTTGGATACCGAGCCCAGCAGAAGCCCGCTTGATCACTCCAAAAGACTTTCGGTACTGGGTTTTCCAAGCGCTTCACGGTAAAAACATTCATTTTGCCCCTTTCCCGAATGAGCACTTGTGCATGTTCATACCGCATTCGCTCAATATTTCCTTATCTACATGAAGGAACACATCTTAAGGAAGATTTGACAAGATCATTGTAGAAACAGAATATTTTGTAGTAATTTAAATAGTATTAGGTAGGAAAGTAACGAAACCACGCTATTAGGGAAGGGAAGCTTTCAGTAATTCAACTCGGAATCCATTTAAATGTTATTGGAAAAGGGTGTTTCTTAAGTGGAATAGTCTTTCATTCAAAGAAACACTTTTCAAGAATGTGCAATTGATCCACCTGGCTTCATCCTTTTGATGTATCCTATGCTGAAAAATACGAAAGCATCTTACATGTGTACCTCTCTTTGAGCAGAAATACAATTTCCCTCTGTTCCCTACATTTTAATAAAAATTCAAAAGCTCTTCAATATCTATTGAGCGTATCCTGTTAGAAATCAATAAAAGCTGAATAGCAAAAACTTCATGCACTTCATATCTCCCCTCACCCAAAAGTTAAATGATAATGATACGATGTCACATGCACGTAAAATAACTAGAAACAAGAAACGACAGAGTACAAATGCATAAGGATACGGATAGAAAAATAACTGTGTGGGGGAGAAGGGTAGGCTGAAGATGAGCCCTGGACTAAACGGGTTTTTACCCATTATGAAAAATGGGAAAAGTACCGAAATGAAACGGAAACCAGACATTAATACAAACAGGGGAAGGATGGAAATGGAAAACACATTCAGGGGAGAGTTACGAGTCACGAGCATAAAATACGAGTATCTTCTTTTTTATTGTTTCATCTGTCTGTCAGGCTGCAATTTCCATTTTCATTTTCCTGATTCCTCTCGGTGACTTTTAATTACTCTGAAGTGCAACTGGAGTCGAAGGATCTTCTCCGCATGAGAGGTATATACGTATCTTTCTCTATGTACGCAATAGGAGAGTGTAGGATTACTCGTGTTTGCAACGTGACTAAAACTCCGTTACAAATAGATGGCACGTGCCCTTACTAGAAACGTTACAGATTTATATAGGAAAGCCATTGGTGAACTAAATTTGTGATACGTTTGGCTACCAAATGATTTTCCAGAAAATATTGTGATATATTTCAAAGGATTCCTTAATGATTTTCATGAAATAAATTCACATGTTCATTAAAGCGAAGGATTTAGCCTTGCCTTACCCCGTTTCTCCCCAGAACATAGATATATATATATATAGCATGCAAAAAGTAGAAGGTGTTTTGCATATATATGTACAATACCATGAAACGATTGCTGGAATGATGGAGCATAACCTTTTAAACGTAAATAGAAAAAGAGAAAGGATTTAACTTTTGTCTTATGCATAAATTCTACTATTCCCTGAAAAAGTTAAGTAATCACATGATTTCTAATGGCATTTTACTATTTAATAAAGATTGACCTCAATCTGATATTTCTCAACCATTATTAATTAAATTATTAGAATCAATTTGATGTCTGTCTGTCTGCCACACCCGATTTACTCGGAAACGGCTAAACTATTTGGTGAAAACATCTGATCTGTGAATCCTTTTACATACAGCGGGTGGCACTGTTTGCACTGTGTTTAAGGGGGCTCCTCATACATGTGAAAGAGGGCTGTAATTGTTTTTCACAGAATATACTCGTGTGGGGTATCAAATGAAAGGGTTCAATTAGTATTTTTCGAGACTAATGATCTTTTTGATACCGGGTGAAATATACTTCCTATTCCGATATCTGCTTAAGTAAAGTCAATAATAGTATACTGCTACATTTTAGAAATTCACCCGAAAACCCATCTGTTTTGTTTTTTTAAGTGGGGTAGGTGAATACGTTTACGCACAGAGTGTCGGACTCCCACAACAGCACGTTGTCGGGCTACCCTCCCCTCGTGACTTTGGGAGCCTACAAGTCAGGGAATTCCTTTCACCAACGGGAGGGGAGAGGAGGAAGGGAGTTGTTGTTAGTTCAGGGAACCGATCCCTCCGCTGGTTGAGTTCAATCTTCTTCGCAATAAAAGGAGCCCGAACATAATGCCTGGCGCCTCTCCGGGGCATGGAAGCCCCAAACGCCACCGTTATCAGGTTCATCACTGAATTTACGACGGTGTCAGTTGCGACACTTCCACCCCCCGGAGTGCCTCACAGCGCGGTCCTACCTGCTCCAAGAGCTTCGACCAACTTCCCGATGTTCACTCTCGCGACATTCCACACGCAGGGTGAGCGTCGTGTTGGTGCTCGCCGGCAAATAGCGTCAACCACTTCGCACGCAATGTACTGATGATCACCTGCCGAGAATTCTTCTAGGACTCGCCACCCGTCCACCGATGATACTAGAGATTCCGACGCAAAAGTGATGTCGGGCATGCTTCCTTCACAGCCTGGGCGCCGAAACGTTGGCGTGGATCCGGTGTTTAAAACTACGAGCCCGGTTCTCGCTGCCATTTCCAGAATCTGTTTCCCTCTGTAGTCTGGCTGAGGCATGCCCCATTCAAGAGCCCTGTCATTAAATTCGCCGCCAACTAGGATTCGTCCCTCCGTGCTCGAAACGGCGCCCTCCAGAGCATCAAACCGGCGCCGAAAGTCCGGCATCGTCTCATTCGGCGTCAGGTAAATGCTAAAAAACGTTACCCCTAAACACCGGATCCAGACAAACTCCTTCCCCGGCCTTCGGCAAGAACACGAAGTCGAACGTTATCCTGAACCCAGATGGCACCTTAAGTTTATTCTAGAAGTACAACGGCTTGGTACGGTTATAAATCAAGGCTATCAACGTGTTTCAAAGAAAAGTCCTCAGGTTAATATTGGATATGATCGTAGATCCCCTGTTCGTTTCCTTTTGGACCGTATGGCATCCAAGTTGCCCAGTTGTCAATAACACTACGATTCAATTTCATTATCAAAGTACTTAATATTTTGCTAGTGACACATCGACAGCAGTGTAACAGCATATAGATGAACACAAAAATCCTTGACAACCAATTTGGTTGACTATGCACCGTTTTTCTTTTGGAAAATGAATTTCCCTCCCTTCCGTTAAAATATCGGCAACGTTATCAGTAGTTATACTTGGTGTTGATACGAATATCTGGGTCAGCTAGAACGTTTACGGGGGACATCCTGGCTAGAGCAGGTGTGTGACAGATTTTCATCTAATGAAACACCGTTCAGTACTAATCCATGGAGTGCCTTTCCCATTAGGGTTATGTAGCAGATGGTATATAATACTGCATCTCATCCAAGCAAAATCTAGGTCAAAAATGGAATGGCTGGAATCCAGAATCGCATGGCCCAGAAGGTGACTAACTAGAGGAATTCGATCGCTTTAAGAGGTCTTCGAGGGTCAACGAGAATTGTTGCTAGACTACTTACGAAACTTATGCTGAAGGCAGTACTGGGTTTTCTTCTGTCAAAAATTACTGAACGGATGAAGGTGCCTGTTCAATGCGAATTGCCTCTAAGATTGCGAAATACAAGCTGGGTAAACAGTGGCAGCGAAAAACGAGCACAATTTCAAAGACTCATCAGGTCCTCCTAATTCTCTCTGAAGCTTTTGAAAAATTACTGATTTTGTAAATCATATTGAGTCTAGTGCAGAGCAAGGTAACTCCTCATCATCTATTTAGCAATTCCTCATCATCTATTTGACTTTTGACTTTTGGTACAACTGAGTAACTCTACAAAATTGTCTCTGAGATAAAAAGTGCATTAGAAGGTATTGCTCAGTTATCTTCTTCCTTGTGGTGCAAGTTTTCGACAAGGTATGGTGCGTAGGTCTGATTTTCAAAATAGAGAAATTGCTTTCAGTACAGTCGAATCGAATTCTGGAATATAAATTCAAGATGAAATCCGAAATCAAACTTCGAGTTTACTCTTTTAAGTATACACTACGATGCTCGGGTTGCATGTGTAAATCCACTTAGAACAAATTGGCAAAAGCTACTTTTGTCGGGTTGTTTTAATTGTGAAGCGGCTAAATTTCCTCACTGTCTCAATTGATAGTGTAAGGAACGCTCAAAGTAGCTTGGTATACACCTCAATAGAAGACTGCACATATTGAAACAAAAGCAACGTAAAGCTAAAAATGAAAAGTATACATTGTCTTTTGAAAGCTAGGTCTGGAGTGTGAACCTCTACTCCACAAAGCAAGGCTATCGGAACTTATAGAGTTCAGCTCTAGGTTCATCATGCATATCTTATATCGAGTTTCTATAAACGAATGATGACTATTGCCCCTAGTACAAAAGATGCTTGAATATCTACTGAGACTCAAAATCGCGACGATAACACCTCATCTCATTCTAGCAGAGTAGAAAGGAATACTGGATTCTACCCTAACTCCTTAGCCAGGAGGCTGGTCCAAAAATTCAGTGTCAGCAAATTGAAAAATTATTAATTTTCTTGAAAGTAGCAGCTTTTAAAGCGATTTTGGCATAGCATCAAATGCATCGAATGCGTGTCCGGATAACTGAGTGGTTAGAGCACAAGGTTGTCATCCGGAAGGTCGCGGTTCAAATCTCACTGGTGGCAGTGGGATTTGTATCGTGATTTGACGTCGGATACCAGTCCACTCAGCTGTGAATGAGTACCTGAGCCAAATCAAGGTAATAATCTCGGGCGAGAGCAATGCTGCCCACATTGCCTCCTACAGTGTTACTGTAGTGTGTAGTGTAGTGTACCGTCATAGTCTTGAATGAAGTGCTCTAACACACTTCAAGGCCCTGATCCAATATGGATTGTTGTGCCAACTATTATTATTATCAAATGCAAACGCCCACATTTCTCTAAATAAGCGAATTCAAAAAAGGGGTTGAGGTTTATTTCTCATTGGTTTCAAGAGGGGAAAACTAATCGAAAAACCAAAACAGCCGAAAATATGTGTATCTCGCTCATAGTTCATCATACAGTCTATTCTTTTTGGTGTTACTTTTTTTTACTCATCCATGATGAATCGGAATTCGAACTCAGGGAAACAAGCTAATCGGACTATGAGGAAGGGCAGAAGGGACAAAGATACTATATGTTACCATTCACCTAGAAAATCCATAATTGCCATTCCCGGAAGAGAGACTGCTTGCAAATTAGTAGTTTAATTGTTAGAGTCGAAATAGTTGGTTTAAAAAAATTGAATAAATGCGGGAGAAACTTACAAATCGATTGACCAGTTTTAGGTACTGATATTTCTATTAAAGGTCGAATTCAAGGAATAGGAGCGATGGTGGGATCTGTGATTTAGAGTGGAAAAGGACAGTAATGAGAAAATTGGCAAAAAGAAATGAAAAATTAACATGGATTAAATTTAAGAAGTGCCTACATAAGGTGATTTTTTAGACAAATTCCTGATCCAGTATTTTGGGAGTTGGAATTCAATTTCTGAATTTGGAACAGCCAAAAAACTACAAAAAGCTAGAATCGGCTGATATATATTGAGTGGAAGGTTTTGTCCAGTATAGTGCCCAGTATAGTTTCATCAACCGTTCCTCTTCATTTCTTAGTGTCATAGCCATGAAATCGTTTCCGATTCCACAGAAGGGTTCTGGCCCATGTAAAAGCGTCCCTGCTCCCTTCTTGGTTAGTTTGTTCGCTGCCTTGAACGCAGAATATCCAGACCTCGTTGGACGAGCCGAATGTATTCAGTCTCGCAAGGCATTTCCACGCCAGTTTAGAGTTCACCTGGTTGAACCTAAATACCTTGATCGCTGCTGAGCTATCGGTGAGAATAGTAATGTTCTGCACCCTGTAACTCCTCTGGAAATTAAAGGAGGCACATCTGTCTATGGCGTATATTTCCGCCTGGAATATGCTAGTGTATCTGCCCATTGGCTCGAAGAACATTTATCTTGAACCGATGACACCGGCACCCGCTCCCTCTGCTGTGAGGGATCCGTCAGTGTACCATGTAATCAGTTGCTGGTTTAAGCCGTATGTCGCAGCCATGCTCTCTCAGTTTGCCTTGCTACTCCAACGTGTCTCAAACTTCTTATCGAAGTGAAACCTCGTTGTCATGTTATCCCTTGGTATCAGTAATTCGGGATACGGCCTAGAAAGAATATCAATCTTCCTTCGGTTTAGGCAGCTCCCCGCCCACTGATACTCCCGGCCATCTTGAATATTGCCTTCCTTGCCTGCATCTGTATGTGCAGATGGAGAGGGCTAATCCCAGAAGGACCTCCAGGGATGCCGTTGGGCATGTCCTTACATTTATTCTTCCCTCTAAAATAACCCAGCTTTGAAAGCGGAGCATCTTCATCTGATGACAATGACGCGCGTCCAGATTTTCGGGTTGAACTTCTTCGGTATCAGATACATCAGTACTAGAATTCACTGTGCTCGGGACAGAAATCTTCGCCAAGGTTGTCAATCTCGTAACCGCTGGAATCTTCATCCGCGATCCAGCTCTCAATCACTCCTGTCAAATTTGATTCATTTGCACATATCCGAGATCTCTTAAGCTGTAAACCTGTGACAGAAGTATTTCTTTTACTACTTGAAGAACCTAGTATATCCATAGTTTATTATAACAAAAAAAAAAAAAACAAAAAGCTTACGTAAGTACCGACGTAATTTCAAATCGTAATTACTCACCAAATGTATTCGCGACGTCATCATTTCCTGCTTTGACGCCAACGTGGGCACTGTTCATGCAGCTTCTTGGAAGAGGGATCGATGTTGCGCAGGGAAAAGAGTAAGCAAGCAAGTCAAGTGCCTGCCGGGGATTCTCAGAACACCCCCCGGTTCTTAAAGGTTAAGCTGGCGTTGCGCTATGTATTTCCTCTAGTGCAGCCCAAGAGCTCACAGTCCCAAGTTGTGCATCTCAACTTGTTCTTTTTATTAGGTCGATATGATCAATGCAGGTCACCAATTGGGTTGACTTGAAAAGAATAGCGCCTCTGGAATTTTCAGCAGCAAGACATATCACTTTTTCCAGGGACAGGTCCTGCCGCTGATATTCTGGTTGTGGCGGTTCTGGCAGTTCTTCAAAACACATATTCAAGTTTTCGCTCCACTCTGCCCATACGATTAGAAATCCTACTTCCTTCTTTATCTCGGTAGAATCAGCACTCAGCTGTGTAAGGATTCATTTTGTTGGCTTCTCAGCAAGACTTGCGTGCTTGGTGCGGTTGTTCTCTATACTCCTCGTGTTTACAAACTCATTGGTTTTCGCAGGATACCCTTTCCCGCACGACGGGGCTCATAGTAAGTCTCTGCGGGTGCCCGCGTTTCTTTAGATTACTGCATTGATCGGTTCTTTTCCATTCAATTGCTGGCTTTATCATTGAACCAGCCACTTCGATTTTTTCGCGACCAACTATTTGGTGTGACACTTCTTCTTGAATAGTCCACATTCCGATGCAATTGGTAATATTAGTAAACCGACGTATCGTTTGAATACGGGCTTCCTCCCTACTTGACCGTTAAAATATTTTGGTATCATACCTGGGACAAGCTTCGAAGGTTGGCTCCACCTCTTCGTAGAAAATAACCTTCTCCTCTCTGCAGTCTTCTTTATAGTGGTATGAACTTTATGAGGCTTATATTCCGAATTATGCCTCGCAAGCACTTGGTACATGCCGTTCGCTTATGATTCTAAAGCTGATAATCACACATTTCAGTTTTTGGCTGACTAAGAAACGTAGATAGAGCACAACGGTTTCCTGATGGGCCACTGTAATATATGGTGTAGTGTCTTGTCGAGGGCACCTCTTGTAATACTGTGATACCAGCCATATATCTGAACAGGGTATGATCTAATTGCTGAACAACGCACATTAGAAAATGTAGAAATCGTTAGTTCTTTTCCTAAACTGGGACCGCTGTTGAGTAATCAGTCTAGTCCAAGGTTCCTCCTTTGGCTTCGTAGCTAATGTTTTTCTATATAGATAGAATTACTAGCCATACTCAACCACCAATCTGAAGAACGATTTTTAGGCACTGAAGATTCGCCTTCACCTTCCATTTCCCCCTTATAGGTGTTACGAAGGGTTGTGTTGTGAATGGCTTCAGTATTTACTCTCACCTGATTATCACAAGGGATTCTAGGTGTTATTCGAGTTCGGACCACCATGACATGGAGATAGTGATCTGAGTCTATATCGGAGCACCCATATTTTGTCACATTCATCAAGGCTGAGAGGTGGCGGCATTCAATCAGCACGTAGTCAATTTGGTTGAAAGTGGTACCATCTGGAGAGGTGCACGTATGTTTGTGGACCGCTTTCCGCGTAAACCAGGTACTTCCAACAACCATTTCGTGCGATACTGCTAACTGGATGGTCCGCAGTCCGTAATCATTGGTATTCTTATGTATGCAATCGTGTCAACATGGGGTCCTGTTTAGTTTCATTATAACGTTTCAGAACACCGAAACGCTGCGAATATGGAGTCACTGAAAAAGTGGCACCAACAGTGGGATGAATCGCAGAGGGATCGTTGAACCGACCGTCGAAATTAACTACTACATAATAAAATCCGGATAGCTGAGTGGTTAGAGCACAAGGCTGTCGTACGGAAGGTCGCGGTTCAAATCTCGCTGGCGACAGTGGGATTTGTATCGTGACTTGACGTCGGATACCAGTCGACTCAGCTGTGAGTGAGTACCTGAGTCAAATCAGGGTAATAATCTCGGGCGAGAGCAATGCTGAGCACATTGCCTCCTAGTGTACCATTACGGTCTTGAATGAAGTGCTCTAACACACTTCAAGGCCCTGATCCAACATGGATTGTTGCGCCAACGATTATTATTATGGGAAGCACGAAGGGTAGTAGGCTTAGTCGTCTAAGCTCTAGTCTTCTCAAAACAAACCTTTGCGGTTATTCCCCGGGGAAGGAAGAATAACAATGCGAATTACTTTTAATGGGTATGAATCCCACACACTATTGCAACCTGACGTAGTAGTGCTTTTCTAAGGGTTATGCCTGCATTCGTATAGACGGACAAACAAACAGATAATGAATTGATTTTAAAAAGGTTTAAAGCTGTAAGTTTGTGTCAAGAAATAAGTTTTGCTTTAACCTTCTTGCTCGTTTTATATTTTGTTGTTGATTTCTTAGCAAACTGGGGTTTAAAGTGTGTTCCTCGTTGTTGTTTGTCTTTGTGGTGGTCTGTGGAGCAGCATTTTTACATTTCAGCCATGCACATATAATATCGGCATCTTCGGCATTTTCGGAAGTGGGGTACGTAATCTTTACTTAAATAAACGAGGCCGAAACGACGAAAATTTCAATGTCGCGATCTTTACAACATGATGCATACATACTTTAGTTAAGTCAATTAAAGTGGATCTGTACCTGGGTCAGGTTCATCAAATGTGTGTAGTTTCAACACCCTTACCAGGGGTATACTGGCACTATGGAAACCGGGATAGCCCCTGAATTCACAAACTTCGGGAAAATTTCTGTTGTATGTGCCTTCAGCTCGATGGAAGTTTCATGGGAGTTGTGGTTGGATTCAAGCGAACAGAGATCTTCGGACCTCAAACGTGGTGTTGATTTTCAACACGGATGCCGTACTTCATAGTTCGGTAGATATTTAGGTAGGTCTTGCAGCCACCAGCATGAACGTGAGCTATGCACTCAGTATAGACTATTACCGTTGTTGCTTGTCTCAGCTGGGTTTTGTTTGTAGTTACAAAAGTCTTAAGAAGACTGTGGGATTAAGCGAGGAAGTCGAAGAAGCAATAAAACGAATGAAATCAGGGAAAGCAATAAGACCAGATTAAATCGCATCTGAGCTCTGGAAAGCGAAGAATTAGGACCCAACACTGTAGCTCTGTAAGTTCTTTAATCGGGCTGTTGAGGAATGTAGAACACCATCTGACCACAAAGAAACACCACTGCTCAAATCGCTGCCCGATCCGGTTGCTGTCCCATACCATAAAGGTTTTTGAGCGCATTCTTGACGATCTTATTCGCGACATCATTGGAGTCACCCTGAATCAAGCCGAGTTTACCAAGAACTGCGGAATTATTAATGCAATGCACGCTACGCGGGTGCTCGTGGAGAAACACCGTGGGTACCGTCGCCCCCTTTACATTATATTATTGTATCTATTGACTGACATCTGGTATGCTCTGCGGCAACACCTAGTACCAGAAGAACTCGTTCGCTGGGTTCAATTGCTTTCAGTTGTGTTAAATTCGAAGCGTGGCGGGTATTCGTATCTTTGCCGGTGTTCATCAAGAATCGCCCCCTCACCACTCCTCTTTGTTGATGTTATGGACACAACATACAACGTCTTGCGCTCTATACATTTATTATGCAGATTGTGTTTTCTTAGCATCTCATAGCAAAGCTGATCTCGAGTAATGCGTTGAAGAGTGAAATTATCCCCCTATGCAACCCTATGGTCACAACTTGATTCTTGGACTAGTGGCGTGACACGTTTTAATCACATTCGAAATGAGGATATCCGCGATCGTTAATGCTATCAGCCAATGGAGAACTGCGTTATGAAATTGCTTGATGCACTAACGCAACATGGCTGAAGTGGCGTTACATAACAGGCATTCTTTATGATGGACGATCCGCTATAGCCCTTTTATAGACTGTGCCAAAATAGAACCGAGTTGGGTTCAGTATTCTCCGAAACTCCTTGACCGTGATACAGACTGATTCTTTTGTCATCTTGGACGATATGATCCTAACTTCTAGCTATAATTAGCGGGAAATCGACAGAGCTATTGCAGGAGGAAGCAGAGCTATATGTAGAGTCAAAAAAAATAACTCAAAATTATTGGAAAGTCATTATTTGCCCAGGGTACAAAGAGTGCCTGCATCTCATTGTTGCATATGTATTACAAAATTTTCAAAAATTTTGAAATTGAACAACGATAGATTTAGTTTGTTTAAATGGTAAGGGGAGATATCAACGTAGCTCCCGTTTCGAAGGATGACCATATATCGTCGCTACAACTCTTCCCACACTTTTCCAAAAAGTCTGCTTTCTTTCTACTCTGTTCCATGCACGTAGTCCTTGGGCAACTCATTCGTCGGTCATGCTGGAATAATGGGTTCCATTTCATGGTATAGTCTTTCGTAAGGTGTAATCTATCCATTGCGGCTCCAGATGTCATCAGTGTAGTAGAGGTTAGGAAGGGTTGCATAGTCCCACGCAATGGTGGAATTCCTTTTATTACGGAGCACACCACGTTGCGGTTCTCCTACTTTTTCATATTAACGGTGCCTCAGCGCACCGCATTCATCTTCATTCGCAGCCAAAAACAGCAGCTCCGTACGTTCATTGCCTCGTCTTCAAGTTTTCACAGTCAACCAAGTCTGGTAACATCTTTTTGGGACATACCCGCCAACTTCATCTGCGCGAGAACTGAAAGCTCCTTCCAGGGCTCAGTGCTCATCAATATTATTTGGCGAATTGTCTGAAGGACGACCGACAACTGATCAATTGTTCCCCCCGAAACTAGTCGGGTTGGTTAAAGCGAAATACAAAATAATATCAAGCAACTCCGCAATGCTATTAATATAGTATGCTGGTCCCAAGCCCAGGTAAAGGAGGAGGGTTTGAGGCAACGTACTCTGTACTATCCTCAGTAAAACAAAAATAAAATGCTGAGATCAGGGAAACAGATAAATAGAGTATAGTTGTAGTTATTCTACTATGCTAAATTCTACCTGATCTCTCTTGGTGACACCCCCCGCGACAGGTCGACCAAGAAAATGCATGCAATGTCCTTACAAACATAATGATCGGATTGAGTCACAAGCCTCGGAGAAATGCTAGGGCGTCCACCTCAGTAGAGGCGGCAGGACGAGCCCCGGTCCTGTGGAGAAGTGGGCAAGGGTTTTGTTGACGCATGGACGGCGTGCAGTTGATAGAGCCAAATGGCGAAGCCGATCACGACGAGCCGACCCCGCTTGTAAACGGGACAAAGGCTGAAGAAAAAGAAGAAGACAAAATAATATCAAGCGAGAGTAAAAAACACACTGACAAAGGGCTTCCAATGAATTCAGAATTCAAACATACCTAGTTAGTTTAGGTCACATATACAATCTGTTTGAATATTAAACATTTTGAAATAATGCGACTGTTCCGCATTAGAGATGGGTTGGGGTACCACATTAAAGTGTAATATCACATTACCATCAGCAAGTGCGCTCTGAATATTACCGATCATAACAACATCACCAAACATAATCACATTGCCTAACATCACGGCCTTATCAAATTATCTAATATCCTTACATGAGAAAAGTGATTATGATATTACTTCTGAATTAAGCAAAGTTTTTTTAATGTGATATTACATTACCAAATATCACTTAACACCACCGCTCACCCCTCTTTACAGTACAGTGGCAGTTGTCGAGTTCGGAACCGATGCCAACATCGGTTTTCGCTTGTGAATCTATTTTGGTTATAAGTGCTTTGGGCTGGCTTCGGGCAGGTTTCGAGCAGGCTTTGAGCTAGAAAATGATCTCGAATGCATATGAACATGGATTCTTGGCTTTAAGTAATTATTATGGCTCGGTAATTAGTTTCGACTCCTTTGATGGGTGTATGACGTTGGTTTACGTAATATTTTCTAGTAAAAGTAGCCCAGGCGAAGCCGATTATTGGTTGGGTATTAGCTCTCTCCCCTGGTTGGCCTTGGTGTGAAAAGAAGATTTTGATTTTGTGCATGACAAACTTTTGATAATAGCAAACAAAGATGACTTCAAGTTAAGCAATCCTCGTTTGGAAAAATTATGCTTCCGTGCGAACGGTGTGAATGCGATAGATGCAGGGCAACTCATTCTAATGGTAACTAATATTTGGGCACTATCGTGAGATGAGTATTAACATTTGTTTTGATAATATAACATCATATTTACGGTTAGGGTAATGAAAAGTGTTGTTTGTTATATTACTTCGCATTATCACTTCTTTCAAAAAGTGTTATGATATCATATTACCTTCTGTGGTGATGTTTCGCGCACCTCTACTCGGCATTGACTTTTTTCACAAATGTCCTCTATCAGTTGCACGGGAGTATGGTGTAGATATGATTTATAAAGTTAGAAGCGAAAATAAGAATCGGATGTAATTTCAGTATATTTGACAGTATCTCCGAACTTTAGTGATTCTATTAGCACAATCCAAATGGCGAATTCGACGATTATATTTAATGTTTCGGTTAAATCAAATTTCTTTATTCCATAACGTCACATATACGCCAAATATACATAATTTATCCTGCAAACATTATATGAATATCGCAAATAATAACCCAGCCTTAAGTTGCATACAAATTAATTCATGCCATTTCCCGAAACTTTCCACACTTCCTTGAAGTTTGCGATAAAATTATTATCCCTGTGGGGAAACCATCATATAACAACGTTGTCTTCTTTTATACACTTAAAGGTAGCTAAGGTTTATTGGCCAATCTCCATAAAATGTTATTTTGTTATAAATTGTATGTAGTTCCACATGCTCGTACGGGATTATTTCATCCTGAAATTTCATTTTGGAAACGTCTCAAACAATACATTGTTGAAGGTTTAGTGTTGCGGAACAAGAATAATAATGGTGGGTGGGCAGAGCGTATGTTTTTTGTACAGCCCATGTGTTTGGAATATCGATTAGGATCCGAAGTAATGGGCCTATCCTTTTTTTGTTTGAAGGCGGTCAGCCATCAGTGAACAGACATCTGTGTGCCCATGTGGAAAATAGTGGAAAATCAAATGGTTGCTAATGGGCTAGATACAAAAGATTCTGTGTGGTCGATTGAATCACAAGGTGGCGGAAGGATATGCTTAAGAAGTTTCGGAGCTTTGCTTTTAGTGCTTCATATGCCTTCAATTTTCGTGTGTATTTGAGATCAAAGGAAGCAAGGATCGGAGAGTGAATTGGAACATCTTTAGAGGTTTGCATGGGAGTGGCTCATATACATTAGTTCAGAGATCCATAAATACAGCATGTGATGATGATGTTTCTTTCGCTTCGAAATTGAATTCCACTGTCTGGCTACAACACGGTTCGTTTGCTTACACGCTACGCTACGTTTCAAGATTATTTCAATTAAGTATGTACACACGCATATAAACGAATAAAGGAAGTGATTGTGTATTCATAATATTCCCAGCAACTCAAGCCATGTCGTTCCAGATCCTGATTAGTGGGACTCAAGTGCCGAAGAAGTTTTCATCAATCAGCCAACTCACTATTATGATATATAATTCACGGACTCTATCCAATGAAACAAACCTCAAATATACCTCAAGTTTAGTTTAATCATGTTAATGGTGAACCCCTGTTATATATCTATATCCATAAGGTGGCTTGGGTACACATGCACATCCATATCCAATCACATAAATTACAGCCGCTAACCTACTCATTGTGTGAGGTGTTATCGCTGTAATGGTTCCATGATTCCACACCCCTATCCCAACAGGATGTCATTCAACCCGAAAATTACTGGTGGAGAAAACCAAAGGAATCCCAGAGATAATCATTTTCTCAAGAAACCCTCAAGAAAATCTCGATTAGTGGCACGAGGATAAATATTTACCTTTCAGTCTGTGATACTCAGATTGGGAATGAATGTTCAACGTTAAGCGGTGGAACGTCTGAATGTTGATGTGGATTCATCAGAATTTGTTGTATCTTTCGTCATTTGAATCGCGAATCCAGATTTACTGAATTAATTTATGTGGCTCTATTTTCCGTCGGTATTGATGCAAATTAACTTTGTTTTGATGGAATTTTCTCTCGAAGTGGCATTCGCTCGATGCTAGTTCAAGTGGGAGAATTCTCACTTTGAGTGGATTTAATTACATCAATGGTGGGGCGCATTTCCGGGTAAAGCGAAGGTTGAAGTGTAGTTTGAGAAATTTAACAAAAGCGTTGTTTGAATCATTTTGCTTGTATGCAATTATGGTATATGTCGAGCTTTACGACTACACCAGGGAATGAGGGTGGCTACTAAGAATCCTCAGAGGATATCTTCTCCTGTAGATGTAAGTTGCATAAATGTGGCGGTTTTATAATAAAATTAAGTCATCTAACCCCTCCTCTCTTAGCTTACATGTTTGCAATTTGTTTATTTTTTTATTGATCGGACGAATTGAAACTGCGGTTCACAATAAAATTCCATATAAAAGGCTGGGAAGTGATGAAATAATGAGGAGTAAACATCGCTTTCAATAAATAATTCTAATATTCCATAGGTTTCCTTCATTTTGGGACGCGCTATTCAAATATTATATATCTTGGTCGACTTAACGTCCAAGCGTCCAACTGGAAGCGCGAATTTATCGATTTATATTTTGTTCTGCTAACCATCAACTATAGCGACTACACGGTGTAACCTTTTCCAACGTTAGCATCCAGTGGTTAATTGTGTTCATACTTATACTCATATCTATTATGGCAACTTCCTCGCTGATCTATGGCACACTCTATGCTGTTCATAGTAAACCAAAATCTATTCCCTCTAAATTTCTGGACTGGAATGGGTACTGTGGAATGACTTTCCACGCCAAATATCTAGGGATTCACTCAGCGTTCCTAGACATTCAAGCAAAAGTTTCTCCGAACGTTGCCTACCGTTGTAACGCTTGCAGGGGTACCACGCTAAATGATGCTATTCAACTGTTGAATCAATACCCGATTACCTTAGCGTCGATTCAACATGTCAAAGTCAACATATAATCTGCTTTCTCAAGCTTCTGTTTCATCAGGCCCAACTTAGCAAGGACTTCTGAGACGCCTCTGACTGCATATAACCTACTGGCGACATACTGACGCCATGCACTATTCTCATGCAACTATAAAAGATTACTCCAGCTTGACGATATTTCCAAGCCAAATTATCCCTAACAGTCGTCTTCCATCCGAGAGACACCTTCCCAACCCGGAATCGTCTGCACTCTGCAGTCCTACCGTAACCCCACTCCAGCGCATCAACCTGCCACTAATGAACCGCAAGCAACACTTGCCGTTATCCCGATCTCATGCCGCCGGGCCGCTGCTGAACGTTGCCTCACCACCACCGGGCTTACATTCGAAGCTTCGCAAATGTTATAGTTTTTCATTCTGACAAAGACGGTGGTGCAATGATAGCAGTTAGGTCCTCCCTCCGTTTCGAAACCATCTTTTTCTCCTTCTCCTCCACCAATGATTTGTCATCGGACGAGTCATTCCGCCAAACGTATGCCTCTTTATCGTATTCTGTGTACATTTTCCCATAGTCTCCCTTATCTGTACGAAGATTTCTTCGACAGATTATCTGAAGTCCTAACTCCTTTATTCCCTTCTCTTCCTATCATCATCTGTGGCACCTTTAATCTTCCTATGCACTCTCAATAACTGCACCTGCTCTTTCCTTCCTTTATCCACTTTCATGGGTAGCTGTGTCGCTCTCAAATTCACTTAAATCGCACTCTTGATCTTGTCTAACCCTCCCGTCAGTTGGCCTTTCTAGTCCCTTCATGCTGCATCTTGGGCTGCTCCTATTCTTCAAGTTCATGCTCAGATCATCCAACTACACTTCACCTGCCAAGTGTAATTTTCGTAAGGCAAACTTCGAATGTCTATCCTCCTCCTCCTCAACACCTTTTATACCATTTTACTAAATCCTCTTTTCTCTTACGTACCCTTCTCTCCAAAGTCCACTGTCGGATTCACCACCGAAATCTAAAATCTCGTCAAAAATTCACTTCTGGGAAGAAGTTCCTGTACTCCTGAACTAATGCTAACTTCATTTTTTTCAAAACTCTGCGTTGCTCCATCAAATCATTAATATTTGAGTCCAGAAAGTAATATCTGCCAAGTGTTAAAAACTGATTGGAGCGCGGAAACCGCAAACCATCCAATTTCCATATTCACAACTAGCCTCCCTATCTGCTCCCTCCATTAATCATTTCTGTCTTTTCTGCTTACTCCACCCAACAATCTTGTGATTTACTCTTTCGCTACTTTTTCTCATTCCATGTTCCCTTTCCTCTATCCTCTTTCCTCCGCTAGTGAATGCAGATTGTCGCCTCCATTCCCCTCCTTACCCCTCTCCTTGAAATATAGCAAGCTAGACCCCAATTTCGGCGCTGGTTAACACGGTCTTCTAAACCTGTTTTTGCCACCTTATCGTGGAAGAGCAACACGACTTTGTTAAGCGTAGGTCCACTGCCTTCAACCTGCTCATCTTCACAAACTGTGTGACCAAATGTCCTAATTCATGGCAAGAATTGTATACTATATACATTGACTTTGCTAGAGCCTTCGACACTGTAAATCACATGATCTTTTTTTCTGAACTCTCTTCCCTCAGCTCATATTACTTGTTTCATGGCTTGCCTCTCTTTTTTTCAACCGATCCTGCCGCATCTGTTTTGATGGCTGCACATCCTATTCCACCTCCCCTCTTCTTGCATCTCGCGTCAATTCTGGATCCTTTATTATTTTTATTCTTCATCAAACGATCTTCCCCCCTCCTTACTTGTCCCTGTTTGCACTATGCCGACCACCATAAGCTGTTTTCCGTTATATAGTCGCTTAGCAACTTCAATGAAAACTAAACATTCTGATTCGCTGGTGTTCTGCTGGTGGTTCTGCTAATGCGCTAAACGTCAGAAAGCGTCACTCTGTGTGCTACTCGCTCGAATCGCTACCCACTTCCTTTTTCTTCTCTCTTAACTACTTATTAGAACTACACTCAAGACCTCGGAGCCATCATCATCATCAACGACGCAACAACCAGTACCTGGTCTAGGCCTGCCTTAATAAGGAACTCCAGACATTCCTGATTTGCACCGAGATCCACCAATTCGATATCCCTAAAAGCTCTCTAGCGCCATCGCTCCATCTTATCCAGGGTCTGTCACCTCTTCTTTTTCTACCGCAGATTCTACAGCGGATGAAGTGGATTGAGGAAATGAAGCTTTTCATCATCCGCTCCTGCTACGAAATGGCGGCAGATGCAGAAACGATATTTTACCGCCTTTGTTGCACCAGAGATTCGTAGATCGCTTCCGCAATTCTCACACGTGACTCTGCAGCGAGTTGCAGACCTGTACCGCTTTATAAATCGCAGCGACACAATCGCGCATCAGGGAGCGTGTTCGACTTGAGGTTATGGCGGAAACTGGTGATCAAGAGTCAATGCGAGCAGATACGGTGGCTTAAACAACATCATGCCGCACTGCACAGTTTCAGTACTCGCCGAAGCAGCCTTTTTCATCGACAAGCCGAAATTAGGGGACGGGTGAGAATTAAAGTGCAGAGGGTTTACAAGAACTATGCCATCCTCGGTGAAACACCCGTAGTTGAAATTCTGGACACACTAAACCAGAAACTTTCTATGGCATGCAGTCCATTGCGACGGTATGTTGAAAGTTATTCGAGACATGTTAATATTGCTACGTATACGACCAACCAGCGAAGTTTTTCAGATCTCTCAACGAATCCCAACAGGGCGTCCAGACAGTACAGTTTCCGGTAACAGAAGCGAAGGAATATAGGGGTGGACTTTAGGGGTTACCCACCCAGTATACTGAGCATGCTGAGTGGATCACGGCCGGGGGCACCCGTCATGTCACTACGCTTGCCATGAATGTTACGGATGTCACCGAAGAGGAGGTTCGAGAACCTATAAACAGCTCGAAGAACTAGAGAGGCCCCGGTCTGGATCGGGTGCAGAATTTTTTATATAAACAAATTGCGATACACAGTTGGTTGGCGCATAGCATAACTCGGTCCGAGGAATTTCCACCCTTCCTCACTGCGGGAATTACCTACCTTATCCCTAAAAAGGACATGGACGAGGAGCAGAAAGGCTACTGAAGCAGTTCAAAAGGTTGCAAAGAGCAACTCATTATCGACTCGATAGTTCTAGGACAAGCAACTAGAGGCCAAAGAAACCTCTTTAGTCGCTATATCGACTATGGCAAGGCTTTCGGTAGCGTACCGCATAATTGGGTAATCAATATACTACTTCTGTATCGCACTGATTCTCAACTAATAAAGTTTTGGGTGAAAGTGATGGAAGGGTGGTATACGAGCTTATTAGTGCGTTCATCTGAGGATGCCAATACGTCATACATGCATACATACACATACAGAGAGGATGCCTCTCTGTATTCGTTGAGTCCCCTTTGGTTTTGCCTGGGAGTGAACCTCTTTCTTGGCTACTGAATGATGCTAGAGGGCATGGTTTTGCAATCAAATATGGCCTACGTGCAAAGTGCGAGCTGACAGACTTGATGTACTCATATGATATGGAACTATAAGCTGGTACTGTTGAAAATAGTAGACATGTTCATCCGTGATATTTAGATCAAATTTAGGTTAGACAAGTGTCGAATCCAAGCCATCCGTAAAGGTTACCACGAGCCGCATGCCGGACATAGTGTTGATGACCTCCACATCGAAGCTATGACGGAGACAGACAAGTATCGAGGAATTCTGCAAGAAACCCATACTCGAGTTGGTGATCTGAAAGATGCTCTGCTGTCCGATTTCCTGCGAAGTGTAAACCTGGTATTGAAATCGCATCACTCGCGGAAGAATAAAATAGGTGCCTTGAATGTATTCGCCATCCCTTCACTTGTTTATGCATTCGAAACATCGTCGTGGATGAAAACCGATTGGGAAAATTTGCAGTGCTGGATACGGACTACTATGCCCAAATTCCGAATGCACCGTCCAAACTCTGCAATGAAGCGGATAAACCTGCCTCGTGATATCGGAGGCAGGGGCGTGGTTGATGCGGCGGCCCAACATGATGGGCAAGTCGACTCACTGCGCGCTTATTTTACAGCAAAGAGCAGGCGAGTCCCTTGCATGCGGCTGTTTTTGAGGTAGACTCCACTTAAACTGAATGATCCATCTTTCAATCCTCTGAGTGGGGAAGTCAGCCCAAGAGTGAATCGATGAATGGAAGTCAAAGGCAACGCACCGTAAACACGTGAATTGACTTTGGCAGCCATTCGTCAATTTGCATTTGCCAAAGAGACGACCGAGTAGCTCATTGCTGAGACGGAGGGATTTATATGTGCCATTCAGGATGGCGTGATCGCCACCGGAGCTTATTAAAAACTAATAATAAAAGAGTGGGTGGAGAATGATCAGTGCAGAATGTGTGGTTCGGTGTTAGAGACGTTGGATCATCTCATTTCCGGCTACAGTGTAATAGCATCGGTGTAATATACGAACAGGCAAAATGATGTATGCAAGGTGATTCATCAAAGCGTTTTATACAAGCATGGGCTGACCACGGGAACATGTCCGGTTTACCGATATGAGCCGCGAGCGGTAGTTGATAGTTCTGCTTGCAGTATCTATTGAGACCGGCAAGTTCTAACTGATCACCACATTACACACAACAAGCATGCGGTCCTGTTAGTTTCCAAGACGGGTTGCTCCGCGTATATTATTGTTGTTGCTATCCCCCGTAATAGCAACAGTGAACGAACACTGGCTCGGGAAATTAAAGAAATTTGGCCTCTCGAGAAAGTGGTTGTAGTTGCCATAATATTGTCAGTTACGCGGGTCTCGGACTCACACACAATCTGGTTCAAACCATGCAGAAGCACACTATTCTGCATACGTTCTCGATGTTGCGTGGAGTTCTCAGCTGATTCTACCAATAACCTAAAATGGGTCGCCGCCACTAGCGCCTCTTTATCTTTTATGTAGGTAAGATCGATCCTAAATGCTTGTCACTTCGTGCTAGTATTAGGTAAAATCCGGCATCTGCCGATATTGTGATAACCCGGAAAGAAAATAAATAAATACTATCACATACTTGTTGGAGGCAAAACATGAACAAAGTCTACATCATGTTTTCAAAAAAATTATAATAATACAGAATTCTTAACTTTATTTCGAGAGAGATTGAATTTTTTATGATTTTTTTCCGAGAATGGTTCCTTGGTATCAATTACCACTTTGTAACTCCCTCGCTCTTATTTTGCAACTGATGTCGAAACAACTGATTCTGAAAATACCAAGGGAGACCTTTCATTTTAGTTTGTTGGAAAAGCGCATGTGGCAGACAGAGAGGCAAGACTGTGAGGGGTCGCCAGGACGCCCATCAGGCGCGACCCTGGGGAGTAGGGGCGTACCTACTGATGTCAAAATATTTGTTCATTTATTTTCTTTTGATACTGTGCATGGGCATGTGTTTGCTCATCCCTGGTGCGTGGACCAAAATGGCTTCAAAAACGATACCCGGAACGTACCACAATGGGCGGCGAGACACTTTTACGAGTGGTGGCATCTAATGCTACAAATCAATTAGATTTGAAGAAAGAAGTGTTTATACGTTATACCATTTTACCAAGAATGCCAATAACAAAACTGAAGGAACATGAGTTACAAGCGCATTGTTCGAAATTGTATGAAGGGAAATAGTCATTGCGCATGTCCGACCTTCTACGGTAAATGCAGGAGACAAATTCCGTCGTTTTTCTGATACAGTGCATTGGTGAGTGACCACGTGGTTGCGAGCAGAAGGCTGCTAGCACAGTCACTTATGTCTTATCACATGGGATGGGAAAATGCGTGCAAGAAAACCATCTAGGCGCCATTAACGCATTGACACACTAGTACAAGAACCAAGAGGGCCGCAACTGGTTAGCTATCTCGTCCCTACCGCACGAATACAGAATGATATTACATGTCCCCTAGACACTTGATTTGCTCCTCCCGTATTCAGGCTTTGTGGTACGGACCATTTTTTCTAATAGGAGTATTCTGATTACGTTTTAGAAAATAACATTTTTATTCATAAATAAGGGACATCACACTTTAAAACAAATTTAACCTAAGAAACCTTAGCTAACTAAATCTGAGATTATAACTGTAGAACTTAAACTAATAAAATTTCATTTTGTTACAAGCCATGACGAGCATCTGGAGGAAAGATTGCAAAAAACCTCCAATCGATGTAGCTGGTTAGAAAGGAGGGCTTGAAGGAAAGGGATGGAATAGGATTTGAGGATGGAGAGGGAAGTGGATTAGGAATGGCATCAGCGATTTCGCTTGGGCGGACGCTCATATTGCAAATGAGAGTGCCGACCAGTTTAGGGAAATACTCTACCTTCCCTGCCGAACAGACGGTTATCGCTGTTACAGGGAATGAAGATTCTCGGATTCGCAGATTTCAATGCTTAGATATTCGGCAACTAATGGGTTCGGATGTGACTGACATGTTTCTAGGAATATGACTGCATATTTGGTCATGGGCATCGATACACGACGTTCGGTAGGTGTCGTAGAGGATCTGATTGGACATGTACTTCGAACCATCGTCGTTTTTGAATATGGCGACTAGGTGAGGTATCCATGTAGAAGATGAATCTGAAAGTGATCAAAGATCTAATAAACTGGTTGTAGCAGAAAATGTTGCCCCTTGCTCGAGTAGGTTTATTAAACCGAAGGATAGGATATAGGGATTTAAAGGCACAGCTTATACGGTTTAGTACCTTGCTAAAATGAGGGATGTTGGATAAGTTGGAGGTGATGGTGATTTACTTTCATAATATCTCAAAATAGTGATGGTAATTCGGATCCTTCTGTTTTGAGCTTCACGGTCAACATCAGAATTATACTTAAAATTCTAGCAAATGCCTTCCACTTAAAGTTGAAGGGATCTTTAACTAATAGTGTAAAGTAATCTCGGGAAATCGCAGCATACATAGTGAGCGATTAAGGTTACAATCTTTTCACCCTGAGCTGGTGTAGATGATTAGTCACACTTTCGTTGTTGCTGCAAATGGAAAAGGCTTCACCAAACGTTTACACTGTGTATGATATTCGAATTTCTGGTAAATTATCCTGAGGACAGGATATTGTTTTTATGCTTCATATACATCCATATACATCCACCAATCAATATATGCTTCCAAATGATGTAGCAGAATTTACCTTCTGAAATGTGCAAAACATCAAATTGTGCACATAAGCATGCCATGTTGCTATGCTGACGGTATTTTTCAATGGATTGTTCCTTCTCATGGTTTCAAGAAAATTCCCAATTATTATCGCTTCACGTATTTATGATGATTTTTCATTTTTTCACTTTCACATATACACGCTCACATTTCCGATGATGTGCTGTCGTAAAGAATTTTCCAAGCCATCAGCGAGAGTGGGATTTAGGGCGGAAAACACGAAAATAACATTTTAACAAGCAAGATTACCGTTTGACTTTGTATCCTTTCTGTTTTATGTAATATTTTGCGTAGAAAACTACATTTCATTGAAAGAACGACGACGTTCATTTGGAGTCGTTTTAGGCGACTTTATAGTCTGCGTTGTGGAAATGAATTATTATACCATGCAATCCTTCGAGAAAACCTGTAATATAAAAGAATGAATCATCAGGCTTGGTTAATGCAGTAAGAACATTGTCTGATTGAATAGTCATCATGATACTTACCGAAATTATATTTGAATTTGTATGAAGAAATGATTCTATACTTTTACAAATGGTTGGGACTATTAGATTTATTGTATAAATCAAAAGAGATTAGAGCGCAGTCATCCGCGTGGAGCGACGTCGGGTGAACCAGCCTCATAAGGGAAAATGTGGCGGTAAGCAAACATGTGGTAAGTCATTGAGTCCCTCAAGTTGAACGAGAAGAGAACAACAGATTCGTCACACAACTGAACGCCAACGATATTTTGGGTGGGCTACAAACTCAGCATATTAATTTAAGAGGAACATGGTAAATCGTAGAATAGGAGCCGAACATAACCAGATTTGTAAGTCAAAAGTTACTTTTTAAAAGTTACTTGAGCGACAACACAATGAACTTGAGTGTTAGTTCGAAGTACTCCCTGGACGATTACCTACCTCGCATTGGGAACCAGAGGTGATATCTCAAGCCAAGCTGCGATTGTTGTAAGGTGTCGCCCTGAAAGGTGGACTCTGGTTCAACTAGTCCTCGGCAAAAAGGGCTCTGCTAAGATATATTTCGCCGGTAATACTAAGGCCATTGCAACAAATCATGAAAAATCACAAAACGAAAGTCTTCACAGAAACCAGAACTAAATTTCGATCGTAACGTTCGAACCCTGTGTGAAGGGACAACTCTGAGTTCATCGATGGAGAACCTGAGTCCAGGCTCAGATTCTCTCCTTATTCAAGTGCGGATTAATCTAGTTGGAACCCAGGCATTAGCCGACGAGCTGAAGTAGCACACACTTCTCACCCTGGTCTCCAGTCGGGGCTACCAGCGGAGGGCAAATTCTTTCCCAAGTAAAGCTTTCTGGCTAAACAATGCCTCCGGGTAAACGGCAAACCGTGTGTGCCCTGTGTGTGCTGAGGGGAAAAGGCATCCGGCGAACCTGCGGCTAAGGACAAACTGAAGCGGCAGCCGCCCTTCGACAATTCACTTTTTCAAGGCAGCAAAGAGTGTTCGTCAAGTAAAGGCTGTCTTCATTTGGGTTTTGTATGATGACACAAACCACGTGATTACAATACCAAGCTGTGCGAACAACTGAGAAGAAAACTCCTCCTAGCTATAAGGATTGCATCCTCGCAAGTCATTAACCTTCGCTTTGAGTTGGGAGGTGTACACCATAAAATGCTGCGGCTAAACTTTGCCAATAAAACATGAACGAGTGGCTCCAGCAGAACTACTCTTCTCTGAACCGTGTGCGGAAGGGTGCCCGACTAACGCTGTAAAGGGTCTCTGAGCTGCCATCGTTCAAAATTCTCTCTAGCTTCTCGAAAAGGAGCGTAATGGTGCTGTAATTTTGGGAAAACTTGATGTCCACAATAACTTCAACACTTCCACCTGGATGCTACTCAGTAGCAAAGTAGGAGAGGTAGCCGAAAATAGCCCGAGAGATTTCCTTACTCTCAGTGTTCTTGAAAAAATAAGAAATTTGGGGAGCAAACGAGCTGTCGGCTTTACTATGGACTTGGGACCGTCATAATACAAGTGTCAGCCCCTAAAGCAATTGAAGGGGATGTATATCCCCCAGCATCTTCATCTAAAGCGTAGATGAGGCTAACATGGAAATGATGGATTGCTGCTGTGGAAATCAGGCGCTTAAACTTCCGATAAACTGCCCTGTTGAATGCTAAAGGAAGTGATAAATCCCGCTTCTGCATCTTGGTTTCGAAAAAAACTCTTCGCTAACTTAGTTAACGACTTATGTGATGGCGATGCCATTACGGCCAAGCTAATCGTAAGAAGTCAACAGAGAGTTAAACAGATCCTGAGGTGCTCTGCTTATTTCCCCTATTACGTAGACGAAGTTCCCAGTGGAACATCAGAGCTGGCCAATATGCCAAAAGTACAGTGATGGGGGTAATAGCAGGATGTGATGTCAACGTCCACCATGTATGCTGGGAAGGATCGAAAATAAATTCAACGTAGAATTGAGTACCATCGGGGAACTTTCGAGTTTTCTTGAGAGAGAGATCATGTAAACCCTTTGAAGAATTAAGTGAACGAAGCAAAAGAAGGAAAACGAAAGTAGTTCACGCTATCCTACGTATGTGGTTTAATCATTTCTTCAGAAAAGTGAAAAAAGAAATCCTTCACAGATTTGAAATAATTAGATGGTTTTTGTTTTTTTGCTAGTATCATTTATTTTATTCGCATATATCGATATTTCGGGAACCACTTGTTCCCTTCATCTGTGCTACACGTCTGCATTTTATTAAAAATTGGTCCACTATTTTAAATCAGGGGCAGGGGGGTCCCCTTTATGGTAGAATTATGTTATTTACTGCATGCATGGGCGTTCACATCTGCAGCCTTCCCGCGAAATTTCAGGCCAATAGGTGTAGCCGTTTTTGAGAAAGATGCATGTGGCCGACGCAGGGACAGGTCAAGCCACATAAATACAATCAAAGAGGTGTAGTGTTCGCGGCTTTGCGACATATGCAACATTTCATTTACCTCGTCTAGGGACAATCTGATGAGAGAATGCATTTAGTACTATGCAACATTTCTTCATTTTATCACGTTTTAGCACCCCACCCAATTTACTCCATTAAACTTACGAATTCCCATCCCGATATTCAATTTTATCGAAAATTCAAAAATAATTTAAATCTAAATTCCACATTTATCTTATTTCCGTCCACAAACACACGTGGGCCTCTCCAGACGGGACTACTTTCAACCAAATTGACCACGTGTTGATCGAACGCCGCCACCTCTCAGCCTTGATGAATGTCAGAACATATAAGAGGGTCAATATAGACTCGGATCACTATCTCGTTGGCATGGTGCTCCGAGCTCGAATAACAACACCACCCGGAATCCCCTCTGACAATCAGGTGAGAGTAAACACTGAAGCCATCCATAACACAGTCGTCCGCGACACCTATAAGAGGGAAATGGATGCCGCAATAACCGCAGCCAAAAGAGGACCTGGAGATGAAGCATCAACAAATTATCTTCACAACCACCTGAAGAACGTTATCATGGATACGGCCACAAACATACTTGGCCCCAGCCGCAAAAGGAGTCGGAACGGCTGGTTCGACGATGAATGTAAGCTAGCAACGGAACGGAAGAATGCCGCATACCGAGTAATGTTGCATTCTCAAAGAACCCGGGCACGCGCAGAGACTTTCCACGAGCTCCGTCGAGCGGAGAAGCGATTTCACAGACGGAAAAAGCAAGCCTGGGAGAACCAACATGTCTGTGAACTAGAAAAGTACGGGAAGCAACCGCACCAGGCGCGGAAATTTTACCAACAAGTCAGCAGGATGAAGCCTTATACACCTCGATGCTCATCCTGCCGAGACAAAGAGGAAAATCTGATTTCCGACAGAATGGGCATATTAGAGCAATGGGTTGAGTACTTTGATGAGCTACTTAACAACCAGAACATCGGCGAGTTGGTGGTCCCGCCAACTGAAGACGACGGACAAATACTGCCATCACCAAGTTTAGGAGAAACAGTCAGTGCAATTCATCGGCTAAAAAATAATAAGCCGCCAGGAGCCGATGGAGTTACAACCGAATTGGTTAAATATTGAGGCGACCAGTTCCACTAAGTGGTTCATCAACTTGTGCTCAAGGTATGGGACAGTGAATCAATGCCTGACGGCAGGCAACCAGGCATTATCTGTCTCATACATAAAAAGGGAGATATCACACAGTGCAGCAATTATAGAAGTATCACGTTGCTGAGTCCCATCTATAAGATATTCTCCGCTATTTTGCTAGGCCGGATAGCCTTATACGCCCAGAACATCATTGGCCTATACCAAAGAGGCTTCACTCCAGGCAAATCAGCAACAGATCAGATTTTCTTTCTGCAGCAAGCGATGGTAAAATTGTTGGAATATGGACAACAGTT
Source organism: Hermetia illucens (assembly GCF_905115235.1). NCBI lineage: Eukaryota > Metazoa > Arthropoda > Insecta > Diptera > Stratiomyidae > Hermetia > Hermetia illucens. The sequence continues at coordinate 127,640,249 of NC_051850.1, read as the reverse complement.
GCACCATCTGTTCATCGACTTTAAAGCCGCCTATGATAGCATAGCCAGGGTAAAACTGTACACGGTCATGAGAGAATTCGGTATCCCGACGAAATTAATAAGACTGACTAGGCTGACCCTTACCAATGTGCGAGGCGACATGAAAGCAGCAGGATCACTCACAAGACCGTTCGACATCAACAACGGTCTACGACAAGGGGATGCCTATCATACGTCCTCTTTAACCTGGCCCTCAAGAAAGTGATCCGTGATGCTGAGGTAAATGCAAGAGGTACGATAGTCTTCAAGTCCACCTAACTACTGGCCTATGCTGACGATATCAACATCATGGGAAGAACCACCCGAGACGTACAAACTGCCTTCATGCAGATCGAGCAGGCGGCACTCGGCGCGAGATCTTGGGCTGCACATCAATGAAGGCAAGACAAAATATATGGTGGTAACGTCAGCACCGAAGAAGAATCAACCAACAACATCAAACCGCACTGGTCAAACAGGAAGAATAAGGATAGTAGAATACAACTTTGGGACCATTGACAATTTCTCCTATCTAAGGTCGAAAATCACAACCGATAACAACTACGATGATGAAATCCGGGCACGGTTGTCGTCAGCCAACAGAGCCTATTTGAGCTTACAAAAACTGTTCCGCTCGAAACGTCTCACCATAGAGTCAAAGCTCTTACTGTACAAGACTATGATCTTGCCAGTCGTCATGTATTCCTCGGAAATGTTGGGCTCTTAGCAAGAAAAATTGCGAACCCTTGGCTGCGTTCGAGAGAAGAATCCTCCGAAGAATTTGTGGCCGCCTACATGAGGATGGACGATTCGGTAGCCTACATAACGACGAAATCTATGTGCGATATCATGACCGCCCGGTTGTGGATAAAATCGGGCTCAATAGGTTACGGTGGGCGGCTCACTTAATCCGTATGGATGAGGATGATCCCACCCGGAAAGTCTATAAGGGCAATATCTATGGTAGATAAAGAAGACGAGGCAGACTCTGCCTGAGATGGAGCGATGTCGTAGGTCAGGACGCCAGACACCTTTTAGGGATATCGAATTGGTGGACCTCGGCGCAAAAGCGGGATGTCTGGAGTTGCTTATTAAGGCAGGCCTAGACCGGATACCGGTTGTTGCGCCGTTGATGATGATGATGATGATTTATCTTATTTATTTAAAACAAAAATGGTAATTAGTACCTTTCCCTAATACCCATTAACATTTGAAAAAAAAATCAAGTTTCCATCTGAACGTGATCGGACGGGAACGAATGTAAATGTATTTGGCAATGAAAAAAAATTTACAGAAGTTTTGCTTTTGCTGCCACTGACCTAGAATTTGAAGTTCATGATCTGAACATGATCAAGGCGAAAGCAAGAATTAGCGGAATCCGGACGGGATGATGAGATTGGGCGTTGATTACCTAGAATGGGCAAAGGAAGCTGTTCTTCTTCGTCGGTGAGAAGATCTGTACACAAAAGGTGTTGCTTCAAGGTAACTGGAGAAGTTGAAGTGAAGATGTGGACAGAAAAGAAGTTGATTCGAACTAGTTGGAAGAGTCGGCGTGAAGATCTGGATCTGGAAATGGACTGAATTTGGCAAGTGGTGTGCCAAAAGTGTGGTATCGGGTGATGATGAAAAAAAATGAGAAATGGCATATCAGTGACAACTTCCGCCTATTTTGTGTTAGATTTGATTTAGAAATTCATTTGTACAGTGTTCCAATCTTGGTTGGCAAACCTCTGAAGTTATCTATTCGTGTTCAGTAAGGTTTGCCATTTGATCAGGAATGAGTTGACGTTGTTTCAACGTTTAGAAATACCAAAAATTGAGAAGTCGGTGAAACGGATTCGTACGTTCATAAGAAAATCACCGTTACAAATGAGGCACATTTCTAGCCATTTTTTTTTTTTTAAACAACGAAGACTGTACGGTTAACGACCGAAAGTATCACTGTAAAGAAAGCCACAGCGATCATTTGAGTGACATATTATTTAAAACATAAATGACATAAAATATACTCCCAAATGAAGCCAATAAGATCAATTTTGATAATATTTTATGCATTTTATTATAATTTCAAATTCTGTCGTATTGAGAAACCCCATTTACCTAAAAAGCTTTTCATATTCCTAAACCATTATATAATGTTCATATATTATATTTTCTCCTTTTTCTTTAGCCTTTGTTCCGTTTAGGAGCGGGGTCGTCTGTCAAAGGCCTGATATGGATGCAGTCGCGAGGCTTTCAAATCACCATCCAGCATATCAAGCCAACGCCACTTCAGCCGGTCTTTAGGTATTCCCCCATCGACTTCTATGGTCAAACCAATCATCGCAAGTGAATTCTTGTTAGCGCAAATTACGTAGTCATACTATCGAAGACATTCCTCTCGCAATTTCTCGATGATTGCTACAACCCTTAATCGATTACGAAAATCCTTATTTGGGACAGTTAAGTCCTTGAGGGTTTAACGTTAGCACCTGTCTAGACGACTTGATCCCACGGTCTTCTTAAGACACGGATTGATTTTGTGACAACAATCAGAGCCCCGCTGAGACAAGCAACAACGGTACCAGTCTATACCAAGTGCATGGCTTAGCGCACACACTGGTGGATGCAAGACCTACCTAAATCTCTACCAAACTAAGGAGTACGGCACCGCAACACCCCGCCGAGGCCCGAAGGTCTCTTCTCGCTTGAGCATCACCACAACCCCCATGAAACTCCTACTAGGGGGCCAACCGCAAACAACCGAGCTGTACTCATATACAACGGGGGTTTCCCCAAGTATGAGAGTCCAGGGACTATCCCGGTTCTTATGGTACCAGTATACCCCTGGTAAGGTTTCGTGACCAAATTGCCACTTCAGATGAGTTCCCGTGGTTTTGGTTTGGCCGACAGGGTTGCCGCCCCGTTTTCCTCACCGCCACCTCTGACCGTATTTGGGACATGATCGTGGCATGTTACGTCAGTTGTCCATCGCAACATCTTCATCTCCATTACCGCGAGACACCGTTCATTGTCTTTTATAGTCGGCCAACATTATGGAAGGCATTGAGACGTTCATTGATACGTTGACCACAAAGAACGTCACTTGCAGAATCCCACTTCATTCGGGCTGCACGAATGCTTGAAACAATTTTATAACGCAGTTTACCATTAGCTGTTAGCATTGATCCGAGATATTTGAATCGCTCAGCTCTGAGCGACAACAGAGAATAGTATACTAGGTTTGCTCCAAAATTCACGATTTCTCAGGTCTGAATGGGCTGGAGTGTCATCGCGATGGTAAACCTATGGCTGCTCCAAAATATCTATGGCTTTTTTGCGATGGATGATGCCTCCGAGATGTTTTAAAACTACAAGGTAGAAAGTATGGTTCAGTGGTAACCGACATGCACATGACATCGAACTTACAGTGTATTGTTAGGTTTTCAGAAAATTTCAGCCACCCAATTATCGGATGGAGACTAATAACCGATGCACATCCTGGATCCAAATATTCCATTTTTCCCATTTTGCTTTTATATTGCAAAACAAACTCACTTACTACGACTACGCTTCAATATGAGGCAGGGTCTGTCATGTTTTCTATTCCAACCATAGCTATTGCCCATATTGGGATCTTCATCTATATGGATTATACAACCCACCTATGGCAGCCTATTTAGCCGGATTGCAAGCAAGTGGTCACGATGTCGTTCATAGATTTAATCGTTATGCAGTTACGTAAGCATCCCTCATCCTGTAGGAGCCTAAGACTTGTCCCGAGTATTGTTTTCTTGAGCGCGTTTGTGATTGTGATTGTTTCTTGCTTACAATGCAAGACCCTGAGGAATACGGGTCGATCGGCCAGATTGTTGTTTTCTATGGTATGAGTTTAACTTTCGGTCAGATATTTCACTCGAAATAGTTCTTGCAAGCTGAAACAGGATTTCTTTGTTGCCGGGAATCGCGCGTGGACTGCTTCATTATAGTTCTTATCGGTTATGATTAACCTTTAATACAACAAATTTTACGCACTTTCAAAGTTTCAAAGTTCGCTTCTCTCCAGTGTTTCCAATGGTTTGATCTGAATAAAAGCAAATCTTATGTACATATATCTCTTGCAGAACGTTCAATTGTATCGATATCCTCAACATCGAATAGAGTTTCTGGTCAATCAGCGTCACAAACCACCTTTTTTAGGACCAGGTAAAATGGATACTTGACAAAGTATATTAGTAGTGGTGGTGGTGATGGCAAGCTTCAAGGTTTTGTGTAAACACAAAACCTTATTAAAATCGGTTTACTATCTGTCTGCCTGTCTGTCCGTCACACGCATTTTTCTCGGAGACGATTATAGCGATTCGCACCATACTGTGAACGCTCACGCATGTAGTGAGTTACACCCTTTTAATTTAAAGGGGGGGGGGGCTTTCCATACATGCAAAAGGGGGGTGTACATTTTTTTCCATCAAATATAGTTATCAAATTAAAGGTCTCGGTTAGTGCTTTTCGAAGCCGGTCTTAGTTTTGACATTTGTTAGAAAGGTGGGTAGTGCGGGGGGTTGAAAGTGATCATTTCTTTAACAAACCAATTTTCAACCGAAAAATCTGAAAAAAATCAGAAGGGTGCCATTATATGGTGCCTAGGCTCCGAAATACCCTCCATACCGATAGCTGTTCAAATCAAGTAATAATAGTCCACTACTATAATTTTTAGTAATTGATAGGAAAAAACACCTTAAGTTCACCCTAGAATCATGCAGCAATGTAGGCTCTAGCATAGAGCATGATTCTGCCATTTTTGGAAATCACACTATTAGTAACAAAGTTATACTAGGTCAAAGCTATCGCTTCTCTGCAAATTCAAGACTATGAATGTCAATATCACTTGAAAGTGGATATTTTCACATAATATATGCATATATTACGTGCTACACACTATTGGGACAAATGCACACTCAAATCTCTTTATAAAAGAAATACACAAAACCTTTCATGCCTGAAGCGTCTAGCTTCCGGTTTCCCGACTTGTTTTCTTTTGGGCATCTTTAAAGTCGATAAAAAAATGGTGCAACTGATGACAATTTGCCTCGAGTTCCGGAGCACGATCATCACTGAGTGGATGGTTAAGCTTCTTCCGTATGGGCTTCGTAATTCACGATATATTGGGCTAGCTGGCATAGAAGCACAATGGAGAATATCTTATTATACCGTTATAATTGCTTCTCTGGGTGATATGACCTTTGTTATTTATGTATCCTTGGCAAACATCGCAAGATGATTCAGAGTCCGAAAAATTGACTAAGTTGGGTGTCGTTGATCGCCTCCTTATTTAAAAAGTTCGACTGTAATCCTACCGGCTCTTGATGACATATGGTTTTCAAGCCGATGAATTATACGAACCGTTTCTCCTACGTTTGGTGGCGTATTTCCTCGAAATACTCAATCGATTCTCTAATACAGTTATTCCCTCTATGGCTTGATAAGGTGAGGACAGAGGTACATATATGTATATAGTTTAACAACTTGTTTGTAGAACATTCGTCCTTGGTGCAGTTTCTCCCTGAACTGCTTCAATTTCTTCAGTTTCCACAGATTCCTACAGTCTCTAATTTTATGGCATGTAGTTTTTACATTTAAAATCGGCAGTCTTATAGAAACTCCCACCCTAAAGAGATTTTGGATTTAGATCCATTTTCCCGTTTTCTGGGGTAGGAGCTTGCTTCTATCCTCCGCCTTCAGATTTTCGTTAAGAAAGTATTTCCAGTGATGACCAGGTGAAGTAGAAGTGGTTCTATGGTTTCGTGAGAAATTTGTCCATTTTGGCGTCTCCTAGATTTTATTATTCATTCCGGTTATCAATCCGCTCTTTCGCGTGAGACCTATACTGGCCTACTGACCTATACGTTGTACTTCTGGATAGGAGTAAAATTAATTATTTTACGTTCAGCACCCTTTCAAACCCATATGAGGGCAATTTAATAAGGTTCCTTCGAGAGTGTCTCTAACTGAATCGCCGTCCTTGAGAATAAGACTATCCAACTAATGACAAGGCTGTGTCATAATTGAGTTGAAGGAGTTGTAGAATTTCATCTCAGCAAATATTCGTTGGGACGACAATTCTAATAAATTTGAATGGGCATTTTTTTTACTTAACTAAATCAAGAATGATTCTAACATCTTCCCTATCTATGAGCAATATCCTATTTAACGTTGATCAGTTTCCCGGAAACAAACATGAACTTCATTAAATTTGGTAATAATGGCACAACAAGGAAGTAGAATAAATTGTAATCAGCTTTACTCTAAAGCAAAAAATGTTTGATTAAACTTGCTCTTTGTGCCTGGCGTTGAAAATGACCAGTTCCAACGGTCCCTTGGGCCGTATTTCAATATGATAACCCATGAATTATTCATAATTAATAACACAAACACCATAATATCAATTTATATGCTTACAATTATTCATCTGGCGAATAATTTTAACGGATATAATTTATTCATGTTGGAATAGTAAATATTTTTCCGGATGTTAATTTTAATCATCCTTATTTCATATGCTGTGGAACGACTTTTGTACCTACATATCTGGAGTAATTAATTTTATCTCCTTACCGAATCTCCTTCGTGGATACAGATACATAGAAAGTGTTCAGATTTTTAAGCGTTAATTAATGGAGGAATTCTATAGTTTGAGGCAGTTTTCAAGATTCTGGGGAAAATAAATCCTTATGAAACCCGTTTTATTATCTGTATGTCTATATATGCTCTTTAGATACATTGGTTGATGCGAACTTTAGCAGAAAGTTACTTACATATACAATGAATGATAAAATTCCTCTTTAAATCAGCACGTTTCTGTGTGAGAAATCAAATGGAAGATCTTACCATTTATTTCTTGGCCCAACCACATCAATGCGTCATCGTCCACGGTTACCCAAAATGAGCTGCAACTCCTCAGAGGATTTCGCAAGATGCCTGCACTCCTGCTATACTGTTCTGCGCCAAGGAGCGGCCACTTTGGGAGAGTGAAGTCTACTGCCTGATGTGGCCAACAATATAATTGTCGTCCCTTCTTAATATGTGACCTACCCACTGTCACATCTGTGTCCCGTTCACATGTCGTACGGGTGCCAGGCCTGTACGCCACCCAAATTTTTTGTTTGAATAGTATCAGGCCAGGGTACTCCGATGGGACGACGCAGACAAGTGTTAACGAAGACTTGGAGCCTTCAAGTAACAATGGGGGTCATTTTCCATGTGCTACTCCTAAATAGCAATACAAAGAGAACACTAATACCGATCAATCTCAATTTGATTTTAGTGTTGAGATAATGCATTTCCAGATTTTAGACAAGGTAACGAATGCAGGATTAATGTCTTCGATGCCCTACTCAGCAATGCATATAGGGAGAGTGCGATGACCCGTCGGACTGAGAACTTTGATTTTGTTCGTGTTTATCTTCAGTCCAACTCTACATGCCTTTCTTTCCAGATCAAGAGTTATTTGGCTAAGGTCCATGACCTGGTGAAAGAGCAAACATATTTAGGTTAGAGTTAGAAATGTGAGCCCATCCCTCACACGTCCCTAAAATGTACGCTTCTTCCCAATTCTTCAAAGAATTATGGCGATATTTTCCGGTAATAGACGCGTATCTGGTGTTGCACTATTATTACCAGTTGTTGCAAGGTGCGCTCTCGTGACCTGGGCCAACGCAATCGTTAGCGTTGGAAGAATTGATAAAGGGCGTTAACGGTAGGCTGCTTATTCACTATAATAAGCTGCCTTTCAGTCTGGCTTTTTATTTGTTGAGGCGGTGCAAATCTTCAACAGACACTGGCCTGGATACGCCAGTGTGTGGGATTTTTACCCACTAAAACCACCCCCGACCTCCCCCCCCCCCTATTCCCTGGAACTACCTTTAAGTATTACACCACGGGGCTAAGTTAGTTTACTTTAACTGAGTCTCCTTCCGAGAACAGAACAGACCCTTAGGGAGGTTCTTCTGTAAACTGCTCTTAGATTATGTGCGTGACATAAAATATACAGTGCTGATCCAGAAACTGGGACTGCATACAGCAAGATGGAACTTACCATCCTGGCTACGGCCATATTGGCAGCGGAGGTCTTTTTGCAAATATGCTTCACCTGCTGCTTAAAACTGAGCTTTGCGCAATGTCACCAGCATAACCCACCACCTTGTCCTCCTACGGAACTGGAAAGTTACGTACACCGTTGTACATGATGTTCTACAATAGTGGGTCCGTTCTCTGTGCGATACCCGCGGAACATCAGTGTCATACCAAAGCATCTATTCTCGTAAGTATCTGTCCATAATGGCAATGAAATAGGTGAGAACACCAGTCGTCGTCAGGGACTGCTGTATACCGCTCTAATTGGCCGACTTGAATGCATTTTTCATGTCCAGGATTACTATCATGCAATATCTGCTGGTACTATGCTTTCTTTGAATTGCATCTTCCGTCAAACCAGTAACAAATTTAATGGTATCAACGGTTGTTCTGACTTTACAGAACCCATACACTCGATCTGAATGGCCTCCTTGGCTCTCTACGACTGGGAGGAACTAATTAAAGATTACCCGCTACAACATTTTTCGCATATTGTCTAGAAGATCAATCAGGAAAATAGTGCGCCCGGAGGTTTGTCAGCCCTAGGTAACAGCATCAACTTCTGCTGTTTCCATTCTGCAGGGAATATTTCCTCGAACCTGCGCGCTTCGAACAACTCAGCGAGTATGTTCGGTCTGGATATCACGGCAAGCTTAAGGGCCTTATTTCGTATTTTGTCTAGGCTTGAATTGTTATTATCAATTCTGTAGATCTCCAATAGCTCGTCTGTCGGTACTGCCAGGATTTCCACCACATTCAGAGATCTTTGGAAGGTGTCGGCACTTTTACTCCACTATATGGTCAGCTGGAGTTATTTGGGGGCTTCCTTGTATGCATGCTTCTCTTTGCACTTGATCGATCCTACCTGCCGCCTTCTGAGCCGTTCGTCTGGTTAGTAGTTCGAACTTATTCTGGAGAATCTCCTAAGAAGAAAGCATCATATGCCTTAGAGATGCATTGTGTCGTACGGAGAACTTTTTCCATGGGGCCATCAGCCTTAGAAGGTTGGCCTAGCTACACTTCTATGGCCCATCCAGTGCTTTGGTAGATCAGCCTTATAGTATGCAGTTTCACTACCGTGTGGCTTACCTCAATAGTTCGAAACAAGTCGGGAAACCGGAAGCTGGACGCTTCAGGTACGAAAGGTTTTGTGTATTTCTTTGTACGTAGCACGTAATATATGCATATATTATCTGAGAATATCCACTTTCGGATGACATTGACATTCATAGTCTGGAATTTACAAGGAAGTGACAACTTTGACGTATTATAACTTTGCTAGTAATAGTGATATTTCGACCAAACTTGGTGAGATCATGCTCTATGTTATACCCTATATTATTGCGAAATTTTATGTTGCTAACATGAACTTAAGGGGGGTTTTACAGCCAATTACTAAAAATTATGGTAATATACTATTATTAACTTTATTTGTGCAGATATCAGTATGGAAGGTATTTCGGAGCCCAGGCACCATATAGTGGCAGCCTCCAGATTTTTTACAGATTTTTCGATTGGGTAGTTTCTGAGAATGGCCCCCTTAAAGGAATGGTCACTTTCAACCCCCCGCACTCCCAACCTTTCTAACAAATGTCAAAACTAAGACCGGCTTCGAAAAGTACTAACCGAGACCTTTAATTTGATACCCCACATGGGTATATTTGATGAAAAAAAAATTTACACCCCCCTTTTGCATGTATGGGGACCCCCCTTAAATTCAACGTAAAAGGATGTAACTCACTGTATGCGTGAGCGTTCACAGTTCCCACCTTTCTACCAAATTTGGTGTCAATCGCTGTAACCGTTTCCGAGAAAAATGCGTGTGACGGACAGACAGACAGACAGACAGACAGACAGACAGACAGACAGACGGACAGACAGACAGACAGACAGACAGACAGACAGACAGACGGTAAACCGATTTTAATAAGGTTTTGTGTTTACACAAAACCTTAAAAATGGCATGCATTGTAGGTGTAGTCCTCACTAACGTGGCATGAAAGGTCAGGTCTAAGATAGAAGTAAACCTTTCTTTTCCGAAAGCCTTTACATTGCCCTCGCTGGCCAGAACTAGATATAACTAAGCAAAAGCCTCTAATAAACTTCGCCCCATGCGTTATTTTCTCTGCTTCCCCATTGGAGGGGCTACGCATTAAAATCATCGGCAATCACTTTAGGACTTCGTCCCCTTTGTGTACAAGGTTGTCCAACATTTCTTCTAATTCACACACGCCGTTTATTTTTGCCAACATAAAGCCACTAGCTGACTGCTTTACACTTACGATGACAACTTCCATTTCAGACTCGTATGTGGTCTGCTCAAGCAAAACCCGAGCAATGTTGCAATAATTGAAGTTTATTTGAATAAACTTTATTTTCTCATTCCAGTCAACGCCTTCATAAATCCTGGGCATTTACCACTTCCGGCAATATGCGGGTTATCCCGCCCCTTCTTTTCTTGCCTAATAGGCATTTGGGGTGTCTATTGCACTTGTTGGCAATATGGCCTTTCTCCCTATACTTTCTGCATCGATTGAAGCGATCGATGTCACCCATGCATGCTTCGCGTGCAACTAGATCTCATGTTTTTGGGCTGATATTGTGATATTCTCCCCAAGTGAGTTCTGAACGTTGTTACGTAAGCCGTCAATTTTTTACAAGCTGGATTTTTTCAACTCAAACATGAGATCGCCTTTCTGGGTCTTTCGGACTTTGCTGGCATTCTACCGAGGTCACCCTTCACAACTTCGCTTTCTTGTTGGTATGTTTTTGAATGACCTTGATTCATATACCATTTTCGCTTCCTTTAGGGTTCACTCCGGTTGTTGATGAGAGCACTTCGAGGCTTCCAGGCTTTATTTTCTGGGTGTCCGCCTCATAGCCATTTTGGTCCACGCATCAGAGATGAGCAAACACGTGCCCATGCACAGTCAGAAAAGAAAATACATCAACACAAAGTTAAAAAGATAGATAGATATTGGCTGGAAACCCCCCTTACATTTATTCTAGATCCATCAAGTTCTGGTTACAGGCTATACTGATGAGAACATGATATTCACAACTTTGGCGTTAATCGAGTCACAAGTTATAATAGGTAAAAGTTGTCTCTTTTGTATATATTTATTGTTTTCTGAGACTTTGAATGTCACAATCAAACTAGAGTGGATAGTCTGACAAACTAAATGCATAAACATTACAGGTTACGTACATATGGGACAAATCATCATCATCATCAACAGCCCAACAACCGGTATCCGGTCGGCCTGTCTTAATAAGGAACTCCAGATATCTTGGTTTTGTGCCGAGATCCACCAATTCGATATCCCTAAAAGCTGTCTGGCGTCCTGACCTACGCCATTACTCCATCTCAGGCAGGGTCTGCCTCGTCTTCTTTTTCTACCATAGATATTGCCCTTATAGACTTTCCCGGCTGGATCATCCTCATCCATACGGATTAAGTGACCCGCCCACTGCAACCTGTTGTGCCGGATTTTATCCACAACGAAACGGTCATGGTATCGCTCATAGATTTCGTCATTGTGTAGGCTACGGAATCGTCCATACTCACGTAGGGTGTCAAACATTCTTCAGAGGATTCTTCTCCCGAACGCGGCCAAGAGTTCGCAATTTTTTTTGCTAAGAACCCCAGTCTCCGAGGAATACATGAGGACTGGCAAGATCATTGTCTTGTACAGTAAGAGCTTTGGGCCTATGGTGAAGCGTTTCGTGATAGAGTTTTGGTAAGCTGAAATAAATTCTGTTGACTGACAATAACCGTGCTCGAATTTCATGTGTTGTGATTTTCGACCCTAGATAGGAGAAATTATCAACGGTCTCAAAGTTGTATTCTCCTATCCTTATTCTTCTTGTTTGGCCAGTGCGGTTTGATGTTGTTGGTTGGCTGGTCTTCAGTGCTGACGTTGCCACCATATATTTTGTCTTGCCTTCATTGATGTGCAGCCCAAGATCTCGCGTCGATCGCCGCCTGGATGAAGGTAGACTGTACATCTCGGGACGTTCTTCCCATGATGTCGATTTCGTCAGCATAGGCCAGTAGTTGGGTGGACTTGAAGAGGATCGTACCTCTTGCATTTACCTCAGCATCACGGATCACTTTCTCGAGGGCCAGGTTAAAGAAGACGCATGATAGGCCATCCCCTTGTCGTAAATCGTTGTTGATGTCGAGTAGTGTCGAGAGTGATCCCGCTGCTTTTATCTGGCCTCGCACATTGGTAAAGGTCAGCCTAGTCAGTCTTATCAATTTCGTCGGGATACCGAATTCTCTCATGGCCGTATACAGTTTTACCGTGGCTATTATCATAGGCGGCTTTAAAGCCGATGAAAAGATGGGGCAACTGATGTTCATATTCCAACAGTTTTTTCATCGCTTGCTGCAGAGAGAAATTGGACAAATGTCTACGCAAATATTCTTATATAAGAAATATACAAATCCTTTCATACTTGAAGCCTTCAGTTTCCCGTTTCTCGACTTATTGACGTTCACGTTTGATATTCTCTCTTGCCTTCATTCGGCAGCTCGTACATGTCTGCTTGATTGTCCCATCGGATCGATATCGTCAGTATACAGCAGTAGTTGGATGGACTTGATGAGGATGCTGCACTTTCATCAGCATCGCGGATCATCTATTTCAGGGCGAGATTAAGAAGGATGCATGAAAGGCCATTTCTTCGTCTTTGATCGTTGCGGATGTCGAAAGGTCGAAAAGGTGATGCTTTGATCTGACATATATTGGACTATCTGATCTAATAACATAGCGAAGAATATCTTATAGATAGTACCTACCAATGTAGTACCTCCATAATTACTGCACTGTGTGACATCCCCCTGTTAATGTATGGGACAGATAATGCTTCTTTGCCATCACTGCCCAGCATTTTGAGCATAAGCTGATGAACCATTTAGTGTAGCCAATTCGGCTATAATTCCATCGGCTCTTGGTGACTTATGATTATTAAGCCAATGAATCGCGTGTTGTGTTCCTTTCATGTTTTTTGGTGACAGCGTTTTTCTGTCGTCTTCAGTTACCGGACCCTCAATTTGCTGATAGTGTTACCTGATTGTCGGAGAGGATCCTAGGCGGTCTTATTGCTCCAGCGCTGAGCACCATCCCAGCAAAGTAGACACCCGACTTTATATTGCGCCTGTTTATATATTTTGACATTCAGAATCAAGGCTGAGAGGTGGCGGCGTTCAATTAACTCGTGGATAATTTGGCCCATGTTTATTTGTGGATTTCCGTTACGACTGGTGTTTTTATGTAAGCTATGGGAGGGAATTTATTGCCTGAATACAAGCTATGTCCCTACTTGGGGCGGGTTTCGAAGATTCGTTCTACTCCTTCATAGAGGGAATGCTTCTCTGACTGTGTACTCTGCTCAATAGGGATGTGAACGTTAATTAGGCTTACATGTCTTTCGAAATTTGTTGCAGAAGTTTTCAAACTGATATCAGCAGCTTTCATTTTCTGGGTGACTACGAGACACAGTGTTTACTAGATGGTCACTATAATACATGGTGTACTGGTTCTTCACGAGGAAACCGATCCTCGTCCAGCTCATCTCTTGTGACGCTTGTACGCCAGTCTTATATTATATCGGTTAGCTTCTTGGTAGCTCCTTCTCTGTACTGGAAGCGCACCTTTAAAGAGAAAATGTGCAAATCGTTAGTCTGTTTTCGTTAGCGGGTCCCTTCTTGTAAGATACATCCAGGCCCGGCTCTTTTTGTTGTTTCAAAAGAATTATTTTTCATGAATGGTTCTGGCTAGCCAACCCCCAACATGGAGGATTAACCAGATATTAGACGTGGGCGACTCGCCTTCATTATTCGCTATCTTCAATTTTCCCTTAAGAAAGAACTACCAGCTATCACCCACATGGAGGTGAAGGTAGAGTTCGGTAGCAGAGCCTCTAGTTCAGTAGGCGTTTCACAAGTTTTGGGCTACATCGTTGATACCAATGTTACCACACTGGGACATATACTACCCTTTCACCTATGTGAATCTTTATCTAGTAAATGGTAGTAGAACGATAAAATCGTTTATTTGGTTCGTCCAAACCAAACAACGCCTAAGTCTTCCTTATCTGGTGGTCACATATAAGGTATACGTCAAGCTCTGATATAAATTCGTATAAGCTTAGTACATTGGCGCCAAGAACCTAGTAGAAAACTCAGAAAACTTCTTCTCTAAATAAACTATTTGAAATAAGTTTAGTCCATGGTGGCTTTAGATATAAAGACCTACAGACACCAACTGTAAAATTCATAGTAACTGAGAACATTTTAAAGTGATAATTGTTTTTTCTAATTACAAAAATCCCTCTTCCTGTCATTCAACTGCGCGCGACAGCAATAAGCTGTGTGTTTTGCTTCCGCCTCAATTCACTTCCACTAAATTAAATTAGCATTTTCCCACAGCTAGTTCAAGTCAAACGACAGAAGTGATAATCCTTACTACTAGGAAATGCTTTTTCAATTAATTCATAACTTGGAGCTCATGCATAGATAGCAACAGTTCCAGGATAGCAATATATTCCAGTCATGAACTTCTCCGGTGTAGCATTTCACATACCAATGGCAGCCATCTCGTTGAGAATCTGTCAAGATGCGATTCACTAAATCCCTGATTAAAATTCTTTGCAGATGCTAAACAGCTTGGAAAGTGTATTCATCCCATCATCTTATTGTTTAAGAGGATAAAATAACAATTCTTATTCCTTAACGTCGTCTCCAGTTATTACTATGCTCCAGGATTTAAAGATAATATCTCTTCGTCTAGTCTCACGTCCCCGTAGCTCGCTGGTTTGTATATGTATTTCGGGACAGGCGAAATAACTTTTTGATGAGAATGTGAACGACTCTTTTTTAACCTGCTCCTGGAATCCTAGCGGGAAGTTGGAATATTAATTCAAGGGGTGAAAATGGGAAAGTCTGAACATTTTTTAGTCAAAATTACAATCAGAGTGAAGACTAAGTTGGCCGTAAGTATAATAGAAATTAATGAAATAAGATTTTTATCAGACAAGATGCAAATAAGGCATTTTAAATCTGCGTCGTAGAATGATTGAAAAAGATATTAAAACAGTTTATGCTCATATAGCCCAAGAGCGCAAAGCATTAGGTAGACATAAACACAGAAAGCATGTGCTCATTCTGAATGAGATTATGGCGCATTATTCCATCCACAATAGCAAGGCGGCGTTTATTGTCTTTGGTAGTCGGCCAGTACTATAGAAGTCGGCAGGACGAATGATACTGTTGATTTTGGATATAAGATGTTCGTCGATGCGTCGATCACCAAGAACGTTAGTTGCAGAACGGTATTTTTGGAGATTGCACTGATCTCTGGAGTAATTTCGTAACCTAATTCACCATTGTTTTCTCGAACTCACTGAATCTGAATGTCAAGTCTTAGCTCGACTAAACTATGATAGTTAGGCACGTTTTGAAGATCGCATTTTTGTTTAAGTGTAATATTGCGGCGTTTCTAGCGATTAAATTTTTTGAAATCGTCATCATTTAATTGGCAGATGGTCAGTCTGCCCTTCACTTTGAGCGGTGGGCTGATGCGATAAATGTATCTTATAATATTATCGTTTATATGAGTAATACTGCTCCCACTGTAAAATGTGCGGAGATGAGACAATAGTTTACCAGAGAATGTATTGACACGTACCATGTTATGAGTGTTCGCAAAATCAACAATGCGTTCGCTACCCTCATTGCGTGATCATAAGCCTTTGCCACTTCCGGACCAGTTTTTTCACTGAAATGACTCGCAATGGCGATATAATCTTCGTTAGGCACATTACAGGTTTCTCGGCAGCAAATTAACTAATTTGTGTTGCATAGACAGAAAAGAAATTAACCATACGGTGAGATGAGATAATAACACGGTTCATTACCGGTTTATCACATCGCATAAATTAGTCTATGATGTCCCGAAAATCTTTAAACATGGCAATGCCGACACCGTTACCAAGTAAACGAGCTACCAAAGTACAGGAATTCATAGACATCTTCACCGCGTTCACATTCTATTATATGTATGTACGTTGAAACTCATAGCAACACACCATCGCAGAGCACAGAATACACTAAACGGCTCTTTCAAATTCTTCCATCTTACGCATGAGGGGACTAATATTAAGCCTGCAGATACGCATCTGTAAGGCTCCAACCAGTTTGCTTATACCCTGATGTCATTCATGTAGAAGAACCCTCGATAATTTCTAGATAGAACCGGGTCTCGCCCTGGTACTTCGGCTGAGGTGGATGCCTTAGGGCTTTTCGGGGCCTTCCCAATCGGGCAGGATGGCATAGTGGTTAGACTTTCACAGGGGAAGGTCGCGGTTCAAATTTCTTGACTATATATCGTGACTGGATATCCGGTACCAGTCAACTCAGCTGTAACTGAATATCTGAGTCAAATCATGGTAACAAACAAGGGCGAGCCCAATGCACATCACATTGCCTTCTACAGGGTACAGCAGTCATGCAGTACCGCTACGATCTTGAATGAAGTGCTTCAACACGCTTCAAGGCTCCGATTCAATTGGATTGTCGCACTGCGGTTATTATTTTCAATCAGTGGCGAGATCAGTTTTGCAGTGAATTTGCATTGATTTTCTTGGTATCCTAATGGTATGGCTTGAAAAATTCCATGTGACTCATTCAGCATGCTTGTTGGCGTGCAAAATAGAAAGCCTTTTATTTCACTTGGATCAGCCTGCAATGTCCTTACCTTTTCATATGAATGGAAATTAACAAACTTCGCTTAGTAGAATAGAAAGCATTGAAAACGTTATTTTTTATTCTTCTTCTTTCGATTGACTGAATTCTATTTTAATGGGCATTGGTGCTCAGTATTTACAATCGCCAGTTTGTCACCTTATTGGAAATTTTCACTGCCATTACAAGGTTTTGTTTCGAACCGATTTTAGTAACGTTTGGTATCGTACAACAGTCTTCGTTTTTTTTTGTAAAGACAGAAAGCATCGAAAAACGCGGTACGAGACTTCAACCCATTAAAGCCACCTCTTATTACCCGGTATTCCTGTGGAATTGTCGCTATACATTATTTCAAGTTCAACTCGCAGACGTGGCTGAGTACCATCAACACTACTTCGCTTATGGAGTTATCATACTTTGTTTCCACTTCTTTCAGTTCATTGCGAATGCAGCAGATGAGTTGATTTTATTGTTCCATACTTCCTGTGATTCCAGGATTTCTGGGAGTAGCGTCTGAACTCCTCAATGCGCACTTAGCCCCGAGCACAACACATAAATTCGACATAAATTTGAAACAAGGTATATATATATGCTGGGCTCCCATGGATCCACTGATATTTCACAAGAAGGACCATTGTCACGCCCTATATTGTATAAGTGGCCCCTGCAACCGCCATGCCCGGTGATAGACAACGTCGTGTGATAATTGAACTTACCATGGATGAACATCAACCAGGGCTAGAACTTTATAATCAGGTAATGTATCCCATTTCTTTTGTTTAGGGGGCAAAGTGACGAAATGCTACAGTTCAGTCAGGTGTCGCATAGAATAACAGCGAGGTGACCACTTTAGATACCAGTAAACCTTCTAGTCCTGGTTCAGCAATATTTCCCTTGCTGTATGATAGCAAGGTAATTCCATCTCCTGCCATTCCGTAAATCGTCAAGAGGTGGCTTTTGAATTTTAGCTTTTCATCTGTTACTACCCTATTAGTTTGGGGTTTTGATAACATCAGACATCATTCTACTTCGTTTCCAACCATTCTTTGACAATCCCGATAGATTTGTTGGCTGACCACTCTCCACCTATATTTTCTGGAGAACCCAATTGTATCTTCTGCACAACCCGACACAGTTACCATCTGGAGAAGATCCAGGGGCATTACACTGATCCTTGCGATACAGTACTTCCTGGCACTGTTATTTGCTCATGCTCTTTCGATAATATTTCTAGTGAGCTCCATAACTATGTCAATTATGTCAACAGGGAAATCTATCATTGAGAAGCTACAAACTTATTACGATAGGTCGTCTGGGCCCTCTGCATTTAGGAGGAGTACATTGGGAATAACTTGGTGATGAACTTCCAAACCCAACTACCATTTCACTTATGTCAATTTGGGATTCTGCGCCTTTTCGCCCTCTCGGATGTCGAACATTACTACGTGATGATTGCTGTATCTAACTTCGTTGCTAACAGATAACTTTGTCTGCCAAAAGAAACAGCTGACCAAGGTGATATGTCAATGACATACCATGAACTCTGGCCATGATAAGCTTGCTTCCTTGCTTTTTTCCATATCAACTATAAAAGTTGATATTGTTGCTTTTACCGCCGCGCCCCTCCCCCCGTCGTGACTAGAAGAACATCCGGTCCCACGTCTGTTGCATTTTGTACCATCTGCTCGTAATGTACCATATGCGATTTAATTGTCTTATCTTCGTGATGATTTCCTGAATACTGGAAATTTATTACTGCCAAGTTTTCGTCTAGCATCTATCGTCTGGTCCTTTCTTTAGAACATATTCTATGGTTTTTTGTTGGAGTTCTTCGTTATATGGCATAAATTTCCGTATTTCCTGCATATTTTGGAGTGATCCTCCTCACTTTTACAGTTTTTAGCTAAGTCTCCAAACTCCAGGGATTTGAAGCACTTTGTAATCATCGCTGTTCGTGGATACGACAAACAATGCAGCTTATTTTCATCCTACCTGCTCTCAAAAGCATTTTTTACTAAACTGACAAGTGGCGCATTTCGTGTTTGTGCTTTCCGCCAAGATATTGTTTTTAAGGATATTGCATCCCCCATTACGAACTGTAACGGAATTGTCACGACTAATTCCTCCTTGATTGATGATCTCATCAATAATTATGCAATCGATGGTAATTTGGTGGGTTAGGGTTTTAACATCTGCGTGTGGGCGCGATGTACCTTTTGAACTGAAGCGATATCTCCCTGTTTCGTTGAGTTGAAACACAAGGCCTCCATTTTGAATTTTCCTAATTTTGGGCACTACTTTGCCGATTTCTTCCAGTTTCGTTGCGTAGTATGAATATCCGCATGCGATATTTGGCTTTTTGGTTTTTATCAAATTAGCGTCGGTTGGTTTGTTTTTGCTTTTCATCGCTATTACTTTCTTGATCAGTTTTGTTCATCCGTTTCTGGTTTGGGTGTCACTTCCTGCTTTGGTTTCGACTTGCAGTTTTTACTCGAGATATGCTTCCTTTTCACCTCGGAGGCGTTAAAACTTGAAGTCGTTTGCGAGGAGTTATTCCTTCGAATCATTTCTTTGGTTCTATCCACGTGGCATTCAAGCTTCGTTAGTTTGTATAGAGTTCTAATGCGCTCCAATGTGCCCCTCATCCGCTGAAGAATGGAACATATTTTTCGATTCTTCAGCATCTGAACAAATTGCATCATTTGCTATTCAAGTTTCTAAAAGTTTCTTCTTTCCGTGGCAAAGTTTTCATTATCATTTGAGGCTTGGTATTCGTTGACTTTTCGTGGTGAGCTCACACTCGGTGAATTTCATTACCGTGTGCTATGTTCGTTGCCCTTCTTAAGTTCCAGGACGACTGTCCTATAGATTTTCTCTCCCTCGACGGTTACCTACCTTGTCGCGGTGAGGAAGCTCAGTAAGGAAGATCCTATTTGGAACCAGATATAACACCTGAAGCTAAGCGGTAATCAAAACCCCAGCAAGGTGAGACTACCGTGCCGAGGGCTCAAGCTTTAAGATGTGATGTGAACTCTAGGTGGCAGGTGACACCAAGTGTCAACTAGCTTTGCCTCCGCAAAAAGGGACTCTGCCGAGATCGACTTCCTTTCCACGGTAAAGCTAAGGCCATGACAGCCAACAAAAAAGAATAAAGTCTCGATTGAAGGGGCTAGCTATCGCTCATCGGTGGAGAACCAGAGTCTGGACTCAGATTCTCCAGTTGTGTGTTTATGTGTGTATAAGATGGGGTGAGGAGGATAATCGATTGCCCCGTCTAACGGATTATTTCGGATCAGTTTATGTATTTGTATAAACACAAAACCTTATTATTACTAAGAAATTATACAATATTACTAAGAAAATTATAATACATCAAAGTTGCCGCTACTTTGCAAATTCAAGACCATGAATGCCAATATCATCTGAAAGTGGATATTCTCACATAATATATGGATATATTACGTGCTACGTACTAAGAAATACACAAAACCTTTCGTACCTGAAGCATTCAGCTTCCGGTTTCCCGACTTGTTTTGTAAATAATACCATTGCAGTTTTATTTGGACTTACTCGTGCGTTTTGAGACCTCTATCAACAAGTAGCACAACCACATCACCCGCATAATCATGAGCGTGTTTTGGCAGATTTTGAAGTTCAGATAATTGTGAGTCCATCAATATACTTCACAAAAGTAGCGACATTCTTGGGGTAATTTCAGGCCACAACAATCTCTGCGTTAGCATAGCACTGATCCACTTAATTAAAGTTTCATCATCACCATGCTCTGTGGTGGCATTACAAAGCTTTTGGAAATCGTGTACTTGCCTTTCAGAGTTGCGTCCTCTATCTCTGAAAGAGTCAAGAGCAGACTCACAGCACTTTAAATGCTGGTAAGTGTGCTGGTTTCCATTCAGTGAGTACGACCTTAGCGCGTGACAATTAACCTGTCTCCTGTCTCTCGACAATTAACCTGCAGACATTTCAGCCGAAATAATGTTAAGGTGATTTGTTCGAAATTCTTTGGATTTGTATTTGTATAAAGACTGCCTTCACCTTCTGTCAAGAAGTATGCACGTAGCCTAGAGCAATATATTTTCGAAAAATAGCATCACTGGATAGATACCATCCACGCCAGGTGCTCTCAAACGTTCAAAGGATAGTATGCCAGCTCTTGACTTTCATTGGTAAAAACCGCTCTCGCAATATCCCAATTCCCCTTGCACAAGACTTTCGTGTTGGAAGGTTTGCAAAAACCGGCAATTCTCTCCCTCCCACTTCAGAGATCTGTTCTTCCGGGTGGTGTATTTCCAAAAGAGTCTGTATAGATTCAACTCATTAGTTCATGAAACTTGCATCCGGTTTTCTAAGAGAGTCAAACTTGGCCGGCTCATCCTTTTGAAAGGTTCCACACAGCCTGAAAGTCTCTCCTTCGCCTTCCAGTTCCACACATTATGATCGAACAGATTGCTGTTTCGAACTTTTTTCGAACCGCTTATATTCACGCTGTGAGCTCCGGCAGTTTAACCAGTCTTCATTCTTGTTGCTTTTACAAGCACAATTTAGAAGTCGTCTGGTTGATTTCCTGAGTTTTTGCAGTGCAGTGCATTCACCATGGAACAGTTTTACCTCTTTGGACTAGGAAAATAAGATAAGCCTATTCAAAGCACCCAGAAATTGTGCGACTCAGATTTTTCAATTGTTCTTCTATCGCCAAAGGAGTCCTTATTCGCCTAGGAACCTGCACTTTGTTGAGAAGAAGTTCATGAGACTCTGTCCAATCTGTTTTGCTAGGATGTCGTCTTTTTATTACAGGCTATTCACCAATAATAGTCAGACTAAATTCTAAGTAACGGTGATCTGAAAGCGAAACTTCATCCAGTACTTGCCAGTCTCTAATCAACTCTAGTAACTTTTTAGTGCAGATTGTTAGTTTTATTAGTTCACTTCTTCCCAGCCTCACGAACGAAGGAGTGTACCCTACGTTCGCGGTTATCGCACCAGCTGGAGAGATGAAATCAAATCAACTTCTCTCCTCTAGGATTACACTTGCCAATGCCCCAACAAACATGCTGAGCGTTCACACCATAACCTATTAGGAGTTCTGCCTACGCTACCATATCCCCTAGCTTTTGGGTCGGCGGAGGACACAAACAATAATAAGGTAAGTCAACAGAGACAACTATGACGTTCTATCCCTTATGACTGATTTGGTATTGTAAGTTGGCCGCAATTAGGTCCTGGGAACAGGGTGTCAGCATGGTTGCCTCGAACATTTGGTCCAATACCACAAATTTTGCTAAAACGAACCCAAGGCTATTGTAACAGGAATATATAATGACAGTCCTGCAACATTGCCAGCCTTGCTGCTAGCATGTGAAATTTGAAAACTTACGCTAACTGAAGAGTCTGCAATGTCTAGGTAGACTTCACTGGGGTTACAAGCTTCCGCCGAAAGGTATGCTTTTTTGCAGTTTTCTCTGGATATCGCCACACTTGGTGGTGTTGCAACGCCCATACTCTTACGTAATCGTCATTTACAGTGTTCATGCTGCCGGGATCTGTTTCCACACATCGATATTAGATCCATTGCGTCTACATTACCACCTTTCCTTTCTTCCGTTTCTTTGTTTATAGGCGGAACAGAAAATTCTGGGAGGCAAGCCTGTAGTGCCCTCTCCTTTGGGGTTGAAATCTCCCATTTTCTGAAAAAATTAGGCTGGCGGTGATATACTGCCCATAATCAGATTTCCAGTTCCTCTCGATAAAGAAGTTGCTGTACTCTCCTTTTTGGCGTACAGCGCCTTAGGCATTGAGTGAAGGGTTGGGAGGAAGGGAACATCTGGGACATCTGAGGCTAAGAGCAAACTGAAACGGCGACAGACCTCGGACATTCCAACTCTTCGACACAAAGGGAAGAAAAAGGGCTCCATCGGCAACCCCCAAGACTTCGATACTAAGCAGTGCGAACAGTTTTCCTTAGCTGTAAGGACTACATACTTCGCTTTGATTTGGAAATCGTATACCGTAAAATGTCACGGCTAAACTTTACTGATGAAAACATGAACGACTGGCTCGAGGAGTACTGCCAGTCCTTGAACAATGTGCGGGAGGATGCGCGATTAACCCTGAAAAGGGTTTCTGAGCTGCCATCGTTTAAAAAGTTTTTCTTCTGGTTTTCAGGAAAGGAACCGTTACGCTACAAGTTCCGGCTCCTAAAATCATAGAAAGGGACATGTAGCTCATTGCATCTTCATCTAAAGCGTATTTTTCAGCATTGTAACGCAGCGAATGCACTTATCAGTGGTCGGATCAATAGCTACTAGACTGCTATGTACCTCATAAAAGAACAATGGGCTGCTGGTGGAGTAGTCTAAGGAAATTCTATGGTGCTCTGTATATTTCCCGTATCTTGTAGTTGAAGTTTCCAGTGGAACATTCATCAGAGCCTTCCAACATGCCAAAAGTAAAGGCATGGGTAATAGCAGGATGTGATATCGACACCCACCACATATGCGGGGAAAATCCCAAAACCAATGGAAGAGGATCGAGAATATTCGAGTATTTGGTAGAAACCGATCTGTAGATTTTCAAATTGGGTAATGAACTTACTATCTTCAAAATGGCCAGGGGAGCGGTCATCGACATCACGGTAGCATCCCCTGAGATTGCGGCTCTTGCCGGAGAGTGGAGAATATCAATCGATATCACGGCACGGATCCACTTACAAACACTCCATTTCGGAAGAAAAGACAGATTGGGCGACCTATAAAATTGAACTGGGATCCCTGTGAGGTGCATCAAATCCATTGCTGGAAGTGAGAAAAAAAATAGCTAGCATAAGAGAAGCTTTCAAAGCTTTCCTCCAAAGACGTCAAAGAAGGGTAAAATGCCAACACAGGGTAGGGTCCACGTGAATCTTGCTCTTATTTCTGATTCAGCCGCTGGCTGGCAAACCATTTGCTTAAAATACAGTTCCCAGACAGGATTCAAGATTCCAGCTCAGAGCAGGCAGGTGCGTACGGCTTTCAACAGAGAAACTGGATTCTGGCATGCAAAGTAGTATCACTAGAGCGAGTAACACGGGCATTTAACTGGTTCCATTGACAAAAATCTGCCGGTCAGGATGGCATCGTTCCTGCGTTAGTGATAGAGAGAATGGATACCCTAGTCATACATATTCAGAATATATACCGTGCATGCCGCCTATAATCCACCCAAAAAGCATCGGACTGATCAACAACTTTCTTTCTACTAAAACAAAAACTAGAAAAACTAATTGATCGGTTGATAAGACATACATACGTTCCTAAGTGGCCATTTTGCTATAGGCAATATAATAATAATAATCGTTGGCGCAACAATCCATATTGGATCAGGGCCTTGAAGTGTGTTAGAGCACTTCATTCAAGACCATAACGGTACACTACAGGATTACAGGATCCTTTAGGAGGCGATGTGGTCATCATTGCGCTCGCCTGAGATTATTACCCTGATTTGACTTAGGTACTCATTCACAGCTG
Source organism: Hermetia illucens (assembly GCF_905115235.1). Taxonomy (NCBI): domain Eukaryota; kingdom Metazoa; phylum Arthropoda; class Insecta; order Diptera; family Stratiomyidae; genus Hermetia; species Hermetia illucens. The sequence goes on along the minus strand of NC_051850.1, from coordinate 127,615,850 downwards.
AGTCGACTGTGTCCGACATCCAGTCACGATAACAAATTCCTCTGCCCCCAGCGAGATTTGAACCGCGACCTTCTGCTACGACAGCCCAGCTCTCTAACCACTTGAGCCATCCGGACATTGACCAAAAAGGCAAATCCATGCAGAAAGGGGATGTCCCATGAAGAATATGCCCTAGGCGCATTCATGGGCATCTAGCGTGCTTTCAATGATGCCTCATTCCCGGGAATTCGCGGCGGGGAAATCAACATGGAATTGAGCCGCTGTCAATCAATTTGATCTTTCTCATGCAGGAAGGCAGAAAGATCTACATACTGGTCGGCCAAAGCCATTTGAGACAAGATGTGTTAGGGGCTGCCGGCAGGGTTTTCTCTCTGCTCTTATGGCTCCTGGAGTACACAAATACCGGCAAGTTTGCGGACATAGTATGTGGGCATATGAATTTTTTGTCGTTTACTACAGGGGGATGATAATAAGATTTGGTAGCAGCTCTGTAGGTGGTAACTCAAAATGAATTTTAAACTACCTGTCAATCGCCTGAAAATATAGGCTGACAACCTCAATAGCAAGCTTTCATTTAAGAAAATTTTCGCTGACCAGTGTAGCAAAAACTTGGATCAACGCTTCCATGGGATCCTGAATATAACCTGGCAGCCATATACCTATGTCGAAACCTGTCACTTCACATTGCACTGACCAGTCTATTCGATAACTTCGGATAGCACTTAAAATTCCAACTGGAAGTGGTAATATATGTGCAGGTATATTACAATCGGAAAAGTTAGCTCGATTAAATGGTGAGATCTTTGGTGGTACTATTCACAAAAATCTCGATCATGTATTTTATCCGTAAGATCTGGATACGCCCGGCTTTTGAGCCACTAATTCCAGGGTTATTATATATTCAATTTTTAATGCATTTTAACGAACTGCAATAATGTTACCATCAGCAAGTAACTTCTACTATAAATTTCTAAGTGATGATCATTTAAGTGATACAATTAGCTTTTGCAATCGCCAAAATACTTTGGATGTGCACACGCGCTCCACTTTGAATAACCATAAAATTGTTCAAGGCTCATCATATTTCTCACATACAAGCAAAACATCCACTATATTAAAAATATGTTGCCCCGATAAATTAATCTGGGGCCACGGTTGCTGTAATGTAAGCTCCCTGTGTAATAAAATGCCTGAGTCCACTGCTGCAATTTTCACTTATATTACACATAACATGTGCGGTTTATGTTTCTACAGCATCCTCATTCTAGCATACACACATATGTATATAGTACGTGTGTATTTTGGGCGTAAAAGGAGCAATATCCCTGAGATTACTACTGGACCACATTACAGCAATAACGGTTATTTATGAATTGATACCGTAGCCATAATGGAATGCCGAAAAGGAGGGGGCTAAAATTACAAATACTCCGTACCTAATTTAGGAAATAATTAGGAGCAGTGTTATATCCATTATTCGACACTCAGGCAGCGCTCTATTGAGGTTCTCATGTTATCCTTCCGATTTTATGTCCTAATTAGCAACCTCTCTAATGTATACTTTTCCTGTCGAAAAGTTCCCTCAACTCTGCCAGGAAAATGGGAACTTCTCAGATGTACACTCCATGTGTCGAGTTTATTATACATAGACAAAGATTCTGAAAGTTGCCACCATTTTCATTCTGTCTAATCAAATAGCCTTTATAGATCGAAAAGTTGACATTTCCATTTAATGGATATCTAAGAAAACTTTCCCAGATAGCACCGAGCTTGATTCTGAAACAATGGCGGAACTGGTTCATATGCTCAGAACCTAGGCAACTGGTGTAGATACCAACTTTCCTTTCGTTTTTTGTTCTATGTGGTGAAATTGATAAAAAGGATGCATGGATGTTGAAAGAGCACTGATGCCATATGAGAAACTTTTACCCTTGTCATTTCTAGTCGAAAACATTTCACTAATTTATCTCAGGAAAGTATATAAGCTCGTTAGCACTTGGAAATAGGACGTTCAGATAAAATGTGTATTTATTGCGCTTTTGAAAGAAATTTTGTGTGCAGAAGATTTTATCTCATATCGAATGTAGTTTTGAATTTAGAATAGATGTTATTGTTGTTCCTGATATGTTCAGAGTTTATTGATCGAGTGGGCTTCTTTTCGAGACTGTAAGAGGTTATTCTATATAACAACTTTAAAACAGAGGAAAAACATATTGCTGCTTACTGCTGGTTTCTACTTGACTGGAGACTTCGGGGCTAACCAATCTGGCTTCAGGAATCGCGAAAGCTGAACAAGCAGGACCGAGTTAGGAAATAGACCCGCTGTCCTCTGAAGAGCAGAAGCTTGGTGATTTGGACTTGGACCTTCTAGATCTCAGGGCGGACAAAGATCGGGTGTCAGATGGTTACTAACAGCGCGCTCTCTTGACCTGAGGCAGCAAGATTCGGCGACCTTGCTGACCGGATAGCGGACACCCTCAATAGCCCACTTGAGAATATTGGAGAGCATTGGACCGCCATCAGATATTCTCTTTTCTTATATACTAGACTGCGGAATCATGGAAATAGATCGATGAGCGTAAGAGATAGAGCGGGAGGCGCATCCCGCGAATTTCCGAGAATCCCATGATGAGCGCCCTGGCAAAAGTCGCAGACCAGTACCGCTTTATTACTCGCAGCGACACAATCCCGGCCCTCATCAGGGAGCGTGTTCGACTTGAAGTCATCGAGGAAATTGGTGACTCAGAGGCGGCGGCATCAATAACACCACGTCGCACTGCAGGTAACAGTTTCAGTACTTACCGAAGCACTCTTCTCTACCGTCCGGCTGAGGTTTCCGCTGAGGTTCGGGACGAATTCCAAAGAGCTTGTATAGAATTCTCGGATATCGATCCTTTGCATAGACCAGGTATTCTATCTCAAATCAAGGATGAGATTGAATCTCGGCTGTGTGCTTATTTGTCGATCAGAGAGATCCACCATGGAAAATTCGTCTGGAATGTCGGCGGGACCCACTAAGGCAGGACACTGCTAGACTTATTCAGATCAGCACTGGCAATGCCAACAGATGGGTGAGAAATAAAGTGAGACACCCGTAGTTGAAATTCTGGACACACTAAAACAGAAACTTTCTGTCATATGTAGTCGGTTACGACGGTACGGGAAAGTTATTCCAGACGTGTCCAGAATGCAACATCCGCGAGGAATCAACGGAGCTTTTTCAGATCAATCAACCAACCAACAGATCGTCCAGACAATGCAGTTTTCGGTGGCGGAAGCGAAAGAATATTGCAGTGACTTTGGGGGTTACCCGCCCAGCAAGATAAGCATGTTGAGTGGATCACCGCCGAAGGCACCTGCCATGCCAATACGCCTGGCACGAATTTTGCGGATGTTACCGAAGAGGAAGTTCGACGAGCCATAAACAGTTCGAAGAACTGGTGGGGTCCAGGTCTGGATCGGGTGCTGAATTTCTAGTATAAAAAATTTACCAGCGTACACAGTCGGTTGGCACGCAGTATAAATGAGGTCATGAGTCGGCCAGAGGAATTTCCACCCTTCCTCACTGCGGGGATTACCTACCTAACCCCAAAGAAGGACACGGTGCAGGACCCCGCAGAAACAAGACCGATTACTTGCTTACCAACCCTCTACAAATTCATCGAGTCCGTTATTAGTGGAATGATCAATGTGCACCTCGAGACCAACAACATTCTGTCTGAGGAGCAGAAGGGCTACCGAGTTGGGTCAAGGGGTTGCAAAGAGCAACTCATTATCGACTCGGTAGTTGTAGGACAAGCAACTAGAGCCCAAAGAGACCTCTTTAGTTGCTATATCGATTATGCCAAGGCTTTTGATAGCGTTGCGCATACCTAGCTAATTGATATCCTACATCTGTATCGCATTGATCCGAAACTACTAAAGTTTTTCCCGACAGTCATGGAAGGGTGGCATACCACCTTATCAGTCTGTACATCTGAAGGTGCTAATACCTTAGAGCCCATCCGTATACGGAGGGGCATCTTCCAGGGGGATTCATTGAGTCCCCTTTGGTTTTGTATGGCACTGAACCCCCTTTCATGGCTACTGAATGATGCTAGAGGGCATGGTTTTGCAATAAAGTATGGCCTACGTGCTAAGTGCGAACTGACACACTTGATGTACTTAGATGACATCAAGCTATATGCTGGTACTGACAACCATCTTAGAGGCCTGTTGCGAATAATAGACATGTTCAGCGTTATATTCGGATGGAGTTTGGATTAGAGAAGTGTCGAATTCAAGCCATTCGCAAAGGAAATCTCGAGCCGCATGCCGGACATATCATTGGTGACCTCCACATCGAAGCTGTGACCGAGACAGGCTTCTACAAGCACCTAAGAATTCTGCAAGGAACCCATGCTCGAGTTCGTGATATGAAGGATGCTCTGCTGTCCAAATTTCAGCGACGTGTAAAGCTGGTGCTGAAATCGCATCTCTCGGGGAAGAATAAAATAAGCGCATTGAATTTATTCGCTATCCCTTCACTGGCTTATGCGTTCGGAATATTGAATAATCTGGAAAACGTCCAGCGGTGGATACGCACAACTATGTCCAAATTCCGAATGCATCATCCAAAGTCTGCCGTGGAGCGCATGTACCTCGGCGCTCGTGACATCGGAGGTAGGGGCGTGGTTGACGTGGCGACACAACATCGTCGCTAAGTCGACTCGCTGCGCGCTTCCTTTTACAGAAAAGAGCAGGCGAGACCCTTGCATGCCGCTGTTTGTGGAGTGACTCCACTCAACTTGGAGGATCGATCTTTCAGACCTCTTCCAGGGCTGAAGTGGAACCAAGAGCGGATCGATGAATGGAATTCGAAGGCAATGCGCGGTAAACATGTGAATTGTCTTTGGCAGCCATTTGTCGATTTGCTGAGACGAAGGGTTTTCATGTGTGCCATTCCGGACGGCGTGGTCGCCACCCGAGCTTATAAAAAGCTCATCGTGAAAAAACGTGTGAAGAACGAGCAGTGCAGAATGTGTGGTTCGGCGTTAGAGACGTTGGACTATCTCATTTTTGGCTGTACTGTTATGGCATCGGGGCAATACATTACCAGGCATAATGCTGTATGTAAAGTTATCCACCAAAACCTTGAATACAAGTATGGGCTGATCACGGGAAGATGTCTGGTTTACCGATATAAGCCGCAAGCGGTACTTGATAGTTCTGCTTACAGCATGTATTGGGACCAGCAAGCTCTGACTGAACGCCATACTGCACATAACAAGCCTGACGTACTGTTAGTTGACAAGACGGGTCGCTCCGCGTATATTATTGTTGTCCCTATCCCCCATAATAACAACATTGAACGGAAATACGTGCAGAAGAAAATGAACTATGAGAAATTTATCGTCTCGAGCGGGTGGTTGTAGTTCCCATAATATTGTCAGCTACAGGTATTGTACCTAAATCCCTGACGGCTTTCCTTGATGTCCTGGGACTTTCGTACAGTCTGGTTCAAACCATGCAGAGGTACACCATTCTGCATATGTGCTCGATGTTGCGGGGAGACTCGACGGATTCTCCCATTGACCTACCACCGGTCATCACCACCAACGCCCCTTTAGTTATTAAGTAAGTAGGATCGTCCGAGCCTACATACTTGCTAGTATTAGGTAAAATCAGGCATCTGCCGAGATTATGATAACTCGAAAAATATAGTAAAGTAAAATCCCAATTTGCCACTTCTGATCAGAAGCTTTAAGCTTGAAGACGAAAAGATTTGATACCCCATCGCTCCATCTCAGACTGGGTTTGCCTCGTCTTCTCTTTCTACCGTAAATATTGCCCTTATTGGCTTTCGAACTGGATCATCCTCATCCATACGGATTAAGTGACCCACCGTAACTTATTGAGCTGGATTTTATCCACAACCGGACGGTCGTGGTATCGCTCATAGATTTCGTCGTTATGTAAGCTATGGAATCGTCTATCCTCATGTAGAGGACCAAAAATTCTTCGGAGGATTCTTCCCTCGGACGCGATCAAGAGTTCGCGGTTTTTTTTTGCTAGGAACCCAGGTTTCTGGGGAATACCTGAGGACTGGCAATATCATTGTCTTGTACAGTAACAGCTTTGACCCTATGGTGAGACGTTTCGAGCGAAACAGTTTTTCCAAGCTGAAATAGGCTCTGTTGGTTGCCAACAACCGTGCGTGGATTTCGTCCTGATGCACTTCGTGTTTCCTTCATTAATGTGCAGCCCAAGATCTCGCGCCGCCTGCTCGATCTGGATGAAGGTAGATTGTACATCTCGTCTTGTTCTTTCCATGATGTCGGTATCGTCAGCGTAGGCCAGTAGTGGGGTGGGCTTGAAGAGGATGGTGCATCTCGCACTCAACATCTCATTGTTTTGGGAACTGTTTGCTGCAAGTGCATCACGTATCGCAATTGGATCCATGCAAAGGAATTTATGAATTCCGTAGAATCTAAATAAATGCCGCGGCACTGGGTTTTATTCAAATATTGTATATAAGAAAGTGTCGGATATCTTTGTAGACGCAAGCGATCCTGAATAGCAATTCATTTGCAGCATTTTGCCAATAGTTATTCTGGATTTCCATTTGGGGTATTCACGAACACCTAGTTCATTACTGTCTTTGCTCCACATTGAAGTTTTCAACCCGTACCATCTGTCCATGAGAAGCTGCTCTCGATTTTAGCCATTCACATTAATATTATTCATCCGTTCTTCCCTTATTCATCTCCTTAATCTTGAAAATATCGAAGTAATGGTGGAGCTATGGAAATATTATACTGTTAATAGTTAGTATTATAAATCCTTTGACACACTCCATAAAGGACCGTTGTGGATAAGTTATCATCAAGTCTTGATTCGAACTACATATGCATGTATATAAATATTGCATAACTTAAGGGGAAGTGGTATTACATTTGATTGAATAATCTACTCACATCAAAGAAAAAGAATTACTTAAATCGTCCAATATATTATACAATACCATCCATCAACTGAGTGGAAGTGAAGTTTATAATTGCAGTTAATTTCGAAGTAAAGTTGCAAACGGAAATCTTTACATAAATACTTGAAGGTAATTCACATCTGATATCAATCATGGTTTCATTAATATCTCCTCCTTTGTCGAGTAATAAATGAAACCTGATATCGTTTATCTCGTTCTCGACCATAAATCATTTCGCAACAAAATCAAATTTAGAAGAAAAATATGGTTTGAACGTTCACCCGAACAAAAAACTAATAAAGAAACTTGCGGCAGGATCATTTGTAATTTTACGACTTCATTCCTTCGCACACCTACCTTCCAGTTCATGTTGGCCAGGCTACATAATTCCACCGTTATTGCTCAAGCTGCTGCCACACTTTACTGTAGCGATTCGTTATTCCTCCTAGTTGAATCTAATATCCCTTTTCAAATCCTTGAATGGATACGGTTTTAATGACAGTCGGAAGATTGTGAAGGCACCGCGCTGTTGCTATTCGAATGTCCTCCAAATGCTCCTTTAAATATTTTTCAAGGCATTTCACCTCCACACAAAATTCAGATTATCTTACAATCTCGGGTATCATAAAACACTTGGTGTAACATTGTTCCGAGGAGCGTTTGTTTTCACGCTAGCTGGTTCAGTTGGCTAGCGTGCGGGAAATATGGGCAGGGGTGCCATTAGTTGTTTGCTGTTTGCGAATAAAATCACGAAAGAGAGATATTTGTGGGGCGGAAATTTAGCGTATTATGAGATTATCATTTTGTTGTTGTTTGGAGAACCCCCCGAGGCAAGTGGGACTTCATTTAATGTGGAAGATTTACATATGCCGATAAACTTATAAAAGGTTTCGGATATATCATGCAACTTCCACAAATCGGTTTTCCTAGGATCGTATTTCTCATTAAGCCCTTTAATCTTGACAAATTCGTTGGGATTCTTGTAGAGTACACAGTAATCGGTTAGAGCCTGTTGGTGTCAATTTGTGATGTAGTACGCTAAACCATTAAATTCGGTTTGCTAGGTTCAGAAAATTCGAGAAACTTTAAGATTCATTATCTGACTATCACATGCACTTTTCTCAGGAAGGGCTATACCCACTGGCACGAAATTTGGTGACAAGTTTGGAACTGTTAATTGATCCATGTGGAATTCGTGACATTGCTTCTACGTTGAGTGTAAAGTGGGTCGTCGTACATGCAAAAAGGGGGTGTAATTTTTTTTACCGAATATAGTCATGTGGGATATCAAATGAAAGACCTCGATTTGTACTTTCCAAAGCTGGTATTTGTTTTAACGTCAGTCTTGTGGCGATCAATATTTGTAAGTGGTTCTAAAAGCTTGAAAATTTTCTATCGAAGTGTTGGTGATCTTTCCTATAATAAACCCTGAAAGTTCCGAACCGAAATTTGAAATGGTTTTGAAGTTATAGCCCTTGAATTATCCGTCTCCTGGAGAGCGTGTAGCTTCTCACAATCTCCACCATTCTTATTTGTAGAAGGTAATGGAAACAGCTTATTGGTATAGAATCAAATCCTTTATAAAACGTTAATATAAAAATATTTTTTAATGCGGTTTTTATGGTTTATTACTGGTACAGTTATTAAATCAAACTCCGAATAGAACTTAATTTCCTTCACAAAAAATGTTCAACTGTTTTTGTAAAGTTAGTCGAAAATCTAGGGTATAAAAAAATTGAAAACAGCTCTATAATTAGTATTTATTGTGTTTATTTTAGATGTCGATTTTCAAGATTTTGTTTTAAAACCCCCACATTTTAATATTTAGTAACCTACAAAGCGTCGTCTGCTATCCTCAGGGTCACCAACCCAGGTAATTGGCACATCAACCGAAATACTTGGCTTTAGAATGACGATGTTCAAATGCAGGTTCGTGAAAAGAAACGCCTCTACCACACAACCGTAATCGCGAAATCGTTGAAATAACCATGAATCAAGGTGGATTTGTCAAGACCTGTGTAACTATTGACGCAATACACGTTGCGCGGTTACTCAACACCGTGAGAAGCATCACCCTCTATACATGGCATTTCTGGATCTTTGGGAAGCGTTTGACCGTGTGCCACAAGAACTCATCTGGTATGCTCTACGACAACACTTAGTGCCAGAAGAACTCGTGGGCTAGGTTTAATTGCTCTACCAAGGTCCGAAAAGTAAAGTTCGAAGTGTGGCGGGTGTATCAGAACCGCTTCGTGTCACTGTTGGATGATCGCAACACGGCCTTAGATTGAATCTAAACGAAACTGAATTTCTGACAACCGATCCCCATGAAATGGGCACAATCACTGTCAGCGGAAGTGACCTGCCCAAAACTGGTCAATTTAAATTGCTCGGGTCAATGCTATCAGTCAATCGAGAATTGCGTTATGAAATTACTTCGTTCATCTACGCTACCTGAATGAAGTGTGCGTTCCACAACTGGTGTTTTTTGTGATCGACGTTAAACGAACGTCGCAAATCTTACATTTACCTCAATGTCGCCTGTCCTGTCGCTCACTATATTTCTGAATTTTGGCCGACTATAAAATACAATAAACGGTGTATTGCGGTAATGTAGACGAAGATGTTAGATTGGACCAGTGGCGTGACGCGTTTTGGCACATACGAAATGAGGATAGCCGGGATCCTTGTGGGGCTGCACCAATCGTGAAAAAACTGCGAAAGAGGCGTCTTCGATGGTATGATTACGTAATTCGCGCTAACGAGAAATCACTCGCCAAGATTGGTCCGAAGTCGATGGTAGACGACCAAAACGCCGGTCGAAACAACGATGGCTTGATACGCTGGATGGGGATTTAAAAGCCTCGAGATTGCATTCAGATCAGGTATTTGATTGAACTAAATGGCGAAACTGATCAGGACGAGCTGAGTCCACTTGTGAACGGGACAATGGCTGGAAAAAGGCAGAATTATAATCGAGGTTCATTGATAAATTCCATATATAGAATAGGAAAACGTTTGATTTTTTTGGTTTGGCTACTACAAATGGCTTCTCACCCTGTCTGTTTTAGAAGACCCCAATTCAACCACAAAAAAAAAAAATAAAAACGAATATCAACCGTCATCAAATTCGTCAATTTTCTGTCATAATTCAAGACCCCAAAAGATTGGAAAAATTACATTTACTTAAATTGCTAAAAAACATTCTAAAACAAGTGGGAATACTGGAAGCTGGTACTTCATACGTCATACGCGTTTTCGAATGCACAAAATTCTACAAATTTTTTAATATTAGTTGGATATCCTTCAAACTTTTCAAAGTTATGTTTTGTGCTACCCCTTAAGCTTACTGAATTTAAGGGGGTTCCGTATGTGATTTTTTCAGATTTTTCGGTTGAATAAATTCTGAGAACGAGACCTGTTATACTTGTTAGAGGTTATAATTTGAGCCCTTACTACCCTACGTTTCATTCATATCAAATATGGGGCCAGTTACGAAAAGTACTAATTGAGCGTTTCCGAACAAATCGGGTGTGCCATACAGACAGATAGACCCAACGATATATGCTGGTTGTAGTCGCAATGGTATACACATGTGAAGCGACCTGCGCTGTTAAGGTTTGGCTGGAGAGTTCTGGTCTGACACTGAAAAAGCGGAAGCGCCCGAACCAAGCGCCGTAAAAGAAATTATGCCCGTATTCAAATTGGGAATCATATTATCATTTCTAAGCCTGCCATCAAATACTTAGGAGTGGTGATAGACGGGAAGCTAAGCTATAAGCAACCCGTAGAGCATGCTTATGAGAAAGCATCCACCGCAAGAGTGGCCCTGGTAAAGATGATGCCGAACGTGGGAGGGCCACGGCATGCTTCAAGATTACTTAGAGCTAGGGTAGTGAGTTCCTTTCTGATTCAGCTCAAGTTTGCGGAAAGGCATTGCAGGTCACATTCAACGGTAATGAACTGACTGCAGTCTACAGAAGATCAGCCCTAAGGCTACACTCTGCTTTCGGGACTGTTTCAAATGATGTAGCATTCGTCATCTCGGGAATGATACCCATTGACATCTTGACAGATGAGATAATGAAAATGCACAATGCGAAGTCTATCTCTTCTTTATCGAAGACGAAGAACGACGAAAGGGAGAGATCTCTAAATAGATGGCAAGAGCATTAGGAACACTGGGGAAAGGCTCATCCCTGCCATCAAGGAGTGATTGAAGAAACGGCACAATGAGGCTAATTATAATGTACCCAGTTTCTCACGGGGCATGGAGGATATCGCCAGTACCTGTATAGGTTTAAACTGGATACCTCACCCGACTGTCCAAACTACAGTGGAGTCCCAGAGGACTCAGAGCACGTACTTTTCCACTGTCCAAGATTTGTGGAAGAAAGGAAGAGCCTAGGGGAAACTCTAGGAGGAGTACCAGAAAATCTGGTGCGAACAATGCTAACATGTCAGGAAGACTGGGATGCGATCAATTTCATGGTCGCATTTATCCAGACCAAACTGCGAAAGGCAGAGGTGACGAGAAAAACGCGGTTGCGTCAGCCGCGTAGAAATGAAAGGTGACCATGCTAAAGTGAGTTGACTCCACTTCTTGATGAAATACCTTCTGATAGTTCCACGGGGCTTGACAGGAGTCAGGCCAGTGCTTTTTGAAAATTTCCGGACAGAGAGACATCGAGTCGGTTTTAAGGTTTTATTTTACACAAAATTTGAAAAAAGTTGAAATAGGAAACCCCCCTAATAGTAAAAGAAAATGAAATGAGAAGAACGTTTTAAATGGGTTGAGGAATATTTTGGGGTCTCTCCTTCAGCCAGATGAAGAATTCACACAAAATGAAAAAAATACTAGTTCCAAAGAGAAGCAAACAGGTAATGGATGGCCGTTAAAATTCCACAACCTTTCATACGAATTATCTACAAAAATCCGCTCGAAACTTTTATAGATATTCGAAAAGAGGTAGCCGACAATCAGAATATCCAATTAAATTAATTTTTTTAGAAGAAATTAAGATTTCGGAACTTGGCCATAAAAAAGTTCTTTATTTTTATGAAAAGTGTGCGCAACAGTTTGAAAATTGCTTCGGGGCACAACGTTGCTCGATTTCAAATTGGGGCCGCTTTCGTTAGAATAACTAGAGATAAACTCAATTTATACTCCAACGATGATATTTGGTATATAAGACTATCCGAAATGTCAAGTACTTTGGATAAAACACAGATGCAAAATCATTTATTCAATATTCATTGTAGGTTGCTTTTCGCACGATGGAGGTAGTTCTTTAATGGAATTTGAAGACATCATAACAGCCCAAACTTACTGCCATATTTTCAGACTAAATGTGTTCTCGCAAGTTCACGAGAAATTAACTAAACAAATAATAGATTGAGAAGAAACGAAAAATAGTCGCACATTTTGTCTGTCCCAGTGACTGTATCTAAACCCAGTAGACATCTTTGAGGAGGGTTAATCGACGTAGTCGTACTTAGATATTTTCTGAAAACACGGAATTAATATTTGGATTAGACACAGAATGGATGAATACTCTTATTGATACGATGACTGCAGATGCAAAGTGGAGATAAAGGTAAAGAACTATATCACTATATATTAATAGAAAACTAACTAAATTTTTGATGATTTTGATAAGAAAAAACCATACTAAACCTCCATAAATTGAAATTTTTTTAAAATTTCAATCAGAAACGTTATTAATTTCAAAAATTTATTAGTTATTCTCTTTTTACAATCACTTCATTTCATATCAATAAGTTGTTTTCATTTTTTTACCCTTTTGAAGGATTATAGTATGGGGCTCGAGACGATGAATAGTTGTAAATTCTTACAATTATTGAGTTTTGATTATTGAAATTTATAAGGCGTTTTTCACCAAATAGTATTTTTGTGACTGGTGCGCAAGGTAAATAATAATATTTAAAAAGTAAAGTACCAGAAAAAAAATTTTAAACAGTGGCTAATTTTTAGTTGTTTATAGGTATCCCTTCAACTCTGCAGTAAACATTTCTTTCATGGACCGGTTCCCGGAAACTACCAAGACCAAAACCAGGAAGAAAAATCATGGAGCTCTTCTCAATCGGTACCTAGGGCCCAAAATACCCTACAGATAGAACAGTTCTGCGCTCAGATATTCTTCCAAAAAAAGACACAAGCGCTTCCATACTTGAAGTGTGGAGCTTTCAGTTTTCGATTTGTTTGGAATCATTCCATACTTCCATATATTGGGCGTACAAGCAAAATCTACTAAATCCAATTTTTCTCAAAATGACTTTGAAGCTTCTTAAAGGCCTCATAGGCGGTAAAGGGTAGTATAGGTTCCAGGGCGAAACGTGGATTGGCACACACGATGGAGAATGGAAGCTGGAAAACACCTGCTGAACAAACAGCTCTATTACCAAACGCTATTTCTGCTTCCACATGGTAACCGCTGTGAGTTCTTTCTTAACGAGAAAAAGGGAGCTCCTCGCCCTTAAAACGGGACAAAATGTGCCGACTGGTCCTGCACTGAAACAACTTGTTATGAAACCTGCGGGTTTTTACGATGGCAAATTCGGAAACGAGAACGGATGAATAATCTGCGTGTTTTTTCACGGGACATGCGCTTTCTGTATAGAACAGGAACTGCCAGACAGCTAACCGATATCGTGACCCCTTATAAGGCTGATGTAACAACGCTGCAGGATATGCGCTACACAAGCACCAGCTTCCTAGAGAAGAGCCAGTACACCTACTATTATAGTGGCCATCCAGTAAACCATGAGCTCGGAGTAAGTTTCTTAGTTAGTCAGAAAATGAAACCTGCTGCTATGAGCTTTGAAAACACAAAAGAACGGCTATGCACTTTGCCCTTGCGAAGCGAATTTAAAAATATAAGCCTCATTTACGTTTACGACTATAGAGAAGACTGCATAGTCGGAGAAGGATACCTTCTACGAGCCTGTAGAAGGAACTCTCGAAGTCTGTCGCAGGTTTAATATCAAAATCACGCTAGGAAATGTTAACGTCTAAGCTGGGAAGGAGCCCGTATTCATTAATGGATTGTAGATTATTAAGTTAGTGGGGTTGCACGAGATGATTGTCGGAAGAAGCTTGTAGTATACAAACAAACGTCGGCCTCTCCAAATGAGACCACCTTCCACCAAATGGACCACGAGGAAGAGGAAATCTGATTTCCGAAAAGATCGGCATTTGGTATTTTGATGAACTCCTCAATAACAGGAATATCAACGAGTTGGTATTTCCCGCCAACTGAAGACGGCAGACAAATGCTGCACCTAACAAGCATGGCAAAAATAATGCGTGCAATACGTCGGCTTAGAAATCATAAAACCAAGAGCCGATGGAAGTACCGCGGAACCAATTACACCAAGCGATTCATCAACTCATGCTGAAGGTTTCATACATGAAAAGGGATATATCAGGCAGCGCACTAATTATAGAAGTATTACGTTGCTGTGTACCATCTATAAGATATTATCCGCTATCTCGTTAGGTCGGATAGGTCAATACGATTAGAGTATCATTGGCCTAAATCAAAGAAGCAATTACTGGCTTATGCTGACGATAGCAACATGGGAAGAACAGCCTGAGATGTACAATCTACTTTCATCCAGATTGAGCAGGCGGCGATTGGTGGGAAATGTCAAGCTAAACATCAATGAAGGCAAGACGAAATATATGCTAAAGCGACCAGATCAAATATTACTAGTAAAATAACAACAAAAAAGATATGGAACTTCAACTTTAAAACCGTTGATAATTTCTCCTATCTAGGGTCGAAAATTATATATCGTGGTAAAAACTAGGAAGATGAAATCCGCGCATGATTGTTGGTTGCCAACAGAGCCTTTCCAGTTTAAAGAAATGGTTCTGCTCCAAACGTCCTTCCATCGGATTACAAGACAATGATGTTGACAGTTCGCGTGTAGTCCCGGGAGACTTGGGTTCTTAGCAAGAAACAATACGAACTCTTAAAGTGTGTCGATTGTTGGGGTATGATCCGAGCTCCAAACGTAACATCAGTGACGATATCGTCCGCGCTGGTAGGGCATTACAGAAACAGTGGAATCTATTCGAATTAGCGGCCGCGGACCTCAAATGGCGAAAGCTCACCACCTGCGCCAAGTTACGGAGGATTTGGCCCACTTATAACAAGTGGATAGCGAGAGCTTCTGCGCTAGACGCGTGCAAATGTATTCAAGATCACTGAGGTCTGTACGGGGCACTGGCCTATAGGGAACTATGCCGCCAGGCTTGGCATACCCTACAATTCGTATTGCTAAAGCTGCGCAGAGGAGGAGGGGAGCAACAACTCAGGCACTTCCTTTGCGATTACCCAGCTCTAGCTAGGGTCAGGCTTCGGACACTGGGTAAATCATTCTTTGGAGATCTCGGAGATATTTCTAGCTGCAAGGTGAGGGAGCTGGCTTCCTCCGTGAAAGCTACGGGCGGGCTTTGAATATCTGAGCCGGTTGAACTCTGCCCCTTATCTCTCATAACAGCAGTCGCTGTATTAGGAGTTTGTAGCATCAAAACGCAGCACCACAGCGCTAATTAGGCTCCTCGGAACAGGCACTGGTATCTACCTACCTACCCTTAGGCGTCCAGTATTATGTCACTTTTACTTGATTTTTTCGAGGAATGGCAGCCTGGTTTTTTATAATTTATAGTTCGTTTTTCTTTTATTCACGAAAGGACTGATGGAATATTTCCCATTTGGCTGTTCCAGTGTACTGCCCTCCGGCGTTGTACTGTACCTTAAGCTCTGTATTCACTAACAGTAAGAAGGTTTTCTCTGCGTCACTGACATATCCGTTGAGTAGACAGATCTAGATATCAGGGAGGTCTTTAGTCCGTTTCAGTGATAAGGTTTCATTGAGGTGCTTCTCGGGGCAGGCGGTCCTGTCACCAGTCTTCTTAGCCTTATTTAGTGTCTCCACTTGTGAACCGATTTTTCTTTTTGGGGTATGAAGGTTTTTTGTTCATCTTATGTGAGAAAATTCTACGCATCCAATATCGTTTTCGAAAAGTACAAATCGAGACCTTTCATTTGATTCCTCACATGACCCCCCCTTTCCTATGAATGGGTAGTCCTCCGCAAACTAACCCCAAAATGACGCCAATGGCTACATGTAAAGGAATTCACGGACTACACCTTCTTACAGAATTTCGTGGCAATCAGTTTAGCTGTTTTCGAGTAAATTGGGTGAGAAACGCAGACAGACATTGAATCGATTTTAATAAGGTTTTCTTTTACACAAAACCTTAAAAACCTCACTTTAATTGTCATTTGCGGAACACTTTCATGGCATATGCTTATGGGTTAGCGTCACAACTCACTAGAAGGTTGATTTTTCGCGTGCAGGTGGATAATACTAGATAAAAAAATTTTTCGTGCGGTGCTGCTCTGTCGGAGGCTCTTCCAACGAATCGCATTTTCGCAGAATGACCATTGGGACACAGATCGGTAAGCAGAAAAGTCTACAAATGCTTACTTGTTAGAATGCATACCTCAAGAGGTCCTGTCTGCTGTCAGCGTCCTCAAGGGTGTTTTTCTGTTTCGAGGCTTCAGGAGGTTACGCTGCTGAATCTTAATTTATAGTCTTACCACTGGACTTTACTCCTAGGTTTTCACTTATTTACTGACTGTCTAATCTGTCAAGAGCATCAGTAGGTCAAATTGTGTTCGTGCATACTTGAGTTCTGGTGTCAAAGCTCTACCTGTCCACCTGTTTCCAATGTTACGTCGGAACTGACAACTGACAATTGCAAGCGAAATTAAATATTTAGTGTAGAAAGCTGAGAATTAATAGGTTAAGCGGAATATAAGTTGGAAAAATTTCTTAAAGGTTAATTTCAATAAGAAGAAATTGCAGATGCACATCTTTCGAATTGAGGATTCAGATTTGGTGTAGAGAAATTAGGAATTTTAGGCAACAACAATCAATCATTGCTCAGTAATTGTTAATATTTTTATGTTAAGTTATTCATTCACATCCAAAAAATTTGTTGGTAGCTTAGAATTGAAGTTACCTAAAACTAAACCCCACGGTAAAAGGATTCAGTTCGATAAAATAAAGTTTATTGCATGCCGCCAACACTGTTCTCACCTACCTGTTGGCATCATGTCGTCTTCACAATTGTCTCTGGTTTATCCCCACGAAAAGTTTTTACATCTGTTGCAGGAATTTCCATAAGTTACTGCGGAAGATACGAAGTCAAGGGATTTTCTACGGTTTTGTTAACTCCGATTACAACACGAATTGATTTGTTTTTGGAACTGCTAACTACGGGAAAAGTATTTATGGACCCGAAAATCGGTGGATTTTTCAATGCTCTGTGCTCCGATTGTTTAAATTTCGTAGCTCATTGTCTTCTTGGTTCACAGGAAAAGGAAAATCAATTTGTCACGTTTTTCCTGTAATCACGTAACCCTTTCGTATCCCAACAATAGGTCCTTAGCAAAAAAAAACCCTTCCTTTTGAATAAGTCATCAAGGGGATTTCAATGAGTCCTGGTGGCACTAGAAACAAATGTAAGGAGTTCGTTTCTTTCTAACCTATTTTCTTTAAAGAAAATAGAAAAGATAAAGTCCTTAGATGAACAATGTAAATCCTCATCCTAGAATTTATGTCGAAGATGAATCTATTCCATCAGAATCAGAGCTAGGAACCTTTAAGATATCCGGGCTCATATATGAACAGTTCCAGTAGAAGCATCACGTCGGAAGCAGCAGAAAGGAGCAAAAGCTTAAATCAAGTAAGAAAAGAAGGAAACTGAGTCAATAGCGGGACGTGATAAGAATTGAGATAAAACCAAGGAAAATGCTTACAAATTGTTTCTTTATCGCTTGGAAAATGGTAGTCTAATAGACAAAGAACGACCTCATTATACGACAGCTGGGATGCAAAGGATCTGTCAGCGTTCAGCACTTTTCCTTTCTTGTATTATCCTTGGAGTGAATTTCTTGGGACATTCTCCGTTTATCTTTATCGTCTCCTATGTACATATATTTTTTCCGCTTTACTGTTCTTTGTGTGAGATATCTGCGGGCTTTGAGGCTTTCATTTCTAAAGTTAAACAAATCTTATGGAATCGCTGGGATTATGTAAGGGATGGAACAGAACAATAAATCATCAGGTAATCTATACGTTTAATGACATCCTCGTGGAGATATTCTAGTAAGAAAGTGATGATGCGTTCCTTAGTCAGCGTTTCTTCCTAACAGAAGGGAGACGGAAGATTACTTTCGGGGTTTTTATTTCATTGCCCTAGCCTGAGTTATTTTTATTTTGTGAAAATTTAAGGCAATTTCCTTTTACTGTCCCGTTTTTCATTTTCCCGTCTATTCTTAGAACTACTCCTTTCGAAATGTAACTTCTTTTATTTTAGGAGGGCCAGCGGGACTGGAAGTTAATAAATTGTATATAAGATAAGGTGATCGAAACTTATATTACATGGTTTCATTGAATCAGGGAATAAAAACAGGTGGTCGAGTTCTGAAAAGGTGAGAAAGCCCTTCATTTTGAGAGAAATTATTGGTGATGATTCTCAGAATGCACTTAAACTAAATCAGTCCACTCAGTTGTTGTTTAGGATCTGCGGGATCCTAAGTCCCCATCCACTTGATGGTGGACCGGACTAAATGAGGAGCAACTTACTCCTTCATTTTTTAGTCCATGGATCCCTAGTATTGGAGCGTAGCACCCCAAGCATTAAGAATTGCAAAAATCAAAAATTTTTGACTGACGGTTTCGTCCAGGGCAGAGGCAACTCATCAGACGCTGCAATATAACTCGCAACCTTGTCGTGTTTTTGCGATGATAAAAGGGAGCGTTTTTCCACCTGTTGGCACTTTCGGTCACGCTGCTCCCAGGGCAGAGGTGAGGCAGCGTCTGATGAGTTGCCTCTGCCCTGGACGAAACCGTCAGTCAAAATTTTTGATTTTTTCAGTCCACTCAGGTTTAGTTACCGTATGCAGAGAGACCACATGTATGCACTTTGCTTTGAAAGTTTTGCATAAAGCAGAAACTTATTAAAATGGGCTGGACAAAAGTTAAAAGGGGGTCGACCATTTTTTGTAAGGATATGGTTATATGCGGTGCTCAAGTGCTTTTCGCCAAAATGCCCTGTGGAAAACGAGGGAAAATGCATCATAAGTTAAAACAAGTCTCGTCCTCAGTACATATACAAGCAAAATATTCACAAAAAGTTATGATGATGCGTCTGTATAAAATCTAGGGCTCCAAATAGCCCCCATCTCTTTACCTGTTCAAATGAATTTAATAATGGCATGGAAATATATTTTATAAATCCGCATGAGTATATCGTAGAGGTGCGATATACATTTATTATGCTGCAAATATTTTGATCGATGGCCAGGTTGGCGCGGTGCGTAGGATTCGCAATTCGTCCACCCATATCCTTCCCAAACCATCGTGAAATATTACTCCGCGGGGAGCATTTTTAGGTCACTAATCGGATGAACTTTTTAGGCTCGTTCCAGTTCTTTGAGTTTCTTTTAGATTGTGGCTATTGCAGGGTTTACTGCCGTCAAATTTACTTCTGAAGGCGTCGGTCCTTCACTCCACTCCTCCTCTTCATGACTCTCCAATTGAACATATCATAATTTGCACCCGGCCCCGAGTGTAGCGGCGCATTCGATACCATTGGAGGGACCTTGGCGTCGTATGGTTTGGACGAACCAACTCAACGAATTTATCGATTTCCGATAACCCGATTTCCGGAACTAAGTGATGTTCCGGAGCAAAACGTTGTCAATCAATACCGGCTGACATTGAAAAATAATCGAGTTGCCCTACCAACCAGGCAACAAATTTTCCACGAAATTTTATTTGAGCTCGGTCTGGAGTCACCAACTTACCGAACCTACCTACCTACCTATAAGACACTCCATGAACCAAGTAATCTGGAGAAGCTTAGTGGCTGGGGATGTCGACCCAATTTATAATGAGGCTTTAGCCGCATTCTAGGTCGCATTCACACAATATGCTGAGATTCTCCCAGAGGTTAGGCCAAAGATCCCAAAACTAAAGTTTACTTCGGCAACTACTTACATCATTGCTGCCGTTGACAGAATTTTGTCTGATCGTTCGGTTAGCAAGATTACTGTTACAGAGGTTCACAGCCTGATCTGCGTTGCAGCTGCCACGGTTATTCGTCTCCATAATCAACATCTTAGAGTTCTGGGTATTTTGACTTAACAAAAGAGTCGAAAAGTTGAGAAAGGAGATTCGTCGTGTCATGCAAGTACTTCTTGGAAATCCATCACTGAGAGTGCGCAGATGCGTTGCGAACATCATTGGAAGAAATCCTCGAGGTGCTGAAGCAGAAACTTGCGGTATGCTCCAATAGTATTCGTAAGTATCAAAAAAGGTTTCAGCGAAGGACAGACATCACCTTGTTCTTCCAAAACCAATGGGGAATCTATAAAAATCTCACCAATTCAGGTAGGGAAAGTAACCTTGATCTGGCTCAGGCAAAAGACTTCTGGAGAAGTGTTTGGAGCGAAATTTAGAAGCGGCGTGGCT
Source organism: Hermetia illucens (assembly GCF_905115235.1). Lineage (NCBI taxonomy): Eukaryota > Metazoa > Arthropoda > Insecta > Diptera > Stratiomyidae > Hermetia > Hermetia illucens. The sequence goes on along the minus strand of NC_051850.1, from coordinate 127,595,308 downwards.
CTCACACCTTATGTGTTTGTGTGGGGCTCTCCCCGAAATTACCATGCCTCACATAATTGAAGCTGACGTAGGTGCGCCCCTTGAAAAGGCAGGTAATTGGAAGGTGACAAAATTTACAACTTCTGGCTGAAGCGGTTCAAGAGCACTCACAGGGTATTGGCAAATCATTTTAATCAAATGATTGCCGATCCTAAATTAGTTATAGAATTTTTCACCAAGAGAATCATTTTTCTCATCCCCAAGGAACAGGGCGCCTCTGGCCCTTCAAAATGTCGACTAATTACTTCTCTTCATACCATCTACGAGGTCTTCACTTCTGTACACGAACATGTCAAAATATCATGATGTTCATAAATTGATTGCTGAGAAGCAAAAAGGATGCGCAAAAGGCTCCCGAGGCTGTAAAGAACAGCTTATAATTGATACGGTAGCTGTAAAGCAGGCTGTCCACCAAAAGCGAGATATCTCAACAGCCTACATCGATTATAAATCAGTATTTGAATCCATATTGTATTCGTAGTTACTATAAGTGTTATGTTTGTACAAAATCAACCTGAATGTCGTTCTTCGTCTGAGAACAGTGATGTAGAATTCGAGCACGAAGCTATGGGTATCCTCACAAACATCAGGAGAGATATCAATCAACGGTGTCATTTTCCAAGGCGGCTCTCTAAGACCACTGTGGTTTTGTTTGGCTTTAAATTCACTATCCCATCTTTTGCATTAAAGCAAATACGGCATCCAAGTCAAACATATTGTCGAAACGTACATTAACAATATCAAATTGTATGCCAAAGACGAGAACCAACTTCGGTCCTTGCTGGACATCACCATCCAGTTTAGCTGGGATATCGGCATGTAGTTTGGAGAAATCTCTCATAAAAATAATTGTTCGGGGAAAACATACCGACAACGAAGGATATAATCAAAATAACATCCAAATTGAAGGTATGGATTCGGACGACGTCTACAAATACCTCGTCATATTGCAAGCAGCAACATCTGCTGTGGAAGTTGCTGGGGGAATTGGATCTTCTCCTGGAAACTGAGCTTTTCGGGAAAAATAAAATCATGGCGATCAACACCTTCGCCATTCCCGTCCTTCTATATATAATACTTTCGGTGTGATACAGTAGAGTAACACGGATTTAGAATCTGTCAATAGGCGGGCAAGGGTAGTTCTTGCAAACAAAAACAAAAACACTATAGAGCTGCCGAAAAATTGAGGATCACTGGAGAGACTACAAAAGATCGATATCGTTCCAGTGGTAACTTTAGTGACGGGATTAGTCCTGCAAAATTTTGCATAAACCGCTGAAAATGCTCGATTTTAGGGCTGGAGATGGAGATGCAAAAAGCGGTTATCCTTGCAACCTGTGCTATAGTCCGAAGAGTCCTGTCCGGTAACAATCTGACCTAATGGGCTTCAGTCTTAATTCGTACTGTCTTCCATTTAAGATGCATTGCTCGAAATGTTTGCGACAATCGGGATGTAGCAATACATTTTCGCATGGTCGCACACTGCGTTAAAACGCATCATCGTTGTTATGCGGGCCTTTGGATGTTGTATCTTTCGGCCCATCCTTAGGTTGGTCGCCCCTAGGTCCTGTTGGGGGGGAAGATTGTCCGTGGGCTTTTTTTAACTATATATATGAAGTCGAATATACACGAAGAAATTTTTAGCTTCTTGCAAATGAAACACTCGTGAACCCAAAGTTTCCCACACAAGAAAACGAAGCGTCCAGCTTCTGACTTGTTTAATAAATATGTTGAGATAGACATCTACCCCGCTCTATATTGAAGACGATGTATTGTTAGTTACCACGGGTTGATATTTGATAGTTATCCACCAACATGACCAGGTACGGAAATCTCCAGCCACTTCCCCAATATAAGCGGCACTACAGGAATGGGACGAAATGTGTTTGAGTAGTGCGGATTTCGTTGCCATACAAATAGCCTACATAAATTGGTCGTGATTGTTTTCTTTGAAAACACTACATTTTGTATGTTCAATATTGACGTCATTTGTTGGGTTTCATGTCCGAGTATGTATCCAATTACTTGCCAACCATAAGGTCAGAGGCTAAACTGTCGTTATTAGCCATACATTTTGAATTAGGACTGCAACTGTATACGTCCATCAACATGTTGATGTAATCCTTTACGGCAGAAGCCATCTAATTTAGGGAGTAATGCATTTGAAAGCGCACTCCCCGGCGGGGGACTTGAAGTGTGTGGCAATAATAAGCAGCAGGGGTTGAAACGGGAATTATATTGTCTACCGCCCTGTTATATTATGATTGAAAAGTTGGCCAAGGTTTTTTATTATTCATTGTTTTATTTAAGAGTGATTTCAAGCAATGTCTCGGGGATGAAAAATTCGATCTATTTTTAGATATTGGTTTGGTTTTAATTCTCACACCCCCGATAAACGGTGAGACAGTATTTCGAACATCGCATAATTTTGGTTGCCGATACAGAAATTTAATTGTGAATTACATAAACAGTATCATGGAGAAAGGAGAGGACAAAGTATCTACGCATTGTAATTAATTTATCGAATTTGGGGAAAACAAAACCTTTCTAAAATTGGATTAAGGTATCTATCACAAGCATTTTTCTCAGAAATGGTGATATTTAATCATTCGAGTCCATGATATCCATGAAATATGACCATGAGTTATCAAATGAAAGGTATAGACTACTAATCAGTTCCTAGTTTTGACAGCAGTTGCAAAGGGGGTAGGGGATATGGTGTAGATTAGTTAAATTGAGGAATGATTGTCAGAAACTATGCAAAATCACGATTATGCCCCTATATGGCATCCATACTGATACCTTTTTACATAAGCGTTGTAGCATATATAATATATAATAATAATCGAAATCGATTAATAATTCCCTTAACGGGGTCATCCCGTGTGCCGAATCCGAAGAACCGATTTTTTTTGGGATCGTTGTATATGGATATAGTGTATAATATATGGGTAAAGTGATTTTTTTGATATTCGGTTTCGTTCGAAAATTACAGTGTTAAACAGGTAAAATGTAACATACCAGGTTTATGTCGATCGCAGTAATAATTGAAGCCAAGGCTTAACTTGTGTTTCTTCAAGGGACCTAAGGTTTATGGACTAGGTAAAGCGGATTAACTACCTTTTAAATGCATTTTTCTCGAAACTGTATGTTGAAAATCGGCTGCCACCATAGCCCAAAATCTATCCAACGAAATTCTTTGACATTTTCGCAACTTATTCAGAACATATTTCTACTCTTCCATACAAACTAGGATAATTGCGACTCATTAGATAGTTTTTTTCATTCATTAAAGAAGCCTTGAAAAAACCCCAAAATTCACAAAAAAATTTAAGAAGGCACCAAAAATTAAGCTTTGAATATTTTTTAATAATCCTAGTTTGCAGACAGTGGTTAAGTCTGCATGTTACAATGCCGTTTACATTTTTTCTTTAAGATGATTACATAATTGCTCGATTTTTCAATAACGAACGATGTTATCGTGCTGAAAAAATGAATACGCACGCTCAAGATAATAATAAATATGTGCTGAAGAATTCGTATTTGTACTTTTATCCAGTTCGTCACCAAAAATTTCTAAAAGAGCAAAAAAAAGACCTTTACGCAGGTTGGGCCGAGGAAGTACAGTGACCGAGTAGGCATATACATAGATCGCAATATAAAGCATTGCATCATGCTGCAAAGTTTGGTAAAAATCCTATTATTATTCAGGAAGCTATGGTCGATGAAATTGGTCTATTTTATGTAAATTTATTGCACCCTAAGACATCATATACGCTGACTTACTAGCTCTGTATAAATGGAACATTCCATACCTGAAGCACTGAGTATTTATGTATAATGAAAACAAAAGACAAATTTTATTTTTCAAAGCCAGATAGTGAGTTTTTATTCCTCATATATCGGTGTGTTGAGGACCAATTGTCCTCTTCCTCAGTGAGTTTTTGTCTGTGCAAATTCAATCTTGGCATATGTCAGAATATTAAAGATTTTCCGTTGAAAATAAAAAGAAATAAAAAAAGTCCATACAGAATCGCTTCACCCTAATGTACAGTATATTATTTTCAGGATGCAATTGGGTAGTGAACATTAATTACATTTGACGCGATGCCAAATGCTATCATCTTTATACCGACTTCTAGCACTTTAAAGAATATTTAGTTAATTACTTTCAACGGGAAGGTGGTTTGAATCATCATCATTCGAGCGTCAGAGATTCCAAGGAATGATTAAATTTATTCCGAGATTAACTCAACCGTTCAAGTGTTCCAACATTTGTAAACATAATTTCTCTATGTTTACAGCTGTAGACGCCGTAAATATCTGGAAATTTGCGTACTTATTTTACGAAAAGGTTGCTAATAGCTACATTTTCTTCTGAAATGCTTCTTGTTTGTGTGCATTTGAATCCTAGGAAGAGAAAGTTGAAAAATGTGTGAGATGTTGACTTTCTTTTCTAGTAAGGAAGGAACTGCAATATTTCCACGAATATCTTGAATTGCTACTCGTTTCAGCGTTATTTCAACGTCGTTAAATATTGTTCAAATATTTGTTGATTGAATTTAAGAAGTGATCGCTTAAAAAGTTTAAATTCCTCAACTGAGAAAGATTTGTTTACTTTATCATTTCCTGCCGGGATTAAAGTCAATTTTGAGATGGACTGTATTTTCCGCTGAAAACGTAAACTTAAAGATTTGATTTATCATATTGGAACCAGAAATTTGACGATAAAATTCCCTTTAATCGTAGAAAGGTGGAATTGGAGACAATAAATCATAAGAAACCTGTTAACCTTAGTTGCAAATTTGCAAAATACATATGAGTGAGAGTTATTTGACAAGAGTTTCCGCAGAGCCTCGATGTTCAAGCTTACAACTGAGTCTCTCTTTTCATTGAATTGTGCTCTGTCATTCCGTTGCATACCTCCTCCCGGACAGTTAAATATGGTGCCAAGCGACGAGGCGATCGTCCTTCCGCTGGTTTGCAATTTTCGCTGTCCATCAATACGAAGAAAGCTTGTCACGGCAAGGAAGAATTAGCCGCAGGTAAATAGAATCCGCCAGTTCAAACCCGTGGTACTGGTGGTTGCCAAAAAGCTCCCAGAATTCGCCACCCATTCATTATCGGCTCCTGTGATTCTCATGGAACGTCAGGGATGCTTCTTTTGCAACTTAGGTGCCGGAAGGTTGCGTGGATCCGGTTTCCGGTACCTGATAAGTTGAGATGCTATGAAGCTAGGTTCTTGGTCCACTACTATTTCCTGAATAGGACTAAATCAGCGTTTCGCTTCGCAGCGAACTGATCTAGCGGTTACACTGCCGTGCATGTTAATTTGTAGGATTCCACCGTGAAGGCGCCCTGCTGCCCTCCTCTCAGAATCCCGGCAAGTTGTATATCCGTAGTGCCATAGTCTAAGTACCTATAACATTTACTACCCAGCCAATGTTTACTCTTAGCCTGCTCATATATGCACCCGCATAGATGTACAAACATTTACTAAGCGAATAACATTTTCCCACAAGAGAAGCAGCTTAGACGACTACTTGTTAGAATCATCAATCTGTCCTGGTGAACAAATTGGTTTTCCATTGTTTCCATATTTTCTGGAAGAAAAATTTTACCACTTGTGGAAAGATTCTGCAGCGATATGTGAAAATTTAGACACTTCCACTAATTCGCAATATTCTTAAGTATCCGAAACCGTTCAATTATCCTCCAGACAGTTTTGCAGTTATTTCTTTCGACGAGCATATTATTCGCCTGGCATGGTTCCAATTTAATAACTTCAGGACAATATGCTTTCATAACGAACTCGATTGAAATATGAGAGTGCACTGTGAGATGCAGCCCGAAACAGTTACTGAAGTAGAGGATTTATGGCATCAAATAAAGGAGTCATGGCTTTCAATACTATCCCACCGACAGAATTGCGTTAGTGGTGAAGGAATTGACTCCGAGATTGCTAGTCAGAAGAGCATAATGCATTATATGGTCACTGAGCAAAACGTCTACTTCACGGTTGGAGTTGTACATGATGGAGCTATTTCAAGTACATTTATGAGATACGCTTCTCTTCACATTGATAATTCTAGAATATATAGCGTTGGGAGAATACGAATTCTTATTCCATTCCAGTTTATGCTGGCTTATTAAAGGAAATAAAACATACCAAGAAATCCGTCGCAGATTACTGGATTTCATTCCATTTCTATTTGAGTCGTACCTTATACTATGGTCTTGTATATATTGTGTATATCGCTACTCCTCAATCCGAAGCTTACGAGCAAGGATATCTTTTGCGTGATTTAATTGTGCGATGTACGAGAGTGCTACCAATTTATATCTAACGTTGAACAAAGAAGTGTTACGTGCCGCTGCCATTTCAGCATTACACATGTGTCGTCCCATAAGCTTATTAAAAGGTGCTGGATTTCATAGGTAGCTATCTGCTGTACGGTGTGTTTGAAAACCATCAGGATTGTGGCATTAATCTCCACAATCAAGATTACCACGTTCCTTTGCGTAATTACTTCATAGCGAAAAAAGTCTAAGAGCCACTGTTCCATTGTCTGGATTGTAGTCAGGCATGACTTCCTTGACTGTAGATTTGGTTTGTGGAACTACTAAACAGCTGCTAACCGGGACTTACGAGTGTACAAGTTCGTAATTAAAATTCAAGTCTCAACCCTAGTTAACCGCATATTGAAAAAGTTCATTAATTCTCGTTGAAGGAAACTCAGCTGGAAGTAATGAAAACCAACTAGCTCCGACGGCGGTGTATAGAACGAGTTAGACGGTTTTCGAATGAGCAGATACAGAAGAAGCCTGCGCTGCGCTCAATTGCGGTTTCTTGAATGGATACCCTGGACTTGACTCTGTACTGGGATTCAAAGAAAAGATAACCAGGATCTGCAGAAAGTTTTTTTTAGTAGTGTTCAAACGGTGCCCTTTGAATTTTGTTCACTCTGGGGATGTTGAAGGATGCGGTTACATGGTAACAAACCCGTAGATAGTGTAGGTACTTAATCACTAAGGAATAAAATTGAAAGTTAAACGGAATCTCTGGGTTGTAAGCATAGCTTGTGAGTAAGTTCGAAAGTTTCTTTAAGTTGCATGGAGCAATTTTCAGAAAATTTTCAATATCCTGGAACCGTCCATTGACGACAAAAACTGAAGCGATTCATTAATGCGGATGAAGTTTTGACTTCGGAATACATTTCTCGAAATTCAGCAATTGAAAAAATACCACAAGCGGTTTAGGAGGAAGGACTTTGAAGGACTGCTTCACAACTTTTTTCTAAGGACTATTATGTATTTGTTTCTTACAGCATCCGCTAGCTTGGCAAAATAAATTTTATTTTACGATATCTCGAAAACATCTCTCTCCAGGAATGTTATCTGATTTTTCCAAACTTTCTCTATGCATTTTGTTCGGTCGCATGAACTATTCCTCACATTTTCTGGTGCACTGCAAACGTGTACATAAATACACTCTTTTGGAGCCTCCGTCCACTACCGTACTATATACTTTGAATAGCTGCAAACATAGGTAGATACTTCCATTCAGATCTCGCTTAACTCCGATGGAAAATAACATTTGCGAAGAGTTTTCAATTTTCTTGAAAATTTATCGACCAAGGGTTATGTTGCCATCAAATCTAATTTCAGTTCAATTTCATCCGAGTCCCTGACTATTGGATATTGACGTGTCGGATTACATAAGACGTGCACTACAGAACATTTTATTGAACTTTTAATCTTGTTAAGGTGGCATTCGTCTCGTCGACACGGTCAGTCCCTTTCTTCTATCCTATTCAATTTCTCACCTTGTAGGAGCACTAGAATCTATAGGTAAAATAATGGGAATGGACATTTTTTATAACTTCCAACTAGACTTGCGAAAATTGAATTCCAAAAATAGATGATTGGACTGTACTATAAAATCGTGATGAAAATGTTATTTCATGTTTAGAGAGCAGCCGTTTGTAATCATATCTTAATGAACCCTATTTTGACCAGCAGTTTTGATAGCAATTGGAAGAACAGCAAATCAATGAGGGCAGCAAATCAAAGGAATCCATTTAGCCTATAAACGGTACTCCCCCTTCATATATGTCATCATCACTCACTTCCTTCATTTTAAATACAAATTCGACTTTCTAAAGATGGCATGTTAAGTTTGGGAAAATAAAATGGTTCCATTTCTGGGAGCGTCATGCGTGTTTATGCGGTTACTCTTCGAAGTCTTCTCAGATATTGGCGTGAAATTTAATTTAATCAATGATCCTAATATTTTCAGAGCGCCAGTTTATTATCTGAGAGTCAGTATCAAATATTATAGTGACTATGCGATCATGGTTATAGTAACTAAGATCTTGCTTTCACTAAGAGCAAATATTATAACATGAAACTGTGAAACTAATTCGAATTTCCCGCGAAATTACATTACCCAAGTAGACGAAGTGGGGGCTTTCCGGTAAGTTAGTAAATGTTGAAATAGCTATTATCTTATTCTGCAATGGAAGCTATTTTTAAAGTTTTATGTAAAACAAAACCTTATCAAAATCGGTTTACTGCCTGTCTGTCCGTCCGCCTCTTTGTCTGTCTGTCCATCACACTCGGAGCGATTGACAAGAAATGACAACGGCGGGGACCGTTCGGAAATACGTTCGTTGCATAGACCAGGTTCCGTACTCACTGGTAGCAACTCCAATTCCAACTCAAATCAATGATGAGGTTGATTTCCTTTCTCGTTGTAGGTTTGTGAAAACGAGAAGATCCAGCACGGAAAATTCGTCTGGAATGCCAGCGCGACTCATTAAAACAGGACATTGCTAGACTGATCAAAATCACCACTGGCAATGTCAGCAGATGGGTGAAAAGTGCAGTGAAATTCTGGACACATTGAAGCAGAAGCTTGACAAAGTATGACAAAAATCACTCCAGAAGTGTTTACAATGTAACTTCTTTTTCTTCAGTCTTTGTCCCGTTTACAAGCGGGGTTTCGCCATTTGGTTCGATCAAATGCGTGATCTGGATACAATCGCGAGGCTTTTAAATCCCCATCCAGTTTATCCAGCCATCGTTGTTTCGGCCTGCCTTTTGGCGTTTACCATTGACTTCGATGTTCAGACCAATCTTGGCGAGTGAATTCTCGTTAGCGCGAATTACGTGACCATAACATCGAAGACGTCTCCCTCGCAGTTTTTCCACGACCCCATATCGATCGCGGATATCCTCATTTCTGATGCGATCAAAACGTATCACGCCACTAGTCCAATGCAACATCTTCGTCTCCACTACCGCAAGACGGCCAAAATTCAGAACCATGGAGGACGACAGGACGGACGATATAGCGGGAAATTTTAGATTTGAACCGTTCGTTGAACGTCGATCACAAAGAGTACCAGTTGTGGAACGCCATTCCATCCAGATTGCGTTAATGTGAGAAGCAATTACAGAACGCAGTTCTTCATTGGCTGATAGTATTGATCCGAGATATTTAAATCGATCACTTACTGCCGCTGACAGTGATTATGCCTGTTTCATGGGGATCGGTCATCAAAACTCGGTTTTAATCATATTCAATTTGAGACCTTGTTGCATGAGGCGATCATTCCATTTTTAAACAAGTTGCTCTAGATCAGTTTTTTTATAAGTTGCTAGGAAAACATCATCTGCAGTGTATATGGCGTTGGACTTTCGATATCCTGTATGACAGTGTCCATAACAAGAACAAAGAGGAGTGGTGAGAGGGCGCTTCCTTGATGAACACCAAGAGAGACACGAAACAATTTACACTCGCCACACTTCGAAGTTTACTTTTCGGATCATTTGATACACTCGCCACAACAGAACAGAACACTTGAACTCAGCGCAGGACTATGGGGTATGGGGAAGTAACCGTATTGGATGGTAATTTGAAGATTCTGTTGAACTGCCTTTCTTTTCCATATTGGTAATTGTAGTACTTTATTGCCAGTCTACTCTACCTTCCTCAATAACCCGATTAAAGAATTCATGTAGGCGCTTCCCCATGCGTTTATAATAGATTCTGTGAAGAATTGTTTCAATCAGTCCCTCTTGCTTCGCTCTATATCTAGCTTAGAGTTTCTTCGAGCTTCCTTTTAGAGATGCTACCTTACTTCCTGGTCAGTTGCATCCATTGCTTTCTGGGCCGTTCGTTTAATCCAATGATATGCCGACTAAGGACACGACAGTTAATTGTTCTAATTATGTCTACTATTTGGGAAGGGTGCACAACCAAACTGGAAACTCCTTGCCGGGAAATATTAATCTGACCATCTAATATAATGTTTAACTGCGAGAAGCTTCTAAGAGGCTACATCCTCTTTCATTCGTCAGCGTACAGCCCCTTCTCCCGCAAGGACCTCACCGTATTATGGGTATATTATTCAGAATTGTCGTAAAGTACCCCATCCATATCTTCAGAAGCTCATCGTGGTGGATGAGAAGCCGTTGGCGTAAGGGACTATCGAAAGATTTGCGACCTTTTATAAGCTTTTTTGTGATGCAGTATATGATTGCCATTAACTCCTTAATGGGATAAACCCCGTTAGTTATACCAACGCGCCATTATTCACGGTTCCCGCAACCCTTGCATTTCTCCTCGACTGTTCTGCGCTGTGTGCTCCTGGGAGGATTCACGAGTAGCCAGCAACGAGGTTGACCCCTTCCTTATTGTATGACCTACCCACGGCCATTTCCACGTTTTGACTAACGTGTCTATGGGTAACTGGCTGGTGCGCCGGCCAAGTTTCGAAATTGTGTCAGCCCAGCGGACCCTGATGACACGTTGCAGAAGGCTTAATAACGGTGGTTGTCACTTATATAACAAGCGCAAATAACACTAGCATTAAGAAATCGCAATTTTACATTGGTGTTGAGACATAGTATACTTATTTTATGACTAGCTTTGTGTTCGAATATTAAATCACAAACTGGCCTATAACATATCCGAGCAAGATGCTGTCAGAGCCCGTCTTGGTATTCAGATCACCCGTCAGGATCACACCTCTAAGAACCCTCTCCTGAACTGCGTGTTATTGCACATAGAAAGCATCCTTTGTTACTATATCAAAAATCTCCTTTGATTCTTACGACTCCATCCTGTACTCCCGCAAATCAGAATCCACCTTGATAATCGTATGACTCATCATCATCGCTTTAGGAAGCCTCTTCTCAAATGTCTGCAGTTGCTTATAGAGAACATCCTTCTTCTCTAGTTCAGAAATCTTCGTTTGTACGTAACATTAATAATCATAGGTGATAGTCATGTAGTCAGTCTCTATTCCATGTATTACTGGAATCAGGTCGTTTCGAAATTTGCAGGTTGTTTCGTGTGCAGTCACTTGCAAAACCGACTTTCACATTCTTTAATTTTTCTTATAATAGTAAGATTTCCACGAAATCTATTTTTCGAATGACTAAAATATCACGAAAAAGTGAAAATAAAACTTTTATTTGGTTCTTCATCTAAGTACAGTAGAATGGGGTCAAATCGGTAGGTGGCATGTTCGTCGTCATGTTATTGGACATATCACATTCGGATTCACGGTGGAAAACTACTCAATTCAGCTGTCGCCGTGGATTGGTTTGCTTAGTTTCGGCATCGTTTACTTTCTCACGTGTCCTTCTGCGGCGTTGCATTGTTTTTCTTCTCCATTGCAGTGCGTTTAATCAATGTATACATTTGTTAAGTATTTTCTTACGTGAAAATTATTGCTGGACACGAATATTGTGTTAGATTTTTTATAGCCGCCTGGGGGCACTATACTTTGAATGGAATAAAATAAATTTAAATAATTTGTACAGTTAAGTCCTTGACGGTCTTCTTAAGACACGGATTGATTTTGTGACCACAGTCAGAGTCCCGCTGAGACAAGCAACAACGGTACCAGTCTATACCAAGTGGTATTGACATGGCTTAGCATTCATACTGGTGGAGAGACATACTTAAATCTCTACCGAACTAAGGAGTACGGCACCCGTGTTGAAACGCAGCACCACGCCGAGGCCCGAAGGTCTCTTCTCGCTTGAGCATAACAACAACCCCCATGAAACTCCCACTAGGGGGCCAACCGCAAATAACCGAGCTGTACTCACATACAACGGGAGTTCACCCGAAGTATGAGAGTCCAGGGGCTATCCCGGTTCCCATGGTACCAGTATACCCCTGGTAAGGTTTCGTGACCAATTTGCCACTTCAGACGAATCCCCGTGCAGACTCGGGGCTGATCGCCCTGATTAGGCCTTCGCCTACTGCATCACGGCCGGCAAACCAAAATGAGTACAGCGTCTCCCCCCACCACTATGGAGGTTCTCCTCGGCCACTTGCTTTTGGTTTGGCCGACAGGGTTGCCGCCCCGTCTTCCTCACCGCCACCTCTGAGCACCAAATAATTTGTACAGCAAAATAGTGCGTAATTATGTACGAAAAACCCCAAAATGAAATGAAGAGGACATGTTGAACGTAGTCGCTGGCGCCAGTGTACGATCTGTCTCTAAACAATTCAAGATTCCGTTCGAAACATTACGTGCTCATGTGAAAGGAAAGTGCTCGTCATTAATGAAAGCGCGTTAGACATTTCACGTCACTAAACAATCTAACTATTTAAATGATGTTTCTTGACACGTCCAGCGAAACTTCGATTTTTATAATCTCCGAAGAGCCTACGCACTATGTTTTGTATTTCCCATTTTGTTTACACAAGAGTCACAATGATGTCAACAGCCCTTGCATACACAAAAAAATTTTCGTTTGTTGCTTTTTATACGTCGCCGAACAGGCTATCTTATATTCGTATAATTGCTCAAACTGGCCCTGAAATGAGTTTGCGCCGCCCTGTGCAAACTTCAATTGGACGTGCTGCAGCTTTCAATAAGCCAGTCTTAAACGCTTTTTTTGACATTTATGAAAAAGTGCGCAATTCCCATCAGTATAATGCTGCTGATGTGTGAAATATGGATGATACGGGACTGTCCACTATCCACAAAACCAAATTCGTTATAGCACCTAAAGGTACCAGATGGCGAACATAGTACGAACGTGACAAAGGCACTCGCGGAGTCAGCTGCAAGCGATGTGATCCGATCCAACACTGAAAAAACTTAAGTCATCATGGTAAATCACGAATCTCACATGAGAGTATTTTGAGGCCTGGACAACATGTAGAGGTAGCTTCGTGAATTTTTTCAGATTTTTTGGTTGGGTAATCTGAGACTGGGTCCGTTAAAGGAATCATCACTTTCCATCTCTCCCACTCCCTACCTTTCAAACAAATCTCAAAACTAAGACCGGCTTCGAAAAGTACTAATCGAGAACATGACCATATTCGGTGAAAAACATTTTTACACCCCCCTTTTGCATGTTTGGGTACGCCCCTAAATCTCAAATTAGAAGGATATCACTGCATATCTGGGCGATCACAGTTCCCACCTTTTCACCAAATTCCGTGTCAATCGGTACAGCCGTTTCTGAGAAAAGTGTGTGTGACAGACAGACATACAGAACTGTGAGGAGTTGCTAGATCAGGCGCGACCCCAGGCGGCGGATAGGGACATACCTATTGATGTGTAAATATTTGTTCATGCACTTTTCTTTTCTGACTGTGCATGGGCTAGTGTTGGCTCATCTTTGGTGCGTGGACAAAAAGGGCTATGGGAAGGACCTCCAGAAAATAAAACCAACATGGACGAATTGAGAAGGAGTAAAGTTATGGTGCAGGCGCTCGGAACCTCAGCACCGTCGGCTTTTGGGAGTAAGCAAGCGGGCTCCCGGCCGTCGATGTCCCTCGACTGCAGTGCCTCGGTGGTGGACAACTTGGCCACCGTGGCATCTATTATTACAAGTGTTTTAGATTTGGAGAAAAAGACGTTTATACGAAGCACAACTCTGGCAATAACATCAATTGCAAAGGCAAGGAATGATGGACTAAAAGGAGAAAGCTGGCCAAAAAAGGCAATTTCGGCACCTATCGGATTTGATCAAGAAGAACTCCAGCAGCAGCAAATTGATCCATTCAGGAGAAGGTCATCAATTTTGCAATCTCCTCCAATACCAAAGTCGGCAAAAGAGAAAGCTGATGGGAAATTAGCAATTGAAAAAGGTGTAGAAGTCAGTTAAAGGAGTAATCTGGCTAGGACTCACCAAGAACATTAAAGAAGAAGAGAGCAGAGCCCTGACCCAGAAGAACTACCTGTTATGCAGCTTGGGACTAAAATAGTTGAGCTGTTCGAATTCATCAAGGAAAAGCACAACGCGCAGCAAGCCATTAAGAACATGATGAGAGCGATCGGGGTGCTTTACAATAGGTCACAGAAAGAAATAAGGAAGTCTAAGGGAAAGTCCGACATCCTAGCCCCAACAGTGTCACAGGCGATCCAAATGACACCAAAGCACAAAGTAATCGACCTTCGCTCAATTAAGTAAGTGGGGGACAAAGAGGGAGGGAGCTTTGAGGAATCAACAGGCACCACAAAGGAAGAAAGGGGTCTTGACCAGTTCAACAAATGGAACTAAAAGTTCAGAAGGGCTCAAAGTGCCCAAAGTAGGAATGCTGACTAGTGAAGCGAACCTAAAGGAAAATAAGAACGGTGGTTGGACTAAAAAAAGAAACAAGAAAACAAAGGTGCGAATTCACCCGGAGTCAATTATAATCTCCACTAGAGGACATCTAACGTACGCGGAGATACTGAAAAAAGGTGAAATCTGACCCAAACCTAAAAGATATAGGCGGAAATCTCAGCAAAATCAGGAGGACCCAGAAAGGGGATCTCATGTTTGGGATGAAAAAATCCAGCGTGGTTAAAACTGATGGCTTTCGTAACCAAGTTATAAACTCACTTGGGAGAATGTGGCGGTTCGTTCCCGAGAACATTAGATCTATATACAGTACAAGGATCTCGATCAGGTATTATAACATCCAGGGAAGAGGTTTGCACTACCTTGAAGCAACAATTCAGGTTGACGGAATTGAGCGAAGATTCTATCGTGAGCCTAAGAAAAGCTTTTGGCCGTACTCAAATGGCCACAATGCGACTGCCAGTGGAGTCAGCGCAGAAGTTGTTTGCCCTTGGGGAAGGTTCGGATAGGATGGGCTGTTTGCCGACTAAGGGAACACATCTCTTTAAAAATGTGCTTCAAATGCCTAATGTTTGGACACTTCGCGAAGGCATATACTAGCGGCATCAATTGGTGCGATCGATGACGAAGGTGTGGGGAGAAAGAACATATTGCCAAGGAGTGCAATAAAGACTCCACATGCATTTTATGTGAAAAAAAAGATTGATAGATGGACAGACAGACAGATAGTCATTGAACCGATTTTAATAAGGCCTTAATAAGCAACTGAAAAAAGAGAAGAAAGAAAGGCAGCAAAACAACAGACACTAATAGAAAAAGAGAAGCAAAAGGAAAAAAAAGAAAATACTCCGGCGTGGTCATCCTGCAGCTAACCGAGAACATTCTGAGGACGTCGAAGACACTGAAGGAGTCATTCGCAAATATAAATCCAGACGTAATTACTGAAAAATGATTTTTTCGAACAGTTTCATTCTTTTGTGCATCATTTGCTACTTTGTTATTTTTGTACCTGGATACAATGGATATCCTTTATTTTTTGTGTTCCTATTTTCGTTCCTATCGTACCCCCAGATTTTCAAAATCGCAAGAAAAGGTACCTTCGCCTTATTGGACTTAGTTCGCAAAATATTTAGGCAGTATGGCCAACATGTTGCTAGATATGTTACCTGTCCAAAGCATGCGTACGTGCACAAACACCATCGCACGAGCTCTCTAAAACAACTGCCCCCACTATACTCTACTAACGATTCCTAACAACACCTATCCTTGGTGATCAATTGTCAAGTTTAGCTGATTGGAGTAAAGAGTTGATGATTTTAATATTGCGAAGAAAATGAATTTTACTGGTGCACAGTTCTAGAGACCAGTCAGAATATTTTCGTCATATATATGTATGTGTCTATGTGTCCGGATGGCTCAAGTGGTTAGAGTGCTGGACTGTCGAAGCGGCAGGTCTCGGTTTAAATCTGGTAGTAGAGGGATTTATTATCGTGACTGGATGTCAGATCTCAGTCGACTCAACTGTGAATGAGTCCCGAGTCAAATTAGGGTAATAATCTCGGGCGAGCGCAACGCTGACCACATTCCCTCCCGCAGTGTGCTCTAGTGTACCGTTACGGTCTTGAATGAAGTGCTAGACCACACTTCAAGGTCCTGATCTAGTTGGATTGTTGCGCCAATGATTATTATTACTTCCGAGTTATCGCAATCTCGGCAAATGCCGGATTTTACCTAATACTAGCACTAAGTGCCAAGCATTTAGTCTCGGACGATCCCACCTACTTGAAAACTAAAGGGGCGCTGGTGGCGGTGGCCCACCGGCCCACCGTAGGTCAATGGGAGAATCCGTCGAGAACTCCCCGTAACATCGAGCACGTATGCAGAATGGTGTACCTCTGCATGGTTTGAACCAGACTGTGCGAAAGTCCCAGGACATCAATGGAAGCCGTGAGGGATTTAGGTACAATACCTGTAGCTGACAATATTATGGGAACTACAACCACCCGCTCGAGATGCCAAATTTCTTTGACTTTACGAGCCAATGGCTCATAGTTCACCTTCTTCTCCACATATTTCCGTTCAATGTTGCTATTATGGGGGATAGCAACATCAATAATATACGCGGAGCGACCCGTCTTGTCAACTAATACTACGTCAGGCTTGTTGTGTGCGGTATGGCGATCAGTCAGAATTTGCCGGTCCCAATACATGCTGTAAGCAGAACTATCAAGTACTGCTTGCGGCTCATATCGGTAAACCAGACATGTTCCCGTGATCAGCCCATGCCTATATGCAAGGTTTTGATGGATAACCTTACATACATCATTATGCCTGGTGATGTATTGCACCGGTGCCATAACAGTACAGCCAGAAATGAGATGGTCCAACGTCTCTAACGCCGAAACACACATTCTGCACTGGTCGTTCTCCACCCGTTCTTTCATGATGAGCTTTTTATAAGCTCGGATGGCGACCACGCCATCCTGAATGGCACACATAAACTCCTCCGTCTCAGTAAAGAGCTCCCCAGCACACAGCCATCTGTTCGACAGATGCAAATCGACAAATGGCTCCCAAAGACAATTCACGTGTTTACCGTGCATTGCCTTCGACTTCCATTCATCGATCCGGTCTTGGTCCCACTTCACCCCATTCAGAGGATTGAAAGATCGATCCTTCAAGTTAAGTGGAGTCA
This sequence comes from Hermetia illucens, assembly GCF_905115235.1. Lineage (NCBI taxonomy): Eukaryota > Metazoa > Arthropoda > Insecta > Diptera > Stratiomyidae > Hermetia > Hermetia illucens. Next base: position 127,577,970 of record NC_051850.1, on the reverse strand, counting down.
GCCCACAGTCTGTCTTACAGACAGCCGCATGCAAGGGACTCGCCTGCTCTTTGCTGTAAAAATAAGCGCGCAGCGAGTCGAATTGGCGATGATGATGTGCCGCCACGTCAATCATGCCCCTACCTCCGATGTCACGATGCACGTTCATTCGCTCCTCGGCAGACTTTGGATGATGCATTCGGAATTTGGACATAGTTGTCCGTATCCGCCGCTGGATGTTTTCCAGATCGGTCTTCGTCCACGGCAATATTCCGAATGCATAAGCCAGTGAAGGGATAGTGAATACATTCAACGCGCTTATTTTATTCTTCCCCGAGAGATGCGATTTCAGCACCAGCTTTACACATCGCAGGAATTCGGACAGTAGAGCTTCCTTCAGATCACCAACTCGAGCATGGGTTCCTTGCAGAATTCATAGGTACTTGTAGAAGTCTGTCTCGGTCATAGCTTCGATATGGAGGTCACCAATGCTATGTCCGGCATGCGGCTCGTGATGACCTTTTCGGATGGCTTGAATTCGACACTTGTCTAATCCACATTCCATCCGAATATCACGACTGAACATGTCTATTATTCGCAACAGACTTCTAAGATGGTTGTCAATACCAGCATATAGCTTGATGTCATCTAAGTGCATCAAGTGTGCCAGTTCGCACTTAGCACGTAAGCCATACTTTATTGCAAAACTATGCCCTCTAGCATCATTCAGTAGCCATGAAAGGGGGTTCAGTGCCATACAAAACCAAATGGGACTCAACGAATCCCCCTGGAAGATGCCCCTCCGTATACGGATGGGCTCTGAGGTATTAACACCCTCAGATGTACGCACCGATAAGGTGGAATGTCACCCTTATTATTATATGTATGTATACGCAGGTCTTAAATATCATATATTGAACTTACCACTTTGCTTCTATGCTGACCTTACTGACGGATGACATACTAGGATTTCAATAAAACTTCACGAGTTATATTATTGCTGACACTGCTGCTATATTTCTTAATATGTAGAATGTACTTAATGAAGGTTTTCTTGTAAATATACAAAAAATCGTAATACAATATTATTAATTTTATTTGAGCTGAAATCCAGATAGAATGTACAGTGAATGGCCTCGTGATCCTTTTTCCCGATTTTTTGATTGCTAAGTCCTGGTGTTATTTCATTTTGCAACCGACATTGAATATTGGGTTTCGAAAAGTACTACTGGAGCCCTTTCATTTCATGGCCCAGACGTACATACCCTGAAAATGAATAATATTCATCCCCTTTGCCTGAAATGCTGCGCAAAATCATATCACTCGTTCCACACAAAAGATTTGCTAGACTACATATGTACTTTCATCGAATTCCGTGTCACTAGTTTAAGCCGTTTCTCAGTAAATGGGTTTGACGGACCGAAAGACATAGACATCGAACCGATAATAAAATAATAAGGTTTTGTTTGACATAAACCCTGGAAAATGGAGACATATAAAAACACTCTTTACCTAAATCCATTTTTTAACCCTGGGGAAAGCAATAATAGGGATAATCTGGACGACATGAAATAATAATAATCAGCTACTTGCATTGAGTGCATTTACTATTATAGCTTGTAATGCTTTCAATGTTACTGATTAGGAAGTTTGGTTTGCATTTCTCATCTTTTGGTTGTTACAAGATTTTGAAAGTCCTTAAATATCCCCACACGAATAAACTAGATCGAACTCACATTACGAGACAACACAGACTCGTCCTTTTTATCAACATTCAATAGCTTCCATTTAGAAAGGGGTAATCTGATTAACTTCTCACAATCACTCGATGGAATTGTATGATTATTTCTTCCCGGAAAACTGCTCAAGTTATGTGAGCTCTTTATGAACTAAAAGCACACGACCATATAACATTGTTGCTGTTACACAATAAAACTTTTGAAAGTAATATCCTGTGTCTTTGACTGAAGTATCCAATTTCCGTTCAGGGGTGTGTCTGGCATCTTTCCCGGCAATCACTTGTTCAGCTTCCTTTCAATTCATCTTTGCGTGCTGCTGAAAAGAGGAGGCAATCAACGTGCCTAATGTTTATCTGACCCAGTACTTCCAGAGCTATCTAGGAGTATAGCAGTCGATAGACACACACAGCATCCACGGCAGGGTGAACTGATAGCGAAGGACAAAGCCTGGCAAGTGAAACTCTGTCTGTTAAAGACAGTTTAATCAAAGTATTCGGTAAACAAGCATTCTGAGAAGTACACTTGAAATTCTTGAGTCGTCAATGAGGAGATAGAGATTTGTAGTCTGTCATGTTTTGGGCACTTCGTGTTATCATTTTCAATTTCCGAAGTTAATATTTTACAGCAAACGAGCTTGAAATAGCACAGCAGTTAGTGGAGATTATGGAACAAGCAGCAATTCAAATAATTTCCCATAATTCCCTGGAAAACCATCCATCTTGTAGCAATGTAAATTCCCAAAGCAGACAGCCTGGCGTAATGATTTTTGGATATAGTAACTCTGGTGGTAGGCAAGAGTAATTACCGTATTCTTTTGGAATATGGGGAAAAGCAAGCCTCCCTTTTCATAGCAAACCATTCACGAATTTTTGAATTTTGCATACATTAAAAAATAATCGCCTCTCAGCAACAACTGATGCTGTACGCTTTATATCTGTATAATTTCATCTTCTGCGTAAAATAAAAATTTGATTACCGTTCATTATATGATAGTCAATGCAACCCAGAAATATTCATTTTAAAAATTGCAGCTTTCTCCTTCATTACGAGTGCATTTGCTGCGGTTGGGAAACTTTTCCAGGTACTTTCATGCAAGCCCAAATGACGAACAAAAGGAGAATATAAATTGAAATGACCTCATTTATGCCATATCCTCTTTCCAATCGCATTTGCATTGCTGTTTTGATTGAAATAATGATTAAATTTATCTCCCCAATATATTGTACATGCATAAAGGGATTCGTCAAGCCGAGGGCGAATCAATATTGACCTACATGCGTAAATCATCTCAGCCATATGAATTATTTGTGAATTCGTAATTAATATTTTATTTGTAGGAGGGTTTGGAAAATAATCATAAATTATAATGGAATTATTATGCAAGCATTACGTTGCCATAAAACTAATGTTTCAAAAAATGAATATTTACTTCGTAAAGGACTGTTCTTACCGAATTTCGGTACTTGAAAAGTAGTGGGACTGCTTAAGTTCGAAAATCCGATCAACAAAGCTTATGGTCAGTGTCAAGTAGGGTCCTTGCGTAATCCCTCAGTTAACGAGCGAAAAGGATGTATTGAAAGCAGTGTCTGTCAGATTTTGTGCAGATGTTCTTTTTCTTCAGTCTTTGCGCCATCAAGGATGATCGATTGCGCTATTTTGCTCGTTCACAGGTCTGATCTGGAGAATGTAGAGAGGCATTCAAATCACTATCTAGCGTATCAAGCCAGCGTCCACCGACTTTGATGTTCAAACCATTCCTGGCAGTGTGGGGACCAAAAGGGTTCGGATCGACAGAGAGGAAGTTGGGGAAGTTTTTGGATGGAAACTATTCTGGTTATTTCCGAACCAAGTTAGTTGCTTGCCATGGATAACCACTAGTCAACCTGGTGGTTTACAACGGATTTATGATTTGGCAAACGTTTCAAAATAGGTAGTACATGAGCTGAAGCTTTGGCATTCTGTTACCTTGGTACACGATGGTGACATCTTTTGGAAACGGCTTTCAGGTTAATGTTACAGCTACCCGCGAAAATAACTTTGGCAGGACTGCAGGACAATGCAGGCTCAGTTGAAATGGACTGCTGACTAGCCCCCGATCTCAGCCCTGAGCACAAACTTCCAGAACGATTTGTGTCAAACCACGCGTGACCTCCCTGCTCGCATAGACAATCACGGAGAGGCTACTGCACTTTCTAGTGGAGACTGTCAACTTGCAGCCAAATTAAAATGACAACATCAATAACAACAACAAGAACAACAAACATGACGACACAACCGGTAGTAGAAGGAGTAAAAATATGCTAAAGTCACCGCTTCCGGTAGCTAAAATATTCCTTTGCGACTGGAAGTGCGAAAGGGAGTGACACCGTTGAGATAAAAAGTCCTGGTGACCAAAAAGGCGAGACGTTATCTAATTCGAGCTCGGAAAAGGGACCAAGAGAAAAGATGACAAACTCCGAGCTACGTGGTGCCCTTTTGCCGAGGAAAAAAAAGGGGTACGAATTCTTCAATCAGGCGGAAATGCAAGTCATCTCTCCGGAGAGGATGAACTTCATCCACAAGACAAGGGTAGAGGAAGAGAAGCTACTCAAGAAGTGCGGGGTGGAGCTAAATAAAAACCACAACGCTAGCGCAGCCCCTAGTTGCACAAAACGCAGTGCCTTCGGCCGCCGAAGTGAGAATAAATAATCGACAAAAGGAGGCGAAGGCAAAACAGCGTGGATCTGCCGAGGAGGGCGCAGCAAGAAAAAGAAACCACGCAGCGTGGAAAAAAAGAAGAAAACTCAGCAACAACAATCTAAGCTGAATAGTGAATCGAAGTCGACTTCGACAACAACAGCGCCAAAGAAAAGGAGAAGGGGCAAGCCGCGGTCAGAGGCCATTTTCATTAAGTCGAACGAAGGGAGTTCCTCCGAGGAAGATTCGTTACGTACGCAACGACTGTGGCTCCACGTTGGGTGTAAAATATGTTACGAGGAATGTAATGCATTGCATTACCTCGCACCAACACGGTCACCAAGCTTGTCAACCAACCAAAGTCTCCTAACAGGTTTGCCAGTCGTGAACACCAACTGCACGAGATAATATATAGAATCGAACGGCACGTGCTGGAGCTAACCCGAGTGTTAGCAGTTCGGCGAGATGACGGCTGGTTTTCTCAAAAAAATTCTGGCAAGTGAATTATCGTCAGCGTGAATAACATGTACATGCCTTCGAAAACACCTCTCTCTCGCATTTCTCTACGATCGATGCACCCCCATATCAATCGCGGATGTCTTCGTGCAGGATGTTACACCTCTGGTTTTTGTCTCCATTACCGGAAGGCGCCGTTCATTGTCTTTTATAGTCGACCAACATTCAATAACATAGGGAGCGGATTGGATTTAATTTGAAACTTTCGTTGACGCACCGTTGACAAAGAGCACTTGCTGTAGAAGTGAGGCATGAAGCAACTTTTTAACGCAGTTCATCATTGGCTGGTTGCATTAATTTGAGATATTTAAGTTACTCAGTTCTCAACAAATCGCTGCTATAGGCAGCGGTAGTGCTTGTTTCACTGGGGGCAGTCAACAAAAATTCAGTTTTATTGAAACGCCTCTTCTAGACTCGCAAATGCACACTAGGAAGGTGATGCTTCTTCATGAATAACCGTACCACGTGACAACCTGGTTTGGTTCAGAGTTATTTGAACGATGTCATGAAGACATGTTTTCTTGCCAGTCAGATGGTATCCTATCCTACTCAATTGAAGAGCTAAGTGAGCCACGGTGTTGGGTTCTAACTTTTCTTTTCCTGTAGCTAAGATTTAATGCCGTCAGGTCCTGCTGCTTTCCCCGATTTCATTCCTTGATTGCCTTCTCGGCTGCGTCGGGCTGATGAGTGGAATAGCTAGAAATGCTTATGTAAGCGGGAGTTGAGTAAATTTTTCCATTGATGTCCGCCCAATAATTCCCGGTATCTATCGTAGCTCATCGATTGGTAAGCAAAGGTCCGTTTTTGTCATTAACGCAAGAGAAGTATTCTTGTTAAGTCGGTAAAGGTCTTTCCCGCCATTGCGAGTGTCCAATTTATCGTATAGATTGTCATAACGAACCTCTCGGGTAACCTCGATCGAATCACTCAGTGTTTTATTGACGAGCAACTTCTTGTGGTGGCGGTTCTTTTCACCGGCCATTATTCCGAACTCGTCATTCGGAAACCAAGTATGTCGGTTAATGAATCGTTTACCAGGTCTGGTGACCCCGAAAGTTGCATAGGCCACTTTGTGGCTCGTCCTTTTAGCTTGATTCTCCGTTTCTTCGATATTCATTACGGCCATTACGGTCAGCGTAAGTCAGATTACTTCTTCTCACTAAATCGTTACCATTTAATGCGCGGCGACCTAATGCGCTCCTCACTTTGCTTTATTGGTGGCATGATATGCAAGACAACAACTAGAATGTAGCAAGATAAGATAATTGTTTAATACACGATGTAACATATTAACAAGTACAAGGTCATGAGCATTCGCAAAATTGACTAGACGCTTACCTCCCATATTACGGGTTCTATGCCCTTCTCACACATGCTATTGCCTTCTGCCTTTTCATCCACATGACCTTAAAGATCATCTGCAAGTAGGTAATTGGCAGGCACGTTAATATATCTTTCCAAGGTCTTGAGCGAAGGCCACAAAAAATGTATGTCGAACAAGTGAAAGATCTACTCGTATTTAATGTGAATAAGGTATTATGATTTCTCTTTATTTCTGAGTTGACAAAATGTAGATCAATGGGAAAATCAATACATTTGCAAAATGGCATGCATCTGCACGATTTAAGACTATCTGAAAGTCCCAGGACATGTACTCAATCAGTAAGGCGTTTGAACATAATACCTGTAGTTGATAATATTATGGGAACTATAACCACTCTCTCGAGCCAACAAACTTCTTTGAATGAGCCGGTTACTACTAATTCATCTTCTTCTCTCCGTATTTCCGCTCAATGTTATTATTATGAGGGACAGAAACATCGATAGGAGGAAATTGTCCTTTAAGATTAATTACAGGTGTAATAATTTTTTGAGTTGGCGATTTTGGATCGACGATCCCTGTGTGCTTACGAGCAGTTAAACGGGCTTGAATTTGTTGACCCATCTAAGTAATAATTAAATTATTTGAAACAATTAAGGCTTGCCTTTTCTACCGATATACCGGGAACCATTTGTTGTTTCATCAGTGCTATAAGTCTTGTAGCAAATCTTAATTATTTTAAATTGTTGACCCATCTATATAGCTCCAGGATGTAAAGATGTGGATAAGAAGAAAATCTTGAAAAACGTGTATCAATTCTGCTTTCTGAATTGACTGTTGTATCCTTGGCACGAGGTTGTTTATGTCCTTTTAAAAGTTAAAGAAGAACTCGCTATCCTATTGTGTCCGACTGCGGATTCGCACCCAGATGTCAATATCTGATAATTTTAAAATTAGCGCCGGAGAACGTCGCGTAGATTCGGCTAACCAACTTTTTTAATGGACTACCATATTGCCAATATTATGCTATGAATCCTTTGAGTCAAATGGGTCAAGGTTTCGGCCCTGAAAAGAAACTTAGCACTAGATAGCGTCTCTTCTGATCCTTCATATTTTAAACTACTTGAGCTCATCATATCGGTTCCTCTGTCGGAGGAGCGTGCTCAACCAAGGTGTGCTGCCGACCCGACTGAGAGTGTCAATGAAGTCAACGATTACCGTTAAAGACATCGACATTTTCGAGCGCACGTACCTAGATGTCACCCGAAAATATCGTGGACCAGATGCTAGCTTCTGAAACATTTTAGAATGTGGTGGAAAAACTAATGAGAGCGATCCACAATAAGCTAAGGAAAGATGAACTTCGGCAGATGACGATAAGTACCAACATGAACTGATCCATAATGTAATGCTGAAATGGCAGGAGGTGGTTTTAATGAGTAAAAGTTTCACATAATCGTATGGCAGGAATCAATAGTAGGTTTTGATCCCTTCCACCTCCCAACGACAGAAAAAAAAGGCAACCAGACAGACGTTGAACCGATTTTAATAGGGTTTTATTTTACAAACAAAAAATAGGCACAGTCTGGATATCCTGTATTATATAATATCCTATATTATACAATGGAGTGAACAATCATCTTGATTCCTTAAGAATTGTTGTCTGACAACGAAGTCTGCTCCACTTTTGGTTTACACGGTTGTAGGAAATGCAACTTCCTTATTTTATAGGTATTAATTACTTATTTAATACCCCACATGATTGTACCCCATGCATCAAATTTTATGGCAATAACTTCAGCTATTTTCGAGTAAATTGGGTTTGACAGCGGAAAAGACAGAGTGATGGAAGAGTCTGGAAAATATATTAGGAAAGACGATAGCTTAAAAAGGCCTAATTAAGGAATTGCCTACCAGGAAATTGAAATCCGGTTAATTAATTACATAGAATTCAATATAGGCTGGTATTTTCACGATGGTTCTGCGAGGAATAAGACAGGAGTTACTTAACATTTCTCTGAGTGCCTTTTCAAGATTCCCACCTCCCGAAAAAAAGACCGCATGCCAATAAATATTAAAGTCCTGAGATTAAGTTATGCGGTTTTACGAAAACAAATAAAACCAATTTATATCTGGTGGAAAGCAATATGTTTAGAGGAAAACCAATAAGAAACTTGAAACTCGCGAATACATGTAACCATTAAACGTGGTGGATGGAATAAGCTAGTTTGGGTCGGAGATCGAGCAGGGGAATGGGTAGATTAGTATTTATTGACCGGGTCATGAAAAAAGAAGTAAACGTTAATACATAATCCGTCAATCAGGGCATGGGATCGCCGTTTATGTTTTAGTATGACCACGACCCTGGACGTCTGACTTAGTATGTAAATGGTTAATATATGTAGCCTCATGTAAACTTTAGGTTAGGAAATCTTCCCGATACCTAGTCTTCCCGAACCTCTATGTGGAGCACAATGCGTTCCTGGAATTGTGCTTCTACTTCTCCCATGTGTGTTCTACTGTATGAGCTGTTACCCTTTCCCAATGTGTCAAATATATACTGCCACCTGCGTCTTTCCAGCAGTATGTTTCCGGGTACCTGCCTTTACTTTGCCCAACGATTATGGCATGGCATGACGTAAATATGAAATGAAGAAAACTTCAAGTATCCGTAAAACAGGGGTAATTGCCATATTTTACTCCCATATAGCAGGACAAAGATAAGATTGGCATGAAACCTCAATTTGATACGGTTGTGGGGGTTATTGCATTTGAAGATTTTAAATAAAAGCCAATTTGACGCTTTGATTGCATCGACCGATGCCCAGTTTGGTGACACCGTTCTACAACGATTTTTAGATATACAGGAAGGAAGGTCTTGTTAATAGTCTTCTCGACACCGAAAAAAAAACAAGTCGGTGTACCGGAAGCTGGCGCATATATTATACATATAAATACATTTGTATGTCTTTCTTGAGTAATTGATATTGAAATATAAATCATTAGAAAAGTAAAACGAAATATTTCTCTGTGACCTCCCATTCATGGGTGCTCATTTTGTTGTGGTATTGCCGAATTGATTGCTATGTTATGATGACGTCATACACATTTTAGAATCCACGAAATTCACACAAAATGTAAAAGTTTTACCTCCTGTAACTTCGTTAATCATAGGATTTTCTTGCAACTCCCCATAGTTATGCCTTATATTATCGCTTATGCAAGTGCCAAATATTGGGGTACTAGCATCAGCTTAAGAGGGGTTTCCGAATATATTTCTAAAATACAACATACTATTCTTAACTTTATTTGTGCACTGTGTCTATTATAGGGCCTAGATTTTTTTAGATCATTTTCCGGTTTCTCGTTTGGATAGGTCCGGAGAAGGACACTTCTTGAGGGTCATATTTTGAGCCCTCACTCCACAACGTTTCACTCGATATCACATATGGGACCAGTTTCGAAAAGTACTAATTGGCTAATTGAGTCCTTTCACTTGATACTCCACATGGCCACATTCTGTGAAGAAAAAAGTTGCACCCTCCATTCACATGTAAGGGGAGCCCCCCTTAAACTTAGCACAAAATGGCACCACTCACTTTGGTTTTTGGTTGGGTAGTTCCCGAAAATGAGTCTTGCTCATTTTCAGTGTACACATTTTGGTTTCTTACTTCTGCACTTTGCAAGAGTAAGTTAAAACTAATATCATTTTCACAAAGTCGGGACCTTTCATTTGATACCCCACATAACTATATACAGTGAAAATAAAATGTATGCGTGGGATTTCATAATTGTCATTTGTCCACCAAATTTCTTCGGAATCATCTTAGTCTTCTTGAAGAAAAGCGTATGTGACTGGCAGACAGACAGTGAATCGATTTTAATAATGTTTTGTTTTACAGAAAACCTTAATAAGTTGAACCCGATATATAAACTCCGCATACTGTTCTATAATTATCCGGAAGTGTTAATGGTGTCAGTATAGGAAGATCCGGAGTAGAAATCACTCTGCTTTCTGTAGATTGCGATGTCCCTTGGTGCATTCTAGGATGATTTCAACTAGAATCTTCTAGACAGAAGGTACCACACAAATACGCACATTTGTCGCACTTAAGACGAGTGCATTTCTTCAGAACCTTCACGATCCCTTCACTAGGTGAAATCTTAGATTTCCGGGTTTTGCGGTCTAGTGGAAGCGGCAGGGACTGCAGAGTGTGCAAAGAAGAGACTGTTAAAGGTGGCGAATTTACTCCATTTAAGTATATTGATGGCAAAAATAATTCTGTTTCTGTCTAAAGCAGTCTGTATCCGCATGTTACGGTGGCTTGCCAAATCCTCAACAAGAAGAAGAACTTCACTGAATATTGTACGATTCAGAAACATACCTCATCGACTTCTAGAGGAGCTCATATCATTAGGTTTTTCGATTTGCGTCCACGTTTCCGCAGTTGGCCAGGGTTTGTGATGTCTTTTTGATACGTTGCAGTGACTCTTTAAGTTGGGAATGCTATTTTTGACTATTCTGAACTCAAAGAGTCGTTAAAAACAGCGCCCAACATTCGTTAGGCTGCGACAAATTAAACCTGTGGACAGACAAAGCTAACTTGTCTCGCTGGTTTTATTGTGTTTAATAGAGCTTAGTTTCTTAATTTTACATTTTAACTCGCCTTTCGAAGTATGGGGAAACCGGCAACATGAAACCAGGTGTGAACGGTTGACTGGATATTTGTTCCAGTTATCCCTAGCAGGTAATGTATATGCATATATTATGCCAAAATATCTATTTTAAGGCAGCTTGATACTGACGTTCAAATTCCTAGAATTTGCACTGAAGCGGCAGTTTTGACCTACTATAACTTTGTTAGTAATAATGCGTTTTCTGCCAAACTTGGTGGCAGTTTGCATTATGCTATAGCCTTCTTGACTCTAGAATGAGCTGAAGGGGGTTTTACAGTCAGTTACTAAATATTATAATAATATGCTATTATTAATTTTATTTGAACAGATATCGGTATAGAGCGTATTTCAGACCCTAGACAGCAAAGTTTTGCCAGACTTTTTGGTTTGGTAAGGGAATGGAAACCATCTGTCTTCGAAGAGCTCAATAAGAAGCGTTTTCAATGGAAATCTGAACTTCCCTCAAAAGAAACAGTAGTTGCCAATGTCATTACTGGATTCGCGGCACTTAAACAGAGTAGGCGGACCGTTTCGGTAAAGTATAGTTCTTCCACATAAAAATACCAAATAATTGTACCTCGCGAGTAGCGTTCTGCATCGTGGATATCAACTTGTCCATGCCATGGCTCTCACAAGATTATAGGTCATCACTGGGGCAACAGCAGTAATGATAGTAAGAAACAAATGCATAACCGAACACAAGACCAACCCAATACCCAATGAATTAACTAGCCCGTAGGCACAAACTGTTAGAGAGACAAAGAATACCAAAGCTTTTAACGTATATTTTTACATAAATGATATTGATTTGGAATTGGCGATCTATCAGCGAAAACGCGAATTGCATCAGATGCAAGGAATGAAGTTCGTTGGAGCTGATAGTTTTAGCTACCGAATTAGCGTCGTGAGTACAAAATGGTCCCAATTGGGAAAACTCAAATAAATAGGATTATAAAAGACGATAATACTTAAAGGGCTGTTAGAGCAACCTACCAAGATCTAGAGAAACACTAAATGATCGTAGTAAGAAGTTGATGGTTTTCGAGATATTGGCAATTCAATGAAATTCGTTAAAATCGTTCTCTTGGATCATGTTTTCAATTCATATTGTTAGATTCAGATTTACTACACTAATTAGCCATTTCATAAATCAAATATTAACATTTAATTAACAATTGAAAACTTTTAATAACAAATCTGTTTTAAACTGAAGTATGACATATTTCTATTTTTCTTCTTCAAAGTTTGAGCGCCTACACAGTAAAAAAAATTACTAAGCTAGCATGGTCAGTGACTTAAAAAGTTTGCTCATTAAATGTAGTTTTCGAAACTGTGCAACATCTGCCAGGTATCCATTAATGGAAAGATGGCACCACCATTTTACTGAACAAAGAAGCCATTGTTCTAATGAACATTTTGGTACTAATGACCTATAGTAAAGGATAATCGTACTAATTTATGAAATCATTTTAAAAAAATAAAATAAGTTGAATCATGCTTAAAGTATATTTGACCTTACAAAAATTAATCAGTATGTTCGAAGTGCCTACAACCAACGCGAATGCAGGCGCGGTATCCTTTTCAAAACGACCTCTTTATCCATTTTGCGTTTGTTTGCAACATTCTGCTTTGGTTGTTCCCTGACATAATCATGGATATTATTTATTGGTTGTTCTTTCATGCAACCCCAGTAAAAAAATCTAGGGGGTTTAGGTCTGGAGACCTGGCAGGTCATAAATTGGACCAAGTCAGCCAATCTATTTGTGAGGGTAGCTTTGGTCTAGATGATGGCAGACTACGCGAGCATAATAGGTCGCGCAGCCATAATTTTGAAATCAAATGGATCGGAGTGTGCCAAAGAAACATCTTTCAAAAGATCTGGTAGATCATTTTGTAAGAAATTTAAGTAAGCTTACCAGTTCAGATTTAGACACCGGTTCACATGTTAACTTTGATTGCGTATTGGAATCTTTCTTCTCGGATGGAATGGGGATTTTTCAATGCCTAACTACTTCAATTGTGCTTGTTTATAAAGCCATCCTTTTCAAATGTACCCTGTTACTTTCATCAGACCATAGTACTTTATCCAAGAAGGTCGGGTCCTCCTTAATATTTGCAACACTCTAGCAAAACTATACCCATAGCCCCGAGGCACCAGGGCTTTGCATATGCAGACTAATATCGCCTAGTGATCATATTTACGATCGATTTCGGTATTCCTGTTCATCTTGCGATTGCTCGTCCTGAAGTCGGGTAGTATTCAATTTCTTTTAAAACTTGGTCGTCATAATTCATACGTAGTCTTTCTTCCCGAGCGGGAGCGTAAATATTTTTCTCAGCCTAACTTATGCCAGTATCTCTGTCACGTAAATAGTCTTACAAAAACCAGAACAGGGCAGTAGATTATTCCACAATTATTTACCATAAAGTGTTCGCGCTACGGTGACAATAATCTGATTTATGATTTTAACAATAGATTTTTTGATCAGTGAAAATCTTGTAACGTCGCTTTCTTAATGAATACCGGGCAGGTGTTGCATAGCTTTGAAAACTGTATTAAATGACTTTTCAAGTCACTGGCCAAGTTAGCTCATTGCTTTTTTTTTTACAGAATGGAGGTTCAAAACTTTTGGAATGAAAAATAATAAAGTCATACATCAGTTTAAAACAGATTTGTGTAATGAAATGGCTAATTGGTATAGAAAACCTGTAATCTGAATCAAAGACTGTGACTTTTTTATAGAGTGACACAAGAAAATCTGATCCAAGAGAACAATTTTAACGAATTCCATTGAATTGTCAATATCTCGAAAACCACCAAATTTTTACTAATATCATTTCTTGTTTTTCTGGATTCTTATGGGTTTCTCTAACAGCCCTTTAATTATTATTGTTGACCTTTCGTTCACCCCAATTGTGGGACAAATGTGCGGATTTTCAAAAAAGCCAGGAAGCTGGACACTTTAAAAACGAAAGGTTTTGTGTATTTCTTTTACAAAAACATTTGAGTGGACATTTGTTCTATTGGTACTTTTCGTCAACTTTGAACTACTATAACTCTGTTAGTAATAGTGCTGTTTCCGCCAGGTGGTAGGATTATGCTCGGTAATAGCCTACATTGCTGGAAAATTTCATGATTCTAGAATGAAGGTGCAATCAAATATTTTTTTTCAGAGTTTTCGGTTGTATGGTTTCCGAGAGGTCCATGAAATAAATGATCTCTTTCGGCCACCTCTCCACTCCCCATCTTTCCAACAAACATCAGAACTACCCTACATTAATCTATTTGGCGGAAAAAAGGCAACCCCCTTTGTATGAATGGCGACCCTCCTCAAATTCGACGTAGAATGGTGTAACTCACTGTATACGTGAGCGTTCACAGTTCCCACCTTTTTACCAAGTTTGGTGTCAATCGCTATAATTTTTTCCGAGAAAATTGCGTGCAGCTGACAGACAGACACCGATTTTAATAAGGTTTTGTTTTACACAAAACAAACATTTTGAACCATGTTGAGATTCTTTAGGGCCTTTCTTTGGTCACATAGATGGTAATGGCTTCTTTTGCGTTCAGATTTTACTATGGCACCCACACTTAGATGTTCACTGCTGTAAAGGTCTCAACATATTTCGTGTGCTCTAAGAATGTTTCTATTCTCTTTTGAAATCTGTAAAACATTACCAACCATTTGATGTGTTTTTCGTTAACAAATGATGTCAGCAAATCTATGTAGATATCAACATTGATATATTGATTGCATTGCATAGACTTTTCTAAATTAGAAGCTTTTTACAAAACTAACCGCTTACCTCGATTTTCGTCTCAAAAATACTCTAAACCAACAGCACGTGTTGTACTGTACAAGCTTATCCTGTCCTTTGAGGAACAAACATTCTCCACTTTTCCTAGATTACTAATAAGTTCATCGTCGTATAATCCCCTCGTATGGCTCTCGAATTCAAACTTATCTTTTAGAAATACATGTATTGCGTCCTACGTTCGGCAACTACCGCAGCAGATCACGTAATGAGATTACTTAAATGAGGTGGGGTCCATTTCGACCCCACGACTCCAGTTAAGGGTTAATTTAGCTGTAACAATGAACGAAGTGGGCCTGGAAATCAATTATTGAAAGAAAAAGGCCAAGTGCTAATGCTCTACCCGGAAGAAGTCCGTATTGTCACAATAAAAACGATGGAAAAAATCGGCCTATCATAAAGAGTTGTTCGTTACAGCGCAACGATAGGCAACAGACCTCGGAGTAGCGCCAAATTTCTATTATAGGAATATACCGAGATGGTCACCAAACAATCGCGAAATCTAAACAATTGATCTACTCTCTGCCTTTCCATTTACCCATTTGCTGAATCCGGAGCTGCTAAGTAACATGGTCGACCTTCAGTACAACGAATACGAGTGACCATCAGATTTGACGCCGCAAAATGAAGTAACCTACCGAAGAATCAGCGGTTCTTATCAGATAGAATATCTAGGGTAAAGCAAAATGTGTAGTTGTCACGATTTATCCCTTTTCCTCCAAATAACCTGGAGATCTATAGGCTTTCGAAGATATCGAACGACCGGGTTCTTCATACCACGTGTAGCGTCTTGTAGTTCGCCATGTTGATTTGTGGCTGCTGTTTACCATGTGATTTTATTTCACTCGCTGTTCGTCTCATCTTTAATGCTAGCCCTGCTTCCCCTATGTGAAAAGGGGACGAACACCGAAGTTTTGCATTCAAATCAAGAATCAAAGGTTTATTGCTGGAAAGGTAATAAAAGCCGTCTTCTAAATCGAAGTTAGTGGTGAGACGGCCCTAGCGCCTTTCCGTGTTCCTTGAATCAGGTTGGTTTTGAAATATATTTCAAAAATCAACAATGAGCAAGATAATTAGCAAGAAATATTTTTGATCTTACTAAAATGTACTACATAACTTTTGTATACTAGTTGAACCTAAAAATTTCGAAATATTATTAAAAGGAAATATTTTTTTAAAACATGAATATCTCAGTTTTCACTCAAAGTTCGCACTTCCTTTTAAAAATTCTAATTTTTTATAACTTTTTGAAAGTTTTATGATTTTAAAGGTTCAGCTACAAACTTTATGTATTTAGAGTAAATTGTAAAATTGTTTATTGTCTCAGATAAAATTTAAATTTCCTAGGTTACACATAGATTTGGCATCCCGATTCCGGTGTCCCTGAGACAAGTTCAACATTACTGCGATTTTTTGTTAAGAGTAAAACAAAAATGAAAAAAATTTACTAATTAAGCAGATGTTATTTCAAATATTTGAAGAATAAAGTTTCTGTTAAGAAAAAATCGTAAATACTGGTTAATTTCTTTCATAAAATTTTTCATCAGTGGAAAATCTTCTGCAAAATTAGGAGTCAATAACCTCTATGTGTGTATATCCTTCACCCCGCTGCACTTTCAATCTAAAAGATGATTGTATAACTGCACTACCCATTACTTACTAGATACGCAATGTTCTATTGCGAATATGCTAAGCCTATCGCTATTATTGCTTCATGCTATCCCCCGCTCTAACCATATAGCCTTGCCGTCATATCTGCAAAGAGAGAGCAAGCAGGAAACCCATGTGCTAACCATTTACATATGTGAATCATTCGCTTCACTAGATTTCAGTTTTTCTTCAACCTTTGAAAACTTGCCTGCAGCTATTAACGTATGCCAGCACAACTTTCCTCGTAAATGTCGGATATTGCAAAAGAATTTCTCCAACAAATTGTAACGTTTGTAAATCCTTCCATGCGAGACAACTAAAAACGACTCAACTTCTCTTAAATGTATGTGACTATATTGCACAAGTTGTCTTGCCATATGTATGATATTTTAAAGTGTTATTTTGCATATGGGTTCTAAACATGTCCATTAATATTTCTTTTCAAATCCTTTCCTTTTGCGATGACGTTCTTTTGTTGCATGGAGTCTTTGATCCCTAGATGTCCCCTTTGTAATCATGATAGGACTTTATGCTTTCCCTATTCTCATCCATCTCCCTTGTTCTTTGATAATCCTTTCTTAGGAGTGAGCAATGGCAGTTTTTTGAGTTATAAGGAGAAATGAGTGCAACCGTTTTTCTCTTAAATTTCAAGTGGTGTTACATCCCTTCATATAGGGGAAGTGCGTATCAACAATTATAGATCTATCATTCTGTCATTATAAAACGAGACTTGCTCTCACGCCTTCCACCCGGATACCGCAAAAGACACAGAAATTTGAGAAATTACTTTCTTATTTGTGTAAATTCGTTTTATTTCGAAATTCATATCTGAAGACTATGAATATTTCATGCAAATCACATGCATATGAATCTTTTATTTTCTTGCAGCTTGATCCTCCCCTATTTATGCGATACAACTAAATATTCATCAAGACGAAGTGATTTTTTCTGTCTAGGAACGCTTTTGATGTAGAACAACTACCTCAACACTATATATGTATGCAAAAGTGAAGATAAAGAAAAACATCTTTTCAAATTCTTCACGAAATTAAAACTTTTTTCATAAACTTAACGGACTCCTAGGTGGCGAAACTACAGACACATTATATATACAAGCGAACTCCTAGAGTGAAAATAGAGCAGAAGGAAGAAATGATGGTGGAGGTCTTCAAAAAAGAGCTGTTCAGAAGCTTCTCTTCTTGTGAGTCGTTGAAAAAGTGAAAATTTAAATGTGAAAACTTTTTCAATTAGTATTACTCGAAAATAAAATTTCAACCAACATTTGTTTGTGCTTATTGATAAAAAATAATTTCCTAGCGACTTATTAACTGTATTATGTTTGATTGTTTCTGTAAAGCAGCGGCCAACCTGGGCGAATAAGTACTCCTTTAAGATACTTCAGACTAGAAACTTTCAAATAATATTACCAACTGAATTCATTACCGCAGCGTGGGCAAAGGTGTAAGTTTGAAGTACTTAAAACAAGTTACGACACTACTTGATTTTCATTATAGCTCGTTGGTGGAATGAAAAAAACCAAAAAAGGGAGTAGGGCAAATGCACGTTAATAATCGCAATCATAGTTAAACATGGCAAACAATCAAATAATCAGCAAATCTGATGTCGAGGAAATGCACGTAAATAAGTCGGCGAAGGGAAGCTGGCCGAAACTTCATTATTTGTCGCATCCTTGAAGATTGTTTTGGGAAAACTTATCCCAATTTTTCAGATTGATTGCGTTTATTGTTTCTAATGCTGGAAAATGGATGTTCTTGAGACCGCGTTTCTTAAGACGGTTCACAGCAAACTCCCCAAATATACACTTGCTAGAGCTACGTTCACATGTAAAAGTGTAGTCTATTGTGAAAAATTTTCAATTACTAACTAAACAATCAAAGTGGTACTATCATAGCCTATAATACTCCAAAATTTTATAATTCTAGGAAGAACTGATGGGAGCGCCCAGTAAATTTCGAAAAAATATTGATATGGGAGGCATTCTTTTCTATTAATTTTTTCAGAAATAATTATTTTTCGGCCCCCGCACTCCCCATTTGGCATCAAATTACAAAACTGAACCAGCTTTGGAAAGTACTAATCGAGGGTTATCATTTTATATCTCCACAACTATATTCGATGAAACAACAATATACCTTTCCACTAAATTTCATATCAATGGGAGTAACCGCTTCTGAGAAAAATGCGTGTAACAGACAGAAAGACAGCTACCCAAACAGTCCTTCTTCGCTGGACATTGTGCTTGTTAATACCGGAAGTACCCATGCGAGTTAGTGAACACTACACGCATAGCGACCATCAATCTATACTGTTTAGTGTAATGAAGAGCAAGAGAATAGGACATCCGAAAGACATAAAATCATGTAGGACCAAGCAGTATTGCTCAAAGATGTTTGACGCAAAAATGTTCGCTAAGACATTTAAGCAAAGTTCCACACCAATAGGTATAGCAAAAGAAAAATCTGAGCAAATTTTTAGAAATGTGGTCGCAATCTATGATGCCTCTATGCCGCCCACAGATTACAGTCATGGAATGACGAAATCAGGTAACTGCGTTCTGAATCCAGAAGCAAAAAGAAATTACCGACGCGCGAACGATGAGCCGGAGAGAATTGCGGAAGGCGATCCATGACAGTAAACGGAAGTCCTTGTCAGAAACTGAGAAGAGGCGGATATCAACCCATGGGAGCTTTTAGAGCGGTAGTGGCTAAGTTGAAAAGAAGCAGAGCCCTGTAGACCAAGTGCCCAATTTTATTACGAAGTATAGTGACAACCTCGTTCCCATAGCAAAGTGTCTCCTAAAAGGATATTCCAAGTATAAAAGAGCGTGAACTTATCATTGCCTGTTAAAGGCAGGGCTAAAAAAGTGTGCGGCGTATCAGAACATCGAACATGGCTTTCAAATAGACAATAAAAGTAAGATCGGAATGATTCATTTCCACTTTTAATAACTGTCTGAAGGACGGCGTCTTCCCGACTCAGTGGTGAAAGTAGATGCTGGTACTGCAACGAAAGTATGGCAAACCACCTGGTGAGCCATTCGAATCGCTCTATTTATTTACTGTACATTATTGGAAAGCTGTAGGAGCCCATTATAATAGTATCGTCAAGGGATGTTGCATTGCGTTCTGAAAAAATTATTGTCCTTTTACTGGTTATAGTAGAAAATCTATAATGTTGCCTACTTCCAAATGTTTCAACCTGGCATCTGGCAATAAGTATTCTCCCAGGTGCCTGAACCTATTTCTGTCTGTCTGTTCCAGAATATGTGTCGAGATTTAATCACTCTCCTCACAGAATCCGCAGACAGTGTCTTAAGATATCCCTAGTTTCCGCAGGTGATAGTTTAACTTACAGGGATCAGTGAGTATTCCATTGCCATCCGGAGTCTCTACTTGGTGAGGTTTAAACAATCTTTCGAGCGTTTGGGTTTGTATCCCCCCTTGAGCACCCTGGACTGTTCCGTTTCTGGTAAGTTCGCCCAACGAAATTCCCTTAGTCGTTCCTCTTCATTTTTCAATGTCGTAGCCATAAACCCATTTCTGATTTTACAGAATGCTGCTGACCCATATAGAAACGTCGCTGTTCCTTTCTAGACCAGTTCGTCCGTTGCTACATTATCTTCTATCCCAATGTGGCTGGAACCCAGAACGAGCCGAGCGTGTTCAGTCTGTTAAGATATTTCCATACCGTAGCCTTAACAGCCACTTGACTGTCGATTAGAATAGGAATGCTCTGCCCCCCTGTAGTTCCTTTCTGGGTTGGAGGAGGCATACCTGTTTCCGGCGTATATTTTCGCCTGAAATATGCAATTATGCCTTCCCCCACAGGTTCAAAGTGCGTTTTCCTTGGACCAATGACTCCAGCGCCTCCTCCCGTTTCCATAAGGGAGCCGCCAGTGTACTAGGTCCACTCTCCCAATTTGCTCTCAGGTGATTAAACTTGTTCTTCCTAGTGAATGGAATTATGGCGGTTTTGTCTGGATTGATACGCAGCTCCGCCTTCGCTCACCGGGCACTAGTAACCCTTAGCCCAGTGTGGATTCTATCACAATGAAAGAATTCCCTGAAGCTCGTTTGTGTTGCTTCCCAGATCGCGTTGCTATACGCCATCAATACCCTTTTGCACCTCTGCCAATCACCGGTTTGTTTCGCCCGGTTGAACAATTTGCGCACCTCCGTTCTTATTCTAGTTAGCTTCTTGTTTGACCATCCCTTGATGATATGCCGGTCTAAGCCGGAATGCTGGCCTATATGCGCCAATGACGACTCCGTTGAGGCGTTCAATCATAGTTTTACTCCTGATGTCACTGCTCCCTGTAGATATGCCCTGTTGTCACTCAGATAGCTTTTGTAGTAGTGCCAGTTTGTTCTTGTGGGATTCCTTATTATTTACTTCCGGGTAGCCCTCAATGTCGAATGTGATTATTTTGCGATCCGACATGGAAGGCTCATTCGACATATCAGAATGTTCCCTAGAGGTATGTTTAGTGCCTCTTCTCTGATGCTGGTGACGCTACAATATGTATTTCTAACTTCTTACTGAGGATACATTCAGGAAGGTGGAGCCAAGAAGAAGGTGTAGCGCCTTCCTCTCGTAGAATTTCGCCAGTCTAACGGCTAATTCCGTTAGGATCCACCTGTCGTCTCCTGAAAGATGCCACGATTGCCTCTCGAGTTCCTCCCCCGGTTTCCAGTTCGACTTGGATAGCCACGATGTCTCCAGTTAGAAACCCATATCCCCCCCATACATATCTTAAGTTTCTTTTGAGAATAATGAACTCCTGGTTTCCCACAAGAGGAATCCCAAATTACCTGCAGACTTCTTCCCGGGTACACCTAGGGCTCCTGAGGCAGCACTATTCCAATTTTGTCCTTGGAACTTGCCCTTGGAATTATTGCAGATGCTGGTTGCAGGGTGACCTGGGTTATTTTAGTGCTGGCCTTCGGCTCCCTAAGTGCTTTGAAATCTTCTCCAATAGCGGAGAATTACAAGTCTCCTCCGACATGGCACTTGCTTGCCTCCTCTAAAATGATGCTTCCTTCCTTCTGTCCGACTTTAGCTCAAGAAGACCTGTATTAAGGTCGTCCAACTTCACCTCTTCTTTGGGCTGGAGATTCACTTTCCTGTTCGACCCTGCCCTTTCAATCTCTGTAGCTTCACCGATTCATTCGGAGCCTCTGTAAGATTACCACGCGATATGTCCTCCGAAGTATTCTTACTTGGTTCCTCCCTGTGCACGTCCACAGGTACGCTACTAAATCTGTTGTTAATGCGCTTATGACGTTCAATTGCCTCCAGGAATCCGTTATCTGCCTCGATCGTGAGGAGTTTGCCTTTGCCTTCATCCTTGTTTTTAAAAACGTGTGAAGGTCCATGTTTTGAGTCATTAGGAGGCATTGAAGTTTCTTCTTTTGATTCACTGCGGGTTTGGGAAGGTAAACGCTCACCTGGTATATCATTCTTTCTTCAGGAGGTGTAGTCGAAACCTCTTTACCACATTAGCGTAGCTCCTGCCTTCACCCATGCCCACCTTGAGATTCCCCTCCCTTGGGCTCGAATTTACGCTTCTCGGAACCATTTTCCTCTTGCCGGCTGACATTCACTGCTCTCCGTTTTCTTATCTCTGGTACTGAAGGTCTGTTCTGAACCTTCTTAAGGGCCTTTCCTAGTTTTAGGCCGTCCTTCAGATAGCGTATATATCATTTAGCAATTGCCCCTCCAAGACCTGACTCCTTCCTTTTGCTTGCTTTGAGTGGGGATCTTTGTTGGATGCGGTCTTCGTTGTAGGCCAATGTTCATCTTGGCTCCACTGCTTGAACTGCCAACTTTTCCTTTCTTGGGTGTAATCACTTGGTTCTCTGTTTTATGGAGGCGCGTTTCTACCTGAGCGCAGCATATGCAATATGCTAATCCCTATTGAAGAGGAAGTAGGAGGCATTTTTCGTTTTGGCTGATCAATGGTGGATGCTATCAAAGCAGTGGACAATCTGACACTGGTTCGGTAAAGCCATATTGGTCGAAACTGCAATTCACGGAAAGAGTATTGCTAGCAAATGTTGGTTATGGCTTTGTTTGGGAAGAATGTATTCAGTTCGGCCAATTCGCGGCTTACAAGAAAGTTGCTGGCAACGATTGGTGTTCCCACTTATCTCGTTACTATTGACAATACATAAGGAGCACATTATTCCCGCAGGTTTCCCACGGGATTCCGCACTGGGACCGTTGCTGTGGTACATCATGTACAACAATGTATTTAATCATGCAGTTATGGAAGAGGCCACGGCTATGGGTTATGCCAATGTTATAGTAGCGTATGTGGTAGCAAAGTCTCTCGATGATGTTTAGTTGTGCTCATTACAAGCAACGAGTGGTGTTTAGGCCTGGCTGAAAAGAAGAGAGCGTTCTTCGTCGCAAATTGGTCCGGAGAATGATAGCATACCAGAAGGGTTGGGGTTCGATGACTGCATCCATTCAGCTTAAATTGCGAAAAGCGGCAGAAATAAGGGAAGCGCGGTTACTTAGCTAAAGAGAGCTAACTTCGTTCCGTGATGTAATATTTGAAGTGACTACATAGGCAGGAAGGTAGTTTTAGCGAGTAAAAGTTCTACACACTGGCATGTTCAATTCAGTGTCTTTGTGGATTTTTACCTTCTTAAAAAATAGTTGAGAAAAGATTTTGGCGCAATTACTATTTATAGAGATCTGAGCCTATTAGAAAAGTTGGGCTCCGTTAATACGTCAAGCGTCAAGTTCGGTGCCGCCATCGGTAGAAACAACGCTTCTTTAATAGATAAGCTGTTCCAAACCTTTGATCTTCCATCCATTAATACATAATATATATATAACAGATATATAAATTGATCGACAGCACTCCTTCCAGCCAAGGCAATATTAGAAAGGTTCCCCATAATGGGAAGAAAAATTATCGACGATAAGATGCAACTCTGAGATTTTACTATCAGAATGTGACATTTTGTGCCGTCATATGCTGTTCTGATAATAGTCGTTAGTTTCTCCGGAACGACCCAACTCGGTAGAGCATTTTAGATATATTTTCTGCTGAGCCTGTTGAAAGGTTTCTCGAAATTGATAAAAATCATGTCGGGCGATCTAGATTATTAATGTGGTCAATGTAAGAGGATCGAGCACCTAAAAACCAGCGTGCTGTCTGTTAATCATCCTTTCGAAGTTTTCCTTGATGAGGTTCATGATGGTTTCAGCTGGTAACTTTGCAGCAGTTGTACGCAGTTTTCACTTTCAAAACCGATGCTATTCTTCACAATCTTCCATTGAAGGGCAGGATTTACTTATGAGTGAAAGTGCCATCTCTGTACAAACTACAGAAGCGGCACGGAGAGGTGCCGCCAGGAGATCATCAAGGGCGGGCTTTACAAATTTTCAGTGCGTTGATGAAGGAGCACTCCGTTTTCGCATGTTGTGGTAACTTGTCATATCATCCACATAGGGTGCAGATGTTATACTTGGGATTGTGAACCGTGGTGAAGCCCTCCATCATTTTATTAGCTGCTTATCATCTTGAATCAGATGTCTGCCGTTCACATCCCTCATAGGGCTATGGAATTGTTTATGACCACCCTCATCAATTTAATGGTGAATTTTTTTTTGCCATGGGGCACACTATGCTGCACTTTTCCTACTTTCGCATGGTGACCGAGAGTTATCGCATTGGGCTCACCCGCGCTCGTTGCGAACACGACTTTCAGATTTTTACACCTCTACGTTTCCATAGTGAATGAGGTCTTTTGACGTCCTTTTGGAACGTAATCGGCAACTTGATCCACACCAATGAAGGCACTTTTGAACGCAATACAATATTCATTGGTTGTGATCAAACGATGTTCAATATAGCTTATTCTAAATCATAGCAATATACAAAAGAAAAAGAAACTTTTTCATGTTCATGAATAGATCGGGAAGCGGGAGGTTGGCGCTTCAGGTATGTAAATATGTAAAAATGTTTGGCTAATGATGGTTCCATTTATATATAGCTAAAAGTGTTTATACGCTCAATGGACCCGATATTCTATTCGATGTTGTACTGGTTTCTTTAGGGGTAATAATTTAAAGCAAAAAGGGCAACTTTGACCCACCATAACTTCGTTAATTATGGTAGGATTTCCACCAAACTTTCTGTTATGGTGCTTTCTATTATCTTACTGCCTAGATGACAATGGTTTCGAACCCCGCACTCCTCAGTGCAACTGTTTCTGTGAAAAGCACGTATGACAGACAAGCAGACAGTGTTTCAACAAAACCTTAAAAACATTTCTGTTCTTAATGACTAGGCATGCATGCTAAACAAAATATAGGTTAGAGAGACGTAAGAAAGCACCCATCGTCGGATAATATCGTGCACACAAATGAAACCCAATAAAATAATATTATCTGTCGATTGTTATTTAAAACCATTTTCCACACCGGACCTTGTATGTCTAACATTAACGAATTTGCATAAACATTTGATAAACGAGTTCATTCTTCAGTAGATACATGTACAATTCAACGACAATTATTTTCTAGTACTGAACACGCTTCTGATATCAATTTTACTGTTTACATCTACACAGATGGAACGGCATGGTAATTAAGGATGTTTTAATTCATGTCATTTGTGGTAGCTGGTGGTGCTTTTTGTGTGAATTTGCGCCGAAACGTATCTAATTTTCCACTAAATATCATGCCTTGGTGCTATCTGAGAACGAATTTTAATGGAATTTTAATTACTTCGTTAGATGATTGCCTTTTGGCTGTTTGGGAGCCTTGCTGGATTTCATTTTATATATGCCAACTATGGAAGTAAAAGTATGCAAAGATAGAGCAAGAAAATTGAATTGCGCTCAGGCATGGCTTTAGTAATATAACTAGATCCAAATTTGATATAGATTAGGGAAGATATCGCTATTAATATTCCATTTATAAACCAATCTATTCAAATGTAAAGTTTCATTCTTCTGTTGGTTTTTCAAATTACTTTTTCAGATAATTTGTTAGGGAAAGAAGTGGAGAATGGTACGAGGGTGGATTCGTTTCCACTTGCAATACTGATAAATTAGAAATACATTAGATCGTGGCTTCACTGGTATAGTGGCTGTTTAACTTTGTTATATTCTAACATTCAACAAGGAATATTCAATGGAGGCTGAAAACAACGAACGAAGAGGTGCAATTCTATTATGCCAAAAGGAACGTTCTAAAAAAAATACCATTGAAAAAGTGTGACAGATCAATTATGACTAACTAAACCAAAAACTTGGACCGAAGGAAATATTCACCAAGGTATGATGAAGTGGCACTATTTGCTTTGAACTCTTGTTACTAATAATATGAACCATGCAGAAAACACGTTTCCGTTATCTAATATGTGCACATTGTGACTGTGTCGAGGGTTGTATAGTCACAGTGATGAAGATATGACCGCGCACGATGAACTCTAGGCACAAGACGGCCCTCAAATTCAATTAGTTTTATTTTGGCAGAAGGTAGCTCAGTCGAGATTGACTTACTTTTCTGGCGAAAACAAAACCCATGGCAGCCGAAGAAAACAAAACCAAAATTAAATTTCACTCGTAACGATGCAACCCTGAATGACAACTCTAACCTCATCGATGGAGAACCTCAGAACTCAGATCTTCCAGCCAATTAATTTGTGGTACATCAAGTTCGGGCCCAGCTCTTAATGGACGACCAGAGCAAGTTCCATTACTCAGCACTCTAGATCCCGAGTTCCAGTCGGCGCCACAGGTAGGCTTCTGAATTCGGGCCTCCTGATAAACCGCCTTCTGGTAAAACAATGCTTCCGGGAAAATTTCTATTGGCTTCAATGGACAAACTTTGCCGACGCAAGCACAATCAATTGGCCCAGACGGAACTGCTCCTTAATCAACGGTATCTGGCGGTTGGACGACTAACCCTGAAGAGGTTCCCTGTGCTGCCATCGTTCAAAAAGCGCTACCTCCCTATAAAACTTGTAATGGCAGTGGGGCTCAGGTGCGATTTTTAGAATAACCTCAACTCCGCCTCCTGGATGCTGATTGGCAAGAAAGCAGGGAAGAATTCAGATACACCGGCTTCCGGTTGAGAGTCGTTGTTAAGTGTCGGATCTTAATGATAATGATAGGGACATGCTGCCCCGTTATCATCATTTGGAGAGTAAATGGTTGAGAATATTTCTCCAATAAATTTGCATTGTAAGGAGGCCACTTCACTAATCAATGATCGGATCAATGTTGCAATACATTTGAATACCCAAACCATGAGGTGTTTGTGGGAAAGTTAAGTCATGAACTTCCGACATGCTGGCCTATTGTATGTCAGTGAAAGTGCCACACCCCACTCGTGCATGGTGGTTTCAAAAGACCCCCATGCTAGCTTGGTTAATATCCCTTAGGAATGAAAATGCAGACCTTCGTCGTCTGAAGGCTATCCTCAATCTATCTAGCGGTAATTTGTAAGTGAAACGGCAAGTAGCTAAAGATGCATATTGGCACATGGAAAGGCGACGGTCACCCATCCATCTGGAAATCCCCTGGCAAAAATCAAATGACTCTGAGAGCTGCTAATCATATGGTTTCCAGACTTTTTGGTGGACCTATAACCACACGTTTTTTGGAATTGCAGGTTTAATAATAATTTTCATCGATGGTTCAGCCATGGAAATTGCATCAGCCTCAAAAGTGTTCACGGAAAACATAATTATAGAACTGGTCCAACATTTGCTACTATCTTGGCAGTAATATGTTGTTACACGAACAATGGCAGGGTTGCACCACAGGAACCTACCTGCTCTGACAGTCAGCGTTTTTGAGCATGAAATAGCAACAACATATCTCGTCATTTGGTGTGGAGTTGTCACCGTTTGCTGCTGAAATCTGACCGACAAAACAAAACGTTCCTGATGTGGATTCGAGGACACTTGAAAACTTCTGTCAATAATGAAGCTGACAGACTGGCAATAGGCAAGCTGACAGATGGATTTTTAAGTCCGTTCTGAATGATGAAATGATAAGGACTCACGCAACTGAATGAAGAAATTTTGATTCCTGGAAACAAACAAAACCCTTTTTGAAAGAATTTGGACCTCTATCGATTATGACAGCTAATCAAAATTTCAAACTTTTAACCATTTTTGTTACAGTCGCCAAAAACATGCTTCCACTTATCCGTGCAAGATGTTATCAAAGGCATCTTAATATTCAGACCACCTATCTACATCACAATGACACTTTTAGGAACCCTCTCCTGAACAGTGTGCAGTTACTCCATTTCGAAAACCATCGTTGGTGCATTGAACAAACGCAGTGAAGATCCCGATGATGCATTTTTGGTAACTACCGCACTACCTTTTCCAGTAGAGCACATCTCAGTTTTTGTTGGAAAATTGAGTCCGTACATATCAATTGGCTGTAGTCTGCCTCGAAGATGACTTACTACTTGAGCTTACATATATGGTTGCCATTTGCCCCTTCATAGGGGCAAGCGATTACCCAGAAGGCTATCGCTCCCCAAACAATGTCCCGAGACGCTTGCCCTCTTTCTCTACTGTTATTGTGGCATTTCTAGATTTTAAACTAGGAACCGGATCTAGCGCCGTTAATGTGTCGGGTAATGGGTAGTTCGGTACCATCGTTGACAGAAACCACGCTTTCTAGATATACAAAAAACCGTCAGACTGAGAGCCTTGGCTTTGTTAATGTTTACCTCCAGTGGGAGAGTAAGCAGATGTCACCAGCGTAGTTATCTAGTTTAGGCAAAGACGTAATAACAAACGGGTGTCACTCGCGTACTCGAAGTGTTGAAGAATGATGGCTATCGAGCTCCTCCACGTGCTTCGGACAAGTCAGCATGAGGAATAGAAGAAAAATACCGGTGGCAACATCCAGGCATTCTGTGTCGCTATGATAACACTATTAGTTTTTTTCGGAATACCCCTCCAGCGTAAAGCACGCCAGATACTCTCCCTGTTCACGCTATCGAAAGCTTTCTTGAAATCGATAAAGAGCAGTTGGAACGAAGATCTAAACTCTGGGCACTGTTTCTAAATCAGTTGTAAGTTGTTGATGTGGTCGAGAAGAATGATCCGGAGTGTAAACCAGCCCGCTCTCAGTCGATCAAACTTTAAAGATGTTTTTGATGTCTTGTAGGATTATTTTAACTAATATCTTTGCAAGGGCAGGGAGCACGGAGATAATCCTCCAATTGTTACACTAAAGACGAGTGTCCTTCTTTGGGAAGGCTTCGTATTCCCAATATTTTCGTACAAGTGGAACTAGTAGCTACCGAAACTGCAGGAGTAGCGATAAATAACTCTTTAATTCTGTTTGAATGCATTGGTGGTTGCAATGATTTCTCTACTTATGGGAGGGACAGTCCCTATCCGCATATTACGCATAACTAGTCATTTTATCAAGAAGAAAAGGAACCTTACTGAGCATGATACTCTTAAGAATCACAGTGAAGTGTTTTTTTCACCTTTTTAGTTACACCTCACCGTGGATGGGGGGCTGACCTTCACAGGATCATCGAAAAATTTATAATATAACGCAAGTTTTGTCATGATGCGGCATACACTTTTGAAATTATTGCGTTCTTCAGCATCCTCAGCCTCCTTGATCAGCGCAATACCAGACTTCTTTTTGGACGCCGTACACTTCGCTGAACTTCATAAGATTTCGTTCCGTATCGGAGTTCCAGCACGCCACGCTTGATATGACTTGTTGCGGTCAATAGAGCTTTGACCCTCTTAAATTTAGCGATCCTCTTTGCTTTACTTTGCTCAGTCAGCCAGATTTTATGACGCTCTTCGCACGTGGTTGATGACCTGGGCAGCATCCGAGAAAAGAACATTTTTGATGGCAGCCCAATGCTCATCGATGTTCTCAAGCGGGCTACTTAATGTATATGCCGTCCGATCAACAATGCGGCTCTTCCACTGTCGAGCAATAACCGGTTCATTCAATCGAACGATGTTGAACTTTGAGGGTCGTAGCTTGAAATCCAACTGACCTTATGGAATGTTCTGTGCTCGAACAATGTGCCATCGATGCACAAACCTTCAACCATTATCGTTTCTGTTGCCATGACCGGGCTTCTTCATCACATGTCCGAGCAAAGTATTGTAAGATCCCACCTTGGCATTTAGATCACCCATCACGATCATAATGTCACCTTTAGGAAGTCTTCCTGAACTGGGTGAAATTGCGCGTATTTCTCCGTCGGTGCATAGCACAATTGTGATGTTCCGTAAATTGAATTGGAATCTTGCCGTCAGGAGTCTTTCACAAACCGGTTCCCAGATTAAAAGAGCGTGCTTGGCGAGAGTCTTCTCAGGGTACAAAAGCATATTGCCGCAAGAGAGAGAGAGGAGTATTCTCCAGAGTCCCGTTACCTTACTTCGTTTATATTTTCGGAGTTCCCATTCGAGTTTGAGAAAGCGAGCATTCTAAGAACCCTCGTTTCGTTGTCGAGGAGCTTGAGCTTATTCCAGAAACCAATCATAGTTCGTTTTCGTTAGCCGAAAGTTGTAGCCGTGAGGTCAACACCTATCTGAGACGTTGTATACGTTTCGGTAGCAATAAAGTTGAAAAATTGACAGGTTGCTAATTCAAAATTGTCTACCCCTTTTAGCCGCCTCTTACGATAAGCAGGGAAGATTTTGAGTGTATTCTTAAGCCCAGGGCCCCAACTAGCAACTGGAGGACACTAGTGGAAAAGACGAAGATTAAGGACGATGTATCTTGGAGACCCGTTGTTGTCATTCCTTTTTTTAACAATATTATTAAAATAGCTGGAACTAAGAGTCCAGTTTTTCTTCAAGGTGAAGGAAAGGAAAAGCGCGTTGATTTTTTTCGATATAAGTTTTAATATTTTAATACTGAAAGGGGAAAGAGAGGTGATTGCTTTTCCCAAGTAAACGATACATGGATCAAAGGGTCGGACACAGTTTTTCTTCATTTAGTCCCGTTCGTTATCAAGTCAATGAAGACTCAGGACTCCTTCAATTCCAAAATAAAACGATTTTGATTGGTCTTGCTTAGACGTGAACCAGGCACTTCACTCGTTATAAAATGAGTAACCAATACCTGGGAAGCAATTTCAGTCATGATGTTTGCAAGGCATTGTTTGATGCGTTGCCTTTATTCTAAACGGTCCCATCAGTCGAATTTATTACGAAAAATTGATATGAAAATAAATGATGGTGTTCAAAAATATTGTTGCTAATATTTAGAATCGTGGAATGTTTCGTTTTTTTTTTGGCACATTTTCGCTTAGTATTGATAACCTTTAGGAATGAGCCGACGCTCATTGCCAAATGGGAAAAAAGTTCAAGAAGCGATTTCCTATGATCACTACTCATGATGCCGAGAAATGCTTAAATCAAAGTAATTTTATAGCTGAAAAGTAAAATGTTGATGAGTTTCAGCCTAAAACTAACTTCCAAACTCTTCAATTAAGTTGTAAGAATTTACGACATCACAAACTCAAATCCATCCCAATACACGCCCACCGAGTTCATTGATTGAATTTTATGCTCAAATGGGGCTCAATGTTGCTACTCCAAGCAGAATCACATTTCATCAAATAAAAGGATACTATAGAATTTCAAAACACTATCCAACATTCCCGGATACAAGTCCATTAGTGAGTAGGCTGGATGTCTATCCGTCAGGTAAACAAGAATCCTTGATTGCGTCTTATATCGCTTTCAATACAAATTATTTCACTCGCAAGTGGGAATCGAATTCTCAAGTTGTGTACTTATCCTTTTCAAGTGAGTGAGAGCATTTTCGAAGATCCAGAAAAAGAGAAGAGAAAAAGTAAAATTGAAAGGAATTCCTTAACAATCTTATAGTCCTTGGTGACCACTCTTTGTATTTACCAAACAAGTCTATTTACACGATTGTTTCTTCTAGGGCTTTGTCATGCCTTGTCTAGGTGGATTTCGGATTTCTATTATTGAGGTGGGTGGGTTGCATTTGAAACTAAGTGAAAATTCGAAATGAAAGCATTTATTCCTTACGAAATGGCTTTTTTCTTTGTTTCAGGTTCTTTTATAGAAGAAAGAAAATAGAAGGTAATCTGAACGTGCAGGAATCTGAGAATCGTTTTTTAAATCAAGAGGAAAGGAAGGATAAATTTCGGTCCTTTAGATGGATCCAAGAAAGTTCAAATTCTCTAAACTAACAAAACATGAATAAAATATTTCACTGGTAGAGAAAGTTCATTGAAATGTTAAGTATGAGTGCTCAATTTGGGGCTTATTTAAAAAAAGTGTCTGAAAATAGTAGGCATATTACATAGTTGCTTAGCTCACGTACAGTAATTTATATTTACATATTATTATAGTGGAACACAACTTGATAGAAGTATATTTAATTTGCCTTCATGAAATAAGACAGTTGTGACGTAATCCAGAAAACCCTAATCAAATTAAGGGGGTCATCCTGTGGGAAGGCGTTTTTTCGCTTCTTTTAGAATTTTTTTTAAAGAACAGGATAAAGGTACAAATACGAAATTTTCACCATATATTTACTAATATCTTGAGCATGCGTAGTAATTTTTCCATAGCATAGTTCATTATTGCAATACAGAGCAATTTATACACCCATCTCCAAAGGAAGGTGTTTTTCTGCTGCCAGGCTAGAGGGCATAAAGAAAAAATGAAAAAACCTAAACGGCATTTTAACGTGCGGACTTGACCACACGCAAACTAGGATTATTAAATAATATTGAAAGCTACATTCTTGGTTAAGCTTTTTTTTTGGAAATTTTGGTGTTTTTCAAGGCTTCTTTAGTGAATGAAAGAAAAATTCCGAATGAATCGCAATTATCCTAGTTTACGGACCGTAGAAATGTGTTCTGAATATGTCGCGAAAATTTCAAAAAATTTCGTTGTATAGATTTTGGGCAATGGTGGCAGCAGATTTTCCATATTTAGTTTCGAGAAAAATGCGTTTAAAAAGTAAAATGCGAAATGCGAAAATCTTAACTGACTATTAATCTGCTATACCTCGTTCAAGGAAAATCTTAGATTTTTCAAGAAACACAGGTAAAGCCTTGGCATCAATTCTTATGATTTTAACGAAGTCATTCGAAAGTCATTCGGACCGATAAATGCACGGTTTATTACGCCGGTCGGCATAAACCTGGCATGTGACATTTTACCTGTTTAACACTGTAATTTCCAAACAACCCCGAATATCAAAAAATCGCTCTGCCCGTATATTCTACACTATTTCTAGATACAATTGATGCCAAAACAAAAATCGATTCCTCGAATCCGACACACGGGATGACCCCCTTAATTGAGTGTTCGTTACGCAATGTAAACTTGTGGATTTAAAGGAACTTCACACCGCGTATTGGAGGCACAGAATCGCAAATAATTGAACCATCTCTCTTTCTTGACTATTCGTTAAATAGTTTTTATTATATAATATATAATATATAGATATAGTATATAATTTGTTTGCGAACGTTGCTTATTATCTGAAATTAAACTGGTCCTTCTTCAGATACCAGGGGGATGAATTCTGGCAATGTCTTGAACGAAATAAACGCAATAATGTGACACACCCAAAATTAACTATTTAGTTCACATTGATTATATTCATTGACTTGTAAGCGTTTTCCCATTTATGAACAATTGTTAAGTATTAGCTTAACCTCGATGATCACCTACCTTGTCCGGGTGAGGGAACTAAGTAAGGAGGATTCTCTAGGGAACCAGGTTAAGAGGTGGTCTTAAAGATTTAGATGTGGCCGTAAACTGCGAACTCTATGTACCAGGCGATCCCAGTTTCAACAAGCATTGCCTCGACGGAAAGGGAATCCGCAGAGATCGAGTTACTTTCCCCGGGAAACCAAAGGCCACGCCAGCCAATGAAAAATTAGACCCACAAAATAAACTTCGATCGTGACGATCCAACCCAGAGCGAAGGCGCAATTCTGAATTCATCGATGGAAAACCTTTTTCTTGACTTAGATTCTCCACTTATTTAAGTGGAAACTAATCCAATTGGGAGGCACCTGCTAAAACTAATCTTCAGATAATAAGCAACGGTAAGGACCTGCCTTCGGACTGCAAAATAGCAAATCATCGCCGAGCAAACCACAACTCCCGGTTTGTATAAAAGGATCGGCTCAGGTAAACCAAACGGGTAGCGGTCATTTGACGGTCTTAACTTTTCGGCCCAAATGTGTGGCAAAAAGATTTACGATTTGCAAGCCACAAGGTTCACAAGCCACAAAGTTAAAATTTTCTTTGAAAACCTGGTTAGCTTACGTCGGCAGTTTGAACAAGAAGGAAGGAAGCTCGCGCGCCACTCTCGTGCCCGGCCGCAAGCTGAATCAGCGGCAGCACAGGCGATGTTACCACCGGTAATACAATCGTGATTCTTACGACATAACTCCGCCCCCAGCTGGAACCCCACGGATCTAGCGGGACCCGGGACGTGATCCCGCCAATGGGGTTACCGGGCGACGATTCGCGGACGCTTTGTTGAATCGTCCCTGGCTCGGTAAAGGCCTTCAGCCTCGACCAGGAAACCCATTTCGACCCCCCGAACGTCGAGCTTGAAGGAGTGCTCGATTCCCTCCAGGACTTTAAAGGGGCCTTCATATGGTGAGTGTAGTCGCCTTCGAAGAGCGTCCACCGTAATGAGGACCTGTGTGCATGTCTGGGGGTCCCTGGGGGTTTCGGGGGCGTCGTATTTTCCGACATACGCCCGCAGTTTTGAAATCCTGTCCTTAAGAAGGCGCAGTACTCTGAAATCGCTTAACCCTGCTATGGTCTCCAGCACAGGGTCGACGGAAAATCGCAGATTCTCCTCGTACACCATCTTGGCAGGACTGGCTGTGAACTCCTCTCAATGGGCTATGCGAAGGCCGAGGAGGCCAAGTCAAGGTTGTGACCACGACGGATCGTCGCGAATCATTAAAGCGGCTTTTAGTGTCCGGCGCCAACTTTCCATCAACCCATTGGAAGGCGGATGCTATGCTGTGGTCTTGTGTTGTTTGAAACCGAAGAGCTCTCACGACAGAGGGCATCAGCATATGATTGTGCTGTAGTGCCAGTCAGAGGTATTATTTCAGTCCACTGCTTAATCCTGTTGAA
This sequence comes from Hermetia illucens, assembly GCF_905115235.1. Classification (NCBI taxonomy): domain Eukaryota; kingdom Metazoa; phylum Arthropoda; class Insecta; order Diptera; family Stratiomyidae; genus Hermetia; species Hermetia illucens. The sequence continues at coordinate 127,543,442 of NC_051850.1, read as the reverse complement.
GATTGTGAAGTAATACGTGTATCCGTGCGTGTATCGCAAAGGGCTAATTATATCGCGGAGAATGGTGTGGAAGCGCTTGGTCGACTGAGGGAATACGACTACTTCCTCTCTGACGTGCTTGTTGACCTTACACTTCTGGCACGAAATGCACTGTTTGGCCCAAGAGTTCACGCCCTTGTTCATTGACGGCCAGAAGTATTTTCCAGTGCCGCAACGCCGTTATCTTTTCCAGACACGTGTTGTAAGTCGGAAGTAAACTGGCTGATTAAGCGCAGTTTCCAAAGTTGGCAAGGAGACGCTTTGTCGAAGTTTCGTTTAAGCGCGAAAGTAAGGGCCTTGTGGTCCCTTAGCCCGGTTAGCGACCTGCCCTCAAAAGACAAGCGGAAGCAATTAATGGAGAGGTGCGATCCGAGTAGCTAGGAGGTAGGTAGGTAGGTACCATATTTACTTTGGGCTGGGTTGAGTTCTTTCAAAAAGAAACTTAACGGTTGCCAGGTTTGGTTTACCCGTTGGAGACGCAGTGTCTACCGCTGTGTCTGATGCATCGGCCAACACAGGTGTGTATCGGGCCGAAGAAAGACTAGTAGTGTTGCATCAGTAAGTTATTGTTTGACAGTTTCAAACGCCTGGACAGCCTCAAAAGACCATGCGACTTCGTAGGAGTCCTTGGTTTTGGGCCCAGACAAGTAAGCGTTGAGGACCGCTAATAATCTTTATCAACAGGTCAGTCATGGGCAGATCGGGCGTGACAAACCCGGTTATAGAACTGCCCCGACCTCCTAAAAAAAATTATGGGCACATTCCAGGGAGATACACATGAAACTTCATTGCAGCAGAAGAATGTTTGTGACAAAAATTACGAGGTCATGACATTCGAATCTGTGCTGACAGCCGGGCAGCATTATCAGCACAAAATACGAACAACATATCAAGCCAGTTGATGTAGAGTTGTCACAAGTTGCTTCTGAAACTTGGCCGACAGAACGAAACATTTTCAATGTGGCTGCCAGGACACTCAAACACCGCTGGTAGATTCCTTCGCCTAGGTCTTCGATCTACACTTACCCGGAGCACGTGAATCGGGAACGCGCTTAACTACTTCCGTTTCTTGTGTGTGTGTGTGTTTTTTGTTTTAAAAGTTACTTCCTTGTTAGAGAGTGGGTCACCTCTGAATTCTCATATTGTGAACTTCACAATGTAAAGCAAAGGCATAGTAAAAACTGTAGTGTCCGCAACTTGCCTTTGTGTTCAAGATTTCGATCGCTTTGTCTGATGGCAAGGTGACGAGGAATTGCATTTGCTAATATACAACATATTTCTTTTCCAGGGTTTAGCCCCTTAGCTTTTTCATTACTCCCCAATTTCCTATGTTCATTCAGAAACTACCGTCGTTTAGAGAAACATAAAGCAATGGCAGACACCATTCATTTACGGCCCCGGTAACCTCCAGCCTTTGTTTAAATTTAATGAGAGATTTCCTTCTGTCCATATTAATCTATCATTCGATAAACTAGACCACAGAAACAATTTCAAGTGAAGAGAGTGGCGTCAGCCGACAATCTTACACGTCGCAAGAATTCTGACAGCAGAGAGTTCTTCAGATTACCAACCCGAGCATGATCTCCTTGCAGAATTTTTAGGTCTTTGTAGAAGTCTGCCTCGGTCACAACCTGGATGTGGAGGTCATGAGTACAGTATCCGGTAAGCGGCTCCTGATGACGGACGGATACAAATCCCATTCGAATATCACGGCTAAGTAAGTCTACTCTTCGCAGCAGACTCCTAAGGTGGTCATCAGTACCAGCATACAACTTGATGTCATATAAGCACACCAAGTGTGTCAGCTCGCACTTAGCATGCAAGTCATAGCTTATTGCAGTGCCCTTGGCTATCATTCAGCAGCCACAAAAGGTGTTCAGTATATTTAGATGAATGCACTGATGAGGCGGTATGGCACGGTTCTCTGACTGTCGCCAAGAGCTTTTTAGTTCGAAATCAATGCGATATAGACCTAGAACATTGATTAGCTAGGTTTGTGAAACTCTGTCAAAAGTTTCGGCATAATCGATACAAAAACGATAGAGATTTCTTTGGCCTCTAGTTGCCTATCCTACAACTATCGTGCCGATAATGGTGTTCCCTTCTGCTCCTCAGACAAAATGCGGTTGGTCTTGAGGTGTGCATTGGCCATGTTTATGGATCGGCAAACCCTCTCTTCGGTAACATCCACAGACCTCATGGCCGGCAATCTGGCTGGTAGTTCATGATGCTTTCGTCACTGAAAATTACATTGTCTGGACGCTCTTTTGGGATTCATTGAGTGACCTGGAAAAGCTCCGCAGGTTCCTTGCGCACGTTGCATTCTGAACACGTCTGGAGTGGCTTTTTCTATACCGTTGCAACCGACTGCTTACGCCAAAAAGTGTCTGCTTTGGTATGCCCAGAACACAACTACGGGTGGCTCACTGGAAGGGCACAGTTCCGCCAAACCTTTGCACTTTCCTTTTCACTCGTCTGCTGGCAGCGCCAGTGCTGATTTAGTTAGTCTAGCAACCCCCTTCCGGCCGTCTAGAGAAATTTTCTGGACCTGCTATCTGGTAGCCGTAACTGCTCCTCAATACACAAGTGATTGTAGTTGCGTGAGCAACATATCAGCACACAATGGAGATTTCATAGTAGGAGTGGATGATAAAGAGGTTAATTTTCTCAGTCCACTTCATCCGCTGCCTACGCAAACCTGCAGTCGCCACAGAGTTTAATTTTTATCAAATTTTTTGGTTGAATGAGTTCTGAGGACAAGAGTTTTTACACTGTACATTCAGAGTCCTTTTATTTGATACCCCACAAGATACAGTTCTGAGAAGAAAATTTTACATTTCCGTTTCACATGTGTATATGCGGAGCCCGCGCAAAACAATATTATCCTTTTCCCGTATCTCTCCCTAAAAAAATCACATTCTCACGAAGCAGCCATAATTTCAACTATAACAAAATAAAGAGCATGTGTCAGATAAATAAAATTTTTCATAGGACCTGAAAAATTAAAAAAAAAGAAGCATTTAATTTAAATATTTTCAGAAAGAATGTTTCACTCACAGAATACTTCTACTTCCACACCAAAAGGAAATTGTACTATATTTGCCAACCTTTTTAGTATTAAGATTGAGAACATATAAATTATGTGTAGTGGTGCTACATGAAAGACCCGAATGCTTGATAAAAGCCCTTAATCTCATCAATTTCACCAAACGTTCCTGAGTAAGGATTTAGTCTCATCCCTTGGCAGCCATCTCTCTCTGCACTTTTCTCATGAACTCTGAATATTTTTAGCACCGACATATTTTTGCATGAAGATTGAGTTCCATGTTTATCTCTTGGGACTCTACTTTTCACGGCCTTTATGGAGCCCATTGTCTCTCTATATGAAAGTTCATGTAGAAACGTTTTTCCATTTACTTAACCGGAAAACAGCTTTCAGAGAAAATAGTTCCAGTGGGAAAAGTTATTTTTACATAACTCGATGATTTCGGAACTTGATGGAAAATTATTAGGAGTAGACCTTGTTTTCTGTGTACATAAATGAGGTAAAATATTCTTCCTTTTCTAACTAGGCTTCAAACATTTGTATAAAATATTGTGTAGCATCAGAGATTTTTAACTTACATAACTCATAACTAGAGTAGAATAAGTATCCGGAAGACAGGTAAGAATTAAATCCAGATAAAGTGTAAGCTAATTGAAGCCTCACCAAATGGTAGAGAAAAACTTTCTCATTCTGAAAGCTTATCGGTCCTTAGTTTGTTCATTCGTTTAACTCCCTATTCATCTTCGCAACACTATCGCCCGCTTCGGTCTTTGGCTTTTCTTATGCATTGCCTCCAGTCCTTTCAGCTGAATGACCACATTCGCCAGTTCTTTAAAGATGTTAATGAGGTGTTGTCGGCGTCGACTGAGTCCTTACATGGTTTTTTGACTTTCCAGCCTGGTTGGAATCATCGAGTTTTCCTCCGATTATCCTTTGAATACCCTTTTTAGTATTGATTTGACTCACTGATTCATTGAACGTGACCAATTCCGGGTCGTCACATTTACCGTGGAGCTTCCTGATATACCTGATTGTCTGTCGTTTTCTCTAACCGTTTCAAGGATTTTTATGATACATGGGGGAGAATGGGTGCTAAACCATCTCCACAACCGAAAAATCATAAAAACATCACGAAGTTTCAATACCGTGTCCCCAAAATACTCTATATAATACTCTGTTGAAATAAAGTTAATAATAGCATATTACTATAGTTTAAAGTTATTCACAGCAAAACGATCCTTAGGTTCATCTTAGAATCATGAAAATTTGCGGTAATATAGGTTGGAATATAAGCTATGACTTATCATAGCTCAAATTTGTCACTTCAGCACAAATTTTAAAACTTTTCATACCTGAAGCGTCTAGTTTTTGGTATCCCGACTTGTTATTCCGTTTGCTTTGTTTGCGCCTTTCGATCATTTTCTTCCCAATGAGTAAAGATATCAAGCGTTCTCCAAATTGTATTCAACAATTGTGATATTTTGCTCAGCTGATCCGTAATCCAACCTGGTTCACTGTATCATCGTGATTCATAAAGATTTCCTCGGTAGCGCCATAAGATGTTGATGTTATCAACATACACTACTATTTGCGTTAACTTGAGGACCATACACCTTTGGTATCCGCGGGGCCAGCCCTGATTGAGACTGTTCCGTGTTAAAAGTAGATCAATCAGACTGTCTTCAGTTTGCACTTGCAAAGTTGAGCCCTTCATGGTTGCTTGGGCGACTAACTATTTTTACTAGAATGACAGTTGGAGCATAATTCTCTACAACCCGTCGTCGACGTCCTCTCTTGTTAAGCGTCTACCTCTAAAACCATCCTACTTCTCCCCAGCTACCTTTGGGAATTTTTCCGAATTTTGGAGAATTCGTTCCGGGTCAAGTAAATGAACATATACAGGGTGCGGCAGCATAATTTCCTTTTTTAAAATGCGCGCCACTCAGTTAGTTGATGTCATAGCGGAGCGCTAGTGGTCTCGTTCAAGAGGGGATACTGTAAAGTTTTGTCCCGACACAGTTCAATCGCCTTCATGCGTTGGAATAGTGAGGAGCGTGCCTTTCCCGTTGAGGTTTACTGTTCAAGCGGATGTTCGGTTATTGGTTATTGGTTATTGGTCGGTTAACAAAGAAAACATGCGATACTGGGCTGACACCAACCCTCGAGAATTGCATCAAAAGCCTTTGTATTCACCCAAAGTCACAGTGTGGTGTGCAATTTCCTCAGCTGGAATTATTGGTCTCTAGTTTTTTGAGGAAAATGAGGTTACAGTGACAGTAAATTCGGACCGGTATGTAAACATGCTACAGAATTTTTTTTTTCCCACGGCTAGAAAATTTGGATTTGGGGGACACTTGGTTCCAACAAGACGATGCAACAGCACACACTTCAAGAACATCGATGGCTGTTTCGAGGGAACACTTTCCAGAGCGCCTTATCTCAATTAGAGGCGATTTGGAATGGCCGGCACGCTCTCCCGATCTGTCCCCTTGTGATTTTTTTCTATGGGGTTTTTTGAAATCCCGTGTTTATGTGAACCGTCCAAGAATCCTACAAGATTTAAAGACCAACATCCAAGAAGAAATTGCCAACATAACACCTGCTATGCTAACAAAAGTCATGACAAACGCCAGAAATCGGTTTACGCAATGTATGGAGAATGGGGGACGTCCCCTAACAGATTTGATCTTCAAAACAATGTAAATAAAAACATTAGACATGTACCTACATTATAAAAAATAAATAAATATTTTCCGATGCATACAATAGTTTTTATTGAGTTTTGAAAAAAGGAAGTTATGCTGCCTCACCCTGTACATTATCACAAGCCAGTTTTTGGCTTTTTTTTTAAAGGTTTTGTTTGTAAAACAATTTGCAGTCTTTGGATTTGTTCATTCAGAGCACTGTACTGAGAGCAGCTCATAGACTAATTCGATTAAATCTATGGGGAAACATGGGACATGAGGGGCACAACGTTGGAAGAGTTATAGAGAGAACTGAATCCAGTTTTCACAATGCCTTATGATTCTCGGATGCCCATCCATCTGTTTGGTAGAAGATATGAAGTTATCTTGATACGAACAGAAAACTGGGATGACCCAGAAGGATATACTGACGTCTTCTACACCGATGACTTAAAAACAGAAGAGGGTACTGAACTCGAAGTCTTCCACTCGAACAAAAACCAGAAGTGAGCCCTTCCCTTGAGACAACATACAGCAGTCTCTCTGGCTGAAGTGTATGCAATCGTACGGACCGCAACCTGGATGATTGATAAGTGGTTGAAGGGTAGCCACATCACAATCTGTAGCGATAGTCAAGCTGCATTAAGGGCGTTGAGCAGTCCTTTGAACAATTCAAAAATCGTTCAGGAATGTAAAAATCGATTGAACTAAGTTTCTAGATTCAGTACGTTAAAACTAGGGTAACCGAAATATAGTATAGAGGGAAATGAAATCTCGAATGCTTTAGCAAAAGAAGGTTCAGCTTCCCCCATGCTCGCAGGACCGGCAATTTAGGTGTCGGTGGCATTGGCTAATGCTGCTATCAAAAACTGGGAACAAGCTTCTCATAATGACAATGGGGGAGCCTTGATGCTGCTAAACATACTAAACTTTTCCTGTCAGAACCAAACAAACATACTGCAAAGTTTGTCCTGTCAGAAAGCAGGAAGACTTGCAGAAGTATTGTGGGTATTCTGACCGACCATAATAGGAATTCTCCAAGATGATACGTGTCCATCCTGTAATGAGGAAAAAGAATTCACGGAACATTTATTGTGTCAATGGACGCATCAGACATCAGATTGTTGGTGCTGATGTGCTAAAACTGCAGTGGGTAGCATCACATCCACAAACGGAAATCCTGCGATATATAGACGAATCCGGGATAACCTGTTAGACGAGGGAATCGAGTACAATGGACCACAAGGGTCTGAGTGCTGAGAGGCTTTGCCTCTTCCTCAGCTCAAATACGCAAACACACACGCAGGCTTGGAATGAATAGTTTGTGATCAAACTTTGATCTTCATGTAAAGCGCACGTCAGCTTGATAATCGGTACTACTACTGTCACACGCCCTTTTCTCAAAAATGGCTGTACCGATTAACATGAAATTTTGTGAAAAGGTGGAAACTGTGAACGCCCACACATACAGTAAGTTAACTCTTTCCACGTTGAGTTTAGGAGGGAAGGCGGCTTACATTTTTTTCAATGAATATAGCCACGTTGGGTATTAAATGAAGGTCTCGATTAGCACTTTTCGAAGCATACCTAGCTTTGTTGGTTTTGTTTTGTTTGTTTGTTCTTGTTGCGGCCAAAAATGTGTATACGTATAATTTGTTAACCCTAACTTAGGAGGATCAGTTATATAAAGGCGGGGGGTCAAAAGTGATGATTTCTTTAAGGGAGCCGTTCTCACAAACTACCAACCGAAAAATGTTAAAAAAGTCATGAAGCTGCTTCTATACAGTGTTCAGGCAACAAAATATTTACCATGTGGAAGTCTACTCAAATTAAGTTAATAATAGTATTTACTAAATTATTGGGAAATTGATTAGAAGCTCTCCTTATGTTTTTCCTAGAGTTATAAAGAGTTGCAATAATATAGGCTATAGTATGGAACAAGCTTAATCAAAATCACATAGTTACTGATAAAGATACGGTAGTTAAAAGATGGTTTTTCCGTACAAATTTAGTGCAACCCAAAATACTAAACAATTGTACAACGCTACGCACTTTCCGATATGGTGGAGAGGGATGCTTCCTACGAGCAATTAAACACAGTTCAGAGGAGACTTCCTAAAGGTGACATTGTGATGGGTGATCTAAATGCCAAGGTGAGATCTGACAAACACATTGCCCGAAAATGTGACGAGGAAACCCGGTCTTGGCCACCACAGTGGTAATGGTAGGAAGTCCGTGGATTTCTGTAACTTCCACCACCTCATCATTGATGGCATATTTCTTGAGCAGAGCGGATCATGCCATAAGGTCAGCCAGGTTTCAATTGAGTTGGCTACTCGATGTGTGTAACAAGAGGGGCGCTGACATCGGCCTCGAAGGGGATCACTATCTGATGGACGCTTACGTTCGCTTGCGTATCGCGTCCGCTATTTCCCGCAGGGCTCGAGAGCCGCGATCCGGTAAGTTCAACTTCAAACGCTTACATGACTCAGCTATCGCCATCTTGCTGACCCAGTGGCAGAAATACTGAGTAATGCGCCCGAGAATATTGGGGAGCATTGGATCGCCATCAAAAATGGTCCTTTCTAGGATGTTGCACACGTGGTCGGCCACGTTCTGACGCGGCATCATAAGAAATGGCTGACTGCGAAGTCGTTATACGGAAGAGGTTGAAGACGCTATTGACCGCTGCTAATGATAGTGGACGTGATGCGCTCGAACTCCATTACCGGGCGGAATCCCGCGAAGTTCAGCGTAGTGTACTCTATGATAAGAGAGAAATTGCAATTGCGCTGGTTAGGAAAGCGGAAGATGCCGCAGATCGTAATGATTTCGATGGTCTTTCGATGGTCCTGTGAGAGACGTCAACGGTCGACTTCTCATCCACGGTGATGAACAGCTGAAGAGGTGGAAAGAACATTTCACCGCGGTTCTTAACCGTATTACATCCGATGAAGTTCCTCCTCTTGTGAATTAAGTGACTAGTCACAGCAACATGCGAATACAGACTGTTACCCCAAACAGAAGAGAAATAATTTGGACCATCAATGCACTCAAAAGGAGCAAAGTTGTTGAGCATGACGGTCTCCCTGCAGAGTTATTTATCGTTGCACCTGGAGTTAGTACAGATAAGCTGTCTATTCTCATACGGAATTAGAGAGCAACTTGCGTGCTTTCTGCCGCTTCAAATTGGTTGCCGCTCCGAATCTTCATGCATTGACCACATCAACACCCTACGGATTATTTTGGCATAGTGCGCGGAGTTTAGGTCTTCGCTGCACCTGCTCTTCATAGATTTCGAGAAAGCTTTCGATAGTGTAAACAGAACGTAAAAATGTAGAGTTCTCTATGCAGGAGGGGCGTTCCGGAGAAATTAGTAACCATGACATCTGTTGGCTCTATCATAGGGTCATGACCGTTGGTCAAATGGCTCTCAATTTGGAAAGAGAGGAGAGTAGAGTTGGACTAAATATAAACGCTAACAAAACCAAGGTTCACAATCTAACAGGTCTTCGTATTCTCCCTGTCTGTTTTAATGCGCAGAGATCGAAGGCGTCGATCAACTTATATATGTAGGAAGCGCGGTTTTTGCCAATGGCATCGTCGCAATCGACTTCATACGGCAGAAAGTGTGTTCCGGTACACCTTGTGCGCCTTATTCCTCACCTTAGTTAGTCACGCCGACGTTCCAAAGAGTTTTGCAGCCTGACGTTGATCTTTTGAACTGAATTAAGATGATAGCGTTTGGCGGTATTAGGATTACATTTATACCTATGACAGTTAATGATGGTATCCACAACCATTAAATTTAGATCCGGGTGTGTAAGAGCACTCATTTCAGAACCGCGACAGAAAACTTGGAAGGCAATGTAGTCAGTGTTGGGTTGTTATTATCATAACTGTAATGTCCGACAACCGATCACGATGTAAATCCCCCTGCCGCCAGTGAAATTTGAACTGCGACCTGTGTGTAAGATGGGCAGAGGCTCAGTCCACTCATGTCTATTGTAAGCAATACCCTCGCCTAACGAGTGTTCGAGTATACGTTTACATATCGTAGGAAATTCAGTATGAGAACTACGTGTGCGCGCCTCCAAGACTGTGCTACATATCCCAAAGAGATACAGCTCCGGCAAATCTGGGCAAGCCATGGCACAACCCTTTCGTGCTGCTTCTGTAGCATGACTGGTTTTATGCTATTTGGGCCGCTCAGCCAATTTAATTCTAGGTGATTACCGATTTGATAGTTTCGCCTGGCTGGGAACGTTGCATACCCTCCAAGCAAGGCTCTGACTCACAGTCTACGTCGCTGGCGTGGAAGGGGACTGCACCAGCTCCTAGGTTACATCAGAAGATTGCATCCAGGATCCTTCCGACTTTTTAAGAAAGGATGGAATCCTATGTTCCTTGGACAGAATCTTACTGAGCCTCGCAGGTTTGGTGATGCTTTCAATGTTCCAACAATAGTTCAGCTAGGACCGCATCTTGGCGGCTTGTACTTCTTCAGGAGTCTTTGGCGATCCTTGTATGGCTGCCAATACTTGTTCCTGTAGCAGATGCTGAAGATCTTCCAGATCAGCTTCTTGAGGTTGGGCCGGACTTCATTCCATCACGGTGACAGGGTCTTCTTGTTGTAATTATTAGGGCACATGACTTTAAAAGCAATTTGAAATGCCTTTTCCAGAGGGCCGAGTTTTTCTTGATATTTTGACCAAACTTCCGCCAGTCGTTCCTCCTGGGTCTCTGAAGGGTGTAGAGATCTATGCGGTGACATCTAGACTGAAAAGTATCCAACTATGATCTGAGAGGGATCTGATTAGTAGGGTGATATTAAGGACCTTCTACCAACCGTCGCAGTTCTCCGAGCTGCGAAAATGGAATGTTGATGTACTGCTCTGTTACACACGAACAGATTTGTTGTAATAACATAATCAAAGAATGACTCACCTGTTTTGTTTATTTCTGAACGGTCCCAAAGCATATGGCTTGCATTCGCGTCGCACCCCATCAACAGGTTGCTATGGTGGACGTCAAATTTTGCAGTTCTTCAAGCGGAGCTGATCGGCCATGAGCCATGTGAGCCGAGAAAATATACACACTCTTTGCCCCACTCTGCTCCAGTATGACCACTCTAATGTTGCGGAATAAATTTTAATATTTGTTTTGTAGCAATTTGACGGTTTGGTCGCCTGCGATCCAGGGCTTCTGTATTAGTGCGATGTCTATCTACATCTTCTTCTAGGAGGAAAATAAGCAGAATAGCCGCGCACATAACAGCTCGTTGACGGCGTCGACTGGATCCAGGTTGCTGTTCGGTTGAGCGTAGCCGAACACGCACTTTGTAGTCCACCTTTCCCATTGCCTCCAAGCACGCTCCGTTCATACGGAGCAGGAAATTTTGACTGTTCGCCTGAGGTTCCCCCTCCTTGATAAGTACGTAGTCGTAATGAGAATCTTAGGGTTCTGAAGGCGCAGTGATTGCACAAACTTCTCCTTATCCATGCGGATCTTCGGCAACTACATGCAAGCGACCAGTCTCCTTGGAATCTCATCATACGGGTTTACTTTCAGCTTCCCGCCCTCCCAAGCGTCGCTGATCTTAGAGACGCGTGTTCGCCCTTGGCGTACAGGAGGTGCTCAATAACCATCTCCGGCAGCCTGGTCTCAACGCTCGCCCGTATCTCATCTGCTAGTTTGCCGCTGGTGGAATCGCCATCCGCCAGCGCCATACATAAGTGTCTCCTGGCCACGTCGCAGAAGGGTTTCGCAATTCGTGGTTCATCGACAAGCTTTGGCTGCTGACTAGTCTGCAGAGGTTATATTGCGTGCTAGTCAGCCTCGAGATCAATTGGGTTTGAGAGCGGCGTTTGCTGATATGTTCGTCAACAATTGCCTGGTATTTACCATATTTCATCCCGCTTGTTGCCAGTACCGGTCTCCTTATTCTTCGCAATCTTGCTGAGAATATGCATGGGCTTCTGGTATATTTTAAGCAAGATTCCAGTGGGACTCCGCTTTTTAGCCGAATTCGGGTGGCTGACATTCTCGTCAGTCCTTGCTTTTGGGAGGCTCCGACGTCGACGGTTTCAGGTTAGGAGTACTGTGGCTAGTACTCGCCGTACTCAGCTTAGCAGTGGTAGATTCTAAAATGAAAACCACTAGTCTGTCTGTCGCCTCGCTTCGGGAGGTCCCTACGGTTGGTTTCAGCACAACAGTGCAATGACTATTGCCGCCCAGCTGGAAGCCAGCAGCTCGTCCTCCTATGATTAGCCTGACGTCATCACCTCTTACTCTATCGTCCGTTTTTTTTAGTTTTTTTTTAATTGACTCCATGTCTTGGTTACCACGGCTTCACCTTGCCAGGCAAGTGAATTTGCTTTAACGGGTGAACTTATCATCTATCTTCGCACAAGGCTCTCATAGAATTGTGAAGAGTATATGGTTATTGACCAATTTCACCAATTGTGTTTCCCAGGTTGAGGATGCTCGGATTATCAAAAATCCTGACTTTCATAGCTGATGGTCTCTAACCTATCTGCAAGACTTTCAGGAATGTAATCAATTAAAAGAATGCATCAGCATAATCTTGTTAACTATATCTTTCCATGAATTCAATTGTAATATATTTACTTCATTTGTACTCGTATAGTGTCAAGCTTCATCAATGCCGTTGTCATTACAAATACATCGAATTTGGGAGTGGCAGTTTGAAATAGCATCGGAATATAGAAGATACACTAGCACATTTATTGAGCAAATTGCTTTGCTCAGCGGAACTGCACAGCAGCCTTTACCCGTTTGTGTACCATTTTTCAAAAGCCACAGTTGCTGGAAATAGATTTATATCCCCAATTCGGTTTTTAGAAATGCAGATCCATTAATCGCTTTCACATCGTTCGATGTTTTATCGCTTTATTTGTTGGTTTGCAAGTGCATTCCAATTTCCAATTCAGTTCACCGGAGAGAAATCAATGATTTACTCTATGAAGTACGATTATGCCGTATCACCATTAAATTACATTCACAAAGCCCCCTCCCTGGGGCTATGCCATATGCAAAGCGGAATCAAACACTAATTAGTAAAATGCAACATATTCAGGAGCCTCATTCATTAAACAGCCAGGCTGCGGTATTCACGCATGTATGCTGCCTTCCCTGCAAACTATATGTAGGCATGTAATCGTCCACACTATTTCAATTAGCTTTTTAAATTAAGTACTAAGTATGCTCCTCCAGCCAATGCAAAGCGGTCAATGGCATTAGCTTTTCGAAAAAGTTTCCCTATTACGGCGGCACTACCAACTGTAAGTAAGTGGAAAAAGCGGGAGAGGTGCAACCTGCGAGATGCGAGAAAGTAGAAAAATTCAGACTGTTGCAGTCGGATCTGAATAGCAGGAACGGGAATTCCGTTTCAATCCGCGCCGCTTTGACTTCGGTTTCATCCCTTAACATAATAATTCAAGGGAAGAGAAAACAGAAGTAGAAAAAGTCAACTGCTCGTCATTAAAATTTTCTCCCTAGACATTAATTGAAACTGAAAATAATTATAGCAGTATCGATCGACTGGGAATCTCCAGGGCAGAGCCTCCATCTCTTCGTCTGCAGGCATGGGAATCGCGAGCTGAAAAAATGCTCACGCCCATAATGTGCAGAATCCAGTTTTTGCGGTAGAACTGGGTAAATGGGAGCAGGATTGGAATCAAATGAATGTGGATTCTGGATTACACTTTGAGTTAGACCATTGCAATCCCATTAGGATTATTTTATCTATATTTTTGGCATTTGCGTGTCAGTGGGATTTGGCGACCTTGCTTGCGGTTGGAAATTCACTGAAAACACGTCACCTTAGATGCATTGGTTTCCTTATCAGCTGCTCGGTTGCCCATCATTCCATAGATAACCATGGTCAATCGAGGAGACTAGAAAATCGTTTACTTAGCATAATTAACTAGCGAACATTCTGGTGAGGACGAAAATTCGAACGGGGTTTGTGATGCCTAGGAGGGTCCTCGGTACCCACATTCTGTCCGCATTTACCCGAACATGCGGTAAAGGATCTGGATCCATGGCTTTCTGCTATCCTGAATGCAATACAAATGCAGCAGCGTATTGCATTACACTGACGATACAGGCACGATGCAATTGCTGTGTTTATAATGTAACCATCGACACGACATTGAGCCCCGGCTCTGTGAAGTTGGTTGCAAATAATCAAAGGCGCACCCAATGTGAAAGTTGGGGTCTAGGTGCACAGCGGATATCAAGCACTGAATGGGCTGAGGGCCAAGGGCAAAAAGTTTTAATTACCTGCCAATGCTACGGTCCAAGCTTCCTGACTTGGATAAGGACTTTTCCGCTGCCTCATTCCCTGCAGCCCTTCAGCCTGTAAAACGCAAAAATTTTATACCAGGCATTCGCGGAACCTTCTATTGAAATTCAATTGAATGCTGTTGAAATTGTGGGAAAAAATAAAAGCCTGGGAATGAGATTTGTCTGGATTTTTGGGGAATTAATGCGAAGTATAGTCGGGTAGGTCAGTCACCCAGTCACGAACCATCCTCGTGTGGTTGCTCACTGAGTGCCGATTTGGCACTCAGACGAGCTTTGAACCTTAGTAATTTTGCCAAAAGAGTTATACTGTGCACTTCCGTATTCCTAGTTGCGGTAAAATCCAGATGTTTCCTAGAAGTACCTCAAAATGAAATTCAAATATTTCCTACTGAAATATGAATGTATGTATGAACCATGGAAACATGGAAGACCATTTCACGTTAGCAATAATTTATCTATTTCCACGTGCCATGTGTTTCCATATGCTACTGCACCATTAATACGGACGTACATAAATAAATATTAATATCATTTGAATGGCTTTCAATGAAACGGAAGAATTATTGAACCTGACTCTAAATAATTTCCATAGCAATCAGAAATTTCAGTGTAATTAATGCTTTTTGAAAATCATCGGCTTGTTCAAAGGCATATATGAGAGATGATTTGTCTGATACTTCTTAATTGCAACATACACCAAGGAGTCAGTAGGGCTTTTAGCTGTTGAAATAAAAGTAATACCAGCCATTTATCTGCTGTTTCATTTAGAACCCTCTTTGGCCTTTTATTAGTTAATATTTGATTTGTAGTTGGTAGCCCCACAAAGAAATAGAAATGTGTTCAAAAGTTTTCACCATCGATAGTCAATATGGTTTCTACTATCATCACCCAATAGATTTGCTGAAATTTTGAACAACAGCCAGGGTGGTTGTTGAATATGTAGTCAATCAGCGCGACAGATGATATTGTGAGGGTTTTATATAGGAAGCATTGGTGACATAATCAAAAGGATCGTTGCATGAGTATTGAAGAAAAAAGATAGTTAACTGGTTCCCACAGGAAAACCCCAGTGAGAATATCTTTTTATTAATTTTTCACTCAAAGTTTTTGAAGGCAGTCCATATATCAGGAGCGGAAGAAGAGTTTGCAACGGGGGAGGGAGGGTATCGATGCAAGCTCGTGGTGGTCACCCCCATTAAAGATTTATGGCTCTTCAAAGTGGGGTTTTTTATAATATATCATCATTGTAAAGTTTGAATTATTAACCCAACCCCATTAGGGAGAGTGCATAGGGACGCTACTCGTTAAAAAAAAGAGTCTAGAGCTCCCTTTTCTCGAACCCACAATTTGCAGCGGCCACTTTTGCTTAAAAAGTTATAGCGGTTGAATATGATTATGCTAAAGATTGATTTGCTAAGCCCACCCTCGGAGATAGAGGAGATAGAGAGGATATGTAGAATGATAAAGAAAGCTTCCTCTTTCTAACACTGTTGCAGAATTGTGGTCGTCACCCCTGGCTGAAAGGATACCACTCTCCGAATAAGGGCTATTTTCGTATCAATTATAAGCTTATTAGTAGGGTAATCATTGTTGACATGGGTAACCGGTGTTACAGGGGAAGCAGTTC
This sequence comes from Hermetia illucens, assembly GCF_905115235.1. Classification (NCBI taxonomy): domain Eukaryota; kingdom Metazoa; phylum Arthropoda; class Insecta; order Diptera; family Stratiomyidae; genus Hermetia; species Hermetia illucens. The sequence goes on along the minus strand of NC_051850.1, from coordinate 127,527,715 downwards.
CGTCACTCCGCGAATTAGATTCATTGGACTTCGTAGGTCGTTTTCATAATTTTTTGGGGTTTCGTCTTTTGATAACTCAACTCGCGCAGATGAAGAAGTGAGAAGTGAAGAAGAAGCCTCCGTCTCTAAGACTCTTTGCATACCAATAAGCTTATATGAAAATAATCTCATCGGGGGGCAATAATTTTTTACTGTGTCCGTTTTTAGGAGAGGTAGGATAGTGGAATTTGTTCTTTCTGTTGCATGCCCCCTCTCCTCCCACCCTCGAGAGTAAGTCTCGCCAATCCCAATTTGCCTGATGTCAAAATACTCCCCATTTGCAGTGCAGTTTTTAAGGAGGGACCGCCGGGATTTCTAACTAGGATTACATACCCTTCTGTACAACCGTGTGGATTGGGCACAAAATTAAACTCAACCGTTCTGACAAATAGCCCCACGACATTTTAACAAAGTATGGATGCCGTAATTCTTTAAGGGAATTATAAAGAGGAGTTTCCCTTTCATCAGCTCTATTCATACCATACAGCAGCTAAGGTATCCAGGACTGAGCGTCGTCAGCATAGCCGAAATTATTCATACTATTCAGCAACTAGCTCGTCCAACATGTAACGTGTCAAACACAAAAGAATTCTTCCATACATTTAAGGGCTCGTCAAATAGAAAGTGGACTGTTCGCGCGAACTCTCGGTGCCGCAGTTCGTCACGAACAGGTGATGTCAAACAGCAGGCGGACTGTTTATAGCGGACTAGTTTTATGCAAAAAGTGATTGAATTTTCTTTCCAAGATGATCTTCAATAAAGAAGAACTTTTTTCAGTATCCATATTTCCTATCCGTCGCGAACTCGTTAATTTTTCACTGGTCCGCCGCGGTAAACCGCACACTGTTTGACTAGAATGATGCAATATTTCATACTACAGACTTGGCGACGGACAGTCCGCCCTGTTCGCGCAGGCAATGCTTTCTGTTTGGCGAGCCCTTTACTACGAGAGTATCCATACTATCTACCAGCGGGCGATCCGTGTCCAACACGGAGCATGTCAGATACGGTGAGAAAACTCCTCTACCAGTTGGAATTTGCATATTGGAAGGAAATAATTGAGCTTGCACGCCATTACATGCATTACAGTGGAGCTTTCTGCAGTTGTTTGGTTTCTACATCGATAATTTCATTAATAAACACTATTAAGAAATGAATGTATGTAAAATAAGTATCGACAAATGCAACTATCGCCCATTCTGCATGACATTGTAATCATTCATTTATTTTTCGAAGCTGAACTGATAAATTTACAATTAAAAAAGAAACAAATTTCGCGCAAAACTAGCTTTTTTCGCGAAATTACAAATTAAATTAAGTTTATATTTTCGAAAATGATGCTTGATTCCTTGAGAGGTACATTTTGATATAGATTGGCCTCTAACGGAACAACCACTAAAAAATCCCTCAAATGAACATATGTACAAACTTGTTCACTTCCAGTGGAATGGCTTTTCAATTTCTTTGCTGAGACCCATTGCAGTGCGGGGAAAAATATCCTTTGCAAGAATTCTGACCTGTGCTCTGCTAGGGATCCGGAGCGCCTACTGTTGGCTAATATGAATACTGTCATATTAAATAAATGGAAAAATTCGCTTGAATCTGACACTTTTGTTTGTGCTGTTTTGGACACTCTCCCTGCTGGATACTGAACGCCTGCTGCTGGATCGGATAAATACTCTCATAGTGAAGAGTTCTTTTGTGTCTCTTATGCGTTAGGTGCTATGCGTTGTTGACCTGTATAATATAAAAAATTGTAATATACTTTGAGGAATCATAAATTTTTAAGGAAGGTTGACTGCCGCTTCCCCTTCCCGCTCCATAAACTTTCCACACCCTCTGAGGGTGGAGTTGGAAATTCAACCTTTACCGAATAGTTTTCTTCTCAGTACAGCCTGCACAAGTTGACGCAAATCTGAGGGCTCTACATGAATACTCAGTAAAGCTTGTAATTAGCATGGGAGTTGACAATCGTCAACTTTGACAGCAATGCCATGGTTTATATCGGAAAATTGGTGGTGATTTTTAACAGTTGAGGTTAAAGTTCCTACCGAAAAGTTATTGCTCGCCAAACTGGTTGGCAAAGAAATTCAGATACTTACTCATTGGTCCCTCATATACCATCAAAGAAAATTCAGGTATATTAAATCCTCTACCGTACCTGTACCGAGACTGGCGCGGGCATAGATTTTATAACCAACAATGTAACCGAAACCAATCAGAACCATTAATGGTTCGACCGCAAAAGAAAAAGGAGAAAAAAGAATGGCTCCACTACCCGTTTGAAGTCACTAACCTGTAGTGTCTGCTAATCACACGGTGAGCAAGTCATCTTCATTTTAATATTGGTTTGTTCTGGAGTCGCATGAAAACTTTATTTAATTATTTACAGCCTACCAACCTTTTCCTAGCATATAGCAATCAATAATGTCCCGGCCGGAATTGTAATGGTTGAAGCACGGGAGTGATGATCCTTAGTATCCTGCAGGATTGAAGGCTGGATGGCCGATCCTACCAATAGTAGAGTATCGCAGTAGGATAGCACAGCTGCTTGAAATATCATACCATCGAATTTTATGAGGCTATTTTCCTTAGTGTGGATTATGCTGATGACTTATAACGACAACTCGACTCTTTCGCCTTAGCCTGAAGCCGTATTTTGTTTGATGGCAACAGACAATCAGCAGGTGCCATAAACTCCTTCCATACTATCACGTTAGTTTGTTGTTCCATACTGTTAGTTAGTTACCCAGTCCGAACGGTATATTAGTGTGTTGTTACTACACTTACTATCCAATTTGGAAACATAAATTTTTGATAAATTTTCGGAAGCACTGGCTTGACTTGAGCTTCGAATCCTCACGCTAGGAATAGTTGTCCTCGTTAAACTCAACAGTCACTGTGGGAACATTAATGCTGATTTTGTGGAGTCCAAAGTATATTGTCCAATCCGTCCGATCTTCATTATCATTTCGTTGATAGTGCTGATCAGTGCCTCTACTTTTATGAAGTTCAGAGTACTCCGGTGACGATATAACGCAAACCGTTAGGCTCTCATAGTTCGCATCCAATTTGTCACGAAAGCCGACAGTGATCAAATATGTAGGCACGTATAACTATAGCTTGACCAAGCACAGGGTCCATAATTCATATTTGTTCGAAAATAAGTTTTGCGCAAATATTATCCCGAACGATAGGAACAGAACCACCTATGCGAAGCTTATGACCAGTTGTACGGTGAAGCCCGTACCTCTTTCGGCCGTTTCAATATAGTAGGCTGGTACCGGGCCTCAGGGGCTACACCATATAGTATATACAACGGATTTAATATCCACTCATAGGCTCCGTCAACCTCCTTTCTGGCTTTTGAATCATAACTACTGACGAACTAACGGCGGTTGGCAAAGGAAAAATGCCAAGTTGCTTCTCCGGCCAACCTTGGTAACGAACAGTGACGGTTCGAATTCACTCATTATCTGTTCAGTGGGCCCGCTGGATGCCTACCAACGGGCATTTCGTCGGCGCCATGTTGCATTCTCGTTGTGGAACCAGTTGCTCATTTTGATCTAGCCTGTAAATGATGCAAAACTACTCTCGGGTCCACCTCATTCCTCGTGCAGACTTCGTTGAGTGCTAGTCAACGGTCATGGCACCCGAGAATGTCCTGTCGTCATCGTCGTTCGCAAATACACTTGCGACCTTCTTGACTGCCACTTTTATTGCCTACTGCATTTCCTTCTCCAAGTGATTGCTTGCTTCCTCGAAATTAATACTGTCACTCTCGGAGCGGAAACCTCTTCTCCTAGTAAGTCTTTTATGTGATGCCAGTCTTACTAGTTTCAAATGTATACAATTGTTTACCATGCATATGAACATACAAACATATAGTTTCAGTATAGCAGTGATCCTGCCTTTGAAAGAAAGGGACTGCCCCATTAGCTGCGCAGTACAGCTGCTTACATATATAATACAGGTCAGACAACGATGGATCTCTGAATCACCTTTAAATCGTTCAGGATCCAAAATCGCATCCTTAAATAATTGCAGCCAGTCATAGCCCCTCCATGCAGAGTATTTTCATGCACCTTCCGTATTATCAGGAATGTAAAATGAAGACTTCGACAGCCTCGTAAATGGCTTTGCGACTGAGAGGACTCTTGTAAATAACTTCGCAGACATTAACAGACTGCCCTTCCTCTGGAATCTCATACGAAACGAAGAAGCGATTGAGTGTTACTATATCAAATTAAACGATGGTGCTTTCCATTGGCTGGGAACTTTTCTGGGTAGGACCCAGCTTAATGTTGCCTCCTAGACAAACAAGTGATTTCCCCCACGATACAAGAATCTATTGTTTCTTCAAAAACATCCATTCCAATATGAAAATCGACACCCGGTTTTTTGTTGTAATCTTGGTCTACAAGTTGCAGTCCCTTCGTCCATTCCAATTTGCAATCAGCCAGATTTTCTTCCATACTGAATGTTGTTAAGTACGAATTTTCCACGCCTAACTCACATAACAGCTTCCAGTAACTTGCTCGAAAATCATCCATTCATTCTTTGCGCTTCTATGGTATTTTTTGCCAGATAGTCCACAGATTCTTCAATCTTTCTCGAAGGTACCGGCGTCTTTCGTAATGTCTCTTCTTTCTCCCAGCTTTTAGTTGTTACTCTTCCAGGAATTTTAGAATTTTCAGGACATTTCAGGGTGTAAGATTTGGTGCAAAGGGATCCGCCTCGATGGATAAATTGTTAGAAAAACTGCCGGTCCGACCACTCCGTTTAGAGAGGGCAGTGAAAATTTTAGAAACCAGTCAGCAGGTTGAAGCCCTATATGGTTGACGAAATTTTGTGGGCTGGTGGAGGCATGAAATCCAACTCATGGACCGAGGGGCATGGGCTGTATGATGAGTATTGGGAGGATCCAAAAATGTCAGGGGAAGATGATTACTGATTTTGTTCAACAAGTTAAGCACTTCCTGAAGCAGGTTTTAGCTTTCAGTTTGGTTGCAAACGTGAAAATTCGAAAAAGCCTATAATGACATCCCATTCAACCTAGGACTCAAAACAGATGCCGTTCCATTATCGTAAGGGATGTTTTCATCGATTCAACGGCCCCTTTTGAAAGAAATTCCCACCAGCTAGATATTTGTGTTTAAGATTGTTGTTTTTATTTTGTATAATCCTTAATATTTGGACTACTTCCAGATACCCTGTTTAGCCAGTTACTTCTATAAAAATGTTATAATAATGAAGTTACACTAATGATATTTTGCACTATACTAAAAAAAGAGATCTCCTCCTACAGACGAATGCCTTAAGCAGTATAAAATCTAGAATATCAATAAATTCAATGCTCGTTATCGTAATTGTATTAGATCCTGTTAGTTTTGGGGCGCTTATTGGATTACACAAACAATTCTGACGAACCGATTTCAATCGAAATCAATTAATTGAGATTAGAATAATGGACGACATTTCTATATATAGTAACAGGACACAATACCCTGCTCAAAGTCTGATTCGGCACCCAAGTAGAAAATTTATCCTGTGCAGATGTTTTAATTTTATTTTCAATAACCAACAGTGAATAGAGCATGGTATTACTTGTACACGTTGCAGGATATTTTGGAGACGACAATCGAATTAGTCCATGAAAGAAAGTAGGATGTTACACACTAACAAAAATGTTGTTTTCATCTTTAACGCTTGTGTATTTTTGTTGTAAAGAACAGGCTTCATATATCACGGGAATATGAATAAATTCTTTTATGTAGGGTATATTTGGCAAATTTTTCAAATGCTTGGAAAAGCGAATAAAAAAGGAAACAGGTTACATTTAGCATATACATAGTATTACTCAATTAATTTTTTTTATATTTTTTGCATCCGTGTTTTATGCGAATCTCATGGGACCAGCCCCGAAGCTGAATTGACACCTTTCGCATTCTTCATATCTGCTACGTATCGTCGTCTAAGGGGTTTCGGAACTTTCCTTGGTATTTTTACTCTTTGTTCAAGATTTTCTGCAAAGTATACATAAATATAACAGGAGAGCTATTTTGCCACTGACTTAGATTTCAACGCCAGGTTTTGATAGATATCATTCGAACGGATTTATGATGGCTGGGGTCCGGCGGGACTAATCAGGATCTTTGATACCGATGTTATGTGCTAGATGGTGTCCTCTACATAGTTACACACTTAAAATTCAAGTTATCAATTGAGGAAGTTGTTGGAGCAGGTGAAGCGAGATCTAAACTCCGCGCATTGTTCTAAAATCATGAGTAGTTAATAAAAGAGTATCCGGAGTAAGTGTAAGGAGCAGATCTGCATAAATTAAATAAATCTATGGAGAGACCGTCAAGCCCAGTGGCCCTATTCCGTTTGCGGCATTGATGACCGAGATGATTTCTCTTCTTAGGGGAATAGTCCCTAACGAGGAGAGGCTTCGCTGAATGTAATGTGGTTAAGAACCGCGGTGAAAGGTTTATTTTTCCAGCTCTTCAGTTGCTCGTTATGTCGGATGAGGAATCGATGGGTAATGTCCTAGACAGGACCATCGAAAGGTTTACGACCCCCACCAAATTCTTTCGTGATGCGGTATACACTTCTAAAATCAATGCGCAGAGCATTGTTTGCTTCCCTGAAAAGCGCAATAAGAAATTCCCTTTTGTCACATCGCACGTTGTCAATGCCACCAATTGCAGAATATAGATTATCTATAGTTTACAGTTTGTAGCGAAGCATCCCAGATTAATGTAGGGAAGCATTTGTCCCGAAAAACAACACACCACTATTCAAAAAAGTATAAAACATCATCAATCATGCAAGAATACCTATTCAGCAGGATTTGTTGAAGGTTAAAATACTTATTATATCATCTACACTTTACCCGAAACTTTATATACTCCTAACACCAGAAGATTAAGGTTAAACTCTTGACTTTGAAAACGATTCAGTAATTTTTCCTCGGAAGCTCTAAGTACACGCGTGGCCTCCGGTATAATTATAGGTAAAGTGGCCTGACTGTTGCCTAAAAAATATCCTTGCACCCGTGAGGTAGCCAAAAAGTCATCGTCCCACCCCTTGTATGAGTGTTCCGGGAGAGGGCCCAAACAATCTCGGATACGAACCCAAAAACTTGCGGGCCTCTAAATGGGCAAGTTCATTTAATGGGTGTCTCGCATGAGCGGGCCCCAGGTAATTTTCAGTGACTTAAAACAGGGGTCAGAAGTGAGGGTATGTATTTTGCTCACTACGTAGTGCACTCGCGAAGTTTGTTTGACTAATTTGCTGTCTGGAGAGAGTCTGTAATGATGGCAACCTTCTTTCCACCCACTCTGCAAGCCACCTTGATGGCCTGAGGGACAGCAAAAAATTCAGCCGCCAAAATCAAACTGACATTCAAGAAAAAGCATGAGATCTGGGTCCCGTCGGGGCCAACCATTGCACAGGATGAAACATCGCGCTTGAAGGCAGCATCCGATGTCAGGACCAGAAAACTTCTAGATTCAAGTCTATCGGCCAACCTTTCGCAAGCAGCCTTCATGTGGGCCCTGCCAAAGGTTCCCCCCAAATCATAAAACAAGATGATCTGGGCCTTATTTGAAATCACGGGGACTTCAGTGGGCACTACAATGTCAAACAGGCTCCGAAACGACCTGTAGATCGAGGACAGACCATTGCCAGCATCCGGATTTCGTACAATCAAAGTATAGGTTTTTAGATTCCTTTTCTTTAGTTTAAGAAGTTCTTTGGTCATCAAGAAGGGGGCTTCTGAAACGGAACTTCCTTAACCAAAGCAAAAATCTGATGCAAGGGGGTGGTTCTGGTCAGTTACAAGTAGATGTGGAGTTAAGTTTGCAGTATCTGGGCGGATTCATAGTGGATTTAGCTGCATACTCTAAGATAGGCCTTACCATCTATGTATAGATATTGATGGGCCTCTTGGGTGTGAGGCCCCAAGTTGTTGCAAAACTAATCAACCTTTCAGGTTTTCGGGATAATGGAGATCAAATAATCTCTGACGGAACTGCCTAAGTGATGGACTTGACATAAGCAAGAGTGTGATTATTAACTTTAATTAGCTGGGGTATGAGCCTGCTTCTCTTAAAGGATGTAGATTGGGATTTGGTTGTATTGATCAGTAACCCGTAACCTATCTTTGCAGACATTTGGAGATCGAACTCCAATTATCTTCGGTTGCCGAAATAATCGTCCACATATTGGAAGATTTCAATACTACTAGAACATTTACTGTGCAGTAATTCTGTATAAAGGTTGAGCAACATCGGTATTAAAACACATTGTTGGGTGATGCCATTGCCAACTTGAACGCTGCCTAGCCCTAGTTGAAGGCATCGATTGGACCATATCCTTAACACCCATAAGATAATGTCAGCAGGCAAGAAAATGGAAACGTGACATTACATCACACAGAGTCGTAAAATCCACCTTTTCCTAGGCATTCTTTACATTCAACACTACACCCAATCCCTGCTGACCCTTCCCTTTAGCAATCGAGATGTACAACAGAACATCATTAATGCAAGAAGACGTAGATTCGCTTGCAGAATAGTTTGGCAAGCACATTAATGAGGGCGATCCAGCGGTATATTGTCAACATTTTAGGGTCATTAAGAACTTTAGGGATGGGTACCACCCGAATAATGGACCAATCCTCGGGTGGAATCAAACTGCTCCAGGTGAAGTTAAGCCTCTATAGCAAAACCGGGAGGGCTTCAGGCGCCAACAAGGGTACATATTGTGATGTGATGTTGTCAGCACCAGGAGCAGAGGCACCCTTGTGCGTGAGCAAAACGGAAGATAGCACTTCTAGAGAGAAGGGGAGAGACATTGTGGGATATCTGAGGACATAAAGAAGAGAGGGAGAGTCCCTCCCTCCCAGCTAGATAATCAAGATGTTCGAAATTCTTCCTAGGGTCCCAAATTTGGGGCTTGGCACTCAGGTCGTCACGGAATCCCCTCATGCATTTCCAGAAGTTTATAATATCTTTTGTCTGAGTTAAACCAGAGTAAATTTCACGCCAATGCTTCCGCTTCGCGTTCGCAACCACCATCCTCCACAGTCGTTTGGCCTCTATTTGCCCTAAGGTTTTGAACGTTATACTTCATTATTTTCACTAACGGTATAGCGAGAATTTAGGTGATCACGTTGCAAGTCGGTCTGATTGAGTGTTTTCATTTTGTCAGCGACTTTACTCTTAAATTCCTGATCCTCAAGTCTTATAAAAGTTTCATTCAGCATTAGCAATATTTTGCTGAATTCCCCCTGGTACTTCGATACCACCGCATACAGAGGGTTCTCATATGCAGGAGTGTTTGGTTTGAAAACATTAAGCAGTGGCAGTGTTGTTGCAGGGAACATTACTAAATTTGTCTGAGTCTCTGGCAACCAGTCCAGAGTGGTACTTTTGGTATCAGAGCTCCTTTTACTTGGAAGAGAGGGGAACACACTACCATAGCCATCCGAACTCAGCAGAGGGCGATAGTAATTGTTAGGCTCATGAGCAGCTTTTTCAACCGTTATGTTTTTGATCGAAGCAATGCTAATTATAATAATCGAAAATTACTAAACATGATTTAAGATTTGAAGAATGGCGAATTTTGGGTAGAAATTTTGAAGTATAATCAAAAGGAAAATATAATTGGGAAAATAGAAATCGTAGAAGATGCTATTTAATAGGAAGAGAAGAAATGCTGCGTACAGTAAAATGAATCTAAAGAAACAAGACGATATATACCCTCAGCAACTGCCGATACTGCAAGGCATTATGTCATTTTACGCTAATCTAAAATGAAGGGTGTCCTCTGTAGAAAACGTTATGTATGGCTGATCTCTTTATTTTTTCTATCTTTCTTAATGACACAGTAGTACGAATCTCACACTCGAAGTCTGATGTCGCGGAACCAACAAGAGCATCTGGAAAATGTAGAATAGTGGCTGGTTTGATGGATAACTTGAGTGAATGAGGCAAGGTATTATCTTTTCTACTAAGGTTATGCGTAAAACAAAATATTATTAAAATCGATTTACTGTCTGTCTGTCTGGCTTTTTTTTTGAGGAGGCAGAAATCTTCAAAAAACACTAGTCTGGACACACAAGCGAATGCAATTTTTACCCACTAAAACCATCCCCGACTCGTTCCCTACTCCGCGGAACTACCATACGCTATTACATCACGGGGCGGGGTCAGCTTACCTCTAGTTTTATCACGTTTCTTCTATACTGGCATACGTGACCGCGCTTTTCTCCTCTCCTCTGCGTTTCGGAGTTTATTTTAGATAGATGCGATTATGGAGTTGAGCACATCCCAATTCTCTTGATGTGTTACCATTTTCGGCACCAAATTTTCTGGTACCAGCACCTCTCCTGGAGTCTCCTCTAGATTCTTCCTAAAATCTCGAAAATGGAAGCATACATGCTCTGGATTCTTTGGGATACCATCGCAATTTGGGCAGTCTCCTATATAAACCCATTCAGGTATTGGCGATATCCTCCGGGCCCTTTGAGAAGCTAGGTGAGATTATAATTAAACTTACCGTGTCATCTGACATCCGCAACGCCTCCCTCCAAACTGGGGTCGCGTAGAGCATGATTGAGGGTACCACCGTGGTCATGAAAAACCTAGAGGTATACCGTGACCCTCCCACGTTCAGCATCATCCTTGGCAGGGCCATACTTCCAGTGGAAGGTTTGTTGTAAACTGAGCTTCCTGTCTATCACCACCCCCGAATATTTGATGGTCGGCTTGAAAGTGATTATATGATTTCCGATTCTAATACAGGCGCAATTTCTCTTCCAGTACTAAGTGATGAGGACCGCTTCTGTTTTCCCTCCGCAAGTGCGCCTGACCTAAGTATAACTCAGCATTTTCGAGATGTTTTGCGACAACAACTAGCGATATGTTGTCAGCGTAACCCACCACTGTGGCTTCCCCCAAGGGGAAGATTAAGTATATCGTTGTACATGATGTTCCATAGTGGTGGACTCAATACGGAGCCCTGGGGTCCGCCATCGGTGCCATGCAAGAGCCTCCTTCCAGCTTAATAACTATCGACCATAGCAGCGAGACAGGCGGGAATAGCAACCTTCGCTAGGAATCCCAGCGTTAGATTCCAATTGACCGAATTGAATGCAATTTTCACGTTCGGGGTTATTACCACGCATTATTTGCGGGTACTACCCTTTCCGTGAATTGCATCTTCGGCCAAGCCAGTAACCAATTTGATGGCATCAATGGTTGATCCGAGGTCGGTATTAGGATGGTTCACCGGGAGGTTTACTAGGTTTTGGGCAGAAGTACCAACTTCTACTGCTTCCATGCCGCTAGAAATATCCCCTTGGACATACGCCCTTTCCACGCAGAAAACATGTCCGGTCTGGATTTCCCGGCAAACTTTGCTACTCCGTCCAGACCCGGCACTTTATTGTCTCTTATTCCACCGCAGATTTCCAGTAGCTCGTCTTTGGTTACTGGCGGTGGTGGTTGGAATGTGGCGATGCCCTCCTCTTGCTGACGGATTAACCCCTGGATGATTTTCAGAAAGAGGGTAGGACACGTGATCAGCGGAGATGAACGGCGTCTGAATTGTCCCATCGTGATTCTATAAGCAGTCCTCCATGGGTTTACGTCCGCTTCTGAACAAAGCTCCATAAAGTATTTCCTCTTGCATCGCTGAATGGCGAGTTTGAGGATTTTGAGGGCTGCCTTACAGACGCACTCTATTTGCCCCTGATCGACTCTACCTACCGCCCTCTCAGCCTCCTCTTCTGGCTCGGTGGCGTTTGATCGAAGGCTGGCAGGTTCATAATTGCACCAGCAGTTTGGTCTTCTACTGGGGAATGAGCATTTCCTAGGCATGGACGCGTTACATGCTTTGACGATGCGTTTTGCCACATGGACGATTTTTTCCATAGCAGGCGCCTGTTTTATCAAGTTGATTCAACCACACTTCTATGAAGGCCTGCTCACCCAAGGCTTTTGCAGACCAACCTGAAATCTTTCTCAATGTCTCAAAGAAGATTGTTTGGTGATCGTTGTGGGTCTGTGTGCCTGCCTGTCTATCTGTCCGTCATACGCATTTTTTTCGGAGACGGTTATAGCGATTGGCACCAAATTCGGTTAAAAAGTGAAAACTGTGAACACTCGCACATATAGTGGGTCACATCTTCCTATGTCGAATTTAAGGAGGGTCTCCATATATGCTAGAGAGAGTGTAATTTTTTTTTCACCAAATGTCAGTCATGTGGGACAAAACTGATCATTTCTTTAACGGACTCGGAAACTGCGCACCCAAAAATTTGAAAAAAATTCAAAACTGTCAATATCACGCGAAAGTTGATATTCTCACATAATATTCTACATACGAGTACATATTTAACGTGCTGGGTACTAATAGGACAAATACATACGAGACTTTAAAGCTGAAATAGTCAGCTACCTTGAGAGAAACCTATTATATGATTAGTTATAAAGTTTGATTAATATTCTGTCAGTTTGTTTATGAGAAGCATCAGGGCAATAAAAAAGTATAAGTAAAAAAAAGTATATAAAAGTATATAATAAAGTATGCTAAAATATAAAACTTTCCATGTTGGCTAATTACTGCATTATTTAAATTTTGATTGGCAAAGTCTCAGACCAATTTTCGAAATTTTATTAGCAATAAAATTCTGGACATGGGAGATATTGCATAATTTCAGCCCCATCTCTGATATCTCTGCATCGTCAATAAAGGATCTGCCGGAGGACTATTTATGAAGTCTTTTCGTCAATATTTTTCAAAACAGTACTCATAGTAGTCGTTTAATTTTATAAGTGTCATTAAATTTTTATATCCTCCTAAATCTTAGAAATCACATAAATTTGAATTTTCATATCAAGGATTCTCTTATGCAATTCCGGAAATATGGACATACTTAACATAGTTGAGATGAACATATCGGAATAGTTCACCAAAGAATTAACAATTCTTTAATTTGGAATTGAATTTAACATGTATCTTAAGGCCAAATTATATAACTAAATTTTTGTCTTTAAATTTCTTTCTTTGATCTAAGTGTCAGATGGAATTGCTCTCCGATTGCTGATTGTGCGATGTTACTGCACAAATACTGCCTCAATCGGTATCGTCAGTAATAATCAACTCTACTTGAAAAATTTATTGTTTGAATTAAATCTTAAATCAAACACAACAAGGGCTTTTAAAATTGCTCATATCACTGCACTGAATACATTCAGTTCGTTTTACTTGGATGACAAAATTTCGCCACATTGTATAGGATTGCTTACACAGTGATTGCAAACGCATCCTTTTTGCAGACATAGACGCTAATCCACATTTTAAGGCAGTCTGCACGGGGTATGTGTATGGTACCTTCGCAACGAATGCTGTAACAACGATTTGGATCAATGTTCTAAATTTGAATGACATATCACAATGCCATCAACCTATCAGAAAAGGAATCACAAAAATGTTCCCAACAACTTGTACCCTGCGGGCGTGGGGGCTGGGGTGGATATCCTCCTGTTGATATACATGAATGCCAACATTAGAGTGTGGTATGTTCATGACGCTACTCTCGAACGCTCGAGATTTCACCAAAGCCACTCAGACGGAATCTGTTCATTTTGTTTGAAAATGATTTCCACTTAGAAGATTTCTATCTTCCCGTTCGCAAACATTCTTCAAATAAATTGAAAATTTCCTTGGCGGTGGTGAGACGGTATCAGGACGTTAAAGCACCAGGCGAATGGCGTGAAAAACGCTCCAGTCTGGAATGCTTGTTACCAGTCTTCTAAACTGTCACCTTGGAAATTTTACATGAAAAGTTTTGTCGTATGTATGGATGTATGCAAACGGGAAGCCCATTTCGAACATTGCCACATACTTTTAGAGGCATGAATGATTTTTCAAGTATTCCCGTACATATGTATATGGTGTGTAACGGCGGGGGAGGGTGTGGGAGCCATAGGGTTTGAACAGTAGTGGGTTCGAGGGTTCAAGCGCTCGCTCATACGTGCATGAGGCTGTGTATTAGTCCGTTGCTAGCACCCCTATGTCTTCAAGTTACCGCCGCAGGATAATTTGCAAAGAATGGAGAACGGCGGTTACAAAAGGTCTCCAAGCTGAAGGACCGACACTTAACATTCAACCTCTTTTGTATTAGCCTGAATTTGAACAATAAACGAAGCCCTTGAGTATATCCTGTGAATAGAATTACAGCGAACCCTTTACTTGTGCGCCCGTGACGTTAGTGACGTGATTGTGGCTGTAATTTGTGATACTGGGCATAGGGAGTGTGAAGTAAATCGAGGATAGGACATGTTTACGTCGACAAGAGAACTTTCCTTCGTCCTGACATGAATCATGTTTGATGCCCACTCGGGTTTTGATTTTGAAAGTGGTGAATCCGGCAGTATGGGGAACACTTGGTTATAGAGGCAGGTGGTTAACGGTACTACTGAGCTCCATTCATATGTAGGTCATTGTATCTGCAAACGCTCTGCACTGCTTTTGTTTCTGATTCATTTCCACCGCAATGATTTTCACCTCACAATGTACGGCAACAGCCGTAGTGGAAATCCTTTCATTTCTAGTTTATTTGTGAAGCATTTGGGCTCCATGCATTGCGTTTTAAAATATCGTCCGTGCAAGTTTCCCTTGAAGGATATTTTACGTACGATATGCATAGTTTAAGATAAATCGTGAAAATCAGAACTTAATTAAATTGTGAGGACGGGACTTAGTGGCCTCATATATCAAGCTATCTTGCGCTTCATGAAGATCATTTTACTAAATCCTATCTTCATCAAAATTTACAATGATTTACTTTTCTTCCGATGAATGAAGGGTATTTTGATAGTAATTTCAGATAAAATTTAATAATTTGAAATAATCTGTTTCTCCAAAGCAGAGATTTTCAGTATTCAAATTATTTAACTTCGTCATTTACGACCTAAAGCCTGAGAAGAAAGTAGGAGAGATGACTTACTATGCCTTAGAACTATCTTCTCTGTTAGCTGGTCACGAACTCGCTGCCTGCCGCAAATCCAAATAAAAAGTATAGATATTTGAAGCAGGAGCGGCCATGCCTCGTAGGTGATGTTCACGTCTTGAGAACCAATATTAGATCAGATAGAATATTAACTGCAAGGCTCTGGTCTAGACTGAGCCAAGTCTGTATAGCACAGTGCTATTCATCAAAGGAGACTTTCAATAAAAAGGAGAAGGAGGCTTTCAGAAAATGACGTTGCGAAATTCACGGATGACATGACATGATATGGCGCCCGTATCGACAATAACGAGAGGTTAGCAAATTTTGGAAGCTGCCAAATTAATAGAACAAAGAGCTCGCCATAAGGTCATTTGGGTTTCAACTGGGATACAACTTACGGTTGTTGTCAGCCAACAGAGCCTATTTCAGCTTACAAAGACTGTTCCGCTCGAAACGTCTCACCATAGGGTCAAAGCTCTTACTGTACAAGGCTATGATCTTGCCAGTCCTCATGTATTCCTCGGAAACTTGGGTTCTTAGCAAGAAAAATTGCGAACTCTTGGCCGCGATCGAGAGAAGAATCCTCCGAAGAATTTTTGGCCCCCTACATGAGGATGGACGATTCCGTAGCCTACACAATGACGAAATCTATGAGCGATACCATGACCGTCAGGTTGTGGATAAAATCCGGCTCAATAGGTTACGGTGGGCGGGTCACTTAATCCGTATGGATGAAGATGATCCCACCCGGAAAGTCTATAAGGGCAATATCTATGGTAGGAAAAGAAGTCGAGGCAGACCCTGCCTTAGATGGAGCGATGGCGTGGGCCAGGACGCCAGACAGCATTTGGGGATATCGAATTGGTGGACCTCGGCGCAAAACCGGGATGTCTGAAGTTCCTTATTAATGCAGGCCTAGACCGGATACCGATTGTTCCGCCGTTGATGATGATGATGATGATACAACTTACATCTAATCAGATCGACAACATTGTGATTAGCAGTAGATTTAGCATTTGTCTTTTGAATATACGAAATATAGTGGGGGAGAGTAAGAGAATTTCGGCACCATGGCTCGCTTTGGTGATCCAGCTTGAAAAAAGCTGACACAAATATCTAGTAGCAGTCGAACTGAATGAGATATATCTTGAAAACCTAGGCCATATCTCAAAGGGATCTCGCTGATTGCGGAATCTACGGAAATTTCGAAGTGGACAATTGAACGAAATGAACTGGAGTTCCTTATTGCCGCTGCGGTGGAGCAAACGTGATGTGCTTATGCCGCAAAACTCAGGAAGTGCGGAATACTGTGCTCCGTGGAAAAGGGAATAGCAATGGTTTCAGTATTAAACATCGCAATACGGAAGAATTTATTCCCGCTCACAAATCTCTAAATAGTCCGGTCAAGGAGGTGAAAAGTGGCCTCCTAGTCCCCAATGATGAACACCCAAAGGGGTGGAAGGAGGAATTAACGGTAGTTCACAACCGTATAACATTCCGCGATTCTGCGCAGGAAATAACTAGTCATCGTAACATGATGATAAAGAATGTATTTCCAAACAAAACTAACATTATCTTGGTAATCATTGCACTCTAGTAAGGTAAGACCGTTAGGTTTAAAGCTCGCCCTCCTACCAATTAGCTTTCGTTGCCATCTCTTCAGTTCGGTTTTGAATGACCGGTTATGGTGGTTTCCAGAAAACCCCTATACTTCTACACCGTGACCTCCACCCCAATGTGCCATCAGTGCCTCTATTGTTCTACGCCACGTAGTACTCTGTCGACTCGCTCGTTGACTATTTTGGGATAATCGGGTCCCTTGCTTGACATAACATGCACCTACATACTCTTTCGTGATACGGTATACTATAACGATACCATTTACGCAGTGTCTGTTGCTCTCATCGGCGCATTGGTGAAATCCATTTTTCCACGGCACACACTAGGCTGCACTTCTCATGCTTTTTGACGGTCATGAAGATCTAGCGCTTCGTGCTTACCTGCACTTGCAGCTATCCGCATCCGCATTCTTTTTACGCTCGTCGTATCATTCACGTTTCATCTTTCATAATTCTTATTCTGGACATATGCTCCGCTAATGAATTATGGTCAGTCGAAATGCTCACAATATTGCTGTAAGTCCTCCTGCATTTCGTCACACAGACAGAAGTGCTCGGCGACCCCTGCGCTCATATCGGTTTTTGGCAAGTCGATACAGATTTCACTCGCATCTTGAGTGTCCAGCTTATCGTTAAGGTCTTTGTAATGGACCCGCTCGCTCTTATAAATCTGCGAATTAGCTAGAATTTTATGGTCGAGAAACTTGTGGTATATATATTTCTTTTCACAGACCTTTATTTCAATCTTATCACTCCAAAGCTTAGCTAGCTCGGTTGATGAGCCGCTTATTTGGCTTGGTGACTTATCTTGGTTCCACGATTCTTCAGCATTCCTAATGATTGGTAATCGCGTCAGTGAGATTATTACTTCTTTCTTCTTACGAAATCGCCACAATTCAAGGCAAGGGGGGCCAGTGCGTTCCCCATGCTGTTTTATCGGTGCCTTCATTCGCAAAACGGCGACCAATGGTCGATGTACAGGTGCGATGGTCTCATAGCGAGCGGCTTTGTGAAAAGTGGCGGAAGTAAAATATCAGCATCTTATGAAAATATAGTCGATTTGAGCTTTACTGTTCCCACTAAAAAATGTAAGAAGATGAGACAATCGCTTAATGAATGATGTATTTATAATCATAAGGTCATGGATACGCTCGCCACCCCCATTGCGTGCTCTAAACCCTTTTTCCCCTAGCCACCTCTTGTTGTCTGTCTTTTCACCCACATGACCATTAAGATTGCCTGCAATAACAACACAGTCCTCAGCAGGTACGTTATCGGTTTTCCCATCGAAAAGTTGCCGGAAGGCATCCTTCTCGGAATCATGCCGACCTGCCTGTAGTGCATACACGATGAAGAAGTGAATAATTTGATCAGTAGATATAATGGTGAGCTTAATCAGTCGGTCATCAAATCGTTCGACTTATTCAACGGCATCATGGAAACTTTCTGAGATGGCAATGCCAACACCGTATTGAGAGTGAGGGCCACCAAAATAGAGAAGTGTATAACCATTTGCACCGCGTTTGTGTTCTATGTCGCAGCTTTTGGCACCAGACCATCGCGTTTCTTGCAGATCCCAAATAACGATATGTCTTTTCCGAAGTGCTCTTGCGAGTTTCTCTGTCTTTCCTGTGAGAGTAGCAATTTTTAGTGTGCAGATACGTGTTTGATTTGCTTGGGCTAAATTACTTACGTCCTGCGTCACTGCCCTTTTTCTCAACAGGACCGTGGCCCATCCTGCCGCGTCCACTGAGGTAATTGCCCTGGAATTTTTCCGAGGAGGGAGAACAATATGATGTACAGAGAGTAACCGCACCAGGTGCGGAACTTTCATCAACAAGTCAACTGGATGAAGCCATACACACATGATCATCCTCTCAAGACAAAAAGGGGAAATGTGATTTGATGAATTACTCAATAACCAAAGTATCGGCGTGTTGGAGTTTCGCCAACTGGAGACGCAGAGATCATGATAGTCCGTCCAATTCCTCAGGCTAAGAATCATAAGTTGCCAGCGGCCGATGAAATTATAAAGAACTGGTTAATTACTGAGGCACTGCACTGCATCACTGCGGTTCAATAACTGATGTTCAAGGTGTGAAACAGTGAGTTAATGTCGGACAGTTGGTAAAGAGGCATTATCTGCCTCATATAAAAACAGGCCATCAGTTACACCATCCTTTCATCGACTTCAAGTTCGTCTACCTTAGCATAGCCATCGTAAAACTGTACACGGTCAGGGGAGAAAATTCGGTATCCCAACCAAGTTGATAGACTAACTAGGCGCCGGGATGACTGGAGTTCCTTATTAAGGCCTAGATCGGATATCGGTTGTTGTGCCGTTGATGGTGATGATGACATCAGATTGTTGAATTCATGCAACCCGTATTTGTCAGAGAACTTCTAGCGATGGCCACGGGTTTAGGGGTATATGTGGTAAAAAGTAAGGAAAAGTTAACGGTTAACAAAGAGGACGGAGCTTTGTGGGGTAACAATTGGATTGGTGTAAAAAGAAGGTAGCTACCGCTGAATCTTTATTTGGAACTGTAACCTTTTAGAAAGTTAAGAAGTAATTTACAGAGGAGCAGATGGAAGTGAAGGATATTGTTTAGCTCAGCTCAGTCCGTATTATCATACGAAGACAAAAGCTATTGTAGATGTCTTGCGATTACTGTTACGGTCTTGAATGAAGTGCTCTAACACACTTCATGGCCCTGATCCAATGGAGTTGTTGCGCCAACGAATGTTATTATTAAGGCCTCGGCTTTCAGCATTGGTGGAGCATGCTCAACTCAATAACCTCATCACTTAGCGAGCTGAAATTGTGGAGTAGTATTGTTTCTGGGACCGTGCTCATCTAACATGACTTTCATGGCCCGATCAAAAATTTTAACGAAGATATAGAGGATGGAGGTTGGCCAACATCCATCAGAAGGTTTTTCATTCTGCATGGGAATTGGTGGGATCTGAGAAGCAATCCAGATAGTGGGGAAGTGGGTATTCATCAATCAGTGGTTAAATATTTTCGATTGAAAGGGACTAGTTGATACCAAGCATTTTTTAAGGATAAGAGATAAACTGGGATCAACATTCCGAGTCGCGATTTCTGGTGAACTCAGCGGAGCTATAAGCTAAAGCAGATTCAAATTTGAGACTTCGATTCAAATAGTAGAAGCACTTGAGAATCCATCATATTCGTGCATAAATCTCAATACTCTGATGCGGCTTCAAGGTGATATTTGTTCCTAACCCTGAGGAGCATCCTGCCCTCTCGTTGTGAACACAGGAAGCTAGTATTACAAAGGCTAGTAAAGCTGTTTACAAATGTCGCATATATTTCCCACTGACAAAATATCTACAAGAAAGTATACCGGGCTGCAGCAGCGCTTGAAGAGCTGACGGTAAAATTCAAGGAAAGGAACACAACCTGTCTATGTGCGTCAGGATTGCCTTCAACTACAAGCCATTCGCAGCGATTTGCGACGGGTCAGGACAGAGTTGCAGAGTGCAGTGAAGGAATGTCCATATTACTGTTAGAAGTTAGTCAATCGAGGAGATAAGGAGAACTTTTGCCTCCTTGCCTTACCTTGTTATGACCTCTGGAGAGAGAAAAAGTCTTTCTCAAGCATGTTGTTTATTGTTTTGCAATGAAGAATTAGGATATTTTGTAGTCCAACTCAATCCAAGGGAGCTTTTATGTTATTTTTTCAATCGTTATAGAAGGTTTCATAAAAAAAGAATATAACAAAAGCACATTTTTATCAAAAGTGGATTGCTATCTCTTTACTACATTCTGTACACACATTGTTCATCAGCGACATGCTGACGATGGTGTTGAATGCATGAAATAAAGTGCCAGGACATTTAACAAGAGAATTGCTAAAGGACAATTCCGCAGTTGAATTGAAAGTAAAAAAACTTAAAACCTGCCCTGGTTGCCGAATTGTAATTCGAAGTTGAAGAGAGATCTACTGCAAGACGAAACTAGGCCCCTGTACATAGGTTTCCCTACATAGGAGTATGACTGCCAGCTGTGCAATGATGGTTTTTTATTGAAGGATGAGTGCTGAGAGGGAGAAAGGGCTTGGCTCATAAACGAAATTCGCGGTGATATACTCCCAAGTGTTCCCAGCGTAACTCAACCGTGTGAATACTTGTTGGAAAAGACTTAAAATCATTTTAGAAGTGATCTCCTTCGATTCTGTTTAATTTCGCTCTAACTACCTGAAAGCTGCAATATTGCGGTGTGATGAAATTTTTATCCATCCCCAACTACTCGGAACCCAATGAAGCAGATAATAATAGGTAGCACCCCTTCAAAACCTCCATCACCGGATAAGTAACTGAAACATTGAGCCGAGTGTACTCACATCAGCCTGGTTTCCCGGATTTGTACGTAATATATTCGGAATTAATACCACTGCTGTGAGCTCCGAGTGCCATGCCAGCTACGTGTGCCATAATAGAGCATTAATTTATTGCAGCGTCCTTTGCCATTCAGCCACGATTTATATAGGTCAGTGGTTTTGATCATGATATCCTTATGACCAATAAATCCCCTACGTGGTCAGAAAAATTATATCACTTGAGATGCGTTTCACTCGAATTGTTGCTGATGTACGAGCATTGTCGTTTCGCGCAGAATCCATTCAGAAGGAACTTTTTCATTTTTGGAGGCAGTTGTTGCCTGGGATATTCATAAATGGACTTTGGATGTCTGCAATTCCCTGTTGTAAAAAAGACATGCATTTCAAAAATGTATTTCCACATGCTATTGTGGCCCAGGCGAGCATCATAAAGGATTCCATTTGCCATCTCTGTGAATTTGTTACTGTACGAATGGTTTCATTTGAATGTTGAATGGATGATATTCAGCGGGTAATTCCTTTTTATGGCCTGAAAATGCTATATTCCCTTCAGCATGTGACCGTATTTTCTAGGAATGTTGTATCCTTTTTCCCAGTTTTCGGCTTTTATTTTCCTCTCTCTGTGCCTATTTATTTAGCGTCGTGTTGTGTGAAAATTGAAGCGAAAAGGCCACGAATGCGATAGGCGCAGATGTTATCAAGCCTTTTCTACATTTCAATAGATATGTAGTAGATTCGGCTGCTTGTTAATAACCGATGAAAAGAGCTGTATGTGGAGCTAGTCATCGTCAGTAGGCATCTGTAGGCTGCAGGTCAGCTATTAGGTTTCACCAACAACAGGAGTCATAGAATTAGCTTTTACACCGCAATTTATTTCATAATTGCAGGAAAACCATACCAACAAATTGGGCAATTATTGTATATTATTGTAAACTATTTTCAGGATCTTTCTTGACATACATATAGTGTTTAGTTTATCAGTAATTCTAGAGTTACCAGAATTTATTTGAGTAATAGTAATACTTAGTTTTAGCTACTTAGTTAGCAATAATTTATAATAGATATTATAACTTTTGTTTGGAGCCTGCCTTGCATGGCCGGCTTGAGCGACAAATACTGGGCAGTTATTCCCATGAAAATATCTATATCTCACCCATGATGTGTCCTGCGGATTATATAAGGGTGTGAACAACATTTAATAATCACTTCGTTCATGCCCTGGGAGCAGGCAGAGGCAGAGTCCGATGAGTTGTTTCTGCTCAGGACGAAATCGGAATCGTCTATATATTTTCTTCCTCTAATTAGAAATCTCTAAACCCAATATGATTTTAGTTGATATGATGAACAGATGCCTGTTGTGCTGAAACCAACAACGAGGACCTCTGGGAGCGAGATGACTGACGGACTGTTGGTTCCCAATTTGGAAACCGCTGCCGTCGAGCTGGTTGTGGGGGTTACCCATCATATTAGTTCTATCCCGAAACTGTTGGGGTCGAGGACCCTCAATAGCAAGTTCTGACAAGAATGAAGAAGCGAAAGTCCACTGAGGTCCTGCTCAGGAGCAGATACCAGAAGGTCTTACATATTCCGAGCAAGATTACTAAGAATAAGCATGCCAGTATTGTCGATGGGCGAAATGAAAAATGCCCACCTAAATATCAAGCCGTTGTCGAAGAATATAAAAGTAAACGGCTGAGAGACGATCAGAAGGCGCAGATCAGCGCCTCCAAATGCAATAGATCTCCAGACGTGGTTGTACAGCAACATAAGTGGAGAAGAGTGTGCAAGGGCTCAAACGTCAAGCAAACCTCCGCAAACAGGTAGGCACCAACAGCCAACCAACAACGAACGAACTGCGGAATCTTTCAGCTGGTGGCCAGGAGTCGCTTAGGTGTAATGCTGCCAGATAATAATTCGGCTAGCGGCAAATTGGCGTCGGTGGAATGGATTGGTACTGAGGACACGCTGTCGGAAAGATCATCGAGCATCGCCTGGACGCCAGAGGGAATGTCAGATGGCCCGTGGATTCTACGATATAGCGTGCGAGCACCAATTCATCAGGAACTGTCTCGGTTCGGGCGTTAGTAAGATCAGCGGCACCTAGGAGAGCGTGAAACTCAAAGCCATTGCATCTGATTACCAAAGACTCAAATGACTAAGGAGAAGTTTGTCTAATCTTTATGCCTTCAAAACCTTAGGATTCCATTGACGACTGGGTGCTGATGGGAGGAGGAACCTCAGGCGAATAGCCAGACATTTCTGCTCCGTATAAATGGAAAATGCTTGGAGGCGCTGGAAAAGATGGATTACAAAGTGTAGTTTGGAGTTAGGAACACAAAGGTAAGAGTGTTCCGCCTCCCTGGATCAACGCCGCCAACGAGCTGTTCAAGAAGGTGAACATCAAAGGTCCGACGGGGACTAAAGAATCCCCAACGTAAGCAAATTATGCTGAGGATAATAATAATAATAATCGTTGGCGCAACAATCCATATTAGATCAGAGAGTTCAAGTGTGTTAAAGCACTTCATTCAAGACCGTAACGGTACACTACAGTACACTCTGGGATTCAATGTTGTCAGTGTAGCGCTCACCAAAAATTATTACCCTGATTTGACTCAAGTACTCAATTGAAGCTGCGTCGACTGGTATTCGACATTCAGCCACGATAACAAATCCCTCTGCCACCAGTGATATTCGAACCGGGACTTTCCGGCAGCCCAGCAGTCTAACAACTTGAGCCAACTGGACAATATGCTGACCATAGCGCAGACAAATCCACGGCATCTGAAGTACGCTTTGGCTAATCTACTGGTTTTCCTTCTAGAGGTGAGAGAAGATGAATATTTTGCCTGCTAATATGTCCCAGGCTGCGATAGGCTGGGATGCCAATGCAAGGCATTAGCTTTGGGGCAACGCAGAGATCAATGAAAGAATACACCAACCTTGCATGTTGCCAACTTGGAGAACTGTAAAGGTTGGGAGGAGGATCTTGATATCACCCTGCTAACCGACAATGGGACTGTTAAGAAAGAGAACTGGAGAGTGTGTGACCATAGTCCCTTCTCAGATCACAGTTGGATATTTTTAAGTTTAGATTTCACTGAAGAGACCTGTAACCCTTTCAGAGACACCAGGAGGATCGACTAGAGGTCAAGTTATCAAGAACAAACTTTCTGGTGCGAAAATTTATAAGGTTGGCACGACAGACGAACTGTCATCGAGTCAAAGGTCCGGGCTCTGAAAAAGTTATTGGAAGCCACCTTGAAAATCTCGTGCAGTAAGATGATATTGCCGCTGTGGTGGAATGATCAGTCCAGCCTCAGTAAGGTGACCAGGGAGATTCGCAGCAATACAAAGACTGGCTAAAGAAATGCAAGGTGGACTATTGTCAGAACATTGAAAGTATCAGAGAATCAGCGAAATTCAGTAAGATTCTGTCCATGGAACGTAGGAGCCCATCTTTTTTTACAAAGTCGGAAGGCTCTCGGAGGGAATCTTCTGGTGAACACCTTGAGCTGGTAGTTCAGAGGCACTTCCCCGCCAGCAGAAAGGACTGTGAGTCAGAGCCTGGCTTGGGGAGTATCAAATTTGAGAATAGAATCGGCTGGGCTGCACATATAGTTTCTCCACATATAAATCTCTACGCCTTGACGGCATAATGTCAGTCTGTTGCAGGGGCAGCAAGAAAAGGTTATCCCATGCCAATATTTTCCGGAGCACTATCTTTTTGCGATACGTAGCTTAGTTGTGGAGACGCGCGCCTGTAGTTATCATAAGGAAAGCGGGGAGGCACACGTGTGAGTCCGCGACGAATTTTCGACTAATCAGCCCCTCAGTACGCGCACCGCAAACGCAAATCCATAGAAACCACTATCCACATGGTAATTAACACATTTGAGCGATACAAGCATTAGACTGTAGCTACCATCCTGGATATAGGGAGAGCATTCAATAACGTTAGTACCAGTACCATCATCAAGGTAGCCTTAATCACTGTAGGATTGGAGAGGTATCTTACCCATTGGATACAATCCATGCTAAGAACTAGGATAATCCAATCTGATATCAGAGGTAACAACTTTACCAAGGCTGAGCAGAGGTACTCCCAAGGGTGCGCCGTTTCTTCGTTGTGCTGCTTGATTGTGACGGACAGAATTCAATGCATATTAAATAGGAATTTAAACGTGAAGGTGGTGGCATAGATCAACAATTTGTTGATATCGGTGTCAGCATGTTTCCTATGATTATGAGTGCCATAGTTGAATGACCGTTCGGAATGGTATGGCTGTTGACCGCAAGGTGCGGGCTTTACATAAATCCAACCAATACAGTGCGGATTCTGTTCATCATCAAGCCAAGGGTACTCGAATTCCACTCCCCGGCTAAATGAGCAAAGATTAATTTTTTCCTACTATGTAAAATATGTGGGTGTAATCGTGGACCCGAAGATAAATTGAATATTGGACACAGAACTGAGTAACCCTCAGAGGAGCAGACCTTTTACGTCTGCATGAGAACCTTTGCAAGGAAATGGGATCTCCATCCGAGGATAGGTCTCTGAATGTACATAGCCGTGGTGCGTCCCTGCCGAAGGTAAGGTTCTCTTGTGTGTGGCTGGCGTTTTGCAAAAATTCCAATAGAACGAAGCTTAATAGGATTTCAAGAAACGCGTGTGCAGATGTTACTGAGGATCTGCAGTCCTAGCCGTCAGATGCTCCTAATGTGCTTCTGCACCTTTTGCCCTAGTCATCCGCATTAAACACGTTGTAGTGTGCACTGTTTTCTGACTACGTGAGTCCGGAGCGAAGTATATATAGTAACATTATAGGTGAAGTACCTCGAGATATCTGGGCATTCCCCACGGACTACGCCAAACAAAGAGCGAATTTCATGAGAAACTTCGTAGTGGACTTCCTAACTAGGGCAGAATGGAAGACCGACGCTTTGTTCCAAGGCTATGATACAGTATTCTTTACCGACGGGCCAAATGCGGTGGGAGGAGCTGGTATGGGAGTTTCTCGGAGATAGACAGTGTTGCCGAGTTGGGCGGTCTCCCGGGATCCGCAAACGTATTCGAAGCGGAAGGACTGGCGATATTGGAAGCCTGTTGATGGTTAGGGCATGATCTGAGCTGCAAGGGTAACATAACGATTCTGACTGACAACCAAGCGACCACTAAGGTTTTGCAATAAACGGTCACATCTTCCAGGCTCGTAGGATAGTGCAGCAACGCGCCGAACAGTCTAGGTGGCATATTCAATATCACCTTTTTCTGGGTTCCCGCCTTTGTAACATAGAGGGAATGAACGGGCTGATGGATTATCCAGCCGGGACTTCACTGTTGGCAATCTGTCGGTGGGCACAGTCTAAAACCCGCTGCCGACTATTTTTTGAAGAGAATCTACTCGCACTATTTGTCAACCGCGAAACTCGGATGGTAAACTCACCACTTCGCTAAGTCAAGTAGTGGCCACTGATACCTCCCTGCCAACCTCTCTCATCTTTGTTTGTAATAAAGAGCAGTCGAACTTCGTACTTTATATGATCGTCATCTCATTTGCTGAAATGTCGACTGGTGTTATCGCTTAGATAACAACGCTTCCTCACCTGAGATATTCCTAAAGACAGAGCACACCCTCTGGGCTGTCTTGCTGTAGGCTGCACTCAGTTTAAGATGCCTTTCTCCTAACTGAAGCAACTCTCGCTATGAGGAGCCTACATGTAGGATGTGAATGTTTTGTCTTAAGTATATAGCGCACATTATTTGGTCGGTAATGAGGACCGTTTCAATTTTTTCATTCTACAAGGGTCAGTCCAGAACTCTTCGGCGAAGCCTTAACAGCACTGACGGCTTTACATGAGCTCAACAAAGCATCTTCGCGAAGTGCAACCATTGCCATATCGACGGCGTAACCTTCCACCGTGACTTCTGCTGGGATCGAAAGATTAACAACATCGTTTCATATGATGTTCCACTATAGTAGAAATACCAACCAAGGATATCCATGTTAGGTTACAATTGAATGAATTTCTCACATTCCGGGCCACAACCATGCAATATTTGCTGGTAGTTTCCGTGAATTGAATCGTCAGCTAAGCCAGCAACCAACTTGGCGGTATCGATGGTTGATCAGGCTTTGTGGCACCCATATTGCCAATTTGCCACTCAACAATCGGGATCTGTTGGATGATGACCTGCCTGAATGTTTGCCAACTTGAGGCAACAGTTCCACGTTTTGCCGCATTCTTTGTGCGGGAAATATATGGGATATCCACATTTCCAATTGATTAATAAACATGTCCAGTTTGCAGTTCGCAGCGAGTTTAAGGGTACTATTAGGTATCCCGCCCAAACCTGGAGCATTACTGTCGCGTATTCTACTACAGATCTTCTACGCTTCGTCTCTGGTGGTTGCAGGAATGGTCATCACACTCAGAAGTTGCTGAAAGTTTTCAGCACTCCTTTCTTGCTGGGGAGTAACCTCCTGAATGATTTTCAGCAAGAGGATAAGGGACATATTTTGCGGAGATGACCGTCACTTGAATCGTCCTATCATGGTTTTATAGGCTCTCCTTCACGAGTCCACGTCTGCTTCAGAACAGAGCTCCATAAAATATTCCCTTTGGTTTCGCTGGATGACTAGCTTAAAGTTTGCCTAATGTCCTTTTTGCCCTTGATCAATCCTACCTATCGACGAAAAACTAGTCGAAAGCCTGTAGTTCTCTATTCCACCAGTAGTTGGGCCTCCTACTGGGGAATATGCATCTCCTAGGCATGGACGCATCACACACTTTAGTGACGCAATTGTGTCACATGAATCGCCTATCCGTACCTTTTTTCCGAAGGTAGACATTTTCGAAGGGCACAGACATATACGTTCCTGCGTACGGGATTTTTACCCACTCAAACCACCCCGTAGCTCCCGTCGTTTTCTTCGTAGAACCACCGCAAATTATTAATTCACGGGGTGGACATAGCTCTAGCCTCTCTCTCCCCTCATGGATTGCATTCGCAACTTCGCGTTTCTCGCCTCCTCTACCTCTCTCAGCTTACAATGTATCAGCTCTACCATGTGGTTAACTACGTTTCAGTTCAGCATTATCACAATTAGACTTTCCGGTGCAACTACCCTTCCTAATATCTCCTCTAGACCTTTCCTTTTTTCTGTGAATATAATACAATAGAGGAAGACATGCTTCGGGTTCCCCGGAATACTGTCGCAGCTGGAAAAGATAGATGAGCTGTCCAACTTAAACCTATACAGTTTTTTACGATATCAACCAACTCCCGTCAATTAGTTTTTAACCATACGTTCTCTATGTCCACATGATGATGCTAGGAATCAATTTATCGTTCCATCGACTCCTGTCCTCACGGTCGTTGTCAACCGATCCACGATTTCTCCCCTTCGACGTTTTTTACATACCAAACAGAAAAAGAACTGAGTTTATCATAGACGCGTGTCATTTCATCGGTCAAATTTCATTTCGACTACCATGTAGGCAGCTTCCTTTGAGATAGTTCTAAAGCGATACCACACTCTTAAGGCGGTCCTTCTATCATATAACGCGCACTCAGCGTTATATATAATGTTCCACAATAGCAGTTCCAGCACGTAGCCCTGCGGAACACTCGCGGAGCCAATGTATTCGCAAATTATCTGTCTTATACAATATTGGCTCCAGTATTTTACCTATAGTTTCAAAGAGGTTTAATAGCCATGTTGCGGGCTTTGTTTGGTATACTGTCAAGGCCCATTGCTACGTTTTCGCACAGCCTACTAGAAATCCCCAAATTATCGTATTATATCACATCTAACGGTCTATAAAGAGTATTACCGGTCGTGCCTATCTTAGGAAACAAACACAGTAGGATATTCGGACATGTAATTTGTAGGCATGCTTGACTCTTTAATTTTCCTATTACAACCCTGTAGATACTTCCCAATGCAGTTGTATCAGCCTCTGCTGCTTAACTTCCTGGTTAATCTTGCCCATTACTCTCTGTCCGGCTTAACTGGCCCGACGACATGCCGATCGCAGATCAGTCAGGGCATTGTTCCATCAGCAGTTAGGCCTTTCACAGAGGAAAGCATAACGTTTCGTTCGTCATCAATAGGTTGCATCCAGTTACGATACACTGCACGATGTGGAAGGCTTCTCTGTGGGTGTGTCGTACATAGTATCCTGGTCAAACATACACATTCGCTTGTTAATTGCTTTCGTAGACCAACCTAGCGTTCTTGGCATTCTTGGACGAGTAGGTATTCAACCGCTTGGTTTGTTCTTCATATCAAAGGCGATTGCTTGGTGATCGCTGGCTGGCAAATCCACAACCGAACTAGATCCTCTGTTCCGGCAAGTAAGATCAGGTTGATCATAGTTAGCCGATAAGACGGCTAACGGTGCTGAAGCTTCCAAGAGACATTTTAAAGAAGAGACCATTTACAGGAGCTTGAAGCTAGATGAAAAATACAATATAGAACATCATACCCGAGAGTTTAGCAAAAATCCCGCTAATATGAAGGTGGCGTAAAATACTGAAGGAGTGAAATATAATTATCGTTGCACAACAATCCATACTGAATCAGGATCTTGAAGTGTGTTAGAGCAGTTCATTCAAGACCGCAACGGTACACTACAGGATTACAGTACCCTGTAGGCGGCAAAGTGGTCGGGTGTGCATTGCGCGCGCCCGAGATTATTACCCTGATTTGACTCAGGTACTCATTCACAGCTAAGTCGACTGGTATCCGACATCAAATCATGATACAAATACCACTGTCAGGTTTGAACCGTTCGTACGACAGCCTTGCCCTCTAACGACTCAGCTATCCGGAAGGGGTGAAAGTATTTTGGAAAATCATGGAGACACTTACAAGAATCGACGCAGCTCACTTTCGGCCTAGCAGCCAGATTCGAAATCGGCGCTATGACACGTTTTTTAAACGCAAAAGAGTTTGCACCTATAGGCGTCGTCAAATAAATGAAGTTTGCGGAGAAAAGCTAGCAGCTGCTGCATAGAGAAATCAGTGAAGGTCGCATGGAAATTGACAATGAAGAGCGAAGCGGATGGCCTTCAGTTACAGAGAGGATTCTTAAGAAAATAGCCTAAGTAGCAAGTAGATGGTAGGATCACCATTAGCAAAATCGCTGTTGAATGTACCAGTTCTAAAGTGAAAAACAATCCTATCACACGTTATATGTATGATTGGCACGGAGGATTCTCGCAGAAAACCACTACTAGAAACGCGTCGCGTATCAAAATTTGGAACCATGTGCACGAAACAAAAACGCCTTATTAATTCCCATCGTTATGGATGGCGAAACGTAGGGCTATCATTTCACTTTCGAAACCAAAACACAATTACTTGCGTCACTTAGCGCCATGGTAAGCGTCTCTTGGGACCGAATAGGGTTATGCCTTTATGCCTCTTTAAACAGGTACAAACTCTGCAGATATTTTAGCACATTAGAAAACTCAGCTGGGAAATTCAAAGCCGTCGGAGACGTAGATTGTCAAAGGCTATGAGACTACTCAATGACAACACTCAACTTTACGTCTCTGCTCAAACGCGGAAACGGCTGACAGTTTTCGGCTTGTCTGTCATAGCCTAGTTCACATTCATGTCCTAACTCCAAGAGATTACCATCTGTTTCCTAAGTTGAAGAATGAGGAATGGTGGTGGCGGGATGCGATTGATATCAACGATGAACTCAAAGAAGGGGTTGCATGATTTACAAATGGTTTACAGTAGAATTCTATGACATGGTTACACAAAAGTTGGAGGATCATATGCAGGCTTCGAGGAAACGGGGATTATGTAGAAAAATAGAATGAGTTTGAAACTTTTAAATGACGTATAATAGGAAAACAAATACTCTGGCCTGCTTTTAAAACCACTAGAACTTTATTTTACAAGTGCTCCTTGTATTTTAGTGTTACAAGATTACTTTTCTATTGATTCCAACTCTTAATCTGTCCTGCTCATTAATTCAAAATATTGTAAGCAAGAAATATCACTTAGGCGATACCATACATCACGTCCTTTCTAAATTTGGCTTAAAAAGTGTTAGCAACCTTCATAATAACACGCGAAACTTCATCGCTTTTACCTCTCAATAAAGACGAATCCACGTCTACTTGTTTATTAACCTGTGTCTCTAAACATATTTCTTTAATCGATAATTTACCACTTGAAACTGGAAAACATTCAGGCAATTTAATTTGCCTTGCCATTTAACTTTGCTACTTTCCATATTTTCCTCCATTCGTTCCAAGACAAATTTTCACTTAAGGCGATGAAATACATGAAGTGTAAAGTTGAGAGAAAGTTTGCCGATTTTATAATAAACTTTTCACCTGAAAGCGGCTTTCAACAACTTGGAGGACTCAGTTCCTTAATTCAATTTTACACTTACCTGGTTAAAATGAAAATACATAACTGTCAGCAAGGAGGAAAAACTTTTGATTGGTTTTGACACTTCAGGTACGAAATAGCGAAATGTGCATATGATGTCTAAACATTGAGTAATTTTAATAATTACGAAAATGCCACTTTGGCACTTATTCACGGGTTCACTGCTAAAACTTTTGACAATAACCTAGAAATGAGAATGTTTTTAGTTGAAGTTGATAATTTAATTTTAAGACAAAAGAGATATTGCCAATATTCTCCATACGTGCATTTATTTCTAAGCGGATTTTAGGGTTTTGTTCGAAGCGTCAGTGAAATACTTCACTGTCTCTTTATGCACCGGAAATGGTTGAACCTATTGTAAGGACAATCATTTTGGTTTGCTTAAGGAGTCGTGACCTAATTTTTTGAAAAAAAAAACAATGTTTGCGTGATTAATTTCGATAGATATAAAAGTGGAATTCATTTTTCAAAATTTGTTAGCCCCCCTCGGTCAAAACCGGAAATTTATAAATAAAACCGCAAACGACTTATTTTTCGAACAAATTTATTTTATCTTCTCGAAAATTATCTGAAGCAACATAGCGTTTCAGGATTCACTTAAGGGGGTCATCCCGTGTGAAGGCCGTTTTTTTTGGCATTTTTTGGAAATTTTTTGTGAAGAACTAGAGAAAGATGCAAATACGAATTTCTCACTATAGATTTACTAATATCTTGAGCGTGTAGTAATTTTTCCAGCACGATCACATAGTTCGTTATTGAAATACAGAGCAATTTATACACCCATCTCCAAAAAAGGAGTGTATTTCTGCTGCCACGCTAGAGGGCGCTGCGATCATCTTAGAGAAAAAAGTAAACGGCATTTTAACGTACAGACTTAACTACAGTCCGCAAACGAGGATTATTAAAAAATATTAAAAACTAAATTTTTGGTGCCTTGTTAAACTTTTTTTTTTGAATTTTGCCGTTTCTTTTACAGCTTCTTCAATGAATAAAAAAAAAACTACTAAATGAATCGCAATTATCCTAGTTTGCGGTCCGCAGAAATATGTTCTGAATAAGTCGTGAAAATTTCAAAGAATTTGGTTGGACAGATTTGGGGTTATGGTGGCAGACGATTTTCAACATGCGGTTTTGAGAAAAACGCATTTAAAAAGTAGAATGCGATTTTTAGCCATAATACCTTAACTGACCGTTAATCTGCTATATCTAGTACATAAATATTAGGTTTCTTGAAGAAACACAGGTATGGCCTTGGCTTCAATTCTTGTCCTTTTAGCGAAGTCATTCGAATGTCATTCGGACCGATAAATACAAGCTTTATTACGGCGATCGACATAAATCTGGCATGTGACTTATCACGTGTTTGACACTATAATTTCCGAATGACTCCGAATATCAAAAAATCACTTCGCCCATATATTCTACACTATATCTAGATACAATTGATGTCAAAAAAAAAATTCGATTCCGCGAATCCGACACACGGGATGACCCCCTTAAGTCCCGTTGTTAGCCCGCCAAAGGGATTGGCTCTCCCGGCTTCCATTTCTTCGGCCTCGGCTCTTCTTTGAATTGCGATTCGGACGATTGCTGGCTTGTCTCAATGTTACACTCGTAGACCCACGCCTCCGCAGCAGTGATAAATTTTTACATTTTTACATTTTATGAAGGTCGAGTCATTATTCACTTTAGGAATCATGTTCAAAGCAACTATCTTTCGATGTTGTTTTTGCTGAAAATTTAGAGATTTCGGACGAAACAGGATGCAGCATGTCTCATGCGCAAAAGTTCCACTACAATGTGCTGAACGGTTGCATATGCAATGCCAAGTTCACTAGCAATCTCTCTTAGACTGGTAAATATGATGATTTTCGGGTACCATTTATTTCTTTTTAATGTTTGGTGTGGAACCTTATTCAAATGGATTCAATGACTGCCTGTCCGGTATGTTTGACACGCCCAATTTACTCCGAAACGGCTGAACCGATTGTCACTAAATTTGGTGAGAACATGCGGTCTGTGTGTTTGTTTACTTGCTGCGACTGGCACTTTTGTGTTGAATTTGAAGGGGGCCTCCCCACACATGTAAAAGAGGATGTAAATTTTTTCACAGAGTATGACCTTGTGGGGTATCAAATCAAAGGGCACGATTAATACTTTCCGAAACTGATCTTATTCCTGATATTAGGTGAAAGTTAGGGCGTGAGGACTGAAAATATGTGTCCCAAAAAATGAAACAGGTCCTGTTCTCAGAACTTATCTAACCGAAAAATCACTGTGATGCATATATACGAAATCTAGTCCTCAAAATGCATCCTTTTCCAGTATCTGCGAAAATAAATTTATATAATATACTATATATTATCATATTTTGGAAATTTACCAGAAAACCCCCCTTACGTTTATGCTAGAAGTACAAAATGGGATCAGTATAGGCGATAATATAAGATATAATCCTGGGTATTCAATAATATGGACTTGTGTCTACGTATGTATGCTTTCGTGCACCTAGTAAAGTGGAACTGTGTCAAGATGCGTTAGATCAATTTATATGCTTATATATGTAGGCATCAGTATACGGTAATAGGCAATTTTCCTTTAGGATGAGCCCAGTCCTTTCCAACCAGAATTTTATCTGCCATATTACTTCGGTGGTGTATATTTCGACGTCGTTGTACGGCTTACCACGATTCTAATTCCGATATCGTCTGCAAACCCAGTGGAGGTGATACCGCCGCACTCCTTTATACATTATGTTCGACAATAAAGGGCCAAGGACTTATCCTTGTGGTACACCACAGGTTGTTTGGTGTTCTTTAGGACCCTCATCTAAGACGCAACAAACCGGGCTTTCTATTAGATTAAGGTAAGGTAAGGTACGTCGCGGCACCAAGCTTGGGAAGTGTCTCAATGATTTGCTTTGCTGCGTGGAGGGTTTCCATCACACAACATTTATTTCCTTCAATAGCCAATTTCGCCAGATTTTTCACCAAATTAATCGTATCGATCGTTGATTTTGCTTGTCAGAATCCAAACCGCCTTTTTGATAGACCGCTTCCCTTTCCCGCTATTGAGAGGAATCTATTATATATTACTCGCTCGAAAAGTTTGCCGATGGTATTTAAAAAGCATATTACCCTATACGATGTAGGCTCCCCTAGCAGCTTCTTTGGCTTCGGAATGAGTATCAACTTTTGTCCCTTCCACTGTACCTTGCATATCTTTTGTTGACTTTGACTTTGATGCTTTTGCCGCTTCCAATACTCTTCGTCGCTTATCTATGGTACTTCGTCGGGGTTGATTTGAACACTCGGAAGGTCGTCATTAATATTCTGAGTGAGTAGTATGTGGTTCAACCACTTGGGACACAAGGCTTTCGTTGGTTAATGCCATAACTGTTTTGTACGGATCCCTCCAAGGCTCAGAGTCAGCTTCCTTTAAGAGCTGCTTGGAATGCATGGTTTCGCTCTTAGCGACAGCGGTTTGGAGTTTTTTTTTGGGAACCTTGTATAGTAGTTGTAGCTCCTCATATTCTGGCCTGTTTCTGCGGCGTTGGCATCACCTTCTCGCATTTAAGCATTTTGTGATTCTGCATCTCGGACTAATCTTTCGATCAACGATTTGTGCCCATCCAGTAGCAGCAGCTACAGTATATATTTCCGCTCTCTTATCTCGAGGAAATGCATTATTCGCATTCCCATGTGTTCCCTCTATAGAAAGATTTCCACAAGCCCAAATTGCAGCTTCTCTACTCATGTTGCTTGCTCAAACGCCGAATTGTTCAGAAACAATCTCAAAGTCGACCTTATCTTCATATGTGCTTTGCCTAAGCAAATCCTGTGCTGGTTGGCAATGGTTAAGGTTAAGTTGCATGAACTTCATCGCCGCATTGCATGTAGCGCCTTCTTAAATATTGTACCCTTGAGACTCATGTCACAGGGAGCACAGTCATTTATATTCAAGCGTGTACAGAGGAGATAGTTGAGCTTAACTTTGCAATCATTGGTAAAAAATCTTAACCCTCCACACATTCAACATTGGTCTGATCTGTCATGTAGGCTGGTACAGTTTTTCGCTACGTGTCCGAACTCTAGACATTAGAAGCATTTTCTACGCGATATTTGCTCGCAAAGTCGAAAAGCAACCCAACCGACTCGTGCTTTACCTACGGAAGTGTTTTTTTTGGCTGCTTCGAACGGCAAGTTTATGGTCGCAATTTAAGTATCTCCATAAGCTTTCGCCATCCTTGTATCACTGAGAGATTGTAAACCTAGTTGAGCTAGCTTCGCATAACTCAGCCTCAGCTATGTCATTCAGATCCTTACACTCGACCGTAACAAAGTCTCTACTTAGTTTTATCTCTGGCTTTGCGCCCAGCATTGCTTGGAGATAATCGGTCTTATTTTTATTGTGTTTAGGTACCAGCAATAATTCGCCTTTCTGCGTTCACTTAATACGTGCTACGTTCACCTCTAGATCTTTCTGAGAATCTCCTCTTACTGTGCGTAAAATCTTCGAATACTTTTACTAGTAAAAATAATAATCACTTACTAGTAATAAACGTGTCAGATTGGCCCCTCCTTTTAAGTTTTTTCTAGTTTTCAACCCTCGTCCAAGCCGGTTCCTTCAATTTCTTCCTGGCGACGATGTTTTTCTTGAGGTAGCTTCCCTGTGAGTTTTCGGGTTGCTTTGCTCTTCTTTCTCTTCGAGGCTTCTTCATACTTTTGTAGTTTGCGTTGCGGATTCTACTGTATCCAGCTTACGCTTCCCAGCTAAACAGTCATTATTGCTCTTAATTGCTCCTGTACATTATGGCACCGATTTGCAGACTTCATAAGTTTTCGGATCTTCGTTCCTAGCTTTATAAACGCATCCGCATTTTGTAAAGACAATTCTCTATTAATCATTCTGATAGTGTCGGTTTGTCTCCCACACTCGAAAACCGCTGAACCGATTGTTATGAAATTTCGTGAAGAGGTGTGGATCATGAATTTCTTTGCATGTAGAAAGTGGCGCCATTTTGTGTTGAATTTGAAGGGGGATTCTCGATACATGCCAAGCACAAAATATAAGTCAATCTATCCACTCTAAAGGTCTAAAAAGGTGACAATGATGCGTCTATCTAGGTTTGAGCCTGAAGCGGGCAACAAACAACACTTCAAATTCCCTCTGATAATCAGGTGTGAGCTTCACTCCGGGCAAATCAGCAACAGATCAGTTTTTTTCTCTGCGGCAAACGATGGAAAAACTGTAGGAATATGGATATCATTTGCACTATCTCTTCATCGACTTTAAAGCCGCCTATGATATCATAGCCAGGGTAAAACTGTATACGGCCATAAGAGACTTTGGTATCCCGACGAAATTAATAAGACTGACTAGGCTGACCCTGACCAATATGCGAAGCCAGATAGAAGCAGCAGGATCACTCTCAAGACCATTCGACATCGACTACGGTCTACGACAAGGGGATGCCCTATCTTGCGTCCTCTTTAACCTGACCCTCGAGAAAGTGATCCGTGATGCTGAGGTAAATACAAGGGGTACGATCCTCTTCAAGTCCACCCAACTACTGGCCTATGCTGACGATATCGACATCATGGGAGGAACCACTGGATCTATGAGCGATATCATGGCCGTCAAGTTGTGAATAAATTCCGGCTCAATAGGTTACGGTGGGCTGGTCACTGAATCCGTGTGGATGAAGATGATCCAGGCCGAAAAGTCTATAAGGGCAATATTTATGGTTGAAAAAGAAGACGAGGGAGACCCTGCCTAAGATGGAGCGATGGCGTAGGTCAGGGCGCCAGGCAGCTTTTAGGGATATCGAATTAGTGGATCTCGGCGCAAAACTGGGATGTCTGGAGTTCCTTAATAAGCCCGGCCTAGACCGGATACCGGTTGTTGCGCCGTTGATGATGATAAGTTCTGAGAGCGGGACCTGTTTCCCTTTTTGGGACACACTCTTGAGCCCCCACTCCCCTACCTTTCTTGCTAAATCTGACCTGCGCTCTTGAGTGGGATATTGTCATTTTGGTACAGCTTATCAGTTTTGGAATTCTCAGGCAATCACTTTATTTCTCAGTAAAACTTCTAGAGCACGTACTTATTATTTTCACTGTTGAGAAAAGCTGCTTTCAAAATATAATGGTATGTAGAAATATCAGCTGAAAAGTTAAAATTTGTGGGAAAATACATTGATGTATTGAAATAATTATGCCCATATTCGATAACATGACGAAAACGTAATTCACGCCAGCTACAGTTTAATGCTAGTAGGCTTGCACAGTTTTCTGGCTCCGTGTTGCATTTTAGACCAAAATTGTCATGGTACGTTATTAATACAAGCGGAAAATAAGCTAAGAAATGGAGGGGAGATGTCTTACGTCTACTTAATTGAATGCTATCAGTATCTTACTTTATATAAGGCTTTTCATGGACTGCTTGTATTTTACCGACGAAACAATTATCATTTTCTAACGTTCACTGAGAATAGCTGTTGTAAGCATCAGTTCCTGAGCCCATTTTCTGAATTATTATTTTGTGAGTATATACTAAATATATATATACATAGGTACAATGAAGATATGCTTTTGTAAAAATACTCATGGGTGCGACTCTCTCTCTTTTCAGGAAATTGAAAAGATCAAGCATTAAACCGTTTTGGAACGCCGACGTTAATTTGTGCATCAGTAAGTGGTAAAATAAACGAAAAGCTTCATGAAATTGAATGGCAACGATATAGGGTGAGAAATCCTTGAAAATACCGTTAAATCTGCTCAATACTATCATCTTTTATTATAATTTCCATTGAGAGTTATATGGAAAACTCCAAGCGGTTTACCTAAACCAAATAAAAACCGATGATGAAATTAGCTGGGAGGGAAAAAGTTCACATTCCTATTCAGCTTCATATTTGAGAATTTGCCAAGTTCAACATCCCCTAAATAAATGAACATAAAAAGCAGATTTTTTAGTAAAAATGACTTTTCTGTTTTTGGCGAACATTGAAAACTTCTCTTTCGACTTATTTTTTGCTTATTCATCACAGAAATTCCACGCCTGGCGGTATTCTGACTTGCGAATAAAAATTCATTGCATTCGTCGTTTGAAATTCACAGGATTTATTCTACAGAATAGGTAGCAGAAGAAGTGAGGAAGAAACCAGCTTCCAAGCTTCCGTGTACGTGCTCATATTTTTCAAAGGGTTGATCCTTAAAACTGGGATTCTACAAAAATAATAAAGGAAAGTGGTTTCGTCTTATATTAGAGAGGAAAAAAGGATTTCACTTTTATACGATTCCTTCACGTCGTTTTTTATTTTTTTTTAGTTGTCTTTCCTCTTTCCGCTATATATCTTTTCAACTAAATTTGAAGGAACATTTTTTGATGTATCCTAATATGAAAAAGGTTTAGCCAGGATTTTCTGGGACTTTCAGTGTTTTCTTTTATGGAATTTCAAGAGAGTAATCTCTGAGTTGGTGATTGTATTCTATTTAGAAACTTGAAAATTGTATTGGCTTTGATTTTAGTCAGAGAAAAGCGCTTCAGTTCGTTTCTCTCTCTTGGAATATGGAATTTTTGGCCCTGCGTGTTACTAAGTAAATCCCAATAGCAATCTAATTTCTCTATACTTCAAATGTTAAGTTTCCTTTTCATATTATTATTCACACTTCAATATTCAACCTGATACAGTTCTTCATGCGTATAAAAGCTTCACATCATGAATTTATTCCGGTTTATTTCCATTATTGGCTCTATTCCCTCTCAATTTCCAAGAATTTTAAGACCATGGGCTTGAATTTCATTGATCAAAAGCACCTGATTGGCACCTAAATTGGTTTTAGCTAATGCAATAAAATTTTGTTTAGTTTCCCTTGACGATTACCTACCTTGTAAGTCAGTAAAAAAGATCCCCTAAGAAACGAGAGGTGACACCTGGAGCCAAGCGGTAACCAAAACCTCAAGCCAAGGTGTCACTGTCGTGCCGAGGGCTAAATGGTCACAAAAGTTAGGATGTGGCCGTAAACGGTGAACTCTGGCTACCAGGTAACCCCCAGTTTCAACTAACCTTGTCTCGGCAAAAAGGAACTCAGCCGAGATCGACTTGCTTTCCCCAATAAAATTGAAACCTGTTAAAAAATTCAAATTAAATCTCGATCGTGACGATCCAACCCCGAATGACGAGGCAACCCTAAACTCATCAATGGAGAACCTGTGTCTAGACTCTGATTCTCTACTTATTCAAGTGGGAACCAATCTAATTGGGACCCAGCCCTTAACGGACGAGCCGAAGCAGGCCTCTTTTGTCAGCACTCCTGACCCCGGGCTCCAATCGGCGCCATCTGCTGAGGTTAAAGTCTTGCAAATGGGTAAATACCTGTCCACGGACAGCAAACAGCCTTCGGGTACACCGCCACAATCTACGGGCTGTGTCAAGGTTGAGGGGAAAGGATCGTTCGGGGCACGGGAAACCGAAGCGGCAGCCGTCCTCAAACGATCATAACTCTTCGACACAAAAGGCAGCTAAGGGGGTTCGGCCGGCAACGGCTAGGCCTTCATTTGCAGCCAAGGCTATCAAAGCTGATGGACGGGTGCTGTATGACGACACCAATCCATATGGTTATGGTACTGACCAGTGCGAACAGCTTAGGGTTAAATTCATCTTCGCAAGACATTAAGCTTCCATTTGAGTCGGAAAGTGTATACTGTAAAAGGTAACGGCTAAACTTTGCGCCGAAAATACAATCGAGTGGCTCAGGCAGTTTCAAACCGAAACCGTCAACAAGCGCTGGTAATAACAGCAAAAGAAGGTGTGTCCTGTGCTGATATTTTCGAAGAATTAAGGCTGATCTTAGGAAGGAAGGAGCTTAGCGACAATGAAACACGAATTAGGCGAGCACTGAAAGGAGGATTGCTATTCGAACTGTCGAAGAAAAAGAAAGATCACTGCAAAGGAATATAGCGTAAGTCGGCCAATGGTTACGACAGAGTGTAAAGATCTTGGGGAGGTCACTGCCAAAGAGCGCTCAAATATCAATTGAAACTGGAGAACGGGCAGGAAACGGACATCAAGAACCTAAGGAGAGCGTACGGTGGAACGGAAACAGTGACCCCAACTATGTCTACGACCTCTGCTACAAAAGCACTGTCTGGGGGTAAAATTCGCATCGGCTGGGTCGTGTGCAGACTACGGGAGAAAATTCCACTAAAAAGTGTTTGAAACGCCTCGGGTTCGGATATATAGCGAAGGATTCCACTAGCACCACTGATAGATCTAAAGTGTGTCGAAGATATGGAGAGGAAAATAATTTGGCGAAGGTCTGCCTTCTATGCAGGGAAACCAAAGATCGTGATTGCAATCATATAACAGGTAGTACCAGGTCTCCTTACAGGATCCATTTTAAGTAGACTACGTAAATGAGAGTCTTCCAGCTGAATCTTAATTACTACCAAGCCCCCAGGACCTGACAGCACAGAAAGTGGGTGAAGAGGAAATCGATGTTCGTATTATCTGCGAACAACACAAAAGCCTTCATGACGACGTTTGGGAAACAGACATAAGTGGAAAGCCTGCGATGCCGGCTTACGGTAATCGCACCTTGCAGCAAGCAATGAAGCACAGCGAACACGATTTTGTAAGGGTTAAGATCGATGACCTTTACATATACAGCTGTTATGCCGCCGCAAGTATGACACTATCAAAGTAGTGCAATATGCTAGATAGACTGCCGAGAGACGCCAAAGATGGCAACCCCAAAATTATTCCTGGCGATTTCAACGCTTGGACAATGAAGTGGGGAAGCCAGAAAACAAATGAAAGGGGAAGAATCCTGCCCAAGGTTTTCTCCTGCCTAAACGTCATCAGAAGCGTAAACACTTTTAGGCGTGGAGAGCTACGCTCGGTTGTAAATCTTACTTTCGTAAGTGATTCGCTAGTAAAGCGTCTACACCGGCATTTTCGCGAAGAAGACACGGATAGCGATCACCAGGAGATATATATTACTATTGATGAGGGACCCAGAACAATAAATCTTCACCTGAAGGAACCAGAAATAAGTTCGTCATCAAGAGCGCTTGATGAGGATACATTTCTGAAGGTATTGCAGTGGGACACGGAGTTTACTAGAACGGCCATAGAAAAAGCATCGAATCTGTCCCAGCATACCGAGCATGTGACGCTTCCATGCCAAGACGTGCACACTCTTGGGAGCGCAACCCTAACTACTCGTGGAACGCTGAAATAGCGAAGTGCCGTACGGAATGCTTAAAGGACAGAAGGCGGAGTCAACGCCGAAGAAACAGGCCAGAGTATGAGCAGAGGTACCTCAAATATAAACAGGCACGCAAAAAGTTGCAGTGGGCCATCACGAAAAGTAAAAATTATTGCTTCAAGCGACTCGGTGATGAGGCAGACTCAGATCCGTGGGGAGGAGTGTACAAGTCGGTTATGTCAGCAATAAAAGGCAAAAGGTCCCCTTCTATTGTGTGCCCTAGATTATTGTGTGAAATAGTTTCGACATCGTTTCCCCAACATCCGGAAACAATCTTGCCAATGATACCAACGATCGCCGAAGACATACCTCCAGTAACCACAAACGAAGTCTTACATGCAGTGAAAAGGGTCCGGAATACCGCAGCCCCCGGCAATGAGAATGGGACCAAGCATGTTCGCACAAGTATTTACAGACTGCCTAAAAGAAGGTCCTTCTTCGCAGAGTGGAAAATACAAAAGCTTGTATTGATCCCAAAGATAGGTAAGCCGATTGGTGAACCGACATCCTATAGATCTATCTGCCTTCTAAATACAGTCGGCAAGGTCCTCGAGCGACTATATCCATTAATCGATAGTGGCGGTTATTTATCAAATAGGTTTGGCTTCCGGAAGGCTCGATCAGCGGTAGATGCTACCGAACTGGTTTTTGAGCTAGCCAGAAAACGCTACTACGAAGGGAAATACTGCGCACTGGGGACTCTTGACGTCAAGAACGCGTTAAATTCTGGCAGATGGAACTATATCATCGAAGCGCTCATCGCGGCACAAACGCCAAAATATGTATTAAATATAATATTCGATTACATCGTACATCATACTTTATGATACGGACGAAGAGTCGAAGATGTATGTAATAGCGGTAGGAGTTTCGCAGGGGTCTGTTCTGGGTCCTTTACTATGGAATTTAATGTATATATAGTGGCTTCCAGTGGCTAAACAAGCCGTTGTCGTCGGATTCGCAGATCACCTAGGAGTGGTCATAACATCGAGTCACCCCGACGAAGTACACATATATGCGAATAAGACTATACGGACGATCAAGTCTTGGCTTAAAGATCACGAGCTGGAACTTGCCGAAGACAAGGCGCAGTTGGTGCTCCTTACAAAGCGGCAGAAAACTGTTGAAATTTGCATCGGGGCGCATGTCTCAGCCTGGGAGTAACATTCAACTACAAGCTGAGCTTTAAACCCTAATTAAAGCTTGCTGCGCAGAAAGCGGCGACTATCAGCTGAGCACTGGCAAGGATGCTTCCAAATGTAGACGACCCGAAACACAGTAGACGGCATGTGTGATTGCGGCGGCGATTCCAGTGGATATTCCAACCGATGAGGCAAGTCGTCTGCACGAGAATCAAGAAGCCAGACAAGAAAAGTGAGCATATGCAATCGCTGGCTGTATGGCAAACAGCATGAGGCCAGGCGGAAAATGGCTTACCCCAGACATAAGTATGTGGAATATGCGGAACCACGGTGAGAAGAGTTACCATCGTTCTAGTTGAATCGCCTGATTGTCCTACTTGTGAAAGTGCAGCCAAAAATGCTGAACATGTCTAATTGCCTAAATACCCGTTTAACGGTGGAAAATCTGATGAGGTACATGGTATAATCAAATGCAGCAAGGGACGCGGTAGTTGCGTTGGCTAAACGGATCCACCAGCAGCTAAAAGCAGCGGAAGCGCAGCGAAAACATAGAAGGGAGCTACTGCAATTAACGCCACGCAAAGTGGTAGGAGCGCGTTTAGAGTGAACAGTTAGGTACTGAGCAGCTCCACGGAGTAATACCAGAACGGTGGTCCCACAGTGGCATGCGTATCCTAGATTCCAGATGCGGAACCATGATGGATTTCCCCTAGCCAAAAAAAAAGACAGACAAAGGGACGGACAGACAGACCGACAGTAAATGGATTTTAATCAGGTTTTGTTTTACACAAAACCTTAAAAACGGGTCCGGATAGCTGAGTGGTGAGAGCACAAGGGCGTCATACGGACAGTCGCCGTTCAAATCTCACTGATGGCAGTGAAATTTGTATCGTAATTTGATGTCAGATACCAGCCAACTCAGCTGTAAATGAGTATCTGAGTCAAATCAGGGTTAATAATCTCGGGCGAGTGCAATGCTGGCCACATTGCCTCCTATAGGGTACTGCAGTCCTGTAGTTACGGTCTTTGCTCTAACACACTTCGAGGGCCTGATCCAATTGAATTGCTGCGCCAACGATTATTATTATTAATGTATGAAAACCGGCCCGATAAATGACAATAATTCTAGTTTGCAAACTGTAGTCATGAGAATTCCGTTGCCTGACACTTTACCTGTCTAACACTGTAATTTTGGAATGGCTCGTAATATAGAAAAATCACTTTACCCAACTTTACTACACTATATCTAGATCCAATTGATGATCCATGTCGTTGGACCACCGAAACAGATTCGAATAGTGTGATGCTGTTTTGCTGCAGATATTGTTCTGTAGTCAATGAGATGTTTACATCGTCGTTTTTTGGGTGAAAGCCACTGCGTTCGTGTAGTCGTTACTTTCATACCGAGACGAGCTGCGCCGGGTTTTCAAGGAGGCAAGAACACCATCTGATTGGCGAAAAAGTGCCCTTACTACTATGAGAAGCATGGCCCTCTTCTCGTTGTATTTCCGAATCTAAACCGATCGTGCAGCACACAAGTTCATCAAATATGTTCTGTGGCAACGCCAAGTACCAGAGGAACTGGTGCGCTAAGTTGAATTGC
Source organism: Hermetia illucens (assembly GCF_905115235.1). Taxonomy (NCBI): domain Eukaryota; kingdom Metazoa; phylum Arthropoda; class Insecta; order Diptera; family Stratiomyidae; genus Hermetia; species Hermetia illucens. Next base: position 127,483,225 of record NC_051850.1, on the reverse strand, counting down.
TGTATAAAGATGACCATTATCAACGGCGCAACAACCGATTTTTGCGTCTAGTTCCAGATATCCCGGCCAAGGTTCATATCCCTAAAAGCTGTCTGGCGTCTTGGCCTACGTCATCGTTCAATCTGAGGTAGGGTTTTCCACGTCTTCTTTTTCTACCACAGATATTATCTTTATAGAAATTTTGAGGTTGGATCATTCTCATCCATACAGATTAAGTGACTCGCCCACCGCAACCTGTTGAGTCGGATCCTATTCAAAACCAGACAGTCGCAGTATCACTCATAGACTTCCGCATTATGTAGGCTTTGGAATCGCCTGATGTCTGATGTAGGGGCAAACAATTTTTCAGAGGATTCTCCTCTTTAACCTGGTTAAGAGTTCCAAATTTTTCTTGCTAAGAGCCCAGGTCTCCGAGGAATACATGACGACTGGCAAGATCATTGCTTTGTCCAGCAAAAGCTTTGACACTATGGTGAGACGTTTCAAGCGGAACGATTTTTGTAAGCTAAAATAGGCTCCGTTGGCTGCAAACAACCGTGCGCGGATTTCATCATTGTACTTATTATCGGTTGTGACTTTCGACCCTAGATCCATATTTAACTGTAATTCTATCGGCCCTTGCCGTCTTACGATTTTTAAGACGATGAGTTGCAGGCACTGATTCTTGAATACTTGGTGATGGCAATATTTGTCCGACATCTTCACTGGTTGGTACTTTGGTGGTAGAGCAGTTCATCAAAAGCCGGTATGCCCATACGGTCGGAAATCCTTTTTCATCTCGTCAAAATGAGCGTCGACGTGTATGTGTCTTCATATCATATCATATTGTTGGTAAATCTTACACGCTTAGTGCGTGGTTCCCTGCACTTTATGAATTTGTGGATATCTCTTACACCGATAATTACTTAAATTTATATTACGATAATACGTTCGGCATTTCAAGCCGTATAACAGGTAAGAACTGTTAAAGTCCAAAGCTGCTCACTGCAGGAGTTGCGACAGATTGGAAGTCGGATTGGTAGAACTCGGAGTTTTAGATGTTTTCCCATTCGTAAAACGTTGTAAGCCGTAGTATGTACTACAGTCACAGCAAGAAGCAAGGGATCGTAACGCACTAGCCTCGTTCCAGGTCGCTAGGTGTGCCGGCGGAAGTTCGGTTCATCGGCGAAGGCGTTCAAACTACTGGCGATGCAGTTGGTGGTTCAGGTTTCCGCTGTGCCGCCAGATCACTCTGCCCCTAACTGAAACCGCGCAGGTTCAGTGGAGGAAACCGGAGTGTGATCCCGCCAATAGTGTTACCGGCTAAACTGCGGTTTTTACAAAGTTTTTTGGAGCGTCCCCCGGTTTGGCGAAGGCCTTCAGTCTCGACAAGAAGACACATTTTGGCCCGCCCCGCACGGCGAGCTTGAAGGAGTGCCCGCGTTTCTCATGGACTTTAAAGTGGTCCTCATATGTTGGGTGTAGCGGCCTCTGAGGAGCGTCCAGTCTAATGTAGACCTGTGATCATGTCTCGAGGTACCTGTGAATGTCGACCTGCAGCGTCGTGTGTCAGGGAGGTGGAGGAGGCTTTTGATCGCTTCAACCTTGTCTAAGTCTACTTGAATTTTGTGAAGGGTGGTCATGTGGTCGAGAAATTATACCTGCTCTTGTGGGAATTTGCATTTTTCAATGTTTAAAACGAGCCAGGGCTTAAGGAGACGTTGGAGAATGCACTCGAGGTGGTCCAACAGCTCATAGTGGCACAGGAAGTCAGCGTGAATCGCCACGAAAACGTTCATCGAAAACCGAGACCCACGTCCACCTGCCTAGTCGTAAGTGCTTCGCGATGTTAAAGTGTTTGGATGGGGTACGGGGAGAACTGACACCTGCGTGCCCTTGTCGAACATTGTAAGGTGACGGGATACTGCGATTCGGGTAGGCGTGTTTGCGACGGTGTCAATAACAACCTTGTTCAGGAGATTGTGGAGATCATTTGTCGGTGCTTCTTCCTCAACAAATCTGTTAACTGGGGTTATTGCGGCATCCATTTCTCCTTTATAAGTATTCCGGGGAGCTTTGTTGTGGATGGCTTTAGTTTTCAGTCTCACCTGATTGTTAGAGCACATTATAGGCGGTGTTGTTATTCGTCCTCGGCTCCCCTCCTCGGAAGTAGAAGGAATCCTCGAAGTCTGTCTCAGGTATGATATAAAAATGATAATTGGAGAAAAAAGTTGACTGACGGTTTCGTCCAGGCCCGAGCTAACTCATCAGACGCTGCCATATCTCTGCCCTGGGTGCAGTGGCAACAGATGGTAATCACTCCTTTTATATATAATCGCAAATACGACATCAGTGCGAATTATATTGAAATGAGGGGCAGATGAGGTAGCATCTGGCCGGCCGACCCCACCTCTGAGCGGGACAAAGACTGAAGAAGAGGACCCTATGCAAATAATTAATCTTGGCCTCAAAATTCAACATCACGTTCCAACCTCTTTTGAAAATCAATCGGATTAGAGTTAAAATAAAATAGATTAATTTGATTTGAGATTCACCTATTCTTCAAACTTAGAAATACCTTGTACCATTAGACTACAACTACCACTATACAAATATATAACTTACTTAATAAATTTGGAAATATTAATAATTTGTATTGCCTGCTTTTATGTAAGGCAAAGCCTTTTCTAGCAAGAGCCTGCCTCACCTTGATTATTTTTGAAAAACTCCAGAACACAATAAAAAATTTAACGTACCCGAAATTGAATGATTACTTGAACAGTTATCGCACAAAAATATCAAACAGCAACATAAGATAATTGTCAGCAATAAGTCACTTAATGTAGCGTGTAAACTACTGTATGTAATAGAGGCCATTGGGATAAATTAAGTGCCAGTAAATTGGTTGCCGACTTAGCATCTTTTCTCTGTCCGACTTCATGAACAGGAAGGAGGAAGCCGGACGAATTATAGCTTTTTGGCCAGTTTTTGTCGCTTTATCCAATCGCACGGAATTATGGAGACAATCCAACAGCAGGACCTCTGCCTTCATATCTATGGACAGTTGCCAAGCTTTCATGTTACTCACATGGGACGCAATAAATTACCAAGAGAAGGAAGGAAACTATTTACTGACCTTAAGAATTATCACAAAAGATATACAATCCGAAATCGCCATGGAGATTGAAATTTATGTTGTCACGTAAATTAGAACTTTGCCAACCAAGCAGGATATATATGTACATAGGGACATAGTATGGACTATGTACATTGTGAAAGTTGCTGTGAAGTTTCTTGAGTTTCATTGCTTCTCTGCAGTAATTCTGCTTGTACGCTTTACTAACTGTGCTAAGAATGGAAAACTTCATATAAAACTTAAAGTAAGAAGTCCTCCCATCCTACAATATAATCTGTAATATGGCAACATATATATCAAAGTGGGTTCATTAAATTATTTAATCGAGTAGCGTTTTCGCTGAAACTAGATTATCTCAAAACGAATAGATTATCGCCTTGGAAAATTCTACCAGAATTAAGTTTTCATTTTCATCTTTGCTCGCTAACTGCTTAGGGTAAATTTCTCAATAACTCAACAATTTTCTAACCTCCAACTTAATGAAGGACAACTCTATAATTATCTCTATTCGCTAGTTGTCTTATGGTTTCCTCAGAGGGTGGGGGCTTTAATTTTGTTTCCCTAATTTTCCCATTTATTATGGAGTGAAGAAAGGAGAAAACAGCCCACTTTTGGCAGTCAAAATAAAATCCTCTGCTGCCATGTAATTTCATAATATCAACAAGTTGTTCGATGTCGAGACGTGTTTTCTTTGTTGCTTTAAATTGAAGGGATTTCCAAGGATTCGAGTCCGTGGGGAGAAAGGGAGCGCTTCCACCGAGAAGCAGTTAAGAAGACAAATGATTCAATTGCCTAATGTAGGTTTCAGGTTATTGTCACCCGTAACGAAAATGTCGTATGGACAATTTATTTCTTTGATTTTCCTATCAAGATTGATTTATTTTGAATTGGGTTCGCACGGAGCGCGGAATAATTCGGTTGAGGTGGTTTTAGAGGAATTTTATTCCGCTAATTAGCTGATGTATTGGTTCATTTAAACAACATGTACATTTTGATTAAAAAGGGACAAGTCAGGATGCGAAACTTTAGGGAATTAATCTTAATAGAGGTGTGTTCCTGTAACCTCTTTTATTTTTAATTAGAAAATAATATAGAGGTTTGCATGGACAGCATTCCTTTTTTATTAGGATTCCTTCGCTTTATATGGAATCGAAATGGCGAAAAATCATCCATCACCATATAAGCTAGATTGGGTAGATCTGAGTTGAAATTAATTGTGAACATCCCAGATCGAACGCTGGTTTCCTCACTCAGCAAATTTAATTAATTTTTTGACTGTAGTTCGGGTAGGATATTTTTGCGGAAGGTAATAGTCCTAAAGTTAGACAACAGTCAACTCCAAAGAATAAAAGGTTTAAGCCAAAAATAGAATAACAAAAGAGAAAAGCCCTATTAGCGGCACAGTTGCAAAATGGAAAGGTTGAAACCTATTTTTGGCTCCTGCCTTGCAGTTGGGTGAGAATCCTACTCATTAAAGTCACCTCCTTCTGCTTCCACTCCGACTGGACTGCAGCTGCTCCAAGGTGGAGCTTGTCGGGGTTAGATCGGTATTTAAATTTGGTTCGCTATAGTTCTCTCCGTTTCTTGTTTTTATCGGAATTCTTTCTGTATAAGCTATTCATGAATAGTTTTCAACTACTGACTCCAGCGTAAACTCCCTTATATATTTGTGCGCTAAATGCCTGCCTGCGTCAACATCCAATTTTGTTCGGTACGGAACTAACCCTGGGTCTATCAATTCTAGACAACATGCTCTACATTCTTGGCCACGTTGTTGTTCAGTATGGTGACTCTTTGTGACCAAATTGATGTAGCCATGCACAACAACCTTTATGTACACTTTTTTTTTTTTTTTGTGCGTACACGGAGGTGGAAAATCTTAGAAAGACACGTCCGCCGCAGCTCCGCCGCCCGAACGGCGGAACAACAGCGGGCGCGTGTGGGATTCACACCCACTAAAAACCACCCCCGGTCTCTCCAGCCCCAGCCCCGCGGGACCACCATTGAGGTATTACTTCGCGGGGTAGGTTTGCTCTTAGGCACTCATCCTTCTCCTATTTCCGGCTTTCCTCCTTCTTTTTTCTTTCAGCAACTCCTCCTGCATTTGGATGATTGCGGAGCTAACCGCAAGCCACTTCTCCTCGGACTCCAGCATCTCAGTAACCAAGCTCTCCGGGGTCCCGCTCCTGCCCAGCACCTGATTTAAGCTCCTTCTCTCCATCGCAAATCGTGGGCAGTGAAACATCACATGCTCTGGATCCTCCGGTATGCCATCGCATCTGGGACAGTTCGGAAAATCATCCAACCCAAAGCGGTGCAGATACTGCCTGTAGCAACCACCGTGTCCCGTGAGGAACTGGGTAATGTGGTAGTTGGTATCCCCATGTTTTCGCTCAAGCCACACCCTAATGTTGGGAATGAGCCTGTGCGTCTACCGACCTTTCGCAGACTCGTCCCATCTGCGTTGCCAGAGATCAAGCGACTCTGACCTTGCCGCATTTCTACGCTGTGCATGCCCCTCCATATGTCTTGCATTGTACAGGACACTCATTTCTTTGGCCTGAATGTCAACCGGGATCATGCCTGCCACCACCAATACTGCCTCATCTGATGTGGTTCTAAAAGCACTGCAAACCCTCAAAGCCATCCGCCGGTAAACCGAGTTCACCTGCTTCCGTCTCTGAGAGTTTGCAAGCGCCTCTGCCCACACAGGCAACGAGTAGAGCAGGATGGAGCGCACCACTCCGGCTAGCACCAACCTCCGGCAATGTTTCGGCCCACCAATATTTGGCAACATTTTTGCAAGTGCCGTGGTGGCACCGGCTGCCTTTTGGCATGCATACTCTAGGTGGTCCCTAAAACTCAATTTGGTGTCAATTATTACCCCCAGGTATTTGATAGCCGGCTTTGATACGACCGTATGTCCACCGACCTCCACTTTTACAGTATTATTTTTCCTGCGTTTCGTTATCAAGACCGCTTCCGTTTTCGCGTCCGCCAAGATCAGCCCGGCCTTTTCTAGCCAGGACTTTACCGCTCTCACTGTTTCCGTTGCGTAAACCTCCACATCTTCTGGGTGTTTTGCTGCAACAACCACAGCTAGGTCATCAGCAAAGCCGACAATCGTAATCCCCTCTGGGACGGGAAGAGCAAGCACCCCATTATACATGATATTCCACAACAGGGGACCAAGAAGAACGGTGTTAGCTCGAAGTTTAATTTGCCGTAGCTTCGTCCAATCTATCTCCGAATGCCTGAAATGATGCGGTATGTCCAGCCCCAAACCCATTTTGCGATACTTTGACAGTCTTTCATACATAATTATCGCCTGCCCAGAGCAAAATGATTCAAATATCTCGAGTCAATGTTAACAGCCAATGGTGAACTATGTTGTGAAATTGCTTCACGCATTAGGGCCACCTGGATCAAGTAGCGTCCCACAATTGGCGTTCTTTGTGATCGACGTATCAACGAACATCTCAAATCTAATATTTGCTGCATTGCCGTGCGCCCTGCCACCCTCTATGATCTTTAGTGTTGACCGATTATAAAAAGCAAAGAATGGCGTCTCGCGGTGACAGAGATGAAAACGTTGGATGGGACGAATGGCGTAGCACGCCTTAATCACATTCGAAATGATGATATCCGCTAGCAAAATGGGGTTGTGCCGAACGTGGAAAAATTGCGAGAGAACCGTCTTCGATGGCATAGTCACGTAATTCGCACTAAAGAGAATTCAGTTAACAAGACTGGTCTGAACATCAAAGTTAATTGTAACTGACCGAAAAGCCGGCCAAAACAATGGTGGCTTCATACGCCGGAAAGCCTTGCGACTTCATCCAGATCAGGTCTTTGACAGAACAAATACTATTGTTAAGTTTAATTGAACAGATATCGGGTACGGAGGGGTTTCTTATGGGTGGAAATCTTAAAAAGATGCTGCTGCGCCACGTTGCAGCAGTGTGCGGGATTCTCACCCACTAAAACCACGCTCACTTCTCCACCCATATCCCCGCGGGACCACTGTGAAGTATTAATTCGCGAGGAGGGCTCTAATTTACACCAGCACAAATAAGTAGCGCGTCCGTCGTAGAGTCCAGGCTCGATCCAGTTCCTGAAGCTTTTCTTGCATTGTAGTTACTGTTGCGTTCATCGCATTTCAATTTGATGTGAACTTCAGCGTCTCTTCCACGAAATTATGGGGCCGATAACTGCATTGAGGGCGTCGTTTAACCTACCTCTTTCATTCGTCAATCTCAGACAGTGGAACATAACATGCTTCGAATCTTGTTCATTACAACCTTGTACGCAGCGCCCCATGGGTTCGTAATTGCCTCAAGGTACAACTGCATGTAGCAATTCCGCTTACTTTCCCGTATAGCCTTCTTAAGGCTACTTCGAAAATCGCGGTATTCTTTCTCCGACTGCAAAACCTCCTCGCTCGCTTGCTCTCAACAGCGCGATTTCTTGGTTTCACCAGTAGTTTGGTTTCCTACAGTGGTGAAACTTAAGTGGCGGCATTGTAGAGTCGCACGCCTTAGTTACCCGCTGACATAACTGGCTCACTTTTTACAGCGTCGCCGCTTCAGACCATGATGACGGCCTTTCTAATGCCGCCAGGAAAGTTTTTCCACGAAAGCTCCAGTGGACCACCCAGATATCCTCGTTTTTCGGCTTCGTTTGCTTACTAGACCGTCGCCTCGACCGCTCTTGATGTCGAAGAAGATGGCCTGGCGATCACTGTGGGTGTAGTGTTCACTTATCCGCCAGACCATCCTTCTCGCCAACGAGGCGGTATGGAGGGTATTTCGAAGCCTAAGAATCACATAGGAGCAGACTCTTGGTTTTTTTTCAGATTTTTCGGTTGAGTAGTTTCTGAGAATAGGTCTGTGAAAAAAATAATAATTTTCAAACCCCCGCAGTCCCCCCCCTGTCAAGAAGAACATGGATGACTTGTTGCATGAGGCATCAAATATAAGCGCTATCAAGGACGTGATTCTGATCTCAGAAATTGAAAAAGGGAGGAAGACCCGAACAAAATGGGCCACCAGCCGGGGGGCTTTACTTGCAATCATGGATAAATCACGACAGATTGATTGCTTTGTTTTCCTCCAAAAAGGCAAGGGTGACTTGAACAAAATCCTAAGGTCCTTTTTAGCTGACTCTTTCATGCCTGGTAAGTTCACGCAGTACAGTGCCTTCCACCGTTCGTCTTCATTCTTTAGTGTCATTGCCATGATCCGTTTCGAGACTTTATAAAAGAGGTTCCTAGCCGCATTTGTTGAGACAATGCGGTCACTGTACACTGGCGGCAGGAAGTCTACCTGCTTGCTTCCAAAAACCGCCAATATAGGATTTCCTAATCTGCGTACCATAAATACGTTTTTTTCACTCCTCTGTATTTAGTTTGTTTTTTCTGGGTATCCTTCCAATGGTAAATTATTATCCACCTGGCCAGCTCTGCTTAGTCTGCGGATAAAGATGCTCCTGTGTTGATATCTTCGGATGAGTCGGCATTAAAATATAGAAAGGGGGCAGTTTTGTCAAGTCATGTACGCATTTCGGAGGATTTTATCAGAAAGGAACGAACTTGAAGTTAATTTCAAACACAGCTTCTTGTGTCGTAGAGATTCACTTCTAATGAATGTAAGACCATTTTTATTTTGTGTGTATATCAACAAAAAATGTTTGCTAGTGGGTGTCATAGGAGTAAACTTCAAAGTATGGGTCCGTCCTGCTGGAAGGTAATTGCTGAAATCGCTGGACCAAAAGATTCTTTATATGTGAACTAACAAAGCCCTGACTGAATTCGTGTGTGGACTGTGTGTATGAGCACATATTGATAAAAAAAATAAAATAAATCATTTCTATATTATTTGTTCGTTATGTAGATGAACATACATGTACAAACGTATGTACAAAATGTGCATGTATACCCCCTACATGTAAACACATATAGCTTTTATGAAGTGCGGATTCCACTTCTGAATTTTCAGTTTCAAGCTTTTTCGCATATGGTCTGACTCGCTTGAGCATTTCCATCACGGCAAAAGTAATTTTCATACTCATGATGAAAATTCAAGCTGTGCACGCAACGAAAATACGGTATATCCTGCACGTTTCATGAATTGAATATTTTCCCCATACACAACACTTTGATTCATTTGAATCGAACGGACGCATATAGACATTCGAAAGGTTCTGAGTGCAAGAGTAAAGGACCCTCAGTGAAACACCATGTGCACCATAAAATAATAGCAAAACCGTCTGGGTTAAGCCTGTCTGTACCCTGCTGCCATTTTAAAGCTCCTAAATGCCTACCTGCGCAATTGGGCAAACAGGCGGAAATTTTATACTGTGAGCAGAGTACTCGGAAAGGATATAGAATTTCACTCAAATTGGGAAAGGATTTTACTGGCACATTGTGCTGTACTCGCAATAGGCTTGGCCTACTGTACATTTAACAGATAAAGCTAAAACCGAGAGCGCCCAAACGTCAGACTTCCTAGCCACAATTTATCAGTTGAATTCTATTTGGTAAATGCGAACAGAAATATTGTAAAATAGGATTAAATACAATGTACTGTACACAAGCATATGGGCCTTGAAATAAAAAATGTTATATTGTTACTTACCCAAGGATAACATTGAAAACGATGTTGAAGTGGGGTTGGAAGACCTATCGACATCTGTTCAATGCATGGAACATTCTGCTTTCAACATTGAACTCGGAAGCTAGCAATTAAAATGGTTTTCAAAAAATCTAGAATTTTCATTCACTAGTAAGTTAAATCTTATTTCCGGATAAACCTAACTGGAGTAAACAGCGGAAAGTGTAATTTTACACTAAGCACAATTCTGACATGTTTCGCAAATAAATAACTGCAAGGGATGTTCACCCCGTGCCCCTGAATATTTAATACGAAATTGGATAGACCGAATGCATTTATTTTAATTACATTACTAATTAAAAATTTACCGAGCATACATATTAACATTGCAATTACACGCCCTTCCCATTTGCAATAATAATGGCCGAAACTCATTGGATTAGACGAACTGTCGCAAACAACGGCCAATGCGATACATTATACTACTATCACTGAATCAATTATTTCCTGGTCATTATTGGGTTAAGCAATACCATCGAAATGTGAATCAATCCTTGTAGTACCATTTTCCGAATTAATTAATAGTAGCAGCTCGTGTGGAGTTTCTGATCGATTTCAAATACAAGCGCTCGTTGTAGGTAAACCCAACCCAGACTTGCGTATATTTGCAAATGTACATATATCCGGGGTGCCCTCCTGTTTTGCTCGTTTGCTCAGTCAATACATCCATGCTCAAGTGGGTTCGGCATTTCTATAGTTTTATTCGGCTAACGATTTGACCTAAATTTCCGAAATCTTTGAGGATATAACGAACTTATTATTGACTGTCAGTTTTTGGTAATTGGTATTGCGTTACTGGTTTTCATTTATTCGTGGAAAGTCGAATGCATTCCATTATTTATTTCATTAATTGGTAATTACTTTATATTGCACGCCTTGGTTACCTTCGGACAAAGTTAAACGTCTCCAGCCGCAGCAGTGGCTTTCCCCTTTTCCTTTGTCCCGATCGCAAACGGGGTCGGTTCATCTTGATCGATTGCTCTATTTTGCCCCGCCATTTGTTTGATCTGGATGCCATCGCGAAGCCTTCAAATCATCATCCAGCGTATCAAGTCATCGTTGTTTCGGCCGGCCTTTCGTTCGTTTTCCATCGACTTCGATGTTCGGACTAATCTTGGCAACGATAATTCTTATTAACGCAAATTATGTGACTATACCATCGAAGAAGCTTCTTTTGCAATTTTTCCACGAACGATGCAACACCATATCGATCGCAAACATCCTCATTTCGGAGTTACGACCACAGTCCACCGCAACATCTTCGTCTCTATTACCGCGAGACGCCGTTCATTGTCCTTTATAATCATCCAACACTCAGAGCCATAGAGCGCGACATGGTGAACGACACTGCGGTAAATTTTGGATTTGAGATGTTTATTGATACATCAACCGCAAAGAATGTCAGCTGTGGGACGCCACTTCATCCAGGTGGCACTAATTGGTGAAGCAATTTCGTAAAGCAATTCTTCGTTGGCTGGCAGGACTGACTTGAGACATTTAATCTGTCAGATCACAGCCACTCCAGCGATAGTGCCTGTTTCATGGGGATCGGTCGTTTAAAATTCAGTTGTTGCATGAGGCGACCGTTCCATTTTTGGGCAAGTTCCTCGAGATCAGCTTTGCAATTAGACGCTAGGAAAACATAAAGCATAAAGCAGTGTATGGGGTTCTGGACATTGGATGTCCGTGTGCCAGTGTCCAAAACAAGAGTAAAAGAGGAATGATGAGCTTCCTTGATGAACACCGACAGAGACACGAATCGGTTTTGATACACTCGACACAAATTTTACTTTTTGGATGATAGTAGCCCAATTTAACCCAGAGCATGTGTTCCTCCGGTATTTGGAACTGTCGTAGAGGCGATGAGTTCGTGTGGCACGGTTAAACCCTTTCACAAGATCCAAAAATGCAATGTAAAGAAGGTGATGTTTCTAACGGTGTTCGCGTGAGTGATCGCGTAGTATGTATTGTATCAGTACTTCCACAGTTTGTAATGACAAAATAAAATTAGAGATGATCAATAGACCGTCCTGAATTGCTGAAGACGGCCAAGAGGAAAGAGCTATTCCAAAAACCTAAAAGGATATCTTCACTTTCCAGAGCTGAGATGCGATGTCATCGGGTCCTGTTGCTTTCCCCGATTTCATTTCGTTTTATTGCTTCCTTGAGTTCAGTCGCGCTGACAGATGGAATTGGTCCAAATGCGGGAATGCGAAAGTGGAGGATGAACAAATTCTTCAGTTGAAATCTGCTCCAAATATTCTCGCCATCTGCCCGTGGTGGCTCGTAGATCCGTAAGCAAATTGCTGTCTTTGTCATGCGTTGGTGCTGGCTTTTAAAAAGTCGAACCACATCGCAACCGAGTATTCACTTTATCGAGCGAGACAGTTTTTGTAAGCTGAAATATGCTCTGTTGGCAGCCAACAATGGGGAGCGGATTTCATCGTCATAGCTGTTATCGGTTGGGATTTTTGGCCCTAGATAGGAGAAATTTTCAACGGTCTCAAAGCTGTAGTCTCCTATCTTTATTGTTTTCGTTTGACCAGTGCAATTCGATGTTGTTCGTTCTTTCGGTTTTGGTTTTGGCGCTGACGTTGACGTTGAATGACCTAGAGAGTGATCCTGCTATTATTATCTCGCCTCGCGCACTGATCAGGGTCAGTCTAGTCAGTCTTATTAATTTCATCGGGATACCGAATTCTCTCAAGGCCGTGTACAGTTTGACCCTAGCTATGCTGTCATAAGCGGTTTTAAAATCAATGGAATGATGGTCCAACTGATGTCCATATTCCAACAGTTTTTCCATCGCTTGCAGCAGAGCGAAAATCTGATCTGTTGCTGATTTGCCTGGTCTCTTTAGGATGGGAGAACGATGTTCTGGGCGTATGTGACTATCCGACCTGGCAATATAGCTGAGAATATCCTATAGATGATACTCAGTAGCGCGGTACCTCCATAATTGCTGCACCGCGTGGTATCACCCTTTTTATGTTTAGGGCAAATAATGTCTCGTTCCCAGTCGTCAGGCAGTGATTCGCTATCACCTTGAGCATTAGTTGATGAATCGATTGGTCGCCTCCATGTTTAATCGATTCGACTGTAATTCGATCGGCTCCTGGTGACTTATGGTTTATAAGCCGATAAATTCTTTTCAGTTTGGGGGCCTTCAACTCGCCGACATTTTGGTTGTTGATCAGTTCATGAAAATACTCAATCAATGGTTCTAATATGCCCATTCTGTCGGAAATCAGATTTCTCTTTGCCTCGGTAGGATGAGCATCCTGCTCACTTCTTAGTAAAATTTCCGCGGCTGGCACAGTTGCCCCTTGTATTTTGCGAGTTCACGGACCTGTTGGTTCTCCCAGGCTTCCTTTTTCGCATATCTGCTCGACGCAGTTCTTGGTAGGTCTCTGCGGGTACCCGCGTGCTTCAAGAATGCAACATTATTCGGTATGTAGCATTCTTCCGTTCCGCTGCTAGCTTACATTTATCGTTGAACCAGCCGTTCCGACTTTTCTGTGGCCAAGTATTTTTGTGGCCGTTTCAATTATAAGGATCTTCAGGTGTGAAGATCATTTGTTGATGTTTCATCTCCAGGGCATCTGTAGACTGCGTTTATTGCGGCATCCATTTTCCCCTTATAGGTGTTACGGAGGGCTGCGTTGTGAATGCCTTCAGTATTCACTCTCATCTAATTGTCATAGGGGATTGTAAGTGGCGTCGTAATTCGAGTTCGGAGCACTACGCCAACGAGATAATGATCCGAGTCTATCTTGGGCCTACTATATGTTCTAACGTTCATCAAGGCTGAGAGGTGGCGGCGTTCAATCAGCACGTGGTGAATTTGGTTGAAAGTGGTCCCGTGTGGAGAAGCCCACGTATGTTTGGGGACCGCTTTCCGCGCAAACTAGGGTACTTCCTGCAACCATTTCGTGCGACGCTGCTAATTGAATAGTCCCCAGCCCGTTATTTGTTTTTTCGTGTAAGCTATGGGAGACAACGTATCGCCTGAATACGGGCTCCTTCCCTACTTGGCTGTTAAAATCACCAAGTATGATTTTAATATCATATCTGGGACAGGCTTCGAGGGTTCGTTCTACTGCCTCGTAGAAGGTATCCTTCTCCGACTCTGCAGTCTCCTCTGTAGGGGCGTGAACGTTAATGAGGCTTATATTTCTAAACTTGCCTCGCAAGCGCAGAGTGCATAGCCGTTTGCTTATGTTTTCAAAGCCGATAACAGCAGGTTTCATTTTTTGGCTGACTAAGAAACCTACTCCGAACCCATGGTTTACTGGATGACCGCTATAATACATGGTGTAGTGGCTCTTCTCCAGGAAACCGGTCCCATCGCATCTGGCATACCGGAGGATCCAGAGCATGTGATGTTTCACTGCCCACGATTTGCGATGGAGAGAAGGAGCTTAAACCAGGTGCTGGGCAGGAGCGGGACCCCGGAGAGCTTGGTTACTGAGATGCTGGAGTCCGAGGAGAAGTGGCTTGCGGTTAGCTCCGCAATCATCCAAATGCAGGAGGAGTTGCTGAAAGAACAAAGAAGGAGGAAAGCTGCAAATAGGAGAAGGATGAGTGCCTAAGAGCAAACCTACCCCGCGAAGTAATACCTCAACGGTGGTCCCGCGGGGCTGGAGCTGGAGAGACCGCGGGTGGTTTTTAGTGGGTGTGAATCCCACACGCGCCCGCTGTTGTTCCGCCGTTCGGGCGGCGGAGCTGCGGCGGACGTGTCTTTCAAAGATTTTCCACCTCCGTGTACGCACAAAAAAAAAAAAAGGATTATGCCTCGTTGCCAATCGTCAGGCATTGATTCGCTGTCCCATACCTTGAGCACAAGGTGATGGACCACTTGGTGTAACTGGTCACCTCCATATTTAACCAATTCGGCTGTAATTCCATCGGCTCCTGGCGACTTATGATTTTTTAGCCGATCAATTGCACGGACTGTTTCTCCTAAACTTGGTGGTGGCAGTATTTGTCCGTCGTCTTCAGTTGGCGGGACCTCCAACTTGCCGATGTTTTGGTTGTTCAGTGGCTCATCAAAGTACTCAACCCATCGCTCTAATATTCCCATTCTGTCGGAAATCAGAGTTCCCTCTTTATCTCGGCAGGATGAGCATCGAGGTGTATAAGACTGCATCCTGCTGACTTGTTGGTAAAACTTCCGCGCCTGGTGCGGTTGCTCCCTGTACTTTTCTAGTTCACAGACTTGTTGGTTCTCCCAGGTTTCCTTTTTCCGTCTGCGAAGTCGCTTCTCCGCTCGACGGAATTCGTGATAAGTCTCTGCGCGTGTCCGCGTTCTTTGAGAATGCAACATTACTTGGTATGCGGCATTCTTCCGTTCCGTTGCTAGCTTACATTCATCGTCAAACCAGCCGTTCCGACTCCTTTTGCGGCTGGGGCCAAGTATATTTGTGGCCGTATCCATGATAACGTTCTTCAGGTGGTTGTGAAGATCATTTGTTGATGCTTCATCTCCAGGTCCTCTATTGACTGCGGTTATTGCGGCATCCATTTCCCTCTTATAGGTGTCGCGGAGGGTTATGTTGTGGATGGCTTCAGTGTTCACTCTCACCTGATTGTCAGAGGGGATTCTAGGTGGTATTGTTATTCGAGCTCGGAGCACCATGCCAACGAGAGATCCGAGTCTATATTGCCCCCTATATGTTCTGACATTCATCAAGGCTGAGAGGTGGCGGCGTTCGATCAACACGTGGTCAATTTGCTTGAAAGTGGTCCCGTCTGGAGAGGCCCACGTATGATTGTGGACCGCTTTCCGCGCAAACCAGGTACTTCCAACAACCATTTCGTGTGACCCTGCTAATTGAATAGTCCGCAGTCGGTTATCATTTGTTTTTTCGTGTAAGCTATGGGAGACAACGTATCGCCTGAATACGGGCTCCTTCCCTACTTGGCTGTTAAAATCACCAAGTATGATTTTGATATCATATCTGGGACAGGCTTCGAGGGTTGGTTCTATTGCCTCGTAGAAGGTATCCTTCTCCGACCCTGCAGTCTCTCCTCTGTAGGGGCGTGAACGTTTATGAGGCTTATATTTCTAAACTTGCCTCGCAAGCGCAGAGTGCATAGCCGTTTGCTTATGTTTTCAAAGCCGATAACAGCAGGTTTCATTTTTTGGCTGACTAAGAAACCTACTCCGAGCACATGGTTTACTGGATGACCGCTATAATATATGGTGTAGTGGCTCTTCTCCAGGAAACCGATCTCTGTCCATCGCATCTCTTGCAACGCTGTTATATCAGCCCTATATTGGGACAGGGAATCGGCTAGCTGCTTATCAGCTTCATCTCTGTACAGGGAGCGCACGTTCCATGACAAAATGCGCAAATCGTTGTTCCTTTGTCGTTGCCGGGTCCGTCGTTTTAAAATCCGTCCTGTCCGAGGCTCCTGTTGTGGCTTCGTAACAAGTTGTTTTCCGTGTAGGGTTGTCAGCCCTACCCAACCCCCAACTTGGAGGACCAGTTGGTACAATTTGTCCCGTTTTTAGGCGCGGGAGACTCGCCTTCATCCTTCTCCGTCTGCAGCTTTTCGTCAAGAAAGAGCTCCCAGCGGTCACCACGTGGAGGTGGAGATACGGTTTGGTAGTAGAGCTGTTGGTGTTGGTTCAGCAGGCATTTCCCAGGTTTTATGCTCCATCGTGGGTACCAATCCACGTTTCGCCCTGGAACCTATACTACCCTTTGACCATCATCATTGGTTTGCATAAATGTGTCAGCTTCCATGGGTTTCCGTGTATGTTCCGTCCCGTACGCTTTCAATGTTTTGTACATTGATGAAGAGGAATACGACGTCAGGCCTCATTTTGTAAATATTAATTTTCAGCCTTCCTGTTGATGCGTTCCTTTCCAACTCCAGAGCAGTTTAACTAAAGCCCGATGGTTGAGTAACCATCTGTTTTTTAATGTCTTGTTTGCAAAATAACGCCTTATTAAAATCGTTTCAATATCTGTCTGTCTGCCCGTCTGTCTCACTATCTGTCCGTTGGTCTGTCACACGCAGTTTTCTTATTGATTTCTATAGCGATTGACACGAAACTTGGTAAGAAGATGGGAACTTTGAACGCTCACACATGCAGTAAGTTACATATTTGAATGTTGAGTTTGAGTTAACTATGCAAAAGGGAGATGTATATTTTTTTCACCAAATATAGTCATGTGGGGTATGAAATGAAAGGCCTTGATTAGCACTTTTCGAAGCCAGTTCTTGTTTTGACATTTATTGGAAAGACGGGGAGTGCAGGGGTCGACAGTAATATTTCTTTGGCGGACCCATTGTCAGAAATGAAAAGAACAAGGTTGGGGGGGTCCGAAACTTCTTCCGCAATGGATACTTTAAAGAAATGATATTATGTACCTCCGTGGTGAAGCAAGTTGCGTAAGGACGCAGACAAGTAGGAAAAAAAAGGGGGAAGACAAGATATTTTAAAAGGTGCTAAGAACTTTATCACACATTGAGTTAGATAATATCTGATGTCAGTGATTTGACGCGGCGAGATAGGTTCGGAGACTGGGTAGATCGTAACTAGCCAGTTGAAGCATCCCTGATGTAGCAAAGCATTTCAAATGAGAGCTCCGGCATAAGCGTTTGAGTGAAGCTGTACGAAATCAACTCAGGTTGAAAGGTCAGTTGCACGAACGCCTGAGACGACATTATTTCTAGACTGTTAAGCGCAGTTGGAGGCGCATTTTCAGAACCCAAAGTGCCATCAAACGAATTGCTACCGGGTACACGTAGGTAGCAACAACTTAGTAGATCGTGGTGTTTTGGACATTACACCAGTGTTGTGATTCATGTTCCCCATGGTATTCCATGGTTCAGTAAAATTGCTCCAGTTGGTTTAATCAGCATTAGTAGAAGTAAATAAAGAAACAGCTGAAGCAGTTGTAACTGTAGAAATAGTTGATTCCGCCTGCAGCCAATCGGCTGCCGTACCAATATAGAAGCCTCAACGTGGCGCTGAATGATTGATAAAGTCGTTAGCTGTTTATTAAGTAGCAGAATTGTATCCGGCAGCGTGGATCGGATATCGGATTCAATAAACAAATACAACCGAGATCAATAAATTTGGTCTCGTTGCCCTCAAGGATATTTATGCTCAGCTTACGTTGCTATTGCTTACTACTTGCACAGAATTAACAGAGAGGATAGTGAAACTGAAGCAGTCTCATTAAAAATAAAGTGGGAAAAGCAAGAAATAACAAGGGAACTCTCAGTCAGTCTCAAGCGTCCGAGACGATCGGACGTGTGCTCACGAAAGTGCAGAGTGAAAAATCCTAAGTGCGGAGTGAAAAACAAAACAAAACACAATCGCGACCGTAGTGTTTTCGAGCAAACATTCAGTGGCGAGGCGCTATGTCAAAGCGCCCGGTTGAGGACAGGTCACTGTCGCCCCAGGGGATGGATCCTGAGCCCAAGAGGATTCACCCCCTTGGGGACAGCGAAAGCGAGGCTCCATCAAGTCCCGAAGCCAGTCGGGAACCCGCCCGAGAAGATAGCGAGTCGGACATGGCTCGCGAAACGTCAGACGACGATCAAGACGATGTCGCCGCCCTGCGGAGACAGGTCGAAGAACTGAGAACCTCCCTGAAGGAGATGACAAGTCGGTACGACCGGCTCTCTGCGTTGTTCAGCTCTTCATTAGTGGAATCTACCATCGCCCTCAACAAGTCATCTCAGCAACCCAATACAGCAACTACATCAATTCATGAGAACCAAGAAGAACGGTCGATGGCAGAAATGGAAATTCCCACACCGAAGCCACAACAAAAAATAGCCTCAGCAATGGCATCTACACCCTCACCCCATCTAACGACAACAACAACGAATGTCACCGAACATCCAGCCCGACAACTACAACAACCAACCACACACACCCCGATAACAACCACCACAACCACGCAGCAAGCCGCTCAACAAGCCAAATCCACCCCACCAAGGGTAAGTCAGGAAAAATTCCCACCGCTAATTATCCGCGCTGACCCCACAACCACTAAAGATATCACTAACAAAATTCTGTCCACAATCCCCAACAATATATCCCTTAAAAAAACATCAATACGCTCAACCCACGTCCTCGCCACCTCCCAGGCAGATTACGATTCTGCAAAAAACCTACTTAAAGAAGGAAACCACCCCTTCTTCACGTATACTCCGTCACACCTCAAACCAATCAACCTAGTCCTCCGAGGACTAGATTATACATACTCTCCCGATGAAATCCTCAAGGAGCTACACCGCCTCGGCATCTCCGAAGCCATCAGCGTTCGTCAATACGAGACTAGCTCCTCCCGACGAAACGCGAAACCCCTCCACCTCTTCCTTGTAACGTTTTCCCCCAAATTCCAGCAGGCCACTCTCACGAAAGCCAGGGCGATGTTTCACTGCATCGTGAAGTTCGAAGCCGTCCAGCTACACGAAATCACCCAATGCCGGAACTGCCAGCGCATTGGGCATGCAGCGTCAAATTGCAATCTGGCTTACCGTTGCGTTAAATGCAACACCCCTCACGGGCCACGACAATGCCCAAAGAAGCAGGAAGAAAATCCATCCTGCATCAACTGCGGAGCCAACACTCATCCGGCTAGTTATCGCAACTGCCCGATGTTCGTGCAAGCCCGCGCCCGCCAAACACAACAATCACCCCCCACAAAGCATAACCCTGCTCCACCAACCAAACCCGGTCCCCAACCAAAACCCGTTCAGGTCCCCGCCCCGTACAACCCTACGTCCCCACCACTCTCTTACGCTGCGATGGCCAGGAACGCCTCGCGCCCAGTCCCCACCTTTGACCTCGACTCCGAGATCCACTCCCTCTTCAACACCTCCACCACCCAACTAGCCTCCCAACTCACCTCATTCCTCCCCACATACAACTCCCTTTCCTCGCCGATGGAGAAGAGACTCGCTCTCCTCTCTTTCCTCTGCCAAGTGTCCCCCAGTAATGTCCACTAAAGTGGTATTACTGAACATAAATTCGGTGGTCAGTCGACAAAAACGTCACGATCTAACTAATTTCTTGTCCGTCCACAAACCTAACCTACTCCTCCTCACAGAATCCAAACTGCACCCAAGGCATAAGCTGCACATCCCCAACTATACCACCTTCCGCTCCGACCGTGTTGACCGCCCAGGCGGAGGCACAGCCATACTAGTGGCAAATCCCCTAGACGCTCAACGGGTCTACATCCCAAACACTATTGCCCCATCCATGGAGCTAACCATTGTCTTCATTGCCACACCTTCCTCCATCACATTCCTAGGTAGCCTCTACTGCCCCGACCAAACCCTCAATCCCGCTGACATCTCCAACCTTACACAACACCTCAAAGCCCTCCCAGTCAGCCGAAACAAGCGTTTCTCCCTTGTACTAGGGGGCGACCTAAATGCCAAACATAACACCTGGTATAACACCACTATAAATGCCAATGGCAATAGGTTAGCCAACTGGTACTCACAACACTCCCACCCTCTACAGCTCACCCTCCTCCCCACCAACCAACCCACCTACCACAGGCAAAATACCCACTCCTTCATCGACCTCTTCCTGGTAAGCAACCACCTTCTCGTACACCCCAGCACGCCTACCTCCCCCCAAGACCTCCCCACCATCCCCGGCTTGAGCGATCATGACGGAGTGGTTCTCCACTTCAATATCACCGACCGCCTCCCCAAATCCCAGCCTAAATTCCTTCCCAACTACGCTGCCACTAACTGGCAACGCCTCAACTACAACCTAGCCGACAAACTCTCGACCATCCGCCTCCCGTCCAATCCGTCTCCTACCGAAATCGATTCAGCCGTGGAAAAGCTCACGGAATCCACACAAAAGGCTTGTAACGAAACCATCCCTCTCAGACCACTAAACTACCAGGGCCTAATCACCCTGCCACCACACATCCTAGACCTCATCAAACAAAAATCAACCCTACGACGCCAACTCCACAGGCACAGGTACGCTCCTCAATTTAACTTCCTCAAGTCACAAATCCACTCCCTCACACAACGCATCCAATCCCAGATCCAGACGCTATACGCTGATCACTACGCGGTAAAGCATGCGAACATCTCGCTTAATCAGCAAACATGCAATAAACTCCGGGGTACCTGCCCCCGACTAGCCAAACCCCGCTCAGCCAGCGTCCTCCCACACAACACTTCACCCAAAGCCCACGCCGACCTGATTGCTAACAGCTTTCTAGCCGCCCACCACACCACCCAACATTTGTCCGACCCACCCACAGAAACAGCGGTGCGACAACACATACACAACATCACTACCACGCCAGCCATCCACACCGAATTCCCGATCCCACCATCCGAACCCACAACACCCTACTGCTTACCAATACAAGCCGTCACACCCCAAACAATTGAATCCATTATCCTCTCCCGAAATAATAAAAAATCTACCGGACCCGACCACATCCCCATCATCATCCTCAAAAAATGCGCCAAAACCCTAAGCCCCTTTCTCGCCCAACTCTTCAATCAATGCCTCCTCTCTGCACACTTTCCCACCCCATGGAAACGAGCCCACATCGTCCCAATCCTAAAAAAGGACCAGCCTTCAGCTTCCCCGGGCAGCTACCGCCCCATCTCCCTCCTTAACGTGACATCGAAAATTTTTGAACACGTCATCCACGATATCATGCTCCAACACATCACCGACCACGCCATTATCCCCCCCTTCCAGTTTGCCAACAGGCGCGGCCACGGCACCTCACATGCCCTCCTAGTCCTCAAAACCGACATCCTATCCCAACTAAACAACAACATCCCCACCACAGCTTGCCTTCTCGATATCCAGAAAGCCTTCGACGCGGTCTGGCACGACGGCCTCACCTACAAACTCTCCCACACTTTCAAATTCCACCCACAATTATGCAAACTCATCCTTAACTACCTGTCTGATCGCCAATCCTTAGTCCGTATCCACGATACCCTGTCCGACCCTTACAGTCCTCCCGCAGGCATCCCCCAAGGCTCAGTTTTGTCAGCAACCCTCTTCTCCCTATACACCGCAGATATCCCACTCCAGCACCCTACCAACTCCCCCCAAGCAGTCAAAACCATCCAATACGCTGACGACTTGATCCTCTACACCTCTTCCCGGAGAATAAAATCCGCCCAAAACCGCATCAATACTTCAATCCAAACCCTCAACAAATTCCTCCTATCCTGGAAGCTCCTACTCAACCCCTGCAAATGCGAAGCCATCGTCTTCCGCGGTAGAGCCACCTTTACCCGCAAGATGCTGGCCGACACCCGCAACCTCACTATCAAGATCGGACCTTCTACCATTCCCTCCGTCAAATCCACTAAATACCTGGGAATAACCCTCAATACCCGCCTATCACCCATACCCCAGGTAAATTCCATCATTTCGAAGACCCTAACAGGTCTAAAAACCCTATGGCCCATCCTTAAGAAAGACTCCGCCATCCTCCCTAAAGTGAAACTCTACTGCTATAAGCAACTAATCCGTCCCTTAATTACATATGGATTCGTCGCATGGTGTGACGTCTCCTCAGCTCAAATGGAGCGCCTTCGGGTACGCGAAAGGAGGTTCTTCCGCCTCTCCCTTTCCCAGTCCAATATCCACTCCAACCAAGCTGTCTACGACGAGGTAAAGTGCTCCCGCATAGACCAGATCCTCCTTACCTCACTAACCAAATTCCTCATCAAATGTCAAGCCCATGAAAACAACCTCATCCAGTTTTACTCACACATACGCAACCATAACACTAACCCCACATACCGCCACCATCCCCTCCCTTCAGACCTCCTAACCCTTTCCTCCCAAAACAGCAGTTATCGCGACGGGAAGATGATCATATTCAACCGCCCATACGATCGACATCGCCCTGGCCTCGTCTACTCCACCGCCCAATAACACCACCTTCCCCTATATGTATCCTTCCTCCATCCATTCATGCGACACAATTATCCAACGAACAAACAACAACATAAGAGGGGTTTTTCCTGACTTTCCCCTCTATAGCATTAGCCATAGGATAAATTAATACCACCGTAAATTAAGTCTAGTATTAAGCAAAATGTTAATTTCTAGGTAAAGTTAAGATGTTAGAGATAAGTCTAGTATTAATTTTAGTCATAAACTACCTGTAACAAAATCAAACAAAATAAATTGAATGTGTTAAGAAAAAAAAAAAAAAAAAAAAACAAGGGAACAGAAAACGTACATGGCTCGATGATCGAACATGTAGATGCCATCCTCGTAGTCGACGTGTTTGAGAAAATATGTCAAAACCAGCTTGCTCTTTGCCGATCAAGGTTTCGAGATGTTCTGTACTATCTACGATAACTTTAACCATTACGTTTATGACAGCAAGGGGCTCTTAAATGCTCTTTAAACTAGCACATTTTAATGCTTTTTTTGGGACCTTAACGCTCATTCCCTTCTTTAATTTTAACTGGGAAAGCTGTCGGGTTCCCATGCTACACGTATAAGTAGAAATATCAGCTCTAAAGAAGCTGCAAGGGTTGCAAAGAATACGGCGGTGAGGAAATCGTCAAGGTAAGTGGTTTTGCTCCGTTTAAGTGCATTGTTATTCCAGTTCGGCCAAATCGTATTCCAAATCGTCTCTATCGGCATGTTTCAATGAGTAACCAGCCAGCCATTTTGAACTTCTTGAACTTCTCCAAATGGTGCACATTGTTAAGTGTTCCTTTAACCTGTGCCCGTTACACGCTTCTTCAGTTCTTAGGGAAATGTTTTGGATTTCCGGGATTTTCCGTTTGGATTTCAACTCTGTAAGAGTTAGTCGCTTTAGAAAATGTTGATTCGGGAAACTGACAAGAGCGTTTAAATGACCGAGATAATTTTATTTCTATTTATAAGAACAGCCCGCGTTAGTAAGTTACAATGACTAACTATTTGGTCGACTAAAGGTGAGACTTTTCCAAATTTACGCAATGCTCTTTCGACCTCTATACTTTTTACCATCCCGAATGACTAGCGAACAGATAACTCCCTTGAAGGGAACACTAAAAGATTTAGGGTCACCAATAAGTGTTCTATGATGCAGTGTCAAAGCTTAAGAGTGCCTATCAAAAAAGCATTCAGTATACACGTTTACATTCGCTTCCATGTTTTCGCAGTAAGTCGAATCTTTTGACGCCGCCAGACTATGTAGTGGCAGAGAAAATATCATTTTTATTTATGGCCCAATCTTCATCGATATTGTCCGACATGCTCTGCAAAGAATCCGTCATCAAATTACGAAGCTAGTTCCCCCAATTTTGAACTACACCCGGATGATGATGATGAACTTGGTGAGTCGAAGCTCTCCAACCCTGCGAAAAGTTACGCACGTATCAAGTAATCGAACAAATGATAATCTCGCACTAGGCCGATGTTATCGCTTTATTATTATGAGCCTCCTGGAGATATTTCCTATATCTACTGTTAACCATAATGTAGTCGATCTGATTTGTCATACGTTGCCGGTCCTTTAAGAGCTATTTGGTCCTCAGACAGATTTTATTGGTGAACAATTCACCACCAATGACGAGGCAGTAAAAACGGAAGAATTCGAAAAACTTTCTACTCTTATCAATGCGGGACTATCTAGAGCATTGGCATTCAGATCACCCATCGCGTCTACCATGCCACTTCCAGGAAGCCTGGCCTGGTTTCCAATATAAGGGAAACTTAAAAGTCTGACAAAGGGAGGGTTGAGAGGAGGTTTCACCATGGCTACGGACTTTTCTCGAGGAGCGGGAACAGAAATTTTAATGAAAACGTGTCGGAATACCGGAAGCTGGACGCTTCAGGTTTAAAGGTTTCGTGTTTTTCCATTTGTATTTAGTTAAAAATTCTAAATATTTCATGATATATCCAATTCCATATTTCAGATGAGTTCACTTTACATGCTGATGACGTCATATACGTCTTAGATTGCGATTAATTATGTGAAATACAAAATTTAAACTTTCTGTCACTTCGTTAATAATGGTTGGATTTCCTTCAAACTTTCCAAAATTGTGTTATATTATTACTTATAATGGTACTAAGTGTACTAAGTAGGTGACCGCTCCGAGGAACCTAATTAGCGGTCTGCTGCACAGTTTTGATGCCACAAACTCCTAAGACTGTTTCCCACAAAACATTAAAAGTAGATAACAGATTTTCTCTCTACGGCCCTGGGAAATCATTGTCGCAATCAGGCGCATGATGCATTGGGTGAATAGTTGTTACTACCAATAATGTATGAAGTTTCACTGTTTACTCTCTAAGTTGTACACTATCATTCAAACTATATTGACTCTATCTTTCTTCTCTTGCTATATAAAGGAGGCATTTTGGTGTAATTCACTTACTATACAAGATCTTTCCAAATATATATAGACAGCCATCTTAGTTATGATTCAAGCAACTTCAATTTTTTCATTGGTGTTTGTACAACTCTTCGCTAACTATTCGAATTTAAGCTGTTTGAAGTATTATTTCATAGATATCGTATTATATTTGCTTGTGTAGAATTTTGGTTTTTCTTTCTGATAATCCCCGCTTCCGTGTTGAACAATTGTCTTCCACCGTTTGGATTAAAGTTACCCAGTTATGTCATCCCCCAGAAATATCTAGCTTTAGGTCTCCAAAGTTGCAAATCCAAGTAAATATAGTATTAAGCACGAGTTGCATTTAGTTTAACATTAGATAGAACCTTCATTTAACCATTTATTCGCTATTCACATCATAAATACCAACCGTTTATTTCTATTTCTTACGCCAAAAATGAATTATAGCCGTGCTATAAGCTGATAAAAAAATCTGTGGTATCGCCACACAGTTTCAAAACATAAATCATCAGGGTCCTGTGGCGAAATGAACGATTCTCATCTTGCTTCCTATTATTACTAATTCACTTTGCTCTCAAGTCCTTTCATAAAGGGATCAACGACATTCTCGAGAAAGCTTGCACCCCATGATAAGGTGCGGCTTTGGCTTGATTTATGCTACGAGATTGTGATAGTTTATTTGATGAACTTCATTATTTCGAAAAAAGCAGGCATAGATACTGTTGAGACATACATGTGCACACGAAGAAAGGTTTTTGAAATCCTTTTGACAATATCTAACTCATCCTCGTGGTTTCCCATTGAATCCCGCGCACACAATCTGGACATTTTATTACGCGTTTATTGTAATTATCTTTGATGGATTCTTTATTATGAATATTTATGCCTTGAAATATTATTAAATTTTATGGATCAAAAAACTAGAAACAATGGAAAGTTTCAATACCCAACCAACACGTTACCGCAAATATGAAAGAATGAAACGCTTGACAGGGTGTGTAGCTAATTAAAAATTTCTGGTAGAATAACAAGGACGCATGTCGTGCATCCAGATGCTGCACTTGCAGCTATTGTTCTAATACATCCTGTGATTTCCTGTGCTCGGAGATATCAATGCATCCAAATAAGTGGTGTGATTCTGTCAAACAATATGATTCCCGGGAGATATTTGCACTTTCATCTCATGCATACGCAGGGACCCACCATAAGTTTTGAAAGTTTTCGTTCAGTAGGTTTGCGTTTATGAATAATAATTGCTGACAAACAGTGGAAACACAGTGAACAGTTTAATGCGATTACACGCCTGTTGTAAAGTTGGCAGTCCCTTTGTCAAGTATATAAAATTATTTGTGCTCCTTCTGGTTAGATACCCGTTCGTATCAATATACATATTAGGGCACATAAATCGCAGGCATAGTTTTCAAATCGTAGCTAGTTTTTCATTAGAGGTAAGGAAGTCTCTATTTTATACCACGCGCGTTCGAATACTTTGCACCCAGACAGTGTAAAAGGGAACTCGTTCATAATTTCTGGGCATTTGTTTAATATCCTGCAACCATGGGATTAAAGCAACATCGAGCTCTGTTCTCACCTAACAATCGTGCATGACATTTTTACCCAAGTTGGGGGTGTCCTCATTAAAATATTTCCCCAGGGCTCCGTAGTACGATCTCGTCCTTGCTATCCACAATGCCGTGTTCCATGTACTCTTCCTTCCAGTATAGGCGCCATTCGGTAGTTTGTTGTTTCCATCCAATAGACTTTCCGCCTTCCTTGTTTTTCTTTCCATTTTTTGAATTTATTAATGGCGCCTTTGAAAGGCATTCGCGAAAGTCGACGTAGCGTGAAAGGTTATGTACCTACCCGAATGTGAACTCGATTTTGGTTTGTTCTCGGCAACCGTTTTTTCTCGGGCTTTTGTTTTTCTTAATGGCAGCAGGAGACACGACAGTGACAACAAGGAGACAACATGCATTGCACACAAGCCTTTGCCTAGGAGTCACATTATTTACGCATGGAAGGACACATGAGCACTTGACAAAAATATTAAAAAGCAAACATTGCTC
Source organism: Hermetia illucens (assembly GCF_905115235.1). NCBI lineage: Eukaryota > Metazoa > Arthropoda > Insecta > Diptera > Stratiomyidae > Hermetia > Hermetia illucens. The sequence continues at coordinate 127,456,022 of NC_051850.1, read as the reverse complement.
CTGGCATTCGAGGGATGCGATGATGGACATACGTCTCTAATAGTTGACGGCATCATATCCACCAGATTTTGCTCCTTCTATATTTTGCCCTTTTCAAAGAAACAGCGGGGCAGTGATATCCGGCCTTTTAATGAATCTTTAAGTAGGGGAGATGAGTTTCATGCATACGACATGAATCTCTTTATTTGTGGTTTATTTTGATGGAACTCAATTTCATTTATTTGATAAAGAAAAAAGTAAATGGCGACTAAAATGTTATCAAACAAGATATGAACCGGTTCAGTTACAGCAAATTTTATTTTCATTTCAGTTGATGATTTGATGAAGAGGATTATATTATTGGTGTTTACCTTCATCAACATGGACCGCTTCCCTTTCTAGATCCAGAACCATTTAGTCGAAACCCTGGCTCGGCGAGAAAGTAAAGTGTGTTTGTGAAAAGCCGACATAGTCCAACATTTTCTCGTCTTCCGATAAAAAGAGGAAAAGCATCGATGACAAGTTGCTCTGAAAATTACCAGATGAGATTGATGATTGATAGCAGGAGTTCAATAAAAGTTGAGTTTATTTGTTTGATTTCTTTATTTAAATACAATTCCGATCCTGCTTCTCATTGTGGGGTTCACAAAGTGAGAGTTGGGAGCTCTTCTACCGAGTGACTGCTCTACTTAACCCTGTAGCAATTAGCTAACTTTTAGGGAATAAAAGAAAGGTAATTGGAAGTTCCAATTCCAGGCAAGTGTCTGGAAGTAATTTACACCGCCATAATGCACTCTTGGCTGGCTCCGCTTTGGACTTTGAATTCTTCAGAATTTATACCTCAACACTGTATGTGACATTTTGTGCTAACAAATATAGCAGTCTCCGGAATATCCCTCCAGCGTAGAACTTCCCCACTTTTCGCTGACGCTGTCAAAAGCGTTCTGAAAATCGATGAAGTCTACACAGTGCTCAGCAATGATTCCAACCCCAGGATCTAGAGCGGCAACAAACCTACTCTCTCTTGAACAAATTTTCAAGGTGTTCCTCGACCCATTCCAGAATGATATTAGCTAATGTCATCTCAATAGCAACAAGCACGCAAATGCCTCTCCTGATGTCGGCTGAAATCGGCTTACCGTCTGTTTGTCTTTCTGTCTGTCTATCTGTCTGTCTGTATGTCCGTAGCACGCATTTTTCTCGGAGACGGTTTTAGCGATTAACACAAAATTTAATGATGGCGAGAACTGTGAACGCTCGCACATACAGTGAGTTACATAATTCTATGTCGAATTTAATGGGTCCTCCCCCTACATGCAAAAGGCGGGGTATACATTTTTTTCATCAAATATAGCCATGTGGGATATCAAATGAACGATCTCGGTTAGTACTTTCCGAAGCCGATGTTAGTTTTAATATTTGCTGGAAAGGTGTGGAGTGCGGGGAGTCAAAAGTGATCATTTGTTTAACGGATACATTCTTAGAAACTTCCCAACCGAAAAATCTGAAGGAGGCTGCCACTATATGGCGTCTAGCCTCTGAAATACCCTCCATACTGATATTTGTTTAAATAAAGTTAATGATAGTATATTACTATAATTTTTTCGTAGTTGCCTTCAACTTCCTTAAGTCCATTCTAGCGAGACGAAATTTTGCAACAAAGTAGGGTATAACGTAAGGCATGATCCTGCCAATCGCTTTACTAACAAAGTTATAATAGCTCAATTTCAAATTCAAGACTTTGAATGCCAATATCTTCTGAATGTGGATATTCTCTCATAACATAGGCATATATTACGTACTAGGTACTAATGTGATAAACGCACACTCAAATGTCTTTATGAAAAAGTACAAACCTTTCATACCTAAAGTGTCCAGCTTCCGGTTTTCCGACTTGTTTCACTTTTTGGGAATGCCCTGGAGCGAAGGTATTTTACTTCGATGATAGCAACTATCTGGCATCTTGAGCTACATTATCGCTCCAAAGGCAAAATGTCCCGTGTTGATATTGCCCCCATAGAGCTGGTTCAAACTTATTGAAGCGGATAAGGTACATGCAGCCTATTGAGTCGGATTTTATCCCGGTCCTGGGATTGCTCATCAATTTCATCCCCTTTTAGTGAGCCGAAAATTCCTTCGGAATTCTTCCGTTCACTGTGGCTAAGAACGGGGACAATCTGAGATACATCCTATACCCTGATCGAGCAGGCGACGAAAACAAAAAAAAAATTCAGCAGTACTGATCTGGTGAAAACAATAAACATAGTGGAAGAAAATTTTGAAAATATCAGTAGTTGCTTCAATCTTGGGTCGAAAATTACAGCCGGTATCAGCTACAATGACGAAATCCACCCATGGTTATTCGTAGCCCACAGAACCAATTTTAACAACTTTCCATCATGTCGATATGGTTAGCATAGACTAGTTTGATCCATTCACCTTAGCGTCGCCGATCACTGTCTCCAGGGCCTGGTTAAAAGATATAGACAATCGACCATTTTCTTTTCTTAGTCCATTCCGGTGAAAGGCCCAGGAAGCGGTCCTGCTGCTTTTCTCTGATCTAGCACATTCAGTCAGTCTTTTCAATTTAGCCGAGGTACCGAATCCTCTCATGGAGTGCACAGTTCTACCTGCGGCTGTGCTATCACAAACGAGAACGAATTCGAATAAAAGATGGTTTAACTCATGATGAAGGTCCAGGAGTTTTCCCATCGACTGCCACAGAATACGGTTGCCTTTAGTGGGGTGTAGCGCATCAACCACACCTACGCGCTATCGTTCGTGGTTACCTGAAATGCGCTTCAGCTCCTCCCACCACCTCCCAAGATGCAGCCATTCCTCTTCTACTGTTCTTAGGGCGACCCGGTCGTCGCCATGGTATAGTCCACAATGCAAGTGTCGCCCCTCCATATTGGGTGACCTATCCACTGTCACTTCCGTCTTTCTATTACATCGCGTACGAGTGCCAATACTGTGCGCTGACCAAGTTGTTCGTTTGTGATAGTGTCAGCGTACTCTGATGATACCATGCAGCCAGGTATTGACAAAAGCTTGGAGCTTTGGAGTAACAGTGCAGTTTACTTTGCTACTCACATATAGCAACACAGAAAGAACACTAGCACAGAACAATCGCAACTTAATCTTCGTGTTGAGATAACTGAATTTCCAGATTTTAGACAGGGCAGTGAAAGCGGATTTAGCGCTGTTAATGCATGGGCAAAATCTAGTTTGGTGCCGCCGCCGGCAGAAATCACGTAGATAGGAGGAGTGCGATGATCTGTCAGATTGAGAACCTTGGTTTTGTTTGTGTTTATCTTGAGTCCAACTTTACTTGTCCCTTGTTCCAAATTTAGAGCCATTTGGACAAGGCTCATTCCCCGATGAGGTGATATCAGCGTAGTCGAGGTATTTGGGGAAAAATGAAATTGTCCATTAAATTCGCCAGAGAGAGAGGTAATGCGGAAGTGTTCTTCCCACCTCTTCAGTTTTTCGTCATCGTGGATGAGAAGCCGACCGTTAATGTCATTCACAGGGTCTTCGGAAGATTTGCGAGGACATGCAAGCTCTTTGGTAATGCAATATACATTTCTGAAATCATTGCGATCTGCGGCATGTTCCGCTTCCCTGACCTACTATTGCTCTTTTGTTACGGCATACACTAAGCTGAACTTCGCGGGATTTTGCTCGGTATCGGAGTTCAGCAGAGCCTTCAATCCCTTCTCTTCATCGATCCAAAGTACATTACCGGAAGGGGGAGAGGAGTACTCTCAAAGTTCCACCATCTTACTTTGCTGTCCAGTTTATATCGTTGGAATCCCCACTTAAGTTGGAGAAAGCGAGCTTTTTGGTTCGGGACAGTTATTTTCTGGGCATAGGACGCTATCCGCTTCAGTAGGCAAGAATATACCTTGATAAGTGCTGCATTAAGTTTTTAAGCTTTTAGATAAAATAATACTTTATTAAAATCGGTTTACTTTCTCTTCGTCTGTCTGTCCGTCCTACCGGCTACCATTGTCTCCTGCAAGGCCATTATGTGAGGCTCTTGACAACTAAACCTATCCTCTTCTCTTTCCAATTGTCCCCGCGGCACCCCAATATGATATTACGGAATTTATCCTGCGCTTGTGTTCACGTTGGTGGTGTTATGGGCGGCTGTGATCAATTTTTCGGCAGCAGTCCGTATTTCCTTCGATTTCAACATATGCTCCGTCATGTTTTCGTGTGTGAAGTGTTCTGCAATTGTAGCTTCTAATGTGGTCCTTTGAACCCCTTTGCCCGCGAAAGTCGCGCATTGAAATAAGGCGTCTTCTGCACCCTCCGCAATGTTCGCGCCCCTTAGACAAATGGCGAATTGTGTTGCCCAAATTGATTGAGTTAAGCTCGATAATTTCCGTATCCGCTCAAAACTTGTGTTAGGTCGAAATATACTTCTTCGTGGGGTCGCTCCGAATATCAAATGTGATTCTGTGGGCCCATCGGCCCACCTCAGACTGGTTCCCAATCTTCTACCGTTCGGCGGCAATGCCATTCCATTCGAACTGCCGCAGAAGATTCCTCGGTCAAGTGGTGCTTCTCTCGGCAGAATATCAATTAGGATGCGCCCTACAATCACACAGCACGCTTCGTCATATATTGTTCGATTAGCGCAATAAGTTTGTAGTTAAGTTAGGCGGTATGCAGCTCCCAATTTATTCTTTTCCAGTGCATCCGTCCATAAAGGGACTGTATATAATCCGATGGAGCTGACCAACCTTGAAACAAGGAGGCGATGGTTCGGTCTTGGGCGACCTACATATATCACTACACCAAATTAAGTGCAGGCAAGGAATGTATTCTTCTTTGTTCATCATAGACGTACTTTTCCTCCGCTTAGAGGTGAGTACTACTTCCGCCTTATACTCTGCGAGCGATAGGCCTGTGTTCTCCTACCAGGATTTAAGGTCGTAAACTATAATATCTTCTCGAACTAATCAAGAGGGGTTCAAAAACATTTATATCAATTTCGTTCGCGAAGGCGATAGAGGCCACGCCAGTAAAGAAATCGAATGTCAGCGCTCTGTTATGCATAATTATCTACAGGAATGAGTGGTTTTGGGATGGATCCTGCTATGATTTAGGTCCTTAGGCAGGTCTGGCGGCTTTGGTCAATTTCAGGATTCCACCTCATTTTCGAGAACCAGCACGACGTAGCATGGACGCATCGCATGATTGCGGTTACTTTTCGCCGATTTGGGAAGGCTTATCGATTGCGTTTCCTTCTAGCGTTGTATTTGGCAGCATAACCTCTTCGAAAGTCTCGTCGTCAAACCTGTTACAGCTGTCTTCCTGGACCAATTTATTTTTTATGATGGTCGCTGTGTATGTAAATTTCAGTAGCGTGCCATTGGAGAAGTTAATGTGTCACTAATAAACGTGACATCTAATACCGATCCCATTTCCGGAAAGTGTTGACTTGAACTTCAAGTAATACAACTCCTCATGCGTTCGCTTATCAGTTACCCCATTCTTCAGCCCAACCAGTTATGATTTTGGGGTTATGGTAACTTACATTCCTCGCTAGCTCCCTCGCCATTACTAGAACTCCTCGCTCTTGGTGTCGCACTTGCAGATAGATATACTATCTATTTCTGGTCCCAAGGATCTTCATCGCTTTTCCACCCTTATTGGCATACGAAATTCCACTATGGGTGTCTTTATTCTGCTCACAGACAATGGCAACGTCGATTTTGTGTTCTAGTATCATAAGATAGCTCAGTGGTTGTAGCACAAGCTTGTCGTACGGAAGGTCGCGGTTCAAATCTCACTGGTGACAGTGGGATTTGTATTGCGATTTGACGTCGGATATCAGTCGATTCCGCTGTGAATGAGTACCTGAGTCAAATCAGGATAATAATAATATCGCTCGAGCGCAATGCTGATCACATTGTCTCCTACAGTATACTGTATTGTACGGTTGCGGTCTATGATGAAGTGCTCTAACACACTTGAAGGCCCTGATTCAATATGGATTGTTGCGCCAACGGTTCTTACTATTATCCACGAAGAACCGGTCATGAGCTGCCTGGCAATGGTTGAAGTTAAGTTGTAAGAACCTTATTTGGGCATGTTGATCGCCTTTTTAAACACCGGGCAGCGCTGCTGCCTGTGATTCAGACGCTATTGATATCGTCGATTTGCCTGCAGAACAGACAATTTGGTCTTCCATCGTAGTCCTTAGCAATGAGACCTTTTCTTCCGCATTTACGACTTAGCTCGGGGCAATTGCGCACGCTTATTCATTTATTTGCCATGTACCCCAATCGTAGACATCTATACCATATTTTCAGTGAAACCTGCTCGTGTGGCACTGCTGATAATCGCCTGTCCGTTGCCATTGGTAATATTAAGAAAGATGTCGGCGTCAACATATTGCCCAAATACATGCTCCATCCTCACACTGGGCCTGAGGTCGTGGTTTCGCTCCATTGCTTCGTAGAAGGTATTTTGCTTCGATTCTTTACTCTTTTTTATGGGGACTTGAACGACTCCTGCCCCATGAAACAACCATTACCGGGCGGAGTGACCTCACTTCAGTTACTTCTCCTATCTTCTTAACGTTCGTAATGGCGCTTTCCTCACCTCTTCCGTGTTTCGCAGTTTATCTTGGATTGATGCGATCATTGAGTTGACCGCATCCCAATCCTTCAGCGATTCTCACAGCATTTTCCAGTATCAGTACTTCACCTAAAGTTTCCTCTAGGTTTCTCCGCTTGTACATAAATTTCAAACAGTCGAAGAATACTTGCTCTGGATATCTACGGACTTCGTCAAAGTTTGTACAATTGGGTGAGTTGTTCAATGTAAACCTCCATACCCGTGGGTGAGATTATAATTAAACTCCTTGCGGGTATCGATCAAACTGTGTTTCCACAGACATTTCCTCGAGGGCTCTCAGCGCTCCTGCCATAAATTTACATATCTCTCCCCTTCGGCGTCTGACTTCAGATTGTATATGTTAATCACCTTATCTACAAAGTTGTCAATTGGCATAATTTCCGAGATAACGAATGCTGCCTCATCTGTGGCGGTTCTGAGGGCAAAACATACCCGTAGTGCTGCCCTCCTATAGACTGCACTTAGTTTGGGGCATGATATGTGAAATAGTCTTTCCTATATAAGGGAGGCATAAAGCAAGTTCCAGCTCAACAGCCTGGCAGTAAGTAGACTACAAATATACCGCGGCCCCCATGTTCAGCATTATCCTTGCCTGGCGCTTCATGGTGAGGAACGCTTCTGTTTTTCCTCTACATCTAGATGCTTTGCGACTGAAAATAATGTCATATCGTCGACAAAGCCCACCATCGTGGCCTCCTTCAGAACCGAATGATTAAGAACATCATTGTCACAATGTTTCATAGTAGTGTTCCTAGTGCATAGCAATTGTTGCCAAGCATTTTCGTATCCACCTTCAACTGGCCGAATTGAATGCATTTCTCATGTTTAGGGTTATCATCACGCCATATTTGCTGGAACTACCCTTTCCGCAAATCGCGATTTCAGTCCAGTAACCAATTGCATGACATCTATGGTTGATGTGGCTTTGCGGAGCCCATACTGCCGATCTGAAAGGCCTCCTTGGCTCTCAACGACCAGGAGTAATATATTGTAAATCACACGTAAATTAACATTTTTCCCATAATGTCTAGAAGACATATGGGTCAAACGGAGATAGTCCACCTGGTGGTTTATCAGCCTTAGGTAGCAATACCAGGTTCTGTCGTTTTCATGCTGTAAGAATTGTCCCCTCGGGTATACATGCTTTAAAAACTCAGCAAACATGTTGGGTCTGGATTTTAGCCTGATTCGCCACTCTATCCAAGCCCGGGGCTTCAGTGGCGCCTATTCTGCCACAGATCTCCAGTAAATTCACTCCAGTGACTGTTGAAATAGCTGTCATATTCTGAGATCTCTGAAATGTGTTAGCGCTTCTCTCTTGCTGGGGGAATAAGCCCTGGATTATTTTCGGCACAAATGTAGCGCAAGTGATCTGTAGGGATGACCAGGCTTTGATCCGTCTTGTCGCAATTCTATAGGCGATTCTGAGCAAAGCTACCTAGGTCATTATATATAACTGCAGTGGGTAGTATGATAACATTTTCTCGATTATTTTCACCATTTTGGTAATTTTTTAATAAGAAGCGGTTAGCTGCATCAATTAACACATCACAATATGTGCTGCTCGTAAAAAATTCTTTTAAGGGAAGAAGTTTAAAAATAGCGGATTTGCAGCGGGGAATTTTTATATTATACGTAAAAAATTTTTTTTAGGAATTGAGAAACCTTCGTTTTATGACCAGCTATTGTCATGATAAAAGTTCAGACTTTGTGAGACTGGTTGACGCATAGCAGCTGTACACGTGCATACTGCTTATTTTCGCCGACACGAAGTCAGCATTGTATAGCCTGGTAACCGCACGCCCATATCGCCGCTCCGCCAGTCGAGTCTGTGACTCACAGTCCATTGTCACCGTTTCTGTAGGGTTCAGTTATAATGGAAATTTCCATCTCAGATTCATAAGTGGTCTTCATTTTTTCTTTACAGTCAACGTCCTCCTAAATTTTGGGCATATACCTGTTAAGGCAATATGCCGCTTATCCTGACCCTTCTTTCCTTCGCGCAATAATCATTTGGGGTATCTATTCCAACATTTAAAACACCTCTTTAATGAAATCCGCTCTCCCAGATGGCAGACAACCAATCCGATTCGAACTGTCTGTTTGTTTGTAGCATACTGGAAAGTTCGGTGGAAATCCTACTGTTATAGTAGTAGTATAATAGTTATAGTAGGTCAAGTTTGCCTCTTTCGCGTCAAATTACTTCTTCCTACGGGGTGAAATATCAGTACTACGTCGAATTGAACATGAACGTATATTCACTACGAGCTAAAACTAGAGCACAATGGTTGTTAAGGAAGAGGCGTATAGCCAAGTGTTTGAAGAGGAAAACGTGGAGCCTAGCAAGATATAAAAGTCTTCCCTATTCAACAACTCAACAAGAAACTTGGCGTCAGAATTGACTATCTTTCTAAGCTTCGCTATTGATGAATCTGACAACGGATCACACGTTGGACGCCATTTTTGTAGCGAATTATTTTTTTTCCCACTAATAATTTGAGGACGGTTGATCTAGATCATCCATGGATCATTACAATATCGTGAGAAATCCTGAGAACAGAAGAAAATTGATTATTACGATAGTCAGTAAAAAATGAACCACAGCGAATAACAATGATTCCAAAACCGTATACCGTATCAAAAAGGAGCTGACTGGTGTCGCTATTCTGGCAAATGTCCCATCAATGCGCAGTAAAGTCGGCCTTGACGATCTCTCCGCACTATACTTGTATATTTGCACATTTTGCCGTGGTAGCTTTTCCGCTTTAATTAGTTGTGCATCAGCCTTCGGTATATTTATATTTGAGACATTACATTCACCATACATATTTTTTTAAAAAAAGGCAATTTTGAAATCTTATCATTAATTTATCACTTTTGTGATCTTACGTAGAAAGATTGACGTAAACTTCAAATCAATTTGTACTTGAAAAAACTCTGTAGTCACAATCGCTGTCAAAGATGTTTTCACTTGAATCAATTCATTCTTTCCCACCTACGATAACCTGAGTGAGGAATGTTTTAAAGGATATGGGCCCGTATGATGAATTATGCCTAAAAAATTTGAATAATGGGTTCCACTTTGAAGGCATTCTTTTCCAGGTGAAACAATTCCTTCGGGTAAAACACTGACGTTCAATTACTTATGAAAGCGTTTTGTGGATGTTGCCAATGAATAAAACGTCCTGGATGATGCCCAAAATAAATGTGGGATAATAAGCAAAGTAATAAAAGCTGATGGAACTCAATCTAAGGAGGTATCGTAGATGCATGGCATTCGACTTGACACACATACGCATTACTCACTAATATCCTGAGAATGAACTGCCTCCATATCACTCTCGTTGAGCCTCGTTGAGCGTCTGTGTGCCGCAGATAGCTTCCCCGAGAATTTCACCCCCAGACGGTAAAAAGAGAGCCTAATCGAAATGTTACAGCGGTTATTGCCTGTGTCAAGAAAAACACTTTTCCATTATACGCATCCCTATTCATTCGATTTACTCCATTTTTTTCCTGCCGCTTACATTCTTGCCGGGTTAAGTCAGTTTAGATAGCGCCCTGTTCTTCCTTGGCATCGCATCAGGTGTCAGGGCAACACTTTTTAATAAGAGATTGCCTCGACGCCTTAGCTGTTGTGTAGATATGCAAATTTCAGACTTTTTTGCGGACCCTTTTCCTTCGCGTCTAAAATAAGCCATCATAATGAAAATTTATTCTCATTCTTTTTTCTGCTGTTGCGACCGTTAAGCGCGGGTTGGTAGATAATGTTATCTGGGTTAACGTAGACTTTTTTCGAGAAAAATACATGCAAAGAAGTATTGTGTGCAAAAGATGGGAGTAAATTGGATTTTGAATCAGATTTGTTCCTTAAGCAGTGAAGGCATCCTAAATGATGACGATAATGAGCTGCTTTATTATTTGATTTTCTTAAATTGGCTTTCTGAGTTTCGCCACTTACAGAAAGGCCTGATAAATCAGTGAAACTTTTAATAGCAGCTCTTGTCTTGTGAGGTTACTCTTGACGCCTTCGTACTTGTAGTGAGAAAGGGCAAGGGTGTTTTCAGCTTGGCAATAAGTTTTGCAATCAGCGAAAAATTTCCATTTTGTATTCCGTTTTTTTTTGCAGTGGGATATTACAAGTTAGTATCTATAATGGGAGCAGAAATTGCAAGTAAATACGAAACCGAGTTCGTCAAGTAAATTGCTCACAACTAGTTCGAATTGGAAGCTGTTTGAGAATCAGAAAAAATATTACAGAATATGTTATCTAAACACTGATTCATAACAAATATAATAAAAAGGCAGAAGATTGAAGTTGATTATTTTATAGAAGGCTACATTGCCTTTTGGAAGCTTCTCTCGAGCAGAGTGAATAAGTTCTGAACTACATCGATAAGAAATTTTCGAGAAACTAAATAATACTTGAATCTAGATTTAAATTAATAATATGCGACGATTTTAAGGAGCTATGCTTCTTTGCCGCCAATAGTTAGGTAGAAATTCCTCGAAAATCGATACAGTAACCGCCGAACTCTAGATTGTGGCCATCATTGACTCTCCCAAATTAAACAGAACAAGCCAAACATCATTGGCAAGGCACTGGACATCATAGGATCAGACTTTCCTTTATTTTCATTATTCATTCATTCATTCAAAGAACGGTATACTCATTGCCCGTAACCCGACTCTAACTACAGTTAGAGTCCACAGTTTCGACAATACGATGAACATAGTCCTCTGTAAGAAAGTGTACTGTGTAAATTGCCGAAATAATGTACTTATTTGCGCGTCGCGCCCCCTCTAGCAATCCGGTCTTGTTATAAGAGTCCCAGATTTTTCTCAACTTAGCGCAGATGGTGAGCTTTTACCAGTTGAAGTCAGCTGCTGTTAAGTAGTGCGCAATTACGCCCTTCTCAGTCGCAGCTGGATGCAGACTGCATCCACCGAGGGGCTGTTAAAAGCAGAGCCTGACCAATCCATTGTCTGTTTCTCCCCCATTCTACGTTCATATGACCGGGAACTCAGATGAGGGTGACTTTGAGCGCACCACCTAGTCTGTTCAGTGCGTCCCTGTACTGCCCCACCAGTCCTTATAATGCCATCACTGAGTACAGAGTCTTAATGGCCACCTGGCTGCCCGGTAGAATAATTATGTTACTCTTGGGGCTCGAATCATCCCCCATTCGTGGTCAGGCTTCCAATATGGCGGATCCTGGGAGACTGTACGACCCGGCTACACTGCGAGTATCAGAGAATACCCCCGCGCCGAATCCACAGACCATCCTTGATCCGTCGATGAAGAATGCTATGTGTGTGACTGGTCCTCCTCTATATACTGGTTGAAAATATTTGATGGAGGTCGGCTTGCATATTGCTAATCTGTCTTGCAGCTCGGTGGTGCTTTTAGTGTTCTAGGACCACTTCCTGGCATTATTAATGGTCAACTTTCACCTCTTCAGGCAATGCTTACATGGTTGTCAGATTTGCACCTGTAGTTGATCTTGGTCAAAGGGTAGCATAGACTCCATGGCGAGACATGGAACTGCACCCACGATGGAGCTTAAAGTCTGGGAAACACCTGTCACAGCAACAACAACAGCTCTACTACCAAACCTTGGGACCGTTGGGAATTCTTTCTTAACAAAGAGTTGTAGACGTGCCTAAAAGCGGAACAAATTAACCCTAACCCTGTTTGGGGGTTAGGTAGTGTTGATAACCTACACTGAAAACAACTTGTTACGGAGCAAGAAAAGGACCCTCGGACTGGATTGATGTTACAACGACGAAGCCACAACGAAAAGGGACGAACGATTTGCGTATTTTTTAGCAGATACCCTGCCCAAATATAGGGCTGATGTTATCCCGTTAAAAGAGGTGCGCCGAACAGGTACCCGTACTGGTACTGGTACTTCTCCAGGCACTGCTTTTATGGCTGCCAATATTTATACCTGTAGCAGATGTCGAAGATCTCCTTAGTCAGCTCCCTGAGGCTAGAGAGATCTTCATTCCACCACTGTAGAAGTGTCTTCTTGCTGTATTTAGCAGGACCCGGGACTTTAAAGGCGGTATCGAATGCCTTCTCCAGAGCCGCGACCTTTGATTCTAGTTCGCCTGTCGTGCCAACCAAGCTAATTTGCGCACTGAAAAGATAGGTAATAGGTAAAGGAGGAGGGTTTGAGTCAACGTACTCACGTTCGTATTCTCAGTAAAGCAACAATAAAATGTTAAGATCATGGAAAGAGATAAGTAAAGTATAGTTGAAGTTATTCCACTATGCTAGGTCCCGCGATAGGCCGACTAAGAAAATGCATCCAATGTCTGTAGAAACAAGATCATCGGATCCGGTAACAAACCTTGGAAGAATGGTAGGTCGTCCACCTCACTCGACATGGCAGGAAAGGCTCAGGTCCTGCCGAGAAATTGGCAAGGGTTCTTAATGCATAGACGCCGTCAGGACGTAAGTAAGTTAGTCCGAACAAAACAACTACGACCGAGGAACTCGCAAGACCCTGTTGGAAAAAATGGTTATAAATTTCTCTATTTCGGTAGCCCACACGCTCAATATGGTGTTGGCATTGCCATCTCAGAAGATTTCCGTGATGCCATCAATGAAGTCGAGCGATTTGATAATTAACCATTATATCAGCTGGTCGCATTAATCACAACTTCACCACGTACGCACCACAGACAGGTCGACCTGAAGCCGAGAAAGATGTATTCTGGCAACTTCTCGATGAAAACACTTGTCACGCGCCTGCTGACGGCTATATCATCATTGTCGACGACTTTAATGGTTACATGGGCGAAAAGGCAGACGGTAACAGGTGCATGGAGGAAAGAGGTTTGGAACGCGCAATGAGGGTGGCGAGCGTATAATCGATTTTGCGGACACCCATGACCTTGTACTTATGAATACATGATTCATCAAACGATTGTCTCGATTGTCTACATTTTATAGTGGGAAGAGTAAAACGTAAATCGACTATATTTCAATAAGACGCCGACATTTAACCACCGTCACTGATTTCCCTATGATATTATCGCACCTCAATATCGGCCGTTGATTGCGATTCTCCGAATTAAGGTCGCTAATTGGCAAATTTATAAGAATGCCAACCGGGAAGCAAAGAAAACTATCGTTGTCACCCGAGTGGTCCATTACAAACATCATTACGATAAACTGGATACTCGGGAGGCAACAGAGATGTATGGACTTACCAAAAGTCGAAACGAAAGCACACAGGATATCGAACACTTCTGTTGCGTTAATGACAAAAACGGTACTTTGCTTACCAACCGTCGAGTCGAGTGATGGCGAAAATACTTCGATGAGATTTCAACTGAAGAATTTGCTCATCATCCACTTCCACAATAATTGCCGACATTTGGAGCAATTCCACCTGTCAGCACAACTGGTGTTCAGAGGTGGCGGTGAGGAAGACGGGGCGGCAACCCTGTCGGCCAAACCAAAACCAAGTGGCCGAGGAGAACCTCCATAGTGGTGGCACCGGGAGACGCTGTACTCATTTTGGTTTGCCGGCCGTGATGCAGTAGGCGAATGCTCCAAAGGCCTAATTAGGGTGATCAGACACGAGTCTGCACGGGGACTCATCTGAAGTGAAAAATTGGTCACGAAACCTTACCAGGGGTATACTGGTACCATGGGAACCGGGATAGCCCCTGGACTCTCATACTTCGGATGAACCCCCGTTGTGTGTAAGTACAGCTCGGTTGTTTGCGGTTGGCCCCCCTAGAGGGAGTTTCATGATATTGTGGTTTCAACACGGGTGCCGTACTCCTAAGTTCGGTAGAGATTTAGGTAACTCTTGCATCCACCAGTATGAATTCCAATCCATGCACTTGGTATACACTGGTGCCGTTGTTGCCTGTCTCAGCGGGGCTCTGATTGTGGCCACAAAATCAATCCGTGTCTGAAGAGGACCGTCGGATTAAGTCTCCACTACAGGTACCTACGTAAAACACTCATGGGCTTAACTGTCAGCGCAACTGAAGTCGCGGAGGCAATAAAATGAATGAAATCGGGAAAAGCAACAGGACCTGAAGACATCACATCTGAGCTCTGGAAAGCGAAGAGCTGGGACCCAACACCGGACTCAATGAATTATTTAATTGGGTTATTTAGGAAGAAAGAACACCATCAGACAGGCAGGAAAGTACCACTGTTCCAATATGGAAAAAGAAAGGTAGTCCAGTAGAATGTTCAAACTACCATCCGATCCGGTTACTTTCCCATACCATGAAGATTTTGAACGCATTCTTGACAACCCTATTCGCGAAATCCTTGAAATAACCGTGAATCAATCGATTGCTCATGGAAAAACACCGTGAGAAGCATCGCCCTTTTTACATCGCATTTCAGGATCTAGCATTTGGCGGTGTGCCACACGATCTCATCTGGTATGCTCTACGAAAACAATTATTGCCAGAAGAACTCGTGTGTTCAGTTGCTCTATCCCGATCCGAAAAGTAAAGTTCGAAGTGTGGCGGATGTACCAAAACCGCTTCGTGTCTCTGTTGGTGTTCATCAAGGAAGCACCCTCTCACCACTCCTCTTTGTTCTTGCTATGGACACTGTCATACGGGACATCCGACGTCCAGGGCCATATACACTACTTCATGCAGGTGATGTTTTCCTAGCATCTAATACCAAAGTGACATCGAGCAACTTGTCCGAAAATGTAATGATCGTCTCATGCAATACGGTTTCAGATTGAATTTAAACAAAACTGAATTTTTGACGACCGGTCCCCATGAAACAGTCACAATCACTGTCAGGGGCAGTGATCTGTCCAGAACTGAGTGATTTAAATACCTCGAGTCAACGCTATCAGGCAATGGAGAACTGCATTATGAAATTGCTTCATGCATTAACGCAACCTGAATGAAGTGGCGTTCCATAGTTTTTGTTCTTTGTAATCAACGCATCAACGAACGTCTCAAATCTAAAATTTGCCACAATTTGTCCTGTCGGCCTCTATGGTTCTGAGTGTTGGTCGATGATAAAAGACAGTGAACGGCGTCTTGCGGTAATGGAGACGAAGATGTTGCGTTGGACTAGTGGCGTGACACGTTTTGATCACATCCGAAATGAGGATATCCCCGATTGTTTTGGGGTTGCTCCGATCGTGGGAAAATTCCGAGAGAGGCGTCTTCGATGGTATTGTCACGCAATTCGCGCTAATAAGAATTCACTTGCCAAGATTGGTCTGAACATCGAGGTCGATGGTAAACGACCAAAAGGCCGGCCGAAACAACGGTGGCTTGCTACGCTGGATGGGAATTTAAAAGCCTCGAGACTGCGCTGGACGCATTTGGTAGAGCCAAGTGGCGAAACCGATCATGACGAACCGACCCCGCTTGTAAATGGCGCAAAGGCTGAAGAAAAATAAGAAGAGATTGTTCTTGATAACTTGACCAAACTTGCAGCAGTCGATCCTCCTGGGGTCTCTGAAAATTTTAGAGACCTCTCCAATTTACCCCACTAAGAATCGCATTGTCGGTTAGTAGGATAATATCATGCACCTTCTTCCAAACTTCACAGTCCTCCGAGCTGAGATTTGTATTAATAATAAAATGAAAGAATGACTCATCTCTCTCGTTGATTTCCGAGCTGCCTTTGTTGCTACGGTGGTGGTCAAATGTTGTAGTTTGCCTTGTAAGCCGAGGAAATACTCGTATACCCAGCCGGCTCCAGTTGGCCACGGCCAAGTCACTGGAATTTAGATCTGGACACTAAAAACCGTGCGGACTATCCTCGTGAGATACATGCTCTAAGTTTGCCCTGATCAGCGTCTCATGATTTGTCTGAGGTTCCTCCTCCTTGATAACTAGCCAGTCATCCATGGGAATCGTGGGGTTTTGATGGCACCAGGGATTGCTGACCCCTAGGCTGTTGCTCCGGTTCATCTCCCCGACAGATCTAATTGCCCCTAACACTTGACCAGCTGACAAACAAATCTTCGTTAGTTGGATGAACCTATTCCCAGACGGTTTCCAGCGGCCACTGCGAAGAGGTCGTGTGAGGACTTGTCGAATTATGGAACTTAACCTGAAGCACAAACAAACCTTGCGGCCCTGATCTACCCAGACTTTTCGGGTGAATGCCTAATTGAGAAAAATACTGCAAATTAAAATGAATACTTTTCAACTTATTTCATCATCATGGACTCATCACATTGCAAACTTGTGGTGAAACTAAAGTTGCCACAAATAAGTAGTTCAAGAAACATCTCATCTTCCATGTAAGGAATCTCGAAGCAAGCACAAGAATTAAGCCTTTCGTTGTTCCATTAGGTTTGATAGTTCTCAAACTCGTTTCATAATAAATTGAATGTCAAGTTTCGCTTTCCGAAAATTCTTAAGAATCTACTGGATGACTTGTTAGTCATACTTCTCCCAAAGGAGAGCCTAGATGCTCCCGAAAAGTGAACAAAAACTCTCTAACGAAAAATAACTTTGGATTTTAACCAGACATTGAACTGAAAGATAATACTTTATCTAGCATCTGAACCGACATGTGAGAATATAACTATTGTATCGCGTAATCAACAGATAACCTGCTCGCATGTTATGTGGAGCTTTTGGGTGTTTCTGAGTACCTTAAGGATTCTTTTTTTGGTCCAGGCAGCAGTTGATGTAATGCGCTTACGCTCATGGAAGTAGGAACCTACCCTGCAACCGAGGGTAGATGGAACTTTACACATGACACCAAACACAATAGCTAAATACACAAGTCAGCACTCCTGTTAACAAGGGAGCCATGCGTGATTCTACACAATTCCTTGTAAAGAGAAATTTCAAGTACTTCGTGCTCGCTACACTTATAAAGTTAATCAAATTTCGTATACCTGCATTGTCTAATAAAGTCATGCAATGCCAAGCTTACTAAACCATGAAATACTGCTTCATCGGTGCCTGGTATAGTCATGCTAATCCCCGAACTCACCCACCTCCAGCAAGGATAACCCCACACATGTACATTTTCTTGGATATTGTTTTTGTGTAGAATAATATGCCAACTACGTGGTGTATGATTATACGTTCTGGAGCGAAAGTTTGGAAAAGTTTCCGAGAAAGTTGAGCATGTTGACGAGGAGGACTAAGAAAAGTGTCGTTTTTCGTTCGGAGCCATGTGGCGCTGGTCGAAACTCGGGAATCCGGCTGGAGTGGGACCGTGCCACTATTAGATATGGAACAGTTGGGAGATCGAGCGATGAAAGGATCCAATTATTCATACTGTGGAAGTCGCAAGGCGGAAGCTATGTGGAAGGAATGCTCCTTTCATGGTTGGCCATGAATCCAAGATGAGCTTCTAACAAGATAACTTGAGTTAATTACACTTCTTGTTCGGGTCTGTTTTTGTTGACTTGTCTTGGCTTCAGAGGCAGCCTTGCCATTTTCCGCAGACATTTCTGTCACAGCTTATTAAGAACTAATTAGACATTTTCACACGACGACTACTTTGTCGCTTCTTACACCGTACGCAAATAATTTATGTTCCATCTTGATTTGATGCTGTAAGGATTCGCTCGAGTAGCGTTGAGGACCAACGTGTTTGGCTGGGAAGATAGCTTGTAAACAACATACAAGGGAGTCTAGGTTGGATCGGATTATTTATTTAAGAATGAACTCAGCGCATAATAGCACTGCATTTGCCACATAATTAATTTTCTCAATTTTTCCAGACAAATTTTATAGAGTTCCTCGCTTTTTAACAATTAACGGTGAGTGTGATGCGTGGTGTTGTTGTATGTTATTATACATAAGTAGACTTCGAGCTTATATTTACGTCGTTTGAATGCTACTGATAATATCAGGATTTGTACTGAACTTCCTTGAAATGATTTTAAAAGTTTTTGTTTCTCGTCAGGGTTTTCTATTTGATTGACAAGAGAGAGACACGCACTCGTTAACATATATAGTAGACCGGATAAGTGGGAACAAAATGCCTATCCATGGATAAAAATTGGTTATAGCAAGATTACACAGAAATAAAACCAAATAGAGAGAGAAAGGAGAGACGACTAAAAGATTTCCGAATCCTAGTACCAATGGTTTTTGGGAGTCGACAAACGAACCCTCTGCCGTCGATATGCAACGATCGCAGTACCTCAGAAGTGCGAACTTCAACCACTGAGGCATTAAATGTTACAAGCGTGTAGAAGGCAGTAATACTAGTTCCATTGGGGTTCCCATTCAGAAAAAGTTCAATTTTTGTAGATCTCCCTCGTGCCGGTCAGTAGTCCGACCGGTTGAAAGTGTTTCTCTCAGTCTAGAGAGTGTAGCAGACGGACCGAAAGAAGAAATTTCTAAGGGCTAGCCATAAGAGGTAGCGAATAATTAGGAACAACCTTTATTTAGTAATAAGATCATGAGGCTTCGTGAGCTCGTTAAGTATTCAGAAGGAGGTTACTGTGGTCGACGTCAAGTTGGCACGTCAAAATGTCCACAACTGAAGAGGCGTTAAGAAGCCAAGGTAGAGAGCGGCACTATTAGCACACATTCAGATAGACAAAGGAAATCAGGAATGAAACTATGTGAAAGATTATACCAGCCAACGGGACAGTAAATTCCGCAGAGGCAAAAAGGGTCATCCCCCAGATGACAAGAGCGCCGTAACTGCTGGCTTAAGACGGTTAACCACATAATGAAAATGCGAATACCAGAAGAAAAGTGACACTTAAGAAAACGACTAATCGAACAAGAATAAAAACGGAGATAGTCTTCATCTCTAAGCGAGGTAGAGGATAATACACTGTGAGTTCATGTGGATCCAGAATTTACTAATTTGGGCAAAAATACTAACCGTATCATAGGGTCTTAGGAAAGCGACGTATTATAGCTCAAGGGATCCCAGGATCTAATTACAGACAAATTCTTCAACCCAATTGACAAATGCTTAAGACAGAAAGCAGGCGTAAGTATTAGCTGGGAGCAGATCACTGTAGGTTGTAAGAAAATATTATAGATGAAATCACCACGAAGAAGAAAGTTCGAAAACCTTTGGAGAAGGAATTTAACCTTTTCTACTTCTGCCGTCCACGGCAAGGCCACTACGTACACATGAGACATAAAACTCTAATGCCAGCTTACCAGTAAAGGCAGCACTCAAACTATTGGCAATATGATCAAAAATGTTGCTTCGGATTCTTTGAATTCGGCCACATAGTAAAACACACTTCCCGCGAAAATAATGATCCTGACATACGTCAGTGCCGGGTTAGTTTGGAGAGTCGCTTTTCATGTCAATGAGAACTATAATCTAAACTAGGCAATCTGCATGGAAATCAAGGCAGAATTGAGTTTCGAATGGTGTTCCCGCAGAATATCGTCTCGGGTGCTCAGATGATGACAAACGCTGCTGACAAGACATATTGTTCGCCATTACCTTATCGAATAACGAACTCTGGATCGTGTTTTTCAATTTTATGGATATTTAAATTGGTTTGAGCGGAGTCGAGAGGTTTTCAATTGACCGCAGCGTGCAATAATAAAATCCTTTCAAGACAACGCCCGCCATGTCGATCTCATTAATTTCGAACACTAGGGGGTGTAAATTTTCATTTTAAAGAATATAGTGATGGTGGGGGGGGGGGGATGTCAAATGATTAGCATTTATCGGAGCATACCATATCACCCGTTCCCAGAAACTACTCAACCTACCTCCCGATCGCGTTGAAGGGCGAAATAAATTCTTTCTCCGTAGTCTTGCGAGATCGTTGAGAGCATAGCCAGGTTCAAGTGGTGGGAATCACCTGACTTATATAAAAAATGCCATCTGGCGGGCCAGTTCAATTCAAATGCAGTGTCACTATGAAATAGGAGAGCGGTTTTTTCTTGAATTCGCAATAAAAGGATCGTAACGGTTGGTCGCACA
Source organism: Hermetia illucens (assembly GCF_905115235.1). Classification (NCBI taxonomy): domain Eukaryota; kingdom Metazoa; phylum Arthropoda; class Insecta; order Diptera; family Stratiomyidae; genus Hermetia; species Hermetia illucens. Next base: position 127,435,492 of record NC_051850.1, on the reverse strand, counting down.
GGATTATTTCATTTCGCCGGCTCTTAGCAAGGTCCTCGGGAGAACTATGATCCAGGACAGGGAACGGCTTCGGAACCGGCAGGTCCACCGACGACGCCTTGTGTACGTATGTTCGAGGTGAGAAGGAAGAAATGTCTCAGAGCACTCAAAACCTAGTGGCCTATTATACTCGACCCCCCCGTCTAACTGAATATCCCGGATTCATCTATGTATTGCAGTATTTCCGTTAGTAGATGTGATGTTACCCGCTGCAGTTGGAATACATCAGCACCAAAAGTTTGATGTCTGATGCATCAATATGCGGGCCACTCACACAGAAAATACTCCGCTTTCCCATTACAGAATCGATACATATCATCTTTGAGAATATTCAGTACATGTGCTCAGATAGTGATTTATGGCCAGTCAGAACGCTCCCAATACTTCTGCTTTTCATCTGGATTTACTTTGCCGCATGATTGTTTGGTTCTGGCAGGAAAAGTTTCGTGTAGCAACTTCAAGGCTCCGCCAGCTGTCATAATGGAAAGCTTGGTTCCAGTTTTTCACAGCACCGTTAGCCAATGTTACTGAAAATCGAATTGCTGGTTCTGGTCCGGGTAGATAGGAAATTGAACCCTCATCTGCTAGGGCATTCGCGATTTCATTTCTCTCTACATCACAGTGACCGGGTACTGACAGTAGTTCGATCGTATTGAATCTAGATACAGTTCTAGAATTCAATCGGTTTCTACATTCCTCAATTATTTTTTAAGTGATCAACGGATTAACGCACTCAATGCAATTTGACTATCGATACACACCGCGATGCGTCTACCCTTCAAGCATTCATTAATCATCCAGGCTGTTGCCCTTAGGATCGCATACACTTCTGGCTGAAAGACTTTTGCATATTGGCCGCATTGAAAAGCATACTTCATGTTTTTATTCGAGAGGTAAACTCCTGCTCCAGATTTCTGCTCTGTTTTTGAGCCATCGCTACATGCATTATTCTGGCCGTCACAGATTTCCTTAGGTTTCAAATCACCTTCAAATCTTCTACCAAATAGATGTCTGGGGATCCGAGAATCAGAAGGCATTGTGAAAACTGGATTCAGTTTTCCCAAATATCTCTTCTAATGTTTTGTGCTCGTTTCAACTTTACCACTTCATGTTTGTTGCCAAAAATTTTTCATCTTGAGTGAGTGACTGTCAGAGATTTCACTACTTCGGAAATTTGAAGGGTTTCACCCCTCATCTCTGAAAGTCCATTTCTGAGGCACTAATTGTCAATCAAATCAACGGCGCGTTGTGTATTTCTACTCACCGTTCCGAGATCTCGACCAACAACCAGCACAACCACTTCATCCGTCCATATATGGGCAGATTTTGCAGTTCGTATAGGAGGATGGCACACCACCTTGGGGGCATCTTTTCGTCGCTTTTGTTTTTAGATAACATCGATAAGATCGACACCCACTTGAGCACACAGCCATCTCTGCGTTAGTATGGCATAGATCCACTTAATTAAAGTTTCCTCAACACCATGCCCTTTGGCGTCATCACAGAGCTTTTGGAAAAGCACCCAGTCAATCGTCCTTTCAATGTACACAAACACACCCATCGGGTATTCACCTTTTAGGGTTGCGTCTTTTATCTTCGAAACCAAAGAGTGAAGAGCAGACTCATAGGACTCTTCAGGTTGGTAAGCATGTTGGTTTTCGTTTAGCAGGTGCGACATTAGCACCCTCGCACAGCCAGTCTCACCAGCCATCCATGCCAGGTGCTTTGAAGTGTTCATAGCAGCGCTCGCCAATTCTCCTTGCAACACTTTCGTCTTGAGGGGTTTGCAGCTACCGGTTACCAAAGAGTTCAATTTGGCAGATTCTTCCTTTTTAAGGACCTTGCTCGGCCTGGAAGGCTGTCGTTCTCCTTCCAGTTCTTCACAGTATGCTCTCTGCACCTCGTAGGTTTTACGAGCCTCTTATATTGACGTTGTGACTTCCTGAAATTTAACCAGTATTCTTCATTTTCATTGCTTTTACAAACACGATTCAGAAGTCATCTGGTTGATTTCCAGAGTCTTTGCAGTTCTCTGTTCCCCATGGAACCGTTTTACGGTTTGGTCTCGGGAAATAAGACAAATATCTTCAAAGCGCTTCAGAGTTTTCTATTGATTCTCTAGCGGTAAAGGAGTCCTTAGTCGCCTAAAAAGTTGCCAAGAAGTTCATTGAATTTTGTGCAATACGTTTTTCTACAGTTCTGGCTTTACAGTATTACAAACTAAACTACTTTCCGCAGAAAGTTCCACTTTCTTACCTCCGATTTCTATGGGTATGGCCACATTTGGTGGTGTAGTGGTGCCGACGTTCTAATTCCTAAGAAACTTCACCTCCTTTCAGAGTGCCTTCCATTGTCTGCGGTTGGGAATATTCCCTGGTTTACGATATCCGGGCTTCATGAATCTGTTTCTGCATACCGGAACCAGGCTGGTCGCGTCCGCTTTTCCCGATAGAAAGTTCCGACAAGCAAGCACCTCTTATCTGCAACTGAATTTCCCTTCGGCCGAGTCGTCCTCTCCCATTTTCTTGAAGAACTAGCCAGCAATGTCACCGACAGGCGGGCCATAGTCAGGTTTGCAATTCCTCTCATTAAGGGAGTGCTATCTGGATAGCCGCGCGTAGACATTGGCTGCAGGCTTTCCACTGAAGTGGAGAGCATATCTACCAAAAATTTCTCCGTGGAAGAACATGAGTCTGGTGAGGCCTTCAAAATCCGCGCCTTGGATACGACCTGATTTCTGAAAATCGAGGGTAGATGCGAACTTATGATTCCTTACCACTTGCAGAGTAACGATCCATTGCTTCTGTCTTCATGTGAAACCCTTAGTGTAGTAATAAATTACTGCAAGCTTTCCCACCATGGTAAGGTGGTGTTCAAGGGAAGCTACAACAGCGTTGCACCTACCTGGATTTATGCATGCACATTTTCCAAACTTTCCTTGAGTGTGATAGACTGCCCGTATCTCTCTCTCTCTCTCTTATAATTCACGCAACGCAGGCGTATTTCCATGCCCCTTAAACTTCTCTTGTTTCAGTAGTTTTCAGCCTAAATAATTTTACTTACGCTTAAGGTGTCCCCAAACATGCAAAAATGCAAAAATCTGCTCATCGACTATAACCACTATGAATATCTAACGAAAGTTTCTGTTTAGTACTTTCGCAAGGAGGTCATAACTCTGGAATTAGTTGTAGGTGGGGGTTGCCAAAGCCCACTGAAATCAAGGATCCATTTTCGGAAAAGGATAAATCTGAGGAGAATCAGGATGATGCACCTATATGATATCTAGTCCACAAAATACTCCTTCTGCTTCGTAGCTGAGAAACCTCGGGTAGATGTGAGGAAACATATATATAACGCGTCGTTGATTTGATTTATGATTGGTGCCTTCGGCATGGACTTTTGATCAAACCAAATGAAACCACAATTGTATATTTACGAAGATGTCGACAGGACGGTCCAAAGAAAAATAAACCTTCAACTCTCGGAAGAAGTGAAATATTTCCCACCACAACATTCGTATGGTGCGGTGGTATTTTTGCGAGCAAAAAATGGACGTCCTTCCGGTGTTGAACACGCTGGTTACAGATTTTATTATAATCGAAAACATGTCGGAAAAATTGACAATATTAATTTACGCCGAAGGACGGCAGTTTATAGCTTCAAACGGGCTACTAATTGCGATCACAGAACCATGGTTGCAAATCGAGCAAAATTTTATCAGAGATTTGTATTGCTCTTTGCCAATACCGATGAGCACTTCCCTCTGGGAAGTGCTATAGTTTTCTCACGTCAACCTGTCGAAATTTACTTTTTCTCATTATTGGTATTCAGATAAATGTCTTATTTTATATTATTCGATTTTTGGTTCCATGTTCTCTAGGTTTGAAACGGGGTCAAATGTACGCAATTGATAAATATTGCTTCTCGCATTTAAGCTAAAAAAATCATTTCTCAAAGTTCGTCATCTTTTACTACAGCGAATATTCCTTCAAATATTTTGCACTACAAGCCGGACCTGCATATTATTTTTCCTTGAATGATTTCCATTTCACTCCGCAGTCTACTAGGAAGCGTTTGCTACTCAATAATTTCTCAATTGTCCATGTCTGCTCCGCTTTCTATTTTCAGATGACCTTTTCCGAATTCTGTCTTCCTTTTTAAAAGAATTTCCACGTGTTGCCAGAAGTCCGTGCAATCTAAAGGTCCATCCTGCTCCAAGCGAAACTGGAATTTTCGGGATTTATTCTGCGAATAAAATTAAATTTGTGCCTCTCGGGGGAGCGAACCTATTCCCACAAACTTCGGACCAAAATCATGCAAGCCAAAGGACAAGACTTTCAAAAGCATATAAAAATGCTGCAGCAATTTACATAGTGCGGATAACGAATCTGCAGGATGTTAACTTTTTTCTGTCCCGAAACGGAATAGGAGTCGAGAGAAGCATATGCGAGTTTAATTCGTTTAGTACATTTCGGCAGGGATGAAAGCCTCTACAAAAAGCACATGGAGCATATTTACAAAACATTATTGCTTACAGGTCCTGCGTTGAAATCATAGAGTTTTGTTTCTTTAATTACGGAATACAGAAGGGTCATGATACAAACAGGATGATGAATGGACAGAATCTCGATTGTGCACAGTGGAAGATACTACAGTTTTATTATACATATCCGCAGAGGAAAATATTTTATTTCTTGTTTAGAAGGGTACATGGTAGTGAGCACGAAAGCAAGAGTAATTGCGAAACTCTATATAATTTGAAAGCCACAATGTTTTACTATGGAAGAGGCTATACGTAGCAGGCAAGGAACATGTTAGACGTCGACTTATATTTCCGGGTTTATGTGTCTGCGCTTACGTGGGCATTTCTTCCATTCTAAGAAGCTGCTACATTCGTAGTAACTTTGCCAGGTTCCAAAGCAAACTCTACATGAACCTGTTCATATAATATTTCATAAATATTTGTATATACCTCGACGTTCCCATTTATGTCCTTGATATATACAGCCACCGTCGGAAGCACAATAAATGAATGCCTCCCAGCAAATATCATTCACATTACATAAGCAGGTTTCAGTGTAATAATCTTTCGGCGACCCTAATGGTGGCATGTCTCCATAAATCAAGCTGGCGACACCAGTATATCGCTAACAACAACTTCTTTCAATTTACAGTTTGAAAGGGAAAATTTATCGTTTATCAGCCATTGTTGGATATGGTTTCCTAAAAGCCACAATTCTATATGAATCGATAAAAAAGAAAAAGTGAACAATGAAAACGAGTTTGATGGATTTCACTGCTTCCACTCGCTCTCCGGGCTCTCCTATATAGACATACCTTAAAGAGAGAGTATACAACCTCAGCAAAGTTAAAATATACATAACCCAAATGGAAGGAAAGGATACTTCGTCTGGGGGTTTGAGAGGGTTGACATTTTTCTGCTAATATAGCAACTAGAACATTTTTGGGATAAGTAGTTCGATTAGCTCTCAACTACGAATCGTGGGAGCGAGCATGTTTGTGAAATGGATACGGAATATGACCAACATAATGTACTACCCTTCTTTGATGTATTTGCGGTTGATGTTGGGAAAGAAGGGAATAAAAGCAGCAAGTGCGGCGTAAAGTATACTTCCCTTTCCTGAGGAAATGTGAAACGCCCACAGATTGAGCAGAATATTTGCAACCATCTTAAGCCTGCTACTTTGAAAGTAAGCGAGAGTGTGACATTTTAAAACTCTGTCCCTAACTGAACCCGCATTAGAATAAATGTGCGACATTCATTTCGACCTTACTGCGAAATTTACCTTCGTTCAGTTTTAAGTTAGAACCTTTTACGGTGAGTTAACTCAGAAAGGAGATATTAAGCCTCCTAAATGCGAACCAACAGGAAAAAAACGTTCGTTCCCAAATAAAAACGCATTGAATTTCTGTGTTTTCTCCAAACTTAGTGAGAGCATGCCATCTACATATCTTAGCCATTACCGCAACGGAATTACGTTTTCAATTTCTTTAGCCGTGACGTGTTCCACTGATAATTATTTCAGAAGTACCCTGTTTTGCAGAGGTTCCATGTGTTATATAGAAAAGGGTAAAATTTAATTGATTACGTCCACTCGGGGCTTCCATCTAGCTGACAAATAGTTCGGTTGTCCTCCCATCCGTAAAGCATCAACCATTTTTCGTTTCGCTTATCAATTCCCCTTCAATAACCTTTTCACAATTTCCAACAAAAATGACCCTGATTCCAGAGACTTTCTCTTCCTGCGATTTTTTGTTTCAACTGATATTTTATTTATTTTATAATTCGAAAAAGTCAATCTGTGTGACTAAGATAGTTATCATTGCGTTGATTGGCCCTAACAATTTCCTAACAGAATGAGGATTATGTAAGGTGGAAGCATTTGTGTAGGGGAATTTATAGTAAATTCAAACAAATTTACATTAGAGTGACTATAAAGGATGGAATCCTTTCCGCTCGTTTATAGGATGGGTCTCGGTAAATTCGAGCCGAGTGGAGCTACCGGCGCTTCTTAAAATCATCGACTCATATATCGAAGTGATCCGGTGAATTAATATCGGCTTTGATGACATAGTGCTACCATGAAAAGCGCTTTTCGGGGAATTTTTGAACAATGAATATACCGGTGGCAAATGTCCTTACTTTGTATACCGCATAGTAAGTGAAGCCATTGATATTGATGTCTTCATTGATTTTTAGTTTTTATCTAAAGGTCTTACTTTATATTTTAAGCTTCGGGTCACAAAAGATTGATGTTTCTCTGGAGGTTGCTTCATGAGCAACCGCATGAAAAGGAATAAAAGAAATACTTTACGTGTTTGTCTAAAATACCCTTTGATTTGGTAAATACCGCATTTCGCATCCTGTTCATTAGTGTTCTCAATTTTTGCGACTAACAAGGAAGTAAAATTATTGAAGAAAGACACAATTTCTTCTGGTCAACCATGCATTAGTGAACCTACGCACCTTCGTACACGATCCGCTGAACTACGCTTCAACTCTTTCTAGGACTCCTCGAGATGACCGCACACCGCATCTACTGTTCTGCGCATAGTTATCCTGGGACGCTCCACTCATCGGTCAACTTGGGAGAGTGGATGCCACTGTATGGCGTAACCAGCATGGCCCCTCCTTTATGTGTGACCTATCTATTGGCACCTCGCCTTCTAATCACACCTTCCACGGGTAACTGGACTGAGTACCTCGATAAAACGTTGCAGATAAGTGGTCACGAAAGCTTGGAGTTTTAGAGTAGCACAAGTGGCCATTAAATTAGTCTAGATGTTGAGATAACTGCATTCCGGGATTTAAGACAAAACCGCGATGTTAATGCATTCAGTTACAGCCAGTTCTGAACCACATTTGTAGGAACCACGCTTCCTAATTATTCCAATAGATCAATGCTTTCGATGTTCGAAATGCGATGACCAGTCATAATGAAAACCTTGACTTTGTACGTATTTATTATCAGTTCGATTCCACTTTTTGCAGCCTTTCCGGAGCCATTTGTTCGAAGTCCATGACCCGGCAGGAGAGCCAGCAGATGTCAGCAGTGTATTTAAAGTATTTCAGAAAAAAATGTCATCCATTAAAATCCTCCACGCTCTCCGGACAAGGCAGCATGATCAACGTCACAGATAAGAAGAAGGGATAATATCGGTGGTGAAATGCAACTCTAACGGGCTCCGTTTTTGGTTTCAAGTTCCTGTGAGACTTTTCCTCGGTGCAGCACGTGACATTTTTTGCTACCATAAGCCACTCTGGTGACGAGTACGCAAGTTCCACTTCCTTTTCAATTAAAGCAAAGATCTCCGCGTATTGTTTCAAAGTGATTCACAGGGCGTTGATGTAGTAAAGGCAGCAGAATCCCGAACGAAAACCACTCTGTTCTATGTCCATCAAACTTTCAAGGTGTTCTCTGATGCGTCCAACCACCTTTACGACGGCAGAGGGTGCGCAGATACCACAATAGTGGCATTTAAGGAGGGGTGCCCTTCTTTGAAATTTTATCGATCATCCCCCCTTCCAACATTCCCAGGATTTCTTTACAAATGGAAGTAGCCCATCTACAAAAACTGCTGGTGTAGCGATGAATAGCCCAACGGAAAGACCATGAAGAATAGCGTCTTTACTTCATTTAAGGGCATTGACGGCCGAGATTATTCCTTCTCTGTTTGTAGGAACGGCTGGTTCGACGATGAATATAAACTAGCAATGGAACGAAAAAATGCTGCATACGGAGTAATATTGCATTCCCAAATGACGCGGGCACGCGCGGAAACTTATCATGAATTTCATCGAGCGGAGAAGTGACTTCACAGATGGAAAAAGGAAGCCTGCGAAAACCAACAAGCCTGTCAACTCAGAAAGTACAGGAAGCAACCTCACCAGGCGCGGAAGTTTGACCAACAACTCAGCAGGATGAAGTCTTCTACACTTCGATGCTCATCCTGTCGAGACAAAGAGGCAAATCTGGTTTTCATCAAGTTAATGGACTTAGGATCCCTCATATCCCAAACAAAAAATTTAACTTTAGCTTGGCTTAGGCTTAGGCTTAAAGTACTGGCGGTTTTAATTTGAATGTAATTGCACTCTCATCGTGTTTGTAATTATATAAAACGGAGCGATTTCCATCTGTTGCCACTTTCGGTTACGCTGATTCCCAAGGTGGAGGTGAAGCAGCACTCCGATGAGTTGCCTCTGCCCTAGACGAAGCCATTAGTCATCTTTTTTCTATGTGGTGAATTGTTCCCTTCATCTCTTCTGCTGCTCCCCATCATCATGCATAAGGTGTCGACCATTAATGATCCTGATAGGACCGTTCAAAGATTTGCGAGCACATGCAACTTCTTTTGTGATGCTGTATGGTTTTGAAATAATTGTGATAAATGACATCTTGTGCTTCCCGGAACAGCACCACAACAAATTCGGTTTTGCCATGGGGCACACTGCCTTGAACGTTTCGGGTTTTCTCCACGGTATCGGAGTTCGAAAGTGACACGCTAACCATAACAACAACGATCATAGATCAGCTTCCATGATTCCGGAGTCAGCCAGATTTCATTCGGCTCCTTCGGGACTTGACCGACGATCTGTGCAGTATCCGAGAAAAAAATATTTTTAACGGGGAACCATTGCTCATCGATAATCTCAGCTGGGTTCTTGAGGGTATCTGCCGTTCGATGTGAAGGTACCTCTGGTCGGTGGTGAAATTTGGCGGTCGCAGCTATTCAGCCTTGCAAGAACTGGCGTAGGAAACAGGCAAGCGATCATCAGTTGGTGATCCTATTCGACCCCAATATCAGTACCTCTTTTGTTATGCACATACTAAAGAAAATTCCTAAATTTACTACCGATCACGAACGCATGGTGTCGCTCAGTTGAACACCAGTGACGAGACTTGTTAGCCGCAGAAATACACGAACCTCTCTCCATTGTTGTTGGAACCACCAAGGCCTTGCTTCCCCATCACAAGTCCCAGCAAGGTACTGTGAGGCCCCACCTTGGCATTCAAAATACCCATCACGATCACAATCTTATCTTTAGGAGTCAGGAAAGCACACCATTTGGTAGACTTCAGTAAAAATCTGACACCGAATTCACGCACAAAAGTACATGTCCGAAGAGCGAGTCCCCCGCTCCAAAATGTGCAGCAGATATCGTTGGAATCCTCGAACGAGTTGAAGAAAGCGAGCATTCCGGAGGCCCTCGATACCGTTGTCGAGGAGCGTGCGCACATTCCAAAAAACAGTCATAGTCAGTTTTCGATGATCAAAGGTGATATTTGTAAGGTCGGTCCCTATTCGATATGTTGTTAACGTTTAGATTGCAGTAAAGTTTTGAGATTTTAAAGTTGCTTGTCTACAAACTTTTATCGCTTTTAGTCATCTTTCGCTAGTTATCATTCTGGGTCAGTAAGATAACAGAAGTGTTCAATGTCCGAGCACGTTGGTTTCGGCTTTTGATAAACCTATTTAAAACGTAGGTCAAGAGGGTAAACTTTATCCCAATCCTCTTTATAATGGGTCAGGGAGTTGGATTGTGTGTGCTCCCCGCCGTCGTAAACATATTAGCTAACATTCATGCAGCGCTTGATGTGGCACCTCGAATGTTTGATTAAAAATGAACAGGCTCGTTACTATTCTAGATCTTCCAGCATTAAACACATCAACAATCTCAAGATCTCGCTTCGCCTGTTCTTTATCGATTTCGAGAAAACTTTCAACAACGTGAATAGGATGTGCACAGGTGGACTCGAAATAGGAGGGGCATTTCCTCAGAGCGACATATGATAGTGTGGAATATTACGTAGTGTATTGAGGTAAAATTTCACAAGAATTTGTATTTGGCAGTGGAGTCCGCTGGGGATGTCACCAATATTATTCCTGACAGCATTTTCCTCTCCCATCAGGTCTCTTCTGGAGGACTATGGTAAATTTTTCCACTGTGTTGGTGAGCGTTTCGGAAATGGTTGATTGTATGATTTTCTTCATTTAATTTTGCATTAAAGCCTACTTGGGGCCAATCTTTTTTAAAAATACGGTAGAGTTTAAAAGCTGCTAAAGTAGCTTTTCTAACTTAGGATGTAGAAATAAAAAATATTAATAGCAGGAAAAATAATTGACAATTTAGTTAAAAGGCAGTTTGAGGTAACCATCAGAATTTTCGACAATTTGCCACAGGATAAATAATTGGAGCGGCTCAAGTTAAATCAATGCAGCAAATTCGAAGAAACTAGAGCTAGGACCATCCACGCAGAATTATCAATTCGCTTAAAAGTGTTGACCAAAAATGTAACTTCCTTTCTGAGTTCTCTTTTTTTCTAAAAAGATATGTCTGCTCCGAATGTCCTTATTCAGATCAATGGATTCTTACGTTTATCTTTTTATTTTTTTGTGATACATTTGGGGCAACACTTGCTATTTGAAGCTTTTTATATTCAAGGCAGGAAATTAAAGTTCGCTTTTGGTTGCATGCCATCGGCTGCCATGACTGCTCAGGACAAGGTTGTAAGGATTCGAGAAGCCACAAATGGTACAAGAAAAAGTCGCTTGCAGCTTGGCCTTTTATCCTCATTATTTAGAGCGTTCACAATACCTCGCCATGTCGGTGACAAGATGTAACCCTGGCGGACTACGCTTTTGGCGTAGAACTTGCCGTAGGCGCTTGTAACGCATCCATAGGCTTACACATACAACGGCCTTGCCTGTTCAGAACGCAAGTAGCTGCCTCCAGAGTCCGATATGAACGTTTTAGCATCTGTCTGTTTCACTTCCTTACGAAAAACTGCCGGAATATATATCCGACATCTCGCAGTAGATAGAGGAAAATGAGCCGATGATGGGGTACACCTTGGACTATGAAGAACTGCGAAATCTTTCTGGGCCATAACGATTGCGAAAAATCGACTGCGGTTGGAATGTTGATCTCAGTGATCCGAGACAAAGCATCAGTGACTAAGTTGTCTTTACCGCACACACGCTGAATGTTGAATGTGTGGCTTTGGTTCACCAACTGTTGTAGGGTAGCGTCTATTGCAGTATATGAGGCATCGACGAATACAGCTAGGGGTGTATCTTACTGAGGAAATGCCAAAATTGTAGCCTCTACCAGCTGTTACCTGGTTGTTGCAAACCCTTAGACTGCTGGAGACCACACAATCTCCCGCGATTGTTTGGTCTTAGGACCAGACAGGTCGGTAGCGGGCGGGATTGGTCAGGAATCGACGATACCCAAGAACCTCCTAAGGTCCTTGATCGTCCTTGACAGCGGAAAGCTGGCGATCGCTTGTACCTTGTTTCGGTCGGCTTGTAAGCCGTTTAGGGTGATGGAATTGTCAAGAAATTCCACATGCTGCTGAAGAAATCTGCACTTTCCAAAGGTAAGGATTAGGCCATTGTCAAGGAAACGTTGGAAAATGCACTTGAAAAGTGCCAAATGCTCGAACTCGGTATACGAATAGAATATCATCCAAGTAGATAAAACAGAAGACCAAATTTCGTAGTAAAGAATGCATGAATATCTTAGAAAGCTGCAGGGAGTGAATAGTAAGCACTAGCGAAATCCAAGGTCGAGAAAACACGACAGTTTGCTAAATAACGCTCAAAGTCTTGGACGAGTAGAGGGGGTGCTAATCTGGAATTATTTGATCATTCAAACGTCTAGAATCTCCACAAGATCGGCATTCGCCGTTGGGCTTTGGGTCGAGATGAGTGGATATGACCACCTACTTCTAGAAAGCCTGCATATACCCTGCTTACTATTTTTTTCGCACAACGACGAGCTTCTGGGGTGGTCACGGACGCAGCTTCGAGAAAATTGGAAAGCAGTAAGGTTGATTTGGTGTTGAACATCATGCTAAACTAGCTCAGAGAGACTACGGTCGGTAATAGTGTTGCGGTATTTTTGAACGCTAGCCGGCAACGTCTTCAAAAAACGATAGAAATTGTACTGGGTGAGCAGGTTGAAATTTCCCCTAACGACCTAAGTGAGGCTGTAGGGTATCAGGGGTCCCAGGGACCTATGCTGCATATCCAGCTGCAGTCCATAGTGACACAGTAAGTCGGCACCTAATACGGGGACAGTGATGTCAGCCAAAATGAATTTCCACCGTCTACTTGCCAGTAACCCTAAGTTGTAATGGACGCGAGGTTTGCTGTGTCTGGGGACGGGGAGGACCAAAACTTGCGCGCTCGTGTCTATTAGATAAATGCGCCTATTAAGGCAATTGCACACTGTAAGCCGACGTATTGCTGCGCTTCGGCCGGACTTCGCTGTGACCTCAAGCGAACTTAGTTTGTTTTTTAACCCGAGAGAAAAGTACATGGGCTGGTACATTTAGTACCCCGTTCCGAAAACTTGCGATGATACCAGCACATGCTTAAGTTCGAAGCGGGCCGCAACATGCGGGCACCCGAATGCCCATTTATTGAGTCTGAAGACGAACGTTTTGTGTCCTTTATTCGAAAAGATTTGAGTAGACCGCCGCAGCGGAGCAAAACCAATAATAAGGTCAAATAAATCGCCAGGAGCAAACGAATTCAAAAGATATACACAAACTCAATCAACGGATTATATTTACAAAAAAAAAAATGAGGATTACATAAAACAGAACACTTCAACGTCTGAACTACCAACTTAACAAAAATACTATTCTACGTATACAACATCGTTTGTTAAATGTTGGTTTGGTCGCGAATGTCGATGCCCTTCGCCAGCTGTTCTTCTTTGCTCATTTTCCGGCCTTAGTGGCCCCTGTGTAGATAACTTGCGAATAATGTTCGATAACTTGCTTGATTGAAAACTTCTCCCGGAGGTCTTGAAGTACCGGCTTCGCCAACGATCTTCACCACTGAACATCTTTTTCTTCTTTTATATTTAATTCCTCTGTTTATTGCGATTTGCTCTGTTCCACCCTTTCTTCTAAATCAATTTTTCCAGAAGGAATCAAATTCTAAATTGCAGTCTTCTGGAGTTGTTTCAGATTCGTTTGATATAGCTTCTGCTGTTTCCGATTCAGGTGCTATCTCCAACTTTTCGTGCTGCCGTTGAGGTCACCAATGTTATAATTCATTTTATTAATTTAGTAATAATGCCTCATAACTCATCTGTATTTAAATAACAATGAACATATTAATTAAGCCTAACCCAGATATCAATTTCAGTGATCATTTTTTAACGGTCCCATTCTCAGAAAGTACCCAACCGTATAGTATAGGTCCCAGGGCGAAACGTGGATTGGTACCCACGATCGAGCATAAAACCTGGGAAATGCCTGCTGAACCAACACCAACAGCTCTACTACCAAACCCTATCACCACCTACACATGGTGACCGCTGGGAGCTCTTTCTTAACGAAAAGCTGGAGACGGAGAAGGATGAAGGTGAGTCTCCCGCGCCTAAAAACGGGACAAATTGTACCAACTGGTCCTACAGGTTGGGTGTTGGGTAGGGTTGACAACCCTACACGGAAAACAACTTGTTACGAAGCCATAACAGGAGCCTCGGACTGGACGGATTATACAACAACGAACCCGGCAACGACAACGGAATAACGATAACACACTTTCTCATGGAACGTGCGCTCCCTGTACAGAGATGAAGCTAATGAGCAGCTAGCCGATACCCTGTCTCAATATAGGGCTGATGTACCAGCGTTACAGCAGTTGCATTGGACCGGTTCACTGGAGAAGAGCCGTTACACCGTATATTATAGTGGCCATCCAGTTCACGCCCCTACATAGGAGACTGCAGAGTCGGAGAAGGTTACTTTCTACGAGGCAGGAGAACGAACCCTCGAAGCCTGTCCCAGATATGATTTTAACAGCCACGTACGGAAGGAGCCCATATTCAGGCGATACGTTGGCTCCCATAGCTTACACGAAAATATAAATGATAACGGACTGCGGATTATTCAATTAACAGGGTTACACGAAATGGTTGTTGGAAGTACCTGGTTTGCGCGGAAATCGGTCCATAAACATACGTGGGCCTCTCTTGACGGGACCACTTTCAACCAAATTGACCACGTGTTGATCGAACGCCGCCACCTTTCAGCCTTGATGAATGTCAGAACATATAGGGGGGCCAATATAGACTCGGATCATTATCTCGTTGGCATGGTGCTCCGAGCTCGAATAACAATACCACCTAGAATCCCCTCTGACAATCAGGTGGGAGTTAACACTGAAGTCATCCATAACACAACCCTCCACGACAGCTATAAGAGGGAAATGGATGGAGATCAACAAATGATCTTCACAAACACCTGAAGAACGTTATCATGGATACAGCCACAAACATACTTGGCCCCAGCCGGAAAAGGAGTCGGAACGGCTGGTTTGACGATGAATGAAAGCTAGCAACAGAACGGAAGAATGCCGCATACCGAGTAATGTTGCATTCTCAAAGAACGCGGGCACGCGCAGAAACTTATCACGAACTCCGTCGAGCGGAGAAACGAAGCCTGGGAGAAGCAACAAGTCTGTGAACTAGAAAAGTACAGGGAGTAACCGCACCAGGCGCGCAAATTTTACCAACAAGTCAGCAGGATGAAGCCTTATATACCGCGATGCTCATCCTGCCGAGATAAAGAGGGAAATCTGATTTCCGACAGAATGGGCATATTGGAGCGATGGGTTGAGTACTTTGATGAACTACTGAAAAACTAGAACATCGGCGAGTTGGCGGTCCGCCAACTGAAGACGACGGACAAATACTGCCACCACCAAGTTCAGGAGAAACAGTCCATGCAATCCATCGGCTGAAAAATCATAAGTCGCCAGGAGCCGAATTGATTAAATATGGAGGCGACCAGTTACACCAAGTGGTTCATCAACTTGTGCTGAAGGTATGGGACAGCGAATCAATGCCTGACGATTGGCAACGAGGCACTATCAGCCTCATACATAAAAAGGGAGATATAACACAGTGCAGCAATTACAGAGGTATCGCGTTGCTGAGTACCATCTATAAGATATTCTCCGCTATCTCGCTAAGCCGGATAACACCATACGCCCAGAACATTATTGCTCCATACCAAAGAGGCTTCACTCCAGGCAAATCGGTACCAGATCAGATTTCCTCTCTGCGCAAGCGACGGAAAAACTGTTGGAATATGGACAACAGTTGCACCATTATTCATCGACTTTAAAGCCGCCTATGATAGCATAGCCAGGGTAAAACTGTACACGGCCATGAGAGAATTCGGTATCCCGACGAAATTAATAAGACTGGTTAAGCTAACCCTGACCAATCTGCGAGGCCAGATAAAAGCAGCAGGATCACTCTTAAGACCATTCGACATCAACAACGGTCTGCGACAAGAGGATGCCCTATCAGGCGTCCTCTTCAACCTGGCCCTCGAGAAAGTGATCCGTGATGCTGAGGTAAATGCAAGAGGTACGATCCTCCTTAAGTCCACCCAACTACTGACCTATGCTGACGATGTCGACATCATGGGAAGAACCACCCGAGATGTACAAACTGCCTTCATCCAGATCGAGCAGGCGGCGATTGGCGCGAGATCTTGGGCTGCACATCAATGAAGGCAGGACAAAATATATGGTGGCAACGTCAGCACCCCAAAACGAACCAACCAACAACATCAAACCGCACTGGTCAAACACGAAGAAGAATAAGGATAAGAGAATACAACTTGAGACCGTTGACAATTTCTCCTATCTAGGGTCGAAAATCACAACCGATAACAGCTACGATGATGAAATCCGCGCACGGTTGTTGGCAGCCAACAGTGCTTATTTCAGCTTAAAAAACTGTTCCGCCCGAAACGTGTCACCATAGGGTCAAAGCTCTTACTGTACAAGACTATGATCTTGCCAATCCTCATATATTCCTCGGAAACTTGGTTTCTTAGCAAGAAAAATTGCGAACTCTTGGCCGCGTTCGAGAGAAGAATCCTCCGAAGAATTTTTGGCCCCCTACATGAGGATGGACGATTCCGTAGCCTACGCAATGACAAAATCTATGAGCGATACCATGACCCTCCGGTTGTGGATAAAATCCGGCTCAATAGGTCACGGTGGGCGGGTCACTTAATCAGTATGGATGAGGATGATCCAGCCGGGAAAGTCTCTAAGGGCAATATCTATGTTAGAAAAAGAAGACGAGGCAGACCCTGCCTAAGATGGAGCGATGGCCTAGGTCAGGACGCCTGACAGCTTTTAGGGATATCGAATTGGTGGACCTCGGCGCAAAACCGGGATATCTGGAGTTCCTTATTAAGACAGGCCTAGACCGGATACCGGTTGTTGCGCCGTTGATGATGATGATGATATTATTATAATTTTTAGTAATTGGCTGCAAAACCCCCCTTAAGTTCATCCTAGTACCACGAAATTTTGCAGTAATGTTGGCTATAACATAATTTGGTGGAAATCGCACTATTACTAGGAAAGTCATCGGACGTCAAATCGTCACCCGAAAGTGGATACGCTCACATAATATATGCATATATTACCTACGTTGTGGATAAAATCCGGCTCAATAGGTTAGGCGGGTCACTTACTCCGTACGGATGAGGATGATCTAGCCCGGAAAGTCTATAAGGGCAATATCTATGGTAGGAAAAGAAGACGGATCGATGGCGTAGGTCAATACGCCAGGCAGCTTTCAGGGATATCGAATTGGTGGACCTCGGCGCAAAACCGGGATGTCTGGAGTGCTTTATTAAGGAAGGCCTAGACCGGATACCGGTTGTTGCGCCGTTGATGATGATGATGATATGTTACGTACTACGTACTAATGGGGCCAATACATACTCAAATGTCTTTATATAAGAAATCCACAAAACCTTTTGTACCTGAAGCGTCCAGCTTCCGTTTTCCCGACTTGTTATTTTTTTCTTGACATCGAAAAAACAGTTTTTGTCGATGTCGTGGCCAAAGAAATTACAGTAAGTTCATCCCTCCACAGAACATTACCATCAATTAAAATCTAAAATAGGTGGATTTATTACTATTCCCTCTAGATATTAAACTTTGATTCTGACCTTTTTAAGCGGTTTTCTAATCTAATTTCTTCAATTCCTAATAAAATTCCCTACAACTGAGACTAATAGTAGCTGGGACTTAGGTAGATTTTCAGAAATCGCATCATTTGCAAAAAAAAAACTAAAGACCTAGTACACCATGCCATGAAAGTGAATTATAAAGTGTCTATGTCTAGTCATATGCAGCATATGCAAATTCGAATTTGGATTATTGCTCACAATTTAAGATGGTATTGTCAATATTCTATACAACACAAATATCAAGTACAAAAGGGGAAAGATTTCCTCCAAAGAGAAAACAGGTCAAATAATTTTGCTGACGAGGATAGAATATGATATTCTGTCAGAATAATTGCTTCCCGGAAAACTTCATATGCGGAAATGAAATAAAATCTTTAAACAAAAAGGACCTATCCTCTTTGATTTACTTTCAAATTTTGAAGATTGGTTAAAAACCCACTCAATGCGTCAGCCATAATAAAGGAACGTTTCAGATCCTTTCAACTATTACATTAATAACACACAGGCTATGTACAGAGTCTGCCTCTTCATGCACATTTGTGATGCAAAACGATTTTTTTAAATTTTATTTTAAGGGTTTTGTTGGGTTTATGCTTTTGGTTCAAATAATTGACACATACATACATAGCACATGGAAAAGCAGAATTTGAACTTTTTTATTGAAAGAGAATGAGTTCACCTCAGTACTAGAGACCACTCACCCATTAACTTTTGAGACAAAATGTTCAACATTTTCCGAATCAATTCCATGGGCAAAATGGCTTTCACAGGAACAGCTTTATTTTCCATCAAACCTTTAAATCAACATCAATTTATCTACCACATTTTGGTTTCCCTGAAATTTTGTTATTTTTGCTTTTATATATTTTTTTCATTTTCGGCTTTTAAATGAAAATGCAGATTCAATGCATAAGTGTTTTATTTTGTAATACTCTTAGATACGTATGACCGAGTATCTGTATACGTTGGTTTTAACACATGAATAAATGTAAAACAAACATTTCACCCCATTCATATTTCCATCAAAGTTGATACTAGACAGTACGTTCGTTCAGATATTTTGAAAACCTTTGATCCAATGTCAACGCAAGGAAATCAACGTATGACAAACTGTGGTTTTGATAAGAGAAGAGTACTTTGTAAGCGAATTCAAAATGTCAGACAATCTATATTATGCTGACATGCTATGAAGAATGAATGGCAGAATATGACACTTTCAATTGGTTACTGTCAATAAATAATGTAATAATCATAGGCCACGTGCTTTTTCGTAGATAACACACCATTTAAAATACGTATCTATTTGTTTACGTTGACGTTGAACCCTAGAAAAATCCAAGCAAATCCACTTTTATAATTTAAAATATTTGGGGACTTTTAACATTATGTAAAACAATATACATATATATATATACAGTAGAAGTTGTTATAAAAACTAAATTTCTTACTTCTGCTTAAATTCAACTATCACTCGAATATATGTAAATAGTTACATACATATGTGCACCTGTATCATCGTTATTATCTTTTTTTCTAGAAAAAACTTCTTGTGGTGCCTGCTATTTGTGTACTTTGTCACATGTGCATCTTATCAGTAACTGTCACTCGTTTATTTTCAATTAATTTAATTCTAATATTCTAATATTCTAATATGAAACTCATGCTAAAAACTATCCGTCATATAGTATGAAGAACGTATTAAATAAAGCGCAAAAGGAATATGAAGATACTATTGAAATACTATGGTTATGACCTAAGATAACCCCGTCATAGACGATTCCACGTAAGTAATGCTTAACTCCGACGTGTTATATGAACAGTATACTGGTCTCAAACCCAGGTAAAGGAGAAAGGTTTGAGCCACCGTATTTAGTACTGATCACAATAAAAACCCCGTGATCGGGGAAAATGACAAAACAAGTAGAAGCCAAGTTTAGTTGGGATAACTTCACCATACTGAATCGTACCTTATCACACCCCTTCGGCAAGGATCAAAAGCAAGTGATCTGGTCCTCCAGGTTGGAGGTTATAAGTGATAGGCCGCAAACCCATAATATACCAAAACAAGTCGGGAAACCGGAAGCTTGACGCTTCAGGTATAAAAGGTTTTGTATCTCCCTATGTGAGGAGCATAACGTAGTTCTCCATTGGCTTATAGCAATGACCCAAGATATTGAAATCGCTCAGTTCTGGGCAGGTTACTGCCATTGCCAGAACTGAGCGATCTAAATATCTCGAAGGGCAGGTTACTGCCATTGTCAGAACTCAGCATTAATTCACGCATTAATGCAACCTGGATGAAGTGGCATTCCCCAACTGGTGTTCTTTATGAACGACGTATCAGCGCACGTCCCAAAACTAAAATTTACTGCAATGGCGTCCGTCTGCCGCTGTCTATAGTTCTGACTGTTGGTCGACTATAAAGGACAATGAACGGCGTCTTGCGGTAATGGAGACGAAGATGTTGCATTGCACTGGTGACGTGACACGTCTTGATTACGTCTGAAATGAGAATATCCGCGATCGATATGGGTTTGCACCGATCGTGGAAAAACTGCAAGAGAGGCGTTTTCGATGGTGTGGTCAGAATTCAACAACCAGTATTGGTCAGAACATCGAAAGCAATGGTAAGTAACCAAAAAGCCGCCCAAAACAATGGTGGCTTGATACGCTGGATAGGGATTTAAAGGTCTCACGATTACATCCTGATCAGGCATATGATAAAATAAAATGATGAAACCGATCACCACGAGCCGACCCCGCTTGTGAACTGCAGGCTGAAGAAAAAGAAAAAGATGTGAGGAGCGACGAGTGCACGACAGCTCCGTGTAATATAGCTAAAAATTCCATTGCCCTCTATTTTTTAGAAAGCGATTTAAATAAATCATTTGATGGAAAGCCCTGTGTTGATAATGGTCAACCTCATACGCTCCACACTTTGAGTTTAATATTATTAGCAAATGCCAAGAATTTAACCAACATCAAATATAAAAAATATAAAAAAGGGCTAGGGAGAATTAGATTCTTCTTGAATGGAATTTTAATATTTCACTCGAATTTCAATTATTGTCGTTAATTATGACGTCAGCATCTTATTTATATGGCTTAGGATACCGTTAATTAGCACGAAATTGATAAGTTTGAACTTTTATAACTTTGACACTGATAGTTGGATTTTCATGGAACTTGGCATGTGTATGCACGAGACTGTCCTCTATGTCGGTGCAAAATTACACAGTACACCTAGGATGAACTTAAGGGGAGTTGTTTAGTCAATTTCTAAAAGTTGATAATATACTATTAGTAAATTTATTTGAGCAGATACCGGAATGGGACATCTCTCGAAGATTAGGTTTCACATAAGTGTTTTACACAAAACCTTAAAAAGGGCTGCAGATAAATAGATTCTTCATATATGCGACTTTATTATTTCACGCGAATGTCAATTATTCCGGGTAATTATGACGTCAGCATCTGATTTGCAAGGCTTTGGAAGCGGTAAATTCGCGCGAAATTGCTAAGTTTGAACTGCTATAACTTTGGCGTTCAGGGCCAGATTTCCACGAAATTTAGCAAGCATATACGAAATATTGTCCTCTATGCTGGTACAAAATTCGGAAGTCCTAGGATGAATTTAAGGGGGTTTTTCAGTAAATTTCTAAAAAGTAGTAACATACTATTAGTAAGTTTATTTGAGTAGATATTGGAATGGGACATATTTTGAGGCCTAGATTTCATCTAGGCGCACCACCCTGATTTTTTTCGGATTTTTAGGTTGGGTAGTTTCCGAAAATGAGTCCTGTCTTACTTCAAGTGCGTACATTTTGACTGCTTACTCACGCACTTTGCAATTTATGCCAAAATTAAGGTTAGTTTCGGAAAGTACAAATCGAGACCTTTCATTTGATACCCTACGCAACTATATTCGGTGAAAAAAAATTTTTGAATCCCCCCTTTGCATGTATGGGAAGCCCCCCTCTAAACTCCACCTAAATTTATGCCACTCGCTGTATGCGTGGGATTTCATAGTTCCCATCTGTCCACCAAATTTCGTTCGGATCGGTTTAGCTGTTTTAGAGAAAAATGCGTGTGACAGACAGACACAAAACCTTAAAAACGAAACACCATGTACAGAGGAAGGATTGATATCACAGAAACGACCGCGCGACCGCGATCTTGGAATATTAGACCACTAATCAAATTGGTTGCTATCAAACAGCTATTTCAATAGGCCAGCAAGTATAAACTCACCGTCCTAGCAGCCCAGAAAACGAATTGGAATGATCTCGAAATCACCGACATGAGGTCGTACATAATATTCGAAAGTGGAAAACTATCAGGCAAATGTGAGTCTGGAGCCACTTTCATCGCGGATCGAGATTTTGAAGCGAAGCTGTTCATGAAAGATTGTGTGCGCTTAGCATAAAGCAAAGTTTCTTAACACATCGCTTGCCGAGATACCCATCTCAACTGAAGAAAACGGTGACGAAGGCCAAGAGAAATTTTACGGCAGCCTGGAAAGACTTACCCATTGCCTCCAAATGACGTCAAGACAATGCTCATGGATTTCAACACCAAGGTTGGAAATGAGGAGAGAAATCGAGAAAAGACCGGTAGACAAAATACATCATATGTCAAATGAGGGCTACTGTTATCTAAAAAAAGCTGACATGCGAAAATTACAGAGGCATCCCATTGCATTGTACGTCCTATAAAATCTTCTTCAACTCTCGAGATAAGAATTAGACTCTACGCCGATAAGATGATTACTGAACATTACTGAGGCTTTCGGCCAGGAAAGTCGAAATGAATCACCTATTCACCGTCAAACAAATGGTGAAAAAATGCTAGGCATTCAACAGCGATGTCCATCAAATATTCGTGGACTTTCAGCAGGCGTATGGCAGTATTGACTGAAATGTACTGTACAAAATAATGCCTGACTTGAGAATTCCAGACAAACTGGTAAGCCTTACCAGAATGATAACGTTCCACTCAACAGCCTGACAAATGAGTTAACACAAACGTCGGGTTAAAGCAAGGAGATGGGCTAGCACCTCTGTTGTTCAACTTGGAATACGTGGGCAGCTTTATATACTCAGGGATGCCCGAAAAAAGATGGGAAAAAATTTGGCGTATTTCGCTGAATTCATCTCGCAAATACTGCCCTCCACTCGTTCGGGTCGATCCAAAAAGCCGACTGCAAACATAGTTAAGAAAGCAAATCTTCTACAATGCTACGGATGCGAACTTGTAAAAAAAACTGATAAATAGCAGCTGAACGAGAGGATGATTAATGGCAAACCAGATACGGTCAAATAATCAAACTTCACGCCACCTTCGACGTGAGGGTGGTACTCAGATACCGGAAAGGTGGGCAAAATCCTAATGAATTCAGTTGACGAAGAACACGAATCACTGCGCGGATTTCGAATGTAGAGGCAATAGCGTCTATTAATTGAGAGATTGAACTCGTTGGTAGAATGACACCCTGAAGGTTAAGTGTCGTGAAGTATTCCCTGCTTGTCGCAAATGTTGACTAAAACGTATAAAGGTTTGTAATTCTCGGAAATGACTGTCATACCTCGGCGACGGACTGATCTTTCGTCAGTGACCATTTGCATTTATCAACATTATATGTTGGAATTCTGGATGAAGGTATCGAGACTTCTCAGAATACTCGTCTGTTCGAACGGTTTTACAGGATGTAAAGCCTGGTGGTGGTGTGTATTGGCAAGTATTAGGCAAAATAGTAACTACCAGATTCCGCTCCATCTCAATAATTCAGTGCTAGACACCAATGGAAACTTACGATACAAAGAAAGAAGGAATTTCTATGAGCAACTCAATGTAGTGCCGGAGAAGATTTCTAAAGGTGAATTCTGGTGACACGTTACTCAGGCATGTGTAGGGGAAGTAAGGTCTTGGTAGTATTTCTGGCTTACATTCGCGTATCGAAATTTCAACCTACCGGCAATGTATGATGCAGGAGTTGTTTTCTACAAGGTGGCCCAAAATAAATGAACCTACTGGAAAATGGAGTAACTTTGCAAATGGTGTCGAATGTCAGTTTTGTATGATATTTGTAATATAAACTGTGCGAAGAAGCCATCGAACACTATACTCAAAGTCAATTTTGTCGTCGCATTGTTGGTCATACAACGTCCGCTGTATGAACCTTCGGGCATTTTGTCACTTAACTTGAAAAGCGTGGACCAACAAGAGATGCTTAGTGGAAGAACCCGAATTGTTCATTTTGCCCAGAATATGACTTTTGTGGCTCAAGACAAGATGAAAGACGCCAAAACGATGGCATGCGACGCAACTGAAACTTTGACGGTAATCTCTGAAGAAGATTTGAAGATGTCGCCTTGAAATGTGCGTTTGTATCATTCCTGCAGATCCATTACATCCACTCAAAGCCACTGTATGGCGTATTGTTTACTCTGCACGGACTCCTTTTTGCAGGCCAAACTATTCATGTGAACGTGGTGCATGATTAATGAGTTGCTCATGCAACGATTGGATGAATTGGGACTGGAGAATACGTCGTTCTTGTGCGAGACAAAATGTGCATTCTGAGGATGGCGTTTTCAAGCTGTTTCATATCACGTTTTGGCAATATTCGTTGGCGGTCATCAAATTTAACTGCCTCAGACTTTTCTACGGGGTTTCTTGAAGTCACAGATGTAAGTGGATAAGCCTCCGACTCTCCGAGCATGCAAGAACATGCGTCATGAAATCTAGAGCTTATCGTGAAAATTATTGCAAACAACCATGGAAGATGCCATAAAATGGGTCCAAGAGGTAATTAATTATGGCTATCGTATCTCAACCGATATTATCTTCAAAAAAAAAATAATATAAAAAAATCTAAAGGGTCAATCAATTTGGGCCACCTTGGAGATGAGCATAATAGACACGGAACTCGGCCTTCTTGGGTATTTCGTGCGCTTCCACTTTCAGAGATTTTGAACTTCAACCTTATGTCGCTAACTACGATTCGCTCTAAGGATCTAGCAGTCATCTGTCAGGCAAAGGATTACCTGCCTGACTGGACGATTGACACCCTTCGCGCCGAATATTGTTGACCATTGGGCCGCAATCAACAGTGCTTTTGTATTTGGAGCAAGTACACCGCGTCGATGATCAAGCCAAGGATGTTAACAGTGGATTCCTCGTCCACGATAGCATTCTCAAAGAACGCAGGCACGCGCAGAGTCTTATCACGAACTCCGTCGAGCGGAGAAGCAACTTTACAGACGGAAAAAGGAAGCCTGGGAGAATCAACATATCTGTAAACTAGAAAAGCGCAGGGAGCAATCGCGCCAGACACGGAAGTTTTACTAGCAATTCAGCAGGATGAAGCATTATACACCGCGATGCTCATCCTGGCGAGACAATAAGCGAAATCTGATTTCCGACAAAATGGGCATATTAGAACTATGGATTGAGTATTTTGATTTTGAACAGCTCGACAACCAAAATATCGGTTAATTAGAGGTCCCACCAACTGAAGACGACGGACAAATGCTGCCACCACCAAGCATAGAAGAAACAGCCCGTGCACTTCATCGGCTTAAAAACCGTAAGTCGCCAGAAGCCGATGGAATTACAGCCGAATTGGTTAAATATGGAGGCGACCAATTACACCAAGTGATTCATCAACTTGAGCTCAAGGTGTGGGACAGCGAATCCATGCCTGACGACTGGCAAAGAGGTATTATCTGTCTCATACATAAAAGAGGAGATATCACACAGTGCGACAGTTATAGAGGTATCACGTCGCTCAGGACCATCTATAAGATATTCTCCGCTATCTTGCTAGGCGCAGAATATTATTGGACCATACTAAAGAAGCTTCACTCCAAGCAATCAAAACCGATAACAGCTGTGACGATGAAATCCGCTCACGGTTGTTGGCTGCCAACAGAGCCTACATATTCCAGTTTTCAAAAATTGTTTCGCTCAAAATGTCTCACCATAAGGTCAAAACTCTTACTGTACAAGATTATGATCTTGCCAGTCCTTATGTATTCCTCGGAGACTTGGGTTCTTAGCAAAGAAAACTGCGAACTCTTGGCCGAGGATGGACGATTTCGTAGCCTAAATCACGACAAAATCTATGCGCGATACCGCGTCCGGTTGAGGATAAAATCCGGCCCAACAGGTTGCGGTGGGCGGGTCACTTAATTCGTATGGACGAGGATGATCCAACCTGGAAAGTCTATAAGGGCAATATCTATGGTAGAAAAAGAAGACCAAGCTGACACTTCTTAGATGGAGCGGTGGCGTAGGTCGGGACCCTAGACAACTTTTAGGGATATCGAATTTCTTATTAAGGCAGGTCTAGGCCGGATACCGGTTGATGATGATCTTTTGCTCGTTATCATCAAAATGCGAGGGGCAATTAACAGTATCTGTTCTCATCTTCTCAAGAAAATACGTCTCAGCATCAAAACTAATGTTCAGCTGTTCAAAGAAAGACATCACGTTCACAAGATATAGGTCGCCATGCATAGCCACTTTCTGTCCTTTCACGTGCTTACGCTTCGTTAACCGTGTTTAATTTCAGTGCTTTTCCTTAAACTCGTGTTTTTCAAAACTCTTGGCAATGGTGTGACTAAAGTTTTTGGAACATTGTAAATTTTTAATTGTTCAGCAGAGATGTCGCTATGCGCGAACACGGGCTTTTTAAAAAAAAAAATCCCCTTTTTGAAGCCCTTTTTAGATCAAAACAACTCGGGAAACCGGAAGCTCGGCGTTTCACGTATGAAAGGTTTTGTGTATTTCTTATATAAACCCATTTGGGTGTGCATTTATCCCATTAGAGTCTAGCACGTAATATATTGCATATATTATGGGAGAATATGCACTTTCGCATAATAATGACATTCAAAGTCTTAAATTGGTGCAGAAACGGCAATTTTGACCTGTTATAATTTTTATAGTAATGGTGGGATTTCCACCAAACTTTGCAGGATCATCATCTATAGCCTACATTTTTGGAAAATTGATGAATAATTGGATGGATGAACTTAAGCGGGGTTCGAAGTCAATTACTAAAAATTATAGTAATATACAATTGTTCACTTTATTTAAACAGATATCGGTATGGTATTTGGGAACCTAGGCACCATATAATGGTAAACTCTTGATTTTTTTTAGATTTTTCGGTTGCGTAGTTTCTGAGGATGGAGGTGTCCGGATGGCGCAAGTGCGCTGGGTTGTCGTAGCAGAAGGCGGCGGTTCAAATCTCACTTGTGGCAGGGAGATTTGTTATCGTGGATGTACGTCGGATACTAGTCGACTCAGTTGTGAATGAGTACCTGAGTCAAATCAGGGTAATAATTTTAGGCGAACGCAATGCTGACCACATTGCCTTCTACAGTGTACTGTAGTTTACCGTAGCGGTCTTGAATGAAGTGCTCTAACACACTTCTAGGCCCTGATCCAATATGGATTGTTGCGCCAACGATTATTATTATTATTAGCTTCTGAGGATTGGTCCGTTAACGAAATGGTCACTTTCGACCCCGCGGACTACCTACCTTTCCAGCGAATGCGAGAACTAGGCCCGACTTTGAAAAGTTTTGGAGGAAAATACATGTGACAGACAGATAGCGAATCCATCTTAATAAGGTGTTTGTTTTACACAAAACGTATCTAGACAATCCCCCCTTATCGAAAGCTGAATAGAAAGCCCAGGCTGCTACTCAAAAGGAGAGAATTTTTCGCTTGGGCTATGGAGTTGCTTTATGGAAACGGAATTGATTATTTCATATAATTCAAAAATTGTTTCTTCCTTTTTTGTTCATGTATAAAAATTTGATCGCGTTTTTCTTTAAGCTTTTTTCAAAGTCTACAATCAGCATTTCTCGAAAACCTCTAGATTTATTTCGCCTATACTTTGCATACACATCTAAATACTCGATTCTGAAGGAAGATTAATTTTTTTTCAACTACCATTTATTTTTTTAATAAAAAAAGTAGCATTTTTTGGTAGAGATTAGAATTTTTTGTTTGCGCTTTTACTAACAATCCAAAATGAATTATGAATGGAAATGGGATATCATACAGAATCTACTAATAAAACAAAACTACAGGAAAGAAAAATTCCTATTTCCCTGTTGGTCACATTTTGGGGACACTACCAGATAGAGGGTATTCTTTTCCTTTTCTTCTCTGAGAAAATGCATTCATGAACGATGCACTAGTGCTGTAATATGCTGTTGGAAATAATATTATTAATCCCAATACTAACCTTAGGAATTAGGTTTAAGATTTTTACTAGGTGGAAAAATCTGCGCGTGCTTGGAGTTCTACGAGTAGTGCAACAGAGAACAGCAAGTGCTAAGATTAATGTTTGATGTAAAGTAGGAAAGCACATTAGTTGTATTAGTTGCTTATTTTGAAAATGTTAAGTTAGCTAAGCTAAAAATTAATTTAATTATGAAATCATTCCTTAAAGTTTATTTATATATTTCAAGACAGTATTTGTTCATGTTTTTAAAAAAGATTCGCCTCGAGTTTGAACTTGAATACGCTGAATCAAATTAGTGCCAGCCAACATTCAGAGCTTCACCGGGATGGAGATGGATAAAGGATACGTTTACAGAGATGTGCATGAGGAGATGTAAGAGTGTATTTTTCTTCACTAATAGGATTTCATCAAAGCATCCTGAGTTCAATATGCAGTTATTGATAATTCCAGATGTCAGTGTAAAGAAACAGAGACACGTATTTAGACAATTATTCGAATACGTATGAGAAAGTTATGTCTTCCAATCTGAAGAAACTTGAAGTGGTATTTGGATAAGTGCGATATTGTTATAATGTACTCCATCATTTAACTTCATTTGAAAGCCTTTCATGAGTTGAATTGACACTTGGATAATTTGTCAAGAAGATATGACCCTGGTATGAAAGAAGGGAAGAAAGTCTTATCGAAGACAGCTTATATAAAGAATAAGAGAGCCCCGATTAAGTAGCACTTCCCACTCCCCTCCCGCTCTCCATCTGTCCACAACGACGACGTTACTGGGCCAAAGTATAATTAAACAAAAGTGTCGGAAAAATGGTGACTTGAAGCTTCAATGCTTACATCATCATTTATTGTGCCAGTGCTACCCACAGAAAACCTTTGTGCAAATCTCCCCGTAATGTGTAGCTGTACCCACGCATAAAATATCTGTGGTTATGTATAACACATTGGAGACTGTTCTTCATTTTCCCTATAATTACAAACGAGAAAATTAATGAAGCTCCACTTCATAAAATTGGATTTCACTCCGATGGAATGTTTTCTTTACCTGGTGTGGTGAATTCATTGTATCAAGTGAATTTCTCAGAAACCAATTTTGAATTCCAAGTCTGGAAATGTTTCAAATAACTGGGGGATATTTCGTGTTAATTGTCATGTTTTTCTTCTGAATAGCTCCCGGACTATTTTAACAAAGTGTTCAGAAAAGTGTTTTAAAATTAAATTAATTGAGTTTCATTCAAAGAGAGAAGAAAATTATGATTTGACAATTTTGGCACTTCTGCAAATCTTATCGATTTGTATTAATTTTGAATACTGTGGTGTTTGTTATTACGACAATTTGATGAGTATGTCTTTGAATTCGTGAGAAACGACATTGAAAGCTTGCTCTAAGGGGCGTAGCGTCCTCCCGATATGACTTCTCATTATTACTTGGAATTGGATTTAGTAGAAGGACATTCCGATTTAATTTCATTCAATTCTAAGTTTCTTAGGATCATTTCTTCTTCCTTTTTTTGTTTTCAAAAAACATTATTGCAATAGATATCTTTTAGCAAATTTTTGAATACAAATTCTTTATCGCACCAAAACAAGATCGGCCTTCTAAATGATTATATAGGCCACACCATTTTGAAAAAAAAAAAATCATTTTCGAATTAAAAAAATATTATCAATGTCTGAATAATCGGCAACACAGCACAATAGGATTGGCGCATTTTATTCTACATTTTCCCATCATTTCAATAACTGATTCTAGGTCGGGCTCTCTTCCTCGGACACAACTTTGGGGGGCTTGTAGATGGAAGCAATGGATTGTAACTTCCCAAGTAGTAAGGAGTCAGATACTTCGAATCCACTAGAAATTAAGAAAAATCAGCTCGCACCAGGAGCACGGATTTTGGAAGCCTCACCACCAGCATACCAAAGCCTCTTCTTCTCTACTAGCAGCAAGGCTGGCAAAGCCTCGAGATCGAGATCGAATGCTTGCGTAAAAATTGTTAGGAGCAACCACGCCAAGGTATGATAATTCTCTTCCCGGAGCTAGTTACGGTGAAATTACGATACTAGGCTGATGGCAAGAGAAAAAACACCAAAGCTGCATCTGCTTACTTATCCGATGATTCTGTATGTCCTCCCCTGAGGTATCAGTGGCCGCTACGAGGAGCCCAGTTATCGGCGTGGTGCGTCGTTTTGATGCCAAAAACACCAATGATCGTGACTGTTATAAGAGAAAGGCGGCAAAGCCCGGCCAGTAACATTCACGAAGGAAAGCAGCTCTTCCGCTCTATAGCTAGAAATCCCTCTGATGTCCTCAAAGAATGGTTTAATGTCCGTAATCTGACTTTAGCTAAACCTGGGCAATCGCAAAGAAGTGCTGAGGGTTTCCCTCTCTTTTTCGCAGCTTTGGCAATTCGAGTTGCATGGTATGCTGAGTTTGGCAGCATGCTCCTCTATAGGCCAGTACCCCATGCTTTTATGCATTTGCACTCATCTGGAACAAGAGCTGTCGCGATCGGGTTTTGTTTTAAGCGGGCCAAATCCTCCATGATTTGGCACAAGTGGTAAGCCTTCACCATCTGAGGTCAGCGGCTGATAAGTAGTGCGAATAGATTCTACCCTTGGCAGACCCCAGCGGGACACAGACTATACCCGCCGAAGAATGCCAAGAACAGCGTGCCGCCTGGCAACCACTTTAGCCCGATTATCTCCCTCCATGTTCCATATTTTTGCACTGCCCCACCAGACCTTGTTTCATCGGACGATGAAGAATACTGTGTCATAACCTTGCAACACGCCCCCGGTCTGGTTGGAAAGTTTTTTGTGAAGCTCAGCCTGGGTGTGGCATAGTTCGCGGGAAATGCTCATATTTTTCAGGTACTTCATTTAGGATGTTACTATGGCCGTAATGGTTCGCTGTCCAGTATTCGGACCAACATAGACTGGTGGCATTACACACTGCAACGTTTTTTATGTGAAGGTCTAGGGGAAGGAGGTGCAGGAATGCATTGACAGTATCTACCGAGAAGGACTGCAGAGCACCGGTAGCATCTGCACACGCAATTCGTTGAATCCTAGTAAGTTTCGTTCTATTGTTCTTTTTGCTCAAAGCGTGCCACCATAGAGCCATACGTTAGGATGGGACACATCACAGCTACGTACATCCAGAGGACCATTCTCGCGGAGACCCCATTTCTTTGCAAAGGCTCTCTTGCAGGCATAGAAGGTTATAGACCTTTCTAACCTGCAACTCTATGTTAAGTCCATATAATTCAATTTTACTTCAGATCCAAGATCACACCTAGTTACCTGACATTGGAGGAAAGAACCAGTCTTTATTCATTCAGCCGCGGCAGGTGGTATTCGGGTACCCTGACATCAGTTCCGTTTTGAGTAGATTTATGGCAAGTCCGCGTCTTGCGGGCTTCTTCCACGACGGCACTGTGGCTACCCCAGATTCAACTGAATTGTTCCGGTTCTTAGCATAGATATCATTCAATGCGTTAAATACCGCTCCAACCTAATATTTGTCAAGGCTTTCTTGATGGCATTGGTACTGATATTGTCGAATGCTCCTTCAATATCCAGGAAGGCAGCTAGAGTATATTGTTTGTACTGCTGGGACTGCTCAACCGTGTATGGAGAGCGGTTTGGATTTGCCTTTGATTCAGGCGTGCTAGGACTCGAAAAAAAGGCATTCTTTCCACAATCATCCTTAAGTGGAAGTCCAGGACGCGCTCTAGAGCCTTCAACATGAGGTGAGACTGTTTGGTCGCATGTCCATCGCGGAATCATGGTCGCGTCTGCCCAATTACCGTGTGCGTCTTCAAGACTATGGCACCTATCCAAAAGAGATGCAGCTGCGGTAAATCTCGACAAGCCACTGCATAACCCTTTCTTGATGCTTCTGTTGAATAACTAACATTATGCTATCTGGGCCTGGAGATTTGTATGCGAAGAAGCTGTTTATAGCTCAGCTGATCTTATCCTCGGTGGTTAACAAATTGATACCTCGCCCGGCTGCATACCTTCAAAGAAAGGCTCTGACTTACAATCCTTCTCCCTGGCGAGAAAGTGTTTCTGAACTACCAACTCCAAGGTTTCATTAGAAAATTCCGTCAGGAGTGGTCCAACTTTTTAAAAAAGGATGGCTTCTATGTTCTTTTGAGAGCAACATGCTGAGCCTTGCATATTGGCTAGTGCTTTCAATGTTCCGAAAATAGTGCAACAAGGACCGCCTCTTGGCAGTCTTGATGACCAACTTGTACTTTTTCAGGCAGTCTTGATGACCAACTTGTACTTTTTCAGGCAGTCTTTGTATGGGTGCCAATATGCCAGTAGCAGATGTTGAGGATCTCCCGGGTCAGCTTCCTCAGGTTGGGCAGATCTTCATTCCAGTGGCAGTGTGTTGCCGTATTTCGCAGGGCACGATACTTTGAAGGCGGTATCGAACGCCTTTTCATGGCCTCGAACTTTGACTCCAGTACATCTGGCGTGCCAATCTTACCAATTTGCGCTCTGGAGAGTTTGTTCTTGATAACCTGACCAAACTTCCTCCAGTCGATTCGAGCCTTCTGATGGTTTCTGAAAAATTTGGAGATTCTCTGCGACTAGATATAGGCTAAAAAGTATCGAACTATAATCTTAGAAACATTTCTGGTCCGACACTCTCGAGTTCTCCACCCCAAGAATCTCATTGTCGGTTAGTTAGGTGATGACTTCCGCCCGACCGTTACAGTTTTCCTAGCTGCAAAAATGAAAGATTGGTGTACTGCCCTTATTACACACCGATATATTTGTATTATTAATCAAATCAAAAAATGAATCATCCCTTCTGTTCATTTCCGAGCTGCCTATCAACAGGTTGGCCTTCTTTGTTGCTATAGTGGTCGTCAAATCTTGTAGTTCTTTTGTCAGAGCTGGTCAGTCGTGACCCGTGTAAGCCGAGAGAATAAAACCCGTTCTCGCTGGATCCAGTCGCGAAGATATATTCCCTAGGACTGTTCCGATCAGCGTCTCTTCTGCTGTGGAATACATTTTAGTATTTTCTTTGGAGCCTTTTGATAGTTTGGTCGCCTCCGATCCAGGGTTCCTGTACTAGTGCGATGTCTTCATCTAGGCCTAAACGTCGCCAAAGGGGATCCTTTGCACTTTCTACTCCGCTTGTTTCGTTCTTCGACCTCGGTTTGAGATCGATTGAATTTGAGACCGGTTGATTGCGCCTTCTGCTTGCCTGCAAGCCATTTGCAGTTATATTCCTCAACGCCTGGTGGTGCACGAGGTCCTTTTCATCCCGTTCGTCGACAGTACCGGTTTCCTTATTCTTCACAATTTTGTTGCGACTATGCATGGCCTTCTGGTACTAGCACTTGGGCAGGACATTCTTGTCAGTCCTGGCTTTTAAGCAGACCACAGAGGTCGAGGGTTGCGGGCTAGGAGTACTATGGCTGGTATTGGCTACACCCACCTTGGCGGCTGTAGATTTCAAGCTGGAAACCACTAGTTCATCTGCCGCCTCGCTTCGGGAGGTCTCTGCGATTGATTTCAGCGACAACGGTGATACGACTGGCACCGATTCTACTACTCGACGGCTACTGCCTCCTGGCTGGATACCAGTAGCTCGTCCTCCGATGATACGCCTGGCGTCACCACCTGAAGCCTTCAATCTAAAATAAGATCCAGATATTGCACTTCTTTGGAAAGTTCAAGGATCATTTCCCTCATCTATGGAAGGCAAAACTCTTTCAGTCTACACCTTTTCGTAAGTAATGTCATCGCTTTTTTTGAAAATGTTTGTCTGAAGTACCACCCGTCAATCAGACCAATAGCACGTTGCATATTGCCACACTCTGTTCTTATGTTCCATTCAACAGTTGGCAGAACCATGTCATCCGGATGAACTTGAGCGTGCATTGGCAGTTCTCCCAATTCATACAGTATTGAGTTGTACAGTATACTCTAAAGAAGTTGCGATAGCACAGTTGTTTGGGGCAACCTTTCGTTACTCTTCTTGTTAGTTAGCAATGAAAACTTGCTTTAACGAACAACAATCTATGTGTACTGTGATTTTTTTCATCTTTGGGCTTGAAAGGATAATTTTTTTGACATGGCTAAACAGCTGTCAATAAGATCATGGCAGAGTATATAAACGACACAGGGCTTGTCAGGAAATGCAAGGGGACGTGAATAGGGATAGTTCTTTCTTAAAAGCAGAGAGTGACTAAACGTCATCTGAACTGGCTCTAAGGACACTATACTACTAGGGCATACTCAAGAACCAAAGAATGACTCACAGGACTTTCCACGCTATTAAGCATGTTGGTTTTTATTTAGTGGGTGTGATCTTAGCGCATTCCCGCGAATGTGATGCTCAACCAGTCTTTCCACAAATTTTAGCGAAAATGATGTTAGGTTGATTTCCCTGAAGTTCTTTGGATTTGAATCTGCCAAGAGAAAGGCACGTAGCCCAGAAGAAGACATCTTCGAAAAATATTTCTTAGAGCTGCTTTAAGTACTCTTTACCCTACTTTAGCATCTCTGGGTAGATGCCATCCGTGGCAGGTGCTTTGAAGTGTTCAGATAATAGTATTCGATTTTCGAAAAAGTCCTACTTGACCGACATCGCGTTCGCGGTCATCAAACCAGCTGAAGTGCTAAAATCAAGTAGCTTCTCTCCTATAGGATTACATTTGCTACTGCCCCAACAAATATGTTGACCGTTTGCATTACAACCTAATAGAAGTTCAAGGCCACTTGATTCTGCTTACACTGCGAATTACCTTAGTTTCTGCGTCTGCGGAGGGCACAAAGAATCATATGTTAAGTAAGCAGAGGCAACTATGACATTTCTCAGTATGGTTACCTCTGACATCAGAACACATGCCCACGCTATAGAGGATCTTTGATCAAAGAAGATTTTAGCCCGCTTTACTGATCCAATACCACAGATTAACTTGAAACGAATCCATGGCTGTTGAACCAGAAATATATAAGGACAGTCCTGCAACTTTGCTAGCCTTACCGCCAGTAGATAGGATGAAGCTTTGGAATGCTGCAGGTTAATTTAACTAACTCTTATGTTTGTAGCCATAAGTGCAGACTAATGTGAAAACCGCCGCTAACTGAAAAGTCTGCTACGTTCAATGTGGATCTCACCGAGGTTACCAACTTGTCCTCACCTTCCGCTTTCCGCTTTCTTGCGCCCGATTTCTCTCGATATCGCCGCACTTGGTGGTGTGGCAAGGTCCATGCCCTCATTCTCAAGAAACTTCGCCTTCTTTCGCAGTGCGTTCCGATATCGTTGGCTAGAAGCTCTCCCGTTTTTTTCTGGTACAGGCAGAGGAGAAAGCTCTGAACGCAAGCCTGTAGTCCCTTCTCCTTTGTGGTTAAAGTTTCCTTCTGTCGAGCCTTTCTCTCCCATATTTTTGGAGAGTTAAGCAACACTGTTACCGACAGGCCGATCGTGGTCAGGTTTCCAGTTCCTCTCATTAAGGGAGTTTCTGTGCGCCTTAGACATAGAGTGTAGGCTTTCGACTGAAGTGGGGAGCCTGCCTTCCACAGGCCTCCAGAATCCGTGCCTCGGCCACGACCTGATTTCTCAAAGTCCCAGGTGAATTCGAGCTACAATCCTTTGTTTCCATCTTCATGTGTTTTTGGACACCCAAAAACTACCACAACTCCCCCACCCCGACAAGGTGGTGTCCGAAAGACGAGACCAGATGGCTTACTTCTTGTGATGGTGGAGGACACAGATAATTGTAGGGTAGGTTAACAGGGGCAACTGTGACGTTTCTCTTGCCATTAGCCGCTTAATAAATGATGAGGTTCTGGGATAAGAACTGTCTCAGTATGGTTGTTTCCAAAAAATTTGATACTAGAACACCGGTTCTCGGACGTGGGGATCTTTCATTGTAAAAGCTCTTAGCCTCTTTTACTGTAATACCACAGATTTCCGCCTTATTGAACCGAATTTATGGCTTTTGTACAAGAAGACAACATTGCAACTTTACCAGCCTCGCTACCAGTTGGAAGGAAAAAACATTGCCTTGCTGCAAATTAATTTGGCTTACCTTTATGATTTTCGACATTAGTTTAGTATTATATGTGCTGAATAAACCGTCTTTAACTAAAAACTCCGCTGCATCTAATTTTGGTTTCACCGGGGTATTCTCTCATCCTTTGCAGAAAGTTCCGCTTGAAACCTTTCCAGGTTCACGGTGTCTAGTGTGCGTGGATCAGTTTCCATACTTCAGCATTATACCAGTTGGTAACAGTTCACCAGCTATCCTTTCTTCTACTTTTCTCGGTAGAAACGGTAGAGAAGGTACTGACACAGTTGTGAATTTTGAGCATAGAAATAAAGTCTGTTCTGCGTCGTCCGCAGCGTTGGAATACTTTGGGCTATATTTGATAAATTGTCATTTTCAAATTAATTCAGATTGAAGACCTGGGTATCTGCTCAAAAGTCGCTTTAGATGGTAATATATTTCGCTGTGACGTCAAACTATCCATATTTTCATAAGATTCAGTAAACTCAACGGGATTTTTGATTAGTTTCGCCTCTCCAATGACTCAGCGATAGCCCTAATTTGTGTGAACTGTTGTCAGTGATTACAAGGTTTACCGGCTATATGCGCTGGTTCATAGGGAGTTTTTTTTCCTTATTTCGCCATCACGCATGCTAATACGTCAAATAGCTCCTACTTTTCTTGGTTGTTGTTGTTTGGCCACCTATATTTGCTAGCATTATTGCGATTAGTGCTTCGAGGTTATGGAGTGCAGTGCATTAAGTTTCTCGTCGGTCGTTAAGCCCAAATACTTGAACGAAAGTTATGAATGACTGTTATGTATTCAAAACTTAGCTTTTATGGGCGCGTCCCAATTTAATGATAAACGTTAACTTTAAAAAAGAACTAGGTTTTTTCCTTATCCTGTAAATATTTTTATTTTTTCCCGCATGCAATCGTTTCGAAGACCACGTGCCTCCTTCCTCAGTGCCAGTACCTAATTAACGGTACCTCTGTATGTGGATTAACAAAAGCGCAATTCCTTCAGACTCCGTTTTTACCTTTACCAGTGAAATATATCTTCTACCCGCCATTTGAGAACGCTTTCAGTTCCTCAGTCTAGAGTACTCTTGAAAGGAGCATTTGATATTTGTCTAATTCTATTTTCATTCATAACAATATTAAGTATTATATTTAGTATATGGAGCGTAAAATCATAAAAAAAATATCAATAACTGCCTTGGACTGGAATACTATCTTAATGTAACAGATCTAACTATCTATACAATTACAAATTTAAGAAAGATTACCACTATTTCCATATTGCTGGAAATGGATTTATTTACTGCAATGATGTTTCCACTCCAGGATAATGTCGTATCCATGCAAGATATCATTGCGCATTTGATTTAATACAATAATCATAACGAACAACATGAATCTTGTCAACACCAGCCGTAGATATTCAATTTTGTGGCGTGAAATCAAGAATAAACCTTCAGGGTCTGATCACGTATTTCCATATTTTGACATTCCGTCTTTTCGGCTCCCACTTCATCTTCCTCCAGAAGAATATCAGATAACAAACACAAATTGAATAGCCGCAAGCTATTCTGGTGAGTGGGAAATCATAAAAATAAACAGTCGCATAGCATTTCTCCGCTTCCTAATAAGATGAAAATGATATGAGGTTGACTAGAATGCCAAAAAGGAAAATAGGACCTTACATCTAAGATGCGATAAAATGGGATTTGTTTAACGATTTCATCGAATATATTTGAATAATTAGAAACGCAACAGTGTATCAAAATATTAAGGCATAGATAGAGTATGAGATTCTTAGGGTTTCTCGATATCGCTTCTTAATTTTAATATTTATTTCTCTATTCGGAAAAGAGGAATTGTGATATATTATATACTTTGAAGAAGGTTAGAGCATCAGGAAGTCTTACAAATCTTTAACCCAACTACTACCAGAAATAAAGGCGAAGCGAAGCGAAATACCAGAGTAATTGTAGATGTTACCGAGATTCGTCTATTGCACGAAAGAGTGCATACACTTAGTATGTGAATCTTGTGCTTAAAACTAGGTAAAGAACTGAGCAGAGTATACTACATAAACATACTTTCCTCATAACTCAATGGGATTATTTATAAATCATACTTTTCTAAGCCTTATTGTTGTTTGTTGTAAAAAAATTAATTGAAGCATCCCACATCAACGACATCAAACCGCACTGGTCAAACAAGAAGAATAAGGATAGAAGAATACAACTTTGAGACCGTTGACAATTTCTCCTATCTAGGGTCGAAAATCACAACCGATAACAGCTACGATGATGAAATCCGCGCACGGCTGTTGGCAGCCAACAGAGCTTATTTCAGCTTAAAAAAACTGCTCCGCTCGAAACGTCTCACCATAGGGTCAAAGCTCTTATTGTACAAGACAATGATCTTGTCAGTCCTCATGTATTCCTCGGAAACTTGGGTTCTTAGCAAGAAAAATTGCGAACTCTTGGCCGCGTTCGAGAGAAAAATCCTCTGAAGAATTTTTGGCCCCCTACATGAGGATGGACGATTCCCTAGCCTACACAATGGCGAAATCTATGAGCGATACCATGTCCCCCGGTTGTGGATCAAATCCAGCTCAATAGGTTACGGTGGGCGGATCACTTAATCCGTATGGATGAGGATGATCCCACCCGGAAAGTCTATAAGGGCAATATCTATGGTAGGAAAAGAAGACGAGGCAGGCCCTGCCTAAGATGGAGCGATGGCGTAGGCCAGGACGCCAAACAGCTTTTAGGGATATCGAATTGGTGGACCTCGGCGCAAAGCCGGGATGTCTGGAGTTCCTTATTAAGGCAAGCATAGACGGGATACCGGTTGTTACGCCGTTGATGATGATGATGATGATCCTACATCTAAGATTCTCTTTTCTGCTAGAAGATATAAAATAGGGTTCGAACAGTAATAACCCTGTGAAACCTGTCAGTAGATCACAAGCCCGGTTGTGAAAGGAGGGATAGATAGCTTCAGTCAGAATGGCTTCACGCCATCGCGGTGTATGTGGTGGAAAGTGCAAGAACTTTACCCCACCTGGCAATTAGGTACAAAATGCAAACCCGAAAATCAGGAGCTGGTGAAATTTTAGGTCCGGTGCAGATAGATGGGAGTCATTTGATTTGATGACTAGGCTGGGTTCCCGTAATGGATCGCACTGCGTCGAAAACGCTAATTGTGGGGCGGTTCAACGCCTAGGCACCATGATGACCAGGAGCATGGCGCCGCCTGCTGCGGTTCGCATAGGGAGCGGATAAAGTGGACTGAAGAAATGAACTTCTTTACCATCCACTCCTACTACGAAATATCAACGACGCGAGCAAGTACAACATCTTACCATTGCAGACAAGTACCGCTTTATTACTCACAGCGCCAAAATCTTGGCCATCATCAGGAGGCATGTTGGACTTAAGGTCATCGCAGGAGCTGGTGAACAAAAGTCAGTGGGGCAGAAACGACGGCATCAATAACGCTACGCCGCACTCCAGGCAACAGTTTCAAAATACTAGAGAGGCTTGGTAACCTGGTAGCGAAGCATATGTTAGAGGAAGGGCGCCATATATCATAGATCTTAACAATGTGAAGGTGCTTAAGTAGGTGCAAAAAATTACACCGTTGGATGCATATGAAAGCCTGTAGATTAGCAGAGAACA
The DNA here is from genome assembly GCF_905115235.1 of Hermetia illucens. NCBI lineage: Eukaryota > Metazoa > Arthropoda > Insecta > Diptera > Stratiomyidae > Hermetia > Hermetia illucens. The sequence goes on along the minus strand of NC_051850.1, from coordinate 127,395,918 downwards.
TGTAAATACCAAATTAAATTTCGATATAGGTAACTGTAACTCACCCTTATTATAAGCATAGTTAATTAGAATATCCAACTTTATATAAGTTTTAATTTTGTTCACATCAACTTGTAAACACCCGACACTGACGAAGGGAACAAGCTGTTCCCCAAATATCGATATATGTGGGTCGAATAAAACCACTGCTAGCGAGAGACTGTGTTTCGCTTTAATCCCTTAACCTTTTCGCTAGAGGCACCGTAGGCGCGACTGACTTAGGAAGGACTTTGGTAAACTGATTCAAATCAATTCAATGCCAGCAAATCGGTAAAGAATCATCTGCAGAGGGTTCAACAGAACTACGCCATCCGCAGTGAGACACCCGTAATTGAAATTCTCGACACAATAGAGCAGCAACTTTCTGCCGAATGCAGTCGTTTATAACGTAAGACGAAGGTCTTTCCAGACATGTCAAGAATGTAACTCGAGGAGCCAGCGGAGCTTTTGCAGATCACTGAACCAGCTGATTAGCCGCCTTGAGGAATTTCCACTTTTTTTTCACTGCGGGGATTACTTACCTAACCCTTAAGGATCCCGAGGAGTAGAAAAGCTGTCGAGTTGAGTCAAGGGCCAAGGCTTTTGGCATAATCCCGCACACTAGCTAATCGATGTCATACATCTATAGCGCATTCTCCTTCTCTTTATTCAGCCTTTGTCCCGTTTACAAGCGTGATCGGTTTCACCATTTGGCTCAATCAAATGCCTGATCTGGATTCAATCGCAGTAAATCCCTAGCCAGCATATCAAGCCACCATGGTTGCGGCCTGCCATTTGGTCGTTTATCATCGACTTCGATGTTCAGAACAATGCTTCTCACGATGTTTCTTCATGAGTAACCGCGCAGAATGTATTGCCTCAGTAGTTTGCAGTTTTTGACAAATCCGGCTTGATTCACGGTCATTTCAACAGTAATTTGAACATTCTCCTTGACTATCTTTCTTTTTCCATATTGTCGTAAAGATTTTTGTAATTGGACGCTCCGGTAGCGCGATTTGCATTCCAATTAGCCGGCGTTTTATCGTCGAGAAATTTGTGGTAGAGGAGTTTCTTTCCATGGACCTTCATTTCGACATCGTCATTCCAAAGCCAAGTATCTGGGTTGATGAGCTGCTTACCCGGCTTGGTGACCCCGAGGGTTGCAGAGGCCGCTTTGGGGGTCGTGTCTTTCATTTGGTTCCACGATTCTTCCACATTCGTTATGGTCGGTAATTGTGTGAACGAAATCTTTCTTGTTCTCACGAAATCGCCACCATTTAATGCGCGGTGGGCCAGTGCGTTCTTCACTCTGTTTTATCGGTGGCTTAATACGCAGCACGGCATTCAACGGCCGATGTTGAGGTTCGATGGTCTCATAGGGAACGGCTTTGCAGTCAGGTAGTGGTAAAATGTCGGCGTCTTATGAAGAAAGAGACAATCGTTTGATGAACCATGTACTCATAAGTGTGCCCGCAAAATCGATTATACGCTCGCCATTGCGCGCTCAGAACCCCTTTCCCCTATGGCACCTTTTACCGTCTGGCTTTTCACCCACATGACCATTAAGGTCGCTGGCAATGAGGGTATAATCGCCAGCAGGCACGTGACAAGCCTTTTCATCGAGAAGTTGCCAGAAGGCATCTTTCTCGGCATCAGGTCGACCTTTCTATGGTGCCTACGCGGTGAAGAAGTGAATAGTAAGATCAGCTGATATAATGGTGAACTTCAGCAGCCGGTCATCAAATCGTTCGACTTCTTTATTGGTATCACGGAAATCCTCTGAGATGGCGATGCCAACACCATATTGAGTGTGTTGACTACCAAAATAGAGAAGCTTATAGCCACTTTTACCGCGTTCGCGTTCAATGTCGCAGCTTTTGGCACCAGACCATCGGATTTCTTGCAGAGCGCAGATATCAATGTATCTTTTCCGATGGGCTCTTGCGAGTTCCTCGGTGTTTCCAGCTAGGGTATCAACATTTAGCGTGCAGACACTCATTTGTTTTGTTAGGGCTAACTTGCTTACGACCTGACGCCGCCCATGCGTATCACATCCATCCGAAACCAATTAAGTTTTCGGTGATAGCCATAGAAAGGTGGCGCACCAATTTATCAGTGCATTCATCTGAGGATATCGATATCTCCGTATAAAGAGGAACATCTTCCAGGCGGATTCGTTGTGTTCCTCTTGGTTTTGCATGGCATAAAACCTCCTTTCATGGCTCCTGAATACTAGGGGACATGCTTTTGCAATAAAGTATAGCTTACGTTATGTTCGGTTAGCTCAGTGGTTAGAGCACAAGGCTGTCGTACGGGAGGTCGCGGTTCAAATCTCTCAAATTTGTATCGGAATTTGACATCGGATTCTAGCTGACTCTGTTGTGAATGAGCTCCTGAGGGGAACCAGGGTAACGATAGGGTAGCAAGAATGAGACGCAGGAAGCTAATCAATGAGTGAATGAAACGACAAAATTGTAAATTTATTGTATTTATTCACAGATATCGGTATTTTGCAATACCAGATTGTAAGCACTGAATAAGAGAGCAACTGGCTCCCAAAATGTCGATATCTCTGAATAAATACGATAGTGTTGTCTCGAATCAAAAAACAATCGTTTCATTCAAGCACTGAGGACAACCAAAAAGTTCAAGGCCAAAAACTACTTAAACAATAGATAACAGCTGGAACGTAGTAGTATCAATAGAATAATAAAGGGTTACAAAAGATGAAAATGAACTAAAAAACGTTTCCTGAAAAATTTGTCAATGTTCATTTTTTTCAAAACCTATTGGGGATATATAATTGATTTTCTTTTTAGAATGATCAGCAATAAAATCTCAAGATAATGTAGGGCCTCTTTTTGGGAAAAACTCTGGAGACAACCTTAATTTATCCTTAGGACGTTGTATTCGGAATTGGGACATGGTAGTCCGTATCTGCTGGTGGAAATTTTCCAGATCGGTTTTCGTCCACGGCAATATTCCGAATGCATAAGCGAGTGAAGGGATAACGAATACATTCAATGGGCTAATTTTATTATTCCCCGAGAGATGCGATTTCAGCTCCACTATATGTCGCAGAAATTCGAAAAGCAGAGTATCTTTCAGATCACCTACTCGAGTATAGAGTCTTTGCAGAACTCCTAGGCACTTATAGAAGTCTCGCTCATAGCTTCGATTTGGAGGTCACCAATGCTATGCTCTGCATGCGGCTCTTGATGACCTTTGCGGATGGCTTGGATTCGACACTTGTCTATTCGCAACAGGCTTCTAAGGTGGTCGTCAGTACTTGCATACAACTTGATGCCATCTAAGTACATGAAGGGTGTCAGTTCGCACTTAGCACGTAGGCCATACTTTATTGCAAAACCATGCCCTCTAGCATCATTCAGTAGCCATGAAAGGGGCTTCAGTGCTATGCAAAACCAAAAGGGACTCAAAGAATCCCCCTGGAAGATGCTTTCCCTATATGGATAGGCTCTGAGGTATTGGCACTACCTTCAGATGAGGACTCTGATAAGGTAGTCTGCCACCCTTCCATGACTGTCGCCAAAACTTTATTAGTTTCGGATCAATGCGATGCAGATGTAGGACATCGATTAGCCAGGTATGCGGGACGCTGTCGAAAGCCTTGGCATAATCGATATAGTAACTGAAGAGGTTTCTTTGGCCTCTAATTGCTTGTCCTTTAACTCCCGAGTCGATATTTAGTGCTTTTCGAGTTAATGGAACTTTTTAAAACTATCTTACAAAGTTTATTTTGACGATGCCACCACATGCTATATCTTTTTTTTCTACTATATATATTGCGCTTATAGACTTTGCAGGCAGGATCGTCCTTTCCTATACGAATTAAGTGATCCGTCCATTGCAACATTGTGGATTTTATCTGCAAGCGGACGGCCGTGGTATAAATTTTGTCGTTATATACAAATATAATCTATCGAATGGGCATGTGGCAAGATTAGATATTCTTGGACTGTATTGTTACTTTTTATCCATATTAACTTAAGTTTATTTCTATCCTGAATAAAATTATCCATTGTTACATACTCTAAAATAAATTAGCAAACGTAGAATTATCTGAAAGTGGATATCGATTTACTTATGCCACGTGGATGTTGTGTTTCTCTTCAATCCTTCAGCTCGCTCGGACTGACTCATAGCAGCTGCTCCCAAAAAAAAATCAGAATAATGATGCCTACATTAAACCCGAAAAGCACTCAACTGTCTTCCGAAATTTAACAATTTCCTGTCTCCTTTACCACATTTTCCCAGTGCCCATAGATAAGAGATCCTTTGCAAAAAAGTCGGCAGGTCGTTGTTCGCTTGACATCACGGAAGAAAAAGGATTTCCTAAGTTAACATCTGGAAACTTTGCAAACAGTACCCTTATCCTAAATGACGACAAAACGCACGGATCCTTTAAGGCTTCTTGAAACAAAACGAAAGTGATGGCAATAGTGAAAATATTATTCGACAGTTTAGGACTTTTAAGACTTCAGCATGGTATCTTAGTAGTGTAGTGGAGGAGCCTCATTGCAACCGTGGAAAGTTGAAAGCAGTTTGAAAGCTTTCTCGTTGCATCCTCGCTTGTTAAGAGAAGACATTTATACTGAAACGTGGATATTTGCGAGTCTTGCTACAAACTTGAACATAGCAGGAATTCCATATAACACGCCACAATATTAGTCAACAACACGTTGCTAAGTGTTTGCACTGCTATGGGAGCAAATATGCGGCTTGTAAATAAACGTCTTGTATATTAAAGGTATATTTACGCGACAACAGGAGCTCATCGTTTTGATAAGGGCAAGTGGATGAATTTAAAATTTGTTGTCGTTATCAGTTTGTAAGTTGCCAGTTTCATTTAGGGTAAAGGTAGTCATACTCAGGACTGACTATTATTTGATTTAGGATATCACAAGAAAGGATCAGGCGGCAATTTAAAAAGTGACTTCAGGTATGAAAGGTTTTGTGCATTTCTTTTATAAAAATGTGGGCACTTGTCCCATTAATACTTAACACGTAATATATGCATAACATATATGTATTCTGTATTATGTGTGAATATCCACTTTCGCGTGATACTGACAGTCAAAGTGTTGAAGCGACTACTTTGACCTATTACGACTTTGTTAGTAATAGTGGGATTTCCACCAAACTGAGTAGGATCTTGCTCTATGTTACATCCTACATTGCTGATTCCGGGATAAACTCAAGGGAGGTTTTGCAGTCATTTACTACCAAACATGGTGGGTAGTTTTCTTCTAAGATTTTGCGGGTGGGTAGTTTTTGGGAATGGGTCCGCGAAATAAATGATAATTTTCGACTCCCGTACTCCCCACCTTTTGAACAAATGTTGGAGCTTCGGGAAGTACTAACCGAGACCTTTCATTTGATACCCCACATGACTCCTTTTGTCTTCCGCCTCTTTTGCATGTATGACACAGAATGATGTAATTCACTGCATGTATGAGTGTTCACAGTTTCCCGCTTTCTATCAAATTTGGTGTCAATCGCTATAACTGTTTCCGAGAAAATGGGTGTAATAGACAGACAAACAGAAAACCAAATTTAATTAGGTTTTATTTTACAGGGTCACTTAGTAGGTCCGAAGTATAAACGTGTCGGTCCTGGGTCACTGCGTTAGGGAAATTCAATTACGACTTGCTCCATTTGACCGTACTGAAACTAAGGTCGAGGAATTACTTTCTTTACTAGACATTGTGTGATTTTTGACTACATTTGAAAGGATGAGCGATGGACTGGAATTGGACGATGATTCCAAACCTTATCGGATTCCTTAGCAGAAATAATGAGGGCTTTTCCAAAATTTAGAGAAATAATTTTGGTCAAGGTTTGATGAGGTGGGTAGAAAGTTGACACCGGTGGATACAAGTAGAAAACTTTCGAATTGAGAAAAGTAATTTGGATTTGCAGAAAACAGAAACCACTTCCTTGTTAATTGATTGAAAATGTTCAAAATGTCTAAGAAAATGAAAAGATTAGACGCTCAGAAATATTGGAAAAAATAGGATAGCGAGCGCAGCTTAAATAATTCCTGGTGAGGTCGGACTGAAAGGCACAATACGTATTTATCAAATGGAAATGAAATAAAGGAGTATTCAGTTCAGTTCAGTTCAGGCTTTCAAATCACCATCTAACGTATCAAACCACCGTTTCGGTGTCCTTTTGGTTGCTTATCGTTGACTTCCATGTTCAGGCCAATTTTGGAAAGTGGATTCTCGTTATCGCAAATTGTGTGACCATACCATCAAAGACACCACTTTCGCAATTCTTCCACCATCAGTGCAACCTCATATCGATCGCGGATATCCTCATTTTGATTGTGATGAAGGCTTGTTAAGCGACTAGTCTAACGCTATATCTTCATCTCCATTACCGCGACGCGCCGTTCATTGTCTTTTATAATCGGCCATTGATAATGATAGCGCCTATTTCATGGAGTTCGGTCGACAAAAACTCTGCTTTACTCGGATTTAGTCTGAGATCGTGTTGTATGAGGTGATCATTATATTTTTGAACCCTTTGTCCGTGATCACCTATGCCATTAGATGCTAGGAAAACATAATCTGCAGAAAGAAATATATAAGATGGCAGACATTGGTGTGCCATGTGACAGTGTTCATAGCAAAAACAAAGAGGAGTTGTGAGAGGGCGCCCCCTTGATGGGCACCAACAGAGACATGAAACGGTTTTGATACACTCGCCAGACTTCAAACTTTACTTTTCGGATAGTGGTTGAGCAATTGATCCCAGCGCACGAGTTCTTCTGATACTAGGTGCTGTTGTAGATCATACCAGATGAGTTCGTATGGCGGTCAAAAGCTTTCTCCACACCCAGCAATGCAATGTGAAAAGAGCAAAGTTTCTGATGATGTTTCTCCATGAGAACCCTGGCAGCGTGTATTACGTCAGTAATTCCGCAGTCCTTAACAAGCTCGCCTTGATTCATAGCTGCTTGAACGCGAATACCGTTGTCAAGAATGCGTTCAAAAGTCTTCATGGTATGGGTTAGACATCGGGTCGGAAAATAACTTAAATATTTTTTAGGAACACCTTTCCTTTTCATATTGGAACTGTGGTACTTTCTTGCAAGTCAGATGGTGTTCTACTGTCCTTAATAACCCGACTTAAGAATTCACTGAGGTACAGTGTTGGGTTCTGTTCTTGTCATTTATGAAACAGAAGTGTTGGATATCCTGTACGCATTGGTATCGAATTTTGGCAAGTCAATATAGACTTTTCACGCCGTCCCGCGTGTCCATGGTAGTTTTTAAAGTTTTTAAAGTTAAAAAGTTTGTAATGGACCGGTCGGGTAACAGCGACCACTTTCTTTGCATCCCAGTTGGCATTATTGTAAATTTACCAATTGGCTAATATTTTATCATCCAGAAACTTATGGGAGAGTCGTTTCTCTTCACGGACTTTCATTAGAACATCGTCATTTCAAAGCTAAGTACTTGGTGACCCCGAGGGTTGCATAGACTGTGCATCATGTCTTTAAGTTGGTTCCGCGATCCTTCCACATCCTTAGTTGTTAGTAAGCGCGTAAGTGGAATAATTTCCTCTTTCTTCTCATGAAATCGCCAGCTTTTAATAGGCGGCGGTCTAGTGTGTTCCTCACGCTATTTTATCTTTGGAAGAATGTTGCAGAACTTGGATCAGATGGCACAATGGTGTAGGCTAGGGCGCCAGAGAGCTGCTGGGGTATGGAATTTTTTACACTTGAGCGCAATGGATGTTTCGAGTACCTTATTAAAGCAGTCCCAGACAAGGCACCGGATCCTCGCAGGACGCGAAAAGGTGAAAAGACCTCTCACCGGTAAAGGGAAAGGAAAACAAAGTGACCAAAATCGTAGAAATAGCGACGCCGTCTCCAATCCACCCAAGGGAGGTAAAGCTCCAAAGAGGAAACAAGGAAGCATGGACCAAGGTTGGCGGAAAGAAAAATGCGACACATAAAAGAATATTAGGGCCCGATTATCATCTCGAAAAAGGGGTGACGGAGAAGTCCGTAGGGGAGGAGGGACAAGTACAGGCCAGAAAGCAGGAGACAGTGATACAATGCAAGGGCATTGACGAAATTACTGGCAAGGAGGCAATATGGACGTGTGAAAATCCAGCCATTCGAGAAGGAATGAAGTTTCCAGAAGTTAGATTGGTAGGGAGGAAAATAACTGGCATCTACATATAGTTGCTATACTATGCTATGCTCCACCAAGCGCGACCGTGTCGGATGCAAAAAGTCGAAACCCCAAGATCATAGCAGGTGATTTCAAAGCGAGGGTTGTGGATTGGGGCAGTCATACTACGAACACCAAGAGCCATATCCTGCTCGAGGCTTTCACGAACCTAGACCTGGTGCTTGCAAATACGGGAAATGTGTCCACGTTTCACGGACAGGATCGGGCTCAATAGTCGATCTGACATATGTGTGTACCATATTGCTGAGAAAAGCTTCGTTTGTCACTGCGCATTATACTCATAACGACCAACCGGCAATTTTTCCTTTTTTTTTTCTTTTTTCCGGCAAGTACATGGGAACCCTCGAGGTATGCTTAAGCAGGCTATACGTTGTTTTGAAATTGGCTCGACCAGCGAGGAAGATTGCTCGAAGGAACTTTGCGCAAAGGCAGATCAATGCCCTTGGGGAACAGCGTGCAAGAAGAAGATGAGAGGAGGCACACCACAAGTGACCCGCCCATATTTTCTGTTCGATATTATTATGGTACCCTTCCCCCCGGATAAAGGGGAGCCCAGAAAAGATAAACAAGCATTGGACATCTACAACATATCTGTGGTAACTGAGGAGGAACTTGGGCAGATTTCCAGGGGAATTGGTGATAACAAAGTTCCCGGCCTGGATGCTCTTTCCAATAGAGCACTTCAATTCGACCCCACTGGTTTATCAGCGTATTTGAAACCTGCATGGTAGAAGGAGTTTTAACCGCTCGGTGTAGTAGGCAAAACCTAGTTTTGTTCGAGAAGCCCAATAAGCAACCAGGACATCCATTATCATCTCGTCCGATTTGCCTTATAGACACGGTATGAAACATGCTCGAAAGGGCCATCTATAATAGACTTCTCCCTATCATTGAATATAAGGATGGACTATCGGAGCGACAATTTGGATTTCGACAAGCCAACTCAATGATCGACCCCGTAGACGTTGTTTAGAAATTGAGACGTGAAGTCGTGCAATTAATGCTGTGCCGGAGTGACGTTGGACATGAAAACTGGTTTCAATTCCGCTAGCTAGGGGTGGATAAATAATTCGCTGGCTAAAACGGATGTCCCTAGTTATTTGACTAAGCTCCTCGAAAGTTACCTCTCGGAGAGTATACTTTGATACGATATGGATGAGGGATCCAAGCAGTACATCATCACCGCAGGAGTACCGCAGGGCTCAGTGTCGGATCTTCTCCTGAGGAACGTGATTTACAATGGGTTCCTTGTCGTTCCCGCGCGAAAGGAGACCACGATAATCGGTTTCGCAGATGATCTAACCGTGGCTGTCTTCGCGAAATAACCTTAAGACGTGGAAGTGTATACTAACGAAAATATTAGCGCCATAAAAGTGTGGCTGGAGATGGTTCAGCTTGAGCTTGCGGAAGAAAAGGCGGAGACTGTCTTTATTGCGAACCGTAGGAAGAGGAATACGCTTAATATTCGAGTTGGTGGCCACATCATCACTTCGAAGTCGGTTATTAAATGCCTGGTTTTGATGATTGACACTAAAATCAATTGCAAGCGACACCTGGACTATGTCTGTGAGAAAGCGGCAAATACTATCATTGGCGCGGATGATGCCTAACATTGTAGGTCCAAGATACAGTCGCAGATTACTGGTGGCCGGAGGGGCTCGGTCCACACTATTATACGTGACCCCAGTTTAGGAGGAAGAGACAGCATATGAGAGGGTGGGTGTGCAGCACCTTCAGATCAATCTCAGGCGAGGCAGCGATAGATATTTTGGCAAGCGGGATACGTTGTCTATACGAGAAAAGGAGAAGAAATCCACCTCAAAAGGATACAGAAAGCCGAAAGACGGCAAGGCAGCAATCGTTGGAAAAGTGGCACCAACGGTGGGATGACTTGTGGAGGGGTCGCATCCTCACTTTAATTCACCGCATTGAGGAGTAGATTCTGCAACGACACGGTGTGATTAGCTTCTATCTGACGAAATTTCTGTCGAGACATTGTGGTTACAGGAAATATCTGCATCAATTCAGATTGAATGATTCATTCTCTCTTTTGTCCTGAATGTGGTTGCACTCCTGAGGTCCCGGAGCATGCTATGTTCCATTGCTTACGATTTTACTCAGAAAGGAGGAGCCTGGAAAACCCTCCGAAAATCAACATAAGCCTGCAGAAAATCGTCGGGGAAATGCTGTAGTCGAAAGGGAACTGGTCTACCGTGAATTCCGCAATCAAAAGTCTACAGGAGGAACTTTGAGAAGCGGAGTTCGCCAGGAGCACATGGAGAACGGAAGATTTGGTCGCTTAAAGCGCAGTCCTCCACGCGAAGTAATGCTTTGCGGTGGTTCCGCGAGAAAGGAAGAAGGAGAAAAGGGGGGTGGTTTAAGTGGGTGAGATTTACACACACTGCTGCAATCTGGCGCGGCAGTGTCTTTCTAAAATTTCCAACTCCATCCATAAACAAGTCCGGAAACCGGAAGCTAGACGCTTCAGGTATGAAAGGTTTTGTGTATTTCTTTTATAAAGAGATTTGAGTGTGCATTTGTCCCATTAGTGTGTAGCACATAAAATATGCATATATTATGTGAAAATATCCACTTTCAAGTGATATTGACATTCATAGTCTTGAATTTGCAGAGGAGCGACAGTTTTGACCTAGTATAAATTTTGTGATTCTAGGGTGAACTTAAGGGGGGTTTTCCTGTCGATTACTAAAAATTATAGTAATATACTATACTAAAAATTATAGTAATATACTATTGTGTCCGGATAGCTCAGTGGTTAGAGCACTAGGCTGTCATACGGAAGGTCGCGGTTCAAATCTCACTGGTGGCAGTGGAATTTGCATCGTGATTTGACGTCGGATACCAGTCGACTCAGCTGTGAATGAGTACCTGAGTCAAATCGGGGTAATACTCTCGGGCGAGCGCAATGCTGACCACATTGCCTCCTAGTGTACCGTTACGGTCTTGAATGAAGTGCTCTAACACACTTCAAGGCGCTGATCCAATATGGATTGTTGCGCCAACGATTATTATTAATATACTATTATTAACTTTATTTGAACAGGTATTGATATGGAGGGTATTTCGGAGCCTAGGCATCATATAGTGGCAGCCCCCTGATTTTTTTCAGATTTTTCGGTTGGGTAGTTCCTGAGAATGGTTCTTTGAAAAATTACTACTTTCAACCCCCCGCACTCCCCACCTTTTCAACAAAAGTCAAAACTAAATGGCTTCGGAAAGTACTAACCGAGGCCTTTAATTTGATACCCCACATGACTATATTTGATGAAAAAAAAATGTACACCCCCCTTTTGCATATATGGGAACCCCTTTCTTAAATTCGTTGTAAAATGATATAACGCCCAGAACATCATTGGCCCATACTAAAGAGGCTTCACTCCAGGCAAATCAGCGACAGATCAGATTTTCTCTCTGCGGCAGGCGATAGAAAAACTGTTGGAATATGGACAACAGTTGCACCACCTGTTCATCGACTTTAAAGCCGCCTATGATAGCATAGCCAGGGTAAACCTGTACACGGCCATGAGAGAATTCGGTATCCCGACGAAATTAATAAGACTCACTAGGCTGACCCTGACCAATGTGCGAGGCCAGATAAAAGCAGCTGGATCACTCTCAAGACCATTCGACATCAACAACGGTCTAAGACAAGGGGATGCGCTATCATGCGTCCTCTTTAACCTGGCCCTCGAGAAAGTGATCCGTTATGCTGAGGTGAATGCAAGAGGTACGATCCTCTTCAAGTCCACCTAACTACTGGCCTATGCTGACGATATCGACATCTTGGGAAGAACCACCCGAGACGTACAAACTGCCTCCATCCAGATCGAGCAGGCGGCTATTGGCGCGAGATCTTGGGGTGCACATCAAATAAGGCAAGACAAAATATATGGTGGCAACGTCAGCACCGAAGACGAATCAACCAACAACATCAAACCGCACTGGTCAAACACAAACACGAACAAGAATAAGGATAGGAGAATACAACTTTGAGACCGTTGACAATTTCTCCTATCTAGGGTCGAAAGTCACAACCGATAACAACTACGATGATGAAATCCGCGCACGGTTGTTGTCAGCCAACAGAGCCTATTTCAGCTTACAAAGACTGTTCCACTCGAAACGTCTCACCATAGGGTCAAAGCTCTTACTGTACAAGACTATGATCTTGCCAGTCCTCATGTATTCATCAGAAACTTGGGTTCTTAGCAAGAAAAATTGCGAACTCTTGGCCGCGTTCGAGAGAAGAATCCTCCGAAGAATTTTTGGCCCCCTACATGAGGATGGACGATTCCGTAGCCTACACAATGAGCGATACCATGACCGTCCGGTTGTGGATAAAATCCGGCTCAATAGGTTACGGTGGGCGGGTCACTTAATCCGTATGGATGAGAATGATCCCACCCGGAAAGTCTATAAAGGCAATATCTATGGTAGGAAAAGAAGACGAGGCAGACCCTACCTAAGATGGAGCGATGGTGTGGGCCAGGACGCCAGACAGCTTTTAGGGATATCGAATTGGTGGACCTCGGCGCAAAACCGGGATGTCTGGAGTTCCTTATTAAGGCAGGCCTAGACCGGATACCGGTTGTTGCGCCGTTGATGATGATGATGAAAAGGATATAACTCACTATATGCGTGGGCGTTCACAGGTCCCACCTTTCTACCAAATTTGGTGCCAATCGCTATAACCGTCTCCGAGAAAAATGCGTGTGACGGACAAACAGACAGACAGACAGACAGACAGACGGACAAACAGACAGACAGTAAACCGATTTTAAACATAAAACCTTAAAACAGACGGACAGGCAGACATCGAATCGATTTGAATAAGGTTTTGTTTTACACAGTGTGAGTGTGTCCGGATAGCTGAGTGGTTAGAGCACAAGGCTGTCGTACGGAAGGTCGCGGTTCAAATCTCGCTGGCGGCAGTGGGATTTGTATCGTCATTTGACGTCGGATACCAGTCGACTCAGCTGTGAATGAGTACCTGAGTCAAATCAGGGTAATAATCTCGGGCGAGCGCAATGCTGACCACATTGCCTCCTACAGTCTACTGTAGTGTACCGTTACGGTCTAGAATGAAGTGCTCTAACACACTTCAAGGCCCTGATCCAATATGGATTGTTGTGCCAACGATTATTATATTTGTTTTACACAAAACCTTAAAAATGTGAGCCGTCTGCGCTTCGCTTGAAGTGGTGAAGTATAATACATAGAGTCAATTCTTGGCATTTTGGGAGGAATATCAGTGTCATTTGTGCCTCCCCTTTCAAGCCAACTGAAGCAACCTTGCTCCATAGAGTGGGCACCCTTTGTAAAAACTCCAATTATTCCATGCAGTGTGTGGGCGTATTCATCCCAAGAAAGAACGCTGAGATTAGTCTCTAAAAAGCAGATATTTGGCGAACTTCTTCATTGGTAATCATCGCTGGCCGCTATAATGCTACTTACTTTGAAGCAAAATTGCAGAAACAAATGAAATGGGTTTTAAACGTTTGATACTAGGCGTAGATATGATCCCGTAATTGTAAAGTATTAACTTTCCCCTCGGTTCGGTTAATACTCCAAGCCCTCCATGAACTAGCAAAGCGACTGTACAAACACTTTTTCAACCTTTCGTATGGTAATTATTATAGGCGCAATCTGTAGCGCATTATTCATCTGCAAGATAACCACCGCATACTCGCTAGTCTAAATAAGCCTTAAACCTACTTGCAGGCATAGAGGATGCGGTTTCATAATGATAATAAGGCTCATGAATTCTTGTGGGAAGTTTGAAGTTTAAACGTTACATCAAGACAAGTAAATACGAAAGAAGCATCTTTTACGAATTTCATATCCGCATATGCTGAAGCAGAAATTCAGAGATTATATCTAACGTATGTAGGTAATTTTCTTCTTTCATCCGCTCTATAACTGGCGGTCGCAAAAAAAAATTAAGCGGTTTTGAGTGACAAGGGTATTTGTACATGGTAACTAGGGCAACTACATATATACCATGGCATCTGGTACGCCTTAAGAAAAGACTAAAATTTAATTCGAAACTGGCATTCCTTATTCACTCGTCTTGTTCTAATCTGCTAAGGTTCTTTTCTCCTAATGTTGACTATATGAAACCACATTTAATTCGGCAGAGATTATCGAAAATTCCTATCTTCCATATCCTCATGAAATTCAATGGGAAAAGACAAATTAAAAAAAATCGATCCTTCGAAGTTAGATTCATACATCCATGATAAAATTCTTTTTCTGCATTCAACAGGGATCCAATGGAACGTTTATTCTTGTGAACTCAAAATATAAATGCAAATTACAGAAACTTTCTTGCTAATGGTTAAATTAATGTCAATTCGGAAACATTTCGAAGTACTCAAATCGGGATTTAATTATGAAACATGCGAACAAACTGATCCAATCAATTTATCATATTACAATTACGTAAAAGTAAGCCAATTGAGATGTATTCTGTGATAAAAGTTGTAAAATGGAATGATATGACAATATGAGCGCGTGTCTATTTTTTGACGTTGATTGATATCAATTAGCATCATTGAAATTATAGAAATTCAATTGAAGTTGTGGGCGAAAAGTGTGGTTTCGCTCAACGAAATTTGTGTCGGAGCTACAAAATGCTCAATCTCTGGTTGATCACAATAGAAACTCCTATTAAACTTTTTCAATAGAAAAGACAGTAAGGAAATTTACGGCATTTTATGAGATAAAAGCAGCCTCAATGAATAATAAGTCTGGTGATATTTAAAGTTCAGATGAGTACCTATCCAATAAGATATGCAGGACTTTCTAAGGTTTTGTGTTTACACAAATTAAAATCAGTTTACTGTCTGTCTGTCCGTCTGTCTGTCTGTCTGTCCGTTACACGCATTTTTCTCGGAGACGGTTTTGGCGATTGGCGCCAAATTTGGTAGAAGGGTTGGAATTGTGAACGCTCACGTATATAGTGTGTTACATCCTTTTACGTCGAATCTAAGGGGGGTCCCAATACGTGCAAAAGGGGGGTGTACATTTTTTTTCATCAAATATAGTCATGTGGGGTGTCAAATTAAAGGCCTCGATTAGTACTTTTCGAAGCCGGTCTTAGTTTTGACATGTATTGAAAAGATGGGGAGTGCGGGGGCTTGAAAGTGATCATTTTTTTTAACGAACCCATTCTCAGAAACTACCCAACCGAAAAATCTGAAAAAAATCAGGGGACTGCCACTATATACCACTATATGCCACTAAATACCCTCCATACCAATACCTGTTCAAATAAAGTTAATAATAGTACATTACTATCATTTTTAGTAATTGACAGGAAAACCCCCCTTAATTTCACCCTAGAATCACAAAATTGCAGTAATGTAGGCTACAGTATAGAGCATGATCCTGTCAGATTTGGTAAAAATCGCACTATTACTAACAATGTTATGCTAGATCAAAACTGTCGCTTCTCTGCAAATTCAAGACTATGAATGTCAATATCACTTGAAAGTGGATATTTTCACATAATATATGCATATTTTACGTACTACATGCTAATGGGACAAATACACACTCAAATCTCTTTATAAAAGAAATATACAAAACTTTTCATACCTGAAGCGTCTAGCTTCCGGTTTCCCGACTTGTTTATTACAAATTTTGCTGCGACTGATAGAGACTAATTCTTAGAATGTGCATACTACGGCATGAAAATGATAGTAATTAGTGAGAATCTGTCAATGGACAGTCGCGTCCACAGGCCGAACTTTAAACAAACAGATTGGAAGTAATTAACTTTGTCGGTTCTTTTACCATTTCCGGACAATTTACATATTATTTTTCAATTTAATGTATTTTGTTACATTAATTATGGTTTTTATTTATTTAATTTACGGACAACAAACAGAGAAAATTCCAATTAATTATTGTCCTCAGGAGAAGGAGAAAGCAAAAAACTTATCCTGCGTTTAAAACTACTTAAAGTAGGCAAGTTAAAAGGACCGAGCTGTTTTGCATTATAATTTCGGCAAAGCCTGGGAATCGGGGAATGAAAGTAGACTTCTAGCTTTGCGAAGGGCACGCTACTTATGTTATAAGACGCAGGACGGCAGGTGATCTCGTCAGCGGCGGAGCAGTCCATCAGACCCGAGGAAAGTTTAAAGAAAGTGCATAGATCCAGATAGGATCTACGCTGTTGTAGGAAGGGAAGGTTCAGAAAGCGGAGGCGGGAGGGCTAATCCATACGAGGGAAGCTTTTCTTAAAGAAGAGGGAACGGGTGAATTTACGTTGCACGTTTGCAAGGGTAAGACAATCACAGTTACGGGAGGGTGACCAGATCACGGAGCAATATTCAAGGGTATTTCTCACGAGGGAATTGAAGAGGGTTAAGGAGGGTTGGATGGAGTCAAAATCAGAGGAGGAGCGAAGTATAAAGCCTGACAATTTTGCTGCTCGATTGATGACATCGAGGCAATGGGTGTCAAGGCGGAGCTTATTGTCGAAAGTAACTCCGAGGTCTTGAGTGGAATTTAAGCAGGATAAGGAATGCCCGTTAAGAGAGTTGGAGAAAGAAGTGGGTGAGGATTTTAGGGAGCGTTTAGCGTTAAACCATTAGTCGAGCACCAACGAACCAGAGTGTCCAGGTTAGACTAAAGGGAAACACAGCCCATAGGCGACGATATAGCGGAAAACAGCTTAAGGTCGTCCGCGTAGAGCAAAGAGGGACAAGTAAGGAGGGGAGGAAGGTCGTTAATAAAAAATAGAAATAAGAAAGGACCCAGAATAGATCCCTGTGGGACGCCAGAAGTGGGGGAGAAGGAGTGGGAAGTACAGTCGTCAAAAAAGACACGGCAGGATCGGTTGGAAAGGTAAGAGGCAAGCCAGAAAACAAGTGGTATGGGAACGTTTAGGGACGAGAGTTTGGATAGAAGTATCTTCTAATTTACAGTGTCGAAGGCTTTCGCGAAGTCAGTGTAAATGGTATGCACGTCTCGCCGTGAATTTAGACATTTGGCAACAAAGTTGGTAAACTCAAGCAGGTTGGAGGCAGTGGACCTACGTTTAACGAAGCCATGTTGCTCTTTCACTATGTGGTGGCCAAAGTGGGCGGACAACCAGTCGCTGACATATCTTTCCAGGATTTTGGAACAGGAGGAGAGGAGGTAAAATGGGACGATAATTCTCGGCAAGCGAACGATCGCCACTTTTGTGAATGGGGATAATGAGAGCCTCCACAAGCTGGGAGAATGATTCTCTTTAAGGCCTTTGCTGAAAATAAGAGATAGGGGAAGGGAGATGGACCTACCAGTTTTGAGCAAAAAGAGGTCCGACATTGGCATCAAGTTTGCCAATGAGGTATTCGAGAAGGATAGGGGTAAGAAGGGGAATGGTAGGCGATGCGGGGCAGGATACATTCACTATTGGGAGGGATTCGGAGGAAAGAGGGGGAGCATAGACTGACGAAAAGAAGCGGCAGAGTAAACCACAATATAGTTGGGGGGGAGTTAGCTGAGAAGCCAGAAAATTTAATGGACGGAGGGGATAACTGTGCAGGGCAGCGGGAGTTGCGAATATGGGACCAGAAAGGTTTCAGGTTTCCGCACTTTAGTGAGTCTTCCACGCTGGACAAATTTTCGTTTGTGGACTTATGTATTAAGGATTTGACCGAAAAACGAAGGGATTTGAAAAAAACTAAGTCAGCAACGTTTCTAGAAGACAGGAACTTCTTTCTCGCAGTCTGTTTTTGACGTCGTTTTTTGTGAATTTCAGTGGTGAACCAGACGGGGTAAGAGCATAAGCACTTAGGAGAGGAGGGAACATAACAAAGAAGAAGATCAGATAAAATGGTATAGAAAGTGTTGAGTGCTCGGTCACACGTAAATGGAGAGATGAGGGCGAGCCAGTTGATTGACGTCAGGGCTGAATTCAGACCCTCGAAGTTCGTCTTACGAAAGTTGAACTTGGTAGGCTTGCGAGCGAGGAGAGTGGAATCGGGATATCTGAACATCGAACTAGAGAGCAGGATGATGGGTGTCAGGGGCAACGTAAGACGGAGCATGAAGGGATTGGGAAAGATAACGTACAGGAAGGTTAGAGAAGACAAGGTCAAGAGTGCGTTCTAGAAAGGTTTCTAGAAAGGTTAAACTGGAGGGCGCCACAGGTGTACATGAAAGTGGATAGAGGAAGGGAAGGGTGGGTCGTGTTATTAGGGAGGGAGGGAAGGCCAGGAGTAATGGGCCAGGAGAGAATAAGAAGATTAAAGTCGCCACAGAGGTTGAAAGGAAGTGAGGGAAACAAAACGATTAGGGCCTCTGATAATCTGTCGAATAAATCCTCGTACAGAGAAGGCGGGCTTAGGCAGGGAAAATATACACACGATATGATAAAGGGACATACGTTTGGTGGAAAGACACGTATGGTAACAGAATTGTAGGAGGAGAAGGAGGAGGAAAAGATGATTTCGGTACGGAGAGGGGACTTGACAGCTATCGCCAGTTGTCTTGCCAAGCGCAGCGCAGTCTCTGTCACAGCGAAAGACAGAGTAACCTTCAAGAAGCTCAGAATCAGCCAGGTTTCAGAAATGCAGATGACATGATGTTGGAATGCTAAGGCAGACAGTTTGAAATCCGACAGTTTGGTCCTTAGACGCCTTACATTTTGATAAAATAGCGTAAAGTTATTGGAATCATTCAATTTCGGCAAGCGGCTCGGAAATTTTCACGAAGCTGAGACCTCTGATAAGGCTTAATTAAGACCCCCTGTGGCCAAAAGGAAGATTGGACGATAGCATCGAAGTCATGGGGATATGCCACTTTGAAGGAAGCTATCACTCGGTCAGGAGAGCCATCCTTCGTCAGCTTCACACAGGAAAGAGGTGACAAAGTTGAGTTCGTTTTGCTTCTGATATAGGTCAGAATATCGTCAGGCGTTAATTATTAATTAGAAAAACCTTTGAGTGCCTACAGCGGCCACAATGTTTAGTCTTTTGTTTTTTAGATGAAAGACATTCATTCATTTTTCTCAATCTACATTATTACCGTTCGATATTTGTTTTAAATAAAACTGATTTTGAAAACTAAAGCAAAGCTCTCCCGGCGATCCAGGTTATTTAGGGGATGTGTGAAGAGTTTTTTGTGTAGTTTGGGTGCGATCGAAAGATGAGATCGAATGAAGTCGGGAAATTGATTCGTTTATCTCGGTTTGGAAAACCTGGTGGCGGATGTGCAATATGCAATTGTGTGCTTGCAGGAAGTGTTGTGTTAGGACGTTAGCTTTTTCAGGTAGGTTTGGGGGTAGAATTCAGATTTGCTGAGTTGTTTTCCCTACGCGAGGACAAGTTTTTCTGATTTCCCTGAACGTGCCAGGGTTTAATTCGATTTAGGAGAGACGTTTGTGAATTGACCTGTCAAGGTTGCGGATTTTTTAGTGAGGTGAGAAGACTGCGGAGAATATCTATTTCTAAATAGTCTCCGCCGAAGGGTCTTACTGAGTTTGATATCGTCGGGGACATCATTGCGGAGAGAGATGCGGCTGCGGTAGTTGAGTTGGAATCAGTTCGTTGCATAATTGCTGAATAACTTCAGTGTGCTGGGAAACTGTTCGGTAGATGTTGCTGTTAGATACCGTGCTAGGGAATAGTGTTGGATCAAGTTTAGACTTAAGGATCCTGTTAATGATCTTCCAGTTCGCTTTCTGGTAATCCGTAACTGAGGGTAGGGCGAGACGGATTGTTCTTTCAGGAAGTTTGATTTCGAGGGTTGCAGCATAATGGTCACTGATGCCGCGGACGGTTCTGAGGAAAGGATATATATTAGGATGGGGATTAACAGTAATGTTGTTGCTAATACTGAAGTGATCTAGATATGGGTGTTAACTTTCATGGAAATTAGAAAAGGCAGTTGTTGGAAAACGGTGGAGTTTTCCTCATTCTGGTTCGACCATGAATCAAATTAAGACTTTCCTGGCGTTAATGGCTGAGAGACGGGAAGGTCATGCTCGTTTTAAAGTATTTCCCTTCGCCACGACCCTAACGTTTCGTTAGTTTGTAGGGTGGTGGTTGCTTACGCACTTTGACGCCTGCTCCGGTGTTTTGGAGCATCTGCCCGGGCCGTGAACCTAAAGAGAGACGATGGTTGCTTGAGACTTCCAGGTTAAGGGTGGGGTGGTTGCGATTTTTTTTCGTGAGAACACCTCACCGAGTTTCTTCATTAGGTGCGAGTTTTGCTACTTCATCAGAGCTAGTTCCTTCTCGACCATTGTGAGTTCTTCTAGAGCTTCGCCGGACACCCGTGGCGACTCGGAATCATTGTCCGTTACGGCCACAAACTCCGGTTCGGACTCGGACTCGAGCACTTCAGGGGGGGTTTCGCGGCACTTTTGAATGCGAGAGAAGACCATTGATAATGAAGAAACTGACGGATGAACTCGTCTGTAATATGGTACTATAATAATGGAACCAGATCCGGCTTTTGACGTCATGCCATTCACCGGTTAACCGATTCTGAAGACCGAAGTCACAAGGATTCACTGAGCCGATTGGAGAAATTTGAACTCTTACCGTCAAATTGACGTGAAGAAACCTGAGGTCACAATGTTTGTGTTCCTTTAAGTAGGGCGCATTAAACCCTAATAAACTTCACTGTTAGGTGTCCGGATGAGCTGTCGCAGCGGAAGGTCGCGGTTCAAATCTCACTGGTGGCAGAGGGATTTGTACCGTGACTCGATGCGGGATGCCAGTCGACTCAGTTGTGCATAAGTAACTGAGTCAAATCAGGGTAATAATCTCGGGCGAGTACAATGCTGACCACATTGTCTCATACAGCATACTGTAGCGCACCGTTAACGTCTTGAATGAAATGCTCTAACATACATCAAGGTCCTGATCCAAGTGGATCATTGCGCCAACGATTATTATTATTAATTAAGTTCACTGGAAATATCCTCACAAATTATTTGCATATTTTAGAGATACGAATACGTACTGCTCCATTCCTTTGTGAAGGGTACTTAAAGAATATAGTAAATGTGATTAAAGCATAATGGAACTGGTAAAAACGTGAAATTCTGGTTCTCTTGCTCCGTCGCAGTTGCGAATAAATATCGTTGGGATTTAAGAGAAATTTTAAACAATAAAAAGTCGTAGAATATTTTTGGGAAAAATACATTCCTCCCAGAAAACAAGTACTTTTTCTACATGAAGTCTTGCCATTGACCCATTTGCAGCGTAGATGAATTAGTCTCTAAACAACCCAAGTTCATTAACGTTCTGCAAATATTACCTCAGCTTATTGATTTAGGTCACTCTCTTTCGCAAAGTATGGTCATTCCTAAAAGGTAATTAATCACATTTTGCTCAGCATAAGCAAAACAATATTCGGATTCTCAGAAATGTAACCCATCTAAGGCGAAGATCTCTCTCCTATCATTAATTTTATTAATTACAATTCGGAACCCATCTAGACACATACATTGATAAGCTCCATAAATTATTACAAAATATTAAACTCACCCTAATTGCTGTGTCAATTTAACACCTCTTTTACTAATTGACTGCCCTGACATATTTTTTCCTCGCGTTTCCGGGTATCATTAAAATTTATACTTGGACTGGAGGATTCATTTTATCTTTCCACTTGGAAAATTTCCGGACATCTCGTGCAGACATAGCATCGCAAGGAGCTCCTTTCGCCATCGTAGAAAAGTACAATCCAAAGTTTCTACGCAGTCGTTTTCCTTCGTTTTCAAAGGAGATGTCTCCTGAAGAGGAAATATGCCACATTGTTGGTGTCAGCAAGATATCTGGGTTTGTCTCGGCTTCGAATTGGGCTTTGAACTGTACGCTAGGACATGTTTTGATAATGAAGGGACAGCAAAATTGTGGACGATGGATGTAAAGGATTTCTTTTCTTCGCAGTGCACGGCCACCAACTGGCCTTATCAGAGGCAATTAATTTCAACGAGTGATCAAAGCGTCCAGATAAAACTTGTAAATTACTTTAGCACCCAATTGCTTTGATAATGATGACGATGCCGAAAGATAGCCTTATGGTTCATGATAAGAAAATTGCAAAAAATTTATGGTTGAAGAGAACCTTGGCTGCCATGTACATATTTCCGGAACGTTTGCCTGGAGAAAGGAAAATGAAAATATAGAACGAAAAATTCTATGATTTGATATCGGAAATATTTCACTTCTGAGAGTTGAAATGGGATTTGTTTGCCGGATTTTTCAATTGAGAAGACCTTTCAAGAGTGTTGTGAGGAAGCGCGAGTCTCTTCTACTTGTCCATATATGTGTCCGTCTTTCTAATCGGACAAAAAAATATGCGTACGCTTTTTAGTAAGAGACTTTTGATCTCGGAATTCATAAAATACACTTGACTTCTGAGATTTTGTTTGTTATTGCACATCGTTTGCATAAACTTTTTTTGCGTTTTAAATTTTTCATTGCGTAAAAAAATAACCATAACTAACGATATCTACTCCATTTTACCCAATAAAACCATTCTCGACTACCTCTTGCCACGTGGATCTATAATATAATACATAGTACATCACGGGGCGGAGTTAGCTCACCTTAACTTGGTTTCTTCTATGAATGGCGTTTGTAACTGGGGTTTCCTGATCGCATCCTAATTCTCCTGATACGCAAGCATTTTCCGCACTATATTTCTAGCTGTAGTCACCCTATCTAGAGTTTTTCCTCTCGCTCACAAATTTCGCATAGACCGGGTTTTTTGACCTAGAAGCCTAGACAAATTAAGGGAATTAAATAGCACTGATAGCAATTCCATTGACCATGACATTATAATTGGCCTCTCCTACTGTCGCTTTAACCAATCCTTGATGATAGCTGCCTGAGTAGTACCGATTGCTTCGCATGAGTATAACTTAGAATCTTGTAAATGCTTTGCGATTACTAACAGTGCTATGCTGACATCGTGGTTTCTACTGAGGTAGGAAGTGGAGCCTTGTCCTTGCCGCAAACTAGCCATCAACAATAGAAGCCAGATAGGTGGGAACACTATTTGTTGTCGGAGATACTAAGCATATTAACTGAATTGAATGCATTCCTCATGTCTAGGGTCACCACCCCGCAATATTTACTATATTATCCTTGCCATAAATTGCATCATCGACCAAGCCAATAACCAAATTATTGGGGGAGATGTGAAGACCTTCTTGGCGCTCAAGAACTGAGAGCAAAATATTGTAGATTATTCGTTTAAAATGTTCTGCATAGTTAGACATGAGGGTCTATAAGAGGATACTTCACCTAGAGATATGCCAGTCTTAGGCAGTTTCCAGGCTCCTACAAAATATTCCTGTCAAACAACTTAACGAATGCGATCAGATTGGCTTATTCCTTTTGACGTCCAGACTCCGTGCTTTACTTTCCTGCCCCATCTCAAGCAACTTGGTTCTGTTTACTGCAGGATTTGCCGGTACGTTCAGTGGTTACTGAAGTCAGTGCCTCTTATGCCGGGGAAAGAACCGTGGTTAATTTTCAACAAGAGGATAGGGCAAGTGATTTCACCCTTAAACTTCACATCACGATCCCCGGACTTATGTCAGACATCCCTTTGTTTCGCCGGATGACTATCTTAAGGTGTTTGTGGGTTTCCTTATAAATGTGTTATTTTCGCCCTAAACTTGATGGCAAGTTAACCTAAAGTTGGTGAGTTCACTCTACGACCGGAAGTTAGGAACGCTGCTGCTAAATGTGCTTCTCATAGGCGTGGAGGTGACACATGCTTTTGCGATGAGATGCGTCATATGGAGAGCTCGTTTCGTGGAGATGCCTAGGTTGGTAGGATAATCCAGGTTTGGTCAAGATTTGCTCATCAAAGCTTTTGCCGACAAGTGTGACGTTTTTCACGGCATCGAAGTTGCTTATTTATTGCCCTATGACTCCCCCCTTTAGTGAAAAAAATATTGCCCGGTGATCGCTGTAAATGTATTCTATATGCCAAGACATACCACGCGTAAGTGCAGCACTAACAGAGGTCTACAACTGAGCTAGATGTTTCTTCGCAAAAGGATATTCGTTGACCATAACCATGTCCAACTGCGCAAAAGCTTTTAATAGACTGTGACTTTGTATGGTGTGGAAGCTGAATATTTGTACACCGCTTATCTTTGCGCAGACAAAGACATTAACTGGTTGACTCATGATATGTATTGCATGACTTCTCTTTCATATGGCCGAATTAGGGAAGCCATCCATTTTGGCCACGTTGGGTTTTTTCCAGTTCAAACATGATTCCCTTTCCAAGTTCCTCGGATCATGTTAACGTTTAAGTTCAGATTTTTAGGAAGGGATTAGCTTCGACTTTTGTTTGTAGAGCTTGCTGAGGAATCGCCTTTTGATAAATTTACACTTTTGCTGTCCTTTCCGTCTTTTTGTAAGATTAGTCCATCAATCAATTACGCTTCCCTTGGACTCCGTTATACTAGCTGACCTTCACATTTGGGACATATGCTTTCGGCCTTCCTTTTCCGGAACTGCCTATAAACCTTTTTACTCATACGCTCTTTTTGATTCTCTAAGGGATCGCTCCATGTACTCTTTCTACCGGGCGTAAATCGATGGCAGTCTTATTAGGAGTCAATTGGGTCATCAGTAACATTGTGGAAAGCAGGTTTGGGCTTCACCTTAGAATTTCTTTCTTTCTTATACGATTTATTAAAGAAGATTTTAATAGCCCTCAAAATGTTCTATATAGCTTGGTATAGGTTGTGCTTGTGCCTAATACGCTTTAAGAGCTTAACTATTTTTGCTCCAAGTTGGGTGAAACGCAGTTCTTTTGGATCATGGATTTGTTGCCTATAAGTTACGAATGTATTACTCCCTTTATACAGTTATTTCGCTTTGGCATTTTTTGATCTTGAATGGGGCCTGCTTTTGGTTCTGGCGTACCTCCTGCTGTTGCTCTTCTTGAACAAGTGCGGTGGTTACTGTTAGCATTTTTGTTGCCAACCGATCTGGTAATATATGGTGGCAACGTCAGCACCGAAGACGAATCAACCAACAACATCAAACCGCACTGGTCAAACACAAACACGAACAAGAATAAGGATAGGAGAATACAACTTTGAGACCGTTGACAATTTCTCCTATCTAGGGTCGAAAGTCACAACCGATAACAACTACGATGATGAAATCCGCGCACGGTTATTGTCAGCCAACAGAGCCTATTTCAGCTTACAAAGACTGTTCCACTCGAAACGTCTTACCCTTGGGTCAAAGCTCTTACTGTACAAGACTATGATCTTGCCAGTCCTCATGTATTCCTCGGAAACTTGGGTTCTTAGCAAGAAAAATTCTGAACTCTTGGCCGCGTTCGAGAGAAGAATCCTCCGAAGAATTTTTGGCCTCCTACATGAGGATGGACGATTCCCTAGCCTACACAATGACGAAATCTATGAGCGATACCATGACCGTCCGGTTGTGGATAAAATCCGGCTCAATAGGTTATGGTGGGCGGGTCATTTAATCTGTATGGATGAGAATGATCCCACCCGGAAAGTCTATAAGGGCAATATCTATGGTAGAAAAAGAAGACGAGGCAGACCCTGCCTAAGATGGAGCGATGGCGTGGGCCAGGACGCCAGACAGCTTTTAGGGATATCGAATTGGTGGACCTCGGCGCAAAACCGGGATGTCTGGAGTTCCTTATTAAGGCAGGCCTAGACCGGATACCGGTTGTTGCGCCGTTGATGATGATGATGATCTGGGAAGATCTCGGTAAGGTAGTACTTTATTCAAATACTTCTTCCTCTAAAGCATGTCTCATTAGATACCCCAGTAGGCAAGTGGTCTATCACCGAGGTACTGAGGTTGAGGGTCATCGACTCTTTCTAATTTCTAAAATCTACCGATACTGCGGTGGGGATTCGAGCACATGTACTTTCCTTCTCTTGTCTTTTATCGCGGTTTTGTGTTCTCAGTATACTTCCCATAGTCACTGATCTACATGCAGAAATGACCAAACACTTGCATATTCTCAGTTTGAAAAAAAAGGCATATGTGTTCATACATGCATATGCATTGATATGTTTGCCCCTATTCGTCAGCTGGGGCAACGATGGGTGATCTGAAATACCCTCACAGATTTTTCCTGTGTCTGTCTATATATGATATTTGCCCACGTGTCTGTCTATTCATTCATTTATAGTTCCATCACCCTGTATCTGTGTGGAGTCAAATAAAAGGCCTTTACAAGTACGCTTTAGGGAAGTCTTAATTAGAGACTCACGATGCGTATAGCACTTATACACTTATGTGTACAATTCCGGATCAGCATGTATCTGTCCTAGAGAAGATATGAATTTATCCCTAAACATCTTCTATTCCGAAGTGGGCCTTCCTCTTGGGACAATATGCAACGGTTTTCCAGGGGCAGACGCTTAATGCCACTAAACACACAAAACTTTTCCGATCAGAACCAAACTAACATATTGCAGAGTTTATTCCGTCGCAGCAGTAAGACTTGCAGAAGTATCGTGGGCATTCACTAGATGGGCATATGTTCAGAATCGGGATTCTTTATGCCATACGTGCCAATCAAATCATGGGGAAGCGGAATACACGGAACATTTTCCATGTGAGTACTCTTCCCGTGGGCACATCATATATTAGACTTTTTTATGAGGGTGGCATCGTATCCATGAACGGAAACTCTGCTATACTTAAACGAATCTTGAATATTCGGTTATGCAGGGAAATCAAGTATAATCAACTCGAAATGCTCAGAGGCTTTGCCTCTTCCCCACCTTATACATGCACACACATGAGCCAGTTTTTCTCCAAATGTTTCTTCTCACGATAATGGCGTAATGCTGACTTCAAAAAGATCCTCCAAGTTTCTCTTCTTTGAGCAAAATTGTGGACAGCAAAACATGGAATAATTAGTGCGTGTTCGGCGCTGGTTGTAATTTTTTAATCGACCTAAATCGTTCGGGAGCAACTTGTTCCCTTCCTCAGTGCCGGGTGAATACACCCCCAAATCTCAAACAAAAAATTACTACTAGCAAGTGGTTTATCAACTAATGCTCAACATGTGGGACAGAGAATCAATGACTGACGACTGGCAACGGAGCATTATCTATTCCATACATAAACAGGATTTCACGCAGTGCAGCATTTATAGAGGTATCACGTTGTTGAGTACCAACCATAAGATATTCTCCGCTATCTTGCCAGGCCGGATAGCCCCACACGCCCAGGACATCATTGGCCCATACCAAAATGGCTTCACTCAAGGCAAATCAGCAACTGATCAGATATTCTCTGTGCGGCAAGCGATAGAAAGACTGTTGGAATATGGACATTAATTGCTTTATCTTTTCATCGACTTTAAAGCCGCCTATGACAGCATAGCCAGCGTAAAACTGTACACGGCCATGAGAGAATTCGGTATCCCTACGAAGTTAATAAGACTGACTAGGCTGACCCTGACCAATGTGCGAGGCCAGATAAAAGCAGCAGGATCACTTTCGACACTGTCAACATCAAAATCTAATAGAAGGAAATGCCCTATCATGCGTCCTCTTTTATTCTGGCCTTGGAGAAAGTGATTTGCGATGCAGGCGTAAATGCGAGAGGTACCATCCAACTACTGGCCTACGTTGACGATGCTGACATTATGGGAAGAACAACCCAAGATGCACAGTCTGCCTTCATCTAGATCGAGCAGGCGGTGCAAGACCTTGGGTTGCTCATCACTGAAGACAAGATAAAATACGTGGTGGCAACGTCAGCGTCAAAAAGCAAATAACCAACAAACTCGAATCGCACTGGTCAAACGAAAACGATAAAAATAGGAGAATACAACTTTGAGGCCGTTAAAAATTTCTCCTATCTAGGGTAGAAAATCCGCGCACGATTGTTGACTGCCAAAAGAACCTATTTCAGCTTATAAAAACTGTTTCGCTCAAAACGTCTCACCATAGGGTCAAAACTTTTACTGTACAAGACTATGATCTAGCCAGTTCTTAGCAAAACAAATTGCGAACTCTTGGCCGCGTTCCAGAGAAGAATTCTCCGAAGAATTTTTGGCGCCCAACATGATGATGGACGATTCCCTAGCCTAAAGAACGACCAAATCTATGGTGATACCGATAAAATCCGGTTCAAAAGGTTGCGGTGGGCGGTTCACTTAATACGAATGGATGAGAATTATCCAGGAACGAAAGTCTATAAGGGCAACATCTATGGTAAAAAAAGAAGACGAGGCAGACCCTGTCTGAAATGGAGCGATGGCGTAGGTTAGGACACCAGATAGCTTTTAGGGATATCGAATTGGTGGACTTCGCCGCAGAACCGGGGTGTCTGGAAATCCTTATTAAGGTAGGCCCAGACCGACTACCGGTTGTTACGCCGTTGACGATGATGATAACAGAGACGATTTTGATGCCTAAAAACATGGAATGCTTTAGGTGTGCAACCACATTTCGAATAATTCAACCTGTATTGACATAGTTTGTATGTCCTCCGACACTTTTGTGATTCATCTCATCGTTATCTGACCTTTTTAGTGATTTTTGAGCTTTTGTAGATAGATTCATTCTCCTTTGGTCGATCACATACTGCGCCTCATTGGCCAGAAGAGCTATCGGGACCATTCTTATGACAGCATACTCTCTGACAGGTGGTTCTTAAGGTGCTACACACCCTTACGGTCACGAAAAGGTAAACCATTTTTAACCTCCTCCTCCCTATGTTTTTTCCCAGTATAGTGTCGCTTCCGTATTAGTTATAGATCGTCTTCTGTCTGTCTTTTGAAATTTATCGCTCGCTGGGTGGAATTTTTTGCGCTTACTTTCGTATATCTAGTTATTTGTGTTATTTTATCAAAAGCCGCGCTATTGAGATTGTGGTCTCCTAGCAGCATCGCTATGAACGTATCCTTCTCAAATGCTTTTGCAGATTGAACCTGGCCCCAGGCGTTTGCAGTCGATTACCCCAATCCACATTCCAAACTTTAAAATTACTGACTATGATTTTTTTCTTGAATCCGAAACGAGCGAATCTAGCATTTCATCATACTCTACCATCAGCGAGATTGGTAGAGCATAACAACTGTAAGCGCACCCATAATTGTCTGTTACGTCCCGTTGGCTCGCTGTATATGGCTTTTGCATAGAACGTGCCCTCGAAGAGCTTGGTTTGTGTCAACATCATTTTCGCGTTACTTTCAAGACTTTTCTAAATACTGCCCTTCTGGTTCCAGCATGCCGACAGATGATGCCTCCTTTTCCCAGAAAAGCCTACATTCTGGGTCAGCCTGAATATGTGCCCTTCTCCCCCATATTTCATGCAGCTTTCGATCTGAAGAAAATCAACAGGCTGAAACTACATGGTGCCTAAGCTCTGAAATGCCCTCCATATCTGTTCAAATAAAGTTAATAAAAGTCTGTTATTATAATATTTAATAATTGGCTGCGAAGCCCTTCTTAAGTTCATTCTGGAACACGAAATTTTACAGCGCTGTAGGCTATAGTATGGAGCATAATCCTGCCAAGTTTGGTTGAAATCGCACTATAACTAACAAAGTTATAACAGGTCAAATTTGCCCTTTCTGTTCAAATTTAAGACTTTGAATGTTAATATCACGTGAAAGTGGATATTCTCGCATAAATAGCACAAATAGCTTCATAAAAGAAATACACAAAACCTTTCATACCTGAAGCGTCTATCTTCCGGCTTCTGCACTTGTTTTCCTTTGTGGAGTAAAACATAAAAACCGGGCAGGAAGGTCAACTGAAACTGCTCTGTATCAGCTGACAGAGGTACTACGGGACGCCATAGAAACAAAAGAAATTGCACTGTGTGTGTTTTTGGATATCGAAGGAGCATTCGGCAACACATCGCACACAGAGATACAGGATGCCCTGAGCCACAAAGGAGTGGGAAACACCCTGGCACTCTGGATGGGCAAAATGCTAGAAAGCAGACAAATAGAGGTACAAACAGGTACAAATTCTATTATCATGAACACCACTCAAGGCTGTCCACAGGGTGGAGTACTACCGCCGCTGATGTGGAGTATGGTAGTGGATGAACTACTGGACGTGTTAACTAATACTGGAATACAAGTCCAGGGCTACGCGGACGACATTGTTCTAATCTGTAGGGGCAAATATGAAGATACCCTATGTGATAGAATCCAAACTGGATTAAGGGTTACTAGTGCCTGGTGCAGGAAGGTGGGACTGCGGATCAACCCAACCAAAACCACCATAGTACCATTCACTAGGAGGCGTAAGCTGGATCACCTGAAAGCCATAACATTACATGATATGGAGGTGGAACGAGAAACAGAGGTCAAATATTTGGGAATCACGCTAGACCAAAAATTACTCTGGAAGACACATGTCGGAAACACTTGTCGAAAAGTCACGCGGGCTCTGATGACTTGCAGATCCATAGCAGGACAAAAATGGGGTTGCAGCCCGAAGATACTACTTTGGATATATACTGCAATAGTAAGACCAATGATTACCTATGGAGCGGTAATCTGGGAAGAAAGAACCCAACTCAGCACACAAGCCAGGGAATTACATAATCTCCAAAGGCTGGCTTGCGTCTGTATCAGTGGGGCAATGAGGACATGCCCATCGGCATCCCTGGAGGTCATTCTGGGATTAACCCCTCTCCATCTGCACATACTGATGCAGGCAAGGAGATCAATATTCAGGATGGCCGGTAGTATGAGTGAGGCGGGGAGCTGCCTAAATCGAAGGAAGATTGATATCCTTTCTAGGCGGTATCCCGAATTACTGATACCGAGGGACAACATGACAACGAGGTTTCACTTCGATAAGAAGTTTGAAACATGTTGGAGTAACAAGGCACAGCAGAGGGAGCGGGTGCCGGTGTCATTGGTCCAAGGAAAATGTACTTTGAGCCAATGGGCAGATACACTAGCATATTCCAGGCGGAAATTAACGCCGTAGACAAATGTGCCTCCTTTAATCTGCAAAGGAACTACAGGGGGCAGAACATAGCTATTCTCACCGATAGCCAAGCAGCGATCAAGGCACTTAGGTCCAACCAGGTGAACTCTAAACTGGTATGGGAATGCCTTGAGAGACTGAATACACTCGGCTCGTCCAACAAAGTCTGGATACTTTGGGTTCCAGGCCCTGCTGGGCTGGAAGGCAATGAGGCAGCGGATGAACTAGCCAAGAAGGGAGCAGGGATGCCTTTACACGGGCCAGAACCCTTCTGTGGAATCGGAAACGGTTTCATGGCTATGAATCTAAGAAACGAAGAGAAACGGTTGAGGGAACTATATTGGGGGGGGGGGCCTACCAGGGATGGAGCAGTCCAGGGTGCTTATTGGGGTATATGAACCCATGCGCACAAAGGATTGCTTAAACCTCACCAAAAAGAACCTTCGAATCATAGTGGGAATTCTCACTGGTCATTGTCGGCTGAACTACCACCTAGGGAAGCTAGGAATATCTACGGACATTGCCTGCAGGTTCTGTGAGGAGGAGGACGAAACCTCTTTGCACGTCCTGGGACAGTGTCCGGCACTTGTGCAAAGTAGGTCGATACATCTGGGAGAACACTTAATACCAGATGCAAAGCTGAAACTTCTGGAAGTGGGGAACATACTAAAGTTCCTAACGGTTACAGGCCTGCTTGAGATACTATGATCAACAGGTACACTATAACCAGTAAAAGGGGCACAATAGTTCTTCAAGGACGCGGTGCGACTTTCCCTAATAATAAAACATAAAAACACTCCCTTCTTTTTTATTACTGTTGTTTTCTATTTCATTTTATGAGGTTTTCGTTCAGTTCGACATCCGCCCAGTTAACGCTGTGCAAGTGATGAGTTATAATAACGAAGAAACACAAACATCCATCGAACAACCTTGATTTGAACCAGGGCGTGAGATCGGGAGGCTTACGTTCAACCAACTCCACCAGCACACCATCGGTATACATAGGTATTCGATATTGAATGAATTTCCTGGCGATTCTTCTTCCTGAAATGCCGTAAGCCGCATCATCAAAGACCTTTTTGGATTAGATTGGATAATTGGAATCTAATACCGGAATAGATAATAGGTAAGATTCCGAATCAGCCCAGATTATGGTACCCTAGAAAGAATGTAATAATATGCGATACACGCTAAAGTAACTGTTCAAAAAGAACCTTTTCTGGTATTTTTATTTTCCCAATAACAAAGGCATGTGAAGAATTTTTTCCTAACATCAATTGAACACAGCGATAGCCTTCATACAACATAAGTACGATTCCTTTTTTTGATGTTTGTCCTTTCAAATCATTTGATAAATATATTTTCCTCATATAAAGATACACGTGTGGTGCGTTCCTACACTCCTGTGATTGATGTCATTCCTTGGGGGTTTCAGTAGGGGTTGCTTAGGTGATAAGCTTCAGGAAACATTATGGATATTTTTGCTTCATTGTGGATGGGAGATGTGTAGACACTTTGAACTTTTTATTGTAATATATATTGAGGAAAAAACGTTTCCTTGCACTGAAACCAGGACAAAAGATTTTTAGAGAAATAATTCATACTCAATAATGTCACATCCAAAATTGAAACTATGAAGTGAAATTTATTAATCCGATTTACACATTTCGTTTATTTTGATTCAATTCTTTTGCAAATTTTAGGATGCATACAATATATGTACATATTTCATAGATCCAGGAAAATATTATACAGATAACGATAAGATAGTTCAGTTCAGTTAAATCTGTAAAAAAATAAAACGATCCCAAGAAACTGTGTGTGAAGCTGAGATAATTGCACCGGATTCCTTGCTCCAATGTAATTAACTATGGTTTTCTAGCATTACACATCGAGTAATTAAACAAGTCGGGAAACCGGAAGCTAGACGGTTTTGTATATTTCTTTTATATAGAGATTTGAGTGTGCATTTGTCGCATAAGTATGTAGCACGTGATATATGCATATATTATGTGAGATTATCCACTTCCAAGTGATCTTGACATTCAAAGTCTTGAATTTGCGTAGAAGCGACAGTTTTGACCTATTATAACTTTCTTAGTAATAGTGCGATTTTCACCAAATTCGGTAGAATTATGCTTTATGGTGTAGCCTACATTATTGCAAGATTTTGTGATTCTAGGTTAAACTTAAGGGGGGTTTTCCTGTCAATCACTAAAAATTATAGTAATGTACCATTATTAACTTTGTTTGAACAGGTATCGATATGAAGGGTATTTCGAAGCCTAGGCACCATACAGTGGCAGCTCCCTGATTTTTTTCAGATTTTTCGGTTGGGTAGTTTCTGAGATTGGGTTCGTTAAAAAAATGACCATTTTCAACCCCCCGCACTCCCCGCCTTTTCAACAAAGGTCAAAACTAAGACCGGCTTCGAAAAGCACTAACCGAGACCTTTCATTTGATACCCCTCATGACTATATTTGATGAAAAAAAAATTTACACCCCCCCTTTTGCATGTATGGGGACCCCTCCTCAAATTCGCCGTAAAAAGATGTAACTGACTATATGCGTGAGCGTTCATAGTTCCCACCTTTCTACCAAATTTGGTGTCAACCGGTATAACCATCTCCGAGAAAAATGCGTGTGACGGACAGACAGACAGACAAACAGGCGGACAGACAGACAGACAATAAACCGATTTTAATAAGGTTTTGTGTTTACACAAAACCTTAAAAAGGCTTCAACACATTTTGTTTATTCGGGTATGAACAGAAAGGGAAAATGTTTATGGAATCGTTTTTCAATGCTTTTGGGGTGACTTCCAACTAATTTTTCATGATAATAGGGAGAGCAAAGTAGTTGACTGCCGAGGAACCTGATCCTGATCTTGGTGACGTGGACGATGCCGGTCCAATGCCGGTATGTGAAAATGGAGACCTCATGAACCTGGGAAGACTCCTAGCCGACGGGAAAGGAAGGCTTTGCCGAAGAGGGCGAAGTAATCAATGGTAGCGATTTCTGTGGTGGAAGGTTTCGACAAATGGGTAACAATGACAAAACTCGCCGTGGACGCAGTAGTCGTCACGGTCAGTGGTACTGAGTGCGAAAAGCATAAAACTAACATATCTGTATTGTGTTTTGTTGGGTTCAGCACTAGAGCCTGCTTGCATGTTTCCCCCGCGGGTTAGTACCGATGTACCTAGAAGTGATCACATCAATGAGAAAGGTCTCAACGAACCTAGTCCCATAGGAACACTAAGACGAAAGTGGGGAAGAATGTCTAATCAACCTGCAGGATGCCAACGCCTTCTCCTTTCTGCTGGCTTACAAAGTTGTAGGACTGTCCTTATATCTTTCTGTTATAAGAGACATGTGTTCGATTAAACAAAATCGATGGTAATGGGTTAATTAAGGGCACAGGTTTTTCTATCATAAAAGATCTCCAAGCACGAAATCTTGAGCCTTAATGTCAAAATTGCTCAAGGCAACCATGCAGAGATAATTTCTGTCCCCAAAACCTATTTGCGGTCATCTTATAACAGAGGTCTGGTAGCATATGCAGAATCAAGTAGTCTTGAGTCCTTAATAGTCTGTGACGCGCATACTCGGTTGGCGGAGTAAGAAATGCAATTTCAGATAGAGAAGCTTTTATTATTTTATTTCTTCAACTTGTCTCATAAGTGGGAACTTTGATTGCCCCGTGTGACAAAAAAGTAATTGTCCCTACAATATGCGCTTCAAAGACGAAGCCTTACTGTCAGACAAACGTTACTGCAATTCCATGTCGGAAACCTAGGAAAACAGATTGAAAAAATCCAGTGAACTTTTTAGCAATAAAGTGGAGCTCAATTGGGAACATACTCTTAGAGTGTGTTGAAGAGACTTGTCCCATTATCTGACTCACACGCGGTAAAATTATTTCCTGTTGGATGATGGAAACGAGAGGGGGAGAGTTGACGGTTTATAAAAACCTTTCAAAATGAAAATGTTGCAAGAGGAAATGGAGCACTGCGAGAACGCAGATTACCAATGAAAAGCAAGAGCTGCTATGCTGTCTTTCCAGCACTTCAAAGCATTTGACATGAGTGGCATTTATTCAGCGGTAAAGGATGATATACAGCGGCTATAGTGATTTCTAAGAAACATGTTTCTAGCGTATCTTGTTCTGCGCTTCTTGCCTACCTCTTGGCAGAAAGTTAAGTTAGTCATTATACCGAAGCCTGGAAAGATGACTATTTAAACTCAAAAAAAACCTAATACAAATCAGCTTATCCAGATAAACCTCAACCACTGTGAAGCCTGCTCACGAACTTTCGGAGCAGTCAGCCCAAGAACTCGATGTGGGCGTGACGATAATTAGCGAACTATACAGGGAAACCGACAGCCCAGTACATAGTAATGTATGGCAGAAGAAAAATTTAAGAAAATTGTCGGCAGCATGGTAGCAAGCTATGAAGACCTCTATGCCAAGGTACAGAAATAATACCAGGAGCCGGCAGACAAAACATGACTCGGAGATTGCGGAATTAAATCCATAAGAGCAAATAAAGGGAAATTCTCTTGCGAATAGGGCGACACTGACTCCTAGGGAAGAACTTATAGAGTGGTAATGACTAAGCTGAAAGGAACCTGCGCCCGCAGATCAAAACTGCAGTTACATTACAAAATATAGTGACCAGTGGAATTATTTCAAAATCCTATATTATATTTCAGACTCTGGTGTGCCGCTAAACGATATTTGAAATTTTGGCAACGTGGGAGGGGCTTTAATGTTTAAAAGTAACCTCCATTCAAGTTTATTCGATAAATTCAATTCTCAATCTGAAAACTATAAAAAAGTACTGAGAAAACCTGCTGATAGTAGACCAGCATGTAAAAGACATTGAATTTACGCATCAAGGGGTTTGAAAGGCGTGGTTGTTTCGGTCATAAGAGTTCCTCGTCTAGCTGGGACTTAAGAATACACTCAGTGTGCCAGTCGTAAAAGGCGACTAAAAGAGAAAGAGGTTCTGGGGGTTCATTGTGAATACCTGCCTTAGAGGCATTATCTCAGCATGATAAGTCAGAATGGAAAAACCCAGGATGCGACTAACATGATCTGCATCATTCAAATCAATGTAATGACCAGTGCAACCGCTAACAACTACTCTAGCAACAATTCGATGCGAACGTTGACGAGCGCTTATCAGAAAGGAACTGCTGTCATCGACTTCGAGTTCTTCCCATGGTAAAGAGGATGACTTTATTAAGATTTGGTGTTTAAAGAAAACTTTTCAGTGCTTTTCTAAATCCAAATGAGAGAAAGCGCTGCTCTGCGCATGGATTTCAGATATAAAATTCGCGTCAAGATCACTGGTGTCGTCCGGGTATAGATGATGAGCTATGAAAGATTTCGTGGCGAGCGACTATCAGTTAATCGCGTTCTAAACGCTTGAATATCGCCAAAGTGAATAGTGGGAGATTCGCCGAAGGATAATTGAGGATCCTGATAAAAATAGCCGGTGGAGCTTCCATGCCCCGCAGGTCACCGAACGTGACAAGTCTTTTATATACTGGTCATTACATTGGCGTTTAGCGTGAGTGTTTACTTAGTGCAAGGCAAATGGACCGCATCGTTCGGGCATTATTCCCTACGGACGCTGCTTGGGTTGATGTCAACAGCGGGAAACGCCCCAATTTTTCACTTGGAAAGAACTGGTACGGGCAGTCTTTCAGGCGAAAAATGCCGGAAGTTTATCCCCATGGCAGTTCTGTTTCAGATGACAGTGATCTGTAACAGGCGGCCATAAATCTCGATGAGGAGTGTTTTTCGTAACGCTTGATGTAAGAAATGCCGGAGAAGGGCCCGGGTTGAGTTGTGTAAAGCGGTCTAGGGCCAAGACCCTGGAAGGCTTTTAACTACTGCCCCCTCACACTTAACATGTCGGAAAAGTTGCCTGGCTGTTTATGCCTTTGACAAGGAGGTATATGGAAGCGGCTTGCGCAAATACAGAAACTTGCCTTGCAAGCGGCATCCGCCTATCGTGGTGTTTTAGAACCAGCTGTGAAATTGTGGAACCAACGCCTGCCTTAAATGATGATGGAAGGCTGCTGGTGAGAACCGGCGGCATGCACCTTGGGAAAACTAGCCGGATAGTCGAACGGCATACGTCAGCACCCAGGTATAATGAAGTTCTTTTTGAACAACGCCGCCAGTGGAATGCTGATGAGCGGTGACATATATAGCTGTGTTTCGCATTACGTTTAGGGACTTCTCCCCACAAAGAAAATGCGGCTAGACCGGTGGGGAGGCGCTATAGCATGGGGTCCTTTTTCTTCTTCTCTTCGTCCCCTCTCTTTCCATTACAGATAGCAGTTCCCTGACTTAAAGGTTCTCTAAGGCAGGTGAGTGAGATGGCAGGTCAAGTGTCCCAAATGGTGTTAGGCTAGCTCTTTGAGAACGGGGACGTGTTTAGTTGGTAATTCGTTAAATTAACTCTTGCAGGAGTCAAATACTTAGTGCGTAAACGGTTTCACCCTTCTTACTAAAAAAAAAACAGATTTTGGTTTTTAGACGGTTTCCCTCTTATGGTGGCAAGGTGCTTTTCTACACAGAAAAATACATTCGTTCTTAAAACTTGTACTACTTTTCCATTTTCTCTTTTCTTTCTTGTGCGCCCACTATTTTATGAGAACCATTCGCGGGTACTCTGGTTGGCTATGAGCTTTGAATGTTGTAAGCTCAATCCATAAACCCAAAAGGGAACAGGGTTGGAATTGGCATTATTCGTAACCAGAGAAGGAACTAATATTGTCAATTAAACTACCCAGAATTGAACTTGAATAACCAATGG
The DNA here is from genome assembly GCF_905115235.1 of Hermetia illucens. Classification (NCBI taxonomy): domain Eukaryota; kingdom Metazoa; phylum Arthropoda; class Insecta; order Diptera; family Stratiomyidae; genus Hermetia; species Hermetia illucens. Next base: position 127,357,870 of record NC_051850.1, on the reverse strand, counting down.
AGTTGAAGGTAGTGTCGATAATACAAGAACATTTCACTATTTTTAAAGTGCAGTAAATGTGAATGGGAACTTTATATCCGCACGATGGCACGTATTAGCCAGCCAAGCAGAGAAGGAAGGAGAACCGATATTGGTCCAATTGGCAATAACAGCTAGAGCACAGGAATGTATCAGAGTCAAAAAAGAGTTGTCTAGAAGAACTAGCGGGCCTATTAAGATACCAGGCGCAACCGAATAGGACAACCTCCATTGAAACGATACCTAACTATGTTATTAATAAACTGACCCCTCAATTCACATTTGATGAATTAAAACCACTCCAAAAAGGGGTGAGTTGGCAATCGAAACTACAATCATCGAGGGTAAAATTAAACACTCTGAAACAGATACAAAGTATAAAATTTGAAGAGAAGTAGTAAAAGTTGTAAAATCTGTGGCTAACAGTAACTCCAGCCGCTCTTCCGAGGAAATGAAATTGCCCAAACAGCTGAAAAAGAAGGATGCATACTGTATAAAAGCGGATGAACACGTTACGCGTTAGTGGTAATTGACAAAAAGGAATATGACAGGCGAGTAGGCAAGAAAGTAAAATCTGGATGGTACTTCAAATTAAGAGCCAATTCATTGCCGGATTCCATTAAACGAGTATGAAACGCAGCGAAGGACTGAACATCGATTATACCGAACGTGGCACCGCTTAGAATGCCTAACCCGGCACTTCCGATATTTAGATGTCAAACAAAAATCTACAAAGAAGGAGAAGAAATTAGAGAAATGATAGCAATAATCTCCAATGTACATGATATGGAAATGCAAAAAATTGGCAATATTTACAAGAGCACAACATTAAGAAATTCAGCAGTAGTTGTCGAGAGATTGAAGGAGTGCCATATAGACGACGATGAAATCTTAGCTTCATACGATGTAAAGGCGCTATTCCCTAGGACCCCAGTGAAAGAAATTCTACGGAAGTTAGATCGAACAACATGATAATACTTCAGAGGGTAAACGGTATACAAATCCAACGGTGACATGTATGCCAGAAAATTACTTTATTTTCAGGAATAAATATTATAAGACGATCAAAGGACAACGATGGGTAACCCATAATCTCCACTATTAAGTGGAATTTTCATGTCAAGTCTAGAAAGGGAAATGGAAGGGCAGATGGACAAATCTAGAGTTTGGTTGCGCTATGTGAATAACTTTCTGGCCATTGTATAAGAACGATATACCTAACCAAATCAACAAGTGGCACCCCAATATAAAACTCACGGTGGAAGAGCAATCAAACGGTGGAATTCGCTTCTTCGACGTCAAAATAGTAAAGAGGAACAGCTTCGAATTTGATAAACATAGGAAACCATCGACTATACAACGTACCATCGCCAGGACGTCTAACCACTCACACCAACATAAAGTGGCCGCATGGTCCATAGACTCTTGTCAATACCAAAGAAAGTTTGGAAAAGAAAAATCATAAATTATGGATACAGCCATTAAAAATGGATTTCAGCCGACTTTAATCCATAGTTTAATAAGGAAGGTGCAGGATACGAAGGAACGGAATCGCTTAGCAACTTCTTTCGAACAAGAAAGGGTGAAGAAGTACACACAATAAGCCAACATAACATACTCAACGTAAATGTCCTTAGTCTTGCGAATCTTGGCTAAAGAAGGCATCGAAGTTGTAGGATCAAGCAGTATTCAAACGGTCAAAGCGCAATTAGGCAATGAAAAAGACCAGGAAAACAGGGGGGTAAAAGCGGCACCTTGCAGGATGTCTTGCGAAGATTGGTCATGTACCTACGTAGGCCAAATAAAACGCCTTGTCAGCACTCGGGTCAAGGAACATTTAAAGGAAGCCGAGCTAGTAAAACGGGGCAGAAAAACATATCAATTCTGCAGTTGGATCAGATATGAGTTACGCGCACTCATATTTGTAAGTAAATTAGGATATAATTAAAGCATAGTCATTAAGATAATTAAATTTAAATGGTTAATATATATTTAGATGAAGAATATTACTGGGCTCATTCCGGTGAAGAAGGCAACCAGTCGCTGCTGAAATAAGTATTCAGATCATTATGAGAACCTCAATGACAGGAAATTGGTATTTATTTGTTTTTTTGGTCACGTATGCATTTCAAGTTCTTTATCATATGAAGTTTAACAAACAAATGTTCAATCAAAGAAAAAGGGTTTGCGCATTTTTATCAATTTAGGAACACATAACTAAGTTCTTGAGTCGAACCGTGCCCATATGACCGAGCAAGTCGTATTAATATGTATAAGCACGTAGGAAGGAGCATATGTGCACGGATAAAATATCTTTGAAACTACTTCCTCCCTATGTTCTTGAAGAAATCAAAATACAATACACAGACATGCACTAACGCGGGAATCTCCACTTTCCAGAGAATGCTCCATAACCTATCGAATTTGGATTTCTCAATGTAAACCTGAGAATGAACATTCTGCTGAAAGCCGCAATGTGCACGTATGCATAACCCACTGAGTTAAGCAAAATAAAATGAACCCATTCAAATATTCAAAATTCAATTGAAAGCCAAGTTAAGATGAGTAGCAGAATCAAACCAGTACTGGGAGTTATTGGTGGAAGAAACTGGAAGACCAACTTTTTCCTTGTAATGCCGAGTTAATTTGATGTCTCACATCTCAACAACGGATTGGGAGAATTACGAGGACTATTAAGTTTATGAAAAGTTTCCTCGTCGTCGAAACGTTTTGCACTTCGTATATTCGAAGCAGGATAAATATGCATTCGCTAGGGGAGAATGGTACAAAGTAGTCAAAGTATATGTGGAGCTTTCAAAAATCACCTTCTAGAACTATTATTTTTTGAAAACAATATCTTCGTTCTTTTTACCTTTAAAATACTAACCTTTTCATTCATTCTAGCCAAGTTACAGTATACGTACATGTATCTCTGGCTTCATCTTTGGTTTCGCCTATCAACTCATGGATGTCCATTCCTTATATCCTTATTTTATTCCATCGTCCATAGTATTTTTCAATTTGATTCCGAAGTTTGATTCCTTCACAGTCGTTGTGATTGCCACGCAATTGAATAAACGAGGTTTTCTCAACCTGCAACCTTTAAGAAGAACCTTCCCTATTCTATTTACCCTGGTTTTTCTTGATCTGCCGCCCAGGATCCTTGATTGTCGAATGTGTCCTCCTCAAGCTTTGTAAGGGCTTGATGGACAATCCGTAGCCTCCGAAATTCACAGCGATCACATCACACGATGTTCACAATATATATGTATTTGACATTCCATAGGCGGAGCTATTATGCCACTTCAATTCCTCCTCGCCCTTGATACTCTGGCTTCATCGTTAGCTAATCCCAAGAGTAAACTTATTAGCGAGTTCTGATTTTTTATATGTACATATATACAACAAGTAATTGGAGTTTCATACGTTTATTGTATGTAGATTGAATAAATAAATAAAAAAAACTGTCTCACCTTTGACTGAGCTATAAGCAGAGAATAGGAGGATTACGGCGCAAATGTCTGCTCATATCTATGATATACATAATATGCACGTGTTATTGCAATAACTGTATATGCAATTGCATAGTTATGACGATCCTCCCCTACAAATAAGTTTGAAAACACGATTGAAAATTCAAGGGCAACTAGCGTAATCTTGTCCTATGTCGACAACAAGTAGAACAAGGATGTCGACCAGAAACAGCAACAATTCCCGAACAAGATTTGCATAACGTTGAAAAGTTTTCCGCTCTTTAGGTTGCTTCCCCATTAGTAGATAAATTCAATATTCGCTCATCTTCCTTGTGCCGTCTAAGGTGCGAGAAGTCATCCTGGAAGTCGGAGGAAGAAGGCGAATCTGACAACATGCTGAACGCCGTCCGTGTTTAACAAACATAAGACATCTGGAACGAAACTTTTCCCACAAAATGAAGAAGGCGCATAACCGCGACGTGATTACATACCTCAATTGCCAATTGCTACGAACGAATAAACAAGAAGTGCCCGCCCGGCTGATAAATCGAAAACTTCCTCGACTCCGGGTGGCATTCCCATTCACCATTATTCTAGGCAGAGCGGAATCAGACGATGACGGAAGTAAACATAGCCTCCTGAAGTATGTATCCTCGCATGGAGATGCTGTTCGCTAGTTTGCGCAAGGATGTCTGCGTGCATACTCGGAATCCACCACGCTTCACGACCAGTGACGATAACAATATCGCATCGTGATAATGATGTTGGGTGAATTTCGCCGTCCTTGCACTTATTGTATGTGAACACATACAGACAGATTCAGAGAATTGCAGAGATGGATTTAAGGGCTCCATGATTTATTTTCAGATTGAAATTATGCAGGAGGGGGTTTCCTTTCTAAATGAAAACAACCTAGCATACAGTTATTATGGTATATCAACTTGAAGAAAAGCTTCATTCAGAGTTACTTCCAGGAATGCACTGCATGTAACATACAGAAATATAACGTAAATTTCTAAGCGCTTAAATGAAGGAGGGTTCGCATTTTCGTCAAAATCCTTCTTTTTGGTCACCAATTTAACAAAATTTCGTCCAGAGGTTTATAGTGGAGATCTTGCATTCTAAGCAAAGTCCACGAGGGTCATAGCAGCCTTAAGGATTGCCGTGGAAACGTAATTGATAACGAGCATGCTTGGCAACTTGCAACAACTTAAGTTGCTGAGCTTCCATTTCAAGATTTTAGAATAAGGCCTTTACTTGTCATTAACGAACTCGCAGACTTCTAGCCTAAATGATAGTATTAATTATTTTGAAATTTCCTTTTATTCCCACCAATCTTTTCGTCAACGCTTACCTTTTCCCAGAATCTTAGGCTATATAAATACCACACGAGTCTCCTCTAGGATTTTAGTGGATACTCTATAAACAAACTTCAAAGCAAGCCCAATGAACAAAATGGTACGATGTCCTTCTAGTTTTAAATTTTTGAGGAAGTCACCTTAAAACTATCGCAACTCAATGCACTTCTAACACTGGCCAACTGGATCACGACGTTAGTTGACGTCTTGGGAAATCTCCAGTTACAATTAAAGTACCTCCTTCCCGGCAGCGACTACAACTCGACGCACGCCTCCTGGAGCGGCAAAGTAATAAATATAAATTTGAGCAAATCCTGGTAAAATGGATCCACGACCCTTTTCCGCCCAGTAAGATCGAGATAGGTTTGCCACATACAGCCGCAGGACCGAGTAGTTAATCCATCCTCGGTTACTTCCTGCCGTCTGACGAAAACAAACAAAGTTTGCAAGAGAAATCCTACAAAGTAAAAATGGACTTTAAAAACGAGTTTTAATCGCTATTAGATTCTTCGCCTACACAGACTGGGGCAAATTCAAATCAGACTTAACGTCTACTCTGTACTAGACAAACTTGTCTTAGCCCGTAAGTTGTCGAACATACAAATCGACGAAACTTCAATTTTGCCTGCCGACGCCATCAGCACTGGTAGACACAAAGCTGATATAAGTCGATGATTTTGAATGAAGCACTCTAGCTTATGAAATCATGTTACCCAGGAAGATCGAATATGCTGAAATGAGCTTAAACGGACTTTTCAAAAATAGGAAAATGAGTCAATGCAGAATACAAAGCATTGTTTCCCAGATTAATTGTCTGAGTACAATTACCCGATAAATGGTGGGGAATTTCCGCAATAAAGGAAATTAGCAGACATAAAACCTACGTCTGATGGTTTCCAGTGCATAATCAGCTGACATACTTTTTGAGGCCTATATTTGGTATAGATACATCAATGTGATTCTTTCAGATTTTTTGATTAGATAGGTTCTGAGAACGAGACGTGTTTCCCTTTTTGGAGCACACATTTTCCGTAAGCATTCTCCGTATTTCATCCAATATCCCCGTTTATTAAATATCTTACATGACGATATTCTGTCAGAAAAGATGTTACAACCCCCTTTCGCATGGGGAGTCCCTCCTTAAATCCAATGCAAAATGATACCACCCGTTAGTTTTGAAGGGATTCATTCTCACGAATTTTCATGCCTATAGCCCCTTCCGTTTTGGAGTAAATCTTAAGTGGCAGACGGACAAACAGACGGACAGACAGACAGTGCGTCGGTGGTGGATTACTTGGCCACCGTTAAACGAATACTACAAGTTGCCTGGAGAAAGAGCCATTTAAAAGGAATACATCACTCCCGAGAACGCCTGTTGCAAAAACACAGAAAGATGCTTCACAAACTAGTCACTGATTAGCTCGTAGTGGGGTAACTGCACCTAGTCGAGAGATGTCTCAGGACCTTGTGCTTGATCCATTTAGGAGAAGCTCCATGATCCTGTGATCTCCTACAAAGTCAACGTTGGTGACGGAAGGAAATCAGGGAACCTCATGTAAAACTGATAAATACCTAAGTCCCCAGTTGAAAAACCAAGCGAAATAGCAGTATCGGAATACAGACGAATCATCATTGGCCCTACTCCAAGGAAAGATATTATAATAGGGTTGTCCGAATTAATAAAGGACAAACACAATATTCACCAGACAATCAAAAACATGATCAGAGCCATTCGTGTACTGTACAATAGTGCCAAAGGCGAAAAAATGCCTCTAAGAAAGCAAGCGTCACTCAGACAATATAGGTTGGCGGTAAGAAAAGTACGAGACGTAAAAAAAGATTATGGCTCGTATTGATTATCAATCTCGATAAAGATAATATGACATATGCCGATACCCTCAAGAAGGTCAAATCCGATCTGGAGCTGATGCACCTTGCAAAAAGCGTCAACTGTATCAGACGCTCTTAAAAAGGAGATTTGATGCTGAAGCGGGCAAAACGGCTGAAAATTTCCTCGGCAAGGTGGAAAAGTCCTTAGGGGAAGAGCCACAAGCACGGGCGAGAAAGCAAGAAATTGTGATACAATCTAATACATTGATGAAATCACGACCAATGAGGATATCCGTGAGGACTTAGAAAAGCAGTTCGAACCACTGGGTTTTCAAGAATCCGCAATCAAAGGGCTGAGGAAGGCATATGGCGGCATGCAAACGAGAACTATACACCTACCAGCAGAAAAAGTGTTCAAGCTGCTAGCGGTTGGTAAAGTAAAAATAGGTTGTATCATTTGCTGACTCAGTTAGCAAGCGCTGCTTTAAATGTCTTGAATTTGACCAGATATCGGCGAATTGCACCCGTGACTGCGACAGGTCCAAAAGATGCAGAAAATATGGGAGAGAAGGCCATATCTTCAGAGAATGCAAGTCTTAGCCTGAATGTGTGCTTTGCAAGGGGACTGTCATCACGTTGCAGGCAGCAACAGATGCCCAGTATTTGGGAGGGGCTTGGATGTAGTAAAGAAACGAGGGTAATACAAATCAGAGAGCGGTGCCTGGGCTAGAGATGTAACTGGCAAGGCGGCAATATGGGTGTGTCGAAATCAAGCCATTCAAGAAGTGATGGAGTTTCCAGAAGTTGGATTCGTATGGCAAAAATAGTTGGCATCTACATATATAGTTGCTATGCTCCACTAAGGGCAACGATAACAGAATTCGAAGGAATGCTCTGTAAGGAAGGATCTGTCAACGATCTGTAATTTTGTGCAGAGACAGACCAAAGCCACTGGGGAGCAATACAAAACAATACCAAAATTTATCTGGCCGAATCTGCTGCTCGATATCATGATTGCGCTCTACCCGATATCCAAAATTTATCTGGCCGAATCTGCTGCTCGATATCATGATTGCGCTCTACCCGATATCATGATTGCGCTCTAAGCCCGTAGAACATCGTCGGGGAAATGCTGAAATCGAAGAAACTGGCGCACGGTGAACTCCACAATCAATAGTATACTGGCGGAACTTGGAAAAGCGAAGTGTGCACAAAGAACGCGAAGAACGAAAGGGTTGGTCGCTTAAAGCATAGTCCTCCCACCGAAGTAATGCTTTACGGCGATTCCGCGGGGAAGAAGAATGAGAAAATACGTATGGTTTTACCGGGTAAGAATCCCACACACTGCTGCCACCTGACGCGGGGGTGTCTTTCTAAAATGTCCACCTCCATCCATTAAGAAAAGACAGAGAGGCAGCCAAACAGACAGACATTAAATCGATTTTCATAAGGCTTTATATCATAGAAAACCTTAAAAATGGATATTGGCCACCATGTATGTCCGTTTTAGAATTGTGGACCCCGAAATTGTTCAACCGACCGCTGTGAAAATCAGCATGTGTATATATATATTTTTTTTAATGGAGGGGGCTTCTACGCTATATGTGTTGCTGTAACTCGTTAACGCATCATCAGATGGCGCGGCAATGGACTACTTTCTACACCATCTACTGTGAAAATAAGATATATAGTAAAATCTGGATAATTCTCCGCATGCTGGTCCCAAGCCCAGAAAAAGGAGGAGGGTTTGAGCCGAAGTACTTTGTACTATCACCGACAGAACAAAAAAAAATGCTGACATTAGGAAAAGGGATAAATAAATTGTAGTTGGAGATTCTCTAATATGCTCAATCCTAACTGACGTGCCTTGTCACAGGTCCCGTCACAGGCGGCGAAGAAAATGCATTCAATATTGTTCAAAACAAAAACAATCGTGTTGCGATAACCAAAGCCTCAGAAAAATGCTAGGGCCACCTCAGTTGACGCGCGAGGAGACAAGGCGCATCTTGATTAGTACTTTACGAAGCCGGTCTTAGTGTTAACATTTGTTGGAAACGAGGGGGAGCAGACTTTGTTTCATTCAGGTTAATCCGCTATCATTTCTTTCAGCCCGAGACGTTAAGAACTATTCTTCTGTAAAGCTCAACGAACCAAGTATCAACTGCGAGGATTGCACTATAATCCGTCGCTGTAGCAATCTTGGCGTTTCCACCTTGCCAGATATCTTTGGTAAACAATAGGTAGAGTTTCGGACCAAAAAGACTCTTTTGGGAAAACCCTCCTGAACTATTTTTCCTGTCCGAATAGCATACCCGTACTCTGAAGAGTCGATTTTCTAAATATGATTGGATAATCTCATAATATTGTCTCAGTAAGTCTTTGTGTAGTTTGAATTCAATGTTTTTGTGCCAATTCTAACCAAAGCTTGAGCGACGTCCCAAAAATACTTGTTTTCCTCAAAAGCCTTTTCAATTACATTATTGATACGGTGCACCCAATAAATCTTTGAGTATTTAGTCCCAAATTCAAATTGATAGTTGCGAATGAGATGGCGCTCTCAAATGATGTCACAAATTTCTAAGATTATGGGAAGTAGCAAGATTGGCCGTTATAAGATTTGCTGGAGAACGAAACATGGCACACCTGGCCTGAGATGCAATAGACTGGACAGTTTCTAGGGATTAAGGCAGCAGACAACATTCCTTATTAAGGCAGCCGAAAACCGGACACTGGTTGCCCAATCCACTTCCTCGCTTGATTTTAGTAACGGATAGTGCAACTGTGGCCTTCTGATACAATATCGGCGATTAGATTTTCAAGCGGTCTTCTATTGGACCAATTATTTTGAGTAGTGCACTCCTCCGCCATTTGCTGGATATCAGGAATAAATTGTCATACCTCGAAGCCGATGTGAGGTGTCGAATAAAGGTTGAATTCACAGATTAATGAATTCATTCAGTCTTATTCTGAATTTCTCCGGGCCAGCAATAATATTGCATAATTTAGGCATACCTCCCTTCCATATCATTTTCACTAAGAATAAAAAGCACTGGTCTATGATCTGACGGGAGGTGAGATTTTGTTATAAAAATGACAAATAAGTCTGGTGTTTTCATTGCGTCAGTAGGCTAGTAAATCAGTGAATCAGAAGAGCTTAGTGTCGTGCTTTGCTGATTGAAGTCTTTCTTTTACTTCGTCCCATAATCTTGATCATGACCAAGTTTTGGGCAAATTTCCTTCCCTGCTTTGTTAAATTATACCAGTGTCTCCTTTGTGTTATTTACATGCATCATCCGCATAGATCAGTATCTGAAACGGTTTATATTGTAGGGTACCATTATCTTCACTTTGACGTCAACTGACTCATTGTCATTCTGTTAAATTTAATCAGTTCCACTATAACTTTAAGTTCACACTATTTCGCACAGTATCGAGATATAGATACTGTTGTAAGTCTGGTTGAAGTCAATGAAGGTTCGACGGACATTAACGCTATAACAACATTTCTCCAGTATCTACTTCACTGAGAATATCTAATCAACTGTGGAAATTTTTCTTGATATTGACCAACATTTTTTTTAGAGAAAGGGTCTTCCCCCAATTATTTTTAACAGCACATTATATCATGCAGACAACAAAGACATCCCGTTATTGTTCTCGCGGCTGGGTATGCCACCTTTCTTATAAACCTTCCGATAGTTTCGTTAGACTAAATAGTATATATGAACCTTAGTGGTCTGGCAGGTTGCACTCCTCCATTTGTTACCTCTAGGCATTTTTAGTAAATCCTTGACTTCTGCGAGTGTATGTGGTGGGACAAGTTCGTGTACCGCCTACGGTCCTCCAATGTACGGAGATTGGGTTACAGCCTTGAGCACCTCCTCGAAATAATGAGTATATCGACTTTCTACCTGCTCCATGTCTTCGACAAGATTCCCTGCAGCTTCCCTGCAAAATATGGTTCGGGAATCCCTCCGCCTTTTCGTGAATTTGTAGTCGGGTCTTAAATTATGCCCGCTTTTGCTTTCTGCAGACTTTGTCAGCAGTAGATATACATAATTGAAGCTGCAGAAAAGGCGAGTGCAGCAGGCAAAATACGCGTTTGACGGGTGCTCTATCGGCTACATGAACAGAGTTCAGTACAATGCTTCAAGTGCTGGCAGTTTGGACACATAGTGAAGGCTTGCACTAGCTCCTAAGACACATCCAATCTGTGCCGTAATTGCGGGGATGAAGGCCACTTTGCCGACAACAGTATCAGGAAACTGCGTGTTCTGTATGGCAGTCAAAAATAACGACACCGCCCACATGCAGGAAGCAGTAAATGCCCAGCCCAGTTCATGAAAATAAATAATAAATGAAGTTTATCCAATTAAATCTGAATCACTGTCGAGAGGCCCAGGACCTGCTCTCCGAGAGGGTGTTCGAAAGCAATGTCGATGTTGAAATTTTATGTGAATAATTGAAAATCAGCATAGTGGAATATGATGATGATAAAAACAACAAGGCGACCATATGGAGCTGTGGAAGTCGAACTAAAGAAGACATGAAGAAACGCCGGGAGAATGGATTCACACGTACCAAGTTAGGAGGTACCAAGGTAGGAGGTACATTTGTAGGTGCTAGTACCGAGCTTCACGATAGAGGGATTCATGTCATTGTCGGAGAAATTATCCTTCGAAAACATTGCAACCCCAAAATGATAGCCGGCGGCTTCAACACAGGGGCAGAAAAATGAGGTAGCAGAGAAACAAATGCAAGAGGAGGATATTGCTAGAAACTATTTCTGATAGATTGCGTGCCACCAACAGACAGACAGATGGACAGATAAACAGCCGATACAATCCACAAAATAATAGCCGCTGGTTTCAACGCTAGGAAATTAACATAATGGGACATATTAATAGAGACTTTTCACGCCTAAACACGGTACATGTGAACTCTGGAGCAGTCAACACTTTTCGGAAAGAGAATTACAGTCGGTGGTAGACCTCATCTTCGTCAGTGATGCGCTAGCCAAGGACCTGCAGTGGCATGTCAGCGAGGAATACACATACACCAATCATTAGGCTACCATCTTCCAAACACCATAAAGGCGTTTCATGAAGCCAATAGACGGAGCAATGGTAACCAACAAATTTGATGCGGAAATGTTCACTTTATTAACGGGAAGCGCAAAAGAAAAAGTTTCAGAGGTACTGCAATAATTGCAGCCGAAATGTGTTGTCTCCATGCCTTGGCGTAGACCTTTTCCAAGGCGGAATCCCAATTTCTGATGGAATTGAGAAAAGGAGGAATGTCGGAAAAATTGCCTCAAAGCTAGGAGACGCTCCCAGCACTGAAGAAACCGACCTGAGCTCGAGGAGCTTCACATGTAACAGCTATCATGAAGAGCGAAACCGAACATTACAGGCGGATGTGTACCGAAGTTGACTCAGATCTATGGGGTGCGTATATAGGTCGGTGATGTCTTCCCTGTCTTTTCCCACATACACTGAACACTCTCTTCCTATATAATGTAAATTATACAAGGCTTCTGCAGTGGTAGTTGAGGAAGTTCTTGAAGCAGAAAAGAGACTCAATGAAAATAAGATCCCGAGGCCTGGTCGAATTCCAAATATCGCCCTAAAGGTGGCAGTCAAAGCATCACCAAGCATGTTTTTCAAAATTTTTACGAAATTCCCTGGAGAAGGAGAATTCCCTGAGCAATGGAAGGGGTCCGGATAGCTGAGTGGTTAGAGCACAAAGCTGTCGTACGGAAAGTCGCGGTTCAAATCTCACTGGTGGCAGTGGTATTTGTATCGTGATTTGACGTCGGATACCAGTCGACTCAGGTGTGAATGAATACCTGAGTCAAATCAGGGTTATAGTTTTGGGCGAGGGCATTGGTGACCACATTGCCTCCTACAGGGTACTGTAATCCTGTAGTATACCGTTACGTTCTTGAATGAAGTGCTCTGACACACTTCAAGATCCTGATTTAATATGGATTGTTGTGCCAACGATTATTATTATTATAATGGAAGTTACAAAGGCTTATATTCATTCAGAAGTCAGGTTAACCATTGGGTGACTTCTCTTCATATATGGACCGTTAAGTGTGGTCAATACCATTGGCAGACTATTCGAACAAGTGATATATAGTATAATAGATTGCTCCCAATTGCAGAAATGGAAGGAGGGCCTTCTGATGAGAAATTTGAATTTTGTAAGGCGAGATTAACCGTCGCCGCAATTAATATGCTGACTGGATTGGCAAAGAAGAAGAAAAATACTATTCAGAGGGAACACCTGATGTGAAGAATGCGCTCTGTGTACACTGTTTTCGAATTTCTCCTGAAGAGAAAGCTGTACTACAACTCGGACGATGGATTGAAAATATTCTCGACAATTTGCGGTATGATACAAAGTTATATATATATTGAGGGTTAACACTACGCCTTCCCAAGAGCGTGACAACCATTGCCACCAACTGCACTTTGGACATGCCGTGCTTACCAAACAACATCAGGAAAACAACATTCGTATTAGCAAGAAATGCTACCGACGACGTCTAGCGCATTTCAATGCAGGCTGGTACTTCGGGAATCTACCGCAGAATGGCAAAAGAGATGGGACGGGTCCCAAACTGGTCATTGGACATACAGCATCATTCCGGGCATTCGAAGATGCATTGAACGCCGGAGAATTGAATGACGAGCTGACTCAACTGTTGAGCGGTCATGGAGGTTATCGTGCAAAATGAGTTAATCTAGTTGAAAATGTGAAGCATCTTGTGTTTGATTGCCCCAGGTTTACTGTGCCCTAGACAAGATTGGCAGCTGTCGCAAATAGGCTCTTATCACCTGAAAATATTGTATAATTCATGATGGAGCATACAGAGGCTTGAAAACAATTTGAAAAAATGTTAGCAAAGATTCACGAGCATCTTAGGCTGCAAGAATTCCTAAGAAAAGAAGACAGAGGGAGTACCACAACGAGCCGCAGCTAAGAACTGATCCAGCCTTGTAACGCAACGCTTTGCAGCAGTTCCACGGGGAGAGTGGAAGGAGGTGAATTTAGTGAGTAAATGTCTCACATAAGTATATGAGAAGATCCAGCAGTAAGGTTCGAACCTTTCAACCTTTCAATGATGGAAAAAGGGACAGACAGACATTGAATCAATTTTAATAAAGTTTTCATCTTCATAGTTTTATCGGCTATGATTTTCGACCCTAAATAGAAATTATCAATGGCTTCAAAGTTGTGGTCTCCTATCTTTATTGTTCTCATTTGACCAGTGCTGGTTGCAGGGTTCTTCTTCCCATAATATCAATATTGTCAGAATAGGTCAGTAGTCAGGTGGACTTGAAGAGGATGGTGCCTCTCACATTTACATCTGCATCGTGAGTCTCTTTCTGGAGGGAGGTTAAAGAGGACGCATGATAAGACATCCCCTTATCTTAGACCATTGTTGATGTTAAATGGTCTCGATAGTGATCCTGTTGCTTTTATCTGGTCTTGCAGTCAGCCTAGTCAGTCCCTGGCTATTCTGTCATAGGTGTCTTTTAAACCGATGAAAAGATGCTGCAACGGATGGTCATATTGCAGCAGTTTTTCCATCGCTTGCCGCTGAGAAAAAAATTTCCTAAAGTGAAGCCTTTTTGGTATGGACCAATGATGTTCTGGGCATATGGTGTCATCCGGCCTAGCAAGGTAGTGGAGAATTTTCATAGGTGGTAGTCAGCAACGTGGTACCTCTATAATTGTTACACAGTGTGATCTGTTAGCTGCGGTTATTGCGGAATTCGTTACCGCCTTAAAGGTGTTAAGGAGGGCTGTGTTGTGAATGGCTTCAGTATTCATTATCACCTGATTGCCAGAGGGGATTTAGTTGGTGTTGTAATTCAAGCTCGGAGCACTTTGCCAAGGAGGTAGTATCCGAGTCTATATTGCCCTCTTATCCGTTCTGACATTCACCAAGGCTGAGAGGCGGCGGCGTTCGATCAGCACGTGGTCAATTTGATTGAAAGTTGTTCCGAGTGGCCACGTTTGTTTCCGCGAAAACCAGGTACTTGCAACAACCATTTCGTGCGATACTACTAATTCAATAATCCGCAGTCCGTTATCATCGGTATCCTTATGTAAGTTATGGGAGCCGGGATCCGTTCTTATTTGACTCTTGAAACCTCCAAGTATGATTTTGATTTCATATCTAGGAAAGGCTTCGCTTTTTGTCTAGCGCATCTCCTGCAGCGCTTTTACACCATCCTTGTATTGGGACAGGGCATCGGCTAACTGCTGAGCAGAATTCGATCTGTACAGAGAGCGCACATTGCATGAGAGTTGCAAATCGTTAATCCGTTGTCGTTGTCGGGTTCGTCGTTTTAATGTCCATCCTGTTCGAGGCTCCTTGTGTGACTTAGTAATATCGGTTTTCCGGGTTGGGTTGTCAGCCCTACCCAACAATTTGGTCTGTTTTTAGGAGCGGGAGACTGTTACTGGTGTCAGCTGCAATAAACCTTTTCTTCTAATGAATCAGATTAAGAATTAGATTATTTCTCCCCGATCAATCTTTTAAGGTGTTGTAGTAATTCTTCGTGTATTTTCTACGTATGGTAATACCTACAGTAAACAGTTGAAGCATATTAACGGCCTTGCAAACTGGTTGATTTACCACTTTTTGAAAAGAAGATAGGCAGGGTGATTTAAAAAGTGCAAAAATAGGAGTGCAGTGTAGGCAGTCACTGAATATTAAAGTAACTGAAGGACAGGATAACATTAAAGAAGAGGTAATATATTAATTAGAAAAATAAAGTTGGTAAGATACTTATGTCAAAACTTGCGACTGGATTTATATTGAGTCTATTATTTGATATCTATTGTGCGTACGAGGCGTCATGATAAACTGATAACAAGATAATCAAAATAGTATTAAAATAGCATAAAATGAATAATGATGAAAGTGAAGTGACAAGACATGACTGGAAATAAAAATGGATCTACACCAATAAAGACGATTTACGTCCAAGATAATGATTTCGTAGAAATGTATATTTGAAGAGGTATTGAAAGATGTACAAAGATAAATATTTTATTCCGTTGTAAATGCTGACTTGAAAGCGCAATTGATAACACTTTTGATTATACGTCCTCTAATGTCTAACAATATCCATTCTATAGCTATTGTGCGTCGTCGTTTATCGATTTCTTAAAACTATAAAATCGACATACAAGCTAAATATTATCAAATTTAGATGTCTTTTTGAATGAGTTGTGCGAAATCATTGCCTCTCGTATATAATTACTTAAAAAAGGTTTTATTCTGTTGTCACGAAATTTGGTGAGAATGTATGCTCAGCTTCCACAAACTGAGTCCGAAAATTACCTTTGAATTTTTATAATACGTAAATCTTGGCTCTGTAACATTATGTTTACTTAAAGGGGTCATCTCGCATGTCGGATCCGCGGAATCGAATTTTTTTTGCATCAATTGTATCTAGATATAGTGTGGAATATATGGGCAAAGTAATTTTTTGATATTAGGGGTCGTTCGGAAATTATAGTGTTAAACACGTGGTAATTCACATGCCAGATTTATGTCGATCGCCATAATAAAGCTGGTATTTATCAGTCCGAATGATGTTCGAATAACTTCGCTAAAAGGACAAGAATTGAAGCCAAGGCTGTACATGTGTTTTTTAAGAAAGCTAAGGTTTATGAACTAGGTATAGCAGATTAATGGTCAGTTAAGATTTTATGGCTAAAAATCGTATTCTACTTTTTAAATGCGTTCTCGAAACAGCATGTTGAAAATCGGCTGCCAATCTATCCAACGAAATTCTCTGAAATTTTGGTTCGCAAACTAGGATAATTGCGATCCATTCAGTAGTTTTTTTTTATTTTAAGCCTTAAGAAACACCAAAATTCACAAAAGAAAGTTTAAGTTTAGCCACGCCTAGTTTATGGACTGTAGTTAAGTCTGTACGTTAAAATGCTATTTACTTGTTTTTTCTTAAAGATGATCACAGCGCCCTCTAGCGTGGCAGCAGAAAAAACACCTTTTTTGGAAATGGGTGTATAAAATGCTTTGTATTTCAGTAACCAACTATGCGATCAGGCTGTAAATATTAATAAATCTATGGTGAAAAATTCATATTTGTATCTTTATCCAGTTCTTCGCAAAAAATTTCTAAAAAAAGCAAAAAAAAACGGCTTTCACACGGGATGACCTCCTTAAATGGAGAGGATGTCCATATTTGGGGGAGAGGACCAACAAGTTAAAAATAACCAGAACAAGAATACTGTCACTCTTTCCAGAGCCATTGGGCCCGAAATTGTAAATTTTGACAATTCATTATAAAAGCATTGGTGCCTAAAAGTTAATGGAAATTTTCTTTACTTTTACTTAGATTATTTAGATTTGAATTTTTATTTTATACCATTTTAGCATTTTATTGGTTGGTTGGTTATTGTTTGCGTCCAGATGGCTGTCATAGCGAAAGATTGCGGTTCAAATCTCACCGGTGGAAGAGGGATTTGTTATCGTGACTGGATGTGGAGACCAGTAGACTCAGCTGCAATTGAGTACCTGAATCAAATCAGGGTATTAACTTCGGGCGAGCGCAGTGCTGACTACATTGCCTTCTAGTATTCCATTACGATCTTCAATGAAGTGCTTTTACACACTGCAAAGCCCAACGATTATTATTATTAATTTATTGGATATTTTATGCCGATATTAGATGCTTCAAAATGACGTATCCACTAGCGCTCTAATACCATACGAAATGGAAGGTTCCAACAGTAATATACTATTATTAACTTAATTTGAACAGATATCGATATGGAGAGTATTTTGAGGCCTGGGCACCATATAGAGGCCGCTTCATGATTTTTTTCAGATTTTTCGGGTGGGTAGTTTCTGAGAATGGGTCCGTTAAAGAAATAATCACTTTCCACTCCTCCCACACCCCGCTTTTTTAACAAATATCAGAACTAAGACCGGCTTCCAAAAATTTCTAATCGAGGCCTTTCATTTGATACCCCACATGACTATATTTGGTAAAAAAAAATTCTTACACCCCCCCTTTTACATGTATGGGGACACCCCTAAATCTCAACGTAGAAGGATATCACTCACTGCATGTCTGGGGGTCCAGAGGTCCCACCTACTCACCAAATTTCGTGTCAATCGGTATAGCCGTTTCTGAGAAAAATGCCTGTGGCAGACAGACAGACATTGAACTGATTTTAATAAGGTTTTGTTTTGCAAAGAAAACCTTAAAAAGGAAGCACGCAAACATCCCTTCAGTTCTCACACTCAGGACGAATGCCCTTTTTCGGAATCATAACTGCCATCCTGTTCTTCCACACAATAGGAAAAAATCCGGCCACGGCTATGTATGTAATGGATTCAAAGAGCCGCACGTGTAGGTGCTACCGGCGCTCTGCATTCCTGCCCGGTAAGTGCTCTCAATGCATTCCTACACCTCTTCTCCCTAAACTTCTACATTAAATACGTTTTAGGGTGGAGTGCTGTACAACCACGTGATTGTATTCTTCTCGGACTGATCAAAGATGATCTGTGGAGTAGTTGCGGGAGTTTTCTGGGATACACATAGTGTATTCGAGTCGTGCGGTCTCCCCAGGATTCGTCAGTGTATTCCAAGTAAAAGTACTGGCGCTACGGAGAGCTTATCAATGGTTGCGGCATGATCCGAGCGTAGCATAGCCATTCCTACCAACAGCCAGGCGACCGTAAAGACCTTATATTCAACGGCGACATCCTACAGGTTGGTGGGGCAGTGCAGAAACGCGCTTAACAGTCAGGGCGACACGGTCAAGGTCACCCTTCTCTGGGTTCCCGGTTATAGGAACACAGAGGAGAATGAACGGACTAACAAACTAAATAAGCGAGGCTCTGCACTTGGCAGTCCCTCCACGGGCACTGTTCGTTCCGGGTAGCGACTGTCAAGGGAGGAATCTATTTGCACTACTTAGTTGCCGCAAAGACTAGGGCGACGAAAAACACCTCCCCAATCCAGGGTGTCATGCAAACCGTGCCCATTGGATAGTTTGCTGTTGGCGATAATTGACCGTATTCGAACGGAGCCTCTTTGACACTTGGCCGCGTCAGTGAGTAATTTAGACCTTGCAGGCGGCTCCTAGCTCCTACACCCGTCGGAATCAAATGAGTACCAGTAATAAAATAAAAAAGCTATAGCCAATGAAACGGGACCCCCTACCGCACACAAACTCGTTAACCAGGCGGAGGCACAGTCAAGAAAGGAGAAGTTGGGACGTCAAACACTTGATCCAAGGTCAACTTCGGTATACGGCGAGAACAAGAAACAGAGACTAGCAAAAGCACGTCTGAGGTAAATATATCAAACGTCAGGAAGGAGACAGGTTTCAGTGGTGCAGGTGCTAGATAATACCTTCGCTACCTGGAGGAAGGCCTGAAACCAAAAGAGGCCCTTAAGAAGGCTCAGGATAGACCTAAGCTATCTTTATCGGAGCTAAGAGCCAAGAGGGGAGAAAACCCGGTCAGGGGTGAAGACAGGAATCAGGAAGCCCGCCATTAGCTATGCTATTGCGGTCAAGGGTATTCGACTGGCCATATTGCCAAAAATGTTTCCCGAGCAAATACTCACTCGTGAGGAGAAGGAAACCATCGAAGATCTTGTCATCACCCTGATGTGCGAGGGATGGACTGTGAAACTTGTATTGGTGGTCTGCTCGACGGTAGACACTGCAGAGGGGCTTAGTGCCATAGTTCCTAAATCGGCAGGCTACGAGGAGCAGAACTGCGAACATGTGCTGGGGATGATATACCAGGAGCACACATAGTGACAGTGTTTCTCACAAACGCCGCTACAATAGATATGGAAGATCTTATGAACCTCCTAATCGCTCAGAATGAGGATCTCCATACGCGATTCTGGAGAGTCTTTAGAAGCAAAGTAGAGGGCAAGGGTAAACTCCTCAAGATCGGGGTAGATGACCGATCCCTGGAGGCAATCGCACGACGGAGTTGCCATATCAACTATCGATTTGGCAACATATCTGTGTATGTGCGCAAAATTTCGAAAGACATAGAGGCGGAAAGGACTAGATCAACCAGTGAATAGCAGAAGTTGGACGACATAGACCTAGGACTTCTAGGGTTCAGGGTGGACAGGGACGCACAGTAAAACGCCATGTCAGTGGAGGAGGAGGATACTCCGACAGCGGAGAAAACTTCCAAACAATAGCGGAGCCTATGATCAGCACTGAGATAGCCCAGATAAACCTAAACCATGCGAAAGCTGCATACGCGGTAATTGCAAGGACAAGTTCCAAGCAGAATATTGGAATAGTTCTGGCTTAGGAGCCCTGGATGTAGCGGGGCAGATTCGTGGTCTGTAAGGAGGAAGCATGCAGGTAACTTGGGACTGCTCTTGTGAAACATTAAGAGCTTGCATAATTCTTGAACGTAATTTAAAATATATATGCCTTTGAGAGTTCCTGACCGGGGACCTTGTGGCTATCCAGGTCTCATTGGAGTCGAGCATTCTTTCCACCCCAAATCATATACAACTATATTAGAACCAACTTTCTAAAGCTTAATCCTCAACATCAGTGTAGATGAACTGCGAGGGATGTACTACGAGATGCCATAGAAACAAAAGAAATAGCGCTGTGTGCGTTTTTGGATATCGAAGGAGTATTCGACAGCACATCGCACAGAGATGCAAGATGCCCTAAGCCACAAGGGCGTGGGAAACACCTTAGTATTCTGGATGGGTAAAATGCTTGAGAGTGGGCAAATGGAAGTACCGACAGGTACAAATTCTATAGCCATGAATACTACTCAAAGTTGTCCACAGGGCGGGGTACTATTTCCACTTATATGGAGTATGGTAGTGGATGAACTCCTGGACGTGCTAACAAATATTAGAATATAGGTTCAGGGTTACGCTGACGACATTGTTCTAATCTGTAGGCGCAAATATGAGGATATAGAGGTAGAATCGAAACTGGATTAAGGGTTACTAGTGCAAAGAGACTGAATACGCTCGGCTCGTCTAACAAGGTCTCTGGGTTTTAGACCATGTTGGGTTAGAAGGCAATGAGGCAGCCGACGAACTAGCCAAGAAGGGAGCATCAACGCCTTTACACGGGTCAGAACCCTTCTGTGAAATTGGAAACGGTTTCATGGCTATGACATTAAAAAATGAAGAGGAACGCTTGAGGGAACTATTCTGGGCGGGCCTACCAGGGATGGAATAGTCCAGGGTGCTTATTGGGGGATACGAACCCATGCGTACAAAGGATTGCTTAAATCTCATGAAAGAAAAACCTCCGAATCAGAGTGGGAATTCTCGCTGGTCACTGCCGGCGAAACTATCACCTAGGGAAGCTAAGGATATCTACGGGTACTGCCTGCAGGTTCTACGCAGAGTGTGATAAAAGCTCTATACGCGTTCTGAGACAGTGTCCGACTCTTCTGCAAAGTAGGCCGAGGCATCTGGGAGAACCACTAACACCAGATGCAAAGTTGAAAGATCTGAAAGTAGGGAATATACTAAAATTCTTAACGGTTATAGGGTTGCTTGAGATGCAATGATTAATAGACACAGTATAACCAGCAAAAGGGGCAAAATTGTTCTTTAAGGGCACGGTGCGACTTTCCCTTAACAAAATAACAATATGTTGCCGCAGTCTCCAAATGGCGAAGGCTCAAAACCTATGCCTAGTCGAGAAGAATTCGGCCCGCCTACATAAAAGCACGATTGCTAGAGCTTCTGTGCCAGACGCGTGCCAATGCATGAACGATTATGGTGACCTGCACGGGGCACTGACCTATAATATATATAGAGATTTCGTTCCTGAGCTGCTTTTTCTACATGATTCCCCTTTGATATGGAACTCCATATTCGCATTAAACGGATTTACTATCATTCCCTCGTAAAGATGGTGCTCCTCATTTGCTAGAATATTGATAGGAACTATTCGCACGTTAACTCACACTGCTTTACTCAATGGCTTCATAAATCCACTGCACGCTCGAAACACTATGAGACGGTCAAACTTACTTTTCTCTGGGTGGGGCCAATTCTCCCTCTCAATCAAGAGTTGCACTTACTAGATTGGGTCATGTCTAGCCTGCCACGAGCGGCCTGAGATTGCGTCCCAGTCTCCAAATTTTACAGATCGTCCTTGGTTTGCAACTCAGTCGCCTTGAATCACTCTGTCAAGTAATTAATCAACAATTTGGAGACGACTCGGCACGCACCGCAGTCTTCCATGTGGATATTGACAATGTTGTTTTACTGTGGTTGGTGAAAATAACAGCCCTAATCTTTTCTTGTATCAGGTTCTGTTTCACCATTCGTAATCATCCCTCTATGTAGAGTGGATGGAGATAATAAATGTCTGGTAGTGGATGTCATGTTACCCTCTGCATCTTGAGTTGATCTAATAATACGTATATGTTCCGTAAATCCCATTACCTCATAGCATAATGGACACGTATTCGACCTCATCTATTCCTCGGAGACTTGGGTTCTTAGCAAGAAGAATTGCGAACTCTTGGCCGCGTTCGAGAGAAGAATCCTCAGAAGGATCTATAAGCGATACCATGACCGTCAGGTTGTGGATAAAATCCGGCTCAATAGGTTACGGTGGGTGGATCACTTAATCAGTATGGATGAGGATGATCCCACCCGGAGAGTCTATAAGGGCACTATCTATGGTAGAAAAAGAAGACAAGGCAGATCCTGCCTAAGATGAAGCGATGGCGTAGGCCAGGACGCTAGACAGCTTTTAGTGATATCGAATTGGTGGACCTCGGCGCAAAATCGGGATGTCTGGAGTTCCTTATTAAGGCAGGCCTAGACCGGATACCGATTATTGCGCCGTTGATGATGATGATGATTTGAAGCTTGTTCTCAATTTGCGATAGCAACATTACTCAATGCTACTGGCATCCCGATTGCTGGCTCCTTGCTATACAGCCTCAATGTAGCCTGATTATCGTTGCAGATTGTAATGGACCTGCTCTCTAACCTTTCGTTAATTGCCTGAAAAGCCACCGTATGTTGTCCCAAGACAAAAGCCCAATTCTCGTATTTAGCTGAAAAATAAATTGCTCCCCGTATTTAGCTGAAATATAGATGCTTCAAAGCTTTTTTCTATTTTGCGCCCTCAGTGTATTCTTTACATTCTCCCGGTTTATCCCAGTTTTCTCTGTGTTTGAAGATAACAAACAAATGTATAAATCTGAATACCAAAAAGCGACGGGATTTAGGTCTCCTATGATCTTTGTCAGCGCTTTACGCCTATTGTTTCCTTATAGACCTAAACGAATGAGTTTATATATCAGTGCAGGTCATACCTCGACATACGCTTCCTTGGAGTACCTTTCGTTTCACCTTAACTCACTATACAAAGTATGTATCAATGTACATCGGCTTATTAATACTAACATATATACACAGTACCACATAAGGTTTAAGTCCCCATGTCAAAGCAAACGTCGGTCTGCATAGCCCGTGAGTTTATTCCAAAGAAGCTTCTTATCTTGAATAGATATATATATATATATACATTGGGTTGTGGGAAAAGAAATGTCGTATTTTGTCAATAGATGGCGACACTTAAACATATGCTGTGTTGCACTTATCGCATCGGGTCATACTATACGGCGAAGACGACAATCTGTGCTACAAGCGTCTCTTTGATAGTGTTATAATCGTACGCACAGTAGATCTACTATAGGCAGTACCCTTACAAAAATGACCCCACTTGCAAATGTGCTTGCAGAAGCTTATCTGTACACATCAGAGACGCTAAACAAGGAAAAGGCATAATCTTCGTCGAATCGTATTGGTAAGAGAGAGATCGGTGAGCTTTTGCTATTCTGGTACTACGGCGTGCTCACCCATATAGCAAAAAGTTGTTTCACGTATTCACTTATACATAGGCAAAAACTTGCCAATCTCACCAATACTTTGGCAAGTCCGGGCGGTATGTCAAACACAGCTGATTGGGTTTTCGGTACATCTCGCTCATGCTCAAGGGCAAAACAATTTGAAATCGTGTGTACTCGCACTGATTTCCCCCCTTGAGGGGCAAGGGGGAGTGAGGTAGCTGTCTAGTATCTAACTGTGATCGTACGTTTCAGTCTCAAGTTATAGCGCGTCAAAAATGGAGTCCACCAAACAAGAAATTCGTCATATTTTGCGTTTTTACTACCTAAGAGGTAAAAATGGAACGAAGGCTCGGCCTCACACATTTTTGATGACCCACGAGAAGCTATTGGAGCTCGGATGGGATGTCCTATCGCACCCACCATATAGTCCGGACCTAGCCCCAAACCATTACCATCTCTCCTGCTCCATGCAAAACGCTCTTGGTGCTACTAAGTTGGCCTCAAAAGAGGCTTGCGAAAACTGGCTGTCTGAGTTTTTTGCAAATACGGAGGGGGGGGGGGGGGGGGGGGGATAATGAAGTTGCCTTCTAAATGGCAACAAGTTTGCGAACAAAACGGCGTATATTTGATTTAAATTTTAAGTATGTTAAATCAAGCGTCAAATTTAGATCACAAATACGACATTTCTTTTTCCTCATCCCAATATATTTCATTTCTTCGGACAGTTGAAGTATTATTCCCCTACCTCTGAAAGCGAAGACCGCCTAATCCCCAGCTTTATAGGAATAATATCATTGTGGCTTTATTTAGTTTTACTGAAACGGTGCTTGAGGCACAATCTATCAATCAGATCAACGACCGGTGGTCTATTTCTCCACACCGTTCTGAGGTCTCAACCAACAGCTAGCACAGCCACATCATCCATACATATTTGGTCGAGTATCGGCAGATTTTGTAATTCACATTGCAGTAAGTTCATCAACATATTCCTCAGAATAGCGCACTTTCTGAGGAGCAGGCCTTCATGCCTTCTGTTGTCAGATAGCGTTAGCTCAACATAGATCCACTTAATTAAAGTATGAACAGAACCTTGCTATCTGGCGGCATGACAGAGTCAGGTATAATAGCACGCACGTCCAAAGTCCCCTTTAATTCTCACGGACACTCCCATAATGTATATGGCTTTCAGACATGCCTCCACTATCTTTGAAATCAAGGAATACTGATTTTGTGTTTGCGGCCTTAACGCCTTTTCACGAATGCGTCGCTCAACTAGTCTGCCCAAAAATTTAAAAGTTTTTTAAGTTTTGGTATGAAGACTTCCTTAACCTTCTAAAAAGTGGACACCGAGATCAGAGCAAAATATCCGAGAAAAGTACTTCTAGGAAGTCAATTTATTTGCTTTATACCCTATTTTAGCATCATTGTTTAAATGTCATTCATGTCAAGTTTTTACTCTAACGGATAGTCTACTTCCAACAAAGTCAGAATTGATCCAATTATAGAGTTTGTGATAGTATTCTCCAAGGGCTCAGTGCAGCCTTTATCTCGCTCCTTCATCTTCCAGTTCCTCACGATATGTTCCAACGGAATCTCGTTTCGACACTTTTGGTACAGTTTGAACACAAAGATGAAGCCTTGTGTCAACCAAAAGTTGGGATTGCCTATTGAAGCCAATTTAAGGTAGCCTCGTCAGCGCAATTCAAATGGTGGAGCCTATCATCCTAGCTCCAGCATTTTCTGTCCCGCAAAATCATAAATTCTCCTTCTAACATTTTGCAATCCTTAGAGGAAGCTCCCACAGAAGCGGTCAGACATATGGCTGCCTCTTTTGCATACTCCTTTTTTCCTTCTATCTAGCGTGTTAGTATTCGTATGGGAAAGATCAGCTTCATTGGGATCTTCCTTGCTAAATTGACTCCTAATCCTAATGTGGAATAAGGCCCTAGTGTGGGATACAACAGAGCGTTGACATGTAGGTCATACGTTTCTGGAGAGCACTTACATTGACTGAACAGTCTATTGCATTCGGCGTGGATCTCACCGGGTTTACCAGCTTGTCCTCACCTTCCACCGAAATTTCATTCTCTTCGTTGCATATGAAAGTATCAAGAACGTAATGTCCATCGTTTCCCCGCAGCAGAAAATGATTATCATTTTGAACAAAAACCGTGAATAGGTCACTTCAGATGACTTTTGTCCAGGTACTCTATTCATAACAACGCTGTAAGAATTGCTCTCAAGACTGCGGTTCATATTAGATGGCCAATTCCTTGTAGCATTCCTCCTTGCTCCAGCGCATAATCCCCAACTCTAGCTCCTATTGACGCAACCTTCGCATTATTGCCCGATATCTCTCATCATCATCATCAACGGCGCAACAACCGGTATCCCGTCTAGGCCTGCCTTAATAAGGAACTCCAGACATCCCGGTTTTGCGCCGAGGTCCACCAATTCGATATCCTTAAAAGCTGTCTGGCGTCCTGACTTACGCCATCGCTCCATCTTAGGCAGGGTCTGCCTCGTCTTCTTTTTCTACCATAGATATTGCCCTTATAGACTTTCAGGGTGGGATCATCCTCATCCATACGGATTAAATGACCCGCCCACCGTAACCTATTGAGCCGGGTTTTGTCCACAACCGGACGGTCATGGTATCGCTCATAGATTTCGTCATTGTGTAGGCTAATTCTTCGGAGTATTCTTCTCTCGAACGCGGCCAAGAGTTCGCAATTTTTCTTGCTAAGAACCCAAGTCTCCGAGGAATACATGAGGACTGGCAAGATCATAGTCTTGTACAGTAAGAGTTTTGACCCTATGGTGAGACATTTCGAGCGGAACAGTCTTTGTAAGCTGAAATAGGCTCTGTTGGCTGACAACAACCGTGCGCGGATTTCATCATCTCTCTCCCTTAACTATAATTCCGATCTGTTTCCGCGGACTCCACAAACATGCATAGAAAGGGGGCGGGTGAAATTTTTTTCACCAAGTATTGTAGTGTCGAGTATCAAATAGAAGGTCCCGATTAATACTTCTCTAAGCCGATATTAGTTTTGCTCTTGGTTGCAAAGTGGAGGAGTGAGGGGGGCCGAAAAGAGTCAGCTACTTCAAGGACCCATTCTCAGAAACTACCCAACCAAATATTTGGTTTCGACCTCAAAATATTCTCTACACCGATAGCGGTTTAAATGAAGTTAATAATAATATTCACTATAAGCATATATTTGAACAATTGACCGAGATCCTCTCTTAAGTTTCTTCCAGGATTACCAAGTTTTGCAGTATAAAGACTATACTATAGAGCACGATACTACTATTATAAGTTTGGTGGAAATCGCACTATTACTAACAGAGTTATAACAGGTTGAAATTGCCACTGTTGCGCAAATCATTTGCGTTCGAAGGCTTCAAATGTCAGTATCGTACTAAAGTGAAAGTCTGACAAACTAAGTACATCAACAATCAATGAAACAAATGCCCAAATTACACAAAACCTTTTATACCTGAAGCGGTTAGCTTTTGGTTTCTCGACTTGTAAATTTTTACGCAAGATATATCATGATTTTCTGGTGTAGTCCTTGATAAGGTATCGATTTTCTCTGTGATTCCCCTAAACTTCAATCTCCGGCGCTGGCACATAAAGCTATAAAGTGGGTTTGTCTTTAGGGAAAATTGCTCCCTGATTCCGCATGCGATCCAGCCTGTAGTAACTAATTTAAGTACACTAAAGCTTCTATTCTCCAAACTTTCAACCATTTTTAATATTATTTAGCTACTTAATAGCCGATGATATCTCAAATAAAGAGCCATAGCCGAATTTTTTTTTTTTAACTCTAAAACAAAGCAAATTTCGCTTTTAAACAAATTTATTGAATTTAATTTTCCAATAAAAGTAAGTTTTAAACATTTTACAATCCAGCATTCGACTTGATCCAGCTTAAGTAGGAAGTAACGCGGGTGAATACAGCTGGGTATCCCTTCTGGCATCCAGATGCGCTTCCAAATGAAGTTAGACCAACGATAATCCTCTTATCGCCACTGCCATAAGCCAATGGACCACCGGAGTCACCATTGCAGGTTGATTTCTTATCAGCGCCTGAAGTGCAGATGTTGCTGTCACGAACATAGGATCCGAAGTAGTTCTGGCAAGCGGAGTTAGAGATGACAGTGAGATCGACATAACGAAGATCAGCAGAAACACCAGTGGCACCTAAATGGTAGAAAATATTCATTAAAATACTGTTCGAGTTATCTGTTATAATTTTTCATACTATCGGAAGTTCTTCCCCATCCGGAAGCGACACAAACGTCTTTATCGAAGGTCTTGGACGCGTCGGATGCTGGTGGCAAATCGATGACCTTAATATTTGCTAAAAGCGAAAAACATGGGTTTGAATTTGTATTTGGGCGGCAAAGAAAAATATAGAGACTTACTTCCAAGACGAGCTTTTTCTGGGAGCTTGATCAAAGCAATATCGTTGACCAAGGTGTTTGCGTTCCATCCTGAGTGAATAACGAAGTTAGACTTGCTAACGGAGATGATTTGACGACCGGATTCGCTGGATTGGATCTTCAATGCTCCGAGGTAGACAGAAGCAGCTGAGGCACTTTAAGTTTGCAGAAAATAAGTTCATGACCAGGTGAAATCACTTAAATTGATTTCTTCAACATACCCATCAACGCAATGAGCGGCAGTGAGGACAACATTATCTTTGATGAGTGAACCACCGCAGAAACTTTGTCCCCCACTGACGGTAAGAATAAGTCCAACTTGGTATGGAAATTGTCCGGCGGAGGCTAGAGATCCTCCAACAATACGCCCACTGCCGGGTAAACCTCGGAAGATCGGTTCGAGTCCTTTTGGATAGACTTCGGTGAAAATGATGTTGTCCCAATCAATATCTTGGCAACTTGCCACAACGACGACGGAAAGAATAACTGCAAGGAACTTCATGTTGAGCCCAAGAAATCAACCTGCTACTGTTGTGCTTTTTGATGCGCTCCAGTATTTATACTTGATTGATTGAGGGGTTGTTCATAAATAGGTGCGCAGACGAATGACAACTTGCCAAGATATAATCATGATGAGACAATCAAAATAGTATTCGCTGATTTATGAATGGAATAAAGTGAGAAAACATGAAAAGAACGTAAGCAGATTTGCTATGCGATAGTTTACCCACGTGACAAAACAATCGAAATTCAGATTCCGACGAATAAGCATTATTTGAAGTAAAGATTTGAAATCAAGTTCCAAGATAAATGTCTGTCATTAAATTGTATGGCTGCGAATATACCGGCCGAGCTTCGTAGGAGAATTCATATTGTGAATTGCTAATAGAAAAAAATCTTGGGTCGACAAATGTGGGCTAAATTGAGCTCGGCAATCATTAATACTTTGACAGTTTCTTATCAAAGGCATCCCCTTTTTCTCAACAATTTCATTTTCACATTTTTAAACTCATTACTAAATATTCCATCTTTTTACCTTACTACTCGTTTTATGGTTTTTGAAATAGCCCAAACATAATATTGTAAGCAACAGTTCGAGTGACCACATATTCCAATATTCAGAATTTACTATCGGGAAATCTTGTAGATATCAGATTTTTCCTCTTCTATATCCTTAGGACAACATATATACAATTACTCAAAAAGAGCAATTATACAAAAAGAGCAATACAGGTCTGAAACCGAAAGGGTTGTTTGGTACCCTCGAGGAGGGCGAAATCTGGAAAACGTTTTGTGACCCAACACCAACTACTACCGAATCCTGTCGTCTAGGTGGTGAATGCTGATAGTTCTTTCTGAACGAAAAATTGCAGACCAAGAGCGCTGAAAGTGAGTTTTTCATTTCTCCAGACTGCCTTTTGGGGATAGCTAACAACTTTACATGGAAAACGACTAATACGACGTCACGAAAATTGCCTCGGACTGGATTGACTATACAACGACGCACTCCGCAAGGAAAAAAGATAAATGATTTGCGCATTTTCTCATGCTAAGTGTGCTCCCTGCACAGTTCGAAAACTGCTCAATGGCTTGCCGATATCCTGTCCCAATTTAAGGCTTTACAATAGACGGATAGGACAGGAACGGTTTCATAGAGAAGAGCCACTACACCATACACGATATTACAGTGACCACCCGGTAAATTATGTGCTCAGAGTAGGTTCCCCAGTCAGCCCAAAAAAGAATGCTGCTGTTATTGACTTTAGAAGCATAAGCGAGCGGTTTTGCGGACTGCGCTTGCAAGATAAATTTCGAAATATAAGCCATATTTAAGTCTTATTTAACCTTCTACGAGGCGGTATGATATCATAGTATTAAAATAATACAATTTTAACAGCCAAGTAGGGACGGACCCCTTTTCCAGTGATATCTCGGCTTTTATAGCTTGCATAAAACTAGCAATGACAACGAACTGTGAGTTAATCAACTAGCAGTGTTATACGAAATGGTGGAAGTACCTGGAAAGAGGGCCACAAACATGTCTAGGTTTTCCCAGACGGAACCACTTTCAATGAATTTGACCACGTGTTAATGGAACGCCACCACTTCTCAGCTTTAATGGATGTCAAAACATGTAGAGACCAATATAGATTTGGGTAACTATCTCGTCAGCATACTGCTTCTGCTACTGCTACAAACTGATCGAATAACAAAACTGACTCGGATTCCCCTTGATAATCAGATGAGAATGAGCACTGAATCTTTCTATAACAAAATCTTCCATAGTACCTACTTTTAAGAGCGAAATGTTTGCCGCAATAACTGCAGCTAACAAAGGTCTTGGCGATGAAGCATTGACAAATGATCTTCACAACCACCTGAAAAACGTTACCATTAGTACGACCACAAATAGATTTGAGCTTAATTCTAAAAAATTTGGAGCTACTGGTTTGGCGATGAATACCAGGCAATATAAAAATTTCAAATAACACTTGCACCTCCAAACCTGGGAGAACCAATGGCTCAACAAGTACAACAAGCAGCCACCCTGGGCGCGGAAATTTTACCCACAAGGTAGCAGGACGAGTATACATGATGGTACAAGTCCTGTCGAGACAAAGAATGAAATCTGGTCAACGATCGCATGATCATATCGGAGCAATGGATTCAGTTCATCAGCAATTCATGAAAATTAAATGCCCAACAACCAAAAGGTCGACAAGTTGAAGGTTCCGCCAGGTGCAGACAACCGAAAGAATGCTGCTACCAGCTAGCATGGAAAAAGCTGTCCGTGCAATTCATGATATGATAAGAATCATAAGTCGCTATGTACCGATGGAATTACAGCCGAAATTGATAATTATGGAGGCGACCAACTACATTTTGTTCGTACACCGAGGTGGAAAATCTTGGAAAGACACGTTTGCTCCAGATCACAAACGACTGAGTTTGAGTGGGCGCGTGTAGGAATCGCATCGACTAAAAACCACCCCCGATCTCTCCAGCCCTAGCCGCGAGTGACCAACATTTAGGTATTTCTTTGCGGGGAGGGTTTGCCTTTAGGCACCTACGATTCTTGTCCTTTGAGCTTTCCTCCTTCCTCCATCATTCACCAGCTCATTCTGTATTTCTATAATTGCGGAGGAAACCGTAATACAATTTTCCATTCACTTCATTTTCGTAACTATATGCTCCGGGCTCACGTTCCCTCCAAGCGCTTGGTTCAGGACCCTTCCCCCCATAGCAAACCTTCAGTAAAGAATCCCCACATGTTTTGCATTCTCTGATATGCCACTGAATGAAGGGCATTTCGGCGAATCATCCAGCCCAAAGCAGTGTAGATACTGCCGTGAGGAACTGCGTAATGTGGCAGTGGCGCTCCACATGTTTTAACTGAAACCACACTCTAAAGTTGGGAATGAGCATGTGTGTCAACCCCTTGTCTAATCGTCCCACCTGCGTTGCCAGAGATCATTCGACTCTAAACTTGCCGCATTCCTGCATTCCATGCGCCCCTTCATACATCTTGCATAGTATAGTGCACTTATTTCTTTTGCCAGAATGTTGACTGGGATCTTGCCCGCCACCACAAATATTGCCTAATCTAATGTGGTTCTAAAATCGCTGGGGCCCTCAAAGCCATCAACCGGTAAACCAAATTTACGTGCTTCCATCTTTGAAAGTTTGCGACAGCCTCCGCCCACACAGGCGACGCGTAGAACGGTATAGATGGCACCACGTCGGCCAAAAGTAATCTTCTACAGTGTTTCGGTCCGCCGACATTCGGCAACATTCTTGCAAGTGCCGTAATGGTGCTAGCTGCCTTTTGACATAAATATTCTAGGTGCTTAGTTTGGGGTCAATTATAACACCCAGGTACTTGATAACCCGCTTAGAGGCGATCATATATCCAGCGACTTTCACATTAACGGTGTTTTTTTCGGTCCGTAATTAAGACGGATTCCGTTTTTCCATACGCTAGGCTGAATCGGGCTTTTTCTAGCCAGGTCCTTACCGCTCTCCTCGCTGAGACGATGTTCTTTTTGGGACTCTCATCTGTCCCATTTTCTTCCACGAATCTTGGGTACTGCAAGAATACGTGCTCTGTGTTCTCTGTGATCGCATCGCAGTTTTAACAATCAGGTGATGCGTCCATTTTAAACCTATACAGATATTGGCTGCATCTACAATGACCAGTGTGAAATTGAGTGAGATTATAATTGGCCTCCCCATGTTTTCTCTCTAGCCACTCTCCGATGTCACATGGATCAACCTCAAGAATCCTTTCTTGACTATTTCCATCTGGTTATAGATTTTTCCTTTCCTTGTATCTGAGCCGTTTTTCTGGCTCAACGGCAGGCTGATAGAAGGCTGATTAAGTTCACTAGTAGTTGGGAAAAGATCATTTCCTAGGTATGGATGCGCCACATGCTTTGCTAATGCAATATGTGACGTGGAGAGCTTTCTCAGTGGCACCACCAACCTCAGCAGGTTGGTCTAGCCACACTTCCATCCATTGGAGCAGACCCATCTTTTCCGAAAGGTACTCACATTACCTTCGTTGGTCAGAACTATATCTAGCTGCACAAAGGCCCCTAGTGGAGTACGGCTCCTTGCTTCTCTATTCCAGGGCCAACGCATTACAATCACCGACAAGTAACTTCGTAATTAGTCCCTTTCCGTTGTGAACAAGATTGTCCAATATGTTTTCCAATTCAGGCAGTAAGAGACTAATTTTTGGCTTCGAAGCTATACACGTAAACACCGCTTATTTTTTGCCACTCAAAGCCATTGGTCGACTAACTCATGGTGCATTCTAAAGCTTGCCTACCACGAACCCATATCGACATTGTGCCTGTCGAGTCTGTGACTCATGCTTCCCCATGATGGTTCTTGTATGGTTCATTTACGATGCCACCTTCCATCTCAGGCTCGAGGGTGTTTTTCTCAAGTAAATTTTGAGCGACCCTGCAATGATTGAGGCTTATTTGGATAAACCTCATTTCCGTCCCTTCTTTTCTTTGCATGATTGCCATTGTGTCCTTTTGGGTACTACCATAAACTTCCCTCAGACTCACAATGGATTCTTCACCAAACTTCTCCTACTTACATTGCTCTTTCAACGCAGTGCAAATATCTCCTCTGGATTTTAAGATACTTCGTCGATATGCACTGCATATAGGTCTTATGGTTTTGGACCCGCTCTGTGATATTCTTCCCAAGTGAGTTCTTAACTTGATCAGTTTCGCTCAAGCTGGATTTTTATAACTAAAGCATGAGATCGCCTTTCTGTGTCCTTTTGATTTTACTGATTTTCCTGCCTAGATATTTTGGGTCTTTAGTATCTCCGTGTACGGCATATTGCCCAACTGCCATTGTTCCAATTAGCACCCTCGACTTCTTCTTCGCCATATAGTGAATAACCTCGGTCCATCCTCCATTTTTGATTCCTTAGGTCTCGATTCCGTTACCGACGATGCAGCATTTAGCTCAGGCTGCATCGTATCTGTACTTTCAATTCCGTTCTTTGAAGGTATTAGTGTACCTTTTTTCCTCTTAGGCATCTGTTGATTCTCCAGAGCATCACCGTCTTTATCCCGCACTCTTGTATTTGATGGCAAGTCGATGGAGCTATTGTTAGGTGTCCCCTGGGACGCCAGTGACTCTGTGTGGACCGCTGGTTTGAGCATTTGTTTTAGTTATTTTTCCACCTCCTGCGATCTATTATATTATAAAGAACACTAATGGCTTAAAACATTTCTCAATAGCTTGGTGTATGTTGTGCTTGTCTTTAATACACTCGCATAGCTCAGCTTTTTTTGCTCCAAGCTGCCATTTCAAGGCTTTATGCTCTATGAGCCCTGGCGGCCCTTTTTAAACACTCCGTCATTCGTTTTACTTGAACACAACAGTTGAGGGATATCGACGGCCATAAGTTCGCTCGATCACCCCCAAAAGCCGCCGGTACTGTAGTCTCCAGCCTCTACACCGTAATTTACCTTTTTCTCTCATCTTCCACTTTGGTTCTATTTTTTGACTATCCTTCCCATAGCTATTTTGTTCCACGCACCAGAAAAGAGCCAAGACGTGTCTATACACATTTATAAAAAAAAGTACATGAACACAGATTTACATATCAAAAAGATGGCCCCAGTCTGCCACCTGCGGTCGCGCTTCACAGGTTTGCCTGTTTATCTGTCCGTCCGTCTGGCTATTGGTCTGCACTTTTCGCAGACACGGTTACACCCATTGACACAAGAAACGTTAGAGCTGTGAACCGTCACGCTTTTGGAGAACTACATTATTGCATATTGAACTTAAGGGGGTCCTTGTACACCTGCAAGAGGGGTGCTCAATTTTTTTGAACAAATATAATCATGTAAGATATCAAATGAAAGGTTTTAAGGAGGACTTTACAATGCAGTGTCGACATGGTTTTCAAAGGCGTGGAGTGCGTAGGTCAAAAATCGGCAATTAATTGAAGGATCCATTCTCAGAAACATCCGAAGCGGTATGCTTAAGAAGAACCAGAAGATGTTGTACACAATAATTTCATTTTCATTCCCTGCACTTTCTTTCTTCCAAATTCTGTCCATGATACAATTGCATCAAATGGTATGGCAGCAGCCAGTTTGCTTTCGAAAGTTTTCGGCTATCCATGCATGTTTTGTGACAATCTTAATAGTCCTAGCGTGCAATCTAATTTACATAAGGCAAATCCACTACTATTGAGGACTCTTTGTTTATATCCACAAAAACAAGGAGCAGTGGGTCTACTCATTTCGGATCTGATTTATAGTCCTAAATATCGATAGTGCTCCGATATTCCGACGTCCTTATTTCTAGGGTAACTTCCCGACTTACGGTTCCGCCGAGGAGATGAATGGTCCTTCACAATCTTCTGACATCCGGTAAGTGTAACATCACGAAACCAAAGTAAACAAATTCGCCGGAGCGTTCTGCAGCTTCCAATGCATTAGCACCCAAAACAAGACTGTGTCGCGGTAAGTCACCTGTGTTAATAGACGGCTAAAATTACAAGTCTATGACGAAACTGCCTCAGACTTCGACAGATTGCTCAGCATACAAGAGGCCAAGATGAGTTCACTATTAGATCTTCTCCATTTAATTAGTCCGTAAAAAGAACGCTGTTTGCAGGAGCTAGTCAGTGAACTCGTCAGGGACCCATGGGTCTCGGGTATAAATTACTTACCTGAAAAAGTCAGTGTTGATCAATCACCCTGTTCTGTGGAAGCAGTGGTGCATCCGAAGCATCGGAGCTGACGTTGTCAATAAGAGAGGGAATATTAAAGAATGCGCACTCTTCACTGTAAAAGAAATGGAGGAAGCCATCTTGTACATGTAGAATAAAAAAGCATTTGAAGCGGAAACGGTTTTAGAGCGGGACAATCCAGGATTGATGCCATTGAGGATGTGGTCCAAATAATAAGACTGACTGTGGCACATAGTCGCCACATTCTAGGCTATCTTGCGAATAGAGAAGAATTATTTAAAGGACTTGGCCCTGCTCTGTGAGACCCGGAAAGGACAGCGTAGAATGGAGCTTACAACCCTAGTTTTGACCTTTAGAATACCAGATAAAATAGTCTGCAACAACTCGATATGCCGATGAATCGGATCTTGTCCGGTACGTGGAGGCTGTGTCGACACTGACTGTCACACGTGTTGTTGAGCTCAGCTCCAACTGGCTTACCAGATAGATGAGTAAGAATGGACTTACCCTAGCTCTGAAGAAAAGTGATGTGGTGAGCGATGCCAAACCTTTTCCTACTGGAGAAGGTAGGAGCGCCATCTCAATCTGCTGTCGGCGTGAGAGTGCCAAGTTTCTTCGGACACCATAACTGAGGTCATAGTGCAGAACGAGAACACATGGAGCAGAGTGGTATGTTACACTCAAGGCATTCTTAAGGTGAAGAAGAGGGAAATGGATAAGGGAAACGACGGGATAGCCGAGACTCCTCAATAACAAAGCATCTGCTCCTACATTGAATAGACCTGTCGTGGTGTAAAGGTCAAACAGTTGCGGGTTAGTGTCTTAGACACAACAGGAGGGTATTTTGTACTGTAGTCATGCATTTTATCTCCATACCCTAAATAATAAAACCTGTTGAAAAAGTTCAGTTATGAACGGTTTGGTTGATTCTTTATGAAATAATATTTCGCTATACGATAGTTCCACTTAAATATAGCTCGTTGTGAATAAACGTTGATTATATACTGAATATTCAGTTTGACATGATACTGCAATTTTATCTCATGGGGAGTAGTAATTTGATGTGAAAAAGTTTGACTTACTTTAATTTTGCTAATAATAGCAGAATTTCAACCAACTTTCGACCATGATGCCTCCTAGACTAGTATATCTTGTGGTCCATATGCATGGACCACCCCAATTTTTTTCAGATTTTTTAGTTGAGTATTTTCTGAGAATGGGTCCTTGAAACAATTGACTTTTTTCCGATCCCCGCACTCCTTCCCTTCAACCTATCTCAAAACTAATATCTATTTCGAAAAGTATTAATCGAGACCTTTCATTTGATTCCTTAGGTGAATATATTCGACAAAAAAAATGTCGCATCAACGTAGAACGATGTTACTCATTGCATACATAAGGATTCACAGTTCTCACTTTCCACCAAATTTCGTATGAATAGGAGTAACCATTTCTGAGAAATTGGGTGTGTCCGATAGGCGGATAGACAAATAGACAGACAGACGGGCAGACAGACAGACAAAAAGTAAGACTATTTTAATGAGATTTTGTTTTCAACAGAAACATGGATGTATTCGTTGCATATTTGACATGAAATTAGCGAATAATGCAGACATATTGTGACGGTGCGTTATCGTGGTGCAAGCTTTAAGAATAGTTCCGCCACAAATCCTTTCGTTGTTCAGCAAATACTACTCTTTGTTCACTGTCTTTTTGAAAAAATCATGACACATCTTTTGGTTGAGAATTGAGGTATTTTAAGTTCGCATACACTTGATGTCAAATTCTTTTTAGCGCGAATTAATTGATCATTCCATCGAAGACGCCTCTCTCGCAATTTT
Source organism: Hermetia illucens (assembly GCF_905115235.1). Lineage (NCBI taxonomy): Eukaryota > Metazoa > Arthropoda > Insecta > Diptera > Stratiomyidae > Hermetia > Hermetia illucens. The sequence continues at coordinate 127,320,767 of NC_051850.1, read as the reverse complement.
ACTACGATCCGTGCAACTCCGTTTCGATCGTGGATACTCTCATTTCCGATGTGATCAACACGTGTGACACTATTAGTCCAGCGCAGCATCTTCGTCTTATAGTCGGCAATCACTCAAAACCTGAGGGAGCGATAGGACGAACGAGATTGCGATAAATTTTAGATTTGAGACGTTTGTTGATATGTCGATCAAAAAGGACACCAGTCGCGGAACGCCACCTTATCCAGATTGCGCTAGTGCGCGAACTAATTTGAAAACGCAGTTCTCCAATTCTCTCCATTCAAATATGCACTTTTAGCCATATTCAATCTGAAACCGGGTGCTTGAGATCATTTTTACAATTAGACGCTAGGAAAACCGGAAGGAAAACATCAGGTCACTGGCCGTTGGATGACCCGTGTGGCAGTGTTCATAGCAAGAATAACAAGTCAGAATACCGGAAGCTCGTGCTTCGGGTATAAAGGTTTTGTGTTCATCTTATCTAAGCAATTTCAACGCACATTTTTCTACCCGTATACAGCTACAAAACTACGAGACATACGTACATATTACAGCCGTAGATGTTACGCTCACCCTAAACAAACAAACTGCCTATTTTCGAATACTGTACACACATAGGCACGTATATAAATTGATCGTAACCATATTTCCGATTTACTTCTTATATCTATCTGAATTAGGCTCTACCCGCAAAGTTCATTAGCACGCATATACTATATACCTACATACACACATGTCTCGTTGGAATAATTGATATTCATATACAAATGATTAAAGAACTAAAACAAAATAATTCTTTTCCACCCAATTCATACGAACTTACTTCGTGTGGTACTGACGAATTGATATGTGATGATGACGTCATCAGGTTTTAAAGTGCACGAAATTCACAAAAAATGGAAAAGTTTCATCCTCTATAACTTTGTTAATAATAATTGGATTTTCTTCAAACTTGACCAAATTGTGCATTATGTTCTTCGTTATACCCATACCAAATTTTGTACTTCTGGGACGAACATAAGGGGGGTGCCGGGTAAATTTCTAAAATGTGGAAATATACTATTATTAACTTTATTTGTGCAGATATCGGAACCGGATATATTTTGAGGCCTAGATTTCGTAGAGATGCACTATTGAGATTTTTTTCTGATTTTTCGGTTGGATAGGTTCTGAGAACGAGACCTGTTACACTTTTTGGGGGTCATATTTTGAGCCCTCACTCCCCTATGTTTCACCCAATATCAAATATTGAACCAGTCTCGAAAAGTACTAATTGAGACCTTTCATTTGATATCCCACATGGCCACATTTTATGAAAAAAAATTTTGCACCCTCCTTTCACATGTATGGGGAACCCCCCTTAAACTTAACACAAAATGGCGCCAGTCGCTGCATGTAAAGGGAACGGCAGATCACATGCTCCTACCAATTTTCGTGACAATCGGTTCAGCCGTTTCCGAATAAATTGGGTGTGACAGACAGACAGACAGACAGACAGACAGACGGACAGACAGACATCGAATCGATTCTAATAAGGTTTTGTTTCACACAAAACCTTAAAAATGATGATATGGCGCTTCCTTGATGAACACGGACAGACACACGATGTGCGGTTTTGATATATTCGCCACACTTCCAGCTTTACTTTTCGCATGTTGGTACTGGAACTGAACCCAGCGCAAGAGTTCTTTTGGCATCAGGTGCTGTCTTAGAGCAGACGCTTTTTCCACATCCAGAAATGGCAATGTGCGGTGGGCGATGCTTTTCATGGTGTTTCTATATGAGTAACCGCGCAGAGTGAATTGCGTCGATAGTTCCACAATCCTTGACAGATACGTTTTAATTCGCGGTTCTTTGAACGAACGTAAATTCGTTTCTCAAGAATGGGTTCAAAAATCTTCATGGTATGGGACAGCAACCGAATCGGACGGTAATTTACACATTCTGCAAGACATTTTTCTTCTCCCATATTGGAACTGTGATACTTTCTCTTCAGTCAGATGGCGTTCTGCCTTCCTGAATGACCCGATTGAAGATTTCACTAAGCCACAGTGTTGGATTCCTGCTTTTCGCTTTCCAGAGTCTGATGCTATGTCGCCAAGTGCTTTTGCTTGCCTTGATTTGATTCGTTTAATTGCTTCCTCGATTTTAATCGCGCTGACAGTTACGTCCATGGTGTTTAACGTAGGTACCTGTCGTGAGACTTAATCCTACGGTCCTCTTAAGACACGGATTGATTTTGTGACCACAGTCAGAGCCCCGCTGAGACAAGCAACAACGGTACCAGTCTATACCAAGTGCATGGCTTAGCATTCATACTGGTGGATGCAAGAGATACTTAAATCTCTACCGAACTAAGGAGTACGGCACCCGTGTTGATACGCAACACCACGTCGAGGCCCGAAGGTCTCTTCTCGCTTGAGCACAACCACAACCACAACCACCATGAAACTCCCACTAGGGGGGCCAACCGCAAATAACCGAGCTGTCCTCACATACAACAGGAGTTCACCCGAAATATGTAAGTCCAGGGGCTTTCCCGGTTCCCATGGTACCAGTATACCCCTGGTAAGGTTTCGTGACCAATTTGCCACTTCAGATGAGTCCCCGTGCAGACTCAGTTCTGATCGCTCTGATTAGGTCTTTGGACCATTCGCCTACTGGATCACGGCCGGCAAACCAAAGTGAGTACAGCATCTCCCGGTGCCACCACTATGGAGGTTCTCCTCGGCCACTTAGTTTTGGTTTGGCTGATAGGGTTGCCGCCCCATCTTCCTCACCGCCACCTCTGAGCACCAATCGCACTGATAGGTGGAATTGTTTCAAATATTAGGAATTCCTTGGGAAGTGCAGGATGAACAAATTTTTCCGTTGATATCTGCTCGAAATATTCTCGCCATCTATCCATTGCTACTCGTCGGTCTGTAGGCGTACCGTTTTTGTCAATAATGCAACACAGCTGTTCTATCCGTTTTGGCGGCTCTCGACGCGATATTCGATAGAGATCTGTCTCATCATCTCCAATGTACAGTTTATCGTAAAAACTTTTGAATGAATCGCCCGGGCTTTTCCGACCGGGGCCCATCCGGCCACGTTGACTAAGGCGGACACCTTAACATTTCTCGGAGGCTTAGGATTGCTCAGTACGATCATTTTGTTCTTAATGATTTTTTTAAATTGCATCAAACCCTCCTTGTTTACCTGGGCTTGAGATCAGCATGCTATGCAATAACATCATAGGTAGTAATGGCAAAAATCATGATAGGTAATGTCATTGTAATGAAAACCGCTAGCATGACCTTCTTTTTCGACTGAAAACTACATGTTTTCCGTTCGGTCTCGGCTCATTTTCGCCATTTCATGTTCATATTAGTTATTTGAGAAACAAGGTAGTATTTTATTATTAAATTGGGGATCTAACTTGGCTCGACACACATGGCCTGTGGTTATGAATATATACACAACAGTCAAATTACAAATTATAAAGTTTAGTTGTTTGAAGGATTTGATTGCTGTTTAGTAGCCATTAATCGATATTCAAAGTGATACTTCGGTCAACTTAATGTAATGCTTTTTAGGGTAATAAGCTCAATCTCCCTGTATCGTTTATCTACTGTTTGAAATCAAACATTTTTTGAAGATTCACTTACTTCATTTGATACCCACTTTAGTACCACTGCACATCACTTCAATCAGAATCAGACTTTGGTCCAGCAGCACAAATTGATAGTGCACTGTTCTCATCTCTCATCACAAGGATTTCTATTCTACATATGAGGGTACACACTGCAGGTTTCTAATGCCATATTGTAATCCCTACATTCTTTACAGATCGTAGGAGCGCTTTCTATAAGTGAATTATATTGAGACAATAGCACTTCAATCTCCCTCCCAAATCCATCTCTGCTGAGGACAATGTCCTCGCCGTGTATTCTTCTTATCAGGACATGCATGAAGGTGGTGAGCATGCGCCTTACTTTGGGACTTCTCCAACCGAGATTCGATGATGGTTCCATGCAAGCAATCCTATCCACTGCAAAGAACCAGTTGTTGAGTGAACTTTGGAGCGCGAACACGACAAAACCGCAGCTGTCCTGGGAGAAAAGTAACAGAGTGTATTCCCATTTCTCTCACCTTTCACACACATACCAGCATAGGAGCAGACAAGGTATCATCGTCACCATAATCATCAACATCATCATCACAGTGTTCATCACCGCCGGCATTACCGCCTTCTCCATCATAGCTGCCACAACATAAACCACTTCCACTTGCCACCCCAAAAAAATCAGTTTCACCCCATTACAAAGGTGGTTGTTGGACACAGGAAGGCAGTTGAGGGTGAACCGCCAAAAAGTTCAGTTTGGATCAGTCGGTCTTAGGTACGAGGCTCGAAGCTGGAAAATTGAGGTGCAGTGTTCTAGTGAGTGTCCTGTGGATATGAAGTGAAAAAAATCTGATTGCAACCAAGATATGTGTGGAAATGATTTGAAAAAAATAATAATCAACATTTTTGGTTGCGGTGCGCGCTTTGTCCTTCCTCATGCAAGGGTGATGTAAGTTCACAAGGAAGTCGGCAATACTGAAATGCTCTCATCATTTACTTGATTACATAGTGCAACGTCCTTAACGGGGAAGAGATGGATAAACGATAAATGTGATAGTAATTCGATTAAAGTGATTTTGAGCCCGGGGCCAGTATTGCCTGAGTTGGCAGGCACATACGGTGCGGTGCGGTGCAGTGCCGAAAAGTGATTTGTGTGTGTTTCCAGTTCTATAGTAGCTAGAGTCGCCTAGATATAGATACCAACCCCTTCTTCGGAATCATCGAACATATAAAACATGTGGATTAGCAGTCATGTAGCCGTAGCCGTAATCGTTTTGTTTCATTGTTTCATTGGTATGGCAATTTTTTAATTAAATTATTTTAGAGAATATATTGATATGAATTGTATTTTTCTCAAAGCAAATACTAAGTATTAAGCCATTGAAGATAGTGGAAAGCTTTACTTTCACAAGAATCTTATGCGATTTTGCAAAACTTACAGTCTGGGCTGCATTTTTGTTGATTGATCTCGAATTCATTTGCCGCAAATAATACACTAGCGAATGTCTATAACAGTAGATTAGGACCAAAACGAAATCAGTTACTAATAGACTGAAAATTGCACAGGATCTTTTTCCCTAAGAAAATCTGAAATACAGCATCAGAAAAGAAGCTTAAAGGGCCTTTCAGTTTCCCTCGATCCTATGAAATAATATCTTAGGAATTATACCAAAAATTTGTAAGCTTCTTCAGCAGAAGCACATGCTGCAATGGGTCAAGATATTCATGCGATTACGTTCTAGAATCCAGAAGACCGGTTGCTTCAATTTTCCCTAAATTATCGAAATACATATGTATAGATACCCACTGACTGTAAAAATATACATAATCTACTAATAAAATGGTAGACACGTGCATGGTATTCATAAATAAGAAACTTTGTTGGTGTTCATAAACTCCTATGTGCTAACTATAAATATGCACTATCCTTGACAGTTGCTGGCAATGTTTTTCAGGCATTCCGAAGGCCTTGTACTCTTCCACCACTGTTCTACACTAAGTAGTTCTAGAGTGATCTACACGTCAACCATCTTAGGATAGCGGACACCACTGCATGGTATAGCCAGCAACAGATCTGCCATACTTACACAGCATTAGACCTATTCACTGCCATTTTCGCCTTCTTGTGGGGACGATTGAGGACATTTGTCCGATAACCAACGTAATTATTTATACGGTGTTGTCTCATCCGAGAATATGTCTTATCCTTGTCGAAGGAACACAGCTTTCCACTGATATTGAGATTAGCACCCATGCATATGTCGAGTGGCAACTAATTCGGTGATACCGTCGGCAGAAAGAACACTATTCGAATGGACAAATTATTTAATTTCCATGTCTTGTTAAGTTCAAAAAGAAAAGCAGGTTTGATCCTAAATTGTGATTAATATTTTTGTTGATATTTATCTTCTATTCGATTTATTTTGTCTTCCAATCTAGATTCGTTTGGTGAAAGTTGTTGATTTGATGGGACAGCGATATGTCGTTCTAATAGCAACTGTAAGTTTCTCCGCAACGCTTCCTTTACCGTAGAGTACTCCAGATGCCCTCCCTGTTAATGAGAAAATTTATTCCTGACTGGTTCATTTAGGAAATAGAGCAACGAAAACAGTTACCTAACAAGGAAATCTAAGGGTTGAAATAATCAACGTTTTTCGGACGTAAGATTGAAATGAGCGTAGGGTGCGGTCACTATTTATTGTTAACCACTTAAAGGATTCCTACAATTAAAAACGAATTATGGTCAGCGATATAATGAAAGTAAAATAAAAATCCCAAAGCACAACTATCTTAAGCGTAAATAGGCTAGATTACATTTTTAAAGTTTTGTGTAAACCAAACCTTCATTAAAATCGGTTCAATGTCAGCCTGTCAGCCTATAAGTCTATCTGCCTGTGTTTTTCTATATGGAAGGTGGAAAGCTTCGAAAACTGCCACTGACTTCTGCCAGGCAGTTATGTGGGACTTTTATCCACTAAAACTACTTCCTTCTCCATCCACTCTTCCTTCGGGACTGCCATATAGTATTACGTTGCGGGGCTGAATAAGTATTTAACTGTTAATTGTGATGGTGATCCTCCTCTCTCTTTCTGCCTCGCAAATCTTGGGCAATGAAAATCTGCATCCTCCGCATCATCCCCTACGCAATAGAATCTCGGATAGTTCAGTGAATCATGATGACCAAATCAGTGAAAGTATCCTCAGTTTTTAGAAGTCAGTCACTATGTTCGTCCAAAGACTGAGTTAAGTCCTAGCACACGTTACCATGCCTTCGTTTAATCTAACTCTCGACGTACGGTATCAGCCTATGACTACAGCGTCTTTTCTTACTCTCGCCTCATTGTTTCTGCCGACTGTCGACGAGCGGATCGGAAATCCGCATCCTATATTTGGTAGCATTCAAGCGAATAACGAGCTAACTAGCTAGCTTTGTAGATGTTTCTTGAAGTTCAACTTCTGGTCGAAAATCACCCCGAAATATTTGAGAGTACGCTTGGAATGTATAATTTGGTCCCTGGCTTTGATTTTCTTAGACCTGTACTTAATGCGCCTAGTGATCACTAACAATTTTGTTTTGTGCTCTGTCTGATAGTCTGATAGTCCAGCGTTTCGCAAAAACGACCTTACCTGCCATATTGCTTCGTTGGTGTATTGTAATTCCAATGTCAACTGCGAATTCAATGGAGGTGACCTCGCTAGGGAGACGCAACGTTAACACTCTATTATACAACTTGCCAAAGAACAAAGGACTGAGGACTTATTCTTGTGGAACACTACAAGTTGCTCGATATTCTTTAGGATCCTCATCTGAGTCGCGACAACGCTACCTTCTTATCAGAAATTTAGAGAAGATTTGTTTCCTCCTCACAGGAAGGCTCTATCATCGCGCTACATTTGCTTGCTTCAAAAGCTGGTTTAGCCAGGTTTCTCACCAAACTGACCGTATCGATTGTTGATTTCACTTTCCGGAATCCAATCTGCCTCCCTGACAGACCATCTTCCGTTTCTGCGACTGCAAGTAATCTCTTAGAGATTACGCGCTCAAAAAATTTGCCGAGTTATTTTGGAGGTATATTGGCTGAAATTTGAGAGGCATTTACGATGAAGGTTCGCCTAGTGGCATGTTCGGCGTCGATAGTTTTTGTTTCTTCCACTGTGCAAGGAGAATATTTACTTCCAAGTATGCAGTAAATACTTGTGCGTATGCCTGTCAGACACAATTTGCTTGATTGACGCCAAATTTGGGGGGAAGGTGAGAACTGTGGGTTCCCACACATGCAATGGGCTACATGGTTCTATGCCAATTTAAGAGGGAATATATTCAGAAGGGGGGCGCACAATCTTTTTTTCGACCAAAATATATTTGTGTGGAGTATCAAATCAAAGGGCTTGACAAGTACTTTCCGAAACCGGTCTTACTTTTCGAATTTGTTGGAAAGGCCAGGAGTGCGGCGCTATCAATTCATCATTTCTTTTATGAACCCTTTCTCAGAAGCTATCAAACTTAAAAATCTCAAAAACAACACAAAGCGGCCAATATGCGGTATTAGGTTTCAAAATAATCTACTCAAATTAAGTTAATAGTAGTATATTATTATAACCTTGAAGTATTGGATAGAAACTCCCCGTAACTTTACCCTAGAGTCATAAAAATAGTTTACAATGTAGACTATATTGTGGAGCATGATGTTTCCAGTTTGATCAAAATCGTGCTATTACTGACAAAGTTATGGTAGTTCAAAATTGTCTCTGCCATGCAACTTTATTGCAATCCAAAATACTTAATATCAATATCACACTAAAGTGAGTAGTCTAACATGCTAAAGGCGTATAATAATAATATCGTGAAGAGATGTCACACTGCGTCCTAAAAGAACTAGTGTCCCTTTAGTTGCTATAATATACCTATGAGCTATAATATGTCGTTTAAGCTTATAACCGACAGAAACTTTATTAAGTTCCCTACTGCCAAGTGTTTCAACCTGGCATTAAGTATTCTCCCAGGTGCCCGAATCTACTTTGCACGAGTACGGGAAACTAACCCAGAAAATGTGTGGGTAGTAACCGTAGATATACTTAGCTTCCCCAGGCGATAGTTTAGCCTGTAGTGATCGGTGAGTGTTCCCATTATGATTCGGAGGCTCTTCTTCGTGAGGTTTAAACAATCTTTCGAGCGGATTGGATTGTTTCATTCCTGGTAAATATGCCCAGTAAAGTCTCTACGCCGTTCTTCTTTCAATGTCGTAGCCATAAACCCATTTCTGACTCCATAGATTGACTCTGCCCCATATAGCGGCATCGCGGCTCTCTCGCTGGCCAGCTCGCCTGCTGCTTTACTACCTTTTTATCCAATGTGGCATGGAACCCAGACTACCCAGACCTTATTGAGCGAGCCGAGCGTGCTCAGGTATGCGTCTCAGGTATTCACATACCAGTTTGGAATTAACCTGGTAGGACCTAAGTGCCTTAATAGGTGAGAATAGCAATTTTCTGCCCCATGTAGTTCCTTTCGAGAGTAAAGGGGGCACATCTGTCTCTGGCGCATATTTCCGCCTGTTATATGCTGGTGTCCTTACCCATTGGTTCAAAGTGCGTTTGCCTTGGGCCAATGACCCCCACGCCTACTCCCTTTGACGTAAAGGATCCGTCAGTGTAGCAAATGATCAGTTGTTGGTTTAAGCCGTCTGTCAATTTCCAGCTCTCCCAGTTCTCCCTGTTGCTCCAGCCTGTTTTAAACTTCTTATCGAAGTGAAACCTCGTTGCCATTTTATACTTGATATCAGTAATTTGTGATGCCTCCTCGAAAGGATATCAATTTTCCTTCGATTTAGACTGCTCTCGCCTCACATGCGCTCCCGGATATGGAGAAGATCGTTATCCTTGCTTCCATCTATACGTGCAGATGGAAAGGAGTCAATTCCAGAAGGACCTCTAGAGATGCCATTGGGCAGATTCTCATTGCCCCATACGCAAGTCAGCCTTTGAAATTTGTGTTACTCCCTGGCTGTTGTGCGAAGTTCAACACTTTCTGCCCATATTACCGCAACATAGGTAATCATTGGCCTAACTATTGCTGTGTATATCCAGTGCAGCATTTTCAGAGTGCATCCCTATTTTTCCCTACTATTGACCTGTAAACCTTCAGAGCCCTTATAGCTTTCCGACATAAGTTTATGTTTTCCCGAATAGTTTTTAGCCTAGTTTGATTTCCAAATGTTGGACCTCTGTTACTCGTTTCACCTCCATGCCATGTAATTTAGTGGGTCTCAGGTGAATAAGCTTGCGCTTCCTAGTGAATAGCACTATATTGGCCTTTGCTGGATTTATACGCAGCTTGGCCTCTCTGCACCAACAGTTCGGTTTGAAGTCTGTCACATAGGGTATCCCCATATTTGCCCCTACAAATTAAAACAATATCATCAGCATAACCCTGGATCTTCATTCCAGTGTTTGTTAGCTCTCCTAGAAATTCATCAACCGCTATGCTCCACGTTAATGGTGCTAATACCCCACCTTGTGGACAGCGTGTAGTAGTGTTTATGGCAATAGAATTTGTACCTGTCGATACTTCTATTTGCCTTTTCCCTCAAATTCTGCCCATCCAGAAGACCCGGGTGTTTCCACCCCTTCCATGTACAGAAACGCACACAATGGTATTTTCTCTATTTCTTTGGCGTTTGGTGATGGGCTGGACAAATCGGGCAAATTTTTTGCACTACATGACACAAACACCTTGAAATTACTGAAGAGTATATTAGACGGATGAGAAAGGGATCTAAACTCAGCACAGTATTAAATAATAATAATCGTTAACACAAAGAATCCAACTGGATTTAAGTCCTGGACTCTCAAGACAAATATTGGTACACTAAGATGCGGATACTCATTCACAGCACACTGGTGTCATACCTCCAGTCGCGATGTAAATCTGACTTCAGTAAGGTTTGAACAGCGACCTTCAATTGCATGATCACGTAATAAACTTTCAATAAAAAATCGCACATTACATGCAAACCCTGAAAACTTAGTTTAAGTCGTATGATTAGTTTTAAATTGAACTTTTAAAGGAACTTTAGGATCACTGGTCAATTTGAGATGCATTCAGTAATCATAAATTTGGACATTATATAAGTCATATTCCGAAAAACTTTTCGTTGCCGCAGAGCATATTAGATGAATTTGTGTGCCATGCCGTGAAACTTCTTCTCTAAATCTAGAAATGCAATGGGGAGAGGACGATGCTTCTTATGGGTTTCTCCATGAGTAACAGCGTAGCGTGAATTGCGTTTGTAGTTCTTGACAAACCCGACTTGTTTCAAGGTTATGTGAACGATGTCGCAATTGCGTTCAAAAAAGGCTATGGAACATCAATCGGATCGGGCTGTAATTTGCGCATTCCCTAGACTGCGTTTTGTGTTTACACAAAACCTTATTAAAATCGGTTTACTGTCTGTCTGTCAGTCTGTCTGTCTGTCCGTCACATGCATTTTTCTCGGAGACGGTTATAGCGATTGACACCAAATTTGGTAGAAAGGTGGGAACTGTGAACGCTCACGCATACAGAGAGCGCGGGGGGTTGAAAATGATCACTTCTTTAAGGGGGCCATTCTCAGAAACTACCAAACCGAAAATTCTGAAAAAAATCAGGAGGCTGCCACTATATGGTGCCTGGGCTCCGAAATACCTTCCATGCCGATATCTGTTTAAATAAAGTTAATAATAGTATATTACTACAATTTTTTGTAATTGGTTAGAAACCCCCCTTAAGTTCATCCTAGTACCATGAAGTAATATAGGCTATAATATAGAGCATGATCTTACCAAGTTTGGTGGAAATTGCACTATTAATAACAAAGTTATAATACCTCAAATTTGTTGCTTCTTTGGAAATTGAAGACTATGAATGTCAATATCACCCGAAAGTGGATACTCTCATATAATATATGGATATATTATGTGCTACGTACTAAGAAATACACAAAACCTTTCGTACCTGAAGCGCCCACCTTTCGGTTTTCGACTTGTTTACTATATTGGAACGGTGGTGCGTTCTTGCCGGTCAGATCGTGTTCTACTTTCCTCAATTTTCCGAATGAAGAACTCACTGATCCATAGACCTTCGTTCTCCAGAGCTCAGATGTAATGGTATCTGCTTCTGTTACTTGCTCGGATTTCATTCGTTTGCTTGCTTTCTTAACTTCAGTGGCACTGAAAAATGGAATTGATAAATAAAATATCTGTTTGTCATTGACGCAACAGAGGTATTCGACATCTCGTGTGCGTTGATGTCGGCTTTTGACAAGCCGATAAAATTCTCCCTGCGTCTCCCGTGTCCAGTTTATCATGCAGGGGGGATAAAGATCGCTTACTTTGCCTCCTGGTTGACATTCTTGTAAATTTGCCCGCAGTCTTTAAAGTGGCCCGCTTCTCCACACTTTCTGCATCTACTCAACCAATCGTGCTCACTAGTACATGCTGCTGCCAAGTGATCAAAATCTAGGCATCTGAAGAATCTCTTGAGAGATACTTGCTCCCTAAGTCGGTGCACGACCCAAGATACTCTTACTTTGCCCGCGGTAATCAATTTAATCCCTGATTTCAGCAGCCAGCTAATAACAGCGTGCTGTGTACCCCCATATGCCTTTTTCATCCTCGTCTAGGTCTCTGCACTCTATTACTTTCGAACTTTCACGTCTCCCTGCTTACTTAACACCTTCTCCACCCGACCGCGAAAACTATCCACTGGCTTCTCGCTAGATTTGTTTAGTTCCAGCATCAGATTCCCCTTTGGCATACGCCTGACATGACTTGCACTGCCGCCCAGGTCTGTCAATTCCGGCCAGATCTGTGAATTTCGGATCGGCTTTGATTTTTCGAAGGATATTGGCGTAGGATATATCGCCTTCCTTGCAAATAATGATTACTTTGGGACGACTCTTCTTTTCCTCCTTCTGCCGCTTTTTGCAGTCCACTTTTGTCCATTGTTCGGTCGCTGGATACCGGCACTTGCCCACTCCCGAAAACTGTCGGTACTGGGTTGTCGAAGCCCTACATTGTGAAAAAGCAACCTTCCTCGTACTCCATAATTGGTTTGATTTCTGGGTATCCGTTCCATAGCCAATTTTTATTCACCTACCCAGCCTGCGCATAAGCATGCGCATGCATGCACATCTTCTGATGCGTGAATGGCCATAACGGATCCACCGAGCGTTCCCTCTATTCGCACGTGCCTGATGGGAGATTTGGCAACTCCATACGTCATAAGCCCAACCTAGATGTACAAAACCTGGTACGGCTATAATTAATAACATAAATTAATAGCATAATTGCAACGAAAATTCAAATATGATTAACAAAGCCATAGAAGGTTAAAATTGTGGATTTTACGTGAACTTACCGCACTCAAAGACATAATATAAAGTGAACTACATACATATGTATACCATGGAATATTTTGAATTCGAGGTATACGCGAATGGGAAAACGTAAATAGGGAAATTCTCACACAAGATGAACCCAAAACCTTTACACCCAGAGCGTCCAGCTTCCGATATTTCGACTTGTTTTCATTTTCCTTTTCTGTTGCTCTTGAGGGCGGGAGATCGTATAGATTCAGCTTTATAATTTTCTTCAGATTTTTCGGTTGGGTAGGTTCTGAAAATGGGACCATTCAAGAAATCGTCACTTTCAATATCCCGTACTCTCCGCCTATTCAACGAATGTTAAAACTGTTTCGAAAATCGAAACCGAGACTTTCCATTTGATACTCAACATGACCAAATTCGTTAAAAAAAATGTTAACCACCGCCCCCCCCCCCCCCCCCAAACAAAATCTTAAAAAGAAAAACAAAAATTATTCTAAACAGTGAATGATTGTAGGCATATGTTAGTATTTCGCGGACTTGTACCCTTCTTTAGTACTTCACTGGCTGGCTGTAACTGGGTAGGGGTGGGATTCTACCTGACTCAAAAAGATCATTTAAATTTGCGACCTCAGAGTTACGCAAGGTCCTGGGTTTCAAACGCCACAGGACCACTACATACCATCCGCAGTCCTTTTCCGCCTTCGTACAGCCCATTGAGTGGAGTTCACAGCCAGCCCCGCGGAAATATGTACGGAGAGGATCTGCAGCTCCCCTTCCACCCTGTGCTGGATATCAGAGCAGGGTTAAGCAACTCGAGCATGCTGGTCCCTGAGCAGAGACCTGGTTTCGAAACCCTGGCCGACTTAATCTTCCTGACACACGAACCCGGAGGTCGGCACCCCCAAGGACCTCGACATATGCTCGCAAGTGCTCATTAGGGTGGACGCTGCCCAGAGGCCACTACACCCACCATATGAGGGTTTCTTTAAAATCCTAGAGTGATTGGAGAACTCCTTCAATCTCGACAGCCGAGGCGGGTCTAAATGCGTCCCCTTGTCGAGGCTTAAAGCTTTCGCCGAACTGGGGGATGGTTCAAAAAGCCTCCACGGAGCGTGAGGTTCGGCCGGTAACAGCATTGGCGGGATCATGTCCCGTACAGACGTTTCAAAGTAGTCTCCTCCTGCATCAATACACCTGCGGAGAAGATTCTGCCACGCCTGGAAAGCACCCTGAAACTCCTCGACTGAAATACCTCTCAGGAACTTCGTAACTTGAGCTTGAATGTTCTCCACCGACTCCCAGTCCGTTCCCTTTAGCGCTTTTTCTGTTGGGGCAACAACAAAAAGTCACATAGAGCCAAGTTAGGGCTGTAAAGAGGCTGGAGCACTACGGAGGTCTTGTTCTGGGTCAGAAATTTGGTAATGAAGGAGGCCGTGTGGTTGGAAGCATTGTCGTGGTGGAGCTTGAAAACGTCTTTGATGTCAGGCCTGAGGCGTGCGACCCGTCGTTTTAGTCCCTTGAACACCTCCAGGTAAAAGGTTCCGTTGACTGCCCTTGCGGTACAAACTCAAAATGGGCAATTTCTCTGACGTCGAAAAAGAAAGTCAGCTTTTTTTGATGCGCATGAGCATCCAGGATTTTTTGCAGGTTAGAACGAAGTTAAGAAACTCTGGATCATGTATATTCCATCGTAATAATTCCCCCGTCGCATAAGCTTTGCAAAAACATTTCGCATTTGCAAATCCTCCGTCCGAATGTCAACAAGTTTAGGGTCTCAGCGATTACCTGGATAAGTAACCGCATACGGTCCAAACTCAAAACTTCGCGCACACGCTGGGGCAGTTGTTTGGCGTCCAAAACGAGGCTCGGCAATGACCTCCCCTCGGCAATCCTTGATGGCCTTATGCCGCCTTCCGCATTGGGATCTCGAAATGCGTCCCTCGTCCCTGCGCATTTGGTAAGTTTCCGTTGCATTTTTCCCAAGCCGAACACAAAACTTGATCGCGTACCGCTGTTCCAGTGAGCGCTCCATTACGCAGTGACACATTCGAAAAACAGATTTCGCGTCAGCCTCAAGTGAAGTGATCTTTATTCAACAAGAGCCAACCCAGGCGAGCACTAAAGAAAGATACAAGTAGTTACTGAAATACTATACACAAAATATGCTTTCACAGTAATCTTTTTATTTTTTATGTAATTTTAAAAAAGCATGGAAGAACATTCTTGATATTGCTGTATGATGTAGTTTGTAGACCAAATTTTTTTGCCATTGAGTTTGCACATACATACTTCGTTCCTAGAAAATTACTCTGATTTATGTCTAGATGTCATCAAAACAAGTCGCACCTCCCTCATGTATCACATTCACAACTTTATCTCTTCGGAGCCAACAATCGGAAAGCAGATTGATTTTAATGAGGATTTGCTCCATAATTCAAACAGAAATTGCTACTAGCAACCTTGTGTCTGCATTCACCGTCTGGATTCGTAAAAATATTCCTGTCTTTTCCCAGAAATCCCCCAAATATTTACGGTCTACGAACATTTCATTTCATACACATTTATGCAGAGTTCAGTCATTGTAACTAATGTTGTTACGAAGCTCATTTTCTTGTTTTTCCACTTAAAGGACTCCCATGGGGAATGCTTATTTTCTCTGCTTTAGGGCATATCGTGAAGAAAAGCGCTAAGTTAAATGATTTATCCTGATTTGAGCATATAAATTTAGCAAAGCAAAAATGCAATTTCTCGGTTCAACATTTTTATTTAAATTGGAATTCTAGGAAATTATAGGGCAAAATCAATTCAGGATTACGTAAAATATATCCCACGTATTGCCCGGAGCTGTCAACCACGTTTCCCTCCATTGACTAATATAAAGTTCATACCTAAATGGCGTTTATATGGATATGTCCTCGAAAGTTCAATTTATTGGATATCAAAGTGCTTCGTATTTATTACATTCAAAATAAATTGAGTGGACGTTGCTCACGTTAGGAAAATACTTATATGTATGATACATATTAAAACGCCCTATGGAGTGACATCAAAAGGGGAGCTTTATTATTGTGTGGACAAATTCACATGTAGGTTAACTTTAATTTTATTACATTATTTAACAGGTATCACCACTTCCTCGCAACCTTTTTGAAAAGATGTATTCCGCATCAAAAGACGAACGTATCTTTAAGACTATCTATGGGTACCAAACAACATCCTTTCCGGTTGGCTCTTTGAAAACAAACCGATCCTGAATACCCAAAATGGATAAACCGATCATGAGGGAGGAGCTATAATATATATAAAGCCAATAGAACTTGAACCAAAGACACAGATGCTTCACGAAGTACATTATTCCCATAACTTAAGTAAAAAATGTTTAGTCAAAAACGAAAATTCTCTTAATTTTGTTAAAGTTTTGCGTAAAACAAATAATAATAAATGTAGGAGAAACAACTAAAGACCAAAGAAATCTCTTTAGTTGCTAAATCGAATACGCCAAAACGTTTGACAGCGTCCCGCACACCTGGCTAATTTATGTCCTACATCTGTGTTGCATTGATCGGAAACTAATAAAGTTTTTGACGACAGTTGTGGAAGGGTGGAAAACTACCTTATCAATGTGTTCATATGATTGTACCAATACCTCAGAGCCAATCCATATACGGAGGAGCATTTTTCATTCGTTGAGTCCTCATGGTTTTACATGGCACTGGACGTCTTTTCATGCCTACTGAGTGATGCTAAAGGGCATGGTTTTGTAATCAAATATGGCGTACGTGATAAATGTGAGCTGACATACTTGATGTACCTAAATGACATCAAGTTATATGCTCTTACTGAAGACCACTTTAGAAGTCTGTTGAGAATAGTAGACATGTTCAGCCTTGATATTCGGGTGAAATTTGGAGTGTGGCAGGTGTCAAATCCATGCTATCCGTAAAGGTCATCACGAGCCGCATGTCAGACATAGCATTCGTCATCTCCACATGCAACCTATGACCGAAACGGACTTCTACAAATATCTAGGAATTCTGCAAAGAATTTATGCTCGATTTGATGATCGGAAGGATGCTCCGCTTTCCGAATTCTTGCAACGTGTGAAGCTGGTACTGAAATCACATCTCTCGAGGAAGACTAAAATAAGCGTATTGAACGTATTCGGTACCCCTTCAGTGGCTTATGCATTCGGAATATTGTCGTGGACCAAAATCGATCTGGAAAACGTCCAGCGGCCGATACCGACTACTATGTTCAAATTGCGAATGCATCATCCAAACTCCGCCGTGGAGCGGATGATTGACGTGGCGTCACAACATCACCCCAAAGTCGACTCGGTACGGGGTTGGCATTTACAGCGGAAAGCAGGCGACTCTTGCATGCAGCTGTTTATAAGGCACACTGTGGACTAACTCTACTTAACTTGAAGAATCGATTTTTCAATACCCTGAGTAGAGTGAAGCCACGTGAAGAGCGGATCGACAAATAAAAGTCGAAGGGAATCTACGATAAATCACGAATTGTGTTTGGCAACTATTTATAGATTTGCAAGTGTGCTTCCTGGGACGGAAGGATTCATATATACCATGCAGGACGACGATTGTCACCAGAATATATGAAATAAATATGCAGAACCAAACTTAAAAGTAATCCTACACAAAACCTTAAAGCACACTTCCCAAAGCCGTAAATAAGGTGATTCCCAGATTAAACAGCAATTACTTTCTATCAAAATTATAATAAACATACAGCAAAAAATACATATAGCAAAAAATACTTGAGTCGCCTAGCGCACAAGTAAAAAAATTGAAATTACCTGCAGACAGACTGCATATCAAATTTCACTTGTGTGAATAACTTATTTAGAGATATTGCAAGTACAGAATATTATAACCTGTGGGAGAAAAATAACACCACAGAAACGTCGTTGAAATGGGAATCTACATTGGGAAAAGTGAGTGTAAGAAAATCACTAAATATGGAATTTGGACAAAAGTTTGTGCGAAAAAAAGTAAAAAAGTAATTATAAATTAGATTAGGTAAGCAAATAGCAAGAGGTACAGCTTTTGAGCTCCTTTGCGTATACTGGAAAAAGCTTACGAGTTGTCCATCCTTACGATTCTGCGCAGGCCAGAGAACTCCTCTGGGAGAGCGGAAAACAGCTTCCGAGCTATCTGCCCCTGAAGCTGTTTCCACGCCAAGGCTCTAAGGCAACACCAGCGGACGACCGTGATATTGGGTCACACTACATTATAAAAAGCTTATCATGAAAGAGCGGCTCAATGTCCATGTTATTATGGGTAGCTTTTGCAAGAGTTCTCGAAAAGTCATCTGCTTCATAAAGTAATCACAAATTTAAACATATAAAAGAATAGTTCATTTTCTGGTGATGAGGTTGTTGCCATTTGATTCTTTCAATCAGAAACTGCATCTTATATTTCTGAGGACATTGATGTTTTTTGCATAACAAATGTTAACGGCTAGCTCAGCCCCTTCCGAAAGCTGTGGAAATTTTTTGTCTTAACACAGCAGAGTCGGCTAGCTGGACTGGAATACAGTTGGGAAACTCTCAAACCACCATCTAAGCTATCAAATGATCGATCGTCGGTGTCTGGGTAGTTTCATAATTTCCGATGGGATCAAAACCTGCTTTTAACGCGATTATACATTTAAGATATTAGTGGATGAGTAGGACGCTACTAGCGCTATAAACCCGGTTGAAAAATTTAACTTGATACAAGAAAAAGATGGACAATCTTCTGATTCAAGCAAGATAATCTTGGGACCGATGGGGTTGAAATAAGTGATGATTTTCAGTGATTTGTAAATAAGTCTAACTCAGCTCCTAGAGAAGCTAGATATTCACTGAAAAGTATTTTAGAGTAATGTCCAAAAGAACACCCAGCCATACCTACTGTGGACGTAGCAGCGCTTATGCAAACTATTACTTTATTTTCACAAACCAACCTTCTACTTCATATTTTAATGCTATGCCTTTTGAGCCAAAAGAAACTCCTTGATGGGTTACAACGCCTGATAGGACGAAAAAACGTTTACCAAGTTAATCTGAAAACAACAAGTGCCATCAGCAAGACTCAAGTGCTAACTGCTGAACAATGCATCATTGACAAATCGTTAAATCGTTTCAAAAGGAGTTATTATACGTACCAGCTCAAAAACGCGACAGAACGTGGAATTATCAATAAAGATATTGGTCCTATTGGTACTAAAAACTCATGAATTTGAACCCAAGCGTTCTCATGGTACCATAAACGGAAAAAACATAGTCAGTAATTTGTCAAAAAGCAAGACGCACCCGATCTATGTTTTCCCATTCATATTTCATCGCAAAATCTTAGTTCAGGAGCCACATACGTAAGGTTCATTGGCGCAACGACTTCACAACCAAGTATGGCGCGTCAACCACGCCTACGCACCACCGTATACGGTCTGCTGAAAGTTCGGCGTCACCGCTGGCAATGCCCACGATTCCAAGATATACAAATTGAGAGAGAGTAGAGCACACCAGATACGCTCCCTTGTCGACGCTGCCGAAACCTTTTACCAAATCGCTAAAGAGCAACTTTCCTAAAATGATTTTTGAGGTGTTGATATGATGAATGCAGGAGGATCCGCATGCGGAGACCAGCCTACTCTCTATCGCTCACGCTTTCGAGATGTTCCTCAACGCGTTCTAGGAGTATGCAAGTAAGTCTCTAATTTTCGTAAGCACGGTTGCCTTTCTTTGGAATCTTAACGATCATCCCCTTCCTACGCTCTTCGAGAAACGTCCCGGATTCCTAGCATTGTTGTCTGTGTGGAAATAACCGATTAAAGCGTGACCAATGTCTTTTATACCATTTTATCTTTTTGCCTATTACGTCCCCCCCTTTTCCTCTCATCCTGTCTGGCTCGCTACAGAAGTTCGCAAAAAGTTTCGTCAAAAGCTCACTGTAGGGGAAAGTTCCTGTCCTCTGGAATCAATGCTGGCTTTGCTCTTTTTCCAAAGCTTTGCGTTCCCCGGTCAAATCCTTAATTCTTAATTCCAGAAACGAATATCCGGTCAGTGAAGACTAAAGCACGGAGCCCTCACGCTATTCTGGTCTACCACTCGCAATTGCCGCAGTCGCGCCCAGGCTCCCATTCCATCAAATTATCTAGCTCTCCTGCCAACTCCTCGTTCCCCACTCGATTCACTCTACCACTGCTTTTGTTCAGTCTATGTTCCCTATTGCCCTCCTCCTCCCTGTACTGCTGGATGTAGCCTGCCTGTTTCTCCTACCATTCGCCTCTTAGTCCTTCTCCTTGTCTAGTACTTGATTGGCAAGCTTGACGTCAACGTCGATCTTCGCTATGACGGTCTTTAAAACCTCGCTGGTCAATGCATCTCGCTTCCATTATATTCAACAAGATGCTTAAGGGAACCATTTTCCTGACCTTTGCGAAGCGGCTCTCTTTACCCCCATTTATAAACTTGCCGAGCCTACTCTTGTTGAGAATTACCGTTCCATTTCACCTCTCTTCCCCTGTTCCAGAATCTTGCAGTGGTTTGTCAACGACTGGTTATTCGCTCACTTTGGCCACCTAATTGTGAAACAGCAACATGGTTTTTTAAGCGTAGGTTTACTGACCCCAACCTGCTCGAGTTCAACAATTTTGTCTAAATTCCCGACAGGAAGTGCATATTACCCACATTGACTTTGATGAAGCCTTCGACAATGTAAATCACAAGATAGTTCTGTCTAAACTCTCCTCTCTCAGGGTTACCATGTCACTACCGTACAACCGATCCTGCCATATTTTTTTTGACGGCTGAACATCTCATTTTTTCTCCCCTTCCCTGACATACCGCAGGGCTCTATTCTGGGCCCTTTCTTATTTTTATTCTTTATGAAAGACATTCTTCTCCGCTTTACTGGTCCTTGCTCTGTACTGACCGTTTTAAATTGTTTTCTGCTATACCGTCGCCTATGAACTACGTCTCCCTTCAAACCTAAACACTGGTTGTGCTCTGCCAAATACATCAGTACTACACTTAAGACCTTACAATCAATTTCAACAATAGGCTTCGATACCCACTGCTTGGGAGTCAACAATCAAGCTGCAAAATTATCGGGCATTATACTTTGCCCATCCTCTAATTTTGGCTCCATCCAGCCCTCCTCACTTTTCAACCCTCTACTGCTCGTAGCTGTGATTGCCTTGCTTTGTAAGTGCAACGTAAATTCATCTTCGCTTGAAGCAAAAACTCTTACGGACTACACTTACCGCCTCCGCTACTACTACAGTGTAGAGCTTGCCTGAATTTATATACATTTTGCGAACATTTGTCGGGTCTGATGGACCACTTCGCCTTTAACGACATCGCCTGCCACACTGCGCCTTGTATGATAATACACCCAATGTAGGTGTTTTCAAAGTGCCCTTCGCGGAGCTCGAAACTATTTCCATTCCCCGACTCCAAGATTTTGGTTATAACGCACAACAGCTTGGTCCTTAAATTTATCTTCTTTTAGTAGCTTTAAGCGTTGTCCTCTTTCTGACAGCAATAAATAACTGGAGTTTTCTCAGCTTATGGTTCGTTAATGAATAAATAAATGAATGCGGTTAAGCAGCGCAATAACAAATTTCCCTTTGCTTGATCGCGCCTCGGCCACCATCGCTCACAGCGATCAATAGAGCTTACAATCCCTTCCGTTCATCTATCCGCATCTTATGTAGCATTTAAGGCAGCAGCATATTTTTATGGCGGCTTAATATTCATACATATTCTCAGGCGGGTTATTCAAGATAGCCTCTCCACTGTGAATCGACAGCTCCAACCATGTTGGAAGTGAGGGACGCAAAACGCAAATGAACGTAAGCGATCATTTTTCGAGGTCAATGTCAGTGCCCTCTTGCTAAATACATCTAAAATAAAATGCCTAAATCTACTAGTGATTACAAAGTGGTCAATTTGATTGCTGGTTCTGCAAGAATCCATAAACCTCCCATCATTATCGTTCCCCGTCACATACCTAATCAAGGTGTTGTCAGTGGCCACCTTGGCATCCCGATTATCCATTACGATCTTAATTTTACCTTGCGGCAGTCTCTCCTTAATTGTAATTGTATTATACTTGCTCATAGAAAACATAATTCTATACCACATTGGAAATATTCCTTCTTGAACGGTACTGTACAATTGTGCTGCTTCTTAACTTGGATAGGAATCTTGCAGTCAGAATTCAATCAAAAACCCATTCACAAATCAACAGAGCGCGATTTGCGGCAGTCATCACTTGATTCGCCAAAGTACAAAAGCACATTACTGCAAGAAGTAAGGGAGTACTCTCCAAAGTTCCACCATCTTACTTGCCTTAGTCCCAAAATGTCCGACTTATATCGTTGGAATTCTCGCTCCAATTGGGGAAGCCAATATTTTGGGGACCTTGGATATAGTTGTTGAGGAGCGTGCGCACATTGCAGAAACCAATAATAGGCCGCTGAGGAGCTGCTGATGTTTCGGTAGCAGTACCATTTCGAAATTTGCAGGTTGCTATCCCACAAGCTTCTATCACTCTGAATTACTTTTAGGGACCTGAAACCCCCATGAAGTGCACCAACAGCACTAATCGGAGGCACCTATCCTATGTCACCAGAAATACACTACCGTTCTTGGCCAAAAAAGGCCAATCACGTATTTATTAAGTTCAATTCTTTATTATCAAGCCGAAACACTTACAAACACTTTAGTGTCCGAGCCTACCCGGACAGGCTGGAGACGTATTTGAAGCTTGACAAATGTTAGTCAATAATGTTTTAGGTTATGAACATTTAATCGTTACTTAGCAGGTAATAATTAATTTGAGTTTGATGAAATTTAAATAAGGGGTTGATCTAGATTAGTGCTTTTAGTCATGGCTTGATAATGACGAATGAGGATGCAATGTCGTCCGTCCAGTCGCCCTATATGGTTCTGAGTGTTGGCCGACTATAAAAGACAATGAACGGCGCCTTGTGGTAATGGAGGCGAAGATGTTACGTTGCACTAGTGGCGTCGCACGTTTTGATCACATCCGAAATCAAGATATCCGCGACCGATATGGGGATCGTTGAAAAGCTGCGAGTGAAGCGTTTTCGATGGTATGGTCACTAACGAGAATTCACTTGCCAATATTGGTCTGAACATCGAAGTCAACGGTAAGCGACCGAAAGGACGGCCGAAAAAACTGTGATTTGATACGCTGGATGGGGATTTAAAAGCCTCGCGATTACATTCGGAACAGGCATTTGATAAAATAAAATGGCGAAACCGATCACAACGAGCCGACCTCGCTTGTGAACAAAGTTTTCAAATCCGAAGAACAGGTTGCATTGTACTGGTACGAGTGTTCAGATCCAGAACACCTGGCTGCTGTTTCCATTTAAACGACCGAACCGGCTGGCTGCGGCTTGCATTCAAACGGGTTCCAGCCGAAAACCAGAAAGGAGCGTTGAAACTTGATGGACGAACCTTAAGAGGCTGCTCGGCAGGTAGTTGACAAGGTGTGGGTCGGATAACTTCTCCGCCAATCTATTAACCACAGCGAATCGTTTAAACACCGAGGGGTGCGAAAGGTCGATGCAGAGAAAATAAAAGGGAGGATAGGAAATGCAGTGCCGCTAAAATGCGAAAGAATCCATATGTGTTGTAATCTGAGTTTAGCCTCATTAAAGAAATATGAAAGGTCATCAATCATGCAGGGATTTCTGCTCAAGAAGATTTGTTTAAGGTTAAAAAATTGTTAATACCATCTACACTTAACCCGAAATCGGACATAATCCTTACACCAAAAAATTATGTGCTCATTAGTGCAAGTGTTTATCCGTTTATCTGAATATAGATTGCCAAACCTGTTAAGAAAACAAATATTGCATGTGTGATTGGTCTGAAGACGATTCGGTATTTTTTCCTCAGTAGATATAAATCTGCGCATGGCTTCAAGTTTAGTTATGGGTAGAGTTTCGTGAATGTCAGAGAAAAAAGTTCCATTAACTGGTGATTTTGCCAGAAAGCCATCCTCCCATTCTCTATAGCAGTGTTCCTGAATTGCTTTAAGAAAATCCCCAGGGGAGTGCTCGACCAATCTGGTATGATCTGGGGTCTACCTTGGGAACCTCAACATGGGCCAGTTCGTTTACTGGGTACCCCGCATAAGCCAGACACTATGAGCGGCTATCAAATGATGGCCTGTTGGCCCCTTTCGAAAACATTGTCAGTATCCTTTTTGTTACCCGCATTCAGTAGACAACTTCTAACTCTATTGCTGAACACGATATGGTCGATCTTCAAATCGAATTTTATGGCAGGTCCTATGTTCGCACTGTATGCTGCCGACGATGAAGCAGTAAAAGTTACAAAAATCAACAACCCCTTCACTGTTGTTGATACGATTACCAAGTGCAAGCTCCCATTATATTCCCGAGTTGGAGTGTTGGCAAAGTCCGCTTTCAGATCACCAATCACGATCACACTGCGTGTTTTTTCTGATGGAAGCCATAATTTTCTCTGGAAATCTGTATTGGTACGCAGCATACACAATTGTTGTGCTCCTTAACGGAGCCGAAAATTCTATCAAGCAAGAGTTTCAGAATCAACCCACAACATTAAACCGCACTGGTCAAACAGGAAGAATAAGAATAAGAGAATACAATTTTGAGACCGTTGACAATTTCTCCTATCTAGGGTCGAAAATCACAACCGATAACAACTACGATAATAAAATCCGCGCACGGTTGTTGTCAGCCAACAGAGCCTATTTCAGCTTACAAAAATTGTTCCGCTCGAAACGTGTCACCACAGGGTCAAAGCTCTTACTGTACAAGATTATGATCTTGCCAGTCCTTATGTATTCCTCGGAAACTTGGGTTCTTATCAAGAAAAATTGCGAACTCTTGGCCGCGTTCGAGAGAAAAATCCTCCGAAGAATTTTTGACCCCCTACATAAGGATGGACAATTCCGTAGCCTGCACAATGACGAAATCTGTGAGCGATACCATGACCGTCCGGTTGTGGATAAAATGCGCCGTTGATGATGATGAAGAGTTTCAGAATTGTCAATCACTAAACTTCTTTGAAGATAGCTTGCTTTGAAGCTTTTATTGTACATACTTAGTTATAGAGGCGACTGCTAGTATTATTTCGTTCATCTCGCTTAAATATCCAACCACTTTGTATTTGTTAGAGCCGAATTTTAATAGAATGACCAGCGAAATACTATTGCTGTTTTTTCTTTTTTTTGTGTTCGTCAATTTGTAGATTCATTCGTTTATCTTTCTTTATATAATATTGTCTCGTGGCTTGTAATGATAAAAATAACTGGTAGACTGTTAGTGACATCATACATTGCCGCGGTACGTGGTGCCAAAGTCATAACATCTATTGTTTTGTTGGCATTAATCAGTGAGATAGTAGGCTGCCCTTCTGATGAAGATTGACTCTTACCACCTTCACCTGTAGAGAGAATTGAGTTTTAGCAACTTGTCTAAACTGCGAGATGGAATCTCCGCTCGACGACTTTGAATTACAGTATTCATTACAGTGTCCGGATAGCTGAGTGGTTAGAGCACAATGCTATCGTGCGGAAGATCGCGGTTCAAGTCTCACTGGTGGCAGTAGGGTTTGTATCATGATTTGACGTTGGATACCAGTCGACTCAGCTGTAAATGAGTACCTGAGTCAAATCAGGGTTATTATCTCGGGCGAGCGCAGTGCTGACCACATTGCCTCCTACAGGGTACTGTAATCCTGTAGTGTACCGCTACGGTATTGAATGAAGTGCTCTAATACACTTCAAGGCCCTGATCCAATATGGGTTGTTTCGCCAACGATTATTATTATTGATTTGTTGTTATTCTCATCTTCTGACAGGCAGCATGCTTTACCCCGTGGTTTATAAAGTTTGTATTCGTCATAATTGGCAGTTGTCTTGGATTACATTACTTTATTACCGCCTCTTCTTTAGTTTTGACTATATATGTTTTATGGAAGTCTCTGACATCGGCACAAACGGTAGATATTATACAATATTATCTGGTGGGGCCATATTCCTGATGGTTCATGCATGGATAGGACTACTGGAATAATAGTGCTCTTTGGCGGAGATTCTATAATACAATAGGGCCATTTTGCTCAGATTCATCAGCAGTTTTGCAGCAGTTTGCGAGTGCCACCATTTTGATTTCGTGGATATCGTGGTGGCATTGCTTTGTGTAATATTGGAAGAGCGGAAGAGTGGAAACAGGCTAATTCTAGTTCTTTAAAAATTCGCCTTTTACAATTTTTCGATGAATAATTATATCCGACGGTTTCCTGGAGCAATTCCGTTGGTTTGCAAAGGGTTGTCATTGAGAGGACATTTAGACCATCCCCGTTTACCTATTGCTTAGGTCCACTTGTTTAAACTTCATAATCTCGCTTTAGGTGTTCCTCCTTTTTCCATTCATATTTGTCCTGTCACCTCATCTGCTTTGATTTTTAACATCACTACTACTAAATTTACTAGAATTTATCACTTTAATAATGCTACTGAATTACCTTCCCACAATCAGCTCCCTGATCCTTTATGAAAGCATGTTTTATTCACCTTTCTATCTTGCACTGGACTTTGCTTGTGTATACCCACTTTGCTAATACACATCCTGAAAAACGAAATTCTAGACATTTTCTTTGGAAAGGCCAGTAACCAGGACTTATATGCAATAAAATTATCATAATTTCCTCGGAAACATGTTTTCCCGAGCTTAGAGTTAGAACAGATCCCCAAGTAAGGTGAGGATTCTAGAAAAGTTAACGTTTTAATTTAAACCTAGGAAAAACTGTTTTAACACCTTTAATTATGCAAGATCTGTGGATTACATCGGGTTATTTTCCTGTTGTTCACATAGCGTCCTATATTGAATGAAATGAAAAGTTTTCTGCTTTGTATGAAAATTAGGTTTAGGAGATAACACATAAAGTGAAACAGAGCCGTTCGGCTTTTTCGTTATATT
Organism: Hermetia illucens; assembly: GCF_905115235.1. NCBI lineage: Eukaryota > Metazoa > Arthropoda > Insecta > Diptera > Stratiomyidae > Hermetia > Hermetia illucens. The sequence goes on along the minus strand of NC_051850.1, from coordinate 127,293,782 downwards.
AAAATTGTGTATTCCCTGGAGAAATTATGGAGCGGAATATGCGAAGGATTACCTTTTCTCTTGTATACACAAACACAACATGACATCACGTAGGTAAGGGAGTCGGGCGCAGTACTGGGTGTAGGGCAAACTATGGAATGCAAAAAGTAAACTTTGATAAAAACGAGAAATTAGGGAGCAATATTGGTGGGCTCAGGAACAGTGGATTGGACTAACAATTCGACCACAAATTCTAAATTATAGCCAATCGAGAACTTTCAAATTGGCCTCAAAGTACACACAGGAGTTGTATTTTCTTTGCCCAGAAACAAGGACTCTCCTATACACGAGAATATACTACTGCTCTCTGCGGTGGAATCATACATTTGTCCCTTCGTCAATGCCATCATACTCTGAAGGAAGTCTTCTACCCGACGAAGCAGTCTGATGAGCTATGGCATTATGTATTTTTTAGCATCTGCAGCGTTTCTACCAGCGCCCGTATCCGTCATATTGAACTAGCTTTATTATCAGCATGTCTGGGTATAAAACTCACCTGTTATGAAAATAACATCGCAAACCCGCTTGTATTATCATATCCGAAAAGAAGTACCCAAGCAGGCATGCCTGAATAAGGCTGGGAACGGTAAAAATACGTAAGTCCATTCCAAATCTTGCTATAGCTTCTACACAGTTTTATGGAATTCAGTTTTGGATAAAACGCAAGCTGTCAGTTTAGATAATATCGATGGGATAAAGTACTCAATCCGTTGGACGTGAGCAAGATGAAAATAGTCAAATTATTTGAAATTATGTTGCGGAGGTGGATTATCATTCTTCTACATTCCCCTCTTAAACTCTGTGATACCTGTTAGATTAGGGCACCTCACTTAGTTCCTAATAAATTAGATAATAATACTACCCTCGATCCTCTTTGGTTTTCGAAACAGATGTGTATCGACAAATTTGCTAAAAATAACTTTAGAGTTCTCTAAGTGCCATATTTAGTCTTATCGTTCTTTTGAATGGCATTCTAATCGCACATCGCATGTCATCACAGCACATCAGACGCAGAAAAAACTCAAAACAAAGGTAATGATTAAAAGCTTTCCATACCATTAATCAGATAAATTTCAATGAAAACTGTGGGAATACATTCTTTTCCCGGAATTTAATTATCTTTCAGGAAAAATATAAGCAGCTCTGATATGCTGTGCGTGAATTGACCTATTATTAGATGTGCTTAGAAACTCTGTTGACCCGCGTTGACAGAAGCGATAATCTTTTGATCAATAAATTCGGAAATTGTGCGTAAACAGATAAAATGTAACTTAATAAAGTACTTTCAGTTGATAACGACACGAATGAAAGGAGTGGAGTGGGAACAGGCTAGGCTCAATCACTAACCTTGTTCGTTCGGGAAGGCGTTTTTCAGAATTTCTGAGAGCGGGTCCTTGTTGAAATTCACAACTTTCGGGCTCCCATACTCCCCGCCTCTACAACCAATGGGTTGCTTCGGAAAGTACTAACCGAGGCCGTTCATTTCATAATGAAACAAATTTCCACTACTATTGTAGCTATACAGGGGCTCCCCCCTTAAAATCAACGTGGAGCAATGTAATTCACTCTATGTGTGAAGTTCACAGTTTCAATTGACTAAAGAGCTCCGGGACTGGACGAAATACCAACAAAGCCCTTAAGCTCGCCGTGAAATTCATATCGTACACGTTCGTCGTTGTGTTGTGTGGGTGATTATTGTTATTCTATATTAATTTCTTTTCTAATTCGTCGTGACGATTTTTCGAGGTCTGCTTTATCTTTTGATCATTGAAGGCAAACTGTTTTATCTGCCCAGTTGCTCCGTCAGCCTCACGGCTGTCAACCTGCTGCCAACAGGTAGGCGAGCCACTCAGGTGGATGGCTTTACAGTCGTGTTGAGTTACGCTACTTTGGTGTGGAACCCGGACGAAAACGACACAACACTATAGCGCCTCCACATTACCTCACCTCCAGCTGATACTGGGTTTCAGCGACAAAACCCGACTACTGGTCCGCCAATTTTAGGCGCGCAGATCGAATCTCACGCTCCGTGCACCTTTTTTTCCCGAGACCTCAGCCTTAGAAACGGAGACCGTCTTGAGCCTGCCGTCAACGCGAAGCCTAAGGCAGTGCTCGCCTCTGTTCCATAATTCATATAGGCCTTTATATGGTAGTTGGAAAGCTTTCCGGGACGCATCCACGCGAACCGAGACATGTGTGCAGACGTCCAGCTCCTTGGGGGTGTTAGCCTTCAATTCTTCGACTTTGCGGCCGTTTTCCCAGCTCCCAGACCCCCAACCTGTATATCATTCTGCACATCTAATTTTTCTCTATATTAGTGATTACGAATTAATTTCACGAAATTTTCAATATTCACGGAGATACGAGCGTTTATAGTTTTTCAAAAGATCTCCACTTTGCCGCAATTTTCCCCAAACCCCCCAACCTACATACCATTCGGGGAATGATCATGTCACGTTGTCCCGGAGCAAACGCAAAAGCCCAGTAGTGAAAGGAGCTGACCTGGTATCGAACACAGGATCGCTGGGGAGCAGCAAATTCTGCCCGTATACTAGATCGGCGGAGCTGGTGGTAAACTCTTCACGATAGGTACATAGGCCAAGTAAAACGAAAGGTAGGACTTGCGACCACGAAGAGTCGTCATATGCCATTATAGCGGTCTTCAGCGTTCTCTACCAGCGTTGCAGCATCCCACTAGATTGCGGGTGGTACCCAGTCGTCCGGTGGCGTTTGAAGCCTAGGGGTTTGCCTAACTCCGAAAACAGAGTAGACTAGAACTGCATTTCCTGGTCAGTAACAACTTCGGTTGGAACTTCAAAGGGTGGGATCCATTTCCGACAAAGGTCCTCGGCCTCGAAATGTCGGCCAGAAGTATTGCCTCAAGGTACCGCCTGAACCTATTAAAGATTGGGAGGCAATACTTGAAGCCAAGCAATCTTGCATCTTGATGTCGATGTGGATCGTGTAAAAATGCCTGCTCCTTTCTGTACGTGCTTTGCTGACTTTACACTTCTGTCTTGCGCAAGAATTAACGTCCTTATTCATTTAGGGCCAGAAATATTTGCTTGTGACCAACCGATTCGTTGTCCGAATGCCTGGGGTCGCAAGATCGTGTACTGCATGGAATACTTCCTTACGAAAAGCGGGCCGAATATATAGCGCAGGTCCCTTTTCTGAGGTCCCGCAGAGTATTTAGGAGGTTGAACCAAAAATGGGAAACTCCCGAAATTTATATTTGAAGTTGTCCCTGCGTCTGTAACTACATTGTCTTTGCCGGACAAATGCTGTGTGTCCGAAGTAAACTGACTTATGAAGTTTCAGTGCCAAAGTTGGCGAGGCTTCTGAAGTGCATTCAATTTCTTGGAAAAGAAGCTCAGAAGCTGCCCGATTTGGTTTACTTTTTGGTGAAGGGCAGCACCTACTGCGATGTCCGAGAGGTCCACGAATACAGCTAGGGGTGCATTTGATTGAGGAAATGCAAGGAGTGCGGCGTCCGCCAGCTGTCGTTTCCATAGCTCAAATGCTCGCTTGATGTTGTGCGACTTTAGGCAAGAAAGAAGAAAAAAGCAAGAAGAATCTTTGCAGATCCTTGAATGCTTTAGATTGTGGAAAGTCTGTGATGGCTTAAATCTTGTCTGGATCGGAGTGGATTTCTCCAAGGGGAAATCATGTTACCGAAAAACTTCACCTGCTGTTGAAGAAATTTGCATTATTCAACGTTGAGTACAAGACCAGCCTCAAGCAGACGTTGAAAAATGCATTTAAAATACTCAGACTCTGAGGAAGAGGCGAACAAAACACCATCTAAGTACACGAAGCAAAAGTTAAGGTTTCGCAGGACAGAGTGGATGAACCTCTGAAAAATTTCCGACTCATTGCACAGACCAAAAGGAATCCGTAAGAACACGAAGAGTTCGAAACGCATGAATATTGCCGTTTTCGGGGTATCTACTGGAGCTATCTGGATTTGATTGTACGCCTTGGCTAAGTCCAAGTTCGTGAAAATACGGCATCTAGCGATGTTGTGCGCAAAATCGTGGATGAATGGCATGGGATAGCCATCTAGAATGGTCTGAGCGTTCAGACGTCTCCAATCGCCACATGGTCTCCGTTCGCCGTTGGGCTTTGGGAATATGTGTAATGGAGAAGACCAATAGCTATTTGATGGTCTGCAAATTCCCTACTTTAAAAGTGTGTCGAAATTTTTCTTAGCAACAGCGAGTTTCTGGAGTGGTAATAGATGCATCTTCGAGAAGATGTGGTAGCCAGTAGTGGAGATATCGCGCTGTATATTATGCTAGCTGGTTGTGAGAGACTAATTTCTTTACTTACCACCACAATGGTGGAATACGTTTCATTCCTTTCATAACGGCGTCCGATACGATGTCCTTTTTGTACTTTTTCTATTTTTACCAACACCATGGCTTTCCCGCACATTTCCGAGCAAACTATTTTCAGACTCCATCTCGGCATTCCAATCACCCACCATGATCACAATGTTACCCTTGTTACTGTTCAGAGAAGTAACCCCTTTATTCTATATGAGAAATCTACCTAGTACTGCACTATTGTAGCGCTCTTTAAAGCGAACCTCGTGAATAGGTTTCTGTCACAAACTTGCTCATAGGCCATGAAAGCTGAATTAGCTGTTCGCAATAGTCTTACGCTGGACAAAAGGGCAAGGCCGCAAGAGGGGTAAGTATTAGGGATAGGCATACGTCCAGATGCTAATTAGAATCCCCCTTGTGTCAATCCCTTTTTGTCAAAGGTGATTTAGCGTCATAGTTCATAATTCAGTTTAGGTAGCCAAGGTTTCAAGATATTTGAGAAAAATATGTGTTACTTCCTTCAATTGAACCACCGACAATGTACTGGTGGATGACCTTTATTGGTTCTTTTTTCTTCAAAGGTTAATCGCTTGCGTGATGGAATCCCATCAGAAATTAATTAGGCTTGGCTAAAGTAAGTTGTATCTATGCTCATCCTTCGGGTATTTGTTATTTTATTTATTAATAATCGCTTGGTACGTAATCTGGTTATTTTTCTCCCGTTTGTAAGTGGTAACGACCTCATTATGGTTCGCAATTTTGTTCGGGGATCTCTGGCACTGATTTTTTATGGGAGCTACAAATCTGTGTCCGTCCCGCGATTTCCGTTCTTTTTACATTTGTTTCGCGTAGAACCGATGTGGTCCAAACCACAATTTTATTTTATGGTATATATATTTCGGGGGCAGCTTACCCCCTTCCCCTCCGCTGGTATTTTCTGCGTTTCCACTAAAGTCGCTTTTGGTTCGAAAAATTTGAGAATAGGTTCCATATTTAATCCAACAAGTTTGCCGTGAAAGAGCTCTGGCCAACTTGGTCACTAGTTATTTCTTCAGTTATGTCGTTTTCTCGTCTGATTTTGTAATAAAAAAAAAGATAAATTTTATTTTTTAAATGCCGAATAATGAGCTTTTATTCCTTATATACCCCGAGGAGCAGTTGTTCTCAGTGAGGTTTTGTCTAACCGGTCCTGGAGATACTGGTATCTGACGAATAAAAACTCATTATTCAGCATTCAAAAAAAAAAATGCTGTTTTTGGTCACTATGGTCAATGCCTTAAATGAATCTAAAGGTGCCTAAGGTATTTAGGGCCCGCATATTTAATATTAAGCACCTTCACTCTTCCACTCCGTTTCAGACTATACTCTCCCACCTTAGGATGAGATCCTGTTAGCGCCTTCAACCGACAATTCTCGACCCGTTATGTCCAATTATCTGCCTGTTAGTTTGAATTGCACTTGAAAACTTATCTGCAGTCAAGGGCCGGATGACCTTACCTGGTCTCAACAAATATTTTCCAGAGTTGTTGGCGGTCGGAAAAGTTTAAATTGGATGGGTAGTTTTCCTATTAGGTGAACAGCTGTCACTGAAAAGATGTTCTAAATGCCTAAGGTTTGCACACCACGCGAAAGTATGTACTAATAGTATTAATCGATCCGATAGATGTAGAAGATGAGTGAAGAAAAGGATATATTTCCTAAGAGTGCAATAGCCACTCCAAATACATATCGCGCCTATAAAAGGAGAGGCGGCATAACAAACATATTGCCAAAAGTTGCAAATGCATTTGCTGAAATGAGAAAGTGATGTTAATTTAAACAATTGCAGGGTCGCCCAGGATTTGCTTGACCAGACCACTTATAAATCCAAGGAAGAAATTGCCGTTATAGCTTGCTGGAAAGGCAAACCATAAAGTGTGCCATGTCGCTGGCGGAAAGTGGCCTCGAGTCGGTAAAAATAGGTGGTGTATATATGTACATCTGCTGTGCCCCACCTAGACTGACATTGTCAAGGAGATGCCTCACAATTTTGTTATTGATCCAAGGAGACGAAATGCAAAGGTAATTGCCGATAAATACAAGGGGCGCAGTCAATTGGAGGCTTTTGAGCAGGTGTATGTAGTTCTGACCAGATGATGTAAATACCCTCCGGAAAGGAAAGTCTGGCTCGATTGATCTTTGCCTGCCCTGCACTGACGCTTGGATGAGCAAATCTTCAAATAGGCGTGACTGAACCAACCTACTAAAACAAGTGCCTCTATCAAAAGAGTTTTCCGTCTGGAACAATGTATCGCCAGAGTACGTGACGTATATTCCTTAGTAGAAAACCTAACTATTGATGGAATTGTGTACTGTACACTCTTCGACCAATCTACCCGACGAACGGTGCACTGGATGATAGGTAGGATTGATCAGGGCACAAAGAGGAGTATTATAAGGAACCCCGCAAAACCCTCAACCTGGACATCCAGTAGAGCAAAAAGAAATACTTTCAGGATACGGATATAATCCTGTAGGGAAGCGCCTATAGAATCGTGAGAAGACTGAATCGAGCGTGTTTATCTCCAAAGATCATGTGCCTCACCCTCTTGTTGAAAACCATACATGGGTTATTCTTTCTGGAAGAGAGGTACACTGACTCCTTTCAGATACTACTAAATTCGAAGGTGGTTCCCGCAATAATCAAGAACGATGTACTAGTAATTTGTTGTAGAATCGATGGCAATAAAATCTCGGGCCTGGACGGTTTACCTAATACCTTGAAGCTTTTTGGCTGATCGCGAAATATAGATGGGAGATGTTCGCTAACTTGAAACATGCATCTCCGAGAGCACTGGCTGATGAGCCTCCAGGCTCCACGATGGAATACTGCAACACCAACACCAAAATCAAGGTGGCGACACCACCAAAAATCTAAAACGATAAGAGCTACGACCTACGACAATGAAATTCGCGCACGATTGTTGTTGAGTTAATGGAGCCTACTTCAGCTTAGAACAAGTCGGGAATCCGGAAGCTAGAGGCTTCAGGTATGAAAGGTTTTGTGTAAAGTTTTAGAGCGACAGTTTTGACCTAGTATAACTTCGTTAGTAATAGTGCGATTTTCACAAAATTTGGCAGAATCATGCTCTATACTGGAGCAATATGCTGCATTGTGATTCTAGGGTGAACTTAAGGGGGGTTTTCCTGTCAATTACTAAAAATTATAGTAATATACTATTATTAACTTCATTTGAACAGGTATCGGTATGGAGGGTATTTCGGAGCCTAGGCACTATATAGTCGCAGCCCCCTGATTTTTTTCAGATTTTTAGGTTTGGTAGTTCCTGAGAATGGGTTTGTTAAAAAAATGACCAATTTCAACCCCCGGCACACCCCACCTTTTCAACAAAAGTCAAAACTAAGACCGGTCCGGATAGCTGAGTGGTTAGAGCGCAGGGCTGTCGTACGGAAGGTCGCGGTTCAAATCTTGCTGGTGACAGTGGGATTTGTATCGTGATTTGACGTCGGACACCATTCGACTCAGCTGTGAATGAGTTCCTCAGTCAAATCAGGGTAATAATCTCGGTCGAGCGCAATGCTGACCACATTGCCTCCTAGTGTACCGTTACGGTCTTGAATGAAATGCTCTAACACACTTCACACTTCATCCAACATGGATTGTTGCGCCAACGATTATTATTAAAGCTTCGAAAAGTAGTAACCGAGACCTTTAATTTGATACCCCACATGGCTATATTTGATGAAAAAAAAATTTCCACCCCCCTTTTGCATGTATGGGGACTCCCCCTTAAATTCGACGTAAAAGGATATAACTCACTATATGTGTAAGCGTTCACAGTTCCCACCTTTCTACCAAATTTGGTGTCAATTGCTATAACCGTCTCCGAGCAAAATGCGTGTGACGAACAGACAGACAGACAAATAAACAGACAGACAGACAGACGGACAGACAGTAAACTGATTTTAATAAGGTTTTGTGTTTATACAAAACCTTAAAAACTGTTCCACTCAATTCACCATACGGTCAAAAACAATGTTCGTTCCAGTCATCTGAGACTTGTGCTCTTAGCAAGCAAAATTGCGAGCTCTCTGCGGCGTTCGAGAGAAGAATCCTCAGAAAAGGGTTTGACCTCCTATAAGAGGATGGACAATTTTGTGGCCAATATAACGACGAAATTTATGAGTGATAAAACCATCGGACGGTCCGGTTGTGGCTCAATAATTGCAGTGGACGGGTCATTTAATCCCTATGGGTCCGGAAAGTCTATGTGACGGTTTTCAGGAATATGTACTTGGCGAACGCGCCGGCACAAACCCGGGATGTCTGAACTTCCTTATTGAGGCATGCCTAGTACCGATACCGGTTGTTGTGCCATTGATAATGATGACAACATGAATGCTAGAATGCTAGAATGTATCATTCAATTTCATCCATACCATATAATTTCTTTAGAATAATTTCCCACGCCAAAATTTCGAATGGTCGTCTTCGTCATACAGGCCAGTTAATGAATAGGTTTGCGACATATGAATATGCCACTTCATAGATGAGGGGAATGGCTGAGTCGTTTCAGGATAATATAGTGTTAAAAATTGAGTTACGAAGATGTACTCCTCCCGAGATCTTTGTCAGAAAAAGGGTACTTGTTAATAATTATAGATACACCTCGGCGGTTTACCGTGAGTATTTGTCGAGTTGACTTAACTCCACGATCTTCTTAAGACACGCATAGGTTTTATGACCACAATCACAGCCACACTAAGACAAGTAGAACGGTATCAGTCTATACTGAGTGCATGGCTCAGTTTATTAATACTGATTGATGTAAGGCCTCTCTAAATCTCTACCGAACAAAGAAATATGGCACCCGTGTTCAAAACCAACACCACGTTTGAGGCCCGAAGGTCTCCGTTTGCGTGAACGTAACCACAGCTACACGAAACTCTTACAAGGGGGCCAATCGCAATAACCGAGCAGAATCCTCATGAGACAGAAATTCTACTGAGTCATGTGAATTCAGGGGCTAACCCGGTTCCCATGGTACCAATACCCTCGTAAGGTTTCGTGACCTACTGCTGATTGATGAATTCTCGCACTGACTGAGGTCTAATTGCCCCAATTAGGCTTTCGGAGCATTCGCCTACTGCATCAAACCAGTGAGTAAAGCGTATTCCGATACCACCACGTGGAGTATCTCCTCGACCACTTGGTTTTGGTTTGGACGACATGGTTGCTGCCCCGTCTTCTTTGCCACTGCTTCATTAATAAGTACAGGGGTGCACTGCTCACCATACTGCATCATACTATGTCTACGCAACGATTAATTTCACAAACAGATCTCCACTATGTAGTGGATATAGTCCAGAATGTTTATGCTGGATAGCTAGTAATGAAATAGTATCTTCAAGTAAGAAAATTCAACTCAATTGCTCAGACATCCTGACATCCAGACCATCCAAGTCCTGCGCAATTTGATAGTTCATAAATGGAATAAAATGATGCACCGATAAATTCCACAATCAACCCTCATCTTTTATGATCTTCAAGTACGTAGTTCTGCTTTCTTCTACTGTGGAATATTAGCGCTTGCATTCGAACTTATTCTTGTGAGCTCTATTACTCAGAATTCTCTAAATTAATCCCACCTATGTATCATACCCATCACCTACCAAAAGCCTACAATGTGGTGAAACCACTTAATCTAATCTTCAAAGGGTATCACCGACCGCATAAAATATGCAGTCTCCATACGTGCAGCAAAAGGCCGATGACATTGCCGCCATCGATATTCATAAACTCTTGAAAACTTCCTCGTCCTTTAATGTCTCACGAGCTGCGTTACACCACATAATGAATTTCTGTGGAATTGCTCGGAGGCAACTTTCCCGACACCGGGTGAGCATAAATTCAAAGCTAAGCCGTTTCGTACATAACCAAAAACCCATCAGGAGAGTTTTGAGACCGTTCAATGGGAATGTAAAGGTTTATCTTAAATTACATCGGGCTATCAGGCCATCATGCCGTATCGGCCACATGGGTTGGGAACTTTGACGCGTTTCAGGGTATCGATACCGCTAATTATAGAGTAGGTAAAATGAGTGAGGGTACATTGATAGATACGAATGGATTGGCTCGGAGCGGCTTTGTCCTCCTCCGTTTTCAATTACTGAGATAGGGTGGAAAGTTACGCAGCCCCTTAATCCCTTAATAAGCAGAATACCTTAAACGTAGTCATAACTCCCTGATCAGAATTAAATGAATATTAACTTTTCAAAAGTATCGATATTTTCCAGTCAACCCTCCTACATCCTTCAAGAATATAAGTTCGAGAAACCGCAGATGAGAGGACTTTGGAATCTTGTGGTAGCGCTTCTTCGCGTTACGTCCCGATATTCCTCCTGCATTTCATTTTTTTGCTTTGACTCCATTCCTGTCTTATCGGCGACAGACAAACAACAGATACCATTTATAGACAGATAAGAGGGGACTAAGAGACTCAAGAACGGAGGAACTCAAGTTGAATTCCTTAGGGCATCTCTGCGGCTTAGTGACGTACAGGCAAGATGTCAAGCTTTTCACAAATAAGGATGCGGAAAAGGTGTTGTCTTCCGACTGTGAAGAGTTTGCCGCGGGTTTTATCTGGGGAAAGGATGAAGATACTTCATCACAACTTTGATTTAGCCAGATGAAATGTAGTTCATTTTTATTGGATTTTTTCTCGGAGAAATATCAAAAAGGGATGAAATGTTCTGCGATTTATCCCTGTCTCTCGGGTTGGCATCATTAGTGCAGACTTTTTTAATTATCGCTGCTATTAACTCAGCGGGCCTAACAGACTTATTGCAAATTAACATGTTTGATTAGAGGAGACATTGACATCTTAATCATCATTAATTTTCGATATCCAATAAGTTCATTGTTAACTCCTTGTTGGTGTAAAATGTTACGCCGGGTTGGATACCAGATAATGACGTAGGCATCTCAATTTAAATTGATTGAAAATATATTAGATTTTAGAAAAGAATCTCTCGAAGCTTCGATGTTAAACAACAATTGATAGTTAAGCGTATCTGTGTCAAACAAAGCCACCAGCTGAAAATTTGGTATACTGATATTCTGTTGTCGTTAATTCAATATAGCTCCATACAACCACCCAATTACATGGAATTAACGAACCCGAAACTGTCACCAAATAACCAATTCAATTGACCGGGTCCCACTGGTGAAGTAAATTCGTTGGTCCTGGAATAGCAAATTAAAAATTGACAATTCTCTGATTAAGTCCTGCCTTGCTGTCTCTGGGCAGCATTTACAAACTGCTAGACTGTAAAGAGATGATTCGATTTGCTCCACCCCCCGTTCCGCAACTCCAACACAGTCATTATAGCAAATGGGAATATTGGGACGTGGAACTCAAATAGTCGCTCACCGAAACAACAAACTAGTGACTTTGTTTGTAGTCCTTGCTGCCGGGCACTTTGAAGCGAAATTGGATGTTTCTGTCTCTATTTGTATGGCTGTCTCGCCATCTCATTAAACCTAGCAACCAAATCGAGACAGGATCGCTGCAGTACCACACCACAGCCTTCATAAAACTTGTATATTTTTTCCAATTTCAATTTGAATGCAAATGGTAGAGCCATACTTGGTTGGAAGGTTGAAAAGCCTTCTAAATGGAGTTTTCGGATGAGTTATGGACTACTCACAGCTATCAGATAGTTTGGGATGAGTTAATTTTTTTCATCATAACGATGTCGTAGGAGGCAGGCGGGCAACAACGATGAAATAATTTTAAAAAAAACTAAAAGATGTCCTATTCCTTATAATCTTTAAACATTTACTCATTAATAATTGAGATTGAAATCTCAAAAAATCAGTTCTTCTTTAAATAACATACGCGATCTTTAGTACTTAGCAATCAAATCCATATACAGAAGCTGGGATACCTTTTCGGAGACCCATTTCCGGCTGGTTTAGTTGAAAGCTTTCGATGATTGACAAATTATAACAGTTGCCGATGTTGTCTCTGACCTCAGAATTCTTATATATTAGTAGGCTTGGGTTCTTAATCCTCCTGTCGTTAGCTCCAGCGGAATCCAGCCCCGTTCCTCCTGCAGCTCAACTCCTCAAGAAAAAATTAAATTTAAACAAATTTATCGCATATCCACAGAGCGTTGACTTAGTGGGGGAGCCACAGCTCCAAGCACTCCGGCCTTTGTTAGGCCCATTGTACTATTTCCGCAGATCACCTATTCAATGGTCGATTTAGGATTGCTTCGGGTACCGCAATCGGGCAGTGCTCAACGCTCCAGCAATACTTAGGCAACAAAGCCTCTGAATCTACGTCACCTGCTTCCTGCTTTTAACAAAGTTCAGTCTCACCCAGCAAATAATGCACACGTACATCAAAATGGATTTCATTATGGGTATATGCATCCAACGAATTCATTCTGGTATTGTTCCTGGATATAATGTTTCTACGTTAACTTGGGGTCGAAATCTACTCCTAAATATTAGACTGTTTGTACTAGTTGGATATCCGCCCTAGTGTATAGTTTCCCCACCTGACGGTTCCTATGAATATCACTAGTCTAGTCTTCATTACGGAGGCACCAACTATGGACTACATGCGCTTGCGCTTGTTGCATTCCACAAAGTATTACGGCTAGATCCTCCGCAAATGTTTATACGAAAACCTTTGTGCCGTCCTGGCCCTATAGTAAGTTGTTGTAACACAATGAGTGCTGTCCCCGTGGATTTCCCTTTCTAGTAGGCATGTGGCCCAAAGTGAAGGGGAAGTTTTTAGAAATCACCATGCGGCAGCGTGGTCTATCACTTCCATTAGCATACAACATCGCAGCATCATCATCTCAGCATCTCATCAGCATTTCGAAAGTTTGAGCCCTTTAATAATAATAATCGTTGGCGCAACAATGCATATTGGATCAGGGCCTTGAAGTATGTTAGAGCACCTCATTCAACACCGAAACAGTACACTACAGTATACTGCAGGAGGCAATGTGGTCAGCATTGCGCTCGCCCGAGATTATTATCCTGATTTGACTCAGGTCCTCATTCACAGCTGAGTCGACTGGTATCCGGCGATACAAATTCCACCGCCACCAGTGAGATTTGAACGGCGAGCTTCCATACGATAGCCTTGTGCTCTAACCACTCAGCTCTCCGGACACTGAGCTCCTTACTTCCCCACAAATAACCCATTATTCTTGTATGAGGTATATATGTGTACATGTCTTGCAGCTATTGATCCGATGATTGATAAATGCAGTGACCATTTTACAATGCTGCAATTTTTTTTGAGAAATATGGCATCCACCGTAGACTGCACATCCCCTTGATAAGGTGGGTGTCCGAAGCCTGCAGTAGAGCTCCTTCAACATGACAAGAAAGGTAATAATCGATGGAGAGCAGGACGCTTGGTAGCATTTTGCTAATGTTCGTAATCAACTTCTCATAGTCCGCAGATCCAAATTATGTAGAATATAAGTTCCGACATGCGGGATCCACATCGTGAAACCGGCACGAGGTGTTTTGTGTACCTTTGAAATCTATTGTAAAAATCGGACTAGTTCATCGGTTATTTAAGCGAAACGTTGTCTGTCATAATTTCAAAAGTTATACCGCTTCCGTTGCATCCAGGGACTCACGATCAAGCACTCTATAATTTCGCTAGGTTTACGTATGATATGACATATGATGAATGGTTTGGTGGAATCATGCAAGATGAGAGCTTAAAAGAAACTTGTCTTAAGGCCTCCACGGATAGAGTGAACGAAGCGTAACTTGGTATGAATCGCTTGTACCATTTCAAGCGCCAACGGAATCCCTGCAGCGTTTTGACTGTTTTCGGATAAAGAAATGGGAGATGGTCCATACCTCCCCTGGATGGTTACAACTCTGCTGTAAGTGGCCTATAATGTGCCAAAGTAGTCAATTTCATTCATTACCTTTTCCCTACATTTAATTTATCAACCACTACATCATCTGAAGAGCGTTGTACAACCTAAACGGCATAATCATAAGTTGATCAAGTGATCGCGTTGAAAGTGTGAAGGCAAGCTTATCTTCAATGTTCAGAACCATGTTGTCAGGTGAATTCTCTTTAGTCGGAATTACGTGACCATACCATCGAAGACGCCTCTCCCACAATTTTTCCACGATCGGTGGATGTCTGGATGTGATCAAAACATGTCACGCCACTGGTCCAATGCAAAATCTTCGTCTCCATTGCCTCAAGACACCGTTCATTGTCTTTAATAGTCAGCTAACCCACAGAAGCATGGAGAGCGACAGAACGTACGATATTGCGGTAAATTTTAGATTTGAGACGTCCATTGATACGTCGATCACGAAGAACACTAGTTGTGGAACACCAGTTGATCCTGGTTGCGCTAATGCGTGAAGCAACTTCATAGCACAGTTCTCCATTGGCTGATAGCACCGACTCGAGATATTTAAATCGATCAGACTGAAAATTTCTTCGATTAGAGCTAGAGGATACAACCTTTACAGTGACGTTGTTTTCTTTGTGAGCATCAAGACAAAGATGCACTTTGCTTTCGGCCAATCTCAGTAAAAAGTGAGTATCATGGCTGGAACGACTGGAAAGAATATCCAAGTAACGAGGACGCCAGTTGCGCTCAATGCATAGGCGACACTACCGCAGCCGGAGAGTGGATCGCTCGCATTTTCCCGCCGTCATCTCCACTAACCGGGAGACCCGCTTCCTAGAAGGTCATTAGGGGGTTCAGGTGAAACTGCAGGCAGCAGGTGTCGATGATTTCAAAATAGTGAATAGTGGCCTTGCGTGTGTGCTATTCAATATTAAATTCCAAGAAACAGAGCGACTTAAAAATGAGAGTTAAAAACGAGAGAAGAGGTAATTTTCCTCTCTCGCCCTGTAATTTTCGAGTAGAAAGCTCTCTAGCCCAGAACATCGACAGCACTATGGCTAGGAGGATTGAGGAGTATCAAATCCGTAACAGACGATACTGTGCTTATTTCGGAGCCATTAGTAGCCAAGTCCGGAGTGAAAATGACAGCATTGAATGTTGCTGAAGAGTCCACAGTCTCGAAATGATCAACCAAAGGCCCAACCTTTCATGCTTCGTATAAACGGAGGATGCCTGGAGGTACTGGGAAAGCTAGATTATAAAGTGCAGTTTGGAGTCAGGAACGCATTGATGAAAGTGTTTCGCCCTTCAAAACCTGGTAACGACCTGATCTAAAATCGACGCCACCAACGAGCTGTTGGAAGAAATGAGGATCAACGGTCCGACTGTCATTCTTTCTTAAAAAGTCGGAAGGGGGGGGGGCGAACCTTCTGATGAAACTTTGGAGCTACTGGTTTTCATACCGAAAGCGCGATTCCGCGAAGAACAGGATAAACCTTAAAGTTTGTTAGAGCACTTCATTCAAGACCGCAAAGGTACATATTTTTGGCGTCATCCTAACGTACGGCTCTATTGTATGGTGGCAGGCTTTGAGCAAAAGTACAGTAGAACGAAGTTTAATATGATTCAAAGCGCGGGTACAAGTACTACCGAGGCTCTGAAGTCCTGCCCGGCTGATTCTCTCAATATACTCCTACATATCCTTCTCCCAGACCTTTACATTAAATACGTTGTTGCGTACAGTGCCGTCAGACTACAGCGAGGACATCTTCCTAGCTGGTAGGGTAGTGCAGGAATGCGTCCAGCAATCTCGGCAGCACGCTCAAGGTCCCCCTACTCTTGGTTTCGGGTCATAGAAACATAGAGAGGAATAAGCGGGCTGACGGATTGAGGCGGAGCTCTGCTATTGGCAGTCCTCCGGCGGATACACTGACAGATGGCGAAAGTTCACTACTTGTGCCAAATCAAGAAATATTTGGCTCCCCTATAACAAAACCCGATCGTGAGAGCTCTTGCGCCAGATGCGTGCAAAGATTACGGCGGTCTGCACGGGGCGCTGGCCTATAGGGGTATACCCTACAATTCGCACTGCCGGAGAAAAGGGAGAATCTCTCAGGCACTTCCTTTGCGATTGCCCAGCTCTAACTAGATTCAAGTGAGATTCAGTCTACGGACACTAGGTGAACCATTCTTTGAGAGCGTCAGAGATTTCTAGCTGCAGGGTCAGGTAGTTTCTTTCTTTCGTGAATGCTAAGAAGTGGATCTAAAAATTTGAGCCGACTGGATTCAGCCTCCTTACTCTCGTTACAGCAGTTATGGTCTTAGGAGTTTTGACATCATAACGGCGCACCACAGCACTAATTGGATTCCTTGGAGCGGCCGATGATACCTATCTATCTACCTACCTATCCACATATGCACCAACAGTACTAGCGTTAGCTTTGCAGAAAAGAAAAGAAACCGGAGTTAATGTTGTTAAGCCGTGGGCTTCCATTTACAAGGCCGAATTGCTTGGACTTTGATCATGTTATATTATATTTTTGAAAAGTTACTGCTTGCGTGGTGGATGTAAGTGATAAAAACAAATCACTTTTTTTTGGGGGTGAAAAAGTTGCCCAATTATTTCTGGGCCTAATTGCTGTATAAGCGTTCTTCAAAGTCTTCCAGCTTGCTTTCTTAGCCGTATTGTTGCAGTACGCATTCTGACAGTGCCATCTATAACCAATCGTTTGAGGCGTTGAAGTGAAAATCAGTCGTTAGGCCCGTTACTAACACCGAAAGGGGCACCTTGTTGTCGAAGTAGGAAAATACGGCAAAATATGTCTTTGTAATATTCTATCTCTGATTTTGAAGTGATTCTAGATATATAGATTTGGTGAAATCATTCATATTCTATGTTGGGAGTTTCGGTCTGACCATACTGTGGCTCGTGCAGTACTGCATTGTCGATTTGACAATCCATCTGTTATCTTACTATCTTTAGCAATGCTTATAAGCCTGCATAGGCGAAGTCTGTTCAGCAAAATTAGGGAAGAGTAATTGGATGATTGATACCATATGCTGAAGTTGACCACAGATTTTAGACATACACTCTGCATTCGCCGAAAGTTCCTGTAGCCAACCTGATGCAGAAGCAAAGGTTCGTCGGCCTCTATCCGCAGCACTGAGCAATACCATATCTCCGTATTTTCGGATATCCTGCCTTTCAATATGCATTTTTATATATTGCAAATTGTTATCATATCTTGATCGTCCTAACTCCAACTTTCGTGAAGTTTGTGATCTCACGGTTTCTGGAAAAATAAAAAGGAATGTTCAATATCTGTTGCGGCATTTCCTTTTGACTCGTAATTAATTTCGCACTCTTAAGTTGCAACTCGCCCAAAGGCTTTTATCTGAGCCTTCAACCCCCTAGCCCTAGATCTTATTGAATTGGTTGGCCAGTGTCTGAAATGGAACAATTCTTCATTGTTTGCGCCCACCAGACTCTGAAACTGTTGCCAAGTAAGGTGGGGATAAGGTGGCTTAGGTGATTGTATTTATCTAATAGTATTATATCTTATCGCCTCCCTTGGATGATCGCAATCATCAGACATTGTTGAACTTCATCGTATTGTCCTTGGGTGCATTACGTATCTTGTCGGGAAGGTAACTACATATTGTTGTTTAGTATTTTCCCCCTTTTCTCGAATTGATTTTCATACCTTATTTCTTCCTGTGTTATTTAGGAAACGCCTTCTGATTCTTCTAACAGAAACATTCCATTTGCTTGTGTATTCCCGTGTCATCAATATTGATGGACGCAGTCTATAATATTTGGAAGTGTCGACAAAAATCGGTCCAGTTTTTTAGCTTCTACGATTTTGCTAATATTTGTTCATAGAGTGTAGTGGTGGTTGGAGCAAACATTTACAAATTCAGTGTGATCAGATCGCATCCTTGCGAATTCTGCTGACGGTTGGTTAAACTGAGCAGGCCTTCCTTCGTAACACCATAAAATGTCTCGATGGTACAAAATGATTCTCCTGTAATCACTGACTGTTGCACCAATTTGTCCCAACCATCGAAACGATTACTTAGGACTTCCCACAGAGTTTTGACAGATGGAAAAATTACGGAATAGTCGCTCCACCACGTCTAGTTTTTTTTCAATTACTGATCGTGAATCATCGAATATCGGAACCGTCCCATAAAGCAGCTGTACAGAGGATTACAAAGCGGCAACAATGCTTTGAGCGTCTCACAACATTCAACCTAGAGGTATCCTTTCCTCGATTTCAAAATGGTCGTTGTCCATGCTCTATTGTATCTACTGAACCTTATCATTTACTTCCAAATAAATTGTGGGTTTCGCTTTCTCGACTCCAATGGTACCGCTGATGATGTCATCGAATGCGCGGATTCTAGGTTACTGTTGCTAAAGCAGCGCAATGATGCCATGGGGCGATATCGCTGAATCAACTTTAACTGCAGCGCATGTCCCATGGTTTTCTGATTCTCATGTTTTTTATGGAATTGTCAAAGGGTTACGGCGAGGTTACCAAAGTGCAATGCCCACCGGCAGTCGATCAAACACAAAACCGTCTTGACTTGTTCGTAAATAAGTAACTTTTCTCCAAAATTGCAGTTGACTCATAAAGACTTAAGGGGGGGGACCACATTAGCAGGTTTGCAGGATAGACTTTTTTATTGCAGAGTTCATTAACTTAGGTATCCCAAAATATACTGGAACCATTTCGTACGTGAAACCGAGCGTTTATCGGGAACAGGCTCAATTTCGAGCGGTCAGGATTTAGTCACTGTATGCCCTAACGTAACCTTTTAGCGCAGTATAAATGTATGTTTAGAATAATTTATAAATAATTGACGTCAGTCCTTTCGGCGAGTGCACTTCAAGCTGCTCTAAAAGTGAGAAATTTCTTTCTATCCTAAGGCGAATTTTCAAACATTTTGTTTAAACTCGTCTTTTTCAAAATGACGTTTTTTAAGGTTCTGTTTGTAAAATATAACCTTATTAAAATCGGTTCAATGTCTGTCTGTCTGTCTGTCACAGGCACTTTTCTCAGAAACGGCTATACCGATTGATACGAGATTTGGTGAGAAAGTGGGACCTGTGGACCGCTAGACACGCAGTGAGTGATACCCTCCTACGTTGAGATTTAGGGGGGTCCGCATACATGTAAAAGGGGGGTGTAAACAATTTTTTCACCAAATATAGTCATGTGGGGTATCAAATGAAAGGTCTCGATTAGTACTTTTCGAAGCTGGTCTTAGTTTTGAGATTTGTTAAAAAGGCGGGAAGTGGGAGGGGTGCAAAGTGATGATTTCTTTAACGGACCCATTCTCAGAAGCTACCCAACCAAAAAATCTGAAATCATGAAGCTGCCTCTATATGATGCCCAGGCCTCAAAATTCTCTCCATATCGATATCTGTTCAAATTAAGTTAATAATAGTTTATTACCATACTTTTGGGAAAATTGAGTAAAACCCCGCTTAAGTTCATCTCTGAGTTATAAAAGTTGGTAGTAGTATAAAATATAATATGAAGCATATTATCCCCAACTTTGATCAAAATCATACTATTAATAAGAAAGTTACAGTAGCTCAAAGTTGTCTTTACCGTGTAAATTTACAACCCGAAGTACTAAATCGGATATGGTAAATGCATATTCTTAACGGGCTACGTACAAATGGGATACCCGCACAAGAAGCAAACAAAACCTTTCATACCTGAAGCGCCCAGTTAATAATAATATAATAAAATATAATATATATAATATATAATTACAAAATTTGGGGATGCGATTCTTCATAAAATTACCAAGAGAATGAACATTTGGGATGATATTCTTTTTTAACAGTGCCTTTTCCTACGTTATTTGTTGTTGAAAATTGAAATTATTTGCACCTGGATTGAGGTTCATATTCTTAGAAATTAAGTTAATAATCTAAAATTATCATAAAAGCTGTTTGGTGTCAGATAAAAATTGGAGTCGCAACATGTCCCGCAGTTGAAGAACTTTAGTCGTGACCCTCAGCAGAATGATGTCACTTAACTTTTTTATTCTTTGGCCAATTTTTTCAAAAAAATCTTGAAAGTTACTCGAAATATGACTTATATAATGTCCAAATTGAATTTCAATTATTTTTTCCTACAAAAAAAAATTCCAAAACATACGTGAAGATAGGCCTTCTAATGTAGATTTCCCCTTAAGTTGCTTAGGGTTCTAAATTACATTTAAATTCTTATTCTAAATTTAAATTTTACTTTTACTAACATAATTGATTGCTAAGGTAATTTAATTACAAGGCAAATGGGAGCGATGCCAACAATTTTCTTCGGATGTACAAAGTGCATCGCTCTTATCCGATTGCAAAAATTAGCTATACATGTTAAGGATACTCGATATTTATAAGACAATTTAGTTTGGAAATAAGTATACTATGAACTTAATTCTATATTTATATACACAACAATTGCGTATATCTCCTGTTCCCTCCTTTGTAGAGTAGAAAGCATCCATAGACATGTCTAATTTGTTTATCTCTTTTCTATTTGATTTGATGAGACTGTACTTCACCACATTTCATGCTATGCATGTGGTAGGTCTCCATAAGGGAGAAAGCTTACAGACGAACACAATCATTCATGACCAAGCGGGATTCGAACCCGTGTCAACGAAGTTGGCCATCGCACCATTACAATAATTACAGGTGATAAAAAAGTAACGATAATTTTTTTTTTCCTGCAATTTGTCTTAAATCGAATAGGCTGAACAACATCCACAGTTATTTTTCAAAATTTGTTCAAATCTCCCGCTTCTCATCTCATCCTATCTCTGCGTTAGTGCTGACTGTTTGTGTAAATTTACAGCGGTTCTCTATCAAGATCTCCGCTTGACGTTTATTATCATCTTTCAGGCGCAATTCGCTTTTTTACTGTTTTCACGTTCTCGTTTCGTTTTTTCGTTTCTTTTTCTCATCCTGCTTTGTGCGGGCAATAAAATTAATCAATTAACACTAATCTTTGTGTTTTGTTTTGATATCAACTCGTTCTCACCCAACCGTGAATTTGGTTGAATCTCGAAAGAAGTCCGGTTCCAGTATTTTCAAAGAACGCATTTTTCGAACATTGTTTTTGAAGCGTTTCTCGAACATTTTTTGGTCCGTCGAGCCGGATACGGGCTTCTTTAAGCTTACATTTTGTAAGAAACTGTGTTGAGTGTAGTTTGTGCCTTCAACTTCGAGTTTTTGCCTAGTACTCCGAACTATTATAGTTACCGTGAAGTGCGATTTTAGACTCAGTGGTGCGATCTTGTGATCTTGTGTACATTACGAAGAACGTTTGCAGTGATTCTCAGTTTTACGAACTTTTAAATCTCATCAGTTAACTATGGCTATCAAAGTTAATTATAGCTCAACACATCAACAGTTTCATCTGGCAACATCTCGTGCCTTCTGCATTAATTGTCTGGGTACGCATCAAGTGAAAGATTGCCGCAGTACAAGACGCTGTAAGATTTGTAGCGCGCCACATCATTCAATGCTGCACCACTCCCGCTTCTTCAGCAAGCCGTCTCATCAGAACACTCAACCCGGCTTAGCTAATCCAACAACATCCAGCAGCCAGGAAAAGGCAACACAAGATTGACCTTGGTGTAGTTCTCATCAGTCAGTTCAAACTGACAACTCATATCTCCAGGATTTAGCGTCATCATCTTACATCTCAGCATCTTTCAACTCAGTGCGAAAGTCTCATCAACACCTCAAATCGGAAATCATATCTCGTCCAACGGTTTTGCTGGCAACTGCTCAAGCTCTCATCTTAACATCGTCACGGAATTCTCACCCAGTAAGACTTCTCATCGATCCAGGATCGGAGATCACCCTCATCTCTCGGAACTCTTCCGCACTCTCAACCTCGCTGTCTCGAATGTCTACATTCCAATTGTTGGAGCAGAGTTCAACGCACACATTCTCCCGAATCTCACCGTCAAATTGCCGTCAGTGGAAATATTCGCAAAGAGTTGGCCTCATCTTCATAATCTGGAACTAGCTGACCCAGATTTCCTCTCACCTGGCAAGATTGATATTATCATCAGTGTAGACTCCTAGGGCAGAATCTTAAGACCTGGAGTTAAATCCGGTTCACCAAATGAGCCTACGGCTTTTAACACTATGTTTGGATGGACAATTCTTGGTCCAGTCGATGGCTCATCATCCCATACGGGTTTTACAATCTCAAATGAGCAGCTACATGACAACATCTCCAAGTTCTGGGAAATTGAGGATGTCTCGTCTCATCGGGAGGATTCGCTCAGCGTCGAAGAAGCAGAATGTGAAACACATTTCCAGAGCACACATACTCGCGACAGTGCAGGTCGGTATATGGTGCACCTACCCTTCAAATCGAATGCTCCACAACTCGGACAAACGAAGCATATCGCAGAAAAATCGCTCAATAGGCTCATCAAACGCATTTCTCACCAGCCTGAGTTTTTTAAGTTGTACTCAGATTTTCTAAAAGAGTACGAATCGCTGGGTCACATGAAAAAAGTCTCAGAAGATAAGTCATCACCTACTGAGAGCTTTTACCTTCCTCACCACGGCGTATTGCGTGAAGATAGTCTCACCACGAAGCTGAGAGTCATATTCAACGGGTCCTTAAATCAAGCACAGGAATTTCACTCAACAATACGTTGCATACCGGTCCGAAACTTCAGGCAGACATTTTCGATGTACTGCTGTATGTAAGGCAGTACAAATTCATCTTTACGACGGACATTACCAAAATGTTCCGTCAAATCGATGTTCATCCAGATGACTGGAAGTTCCAGAGGATACTTTGGACTGATTATCAATCAAGCACCAGCGAGCCTGCAATGTACGATCTCACAACCGTTGCTTACGGTACAAAGTCAGCACCATACTTAGCATGTCACGTTCTTAAACAACTTCTCAGTGACGAGGGCCAAAAGTTCCCGTTAGCAATCGAACCTTTTGAAAAGGGTAGCTACGTCGACGACATCACCGGAGGTGCTGATACTCTCTCACGTCTCAACGAAATTGCGTCTCAGGTTGAAGCGCCCTGTCTCACCGGGTGTTTTCCAGTAGCAAAGTGGAAAAGCAATCATCCATCGTTCTGTAAAGTCAACTCATCAAGTCTAAGCAGCAATACATCTCACCAGTTCGATGAGTCTACTTGTAAAATTCTCGGAATGTCTTGGAAATGTTCTCCGGACATTTTGACTTTTACAGGCCGTACATCTCAAACTTCGACCATCACAAAACGCATCATACTGTCAGAAACAGCTCAGTTGTTTGATCCTCTTGTATTAATCTCACCAGTCATTGTTCGAGCCAAAATTCTGATGCCAGACTTATGGCATAGAAAAGATTGGATGGGATGACCCACTAACTCCTCAGATAACTCATCGTTGGAAGACGTTCAGGAGTGAATTTGTTGATCTCGCAAGCCTCAAAATTCCACGCTGGCTCAATCTCACATCTGACCTCTCATATGTCGAGATACACGGATTTTCAGACGCATCACAAACTGCAATGGCTGCAGCAGTATACATCAGAGTTTCTCATCCAAATCAGCAATCAAAAGTAACTCTTGTTTGTGCAAAAACTCGAGTTGCCCCTCTCAAACGTCTCACAATTCCACGATTAGAATTATCTGCCGCATTACTCCTCGCGAAGCTCATCTCACGCACACCAAAGGCTCTCAACTTGATCAACGTGCCAGTTACTTTGTGGACAGATTCATCGGTCACCCTCGCCTGGATTAACAGTGATCCCACTCGTTGGAAGGAATTCGTTAAGAACCGAGTACGTGACATTCATGAAATCTTACCGTCAGCAGTGTGGAAATTCATCTCCACCAAGCAGAATCCAGCTGATTGCGCATCACGGGGTCTAAACCCCTCTCAACTCATCGATCAGTGGCCTTCATTCTCACCACTTGACGTCTCTCAAGAAGACATGGAAATGCGATCGTCTGCAGTACATGTCGTCTCATCAACTCCATCTTTGCCTTTGGATCATCTCTTGACTCGATGCAGCACTCTCACAAAACTTGTCAGAGTCACTGCTACTTTACTACGTGCAGTAGCAGTCTTCAAACGGACACCAGACTCCAAACTCAGCATCTCGGCTCTCCAGCGGATTTGCAAGCGGCTCTCACCCACTGGATTCGTATTACACAACAAGGATACTTCTCATCAGAAATTCGTATCCTTTCCCAAGGCAAGCCTCTTCCCAAGTCTCATGCACTATCACGTCTGACAGCTCGCATTGACCAAACTGGGCTCTTACGAGTCGGTGGTCGACTTCAGAACTCTCAGCTTGACGAAGATAGAAAAAATCCGCCTATACTTCCGAAAGACTGCGTACTGTCACATCTCATCATCGCCAACGCTCATTCTCGCACTCTACATGGAGGAACACAGCTCACTCTGAACTACATTCGTAGATACTGCTGGATCATCGGAGGCAGAGCTCCGATAAAATCATTCATCCAAAAATGCGTCACCTGTACACGTATACGAGGAATACGTGTTCAGCAGTTAATGGGCCAACTTCCTGCGAAATGAGTACAGCCCTCATTGGTGTTCGAGCATACAGGAGTTGACTACGCGGGACCAGTGCCTCTCAAATATTATCATGGACGCGGAACTCGAACCTACAAGGCCTGGATCGTAGTATTTATATGTCTCTCAACATCTGCTGTCCACCTCGAGGCTGTCACGGATTACAGCACCGAAGGATTCCTCAAGGCATTTCGCCGCTTCACTAGTCGCCGTGGGATTTGCAAATCACTCACTAGTGATTGCGGTACTAATTTCAAGGGTGCTGACGTCACTCTTCAGCAACTTCTCAATCAACAAAAATCGCAGCATTTGCGCCAAATTCTCGCAAATGACGGGACCCAATGGAAATTCAATCCACCTGGAGCACCACATATGGGTGGAAAGTGGGAAGCAGCGGTAAAATCCGTAAAATACCATCTGCAACGAACGATCGCCGACACGCTTCTCACCTACGAAGACTTCTCGACGTTCCTCGCACAAGTTGAAGCCGTTCTCAACTCACGACCGCTGAGTGCTCTCACTGAAGACCCAGATGATCTCTCTGCCCTCACGCCTGGACACTTCATTAGAGGTGCTCCCCTCAACACCATTCCTGAGCCTACACTCACCGATGTACCGACTTCTCGACTCTCTCATTTCCAACGGATCCAGGAACGTTTGCAATATTTCTGGGAACGCTGGTCAGCGGAATATCTGCAGTCACATCAGTCCATTTCTAGATGGAAAACATCTCACCATGACATCAAAGAAGGATCATTGGTTCTCATCTCTGATGAGCGGTTTCCTCCATCAAAGTGGACGCTCGCCAGAGTTATTCAAACGCATCCCGGCAAAGATGGTCTCACTCGAGTGGTAACCCTCAAAACTGCAACCTCCACATATACGCGACCAATTTCAAAATTGGTACTATTGCCAGTCTCAACCACCGAGGGAGATTCTCAGCCTCAGGTCTTATCAAGTTAAACTTCTCCAACGGGTGGAGAAGGTGGGGAGAATGTTCAAATCTCCCGCTTCTCATCTCATCCTATCTCTGCGTTAGTGCTGACTGTTTGTGTAAATTTACAGCGGTTCTCTATCAAGATCTCCGCTTGACGTTTATTATCATCTTTCAGGCGCAATTCGCTTTTTTACTGTTTTCACGTTCTCGTTTTGTTTTTTCGTTTCTTTTTCTCATCCTGCTTTGTGCGGGCAATAAAATTAATCAATTAACACTAACCTTTGTGTTTTGTTTTGATATCAACTAGTTCTCACCCAACCGTGAATTTGGTTGAATCTCGAAAGAAGTCCGGTCCCAGTATTTTCAAAGAACGCATTTTTCGAACATTGTTTTTGAAGCGTTTCTCGAACAAAATGCCTGCATTGAAAATAGTTTCGTGTTCCTTAAGAATGCACTTCTTCTATATAAACTAAATCGTATTGCAATTAATTATCTACCAGAACCTCTAGAATATCTAAATCGGTTGGTAGTGTCCCAACGTTCAACGTTGAAGGGCGAAAATCGTAAATGAAAGAAAAGTTCACAGAGAAGAACCATCTAACGAGATTCACTTTACAAAATAGGTAATCAAATATTCTCTGGTTCAGCAACGCTAGATCCAAGCGCTTGAGAAACAACTCATCAATACTTACTCCCAAGTATTTTAAAAAACCTCTAGGGAAACTCGTGCACTCGTAAATTACTCCGTTAATTACAAGACCAATTCAAGAGTTTTCAATGATTCATAGTCGTATTTCTAATTACAAAACTTTCCTCTCTTCCGCACCAGGATATTTTGTTTAAATCTTTACAGCTACAGAGAAAAACGGTTCTTTGTCTTTGCTCCTGAACTGAATTTTCTACTTCTGTTTTCGGTATCAACGACCAGACTCATTTCAATAAAATTAATTAGAATACTCATTATGTATGAGTATACAACCTCCCGAAAAATCCACCACTTCAAGGTTGAGAAGGGTAGAAGAGAGATATTATGAAGTGATTATTAAGGTTTCGTAGCCGTAAATTCAATTGCACTTGCGGATACAAGCTCGCCCGTTAAAACAAACACTTATGAAACGTTAGGGTTGGTGCACGATATCGCGTAGTGAGGATGGCTAGGCGTATATGAAAGGATGTTAGATAAGTTTCGATATCCCATAAAATCTTCAATCTGGTAAATTTATAGATTTTATAATCATTTCCGAGCAAATCCGGTAAATTAGTAACCGATATAAAATAGTGAATATAAATAGGCTTCGACTATGCCAGCGAGACTCAAAATAGCAGCTGCTCATCATATTTTCCAAGATCTTTCTAAAAACCGCAAAACGTATTAAAATTCAAAATCTTTATTACAGAGATGTAAATATTATCATCATCAACGGCACAACAGTCTAGGTCTGCCTTAGTAAGGAACTTCAGACGTCCCGATTTTGTGCCGAGATCCACTAAATCGATAGATCTAAAAGCCTATGCCAACGCTCCATCTCAAGCAGGATTTGCCACTCCTTCTTTTTCTACTCTAGATATTGCCATCATAGAATATCCGCGTTGGATTATCCTCACCCATATGGATTTCGTGAACCGCCCATCACCTATTCAACCGGATTTTATCCACAACCATTTCATCATCCAAATTTCATCGTTATATAAGCTACGAAATCTTTATCATCTTCATCTAGAGGGCCGAAAATTCCTCGGAGGATTCTTCTCTCGAACACGACTAAGAGGTCACAATTTTATTGTAAAGAACCCAAGTCTCCGTGGAATCCATGAGGACTGACAAGATCACTGTCTTGTACAGTAAAAACTTTGACCCTTTGATGAGACGCCTGGAGTGCAACAGGCGTTTTAAACTGAAATAGGTACTGTTGGCAGTTAAAAACCATGCGCGGATATCATCTTAACTGTTATCAGTTCTGATTCTCGACGCTAGATAGGACAAATAATCAACAGTATCAAAATTGTTATTATCTCTATTATTCTTATTTGACCAGTGCGATTTAATATTGTTACTTTTCTGTTGTTGTACTTCGTCTTAGCTTCATTAATGTGAGCCCAAGGTCTCGCGCTAATCGCCGCCTGTCCGATCTGAATGAAAAATCGGCAGCATAGGTCAATAATTGGATGGATTTGAAGAGGACAGTGTTTCTTGTATTTACGTTAACATCCCAAATGTCCCCCCGTGGGGAGTCGGCTACCGACCCCGTAACCCGAAAAATCGGGACTCTGCGGAAACCTCGTTTAGTTAAGGCCGAGCAGATGGACTGCATTGTACGGGTACTATTCCCTGCGCACCACGTACGGGATGAAAACGTCGGCGCGGAGAGCGTCGAGGGCTGCCAAGTTTTCTCTGTAAAAGAACTGGAACAGTCCGTATTCTCTATGAAAAGTAGAAAGGCGCCAGGATCTGATGGAATATATACAAACTGGTATTCCAACATCAACCCCCATTTTATATGCTTGACACTACTGGAAAAGTGCTCGAAAACGTTATCAGAATTAGACTCACTAAAGCGATACTCGCTGCAGGAGACTTATCTCCACGGAAGCCAGGTTTTAGAGCAGAGAAATCCACAGCTGATGTTGTCATGCAAGTCGCGGATTCCGTTCGTCGAGCGGAGGCACATGGGCACTGAGCTCGAAGTCTGGTGCTCCTCGTAACGCTTGACGGCAGAAACGCCATTCATTCCGTAAGATGAAAAGACATTCTAGGCATACTAGACAAAGCGTGCCGAACTATCTCTTACGGTGGGTCAGAGCAGGATGGAGGTCACGTCGGGGATAGGGCAGGGATCCATCCTAGGGCCGAACATCTGAAACGCTTCCTATGATAGTCTACTTAAACTCGACATGCCGGAAGACTAGCGCCTGTTCGGTTATGTAGATGATGTCGCGGGGCATGCTGCTGGACACACACTCGAACAGGCGCAAAACAAACATGGCATAGTGATGCGACGGGTAAGCGGATGGATGATTCCCCATCGTCTCAACTTAGTAACCGTTAGCGTAACAATCTATATTGGATCAGAGCCTTCAAGTGTGTTCGAGTCGATAATCGAATTAAAACCAGCGGTAAAATACCTTGGACAGAGTCTTGACTCTCAGATGAGCTTATGGAAGCAGCAGCGAACAAGGCTGCAGCTGTAGTTCCGGTGTTAAGTAGGCTGATGGCAAATATTGGGGATTATACATCTAACAGGCGACGTCTCCTGATGAGTTCAACACAGTCTCGGATCGGAGAGTCCTCTATAGTCTTCTCACTCAGTTTACGGAAATTTGCCACCACCCTCCATTTCTTTCCTGGTTTAGGCCTAGATTTTTTTGGAACTACCAATAGTGGTAAATTTCACGGGCTCTCTCTTACTTAGTTAGATGAAACTATTTTGTAATATTTCGCTCAACTGGTCATCTATGATCTGCCGATGCGGAAATCGGTAGAATTTTTGGCTGATAGGTACCTGTTCTTGCGCTAAGGGAATTGGATGGGTGATATCTCCTGTATGAACTCCAAGTGGAATATTTCATAATATTCGTTACACAATTCTCTAATAGAAATTTCCTCCTCTTTACTCAACTTGTTTCTTAGCTGGTCCAACGTTGCTTGTTCTGCGTTCTGTTCGAGGTCACCGACTGACAAAGGTGGACTATAGGGACATCACTATCTCTAGTACACCTATTTTCGAGTATATATACCTGATAGCCCACAAATGGGTCAGTTAGTAATACTATATTTTGTAATTCGGCTTCAGTCAACCTGGACTCCGCTACTTATCGCTTATGCCAGAAGAGGATGTCTTTTGCCAAGTGCATCGGTATTGTAATCGATGGCTAAGTGCATGGTGGTACTTCCATTGGCTTTTTAAATTTTATCTCCAGTGTTTTGTATTCCCGCTTATCTCTGTACTTGTTCGCTGTTATTCCGCGTCTTTCCTCTCTGTAGTCAACCATCTCACTAGCCCCCTGACACCCTATGCACTGACCCCTGTCTTACGGTAAGCGTATCTTGAATTCCATGTGAGGAGGAGGACTGGCAGTCTTGACAGTAGTAGTGTTCCCCCGAAATTTTGGTTTCAGGTTCGGGTCTGTCCTTAACTGTCCTCGATCCCCTGTTAAGGTTATATGCAGTTGTGATGGTCGCGAAAATCAAAACAATGTTTATTGTATATTCTTTAAGTACATTATCTCAACAATATTCTCACCAAATTCATAACGATCAAAGCATTAGATCCGAAGTTATACCTAATCATAACGCACTACCTCATTGTTCCAGGGTAGTTGTGCATAGGCCTTATATACTGCTTGTAATTCCAGCCACAATAGAACCTATAATGGATTGTAGCCAGCATAAAATCGATGTTTTGGAGTCGACAAAGGGAGGTGGTGTGTATAGCCCTGGAATTGACGATGCCATACAAATAAATAAGTTAATTTTTAAAATGAACAACGCAAACAATAAATTTCAAACGCAGTTATCTCAGAATCGTGTTTTTGTAAAAAGGAGAGGAGTAGTTCGACTAGACTTCGACTAGAACTCAAAACTCAGAAAAAAAGCAAAATTTTCGCTATATAGTGCCTGGGCACACCCTTCATATCGATATATGTTCAAATAAAGTTAACAATAGTATACTATCGAGTTTGGTGGAAACCACATTATTATTAGCAAAGGCAAAGATATAGTACCACAAAATTGTATTTTTCTAAATTTGCTGTAACCCAAAGCGATACTAATACAAAAATAACTAGTGCAAAATAATCTTACACAAGAAATACACAAAACCTTTCATGTTCGAAGCGCCCAGCATCCAATTTTCGACTTATTTGCTTCTCTCATTTGCTAAAAAGGTGGACTGGGAAAAAGCGCCTTCCTCCACCGCCGAACGGTAAGCATTTGGTCATTGATAAAGTAGAAACAGCAGTGGGACAATCGGCAACAGCGTTACTGTCACACCGACCTCCGTACTGTACTATGAAATTAATTCAGGGACGAGATATGAACTACCAACTGACATTATCGCTGGCCAGATAATGGAAGGAAGAAACGAGAGAAGGAAGGAAGTGTCTAAACAGACCAAGGTTAGGTGATTCTTCTTTTGACCCGAGTGAAGCAGCATATCCGTGCTCTGCTGTTCTACTATCCTCGGTTTACTTCGGGGGGGATGGGAGGTTGACAAATGCTCTGAAAACGAGTATAATAGGGCGAAACCTAATCAGAAAGGTGTTTAAGCTGGAGTCGAAGTAAGTCTTCTCTGAGGGTGAGAGAACCATCATACGGCATTCGCAGTATACCTTTGGCGATGTCGCGTCTTATGAAAGTATGTGGAGATAAACGCTTTGTGATCACCTTGCTGTCGCTCGTTCGTCAGCCAGATCCCCGTTATTGATATTTGATGGCATAAGTAGGCAAGGAGAAAGGTTGGTTATAGACTAGGTCAGCACAGAAGCTTCTAAGTCTTCGGGCCAAGAGGCGCGAATTCCGAGAGAACCGATTAGAGTTGTCTTCCCTGATCATTAGCCACTTGAAGAGACATACGGAAACGATATATCTAGCCGTTATACAATGCCAGGGTAAAAGGCACTTCGGGCTATTGAAAAAATCTGTCTATGGAAGTAGGATAGTATCTTTTGTCCTCTGAGTACGGCGTAATGATTATGTTGATTGACGCAGAGAAGCGAGATGATAGCGGTGAGAAACCAGCCACAGGTTTGCGTGTATGTCTCGAGACTTTTGAATCCTGGCGCTGGTTATACGCTAGTGCCCAACATTTGTAGCGATTCGGATGAATAGCTGGATGAAGCAAGACAAGCAAGATGGCTTGCGCGAGGAGACCGGAAGTTCATCCTTTCCTTTAATGTGGCCGTATAGAAGGCCATTGTTTGCGCTGACGTTTTAGCACAGTCTAGCATGCAGAATCTTCTGTGTTTGTTGAGACGCTAAAAGAGAATGCTCAGGTGCTGTTATCCATATTGAAATGGGACGAGGACGTCCTTAATTTACGGGTGGCAAAAATCAAGTCGAAGGGTAACCTCGTTTACCAAGCGTTCGCATATCTGCCCTGCTTTGTCCTATTCGAGGGTCATTATTATTATTATTCTGTTAAGGGAAGGTCGCACCGCGTCCTTAAAGAACTATTGTGCTCCTTTTGCTGGTTATAGTGTACCTATTGATCATAGTATCTCAAGCAGGCATATAACCGTCAGGAACTTTAGTATGTTCTCTACTTCCAGATCTTTCAGCTTTGCATTTGGTATTAAGTGTTCTCCCAGATGCTTCGACCTACTTTGCACAAGTGCCAGACACTGTTCCAGGACGTGCATAGAGGTTTCGTCATACTCTTCACAAAACCTGCAGGCAGTATCCGTAGATATCCCTAGCTTCCCTAGGTGATGGTTTAGCCGACAATGACCGGTGAGAATTCCCACTATGATTCGGAGAT
Source organism: Hermetia illucens (assembly GCF_905115235.1). Classification (NCBI taxonomy): domain Eukaryota; kingdom Metazoa; phylum Arthropoda; class Insecta; order Diptera; family Stratiomyidae; genus Hermetia; species Hermetia illucens. The sequence goes on along the minus strand of NC_051850.1, from coordinate 127,261,488 downwards.
TCTTTTTGGTGAGGTTTAAGTAATCCTTTGTGCGTATGGGTTCGTATCCACCAATAAGCACCCTGGACTGCTCCATCTCTATTAGGCCCGTCCAGTTTAGTTCCCTCAGCCGTTCCTCTTCATTTCTTAGATTCATAGCCATGAAACCGTTTCCGATTCCACAGAAGGGTTCTGGCCCGTGTAAAGGCGTCTCTGCTCCCTTCTTGGCTAGTTCGTCCGCTGCCTCGTTGCCTTCCAACCCAGCATGGCCTTGAAAACAAAGTATCCAGACCTTGTTGGACGAGTCGAGTGTATTCATTCTCTTAAGGCGTTCCCACGCCAGTTTAGAGTTTACCTGGTTAGACCTAAGTGACTTGATCGCTGCTTGGCCATCGGCTGTTCTGCCCCTGTATTTCCTTTGCAAATTAAAGGAGGCACATTTGTCTATGGCGTATATTTCCGTCTGGAATATGCTAGTGCACCTGCCCATTAGTTCAAAGCAAATTTTCCTTGCACCAATGACACCGGCACCCGCTCCCTCTGCTGTGAGGGATCCGTCAGTGTACCAAGTAATCAGTTGCCGGTTTAAGCCGTATGCCGCAGCCACGCTCTCCCAGTTTGCCTTTTTACTCCAACGTGTTTCAAACTTCTTATCGAAGTGAAACCTCGTTGTCATGTTATCGCTTGGTATCAGTAATTCAGGATACTGCCTAGAAAGAATATTAATCTTCCTTCGATTTAGGCAGCTCCCCGCCTCACTCATACTAACGGCCATCCTGAATATTGCTCTCTTTACCTGCATCAGTATGTGCAGATGGTGAGGGGTTAATCCCAGAAGGAGGATATCTAAAGTAGTATCTTCAGGCTGCAACCTCATTTTTTTCCTGCTATGGATCTGCAAGTCATCAGAGCCCTCGTGGCTTCCCGACAAGTGTTTCCGACATGTGTCTTCCAGAGTAATTTTTGGGCTAGCGTAATTATATTTGACCTCTGTTTCTCGTTTCATCTCCATATCATGTAATGTTATGGCTCTCAGGTGATCAAACTTACGCTTGGTACTATGGTGGTTTTGCCTGGGTTGATCCGCAGTCCCACCTTCCTGCAGGCACTAGTAATCCTTAGTCCAGTTTGGATTCTATCACATAGGGTATCTTCATATTTGCCCCTACAGATTAAAAGAATGTCCTCCGCGTAATCCTGGACTTGTATTCCAGTATTTGTTAACACGTCCAGGAGTTCATCCACTACCATACTCCACATCAGCGGCGATAGTACTCCACCCTGTGGACAGTCTTGAGTGGTGTTCATGACAATAGAATTTATACCTGTCGGTACTTCTATTTGCCTGCTGTCTAGCATTTTGCCCATCCAGAATGCCGGGGTGTTTCCCACTCCTTTGCGGCTCAAGGCACCTCTCTGTGTGCTATGTGCTGTCGAATGCTCCTTCGACATCCAAAAACGCGCTCATTGCAATTTCTTTTGTTTTTATGGCATCAGGTAGTACCTCTACCAGCTGATACAGAGCAGTTTCAGTTGACCGTCCTGCCCGGTAAGCGTTTTGACAGTGATGTAGGGGATTACACTTTAGAACGTTAGTTCTAATATAGTTGTCTATCACCTTCTCCACCGTTTTGAGTGAGAACGATATTAGGCAAATTGGTCTGAAAGATCTAGGGTGAAAGGGATCCTTTTTACCCGCTTTCGGAATAAAGACCACCTTTTCCCGTCTCCATGTTCTTGGTATGTATCCCAGTGCCATGCTCCCCCTTACCACCCTCAAAAGAGACTCTAAGATAATCTCTAGGCCTCTCTGGATTAGTGCTGGGAAAATGCCATCTGGCAACGTCAGCACCAACTTCGTGGTCAAACACGAAGAAGAATAATTATAGGAGAATACAACTTTGAGACCGTTGATAATTTCTCCTATCTAGGGTCGAAAATCACAACCGATAACAGCTACGATGATGAAATCCGCGCACGGTTGTTGTCAGCCAACAGAGCTTATTTCAGCTTACAAAGACTGTTCCGCTCGAAACGTCTCACCATAGGGCAAAGCTCTTACTGTACAAAACTATGGTCTTGCCAGTCCTCATGTATTCCTCGGAAACTTGGGTTCTTAGCAAGAAAAATTGCGAACTCTTGGCCGCGTTCGAGAGAAGAATCCTCCGAAGAATTTTTGGCCCCCTACATGAGGATGGACGATTCGGTAGCCTACACAATGACGAAATCTATGAGCGATACCATGACGGTCCGGTTGTGGATAAAATCCGGCTCAATAGGTTACGGCGGGCGGGTCACTTAATCCGTATGGATGAAGATGATCCCACCCGGAAAGTCTATAAGGGCAATATCTATGGTAGAAAAACAAGACGAGGCAGACCCTACCTAAGATGGAACGATGCCGTAGGTCAGGACGCCAGACAGCTTTTAGGGATATCAAATTGGTGGACCTCGGTGCTAAACTGGGATGTCTGGAGTTCCTTATTAAGGTAGGCCTAGACCGGATACCGGTTGTTGCGCCGTTGATAATGATGATGATGATGAAAATGCCATCTACTCCAGGAGATTTCAGTGGTTTAAAAGTTCCCATTGCCCACCTTAGCCTAGCTTCGGAGCATACTTCTTTTGCTAGTTTCCAGCTCTTCTTCCTCCCTCTTTTATTTGTTATTGGAGTATCAGGCAGAATGTTGTCGCCTGCCACCGTGGGATAGGACTCCGGAAAATGAGTTCTGAGAAGCAAGTGTACCCTGTCCACCTCATTCTCGGTAAATGTCCCATCTTCCTTCTTCAAACAGACAGAGGATATTCCTCCGCCTTTGGCTACAACCTTGTACAGCCTGGTTGCTTGTGTGATCTGTTCGATTCCTTGACAGAATTCCCTGAAGCTGTTCCGTTTCGCGTCCCTGATCGCTGCTATACGCAGTCATTGCATTTTTGTACCGAGGGTCATATACGGAGACTCGAATAGACCAAAGAATTTTATGATGGCTGTTTTGTCAATGTCTTCCTCTGCTAGAGGTATCTGATTGAACGTGGTATATCGTTCAGGATAGCAAACGACAGTTTAGCGCTGGATAATCCACGCACGATCAGCGGTCCCAATTTTCATTGAGCACCACGTGAAGCGGAGCTGCCCAACTGCTAAACGATGGACGGAACATCCCGAATTTCACCATTGCTGACAACTGTTTGCATACATTAATGAAACGATCGAATGTGAAATATCAAAGTTTGCTCGGAGCAGGTGGACTAGGAGTCGTTTTAATATGATGTTCGGATGCATACTTGACTACTGAAACACGGCCGTCGGAGCGAGTAATCTTGGCAGATTCCACTGCCTGGCTGGCTGGTGGTAAGCCGATGCACTCGAGGTAATCAACTTTGCGCTTAGTGCATCGTACATGAAGGCGCGTCTACGAAATGTACAATTTGTTTCTCCATCGATGATCTAACCGCTCTTCAGAATCATCAATAAGCACTATTGTGCAAGGAGGAGCGCTTATTTCTAGACTCTCGCGTTGCTCGCAATTTTCTTAAAAAAAAAATCAACAATATTACCAGATGGTACAAGTCATTGCCCATTTATATATACAGAATGTGTAACGAGCTACAAAAGATATCTTTAAAGCCGGTTTTTGAAAAGCGTTAGATCCCTCTCTACTTTCCTTCTTTAATTATTTTGAAAAATTCATAGAGAAAAACTTCTGTTAAAAATTATTAAATTAAGTAAAAGGAAAATGGTAAATTTTACTAAGATGAAGCTTCTGCCGATTTCAAACGTTGTTCCTCTACTGCTTACCGTCGCTCTCTGCGGAATCACATTTATTGTGATGTGAAAAGTCAAGTCAGCAAACAGATTAGCGCCGATTTCAACACATATGATATTATCGTCAGATAATCGTATTTGGACGTTCCTACATGAACTCTATCTTATCTTCTTCGTCCTGGCATTGAATTAAAAAACTGCGTTGTTGGCGTGAAAATGTGTTTTACAAAAGAGAGGAGCGAGTTTTACATTGTAAAAGGAGGCAAAAATCCTGAATTCCTCTGCATTACTGAACCGCTCTCTGTGTAATAGGCATAGACATGTGCATGCATAAGTAAGCTTCCCCACATGCCAAATATAATACTCAGTCCTTCAGATACGTATATACAATTGTGTGTGAATATCGTCAAGATATTATCAAAAGGTTCAAGTATGTAGCTTGCACGTAACGTATCCATATATGCATGTATGTTACAGAAGCATGGACTTGATTCTCGCCTGGTTGCACTTCACCTTGTAATGTAGAAGGCATCGTACTTAGCATCCTTTATGTATACAGGCAGCAATTCATTTAGATATATGCAAATATCTTCCTGCAACCTGCAGTTGGGGGCAAATGAATTCGAAAAATATGAATTATGCTCGTAATAACTTCCCTTACTTTGTCACTTCACATTACTTTCCATTTGTTCGTATTTCTACATCGTTAACGATACGTGTCGTTGAAAGAAGGAGGGATGCAGACAGAAAGGGTTCGTTAAAAATGTAACTCTACTTTGATCCATCCCATCCTCCTTGAAATTGATTTGGAGCGATCCGTTTCTCATCGGGTCTGATTTTTTCTACAGCGTAAAAGCTGCCTTGTGTATCCACTCATGGAGACGGGAAAGGCGAAGCAAGACATGTTCCCTTGATTAATAGAATGAATTGCGAATTCTGAAGGTTGCAAAATTAAAATTTCCAGCTTAGTAATTCATGATAATAATGGGGCCTTCACTGTCCCATCAATTATCTATGAATGTCAGGAGAGGTTTACACCTGATTTGAAGGAAGTCGCATCCCATTATGGAAATTGAATTCAATGGTGTTGAGAACGTGGAGGACAGATTTCTGTCGCATGAATGATATCTCCACTTTCAATTCAAAGTGAATTTAGGGCAAGCTGTAATCGGATTTGAGTGAAGAATTATAGCAGCCGCAATTTACCATATTCAAATGAACTATGTGCTGCTCTTGTATGAAGTTTGCTCTCCAATTCGTCTGGACCTGGAAAGTTTTAATAGGGATTGTATCTTTCTAAAATACATTTCCAATCAACCGTTTCTAATTTGATATGCCATTCAAAAACTAGAAACGCAAGCAACGAAATATTTCCGTCGAGATTAGGTTATTTTGCATCATTTTCAGTCACACGGGTCCAATACCTTTTCAGCCTTTTGTCTTTAAAGGATCTTCCGGATATTATTCATCAGAAATTATATAGTATATATAGAATGGTGTATTTTCAGACGAATCCTACGAGTAAGAAAGGGAGGGTCAGAATAGAGTATTTGGTACAAGATTTAGCTACACGATTTTGACGATAAACCATCTGCATTGTCCCTCGGGAAGCTATGAAAACTAGAACCAGGCAACCACCCTACCTAAATATTATAAGGAAGAGTCTGGTGGAAACAATTTAAAGGAGCATCACAAAAAAAAAACTCAACCGGCATGGACCGCTGATCGCTTTTCAGTTTGGCAACTGGAAAACGTGCTCATTGAACCAAGAAGTTTGGATGCTATTCTGAAGGTCACCTGGTTTGTCTAGCAATTAGAGAAAAAGACGAAGGACATTATTGTTACCTGTAGCTCCTGATACATAACCAAATATGTGGATATACATAATCCCAGAAAGAGCGGGAGTTTCTAAAAAAACATAGAGTTATAAGAACGACTAAGGTTGGTCTTCTTTTTGATATGTTATGTAAATGAAAGGTTGGTTATACGCGGCTTCTGGCGACTTCTGGTTAATGGTCTAAGAGATATAATATAAGAACCTCTAGTTGTAAAGAGATATAATATAATAACTTCTGGTTGTATTTAATTTGCTCTGCACCGCCCTTTTCCAAAGGGAACTCGACGTTTATAGGCATTAGTTCATGCTTATTGTTGTCTAGTTGGTTTTTGTACTTAAGTACAAAAAAGCGCTCCAAATTGTAATCAACATCATTTAACTTCTACTTCTGTCTATCTGGTTTTTACGATAACCTTCGTTTGTAATGAGTATTTCTGAACTGAGTGGCCGGAAAGTACCGAGAGAGGAAGGCTATTCAAAAACCTATTATAAAAAGGAAGGAAGGGGGGGGTTGTGCAATAGATTGTGAAGGTCCGTCGATCTCTTGTCCGCGTTCGAGAAAAGAATCCTCCGAAGAATTTGATGGACGATATCATAACCCTCTGTTTATGGATGAAATCGGGCTTAGTAGGTTTCGGTGGACGGGTCACTTAATCCCTGTGGAGGTGGATTCAGCCCGGAAAGTCTATAAGGGCAATGTCTATAGTAGAAAAAGAATACAAGGCAGACCCTGCCTGCCTGGAGAGATGGCGTAGGTCAGGACGCCAGGCAGCCTTTCAGGACATCGCATTGGTTAACCTCGGCGCGAAACCGGGATGTCTTAAGTTCCTTATTAAGGCAGGCCTAGACTGGATACCGGTTGCTGCGGATGTAGGCCGTGTTGCGTGGTTAAAAGGGGGGGGGGGGGGGGGGGGGGGGGAATCCTCAAATCAGAAGGAATTTATGTGAAATTCTTGGCTTCATAAAAATTGAAAAGTAAAAGAATAAAATAAAGTAACAAACTAAAATAGTGAAATAAAATAATAAACTAATATAGTAAAAAAAAAAAAATAAAATAAAATAGAGAAAGAAAGAAAATGTTAAAATATCCCTCACCTAGATATCCAAGATTGGTGAACAAAATGTTTTGTCATAAACGCATTAATTAATACACTAATAACTCCCTCTAAATATTTCACAAAGGCAAATCTCCTCTTTGTACTCGTGCTTAAACGGTAGTATAGAATATAACCCGTTCAACATACACTTCTTATTTCTTTTGCAATGTTACCCCCGAAGTTACCCCCTTCCGACTTCATGGCCATTCAAGGTCGCATGTTAAGAATTAGCTTCTCTGACACAAAAACAACATATTTACTCACATCCTGACGTTATCATAGACATCACAGGATGTACTAATCTTCTAATTTTGGAATTCATGCGAATAGATTTCGATGCTTTACTGCGGTCCATATTTCCATGATCCAGTAGACCGCGGTGACTAAGGCCAAATGAATCACATTGCAACCTGACTTGGTTTTAAAAGCTAATTTCACATGGGTTGCTTAGACAAAAGGGCTCGTACTCCAAATCAGATTACATTTTTTTTCAGCTTCGGAGGAGACATATTGGTACAAACACCAATAACTTCCTTGTTCTCTGTTTGATCGAGGCGGATCTCCTCCGACTTTCCGAGGACATTCAGTTCTGCCGTGCCGTACAGGAAAAATTTGAAACGAATTTATGGAGCAGATGGCGAACAATCCAACTCAATATATTTTCTCAATTTGCCCTCGAAAACGAAAAGCAAGTCGGGAAAGTGGAGGCTGAACCCTTCAGTTCATACTTGAAGGGTTCAGCTTCCACTTTGTGTATTGCTTACATAAGAATATTTGCATGGGTATTTGTCCCATTTTCTCCTAGCTCAGACCATTTACTTTAGTATGATCCTGACATTCAAAGTCTTAGAATGCAAGAAATTTGCAAAAAATTGACAATTTAGAAAGCTATGCTAGTAATAGTGCGAATTCCATCATGCTCCACTGTATAGTCTATTTTACTGCAAACTTGACGATTCTAGGGTCAACTTAACGGGGGATCCCTAGGCAATTTATAAGAAATATTCTTATAAGTAATACCGGAATATTTTTTTATCGGTGAAGGTGGAAATCTTAAAATGACATCTTTGCACCATTTTGCAGCACTATGCGGGATTCTTACCCATTTAAAGCCACCCTACTTCTACGCCCACAACCCCCTCGTGGCCTCAATGAAATATTCGAACTTTCCCTTCCCCCGTATAGAAGGATGAATTTTACCACCCCTGCGATAAGTAGACGGCGACAGATCTTGGCTGACTTTGACTGTATTGTTTTTCCTGTGGCTGGTAATAAGCACCACCTCCGTCTTATTTTCCGCCGGGCGCAGTTTCACCATTTGCGGCCATGTTTTGATGGCAAGAATGGTTTCACTGGAGGTGTATCCCAACTACTACCACTACCAGTTTGTCTGCAAAACCAGCTAGCATTGCCTCCTTTGGCATGCGAAGGCCGCGGTCTCCGTCATATATTATGATCTACAGCAGGGACCTGCGGAACACCTCCTGTCACAATATATTCCTTTGATCCGTCGTCAGTCCCGTACCAAAGATTCTGCGAAGTAACTTTCGAATGATCAAGCTAAGTAGCCAGGGACACCTGTTTTAGCCAAGTAGGGCACTTAATCCAATCCCAGTTGGCTGAGTTAGAGGCATTCCTGACATCCAGCGTCACCACCACTCACGGCAAACGCTCCTTCCACCTTGCACGATTCAGAGGTGCTTAGATGCCATGCGGACCTAATTTTAGCAGCCAACTCCTGGGCTTCCAGCGATTGCGAAGACGTCCTGTTGAATGGTTGGCTGAATTCCGCTTTCTTCCTGTTGGGACGAATGACTGTGATTATTTTGAACAAGAGTCGCAGTTGTAGCCAATTGACATAGCTGGTTCACTTTTTCCAGCGCTGCTTCCTTCGGGTGGTTGCATTCTTCCAATGCTGCCAAGAATGTCTCCTCCTCAAAAGCTCCACTGAACCACCCAGTTATCCTAATTTTCTCTCCTCTGTCGCTCAATCAACTATTCGTTCCTGATGTCGAGAAAGATGGCCTAGTGGTCACTGTGGGTGTAGTGTTTACTGGCAAACTTGAATGTCCGTCCCCATGCCCTTATCGCCGCGTTTCCAGAATTAAGCACTTCAAGTACTTTAAATCAGTGTTGTCAGCCAAGATAGCGCAGTTTACTATGAAATTGTTTCGATAGCTTTTCGCGCTAAATTGATACTTACAAAACGACTTCACTTCCCCCGGACTATCGGATCTAAAAAAACTGAGCTTCCTGCCAAAGCGGGATATAATTTGAACACGAGAAAGGCTGATATGCAAAAGGCAAGCGGATTTTAAAAAGTTAAATATGGTGTTGGTTGTCGTGTAACTAAGAAAGGAGAATGGCGGAATCATGCCAATACTCATCACCATCATCATCAAACGCAACGGCGTAAGTATCTGGTCTATGCCTGGCAAGAGGTAGCCACGCAGTTCACAGATGTCAGCGTCAGATGATAGTTTATATATTTTTCTGTATTTTTGATGTTGATTTCAATATTCATTCAATATATTTTGGCAGCAACGGATTTTCAAAACTTTACTTGCTGCAAAATTTCTCCTAAGCGGTCCTGCTCCCTATCATCGTTGCCAAACATGAGTTAATCTTTGCCACATTTTCCGTGGATAGTCAATGTGCCCCTTTAAACTCAGCTCTGCATCGGCCAACACTTTCAGGTACTTAATCGTCTATTTTGAGGTGACCTCCGTCTTTTCCACCGAATTCAGTTTAACCATTTGTTTCCATCATTTTATGATTTGAATGATTCCATGCAAAATTTAGCTCCACGCTTTTGGTGTGCTTTGCGACTACAATAAGATCCAGACTATCTACTAAACCAGCTACCGATTCCTCTTTCAATGGGAAATGTCGATCAATCCATCGTCTTAACATTCAATACAAAAGGCCCTACTACAGAGTAGGGAAATAAAGGAAAATTCGACGTATAGTATATCGAGCTAGACCCTCACATCCTGCTATGACTTTGATCATGGGACAAGCTCGCTAAAACCCATATTGCCGCTGTGATGCATCGTTTAATCTCTTTCCCCAACATCTACCCCCATTGTACTTTAAAGACGAAACCAGCAGTATAAAGACAATACACTGTTTGATTTTTGGAGTTTCGGCTATAAAGTTAACCTCTAAATTTTCTGCTCCTTGTTGCACCAGAGCTTCGTCGAACGTTTTCCGTGTACAGCGGTTCAAGACCAGTACCACTTCATTACTCGCAGCTACACAATCCCGGCCGTTATTAGCGAGCGTATTCGACTTGATGTCATCGCGAAACTAGTGGCCAAAAATCGATAAGGGCGGGGACGGCGGCATCAACAGCACTACGCCACACTGAGGGCTACAATTTCAGCACTCGCCGCCTGACCTCTCTGCTGAGGTTTTGGACGAATGCCAAAAAGAGTGACTCACCAAGGCAGAATATTGCTGGGCTGACTCATATCAGGACCAGCAACACCAGTAGGCGGGTAAAGAACAAAGTGCAGAGGATTTGTCGGGACTATGCTATCTACCGTGAGACAAGTCTTGTTAGCACTAATGAAGGGAAGAAGTGGTTTCCGAAATATCGGTATTTATAAAAATAAAAATATCAACACTAGCGAATAAGAAAAAACAAGTATTTTATTATTTCAAATCACTCAACGAATTCCAACAAAACGTCTAGGCAGTACACTTTTCGGTGACGGAAGCAAAAGAGTATTTGGATGGAATTTAGGGTTACCCGGGCAGTATACTAAGTGGGTTATTGCTGAAGACACCCGCCATGCCGCTGCACTGACCATGCATTTTGAAGATGTTACCGAAGAAGAAGTTTATCGAGCCATAAACAGCTTGAAGGACTGGAAGAGCCCTGACCTGGAGTCGGGTGCACAGTTTCCGGTATGAAAACGTTTGCCAGTATACTTGGTTGGTTGGCACATGATATTAATCAGGTTATTAATCATCTTGAGCAATTACCTCTTAATTTCTTTAGTCGCTGCATCGATTATGCCAAGATTTTTCATAACGTCCCACACATCTGGCTAATAGGTTAGTATATCTGCACCGCATTGATTCCAAGCTAATAAAGTCTTTGACGGCAGTCATGGAAGGGTGGCATATCACTATGGCAATGAATTCATCTGAAGGTATCAGGGCCAGTCCGTAAACAGAAAGGCATTTTCCAGTGGGCTTTGTTAAGTCCTCGTTGGAAGATGGCATCAAACTGCACTGACGATCATCTTAGGAGTCTCTTGCGAATACTAAGTATGTTTAGCCGTGATGTTCGGATGGAATTTCGATTAGAAAAGTGCCGAATCCTAGTCATCCGGACATAGTATTGGAGACCTCCTCATGTTAGCGCCGAGACCGACTTCCCCAAATACCTAGGAATTCTGCTAGGAACCCATGTTCGAGGTGGTGATCTGAAAGATGATCTGCTGTACGAATTCCTGCGACGTGTAAAGCTGGTGCTGAAGTCGCATCCCTCGGAAAAAGATGAAAGCATTAAATGTATTTGCTATCGCTTCATTTGCTTACCCATTGAAAGAACGATCTAGAAAACGTCCGACACGAATTACTATAACATCACCGCCAAGTTAGCTTGAAAGGAAGGCGAGTGCCTTGCGGCTGCAGTCAAGAGCGCATCGATGAAGGGAACCTTTCATATAAACAGGGGCTTATCACGGGAAGATGTCCCGTTCACCGGTCGCCACCACTGGAACCCCTGTATTTTTCAAGTAGGTAGAGTCGGGCGAGCCTAATACTTGGCACTTAGGCCAGTAGTAAGCATATGCCCAGATTATGACAACTATAACACATTTTTTTTTTTTTTTTTTTTTGTGCGTACACGGAGGTGGAAAATCTTAGAAAGACACGTCCGCCGCAACTCCGCCGCCCAAACGGTGGAACAACAGCGGGCGCGTGTGGGATTCACACCCACTAAAAACCACCCCCGGTCTCTCCAGCCCCAGCCCCGCGGGACCACCATTGAGGTATTACTTCGCGGGGTAGGTTTGCTCTTAGGCACTCATCCTTCTCCTATTTGCAGCTTTCCTCCTTCTTTGTTCTTTCAGCAACTCCTCCTGCATTTGGATGATTGCGGAGCTAACCGCAAGCCACTTCTCCTCGGACTCCAGCATTTCAGTAACTAAGCTCTCCGGGGTCCCGCTCCTGCCCAGCACCTGGTTTAAGCTCCTTCTCTCCATCGCAAATCGTGGGCAGTGAAACATCACATGCTCTGGATCCTCCGGTATGCCATCGCATCTGGGACAGTTCGGAAAATCATCCAACCCAAAGCGGTGCAGATACTGCCTGTAGCAACCACCGTGTCCCGTGAGGAACTGGGTAATGTGGTAGTTGGTATCCCCATGTTTTCGCTCAAGCCACACCCTAATGTTGGGAATGAGCCTGTGCGTCCACCGACCTTTCGCAGACTCGTCCCATCTGCGTTGCCAGAGGTCAAGCGACTCTGACCTTGCCGCATTTCTACGCTGTGCATGCCCCTCCATATGTCTTGCATTGTACAGGACACTCATTTCTTTGGCCAGAATGTCAACCGGGATCATGCCTGCCACCACCAATACTGCCTCATCTGATGTGGTTCTAAAAGCACTGCAAACCCTCAAAGCCATCCGCCGGTAAACCGAGTTCACCTGCTTCCGTCTCTGAGAGTTTGCAAGAGCCTTTGCCCACACAGGTGACGAGTAGAGCAGGATGGAGCGCACCACTCCGGCTAGCACCAACCTCCGGCAATGTTTCGGCCCACCAATATTTGGCAACATTTTTGCAAGTGCCGTGGTGGCACTGGCTGCCTTTTGGCATGCATACTCTAGGTGCTCCCTAAAACTCAATTTCGACAACTATAACACATAAAAACAATAATAATAATAAATATATATTAACTGTATATACTCAATATTAGGACGATTATTGTTCATTCAGCATTAGATTACTCAAGGATACATAGATAAGTAAATAAACAGACTACAGCGGAAATGGAAAATTACACCTTAATGACTTTCTGGTTCGAAATACAAAGTATGTTATCAGCCATTCCCCACTCTCGCCCCCTAAGTTCAAAGGTAGAAAACCAGCAATTTGAACGGGCGTTACACATAATCCTGGTTTGTTAAATGGTACAGCAATTTTACAAGTTTTTAATCGTCCACCACTTTCCAAGCGATTTCACGCTGCTCCTTGGGTTCCAGCAAGCTGCAGCCAAAACAAAGTCACACAAAATCATTTGCTGTAATCCTCTGCACTTTCTATCAAATTATTGTCATTAACATCATCATAACTACTATCGGGGATATCCTTTGGCATCTTTCGCTGCGAGTGCTATATAGTCACAGTGCATGCCTGTAGATATTGCATTTATTTGCTGTGTAGTAACAGAATTCCCTGCACGCTCGAACACTTACATGCACTGTACGTTGTTGTCCGTATGGTTTACGTCTACATTCCAGGCTGAGAACCGCTTTCAAACAAAGCCAAGAGCCGACTTGTTTTTAGATTTTACTGAGAATTGGTCGGGATACTTGCAATTATGTTGTCCTCGAAATAACAAGTACGTACGGGAGGCAAGCAAAGGAGGCCGAATATTCCATCAGTGTGACTGCCGTCTCAGAGCTGGGCGCAAAGGCAAAATACCTCCAAGCACACAAACAAAAGTTCCAAGGACCCTGAAGAAAGCGAAACGATTAAATACAATCGTACGATCGTTAGCGTTCCTTCGAGGACGAAGATCGTAATGGCTTTCCTGAAGTTAAGGCTGCAGGATATGGTTGAGTATAAAAGCTTGAGTAGGTTCGCACAAAAGAAACGACGGAACTCGTGGGGTTCACTGAAAATTGTGCTACAGAAAACCACCAGCAAGCTGGAAATAGGAAAATCCGAGTAAAGGAGGAAAACAGAAACCATAGGAAACTCTTTACCATGTAAGAGTAATTGGAAACGAGTAGCGGTGGTAGCTAACGGCAGCTTAGGGCTTAGAAATTCTTCATGAACCGTTTTTTACTTTCGACATCGCCTCCTTCCCATACCCACCTTTGTCTCTCGAGAAAAAATCCAAGTGGATAATTGTATCCCTAAAAGTGCTCACGTTCTATACAATTTTCCACAATCAATGGAAAGTTTTATTTGTTTGTCGTGTCGTTTCCTTTTGGATTTTTCTATTTCTCTGCGCTTTGTGTCGATTTTCCTTTTATCCTGACCGACTTCGTCCTTAGTGAGTGAATGCACGTAAAATATTTTTCTTTTTGCGACGAATACAATGATTATGACAAGAATTTTATTAACTCGAATCTATGTTTGGCTTCTGCGACACACGTAACAAAGAGGAGAGTTTCCCTGGAAAGAATTCGATTTGGGGGAGATGCTAGGAATAAATTTATTCATCAGAAATGTTCGACACCACGTGATAATCATACACGTTGAGGGCTTACGAGCGGTTTGTTGAAAGTCCTTATGAAAAGATAGGTGCAACCCTCAAACAAATATTAATGAAGACACTTACTTTGAATCCTCCCCCAAGCTAAGGTAACGTCCTTGAAAATAGAGCAGTGAACCTTTACTTTTTAACAATGAGGGCTCTGCGTTTTGAATAAAAGACTTCACTTGATTTAATTGAAAGTGATTGCCCACCGCTTCCATCCATTAATTATTTGCATTCCTTTTTTTCAGACATAATTTATTGTGACGTATTCGACGCCCATTTACGTGGACCAGGCTTTGTGATGGAGCCTCCGCCTCGATTGGAATTTTCCAACTCTTCCGGTGGATGGTTGGACTGTTCGGCTTCCGGGAGTCCACAACCAACAATCGATTGGCTGTCCGTCGATGGAACGTCAGTTGGAGATTTAGGCGGCGTGAGGAGAGTGCTTCGCAATGGCACTTTAGTATTGCTCCCATTTCCTGCAGCACAATATCGTCAGGACATCCATAATACGATTTATAGGTGCGTTGCGTCAAATAGCGTTGGACGAGTTATATCCAGGGATGTCCAGGTTCGCGCAGGTAAGCTTATTTCAGATACTCTGGGTTGACCGGAAAAGATTATTGCCTGTACCTTAAATGGAATTATGCATTTGAAGAGAATTTATGTCCCTTTACGATTAAAATTTAACCCCGATTGCGAGGAGAACTGTCCCTTATTATACTCCATACAGCCCGAAGTTTTTCTATATGATGACCGCGGTTTTTATTGTATTTATGAATATGGATAAATTGGTAGTAAAATTACTTACCTATAACTCAATTTCAATAATATATATACGATTGCTAATGTGAATGTGGAGTTCTAGTGCACGTTTTCAAGGAAAGTTATTCAAACATTTTTTACAGAAACCCCCGAATTGGATTAAGATAGGATTGTACCAGCTTTCTGTTTATATAAGATTATTAAGGTGATAGAATTTTTTAAAGAGACTATGTGTCGGGAAATGGGGACCTGACCAATACCTACTTGTATTTATATTTCTCATATTCGCTCAATTGAGAGCGGAATATTCACATTCTCACATTTCAATGAGACTGTATTTTAGTTTCATTAGCATCACCCTTAATACTGTGCAAGAAATAAGCCTAAAACAGCGGGGCAACACGAAAATGTACACCAACATCCAGATGACCTTGAATCCCGGTCAGGGTAACAAGATCAAGGGACCGAAACGCAGCCATCTTGACCAGAACACCCGTCGATATCTAGTTGCAACACATCCAATGAAGATTTGTAATATGTATGCCCAGCTGCTCATACTAAGGCTGCTTCTCATCACGTGAATCCCTGAGATTTCCGCAACTCCTTTTACTTAAATGCTGCAGGCGTCCTTAATAGGAGTCATTATGCGGTTTTGTTGGTGCTTATTTTCAGGCCGACTGTACTGGCCTCTCTTACCAAATCCAGAGCCATTATGCCAAGGTGCATATCTCGATGAGAAAGTAAACATCAACATGGTCGAGGTATTTTATAGAAAGATGTCATCGTTCAATGAAGTCTTCCACGTCTTCCGAATATGGCAGTATGAAGAACCTCACTGATAACAAGCAGAAATAATATATGCTCCCTGTTTATGGTTTCGGAAGCCTGCTTCAAATCGATGAAGAGCAGGTGGCGCGGAGGTCTAAACTCCGCAGACTTTCGAAATAATCCCCCGGGTGTTGATGTGGCCAATGCAGAATTATACCGACTGGGAACCGGCGTGCTCTCTGTGAAGTGTTTCTCGATGCGTTTCAGGATTATTTTAGTCACTACAGATGATCCTCAAATTGTCGCACTCAGCACTCACTTCACTCCATTCTTTGGGAAAGGTCTCGAATTAGATCTTAGATTTCCGTATAAGTAGCAGATAAGATACGGTGACTAACAATTTCTTCCACAAAAGGCAGAACTACCCGGACGTTGTATGGTGGTACATGCAAAGGAAAACCAGTCTCAACATAGTCCAATTGGCATCACTCCAGCCATCCCATGTGTCCCTTCGTCTAAGACAATTCCAAAACTACAGCACACTCTTAAGGTGGCGTTCCTGTAAACCACAACCATCATTTGGATAGTGTCGGGATAGCGGAGTGGTTAGAGCACAAGGCTGTCATACGGAAGGTCGCGGTTCAAATTTCACTGGTGGCAGTGGAATTTGTATCGTGATTTGACGCCACTGTGAATGAGGACTTGACCACAGTACCTCTTACAGGGTACTGTAGTCCTGTAGTGTACCGCTACCGTCTTGAATGAAGTGCTCTAACACACTTCAAGGCCCTGATCCAAAATGGATTATTACACCAACGATTATTATCATTTGGCTTTTATTTGCAACTTAAATATAAGAACTTATTGGTAACGGTAGCGTTTGTTATCCCCTAAATCTACATTTTTTTTATAAATCGGCCCAGCCAGAGAAGGTTGAACCTCAGCGGGATAGTGTATTCCCTGACCCATCGTCCGTATCACACCAAATCATTCTTAAAATTATTGGTAATTGCAGCTAGGAATAGAATACACGAATATACTTCAAGGTAGTCGCTGCACAAAACTTGTTCTCACTCCCTTTTTCATCCCTCAATCGCTACAGCAGACTCTCTACACGAGGAGGTTTACAAGTTTTCGACAAAATCGCTAGGTTCTGGTGCTGACACACCTTAAGAGAGATCCCACTCACCAATCAAATAAATTTAAAAATATTTCCAGCTTGGACTTAAAAGCTAAGTAGCTTGAACGCTTAGTTTGCTATATCATTGAGATCCAGCACTTCATTGATTCCCAGCCTACTACAAACATCCTACGACTATAACCGCGTTATCGAAAGGTCTCTAGAAGCTGTTGTCATGCTTGGCCTGGTTAAAAAATAAACCTTACAAAATCTCCAGACATGGAGTTACCTGACATTTAAAACGTTTACGAGCTTCTGCCTGGGTTTCCCTGGATAGTATGTATGGTATGAGGTTCTTTAGAGATTTCCTGTAGGTACACTCATTCAGCTTGTATCGACTGCTCCCTGGGTCACTGTTTTGGCTCGGCAATACCCCAGTCGAAAGTCAGGCAATAGATTATTCCACCGACTGCATTGCCTCCTCCAGGGAAAAATATAAAATCTCCGCATCACTGCCATGTACTCCATGATATGAAAAGGTTTTTGCGTGAATGTGCCTAGGGTTACGTTCTAGACTATCCACAACTGCATAGATATAGCATATATAGAGATATAGCACATTACTTCGACAGACGGACCGTACAAGCTAAGACAAGCAGAAAATACTTAACCGACATTAATGGTAAATCTTATGGGTGGCAGAAGACATAAGGCTTTGTAACCGTCACAACAACGGTGACAGGTTTTATAGATTTCTACAAATTCCACCATCTTGTCACTGCCAGACACATTTTCCGAACCGTGGGCTTCCACAAGATCAACTGGATTTCGACTAAAGTTTTCCCTGGTCGCCGGTTTCCTCACGTGCATAACAAAAAAGGATTCTATGGACTACTATCTGATGGTGGCTTAATTTCGCTTGTGTGTTGCTACTTCGTCTGCCCACAGAAGAAGGGAACATTGGACTTCTAAATTCAATACTGGCTATCTTTAGGATCCAGCTGAGCCTTCTTTCTACAGAAACGATACATTCTCTAAACTACCAGCCCAGCCAAGTTTTTTCCTCCATTAACAGTGTCTTTATCCTTGGTGGGCATGGTGTTGCTGGTCACGCCCCAAAAAGGTGTTATAAGACCTGCTTGAATACGAAAACGTGGGAGAAGATCGATGAACCCAATGAGCTAGAGGCTCTGTTGATTGCACCGAGCGGGATCGACAAAATGGGCTGAAGTCCCGTTACCACAAGAAACTACGAAAAGAGCAACGTAATATTCACCGTCAAAAATGAAATCTATTATTGCATTGGTGACTCAAGTGGCCACAAACAAACTATTTCACCACCGTCTATCGCATCACGAGAGAATTTATTAATAGTCCTAAGCCTTTCAATTATTATTAGAGCGTTCAGCTTGCAGAGGTGCAGGAGTCATTTCATCGCGGTTCCCAATTGTGTAATATCCTCTTGTGGATGATATGACAAACCAGCGCAACATACGAATACTGACTGCTCCTTCAAACAGAACAAAGTTAGCTTGACCATCAACCCGGTAAAGTGGTGTAAAGCCGAGAAACTTCTTTGGTGCAGCCCTTGCAGCCGCCGCAAAGTCGCTGCTTCTTCTCATTCATAAATCCTGGGAATCTGAGATGAAAAGTGAAAGTAGCAAGTGGTTGTTTAGATTCCGTAGAGGAACAGCTATCTTGAATGCGAAAACTGGACGAGTATTTGTGAAATATTAGTTCGAAGTGTGGTAGTGCATCAAAACCGTTTCGTATCTCTGTCGATGTTCATGGAGGAAGCGCTCTCTCATCACTCCCTATTTATTCTTGTTATGAACGCTGTCGCATGAGACAACTAAGTCCAGCGTCCTATCCACTGCTTTATGCAGATGACATTTTCCTAACATCTCAAAGCAAAGCTGATCTCGAGCAACTTGCTCAAAAATGGGACAATCGCCTCATACAACACGATCTCAGTATGCATCTAGATAAAACAGAGTTTTATTTAGCTGCACTTTCAGCGGCGCCACGCGGAAATGGAAAAATAAGTCGGAGACCGGAAACTCGGCGCTTCAGGTATGAAAGGTTTTGTTGCTATTTCATGTAATAATGTTTGAGTGCATGATGGTTTCATTTATACATAGCTCGTCGTGTATATACGTTGAATGTACCCGATATTCAATTCGATGTCTTACTGACATTTTATCTTTTAGGGGGTGCCGATTTGAGGCGAAAGAAGCAACTTTGGCATACTGTCACTGTGTTAATAATAGTAGGGTTTCCACCAACCTTTCCAGAAGACTGCTCCATATTAAGACCCATATTAATGAAAAATGTTACGGATCTAGATTAACCTAACGGGGGTTCACAGTTAATGTTACAAAGATATAGAGATGTTATTAAGATATTATTGACTTTATTTTAGCAGATATCGGTATGGAGTATATTTCGGAGCCTTAATGTCATGTAGAGGCATCATCATGATTTTGTTCAGTTTTTTCCGGAGGGTAGTTTTTATGAATAGCCCCTTACTTTAAGAGACCGTTATAAAACGATGAGTTACTCACTGCAGGCGTTGGTGTTCACAGTTCCCACCTTCCCACCAAATTTTATGTCAATCAATTAAGCGGTTTATGTGTGCGGCAGACAGGCAGACATACGGTGACACACAAACGACAGTAGGATTCGAAAGAAAATATTTTCTGCTATGTGTTTTAAATGTCTGGAGTACGGTCATGTAGCCAGATCTTGCACAAGCAAGTGTGATAGGTCTGATCGATGCTGGTGGTCTGGCGAAGAAGGACACCTGACACGAAATTCTGAGAAAGGCCTTGAATGCATTTTCTACAAAGTGCGAGTTTTCATGATAGAGGCCACGCCGCAGGTAGCGGAAAATGTCCGCTGTCTTGTAGGGAACCAAAACCAAAAAGTAAATGAGGCTTATTGAGATAAATCTCAACCATTGTGAGGCCGCACACGATCTTTTGCGCCTGTTAGTCCAAGAGTGCGGACGTGGTGATTATTAGCGAACCATATAGTGTGCCCGGATAGCTGAAGGGTTAGAGCACAAGGCTGTTGCACGGGAGATCGCGGTTAAAATCTCACTATTGACAGTAGGATTTGTATCGTGATTTGACGTCAGATACCAGTCGATTCAACTGTGAATGAGTACCTGAGTCAAATCAGGGTAATAATCTCGGGCAAGTGTAATGCTGAACACATTACCTCCTATAGAGTACTGTAATCCTTTAGTGTATCGTTACGGTCTTGAACGAAGTGCTCTAACATACTTCAAGGCCCTGATCCAATTGGATTGTTGTGCCAACGATTATTATGGACATCATTTGACTCAGTTTCTTACTGGGCAAGGAGGATGGTTTTAGTGAATTGAAGTCGTACCTCTATAAAAAAATAGACAAACAGTAAACTAAAATCGGTTTTGTTTTTAACGATTACCGTGTATCAGTGAGCGGAGTTTTTATCACCACTCCACATACTTTTCCCTGATTTCCAAAAAGCTCTCGCCAAGGGAAAAATGGAGCGTATCTGGAATACTCTACGCAAAAGGGGCGGAGGAACTACTAACTGTTATCACAGCAACAGATAATGTGGTAAAATGTCTCGTGCTGCATGGAAATAAAATTTCTACCACGGATACTTTTATTTCGCGTTATCCGACGTCCTTCAAGCTGCCTTGCCGGAGAACTACTCGACAACATTCATAACATTTGCTTATTATTTCGACGAGCCAGAAACCATGCCCAAATTCAAAAAGTAAGCAGAGTCGAATTGAATATAGAAATCAACCAAACCAGAGTTCCCAGTGTGAACTGGCGTGATGACGTCCTACCCATTTACAGTCATGAGTAGAATATCGACGGTGTGGAATAATCTGTGTATCTAGGCAGCGTTCTTTCTATGACGGTGAAGACGATGGCAGCGTTCATAATGCCGCTAAATGTATGATATCATGATGCCACTCAATAATCAATGTAACAGCGCTGAATTCATCTTCGCTCTCTTTTTCAAAATCTGGAAATGGGGGTATTTCATCAAATCAAATTGTGTTAGGTTCGGCAGTAATGTTCTCTCCGCGCTGCTACAGAGAAGTAGTAAATGTGGAGGGACCGCCTCCGTTACTCGAAAGATTCAAGTTTTTATCAACACTTGCCTGCATCGTGGCATCGATGTACTCTCGTCTAACGCAATACCACCGAGATACAGGTTAGATAACCGTGGACGTATAAATAATAAGGTAGAAGTGGCAACGGTCATACATACTGGAAGATAAAAAAAAAAAATTCTGCTATTGTATCCATTTGGAGCTTAAATTGGTGCATGGATTACGAGGGTAAGTATTGGGCGACCCTGCAGTGATTGAAGTTGCTTTGAATCACCCTCATTTTTCATCGCAATTATCACCTCTATGAATTTAAGATACTTCTCTTTCTAGCAGTATGCTTACTATGTGGGAGTCCTTTCCACTGCACAGTATGCAGTTGCAATCTTTGTCACATCCACTAGCCATGTATCAAATGGTTACCTTCCCAACGTCCAGCAGCGTATTCACTGTCTCTGGTGGTAATCGAATGGCCGTCGGCTGTGGGTAATGATAGAAATTTCTAGGGTCTGTAAGTATTCCTGCTCATATTGCTCAGCGAAGGAAGTGAAGATTTCTATCATAGAAGTCCTTGAACTGAATGGAGATATTACGCTTTCAAACATGCAGGGTCCCACTATCCCCAAATAAATTTTGGTAAAGTTCGACACCTTCTCTGGAGGAGGAAGACCGTAGATGAAATCCTGCGTCGATCACTTCGCCTTAAAAGGTTGTAGTGTCTCAAGAAGAGGAGGTATTTACATGTCATCATGATATTGATTAGACAACATCAACCTAGCAGGAGGAGAGGGAAATGTGGAAATCTTTAAAAGACTAACCTCAGGGTTCACGATCCCTGAGAGTTGACAAGCCAAACGTTACCATGACGATACTAACTTTCCTCGCCGCCTGCTTAGAAGCACCATAACGTTGGAAGGGAGTTGTCACCCACAATTTTTCAACGGAATTGAAAAGAAAAAACCTTCTCGCTTCATATTCTTTGTCCCATCTGTAGGAATAGGGTTCAAAATTAAAGTCTACCATGTTTGCCTCCAAATTTTAAAGCGACGTAACTTTTTGAGGGGGAGATTGTGAGAATTATCTAAAAGGGCATGAAAGGCGGGA
Organism: Hermetia illucens; assembly: GCF_905115235.1. Lineage (NCBI taxonomy): Eukaryota > Metazoa > Arthropoda > Insecta > Diptera > Stratiomyidae > Hermetia > Hermetia illucens. Next base: position 127,239,488 of record NC_051850.1, on the reverse strand, counting down.
CATTCATTTTCCCAATGCGTACCATTCCTGTCCCCTCCCCTCGGGAGCAGAATTGAAAATTCAAATTTCGCCATACTGAGATAAAAAAAACATTTGAAGGAACCATAAGTTTTTAACGGGCAAATGACGGCCGCTAATTTCCATCGGGTTTAAGGAATAGGGACCTCACGTTTCTTCTCCATAAAAATTGAAACTTCATCTAAATGTTTTACGTGGCTACGAAAGTTTTCGATGTTGGTTTAGTCTGACTTTTTCAACTGCAACTGGAGACTCCCGCTTTAGTGCGTCTGGATCCTGCTGATACCCCCCTTCAATTCTTTGAAATCGTTGGGCAAAATCTGCGTGGGACATATTTCCCGTACTAAAAATGATAATCATCATTTGCTTCTCCTTTTTAGGCTGAATCTTAGTTCAATCCTCAATTTCTTTTCGCCTTGACGCAATTTTTCCCCTGCTGAGAAATTAGCCCTCTTCCACAAAGTAGGCGATACATACTATTGTTAGCCTGAGAGTTTTCCTCCTTTTTCCGTACGGTTTCGATAATCTAACACACTTAAGCTACGCTACTACGAACACTTCCACCTTCCAGGTCCTAAGGTTGACTGGTAATTGTGTACTTCTGGATAGTTGTTTTTCCCTAGTGATACGACTTCAGTAACGTGATACCCACGAGCTTGAACGACTGAATACCAATGAGTAACTTCATGTTGGCATTGTTGTCCTGCATCCTTCAAATGAATTGTTCCTTTTAGAAAAAATTAGAAATAAATCTTAAAACGATGTTTTGATTGCTGCTATTTTTCCCTTGACTCTCAAACTTATGAGGGAATTCGCATTCGATCTATTTTTGCTTCATTATTGATGTTTCTTTTATGGTACTTTGGATATAGAGCTGTTAACGCGAATTGACGGGTTAACTCCATATGCACTTTCCTTGTATGCCCTCGATTTTTTCAATAAATTTGCATATTAATTTAACCAGCCTCTCAGAATGGTATATTTATCATTTAGCAGCTGCTATGGGGCCTGTAACCACCTTCAATGAATTTCTAGACGAAATCCTGCTATGCACCGAAATTTGATTCATTTTGTTTTATGTTTTTTAGTGTAACTGTATGCAGCGAAGATAACAAGAATGTTCAAGCTCCACTCGATGTCTTCCTTTCTTGTAATGTTTTATCGGAATCCTTGGTCGATTTGTGTTGTTTTTCAATGCCGTCTTCGCTGTTGCTAATGTATACCGCTCCCACAGGACGCAATCATAATTATCTAGTCTTCCGCCTGAAATTACATACATTCATATCTTTTTCTTCATTTTGCCTGGAAACCCAAACTTTTCTGAGAATTTTTTGTGATTAATATCTTTTCTAGAGAACTCAGATTAAAGCCATTAAAGTTGTTCCATTAAGGATAAAAAATCCACGCCTTCATCCTAGCCAAACTATGAGATGTTACTTCCCTCGACTGTAATTTGCCGTCCACATATACGTATGAGAATGCTTGCCCTAGTTTTCCCACGTTTATATCATTTCCATGGAACTGGAGGTTTGAAAATGAGGGAAACTCATAAAACTTGCATAACACATTGACAGTTTCCACGGAAAGGAAATCTCTAAGGATTATGTACTGAAAGCCGGAGAGTACAGGAAAATACTAGAATATGGTATGCGCTGCTGTGTTGATTTTCTCTATGTACATTCTGTGCTCCTTTTTTGCGTTTTGGGTCCAGTGCTCAGTTATGGGAGCGAAGATGGCTTTTACGCAACTCTTTCTTACTTTTTCGTTAGGCACTTACCCCACAGGAGTCTGAATTTCAAAAGCTTTTAAAAATTTTAAGTGAAAAGAGATGTATCACTATATATTCATAATTAGACAGTTTCTGCTAATTAAAACTGGAGGGAGAATATTTAATGCAGGAATTAGGTTTTTGCGGTCTTCTTGTAAATATCTGAATGCAACAAACTGGATCAGAATCAGAACTCAGATGAGGACTATTTTCTGTAGGTTAAATTCGTTATTTTTTCTGCTTCTGGATAAAAACGGGCTCTTCCCACTTTCTCCATTTGGTAACAAAGGCTATAAACTTTGCGGTTGCCGTGTATATCAAATTTTAGGAGAAGCTGTCCTGATGTGGGGAAAATAATTCTCATTGGAATCGCACTTTTAAAATTATGACGTTTTTCCAAATTAATGCCACTAAGACTCCAGTTTCATTTAAGTCGTAGGGCAGGTTCGGGCACAATGAAGGAAAAAAAAATGGTTTCACTCACTCCACTCCATTTGAGGCTTTTCAACTTTCCAACTTCGTATCGTAAGAATTTGACCTCGTATTCTCGCTCATCATCTTTCTGGTGGTTCTTGATGGTTTGACCAACATAGAATTTGGATTGGCCTCTAGTTTTGAATTCAACTAAGACATAATTATCAAAAACAAGAACACGGAATAATTCTGGAAAGTAATCAGGCTCAACAGCAAACAAATCCATCTCCAACGTCTTCATCGTCATCTTCTGATAAATAAACGTCTCTTGTTCGTGTAGATTTTTTGTTCTTTTGTCCAAACAGCTTCTTTTTGGCTTTATGCATTGACTTTCATTTCTGGAGTGCCCGTAGCGATCATAGTCTTGCCTTTCTTCCTTGACTTTCGACCAGTTTTTATTTCTCCTGATTTTTGGGTAACGATGAAAATCTTCCAGGAGAGAGGAAAGCTTGACTTTGACGAGCTCCAGGATCAAGGCTGCTTCTCCTTCTACTACTACTATTATTCACTGAGTGACTCACTTGGCACAGTATAACCAAGCCTTTTGGGTGGTTGATCGTCCACAGTGCCAGCAGGCGGTCGATCAGACACATAATTGCATAAAAAGCCTAGTTCAGCAAAAACATGTCGATCGAATGGTTGTATTCCTTTTTTTTAATTCTGAATTTAAATTGGAAGGCGTCATGCTTTTTTGATGGGCTGTGTCCACGAAAAGTACTGTATTATAAATTGATGCTGTTTTCCCACGGTTTTGGATCATCCAAGGGTCAACAGCTGTGTTATAGCAAGTCATAAAAGGCCCAAAAAGAGCAGCATCCAGTGGTGGAATTTTATTGAATGAATGGGGAGGTAAAGTAAAAACTGAAACGCTATTTTCTTTGCATGGGATTTTCGAGGGATAAATGGCTTTCTACGTTGTCAGAAATTAAGAGAGTAGAATTCTCTCCAAAGCTGAAGGTCCCGCGGCTAAAATAGTTAATAACTATGACAAATAGTTCTGATGTCATCCAACCGGTAGGAATGGCTAAGCGAAGTGTGCCTGGAAATGTTCCTTGAGTGTTATGCTCCTCAAAATGGACGCATTTGTACAATTATTGACGAACAGATCTATATTCTCCTTGGTGAAAGAAGTAACGCGAGAGAAGCTACAAGGCTCAAGGATTCTTTGTGAGAGTGTGGTGCCTTTTCAAAAAATTATCAAACCAGTCAACGCCTGCTCCTTTCTCTATCATGCAGGACATGTTCATCCCTGCCATTTCATACGCAACTCATCGGCAATCTTTTACTAGAAGGTCATAGTACATTTCGAAACACATAATAAGGAAGTTTTTCAGTTTCTCCTTTTGCTTTGCTGTGAAAACGGTCCTAACAGAATACCTCACATTCTCCTCACTGCGTTCTTTCGTTTGTTTTCACATATCTTGATGACGTGACATGATTCTCACTTTTAGAAGAGTAGCACGTCTCACACTGCATGCATCCAAGACCATTTCCACTGGTGCCTTCATGTCATCTTCAACAAAGCGTCCCATGCTGGTTTTTCGCTATCGATTTCGCACCAATCTGTAATAACGACTGCTTACCGCAGAATGAAAAACACATGGGGCATAATGAAATACTCGCGAGGCCCGCGAAACCTGCCTCTATTTCAAGGGAATAGGAACTATTTTGATTTCTTTCAGTCCCTACGATGAACGTGAAAAGGTGACGCAGTTAGTGGAAAGAGCACGATTGCTGGCTTTATTTAGGATCGCCCTCAGCGCTTTCTGTCAGATTCCCATTTCATTAGACCTTTCGGTTCGCTCACTCCACCATCTATTTCACTGTGCCCATGTTTCATTGTGCCTCCGCAAAAGGAAAGGTTTGATCTTAAACTCTACCAGAGAAAGAAGCGGGAGTTATTTTTTCTCTGGACCCGTCTAAAAATCATTCATGTCGCCCACACCTGAAAAGTTATAGCGCATCGAAAGTTCTTTATGGTAAATTTTGGTTTTCCAATCCCAAATGAAAGCTCAAGAAAGCCATACTTAAAAAGTTTCGTGATCCCAATTGGGCGCTCCAGTTTCCACCCATCCCGCGATGAAATACCCCCATTTTAATTACTCATAACTTTTAAGGAGGGTGACAGCCGCAATTCCTCAATAAGGTTAGATATCCTTTCGGGAAATAGTGTTCGCAATTTAAACGTAATTATACCAAAAACGCCGCCGAATTTTTATCACAGTTCTAAACGGCCACCTCCTGCTTTCTCCTGCTTCCTCTACTCTAAAATTCAATTTTCAGCAAAGGCAGCTAAAACACATTTTCTCAAAAAAATTACGAAATCACCGTGCTGAGCGCTTGAAAGCGTGGAAGAAAATATAAAGTAAGAAAGAAAAAAAAACAAGCTGCTGGCTCTTGGCGCAATAACGAAGCCAACGGGTAGTTGGGAACCGATTTGTGAGAAGCCGCATTTTGCGAATTTCATCCCAGAGCTCGTCACGAAGCTGCTCGTAAATTTTATAGATATTTGTACACTTTGAAATAGAAAGTCAGGGTTGAAAAAGCATTGTGAAGATACATTTCCTGGAATGAACCTACGTAGCCGCCAAACAAATAAGATTCGGATTCTACTGAAGGGAGGAGTAGTATTTGAAAGGAAGCCAATAGCATCAGCAACTTTTTCTACAAATAATTGATTGAATCATTTCTAAGAATTAGAATGTATAATAGTTGATGGATGAATGGATAGATAGACAGACGATCCCCATGTTCCCACAGTGCAGCTGCTCGCTCATTGTATCTCCTACCAAAGTGAACAGTGTCGTCCTAATGACTAGACTCGAAAGATATTAGATGCACCTCGTCAAGCCTCTTCTTAGTTTCCATTGCCCCCAGGTAGTATGCATCCGCTACGCAAATGCGTAGCACTCTGGTATGATATGAGAAATCGTCTCGTTCCCATCATTGCAAAATTTGCGTCTTCGATCGCTAGTGTGCACAATACCCGACTGCCGCCCTTAGGATCGTGTACACTTCAGTTTGGAAGACCATTGAATATTGTCCCAAAGTATTTCAAATAATAAGAACTTGTTTTTTTCTATGCGCTGGTGTTGTTTATTCTTCTTTTTCTTCAGCCTTTGTCCCGTTCACAAGCGTAAGTGGTAATCGTTTTCGCCATCTTATTTTATCAAACGCCTGATCTGGATGTAATCTCGAGCCTTTTAAATCCCCATCCAGCGTATCAAGTTACCGTTGTTTCGGCCTGCCTTTTGGTCGTTTACCATCGACTCCGATGTTCAGACCAATCTTGGCAAGTGAGTTCTCATAAGCGCGAATTACGTGACCATACCATCGAAGACACCCCTCTCGCAGTTTTTCCACAATCGGTGCAAGCCCATATCGATCACGGATATCCTCATTTTATAATAATAATAATCGTTGGCGCAACAATCCATATTGGATCAGGGCCTTGAAGTGTGTTAGAGCACTTCATTCAAGACCGTAACGGTACACTAGGACGCAATGTGGTCAGCATTGCGCACGCCCGAGATTATTACCCTGATTTGACTCAGGTACTCATTCACAGCTGAGTCGACTGGTATCCGACGTCAAATCACGATGCAAATTCCACTGCCACCAGTGAGATTTGAACCGCGACCTTCCGTATGACAGCCTAGTGCTCTAACCACTGAGCTATCCGAACACTCCTCATTTTAGATGCGATCAAAACGTGTCACGCCACTTGTCCTACGCAACATCTTCGTCTCTATTACCGCAGGATGTTCTTGATTGGCTTTTGTAGTCGGCCAACACTCAGAACCATAGAAAACGACAGGAAGGACGACATAGTGGTAAATTTGAGATTTGAGACGTTCGTTGATACGTCGATCACAAAGAACACCAGCTGAGGAATGCCACTTCATCCAGGTTGCGTTAATGCATGGAGCAATTTCATAACGCAGTTCTCCATTGACTGACAACATTGACCCATGGTATTTTAATTGCTCAGTTCTGGCTAGGTCATTGCCGCTGACAGTGATTGACCCTGTTTCATGGGGATCGGTCATCGAAAATTCAGTTTTATTCAGATTCAATCTGAGGCCGTGTTGCATGAGGCCATCATTCCTTCCATTCATTCATCCCAAGTTGCTCGAAATCATAGCATAAGGAGTGTATAGGACGCGAGAGTTGGATATCCCGTGTGACGGTGTCCATAATAAGAACAGAGAGGAGTGGTGAGAGGGCGTTTCGTTGATGAACATCAACAGGGACACGAAGCGGTTTTGATACACCTGCCACACATCGAACTTTACTTTTCGGATCGTGGTAGTACAACTGAACCCAGCGCACGACTTCTTCTAGCACTAAATGTTGTCGTAGAACATACCAGATGAGTTCGTGTGGCACACGGCCAAACGCTTTCTCTAGATCCAGAAGTACAATGTAAAGAGGGCGATGCTTCTCACGGTGTTTCTCCATGAGTAACCGCGCAGCGTATATTGCGTCAGTAGTTCCGCAGTTCTTGACAAATCCGGCTTGATTCACAGTTATTACAACGATTTCGCGAATACGGTTGCGAAGGATGCGTTCAAATATCTTCTTAATATGGGAAACTAACGGGATCGGACGGTAATTTGAACATTCTGCTGGACAACATTTCTTTTCCCATATTGGAACTGCATTATTTATTAATCTTGCAAAAACCGATATTGCGGGAACCACTTGTTCCCTTCATCAGTGCCAACAAGCCTGCTCGTCACTGGGCTATTTATACTATTCTAGATCTATAATATTACTATAATATCTTTGAAATCAAATTCTGGGTGCGACCTTATCGTCTTCTCACGAATGTGACGCAAAACCAATCTGTCCAGACATTTCAAAATGATGCTAAGCTGATTTATTTGAAGTTCTTTGGATTTGAATGGTCATCTTTCCCAAACTTAGATACCATCTCTGCCAAGTGCTCTGAAGTGTTCAAAGGATAGTACAGCAGTTCTTACTTTTTCATTGATAATAACCGCTCTCTCCTAAGTCCCCTTGCATAACCTTCGTATTGAAAGGTTTGGAAAAACCTTCAATTCTCCTCCTCCCACTTCTGAGACTTGTTCTCCCGGGTCGTGTACTTTCAAAAGAGTCCGTATATATCAACTCTGGAGTTCGTTAAGGTTCCATCCGGTTTTCTAAGAGAGTCCAAATTGGTCAACTGCCTGTAAGTCTCACTTTCTCCTTCCAGTTTGTCATATTATACTCTCTTTTCACACGTTATTGGAACCGTTAGACTTCCGGAAGTAACTAGCCTCCATTCTTTTTATGTTTACAAGCACAGTTCAAAAGTCCTCTAGTTGATTTTCTTAGTCTCTGTAGTTCTCAGTTCCGCTTTGGCCTCGACAAATAAGAGAAGCCCCTTGAAAGCACTTTAAAATGTACGATTCAGTGTTTTCAATTGATATTCTATCGCAAAAGGAATCCTTAGTCTCCTAATGTAGCTCCATTTTGTTCCCAAGAATTTTATTGAATTTTGTCCAGTCCATCTTCCAAGGTCTTCCGTTTTTTTGTTACAGGCTATTCGCCTGCAATTGCCAGACTAAATTCTAGGTAACTGTGATCTGGGAGTGAGACTCCATCTAATAGTTCCCAGTCTCTAATCAACTGCAGCAACTTTAAAGTGCAGATTGTTCGGTCAATGACTTCATTTTTTCCTGACTTCATGAACATAGTGCGCACTCGCAGCCATGAGACCAGCTGACGTGATAAAATCAAAAAGGTTCTTCCCTCTAGGATTCCATTTGCTACTGCCCCAACCAATACGTTGAATGTTCGCATCGCAACCTATTAAGAGTTCAAGCCCGAAGAAGACTCTTGCCATTAGACTTTGGCATGCTGCAGGTGAATTTGACTAAAATGTATGCTTACTGACATGAGTGTAGTCTGATGTGAAAACCGACGATAACTGAAGAGCCTGCTACCCGCAGTTTGGCGGTGTCCGACCTGCTCCCGACACGCTCTACTGGCTCCGATGTTTTCAGCCCTGAGCCTTTTTAAGGACTTCTTGTAGTTTTAGGTATTCCTTCAGATAATGCCCGTACCATTTAGCACCTTCGCCACTGAAGTCTGTCTCGTTCCTGACGTCTGAGATACGGCACAATTTAGCTTGCCTACACAAGAAAAAGCAATCTCTCCATACTCTTGACCTAGCTTGCCAGGTAAAACGCCAAACATCAAATTTCAAAAATTTCAAAATCAAATTTGTTAACCTGCTAATAGCTCCTGAAAGGTTTTTCCCTGATAAATAAAATCAAAATTGGTGTGAGAAACCATCACAAAGCTTTATTGGGGCATATCCGAAACACACAATGTACAGTATGCACGCAACGCAAGCCCGTTTGATAAATTTTAGTTTGTTTCCCTACAGCGTCGATAATTACCTTTGATCGATTTCGTGCCAATAATTATCCAAAGAAACGACGCAAAACGGTTGTGATTGAATCCTTTGTTTTAATTGAAATTGCTCCTTTACAAAGTGAAGTGTTTGTCAGCAAACGAAATTGGAAATTCACAATTTATTACGCCATTTTCTGTACGACAAAATTTCTTTAAACTGTTCAAAGTCCAATCTCCTTTTCTATTCAATTCATATTTAATATCCTGCTTATCGTATGCTCGGAAGGATGGAGGAGAATGAGTTCTCCCAATACCTCCGCCGTTCTTTACTTTTATGAGATGCCGTCAAAAATTCAATGCGCCAATTGACGACCTGCCGAATGCTCGTAAATTATTCGATGCAAAGTCATCTCCGCTTTTCGCATCGCTTGGTCCTTCGAGAGAGCAAATAGCGAGTATCTGTCCACCATACAATTTGGGAAATCGAACGTCCTTTGCTATCTCTTTACGCTAGTCGTATTTTGACTCTGTACTGCATATACAGGTTTCGTATGGGGTGTGTATGCGCTGTCTATAGCATTAGATGGTTACACTGTCAACAAACAGCAGATTATTCGATCTTGGTTGGAAAGATAGACAGGAATTTCATATATGTAGTGCTTGCTGTCCTTCTGAGCTGAGCCCTAGTGCCTGGATCCTGCGATTCAACTGCATACGGAAAATTGCTTTAAAGACCAGTGGATTCAGTACGCCATTGATTTTTCCTATTGACGCAAAGTGCAACGGCATTTCGAAAGTAGACCGCCTGACAGCTCCAGCGCCTCGCTCTCGTTTCCTATCTGCTATAAATGGAATGAAACCGTGACAGGACGTTGGAATTTGTTTTATGCAAACACAACTGCATCTTCGGATTGTGTACGACGAGTCCTATATATATGCATATATACGACGTCAGAGAACACAGCATAGGTTAGTAGGAGCTACGAAGGCTAGGATGGGGATGAGGAAGAAAGAACCAGTATAAATGGTACCACCAAGCCGTATCACAAAGGATAAATGGATAAAAGGTTAGTGGAGCATTTCATTTATTCCGAATGGCGAATTTCTTGTGGAAGTTCAATTTATATTTTTAGGGGTGACAGATATTGAAGTTCAATGCAAATTCACACTTGGTAGAAGGACTGAATTTTATTGGAACCTTTAAGGAATTTTATTCCTATCAAGCGAATCTGCCAAGTTCCAACTTGCTTTCTGTTTTAAGTGGCAAATTCAACATTCTTAATCGAAGCTGTAAATTGTAAATCAATCAATCATCGGCTTTTGTCACCAGTATTCAATAGGTCCGACATTTGGTGTATCAGATTCACCATCAGAAAGCGAAAAGCTTTTTTTTTCTACTTTTATACCATGTGAGTTAGAGTGTAAACATACACTCAAATTATGCCATAGAGGCATAGAATGCTCACTCCTCCCGATTTTGAAAGCGAAAAGCTAGACATTGTGGGCCTAAGCGAACTGAGATGGTCGGATTCTGAAGAGTATTCCTCTGCCTCTTGTGCCACTGTACTATTGCACTCTGCTAGGCCAAGTGGCAGCTTGGCATTAAAGGCTTTCCATACAACTTACAACATTGTGATGATAATAGATAGAAATACCAAAGTGGGCCCTGACAACACCTTACTTAGTCATCTGAAAGAAGCCCGTAATTTTGATGATCGTGTATGTGAAAGTGGAAGGTTTTAGACTTCCACAACTTTTTCCGTCTCGTCTTCGGGGGTACAGTGGACAAGTGCACGACCTGCCATCATCAAATCATTTGGACTTCGACTGACCGACAACGAACATGCTATCGAATTAACCCCATCGTGTAGTAGTACATTTAGGAATGGTCTTCTGAATGTAAGTAACAAAAGGGGTGTTTGCTCAAGCGACAAGCCTCCCAAGAATAATTATAAGCACTGCATGGTTGCCAGAGCGCTATAAGATTTGACCTACGTGGCTGGAAACTTGGGGCACGGTGGTGACGGTAAGGAGCTGAAAGCTATGTCTTTGACTACAAGGGGGGGTGGGTGGGGTGAACGCGACATTGCATTGGTTAGAAAAACGGAAACTGAGCAAATATCAACGATTTCGCCATCGTATACCACATCAAAAGAAGGCTCGCTGATGGTCGTAAGCCTTTCGATTCTGGTGAGAATATTAGCAGTAGGCTTCCCATCAACGGTGATGAGAACTGAAGAGAAGGTGAGGATTCAAAATTGCACACCATCTTGTGAAGTTCTATATCTCGTGGATGATATGGCAAAGCCACGATAGCATGTGAATACGAACCCCTCCTTCAAATCTTTGTCATCAACGCCTCGATTTTGACCATATTCCTGCGGAAACCATCCTTGTAGTTCATACAGTCTCTGCAAAGTCACTAATTCTAATCATTGGTAAATGCTGGTAATCTTTCTTTTCCCAATGAGTGGAAGAAGGTGATGATCGATAAGGTTCCGAGCAATGGCAACGGTTTTGGCATGCTTCTTGTTGTCGGAAAGATATTGGCTAAAATTATAATGCAACGCATCACAAAATACTTCGAAGGTTTGATTGATCAGCCGGGATCCAGTTTTCGGTCTGAGTTCTTCTACGCTGACCAGATTAATACCCACCGAACAGTTAAACGGTATGAGGAAATCAAATCGCTGCTCCATCTGCTCTTGATCGATTTAGAAAAAGTTTGCGGCAGCGTGCAGTTACCTAGAATGCCCTTCAGTTCCCCCCACAACTTTCCGATACGCTGGTACTACTCTTACACTATTCTGCACCAAGACCAATTCGTCAGCCATCTTGGAAGATAGGATTCCATTCGAAGGGGCAGTCCGAAATGCAATTATCAACTCTCCTTAAGAGTTACATATGATAAAGCGAAATGCCATCTGCTGCATCGAGGTAAAATCTCAGAGGAATTTTAATTCCGAAACGGAGTCAACCAAACATGTTGAGGTTAAATGATCCACGTCACCTTTACTCGGCTACGCTGATGGCATTTGCTTGTTCCTTCTATAGAGCAGTTGCGAAACTAAGCTTCTCAGTCTGAGGGGTCATAGCACTCCTCCTAATTGCGTTAATGGGCCGAACATCGAAGGCGTCAAACAATCTGTAACCAGCTTTGTTTCTGCCGAAGGTGGCACTGAGTTTGATGTCGTTCGATGCTTCAACTGCTCTATATACGACTTCGTTATTTTGCCGAAAATTTGGAGATACAACTATCTTGATCCCAAGATTAAGTTTAGACTGTTTTGGGCCAGTGTTCCCTTTGTGGTACTATATGGGAATAGCACATGAAAAGTAATCACCTCTGTTACTCAGAAGCTCAAAATTAGGTGACGTAGAATAGTAGGAGAAAAGTACAATCTTCTCGGAAAATCGTAGAGCGACTGGAAGCACTTTCTCCGAAGCCGCTATGCCCTACGTAGTGGTTTATTCTATTCATATCTTTCTCATTTCCCAAAACTTATATTAATCGTGCCGAGTATTGCTGCTAATCTAGGCTTTCCCACCGCCCGCTTTGATTTATTTCTTATACTATCCTTCGTACAGATTCGGATATTATGATTTCTTATAAAATGTCCGCCGTGTCTCCCTCTTTGGTTCTGAGTGTTAGCCGCATCACTGGCATGGATAGAATGTTAGCCGCATGACTGTCATCGATACGAAAATGTGATGTTGGACCCGTGTCATAACACGCTATTTTCTAAAATGAGGATATTCGCGATCGATATGGGGTTCCACCGATGGTGGAGAAACTGCGAGAGAGGCGTTTTCGATGGTATGACCACGTAATTCGCGCTAACTAGAATTCACTTGACAAGATTGGTCTGAGCACATAGGCCAAGCTTGAAGAGAAACTTTGTTGTGGAATTTCCAGCCAGATCAAAATGACCAACGGGCGACGTGTTCGAAAACCGTGACATTGTAATTTTTACCGACTTAACAAAGATGGTCTGTGGTGTCGTTCCGGGTCTTTTCTGGAATATCACCAGTATAACCAAGTCACACTATCTACGGGGATTCGCCATTGTAACGACAGTCAAGTGGCTATAGAGGCGTCGCTCCCCTCCCCAATCATTAACTGGACGAAAACGGCATACCGCCAGCGACTGCAAGCATGAAATCTATTTGTACTACTGAACAGCTGCTAATATCAGATGAGGAAAGGCTGACCACCTCCGCCAAATTGAGAAGGATTTAGGCCTCTTATAACCCGATCACGAGAGTTTTTTGATCAAACCGTGTAAAGCGGTACAAAATTATGGCGGTTTGTATGTGGCACTGACCTATAGGGCCATACTGTCAGACTTGGCCTACCCTTCAATTCGCGCCACCGAAGCTACGAAGATGAAGGAGAAACTCTGAGCCACTTCTTTGCAGTTGCCGCTGCAGACACTAGGTAAAAAGCACTTTCCTGGTTCCAGAGAGGGAAGCTGATGCTTTTTATGAATACTAGGGCTAGCTCTGAAGATCTGAGCAAAGCAATCACGAAGAAAAGCGGATGAGCCTGCTGATGGAAATTTTATTGAATTGAACCCAATATTGCAATAACACTAGCGGATAAACAATAATACTGATCGATAAGTGCCCATATGAGGAAGAAGATCTTGGCACATTGTCAAATTTTCGTGATGACAAAAATGATGGTCTATATTTTATATCCCAACAAAAGGTAGGAATTACTTTCCCGGTTCTATCTACCCATCTCCACTGCTTTAGAAAATATTTTGTGTAGCCTGCTCTATGAAACACATGAAACCTTTCTTAACCAAAGCACCTTTTTTGCATTGAACGCCCCTCCTACTATTTGCTTGACTGAAGTCCACTACTTGGTGCGAGAGAAAGCAGATGTTATCAGTCTAGTCGAGGTGGTTGAGCTGAAACGAAATAGTCAACTGAATCCCGCCAAGTTTTCCAGCCGAGCCAGCATGTGACGAATAATGAGAAAAAAATATCGGCAAGGAAATGCTACACTGTCGGACTCATATTTCATGAGATATTTTATTTGAATACGGCAAATGCCATTTTGCGCCTCTCGTAAAGATCATTCCTTTCTTTTGCTTATTTTGAAAGGATCTTAGATTCCCAGCATTTACGGATAACTTTAAGTAACTCTGCAGAAACTGCAGGGGCACAAGAGGTAGTTCCGCAGTGAAGGCACCAAGCCCATTGTCTTTTCCTCCTTAAGTGCATTGATGGCCTTGAGGATTTCACTTCTGCTTTGTGGGACAGTGCATATTTGTATATTACCGTGGCTTACTATCACATCCACTCGAAGTGGAACCTCACCAAATATTGTACGGTTAAGAGCAGTGGTCAAATTTTCGTCGCTGAATGTACAATCATCTGCAAGTTGCTGCAAATAAACGGTACTGAAATCATTACAATTTACGGAAGCTACAACCTCATTGACCAGTGCAATGCTAAATGCGCTTCTGCCGCTACGCTGCACTTCCCGAGACTTTTGTGCTGTAGGGGCTCAACCACATCACACTTATAGCGGTAATAATAACGCAGTCAACGGATGCCACACTGCGTCCTAGAAGAACTATTGCAGTGCAGTATTTTTGACGTCCATCCCGAATTTTTTTCTACTATAAACCTGTAAGTCATCAGAACCCTTGCAGCTTTTCGAGATGTATATGTTCTTAGCATGTGCCTTCCAGAGTAGCTTTTGGTCAAGTGCAATTTCAAAATTGTTTACCCATATGTATTTCTGGTTTAATCTTCATGCCATATAATCTAATGGCTTTCAAGTGATCAAGTCTACGCTTCCTAGTAAACGGTACTATTGCGGCCTCAACTGGATTGCTGCTCACCCCCGGTTCTCCGACACCAGATACCAGTGGTTCTCAGTTCGGTTTGGATTGTGCCACATAGGTATAATCAGGTATAATCAGCGTAATCATGGACCTGTATTCCAGCATTTGTTAGCTCTCCTAAGAGTTCATAAACTACTATACACCACATTATCGATGATGGCACCCGTCAGTAGCAGCGATAAGAACCTTCAGTTCCTTTCGTTCGCCGATCCGCTGCCAAGTTCCAGAGTCAGCTGACAATTTGGATTCCGTCAGAGGCAGGAAACAACTGCCTCCTGGAATACGATATTTGTTTAAATGAAGAAAATTAAGCCAAAAAAGGGAAGTTTATTAAGTTCTTACAATGATTATATGAAAATAATATCTGCAATTGTAAACCCCGTTTCCGTCCTATACTACATTGCACTGCATCAGATAAGGGAATAAGTTGTTCCCGAAATACTGGTATGCGCAGAAAAAAAGTATTTACCTAGTGAAGGAAACGGTGCCTGCATTTGTACTTAATTTCGCTAGACATACCGAAAATACACACAAATGATTATATCTAATTAAAAGGGGTAAAACTTACGTGGATAAGAACTTAATACTCTCCTGAACTCTCTCGAATCTCTGAAGGGCCGATCGGCCAACATGGCTATTTCAGGTATGATTACGTAGTCATATATCCTCATTTATAAACATGTATCTTCAATAAGATTAGAAGACCTAGTGTTTATTTCCGAACGGCAATGGATCCATTCATTTTTCCATTGCCGTACGTTTATCATCAGGAAAAACCAACATTTCTGGCTTGGGCACCTTCTTCGAAATCTGCGAATGTATCGAGGATCTAATCAACCGCATATAATCAGTTGAAAGGACGGCAAGCATTTATAGCAATGTGGATTTCCTGGAAAAGAGGAAAAGTTACTGAATATATTTCGTAAAGGTAGGATGACTTGTTGGATTTCGTGGTAAATGTTTTATCCTGCTTTAACTGCCTTGGGACAAAAATCGAGTGAAATCCATGATATTTAAATAATTTATGAGCTAACGGTTTTAGGCGGCAAGGAAAATATTATTTTTTAGAGGAAAACCAGGAAATGTTTAGTCGAGAGAAATCTCAGATTTGGGGCTTATTTGCTTATACAAAAGATTTTTTTCCGATTTATACAACTGATGGGAAATTTTATGTATTAAGGATACGAAGCGGTAGTTACTTGTTCTCGAACATCTCTAATTGCTATAAGAAGAATTTTGGTAGTCTGGAAGGATTCCCCGAGAATCTTGAATCTTGAATGAAAATGACTCTTAAAAGATATTTTTGACTTCAATTTAAATTCGTAGTAATGAAACACGCTACAATAGAAAATTTGTATAAAAGTAGGGCCAATATTTATTATATTAAGTTAAAATAACTGATAACAGATGACTCCAATGTCGACGAGAGGCTACGGCATCAAACCAGTATAGTAGTTTTCTAGCAAAGTTTTCGAACACGGGTTATAAATATGCTTTAAATATAATGAAATGTTACCAATACAATTAATCACAAATAAAAGTTGTATTGGCTGCGGAAATTGATTCTATATTTACGCTACACAATTCAGGGAAACGCGGTCACGAAATCAGTCTCTGCAACTAGGGGATCGATTACGGAAGTCCCAGAATTTCGCGTTCACACGACTTTGGATGTTTCAGGTTTTATCGTAAAGCAAACATCGACGTAGCAATAAGTGTATGCAGAATGATGTAAATTCGTATCTTTTCAATTAGCCTAGGGATCGGTTCCAATGCATGTGGTTTCCATTGATGTGCGTCTACTGACTATCGCTACCTATTTGTTTTTAACTCTATTTAGGACTTCTAGAGGAGTCTGCAGTAGTTCCAAATTGTTTTACATCAAGTATTTCGAGATTAACCCACTTCTCAGCCGCCAAAGGATATTGAAGTTCAATGCTAGGCAAAGCTGTCCTTTCCTATCATGTGACCTATCCACTTCCAACTTTTAATCATAACTCTTGCAATATATGTACTACCGAAACGCCCGGTGACACAACGGAGATAAATGTTGAAGGAAACTTGGATTTTTTGCGTATTCATACAGCAACATAGAGAGACCGTTGGCGCAGAACAACCTGAAACCGGATCTAGTACTGCTAATGCATCGAGTAAGATATCGGGTTCATTAGCATACGTCACCTAGATGTGTAAACTTTTCGACGCCATCAATGTTTTGTTCCTTAAAACTGACAACATTGGATTTTTTAGTATTCGTTTCCAAATAAAGAAGTTTGTAGTTTCTACCGTGAAGCTTACGCACATATAGCATCGAAAGGTTTCTTGAAGTCGTAGGAAGGTAGATGTAATGGAAATCTAAATGTTATATACTATTCCACATTGTTTCGAATTGTGTTGAATTGATGATATGAAAGCATTCGGAGTGAGCACCAACCTGCTGCTTGTCAATCCTGACATTCCTTATGTATTTTAGGATTGAAGCTGGTACTTTATTCCTTTGACCACGTGAATGACCAAAATGATTTCATTTTGAAGGGCCAATTGAATTGCCTCTTTATCCACGAGGAATGGAACTCTTGCAGATGGTAATGCTGGGGGTTGAGCGGTAGTGTAAAGGCTACTCTGAGTGGCTGGCGATGACCAAAAGGGGACCTTAAAGGTCCGCCCGCAAATTGAAGTTTCATGGAAGTTATTATTTTTAAGGATTGCGAAGTCCTAAGCCCGCATCCACTTCATGTCGGACCGGACCAAATGAGGAGGAACTTATTCCCACTTTTCTGCATAAAGGGGCACTTAACATCTGCGAGCCGCCAGGGTAGAGGTGAGGCAGCGTCTGAGGATTTGCCTCTGCCCTGGTAAGTGTTCCGTCGACACGCACTTGCTTGTCGCTATGTTCGCCAAGTTTGGGAATGCGGGGGCCCTTTGAGCACAAAGGTCGCGCACGAGTTTTTTAACAAAACTTCACGTGTCCTGTAACCAGGTCCGTCCTGGAACCTTAAAATTCAACAAAGGAAGGGAATTTGCGCGGGCTCAACAAAAGATCGTCATGTGAGCGAAGTTTGAACTGAAACAAATATTAATAATAACAACGGCTCGACAGAACCACGATCATCGCATCCTCAACCGATGCTTTTCCTGCCTCAGATGTGCTATAAGATGCGGCCTGTGAGGTTCTTGCCCTGCGTTGGCATGCTCAGGCCATTTTTTTGGAGGATGTCCCATATTTAACTGCAACTTAAACTGGGCTGAGGGGAATATATGTGCGACCATACGAAAATATATTGCCGCATCCTCGATTGTCGCAAACACTTCAAGAACTGACTCGGCGGTTCAACGCTGCAGAGACATGTAAATGAACAATTCGAATTACAGCACAGGTCGCAAGCATGACAGCTTTTTACATTTTCATGTATAATCTCGCCCTTAGATCAAGCATCTTCAGCGTCCCGTCCCTGAAATTACTACGACTGGAAATACTTAAATTTTTTATAGTCTCTCTGGTTTGTAAATTCAAAGGAAACAATTTATTATCTGCCATGACGGTAGTCTGATGTAATTCTGGGTGTGTTTTCCTCGAACAATTACTTTCAAAAAACATTTCTCCGACCCCTTCATGCATGCCGATATCCCTACTGAACGAGATGGTGATTTTTAGGAGCGAAGTCAGTTTGGGCAAACAAAAACTACAATAGGTTTAGACAGTCACCTTGGTTGATTTCACGTCTTATTTCAAGTTTCTGCTCCAACACCTCGAGGATTTCAATGATTGGCATTTTATTCTAGAGATGATAGTTTTCGCAGCAATTCTATGCAATATTGACGATAAATTTGTAAGATGTTCATGTCTGCCGACACCTTTCTCATTTTTTACACTCCTTGGTTGAGTCGAAACACCCAGAATGGTAAATTTCTTTTGCGCATAGCTCTGTTATTCACTCCGGGATATTGATTGTCGAGAAAACAACTACGCCCGCAACGTAGATCAAGCTATGGGCCTGTGCTGCAGTAGTCTGACTAGCCAAACGAGCAGTCAAATTCTGTCAACGGCAACACTGATTCCAAAGCAAACGGCAACACTGACGTTGATATTTATATTTGTTAAAGTAAACTTTAGCTTTGACATCTTTCTGACAGAGTCTGGGAGAACGCGACCAAGAATACGGTTAAGGCCTCATTATAGATTGGGTCGACACCCCCAGTTACTAAGCTCCTCCTGACTACTGAGTTCGTAAGGTCTTTTACAGATGGAGTATTCGAGTTGCTTCTTTGATCAGTCCGATAGATTGATGACACTACACCAAGTTCAAGTGAGGCTTCTTAGAAAGTTTGATGCCTGGAACTCTATCATTACTCACTATCATTCGCTATTGATAAACGAGGCTCTGTTCCGGAACATGACTTAGTACCGGAAAGCGGGTTATGAATGCGTCAGGGAGTTAATGTCTGTACCTTGCTAGATTCCGTTCCAAATCCATACTATAGTAATAGGCATGAATAGTAAATCCGTGGAGTTGATTCCTTTAAACCATACGACACCAAGATGTTTCATCCCTGGTGGATGATAGCATGCCTGTCAAAATGGTAACAAGAAATGAGGAAGCAGTCAAACCTGTAACCGGGACCCAATGTTACAGTGTCCTATGGTTTACTTCAAATTTAGGGAAGGCATTTGTAGGGGAGCCACCGAAATATAGTGTAACGTCACAGCAATTCATCTGTAAGGTGCGTCGATTTCTTCTCCTTGAATGACGGATTTACATGACATACAATACAGACGAGTCAGATGTGCAACTCAAAACTATGTCATAAACTTCGCGCTTAATAGGTGTGGCAATTAAATGGTTTGTTGTATTTGTTTTTCTTGCCCTAAAACTACTTGGTCGATTCCTCTTTCCAATTCTTCTATACAACTTAGGAAACCTTCTTGGCCTTGTGGATGTTAACCTACGTTAAGATTCTTTCACTAATAATAGATGTTATGTTATTACTAGAATTGTGCTTATAGGATTTTGTCCCAAATCTAGTTGTAAAGGAAGATATTTAATTGCCACAGTAATGAGGAATGAAAAGTTATCTACCCAACTGATGAATCATTTATACTCTACACAAAATAGTGGCAGAACTGCCAAGGCTATTTGTAACATACCTAGTTTAGGCCAGAAACAGAATTTCGGAGTTTTTCTCAGTTGACATCTGCGAAGTTCTTGTCCAGCATAGCATCATCGGCTACATATGTATGTTCCGCATCATAGTATATGGTTGCCCTTAATGGGGCATAGCGCGTCGTCAACGACGTTCACGGTTTGCTGAAATGAACCAGACACAACAGGGATAGTTTAGTTAGTTGGATCATCAGAAAGCAAAACTAACATTCTCACTAAAATATTCTGTTGAAATTATACCAAAACTGTACCTCGAGAAAGAACCCTTATCAATGTGTTCTCTTCCAAAATTCCAGGTTTAGTTTCTGCTTTCATCGAACCCGCTGCAGTTTATTCTTCACCCGTCTTCTGGCATTGCCAGCGCTGATTTGAATCCTGACAAATTTTCAATGGGGGATCCTTTCGGTCACTCAAAGCAATAACGCTAAAGCCAATCTTCTGGACGTACAATTTCACAGCTGTAACTGCATCGCAATACACAAGCACTTGCAGTTGCAGCAGCAACATAGGAGCAAACTGCTAAGGTGTAATCTCATCATTGGTTTGAGAAAGAATTCTTGGAATTGCTGGAGGCGTATAGAGCTTGGGAATACTTGACCTATGCAAAGAACCCATTTCCGAGAATTCTATACATGCTCTTTAGTACTCGTCCCGCAACTCAATGCACACTTCAACCAAACATTGAAGAATAGTGCTCCGACGAGTACTGTTACTTGCACTGCCCTGTGGTGTTGGTGACGCCGCCATCTCTGTTCCGGCGACTCCTGGTCACCAGTTTCCGCGATAACCTCAAGTTTTACGCATGTAATAAAGTGGTAGTGGTCGCAATAAGTGCGTGTATTGTGGGAAGCATTCGACGAATTCCTGGTACAACGAGGGAGGATAAAATGTTGCATCTACTCTCGCCGTAATTTCGTAATAGGCGCAGATGAAAAAGATAGTCATTTCCTCAGTCCACTGCTTACACAAACCTTGTGAGGTGGCCGGCTAGGCGTCGAACTGCCCGTTTTCTTTGCGGTGCTGTCCATTACGGAAGCCCGACCCAGTCACCAAGTCAAACAAATCCCGCCGGTTATCCGAACCAAACTTTAAGTTCCTCTTTCTCCTCATTTTTGAATTTGCATTTTATAGCCGTCATTTGTGGTGACAGGTTATCCCGCGAATAATCTGCAAGACTGTAAAGCTCCGGCGCTTTCCTCACTTACCTCCTGGGGCGCTGCGGTGGCATTCAAACTGAAGGTATCTATCCCTAGTACTTTCACAACCGGACTCCGGCTGCAGAGAGTCTGTATGTTATTATTGGAATCTTGAGTTCTGATAAACATTTGATGAATGAATATAATAATCGTTAGTATTTATTCTTTGCGGTGAAAGTGGACTCTTCGAAAGAAAGATGGGTTATTGGCGCGAAGCACATCCCCATTTGTTCTAGTAGGGAACCAAAAATTCAAATTCTTATCAGAATTTCCTGTCCATATTGTCCAAACCACGATTATATATTAGCGTTACTGCGGAGTTCGCACCTTTCTTTCACTGAAAATTCAGAATAAAAGTAAAAAATTATTAACGAAAATACATAATCAAACAGATTATATATCGGATTCGTTCAACATAATTTTTGTTGTGATTCTCACCAGTTGGCAAAATGTGGTTTTATGAAAAACGTATTTAAAGTTTCCGTTTTGTTACCATTTGCTATAAATAATTTGAATCTTTATATTCATCATCAATGGCGCAATAACCGGTATCCGGTCAAAGCCTGCATTAGTAAAACACCCCAGTTTTACCCCGAAGTCCACCAATTCGATATCCTTAAAAGCTGTCTGGCGTGCTGATCTACACCATCGCTCCATCTCAGGCAGGGTCTGCCCCGTCTTCTTTTTCTACCATAGATATCGCTCTTATAAACTTACCGGGCTGGATCATCTTCATCCTTACGGATTAAATGACTCGCCCACCACCACCGCTCAGTTTTTTGCTAAGAACCCAGGTCTCCGAGGAATATATAAGAATTGGAAAGATCATCGTCTTGTACAATAAGAACTTCGACCCTATGATGAGACGTTTCGAGCGGAACAGTTTTTGAAAGCTGAAATAGGGTCTCTTGGTAATCAACGAGTCTGTCAGTGATATATTTCATAACAGTGGTGGGTAGACAATTTACATGAGGCAAGTTTTCTATGACCTTATAGCCCTCACTGAATGCTTTGGTGGAAATCGTGTCATTGTTTACAAAGTTATAGTATGATAAATTTGTCTCTGTAGAGAATATTTATTGTATTCTCAGTTAACATAGAATTTTGATATTATATTTCAATGAATGGAATCACATATAAACGGTCTTGAGCTCACATGTTCTTACATAAGAAACACTCAAAATATTTAATACCTGAAACGAGCTTTCATCCTTCCTGGATTGTTAATGTTTGGGAATTCATCCAGCTTCGGAATTTCGTTGACTTTCGTTTTTGGTTTTTCAAAAGAACACACCTGGACGCATGTCCCTGGAAGCAGCGTGACCTGAACGAAACCGTCAGTCGTCCTCTTCGGAAAGTTGGGTATTCAGCCTAAAAAAATGGTCGGATTACAGTTTTCAGATCAATATTAGAGGAAATATCCACGTCTATTATTTATTTTTTGGTTTGCTTTGAATGAATGAGTAGAAACAGATCCCGAAATTCAAGCGATATATGAGAAACAGAAACAAAGGATATTTCGATCTTGGTGACAATAATAGATAACTATCAATGGGTTATTTCCACATGCCGGAATTCAGAAAAAAACATAAGCATTAGTAAAGGAATCACATTGGACCAATTTTCCATGGAACAAGAACTGTTGTGCAATATAATAAATACTAGAACCTCTGGGGCTGGTTGCGATAAGGTTGAAGAATTGCATATATGCACCAGTCGGAGAAAAACCGCATGCAAAAAATTTCTTTCCTTAAATTATTCAAGATAAATTGCTCAACAAGTCTGTAGGAAAAAAAAGGTAAATCACATAATTAACACAAATGACAAAGACACAAAAGTGAAAAGAATTAGATTTTTAGGAGATAAAGTTCGCAGATGTGGGTTGAATTTCTCTAAATCTCTACAATAAATGCACAGGCACATGTTCATGTATGTATATGTTTAGCTTTATACGGGAGGATGCAGAGGTCATGCTGAATTAGAGTCGGCTTTCTTCTATGCCTGGACGATCACGTTCCTTGTTAAATTCCTGGTTTCCTCATATGGATTGTTGTGTGGCCGTACACTTGTTTAATTGCTTTAGTCTAATTTATTTGCACAGCACTAATTGTAAGTATAACAAAAGGGAAGCACAGCTGCAATAACAACCAAGTGGAAAAGGAATAGGATAATGAGACTATTTCAATGCTCCACTTATCATATACATATATATATAGAAACGTGCAAAGCGCATTACTATGTGCGATATTGTAGCTGTTCACATATGTACGTACGTAGAATATTTTTGGATGTACATATTTCGCCTAAAATTAAATTGTTCATTGGCCGATTTGATCCTGTCAACCGCAGGAGTTTTGAAAACCAATTTTCAAGTTGCCTTTCCAATTCATTCTCAACTCGTAATGCTCTGGCATTAAATTGTTTGCATATAGTAATCAAAAAACTTTCGCAAATGTGTGACACACATGTTCCACAACTGTAAATATTACGACAAATATTTCAGTTTTTGTTCGCACAAAAATGAACAAATAATTTACGTGGAGTCCAATTTTGCAAACAGAAATACCAGCATTACTCGCAAACGAAAATCATGCACATGAAACTTTTTTCAAACTGTGCCATATTATACAATATATAGATTAATGATCTAAAAAATGAGAAATTATAGAAATTGCAATAAATGAATTTCCTAACATTTGGGAACAAGACTTTTCGTTCAATTAGTATTTCTGTCAATTGGCGTGAACATATGGAAATTTGAGTCGGCATGCGGCCCTTTATTGGGGTAGCTCTTACATAAGTGGAAAATACATTCCATGAAAGTGCGTTATAAGTCGAAAATGTGATATATCAAAACATAAGAAATACATGCTCGTATGCATAGGGTAGAAAGAGTAGAATTCTTCGTTAATTGTCGCTTGTTGCTTATGAACCTTAATCAATTAAAAATATATATAAAAATGTAAACGTTTTTAGTTTATACTATCAAAATAAAGAGGATTCTTTAGAAAATATTATAAAAGCACATATGATTATAAAAGTACACATGTATATAAATATGAATATTTATGATTCACTCCTCATCACTTGATGACAAATCACAATGAATCCCTGCTGAAGTTTGCAGTTGAAAAGCTGTCCTAGTTGTTGATAGTTTGAAAAATCTAGTTAAATGTGTCTGACTTGCTCCCTTTTTGTACAATTCCCGATAACATTCAACACTTTTACTTAATGAAAAAAACACCGTCTGCCTTCTTTCATTGTCTCGATCATCCTCCAAATACTCCCAGGCTTTGTTCATTGTGCCACTACTCACCTCTTTCCAAGAAGCTTCGATATTTTCAACATCCTTGAGAATATCAAAATTTTTCCAGATTGATAATTGATAATTGCCGTTCTTTATTCAATGCTATATTATCGTCTAAACGTTCCACCAACTGCCTGAAAGGTCGTTGCAGATAGGTTGCTTTAAAGGTAGCAATTATTAAATATATTTTTTAAGGCCCTTGGATTTTCTGAATAGTACACCAGTAAAGGCTTCAGTTTGCAATGACCAGCGGCATTTTCGCCTAAAACAAGTGTAAGACTGTCTTTGGAGACTTTGAAGCCTGGTGTTGTAGCTTCTTCTTTGGAAATAAATGTAGTGGTAAACGCTTCCAGTGAAGTCCTGTCTCATAGACAGTAAAAACTTGTGTCCGGCTGCAACCGCATTCATCAATAATACTTTTAAGCATCTCGGGTAATTTTTTCGCTTCTTCATAATCAACACTAGCCGCTTCTCTAGTCAATTTTAAATTATGCAGACCAAATCTTGATTTGAATTTGGAAACCATCCTCAACTTGCATTGAAATGGAAGGCTTCGTTTTCACTTCTGATGGTTTTGAACAAACTCTTTGCTTCTTCATGGATGACTGCTGAAATTGGTATGTTTGTTTGGTTTATGTTGAGAATACAGCAAACAGCAATTTTTCCATTTTCTCTAATACAAGAGACGTATTAGAGTCTCTCAATGTTCTGTTATTATGGTGGTGAAGAACTGCCCGCTTTAACATGGTCGCGAATTTTTCCGCGTCTATCTGCCTTTAGCCCTAAAGAAACAGCAGTTTGGGCGGCTCTCTCACCTTCTTCCAAACGTTTAATTATTTCCATTTTTGTTTTTAAATTAATAACTTGTCTCTGCCTCTTATTTTTAGAGGAGCTGCATCATCATCATCAACGGCGCAACAACCGGTATCCGGTCTAGGCCTGACTTAATAAGGAACTCCAGGCATCCCGGTTTTGCGCCGAGGTCCACCAATTCGATATCCCTAAAAGCTGTCTGGTATCCTGACCTACGCGTCGCTCCATTTTAGGCAGGGTCTGCCTTGTCTTCTTTTTCTACCATACATATTGCCCTTATAGACTTTCCGAGCTGGATCATCCTCATCCATTCGGATTAAGTGTCCTGCCCACCGTAACCTATTCAGCCAGATATTATCCACAACTTGACGGTTATGGTATCGCTCATAGATTTCATCATTGTGTAGGGTACGGAATCGTCCATCCTTATGTAGGGGGCCAAAAATTCTTCGGAGGACTCTTTTCTCGAACGCGGCCAAGAGTTCGTAATTTTTCTGACTAAGAACCCATCATCGTAGCTGTTATCGGTTGTGACCCCTAAGCCAATAGTTGGGTGGACTTAAAGAGGATCGTGCCTCTTGCATTTACCTCAGTATCACGGATGACTTTCTCCAGGGCCAAGTTAAAGAGGACGCATGATAAGGCATCTCCTTGTCGTAAACCGTTGTTGATGTCGGATGGTCTTGAGAGTGATCCTACTGCTTTTATATGGCCTCGCATTTCGTTGGGATACCGAATTCTCTCATGGCCGTGTACAGTTTTACATTGGCTCTGCTTTGAAGTCGATGAATAGATGGTGCAACTGGTGTTCATATTCCGACGCTTGCCGCAGAGAGAAAATCTGATCGGTTGCTGATTGCCTGGAGTGAAGCCCCTTTGATATGGCCCAATGATGTTCTGATCATATGGGGCTATCCGCCCTAGCAAGATAGGGGAGAATATTGGATAGATGGCACTCTGCAACGTGAGGAGCTGCATCCTCTAGCCATATGCCATGTGGGTTTTTGATCCTTTTTCTGTTTAAACAATTTCTGATTTCTTACTCGAAATCAAACCAATATCATATTGGGCGTCCTTTAGTCTTAAATTCTACTACCAAGAGTGAATTAAAACTAACGACGCTTCTTCTATTTATGTGTCAGATAATTCTGTACATAATTGGATGGACTTTAATATTTGCAACGTCTGATCCTTTCACGCTTTATTTAAACAGATTGCTTACATGCATCGGATCCTTATCCAGCGTTATTTATAAGTGTAATCACCTAACTCGTTCTCAATGTTTATCTAAGAATAATACTCTAATGTCCTTCTGTTTTCATGTAAACTTGTTGTAAACCAACCATAATAAACCAAAATTGTTCACAACCAGCGAAATTCGTTCACGTGCACCAAGTTCTTCTCTTTCAACAAATATGTTAATACGTAACTAAGGATCCAGAGAACAAGGAATCAATAAAACACATTCACACCTCTCAAATACTTCTAATAATCGAAAACACCGACCACTTATGTGAACATTCAGAGTTATATTCAATACATATGCCCAAACGGGCCAGTAATTAGAGGAAATTACAATCACTTTTATCTAAGCGGACGAACTCTGACAATGAAAGTATGTAGAATTAAAAATATACGAGTATATGCACATAGTGCTAAAAATTGTGCGAAAAGTCGAAGCCAAAACTTGTTAACTCGAAGAATGCTCCTTAATTTTTCCAGTCTTATAAGTAAAAAATGATATAAGTCGAAGTGTGATAAGTCGAGGTATACCTGTACCAGTCGACTCGGCTGCGAATGAGAACCTGACTCAAATTAGGGTGCAGATCACGCGCGAGCGCAATACTGGCCACATTGTCTTCAATAGGGTTCTGTAGTTCCGTGTGGTATGTTCGCGATCTTAAATAAAGCGCTCCAACACGCTTCGAGGCCCTGATCCAATACTTACTTTTGGATGGACTTAAGGGAAGGTAGGTTCAAGCGAATTTTCAAATAAAATAACATGTATTAACTTTATATGAGCATATATCAGCATGTAGACGAAGTGTCTTACTGAGGTATTGTTAGGACTTTTTCAGATTTTTCTGAGAAAGGCATCTTAATTTACGTGACCACTTTCTACCCCCTCCTCACTCCTCCACTTCCCCCTTGACAAGTAGTAATCGGTACTTTAAATTGTCTATTCCCCCTAGAGAGGGAGGACATTCGCTCCTCCCTTAAGCTTAAGGTAGAAAGAAATCTTCCATCGTATGGGTGTGAGTTTACAGTTCCATCAAATTTCAGATCAGTAGTTACATATCACAGACTGATAGTTACAGACAAACAGATAAGCAAAGGAACAGGCTGAGTGAGTAAAAAATGGTTTCCATAAGGTTTTGTTTTCCAATGTTATTTGTTGTATAAACCACAGCCAGTCTTTGAAAAAACCAACTGCTAATAGCTTAGCCCGAAGGATACGATTAATTCTGGTCTGAATCATCAGTATTGGTAACTAGCTACGCTCAGTAAAATAAAACTTCAATAATGCAAGAAAGAATTCCGAGGAGTACTAGAAATAAGATAAAATTTGCCTTCACTGCAGATTAATCTGAAAGTTTCTAAAATCCTCGAGTTACATATATCTATTTTATAATAAAAAAATATTGATTCGGAAGTGACACCCCTTATATTCCTTCAACTAAAACTTGTGAACTGACAGAGTTTACGAAAGACGAGCATAACGTGTACCAACATCACCCGGATGTGACACGTGTCCTGAATTAGAGACAGCGCTAGCAGTAGGAAGAAAATTAAGCCGCTTGAATTTACTCTTTAGACTTACCTTTTATCTCACCAGGAAGTTCGGAAGCATACTTAGAACACCATTTATTCTCTTGATTTTAATTGTTACAGCGACTATACTTCGTTAAGTTTCCTTTTCAAATACAAAAACTTCACTTAACAGCTAAGAACATTTATTGAAAAATATGTGTTAGTCTAGCGTCTGAGATATTAAATTATACAATCTAGCGTTAAGGATCTTGAATAACTTACAATATTCTTTAGAATTATGAAGTTCGCATCAGGCACTGTGAGCAAGATGTTTGACCAAATATTCTAAAATAGATTCCTTGCTAGGGTGGGGAGCTAATATGGTTGACAGTTCCATTTTAACCGAGCCAGTTCAATCATTGATACAACCGAATTGGTAACTTAAGTTGTCCAAGAAGGCATTGCACGAGAATGGCAGTGTCAACAAGTATTGCGCAACAATTATCATGTATATGCCCAATGTATTATAATTGGGAAATCAAAACCTAAAAACGACGCCTCAGGTGACGATCTAGGAGAAAGAAAAGCTTATATGAAGCAGTTAAATAATAACAATCGTTGGCGCGACGATCCATTCAAGGCCGTAATGGTGCGCTTCAGAACATTATAGACGACAACGTGGTCGGCGTTGCGGCCGCTCGTGATTACGGCTACTCCATATGTACTTAGCCTATACAATATCGGTGCTACCAGATGCAAACCATTTATAGGTTCGTAAAGTTTGACATTTTTTAAAGTATAAGTATTCAGAACGTTTTGACGTACGAGCGTTTATTGTGTTAATTGTTTCTCGACAAAAAATGGAATTAACAAGAGAACATTTTCGTGCGATGATCTATTATATTTCGATTTTCGACGCGGATTATAAAGACAACAGTGTTTCGATCAACTACATTCGACTTTTGGCGATGAAACTCCGTCCTTAGCTATTGTAAAGAACTAGTTTAATAAATTTGGTCGTGACCGTAGTTCACTCATAGGCAAGTTCAATGAAAGTCGTCCAAAGTTAGTTGTTGTGCCAGAAAACATTGATGCTCTGAAAAATATGATAATGGAATATCGTCATGTGACATACCGTGAGGTTGAGGCATCCTTGGGTGTTAGTATGAGAAGCATAAACACCATTGCTTGGGCGTAAAGAAAATTTGCTTTTGTTGGATACCGAAAAATTTTACAATCGCTCAAAAAAAGACTCGCGTCGCTTGGCGCAAAAAATGCTCAAAAAATACAATCGCGTTGCGTCAACTGGCGTATCTAATAACTACACTACACATCATGGATGTATGCATATAAGTCGGAATCAAACAACAGTCGACTGTATGGGTCTTCCAAGATGAAAAAAATCCAATAAAAATTGCTCAAGCAAGGAGCACCGCCAAGCAAATGGGGGCCTGTTTTTCTAAAAAAAACTGGACATGTGGCTACCGTGCCGTTTGAGAATCGTAAGACCGTCAATTCCAAATGATACACAACCATTTCTGTGGTCGAAGTGTTTGGTCAAATAAAAAAAAAATAAGCGCATTCAAGGAATAATTCTTCACCATGACAATGCGAGCTCCCACAAATATTTGACCAACCAAACCATCGAATAAATAGGTCATCCGACGTACAGTCTTGACTTAGCAACCAATGACTCCTTTTTATTCCCGAATATGGAAAAAAGCTACACGGTCAACGATTTTCTAAACCCGAAGAAGCAGTTGAAGCGTTCAAAAAGCATGTTTTTGAGATAAAATATATAGATCATCCAGAGGAATAATTTGCAAAAAAAGCTATTTCGACCATTAGTAACTGTGTTTTAATCATTAGGCTAAATAAATATGGAGCAGCCTACGTATTACCTTGATTTGACGCAGGTCGCACACAACTGAGTCGACTGGCATCTGACGTCCAGGTACGGAACAAATCTCTCTGCCACCAGTGGGATTTGAACCGTCACCTTCTGCTACGACAGCCTGGCGCTTTAATCACTGAGCTATCCGAACACCGAAGCGGTTTGTAGAGCGAAAGGGTCCATTTCCTTTGGAATTATCTAACAGGGTTCTATGTTAAGCCCAGTGCTATTGAACACTATGTGCATATAATGATGGCATTAAAGTTTCAATTTCTGAATATTTCAACTGTAGAATTTACATATTCAGCTTCTACAAGCATTGCAATTACACCAGTCAGCGCAACTGAAGTCGAGGAGGCAAGGAGGCAATAAAAGGAATAAAATCGGGGAAAGCCACAGAACCTGACGACATCGCATCAGCGCTCTGGAAAGCGAAGAACCGGGACCCAGCACTGTGGCTCAATGAATTCTTTAATCGGGTTATTCAGGAAGCAAGAACACCATCTGTCTGGCAAGAAAGTACTAAAGTTCCAATATGAAAAAAGGAACGTAGTCCAGCAGAATGTTCAAATTATCGTCCGATCCGAAGATTTTTCAACGCATTCTTGACAACCGTATTCGCGAAATCGTTGAAATAACCGTGAATCAAGGCGGATTTGTCAAAAACTGCGGAACTACTGACGCAATACACGCATGTGCCACATGAACTCATATGGTATGCCTGTCGTAGAGCCACACGAACTCATCTGGTATACTCCACGACAATACCTAGTGCTAGAGGAGCTCGTACGCTGGGTTCAGGTGCTCTCCCACGATTCGAAAAGTAAAGCGTGGCGGGTGTATCAAAGCCACTTCGAGCTCTGTCGGTGCTCATCAAGGAAGCGCCCTCTCACCACTCCTCTTTGTTCTTGTTATGGAGACTGTCACACGGGACATCCAACGTCCAACGACCTATACACTGGTTTTTGTAGATGGTATTTTCCTAGCGTCCAATAGCAACAATGATTACAAGCAACTTGTCCAAAAATGGAATGGAATCGAATAAAATTGAATATTTGACGACCGTTCCCCATAACACAGGCGCAATCACTGTCAATGACAGTGAGCTGCCCAGAACTAAGCAACCTGGCTGAAGTGCCTTTCCGCAATTGGTGTTCTTTGTGATATGGGGTTGCACCGATCATGGAAAAATTTGCGAGGGAAGGATCTTCGATGGTATGGTCACGTAATTCACACTAACGAGAATTCACTTGCCAAGATTATTCTAAACATCAAAGGAAGCTTAGATTAATTAGTTTACATCAGGCTTTTAATAAAACAAAGTGGCAAAACCGATCACAACGAGCCGACCCCGCTTGCGAACAGAAGAAAAGCTGAACAAAAAGAAAAAGGGACTTTTCATTTGATACCCCATATGACTATATTTGGTAGACAAAAATGTTACACCCCCCTTTTGCATATATGGAGACGCCCTCCCCTTGAAGTTCCACATAGAAGAATGTAACTCACTTCATGCGAGATCGTTCACAGCTCCGCTTTCCCATCAAATTCGGTATAAATTGGTACAACCGTTTTTGAGGAAAGTGCGTGTGACAGACGGGCAGATATACATACAATAAATCATTTTAGTAAGATTTTGTTTACACGATGCCTTAAAAAGCGCTATAGTTTACAGAAAGACCGATTTAGGAATTTGTTCGAGGATGCAACAGACTAATTGCCGATCCACTTTTTGGCTGAGGAGGTGACACAAATTTGTGATGGACCCAGCCTTCGGGCGGACACGTGAAGAACGCCGAAAGGGAGATGTCGTACTGTGTATAGTTTTGGAATCCTTAGCTAGTCGGCTACTTTGTAATTACAATCTCAACATCCCCGTATCTTAGAGGGAATCTAAAATATAACTGCTGCAGACCAAATTAGACCTTGGCCCCTAAAATGGTTTTCCTCAAGTTCTACCAGTTCAATGACTGCATTTTCTATTTAGACAGTCTCGAAAGCAGTTCACTAATTGCATCAATTGAGCCCTCCAATCTTTTTGAGCGTCATCTTTCGGCCTTCTTCATTGAATTCTATTCATTAATCTGAATGGTAGGGTTTCTGCATTCGCCGTAAATTATGCGGTTCCCAGCAATTATCGTAAAATGCATCATTTAGAATGCCCATTAGTTTTTGTGACTTAACAACAAATGTGTTTCACGCCCATATAGGTTAATTTACTCACATTTTTTCTCTCTCTGTGCAGCCATTTTGATCGTATTATTGGGGAAAGTAATTAATGTGTCTTATTTCTTTGTAAAGCGGGAAACACGACTGCGGAATGAACACGCTCTCCTCGTCCGCATTACGCACGGATCTTAATTGTGTTCCCCGCTCAAGATTCACCGCTGATTTTCACCATATTCATCTTACTACTCCTGGGTAAATGAATGGGGAAACTAACGGCTATTATCAAACCGACAAATGATGGCGCCAAATGTCATTTGCTGTACTCAGGTAAAAGCTCAGAGGAACTTGAGGTCGAAAGGGGAGTCCGCCTGGGTTGTGTTATCGATATTATTTCTTTCCGTTATCGGTGATGTTCTTGACGCTGCCTTGCCTGGACGACGTGGAGGACCATATTTCCTCAAACACCTTAACAATGTTAATGCCATCTGCTTGCTCTCACCGTTTCACGGACTTTGGCTAATGACTCCAGATTTAGAAAAGGGGCAGAGGAAGAGATAGGCTAAAGGTAAACGCAACCAAAATCAATTTTTTTAGTTCGCAGGGTAACCGAACTTTTCCTTCACGCTTTAACGGGCAGAATATCGAAGGCGTTGATCAATTTATATGACTTTGTATTTGTATCTTTGAAGAGTATTTTCTACCTACAACGATACCTTGATGTTCTTTGATGGACTAGATCCGCCTTCATTACTTCGTCCAAAGCCTAGATATGCAGTTATCTCAATTCCAATATGAGAGAGAGATTGTTCCGCGCTGATGTTCTTTATGCGTTGATAGGTGAGTTTGCCACATTAAAGGTGACCTACAGTGCTGCTCGAAAGCTCCGAGCATTCTTCAGCACTGGCTGACGTGATGTCATTAGGCCTGTTTTTTTGGTTATTTTAAAAGGGGACCGTAGTTTCAGCACTCATGTCTTCAATAGACCATTGCACTATATATACAAATAATCACAAACAGCCCTGGATATAGCCGGAAATCGAACCGGAGGCACTACATCGAAATCGTGAAACTCACACCCCGATCATCTCGACCGGGATACTCTGAGTCTATTGCAATTTCGAACGAAAAACGGGAGGAGGGGCAGTTGCAGTTGATGAGAAAGTAAAATGATACAATATATATTGCACACATTATAGGAGGATGACAACTACACTGCGGATTATACTTGCATTGGAATTCACTATCCCAAAATAGCCGACGAGTTCGTCGTCCCAGAAGCAGAAGGCAGAACAGTAGAGGTGAAGTGCTAGCTTCTCGAGAAGTCCTGAGGGGAACTTTAATACATTTCAGCAAAGCATCAAAGATCGCGCCTAGACGTGGTTGATTCGCTATGCTCCATTCAAGGACTGTCAATCATATATTTTACATATTATATATAGTTAACGGTCTAATATTCAAAATTTCAAAGGCGTAGTTCAATTTCTTTTGCCGAAGTCGTTGTCGTGACTTCAATCCAATGCAACGATTCTGTCCGGTTTTGTAGAGAAATATGGTGTGAGTGAATCTTGAATCTTTTTGGGGTCTCCGATTAATCCAGATTGCCTAGACCCTGTTCTTTCTGTAGCTTTCGTTAATAGTTTTATACTCGCAAAAGAAACTTTGCGTCATAGTTTTGTGGTTTTGTATTCGTTGAGGAATTATTCTAGACTTCATTTCGTCACGGGCTACAAGAGTTTTTCCACTGCTGGATAACGCCAGTTGAGAAATTTTAGAAATTCATAACCTCAGGGCTACAGTTATTGAATTCGAAAAAAAATTATCAAAATTATATTATTATATAACTTGCATAGTAGTAATTATCCGAAATGTGGTTCCCATTTACTTACTAAGAATTAACCGGGAACATCATCATCAGGATAATGCTTCAGTGTTTTTTATCGGGATATGTATGTGGTTTTATTCGGCTTGAAGTTTTTAAAGTTTGCTTTAAAAATAGCGACACATGAAGAATTTTGTTGACTATGAATATAGCATGCACATCAAATGGCAGTAGCGAACATCAATCCCCTCTTCCTTTATTTCCTTTTCATCGCAGACTTAGCTCAACCCGTAAGTTAAGTTCACTTTAAAATCAATTGACGCTCCCAGCCGCTCATGTATCTGTAGTCTTCTACATGGGCGCTTAATTCTTAATCCAGCTATAAATACCTAAACAACATTACATTTCATTACATTACATGGGACTACATACCGTTTCCCAAGTACACGTAGTGTACATAACTTCTACAAGTTCCCTGGAAGCTGTTCTCCTGGTAGGGACACTCTAAATGTGCAAATGCTTATCTGGCCGTTAATTAACTTCTCACAAATCTTTGTTTTCTAATCTCTTACAATAGTTGTGGCACAGGCGTATAAAGTGGACGTTGAAGTATTGGGAGCTTCGAGAGGTTGTACAGCAATCCTGCGATGCGTTGTTCCGACTTTTGTTAAGGAATTAGTTCGAGTGGTCTCATGGGTACAGGAACCTGCAATTTATATTTATCCGTCACTACAAGGAGGTATGTATTAATTATCCTATATTATGCATGTGTTTTGTACA
Source organism: Hermetia illucens (assembly GCF_905115235.1). Lineage (NCBI taxonomy): Eukaryota > Metazoa > Arthropoda > Insecta > Diptera > Stratiomyidae > Hermetia > Hermetia illucens. Next base: position 127,205,110 of record NC_051850.1, on the reverse strand, counting down.
ACAATATATAATATTTCTCTATAAACCTTTAGCCAATGAGTTTTCGTACTACTGCATCTACACATCTGTTCCCATATGATTATTCCTTCAATTGAATAGTAGTTGAAAAAGGCTTGAATGTATAGATATCATCAATTGAATCAGTCACAAGAAATCAGTTAGTCATATCCATTATGAAATCTTTTAATGGATATCAATACGCATATAGATTGGATCCTGTGTAACACAGCGTTAGTTACCAGAGATGTTAAGTTCTATTACACACTCTGTAATTACAAATTATCTTAGATTATAGTAGTAACAAACAAAATACGTATCCTTTTATCATAATTTCTCAATACTTATTGCCTGCATACATCAATGTTTACTAGAAATGCCTTTAACTTTTGCAACTGTACCAGCTCCTTTAGATACTGAATCCACTTATGACCCCTTCTAAAATTTCTTTCTAAAATTTTTAATGTTAATTGAGATCTAGGGACTGCACAATCCTGTCTAACATGTCAATCCTGCTTCATTGTATGCACTAATGCATAGCATCCTGGGTTATTTTCGTCACTAAAATTTAGCTTGCAGTATTGTACAATTTTTTTTATATTCACGCGTACTTCAGTCGTCGCCGTTGACCTGCAGGATGTCCTTTCTCTAACCATCTCACTCCACCGCTCGCGTCCTCCAATTTCGAAATCCGCATCGTGGGGTTTTCCTACTGGCCCTTGTCTCTCTATTCTCCCTTCGAATACACTTCCAGGTATCTGAGTTTCCTGGAAACGTTGAACATGGTCAGCCTATGCAGCTTCCGAAGTTTGATTATTTTCGAGAATTGTAAAATATTTGATACAATTCATGATTGCATCTGATGTCGCCATAGGTCCCCCTCTCGTTTAGCTTCTATTTTCCTCTTAGACCTTCGTCTCAAAAATTGGAGCTGTTTTTCGAAAATTTGTGTTGGAACGGTCTTACTAACGAGGTGCTCGGATCTTTGCTTTCCTGCATATATGTACAACTGACTCTTAACATAGCAAGACGCAGCAGGCTCCGTTTGCAGGACGAATACGCATTTCATCCATTTCATTTACATCTTTTGTCAGTTTTCATCTAAATATATTTCCCAAATTATACTCGTCCGGATAACTGAGTGGTTAGAGCACAAGGCTGTCGTACGGAAGGTCGCGGTTCAAATCTCACTGATGGAAGTGAAATTTGTATCGTGATTTGACGTCGGATACTAGTCGACTCAGCTGTGAATGAGTACCTGAGCCAAATCAGGGTAATAATATCGGACGAGCGCAATGCTGACCACATTGCCTCCTACAGGGTACTGCAACCCTGTAGTGTACCGTCACGGTCTTGAATGAAGTGCTGTCACACACTTCAAGGCCCTGATTCAATATGGATTGTTGTGCCAACGATTATCTTTAGCATACTCGTCAATTGCTAAATTTTGTCTAGTGGATGTCATTTTTCTTCACCTTCGCTTGCTGTTTTGTCGAGGTTAATAAAAATATTTGTTGCTTATATGAAAGATTGCGCAGGCCGCAGGCAACTTTTGTATAATCTGCTCCAGTGCCAGATTGAACAATAAAGGTTGCCAGCCTATCTCCTGGCTGTAGCTCGACGTTTGCCTTAAATGCATTTGTTAGGCTATTGACTCTTACCTGCGCAGTTTTGTAGGATACTTACATTCTATCAGGGCTTACTTTGTACATCATATTTCGGTCAATATTTTCGTATACCTGCTTAATCTCAACGAATATTTGATGAACGTAGACTCTGAATGCCCAGAATTTTCCAAAACCTGATTGACCGTAAACAGATGGTCAATTATCGATCTTCTAGTCCGAAGAGTTCCTTCTTATTCTTCACTGACGGGACAAACTAAATCGGCCCTTGGCCTCCAGGGTAGACTTCCGCCAGCCATCTCGACTCATCGATCGTATTCTCCAGATGAAAAATTTCAGCAACTTTTTACTATCCTCGTGCACTGATACCCCCCACTGCTTGCGTGACTTTCCCGCTCTGCGGCCTCATTTTTCCTGTGCACCCTTTTACTTTTCATTATCCGTCGGGCCGTGTAGTATTATACTTTTCATTACAATCCTTCGTTATGTTTACTCCTAGGCACACAAAGTTGGCCACGCTTTCAAAATTAGATTTGCTCATTGTCAGCTTTTGGCGTATTGGCGGCTGTCTGCTTGATTGGGTCATGCATTTGGTTTCTTTTCATTAATTCTTAAGCCGACTTCATGCGTTGCATCATTTAGTTCTAGAAATACTTTCTTGTCGTTTGCAATTGAACGTGCCATGATGTTTATGTCGTCAGTGAATCCCACTATTTGCAAAAATTTGTAGAGCAGCCCTTGGTACCTAACTTCAGTTTACGGATAACGTATTCAAGGCCCAGGTTAAAAAGCATGGGGGGAGTCCATCACCTCGCTTTAATACGCAGTTCGTTGCATTACGTTAGCTCGCCAAACACCTTCACATGTGATTCTGTCTTAGCCAGCGTTAGCTCCGTAATTTGTACTAGTTTTTCTGGTAAGCGGAACCTGCGCATGATACGATATAGTACTTTTCGTTTGATGCTATCATACGCTTGAAGGAAGTCGACGAAGAGCTGACGCATATCAATATTGAACCATAACACTTTTTCAGTAGTTGTTTCACCATGAAAATTTGGTCCATCATGGATTGTTCTTTTCGAAAGCCACATTGGTGTTCACAGATTAATTTTGGCTCTAATCGAACCTGATGATTTTCCTCAGAATCTTGTAGGACGTGCACAGCAATGGAATGCCTTAGTAATTGTCACAAGTAAGTTTGTCGCTCTCGCGCCAGTCGTCAAATAATTTTTCATTTGTCCAAATTTTTAAAACAAATTTATGGAGGAGATTATCCAGCCAATTTCCTCTCCTCTGTGGTCGTTTGGCTGTAATACCATCGAATCCCGGAGCTTTCTTTAGTTTTTGGTCATGCAGGGCTGTTTTCAACTCTTCAATAGATGGAGGTTTGACTGGTGTATTATTTATAGCTTCCGGGTTCGTCAAAACAGTACTTCTCGCTGACGTTTCCACTGGGTTGAGTAGCTTCTTAATTTCATCGGGGTTGCCTAGGATGTTCCTTGGTCATCCTTACAGAGATTGGGGCTTATAGCCTCGTACGAAATCTTTCACCACTCGCACACTTTTGTTTTTCATGTTATTATTCGCGTAAGTTCGTCATAAGTTTCTTGTTTTCCCCTTGTGAGCTGTTCTATGTATTTACGATAAGGTTCGTTCTTTTTAAGGTTTTGTGTAAAACAAAATCTTATTAAAATCGGTTTACTGTTTGTTTGTCTGCCTGTCTGTCTGACACACGCATTTTTCTCGAAGAGTGTTATAGCAATTAGGGCCAAATTTCGTGGAAAGGTGTGAACTATGAACGCTCATGCATACAGTGAATTAAATCCTCCTAAGTCGAATTTAAGAGGGGGTCCCCATACATGCAAAAGGGGTGGTGTAGATTTTTTTCACCAAATATAGTGATGCGGGGTATCAAATGAAAGCTCTCCATTACTATTTTTTGCCAATCTTAGCTTTGACACTTGATGGAAAGGTGGGATGTGCAAGGGTTGAAAGCGATCATTTCAAGTCAGCCAAAATATCTGAAAACAAGTCGGGAAACCGGAAGCTAGACGCTTCAGGTATGAAAGGTTTTGTGTATTTCTTTTATAACGAGATTTGGGTGTGCATTTGCCCCATTAGCATGTGGCACGTAAAATATACATATATTATGTGAAAATACCCACTTTCAAGTGATATTAACATTCATAGTCTTGAATTTGCAGAGGAGCGCAGATTTGACTTAGTATAACTTTGTTAGTAATAATGTGATTTTCATCAAATTTGGCAGGATCATGATCTATACCCATGTCTACATTGTGATTCTAGGGTGAACTTAAGGGGGGTTTTCCTGTTAATTACTAAAAATTATAGTAATATACTATTATTAACTTTATTTGAACAGGTATCGATATGGAGGGTATTTCGGAGCCTAGGCACCATATAGTGGCAGCCCCCTGATTTTTTCCAGATTTTTCGGTTAGGTAGTTCCTGAGAACGGGTTCGTTGAAAAAATGACCACTTTGAACCCCCCGCACTCCCCACCTATTCAGCAAAAGTCAAAACTAATACCGGCTTCGAAAAGTACTAACCGGGACCTTTAATTTGATACCCCACATGACTATATTTGATGAAAAAAAAATTTAGACCCCCCTTTTGCATGTATGGGGACCCCCCCTTAAATTCGTCGTAAGAGGATGTAACTCACTACATGCGTGAGCGTTCACAGTTCCCACCTTTCTACCAAATTTGGTGTCAATCGCTATAACCGTCTCCGAGAAAAATGCGTGTGACGGACAGACAGACAGACAGACAGACAGACAGACAGACGGACAGACAGACAGACAGTAAACCGATTTTAATAAGGTTTTGTTTTACAAACAAAACCTTAAAAAATCAAAAGGTTGCCACTACCTAGGCTCCGAAATACTCTCTATATCGATATCTGTTCAAATAATGTTAAAAATAGTATATTGCTATAATTTTCAGTAATTGGCTACAAAATAAAATAAAATCAAATTAAAAGACCAATAAAAAGTATTTGCTAGACTTACTATGCATCCACCAAATTTGAAGGCTGGTAAATCTAATCTACGAAAGACGGGTGAAATGATTTTTAATTAGTGGTAAAGTAAGGGTTTTCCATAGTGATACTTTAAATTTCCTGGAAATTAATTTACCAGCGCACTTTTCCAAAGTTAACCCCAAGGATGAAATTCGAAGCCCGGGCTCTTTTCGATTCCTCGGTGACTTACAAACCATAAAAACACATCCACTGTCGTGTCTTGTGTATAGCGAATTGTTTATACCACTTGGTATCGTCTGTTGCGTGCAAAACGCCGACAAAGTGTGTTCGATATCGAGTGTAAATCAGACAATAAAGAATGCTAAATAGGAGAGGGTGGTTAAATTAAAAATTCGAAAATCCCCAGCTCATGAAAATAATCAATCCATAGCCAAATTATGTTAGTACCCCTAACATATGGGATAATGTGCTTGCGCCTCTCAACACTGCGGAGAATTGTATGACAGTTTGTCTGAACTTCGTACTGTTGCGGTTTCTTTTCCCTTTTTTCTTCTGCTGCGGTCTTATCCAAGTCTAATCACACCGGCTTGCCGATCCTTTCCAACAAATCCTCCTGCTCTTCCCTACTATGCTACTATTGTAATGAGTACTTGATCGCCCCCTTTCCAACCTAATTAAACATTACTTCTCCATATTTTCTTATACATCCCTATATATCAAAATTGACACTCACCATCCAGCCCTAGAATTCCAAGCAGATCACTGTCGATCCAGGTACAACTCTGCGCAAAAATCTGATTATTTCAATTTCCGGAAAGGCAACTTCAACGCTCTCAACTGAGCTGTTGCTTAAGTCAATTGGGATCGCATAATCAACCTTTAAGTAATCCCAAAACTCCACTGAAACAATCACATTTTCAATGTTTCCGTTCCTCTCAGTACTCTTCCCTTAGTTGAATTTCTCATTATAACCCTTGAAAACGATGTGGGATTTGGTTCCAATGGGCTTGTTGGCCTCTTGCTATTTAATTGTGTGCAATATCCTCCTCTCACTTAATAGCGAAAGAACAACATGGCTTTGTGGCCCCATACTGCTTATATTTTTTATTAACTATAATATTATACAATGAAGTAGTCGGAAGAACGAGCCCCAAACAGCCCATTTTCACTTTAGCGGACGACTTTAAAATATTATTATTTCCAAATTCTCACAATTTTGCCATACACCGGATTTTACCTAGTATTAGGTACAAAGCATTAAGGCTCGGGCGATCCTACCTATATAAAAGTGTATATGGGACCTGGTGAGAGAAGTACCCCCAACATCGAACAAGTTTGAAGAGTAGTGTATTCCTTTATGGTTTGAACCAGACTGTGCGAGAATCCCAGCGCATCAAGTGAAAGCGTAAACGATTTGAGAGCAATACCTATAGCTAAAAATATTGAGAACTACAACCACCTACTCGGGACACCAAATTTCTTTGATCTCTGAGCCAGTAGCTCATAATTCACCATCTTTTCCACGTATTTCCGTTCAATGTTATATTATGAGGGACAGCAACATCAATAATATATTCGGAGTGACCCGCCTTGTCTATGGCGATCAGTTAGAAGGATCCCAGGACACGGTGTAAGCAGAACTATCAAATATTGTCCATGCTTATATTAAAGGTGTTGGTGAATAAACTCGCATTATGCCTGTTGGTGTATTACACCGGCGCCATAACAGTGCAGCCATAAACCGCATTGTCGAAGGCCTCCAACGTCGACCCATACACTCTGCACTGGTCGATCTCCACCCGCTCTTTCATTATAGGCTTATTATAAGCTTAAATTGCAACCACGCCGCCCTGCTCACGTAAACCCCTTCGCCCTAGCACACAGTCGATCAAAAAAATGGTCGATCCTCCAAATGAAGTCGATTTTGCATTACAAACAGTCGTATGCACGGAACCCGCCTGCTCTATGTAAAAATAAGCTAGCACCGAGTCGACCTGGCAGTGGTGGCGGCACGTTAACTAGACCCTTTCCTTCGATATCACAAGGCAAGTTTATCCGCTCTGAGGTGTTGACACTTTGAATGCACTGATAAGGTGGTATGCCTCCCTTCCACAACCGGCCCCAAAAACTTTATTAGTTTACGATCAATGCGATAGAGATAAATTGCTTGACCTACAACTACCAAGTCGATAATGAGTTGTTCCCTTGAACCGACTCGGTAGCCCTTCTGCTCCTCGAACAAACTGTCACTGGTCTCAAGTTGCGCATTGACCCTTCCACTAATAACGGAAGTTACGAACTTGTAGAGGGTTGCTAAGTAATCGGTGTTGTATCTGCGGGTTCTTGAACAGTAAATTTTTAGGGACAAGTTGGGTAATCGCCGCAATGAGGGAAGGTGGAAATCAATCAGGTTTAGTAGTGACTTGGTTTACGCTATGCGCCAACCGACCATGCACACTGGTAAACTTTTTGTACCACAAAATCTACACCCGATCCAGACCAGGGCTTCTCCAATTCTTCGAGATATAACTCGTCGTACCTTCAGCGATGGACCCTCAATTACAACCCAATACTTTTGTTGCTTCCGGTGCCGAAAACTGTACTGCTTCAATGCTCTGTTGGGATCCATTGAGAGATCTGAAAAAACTTCGCTGATTCCTCGCGTAGACGCTCTTTGTTGTTCGTCCCGAACCTCGGCGCATGTTTCAGCCGGGCGTTGAAAAAGTGTTGTTCGGTGAGTACTGAAAATGTTGAACTTAAACGCATAGTTTCCCTTAGCTACTTCCTAGTAGCTAGGTACTGAAGAAGGGAGTAAGCACCTCTCGAAATAAGTACTTATTTGCGAAAATAGAAACCTAGTTGTAAAGCTATGTGTTTAAGTTCTAGGAATATTTTACCAAAATCGGAAGCGATAACTAAACTGAAACTATTGCCCGCGTTGGAACATAATGGTGTTGATGCCACCGCCTCTGCTCCGATATGCACCTGGTCACCAGTTCCTGCAATGACCTTAGGCGCTTTCTGATTACGGCTGAGATTATGTCTCTGCGAGTAATCGAGAGGTACTGATCTGCTGCGCAGGCACGTCCGCGTATTGCAGAAAGCGCTCAACAAATCGTTGATGCAAAAAAGGATCGTATGATGTTGTGCCTATCCCCACCGTCGTTATTTCGTAGTAGGAGCCGATAATAGAGAGTTTCGTATCCTCAATTGAATTCATGCCCTGCTTAGCCGAACCTGCTGAAGTGGTTTCCACAGATTGTGGCTAAACTGTTGCAGCAGGCGGAGATAGGCTCCTGATCGTCGTGGCGCCTAAAAGTCGAACCGCCCCAGAATTGACGACTTTTACGCCGTGGCCCTGTCCATTGCGGCAGCCCGACCAGTCACCAAATGAGACAACTCCTGCCGATTATCCGTACCGGATCTCGAATTTCCCCTTCTTCTCATTTGATTAATTTCCATTTTATACTTAACCACCAGGTATGGTCATAGCTTCCTCAGTGAGTAATCTGTAAGACTACAAAGTTCAATCACTTTCCTTCCCTATCTCTCGCGATGGTCTACAGCCATTCAAACTGAAACTATTCGTTTCTCCTCCTTTTAGAACCGAGCTTGGGACCGGCTACGGGGGAGTTTTAATATTATTACTATTATTATTTAGCTTAGGTCTTCTGGATACGCACTTTTTCTGGATGAACATCTCTTTCTTTCACAGGCCTCTTTATTGTGCTTGGTGAACTCTCTGCTAAACTCTTTTCACTCACCGGCCTTTTTGAACTGTTAAACAGCTGTCGTGTTTTCCGCCGCAAGTAAGCGAAGTTGTGATTCAATCAACCACATTCAATTTGAACAACCATCTCCATATCACATTTGACTTTAACAATCTCCATTACTCTTCCCGCCTCATTATTGAGGTTTTGGTGGGGCTGCCTCCAGTCCGTATTGTTTTATCAGTTTCTATTTAATCTCTTCTGTTGCTATTCGTGCTTCCTTCCGCTGGGTGATGTGTATTGTGTTCCGTACAAAATATTATCAGGAGGTAATGGACCTCGCAGTAGATTATAAGAAAAGTAGGAAGAAGCCTTCCGTTGTGCTGCTCGCCAAGTTCACTGAGTTCCAAAAGGCAAAGTTATCTAATTATATTTTTTAAATCTTGGATTTATATATTTTATTTATATTTATATATATGCACGCCCTGGTCTTGCCATATATCAACCTGCCTCCAAGGTTTCTATATCCAGCTTCTCGTTCGGTTCTAAAATCAATACTTTATTCAGTTTCACAGTTTGATCGGTGCTCTTGTCGCCCCACAGTGTGATGACTGCTTTCAGCCTTTGTTGGTCATTTGCTAATGTTCCTGAAGGTTAGTCCGGAAAAACCAAGGTACTCTATCTCGTCCCTGGCTTCAAGTGTCTTTAGACTATCGACATCGATTGTTATGATAGGACTCATTCCATCCCCGTCCCGATTGGAATTAATGATGTCCGGGGGAAGATAGACACTTCTATATCTCGGCTAGTTTCCTTATTTCACTAAAATAGGCTCTAGGTCACTTTCCGCATAGCTTATACTTTCACTTCTCTGCTCAGTAAGCTGTGGTTAAAATTTCCACTCACTATAAGCTAAGCACGGGTTTATGGATGCTCCATTGTCTTCGGCGCTGAATTGGACTTGGTCCATTGCCGTCAGCTTCCGCGTTCATTACTGATGTCTGTTTGGTATTGTTTGCTTTTATTCCAGTTTCTATTTCCCGTGAGTGCTTTATAGTTCACATGCAATGACCCCTGTAGACCCGCAAACTGATTGCGGCTTAACTTCGATTTTCCCTCCTTGAAGAGATCTCGGACTCAAGCTTTCCTACCGCGACAATATATGCAATCACCGACAAAATGCGCATCCATCCAATAACGAGGCGAGGGAATCGACGGAGCGCTCCCTACGCAAGTGCCAAATTTACGGAAGTAGCAAACATCAGGTTCTTGGTGCTCCGGTACCGGCATCCATTATTCGAAGGTAGTGTTGGGAAGATATCATATTAGTATCAATTTCTTAACAATAATAATCGTTGATGCAACAATCCAATTGCATCAGGGACTGGAAGCGTATTAGAGCCCTTCATTCAAAACTGTAACGGTGCTCTACAGTACACTGTAGGTGGCAATGTTGTCAGCATCAGTCTCACCTGAAATTATTACGCTGATTTGACTCATGTATTCATTCGCAGCTGAGTCGACTAGTATCCTACATCCAGTCATAATCAAAAATCCCTCTGCCACCAGCAAGGTTTGAACCGCGACCTTCTACGGTAGCCTAGCGCTATAATCATTTGAACCACCCGGACACATCAACTTCTTGGAGGGCACAAATTACAGTAAGTTTCATACCCATCCGTTCAAAAAAATAACTAAAGAGTACTTTGCGCGATGTCTCAACTTTCAATACTACACCAAAAAAGATGGGGTCGATTTCAATGATGTATATTTCGTGCTCCCCCAATACTTCAAGGTTATGGATTTACCCAATTAAAACACCAGCAACTAACACAGAGGAAGCGCCTACGCATAAAAGGTTCAATTAACAATTCAAGATTCAGGACGCGCAAAAATGCAGACCGGAATTTTTCAAATCATCAGCAGCTTGCTTTTAAAAGTAAATAATGTTAGCGCCATAGACATTGTTATTTATCGATTTTGTGAAGGAAACAGCTTTCACTGATTTCCCAAGAATGTCTGCCACGTGAACCCCCAAGAATCCATAAAATTACAGTAGTTTCCCATGTACCTTCTAAATCACATGCCATTGTTACCAGTTTACCCCTCTCATGCCATATTTTAGATTTATGTCTCGTATCTTAAATTCCGAGAACGTTTTCTCCGGAATCACGTCATAAAATCCCATGTGGTGGCTTAATAAAATTACATCAAACGCTTTACGGTTTGTGAGCATTTGTACGAGATTCATGTTTGCTATCTTACGCCCCTCCAGCAAAATACAATTACAGAAGAATAGAATAACCAAGTATTCTCTCACTTTTCCAGATGGAAAATTTCATCTACTTCCCACCGGGGAATTGTTAATCCATAATCTGGAATATAACGACAGATTTCCTACGTATCGGTGTCGAACAATGCATCGCCTCACCAGACAAGTAGTTGTCAGTTCTGCAGCGAAAATCAGGATCACGGGTAAGTTGTCGGGCTCCATAGGACATAGGACACATTTTCAGACTTGACAATTTAAAAGTCAGAAGCGAGTCTTTTGTTTGACAGACGGACTTGAATCCGACTATTCCTCGAGCGTTTCTAGTCGCTATTGTTTCATAGAATAGTAATGTTAATTGACTAGAAGAGAAGATTCAAAGTACAGCGTCAGTTTCCACTAGATTATATAGCGAGGGAAAGGTTGAATGTGAACAGTTCTGAGAGAAAGTCATGCAACATTATTAAAGTTTCAGTATTTCCTGAGGAAATGCTTTATTATCCATGAGGGTAGTAGGTAGAAGTGGTTTGAGTTAAGTCCCTTTATTAGCTACACCTTCTTATTTTTCAAAAGCGGCCTGTAATACAGAAAATATTCAAACTACAAACCTGTCAACGATTTTGCAAATCCCTATAAAACACTGAGGAGAACCGGCTTTCCAGATGACATTAATATGATAAGCGACATCATACAGAACGGAACTACGAAAAAACTTCCTGTCAGTAACCGTGAAATTTTCATAAAAGTGAAGCAGCTCAAGCGTCCCTACGACTATCAAGCAATATCCTCAAATTAGTATTGTACAAACATTTTCTGTCAAGACTACATGAATTTACAAATGCGAAAAAATTCTGGTCCAGACGTTATCCACTACCTAGGTCCCGGGGGACATACTTGAGAACTATAGTACGCTAGGAACCCTCCACCCGCCGTTTCAACGTGCTCCAACTCTCTCTCGTAGCGAACAACTCATTCAATGGGAATCCTTTCCATTGCCTCCGAGCATTTTGAGGATAAAACAAACGAGATAAAACAAGGAAAATCCTCCATGGTTTGAAAAAGTCTAGGACGCCGTAGTTAACAATGTCGGTTACAACAAAAGCCTTTTCACATGTAAGCTGAACAGCCCCGAACGGGCGAGGATAAAAAGCTAAGGCATAAAACAAAGCTAAGGCTGAAGGCCCCCACTGAGAAGACTAACGACTAAGAACTTGCTGCATTAACGGTATTAACGTATTTTGTTTGCATTCCATTCTAGATCACCGGGGAATTGTTTCGCCGAGCCTCGTGGAACATACAGCACATGTTTCGGTGGCACAGGACGAGGGAGCGGTCCTGCTCTGCGTCGCCCAAGGATGTCCATCGCCCGAGTACAGGTAAGACAATTTCTTCAATTTCGAAATCTTTTGCACTTTTCTGTGCAATGTTATTGATGGCGAAAGCTAGGGTCAGGTGGGATTACTGTATTTACGAAATGAAAACTTTCGCTTAATTCTGCATTTAGTATCACTTTGAAGGATTTTAATGGTAGCCATTTGGACACGGGCAGCAATTTTGTACATCACGTTCTTATACCTTTTCCTGCGAAGGTTCTTTGTTTGTCTCCATAAGAAAGAATGAAGTAGACATTGAACATTTTGTGCAAAAACATTGGTAAGAACATAATCTCTTAAGGAGTATTCGTTTGCTATAGAGCACGTAGATATTTTGTTGTGCTTTTCAGCGTAAAGTTGGATAAAGGACATTGTTATATCATTACGTTTTAAAATGTTAAATTTGAACTTACTATAACTATATACATACCAATGTCAATTATCTGAAGGAGCCTTCACCGCTTATAAAAAGGAATTGTTCGAAAGTACGGCTATGGACTAGCACAGCAGTAGCATACTAATGCCGTTACGGTCGTATGTAGCGACCACGATGTCACCTACTACATCCTTTAAGGATGGGCGTAGTGAAGTAGAAGCTGTGGCCAGTTGAAATTCATACAACCATCGTTCCCCTCGTTGGATGTCCCAAATTATGATAACTGATATTTTGAAAAAGATAAAACATCAATTCACGGAAAAGTGTCTAACAGTCACCATATGCCGATCTTCAACATTCAACAATATTTTCTGCAAAATAAATTTTATTTATTTCAATATCTTGTGGTTTTGAATGCTCTTATGAAGAACGGTAACGGTCAACCCTTCATCCATGACGACGAGTAGCTGAAGATTTCCAAAAAATTTTTTCACGACAGTTCTTAACGGTATCACATCCAATGAAGTCCCCACCGTAACATACGATGTCCATCCAATCATCACAGAATCTCGATCATCAAAGCGCTCAAGGGGAGCAAAGCCACAGATCTGTTCCTTTTGCTTATATGGAAATCCTGGCAAACAGAGGCCATTCACAGAGAGTGGATGGAGGGGATGGTGGTTAATGGATCCAAGAACAGCTTCAAAACTTGATCGGCATATGTTAAGCTGGTATTCGCTATGTATCCTCCTTCATTGACAACATCAAAACCCTACGAATCACTTTGTCTTCTCCGAAGAGCAGTTAAATAAATGATGACATCTTTTCTGATTTGTTTTTACTTACATACATCCTAATTATCTTCGTGAAACTATTGCTTTCAAGATTCAATACGAAACAAATCTCTGTCTTCCATACCAGATTTACGGAAACGGCTGAACCCGTTTTCACGAAATTTGGTGAGAAGATGGGGTCTGTGTGCATAAAACGAGTAACTCAATATACATGCGAAGGACGGGTGCAACATTTTTTTCACCACAAAGTATTGCCTTGGTTCTGGTCCTATTTGTGATATTGGGTGAAACAAAGGCGGTGAGGGCTGAAAATGTGAGCTCCCAAATGTAAAACAAGTCCCGTTCTCGAATCTATCGAAAAATCTGGAGAAAAAATCAAAATTGTGTATCTTTACCAAATCTCCACCTCAAAATACATACCGTTCCAATATTTGCTCAATTAATATATTGCCATATTTTATAAATTTACCCAAACACCTTCTCAAATTCACGGAAGGAATCTTCTGATAAAATTTTGTAGTCCCAGGTTCAGACGCACTTTCCTGCCAGTGAGAAAGACTGTGAGCCAGAGCCTTGCTTGGAGCGTATGCACCCGCCCCAGGCGTGCAAGACTATCAAATCGGAAATTATTGAAGATGAGATCAGCTGGGCTACAAACAGTTTCTCCGTATTTTCATACCGAAAGCGGGTAGGCGTGGCCATGGGTCCCCGAAGGCCTTTCGACCAACCAGCCTCACCTCAATCTCACCTCTCTTCAGCCTCTGTTGAAGATTCCAGAGCGCATCCTGGACACCCATTTAAGAAGCAGTATGTCCTAGTTTGCTTCTTGCATATAGAGAGAGAATTCAACAACGTTGTTCCCAGATGGCGTTACTTCCAACGCCATTAAGGAAGTCTTAACCAGTATTGGATTGCAGGGACATTTTACGCATTGCTAAGAATAAGGTGGCCGATACTTCAGACGAGTTGGACGAAAAGAAACTAACTAAATACCAGATAATTGTTGAGGTTCGACGAACTAAGAATTGCGAAACCCTTCAGCGACGTTGCCAGAAGCCACTTACGGGTGGCGCTGGCGAATAGTAATTTCACTAGCGGCAAACCAGCACCGGAGGTGTGAACCAGTGTTGAGGCTAGGGCCTCGGATATGGTCATTGAGTATCTCCCTTACTTTGATTCCTCTCAGGTGGTCCTTGGGTTCCACGTTATAACTTGCGAGGACCAATTCTCCAGAGACTTCTCGGTTCGTGCATCTCTAAGGTCAGCGAAGCCTGGGAGAATATTAAGTTCAAAATTATCCCCTACGACGAGACTCGTAAGGACCGGTCGCCCCTATCTGGTTGCCGAAGATCCGCGTGGATAGGACGCGCCAAAACAAGGCGCGCACTTTGGGGCAGCTCGGAAATAAACAAGAGAGATGAGTCATTCTTTGATTTTATTATTAATGAGAATCTATCGGTATGTAACAGGGGCAGTACACCAACTTTCCATTTTGCCAGTTCGAGGGACTGTGGAGTTTGGAAGAAGGTGCATGATATTATCCTACTAACCGACAATGCGAGGGAGGGGAACTGGGCGACTGCCAAGAGCTGGCCTTGTTTGCAACACCGAAAGCACCAGCGAATCCAAGGAACATAGGAGCTCATCCTAAACGAAATCTTCTGGTGACACCTTGGGTTGGTTCAGATGCATTCTCCCGCCAGCAAGGAGGGTTTGCAGCCACCCGAGCCGTGCAAGACTATCAAATCGGTAATTACAGAGGATAAGATCGTAGCTTCTCCGTATATAAATCTCCGGTTTCAGATGGCATAATGCCAGCCATGCTACAGAATCAGCAGGAAAGGGTTGTGTCGTGGCTTGTCGAGATTTATGGTATCTATATCTGTATCTCTTTAGGATAGGTACCATAATCTTCGAGATGCTCACGAGTGGTTTTCATACCGAAGACCCTAGAGCGTGTTCTGGAAATCCATTTAAGGGCAATTGTGGGGTGAGTGCTTCTCTCTAAGTCCTAGCATGTCTATCTACAAGGCTTACCTACAGAAACCGCTCTACACGAAGTAATTTGCACGGTTCTTGGATATAGAGGGAGTATTAAGTTAAAGTTAACACCAACGATAGCAAGGATGTGTTGATCACTATTGGATTGGAGAACCAGGATAATCTAGTCACATCTGGATAACTAGATAACGGTACCCAACCTAGCGAGGCTGAATGAAATGATGAATGATTATTTCTTTCGGCATTGAACATAAAACTGAGAGTTAAGAAAGCCTATATAGGCTTCGAAGCACTCAAAAGAACCTTTGCAAAGAAATGGTCTCCGGCCGAGGATTGTTCTTTGGATGTAATCAGTTGTGGTGTGTCTCATCTTAACGTATGGCTGAATGGGATTCAAGGAACCGGATGTGCAGGTGCCACCAAGGATCCTACTCGGCAGTTTTTCTCAATGTACTCCTGCGTCTACTTCCTCAACACCTACACATTAAATACGTTCCAGTGTACAGACTACGTGGGTCCCGATGCTGGACAGCGAAGCCGGCCGCGTTCGAGGGATGAATCTTCCGGATAATTTTCTTCCCCTTACATGAGGATGGACGATTTTGTTGCCTACATAACAAAAAAATCTATTACCGATACTACGACCGTCTGGTCGTGGGAAAAATCTGACTCAACAGGTTGCGTTCGGCGGGTCACCTAGTTCGTATGGATGAGGATGATCCTGTCCGAAAAGTCTATAAGGGCAATATCTGTGGTAGAAAAAAAAGATGAGACAGACCCTACCTCAGATGGAGTAGATCAGAACGCCAGACAGCTATCCCTAAAAGCTGCCATTGCTGATGGAGTGTTTGAATTTTGTGGGGAGACATATTGAAATCTTTATTGAAAATACGCTACAGAAGCGACGATGAAATGTCCGATTATGTCGCCCGTTGTCTGATTGATGTTAGATCTTCCATGTTTTTGAGCTTTTCTTCAGTGGAAAAAATTATTTGGAATTCAATAAAGTTTGAACATCACATTAGCCATAATCGAAACGACTTTTGAGATTGCTTTCGAAAAATAGGAGCCAAAAATAAAAGAGTTACGCGATAGTATTCCGCTGAAGGATTTCTCCAGCTGGGGAATCTGTGGCGACTCAATTTTTATCTGAAACCAAAAGCTTTTAATTTTACTTTCTAAGAATATGAATCTCAATGTAACTAAAAATAATCAAAGTCAAAAACTTTAAAGGTGTTCAGAACAAATATTTCATTTTTCACCACTTTTTCACTATTCTTGGTAAAGAATTATACCTGAAAACTTCATAATGATCGATTCATTACTTTTTAAGCTAGAATTCCCGCAAATGTGAATAACGTCATTTTGAGAAAAAAACTTTGTAAATTTTTTTTTTTTAATTCCCCTCTCGGATGTGGAGGTATTTCTTACCCTTATTTGGGAGCAAAATATAGTTATAACAAATACAAATGTCCTGGGACAAGGAACTGATGCCAAGTAACGTAACGCTACTAGATTTCGTAAGAGCATGAAGTGGCTACCTCTTGGACCGTATCGCTCGGTACCGGTAATCGCTCGGTTCTACACACAGTTCTCACTTTCTTACAAAATTTTAACTCAATTGGTGTAGTTAGTAGTTGCGCAGATTGCACCTCCATTAAATTGCGGACATTGTGTGATGTGTTACTCTTGTATATTCCGGAGGCTGCAGAGCGATCCGTCAAGGATAAAAGGGGCCTGCATCAATCAAAGCTTTTAGAGCTTGTAGAGAGGAAAGCTGGACGACTAGGGTAACAAGATTGGGGGCGGTCCTTTTTGAAGTTTACTGATAGAGGGAGTCTCTGCCCGTGGGTTGATAAGAGGATAGAAAGTTAAAGCCAAACATTCCAGAAGCTCGGACGAGTATGTCGTCATAATTGAGATTAAATTGGAGTTTTCTACCACACGCCGGACTGAGATCTTTGGAAGATTCAATCGAGGATAACGGCTAACCACCGAATAAGAAAATGGATATCAGAGGTTTTCAGATTTTCAGTAAATAAGAGTATGTATGCAGGTTTGACTGAAGGCTTCTCTGACCAGTAGGTGAATTAAAAACAGCAAATAGTTTAAAATCGTCCGAAAATAAAAATCTAGGACGGTTAAGCAATGTAGTGATGTCGCTTTTTAAAAGCGGAAACTAAAATCGCGCGAGGATGAAGTTCTGAGGTGTCCTGATAAGGCAAAAAAGATGCAATCATTAAGGAAGACATGATTCACTTTTCCATTTAAGTGGGATCTCAACTAAAAGAGAATAGTCGCTGGAAATACATATGGCTGTTTACCAAGCAGTGGGTTAATGGAACTGGAATCGGTGAAGAAACCTCTATTGATTTAGTGTACATCTTTTCTAGTATTCAGAGATCTCATAACGAGTGGTGAATTATGAAAACTTGGTCACAGACCAGCGAAACTGGAAGAAAAAGCTGTCTTTATGTGCCTCAAACATTTTGGAAAAGGGAAAAATGATTCTTACAAGGCGTTAGTTTTCGAGAAATTAATTGGAAGTTTTTTAATTAAGGGGATAATACGAGTTTTCTTCCATATATCCCGAAACAAGCTCTTATTATAGACAATAGTAAAAGGAAGGGAAATGCCACGTTAATCTGGTTTTTAGGAACAAATTTGGATTGTCATTGAAACCACAACCACCATTAACACCCACATTATGGGAAAGATCTTCCATAATTGAGGGACTTCGGAAAAGAATGAACGACCTATTAGCCTAAGAGAAATTAGCTACATTGAAAGAATAGTGAGATGGATAAACGTGAAAACTAGGGCAAAACATAAAAGACAGTTTACATTCCCGTTGTTCGAGTGGTCCTTCAATGCTCTTCAAATACCAAAAATAGATAGATTGTTCTAACTTGGGTATTGACAGGAAGCCGGAATCTCCACTGAGATACGCGTTTCGCTCAAGGAGCCTCACATGCCTCTACAATGAACCTGATAGGCATTTAGTCACACTCGGATGAAAGAGAAGAATAAAACAAGCAAGAAGATTTTTAAAAAGTCATGAAGTGCTAAAACATGATAAAGTTTTTATCTCACCATTCTAGTCAACTGTTCGGAGAAAACTGTTCGGAGCTTGGAAATCCGTATTACAGTGCTTCTTTACATTAGATCAATTATGATAACATTGACAGCAACTTCCAGAGATGGCTGGTGAGCATCGATTTTAAGATAAGACAAACCTCCGTGAAAATAAAATCAAGCCATTGTCAGGAATGCTGGTCAATGCCAAATCGAAGATACGATTATTAAAATTACGGTTCACTGTGAACTGAAAGGCTGAATGAGAATCCATGAAAGCTGAACAGGGTAACTTGACCATTTGATGAGATGAAAATTAATGTTCCCGCTGATGAAAGAAAGGCTATGATATTTAACTATGAGAACGTCCGAAAGTACATAAGGAAATTCTTGGACATGATGTGGCTTATGAATAGCTCCATTTCAGCCTGGAAGTGACGGCAATGAGGGACTCACAGTCATTCATAAAGGCATAATAGGGATAATATAAACACGTTGCCTTCATCATCAACGTTGCGAAAACCGACATCGGGTCTACACCCGCCTTAGCAAGGAACTCTAGATATCCCTGTTTCGAGGTCCACCAATTCGATATCCCTAGAAGCTGTCTAGCGTCCTGTCCTACGTCATCGCCCTATCTTCGGCAGGGTCTGCCTCGTCTACTTTTCCCACCATAGATATTGCTCTTATAGAATCTTCGGGTTCAACTACCCTTACCCATAGAGACCACCGCAACCTATTGAGCCGGATTTCCTCCATAACCAGACGGTCCTGGTATCGCTCGTAAATCTCGTCATTATATACGCCGCGGAATCGGCCATTCTCTTGTAGGGGGTCAAAATTCTTCGGAGGATTCTTCTGTCGAACGTGGCCAAGGGTTCACGATATTTCTTGCTAAGAACGCCGAAGAAATCATTGTCTTGCATAGTAAGAGCGTTGACCCTATGGTGAGATGTTTCGCGCGGAATAGTTTTTGTAAGCTGAAATAGGTTCTGTTGGCCGACAACGACCGTGCGCGAATTTCATCTTCGCAACTATTATTGGTTGTTTACTGTCTTTATTGCTGTTCACCAGTGCTATTTGATGTTATTACCGATTTGATTTTTGGTGATGACGTTGCCCTCCATATATTTCGTCTTGCCTAATGTGCAACCAAGATCTCAAGCCGCCTGCTCAATCTGAATAAAAGTATATTGTACTTCTCTGTGCTTCCGATAATGTTGATATAGTCATCATAGACTGCACTTAGCCTGACGTAGATAGGATGGTGCCTCTCGCAGTAATATCAGTATCCCCTTCGATTGAAGCCTCTTCAGTAGGGACCGAGGACATTCTAGGCGTATATGGCTATCCGACCTAGCAAGATAACGAAGAATATCTTAGAGATGGTACTTAGCAACATGATACCTCAATAATTACTGCACTATGTGATATTCCCTTTTAGGTTTTTGTGTGAAACAAAATCTTATCAAAGTCGATCCAATGTCTGTCTGTTTGTCTATCTGCCTCTCTGCCCGTCTATCTGCCTGTCACACCTGATCTACTCAAAAACGGTTGAACCGATTGTCAAGAAATTTGGTGTGAACATGTCGGCGGTGTGTCCGTTTACATGCAGCGAGTTTGATCATTTTGCAAAGGGATAAAAGAGGTACCCCCCAAGGAGGAAGTAACATTTTTTTTCATAGAACATGATTATGTGGGGTATCAAACGAAAGAGTTCAATTAGTGGTTTTCGAAAATGATCTTTATTCTTACATTAGGGGTAAGGAGTAAGGACCGAAATGTGTGCCGATATCTGCTCAAATAAAATGAATAGTGGCATATTACTATATTTTAGAAATTTACCTGAAACGCCCAGCTTCCGGTATTCCGACTTGTTTGCCAATACTAATGATTCGATGTCCTACACCTTGAGTGTCAGTTAATTAACCGCTTAGTATGATTGGTCATATTTAATCAATTCAGTTGTCATTCTATCGGCTCCTGGCGAATTATGATTTTTAAGCCGATGGATTTGACGGACGGAAAGTATTCAACCCATTGCACCAATTCGCCCATACGGTCGGAAATTAGATTTGCTCCCTTGTCTCGGCAGTATGAACATCGACGTGTATAAAACTTCATCCTGATAACTTGTTGGTAAAACCTGCGCTCCTGATGAGATTACTCCCTGTACTTTTCGAATTCCCAGACTTTTGGGTTCTCTCAGGTTTGCTTTTTCGTCGTGGAAGTCGCTTCTCCACTTGGAGAAGTTCATGCATTACCCCGTATGCAGCATTCTTCCGTTCCATTCCCAGCTAACATTCATCGTCGGGCCAGTTGTTCCGACTTTTTCAAGGATGAGGGCCAGCTATATTTGTGACCGCACCAATGACAACGTTGTTCGTGTCATTGTGAAGATCATTTGTTGATACTGTAGATGAACTCCAGGGTCTTTGTGAGCTGCGGTTATTGCAGCATTCATTTCCCCCTTAAAGGTGTTACGGAAGGCTTTTTTGTAGATGCTTTCAGTGTTAACTCACACCTGATTTCCAGAGGGAATTCGAAGTAGTATTGTTATTTGAACTCGATCACTATGCCTACGAGATGGCCATCCGAGTCTATATTACACACCTTTATACATTCATCAATGCTGAGAGATGGCGGCGATTGATTAGCACGCGGTTAATTTGGTTGAAAGTACTGGCAACCACCATTTCGTTCAACAATACTACAGTACTAGTTGGATAATTCGCAACCGACTGTTATTGGTTATTTATGTCGTCCTTACTTAGCTATTCAAATCTTTACGTATGATCTTGATTTTATACTTAGGACAGGCTTCGAGGAGTCGCTCTACTGCCCCGTAGAAAGTATCCTTCTCCGAATCTGCAGTCTCTTCTGTAGGGGGGCAAACGCAGAGTACATAACCTTTCGCCTATGTTTTCAACCCCGACTTCATTTTTTGACTGACTATGAAACCTACTCCGAGCACATGATGTAATGGTTGTTCTCGAGGAAACCCGTCCCTATCCAGCGCATCTCTTGCAACGCTGTTGTATCATACCTATATATATTAGAGCAGTGTATTGACTAGCTTTTCCCTACAGGATGCGCACGTTCCGAGAGAAAATACAGAAATCGTTAGTCCGTTTCCATTACCCGGTTCGTCGTTATGTACCCCGTCCGAGGCTCCTTTCGTGGGTCCATAATATTGATGACTTACTAGACCTAACCAACTCCCAATCTAGAAGATCAGTTGGTACAATTTGTCCCATTTTTAATCGTGTGAGACTCGCCTTCACCCTTTTCCATCTCCTGTTTTTCATTAAGGAAGAATTCCCAGCGATCACCACATGAAGGTGAAGATATGGTTTGGTAGTAGAGGTGTTGGTGTTTTTTCGGCAGGTATATCCCAGGTTTTATGTTCAATCGTGGGTATTAATTCATGTTTCGCCCTGGGACCTATGTTACTCTTTGACCGCTGCCTTACGGCAAATAAAATATTATTTTACATGGTGAGTTTGTCGCTGATCTGAACCGCAACTTTTCGATACGTCAGTCTACTTCGATACTACAGTCAACTACTAAATCATCTATCAGTTAGTGCGAAAAAAATACGTCATTCTTCAAACACTTAAAAAATAGGTGAATCCCATCTAGAAAATATTGGATTAGGACTAGTACCACATTGCGAAATATTTAGCTGTATTAAATGTAAGTTTCGAAAAAAAACCCTGAGATATATCTTACAATTCACTTTTCTAAATTATCCTATATGTATAAATATCTGTGCAATATTTTAGGGTTTTATCCTAGCAGATTTACCGTGGAAGTGTAGCTTCCTCTGGATAACTTTCACCCTAAGTGTTTTTGCCACCCGACAGACGTATTTCTATATATTTTCTATGGAATTATGTCGACATGCAATCACCGCAGCTTTTTAGGTAGATTAAATCCTAACCGCTAACCTAGAAGTGAAGTTAATGCACTATTGTGGTCCCAGAATGAGAAACGTATACCAATTCTAAAGTACTCCCATTTGCGTATAATAGCTAAAACGTTCGATCCATTAACAGATTTCCTACTCTCCGGCATATGTGAGCTCCTATCTTCCGGCATCAATTAAAAAACCACTTCAATTTTCAAATGGAAAATTTCTCTGTTGAACCCGTTCCATGGCATGGAAATCTCCTTCAAACCCTCAAGGCTCAAGGGATTAAGATATGTAGGTATATGCAGAGTAAATTTAATTTCCGTGAGGAAAGATTCTGACCATATAAATGTAAGTTGAAACCTTGCCGCCCTCAAGTCGACCTTATTTTGATGAAAACTTGTATCTTCTTAACCCTCCAGGGTTTTTATAAACTCGATGATCCAATCCCATGACATGTTACAGGATTCCGCCCGATATCAAGCACGGCCGAAATCTCTATCGAATATAAACATGAAAAACATGATGAAACTTTTCATACTAACGATTTACAACTTTTTTCTGGGCAAAAAAGTTTAATATTGAAATCCTATGGGATCGCAAAATTGTTTACAAGCTCGAGGCGGATTTTAGATACGGTATACGACCAACTTCCACAATTTTCTTTTTGGTTAGTTAAATTCTCACGAAATCCTTTGAGTCCTATGAGTGGTCACATTGTTAATAAAAACGGTCCCGATAAAACGTAACAGCGCACGTTGTAAGGCACTTAATTGACGAGACCCGAAGGTGAACCCTGCTTCAATGACATTTTCGTCGAAATACATAATTAATTCCAGGTTTGGTGGCGGAGATATGTATTTTATCGAAAAACTTTGGAAGTCAATTACCGCCCCCGAGCTCTTGTGATTTTCCTAGTGTAAACACATTATGGGGGCTTTCAGGCGCAACAATATGAGGGAAAATACATTTAAATGTTCGCTCTCTGCAATGCAATGATATTTCGATTAAAAATAAATAAATTAAAACATGTAGAAGATAAAAGCGGAAACTGTTTTGAATCAAACGTTCCGCCATGTACTTCGAACTGTCTGCGCTACGCGGGATGGATCATATTTTGCGGTTGAAAGGGAACTTTTCCAATTGACTCTGCCGAGCTAGTCCTGGTGGACCCAGGCTGAACATTTTGAATAGAAAAAATATCTTCCGTAGTCCATTGTTTTACTTGTTTTGTCGTTTTTATTATTTTATAGAGTGGCACTAAAATCTCTGCCATAAAGGGATTCATCTCGTAGAGCGTTTCAATTTCATTCCTTTTGGAATGCTTGGTTATGCAGAGTAGGCGACGAGGAAGGAGGAGATTGGTTCCAGCAAGGAAGCAGAAGAAACAGTTTTTTCTACATTTTTTATCCATTTCATACAGTCTGCCTGCATTCGAAAGGGAAAAATATTATGTGGGCAGAATTGTCACATGGAAAAGAAAATGGACAGTGGGCGACGGGTAGCGGGGAGTGGGGGGGAATGTGGAAAAAAAATCATTATTCTCTGTGATATGCTTCCATGGAATGGAATTATGCATCAGCACGTATAATCCAGTGAAGGTATATGTACATGTGAGCTTTTATTTGTTTCATGGTCTCTGCTTTCATCAGGATCATCGGGATGCACTCAGTCCTACGTCCTTATGCTAGCGCTAAAGCCTGCATGAGATAACATTTTCCACATTTTTTGCTCGTGTTCATTGTATACGGCTGCATATGGCAGTACTTTCATCCCAGTGCTCCTGACGTTGATAGCATTCTCAATTTTGAGCTTTTTTGTTGTTTTTTAACATTTCTCTCCATACTCCTGCCGTATGTTATCTCTCGTTGCTCCATTCTCTCTGCTGCACTTCCCCCTTCTGCTTCCTAAGCCATTTTCAATTTATAATTTCCAGAACGTGTCTGTACTTCGCCGTTCAATTCAACAAATCGATACTCCCACCGACACTTTGGTCGCCATTCAATGTTTTCATGGTTGGCACTTGGTGATGAATTACTGGGTATGGTGGCATTCAGGATAATATCTGCCAAGTGGGCCCTTTCCTCGGGATTCGATTCACTGAAATTTGTATCGAAATGAGCTGATAGTATTGTTCGTCATGGAACGTGGTTCGGATTCGGTTCGCATGACTATTCGTTGCCCGCTATCATCCCGATTTTCATTGATTCTCCGGGTAAATGACCTTATCTGTTCTATACATACTAAAAAACTCAGATAGTTCAATAGAGGTAGAATGAATTATGAATTCTTAATAATATCGTTGAAGTAGGTAATTAATCTTGAGTAGATATTTACCAGGGGCTTGCGTTGTCCAGGGTTTAAAGCAGAAATTTCTAAAAATCTACTTTTGTGGAAACGGTCGGCATGTTCTACTGTATCAAAATGGTATGAGTTCTTAAACCTCTGAACTAACGAACTATAAAAATCGATGAAGAGCAGGTGAAGCGAAGATCTAAACTTCGCGCAATGTTCCAAAATGGTCCGTATGGTGTTGCTGTGGTCAATGCTAGAGCAGCCGGCGTGGGGACCAACCTGCTCTCTGGCGATCAAACTTTCGAGATGTTCTTGGATGCGTTCCAGGATTATTTTCATTATTATGTTTGCGATGGCAGAGACTATACAGATACTCCTTCAATTTCGCACTTAGCCCGGGTGCCATTCGTTGGAATCTTAACGATCATCCCCTTCTTCATCTCTCTGGGGAAGATGTGGGATTCCGAGGATTTCCACACGAGTTCGATAGTAACTGCAGTTGTAGCGATAAGCATTAAATACCGAACCGTTTAAGTGCATTAATAACCGAAAACATTTACCCTTGGCTTCGAGGAACAGTCCGTATCTGCATGCTACGGTGACTAGCCACTTCATCCATAAGAGGAAGAACTTTACCGCATGTGATACTGTTCAAATTCATGGTGTTACTCAGTTTATCCACCATTCCATCAGCAAAATCCCACTATCAAGTGACAGGTAGGCATTGCGCTCGAACATTATGCAAGTATGACGAGGGGGGTGGAAGTTGCGGGAATTCACGAACGTGCTTCCACACGACATATTTGAGCAATTTATTGTCAGAATTCACCTTGGCATTCAGATCACCACTCACGATCATCAATGTCACGTTTAGGAAGCCTCTCCTAAATTCTTGCTCATAGGAAGGATTCTTCTGTACTAGATCCGGAATTTCTGTTCGTGAAAAGCGCTGTTCAACCGTGATGCTCCTTAACCTGGACCGGAATCTTACAGTCAGTAGCAATCCGACAGTAGATTCGCGTCTGCTACCACTCGGCTTTCGAGCGTAGAAAAGCACATTGTCATTAGTATGGCAAAAGGAAGAGCAATACAGCAAAGTTCCATCATTTTACTTCGCTTAGGTCCAAAATGGCCAGATTGGAATTCTCGCTCGAGTTGGAGAAAGCAGAGCAAACCATTGTCGGAAAGCCAATCACTCAAGAAATCACTTTCCGTCTTTGATTGCCGAAGATCTTTGGCGTGAGGCCAGTCCCTGTCCGTGCCGTTGTCGATGTTTTTGTAGCAGTAAAGTTTCAAAATTGACGACAACCATAGGAAACAGGGCATACAGGAAACCTATCTATCTATTTACAAATTACATTTTTTTGAGTTAGGAAAGGATGAATATATAGTTATGTATACATACAACCGTTGTATTAAACTATTATCTTTATCGTGCATTGACCTGGCGTTAAAATCCAAAATAACATGTGACGCAGTATTCTTCACCGATGTATCAAAGATGGTCTATGAAATCGGTGCGTGGGTTTTTTCGAATACACACAGTGTATCTGAGTCATATGGTCTCCCAGGTTTGGTCAGTGTATTCCAAACGGAAGTACTATCGATGCTGGAAGTCTGTCGATGGCTGGAGCACGATCCGTGCCTCAAGCGTAACATAGCCATTCCAACTGACAGACAAGCGGCCATTAAGCCCTTGTACTCAGCGAGGACTCCTCCAGGCTAGTAGGGCAGTGCAGAAATGAGCTTAACAGTCTGGGCGGTACGCTCAAGGCCACCCACCTCTGGATTCCCGGGTATAGGAGTAAAGAGGAGAATGAGCATGCTGACTAATTGGCCAGGCGAGGCCCTGCTCTTGGCAGTACTTTGGCGGGTACAGTTGATGTCTCACTAACGACTTTCAAGGATGAAATCTACTCACATACTTAACAGCAAAAGTTTACCACCTGTGCCAAGTCAAGGAGTATTTAACCCGATTATAACATAGCCCGATCACGAGAGCTCCTGTGCCAGATGCGTGCAAATGCATTCAAGATTACGGCGGTCTGCATGGGGCACTGGCCCATGGAGGCCATGCCACCAGGTTTGACTTACCCTACAACTCGCATTGCCGAAGCTGCGGAGAAGAGACGAAACCCTCAGGCACTTTCTTTGCGATTGCCCAGCTCTAGCTAGAGTCAGGCTACGGACACTGGGTAAAACATCCTTTGAAGACCTCAGAAAGATTTCTAACTGCATGGTGGGAGAGCTGCTCTCCTTCGTGGGTGCTACGGGCTGGCTCTGAAGATCTGAGCCGGCTGGACATTGCCTCCCTCTCGTAACAGCAGTCATGGTCTTAGAAGTTTGTGGCATGAAAACGGCGCACCACAGCGGTAATTGGACTGCTCGAAACAGCCGCTGATACCTATCTACCTACCCTTCAACTGACCGACACTTTACCACCAATCGGGCTGACCATTTTGCGATCAGCGGTAGATTCAGGAGTTGTGTCCTGGCTACGAAACGGATCATTTTTCCATAGTCATTTATGTTCGCTTGTGTGTTGGGTCCCCCACTTCTAGCAGGATTGGTGACCTGCGATCCCACAAGTTCAACATCGACCGCTTGTATGATCCCGTTCGACAGTGGAAGAGCTACCTTGCGGATAAGACGGCGAATACACCAAGTAACCCGCCTGAGAATTTTCAATGAGCATCGGGCCGCCATCAGAAACACTATTTTCTTGGATGCTGCCAATGACCTGCCTCCACATGTCGAAGGAGCGTCATAAAATCTGACTGACGGGAGCTAATCGATGAACCCAAGGGATTGAAGACTTTATTGACGGCTGTGGGTGATAGTGGGGGTGATGCGCTTGAAGATCGTGTTCATAATGACTGAAGAAAATGTGTTATTTCGCTGGTCGTTAAGTGGAAGATGCCGTAGAACGTAATGATTTCAGAAATGTGTATCATCCCTTGTGGATGAAATAGCCAACTATCGTAACGTGCGGATATGCATTGTTCCTCCAAGCATCAAAGCATCAATGTTCCTCTCGGCCATCACTGTACTCAAAGGGAGCAAAGCCGCAGAGTTTGTCGGTTTTCTCAGATTTGCTAATTCCACTTATACGGACATCCTGAGAATCCGAGACCCTTAACAGAGACTCTTCCACTCGTTGTCGCACCCGTCTTGAGTGTGATAATTGGAGAAGCAATACGTGTTCCTTGCCGGGCAAAGATTACATATTAAAATAATCCTGAAATGCATATAAGAACATCTGGAAAGCTTGATCGGTAAAGAGCAGATTTATTCACTCTCCGGAGGCTCTTGCATTCACCACAACAACACTTTACAGATAATTTTGGAACGTGTGACATTCTCCATGCTGCCTCTTCTGGAAAACGTGGAGGAGTTCAAATGAAAGATGTCATATCCCAAGACACCTCCACTACGCTTATGTTTTTTTCTCCCGCAGGGCCAAAGAAAGTCAAGTAGAGTTAGACTGAAGATAAATACCAACAGAACCAGTCTAACGGACCGTTGCACTCCCCCTATCTGCATTAATGGGCAGTTTACCAAAGTCGTTGAGCAGTGTGTATATCCAGGAAGTATGGTTTATGCCAATGGCGACACCGAATTTTACGTTGCTCGAAGCTATAAAAACTCTAGGTACAGTTTTGCTGCCTTGCCTAAAATCAAGAAATGCTGTTATCTCAATGCCAAAATCAGGTTGAGACTTGCTGTACTAGTGTCCTTTCTACGTTTCTATAAGTTGCCACCACTATCACTCATCGCAGCTCGCTGGTCTGATACAGTTCGGATCTGTTACCAATGGACGATGTGATCGAATGGTGGCAATCGTATTGTCTAAGTCACTCATTAAAGAAGAGTTATAATGCGATTGCTGGCTAAGTCATGCAGTGGAATCTACTCTCCCAAGATAGCCAACGACCGCATTGTCCCACGAGCACTTGGCGCAGAACAGTAGAGAAGGAGTGCGGACACCTTGGGAAGTGCAGGGCGGAGCTAAAGCGCGCTTCAGGTAACCGCAAACGATGGCGCGTAGGTGCGGTTGATGCAATATACTCCGCCAAGAGGTGTATGGCAACCACACATACATATATTTTTGAAATTGAGAAAATATTTTTTTAACTCCAAATGGCTAGAAAAAAAATATGTACCGCGCTGAAAAAGAGGATCATTGATTCCTGAAATACAGTATCTGCAAGCAATAAAGATTCGTGCAACTAAAAATGGAACGATCATGTTTTCCTTCTAATATGAAACATTGGCTAGTAAAAGTTGCCGGTATTTCTAGCGATGGAAGTAAAAAAATACAATTATAGTGACCTTTTTGCATTCTTTAGTAGTATTATTTCGGGAACAACTTGTTACCTTCCTCAGAGCAAGGTGTCTGTATATAAAATAGTAAAAAAAATCTTCACCATGGACAGAAGCAGCGTCTATAATTAAATTTCTTTACTAGAAGATACTCCAAACTTCAACTACCTTTCATTCACATATTTATGCATCACTTCCCAACGGCATCATTTCCCACTCCAAAAAGACTAATATCGCAATATTAATAAAGTTTCGGAAAAAAACTATAAAACACATTGAAACTTCCAACATCTGATATGACTTGAACTTGAAAACTGAAGAAGGAGCAAGATGAGTATTCTAGGCAAGCAGCAGGAGCACGTCCTTTTGCCGCCTGAAAAGAAAAACTGATTGTACGAAACTAGATGCAAACGAGGGAGATACTTTCAAAACATAGTTGTTCCAAACACCGGTTGCTTTGATTTCATAAACTTTCCACAGTTAGGATCATTGTTTATCCCATTCCAATTGATTGATATCGAATGAAGTTCTATTTCCCTAATGTGATATCTTTTCCTTTCGATTTTAGGTGGCACACTCAAAACGGAGGAGAACCGCTCCCAGTGCTCAGTGGGACACGTGTTCGTCTATTGGGTCCTGTTCTCGCCATTGAAGCAGTTACAGCAGAGGATTCCGGAACGTACAAATGTTCTGCATCGAATGCAGGTGGCGAAGCAAGTGCTGAACTTCGTTTGTCGGTATCGACCCCCATACAAGTAGAAATCAGCCCCAATATCCTGAGTGTTCATATGGGCGGCACAGCCGAATTCCGTTGCATTGTTACAAGCAATGGGTCGCCAGTAAATCATCAGCACATCACCTGGTACAAGGATGGTCGACAGCTTCCCAGCGCAGCACGAATAGGCGACACACTTCTCGTAACGGGAGTGAGCCGAGAGAACAAGGGAATGTACCAATGCGTCGTTCGTCGTCCTGAAGGTGACACATTTCAGGCTTCAGCTGAACTTCAGTTAGGAGGTAATTAGATCCGAATTACATTTGAATTTGAAATTTCCCGTCTCATTTCGGATAATTTCACAATCTTCCTCTGACACGCAATGTTTTCATCTATAAAACATTTTTGATCCGTCTCTTAGTCGCGAAAATAACGAAATAAGAAGTGACGTGTAGTAATTTATAGAAAATCCCAAAATAATAAGAGCTGTCAGTTTTGATAATTTGCTCATTTATCATAAAGCGAACGCGATAAGATATGAAGGAAAGTCGGAAGCGAAAGCGTCTCTAAATCTTCAGGAGGACTTACGGCTTTCATGCCGGACAGTACACAGCGAAAATAAGTTCTCAAGCAGCACTGAATGTTGGGGGTTGTTTTGGGCACCGTCCTTCCCGATCCCAGTGGAATGCGTTTATTTTACTTTGATTTCTTCCAAGATGCTTATTAAAATATTATTTAAAATTCAGGTATATTGTATATAATTTATAAATATAGATGTGAATATATTTTTCATGGGGAATTCGTTCGAGTTTATGAGATTTATGCATTTCGATAAAGGAGCAAAAAAAGATAGCCGGAGAAGTGAATCAATGCTGGGAAGGATTAGCACCACAAATTTGGCCGAGGATTTATTTCTGTGCCTGTATTGAATCTGCAGTTTATATTATATATGTAGGGACGTAGACAGTTTACGTCCCCACTGCAGCCCTCCCTTTGTTCTAATATCAACACTTTCCCAAGAATACTCCACAACCTTGCCACAATGTGAAGCCGTTCGCATCCCTGCCTTCGCTCCCTCATGCCATATAAGTTTTATACTGTGTGCCCTCCTATGTGGACTATTAACGTAACTCCATTGTCGACCTGCGTCAACTCAAATTCATCCAAGAGTAAAAAATTGCCAACATGAAACCAACATTAAAATTTTCCTCAAGATAATTTTTCTGAAAAATGGTCCATTTCGAAAAGTTTGCAAGGCACAACTAAGCGGTTGTTGTTCTTAACCCAACATTTACCCGCCTTCCCACAGAAGATTGTTTGCAAGTTTTAGGGGAGCGCGTGATGGTTATTAATTGTGTCAGATGTTATAATTATAAACGAGCGAATGCCGCTTTCGGCTTTCGAGCTCGTAAGCCCGTGTGAAGTTTATGAATGTGTTCATCCCTTCCAGGAAAATTTGAATAAATATGAATATTTGCCCTTCGAGATGAAACACTCTTCCAAGATGAATACTTTGTAAATTTGCTCAGGGGAGTTTCGTACAGAATGTGTTAAGAGCCTTGTATATTGAAATGATTGATTCAAGGATACGTTTGACGTGCGATTTAAATTAATGATGAATTTTTGGAGCACGCCGCATGTGTTTGCCCATCGCCTTATTCTGTCTAAATTCGCAATTGGTTTAATTTATTTCAGCTTCAACCACAATTCTGGTATTATTAATTTCATACGCAGTATGAACTTATTTATCATTAAAGAGGATCATTTTATTCTAGAAAATACCAGCCAAGTTATTTTTACGACGGTTATTTTCGAGCTGCAAACTGGATAATGTTTAACACTGTCGCAACTTACACCTTAAATTGGAACAACTGAAGCCCTTTTTGAGGCAGCTACAAAAACAGAACATTCCTCCTTCGCTAAACCTATTGATGTAATATACGGCCCTTCCTGCTGGTGTCCATAGACCAAACATAGACCAAAGCATTTCCAATTTCTGTTTCAAATACACAGAAGGTTTGAAATGAACAACGTCCAATTTTCGAGTTGACTTGCTGTAGTGAATGGATAGTTGAAGAATGGTCAACTGGATCGAGAAATTTCAATTACGATGGTGGAGCTCTGTCAAAACCTCACGAAATCCTAAGTAGATCTCCACTGAAATATCTCGCTGACATGGATTTGCTTGGCTCTGTGCTGGCCGAGTTTAGGAATGTAGGGTTTGGGTCCTTTTTAATCCTTGTAAGGGGAGTTATTAAAATCGATTCCTTGCATGTTTTTTTCTTGTAAGGAGGTGGAAATCTTGAAAAGGCTCTGGTCACCAGTATTTAGGATTTTTATCCATTAAAACCTGCCCTGTAGAACCATCATTAGGTATTACATCATGTGGCGGAGTTATAT
The DNA here is from genome assembly GCF_905115235.1 of Hermetia illucens. Lineage (NCBI taxonomy): Eukaryota > Metazoa > Arthropoda > Insecta > Diptera > Stratiomyidae > Hermetia > Hermetia illucens. The sequence continues at coordinate 127,173,240 of NC_051850.1, read as the reverse complement.
TACTTTAGCTAGCTTTCCTTTTTTTGCATACGTGGATTTCGTAGCCAGGACTCCTTGACCTCCTTATCTTTCCGCTGTTTATCTTGGATAATTGCGATCATGGAGTAGGTCTAGCCCTAGTCCACATGACATGCTAGCATTCTCCAAATAAAATTTTCTGGCGATAGCATCTTACCTAAAATTCTCTCTAGGTTTCTCTTTTCTTCCACGAACCTCGGGCATTGGTAGAATACGATGACAGTAGTCATTTGCCGATGGCAGGAATCAACCTGTGGGTTCAGAGATTCTTTTTTGAGTCATCCCATCGCCCCCCATTAGAATATATGCTGTTCTTCTGTCGATTGCACTTAATTTAAGTCCACTAGATAAAATATACAGGAGCTGTTCCTCAAAATGGAACTGGATAAAGTATGACATCTCCCTGGCAGTATACAACCTTGAAGTAAACCGTTGCCCTTCTACATTCGGCATCATCCTTATCCTAGAGTCATAGTCATGGTGGACGTCTCTTCGCAAGTATACTCTATGTACCGCTTAAAACTGAGCTTTGCATCTACCATCACCCCTAAACAGCTGGCCATAAATTTTAAGTATTTAACATTCTTTATTTTAAATATTTATTGTATACTTATTATTTATTAATAACAAATGAAAATTATTGAATTCGTTCTATTTTAAACTTTAATTACAAATCAAATTGGCATGAGGAACTATTGAATTCGTTCTATTTTAAACTTTAATTACAAATTAATTGGCATGAGGAATTATTGAATTCATGGCACACTTTTCTCCGATCTTCCACTCCCGTGGCGTGCTACGCAAAGTGGATAGATCCGCGCCATCTATTCGCTCGCACTCGCAACATTCGAAATAAATTTCGAATGCTGCGAATCCTGCCGCGCCACATCACTCCGCCCCCAGATGAAACCTAGGGGTTTCGTCGACTGATCCCCGAACTTCGTTCGCCGTTAATCCACAAAGCGGACACGACGTTGCTTCGGGGCGCACGCGGGTTTCAGCCTGGACAAAGAGACCGCCTTTTTGTGACCACCGATCTCGAGCTGGAAGAAATGTTCTCCCCGCTCGAGAACGCGGTACGGGCCCTCATATGGAGGCTGCAGCGGCTTCCGGACGGCATCCGTCCTGATCAGCACGTGCGTGCAAGTGTCCAGCTCCTTGGGCGAACAGGCAGGTATGGACGAGTGTCGAGTGGGTGGTGGCGCCTTGATGCGTCGGAGACTGTCCCTCAGCAGACGCACCAACCCCGACTCCGTGAGTCCCGATCTCTTGTCGAAGACCGGATCGCTTGGGAGTCTCGGGTTCTCCCCGTATACCAGCTCCGCGGGGCTGGCAGCAAACTCCTCTCGGCGGGTTGTTCGAAGGCCGAGTAGGACGAGAGGCAAGACTTGAGTCCAGGACGGGTCGTCGCGTGCCATAATGGCGGCTTTCAGCGTCCGGTGCCAACGTTCTAGCATCCCATTGGATTGCGGGTGGTATGCAGTAGTCCGCTGGCGTTTAAAACCAAGGAGTTTGCCTAACTCGGAGAAAAGGGTGGACTCAAATTGCATTCCCTGGTCAGTGATGATCACTGCAGGGACGCCAAAGCGAGGTATCCACTCTCGACAGAGGGCTTCAGCACATGATTGCGCCGTAATGTCTTTCAGAGGTATTGCCTCAGGCCACCGTGTGAACCTGTCGATGATTGTGAGGCAATACTTATAACCGTGCGAGTCTCGCAAAGGCCCTATTATGTCGAGGTGTATGGTGTGGAAACGCTTGGTAGTGCGGGGGAATAAGCCCACTTCTTTCCTAACATGCCTGGAGACTTTACACTTCTTGCATGCGATGCACTCTCTGGCCCAGGAATTGATATCCTTCTTCATGGAGGGCCAGAAGTATTTTCCGGTGACTAACCGGTTTGTTGTCCTGATGCCGGGGTGCGCCAAGTCGTGAACTGCGTGGAACACTTCCTTGCGAAATGTGGCCGGAATGTATGGCCGAGGTCCCTTTTCCGAGTCTTCGCAGCAGAGCGAGAGGTTTGAGCCGAAGATGGGCAACTCCCGAAATTTGTATTTGGGGTTGGACATGAGGCTCTGAAGTGCTGCGTCATCCACTTGCGCCTTGGCAATAGCCGAGAAATCGAGTGAGGCGGGGATGTTAACTTCGGAGACACGAGACAAAGCGTCAGCAACAATGTTGTCCTTCCCGGACACGTGCTGGATGTCTGACGTGAACTGGCTTATGAAGCTCAGGTGTCGAAGCTGACGAGGGGACGCTTTGTCGGGCTTCTGTTTCAAAGCGAACGTGAGAGGCTTATGGTCCGTGAACACTGTGAACGGCCGGCCTTCTAGGGAGAAACGGAAGTATTTGATGGACAGGTATGCGGCGAGCAGTTCGCGATCGTAGGTGCTGTAGTTCCGTTGAGCGGGATTCAACTGCCTCGAGAAGAAGCTCAACGGCTGCCAAACTTGGTCCACCTTTTGGTGAAGGGCAGCACCTACTGCGATGTCAGAGGCATCAACAAAAACGGCTAGGGGTGCATCTTGCAGAGGGAATGCCAAGAGTGTAGCGTCGGCCAGTTGTTGACGAGATTTGTTAAACGCGCAGATAGCCTCTTCAGACCACACGATCTCTCGTGTGTCCTTAGTTTTGGGGCCAGACAAGTACGCGTTCAAAATGGACTGGAGATGGGCGGCCTTGGGCAGGAAACGACGGTAGAAGTTCAGCATGCCCAAGAACCTCCTCAACTCCCTCACTGTCTTTGGACGCGGGAAGCTTGTTATTGCTTGCACCTTGTCTGGGTCGGGCTGTATTCCTTCAGGGGAAATGAAATGGCCGAGGAATCTCACCTGTTGTTGAAGGAATTTGCATTTCTCAACGTTTAGGACTAAACCGGCCTCAAGGAGACGTTGAAAAATGCACTCGAGATGGGCTAAGTGCTCAGACTCAGTGGAAGAAGCGACCAAAACATCATCCAAATATACGAAACAGAATTCGAGGTTTCGCAGGACTGAGTGAATGAACCTTTGAAAGGTTTGCGCCGCATTGCACAATCCGAAAGTCATCCGGGTGAACTCGAAGAGTCCAAAGGGTGTGCATATTGCCGTCTTTGGAATGTCTTCAGGAGCTACTGGGATTTGGTGATAAGCCTTGGTTAAGTCCAAGGTCGAAAAGATGCGGCAATTCGCGAGGTGATGCGCAAAGTCGTGGATGAGTGGAATTGGATATCGGTCAGGAACAGTCTGTGCATTTAGCCTTCTGTAATCCCCACATGGGCGCCATTCGCCGTTTGGCTTAGGGACCATATGCAGTGGGGAAGACCAACAGCTGTTTGAGGGCCTGCAGATACCCTGTTGAACGAGTTGTTCAAACTCTTTCCGTGCAATTGCCAGTTTCTGAGATGGTAGAGGACGCACCTTCGAGAAGATCGGGGAACCAGTAGTGATAATGTGGTGCTGCACATTGTGCTTCACTGGTTTGGAGAGACTACAGTTGGTAGTAATCTGGCTGAACTTTTGGAGAAGTGCCCGAACACGAGAGTCGGTAATGTCTTCTAAAAGAACGGAAAGATTATTGCCTGGGTGAGATACCATATGTCCCGACGAATTAAGGTTGGTCGTGGAATCTATAAGAGACTTGTTTTGCAAGTCCACCAGCAATCCATAGTGACACAGGAAGTCTGCGCCTAGTATGGGGAAGCTGACATCCGCCAGGATGAAACGCCACGAAAACGTCCTACGCAAGCCAAGACTCACGTCCACTTGCCTATACCCGTACGTGTTTATGCGGGAGGAATTTGCTGCCGCAAGTTTGAGCGGTTGAGGGAAAAGTTGATGTTGCCGAGGTACGGGAAGAACCGAAACCTCCGCACCAGTATCGATGAGGTAGCTGCGCCCGCTGAGGGGGTCGAAAATAGTTAGGCGACGTGACGCTGCGTTCTGGGTGGCCGCCGCCAAGACCCCCCGCGGACCTAGTTTTTTGCGGTAGGAGAGAATCTACACGGTAGCGTACATCTTGTCGCTTTATCCCCGAATCTGCGGTGGTACCAGCAAATCCCTTGGTCCGTGGACTGTCTTGACGACCTGCTACCTGATCGCCCTTTTCGGGTGGCAGACCGCGAGCGTGCTCGCGATCTGGCGCCCGAACGCTGAGCGTCCAACGTCGCCCGCATCTCGGCCATCATCATCATCATCATCAACGGCGCAACAACCGGTATCCGGTCTAGGCCTGCCTTAATAAGGAACTCCAGACATCCCGGTTTTGCGCCGAGGTCCACCAATTCGATATCCCTAAAAGCTGTCTGGCGTCCTGGCCCACGCCATCGCTCCATCTTAGGCAGGGTCTGCCTCGTCTTCTTTTCCTACCATAGATATTGCCCTTATAGACTTTCCGGGTGGGATCATCTTCATCCATACGGATTAAGTGACCCGCCCACCGTAACCTATTGAGCCGGATTTTATCCACAACCGGACGGTCATGGTATCGCTCATAGATTTCGTCATTGTGTAGGCTACGGAATCGTCCATCCTCATGTAGGGGGCCAAAAATTCTTCGGAGGATTCTTCTCTCGAACGCGGCCAAGAGTTCGCAATTTTTCTTGCTAAGAACCCAAGTTTCCGAGGAATACATGAGGACTGGCAAGATCATAGTCTTGTACAGTAAGAGCTTTGACCCTATGGTGAGACGTTTCGAGCGGAACAGTCTTTGTAAGCTGAAGTAGGCTCTGTTGGCTGACAACAACCGTGCGCGGATTTCATCATCGTAGTTGTTATCGGTTGTGATTTTCGACCCTAGATAGGAGAAATTGTCAACGGTCTCAAAGTTGTATTCCCCTATCCTTATTCTTGTTCGTGCTTGTGTTTGACCAGTGCGGTTTGATGTTGTTGGTTGATTCGTCTTCGGTGCTGACGTTGCCACCATGTATTTTGTCTTGCCTTCATTGATGTGCAGCCCAAGATCTCGCGCCGCCTGCTCGATCTGGATGAAGGCAGTTTGAACGTCTCGGGTGGTTCTTCCCATGATGTCGATATCGTCAGCATAGGCCAGTAGTTGGGTGGACTTGAAGAGGATCGTACCTCTTGCATTCACCTCAGCATCACGGATCACCTTCTCGAGGGCCAGGTTAAAGAGGACGCATGATAGCGCATCCCCTTGTCGTAGACCGTTGTTGATGTCAAATGGTCTTGAGAGTGATCCTGCTGCTTTTATCTGGCCTCGCACATTGGTCAGGGTCAGCCTAGTCAGTCTTATTAATTTCGTCGGGATACCGAATTCCCCCATGGCCGTGTACAGTTTTACCCTGGCTATGCTATCAAAGGCGGCTTTAAAGTCGATGAACAGATGGTGCAACTGTTGTCCATATTCCAACAGTTTTTCCATCGCTTGCCGCAGAGAGAAAATCTGATCTGTTGCTGATTTGCCTGGAGTGAAGCCTCTTTGGTATGGGCCAATGATGTTCTGGGCGTATGGGGCTATCCGGCCTAGCAAGATAGTGGAGAATATCTTATAGATGGTACTCAGCAACGTGATACCTCTATAATTGCTGCACTGTGTGATATCTCCCTTTTTATGTATGAGACAGATTATGCCTCGCTGCCAATCGTCAGGCATTGATTCGCTGTCCCATACCTTGAGCACAAGTTGATGAACCACTTGGTGTAACTGGTCGCCTCCATATTTAACCAATTCGGCTGTAATTCCATCGGCTCCTGGCGACTTATGATTTTTTAGCCGATGAATTGCACGGACTGTTTCTCCTAAACTTGGTGGTGGCAGTATTTGTCCGTCGTCTTCAGTTGGCGGGACCTCCAACTCGCCGATGTTCTGGTTGTTCAGTAGCTCATCAAAGTACTCAACCCATCGCTCTAATATGCCCATTCTGTCGGAAATCAGATTTCCCTCTTTGTCTCGGCAGGATGAGCATCGAGGTGCATAAGGCTTCATCCTGCTGACTTGTTGGTAAAACTTCCGCGCCTGGTGCGGTTGCTCCCTGTACTTTTCTAGTTCACAGACTTGTTGGTTCTCCCAGGCTTCCTTTTTCCGTCTGTGAAGTCGCTTCTCCGCTCGACGGAGTTCGTGATAAGTCTCTGCGCGTGCCCGCGTTCTTTGAGAATGCAACATTACTCGGTATGCGGCATTCTTCCGTTCCGTTGCTAGCTTACATTCATCGTCAAACCAGCCGTTCCGACTCCTTTTGCGGCTGGGGCCAAGTATATTTGTGGCCGTATCCATGATAACGTTCTTCAGGTGGTTGTGAAGATCATTAGTTGATGCTTCATCTCCAGGTCCTCTATTGACTGCGGTTATTGCGGCATCCATTTCCCTCTTATAGGTGTCGCGGAGGGTTGTGTTGTGGATGGCTTCAGTGTTCACTCTCACCTGATTGTCAGAGGGGATTCTAGATGGTATTGTTATTCGAACTCGGAGCACCATGCCAACGAGATAGTGATCCGAGTCTATATTGGCCCCCCTATATGTTCTGACATTCATCAAGGCTGAGAGGTGGCGGCGTTCGATGAACACGTGGTGAATTTGGTTGAAAGTGGTCCCGTCTGGAGAGGCCCACGTATGTTTGTGGACCGCTTTCCGCGCAAACCAGGTACTTCCAACAACCATTTCGTGTGACCCTGCTAATTGAATAGTCCGCAGTCCGTTATCATTTGTTTTTTCGTGTAAGCTATGGGAGCCAACGTATCGCCTGAATACGGGCTCCTTCCCTACTTGGCTGTTAAAATCCCCAAGTATGATTTTGATATCATATCTGGGACAGGCTTCGAGGGTTCTTTCTACTGCCTCGTAGAAGGTATCCTTCTCCGACTCTGCAGTCTCCTCTGTAGGGGCGTGAACGTTTATGAGGCTTATATTTCTAAACTTGCCTCGCAAGCGCAGAGTGCATAGCCGTTCGCTTATACTTTCAAAGCCGATAACAGCAGGTTTCATTTTTTGGCTGACTAAGAAACCTACTCCGAGCACATGGTTTACTGGATGGCCGCTATAATATATGGTGTAGTGGCTCTTCTCCAGGAAACCGGTCCCTGTCCATCGCATCTCTTGCAACGCTGTTACATCAGCCCTATATTGGGACAGGGTATCGGCTAGCTCCTTATCAGCTTCATCTCTGTACAGGGAGCGCACGTTCCATGAGAAAATGCGCAAATCGTTGTTCCTTTGTCGTTGCCGGGTCCGTCGTTTTAATATCCATCCTATCCGAGGCTCCTGTTGTGGCTTCGGCATCTCGGCCATACTGGCTGTTAAAGCAGCAATCTCGCGCCTCAATTCACCCACCTCATCCGACGGTGGTTGAACGGCCGCCAAGGTTGGGCGTACGTACACCTCCTGCACCTGGTCGGCCGTCGCTGCCAGTTCCTCCAAGGAACCGGAGACGCAAGCGAGGATCGCCTGGGTGCCCTCCGGGAGCCGACGCAGCCAGAGCGACTTGATCAGGTCGTCGCCGATCTTGCTCCCACCCAATTGCCTCATTTCACGAAGCAATTGGCTGGGAGTTCGATCACCCAACGTTAAACCCGCCAGCAAGTGGTCTAATTTTGCCGACTCGCTTGCCGACAGGCGCCTGATCAACTCGCTCTTGAGCTGCACGTACGATGTCGACTTCACCACGTCGGACACCAGAAGTATGGACTCTTCGTCCAGGCCGACCACCGCGTAGTTGAAACGGGTCGCGTCCGATGTGATGCCGGACATTTGGAACTGTGCTTCCAAATGCACGAACCACAGCTCGGGGTTCCGCCGCCAAAACGGAGGAACGCGTACTGCGAGGGCGGTCACTTGCGGGTCCGATGGGCCTGCCGCGTCTTTATTGTCAAAAGACATTTTTCTTACCGAGAAGTACGAGATTGAGATGTAAACGCGGTGAGTTTATACTGAAACGCGGTGAACTTTACACCGACACGGCAGGCCGCACCCACAAATGCACGCACGAAACGAGAAAAAACGACGAGCGAAGCGGACGCTCTCCAGCGCAGACCAAAAACACCACCAATGAAAATGGAGAACTCGCGATGCTAAACACCTCCTCGCCGTCTCTTGCAGCGATTTCAATCTTTTATTATATTTTTTTTTAAATTTTAATGTATTGAACAATAATTTCACTTAAAATAAATTACAATAATGATTCGCTGCTGCGGCCTCTTTGGTGAAGACGGCGTCGATGTGAAGGCGGCGGCGGTGGCGGCGGCTTCTGCTGCAGCGATGGTGGCGGAGTCTTCGGTTTCTGCCTGATAGCGGTGGCTGTGGCAGTGATGCTGGTGTCGGTCAGCTGCGCTGATCTTGACGGCGAGGGCTGCAGTGACGGCGGCGGCTTCGACCTCTGCGGCGATGGTGGAGACGATTCCGGCGGCGGAAGTGGCTGCGGCAATGATGGTGACTGGGGCTGCGTTGATGGCGTCTGTAGCGACAGCGGTGGCAGCTGCTGCGTATGTGGCAGCACCGGTGTCAGCTGCTGCGTCTGTGATGGCAGCGGTGGTGGTTGCGGCGTCTGTGGCGGCAGCGGTGGCGGCGACGGGGACAGCCGTTTACTGCTGTTGTTGATCGTTGTGACAATGATGACTAGTCCGGTGCGTGAAAGGTGTTGTGCAGGAGGGCGTGCGTACGGGAAGTCGCGTGAAAATCTACTTCTGGTGAGGGTCCGACGTGTGTCGCGCAGTACACTGTGTAGAGAAGGTTTTCTCGCGTTTTTTCTTGCCTCTGCTCCTACTCGGGATGTGGAGATGCGACACGTTTTCGTGATGTTTACAACGGCACTCCACACTCAACTGTAGACGCGAACGCGTGAAAATCGCTTGCCGTACGGTCTACTGATGTTTTTGATAGATTTCTCGGTGTTTGGAAGTTCTATTTCTGCCGTGTTGCTCGGACGAATTTTGTCGTCAATAGAACTTCACCAATGGCGGCGATGGCGGATAATTTGTCGTTTTTTAAATATCGGGGTCACCAATTAAGTATTTAACATTCTTTATTTTAAATATTTATTGTATACTTATTATTTATTAATAACAAATGAAAATTATTGAATTCGTTCTATTTTAAACTTTAATTACAAATCAAATTGGCATGAGGAACTATTGAATTCGTTCTATTTTAAACTTTAATTACAAATTAATTGGCATGAGGAATTATTGAATTCATGGCACACTTTTCTCCGATCTTCCACTCCCGTGGCGTGCTACGCAAAGTGGATAGATCCGCGCCATCTATTCGCTCGCACTCGCAACATTCGAAATAAATTTCGAATGCTGCGAATCCTGCCGCGCCACAAATTGGTTAGAAGTACTGATATTGACTCCCAATTCTAATACGAGGATAGTTTCTCTTACGGCATTTTGTGATGAGGACCATTTCGCGCCCTTTTAACAGCACTGATTTTTTCAGATCAATACAATTCAATATCATTGAGATGTTGCCCGAACACAACCATTACTATGGCATCGGCGTTCTTTCGGAACCAGACAATTGTTATACCTGATGTCCTACCTTAGGATTGCCAGTGTGGGAGTACTGAGCGGTACGTACGGAGACAAAATGTTCCTTGGGTTCATCACTGATCTCATACCAGGGACTTCGTTCGTGCAAGTAGCTTTAGAAAATATCAACTATCTAGGTGGGGATACAAATCGTCACCTGAGACTTCTGTATAGGACTTCAATTGGCTAAGTTGAATGTATTCTTCCTGTCCAGGGTTATCACCATGTAATACTTGCTAGTACTACCCTTTCAGTGAATTGAATTCTATTCCAAGCCAACAACCAATTCCTTGGGTTCCAACAACTGGGGGTAGTCTATTATAGATTACCAACTCTAACCCCTATGGGGCGATAGCTCACTCGGAATTTGCCAGTTTTAGGTAATAGTACCAATTTTTGCACTTCCATGCTTCGAATAATTCAGTGAACATGTCCGGTCTGGAAATCGTGGTAAGCCTAAGAGCACTGTTCGGAATTATGCCTAGGCCCAGAGCTTTGTCGTCATCCATTCTACAGCAGACCTCCGGCAGTTTATCTATGTTTATTGAGGTCATATTCGGAGATATCCGAAAGATATCAGCGCTCTTACAAGGAGGGTATCCACTGGATTATTTTCAAGAAGAAGGTAGGGCACGTGCTCTAAGCAAATGACCGACCTCTGAGTTGTCCCATAACAATTCTTTAAACGTTCCCTCACGGGTTTACATTTACCTCCGAGCAGAGTTCTTACAATATTCTCTCTTCGATCACCGGCTCAGTGGCAGCCTGATCAAAAGTTGACTAGTCCATTATTCCACTAGTGGTTTGATCTTCCGCTGCAGAATGTGCTTTCCATAAGCATGGACTCGCCACACGCCATAGCGATGCTTTAGGCCACATGAGGGGCTTTTCCTCTGGACTGTAAGCATTAGTAGGTTGATCTAGATTGAAGGTTTACTTATTCAATGCCTTTGGAGGACAGTCTGATGTCCCTCTGGGTTTTGGTTATGCCCTCTTTTTGCATTCTGGCTCTCTCCATTGTTCGAAGATAATTGGCTGGGGATCGCTGTGGGTATAGTCCTCGCTAACTTGGCAGGATATACCACGCACCAGTGCAGAGAAAAAATGTCTGCGCTTTTCGCAAATTCATAATAAATTCCTTGGACAGTTCCTCCTACTTGAACTGTTCCTAAGAGATTAGATTTTCGTTTGCTATTTGTAGTCTAGCCTAAAATTAATAGAGACGGGGTAGCTTTCTCCAAACTACAATTTTTGTTTTTAAATGTAAATATATATTTCGAGAGCGACTTACCCTAGTACAAAGCTACCTCCGAGAAACGGAACTAAAAGCGCGGAAGCTTTGGCAATTGGAACGAAATACAAGGGGAGCAAAACTGATGGATGGGCCAAACAGCGAAAAGGCCAAGAAGAAAGCAAAGGTTAGAACCTTTGTGTTTCTCGGAGCTACTACTGTTTTTTCCTCTTTCCGCTTGCCGACTTTCTACAGGATCCATATCCTTGTCCTACAGTCTCTTGTTTAGTGGCAGGTTGACAACAATAAGTTTAGGTGGCCACTTGGGTAGCCTTTGACACTGTTGTTGCAGATTTAGACTTGCTCTTGATATTTCGTTTTTCTCTTGTGATCTGTTGTAGACGACACTAATAGCTAAAATATATTCTTTGTAGCTTGGTGCACGTTATTCTTGTCCTTGAGAAATTCGGACAGCTAAACTATATTTGCGTCAACCTGTGTAAAGAGTAATTCCTCTGAAGCAGAGCTATGTTCGCTATGAGTCCCGACTGGACTACTGGCCTTCCCTGCGGTTTATCTTTCACAACCTTTGGCATTAGTGGAGATCTCAGAATTGATAAGCTCTTCCTGAATGGGTCTCTTTCTAGGTTATGGAGTCTGCTGTCGCGAAGCTTATCTTTCTTCGCTTTTAGTACTAGTGTTCTTGGTGAAGTCATATTTCGCTCAAACTTCCTCCTTCTCTCGTCTTCCATGATGGTTTTGTGTTCTGGGTATCCTTTCTATAGCTCTTTTGGTTCACATACCTATGCAAAATTCGAAAAGAAAGTGTCTGAGTATATATTTACACATCATTAAGTGTGCCCCTATCCGCCAACAGGGGTCCTGCCTGGTGGGATATCTGCCAACTCCTCTCAGGATTCACTGTCTGTCTGTCCGATTTTTTTCGGTTATATGGGACTCTTATCCCCTAAAACCATCTCCTTCCGAGAATCAATTTCCGGTTCCAACACTCTCTCTCATTAAGACTGATCTTAAAAGTAGCACCGGTATCAAGTAAAATCTTTCATTTAGTACCCCACATGACTATATTGAATATAAAAAATTATACAGCCCCTTTTGCGTGTGAAATGACTTCCCCCTACCCCTCGGTAATGTTATTCCCTGCTAGCGTGGGGGCTCACAGTTCCTAGGTCCTCAATAATTTTCGTGCCAATAAGCGTAACTGTTTTTGCGAGAAAAAGGTGGTAAGGAGTGAACTTACTTGAGCAAACGTTCGGGATTCTCATACCGGTGATTTTTGGGGGTAAGGACCCTAAGAGAGATCTTAGAAACATAGGGATAGATGCCAAAGGAGGTAATTCGGCAGGAGCTCAAAGAGAACAGTGCCTTGATCTGGAAAAATTAGCTTTCACACAGATTGGGGTGAAATTAGTTGAACTGTTCTAGTTTCTTATGGATAAGTTCAACGTGCACCAAGCCTTAAAAAATATAGTGAGGGCTATTATAGTCTTCTATAGCAGATCGCAGAAAGGAGGGAGAAATTCCAAGCAAAAGCTCAAACCTACTGCCACACCCGTGTCATAGGTAGGCCAAGTGGCACCGAACTGTACTACAATCTAATGTAGATCAGAGAATTAAAGAGCCCCTAAGGGGAAAAAAGGCATTCAGCATTTTCCATGATACTGTACTTGAAACTCTGTAATTACCTGATAGACTACTCCGTCAACTCCGACAGTATATTCGGTATTGCCTCCAGAATCGAATTTCTCAAGGACAAGAACGACATGCACCAAGTTATAAAGAATATAGTTAGAGCTATTAGTGTCGTCTACAACAGATCACAAGAGAAAGAACGAAATATCAAGACCAAGTCTAAACTTGCAGCAACAGTGTCACAGGCCACACAAGTGGTCACTTAAGCTTATTGTCATCAACCTCCCTCTAAACAAGAGACTGCAGGAAAAAGATATGGATCCTGTAGAAAGTCGGCGAGCGTCTAAGAGGAAAAACAGTAGTAGTTCCGAGAAACACGAAGGTTCTAACTGTTGCTTTCTTCTTACCCTTTTTGCTGTTTATCCCATCCAACATTTTTGCTCCCATTCTATTTCGCTCTAATGAGCTCTGCCTGAAGGTATACATACAACCGTGTCGGAGTGCATATGAAATTGTGATGGGGCGATTCAGAGACCATTCGCATCCGCAAATCACGTACCCTACTCACTTGTTGAAAGCCACCCAGGGGTTATTCTCCTAGCAAGGGAGAAGCACTGGCAACTTTCAGTGATCTCTTGATATAGCGATAAAATGATCACCTCAGCCGATTGTTCAAACAGCGATGGAATGCCGGAGGACTCAGAACACGTATTCTTCTACCACCTCGCAGAATCTGCGGAAGAAAGGAGAACAGCTTAGGAAAAGTGTAAATAATCAGATGATTTCCTTTTTCGCTAGTGGTTATTTACTTTGGTATGCATCATTGATCCCAAATAGGAGAAAGATCCCCAAAAGGAGAAAGAGCGTCTTATTATTTACATTTAAATTAATTGCTAGAAACACAACAGGAATACACTAGATTTAGTATCATAAAATCCGGGGTGGAGCATGCTAGCATCGCAGGAGGATTGGAGAGCGATCAAGTTCATGTTCGGATCTACTTAGAGCAAACTCTGAAAGGAGCAAGAGGTTCCACAGAGCAGCGTAATGAGTACGACCCAACCGCAACGCTAACAATACCATTACCCACAATGATGCCTGTGGGTACAAATGGAAGCAGTATGCCTTTTGTATTCGCTGTTCTTCTAGTACAAATAATTCTTTTTGCTAAATAAATGTCGATAAATTGAGAGAGGCAGCTAACTGGCTATGTCGATTGCCAGCTGAAACCTCCTAACCTAATCAGAATCTAGTTTTGCAAGTCCTAAAAGGCTCTCGAACCAAATAATGTACTATATATTAATCGTATTTAAAAGGGGTATGGGTCCATATGGCGTAAGTCACGAAAGTTTTGTCGGTCTTGACTTCAAGAACCCTAGAAATATGTCACATCTAAAGGTAATAGCACTGTCGAAAGGATAGATTTGCTATACCGTTGTGCCTGATGCTTTGCTGTTTCTCAACATCTTGCAAGTCTCCAGAACTGCCTCCATGCGAGCTTTTCTGTAGGAATGTTGCTTCACCTCCTGTCCAATCCTATCCGCTGTTCTCTGGGCCATTTTTCTAGCAAGCTGACATGCGCAAGGTTATACAATTTACTATCCCACTAGCAACTATGCCTTCCACTGGCGAAAGTGTGTTGCCTTGGCCTTGGTGAGATACAAGCCCCCGCGATGCACTCTTCCGTATTAATGGCTTACGGTGATCCTGATATCATGATCTGGTGTAGCTAAGCTTTCATAAATATTTATTCAAGCATTGCTTTTCCAGACCATCCAAAGGTCTTTCTCATTTTCGGATGAATTCTAATCCCTGGGAATTATTTTTTCAGGATTGAGGTGGTCTTAAGTCCGGATCCAAATGACAAATCGATCGATTTTGGAGAATTTCCCTCCCTTTTTTGGTTCGTGGACTCTTCTTTGATGCTCAGTTTCCAACTTTATTTGAAATGAAAAAAGGATGATTGGCGGTTTCCTGGATTGTAGCGTCAACGATTATTATCTCCGAGTTATCACAATCTCGGCAGATGCCGGATTTTACCTAATACTAGCACTAACTGCCAAGCATTTAGGCTCGGACGATCCTACCTACTTAAAAACTAAAGGGGCACTGGTGGTGATGGCCGGTGGTAGGTCAGTGGGAGAATCCGTCGAGTACTCCCCGCAACATCGAGCACGTATGCAGAATGGTGTACTTCTGCATGGTTTGAACCAGACTTTGCGAAAGTCCCAGGACATCAAGGGAAGCCGTGAGGGATTTAGGTACAATACCTGTAGCTGACAATATTATGGGAACTACGACCACCCGCTCGAGACGCCAAATTTCTTTGATTTTCGGAGCCAATGGCTCATAGTTCACCTTCTTCTCCACGTATGTCCGTTCAATGTTGCTATTATGGGGATAGCAACATCAATAATATACGCGGAGCGACCCGTCTTGTCAACTAACAGTACGTCAGGCTTGTTGTGTGCGGTATGGCGATCAGTCAGAACTTGCCGGTCCCAATACATGCTGTAAGCAGAACTATCAAGTACTGCGGCTCCTATCGGTAAATAGGACATGTTCCCGTGATCAGCCCATGCTTATATGCAAGGTTTTGATGGATAACCTTACATACAGCATTATGCCTGGTGATGTATTGCACCGGTGCCATAACAGTACAGCCAGAAATGAGATAGTCCAACGTCTCTAACGCCGAACCACACATTCTGCACTGGTCGTTCTCCACCCGTTTTTTCATGATGAGCTGTTTATAAGCTCGGGTGGCGACCACGCCATCCTGAATGGCACACATGAACCCCTCCGTCTCAGCAAAGAGCTCCCCAGCACACAGCCATCTGTTCGACAGATGCAAATCGACAAATGGCTCCCAAAGACAATTCACGTGTTTACCGTGCATTGCCTTCGACTTCCATTCATCGATCCGCTCTTGGTCCGAGTTAAGTGGAGTCAGTCCACAGTCTGTCTTACAGGCAGCCGCATGCAAGGGACTCGCCTGCTCTTTGCTGTAAAAATAAGGGCGCAATGAGTCGACTTGGCGATGATGTTGTGCC
Source organism: Hermetia illucens (assembly GCF_905115235.1). Taxonomy (NCBI): domain Eukaryota; kingdom Metazoa; phylum Arthropoda; class Insecta; order Diptera; family Stratiomyidae; genus Hermetia; species Hermetia illucens. The sequence continues at coordinate 127,157,824 of NC_051850.1, read as the reverse complement.
GCCACGTCAACCACGCCCCTACCTCCGATGTCACGAGGCAGGTTCATCCGCTCTACGGCAGACTTTAGGTGATGCATTCGGAATTTGGACACAGTTGTCCGTATCCGCCGCTGGACGTTTTCCAGATCGGTCTTCCTCCACGGCAATATTCCGAATGCATAAGCCAGTGAAGGGATAGCGAATACATTCAACGCGCTCATTTTATTCTTCCCCGAGAAATGCGAGTTCAGCACCAGCTTAACACGTCGCAGGAATGCGGACAGCAGAGCTTCCTTCAGATCACCAACTCGAGTATGGGTTCCTTGCAGAATTCCTAGGTACTTGTAGAAGTCTGCGTCGGTCATAGCTTCGATGTGGAGGTCACCAATGCTATGTCCAGTATGCGGCTCGTGATGACCTTTGCGGATGGCTTGGGTTCGACACTTGTCTAATCCAAACTCCATCCGAATATGACCGCTGAACATGTCTATTATTCGCAACAGACTTCTAAGATGATTGTCAGTACCAACATGCAGCTCCATCTGGTACCATCTAGGTACATCAAGTGTATCATTTCGCACTTAGCACGCAGGCCATACTTTATTGCAAAACCATGACCTCTAGCATCATTCAGTAGCCATGAAAGGGGATTCAGTTCCATAGAAAACCAAAGGGGACTCAACGAATCCCCCTGGAAGATGTTCCTCCGTATACGGATGGGCTCTGAGGTATTAGCACCCTCAGATGTACGCACCGATAAGGTGGTCTGCCACCCTTCCATGACTGTCGCCAAAAACGGAACGCTATCAAAAGCCTTGGCATAATCGATATAGCAACTGAAGAGGTTTCTTTGGCCTCTAGTTGCTGCCCTACAACTACCGAGTCGATAATGAGTTGCTCTTTGCAACCCCTTGACCCAACTCGGCAGCCCCTCTGCTCCTCGGACAGAATGTTGTTGGTCTCGAGGTGCACATTGATCCTTTCACTAATAATGGACGTGATGGATTTGTAGAGGGCTGGTAAGCAAGTGATCGGTCTTGTGTCTGCGGGTCCTGCACCGTGTCCTTCTTAGAGATAAGGTAGGTAATCCCCACAGTGAGGAAAGGTGGAAATTCCTCCGGCCGACTGATGACCTCATTTATACTGCGTGCCAACCGACTGTGTACGCTGGTAAATTTCTTACACCAGTTCTTCGAGCTGTTTATGGCTCGTCGAACTTCCTCTTCGGTAACATCCGCAAAATTCATGCCAGGCGTATTGGCATGGCGGGTACCTTCGGTGGTGATCCACTCAGCATGCTCAGCATGCTGGGTAGGTAACCCCCAAAGTCCACCCCAATACTCTTTCGCTTCCGTCACCGAGAACTGTATTGTCTGAGCGCTCTAGCGCAGTCTAGCAATCTCCTGCCTTAGTGAGTCCCGCCGACGTTCCAGACGAATTTTCCATAGTGGATCCCTTTTGTCACTAAAACCAATAACACGAAAGCGAATCTTCTGACCGTGCAATCTGATAGCCGCAACTGCACCACAATACACAAGTGATTGTAGTTGCAGCAGCGACATATCAGCACACAGTCGAGATGCAATCTCATCATTGATTTGAGATAGAATTCCCGGAGTTGCTGGAGATGCATAGAGCCTGGGAATACCTGGTCTATGCAAAGGATCCATATCCGAGAATTCTATACACGCTCTTTGGAATTCATCCCGAACCTCAGCGGAAACCTCAGCTGGACGGTGGAGAAGAGTGCTTCGGCGAGTACTGAAACTGTTACCTGCAGTGCGGCGTGGTTTTGTTGAGGCCGCCGCCTCTACCCCCATCGACTCTTGGTCACCAGTTTCCCCGATGACTTCAAGTCGAACACGCTCCCTGATGGTGGCCGGGATTGTGTCGCTCCGAGTAATAATGCGGTACTGGGCTGCGACTCGCTGCACAGTCACGTGCGCGAATTACGGGAAACGCTCGACGAATCTCTGGTGCAACAAGAGGCGGTAAGATGTTGTACCCGCCCCGCCGTTATTTCGTAGTAGGAGCAGATGATGAAGAGGTTCATTTCTTCAGTCCATTTCATCCGCTTCCTACGCGAACCTGCTGAAGTGGTCGCCACAGATTGTGGCAAAACAGCTGCAGCAGGCGGACCTGCGCTCCTGGTCGTCGTGGCGCCTAGACGTCGAACCGCTCCACGACTAGCGGTTTCGACGCCGTGCTGTCCATTACGAGAGCCCGACCCAGTCACCAAGTCAGACGACTCCCGCCGGTTATCCGTACCGGACCTTAAATTTCTCCTTCTCTTAATTTTTGGTAGTTCATTTTATCCCTAGCTGCCAGGTGTTGAGATAGCTTCCTTAGTGAGTAATCTGCAAGACTGCAAAGTTCCTGCACTTTCCTCATCTACCCCCTGAGACACTGCGGTGGCGTACAGCCATTCAGACTGAAGCTATCCATCCCTCCTCCTTTCACAACCGGGCTTATTATTATTATTATTATTGGGCCGACATCTAAACAGGCTCTTTTCTCGGGTGCTACACAGGTCGTTGGCCAAGTTATGAAGAGGAAGAGGGGGGGGGGTTACTAACCGCTGCGAGTGACGGCAGGCGTGACACGCTCGAGCTTCAATACCGAGCGAAATCCCAGGAAGTTCAACGTAGTGTACGTCATGAGAAGGTAAAATTTACTATTGCGCTGTTCAGGGAGGCGAAAGATACCGGAGATCGTAATACCGCTTGTGGTTGCAAATCTTACGATGGTCCTGTGAAGGGCGTCAACGGCCGACTTCTCATCTATGATAATGAACAACTGATGTGGTGAAAAGAACACTTCACCACGGTTCTTAACCGTATTACATCCGGTGAAGTTTCCTTTTTGTGGATGAAGTGGGTAGTCACTGTAGCAGAGAAGTCGTTTTAACATCATTGTCTGCGTCGTTTCATCGGAGTATGCTGGCCTGACACTATCTCAAACGAGGTACTTGGCCAACGCACAGGCCAGGCACTCGTACCCACTGTGATCGGAAGTTGGCAGTGGATAGGCCACACTTTAAGGAGGACGAGGGTTTCATTGTAGGCTACTCCATGCATCGGAATCCACTCTTCCAAGATGGCTCACGAGTGGGTCGCAGAAGGCCACTTGGCGCAGAATAGCAGAGAAGAAGTGCGAGCGTCTCAGGAAGTATTGGAAGGAGATGCTGAAGGGCATTTCACGTAATCGCGAACGATGGCGCGTAGGTGTGGTTGATGCGCTATATACCACCAAGGGGTGAATTGCAATCATACATTAGTAAGATTTGAAGGTGGTATTTCCATTTGTTGGATTTAGTGTATATCATCATGGAGTAAATTTGCGTCCTTACTAGCGCATAGTTTATTACAAATTTTTAAAAAGACCCTTTAAAGAAATAATAAAAATTAAAATATTTTAATATAAATCATGTTTTTTGTAAGTTTTTAGTTTAATTTATTGCAGATTTAAACAGAGCAAAAGCAGTAGAAGAAACAATCGGAAGACATGAACTTGTTGAACTATGTTCGTTTCAGTAACCAATTTTAAATATTCTTTCAGAAATTTCTAGACAAAATATTGTATTTGTGGTTCAAGTCGTCATTGGGAAGTTTCTAAAAATTTCTGTGTCAAAAAAAAAAAACAATTCATCAGATGAATAGGATTAGATAGAATATTGGTAGGGCCATGTCTACTAACGTTTCCCCTGAGGCAGATCCTCTCACTCTAGAGATTCCTTTTATCCCAACGCAGAGCATGTTCTATAATAACCGAGTAATTAATATCATCCATTCACCTGCACTTTTTTATTTCTAGATGCACCACCAGTCCTGCTCTACAGTTTCATTGAGCAAACCCTGCAGCCAGGACCGGCAGTAAGTTTAAAGTGTTCAGCATCAGGAAATCCAACTCCGCAGATTACATGGCTACTGGATGGCTTTCCCTTACCATCTCATGGAAGGTAATTATTTACATAATATATCAAGTGCTTGATACATAAACGTGGGCACACATTCTATTATCAGATTATACTTTGTTCTACTAATTAATACTCGCTAGGACGGGAACTGCTGGTGTAATAAAAGAATGCGCTTGGCTGACTGAGTAGCTTTTGTAATGCAGGAAAGCTACTTACAAGCAGCATTATAGTCCTTGTTGAACTTATAGGTACATGGCTTGTATCAGAGCCAATAAATGTACATAGGAGATATTTCATTTTCTAAATAGTTTCTGTCCCTGATGATATACATCTTCGCTCTAGATCAAACTTGGCAGCCATTGCAATAACAATACCTGAGGAGAACGTATCTCTTCTTGAGTTGATACAATATCCGTAACTGCTACCGGCTTTGGCTGATAGTATGAGAGCAACAAAGTATCTGTGACTACGACTGGATGTCATTTTTCAGGACAGTTTCTCCCTCATCTCCAGGACTTATACTAGGCTAAATTACTTTTTGGATTACAAGACTTGTAATCTCGTTTGCTCTGGACGAAATTACTTTTTCCGCAACAGCGAGCCTAATGAAATAAGCGCGTCCTCTACAGTAACGAAATTTGTCACTTCCGCCGTTAAGGTTATCGTTAGTAAATGTTATTTTTGATTTGTGAGATTTTTATTAAGCTCGGCAAGTTGAAATTGCTTCTTACTTCATAAGGGACTTCAAGTGAATTCCGATTACTGGCAGCAACCATCCAACTAATCTGAAGTTTAGATTAAAAAGGCGAATGGTGAAGAGCGTTGTACGAATACAGAAAATAGGAAGTACCGTGCTGGTGCTGCTATTTGTCAGTGATGGTAACAATTTCAGGAAAAAATAATGATTTCCATCATCATTATCTTATTAAATCTAAAGCAACCACTTTAAGGTGGTTTGTTTGCGATATATGAGGTGTAATGAAAAACTAAAGGAAATTTTCATTTCTTCAATCGTCTAGAACTCACTTTTCGATTTAGTGTTTTAGTTTTTTGTCTATTTCGATTTTAATTCATGAACGGTGACGTAACGTGTTCATGATCCATTTGGTTTTCCGAAAGAGGAAAATGACACAGGTCTGGAAAATCGCAAATAAGCAGTAAGATATGAGTGGAAAGTTTATGGAAGTGTAAATTCAATGCGCGATTTTGCCTTAATAATGAACGCTTTCGTAGTAATGTTTCATGCAAATTCAACATCTCGTTCGCCGTAAGATCATAAAAATATTTTTTTAAATCTCAGTCCCTCTCATTTCAGGCATAAATTTGACATATTTGATACTTTGTGCGTTGGGATTACACCAGAATTTTTAATAACACGTTACACTACAACGCATTCGCATTAAATTCGAAAACAAAATATTGAGGCCGAGTGCCGCGATCGAGAAGGGGAAATCCACGACGGATCATATCTTCATCTGATGTTTCTTCTCCCACAATAGGCTCGCACGTAGTGTTCAAATGCTAAATATAAGATAAAACAGTGAATCATCATCATCAACGGCGCAACAACCGGAATCTGATTTAAGCCTGCCTTAATAAGGAACTCCAGACATCATGGTTTTGCGCCGAGGTCCACCAATTCGATATCCCTAAAAGCTGTCTGGCATCCTGGCCTACGCCATCGCTCCATCTCAGGCAGGGTTTGCCGTGTCTTCTTTTCCTACCATGGATATTGCCCTTATAAACTTTCCGGGTGGGATCATCCTCATCCATACGGATTAAGTGACCCGCCCACCGTAACCTATTGAGCCGGATTTTATCCACAACTGAACCGTCATGGTATCGCTCATAGATTTCGTCATTGTGTAGGCTACGGAATCGTCCATCCCCATGTAGCGGGCCAAAAATTCTTCGGAGGATTCTTCTATCGAGCGCGGCCAAGGGTTCGCAATTTTTCTTGCTAAGAACCCAAGTTTCCGAAGAATACATGAGGGCTGGTAGTAGAGAGCTTTGACCCTATGGTGAGACGCTTCGAGCGGAACAGTTTTTGTAAGCTGAAATAGGCTCTGTAGCTGTTATCGGTTGTGATTTTCGACCCTAGATAGGAGAAATTGTCAACGGTCTCAAAGCTGTATTCTCCTATCCTTATTCTTCCCGTTTGACCAGTGCGGTTTGATGTTGTTGGTTGATTCGTCTTCGGTGCCGACGTTGCCACCATATATTTTGTCTTGCCTTCATTGATGTGCAGCCCAAGTTCTCCCGCCAATTATCGCCTCCTCAATCTGGATGAAGGCAGTTTGTTTTGTTTGTTTGTTTGTCAATATCTTTAGCATAGGCCAGTAGTTGGGTGGACTTAAAGAGGATCGTACCTCTTGCATTTACCTCAGCATCATGGATCACTTTCTCGAGGGCCAGGTTAAAGAGGACGCATGATAGCGCATCCCCTTGTCGTAGACCGTTGTTGATGTCAAATGGTCTTGAGAGTGATCCTGCTGCTTTTATCTGGCCTCGCACATTGGTCAGGGTCAGCCTAGTCAGTCTTATTAATTTCGTCGGGATACCGAATTCTCTCAAGGCCGTGTACAGTTTTACCCTGGCTATGATATAATAGGCGGTTTTAAAGTCGATAAACAGATGGTGCAACTGTTGTCCATATTCCAACAGTTTTTCCATCGCTCGCCGCAGAGAGAAAATCTGATCTGTCGCTGATTTGCCTGGAGTGAAACCTCTTTGGTATGGGCCAATGATGTTCTGGGCGTATGAGGCTATCCGGCCTAGCAAGATAGCGGAGAATATCTTATAGATGGTACTCAGCAACATGATACCTCTATAATTGCTGCACCTTGTGATATCTCCCTTTTTATGTATGAGACAGATAATGCCTCGTTGCCAATCGTCAGGCATTGATTCGCTGTCCCATACCTTGAGCACAAGTTGATGAACTATTTGGTGTAACTGGTCGCCTTCATATTCAATCAATTCGGCTGTAATTCCATCGGCTGTTGGCGACTTATGATTTTTTAGCCGATGAATTGCACGGACTGTTTCTCCTAAACTTGGTTGTGGCAGTATTTATCCGTCATCTTCAGTTGGCGGCACCTCCAACTTGCCGATGTTCTGGTTGTTCAGTAGCTCATCAAAGTACTCAACCCATCGCTCTAATATGCCCATTCTGTCGGAAATCAGGTTTCCCTTTTTGTCTCGGCAAGATGAGCATCGAGGTGTATAAGGTTTCATCGTGCTGACTTGTTGGTAAAACTTCCGCGCCTGGTGCGGTTGCTCCCTGTTCTTTTCTAGTTCGCAGGCTTATTGGTTCTCCCAGGCTTCCTTTTTCCGTCTGTGAAGTCGCTTCTCCGCTCGACGGGGTTCGTGATAAATCTCTGCGCGTACCCGCGTTCGTTGAGAATACAACATTACTCGGTATGCGGCATTCTTCCGTTCCGTTGCTAGCTTACATTCATCGTCAAATCAGCCGTTCTGACTCCTTTTCAGCTGGAGCCGAGTATGTTTGTGGCCGTATCAACGATAATGTTCTTCAGGTGGTTGGGAAGATCATTTGTTGATGCTTCATCTCCAGGTCGTCTGTTGACTGCGGTTATTACGGCATCCATTTCCCTCTTATAGGAGTCGCGAAGGGCTGTGTTGTCGATGGCTTCAGCGTTCACTCTCACCTGATTGTCAGAGGGGATTCTGGGTGGTATTGTTATTCGAGCTCGGAGCACCATGCCAACGAGACAGTGATCCGAGTCTATATTGGCCCCCTATATGTTCTGACATTCATCAAGGCTGAGAGGTGGCGGCATTCGATCAACACGTGGTGAATTTGGTTGAAAGTTGTCCCGTTTGGAGAGGCCCATATATGTTTGAGAACCGCTTTCCGCGCAAAGCAGGTACTTCCAACAACCATTTCGTTTTACACTGCTAATTGAATAACCGGCGGTCCGTTATCATTCGTATTTTCGTGTAAGTTATGGTAGCCAACGTATCGCCTGAATACGGGCTCCGTCCCTACTTGGCCGTTAAAATCCTCAAGTATGTTTTCGATCTGATATCTGGGACAGGCTTCGAGGGTTCGTTCTACTGCCTCGCAGAAGGTCTGCTTCTCCAACTCTGCAGTCTCCTCTGTACGGGTGTGAACGTTATTGAGGCTTGTATTTCTAAACTTGCCTCGCAAGCGCAGAGTGCTTAGCCGTTCACTTATGTTTTCAAAGCCGATAACAGTAGGTTTCATTTTTTGGCTGACTAAGAAACCTACTCCGAGCACATGGTTTACTGGATGGCCACTATAATATATTGTGTAGTGGCTCTTCTCCAGGAAACCGGTCCCTGTCCATCGCATCTCTTGCAACGCTGTTATATCAGCCCTATATTGGGACAGGGTATCGGCTAGGTGCTCATCAGCTTCATCTCTGTACAGGGAGCGCACGTTCCATGAGAAAATGCGCAAATCATTATTCCGTGTTCGTTGCCGGGTCCGTCGTTTTAAAATCCGTCCTGTCCGAGGCTCCTGTTGTGGCTTCGTAACAAGTTGTTTTCCATGTAGGGTTGTTAGCCCTACCCAACCCCCAACCTGGAGGACCAGTTGGTACAATTTGTCTCGTTTTTAGGCGCGGGAGACTCGCCTTCATCCTTCTCCGTCTGCAGCTTTTCGTTAAGAAAGAGCTCCCAGCGGTCACCACGTGGAGGTGGAGATAGGGTTTGGTAGTAGAGCTGTTGGTTTTGGTTCAGCAGGCGTTTCCCAGGTTTTATGCTCCATCGTGGGTACCAATCCACGTTTCGCCCTGGGACCTATACCTTTGCCCACCCAAACAGTGAATGATCATTTTTAATGCTTTGTGTAAAATGAAACTTTATTAGAATCGATTCGATGTCTGTCTGTATGTTTGTCACACTCGATTTACTCGGCAAAGACTAAATCAATTATCAAGAATTTTGGTGAGAATGCATCCACTCGCTTTCGAGCGCTTTGGTTCATATCCCCTCATAAGCTTCCTGTATTGCTCCATTCCTAGTAAGTTCGCGCAGTACACTGCAATCAGCCGTTTATCTTTAGTTTTAAGCGTAGTAGCGATGAACCCATTTTTAGTTCAAAAGAATGGTTTTGGCCCGTATAAAGCTGGCACTATTCTTTTCGTGGCCAGTTCGTCCTAATTCAATGCGGTCTTGGACCTAGAGTATCCAGACCTTGTTGAGCGCGCCGAACCCTTTTAGCCTGTTAAACCATTTGCATACCAGTTTGGAACTTCTGTGGTAAGACTTAAGTGCCTTAATAGCCATCTGGCTGTTGGGCAGCAATGTTGCGTCATCTATAGTGCCTTTCGAGGTTGAAGGAGGCACATCTGTCTATGACGTATATTTCCGCCTGGAATATAATAGTGTGCTTACCGAATGGTTCAAAGCACGTTTTCCTTGGACCAATAAACCGGGCGCCTGCTCGCTATGTCGCGAGGGATCTGTAAGTATCAGTAGTTGGTCAAGTCACCCCCTCCCAGTTTGCCCTGTTACTCCAAAATGTTTCAAACTTCTTACCGTTGTGGCGCGGCAGGATCTGCAGCATTCGAAATTTATTTCGGATGTTGCGGATGCGGACGGCTAGATGGCGCTGAACTCAGAAACTCTCCACTCACTCGTTTTCCGAACGCACCAGGGGAGTGGAGAACCAGCGGTAAAAAAATGCCGTTGGTTGGGACAGTAAGGACCGCATGGAAATAAGTCGGTCTCTTCTGTATCCAACCGCGGCGCGGATCACAAGCTCGTGGAAGTTCTGCAAAGTTTGTATTACAAGCGCTCAGTTGCATGGCGTCCATATAAATGTCAGAAATAAAAACATGCGAATTTTGTTGGATTAACGTTGTTATTATAATTAGTAGTTTTTTATTGAAACCTTTCGGTACAAATAAATAAAATCCTTTGAAATGTTTTTAGACGTGCGTCAGTAGTGCAATATAATATGATTTGAGTGTTCTTTTCCAAATGATTACCACTTCCAGTTTTGCATTTATTACTACACAAAGAAATCTCTTAATTCCAAGCTAATTTGGTAGACGTTTTGATCATTTACCAAACCGTAGTGAAGCCTGGCTCACATGTTATCCCTTGGTATTAGAAACTCGTGATGCCGCGTAGAAATAAAATTAATTTTCGGTCCAGTAAGGCAGCTCCTCGCCTTACTGGTACTTCCGAGCATTCTGAATATCACCCTCTGTGCCTGCATCTCTATGTGCAGATATAGAGGAGTTAACCCCAGGAGGACCTGTAAGAATATCGTTGGGCAAGTTCTTGAGCTAGTCTTTGAAGTTTGTGAGACTCCCTGGCTGTTGTGCTGAGTATTGTTCCGTCTGCCCCGATTACCGCGCCATGGATAGTAATTTTTCTTATTATTGCAGCATGTTCTAGGTGCCTCTCCATTTTTCCCCTGCAGTGAACCTGCAGGTCATTAAATCTCTTGTGGCTTTCCGACATATGTTTCCAACATGTGTCTTCCAGAGTAATTTTTGGTCTAATGTGGTTCCCAAATATTTGACACTTTTACTCGTTTCACTTAGGGTATCCTCATATTTGCCATTACAGATAAAAAAAAAATATCATCAGTGCAACCCTGGACCTGAATTCCAGTGTTTGTTAGTTATCCTACGAGTTTATCAACTACCATGCTCCACACATCAACCCAATGTTTATGTCAATACAATTTGTACCTGTTGGTACTTCTATTTGTCTACACTCTATCATTCTGCCCATCCATCCGTATCTCTATGTGCAATATGTTATCCTTTGATGTTCATCCATCCAGTACAATAGTCGCGGGCTTATACAGGGCAGTCTCGGCTGATCGTCTTGCCCGGCAAGCAGGCTGGCATGTGGGCAGTATTGCGTATATGACCTTCTCCACCGTCCTAAGTAAGAATCATGTCAGGCAGATTGGTCTGAAAGATTAAGCTTCAAAAGGATCCTTTCTAGCTACTCTTTCCCGCTTCCAAGCCCTTGGTAAATATCCCATAAGAATGATGCCCATTACCAAACTAACCGAAAGATCCTTAGATGATTTATAGGCTTCTTTGCAGTAATACTAAGAAAAAGTCATCTACTCCAGGTGATTTCATTGGTTTAAACGTTCCCACTGTCTTTCTAATTCCACCTTCCGAGCACACATCTTTCCTTAGCCTCCAATTTACCCTTTTCCCCCGTGTTAGGCAGAATCCTATTGTTTTCCGCCATAGGAACCCCGTGAAATGAGTACTGAGGAGCAGGTGGCAGAGACAGAGAGAAGATATTACCTTATCTTTGGAGACAGACAGAGAGAAGATATTGCCTTATCTTTGGCGACAGTTTTGTATAGCCTGGATGCTTCTGTGAATTGTTTTAACCCTTCACAAAGTTCCCTAAAGCTGTTCTATTTCGCTACCATGATGGCGTTTCCAGACGTTCTTAGTTCTTTTCTACCTTGGCTAGTCTGCGGCTTCTTTTTTCCGGTTGAAAGGTTTCCTATCTCGTTTCTCATTCCGGCTTGTCCTGGGATTCCTTATTATTCCTTCTTGCAGAGCGCGAAACTTCTTCCGGTACACTCAGGATTGTTGAACAAGTACCATTCTAACATTATTTTTGGAACTTCTCCTTGCATTTGCAAATGCAGCTTTTGAGTTGTGGAGGTTTACCTTGGCTATTTCGATGCTGGCCGTCGTTCTGTTAGTGCTTGAAGCTCTTTTCCAATATCAGAATACTATCATCCTTTTGTGATGATGGCACTTTCTTGCGTTTCACCGTCCGATATGTGCTCTAGAAGATGTAGATCAAAATTGTCCAGCTTCTTCTCCCCTGTTGGTAGCAGATCCGCTTCCCTGCTCAACCCTACTCTTTCAGCCTCTGTGCGTCCGTGATTCCTTCAGGGACCAGTATAAGACCTGGTCTGAAGAGTATGCCGGTGAACGCGGGCTACTTATTCCACCACTTAAACATCTCCAAGACGATGAGACCCTCGCTTATTTCGTCCTCTTCACGGGTGAGTATTTACTACTGCTTTTTAAGTAGGAACCTTTTTTGGTTGCTGCTTGCGCAGTAGGCCAATGTTGACCTAGACTTCACTGATTGACATCCCAACTTCTCTCTTCTTGGATGTAATCACCTGTGATACAAGAGATACCTCCGCCCAATGGGCCAGTTTGTGTGCGATAGAGGGTCGCGCTTGTTTGTTTTTCGACTTGTTAATATTTTTCTATATTATAAGAGTATTCATTTGAATGGGTACGATGGTTAGAAAGTCAGTTGTACTTTGGCCACCCGTAACACAGGGTAATCGGGCGTACTCACTAAGACTGCCAGGTGAGGCTCCGTTCGAATAAAGGCACGGTTCCAATAACACCCTCGGTCTTTGTAGGCGAGAGGCTTGGCTCCTGGATAGCCATCAACTCTAGAGAGAGATTGCTTGGCTCCAACAAAGCTGTATTATATATTAGTTCATCCTGCAGTCTATTGCTTGGTTCCCTTGTAGAAAACCGAAAATTTTGTTGAAAAGTTCCATGCGTGGTAAAAAACACATTAAATAGTCAGAGATTATTAACAATTATTGTTAGCATTTGTTAGCTTTCTATCATAGAGGTCTATATTTTGATTAAAATATAAGACAGCTCTTTATCACAAATTGAGGTCTTACACAGTACTTCCAATTGGAACTAGTGAAAAAATTACAAATATTTTTGGAGATGTATTGCAAGTCGAAAGAATAATTGCAACTGAATATTGCCCGGGTTTGATAACATATTCAAATTCTCGACCTTCTTTACTTTACGCCTATCATCAAGTCAATACCTACCTGACCGGGGATAAGTAGGATAAATCTTATCATTTACTCTACAAACCAATTACTCAAAGTGTCCGGGTGGTTTTTGGTTAGATGATAATGGAATTATTGGATATGACATTGGCCACGTTCCCTGATAATGACTTTTGGAAGTCCACTGAATTCTCGTCTTGTGCAAGCTATTTTCATTCAGCTTTATTATTTGAATATTCTGGGCTCAAAGGAAATAAGATACTTTGGAAAGCACTCCTCTGCATCTTATAGCAAGGCCCTTTTGTGTTTAGGCACATCATTAAGAGCATCCCTATGGGGCGTCTTGTGCTAATGGAGAGAGAGATATTGCGTTGGACTAGTGGCGTGACACGTTCTGATCATATCCGAAATGAGGATATCCGCGGTCGATATGTGGCTGCACCGTTCGTGGAAAAACTGAAGCTAGGCTTCTTCGATGGTATGGCCTCGTAATTTGCGTTAAGGAGAATTTACTTACCAAGATTGGTCTGAACATCGGAGTCGATGGTAAACTACCGTAAGGCCGACTGAAAAACAGTGGCTTGATACGCTGGATGGTGAAACTAAGATCCAACTACGGTTTAGGAGTGCCAATTTTCTTTGTTGTTTAGGTAATAGAAACCTTATATAACTCGAAGATCGCCACCGAAACTGCCTTTGTCTCTAGCGAAAGTCGAGTTGATAACATCTGGCTGCATCGGATATCGAATGATCCCTGAAAATTTAATTCACTTTAATTCACTAAAATTCAATATCGCTGCAAAACCCGATTAGGCTTTTGAGAAAAGCAAAAGTAGCTGAAAAGTCTCGGTATCACATATTGTGTTGCATCCTAAAAAAGTCGACACAGTAAGCAAACAATCCACAAGTCGGAAATCGGAAACTTCAGGTATGAAAGGTTTTGCTGAAATCGGCTTTTGTCTGTCCATCTGTCTGTTTCCATGTCCGGATAGCTGAGTGGTTAAAGCACAAGGCTGTCGTACGGAAGGTCGTGATTCAAATCTCAGTGGTGACAGTATTTGTAATGTTATTTGACGTCGGATACCAGTTGACTTAGCTGTGAATAGTACCTAAGTCAAATTAGGATAATAATCTCGGTCGAGCGCAATAAGGACCACATTGTCTCCTACAGTATATTGTAGTGTATCGTTGCGGCTCTAACACACTTCAAGGCCCGTATACAATATGGACTGTTGTCCCAACGATTATTATTATTATTATTATCTGTCTGTCACATACACTTTTTTCAGAAACGATTGTACCGATTGGCACCAAATTTGGTGGGAATTGTGAACTGTCACGCATGCGGTGAGTTACCTCGTTCTATGTGGAACTTAAGGGGGTTGCCATATATTCAAAAGAGCTGTTTAACATATTTTTCTTCACTGAATGTAGTAATGTAGGGTATTAAATGAAAGGTCTCGATTAGTACTTTCTAAATCAGCCCATTGCGAGTAAGGGATGATAAAAGGGTCACTTAAATTAGGGAGGCATTCTAAGAAACTACCCACGCTTAAATATAGCACAGCCTCCTGGAAAGTTTGGTAAAATCCTACACAGTGGGATTCACTTTCCATGTGCTAGTCTCATATAACAGAAAAACACTAGCACAGAACAACTTAATATTGCTGTTGAGATAACGGCATTTTCAAATTTTAAACATGATAAGGAAAGCTGATTTAGCACTGTTAATGCGGCGGGCAACATCTACTTCGGTGTCATCGTCCGCAGAAATCACACTTACAAGATATACAAATTGATTGATGCTCTGCCCATTAATGCAGATAGAGAGAGAGAATGACCCGCAAGACTGACACTTGGTTTTGTTGGTGTTTCAGTCCAACTCCACTTACTTCTCCTTCCAAATCCAGAGCCATTTGGCCAAGGTCTATGACTTTGTGAGAGAGCAAACAGATGCCGTCAGCGTAGTTGAGGTGTGAAAGATGTCATAGCCCACTGAATTCTTCCTCATCATCTGGACAAGACAACATGAAGAATGGCACAAATAACAAAAAAAAAAAATAAATTCGTTAACAATATGCAACCCTGATGGACTCCGCTATGAACATGGAAATCCTCCAAGATTTAACTTCGGTGCAGCACGCGACATTTGGCGCCATCATATGTCGGTCCGATAATGGCTATTAGTTTCTCCGAAAGTTGCTCCTCCGTAGAGCACACCAGATACACTACCTATTCACTCTATTGGAAGCTTTCTCGAAATCAACGAAGAGCAGGTGAACGCCGTGCACGGTTCGAAAATGATCCGTATAGTGTTGATGTGGTCAATATATGAGGATGCGGAGCGGAAACCTCTCTGCTCTCTGTCTCTATTATTGCAAAATTTGACGTATTTAGGATGAATTCAGATTCGGTTCGCAGTGAATTTTAGATATATGTTAATATATTATTATTAACTTTATTTGAGCAGATATGTGCATGGACTACCACGATTTTTTCAGATTTTTTGATTGTTTGTAAAAAAGTTTGATCTTTTCTAGCGTAACACCTTTAAGAAAGGTACTTAGTTTCGTCAAATCACCATCGATATTCCTCAAGTTAACAAGAGAATATAGCACAAGAATCATGCGTATCACAGTGCGACGGAGGAAATTGGAGCGACAGTCACTTCCTCTTTGGCTCTGACGAATATAGCAGGTCTTCTAGGAATGTACGCTTCAGTCCGTGAATCTATCGCTAGTTGCTCAGCAAGCCGCCTTTGAGTAGCCTATATTTTGCGAAAAAAATACCTGATGATGACACCTCGTTCAATTTCGGAGGGTGCTTTTCCTCCACAAAGTGACAACTGGGACAGATCCGAGTGGTTGTCCTTTCCAGCTGTGGAAGTCGACAACACGGTCAAAGCTTGGCCAGTTGCATTCCGAGTTTACTTGGCATATAGAGGGCAATGAAAATGGCCTTTAATATATAGCTATAACGGTCCGTTTTCGTAAAGGTTTCTGAACAGGACATCTTCGGAATGAAGCTTTCAAGGAAGAGCCGTGTTACCAAGATAACATTGAACCACGGCCAATCTTACCTTGGCGTTTCAAGGTCTAAATTCTAGATAAAATCATTATAGTCCATGTCGGCTCTTTCCTGATATTTATTCCATTTAGTTTTCTTATGTGTAGTTGCGACATAGCTCAAAACCGAATTTCTGAAAATGCAACTTAAGACCCACTACAACATGATATAATTAGCTCGTTACTGATATCGTGTGCACACATCCTCCATTTTGTAATTCAGAATTGGTAAATCTACATTTTTCATGGGACAGATTTCAGAACGTTATCTGCATCAATACTTTTAGTGCACATATGCATACAACATCGAAATAGTTGCACTATAAGCCACAAAGTGCACAAATATTTATGTAGACTGCACCTTCTGCACTTTATTGAATTTGATTTAGGAAAACATTTTAAGCGTTTTCGAAGAAAAACTGTCTATAAAAATTTTATTAAGCAACTAAAGTACTTTTATGTGTGCTTCATATTGAAGAGCTTCCATCAGTGATATTGTATATCGATTTCGGGTAAATGTATGTACATTATCTGAAGAATTTTCCATTCTGTTTGTGAGCAGAGAGAACATCAACTTAACGTAGAGCCATTATCCATTTCGATTGGGTACACCATACTTGAATAGCTTGCTTTTGGAGTTTCCTCCTCAATTATGCCATGATTTTGTTCTTTTTGCATTCTTTTACGCACATGACTTGTCCTCTTTTTGTTCACGGGGTAGAAAAGGTGAGGTCTCCCTTCTTCAACCCCGATGAAACTTCGTGGCAATCGCACCCCCTTAAAAGGTTATGGCCCCTCAAAATTGACGTTCTTTTATGTTATGCTTTGGTCTTGATTTTCAACTCTTTCGCGTGAAGAATCCCCTCCATTCAAATCAGGCTATGTTCCTTTGATAATGATGGGGTTTAATTCAGAACTCTGGGAGGTCTCCTCACGTAAAATTTTTTGAAAAATCTCAGCGGTCACTATCCCTTGAAAAGTTACAGCGTTTTAAATGGGGATATTTTGATATCATGATAGTAAAAGTTGATTTTTAGACAGTAAAGAGGGAGCAAAGAGGTCATGTAAGAAGAACAAAAGAATTCCACCTTTCTATTTCCGCTAAGAACATGTAATGGTGACTACTCCTGAAAAAGTGACGATGTCTCGGAGAGTAACTACTTTTGTTTCATTAATATGTTTGTTTTTAGTCAACGTAAATGAAAAATCCGAAACCAAAAAAGAGGAAGGGTAAATATCTGAAGTTGATGGTAGCACGCGATATCATAAAGGAAGGATATAGCATTCCATGAGGAAATATGTGCGTGATTAGGTAATGCAGGAATAGTAGAAAACAAGATGCGCCAGAGACCCTGACAATCTTACAGGAACCAGAAGGTAATAGATAAAACTATGAGGCGGGCAGTATTCAATCGAATCTACTCAGGATGCGATATTTGCGCCCACCACATCTCTTAGGGAAGTTGTAATATCAATGCGGCAGGATCGAGACTATAAGAATAACTAGCAGATTTTCACGTTTTTTAAGGCGGTTAGGCGAGAGGTCATCTCTCTCATCTGTTGTTGGGAGTGGAGAGTATCGAACGTTATCATGTTCTCAGCTTTGATTTCAAAATGGGCACGGATTCTTCGCCCACCGCTCCATTTCGAAATCAGAAGGCTGGTTGAATTGGGGGGATCGTGTCCTGGGAGGCGTATTAAATCCTATGATGGAGTTGAGAAAACGTTTCTGATAGTCACAATTAGTATTAGACAGACTTTCACAGAGAGAACACTATGGTGGAACCCTGGATTTGAAAAGAACAAAAGAGAATGATCAGGGTACCCATCAACCCAGCTCTGAAACTCCTTTTTGGCATCCCCAATACAATACGATGCAAAAAAGTTCAGAAAACTCTAAACAATTGCAAAAGGTTAGCAATGCTATCATCATGGAGACGCCTTGGAGAAAACATTAACTTGATTGAGGCAACCCCGAAGTTGAAGTTGATCATTTTCAAAGAAGTAGCCAACAACTGGGTAACTTTTGTTCACAAAGGAAAATGTACCGAAAGCGATGAAAAAACGATAAACAATTTGCCTGAACTGCATTTCCCAGGCAGCGTTCAGCTCAGGGTCGACAGCCCCATACGGCACACAACCAAGAGATTAGACTTTGACATGCAAACTAGCATCACTTTAGCGAGTAAAATTTCCCCTAAACCCGATCTATAGGTACAACTCTGGATGATATTGTCCCTGCTCTTTTAATAGAGGAATTAAATGTGCTGGGTCAAGATATTCTGAATATATACCGCGCATGTCTGGGGCGTTACCCGTCGTGTGTGAATGTGATATTTCTTCCTAAGTCACTGAAACCCACTTACTAAAAGGATTGGAAAAACTTCCAGGTTGGCTCGGATGGGCGGATGCATGGATATCCAAAGTGCCTTCAATTATGCTTCATTTCCCGTGAATTGTGACATCACAGAAGCAATCCGCTGGTAATCCGTCGGATTTTACGTATGCTGGACTAGAGAAAGATCCAGATAGTAGTCGGACAGAAGCCTATTCAGGCTGTCTGCACGGAGTATTTCTCTCTCCTCTGTTATGGCTCCTGGCCTTTAATATCTTACTAAGGCCTAGAGAGGGTACAAAGGTTTTTAGGCAAGAATGTGCGGACGTTCGAAATACTAAATCCTACCACCTATTCATTCGGAAGTGAAATGGAAAACAGCTAACTATATAAGCTGGCTACCATTTTCACGTAGAAAAGTGACCAAACATTCGGGTATACGTCCATCAGGAAATCCCTTGCCAAACATACAATGTCATAATCAAGTCTTTTGGGATTACAGACTTAAGGATTTTTACTAACGGGTCACTCATGGAAAATGGACCGGGTACAGAAATATCTTTGGAAAATTCAATTGTCGGAGATGCCACTTTATTGGCAGCGGAAGAAAGTTTGAGGCAAAAATGGAGGGGTTGCAATATTCAAATCTGTTTCAACAGCCGGGCAACGTTATCAGCGCTAAATAGCTATAGCATATCAAGCTAGTTAGTATGGAGTTGCCACCACTTGCAGAAATTGGGCCGACTAAAACAAACATTTTTAATGTGTGAATCCCATCCACTGCCAAGTCTGTTCTGAAGGATTCACGCATCTGAATAGAGAAACTTAAATTTCCACCAGCAAATCTGAAAATCTTTGTGAAAGAACCCTGGTCCTCTCGACAGGAATTTTTAAGGTTTTGTGTGAAACAAAACCGTTTCACCCGATTTATTCGGAAACGGCTGAACCAATTGTCACGAAATTTGGTTAGAAGATGCGGTCTCTGAACCCAATCACAATAGTGCATGTAGGGTTCAAAATCCATCCCATTCCGATATCTGTTCAAATAAAGTTGATGAAAGTATATTACTATATTTTAAAAATTTACCGGAAAACCCCCCTTAATTTCATCCTAGAAGTACATGATTGATAGCATTGGTATAAGGAATAATATCAAGCGTAACTTCGAGAAGTTTGAATGAAATTTTCATCCCTATAAGATGGCGATAGTGCAGGAACTTTCGGAATGTGACTTCAATTCTCGGATGAACGCATGTGAGCTTCTTCTTGATGTCGTTCCCGAGGGTGCTATTGTTTTTTTAACGATGAAGCCCATTTTCATTTGTGCGGGTCGGTTAACAAACAAAACATGCGCTACTGGGCTGACACCAACCCTCGAGAATTGCATCAAAAGCCTTTGCATTCACGCAAGTCACAGTGTGGTGTGCAATTTCCTCAGCTGGAATTATTGGTCCCTGGTTTTTTGAGGAAAATGAGGTTACAGTGACGGTGAATTCGGACCGGTATGTAAACATGCTACAGAATTTTTTTTTCCCACGGCTAGAAAATTTGGATTTGGGGGACACTTGGTTCCAACAGGACGGTGCAACAGCACACACTTCAAGAGCATCGACGGCTGTTTTGAGGGAACACTTTCCAGAGCGCCTTATCTCAATTAGAGGCGATTTGGAATGGCCGGCACGCTCTCCCGATCTGTCCCCTTGTGATTTTTTTCTATGGGGTTTTTTAAAATCCTGTGTTTATGTGAACCGTCCAAGAACCCTACAAGATTTGAAGACCAACATCCAAGAAGGAATTGCCAACATAACACCTGCTATGCTAACAAGAGTCATGACAAACGCCAGAAATCGGTTTACGCAGTGTATGGAGAATGGGGGACGTCACCTAACAGATTTGATCTTCAAAACAATATAAATAAAAACTTTAGACATGTACCTACATTATAAAAAATAAGTAAATATTTTGCGATGCATACAATAGTTTTTATTGAGTTTTGAAAAAAGGAAGTTATACTGCCGCACCCTGTATAAAGAATAATGACGACGATTTTTGCCCAGAAACTCCAAGCTTTCGTCAACCCATGTCATTGGTACATTTCTGCTGAGATAATAAGAAATAAAGAAATTGACCTGCGAACATATTGGCGAAAGTGGCGGTGGATGGGTCACACACATAGAAAGATAACTCCATTCCAGGTCATGCCATGTAGTGGATCTCACTATCCGAGAGAAGAGTGCACGCTTTTTAGATAGATTAGATTCGTTTTTCTACTCAAAAGAATGGTCACGATGCGTTTATAAATGGCTCAAAATTCATTGCTAACGTGTCAGATAATCTCGGAATCCACCATCCATAACTGAGCTGCGAAGGCGACAAAATATTGTTTGGTATTCCAGTTTATTAAAATAATAAATTACTTAGACCCGCATTAAATACCATTATATGATTACTATCCTGAGCTGTTCACTGGTTTTGAGCCAAGAATCTCAGAATTTAGGATCTGTTTTGGCATTTGGCCGAATCTCACCCATCTCATCTGTTACTGAGTATTGCGTTCGTATGTATATCAGCCAGGACAGCGGTTAGATGAATACAATGACTAACCTTTCCACATTTTAAGAAACAACACTCATGTGGAGTGAGACGTGCTGTATAACTAATGATTGAACTCACGTCTATGAAGCATGGGAAGTAGTTGTAATTTCAAATATTTTGCCCGATTAACGTTGAAACCAACCAACCAACAACATCAAACTGCACTGGTCAAACGGGAAAAATAACCATAGGAGACTACAACTTTGAGACCGTTGATAAGTTTCCCTATCTAGGGTCGAAAATCACAACCGATAATAACTACGATGATGAAATCCGCGCACGGTTGTTGTCAGCCAACAGAGCCTATTTCAGCTTACAAAAACTGTTCCGCTCGGAACGTCTCACCATAGGGTCAAAGCTCTTACTGTACAAGACTATGATCTTGCCAGTCCTCATGTATTTCTCGGAGATTTGGGTTCTTATCAAGAAGAATTGCGAACTCTTGGCCGCGTTCGAGAGAAGAATCCTCGGAAGAATTTTTGGCCCCCTACATGAGGATGGACGATTCCGTAGCCTACACAATGTGGATAAAATCCGGCTCAATAGGTTACGGCGGGCGGGTCATTTAATCCATATGGATGGGGATGATTCAGCCCGGAAAGTCTATAAGGGCAATATCCATGGTAGAAAAAGAAGACGAGGCAGACTCTGCCTAAGATGGAGCGATGGCGTATGTCAGGCCGCCTGACAGCTCTTAGGGATATCGAATGTGCGGACGTCGGCGCAAAACCGGGATGTCTGGAGTTTCTTATTAAGGCAGGCCTACACCGGATACTGGTTGTTGCGCGTTGATGATGATGATGGAAATCGAAAGGATTGGCTGATATTCATTTATTCGTGGTTTACCCTTGCTACTCTCAGCTTAAAAATGGGCAAGTACATATCTCCTTAGGGGGGAAGACGCATTTGAAACCTTACTTTTTACCAGTCTTAATCGGAACGCAACGAAATACATATTCGGTTATCACCCTCACTATCAACTAAGCTTGCAAAGAAGTTTATGCATTGAGACCACGACTTTCGATAACAAAAAGAGCGCTCAACTAGTTTTTGCTGATATTTGTTCGATCTGGTTATTCCAGGTTCAAACAAGGAGCAATATTTGAGTTTTGAGCGGCATTCCGCCCCTTCAAGCGGCATTCTATCATGGTTTTCTACTACCCTTCCGTTCTTCCATCATTTATAACATTTGCGAATTTGCGTTTGTTTGGTTTAGTATTGTATATCTATGTAGACCCCCCATGTAAAGAAGAAGTAGACTTTATTTGAGCGGCCTGATCTGGCCTAAGAGAGACTACTTAAAAATGGAAAAACATCTTAATGCTAAAGCACTACTGTTTAATTTGCTCTGTTGCTGTAGTCAAACTAGGGGAGGTATAGTCAATCAACCACTCCCACACCTCAGTATTGTCGCAGCATCAAGAACAGCATCACAATCAGTAAAACAATACTATTCACGTTTAAAATTCTGTGCTCTAGGTTAGCTGTTACAGATGGTGACCGGTCGTACCTGTGCTTTAAAAAGGATTTTTCATTGTTTGACTAAGACTTGCAGAAGATGTACTTCTGAGTTATAATCATTCGCGAAAGTGGAACTTTTTTGCAATCCGCCTGGAGCTACTTTAGACGAAAACTTGCTTACCTAAGAAAGCATATTTAACGGAGCAAATATATAAAACAAAGCCTTGGCAGGTTTTTCCTCCTGCTAATTGCAGTTCAGCATTGAATTCACCGATTTTCACGGCGAAAAGTTTCACCGAATTAATTAAACTTCATTAAAACTTTTGTGCTTAAAATCATCATTATGTACATCCCTTGCTGTGGATCATACACCTGGTGAAACCCAACCAGCTGGAAACATTTCAGCGTCGAACTTTAACCTTATCCTCATGTTTCGCTAATCAATTTTTTATTTGATCTTTCACAGATTTATGAACGGACAGTACGTAACAGTGCACGGAGACGTAATTAGTCACGTCAATATTAGCCACGTTTTGGTCGAGGATGGTGGCGAGTATTCCTGTATAGCGGAAAACCGAGCTGGGAAAGCATCTCATTCAGCCAGGCTAAATATTTATGGTATGTAATTTAACCGGAAGCTCATTCTATTTTTTGGCATGTCCTTTTAATAACGTCACCATGTACACGTACAAACGACATAGCACCAGTACCCGGGCAGGCTCCAGTTCCCAACGCGGCCATGCAGGGCGTACTACATTTGCACGGAGGTAGCATAACCATGGGTTCGCATATCGGGCAGCGACATACGTGAACATTGGACAATGTACATATCCCGAAATCCCATCTGATATGCATTTTGGATGGCTGGTAGTGCTGGCCATGTTTTATAGTTGTATCTTATCTGGGACATGGTTGCTGTAGGATAGCTGACCGACAACGCGACATATCGTTTGCTGCAAGGGGGAACAAGTGCTGGGTAGCGGGTAGTCGACCGCCACTGACCCAGAAATTTACAGGACCAGGAGTAGTGTGAGCCTAGGTGTTGCATATGTAGAACACTCTCGAATAAAATTGGATTTGAAATGTTTCGCTTGCAGCTGGAACAGCTGAAAAATAAAACAAGAGGGAAAACAGTGCCTCTAATGGCAAAATGTAAATCTTTTTTATATGAGGCGTTTTTGTTTGCTCTGATTTCCTATGTTATGGGATACCAGATATGTTCACATGCAGTAACAGAGAAAGGGATTCCCAACTTTAATAAAGTGGCGGGCTGCAGTTGCAATTTAAGATTGCAATTGTAGTGAAAATAATTTCAGCTGAGCATTTTAAATTATTCGGAGGGCGTTCATGTTTATTATAATGTTCTAGCCTTCCCTTCTGAGAAGAGAGGCGATAAATTGGGTGTGACAGGCAGGCAGGCAGACAGGCGATTCTCTGAAGGGTTTGATATGCAGGAACAAAGCAAACAGATAGGAGAAGTACCGACCCTGGAAGGGAATGTATATGAGTTTTGAGGGTGGTCTCAGCTTTTAAGCCATGTACGGCTAACATAGTGGACATACTCTTGAGTAGATCCTTGGTTACAATTTTTTACTTGATGCCTATTTCAGGAGACGCATTGTAAGATTACGAAAATCATGCAGTTCAGGTTAGTCATAGTTTATGAGTTCCCAGAACTACCACGGCTTGGTGCTAATATTGACCCGATTTATGTACGCTTCTTACTTTAAGTGGCCCAAATTGCTATTCATGCTTTCACCAAATTCAAGCGTTATAACTCAACAGTTATGAAAGAGACGCCATATGATACAAATCTACCTATTCTCTTTCTATAGACTTTCTCCCGTTTGGTGCCATGGTCGGCTCGTCTAGATCGGATTCGCCTTTTTTCTTCGTCATAACCTTAGTCCGGGTGCAGTTGAGAGATTCTCAAATCATCATCCACCGTATTAAGCGGATGCCATCATTTCGAACGTGATCATAGTGTGTTATGCCATGGATCCAGCGGCACATTTTCGTTTCCTTTCACCGTCTCTGGTACTCAACCAGCTCATGGAACCATAGAGGGCAAGAGGGTGAATCATACTGGGACAGCTTCTGAATTTTTAACATTCATAGATATATGGATCCCAAAAAACGCTATTTATGGAACGCCACTTCATCTAGGTTGCACTGATGCGTGAAGCAATTTCAAAGCGCAGTTCGCTATTAGTTTCAAGAATTGGTCCAAAATGACGGCGACTGTGTTAAATGAGATGATCAACCGACTTTTAGACAGGTTGCTGAAGATCAGCTTTGTTATGAGTCGCTTAAAGTAACGCGCGATGATGCGTTTCCTTGAAGAACACCAGCAGAAACACAAAGCGATTTAGATTTGTAACTTTACTGTTGGGAGGCGGTAGATAAATTTAAGCCAGCACACGCGTTCTCGTGATACTACGTATTATTTCAATGCATACTAAATAAATTTGTGTGGCAAGGGGTCAAACCCTTTCTCTAGGTCTACGAGGCCATGTAGGGTTGTAACGTTTCCTTGTTAAGAGCTTAGATACAAACTCACGAGGTCATGATCTTCTGTCGTATTTGATCCTTTTGGTTTCCTTCTCAATTCCTGTGGGGCTCACAGTTATCGTCGAAATTTGCGAAAGTAATTGATAACCAAATTCCAGTATACCAAGATCTCATTCGTTGTAGCGAGTGTCCAGTTTATAGACCGCTCGCGTCAACCGTGTTGCTATACGGTTCGCATTTTTATAAATTTGCCAATGTGCCACGTATTATAGGGGAAGGTTTTTTCATTTGGGTACCAAAATGGCTACGAGCTATAAAAATATAGCTGATTTGCGTATTACAGTTCCCACTACAATATGTAAAAAGCAGACAGATGAGTAGGTGACGTATGTAACATCACAAAAGTGGTATCCTTTTAAAGTGTAATATCATATTACTATCGACCAGCGCCACCAAAACATGATGAAAATACTGCAACATTACTTAACATTACTGCAGCATCACTTAATATTGTTGCATCACAAAAATGATCAAGATGATACTCTTGTTATAAACAACACTTTGTAATGTGACATCATATTACAAAACCCCACTAAACATCACTTTTCTTTCCAGTACAAGTGGCGGTGGCGGTTGTCGAGTGCCAAACCGATGACGATCGCTTGCGAATCTATTAGTGTTATGAGTTCTTACTCTCGTGGCTTCCTTTGGCGTGGAACAAAAATTATTTAAGGTTTTGCGTGTGGCTGACTTTTAACTATGAGAATTCTTTAATGCCGAGCAAAGCAATAGAAAAAGTCTATACTCATCATTAACAGTGTAACAACCGGTATCCTGACTTGTAGTGGTTTTGCGCCGCGGTCCACCAATTTGATATCCCTAAAAGCTGTCTGGCCTCCTGATCTACGCCATCACTTCATCTGAGGCAGGATCTGCTGCCCTTACAGACTCTGCGCTGGATCATCCTCATCCATACGCAACCTATGCCGCTCATAGTTTTCGCCGTATAGGCTACGGAATCGTTCATGCTCTTGTAAGAGGCCAACATTTCTTCGGAGGATTCTTCTCTTGAACGCAACCAAGAGTTCGCAATTTATCATGCTTAGAGGATAAATCTCCGAGAAATACATGAGGAGCGGAATAGTTTTTGTAAACTGCAATAGGTTTTGTTAGCTGCCAACAACCGTGCGCGGATTTCATCATCATAGTTGTTATCAGTTGTGAATTTCGACCCTAGATAGAGGAAATTATCAACAATCTCAAACTTGTAGTCTCCTACCTTTAGTATTTTATTTTGACCTGCGCGATTTGATGTTGATGGTTCTTTGGTTTTTGACACTGACGTTGCCACCATGTACTTCGCAGCCTAAGCCTGCTCGATCTGGATGAAGGTAGACTATACATTTAAGGTTTTTCTTCCCATAATGTTGATGTCGTCTGCGTAGGCCAGTAGTTGATTGAACTCAGATAATATGAGGCCCCTTGCATAAAAATCTGCATCACAGATCACTTTTCCCAGAGTCAGGTTAAAGGGGACTCATGATACGGCATCCCCTTACCTAAACCGTTGTTGGTGTTGAATGATTTCGAGAGTGATCCTGCTGCTTTTATCTGGCTCCGCATATTGGTCAGGGTCAGCCTAGTCAGTTTTATGAATTTCGTCAGGATACCGAATTCACCCATGGACGTGTACAGGTATACCTTGGCTATGCTATCATAGATGGCCTTAAAGTCAATGAAAAAATGATGTGACTGATGCCCATATTTCAACAAGTCTTCCTTCTCTCCTTCGCAGAGAGGAAATCTGATTTGCCTGGAGTGAAACCTCTTTGATATGTTCTAGGCATATGGGGCTATCCGGCCTAGTGAGATAGCGGACAATATCTTATAGATGGTATCCAGTAACATGATACCTCAGTAGTTGGTTGATATCTTCCCTTTTCTTTATGGGGCAGATAATGCCTCCATTGATTCGCTGTCCCACACCTTGAGCATAATTTGATAAACTGCTTGGTGTAACTAGTTGCCTCCATATTTAACCAATTCGGCTGTAATTCCATTGGCTCCTGGTGGCTTATGATGAATTTCACGAACTGTTTCTTCTAGGCTTTGTCGTAGCAGTTTTTGTCTGTCGTCTTCAGTTGGCGGGACTTGCAACTCGCCGATATTCTGGTTGTGTATACACTCCTAGGTGATAAATAATGTTTTTCTCAAGAATCCTATTTCCGTGCTTTTTGCGTGTCAAAATATCATAGTATTGTATAAGGGATCGTTTGCTTTTTATTATGTTGGATGAGAGGTCCATTTTTAATTAATATCTAACTGGCGTTGCTGTACATTGTATGAATGTGAAACATGTAAAAAGTGAGGTGATATCATATTACCTACTAACTTGATATTTCGCATATTTCTGGCAGAACCGTTTCATGAACCATTTATTGACAAGTATTAGTGTTAACGAGTACAGGTGGTTGCCCATAAAATTGATGAAACTCAGGCAGGAACTCAGGGGTACTGTATATCCTTTATCGTCGTCAAGAATTTTGCCCGTAACATCATTGTATTCAAACCAATCAACGGGAGAATTGGCAGGCTTCGAGTGAGAACTAATTTTTTTTTTTGTGTACGCTCATACCACGACAGCGTCCATTATCTCTTCCGAACAACAAAGAAATAATATGGAAATATATCAGAACAATAGAAGACTATATCCTGCAAACCCTGAACAGACACCAGGAAGCAACACTGAAAGAGGCAATCAAGGCGGCTGCAGAGAAAGCTATCGGACATTGCCCTTTCCGTAAAAGGAATGAATGATTAGATGACGGGTCCCGCACAGTCATCGGAAAAGAAGTGTGGCGATGGCGACGGAGCTTCTTGAGCTCATAAACAAAATTTTGTGTGACGAAAGTATGGCAAAAATGTCATTTAGTACTATTTATAAAAATGATAATAAAGTCAGCTTGGAGCACTATTGGGGATATCATTTTTGGGTACATGTTACAAACTGCTCTCAAAAACAATCGAAAGAAGACCCTTTGTTAAAAAATATTTCTAGGCAAATATTAAGGAGGATTTCATTGTAGGAAGTCAACTATCGATCAGATGTTCTTAGTAAAGAAGATAAGGGGAGTGTTGGGAATATAACGATGATCTTCATCAAAGTTTCGTTAATTTCAAAAAGACGTACGAGTGTCCATAATTCAGTATTGTACAAAACATTCTCTAAATTTGAACTTCGAACGAAAACGGTTAAACCTATAAGGTGTCTTATGGAACCTAAACTAACAAGATGTTTCGGCACAAACTCCGGATTAAAGTAAGACGGTGGGCTGGCCCTTGCATTATTTAAGATTGCCCTAGAATATATAACCTGAATTATCCCAGTGGATCTACATAGTAAGTTACTGTATGAATCCTGCCGGATAGTTGCATATGCGGGCAATATGAATATCCTGTCATGGTTGAAAGAAAGCCCAAGTCAAGTTTGATCAAATAGACAACAACGAAATAAACAAAATCAACAGGCGAATCATATTCGCCAACAATACATTTTACTTCTTACTGCCAATCCTGAAAATAAAGTTCATAATATACCAAACTTTAATTCCGAAGGTTCCGTGTTACGAAAACGAGACTTCGACGATGAATAAGACCGAAAAGCAAAAATCTCTGCTTTCGAACATCAAATTCTTAGGTGAATCTTAGATTCTGTGAGGATAGACAGCGACTGAGATACAACAGTGAGGGACCTATTATTGGACAAAGCAGAAGTTGCATCCATGTTTAAATTCAAGAACTCAAATGGTTAGGCTATGCAGAGCGTATAGACGTCAGAAAAAATCGCAAAGGCTTACTGAAAAACAAAGTGGAAGTTAACCAACTACCCGCAACACCACGAAACAGATAGTTTGCTTTCCGAATATATAGGACGCGGTCATTCGGCCGAGAAGAATGGAAACAAAGACTTTGGGAGGCCAATGATCAACATCAAATTGTAGCGTCTGTGAAGAGGAAGTACATTACCTTAAACTCTATCAATTGGCGCATTATGGACAGTCGGGAGACCCGATTAATTCAAAGCCAGACAAATATTACAGATAACCACCATGTCCCGTAAGGGA
Source organism: Hermetia illucens (assembly GCF_905115235.1). NCBI lineage: Eukaryota > Metazoa > Arthropoda > Insecta > Diptera > Stratiomyidae > Hermetia > Hermetia illucens. The sequence goes on along the minus strand of NC_051850.1, from coordinate 127,129,071 downwards.
TTCCATTGCTTTTCCTGGAATCATCTAGAATGCGCGGGATCATATGATAGTATAGTATAGCACCAAATGTCCTCTAAAGCTAAACTTTTCACGGATCACTACCTCCGGATATTTAATGATCGATTTTGAAATGATCTGACCAAATTTTGAGAAATTCCGATTTCCGTTAGGGGATGTGATGCTACCTGTCGCAATTGGGGAACATCCGCACCAAAGATCTGATGCCTGATGCGTCCATAGGCATTCACATAGGAAATGCTCCGTGGATTCCGCTTCCTCATTACAGGAGGGACACGTATCATCTTTGGTAATTCCTATTCTGAACATATGCCCAGCTAGTGAATTATGGCCTGTCAGAATGCCTACAATACACCTGCAAGTCCTCCTGCTTTTCGATAGGAAAAACTTTGCGGTACGTATGTTCGGTTCTGGCAGGAAAAGTTTCGTGTGTCGAGCAGCATTTAGGCTCTGCCACCTGTCATTATGGGAAACTTCTTCCCAGTTTTTGAAAACAGATTTAGTCAATGCTACTGATACTCCAATTGCTGGCTCCGGTCCCGGCATAGGGGAGATTGACCCCTCTTTCGCTAAAGCGTCCGAGATTTCATTTCCCTCAATGCCACAGTGACCAGGTACCCAGAGTAGTTTCACCGTATTGAATCTAGACATAGAGTTCAAACGGTTTCTGCATTCCTGAACGATTTTCGAGTTGATCAAAGGATTGCTCAATGCCCTCAATGCAGCTTGGCTGTCACTGCAAATTGCGATGCGCCTGCCCTTCAACCGCTTGTCAATCACCCAATTTGCCACCCTTAGGATCGCATAAACTTCGGCTTGAAAAACCGTTGGATATTGTCTCAAAGGAAAAGCCCACTTCTCGTTTTTATTCGAGAGGTAGACTCCGGCTCCAGAACCCTCTTTTGTTTTTGCGCCATCGGTGGAGAAGACTTCTGTATATCCCGCCACGCATTCCTCTGGGTCTTCCCAGTCCTCTCTACGCTTCAGGGTAACTTCATATCTTCTACCAAACAGATATATGGGGACCCGAGAATCGGAAGGCATTGTAAGAACTGGATTCAGTCCTCCTAGTAACTCTTCCAATGCTCTGTGCCCCCACATCGATTGTTTTCCCATAGATCTAATCGCATTAGTCTATGAGCTGCTCTCATTGCAGTGCTTTGAATAAATATATCCAGGGACTGCAAATTGAGTAGTGCATTCAGAACTGCGCCGGATATCGTGCTCATGACACCAGTGATACCCAGACACACAGTTCTTTGCAGTGCGGCTAGTTTACGGTCAAAACCTTTTTGTCTCACCTTAACCCACCACACTACGGATGCATATACAAACATCGGCCTAATGATGGCAACGTATATCCACATTACCACATGATGCCTGCGTCCCCATGTCGAGGCAAAGGTCCGTCTGCACAGCCCATAATCTGTGGGAGCTCCTTTCATCTTTACCTCTGCATATTTGTTCCAAAGAAGTTTTTTATCTAGAGTGACTCCCAGATATTTCACTTCTTCGGAGAGTTGGAGGGTAGTACCCCTCATCTCAAGGAGGCAAAGTCCATCCAGTTTTCTCCTCTTGTGAATAAAACCATTGTGGTTATATTTGGATTAACTGACAGACCATGCCTGAGGCACCAGCTGTCTATCAAATCAACGGCACGTTGTATATTCCTACACACCGTTCTAAGATCCCGATCAACAGCAAGTACAGCCACGTCATCAGCATAAGCTTGAGCGTGTATTGGCAAATTTTGCAGTTCGCATAGTAGTGAGTCGATCAGCATACTCCACAGAAGTGACTACAACTATGACCTGGTCGTGTCATAGGCTAAGCACTCCATCATGCATTACGTTTTACAGCATGGGGCCAAATACGGAGTTTTAGAGAGCACCTGCTCGCCCGTCATCCACCTTATACCAAAGAATTCCTTCCGATAGGTAACTCTTACTTAATTAAGTAAACAGTGGCATTTAGTTTAAATCTAGCCCCAGTGGGTCGAATTAAAAGCATAACTGATATCTATTATAATTTCATCAGCGAGCAACACTTATCAAGGGGATGACGTTTTCAGAGCCAGATCCATTGCTGCCGCATCGACGGTAAAATGGGCTTACCGAAACCCATACTGTCGCACCGGTAGACCACTCGCTTACTCGATGAACAGAAGCAGCCGTTTTTTTTACTAAAAGCTTTCATTTCTTTTGCGATTTTACCGAAATTTGCATATCTGCGAAAAATATATGCATATTTGCAAAAAATTAAAATATTTAGTGAAGGAAACGGTTTAGAATTTTTAGTTATATTTGCTCTAAACAGACGTTTTTATATCGACAAAAATTACCTGGTCTTTGAATTTATAATATTTACTCACCCATCAGATCATTCACCTCACTTACGAGGTGCTGAGGTAAGTCAGATCGATGATCGAGCCTAACCCGGAAAGGTGGGCAAGCAACCAACATCGGCTAGTGTAATGTCCAGCACCGCAAATGTTTCAAGTAGGATTTCGCTCTTGGTGTTCATCACGCAGTTTTCTCAGTCCAAGGCCGTTGAAATAGCCGGCAATAATGTTAGGGCTGTAGTCTCCGGCGTGCAACACCAACTGTCTGGCATATGCTTATATTGGGCTATTGTTGCATTAGGACTTTTACAAAGCCGACTCCAGGGAAATCCGTTATTTCCTGTAAGGCAACGATACTACAATTTCGGTACGGTTTGCCGATTACCAACAGGTCCACATTCGACGTTTGAATGATTTGTGAGAACAGAGCAGAGCGTTGATTTGTATGACTTTCATTTAGATTTATGATTGAGTTCCCTTCGATATGTCGGGGTCCTGCCGTGATCTGCAACGTACACTCCATCTTTCCGTTCTCACAACATGAATGGTTGATCCTCTCTATTGTGCTGGCTAGCGCATTCTAACCAAAAACGAGGTATCTGCAGCTTCTCTTAAGAGAAAGTTGCTCTTTTAACCGCTAATTGCAGCGGCAAGCTAATCTTTATTACATTCTGTTTTATTCCTCTAAAGTTAAATTGTTCCTTTAACGCCACGCAGATATTTTGCCATGGTGTAACCTTTTCAAGCGTTCACTTCTCCTTGCTCCTCTAAAATCTTTTCCACCAGGCCACTATCTGGTGATCCACTCCTTTTTTGGAAGTCCATTTGGTCCATTGCTCGAATTTACTAGTAGCCGATTTTTCCAAAAGGTTAAGAGCGTAATCGAGGAACTACCAATTTTCTCAAAAATTTTTGCGGCTCAGCTTTCGTCGATTTGGGATGGAGGGATTTTTTCTTTTTGACCGTTTGCTACGCTAGAGGATTCATTGACGCCGTCCCTACTCAGTTCCTCCGAATTTTCATTTACCTTATGTTGAGGAAATGTTGACCACTTTTTTCGCGTGACTTTGCCATATAACGCTTGGGCGTTTTTCTCCACTAGTGCGTATCAGGGTGCTGATTTTTTGATAAATATTTTGCCTGATCTTGATGTAGTTACACTTATGCGTTCTCACAGTGCAAGAAACATTGTTCTAGTTTGATGGCTTTCACGATCGTCTTTTGCTTTAGTAGCATTGATGTCGGTCCAGAGACCATCCGACCACGGCCACTGCGTTCCTTTAGTATCACCAAACCCTGGAGTCTTTTCATTTGAATAATTCTCGTATGTGAACCTCTGATCGCCACCCCAGTAGTTACTTGGGGACTTGGCTTATTTTCGCAATCACCTGCTATTAATTTTATTTTTTATTTTCTATATTTCTATTTTTGGCAACAGGAGCAAGGTCAACTTCCAGCTAAAGACTGGAATTGCAATTTGAGTCAGGTAGTTGTTTAGGGGAACTCTCACCTCCAATATCGCCAATTTCAAGTTTTGAAGAGTTTGAGGTGTGAATAGCAGGTTAAAAAGATTGATGAAAATAATACCTCTAAACTCGCTCAATAAAGTAGGTCTAACATTGCTATTAAAATCAACACAGGGTTCACATTTAAGAAAGTTTCTACTTCCCACTCCCCTTGAAATCTTTCCCAAGAACACATATCAGCTATCTCCTTAGGTTGTATTTTCAAAAATATTCGCAGTACAAATGATAAATGCTCAAACGTTTGAAGGTATTTGCAAATACCTTTAAATAAAACACTTTAAATTGTGTTGTTCAGGCCCGCAAGCATGCAACCAGGATGCCTGTTTTTCAGCCTAGTATCGATTGAAAGTGCTAACTATACGAAGCCTTACATGCAAAGTAGAACGGATACAGCCAAAATAGGATATTGATATATCGTTTTGTTTCCTCCATTTACATTTACACAGGTCTTCCATACATTCGGCCGATCCCGAAAGTTACTGCAGTGGCTGGAGAGACATTAAATTTAAAATGTCCTGTGGCCGGATACCCCATCGAGGAAATCCATTGGGAGCGCAACGGACGAGAGTTGCCTGATGATATACGGCAGAAAGTACAACCGGATGGTTCGCTGGTCATAAGTCCGGTGCAGAAGACAGCTGATACGGGGACGTACACGTGCTGGGCACGCAACAAACAGGGACATAGTGCTCGGCGGAGTGGTGATGTCAACGTCATAGGTTCGTATTATTCTGAGTGCTTCTTTATACTTTAAGTGCTACCATATTCCAACTATAACCTTCCTTCCTGTCACAGCGTATAGGATGCTTCTGCTAAAGTTAGATTCCAGCTTCTTGAAGATTGGACGTATAAAATCCCAGGATATATCATAAGTTTGCATGAATTCATTCCATTTTTTATAGCTTTCGCATCTTATCCACGTCGGAAGAAGAGCATTAGCATTTAGATTGGGCTGTCATCTGGCAACCCATAGGATATGATGTTCTGACGACCGCTGTCTTGGCTCCTTTCGCACCGAAGGATTTTTTAATTAATCATAAGATATGACAGATTTTTATTCCAGAAACTCATTTATTTTATTTGATTTGAGCTTACAAGCTCAGACGTGTTTATTTTATTGATAAGTATATTTTCGATTAATGGGCACTGAACCAGAAGCGATATGGGTGATAATAGTGGAAATGCGTGCACTGTTGGGTCATAAGGATATTCAAATACCATTATAACTATTTAACATATCATAAAATATTAAAATTAATATTCTAAACAGAGCCTGCACCAAGGAAAGCAAATACTTACTAGGATTTCAAATTTACACCAATCATACAAAATACTGCAAACGTTTTACGACACCAATTTATGCGTCCATCATAAGAAGTTAACAAAAGGATACTTCGGGAATGAAATACTATCCTGATACTACTACTAATGGAAAACCCATGTTTTAATATCGTTGATTTATTATTATTTATTAATTTCTCGACAGTTCAATCACAATCACAGAAAGAATATTTTGTTTAAAGATTTCCGAATAAGCAAATGAACTCTGAACATATTCAAGTGTCGGATACTGAAATATGTCCCAAATAGATCTAATGAACAGAGCGCCGAACAGAAGCGGCGAATAAAACACCTATGAAAGGAAGAACAAGAAATATAGTAAAAGGACAAAAATCTGTTCAAAATGTTGTTTCCCCAGTGCCGTCGCGAGCCGGGCAAGAATTATGGGGTCAATACCAGAAACGGATACGATAGGGCATGTTTTCGATATCGACAAGGAAAACTCAGTTAACAAAATAATGCATCACTGGTGTAAGCTCGATTTGGGGTTTTCAATGCTGGACTCTGGAATTCTTCAGACAACTGGTGAACTTCATCCGCGAAATGGAGACTTTGAATTGCAACCCTTCTGTTACATCTTCATGTTTGCAGTGATTGCATCTATACCTGGGCAAATTACACGCTCCGACTCGCGGGTGACAATGCTTTGCTCAAAACCAATGTGGTAGGTAACGTTCCTATTGGTAGATGATAAACTGGACAAATAAAGCACTTGACAAAAGACAACAGTACAGCAGCAAACAGCGAGTGATTATTTCTTCGTTAATATTACCGACATAAAGTCTAAATCCCTTTAAATATTTGTTGCCTCTTATGGCCCGTAAACCTCAATCGCATCCTTTTGTTGATTGTAATCGACAGAGGGATTTTGAGTTCAAAAAAGTTTCACTTCTAATTAATCAGCGCTTTGGTGGGAATCAAAAGTTACCATGCTACAAATTTAGAATACTCTCCTCAGGCTTGGGGATACTTGCTTCCGGAAATGTTCCTAAGCCTCACTTCGCCGTTTCACAGTGAATAAAAGGGCCTCCTATCCTTTCCTTAGTATTTCTTATGTTCTTTTTGGGACCTGTCGTCTGAGCTTTGAACACGCCTAAGTTCCAGAAGTCTGTGGATCTACCGTTATATGCTGAAAGATATTCCCGTCCAAGTGTCTAAGGAGTATCTTTATCTAACTTTATGTGTAGTGACAGCCTCTTTGTAACATTATTTTAAGAACTTTATATTCTCTTCAAGAATTGAGGAGTTCTAAGCCCGCATTCATCTGATGTCACACCAATATAAATAAATAGCCACTTACTCCACCCTTTTAATGCACGGGTCCCTCCTTTCGAGCTTAGTACCCAAGTACCAAAAATCGAGGGGCAACGAAGACGGCTTTCGGTTTCCAACCAGAGCAGAGGCAGAAGCATCTATCACTTGCAAACCGCTTTGGGTACGCTGCTACCAGGCCAGAGTTAAGGCTGCGTCCGATCAATTGCCCCTACCCTGGTACGAAACCGTCACTTCTTCATATTTAATATTCTCTTTCCTTCGTTTGGAGGAAGCGACGGTTAAGATGAAATTTGTTTTGATTAGTTATCTTGTACTCGAGGACGAGAACCAACTAGGTGGATTTTACTCCGTTTGGCCATGAATAATTAGCACATGGTGAGATCAAATAAATATTGGCAAATATTGGTTCAAATGGCATTTTGGCTATCTGTGTGTGTTGTTGAACTTATATATAGGAAAAGAATCCGCAAAAATCAGTAAAACTGGTGTTCTAGCTCTGGATTGGGAGCCTTGATATCGTCCTTTACCTGTGTAACCATTTTGACGAATAGAACTAGATAACCCTCCCTCCCACCATGTCTCCCTAATGTTCACCGTGGGTGATCCTCGCTAACTTCAATCCTTCTGCCTTTCAAGCTAATATGCCAAAAATTAACTTTTTCAACTAATTTCTTCCTTATTCCTTTCATATTTCAATATTAGAGAATGTACCGGCTCATCACAATGCGATTAGTTATCTGTAGACTCTCTATAACCTTAATAGCACAATTAGCACCCGCAGACCAGCAAATTTGGCGTTTCTTAAATTGATTTGAATTTCGTGTATACAAGGCCTCCTTTAAGATCAATCTGAATCCAGCATACTTCATATTGAAAGCCTTTGCTCAAGAACAGCAAATTTGGGACGAATACTCTGTCATGAACAGCAAAGTATAATATGCATTTATAAAGAGAGCTTCTTCTATTAGTCACTACATGGCACTGTAGGATGACAAGGAGACACTCTGGAACCGCAAAGAGTATTTTAACGGTATTTGATGGAACCCATCCTTCAAATATGAAATTGCAATCATATAGCCTCCTTGAGACGGTTGAAAACAGCGCCGATAAGCGTTAGTAGATAGGCGTTCTTCATAATGATGCTATTCACCTGCCTGCCTGGTGTGAGGCAAAAACGCATTTTATCAGGCTTTCTTGAGATAATGACCGGTGAAAACTAGGCGATTTCCAAAGCTAATATCCACTCGGATTCGGCATAGAGGAGCTATTCCATGACGGAATAGGCACAGTACTAACTCTACTTAAATGATTTATTTCCATCAACAAAAAAAATGGCAATGGGATTTGGAAGTTCTAAGCCTTCCGGTGTCAAGTAGTGGCGAGTTGTAAGAATGTGCAGCAGATACAAGCACGTCTAGCGAAAATTCAATCTTGCGAAAAATATCAGCCTATTAGCTAATGTCCGGTTATAAAAAAGCTTCCATCTACTCTCTCGTGGCTAGTTTCGTCTGCTATCCTAAGTTCCATATATAACCTCCGCTATTTTTATGCAACTTATGGTAACTCTAACAGGGTGAACGCTAATACTTATGCACCTAACGCTGCAACATCTGTTTAAAGTCGGCCTTCATGTCATGAAGTATCAGAGCCGGCGAGTGCATTTATTTGCTCAGCAAAGATTGCTTATCTGACCGTTCAGTATTACTGCACTTGGGAGACGGTGTCGTAATATCCATATGACCATAATTACTGAAGATAGGAACGCCATAGTGCCTGGGATTGGACTGTGGAACCCGAAAATTTGCCTGGCATGATGAACTGTCCGTAATTGTAGTCTTCGTATAAATATCCAACCTAATACTCCGTTAAGTTCAACCGCCTTAAGTCAACGCGGTCCCACATATGGACTCTCTCATAGGACACACACTCAATCACTTATTAGCGGACTTGAATTTTAATATCGAGAACTCCGTAGATTATCTAAAGAAAGTAAAAAAATTGACCATCTGGGTTGACAGGACGTCAGCGTACTTTGACATATTTACCAATATCCCCACCAGATTGACTTTGAAATCATTACTGAAAAATGGCCTTGACTTAGTACTTTCTATCTATCTTTCTAATCAATTCTTTGAAATTTAATCTTTTTACATAGTTTCAACAAAAACATATATAAACAAGTATTATATTAGAACTTCCGGTGGCAGCAAATATTGAAAGGAAGGGCTTATTTGGCGACATGTAACACCAAAAGCCAGAAGACATCAAACACTTCGACGACCTACTACAAGTATCAGAACCGCGAACTACTCCAACTATTAAGGTGGAACCGTTGTCAGAAAAAACTGCATCGACCCGAATAACCCTTCCGCATTTGCGTCCTGTGCGCTGAATGTACCCGATATTCATTTCATGTGGCACGAACATTTTAATTTGAAACCAAAGAAGCAATTTGACCTACTACAACTCTGTTAATAATGATAGAATTTCTATGTTTCTTTCCACTGTGACGCTTCGAACTAAAAACTATATTACTGCAACTTTATGGATCTAGATTGAACTTGAAGCGGGATCACAGTCAATTTTCAAAATATAATAATTTATTAGTATTGACTTTACTTGCATAGATATCTTAACGGAGTCTTTCAGGACGTAGACACCTTACGTGGAGATCACCGTAATTTTCTTCAGAATTTTCAGGTGGCAAGTTTCCAAGATTGAAAGCATTGACTCCTTTCGGACCCCCACCCTCCTCTCCTTTACAACATATGTCAAAACTAACATCTGTTTCTGAAAGTGCTTATCGGGACCATTCATTTGATACCACCCATGACTATATTTGATGAAAAAAAATGTTGCACCCTTCTTTTAGGTGTATGGGGAAACCATTTCAATTCAACGTTCAATAATGTGAATCACCACGTGTATGGGTTTTCACAGTTGCAACTTTTCCCCTAAATTTCGTGTCAATAGGTGTAGTTGGTTTTGAGAAAAGTGTATGTGATGGACAGACAGAAAGACAGTGAACTAGTTATTTAACAAAACCTTAAGAACTTATGTCGAGGATATCAATAATATCTATTGGAGCTAGGCGTCCGACAATTAATTTCAACTTGGCTAAAAACTAGGCTTGAATTCAAAAAGTTCCCTGATGTTGCCGAGGCAACATGCTACATACAACATGCAGTTACAAAGAACTAATCGTACATTCTCAAAATAACTAACGCGGGATCACACACGGGGGGGATGAACGGGCTAATTTCGCTACTTTTTTAGGCTGTAGAAACACCCCGCTCTATAAATTAACAATACTTTGGATATATAATCTCGGTTGCTTTAGCAAAAGAGGGGGTCAATCTCCCCTATGCCGGGACCGGAACCAGCAATTGGAGTATCAGTAGCATTGGCTAAACCTGTTTTCAAAAACTGGGAACAAGTTTCCCAGAATGACAGGTGGCAGAGCCTAAATGCTGCTCGACACACCAAACTTTCCATGCCAGAACCGAAAAGCAGGAGGCCTTGTAGGTGTATTGTGGGCATTCTGACAGGCCATAATTCACTAGCTGGGCATATGTTCAGAATAGGAATTACTCAAGATTATACGTGCCCCTCCTGTAATGAGGAAGCGGAATCCACGGTGCATTTCCTATGTGAATGTCCCGCGTATGGAACCATCAGGCACCAGATCTTTGGTGCCGATGTTCTCCAGTTGCGGTAGGTAGCATCACATCCAGTAGCGGAAATTCTGGGATACGTTAACGAATCCGGAATATTCCGTTAGACGGGGGTGGCGAGTACAATGAGCATGTGTGCTCAGAAGCTGTAGCTTCTCCTCCACTATACACACACACACGGATATATAATACATTTTATGGATCCCATCGTCACTACTTATTAAAGATTTCGCCCTGTTTGGGAAGAACACTATGAAAATCAAGCTTTTATCACTCTTTTCACAAATGTAGATCAGAGTTTAGTTTTAATGGATGCTTTTGAAGGCTTATGCGACAAAATAAATAAGTTTACCGGACCCTCCAGCAGCCGATTCTCCAACTGGGATGTGCAAATTTTGAATCTGGACGCTTTTATTGCCTTTTCGACATATTTGTGTGATGAAAATCAATTTGTTAAATTTTTTCTATATTAGAAATATTATCAAAAAATGTAATTTTATTAAAGTAACTTTACTGTAAGTAACACTACTCGTAATTAGCGTCTAAAGTCCACGAAATCAATGCGACTCAATGAGTGAAGGTTTAATAAAATGAAATATAACAATAGAGTAAGATTGACGTGCGACAGTCAATCCTATATGAGTGACATTTTCAGAACTGAAGCCAATGAAATTATTTCTAAAAAAATCTTACTTTTTCAAGTCAATTAAATTTTAATTAAACAATAATTAACTTTATAAGAGGGGATGAGTTTCCTTTTTTTGATACTATGCATCCAACAAAAAGACACTTGAAATTGAGAGCACTCTAAAGCTAAAGTATAGACGATTTTATTGTAAATGGAATACTCACGTTTTTCTTTCGTTCTTCATATTATCACATTGATTTATCATTTAGACGCTACTAAATAGAAAATATACTAAATTTCCATTTTAATATGAATGGTTAATCTTTCATGATCAGGCGAAATCCTTCCATTGAACCTAAAACGATTACTCCCTTTACCAACTAAGGGCAAAATCAAATTTTGAAATGCATCTTGAAAAGCGGCGATTAGCATATCGCCTTTTAACCATTTAAATTAGTATGCAAATCATCCAGAATTTAATAATTCTAAATAAGATAATTTCTTTAGCAAGTAGCAAAGTAAATGCTGAATTCTACCATGAAGTTAACCAATTATAAATAATAATGAAAACGGACTGATTTGATAAAAAAACTAATAAGATTCGTTTACAGGAGACTTCCGATACGTCAGTTTAAATTTTATGTATTTATGTATTTGCGACAATCTAATATGTAAAACATTTGAAAATAAATAAAATATTAACCAGTTTATGCTTCCAGCTAACCCGTAACTCAATTTATTTGTTCAGAGTCCTGGGTATTATTTTCTTTGAACTTATCATTCAGTTTGACCAATTTTATTTGAATTTGCTTCTTACGATAGCATGACATTTTAAAGAAAAATCGAAATCTACCAATATTTGCAGTACCACCAAAACTAAGTCCATTTCAATCGACCATTCTCCAATTCAATATGGGCGATCGAGCATCCCTTACATGTTCGGTTGTTAAGGGTGACCTGCCATTAACGATAACATGGCTCAAAGACGATCGTCGAATTGATCCTTCGCAACACATGTCCGTTAAGCAAGTGGATCAGTATAATAGTATTTTGGTCATCGAGAATTTAGGATCCGACCACACGGGAAATTATTCATGTGTTGTGCGAAATTCGGCAGCTCAAGTGGAAAACACCCAGGCCCTCTTGGTCAATGGTAACCGTGTGAATTTTAACATTCACTAGAAGTACTAAATTTTTTACGTAATTTTCCTGGAGGAATGTCTTTGTAATTGTTAGATACGTTTCTTTATTGAAATATTTCAATTTTATACACATAAATACTTGGAAAATTCATTGTTGATCTTCTTCTTATAAATGAACATTTCTAATGGATTTGGTTTGGTATTTATACTATAGACGGAGAATGCGATTATTATTTCCTTTTTGATCGTTTGGTACCATAATATTAAGATATGTTAACCACTTCCGATTATCATTGAATATTTATACATAATTGTATTTTAAAGGAAATGTTTGGTTCTTTTTCATGGAAATTATGAAAGTAAAATGATCGAATGGTGATGGATACTTTGTTGTGTTGCAACATTAAAAAACTTTAAACAAGAATTGACAATTTTATTTGAACAAAATGATTTATGTTTTGTTTATAAGGTCTGCCCCGTATTTTTCAGTTATATTCGTTTTTGTTCTCTATTATTCTTTGTCTGATTATTACAGTACCTCCCAATATTGAACCATTCGTGTTTCAAGATGGACTGGCTGAGGGTATGCGAACCCGCACTGTGTGCGGGGTCTCAAGAGGTGATCCTCCATTGACCCTACGCTGGCTCAAGGATGGTGAGCCTATGCCCGCGCATTTGGGGGCTAACGTTACACTATTAGATCCATACTCCTCACTCCTTAGTATTCCTTCCCTATCAGCAACACATTCCGGTGACTACACATGTGTGGCGAGCAATCCTGCATCAGAAACAAAATACACAGCTTCACTACAGGTCAAAGGTATAGTATAGAAAGGAAAAAACGGCAAATCTTAAGTTATAGCGACAACAAGATTTTGATTTTCTTTAAAAAAAATAAACACTGAAATTGTTAGCTGGGTTTTTAGTTCGTTAATTTTACTTTGCTGTACTTCGTAATCATCATAAGATACCTAACTACTTGAATTTTGGTTTTATACTTAATACCTCCACCGATTATTATTATAATGGTATTTATAACATCCGCGTTGCGTTCACATGTGTCTTCCCCTCCCCGTTGCTTTGGCACGCAGTGGGTTTGCGGCAGATCACCAGGTAACCAGTTTTGCACTGTGGATTGCATATTATTTTCAAAATAGGATTTTATTACACTTGTATTTATTTTCATTTTTGAAATAGGAGGTTTGTGATTAAAGATTTGATATTTTTTTTGAATGCCAGATAGGACCAACCCTATAGGCCTATTATTCAAGATTCGTCCAATATGTGAATATCTGGCTGACATACATTTACAATTTCATAGAAATGTTACAAATAAAACTATGATAAAACTTTTGAACATCAAACTTTTGACATCAAAATATCATTTCTTGAGACGAATTTTTTAATATAAATTTTGATAATGGAATGATACCTGCCAGGGAGTAGCTGAGGATTCAAATGGCAACTGCTGCTTTGCAAAACTTACCCCCCGTGATGTATATATTTTTATATAAAGTGGTCTAAAGTGTTTACGTCTAGTGATTATCCCTTTTCTTTTAAATCACTTTTACAAATCCTTGCACCCCGAATAAACACCTTTTGCCTGGTTGATTATCTCCTTGGTTCTAAAAACAGTTTAGAGTACTATTAAGGAAATCGAATTTCTTTTCGACTCTGAATGTACCTATGTTCACATTTCCTACTTTTCTCTTCCATGAGAGTTCGAATATGGGGTGCTACGTTGTTCGGGTCTACTAGGGTGGCGAATAGTTGAAACAGTGGAATATTCAGTTGGAACGTTTCAAATATTTTCTTCAAGTGCTGCTACATCGCAAGATGATATTGTGTCGCAAGGATTCCGCATTCCTCAATGAACGGGAGTTCCCCAACGTGCATACCAAATTCTTCCTCATGGTATATACGAGACAATTGATTCAGAATTAAGTCCAGTATGTTCGCAAATCTTCTGTAGATTCTCCTTGGTAATCCTGATCTAGGGATATATTCCATTGAACGAGTAGACAGGACCCATTTTCTTTGTTACGAAAAAAATCAAGGTAAGTAGTTTTGGGTCACATACCTGTCCCATTGCTTTAAGGAATAATCTTCACTTTTTGTAGTATTCTTACTTACTTTATTCACGTTTTAGATCAATTTGGAAAATCCTGACTATATTGCTTCAATCCTTAAGACAGTTTCCTCTTTGGCAAAACCTTCTCGCCTAGAGGCAGGTCGTTCTCGTTTTTCAATCTCCTAACTGAAATAATAGTTTGATTTTCTGTTGAGAGACACTCTGTTGGCATTTCTTCCGAAAAATAACTCCTTTCTCAAGTTATCAGAAGTGTATCAACAGCCAGTACGGGACGCCATTCGTTTGAATTTCCCTAACTCCAAAGTTGAGGAAAATGGAACGTTGGTGTAGAGAGTACTCAGATTCGTCTTTAGAGAAAACCTGACTTGAGGAGATCGAGCGGGAGTTTTTTCTATATGGTGGCTTTTTCTATGAAATAATTTAAAGAGCATTTAGATTCCACAAATGTCGCTGTCGTGGCCTCGGGTTTTTTCACAAAGATTCAACTTTATCAAAATCAGCTCAGTGAATCCTTGCAATATCACCCTTCATTTATCGCGGATCTATACCTTTGGGGAATCATATCCAGCTTTTCTCCCTCCTTATTAGCAGCGATGTTCGAGTGCCCTGGCACCCACAACAGGAGTGTTATGGATTTTCAGATTGACACACGGACGTATAATTGGTCGCCTTTTCACGTGAAAATATTGTCAATCCTAGCACCTTTATATATATAAATAGTTAGTTGATAGTTTCGTATGCTGCGGTTAGCGTGTCATATATTGTTCCTGCAACACTTAGGCGACCGAGCCATTGAATATGTGCCAGCAGTGTACATCCGATGAATTCCTTGTGGAAAGTCCCCTGGTTATGACACAACGTCAAAGCAATCAGAAGAATTTCTGATATTGTTACTGCATGTGATGCGTCTACGTTAGTTTGAAGTCGATATAAACTTCCAAACCCTTAACTGTTTGCATCAACTGGATATCTGCCCTTAATATGGTGGGTGCGTGTAACGGTGTTACCTAAAAATTCTAGTGAACATAATTAACTCCAGTTTTCCTTGTGTCCACTGTAAGTCCGCTACGGAGGTACCAACTGCGGATTATTTGCATAGTTGTATTCAAATGGCGACAAGCGTGCAAAAAATATTACAGCTCCTCCAGGAGCAAGATCTCTATTACCAGGATCCAATAATAGAGAAGGGAGAGAAGCCCTCCCTGTGTACAGCCGCTCAGACATCAATCTGTCTCTACCAGCCAGTATGTAAAGAATCGAACTGATTATTAGTGGATCCATTCCATACTGTTTGTGCAATGCGACATAGCAATATATATATATATATATATATATATTGCCATATATTATATGTCCCTTATAAGCCGATCTACTAGTCTTTCCGTGTCCGGATAGCTCAGTGGTTAGAGCACTAGGCTGTCATACGGAAGGTCGCGGTTCAAATCTCACTGGTGGCAGTGGAATTTGTATCGTGATTTGACGTCGGATACCAGTCGACTCAGCTGTGAATGAGTACCTGAGTCAAATCAGGGTAATAATCTCGGGGGAGAGCAATGCTGACCACATTGCCTCCTAGTGTACCGTTACGGTCTTGAATGAAGTGCTCTAACACACTTCAAGGCCCTGATCCAATATGGATTGTTGCGCCAACGATTATTATTATTAATAGTCTTTCCAGTCAGTTTAGTAGAAATGAAGTAAGACTGGTCGGTCGGAAGCTTTCTGATCCCGTGTATGTGAATTGTCCTGGTTTGGGGAAAAATATCACCTTTATATCATGTTAGGTGTTTGGAATATAAGCGTGTACCAGGCATGTGTGGTGTTTCGAAAGCGTAGACCTAGGGCAGCCATTCTTCTATTATAAGAATAGAAATGGTACCACTCGGGATGGCAGAATTGTATCTATGGAACAAGTTGTATGATTGATTCAGTCAAGTGACAATATTCTGCATTCCAAAGTTTAGTCTCTCGGTTGAGGACTGTGAGCGGCTGGCCGACCCTAAGCTGATATTTTACATACTATTTGGGAAGTTCACTTAGAACGAATAGTTTGTCGTTTCTTCTGCGCCATTCTCGCTCTGTAAAAATAAGTTGCCCAGCTGTTGGCTGCGTTCTTTGACAGGGCTCCGCTTCAACTTCCTGGCCACCTTAAGTGAATTAGTTTCTTTACAGAAATAACTCCATGATGATCGTATCTGCTTTAGGACTCTCTATACCTCCTTCTGCTAATTCCATGCAACATCTAAATCGGACTTCTGAGCTCGGTTGGAGAATGCTCCTGCCGTTCTCCTCTATTTTTTCTAAATCCAAGTTCCATTTAAATTTGCCAACGATACCTAACGATAGCGCTATATATATTCTTCACGACCGGCTTTAGTTCTATAAAGACTCCAAATCAAAGAATTCAATACCAACGCTTTTTAGAACTGCTTTTTCCCCGAGTACGAATCAGAGACAAAGAATAATGTTTCTTTTTGGGTGAACTATGCTTTGGATCATTCACCCTTTTTTTGACTTTTATATAGTTGTTTTAGTTTTCGATTCTTGGATTCTTCTATTCATTCCGATATTGAAAATTTTGTTGACTGGAGCGGGGGCGACACTGATCATTCGAATTTCAACTATCGAAGTCAAGATTCTTACTAGTGGTAACCCATAGGCCAGAGTCTTCTCTTAAATGAATGAACCAGTACGGTCCAACTTACTAGACTCGCGCTTAAAATTGGCTAGGTACGAACACACTCAGATTCGGACATGTGTATGACTATTTCCATACCCCTAGCACTCCCTCATTCGCACAAAGTGATGTGTCTCTTTAGCGACTTGGAATCGCATTGGATGACTACATACACGTTCTAAATGCTATTATTTATCAGAAAAAAATATTTTCTGAAGATCTGCTTCCATTTTTGCCAAAACCCTGAACAGGACTCCATCTTATCGGGATGGCTTAACATATTGTACTCAAATTTCAGCGCTACGTAACCCTCATGCTGCGGCTTCTCTAGCAGTATCTTCATTTATCTCTCCATTCATACGTTTCCTGCTGGGTCGCTGGCCGAATGTCTACCAACCATGAGTTGATCGCTTGATCGCTTGGGTTAAAAAAAAGGGTCATGTACTTTATTTTGATAGAACGCCTTAATGGTGTCACTTTTATCCCCGAGAAGCCCTTAGTCAATAATCATACCAAACCCTCCGTAAAAGTAAAAACAATAGACCAAACTTTGAACTATCTCTCTCTTGATTCTCCTTCTATTGGTTGGAGTATTTTGCTCATCATTGTCTGGTTATTCTAACCGACAAAATGGAACTTTTTGTCCTCAGATGAATCAACATCTACCATCACTTCTCGCAATAGTTCATTGTCATATTGCACTTTATGGAAAGAAAATGCGTTGTAGATCTCATGCGCCAAAATGGAAAGTCTCTTTGGAGCATCTTCCAATTTGTGATACCAGAAAACTTTAGCCCTGGAAATGGCTTTTCCTTGCCGATAGCATGATTTGTTCGAGTCGGGATCGGCTTTCGAATGGTTGAAGCCTAGCTGCTAAACTTGAACTTTTTTAAAATATAGGCAGACTTCTACTAGCCGCAAGGTGAATTCTTCTTCCATTTGAATTGTGAGAAGACTTCAAGAATATCTAGAAAGTGTTCCTCGACCCGGTCCCAATTCGATTAGTTGAAAGAGAGAAGACGATCCCTTTTTACCGCTTTTCTAGAAACTAAACTGCAGCCAGTTCGGTGTGATAAAGTATTAACCTTCCCAGAAACCACTTGGGTTTTTGAAAACGTTTCGCATATAATTTGTATTTCGCGCCAAATCGAGACTGCTTTGTCAAGTTGAATTTCACTAGGTACTAAAGAATGAGAAGTACAATATGACGGAGAGCATAATTATGGCAGAGTGCCTCAGGAAGGAGGAAGAGCCTCAGGAAGAAACGATCTTCTTTTTAACACCACTTGCTCAGTCTTTTAAAAACATTCGCCTTGTAGAAAGTTAGCTGGCTTCTCCTGAAGACACAAACTCCTTGTGAGTGACATCTCCGAGGCCAAAAAAATGCAAATGTCATTATTTTTACTTTTGACTTGCTCATTGCTGCCACCGGAAAGTTAATTGATGATCATCTTCTGCTTGGGTCATCCACCAGTACAGCTTAGAACATATCTTTTGCATGAGGTTTTTCGTGATGACGGTCTCCTTCTTTCCTATAACTCTAAAATTTACTCGAGAGTTCAACATACCACTCGTATCACATTTCGGTAGTATGATTGGCTAATATTGTTCCAAAGCGGCGACTGTCAGCCCCTCTTGCCAACCCTCCTTAAATAAATTAGTAAAAGTAGTCCAAGGGCGCATCGACACAAAGTTATCTCAGGATAAAATCACTTGCATTTTTATTAAAGAGAAGGTATGTTTGTATTCCTCTGGTAATGGAGTTTGTCAAATCAACCTCCTGCGGAGTTTCATATACACATATATATCTTTAACTGTCTAACAAATTTATAATCACAAACCGTTCACTTAGTAATATTTTTTAGTACTATCGCGCACAGTTACTTTGTGCTGTATCATCCTTTGCATGGTTTAGCCCGAATGTTTGTAGCATTAGCTGGAGTGCATGTGCATGCTGATTAGTTTGTTAATTAAGATCAGAAGGAATATGAAAAATAACGAGTACCGGAGTAGCACACCAGAACACACACTAAACACAACATATCCTCCTACCTACACGTGTGTACATCCTCATACAGTTATAAGCCTTTTTGAAATAGCAACGTAAAACGAGTGAAGCTTTTTGCTTAATTGAACGATAAATGCTTTCTGTACTACGAATCGTATTGCATCATCCTCTTCTGTCCAATAAAAGTCATGTTTGTGTAATCCAGTTGAAAAAATCCCCTCCCAAATGCTAACCAGATTATAAATAATTTTTCGAGTTAACCATCCTGCTATGGTCTAATTTGAACCTCGCAAGCTCTCTAAATAATATTTTTGATTAATAAAAGTTTGCTTAGTACTCTGGCCATACAGTGATTTTGAATTAAGGAGAGTTTTGATTGATTTCGAATGGAAACCAGCTTTCGCAATTCCCCCGCCAGTGTATAAATTCTCGAGTTTATTTCGTTTTGATTTCGTAATTTCTCAGTATTTATTTTCGATCAGAAAAATGTAAATATCAACTCATGTTCATGATAACAATAGCATTTGAGTATGTAGTCCATTTCTGGCTTGCTCCACTTTTCTTCTCTTTCTATGTTAAATATTTAGTTGGCATTTTCTAGAGGTGTAATAATAATTTTTTGATATCGATCAAATGTGAGAGAAAAGAAGATGATGAAGATATAAATTTGGCCCAACGTAGACCCACGGCGTGGTGTGCATAGCATACAACAATAATATGTTTTGTTGTGACAAGGTCCTTGCTAAGTTGAATATATTGGATAAGAAGCCCCTAACCTAAATGCTTATGGCTTAATCCCCGCATTAGTTAGTTACGCATATATGAAAGTATTAAATAACAAAAGGTTGGTCGAAGAACTGCTTTCCCCTAAAATTTAGATAATCCGCTTGCTAACCGAGCTTCAATCCCGATTGACGAAAATTTATTATTGTTGTTCGAAAGCTTTTACATTTGCGCTTTGTATTGAAGTAATTGAAATTAGAAAGTAAATTTTTTATGATAATTTCTTACAGTGGTGATCAACATGTGCTGCTTCTGCTTAATGGCTTTTATGCTTCCCCCCAAATAAACCACTAGCAACATCATTACGAATATGATTTCCACTTTGTATTGAAACTATTTAGTTTGGTATATGTTCGTAATTTAATATGACAATTTATCAACCCTCATCCCCTATTCTTAGTCTGAAGCAAATACAATGGAAAGATAAAGAAATCTTGCAACGTACGTTAGACAATTCTGATTGGCAGTTATATCTGAAAGTTTGTAGAATCAATTATAATTTAATTTAAAAAAAAAATGAAGCTAGCACTGGATTCGGTATGGCATAAGTTTAATAGTATTTCGATTTTATTTCTAATTAAATTTTTATCATTTTGTAAGTACGAATAGTCTAGCGTTCCAAAAAGCAGGCCCTTCAAAGTGGTGTTTTAATTTCTATCAAAATAATATATATTTGAAAGGAGTAGTACTGGAAAAAAAATAAATTGGAGATAACAATGATTTTTTTTAACGGAACATTTGTCATTAGGTTCGTGTCAAATGCTTGCAGCGAAGGTCTATAAAACCAAGCAACCCTTTATCTTTTGTCAATATGAAATGGTGGATTGGGATCCAATTAAAATGAGCATCATTGTTACCGTAACCGAATATAATTAATGTCAGAATTTCACACACCTCTTGATTAATTACTTTGCTTTTCTTCGATAAATTTCTAATTATTATACCACTGTATCTACCTAGACCCATATTATTAACTGGTGTATTGAAATTGAGATGGGTTGTTTAAAATTATTTTATTAGAATAGAACTGCAATACTATATTGTCTCCCTCGCAATAATTTCCCTAGGATGCCATACATCAAGATAGCTCAATTTATGCTTTCTGAAATACTGCAATAACTGGGGAACATTTGGCTGGTCAGCTATGGTAGTTTGAACATTTTTGAATATCTCGAAACGACAACAGGAAAGAAAAAGTTACTTTAGCGCTGGGTTTCTGGTTTGTATTTAAACATCCAAGACTTATCTACCCGCAATTATATGTTTTGAGGTAGAAGATATTTCGTGTCGTTTCGATAGTGTTAAGGCTCCTTTCTCTCCTGAGGTTCTACTTATTAGTGGAAGAACCACTTTGAGTAGTAAACGATGATCTGAACACAGAGGACTCCAGATTTTCATTCGTCCTAGGTTCCTAGCTACGTATTTTATCTTCAATTGACTCTTTTCCTACTGAAAATGGTGTTTTAGCTCAAATTGTTTAAACCAAAAAACTGGGCCCTTAGTAATCGGCTGTTTCTGCAGAGTTGCAAACGTTTTGCAAGAATTTCCTTTTTACTGTGCCGAAGTCTGAAATAAAATGTCGCAGACAACCTCAGCTAGAAATTGACATTATTTATTTTGAGAAATCGCTAGAAGAAACCACCTCACTAAAAACAATCTCATCTCCACGCATTCGACTGGCATTGGATTGAAAGCTACTTTAGCAGTCTCATTATTTCATTTTATCATAAACGGTGCAACCTAAGCCCTGCCTTAGTAGGCTCCAGACATCCCGGTTTTGCACTGCGTTCATCAATTCCTAAAAGTTGTTCGGTGTTCTAGCTACATGTAATCTAGGCTAGAATTGGCTCACTAGCTTATATTCATGGCGGCCTCACTCATTTTGATAAAGTTTCAACTCACATTAGAATCGAAAATTTACATTACTTAAACTATCTTTCCTAATTTACCAGAAAACTATTTAGATACAATCTGTGGAAAAAAAAATGATGAGGTGGTGAAAGTTTCCCGAACGGCCAGTCAAGTTAAATCGTGAACATTGCTTTGAGACTATGTCTTCCTACTCTATCTTCAGGTGTGTTGGGAAATTTTATCTTGATCTTAAAAGGGTAACATGCATTTGGAGTGGGAGCTTAAAAGCCGCTACAGGACATAATCTAGAGTTTTGTGGAAGACTAATCGGAGTGGATTTCTATGAGAAACCACGGCAGAATTCAGATCGACAGGTTCAAAAAGGCAGCATTCTTCCGAGTATCATCCTCCTGCCCCCCTCAGGAGATCTTACATTATTTCTTTTACCTACAAGCATATATTCGAATTGAAAATGAAGTTGATGACTTTACAAATATTAAGGAGGCAAAGCATAGAGGCAGGGATTTCTAGACCACACCTACTGAAGAGGTCTTTTTGGTACAGCCAGCTGTGAATCCTTCAAAAACCATCACATGAAACTGGAGACGTGCACAATTGGCGTTTCGGAAATCTGCCCATACGTCCTAAACCACAACTGTGTAAAACTTCAATCGTTCACTACGCAGTAATCGCGGTAATCAATTACTACATATGCTGCTGTGGCTAACGCTCGCCTCTCCCTTTCTGCGATACGGACTTCATTCTCGATCCATCTACGACTTTAACATGTGATCCGTCTGGAAACGCACGCTTGAAATGTTGGTCCCCTACGATCTGCGTCTTCTTCTTGGTCTCGGCTAGCTAGACTTCCTAGAAACTCGTCATAGGCAAATTAATAGGTATAAATACTTACATAAGCCGGCATTAGCTAGTAACTACAGCCTCCTCGGTGACGATTTACGCATCTACCGATGATAGCAATCAGCTTATATGTCCCTTTCATTGAGCTATACTGTAGAAGCTCCTCTTTAGTTAGTCTTTTTAATTTCCACGTCATCATCGGCCGTAATTCTTCAGACATAGATTTGCGGCATCTTTTCAAACATACCTACCGTCAACAAAGAAGTTACGCCCACTGGGAACAACACGACACGCCAGATTGGCTCATGCCTACTGGAAACGACACGGCAGAATATTGTCTAGTGCATCTGTAAGGTATACGTATTGAAACCACTATTATTAACTTATGTTTGGGGAGGCAAATGTCTCTGGCTGCATCAAGCAATAACAACTATGCTTACTTCGGATCTTAGATAGGCAAATGTTTGTGTCTATTGCAGACAAACCTCGATGTCTGTGGCAGGAAAATCTCTGTCTCGGATAAATTACTGTTTCAAACAAACATCTGTGCTTGTGTGTGGTAAATGTTTGCGTCTGTTCCAGATATCAGACAAACAAATATTTGTTTCATATAAAGTATTTTTCTGTATTAGACAAATGTTTCAAATTTGTCTCAGGCAGAAGGCATACATAAGCCAGACAAACGTCTAAGTCCGCCTCTGACATCAGACGGACAATTGTCTGTGCCTGTGTCAGACAAATGTCTCAATGCCTCAACCAATTGCTTGTTTCGGAGGGAGTGTGTTTCTATATCAGACAAATATCCGGAACGGATTCAGACATCAGACAATCTGCATTAGGAAACAGGTAGACAGATAAATGTGTCTCAACCAGACAGGTAATTTCTGGTACAGAAACCACTTTGTCCGAAATGGGCATTTAACTGAGGCAGACATTTGCTTGCCTGATGTCTGAGGCAGACTAAGCCATTTATCTGACTAATGTCTATGGAATGCCTGTGTTAAACATTTGTGTCTCGTCGGAGATCATCCAAAAACCACTAATCACCCTTGGGGCACATATCCTACAAGAACGCGACAGTTTCTTTTTTAATTTGCTTGATAAATAACGCAACAACCCACAAGGGAGCGGCATAAAGCAAGACTGAAGTAATGATAGGAGAAAGCAATGCTCTGTTTTTTGTTCGTAGAGGTGTAGAAATCTTCGAAAGGCACCTCCGCTCTAGCTCTGCGCAGCAGAGAAATCAAACTCATTAAAAACTATCCCCGATCATTCTAGTCCCAACGTTACGAGAGCACCATTTAGGTATTATTTCACCGGGTTGGATGGCCTTTAGGCACTCGAGCTAGTGCTCTGTTCTGATTTTCTTTTTCGTCATGGCTTTACCAGCTCGTCCCATGTGTCTATAATTGCGGAAATAACAGTAAGCCAATCCTCCTTCAACCTCAGCGTCTCCGCAATTATATTCTTCGGGCTCACGCTCCTTCCTATTGTTTGATTCAGATTCCTTCTCTCCATCGCAAATTTTGAGCAGTGAAACATTGTATGCTCTGGATCCTCCGATATGTCACCGCACCCAGGAAGATTCGGCAAATCATCCAAGCCAAAGCTATGCAGATGCTTATAGCAATCAAATGAATGAGCCTGTGCTTCCAGCGCTCCGTCATAGACACGTCCCATCTGCGTTTAAAGAGATATTATATGACTTTGACCACATTCCTGGATTTTATGTTAACTTCCATATGTCTTGCATGGTACAGCACGCACATTTCTTTCGCCAGAACGTTGCATTTTTCCAACTCTGCCCTGGTACCAGCTGGCTTTTGGCACGAATGTTCGAGGTGCTCGTTAAAGCTCAGTTTGGAATCAATCATCAATCCCAGATTTTCGTTAGCCGGCCTCGAGACAATCGTATGTCCACCGAATTCCATATTCACAGTGTTCTTCTTTCTACTGTTCGCAATTAAGCCCGTTGCCGAACAAGCACATAATTATACATGACATTGGTACCATCGCGTACTAGAGAGTGATCGCTGTTAGTAATTCTCTTGTCAAATATCAGAGAACACCTATATCAGGCAACGTTCCTTTAATTCGACTCCACTTGGCGGGGTTGGTTGAATTTTTGACATGAAATGCTAACACGATGCAGCAACCGCCAGAGCTCAGTGCATCTTTCGCCAGATTCGTCACTATGCTTATGGCACTCATTGCGCAGTGGGCATACCGAAACCCATACTGGGGCTCGCTTTCGATAATGCGTAGCAGTCTATAATAAGTGAATTTTTCAATCACCTTCCCCATTGTATCCAAAAAGCAGATCGGGCGTTATGATGCTGCATCTGCGGGCCAATTATTGTGCTTAGAAAACAGCATCTATTTTTGCTTTTCGTCCTTCCTTACTTGTTTTCGATATGTCTGGAAGGTACTGCCAAAAAGTACGGGCATAATCTTGTCTGTCAGCTAAAACGCTCCGTATAGGATTTGAATTCTGATGACCAACTCTTTGATGAACGACTAGTTTATCGAGTTGAATGCATTCTTCGCATACAACGTGTTAGCAGCAATTCTGTTCTGAATTCTTCCAATTGTATCCATACTATACTGGACGATATGAAAAAGGATATCCTGATCGTTTGTTTCAAAACCTAACGAATATCCCTCCCCCGAGGCATTTTTGTACGGTATAAACATATCCGACCATGGGGATTGCAGCTTTCACAGCCTTGTTTGGATGCCATCACGACTTTGTGCTTTCTTGTCGCTAATTTTCCTTTGAATTGAACAGCGAAGATGCCCATCAGGGCCACCCTAAGTTAAGGTATGCGTGCAGTACACCTTTCATTTTCATTTGAGGGTAAGTTAGATATATCTAACATTAGCAGGTAACCTACTGTAAAAATGATCACTTTTGCTGTAAGATATTAGGACGACATTACATGGGTAGGGCGGAAGGCATTTGGATGCTGGTGTTGTATTCATAACCAGAACGAAGAGGACCTCGACGAGTCCCTTTAGCACTAGATGTTGCGCTAGTGAATATGGGGGGGGAGTGTGTGTCCTCCTTTCTCCGGCACGGCAATATAAAGAAAGTGGTTTTAATTGAAATATTTCTCGATTACTGATATTGTCACAGCTCTTGACAAACGTGACTTGGATAACTATAATTTTGAAGGAGGTGTAAGGGGATTTAAAATTGCTTCTTTCCTTCCTTATTGAAGCTGTTGCCGCGTCGCTAATTGGATGCTGTTTTCTTCTCCTCGATAGAGCGTAGATTCAGGTCCTATTATTTTTTTCAGCTTAATTGACTCTTCAATTTCTGTGAAACTGGGAACCAAGCTAAGCATTTGAGGTCCATGAGATACCGACTGAACTGCTAAATTTGATTTTGTAAAACTCTCCAAATTTATCCAACAGATTTTGTAAAACATTCCAAGTTAATGTAATAGTCAATCTGGAATATGCTATCAAAAATAAACCATTCAACTCTGGGGGCAATTTGCTTAAGTCAGGTTGTGATTATTGTTTTCACACTGCGTAAAATTCGCACCCATGTGGTATTTGCGAATATATACAAAAGGAGCGCTAATTTCGATCACATTGCTCCCAGAGCAGAGATGAGACATGGTTTAATTAGTTGCCTCTACACTGGAAGAAATATGGATTTCCACGTAAAAATTGCTGAACAACTTATGTGATTGGGTACAGTCGTTTCCGTTAACGATGACACTAAACTCATTGTTCTTTGCAAATAAACAACACTTAATACGCCTCCACTATTCTCCGAAATTTAGCAAGGATGCTATTTCCACATCGCTCATGAAAAATAACTCCCACTACTACTCAAGAACTGCAAATTTTCACCACTTTGTGTTGGTCATGCCTGAGAAATAGTCAAGTCGACAAAGGGGTTGGATACTCATGAGTGTATTGACTGGAAAGTAGAAGTGGTTTTGTTAGGTCACATATTAACGTTGGTTATACCTGGGAGTGGAATGCACTATCCCAGTCTGGTGCTATGTTGCACATTCGGGATTATGACCATCGTGAAGTACCGTGAACAGAACTTTAATCTAAGGACTTTTTAAGATCATTACTGCCTTTTATCGTGCTCCGTATTCGACTTTGACAATGTACTCTTTATTCAAATTCTTCTAGTGTTCGCAACTCATTTCGAGAGGTAGTTTCGTAGTCAACATATTCTATGAATAGGGCGGGTGTAGTTCTAAACTATTCAAGTGAAGACTTACTACTAATTTTCTTTGTACTTTACTAGAATTAGCAAGAATAGCTTTTGGCCAAACCGCTTTTCTTTTATTAACTGAATAGAACGATGCGCTGTCAAATTGATCCTCACTTATCCAAGCTTTTGAACGTACCGTAGAAATCAGCTGAGATTCAGCGATAGGTCCATCTTTGGTGCCGCCGAAAGAGAACATTCCCGCAGCGAAGGTTGCGTTTGGTTCGAAAATCTAGTGAGCATTGAAGAGTTAGTCGAGCAGAGGCAATTCAAGGAAGGATTTTTCCTTTGTCTTGATTGTGCGGTTTTCCGCAACCTTGTATAACCAAATCACCAATGGAATTTGAACAATGCATTAATCTTCTTCAAACAAAAGTCTCACCATAGCGTTAAAGCTCTTACTGTACAAGACACTGATCTTGCCAGTCCTCATGTATTCCTTGGAGACTTGGGTCCTTAGCAAGAAAAATTGGGAAATCTTGGCCGCGTTCGAAAGAAGAATCCTCCGAGAATTTTTGGCCCCCTACATGAGGATGGACAATTCCATAGTCTACAAAACGACGAAATCTATGAGCGATACCATGACCGTCAGGTTGTGGATAAAATCCGGCTCAATAGCTTACGGCGGGCGGGTCATTTAATCTGTATGGATGAGGATGATCTAGCCCGGAAAGTCTATAAGGGCAATATCTATGGTAGGAAAAGAAGACGAGGCAGACCCTGCCTAAGATGGAGCGATGGCGTGGGCCAGGACGCCAGACAGCTTTTAGGGATATCGAATTGGTGGACCTCGGCGCAAAACCGGGATGTCTGGAGTTCCTTATTAAGGCAGGCCTAGACCGGATACCGGTTGTTGCGCCGTTGATGATGATGATGATGAAACAAAAGTTGAGGCCCAGTTCTACCATCTATACATCTTGAATGTTTATTAAGTTCATAATCTGATTCCAATAATGTCAAAGAAGGAATACTTCCAGCAATACTCCCTAACAAACTTTCGAAAAGCTCACTGAGAATTCATCTTAAAGGACGAATCTTTTAATGAAAGTACCTATTATCGCAAATTGGTGCAAGTTGTAATTACTAGCGCAAGTAATGCGTCATGTCACCTTTTGTGTAAACATTTGCTGTTCTATTTACTTTCTGTTTCACGAAAAGTCACTGTGAGTTACGTCAAGGCATTGAGCTGCATGTCAACTTGACCCCACAGTTAGAGTGTTTGCACCGTCAATATTTGCGTTGAGCTCTGGCACAACTTCCATTCCTACGTTGTCAAGTGGTTACAGTGATCTGTAACTCGACTCCCGTTATGTAATCTTTTGCAATTATTGGAATTAAAATCCCTTCTAGATTGTGAACACCAATGTCAATATAATGAGAAATTGAAGTTTCTCTGCAATTATTATGTGTCAAATATATCTGTTTTCTTAAAGGTTCCACAATTTGCTTACACTTCTTCAACTCAACAAAACAATAGTTGGGGGAGGTTAGTGAAATACATTAAGGCGACTCCAACCTCAGACAAACTGTCGACTAAAACTCCCACCTGTAGCGTCTAGAACACCAACCCAGAACCACGAACCCACTCTCTGAGGTCAAGTATATTCATTGCAGGTGTACATATCCTGTAAAATTGAGAATACCCGTGATCGATGAGTGGCTGGGCTAGGCTATAGTTAACCTCACCCCGTTGTAAACTAAACCGCAAGTTCTTTATGAGATGCGCAGTTCATCAAGCCTTCGATTCTCTTTCCCACCCTTCTGCCATGAGAGTGTGGGCTTTCTCTTGGCAAGCGACGGCTTCCTGATTTCCCCCGGCTTTTCTGAGGTACATAGACTGCCCCTTTATCATAGAGAACGATTGGAATAATTCCTGCTATTATCTTTACTGCTGGCTCCGAGTAGTTAGGTTAGGAAGATACAACTCGCAAAACTCCTTGTCATTGGACTTGTTTAAGGTTGTCGTACATATCTTTACTGACGGCACTAGCTTATAGCAGAAATATAAAGAAGGACGGAATAAACAAACAGATTTCAATATTGGCCATCATTTGAAAAAATAATATTCAAGCTGTAGCTTTGTCTGCAGTGTTCCGAATCTGCTCGAAAGAGCTCATCTCCATGTCTATCGAAATGCTGTGGTACTTCGTCGCCGACCTCTACTAGACTTCGATTTAACCGGCGTAAATAGTGAAAACTGTGAGAATCCTCTCCTTGATCAGGATCACCACTTCCGTTTTTTCTCCAGAGCTAGGACGAATCTGCTTATTCGCCGCCGCATCATCCCCAATGTGTGTGAGGTTGTTTCATTGTGCCGACAGCGACCGGTGCCACATCATCATCCACGTATCCGACCAGACGCGATCTATTAGGTGCTTTTAAGTCATAGCAGACTATCTTATGAGACGCTCGAAAGGTTCGAACCAAGGCCGCCTCCAAAATGAGATCCATTCTACGCTGCCCATTCAGGGTCCCATAAAGCAGTGCGCGGTTCTTTTAAAATAACTTTAGTTTGAACACAACTTTCATCATCATTAACGGCGCAATAAACGGTATCCGGTCTAAGCCTGCCTTAATACCGAGTTCCACCAATTCAATATTCCTAAAAGCTGTCTGGCGTCCTGACTTACGCCATCGCTCCATCTTAGGCAGGGCCTCCCTCCTCTTCTTTTTCTACCATACATATTGTCCTTATAGACTTTCGGGGCTGGGTCACCCTCATCCATACGGATTAAGTGACCCGCCAACCATAACCTATTGAGCCGGTTTTTATCCACAACCGGACCGGTCATGGTATCGCTTATAGATTTCGTCGTTATGTAGGCTAGGGAATCGTCCATCCTCATGTAGGAGGCCAAAAATTCTTCGGAGGATTCTTCTCTCGAACGCGACCAAGAGTTCGCAATTTTTCTTGCTAAGAACCCAAGTCTCCGAGGAATACATAAGGACTGGCAAGATCATTGTCGTGTACAGTAAGAGCTTTGACCCTATGGTGACACGTTTCGAGCGCAACAGTTTTTGTAAGCTGAAATGCTGAAGAATATGAAGAAGATTGGATAAGCAATAAGATGCTTCAGAGAGCCCGGCTATCAGGGTAGATTAAAAAACTACTCTGACTTATAACAACGTTCTTTAACTGTATTTTAGTACACGCATATAATAGATCAAACCCAGGGACATTTTCATCTTTGATTTTAAATAAGATAGTTTTCTGTTACCAATTGAACGAATATAATGCGACTATTTCTTGGAAAAAAAGCAATAGTTTAGTAAAAAGTACAAACTTATTTCGCGACTGACAATTTCACAAGAGTTATTTGTGATATGACTCTCAACTACCAAGAGTTCCAAAGCCCAAAATAGCTGTGAACTAGGCTCGTGAAAAACTTCCAAACTATATTTATTCGGATAATAACTTCTACTCCTTTCGAATATTGTACATGATTGACACCACTGTTTAAATTACCAACAACCTAAAACTTCATTTGTCTTATTTAATTTTGAAGCGCTTTTTCTATTAACAAACCTTAAGGAAACTAAAAGCTTCTTGCACACTGCTGAAAGAAAAACTATGCTTGGCCAAATATAATTTCTTTGTTTATGGAGAAAATTCATGAAAATTCTCTTTACTCCCAACCGTTTTTCCTAAAATCCGAATAATATTCATGGGGCTAACATGACCAATTCTCAATTTCCATCCACAAAACATCAGTTCCCCCTCGATGGGTTGTCGAACCAACGGATGTGAGTGTCGAAAGGAATCGTCACATTACGTTGCATTGTCAGGCACAAGGCGTTCCAACACCCACGATTCAATGGAAGAAGGCTACAGGTTTCGTCATTAACCAATAGGATGTAATTGATGAATATTAAATTTGTTGCGTTTGTATTTCAGGAAGTAAATCTGGTGACTACGAGGATGTAAGAGAGCGACCGTATACAAAATTGTTATCCAATGGTTCGCTTTTCCTCCAACATGTTAAAGAAGATCGCGAAGGATTCTATCTTTGTCAAGCGCACAATGGAATTGGAACTGGAATTGGGAAAGTAATACAACTAAAAGTTAACTGTAAGTATATAAATTAGCACACTGAGTTAATTAAATGTCAGTCTACCGTTATGGTGCTCCGAGAATGAACCCCATTTCTTCATTTCCATGCCATGCCAAGACCCCTAATTTTCCAAGAACCATTCACGGAAAAGATAAAAATTAAGATCATCTTTTTTTGGCTACAATTTTCTTGCTTTGAATAAATGTTGTATTTCGGGAACCAGTCGTCCCCTTCCCCGGTGTTTATGGATTAATATGTACAATGCGAATGTACTTATGAAACTAACTATGGTTTTCCTTATTGTTTTTGATTTCTCTCTTGGCTTAAAAGGTTTATTTGTTTGAAGGCTCATTTTTTGATGGCCGCAAAGTAAATTACATAAACGTTCATAACGTAAACGACCAAACCCCCAACAATCAAGGTTTAAAGATATAAGAAATTAGTTCTCACCCATTGAAAGAGTATTTTGAACGGTATTTCAAAAAGTTTTTACAATCTAAATTCTAACAGAATGTTAGTAACTTAATGGGGTCATCCCGTGTGTCGATCGCCGTTATAAAGCTCGTATTTATCGATCTGAATGACGTTTGAATGACTTCGCTAAAAGGACAAGAATTGAAGCCAAGGCCGTACATGTGTTTCTTCAAGAAACCTAAGGTTTATGGACTAGGTATAGCAGATTAATGGTCAGTTAAGGTTTTATGACTAAAAATCGTATTCTACTTTTTAAATGCGCTTTTCTCGAAATTGCATGTTGAAAATCGGCTGCCACCATAGCCCAAAATCTATCCAACGAAATAATTCCGATTGTTTCAGTAGTTTTTTTTTATTCGTTGAAAAGCCGTGAAAAAACAACAAAATTCGCAAAAAAAACTTTAACACGGCACCAAAAATTTAGCTTTTAATATTTCTTAATAATCCTAGTTTGCGGACTGTAGTTAAGTCTGTACGTTAAAATGCCCTCTAGCGTCGCAGCAGAAAAACACCTTTTTTTAGAGATGGATGTATAAATTGCCTCGTATTTCAATAACCAACAATCCAATCGGGGTGGAAAAAATATTATGTACACTCAAGATATTGGTAAATCCATGGTGAAAAATTCGTATTAATATCTTTATCCAGTTCTTCACACAAAATTTCTAAAAAAAGCCGAAAAAAAAACGGCCTTCACACGATAAATTCTTTTCGCAAACTCACCGACAAGTAATCATATTATTACAAAAACCATAACTCACCGATGCCCTCGGAATGTGATAACCAGCCATTTTACCTACCAATTGCCCATACTCTTCGCTAGGACCGATATCAAAACTAAAATCTGTCTTTTCACATGATTGTGAAAAGGATTTACTTCCACTTTTTATATGTATCGGGATCCCCTTGAACTTAACGCAAAATGATATCTTTCCGTGGATAATCAGGACTCCATAATTCCATTTTGTAACTGACCACATTACCTGCTAGTGTATGTTAAATTCATCATTATCATCAACGGTGCACCCGGTCTAGACTTGCCTTAACTCAAGATAGCCGAATTTTGCTTATACATTTCATCGTTAAAGAGGCTACGGAATCGTCCATCCTCATGTAGGGGGTCAAAGGTCTTCGGATGATTCTTCTCTACGTGGTCGAGAGTTGTATTGTACAGTAAGAACTTCGACTCCGCGGGGACGTTTCGAGGGGAGCAATTTTTGTAAGCTGAAATATGCAACCGTGCGTGGATTTTATCGTTATACCTGTTATCGGTTGTGATTTTCGGCCTTAGATAGAAGAAATTGATAACGGTTACCTGATTGTGGTCTCCAATCTTTATTGTTCTCGTTTGACCAGTGCCATTTGATTGATATGGCTACCATGTAGCTCGTCTTGTCTTTTTAAGGTTTTGTGTGAAACAAAACCTTATTAGAATCGAGACGGTGTCTGTCTGTCCGTCTGTCCGGCTGTCTGTCTGTCTGTCTGTCTGTCTGTCTGTCTATCTGTCTGTCACACCCGATTTATTCGGAAACGACTGGACAGATTGTCACGAAAATTGGTGAGAGTATGTAATCTGGTGATCCCTTTACATGCAGTAAGTGGCGCTATCTTGTGTTAAGTTTAAGGGGGGGCTCCCCATACATGTGAATGGAGGGTACAAATTTTTTTTTCACAGAATGTAGCCATGTAGGGTATCAAATGAAAGGTCTCAATTAGTACTTTTCGAATCTGGTTCAACATTTGATATTAGATGAAACATAGAGGAGTGAGGGTTCAAAATATGACCCACAAAAAGTGTAACAGGTCTCGTTCTCAGAACCTATCCAACCGAAAAATCTGAAAAAAATCACAGTGGTGCATCTCTACGAAATCTAGGCCTCAAAATATATCCGGTTCCGATATCTGCACAAATAAAGTTAATAATAGTATATTTCCACATTTTAGAAATTTACCCGACACCCCCCCTTATGTTCATCCCAGAAGTACAAAATTTGGCATGCGTGTAATGAAGAACATAATGCACAGTTTGGTCAAGTTTGAAGAAAATCCAACAATTATTAATAAAGTTATAGTGGGTTAAACTTTACAATTTTTTGTGAATTTCGTGCACTCTACAACCTGCATGACGTCATCATCACATATTAATTCGTCAATACCACAAAGGAATGAGTTCTTATGAATTGGGTCGCAGAGAATTATTTTGTTTTAGTTTTTTAGTTATTTGTTAGCCAGACATGTGTGTATGTAGGTATATAATATATGCGTGCTAATGAACTTTGCGGGTAGTGCCTAATTCAAATAGATATAAGAAGTAAATCGGAAATATGGGTACGATCAATTTATATACGTGCATATATGTGTACAGTGTTCGGTAATAGGCAGTTTGTTTGTTTAGGGTGAGCGTGATATCTATGGCTGTAATATGTACGTATGTCTCGTAGTTTGGAAAAATATGAAGGATTATGTTGGATTTGTAGCTATATACGGACAGAAAAATGTGCGTCTCTTACATAAGATGAACACAGAACCTTTATACCCGAAACGCGAGCTTCCGGTATTCCGACTTGTTTAATGTTTAGATGGAAGTAGACTGCACATCTCCGTTTGTTCTTCCAATAATGTCAATATTGTCAGCATAAGCCAGTTGTTGGCTGAGGGATGCATGATAGGGCATCTTCTCGCCTTAGGCCATTGTTGATGTTGAATGACCTCGAGAGTGAACCTGCTACTTTTATCTGGTCTCGCACACTACCTAGGTCAGTCTTATCAATTTCGTCAGGATACCGAATTCTGCCACGGCCGGGTTCAGTTTCAGTGTAGTCGACGAAAAGATGGTGCAACTGGTGGCCATATTCCAATAGTTTTGCCATCGCTTGCCGCAGAGAAAGCATCTGATCTGTTGCTGATACGCCTGGAGTGAAGCTTCTTTTGTATGGATCGATGAAATAGATATGGAATGGTATGGAATAGATAATGCCTCATTGCTAGTCCTCAGGCATTGATTCGCTGCCCCGCACCTGGAGTTTCAGTTGATGAATCATTTGGTGTAGTTGGTTCGCTGTTGAGCAGTTCATCGAAATACTCAACCCATCACTCTAATATGCCCTTTTTGTCGGAAATCAAATTTCCCTCTTTGTCTGGGCAGGATATGCATGGAGGTGTATAAGGCTTCATCCTGCTGACTTGTTTGTAAAATCTGCGCGCCTGGTGCGGTTAAACCCTGTACTTGTCGAGTTGAAACTTGTTGGATCTCTCAGGTTTCCTTTTTCTGTCTGTGAAGTCGCTTCTCCACTCAACGGAGTACGTGTTAGGCCTATGCGCTTGTCCGCGTTCTTTGAGAGTGCAGCATTGCCCGGAATGTAGCATTCATTCGTTCCGTTGCTAGCTAACATTCATCGACGATATGATGAAATATTGCAAATATTGCAAAGCTTAGAACGAACCCATTGCCATGCCATTGATTATTATTATCCTCCCTTCTTCGGAAAGTTCAGCACTGCAAGGGGCTATCATCATCAAGATCGCTTATCGTCCCCTGCTTGTTGATCTGGTCTACTAGCAAGTGTAACATTCGGTAAACTCCGAAGTCTTGCTGGCGGAATGGTCAGTCACCGCAACATCCGGGTTCGAACTGTCTTCTAAAAAATGAAATCTCCACTGCAATTGATGCGGTCAAGTTAACTGACGGTTTCGTCCAGGGCAGAGGCAACTAACTCATCAGACGCTTCCGCTGACAAATTTCACTTCAATATAATTCGCAATTATGTCGTGCTTGCGATTATATGCAAATGGTAGCATATACTATAAATGAGCAGATCCTTGTCATTTGATTTTTGCTTGTTTTTTACTGCGTTTTCGATCTTGGCCATATATCTCTGAATTTTCGACAGAGGCAAACAGAGTCGAATTGAAGATAAATATCAACAGAACGAAGATTTTCAGTTTGGTTACTGCTATAGAAGGTGACTGGAGAGGCCTTGTCTGCGGCACATTATCGGGTACTCTGGTTCAATAACACGAAGGAAAGATTGCAAAGGTGTGCGCGCTAGGTAGTTGTAAATGTGTTGATAAGAAGTCGGAAGTAGCAGTAGATACAGGATGTAACCAATATGTTGAAAAAAGGCAAAAACATTATTTGTAGCCATACCATGCAACGAAGCGAACATCCCAGAATGTATTTTTCAAACGGCGTGATTAGATTGTGTGTTTTCGAAACGACCTTTTCACTGGTAATTCTGTTTAAATGAGTTAGGTACGGGTGGAAACGTTTCGGTTGGATTGACTCGACCTCAAGTGTGAAACGGTGATTGGCAGTAACCACTCATTACATCCTCGGCCATTACCTTCTTTTTCTTCAGCCTTCGTCCCGTTTACAAGCGGGGTGGGCTCGGCGTGATCGGTTTTGCTGTTTGGATCTATTAAATGCCTGATTTGGATACAATCGCGAGACATTCAGACCCCCATCCAGCGTATCAAACCACCGTTGTTTTGTCCGGCCTCTTGGTCGCTTAATATCGACTCGATGTTAAGCCCAATCTTGGCAAGTTCGGGCAGGATTTGAATTCTCTTTACCGCGAATTACGTGACCAAGCATTGACCCAAAATATTTAAATTGCTTAATTCTGGGCAAGTCACTGCTGCTGAGAGTGATTGTGTCTATTTCATAGGGATCGGTCGTTAAAAATTCAGCTTTATTTATATTCAATCTGAGACCGCGTTCCACGTTCCAGGCGATTATTCCATTTTTGGACAAGGTTCCCGAGATCATTTTTGCCACTAGACGCTAGGAAATCATCATCTGCATAAACCAGTGTATAGGGCACTGGACGTTGAATGTCCCGTGTGACCGTGTCCATAACAAGCACAAAGAGGAGTGATTAGAGGGCGCTTCCCTGATGAACACCAATTGAGGCACGAAGCGATTTTGATATACCCGCAATACTTCCAACTTAACTTTTAGAATCGTGATGGAGCAATTGAACACAGCGCACGAGTGCTCTACGACAAGCATACCAGATAATTTCGTGTGGCTCGCGGTCAAACGCTTTCTATAGATTCAGAAATGCAATGTAAGTAACCACGCAGCATGCATTGCGTCAGTAGTTCCGCAGTTCTTGACAAATCCGGCTTAATTCATGGTAATTTCAACGGTTTCGCGAATACGATTGTGAAGAAGCTCCATGGTATGGAAAAGTTATCGGATCGGATGGTTATTTGAACATTCTGCTCGACTACTTTTCTTTTTCCATATTGTAACTGTGGTACTTTGTTGCTATTCAGATGGTATCCTACCTTCCTGAATAACCCAATTAAAGAATTCAGAGAGCCACAGTGTTGGGTCCCAGCTCTTCGCTTTCCAGAGTTCAAATGTGATGACGTCAGGTCCTGTGGCAGTCTTCGATTTCATTCGTTTTATTGCCTCCTCAACTTTAGTTCCGCTGATCGGTGGAACTGCTTCAAATGCTGGCAATGATTGTGGAAGTGGAGGATGAGTAAATTCTTCAGCTGTGAATATTCTCGGCACCTATCCGTTGCGGCTCGACGGTCAATCAGCAAAGTACCATTCTTGCCGTTAACGCAACAGAAGTGTTCGATATCATGTGTGCGTTCGTTTCGGTTTTTGAAAAGTCGATACAGATCTCTTTCGCCATACCGAGCGTCCGGTATATCGTAAAGATTTTTGTAATGGGCTGCTCGGGAGACAGTGATCGCGAGCATTTTACCGTCGAGAAACTGTTGGTACAGGCGGACCTTCATTTCAACATCATTCGAAAGCCAAGTATCTAGGTTGATGTACCGCTTACCCGACTTGGAGACGCCGAGGGTTGAGGAAGCCGCTTTGTGGATCGTATCTTTTATTTGGTTCCAGGATTCCGCGGTGGGCTAGTGCGTTCCTCACGCTATTTTATCGGCGGCTTGATTCACAGGACGGCAATCAGCGGCCGATGTTGAGGTGCAATGGTTTCATTGGAAAGGACTTTGCAATCAGTGACGGTGCTAAAATGGCGTCTTATGGGAATATAGCCGATTTACGTTTTACTGTTCCCACTATAAGATGTAGGAAGAGGAGGCAATCGTTTGATGAAACATGTGTTCAGAAGTACAAGGTCATGGGTGTCCGCAAAATCGATTATACGCTCGCCACCGTCATCGCGCGCTCCAAACCCCTTTTCCGCATGGTACCTTTTTTACCCACATACCCATTAAGATCGCCGACAATCATGATATAGTTATCAGCAGGCACGTTGCAGGTTTTTTCATCGAGAAGTTGCCAGAAGTCATCTTTCTCGGCATCAGGTCGACTTGTCTGTGGTGTGTACGCGGTGAAGAAGTGAATAGTGCGACCAGGTAATATAATGGTTAGCTTTATCAGCCGATCATCAAATCGTCAGACTTCCTTAATGGCATCACCGAAACCCTCCTACCAAAATAGAGAAGTATATAACCATATTTATTGCGTTCGAGTTCTAAGTCGCAGCTTTTCGCACCAGACCATCGGGTTTCTTGCAAAGCGCAGATATTATTGCGCCTTTTCTGAAGGGCTCATGCAAGTTCCATGGTTTTATCTCTATTTATTTATTTATCTCTTTTCCTGATCTCAGCATTTTACTGAGGATAGTACAAAGAACGTCGCCTCAAATTCTCCTCATTTACCTGGGCTTTGAATGAGGAGTACATCCTCGAACATTATATCCAATGCAAACCGCTTTCCAAGATCAACTGAAAGCGTGTCTTTGTTATTGAATAATCTCTTGAAAAGGAATAAAATCTGGCAATCTATAACGTCTATTTACTATGACACCCGTGGTTTATATTAACTTCATATTAACCGCTGCTTTGAGTCTAGGAAATGTTATGCACGTTGTATTTTGTAAAATTCATATATTAATTACGGACAAATCCGTAAAATTAGTTATAAATCTTCGAAACTTGGATAGATATCCTGCAATGAGAACAAGGTCAGGCTACAATCAATAGTGTATGGGTCCTGGCCAGTGGACAAAACCGGTATTCTCCTCAAGCCGAGAAGTACCTTTGTTATGTCATTTTAGTCAATTCGGAAGGCTGAATGAGGTCCATTGCCGTTTCGACAGCCAACTCTTTTTAGCTCTTCCGGTATGTGCTATCAATAAACTTGTAATTTGAGAATGAAGTTACTTTAAAAAACAGGATATTTTACAGGATGACATTGTGCGAATGCGGAAGATTTCGGAATAACACCTCCCCAAACCGATCCCATCAGTGATAAGGTTCTGCATTTCACTTCTGCAAAAAATGCTATCGTTACATTTTTCGAGTGCTCATCGCTCCGAAACTATTTTTCATATTTGAGATTACGTTCTTCTTATCTTATAGATCCAACTGCATTTTTGCAGTTTTTTTTAATAAAACGACAAGAGAAACTCCCAATTAAAACTAAAAATTCTATATTATTATAAGAAAGACTCTTAATATTGAATAAATTCGCCTGAATTATATTTGATCGTTTTCAATACCAGTGAAATTCTATGATTATTTCGCATTTTTCAGCTTCACCATATTTTTCGGCCCCATCACGGTCCGTAACTGTCAAGAAAGGCGATACTGCTATACTACAATGCGAAGTGAATGGAGACAAGCCTATTAATGTAGAATGGCTGAAAGCTGGAAAACATTTGCTCAATCCATCAAGAAATTATAGGTGAATATATAGTATTAGAATATTTCCTTCTTTAGCAATACTAGCCGTTTCTTTCCTCAAGAATTCAAGTGAAACAAGACGCAACACCAGACGGAGTATCTGCCGAAGTACAAATTAGTAATGTTGAGAGTAGTGATAGTGGACCATACTTTTGCCAAGCAAGTAATCTGTACGGTCGCGATCAACAGCTGGTTCAACTCCAAGTACAAGAGCCACCCCAGGCTCCCTCAGCTCTGGAGGCGAAAGTTCTTTCGAGTCGATCGATAAACTTGAAATGGCAGCCTAAGAGCAACGATCTTGCGGAAGTTTCCAAATTTATTGTAGAATTCAAGGAATTAGATGGTGAGTTGAGAATCGCGAATCCAGATAACATCTACATTAACACGTCTCCCGTATTTACAGCCCTAATGCTGAATCCTTGGATTCAAATGGAAATATCAAACCCCCCAGGTTATTCAGCAATAATCGAAAATCTAAAACCAGCCACTAAATATGCTATGCGGGTCATAGCCGAAGGTACAGCTGGGAGAAGTGCCCCAAGTCAAGAAATAATAGCAAGAACGGAATCACAGCGACCAGCTGGCCCACCTCTAAACTTAGCTGTTAGACCACTCTCATCTACAGAGTTGCTGGTCACGTGGCTTCCTCCGTTATCTGAGCTCAGGCACGGAGATATCCACAGATATAATATTGGCTACAAACTTTCATCTGCAACAAATTCTGCTTACAACTTCACATCTGTTTCTGGAGATGGTGACGACGGGAGCGCTGAGCTGGTACTTAGTGGACTACAAAAATATGCAAGATATACAGTAGTTGCCCAGGCTTTTAATGAAGTTGGACCAGGACCACTTTCTGACCCAGTGTCAGCACAAACAATGGAAGATGGTAAGAAATTGCATTGCCTGTTCTATAATTAAGGCTTTTAAACAAAATATACCACGATTAAAATAAGATAGTATTTTACTTATGAAGTATCTAGAATTAAATAAACTTATATTATTTTTAACTTCTCATTATTTGTCGTTTTGTTTTCAGTTCCTAGCAAACCACCAGATGATATAAGATGCGCTGCGTTGACATCACAATCGCTCCAAGTATCTTGGCAGCCTCCACCTGAACATCACACAAATGGCCTCTTATTAGGGTACAAACTTACATACGAGCCAATTTTAGAAGACTTTCTCACAGCCAACGACGACGTTGAGCACAGAGAAACAACTGCCTTAACCACAGTTCTGACTGGCCTATCTAAATTCACCAATTATAGTGTTCAAGTCCTTGCTCATACAAGAATGGGTGATGGCGTTATTTCCAATCCCGTGTACTGCCATACAGATGAAGATACTCCTGACATGCCGGCTGATATCAAAGTAGTCGTGAGCTCACCACAATCTTTATACGTTTCGTGGCTACCTCCAACAGAACCTAATGGAGTCATTACAAAGTACAATCTTTATACTAGAGTTGTGAATGGCCGAGAAGAACTGAATCAAGAAAAACGAAATCTTCCTTCGCAACAACTATATTTTGAAACAAAGAATCTTCAGGCTCACATAGAATATCAGTTTTGGGTTTCAGCGTCAACGCGTGTTGGTGAAGGGAAGAGCTCAAGGATCGCGTCTCAAATAACAACTAATAGAGTTCCTGCTCGAATCGTATCCTTTGGAGGACCAGTAGTGAGGCCTTGGACCTCAACCGTGTCACTTTCCTGCACTGCTGTAGGAAAACCAAGGAGAGAATGGTTCAAGGGCGACATAGTCCTACGTACTGAAGAAATGCACAACGTCCAACTACTTGACTCGGGCGATCTAATTATATCGAACTTACAAATATCCGATAGTGGAAACTATAGCTGCCAAGTAGATAACGGAGTTGGAACTGACAGACTTACTCACACGCTCGTAGTGCAAGTTCCACCTAGTAGCCCAGTACTCTACGTTACTAGCGCCACGTCGAGTAGTATCCTTATGCACTGGAAGGGAGGATCGAATGGAAATGCACCAATCACACGATATACATTACACTATAAACGATCTCATGGAAATCTCGATGAAATGATTCTTTCTCGACATGCATCCAGCCACGAATTGAAAGGCCTTCTTTGCGGAAGTACATATCAAATTTATTTGACTGCCCACAATAAAATTGGGATATCGCCACCAAGTACAACACTTCACGTACGAACTCAGGGACAAGCTCCTGGCATTCCATCTAGCGCCACACTCCTTACACCGAACTCTACATCGGTTTTGATAAGACTGCAGGCATGGCCGGATAATGGATGTCCGATAATTTATTTTGTTTTACAGTATCGTGCGATTTCAGCTGATATTCATAATGAGTGGATTTTAGGTAAGTTAAATTTAGATGTTGAGATTTAGTTTTGCAAGAATTTAGAAGCGATGTAAATGTCTACGGACTGTATAACTTATATGAAATACTCATATCTGGGTTTTCAACAACATCATTTGCATTCCCGTACAAGTGAAAACGGGAT
The DNA here is from genome assembly GCF_905115235.1 of Hermetia illucens. Classification (NCBI taxonomy): domain Eukaryota; kingdom Metazoa; phylum Arthropoda; class Insecta; order Diptera; family Stratiomyidae; genus Hermetia; species Hermetia illucens. Next base: position 127,087,907 of record NC_051850.1, on the reverse strand, counting down.
GTAAATGTTTTATTGTATTACCCTTTCCAAATTAATTTTCTTCGAGACTGAGCAAAGAAGAACAAAGTCTGGAGTCTCGACATGGTTGAGAGGTTAGCAGCCTTTTCAATAAAAGTAATTGAAAGATTTATGTTATTATGCGAAACCCTCATGCACTTTCTCTGCGGTTTCCCAGTTCTGGCTAGAGTCAGGCTGCGGACACTGGGTAAACCATTCTTTGGAGACCTCAGAGGGAGATTTCTAGCTGCAGGTTCGGAGAGCTGCTTTCCTTCGTGAATGCTACGGGCTGGACTCTGCCTCCCTACTCCCATAACAACAGTTACGGTCTTAGGAGTTTGTGGCATCAAAACGGCGCATCAAAGCGGTAATTGGGCTCCTCGGAGCGGCCAATGATACCTACCTACCCATGCGAAACTTGTTCACAATTTATGAAGACAGCCTCAGCCAATGCTACTAATACACCAATTGCTGGCCCTGGTCCACCAGCATGGGGAAGATTGAACCGTCTTTTACTAACGCATCCATGACTAGTGTGACTAGGTCCCCAGAGTAGTTGCACCGTATTGAATCTAGAAATAGAGTTTAAACAGTTGCTACATTCCTCAGCGATTCTGGAGTGATCAAAGGGTTACTCGATGCTCTCAGTGCAGCCTGGCTATCGCTGAAATCATCAAGGTTACCGCTCTTATGATCGTATACACTTCAACCAGAAAGATGGTAATATATTATCCCAAATGAAGAGCTCAATTTACGTTTTTATTCGAGAGGTAGAATCTGGCTGCGGAACCCTCTTCTGTTTTTGAGCTATCGGTGTAGAAGACCTCTGTGCATCCCGCCACGCACTCATCTAGGAATTCCAGTTTTGTCTACGTCAGGGTAACTTCATATCTTCTAGCAAATAGATATATGGGGATCCGAGAATCAGAAGCAATTGGAAGAAATAGATTCAGTTCTGCGCCTTCTGTGAATTTGTTCCTAGCCACACTGTGCCCCCTACACTCAAAAATAAGGTGGTCTATTCTCTCATGCACGTCACATTTTGGACAATTGTCATTGTTAATCTTGCCAATCTTCCGAAGAAAAGATTTGCTGTAGACATGATTTGAGGAAAGTCTATTGAAAGTTTTTACAATGGCTACACTATTCGTTGAGATGAAAGCTGGTGTATTAATGGGCAGTTCCGTAAAGATTGCTTATTTGGGCATCAAGTTCGTGGAGGCAACAATATCAACTCACTCGTCTCACAATGGTCCAAACAGTTTTACGACTGTCTCAGGTCTTAATCCACATGAGAAACCTGCGGCAAAGTTTGCTACCTTCGAACCTGTTTCGCCTTTATGATTGTATTATTGACGTGATCTTTCAGGGATAGGGATTGCTTGGTTTTATTTGGATTTATCGATATCCGATGCACCAACTGTCAATTAAATCAACAGCGCGTTGTATATTCCCGTTCATTCCGGGATCCCGATCGAGAACAAGCGCAGTCTTGCCATCAGCATAAGCTTGAGATTGTATTGGCAAATTTTGCAGTTCGCATACCATTGAGTTAATTAGCATAATCCACAGAAGTGGCGATAGTACACCTCTTGGGGGCAGCCATTCGTTGCTTCTGCTGGTGAGTAGCGATCAACACACAAACAATAGCAATCTTTGCGTTCTTCTTTTTCTTCAACCTTTGTCCCGTTCACAAACAGGGTTGGCTCGTCATGATCGGCTTCGCCATTTGACTCTATCGAATGCCTGATCTGGGTGCAATCTCGAGGCTTTCAAATCCCCATCCAGCGTATCAAGCCACCGTTGTTTAGGTCTGCCTTTTGGTTGTTTACCATCGACTTCGATCGGACGGCAATTTGAACATTCTGCTGGACTACTTTTCTTTTTCCATATTGTTCTTCTTTCCTGAATAACCTGGTTAAGAATTCACTGAGCCACACTGAGCTTTCCAGAGCTCAGATGCGATGTCGTCAGGTTCTGTTGCTTTCCCCGACTTCATTTGTTTTATTGCCCCGTCGACTTCAGTTGCGTTGACTGGTGGAACTGCTCCAAATGTCGGCAATGATTGTGGAAGTTGAGGATGAGCAAATTCTTCAGTTGAAATCCACTCGAACTATTCTCGCCATCTATCCGTTGCGGCTCGACAATTGGTAAGCAAAATACCGTTCTTGTCATTAACGCAACAGAAGTGTTCGATATCCTGTGTGCGTTCACTACGGTTTTTAGCTAGTCGATACAGATCTCTCTCGCCATCTCGAGTGTCCAGTTTATCGTAAAGATTTTTGAAATGATTCGCTCGGGTGACATCGACCGCTTTCTTTGCTTGACGGTTGGCATTCTTATAAATTTGCCAATTAGCGTTTTATCGTCGAGAAATTTGTGGTAGAGGCGTTAATTTTCACGGACCTTCATTTCAACATCATCATTCCAAAGCCAAGTATCTTGATTGATGTACCGCTTACCCGGCTTGGTGACTCCGAAGGTTGCAGAGGCCGCTCCATGATTCTTCCACATTCGTAATGGTCTGCAATCGTATGAGTGAGATCGTTTCTTCTTTCTTCTCACCACATCGCCACCATTTAATGCTTGGCGGGCCAGTGCGTTCCTCACCCTGTTTTATCGGTGGACAGCAATGAACGGCCGATGTTGAGGTACGCTGGCCTCATAGGGAACGACTTTGCAATCAGTGACAGTGGTAAAATGTTGGCGTCTTATGAGAATATAGTCGATTTGCGTTTTATTGTTCCCACTATAAAATGTGGGAAGATGATACAATTGTTTGATGAACCATGTATTCATAAGTACAAGGTCATGGGTGTCCGCAAAATCGATTATACGCTCGCCGCCCTTATTGCGCGCTCCGAACCCCTTTCCCCCATGATACCTGTTACCGTCTGCCTTTTCACCCACATGACCATTAAGGTCGCTGGCAATGATGGTATAATCGTCAGCAGGCACGTTACAAGTCTCTTTATCCAGAAGTTGCCAAAACTCATCCTTCCCGGCATCAGAGCGACCCGTTTGTGGTGCATATGTGGTGAAGAAATGGATAGTGCGATCAGCTGATATAACGGTGAGCTTCATCAGCCGTTCATCAAATCGTTAGACTTCTTTAATGGCATCACGAAAACCCTCTGAGATGGCAATGCCAACACCATATTGAATGTGTGGGTTACCAAAGTAGAGAAGTTTGTAGGCATTTTTACCGCGTTCGCGTTCAATATCGCAGCTTTTCGCAGCAGACCATCGAGTTTCTTGCAGAGCGCAGATATCAATGCGCTTTTTCCGAAGAGTTCTTGCGAGTTCCTTGGTCTTTCCAGTTAGGGTACCAACATTTAGCGTGCAGGCACGTATTTGTTTTGTTCGTTGTGTTCGGACTAACTTGCTTACGTCCTGACGCCGTCCGTGCATCAAGAACCCTTGCCCATTTCTCGACACGACCGGGGCCCGTCCCGCTGCGTCGACTGAAGAGGACGCCCTAGCATTTCTCCGAGGCTTGTGACTCAATCCGATCATCATGTTTGTAATGACATTGTACGCATTTTGTTGGTCGACCTGTCGCGGGGCCTGTCACCAAGAGAGAGGTAGGATTTAGCATAGTATAATAACTCCAACTACTTATACTCTATTTATCTCTTTCCCTGATCTCAGCATTTTATTTTTCTTTTACTGAGGATAGTACAGAGTACGTTGCCTCAAACCCTCCTTCTTTACCTGGGCTTGGGACCAGCATACTATGTGAATAGCATGGCGGAATTATAGCAATCTTTGCGTTGGCGTAACATAATTGCACTTAGCTACAGTATCATTGACACCATGCGCTCTGCGGCATCACAAAGTTTTTGGAACACAGGAGCCACTCGCCCTTAAACAACCCTCTAATGTACTCTCCTTTGAAAGATGCAACTCTACCTTTAAAACTAAAGAATTAAGAGCAGGGAACTTTCCACGCGGTAAACATGTCTGTTTTGATTTGGAGGGCGTAACTGTAGCACCTTCCAACATAGTCTCTCCAAACCATTCAGCCAGGGTGATGTCGGCCTGATCTATCCGAAATTTATTGGATTTTGGTATTCACCTTTCTCAGGCTTTGGTATGGAGACTACCTTAACCTTCTGCCAAGAGGTAGGCACATAGTCCAAAGCAAGACGGGAAATATTTTTTAGCAAGGGTTCTAAATCTATAAAGTGTTCAAATAACAGTTCGCCAGCTCATTTTTTCATTGGTAAGAACCACTTTCACAGTGTTCCAATTCGCCTTGCAATACGTCTGTGCTGAAAGGAGCATAGGAACCGGCACCTCTCAGCTTTCCACTTCTCTCACCAGTCTGCCTGGATGGTGTACATCCAAGAGGGTCTGTACTGGTTCCACTCTTAAGTTCGTGAAATTTTCATCCGGTTTCCTAAGAGAGTCCAATTTCGCCGACTCATCCTTTTTCAAGACTCTAAACAGCTTTGAAGTCTCCATTGCGCTCTCCAGTTTCTCCCAGTATGCTCAGAAAGAGTCGCACTTCGAACGTTTTACGGGCCAGCGTGAATATAAAGCTGTGAATTTTTCAAGTGTTGCCAGTCTGCGTTCTTCAAAATACATTAAAAGTGTGGGATTCAGAGTTTCTAATAGATATTCTATCGTTTTTTATTGACCTTCTATTACCCCAACAAATATGCTGTACGTTTGCATCAAAACCTAAAATATTAGGAGTTTAAGGTTACTTGATCCTCCATGCACTACCAGATCTCTTAGTTCTAGCATCGGCGGAGGTTATAAAGAATCATACGGTAAGTGAGCAGAGGAAAGTATGGCGTTTGTCATCCTGATATTAACCCGATATTGTAAGTTGTCCGCAACTAGGTCCTAGGAACAGCATTGCCTCAGCATGATTAGCTCTAACAATCTCTCACATCGAAAAAGGTCCTAGACCCATTTGCTGAGCCAATACCACAGGTTTTATTAAAACAAACCTATGGCCTTTGCGCCAGAAATATATAGGGGTAGTCCTGCAGCTTTGCCAGCCTGGCAGTAGATAGGAATAAGCTTTGGCGTATTGCAGGTTAATTTGATTAACCTTCCGTTTGTAGATATAAGTGTTGTCTAATGTGAAAGCCGACGCTAACTGAAGAGTGTGCTGCATCCATTGTGGATCTCATTGAAGTTACCAACTTGTCCCCATCTTCCGCTTTCTTGCGTCGCCACTTGGTGTGCCCATGTCTTCATTTTCAACAACGTTTGCTTTCTTTCGCTGTCGTCGGTTGGGAACCTTCCTAGAATGAGGATGTACGGACTGCATTGATTCGTTTCCACATCCCGGTATTAGGCCAGGTACGGCCACATCAGCAGCTGCCTTTCTTTCGTTTTGCTTGGTAGAGGCAGAAGAGAAGATTTCGAAGGACAATACTTAGTCTTATCCCCTCTTCTCTAAGGCTGAAACTTCCTCCTGCTAAGCCTTCCTCTTTCATTTCTCCGGAAAAATTAGGGAATAATGTCATGGATAGGTCGGCCATAGTTAAGTTCCCAGTTCCTCCCATTTAGGGGCTGCTGTGGCCTCCTTTCTGGCTAAACGCGCTGGAGACACTGGATGCAAGCTACCGAAGTGTCTTCCATGGACTTCGCAATGGGGGAATACAATCTAGTCAGACCTCCAAAATCCGTGTCTTGGCTGTGACTTAATTATTCAAAATCGCTGGTGGACTCGAAGTCTATGACTTCTTACCACTTGAACAGTTAAAATCCATTGCTTGCATCTTCATGTGCTTTGGAAAACTTTAATGCAATAATACACGCTCCCCCGGGAGTCCGGGGAAGACTGATATAGGTCTAGAAGTAATAGACCCTCAAGGCTATCAAACTAAAAACCAAACTCTCCAGCACACATAGACGGCACGCATATTAGAATGGATAGTTCCAATTCAATTATCAGCACTCTCCGACAATTCAGCCCTTCGTCATTAGGTGAATTCCTTGCATCTACCATGATGGCGTCTCTTACTTTTTTACAGGAATTCCTTAGTTTTATTAGTTGGTGCTTAAGAATATACTCAAAGTCCTCTCTGCTTTTCGTACAACACGACTAAAAGGAATAGAAATCTGGGTGTTAGTAACTTGCCAATTTTGCAATTACTGCTACCGAGACATCAGCAACGACCCGGATACGGACTGACCTCACGCCGAAGCGCTTTTGCTATCAAAAACGGACTATGGTTGGTTTTCTGAATGGGCACCCGCTCCTCCACAACGATAGCGAGGGTCCCCTGGATGCTCGGTTTCTCCAATTCGGGAGGAAATTCCAACGATATAAACTGGACATTCCGAGCCTAAGCGAAGTAAGATAGTGGGACCTTCGAAAGTACTTGGAAAGCCAAGAGGTAGCAAACGCGAATCCCGTGTCGGGTTGTTTCTAACGGCTACCAGAAAGCGTGCTCTCTTGATTTAGGATGTGGTTTTTGACAGACTTCTGACTGCCAGGTCCAGGTTAATTGTACAATGTGACGCACCAACGGAGACTTACGATCCAGTGGATATAGATTCCTACTACGAGCCATTATAAGCAATTTAGGGTAGGCTTCCTGAAGGTGACATTGTGATCGTGGTGAGTGTTCTGAACGCCAAGATGGGCTCGGACCACACTTGCTCGGATAAATGTTGGGAGAAACACGGTCTTGGCCATTGTAATGTTAATGTTGGTAGGTTCGTGGATTTCTGCAGTTTTCACCACCTCGTCGTTGATGAAATATTGTTCGAACACAAAGCCTGCCATACGGTGAGTTTGGTCTCACCTGACCTATACAGTACGAGGAATCAAATGCTACTAGTAGTAGATTTAAGAGTTGTCTGTTGGACATGCATAACACCAGTGGCACTGACATCAGGAACACCATCTAATGGTTACTTCCGATTGATTGCGTGTTGCGTCCGCCACTTCACGCAGGGTTGGAAACCTGCGGCCCTCCAACTTCAACATCGATTGCTTGTAAAATCCAGCTGTCGCTTGACAGTGGGAGAGCTGTCTTGCGGATCGGATGGCAGATACACTGAGTACCTCCCCTGAGAATATCAATGAGTATTGAGCTATATCAAAAACGCTTTTTGTCGGGTGCTACGCGGGTCATCAAATCTGACTAACTGCGGAATCTTGGAAGCGGTTCCATGAACGGAACGGATTGAAGGCTCTTTTGACCACTGCGAGCATTGGCGGTCACGACGATTTGAAATCCGATGGTAAGTGAAATCCCGAGAATTTCAGCGAAGTGTCCGCCGTGATAAGACAGAATTTGTCATTGCGCTGGTCAGGGAAGTGGAATATGCCGCAAAACACGATAATTTCTGAAGTTTTATCGCATCACGGAAGAGCTTGTATGTGGTCGCAAATTTTTCGGCGGCCCTCTGAGGAACGTTAACGATCGACTTCTCACCCACAATGACAAGCAACTGAAGAACCACCTTCAACTACATCTGCTGAGGTTCCTCCTCTTGTGGATGAAATGATTAGTCACGGTAACATACAGATACGGACTGCTCCTCCAAGCAGAAAGGAAGCTTACTTGAAGTGTATAAATATAGAAAAATTAAGAATGACTAATTAAGTTGATCGCACCCCTTGTCAATGGTTATTTGCGCCAGAATACGCATAAATTAGAGTGAAATAACCCAAAAAATGGAAACTTTGTCGAAATCGAACACGAGTAGTTCTGTATTAAGCAAACCGAGTTGAAAGCAAATGTCAACAAAGATATATATGTCTTATCAATATCAATCAATAGACTCTCACCTGTGTATTGACATCACAGTCGATTTTGATAAGCCGCATAAATTGTATTAAATCACATTAGTTAAGCTTTTAATTTGAACATCACCGTAAAAGTATATTTAAACGATATCAAAGCATAGTAGATGGTTTGGGAGAATTACTACTATTGTAACAGAAGCGAGTGTGATCGAAACAACTATGGTATTTAATAAAATACTAGAGCGAATAGAGATGAGAGATAAATGGGTTTTCCAAATGATGAACAAAATGAGTTATTTTTTTTTGTAGAAAAAAAATTTAGTTTTGGAAGCCCTGTCATCCAAGTCACTATGGAGGTGCAAGAGGGCAGGGTACAGAAAAGACCATTGACTAAACTAAAAGTGGGTCGGTTGGATCTACATAATATTGGGCGTATAATTATGAATTCGCATCTTTCCCTATCTCCATCCACCAAATAGAAAAATTTTGTATGGAATTAATATTAAAAATAATTTCCATTGCAAAACATTTTTGGGCGATTCTGGAAGTGCTAATTTGCTGAAACATGTGCTTATGAGCGAAAGATGAAAATCTGACGGAATCTGACGAGTTCACATTGTAATGAAAAGCTATTACTTTGCCATGGAAATCTTACAATTTTATGATTTAACTGCACTACTTTCAATTGATAGCGATTAGTAATGCCTGTTTCACCTGGCTGTAATAGTTCCTGCTCTAGTCCCACCAGATGTACAGGACTATCTTCCTGCGATGTTTGCGATCGAAGATGTTGCCTATCCTGGACTTACCTATGATTTTTTATACAGTGGGGCAATCCAAATACGCGCATTTCTCAGCACCAGTTACAGTACGGTTTTCCGTTAGTTTTAAAATATTGTCTTGCGCTGTCCCTTCTCCCCCTCCGGAAATGCAAACGAAGCGAAACCGCGTGCCGGGTAACGTTACATTCAGTTTTTAAGTAGTAAGTCCTATAGGTCATAATTTTTGAACCTTTTTGGTGGATTTCCATGATCTTTGCTGTTAACGTCATTGGTCGCTGATATACTTCAGATTTTTTTGGTTCGTCTAATTGTTAGACATGTCAATGCAATTTTGAAGGCCCGGCTTTCAAATAACATGTTCTTTAACACATAATTAATCGTATGAGAGATTAGTGCAGAATCAGTTTACTAAGACTTACTTCTGCGAAGAAAATAGTATATGCTACCCAATGCACTGCTTACCTCATTGATAGTGATGTCAAAGGGAAAGTAAAATTTTCGTAATTCATTAGTTTAACTCCTAAGAACTTTATCGATTTGATTCGTTTACTGTGGTGCTCCCGATTTTGAGGATCAAGCGTTTAGCTTCCTTATAGATTGATCTGGAAGAAGATATTTAGAGTTTCTCTGGAGCTGTGGTAATATTTACATCTTGCGAATATTCTTTGATAGCTTCAACTGCCTCATTAAGGTTTAAGATAAACTTGTCATCAGTAGATTAGATCAGGTCAGTGCTTATGTCGGCAGTTGGAACATTAGCCATCGAAATTCTATATAGAGTTAGATCAGAAATGGACGCTTCCCGTTTTCCCAGACCAACAAAGTAGTTCCTGTCTTCAAAGAAATTTACTACAAGTCTATTCATCAAGAAAAGGAAACCTGTTTTTGTTAATTTAAAGAAAGTTCGGAGCCCAAGGCCTGCTTCAAGTCACCAGTCAACTGGTGTAAATGAATAATACTTTTAAGGTCACAATGCTGATCCAATAGGAATGTCCACGCTCTCTAAAAAAACTTTCCCAAATTTTGCAGAAGAAATGGACGTAACATTTATTAGTGAGGGACGTCTCCTTTTCAATGGCAATTGTTTCTGCCACTTTCCAAGTGGAGGAAGTAGCTGTTGCTTATTCAGTTAACTAAAAGATGAAACTTGGTTGAATTTTTGTGCAGGTTCCTTATGACAAACTTTAGAATTTTTTCAAACCAAAATGACTTATTACCATTTAATTTTTTGGTAAAAGCTTGAAGTTGTGGCTTAGTGGAAAGATTCCTTGAGGAGAAGGTTGTTAATCTATGAGTTTACGGAACTGATTCAACAATCGTAGTTATAGCTAACTTAAAATATTTGTCACGGAATACCACCGCCATTCCTTGGCTTTTTACAAAATATAATGTACTACCAGCACGCACCAAGGGATCTCTTTTCCAAACTGTAACCTGCTAGCTTCTCTAGCTTATATATTTGTACGAATAACCCCCAGTCTCCTCTGGTGTTACCTCGTACGATGTGGCTATTCCTAGCCCAAATTATAAGAAGAACGTAATCTAGAAGATAGTTATTTATTAATTTTTTGTATCATATATAGTACAACCGAAACCAGTGGTTACATATACATATATGTTTACCATCTGCAGTTTGCTGATAAAATCTAACTACGAAATGTCCCAAAACCCATGGTTGATGTATTCAAGAGTTCCATTGGATGAAAGCGTAACAACTACCCTCGGCTCAGGGCTAACGAGTTATATCGAGTTCGTTAATATAAAGCCTCCATCATGAAACCAGCAGAACTCTATTCTAAAGAGGTCAAGATCGGCTTGATGTCAACTGGTGACCAACCTGCTTAGTGTAGGAACTAAGAGAGGTACTTTCCCTATCTTCGACTCGACTTTGATTTAACTTCGTGTTTGTTAGAATCGAAAAAAAGCATAATTGCCGATTCCGCAATTGAGTGCGAAAAGTTCAGAAATCAGTATTTCGTAGCAATAAAAAATGAAATTCATCAATATGCATGAAGTGTATAAAAATGTATACATAAAAAACAGCGATTTTTTGAGGCACATGATGCGAACTGGGGGGCATGGTTGAGGTGCGAGTACTTGGAACGAAGCAGTAAGTTATTCGCTCTCTATATTGGCTCGCTTCGGGATAGTATTTTTCTACTGCTGCGTACCAAAACCGTCATCGTCGATCACTTCGGAACATTACGTGCACCTGCTCTTCATCGATTTCAAGAAAACTTGCGATACTGTGAACAGGAAGTGTGTTTGGAGTGCTCTACGCAGGAGGGGCATTCCGGAGAAACTAAAAGTTATTGTTAGAGGGGCATATAATGGCATGAAATATCACGTGATACAGCTCCAAGCGTTCGTCAATACCTGTCTGCGTTGTATCATCGGCGTACGCAGGCCTGACACTATCTCAAGAGAAGAACTTGATCGGCCCATAGGCATACGATTCGTACGCACTGTGATTGGACGATAGTGGCAATGGATAGGTCACACTATAAGGAGGCGCGACAATTGCATTGAGAGCTACGCCATGCAGTGGAATCGACTCTCCCAAGATGGCCAACAAGTGGATCGCTCCAAAAGTACTTGGTGTAGAACAGTAAAGGAGGGGTATGTGCGTTTCGGCAAGTCGTGAAGGGAGGGGTTAAAGGGCATTTTAGGTAACCGCAAACGACGGCGCGTAGATGCGGTTGACGCGCTTTGCCCCTCCAAGGTGTGAATGGCAAGGTTTCATCATCTCATGTCTGCCTCGCGATATCGGCATATTCTGGCTTGAGACAATAACAAATGCAGTACTTGGTGGCTGGACTAATCAGATGGACGTGTTGATGAGGAAGCGGAAGTGACAGCGGATAGATCACATATTGGGAGAGAGCGACAACCCCATTGAGGGTTATGCATGCAAACTACGATCTCAATATGCCAGGCGAATAGATTGCCTTGAACTACATGGCGTAGAACAGTACAAGCTATTGCCAGGAAACAATAGTGTCGGTGCGTGGATGTGATTAACGCACTTTGTCCCATGTTGGGCAATCACATATGAGGAATACTTAGTGTCTGTTTAGAGACAGAACCTGGTTTCCGCTTATGGACGGGACAAAGGTTAAACAAAAATAACAAGCGCTCTTGGTAAAACATAGTTAGCAAGTACTCGTACCATACGTGTGAAATATTCTGTATATAATTGTAGGGTATCACAAAAGAAGAGCGAATGACTTAAACGACTGTTCTTTGCTGACTAACTTGCTCGCATGATATAAAAAAGTTTCCTCGTATACAATCTACGGCTATGCTTCAGGAAAGGGGCAGGTTTAATGCGACTGGATATATAATAATTTCTAGACGACATCTGAGCAAGACAAAAGAATAATGAACAACCCCGGTAGCGCGTGAAATGGCAATACGTGCACATAAGGAGAACTGAATCATTTAATGTATAACGATCCACTGGAAGAATATGAATCCTTGATCTCCTTTCTGAGACAAGCTATTGCGCGATATTATACAGAATGTCCCGTTAATGATGGTAGAAATTTTAATGATGGATAGTACCAATCGTTTGATGAAAATTGGTTCATGGAATGGATTCTCTATCTTTTAGCGCTTTTCAAGATGTCAAAAAGATTGGCCCTTCCCAAAAAGTTACAATTTCCCATTACCTCAATGATTTTATCCCAGATTTGATACTATTTTCGGGAACTACATAAAATTTCTTATAAATGGATATTTTATCAATTGCGAAGGTCAGCATCACTTCGAAGATATAAATGTTCAAACTTGGTAGAAACTTCAAAATCGATTTCTCATCTAAATTTCAATATGCATTATTGTAGCGGTACTTTGAACATACAAATCTGCAAAGTTGGTCTTGATGTGGATCAAATTGATATGATAGTTTAAAATGTGAACAATGAAAAATTAATGCCTCAAAACACTAGAACTACCATATTTATGTGAATTTGCTCCATATCAAGACCACATTTTCTTTGAAAAGGGCCAAGCTTTTTGACACTATTCATGAAAAGCACTATAACTCCGTAAGGGTAAAAGATAGAGTGCCAATTCCAGGAGCCAATTTTCCTCAAACAAGTGGTACAAAAATTTCTACCATTATAAACGGGACACACTGAATAAATATATTCTTTATTTGCATTTCTTTATTTCACAAATATCGATATTTCAAAGCCAATATACCCATCAATGTTCCCTATAACCTTATTTGATTGTAAGATTCACAGATGAGAGACACATTTAACACCAGAAACATCGATACATATATAATAAAGAGAACTTTATTTGCCTTTTAAGAAGATATCAAACCTTTTAAGAAAACAATCTTTTGCTTTGAGTAGGAATCTGAAATGGGTCCACGCTTTCATAAGAAGTTATATTGTCAGTTTCTGATAACTTTTCAATTTTTTAAACTATTGTAAGGTGATCATGAAGTATAGATAAAGAATATAATGTTTAAATTTCAGTATCAAACGCATTAAAACCACAACGAAAATTTGTTATAACTGGCTTACTACCGTCGACACTTTACCAATTAAAAATGGAAGCCCACAACGTAGCTGGAACTGCAAATGCGGAGTTCTCATTCGTAACACTAACCAAAGACGGAGAGCCACCTCCACCAGAAGTAATCCAGAGGGGGCACAGGGCGACAATTTTCTATGGAGATGTAAACTTGCTAATACCGGGAGTAGCAATTCTATTCGGGTTAATCTGCACCATAGCACTATCGATAATGTGCTATAAACATAGTATGTCCACGCTGGAATATGAACTTTTACATATTTAAAATTAACCAATAGATAAAATTTCAGGACAAAGCAATCGCATTCAGAAGGAAACAATGGAGAATCGACAAAATAGTGAAGCTCAACGTGAAAGATACTACGCCACAATCCATAAGGTTTCCTTACAAAATAACGAGAAAATTCCTGGTAAGATACGCAAATTGTAAATGTGGTCAAGCTGAAGTTTTCCAAATTCTTACAGAAACTTCAGAGGATATTTCGCCGTACGCTACATTTCAACTATCTGAGGCCAGTACATTGGCTCAGCCTCATCACACTGGTCCAGCTAATACTCTCCTGCACTCGTTCATGTATCATGAAAGAGCTTTGCAGGAAGGTTGCTCTTCACCACCACCACCTGCGGTACTTAGACAACTGCAAAATTCATCACCATATTATAATATTGTGCGTTTTCGTTTTTTATCCAATTGGCTAGAACAAATCAATTTAGTTCGAAATTAAGTATTTCTGTGTTTATGACAATTTTGAAATCTTTGGTTTGTGATTTGTAACCAGTAAAAGGTTTCTGCACAAATCAAACTAAAGATATTCAAAAGTAGTAAATTGCGGTAATACACTTGTCAGTAATGTAGCAACTAATATGTCTTTTTAGGCATCTAAGGGTCGCAGAAGACATTCAAGGAAGACAGAACCAGAAAGTGAGGAATCTGACTCGGACCAGGACCAGTTAACATCTAGTCGGACTGAGTCCTCTAACCAACTGGATGCCAAAATCAAACACAGTAGGATTGAAAATCGTTATTTTGCCAAATACGCTATAAAATCCGCAGGGTTGAAATGTAATCTTCTAAATTTGTGCCATAACATAGCGGAGCATAAACGTATAACCACCCCCTCATTTCAAGAATTTTACCGTTTTTTTAGATTTTTCTTCAAACCTAATTTAATTTTTTTTTAATTAATATAGAACTGATAAAGGTAAAATTAAAAGGTTAAGTTTCTTTTATCTCATATACCTCAATATACCTTAATTTAAAAAATAATGAATTTTTTTGATCAAGTTCTAAAAAATAACAAACCAAAACATTTAATAATCGTCAGAGCTTCTATTAATAACCTGAAACATCCTTTTAGGCATACCGAATTGAGATAAAATTTTGGAGTAATTTGAGTCCATAACGAAGTCCGCCGCATTTGTATTCTGCCACCGGCTGATACTATTTCTTTTCGTTACATACATATAAAGTTCATTATGCTGCCTTCTGCGGTGGACGTACGTTTTGGTGAACCATGAGATCTTGGTGAATGTCAGAGCATATAGGAGGGCTAATTTGTAAGTAACACAGTCTTCCATCACACTTATAAGTGAGAATGAATGCCGCCTTAACCACAGTCAATTGAGGTCCTGGAGATCGATAAATAATCTTCACAGTCACCTGGAGAACGTTATCACTGATAAGACTGTAAGCATATTTCGCCCCAGTCGCAAAAAAGCCGAAACGACTGAGTTGACCATGAATGTAATCTAGCATCGGAACAGGAGAATACTGTATACCTAGCAATGCTGCACTTTCAAAGAATGCGAGCACGCGCTTGTTATAAGTGCACTCGAAGTATTTGAGGAAAGATCTTACTGTTCGCTGAAGATCTCCACGTCCTCCGGACAAAACAACGTGAAAGACGTCATAGATAGCAAGTATTAATATTGGTAATATTATCGGCGGCAGAACATAACACTGCCAAACTTCGTTTTCGACTCCAAATTCCTTCAAAATTTCGCCTCAATGCATCATCGTCGTCATCGTGGCACTACAACATGACGTTGGGCCCCGGCTGTCTGGATCGTCGTCCTCCAATTATCTCAGTCAGGTGATCGCTTCCACCAATCCAGGAACACTAGTAGTTGCTTGACGTCTGTATATATTATGCTCTGCCATCGTGCCCACGGTCTTCCTCGTAATCTCACACCGCCGACACGTCGTTCGTTCATAACTTTCATCGCCCAGTCGTTGGGCATGGCCTGCCCACAGAATGCATTGTAGTTCAAATAATTTCGGGACTTCTAGCTCTTCGTACAGCCCATACCATGGTACCAAATTTGCGAAATGCTCCGAAAATTTGCCGAAGGTCTTCCCTTTCAAATGTGGTTTTTGAAGACTTGGGTTAGGGTCCAGGTTTCGCACCCACAGCATAGCACTGGTCGTGTGATGGTTTTGTATACGCGGAGCGTCATGTTTCTGTGCACATGCCTCGATTTCGTTATGGAAGGACCGAGAAGTCAGTAACACTTCGTCAAAATATTTCCGTTCCTTACGTCTGATTATTATATTCGAAATTCGCCGAAGTTCGTCATGTATTCCTTTACTGGCTCTGGTTGTACGTTGGTTCTCCCCAGAGCTCGTGTACATTTGTGTTGCTGATGTTACGTAGCATAGGTAATAGTTTTTCCTCCAGAGCGGTTGTATATGCCTGCGCCGTAGCATTGCTCAGGAGTTTATTAGCCGCGAAAATTTTGGTATGGCTGATTCCCGATTGCGCCAATATGTTGCCTTCACCAAGTGATGGTTTGAATCGCAGTTTCATCCTCGATAGGATCGTACATCCAATACACTGTATGCCTATGTTTTATCAATGAAGACGTGGTCAATTTGGAATTTGGTTGGCAGTATATGCGACTGGTGATTTCCAGGTCTGTTTGTGAATGCGTCGATGCGGAGAGCATCTGGAGCTTACGACAAGATTTCTATTGCTGGCGAAGTCAATTATTCGTTGACCATTATGATTGCATTCCGCATGGAGAGTGTGTCCTTCAGTGGCTCCCCGATTCAGCTTTCGTTTCCGATGTTGGCATTAAGATTTCCCTATAGTATTTTGACATGGTTTATTAGAACTGTAGTCAAGGCGTGCACGTTTCTGAGTCATAGGTTGAAAAAACGAATCCCGATGCGGATCACAAATCAATTTTCGTTTGAAGTCCGTGACCTGCGGCTTCAGCTGTTTGCTCACTATAAATGCAATTCCTTGTGGCCCCATGGTTTGCCGCTTTTAAAAATTCTGTGCGCATTCATATCACTTACCCATCCGATTTATTTGTGTTTACAGAACTGCAATCACGCTCAATTTGTAGATATCGACCTATTGAGGGAGGGCCTTGACAGTCCCTGGTTTTTTCAGGGAGCATACATTCCAGGATCCGAAAGAACAGTCCATTGGCCGTTTCTTTGGTCATCGTCGTTCATCCGTCCAACCTGAGGCAAACATTCAAGGTTTTTACATGGATGGGTTGCCGATCCATCGCAAAACCCTATTCAGAAGCGACCACGGTGATAACTACTTCAGGTGGTTCGAAGCGTGACAAAGTTCAACGATGTTGAAGGTCTGGCTAGGTACTTCGCGACATCCTACTCTCACTCAGTCAGGCTAGAGTTATCCCCCCTTTTTCATCCATGGCATTGGACAGGCTACGTCAGTACCATGTACCATTTTGCGCTGATAATATGCCCGTCTGATAATTGCTATTAATTTCTCCAAAATGCCCTTCTGGGTATACATTCTGTCAGAAGCCTTCGTGCTCCACAATGATCCGAAGGGTGTTACTATGGTCATTGCGAGAATATCTATAGCAAAAACCTGCATGCTCTCTCTCAATCAGTCTTTTGAGGTATTCTACGATTCGTTCGAGGATCATTTTATAATTTTTGGGAACGAAGGGAGCACGGAAACACCTATCCCATCGCTGCACTCAAGATGAGTGTTTCTTTTCGGGATCTTGACAATGCTCTGCTTTTACTGGTTACTGGTAAAAGTCTCGGATTCCCAGGATTTACAAATAAATAGCAACTCCGCAAAGACTCTAAGGCTACAAGGAATACCTCCACAGTGAAACTGTCGAACCGAGATGATTTCCCTTTTGTTTGTAAGAGCAATCCGCATCGCCATGTAACAGTAGCTTCCATTTTGTCTGCAAGAGCTGAAACTTGACTAGATTCTATGCGTTTGGGAAACCTTTTAAGGTGATCCTTCCGTCGTTTAAGCAGCCCACCATTTGATTGACGAGAAACCCGTTAATATGTTATGTTAGCTATTGAAGATATTGTCGTTCAGTCACAAAGATAATTCTCACACTGTCAAAAGACATCATGAAAGTGGGCCATGTTGAGTTTCGCAGACCGAAACTCCCCACTCATTTGAGAAGATAGGACGCGAAGTGAAGGCAAATGATGAATTCTTTTAGAGGTCAACATCAGCGCCTCCTTTGTCTCGTACATTCAGAAGACAACTCCTAAATTAACTCCTGGTCGTGCGGTCCATTTGATTGGATGTACGTACCACCCGTCTATTGAGAAGTTTCCCATTCTGCACCGGAATCTCGCACTCAACATTCTGCCCGATGCTGATTTCTACGCCATGATACCGTACCTTGTGGAAGTAGTAAGGATTAATCTCACATCAGAATTACACTTAATTCTAGTAGACTTTGCAAAGAAGGGAAAGAGTTATTCCCAAGGTACACAATCTCACCTCGATTAATGCTGGAATATCGAGTCTATATGGCTTAAGTTGGAGCAAACAAGTGTTCTGGAGGACCATCGCTGGAGAGCGTTAGGGCGTTCCAGAATCGAATCATAATCCCTTGACAAAAGCAGCCATGGTGGAACGACCATCTGGGCTGTGTGCTTTGGAACATTATTGCTCAACTTCAATGGAAATGGGAAAAATAGGTGCAAATCCTCAAAAATCGACTCTTAGACCGATTTGTTTGACGGGGTGCAAGTGTCGGAGCAGGTATCAGGTTTGGCACAATATTTTTCCTCTATTCAGGACTACTATGAATCAAAAATCTTCCGCAAGATTCTACTCAAGATGGACACTTTGTTGCAATGTTGTACAACATGATGTTGACTGTTCATGACGTTAAAAGCCGTGCTGTTATTTTTCCTTTCGTTCTGTATCTGCATTTCCACAAAATGTGGTATTTTGGGGATTACCAGGTAAATTGATGGTTGGTAGCAGAAATTCAATGAAAGCCTTTTTAAAGGCGTGTATATACCGTCTATCTGTCTGTCACAAGCACTTTTTTTCAAAACAGCTAAACCGATCCGAACGAAATTTGGTGGACATATGGGAACTATGAAATTCAACGCATAAAGTCATTAACATAAATTGACATGCAGTTTAAAGGGAGGCTTTCCATACAAGCAAAGGGGGGATGTAAAGTTTTTTTTATCGAATATAGCCATGTGGGATATCAAATGAAAGGTTTCAATAAGCATTTATAGAATCTAATATTAGTTTTGGCATGAATTGCAATGTGCGCGAGTAAGGAGTCACACTTAAAGAGAGACAGTGCTCATTTTCTTAAGGTATCTAACCAAAAAATCGGAAAACAATCAGGAAGGTGTGCTTAGATGAAATCTAGGCCTCAAAATATGTCGTATTTCGATATCTCGTCAAATAAACTTGCGAATAATATATTACTAATTTTTATAAATTGACTGAAAACCTCCCTTGAGTTCATCGTAGGAGTAGTACGGCATAGAGGGCAGTATCGTGCATAGGCATACCAAGTATCATCAAAATCCGGCTATTAGTGTGCGAATTTACCGGATCCTAAGCCATACAAATAAGATACTAACGTCATAATTAACGAGAATAATTGCCATTCGAATGAAGTATGAAAATTCCATTCATGAATCTACTTCTTCTCAGTATTTTCTGTATCTGTTGTAGGTTAAGTTCTTCGCATTTGCTAATAATATTCAACACTGACTGTGAAGCGTATGAGATTGACTATTATCAATACAGTGCTTTCCATCAAATTATTTATTTAAATGGGTTTCTAAAAAATAAAAGGCAATGGAATTTCTAACTATGTACGGAATTGTCATGTACTCATCGTTGCTCACATAGAGAAATACAAAACCTTTTATACCTGAAGCGTTAAGCTTCTGGTTTCTCGACTTGTTTACAGATTTAAGGTGTTTATTTATTTGTTTTATTTCACAAAGTGAAAGCTGTGAGTAAACACAGTATGTTTTTTTGAAACCTCTCCTCCAACCTTTCTTAAAAATTGCGAAAAACCATGTTTTATAAGTTATAAAATTTTTGAACAAAATGGCGATGGCAATAGCTTCCAAACATTAGATTTCTCGTCCAGAATCGTTTATAATTGAGACTTTTTTGTTCCACAATTATGAAATTATTTGGATATGTACACAAGATAATTCGTTGTGAAATCGTCCAATGCCGTGAAGAGACTGGCTTCTAGGTGTAAACGAGGAATATTGTATCGCAATAGTCTAGGTGCAACGTCTAAAAACTTTCCCTGGAAAATACCGGGCGACTTTATTCCTAGGTAAAGCGCTTACGGTACAAGTCATACGCTGTTTAGGTATCTGGATATTTTCATCGGTACCTGCTCCAATATGGCTGGCTTCATTAGCTCCCCTATCCATTACATTCAATTTTCTCCGAAGTGATCGATGAGATTGCAATTTTATGTATGTCTGCCCGAGGTCCAATCCGTTCGTGCTTCTAATGCCTCACTTGATATATGTTTCGATCACTCATGTTGATGAAGTATATCATTGATCAAAGAAGATACTTCCGCAAAAGTCTTTTAGTGAATGCAGCAAAACTTCTACAAAAAGCTCGTCTTGTTATAGGGCAAAAACTTAGATGCAACTCGACAGCTGTCACCTTATTTTTGTAAACAGTAACCAAATTTTCTTTAAAGTTATATAATATTGATTGTACAGGTTCTGCAAGGCTGATTCAAAATTTTTCAAATCAATTCAGAGTTTTCCAAACTAATTTCAGAAATTTCCAAACTAACTTTAGATTTTTCTAGGTCAATTTCCGAATTTGCCATTTCAAATTCAGATTCTTTTAATTGGCATTTCAGAATTTTTTCAAATTCTACACCAAATTTCTACCACTCGATAAGGATGGAGCTCGAGTTATTTGAAAAAAATCTGAGTAACTCATTTCATTTCATTTTTCAGTCGTTATTTGTTTTAATGAACGATAGTATTCGGTCTGGGAATATAATATAACATAATATAATATAATATAATATAATATAATATAATATAATATAATATAATATAATATAATATAATATAATATAATATAATATAATATAATATAATATAATATAATATAATATAATATAATATAATATAATATAATATAATATAATATAATATAATATAATATAATATAATATAATATAATATAATATAATATAATATAATATAATATAATATAATATAATATAATATAATATAATATAATATAATATAATATAATATAATATAATATAATATAATATAATATAATATAATATAATATAATATAATATAATATAATATAATATAATATAATATAATATAATATAATATAATATAATATAATATAATATAATATAATATAATATAATATAATATATAATAATATAATATAAAAATATAATCCCCTTTTTTCATGACCTTTAAGATAGAAAATCGTGTCCTTGTGATTGCAAATTATTTTGTCGTTTCCTTTAGAAACTCATCAATGCCCACTGACAACCGAGAGGACCTCCCAAGTATTATGAAGTTTAAATTGTGGAGTTGCTATTACTTTTAGACACTCACCCGTCCTAGAGAACCCAATTGGGCTAGTACATCCTCAGACCAGTCCATTAAAACAAATAATGATAAAAAATTGATAGGCAACCCAATTTTTTTCCAAAGAATTCCAGATCCATCCTCAGTGAAGTAGTCTGAAGTTGAAATGGAAAATTCTGAAACTGATTTGGGCAAGTCTGAAGCTAGTTTGGAAATTTCTGAAATTAGTTCGAACAGTTTGAATTGTTTTGCAAATTTCCGAATTTGACTTGCAAACCCCATATATTAAGTTTTTCGAAAATATTTTCGACTTATCTACAATTTTTTCCCCATATTTAACAGGAATGGCTATATTTTCGTATCATGTAACATTTGAACTTTTGTTTTACCCCTGTTCATTAACATCAATTTAAACGGAATTTTCAGGATTTGGTTTTTCGGTGTTACAAAACTACAGAAAAAATTATAATTTTTAGAAAATTCGAAAGATGGTCGGGATGGTTATATATAGTATTATATTTGTACATTTAGTTAGTGTATGAAATTAAGACAGTTCAAACCTGTGGCATTTTATAACTGAGAAAAACTAAAATTAAATTAATTCAACTTAATAATTCTCTAGGCATAATTTATCATGGCACCCAATCGAGTACATCATCCGATCTTTCACCTATGTCCGAGCAAAAATCGCTACCAAGACGCGGCAGATCAAGGTACCATCAACAACATCATTATTCAACCAACACAACACCAAGACACACTAAATCCTCAAATTTGAATGCAAATAATGTCACCACGCTCTTGTTAACTTCCCCACGTAGTAGTAATAATAACAAAACCACCAATAATAAATCAACCAGTCAATCCCAATCAAAACAACATCAACATCAACAACAATCACCACCAAAAATCATACAGTGTGGAGGTACTACTACCGCCCTAGATAGTACCCAAACAAGTGTATGCAAATCATCAGCCTCCGCCCGCATGCCGTCCCATTTTCGCCCAATACCCCACAAAACTATACCATCTGACACGAACCTATCAATTTCTTCAATATCAACCATTCGCAAAGGTCCATAGCATGCTACCGATCGGTCGATCAGAAGTCAAATATCACTACCTAGAAATTGCTCTGAGCCCATACTCTAAGCTTTTAAACCACTCACACTCGAGGGCATCTGCAAAACCCCGTTTTGTTCACTTTCTGATAAGTAGTGTCATCAGTGTTAAGCACCTGGCATCCAGCAATGCGCTGCTACTTCTGAGATGATCCGACATTGTTTTCAAATTGCATTTGTGCGTAACATCATCACAGTTTCAGTATCTTTTGAATTTTGTTATCTTCATTTGCGATCCGGCACAGGCTTGCTAAATTGATAAATTCGTAGAAACTTTTCAAAAGCTTTCAAAAATAAACCACAAATTAATAGTGATAGTGTGATATGATACCAGAAGATTATCCTGAACAGGGGTACAATGAGAACATTACTGCCACTACAATTACAAGACAATACACCAGGTGGTAACTTCCATCAGCTACCCTTAGAAGGTGGAACTCCAGATCGGCCTGAGCTCTCGGAGGCGGAATGCGACATCGACACCTTGAAAAAGCTGAAGCTGGGAATGCGCTCATCGCTCTGGTCACGTCCTGGTGGCAATAACCAGCACCAGTCCCAGCAGCACCAGCAGCCTCCGCCGTCAACCATTCAACAGGCTTCATCGCATCCCTCGGATTACTCGATCGCCGTATGAGCACAGCCCCTCTGCCACCACTCAAAAGCTCACAACAAATGAATAAAAATTTACTTTTTTATATACGCTTTTCAAAATTCAAAGGAAGAAGAATAGATTTATTTTTAAATTCATCGAAAATATTTTTATGAGAACAGATACTGTAAAATATAAGTAAAAATTACTGAGAATGTTTCGGACAAAATCTACAAAATTTACAATAACAAGACAAAGAGTACGCGTTTGAGTTTCTGTTTTACAACCAAAAAGTGAACAAAATTTACGATACCACATATTTTAAAACGTTTCGGAAACAAAGGTGCCAAATTTCAAAAAAATCTAGTCATAAGTTCATTGTTTACAAAACGTTTCGGAAATTTTCATACGGTAGATGCATACAAATAATTTTTATACTAATATTCAACAAAAAATACAAAAAAAATGTGAAAATATGCTAAATTCACGGTTTGGAGGGTAAAGCCAAACATAAAATAATTGACCCAAGAAATTAAATTAAATCAAATTAAAGTCAAAAATGAAAACAAAAACAAAAGAAAGATGATAAAACGACAAAATAGATTTGTCTAGCCTAAAAGTAACGATAGTCTAGAAGGGTAAATTTAAAGAAACAAAAATGTTAAAATTTAAAACTTTTAGCTCAACTTTCTACAATCAAAAACTTAATATATGATCACGTGAAAATTTTAGACGATTATTTAAAAAATGTTATAGTCTCCAATTGGAAAGTCTGATATGTTTACGTTGAATTGAAGTTCTTTACAAGTAAATTGTTTAATTTCAAAATTTCTTGTTGAAGAATGAAAGAGTTGGTCGGAATTATGTATCTTTTATAATGCAAAAGAAACTAATTCAGTTTATGTTCTTTTCCATCATCTTTTACATTGAATGCTATTTGAATCTAAAGTATGGGAATGGATATTTATTACCCGTAAAATACATGATACAAATTTTTATTTTAGCATCTTGTTTCAAATTTGTATTTAGATTTCACATCAGCGCTTGAAATACACGAAATCACGAAAAATTGTTTTTTTATATCTTAAGCTAGTACAAAAAGGTTAAAATTTCTGAACACACAGTATAAACCAACAACTTCAAATATGACAAGCTTTGTAGTCTAATGATGCCATAACCCTTGCGGGAATAGCTTATGATTATACTATTGCAAACAATTTTATGTTATAATTCCATAACGGAACCTGATGGTATTGGATTTATAGAGTAAGAAAGTATATGTAGTCGATTTCAGAATAGAAGGATATTTGTTTGAACTCCTAGCCATATTCAAAAAAAAAAAAAATCAAGTAAAATTGATTTTAGGTATGGCGTACAAGTACCCAAGGATGGGCTAGCCAGTTGCAAGACTAGTATAAATGCGTATCAGGAACGAATGCGAAATTCCTAGTCGTAAATTAGCAAGTAAAGTCCAAGGAAAAGGACCTAGCAAAGCACCACTCAAAATATGGGAGAAGTTAATTGACAAGTAGAGCTGATCGGCGGATTTGATTTATCAAGCTATTAAAGAGAAAGGAGGTTAAAATAATGGACCAAAAGGTCCTGGTAAATCTTTTGTTAAAACTTCTATATGTATACTTAGAGCTTGATTCATCTGATTTTCAAGAAGTCAGTGGCCTCTCATGGTGTCGATAAATCTTTTCACCTCAGATAATTCGTCAAATTCCAATTCTGGCAAAAATCTCTTAATTAAACTAATTTTCCGTGTACCATCTAACAAAGTCATATATTCACCTTCTGTGGATGGTATTATTCACCTTGTATATGACAGTCTAGAAATGAAAGGTATAGCCCAATCTGCTTCGTCATATCTTTCCAACGGTTTCTTTGTAGAAATTTCGGCAAAATGCGTTAAATCGACTTAAAGCGCTAATTGTATTAACTATATCAAGCTTTGCAACTACAGCCAGATACAGACACATTTGTGTCTTATGTTTCATTCTCATTTTGTTAATTATCTGGTGGTGTTAATGGGTGCTTACTGGCTTTCATTCAGCAGTTCCGAAACGATTTAAGAACTCTTTAATGCATACCTTTAATTCAGATCGATTATTTTGCGCTTTTCTGGAATTTATATTTCATTATAGTTCCTGACAAAATCGCTGCCTTGAAGGGCAAGCACAATTATAGTGATCATACATTTTTCGATACCATTTTTATAGTACGATTCTTCGAGTCTTTAGCCTCAAAGTAGGCCTCAATTTCGGCGAATATCTCTTCATCGCCCCGTAGTTTCTTTCCAGCGAGGAATCATTTGAGGTTTACGAACAAGAAAAGGCGCTAGCGACAGGTCTGGAGCATACGGTGGATGCGGAATGGTTTGTGACACCGTGCATTGCCTTGATAAAGGAAAAGGCACTAAAACAAGGAGATGGACAGAAAAACTCTAATACAAGACTCAGGATGTTGCGAGTGGCTCTAGTTTCTATAGCTTATCCTCCACAATCAGTATGGTAACATTCACCGCAATGAGCCTCGGTCATTTATGTTGTTTTCGGATCCCTTCTGCCTTTCTATGAAACGCAGGCAATCGAATGCTATCTGCTCCTGTTGACCAATATACTTCTTCCTTCATCAATCTTCTACCATACGAGTCTCATCTAGGGGAAATTCCTTCTCAAACACATTCTGCCAAAATGGCATTACTCCAGTACCAGTAGAGTGAATTAGAGGTATTTTCGACGATCATCATGTCCACGGAGTAGCGTTTTCTTAAGGCAACCACACTTCCAACGCAGGTGCACAACTTTTTCTGTTCTATTGATAGGAAGCCGCTAAATATAAATTGTCACTCTGAAAGACTACCCGCTCAATGAAGACAAATGGCGTTTTATACACTTCTGCTATAAAGATTATTTCCATTCGTCAGTTTCTATTACAGGAGTCTCTCCCGGAGAAAATTCCTGATAAACCGAATTGCACTTCTGACGATTTGGCCATTACTTCAGCAGTAGCCAGCGGAGTTAAAGGTACTTTGGGCGATCAGCGTCACCACCATATTGTATTTTCCGGAGGGAACCTCACTATAAGCTAGGTGTACGACCTTATTTATTACATAGATGGGAGAACCCCTTCTTCCCTCTCACCATTAATTAATCAAAAGTGCTTAATGGAGTTGACTTCAGCAGTCAGATTGAAATCTTTGCTTCAAATTCGATCCAATCCAATCCCTAAATCGCCAGGGGAATTCCGGTAGTTCCCCTTTGGTCGCTGAAGATATCACTCAGGACCAACGCTTCAAGTTCATTCTTTCTTTGTGACGAAAAGATGATATTATTATTCGGAAGGATATATTTGGATAGATCACTTGAGAAGATTTTGGTTTAACAGCCTTAATTAATAATAATAACAATCGTTGGCGCAACAATCCATATTGGATCAGGCCTTGAAGTGTGTTAGAGCACTTCATTCAAAACCGTTACGGTACACTATAGGATTACAGTACCCAATAGGAGGCAATGCGGTCAGCATTGCGCTCGTCCGAGATTACTACCCTGATTTGACTCAGGTACTCATTCACAGCTGAGTCGCCTGGTATCCGGCGTTAAATCACCATACAAATTCCACTGCCACCAGCGAGATTTGAACCACGACCTTCCGTACAACAGCCTTGTGCTTTAATTATAGCAGCTTTTTAGCATTACCTTATTGGTTCTTTTTCGCCTCGGGACACAGTTTTCTGCAGCTTCCCACTTATTTTTACGTATAACTCCCTTAATTAGAGTAGTATCGTTACTTGGCATCTTTGTTTCAGCTTCCTCATGCCCGTCGACAAAATTGTTCCGTGTCGGAAGTTAGACTACCTAAACGTATCAATTGTCTGGTTCTACCAGTTGCTCAGTTCCTTATTGGAGAGCAAACGCCACCTTGGTACGGCTGTGCTGTGTCCCTTATTTGAGGCAAATCTCGCAATTTTAACGCTATTCCTCTCAGATTATCATCGCTGCGTTTTCAACGGTACTCAATAGTTTTTGCCAATGAAGCACCCAATTTAACTGCCTACACAATGAAATCCTCCTGAATTATTTTAGGGCTGCGATCACTAGCATAGGTATAACACGAAAATCCTCAACAACTATTCGCCTTTTATTACTGTTTTATTGTTAAGCGCATAGCAGCTGTAGACGTGGATGTCGTCAATTTTACCTTTTACAAAATCTACCCCCGGAAGCGCACGCCTTCTTGAATTCCTTCTTTCATACATGACATGATGATACATAATATCGCAGCGTTACCTGTTCCGCCTTCTACTCAAATAGCGCTGCCACAATTATGACACGATCACTAAATTACCGCCATATTCACATTCGGCTTTAAAACGAATGAATTTCATTTACATCATCCTTATTTATCTGCACAGTTCCTTGCTATATTGCTTTTCGTCAAATGCGTAGAGGCTAATTTCCTACTAGGTAACCTCATCTAGATCCTTGCATTGCATGGTTTTCTCCTATTCAATTCCAACATCAAGTCGCCTTTCTATCACTCAAAACTCCTAACTATTTACCCGCCGGCACTTTTTGAAGAATATTAGTTTCAGTTCGAACGAATCTTTCTTTTCTTTTTAATATCTACTCACCTGAAATTTGGTGAGAAGACTTACGTATACAGTAAGTTACATCGTTGTTGATCGAATTGAAGGAGTGTCCCATTTTATGCAAAAGGGGGTATTACATTTTTATTCACCAAATATTGTCATGTGGGTTATCAAATGAAAGGTCTCACTTAGTACTTTTCAAAACTTTCAGTTTTGACAATCAATTTACAAGGAGAGAGAGCGGGGGCTCTAAAAGGGAGATTTCTTTCACGGGGCCATTCTCGGAACCAACCACAGAATTTGCAAATAATCAGGAAGCTGCCACTTTATGATGCATAGGCTCCGAAATACCCTTCATACCGGTATCTGCATATTATCTATATCTGCAAATTGCAGTAATATAGGTTATGATATAGAGCGTGATCCTACCGTGTTTTCTGGAAATCGTGCTATTACTAACAAAGGTATAATTTGTCAAATTCTAAGATTTTGAGAGTAGCATGGATATTCTGACATGATACATGTGTGTACATTACGTGCTAAGTACTAATGGGGCAAATATTTCTATATAAGAAATACACAAAACCTTTCATACCGCGTCCAGCTTCCGGTTTCTTGATTTGTTTCTTATTTTCCCCGATTCTCCCGGTTTTCCTGGGATTTTTGAGTACATTTTTCCAATGGCCCTCTTTGCTTGCATCTCAAGAACTTATTTGCGCGGTCTCTACCTTCCTCTTCGAATTTTTTCTTTGGGGAGAAAATTTCAACTCTATCCAAGGGAAAGGGCACTAAAACAAGACTATAGCAAAAGGCACTAAAATAAGGAAATGGACAGTAAAACTCTAACACAGGACTCCGGATACTACCGATCTCAACCGTCGATATCGAGTGGTCAATTACCGCCTATCTTTAATTCGATTGATCGTTCAAAGATTTTGTCGGATCTGGAGCGAGGCATGTAGCAATTAGCAATTAAAGAACTATTATTGTTCTTACAATCAAATGGGTATTTAATAGTCATTTGGAGGTCTAAAGAGAGAAAATCGATGCATTAATGCTGATTTGTTTTAAAAGCTTGGAGAAGCCTGCGTAATGTGGAGTGCTGAGATCATAAAAAATAGTTTTCAGGAAGCTGACGCTTCTAGCATCTTCTCCATTTAATAATTTATAAAATAGTTCGCTCTTATCAGCTCAACCTTTACGTGGTTATTAATGCCAAAGTGGTTCAGATAGGACTTTTGAGGAAAACTTCTGCATTTGATAAAAGCGTTCAAGGCCTCTTTTCATTAATTAACAAAAATCATATTATATACAATAACTAAGAGAAAGAAGAATTCAATGAAGAATTGAATGAAATTAGCACAGTTATCAAAGCCTTATTCTAGGTTGATGACTGACATACAAAGCTACAAAAAGGTTCAATATGTTAACGAACAAGACACCAAATATATTTCCTTCCTACAATTGGAATTCTTCCTATAAAATTCGCAATAATCAAATAGTTCTCAAACGTTCCAGACTTTTATAAATATTTTGATGGAAATTAAATTTCTAAATATTCTAAACATTCCCTTAATGGTTCCAACCAATGTACAACCATTCTTCAACATATATAAAAATTGTTATAGAGAATCTAAATTGTTTACAATTTCCTGAACTGAAGTAAGTCAAAAGCGTCTTTTTTCTAAATTTACAACTAAAAAGAAGGCAAACGAAAACGAAACAATATACACTCGTAACAAATTCATTAGCAAGCTCAATCAAATTTATCGCCAATAAAATAGCAACCGAATAGACTTGAACATTTCTAAGACACTACGACAGCGTCCTCCTAAATTATGAACAGAATAATATATTTCCTATGATGCAGCCAATTCAATCATTTGTTTGTACTAGAAATTTATATTGAATTATTTTCGAGCAACAAAAACGCAATATCAGTTGCTACAAACCATACTTGAAATGTCGACACTTTTTATGAAAATGTTTATTATAAAGACTGACTTTTTTATTAAGTAAATAAATTTATTGTACATTATTAGAGAAAAAGTCTAACTGTAAAAATATTATATGTATGTACATTTGATTATATTTAATATCGAATCGAAGACAACTATATGAAGTAATAGGGAAAGCCTCACACAACATACTACTATGCGAACAAAAAGTTGAGGCTCAAATTGCAATTTCTTATAAACAAAGGATAAGAGAAAATATTACAAACTTGCAGAACTGTATATTCAAAGTATTTGTTGAGAATATCGTACTTACTTTTAATAGAATTAGCGACTCTCGAGTAACTCTTCAAAAGGCCAAATCAAATAGTAAGGAATTAAAAAAGTATAAAATAGAAGATAACTTATCAACGCTAGATTCTGTACACTTAAACTCACATAACATAGAACAACCACTATCAAAAATAATACTGCTCTGAATAATTTATAAGAAGATTTTCCTCTTGATATTGAAATTACTAACAATAAATACGCCAATAAACAAAACATACAATTTCAAACCGTACTTATCTAAATTGTATCAGAAGCAAACGCAATAATTCTCTCATTTGTAGCAGTGCTTAGATTTCAGATAGAATGAGTAAAAGAATGGTAATCACAAGGAAATTTCTTTTTCAAAATGTTATTAATTTCAATAACTTTGGATTAGCCATCATCTCATAAATGCAATTTTAGCACATCGAACAATACGAATTTATGAATCAATAAAAACTGACAACAAAATTGCCAAATCCAATGCTAAGAAATCAAATTTATCATTATTGCAATAGAATTAAAAAGGAATATTCTCTGTGAAGGTTCAGAGATAGTAAGCCTATTCGAAGTAGTATCAGGAAGTCTATCCAAACATATATGTTCTTAAGCATTATGGATTTTTGAAAAATAATTTAATTTGGTCCAAAGTGTTGCTTTCCCCAATCCACAAAAATGACGATAAACATCAATTCACACTTCAACCTTTTTAAATAAGAAATTTCAGTGCGGATATTTCGTATCCTGAATCTACTTCGAACGGGGGCAGTGTAATTATAATATTTTGAATTATTATGCATAACGCAACCTACATAAATCAAACTGTATATTGAACCCAGAGTTGTGATACGTGTAACACAATTTACAATAATAATGGAAATAATGTTAAATAGAGTTAAATGCAAATACAATAAAAAGACACGAACATAAATGTAATTAAGAAAACAACTACCTATTTTATATTTATTATGAGTCTCATCTGATAAATTGAAATCCAAAAGGAAGACTGGTCCATAATCACTTCTTTTCACAAGTTCACACAGGCGTCCTGTTCTCGGATACTTGCGAAATCTAGCGTGTTACTTTCATGACCAACTATCAAAATAGCAAGTAAACTCCTGCAAAACTACACTAAATCCTTCAAACTACCACGCAATTTGGAAGAAAGTGGCGAAACGGATAATCCGGTCCTAGCTTCCACAGCGATGAACCAAACAATCTACTAATAACAATAAAGCAAAGAAATATTATATTATATAGTTTTTAAGTGAAGGATAATTTTTTTGTCGTAGCAACCATTACAATGTAAAATTAATGAGAAGAAAGCCCAGCTATGTAGTGACAGTTAGATTGAATAATTTTATTGTTTCTAATTGAAGTTTCGATAGAATCAAAGGAAATTCTGATGTAATCAAATAAATCGTGAAAGTACTCCGAATAAAACCAAAAACAGTGAAAACATTCCTTATACTAACATAAATCAGATATTTGTAAATAAATATAAGCAAACTATACTACTGAAAAGAAAGACTCCATCAAAAAGGAGGTCCGCTCATTGACCAGCTTTCTTTATACAAATCTATTCAAGTCGTAACAACCTGACCCGAAAAAACCAAAATGTGCGCCAAGCGCGAAGATATCAAGTTGAAAGAAGTAAGCGAAAAAAATAATGAGACGAAATAATAGATTCATCACAAATTGTTGTATTTATTATTTTAAGGGAAAAATATAAAATATGTAGCAATTCAGGAATAGTTTCAATCATTTACTATAGCATTTCAACAACATATGCGAGGTTACAAAATTTTCTATCAAGCGTGTCCCCTCGATTAGATAAGGAGACCTGTTGTTATAGTTTCATTTGGTGAAACACCGAATGTATTCGATTCTGGTGAAAGATCATATCAAGTATCTAAGTAAAGGTACGACCCCATCAACGCGACGCGACCACAAACTGCACTGCTTGTCAAAATATCTTTATATGGTTTTGTAGGCAGCAACTCCGCCATGTTATTAATACATTAAACTGGTCCCAAGCCCAGGTAAGGCAGGGTGGTTTGAGGCAACATAATTTGTACTATCTTCAGTAAAACAAAAATAAAATGCTGAAATCCGGGAAACAATTAAGTAAAGTATTGGAGTTATTCCACGGGCCCTGGTCCTGTCGAGAAATTGGCAAGGGTTCTTGACGCATGGACGGGGTCAGCACGTAAGCAAAACAAATACGTGTCTGCACGTTAAATGTTGGCACCCTGACTGGAAAGACCACGGAACTCATAAGAGCTCTCGCAAAAATAACAATTTTCGCAAAAACAACAATTTTTTATTTCCTATAATGAGTAAATATAAACTTATAGCTAACTTAAGGACTACCTTAACAGTTAAACTTAATCTAAGGTATAACATAAAGCTTAACCTAACTTATTACTAACAGGTTATGTACAGAAAATATCTACATTGCATTTTGGAGGAAAAGTTGGAAAAAACCTCCACTCGTTGAGCATATATTAAAAAAAGGGGGGGGGGGGGGGAAAGGACTGGGATAGGATGGGTGAGGTGCGGGGGAGGGATGGTAATTAAAAGCTGGGAGGGGTGCTAATGATGGGAAGGTTTAAAAAATTGGGAGTCGGAGAAGTTGCCCGTGTAGAAGACTACTCTGCCTAGGGAATCGAACAGACGGTTCTGTGACTGGAGGGAAAGGAGGATCTGGGGAAACAGATGAGTCCGGAGAAGGTTATCGTCAACGTTCTCAATCTGCATGGCATTGGCGACAAGAGGATTGGGATGGGATTGGCACTTGGTCAGGAAGTTGAGGGCAAGACGAGCAAGGAAGGCATCGATGCGTGGTGCGTGGGGTTTGGCAGGATTCATAGAGGATCTGGTTGGAAATGTACTTCGAGCGGTCCTCGTTCTTAAAGATGTTGGCGCAGTGGCGAAAGATCCTGCGCTCTCTGAGGCGGAGTCGCTCCATTTGGGATGGGGAGAAATCGGACCCTAAAATGAATCCGAAGATGAGGAGTGGCCGAATGAGCTGTTTATAGAAAAACAGCTTAACCTTTTTTGTAGTTGGGATGTTGTATTTAAGGATAGGATACAGGGACCAGAAGGCACCAGTTGCACGGCCTAGTGCCTTCGTTATGTGTGGTACGTGGGAGAGGCGGGAGTTCATTGTCACCCCGAGGTAGGTGACTTCTTTAACCGTGGGAATGGGCTGGTCGTGGATTGTGAGTGATAATGATCTGGTGTCACTCCACATCTTCGGTGTCATTCTCTGTCTCCATGTAAGACGATGGTCTCACACTTTTCGGCATTTAGGGAAAGTTTCCAACGGGTGAAATAGTTCGTCTAAATAAGCATTCAGACGCGCTTCACCACGGGAGATGTCTTTGGTGGTCGTGTATATGATTAGGTCATCCGCGTATTGGAGGATCTGGATGGGACACGGGTGTGGAGGTGGTTTGGGGATGTCTGTGGTGAACAGAGAGAAAAGGGTTCCAGACAGTACTGAACCCTGGGGAATGCCGGCGGGGCAAGTATAGGACGAGGAAAGGTGCTGCTGGATGTTGACTGAGGATTTCCGCCCATCTAGAAAGCTAAGAATTAGCTTACAGAGGTGCGGATGGAAGTTGAGGATTTCGAGAAGCTTGTACGTGAGTCCGTATTGCCATACGGAGTCGAAAGCTTTCCTTAGGTCAAGGAGACAGGCTATGGTGGGTGTCCTCCGATTGATACACAGTAGGATATCAGTCTTGAGAACAAGCAGTGCTTGCTCAACCGAGTGTTTAGTTCGGTTGGCGAATTGGAACTCGGGTAGGGTGTTGTTGGAAGTGCAATGCTCGTCTATGAGGGATTTGATAATCCGCTCGAAGATTTTGGTGGATGAAGAAAGGATGGAGATAGGCCTGTAGCTATCAGGATTAAGTGGATTAAGGTTCTCTTTTGGGACGAGAACTATGCGAGCATTTTTGCATTCGGTGGGGAAGTGTGCGTTGAGGATGCACTGGTTAATGATCGAGGAGAGTGTGGTGGAAATGTTGGGGGCGCACTTTTTCAGAACTATGGAGGACTCATAAGAGCTCTTCTCAAAAGGCGCATTGATATCTGCGCTCTGCAAGAAACTCGATGGTCTGGTGCCAAAAGCTGCGACATAGACTCAATACGGTGTTGGCATTACCTCAGAGGGTTTCCGTGATGCTAATGAAGAATTCGAACGATATGATGATCGGCTGATGAAGCTCACCGTTATATCAGCTGATCGCACTATTCACTTCTTCACCGCATACGCATCACAAACGGGCCGACCTGATGCCGGGAAAGATGAGTTCTGGCAACTTCTGGATAAAGAGACTTGTAACGTGCCTGTTGACGACTATATCATCATGGCCGGCAATCTTAATGGTCATGTGGGTGAAAATGCAGACGGTCACAGGTGTCATAGGGGAAAGGGGTTTCGAGCGCGCAATGAGGGTGGCGAGCGCATAATTGATTTTGCAGACACCCACGACCTTGTACTTATGAATATCATAAAACGATTGTTTCTTTTTCCTAAATTTTATAGTGGGAAGAGTAAAACAGAAATCAACTATATTCGCATAAGATGCCGGCATTTTACCACCGTCACTGATTTCAAAGCCGTTCCCTATGAAACCATCGCACCTCTACATCGGCCGTTGATTTCCGTCCTGCCAATTAAGCCACCGACAAAACAGCGTGAAGATCGCACTGGCGTGCCAGGCATTAAACGGTGGTGATTTCGAGAGAAGAAATGATCTCACTTACGGGATTACCGACCATTATGAATGTGGAGAATCGTGAAAATAAGCTAAAGATACGATTCACAAAGCGTCCTCTTCAACCCTCGGGGTCACCAAGCCAAGTTTCTCGACGATAAAACCCGGGAAGCAAAGAAAGCGATCGTTGTCACCCGAGCGACCCATTAAAAATATTTTTACGATAAAATTGTGGCATCTAGTGATGTGGCGCATCAGGATTAACAACATTCGAAATTTAAATTTCGAATGTTGTTAATTCGACCGACAGATGCCACCACCGGTGTTCTCCTTGGCGTAGTAGGCCTGGCCAACCAATTTACATTGGGAAAAAATAATTGAACATAATTTTTCAAGTCAGTTCACAATCGTTCACGAGTTGCTAGCGTTTTTCATCTAAACTTTCCGCATTCATTTATGTGTAATTTTACACTTGAATTATAACCAACCTTATCATTTTGAGAAAACAGAAATATAATTCGAAATACAAGAAAAAAATTTTATTTGTCATTCTTTTGGGGCAAATTCGTGCAGATCTGAAAATCCTTGAATCCAAACTAATTTCGTGCATCAGTAGCGAGTATTTGTCAGAAGTAATTCAAAGTACTCAATACATTTAAAAACTAGACACACACGAGAGAGATCTGTATCGACTTACCAAAAACCGAAACGAACGCAGACAGGATATTGAACAAGAACAAGAACGCTACTTTGCTTACTGACCGTCGAGCCGCGACGGATAGATGGCGAGAATATTTTAAGCAGATTTCATGTGAAGAATTTGCCCATCATCTCCTTCCACAATCATTGCCGACATTTTGAGTAGTTCCATCCGTTAGCGCAACTGAAGTGGAGGAAACAATAAAACGAATGAAATCGAGGAAAATAAAAGGACCTGATGACATCGCATTTGAGCTCTGGAAAGCGAAGAGTTGGGACCCAACACTGTGACTCAGTGAATTCTTTAATCGGGTTATTTAGGAAGGTAGAACACCATCTGACTGGCAAGAAAGTACCACAGTTACAATATGGAAAAAGAAAGGCAGTCTAGCAGAATGTTCAAATTACCGTCTGATCCATTTACGAATACAACAGTAACCTCATCGAGAATTGGAACAAAAAGAAACTACGGCAGGCCTCAAGACAGACATTTTCAGCAATCTTCTAGGAGGTGAACACAGAACCTAGGCAATGGATAACATTAACTTACTCGATTGACCATACTCGGGTTGGACTGAACGTGGATTGCAAATTGCCGGTGCTTCCACATTTCCATGACTACCTTGTTTGTTTATGTGACGGTAAGGTTAAGAGCCGCATTGAGGGCTTGCATCGTTTTGTGGTTTGATTTCTTCAAATTCAACTTGACATTGACGGTGAAGTCCAGGATAGACGTCTGATTTTTCATTAGTTGCAGGAGATATTCGTTGTCCCCCTTTAAACTGTTTATGGTTTCTGCCATTCTTGCCGCATAGTCCGAAACCAACACTCCGAAAAGTGAATTGCCAAACAATATTCAAAGTTCCTCTTTTATGTCTTCGTGACATCTCGCTATCGAAAGGTCGCAATGGTTTGTTGTAAGCCACTACACCGGTTAAGAGATGACTAAATTGTTGTATGAAAGTTGAGCAATGGCGATTGAGCAGTCGACTACAAATACTGTAGAGTTTTTCAATTCCCGTGTACAAGTTTTCCATGTAGTATGATGTGAAGGAGGACTCCTGAGGGTGATTTGATTTCGGTTACCCTTACTAAACAATCTTGACCTTTTATCCCCTTTATAACTCGTCCCAATTCCCACTGCAGACCAGTGATATTGCCTTCCAGCCTTCCTTGGCCCTTGAGGTGGATCAACAGAGGCAAAGCCGGCCCCAGCATTTTTGAACGGTCTGGCTGGCTACACTCTCTGAGCACGTAGGTTTTTTGGTTTTACCCGCGCACATTTCACACAGCGTTGCACGATTGATTTGATGTCCCTGATAGGCCAACATCTTTGTCTGGCTATCGGCAATAATACCGATATGAATATGCTTATGATACAGGTCATTCAGAATCAACCTTATAAAGTAATGCGCATAAGGAAAGAGATAAGGTCCTTGGTATCACAAGTTGACCTCGAAGCTTCGAGCTGAGCACCAAATCTTAGGAGTCTCCAATCGTTCAAAAATGGATGCAGACTACTTATCCATTTGTAATAGTGTATTGGGCCTTTGTCCACAATTATGGCAACTTCCTGCGCTACATTACGTAACACGATATCCATCGCGCGAGAGTTGGATTTTCTTGGCGCATTTGGTTCTGAGCTTTAGATTCCTTCTCACTACACATAGCTTCTAAAAACTAGAAGCGTTTTTCCAGAAAGCCGAGAAACGTGTCGATTGCCTGCAGTT
This sequence comes from Hermetia illucens, assembly GCF_905115235.1. Lineage (NCBI taxonomy): Eukaryota > Metazoa > Arthropoda > Insecta > Diptera > Stratiomyidae > Hermetia > Hermetia illucens. The sequence goes on along the minus strand of NC_051850.1, from coordinate 127,051,290 downwards.
TACCTGGTGAAGCCAAGGTTTCTTCGTACGAAGCATATGCTGCCCTGTTGGGCGTCTTTAATAAAATTTGTAATACGATTGTTTCCAGGCTCTCGATGTTGACTTGAAAGGTGTTCAGTCCCGATAAACATTCCTTCGTGACACCATGAAGCTTTCTCGCTGCAGAAATCTGAAGTAATAGTAAGTTGCTGACTTATCCTATCCAATAACGTGGATACCATCAGTCGTTGCTTGCTGTTACCATTTGTCAAAGTACAACCGATAACAGATATTACGATGAAATCCGCACATGGTTGTTGGCAGCCAACAGAGCCTATTCCAATTTACAAAAACTGTTTCGCTCGACACGTCCCATCATAGCGTCAAAGCTCTTACTGTACAAGACTATGATCTTGCCAGTCTTAATGTATTGCTCGGAAACTTGGGTTCTTAGCAAGAAAAATTGCGAACTTTTGGGCGCGCTCGAGAGAAGAATCCTCCAAAGAATTTTTGATCTCCTACATGAGGATGGACGATTCCGTAGCCTACATAACGACGAAATCTATGAACGATACCACGACCGTCAGGTTGTGGATAAAATCCGTCTTAACAGGTTACGGTGGGTGGGTCACCTAATCCGTATGGATGAGGATGATCCAGCCTGGAAAGTCTATAAGGGCAATATAGGGGAAAGTCTATAAGGGCAATATAGGGACGAGGCAGACCCTGCCTGAGATGGAGCGTTGGCGTAAGTCAGGACGCCAAATAGCTTTTAAGAATATCGAATCGAATCGAACTCGGCGCAAAACCGGGACCTAGTCCTGATACCGGTTGTTGCGCCGTAGATGATGATGAATACCTCGGAGCCCATCCATATGCGGAGAGGTACCTTCAAGGACGATTCGTTGAGTCGCCTTTGATTTTGAATGGCACTGAACCCTCTGTCATGTCTACATGTCTACTGAATGATGCTAGAGTATGTATAGTTCTTATTGATATAAAGTTATATGCTGGTAGTGATGATCACTTAAGAAGTTTGTTGCGAATAGTAGGCACGCTCACTGAAGAGATATTCGACTGCAGTTTGGATTAGACAAGCGTCGAATCCAAGCCATTCGCAAAGATCATCACGAGCCACACGCCAGACATAGCATTGGAGGCCTCCGCATCGAATTCTGCAAGGAACCCATGCTCGAGTTGGTGATCTAGAGGATACTCTGCCGTCCGAATTCCTGCGACGTGTAAAGCTAGTACCGAAATCGTATCCCTCGGGGAAGAATAAATAAGCGCTATCCCTTCATTGGCTGGTACCGTCAACTATGTCCAAATTCCGAATGCATCATCCGACCTCTGCCGTGGAGCGATGAACCAGCCTCGTGACATCGGAGGTAGGGGCGTGGTTGACGTGACGGCACAACAACGTTGCAATTTACGAATAAGAATAATGATGTATGTAAGGTCATCCATCAAAACCTTGCATGTAAGCATAGGCTGATCACGGGAACATGTCGGGTTTACCCATATGAGCGGCAAGTAGTACTTGATAGTTCTGCTTACAGCATATATTGGGACTGACTAGTTCTAACTGATCGTCATATTCTATCCAACAAGCCTGCTGAGTTGTTAGTTGACAAGACGAGCCGCTCCTGGTACATTATTGATGTTGCTACCCCACATAATAGCAACATTGAATGGAAATACGTGGAGAAGAAGCCAGTCGCTCGGGAAATCAAAGAACTTTAGCGTCTTGAGCGGGTGTTTGTAGTTCCAATAATATTATCAATTGCAGGTATTGTACTTAAGTCCCTTACGGCTTCCCTTGATTCCTGGAACACTCACGCAGTCTGGCTCAAAGCATGTGTGCTCGATGTTGCGGGAAGTTCTCGACGGATTCTCACAGTAGCCTACCACTGACCACCACCACCAGCATCCCTTTATAATTTAAGTAGGTAGGATCATCCGCATCTAAATGCTTGGCACTTGATTGTGAGAACTCGGCAAAAAAAATATATAACAGCAATTAATTAAAATTAAGTATACTCCGCCGTGGTGGTCAAAGGATAGTATAGGTCCCAGGGCGAAATGTGGATTGGTACCCACAATGGAGCATAAAACCTGGCAAACGCCTGCTGAACCAAAACCAACAGCTCTATTACCAAACCCTCTCTCCTTCTCCACGTGGTGACCGCTGGGAGCTCTTTCTTAACGGAAAGCTCGAGACGGAGAAGGATGAAGGCGAGTCCCCCGCGCCTAAAAACGGGACAAATTCTATCAACTGGTTTTCCAGGAGGGTAGGGCTGACAATCCTACATGGAAAACTACTTGTGACGAAGCCACAACAGGGGCCTCGGACTGGACGGATTACACAACGACGAACCCGGCAACGACAAAGGAATAACGATTTGCGCAATTTCTTAAGAAACGTGCGCTCCCTGTGCAGAGAGGAAGCTGCTGAGCAGCTAGCCGATACCCTATCCCAACATAGGGCTGATATAATAGAGTTTCCTGGAGAAGAGTCGCTACACCATATATTATAGTGGCTACGTCTACGGCAAGGGGATGCCCTATCATGCGTCCTCTTTAACCTGGCCCTCGAGAAAGTGATCCGTGGTGCTGAGGTAAATGCAAGAGGTACGATCCTCTTTAAGTCCACCCAACTACTGGCCTACGCTGACGATATCGACATCATGGGAAGAACCGCCCGAGACGTTCAAACTGCCTTCATCCAGATCGAGCAGGCGGTGCGAGATCTTGGGCTGCACATCAATGAAGGCAAAACAAAATATAGGGTGGCAACGTCAGCACCGAAGACGAATCAACCAACAACATCAAACCGCACTGTTCAAACGGGAAGAATGAAGATTGGAGAATACAACTTTGAGACGGTTGGTCATTTCTCCTATCTAGGGTCGAAAATCACAACCGATAACAGCTACGATGATGAAATCCGCTAACGATGGTTGTCAGCCAACAGAGGCTATTTCAGCTTACCACAACTATTCCTCTCGAAACATCTCACCACAGGGTCAAAGCTCTTACTGTGCATGACAATTGTCATGCCAGTCCTCATATATTCCTCGGAAACTTGGGTTCTTAGCAAGAAGAACTCTCGCCGGCGTTCGAGAGAAGAATCCTCCGAAGAATTTTCGGCCCCCTACATGAAGATGGACGATTCAGTAGCCTACATAACGACGAAATCTATGAGCGATACCATCACTGTGTGAAGAAAATCCGGCTCAGTAAGTTACGATGGCTGGGTCACTTAATCCGTATGGATGAGGATGATCCATCCCGGAAAGTCTATAAGGGCAATATCTATGGTAGAAAAAGAAGACGAGGCAGACCCTGCCTAAGATGGAGCGATGGCGTAGATCAGGACGCCAGACAGCTTTTAGGTATATCGAATTGGTGGACCTCGGCGCAAAACCGGGATGTTTGGAGTTCCTTATTAAGGCAGGCCTAGACCGGATACCGGTTGTTACGCCGTTGATGATGATACCCCGCCGTAGCTGGCCCCAAGTTCGGTTGTGAAAGGAGGAGGGATGGATAGTTTGGTTAATTAATTCAATTAAAATTGACCGGTGCGGTCAGCGGCTGGTTGCAGACTGTCACGAGGCAGGTTCCTACACCGTCTTCGTGGCTCTCGTCCTGATACGGATAAGTAATCGAGTTGCGCAGCCGAGAGTTACCAGTCGTGGTGAGCTGTGCTGCGATTATTTTGAAGAGTTCGGGTGAATTTCCGCTAAGCCGATCACACTACGCAGGGTCTCGACAGAATGATCGAGAGTGCATTTATTAATTTGAATGCCACTTGTAAGATTCGATGGAGAACAAAACCTCATTAAATTGGCTTCACTATCTACCTATCTATCGCTATGTCTCTAACGTTGTCGATTTCTATAAAACAGAGTGGTTATGAATTTGTTGCTAGAAAAATGAGAGGCACTAAGGAATGATTGTCTATAGCTTCCAAAGTTATTCAAGTACCTTGTTTTGAGTTGACGACCCAAAAAGGAGGAATCCCCCAACGGGAGAAGTGATATCCGCACACCGGCAGTAGCATTATTGCAGTCTCTATAAAATCTATACATTGTAAAAAGATTTCTGGAGTCTAGAATTAGTGTTTGAACTGATCAGTATTGAAAGAGTAGGAATTATTATAAGATATAGTCACGTCTATGAGCAACTTAATACGCAAGGCGAAAAAGAAAGAAAAAGAAAAGGGAGTTCTAACCAAAATTTCGCTTTGGACGATATTGTCAACTATAGCAACGACGATGAAAAGATTTCAAATTGCTGTCCTTTTTATCCACTAGTTATTCGAATTAGCATCATACCAATTTAGATTTAATTGCCAAGTATTATACATCCATATATTCATTAGGAATATATTTAGGAATTACCTTTGAATCGACCCTGACATCAAGAGTCCTTAGTAACTGCTAATAGAACAAAAGCGGTGCTTTACCCTCTCTTTGAGACACCTAAATGTTTCCGGACAATTTCAAGTAACTTTTCCCACTTCCTTTATCAACCCAGTTTGGAGCTATCTATTTTGGATTCAAGTATTGTTACTTTTACTTTTCCAAGAACAAATACCTGCAATATATATGCTCCACTTCAGATAAAACCTTCCGCCGGCATTTCTTTTCAGCAAAGTACCGGTAAAAGTAAGTCATTATCTTCTACAAATAATATTGATAAACCTTATATTGGAGCGACCATATCAATAAATTAAATTATATTAAAAATCGCCCAGCACTTCATCACGTCGTTATGTGTATTCCAACAAATCAGAGTGCCCTTAAACACGTCAATCACTTAATGATAATTTGAAGTACTTCCACCGAAGCTGAATTGTCTATAAATTAAGTGCAGAGATTGGGGTGCTCCTTGTTTTAGAATCGTCTGATCCGTGAAATTTTCTAAGCAAAATGTTGCGCAGTATTTCGAATATAGTGACTGTGGTGCTTACTCTAAGCTTAAGTTACGCCAATCCGAGTTCGCGATCCTGGGCAGCTTACTGTGACTCCTCTGCTTGTAAATCGCCATCTTGTCGCTGTTCGTCGATAGATATCCCTGGAGGACTAAATTACTCTCAAACTCCCCAATTCGTTTTGTTAACCTTTGATGATGGTGTGAACGTAGGAAATTTCGATTATTATCAGCAAATATTCAAAAATCGTTTGAATCGTGATGGATGTCCTGCGGCCGGGACGTTTTTCATTTCACATGAGTACACGGATTACACCATGGTAAACACACTCTACAAACAAGGACATGAAATTGCTCTGCACTCGATTACGCACAATGTCTCCACTGACTATTGGAAGAATATCACTGTGAACAGCTTAAGTCAGGAGTTTGCAGGAGAGCGCTCTTTAATCTCTAATTTCGCCTCGATACCAGTTGATGCTATGCAAGGAATTCGGCTACCATTTTTGCAGATGTCTGGAGACAATAGTTTTGAAATGTTGCAGAAAGACAATTTTCTCTATGACTGCTCCTGGCCAACCCGTCATACAAGTCCAGGCTTGTGGCCTTACACATTAGACTACGCATCAACACAGGATTGCGTTATTGGACCGTGTCCGCAGCAAAGCTGGAAGGGTATTTGGGTTATCCCAATGCTTTCGTGGATCGATGGGAGGAACCAGATTTGCGCTATGGTTGATGCATGCCTTGAATTGTAAGTACATTTCTATGTAATCTGGAAGGCTTGGTTTGTATTATACCACTTACGGTCTAAAGCGTTCTGTTGGGTACAAACTTGATTCCTCTACTGAATAAAAGCCGCAAATTATCAAGTAAGTTTTCGATTTCAGACCAACAACTGTTGACGCCTTAGCTGACTTCATGATTGGCAACTTCAATCGCACTTACCTAACAAATAAGGCACCTTTTGGTTTGTATATTCATGCAGCATGGTTCAATGTGGATCCAATTCATTTTCCTGCTTACGTCAAATTCGTGAATTACATTCAGTCTCGACCTGATGTATATTTGGTGAGTTAATAGAACTACAAACCTTATAAACAGTATAAGAACTAAGAGCTATAATTTCTGTTTGAATATCTGTAATCATAATGGGTACTTAATACCTACAAATTCCATCGCATTGCATTGTTCGTGTTTCAGGTTGGTGGAACAACTGTTATAGATTGGGTCAAAAATCCAGTTCCCCTGAATAATATGAATAACAGCACGTGGTCTAACTGTAGAAAAGCAAGCTCATCAACATGTACACCAAAAACTTGTAAATTGCAGAAGGGTTCAGATGAAAGATACATGACAGTCTGCTCAGGAAACTGTCCAACAGTATATCCTTGGGTTGGAAACCCCCTAGGGAGGGCCACATAGCTATGAAAATATAATCGTTCATGGAAAATAACAAATATTTGAAAGAAATACATAAATTTTAAAGACCATGAGAATTGTTTTTAATATAAGGTATGCCAATCATTGGAAACTTGCTACTTACCATTTAGGACTTGGAATGTTAGCTCCTCCGACGTTATGTATGTATGTACTTAAGCGCTGCAAAATGCCTTTGGATTCATGCGGCTGCATCTTTTCCGGGGCTTTCCAGCAAGGAAGGAGACGGCTTTTAAGGTACGACCCCATTTACGCTACGCGACGCGGCACTATATTTAGTAAAAGGGCCGCGACGCTTATATTACACTAGCGCGGCAGCCAACTGTAAAAAACTACATATTTTGACATTTTTGCAGGTGGATACAAACCGAAACTGGAAAATCGTGGTAGTCAACTGATTCCATTATATGTAAATAACCCACGACACTGCAAAATATTCTCTGCCAGGCAACTCGGGGGCGTCGCGTCGCTTAGGTGAATGTCGCTTCGCGTAGTGTCGCCTTTAAGGCCAGATGAAGATATTTTGACAGACAGTGTAGTTAGTGGCCGCGTCACGCCGCGTAATGTAAATGAGGTCGTACCTTCAGACCAAAGTTCAATGTTATCCTTATAGTGACATTCTGTTTAATACAGAAATCTTCCTCAGCCTATGTCCCATTCATAAGCAAGATCTACTCATTTTGGTCCGTTGCGCCATTTTGCTCTGTCTATAAAGGCAATATCTATGGTAGAAAAGGAAGACGAAGCAGACCCTGCCTGAGATGGAGCGATGGCTTAGGTCAGGACGCCAGACAGCTTTTAGGGATATCGAATCAGTGAACCTCGGCGCAAAACCGGGATGTCTGGAGTTCCTTATTAAGGCAGGCCTAGACCAGATACCAGTTGTTACGCCGTTGATGATGATGATAAAAAGCCTGATCTGAATGCGGTCACGAGGCTTTCAAATAACCATCCCACTAATCCTGGCAAGTGAATCCTGTTAGCGCGAATTACGTGACCATACCAGCCAAGACGCCTTTCTCGCAATTTTTTCTCCATTGATGGAACACCATATCGATCACGGATATCTTCATTTTGGATGTGATCAAGGGGTACTATGCCAGTGGTCTAACGTAATATCTCCGTCTCTATTACCGCAAGACGCCGTTCGTTGTCTACTACATTCGGCCAACACGGCGGTGAATTTTAGATTTGTGACTTTCATTGATGTATCGATCACAAAGAACACTCGTTGTGTAAACGCATGACCCCATCTACGCTACGCGACACATCGCGGCCACAAAGTGCACTGCTTGTCAAAATATCTTCTAGCGGTTTTGTAGGCAGCAATACCCATTTGAGCGACACTGTGTGACGCGACATTCAGCCAAGCAATACGACGTGGCCGAGTTGCCTAACATTGAATATTTTGCAATGTCGCGTGTAATTTTCATAAACTCAGTAGACTACCACGATTTATCAGTTTTGGTTTGTATCCATCTGTTAAAATGTCAAAATATGTATATAGTTGTGTGTAGTTTCCTGCCGCGTTGATGCTATATAGGCATGCCGCGACGTGGCAGTTATGTTGAATGTAGTGTCGCGTATATAGGGTCGTGCCTTAACGCCACTTCATCCTGGTTGCACTAAGAAGAAATTTCATAAAACAGTTCTCCATTGGCTGACAGCATTGACCCGAAATGTTAAAATCGCTTCGTTCTGAGCAGGTCACTATCGCAGGTCACTATCGCAGACAGTGATAGTTGCTATTCCATGAGGATCGACTGCAAAAACTTCTATTTTATTCAAATTCAATCTGAGACTGTGTTTCATGAGGCCATCATTCCATTTTTGAACAAGTTGCTTGAGATAATTTTTTGCTATCAGACACTAGGAAAACATCATCTGCATAAAGCAATGTATAGGGCGTTGAATGCCCGGTATGATGCTGTTCATAATATGAGCAAAAGGTAGAGGTAAGAGGGTGTGAAGCGCTTTAGATATGCCCGCCACATTTAGAACCATACTTTTCAGATCTTGGTAGAATAATTTAACTGGGGAAGGGTGTAACATCCAACAAAAAGACATTTAAAAAAAACTCTAGAGCATCTTTTTCATGAATGTTCTTTTTTAACTTGTGTAAATTACTAACCTTTATTTTCAAAATATTATGCAAAATTTTCATAAAAACATATCGAGAATTAAGGTAGTGGCAAGTGAGAAAGGAGTCACCTCTAAAGGTCGCTTCATCCGAAATTAGAAAACCAAAAGGAATTCTTTAGTCCCAATACAGGCAACAGGGGGATGTACATTTTTTTTTCACTAAATATAGTTATGTGAGGTATCCAATGAAAGGTGGGCTTAGTTTTGACATTTGTTGGAAATGCGAGGAGTTCGGGGGGTCGAAAGTGACCATTTATTAAACGGGGCCATTCTCAAAAACTGCTCAACCGAAAAATCTTAAAATAGCGAAGAGGCTGCCACTATATGATGGTTAGGTTCCGAAATGCTTCCCATACCGATATCCCCACAAATAAAGTTAATAATAGTATATTACTATAATTTTCAGTATTTGGCTTAAGTTCATTCTAGTACCACGGAATTTTGCAGCAATGTAGGTTATAATATAGAGCTCGATCCTGCCAAGTTTGGTGGAAATTGTAGTAGTTATAATAGTTGTCACTTCTTTAGAAATTCTAGATTTTGAATGTTAATATCACCGGAAAATGGATATTCTCACGTAATATATGTGTATATTACGTGTATTAATAGGACAGATTCACATTCAAATGTCTTTATAAAAGAAATACACACAACCTTTCATACCTGAAGCGTCCAACTTCCGGTTTCCCGACTTATTTATGCTAACGGTGTAATGTCAAAATATGTTGGCACTGTTGGACCAAATGCGAATAATGTCCGAGCATGCAGCAAAATTACCATTGGCTTTTTGGAAGGAAGATGTTGATTACAATTTTTGGTGTCAGTGATTAAATCAACAATGATGTCGACCTTTTACAACATGATAAGATCAGGACTCCACAAACCATAGCCCAAAAATATCAGCAAATTATAACCAATGAAATAGATTAAAGCGGGTCTAGGCTAAGGAGTTTATTTTCTGATGTTAGAGGGAGTTTTTTCGGTCGGTATTAATTTAATTTATAAGCACACCAATTGATAAGAAAGTGTCTGGCTCATTACTGGTGTACGGCCTGCTGCGTTGGGGCGTAATGCACATGCAATATAATTTTTCAATAGACAAGTGAAAGCATATTCTACAATATGATGACATTTTATTGAATTACCTATAATCTCACGATAAAATTCAGACTGAGTATTCTTACACGACAGACTTCTTTTCGTTGCATACTTGACTTTGACTTGTAATAAAAGCGACAGATAAAAAGACGGAAACTATCTATGACTAATATTCAACAATGTTAGAAAAACAGGCAACCATTTTCTGTATTTTTCTTTTACTTCTGAAGTTTTATACACAAAATAGGACATTCATCATCAAAATATTTGCCGGTACAGAAATAATAAATAAATATTCTTATTGTTAAAAACAATGAATTATTACATAGCTTTAATTTTAATGTTACTATGGGCAGCAATCCAATCAAGGTAGTATGAAACCCGCACGAAGACGGATGGCCAACAAGCTACACACCCTCTAGAACTTCCAAAAGATGTTAATCCCAACAACACAGGCCCATTAGAGCTATTCCAAGCCACTGGGCCTCCTGAATCGCCGTTGCATGTACCTCGATCGTAAATTGTCTCTGTGCATATGTTTGATGTCTTAGCGCTATTGAAGAAATACTGGCAAACACTTTGAGGTTGCACAGCAACTCCGGTGAATTGAAGTTGATCAGTAATAGTTTCAGCATCTTAACAAAGAAACCAAGATTAGTTTATCTTATGAAAACTTCAATGGAATTATTTACCATTAGCGTTCTTTCCCCATCCTGAAATTACGACTGTCGTTCCATCAAAGTTCTTAGCAGCGTCGTCGTATGTAGGCAGATTGATTGGCTTGATAGTGTCTGAACAAATTAAATAATAAATCAAATATCAAAAATATCGAATATTTGATGTTCATGTTAGAGATAAGATAAGATAAGAACTAAAAGATGAACTCTGATTTTTGGGCATACGCTGAATAACTATTTCTGAGTAATAATTTGAAGAAAAGTGTCTTTTTCAAGAGGGAGTCTCATCTCCTTCTCTTGATCCTGGCACTAAACTTACCCGTAACATTCACAGGTTCTGGCAAACGAAGAATAGCAATGTCATTTGAAATAGTATTTGGATTGTAGCCACTGTGAACGACAATATTCGCAGCAGGAACTCGAATATTCAGACGTCCTGGTTCAGTTAAATTCCTAATATCTTGAGCACCCAAGTACACATCTATGTAGAGAGCGCTGTATGAGAGAAATTAAATCATAAATAAATATTGCAAAAGATATTTTTAAAAATAGAAATTTTTGAACTAAAACAATTTGAAATAATTTGACCAGATACGCCCAAATTATTTTAATTTTAGAGCTAGAATGAACCTAAGGGGGTTCAGCAAAAATTGTAGTAATATACTACTTACTATTATTAACCTTATTTGAACAGATATCGATGCGGAGGGTATTTCGAACCCTAGGTACCATATAGTGGCAGCATTTTGATTTTTTTTTCAGATTTTTCGGTTGAGTAGTTTCTGAGAATGGATCTGTTAAAGAAATGACCAATTTCGACGCCCTCACCCCCAACCTTTCCAATAAATGTCAAAACTAAGACCGGCTTCGAAAAGTTCTAACCCAGAACTTTCATTTGAAAAAAAAAATGTACACCCCGTTTTGCATGCAGAATTATTTAAATCACTGTGAGCGTTCAGACTTCCCACCTTTCCACCAAACTTGGTATGGATCACTACAACCGTCTCCGAGAAAAATACCTGTGACGGACAGGCAGACAGACAGTAAACCGATTTTAATAAGGTTTTGCTTCACACAAAACCTTAAAAAGTTAACTTACTGTTTTGTCCAGGGCAGAGAACTCATCAGAAGCTACCTCACCTCTGCCCTGGGAGCAGCGTAACCGAAAGCAGTCATCAAGTGTATGCGGACTCAGGACTCTCTGCATCCTTAACAAAAAATTCAATATATTAGTTATGCAGTACTTGCCACCCTTGAAAAACTATTCGAAGAAACATCCATCTATGAGTATTTTAATTATTAAAAATTGTTCGTCGCAAAGCTCTAAAAACGTTGGGAAATGCAGCGATGCTTCCAGGAATTACAATATTTCGGTACTAGCAAAGTGTTTAAAAGCAAAATAGCAGCTGCCAAGATGAGAGACCTTTCAAAGTCCCGAAGAATATATGGCAAAGTCCTAAAGATGACGCAATATATCCTTACGAAAGCCATTAATCGTGGAGTAAAAGTATGGATGCGATGTGACCTACAGACAGAATATACATTATTACTTTGCCAAGGGAACTTGCATTGCGTCCTTAAAGAACTACTGTGCCCTTTTATTAGCGATAGTGTACCTATAAGCTGTAGTATATTAAGCAAATCTATAACTGTTAGAAATGTTAATATATTCCCTACTTCCAAATACTTTAACTTTGCATCTGGTATTAATTATTTTCCCAAGTGCCCGAACCTATTTTGCACGTGCCGGATACTGTCCCAGATCGTGTATAGAAGTTTCGACACACTCTACACAGAATTTGCAGGCATTGTCCGAAGATATCCCAAGTTTCTCTAGGTGATAGTTTAATCGGCAGTGACTAGTGAGAATTCTGTCTATGATTCGGAATTTTTTCTTGGTGAGGTTTAAATAGTCCTTTGTGTGCTTGGTTTCGTATCCTCCAATAAGCTCCCTCGACTGCTCCATTCCTGGTAGACTCACCCGGTATAGTTCCCCCAGGAGTTCCTCATCATTTCTTAATATCATAGCCATGAACCCGTTTCCCATTTCACAGAAGAATTCCGGCACCTGTAAAGGCGGCCTTGCTCCTTTCTTGGCCAGTCGTTTGTCACAGCCAGCCGTTTGCCACAGCCACGCTCTCCCAGTTTGCCTTGTTATTTCAACGTATTTCAAAGTTCTTATCGAAATGAAACCTCGCTGTCATGTTATCCCTGGGTATTACTAATTCGGTATACCCCTTAGGGAGAATATCAACATTCCTTCGATTTAGGCAGCTCCCCGCCTCACTGATACTCCAGGCCAACCTGAAGGTTGCTTCCTTTGCCTGTATCTGTATGTGCAGATGGAGATGGGATAATCCCAGAAGGATCTCCACGGGTTCCGTTGGGCATGTCCTCATTGCCCCATTTAGACACAAGCCAGCCTTTGGAGTTCGTGTAACTCCCTGGTTTGTGTGCTGAGTTTCGTTCTTTTTGCCCAGATTACCGCCCCATAGGTAATCATTGGCCCTATTATTGCAGTGTCTTTGGAGTGCAACCTCACTTTTCCCCTGCTTTGGACCTGCAAGTCATCAGAACCCACGTATCTTTCCAACAAGTGTTCCGACATGCACCTTCCAGAATAATTTTTGGTCTAGCGTAATTCCCAAATATTTGACCCCTGCTCCTTTTTTCACCTCCATACCATGTAATCTTAAGGCTCGCATGATACTATAATGGTTTTGGGTGGACTGATACGCAGCCCCACCGTCCTGCATTTGGCACTAGTAACCCTTAATCTCTCTCAATTCTGCCTCATAGGGTACCTTCAAATTTGCCTCTAACGATTAGAACAATATCGCCAGCGTAACCCTGGATCTGTATTCCAAGTTCCAAGTTCGCCCACTACCATACTCCACATGCGATGTGTTTTCGAATGTTTTTCGATATCATATCGATTCCGAAACTCATATAGAGCTATTTCTTTTGTTTCTATGGCATCCCGTTATATATTTGTCAGCTGACACAGACAAGTTTCAGTTGACCGTCCTACCCGATAAACGTGTTGACCTTCTCCGTAGCCTACATAAAGACGAAATCTATGAGCCATACCATGATCGTCTTGCTGTAGATAAAATCCGGTTCAACAGGTTGCGGTGGCGGGTCACTTAATCCATATGGATTCGGATGATCCAGCCCAGAAAGTCTATGAGGGCAATATCTATGGCAGAAAAAGAAGACGAGGCAGACCCTGCCTGAGATGGAACGTTGAGGTAGATCAAGACGCCAGACAGCTTTTAGAGATATCGAATTGGTGGACCTCCTCGGTGCAACACCGGGATGTCTGGAGTTCCTAATTAAGGCAGACCTAGACCGGATAGCGGTTGTTACGCCATTAACGATGTGGGTACCAATCTATTATTCGATAATAGGCAATGTTTGTTTGTTTCGTGTGAGCATAATACCTACGACTGCAATATGTACGTATATATTGCAGTTTGAAAAAAATATGAAGGTATATTTTGGGTTTTTAGTCGTGTATTGATGGGAAAATGTGAACACAAAGCCTTAATGCCCGAAGCACCAGCTTCGGTATTCCGACTTATTTGTATCTGTTGTAGGTTAACTTTTTCGCATTTGCTAATAATATTGAACTCCGAACGTGAAGCATATGAGGTTGTCTCTTATCAATACAGTGCTTTCCATCAAATTATTTATGTAAATCGCTTTCTAAACAATAGAGTGCAATGGAATTTTTAACTATGTACACACGGAACTGTCATGCACTCAGCGTCAAGCTTCCGGTTTTCCAACTTTTTTTTAAATTGGTACTACCTAAACTGACATACATGTCAACATTTTAGCGCCAATGCATCATTAGTGTCTGCCTAACTTTTGTTTACATAAGTCAACTTTTCACCTTTCGTCGCATTTTAATATGGATAGTTTTGTTGAGCAAAGAGTTTCTTTATGAAATTTTGTATTGTTAACGAAATATGCTGACGACATGATTTCTGAAGCCACTTAAGTATGAAACACTCCCGTCTATTATATAGGATGGATATACGCATTGTAAACCTTTAAATGCATAATGGTTGACGACTGATATAGGAGAGTCTGCCTTGAAACGAATAAATTACAACTGTCTTTCCGTGGTAAGTATTTGACTATTTGGCCAAAGGTTTAAACTGCAAGTAGGGTGCAAACTTTTATCCCCCAAACCTATGAAGCGCATTTCTAGGTATGAAGAAGTATCCCAAATACCGAGTTGCTTTAACAAGCTCAACGAAAAACATTGCCGGCGAATCAGTGCTTCCTACTATATGAAGTTCCATGAGGACCTAGGGGGCTAATCTATGTAGTTTTTAGATTTTGTGTAAATTGGATATTGTTAATGAAGAATTGGTATAGAATACTTTTCATGGTTAGTTCCACGAATTTAAAAAAAATCTTGAGTTCTTAATGTGGAAACTGAAAAAAAAAATTGTTGGGAAGCCTTTCGCGGAAGAAACGTAAGGAAGTAACTGAAGTTCAACTTAAACAAAATTCTTCTTGGTGCACTATAATAATATTCGGATATCATATATCCCAGAAAACTTATGCTTTCATTAACATATGCATTATTGTATATGAAGGGTACTACGAGGTCTTGGTCTTATATTTTTATGTTCTCGGAATGAAACACAGAATCCAATACGCGAATATCATAACTCGACGGCCGTATGCCATTAATCTGAAATATTAATAAATTTTTAGGAATATGGAAAAGTATCTTACTTGCTGGCGCAATGAGCAGCTGTCAAAACATAACTTTCCGAGACTAAAACACCTCCACACCAACTTCCTGAAGTAGTTTTGTTCATACGTAATCCAGCTTGATAGGGGAATTGTCCAGGACTGGCTGCTTGACCACCAATGATACGACTTTCCTTGTGCTCGAATCCTTGTGGCAGAAAGTCCTCTCCAAAGTTGATTTTATCCCATTCTGGCTCCTCAAAGCCAAAAACTAGGGCAAAACTTGCTAGAAGTACTACAGCTGAAAAACCGAACTTCATTTTAAATCTACTACCAACAATAAACTAAAATTAACAATTGGGTCTTGCGCCTTTTATATGTACTTGAGATTGATTTAGATAATTGATAACGTGTAATTATCGCAAAAGATTTACAGGCATTAAATAGATTATGGTGTGAATGCCATCAGGTCATAAATCATAACATGTGCAGGAATAAATGGATACCATTAACTTGAGAGACCGTCTTTGGAAATTCTGCGGAAGATAGCATTGTTTTCAAGTTTTTTAAGCGCCAACAACGTAAACCGATCGATGTCAAAAACTTGCGTGATTTTTTGATGTTTCTGATGCAACAATTTTTTTGATGACGATGATTTCAATATTTGAAGACGATAGTGCTTGGTAAAAAGAAAAGTGGTAGGCTCAGTCAGTCAGCTCCAAAGAGGAACTTAATGTTTTCCTTAAATATTTTATAATAAAGTTCTCTCATTATACACAGGCTTAACTTAAGGAGCAAATTTATAAAATTACACCGAAAGATACAAATATTTTCGAAACACCTAATCATTTGATTTACAATTTCATAAAACAACCATTTGTCAATCGAACACAAAAGAAATTTTTCCTCAATCTTAATTATTATATTTATTTTCTTATTTATATAGATCAACGGAGAAACTATGAAAATATGTAGTAATATGCTTCGCAGGAACTCAAACTTTTAAAGTTTCGTGCGAAACAAAACCTGATTAGTTTTGATTCAATGTCTGTCTGTCTCTCTATCTGCCTGAACATCACAACCAATTTACTCCGAAATGATTGAACCAACTGTCACGAAATTTGGCGAGAACGTATATTCTATGTATGAGTCTCTTTACATGCAGGGAGCGAAATGATTTTATGTTGGCTCCCCATACAATGAAAGAAGAGATGTAATTTTTTCTTTTATATTAGAATATGGTCACGGGCTGATAGAGCTCAATTCGTAATTTTCAAAACTAGCAGCATTTTTCTTATCAGATGAGAAGTAAGAGAGATAGAATCCGAGATATAGTTAGCATAAAGTTTAACAAGTCTCATTCTCAGAACCTATCCAACCGAAAATGACCATGAAGACGAAGCTAGATAAAATCTAGCCCTCAAAGTACATTCCACTCCATTACCTGTTCAAGCAAACCTAATAATGGCATATTACAATATTTTAGAAATTTATTAAAAATACCACCTTAAGTTCATTCAAGATATACGAAATTCAATTTAATTGGATATAATAATTATTATTATTGTATTAATTATTATATAATTAAATTCGAACAAAAGTTTCCAATTCCGTGTGAATTTATTCCCCGCAAGAAATCATACGTAGGACACGTTCTACATATATGTATTGCGATATATGTACATCAATGTCACATTGTACTGAATCATCTGAGGTATAGTATGCGCATATATGTTAGTAAATGAAGGCCGTATGTGAACAATTTATTTTCACATTTTTAGCTGTTTTTAGTTTTTTGTATAGCAGGCTTAGTTTCTCGGGACGAAACACACGTATATATGTATAGGAAACTTACACATATTTTAGGCTGTGTTCGTCTGTCCGTCTGTGTGTCTGTCCGTCACACGCATTTTTCTCGGAGATGTTTGCAGCGATTGGCACCAAATTTGGTGAGAAGGTGGGAACTGTGAACGCTCGCGCATATAGCGAATTACATAGTTTTACGTCGAATGAAAGGGGGGTGTAAATTTTTTTTCACCAAATATAGTCATGTGCGGTCTCAAACGAAAGGCCTCGGTTAGTACTTTTCAAAGCCAGTCTCAGTTTCGACATTTGTTGAAAAGGTGGGGAGTGCGGGGAGTTGAAAACGATCATCCTCATTTATCTCATTCTCATCATCTCATTCCCCCAACTGAAAAATCTGAAAAAAATCAGGGCGCTGCCAGTATATGGCGCCTAGGCTCCGAAATACCCTTCATAGCGATAACTGTTCAAACAAAGTTAATAATAGTGCATTACTATAATTTTTAGTAATTGACAGAAAAACCCCCCTTAAGTTGCCCCTAGAATCACTAAATTTTCCACCAATGTAGGCTATAGCATAGAGCATGAATCTGCCTGCCTGCCTGCCTGCTGGTGAAAATCGCATTATTACTAACAAAGTTATACTAGGTCAAAGCCGTCGCTCCTCCGCAAATTCAAGAGTATGAATGTCAATATCACTTGAAAGTGAATATTTTCACATAATATATGCATATTTTACGTGCTACATTATAATGGGACAAATGCACACTCAAATCTCTTTATAAAAGAAATACATATTCAACTCCATAAAAGTTATCCACTATGTCAGTCGTCTTACCTTTCGCGGCGTCACTCGGAATGGAAAGCCTCAGAAAATCCTTTTGATCAAATACTTCACCACTTGAACCATAGTTCTAGACTTGATATATATCCTCAATTCAAATAAATACAACTCTCCTGTCATCTGAGAAACTCAGCTCCAAACACCACCAGCTGTAAAATACGCAATACCCCTTTGAATTCCGGATTACCCCAAGAAATACGGCAATTCTGGTCCTAGCCTCCATTTCAGATACTTCATCATATAAGATGTTCGACATTAGCACTCTCAAAACCTCACCTCACCACTACAATCGCTTATTTCATAAAAAGCGCACTGCACTCCAATAACTCAAACTTCCACCACACAACACTACTATTTACCTCTTCCCCCTTAACTTTTGATACTAGGAGGATAATTCCCTGGCTATCCATTATTTCAGGAAAGCAATTATAGCTAAAATAAAAATTCGAAACCTGTCCCTCCTATGCTTTACTAAAATTTTGTAGTCTATGCATTTATGCATTTTTAAGCGAGTATTTGCCGCCTTCCTCACTGATGTGGTTCCATTGACCAAAAAAAAGGCTAAATCGTCCCATTTATGTTTCTTGCCTTCCTAATTCTTATTTACCTCTTTATTATCATTATCAAGGAGGCAATGACCGGTATCCGGTCGAAACCTACTTTAGTGAGGAACTCCAGACATCCTGGTTTTTCGCAAGATTCATCAATTTGACATCCCTAAAAGCTGTCTGGTGTCGCGGCCTACTCCACTCCTCCATCTGAGGCTACGTCTCCTTTTTCTACAATTGCCCTTACGTTAATAAAACTTCGGTTTAGAGTGTTTGAGTAAAATTTTGTTGATCTAAATCGAAAATCCAAAACCAGTTACCTTCTACTTCATAAAAAAAAATATTTATTACTTGGCAAATATGCGAACTATGCGCTGACTACTTACCGCCTTCCTCAGTGCTTAGGTTTGAATGAAATGAAGGCGACAAGTAGTCGCCAAAATATGCATACTCGCCACTTAATAAACGATTTTTTAGTAAAGTAAAAGGTAACTGTTTTTGTATTTTCTATTTAGATCAAATTGGCCTTGTAGACTTCCCGACATAGATCATCCTCATCCATACGGACTAAGTGACCTTTTCTGCGTGCAACACTACGTAATATTTGCTCTCTTCTCCCATTTTTTTACACCCTTTAGCTTTCTCAATTACCCCTCCTAATTTCACAATTCCCATCCCGTCAATCAAATACATTCAACATCATCATTCAACAAGTATTTAATTTGACTTATTTTTAAAATAACCCAACAATTGGTAGCTTTCCCCTAAATTCAAGAACCCAAGCTCTATTGAACAACTCCAAATTTTTTTGTTAAATAATTTTCAAGTGGTGCAAGCGAAAATTTACCGGACCAATCTTTCGTTGACTTTGATAAACTCGCCCATATTACATAATATTGGATGGATGCAGGCGATTGGCCGTTGCCGGAAAGAAATTGCATGCCGCATAATATAACGCAATCGGGTGTAATTATTGTTTTCGTTAAGCCGACCTGAATTTCGTAGTTCAAGGCCGTGGTCGACGGAATCAGGGTTACTCGCACCGGAACCGGTTGATTCGATGGACAGCTGACCAGCTGGATATAGGAGATCGTTTTTGGTCTTCGGATGAAAGGGTTGTGGAGTTTGGGATTCGGAATGGAGCATACTTAATTGGAGTAAGAATTTTGATACATTCTCGAATAGAAGTCATTTAATTGCTAAATATAAGGATATTTGAAGTTTCTTACTTTAATGAATTGTTCAGGTGAAAGTGCGATTTTCCACGTCCAAAATTTTGTGGGTTTTGAGTCTGAGGCAAATGCCTGTCTTCAGCACCGTTATAAAAGAAATAAACAAATGTGTCAAGTGACAATATGATCAAACAGCGCTCTGGGTGAGGTATTTTCAGCCGCTTTAAGCCATATTCAAAATTTTTTAATCATTTACCTTATTTTTATGTTTATAAGGTTATATTCTTTTATTTCCGAGTTGTCACAACCTCGACAGATGCCGGATTTTACCTAATAGTAGCATTAAGTGCCAAGCATTTAGGCTCGGATGGTCCTACCTACTTAAAAGATAAACGGACGCTGGTGGTGATGGCCGGTAGTAGGTTAGTGAGAGAATCCGACGAGAACTCCCTGCATAGTTTGAACCAGAATATGTGAGAGTCCCAGGACATAAAAGAGAGTCTTGAGGAGTTTAGGTGTAATATCTGTAGCCAATATTTTGGGAACTACAACCATCCGCTCGATTCCCTCGATATGCCAAATTTCTTTGATTCCCCGAGCCAGTGGCTCATAGTTCATCTTCCTCTCCACGTATTTCCGTTCAATTTTGGTATTATGGGGGATAGTAACATCAACAAGCGACTTGTCAGTCTTGTCACCTAGTAGCACGTTTTCCAGATCATTTTTCTTCCACGACAATGTTCCGAATGCGTAAGCCAGTGGAGGGATAACGTATACATTCAATGGGCTTATCTTACTCTTGCCCAGAAGATGCGATTTCAGTACCAACTTCGTATTAATTCGAACAGCAGAGCATCATTCAGATCACCAACTAGAGCATGGCGCTATGACCGGTATTCGGCTACTTAGTAAAAAGTAGTTGATGTGTGTTATAGGCCTTCATTCACGACTGTAACGGTACACCACACTATTCAATGCGGTTAGCATTGTGCTCTTCCGAGGTTATTACCCTAATTCGAGGCAGGTACTCATTTACAGTGAGTCGTCAAATTGCGTGAGATCTGGACTATTGCTTTCTTCAATGAATGAATAAGTAAAGAGTTCTGCAAGCCCATAGTAGATTGCAGCCCAGTCGCACTAAGTACACAGCAAAACCCACCGCAACTTTACCAGAGTCGTTGACAGTATGACAAGTGATTTATTTTTCATCATCATCCACAACGGTTTGCAGATAGAAATTCGATATTTGGCATGCGGCCCCCATATGTTGAACTTTTTTTTCAATTGAGCCCTATTCAAATAGTTCCAATAAATTCATGATTAAAGGATCGTTGGACAAAACGATTTACATGATTTTGTCGACATTTTCAACAACTAGTGATGCATCTTTCTCAACCGAATTGTCGGAATGGAATCGACGAAACCAAAATTCGGCATAGCTGGCAGTTACAATGTCAGAATCACAAATTCGGCATAGCGGGCAGTTACAATGTGAGGATCACAAATTCTCATTTTTAGCCGCCTGATTTACGCTTCTGAAGAGAAATTATATTGGTGTCCATTTTAACGGGCGCTGAAACAAAACTGAATAACCCAATCACAAAGCTGCCACAGAAGCGTTTTTAGTATGAGATGTCATCTTTCAGCGCCAACTAGTATATCCCCATCGGACTTATACAATATAATATACAGATTAGTTAAGCAATCTGTTTAAAAAATAATGAATTTCTGCTCACTAAACTTAGCATATTGAAGGAAGCTCCGCATAGTTTTCGGCAAGAGAATTGAAAAGAGGAGCAACGGGTGGTGTAGTCCTCACAGGACAGGTTTTTCTAGAAGAACTAGGGTGAACTTTTCCGAACACAAGACAATCACAGTTGTGGGAATGGGCTCAGATCACAAAGCAATACCGAAGAATATTGCAACAATGGAATTGAACAATCTGAAGATAGGTCTGAAGGTGGGTCAATGTCAGAAGGGAAGCGCAATATGAAGTTCGATATTACAGAAGCATGATTAGTGGCATCAAAGCAGTATATGTTGAAGTCACCGTCGAGATCTTCTATGGAGCTCACATCTGATAAGGAATGTCCGCAAAGAAAGGTAATAAACAGAGTATGAAGGAGTTCAAGTCCTTAAACCGAGCGCAAGTTACCCAAAGTGTCTAAGTCTAAGTGTAGAGACACATTTTATTGAAAAAAGTACGGACAAAAAAACTTAAATCCTTAAATCAAGCATTCGTTCAGAGCAAGAAAGGATAAAAGGAACGGGATATACCACCATCAAATGAAATGCTGCAGAGCATATGACAACCTTCGAAACTCTTGCCAAAAATTATACATGTAGTCAGGGAAATCAATTTATTGGTCTTAAGCCCAATTAAGTTAAGAAAACCATCGGAACCGAGTTCAATATTAACTTTAAAGTTGCGAATGAGGTATTCCAAAAAAGAGGAGGTAGGAGGGATATTATACAATATGGACTACCGAATGCAGCCAGTCGGGGGAGAAAAGGAGAGATGAGTTATATACCGCGGAAAGGAAGTACAGAGCAAGTCACACGGTAGTTCAGGTGATTCAGCAGAGCCATACCAATTTAATGCAACTGGTAAGGGGCTAGGCGCGATTGCGGGTGTTGAACTTACTGAACTAATACAAGAGAAATATACACTGGAAAGGGAAAATAGGGCGGGTTTCGACACAAAATGATGACTTGAAAACGTTTAGGACTCCTCCGCCAGCTACCTTAGATAAGACTACATGGCCTCTGCTGCTGATGTAGCGCTGGTAGGCTACTTTCGTGGCATTGAAGCGAAACCACTTGGTACACCAATAAGGAATTTATTTATATTAGTCGGTGGAAATTTCATCGTTGTGTATACCTTTGGAGAGGGTTAATATAAACTCCCTATGGATAATAGGAGGGTTGGCCGATAATATAGAAATAGTGAGGGATATAGTTTCAGCTACTCCGGTTCGAATTCTGATTCGTCGTGCATGATGAATAGCAGCTGCACTTTTGGACCTGGTGAAATAAATTGACATTATCACTTTGTTGCCTTGTCTTCATGGCCCGATTGACGCTTTCTGGACTACTGTTTGGTTTCGCGATTGTACATTGGAATCAAGCTTCGTCACTTGGAACGAAGAAGTTAAACCTGCTTTTTAAAATTTCGCAAGGAAATGTTTCGAGCGTCATTCAAAATGCGAGGAACCTATCGGGTAAATTTTTCCGTGTATTCCAGGTGAAGATCAAATATTTGTAATAAAGCTATGTCATTCGAGTCCTATTTATTAGTAACTATTTCTGTGGCCAATCTTTGTCAATTTTATCTATCACTAGGGCCTCTCTTCCTCTCATTAGTGGAAGATATTGGACGACCTGCACCCGATGTGCCCTTCAATGAAGAATGTCCTGTCTGAAAATTTCCAAACCACTTTGACAAAGTTTTCAGTGAATTTGCATTGGCTTCAGCGTCGAAACCCGGGAAGAGCAACTAAATTTCCTGTGTAAGAATAGCATCACAAAATTATAATAAATTAGAGTTATTATGGCGAATAACCTATAATTTATGGAATTGTCTTAACTCAAAATGAAAATCCAATTTACCAGTCTTTTGTTAGTGACTCCCCACTACGCAGAAGCGTCAAGGGTTGAATGTGGTTTTGTTTTTGTTTTTGGGAATCACTTCGTAATGAAAAATGCAGTCGGTTAGATAATATTCAAAGAGAATGCATGGAAAGACACCTGAGAAATGGACTCGTCATTAGCTTAAAAATGATGAGCTGATTCCAGTTGCTGATTTTCCGCATTAATTTCACAAATCATACTATCACAACATTTATTTTTATAGTTTTATATTATTGATTTTAGGAAGATTTTCGGTAGCGTTTTTAAGATATCATGTTTGAAAGCATCTTCAGGATCTATGGACCTATATTCGTTTCATGTCATTGCCAATATTACTCTAGTGATGAAGAATTGTAGCACAGCTCTTGATGTAATCATCTGATACAGAAGTGAGTATGTTGACCGGTAAAATATATTCCTATTTTCTTGGAAAGAAAGCGACGTTTTAATCTAACTTCCTTTATTTAAACACAAAATACAAAACACAAAACCCGATCCGTCATATCCGGCAGGCACTTCTTCATAACATTAATTAAAAAAACATAATCCTTTAACCACTTAAGATACTCAAAACTGTCAAAACGTGCTATCTGTAATCCCCCTAGTTTTTCTAGGAAATTATTAACGTTGTTCATAAATATGGGCATTTCCACCTCACAATAATTATCATCACGAAAAAAGCTAATCTTTCCATTTAAAGATTTTTTCGAAACATCTCTTCTAATGTAATTAAGAAATTGTTATCAATAAGATCAAGGCTTAGGGCAGTTCGACACGATAACTCTTATCTCCTGATATAGTGGAGTTCTCTGAGACTATATAAGACTCACTTTCGACATATTTGCAGCTTTATTTGTCCGTTAGTAGTAGAACTAGTGAAAATGCGAAGCTTTCACATAATAGTCATTTCTCTGGCAGTTTTGGCTTCGGCCTCCGCTTTCGATCTTTTTGATGATCTTGAAGATATTTCCTTCATGCCCGTGGAACCGTCCTTGCTTACAAGTCGGATTATCGGTGGCAAAAATGCTACGTTTAACGACTTTCCTTACCAAGCTGGTCTGTTGATGAATAAATCCGGCTCTGGAAGTTGGTGTGGTGGCGTTCTGATTTCCGACAAATATGTTCTCACAGCAGCCCATTGTGCAAAAGGGTACGTAATGAACTTATTAACAATGAAATTTGGGTACAACTTGCAAAAGCAAACTAATAAAAACTCTTTTTTCAGGGCCGATTACATTGATGTCTATTTGGGAGCGAAAGAAATTAGAAACCTCGAAGAAGAAGGTCGCCTCAACCTTCGTGTTAACGCAAGTAACATTGTCGTGCATGCTGCGTACAATGCCACTGACATCAGGAACGATATAGCCATCCTAAAATTGCCTCAAACTGTCAATATCTCTGGTATGAAATTTTGAATTTAATTCAGATGTGTCATTTTAAAGGGAAATCTTCCTGCAGAGCAAATCAAACCTGTTGATTTACCTTCATATTCCGATGCCGCCCAAGATTTTTCTGGCAGATCAGTAATTGCGTCAGGTTGGGGACGCACTAATGATGGTTCGTACTAGAAATTGTCAGAGTACTTCCTTCCGGAAATATTAAATGTTTGTCTTCTACAGAGCCTGGAAGCACAATTTCACCAGTTCTCCGATATGCCGAGGTCTTCGTTCAACCGGAAAGCGTTTGCAGATATTACTTCGGACAGTACATACTATCTTCGAATATCTGTACTGAGACCGCATACGGTCAGGGCATTTGCAATGGAGATTCTGGTGGCCCTGTCGTAATTCAACGAGGAGAAAAGCGTACACTGCTTGGACTGTCATCATTCGTTAGCTCGCGAGGATGTGTCAAATGCTGGCCATCAGTTTTTGTACGAGTGTCGTATTTCCTCGACTGGATTGCACAACACAGTGACATCCAAATCAGCCTTTAATTTTCATATTGTTAGAATAAAAGACCCAGCTGCGTATTTATTTATAATAGGCTTTGACATGATTTTAGATTTTTAACTGGAAATATACACTTTTACCTACGAAGTTAGTAATTTAAATGAGCTTGGCAAAGTTGAAAACTTCTTCTACCTTCTAAAAATATTGGGGAAATTTACTTGGTTTCTTATTTAACACTTGGACTAGAAAATATAAATAAAGGAAAAAATGCAAACGCAAACCAGGTTAGATGTGCGTCCCTGGTCATACCATGAGAATAAATATAACCTAAAAAAATCAGAGTTGTAACCTACAGAAATACCGAAACTCTTGTAGGAAAGAAGGTCATTTACAAAGTACTGGAATTTGAAAAATTGGCTGCAAACCATACAGTGTGCTGAAAGGAAATGGAAATGATGGAAATCAAAAGCTCGTTACTTCTTGCAGCACACAGAAAAGATATGAATTGAAAGATCTTTAAACCAATCGTAATTCTTA
Source organism: Hermetia illucens (assembly GCF_905115235.1). Taxonomy (NCBI): domain Eukaryota; kingdom Metazoa; phylum Arthropoda; class Insecta; order Diptera; family Stratiomyidae; genus Hermetia; species Hermetia illucens. Next base: position 127,025,880 of record NC_051850.1, on the reverse strand, counting down.
AACCCCGCGGTAAACCGTGAAAGCCTATGGTGAATAACATCAACAGCCCTCGAACTAAATTGATTCCACGCGGGGTGCTTATTGAGATAACAAACCGACCAAAGGAAAAGCGAGTTTTGCGCGCCCTAAAACGAACGTACTAAATAGATCGCGTTGTAGTTTGTGCTTGGGACAGATGCTGGAAAGGTCTCTCCCGGAAAAATACCATCGCTCAGAAACCTAGAATAGAGGCTGGGATCGCGGATAAATCGGAATTGATTTTCGCAACAGAAATGAACCCATTCATGAAGATTCCTTCAGGAGGTGTCACATAGGAAAAAAAGGTCCGGAAGATTACTAAACTCTAGAAAATTCAACATTCTTTACAGGTGGTATCTCGACATACTGGTCCCGAGAGACAATACGGCAACGACGTTTAATTTTAACATTAAATTTGAGACAAGTATAAACAACAGAGTAGAATGCAAAGCAATGTAAAGAAAAATAATACAGTGACCAACTGCTTGAACTGGCAGCTTAAAAGCAGCGCTAGAGGGCCCTCTAGTCATCTTAAAGAAAAAAGTATGCTCCATATTGACGTGCGGAATATATCATGGTCGCAAACAAGGATTATTAAAATGCTAAAGGTAAATTTTTGGTAGCATTTTAATTTTCTTTTTTGTAATTTTTGGGGTTTTTTCACGCTTTCCGAACCCCTGCACTCCTCCTCTTTCTAACCAATACCAATGGAGACTTTTCGTTTGGTATCCCACATGACTATATTCGGTGAAAAACATTTTTACACCCCGCTTTTGCATGCATGGAGATTCCTCCCTTAAACTCAACTACGTTACTCACTGCATGCGGTGAGATTCACAGGTCCCACCTTTTTACCAAATTTTGTCTCAATAGGAGTAAGCCGCCCTCACCCGCCAACCACGCGAAAAACGTGCCGAGGGATCTCGAACCTTATACGCACGCCCTATTTAGGACGGACGCTCCTTCAAAGCCGCTGCAGCCACCTTATGAGGGCTGTTTCGAAGCCCTCGAACGAGGCCGACATTATTATAACCTCAACGTCGTCAAGCAGGGCCTAACGGGTCTCCTTGGCTCGACTAAAACTCTTCGTCCAGCAAAAAAACGCGACCAAGGCGAGAGGTACGCGACGCGTCCGCTTCGACTTACGGCAGCCTCGTTAAGAAGGCTGCGAGTCTTGTTCCTCGCTGAAACTCCCCTTTGATTTTAGCTGGGGGTGCAGGGTTCAGGTGGAGCGAATAGCCAAAAGTAACAAAGAATCCAAATACTACACGTTCCGCACATTCAACATAATTTAATTCCTATTTCCTACACATGCCAAATAAAGTACAATGCATCCAATTCAAAAGTATCTGAGTTCAATTAACCGCTGATGCAGCTTTGTAACGCTGCATCATCAATAGCAAAATTATAAATTTAATTATTTTGGTCACGCATGCGCTCATTGTCATTTCAAACTTCAACCAAGGTTAAGGTTTTGTTTGTGAAACAATTTCTGGAAAATCGGTTCAATGTCTGTCTGTCTGTCACTCGCAATTTTTTCAGAAATGGCTGTACCGATGGACACGAAATTCGGTGAAAAGGTGGAAAGTGGGAACGCTCAGACATGCACTGAGTTATATCTTTCTATGTTGAGATTAAAGGGAGGTCCCCATACATACAAAAGATGGGTGTACATTTTTTTTTCACCAAATATAGTCTTGTTGGGTATCAAATGGTCTTGATTTGTACTTTTCGATGCAATCTTAGTTTTGACATTCTTTGGAAAGGCGGAGAGTGCGGGGGGTCGAAAGTGATGATTTCTTGAACGGACCCATTTTCAGAAACTAACCAACCGAAAAATCTGGAAAAAATCATGAAGCTGCCTCTATTCAGTGTCCCAGCCTCAAAATACTCTCCATATCAATATCTGCTCAAATTAAGTTAGTGATAGTATATTAAGTTAAAATTAATGTCGACGTTTTTTTTTTTATTACAGTTAATATATAAATTAAGAAAATTAAGAACCTAAATTAGGTGCTAGCGCTGAGGGAGGGAGGCATGTGGTCTTTGAAACAATTGTATGCGGAAGGAAAGTAAAAATATTTACAGTATAAGGAACAATACCTAGCTCTTTTCTTAATTTTTGGTATATTACTTTATTTTTGGGACAGTTCTGCACTCAAATATACTCACACAAGAAACAAAGAAAACCTTTCATAGGGATGAGCGATGAAGCTTGCGGTTTCCCCTACTTACTTTAGTATCGCAAAGAATAGAATGGTTAATTTGTGCAAGTGCAACAATTTTTGACAGGGAAAATTGTTTTTCGATGTCAGTCAGAGTTCGATTAAGGAAGCGGGCGGTTGAGTCTGCCTACTAATATTAAGAAAAGGGGGAGAACAGCAGAGGACATTATATTGACGAAGCTATCTAGAATGAACGATGTATCTAGAACCATTTGAAGGATATATAAACCAGAGCTCTCCCTTAGTTGCTCTGCTTAACTAAATTTTCTATTGGAACTTGTGATATCCATGAGCGTTAGTTGCTGATGCTGCATTGACGGCCGTGAAACCCAAACACGTACACTCTGACACTGAGCAAAACCTGGCAAATACCAAGTGAATTTCAAAAGCATTGAAAAGGTGGCATCCTAGATTTCCTTTAGTTGTGCTACCAATTAACATATACTATGAACATTTTTAAGTTCGTAAACCAAACTGGATTTTAAGAGAACTATGTTCCCCGGTTACTCATGGGGAAACATCGTAGCCTGTCTGCATGGCAATTCTGGAACTAGATAACGCTTTGGCAGCGAACTAGGAATCCTAGGGCAAATTACCATACTGGAAACCAAAGAGAAAATTCTGAAGTGCATTATCATGATCATCAACGGTACAACAACCTGCATCCGGTCTTAGTCCGCTATATTTGTAAAAGCTGTCTGGCGTCCGGGCTTAGGCCATCACTCTATTTGAGGCAGGGTGTGACACGCCTTCTTTTTCTACCATGGATATTGCCCTCCCACTGCAACCAATTGGGCCGGATTTTGTCTACAACGAGACGTTTATGGCATCGCTCATAAATTTCGCCGTAATGTAGACTAATTACGCATTTTCCTAAGTGTGCTATCATATGCAGCAACGTAGCACCTTTACAATTGGTTCATGCAGGAGAAGGTGCCTCATTGCCAGTCCTCTAACATAAATTTGCTGTCCCAAACCAAGACAATAAGTTGGTGAACCATTTGGTGTAATTAGACACTTCTACATTTAGCCAGTTCAGTTGTATTTTTTTGGCTTCTAGCTACATATAATTCTTAAGCGATGTATATGGTAATTTGAACATTCTGCTGGGCCACCTTTCTTTTTCCATATTGGAACAGTGGTACTTTCTTGCCAGTCAGATGGTGTTCTTCCTTCCTGAATAACCCGGTTAAAGAATTCACTGGGACCCAACACTGTGGCTCAGTGAATTCTTTAACCGTGTTATTCAGGAAGGAAGAACACCATCTGACTGGCAAGAAAGTACCACTGTTCCAATATGGAAAAAGAAAGGTAATCCAGCAGAATGTTCAAATTACCGTCCGATCCGGTTATTTTCCCATACCATGAAGATTTTTGAACGTATTCTTGACAACCGTATTCGCGAAATCGTTCAAAATAACCGTGAATCAAGCCGGATTTGTCAAGAACTGCGAACTACTGACGCAATACACGCTGTGCGGTTACTCATGGAGAAACACCGTGAGAAGTATCACCCTCTTTACATTGCCTTTCTGGATCTAAAGAAAGCGTTTAACCGTGTACCACACGAACTCATCTGGTATGCTTTACGACAACACTTAGTGCCAGAAGAACTCGTGCGCTGGGTTCAATTGCTCTACCACGATCCGAAAAGTAAAGTTCGAAGTATGGCGGGTGTATCAAAACCGCTTCGTGTCTCTGTTGGAGTTCATCAAGGAAGTGCCCTCTCACCACTCCTCTTTGTCCTTGTTATGGACACCGTCACACGGGATATCCAACGTCCAGCGCCCTACACACTGCTTTATGCAAATGATGTTTTCCTAGCATCTGATAGTAAAAATAATCTCGAGCAACTTGTTCAAAAATGGAATGATCGCCTCATACAAAACGGTCTCAGATTGAATTTAAACAAAACTGAATTTTTGACGACCGATCGCCATGAAACAGGCACAATTACTATCAGCGGCAGTGATCTGCCCAGAACTGAGCGATTTAAATACCTCGGGTCAACGCTATCAGCCAATGGAGAACTGCGTTATGAAATTGCTTCACGCATGAACGCAATCTGGATGAAGTGGCGTTCCACAACTGGTGCCCTTTGTGATCGACGTATCAACGAACGTCTCAAATCTAAAATTTACCGCAATGTCGTCCGTCCACTCGCTCTCTATGGTCCTGAGTGTTGGCCGACCATAAAAGACAATGAACGCGTCTTGCGGTAATGGAGACGAAAATGCTTCGTTGGACTAGTGGCGCCACACGTTTAGATCACATCCGAAATGAGGATATCCGCGATCGTTATGGGGTTCCACCAATCGTGGAAAAGTTGCGAAAGAGGCGTCTTCGATGGTATGGTCACGCAATTCGTGCAAACGAGAATTCACTTGCAAAGATTGATCTGAACATCGAAGTCGATGGTAAACGACCAAAAGGCAGACCTAAGCAACGGTGGCTTGATACGCTGGATGGGGATTTGAAAGCCTCGAGATTGCACCCAGATCAGGCATTCGATAGAGCCAAATGGCGAAGCCGATCACGACGAGCCGACCCCGCTTGTGAACGGGACAAAGGCTGAAGAAAAAGAAGAAAAAGCGATGTATATGGCTTCATCCTGCTGACTCTTTGGTAAAACTCCCCCGTCTGGTACGGTTGCGGAATGCACATTTCACAGTTCACGGTGCTGCAGGTTTTCACAGGCTTTGTTTTCCAGCCAATGAAGTCGCTTCTCCAATCGGTGGAACTCGTGGTACGCCTCGCGCCTGCCCACGTTCTTTGTGATTATTACATTGCCCGTATGCAGTATTCTTTCGCTCCGTTGGTAGTTTACATTCATCGTTAAACTAGTCATTCTGACTTTTTTTGGAACTGAAGCCAAATATGTTTGTGAACGTACCAATGTTAATGTTCTTTACGTGATTGTGACGATTATATGTCGATACTTCATCTTTCGGACCTCTGTTAACTGTGTCATTGCAGTATCGATTTCATCTTATAAGTGTTACGGAGGATTATGTCATGGGTGGCTTCAGTGTTTACTCACACCTGTGGTTACTCCCATCCTGAGGGGATTAACTCACTGTCACTTTCGTTGAAAGTGGTCTCATCTGGAGAGGCCAACACTTCTTTGTGGACCACCTTCGCCAAAACCAGGTACTTCCAAATACCATTTCATGTGACATTGCTAATTGAATAATACCCAGTCCGTTTAGTAATTTTATGAAAGTTGTGGATGCGGGTCGTCTGAATTTGGGCTCCATCCTCATTTAGCAATGAAAATCTCAAAGTATGATTTTGATATCATATCTTGTGCAGCCATGCGCCGTCGAATGTATTCTTCTCCGATTCTACAGTCTCTTCTGTAGGGGGTGAACATTAGTGAAGCCCTATTTTCCGAAATATACTCCACAAACTCAGAGTGCATAGCCGTTCGCTTATGTTTTCAAAGCAGATAACGTCAGACTCTAACTATCTCTATCCTCCTCTCCTTCTCCGAGCACATGATTTACTGGTTGGCCACCATAATATATAATTTAGTGGATGTTCCCTAGGAAACTGGTTTCTGTTCAACGCATCTCTATTAAAGTTCATATTCGAACAGGGTATCGACTAGCTACTTAACAGCTTTTGATCTGTACAGAGCGCGGGTGTTCCTTGGGAAAATTGGCAAACTTGGTTGGTTGATTTTTTGTTGCCGGCTCTGTCGCTGTGTAGTCAATCTATTCCAAAGACCCTTTTGTATCTTCGATCGGGTTGTTAGAACACTGTAAATACCACTTAATAATAAAACAAGTCGGAAAACCAGAAGCTGGATGCTTCAGGTATAAAAGATTTTGCGTTTCCCTATGTGCGGCAAAAAATCAAAGATATTTCTTCATATTTTTTTTCAAACTACAAGAAATACGTGCATATTACAGACGTGGATATTATGCTCACCCTAAGACAAATATTGCCTATTGCCTAGAATACTATACTTATAAATGCACGTATATAAATTGATCGTACATATATTTCCGATTTCCTCCGTACATAAAAGTATACATATATGTATATAAAGCACGTATATTGAAAATAGTCAGAGTACAATAATTCCGTTTCAGTCCTAGAATATCCAACTGATACCTATAAAATTCCCTTATAAGTTGGAAGAAGGTAGCATTCAGCGGCTTTCTACAGTATTATCGAAGAATATGCGTACATTGCACTAATCAATCCTCGTCTATGTACGACAGCCGGAGGTTACAGCTTGCGATCGATATCTTTCTCCTAATCCGAAGGACAGATAACGTTTGATTAGCAATCAATCAAAATTGTTAAGTAGTTCCCCCACACATTGCTATTGCTCTCTTCTGTCACAGCTGAGTTTTTCGAAAAGTAGGAAAAACAATGAATTCATAATCGGCAGTTCACAAAGTAGTCCATAATATAATGTAGTAGAAAATATATCTAATTAATAGTAGCGGCCACTAACAATACAATTGACGTAGTTATGGCAGATTTATCCGCTTTCTTAATAACCGATCGGATAGGTCAAGGTCATGGGTACCATAAATCTTCTCGTTTATCAATAAGGCATCAGCGCGCTTTGTTAAGTTCCCTGATAATATCTTTTAAATCAAATGGCTTCAACTAAATATTTTTAGATGATCACCTCTTACCCCCTCCATACAAAGCCTCTCTCAGTCAGGGAATTAATGATAATCAGAAAGTTTTGTTGATAGGCATAAATTTGCCAGTTATCAAAATTTAGGATTATAAAACCTTAATCATCACTTTAGTGAAAATTAAATTTTAATCCATTCAATGATTATGGTTAATTTTTGGCAAGACTTATGTACGGCGCCACTAGTTTCCAGGTGTTCTAAGCTTAGTATCTTCAGCTTCATTTAATTCCAGCATCTACGTTAGTTTTTACACTTTTCAGCAACTAGCGACACATACGCAGCTTCAATGGCTAAAATTCCAAATCTCAACTTATTAATTAAACTAGAAAAGATGAAGGATTACAACTTTTATTAGTTCCCTAGCATTTAAAGCCTTCCGCGATCTTCTAGGGTACCGCATGCCTCGAACGGGGCGAAAATAGAGTGAAGCAAAAGTTATAATAAATACCCTATAGGTCATAGGAACAGTGATAATTTGGGGAAGAGTGTTATAAAAACTTTCAAGAAAAGATGAATTTGCATCTATGGTACTTTAGTATTTCAAGGTAATATTCTAATATACATAAATGCAAAGTTTTAAAAATTTAAAAGCTGAATAATTGCTGTTGTTGTTCACTGGACTCTTTAGGGTTTAGCAACAGCAGCATTTGGTAGACATTGCGGAAGCGAGTATTCTATGGCGATTGCTTTCATTCTTGGAACTTTTTAGCCTTCGTGGAGAAGATCGTCTCCTACAATAGGCAGTCGTTATCTTCGATAAGATGAAAAATTTCTCTACCATGCTCAGATCGATCGATATCGATACATGCCTTTGCGAAGTATCTAAACATGAGGCACTTGAAGTATCTCTTTAATGAAATTTTCTCTCTCAGCTAATCCATCTGATTCGAATTTTTACGGCCGCTATTAGCTTCTGCGCTGCCTCCAGTTTCATTGTGGCCATTTGAGTACTACCATAGACTACCTAAGACCCACAGTGTATTCTCCATTCAGTTCCTCTAGATTAAATTGCTCTTTTAAGGCAGTGTAAATTTCTCCTCTGGATGTTACTTCGTCGGGATCCTTGTACTTGATATAGATCTCATGTAATTGGTCCCCTATTGTGACTTTGACTCCTCGAGTGGAGTGGATTTTTCCAATACAAACGTGTAATGGCCCCTATGTATTTTACTGATATTCCTCCTAGACCTTTTAAGTCGGGATAAGCTTTGACCTGTTTTGGAATCTCCGTGTACGATACATTACCAAAAAGGAAAGTAAATAAGCACATATTTACATATGAATAGGTGTGCCCCTATCGCCACCTGGAGTCGCGCCTGGTGATAGATCTGACAACTCCCCACAAGTCTGTCTACCTATTTGTCCGTCTGGCTGTCTACCACACGCACTTTTTTCAGAAACGGTTACACCTATTGACACGAAACTCTGTAGACAGGTTGGAACTGTGAACTTGCTGCACGTTGAACTTAAGAGAGTCCTTCATATACCAAATGCACATTAAAATTTACTGTTGTAAAGCATTGATATCGAAGCCTCGAACAAATGGCCTATAAATGATGATCTATTTTATGAATGTCCGGATAACTAAGTGGTTACAGCACAAGGCTGTCGTACGGAAGGTCGCGGCTCAAATCTCGTTGGTGGCAGTGGGATTTGTATCATGATTTGACGTCGGATACCAGTCGACCCAGCTGTGAATGAGTACCTGAGTCAAAATCAGGGTAATAATCTGGGGCGAGTGCAATGCTGACCACACTGCCTCCTACAGTGTACTGTAGTGTACCGTTACGGTCTTGAATGACGTGTTCTAAATCACTTCAAGGCCCTGATCCAATATGGATTGTTGCGCCAACGATTATTATTATTTTATGAAACGGAGATATTCTGTATTTCATTCTATTCATTCATTCATATTCTGTATTTTTATTGAAATTTAAATATACATATCTACAATAAATATAAATTAGTAAAAGAAAGCATTACGGAGTTTTGACCTTTTTATTTCAAATGTGAAAGGGAGACCATCCAGCACATAACATCTGCGTGCTCGTACCAAGTACCGTCCGTGAAATTCTTTACCAAAATCTTGCGTTGAAATTTTCTAGGAAGTGTCCTAGATATACGGTACTCGAACAACCTTAATATAAAGTGTTACGCGATCCATGCTGATGGGAGAGTTGCAGCTGGTTCGGAAGAGTAGCGGCTGAACCCGCAAAGTAACAAGCGCTGCGTTTTGATAGGATCACTAAACCGGATTATCATTTGTTACCGCCATATTTATAGACATATGGATCACAGAGCATCAAATATCAAGAAGACAAAGCCTCTGAGCACTCAGGCCTTAGTAGTCCATTGTACTCGATTCCCCCGTCTAACGGAATATCCCGGATTCATTTATGTAACGCAGAATTTCCGTTAGTGGATGTGATGTTATCCGCTGCAGTTGGAGCACATCAGCACCAAAAATCTGATGTCTGATGCTTCCGTAAGCGAGGCACTCACATGGAAAATGTTCCGTGGACTCCGCCTCCTCTTTAAGGGATGGACACCTATCATCTTGGGTAATTCCTATTCTGAACATACGCCCAGCTAGTGAATTATGACCAGTCAGAATGCCCACAATACTTCTGCAATTCTTTCTGCTTTTCGACAGGATAAACTTTGCAGTACGTTTGTTTGGTTCTGACAAGAAGAGTTTGGTTTGTCAAGCAGCATTAAGGCTTCGCCACCTGTCATTATGGCGTGTTGTGTATCTCGACAAACAGCCAGTACAGCCACATCATTCGCATAAGATTGAAAGGGTATTGGCAGATTTTGCAGTTCTCTTAGTAGTGAGTTGATGAGCATACTCCACAGAAGTGGTGATAGTATACCTCCTTGAAGGCAGCCTTTCGTCGCTTCCGTTGTTTAGTAGCGATCAACAGCCACTTCAGCACACAACAACCTCTGCATTAGCATAGCTTAGATCCAATGTATTAAAGTTTCAAGTAAACACCATGCTCTTTGGCGCATCACAGAGGTTTTGGAAGGGCACTTAGTCAAAAGCTCCTTCAATGTCCACGAACACTCCCATCGCGTAATCACCCTTCATAGTTGCATCCTCTATTTTTGAAACCAAAGAATGAAGAGCAGACTCACAGGACTTTACACGTTGATAAGCATGTTGGTTTTCATTTAGGGGTGCGACTTTAGCGTCTTCTCGCCAATATGATGCTCAACCTGTTTCCCCAGACATTTCAACGAAAATGATGTTAAGCTGATTTGCTTGAAGTTCTTTGGATTAGAATAGTCATCTCTCCCAGGTTTTGGTATGAAGACTACCTTCATCTTCTGCCAAGAGGAAGGCACGTAGCCCAGAGCAAGACAACTTCGAAAAATATTTCTTAAAAGTTTCTCTAAGTGCTCTATACCCTCCTTTAGCATCGCTGGGTTGATGTCATCTATACCAGGTGCTTCGAAGTGTTCAAATTATAGTATAGCAGCTCTCACTTTTTCATTGGTAACAACCGCTCTCGCAGTGTCCCAATTCCCCTTGCAACACCTTCGTGTGGAAGGGTTTGCAGAAAACCCCAATCCTTTTCTTTTCATTTCTAAGACCTGTTCTCCCGGGTGGTGTACTTCCAAAAGAGTCTGTTTGGACTGAACTCTGCAGTTCCTGAAAGTACCATCCGGTTTTCTAAGAGAGTCCAACTTGGGCGACTCATCCTTATTAAGGACTCTGCACACCCTGGAAGTCTCCCTTTCGCCTTCCAGTTCCTCACAGTATACTCTAAAAGAGTCACGTTTCGAACGTTTTACGAGCCTCTTATATTCACGTGAGTTCCGGAAGTTTAACCAGTCTTCATCTCTATTGCTTTTGCAAGCACGATCTAGAAACCGTCTGGCTGATTTCCTGAGTCTCTGCAGTTTTCGGTTCCACCATAGAACCGTTTTACCACTTTGGTCTAGGGAAATAAGACAAGCCTATTCAAAGCACTCTAAAAGTGTGCCATTCAGAGTTTTCAATTGCTCTTCTATCGCCAAAGGAGTCCTTTGTCACTTAGGGAGCTGAACTTTTTTGCCAAGAAGTTCATTGAACTTTGTACAATCCGTTTTTCAAGCATTCCGCCTTTGTATTGCAGGCTGTTCGTCTATAATAGTTAGACTGAATTCTAAGTAACGGTGATCTGACAGTGAGACGTCATCAAGTACTCGCCAGTTTCTAATCGACTCTAACTACTTTGAAGTGAAGACTGTTAGGTCAATTACTTCACTTCTTCTTAGCCCCACGAACGTACAGGCGCACCCTACGTTCGCGGTCATCAGACCAGCTGAAGTAATAAAATCAAACAGTTTCTCTCCTCTAGGATTGCATTTGCTACTGCCCCAACAAATATGCTCAGCGTTCGCATCACAACCTATTAAAAGTTCAAGGCCACTTGATTCTGCATACACTACCAGATCCCTTAGTTTTTGCGTCGGCGGAGGGCACAAACAATCATAGGATTAGTAAGCAGAGGAAACTTTAACGTTTCTCCTCTTACTACAGGGTGCGGCAGCATAACTTCCTTTTTTAAAATGCGGGCCACTCAGTTAGTTGATGTCATAGCGGAGCGCTAGTGGTCTCGTTCAAGAGAGGATACTGTAAAGTTTTGTCCCGACACGGTTCAGTCGTCATCATGCGTTGGAATAGTGAGGAGCGTGCCTTTGCCGTTCAGGTTTACTTTTCAAGCGGATGTTCGGTTATTGCAACACAGCGTGCATTTCGGAATCGTTTTAATTTAGCCCCATTGGCTCCCGTCCCAGACCGCAAATCAATTGTTACATGGGTCACTACATTCAGACAAACTGCAAGTGCGACAAAAGGAAGAACTGGAGTCCCTCGGCCCGTTAGATCACCTGAGAACATTGAAGCAGTGAGAGCGTCAATGTTGCGATCGCCACGGCGTTCTGCGCGCAAACACGCATCTGCCCTTGGAATATCCGATCGTTCTGTGAGAAGAATTCTTCGTGATGATCTTCATTTTCAACCCTATAAAATGGCGATAGTGCAGGAACTTTCAGAACGTGACTTCAATTCTCGGATGAAGTCGTTCCCGAGGGTGCTATTGTTTTTTTTAGTGATGAAGCCCATTTTCATTTGTGTTTGTCGGTTAACAAACAAAACATGCGCTACTGGGCTGACACCAACCCTCGAGAATTGCATCAAAAGCATTTGCATTCACCCAAAGTCACAGTGTGGTGTGCAATTTCCTCAGCTGAAATTATTGGTCCCTGGTTTTTTGAGGAAAATGAGGTTACAGTGACAGTGAATTCGGACCGGTATGTAAACATGCTACAGAATTTTTTTTCCCACGGCTAGAAAATTTGGATTTGGGGGACACTTGGTTCCAACAAGACGGTGCAACAGCACACACTTCAAGAGCATCGATGGCTGTTTTGAGGGAACACTTTCCAGAGCGCCTTATCTCAATTAGAGGCGATTTCCAATGGCCGGCACGCTCTCCCGATCTGTCCCCTTGTGATTTTTTTCTATGGGGTTTTTTGAAATCCCGTGTTTATGTGAACCGTCCAAGAACCCTATAAGATTTGAAGACCAACATCCAAGAAGAAATTGCCAACATAACACCTGCTATGCTAACAAGAGTCATGACAAACGCCAGAAATCGGTTTACGCAATGTATGGAGAATGGGGGACGTCACCTAACAGATTTGATCTTAAAAACAATGTAAATAAAAACTTTAAACATGTACCTACATTATAAAAAATAAATAAATATTTTGCGATGCATACAATAGTTTTTATTGAGTTTTGAAAAAAGGAAGTTATGCTGCCGCACCCTGTATTAACCTGGTATTGTAAGTTGACCGCAACAAGGTCCTATCAACATAATTGTCTCAGCATGGTTGCCTCTAACAATTTTGACGTCAGAACACAGGCCCTCGGTCTCGAGGATCTTTCGTCAAAGAAGATCCTGGTCCCCTTGACTGATCCAATACCACAGATTCTGTTAAAATGAACCAATGGATCTTAAACCATAAATATATAAGGACAGTCCTGCAACTTTGCCAGCTTTGCCGCCAGTAGATAAGAAGCAGGTTGATTTGACTAATTCTTATGCTTGTAGCCATAAGTGTAGTCTAATATGAAAACCGCCGCTAACTGAAAAGGCTGCTGCGTTCTGCGTGGATCTTAGCGGGGTCACCAGCTTGTCCTCACCTTCCACTGAAAGTTTCGCTTTCTTGCGTCCGATTTCTCTGGATATCGCCCCACTTGGTAGTGTAGCGACGTCCGTGTCCTCTTTCGCAAAAAACTTCGCCTTCTTTCGGAGTGCCTTCCGTTGGCGTCGGCTAGAAGCCCTCCCAGGTTCACGGAGTCCGGGATGCATGGATCTATGTTCACATACCGGCATTAGACCAGTTGCGTCGACATTACCAGGTGCAGGCGGAGGAGAAGGTTCTGACAACCAACCCTTCAGTCCCTTCTCTTTTGCGGCTGAAGTTTCCTTCTGTCGAGTCTTCCTCCTCCGTATTTTAGAAGAGTTAGGTAACAGTGTCACCGACCGACTGGACAAGCCGGGTTTTTTCAAAACTGAGGCACTACAAACAATACATGTCACCCAGTTGCTCACGGAGAAGATGTGGTTGCCTTATACCCCCAAGTTTTGCATAACGCGTCAATGTGTTTCTGGCAATGTGCTACAGCTTCCTCCAGACAGACAGTTCGCAAATATCCTCCAATTGTCGCACTCAAGGCAATTGTCCTTCTTCGAAATATTAACATTCCTTTCTTTCACTCAGTGAGAAAAAGAAGGAAGAAACAGTAGTCACACAGCCTTTGTGGATCTAGAGAAGGCGTTTGTCCGCATACAACACAAACACACCTCGCGATCTGACATTGGACGCGGTGATTGACGAAATTTTTTATACAAGATTGGCCGAAACATGCATGTCAGTGTGAAGCGAAAAAGTTTACATGTGAGAGAAGTGATGCAGACGAGTCGACCCCCCTAACAAACCCTTTGCTTCGTTCGTTAAATGGGAAAAAATAATGTATGTATGGCTGCATTCAGTTCATACTTTTTTCATTGTTGGAACTGAAACCGAAGTTGATTGTATGTGCGAGACCTGTTCGAAAAGTAGTTAACTAAACTTATTTAACTAATCTTCTAAATCAACATGGCTTTTTCAAAGTAACCTCCGCTACACAGGACACTTTCGCCATTGGTCCTGCCACTTTAATAAAATTGCAGGTCGTCTTCTCCAAGCTCCTTATATCGCACCTCAACAGTTTTTACCACCTATTTATTCGTCTTGTATTTTCCCCACCTTAGGAAGCCTCCCTCGCCTCACTTTGGGGAATAACAAAAAATCACACGGGGCTAGCTCCGGATTGTAGAGTGGGTAGGGTACCGTTTCGATCCCTAGTCTGTGTAAAACCTCGACTAAAATTGACTTCCTGTTCATTTCTGAGGGACTTCGTCCTCTTTTTCTACTATAGATATTGCCCTTATAGACTTTTGGGGCTGGATCATCCTCATCCATGCGGATTAAGTGACCCGCCCACCGCAACTTGTTGGACCGAATTTTATCCACAACCAGACGCCCGCGGTATCGCTCATAGATTTCGTCGTTACGTAGGAGAAATTTTTAACGGTCTCCAAGTTGTAGTCTCTGATCATTACTTTTTTCATTTGACGAGTACGATTCGATGTTGTTCGTTCTTTGGTTTTTGGGGGTCATATTGCCACCATATACTTCGTCTTGCCTTCATTGCTGTGTAGCTCAACATTTCGCGCCGCCTGCTCGGTCTGGATGAAGGTAGGCTGCACATTTCGGGTTATTCTTCCCATAATGTCGATATCATCAGCGTAGGCCAATAGTTGGGTGGACCTGAAGAGGATAGTGCCTCTCACATTTACATCTGCTTCGCGAATCACTTTCTCCAGGGCCAGGTTGAAGAGGACGCATGATAGGGCATCCCCTTGTTTTAGACCATTGTTGATGTTCAATGGTGTTGAGAGTGGTCCTGCTGTAATTCCATCGGCTCCTGGCGACTCATGGCTTTTAAGAAGGTTGATTGCACAGACTGTTTCTTCTATGGCAACATTTGTCCTTCGACTTCAGTTTGCCGGACCTCCAGCTCGCCAATATTTTGAGTATTGAGCAGTTCATCAAAATACTCAAGCCATAGCTCCAATATGCCCATTCTGTCGGAAATCAGATTTCGCTCTTTGTCTCGGCAGGATGAAAATCGAGGTATATAAAGCTTCATACTGTCGACTTGTTGATAAAACTACCGTGCCCAGTGGGGTTGCTCCCTGTACTGTCTGAGTTCACAGATCTGCTGGTTCTCCCAGGCGTCCCTTTTCCGTCTGGGAAGTCGCTTCTCCACTCGACGGAGTTTGTGATAAACTTCCGCGTGTGCCCGCGTCCTTTGAGAATGCAACATTATTCGGTATGCGGTATTCTTCCATTCCATTGCTAGTTTACATTCATTCCTCAAACCTCAACCTCATTTTCTTGCGGCTGGGGCCAAGTATAGTTGTGGCCATATCAATGATAACGCTCTTCAGGTGGTTGTGAAGATCATTTGTTGATGTTTCATCTCGGGGATATCTTTTAGCTGCGGTTATTGCGACATCCATTTCTTCCTTGTAAATGTTACGGAGGCCTGTGTTGTGAACGGCTTTAGTATTCATTTTTGCCTGATTGTCAGAGGGGATTCTGGGTGGTGTTGTAATTCCAGCGCAGAGCACTTTGCCAACGAGATAGTAATCCGAGTCTATATTGGTCCCCTATATGTTTTGACATTTATCAAGGTCGAGAGGTGGCGGCGTTCGATCAGCACGTGCTCAATTTGGTTGAAGATGGTCCCGTCTGGAGGGGCCTACGTATGTTTGTGGACCGCCTTGCACCAGTTAATTCCAACAACCATTTCGTACGATACTGTTAACTGAATAATCCGACATATCGCCTGAATAAGGGCCCCATCCCTACTTGACTATTGAAGTCTAAAAGCATGATTTTGATATAATACTCGGGAGAGGCTGCGAGGATTAAGCGGGCCCTGCCTAGTAGAAGGTATCCTCTTCCGACTCTGCAGTCTCCTCTGTAGGGACGTGAACGTTTAGGAGGTTTATATTTCTAAATTTTAACTCGCAAAGGCAAAGTGCATACTCCGCCTTTTACGTTTTCAAAGCCGATAACAGCAGGTTTCATTTTTTGGCTGACTAGGAAACATACTCCGAGCACATGGTTTACTGGATGCCCACTATAATATATGGTGTAGGGGCTCTTCTGTAGGAAACCGGTTCCTGTCCAATGCATCTCCTGTAACGCTATTACATCAGCCCTATATTGGGACAGAGTATCGGCTAGCTGCTTGGCAGATTCATTTCTGTGCAGAGAGCGCACGATCCTTGCGAAAATGCGCAAAACGTTATTCCGTTTTCGTTGCCGGGTTCGTCGCTGTGTCATCAGTCCAGTCCGAGGTTCCTGTTGTGGTTTTGTAACGGTTTGTTTTCCATGTTGGTTTGTCAGCCCTACCCCCAACTTGGAAGACCAGTTGGTTCAATTTGTTTCGTTTTTAGGCGCAGGAGACTCGCCTTCATCCTTCTCGGTCTGCATTTTTCCATTAAGAAAAAACTCCCAGCGATCAAGCCTTTTCCAGGTTTTATGATCCGTCGTGGGTACCAATGGCACGTTTCGCCCTGGAACCTATACTACCCTTTTTCCGTTTGAAGGACTTCATGTTGGTACAAAAATCCTGACAATCGAAGGATCAAAATTATTACCATGCCTGCACTGCGACTTGGCTTGGCTTCTTTGGGAAATGGAGTGATAGTTGCCGTCGAACGCTAGACTCCCCAATTGTATACATTGTGTCGTAGGGATGCCGACTTTTATTCACCAAGATGGCTGTGGGGATTGTCTCTGCTAGCACATGTGCTGCTTCTCTTGATGTTCTTCGAGATCGTTACAGCGATGGAAGACGATTTACTTGCGGCGCATTCCATGTAGTTCTTAAAGTTAAGTCTTTTGTCAACCATCCCAAGTATTTAAGTCACTGTTGAGAGTAAATTGTTTGTTCACCAACTTACAGGGAATGGGTTGAGAGCGTTTGCCTTTCAGTAATGGCATTACCGGCGCCACGTCATGAATCAGAGGCAGCTTCAGTACACATCCCCTTGAAATATCCGGATTTGCTCTTCGTGATAACTACTTGCAATTTTTTCCTCGCGTTTTTGTATTGCATGTGTAGCTCCATGAATTCAGGTTGATTTCTCCGACATTCCACAATTTCCGAATTTCGCTAAAAATTGTGATTTTGTCTTCGGAAAGGGCTTCGCCAAGGCATAGAGACATTGCATGCCCGTTGGAATTTTTCCACGATCTGTAAAACTTCATCTTGTAATCTGGATTAGTATTTTCGGAAACCGGTCTTAGTTTTGACATTTGCTGAAAAGGTGGGGAGTGAAGGGAGTCGAAATTATTCATCTCTTTAACGGACCCATTCTTAGAAACAACCCTTCCGAAAAATCCGAAAAAAATCAAGAGCGGCCACTATATGATGTCTAGACTCCGAAATACCCTCCACACTGATATCTGCTAAAATAAAGTTAATAATAGTATATAACTATAATTTTTACTAATTGACTGCATAACTCCCCTTAAGTTCATCCTAGCACCACGAAATTGCAATAATGTAGGCTGTAATATAGAGCACAATCTTTTGATGGAAATGACACTACTACTAACAAAGTTATAATTAGTTAAAATTGACGCTTCTTTGCAAATTGAAGACTCTGGATGTCAATATCAGTATCAGTATCAAGTGGATATTCTCCCATATGCAACATACATATACATATTACGTACTTCGTACTAATGGAGCAAATGTAGTGTGCATTCAAATGTCTTTATAAAAGTAATACACAAAACCTTTCACACCTAAAGCGGCTAGCTTCTGGTTTCCTGACTTGTTTGAAGAATTTTACTAAAAATGTCAGATTACAACATTGCCTCACTTGCCATCCATTTTGACTCCCAGAGGCGGGTAGTAAATATATCCGATATACACGCCTAATCGTCTTGAAGCTGCGGTTATAAGTAGATGACTAACAGAATGCTGAACACGATGGTATGCTGAGTTATCACCTTACCAACCCTACCTTCCCGCCTGTGACCATTATCATTATTTTTTAATAGTCCTCGTATTTCTGTTTTGATTTTTTGAATCAACTGTGGTGTCATTTTCCAGTGAGAACTATCCACTTCTTCCATCTGGTAATAAAGGTCAAAGATATAAAAACTGATTTTGAGCCATACTGATGAGAAAGGTAATATTGTTTGTGTTTTTTCTTTGTATGAAGTTGTATATACTAAACTAGGACATTCATCGTCAGTCATATTTTTCAGTGTGAAATACTAAGTATATAAATATACAGTTCGCCAAAAACAAGCTATAGTTGAATTTGAATATCA
This sequence comes from Hermetia illucens, assembly GCF_905115235.1. NCBI lineage: Eukaryota > Metazoa > Arthropoda > Insecta > Diptera > Stratiomyidae > Hermetia > Hermetia illucens. Next base: position 127,007,510 of record NC_051850.1, on the reverse strand, counting down.
CTGTGAGCAGCAATCCAATCCAGATAATATGTGATCCGAACGTTAACAGCTGGCCAACAAGCTACACATCCTCTAATACTTCCGAAAGATGTTAACCCCAATAATACAGGTCCATCCTCACTATCCCAAGCCAGTGGACCTCCTGAGTCACCGCTGCATGCACCTCGGCCATAGATGCTCTCCGTGCAAAAATTTGATATCCTAACGGTTTCGAAGTAATACTCGCATATATTTTGAGGTAGCACTGCAACTGTAGTGAAGTGGAGTTCGGGAGAAGAATTATCATCATCTAAATAAACAAAAAGTATTATTTTTTATATAATTAGAGGGACTTCCTCGTCAAACCATCAGAGTTCTTGCCCCATCCCGAAACTACGACTACCGTCCCAGCAAAATTAATGGCAGCATCATCGAATGAAGGCAGTTTGATTGGCTTGATAGTATCTAGGGGAAGTAAAGATTAGTCATTAGATGCAATAAATTGGCACTAATGCCTTAAGGGCATGCCTAATTTCCAGGAAAATTTCTGTTACCAATTAGCACTGAACTTACCGGAAATATCTACGGGTTCTGGCAAACGAAGTATGGCGATGTCATTTGCAATCACAGTTGGATTGAAGCCATTATGAACAACAATGTTCTCAGCATATACTCGCACATTTATGCGTCCTGGTTCAGTTAAATTCAGAACATTTTGAGCACCCAAATATACGTCTATGTAGAGGGAACTGTAATGAAAGTCAAAAAATCATTTTTTATAGTAAGTCTCTCAAGGGAAAAATAGCATCTTCTTTTTTGGCTATCCATTTTCCATTTATTTAAATAAATCATAATCCTGTAGTAGCCGTGGCTTTGCGACATGTGCAACATTTCATTTACCTTGCCCAGTGACAATTTAATGATGGAATGCATTTGCTAATATGCAGCATTTCTTCTTTTTTTGACGTTCTAACAACTGTTCGCTTCCCCGTTGCAATGCTTGCAATTACCTAATTCCCCTTCAGACATTGACTTTGAAAATAATTTTATATGTTCTATAAGAATACTACCACTTTATATTATACTTATCCGTAAAACAATAAAAACGATTCCATTTAAATGTTTTAAATTTCAACATGCAATTTCCTAATATTACAAAATGATCGCCGACCTCTTGCTTGCCCAAGGGCTTGATCATGCTTCTTATATAATTTCGCACAATCTCAACGGTTGTTTCTGGCTAAGAGCAGATGCAAGTAAATTAGGCTTGTTCGGGGCATTCAAGCTTGGAAACTTCGAAGCAGCTTTTTCTATTATCCCACATGACATGGACGTGGAATTTGAAGTTCAAAGTCGGAACCAACCGTAAGGAAATTAGCGGGACCAGTACTGTGAGTGTTTGTTTGAGTGAAGAGTTCTGACTGGATAGAAGGGCATTGCCAAGTGAAACATTTATGTAGACATTCGTGAGACGACCGTTTCGACAAAGTGAAAAATGGAGAAACTTTCGAACCTTGATAGTGATCTTGTGCAATGATCAGGGAATTTCGAGGCTACATTTGTGTCCTTCCCAAAATCTGGTGCAAGCAAATCTTTGATTCAATATTTGCGTTGCAATTATTGAGCTCACATCGGGAAACTTAATTTCCTTTCTGAAGTTTTTTTTTATGCATGTGATCCCGCGCTTTTGGTGGTGGTCAAACGGTAGTATAGCTCCCAAGGCGAAACGTGAATTTGTACCCACGATGGAGCACAAAACCTTGGAAACGCCTGCTGAACCAACACCAACAGCTCTACTACCAAACCCTATCTCCACCTCCACATGGTGACCGCTGGGAGCACTTTAACGCAAACATACGTGGGCCTTTGCAGACGGAAGAAGGAAGCTTGGGAGAACCGACAGGTCTGTGAACTCGAAAAGTACAGGGAGCAACCGCACCAAGCGCGCAATTATAGAGGTATCACGTTGCTGAGTACCACCTATAAGATATTTTCCGCTATCTTGGTAGGCCGGATAGCGCATACGCTCAGAACATCATTGACCCATACCAAAGAGGCGTCACTCCAGACAAATCAGCAATAGACCATATTTTCTCTCTGCGGCAGCGATGGAAAGACTGTTGGAATATGGACATTGGTTGCATCATCTTTTAATTAACTTCAGAGCCGCGTATGACAGCATAGCCAGGGTAAAACTGTACACGACCATGAGGGAATTCTGTATCCCGATGAAATTAATAAGACTGACTAGGCAAACCCTTACCAGGGACTGCACATTAATGAAGACGACGTATATGGTGGCGTCAGCGCCAAAAACCAAAGAACGAACAACATCAAATCGTACTAGTCAAATGAAAACAATAACGATAGGAGATTACAACTTTGAAACTGTTGAAAATTTTTTCTATTATATCTAGGGTCGAAAATCATAACCGATAACGATTATGACGATGATATCCGCGGACGGATGTTGGCTGGCAACTTAAAAACTGTTTCGCTCGAAATGTTGCGCTGGGTAGGTCACTTAATCCGTATGGATGCGGATGATGCAGCCCGCAAAGTGTATAAGGATAATATCTATGGTAGAAAAAAAAGACGAGGTAGATCCTGCCTGAAATAGAGCTTTGGCATAGGTGAGGACGCCAGACGGATTTTGAGGATATCGAATTGGTGAACCTCGGAGCAAAACCGGGATGTCTAGAGTTCCTTATTAAGGCAGGCCTAGATTGGATGCCGGTTTTTGCGCCGTTGATGATGATGATGTTCTCCCGATTTTATTATATGTTTGCTTATATAGCTCTATAATTCTAGAGTCAGCGATGAACAGTACACCCCAGTAATGAGCGACTTCAGGTGTCTGTTTTCCACCGACATGTTAGAAAAAAATGCAATTTTGAAATTTCGGAAATTTAGAACTAATATAGTACTATAGCGCCTGAGGGGACTGCTTGGGTTCAGATTGTGTTTTTGAGATTTCGACTTCGAAAACAGAGGAAGAACGCCATTGCCTTACACTCGGATTTTAAACACGGACAATTCACCATTTATGAAGTGTTTAAAGTTTCCATTGTGAACCTTCAAGAGTGCGAAGTGAGACCATTTTTAGATAACATCATTCAAATGTGCATTAGGATTTATCGAAAACCAAAAACATGTATGAGAACTCAATCGTTGGGATTGCCTGGAGCATAGCTATCAATGGCAATCGCCAAAAGATCTAATTAAGGTAACGAAAACTTGAAACGCAAGATTATGATTCGAAAGCCTCCTGTCTCTACTCGGACCAAGCCTATAATCGAGAAAAGTGGATTCGAGGATATTCGATCTAGGCCGAAGAGGAACAGAAGAAAGGAGGGTATAGAGTAGTTCTTGATTTTTTCGCTAATTTTCTCCTCACTTATTCTATCATTCATTCTACCTAATGTTATATCTCCAAAAGTAAGTACTGTCTAAACTCTGGAGTCTATAAAAGTTCTACTCAATTTTCTAACCATGTCTAGCTAAGTCGACTCATTCCGTCTAAAATTCTTCCCTCACCTTACAGACCCTAATTTTGCCTTCATTTCCTCACATAGACCCTAAAATAGTCTCATTTCGAACTTCACTGTGGACAGCGGGAGTTCCTCAAATTTAACCAGTCTTATTGGTTACACAAGCGCTTTACAAATGCGAGATCATTCCGATATTTTCCTAATAATTTGCTGTTTCATCTTAGTTATCTAGGGTAATAAGTTCCCAATCCAGATTTTCTGATTGAGCTTTAATCGCCTGCCAAAGAAGTTCAAAGTTGCCTAGTCAGCTGCACTTTGTTTGTTGTTTGTTTGTTCAATTAACTATTGAATTGCGTCAAATCGGTTTTCCTAGGTTTCTACCTTTTTTGGTGGAGTCTGAGAATGGGACTTCGCTTAACGCGAACCGGTCTGCAATCAATTCTAACATTCTTGCAGTACAAATGGTTAGGTCAGTTACTTCAGGCTTAGGGGCATACAATTATGATACCTACTAAAATGATGAAATCAAAAACCTACTTTCCTCTAGGACTGCTTTTGCCACTTCACCAAGAAATATTTATTAAGAATTCATTACCATTTGACTTCGCATGCGCTACCAAATTCTGTAGTATAGGTGCGCAGAAACAAATATGACGCTCTTCTGTCATTTACCTTGAATTGGAAGATGACTGTACCAAGGTCATCGGCACAGAATTCTTCAGCATCCTTGCTTCTAACAAATTTGACATCAGGACAAAGGCTCTCCGTTTTATGCATCTTTCGCCGCAGAAGATTCTAGTCCCTACATCGATTCAATACTGCAGATTAGTCTGAAGAAAAAAATATATTAGGACAGTCTAGCAACTGTGCCACTTTGCTGTCTGTCAAAACGAAAAGGTGACCAAAGAGCCTGCTGTGTATAGTAAGAGTCTTATCGGGATTGTGTATTTGTTATCATTTAACGCCAAAAGCCCCGCTTCTATGTGTTGGATTTGTCTGAATATTGGTAGAGCAAGCAGAAAATCCATGTCTTTATTTCCAAGAAACTTCACCTTCTTTCGTGTTACCTTCCCCTGCCGTCGGCTGGGAGCTGAGGTATGCAGCCTCAATCATATTAGGCCTTCCAAAATGAGTGGAAAGAAGTGACCAGGTATCCTTGGACAAACGGACATATAGTATACTGCACAATTATTAACAAAAAATCAAAGTTGGCCCCGACCTAAGAGCCCTAGGCGAAATGTCAGCCAAATCCGGGAGAAAACTGATAGTTTTGTAACCAAGTTGTAAATTCGTATGAGGAGAATGCCACGGTACGTTCCCAAAAATATGAGATCTATATACAGTTTAAGCATCTCGATGAAGGGACATTCCGAGAAGAAATCTGTGCGGCCGTGAAACAACAATTTAAGTTTCAGGAATTCGGAGCAAGCAGAACGTCACCTGGCATGCAAAAGTGGATATTCTGACATAATATATGCACGGACATCACGTGCTAGGTACTAAGAAAACCTTATTGCGGCATTCAAGCGGCTTCAACGTGACTGCCATTGGGGCAGCGCAGAAGTTATTGGCTGTATGGAAAGCTCGAATTGGATGAAAGGGAGTACAATAGGGACCCCAAATGAAGGAAACGAAGGAAGGGGTAACCGGCATATTACCGAAGATAGCAAATACCCGAAATTTAGGAAAGCAGTGACTACAATGAAAAAATAAAGTTTATTCAAATACACGTTAATCATTGCAGGGTCGCACACGATTTAATTGAGCAAACCACTTATGAATTTAGGATGAAAATTACCATTATAACAGAACCCTACAGAAATCAGCCGGCAGTGGCTTCTTGTGAGCGAAAATTTTATTTTACCCAGTTGGATACAGTTTTGGTCAACGAAATTGATTTGAACACCTTCCGCAAAGGGGGCCTTACTCAAACGTAAACCTGACTTTTGTTAGCGCTGCACTGCTTCGTCGTGAGTCCTGGAACGTTAGCGAAAACATCACCCACTGCAATCACCCGGCAATCGTTTTTGTATTAAGGAGAAAATCACAGCGTGGGAAAACCGCATACCGAAAGTTTGAGAAAGATATCAGGCTGGTCGTCAAAGGCATTGGACCAGGAAGGCCCTCTATATGACGGCAGGCATATAACGCGTCCATGCTTAGAAGATGCTTCCCCAGTAGAAGCCCCAATTACTCGTGGAATGGTGAATTGTACAGTCTGCGATCAGCCAGAAGAGACGCTCAGAGGGCGGTATTTGTTATCTACCTGAGTCAAAAGGAGCATGTCTACAAGGAGGCTCGCAAAATCTCAAGCTTGTCATCCAGCAGGGCAGGAGGGGTTGCTTTAGAAAGCTTTCCTCGGAAGCGGATGTGAATCCTCGGGGGAACAAGAGAGGGTCATTAGCACATTTCAGAGATCTCCATCTACTCCTACAGTAGTAGCAGAATAGACGACAACAAAGCTTCGGCGCTGGTATAATACCGAACAGCGGAGGTCCGCGGTGTACTTGTAGGCTATTTATTGCCAGAGTTATTAGTTTGATCTTGCTTTATGCTACCCAGATTTAGAAAAAGGCAACTAAGACATCATGCAAAAATACCCTAAGTGTGTGTTCTGACTTCAGAACCGTCTCAGATGAGGCAACATTCCTCACCCCGGGAATGATACCAATTGCCATCTTGGCAGATGAGATGACGAGCATCAATATAGCATATTTCGTGCAAATCGCACTATTATTAATAAAGTTATAATAGATCAAAGTTGTCCCTTCTGTACAAATTCTAAGATCCAGCAGCCAGCAAAAGTGAATATTCTGATATAATATATGCACACGCATTACGTGCTAGGTACTAATTGGAGAAATGTACACTGAAATGGCTTCATAACAGGAATACACAAAACCTTTCATACCTGAAGTGTCCAGCTTCCGGTTTCCCGAATTATTTTTTTCTATCTTTCAATTTTACTGCGACTACATTTTTTATGATTTCTTCAAATGATATTTTCTTAAATTTTGCTGAAACGTCATACACGTGAAATACATACATGACGTGAGAGGGAGTGGCCACAGAGATAATCAGTTGCGCAGTGGAAAAGAATCCGTGAATGTGACCTTCAATTCGCAAAATTTAAAGGTAAACCTCAGTAATTGTTGAATGTGATATATCTGCAAAAGCTTCTAGATTCATGCGCATTTACATCGTTTTATATGAAGGAGGGCTACAGCACCACTTTGTATATATGTAACTAGAACACTGTCAGTTTAATTTTTATTTGTTTTCTGGGGAGCGAGCAACTAAAAAATTGTCCTGAAATATAATATTATCACGTTTGTTAATGATGAAGAAAAGTATCTTACTCAATGGCACAATGAGCAGCGGTCAGTACATAGCTTTCCGAGACTAGAACGCCTCCACACCAATCTCCCGAAGTTGTTTTATTCAGACGTAATTGAGCTTGATAAGGAAATTGTCCAGGAGTGGCAATTTCACCACCAATGATACGACTGTCTCTATTAAGAAATCCTTTTGGTAAAAAGTCCTCTTCGTAATGGATGCTATCCCAATCTGGCTTTTCCAGGTCAAGAGCAATGCCAAAACTTGCTAGAAGCACTATAGACGAAAAACTGAACCACATTTTAAATATGTATACTCTCCGTAAACAACTAAAACTAACAACTGGATCTTGAGGCTTTTATATGTACATAACTAGTACTGGTTTGTATTATTGATAAAACGTAATTATCGGAAAAGATTATTATTATGCTGCAAATGGCCCCAACTGATAAAGTACAACATGTGCAGGAATCAACGTACACCAATAATTTCGGAAACTGTTTTTGGAAATTCTGCGGAAGATAGCATTGTTTTCAGCAGGCACTTAGCCTACAACATAAACTGATTGATTGATTTCTAACATTTGTGTTTACTTTTGAGGCTTTGATTGCAAAAATCTATATATAGACAAGAATAGATAAGAAATAGAAAATAAGGGTGGAGCCCTGCCTAACGTGTAACAAATCGATATGTGAGGAAACTTGGCTATATGGTGGGTTCCATTGGATATAGTTAAAAGTCCAATTGGGGACTATCTTCCATTAATCATTTACATCGCTCCAGAAGGTATTGTACTGAACTAGGAGTTCAAATTAGTAGCAAGGATGTTAAAGTTCTCTTAAAATAGATATAGACAAGTTGGAATACCGGAACCTGGACGTTCCGGATGTAAAGACTGTGTATTCACCTCATGTGAGCAACACGCGTTTTTCCATTCGTATATAGATATCCAAAATTCCCCTTCATATATTTCGAAACTTCTAGACGTACATACATATTAAGGGTATAATTATTATGTTACAATGACCTCATGAGATTATGTCGATGGGCAAACATCCTGAATCGGCAGAGACAACCAAGGGCTACCCTAAAATCTAAAAAGAAAAGAAAGTTAGCGTAATTGACCGTGGAGGTCCGCCTTCAAACGCTGAAGCTCCATCGAAGTGTTCCATCGACCCGCGCTTGCTTATGTTTTTATTAGCTACGCTTGGAAGCGATGGTCCATTGGACACTTTGATCACTCACTTGTCGTTGTACAAAAGTTAACGTATCCTTTAACCGATGTTCATTCGCACCGGAACCTGAAAATCAATGAAACACGGGACTTCGCGTGTATCTAGCGACGAGTATATGTATGTATATCTCTTTGATATGGCACTACCCGGAATTCCGTTAGCATATGCACATCTGACTCGATTAATTGATGCTGATACGCAAATAACTAAATGAAGTTAGGAAACCTACAAATGAGACATCCACATGCTTTCTACTGTTCAGATGAAAATGAAAATGCAAAACCCTCATGCTCTATAACGTGGTTAACAGTAGTTCAGTTTACTTCAAACTGCTCAGTTGGTTTTGTTTCTCTTTTATCTCGGAATTTTTATTTTGTCCATTTAACATTTGTTATATTCTATACCAATTTCCATACCACTTCAGCATGAACTTCGAACATCCATACCCATTCTACAACCCTAAATCCACGTATCATTCCAGAAATCGATACCAAATCGATTATCTATGCACATCCATGAATCAAAACTGCTGAAAATTTACGTGAAGCCTCCCAAAAAACCAGAATCAATCAAGATTCAATCAAAATCCAAAGTAGAAGTTAGATTTATAAATGAAAACAATTTCTTAATTAAGAAAGAGATTTATTAAAATCGATTCAATGATTGTCACAAAATTTGGTAAGAAAGTGTGTAATGAATCTGGTGGAAATAGGATGATCAAACGTTGGCCAAATTGACCGTGAAGCTCAGCCCGCAAATACTGAAGCTCCATCAAACAGCCAGCCAGGCTCAGGAATGTGGAGGGGGGCGTGGGTCCTTTGAGCGCTTTGATCCCTCACGTGACATTAGTATAACATTAACATGTCTATACCGATGTATGGGATCACACCGGACCTAAAAATGAGACAATGCAAAAAGGAAATCGCGACGGCCTGACGAAATAAACCAGAATGCGAGCTAAACCTGGAAAATAAAAAAACGGCTGGACCGCGCATGACGCCGGTCTCCGGATCCGAAGGCTGCGATCGAGAGGAAAGATCCACGATGGATCACAGTCCCAATCATCGCGTCTTCTGCCTCAGATGGATATTGAGGCGCGGCCCCTGAGTTTCCCTCCCATCCTTGACATTATCAGGCCATTATTTGGAGGATGCCCCTATTAAAGTTTTGCGAGGTCAAGGAGGAGGAGAAAGGGAAAAAGTCCTCAAATATTTTTTTCCTGGATCTTCACAACGACGCACACGTGAACGAGAAAATTGCTGGCACACACTCCGACCAGAAATTTTTGGTAGCTACAAATACGATATTTTCTGTTTGTCGCACTCTCAATGGAGAAGGTCTCCCGCAGCTCGAAACTAAAACTTCACCACAAAATCACTACAAGATTTTTCCAACGAGAAATTAAGAAAATTTAGATCAACGCCAGCAACCAAGCTTCTCTTTGACAAACGTTTTGCCGTTCATTAATTGTGCTCTCTTGGCAGCTCATGTCCATGTACAAATTTCGCAAAACTTGATTCGCGTCGTTTTAAAAGACATATTGGTAACTATAAAGTAGAAAAGATCGCCCGTCCTCACAACATCGAGAACTATGCACCGCTAACTCATACATGTAAAAGGGGGGTGTAATTTTTTTTCACCAAATATTGTGGGGTATCAAATAAAATGGCTCAATTAGTTATTTCTGAAAAAACTTCTGATATTAGGTGAAACAGAGGAGTAAGGGCTCAAAATGTCTGTCCCAAAAAGTGAACCTATTCAACCGACAAATGTGAAAAAGATCACAGTGGTGCATCTCTACGAAGTCTAAGCATTAGAATACAGCGGGTTCCGATATCCGCAGAAATAAAGTTAATAATAGTATATTTACATATTTTAGAAATTTACCAGGGACAACTTCACAGACGGAAAGAGGAAGCCTGGGAGAACCAACAAGTCTGTGAACTCTAAAATTACAGGAAGCAACCGCACCAGGCGCGCAAGTTTTACCAACAAGTCAGCAGGATGAAGCTTTATACACCTCGATGCTCATCCTGCCGAGACAAAGAGGGAAATCTGATTTCCAACAGAATGGGCATATTGGAGAGATGGATTGAGTCCTTTGATGAACTACTGAACAACCAGAACATGGGCGAGTTGGAGGTCCCGCCAACTGAAGACGACGGACAAATACTGCCACCGCCAAGCGTAGCAGAAATAGTCTGTGCAATCCACCGAAGTCGCCAGGAGCCGATGGAATTACAGCCGGATTGGTAAAATATGGGAGCGACCAATTACACTAAGCGGTTCATCAACTGATGCACAAGGTGTAGGCCAGCGAATCAATGCCTGATTACTGGATAGGAGGAGATATCAGGCAGTGTAGCAATTACAGAAGTATCAGGCTGCTGAGTACCTATAAGATATTCTCCACTGGCTTGCTAGGGCGGATAGCCCCATATGCCCAGAATATCATTGGCCCATACCAGAGAGGCTTCACTCTAGGCAAATCAGGAACAGATCAGATTTTCTCTTTGCAGAAACGATGGAAAAACTGTTCGAATATAGACATCAGTTGCAGCATTTTTTCATTGAATTTTAGGTCGCCTATGACAGCATAGCCAGGGTAAAACTGTACACAGCCATGAGAGAATTTGGTATTCCGACGAAATTCATAAGACTGACTTGGTTGACCCTGACCAATGTGCCAGGCCAGATAAAAGCAGCCAGGTGACTCTCGAGACCATTCAACGTCATCAACGGTCTAAGACAAGGGGATGCTTTATCGGATCGTCTTCGTTAACCTGGCCCTGGAGAAAGTATGCAGATGCAGATGTAAATTCGAGAGGCACCATCCTCTTCAAATCCACCCAACTACTGGCCTACGCTGACGATATCGACATCATGGGAAGAACAACCCGAGATGTACAGTCTACCTTCATCCAGATCGAGCAGGCGGCGCGAAATGTTGGGCTACATATCAATGAAGGCAAGACGAAGCACGTGGTTGCAACATGGGCGCCAAAAACCGAAGCACGAACAACATCGAATCGTACTGGTAAAAAAATAAAGATAGGAGGCTACAACTTTAAGACCGTTGAAAATTTCTCTTATCTAGGGTCGAAAATCATAACCAATAAGAGCTACGATGATGAAATCCGCGCGCAGTTGTTGGCAGCTCGAAACGTCCCAGCATAGGGTCAAAGCTCTTACTGTACAAGACTATGATCTTGCCAGTCCTTATGTGTTCCTCGGAAACCTGTGTTCTTAGCAAAAAAAAACTACGAACTCTTGGCCGTGTGCGAGAGAAAAATCCTTCGGAGAATTTTTGGTCCCCTGCATAAGGGTAGACGATTCCGTAAAGTATATAACGACGAAATCGATGAGCAATTCCGTTACCGTCTGGTTGTGGATAACATACGGCTCAACAAGTTGCGGTGGGCGGGTCACTTAATCCGTATAGATTAGGATGATCCGGCCCGGAAAGTCTATAAGGGCAATAGCTATGGTAGAAAAAGAAGACGAGGCAGACCCTGCCTGTAATGAAGCGATGGCGTAGGTTAGGACGCCAGACAGCTTTTGGGGATATAGAATTGGTGGATCTTGGCGCGAAATCGGGGTGTCTGGAGTTGCTTATTAAGGCAGGCCTAGACCGGATACCGGTTATTACGCCATAATGATGACAGCCCTCCCATCTTGATCGTCGCCACCCAGAATGGTCTTTGGACCGTCGTCATCTCCACCTTAGAACCCAAACATTAGTTCTCTTGAAACTATAAATGGGGTAGCCAAATGTGGGTATATCATATCTAGTGAAATGGACCGCTCCAACACAGTAGTTTTCGGAGTTACTATGGAAGAGGTTGTCATAATTCTTACACAGTCCCATGTGTGCAGAAACGCACTGATGAATGGGACAGAACTCTGGAACTCGACATTTTCGACAGGAGCCAACAATTACACATCCTCCCAGCAGTTCTCGTACATATGCCCAATCTGTTGACAATTCCAGCAGACCGAGACTAAGGCCCAATCTCGATTCTCAGATTGAAGATTTCCTGACATTTCCCTCAATCGGTGTTGTGAATAGGATGTGTACACAAGTACACAACAAATCAAAATCCCCTTGTAGGTTTGAGTGAGTCAATGATTCCCAGCGAAACAAGAACTGGTTGATGGACGAAGATTTCGGTGTACTCCAAGTACCACCTCGTCTCATAGATTAACCCAAGAAATGACCAGCTCTTTAGAAATACTAGGCAGGATAGGAAACTCTACTCTACAAGGGGATGGGGAATGGGCTTAGAAACACTTGCTTCTGGGGAAAGGGCGTGTAAAATGAAATGAATGAATAAAGTCAAGTGTACGTGGAGTATACTCAGGATCAAAGTTGAGAAACTATTGTTGCGAGCCGAAATAGGCAGTCTTCACTGATTCAAATATCCGAACTGTGTTTTAACTAAAATAGTCCATTTCTTTGCAAACCACATCGAATCGCACTGGTCAAACGGGAAGAAGAAAGACTACGTCTCTGAGGCCGTTGATAATTTCTTCTGTCTATGGTCGAAAATCACAAACGATAACGGCTACATCGATGAAATCCGCGCATGGTTGTTGGCAGCCAACAGAGCCTATTTTAGCTTACAAACCCTCCTGAAGGCTAAATGGAAACCAAATATTTCACAATAGAAGATTTAATAGGAAGCATATTTTCACAAGCAAGATAGTCACATTTGCTTAAACTGAGCTTTTTCACCCATTATGACTGCTATTCTCACCAAAGCTGAAGAAAATAAGCATTTTGACGACCTCAAGACTACTCACTGTGTCTCCGCTCCAGAAGGTGGTAGAACCGATGGTAAAAATCAAACCGAGGGTGTTTCTACGAGCAGGAACTTGTTGATTTGGAAAGCTGAATAAATATTTTATGCTTGTCTTGTTTTCAAACAGTCGTGTCGTCGTATAAGGTAATCATTTTTACTCCTTGGTTAGCCGGATTCGATCCAACGTTTGGAGTAATCATAGCATGAATCGCTGATATAAAAGAGATAAGATGGAGATACGTACATCTAATTGAAATAATTATAGATGTTTAGTAACCACACATTAATATTTTTAATTTCAATCAACAAATACATTTTATTAATTTGAGCTCAATGTAAATTACAGTTAAATTAGTAATCACTACAATATTAAATATATAGTCAAAGCCTTCCTGTTTCCTATGACTACTATCTCAATGTCCTCTATATACCTGTCTGTTGTTTTATCCAATAGAGGTAATGTGTAACCCGTGTAAATACTGCAGGGTATCCTTTTTCGCATCCACGGCCACTTCCGAAAGAAGTTAATCCGATCAGAATTTTGTTTTTACCGCTTCCAAAAACCAAAGGTCCACCAGAATCTCCGTTGCAAGGCGATTTGAATGATTCCCCGTCTGTGCATATATTACCAGGCCTTATCAATCCCGCAAAATATACGGAGCAGCGATCATTGGAAATGACCGTTAGTTCGACATATCTAAGAACTGGTGATACTGTAGTTGCCTCTGAAAAAATTAGATGCTTTTTCATACTACGAGAATGTTTTAGTAAAAATGGAATTCTAGGGTAAAATTTATTGAATTTCTCTTGATAAAATTTTCAGATTAAATATTTAAATATGCTTCTCAACCTTACACTAAGCATGAACCTGAAACTTCGCCATGAGGGCGCATCTAAGAACGGTGTTCAATTCAAACATACGCGAAAGAAGGCCAAGAAATCGGTAACAACGGATGAGCCAGCAGCTATGAAATGGGATCAGCAAAAAAACTGGCGAGACGAGTTTGACAGATACATTGTTCGATTTCGTTTAAGGAGGTTGCTGAGCCGGGAAAAACTTGTGTAACTCTTGCAAAAGATGCATATTTGGCTCTCAAAATAGGAGAAAAGATTGAATAATGACAGTGCCTTAAGGAACAAATATGTAGCATTCGTAGGCCATAATACATAGTAGGCCAAATAGTAGAAGTTCCAAAAGCAAAGATCAAAGTACTACAAAACCAAGGATTTGAACTACGGGAATGGGCGCTAAATTGCGATAACCCGCTGAAATCCGTTCCTCTTGCTAATAGAGACGCAAAATCACCGTTAGGCATTGAAGAGGATGATCATGTGAAGAGTCAGTGATGGATTCCTTCTTCTTTAAGGTCACCTCAAAGGAAATCACGAATGCTGTGCTCACGAAACGACAAATCCTTTCTGAGAAAAAAGGGTTATTTGATTCGATGTATCACCGTATGGTGGTGGCCACAATAAAGAAACTGGAATAACAGAATAGCATAATAAGAAATGATAAAAATTTCGCCATTACCAGTCCTCTAAGAAATTTCTATTCGGTTTGGTTACGCTATAGTCATTCTGCACGCATTTATGTTCATAGATTTTGTAAAACCTCCGAGGAAACGTATGCGAAAGCCATCTACTTACGCATTGAGGAACGTGGCCGCTCCACAACTATTCGGTTCATAGTGTCGGAATCCAAAGTCTCAGAGACTCGAAAGCCCAACGGCAAAATGGAAAGTGTTTGTCGCTAATACGGTCAGCTAAATTCTCGCAAATTCGGACACCAAACAGTGGCGACATAGAAAAAGCAAAGCGAATCCGGCAGATGTCCCATCCCGTGGGATTTTTCCATACCTTCTGTGGAACTATAAAAAATTGTGGAACCGCCCAGACTGATCGAAGGAACACAATGGGTAAAATGGGTAAAATCAGGACTTGTTTGCAACGAGGTTAACACCAATTTAGGAATATGACAAAAACAACATTTCTGGCAGCTTGAAAGGTAGAACAGAAGGAGAATCTGAAGGACTCACGTTATTTAGAAAATCATTATTGTCACTGCTTACAGCAGAAGATGGAGTTTCAACTCTCGCAATTCATTCTTAAGGATAGGTAAGTTATAGCAGGTTAAGGACAGTTTCATTTGGATGACCCAACAAGAGGCGTCTACAAATAAAATCAACTGAATAAAGAACAACCAACCCGTGGCCAAGTCAACTTCACTTCACTTCACAACCAGATTTTGTGTTTAGGAGGAAGAATATAGCAGAGTGCTGTATTTTTGTACACGAAGCACGCGATACTAAATACTAGACATGTGGTTAACCTAAGCATAGAACATTACCACCATTTCATGTTGCATGGTCCTTCCTAGCTAGTATATTTGATAGTTCGTACAAAGTTCTTGATTTGATGAACTCACCGCATGCCATTTCCATGCATGAATAATGGAAATAGCGACAGGCATGACTGTGATAATGGCCAGAACAACTAATGCAAATTGGACAAACATATGAACTGTGACTATCCGCCATTAGGAGCCACTTAGTCCCATCTTAGTGGATCGTGCCTACAAAATCATCGCAACTGCGGAAACTGCGTTTTTGTGGCACACCAACATCTTTGCAATTAATCAGTTCCTCTTTCGTGTGTAAGCACTGGCTAGCTTAACCCTACAAGAGGAATTAGAGTTGCTGTATGCTAAAGCACAGTCTTCTGACGTAGAGCAAACTGGTATTAGGCTTACTACCAATCTGTCGGAATAATCACATCATTGTAAGACTTTTCGCCTGTAGATCAAGGACTCATCGGATGACTAGAATATTCAGAAACTGATACCTGCCTGCACCAAAAATTCATTTGAGCTATGCATCAGCCTACCAATCGGTTGGAGGATTCCTTAAGAAAAGAAATGATAAATTCGGGCTTTTGAAATTCCCTCTACATTGGACATGCACCAAAACTGCAGCGGTGAACGCAGTCTCTTATGTTACGGTTGAAAACTACCTAATTTTCACGATAGGCAATTCCAAAAATGTCGCAATCCCGAGACCAGTCCCAGCCATTAAGGATTCCTAATTTAGGCTAGGGAGAATCAATCAATAAGTAGTAAAGTCTTACATGCAGGGTGTAGTTTATTCTTTATAGCATAAATTTTTCTTAACCACGTTTTTGATAAATAATTTGAACCTGCGGTTATAAATACCTTCTATTCTATATATTGCTTTACAGGAAGATGTATAGGAAGTTGTTAGTCTGTCGATACACCGGGTAAGGAAGTGATGAGTGAATTGTCATCCGTAATGGGAAGCTACTCAAACAATGAAAGGAACATCTCAATAGACTGGATGTAATCGCCGGCTCGAAATAAACTTATCGTTAACAGAAATCTTTTTTTCTCTAGTAGCAGATTTCAGAGTTATAAGTTAATACATATGTGAAATTCATAACATAATGGTACTATTCAGGTCTTAAGGTATGACCTGAACAATATTACTACTATATGCCATTGGTTGTGGAGCTGAACCCATTTTTCTTTCAATACCGCTCACCATGGAAATAGGTAAATAATTAAAAAATTTACTTACGATCAGAATCACGCCCCCAACCAGATGCTACAACAGTTTCACCAAAGAAGCTATTATCGGTATTAGATGGAGGCAGTGCGATTATTTTAATACCAGCTGTAAAAAGACTCGCATTAATATCTTTCCATAGTTAGAACTAGTAATTTACTTACGGCTGATCCTTGCGTCTATTGGCAACTTAACTAGAGCAATATCGTCTGCATGCAACACATTGTCATAACCTGGATGAATTATGAAACCGTCACTTGACACTTCGATAATTTGGCGACCAATTTCATTAGTTGCCCAGATATTATGGATCCCCAAATGAACCTTAGCGCTAAGTGCTTCATATAAGCAATGAGCAGCTGTAAGGATCCATCTACGGTCGATAATTGATCCCCCACACCAAGTATTCCGATCAGTTTGTTGAAGCATGAGCCCTGCTTGGTAGGGAAACTGTTCATCTAACGCTTCATTTCCACCAACTATCCGCTCCGAAAAACCACTAAACCATGTATTTTGAGGAAATTTAACGCTATCTTCAAACAACTGGTCATGTCTTTGATTGATAGAGAAACAGGATCCAAGACTGACGGAAATTAGAACTATGAAGACTAAAGTAGAATTCATCGTTGATCGTTATTGAATTCTTGATAAAAACTGTAAAAAACTGAATCGTAAGCTCGTTTATTTATAGTATTTCAGTTGAAAAATTGATTAGATTAGATATGATTTAATCAAAAATTTCTGAATGTGGACCTAAATAACATAAAATGAATGTAAATCCATCTTAGAAACAAGTAAATTGCTATTATGTTCAGGTGACCAATTTAAGATATGCGCTCAAGGTTAAACCGGAAACTGTATAATAAAATCACAGAAACTTTTTGAGCACGTTATTAGTCACTCTAGTTATCGAAAGATTGATAACCGCATACAACAATAGGAGGTGCAACACAGAATATTACTCAATTTGGTAGGGGGATCACCATGATAGGATTGATGGGAATGATATCAACATAAAATATGTTTTTTTTTGGCCTCTGATTGTGGATAATATTTGGCTGAATAAACTATGGTGGGCGGGTCACCTAATCCGTATGAGTGAGGACGGTCCGTCCAATCAAGGCAATATCTATGGTAAAAACGTGACAAACTCTGCCTAAGATGGCGAAAAGAGGTTAGCCAGGACGTCAGTCAGCTATTAGGGATATCGAATTGGTGTACTTCGGCGCAAAGCAGGTTCATTGACGGCGATGATTGTTTGCGTATACATTGATTTTGAAACAGAAAACAGAATTAAAAGTCGCAAATGTGGCAACAAACATGCCCGACATTCGTCAAAAACGAGCTGAATTTATGCTGTGGAAAAAGTAACAAAGTTGTTCCTTGGTAGAAATCCTTTGGAAAATTTGAAATGCCGATTTGTTAGTTATTATCCAGAATTCAACAAAAAAAGGAAAACCAGGGGAAACTAGAGTATATTACATAGAGATTGATGAACCAAAAAAGATGAGAAAAGTGGGAAAAAATCGTTACAATGCAAAATTTGAGAGGGACCACATTTTGCTGGAACCGGTGTTTTTTTTTGGGAAAAAAGAGGAGGAAAGCGTTACACTGGTTGACGAGTTGAAGAAATTGAAAAAATTTGACAATGGGTAACAGTCATTTGGAAAATTTACAAGTTCATATAGTCAGTCATACTAACATTTGGTCACGGCATTACATTGAACTGTTCAAATAAAGGGAAACATTTTTTTTCCGTAATAACAAATAGAATAGAATAATAGAAAATCCAAACAAAAAATAGAAAAATGGAAACATATTACAGCCACGGTACAGAGAACACAAAAAGTCGAATTGTGAATGGTGCGCCATAGTAATATTCCGTCAGTGGAACACGAAGACTCATATTTCTTCGAGTGGCAAAACGGAACACATCAATATTTCGTATGCCAACCCTTCGGTTGAACCACACTTCCCAATTGACGTGGCATCGACTAATTTAAACTTCAGCAGTAAAACACTCGGATTTTTCTTCATTCCTCCTATAAAGCGGTTGGTAATTAGTTTGCCGTCCAAGAAATCCCATAGGTTCTTTAAAGGTTCAAGTTCGACGACTGTGACGGAGCTATCATGATCGAATGGCAATTATAGGACAGCTATAACCGGGTATCGAGCAAGCTATGTACGAGCCAAATACAAGATTCTGAAAACATGAAGGCCCGACACTGTCTACATTCCAAGAACATGATACCAGTAAACAAAATGTTTCAGTAGATATACATGATCCTATGATCAACATTAGAAAATATGTTTCCAATCCATCTAGCAAAATGCTAGATGCACAGTCAGCAAATTCACTGTAATAAATATTCCTGTACGTAACTTCCCCGCGGGAGTTGTACTTAAATCGCCGTCTTATCTAAATTGTGACACGATTACGCAAAAAAATTTGAAAACAATTAAGCCTTAAAAAGCTTTTCAAGCCACTAGGTGAGGCTACCCGGGATCCAACGTATAAAAAAGTGCAAACTATAAAAGAAATTTTAAAATAAATTATGAAATATAATTATTTGCTAAATTGCAAAGGAAAACAAATTAATTGTTGAGAAAGCAGTTCAGCCCAAGACGTTAACCAAACCGCCGGTTGAGGCTACCCATGACCCAACATAAAAAAAAAGATAAAAAGTCGGGAAACCGGGAGCTAGACGCTTCAGGTATGAAAGGTTTTGTGTATTTCTTTTATAAAGAGATTTGGGTGTGCATTTGTCCCATTAGCATGTAGCACGTAAAATATGCATATATCATGTGAAAATATCCACTTTCAATGATATTGACATTCATAGTCTTGAATTTGCAGGGGAGCGACAGTTTTGACCTAGTATAACTTTGTTAGTAATAGTGCGATTTTTACCAAATTTGGCAGGATCATGCTCCATACTGTAGCCTACATTGCTGTGGCGATTGTGATTCTAGGGTGAACTTAAGGGGTGTTTTCCCGTCAATTACTAAAAATTATAGTTATATACTATTATTAACTTTATTTGAACAGCTATCGGTATGTAGAGTATTTCGGAGCCTAGGCACCATCTAACTGCAGCCCCCTGATTTTTTTCAGATTTTTTGGTTTTATAGTTCCTTAGAATGGGTTCGTTAAAAAAATGACCACTTTCAACCGGCCGCAATCCACACCTTTTCAACAAGTCAAAACTAAGACCGGCTTCAAAAAGTGCTAACCGAGTGCTAATTTGATGCCCCACATGACTATATTTGATGGAAACCAAATTGACACCCTCCTTTTGCATATATGACGATGTGCTTCACACAAAACCTTAAAAATTGGAATTGAATTAAGAATTAAGAAAAAGAAAAATAAGGTAACAATAGAAGTAAGAAAATTTTTGTTGATGAAAGTAGTCGCAGAGTGGATCCGAAAAAAAAAAAATTCAAGAACCTAAGAGTTTGATAGAAGAAGGAGCAGAACAAACACAATAGAACATCAAATTTTCGATCTTCAGGAACGGCTCCGTGAAAGAGAAGAAGAAATTTCTCGGCTAGCATCAGCCGTCACTGGACTAATTAATAGACAAAATGAGAAAATCCAATTAGATAATTAGAAACCGCGCTGCAGAGAACACTTCAACATGGAAAACCCAGGAGGAAAAATTTCGAAACAAATTCGTTACATGAGCAATTGCACCAGAAGGGGTGATATGACAATAAATTCATTTGTGACGCGCACCGAAAATAACAATGAAATTGATGACATAGCTCAGAAGAACAGGTAACGAAATGTATATTCTATGAGAAGATACAAGGCAAGGCGAAAGAGGCAGCAATCAACATAACAGAAACCAACGGCTGGGAGAAAATTAAATCAGCTTAACTACTTCGATACGGACCTGATACAGAACCCAGCGAAATTTATAGAAGAATTTGCAACATTAGGGTGAATAGTGTAAGTGAATTAGCCATCAGAATTCAAAACATTAAATTTAAAATGGATGAGCCTATAATTTATCATAATAATACTTTACATATGGACCTACCAAATGAAGAATTATTACAAGTGAATACTGTAAAAGAAATGGCTCAAGGAATCTTATTTGATAAAATTTATAACATGACAGATTTATGGAATATAGTCAGGTTAATGAGCGGAAGAGAAAATGCCTGCACTAGACCTGAATTTCGATCATCAAATCATAAAAATACCTATAGAAAACTTAATGGAAATATTTTTTAAAATACAAATAAAAACTGCCGAGGTGATTACAAATACTCAAAACAAACAAACAAAATTCTGGACAATTTAAGAAATAGTTTTACGACAATGGACAAAACAGGCAACTAACAAAACAAAACTACTAGGAAAGACAAACCAACACTGATTCGGGCAAGTTTAGTAATTCTAAGTTTCCATCAAATAATCAAAAATGCTATCATAATCATTCCAATAACAGATCCAATCAATCTAGACAAAATTCCTATTCTCGTAGGCATCAGCAGGAAACGTTACCAATGGAAATAGATAACGTTCAAGGTAGTAATAGGGAAACTAATGCACAAATAAATGAAAATTCGATCGGAATTCAAAACAAATGCAAATCAAATCAAGTTAATACTTTCGTGGGAAACGAATTTTTTTTAAATTAGCCTCGGTTGATTTACCTTCAATTTCGATCAGCACAGTCAGAATTTAAACTGCCAACTGGAACAATCAATCGGTGGAAGGCCAGAAATGTAGAAAATAGAAAATATAACTTTATAATCGGAATAAATATCACAATAAATGGGCAAGAGGTTTATACCTTGAACATTTAAACATGGAAGGGTACCAAGTAGTTCATTCAAAAATTTCAACATATCTTCTTTCAGGAGGGAGACAGGCTAGCAAGTACTACTAGTGTGGAGCATGAGATTAAAACTACGATAGACAATCACATTAACTCCAAACTTTACTGATACCCAGCTAAGCACGAACAAGTAGTTCGCAGACAAATCAAAGAGGTGGAGAAACAGGGAATTATTTGGAAAAGTAATTTAAAGTACTGCACCCCTTTTATTGTAGTGTCAAAAAAAAGGTGATAATATGAGTGAAAGAAAGTTCCGAATTGTGATTGATTACCGCAAATTAAATGAGGTCACAATCGATAACAAATTCCCTTTACCGAATATCGATTCTATACTCAATAAACTTGGTTGTGCTCAGTATTTTTCAAGTATTGATTTGGCTAAAGGTTATCACTAAAGCCTAATAAAAGAGCAGGATAGGAAAGAACAGGATTTGTCTGAAAATTCAAGTTGACAAATGCAGGCTCATGAAAAAAGAAACCCCTTTCTTAGGTCATATAATTACACATGACTTGGAAACTAACCCGGATAAAATTAAAATAATTCAAAAATTAAAAAATCCAAAAAGAAAAAAAGAGAAAAAGCTTTTCGGGATTTATCGGCTTTTACTGAAGTGCCAAAGTGGCCCCACCGATCACAAAATATCACCAGAAAAGTACAAAATTAAACTATAACGATCCAAACTATATCGAGCATGGAGCATAGCGTGGAAAAACTCAAAAGTCTTATAACATCACCACCAATCTTAAGATTCCCCGATTTTAATGGGGAATTCCCTTTGACTACTGACTCCTCTAACTATACAATAGGCTCTGGTTTGTCACAAAACGGAGACCCTATTTTCTTCTCGTTTCGCACTTCAAACTCCCACGAACGTAGCAATTCGGCTAAGGGGTTTTTAGTCATCGTTAGTCTATTAACTATCTAAGAGTACATTTGCATGGCAACAAGTTTAAAGTCCTCACTGACCATCAGCCAATTAAGTACCTTCAGGCTAAATACAGAGGTAGAGATTTATTACCAAGGCATCAGAGGTGGTTATTGAAATTGGGTGAATAGAACTTCGAAACTGAGTAGTTCAGGGACGTTACAATAAGGTCGTAGACTTTTTGAGCCAAATAAAATCGGATGAGGAATATAAAGAAGGTTTTGAAGAAGGTGATAATAGAACTAACTCCTTTTCTGATTAAAGAGTCCTAGTAAATGAAACAACGGCTGATTAGGAACTTCTCGAACATATAAGAGATAACAAATAAATACAAAACACGCATGATTTCAATAATTTGGGCGAAATCCTGAGAAAGTATATAAAGAAAGGGTCAACGGAGATTTTCTCTGACCTGTCGGATACCAAATATAATATACTTAAAGAAAAAATAAGGGAAATGTATTCTAATGACAAACAAATCAATTTGATTAGCTGTTCATTTAGAGCATTTAGAGCATTGTAATGAACTCATAGGAAATAAGAGGATCAGTCGATCATCCTAGTTGGCCGAGAACGACCTAGAGGGAAGAGCTATCTCAGCTTCCAGTTTCATCAAAGTGCTCGGTCAACACGTTCTTGCACAACTCTGTGCTAGCCCGGCTCGGGAATGTGGGGGGGTGGTCCTTTGAGCGCTTTGATTCCTCGCGAGTCATTATTACAAAATTAACGTGTCTATACCGATGTATGGGAAAAAAACCAGAACGCCAGCTAAATCTGAAAAATAAAAAATAATGGATCGACCGCAGGCGTGGAGTCGTAAGTCTCCGGACCCGAGAGGGATCGAGAGGGAAGATCCACGACGGATCACAATCCCGATCATGGCTTCTTCTGCCTCGGATCGTGATTGAGGCGCGGCCCCTGAGTTTCCCTCCCGTCCTTGACATCCTCAGGCCAGTATTTCAGAGGATATGCCTATAAAGATTTCCTCCTCAAGTCCTCAAAGAAAAACAATATTCAAAATTCATGATATATTGATCCACTCCAAACAAAAAGGTAAATATATAAAAATAAAAAGAAATTGGAAATAAAAATATACAAACGAAAAGAAAAATTAAATGAAATCAAAGAAAAAATGAAAAAAAACCAGATCCAATAAAAAAGATTACCACTTACACGTTGATTCACCCCGAGCTCGGCGTGGTGTGTTTTTATGGTGATGCTGATTCGGTTTGTGGATTAAAAATGTTTATATGAATTTCAAAATTATATAATGTATTACTTCATTTTCCTTAAAAAAAAGTGCTTTGAGAATTCGTGGTTAGTTCTATGCCTAGTTTTTGATTCGTCGCGTTGCGTACCGGTAGCAATGAACCACGCTTCTAACACTACCAGACTCTTAACCAAAAGCTCTTAAACCACTCGCTGTTCCGCGGAACGGGCACAGATCGAAACGCTTTAACCCTCTTCTCGCTCCAGCTTTAGCTTTTACACCTTCTGTGCCAGCTTCTTGCATGCGGACTAGGATTTTCTCAAGATCGGGCTGCAAAAACGACACTTTTGGTTTGTATTGTGATATCACCGGAATAATTGTAACACCGATCACCGAAATATCAACGGAATTCACATCAACTTTACATGAGTCCGAAATGAATTTTCGAGCAAGGAGCAAAGGTGAAACACCGAAGAGATGACGGGGATAATACTTTCCTTTGGATTTTAGAACTTCTGCGGCAATTGGTACACACGAGTTCACAGGATTTGTAATAATCTCAATTAAAGCCTTTGGACAATTGTCCGTAATGGCAGAACTCAAATCAGGAACGATAGCAGCATTGATGTTGAACCAATCACCTCGAGTCCTTCCAGGTTTACGTGGCACGCCTGCTGGAATAACAACTCCATCGTTGCCTTTAAAGCAATCAGCAACTTGCTCTGCTCCAACGTATCCCTTTACACTCCTGGATCTGTCGATGCTGGAAAGATCCGCTTCCAGAGTCCGGCCAGGGACTGCTCCTTACCACCAGATGCTCTCGCGAAAAATCTTCCAACATCACCTCCCGTCTTCGCGGCTATCTCCGGTGCCAATCCAAAACTTTCCTCCAATCTCACCCGCCAGTCCAGCTGTTCAAGCAAAAACCGCTCCCCATGCCGCCATGTTCGCCTTGACCTCTGTTGAGTTCAAGTTGCAGCAACATGCGCGTGCGCCTGCGGATGCGGCAAATCATTCCCCTCTGTCAAAGTTAGTTTGCCCGAATGCATTCAATAAGGTGCAATCTGCGGCGCACATTAGGGCAATTGCACATTATGAAATGCATTATTTGAACAAATTAATTGATAAAGAGGCGAATCAGGTTCCGCTCCCGTCGCGAAGCCGCGGTAACTACATGTTCTCTTTTTACCGATTTTGAATGAAGAAAGTACAATTACAAATGAAAAGTATGTAGTTGAAACCGACAATAGATCAAAAGAAAGTCCCAATGAACTTTTTGTATAAAATTTAAAAATACCCAAAAGAAGGATTAAATTAATAAAGGGGAAAGTACATCCCAGCAAATATGATCAATTTTGTATTTAAAATTACTCCGTAGATACAGAAAATATATAATATCGCTTTGGTGGAATACGAATGATATAAAAGGTCTCCATAAAATTTATAGATCAAATTCATAAACACTTGGGAGCTATATATTACAAGTATTCAATCAATAAATGCATAGGTGCAAAAATCATGTGTAGCAATAATCCTAAGACAAAGAAAAGCTCAATGGTTTGGTAAAATTTAGAAAGAATCATTATAGATAAGATCCAAACGTTGTATCAATTCCATGTAAAAGGGAATTAGTAGCATTCTGGTCTTTTCCAATTGTTTCGCTTTTAAGGTTTTGTGTAAAACAAAGCCTTATTAAAATCGATTCACTGTCTGTCTGTCTGTCACGCGCACTTTTCTCTAAAACGGCTAAATCGATTCAAACGAAATTTGATGGACATATGGGAACTATGAAATCCTACGTATACAGAGAGTGACATAAATTTTCGTGCATTTCATAGGGGGCTCTCCATGCATGTAAAGGCGGGTACCCAACCCGAAATCTCAAAAAAATCAGGAAGGTGAACTTATATCTAGGCCTTAAAATATGTCCCATTCCGATATCCGCTCAAATAAACTTACTAATAGTATATTACCAACTTTTAGAAATTGACTGAATCCGCCCCCCTCTTAAAATCGTAGGACTACCAAATTTGGCACCAGCATAGAAGACAATATGCGAATGCCAAATTTCATGGAAATCTGGCCATTAACGCCAAAGTTATAGTAATTCAAACACGCAAATAAGATGCTGACGTCATAATTAACGAGAATAATTGACATCCGCATGAAATATTAAAGTCGCATTTATGAAGAATCTACTCTCCCCAGCCCTTTTTAAGGTTTTGTGTGAAACACTTATGTGAAATCTAAGTCTCGAAAGATCTCTCATTCCAATAGCTGTTGAAATAAACTTACTAATAGTAAATGATCAATCCTTTAGAAATTGATTGGGAAAACCCCCTTAAGTTCATCCTATGAGGCTATTAGTGTGAAAGTTATAGCAGTTCAAACTTATCAATTTCGTGCGAATTAACTGCATCCTAAGCCATGCAAATAAGATCCTAACGTCATAATTAACGAGAATAATTGACATTCGAGTGAAATTTTAAAATTTCATTCATGAAGAATAGACTTCTCCCCAGCTCTTTTTGTATCTGTTGTTGGTTAAGTTCTTCACATTTGCTAATAATATTAAACTGCGAATTTGAACCGTGTGAGGTTGACCGTTGAACTATCATGCACTCGTCGCTCTTAACATCTTCTACTTTTTCTTCAGCCTTTGTCCCGTTCAAAAGCGGGGTCGGCCCATCGTGATCGGTTTCGCCATTTTATTTTATCAAAATGCCTGATCTGGATGTAATTACGGGCTTTTAAATCTCCATTCACCCTACACTCCAACTCATCGTCATTTCTGCCG
Organism: Hermetia illucens; assembly: GCF_905115235.1. Lineage (NCBI taxonomy): Eukaryota > Metazoa > Arthropoda > Insecta > Diptera > Stratiomyidae > Hermetia > Hermetia illucens. The sequence continues at coordinate 126,981,303 of NC_051850.1, read as the reverse complement.
GCATTTGAGTCGCTTACCATCGACTTCGATGTTCAAACCAATATTGGCAAGTAAATGCCTCTCCCGCAGTCTTTCCACGATCGGTGCAACCCCATATCGATCGTGGATGTGATCAAAACGTGTGGCACGACTAGTCCAACGCAGCAGCTTCGTCTCCATTATCGCAAGACCCCGTTCATTGTCTTTTATAATCGGCCAACACTCAAAACCATATAGAGCGACAGAACGGACGACATTGCTATCAGCCAATGGAGAACTGCGTTATGCTCCTCATATCGGGAAACACAAAACCTTTTATACCTGAAGCGTCAAGCTTCCGGTTTCCCGACTTGTTTTATTTTTTTCGTTCATCAAAAGATTGTTAGTTATGAGCAAATCAGTGAATAAATTCATTCATTCGAATTTGGATATTTGTTCCGGAAAGATATTCCTACGGCTTCTGTCAGCAAAGGCGGATACAGCTATTCAGCTACTCAAACTTGGTGTTTAATTATTCATTTTCTTTTTATATTTGGATATTCAATTAATTCAGCTTCACTTATGAATAAATGGGAGGGGATAATTGTTGTACTTGAAATTTTGCTTTTGGCCTCTTCTCAATAATTTGAAGCATTTACTAACTAACTTAGTTGTGAAACATTTGAATATTATTATTTATGAGTATAAAGTTAGATTAATACTTAAGCGTCATATTATCATCCATTATCCGGGTGTTATTTCCGGAATTAAACCTTTGAGCCAGTGCTCATGGATGCGTTACGAAAGCAAACACCAATTTTTTCAAAAACGTATGTCATCAAACCAAAAATTTCATAAATTTACCAAAAACCTTTGCACGAGTTACGTCAGCAACACTTTCCGTCAGCTAAGCATAATATCCAAGCATCAGACATCCGATATACGGTATAATACATGGCGAATACAAATTTCATTCCCATAACGCATCCGATTGTTTAGGTTAAACTAAATTCACATTTTTATAAAGTTCTGTATGTAACGTTAAAGAAAAGTCCAGCACAATTTTGATGAAAACGAAAATATGTATTTAGTATCACATCTAGAGCAAAATTATCATTTTCGACCAGTAATATTTTTAATGAGCAATGATAAAAGGAAAATTCTTAAAATTATCAAAATATACTACTACAAAACTGAGTACATTGTTATTTGTGAAAAGTTCTCAATTGTTTAATTTGATACATTTTATCAGCAACATCTCATCCAGAGGCAAGAAGTATCTAGTATAGTTGAGGATTTTCATATTTATTCGAGACATGAAGTTGTGCATTCTAATGAAAATGACAGCTTGTTCCATATATTATCGTCAAATAGAAATAACAATCATGTGTCATTTGAATTCTGAATATTGAATTAGAAACAATTTACAACAGGTTGACGTTTAAAGTTGTTCCAAATGAAAATGATCACTAATAATGTTTCATTGTATGCTTATATTTGATTGATTAAAAAATAATCACGAATTAAATTGGACGGACTAAATGAAATGAGACCAATTATTATTGTTACGTTGCTTGCTTTATGTAGGCTCTTATCACTAAATTGCGTAACATTAAACAAAAACACGTTCTATAACTTTAATATAAGCGTTTATTAAACACTAAATTACACAACCGTAGTGTACAATTAATTCTAGAACACTTCCTTCAACAAGGACAATTCTAGGCGCATTTATAACTGACGCGATCTGTTCAAACCCTAGAACTAGACTGACTCCTTGGGTGGACTGCCGCCCCTTTTATACCCCGCGGAATATTCCAGAGAGGCATGCAAACGCTTCACTAGAAAACTGCTTTGCGCCTTTGCAATATTTTCTTACCGGCATTAGAGTCATCTGTTAACAATTATTGTAACTAAATATTCGCCCTACTGTTATATAATTTTGGTGTGTTATCCGGTTCCATATATTATCTTGCGCAGTCGGTGTTCACGACTGGCAAACCTGTTTGGGGAGTTCGGCTAGTTGACAGCCTTGGTAACCATACTGGTGTCAAGGTGATGCAACGCTGGACTCCCATTGTAACAAAGTTGGCGCCCAACGTGGGGCTGTTGCGTACGTAACAAACGTTTTGTTGACTTTTTGTGTCAGAATATGTGGGTGGCATGATGATTGCTGCTTAATATTAAAGTTTATCTTACTGCATAATTTCATGAATCTAGAATGAACTTCAGTGGGGTTTGTACTAAATTTTCATATGTGTCATTAATTTTATTGGAGCATGTTTGGTAAGGGGGAGTATTTTGAAGCCTGGATACCATGTGCACGGGCCAGCACGATTTTTTTCAGATTTTTACGTTGCATAGTTTGTGGGAACGGGCCCTTGAAGTAATTACCCTCTTTCAGACCCCCGGAATCTTCTCGTTGGTAAACCAAAATGAAAACCGTCAAAACTAATCTCACTGCGGAAAGTGCTACCTTTCATTTTATACTCCATATATTCGACTAAAAGAAAATTTACACTCCCTTTTGCATGTATGGGGATCCCCCTTAAACTCAACGTATAGTAATGTTATCCTTTCCGCTAAATTTCATATCTGAGGCAATAGGTGTGACGGACAGACAGACTGACAGACAACCAGTAAGCCAATTTTGTTTCGTTTTCCACAAAAACTTAAAACGATAGGAAAGTATGCAAAAATGTGAATTTTCGCGCTAAAAAATTTGGTTAGTTTTTATTTTTATAAAATTAAAATTTATTGAAATATCGCCTTTAAAAGATCGAGTTACCATTCTGAAGATCTTTACATTATAAAATCTCAGAAACCCGAATAGCCCGAATGCGTGTGTCTACAAAGTGTGGTTGACCATACTACATCCCTGATTGTCGCAACGCCTTAAGGGGGCCATCCCGTGTAAAGGCCGTTTTTTTGCATAGTTCGTTATTGAAATACAGAGCAATTTATACACTCACCTACAAAAAAAGGTGTTTTTCTGCTGCCACGCTAGAGGGCGTTGTGATCATCTTAAAGAAAAAAAGTAAACGGCATTTTAATGTACGAACTTAACTCCAGTCTACGATTAACTAAATTTTTGGTGCCGTGTTAAACTTTTTTTTTTGTGTTTTTGGGTGTTTTTTCACGGCTTCTTGAATGAATAAAAAAAAACCAATGAATGAATCGCAATTATCCTAGTTTGCGGACCGTACAAATATTATATGTCCTGAATAAGTCGTGGAAATTTCAAGGAATTTCGTTGAATAGATTTTGGAGCTATGGTGGCAGCCGATTTTCAACATGCGGTTTCGAGGAAAGCTTCCTTTTTTTCTTTAAGATGATCGCAGAGCCCTCTAGCGTGGCAGCAGAAAAACACCTTAGTTTGGAGATGGGTGTATAAATTGTTCTGTATTTCAAGAACGAACTATGTGATCGGACTGGAAAAATTACTATGCACGCTCAAGATATTAGTAAATCTATGGTGAAAAATTCTTATTTGTGTCTTCCTCCAGTTTTTCACAAAAAATTTCTAAAGAAAGCCAAAAAAACGGCCTTCACACTGAATGATCCCCTTAAGCTAAAATAAAATAATAATTGACCCAATTTCTGCGGCAGGGGGTGTAAGTTACTGGTTGAAAAGACAAATTATTAATTATCTAATGAATTGTTAAGGAATGTTTTGCTTCATTGTACTCGTATCTTTAGTGACTGGATTAATAAACTTTTACTCGCTTAAGTAATTTTCAATTGAAAGGAACGTGAGTCATTGGAGAGGAAGCTGTCATCTACTTTTCCTTAAATATTCGATTGAGAAAATCGAAATTTCTTCATTCACTTTTCGAAATTTTGAAAAGAAATTCCATTATCATAAAGTTATAATTAGTAAAGATTGGAAATATATTTAAAAGCTTATCTAGATAATGTGGTGCATTAAGTAGCAGCCCAACTTGTTTAGCTCTAATCCAATTCCAGATATTGCAAGTGCTGGTAATTATCAGCACTTGCAATATCCGGAATTTATAACTTATGCTTTTTAACTTTGCGTTTTCAAAACAGGCAGCTGCATTATTGATACATCATCCGGAAAAGTTTTCAATTCTATTTGCAACCTTTATACCCCTATGGTTCTAAACTTTTCTTTCTAAATTTTGAACAAGGATTGTGTGTATTTTTCTAAATATTAATATTTGAACCGGCATTAGCTCTGTTTTCAAATAGTTCGTAATCTTTATGCATATATTATGCCAGACTACTCACTCTAGTGTAATAAGCACATTCAAAGTCTTTGATTGCAGTAAATTTCCATAAAAAAGAAAACTTTGAAGTATTGTAGCATTGCTAGTAAAATCAGATTTCCACGAAATTTGATAGAATCATATTAATCATAACCTATACTAGTGCAGAATTCTATAATAAACTTAAGGGGGCTTCCAGTCAATTAAAAAAAATGGTAATATACTATTATTGACTTTATTTATAAAGAAGTCGCACTGGACACCGTATAGTGGCAGCTTCGTAATTTTTTTCAGATTTTTTGAATGAATAGTTTCTGAGGATGGGTCCGTGAATGAAATGATTTTTTCCAGCCCCCCCCCCCCTTTCGCGTCAAACACAAGAACTGATGTCAGTTTTGGAAAGTTCTAGTCGAGACCTATCATTTGATGACCCACATGATTATATTCGACAAAAAAAAAATATACATCTCCCGTTTTTATGCAGGCCTCATCAAAAAAAGGTTATTAACTACGTGCGGGGTTCACCAATGCCACCTTCCCACCAACATCAACAGGGGCAACCTTTTCCAGAAAAGTGCATGGTACAAACAGAGAGATGGACAGACAATGAACCGATTTTACTAAGGTTTTGTTTTACATAAAATCTTAAAAATGAATGACCAAATGTGTATCCTTCCAAACAAATATTTAATTCGCAAAAGATAGATTAATGCTAATATTCCATAAAGTTGAAAGTTATTAAAATCAAGAAAAGGTTATTGCAATAAGCATTCAGTTGTAATGGCTAAATGATTATGACCAAGAATCATCTTTAGTGACCGGAGGCGCCCAAGAGGAGAGAACTATCACAAATCCTAAAAAAAATTTTCGAAATTGACATGAACGTCCACCTGAAACGGGTTTTGTGTTCATCTTATGTGAGGAGCTTTCTGTGCACATTTTTCCTTTCGCAGATAGCTGCAAATTTAAAATATTCCTACACATATGTATTTCCAACTTTCAGATATAAGTACATATTGAAGACATGGTATTGCTCATAGATTTCATCATTGCCATTATCGGTTGTGATTTTGACCACTGCGATTCGATGTTGTTCGTTCTTTGGCTTTTGGTGCTGACGTTGCCACCATATACATCGTCTCGCCCTCATTAGTGTTAAGCCGACGATCTCGCGCCGATTGCCGCCTGCTCGATCTGGATGAAGGCAGTTTGTACATCTCGGGTTGTTCTTCCATGATGTCAATATCGTCAACATAGGCCAATAGTTGGGTGGACTTGAACAGGATGGTGCCTCTCGCATTTACATCTCCATCGCGAATCTCTTTCTCTAGGGCCAGATTAAAGAGGACGCATGATAGGGCATCCCCTTGTCAAAGACCGTTGTTGATGTTGAATGGTCTCGAAAGTGATCTTACTGCTTTTATCTAACCTCGGAGTTTAATGAGGGCCAGCCTGATCAGTCTTATTAATTTCGTCGAGATATCGAATTTTCTCACGTTCGTGTACAGTTTCACCCTGGCTGTGTCATCATAAAAAGTCAATGAGAAGGTGGTGCAACTGATGCTCATATTCCAACAGTTTTTCCATCGCTTGCCGCAAAGAGTAAATCTGATCTGTTGCTGCTTTACCTGGAGTGAAGCCTCTTTGGTATGGACCAGTGATGTTCTTTGCTATGGGGTTATCCGGTCTAGCAAGATAGCGGAGAATATCTCTACTCAGCAACGTGATACCTCTGTAATTGTTACACTGCCTGATATCTCCCGTTTTACTATATGTACTGAACAGATAATCGTTGCCATACTCGTTGCCAGTCGTCGGGCATTGATTCACTGTGCCACGCTTTGACCATAAGTTCATGAAACACTTGGTATGATTGGTCGCCTCCATATTTAAACAATTCGGCTCCTGGCGACTTATAACTTTTAACCGAATGAATTGCGCGGACTGTTCCCTATGTACTTGGTGGTGGCAGTATTTGTCCGTAGTCTTCAGTTGGCGAGACCTCCAACTCGCCGAAATTCTGGTTATTCAGCAGTTCATCAAAGTACCCAACAGTACTCCAGCATGCCCATTCTGTTGGAAATCAGATTTCTCGTCTCAGTCTTGGCAGGATGAACATCGAGGTGTATAAGGCTTCATCCTGCTGAGTTGTTGGTAAAACTTCTACGCCTGGGGCGGTTGGTTCTCCCAGGCTTCCTTTTTTCGTCTGTCTGGTCGCTTCTCTGATCGTCGGAGTTCGTGATAAGTCTCCGCGGACACTTCTTTGAGAATGCAACATTACTCGGTATGCGACATTTTTCCGTTCCTTTGCAAGCTTACATTCATCGTCTTTTTGCGGCTGGGGCCAAGTATGTTTGTAACCGAATCAATGATAACATTCTTCAGATGATTGTGAAGATTATCTCCAAGATCGCTGTTGACTACGGCTTTTGTGACATCCATTTCCCTTATCGGTGTTACAGAGGGCTGTGATGTGGATGGCTTCAGTATTAACTCTCACGTGATTGTCAGAGGGTATTCTGGGCCGTGTTGTAATTTGAGGTCGGAACGCTATGCCAATGAGATTGTGATCCGAGTCTATATACATTCATCAAGGCTGAGAGGTGACGGCGTTCAATCAGCACGTGGTCAATTTGGTTGGAAGTGGTCCCGTCTGGAGAGGCCCACGATGTTTGTGGCCGCTTTCCGCGCAAACCAGGTACTTCCAACAACCATTTCGTGCGACCCTGCTAATTCAATAACCGGCAGTCCGTTATCACTGGTATCCCTATGTAAGTTATGGGAGCTAACGTACCTTCTGAATCTGGGTTCCGCCCCTACTATATTGTTAAAGTGCGCTGTAATTCTACAACACTACAAATTTAAGAGTAGGTTCCTATAGTTTAGGAGATGATTTATGTGAAGTTTGCGTAAAATCGGTCCACGCATTCGTGAGTAACGATTTTTTATGTCATCATCGGATTTATCCATATAAAATGTATATAAAACCAAAAACAACAACAAATATGATGTGCTGATGTCATACACACGGCAGTTAGATGCTGTAACATATACACGTACACACATTGTCAAATAAAAATTGGCAGACAGTTGTGAGTGAATGCGCGATTGTATTGAATTCCTTTTTCATTGAGTTCGCATTGTGAACGGATTTTATCTTGGTTCTTTATTGAACAAAAAGACATTGACCGTGTAATATATTTTTTTTAATTTTCAGCTAGACATCATCAACTAGTTAGTTTTTTGTCGATTTTTTGTTTGAACACAAACGTATACCGTTATCGTTTTGAACTTTTTTAGTGCGTGTGAATCATTGAATAATTGAGACAAGGAGTGAACATGGTAACAAATTTAGCCCAAATATGCACCATTTACTGTATAGTACAGCTGGTAGTCGCTTCATCAGCTGGTAACTGCCCATTTGGCGCTGCGATCACTTTTGCCCAGTCTACGAATTGAGGCTATGCTATTTGTATAACTTTTTTAATAGGGAGGAGGAGAAGCAACTCCAATGACAAAGGGGCGTGGAATATCACAAGGTAGCTAACTGGCCCGTGTGGCCTATACGATTAATGTTTTGGTGTGTCGATGGCGCTTAGATGGCTTTCTTGGCTATTATAAATGAAGGTCTATATAAATAATGGATGTTGTTGTACATATAATATATATATCCGTTTCGGATCGATAGACTCCGAAACCGTCCATACGATCGCCATAAAAATCGATATATATATGTGGTGTTAACTTTCAATCAGTCGTCATGACCAATAATTGCAGTTGCTTGGTGAGGCAATAAATTCTGGAAATTATTGAAAATTAATAATAATAATCGCTGGCGCAACAATCCATATTGGATCAGGGCCTTGAAGTGTGGTAGAGCACTTCACTCAGGACCGTAGCGGTAGACTACAGTACACTGCAGGAGGAAATGTGGTCAGCATTGCGCTCGCCCGAGATTATTGCCCTGATTTGACTCAGGTACTCATTCACAGCTGAGTCGACTGGTATCCGACGTCAAATCACAATACAAATCCCACTGCCACCAGGAAGTTTTGAACCGCGACCTTCTGTACAATAGCCTTGTGCTTAAACCACTCCGGACACATGAAAATTCCACCCAAAAAATTTCATTTACAGCAACTACCAGCCAGTAGAGCTATTGAAATATCTGTAGAACGATACTCATGAACGAACGAGACTACTTGAAAAGCTGCTGGAACATGAGAGGAGTAAGACCTAGGTCAAAAATATGACGGGGTTAGAGCTTCTTCTTCATGAGCTGCTGAACTATCGGAGTTTGAACTCCCACTTCAAGGGCTTAATAACATGGTGTACACACGATGTGGAGCTGAACGCTTTGGACAACTCGAACAAGATTGAGAATCGAACCCAATAAAGCAGTATTTAATTACAATGTAGACGACGAATACAAAATACCTCAAAAGTTCTCATTTATCTGATGGTAATATTGTGCTTACACCGTCGCGTTTCTTAGTTCCAGCCTGGCATACATATATTGTTCCATTTGCAAAGTCAATTTGCCATCACTGACTGACCCAAATCTACTTCTAACTCATATTGCTGGAGTTGCTTATGAATCCAAATCCTATTTACAGCATACTTGGAAATAGAATGCATGCTTTCTAATGGCATCATTTGAATCGGCGAAGTTTGAAAAATAAGGTAATTTCACACCCACATTCGAGTTGCAAGGTTATAGCAGTTTGATGAAAATGCCTGTCATGTAGGCATTAAGGAAAATCAAGGTACGTTGTACCCCATTGAAATTTGGAGTAATAAAAAGTAACTGCAAGTACTTTATCAACATTTTATGGACTCGGCTGATGGTCTCCTGAGCTATTGGCACAAAATTCCGAATTCCTCCGGTTCTCATTGGATTTGCATGCAATGTTAGCGGTGGCATTGGTGAAAGTCATTAATCCCTTTCAATTGGCAATCTGCCTGCTGGAAATACTGAAATTCGGCGTGTGCAAGGAAGTTTTGTTCGTCATGGCTCCAAAAATGGTTACGCGTGCGCTTTTGAGAATCCCTACCGCAGACTGCCGGCAATTTTCGATGAAAGGAAACAACGAAATACCAGAACCCAAACGCCCCAAGTATAGCAGTTTTATGTTCAGTTTGTGTGAGTAATTTTCTATGCACGTTTCTCCATTCGTGCATAGCTAAAAATTCAAAATATTCTTTGATATATCCAACCATGAGTTCACTTTGTATGATGATGACGTCATACACGTTTTACATTGCGATAAATCTACATGAAATACTCTGATTTCTTTCAAAATTATGTACTATATTGTTACCTGTAATGGTACCGAATTTTGCACTTCCAGGATGGATCTAAGAGGAGTTTTCGGGTAAATTTAGAAAATATAGTACTATGATATTATTCAGTTTATTTGGAGCTCAATAAATCCGGCTAGAAGACAGCGGATAGTTTTTGGGGCCAGATAGAATGGGTGCTAGGTGAGCTTGAACAAGTGAAATCCAGAAGGCAGGAGACAGCTATCGAGTGTAAGGACCTCGAGAAGGTTATATCACAGGTATATATAAATATGTATGGCACTAAAAGAACAATTTAAAACTACCAAAAGGAAAGAGGGTGCACCAAAAAGATTAAGAAGGCATATAGGCGTACACAAATCGCTATTATTAGCTTGCAGGTAGGATCAGTGGCTAAACTGTCTATCGTAGGCAAGGTAAGAATACATTATGATGATGGCTTAGAAAAAAAGTATTCTTTAAAAGATAGTTCAGATGCCTTGATTTCGATAATTAGATCAAAAAGAAGCAGGAAGCGTGAAGAAGAGAGCCATCTGATCAACGATTATAGTGCAAATTTACCGTGCATCTTATGCCAAGGCAAAGAAGGAGTGGACGACCAACACGTTGGAGGTGGTGGAAGCTGGATCGCATGGCTAAATGAAGTTGATACATATCATCCTCAACTATTGCGAGGTAGCTTAAGACCTGCTTTCATAAACCATTTAAGAGTTGAATGCGGTTATTTACGAACCTTTTGACGATAGTGGTACATACACGAGTGATACTTCTAAAAACGTGGCGATATGGGCATATGGAAGGCAAACCCTATAAGAAACAATGACATACCCCAGGGCCGAACTTGTAAGTGCAAAAGTCAACGGCCTCCATATCTACGACTGTTACTATGATATCTTCCTAGTGCAACCATAATGCAATATGAAGAAACGCTTGGTGTTAGACTCACGACACTATAGCCATACAATTTTTATCGGCGGTTTCAACGCATTCGCATTGGATGGGCGAGGGGGGGCGGTTCCAAATCCTTGAAACCTTCACAGAGCTGGACTTAGTATCAACTAACTTTAGCTGCGTGCCCACCTACCGACAGCCTCGATCGTCGATCTGACTTACCTCAGTACCTCGCTGGCGAGAGAAAAATACACTCAATACAATGGCCACCAGACAATCTTCTTGACTTTGACTTGACTTGACAACTGTGACCTATTATAACTTTGTTAATAATAGCGCGATTTCCGCCAAATTTTGCAGGATTATGCTTTATATTATAGCCTCTATTACTGCATGATGCCAGGAGGGAGAGTTTGCAGTCAATTAAATAAAATTATAGTAGTATGCTTTTATTGACTTTATTTGAACAGATATCGGTATGGTGGATATTTCGGGAACTTGGCACCGTATAGTAGCAGTTGCATGACGTTTTCAGATTTTTCGAATGGTTAGATTCTGAGAATAGACCCCTGAAACAAATGACCAATTTTCTGCCCCCCCCCCCCCTTGTGCACTAGATGTAAAAACTGAGATCACCTTTGACAAGTACTAACAGGGAGCTTCCATTTGATATGTCACATGAATATTTCATCATCATCATCATCAACGGCGCAACAACCAATATCCAGTCTAGGCCGGCATCAATAAGGAACTCGAGACATCCCGGTTTTGCGCCAAGGTCCACCAATTCGATATCCCTAAAAGCTGTCTGGCGTCCTAACCAACGCCATCGCTCCATCTTAGGCAGGGTTTGCCTCGTCTTCTTTTTCTACCATAGATATTGCCCTTATAGACTTTCCGGGCTGGGTTATCCTCATTCATACGGATTAAATGATCCGCCCACCGTAACCTATTGAGTCGGATTTTATCCACAACCGGACGATCATGGTATCGCTCATAGATTTCGTCATTGTGTAGGCTACGGAATCGTCCATCCTCATGTAGGGCCAACAATTCTTCGGAGGATTCTTCTCTCGAATGCCGCCAAGAGTTCGCAATTCTTCTTGCTAAGATACCAAGTCTCTTCCCCCTATGGTGAGACAAACGGACAGAGAGTAAACCGATTTTAATAAGGTTTTGATTTACACAAAACCTTTAAAAATGGATTAGGTTAATATATTGATACGCTTATGATTGATAGACCCCGAAAGCGTTCAACCGATCGGTTTGAAAATTCGTATATGTATGTACGTTGAAATAGAGAAGATTTGTACGCTATATACGTTGCTGTAGTTCCCCACTAGATAGCTCAAAAGAAGGAAAGTATCAATTTCTATACCATTAATATTACGGTAGCTTGCCACTAGATGGTGCGGAAAAAAATTGGGGTGAAGGTTGTATTTTCAACCTTATCCTCGCAGGGGGTGAGAAGTTTACGCTGGGGAGAAAGGGGGATTCAATCTTGATAAAAGTTCGTTTCGGTTATCTCTCATAGAAAGAAATGGCCGTTCAAAGTGAGTTTTTGTAATGTCGTCATGGAAATTTTTAAAATTTTCAACCCAACCGTGTTAAGAAGAAAGGATAGACGGAGTATGCAAAAGGAAGGGGAAGGTCTCCTACTGTAACCCCACCAAAAAAATTGTGGCGACCATCCCCGCTTAAGATTCATGGCGCCCAAAATTAGGACTATTTTAATGTCAAAACGATGGCTTTTGACTTTGAATTGCACCCTGCAAGCAGAAAGGAGAGTATGAATGGAGAAGCGGGAAATCTTTTCCCTCAAGATTGATAAATCGCAGCGGTTACCTCCCCTTAAAATGTAACGGCGTTTTAAATGGGGATATTTTGACACCATCCTAGTGAACTTTGATTAGTTAGCGCAACCCTCAGAGAGAGAGATGATAAAGGTGATACACAAAAGGAAGAAGAACGCCTCCCCTTCTACCTTCGTCAAAGAATTGTCGTAGTCGTCCCTCGTCGAAGGGTTTTGGCGTCTCGTATCATTAATACAGCTTATTCGAAGTGCAATCGTTGTAGTGATGTCCATCCTCGTCACTCACGTATATGCATCCTCAATCCTCAATCCCCCTTTGCATAAGCTTATTAATGATGTGGAAATAGCCCCTCTTGAGAGTGCCGTAACTTTTTAAGACGAAGTGACTCTTGGGGATATTTAAGGGAGTACAGCACTTGGGAATACCAATCTGTTGATAAAAAACATTCACATCAATCGAAATTGGAGATAATTATCTTTGCGGCAGAACGAAGACGCGCAAACTTTCCAATTAAATTAAGGGTCATTGATGTTGATCAATGAGTCACGTAGTCCAGTTCCTACATTCATTCCAATAAGCAGGATATCCAGATAAGAGGTAACCCCAGAGACCAAGCCTCAAGCCTCTGTAAGGTAAATAAGATAGTGGAGGATCTAAGTGGTCCTGAATTGCTGTTATCTCTTGGTTGGCATTAACCAACCTGACCTGAGAAATTTGTATTTTCGCATCCACCATTTTGACCTAACTAAAATCATTCCATTCACACTTAAACTAAGAAATTTTGTTATTATACTTCGATAATTTTATTTTAGATTTGAATCATTATTCATTAAACACGTGCCTTGATCCAATCTAAGTAGGATCCAACACGGGTGAATACAGCTGGGTATCCCTTCTCGCATCCACTGGCACTTCCGTAGGAGGTCAAACCAATGACGATACGGTTGTCACCTGAGCCATAAGCCAATGGACCACCAGAATCTCCGTTGCAGGTGGACTTCTTATCAGCTCCACTGGTGCAAATGTTGGTGCTTCGGGCAGAGCTTCCGAAGTATTTCTTGCAATCGGTTTCAGAGATGACTTTAAGGTCAGCGTAACGGAGAACTTCAGATACGGAGTTGGAAGCTAGAAGTTGGAAAATAATTGTTAACTAGGCTGTTTTAAAGGTAAATACTCTTTTTCGAAATAAAGATGGTCGTAAAATGATTAAATCAAAGTTACTTACAATCAGAAGGACGTCCCCATCCAGAAGCAACAACGGTGTCTCCTACGAAAGTTTTCTTGGCTTCGTTCTCTGATGGAAGCTTGATAAGCTTGATGTCAGCTACAATGAGAAAATCAATTAAAGAATAGACACAATCAAAACATTAAGACTTTTGAACTTACCACTCAAGCGGGCATCTTCAGTCAATTCGATCAAGGCAATATCGTTGACGAGAGTTTTGCTATTCCAACCACTGTGGATATGGAAGTGAGACTTGGTAACACGGATGGTTTGACGAGCTTTTTCATCTTTTTGGATTTCAACTGATCCCAAGTAAACGGTGGCGGCTGAGACTCCATCGACGCAATGAGCAGCAGTGAGAACCCAACGTTTTTCAATCAATGAACCTCCGCACCAGGCTTGTCCTCCAGAAACATCCAAGAGAAGACCGACTTGGTAGGGGAATTCACCTTCTTTGGCAGTCTTGCCACCAACAATACGTTCAATGAAATCACCGGGCAAAACCTTTCCAAATCCGGGTGGATAAACATCCATGAATTTAACATTGTCCCAGTCGACGGGATCGGAGGCGCAGGCCACGGCGGCCACCAAAAGTGCTACAACAAGAGTCCTCATTTTCGAAAAGCAACGAAGCCACTATTGACTACTCCAAATTGCAGGAATAATATTTATAGTAAAATCGAAATCTGCATTTGGTGGGGAAACTGCAAGATAAGCATGCATTTATCAATCAACAATGCCTCGTTTTGAATTAACGCGTGGCGATTCCTATTTTGATAGCCGTAACTTATCAGAAAGTGTTTAATTTTACGTTTTTATGAATCAATCGAGTTCGTCGAAATCATGCATATTTGATGACATATCTTTCTGCCCATCTTTCCTACGTATAACAACAACAACATACAATGACCACTGTTATCGCATCTAAGAAAGGAAGATATTCTTAGCCAAATAGTGAATTAAGATCGAAATCAGTCTGAAAAGCGTCAACCAATGAATGGGCAATTATTAAACAAACGAAAATTCGAGATTTAGCACTTTGGAATTTTCTGTCTCAACTTGCTTCAATCATACGATAAACAATTTGTTAAATTTGAATGAAGTTGATTTGATGGCAACGTATTAATAGCTGACATTCAATTTGTACATTTCGGCGAAAATTTATTGCATTATTGACATAGTAACGTGTACTATTTTCTGTTTTCTGTTTCGCCTGCATACGAGCACATGTACTCCCGCAATGCCTATTTGTTATTGGCAGTGCTATGGATGTGATTGCATTCAGGAGTGCAAGAACGCTCCTTGACAACAGTATTGAGGATTTCCAAAAGGCTCCTTCCTCTACCTTCTGCGAGATTTTCAGCGAGACAGGCAAGATTACTCCGGCAAGCTTGCCGGAAGTAAGCGTGAATTCGGTCTTGAATTCACGCTTGCCGAATCTTGTTAATCGGTAAAGGACGAAATATTGTCTGCTAGTTCTTCATGGATTTCGAGAAGATTTAGACACGGTGAACTTTGAGTGCCTCTGGAATGCTCCATACAAAAGAGGCATTCCGCAGAAATTAACAGCTATTATGATCGACGTACAATTTCGGAAGAATTAAAAAAGGTTGCATTCCATTTCACTGATGTTTTGCATGCTTCGTTGTCCGAATGATATGGAGTGCTTCAATAGATTAAATCAACTTTCCTCAAACTGTCAAAGAATTATGTATCTTGGCTAGCTCTGAATTTGGAGAATAAATCAAGCAGAGTCGGAATAAATATAAGCGCTAACCAAAACAAGATTCTTAGAGTCCTAAGTACGCATCGACTTAATGACTGACCGAACTAGGTTTCTTAGCCTGGCGGGTCAACGTACTTTTCCTCTATTCATTAATGGGCCGAGCATTGAGATCGTCTATCTATTAATAGCACAAGAACCACCTTCATTGTTTTGTTTAAAATTATGAAATATAGACACCTCAATACCAATATTAAATTTAAATTGTTCTGTTCTGGGCTGCTATATGAGACTAGCACTTGAAAAATAATGTTACTCCAGGGCAAAAACTTAGATTGGTTCTCACGATGGAGCATAAAGCCCGGGAAACGCTTGCTGAACCTATGCTAACAGTTTTACTACCAAACCCTACCTCCTCCTCCACGTGGCGATCGCCAGATAAGCTGTGGACGGAGAAGGTTGAAGGCGAATCTCCCGAGCCTTACAAAACGGGACAAATTGTACCAACTGGTCCTCCAAGTTTAGGGTTTGGTAAGGCTGACAATCCTACATGGCAAACAACTTGATACACAAAAGGAGCCTCGGATTGGATGGATATAGAAACGATGAACCTAGCCGCGAAAATGGAAAATGGATTTGGCATTTTCTCAAAGAATGTGCGCTCCCTGTACAGATTGAATGCTGCCTAGCAACTAGCCGATAGACTGTCCCAATATAAGGCTGATGTTATAGCGCATGCACTAGACAGGAACTGCGGCCACTCTACTATGTAAATTATAGTAACCGTAAACGAACGGCTATGCGCTTTGGTCTTCCGAGGCAAATTTTGAAACATAGACCTCATAAACGTTCACGCCCCCACAGAGCAGACTGCAGAATCGGAAGCAGATATGATATCAAAATCATATTTGCAATTTTTAAAAATCAAGGAGCGGCGAAGTTTTTATTCAGGCGTTACGTTTGCTCCCATAATTTACATAAAAACACGAATAGGAATGGATTGCGATTAATTCAGTTAGCGGTGTCACACGGAATGGTTGTTGGAAGTACCTGGTTTGCACGGAAAGTGGGGTTAATAAATGGCAGAATATATAGACTCGCATCACTATCCTACTCCAGAATCGAATAACAACACCACCTAGAATCCCCTCTGTTATTCATGTGGGAATGCATGCTGAAGCCCTCCGACACCTATAAAGGGGAAATAGATGCCACAATAACCGCATGTTATCATTGATACGGTCACAAACATAATTGGCCCCAGTTGCAAGAAAAGTCGGAACGACGGAACGATGAATGCGGGCTACCAACGGAACGAAAGAAGGCTGTATACCGAGGGTGTTGCCCTCTCAAAGGCGATAAGATAAGAAGTTCGATCACGAAATTGGTGGAGCAGAGAAGCGACTTCATAGACATAAAAAGGAAATCTGGGAGAACCAACAGATCTGTAAGCTCGAAAAGCATAGGCAGCAACCGCACCAGAGGCTGAAGTTTTATCAGCAAGTCAGCAGCATCCAGCCTCATTAACCTCAATGCTCGTCCTGCCTAGACAAAGAGGGAACTCTGATTTCCGACCACATAGGTATATTGCAGCGATGGCTAAGTACTTTGAAAAAAACTGCATTTTCGGTGTTGAGCAGTTGAAGGTCCCACCGACTGAAAACAACAGGAAAATCATGGATTTTAGTTAGTTTACTTTTGTAGGGCGTCCTTCGTTAGGCCCATTGTACTATCCTAGAGATCGCCTATTCAACGATCGCTCACCAACAGTGTTCATGAGCTTTTGCAAATCTGAGAACATTGTTCAGGGACTACACAGACTACTCGTTGCGGAAAGCCTTACATCCGGATAGCTGAGTGGTTAGAGCACAAAATTATCGTACGGAAGGTCGCAGTTCAAATCTCACTGATGGCAGTGGGATTTGTGTCATGATTTGACAGTCGACTCAACTGTGAATGAGTGCTTGAGTCAGATCAAGGTAATAATCTCGGGCGAGCACAATGCTGACCACATTGCCTCCTGCAGTGTACTATAGTGTATCGTTACGGTCTTGAATGCAGTGCTCGCACTTGAAGGCCCTGATCCAATATGGATTGCTGCACCAACGATTACTACTATTATTATTAAAGCCTTACAAGGTATCTTCGTCTGGGGTCTGAGGAGGCCGGACAGGTGCATACGAAATGCAGGGCCGCTTCTTCATACTTCTCACATTGGCTGCCTATAGCCGAGATCACCGCTTCAATTTTTTCCATGTAGTCATTTAAGGACCAGTATCCCGTTATTATTATTATTATTCTGTTAAGGGAAAGTCGCACCGCGTCCTTGAAGAACTATTGTGCCCCTTTTACTGGTTATAGTGAACCTATTGATCGTAGTATCTCAAGCAGGCCTGTAACCGTTAGGAACTTTAGTATGTTCCCCACTTCCAGATGTTTCAGCTTTGCATCTGGTATTAAGTGTTCACCCAGATGCCTCGACCTACTTCGCACAAGTGCCGGACACTGTCCGAGGACGTGTATAGAGGTTTCGTCCTCCTCCTCACAAAACCTGCAGGCCGTAGATATCCCTAGCTTCCCTAGGTGATAGTTCAGCCGACAATGACCAGTGAAAATTACCACTATGATTCGGAGGTTCTTTTTGGTGAGGTTTAAGCAATCCTTTATACGCATGGGTTCGTATCCCCGAATAAGCACCCTGGACTGCTCCATCCCTGGTAGGCCCGCCCAATATAGTTCCCTCAAAAGCTTCATTAGCGTTTCCATATCCCACTTCTTAAAACAAAACAAAAACGCCCTTGGTTCCCCTCCAAAGATTTTCGCCTGCTGGTAAAAGTTCAAATTTCTCCATTCGGCTGCGTGAATTCTTGCACAGTGGAGTTGAAAGTGCATGACCGGATACCTAAAGCTGGTTCTGCCCCAGTCGGGCAGCTTCCTCATTACCAGCGATGTTTCGTTCAGTCGGTCAATTTCTGCAATAACTTCACTCTAACTTGCTTGATATGTCAATGCTGTTTAGCGCTGATAATGCTTCTTGACATCGCCTTTTCAATTTATGCCATTTGCTCATAGAGTGCTGTCTCCGTAGATTTGCATTTCTTATAGACTTGTGGCAATAAAGTGGCCGCCTAGGGATATATGTATCCCTTATGGACCGATTTGCGTAATGTGCTTTTGTATTCTGGAAAGTCAAATGGTTGCAGACAGGAATCCGGTATCGGTTTCTGACAAACTTCTAACTGCTAGATTTCGATCCAGGTTACGGAGCATCGCAATTGTGTAATGCTACGCACTAACAGAGAATTTCGATATAGTGGAGAAGGACGTTTCCTACGAGCAATTAAACGCAGTTCAGGGGAGGCTTCCTAAAGGTGGTATTGTGATTGTGATGGGTGATCTGAATGCCATGCTGAGATCTGACAACAATTTTCTTGAACGTATAATGGTAAAATACCGTCTTGACGACAGCAAAGGTAATGGTGTAGGTTCGTAGATTTCTGCAATTTCTACCGCCCCGTCATTGGTGGCACACTGTTTAAGCACAGAGCCTGCCATAAGGTCAGCTGTGTTTCAACTAACCAACCCCGTACGAGCAATAAAATCGACCATAGCGAACATCAGTAGATTCAGGAGTTGATTGCTGGATGTGCATCTTCCGCCTCGTCCTAGAAGGGGATCACTATCTGATGGTCGCTTACGTTCGCTTGCGTGCATCTGCCACTTCTCGCAGGAGCTGCGAAACCCTAAGTTCATCATCGACCGCTTGCGTGATCCAGAGCATATTTTTTCCCGGGTGCTCGGTTGGCGAAGCCCCGTAGGGCCATCAAAATATCTGGCTCGCTACGTAATCGTGGAAGCAGAGTTGAAGGCTTTACTGATCGCTGCGAGTGATGGTGGGCATGACGCGCTCGAACTCTAATACCGAGCGAAATCTCGAGAAGTTCAACAGAGTGTCCGCTGTGACAAGAGATAATTCGCTATTGCGCTGGTCAAGGAAGCGAAAGATGCCACAGATCGCAATGATTTCAAAAATGTATAAGGCATCACGAAATAGGTTGCATGTGGTCGCAAATCTTTCGATGGTTCTGTGAAGAACGTCACGGTTCTTAATCGTATTACATCCGGTGAAGTTCCACCTCTTGTGGATGGAATGGCTAGCCAATGGATAGCTCACAAATTAAGGAGGGGCAACAATTGCATTTTGGGCTATTCCATGCAATAGAAACCACTTTCCCAAGGTGGCCGACGGGTGGGTCACCACAAGGGCACTTGGCACGGAACAGTGGAGGAGGAGTGCGAGCGTTTCGGGAAGTCGTGAGGGTGCTGAAGCGTATTTCGAGTAACCGCGAACTATGATGTGTAGGCGTCGTTGACACGCTGTACCCCACCAAGTTGTGAATTGCAACCATATATATTATGAGCCATGCGTCTGTGTGGGTGGGTTTTCCTGGTTTGGGAATCAATATTACCTTCACTTCATGCCAGTTATTTGGAATATAAGCGTATGCTAGCCAAGCACGATATATATTGCGACTACTGTCATCGATGGTATGGTCACGCAATTCGTGCTGACGAGAATTCACTTGCCAAGATTGGTCTGAACATCGCAGTCGATGGTAAACGACCAAAAGGCAGGCCTAAACAAAGGTGGCTTGATACGCTGGATGGGGATTTAAAAGCCTCGAGATTGCACCCAGGTCAGGCATTCGATAGAGCCAAATGGCGAAATTGATCACGACGAGCCAACCCCACTTGCGAACGGGACAAAGGCTGAAGAAAAAGAAGAAGACTGTCATCCGGACCCACAGCCTTGTATCGATAAAACGAGGTCAATTTTTCACTGCTTTCATTGATACTACTTTTCATGCAAGAGCCTAATCTTCCCGTTAGAGGCTGTTTAGGTTTGTCGGCCTTGAGATGAGATTTTTGATACTACCTGGCAAGTGCACTTCAAGCAAATGATTTGCCGTTTCTTCATCGCTTTCTGTGTACCTCCCGTTCTGTAAACGTAAATAACCCAGTTTCTGGCTACGTTCTTTAACCAGAATCCGTTTCAGCTTTGAGGTTGCCTCAAGGGAGTTAATCTCTTCGCAAAAGCGTCTCCATGATGACCGCTTAGCCGATCTTATGCTTTTCTTTAGAGCCTTTTATGTCTCTTCATAGCGATTCCAGCTAGCGCCTGAATCACACTTCAGTGCACGATTGAGGAGCATCCATGTCATTTTCCTCTGTTTTGCCAAATCCGAGTTCCACTATGATGTTTTACCTTCTTTGGCATTTTGAGTGGACAGCTTTCTTCGAAAGCTTCGCTCATGCTAGTTGTGATCATCTGGGTTGTCTTCTCAATCCCAGCAATGGATTTGATGCGCTTCCCAAGGATCGTGACTCGGACGCTCAATTCTATTTTATACATCACCCAATCTGTCTTCCGCGGATTCCGAAAAGGAGTGGGTGGAGTTGGATCCATGCCCACTACGAAATCAATGCGTCTGTGATCCGAGAGTGTGATATCGTTTGATACTCTCCACTCTCCGATCAGAGCCAGAATGTCAGGAGATGCCACCGTAATGTCGATGACCTCTCGCCTGAGCACGTTGAAGTTGAAGAAGATGGGTTCAT
Source organism: Hermetia illucens (assembly GCF_905115235.1). Lineage (NCBI taxonomy): Eukaryota > Metazoa > Arthropoda > Insecta > Diptera > Stratiomyidae > Hermetia > Hermetia illucens. The sequence goes on along the minus strand of NC_051850.1, from coordinate 126,960,543 downwards.
TACCCAAATTAAGGATCTGCAAATCGGTTTCTACTAGATACTCCAGTAGTCTTGATCCTTTTGCATTGATGTTCGAACTTCCCTAGCATATGTGGTGAGCTTTGACATCACATCCTGCTATTACCCCCATCCCTCTACTTTCGGCATATTGGATAGCTCTTATGAATGTTCCACTGGGAACGTCTTCTGGGTCATGGGGAAAATATCTCGAGCACCATAGTATCTCTTTATCTCCCTGTTGACTTTTCATAGTTACCTTAACCGATATGGTGTCGCCATCATATAGGTCGTTAACCAAATTAGCCTGGAAGTCTTTTGAGACAACCATGCAGGAGCGGGGGAGATCGCTTACATTGGCAGGTCAACGTGTTGGAAGTTTAGGCCCCTGACTACACCACCAACAACCCACGGTTTTTGTATGAGGTACCCTAAGTTGTCATAAGGAAATTTTTGAGAGTAACATTAAAATGAATAGTATATGATAATGATAGTAACACAAGATACTATGGCAACATATTCACCAACTAGCATTAAGGATTTCTAGTGGTCAATAAGTAGGAATTTTCAAATCTACCCCTTCGACCAACACAAATCTTTCATTTAACACAGTAGTACACAAATACTTTCTGTATACTTCTATAAATTTATTTCAGATTTAATTGGTTATTCATTAAATGTTGAATTTAATGAACGCGTGCCTTGATCCAATCCAAGTAGGATCCAACACGGGTGAATACAGCTGGGTATCCCTTCTCGCATCCACTGGCACTTCCGTAGGAGGTCAAACCAATGACGACACGGTTGTCACCTGAGCCATAAGCCAATGGACCACCGGAATCTCCGTTGCAGGTGGACTTCTTATCAGCTCCACTGGTGCAAATGTTGGTGCTTCGGGCAGAGCTTCCGAAGTATTTCTTACATTCGGTTTCAGTGATGACCTTAAGGTCGGTGTAACGGAGGACTTCAGATACGGCACTGGCGGCTGAAAGAGGAAGGTAATTGTTAATGTAAGCAGTCTAAGAGGGCAGGGGAAGGCATTTTTGGAAGTATCAGGGTCATAACTCAATAAATCTAGATTAAAACTGAAGTCACTTACAATCAGAAGGACGTCCCCATCCAGAAGCAACAACGGTGTCTCCTACGAAAGTTTTCTTGGCTTCGCTGTCTGATGGAAGCTTGATGAGCTTAATGTCAGCTATAATGGGAATATCAATTAAAACACAAATTCGGCCATAATACTAGGATGTTTAACTTACCGCCCAAACGAGCATCTTCAGTCAATTCGATCAAAGCAATATCGTTGATGAGAGTCTTGCTGTTCCAGCCACTGTGGATGTGGAAGTGAGACTTGGTAACACGGATGGTTTGACGAGACTTTTCGTCCTTCTTGATTTCAACAGATCCCAAGTAGACGGTCGCGGCTGAGACTCCATCGACGCAATGGGCAGCAGTGAGAACCCAACGTTTTTCAATCAATGAACCACCGCACCAGGCTTGTCCTCCAGAAACGTCCAAGAGAAGACCGACTTGGTAGGGGAATTCACCTTCTTTGGCAGTCTTGCCACCAACAATACGATCAATGAAATCACCGGGCAAAACCTTGCCAAATCCGGGTGGGTAAACATCCATGAATTGGACATTATCCCAATCGACGGGATCGGAGGCGCAGGCCACGGCGGCCACCAAAAGTGCTACAACAAGAGTCCTCATTTTCGAAAAGCAACGAAGCCACTATTGAGTATTCCAACTTGCAGGGATGATATTTATAGTAAAATCGAAATCTGAATTTAGTAGAGAAACTATAAGATAAGCCTACATTGACCAATCAGTAGCATTTCTCTTTAATTTAATACTTAGTAGTTTTTATATTGATAGCTTAACTTATCAAACACAAGTGGTTTAAATTTACCTTTTTATGAATCAATCGAATATTTGATGACATATCTTTCAATTCATCTAGTTCAGGTGTGAATTATACTACGAACTACTATTCTTCCAATTTATATAATTATATATAATGGCAGATGGTATCATTATATCAAATTCAATTTCAAAATGTCAATCAATGAATGGAAAATTATCAAACAAATGAAAATTCGAGATTTATCACCAGCGGAATATTCTGTCTGGCATTGCTTTAATTATGTGATAAATAATTTCTACTTTTGAGTAAAAAGTGAGGGTGTAGCTGGGGTAAAACTTCCTCTAGCAAACAGCACTTACTGCTAAGCTGTGAAGTTACTACCCCCTTGGGCGAAGGTATTGAAAATCCAGACAAAGTACTTTATTCAAGGCGACTAAAAGAGATACCCGTTTGCGAGCATACTCAGTTTTCCCTGGTTGTTGTCAAAGGCGTAAAAGTCGTGGAAATTTGTGGGCCAGGAATTAGCCAACTTAGGAACTTTACTGCTACAGAAACGCAAACAACGCCTCGGTTAAGGACTTGCTGTTGCTGGAATGTTCGCACACTTATTTATAATAATATCGAAGGTCTGTGGATTGTCCGATTTTTTCAAGCTTAGTTAGAAATTCAGAAATGTATGTGAGCTGGACGTTCTAGCCAAAGCGAATTGATATGGTGGGGCTTTGGATAGTTCTCCTCTCCTCCTTGTGTCATGGTGCTTTTTTACTCTCGAAAGAAAAGTGGTAGTAGATGCGAATCCAGTATCGCGATCTGCACGCCAACTTGGGTTCTAATACCATCTTGCTGAGGGATGTGATGTCTGGGTATGGCCTTAGCTATCTTAGACACAAGTATGGAAGGTTTATGGACCTCTACAACTTTCTATGTTGTGTCTGCAAGCTAAATATTGGTGCCCTCAATGGAAAGAAGGAGAAACTCGCGGCTCTTCAGAAAAGGTGCATTGATATCTGCGCTTAACAAGAAACTCCATGGTCTGGTGCCAAAAACTGCGGCATTGAAAGCGGACGCGGTAAAAATGACTATAAACTTTTCTATTCCGATGGACCATGCATTCAGTATGGTGTTGACATTGCTCAGAGGGTTTCTGTGATGTCATTAAAACAGTCGAGCTAGTGGATGACTGGTTGATGAAGCTTACCATTACATCAGCTAATCGCACTATTTATTTCTCCACTACGTATGAACGACGGACTGGTCAACCTGATTGCGATAAAGATAACTTCTGGCAAGTTCCAGATTCAAAGCCCTACAAGGTGCCTGCTGATGATTATATTATCATTGCAGGCGACCTTAGTGGTCATGTGGGTGAAAAGGCAGACAGTAGCAGGTGCTATGACGGAAAGGGGTTTAGAGTGCGCAAAGAGGGTGGCGAACATATAGTGGATTTTGCAGACACTCATGAGCTTGTACTTATGAATACATGGTTCATCAAACGATTATCTCAAATTCCTACATTTTATAGCGGGAGCAGTGAATACAGATAGACTATATTCTCATAAGAAGCTGACATTTTACCACCTGAAAGCACCTAAAAATCGTCCGTTGATTGAGGTCTCGCTGATCACACGACTAATAGAACAAGGTGAGGAACGCACTGATCTGCCACGCATTAAATGGTAGCACTTTTGTCTGAAGGAAGAAAAAATGATTTCACTTACGTGATTAGCAATCATTATGAATGTTGAAGAATCGTGGATCTAATTTGAAGATGCAATCCACAAAGTGACCTATGAAACCCTCGGGGTCACTAAGAGGTGAGCGGCTTATCAACTGAGATACTTGGTTTTCGAAAGACGAGCCACGACGGATAGATGGCTGGAATATTTCGCGCAGGTTCTATCAGAAGAATGTGCTCATCCTCCACTTCCACCAGCATTGGCGACATTTTGAGCAATGCCGCCTGTCAGCGCCACTGAAGCTTCAGTGCGATAATGGGGACGAACATGTTGCGTTGGAGAAGTGGCGTGACACATTTCGATCACATCCGAAGTGAGGATATCCATTGGCGTATTCGATAGTATGGTAGCGTAATTCGCGCTAACGAGAATTCACTGTCCAAGATTGGTCTGAACATTGAAGTCGATTGTAAGCGGGCAGCTGAACAAAGATCAGACCTTTGACCTTTCATGATAACCCTTTATAGAACATCGATCTAATTAATATAAAATCTGGTGTAGGTAAACCCCCGTAGATGATGTGGCGTGTACCATAACATGCGGATACCGACTGTTCCTTCAAATAGAAGCGAAATTATCAACACCATTAAAACTATCAAATGGAGTAAAATCATAGAACCTGATGGTCCTTTTACGTAACTTTTTGTACAGCTAGCAAGTTAAACTCCAATACATACGGGGAACCCAGGTAAATATCTTCACGATTTGGCCAAATCGCGTAATGGCATTTGAAATAATTTAATCGCTAGAAATACCGCGAAATTAAATTTAGGTAATGGCATTCCTCCACAAAACATAGCCTCTCCTGAAAAACGAAACGTTGTTACCAGCCCATTAATCTATGGTCCATATTTTTGACCCAAACCTTTAAGCGGAAAACAATGGATCTGTTAGTTTCCTTCGATTCTCACTGTCCGATTCTCAAATAGCTATCTAGACTACACATTTTCAGTATTCGCTCCTCCCAAACAGACACTCTGATTCAATGGCAAATGGACTTCGTCAAACCTAAAATATTCGCAATGGTAATGAGAGCGGACAAGAGCAAAAATACGACCAAGGTTGACGAAATCGCTTCCATAATCATTAAAAGACGCTCTGCATTCATCAATCCCTTTATGCCAACAATTTTCAACAATTTCTTCCTAAATGTCTACTTGCCTTGGAGGTGCAAATGCGCTCAGATCACACCCACAGCACAGACCCATCTCTAACCGTCAACCTCGGCGAAAATTCTCGAACAACACGAACAACTTTATGATCAATGAACACCACGATGAAAACAACTCAAAGTCTGGCTACCAGGTCGCCCAACGAATGGGTCATTCGATTGAGCATACCCTCATAGTCCTGAAAACCGACCGACGAACTGCTCGGAACTAATAACAAGAGACCTACCTCCTTGATATAGGAACAGCTTTTGATGGATGTGTCCAGATGGCCCAAGTGGTTAGAGCACTGGGCTGTTGTAGCGGAAAGTCGTGGTTCAAATCCCACTGGTGGCAGAGGGATTTGTTATCGTGACTGGATGTCGAATACCAGTCGACTCAGCTGTGAATGAGTACCTGAATCAAATCAGGGTAATAATCTCGGGGGAACGCAATGCTGACCATACTGCCTCCTACAGTGTACCGTTATAGTCTTACATGAAGTGCTCTAACACACTTCAAGGCCATGATCCAATATTGATTGTTGGGCTAACGATTATTATTATTTTGAGAGAAAGCCTGCACTTCAAAGAAAAGGCAGATCTGACACTGTACTGGAATAGTCAAAAACTACGATGTTACGAAGAACATATCCAAATGAATCTACGAAACCTCCGAAACACCGTATTGATGCATTTCTGGCCGAATTGGCGGGGGAAATCTCTTGAGAGATGTCTGTTAATCACTAACCACTTAGTTGCGCAGCATCTAAAGATTGAGATCAGTAAGGAAAATCTCCTCTTCTCGGATCAATTCCCAAAAAACCATGTTTTTTTATAAAAGCAACTACCATCTTTTCGATCGGGAACTCGAGTAATCCTCTCCGCAGAGATTCAACAATAGATAGCACAACAACAATTGAAAGCGGAGAAACATTTACCTTTATGGCTATCCGCGTTTTTAAAGTAATTCTGAAGTAGTCAGGTGGTTGCGAAAAGGAAGCGAGTATGTTGGGAAAGAAGTAAATGAACTACGAACCTAAGAAAATGGAATCCCACAAACGCTGTGGTATATGCAGAGGAGAGAATATGCACAAGTAAACTTTCTGGGGATGCAAGTTCAGCGGAAATATTTCTGATCAACTGCAAATTTTTCAGTTAACACATTAATTCACAAATACTTTCTGTATACTTCTATAAATTTATTTCAGATTTAATTGGTTATTCATTAAATGTTGAATTTAATGAACACGTGCCTTGATCCAATCCAAGTAGGATCCAACACGGGTGAATACAGCTGGGTATCCCTTCTCGCATCCACTGGCACTTCCGTAGGAGGTCAAACCAATGACGACACGGTTGTCACCTGAGCCATAAGCCAATGGACCACCGGAATCTCCGTTGCAGGTGGACTTCTTATCAGCTCCACTGGTGCAAATGTTGGTGCTTCGGGCAGAGCTTCCGAAGTATTTCTTGCATTCGGTTTCAGTGATGACCTTAAGGTCAGTGTAACGAAGAACTTCAGATACGGCAGTGGCGGCTGAAAGCGGAAGGTAATTGTTAATGTAAGCAGTCTAAGAGGGCAGGGGAAGGAGGCATTTTTGGAAGTATCAGGGTCATAACTCAATAAATCTAGATTAAAACTGAAGTCACTTACAATCAGAAGGACGTCCCCATCCAGAAGCAACAACGGTGTCTCCTACGAAAGTTTTCTTGGCTTCGCTGTCTGATGGAAGCTTGATGAGCTTAATGTCAGCTATAATGGGAATATCAATTAAAACACAAATTCGGCCATAATACTAGGATGTTTAACTTACCGCCCAAACGAGCATCTTCAGTCAATTCGATCAAAGCAATATCGTTGATGAGAGTCTTGCTGTTCCAGCCACTGTGGATGTGGAAGTGAGACTTGGTAACACGGATGGTTTGACGAGACTTTTCGTCCTTCTTGATTTCAACTGATCCCAAGTAGACGGTGGCGGCTGAGACTCCATCGACGCAATGGGCAGCAGTGAGAACCCAACGTTTTTCAATCAATGAACCACCGCACCAGGCTTGTCCTCCAGAAACGTCCAAGAGAAGACCGACTTGGTAGGGGAATTCACCTTCTTTGGCAGTCTTGCCACCAACAATACGATCAATGAAATCACCGGGCAAAACCTTGCCAAAACCGGGTGGGTAAACATCCATGAATTGGACATTATCCCAATCGACGGGATCGGAGGCGCAGGCCACGGCGGCCACCAAAAGTGCTACAACAAGAGTCCTCATTTTCGAAAAGCAACGAAGCCACTATTGAGTATTCCAACTTGCAGGGATGATATTTATAGTAAAATCGAAATCTGAATTTAGTGGAGAAACTATAAGATAAGCCTGTATTGACCAATCATCAGCATTTACTTTTAATTTAATACTTAGCAGCTCCTATTTTGATAGCCATAACTTATCAGAAGTTGTTTAAATTTACTTTTTTATGAATCAATCGAATTCGAAATCATGAATATTTGATGACATATCTTTCTGTGCATCTTATCCAGGTACGAATTTATACTACGAACTACTATTCTTCCAACTAAATAAATGGCAGATGTTATCATTAAATCAAAATCAATCTCAAAACGTCAATGAATGAATGGGCAATTATTAAACAAAAGAAAATTAGTTATTTATCACCAGCGGAATATTCTGTCTCGCGTGGTTTTAATCATGCGATATTACTTTCTAGTGAAAATTGTTTGACATATTAATTAATAATATTAATAATTGATATCAAGGTTGGCGACATAAAGGGAACTCTGCAGTAGAAGACTCCAAATTCTTTTGTCGCTATAGTCTGGGTAATAATGTATAATAGCTTTACAAATCTCGAATTTTGTTTATGCTTCCGAAACGGCCACCACCACGGCTGACTTATTTTTCGGCTACGCTCTTTAAATTCTGTCAGCGGGTTATGATACTCTTATGGAATGTGTGAACGCTCCTCCACGGCGGTAATAAGGTTCCGCAGAATACCCGCTTGTTTCATCATTGGCGAGCATTCGAATGGTACATGTTGAACGTACAGAAGTCGAGCAAGACACTGTTATGCTGTGGAAAAGTTACCAACATACAGGTCTTTCTAGATGTGCAGATTTTTAACATTTTTAACTTTATTAGAATCGATTGGATGTCTGTCTGTCCGTCTGTCGGTCGGCCTGTCTGTCACACCCGACTTATTCAGAAACGGCTGGACCAATTCTCACGAAAAGTTGTGAGAGGGTGTGGTCTGACGTTCTCTTTACATATAGCAAGCGGCGCCATTTTGTACTAAGTTTAAGGGGGGCTCCCCATACTTGTGAATGGAGGGTGAATTTTTTTTTCACAGAATGTAGTCACGTGGGGTATTAAATCAAATTAAAATTTTTCGAAACTGGCCCCACATTTGATATCGGTTGAAAAGTTGGGGAATGAGGGCTCAAAATATAACCCACAAAAAGTGTAAGAGGTCTCTTTCGCAGAACCTATCCAACCGAAAGATCTGAAAAAAATCACAGTGGCGTATCTAGGCCTCAAAATACATCCGGTTTCGATATCTGCATGAATAAAGTTAATAATAGTATATTAGCATATTTTAGAAATTAAGTCGGAAACCCCTCTTAGTTTCATGCTAGAACTACACCATTTTACATTTGTATAAACGACGATACAAGGCACAATTTGGCCAAGTTTGAAAAAAAATCCAACTATTATTAACAAAGTTACAGGGGTTGAAACTTTGTCATTTGTTGTGAATTTCGTGCATTCTACACATGTACGAAGTCATCATCCCATATCAATCGTCAATATCACAACAAAGTGAGCTTACAGGAATGGGGGGTCACAAAGAAACATTTTATTTTTAGTTTTTGGGTCATTTGTATATCAATATTAATTACTCCAGACAGACGTAAGTCTGCATGTAGGTATATGTACGTGCTAATGAAGTTTGTGGGTAGTTAATTCAGATAGGTATATTATTACATTAAACCAGCAGTATTCAATATACGTACTATATATGTACATACTTTCGTGCATGAAGTAAACCGGAAATTTAAGTACGATCAATTTATATATGCATGGATATGTACAGTATTCGGTAATAGGCAGTTTATTTGTTTAAGGTGAAAATAATATCTATACCTGTAATATGTACGCATATCCTGTAGCTTAGAAAAATATGAAGGAATATGTTGGATTTGGAACTATATACAGATGGTAAAATGTACGTAGAAGTTTCTCATATAAAATGAACACACACGTTGTGCTATCACAGAGGTTGCTATAAGGCCATTTGGGTTTCAATTGATTGGCAAGTGCTTCTAATCGGATCAAATACCACGCACTTAGTAATAAATTTAGAAACTATTTCCTGATTATACGACAAAAGAAAGCCGTAGACAATCGCCCTGAGCGAGATGGTCCCTTGTTAGTTACTTGCCTTCGCTTGCTTACTATTTCATTGAACTTGCGGGAGAAGAGAGTTTCGAGGTGCCAAGCTTCCCAAATTTCTATTTGATGGTACCGTTCCCGTTTGCCTATAATAGAAATACCTTCCTGACGGGACTCCATATATCTTGAACAGCTTGTCGGAGAATATTGATGAGCAGAAATGCTCTGTAGATTGACGATCGCAAGGTGCCGAAGGCTTTTATTGCAAAAGCATGAGTCTGGGTCAGTGTAGTGTTACGTGGAAACCTGCGATATCACGGGCAACATCATCTTTAAACGATTGGGGCGTAATTTGCGGAATTTCGATCACCGCTTAACTTGTCTTTTACTTGACTTTGATTATTATTTTTACTATTGGAATTTCCAGGCCTTCGTTAACTATTGTATCTGCCGTGTCATCAAGATACTTGGCTAGACCCAATATCGACCAAAAATCTACTTTGGTGCATAAACCAGGTACCGGTAGCAGTGTTGAAGGTGGAAGAGACAATTATTCGAACTTGTTGCAGACCATATTAGGGGGGGTTGTCCGTATAGCTGAGTGGTTTGAGCGCAAGGCTGTCGTACGGAAGGTCGCGGTTCAAATCTCGCTGGTGGCAGTGGGATTTGTATCGTGATTTGACGTCGGACACCAGTCGACTCAGCTGTGAATGAGTACCTGAGTCAAATCAGGGTAATAATCTCGGTCGAGCGCAATGCTGACCACATTGCCTCCTAGTGTACCGTTACGGTCTTGAATGAAGTGCTCTAACACACTTCAAGGTCCTGATCCAACATGGATTGTTGCGCCAATGATTATTTCCGAGTTATCACAATCTCGGCAGATGCCGGATTTTACCTAATACTAGCACTAAGTACCAAGCATTTAGGCTCAGACGATCCTACCTACTTAAAACCTAAAGGGGCACTGGTGGTGGTGGCCGGTGGTAGGTCAGTGGGAGAATCCGTCGAGTACTCCCCGCAACATCAAGCACGTATGCAGAATGGTGTACTTCTGCATGGTTTGAACCAGACTGTGCGAAAGTCCCAGGACATCAAGGGAAGCCGTGAGGGATTTAGGTACAATACCTGTAGCTGACAATATTATAGGAACTACAACCACCCGCTCGAGACGCCAAATTCCTTTGATTTCCCGAGCCAATGGCTCATAGTTCACCTTCTTCTCCACGTATTTCCGTTCAATGCTGCTATTATGGGGGATAGCAACATCAATTATATACGTGGAGCGACCCGTCTTGTCAACTAACAGTACGTCAGGCTTGTTGTGTAGAGCATGGCGATCAGTCAGAGCTTGCCGGTCCTAATACATGCTGTAAGCAGAACTATCAAATACTGCTTGCGGCTCATATCGGTAAACCGGACATGTTCCCGTGATCAGCCCATGCTTATATGCAAGGTTTTGATGGATAACCTTACATACAGCATTATGCCTGGTGATGCATTGCACCGGTGTCATAACAGTACATCCAGAAATGAGATGGTTCAACATCTCTAACGCCGAACCACACATTCTGCACTGGTCGTTCTCCACCCGTTCTTTCATGATGAGCTTTTTATAAGCTCGGGTGGCGACCACGCCATCCTGAATGGCACACATGAACCCCTCCGTCTCAGCAAAGAGCTCTCCAACACACAGCCATCTGTTCGGCAGATGCAAATCGACAAATGGCTGCCAAAGACAATTCACGTGTTTACCGTGCATTTCCTTCGACTTCCATTCATCGATCCGCTCTTGCTCCGACTTCACCCCACTCAGAGGATTGAAAGATCGATCCTTCAAGTTAAGTGGAGTCAGTCCACAGTCTGCCTTACGGACAGCCGCATGCAAGGGACTCGCCTGCTCTTTGCTGTAAAAATAAGCGCGCAGCGAGTCGACTTGGCGATGATGTGGTGCCGCCACGTCAACCACGCAACTACCTCCGATGTCACGAGGCAGGTTCATCCGCTCCACGGCAGACTTTGGGTGATGCATTCGGAATTTGGACATAGTTGTCCGTATCCGCCGCTGGACGTCTTCCAGATCGGTGTTCGTACACGGCAATATTTCGAATGCATAAGCCAGTGAAGGGATGGCGAATACATTCAATGCGCTTATTTTATTCTCCCCCGAGAGATGCGATTTCAGTACCAGCTTTACACGTCGCAGGAATTCGGACAGCAGAGCTTCTTTCAGATGACCAACTCGAGCACAGGTTCCTTGCAGAATTCCTAGGTACTTGTAGAAGTCTGTCTCGGTCATAACTTCGATGTGGAGGTCACCAATGCTATGTCCGCATGCGGCTCGTGATGACCTTTGCGGATGGCTTGGATTCGACACTTGTCTAATCCAAACTTCATCCGAATATCACGGCTGAACATGTCTATTATTCGCAACAGACTTCTAAGATGGTTGTCAATACCAGCATACAGCTTGATGTCATCTAAGTACATCAAGTGCGTCAGTTCACACTTAGCACGTAGGCCATAAGGGGTTCAGTGCTATACAAAACTAAAGGAGACTCAACGAATCGCCCTGAAAGATGCCCCTCCGTATACGGATGGGCTCTGAGGTATTAGCACCCTCAGATGTACGGACTGATAAGGTGGTATGCCACCCTTCCATGACTGTCGGCAAAAACTTTATTAGTTATGGATCAATGCGATACAGATCTAGGATATCGATTAGCCAGGTATGCGGAACGCTATCAAAAGCTTTGGCATAATCGATGTAGCAACTGAAGAGGTTTCTTTGGCTTCTAGTTGCTTGTCCTACAACTACCGAGTCGATAATGAGTTGCTCTTTGCAACCCCTTGACCCAACTCGGCACCCCTTCTGCTCCTCGTACAGAATGTTGTTGGTCTCGAGGTGCGCATTAATCCTTCCACTAATAATGGACGTGATGAATTTGTAGAGGGTTGGTAAGCAAGTGATCGGTGTTGTGTCTACGGGGTCCTGCACCGTGTCCTTCTTAAGGATAAGGTAGATAATCCCCGCAGTGAGGAAAGGTGGAAATTCCTCCGGCCGACTCATGACCTCATTTATACTGCGTGCCAACCGACTGTGTACGCTGGTAAATTTCTTATACCAGAAATTCTGCACCCGATCCAGACCTGGGCCCCTCCAGTTCTTCAAGATGTTTATGGCTCGTCGAACTTCCTCTTCGGTAACATCCGCAAAATTCATGCCAGGCGTATTTGCATGGCGGGTGCCTTCGGCGGTGATCCACTCAGCATGCTTTGCAGGTAACCCCCAAAGTCCACCCCAATACTCTTTCGGTTCCGTCACCGAGAACTCTGAAAAAGCTCCGCTGGTTCCTCGCGTATGTTGCATTCTGGACACGTCTGGAATAACTTTCGCCATACCGTCGTAACCGACTGCATATGACAGAAAGTTTCTGTTCTAGTGTGCCCAGAATTTCAGCAACGGGTGTCTCACAGAAGATGGCACAGTTCCGGTAAACCCTCTGCACTTTGTTTCTCACCCGTCGGTTGGCATTGCTAGTGCTGATCTGAATCAGTCTAGCAATGTCCTGCCTTAGTGAGTCCCGCCGACGTTCCAAACGAATTTTCCATGGTGGATCTCTTTTGTCACTCAAACCAATAACACGAAAACGAATCTTATAACCGTGCAATCTGATAGCCGCAACTGCACCACAATACACAAGTGATTGTAGTTGCAGCAGCGACATATCAGCACACAGTCGAGATGCAGTCTCATCATTGATTTGAGCTAGAATTCCCGGAGTTGCTGGAGATTCATAAAGTCTGGGAATACCTGGTCTATGCAAAGGATCCACATCCGAGAATTCAATACACGCTCTTTGGAATTCGTCCCGAACTTCAGCGGAAACCTCAGCTGGACGGTGGAGAAGAGTGCTTCGGCGAGTACTGAACCTATTGCCTGCAGCGCGGCGTGGTGTTGTTGATGCCGCCGCCTCTGCCCCCATCGACTCTCGGTCACCAGTTTCTCCGATGACTTCAAGTCGAACACGTTCCCTGATGGTGGCCGGGATTATGTCGTTGCGAGCAATAAAGCGGTACTGGTCTGCGACTCGCTGCACAGTCACGTGCGCGAATTGCGGGAAACGCTCGACGAATCTCTGGTGCAACAAAGGGCGGTAAGATGTTGTACCCGCCCCCGCTGTTATTTCGTAGTAGGGGCGGATGATGAAGAGGTTCATTTCTTCAGTCCATTTCATCCGCTTCCTACGCGAACCTGCTGAAGTGGTCGCCACAGATTGTGGCGAAACAGCTGCAGCAGGCGGAGCTGTGCTCCTGGTCGTCGTGGCGCCTAGACGTCGAACCACCCCACGACTAGCGGTTTCGATGCCGTACTGTCCATTACGAGAGCCCGACCCAGTCACCAAGTCAGACGACTCCCGCCGGTTATCCGTACCGGACCTTAAATTTCTCCTTCTTCTCATTTTTGGTGGTGCATTTTATCCCTAGCTGCCAGGTGTTGAGATAGCTTCCTTAGTGAGTAATCTGCAAGACTGCAAAGTTCCTGCACTTTCCTCACCTACCCCCTGAGACGCTGCGGTGGCGTACAGCCATTCAGACTGAAGCCATCCATCCCTCCTCCTTTCATAACCGGGCTTGGGACCGGCTTCGGCGGAGTTATTATTATTATTATATTAGGGAATAGAATCCATTGCTCTAAAGTAATTGACAATCGTGTCTCTATAAAATTACGTAACAGGGAGGTTCTTTGAAAAGCTTGGGAAAATGGGAGTCATTCCGGCAAACCATTACAGAGGATGCAAAGTGTAATTGGTGCACTATGCACATTTAGAGTATAAAGGAAGCTACACACAGTAGGGTTTATGTACTATTTTCTTCTCCTTATTTCAAAATCGAAAAAAGTTAATATTTTTTGGTTGGTTACTTTTGCAATTTTTACTGTAATATAGCAATCTTTATACCAACTTTCTATACACGCAGTGTAAAATCAGGATATTTTCATACTTTGGTTACGCATTGTATCACATGAAGAGCTTTTCCGTGGGACCATCGTTCTTTGTATGTTGGTCCAGTAAAACTTTCATTAAGGTTTGCTCATCCAATACGTCCGGAGACCAACCTGATGTCCTTCTTAGTTTTGGGTATATTATTTTCCCACCGTGTCCTTTCCGAAAAGAACTTACATTACCTTCATTGGCCAGAACTATATCTATCTATCTCAAACAGGCTCCGGCACTTTTCGTTATTCTTTCTGGTTTCCCATTCCAGCGCCTACGTATTAAAATCATTGACAATTACCTTCGGACTTCATCAAAGGGATGAAATTTGCCCAACATGTCATCAAACTCAGACAATGTGAGATTGGGTGGGGCGTAGCAGCTATTCACGTAGAGGCCGCCCACACCAAGTCACTTGCCGACTGACTCATGGTGCAGTTGACTTCCCCACATATGACATTGTTGTGACGGTTATAGTTTCGTTTCTTCCCTTGTGGTTTTCAAGAGTGGTCCCATCGATCGTTTCTTCTTGAAGACTGGGTTTAGCCAGTCATTATCATTTCTGCGCCTAACGGCGATAAAATAATATTGCAATAGTTAATTTCAATCATTTTCAAATACATTTAATCAATGAATGCCACTTAAACTTATTTCATATTTCAACAAGATATTTCGATTAGGATTTTTGCAGACGAGATTATCGCTGCTTATATATTCACGACCAGCAGTTATCTTACGCCCGTGGTGTTATGTGCTGTCAACTGTGGTGTGATTGTGCTTTTCTGGTATTTTAATATAAAGCCGAAAAATTTCCGAAACATCTAAACCAAGTTTCATCACATACCGTAAATATTCAGGCCGACAAAATGGTTTAGAGTGGGAAATCATATCATCTTCATCATAGTCATGCCCCTTAGAATACATTCAAAGTCTTTCCTGCTTGCCGTAAAAAACAATTTGTGGGGAAATAACCTATATAAAATTTCAATGCTACCGAAACTTAAACAGCGCTTTATATAGGGACTGACTTCACGGTTATGACTCTGGCCGTCGGAAACGCATTATGATTAGTTTCTGGAATATGCGCACCCTCCTTGTCAACAGCATCGATGGTCCTCAGAATGCCCACTTTCTCTAACCCGCCATTCTGGCCCTAAGCGAAGTAAGATGCTGGGACTCTGGAGAGTACTTTTCTCCCTCTGGCCGCAAAAAGTTTCATTTGGGTTTCAATCGGCCAAGACCATACGAGCATTCATGTTGACCATTTACAGATCAGCAGTAGATTTTGAAGTTGTTTCTAGATGTTCGTAGCAAGAAAGGCCCTAACATCGGCCCCGAAAGGGGTTACCATCTAATGGTCGCTTACTTTCGCTTTCATATTGTGCTCGCTATTTCTCGCAGGGTTGGAGAACTGTCATCTACCAACTTCAACATCGACTGTTTATATGATCCAGCTTTTGCTCGGCAGTGGCATCCGGCCGTCATCAAAAATAGGCAAGTCATCATCCACGATGAAGAGCAACTGAGGAAGTGGAAGGAACACTTCACCACGGTCCTTAACTGTATCACATCTAGTGAAGTTCAAAATCTTGAGGATGAAATGTCTAATTACCGTAATATGCGGATACGGACTGCCCCCCAAGAAGAAAAGAAATCATCTCGACCATCAGCGCACTTAAACCGAAAATAGAAACAAGTCGGAATACCGGAAGCTGGGCGCTCTAGGTATAAAGGTTTTGTGCTCATCTTATGTGAGAAATTCCCTATTCACGTTATCCCATTCGCATATACCTCCAATTTAAAATATTCCTGATATAAATATATATTTCCAAACTTAAACTCCGCTGTTCATATGGGATCATATCTTAGAGTGCGATAGATTGACACAATTTTAACCTTCTATAACTTTGTTAATAATAGTTAGATTTTTGTTGTAATCATTGTTTCCACGTTATTGCAATTTGTTATTATTTATAACCGCACCAAATTTTTGTACTTCTAGGATGAACTTAACGGGGTTTTCGGGTAAATTTCATAATTTCATAATCATAATATACATAATATACCACTATTAACTTTATTTAAGCAGATATTGAAATGGGACGTATGTTGAGGCCTAGATTTTGTATAGAGACACCATCGTGTTTTTTTTTTTAGATTTTTCGGTTGGATAAATTCTGAGAAGAAGACCTGTTGCACCTTTTGGAGCATATATTTTGAGCCCTCACTCCTCTATGTTTCTTCCGTTATCAAAAATATAATTAGTTTCGAAAAGCACTTATTACGCCCTTTCATTTAATACCCCACATGACTATATCCTTTGAAAAAAATTACATTCTAACTCCGAGCAACATCAGGAGAAGCAGCATATGCACTAGTAGCGATAATCCCCATAGACAGTTTAGCGAACGAAGTTCGGTGTTTCTACGGCAAGATGTATGCAATCGGAGAGTCTATGGTACTTCAAGAATTCATCGCAGAATGGTAAAAGAGATGGAATGAGACATAAACTATTCGTTGGGCCTACCGCATCAATCCACACCTTCGAAGATGGATTGAAAGAAGCCACAGGTAATTAATCTACGAGTTGACGCAGTTCTTAAGTGGACGTGGAGCTTATCGGGCTTATCGACATTGATTCGATGATCACTATGAGTCACCATGCTGCCCAACATTTTGTAACGTGGCCGAAAATGCGACCATGTTTTATTTGATTGCCCTAAGTTTACCGCGCACTGAACAAGGCTGGAGGCGATTGCACACAAGCACCCAACACCAGAAAATATAGTGGAGTTCATACTGAAATCAACCGAGGCTTGAAATCAACGGAATTAAAAACTATTCATCGACAGCTTAGACGAGAAGAATTGCGAAAAAACAAGAAAGGGAGAGAACCATAAAGAGTCGCAGTTACGAACTGATCCAGACCTGCGGCGCAAAGTTTTATATCAGTCCCGTAGGGAAAGCGGAAGGAGAGGGAGGTGCTTCTAGTGAATAAAAGTCTCGCAAAACTGCATGAGAGGAGCCAGCGGTAAGTTTTGAACCTTTCTACTTTCCAACGGTGAAAAAAAACAGACAGACATCCAATCGATTTTAATAAGGCTTTATTTTACACAAAACCTTAGAAATGACTAGGTCCATAGCAGAGTCAACACATCAGACGCTGCCTCACCTCTGCCCACGGAGCAACGTGGACCGAAAATCGCTCCTTTTTTGTTTAATCGCCCACGCAACAAGTGTGTCTTGTATCCAAATTTAAACCGCAAGTACTTTAAGCCTAAACCAGGCTAAAGTTAAGTCTTTTGCTTGGGATATGAGTTATCCTACTTCCCATGATATAAAATGCCAGTACCGCATCGAAGTTAATATATTATATATTCAACCCACTACAAACGGTATACCATCATGTACCCTAATATTTTTCCGTAAAAAGTCAACAAACCTTGTTACACCCGAAGCGCCTAGCTTCCGGTTTTCGACTTATTTTCGTACATTTCGTACACGTTCTTCAAGTTGACTTATACGCAGGACGAGCAGGATGATGATATCTGGTTGATCCCTTACCATGTCATCGACTTTGGCCAAGTGGCTCTGAATTCGGAGCGAAAGGCTGGAAGAGTTGGATTGAAGATAAACTGCAACAAAACCACTGCAGGGTCTTTGTACTTTCCCTATCTGCATTAGTTGATAGAGCATCGGAGCTGTCTACCAATTTGTACATCTCGGAAGCATAGTTTCTGAGAACGAGGTAATGAACTGAATATCTTTCGGCACATTAATAGCACTAAATCTACAAATTTACTTCCCTCCCCGGCCTAAAATCTGGAAATGGAGTTACCTCAACACCAATCTCAAGTGGAGACTGTTCTATGTTAATTTTCTTTCTGTCTTGCTATGGAAGTGGCTCATGGCAAAGGGCCTCAACTGCTGCTCAAAACTTTGAAGCCCTTGTGAACACCTGTCTAGTGAGATATTATCAGAGTACGCTGGTCTGATACGGTTTCGAACAAAGAATTTTCTCGGCGAACAGGCGAGTTATCCCTGGGCGATGTGATCAGAAGTAACAGTGGATAAGTTCCACATGAAGCAGAGGCTGCAATTACAGTGCTGGCTATGCCATGCAATAAAACCCACTCTCCCAAGGCGGCCTGCAAATGGGTCTCCCGAAAAGCACCTGGCGTAGCACAGAAAAGGAGGAATGCAGGACCGGACACCAGAGACGTTGATGAGGTTAACGCGCTACATGCCACCGAGCGATGAATAGCAACTATATATGAGCAAATCATAATGAAGAACCCAAAAACCGGTATTTACTATAGTCCCATTTTGGTAAGTACTTCCAGCCATCCCGGTGTTAAAGCTATCAAGTGTACTCGTCTATGCGACCGCTCCATTTTAAGCAGGGTCTGTTTTTACCACATACGTTGCTCTTATTGACTTTTCTGGCAAAATTATTCTTACCCATAAGGACCCACTGCAATCTAGTGAAGAAGGCCGAAAGGAGGATTTTTCTCTCGAGCGTAGTTAAGAAATAGCAAATTTTCTTGCTGACAGGCTAAATCTCCGAATACAAGGGCACTGGAATTGTCATTGCCTTGTACAGTAAGAACTTTGAGTGAATGAGGTGTTTCAAGCGGAGCAGTTTTTGTAAGCTGTGAAAGGATCTGTTGGCTACCAACAACCATTGCTTGTAATTTTCAACCCTAGGTTGGCGTGATTATCAACAGTTCCAAAGCTGTATTCTTCTATCTTTATTGTTCTTAGGTAATGTTGTATTTTTTCTTATTATTTTGGTATTGCTACCACCATAAGCCTCATCTCCCCTTCATTAATGTTGAGCCCAGGACCTTGCGCCGCTGGTTAGATCTGGATAAGGGCAGCTCGGACATCGGCCATTCTTCCCAAAATGTATATACCGTCAGCATTAAAAGTCAGTTGGGTGGACTTGACGAGAATAGTGCCTCTTGCATTTACATCTGCATCATAGACAATTTTTCCCAGCGCCAGGTCAAAAAGGAAACGCGGCGACCTATTTGTCTTACACCGTTGTTGATGTTGTATGATCCCGAGGATTCCCACTGAGGATTAGCCCCCTTTTAGTATCTTAGAGAATAATGCCACGTCGCTAGCCATCACGCATTAATTTGCTGTACTGAACAGGCAGCATTAGTACATGAACTTGGTTCTATCATATCTTCATCTATATTTGATCAGTTCGGGTGTAAATACATCAGGTCCTGACGGCTTGTGGTTATTAAACTGATGGATTGCACGGACTGTCTTTTTCCAATCAGGCCACTTCTGTAACTTCATATCAATCCTACACAACCTCTAACCTGGAGGACCTGCTACTACGGGTTCTCCGGTTTTTAGCCACGGGAGACTTGCCTTGGTAGTAAAGCGTTTGGTGTTGGTACCGTAAGAGTTTTTGTTTTGTTTTTTGTTCCATCGTCGGTACTAACCCATGTTTTTGCCGCCGATCTATACTACCCTTCGGCCTCTAGAATTTAAAGAAATGGGGAAAAAGCTGGCTTGCTCTGAGACCACTTTTTTCAAAAGAACCTTAGATCCACGTCCAGTATATGAATTTTATCTGATACTTATTTTGTATAATACTTATACTTATTTATACATTGCCTAAAATCTAAGAAGCTAAGAGTGTCGGATATTTTAATAATGATATTCAAAGAGCATAAGAGGAAAAGTTTTGCACTTAAATTGTTTTATTAATCATAATTTTATTAGAGAACCAACTACATTGTGGTTGCACAAAGGGAAAATCTTGATCACATACACTCTTTTCTGGTGCAAACTTTACCGGCGTCTAGATGGAAGAATAACTAAAACTTTTCATAGATACGATCTGTGATGAAGGTGCAATATCGAATCCAGCAGGACCAGATAAAGGAGTTTGTTCATAAGTTCTTCTCTTATCTTTCAATCTGAAATTGAATCCAAAAAAGAAGGACTCTACACATCTTAGTTGCTTTATATGAATAAAGTCCGCACACGTAAGATTACGAGCAAGAAAGCTGTAAACTTATAGTATATATACATGTATACTATAACGAGTAGGTGGCAATGGCACCCGTATGCAAGTACGCAACGCCTTTTATAACTCCGCCTTGATTATTACTATTTATTACTTAGTAAGCGCAGAATCTTTTGAAATCGTGAATACGTATCTATTGTCGTCTCTTCTATTGTTGTTTGTTCCCATTTCATTTTGGGGGGTGGAACAAATGGAATGATCTAATCAGATCCCTTATCTCGAGAAGCTTTCATAATTATTCGCCCGCTTTACTGAAATCATAACTTTATGATAGTGAGGCTTCTTTACAAACTTTCGCAAATTAATAAAGAAATATCCATCAATCAGTTATTTCGCAAACAAAAATAATAAAAAGCTTATTTTTTCACAACCCGCTATTTTCTATAAGTGAACGCTCTTAACAAAACAGATAAGAGCTTGCCTATTTAAACACATTACCTGAAAACGTAGGCAGGAAAATTCGACTCTATTTTTTTGCCTATTTCAGTACAAAACTTTGGGCCGTGGAAAATCCCTCACCTCGACAACCCTCCTTAGATGCCACTTTGCCGATTTCTACCAGAGGCGCTAATCAGCTAGAATGAAAACCTTAGTTTTGTTGTTTTTATTTTCAGTTAGCCCTGCTTACCTCACACTTACTTAGAAAAGGGTGCATTTACACATTTGTATGTATGTTCACTCCAGATCTTAAGAGTGCATTACTATAATGTGTGTATGTGTGTTACATCAATATCAAGATTACATATCCGTTTTCACCCAATGGCACTTCCTATATGTAAAGGGTTTCACAGACCACACGTTTTCACCAAATTTTATGACAATCGTCCCAGTCGTTTCCGGATAAATCGAGTGTGACAGACAGACTGATCGCGATTGCAACGACATAACGGGCAGCATCATGTGTCTAGCCTACAGGATCGCTTCACGTACCCTACTTAAATGAGAGTCATCCAGCTAAATCTAAATCACTGCCAAGCCACCCAGGACTTGCTAGCACAGAAAGTGAATGAAAAGGAAACCGATGTTGTTACTGTCTGCGAAGAATACGCCTCCATCAAGGTGTTTAGAAAGCAGAGCCTTCCAGCAAGCAATGAACTCTACATTGACAGCTGTTATGCCGCCTCAAGTATGACAATACAATAGTATTGGAACATGCTAGATAGACTAGCGAGACACACCAAAGATTACAATCCCAAAATTATTGCTGCCGACCTTAAAGCCGAGGGGGGAACAAACGAGAGGGGAAGAATTCCACTCGAGGTTTTCTCCTGCCTAAACGTCACCCTGGCCAATATCGGAAGCGTAAACACTTTTAGGTATATAGTACTAGGCTCCGTCGTGGATCTTACTTTCGTAAGTGATTCGTCGGTCAAGCATCTACACTGGCATGTTAGTGAAGAATATATGCAAAGCGACCACCAGGCGATATATATTGATCAGGGACCCAGAACAACAAATCCTCACCAAAAGAAACCAGAAAAAGGATGATCATTAAGAGCATTTGAGGAGGATACATTACACATTTAACTACTGGTGGGAACAGCGAAGTGTCATACGGAATGTCTGAAGGCGGAGGCAACGCAGAAGAAACACGCCAGAGTATGAACAAATGTTCCTGGAATATAAAAAGGTACGTAAAAAGTTGCAGTGCTGTGCTGAGCCAGACTCTGATCTAAGGGGAGGAGCATGTCAACAATAAAAGAGAAAAGTCCCCTCATATCCCAAATTATTGTGGGAGATAGTTTCGACATTATTTCCCCAACATACGGAAACTACCACCCGAATAATACCGACGAGGGCCGAAGACATCCCTCCAATAACCACAGACGAAGTCTAGAATATAGTGAAAAGGGTCCGAGATACCGCAGTCCCGGGCATTGATCGAATCCCCAACAAACCGCTAGAACTTTCAATTAGAATGGCACCAAGCATTCTAGCACAGGTATTTACAGATTGCCTAAAAGAAGGGTCCTTCTCCGTAGAGTAGAAAACACAAAAGCTTGTATTGATCCTGAAGACAGGTAAGCCAATAAGTGAACCAACATCCTAAAGACCTATCTGAATATTATAGGCAAGGTCCACGAGTAGCTAATCTATAAGTTTGGCTTGCGGAAGGCTTGGACCGCGGCTGATGCTACCAAACTGGTTTTTGAGCTAGCCAGAAAAGCCTGCGATGAAGGGAAATACTGCGCACTGGTGATTCTCGACATCAAGAATGCGATCAATTCTGGCCGATGGAACCTGTAATGAAACTATGATGGATTAGGGTGGCCAAACAACCAACCTGCTTGGCCGAAGACGACCTAGATTCAAGAGCTATCTCAAAACATAACATAAATTGGCTTAGTGACCCACCTGCAAATACTGAAGCTCCATCAAAGCGCGCTGTTGACACGTTCTTGCACGCCTCTGCCATAGCCGGTCCCAAGCTCGGTTGTGAAAGGAGGAGGGGTAGATAGCTTCAATCTGAACGGCTGTACGCCACCGCGGTTTCTCAGGGGGTAGCGCAGGAGTTTTGCAGTCTTGGAGATTACTCACTGAGGAAGCTATCCCCACACCTGGCAGTTAGGTATAAAATGCAAATCCATCTAATGAGAAAAAGGAGAAATTTGAGGTGCCGTACGGATAACCGGCGGGAGTCGTCTGACTTGGTCACTTAGTCAGGCTCCCGTAATAAATAGCACGGCGTCGAAACTGCTAGTCGTGGGGTGGTTCGACGTCTAGGCGCTGCTCCGCTGTTTCGCCACAATCTGTGGCATCAGCAGATTCGCGTCGGCAGCGGATGAAGTGGACTAAAGAAATGAATCTTTTCATCATCCGCTTTTACTACGAAATAAAGGCGGAGCGGGTACAACATCTTACCGCCCCTTATTTCACCAGCGACACAATCCCGACCATCATCAGGGAGCGTGTGCGACTTGAAGTCACCGCGGAAAGTGGTGACCGAGAGTCGATGGGGACAGAGGGGGCGGCATCAACAACATCACGCCGAACAGCAGGCAACAGTTTAAGTACTCGCCGAGGGACTCTTCTCCACCGTCCAACTGAGGTTTCCGCTGAGGTTCGGGACGAATTCCAAAGAGCGTGTATAAAATTCTCGGAAATGGATCCTTTGCATAGGTATTTCCAGGCTCTGTGCATCTCCAGCAACTCCGGGAATTCTATCTCAAATCAATGATGAGATTGCATCTCGGCTGTGTGCTGATATATCGCTGCTGCAAATACAATCACTTGTGTATTGTGGTGCAGTTACGGCTGTCAGATTGCAGTTGCAGTTTGAGTAACCGAAGAATTCCATCATGGAAAATTCGTCTGGAACGTCGGCGGGACTCACTAAGGCAGGACATTGCTAGGCTAACTCAACTCAGTTCTGGCAATGCCAGCAGACGAGTGAGAAATAAAGTGCAGAGGGTTTACAGAAACTATGCCATTCGCAGTGAAACGACACCCGTAGTTTAAATTCTGGACACACTAAAGCAGAAACTTTCTGTCATATCCAGCCGGTATGGCGAAAGTTATTCCAGACGTGCCCAGAATGCAACATACGCGAGGAACCAGCGGGGCAGCGGGTCTCTCAACGAATCCCAACAGACCGTCCACACAGTGCAGTTTTCGGTAACGGAAGAATACTGGAGTGGACTTTGGGGCAAGCATGCTGAGTGGGTGAAGGGGTTGCAAAGAGCAACTCACTATCGACTCAGCAGTCCTAGAGACAAACAACTAGAGGCTAAAGAAACCTCTCTAGTCGCTATATCGATTATGCCAAGGCTTTCGATAGCGTTTCGCATACCTCACTAATCGATGTGGTAAATTTTTATCGCATTAAATAATAATAAATTTTTTGGCAACAGTCATGGACGCAGCGCATTTATCTGAGAGTGATAATACTTCAGAGCCCATCCATATCCGGAGAGGCATCTTTCAGGGGAATTTATCGAGACCCCTTTGGTCTTGCATTGCACTGAACCCCCTTTCATGGCTAGTGAATGATGCTAGAGGGCATGGTTTTGCAATAAAATATGGCCAACGTGCTAAGTGCGAACTGACACATTTGATGTACTTGGATGACATCAAGTTGTATGGTGGTACTGATAACCACCGTAGAAGTATGTTGCGAATACTACACATGTACAACCGTGATATTCGGATGGAATTTAGATTAGACAAATGTCGAATCCAAGCCATTCAGGAAGGTCATTACCAGCCCCGTGGCGGACATAGCATTGGTGACCTCCTCATCGAAGCTATGACTGAAACAAGCTTCTATGTATAGGTAGAAGAATTCTGCAAGGAACCGATGATCGAGTTGGTGATCTGACCTGAGAATCTCATTTTCCCCCGTTGATCAACGCTAGCTTTAGCTTCTTCCAGTGACAAGAAAAAATATTTACACTACTTCAGCGTATAACTTAATTGGGTCCTTTTCCGAAAGATGGCTTTAGCTGACTTTTGGTTTATCGTGAAGTGTCAACATCTATCATCCAAATATTGTTCAGAGACCTTTAAGTTTTGCCCCACAAGTTTATATTTTATTGCCTTGGAATATCGAGTTTTGAACATTTATGCCAATGGAACTGTTGAGTCCACACCATCGAATGAACCTAGCAAGGAATGGTTTTATCGATTTGAAAATAATAATTTTAGTGTTGAGGGCAAGGA
The DNA here is from genome assembly GCF_905115235.1 of Hermetia illucens. Lineage (NCBI taxonomy): Eukaryota > Metazoa > Arthropoda > Insecta > Diptera > Stratiomyidae > Hermetia > Hermetia illucens. Next base: position 126,935,681 of record NC_051850.1, on the reverse strand, counting down.
GCGTTTGGGTCAACCTGAAAAGTTCCAAGATGACGAATTAGAAACTTTGTTTGGCCAAAATTCATGTCAAATATAAAAAGAGCTGGTAAAGTCGTTGGAAGCTTCTCAACAGGTTCTCTCAAAACGACCTAAAACCAACTGATTTTGCATGTCCGGAAAAAAGTAAGTCGTTTCTTAGAACCATAACTGAAGATGAAAAATAGATTCAATGCGACAATCCGAAACACATTTAAAGTCTGGGCAGCCGCAAACGTCAACGACGAAGCTGACTATCCATGGTGTCAAGATAATGGTCTATACTTGGAGGAATTAGGAAGGTATCATCTACTATAAGCTTCTAACTTTCTAACCTAACCAAGAACTCAATAAATTGCCAGAAAGGTGGGAGAAAGTAGCGACTAGCAATGGACAATACTTCGAATTGTATATTAACTAAGGTTACCTTTCAGATAAATGCGATTTCAAGCAAAAAAGTTGACCAAATTAAGTTGTTTCCGGCGATGGAAAAACACCGGTTGATGTTCCTCACCCAGATACTGTCAAGTATCTGGGTGAGGAACATCAACTGGTGGCACGGGGTTGACATCACACGGTGCATGAAAGTTCCACAGAATATCGTTTTCAAATTGACAACTGACGGTCCTTTAGTTCTACAACCCAAAGTATCCTCAAGCCTTGCTCTATCTGCGTCGGAGCTTCGACGAATCTCCCAGTGTTCAAACTCACTATCTTCCTTGCTCAGAGAGAAGGTCGAGCTGACTGAGAAGTCTTCCAGAACTCACTAGCCTCCACTGACGACTTCATGATTTCGGCGCGAAGGTCACGTCGCTGCTTGGGTGGGTGGCATTATAGATCCGATCTTTAAAATTCCAAACCCCACCCTTGCCACTTTCTCCACCGTAAAGCTGGTTACTTATTCCAGTACTGATCGATGATCAGCGCTAAGTCAACTTTTACCTCTGCAGCGAGCTGCGCTAGCGACACTCCGGCGTTGATTTGTAAGATGCAGAAAATGGTCACCGGGTCTTAGCCCTTTCCACTTCTGCCTTGAAGAGAGGTTACTGCCACAAATCCACAGTATGTACAACGCTCCCACCCGCCACGGCACGATAACTGCAGGGGACGCAACTCATCTTTTGTAACAAATTTTTGTGACCTACCTGCCCGTATCTAAAGCCAGTTGTCAACTTGGCAGATTAAAGATGTATGTCTATAACCCACAAACTTATAACACATTGTTATTGAGAAGCCACTTTTCTGTGAAATAATTAAGATTTTGGATCCCCAAGGAGCACAGGGGTTCTAGGCTGGAAACCGAAGCCTTTTCTCCCAGCTCCACCTCGACGGCCTCACAGGACAACCAGCACAGAATAATTCTCGACTGTTTGCAAATTTAATTCAGGTGGGGTTCCTTCAGGCTTTGATTTGATTTGATTTATAGAAGATCCCACCAAATAATGTCATAAAGACAAGGTAATACTTATTCTGATCATGATCATAAAGATAGGTTCAATCCTATGTTAGGTAGTTCCATTAAAGAAATGCTCCGGAAGAGACGTTTCAGATATCTCAAACTAGCTGGAATAGATATATTTCCATTTAATACGTTCTTCAATCCATCCACTGGCATCTCCGTCAAGAGATCAAACGATGATCACCACTTTCACCAATGGCCAATGGGCTACCCGAGTCTCCATTGTCAGGTCTACCCTGGTGCAAATTTTGAAGCCTCCGGTAGAGTTTTCGTATTTCTTGCACTCTGTTTCTGAGATAACGTTAAGATCTGTGCAACTGTGGCAATTTACGGCTTCAAAATCCGCTTCTGAAGTTTAAGATTGTAAATTGGGAAAAGATTGTTATGATAATTTGACTAAGTTAGTTAAGAAACAATTGAAGAAGGAAGGCTATAACAGAAACGAAAAGTGCAACAACAAAGGTCCTAATTCTTTGTGATCAGTGGAACCGCTATTGACTATTCTACCTTTCAGCATACATTAAAATCAAATATCAATTTGGTGGGGAAACCATGTTTAAAAAAAATTTTCGTTGACCAATTAGCAATGGGTTAGTATATATTAGCGCGTGGCGATTACTAGTTTGATAGCTGCAACTTATCAGGCAGTGTTTATATTTTATTAACAAATGGAGTCTCAAACCACGGTTATTTAAAGATATATCTATATCATCTTGTCTGTCTTTGAAGTATACTCTTTTTTTTGTAAAAAGGTTACCTTAGACAAATGATATAAGTAGATAAAAATCAGTCTCAAAAACGCCAAGGAATAAATGCAATTATCAAACAAAAGAAAATTCGGGTTTTAATCAGTTTATTTGCTGATCAGTAGGACAGCTCCCCCATTGTCGATCATTCAAGCGGTTGGCTTTGTAGGCCAACTCAATATCTATCAGATTCTGGCCGATCGCATAAAGGCGGCCGCTGTTGAGCTTACGGGATTGTAGCTCGCAAGCCATGCAACTAGTGACAGACACAATACACAACCGAATATAAGGGAGTATCAGAAAATATTCCCTTTCGAGGCCGATGTCATCGTTTCTTTTACGCAGATCCAAATCTACTGCTAATCGCTAAGTGGTTGATCGGATTACTCGCACCATGATAGTTTATTGAAACTCAACGGACCTCACGGCAGACTCGTATTCGTACAATTTGCCACCGATGATGACGCGTTAGAAGTTGCAAATATCCACGAACCTCCGACAATTATCGTTACGATCGCCAACATGTGTTTCCTCATCACATGTCCGACCAAGTTGTTGTCAAAACCGACCTTGGCACTCATTTAAGAAACCTCCCCGAACTCCGTGTAATTGCTCGCCGAAGTCTCCACTGATGGATAGTGGACCACCATCTTGTAGTCTGCCATAAACCAGCTTCAGTCAAGAAAGCGTCACTTGCAGTAACCGTTAGAAGTACCCCGATACCAGATTCGCTTCTGCTACCACTTGGCATTCCAGAGTAGAAAAACACATTGTTGCACGATGGAGACGGATATTCTCCAGAGCCCGACCATTTTATTTCACTTATGCCCAGAATCATCATCAACGGCGTAACAACCGGTATCCGGTCTAGGCCTGCCTTAATAAGGAACTCCAGACATCCCGGCTTTGGGCCGAGGTCCACCAATTCGATATCCCTAAAAGCTGTCTGGCGTCCTGACGTACACCATCGCTCCGTCTTAGGCAGGGTCTGCTTCGTCTTCTTTTTCTACCCTAGATTTTGCCCTTATAGACCTGCCGAGCTGGATCATCCGCATCCATACGGATTAAGTGACCCGCTGACCGTAACGGTCATGGTATCGCTCATAGATTTCATCGTTATGTATGCTAGGAAATCGTGCATCCTCACGTAGGGCGCAAAAAATTCTTCTGAGGTTTCTTCTCTCGAACGCGGCCAAGAGTTCGCAATTCTTCTTGCTAAGAACCCAAGCCTCTGAGGAATACATGAGGACTGGCAAGATCATTGTCTTGTACAGTAAGAGCTTTGACCCTGTGGTGAGACGCTTCGAGCGGAACAGTTTTTGTAAGCTCAAATAGGCTCTGTTGGCTGACAACAATCTTGCGCGGATTCCATCATCGTAGCTTTTATCGGTTGTGATTTTCAACCGTAGATAGGAGAAATTATCAACGGTCTCAAAATTGTATTCTCCTATACTTATTCTTCCTGCTTGACCAGTGCGGTTTAATGTTGACGGTTGGTTGGTAGGCCCAGAAAGCCCAGCTTATATCGTTGCAATTCCCGCCCAAGTTGGAGATAGCCAGCATTCTGAGGACCTTCGCTACCGTTGTGGAGGAGCGTGGGCACATTTCAGAAACTAATTATAGTTCGTTTTCGATTGCTAAAGGTCTCCGGTGTGAGGTCAACCCCTCTCTGAGGGATTGTTAACGTTTCACTAGCAATAAAGTTTCAGAATTTGCAAGTTGCTTGCCCACAAATTTCTTTCCCCATTAGTCGCCTCTTACGATAAGCAGGGAAGACTTCGAGTGTACTCAACTCACAGGGTAAACTAAATACTAATTACAATATTCTTGGTACTAAATCTTTTCTACCTAACAAGTCAGTAAACTTAAAAGTTCACTTCTTTTGTAACTAAACGTTGGTCTTACGTCTACCCATAATTCTATATATTCTGCAAGAGGAATAAGATTTTAATTCATGGACAGGTAATACACACTCTTTTGTTACAATAATTCATTTATTTCTTTTTCCAAAAAATTTCATATTAGTAGCAAGTAATTAACTCTTTCATAATTACAAATAAGTATTACGTCAATATTAAACCCTTAACAAAATAGTGTTTCTTCGATTTCAGAGGCGATCGTAATTAGGGAAGAATCTACATACATTGGTGTGTACATGACAACACACCTTTGTCAATCAGATCTTATTTGAATAAGACAGATAAACTTACCTACGTAAGGCGATAAGCCAATTGTGTAAAATTAATTCAGAAGCAGTGATCCTTATCAATCTCTATCAAATTACTAATAGTGACACTGAAGGAAAGATTACATTGTGTAGAATACATTCAATTACAATAATCTTGTCTAGTGTCTTATCATTGATTGACTGATACCAATATTATGGGGAATTCCAGTATAATTTCAAGGATAAAACTTTCTCTGCCGCAACTGTGCCTCCACCAAAAACGAACTACTGATTGGATGAATAAAGCATGCCTACAAATCCTGCAACGAAGAACACGCTCAACGGTGGAAGTCTACCATATAAGGAATTGAGAATGATAAAAAAAGGGAAATTCGATGTAAATTATGACCGCATTGATCAAAAAATTAAAAAATCTCATACAGTGCACTTGAATTAATTAATACTTTATGGTAGTGTCCGGATAGCTGGTTAACGCATAAGGACACCGTACGGAAGGCTACGGTTCAAATCTCACTGGTGGCAGTGGGATTTATATCATTGTTTGACGTCGGATACCAGTCGGCTCAGCTGTAAATGAGTACCTGAGTCAAATCAGGGTAATAATCTCGGGCGAGCGCAATGCTGACTACATTGCCTCCTATAGGGTGATATAATCTGATACTGTACCGTTACAGTCTTGAATGAAGTGCTCTAACACAGTTCAAGACCATGATCCAATTGGATTTTTGCGCCAACGATTGTTATTATTATTATTATAGTAGTGGAACGATGTAATGGACTGACAAAATGTACTTTTCTTTTCATCTTCTTCTCCTTCATTCAGGACGGAGCGGTCGACACCCGAGCTTATTAAAAATTTAATAATGAAAGAATGAGTGGAGAAAGACCAGTGTAGAATATGTGGTTCGGCGTTAGAGACGTTGGACCATCTCATTTCTGGCTGCACTGTTACATCACCAGGCATAATGTTGTATGTAAGGTGATCCGTCAAAACCTTGCATACAAGCAAGGGCTGATCACGGGAACATGTGCGGTTTGCCGATATGAGCCGGAAACAATCTTGATAGTTCTAGCCATTTCCCACACAACAAGCCTGACGTACCATCAGTTGGGAAGAAGGGTCGCCCCGCGTATATTATTGATGTTGCTAAGCCCCATAATAGACTTCACTTGATGTCTTGGGACTCTCATACAGTGTGGTTCAAACCATGCAGAAATATACCATTCTACATACGTGCCCGATATTGCGGGGAGTTCTCGACGAATTCTCCCATTGACCTACCACTGGCCACTACCACCAGCACCCCTTTAGTTTTTAAGTAAGCAGGATCGTCCGAGTCTAAATGCTTGGCACTTGGTATTAGGTAAAATCCTAAAATCCTTTAAGAAAAATTAAAATGTTAAAAATTTAGGGGTTCACCCAATGCTCCGCGTGTTGCTGTTTTTGCGTTCCTAAAAATGGGTATTTAAAAAATTTTTTTTTTCTTAAATGCTATAATCAGTAAACACGAAAGTCTGCACGATTAATCCAATAAATGGTGATCAATGGAGGCGAGGCTCGATATCTAAAGCTTAGGTCTTCTCAGCTCTTAGCATTCGGGGCTCCACTTGTGTTTATAATCATATTCATGGAATGAGCCCCAAAATGTATTTGGGAACTGAAGCTAAACGGTTGATATGCTCTGAAGAAATGAGTGGAAAATTACTGGGTATCCTACCAATTCCTTTTCACTAGCCTCCTCGTTCATTTTCTCGTTTTTCCCACCTCCGTATATATTGCTGGACATTTTCTTTGACTTTTACCTCCGTGTTTTCTTATGGAATTTCTCTTAGAGTCACAGAATGCTTTCACGTGGCAAACGAAGACTTTCCAAAAACGACTGCAAGACTCCCCGATTGACCTAGTCGACGTTTAGTTTACAGAAATTAGGGGGATTCGATCGCCCGGGGAATATTAGCTGAATTCGACCAATCTTTCACTTCACTTTCGCTTCCTAAATTAAGGAAAACTAACGACATGAAAAACAAACGAATCTGTAAATCGGGGAGCTGTTTTTTGTGTTCACTTCGAAATGTGGTTTTTCCGGTCAGAATCCTTCTCCTCTTTAAACGATTCTTCCTCGAGACTTCCTTCAGGCTTCCAAATTAAATCAATTTAATATCCCTTGGAAAGGTTAACTTAATTATGAAATCCTCTCTAGGGTCCAATCAAATCAAATCCAATTTGGAGGTATAAAAAAGCAACTACTTATCACTACCATATTAGAATTCTTTCAGGCAACACAAATCTTATATATAAAAATCAATTGCTGTTCGTTAGTCTCGCTAAAACTCGAGAACGGCTGAACGGATTTATCTTATCTTGGTTTTGAAATGTCCGTGGAGGTCTAGGGAAGGTTTAAAGGTTGAGAAAAATTCGAATAATTGCCAGCAAAACCCTAAAAACAGCACTTTTCTTCTTCCTATATAAACGTTTTTTTCTAAATAAAATTTAGAGTCAATTTGAACTTTATTGAGATTCAATTAAGTTCAATCACTCACTATGTTCATCGGACCTCATATTACAACCAAGTGACAATCTTTTATTTCTAAAAAGACAAAAGACATCAAATGTTTCACAGCTCAGAACATGTTGTATTGGAAAATAGAATTTCTGTTTTTAGTATTTTTGTTACTCACCGTTTAAACCTTTTCTGAATTTCCATAAATATTTCAAGACCAAACTAGACTACCTAGACCTAGACTAGATATTAAGTTTTGTTACAAATTAAATTTCTGAATGCAACGATAATATTTGACCTTCGATTTGACAACCAACTAATATGTCAATCCATCCTGTTTCACTTTAGAACACGGAAAGAAGTATTACGATATTGTGTTACGATATCTATGAGTGCGCGAGAACTTTCTTTACTTTGGCGATCCTTTGTGATAGTGACATTCCAGTAAATGTGCTCTTTGTTTGGATATTTTGCGATTGTGACACTTTACTGCTAAGTGACCAAAAAATTTTGATTAACTTTGATTATTTACAATTTACGACGCCGAGGAGAAGGCGACCTGACTTAGGTCGTCGCAGTCAATCAAATGTGCGAAGAGCTACCTCACGTGCTAACCGCACTGATGACCAGAGAGAGACAGACCAAGAAAATAGTCGTACTGCTATGTCAGAATTGCGTTATTTAGTGAGTGATAATGAAGTAGATAGACTTAGAATCGGTAACAATTGGGGAAAAGAAAATAATTTGTAAATATTGTAAGGCGTAAAATACACTCAGGAATCTACTGGATTATGTTGTGCTGGAGGCAACGTAAAATTGCCACAATTGCTCCCGCGACCAGATCCTTTACGATATTTAGTTTCTGGGATTGGAAATGATTCTAAGCACTTCTTGCCCAACATTCAGAAATATAACAGCTGTTTCCAGATGATATCATTTGGCGCTACACATATTATACAGGACAATTTCATGCCCACTTTCAAGGTTCTGGTATATAATATTTTTTTATAATATTCAATATGTACTAAAATGTATGTATCGGAAATAATTAATCGACAAATTTTTAAAAATTACAGATACAAGGACAAATTTATCACTTATTGGGGACACTGTTACCAGTACCTGATGCAGATTACCAATTTTTGCAAATTTATTTTATAGGCAATTCAGATGCGGAAGTTGATAATCGTTGTGCCCACAATCCAACAGTGAAGAGAACCATTGTCCATGAATTACAAATGTTTCTGCATCAGAATAACAATTTAGTAAACATGTTCAAAATAGCATTGGAGCGGATGCCATCTGATAGCCATAATATTATCGTTCGAGCTGACAAATCGATTGAGGCAGTTCGAAGTCTGCCGGGTCAGCTAGTTTAAAATATAAATTCTTAATATGAGTTCATAATCCCCTCTCCTCAAGTTGGTCGCCGCTAAAATTGGCCTTGAACTTCGGGGTTCATGTTGCCAACAACATACGCAGTAGCGTTGACGGATGCCGCAGATCATTCTTGCCTGCCACGATCATTTCGCCTGAAAGCATTAAATAATGCGCAATATGCGAAATTTAAAATAATAGCACAGGGAAGAATTGTTTAAACCAAAAGGGGAGTCGGAACGCCTGGTTTGACGATAAATGTAAGCTAGCAACGGAACGGAAGAATGCTGATACCGAGTAATGATGCATTCTCAAAGAACGCAGGCATGTGCAGAGACTTATAACGAACTGCGGCGAGCGGAGAAGCGACTTCACAGACGGAAAAGGAAGACTAGGAGAACCAACAGGTCTGTGAACTAGAAAAGTACAGGGAGCAACCGCACCGGGCGCACAAGTTTTACTAACAAGTCAGCAGGATGAAGCCTTACACACCTTGCAGTTCATCCCGCCGAGACAAAGAGGAAAATCTGATTTCCAACAGAATGGGCATATTGGGGCGATGAGTTGCGTACTTTTATGAGCCACTGAACAACCAGAAGATCGGCGAGTTGGAGGTCCCGCCAACTGAAGATGACGGACAAATACTGCCACCACTAAGTATAGAAGAAACAGTCCGTGTAATTCATCGGCTTAAAAATCATAAGTCGCCAGGAACCGATGGAATTACAGCCGAATTGGTAAAATATGGAGGCGACCAATTACACCAAGTGGTTCATCAACTTGTGCTCAAGGTGTGGGACAGCGAATCAATGCCTGGCGACTGGCAAAGGGACATTAACTGTCTCATACATAAAAAGGGAGACCTATAGAGGTATTACGTTACTGAGTACCATCTATAAGATATTCTCCACTATCTTGCTAGACCGGATAGCTCCATACGTCCAGAACATCATTGGCCCATACCAAAGAGACTTCACTCCTGGCAAATCAACACCGATGGAAAAACTGTTGGAATATGGCCACCAGTTGCACCATCCACTCATCGACTTTAGAGTCGCCTATGATAGCATAGCCAAGGTTAAACTGTACACGGCCATGAGAGAGTTCAGTATCCCGACGAAATTGATAAGACTGACTAGGCTGACCCTGACCAATGTGCGAGGCCAGATAAAGGAAGCAGGATTACTCTCAAGACCATTCGACAGCAACAACGATCTATGAAAAGGGAATGCCCTATCATGCGTCCTCTTTAACCTGGCCCTCGAGAAAGTGATTCGTGACGCTGAGGTAAATGCAAGAGGTACGATTCTCTTTAAGTCCACTCAACTACTGACCTATCCTGACGATATCAACATCATGGGAAGAACGACCTGAGACCTACAAACTGCCTTCTTCCAGATTGAATAGGCGCCGCGGGATTTTGGGCGGGACATCAATGAAGGCAAGACAAACTATATGGGGGCAACGTCAGCACCAAAAACCAACCTATCAGCAACATCAAACCGCACTGGACAAAAGGGGAGACTACAACTTTGAGACCGTTGATAATTTCTCCTATCTAGGGCCGAAAATCACAACTGATAACAGCTAGTCAAGTGTTTAAGAGTACATCTCGACTCCAAGCTAACGTGGAAGCACCATATCCAGGAACAATATTAGAAATCTGCTCATTGTTTTGTTGCAGTAGGACTGCGATAGGTAAGACAATGGGAACTTTTATCTCAATGGATTAATTGGATACATACATTCTTTGCATACAGCATGAAGCTACTGACACATATTCAGAAGCTGGGTTACCTGAGCCTTGCTGGGGCAATGAATACGACGCCGACCGCGGAACTTAAAGGTATCCTAAATCGGCCCCTCTTCATTTGGAGGTGAAACGAACAGCAGCCAACTACGCATACAGACTCAATACCATTGGTGCATGGAAAAGCAACTAATCATACATTCATGTGTCCATTCGCAAATTTGTTGGAAAACATCAGATCGTTCTGATACCGACTCTCCTTCTTTTCTTCAGCCTTTGTCCTGTTCACAAGCGGGGTCGGCTCGTCGTGATCGGTTTCTCCATTTGGCTCTATCAAATGCCTTATCTGGGTGCAATCTTGACGCTTTTAAATCCCCAGTGGCAAGTGAATTCTCGTTAACACGAATTGCATAACCATACCATCGAAGCCGCCTCTCTTGCAACTTTTCCACAATCGGTGCAACCCCATAACGATCGTGAATATCCTCATTTCGGATGCGATTACAACGTGTCACGCCATTAGTCCAACGTAACATTCATTCTGGCCAGATCACTGTCGCTGACAGTGATTGTGCCTGTTTCATGGGGATCGGTCGTCAAAAATTCAGTTTCGTCTAGATTCAATCTGAGACCGTGTTGCAAATGTTGATCATTCATTTTTGGACAAGTTGCTCGAGATCATTTTTGCTATCAGCTGCTAGGAAAACATCATCCGGATAAAACGGTGTGTAGGGCGCTGGACGCTGGATATCCCGTGTGACGGTGCCCATAACAAAAACAAAGAGGAGTGGTGAGAGGGCACTTCCTTGATGAATACCAACAGAGACACGAAGCGGTTTTGATAGACCCGCCATACTTCGAACTTTACTTTTCGGATCGTGGTAGGGCAATTGAACCCAGCGCACGAGTTCTTCTGACACTAAATGTTGTCGTAAAGCATACCAAATGAGTTCGTGGAGCACACAGTCAAACGCTTTCTCTAGATCCAGAAATGCAATGTAAAGAGGGCGATGCTTCTCACGGCATTTCTGCATGAGTAACCGCGCAGCGTGTATTGCGTCGGTAGTTCCGCTGTTTTTGACAAATCCGGCTTGATTCACGGTTATTTCAACGATTTCGCGAATACGGTTGTCAAGAATGCTCTGATACCGACTGATTTCCAGATTCGTCTTTGAAAAGGCATACTCCGTCGTGATCACCAAAGGAGAAGAATGATCGACAGATGGTTTCGAGTTTTTTAGGATTACGGACTTAACAATCTTCACGGGTCAGTTATCGAATATTGCGGGTGAAACTTGGCCAACTAAAAGAAACATTTTTGATCTGGAGCCCAGATACTCAAACATCGCTGCTAACGAGGAAGCTGACAGACTGGCTCGCCAAGGGTTTGAATCCTCAACAGTCGGAAAGATCCAGCTATTTAACGTTCGGTCACCCACTGTCAAATTTACTCTGAAGGGTGAAATAAGAAGAATTCACGCAGCCAAACGGAGAAATTTTGACCCTTACCGGCAGTTACATACCTGTGAATTAAAGTGGGAACCTGTCTCGGGGATTTAATCCCACGGTCTTCTCATGACATGACTGATTTTATGATCAGAATCAGAGGCCCACTGTGTCAAGCTACAGCGGTACCAGTCTATACCGAGTGCATCACTCAGCATTCACACCGGTGGATGCAAGACCTACCAAAATCTCTACGGATCTCTATGGAATACGACACCCGAGTCGAAATGCAACAGCACGTTTGAGGCCCGAAGGCCTCTGTTCGCTTGAACGCAATCACAACCTTGTAAAACTCCCACTAGGGAGTCAACCACAACAACTGAGCTGACGCACATACAACACGAATTCTCCTGAAGTATACTAATTCAGGGGTTACCCCGGTTCCCATGGCAAGGTTTCGTGACCTATTGCCACCCCTGTCTGTCTGTCCGCCCACGCATTTTTCTCGAAGACTGTAGTAGCAATTGACACTAAATTTGGTACAAAGATGGGAACCGTAAACGCTGTACCTTAAGATCTCGCTGACAAGTTGGCTGCTGCAGTTTCTACCAGGCTACCACTTTCACCTATTCATAAAACTCCAGCTAGAGTAAGTCTTAGTCCACGTGAGTCGAAGGCAAGATTGCTCGATGTTCAATGCTGTCTCTAGTTATTGAGAAGGAACTACAGGGAACACGTAGGAGGATCAGCAACAGCAGGGCCCTAGGAATGGACGAAATTTTTACCAAAATTTTGAAGCTTTCAGTGAGGCCTGCGTTTAATTTATTCGCCAGTACCTGAAGGTACCTAAAGGAAGGTATATTCCTTTCCCCGTAGAAAAAGCAAAAGTTTTTTGATGCTTCCTAAACCCTATAAGTCACTTGCACACCTTATAACATATAATCCGATTTATCTGTTGCTTATAGTGGGGAACACGATGGAAGGCAACAAATGTCAAACTGGCAATTGACGTGGTAAATTCTAGCGAGAATGGTGTATATTGGTGTCGAATATCAAAAATATTGCCTAGTCGGAAGTGCAACACTGTTGTATTTTGACAATTATCTATAAAAATAAAGTGTGTAAGATGCAATTGGTACACTAGAATAACAGTGAAATTGTGAAAGTAGTAGCCGGGGCAGCACTTTCGATATTTTTATATATTAAAAGCGTATCTCTCCCTATTATCCCCACAATTACATTTGAATATAATGAATGCTCAGTGAATTGCAGTCTTAATTTTTCACCAATATTATTCAAATATAACAAGTAGCAGATTGTTTAAGCTTTAATTAAATTAAATTAAATTTGTGAAAAAAATTCTGTTGGTGATTCATCTTGAACTTTCTTTTGTCTAATAATTCCATTCATTCATTCATAATTTTGAGATCGATTTTGATTTAATTTTGCCATCCAGTAAGTAAAATAATAGTATACAGTTTATCATTCATCCATAAGCAATTTAAACAGAAAAATTTGTCATTAACAAATCGTGATCTGGAACTCCACACAAATCCAAAGACCTTGCGATAAGTTATGGCTATCATACTGGGGATTGCCACGCGTTAATACAAAATGGGGCATTGTTCATTAATTAATACAGGCTTATCTTATAGCTTCTTCACTAAAATCAGATTTCGATTCCACTATAAATATCATCCCTGCAACTTCAAACAGTCAATAGTGGCTTCGTTGCTTTTCGAAAATGAAGACTGTTGTTGTAGCACTTTTGGTGGCCGCAGTGGCCTGCGCCTCCGCCGATCCCGTTGACTGGGATAATGTCCAATTCATGGATGTCTACCCACCCGGATTTGGCAAGGTTTTGCCCGGTGATTTCCTCGACCGCATTGTTGGTGGAAAGAGTGCCCATGAAGGTCAATTCCCCTACCAAGTTGGTCTTCTTTTGGACGTTTCTGGAGGACAAAGTTGGTGTGGAGGTTCATTGATTGCCAAACGTTGGGTTCTCACTGCTGCTCACTGTGTCGATGGAGTCTCAGCCGCCACCGTCTACTTGGGAGCTGTTGAAATCAAGAAAGATGAAAAGTCTCGTCAAACCATTCGTGTTGACAAGTCACACTTCCGCATCCACAGTGGCTGGAACAGCAGGACTCTCATCAACGATATTGCCTTGATCGAATTGACTGAAGATGCTCGTTTGGGCGGTAAGTTAAAAAATTCTAGCATTACCGTCGGAAATGTGCTTTAATTGATCCTTCCATTCTAGCTGACATCAAGCTCATCAAGCTTCCATCAGACAGCGAAGCCAAGAAAACTTTCGTAGGTGACACTGCTGTTGCTTCTGGATGGGGACGTCCTTCTGATGGTAAGTGATTTTCGTTTTCATTTCAAGTTAGACGCCACAACTTCCACAAATGTCCTCGCTTGCTTTTAGACTAGTTCAATTAACAATTATTTTTCCATTTGCAGCTTCCAACTCCGTATCCGAAATCCTCCGTTACACCGACCTTAAAGTTATCTCTGAAACTGAATGCAAGAAATACTTCGGAAGCTCTGCCCGTAGCTCAAACATTTGCACCAGTGGATCTGACAAGAAGTCCACCTGCAACGGAGACTCCGGTGGTCCACTGGCCATTGGTGAAGGTGATGGTCGTGTAATCATCGGTTTGACCTCTTACGGAAGTGCCAGCGGATGCGAAAAGGGATACGCAGCTGTATTCACCCGTGTTGGATCCTACTTGGATTGGATCAAGGAACGTATTCATTAAATATGTTTCAAGTAGTCTTTCAAACTCGAAATAAATTTGAGAGAGTATGAAAAGAAAATGCACTTTTTGAACTAAAGTTAACATTCAAATTCACCAAGGCTATTTCTGTATACAGATGATATCTAGTCAAGGTATAGTAGTCCCTTCAGAAAATAAATATTTCATCATCATTATCAACGGCGCAACAACCGGTATCCGGTCTAGGCCTGTCTTAATAAGGAACTCCAGACATCCCGGCTTTGGGCCGAGGTCCACCAATTCGATATCCCTAAAAGCTGTCTGGCGCTCTGACCTACGCCATCGCTCCATCTTAGGCAGGGTCTGCCTCGTCTTCTTTTTCTACCATAGATATTGCCCTTATAGACTTTCCGGGCTGGATCATCCTCATCCATACGGATTAGGTGACCCGTCCACCGTAATCTATTGAGCCGGATTTTATCCACAACTGTACGGTCATGGTATCGCTCATAGATTTCGTCGTTATGTAGACTACGGAATCGTCCATTCTTATGTAGGGGGACAAAAATTCTTCGCCGGATTCTTCTCTCGAACGCGGCCAAGAGTTCGCAATTCTTCTTGCTAAGAACTCAAGTCTCCGAGGAATACATGAGAACTGGCAAGATCATTGTCTTGTACAGTAAGAGCTTTGACCCTATGGTGAGACGCTTCGATCAGAACAGTTTTTGTAAGCTGAAATAGACTCTGTTGGCTTCCAACAACCGTGCGCGGATTTCATCATCGTAACTGTTATTGGTTGTGATTTTCGACCCTAGATAGGAGAAATTATCAACGGTCTCAAAGTTGTATTCTCCTATCCTTATTCTTCCCGTTTGACCAGTGCGGTTCGCTGTTATTGATTGGTTGGTTTTCGGTGCTGACGTTGCCATCATATACTTTGTCTTGATCTCGCGCCGCCTGCTCGATCTGGGTGAAGGCAGTTTGTATGCCTCGGTTGGTTCTTCCCATGATGTCGATATCATCAACATAGGCCAGTAGCTGGGTGAACGCTTGCGCAGAGAGAAAATCTGATCTGTTACTGATTTCCCTGGAGTGAAGCCTCTTTGGTATGAGCCAATGATGTTCTGGGCGTATGGGGCTATCCGGCCTAGCAAGATAGCGGAAAATATCTTATAGATGGTACTTAGCAACGTGATACCTATATAATTGCTGCACTGTGTGATATCTCCCTTTGTATGTCTGAGACAGATAATGCCTCGTTGCCAATCAATCGTCAGCCATTGATTCGCTGTCCCATACCTTGAGCATCAATTGATGAACCACTTGGTGTAATTGGTCGCCTCCATATTTAACCATCGGCTCCTGGCGACTTATGATTGTTTAGCCGATGAATTGCACGGACTGTTTCTCCTATACTTGGTGGTGGCAGTATATGTCCGTCGTCTTCAGTTGGCGGGACCTCCAACTCACCGATGTTCTGGTTGTTAAGTAGTTCATCAAAGTACTCAATCCATAGCTCCAATATGCCCATTCTGTCGGAAATCAGATTTCCCTCTTTGTCTCGGCAGGATTAGCATCGAGGTGGATAAGCGTTCATCCTGCTGACTTGTTGGTAAAACTTCCACGCCTAGTGTGGTTGCTCCCTGTACTTTTCGAGTTCACAGACCTGTTGGTTCTCCCAAGCTTCCTTTTTCCATCTGTGAAGTCGCTTCTCCGCTCGACGGAGTCCGTGATAAGTCACTGCGCGTCTCTGGCCCTTCATTTTACTGAGCAGCCTGTGTGCTGAATTTCGTAGAATTTGTTAATTGCGGTGGTGAAGGAAACAGAAGCAAACAGCGACGATTTTGCTATCGTGAACTGACATCATCATCATGGCAAACCACCATACCATGAGTGTAAGGACTGCTAGAAATTATTTTCGACAACACCGCGTGCACCGAGCAGATCGATGCCCTACGCAATATCTTGAATCATTATCCGGAGCTTAGATCTCCGCTTCACCTAGGCTTCATGAATTGGAATGGAATGTTCTACACAATAACGGTAGACCGGAGGAATTAATAGCTATTATTCAAAGGAGATATGATTTTAAACACTTACGTGTTGAGTCGAGGGTAAAATCTCTGAGGAAGAAAGTCCAAAATGCGGTCCGCCAGGTTCAGTGGACGAAGTTTACTCAAACACCTACATAGACGCGGATGACATTTCCTTGCTCTCTCACCTATTTGAAAGCTTCAAGCTTTTCTTAACTCATGTGTTTTTCGTGTCTTCAACCTAAGGCAATAACAAATGAAAGACTTCGCTGGCCCTGTGGTGATAAATATCGTGAAGCTAGCTTCACTTCAGAACGTGTTATGCCGATCAATAGCTATCTCAAATGCTTCCTTGGTTCGCAAGAACTAGGAGTAATCTATTCCAGTTTGCCCGCCCTAACACTTCCCCCATAGTGTTTAGAAGACATATGGATATCTTGGAGGATAGCTCGTTGGGAGGATTAGTAGCTTTAGACAGCAACGTTATCTTCCCCAACAGGTACGCTTCGAATAAGTCTGGTTCTGACTGTACAGCAAACTTAGGGTTTTTGTTTGATGCACCGTTCAAGCTCGGAACGTCTATTCTTTAGCAGTTACCAGAGTTGTGACTGATGCGTTCAGAGGTCTCTGGAAACTATCTATCCGATATTAAGGGAATAACCCTTGGATGATTTCCAAGAAGAAAATAGTGTTTCGTCGGCCCATAAAAACTCTCTTGGCGGTTTCATATAGCTTTAGGTCCATTTCTGAGCAGTGCTCTTTAAAGTAATCTCTTCCGCTTTCCGGATATTCAGCTTAACGGTTTTGCGCGCTTCTTTATAGACAAGTTTTGCCCGTGAGTAATTTTTGCGGGTTGGTGATTAAAAGGTACCCAGTTCATTATTCTACCAGTTGTGAGCCTTCCGCGAGAGAACGTGCTTCTCCTAGGCATAGGTGGGTCATATGCCCTGGCCATGCATGGCGTTATTTGAAGAACCCGCTCCATGGAAGTGCCTGTCTTATTAGGGTCGTTTACCCACACCTCCATCAATGTTTGCTCTTTCACTACTTTGACTTCGAGCATTGTCTGCCTTGGCAAACGCCCACCCATATCGCCATTCTAACAGCTGTGTCTCTGGAGCACGACGGTATTGTTTTTTCGTCTGTCTTGAACAAATAGAGTCGGCGTCGAAATCCTTTCAGCTCACCATTTTTTGGGTTTACTGCTTCGTTAACGTCAATCTAAATCACTTGTAGCGTTTGATGTCACGGCGCCCGAAACTGGCTACCACCAAGGTATTGAGAACGAGGAGTACCGATGGCAAAAAGTCATCTTGTCCACTTCCGAAAGCCATAGATATTGGGGTCTTGAGCCCATGTGTATAACTTTCTGGCTATTATTCCAGTAGCCAGATTATAAACACACCGTTTTATCAAACGGAGATCCCCATTCATGTCAAAATGGATTATAACATTTTTTATCAGTGAACGCAGCTTTGCGATAAGTGAAAGGATTGTAAATTACAAAGTAATCACTTAAATCAAGGACCCTCCCCAAATCAGGGAAAAACATGGTAATGTTCGTATATTCCGACATCTGTTCAAATAAAGATAATTATAGTATATTCTTATATTTTATAAATTTATGGCAAACCCTTTTTAAGTTCGTTCAAAGACCACAAAATTGTAATTTTAATAAAGGAGCCCACCTAGAGCAATCGTTGTTAGTATGATTTCAATGGATAATTCAAATATGTAAAAAAATTACTTAGTTGGCAGCTCAAAGCACTCAAGTCCTTTCTTATTTCGCAAGCTTTTGCGAATCTGACACCATTATCCAGAGGCAAAGAGTGCGCGTGTCTTCGTCAGGCATCTGAGAGCGTGTCTTCGTCACAGATCTGAAAGGGGTGGGCAGTGTATATGTAACGCAGGGCCGTCTAGTTCACTTCCTCACATTGACTGCATACAGCCGAGAATATTACTCTAGCGGCCTCGGGGTCATTCGCAAAGACTTTCACCTGCCGGTAAGAGTCGGTGCTCAAAGGCTGAACCAATACCACGTGGGCAAGGAGAACCTCCACAGTGGTGGCACCGGGAGACGCTGTATCACATTTGTTTGCCGCCCCTGATCCAGTTGGCGAATGCTCCAAAGGCCTTATTAGTGCGATCAGAACCGTGTCTGTATGGGGACTCACCTGAAGTGGCAATAGGTCACGAAACCTTGACCATCCGCGTCTATATGTTTGAGTAAACTTCGTTCATTGAACCTGGCGGACCGCATTTTGGACTTTCTTCCTCAAAAATTTTACCCTCGACTCAACACGTAAGTGTTTAAAATCATATCTCCTTTGAATAATAGCTATTAATTCCTCCGGTCTACCGTTATTGTGTAGAACATTCCATTCCAATTCATGAAGCCTAGGTGAAGCGGAGATCTAAGCTCCGGATAATGATTCAAGATATTGCGTAGGGCATCGATCTGCTCGGTGCACGCGGTGTTGTCGAAAATAATTTCTAGCAGTCCTTACACAATGGTATGGTGGTTTGCCATGATGATGATGTCAGTTCACGATAGCAAAATCGTCGCTGTTTGCTTCTGTTTCCTTCACCACCGCAATTAACAAATTCTACGAAATTCAGCACACAGGCTGCTCAGTAAAATGAAGGGCCAAAGACGCGCAGTGACTTATCACGGACTCCGTCGAGCGGAGAAGCGACTTCACAGATGGAAAAAGGAAGCTTGGGAGAACCAACAGGTCTGTGAACTCGAAAAGTACAGGGAGCAACCACACTAGGCGTGGAAGTTTTACCAACAAGTCAGCAGGATGAACGCTTATCCACCTCGATGCTAATCCTGCCGAGACAAAGAGGGAAATCTGATTTCCGACAGAATGGGCATATTGGAGCTATGGATTGAGTACTTTGATGAACTACTTAACAACCAGAACATCGGTGAGTTGGAGGTCCCGCCAACTGAAGACGACGGACATATACTGCCACCACCAAGTATAGGAGAAACAGTCCGTGCAATTCATCGGCTAAACAATCATAAGTCGCCAGGAGCCGATGGTTAAATATGGAGGCGACCAATTACACCAAGTGGTTCATCAATTGATGCTCAAGGTATGGGACAGCGAATCAATGGCTGACGATTGATTGGCAACGAGGCATTATCTGTCTCAGACATACAAAGGGAGATATCACACAGTGCAGCAATTATATAGGTATCACGTTGCTAAGTACCATCTATAAGATATTTTCCGCTATCTTGCTAGGCCGGATAGCCCCATACGCCCAGAACATCATTGGCTCATACCAAAGAGGCTTCACTCCAGGGAAATCAGTAACAGATCAGATTTTCTCTCTGCGCAAGCGTTCACCCAGCTACTGGCCTATGTTGATGATATCGACATCATGGGAAGAACCAACCGAGGCATACAAACTGCCTTCACCCAGATCGAGCAGGCGGCGCGAGATCAAGACAAAGTATATGATGGCAACGTCAGCACCGAAAACCAACCAATCAATAACAGCGAACCGCACTGGTCAAACGGGAAGAATAAGGATAGGAGAATACAACTTTGAGACCGTTGATAATTTCTCCTATCTAGGGTCGAAAATCACAACCAATAACAGTTACGATGATGAAATCCGCGCACGGTTGTTGGAAGCCAACAGAGTCTA
Organism: Hermetia illucens; assembly: GCF_905115235.1. Lineage (NCBI taxonomy): Eukaryota > Metazoa > Arthropoda > Insecta > Diptera > Stratiomyidae > Hermetia > Hermetia illucens. The sequence continues at coordinate 126,915,780 of NC_051850.1, read as the reverse complement.
TTTCAGCTTACAAAAACTGTTCTGATCGAAGCGTCTCACCATAGGGTCAAAGCTCTTACTGTACAAGACAATGATCTTGCCAGTTCTCATGTATTCCTCGGAGACTTGAGTTCTTAGCAAGAAGAATTGCGAACTCTTGGCCGCGTTCGAGAGAAGAATCCGGCGAAGAATTTTTGTCCCCCTACATAAGAATGGACGATTCCGTAGTCTACATAACGACGAAATCTATGAGCGATACCATGACCGTACAGTTGTGGATAAAATCCGGCTCAATAGATTACGGTGGACGGGTCACCTAATCCGTATGGATGAGGATGATCCAGCCCGGAAAGTCTATAAGGGCAATATCTATGGTAGAAAAAGAAGACGAGGCAGACCCTGCCTAAGATGGAGCGATGGCGTAGGTCAGAGCGCCAGACAGCTTTTAGGGATATCGAATTGGTGGACCTCGGCCCAAAGCCGGGATGTCTGGAGTTCCTTATTAAGACAGGCCTAGACCGGATACCGGTTGTTGCGCCGTTGATAATGATGATGAAATATTTATTTTCTGAAGGGACTACTATACCTTGACTAGATATCATCTGTATACAGAAATAGCCTTGGTGAATTTGAATGTTAACTTTAGTTCAAAAAGTGCATTTTCTTTTCATACTCTCTCAAATTTATTTCGAGTTTGAAAGACTACTTGAAACATATTTAATGAATACGTTCCTTGATCCAATCCAAGTAGGATCCAACACGGGTGAATACAGCTGCGTATCCCTTTTCGCATCCGCTGGCACTTCCGTAAGAGGTCAAACCGATGATTACACGACCATCACCTTCACCAATGGCCAGTGGACCACCGGAGTCTCCGTTGCAGGTGGACTTCTTGTCAGATCCACTGGTGCAAATGTTTGAGCTACGGGCAGAGCTTCCGAAGTATTTCTTGCATTCAGTTTCAGAGATAACTTTAAGGTCGGTGTAACGGAGGATTTCGGATACGGAGTTGGAAGCTGCAAATGGAAAAATAATTGTTAATTGAACTAGTCTAAAAGCAAGCGAGGACATTTGTGGAAGTTGTGGCGTCTAACTTGAAATGAAAACGAAAATCACTTACCATCAGAAGGACGTCCCCATCCAGAAGCAACAGCAGTGTCACCTACGAAAGTTTTCTTGGCTTCGCTGTCTGATGGAAGCTTGATGAGCTTGATGTCAGCTAGAATGGAAGGATCAATTAAAGCACATTTCCGACGGTAATGCTAGAATTTTTTAACTTACCGCCCAAACGAGCATCTTCAGTCAATTCGATCAAGGCAATATCGTTGATGAGAGTCCTGCTGTTCCAGCCACTGTGGATGCGGAAGTGTGACTTGTCAACACGAATGGTTTGACGAGACTTTTCATCTTTCTTGATTTCAACAGCTCCCAAGTAGACGGTGGCGGCTGAGACTCCATCGACACAGTGAGCAGCAGTGAGAACCCAACGTTTGGCAATCAATGAACCTCCACACCAACTTTGTCCTCCAGAAACGTCCAAAAGAAGACCAACTTGGTAGGGGAATTGACCTTCATGGGCACTCTTTCCACCAACAATGCGGTCGAGGAAATCACCGGGCAAAACCTTGCCAAATCCGGGTGGGTAGACATCCATGAATTGGACATTATCCCAGTCAACGGGATCGGCGGAGGCGCAGGCCACTGCGGCCACCAAAAGTGCTACAACAACAGTCTTCATTTTCGAAAAGCAACGAAGCCACTATTGACTGTTTGAAGTTGCAGGGATGATATTTATAGTGGAATCGAAATCTGATTTTAGTGAAGAAGCTATAAGATAAGCCTGTATTAATTAATGAACAATGCCCCATTTTGTATTAACGCGTGGCAATCCCCAGTATGATAGCCATAACTTATCGCAAGGTCTTTGGATTTGTGTGGAGTTCCAGATCACGATTTGTTAATGACAAATTTTTCTGTTTAAATTGCTTATGGATGAATGATAAACTGTATACTATTATTTTACTTACTGGATGGCAAAATTAAATCAAAATCGATCTCAAAATTATGAATGAATGAATGGAATTATTAGACAAAAGAAAGTTCAAGATGAATCACCAACAGAATTTTTTTCACAAATTTAATTTAATTTAATTAAAGCTTAAACAATCTGCTACTTGTTATATTTGAATAATATTGGTGAAAAATTAAGACTGCAATTCACTGAGCATTCATTATATTCAAATGTAATTGTGGGGATAATAGGGAGAGATACGCTTTTAATATATAAAAATATCGAAAGTGCTGCCCCGGCTACTACTTTCACAATTTCACTGTTATTCTAGTGTACCAATTGCATCTTACACACTTTATTTTTATAGATAATTGTCAAAATACAACAGTGTTGCACTTCCGACTAGGCAATATTTTTGATATTCGACACCAATATACACCATTCTCGCTAGAATTTACCACGTCAATTGCCAGTTTGACACTTGTTGCCTTCCATCGTGTTCCCCACTATAAGCAACAGATAAATCGGATTATATGTTATAAGGTGTGCAAGTGACTTATAGGGTTTAGGAAGCATCAAAAAACTTTTGCTTTTTCTACGGGGAAAGGAATATACCTTCCTTTAGGTACCTTCAGGTACTGGCGAATAAATTAAACGCAGGGCTCACTGAAAGCTTCAAAATTTTGGTAAAAATTTCGTCCATTCCTAGGGCCCTGCTGTTGCTGATCCTCCTACGTGTTCCCTGTAGTTCCTTCTCAATAACTAGAGACATCGTGTAGTTGCTGAATTTGTTCATCATTTGCCTTCCGTTGTTTTACTAGTTAAGAAAAAGAATTTTCATATTTTTTAGAAAAATCACGAGAAGGTCTCTTTTGGTGATCTTTATCGGCATGGCTTTTCATTACTACTCTTTAGGTCCACTTCAAAAGATTTTATCTTTTCAGATACACTATCGAAAGCTTCCTCGTGGACGATGAAAGTCGGGTCAAGTGGGGATCTGAGCTCCGGATACTGCTCCTCAGTGACCTAATAAGTCATTTAAACTTTGGAGATGTTCCTTGATGCATTCCAATATTTTGGCTATTCACTATTGTATTTCACTATTGTAATATATGGGTTGATGAAAGTTTGAAGCAACAAGCGAAAGCTGCATTCCAAAATTTAGACTAAATGGCGAAGCAGATTAAATGCTTTTAATGTATCGAAACAAATCATGTTTTGGATCACCGTCGTCGAAACAACACCACATAGTAGATCGAAAAAGTGCAATAACCTATCAGACTAGAAATTTCGGTTTTCTTGATATTCGTCATCTTTTAAAATTTGCCTACCGATTTCTAATGATCTACAACAATTTGATTAAGATCCATGACTCACTGCAAAACATATATCCAGCAAAGGTAGGCTGATATGATTGGACATTAGACATGACATTTCTGAGAAAATTCAGCTCGCTGTAGTATGTGACATTTGTTAGAATTGGTGGCGTTCCACGACTGGTGTTCTTTGTGATCGAAGTATCAACAAACATCTCAAGTCTAAAATTTACCGTAATGTCGTTTGTCCTACCGCCTTCGATGGTTATCAGTTTTGGCCGACTATAAAAGACAATGAACAGGGTTTTACGGTAATGGAGACGAAGATTTTACATTGAACTAGTGGCGTATGATCACGTAATTCCCGCTAAAGCGAATTCACTTACCAAGATTGGTCTGATCATTGAAGTCGATGGCTAGCGACTAAAAGGCCGGCTGAAACAATGGTGGCTTGATACGCTGGATAGGGATTTAAAAGCCCCGCGACTGCATCCAGATTAGACCTTTGATAAGACAAAATGGCGTAACGATTCACGCCGAGCCCGCTTGTAATTGGGGCAAAAGCTAAAGAAAAAGAAGAAGATATCTCATTCTGGTATTAGCTATTGGTTTCTCTGGAACACCCTTCTGACTAAAATATACCAAATCCGTTTTTAAGGTTTTCGAAAAATACCTCTAAATCTGCAGATAAAAGAGGAATATAGCTTTTGTTGTAATTTTTCTGACAGCGGTGAATACGCAAATACCTCGTCAATTATTAACAAAAAACCTGCGTTTAGAGCACTTAAGTGAAATTTTGGAACTATAAATTCAAAACCATTTCTGTTTACTTTACAAAATTTTTTATTTGTTTGCCAATATCCATATTTCGACGACTACTTATCGCCTTCCTCAGTTCTCACTGAATTATTATTAATATGTACCCCTTCAATAATTACACTTCAGGCTGGTGCCTTTCTTCGGAATTTTAGCGATTATCTTATCCTTCTACTACTTGAGAGATATCCCCCATTTCCAATATTTTCAAATAACTCCGCTACTTACGGTTCTGATGAAATCCAAGAGATGGAGAAGCAACAGTCCCACAGGATTGCTTGAATATGCAATTTCCTTAATCCGACAGGAGTCTTGCAATAAGGCTTAGTCCAAAAACCAACACTCTGGGCATAACAATGCATCTTGTGGAAGCCATCAGGAACTAATTCGACGCCGAATTTGCATGGCATGTGGCATGCTTACCAGAATACAGAAGGGCGGGCAGCGCTTTTCAGAGTTCCAGCATCCTCCTTCACTCAAAAACAGAATGTCCAAATGGAATTGTAATGACTTGGAAATCGGGATGGTCACAAATACAAGACGCAAAACAATGAGGGTTGGACTACTCTAAAACTTAAAGAAGGTAACGAAATTGACATTAAACGCATGTCCACACATGCGTGTATTATTGTATTTTATGCTAGCCAGGATCTAGTATGCGGATGTTCTTTTTGTAAACTTTAATCCCACACGTTCATTCACCAAACCTTCATGTGTAATTCAATCGACGATCGGGACCGCACCGAAGACGAAATGCCTTGAACAACATACGAGAAGCTGAAGCCAGCGGGAAAAAAATGTAGCGGCTCCATCATGGGCGGAAGGGAAGACCCACGACGGATAACATCCTCAATTGACTTTTTCCCTGTCTCAGATCCTTAAGAGGCGCGTCCTTCTGGGTATCACAACGAAACATCACGATCAATTTCGCCACCTTTTCAGCTTCTTTAAAAAGCTATCCTCTCTTCACCTACTCCGACCAACTCTTCAGCACGTCATTACAAATGTTACCCAATCTAACGCGATATACCTATGAAAGCTAGCCTTTTTCGACTCCCAACTTCATTTTGATGAATTGGCTTGGCTTCACGTACACTTGGACTTCATTCATTTTTTAAACAAAACCTTATTAAAAGTAGTCCGGATAGCTGAGTGGTTAGAGCGCAAGCCTGTCGTACGGAAGGTCGCGGTTCAAATCTCGCTGGTGGCAGTGGGATTTGTATCGTGATTTGACGTCGGACACCAGTCGACTTAGCTGTGAATGAGTACCTGAGTCAAATCAGGGTAATAATCTCGGCCGAGTGCAATGCTGACCACATTGCCTCCTAGTGTACCGTTACGGTCTTGAATGAAGTTCTCTAACACACTTCAAGGCCCTGATCCAACATGGATTGTTGCGCCAATGATTATTTCCGAGTTATCACAATCTCGGCAGATGCCGGATTTTACCTAATACTAGCACTAAGTGCCAAGCATTTAGGCTCGGACGATCCTACCTACTTAAAAACTAAAGGGGCACTGGTGGTGGTAGCCGGTGGTAGGTCAGTGAGAGAATCCGTCGAGTACTCCCCGCAACATCGAGCACGTATGCAGAATGGTGTACTTCTGCATGGTTTGAACCAGACTGCGAAAGTCCCAGGACATCAATGGAAGCCGTGAGGGATTTAGGTACAATACCTGTAGCTGACAATATTATAGGAACTACAACCACCCGCTCGAGACGCCAAATTTCTTTGATTTCCCGAGCCAATGGCTCATAGTTCACCTTCTTCTCCATGTATTTCCGTTCAATGTTGCTATTATGGGGGACAGCAACATCAATTATATACGCGGAGCGACCCGTCTTGTCAACTAACAGTACGTCAGGCTTGTTGTGTAGAGCATGGCGATCAGTCAGAACTTACCGGTCCTAATACATGCTGTAAGCAGAACTATCAAGTACTGCTTGCGGCTCATATCGGTAAACCGGACATGTTCCCGTGATCAGCCCATGCTTATATGCAAGGTTTTGATGGATAACCTTACATACAGTATTATGCCTGGTGATGCATTGCACCGGTGCCATAACAGTACAGCCAGAAATGAGATGGTCCAACGTCTCTAACGCCGAACCACACATTCTGCATTGGTCGTTCTCCACCCGTTCTTTCATGATGAGCTCTTTATAAGCTCGGGTAGCGACCACGCCATCCTGAATGGCACACATGAACCCCTCCGTCTCAGCAAAGAGCTCCCCAGCACACAGCCATCTGTTCGACAGGTGCAAATCGACAAATGGCTGCCAAAGACAATTCACTTGTTTACCGTGCATTGCCTTCCACTTCCATTCATCGATCCGCTCTTGGTCCGACTTCACCCCACTCAGAAGATTGAAAGATCGATCCTTCAAGTTAAGTGGGGTCAGTCCACAGTCTGCCTTACGGACAGCCGCATGCAAGGGACTCGCCTGCTCTTTGCTGTAAAAATAAGCGCGCAGCGAGTCGACTTGGCGATGATGTTGTGCCGCCACGTCAACCACGCCCCTACCTCCGATGTCACGAGGCAGGTTCATCCGCTCCACGGCAGACTTTGGGTGATGCATTCGGAATTTGGACATAGTTGTCCGTATCCGCCGCTGGACGTTTTCCAGGTCGGTCTTCGTCCACGGCAATATTCCGAATGCATAAGCCAGTGGAGGGATAGCGAATACATTCAACGCGCTTCTTTTATTCTTCCCCGAGAGATGCCATTTGTCTAATCCAAACTCCATCCGAATATCACGGCTGAACATGTCTATTATTCGCAACAGACTTCTCAGATGGTTGTCAGTACCAGCATACAGCTTGATGTCATCTAGGTACATCAAGTGTGTCAGTTCGGACTTAGCACGTAGGCCATATTTTATTGCAAAACCATGCTCTCTAGCATCATTCAGTAGCCATGAAAGGGGGTTCAGTGCCATACAAAACCAAAGGGGACTCAATGAATACCCCTGGAAGATGCCCCTCCGTATACGAATGGGCTCTGAGGTATTAGCACCCTCAGATGTACGCACCGATAAGGTGGTATGCCTGCCTTCCATGACTATCGCCAAAAACTTTATTAGTTATGGATCAATGCGATACAGATGTAGGATATCGATTAGCCAGGTATGCGGAACGCTATCAAAAGCTTTGGCATAATCGATATAGCAACTGAAGAGGTTTCTTTGGCCTCTAGTTGCTTGTCCTACAACTACCGAGTCCGTAATGAGTTGCTCTTTGCAACCCCTTGACCCAACTCGGCAGCCCTTCTGCCCCTCGGACAGAATGTTGTTGGTCTCGAGGTGCACATTGATCCTTCCACTAATAATGGACGTGATGAATTTGTAGAGGATTGCTAAGCAAGTGATCGGTCTTGTGTCTGCGGGGTCCTGCACCGTGTCCTTCTTAGGGATAAGGTAGGTAATCCCCGCAGTGAGGAAAGGTGGAAATTCCTCTGGCCGACTCATGACCTCATTTATACTGCGTGCCAACCGACTGTGTACGCTGGTAAATTTCTTATACCAGAAATTCTGCACCCGATCCAGACCTGGAGCCCCTCCAGTTCTTCGAGCTGTTCATGGCTCGTCGAACTTCCTCTTCCGTAACATCCGCAAAATTCATGCCAGGTGTATTTGCATGGCGGGTGCCTTCGGCGGTGATTCACTCAGCATGCTCAGCATGCTGGGCAGGTAACCCCCAAAGTCCACCCCAATATTCTTTCGCTTCCGTCACCGAGAACTGTATTGTCTGGGCGCTCTGTTGGGATTCGTTGAGAGATCTGAAAAAGCTCCGCTGGTTCCTCGTGTATGTTGCATTCTGGACACGTCTGAAATAACTTTCACCATACCGTCGTAACCGACTGCATATGACAGAAAGTTTCTGTTTTAGTGTGTCCAGAATTTCTACAACGGGTGTCTCACAAGGGATGGCATAGTTCCGGCAAACCCTTTGCACTTTATTTCTCACCCGTCAGCAGGCATTGCCAGTGCTGATCTGAATCAGTCTAGCAAAGTGTTAGTGAGTCCCGCCGACGTTCCAGACGAATTTTCCATGGAGGATCTCTTTTGTCACTCAAACCAATAACACGAAAGCGAATGTTCTGACCGTGCAATCTAATAGCCGCAACTGCACCACAATAAACAAGTGATTGTAGTTGCAGCAGCGACATATCAGCACACAGTCGAGATGCAATCTCATCATTGATTTGAGATAGAATTTCCGGAGTTGTTGGAGATGCATAGAGCCTGGGAATACCTGGTCTATGCAAAGGATCCACATCCGAGAATTCTATACAAGCTCTTTGGAATTCGTCCCGAACCTCAGCGGAAACCTCAGCTTGAACGGTGGAGAAGAGTGCTTCGGCGAGTACTGAAACTGTTACCTGCAGTGCGGCGTGGTGTTGTTGATGCTGCCGCCTCTGCCCCCATCGACTCTCGGTCACCAGTTTCCCCGATGACTTCAAGTCGAACACGTTCCCTGATGGTGGCCGGGATTGTGTCGCTGCGAGTAATAAAGCGGTACTGGTATGCGACTCGCTGCACAGTTACGTGCAACAAGGGGCGGTAAGATGTTGTACCCGCCCCCGTCGTTATTTCGTAGTAGGAGCGGATGATGAAGAGGTTCATTTCTTCAGTCCATTTCATCCGCTTCCTACGCGAACCTGCTGAAGTGGTTGCCACAGATTGTGGCGAAACAGCTGCAGCAGGCGGAGCTGTGCTCCTGGTCGTCGTGGCGCCTAGACGTCGAACCGCCCCACGACTAGCGGTTTCGACGCCGTGCTGTCCATTACGAGAGCCCGACCCAATCACCAAGTCAGACGACTCCCGCCGGTTATCCGTACCGGACCTTAAATTTCTCCTTCTTCTCATTTTTGGTAGTGCATTTTATTCGTAGCTGCCAGGTGTTGAGATAGCTTCCTTAGTGAGTAATCTGCAAGACTGCAACGTTCCTGCACTTTCCTCACCTACCCCCTGAGACACTGCGGTGGCGTACAGCCATTCAGACTGAAGCTATCCATCCCTCCTCCTTTCACAACCGGGCTTAGGACCGGCTTCGGCGGATTATTATTATTAAAATCCTTTTACTGTCTGTCCGTTTGTTTGCCTGTTTGTCCGTCTGTCTATCACCCGCGCATTGACTGGAAACGGTTGTACACAAAATTTGGTGAAAAAGTGGGAACTACGAGCGCCCACGCATGCAGTGTAATTTAAGAGGGGAAGTTAAATTATTTCCATAAAATATAGTCATGTGGGGTATCAAATGAAAGGTTTTAATTTGTACTTTTTAATGCTGGCTTGCAATGCTTTCAGTTCTGACATTGAATGCAAAAAGCGGAGGTGAGGCGGGGATTGGAAGGTGGTCATTTCTTTTATTTTCAGAATCTACTCGAACCGAAAAATCTGCAAAAAATCACTAAGCTCCCACTATATGGCGGTGAACTTAATAATAGTAGTTATATATACGATATATATATAGTATATTACTATAATTTTTTTGTAATTTACCATAAATAAAACCCCCCTAAAGTTCATCTTAGAGTCACGCAGTAATATGGACTATTATACGGATGTATGTAACATGAGGCAGCCCTTGTATCGCCCAGATTTCTTCCTGATTTCATTAACATCTGCGGTCTTTGTATGATGGAAAGAACAGATAGATGCACTGCAATTGATTGGATAAAGGGAGTGTTGCCACTAGGTACTGTACCTGGCCGTCCCCAATTGTACATTCTTACTCCTTTGTTAGATTCCAGCAAAACAATAGTTTTTCTGGTTTCTGCTTTTTCAGAATGTAATATTTCTTTTATTTTACGACGACGAACAGTTTTTTCATGTTTATCCTACCAACTTGCACCATACACCTTGCACATTGTGTACAATTATGGAGTTGCAGTGACACTTCGCCATTAGTGATTAGTTATAGAGAGTAATCCTCAAATTTGTCTTCTGGAACTTCAGCTGGCTTTTTTCCTTTGCTTATCCTTTTTCTCCATTTTTTCCCTATATGTTTTTCGGTTCTTTTCTTTTCCTTTTTCGTAAACTCATAGTTTACCTCCTTCTCCGCGGATTTCCGTTCAATTCTGCTGTTATGTGGGGTGGGCTTGTTTTGTCAATATGACGATTAGTTAAAACTTGTTAGATCTTCAAAGTTTAACTGATCGACTTTTGATATCGGAGCCGGATATATTTCTGTGATCAACTCATACTTGTACTCAAGATTTTGCCTAATTAACTTACATATAGCTTTATGTCTCGCCGTGTATTGCATCGGATTTATAACAGTGCAGCTGAAAATAAGACGACTTAATGTTTCTAACACCGAACCACATATTCTGCGATAATCGTACTCCACCCGCTCTAACTTTATGACCTTTTTACAAACCAAGGTGCTGACCGAACAATCTTGGATGACACACATGAATCTCCCATGACAGTAAAGAGCTTTCTAACCCACAATCATCCGACAAAGTTCAACAAACAACTGCCAGAGACAATTCACGTGTTTACCATGCATGCACTTCTATTTATCGATCACCAAGTGGTCTGGCATCACCCCTCTCAGAGAATTGATCGATCCTTCAAGCTAAGTGTAATCAACCCGCATCTTGCCTAACAAACAGCAATAAACAAGGGACTGACCTGTGACTTGCTGTAAAAATAAAAGTAGCGAATTGACTTGGTAGTGATATTGTGCCGAAAGGGCGACCACACCCCTGCCTCTGGCGTGATGAGGCAGTTTCATCCACTCCAAGGTATTGAGAATTTGGAAATAGTAGCCCGTATCGGGCGCTGGACGTTTTCCAGGTCGGCCTTTGTCCACGCCAATATTCCGATCCCATATGCCAGCGAAGGGATAGCGAACACATTTAGTGCACTTATCTTATTCTTGTCCGATATTATCATACTTTATCTCTTAATTCAAATTCTGTTCCCCATGCAAAATGTTGGGGTTATAGGGGGTTAGTAAACAAGCAATCGGTCTTACATCTGGGTCATCCTGCATCTTGTAATCCCCATAATGAGAGAGATTTAAAATTCATAGTGTCCGGGTAGCTGAGTGGTTAGAGCACTAGGCTACCGTACGGAAGGTCGCGGTTCAAATCTCACTGGTGACAGTGGAATTTGTATCGTGATTTGACGTCGGATACCAGTCGACTCCGCTGTGAATGAGTACCTGAGTCAAATCAGGGTAATAATCTCGGGCGAGCGCAATGCTGACCACATTGCCTCCTACAGTCTACTGTAGTGTACCGTTACGGTCTTGAATGAAGTGCTCTAACACACTTCAAGGCCTAGATCCAATATGGATTGTTGCGCCAACGATTATTATTTAAAATTCATCCGGCTGATTAATTCCCTGATTTATACCAAGTCCCAATCTAGTTCTAGTTGTTTATGGCTTGCCGAACCTCCAACCGGCTTACTTAAGCGGTATTTCTATTGTTACCGAAAATTGCACTGCCTGGACGCTCTGTCAAGATCCGTTGAGTGATCTGAAAAGCTTAGCTGGTTGCTTGCGTACGTTACGTCCTGAAGACATCTACTGTGACTTTCGCCATACCGTCGCAGCCGACTGCATAAGACAAAAAGTGTCTGCTTTATATGTTCAGAATTTCAACTACGACTGCCTGACACTGTGCATTTTATTCTTCACCCGTCTGCTAGCATTGCCAGTACTCATTTGAGTAACTCTAGCAATATCCTACTATTTTTGGTCGCGCCGACGCTCTAGATGAATTGTCCATGGTGGATCTCTTCAGTCACTCAACCCAATAATGTGAAAACAATACACCATGGATTGTAATTGCAGAAGTGACGTATCCGCACGCAGTCGAGACGCAATCTCATCGGTGATTTGATATAGAATTCTCGGAGCTGCTGGAGATACATAGAACCTAGAAGTACCTGGTCTATATACAGGCTCGATTCCCCAAAAAATCTGTACACGCTCTTTGGAATTCGGAGATTGCAGGCGGACGGTGAAGAAGTGTAATTCAGCGAGTATTGAAACTGTTACCCCCAGTGCGGCATGAGGTTGTGGATCCTACCTCCTCTCCCCCATCGACTCCTGGTCATCAATTTCTGCGATGGCCTCAAGTCGAAGAAGTACTGGTCTCCAACCTGCTGCAGTGTCACATGAGTATATTGCATGAAGCGCTCAACGAATCTCTGGTACAACAAGAGGCATGCCGCGTTGTTAATAATCATTCAAAGCAGGCAGTCAGACCTAATTGGAAGGATGAAGACTTTCTCTGCAGTACTTTTGGTGGCCGCTGTGGCTTTTGCCTCCGCCGATTCCGTCGACTGGGATAATGTCCAATTCATGGATGTCTACCCACCCGGATTTGGCAAGGTTTTGCCCGGTGATTTCCTCGAACGCATTGTTGGTGGAAAGAGTGCCCATGAAGGTCAATTCCCCTACCAAGTTGGTCTTCTTTTGGACGTTTCTGGAGGACAAAGTTGGTGTGGAGGTTCATTGATTGCCAAACGTTGGGTTCTCACTGCTGCTCACTGTGTCGATGGAGTCTCAGCCGCCACCGTCTACTTGGGAGCTGTTGAAATCAAGAAAGATGAAAAGTCTCGTCAAACCATTCGTGTTGACAAGTCACACTTCCGCATCCACAGTGGCTGGAACAGCAGGACTCTCATCAACGATATTGCCTTGATCGAATTGACTGAAGATGCTCGTTTGGGCGGTAAGTTAAAAAATTCTAGCATTACCATCGGAAATGTGCTTTAATTGATCCTTCCATTCTAGCTGACATCAAGCTCATCAAGCTTCCATCAGACAGCGAAGCCAAGAAAACTTTCGTAGGTGACACTGCTGTTGCTTCTGGATGGGGACGTCCTTCTGATGGTAAGTGATTTTCATTTTCATTTCAAGTTAGACGCCACAACTTCCACAAATGTTCTCACTTGCTTTTAGACTAATTCAATTAACAATTATTTTTCCATTTGCAGCTTCCAACTCCGTATCCGAAATCCTCCGTTACACCGACCTTAAAGTTATCTCTGAAACCGAATGCAAGAAATACTTCGGAAGCTCTGCCCGTAGCTCAAACATTTGCACCAGTGGATCTGACAAGAAGTCCACCTGCAACGGAGACTCCGGTGGTCCATTGGCCATTGGTGAAGGTGATGGTCGTGTAATCATCGGTTTGACCTCTTACGGAAGTGCCAGCGGATGCGAAAAGGGATACCCAGCTGTATTCACCCGTGTTGGATCCTACTTGGATTGGATCAAGGAACGTGTTCATTAAATATGTTTCAAGTAATTGTCAAAATTTGAAATAAATTTGTGCAAGTATGCAGAATGTGTTTGTGAGCTAAAATGTGAATGGAACGATATCAAGTTCTATAGAAAATGGGATGGGAAAATACAAACTGATCAAGTCTTGGATCGTATGTTAATGTAATGTAAATGAAAAGTCTGTAAAATACTGACCAGTTCAACTTGGACTTGCTCTTACCCGGACTGTTCTGTTCTGTTCTGTTCCGCAGTTAACTTGAATGTTATGAGAATTAAAATGGTGGCTTGTTATTTCGAAGTAACTATTAATCATTGCGAAATCGTAAGGAATTTCTCAAATTTACGGCGACACCCTCAGCTATTTGTAAGTACTCGCATACTCCTTCGTAAGATGGTCTTCTTCTTTGCACTTTCTAGGTCTATTCGCGCATTGTTAGTCTAACTGACCCTCTTCTACGAGGGGTACAGCCTAACGTACACCATGGGAAGGGAATCTCATCGTTGAGCCCACCAGGAAATGAATAGCTACCGGAAATGAAACTGATTTCGATACCATATACCACGTCATGAAAGAATTTGCGGATGACCGTAAGATTTTCAATAGTCCTGTAAGGGGCGTTAGCGGTATGCTTCCAATGCACGATGATGAGCAGCTGGAGACATTTAAGCAGTACTTTGTCACTCAACCGTATAGCATTATGTAGAGTTATAGCTTCAGTGGAGGATATGGCAAGCTATCGTAAGGAGAAGAGTAAAGCCGCTGCCTAGTTTCATGACTCCTGAGAATCTGAATAGTGAATAAATTAGGGGATGATTATTAAGATTCAAGAGAAGAGTAAGACAACTAGAGAGGTACTTACATGCTCTTTATTCCCGCAAAGATAAGCTTGATTGCCAAGGAGCAGAGAGATTTTTGTGTTAAGTCCTCCTGTAACGACTATATTAAGGACCGTTGGATTATTGTCTAGCATCGTGAGGAGTTTAAATCATCATTCCAGCCGCTCTTCAAGGAAGGGACGGTCCGGAATAACTAACGGTTGTTATCAGAGGGACATATAGCAGCTTTTAGAGATATCGAATTGGTGAACCTCGGCGCAAAACCGGGATGTCTGGAGTTCCAGGCAGGCCTAGACCGGATACCGGTTGTTGCGCCGTTGATGATGATGATATAATATAATAATGTCACATACTGAAACAAGATAAAGTCCTGTAATCCAAAACGTAGTCCTTGAGGGTTACTTTTTATTACCAACACTTCTCATGTCACTATCGGTGACGTTCTTCATGTTACCTTGATGGGAATGGTCGATGTAATTTTCCTCAAACACGTTCTCTACGATAATGACATCTGTTTGCTCTCTCACAAACTCACGCCACTTGATCTTAAGGTTCTGGATTTGCGGACAAGGAGACTAATATAGCTGATGATGAATATCAACAACACTAAGGTTCTCAGTCTTGGCGATCATCACACCTTTCCTGTTTTGGATGCTTCGTATAGATTTGGTTCATCATAGATCCTCTATCCTTCGTTTACCGTTATGTTAGAATCGTTGGCCCCGCGGGCGATTCAGTCAGTATTTTTCTTTGTAATTTTAGATTTTACATTATTGTCAGTGGGCAACATTTTCGTTTGGAAGAAATCTCTATTACTCCTGCAATTTAAGCACGCAACTTTTTTGATTTGGAGTTTTAGCAAATTGCAAAACCGAAGGGTCCTCAAATCAATAGAAGGCTATCATTTTTGATTCTCGCAAGATTTTTTAATGTGTGAAACAAAACCTAATCAAAATCGATACAATGTCTGTCTGTTGTTTTGTTTTTCTTGTAAGAAGGTAGAAATCTTCAAAGTATTCTGGCCTGGACACACCTCAGTGTGAGTCGCCGACTCTCCCCAATGGAATCACCATAAGATTAGCACACTTAAGCTGTTTCTCTTATCTTCGTTGGGCGCCGTTCCTAAGTGCGCTTCCGCACTCCTTCCACTTTTCGATGTTTACCCAGAATTAATGCAATCATGAAGTTGATCGCACTCCAATCCCCTTGCGATGCTATTATAGTATTTTTCTCACCACATTTTCCGGTATCAGCGCTTCACTAAAAGTTTCTCTAGGTTTCTCTTTTCTTCCACGGTCGTTTCCCATCTACTTCGCTCTTTAAACCAATTGAATCCCTGTTCATTGTATTTTACGATATAACCAGCTAATATTCAGAACCATAGAGGGCGAACGAGCGAATACCATTAGGGTAGATTTTGAATTTCATATGTTCGTTGCCGCAGAACATACCAGATAAGCCCGTGCAGAAATACAATGTGAAGAGGGCGATGCTGCTCACGGTGTTCTCCATGAGTAACCACGAAGCATGTAAGTAGTTCTGCATTTCTTGGTAGACTCCGCTTGATTGATGATTATTTGAACGATTTCACGGATACGGTTGTGAAGAGTGCGTTTAAAAATAACCGGATTGGACGATGATTTGAACACTTTGTTAGACTACTTTTCTTTTTCCATATTGGAAATGCTTTCTTACCAGGTAGATGATATTCTACCTTCCTTAATACGACGATTGAAGAACACACTGAATCGCAGTGTTGTTTCCCAACTTTTTGCTCTGCAGATCTCAAATATTTTATCCATTTTATGGCTTCCTCGACTTCAATGGCACTGAGAGGTGGAATTGCTCCAATCACCTTCTGTCAAGACATAAAACCAAGTCAATCTCGACCACCACTTTATGTTAATGTGAAATTGCCAATTTCTAAAGTTTAGTGTAAAATAAAACCTTATTAAAATCGATTCACTGGCTGTCTGTCTGTCACGCGCACTTTTCTTCAAAACGGCTAAACCGATCCGAACGAAATTTGGTGGACAGATGATGGACAGAACTGTGAAATCTCACGCATACAGTGAGTGACATACATTTAGGTGGAGTTAAGGGGGGGGGACCCCCATACATGCACAGGGGAGATTAAATTTTTTTTCACCGGATATAGTCGTGTGGGGTATCAAGTGAAAGGTCTCGATTAGTACTTTCCGAAACTGATATTAGTTTGAATTGCAAAGTGCGTGAGTAAGAAGTCAAAATGTGTGCACTTAAACTGATACAGGACGCATTTTCGGAAACTATCCAACCCAAAAATTCTAAAAAAATTGGGAAAGTACATTTAGATTAAATTTACGCCTCAAAATATGCCCCATTCCGATGTCTGCTCAAATAAATTGACTAATAGTATATTACCAACTTTTAGAAATTTACTGAAAAACCCCCTTAAATTCATCCTAGGACTACCAAATTTCGTACGAGCATAGAGCACCACATTTCGCATGCTAAATTTCATGGAAATCTGGCCATCAACGCCAAAGTTATAGCAGTTTAAACTTAGCAATATCGTGCTTCTAAGGCCATGCAAATAATATGCTGACGTCATAATTAACGAGAACAATTGACATTTCACATGAAATATTAGAGTCACATTTTTGAAGAATCTACTTCTTAAGTTCATCCTAGGAGTACTAAATTTTGCACCGGCATAGAGGACAGTCTCGTGCATACATATGCCAACTTTTATTATATCCGACTATTAGTGTCAAAGTTATAGCAGTACAAACTTATCCATTTCGTGTGAATTTATCCTGTCCTAAACCATACAAATAACAACAATAACAACAAATTGCTAATAATATTAAACTCAGAGTGTGTAGGGCTTTCATCAAATGATTTATTTAAATCGCTTTCTAAAAAAATAGAGGGCAATGGAATTTTTGGCTATGGGTTACGGAGCTGTCATGCATTTGGGATATTTAGATCCCTTTTGTGGAAGTTACTGTCGTTAATAGAACTGAGCGATTTAAATATCTCAAGTCACTGCTATCAGCCAATGGAGATCCTCCCCACATAGAGAAATACAAAACCTTTCATATCTGAAGCGTCAAGCTTCCAATTTCTCGACTTGTTTTTCTTGTGGAAAGTGGGATAGCATTCGTTTATAACTTTATTCAAAAGCAGGGGAACTCTATAAAGAAATAATTTTCAGGAAGATGCTGATGAGCGCTGACAGATGTAGTCGATTTGGGCATCATGTTCAGGTTTTTCTTGTTTTTTGCAACAAGAAAACTGAACCAGTGAAGGGGCAGGATTGTAAAATGTTGCTTAAACTAACAATTCCCATTCTCCTCTTTACTTCCATTGGTGAGAGGAATTTCCCGACTAGAGGGCTGCCTAGGGCAGGGGAGCGGCAGAGTTAGCCTAAAGTAATATGAGAAACGATTCCAGGCTAGTCCTTTAACGACGGGACATTTGTATGCATTTATTATTATATAATATATGTATAGTCTCTGATGAGATTGCGCCTTAGCTTCATTATCAACGCAGGTAATACTGTACAAGTGATGTGCTTACAGCAAGGCAAACACAAGAAAAACACAGACCTCTATGCGAATTGGGTTTCGAACCTAGAGCAACGAGATTGAGAGGCCCATCAATTTGGACAAAACAAAAAATTTTAACCTATTATATTTTTTTTGTCAGTAATAGTGCGATTTCCACTTATGTTCTATATTAAATCCTAACCAACTGCAAAATTTCATAAATCTAAGATAGGCGGGGCATAAGGGAGTTCCCATTCAATTTTTGGAAAAAAAGTATAGTAATTTGCTATGACTGACTTCGTTTAAACCGACAATTGTTTGAAGGATATTTTGAGGCCTAGAGATCGTTTAATAGCAGCTTCGTGACTTATTTCAGATTTTCGGATTGGGGTATTTTATGAAAAAGATTTCGGGAAAAAAATGATCACAATGTATGAACTGATGCTACCTTTGAAAAATGCTAATTAAGATTTTTCATTTGACTACATTCAGTGAAAACAATTACACTTACTCTTTGTATGGCTTGGGCATCCCATAAACATTAGATACAATGATTTGACTCACTGCATGCGTTGGTTTCCATCAAAATTCGAATCAGTGGCAGAAACGGTTTCTGAGTAAAGTGCGTGTGATAGACAGTCAGGCCTGTGCCGACTTGCCAAATTTCTCGTCAGCGGGTCCCTTCGTCAGGATAATTTACACTTGCATGCATTTGCAAGTGTGTTTGCATGGGCGGGTTTATACACAGTTGGAGTAGGTGGAAGGAAAATGTTCACCCGAAGGCAAAAATTGCTACGGGAAAGAAGAACAACCCAAGGAAGAAAAGAGATTAAAATCTATGATGCAGGGGCTCAAAGCCTCAATACTAAAGGTTTTTGGGAGTGGAAGAACAGCCTCGTAGTTGTCGATATCCCACGACTGCAGTACCCCTGCGACGAAGTGGTAGCTAGGCCATACATACGAGGCAGGCTGCAACTTGGTTTGTGTGAATAATAAATGGCACATACACCTATAGTTGCTATGTTCCTCCAAACCTGACGCTGGCTGAATTCGAAGACATGTTCGACAGATTAAATGAAGACCGAAATTCATTGCCGGTGGCTTCAATACATGGGCAACAGAATGGGAAAGTTTATTGATGAATGAAAAAATACGTTATCTCTTGTAGGCCTTCGCGCAGTTAGACATCACATTGGCAAACAATGATGAAATTATTACTTAACATATACGATGGTCCGGCTCGGTTGTGGACCTGAACTCTTTTAGTCGTTCATAAGCTCACGATACATCCTGCATATTATGGGGAGCAGTATTTTTTCCATAGGATTTTTGTTACGGGTGGAGGGGAAATCTTAAAAAGACGCAACTGCGCCTGATTGCGGCAGTGTGTGGGATTCTCACCCACTTCTGCGCTCATATCCCCGCGTGACCACCGTGAAATATTACTTTGCGTGGTTTACACATCAACTAAGCCAGGCATCCGTCGCGCTTTCCGGGGTTGTTCCAGTTCCTGTATCACAAGTACTGTTGATCTCAGCATCCCCTCCACGAAATTATAGGGTCCGATAACGCTGAGGGCGTCGCTTAACTACACTCTTTCAATCGCGAATCTTGGACTGTGAAACGTAACATGCTCCGGGTCCTCAGGTGTAGCGGCGCATTCGGGAAAGTCTGGGGACTCATCCAATATGGAGCGATGCGAGTACTTCCTGTATTTACCGTGTCCCGTAAGGAACTGTGTTGGGTGGTAATCCAATTCTCCATGTTTTCGCTCGATCCATCTCGCAATACACAGGATCAGTGTATAGGTCCTTTTTTTGGAATTACCTCACCGTTGCAGCCATCTCATGTATAGGTTCTTCCTAATAGCGTTTCGTAAGCCAACGGTCACTTCGACCGGATTAACCCTTTGTCTTCGGTAGAGACCAGCGTGCCTCATTCGCTAAAAAATCCAAAATCCAACCTTCGCTGCGATGACACTGTGCCTCACTAGGTACTGTCCTATATTCACTGCACATCCTCAGCGCGATGGGCCGGTGTGCCGAACTTACTCTTCCCTGGTTCACTATGTTATTCAGTACGCACGTTCATACTGGAACCGTATATAACAGAATGGATGTCACCATCCCTGCGATAAGCAGCCGGCGACTAGATTTTGGTCCTGCAATATTAAGCACCATCCTTGCTAGAGATGAACCAGCTTTTGGTGCCTTTTCGTGCGCATAGTCCAGATGTCCACTGAAGCTCAACTTGGTATCGATCATTACCCCCCTGCTATCTAATTATCAATTTTGAAACGACCACGGATATTGACAGTGTTGTTTCTCCGGTGATTGGAAATAAGGACTGCCTCCGTCTTATCTTTCACAAGGTCCAATTTCAACATTTGAAGCCATGTTTTAATGGTATGAATAGTTTCATTTGCATATAGTTCCGCCTCCTGATGGTATGTCGCAACTACTATCACCGACAGGTCGTCTGCGAAACCAATCAACGTTACCTTCTTTGGCACGCAAAGGCCGAGCATTCTGTCATACATAATGTTTCACACCATGGACCTTGATACGAATCCTTGGAGATAACCCCGGGCCAGGTCTACGACCAATGCAATAGCAACGACAGTGAGCCGTGCTCTGCGGAATCCATACTACCGCTTGACAGACCACCCGCTAGCTCGACGAACGGAAGCAGTTTGTTGTATATCATCCACTCCAACATCTTCCGCGTAGTGTTTAAAAGACAGATAGAGCAATATGAAGAGGGTACGAAAAGTGGTTTTTGGGACTTCAGTAGCAGAACTAACCTCTGCCTTTTCCACTCGGCAGGAAACACTCCTTCGACCATGTACGATTCAAATGTATAATACTTATGAACCCTACGGCCTGATTTTAGCAACCAACTTCAGAGCTTTGTTCGGAATGCCATCCAATTCGGGAGCCTTATTATCCCTATAGTATCTAGCGAATTATGTATGACTGAGTGTCTGGGAGTCTTTTCATACCCCTAATTCGGAATCCGTATGGCCAGAACAACCGTTGACGCTGACAAATTTTTACGGGCTTGACTGAAAATGCGATGCATGGAAAGAATGGTACTACCAAGCTTTGCGCAGTAATTACCTCTGACTTGCAAGATCCATTCAACGCCACCAATTTGTGTACCCAGTTACTGCGCTTGTACGACGCTGACAATGGAGCCATGGGGTTTTATTATCTCCAAGGTTGTTCTACAGGACTCTATAGAACATGTGACATGACGATGTCCTCAACGTTTCAGTTGCCAGAGAGGTCACAATAGTGGATTAGGATTATAATGGTAGTTGATTTTTCAAAACATATTGCAGAAGTAGTGAAGAAATCACTAGACTTCACCTTTAAAATCTGTTTATATATTTAAAACATAAACACATGAAAATACAAATTAATCTATATGCTAAGAAACTTTTTAATAATTTAAAGAATAATACGAATAGATTAATTTAAAGAATAATAGGAATAGTTAGGCCTATCAGTTCAACTCCATTTCTGCACTGCCACCGAAAAACATTGCGTTGCCAAACACTGTTTTTCGATATCATGTCCACCGCGATTCGCACTTACGTTTGTCCGGAGTTAGTGAATGAATTTAGTGCATCTAAATTCCACATGAGGGAAGGTATGTATCAGTATTTTTTGAAGAGTTCCACCTCCGCAATAAAAAGTGTAGACAGATTGACAGGATTCACTTTTTGCCTTTTCTTCTTACATCGGAGACAAAGTAAATAACCCAAATTTAAATGGTTATACTGTACTTCTCTTTGATGATATATAAAGAAAAAAGGGTTCCGCTTTGATAAATCAATGATTGAGGCCTGGTATGTCGGCGAAGAGCAAAGATAGATTTTTTTTAGACAGTGACTACTCCCTAATTCCTGCAACCAATGGTTGTTGCACAAATATCTAATCAAGAACCCCAGCAGTAAACTTCCTGTTTCACTAAACATTTTTGAAAAAATATCATAAAACCGATATGGGCGGAAGCAATTTCCTGGTCTACCGAGAAACGTTATATTTGCGATAAGCAAGTTGATCCAAAGATAATCTATTTGATTAAAAAGATATAAAAAGATAAGATTGATTCATAACGACTTTAGATATTTGGAACTGTAATCACTTTCAGTTTTATCAAATTTATTACTTCGTGGATGGATTGAATGGTGACAAAAAATAGATCACGAATAAATATGCCATGCGCAGAATAAATCGACTGCGCAGCGGATATTTGCCTCTGATTTAATTCTCATAACATAACACAAGGAAAACTCAGTTTGCGCCACCAATGCCACTTGAAAAGTTCAAAGATCTGGTTAACACAATCTTTCATAAAAAATTTTCATTTTCAAACAACAATATTCAATTAATATATTTCTTTATCCAATGCAAATAGTGTCCAACTCGGGTGAATACAGCCGGATATCCCTTTTGGCAACCGTCTGCACTTCCAAATGAAGTCACGCCAATAATCACACGGTTATCAGCTTCACCATACACCAATGGACCACCAGAGTCTCCATTGCAGGTGGATTTTTTGTCTGATCCACTGGTGCAAATGTTGCTTTTGCGAATGTAGCTGTGGAATGACCACTTGCATTCAGCTTCCGTGATGATCCTGAGTTCAGTGTAACGGAGAACCTCAGTAACAGAGTTGGAATCTGAAAATTCAAAAATAAATTCGGTATAATTAGCTTAGCATGCGCGTATAGAACACAAATGTTGGTAGCCCACGGTGTGGTTCATAATTTCTTACTGTCAGAGGAGCGTCCCCAGCCAGAAGCAATGCCTGTGTACCCTACAAAGTTCTTCGAAGCTTCACTCTCCGACGGAAGGTTGATGATCTTAATATTGCCTGTGCAAACCAATCATTTAGAGAAGTTAATTGTGTCTAAAGCATTTTTCACTTACTACTTAGACGTGCATCCTCAGTTAATTTGATCAAACCAATGTCATTAGCTAAAGTTTTTGTATTCCAACCGCTATGAATGCGAAAGTTCGACTTATTCACAATTATGGCTTGGGCAGCCTTATCCTTGGCGTGTATAGATCCCAAATAAATCGTAACAGATTGCGTTCCGTCCAAACAGTGGGCTGCAGTTAATATCCAACGTTTAGCAACCAACGCACCTCCACACCAACTCATCCCGGATTTCCCTTCCAACAAAATTCCTACTTGATAGGGTAGTTGGCCACTCCGGGCGACTCTTCCTCCCACTATGCGCGACTGATAATTCTTAAGGAAGATTTTACCGAACTCTATGGGAGGAATGTCCTTGGAAATGGCACCGGTTCCGTCTACGTCGCTGGTAAACAAAAACACGCCCACGGCTGTTAAGACTACGACTGCGAGTGACCTCATCTCTCAATATCTGACAAAATAGCTACTGACTTACCCTACTTCCTGGAGTCATATTTATAGCCACCAGCAACTGAAAAATTGATCGAGGTCTCAGAGATAATGATAACATATTCCAATTTGGAATATTTTGCTGAATGTTAGCTATGAACTAAGCAGAGAAGTTCGTTGTTTTAGATACAGAATAGAAAACAGAAATTATTACTTCCTCCAAAGTAAGGAGGAATTATGACAGTAGGCGTAATGAGATTGTGTTTTGTGTTTTAATCTCACACGTCATTAGTGTTATGGGATTATTTATGGGAGACAAATTGCAATTAAAACCTTGCTAAATAGGCTAAGAATGACTACATACGCAAAACTTATATATTCTTGACAGTACCGAATAATTAGCATCATGTAAATTAAATTGAATTCATTTACTAAAGTATAATAATCTCTCGAATAAGTTTTCAGTATTATTGAGATTCTCAAATCTACCTTGGTTGGGGCGCTCGATGCAGGTGTAAAACTCAATTTTACAAAGAGTAAGCAATAACGAAAACATCATCAAATGAAGCAAACTTCTTCCTCGATGGCTATACGCCCAAATCGAGCCTTGGATCCCGCATACTCCAGTTAGAAAATGTCAGAATTGATCTGCAATCTGCGTCCTCTATATCCTCCCAACGTCTCCATGGTTTCCCTTTCGGTCACCTACCATTGGCTCTGCCTTTCAGCACTTGTTTCAGAATTCTTCTCTCGTGCAATCGTTCGATGCGGCCAGCCCATTGCAATTTCCGGATTTTGACCAGTGTCGATGCTGGTAGATCATCAAATAATTCATACAATTCGTGATTGTATCTAATTCGCCAGGCACCTCTTTCCATTGCGGATCCGAACATCTTCTGAAGGACTTTTCTCCTGACGATATCGATCTGCTTTTCCGACATTTGCGTCAAGGTTCATGTCTCGCATCCATATAGCAGCATGGCATGCGTTAATATGATTACTCAAACACTTTCTTCGCACGAAGCATCGATCGGGAAGAAATATCCACGTCGTGTGGGTACGCCACTAGTTGCAAGGATTTTACCAGTAACGTACCTCTGATATGAACTGAGGCTTCCTTCCTGACGTCGTATTCGTCATTAAAGAGAGTGGGAGCCAGACTCTCCCCTTGCTTAAGACCC
Organism: Hermetia illucens; assembly: GCF_905115235.1. NCBI lineage: Eukaryota > Metazoa > Arthropoda > Insecta > Diptera > Stratiomyidae > Hermetia > Hermetia illucens. The sequence continues at coordinate 126,891,474 of NC_051850.1, read as the reverse complement.
GACACTATAGGAAAGTTTTGTGGCAGCTCATTTTAGATTTTTACCTGGCCCTTGTTGTTAGGCATTGTGATTTTTACTAGCCAGACTAACTTCGGTGGGAAGTTTAGCTCGATCATTATTCTGCACAAGCATTGCGATTTACACTACCGTATCGACAGAAGTGAACGAATAGTTGGTGCACATCGATGTCATATTCCCAACACTTTTCAAGCACCTGCTTAACTGGGTGGTCTTTTGGTGATTGTCCGGATCTGAAGCCATCTTGCTATTCCCCAATAATGTCGTCGGTATACTACCTCAGTCGTCGTTTGATTATATTCATCACCACTTTGTAGCTTGCTCAGCAATGGGATTCCCCTGTAGTTTTCACAACGCAGACGATCACCCTTTTTGAACACTGGACAAATTACACTTTTCCTTCAGTCATCAGGCACTTTTTTGGTTGTCCAGATTCTGCTGGTTAATTTTTAGAATCGGCTGGTGAGTACTGTACCCCCTTCTTTTAAGAACTCGGCTGGGATGCCATCGATTCCGGGAGCTTTCTGAGATTTTAATTTAAACAAAGGTTCTACTTCGTGCCAAGTTGGGAGTGTAGGCACTTGTTCTCGTTGGCTTGAAGGATTCTTGAAGATACAGAACCCGACTTGCTTTCATTTGAATCGTGTCGCTGATGATATTGCCTTTCTCATCTCTACACAGAGTGGTTCGTGGTTTGAAACCTATCCTTATCTGTTTCACTATGATAAATGTGACTAACACGTCGTTCTTCTTCAAGCTGTTATCAAGTGTTAACATTTTGTTATTGAACTTAGAAGAGAAATATTAAATTTTCAGTTCTTTCCGTGGAGCTTAAATTATATTTTTTTTTAGGATTCTGACTGTCTGTCTGTAAATATTTTATAAAAGAATTACAAAAAAGAATGATTTGGACAAAATGCTTGGATGATTGATTCATTGATTTAAACGCTAGGTTGTGGTAACGTAAAATCAAAGGTGAAATTTCACTGGTGGAGGAAGAATTTTTATCGTAACCTGGATGAACATAAATCGAATGAGCTGTTTACTCCTTTGTGGAGTATTGGGTATCAACACTGGTGACACTGTTGACAGTTTCATTATAATCACACTTAGTGCTATGTAAGTGATAAGCCTACAGCAACGGAACACCACGAAACATTAAAAGCGACCAGGATTCGAAACCGGGGTAACGAGGGCGGGAAAATACTTACTTACTTACTTATTTTTCATGAATTCCAGGAAATGATCGGTCAATATTTTGTGGTAGCACCTTACCTCCATTTTTGGCCTTGTAGTATCCGAGATTCCGTGTATTGTCAACTATCTATTTCCTTACTGTCTTGTTCGGAAGCCCCGGGATATTCATTGATTTGCACCGTGAATGTGTAAAACAAAACCCTCATTCAAATCAGGTCATCGTCTCTCTGCCTGCCCCCTTCAAAAGATGCTGCCCTGGATACGCCAATGTGTGTAATTGTCGTATTGCAACTAGAGTTTCTTTTACAGGCCCAGAGAGTAAATAGATGAAATTATAATTGATCTCCCTACGCTTCTCTGTAGCCACGTCCCAAGGGAGGGCCAACGATTCTTTTTTCAATGACCCCATCGCTGTGGCCATCTATTTAAAGATCTCTACCTTTCGGTTTCTCCGCTTGCAATACAGAAGAGATAGACTTAATACTATATATGTACATACGTTCACTAACTCGTCTACCAAGTTATCAATAGAATCATTTCTAAAACAAAGTAAGCCGTATCATCAGAAATGGTTCTGAACACGGCTGTCCTTTGTAAACCGCACATGGAGGGTGCAAATTTTTTTTTCACAGAATATAGCCATGTGGGGTATCAAATGAAAGGTCTCAATTAGTACTTTTCGAAACTGGTTCAATTTTTGATATTGAGTGAAACAAAGGAGAGTGAGGGCTACAAATATGACCCCCAAAAAGTCTAACAGGTCTCGTTCTCAGGCCCGATCTAAGCCCCAAAATATATCCGGTTCCGATATCTGCACAAATAAAGTTAATATTAGTATATTTCCAGATTTTAGAAATTTGGCATGCGTATAATAAAGAGCATAATGCACAGTTTCGTCAAGTTTGAAGAAAATCCAACTATTACTAACAAAGTTATAGGGGGTAAAACTTTAAAATTTTTTGTGAATTTTGTGCACTCTACAACCTGCATGACGTCATCATCACATATCAATTCGTCAATACCACAACGAAATGAGTTCTTATGAATGGGGTCGCAGAGAATTATTTTGTTTTAGTTTTTTAGTTATTTGTCAGCCAGACATGTGTGTATGTAGGTATATAATAGATGCGTGCTAATGAACTTTGCGGGTAGTGCCTAATTCAAATAGATATAAAAAGTAAATCGGAAATATGGGTACGATCAATTTATATACGTGCATATACGAGTATGTGTACAGTATTCGGTAATAGGCAGTTTGTTTGTTTAGGGTGAGCGTGATGTCTATGGCTGTAATAAGTACGTATGTCTCGTAGTTTGGAAAAATATGAAGGATTATGTTGGATTTGTAGCTATATACGGACAGAAAAATGTGCGTTGAAGTTTCTCACATAAGATGAACACAAAACCTTTATACCCGAAGCGCGAGCTTCCGGTATTCCGACTTGTTTATCTATTATCACTGCTAAGAATTTAACGGCTGAGTTGAAATTCTAACGCGAGCGTAATTTCTCTTATAAGAGTCGAGGATCGTTCCCCTCTTTTTCCCTGCAAATGTCAGCCCAGTACTCTCTCACCATACCTTAACAACATTGATTTCTTCATTGAAATAAAACTCAGCATCTTTGATATATTTTGGTATGTCGACGGCATAGTCGACCACCGTGGCCTTCTCGGAATCGGAATATTAAGCACATATTTATACATGATGGTCCACAGGAGTTGACCTAGTATTGACCCCTGTGGAAACAGCATACTACTGGTGCATCATCGGCATCATATCAGAGCATTAGCTCTAGCAAATAACTATCAATAATACCAACGAGATAGGTAGGAACACCACCCGTCGCCAGGAACTTTTTTATAAAGCTCTTGTTGGTTGAAATGAAGGCAAGTCCAGAAATACTGCGATCCTTTTTGACTATGCCGATAACCAATTTGATAGCATCAGTTTTTTCGGGCGTTACAGAACTCCATTCCATATTCCACCCATAATTAGGACTTATTCTTGGGAATGTGCACCTCTAAAGCATGGCCGCGTCAAATGCTTTGATGATGCATTTTTTTACCCTGCCTTAGTAGGTTGGCCTAACCACACCTCTATGAAAGTCTGCTCATCGAAAACGTTCGTAGCCTGGCCTGATGTGGCTCCAAAGAAGTCTGCCTTGTGATCGCTGTGAATGTAATCATCACTGGCTGATAAAACTCTACAGCCGAGTCAAACGTCCCTTCCCAAATGGCATTCGCATCAACTTCATTGGCTAGAACCATATCTAACTACGCAAAAGCTTCTAATAGAATATACCTCTTCACATATGCTTCCTTGCTACCCCACTCATAGCCAAGCCAATCATCGCCACTTACCTTTGGACTTCCCCCCTCCCCTCGAATTTAGACAGTCTCCGACTTGGTATACACATATACACCATTTATTTTCGCGCAAGTAAAGTTACTGGCCGCCTGACTAATAATATATAGCAGGCCTTCACGACGACACCACGTTGGATACCATTTATAATGACATAATGAGATGGGCTGATGGTCAAACGTCCATCCTGTGTATCCGAAGACGATCAAGAGAAGAAAGGATTTTAAGTTTCGGTTTAGAGTTCAGACGATGCCTTGTGCCTCTACCCTGAGGATCACCGTGACCGAAAACGTCTACGCTACTGGTGGCTCCGAATATATCAATTCAAAATCCAGCAAGAGTTTGAATTATATTGACCGAAACCCCCAGGTTTGCAACCTTGACTGGTATGAGCCTAGACATATATTATTTTGTTTCAGGATAGAGTGGTCTTGAACCCACCTTCTACTTAACTGCGAGCAGCACTAGTTTTGAGGAGCAGACATTTGCCTCTGCTCTTCTATCGAAACTATTAGGTAGCATACATGTTTCAAATTATTAGGTATTCGCTCAATTAAAACAGTGCACACAGGTTCGTGCACTACAAGGAAATGGTGAGTAGTTCCTCAAAATTAGTCCGTTCCGCCATAATAGGCGGTAAAGAATTATCGGACCACAGTTGAAGTGATAACACTTTTCTCTTCAAGTTGACTGTTGACTTCTTTAAGTTCTTCTTGGTTCTCTAATTGTATGTAAGACTTATGCAACGACTTAGAATCCTCATTTTGTTATGAACTTTCCGGAACGTTTCGTAGTGTAAGTAACGAAAACTTCCATTGACTTAAGCAGTAAGAAGTTAATCGGGTTTAAGTCATATACAAGATATTTAGGGTAAGATGTTCGGATAATTTTAGCCCCCCCCCCCTCTCAATTTCAGAACATAGGGGGGAGGGGTCAATTTGGACTCGGATCACTATCGCGTTCAGATGGTGCACTGGCTCAAATAACAACACCGCGTAGAATCCCTTCTGATAATCAGGTAAAAGTAAAAACTGAAGTCGTTCATAAGAGAGTCCTTCATAGCAACTATGAGGGCAAAACACGATAAACATGGTTAACAGAAATTCTGGAGATGAAGAATCTACAAACGATCTTCACAACCAAGTCTGTGAACTCGAAAAGTACAAGGAACAACAAATCAACAGGATGAAGGCTGGATGATCAATCTGCCGAGACAAAGAGGAAAATCTGATTTTCGACAGAATGGGCATATTGGAGTGTGGGAGACCAGATAAATCCAGCCGGATCTCTATCGAGACAACCTGGGCCTGGAAAAAGTGATCTCTTATGCATATGTTAATTCAAAAAGCAAGTCCACCTAACTACTGGCTTATGATGAGGAAACTAACATTATGGAACAGACAACCCGAGATGTACAGACTGCCGGCATCCAGATCGAGCAGGTGGCGCAACATCCCGGGCTGCACATTGACACCAAAAAGCGACAGCATAAAATGGCACTGATCAACTGAGGATGATAAAGTCAATAGAATACTACTTTTAAAACGTTGATTATTTCTCCAACCTAGGATAGAAAATCCGCAAAATAGGAATGCCTGGAGTTTCTAACTAAGACAGGGCGGATCAGCTCCTCTGGCTGCCAACAATCGTGCCTGGATTTCATTGTCGTAATTATTATCGGTTGTTATTTTCGACCCTAGATAGGAGAAATTAGCAACGGGTTCAGAGTTCTATTCTTCTGACTTTGTCGCCCTCATTTGACCATTACCATTTGATGCTGTCGCTTCTTTGGTTTCAATATGCAACTCAGGATCTCGCGTCACCTGATCGATGTGGATGAAGGCGATTTGAACATCTCGGGTTGGATTTTCAAGTATGTCCGACAGTATTTGGGTGGACTTTAAAGGGATACTGAATTAATATCTGCATAACCGAACACTTTTTCCAGAGCGAAGTTAAAAAGGACGCATGATAAAGTATTCCCTATTCTTAGACCGGTACTTCTTTTCTCTCCATTACGCATTGTTTTCCTTATAGGGTACCTAACCCCCAAGGACAAGTTGGTACAATTTGTCCCGTTTTTAGACGTGAAAGGCTCGCTCGCTACCACGCTCAGGAGGGGTTTAGCAGACGTTTCAATGCCCTTGGAGCACATATCAACATCGGTTGGGCATTTTGAAGTGGGCGCCCCTACATGGTCAATAATCAGGTTACTTGATCAGGCTCAACCTGCATATTTTTTCTCATGAATGATCACATGAATATATCAGGCCACATGTTCCCAACTTAAAGAAAAGCATCGAATGGTATAACAACTTATTTGGTGCAGCTCTCCTTCTGGGAGAAATTCGTTTTGAAAGTCGACTTTGGAAACAGCAGTCCGTGTTCTCTTGGAGCATGAGACGTTTGGAAATTAGGCGTTATACTATCGCGGTAAGTGATACTAAATTTTGCTGTGAGTAATATTAACATTACATTTTAATTTAAAATCTTTAAGTACTTTATTTGAATTTTTTTTCGACATTTTTTTTATTTCACTGTTGCGTGACAAACACAAGACGAACACAGACACCCATGACGTCTGGGGTTCGAACGCAGAGCTGCGAGATGGGAGGCTGACACTCTACCGCCTCTACCATCGCGTCGTCCGAGCTAATTTGGTACACAAAACTCCTGGGAATCAGCGTTCCGCGTTTCTAATAAAATCGTTTTTGGAACATGTGACTTTTGCAACTAGGCCCTCATATGTGAGATGTAATCACACTTCACACATCCTCTTTTTGGGCACTGCCAAAGTAGTGAGCAGTGACTAATAATTGGAAATACGAATCTTTCTTTGTTTACTTTGAAGAATATCAACTTTATGTTGTTTTATTTTCCCTTAAATATACAATTTTTGTTGATAATGATATGACTTAAATAATGACGAAATAATTTAAGAAATCCAGATAATAAACAATTGCCAGAAATAAATAAATCAATGGAACCATTATCAGCTACATATGACAGTATTGCAACAGAATGCTTATTCCATGACTTATGTCATAACAATTAAAACCTCGTTAATTTCAAATTGATTCTCTTCACTCAACAGTAATCGATTCATTGATAAAGTTATCTTTGAAATATCAAATATTTAATAAATTATCACATTTTATAAATTCTTGGCGAAAGCTTTCTTGAAATGAGGAGTGAATTAGCTTTCGACCATATTTTCTTGGATCCAATCCAGGTAACCAATTACGTTAATATACATTGTGGGCCAACGTGCCGCACACCCTAATGAATTTATGAATGATACAATCCCGATCAAAACGGTGGAGTCGTCGTCGAGGGTAGCAATCAAGGGTGTCCCTATATCACCTTCGCATGCACCTTTGTTTATTTCGCCATCCGAGCAAAGCATCAAGGATCTGTTTAAAGAGGGGTAGTAATGGTTGCATATAGCTTGTGGCATGATGGTCACATTGACATGCCGTGGATAATCCTCCGTATCTGGATTCTCTGGAAAGTTTTAATGTTTCATCAGCAGATTGTTTATATGGAAAACAGGTTGAATATGTAGATACCTTCCGAAGCACCCCAACCCATCAAGGTCGCTGTAGAACCTTCTAGTGATTTCGCTGTGAGAGAGCGAGGGGGGAGATTAATTTTCTGAATGGTAGCTGAAATAAAAATAATTAGAAATAATTTCAATAAGTTCAATGGAGTCATGCGAAAGGATTAAAAAAAAACTTATAGTTTTATTAGAAACAGTTGAAATGATGATGTTTACTGCACTTTGAGGATGTTTATTGTGTTGATTGGTTATTATTATATGGATTGGCAATGTGCCAAAAAAGGGTCCATTGAGATGTTTACAAAGCTACTCTCGTTGATTCGAAACAATACCCCAATTTTGCTTGCATACATTCAGAAAGACCTTTCACAAGAAACTGTTTACACTTCACTCATCCTGAATCTCTCCAGGTCTGTTTACTTACCACTAAATTCTAATTTGCTTGGCAGTCTAATAAGAGCAATGTTTTTGGCAAGAGTCTCCGGATCAAATTCTTCGTGTATTACCATCCTATTAGGCAAGTCATCTCCATCGATATGTACGTTTTCTCGACCAATTTCTCCCTGATCATTATATTGGTGTGCACCGATATAAATGAACATTGACATAACACTAAAAAACGGCACTGAATGTAAACCACAATAACCTAAAGCATGTCACCCAGCTTACTCTTTGTAGATATATTGGGCTGTTGTGAGTACATATTCACTGGAAATTAGTGCACCACCAGTGACAGCAAAACCCGGCAAAATAAATGAAACGGTAGCAAAAGGATATTGATTTTTTTCTGTAAACTCGCCACCGTAAATCCTATCATGTCCTCTCAGGGTATTTCTTGAAACCGGATTTGCAATAACGGAAGACAGACACAAATGGAAGAAGATAACGAAGACCTTCATCTTGGTTAGCTTGAAATTATTGGGAACTCGAGAACTACTACCTGAACTTGATTTTACAACTTGTTTAAATACTGATCTGGAGCTTTGTGGTTTCAAGCCAAGATATCAAAACTAAGTAGCTCCACTGATAAATTACAATCTATGAAGATTGGTTGGACTTAGGTCATTGACAAATTGAATGTTTAGCTAAGCTTTTCTTGAAGAATTGTAGTCACTCATTTGAGATATTTTGCTTGAAACAAAAAAATGTTGACTAACATTATATGAATTGGAATATTTACAACATTGACTAAACAGTAGTTATCACGCTGGCGAAACAAACAAGTCATGCTAGAATTATCGCCGCAAGCGTGTGTCCCAATAAAAATATTAGCAGCAGAATCCTCACTTCTGGTGATGAGTAAGCACGATTCTAAATAGCATTACATCCCTTTTAGCGCAATTGTTAGAGTTTGCAAGATACTAGTAGACGTCACGGTCTCCACAACGAAGTACTTCTTGTATGAATGAATGAAACTTATACATAATTGCCATTTACCCATTGCTGGAGATTACCCAAAATGCTCTCCAGCTCTCATCACAACTTCCCGAGACGCCCGCAGTCCTCCTTTACAGTCATGCGCCAAGTGCTTTTAGGGCGACCTGGGAGAATGGCGCTCTACTACATGGCATAACCAACTATGGAATTGTCGCCCCTTCTTAATGTGTGGACTATTCATTGTCATTTCCGCCTTCGGAGCCCATCGCGTAAGTCTGAGAGACCTGTGCCTGGACCAAGTTTTTTATTTGAAATAGTATCAGGTCAATGTTTCTCGACGATAAGACGGAGGCAGGTGTTCACGAAAGCTTGGCGCTTGCGAGTGATAGTGAACATTACTACGGAACAGTCTCAACTTGATATTGATGTTCAGATAACTTCATTTTCACAGTTCAAAATAAGGTAGCGAAAATGGAAATAGATTAGTGTGTCGGACGACACTCCTCGGCACACAGCATACATCCTAGATATAAAAATTAATCAACGTTTTCGATTCCCTGCCTGTTGATGCAGATACGAAGAATGCAATCACCCATCGGACTGAAAATCTTGGTTTTATTTGTGCTTATCTTCACTCCATCTGTACTTGCTTTTCTTTCCAAATTCAAAGCCATATGACCAATGTCCATGACCCGGTGTGGTAGCGAACAGATTTCATCGGGCTGTTTGAGAAAAAATGTCACTAATCAGAAATTTTAGCTGCAAGAAGCCACATTTTGCGCCATCATTTGTCGCTCTAATAGTAGCCGGAGTGCCTCTCTTGTCCAGATAATGGTAGGTACGCTCCCTGTTCAGGTTGCCAAAAACTTCCTCGAAAGCGATGAAGAGAAAGAGAAGCAAAAATCTAAATTGTGCGCCTCATTCCGAAATGATGCAGGAAGACACAAAGTGGAAGCCAGCCTGCTGCCTGCCGGTCAAAATTTCGAGATATGCTGAGATGGATTCCAGGATTAGTTTAGATATTATTTCCGTGACGAAGGGAGCAAGTCGATTTGTAATCCTAATGATCATCCCGTTTTTCCACTCTCCGTCCCGCATTTCAAGGATTTTCGTACGAGTAGAAGTAATTCATTCTTTCCCACCATATAGGAAGTGTAAGTTGGTGGATAGCACTATATAATTGTAATGCTCCTTAGACTGGACAAGAATCTTGCAGTCAGAATCCAGTCAAAAATTGAGAAAGGTCAAGTTGGAGAAAGCGAGCATTCGGGGGTCAGCACCGTTACTAAGGAGCGTTACCATATTCCAAAAATGAATCACATTCAATTTTTGATCACTAAAAGTCGTATTCGTGAGGTCAGGCTTTATCCGAAGTGTTGAAGATGTTTCAGTAGCGCTAAAGTTTCGAAATATGCAGGTTCCAAGTCCATTGAACAGAAGAAGGGGATAGTCATCAAGTTCCCAAAGAAGACCTCCATTTTGAGTGTGATAATTGAAGGAGTTTTCGCGAAATATCACATGCTACATCGGAGGAAAGTTTATGAGGAATTGAAATTTAAAATTCGAAATCAATTCGTTTATTTCGAGAGGATAGCTTTTCCGCCGTGTTGATAATTGTCAGGCATATCATTAAAAAATGTTCCGTTAAAACTCCTTTTCTGATAGAATAACCTTCTTGTCATGGAGATATCACTCTCTGTCTATCTAAAAAGGGGAAGGAGACGATTGGATGCACTACTGATTACTCTGCCTGACTAACTGAGAAGAGCAGTTGCGAAAGCTGCAGGATTCTAAAGACCGACATTGGATTGTAGAAAAAAACTCCAATAAGAAGTAATTTTGGTCACATATTTTACAGCAAATTTCATCGATTATACCCTTGAAACTGAAGAACGAAGGAACATGCCACCAAGTTAGGCATTTCCGGTGAAAATTGCTAAGCGATAGAGGCGCTATCCTCGCAATCATGATGGTGAGAAAAAAGCATGAATGTCAAAGTTGACTATCGAGTATCTCTGAAAACTTCATTGGCCCGTAATCGGTGGTGTGTTTTAATAGGACTTACTGTTTCTGTATCAGCTTCCAGAAAAGATAAATAACACCATACCCATTGAAAATCATAAAAAACCTTGTAGCAAAACCTTTCCAATATTATTTAAAAGAAGCTGTCTTAGTGGAGACAGTAGAGTTCGAAAAGAAATAGTTGGAGCAAACTATATCTCATACAACAATGACAGTTCACCAACCTTTCATTTTCCTAGCTAGGAGTACTGTGACAGCCCTTGGTTCTTGCCATTATCCTACTGAATTCTTAGCGTGGAGAATTGGAGAGCGCCCGAACAGAGATCCTTCTCAGATCATAGTTTCAATACTTTTCAGTCTAGATCTCACGACAGAGGTCTCCAAACCTTTCAAAAACCCCAGGAGGATTGGCTGGAGGGAATTTGGTCAAGTTATCACAAAGAAACCCTCTGGTGGGCAAATTGGTAAGTTTGGCGCGATAGACGAAATGGAGCCAAAAGTGGGGGCTCTAGAAAAGCCATTCGAAATTACCGTTAAAGTTTCGTGCTCTGCTAAATATAGCAAGAAACTACTGCAATCAGGGTGGAATGAAGATCTATCCTGCCTCAGGAAGCTGGCCAGGGATATCTTCAATATCTGCTACATGTACAAATATTAGCAGACATGCAAGAACAGCATGAAGAGGCACAATTCGGCCATCAAGACTGTCAAGAGGCGGTGCTGGTTGTCTATTTTGAGAACATTGAAAGCATCATCGAATCTGTAAAGCTTAATAAGTTTCTGTCTAAGAAACATAGGGGTCCATCCTTTCCTAAAAAGTCGGAAAGCAGGCACCTGGACGAAATCTTCTGGTGAAACCCTGGAGCTGTTGGTTCAGACGCACCTTTCTGCCATCGAGAAGGACTGTGAGTCAGAGCCTTGCGAGGAGGGTATACAGGCGCCCCAGCCGTACAAGACTATAAACAGCTAGGCTATAAACAGCTTTTCCGCACATAAATTTTCGAACCCAGACGGCATAATGCTAGTATTGCTATAGAATCAGCAAGAAAGGATTGCGCCGTGGCTTATCGACATTTACCGGATCTGTATCCTGCCTGCAAACGGGCAGGCCATGGATCCAAGAAAGGTGGCCAATCAGCCTCTACTCTTCCGTGTTAAAAACCCTAGAGCGCGTCCTGGACACCCACGACTCGGCATAAATCCAACTAAAACAAAACTGATGCTGTTCACCACCACAACAAGGGTAATAATAAAGATTGGTTCTTTCTTCCAGGGTGAAGTATTCGAATGTAATCTTAGATCGGAAGCAAAATTGGAGATTGAACATGGAACTGTGGGTTAAGCAGGCATGTATAGCCTTCAATGCCTGCAGGAGAACTTTTGGAAATAAACGGGTTCTCCGGACGAGGATGGTTATCTGGGTCTACACAGTTATGGTGCTCCCCATCCTAATGTACGGCTCTATTGTATGGTGGCAGGCTTTGAGGAAAAAGTACAATATAAAGATGCTTAATTGGATTTAAAGAACCGCGTGTGCTACCAGGGTTCTGCAGCCCTCCCCGCCAGATGTTACCAATATTCTCCTACATTCTTCCCCCAGGTCTGCACATTAAATACGTTGTAGTGTGCAATGCTGTTAGAATACGTGAGTTCAGATGCTAAACAGCGAGGCCCTAAGGTCGCAGTAACAACCTAGACGAATTACCTCGGGAAATCTGGGCATTCCCAACGTGCTACGCCACACTATGTCCTACTAGTGACTGTCAAGGGTGCAATCTATTCGCACTATTTAGCAGCTGCGGATCTCAGATAGCGAAGGCTCATCATCTGTTATAACAAAACTCGATCAAAAGAGTCCATGTGCCAGATGCGTGCAAATGCATACAAATCATTGCCAAAGCTGCAGAAAAGAGGGTGCAAGCCACAACCACTTCTTTGCGATTGCCCAGCTCTAGATAGTGAGGCTATGGACACAAAGTAAACTATTCTTTGGGGACTTCAGAAAGATTTTCAGCTGCAGGGTTCAAGAGCTGCTTTCCTTCGTGAATGCTACGGGCTGACTCTGAAAATCTGAGCCGGCTGGACTCTGCCTCCCTGATCTCATAACAGCGCACCCAAGTGCTAATTGGGCTCCTCAGAGTAGCCACTGATATCTACCTACCCATAAGCCTGGTTTAGAACCAAAGTGAACTGGCGTCATGCAAAATGATCTGACATCAGTTTATCCGGTTAAACATAAAGAAACCTATCAAGAACTTTGCGCGAGACTCATAATAGATTATCAAATATATCGAAAGTGATCGGACTAACGTTTCTATCGCGTTTATTTAGACATTCCAAAGGACCGGTACCCACGTCTTAATATTAGCAGTATATTGTGACGGCGATAGGTTAATATGGGCTATTTCAAACAATATGCCTATACTCTTTAAAGCTACGATAAGGTCCCCACTACAGCTTATCAACAAACTTCAAATAATTGGGAGTTGGCATCAACCAATGAAGGAAGTGACTATTCATCTCAGCCTCACGATTTCACCTAGCCTTTGAACCTGCTTTAAAGAGGAAATGGTACTGCCGAGAGCGGAGATTGTGCACGATCAAATATTATTATTATAGATGCATGCACGTATTTGTAGGTGTGGAAAATATCAAAAAGCCTTTGCAGGATTTTTTTGAAAGGCCTTCCAGCGTAATGGAGATATCAGCGAATCATATTCAATATTGAAGTTAACGGACCAAATCTTGTTTTCACTGAAGGTACGATCACACATTGCTAGCGAGCCACGTGCTAGTTACACTTCAATCACGATGTAAGTAAATAAAATCCCGTAGGGAGACCTATCTATTTCGAATCCACCAGTTGGGAGTTTACCAACTTGATACATAGTCCTTCATGAATGTACTTCCAAATCACGAATGAAATTACGACCACTCTTAAGGATTATGAACAGGTACTTCTTTGTCAGTTCCAAGAGGCAAGAGGGTCAGACATTTGAGAATCAAATGATCTTAAAATACCTTTACTTTAGGTAACTAAACCACCCTATGACGTGATATATGAAAGAGACGAATAACAAGTAAAAAACTATACTTTCTGAAATAGAAAAGAAAACTATTGTGTGAGAAGGACTTGGCAAAATATGTTCAATTCAACGCAAAACTCACCACCAAATTCGACCGTTTCCGTAAGTTTAATAAGCGCAATATTATTCGCTAACGTTTCTGGATCAAACTCCTCATGTATAAATGAAGCAGTCTTCAATTCATCCGCAAAAAGAAAGATATTCTGTCGACTATCTTCGCTTAGTTCTGGGTAGTAATGAGCTCCAAGGTAAAGATATACGAACAAAATCCTAGGGATCACGTCCAAATAAAAATAAGACTAGTAGAAATCGGCTACTTAATATGATTCCACAAACATACTCATCACTATTGTAAATATGTTGTGCTGTGGTGACAATATATTTTTCCGAAATTATAGCACCTCCCGATACAATTGGACCCGGCATTGTAAATGAAACAACAACAAAAGGATATTGATTTTTCGTAGCGAATGTGCCACCGTAGATTCTGTTCTGCTGGTGCAAGGACTCCTTTAATATCAAACTTGCTAAACCTCCTGCACCAAGGGCCAGGTGTAGCCATATCGCGAATAATGTTTGCTTCATTCTTGCGCCTATATTAAAACATCTTAAACTTGACGGCTAGGACACTGGAAAGCTACTGCCCCAATTTGGTGGCTTCAACATATAAATTCGAGCCTAATTTCGCTACATCCGTGATAAAATTTTATAGCTATCATATTCTACTTAAAACGGTGATGCCGGCAGAATGTAATCTTAAATCTTCCTTTATTACAGTAAAGAGTGCCGCAATTAAAGTGTAAATATTATTGGATATTGAACCCCAAATATGTTTGTAATAAATTTCTCAGTGGAAGTGTATTTTGGCAACTCTGCAATTTGAAAAATGTAATAAATAATTTCCCAAAATAAACGAATTCCCAATGAGTCACTTATTGCTTCAGTTTGTTTTATCTTTTCGCTTAATGTTTTGTTTTATCGTAAGTCTTTTAATCGCCACACGGCCCAACAGTTATCATCGGAATGTATGAATCGCTTGTAACTCCTTGAAAGCCCAACTTCCAGCGAGTTAAGGCAATGAATCACATCATTAAGAAATAATGTTCAAGTGCATGGCATCTAATTTTTTAAGATTTCGACAAAACCTTATTAAAATCTGTCAGTGTGTGTCTGTCCTTTTTTGAGGAGGTGGAAATCTTTGGAAGTTTCTGGCCTGGACACGACAGAGTGTAGAATTTTTACTCACTAAAACCACTCTCGACTTTCGCGCTGCTCCGTGAAACCACAATTAAGTATTGCATCACGGAGCAAAGATAGCTTAGTTTAGCTAGGGCTCCTTTCATCTATCCGCGCCTTCCTGACTTCTTCCACTTTTCGCAGTTTATCCCAGGTTGCTGCGATCATGGAGTTGATGGTAACCCAGTCCTTCTGACATGATAACCTTCTCTGGACAATATTTTTTTGGGGATCCAGCATTTCATCTAGGGTTTTTATTAGGTCCCTCTTTTCTTTCAAGAATCTTGGAGACTGAAAAAACAGGTCAGTTAAGGCATCCGATTTAAACTTGTAGAGGTACTAACGGTTTACTCCAAAACCTCATGCTTTCTCAACCTGCAAGTCCAACAACCTTATTCTGACTAGTCCCATCGCTGTTGCCATATACTTACGCATTTATTTTCCCTTTTTTCGTGTCTGTTATACGTACTATTGTCCAAAATTGCATGGAAATCTGGGAGCTATGAAATTCCACGCATACAGTGAGTGACATCATTCATACATGCAAAGGGGATGTAAAATTATTTTTTTTATCTAATATACCCGTGTGTGATATCAAATGAAAGTTCTCGATTAATACTTTCAAAATCAGACTTTAGTCAAAAGTGAATTCTGAAATGAGGGTGTGTGGTGGTTACCCATGTGCAAACTTAAAAAGAGGTAGGACTCATTTTCGGAGACTACTCAACCCAAAAATCTGAATAAATTGAGGCCATGTACATGTAATCTGTTCCCCAAAATATGTCCCACTCTCGCTCAAATAAATTTACTAATAGTCTATTACCAATTACATAGATTTACCAAATGTAGCATAGAGGACGGTATCAAGCACAATTCTGCAAAGTTTCGTGAGAATCTGATTATTAGTATTAAATGTTCAGTTCATAATTACCAATTTCGGGCCAATTTACTACATCTTAAGCCTATTTCCATGGCTGTTGTCATAGTTATCGAGAATAATAGACATTGCAGTGAAATATTAATATGTGAAGAAACTACTTTTCCCCAACCTTTTTGCCCATGCCCCTATTAATTGAGCCCTTCTTAAAGTTTTGTATAACACAAAACCTTATTAAAATTGGTTTGCTGTGTCCCTATTTTTTTGTAGTAGAAATTTCCAAAAGATACTGGACTGGACACGCCAGTGTATTGGCTTTTTACTCATTAAAATCACCTCCGACTCCCCCGCGCTCTGCGAAACCACCGTAAGATATTACATCACGTGGCGGAGTCACCGGCCTTCTCTACGCGGCGTACGTAACGGCGCTTTCTAACCATAAAGTTGATGGCATTCCAATCTTCCTCACATTCTACCATTGTCGATACCAGATTTTCTGGTGTCAGCACTTCTCCTCTAGGTTCCCCCTGGCTTTGGATCCTCTGGGACTCCATCGCAGTTTGGACAATCGGGTCAGGTGTTCAGTTTAAACCTGTGCAGGTATTCACGGTATGCCTCATGCCCTGTGAGAAACTTGGTTATAGCTGATCACACAGTGTCGTCTCTCCAAGCACCCCTTGATGGCGGGGATCAGCCGGTGAGTTGATCTCTTTCCCGAGCGTTCCCAATGTTCTTGCCATCTATTTACAGATTTACAGATGACGTAATTGGTTTTGCATTATATATGTTTGCCATCCCATCTGCCAAGATATCAATGGACATCATCATCATCATTAACGGCGCGACAACCGGTATCCGGTATAGGCCTGCCTTAATAAGGAACTCCGGACATCCCGGTTTTGCGCCGAGGTGCACCAATTCGATATCCCTAAAAGCTGTCTGGCGTCACTTCTGAAATGACGACGTGCATCTTCTGAGGCACCCCTAAAGGCGAAGCACGCCCTTCCGGCTATTCTCCTGTTGACTTAGTTTTTTAACATTGATTGACATCTGCAACGCCTCTCTCCAAACCCACCCTGGTTATGAGCAATCTAGAGGTATACCGTGTCGCCCTTTCCCCCCCAAGTTTTGCATCATCCTTGCCCGGACGTTTCTTCCAATGGATGCTTTTTTTCTCCGCAAGTGCTGGACAAAAGACCTCTAGCACAGTATTAATTGCTGCGCCTGAGTATAACTCAGCACCTTTCAGATGCTTTGCATCCACAACCAGTGGTATGTTTTCTGCGGGGGCAGATTAAGTAGATCATTGTAAACGATGTTACTCAACAGTGGGCCCCATCCGCGAAATAACTATCGACGGTGCCAATCTTCGCCAGGGACTTCCGTACTAGATTCCGATTGGCGGAATGCATTTTTCGCATCCAGGGTCACCGGTTTTCCAAACTTAGGCAGCAGTATCAACTTCTACCAGTTCCATGCTGAATAGAAATATCCTCTCGGTTATGCTAGCTTCGAACAGTTTAGCGAACAAGTCCGGCCTGGATTTCGTAGGGAGCTTAAGGGCCTTATTCGATACTTCGACCAAGCTCGGGGCCTACTATCCCCTATTCTCCCGCAGGTCTCCAGCAGCTCGTCTCTGCTGGCTAGTGGAATTGCTGCCACATTCAGTCCATCATCGCTGGAAACTATCTGTGCTCTCCTCTTGCTGGGGGAACAGCCGCTGGATGATTGAGAGGGTTGGGTACTTGAATTGCGGAGATGCATGGTCCCTGAATCGTCCCATCATGATTCTATAGACGTTCCCCCAAAAGTTCACCTTCCCCTGTTTCTATGTGAGGTGCCAACTTTATTATGTAGGTTGGACTAACCACACCCCTATGAGGGTCTGTTCATCCAAAGCTTGCAGACCAGCCTGAACTCTTTCTCGGTTTCGAGTATACTGTTGCTCTATCCTGACAAACCAGAAAATATCACGCACCAGTGCCAGGCTGCCAAAAGTCAGTTGTACGGTTGAGGAGGATACCCTTTCCAAAAGGTGTCTACAATACTTTCATTGCCCAGAACTACATTCGACTGGATAAAAGCTTCTAATACATAAACTGCGCCTCCTCGTATTTGGGGGGTACAATCAACGCGCCGCTAGTCGAAGCTGTGACCCATACGTCGTCGTGTTGGCTTCTGTAGTGTTCACTCATGAAGGCAATTTCCATATCAAATTCGTAGCGACCCTGCAGCGCAGTCAGTGTCTTTCCAAATCCTGCTCCTCTTTTTGTTCACACAATAGTCATTTAGGATCTCTATAGCACTCTCTGTTGATATGGCCTTTCTCCCTACACTTGTTGCTACCAACGAAAAGACAAGAGTTGCAGTACAATCTTTTAAAAACTTCAGATCACTTGGGATGGATTGCATCTAGTCAGCGATCCTAGAAGAGAACATTAAGCACATAGAGCAGCTTCTAACAAATCCGAAGTGCTTGGTGGGTGTTGTTCACCCCTTTATATATAATTCATAACACACCATTAGTATGAATTATATTCATGTTGAAAGCCACCTATAACGTCAAGCCTAAACCTAAGAAGCCTAAGTTCTAAGAAATATTTTACGAGGATGTCTTGCGGTGGGTTACGGGTGAAGCTAGCCTTCATAACTATTCAAATTTAAAGAATTTCATACAAATCAGCTTAACATAATTTTCGTTGAAACATCTGTATGGACTGGATGCATCCACTAAATGAAAACCAACGCGCTTACCAGCGTGGAAAATCCTGTGAGTCTGTTTTCACTCTTTGTTTCAAACAAAGAGGACACTACTCTGAAAGGCGGGTACGCTGTGGGGGTGTTTGTGGACATTGACGAGGCATTTGACCGTGCACGTTTTCAGAATCCCTGCGATGCCGTCAGGAAGCATTATGTTGAGGAGAGTTTAATTAAGTGAATCTAGCTATGCTAACACAGAAAGTAGTGTGCACTGAAATAGGTGTTGATCACTACCTCACAATGGAAGCAACAAAAGACTGCCCCAAGATGGTGTGCTACCGCCACTCCTGTGGGTTATGTTGATCTCCTCACTATTATGCGAGCTACCAAATCTGCCAATACATTCTCAAGTTTATATGAATGACGTAGCTGTGCTAGTGGTTGATCGAGATCTGAAAGCGGTGTGCAGAAATACGCAATGCTTCGATTCGATATAGTACTGACGTGTTATCTCTTGTCAGCTGAACTTGTCTGCTCCATATTAAAACATTAAAGGGGCTGGTTTCTGAGAATGAGAATGAGAATAAGTGATCCCTTTATGACCCCTTTACTGCCCTGTCTTACAATCAGCTTCACAACTAGGACATGATTTGTGGCAGGCAGACAGATAGACGGACAGACAGACAGATGTATAGTTAGACAGGCAGTAGTAAGGTTTTTCTTTCAACAAAACCTTAAAAAGGAGGGCACTGAATGGTCTTTGCTTCCAGCGATGAGGGATGCAACCCTTCAACTGTCCGAAGACAGAGGTAAAGATGAGACAAACTCTCACACTTTATGGGCTGCGCAGACGGACCTTTGCTCCACATGGCGCTTAGACCTTAGGTAATATTTTGGGTAAACGTTGTTATCATGAGGCCGATGTTCCCTTATCCATATGTAGTGCCTTGGGCTAAGAATTTTCGCAGCATACTACTCACACTCATGAGCACAACATCCGGCACAGCTCCAAATGAATTACACAATTTGCAGCCCTTGGATTTATTTATTCAGAGCACTGCAATGAGAGGAGCTCGTAGTCTAATTCTGTTAGATCTATCAGAAAACAATGGACTTGAAGGACACAAAACATTGGAAGAGTTGTTGAGAGAACTGAATCCAGTTTTCGGAATGCCTTCTGATTCTCGGACTCCATAAATCTGTTTGGTAAAAGATATTAAGTTACCCTCAAACGTTGAGAAAATTGGGATGATTGGGGCGGCAACCTGGATGATTGACGAGCGGAGATAGAGTGCTTCGCGATAGTCAAGTTGTATCGAGTTTGTTGTGCAGTCCTTTTATCACTTAAAAATTGTTCAGGAATGTAGAAACCGTTTGAACTCTGTTTTTAGATTCAATACGGTGGAACTACTCTGAGTACCCCATAATTGCCTTAGAGGGTTCGATTTGATTAGTTCATTGGCTAATTATAAACTGGGAATAATTTCTAACCGGCACGGTAAGGTAATATCTAACGACAGTTCCGCAAAGTCAGCAATTGAAGGATGCACGGGTATGATTTAGTAGATAGGCGCGGATTTACTTCCACGAATCGTGCACGACAACGGTATCTGCTGATCTTTTTGGAAGATTCCAAATGCACAAAAACGTTAAGTCACATGATTTCCAATATGACGTGCTTTTTTCCTTTTCTTCAACCTTTGTTCCGTGCAGAAGCGAATTCGGTTCGGCTTGATTGCATCATTTTGGTTGATCAAAGATCTGATTGAAGGGAAACCGAGAGACCAAATTACCATCCAGTGCATGAAGCCGTCGTCCTTTTGGCTAGACTGTTGGTAGTTTTAGATCGACTTTGATGTCCATACTAATCTCGGTAAGCGAATTCTCGTCAGTGCGAATTACAAATCCATATCATCAAAAACGCTTATCTCACAATTTCTCCCAGAACGATGCAAGCCCATACATCGCAGATGTCGTGTTACGTCACTGGTCCAACGCAACATCTTCATCTCCAAGGTGTCGTTCATTGTCCTTTACGGCCGACTAACGTTCACAGCTATAGAGGCTACAGGGCGAATGACGTTAGGGTAAATTGTACATCCGTGAAGTTCGTTGATTCGGAGATAACAAAGAATGTTAATTGTAGAAAGCGCTGATGCGTGAAGCTGCTGGTAAAACATCTTCATATAACGGTGCCTAGGGTGATCGACATTGGATGCCCCGTGAAGGGAAGTACAAATAGAAGTGAATGAACCTTAATGTGAATTTTTGCAACTTCTAGGCACCTTCAGTTATACCAAAAAAATTTCAGCACTGGTCTCTCTAGCCTGCGAGCTTGTCTGAAACGGATTGGATCCGCTACCTTTCTTGGTCGTAAGCTTAACTCCAGCATTTTTTAGACATTTGCCTAAAATATCAAACTAGGATTATTATGCAGAATAACACCTCCGTCATCACAGCCATGGAGAAGTTTTCATTCTATTTAATGATTGCCCAGCCTCCCACGCCATTTAAAACAGTTGGGTGAAGCACGTTCCCTTAGATTTTTGAAAATACTTATCTTAATATCCGTTTGTGCAACATTTTACGCATTCTTTGGATGCCAGTCTAGTCCATTACACCCCAATATCGTCACTGCTTATTTTGGATTGTTTTCATTTTTGAATTTTATCAATTTAATCCGCAAAATAGTAGAAATGGTAGTGCCTACTTTCTCGTCAAATCTTATCGAATAACGATAAAATATTAGATTATAGTAAGCTTCCAATAATTCTCCTGGACCTGCAACACTTTTATATTTAGCATGATAACATAATAATTACATTCAATACAAAGCTGAAATTTTATCAGAGATGAACTCACATGGCTGTTTCTGTAATGGTCATCACATGATGACGATTTTGAAACGAAATCAGAAAGCTCTCAGTGATACAAGTGATTAGATTATGTTTTATGGCTTTATTTATATTTTATATAATATTTTATTAAAAGTGCTTATTCATCGCTAGGTAGCAGTAACGAATCCTAAATCTTGTTTTTACAAGAAGCTACTTTAACACTGGTAGTTGGTTGGTGGCATATGTAGACACTGGATATGTAACTGTTCTGCCTGCCTCAGTGCAGCCTCAGTGATTAAGAAATTTCTCATTTGTAATGGATCTAACTAGACAGGCGAAGTCAACTGCGAAGGCAGATCTTCCAAAAAAATTCCTAAGCCCTCAAGAGTGTATGAGACACTACATATAGGGTCACTTCCCATTCAAGAAGTCTCTTGATCGTCTCTAGATGTCTCTTAATGGGTAGAGTGTTGAAGCAGTTCCCGAGGAAGACTTGAGGGCGCGGGAAAATAGCTGTTCACTCATCAACCATCACTTCAAATGCAAAAGTCTCGACATTTTGTGATAATTTCATTTAATTAATTTAATTGTTAGCTCACCAAAGAGTCCACGTATGTTGTTTGTGGGAGCCAACGTATGACCCGAACACGTTTTTTCTTTCAGTCTTTGTCCGTTCAGAAGCAGAGTTGACCTGCTGTTTCGGCCGTCTTTTTGGTAATTTCCTAACGACTTCGATGGCGGCATAACCATACCATCGAAGACGACTCTCTCGCATTTTCTCTGCAATCGGTGTAACTTCATATCGATTTCGGATATCCTCCTTTCAGATGTAATCATGGAATGCTATGTTGCTGGTCCAATGTAACATTTCGATTTCCATTATGGCGAAACTAAGTTCACTGTCTTTTATAGTCAGTCAACACTCAGAACCATAGAGAGCGACAAGGCGAACGACATTGAGGTAGTTATGGATTTGAGACGTTCGTTGATACGTCGATCACAAAGAATACCAGCTGTGAAAGGCTACTGCATCCAAATTGCGACAGTAGTTCCGCAGTTCTTGACAAACTTGGGTTGATTCACAGTTATTTGAACGATATTTCAAACATGAATGCCAATGTGGAGGTGCCGCAATATGTAAGCCGCTTGGCGCACACCCGAACTCCACACAAAAGCGACTTGAAATAAAACCGTCTGGCAACCCGCCTACTGACTAATGACAGCCACGGGGCCGGCGTAAGAACTGCGTTGCATCAACCGAAATTAGATTGAATAAATGTTTGCATAATTAAACTCAATTGATTAAAGTTAATATATATCAATTAATGAATCAATGCTTAATTGAAATATTATGATTTATTAAAAATTAGTGACCCTGACGGCAACAGTTGCAACGGACTACTCAGATCAGCGGTGGGAAATTCGGTGACAAAGTCCCAGCAGCAAATTCATCGCCTTTCACATTTGGAAGTGCACCAGCTACCCCAGCGCAGCCTTAAGTTACGATGTCATTTTCTTTCGGAGGAGGCAACAGCTACAACAACAATCTGTAGGCAACAATTAGCCCAAGAAACAGAAGAATAAACGTGTCTGATAAATTTTCGATATTGTGACCAAAAAGCTAAAACAGTGAAGTGTCGCGGGATGCTCAACAGATGGTGACCACCTTCACGGATACCGTTTCTAAGCTAGCAAGAATAGTCGAAACTTTGCTTTCGGGAAGTAGGTCCCGAACTTGTTTACAGTCCGGCAACCGAAAGGGTCGTTGGGGACCTCAACGACTCCTGCAGTTTGCTAGTAGCACAGCTAGCACATGCAAGTTCACAACATCAAAAATCTGAACCCCTTGAGCGCTTTGGCTGCGACTACCCACAACGCAGCTCCACGCAACCTAACCATCTACGATCCTTTGAGCAAACACCATTACCTAATCGGCAGAAACACAGACAGTCTTCCAGGTATCGCGGAATCAGAAATTGATCCCGCAACAACTCTAACTAGCGGCGACAAACTCCTCTACTATACACACTTCAGCTACAGGCAAGTAGACTCAAGTTTGGGATTCAACAAACGTTTTCATGGAGTTTTGTTATAATGGACTTCCTGGGCCACTAAGGGTTGCTGATAGATCTATAGGGTATAGATCCTCCAAACTCGCTCAGGTCTTCGGGAACACTTGCCACCACGCTGCCGTCGATCTTTTATCACTTTTGAAGAAGTAGCACTCGCATGCTTCTTCAAAAATACTTTTAAAGCAGGGTATTTGCAGATCATCAAATAGCTGCTGATCTCCACTCCTTCTATGCCGCTACCCCATACCACTCATCCAGAGTGTTGCGCACCACCTCGTAAACTGATGTGTTTTCACGACCTTGGACTTAGCCAAAGCGTACCATCCAATACCTGTAGCTCCAACGACAATTCGCACACCCATCGGACGCTTCAAGCTCACACGGATGCATTTTCGTCTGTGCAATGCGGCGAAAGCTTTTTGGAGGTTCATCCATTCTGTCCTGCGACACCCTAACTTTTGTTTCGTGTAGTTCGATGATGTTTTGGTCACCTCTTCTTCAGAGTCTGAATATTTGGAACATCTCGAATGCATTTTTAAATGTCTCCTTCAGGCCGGTCTTGTGCTTAACGTTGAAAAGTGCCAATTTCCTCAACAGCTGGTGAAGTTTTTGGGCCACATGATTTCCCTTG
Source organism: Hermetia illucens (assembly GCF_905115235.1). Lineage (NCBI taxonomy): Eukaryota > Metazoa > Arthropoda > Insecta > Diptera > Stratiomyidae > Hermetia > Hermetia illucens. The sequence goes on along the minus strand of NC_051850.1, from coordinate 126,867,497 downwards.
AGGGAATCGAACCGGATTCAGGCAAGGTTCAGGCCATTATAGATTTCCCACAACTTAACACAATCAAGGATTTGCAAAGGTTTTTGGCATGTTAAACTTCTATCATCGTTTCTTCTCTACTTGTCTGGACCGAAGGCCAAAGACTCACGCATGGTTGCGTGGTCTACAGAGACCATCCAGGGTTTTGAGCTAGCCAAACTGACGCTACACTCCTGCCATTTCCTCAAATAAAGGCACGCCTAGCCGTATTCGTCAATGCTTCAGACATCGCAGTAGGTACTGTCCTTCACCAAAAGGTGATCCAAATCTGGCAGCCGTTGAGCTTCTTTTCCAGGAAATTGAATAAAACTCAACAGCACTACAGCACCAATAATTGTGAGCTATTAGCCGCGTACATGGCAATAAAGTACTTCCGATACTCCTTAGAACGCAGGCCGTTCACAGTGTTTACCGACCACAAACCTCTCACCTTCGTTTTCAAGCGTCCCCTCGCCAACTCTGCCTTCCTAAGCCAGTTTACTTCGGACATCCAGTGCGGATCTGGGAGAGATAATGTTGTTCCAGACGCTTTGTCACGCGTTTTGGAGGTTAAAATCCCTGCCACGGTCGATTTTTTGACAATCGCCGAGGTACAGAAGGATGACTCAGTACTTCACCTCAGGAACAACTCTGAATTTCGGGAACTTCCCCTTTTCGGCTCAACCTCTGAAATAGTCTGCGAAACCTCTGTAATCGGGTCTAGGCCATATATTCTGGTCGTTTTTCGTAAAGAACTATTCCATGCAGTGCACGATCTTCCGCACCCAGGCATTCGAACAACGAATTGGCTTATCACAAAATATTTCTGGCCATTAATGAATAAAAATGTTAACTCCTGGGTCGAACAGTGCATCGCGTGCCAGAAGTGTAAAGTCACCAAGCGAGTACAGAAAGAGGTAAGCTCATGCCCTTAGTCTGCAAAGCGTTTCCACACGATCCTCATCGATATTATTAGCCCCTTGCGAGATTCAAATGGTTTCAAGTATTGCCTCACAATCATCCATCGATAGGTTCACACGGTGGAACAATACCTCTGACCGACATTTCCGCACAATCGTGCGCCGAGGCACTTTGTCGTGAAAGGATCCCACGCTTTGAAGTTCCGGCCAGGTAATGCAGTTCGAGTCTACCCTATTATCGGAATTAGGAAAACTCCTGGACTTCAAACGCCACCGGACAACTGCATACCAACCGCAATCCAGTGGAATGCTGTATTGCTGGTATAAGACACTGAAGGCTGCGATAATGGCACAAGACGAATCTTCGTGAACGCAAGTCCTGCCTTTCGTTTTACTTGGCCTGCGAACAACCCATCGTGAATAGTTTGCCGCCAGCTCCATCGAGTTTATATGCAGGGAGAATTTAAAACTTCCCAGCGATCCTGTGTTCGATACCAAATCAGTACTTTCCACCACTGAGTTTTTGCATTTGTTCCAGGACACCGTCGCAAAATTGAAACCACTCCCTTCATCCCGTCATTCTTCGACGAAGACGATCATGGATGTCTGCACACACGCCATAGTTCGCGTGGATGCTCCCCAGAAGTCCTTGCAATCACCATATGTAGGTCCATATGAAATGTTCAACAGAAGGGAGCACGGCGTTAAGCTCGACGTCGGCGGCAGACTCAAGAAAGCCTTTTGTCTCCTAGGCTGAGGTGTCAGGAAAAAAGGGTGCACATCGCTTGAGATTTGATCTGTGCTCCTAAAGTTGACGTTAGAAAGTTAGAAAAATAGTCAACCGAGAATCAGTTCCACTTTGTTTACGGAGGCGAAATCTATATATAAAAGGCGAAAAACAACGAAATCAGTCAGCATTATTTTATTGCACTATATGATCTCATCAAATAAATTTCTTCCAAACCACTTACATATGAAAATGATCGCAACCTAAATCATTCTTAAATTTTAATCATCTCTGGAGTTCACTGTCTTAGTCATATTTTGAAATCAATCACTGACGTTCTTTATTAGCCGTGCATAATCTTTTGCAAAAGATAAAGTGAACTAACCCAGGATATATGTATAGAAAACACCAAAGAAGATTATAAAGTCGTTCACTGTATAAATAAATAATTTTAATGCATAAAGAATTAAATTATATCGATAAAATGTGTATCACAAGAATGCATAAAAAATTAAATTCATCTCCAAAATACACTAATCCTCAATGGATATTGCTGTTTTCTCTTCAATCCAATCCAAGTACGAAGAAACTCTTGTGTAAAGAGTTGGCCAACGTTCTTCACATCCAAGCTGTGGAACAAGGGATTGGATACCAACTAAAATCCAGTTCGAAGAAAATTGATTTTGGTCCTCAACTTCTGGAGCTAACACCAATGGACCGCCGGCATCTCCGTCGCATCCACTATGGCCAAAACTTCCATCGATGCAGATATTATCTAAAGTGAAGCTTGGTGCATAGAAGTGTCTGCATATTGCATTCGGTAGAAGGGAAGCATTCATATAATGCAGAAAACTCTCCGTTTCATGTGTGCCTACAAAAATATCTGTTAGATAATGAGAAAATAATTTGATAGACTTCCTTCACCTCCAGCATACCCCCAACCGCTTGCAATAAAGTTGAAGTCCTGGAAAGCTTTTTCTAGAAATGAGCGTGAAGGTAGTCCGATACTTTGGATTTTTTCTGACATATCGAAAAATTATTTAAAATACAATTTTGTAACCCGTGCCTTACCAGTCATTTCAAAATTTCCATTAAGAACCAATATCGCAATATTGTTTTCGTAAGTTGCCACAGTCCAGTTTTCATGGATGATAAATCGGTCTTGTGTTACCAATTCCCTGTATTGACCAGGTTCTAGTAACGTTCTGTCGTGGGCGCCGATACACACAAAAACTGCAGTTTGCCTAGAACATCAAAGCTTTAATATCTCTTTAGCACGTGCTAGAAATGATAGTAATTTTCAATATTTTGGGCACAATCACAAAATTTGCTTAACCGACAACAACTGGATGGGCTTGATGTGTTTCCAAATGACTCTGAGGTTGTCCGCGAAATATATACAAATAAACTTAGTAAAATTGAAATGTAAAATTTAGAATTTCATTTTAATTTTTATCGCTTTATTTCAACCCTTAGTGTAAGTTAAATTCTACAACACTAAGCATTCGGAAGGAAAAGCGGAACGGAGGTATGGGAATACTTATCAGATCTGCATTAAGCATTTTGTTCTTGGAGATTACTGGAAACACTACTTCCAAGGAGCTTTAATCCGATTACTAGGGTGAGCCAGCGGGATAATCATCACCGAAATCTATTGTCCTTCAAAGAGCGCCGGGGATTTTCATGCTAAGCACACTCATTTGGGATCCAGACTCATCACTCCCAATGGAAGGCAGTTATGGCACATGCTAGCCCGAGACACAAGACTTGACCTTGTCTCATCTGGATAGCTCACTTATTGGCAAGCAGATCAATGAAAAACTTTGGACACTAAATGTGAAGCTAGAGTTAATAGCGAGCGAACCGTGCTATCAGTTGTTTTCAGACCAGTCGTCCATCATTATAACATTTATGGGGGTACATCCTATAACAAGCGATGCAAGTGAGAAATTAACAACTAAATCAACGAACTGGTTGAATTTTCGTAAATATAATATATAAGCTGTCATCTGCAAATTAATACTCCCTTGAAAACTAGAGGTGAAATAAACAAAGCGCCGCACAGCTCTTTATCCCACGCTCATGTACCGCCAATCTCGCAAAAAATAGAGCAAAGCATAGCATACTACAGCTGATCCAATTGAAGCGGAAGTTGAGAAGATAATGACAGGATCGCAGGCCTTCAGACCTAAGAAACAATTGGCCACAGCAAGTCGATCGCTCCATGAAGCCTTCAAGGATCAAGGAGAACAGAAGTTACAAAGTTACTTACGAGGTTTATCGACTATTGCATCAACTAATTTTTGCCTGTGGAAAGTAACAAGAAAGTTGAAGAGATCTGCTCAATGCGAATCGCCAGTAAGGTCAGAAAACGATTGCTGGGCAAGAAGAGATTCACAAAAAAAAAGAGCGGCATTTGCAAAACAGCTGCAAAAGGTATTTCCCCTTCACTTGCCGGAAATACAGTCCAAACTTCCAAAAATATTCATGTCTATACCGCAGGGAAGCTTCTTATTCAAAGCCAGACAAGCTGCTCAAGTTTTAGAGAGAACAAATGCACCCAAAGAAAGCTCCAGTATATGACCTAATCAAGGAAAAAATGTGGAAGGGACTTCCAGGTGTCGCAATCACTAACGTGACACATAAATTCAAAGGTTTCAGAAGTTGCAATGCTTTTTAAAGGTAGGATACACTCAAAGCTTTCCCATAGATAGGAACTGACCTTACGGCAACGACATTTCGCTATGGTAAACCGACTATAATTATTTTCTGGAATACGTGCGCGCTCCTCGTTGACGGTAGCGAAGGCCCTCACAAAGCTCAATTTCTCCAACTTGAGCGGGAATTCCAGTGATACAAACTAGGCAGTCTGGGCCTACGCGAAGTAAGATTTTGCGACTCTGGTGGGTACTCCTCACTTTCTTGCAGCTTTTATCCTCTGGAAAACCTAGTGTAAACAGACGAGAATCCGGTGTCGGGTTACCTATGGCGGCTACCGCAAGGTGCGCTCTCTTGACCTGGTAGCCGATTTCTGCCAGAATTCTAAAAGCTAGATTTCGGTCCAGGTTAGCGAACATCATAATTTTACAATGCTATGCGTTAACGGGGACTTCCGATGTAGAAGGATGCTTTCTACGAGCAATTAAACGCAGTTCAAGAGAAGCTTCCTAAAGGCGACATTGTGATCGTGATGGGTGATCTGAATGCCAAGCTGGGATCTAACAACTCCTTGTTCGGACATGTGGTCTTGGCGACCATAACGGCAATGAAGGGAGGTTCGTCGATTTCTGCAAATTGCACTGCCTCGTCATTGGTGGCACACTGTTCGAGCACAGGGTCTGCAATACAGTCAGTTGGGTTTCATCTGACCGACGTCGTACGACAATTAGATCGACCACTTCGCGATCAGCAGTAGATTTAGGAGTAGTCTTCCTTCTGGATATGCGTAACAAGAAAGCCGTTGACATTCGCCTCGAAAGGGACCACCATCTGATGCTCACTTACGTTCACTTGCGTACTGCGTACCCCACTTCTCGTAGGGTGAGGGAGCTGCTACTCCCTAAGTTCAACATCGACCGCTTTTATGACTTAGCTGTCGCTCGACAGTGACAGAGTTATGTTGCTGTTCGAACGGCAGATCTAGTAACGCGTATGAGAATATCGAATGGCATTGAGCCGCCACCAAAAATGCTGTTTTTCGGATGCTGCACAGGTCGGCGGTCACGTCTCAAAGGGTCTTCATAAGATCTGGCTGACTGCCGAGTCATGAAAGGAACGGAAAGGAATAAAGACTCAACTGACTGCGCGCTCGAACACCAACATCAGACAAAATCCCGAAAAGTTCATGGTAGTATACGTCATGACAAAAAAAAGACTTTGCTATTGCGCTGGTCAGAAAGGCGGAAGATGTCGAAGTTCGCAATTATTTCAGAATTGTATAACATGTCACATGTGATCTCAAATCGTTCGATGGTCCTGTGAAGGACATCAACGGTCGACTTCTTAGCCACCATGATAAACAACTGAAGAGGTGGGAAGAACACTTCATCAGGGTCCTTAACCGTATTACATCCGGTGAGGTTCGTCCTCTTGTCTATGACAGCAGAAGAGAAATCATTTCGGTCATCATTGCACTCAAACGGATTAAAGCTGCTGGGCTTACAGAGTCTCCCTTCAGAGTTATTTATCGTTGCACCTACAGTTCCTACAGATCTGCAGCTTCCACTTGTACGGAAATCTTGGCGAGAGCTTTCCCAGAGAGTGGAAGAAGGGGATGATCGTTAAAATTACAAAATAAGGCACCGGTTTTGAGTGTGACAATTGGAGGGATATCCTGGAACGCATTAAAGAACATCTCCAAAACTTGATCGACAGAGAGCAGGCTGGTTTTCGCTCCGGATCCTCCGGCGTCGACTACATCGATAACCCAGGGATCATTTTGGAAGAGTGCGCGGAATTTAGCCATTATCAAAACGACGTATGGTGGCACAAAATGCCACGTGTTGCACCGAGATAAAATCTGGAAGGATTTTGAGGTCCAAAGCGGAGTCCGCCAAAGTTGCATCGTTTCGCCGCTTGTTATCAGTGACGTTCATTATGCTCCCCTGTCTAGAGGACGTGGAGGGATTCAGTAAATAATGACATCTCCCCTCAAATGCCTCGACTACGCCGAAGACATCTGTTTGCTCTCTTACCGGGTCATGGACTTTGGTCAAATGGCTTTAGATTTGGAGTTGAGTTAGACTGAATATAAACACCAACGAAACCAAGGTTAACAGTCGGACGACTCCTCACACTCTCCCTATCTGCATTAATGGGCAAAGCTTTTGAAAACGGCAATCAATCTGTGTATCTAGGAAGCGTGGATTCTATTGGCGGCGGTACCAAAATATATGTTGCCCGATTCATTAACAGCGCTAGAGCCGGATTCACTGCCCTGTCTAAAATCTGTAAATTTAGTTATCTCAACATGAAGATCAAATTGAGACTGTTCTATGCTAATGTTCTTTCCTTGTTGCTTATGGAAGGAGCACATGGCAAGTGAACTCCACTCGAAAGCTCGTCATATCATCGGAATACGCTGGCCTGACATCTCAAACGAACAACTTGGTCGGTGCACAGGTTTGGCACTCGTATGCAATGTAATAGGAAGTGGCAGTGGATAGGTCACACATTGAGGAGGGGCGACAATTGCATTGCGAGCTATGGCATACCATGGAGTTCATTCTCCCAAGATGGCCCACGAGTGGGTCGCCCCAAAGGCACTTGTCGCAGAATAGTAGAAGACGAGTGCGAGGGTCTAGCGAAGTCGTGGGGGAACTGAAGTGCATATCAGGTAACGTCAAGCGTAGGTGTGGATGACGCGCTATACCCCACCAAGGAGTTAAAAGCAAACATATATATATAAATGTGGGAACGACCAAACGCTGGTTGTATCATACAAATTTATAAGTCTGCTACTCATCCTCGAAAAGGTGTTTGAAAACTTACTTGTTTCAAAAATACCACAACATCTAGTGGAAAACAAAGTAATTCCTCGGCACCAGCTTGGCTTTCGAGAGAAGCATGGTACTTCAACTTTTACAGATAGTACTGCCATTTATAGTATTCACATCAATTCTTTAAAAACTCACAAATCCACCTAAATTGAATTCAAAAGTGATTTATAAAACGCAGAATTCGCGTAAGTGAAACCAACCACGGCATTTCACTTTCACCCTGAACAGGCAAAACTACGCTAAGATCTGGATCAATAGTGTAACGATCCCTAAACGGAATGGTATAAAGTATCTCGGTTTGCACCTGGATAGACGAATAACATGGAGAAAACTTATTGAGACGATGTAGCTGAGAACGAAAAAAACTGAACTCGAAGCCGCCATAATGCTAATATGGACTTATGGAATTCAGCTGTGGGATTCAGAGTGCATATCTAACATCAACACGCTACAGGATACTGCGGCTGACAACAGGTGCGCCTTAGTATATGAAAAATGAAAACATCCACAGGGACTTTCGAATTGCGGCATTGAGAAAAGAGATTTTATTCCAGGTGACAAAGTACAAAGCGAGGGTAGCTTCCCATCCTAAGCCCTTACCAGGAGGCTGCAACAAAAGCCCTGTGAAAGTCGTCTGAAAAAATGAATATTCTAGAATGTAAATAAAGATAAACTGAATAAACTATGCCGTTAAAAAAAGTAAACGCTAACTATACCCAATTTTTTCCCAGAATATTTCATGTCTTAAAGCAAAACTGGACGAAAAATCCCGGAAAGCATCTTATCTTTATTTGAAACTGGCACGACAACGTTTTTCACGACAGTTAAAATAACGGAAAAATATCCAGAAGTTACGAAGGCGAAGGGAAGAGGAAGTTTTTAAATAGAAGCTAAAAGGTTTTCAAAAGAAGCAGGAATTCGACAACTCCGTGTTCAGTCAGTGGTCACAATTCTTTGCCTTCCAAAGCCAAACAAACCTCCCTCTACTCATCGCCGGCATAGATACCGGCAATACATACTCGTCGTAATTGGCAATCATTTATCACCAAGAGCGCAACAACCGGTATCTGGTCTAGGTCTCCCTCAGTAAAAAAAACTTTAGATATCCTGCTTTGCGTCGAAACCCACTAATTTGATATCCCCAAATGCTGTCTGGCGTCCTAAGTTTCGCCATCGCTCCGTCTGAGGCACGAAAGACTTTCCGGGACAGATCATCCTCACCCATGCGTCCATCGCAACTTTTTTGCGATCATTGTACAAGAAAAAGAATTATTAGGACTAGAACAATGCCCCAAAAATTATATACCACTAACAACCAACTCTTTCAAATGCCCAAAAGTGAAGTGTGCTCAATTTACTGCCCCAATTGCAAGAGAGTGTATATCGGGAAGAATGTGTAGAAGAAAAGTTAAAACACGCTTCGTCGAATTCCTAAATGAGGCAAACTTGGCGGAAAAAAATACCAACAACCATGAAACCAAAGGTTTTTTTGTAAGAGATGGAAATCTTCCAAAGACTAAACTCAGAGCTAAAGTGCCCTGAGAGCGTTGAGTGTTTACTCACTAAAAACATCTCTCGCCAAATTACGCTGTCGTCCAGCAACTTCAAGTGCATATTGAATTCCCTGTGGAACTGGCTGTTCCTCGAAACCTTAACTTCTTAGCCAATTTGTACTTTAGGACAAGCTCTTCTCATTTCAGCCGTTTCGTCATATTTGTGATATCTGAAATGATTTTCATTTCATTGAATTTCATGGAAACCAAATTGTTGAGCTGATATAAAATTTCAAGATTGCGCCCTGTGGGTTGATACTCAACTTAAAGTATTCTTTTTGCAGCACTGTAAAGCGGCGACTGCACTTATCAGCCGCTGGATCAATAGCTGCAAGACATTTATATACCTCATGCAGGAACCACGGGTTGTTGGTGGGGTAGTGAAGGGCCTAAACTTCCAACATGCTGACCTGTTGTATGCCAATGGAAGCGATCTCCCCCGTTCCTGCATGGTTGTCTCAAAAGACTTCGAGGCTAATTTGGCTAACGACCTATGTGACCTATGTGACCACATCGGCTAAGCTAACCATGAAAAGTCACAGTCAAAAGAAAGAAATAAAGAGATACTATGGTGCTCTGCATATTTTCCCTATGACCCAGAAGACGTTCCCAGTGGAACATTCATAAGAGCTATCCAATATGCCAAAAGTAGAGGCATGGAGGTAATAGCAGGATGTGATGTCAACGCTCACCACATATGCTGGGGAAGTTCGAACATCAATGCAGGAGGATCGAGACTACTGGAGTATCTGATAGGAACCGATTTACAGATCCTTAATTTGGGTAATAAACCCACTTTCTTCAACGTGGTCAGGCGAGAGGTCATCGACATCATGGTGGCATCTCCTGACATCGCGGCTCTGATCGGAGAGTGGAGAGTATCATCACTCTCGGATTGCGCTAACTGTCTATTGGCAAATTTAGAAGTATGCCAATCGGGAAGCAAGGAAAGCAATCGCTGTTACCCAGGCGGTGCATTGCAAACATCCTCACGATAAACTGGACACTCAGGATGCCGAGAGAGATCTGTATCGAATTGTCAAAAGCTGGCACAAACGCATAGAGAGTGTCGAACACTTCTGTTGCGTAAATGTCAAGAGCGGTACTCAAACGTGGAGTCAAGAGCGGTACTCAAACGTGATTCGGGTGCCGTACTCCTCAGTGCGGGAGAGAATTGTGTAAGTCTTGCATACGCCAATATGAATGTTGGGCTATGCATTTAGTACAATCTGGCACTATTGTTGCTTGTTACGGTGGGGCTTTCATTGTGATCATAAAATCCATCCGTACCTTGTCTAAACGACGGGCGTTCATTACCAGAACTGTCAATGTGACTGAAATTGAGAAAGCAATTAAACGAATGAAGTCGGGGAAGGAAACAAGACCTGAAAACATCGCATCTGAGCTCTGAAAAGCAGAGAGTTGGGATTCAACACTGTGGTTCAGTGAGTGCTTTAATCGGGTTCTTGCAGAAGGTGAAACACTATATTACTGGCAAGAAAGTACCATCGTTCCAATATTGAAAAGAGTGTTCAAATCACCGTCCACATCCGTCCAAGACTGCGGAGCTGCTGACATCTGATATGCTCTGCCGCAACACCTGGTACCAGAAGAATTTGTTGTGTTCTTATCCAAAATTTACTGCACTTGCTTATTTGCAGTTGTCGGCCGACTATAAAAGACAATAAATTGCGTCTCGCGGTAATGAAGTCGAAGATTGATTTTGACCTGCGGGATTGCATCGATCAGGGAAAAATTACGATAGAGGCCTCTTCAATTGTATCGAACGAGATTTCATTTGCCAGATTGGTGTCAATATCGAAATCGATAGGAAACGACCAAAACGCCGGCGATGGCTTGATAACGCGAGTGATGTTTTGAAAGCCTCGAGACGACATCCAGATTGGGCGTTTTACCAAGCAAAATGGTACAAAAGGTAGAGACTAGCCGACCCTGCTTTTAAATGGGACAACAGCTAAAGAAGAAATAGAAGTCTGCAGCCGAAACGGCTGGAACCTTTGACTGTCAAAAACGGACTACGATTTGTTTCTAGGATAAATATTTGCATCTTGACACCCATATCGGGCATCCCAGAATGGTCGATTTTTCCACCTCGAGCGAGAATTCCAACGATATAAGCTGGCCCCTTTAGATCTTATCCAGCTACATAGCGGAACTTTGACTGCAAGATTTCGGTCCAGGTTAATTACCATCCCAATTGTACACTGTTATTCACTAACTTAAACTTCCGATATCGTGGAGAAGAATGCTTTCTATAAACAACTACATGTAGTTCAGAAGAGTCACCCGACAGTGGGAGAGTTATCTTGCTGATTGGGCGGCAGCTACAGTGAGTAACCCGCCCAAGAATATCGATGAGCATTGAGCTGCTAATAAAAATTCATTCTCTCGGATGCTACGTGAGTTTTCAGTCAAGTCCCGAAGGAACATCGCATATGCCTGACTGCGAAATCGTGGGAACCGAACGAAATCCCGGGAGGTTCAACGTAATGTGCGCTGTGACAAAATTAAATGGATTGTTGCGTTGGTCCAGGAAGTAGAAGCTACCACAGATAGCAATGCTTTCAGCATGTATATGGCATCATGAGAGAATGCATGTAGCCACAAACCTCTGGATAGTCTTGTGAGGGTCGTTAACGTGGACTCCTCTTCTCCGATGACGAGTAGCTGCAGAAGAATAAAAAACACTTCACTACGGTTCTTAACCAAACACATCCGGTGAACTTGTAGATGAAATGGCTAGTTTCCGTGACGTCCGGATAAGGACTTGACAAGCTTTAACGATTCCCTTGCAGAGTTATTCATTGCTACACCTGCAGTTTCTGCAGATTTCCTCCTTTCACTTGTACGGAAATCCTGGAAATACCAGACCTTATCCAAATAGTGGAGAAGGGCGATGATTGTTGAGACTCTAAAGAAGTGCGAAAATTAGAGAGATATCCGCTGGCTCCCTGCCGTCCCAAAGCTAATAGCTAAAGTAATCCTTGAACGCACCCATGAACTCCTCGAAAGCTTGACCGACAGAGAATAGAGCAGAGAAAAGGGTATAGATATTACTAGAATGGCATTTGATGACACTAATTGTCATAAGCCACATCTAGGTCAAATGTTATGTCAATTTTTTCCTTTTCAGTAGCGGAGGAGCAGTTGGGTTTCAACTGACTCTCAGCGTACTAGCAACCAGCTTAACCACGTTGCAAGTAACAGTAGATTTGAGAGCTGTTTGCTGAATGTGCATAACTAGAGGATCATTTGATTCGGTTGCTTACTGCGCCAGCCGCTTCTTCACTGCGGGGAACATTCAGTCGATTACACGCTTCTTCCTAGAAAGCAAGTGCTCCTAAGCCTCATTCTCACCTTGTAGAATAAAGTTTCTTATTGTTCCCTTGGTAATGTACCTTAAAAGCAGGTCGCTTCTTGTGTCCGCCTTGGGACTTAACGTTTCTTAATTTTACCTATTTTCCTATTACCAGTTGTGGCGTTTCTGATATTAAAACTTAACGTAAGAAAGATGGTAGAAAACGGCCATTATAGGGGTTCAAATCACGATGAACCGCGTTCAGTGAGCTGGGAGTCAACTATCACAAGGGAACGCGCCCGAAACACCGCTAAGCAAAAAAAATTTTTAATGATTTTGCCTATGGTTAAACTGTCTAATGTGCCTTTACAGAATTATAAACCTTAGCACGTAACGTCTGAATCATGTAATAACAAGTCGGAATACCGGAAGCTCGCGCTTCGGGTATAAAGGTTTTGTGTTCATCTTATGTAAGAGACGCACATTTTTCTGTCCGTATATAGTTACAAATCCAACATAATCCTTCATATTTTTCCAAACTTGTTTGCACTGATGAAGGGAACAAGTGGTTCCCGAAATATCGGTATTTGCAAGAATAAATACCCACACCAACGAAAAAGAAACAACAAGTTTTATTATTTCAATATATTTCTTGTTTAGCCCATCTTTAGTTTCTTTTATTACTTTTTACGGTTCATTAACTAGAGTAGTCACCTTCCCCTACTATAACTTTCTTAACGACAATATAATTTACACCACACTTTTCAGTATGGTACTTCCTATTAAAATCAATCTTAAAATTTCGCGGATCGAGGATGGACTTAAGGGGTTTTGAAGTAATTTTTCAAAATGTAATTATATATTATAATATATTAAGTTTATTTGAGCAGATATCGTAGGGAGGAATGTTTGATAGTTTCTAGAACGGGGGCTTGAAATAATTGACCGTTTTTGGACCCCCCAATATCAAAACAAATACCTGCTTCGAAAAGTACTCATGGAGACCTTTCATTCGAAACGCCACATGTCTATATTCGGTAAAGAAAAAATTTACACCGCCCCCCCTTTTGTATGCATTAGCACCCCACCTCAGACCCAACGTAGAACGATGTTACTGACTACATGCAAAAGAATTTACAGTTGCTAGCTTTCTACCAAATTTCTTATCAATAAAATTAACCCGTTCTGAGAAAAGTGCGTGCGACAGACACACAGACAGGCAGTAAACCAACAATAATTAACAACTGAACTGTAACTACAAATAGTGTTCGCATGAAAACGCGAGAAGACCAGAATAAGAAAGAAATCGAACCGAAAAAATGAGGACATATCACAGACTCCCAAATGACCTAAGCTAGGTGCCGATATAACGGTTTTAGAAGCACTTCTGTAAGTACAGGATAAGATATCCTGTAATATTTTTTACACCGTAAGATGCACTAATACGCAAAGTTGGATATACTAACAAAATACCCAATAATACTTTTTCGTTTCACTAAGAAAGCACGCTAGCGTTCTCCACTTTATTATACCAACTTTAACATTAAAGTAAACGACGATTGTATACTCGATAATATTCGCACCAACTAGACTGTATACAGGAGTGTCAATGACGCTTAGATGGTTTGCTTGTGTGTGTTTCTCCATCCAATGCAACAGCTGTGCAATACCTAATCACATACACGGCACTATCACCAGACCTTCTGCGCGGAATTTCCCTCCCTCAATTACTGCCGACGGTCGAAGATGCGCAATGATTTTTCTCCACCATAACTAATGTTGAATACTGCGCTGGGAATTGAATCCCCTATATACAGTCTTCTTGCTTCACACACGTCCAAAACAAACAAGTAATTATCATCAGTTGAGATCACATGGACCGAGGGGCAGACTCCCAACTATTACATGGCGGTAGCACTTTTACTTTAAATTAAAATATTTACCCTTCCAAACAAGATGCCGATGTGAGTATATGTTCCGAAGAAATCAGAGCACCTCCGCATATCCCCAATGCCCCTATCAAATAATTAACCGTATAAGGGAAAGCATTTTCATCAGCTTGTACAGATCCAAGAAGGCGAGAGCCATAATGATCATCAAGCAACAGGATTGAAAAACTTTTCGCACTTATTAGCACCACAAAATAAATGACCCACATTAACATTTTGAAATGGCAAATTTAAACGATTAAAAATTGCCCGATACCGATTCGAAAGTACTAAACCAACAATTGGGTTTTAGGTTCTTTTATAGAATTCAATACAAAGAAGAACGTATTCAGGAAATGACCATTTATCACAGGCAATAACTCGCAGAAATACCGGGTATGATATTGAATATGACCAATCTGTAATAAATCCAATACCGCACCATATACTTAATTGAGTTCTTAATACATCCAAAAGCGTTAGTAAAACATGAAAAATGCAACTCGCGGTAGGAACCCGAAACTGAAAATATTAATTTATTGGAGTTAAATAATGGCTAGAGCAAATTGGATACCGACTATTTATTTTGTAAAAGATTAACCTGTCTAATATTCTAGAAAATGATATATGCAATTATGTTAACATCAAAATCAATTAACTTGAACAGTAGAATTGTCCTGGTATCATAAAAAGACAGCGAATTGCAAATTGGGATTTGCAGTAATGACTTAACGAATTCTCATCGATTTGTACATATTCTAGATGCTTGTTTAAAAATACGCTCAAGGTACTCCTTGCTTCTGGTTACGGGCTTCTTAAGAAACGGATTGATTTTGCGAGCACCATCCCAATCTCTACCAGACTAACGATACGGCACCCGAGTTGAAACACCATCTCACGTTTGACGCCCGAAGGTCTCTTGGTCCGCTTAGATGTAACCACAAACCCCACGAAACTCACACTAGACAAAAACCGCTATGACCGACCTGAAAGTACATAAACCAGGAATTCTCCTGGGACATGTAAATTCAGGGCACTTTCCCAGTTCCTATGGTGCAGCGTTGGCCGGTGCCACCACGCGGAAGTTCTTCTTGGCCAATTGGTTTTAGGCTAGCTGAACTCCACCATGCTATTAACATAGTATGCTGGTCCCTAGGCCAGGTAAAGGGAGAAATGTTTGAGGCAACGTACTTTGTACTATCCTCAGTAAAACAAAAATAAAATTCTGACATCAGGGAAAGAGATAAATAGAGTATAGTTGGAGGTATTCTGCTATGCTTAATCCTACCTGATCTCTTTTGGGGTCAGGTCCCTCGACAGACCGACTAAGAAAATGCATACAATGTCGATAGAAACAAGATGATCAGATTGAGTCACATCAGCCAATGAATAACTGCGTTATGAAATTGTTTCACGCATTAAGCCATCTTGGATGAAGTGGCGTCCCACAGCTGGTGTTCTTTGTGATCTACGCATCAACGAACGTCTCGAATCTAAAATTTACCGCGATATTGTCCGTCCTGTCGCCCTCTATGGTTCTGAGTGTTGGCCGACTATTAAAGACAATGAACGGCGTCTTGCGGTAATAGAGACGAAGATGTTGCGTTGGACTAGTAGCGTGGTACGTTTTGATCATATCCGAAATGAGTAGCCTGGATAAGAATATTGATGAGTGTTGGGCCACCATCAAAAATACTCTTTTTTCGGATGCTACACAGGTGGAATCATAGAAGCGAATCGATGGAAGGAAGGGGTTTAAGGCTCTATTGACTGCTGTGCGTAATAGCGAGCTTGACATCGTCGTACTCTGATGCTGAGAAGTTCAGCGTAATGTACGCCGTGATAAGGGAGAATTTGCTGTTACCATTTCAGAAGTGTATACTGCATCACAAAAGAGCTTGCATATGGTTGCAAATCTTTCGACAGTCCTGTAAAGCACGTTAAAGGAATGACTTCTCATTGACGAAGAAGAGCAACTGAAGAGCTGGAAAGAACACTTCACAATGGTTCCTAACCGTGTCTCATCCGATAAAGTTCCTCCTCTTGTGGATGAAATGGCAGCAACTGGATACGAACTGTTCCTCCAAGCAGAAAGGGCGGGTCATCGTACTCTCTGTCTCTCTCTGCATTAATGGGCAGACCATCGAAGGCGACGACCACTCATATGCATTGTGATCGGAAGGCATGACAAACAGTGTAACGTATGGTAGTGCGCGCTTCGTGATAAATGGAATTCCACCATTGCGCTGATGCACTACCATATACCGCATTTTGAAGGACTGTGAAGGACGTCAGCGGTAGTCTTCTCGTTCATCTTGAAAAGCAACTGAAGAGGTGGAAAGGGCACCTCAACACGATTCTGATTCGTATAACCTGCAGCAAAGTTCTTTCTCTTGTGAACAATATCATAAAGCACTGTAGCATCTTTGCTATCAATACACGCAGAGTAATTCCACCGGACCTGATGGTCTCATGCCGAATTTCTCCTTGCGGCTCCTGCAGTCTCGCAGAGTTGTTGTTTTCACTCAAAATGCAGAAAATCCGAGATAGTTTTCAATGACTAGAAGATGGAGCTGATCATTAATATTCCAAACAAAGGCTATATTTGCGAAGATTTTAGCAAAATTATCTTGAAACGCATCAAGGATCGTTTCTAAAGCTTGACCCTTATAGTCTAGTCTGGTTTTGGCTTTGGTACCAAACTCATTAATACCCTTTGGTTCATTTCGGAAGCAGAGCTCAGATCAGCTCTCCACTTCCTCTTCGTCGATTTCGACAGCGTGAAGGGGATTGCAATACTCTACGCAGGAGACAAATTAATTAATATCGTCAAGCACATTGAAGAGAAATTAAAAGTTCTTATCCGAACGACATATGATGGCGCAAATTGCCACGTGTTGCAGAGGGATCTTAAATTTAAAGTGGGGTCCGCCTGGATTGTACATATTTTCACTAATTCTTGTCCTTCCTATCGTTGGTAGCGTCCTTCTGGAGGGATTGGGGAGGGAGCGATTTCCATGAACGAATTCATCTTTCTTCAAACAGTTCGCCTGTGCAAATCGAATCATGAGCCTGGGTCAATTATTTTTAAATCTAGACAACGAAGTATACAGAGTCTGCCTGGTCATAACGGGCACTGGATTGAAGACGAAATATTTGGACGACGTTACTACCGTCGGCGACGGCACCGAACATAATATCGAACTTAATGACGCGTTAGATCTGCTGTCAATGTTGTGTCCGAAATGTTGAGACTATTCTTCCATACCATTCTCTTCTGTGTTGCTATTTTAGATTATTACCTGGAAAGTAACCGTCCTAACTTTTACCAACTTTTCTTCGCATCGTGTGATCGGGGAACTCCACCCTGACATAACTGAAAATTAAGAATTTGGCTGGCGTACAGGTGGAAGGGGCTGTGGGAAGATTCCATATTGATAAAGGGCAGCAACTGCAATGCATTCGTAGAATCGTCAACGAGTGGGTTGCCCTGGAATTATATGGCACGGAACAGTAGGGAAAGAGTATAAACCACTAACCGAATGTCGCCTTGAACCCAGAGTACCTAGACCTCGCTGCGCAGAGCGCCTTCAGTCTATTAAAGCATTACCATGCCAGTTTAGAGTTCACTTGGTGCCTGGATACCTGTCCGACTGTCGGTCAGAATAGTGATGTTCTGCCCTCTATAATTTTTTCCGGGATAGAAGGAGGGACGCCTACAATTGGTTTACAGAATGTTTTCCTTGGACTCCTGACCCCGAAGCCCGCTCCCTCTACTGTGTGGAATTTGTAAATTTATCATGTTTAGCCGGGGGCCAAGTTCTCCCCCTTTGAAGGTTTTGTGTAAAACAAAACTTTATTAGAATCAATTCGATGGCTGCCCGTTTGCGTGTCTGTCTGTGTGGAAACGGCTAAACCAATTGTCACGAAATTTGGTGAAAACGTGAGGTCTGTGAATTCTTTTGCATACTGCGAGTGGTATCATTTTGCACTAAGTTTAAGGGAGGCTCCCGATACTTGTGGAAAGTGAGTGTCAATTTTTTTTACAGAATGTGATCGTGTGGGGTATCAAATGAAAAGACTCAATTAGTACTTTTCGAAACAGATAATATTTTTGATACAGGATGAAACATAAGAGAATGAGGGTGTAAAATGTGTGCCAAACAAGTGTAATCTGAAAATAATTACAATGATGCATCCATATGAAATCTAGGCCTCAAAATACATCCCATTCCGATATCTGCTTAAATAAACTTAACAATAAAATATTACCATATTTTTAGAAATTTACCCCTTAAGTTTGTCCTAGAAGAACAAAATTTGAAATAAACTTCGAAAGTTTGACAAATATTCAACTTTTATCAACAAAGTTATAGAAGGTAAAAATTATGTATTCTGCGTGAATTTATCCTCATCACCATATAAACTCATATGAACGAGGGTGTTGGTGTTTGGAATTACATATGCACACCAAGGAATATTTTAAATTGAGGATGTACGCGAATTGGAAAACGTGAATAAGAAACTCCTCACACAAGGTGAACACAAAACCTTTATACCCGAAGCGTCCAGCGGTCCACGGTATTTCTCGTCGAAATTAAACCTCGTGATCATCACGGTACCAGTAATTCGGGATACTACCTAGAAATGATCTCAGTCTTCTATAGATTAGGCAACTTCCCGCATCGCTGATAATCTCGGACATTCTGTAGATTGCCCTCCTTGGCTACATCTATACATAAAGATTGAGAGGAGTCAGTTCTAGTTTAGTTCTCTCTGCCCAGATAGTCCCATAGTTAATCATTGGCTTTACTATTTATAAACACTGACACAATTCTGAGAAGCAGATGAACCTCTCAATCACGATACAAATCTCTCTGCCATCAGCGAGATTTAAACCTAAGCGATGAACCACCCAGACGAATAAAATTATTATAATCAGTAAATATTGACTTGTCTACGTGGAATCGCTTTAGTCAGGTTTTGCTTCGATTTTAAAAAGTAAGCTCTCAGGATGAATTCTGCCTTCAGAACTCATTCACCCTGTCAATGCTTTTAAATTCCCAATCCTTAGTAACAACGGTCCTAAACTTAACCACTTAAACATGTTTCACGTACGCAACATTTCCTATTTTAGACCGGCACTGCCAGCCATTCATGCCTCGACGTTCTCTGATAACCAGCACCAGCAACGAAATTTGCAATCGAAAGACCAACCCTTTCTTGAAACATTCTCGGACATTTGTAACCGCGTTTCAATAGCCACCTCTAACACCCCCAGATTTTAGCGTAGTAAACTGGCCTGTCAAAAACCAATTCCTGATTGCCCCAGCTGCAAGTCGCACAGAACCAAAAAGTTTCTAACGACTCAATTGATCGCGCCAGAAAGAAAAACGAGAACCCCCATCTTCTTGATAGTTGCCGGTCTATTTCTGTCTTGTCAACCTCAGCCGAAATTTTCAAGCGGAACACCAAAAATATCAGATCACATAGATTTACACTACGATGGAATCAATTCTATTCCGTGATTCCAGCTCGCCAATAGATCATTCGGTGGAACATGCCCTCTAGTTTTATTTAGTGGATTAGCTGCAGCTCCGAGCACCCAAGCTTTAGCTAAGCTCATTGTATTATCCCGATGTGATCTGAGGAGCATATAAAATGAGCGGTCCGAAACCACGACCCCATTTTTTCTACATAGTGGTTTAAGGAGCAGTTTCCCGCTAAAAGACTTACTGTCCCACTTCTTAAGGAACAACATTAAAAGCCCCCAGGTTCTTTCGCAAAGATTTGCGCCTGTCGGCAAGAGTTCACATTTCTCCACTCAGTTGGGTGAATCGGATGGATGGCCGGGTGCCAAAAACTGGTTCTGGCCCCATTGTAAATCCAAACCACATAAGGTATGTTTCGTTTAATCAACCAAGTTTCTGCGGCAATTCAACAACAAATGCCTTGATATGTCGTCACTGTTTAGCGCTGATAATGCTGTCTGACTGTCGGAACAGATTCGCAAGTATTTTTTTGCTGCCAATATAATGACATATATCTCCGCCTGGGATATGGTCGTCTCTCTTCCGAGAGGTAGGAGTAGTTCCATAACGGGTTACCTGAGAACACACCTGCGCCCGATCATTCTTCCATGACTGACCCGTCGGTGAAGATTATTAAGTCTGTAATGCGAAAAACTCGTGGCCATTTATCGACTTTTCTTCTCGAAACCATATGATCAGCCGACCTGAGCACCACCGGATGTCTGTCAAGGGGAGATGGGCGATGATAGCATAATTAGCTGCCTTTCCACGCACCAATGATAGCATGTACTATATGCGCTGTTGTTTTCCCTTTCACCTCCAAATGAATGGGACGGGAGGGGGAGATTTAAAACAGCCCCAATTGTCGCGGTACTCATTGCTCCAGTAATACTCAGCCAACCGAACCTATGTGTCTGCGTCAGATGCTTCCTGTTGCAAGTTCAGTCTTAGCCGTCAGACGATGCATGCATACATCAAAATAGGCTTTATTATTAGTTCATTTTAGTAAAAGTCACACTTATTGGAGCACCTGCAGCGCCAGAGCAATCTGCAGAATTTCTGATATTGTTTCTGAATTTGATTATGATTATGATATTGTTTCTGAATTAGATTGGAGTCGGGATTTACTTCTAAATACTGAATTGTTTGTACCAGTTGGATTTCGAGTACTGTTAAGATGCGTGGCATATAACTACACCAATTGACGTTCCTAATGAACATAACTAATCTACTCTTCCTAGCGTTCATCGTTAATCCATTGTGGAGGCAGCAACTGGGGATTACATGCAGAGTTGCATTCAAGCAGTCCCATATGCTGTCCGCAAATCCACAAACTTGCTACTAATTAGTTATCGTTCCGATGCTTGTAGTTCTTCTAAATAAAAATAAAACTAGGTAGCTTGCTCCTACTACAATATATTTTAATAGTTAGTAAATACGTATTTCGAAAGCTACTTACTTTCTTCCTCAGTACTTAAGCTACTAAATCATTGGGAAGTTTTTCCTGATTTTTAAATAAAACAAATTAAAGGTCTGTAGGGACAGATTATAAAAAGTTGCTTAAAAGCTAAAGATCCGTATGTGGGTACAGATTCTAAAAGGTAAAGAGAAAAACGTAAAAAGGTCCACATTCAGGTAGGGATAATATAATAACTTTTGGGTTCATGGCCATCAATTACCAATAGTTAGTGGGTGGTGCGGTCCCTGTGTTTGTCAGCGAGTTTTTTGATTAGCCTTGATGCACAATTCCCTCCATCTGTGTTCATCAAATTTGCCGCATCCTTTCGCAATATTTCCAAGCTTTCCCATGCGTCCAAGGTGTGTGGCTTATTCACTTGTCGTACCAGCTCAAGATTTGCCCTCGTCACAAAATGCCCCTCCTCTACATTGGCCAGACAAAACGCCTCATCACGACTAGGTTCCAAGAACACCTAAAGGAAGTAGAGAAGGGAGAAAGACGAGGAGCCAACACGGTGCGTTCTTCGGTTGCGATGCACGTCATAGAGGAGGGGCATTCTGTGACGAGGGCAAATCTTGAGCTGGTACGACAAGTGAATAAGCCACACACCTTGGACGCATGGGAAAGCTTGGAAACTCCAACTAACATGCCGATGACTTCATCGTTGACACCACCACAACGAGGGGCACCACTCAGGCGGACCCATCTGAATTCATGTTTCTTTACTAGCCCCTTTCCCATTCTTATCTTCACCTTCCCTTCTCCATCAATCTTACTTTAGATATTGACGACAACAATTGAAGGATTTTGTCAACTTTTCTGCATTTATCTACATCGACATCTCATTTATCTACAATAAAGAACTGTGAAATATTATTTGGGGAAGTTAGATTACATTAAGTTAGCTGCTAAAGTTCGTGTTATGTTAAGTATCTAATCAATTGTAATGTTCAGATGTTAGTTCATATTATCGATCCGAAAAATTTCTTCGAATTTCGTTTGAATCCAAAAAAAAATGTTGGGGTGTATGAGTCGGCATTGTCTTTATAATGCGAAAAAGTTATAATTAAAATCCAGATTCATGACATATAACTGAGTTTCTCGCCACTATGACTAATGGGGATTTTCATTGAAGGCATACAACACATACATGGGTAGAAATAGCAATAGAGCACATTTTCGTTCATACTATCAAAGGGTAACATGTCTCTTGCTTGGATAATAAATCTGTAATAAATTAACAAAAGCAAAAAGTAGTATTATTGCAATAATTGCGAAAAATTCAGATTAGCTTATTTATATAGAGGATTTATTGCTAATCGTGTCTTTTATATCGATTTGAGCAGTGGGTCGAATGCCTCAATGTCTGAAAATTTCCACTTAATGGCCTCTTTATAAACTTAGAAGCTCAGGTGCTGGTATTTCAACACTTGTACATATGTATGTAGAGCTTGCCGCAAATTTTGTCAATCAAATTCTCTAATCGAAATTTGCGTCATGCGCCATAAATATCAAAACGGAGGAGTGTTGAGATACGGAGCTTATCAATGGGCATGACGTAATTGCTTCACTATGTACATTATCAAAGCTTTAAAATTTCCTTATCAGTATAAACAGCAATTACCTGTGAACCTCATATATGAAAACAATAGGGCTTCCAGATGTAATTCGAAAGTGGTTACCAATTCGTTAAAATTGTTAAAACTAACCTCTTAGCAACACGGCTTTCCGAAATAATGGAGAGGATCGTTAACAGATTCAAAAGCTGTGATCTCCCTCGGAAGGGGGAGATTAAGTACATCGTTGTACATGATGTTGCACAGTAGTGGGCCCAATACGGAGTCCTGCGGGAGACCCGCGGAAACAGCGTACTCCTGGGCTACGTCATCAGTGGGGATGATCCAGCCCGGAAAATCTATATAGGCAATATCCATGGTAGAAAAAGAAGACGAGGCAGACCCTGCCTAAGATGGAGCGATGGCGTAGGTCAGGACACCAGACAGCTTTTAGGGATATCGAATTGATGGACCTCGGCTCAAAACCGGGATGTCTGGAGTTATTAAGGCAAGCCTAGACCGGATACCGATTGTTGCGCCGTTAATGATGATGACGATAGCAGCGAGATAAGCGAAAACACCAACCTTCGCTAAGGATTTGCGTATTAGATT
Source organism: Hermetia illucens (assembly GCF_905115235.1). Classification (NCBI taxonomy): domain Eukaryota; kingdom Metazoa; phylum Arthropoda; class Insecta; order Diptera; family Stratiomyidae; genus Hermetia; species Hermetia illucens. The sequence continues at coordinate 126,844,376 of NC_051850.1, read as the reverse complement.
ACAATTGGCCGAATTGAATGCATTTTTCACGTCCAGGGTCACTACCACGCATTATTTGCTGGTACTACCCTTTCCGTGGATTGCATCTTCGGCCAAGCCAATAACCAATTTGATGACATCAATGGTTGATCTGGCTTTTCGGAACCCATACTGCCGATCTGAAAGGCCGCCTTGGCTCTCAATATCCGGGAGTAATCTATTATAGATTACCCGCTCTAACATTCTCCCCACAGTGTCCAAAAGTCATATGGGTCGGTATGAGGATGGTTCACCTGGAGGTTTACCAGACTTAGGCGAAGTACCAACTTCTGCCACTTCCATGTCGCGGGAAATATTCCCTTGGACATGCACGCTTCGAACAACTCAGCAAACATGTTCGGTTTAGATTTAACGGCAAGCTCAAGGGCATTACTCGGTACCCCGTCCAGGCCCGGCGCTTTATTGTCTCCTATTCTACCGCAGATCTCCAGCAGCTCGTCTCTGGTGACTGGCGGAATTGCCGTCTCATTCAGAGGTGCTTAGAATGTGTCAGTGCTCTCCTCTTGCTGGGGGAATAACCCCTGGATGATTTTCAGCCAGAGAGTGGGACACATGATCTGCAGAGATGATGGCCTGTGAATCGTCCCATCGTGATTCTATAAGCACTCCCCCACGGGTTTACGTCCGTTTCTGAGCAGAGCTCCTTAAAGCATTTCCTCTTGCTCCGCTAGATGGCGAGCTTGAGGGTTTTGCGGCTGCCTTACAGGCGTACTCTTTTTGCCCTGATCGACTCTACCTACCGCCCTCTGAACCGCTCTTCTAGCTCGGTGGGAGGCTGATCGAAGACTGGTCAGTTCATCATTCCACCAGTAGTTTGGTCTTCTACTGGGGAATGAGCACCTCCTAGGCATGGACGCGTCACATGCTTTGGCGATGCATTTTGCCACATGGGCCGCGCTTTCCGTAGAGGCGCCTGCTTTATCAGGTTGATCTAACCACACCTCTATGAAGGCCTGTACATCCAAAGTTTTTACAAACCAGCTTGAAATCTTTGTCGGTTTCGGGTATGATAGCTCTTTGCCCTGGGGCTCGACATATGTCTCAAAGAAGATTGCCTGGTGATCGCTGTGTGTGGAGCAGTCGCTGACGCACCAAGGCATACCACGCGCCAGGGCAGAGCTGACCAACGTCAGATCTACAACCGAGCCTACCCCCCTTTCTGAAAGGTGTTTACAGCACCTTCGTTAGCCAAAACTATGTCCATCTGCGCAAAAGATTCTAATAAACTGCGCCCCCTAACATTTGATTCTCTGTTACCCCACTTAAGGGCTGTCTGTCTATCTGTCCGTCAATTTTCTCGGAAACGGTTATAGCGATTGACATCAAATTTGGTGGAAAGATGGGCTCACGCATACAAGAGGGGGGTCCCCATACATGCAAAAGAGGGGTGTAAATTTTTCTTTCACCAAATATAGTCATGGAAGGTATCAAATGAAAGGTACTTTCCGAAGCCGGTGTTAGTTTTGACATTTGTTGGGAAGGTGGGGAGTGCTGGGTGTCGAAAGTGATCATTTCTTTAACGGATTCATTCTCAGAAACTACCCAGCCGAAAAATTAAAAAAAGAATCAGGAGACTGCTACTATATGGCATCTAGGCTCCGAAATACCCTTCATGCCGATATCCTTTCAAATATAGTTAATAATAGTATATCAATATAATTTTTAGTAATTAGCTGCACAACCCCCCCCCCCCTTAAGTTCATTCTAGTACCACGAAATTTTTCAGTAATGTAGGTTATAACACAAAGCATGAGCCTACCAATCGATCAAAGTTGTCGCTTCACTGCAATTGAATATCAATATCACCCGAAAGTGGGTGTGTGTGTGTGTATGTATGGTGGGGGAGAAGCTACAGCTTCTGAGCACTCAGGCCGTGTTGGCCCATTGTACTCGCCTCCCCCGTCTAACGGAATATTCCGGATTCGTTAACGTATCGCAGGATTTCCGTTAGTGGATGTGATGTTACCCGTCGCAATTGGAGAACTTCGGCACCGAAGATCTGATGCCTGATGCGTCCATAGGCGGGGCATTCACATAGGAAATGCTCCGTGGATTCCGCTTCCTCATTACAGGAGGGACCCGTATCATCTTCGGTAATTCCTATTCTGAAAATATGCCCAGCTAGTGAATTATGGCCTGTGAGAATGCTCACAATACACCTGGAAGTCCTCCTGCTTTTCGACAGGATAAACTTTGCGGATAGCTCAGTGGTTAGAGCACTGGGTTGTCATACGGAAGGCCGCGGTTCAAATCTCGCTGGTGGCAGTGGGATTTGTATCGTGACTTGACGTCGGATGCCAGTCGACTCAGCTGTGAATGAGTACCTGAGTCAAATCAGGGTAATAATCTCGGGCGAGCGCAATGCTGACCACATTGCCTCCTACAGTGTTCTGTAGTGTACCGTTACGGTCTTGAATGAAGTGCTCTAACACACTTCAAGGCCCTGATCCAATATGGATTGTTGCGCCAACGATTATTATTATTATTAAACTTTGCGGTACGTATGTTCGGTTCTGGCAGGAAAAGTTTGGTGTGTCGAGCAGCATTTAGGCTCTGCCACCTGTCATTATGGGAAACTTGTTCCCAGTTTTTGAAAACAGATTTAGCCAATGCTACTGATACCCCTCTCCGGCATAGGGGAGATTGACCCGTCTTTCGCTAAAGCGTCCGAGATATCATTTCCCTCTATGCCACAGTGACCAGGTACCCAGAGTAGTTCCACCGTATTGAGTCTAGACATAGAGTTCAAACGATTTCTGCATCCCTGAACGATTTTCGAGGTGATCAAAGGACTGCTCAATGCCCTCAGTGCAGCTTCACTGTCACTGCAGATTGTGATGTGCCTGCCCTTCAACCGCTCGTCAATCACCCAGGTTGCCACCCTTAGGATCGCATAAACTTCGGCTTGAAAAACCGTTGCATATTGTCCCAAAGGCCCACTTCCCGTTTTTATTCGAGAGGTAGACTCCGGCTCCAGAACCCTCTTCTATTTTTGAGCCATCGATGTAGAAGACTTTCGTATATCCCGCCGAAAGTGGGTACTCCCAGATAATATATGCATATATTACGTGCTACGTACTAATGGAGCCAATGCACACTCAAATGTCCTTATATAAGAAATACACAAAACCTTTCATACCTGAAGCGTCCTGCTTCCGGTTTCCCGACTTGTTTTTTATTAAAGCATAGTTTTGTGGTTATTCCTTATGCTTGTGCCTTTTTCGAATCAGTTGTTGAATATAGTTTTCCCTATTTTTGTCCAGATATTGATAGGTTTTACAACTACCCATTCAAATGTCAATTGGTCTCGCGAACTATGAATACTTTTATTGTACAACTCAATTGTCTTGAAGATTTTTTCGTTTGTTCTTACTTTCGGATCCTTAGTCTTTAGGATTTTTATATGTTCCAATATGGTTCTGTGGCATCTTTCTATATCCGAGTTACCTGCGTGTGATTTTGGATTAGTGAAATTATAATTTATTTTTTCGTTATTAAAATATTTCTTTATTGTTATATTGTCGAATTCATTATCGAATATCCTTAAATTTGGTTTACATAAAACTGCTTTTCTTAATTGGATTTCGTAACTTAATGTAAGCGAATTCTTGTCCGTGATTTCCTTCGTATAAAAGTATTTAGAAAATCTTTATGATTTAATTGGCTTCCTTTCGCATTTGGCCATATTGTAGATATCGTAATTAATTATTATCTTTTGAATGTATGTTATTATTCTTGGAAAATATATTTAATTTTTCATTTCCACATAATTTTTCTGTGGTTAGTATCGCTATGTTTTGATTCTACAATTTTCAATAGTAATTCTTCTGTTTCGATATCTTTTGCTAGTTATTTGCAGTTAGAAGCTAAATCGGTAGAGAAATGGCATATTTTTAAGATTTTTTGTTTCCGGATACAGATTGTGCCATTTTATTTATTTAATTTCCATATAATAATTAATATAATATCTCGCGATATAATCATCTGAAACACAAAACCAAAATGCATTCATTAAAGGAGATGTTTCTGGAGGTAACCTTGAAAGGATTTTCTGGTGGATTTTTCATGCATTCTCTACTCTATATCATAATCAACTCATTTAGTTTCATCTTCCATCGAAGCAGTTTAGAATTTGGCTCTTTCAAATTGTGAAGCCAATTTCAGTCAGTCTTTATCGTAAACTTTGTTCCATACAGATAAAGTCTGAAATAATTTGTCGCCCAAACTACTGCCAACATTTTTTTCTATCGTAGAGAAATTAGTTTTATGATTATTTAGAGTTGTGCTAGTGTGAGATATTGGATGATTGCCTTGGAACAAAACTGCTCTAATTGCAAATTGGGACGCATCTGTTGTAAAAATGATTTCTTTTATAAAACTTAGGATACTTGAAAATTGGCTCTTCAATTATTAAGACTTTTGGTTTTTCGAGCGCATTTGTATATTTAGTATCCTGATAAGAGATTTTCACATCCTATTTAAGGCATTTGGTTAAAAGTAATGCTATTTTGAAACAGTCTTTTATCAATTTACCCGGTGACCCTCGGTGTTTCCTGAATGACTAAATTTTTGATGCTATCGAGGATTTGGTTTTATACCTTTTGTCGTCAAAGCCTAAGTATTTGGTTTTTTTTTTGCAAGGAACTTGAATTTGTCCATTGGAACCTTCAGATTGTGTTTCACAAGTTCTTTGAATATATGGCTTATCGAATTAATATGCTCTCGCAGAGATGTAAGGATTATTAGTATGTCATCTAAGTAAACGACACTCTGAGTACAAAAAAAAGTAGCAGGTGCATTCCTAAGACCAAATGGTATTCTTATATATTCATAATGCCCTTTATGTATAAATAAGAAAATTTTTGGTATGTCCTCTTCTTTTACTAAATTCTGTTGGAACATGTTTTGCCAAGTCTAGAATGATAAAATATTGGGCTTTACCTAATCTGTCAAAAATGCCATCGATGATGGGAATTTATCTTCAACGGTAACTTAGATGAGTTTGCCGTAGTCTATAATTATATGATTTTGGGTTTTGTCCATCTTTGTTAATTGGCCACCTTCGCTTTCCTTAAATTCATCTGGCATTTCTGTCTTAATGTCATGGGTTATCTAATATATACTATTAAAAGAAATAATTGAAACCAGGTTCGAGAATTTCATACGCGGTTTATTCGGAAATAAACTTGGATCGATTAGTGACGTTGTAGTACCTGTGTCTACTAAAGTCACTAACTTCGAGGAAAATTTCCACTATTTCCATTTCTAAATGGATTTCTCTGATACCTATACACATTTCCAATATTGTTCCGAACTTCTCTCTATTCTGAGAAGCGCTCACCACAATAAGAATTGGCTTCACGTCTTAAATTTTTTTTATAGTTAAAACTTTGGTAACAACACAACAACAACAATTATTGGAAACAATTGACATGCTTTTCTTAATGTCAAACATTATTTCATTGGGATTAAAATGGTGTTGTGCTCGGGGAGAGAAGATTTTTCAAGAACGAACGACTCATCTCGCTCTGGCCTAAATTCACACAATTGAGCAAATTTGTGCAAATTAGCCGGAAAAACGAATTATCGGGATTCCACTGTATTATTTACTTAGTTACTAATGGTATTATATCTTTCCCTGACGACAAATGCCGTGACAAACGCTCTTTTCACGTTCTCCCATCTTTTGTCCGTCAGTTTCCTTAACTGCTCTCTTGTTGATCCTTGTAGTTTGATGAGCGCTGCTCTTAATAGGTACGCCTTCTGATCCTGGTTCCGCATCATGTCTAGAAGTGTGTTCACACAGTCCAAGTAGCAGTCCAGGTCGTAACTGTTCCTATTCGTAACTGAACTCCAGAATCGATCTTATTTCTCTCAGTACATCAGGGAATGTTTTCTTCTAAAATTCTGAAGGCTAGACTCTTGCAATAGTCTTTTTTCGAAAAATGTTCCTCCAACCTCAGATGTATGATGAGCGCAACTTTCGAGGTTACCTCGAAATGAAATTTGCCAAAATAAGATGTCATTCGGTAATTTCACCTAGAGCTCTGTTTGATGTCCAATAAATCCATTTTGCACCTCCGTTTTCTCATCCCCTAAATAAACACAAAGATGCTATTTCTTTTTGTTAGGAATTTAAATAAATAAAATGATTAGCATTATATTATAGCATTAGAGAAAAAAAGTGTTGTATTCGTATTCTATACACCATTCCAGCCCCAGTTTCAAAATTGTTTGGTTTATTTTCCAATCTATCTTATGAAACAACCGTACCAACTTTGTTTGGTTTTCGGAATGTATACTGAATTTTAAACAATTTTGCCGGTACATGGGACGACGCCGACTATTATGCTTAGACTAGAAGTGTCCTCGAAAAGGAAATGGTTTTCCACGATGAGGAAAAGCACTCAGAAAAATGTACACGTTCCTTTCCAACCAGCAGTCACTTCTTCTCCTACACGATCTCACCATACTTCTTTTCTTCCCAAAACCCAAAATTGAGCTCCCTTCTTTAGCTCGCTTGATGGCTGCGACTCTTACAACAGCGGATTTCCCCTTCCAGGTCGGAATCGTTATCGCTACTTCAGCAGATGAATCCATTGATGATAAGCTAATCAATGCCAGCGGGAGGAATGAGTCAAAATACAGATAAACTTTCATGTTTAGAAAATTGATTCGGGGAAATCATCATGTCATCCACTTTTTGAAACGGTTCCATTTTGCTTGTTAACGAAAACTGGCCCCGTCCACGCGAATTTACCCGGATCGTTTACAACAGAACGTGAGCGACAGCTTTGTTATCACCTATTCTACTGGAGATCCCCAGCAGGTCGTCCATGGTTACTGCCAAAATTGTCGTCTAATTCACAAATCTCTGAAATGTGTTAGCGCCCCAATCTTGCTTAGGTAAAAACCCTAGAGGGTAGGGCATTTGGTTTGCGGGGATTACCGCCGCCTGAATCTTTCCATATAATGGTATTCCTCCATGAGTTTACATCCACCTCACAGCAATTCTCCTTAAAATACTCCCTCTTACTACGCTGGATGACCAGTTTGAGGTTTTTACGGGTCGCCTTGTATGCATGCTCGTTTTACACCTGATCGATCCTGGCAGCCGCCCTTTGAGGCGTTCTTCTGGTTCGGTGGCAGGTTGATCATAGGCTAGTGGGGTGGTATAGTACGCGCCTTTGAGAAGATAGAACCAGTGGTGTTAATGTGGTGCTGCACATTTGGCCTCACTGGTTTAGTGAGACTACATTCGGTAATAATCTGGCTGAACTTTTGGAGGAGTGCCAGAATACGAGGGTCAGTAATGTAGTCCAAAAATACGGAAAGATTGTTGTTGGGGTGTGATAAGATTCTGCCTGACAAGTTAAGATTGGTTGTGGAGTCTATAAGGCCCTGTTCTGCAAGTCCACTAACAACCCAAAGTGACACAAAAAGTCTGCGTCTAAAATGGGGAAGCTGATATCCGCCAGGATGAATAGCCACGGGAACGTCCTCCGCAAGCCAAGACTCACGTCTACTTGCTTGTAACCATAGGTGTTAACGCGCGAGGAATTTTCCGCCGCAAGTTTTAAAGATTGTGGGAATAGCAGGTGGTGCCGGGGTAGGGGAAGAACCGAAACCGCCGCACCAGTATAAACAAGATAACTGCGTTTTTTATGGTAAACGCGAATTTACATGGGAGCGTACATCTGGTAGATTTTTCGCCGAATCTATAATGGTACCAGCAAATACTAGGGTCCGTAGGTTGTCCTGACGACCTGCTACCCGATCGCCTTTTTCGGTCGGTAAACCGTAAGCCAGCACGCGACCTACCGCCCGAACGCTGAGCGTCCAGCGTTGCCCTCATTTCCGCCATGCTGGCCACAAGAGCGCCATCTCACGCTTCAGCTCGCCTATTTCTCCGTAGGCTGCTGAACGGCCGCTATCGTGGAAAGCGCGTGCACCTCGTGCACCTTATCAGCCGCAGCGGCCAGTGCCTCCAAGGAACCGGAAACACACGGAAGTCGTCGCAGCCAAAGCGATTAAGTCGTCATCAATCTTGCTTCCAAACAATTGCCTCATTTCGCGAAGCAATTGGCTGGAAGTTCGATCGCCCAACGTCAAACCTGTCAGCAAGTGATCCACCTTAGCTGACTCGCTTACCGGCACGTGCTTGATTAGCTCCGTTTTTAGTACATTGTAGGAGGCCGTTTTGACAATGTCTGCCACCAGGAGGATGGTCTCCTCATCCAGGCCTACAATGGCGCGGTTAAAGTCGGTTGCGTCCGCTGTGATTCCGGACATCTGGAATTGCGCCTCTAGATGGACGAACCACAGCTCCGGGTTCCTTCGCCAAAAGGGGGGACGCGCACAGCGAGGGCGGTCACTTGAGGGTCCGATGGGCCTGCCGCCTCTGTGTTGTTCAGAGACATGACAAGAGCTAAGTGATTTTTTTTTGTTTTTAAAATGACAATCAATTTAAATTCTCTTTGGATAACAACCAAAACTAATTTAACTTAAAATATACTTATTAACGCTTAAAGATTTTCAGTTGTCTTGTGTTTATGGTCATCCTGTATTTTACCAACATGTAACCGAAATTCTTGGTTCGGATGACTTTTTCACAAATTGTTTTCGTCCGTTTAATGCCGAACATTTGAGTTGAAGACGACAGTCGTCCAAAGACTCCATTTTCCGTGAGCGCTTTGCACATCCAAGAAGCACGTCATTATCGGTTGTTTCGTTTCACTTGCTAGACGGGGCTAACTTGTCCACTTAGCTGGTTGGACGGCCGTTTATCCGACTCGTACCTGTGGACTCGATTCCAATCCCACGGCGACAATTTTTTTATGACTTACGAGCGACGGCAATGAGCGAGTCTTTTTTGTTTTCACGCAGGTTGCAATTGTGGAACTCAACTGTGGGCGCTCCGTGCACCGGAATGTGCGAACACGTTTCTTTTTGACACACTGATCGCGTTCGGTGTCGGGGTCACCAATTTAAAAATTCCACCTACAATTCGGGATAAAACGAAGGAGAAGTGTGATTTCCACATTTATTTCTTTTTTCAATAGACTTAAAATGAACATTTTCTATTTTTCTGCCAAATGAAAGCGACCGGTCCGGTCGATGGTTCGGAACTAACTAACTCTTTTCAATTATTTATATATACTTTTAAAATGGCAAGGCCTACTTCACACGGCAACTATTGAATAGCACTGGTAGTGGCATCTATCTGTCGCATTAACATCGAAATATCGAAAGTTGCCAACCCTGCTGCCCCAAACATTTTAATAGTGTTTCCCGCTTTACCCGAAAACGGCTGAAGCTATTATGTGACTTTGTGGTCAGTGAAACCGTTACGGACAACGAGTGGCATCATTTTACGGCTATGATCATGTGGGGTATCAAATGAAAGCGCTCGATTACTACTTTTCGAAACTCAAAGCGGAATGGGGGCACAAAAAATGCGAGGCGCGTAGGAATATTTTATTGTTCAGCCTCAATAACTCCAGGGAAATATATACAGAGGCCAGCATCCGTATTCGTACACCGTGAGTATTGAGGGAAAAAATTAAGTAATCATGAAAAAATAAAGAATTTTAAACATTATTTTTACATTGCGTAAATTTTATTTAAATACAATATCTAAATCCAATTAAATTTACAAAATAATATTCAAATTCAATTACTCAACAATAAAATAAAATCTAAAAATTAAGTATTCAGTTAAACTGTCGTATAACTAAACGACGCATTCGTATTCGTACGTTATGAATTTCGAGAAAAAACAACGAGAAAATTAAGCATTTAGTATTTAGTCGGGTAGCCTTTGTTTTTAATAACATGTTTTACTCGATTTGGCATCGACCTCACCAATTTTTCTGTAAATAGAGGGGATATTGCACTCCATTTTTTTCCGATTGCATCTTTCAAGTCTGCCGCGTTTTTTATATTATATTTTTTTAACCCTCTTTTAATTTCCGACCACAAATGTTCTATTGGATTAATGTCCGGTGATTGGGGGGGGTGTCTGTAATACTTTAGGGCAATTATAAAGTAACCATAAACGCGAATTGAGAGCCGTGTGTTTCGGATCGTTATCTTGATAAAAAATAAAGTTATCTTGTATTCGTAATTTTTCCGCGCTTGGGTTTAAATTACATTTTAAGATATTCACATATTTGGCAGCATCCATTATTCCATCAATGAAATGCAAATTGCCCGTTCCTGCTGCAGAAAAACACCCCCACATCATAACAGATCCTCCGCCATGCTTTACGGTGGGTATTAGGTTCTTCGGATGCAAGCTTGAATTCTTCTCTCGCCAAATTTTTCCAATTCCGTTCGAGGTGATGATATTAAATTTACTTTCGTCTGTAAATATTACCTGTTTCCAGAAGTCGTAATCCTTGTGAATATATCTTTTCACGAAATCTAACCGTTTAATTCTATTTACTTTATTGATATACGGTTTCTTTCTTGGTACAGAGTTAAAGAGACCATACCTTTTAAGTGTCCTTCGGACGGTATCAACAGAAACTATTTTATTAAAATGTTGGTGGAGTCTTGCGGTTATCATTGTAGCACATTCCTTAGGATTTTTTTTTATTTGCCTTAAAATAAAACGTTCGTCTCGCGGTGTCAACTTTTTTCGTCCTAAATTTCCCGGCTTATTTCCCAGCATATTCTCCGACTTGTACTTTTGAATTATATACTGAATCGTTGATTTAGCTCGACCAACGATATTACTTATCTCGCTTAACGATTTTCCCTGATTATGTAGGGATACAACGATTTCACGGGTCTCTATTGAAGTTTCCTTGCCTTTTCTGCCCATCCTGCACTTTTTATCACTTCGAACACTTGTTTCGAACTACAATGACGTTTTTGAGTGCTAGAAAAATTCTAGAACAGAAATCATTTCTAAGAATATACCCAAAAATTCAACAGCTGAAATATAACGGGACATTTTTTGCTCGTAGGAATACGAATGCGTCGTCGAGTATCAATCATGATTTTTGTTAATTGCTGTTCTTTCGTCAAGTACAGTTTGTGGTGAATTTAGGAAAAAAAAAATTCACAGCATAAGTGATCTTCTGTATATAACTAAGACATAAATGAATTTAGGTGTGCATTTTCAGTTATAACTGTCGCGAAGAACAATTTTTATTTTATAGTGTCTCAAAAGAAATATTTCATACGAATACGATTGCTGCCGACTGTATGTATATATTTATAAAGTGGAGATGGTGTCGAATGCAGATAAATATATGTACATGCCTGTGCGTCAGTATCAGCGATATTTAAATTAAGTACATATATATGTAAGTATACCTTAGCATAAGGAGTAAATTGGAAATATTAAAATGCCTGCCATCAAATTAGATATATATCTCCATATATACATATATCCACGCACCATAATGTGGTAAAGGCCAACGTGTTTTTGTTACGGATGAGCATAATATTTATGTCTTCAATATATCTGGAACTTTGAAAATATATGAAGGAATATTTTAAATTTCTAGCTAGCATAGATAAACTAGCATAGAAAATACCTCGCACAAAACTTTAACACCTGAAATGTTACACCTGTGGCGCGGCATAAATTTCGAATGTCGCGAATACCAGCGGACAGATGACGTCACCGGCGCTCCACTCAGTTCAGATCTCGCTACAAGAGTGAAGAATAGAGGCGGTGACGAGAAACGTCAGATGAAAAAAATAATGATATATAAGTAAAAAAGACAGTTGGCAGTCATTGTGAAATGAACGAGTTTTGTGCAGAAAGAAAATAGTTACGGACGGAAATCAGTATAATTCCTAATATCCCGGATTTATAATAGGAGTACTTTTTTGAAATTGTGTATTGAACTTGTTAAAAACGAGAAATTTGTAAGATACAAAAAACATGCCAGAAAACTATTTCAAACGTACCTGGTTTGTTAATTTTACCTGGAATCCCGGACGAATTGTCTAGATATTATTAAGTTTTCATTAAAGTGAAGGGATAAACATCGGTTCAACTTGCAAAAGAATACAAGCTCCTAAACACCTGTTGTGTAAAACAAAATTTTATTAAAATCGGTTTACTGTCTGTCTGTCACACATATTTTTCTTGGAAAAGGTTTTAGCGATTGACACCAAATTTGGTGGAATTAACTGTGAACGTTCATGCATACAGTGAGTTACATCATTCTACGTCGAATGTAAGGGGGGTAATTTTTTTTTCACCATATGTAGTCATGTGGCAAATCAAACGTTAGCCCCTACCGAAGCTGGTCTTAGCTTTGACATTTGTTAAAAGCGTGGGGAGTGCGCGGGGTCGAAACTGATCACTTCCCTTTCGGACCAATTCTCAAAAACCGAAAAATCTGAAAAAAATCAAAAGGCGGCTGTATGGTGCCTGGATTCCAAAATACTCCCCATACCGAATCACGCAATAATGTAGGCTATAGCATAGGATCACCCTCTATGCTATAGCCTACAAGCTTGGTGGACACACTATTACTAACAAAGTTATAATAGGTCAAAGTTGTCGGTTCTATGTAAATTCAAGTCTTTGAATGTGACTATCACGCGAAAGTGGATATTCTCAAAGAATATATATACTATGCTAGGTGCTGATGGGACAAATGTCCACCAAGTGTTTTTATAAAAGAAATACACAAAACCTTTCATACCGAATGCGTCCAGCTTCCGGTTCCCGGCTTGTTCTTCACTAATTACGCGAAAAAGCACACTCAGAAGTATGATATCATCTCAAATGGTTCATATTCTTGGTAGTTTTGTAAAGAATCAGACTTTCATATTTCATTACGTTTGATTTATTATTTTTTCAGCTAGAACTCCCGGCAGTATGAAAACACGCTTGAAAAAAAAGATATTTCAAAAATCCCCTTTCACATATGACGACATTTATCACTCTTTATTATGAACCAAATACACTTACAACAAGTCCAAATGCACTCGTTATTTAGATAACATTACTAAATTGCGTAAGAACACAAAGCAACGACTTTCTGGGCGGTGCACCCTGACCTTGCACCTGATAATCGCTCGCTTTTTCCCCTTACAATCTGAAGGACCACGAATTTCGTTTTGAAATTTCTGCAGCGTATTCTAGGGCGGCTAGGCATCTACGCAAAAAAAAAGTTGATTCTAAAAACATCCTAATGTGGTTTCCCCCTTTAATGCCTGAAAAGCCTGCTCGTATTTGGCAACTAAACCCAGGAGAGTCAAAGATTAAAACCAACAATCTCAGGTTCTCGGTTTGCCATTGAAGAGTTTGGTATTTAGATGGTTCTCAGCAATCCATATCAAGGACACACCTATTGGGTTAACAAATACGCTTGTTCAAATAGTGAAAAAATCAATATTTTTACGATTTCAATATTTGGATTTGTTTATTTGTTAAAAATATTAAAATTGCTATTAAAACGAGGGACAACACTTGGGAAAGCTCTACTCATGCTTATTAAATATTTCGCATTTTCATATACTCCGCGATATATCTTCCAACTGTATATTCGAACCCCAAACTGAATTCACCACACCCGTGCTACCCAATTTTAAGATAAGAAAGCCATGTATAGGTAACGATCTAAGTCAAAATATAGACGAAGTTAGATGAATAGATTTGATGTTAGTACAGCGCACTTAAAAGAAATTGGATTTCTCTTGTATAAAAAAATAAAATTTATGGGGCAGTTTCCATTTACTGAGTACTTTTACTGCATCCTTTCTACACTGCTCGATATATAAGCATTTCCCAACGATGAAAAAATTTCACAAAGTCAACCACACATTTATTTTCTACGCCTTCGTTTCTACCATGTAATGTATGAACTAATTTGAATATTATCCATAGCCTGATAATGAGTATAATAACATGAAACACGTCGAGAATATATGTATATCCAGGATATTCACTTCGAGTTATTTCTAAAGGGAAGGGGTTGCTCGAGCAATGTTAAATAAGTTAATAAATTTAAACACCGTTTGTGTTTTTAAAAAAGAATAATTTCAGGGCTGAGCCTGATGTTTATTAAATTGAGTCTAAATAAGAACTAAACTTATTCCTAATAACAATATTCCTTAACACCTATGTTGAAAGCTGATGCCGCAGCAATTTCGTTGAAGTCAGGGAAACTGCAATATTGCATCGATGACTGGAAATTGGCGCAGCCATGGCGTCAGCAAATATTGTGTGCGCGTGCAGGTGCTAACTCGCCCACCTTTAAATGCGATAGTCCTCGATCGCTAAAAAAATTGGATGTCGTTGAACCTGACATTTTTTACTTCTGGTCGTCGATCTGGTGTTGAGGATGTTTCCTTTGCTGCCGGAGGTGGTAGTGCTAATTCCGGTGCTTGTTTCCTTTCAATTGTTGTAGGGATAGGCGCCGGAGGTGGTGGTGAAGATTCCGATGTTTGCTTCATCTCAATTGTTGTAACGGTGGGCTTGGTCTTGAATTTGGGACACACCCTGCAAATGATAGAGACTGTAAGGCAACATCCAATTATGGTGAGTATTCCGTAGGTCGCCATTTGATACGTGGTTGTTTCGCTGGTGTTATTTATAATATATCTTTCATCATCTCCAGCGAGACTATTTCCTGATACGCCTTGACTTTCGGAGATGGTTGTAGTATGGCGGGTGGTACATTTATCATTGTAGATTCGCAGTTGATAAAGGTCCCCCCATTAACCGTCAGACTGGTATTATGAATCTTTATTAGGTAGGTACCGTTCAGTTTGTGGACTACTCCATCTGCTTCACTAGTTCCGGCGAATTGGTTCAGTAGTGTGGTACCGGATGCGATTTCTTCGATGGTTGGTACGTGCGTGTTACTGGTTATATTGCATATGGCTGCGAAGCTCCTCATCAAGATCGGTATACAGGATGTACTTGAGATGTCCGTGATTTCGTCGGATTTACAAATGGTTAAATAATTTATGTTTTTACAATTACCAATTACGCCAAATATTTTTTCATTATTTTTCAAAATTCTACTAAATTTAATATCATTGATGACATGGTTTTTTTTTTTTAATTAGCAAGGATTCATAAGTGAGGCTGGTAGTCAGTGGAATATTAACAATGTACAGTATGGATGACATGTTTGTTTTTATTTTTATTTCTGAAAAGTCTAAAACCTCTTCAATTGTGGAATATGGGAGCAGACCTTTATCCATTATGTCGGTGGCCAATTTGATTTCTGTTTTTGACAGGATTATTGAGTTTATGACACCTAATTTTGCCCAATGTATTGCGAGGTTGATATTTTTTAATTCTTCCTTTACCAGTGATGATAATATCATATCGTAATTTATTTTATTGTTTTCTTTAATCATTTTTTGAATTTCATTAGTGATTCTTGTGATATTATTAATTCTATCGTTGTATATTTGATTTATTATTACTTGTTTATTGCTATTTTCCAAAACATTGTTAATTTTAGCTTTAATAGTGAGGAAGTCTTCGTGATCTGGATTACCTGCAATCCATTTCCATGCAGAGCCAATAAAATCGAGTGATCGCTTCATTTTCCGGGGTCTTAGATTTCGAATGAGATCGCGAGTTTGTCAGACATGTGTAAGACAGGTGGGATGAGAAGGAGAATTGCCTAACTTCCGAAAGATTGAGAATAGGTTCCATATCCATTAGGAAACGTTCGTATTGGTCGATGTCAATCGTGTGGATCAGTTTAAAGTTTCCATCTTGTATTTTCGCTCTCCCCGTATGGAAAGACACAATTTGGGAGCTCGTAAAGTCCAATATTTCAACGTTTGCGTTGATTATGTAGGGTAGAAGTCTGAAAACAAAAACTTTAGTTACGTATGTGGCTCTTGTGAATAACCTTTCCGGATTCGGTTAAAATTGTGGAATTATTATTTTCTTTAACAATTTCTTGCTTATATCGTGGTGTCAATTTTGATCCTACTCTTTTGTTCTGTCTTACGTAAACTGTTTCACCTATTTCGTATTGTTTAGTCGGTTGTCTCGTCTTATTGTGAGTTTTTATGTCCGTTTGTTGTTTCCGCTTTAGTCTTTCGATATTTGACAATCGAATTTTTTCTAATTCTTCCGGATCTATTCCTGGTGTACGGCCAAAATGTAACTCAACTGGTTTTTTTCCAGTTATTGAGTGTATGGTGAAATTATATTCATTCACTGCACGTTGCAGAAGATTTTCAAAGGGTCTGGATGGTCCATCTTTTTTAAGCACCTCATTATTTCGATGAGCGTACTATGCCAACGTTCGACCTGCCCATTAACTTCACTTTTGTATGGAGGTGTTTTATATACTTTAATTTTGAGTTCATCTTCCATCAATGAAGCTATGGAAGCTGATCTGAGTGAACTTTCATTGTCAATGACGACAATTTCTGGGACACAGAAAAAGAAAAGTAAGTCAATAAGAGGCTGCTTGATGTCTGCGATAGATTTTGAAGCAATTATTTTGGCTTGTCCAAATTTTGAAAATTTGTCCACAGCGGTTAGGACTCGGTGTTTTTCTGTACTAAATAGGTCGATGTGAATGGTGTGGCCGGGGTAGGTGGGGATTGGAGTAGAATTCAAAAAAGGTTTGTTGGGGTGTCGATCATGTTTGTTTTCTTTGCAAACTGAGCAGCGTTTTACTAAGTTCTTTATTTTTGCTGCCATTTTCGGAAAATAGAAGGTTTCAAGGAGTTGCAACCGATTTTCCTCGGCATTGCGATGAACCCTTTTGTGTGTTTGCAAAATTTTTTCTTCTTGTTCCACTTCACTGGGGATATCCTCTACGATTCTCCGTGTGAATCGTATCCGGTAACTGCTGAAATGATTGGGGCAAATTTCTTGAATTTTGCCCATGATCACTTCGCTAATTAGAAGGCCATTTATTGTGTTGGGATTAAGGTACCTTTTGAAAATGTTTATGATATCTTGCTCTGCATACTGCGCCTTGATAATGGTGTGCCTTGTATAATTTTGAAAAGGGTTTCCGAGTTAATAACTATCTTCCTCGCTGGTTTTCAAAAGCATTTGGTTTCTGAAAACGTTAATAGGCGATTCGACAGTGGGAATGAAATTTTTTTCGGTTTCGGGATAGGAGCTTTTCATTGTTTTCCAGATTATTTGAAATCCTGTCTTTTCCTACAAAGACTTAGCTTTCTATTACATCCGCTAAACTAACAAGTTGCGTCTTAAATAATTTGCTCCACAAATATTGAAATGCTAGTTCCATGCCACATTCCAAGACATTTCCTCTAACAATCAAGTGATTACAAAGCCGACGAGGCAAAACAAAACTCACTAATCCTAAGTGTCCGGATGGCTCAAGTGGTTAGAGCGCTGGGCTATCGTAGCGGAAGGTCGCGGTTCAAATCTCGCTGGGGGCAGAGGAATTTGTTATCGTGATTGGATGTCGGACACCAGTCGACTCAGCTGTGAATGAGTACCTGAGTCAAATCAGGGTAATAATCTCGGGCGAGCGCAATGCTGACCACATTGCCTCCCACAGTGTACTGTGGTGTACCGTTACGGTCTTGAATGAAGTGCTCTAACACACTTCAAGGCCTTGATCCAATATGGATTGTTGCGCCAACGATTATTATTATTATTAATCCTTTGTTCCACATCTCCAGGCCCCTGCCTTCCATAAAGTTGTTATCCCATCATATGACACAAAGACCACTGCAAGCACTGCCACGCATCAATAATTATGTCCGCCTGCCTACAGCCGCTGGGAAACATTGCCACGTGCATTCGCGTCAGTATTGCTTGAAGGGTTCTTGTAAAATGCATGGAATTGCATGGCAACATAAGCAAGTAAATAGCATTGCAAGAAGGAAAGGGTCAATGATTACTTTAGCTGTAGAATTACACAATTGTACAATTGCACAATAAATAAGATTTAGGATTTCCGAAGGTTTTAAGTTTAATTATAATATAAATGATGGTTTTAAAATATAGTAATTTCGAATCGTTGAATGTACACCCCGTTATCTTGACCTCTGGCATAGACGATTCATTCCGGAACGATTGCACCTGTTCGCTTGAAAGTTGATGGGAATGTGAAAACTCTTACATATCACGCGGATAGCAAAATTTTATGTCGAGGTTAATGGGAGGCGCTTTACACATGCAACGGAGAAAGTGGTTGTTTTTTCTCCAAATATAGTCCAGGGACACCCAAAGGGTAGTATAAGTCCCAGGGCGAAACGTGGATTGGTACACACGATGCAACATAAAAGCTTGAAAATGTGTGCAGAACCAACACCGATATCTCTACTACCAACCATCTTCACGTGGTGAAGCTAGCAATAATTTCTTAATAAAAGCTGGAAACAGACAAGGATAAGGGGGAGAGGGGTTGACTTGTTTGATGAACTGCTCAACAAACAAAATATCGGTGAGTTGGAGGTTCCGTCAATTGCAAATGATGGAATTACAGCCAAACTAGTTAAATATAGAGGTATGAAACTACATCAAACGGTACATGAACTGATATTCAAGGTATGGAACAGCGAATCAATGCCTGACTATTGGCAATGAGGCATTGTAGGTCTCATACAAAAAAAGGGGGATATCAGGCAGTACAGCAGTTATAGAGGTATCAAGTTTCATAGTATAATCTATAAAATATACTAATATACCTTGCTAGCCTGAGTAGCCCAATATGCCCAGAACATCATTAACTCCTACCAATAGATATTTCACTTCATGCAAATCAGCAACAGATCCAATTTTTCGCGTGCGGCTAAGTACGGGAAAACTGTTGGAATATGGCCAACAGTTGCATTATCTTTTCATCGACTTTAAGGTCGTCCACGACAGCATAGCCAAGGTAAAACTATACATGGCCATAGAAAATTAAGTACGCCGACTAAATTGATAAGATTGACTAAGCTCACCCTTACCTGAGGCCAGATAAAAGCACCAGGATCATTCTGCAGACCATTCAACATCAACAATGGTCTAAGAAAAGGCGACGAACTACATTGCATTCACTTTAACCTTTTCAAAGCAAAAGTGATCTGTGATGCTGAGGTAAATACGAGAGGCATCAACCTCTTTAAGTCCACCCAAGTACTGGCCTCTGCTGATGGGTTGTTGGCAGCCAACAGAGCCTATTTCAGCTTGCAAAAACTGAAAACCGAATACCGGTTATTGCGCCGTTGATGACAGTCCTAGGGCATATCAAATAATTAGGCTTAAAGGTCTTTCTGGAGCCATTATTAGTCAAGCAGTTGGTTGCAGAGTAGTGGAATGATAAATTAAATAGTGCAGCCCTAAAGTGAACCAACGGGAAATGCGAGTTATATTATATTAATGAAAGTGTGCCACAAATATGTTCTTAATCAATGTCTTTTCACCATTCAGCATAAGCCTCACTATGAGGCAGAAGTTTTCAATGGCAAACTCACTTGAGGAATGGATTGTTAAGAAGAAGAATAACAACAATGGTAGATACCTATCAGTATCATGAACAGAAAATCCACTTAACAATAAGATTATGCTCATGAAGAAGTAGTTAATTAAATTAAGATGTGTGAGGAAGTTATGATAAGGTCCTGTGAATTTAGTGGAACAGAACTAGGAAAA
Organism: Hermetia illucens; assembly: GCF_905115235.1. NCBI lineage: Eukaryota > Metazoa > Arthropoda > Insecta > Diptera > Stratiomyidae > Hermetia > Hermetia illucens. The sequence goes on along the minus strand of NC_051850.1, from coordinate 126,824,758 downwards.
CTCGGAAGTTCAGAAGGCGCAGAGGTACCGCCAAATGTCTTTTGTAAAATGAATTCTGACCGCGTTGTGTAAGGGAAATCTATTATGTTGGCATATATATGTATTTTTGCATGGAAAATAATTTGGTCCATCCACATTGTTGTAGCTCGTCACTAGATGGGGCTACATTAGATCAACTTCTACACCATTCATCCGGTCGCATTAAAAAATGGGGTATGGGTTACATTTTCAACCCCATCCTTATGAGGATGCGAAGTTTATGCTGGAGCAATCCCCACTTTAATCCAGATGAAAGCCCCTTGACACTAGCGCCCCTTAAAAAGTGATGGCCCTTCAAAGTGGTTTTTTTATGTCTTCATACTAATGGTTTAATTTTCAACCTTACCGCGTTAGGGAAAAAGCATGGATGGGGTATTCAAGACGAAGAAGAGGGTCCCCTCTGTCTAACCTTAAGCCTTCTAACCCCTATTCGGCCCACCCTTACTTGCATGGTGCAGCTCTCTCTGCAATCTCCTTTGCATCTCACAATGATGATTGACCTACCAATAAGCTTATTAATGTTGTAATGAAAATAGCCCCACTTCAAGGCACTGCAACTTTTTAAGAAGAGGTGACCTTCATGGTTTTTTAGCGACAGTAGAAAGTAGGAATTCCCTTATTTTTTCCCCCTTTATCTCCTCTCTTTCCGGGGGCAGGGTTAGCAAATCAAACTTTACCATGATACTATCAAAATATTATTTGTAGCACCTTTCTGAGAGGGTGCGACCGCTACGATGTTCAACCGCTAGGAGTTTTCATGGCACTTGTAGAAGGGAGGCCTCCTCCTCCACCATAAAGTTCACAGTTTCACTCCGCCGTCAGCAAAATCTAACAATGGAAGATCAACCAGATATGCACGGCAACTGTCAGCCAACTGAGCTATTGGAATATCTGAGGAAAAGCCCCGCAACTGGAAACAGAACGAATCAGATTCTCTAAACATCGGAAAAGCAAGATACATAATTTGACAACATGCGAGTTCGAGCTTCCACTTCAAGGGCTGCTAAAACATTTCAACAACATGGCGTACGAATAAAAGCGCTCACGACAGGCTCGCACAAGATTGAGAATCGATCCCAAAACAGTAATCGACTAGAATGAAGACCACGAGTACCAAATGCACCAAAATGTGTTCATTATTTTAATGTGTATATTGTGCTTACGTCGCCGCGCTTCGAAGTTTCAGTAAGAAATGCCTGATATGTGATTTTCCACTGGTAAGCTCAGGTTATACTACTGACTGTCCTGTCAAATCCACTTCAGATTGTTATTGCTGGAGCTAATCAAGAAATCAAACAGGACAGTTTTAAAGTAAATTCGGACATGCAACCCGCACATTCAAAGCGAGAAAATAAGTGTATCATCAGAACAAAGTCTGCCGAAACACTCCTGCGCCAGTTTACACCCCACCCCCGCTTCTCCGCCCATATCCCCGTGTGACCACCATGAAGTTGGGCTTTCCGGGCTCGAGCCGCAGGAACTAGGGCTTTTTCTGTATTGCGGTTACTGTTGTGTTTATCGCATTCCAATTTGCTTCCGATCTCACCATCTCCTCCATTAAATCATGGGGTGCGAAAACTACATTAAGAGCGTCGTTTATCCTCCCTCTTTCAATCACGAACCTCGGATAATGGAACATAACATGCTCCGAGTCCTCGAGTATAGTGGCGCATTCAGGACAGTCTGGAGACGGAGTGGAGTGGAAATTCAATTCTCTATATGTTCGCTCAATCCATCTCTCAATACAGGGGATCAGTGTATGGGTCCAGAGGCCTTTCTTGGAATTATCCCACCGTTGCTGCCATCTCCTATACAGCTCCCTCTTAGTAGCTTTTCGGAAGCCTACAGTCACCTCAGCCGAATTCCGAATTCATCCTTCTCCGGTAGAGACAGTGTTCCTCATTTGAAAGAAGTCATCCCCCCACACACTGCCTCACCGAATATTGTCCTATATGAACTGCACACCCTCAGCGCGATTGGACTTTATATCGCAATTACTCTTCTCTGGATCACTGCGTTATCCAGTGCGGACGCCCAGACAGCAACCGCGTGTAGCAGGAGAAATTTCATCACCCCTGGACTAAGTAACCAACGATTAAAATTTGGTCCTCCAATATTAGGCATCAGCACTGCTAGAGATGAACTAGCCTTTGCTGCCTTTCTGTGCATATATTCCAGGTGCCTTTTGAATATCAACCTGTCATCGATCATTGTCCCCATCTGATGATCGATTTTCAAACGACCTCGTAATTACCAACCCGGATTTTGACAGTATTGCGCCTTATCTTCCGCCAGGTCCGCCAGGTTTCACGATTTGGAACCATGCTTTAATACGTTGAATAATTTCTGTTCCATACACTGCTATGTCCTCGAGCTGTTTCACAATTACTACCACCGCCAGGTTGTCTGCAAAACTAATCGACGACCCCTCTTTCGGCACGCGAAGGCCAAGCACTCCGTCCTACATTATGATCCAGCAGGGTACCAAAAAACTCTCGTCGATAATTAACTCTCGGCTAGCCGAGCTAAGTAACCAGGTACACCCAGTTTAGCCACGGTGCCGCTAATCCAACCCCAGCTGGCTGAGTTAAAGGCATTCCATCTCGCAGTACTTACCAGCGGCCGATGCCTCCCGAGCCAGGTCCACAACCGTTGCTATTGCACCGACCATGGATCGCGCACTGCACAACTCATGCTGCCGCTCTCCGACATCTTCCCAAAGTGTCTAAAAGACAGATAGCGTGATATAAAGAGGATACGCCTGATGGTTTTTGGAACTTCGGTATCAGAACTAACCTCTGCCTCATCCACTAGGCGGAAAACACTCCTTTCAACATGAACGATCCAAATGTGCTTATGAACCACGCGAGCTCGATTTTAGCAACCAACTTCAACGCTTGGTTGGGAATCCCGCCCAATCGCGGAACTCAATTATCCCCAATTTGTCGACAGATCTCTCTTAATTCCTCCTAGCTCACCTTGGGAATTAAAAAGACGTCCTGTTGAACTGTTCGCTAAGGCCCACTTTCTTCCTGTTGCGGAAGAAGGACCGGGATTATTTTGAACGAGAATAGTAAGCACGTCTCTTTGAATGATTTTTGTCGACGAATCCTGTTCATTACAACTTTATAAGCAGCACCCCGAAGACTCGTATCTACCTCACGACACAACTGCTTGTAGCAATTCGGCTTGCTTTCCCGTATAATCTGGTTAAAGCTACTTTGATTGCGGTATTCTGTCTCCGACTGCCGATGATCTGGCTTCCCTCGTGTCCTTCTGTAAAGCCTCCTCGCTCGCAGACACGATGCTCCCAGCAACAATATTTCTTGGTTGGTTTCCTATTGTGGTGGAGTTTCCACTACTACTGTAGAACCACACGATACTGCTACCAGCTAACATAGCTGGCTCACTTTTCCACCACCGTTCCCTTCAGGTCATGTCCTCCTTCTAAAGCCGCTAGGAAAGTCTCATCCTCGAAAGCTCTAGTGAACCAGTGTTTTTTTCACTTCTGTTGCTCACTCGATTGTCGCTTCCACCGTTTCTGATGCCGAGAAAGATGACCTAGTGATCTCTATGATTGTAGTGTTCACTATCAGACCATCTCTTTTGCCAACGAGGTACTGAGGCAAGTCAGATCGAAGATCGAGCCTAGCCCTCTGCCTCGGAAAGTGTGTACGCATCTAACAATGGTACGATGTTCTGCTTCGCCAAGTTTTCAAGAAAGATTTGGCCTCTATTGCATATCACTCAACTTTTCTAGCATTGAATCACTCAACTTTTCCAGCATTGAAATCGCTGGCAATAATTCTGGGGCTCTGGTCTCTGGCGTGTAGTATCAAGCCGTCTAGCATCTACTCATAAAGCCGTTGACTTGTGTCCTTACAAAGCCAGGTCCCCTGAATGCCATTGCTTCTTGAATGGCTTGTCGCCCGCAAGCCCATATCGGCGCGTTTTCAGATGATTATTCCACCCACGCAACACTAATTCGTAATTTAGGTAAGGTTCACATATTCGACTCCCGAATAGTTTGCAAAAGCAAGTCCTGAGCTGCTTCGCAAAGGTTGAAATTGATTTATATCAATTTCATTTACTCCTACTCCTTAGAGCAGCACAGATATGCTCTCGTGATGTTACCTTATCTAGGTCTTTACACTTGATTACTATTCGTTGCTTTCGAGCTTTCACTTTAGCTTGTTCAACCTTTTCCACTTAGCTCTAGCATTAAATCCAACTTCTGCGTACGCCTGATGAGATTCACATTGCCACCCAAGTCTGTCAGTTGCGGATCGGCTTTGATTTTCCAAAGGATATAGGCGTAAAACATATCTCCTTTCTTGAAAATAAGAATAATTTCCGGATGAATCTTCTTTCTCTCCTTGTGCTGCTTTTTGCCGCCCAAATACCCGAAAATTTCGCAGCCTCACCTTTTTTCAGCGAAGAAACTTTTTTCTTCTTGGTCGCTTGCTGGGCACCAAGAGGTTCAGTTATTCCGGTCCCTACTCCATTCCCTACCTTATGCTGAGGAGGCACCAGCTTTGTCTCCCGCGTGACTTTGCCATATGACGCTTGGGCATTATTCTCCTCAACCGCCGTAATATAGGACAACTTAATGCCCCCTTCAACTGGATATTCCGCCTCCACATGATGAACTCACAGAGTTCACTTATGCGTTCTTCCAATGAAAGAGACGCTGTTTCAGTTTGCTGCCTTCTGCGTTCGTCTTTTACAACCTCGGACCCTCGGAAGTGATCTTCCAGATCTTGAGCTCTTGCGAAAAAGACACGGTGTGGATATCATTTTCACTTCACTGAGATCTTTTACAGAATTAGCTGCCGAAGTAGCCAAATTTTTTACTACTGAGACACTGCAGTCGCTAAATATCGAAGGCCGGGAGCCCACTCTTAAAAACCGCGGGTTCCGAAATCCTGCACTGTAAATAAAGCTCCTTCTCGTCCTCCCTATTTGGACTGAATTCTGGGTGTTCTTCCCATAGCCATTTTTTATCCACGCGTGGGAGCGTTTGCCCACCTACCCGGGCTACGCATAGGTATGCAAGTACGCCCATGCACGCACATCTCCTGATGTGTATATGTACATGCCCATAACGCATCCACCGAGCCTACCCTTATTCTAACGAAGGACCGCGCTTAATGGAAGTTTTGACAACTCAACACAGGAAGAATTCGAAGTCGAGGTTTAGCATAGGCGCTGATCAATTTAAATCAAATGTTATTACATTAGGCAGCAAATTCCGGTATATAATATGTATATTCTGGCAACCATAGAAAATATTCTAAGTCGATGTTAAACATTCAAATTTGGACCGCTCTAATGTTGGGGCAAATGCATCAGCACCACAAAAAAATCGAAACTATCTGTGAAATTTCTGTATGTAGAATTCTTAGACTTGGTTCAGTTGTACCCTACAAATAAAATACTACTTCAATATTGCAAGCTAAATTTGTATATTCGATTTCAAGTATCAGTTGAACAGTAGATAAAACCTACAATGTTAAATTATCTTATCAAAAATACTACCGAGTGGCATTTTTCATTGATATTGCAAAAAAAAGTAATTCGAGGTCAGGTTTTGACCTCTTTAGCCTTCACCTAATATCGATTTTAATTTAAATTCTAGGAAGGACGATGGAAGTCCTTGTAAGGCCAGAAGATTAAGTGCTCACCTAAAACACAGTCTGAATGTGTTTCTTTATCAGATAAAGATGGCTTATGTAGTTCGCTATCACTGATTCATATCAAAGATGTCCAAATCAGTAGATTATGTGTCTTCCATTTGAAATGGTTGCCTTGAATTTTGATATAAATAATGCGAAATTTATTGAATTTAGCATCAAAAGTTTCGATTCATCTAAAGTGAATATTTCTTGAGCTTTCTGTTTGTCAAGAGTTAAAAAATTGGAGTCTTTGGTAATGGCAAAATACATGATTTGGTTAGCCCTACTCGCATACGTTGGGGCATCGTCTATTGAAGATCCTGAGGTTTGGAATAATCTCAAAGAAAATTACTACATTCCTCCTTCTTTGAAGGAGTTATTTCTTGAGCATAAGCCCGATGAAGACGTGGATCGCATTGTGGGTGGGCAAGTCGCCCCACCCAATGCATTTCCGCACCAAGTTGGGTTAGGGTTGACTACAACAACGGGGCAACAAAGCTGGTGTGGAGGATCAATTATTTCCGAGAGATTTATCGTGACAGCTGCTCACTGTATGGACAAGTAAGTACTAAATAAGATCCTTCCGGGAATCCTTCCATGTCATTATTTGAAGCATTTATCATCCACTTTAATTTGAATTCCTAACAAATAAAAACTTTTTGTCGCTAGTATCATGTATGCAACAGTTATGCTGGGTGGCCACGACAGAGAGAATCCAGCGGAACCTGGAAGGGTGACGGTTAGGGTTTCTATGGCAAATTTCATTGTTCACAGTGGGTGGAATGCGCAAAGAATGATTCATGATATTGCTTTGATCAAACTACCAACTCCAATCACATTTACTGGTAAGTTGTGCTTAGTTTAATGTATCTAGATAAGATAATCCACTTTACTGTTTCCTCAACATTCTAGATAAAATCAAACCAGTTGCACTTCCAACTCGAACACATGCCGCAATGACCTTCGAAGGCCACACAGCAACAATCTCCGGCTGGGGCAGAGATGAAAGTAAGTTTTCCTTGAAAACAAAACCGTCAAACTTCTAACTGACTAATTTTTAGGTGGACAATTGTCAAGGCTCTTGAAGTTCACCAAAACACCTGTTGTCAGTAACAACATTTGCCAAAGGTACTTCGGCCAAATGGTTCATTCCTCAAATATTTGTTTGGATGGCAGCCAAGCACGCGGTACTTGCCATGGCGACTCTGGTGGCCCATTGATTATCGATACTACTGAAGGCACTGTCATTGTTGGTCTCACTTCCTTTGGAAATCCTTACAATTGCCAAGCTAGATGGCCGACTGCATACACACGTGTCTCTTCTTATTTGAGCTGGATTTCAATGAACACTGGAATTCCCATTAGGAACTAGAGAAAGAAAGGGGAAGGAGAAGAATGAAGTTATTCAATGAAGTAGATTTAGGTTTTTGTACTTGAGGCAAAATAAATTTTTTATACGAGTTTATTTAAATAAAATATTAATGCATAATCTCAGAATTTTAATCTTCAATTCGTAAGAAATGGCGGCACTTGAACTGCCCAATTAATTATAAAGGAACAGCAATTTTTTGTTATGGGGTACTTTATTATTTATAAGTTCACAAAGTGCACGTCATTTTCGTGGTAGTTGTTGCAAACGCGGTCGTAATCATCCACAACTTTAGATTCTGCTATCTTTCTGAAAGTCTTAATCGAACAGGGTGAACTGCACTCTGGAATTCTGATCTGAATTGGATTATCATCTGCATGATTTCTGAAAAACAGGAACTGAAAAATGTAAAAAAGTTAGTTATATTTAGCTAAAGGGCCCTAACAATTAATTAACTTTTAAAATTAATATACTTTTATCATAATATAATTGTTTTTAGGTCTCATTTTTATCCATAAATACTGGGCATAACAATTTTAAAAAAATACTTAACCTAAGAAGACGGCTTGGTGTGATTATGCTTCAGGTTAAAAATGTATAATTCGGCAAAGCCTCATATGACCTCCCCGCATGGCCGCTGGAAACCGTTTTCGGAAGGATCAAGAGTGTATTTGGCTGGGCTGGGAGTAGGCTCATCCAACTGCCGAGGATCTATTTGCCTGCTGATTATGTGTTCGGAGCATACGGATCTGATGGGGGGATGAACCGAAGCAACTGCCCGGGGATTATCATGACTGCACTGGAGAAGATGCTAACAGGACCCCCAGCCAAAATGAAACAGCATACGCCGAGGGTTGCATGGTCAATGGGGAGCCTGGTCTTTAGTAAGCGAACTTTAAATACCTTGGGCACATTCAATTTCAAATACCCTGGTGACCTGGTAACCAAGGTGGACATTTTTCTTCGGCGGCCGCCGAGGAAATACAGTTGGTGCCAGTCGTAGCACTGCTGTGCTGAAACCAACAACTTGGACCTCCCGTCGCGAAGCGGCAGACGGACTGGTGGTTTCCAGCTTTGAAACCACTGCCGTCGAGCTAGATGTAGCGAGTACCAGCCATAATACTCCTAACTTGAAACCCCCGGCGTTGGAAACCCCACAAAAGCAAGAGTTGACAAGAATGTCGGTCACCGGAAACCGGTTAAGAAGCGGAGGTCCACTGGAGCTAGTACCAGAAGACCATGTATATTCTGAGCAAGATTGCGAAGAATAAGAAAGCAAGTACTGTCGACTACCAACTGACAATGGGATTCTTAGGGTGGAGATCTGGAGAGTGTGCGACTAGAGATACTTCTCAGATCACAGTTGGATACTTTTCAGTCTATATTCCCCAGCAGAGGTCTCCAAACCATTCGAAGATTACAAGGGGATAGACTATAGTTTGGTCAAGTTATCAAGAATAAACTCTCCGGTGCACAAATTGGTAAGATTGACGCGACAGACGAACTGAAATTGGAATTGAAGAAAGAAAACAATGCCACCGGGGTAGAATGGATACCTGCCCAGCATAAGGAAGCTGACCAGGAAGATCTTTAACAACTGCCACAGGCATAAATATTGACAACCACATAAGGTCTGCCTGAAGAAGTACAAGTCGATCATCAAAACTGCCAAAAGGCGGTCCTGGGTGGACTATTGTCAGAAGATTGAAAACACCAGCGAATCTCCAAGGCTCAGCGAGATTCTGTCCGAACAAGGTAGGAGCTCATCGTTTCTAAAAAAATTGGAAGGCTCCTGGACGGAATCTTCTGGTGGAACCTAGAAGCCGCTGGTTCAGACGCACTTCTTCGTCGGTGAGGAGGACTGTGAGTCAGAGCCGTACCTGACTATCAAATCGGTAATTACCGATGATAAGATCGACTGGGTTATAAACAGCTTCTCCACATATAAATCTCCGGGCCCAGATGGCATAATGCCAGTCATGCAGCAGAAGCAGCAAGAAAGGGTTACGCCGTGGCTTGTCGAGATTTCCCGGGCCTATATTTCTTTGGGGTACGAACCACAATTTTGTAGACGCGCACGAGTGGGTTCCTACCGAAAGCGATCACCTAGTCTCACCTCATTCGTGTTGAAAACCCTAGGCCTACTTAAGGACGAATTTGGAGAGAACGCCTTTCTCTAATTCCCAACATGCTTTCCTCAAAGGCAAATCGACGGAAACCTCTCTCCGCGAAGTAATTGGCACGGTTGAGTTATCACTGCAGTACAAATAGTATACTCTTGCTGACATTCTGGATATAGTGGGAGCATTCAATAATATTAGTATCAACGTCATCGAGAAAGCCCTGGCCAGCATTGAATTACAGGGGCATCATATGCATTGGATAATACCCATGCTAACAACCAGAGAAGTGGCCACTTAACCAGAGCTGCGAACAGAGGCACGCCCTAGGGTAGCGCCACCTTTCTGGTACTTTGGTTAATAGGGATGGATGAAATTTTACGAAAATTGGACTGAAGCGGGGTGAAGGTGGTGGCGTATGCCGACGACTTGGTGATATTAGTATCAGAAATGTTTCTCTCCATTATGAGTGACATGACGAAAGGAGCGTTGGGATAGGTGTGCCTGTGGACCGCAAAATGCGGATTCGGTATAAATGCAAACAAGATCGAACTGACGTTATTCACCACCAGGGCAAGGGTGCCCGAATTACACCTCCTGCGGCGAAATGAACAAAGATTGCTTCTTTCTCCAATATAAAATATCTAGTTGCAATCCTGGATCCAAATCGGAATTGGAAATTGAAGATAGAATTGAGGGTTAAGAAGGCCTGCATAGCCTTCAATATAACCTTTGCATAGAAATAGTGTCTCTGGTCGAGTATTCTCTGGATGTACACAGCTGTGGTAATAGTTCTATTGTATGGTGGCAGGTTTTGAGCACAAAGTACAATATAACGAACTTATTATAATAGTGTTCAAAGAACCACGTGTACAGATGCTACCGGGGCTGTCCAGTCGCGCCCGGCAGATGCTCTCAATGTACTCCTTCCCTCCCTCGAACTTCACATTAAATACTTTGTAGTGTGCGGTGTTGTCAGACTACGTGAGACCGGATGCTGGACAGCGAAACCCTACGGCCATAGTAGCATCCTAAACGAAGTACCTCGCAAATCTAGACATACTCCAAGGACTAAGGAAATGAGCAGGCTGACGGAGTGACCTTAAAGAGCTCTGCTCTTGGCAATCCTTCGTCGGATGCGGTCTGTGTTCCACTCACCACCTGTACCAAGTCAGGGAGGATTTGGCCCGCTTATAACAAAGCACGATCGCGAGAGCTCTTGTGCTAGACGCGCACAAATGCATAAAATATTAAGGCGGTCTGTACGGGGCAATCGCCCATAGGGTTCCATGCCACCATACTCGGCATACCCTTCAATTCACATTACCGAGGCTGCGGAGAAGAGCGGGAAACGATCAGGCACTCTCTTTGCGGTTGCCCAGCTCAAACTAGAGTCAGGCTATGGAGACTAGGTAAGCCATACTTTGAGAACCACCTCAGAGAGATATCTATGTGCAAGGTAGAAAAGCTGCTTCCCTTTGTGAATGCTACTGGCTGTCTCTGATGATCTGAGACTGCTAGACTCTTCATCCTTGCTTTCAAAACAGTAGGCATAATATCAGGAATTTGTGGCATCGACACGGCGCACCGCAGCGCTAATTGGACTTCTTGGAGCGGCCATTGGTACGTACCTACCAAACCGAAAAAATCTTAGCAGCTTACTTAATTCGAGGCTATAACTGCAGAACTTAACCTACCAGAACTTTGTACCGCGGTTTGTTGCTGAAGTATAGGACCTAAACGAGAGATTGCAAAAAAACAATCGCTATAATTAGCTCTTATGAACCAGTGCTTGAAGGAGAAGTAATTTTCTTCTATGGTTGAAGGTCGTATTGAGAATAGGAATAGGGAACAGTGTGGAAGCCTTCTCTACCTTCCATATCGAATTTGAACATGCAGGAGTTGGTTCATGTGGAGAAAATCTTCCCCGCCAAACCTAATCACCAGGAGCTTTGTTACTAGGGGGCTGTGATGTGGCTGACCAATTTTTAGGAATTTTACCGCGTATCGGCGGTCAAACCGTGTACTGTTGGATAGGCTAATCCAGAGCACAGTTCTCTTGGAGTAACCTACCGTGCTCCATCGAGCTTCTCGTCTACCAAGACTACCAGATCTCTTGAATCTTGTGGCGGGGGGTGAATGAAGTTTTTCCTCTCGCCATTAATTTGATATTGTAAATAGCTCCTGGAAAAAAACTATCTCAAGATGGTTTTCTTTAACCGTCTTGACATCAGGATACAAGCTCTCGGTCTTATGGATCTTTCATCGCAAAAGATTCTAGCCTTCTTTACTAACTAAATACGACATATTCTATTAAATCCATGACTCTTGCACCAAAAAAGTGTGGGTGTAGTCTTACAGCTTTGTCAGCCTCACTGCCAGCAGATAAAAGCAGACTTTGGCATACTGCCGGTTAATTTGATCAATATTTATGTTTTCAACATAAATGTGTAACAGAAAACAGATAGATGCGTATGCCACGGTCGGCGGACGTTCAGATTTCCCTTCCCCACAATACCGCCAGAGACTTGATTCCCTCCTGTTTGATTTCTTTGAGAATAATCGTAATTGGAGGTACAGCAGTTCCCATGTCTTAACCTATAAAAGTCGCATCTCATCATACAGAGGATTCGTCTCTTTTTCATTTAACACCTCCCCTGGTTCGCGGCGTCTGGTTTGCATAGATCGGATCACACAAACTGGAGTCAAGTTAGTTCCGTTCACCTCTCTGGCCCCTTTTTCCGCTTGTTTCCTAAGTGGTATTGGAGAAGTCACTAATATATAGAATTCACTCTGTGGCCCCTTAGTGAGTGCAAGCGCCATACGGGGGTACCCTTCGTTCCTCCGTGCTCAGCTCCATTATGGGAAAGCGCACCGAAAAGGCGAGTCGATGGCCATCATTATACTTCGTTTTCAAAATGAAGATAATGCTCTACCGTCTCCTGACATGATTGAATTTCAGTCTATTGAGGAAAAAGTAAAGCACCATATGACGAATGCCCTTTTCACCTTCGAACTCTTTTGGTTCAGCTCTAATACAAAACTAAAACCCTCCACGTTTGTAGATTCGTCTTTCCTGGCATTCATGAACTTTATTCTCCATTGCCCGAGATCCAAATCCGGGTACTATTCAACCAATATGCGGATAAGGTTCCCTGCCTTCCTTCGAGAGCCAAGTATCCAAAATTCAACATGTTTTGTCCTGCGCAGCGCAGTGTTCACAATAGTGAAGTTGGAGGAAACTCTTACGGCAGCGATCAGAAATGAGACTGCACCTTCCGTATAGATCCTCTACCTTAGGAAGTCTCTCCTCATTAAAAGCATCCTTCCCCATTATTTCAGACATCTTCGTTGGTGCATAGCTCTGAGCAATTATGATACTCTCTAACCTGAACAGAAACCGGCTCCCAGGTCAAGAAGTTGAGAGTGAGCTACCAGAATGCAGCACCGCATAAAGGAGAGGAGTACACTCCAAAGCCCATTGTAATTCGATTAGGCCTAAAATATCCAGTAAATATGAATAGAATTCTTGCTCGAGTTGATTGATTCCATCAATCATTAGCTGTTTTTCATAACCTAAGGTCGTCGGTGTTCCGTATCCGAGGACGTTTCGCTAGCAGTAAAATTCCGAAATCTGCAGGTTGCTTGGCCACAAATTATTTTCCATATAGTCTTAAACACAAGCTCACAAGGTATGAAGAGAGAGCAGAGAATAAAAAGAAGTTTAATAAAACCAAATTAGCGGAAAAGTGGCTTGCTTTTCTGTCTCCTATTCAAGACGCCGCAGTTCCTCAAGTATGTCCTTTTCTCCAGAAACACTTCATTTTTCGAAATAACAGTCAAGAGTTAAATATAGAATAAAATACAATATTTATCAATCGAGTTATTATTGAAGACAAGGCTTGACTTTATTCAAGCTAGTCAATGGTTTTCTACGAATGAGCCATGGGGTAAAAATCCGCTTAGTTTTCAGTGAGGTTTGCATGTAGCCATTCGTGCCAAATTAATGGCTTTGGGGTAGGCAATTCATGGATTTTGAGCAAAGATAACGCCCGCTCGCGCGCTCATATCACAATCTACCATCATTTGATCAAACATTAAACGAATGGCAACCAACAGCCATCGAAGTCACTTGACTTGTCTCTTTGAAGTTTCGTTGTGTCAAATCGAATCAAAAGACCATTACAGAGAACGCGTTTCAGCAACCGAGAGGAGGCAATAAAATAAATAATATTTCGAGGATTGAATCAAGAATATGTACATACATATTTTCCGATTCTTAATTCAATAAGGGACCGTTTTACTCCACTCTACAGAAAATCACTTTGGCACAATTTTTTCCATATCTTTTAAGAGAGATATTCTCCGAAATAGACCACGTGCAATAAAATGGTTCATTTATGTATTAATTAAAAAGAAAGAAAAGAAAATGAAAAGCTTTCCACTCACCTTAATTTCATAATCATCTCCAAGTTGTGGGCTCTCATACAACTCAATGGCTAGAGTACAGGCAAAGTCAACCAACAAAGGTATCTGGCTATTGAAACCAAGTAAGTAAGCAATTGATCCCACCGTCAGATCATGGCCAGACATGATTGATATCCTTCGTTTATTTGTTGATGGCTTCGAGAAGTTATCTAAATATTTCATAATTTCATTCAGTAAGCTCCCCGCTCTAACATAGGAGAGTTTAGTTTGGTACGTGAGGTGGTGTGAAAGTAGATCCAAAGGAATCAAAGTGTCATTATACAAGTCCAACGCCCAACTCGGTATTTGCAAGCCAACCTTACTCTCTTGCTGCAAAGTGTCAACGAGACGAACAATATCATGCAGTAATGTAATGCGCTGAAAATCACAAAAAAAAAGTCCTTGAAATTCGTAAATTCTCATAAACTTCAAGTTGCGAGTGTCAAAACCTTGCAAAATCTATTTAATTTTACTCACCATTCCCATATGTTCACTTATGTAGCTAAACAAATAAAATTTTGGTCCCATGAAATCCATAATTTCCTGATTGTCCAAATTAGTTCTTTCGACAATGGTCATGTTGTATTTTGAACAATATTTTTCCTGCGCAATCGCCTAGAAATACCAATTCCAAACAATTCTTTGCTTTATAGTAATTCGTAGTAAACATTACACTATCCTGTGGCTTTGGTACGGATTCAATCACTGCGGGCTGCCACCTGATTGGAAGGACCCATTTCTTAGGAGGCGGTAGGAAGCCTGCCATAAAGCTTTGTGCACTCATCAGACAACGTGTTTCAGCACTGCTGCGGATTCTTACCGGTGATCGACCATAAACCTGATCCTTTGGCATAAGAGTTTGATAACGCGCACGAAATCTTACGCCAAGTTCGAACACTTGACGAACACCGAGCTGTATTGAAGAAGACGTTCATTTAATAATTTTTACATCACCAACGACAAGATTGGAATGTTGCGGAATTGTAATGTGTTTAAGGTGGTCATCCCGTGTGAAGGCCGTTTTTTTTGCCTTTTTTTGAAAAATTATGATATTTTGGAAGACTGGATGAAGATAGGAACGTGATTTTTTGGTCATATGTTTATTGATATCTCTAGTATAAGTGATAGATTTTTCAGATTGATATCGTAGCTAGTTTCTGGAATACGTGTCAATTTATGCACCCATCTCCAAAAAAAGGTGTTTTTCTGCTGCCACACTGGAGGGCGCTGTATTCATCTGAGGGAAAAAAACTAAACGGCATTTTAATGTGGACAATATTCCACGGTCCGCAAACTAGGATAATTAGAAAATATTAAAAGGTCAATTTCTGGTGGGATTTTAAACTTAATTTTTTGAATTTTGGTGTCTTTTTGCGGCTTTTTTTATGAATCAAAAAAAAAACTACCCATCCGATCGCAATTATCCTAGTTTGCGGATCGTAGAAATGTGTATTAAAGAAGTCGTGAAAATTTCAAAGAATTTGGTTGAATAGATTTTGAGCTATGGTGGCAGCCGATTTTCAAGATGCAGTTTCGAGAAAAACGCATTTGAAAATTTAAATGTGATTATCAACAGTAAAGTTTTAGCTCACCTGGTCCATAGAGAGCACCCTCCGTTTCTTCAAAAAAGTCTTGTAAAGCCGATTGTCGCTCTCTGGTGTCAATTGTGGCTCTTTTAGCGAGGTCAGTCGATCGTCGTTCGGACCGCCAAATTCGCGCTTCATTACGGCGGTCTGCATAAACCTGACATATGTGACCAACTTGACATCCCATTGTCACTAGGATTTTGAGAATGCCATTGAATCCTCCATTGAAAATAATTACAGCCAGAAAAGTGGCTATTTCTACGACCTTGGCGCCAGAATGAAGGTGTTTAGGAGCGAAAGTTCAGATCAATACATTTAATGACTCATTGTTATTCTGGGTCTCTGCTCCTAATCATCTGTCCAAGAGATCATCTCGTGATAAATCTTCGTAGATTGGTTTGATGACTGTTTGAACTTCTTCAGTCAAAGGTGCCTTCTCGTGGTGAAAACTATCCAGTTCTCCTTTAGCTTCCGCTTTGCGCCATTTACACCAACTGTCCTCGCCTGCTGGACTATTTTGATGCTGAGGATTTTTGTCTGTAGAACATTTATGGAAGAAAGTTGCCCAAATTTCTTGCTTCATTCCTTCTATCGAATTTGCGTGTCGACGAATAGCTAGCCCAGAAAATGTAGTGAGGTCGTTAATAACCTTATCAGTAAGTTCTCCAGCCCCTTTTCCACCAATGCCTTTGTGATTCTTCTTTGCATTTCTAAGCTGCGTTCCCATTCTTTTCTCGACATGTCCTACGTATTCCTTTTTTACTACTACGTATATTTTATTATTTGCAGAAATACCGGAGAAAACTCCGGCAAAATCCAATATACAATATACAAAACTTGTCGCAATTGGAACATCCATGTTCATGCTTGCTAAAAGTTTCTTTGCTGATGTTGATGCAAAGTCCTTTTTCTTCTCTGATAAGTACCGATTTCCATGAAATACTCGTTTTTTAGTGCGAGCATGACGTTGAACGTTAAAGCAATCTCCCTTCGTACGATCCATTTAAAAAAATCACTGAACACACAAACAACACAATACTTACAACAAAATATAACTGAGTATAACTTGAACGCCTTTCAGTGCTCACTCTAGACTGGATTATCCTTTTTATTCCAAACAGCAAATAAGTTTAGACAATTGATTGGTTTTTCATCTTTTTATGTCTATACCTGTGTTCGAATTTATAAGGCTCAGTTAAAAAACTAACCGGTAAAAGAAGATTCGATGCTCTTTCTGATCAAGTACTCTAGCCGCGGCTGCAAACTCCTTACCTGTTTAACACTGTAATTTCTGAACGACTCGAAATATCGGAAAATCCCTTTGCCCACATATTCTCCACTATATATAGATACAATTCATACAAAAAAAAAATCGATTTCTCCAACCCGACACACGGGATGACCCCTTTAAGGTGAATTTGCTGGTAATTACATTTATTACGGCCAAAAAGCCGAGACTAATCTTTGCCTTAACAGAGAATGAGAAAAACATAGGAAAACAGGAACATACTGACATAAAACAAGAGACGAGAAAATAGGTATTCGCTTGCTCAACTCAACTGCCTTCCCAACCCTGAAATATGAACCAAAAATTTGGGTACTGACTGAAAACTAAACAATAGAACTGGTGATAACTTAGTGGCCAATGAAATATCGATTACTCAATATCCGACTAGTCGACAAAGTCAAAAGCTCGAATACTTTTAGAAAAACCAAAATCCGATAGATTGTTGAGTACCGATTACCGATTTACCGCGCACACACTATGCGCGGCCAAATTAACATCCTGCTAACCATGCTGCTTAAAACGAGCACTTCAACGGCAAACAAGTCGTTGTCATTAAGGTATGAATTCACCAATCGATAAGTAGTAACGCTGACCGATCCAAACCCTCAATGAGTAGAAAGAAGATCTTTTGAAAAAGAGTCATCATTGCTGGCTTCTTTGCGTTACGTGCTTCTAGGGCAACCCTTTATTATGCCATCCTAAGATAGCTGACAATGGCGTTTTCGCCACTGTTTAATGTTTGAGGCATCCACTCTCATTTCCGCCTTATGATTAATAAGTCCAAAGATGCCTGGTCCGTCTACCGTTAAGGTATTTTAATTCTCATTCTCAATTTGATTCGAGATTGTGCTAAATGCAGGGTGATTTCACACATAATTAATACTGAGGTTAGTATGAGAGATTCAGGGTGAAAGGACGCTTGCTTTACAACAATCAGACCTTCGAGATGCTCTGATACTTACTCCCCTGATTTACCGCACGCACAAGACGGATGCTCTTCCTCAGGATATTAGTCATAATAACGATTTAAAATTGTCAAGATTTACGAATAAGCGGAAACAGCCCCCCTACAAATACTGGAGGGAGAATTTCGAGAGACAGTTCGTATCCGTATGTTGCGGTGGCGTTCCATATCATCCACAGGAGATGATACTCTTCCAGGTACTGCATGATTCAAAATCGTTATAAAGTTCGTCGTATAGCCATACACCCCCTAATGAAGCATAGCACGTCAACAACGCCAATGCGCCATTGTTCACAGTTTGCTGAAATACCCTTCAAGTTCGCCCCACGATTTCTGGAGACATTTACACTCCACGTCTACTGTTCTGCGGCATATGCGACTCACTTTTCGACCATCTTGCGATAGTGAGACCCACTGTTTGACGTAGCCGGCAGTGCATTTGTCGCTCTTTCTTAATATGTGACCTATCCACTACGATTTCGACTTTCCGATCGAAATGTCCACGGATAACTAGCCTGTGTGAAGACGAAACTGCTCGTTCGAAATTGTATCCCTGCGTCACATCGCTCATGAAGACTTGGAGCTTTTGAGTCACTTTTTATGTGTTCTTACTACACAACAACACACATTAGCATAGAATAATCTCACCTAGACCTTGGTGTTAAGATAACTGCATTTCTAGTTTCCAGATACGCGATATCCAGTTCTGCACCACCATCGGCAGAAACACGCTAGATTTACAAATTGATTGGCTCCTTCGACGTTCTGCCCATTAATACAGATAGAAAGAGTGCGATGACTCGTTAGGCTAAGAACCTTGGTTTTATTGATGTTTATCTTGAATCACTTTTTTTAAAACCAGCGCCACTTGACGAAGGTCTATGATACTATCTAAAGCCTTCTCAATGTCGATGAAGAAGGAGTGAAGTTGAAATCTGAGCTCCGAACACTGTTTCAATATTATCCAACTCAGGGCGGATTCCTGTCTACTCTTTGTTAATTAAGGTTTCAAGATGTTCCTTGAAGCGTTTCAAGAGTACTTTAGCCCCCCCTCCAATTGCTACACTTGAGACGGGTCCGACAAATTTACCACTTGGAAGGTTGAAGATTCCAACTATTTCCGTAAAAGTGGAGGTAGCAGATCCAAAGAAAATGCAGCAGCAGCGTTGAGTAGCCCGGCCAAGAGATAATCAAGTCCAGCGGATTTAGTCCATTTGAATTCATTGATTTCCGAGATGATTTCTCTTCTATGAGGAGAAGCAGTCCGTATCCGCACGGTAGAGCGATAAGCCAATTCATCCATAAGAAACAGAACTTCGTCGAACATCATACAGTTGAGACCCGTGGTAAAGTGTGCCTCCCACCTTTTCAGCTGTCATCATTGCCATTGCGGCGCCTTCCGCCTCTCTAACAAATAGAATAACAAATTCCCTTTCATCACAGCGCACTCTAGGTTGAAGTTGGCGAAATTTCGTATGGCATCCGAGTTCGAGCGCGTCACAGTCAATAACGCTTAGCGATCAAGTCTTCAACCCATTTCATTCATTCATCCACTTCCATGATTCCAATGTTCATCAGTGTGTCCGGATAGCTGAGTGGTTAGAGCACAAGGCTGTCTCAAATCTCACTGGTGGCAATGGGATTTGTATCGTAATTTTTCGACTCTCTGTGAATGAGTACCTGAGTCAAATCAGGGTAATAATCTCGGGCGGGCGCAATGCCGTCACATTACCTCCTACAGTATACTCCACGGTTACGGTCTTGAATGAAGTGTTCTAACACACTTCAAGGCCCTGCTCCAATTGGATTGCTGCACCAACTATTATTTTTTTAATGTTCATCATCATCCTCTGTCGGATTATTTAATATATGTGGCGATCAGCAAGTTAGCTTTCGCATTGTCGAGCAAGAGCTGGATAATATGAACAGTGAATATTGAAGCAGTCCAAGCAATACAATCCTGTACTAAGTATGATCCCTTTCGAGGTCGATGTCAGCCTCCTATATTTAGAAGACGGCTTCGGCATCTACCGCTGATCACGATGTGGTCATTCTGATTGCTCGTATATTGCCGGTCAATTGAGTTCCAACTGATCTTGTAATAACTTCTGTGCTCGAGTAATGTGTCACCATTTGCTACATTCAATTTTTCATAGAAAACCTCCTTCCACTCTGTATTGAAAGTCTCCGTTTTCTAATATTAATTTTTTGGACTGCATCCAGCTCCCAAGTAATGGCTATGCACTTGTAGTTTCCGTAATCATTAATCTAATACCGGTTGCAAACTTATTTCGGCCATAGTTTATTACTCTACTATGATCGGGAAAGGAGTCCTATGTATGGCATATACCGTGTCTTAGTGCGAATCTGAATGAAATACAACTTTTTTTTAAAATCGCCACCAATTAAACAGGCAACATCCTTTTCCGTGAGAGATGAGAATCGAGCAGCTTAAGTATCTCGAATCAATGTTATCAGCCGAGGGTTAACTGCACCATCAAATTTCTTTAAACATCAACGCAACTTAGGTAATATATCTCGGGCAACTTAATGAAGAAAATAAAGATGACGGGAAGCGCTTTGTTGATTTTGCATCCAGCAGGAAAATGGTCATTGCAGCGACTTCCTTTGCAACTCTTACCGTTCGCAAAAGATTTAGACAAAACCTGATGGTCAGACCTTTAACCAACTCAACCACGCCCCCATCAGCTCATCGACAACAACGTGCAATTTTCTTTGAAACATAAGTACTCGCTGCAATTAACCTACTGCTAGGTGGATGTGGTCCCCAAAAACGTGAGCTCAAAAAAAGTTCCGGACATTGACAGCAGCCCGGAACTCCTAAAAGGTGAAAGAATCTAAGTAGTGAATTACATACACATGTTGAGCCAACAAAGATGGAACAACCGGATAACTGTTGTAATAGCATCATTCATCCTATTCACAAAAAGATGACAAACCTGTATGCGAAGATCATAGAGGCATTCTGAAGAGCCTTTTGCCTTTCTTTTCTATTTCGCTTAGAGAGTATTCACCAGAATTTAGAAGAAGAGACTAAGTCCTTACGCCAAAACCTCATTAGTAGTATTAGTTAGTATAATGTGGACATTTAACTAATACCTGTATACTTCACTAGTTGTTTGGCACTATATGAGATGCTGCAGCAATTAAATTGCATTTGCCCCTTGGTGGAGTATAGCGCGTCAACCACACCTATGCGCTATTACTCAAAATTGTCTGAAATACACTTTAGTTCTCCCAAGACTTCCCAAAACTCCTTTCACTCTTTTGCGCTAAGTGCTCTTAGCACAAAATCGTTGGTCATCCTGGGAAAGTAGATTCTACTGCATGACATGCCCAGTAATAGAATTGTCATCCCTCCTTAATATGCGACCTATGTGGTCAATGACTTCGATACTCTGCCCGTGAGTGCCCCACACTGAGAACCTTAGCGTTGTTGTTAACTTCAATCCAACTCTATCTCCCTCTCCTTCTAAATTCAGAGATATTTGACCAAGGTCCACGACTCAGTTACAGATCCCGGTGATGTCATCAGTGTAATCAAGGTTGAAATTAGTGTCCATGTTTTTTTTACAGTTGGTATATAAGTTAAAAAAAGAACTAGGTTTTTTTCCTTATCCTGTAAATATTTTTATTTTTTCCCCGCATTCAATCTTTTCGGAAACCACGTGCCTCCTTCCTCAATGCTAGTACCTAATTCTTAATGGAGTATATCATTTTTCTTATAATGCTATAGTCCATTGAACTCATTCACGTTCTCCGGGCAAGGCAGAACGAATACTGTCACCGATAACAAGAAAAAACAATATCGGTTATATGACGCAAGCCTGATGGACTCGGCGTACGACTTCAAATTCCTCTGCGATTTTATCCCGGTGCATCATGTGACATTTTGCGCCAACACTGACAATAGCTATTAGTTTCTCCGGAAGCAGTCCTTTGTGGAGCACCCCAGGTACACCCCCAATTTACGCTAAGATGATCCTTAAGTCGATGGTAGAAATGATTTCTCTTCTACGAGGAGGAGCAGTCCGTATCGCATCTTATCGGCGAGCCATTTCATTCAGAAGAGGAAGAATCTTACGGAATGTGATACGGCTTAGAACTGTGAGTTCAGTTGCCCGTCATCGTACGTTATGCGGTATACACTTCTGCAATCATTGCGTTCCGCTTCGCTGACCAGCGCTGTAACCCCAAAATTCCCTTTTGTCACAGCGTACACTATGCTGAACTTCCCGGGATATCTCACTGTAATGAAAGTCGAGCACATAACGTATTATTCATAGCGATCAACAGAGCCTTCAAACCTTCTCGTTATCGTCTCCCCTCCACGATTTCGCCATCAGGCAGAACGTAGCCAATGACCTGTCTAGTGTCCCAGAAAAGAACATTTCTGATGGCGGCGCGATGCTCGTCGATATTCCTAGGCTGGTTATTCAGCGTATCTGCCGGACGATTAACAACGTTCCCTCTGTCGAGCGAGGGCTGGTTCATACAAGCAGCCGATATTGAACTTGGGGGATCGCAACTCTACAACCCTCCGAGAACTTTCGCAAGCAACAGGCAAGTGAAGGTAAGTGCATGTCATCGAGGTCAATGTTAGCACCTCTCTTGTTATGCACATCCGGGAGATAACTCCTAAATCTACAGCTGATCGCAGAACCGTCAAAATGATTGCTCGTTCGAGGCAGATGAACTGGCTCAAATGACGTTATGGTACCTCAAAAGCGGGTTCAGGATACAGTAACTAGTCCATTCAGTTTCACATAAACAGAAATTAACGAGGACTCAAAGAAACGAGAGAGGGACTAGCCTTTATGTATTTAGCTAATAAAATTTAATTACCTTTTATTTAATCCGAGTCGCCACAATCTCCACAAATGTGAGATTTTACCTAATACTTGCTCTAAGTGCCAAGCACTTAGGCTCGGACGATCCTACTTATTTCAAAGATAAAGGGGGCTCTGGTGGTGGTGGCCGATGGTAAGTCAATGAGAGAATCCATCGAGAACTCTTCGAACGCTTACGGAGCTATATTTCTGCATGGTCTGAATCAGACTGCGTGAGAGTTCCAGGAAATCAAGGCAAGCGTAATACCTGTAGATGACAATACTTACATAGAGTATTATGCCTGTTTTGTGTATTGTACCGGTGCCATTATGATGCAACCGGAAATAAAATGGTCCAACGTCTTTAACGCCGAACCATACATTCTGCACTGGTAGTTTTTCACCTGCTCTTCCATTATCAGCTTTGTTTAAACTCGGGTTGCAACTACGCCATCCTGAATGTTACACATAAATCTCACGGTCTCAGCAAAGAGCTACCCAGCAAACCGCCATCTGTTCGACAAATTCAAATCGACAAATGGCTGACAGAAACAATCCACGTGTCTACCGCGCATTGCCTTCGAGTTCCATTCATCGATCTGCTTTTGGTGTGACTTCACCACACTGAGAAGACTGAAGGATCGATCCATCGAGTTAAGTGGAATCAGCCCGCGATCTGGCTTACAAACAGCCGCAAGCAAGGGACTCGCCTGCTCTTCGCGACTTGGTGTTGCGACGCACGTCAACCACGCCCGTACCTCCGATGTTACGAGGCACGTTTATCCACTCCACGGCAGAATTTGAATAATGCATTCGGAATTTGGACATAGTAATCCGTATCCGCACTGGATGTTTCCAGATGAGTTTTCGTCCACGATAATATTTCGAAAGTATAAGCTAATGAAGGGAAACGAATACACTCAATGCGCTTACTTTATTCTTTTCCAAGAGTTTCAATTTCAGCGCCAGCCAAGTCACAGGAATTCGAACAGAAGAGCATCCTTCAGATCACCAGGGTTCCTTGTAGAATTTCTAGGTACTTGTAGAAATCTGCTTCGGTCATAACTTGGATGTGGAGATGATCAATGCCATTTCTGACATGCAGCTCGAGATGACCTTTGCTGGTGGTTTGGATTAGACACTTGTCTTCCATCCGAATATCACGGCTAAAGGTGTCTACTATTCGCAGTAGACTTCTAAGGTGGCTGTCAGTAGCAGCATACAACTTGATGTCATCTGAGTACATCTAGTATGCCAGTTCGCACTTAGAGCCTAGGCCATATTTGATTGCGAAACCATAACCCATAAAATCATACAGTGTGATGCAGAACTAAAGGGGACCCAACAAATCCCCTGGAAAATACCCCTCCGTATACGGATGGGGTCTGAGTTATTGGTATCCTCAAATGAGCGCACTGATAAGTTGGTACGCCACCCATCTATGACTGTTGCCAAAAACTCTTTTACTTTCGGATCAATATGATACAGATATAAGACATCGATTAGCTACGTGTGCGGGAAAGCCTTGGCATAATCGATATAGCAACTAAAGAGGTGTCTATGGCCTCTAATTGCTTATCCAACAACTACCGAATCGAAAATGAGATGCTCGTTGCTAGCCGCTGACCCAACTCGACAGCGCTTCTGCTCCTCGGACAGAATGTTATTGGTCTCGAAATGTGCATTGGCCACTCCCCTAACAATGGACATTATGAATTTATAGAGGGTTGGTAAGCAAGTTATCGGTCTTACGTCTACGGGATCCTGTACCGTGTCCTTCTTAGAGATAAGGTAAGTAATCTCCGCAGTGAGGAAAGGTGAAATACCTCCGGCCGATTCATGGCTTGATTTATGCTTTATATTTTATTTTTATTTGACTTAATTATAACTTATTTATTTTTACTTTTTGTAAACATGTCAAATCAATTAAGAGAAAATTTTATTAAAAAACGATCCAAGAGAGACGAGTCCACATTCTTTTAACAACAAATTAAAAAATTTTGCCTTGTTCAGTTTCCAAAACTGTCAACCGGGCCGTCAAGGCCTATTTCCAATCGACCTCGTGGCAGGTTGTGCTCGGTATCGGTCCGCCACATGCTCTTTATTAAAGTTCGACCGTATAATGGTAATATCTTTTCCAATGCAAAAGGACCTACCAACCATGATATAGTAACGAAGGTAAGGGGTCTTAAGGCAGATGAAAACAGGAAACCGGAAGTTCGGCGCTTCAGGTAAGAAACATTTTGTTGAATTTTTATGTAAAAATAATTGGCTACACGATGGTTCTACTTATATATAGCTTCTAGTGTATATACATTGAATATATCCGATAATCAATGTGGTAATGACATTTTAGCTCGTAGAGAGTAATTTGACGCGAAAGGGGAAACTTTAACCTATTATGGTTGGTTAATAATGGTAAGATTATGACGAAACCTTCCAATATAATGCTACCTATTAAGGCCTATCTAATTTTTATGCATCTAGGATGGGCTTAAAGGTGGTTCACAGCTAATTATATAATACAATATTTTGCTATTATTAATTATTATTAGATACCATGTACATCGACCACCACGATTATTTGAGATATTTCGGGAGGGTAGTTTCTGCGAACGATTCTTTGAAATAATTGGCCGTTGTCGAACTCTCACACTACTCCCGTTTAAAACCAATGTCAAAACTAATATAGGCTTCAGAAAGTGTTAATCCAGACCTTTCATTTGATAACAGGTAAGCCTACAATCGGTGCAAAAAAAATGTTCACCCCTCTTTTTGGGACCCCCTTAAGTTCAATGTGCGGCAATGTAATTCACCACATGTGCGGGACTTCACTACTTTCCACAAAATTTCGTGCGAATCAGTGCAGTCGTTTTCGCGAAAAGTGCGTATCACAGGCAAACAGGTAGTTTGCAACAAAACCTTTAATAGAACATCATCAAAACAGAATGTTGCTATTGGTGAATACAAAGATTAAACCTATCAACGAACGCAGGTGAAATTGACAAAGGCAAGAATCCAGCTGACAAATATAAGTTACCACTCGGTTCTCCCCATTCTAAGGGTAAAATACATTCACTGGAAGACGAAGCTTCGCGTTTACAAATTATCATCAGGTACCAAAAGGAGTTGCATATATGATATCAATTTGGAGCCTGAGAGTCCCAACCAGGGTATGACTGGAAATACCACATGGGCGTAGTTAACAATGGCTTGCAGATGACGCGACAATATCCTAAAGCGTTTTCACGGCAAAAAACTAACGAAATCCGGCCTATGGAGAAGATGGAAAGACACAGTCGAATTGGTGAATTGTTATTAGTTAGAAGAAATTGAAGCACGTGGATGGTAGACCGAGATAATTGGAAGCGAATGTTGACAGCAGGCAAGACTGGAAACAGGCTGTGGTGCTGCGAGGAAGGAATATCTCAAATCCAACATTTACTGCAGCATCGTAAGCCCTGTCAACCTTCATAGCTTCGATTGCTGGCCGGTTACCAACAATCAACGGTTCGATGCTACTTTCATGTAATTCGTGCTGACGGGAACTCATTAGTTAAATGAGAGAAATGTGACCGATTAGATTTAGACGAGCCGACACCCCTATTGAACGGGATAAAAACTAAAGAAGAAGAAAAGGATGGTTGGGTTCCGCGGAGCAATTACAAGAAAATGGTCTAATAACGAAAACAATCTTTCCTTCTTTCTTCTTTTTTGCCTAAAAAATTGTATTAAATTACTGTATATACTTTTCTTCGTAAAACATTTGAACTTGCGCTGAAAAATCAATTCAAGAACCTCTAATGGATGTTACAAACTGTGGATGTATTCGATGGTATATTTCTTGACATTGGATAACCATTTTCGTTTTACATACCTGTGATAGGAAACCAAATCCCCCTTCCCATGGGTAGTCTTTATGAGGATCGTTAGGATAACTGCGATATGGGGCTCGATGTCCATGTCTGAATATCTAAAGAAAATGAAAATATTCTGTAAATTGTCGGAACTTCAAATTTATGGCTGAAAATGTTTAGATATTTAATTACACATAAAATTTTAAAGTAATATTGTATTTTAACATTTTAATAGCTTCCTCGGACCTACATAGAAGAAATTAGAACCACGAATATAATGGACCAGAAAATTCGGTCATAATGCAAAAAGGCTTCTTGGTTGAAATGCATTTCTAAATGAATAAAATAAGAGCAAATGACCTAAAAATCTACCTGAATAACAAAGTGTATTTTGAAGTCTTAAATCGATATGGACGTTGCTCCCTCTAGGCCAAAGAGTCTATAAAGGACTCATTTAACATTGCTCTTATCATTAACGTTGATTAGAGATTATCTTTCGTCCTTTGAGAACATACGCTTTAGAAGAAGTTTTAGAGAATATCCTTTCGGTTTCCGGCAGTCCCATTGTGGGAGTTTCATAGTGGTTTTGGTTACGACCAAATCATGGACAGACCTTTACTATATTGATTGAAACTAAATAACAGCGGTACTCATAACTTTTGTAAATTTAAAATAATGCGAAAGAACAATTTATTACTAGACAAAGCTGGGTCTTTTGTTGCACAAAGTCTGTTCGAAGCTTTTCTATTCTAGATTGGCCAGTACTTTCATCCCCGACGTTTTTGACGTTCCTAGATTGTTCATTAGGACATTCGAAACGCCAGTTCAAGTTTTTCTCCGAGAAAATTGTCCATCCAAAACGTTCTCCTTAAACCAAGTCCATTACCACATCTCACTTACAATAAAAGCTCCTTTCAATGATGACGAATTGCTTGCACTGCTTCGAATACACAAGGAAAGAAATATAAGACTAAAAATTAAATTCAAATTCAACAGTCCCGACACCATTCTAGCCACTAAGTGAATGACTCTTCAGTAAACTCAGCATATTAATGAAAGGTGAAGGCACGCATAAAACCAAGTAAAGTTCGAGTATATGAGAAAGTCGTGACTTTCGCATTCTTTGAATGATTCGCTTTATTTCCAATATATAGCCTACGTGCTGTCGCACTTTGTACTAGATAAATATGCACAGATATTATGGTATCTAAGTTTGATTTTTGATTTTAAAATTTTATGTGAAACAGTGTTCACCGGGTTTGACAGTTTGATACCTAAGGTCGTGTTTCATTACAGATTAGAAACGCTGACTTGCTTTTCCCTGCAAACGTCCATCTTTTATGTTGTTCGATGAAAACTCCCGTGATGAAATTCGGAAAAGCCTTTAACTGAGTTGAGCTGAAGGACACAGATCTCCCTTCAGGCACGTCCCTTCGTGTGGATACGCAAATGCTCGGCCGATGCTATCGTACGCATTTGGAGGTATGCGTGCGTGGGCATGTTTATGCGGTGGTCGGGTAGGTGGGAGAAAAACACCAACCCCTGAACAAAAATGGCTACGGGAAGGACACCCAGAACAAGAAACCAATATGAAAGAAGAAAGTAGAGAAAAATTTAAGGCGCTGGGACTCGGAAACCCCGTACGGGCGGCTTTTGGGAGTGGGCAAGCAGGCTCGCAGTCGTCAGTATCCCTTGATTGCAATACCTCGTTGGTGGATTACTTGGCCACAGTTGCATCGAGTACTACAAGTAGCCAAGAGAAAAAGACATTTAAAAAGAGTACATCAGTCCCGAGAAAGTCTGTTCCAGAAACACGGAAAGATGCTTCACAGACGTCACAACTTCCTTAGCGCATAGTGGTCTGGATACGCCTGGTCGGGAGATGTCACCGAATCTAGTGCTTCATCCATTTATAAGAGGCTCGACAATGCTGTGATCTCCCCTCGAAATTAACGTTCGTGACGGTAGGAAATCAGGGGAGCTCCCGGAAGGCCAATAAATGCGGAAGTGTCGAGGGGGAAAACCAAGCAGAGGAGCAGTTTTTGCTGCTCCTACTCTCTTAACAGACATTCGTTTTCTGCTTAAATTCCGCTCAAGACCTCGGAGTCACTTTCGACAATAAGCTCCGCTTTGACACCCATTGCCTCGATATCATCAATCGAGCAGCAAAATTGTCACGCTTTATACTTCGCTACTCCTCCGATTTTGAGTCCATCCAACCCTCTTTAACTCTCTTCAATTCCCTCGTGAGGAATACCCTCGAGTATTGCTCCGTGATCTCGTCACCCTCCCGTAACTGCGATTGTCTTGCCTTTGAAAATGTGCAACGTAAATTCACCCGTGCCCTCTTCTTTAAGAAACGCTTCCCTCATGTGGATAACCCATCCCGCCTCCGCTTTCTGAACCTTCCCTTCCTACAACAGCGTAGATCCTATCTGGATCTATGCACATTCTTTAAACTTTCCTCGGGTCTGATGGACTGCTCCGCCGCTGACGAAATCACCTGCGGTCCTGCGTCCTATAACACACGTAGCGCAGACATTTTCAACGTGCTCTTCGCAGAGCTCGAAGTCTAATTTCATTCCTTGATTCCTCGGCTTTGCCGAAATTATAATGCAGAACAGCTTGCTCCTTTTAACTTCCCTACTTTATGTGGTTTTAAACGTAGGATAAGTTAATTTACTCTGTTTGTTATCCGTTAAATTAAATAAATAAATAAAATAAATTAAATATATTACAGACGAATCATCGTTTACCCTGCCCGGAGAAAGAATTATAATGTTGTCCGAATTTAATAAGGACAAACACAATATGCTCCAGACCATCAAAAACAGGGTCAGAGCCTTTCGTGTGCTGGACAATAGTGCCACGGATGGAAAAAAATGCCTCGAACAAAGCAAGTGTCACTCAAGCAACACAAGTGACGCAATAATACAGACAACTCATCAGACGTTACCTCATCTGCCCTGCCTGGGAGCAGCGTAACTGAAAGCGGCGCTCTATTTATTCATAATCGCAAACACGACATGGGTTCGAATTATATTGAAGTGAAATCCGTCGTGCGTTCAGATCTATACTAGAGTGTTAACCCCAAAAACGAGGGGTCCGTGGACCACAAGAGAGGAAGTAAATTGCTTTCCAAGTAGTCCGGTCCGTCATCAAGTGGATGCGGACTCTGTACTCTCTACATCCACAACAAAAGAAAGGAAGAAAAAGAAGATTACGGCGCAAATTGATTATCATCTCGATAAAAAATGATTCGGAGCTTGGAGAAAGCGTCACCAGAATCAAACGCTCTTCCGGTTTGATGCTGGAGGTGCAGAAGTCTCTGGCAAAAACGGCTGAACATTTCCTCACCAAGGTAAAGTATTACTTAGGGGAAGAAGCACTAGTACGAACCAGAAACCAGAAGATTGTGATTCAATGTAAAGATGCAAATCAACCTCAACCATGCAAGGCGGCGTAAGATCTACTCTCGCAAAACATCTATGAGAAGGGAATCGAAGTTTCCATAATCAGCAACCCTTCCCAATGATGTTCTGGACGTATGGGGCTATCCGGCCTAGCTTCAGCAACGTTATACCTCTATAATTGCTGCACTGTGTGATATCTCCCTTTTTATGTATGAGACAGATAATGCCTCGTTGCCAATCGTCAGCCATTGATTCACTGTCCCATACCTTGAGCATCAATTGATGAACCACTGGGTGTAATTCGTCGCCTCCATATTTAACCAATTCGGCTGTAATTCCATCGGCTCCTGGCGACTTATAATTATTTAGCCGATGAATTGCACGGACTGTTTCTCCTATACTTGGTGGTGGCAGTATATGTCCGTCGTCTTCAGTTGGCGGGACCTCCAACTCGCCGATGTTCTGGTTGTTCAGTAGCTCATCAAAGTACTCAACCCATCGCTCCAATATTCCCATTCTGTCGGAAATCAGATTTCCCTCTTTGTCTGGGCAGAATGAGCATGAGATGTATAAGGATTCATCCTGCTGACTTGTTGGTAAAACTTCCTCATCTGGTGCGGTTGCTCCCTGTACTTTTCTATAATAGTTCACAGACTTGTTGGTTCTTCCAGGCTTCCGTTTTCCGTCTGTGAAGTCGCTTCTCCGCTAGACGGAGTTCGTGATAAGTCTCTGCGCGTGCCCGCGCATCCATCATTCTTCCGTTTCGTAGCTAGCTTACATTTGTTGATGCTTCATCTCCAGGACCTCTGTTGACCGCCGCTATCACGACATTCATTTCCCTCTTAAAGGTGTCGCGGAGGGCTGTATTGTGAATGGCTTCAGTACTCACTCTCATCATTGTCTCTCACGCTCACGCTCTCATTGTCAGAGGGGATTGTAGGTGGAGTCGTAATTCGAGCTCTGAGCACCATGCCAACGAGATAGTGGTCCAAGTGTATATTGGTCCCCTTATATATTCTGACATTTATCAAGGCTGAGAGGTGATGGCCTTCGCAGCATGTGGTCAATTTGGTTGAAAGAGGTCCCATTTGAAGAGGCCCACGTATGTTTGTGAACCGCTTTCCGCGCAAACCAGGTACTTCCAACAACCATTTCGTGCGACCCTGCTAATTGAATAGTCCACAGTCCGTTATCATTTGTTTTTTCGTGTAAGCTATGGGAGCCAACGTATCGCCTGAATACGGGCTCCTTCCCTACTTGGCTGTTAAAATCCCCAAGTATGATTTTGATATCATATCTGGGACAGGCTTCGAGGGTTCTTTCTACTGCCTCGTAGAAGGTATCCTTCTCCGACTCTGGAGTCTCCTCTGTAGGGGCGTGAACGTTGATGAGGCTTATATTTCTAAACTTGTCTCGCAAGCGCAGAGTGCATAGCCGTTCGCTTATGTTTTCAAAGCCTATAACAGCAGGTTTCATTTTTGGGCTGAATAAGAAACCTACTCCGAGCGCATGGTTTACTGGATGACCGCTATAATATATGGTGTAGTGACTCTTCTCCGGGAACCTCTTGCAACGCTGTTACGTCAGCCTTATATTGGGACAGGGTATCGGCTAGCTGCTCAGCAGCATTTCGTAAAGAAAAAACTCCCATCGATCACCACGTGGAAATGGAGATAGGGTTTGGTAGTAGAGCTGCTGGTTCAACCGGGGTTTGCGAGGTTTTATGCTCCATCGTGGGTACCAATCCACGTTTTGCCCTGGGACCTATACTACCTTTTGACCGCCTGGACTATACCTGTGAGAAAGCAGCGAATACGAGCGTATCATTAGCGCGGATGATGTCTAACATTGGAGGTCCAAGATACAGTCGCAGATTGCTCGTGGCCGGAGTGGTTCGATCCACACTATTATATGCGGCACCAATTTTGGAGGAAACACTATCGTTCGAGAGTAATCGGAGGAGAGCGAACACGTCTTACCGCTTAGTGGGGTTAAGGGTGTTCAGCGCTTTCAGAACAATCTCAGCCGAGGCAGCGTGTGTTATTACGGGAGTGACGCACGCTGTACGAGAAAAGGAGAATGAATATACCTGAGAAGGGTACAGAATTCCGAAAGGCAGTCGTGAAATGACCCCAGAGGGGTCGCCGGCCCACACTTTGATTCCCCATATTGAGTAGTGAATTCAGCGACGGCGAGATTAGCTACCATCTGACTCAATTCCTGTCATGACATGGTAGTTACAGGAAGTAAGTGCACCAATTCAGGTTGAATGATTCTCCCTTTTGTCGTGAATGCGCTTGCACACCTGAGGATCCGGAGGATGTAATGTTCCACTGTCCACGATTTCGCTCAGCGAGGAGGAGCCTGGAAAATCAACATAAGCCCACAGATCATCGCCGGGGAAATGTTGAAGTCGGAGGGAAACTGGTGTACGATGAACTCCGCCATTAAAAGAGTACAAGCGGGGCGTGCAAGGAAGATGCGAAGAGCGGAAGGTTTAGTCACTTAAAGCGCAATCCCCCCCCCCCCCCGCAAAGTAGTGCTTTCTGGACATTCCGCGGAGAAAGAAGAAGGAGAAAGTGGGAGCGGTTTTAGTGGGTCAGAATCCCATACATTACTGCAATCTGGCGCGGCAGTGTCTTTCCAAGATTTCCAACTGTATCCATAAGAAAAAACAAAAAAAAGACCGACGTTGAACCGATTTTTATAAGGTTTGTGATTTTGTTTTGTTTTACAAACAGGAGGACAGAACCGTCTTAATAGACGAATGAAAGGTTACCATAATACAATGAGCTTAATATATGTAGGACTTAAGTAGCTTGATTCCTTCTACTTCCACGCCACTTTAAAATATTTCTTAATTTCTTTATAAAAATATTTGTAAAACAAATACACAAAATTCAATACCCAATTGTTTATTTACTGTCATTGCCATTCAGATACAGTGGAAAAAGAAACCATTTTCAAGGTATAACAATTCCAGTTTTCGACGAAATCCAATCCAAGAAGGACGTCACTCTCGTAAAAACACTTGGATAATTAATCTCACATCCTGATGCAGACACAAATGAAGTAATTCCAATGAGGAATTTTTGTCCTGATGTTGTGACCATCGAGCTGCCGGAATCACCGTAGCAAAC
This sequence comes from Hermetia illucens, assembly GCF_905115235.1. Taxonomy (NCBI): domain Eukaryota; kingdom Metazoa; phylum Arthropoda; class Insecta; order Diptera; family Stratiomyidae; genus Hermetia; species Hermetia illucens. Next base: position 126,791,990 of record NC_051850.1, on the reverse strand, counting down.
TCCTTTGCCGTAACTTCCATCAATGCAAATGTGATTACTAGTTACTTGCCGCAAATACGATCTGCACCTATTAGTTTCCATAATAATCACATCCGCATACTGCAAGTATCGAGACAAACTGCTGGTGCCTTTCAGATAACCCCAACCGGTGGTAATCGCTGGAGAACCTTCAAAAGTATTGTAGGCATAGGCACGTGTAGGCAGGGCTATAGGTTGAATCTTATCTGAGAAAAGAAAGTGAAACAGAAAAGTTATTGCAAACTATGTACCCATTTTGGAAAGAGAGGGGAATTTAAATCCAGCAAAGTGCTTCAGGAGATCTAGTATTGCACAAACTGAAAACTTAATAAGTAAGTCCTCCTCTACTCAAGAAACACATGTGCTGCATATTTCAGCACAATGTCCCATTTAACTGTGCTCACCTGTATACGTTATTGTAGAAGTCAATCTTATTAACGCAATGTCGTTGGTTAAAGACGGGCGATCCCAACTTTGATGTATGATAAAGTTAGATGGTGGCACGTACATTTTGATCCTACCCGCCTCGGTGGTATCCACGCGATCATGGACGCTGAGTAGTACATTGACGTAGAAAGCTCTGCAAGAAAACAAAAGTAATTTACAATCAGAGAAAAATTGTTTAAAATGCAATAAACATTTTAATTTCTATTTCCATTATGGAAATTCGCAATTTATTCCTCAATTAGAGATACAAATCTTTTGCTAAAATTCCATGATGCTAACAATGTCTTTTCCACAATGAAACTTGTGTCTCATTAAATTTACTAACGCTAAGTTTGGACGCATGTGATTTAATTTTATTGTATTTATTTTGCCTCAATAAACAGATTATCAAAATAATTTAATTACAAGTCCCGACAAGCAGAGCAAACAAATGGTTTAATTTTAAAATCAACAAAGCTGACTCGTGATAGCCACAACACGGGAAAGTCAGCTCGGTCATAGAACAATATTTGAGATTTTTTCTGACGGGAAAGTAAAATAGGATTCTGGAGGGTGGGGTCTGATTAAACTCAAAGGATAAGTGAATGAGACATCAAAGTGCGGCTGATGAAAACCAAGAAGGTCCCAAGCCCGTTTGCAAAGGGAAAAACGATCAGTTACTAAATTCTGAATGTCCGTGTAATACCCAGTGGTCGTAACCTCGTACCTAACTTTCCCTAACTTGCATGCGGGTTCCAGCGCTATAGGCTGGACATTCTGGGGTGAAGTAATGTTAAATGGTGTGACTTTGAAGGATATTGATAAGGATTAGGTTACCATTAAAAATACCCTATACCCAGGCATTGCTTCGCTGCTCGGCCAAACCCCGAAAGGGCATCACAAGACTGGAAGTATCATATATGAACAAACATAAGAGATTGAATGCTAGGGAGCCTGATATGCTCTAGATTCGCCATAACTCCAATTCCTATTCAATAGTTAAATTTCTTCTTCAGTGAAACTCTGTGTTCTCTCTCTCACGGTCTGTTTCTAATTAATCCATTCACTTTTGTCCTCAACAGCGTTCGTTCGCTCTCGCATTCGTAAGCTGTAATTTAAAGATTGTTGATTGGATATATATAAATATATAACTACGAAACGACTCTATGCAGAATTCATCATACCGGTTGAAAAAGCATTGAAGGAATGAAAGGAAGAATGCTCACTAGTTGTAGCGAAGCCAGTTCAACTTGGGTTGCGAACCCCTGATTACCTAGAATTAGATGGCAGCCCAAGGTCCACAAGGATGGCAACGAGATGAAAGAAATAAACAGAATCTCTAATTTCCTCACATATAATAGCGCAAAATGGATACTTGAAAATGTATGAACCTTGATCCGACGACAAATACGCAACTAAGAACTCAAAATAGGTTGCAGAAAGATTGCAGAAGTCAGGAGTAATGTGGTACCCGGAAAGCACACGACAAACCCAGACAATATGGCACATTACTACTGATCTGGAAAGAGGCACAACGGAAACCACTGAAACTGAGCTAATGACTTCACTAAGTGCGGGCATAGTTTTTGATAAAGCGAAAGAGGAATGGTTTATCAACAAATGTGTGGCAGTAATGAGGCTCCTCCAAAAAAAATGTCTGCAAAAACATGAAAAACGGGCTGGTGGAGCTAGAAGAACTTTTGGATAGTATCCCGTACTACTGGCGAACATGGAGAGCAACAGAAGATGTGCGAAAAACAGAAACATGCGCGCCCCCGCTGAGAGCACAATAACCGCCAAACAGATCGAAAATAGCCCGTTCCAGAAAGAACTGGGGAAAAAACCGAAAAATGGAGGGTTCATATAAAGAAGGCTTCACCCAGGTAATGTCCAAGACTTAAAATAAAAAGCCGTAGAGAGACAAGAGGTAACAACACACCCCGTCATCAGAAACTCGTCTGCTTATAATTAAAGCAGGTGGTGGAGCATCAATCGAAAAGGTGGAGAAACGACGGGAACTAAATCAATATCTCTGCTTATTAAGCCAATAAAAAGCAAAATATTTGCAGAAAACCTCATCGTAATCCATTATAAGATCAAGCCCGAAGATGGTGAAACAGAAGGGCCGTGAACTGAATTCGGAAAGCAAAGGATGGTTGAGCCCGCACTTAATTAGGCCCGAAGATAACAAATAAAAATACGTTCTGTCAAAGGGCTACTGGAGGAGAAAGTTTTGGTTTCTGGCCTAGAATCCACGTGCTTTCTGAAAATCGGAAATTTTAACTACCTCACAGAACGAATGAGGTAACCAATACCTGGATTAGTATCACCTCTGCGAGCTTTCGTGGCTAAAAACTCACTGTGATGGAAGTTACCGAGCAATACGCAAGGAAACTTCTTAACAGCGGAAAAATTGGTAGTAGTTGTATATAGGCTAAGAATTCGGTCCACAACACCAAATGTTATAGATGTTGAAATTATGGCCACGTGTCTGCAATCAGCTGAGGGCTTGCTAGGAGGCAGCATACTGCAGATGCGGCCAGGTCAGTCGTAAAGCAAATATCTGCAACGAAAAGGAAAGTTGCGTTCTATGGAAGGAGCGTGGCACGTCTGATGAGGGCGGCGGTTCTCGATAACAACAGCAACCTCTGGAGCTCCTACGCCCAAAAGGGCATCGAGACGTAGCGAAGCTTCTATGTATTGGTAAAGAAGTGTCACAAACTCCGCCGGTTGACACAATAGTTAAACGATCGGGAGGGGTCATATACTAAAATCCCCAGCTGATGATGTCATGAGGCAAAACCAATGGATAAGTACCTCGGACTGCCGCCCGACTCAAAGAGGAGTTCTTTCGAATAGATAAGAGCAACAGTGGACAAGGTGGCAGCTGCAGCTCCGCTTTTAAGTCGGCTAACGGTAAACTGTGCAATACATTCAACGCTAAGGAAGGTGATTGCCCGTGAAATATAGCAATGTACACTAAATGAGTGGCACATCTCCTGGTAAAATGAGACAAGAGGCAGATGGACTGCGCGGCTCATTTTCAATTTATATGCGTGGCTAAATTCGAAATAAGGAGTGATTGACATCTCCTAAGTGGGCATGAAGGTTTTCAGTCTTACCTCCACAAGATTGGGAAGGCATGATCTCCTGATTGTATGTTTTGCAATGGAATTGTGGACGACACCGATCACAGCACATTCTCGTGGAAGGTGGGATGGGGTTCGTCCAACTTTGTCTAAACAGAGGGGGTCTGTCTCTAGACAATGTTGTCGGGGAGATACTGAGGAACTCTGGCAAGTGCAACCCTGTTATGCATTGGACCTGGGTTTTCTCAGAAAGCTGGAATATTAGAGGAACCGGACGGCAGGGGGTTCCTCGAACTAACAGCTTCCATCCATTCACCTACCCTACCCAAAAAAAGAAGATTTTGTGAAATTCGAATTTATTAGCGAGATTTTCATGTCGCCGAGAGAACAAACTCAGCGTTTTAGGTGTGGAAGATTTTGTATATTTCTTATGTAAGAATGTTTGCGTACACATTTGCGCCATATGCACCCAGCACGTAAAGATTATTTAATTGGCATGTCATACTGTTAACTTAGTGTGGTACATGACATCCAGTAGATTGTAGTAAATTTGCACAATATCCATAGCCTATATTATTGTCAAGCTTTGTAATTCTAGGATGAACTTAAGGGGTGTTTCTGCGCAATTTCTAAAAAATACCGTAATACTAAACAGAATAATATACTATTATTAATTTTGTTTTAAAAGATTCCGCTGTGGAGGGTATTTTAAGGCCAAGATAAGATGTAGTGCCAGTTTCGTGTTTTTTTTTCAAATTTTTCAGTTGGGTAGATTGTGACAATGGGTCCGCGAAGGAAATGACCACTTTTCCTCCTCACAGTCCTCGTCACTCAATTTTGCATCAAATCAAAATTACCAATCGCGACCTTTCATTTGATGACCCACATGGGCATATTCAGTAGAAAAAATTGAGAGACCCCTTTTGCATCTAAACTCAACATGAAATAATCCTGCTTCAGTGAAATTCCGTTATTCCACTTAAAATATATTTATTCTTTTATTAATTAAAGAACCTCATATTGAGAAATGAGCTATACCTAGCATCCTTGACACGCATTCATATCGCGCGCATTGCAACAGCGATCACTATCCTTTCAGAGTAAGATATCATTAACGAATAGCAAATAATAGGAGTAACAGGCTCACCCTAAAAATTATCAACGTTATCGCCCAGGGAATGAATGCCTCGACGAGAATGACAGCAGAAAATAAATGAGAAAAGTACTACATATAAAAAATATCAGGTACGATCGGTCAGAGCCCAACAAGAGTTAAGACGTACCACTGAAAAAATCAGAAGAGTCTGAACGCCAACCTATAAATGATGAGATTTGCAAATGGGATGATAACTTTAAGAAACATAATTCAAAATTTGCTTCCAAATCGATGAAGAGAATAACAGCAGAATTCCAAACAAGAATTATATTTTGCAGGGAAGCAGTAGACAATTTTATTACCAATATGGAGCAGATTAAAAATTATGGGCTTAATATTTCGAGTAGCTACTCAATGTTACGAAACAGTCTGACTACATTGAAGAAGCAGAGGCCAAACAGGCGCTTGTTTTACCACCTACACACGAAAAAGGCAAGCATGCACTTAAAGCCGTCAGAAACAATGAAGTACTGAGTGAATTGAATACCTCCGAAACTAGCGAACGGTGCAAGGAATATGTGGAGGGAGACGGAACTTCATGAGCTCCTAAACACCGTCAAAACTATCACGGAAGATTGGCCCAAAAGTGTTATTTGCCCCTTTTAAACTTTTGTCCATTAAATTCGTTAACTTCAAACAAGTATTATCTGATTTTAAAGTCGGGGCGAAATGGATAAGTCTCAACAGAATGACAAAGGTTCCGCTTAGTACACAAGTAAAAGCGCAAAGCCCGCTAAGTAGGACCACAGTCTGGCCTTCACCATTATTCAACATGGTTAATCCCAAGGATGCCAGTAGATCTTAACGACACGCTGCTGTACAAACCATCCTTAATAGAAGACTATGTGGATCCTGGCAAGATCCAAAGGGAGCGCGAAGGAGACCCTGGTGAAGTTTGTCGAACTAGCAGATGAAGTTTTCATAAAAACAAATGAACAAGAAAGAAGCCACTCAGACAAAACGCGATACGTAACAATTGCAACTTCGAACAAGTCACCAGTTTTGTCAACTCTCATAAAAGAGAATAGACAACAACAAAGTAGACGAAATCTACAAACGGATCTTGCAACCAATCAAACATTTTACGCCGTACTGTGGATTCTAAATACATATTCTTAAAATATACAAAGGAAAACGAAGTTCACAATATATAAAAGTTTCATTCGACGGTCTCAGTGTTACGGCATCGAAACGTCGACAACGATCCAGTCTGGATAGCATAAAATCCATATTTTCGAACGTGAAGAATCAGAAGAATCTTAGATCTAATGAGAATGGATGGCGGATGGCGAATTAGATATAACATATTAAGATTCAAAACCTGCAGTGGGCAAGCTACGCTAGGAATGTAAACGACCACTTGGAATATCCCCAGACAGGTGGGGGACTCAGTGGACTCAGTTATAAGGAAAAGTGGATATGAAAACTTCAGAAAACGAGACCGAACGACCGAGATCTCACTGGAATGCTAGAGAAGAAAATGACTCTTATCGGAAGAACTACGGGGCAGGAGCCGGTAAACGTGTTGATTAAAAGGGAGAAGTGGCAATACATATTAAGAAAAGATGACAACACTTTTGCTGGCTATTCCTTGCAATGGAAACTACTATCTAGGGTGGTGGGGTATTTAATGGTCAAAGGCAACCATACATGTACAGATGTATACCCTTATCGGGATGAATTCTATCGTAGTCCCTATTCACATTAAGGTGCGCACGTCACTGTCTTGATTCGATAAATGAACAATCGAGAACATCAATATAACACTATATCCAATAAAATCACTAATCATTCGAATATGCTTATATGAGGGCGTCTATTGTGGAACAGTTTATCACTATCGGTTTACCCAAAAACCATGATCCAGCAAAATACAATCCCGGAGGACTACACAGCCTTTGTCAAGAGATCCTTTCACAAATGCACTTTACCAAATCTTGCTCTATTTTCTGCAGGATATGCTATCCCTGTACCAACGTTAATACAAAATACTTGTGAACTAAGTAAGGTTTTGGAGAACCGCCTCTTCACCCGCATGGCCACCGTTTTTGAATATCGTTGCATGAGCTTCAGAAAGTCTCTCCCTCGCTATTTGCTGTTTGGGCTCTCCTATCAGAGTTTCGTTTGATATAAATGTAATACATTTTATTTAAAGTGATCTTCGAAATGACTGCCAATAAAATTTCCAAACTGAGATTTTTAAAGCAATTAATATAATATATTTTATATTAATTGCTTTAAAAAAATAAATAAAATAAAAATTTTAAAGTACAAATACTCACGAGTCGAGACAATGAGCGGCAGTTAGAACGAAATTTTGTGAGATGAGAGATCCACCGCACCAGGTCCATCCGCCTGTTACAGAAATTTCTATACCAACTTGGTAAGGGTATGCGTTGGGCTGTGCCTCGAATCCATTAATAATCCGCATTGGTGGAGAATAGTTCAATGAAGGAGCCGGTTCCGGCATAAAGAACTTGACAGGATCATATTCACTATCATCTGTGTCAGCTAGGGTCAGCCGCTCTTTGGAAAAAAGCACTAAAATCGTTGTCAGCACAACTTTATACATCGCGTCTATTAAGCTGATTATAATAGACGAAATCGCAACTCGTCTTATTTATATTATCCCCAGAAAGACAGAACCAAAAAAAGATAAATCTCGTCATAAAGTTTTGCCTTTATCTTGGATGGGATGGTAACAATGACTAGATTGGCCAGAGATAAAAAACATATTTTTGCAATAGAAGTGATTGCCAAGACATAAACTGAAACATAAAACCATTAGAATGGAACACTCCGAAATAATTGTGCTAATTTCCCAGAAATTAAGTGCGACCATAATCGGCCTGGTAAATAGACGTTAATACATATGTATATCATGAAACATCTAAGATACACGTGCAATATTGCTATCGTCCCCCACCAGAACTATTCCAAATGAATTATCAGACCCACGCTCCGTTTAAGTTTAGCCATAATTAGCAAAAATTTGTTTCAAACAGGAAGAAACTAACCATATAATTTAAAATATTTGTCCAGAATATTACCCTTTTCCTATTATGAGAAACCGAAAACGTTGATAACTCAATTTTTTGAGGTACGACGGAGAAATTTAGATTTATAGGCCACCTAATTTATCAGCCCCATTACAAAATATTCATTAATGGAGTTTCTAGCTATCATATTTGACTACCTAAAAGAGGAGAAAAAATGTAATTACCCTCATTTCCTCAAAAAATTATATGATATTTACAATAACATTTATTCGCCGATGTTGACTGTTTATTAATTTTTGAGCATTCAACGTTTCAATATAGTTTCCCTTGCCCCTACCTTTTTCATGAAGCTGAGCTATAGAATGAACGGGCCTTTCAACTTCAGATGGGCTAAGAACTTCAACCTTCCAACCTATATCTTTCCAACACACATTCTTAAGCGTAATAGGAATCTATCTACTTGAAAAACACCACAAAATCACAAACAGTTTGAAAATCTTAACTTTCCTTTAACAGCAAAATAGTTGGCCGCAATAAATGCGAGAGAGCTTGCATTAAATATATTTACAAAAAACCGTCAAGTACGCTAATTGAGAAAGACAATGACCGGCAAGGCATCATTTCCTTTTCTTCAACGGCTTGCAAGTTACGCCTATTTACCTTCTTAAGGTTTTCCGTAAAGAAAATCATATTAAAGTGAAATCCGCTTGCCTTACTTTTTCGGAGTGATAAATTATCTGAGGACAAAGCCGAATCAAAGGACCATCTTGAGTAGCCGCCGACGACCAAGAGAGTAGCAAATACTGGCAAGCTCAACGCTTCAAGTATGGAAAGTTTTGTAATTCTTGTCTAAGTATATTTTAGTGCGTAACTTTTCCATTTGTACTTAGCTCGTAATGTATACGAATTTGCCATCCCAGAATACCTTCATACCTTAGTGTGATGTTCATATTTAGCGTTTCGATTAGCAATAAATTTACACGAAAGAGACAACTTGTAGCTACTGCCACTCAAGCAGTGCACTGCAAGATAGACTGTCGCGAAATATAGTCCCCTGAAGCCAAGCTATCTCTCCTTGATGGTGAGCAGCCTCTCCTCTAAGGCGATGTGTGGGTTCTCAGGGGCCAAGCTTTCGTCTACCAAGACCATTAGTGAGTGTTGATAACCGCACCCTGTGCGAGGTGTCCCTACTATTAACAAAACGCTACAGATTTAGACTGGGGAGTCGAAAAACGCCTCTCCCAATTCAGGGTGCCATGCGAACCGTGCTCATTGGATAGTTTGCAATTGGGGGGTAACTGACTGCCTCCCTGATACCTTCTTTTTTAAGGTCACGCTAGAGTGTGGAATTTTTACCCACTACAACCACCCCCGACTTACTCCCCCCCCCCCCTACCCCGGGGAACCACCTTTAGGTATTACATCACGAGGGGGAGCGGCACTTACTTTAGCTAGGTCTCCTTCCGTCTTCCCGCGGTGTTCGTAACTGCGCCTTCCGGTTATCCCGTCCCTCCTTTCCTTCCCACAAAATGCATTTGGGGTCTCTATTGCACTCCTTGACAATATGTCCTTTCTCCCCACACCTCCGACATCGATCGGACCGATCGATGCCACTAGTGCATACCTTCGCGAAGTGTCCAAACATTAGGCATTTGAAGCACTTCTTTCAAGAGATCTGCTCCCTTAGTCGGGAAATAACCCATCCAATTCGAACCTCCCCACGGCCAACAACTTCTGCGCTGACTCCACTGGCAGTCGCACTGTAGCCGTTTGAGTACCACCATACGCTTTTCTTAGGCTCACGATAGATCCTTCGCTGAATTCCTAAAACTTGAATTGTTGCTTCAAGGCAGTGTAGATCTCTTCTCTGGATCCACCGAGATCCTTGCACTCATGTTTTTGGGAACGAACCGCGACATTCTCCCCAAGTGAGTTTAAAACTTGGTTACGAAAGCCGTCAATTTTCCCCACGCTGGATTTTTTCAGCTCAAACATGAGATCCCCTTTCTGGGTCCTCCGGATTTTGCTGACATTTCCGCCTATGCCTTTTAGGTCAGGGTCAGATTTCACCTTCTTCAGTATCTCCGCATACGTTAGATGTCCTCTGCTGGAGATTACAATTGCCTCCGGGCGAATTCGCACCTTTGGTTTCTTGTCCCTTTTCTTGTTCACGACCTTAGTCCAACCACCGCTCTTATTTTCTTTCGGTTTCGCTTCGCTAGCCGACGTTCCTACTTTGGGCCCTTCTGAACTTGTAGTTCCGTGTCTGTTGATTCCCCCAAAGCTTCGCCCTCTTTGTCTCGCACTCGCTTTCTTGATCAAAGATCGATGACCTTGTGCTTTGGTGTCACTTGGGTCGCCTGTGAAACTCTTGGAGCTGGGATGTCCGGCTTTTCCTTAGGCTTTCTTACTTCTTCCTGGGACCTACTGTAAAGCACCCTGATGGCTCTCACCATGTTCTTAATGGCTTGGTACGCGTTGTACTTCTCCTTGATGAAATCCGACAGCTCAACTATTTTAGTCCCAAGCTGCATAAAAGGTAGTTTTTCTGAGTCAGGGCTCTGTTCTCGGTGAGTCTTGGCCAGATTACTCCTTTTACTGACTGCTTCGCCTTTTTCAATTACTGAGCTCCCATGGACTTTCTATTTTGCCGGCTTTGGTATTGGAGGCGATTGTAAAATTGATGAGCTTCTCCTGAAAAGATCTATTTGCTGCTGCTGGAGTACCTCCTGATCAAATACGATGGGTGTCGAAATCGCCTTTTTTGGCCAACTGTCTCCTTTTAGCCCATCATTCTTTGCCTTTGCAATTGGTGTTCTTGGCAGAGTTGTGCTCCGTTTGAACACCTCTTTCTCCAAATCTAAAACACTTGTAGTATTAGATGCAACGGTTGCCAAGTTGTCCACCACCGAGGTACTGCGGTCGAGGGATATCGACGGCCGGGAGCCGAGCCCCTGCCCCGTAGCTTTACTCCTTCTCAATTCGTCCATCTTGGTTTTATTTTCTGGGTGTCCTTCCTATAGCCATTTTGGTCCACGCACCAGAGATGAGCAAACACTAGCCCATGCACAGTCGGAAAAGAAAAGTGCATGAACACATCAATAGGTATGCCCCGCTCCGCCAGCGGGGGTCGCGCCTGATGGGAGATCTGGCCACTCCTCACAGGGCCTCACTGACACCTGGTCGCCTTAGTGAGTAAGTTAGACCTTACCGTGCTACGAGGGGCTGTGGCTCGGCGGACCCTCTAACCCCCATATTCGTGGGAATCAAATGAGTACCTGTAATACAATAAAAAACTATAGCCAATAAAGCGGGACCCCGTACCGCACACAAACTGGTTAACCAAGCGGAGGCACATCTCTGAAATACGGAGAGCCGGGTGCTTACAACCAAGAAGGGAGAGGTTGGGACGTGAAGCAGTGGATCCAAAGTTAATATTGGTTTACTGAGAGGACAACAACCAACAAACACCACTGCTCAAAAGGCAGAGACTAGCAGAAGCATATCTGAGGTAAATATATCAGACATCAGGAAGGAGACAGGACTCAGTGGCGCAGGTGATAAATGGTACCAACGCTACCTGAAGTAATGCCTGAAACCAGAAGAGATCCTCAAGAAGAGTCAGGATAGACCTAAGGCATCTTTACCGGACCAAGAAAGCGGGGAGCAGCAGAGCTTAGCCCGCATGAAGGGAATGCTCCCAAAAAATCAAACTGCAACCCAGGGAGTGAGAAAACCCGGGCAGGGGTGAAGGCGGCAATCAGAAAGCCTCCTATTAGTTATGCTAGTGCGGTCAAGGGCATTCGACTGGCCATACTGCCAAAAACGTTTCCCAAATGAATCCTCACTTATGAGGTTCAGGAAACCATCGAAAAGCTTGTCGTCAGGCAGATATGCAAGGGGTAGACTGCGAAACTTGTGACGAAAGACACTGCAGGTTGACTTGGGAAGAAGCAGAACTGTCAACATGTGCTAGGGATGATATGCCAGGAGCACACATCTTGACAGTTCTTCTCATAAAACGCCCGACATTGAAAATCTCATGGACCTCCTAATCGCTCAAAATGAGGATCTCCATGCGCGATTATGGAGAGTTTTCAGAAGCATGGTGTAGGGCAAGGGTAAACTCCTTACGATCGGAGTAGATATCGCGCGATCGCGGTCTGCAAGGAGGAAGCATACAGGTAATTTGGAACTTCTTTTTTGAAAAACCAAGAGCTTGCATAATTCTTAAACGTAATTTAAAATATGTATGTCAGAGTTCTTGACCGGGCACCTTGTGGCTATCCAAGTCCATTTTCCCCAGCACTAATCCAAAGGGGTTTAGAAATCATCTTAGAGTCTCTTCTGTGGGTGATAAAGGACAGCATAGCCGTGGGATATATACCGAAGGCATGGAAACGGGCAAAAATAACCTTTATTCCGAAAGCGGGTAAAAAGGATCCTTACCACCAAAAATCTTTCAGACCAATGTGCATAACATCGTTCGTACTCAAAACGGTGGAGAAGGTCATAGACAACTATATTAGAACTAACGTTTTAAAGCGTAATCACCTATATCAGTGTCAACAAGCTTACCCGGTTGGACGGTCCACCGAAACTGCTCTGTATCAGCTAACGGATGTACTACGGGATGCCATAGAAACAAAAGAAATAGCACTGTGTGTGTTTTTAAATATCGAAGGAGCATTCGACAACACATCGCACTCAGAGATACAAGATGCCCTGGCTTTCTGGATGGACACAATGCTAGAGAGTAGGAAAATAGAAGTACCGATAGGTACAAATTCTATTGTCATGAATACTACTCAAGGTTGTCCACAAGGCGGGGTACTATGATGATGATGATGAACTCCTAGACGTTCTAACAAATACAGGAATACAGGTCTAGAGTTACGCGGAAGGCATTGTTTTAATCGGTAGGGGCAAATATAAGGATACCCTATGTGATGGAATCCAAACTGGACTAAGCGTTACTAGCGCCGGATGCAGAAAGATGGGACTGCGAATAAATCCAGCCAAAACCACCACAGTAGCATTCATTAGGAGACGTAAGCTTGATCACGTGAGAGCCATAAGGTTACATGATATGGAGGTGTCAGACACGTGGGGAGCTACCTAAACCGAAGGAAGATTGATATTCTTTCTAGGCAGTATGATGATAACGAAGATTTACTATGATAAGTGTTTGAAGTTTGAAACACGTTGGAGTAACAACTGGGAAAGCGTGGCTGTGACATACGGCTTAAACCTGCAACTAATTACTTGGTACACTGATTGCTCCGTCACATCAGCGGGTACTAGTGTCACTGGTCCAAGGAAAATTTACTTGGAGCCAATCAGTAGGTACTCTAGCATATTCCAGGCGGAAATATACGCCATAGGCAGATGTGCCTCCTTTAATCTCCAAAAGAACTACAGAGGGCAGAACATTGCTATTCTCATCGACAGCCAAGCAGCGATCAAACGTTAAACTGGTATGGGAATGCCTTGAGAGACTGAATCGACGCTCAGCTCGTTCAAAAAGGTCTGGATACTCTTGCTTTCAGGCCATGCTGGGTTGGAAGGCAATGAGGCAGCGGACGAACTAACCAAGAAGGGAGCAGCAACGGCTTTATACCGGCCAAAACTCTTCTGTGGAATCCGATAACGGTTTCATGGCTATACTGGGCGGGCCTACTAGGAATGGAGCAATCCAGGGTGCTCATTGGGGAGTACGGACCCACGTGCACAAAAGATTGCTTAAACCTCACGAAAAAGAACCTCCGAATCATAGTGGGAATTCTCACTCGTCACTGTCGCCTGAACTATCACCTAGGGAAACCAGGGATATCTAAGGACAGGTTCTGTGCGGGGTGTATTGAAACCTCTATACACGTCTTGGGACAGTGTCCGGTACTTGTGGAAAGTAGGTCGACGCATCTGGGAAAACACTTAATACCAGATGCAAAGTTGAAAGATCTGGAAGTAAGGAATATACTAAAATTCCTAACGCATATAGGCTTGCTTGAGATACTATGATTAATAGCTACACTATAACTAGCAAAAGTGGCACAATAATTCTTTAAAGACATTTATAAGTGCATTTGGGGCGATTCACTTATCGGCCATCTTTAGAGAGTGGATTCCACTGCATGGTGTGCGTTGACCATGTTGTTTACTTAAAATAGTATCAGGCTCACGTACTCCGAAAATATAACGCAGAGCGAGGTTGATAATAGCTAGAGGCTTTCAAATGACAGTGGTTGTCACCTTCCATGTGCTACTTCCCTATAATAACACAGAAAGAACATTAGAACAGAGTAGTGTTAATTTGATCTTGGTGTTGAGAAAACTGCATTTCCAAATTTTAGGCAAGACAGCGAAAGTGGATTAAGCGCACCGTCGGTAGAAACCACGGTTCCGGGATACACAAATTGATCCACGGTTTCGACATTCTGCCCATTAATGCAGGCAGGGAGAGTGCAATGAGCCATCCGATTGGCAACTTTTGTTTTGGTTGTATTTGGTCCGTTGCACTCCTCCACATCCTCCAAAGAAGGCAGCATAAATAACGTCTTCGATAACCTGGAAAAATAATATCGGCGGTAATATGCAACCCTAGTGGACTCAAAATCCTCTGAGATTTCACTTCGATTCAATACGTGACATTTTGCGCCATCATATATATAATTCACCGTCTTAGTACCACTCTTATGAATTATGCACACAGAGTGTTGACGGTAGGTCTCCACTGTCTTGGTCACCAGTGGCTTCCCGAATGACATTGAGGATTCAGTTCATTCAATTTCGTGACTCTAAGATGAACTTAAGGGGGGTTTGCAGACAATTGCTAAAAATTATAGCAATATGCTGTCATTAACTTTATTTGAAAAGATATCGTTATGGGGGGTATTTAGGAGCCTTGGCACCATATAGTGGAAGCCTCTTGATTTTTTTCAGATTTTTCGGTTGGGTAATTTCCGAGAATGGGTCCGTGAAAGAAATGATCACTTTCGACCTCCCGTCCCTCCACCTTTTCAACAAATGACAAAACTGAGACAGTTATTGGAAAGTATTAAACGAGATCTTTCAACTGATACACTACATGACTACATATGGGGTAAACCCTCCTTTTGCATATATGGGGCCGAGGTAGGATGATGTTGCTCACTGTATACGTGACCATTCACAGTTCCCACCTTTTCATCAAATTCCGCATCAATCGCGATAACCATTTCCGAGGAAAATAGGACAGACAGTAAACTAGCTAATAAGGTTTTCTTTAAACCTTAAAACCTTAAAAAGGGCTGGGGAAAAGTAGTTTCTTCAGGAATGGAATTTTAATATTTAACTGGAATGTCAATTATTCTCGTTAATTATGACGTCAGCATTTTATTTGTATGGCTTTTTCAGCCGTAAGTTCGCGCGAAATTGCTAAGTTTGAACTGCTATAACCTTGGCATTAATGGCCTAGAATGAACTTAAGGGGGTTTTTCAGTCAATTTCTAAAAATTGGTAATATACTTTAGTGAGTTTATTAGAGCAGATATCGAAGCAGCATTTAATCTAAGCGCACCCTGATTTTTTCGAATTTTTGGTTTGGTTAGTTTCCGAAAATGAGTCCTGTCTCACTTTAAGTGTGTACATTTTGACTCCTTTCTCGCGCACTTTGCAATTTACTATCATTAAAACTAATATCAGTTTCTAATGTACCCATCGAGACCTTTCATTTGATACCCCACACGACTATATATAGTGAAAAAAAATTCTTTAGTCCCCCATCTTTGCCCTACTTTAAACTCAATCTAAATTTATCTCACTCACTGTATGCGTAAGATTTCATAGTTCCCATCTGTCCACCAAATATCGTTCGGATCTGTTTAGCCGTTCGAGAGAAAAATGCGTTTGACAAACAGAACGACAGACAGTGAATCGATTTGAATAAGGTTTTGATTTACAAAACTTACTTAATTAATATAAGAGCATAAATTCGGTTCTCCCCTCCTCTTGGAAAACTCAATTCTCTGCAGTATTTTCCCCATAATGACTCGTTCTGTGCGGCGATAGCTCACCGAGGCGTTTGCTAGCATTAGACAATGGCATTGTGGCGCAGCCGGGTTCGAATTAAATACTCGTAAATGTTAATTCAACTGACAGATGCAACAGCATTAGATTTTTTTTTGAAAATTGTGGGATCCTAAGTCCATATCAGCTTGATGACGGACCGGACCAAATAAGGAGCAACTTACTCCCTCCTTTTTTGGTCCACAGACGGTTAGGCTTAGCACCCAAACTTTAAAAACACTAGGCGATGACGGCTTTACGGTTTCTTACCAGGGCAGAGGGAAATCGTCAGTGGCTGCCTCACCTCTGCCCTGTAAGCAGGGTGACCGAAGCGACTTGCAGATGTTAAGTGCTCGCTTATATAATTGAAAGAGAGCGTGAACGGCCGGCATATTGCGAGAAGCAGCAGATGTCCGGTATATAGGAGGGAGCTGAACCGCACAGGCAAATGAGATTGATACAAATCAATCTCAATCACTGTGAGGCAGCTCAGGACCTGCTCTCGCAAACCATTCGAGAGTCGAATGTCGATGTCGCGGTTATTTGCGAGCCGTACAAAAACTACGACGGTGCGACTTGGGCGGTGGATGCGTCTGGCAACGCCGCAATCTGGTCGTGCGGAAGACAGGCCATTCAGGAAGTCATGGCCCCCCCGGCAGCCGGTTTTATAAGGATGAAAGTCAACGGTGTCCATATTTACAGCTGCTACGCTCCTCCTAGTGCAACCTTAGCACAATATGAGGAGATGTTAGACAGTCTGGTGTTGGACGCTAGAGACCGCAGCCCTAAAATCATTGCGGGCGATTTCAACGCGTGGGCCCTGGAGTGGGGAAGCCGATCGACGAACACCAGAGGTCAAATTCTGTTGGAGTCATTTGCGGAGCTGGACATCGTGCTGACCAACGTTGGATGCGTGCCCACCTTTCGAAGAAGAGGGTCGGGTTCGATCGTTGACCTAACATTTGTTAGCACTTCACTGGTGAGGGAGATGGCTTGGCAAGTGAGTGAGCACTACACCCACAGTGACACACACTTCCTCCGCATTGGGAACCGGGGAAGCAGTCAACGACGCTCTGGAGGTGGAAAGGCTAAGGCGGTTGGCCGGTCTATCGGAGCTTTCGACGAGGAGACATTCCTGGCCGCATTGGAGGGAGCCCATGATCCGGATGGAACAGCGGTGGAAAGGGTCACACAGCTGTCTCAGCGTGTAACCGAAGCATGCGACGCTACGATGCCACGACGACGTTTGCACCACGGCAAGAGGCCAAACTACTGGTGGAACACGGAGATCGCTGCTTTGAGATCCTCTCGTCTCCGAGCGAAGGGACTTTCCCACAGGACAAGAGGAAGGCCGGAGCACCAGGAGCGTGAGGAGGAATACAGGGATCTGCGAAGCAACCTTAAGAAGGCCATTCGGAGAAGCAAGCGGGAATACTACCAGAAGCTCTGCATGGAGGCTAATACGATCCATGAGGTACAGCCTACCAAGTTGTAATGAAGAAGATCCGCGGGCGAAAATCACCTCAGGTAACATGCCCACGGCTCTTGTTGCAAATAATTAGAACTCTTTTCCCGCAGCAGGAGCAGGACGAAAGAGAACCCCAACTGGCAGCTCAGCAGGACGTCTTCTCGATCCCTGATGTTACCGGAGAGGAACTTTGGGAAATCTGCAGACGTATTGGGGACAGCAAGGCTCCGGGATTGGACGGAATTCCGAACAGGGCTCTGAAGGTGGCGGTCAAGGCCAGACCAAGATGGTTTGCAAGCACATTCGAATCGTGCATGGCGGAAGGAGTGTTTCCCGCTCAGTGGAAGAGGCAGAAGCTGGTCTTGCTACCGAAGCCCCGAAAACCACCCGGCGTGCCCTCTTCATATCGCCCTATTTGTCTCTTAGACACCATGGGGAAGATGTTGGAGAGGGTGATATACAACAGGCTGCTCCCGTTCATCGAGCTTGCGGGTGGTCTTTCAGAGCGGCAATATGGGTTTCGGCGAGCCCGTTCTACGGTCGATGCAGTAGCAAAGGTCGTGGAATTGGCTCGAAATGCAATGGCCATGGGCAAATGCTGTGCTCTGGTGACGCTGGACGTCAAAAATGCTTTTAACTCAGCCAACTGGGGCTGGATTAAGGGCGCTTTGGCCAAACTGGGTGTTCCTAGCTACTTGGCTCGGCTCATCGAGAGTTACTTTTCGGACAGACTTCTCTGGTACGAGACGGACGACGAGCCGAAGGAGTACATTGTGCCAGCAGGTGTGCCTCAAGGTTCTGTATTGGGACCGCTGCTGTGGAACATAATGTACGACGGAGTGCTTGGCCTTCGCGTGCCGGAGGAGACAACGCTGATTGGTTTTGCGGACGACTTGGCGGTAGTTGCAATTGCAAAGCATCCCGAGGATGTGGAGCTTTATGCAAATGAAGCCATTCATACCATCAAGTCATGGTTACGAATAGTCAAGCTGGACCTGGCGGACGAAAAGACGGAGGCGGTCCTCATTACCAACCGTAGGAAGAACAACACGGTTACCATCCAGGTTGGTAATCGTGGGGTCGTCTCAAAATCGGTTGTCAAATACCTGGGGGTGATGATCGATGCCAAGCTGAGTTTCAAGGGACACTTGGATTATGCGCGAGAGAAGGCAGCAAATGCCAGCTCATCCCTTGCAAGGATGATGCCTAACGTGGGAGGGCCGAAGTATAGTCGCAGGCTACTCATCGCGGGAGTAGTGAGGTCAATCCTGCTATACGCGGCCCCTGTCTGGGCGGGAACGTTGAACCACGCTGTCAACCGGAGGAAGATATGTTCGGCATACCGGCCAATTGCGCTAAGGGTGTGCAGCGCATTTAAGACGGCGTCGACGGAGGCAGTGTGTGTTATCGCAGGAATGATCCCTATAGATCTTCTAGCGAGCGAGGCACACTGGCTCTACGAAAAAGGGAAGGCAAATCCAGCCGAGGTGAATGCGGATTTCCGAAAAGCCATCAGGAGAGAGTTGTGTAGCAAGTGGCAACAACGATGGGATAACTCCGACAAAGGCAGGTGGACCCATACATTGATCCCGTGCATCGAGAAATGGGTCAACCGAAAGCACGGAGAATTGAATTACCACCTGACACAGTTCCTTACGGGACACGGTGGCTATAGGAAGTACTTGCATCGCTTCGAGTTGGACGAGTCTCCCAACTGTCCTGAATGCGGTGTTACACTCGAGGACCCGGAGCACGTTATGTTCTATTGTCCCACATTTCTGCAGCAGAAAAGGAGGTTGAAGAGCATCTTAGGGGTGGACATCGAGCCCTCCAACCTGGTGGAAGAGATGTTGAAGTCGGAGGAAAACTGGATGGCGGTAAATGAGGCAGTAGCCGTGGTGCAGACAAAACTCCTTGAGTTGGATCGAGCTAGGAAGGCGGCGCGACGGAGACGTGACATGGACGAGCTGGTATAGCGAACCAGAGCCTCCCCCGCGAAGTAATACTTCACGGTGGTCCCGCGGGGAGGGGCGGAAGAGTGGAGGTGGTTTTAGTGGGTGCGAATCCCACACACTGCTGCAACCTGGCGCAGCAGCGTCTTTCTAAGATTTCCACCTCCATCCATAAAAAAAAAATATATAATTGTTTTTATTGCCAATAAACCAGTATTTCGAGGACCAGCTGTCCTTTTCCCCAGTGAGTTTAAGTCTGTTAAGCTACCATGCTCTGGACAAAATTTAAGTTCCTCCTTTCTTCCACAAACCACGCGTAATGGAGGAATACGTGCAGTGGATCCTCCGGATAGCTTAGACAATCAAGTGAGGTGTCCAATTTAAACCTATATAGGTATTGACGGTATCCAAGAAACTGGATGAGATTATAATTATTCTCCGCATGCTTTCTCTCCAGCCGCTCCCTGATGGTAGCAAGATAGTTCAAGTAGAGGTTTACCAACCTCAGGCCACAGTGCCAACTTTTGCCGCTTCCATGCAGTAGGCAATATCCCCTCGGACATGAACGCTTCAACCAACTTGGCTATTCTATCCAAGACAGGAACTTTCTTGTCATCTATTCTGCTGCAGATCTCCAACAGATCGTCTGTTGTTACAGACGAAATTGCCATCACATCTTGAGTTCCTTGAATAGCATCAACGCGCCGCTCTTGCTAGCAATTGGATGATTTTAAACAAGAGAGGACACGTAATCTGTGGAGATGACTGGCATCTGAATCGTCAGAGGATAGCTCCTTAAAACATTCCCTTTTGCTCCGCTGGATGCCCAGCATGGAATTTTTGCAGACTCCCTTATATGCATGCTCTTTTTGCACCTGATCGATCCTATCTACCGCACTCTGGGCCATTCTTCTGGCACGGTAGTAAACTGATCAATGGACGCTTCACAAGCCTTAGAGAAGCACTGTGGGATACGGAGGGCCACCAGCTTTAGTAGGTTGATCCAGCCACATTTCCATCAACGTCTGCTTTTCTAGTGCTTTCGTGGACTATCGGTTTCGGGAATATTATTTGGATACCATGTTGTTGTCTCCTTAGTTCGAAGATAATTGCCTAGCGGTCATGGTGGGTGTAGTCCGCGCTAACCTGTCAGGGCATACAACGCGTCATTGCAGGGTTAACATAGGTCAGGTCTACGATTGAAGTAGACCCTCCTTTACGAAAGGTACTTACGTTGCCTTATATGGCAAGAAGAATATCTAACTGGGTAAAAGCATCTAAAAGGTTTCGGCCTTTGCGTTAACCTCTCTACTTCCCCATTCAAGGACCCACGCATTAAAATCACCGGCAATCACCTTTGGAATTCGTCGACTTGTGTCATGAACAAGGTTGTCTAGCATGTCTTCAAACTCAGACAAAATGAGACCGAGTGGAGCGTAGCTGTACGCGCTTACTTTTGCTCCCACAAAGCCATTGACCGACTGACTCGAGGGTACCTACTATAAACCAATACCGCTGTACTTTCACTAGAATCAGTAACCCATTCGCCCCCGTGAAGGTTTTTATATAGTTCACTTACGATGGCAACCATATCAAACTCGTAGATGTTCTGCTCAAGTAAATCCTGACCGATGCTGCAATAGTTGAGGTTTATTTAAATAGACCTAATTTTTCATTACAGTCAATGCCTGCCATCCCTTCTTTTCGTTACATAATAGACATTTGGGTTCCCAATTGCATTCCTTGGCAATATGGCCTTTCTCCCCGCACCTTCGACGTATCGGACGATCGGACTGCTCAAAGCTTTTCGTGCATACCTTCGCGAAATATCCAAACATAAGGCACTTGAAACACCTCGTTGGTGAAATTTGCTCTCTCAGACGGCAATCATCCGATTCGAACTTCTTCTGTCACTAATAGCGCTGCCTTCGTTGTTAGTACTCAAATGGTCGCATTTTGACTGTTTGAGTACTACCATAGGCATTCCTCACACTCACAATGCATTCCTCACTCAGTTACTCCACCTTAAATTGTTCTTTCAACGCAATGCAAGTGTCTTCTCTGGATGTGACTTCGTCGAAATTCTTGCATCATACTATATATAGATATCATGTTTGTGAGCCGTACCGTGGAATTCCCCCAAGTGAGTTTTTAACTTGGCTACGGAGGTCATCCGCTCTGCCCAACCTGGATTTTTCAGCTCCAACATTAGATCGTCTTTTAGGTCGTGGTCAGCTTTGATCTTTTTGATTGTCTGTAAAGGAACAAAATTATTGCTTACTTACTGTGCAAATTTTTTACATTCCAAGACTTTGAGTGTGAGTATCATACTAAAGAGAATGGTCTGACCAACTAAATGCATGAACACTACGAGCCAGGTAAAAAGGGACAAATGCCCATTCAAATGTGCTTATTAAGCGATACATAAAACCTTTCATGCCCAAAGCGTGCAGCTTCCGATTTCCGGACTTATTTCTCTTCCTGACGTATTCGATACCATCTTGACTTCTCCCAGAATATTTTTAATTGTTTGGAACGCATTGCACTTACCTCTGATAAATTGAGACTGACCAGTTCCAAAAGAAGAACTTCTCCAAATCAGAAATTAGATATTTAGCTATTTTTTAGTCGGAAAGTGAACTTTTCGTCGCTTTTAGTAGTAGCGTAGTGTAGCGTTGATAACCTTGAACATTGAACTTCAACTTTAAAAAGCGAAGGATGTCGCAGAAACGAGATCGATTACTTGCTTGTCAACTTTCTAGAAGTTCAAGTCATTAGTAGCGGAACGAACAGTGAGCGTCTCGCGATCAAGTATATTCTGTTCGATGAGCAGAAAAACTACTGAGGAGTAGCAAATAGAAACTAATATCAACTCCGTGATACAAGGATAGGATAGAATAATCGTGTTTAACTGTTATATCTGTCACGCAGAGACTACTTCCGACCTCCTACATACCTTAGCAAGCGACGTCTTGCAACTGTATTGAATTGACTCCAAACTAGTGAAATTCGATGTCCCAAAAGCTGATCATAACATTAGTATCTTTCCCATTGGAGATATGACAGGGACACATTTCTCATATTCAAGTTGGTTATTGGAAGAATACTCTGCTATTGGAATCCACAGGAATAGTGCTATAGACGAAGACTCATCTTGAAAACGTTAGAAAGGACTTTTGGCTGCACCGATGCAATACACGGGCAAACAAAGCGCTGTGTGTAAGGTGATAGAATCTTGCATATAAGCATAGGCAGATCACGAAAACATCCCCGGTTTGTCGATATGAAACGGAGAAAGTACTCAATCGTTCTGCCTATGGCATGTATTGGGAACGATATGTTTTAATTTATCTTGATCCCCAGATTTAATACAATAAACCTGATGTTTTGTTAGTTTACACGAGGGACAAGAGTTCGGTTCCCTCCGAATCCCCAAATAAGGAGACCTGTACAAAATTATATCAAGTATGCAACTTCGAATGGAACGGGGGGCAATATTTCCTCCCTTCTGTCCTAAATACTATACTTTCATTCCATTCCATTAAATGTGACATTTTTGGTATCAATACTATGTAGAAACCGTTCCTAGACAAGTCATTCTGGTTTTAAAACACCACACCACATGATGGTGGAGCCCAAGAACACATTGCAAAAATTCAAGTCGCCCGGCAGGATTAGCCCCCTGCAACCTCCAATCTACTCACATGTTTCAGAGTTGACATCAGCAAGCGTCAATTGACAAACTTGTCTGGTAGTTTACTCTCCAGATATATACAACGTGTGTGGCAATTAACACAAATTTGACGGAAATTTACAGAGAAAATATTTGAAACAGATAACAATTTGTGGGTTATTATTTTGGTAACTCAAATAGTTTGATAAGCCAATTTATTTGTCTAGATTTATATCCGTCCTCATATCAAAAGTTTAGTTAAAAATTTATTACTATTAAAGCGATTGTTCCCACTCTTATGAGCAGAAAAACCCCCATGATTTGTATTTTTTATCTTCCTTTTTGTCTAGTTTCGATAGCGGAAAATGATAAGCTTTTAGAGAAAGCCAAGTGAGGAGCCATACGTCTTATTAAAATAAATACTAAAGTAAACACAGTGCTTCATGTCACTTCTCTTTTGACGCTGTTAAATTGAAAACATCCGCAACAAAAGTAGTTAAGTATTCTCGTAAAGGATGCCACTCTCACTTAAATGTTAGTCACCGGTTGCCAGTAAAGCTTGATACTCCAACGGCAATGTTCCTTAACATTGATTAAGCGTAAGAAACGTAAGAAGCTACTCGCTCCAAAGCAACACAATAAAAAGATTAGATTATTAAAGGAGATTATCTGACTTGAAACTTTAAAAAGAGACTTACTCAGTTACTTCAACTGTTTCTTTTTCACTTTGATCTTAACATAAATTTCTTTACAGCTAAAAACCGCTTAGTTTTAGCTAGTTGAGAGATTGTGACTAGCTGCAGTTCCAAGCAGTCATACCTCATATTGGACCCATTATACTAACCTTTGAAATCAGCCATTTGTCGGCCTTATATCTACGCCGTTCGCATGCCTTCACGAAGCTCCAAACACCTAACAGAAGCAGAAGATACACTAACTCTTCGTGGCAAAATATCTCTTACAACCTATATTTCATATAAAGTATCCAGCTTTTACTTATGGCAGGTGATCAAACGATAGTATAGGTCCCAGGCCAAAACGTGGATTGGTACCCACAATGGAGCATAAAACATGGGAAACGCCGCTCTTTCTTAACGAAAAACTGCAGAAGGAGAAGGATGAAGACGAGTCCCCCGTGCCTAAAAACGGGACAAATTGTACCAACTGGTCCTCCAGTTTGGGGGTTGGGTAGGGATGACAACCCTACACGGAAAACCAACGTTACGAGGCCAAAGAAGGAGGCTCGGACAGGATGGACTTTACAATGACGAACTCGACAACGACAACAGATTAACGATTTGCTCATTTAGCTGCCAAGCAACTAGCAGATACCCTGTCCCAATATAGGGCTGATGAAATATCGTTGCAGGAAATGCGTTGGGCTGGGACCGGTTTCCTAGAGAAGAGCCACTACATCATATATCATAGTGGCCATCCAGGTTTCTTAGTCAGCCAAACAATGAAAAAAAATAGAAATTTAGAAATATAAGCCTCAGTAACGTTCACGCCCCTTCAGAGGAGACTACAGAGTCGGAAAAGGATACATTCTACGAGGCAATAGAACGAACCCTCGAAGCCTGTCTCAAGGATTTCAACAGCCAAGTGGGGACGGAGCCCATATTCAGGTGATATGTTGGCTCCCATAGCTTATATAAAAATACAAATGATAACGGACTGCGGATTATTCAATTAGCAGTGGCACATAAAATGGTCAACAAACAAATGTGGAACTCTCCAGATGAGACCACCCACGTGCTAATCGACGGCGGCCACCACTCCGCCTTGATGAATGTCAAAACATAGAGGGGGTCAATATAGACTCGGATTACTATCACGTTGGCATGGTTCTCCTGGTTCGAATAACAACACCGCCCAGAATGCAGCAACCGAAAAATCTAAAAAAAATAACGAAGCTGCCACTATAAGGTTCCTAACCTGCGACATACCCTTGTTGATACCAAATTCCCCCTTAGGTTCATCCTAAAACCAAGAAGTTTTGCAGTAATATAGGCAATAATATGAAGCATGATTTTACAAGTTTCGTGAAAATCATATTATTACATAAGTTATATTAGGTCGAAGTTGTCTCTTCAATGCAAATTCAAAGACTTTGAATATTTTCACAGAATATACGAATATACATTAAATGCTAGGTACTAATGAAACAAATGTTTTTTTATAAGAAATACACAAAACATTTCTTACCTGAAGTGTCCAGCTTCCGGTTTCCCGGTTTGTGTAGACTGCACTTAGTGTATTAGCATTAAATGAGATCAGCAATGCCATTCCCGAAACTAGGGTTGCATAGACTAAGATCGAGTCAACCACCCTAGCTAAACTATGCGACCGCCCTCCCACGTATGGTATCACCCTTGTGAGGGTCATACTTGCAATGGATGCTTTGTCGCAAATATATTGCACTTGTTGCTTATAACTGAAGCTCGCGTCACCACTCCCAAATATTTGATAGCCGGCTTGGAAGTCATAATACGTTTCCCAATTTCAATAGGGTCGTAATTTCTTGTATGTAAGGCACTTGGTGACGAGCACCACAGACGCTTTTTCTTTCTCAAGTGTCAGACCAGAACACTAGCCAACCCCTTACACTATATATAGTTACTAGCACTTTCCAAGTCTACGCTGTCCGTGAATTGCATCATCGACTAAACCATATTCTACCCCAGATCTCCAGCAGCTAGACTCTAGTGACAGGCAGAATTACCGTCACATTCAGCGGTCGCTGAAGGTCCTCTGTGCTCTCCTCTTGCTGATATAACAGTTGCTGGATGATTTTTAAGAAGAGAATGCGCACGTAACCTGCTGAGATGCACGACCCCTGAATCGTCCCACCACGATTCTATAGATGCTCCTCCAAAAGTTGACGTTCCCCTCTTTCTGTGTGAAATGCCAGCTTTATGATGTTGGTTAGTCTAACCACACCTCTATGGGGATCTGTTAATCCGAAGTTTTAAAGAGAAGGCTGCGGGTATAGCTCTCGCTGACAAACCAGAACATATCACGCTAAGACTGCCATGCCAGGGCTCAATCGCCGCTCCGCGAATCGAATCTGTGACCCATACGTCGCCGTGATGGTTTCTGCAGTGTTCACTCATGATAGTAATTTTCTGTTAAAATATAGTTAATGATAGTATATTGCCATATTCGAATAAAATAGGCTATAATATAAAGCACGGTACTCCTAAGTTTGATGAAAATCCTTCTATTACTGACAAAGCTATAGTAGTTCACATTGTCACTTTTGTGCAAGTTTACTGCGAATCAAAACACTGAATGTCAATATCGCACTAAAGTGGGTATTCTTATACAAGAAATACACAAACCTTCCATTCCTGAATCGCGGAACTTGACTTGTTTTTGATTGTCAGCTCTTCTTATAGGTTTACCTCTTCTCGGAGTATACATGGGAGTTTCTTCGCAAAAGTGTTATTTTTAAACTTTTATATGAAACAAAACTTTATTAGAATCAACTCAATGTCTATCTATCTGTCTATCACACCCGATATATTCGGAAACGGCTATACCGATTATCACGAAATTTGATAAGAACGTATGGTCTCCAAATCCCTTTACATATAGCAAGTGGCGCCATTTTGGATTGAGTTTAAAGGAAGCTCCCATACATTCGAAACTTATCCAGCCGCAAAATCTTAAATTATGGTGCATCTAAACGAAATCCTCAAAATACATCCCGTTCCGAAATCTGTACAAATAAAGTTAATAATATAATAGTATATTAGCATATTTTAGAATTTTAAGATCATACTAGAAGTACAAATTTTGCAGTGGTATAAGGGATAACATAAGGCATAACATTGAAAAGTTTGAAGGGAATCCAACTATTATTAACAAAGTTTTAGAAGGTGAAACTTTTGCATCTTAAGTGAGTTTCGTGCATTCAACGTATCAATTAACATATCAATTCATCAATATCACAACAAAGTGAGCTTATTATGAACGGGGGGCGGGGGTCATAGGAAAACATTTCATTTTAGTTTTTTAATTCGTTCATATATCAATATCAATTACTCGTGACAGACATACGTATGTATTTTTATGTATATGCTAATGAAGCTTTGGGGTAGTGTCTAATTCAGATAAATATACATACATACATATTTGTACATTAAACCTGCGGTATTATAGCCGAATTGGCTAAATATGGAGGTGACCAATTACACCAAGTGGTTCAACAAATTGTGGGACATTATCTGCCTCATACATAAAAAGAAAGATATCACACAGTGCAGCAATTATAGAGGTATCACGTTACTGAGTACCATCTATAAGATATTCTCCACTATCTTACTAGGCCGGATAGCCCCATGGGCCCAGAACATAATTGGCCCACACCAAAGAGGCTTCACTCCAGGCTAATAAGTAACAGATCAGACTTTCTCTGTGCGGCAAGCGATGGAAAAACTGTTCGAATATGGATACCAGTTGCAACATCTATTCATAGACTTTAAAGCCGCCTATGATATCATAGTCAGGGTAAAACTGAACTGCACTCAGCCATGAGAGAATTCAGTATCCCGACGAAATTGATAAGACTGACTAGACTGTCCCTAACCAATGTGCGAGGCCAGATAAAAGCAGTAAGATCACTCTCAAGACTATTCGACATCAACAACGGTCTACGACAAGGGGATGCCCTATCATGCGTCCTCTTTAACCTGACCCTCGAAAAAGTGAAAAAGTGATCCTCTTTAAGTCCACCCAAGTACTGGCCTATGCTGACGATATCGACATCATGGGAAGAACCACCCGAAACGTACAAATTGTCTCCATCCAGATCGAGCAGGTTGTAATCGGTGCGAGATCATGGGCTGCACAATACTGAAGGCAAGACAAAGTATATGGTGGCAACGTCAGCACGAAAAACCAACAAACCAACAACATCAAACCGCACTGTTCAAACGGGAAGAATAAAGATAGGAGACTACAACTTTGAGACCGTTGATAATTTCTCCTATCTAAGGTAGAAAGTCACAACCGATAACAGCTACAATGATGAACTCCGCGCACGGTTGTTGGCAACCACCAGAGCCTGTTTCAGCTCACAAAAACGTCTCACCATAGGGTCAAAGCTCTTACTGTATGAAACAATGATCTTGGCAGTCCTCATGTGTGAGTTCTTAACAAGAAAAATTGCGAACTCTTGGCCGCGATCGAGAAAAATATCCCCCGAAGATATTTTGGCCCCCGACATGAGGATGGACGATTCCGTAGCCTACATAACTACAAAATCTATGAGCGATACCACGACCGTTAAGTTGTGCATAAAATCCGGCTCAATAGGTCACTTAATCCGTATGAATGAGGATAATCCAGGCCGGAAAGTCTATAAATGCAATATCTATGGTAGAAAAAGAAGACGAGGCAGACCCTCCCTGAGATGGAGCGATGGTATAGGACAGCTTTTAGGGATATCGAATTGGTGGACCTCGCGAAAAACCGGGATGTCTGGAGTTCCTTATTAAAGCAGGCCTAGACTGGATACCGGTAGTTACGCCATTGATGATGATGATAATATCTACGTCTGTAATGTGTACGTATATCTTATAGTTTGAAAAAATATTCTGGGTTTTTAGCAACATATGAATGGATAAACGTATGTAGAAATTTTCTCACATAAGATGAAAGCAAAAGCTTTATACCCGAAGCACCAGCTTCCAATATTTCGACGGTTTTGTTTTAGACAAAACTTTAAAAATGCTTATACACTACTTGCTAGGCAGGATATCCCCATACGCCCAGAGCATCATTGGCCCATTCCAAAGAGACTTCACTCCAGGCAAATCAGCAACAGATCAGATTTTCTCTCTGCGGCAAGCAATGGAAAAACTGTTGGAAAATGGACAACAGTTGCACCATCTGTTCATCGACTTTAAAGCCGCCTATGATAACATAGCCAGGGTAAAACTGTACCTCAAGACCTTTCGACATCAACAAAGGTCTACGACAAGAAGATGCCCTATCATGCGTCCTCTTTAACGAGAAAGTGATCTTTAAAGTGAAAGTGATCTGTGATGCTGAGGTAAATGCAAGAGGTACGATCCTCTTTAAGTCCACCCAACTACTGGCCTATGCTGACGATATCGACATCATGGGAAGAACCACCCGAGACGTACAAACTGCCTTCATCCAGATCGAGCAGGCGGCTATCAGGGCGAGATCTTGGGCTGCACATCAATGAAGGCAAGACAAAATATGTGGCAACGTCAGCACCGGAGAGAATCAACCAACAACATCAAACTGCACTGGTCAAACACGAAGAAGAATAAGGATAGGAGAATACAACTTTGAGACCGTTGACAATTTCTTCTATCTAGGGTCGAAAATCACAACCGATAACAGCTACGATGATGAAATCCGCGCACGGTTGTTGTCAGCCAGCTTACAAAGGCTGTTCCGCTCGAAACGTTTTACCATAGGGTCAAAGGTCTTACTGTAGAAGACTATGATCTTGCCAGTCGTCATGTATTCCTCGGAAACTTGGGTTCTTAGCAAAAAAAAATGCGAACTCTTGTCCGCGTTCGAGAGAAGAATCCTCCGAAGAATTTTTGGCCCCTTACGTGAGGATGGACGATTCCGTAGCCTACACAATGACGAAATCTATGAGCGATACCATGACCGTTCGGTTGTGGATAAAATCCGGCTGAATAGGTTACGGCGGGCGGGTCACTTAATCCGTATGGATGAGGATGATCCCACCCGGAAAGTCTATAAAGGCAATATCTATGGTAGAAAAAGAAGACGAGGCAGACCCTGCCTAAGATGGAGCGATGGCGTAGGTCAGGACGCCTGACAGCTTTTAGGAATATCGAATTGGTGGACTTCGACGCAAAACCGGAATGTCTGGAGTTCCTTATTAAGGCAGGCCTAGACCGGATACCGGTTGTTGCGCCGTTGATGATGATGATGATACACTACTTAGCATTAGAATTAGAGTTGGGACCAGGCAGATCTGCAGAGCATTTCTATGTCACATTATCAGATTCCTATAAAGTTATTTACCATGAACAGAGGCTTTTGTTTCTTTAGCCGATTGGACCAGGAAAATAGGCTAACCAGATAAACTTTTCTATTTTATATTTTGTGAACTTTGTGTCTGCCCTTTAGCCACATTGCTAATAATGACTAATTACACTCATTCCCTCCATACGTACTTGATTAACTTAAATCCACGAATTAAAAACAATTCACTGATTCAAATTTATTAAAAAATTAAAAGTTTAAAACAATTAGTCCAATTCAGAGAATTTGTAGCCCAGAATTTGTAGCAATCCAGTCTAGAAATGAAGACACTCGCGTATAAGCTGTTGGCCAATTTGCTTCGCAGCCATAATATCCAACAAATGACGCAATGCCAACCACATATCGCATACCGTTGGTTGTTGCTAGAGGGCTACCAGAATCACCAAAACAAGCTCCTCTTCCCGTCGACCCATCAATACATATATTACCATTTTGTATATATGAACCGAAATATCCTTGGCACACGTTCTGCTCCTGGACAGTAACATCAACGTACTGCAAATATCTGGCTAAAGATGGACTGCCTGTTGGTAGGAGAAGATATTACATTATTCAAGGTTAGCAAGAGGGAGGTACCAAAATATTTCGTTTACCTGCTGTATAACCCCATCCTGTCGCTACAACAGGAGATTTCTCCAAAAGGAGGCCTTGCATCGCACGAGTAGGCAAAGAGATGGGCTGGATGTATTCTACAGTAACAGGTGAATATATTATTAATTAATCCCGCTATAATTAGAATCTTTCATTAATGTGTGGGAAAGCATGGCAAATGACATTCATCTTAATATACAATTAAATTTAAGTTCACGATGAAATCTATTTTTCTATTGAATAACTATTTATCTTAAGAAAACAGGCATTGTTTAAAGTTGTTAACTTCTTCGCCAAAACAACAAATGTATTTACAGTTATGCTTTGAAAGTGCTGCCTTTTAGTTACCTGAAAAAGCTATTGATTGGGTCAATCTTATCAAAGCTATGTCGTTTCTCAACGTGGCGTTATCCCATTCTTTATGGATGATAAAATTCGCCTTTTCAACGGTCATCCGCTTTTGACCCGTTTCATATTTGTCCAGTCGGTCTCGAGCTCCAAACAAAATGAGTACAGAAAGGGCTCTAAAAATAAAATTATTAATACTAATAAGTTGGTATTACGGATATGGATTCAAAAAAATTAGTTAATTAAACGGGGAAGCTGTAAACTTGGGCGTTAAGGGAAGTGGGTAGCAAGTTTATCCATATGGGAAAACACCTCGTATATTTGATCCTTTTTCTCAAAAAGTGATAGTCCGAATTTATTGAAATTTTGTCAGTTTATTTATGAATCTTAATTTAACATTTAAGGTAGAAGGAATGATTCAAATGGTACTCTTTTTTTTCGAGCAACATGAAAATTGTGAAAAAAATCCTGCTACGTACGTAATTTATTTAAAATTGTTCTACCATAGTCAAAGAAGAAGCATTAATCTATACCCTTGCAAAATTCTGGAACGATTAATCCACCTGGTTCCGAGAAAAAGAACATTAATCGAAAAAAACGTGATTTTTAAAGAGAGGCAAAAAACGTGACGATTCATATTTCCCGGCTTTCTTATCAATTTCTTCCGATTTTTCGCCCTAGGGTTGCTGCTTCAAGCCTCTACTATCCCTGCAGAGTGCAGAAAGAACGATTGGTATCGATTCTACAAGATAAATCGAGATCAATCGATATCTGTGAACGCCAGGAAGAGATACCTCGACCTTCTACCCCAGAACCAACACCCTGACCTTCCATTACAGGCTCTGTACAGGAAGTACATCAAATGGTGAACACCCCGGAATCCTCCCTTTCAGAAAAATCGTTTTCCTCTTCCTTCTCGAAAGTGAGTCACCATTTAGAGGAGTACGACAGCTTCGAGGGAAATAAAAATTATATTTTCATAAATTTTGGTATGTGAAGTAATATTTCTTGCAATTTTTCTGATTACTTTTATGTACTTGCCAATGCGTTCATTATGTTTCGAATAGAAATTCTAAATAAATCTCTGGGGAACATGGGTTCTTGTATAACTTGTCATGGTAAGCTCGAGGTGTCAGTAATTTTTAGACGCGGTCTTGCTGCGAAACTTCAATTGCTGAGCAAAAATTGTGCAAAATTTGACAAATTTTGGAATTGTTCTAAAATTACTTATGACACGGAAGAAGGTAAATATAATGTTATTGTGGAAGTGCCGCTTTTTCTTTGACTTTGTTTTTATGGTATTTATATATATTTTTAGGTGGTCAAACAGCAGAAAAGAATGGGGACCCGTCTTCGCAATTTAAAATCATTATTATATAGTTTGGGCAATATTTTTCCACATTGTATCGTCAAATGAACACTCCACTCATGACCTATGCAAACCATCTTGGTGCAAATTCTGAAATGTCAAAATGAAAACACTGTGTATGATCATTCAAAACATTTTCACCTAAGCAGGGAAGTGATGAAATAAAGCCTGTATTTCAACAACTGGCCCACTCTGACTTGTTACGAAAGTGTGTTCATGGCCGAACCCAAAACCCGAGCGAAAGTTTCAATAATGCCATTTGGGCTTGCGTTCCAAAGACCACCTTTGTAACAAGGAAAACTCTTGAGTTTGGGGTTTATGATGCGTTATCAACCTTCAATGACAGAAATATAGCCCGATGTAGAGTCCTTCATCACCTAGGTATTAAACCAGGGAAGTTTTGTTGTGACGCTCTCAAGAAATCTGACATCGAAAGGCGGAAAGAAAAGATGTGGAGACGTCACAAAAAGCGAGGCAGAGAACGAGAAATACCGAAAGGAAATTGGAAGAATCATATTTGGAAGAGGAAGGTGGCACTTCCTATAGCAACGGAAAGTTCTGATATAGAAAGTTATGAATTAATTAAAAAAAATGTATCTATGGATTTTGGTTTCTTTTTATACCTCTCTTCATATGATGTAATATATATCATATTGTTTCATCATATGTCATCTCTTTAATTGGTTTTGACTGATTTCATGGTCATAACAATTAAATTCAATAATTTTTTTCAAGTACTTCTAGTTGCCGGTTTTGATTTTGAGACTTATCGCTAGATTCGGAACAGCCTGAAGAATTTTTTAAGCTAATAAAAAAATTTTGATTTTTTTTTCAATTTTTGCTACCCACTCCCCTTAATGTTTGTTTCACCTACTTTCCCTTCATTTTTAAATAAATACAACTTTTTTTAAATATTTTGACTTTCTCTTTATTTTTAATCCAAAAAAATTAAACAGAATATCGCTTGCAACGATTCTCCCGGGTAAAGTAGAGCTAGTCGGTTACGACCTTTGGCAATCGTATCAACGTGGCGAAAGTAAACATGAATAATTCGTAAGGCATTCCCTCCTTACTTGGGAGCTACTGCGGGCACAGTATGTGATAACTCTGCATGTAATCCACAGCTGGTACCTCCACAATAGACTCACGGTGAATGCTAGGAAGACTGGACTAGTTATGTTCACTAGGAACGTCAGGTGGGGCAGCTATACGCTACCCACCTGAGCAGGGGCGGAAACCCAGCTGGCACAAACAGTCAAGTACTTAGGAGAACATTTCGACTCCAAGTTAACTTGGAAGCATCATATCCAGGAACAATATCAGAAATCCTGCAGATTGCTCTGTAGGAATGCGATAGGTAAAACCTGGGGACTTTCACCCAAACGGATTTATTAGATGTATACATCCATAATAAAACCCATTTTATTTTGATGTATGATGGAAACTGCTAACGCAGATTCAGAGACTTGGTTGCCTAAATATTACTGGAGCAATGAGTACTACGCCGACTGCGGCACTTGAAGCTATCCTAAATTTACCCCCCATTCACTTGGAGGTGAAACGAATAGCGGCCAACGACGCATATAGGCTCGATACCATTGGGGCATGGAAAGGCGGCCAATCCAACGGTCATGCGTCTATCTGGAAATTCCTTGAAAAACATCCGGTAGCCCTGATGCCGACCGATCATATGGTTTCTAGATTCGTCTTTGAAAAGACATACACTGTCGTAATCACCGAAAGAGAAGAATGGTCGATAAGTGGCCATGAGTCTTTTCAGATTACAGACCTAATAATCTTCACCGACGGGTCAGTCATGGAGGATGGATCGGGCGCAGGGGTGTTCTCGGAGAATCCGATTATAGAACTGGCCCGACCCCTCGGAAAAATGACGACCATATTCCAGGCGGAGATATATTCGATTTCATTGGCAGCAGAAGAATGTCTGCGACAAAAATGGAGGGATCGCACCATTCGAATCTGTTCCGACAGTCGGGCGGAATTATCAGCACTAAATGGCAACAACATATCAAGCAAGTTGGTGTGGAATTGTCATCAGATGCTGCTGGAACTTGGCCGACTGAGCGAAACATTCCTGATGTGGGTGCCGAGGCACTCTAACATCGCCGGTAATGTGGAGGCTGACAGACTGGCTCGCCGAGGGTCTGGATTCACAATGATGGGGCCAGAATCAACTCTTGGAATCCGACCGTCTACTGTCAAGTCTATTCTGAAAGGTGAAATTGCAAGGATTCACGCAACCGAATGGAGAAATTTGGACTCTTGCCGGCAAGTGAAAATCCTTGTGAAAGAGCCTAAGGCCACTAGAGCGGCATTTTTGTTGTCCCTTAAGAAGTGGGACATGAAAACCCTAGTAGGGTTTTCATGTCCCAACACTTCCGGATAGAAGAAAACCTTTATAGTGCAATACAATGCACCAATGCAGACTTTGAATCTATGCACAATTGGATGCAATCCAGGAGCGAGTTTCACAATTGTAATGGGTGATCTTTTGAATAATGAATAATCCATGGCGGAATATTGGTGATCATTAGGCGGCCATTAGTAATGTTCCTTTCGTTCGTGAGATTATTTTATTGACTACGAACAAATGGGGCATTGAAAGAGACAATGGATTCAAGGTTTATTCATTTCTACGGGTGGAGAATATGGCGATAAATTGAAACTTCCTGGAAAGCATATCGATAAACCGGTCATGTTAACGTAGTCAGCACTAGCTTGAATAATAATAATAATAATCGTTGGTGCAACAATCCCATTTGAAGTGTGTTAGAGCACTTCATTCAAGCCCATAACGGTACACTACAATAAACTGCAGGAGGCAATGTGGTCAGCATTGCGCTCGCCCGAGATTATTACCCTGATCACAGTAGATCTACTATAGGCAGTATCCTTAAAAAAATGATCCCACTTGCAAATGTGCTGGCAGAAGCTTATCTGTACACATCAGAGACGCTAAACAAGGAAAAGGCATAATCTTCGTCAAATCGTATTGGTAAGAGAGAGATCGGTGAGCTTTTGCTATTCTGATACTACGGCGTGCTCACCCATATAGCAAAAAGTTGTTTCACGTATTCACTTATACATAAGCAAAAACTTGCCAATCTCACCAATACATTGGCAAGTCCGGGCGGTATGTCAAACACAGCTGATCGGGTTTTCGGTACATCTCGCTCATGCTCAAGGGCAAAACAATTTGAAATCGTGTGTACTCGCACTGATTTCCCCCCTTAAGGGGCAAGGGGGAGTGAGGTAGCTGTCTAGTATCTAACTGTGACCCTGATTTGACTCAGGTACTCGTTCACAGCTGAGTCGACTGGTATCCGACGTCAAATCACGACACAAATCCCACTGCCACCAGTGAGATTTGAACCACGACCTTCCAACAACAGCCTTGTGCTCTAACCATTCAACTACACGGACACTTGTAGATTATGATTAATCATCTTACATACAGAATTATCCCTGCCTAAGTGTGTACATATCAGTTCAGCATAAAATGAGATGGTTTAGCGTTTCTAACACCAAAACATGCTTTCTACCCTGGTCGCTCTCCATCGGCTCTTTCATTATGAGCTTTTCCGAAGCGCAGGCAAGTACGCCGTCCTCTATGTCACATAAATCCCTCTGCATCAGAAAAGAAGCGTGCAGTTATCAGTGAAGATCGCCAAATGACTGCAAGTGACACTTCATGTACTTGCCGTGTACCACTTGGAACTCATCAACCCGCTGTTGGAGTGACTTCACCCCACTAAGAGAATTAAAGAATCAATTTTTCAACTTGAGTGGAGTCCGCCCACATTCTGCCTTACAAACAGCCGCACGCTCACATGCTTTTTATATTTAAAATAAGCGCGTAGTGAGCCGACTTGGCAATAAGCCCCAGCAAAATTGGGTTGAATTGTTTGGAATTTGGACGCAGTAGTCCATATGCGCCGCTGGCCCTTTTCCAGATCGGTGTCTGTCGACGGCAATCTTCCGAATGCAAATGTCAGTGAAAGGATTGCGAACAAACTCGCTGCACTTATTTTATTGATTGCCAATGGTTTGGATTCGACACTCGTCCATTCGAAATTCTATCCAAATATCATGACTGGGAATGTCAACTATGTGTAACAAACTTCTTATTTGATCGTCAATAACAGCATGTAACTTGATGTTACCTAACCACATCAAGTAAGGCAGCACGCACCACATTTAATTACAAAGCAATGTCCTCTAGTATCAGTCAATAGTAGTAGAAAATCAAAGGCAGCTCAGTGAATCCCCCCGTATATCTGATGGACTTTGAGATTCTAATAAGCGGACGGGCAAGGTAATAAGCCACCATTCCATCAATGTCGCCAAACATTTACTATTTTTTAGTAAATGTGATACCAACGTAGAACATCGATCAAACGGGTATGCGGGATGCAGTCAAAAGCCTTAATATAACAATTGAAGAAATTTGTTTCGGCTCTAATTGCTTTTACTGCAACTACTGAGCTAATGGTGGTTTGCTCTTCACAATCACCTGATCCTACTCAGTAACATTTCTACTTCACGAACAAAATGTTGTTAGCTTCGAGGTGCGCACTGGCCCTTCCACTAATAATGGATGCTATAAATTTGCAAAAGATGAGCAAGTAATCGATCTCACGGCCTTTTTAAGTGCAAGGTAAGTAATCCCCGTAGTAATGAAGGGTGTGAATTCCTCCGGTCGACGAATGACTTTAGTATACTCCGGCGTGGATTTGTCAAATATACCATCTGGCGTATCCCCCGCACGTATCTGGAAATGTTCTTACATGAGCATGCTTAAGCACAGGCCAGGGAGATGGAGACACCCACCCCAGGATAAAAATTGGCGTTGGGAAGAATACACTGAAATAAAACCAAACATTGAGTAGCAGAGGAAAAATAGCGTTATGATACAGAGTTTCGTTGATTTGAGGAGTAAGTAATCGAGCTCCATCAATATACAACGACAGCGCTGTCTCTGTAATGGAAAGCATGACTACTGCGGCGTCTAATGTTACGCACGGGAGAGACTGCAACTGGCTCCATCAAAGGACTCGTTCAGAAGAAACTCAATCCTTCTCAAATTACTGCACATATGAGCACAAGTTCCCGCATTGAAAGATATTACCCTCAGTGAGCAGTATGTAGCGGGAGGATACGCAAAGGGAGGAACCTTGACGCCAGACATCCCCAATGATATAAGATGCATTAATAAATCGGGAGCTACATTTATCGCACTGGGTAACAAGATCATGAAGCTTCGTAAATTAAACAAGGAGTGCCGGAATATTCACCATAATATAAGGACCCGGTCCGGCGGATAAGAAGCATCCAGCTGGCATACGGCAAGTTCTAAGCGAACCAGGCGATAAAAGTAACACCCGTTACAAACATGAGGCAGAAAAATAGGGGAGGAGACTGCGCGAACACTTTAACGAATCAACAGAACACCAAACCCTAAAGAGAACAAAGATTAAACTCCCAAAAAGTGGAGCAGGCAAAGATGATGGCTTGCTGCTGGCGATACTCACGCTGTTGCAACTCTAAAGAGCGGATCTCATAAGGAGTATATGGAAGCATGGAGAAAGGTGGCATCTCGAAAAAGAAGAGGTCCAAAAAGGATAAGACCGGAGGTTGTTATCGTCTCCAAAAGTGGCGAAGGGTCATTTTCAGGATACAGAGGACAGGCGACGAACCGCACTAATCGTGCAGAAATGCTTGAGTCAAATTGGAAAATTCTTAGGGCAGGAAGCTTCAGATTTTTATAGTCGGCAAGAACATGGATAGGAACACTACTAATGAGAAGGTTCGCGGAGCTTTGGAAATGCAATTCAACCTCATCGGACTACAAGAGTCGGCAGCGAAAACGACGATTACGTTGGAACACAAACCGTCATCATCAATGAAGGTAGCACTAAGCTGTTGGCCGCAGGTAGAGTAAGAACAGGTTGGGTTATGTATTGACTTCGGATGCACTGAGGCGATGCTTCATATACCTTGGCATCGTTCATATTGCGAGGATATGCACCAGATCAAATAGTAGGTTGCAGCAATGCAGGAGATGTGGAGCGGATATAGCTTCTGTGCTCCACCCAGCATTACACTTGCTGAGTATCAGCAGATGCATACGCTCGCATTTTACCTAACTACTGGCGGAACAGCAAAATAGCAGCTTTTCGAGCCGAATTTTCTTGCAAAGAGACTTTGCTAGAGGCTTATAGGGAAGCTCGGAAGCGACAATGGAGAAGAGACACACAACTGCGGAGCCGTTGAAAAGAGGCTGTGTTACCAAGCCGATATAAAACCTACACGGTGATACTCAAAAGAAAGCAAAGATCACCTCAGCGCATGCCTTCTAAGAGAAATTCTTGCCATTCTATTTTCTCACCACGAAGATACCGTAAGAAAATGTTGGTCCAGCTCAACCAATGCATAATACATCCAATCACCGAAGAGAAGCTGCTGAAAATATGTATTATTAGCATCCCTGACAGAGATTTGAACCTGGTGGTGAAGGATGTGTGATAAGACATTTTCAGATAATTCAATCCACCAATATCTGACGAAAAAGAAGCTTGAGAAATGTAGCCTTAACAAAGACAATGAAACTGCTAACATCTCACAACCTTTGAAGGAAGCTAACAGGCAATTAAATGTGAGCAAGGTCGATTCAGAGAGAACACCGGTGGTGGCAACTGTGAATCGAATCAACAACATTCGAAATTTATTTCGCTGCGCCACAGGGCAGTAAAAAAAGCAAAAAATAAGACAACTGGTGATCCTCCATCATATCGCCCGATGTCGATGTCAGAAACAGTAGGGAAGATGATGAAGAGAGTCATCAACAACAAACTATTAGTTACCTACCTGTTAAGAGCAGCAATGGTTTGTTGGGATGCCAGTATGTTTATTCTGTGCGCCCACTCTGCATGTGGATGCAACATGCATGGTTGTGAATCTGAAAAAAAGTATAATACTTTGGTTTCTTGTAGCTTTTGTACCGTTTTGGCATTGGATGTCAAAAACGCGTTGAACTCCTCTAAATGCAACCGCATTAAAGGAGTGCTGGCTGACACAGTTGTTTCGAATGTTTAGCGAGCTTTATCGGAAATTATCTCTAAGAGAAGACAATATGATACGGGGTGGATGAGGACCTCAAAAAGTGCATCATCAGAGTGGTGGTACCAAAAGGCGGGACTGGGTCTTTTGCAGTGGAATGTCATACATAATAAGGTGCTTGCCCTTCCCCCCTGCAGAGGCTACGATTTTTAGCTTCACGAATGACCTGGCTGTAGTTGCTACAGCATAGCAATCAGATGATGTGGAGGTTTATGTAATAAACGCAGCGAGAGCGGTAAAATCTTGGCTAGAAAAAGACGGGCTGACCTTAGCGAATGAGAGTACGAAGCGGTCTTAATAACCAACCGTATAAGAAAAAGTACTATGAAAGTGGAAGCCGGTGCACGTAGGGTCATCTCAAACCCGGCCATTAAATTCCGGATGGTGATAATCGATGCCAAACGGAGTTTTAGGAAACACCTACAATAAATGTCAAAAACCAGTCAGTGACACCACGACACTGGCAAAAATGTGACCAAATATCGACGGAACGAAACATTGTTGCAGATTGATTCTAGTCGGAGTGATGCGATCTATTTTACTTTATGGTTCAGCTGTGTGGACGGAAGCGCTTGTAAACTGGCACAGAGTGAAGTAGGTAAGGTAAATTCGGTTAACCAGCTGATGGCGTGGAGGAAATTGCGAACCACATCAGACGAGCCAGCAATGGTGGTGGTGGACATGATCCCAGTTACCATTTTGGCGAAATGTGTTGTACCATGTAAAATGTACGGGGGGCACGCAGAACGCAGGGATGCAGCAAGGTCAGAGTCGAATAATCTCTGGCAACATAAATGGAATGAGTCATGATGAGCTCATTCCCAACATTAGACTGTGACGTGAGCGGAATCACTGGGAGACCAACTACCACATTAGAACGTGACTTCAGTGGTAATTCATTCACCATCCTGAGCGGCTGGGCCCAAAAATCCACCCCAATTTTCATTTGATTTCGCCACCAAAAATTGCACTGACTGGATGAGTGATCTCAAAAAACTCCAGTCGTTGAACTCGGAACACATCTTGAGGGATTCTCGCCATAGGGTCAGCTTCGATTGCATGTCACAGAATGTTTCTATCCAGATCTATTACAGGTGTTTCACTGGGGATGACATAATTCCGATAAACCTTCCATTCTTGATCTAAGTGAGTCTAGCAATGTCCTGCCTCAAAGACTCGCATCGACTTTCCAAAAAAATGTTCATGGTTAGATCTCTTCGGTCTCTTCGGTCAATCAAACCGACCTGACTGCGACTGTAGTTGCTGCAGTTGAGATGCAACCCCATCATTGATTTGAGACGCAACCACATCATTAATAGAATTCCCGGAGTTGCTAAAGGTGGGTAGAACCTGGGAAAGCCTGCTCTATGCATAGGGACCATTAATTTTATATAAAGCCTTTGAAATTCATCCTGAACTTCAGCGAAAATTTCAATTTGATGCTGAAGAAGAGTGGCAAGTAGTGAAACCTTGCCCACAGTGCGGCGTGATGGTATTGATGCCATCTCCTCTTCCTAATCGAATCTGGGTAGGCAGTTTCCGCGATGACCTCCTGCAATGTCACGTACGCGTATTGCTAGAAATGGCTGATGAATTTTTGGTGCGAAAAAGGGTGGTAAAGTATTGTACTTGCACTCGGCTCATTTTCTCAGTCCACTTCATCTGCTGCCTACGCATGCTTGCTGAGGTGGTCACCATAAATTGTGGCGAAACAGCAACAGTAGACAGAGCCATGCTCTTGATCATCAACGCACCTAGACATCAAACGGTCCCAAATTAGCAGTTTCGATACCGTGTTACCCATTAATATGGACCCACTCCCCAAGTCATATGAGCTTCGCCTGTTATCCGTTCCGTACCTTAAATTTCTCCTTTTTCTTACTTAATGGGTGTACACTTTACTGCTAATTGCTTCCTCAGTAAGTAATCTGTGAAACGATTGAATTCCTGCAGTTTCATCACACACCCCCGGAAAAATTGCAGCGGTCTAAAGCCATTCAGACTGGAGCTATCCATCCCTCATCCTTTCATAACCAGGCTTTTAATCTGAAGACCCTTCCACGCATCTTTCAGGAGAAGGTTTCTTGCGAGTTTCGAGGGCATCGTAGATATATATATTTAGACCAAGAAAGGGGGGCATCACAGTTATTTTTTGTTCTTCTCTCCTTTTCCGTTAGTTTTGAATTTGAAGACTAGCTACACGGAACGGTAAAGCACTTTAATCAACTTTCGAATTAGTTAGCTTCAGCTAACTGCTCATCTTATCACTCACTAAATACACTATGTTTTAGCATACTCACGCTTCCAGACAATGTGCTGCGGTGAGAACATAATTTTCCGAAATTAAGGATCCCCCGCACCATGTATAACCGCTTGCTAACCGTATTTCGAAACCTACTTGATATGGGAAGAGACCCCTAGGCGCTTCGGCACCATTGATTATTCTACTTTCAACTTGATTATACAAAATATTCGAATTCGAACTTGGCATCAAATATCGGACTGCGGGAACATCTTGCGAAACCGAAATGTTCACTAAAAAGATTAAAGTTACTAATATTGCCCCCTTCATTTTCCTGTTTGGAAAAATAATCCAAAGCGTCTTCATATATATACTTGGAGGAGAAACAAAGTAATAAACAAATAAAACCAATAAAAATTCTGTTTAACTTTTCATCAGGTCAGATAAGAATTTTCGATGGAAATTCCTCCTTAATAAGACGAAAATAATGACACGCAAATAGTGGAGTAATAAAGTGACGGATAAGTGCAAAGAACCTTTCCCCCTTCCGGGCGAATTTTGAAAGAAAGTTAAAAAGATAATAAAGGAGTGAGAAACATTGACTCCAGAGACATGTTGGTTAATTTGGTTTCAAGAATTTCTGCTGGCCACATTCAGTCCGTCTTAATGGGATCAGACCAAGTTGAGCAAACACTTCCTATCTATAATTGTGGCAATTTCTGCTGAAGACATGACGATGCGAATATAACCACCATTATTGCCTTCTCGGGTGAGTAAACAACAAATAATTTACTTTGATAACGGATTTTGAGATATGTATGTACGCAAATACTTGATCCTCCAAATTTCAAGCCATCTGGAAAATTTAGTCGCCAAAAGAGAAAACGAAAGCCTCGAAAATGCCATTCATACAGAAATAATAGTTATGCGGGGTACGTGTGTAGAGCTGTTAGATATAATAGTCAACACCATATATGTACATAGATCGGTTTATCAGATGAAGTTGGCATGTTCTAGTAGTTTGAAAATAAATTCAGTGGAAATACCCACCAAATTTCGGGTTCAGAATACAATCGATGAAAGATTATGGATAATCTGAGCCACCTAGAAGAGTATATACATATTCTACGCCTGAACTTCACACTTTGTATGTCAATTACAATCTTTTCACACACAGGTATCAATAAATTGAACTATTCAACTTTAGTAGCATACCAAACTCTTGTTAGAATGCAACTAACCCACATTGGGCGCTTTTCAGCACAAATTAATGCACGGTTGATAATTCAGTTTGGGGTATAATGTTTTACAATATTATGGTAAGCAGAGCGTTGATCCAAGAAAATATGTGCTTTCTCAATAATGGTACTCTATCTGCGAACTGGGAAAATCAAATGCAGCTGCTGACAACAGTACACCTTTTGCCGTAATGCTGGTCTCCATGCCTAACATCCAGGGCGGCTATGGCATGGCGCACCATACTGGTAGTAATCAAACAAGTGCACGACTAAAAAAAACGAACTACAACTAAACAAGCGGGACTCCGTACCGTACACAAACTAGCCAACCAGACGCAGACACATCTACCAAATTCTGAGGGCCAGGTGATTACACTCAAAGAGGGGGACGTCAAGGCAGGAATCAGGAAGCCCACCATTAGCTATGCTAGTGCGGTCAATGGTAATCGACTGGTCATACTGCCCAAAACGTTTCCCGAGTAAATACTCACCCATGAGGAGCAGGAAACTATCGAAGACCTTGTCGTTAGGCAGATGTGCACGGGATAGACAACAAAGCTTGTGTTCAATGCGATACGCTTTCGAATATATCATATCACATACTGGTGGACTGCCCGACGGAAGACACTTTGGAGTGGCTTAGGACTATGGTTCCTAAATTTCCAGGCTGGAAAAGAGCAGAACTGTCGACATATGTTGATGATCAACAGGAGCACACACGGTGAACATGTTCCTTCCTAAAGCCGCAGCAATAAAACGGAAGATCCCATAGGCCTCCTGATCGCTCAGAATTTCCGTACGCGACCATGGGGCTTCTTCAGAAGTAAGGTGGACGACAAGGGTAGACTCCTCCCGATCGGGATGGATATCCCAACCCTTGAGGGAATCAAACGTTGGATCAAATCAACTATAGATTTGGCAACATACCTATGCACGTGCACAGGGAAAAGCCGAGGAAGGACACTTCGGAAGAGATATCAGGTGGAAAAGGAATCTTGGAGGTCATTTAGGCGGGAAAGAATGGATCAAGCAAGAAAGTAGATGTGCTACTCAGTGAAGAACAGAAACTGGTTGACCTAGACCTGGATCTTCTAAGACTTCTAACACCAAACAACAGAGCAACCAATGGCCAGCATTAAGATTGCCCTGATAAACTTCCACCATGCGAAGGCTACATCTGTGGTAATTGCAAGGGCAAGTTGGAAGGATAACATTGGCAGATCCGCGGTATGCAATGGGGGAACATGCTGGTCATTTGGGACTACTCTTGCAAAAAGCCATGAGCTTACATCATTGTTAAGAGTAATTTGAAATCTATATGTCTTTTAGAGTTCCTGACCGGAGACCGGGGCGAGTACTCGTGAGGCTGTCGCGACATTAGGCTACTTACCAGGAAACGACATCCAGATCCCACCGAAATTATTCGCTTGACTGGTGAAGTATTTTGATGGGAGAGCGCTACCGCTTCTCTTCGGCTGCGATATCAACGCCCATCACAAAGTTTGGGGAAGCAGCGACACTAATCGAAGAGGTGACTATCTGCTTGAATTTATTATTAGCAATTAGGTAGAGATATAGTACATTTGGAACACCCAATATAACTCTAGGGAATATTCTAATGAACGAGCTGGTCAGAAATTGTAAAGTGTCGGATGAGCCCTCTATGTTGGATAACAGAATAATTAGATTAGACATTGAGAGCGACTACAAAATATAAAGAATAATACAAAATCCTAGGAGAACAGATTGGGATTCTCATGCAACGCACCTGAGCAACAACATGGCTCACCTTCAAAGGGTGGTGATATCAGGAGCGAACTGGAATTAGGAACAATGGTAGAATACCTCAACAAAGTCGCCAGCTCTCCGGCTAAAGCAATCAAGTGATGAAGTGATGTAGCCTGGTGGAATGTGAATCTAGCCAGAATGACAATGGAGGTACGAAAACTATTCAACCGGAAACTGACAGAGGTACAAAAATGCACTGACTGCGTATAGCAACGCAATCAGGGAAGCAAAATAGAACAGCTTCAGGAAATTCTGTGAAGGGATCGAACAATCCACAAAAGCAATCAGGCTATGCAAAGATGTAGCGAAAGATAGGACAATATCTTCTGTCTGTCTGATGAAGGAATATGGGAAATCTACCGCAAATGAGGTGGGCAGAGTA
The DNA here is from genome assembly GCF_905115235.1 of Hermetia illucens. Lineage (NCBI taxonomy): Eukaryota > Metazoa > Arthropoda > Insecta > Diptera > Stratiomyidae > Hermetia > Hermetia illucens. Next base: position 126,747,006 of record NC_051850.1, on the reverse strand, counting down.
CAGCTGATGGATGTATTACAGGATACCATAGAAGCAAAAGGAATAGCACCGTGTGTGTTTTTAGGTATCAATGGAGCATTCGATAATATATCGCACAAAGATAGATACAAGATGCAGTCATCTACAAGAGAGTGAGAAACACCCAGGCATTCTTGATGGGCAGAATACTAAAGAGTAGGAAAATACAAGTACAGATTCTATTGTCATAAATTCTACTCAAGGTTGTGTACAGGAACTCCTGACAGCATTTTTTTAATCTGTAGGGGCATATATGAGGATACTCCATGGGAAAGAATCTAAACTGGATTAAGGGTTACTAGTGCCTGGTGCAGGAAGACGGAGCTGCATTTCAATCCAGTCAAATGCACCATAGTACCATTCACTAGGAAGCGTGAGTTTGACCACATAAGAGCCATGAGGTAACATGGCATGGAGATGAAACGAGAAACAGAGGTCAAATATTTGAGAACTATACTAGACCAAAAATGACTCTGGAAGACGCTTATCGGAAACACTGCTCCGAAAGTTACAAGCATTCTGGTGACTTGCAGGTCCATAGAAGGATAAAAATGTGGTTGCACACCGAAGATATACCTTTGGTATACACTGCCATAGTCAGGCTAATGATTGCCTCTGGGGCGGTAAGAACTGAACTCCGCACCCATGCCAGGGAGTTACACAAACTCCAATGACTGACCTGCAAGTTTATCAGTGAAGCAGTAAGGATATACCCAACGGCATCCCCGGAGGTCCCTCTGGGATTAACCCTTCTCCATCTGTACATCCAGATGCAGGTAAGGAGGGCAATCTTCAGGCTGACCGGGAGTAACAGTGAAGCGGGGAGCTGCCTAAATCGAAGGAAGTTTGATATTCTGTCTAGGCGGTACTCCGAATTATTGATACCGAGGGATAACATGACAACGAAGTTGCATTTTGATAAGAAGTTTGAAACACTTTGGAGTAACAAAACAAATTGGGAGAGCGTGGTAGTAATATACGGTTTAAACCAGCAGCTGATCACTTGGTACACTGGCAGATACCTCACAGCAGAGGAAGCGGGTACCGCAGTCATTAATTAAAAAAATTAACTTTGAACTAATGAATAAACACACAAGCATATTCCAGGCGGAAATATACACCATAGGCTGATGTACCTCCTTTAATGTCCAAATGAGCCAGCATTGCTACTCAGACTGACTGGCAAGCCCCGATCAAAACACTTTGGCCCACCCAGATCCCTATAATCTATGAATTAGTGGCAGCACCCACTCTTCAGGGACCGCAGGGACTGCAAGGAAAATTTTCCCGGGAATCCATCAAGGTCGTCGGCTTTACATTGCTTGATGGATGGATTAAACGTATTTCCCGTTCCTCACTTCGTTTTGGCAGTACTCAGTCATGTTAGTTCAACCAAAAAACTTACTGCTTAACAGTTTCGCTTACTGAATTACCATGATGTTAATTTTTCTTTATTTACCAGCTCAGTAAGCACTCCAAGTTTCGAATAGGGAACGAACATTTGGAGGTTACAAATTGATGATCAAAGGAGGGAAAGCTGGGATTAACGCATCACCAATGCCTGAAGGAAGATGTAATGAAAAAAGTGGTGAGTGGCTTAAACGACGATGTCACAAGCATTAAGAAAGCTCAGAAAGAAGAACTCTTCCTAGAGCTCAAGAAGACGAGGGTGAAATCAACGCTGCTTTCTAGGGCTTTCATCAAAAGAAAACCAAGCAACCAATGCCTTGCCATGTTCGGGATGGTTTTACCCCTTTGAAAAAATGCAGCCACCATCACGCGGCTTAACTACTAGAATTCAAGATCGGCTACTTAACATATTCTATCGATCTATCAATAATAATGAGATCCACGCAAAAACCCCACCGGCCTTCGAACGCCTATGCAGGCTTATCGAACAGTCCTTTGGAACCACCAGAAAGGTATTCCGTGAGTTTGAGGAACAGGGCATGGTTCATCCATCGTCAAGCCAGTAGTCCGTTTGAGTATACCTCAAAGGCAGATGGCACGTGGCAAATTAATATTGCATAACCCGCTCCCGCTTATTGAAGCCTTGCTGTAAAAGGTTAGCCGGGTGGTTTTTTCTGTTTATTACAAAGATTGTTACCTAATGCCGATCTCAAAAAAAGACACCAAAGAGACGACGATTTCAACACCATTGTCACCCAGTCCGTTCATGCGGTGCCTCTTGGCCGACTTATGCGTGGCTTCAGACGACCACGATTGATGACTTTTTCAAATGCATTCTGCGCAGAAGCCAAATACAATACCTCGGCAACAATGTCTCTTTAGAGGGTGTCGCTCATCCGATACAATAAAAACAACAACGAGAAACTTATAGGAGCGAAGACTAGATTTCATTATGGAACTTTGAGAAAAACTTATTGAAAAATATGCAGTCTCACATGTAAGACCAATTGTTTAGATCCCCAGGCCGTTTGAGCTTGTTAGATTGCCCCATGCCACACCCCGATATAATTCGGCAGACTGAAAAACAAAATCCTGCGAAGCTCTCCTTTGAGAGAGGAGAATAAAAAACGAAGGGAATCCAGATATTGAATCAAAAGCTCTAAATATCACGCTCAAGCTGGAAGTTGTAAATAAGAGGATGTTGATATTAAATTTATTTTCTTTTATTTTTATCAGGAATACAATGGAGAGGATAACTTTACTTTTTAGAAAAACATAAGAGCATGTACCACGGAAGACTACAGAAGTATTTTCAAGGGTCTACCTATTCAGTTATAACATGTACTTATAACTGTCGTCAAAATTGTTCATTCCAATTTGCACTATTTGTTCAATGTAATAGTCGTAATGTACAACATAATCCAAACGACCGCTCCTGTGTCAATGTTGGCAGCTTCATTTTTCCTATCTAAAGGGTTTTAGTTTAAGATAGTCGCTTCTTACAAAATCCAATGTTCCAATTCTCCAAATTTCCAGGCCCGCTGAAAATGATAAAAAAGAGTCAATACTGCCGCTGGGAATGCCCCATCATGACATAGAACAGATTCCTAAACAAGCTGAACTATGTTCCTGTTCTCAGAAAGAAATAACCTCGTCTGCCCCTTAACTAGTTTCATGACCCTCGTATGAAAAATATAGTTAATATATTGATTGCTATTTGACGAATATCTTCGAGCGTTTAGTTTTTACTTTGTTTATGTAATCTGAGTATATCGTGGTAACTGATAAAATTAATTAAATCCATCCACTTTATCCCAATGCTGAAACCAGTAGCTAAACTATTGATAAGAGTAACAATAACAGCAGCGAGACCTCCTATAACGGTGATAGGGGCGGGCTTAGCTTCAGGATCAGGTCCAGGTTCGGGTTCAGGTGCAGGGGCCGCAGTTACTCCATATATGAAAATCACCAACGCAGTCAGTACTAGCGTAAATTTCATAGCGGAAACCTTGATAAGACTTATGTACAACTTTCCGTGTAAGCGCGCGGCTTAAATAGATAGAGATATTGAATAGTATAGCACGTGAGACCGTTTATCACCACGGTATGTCATTAGGAGGTTTTATTGTCAAGTTTGAACGTGCAAACCGTGATTTGCAGTTTGTATAATATTATACAGGGTGCGGCAGCATAACTCCCTTTTTTTAAATCTCAATAAAAACTATTGTATGCATCGGAAAATATTTATTTATTTAGGTAAGTAGGTACATGTCTAAAGTTTTTATTTACATTGTTTTGAAGAATAAATCTGTTAGGTGACGTCCTCCATTCTCCATACATTGCGTAAACCGATTTCTGGCGTTTGTCATGACTCTTATTAGCATAGCAGGTGTTATGTTGGCAATTTCTTCTTGGATGTTGGTCTTCAAATCTTGTAGGGTTCTTGGACAGGTCACATAAACACGGGATTTCAAGAAACCCCATAGAAAAAAATCACAAGGGGACAGATCGGGAGAGCGTGCCGGCCATTCCAAATCGCCTCTAATTGAGATAAGGCGCTCTGGAAAGTGTTCCCTCGAAACAGCCATCGATGCTCTTGAAGTGTGTGCTGTTGCACCGTCTTGTTGGAACCAAGTGTCACCCAAATGCAAATTTTCTAGCCGTGGGAAAAAAAAATTTTGTAGCATGTTTACATACCGGTCCGAATTCATTGTCACTGTAACCTCATTTTCCTCAAAAAACCAGGGACCAATAATTCCAGCTGAGGAAATTGCACACCACACTGTGACTTTGGGTGAATGCACAGGCTTTTGATGCAATTCTCCAGGGTTGGTGTCAGCCCAGTAGCGCATGTTTTGTTTGTTAACCGACCCACACAAATGAAAATGGGATTCATCGCTGAAAAAACAATAGCACCCTCGGGAACGACATCAAGAAGAAGCTCACACGCGTTCATCCGAGAATTGAAGTCACGTTCTGAAAGTTCCTGCACTATCGCCATCTTATAGGGATGAAAATGAAGATCATCACGAAGAATTCTTATCACAGAACGATCGGATAGTCCAAGGGCAGATGCGTGTTTGCGCGCAGAACGCCGTGGCGATCGCAACATTGACGCTCTCACTGCTTCAACGTTCTCAGGTGATCTAACGGGCGGAGGGACTCCAGTTCTTCCTTTTGTCGTACTTGCAGTTTGTCTGAATGTAGTGACCCATGTAACAATTGATTTGCGGTCTGGGACGAGCGGGGGCGATTCCGAAATGCACGCTGTGTTGCAGTAACCGAACATCCGCTTGAAAAGTAAACCTCAACGGCAAAGGCACGCTCCTCACTATTCCAACGCATGATGACGACTGAACCATGTCGGGACAAAACTTTACAGTATCCCCTCTTGAACGAGACCACTAGCGCTCCGCTATGACATAAGCTAACTGAGTGGCGCGCATTTTAAGAAAGGAAGTTATGCTGCCGCACCCTGTAGAATTGAAATGCTATTATGAGAAGAAGAGTGTCAACTGGTGTACGTCATTGAACAAAGCTATATGATGCGTAAACAAAACACTTTAATTCGATAAATGAAACAGAATTACTTGTTCGAACAATTTATCGACTACACGAATAACACAAGAACAAAACAAAAATGACCCAGTTGATTGCTTTCATCACCGCTCCACCAATTCATTCCGCTTCTTTTTCCCTTGACCTCCTGCAATGACATTTTCAATCCCAGTCGAAACAGGCAGAATAGAAGGAGAGAAAAAATTACTTTGAACGCTTTTTCCAAGAAAAACTTACTAAAATTACCGAGGCACTCAGTTAACTGACTCACTCTCTAAGGTAGCAATGAAGTTTCATTTTGATAGGAAATTTGAAACACGTTGGAAAAAGAGGGCAAATTTGAAAACGTGTCAGGGACTTATGGCTTAAACTAGCCACTGATTACCTGGTACACTAGTGGATCGCTCAGAGCAGAGGAAACGGGTCTATGTGTCATTGGTCCAAGAAAGACATATGTACATACTGCGAACTAATGAATAACCACTCCAGTATATTTCAGGCCGAAATATATGCCATTGGTAGGTGTGCCTACTTTGATGTACAGAAGAACTATAAGGAGTAGAATATTGTGACGGTTACCGCGAATCAGGCAACTATTGGGGCTCTTGTGTCCAACCAGGTGAACTCCAAACTTGTACGAGATTAACTTAATTTTAATAGACTTGGCCCGCATAATAGGATCTCGGTACCCTCGGTTTTATATTGGATTAGAAGAAAATGAGACAACAGATGAGCTGAAACTAAATACGCTTCGAGAAAAAACTGACTTTCCAGTTATAACTTTCGGAAGTGTGCTTGGTGGCCAACAATAAGACTGAAACCTCAAGATCTTGAAAAAACTCCAGTAACAATCTGTTGGATATTTTGAAATTGGGCGAGGCAAAAAGAAATTGATCTTTGGTAAACCTTCTGAGAACAATTGTAAAAGATAAGTGGATTGCCCAAACATACTTCGCATACTACGCATAAACCAGATGTCGCACTATTGTAGGGTGTACTGCCTTGCATAAACATTGCGTAATTTCCATTTACCTTGTTGATCTAAGTAGAGAAGATCATCGTTTAACATTTTTAAATAAGGCTGCTGGTTCTTGGTACCTTCAAGGGAGTGCAAGGATTCAGGACTTTTGCTTACTACCACTCCTCAAGCCATCACTGAAGGAGGCTGTTTACAGGTACTTAAACGCAGGAAGCGTGGTACTTTCGTCCTGATCGAATAGCGAATGTTTTGTAATTACTTTTAATCCAAGTCCTAGCTTTTCCCAATCAACTGCAGTGAATGTTTTTCATGGTCTCTAATGTATCTTCGCCTTTTTGTGGGACCATTTTACACCAGCTTCAGTACATCGACGCTTCAATGTACGAACGGACGAAAAGACCCCATCGGTCTCTGCGCTTTTCCAACAATTTTCGAACCACAATCCGGTTCATTCTCTGCGCGGTTTTGTGTTTGACCTTCCAGTTCGATCGGAGACTTAGTTGGTCGCTCTTTCCAACGTGGATATTTTTAGCATATATAGAAACTCTACTCATACTTGCTCCTTCTAATTGAGCATTTCTCGGTAATTATGCCGTGTACCACGGGTGACAGCGAAAATGGCTCTTTTTTCCTGCTGGAATATCAGTTTTTCTATTCATACTGTAAATTACAGGATTTTACTACAAAATGCACAGTTTTTAAGCTGCTTACTTTTAAGGCTATTAAAATATATTGATTTAATAATTGATTTTAATAATGTCAAACGTTTTGCACAAATTTCACAATAAAAATCATTTGTTTTACCAAGGTAGGATAATGCTTCAAACCAAGTCACGCAATGATACTCTTAAGGGAAATATAACGTTATATACTCGTAGTGTCAGCAGGGAGCACAGAAGTTGGCAAATAACAGAAAGTTGATTCTTATTAAAAAAGTATACATAAAACTATCGTAATACACTAAATTTCATTGTTGGTGGTGTTCATAATTCGCTAGCACTGCACTATACGTTGAGAATACCTGATATGCAATTCGATGTTATATTGACATTTTATCTCCTGGGGAGTTGTGATATGACGCGGAAGGGCTAACTTTGGCATACGATAGCTTTGTTAAAAATAGTAGTCCTATTAAAGTGTCTCTCATTACAAAATTTTACGGGTTGAACTTAAGGGGGTTACCAGTAAATTTTCAAAATATTCTATATTATATTTATTTGGGCAGAAATCGTAGCGGGGCGATTTTTTTCGGATTTTCCGGTTGGGTTGCGTTCTGAGAATAGGTTGTGAAAGAATTTACCATTTTACAGTTTCCGCTTTCCCCCTTATGCATTAAATTTCAAAGTTGGGATCTGAAAAGTACTAATCAAGACCTTTCATTTGATATCCCACATAATTATATTCGGTGAAAAAAATGAACACCCCCTTTGCATGCCCCCCTTAAAATTCACGTAACTCACTGTATGCATGGGCGTTCACAGTTCCTACCTTCCCTTCAAATTTGGTGTCGACCGGTGGTATAACTGTTCTGAGAAAAATGCGTGTAGCCGATAGATAGACAGTAAACCTATTTTAATAAGATTTTGTTTTACACAAAACGTTCAAAATTGATCCTGGGGATCCACGCTAACAACATCCAGAGGCAGAGCGTTACTTAAAGCGGGACAACGATAAAAGTGCAGTTTCCACTTGATTGGCAAGCCTATATACTGGCCGACTGATGTGACAAAATTACCTGGTGTCATTGATTTTTACGTAATTAAGAGAATCTATGAAACGCATATCAATGCTGTAAATAATGAAAACATAATGTCCGACTACTTCCCTCTGTGGGTCAGTGAAAAAAATGAGAGTAAGAATGGTTGGAGGGAATTTTGAGGCCTAGGTACCATGAAGGGGTAGATCCGTGATTTACTTCCAGATTTTTGGGCTGGGTATTCTGGTTCTGAGAATGCATCAATAAAAAAAACGATCAGTTTCCTCCACACTCCATCCTCTTGCATTAATTGACACAACTGATTGAGTTTTTAAAAGTACCCGTCGAGACCTTATATTTGATACCACATGACCACATTTGGTGAAAAAAAAGCTTTTAAACCAACACGAAAGAAGTGAGAAGGGGTAAAGTTACGATGCAGGGGCTCGGAAACATAGTGCCAGAGGGAAATGAGATTTATTCAACATCAAAGACGCAAAACTCTGGAAAGCACATTAAACGATAAGTAGTGATGGAGTGTTTGAAAAAGATGATCCGTATGACAACAAGGAACCATCTTTCATGCGGCTTGGAACAAAAATAGTTGAGCTGTCCGAGTTAGTTTATCAAGGACAAGCACAACGTGTACCAAGCTATCAGAAACATGGTGAGAGCCATTAGAGTACTCTGTGATAAGTCACACCAGTAGGAAGGAGCCGTCAAAATAATATCTCACGCAAGCCAGGTGACACCTAAGTGATGGTGATCCTCTAGGGAATCAGTAGGTGCCTCAGCAGAAAAAAAGCACAATAGTAGTTCCGATGCTAAAAGTATGGAAAGAAAAAAAACCTAAGGCAACCACAAATAGTGGACGAACCAAGGTCACTTACAAGAAGGCGAAGAAGAAATCGAAATTGCGAATTCGTTATCGCCAAGGAGGATAATCTGTCATACGTGCAGATACCAGAAAAGGGCTAAAAGATCTAGGCGAGAATGCCAGCAAAATCCGCAGGATCCAGAAAAGAAATCTTATGTTTGAGCGGAAAAAATCCAGCTTGGACAAAACTGATGGCTTTCGTCACCAATTTAAGAATTCACTTTGGGGAGAATGCCAGGATACGGTTCCAAAAATACGAGATCTATATACAGTGCAAGGATCTCTACGAAGAAGAGGAGAAATTTACACTGTGTTAAGGGAGCAGTTTAAGTTGGAAGAACTAGGTGAACCATTGTGAGTCTAAGAAAAGCCTATGGTAGTACTCAAAACATAATAATATGATTACGAAAAGTTCAAATCAGATGGGTTATTTGCCGTCTGAAAGAGCAAATTTGATTAAAAAGGTGCTTCAAGCGTCTCTTGTTTGAACCCTTCGAGAAGACATGCACCAATCCGATCGATGCAGAAATTTCGAGGAGAAAGGCCATATTGCCAAGGCATGTAATAGTGACCCAGCAAGCCTATTCTACGAAGAAAAGAAAAAACGGGGGCATATTACCTGGAGTATCAAATCATGACAGGATCACCCATTACTTGAGGGTAGTCTACCCACTGGTCGAAGATGGAGGCTGCATTGTAAGTGAACCATACAAGCAGCGTCTCGGGAGCGTATGGATCATCTACGTGTACAGCTGCTATGCCAAACCCAGCCTCACGTTGTCTAAGTTTAAAGACATCCTGGACAACTTTGCCCATGACGCAAGGGGACGAAGTTCGGTGATTTTAATGCGCGGTGCCTGAAATGAGGAAGCAGAGAGAATAGCGCAAAGGACCGAAGCCTATTAAGGCTTTTGCCCAGTTAGATATGGTTCTAGCCAGCGAAGGGAGGTAGGAGAGTCTGCTTCAATTGTAGACCTGACCTTCCACAGTCCTGCGCTAATGCATTGAATGACCAGGACCAGTGCGACGCGTCCACGTCTAAGAGATACACATTTCCCATAGGAAGACCCAACTGCTGGTGGAATAATGTAGTGGCCAGTCTGCCACAGAGCCACGAACGACCCAGAAGGCGGTAAGTAGGGTCGATCAGGTGCAAAAAAAAGGACGCATAAAAGCAAGCCCGCAACAATCTCAAGTTTGTCATCCAGCAGAGCAAAAGGAAATGTTATAAGGAGCTCTGCATTGAGGCGAATGTAATTCCGTGGAGAACCGGCTATAGAATTATGATGGGACGATTCAGGGGCCGGCCACCTATGGAGATCACATGTCCTACCCTCTTGTTGAAAATCATCCAGGAGTTATTCCCCCAGTACGAGAATCGCACTGATACCATCCAGAGGACTCTGGATGTGGCGGCAATTAACCACAGGCGAGCTGTTGAAAATATAAAACAGAATAGAATAGATACAAAACTCCGGGCACGGAGGGACTAGCGAATAGCTACGCAACTTGTTCGCCGAATTGTTCGAAGCGGTCATGGATATTTCCTACATTATGGAAACGGCAGAAGTTGCCTAAGGCTGGCAAACCACCAGATTAAGCATCCTCCCATAGACTCATATGTCTTTTAGATACTATGGGGAGAGTGCTTGAGCGGGTAATCTGTAATAGATTTAGATTTTTAGATTTGAGAATCAAGGAAACATCTTAGATCGAAAGTATAGGTTTTTTAATACCAGACCAACCATTAATGCCCTCAAATTGGTCACTGTCTTGACCGGAAAGGGTAGTAGCAACGAATATTGCGAGATTTAATGGCCCTACACCGAAGTCTCTAGCGACGATTGGTTTTCCCATTGTCTTTCCAACTATCCAATGAAACGAGATTAGATATTTGAAAGGACTTTACTCTGAGGCGCCCATAAACGTGGAAAATAATTCCAGGGTCGGTTTCCACCGTCTACTCTCATACTGCAAATATGTCAGCCATGACGACTTCTACAAATCTCTGGAAACGTCATCTATTCCCCCGGTAACTAAAGGCAAGCTGCTTGAAACCTACAATAGGGTGGAGGACAATAAAAATTTGGGTCTAAATGACATTCCCATAAGGTACTTAAGATGTGAAGCGACAACGGCTGAAGACTTCTTAAAGCCAAGATATTATTCTACACAGCTTCAGTTTTGGGGGTGCTAAATAAACTGAGTGTATATATAGAAGTACAGAACGAAAGGTGTTTTCCATCTTCCTGACGGCCCTAACTAAAGTAAGTTAGCTCTGACTCGTGATAAGGAACTTCTTCCACGGGGTATGGTTTGAGTGAAAAATCCGCTAGACTAACTTGTTTAAGCATTCTGAAGATCTCCACCTTGTTGAAAAATTCGTTACAATTATAAATCATATTATGGGATATTTAACGTTTTCCCTTGGAACGACCGAAATCATCATTGTAATTTACTTTCAATCATCAACATTCAACTCAACACTATCTTGGTGACAGTAACGATAATGATAAAAAGTTTGTGGATTTCTTCAGCTTCCGCCACCTTACATTGGGATCAGTAGTAAATTTAGGAGTTATCTTCTTCATGTGCGTAACAACAGGGGCGCCGACGACTCTTTGCTCAAGGGCAACTAAAGCCATATCCTGAAGGTGCACCAGAGTACCTGACATAGAACTCTAATCATTTCTGCTTCAAGCGAAACAAATCCCTTGATGGGTTGCTTGCTGCTTTTAAACCCACTAGCCTTCATAAATATGGGGCATGATGTGGTGAAAATATGTACTGGAAAAACTTCATTGTTTGCTTTAAGGAAAGCTTAGCTGGAGATAAATAGCATGGTGATGGCTTACTCATTCTTCTCTTATGCGAAAAAATACCCGAAAAGCAATTCCCATATATGGATTACAAATGCGGTAGACGGACCCATATGATCCACCTCACCGGAAAAAACGGGAGGACATTTTCATAGTTCATCTGATCATGGAAGAGGATTCTCGAGCAAAAAAGAATCAGCATTAGTTTCTTTACAAAGATTAGGGAAATTATCTCGACCCCGCGTAACACTCCATATCTGGAAACCCTTCGGTAAAGCTTGATGGTAAAAAGTCACTTACCTCCCACAATTTCTGATAATTTCTCCTATCTAGGGTCGAAAATCACAACCGATAATAGCTACGATGATCAAATCCGCGCACGGTTGCTGTCAGCCAACAGAGCCTATTTCAGCTTACAAAAACTGTTCCGCTCGAAACGTCTCACCATAGGGTCAAAGCTCTTACTGTACAAGACAATGATCTTACCAGTCCTCATGTATTCCTCGGAGACTTGGGTTCTTAGCAAGAAGAATTGCGAACTCTTGGCCGCGTTCGAGAGAAGAATCCTTCGAAGAATTTTTGGCCCCTACATGACAATGAACGATTCCGTAGCCTACATAACGACGAAATCTATGATCGATACCATGACCGTCCGGTTGTGGATAAAATCCGGATCAATAGTTTACGGTGGGCGGGTCACTTAATCCGTATGGATGAGGATGATCCATCCCGGAAAGTCTATCTATGTTAGAAAAAGAAGACGAGGCAGACCCTGCCTAAGATGGAGCGATGGACGAGCGAGGACACCAGACAGCTTTTAAAGATATCGAATTGGTGGACCTCGGCGCAAAACTGGGATGTCTCGAGTTCCTTATTAAGGCAGGCCAAGACCAGATACCGGTTGTTACGCCGTTGATGATGATGATGACTTACCTCCCATCATTACCGCTAATGTTTGACTCTCGATTAGTCAGGCATGAGCTCTGAAGACGATAACAGTCTCCGGACAATGTGCTGTATTAATCCTTAGCATTGTTCCAAGAATGAACTAAATTTAAAGTTACAAGCAGAATAATCAAGCCAAAATCAGTAGCAAACGACTCCAAATTTGTTGAGCAACTAACTTCTATATTCGTTAATAACAATATGAATATATTAGACCTAGACTAACAGCAGATTTACTGTGCCATAAACTTTAATGAAAGTAAATTTACAATACGTAGCATGAAATTCATTCCCATGTTTTTTTCGAATTTTTGATTTTATTATATATAAATGGGTAAATCGTGGGCATTAATTAAGTGGATAATTTCTAGGATTTAATAAACGCCAGTTTTTGCTGATATCCAGTCAATATATAAAGTTACGTCTGTAAATACAGCTAAACCTCCAAGTAAGCAACCTTCTCGTTGCCCGTATGAATATAGACCCAGAAGCTTTGGTAGCTCATTTTCATACACTAATAAAGGTTCCCCTGTATCACCTTGATAGTTGCTTTGGGCTTGCGTGCAAATGTTTTCCTTATGGATGTTAACGTCGGAAGCTTCCTGGCAAATTTGTTTACTGACAATTTGTAACTCAGCACGCTGAAGAAGTCCGAAAGTTGCTTCCACGGCTGGAAAATTGAAAAATAAATTTAAATTATCTACGAGAGCAAATGATTTAAACTTACAACTGGAACACTGACTCCACCCTGTAACAACAGCACTACCTCGAAGAGTTTCAACCCCTGTGATTTGAGATGGAAATCGAACGGGTTGAATTTTTTCTGGAAATAAAAGAAACAGTATAAATTTATAAATTTTTTGCAGTTATTATCCACCCAATTTAAAAACAAGCTGAAACTCGGAATTTTGGGGCAAAATCCTCAAGCTTCCCATCCACTGGAACAAAAGGGAATGGTTTGACGAGTTCTGCTTAGAGACGGACGTGGGTTAGGGTCTATAGATCGTGATAGGAGGGTTCAGAGGCTGCTTATCTCCGCAGATCACGTACGTTAGTCTCTCGTTGAAAAACAGAGGTTATTCTCCCATCAAGAGTGGGGTACCGAAAAATTACAGCGATCTCTGAATGTGACGGCAATTCCAGCAATGACCGTAGAGAGCTACTGAAGATCTGTGGTACAATAGGCGACAGTAAAGCCCCCGGCCAGGACGGAATGCCGAATAAGGCTCCTAACATTGCTGTGAAATCGAGGCCAGACATGTTCCTTGAGTTCCTCGAAGTGTTCATATCCGGGTGGATATTTCTTACAGCATGAAAGCGGCAAAAGTTGGTACTACTGCCTAAGGCTGGTGATTCCTCGAGTGTACCATTCTCTAACAGACTCATATCTCTTTTGGACACTATGGGAAAAAGGCTAGAGCGGGTTATATACAATAGATTGCTACCCGCTGTCGAGAGCCAAGAAGGAGGGGTTCCGTAGCGTCAGATCAACCATTGATGCCATCACATTAGTTACTGGCTTCGCCGAAGATGCAATTCATAAAAACATGAGTACTAGCAGATATTGCGTGGTGGTGACCCTGGGCATGAGAAATGCATTTAATTCGGCCAATTGTAACCTAATACGGAAATGCATGGCAAAAAATTGGTATTCCCGCCTAACTCGCCGCTGTTGTCGATAGTTATTCACAAGAAAGGTGGCTCTGGAGTACGTTGTCTCCACTGCTGTGGAACATAATGTACAACGATGTGATGTGATGTACGTCCCAGTACTGGAGAAAGCAACCGTGGTGGGTTATGCCGATGACATAGCGCTGTCCGTGGTTACAAAGCACCTCGATGATACTGAGTTATATTAATGCGAAGCAATCACGTTAAGAGTTGGCTCGAGAGGTCTTATAATAATAATAATCGTTGGCGCAATAATTCATATTGGATCAGGGCCTTGAAGTGTGTTAGAGCACTTCATTCGAGACCGTAACGGTACACTACAGTACACTGTAGGAGGCAATATGGTCAGCATTGCGCTCGCCCGAGATTATTGCCCTGATTTGACTCAGGTACTCATTCACAGCTGAGTCGACTGTTATCCAACGTCAAATCACGACACAAATCCCACTGCCGCCAGCGAGATTTGAACCGCGACCTTCCGTACGACAGCCATGTGCTCTAAAAACTCAGCTATCCGGACGGAGAGAGTTCTTGCAGAAGAAAAAACGGAAGTGTTCTTCATGACCAGGCGCCGTCAAAAAATTATGCCCGCATTCGAATTGGGGATTATATCATTACTTCCAAGCCGGCCATCCAGTACTTGGGAGCGATAATAGATGCAAAACTGAGTTATAGGCAACACGTTTAGTACGTTGGCGATAAAGCTCCGCTCCATCTATGGACCTGACAAGAATAATTCCGAACGTGGGTGGGCCACGGTATACTTCTAAGTTATTTATAACCAGGGTGATGAGCTCGATCTTGCTCTACGCAGTCCCAGTTTGAGAATAACTATTGCAGATCTCAGCTAACGCGCAGTCTACAAGAGGACAGCCCTAAGAGTGTGCTCTGCCTTTGGGACTGCCTTAAATGACACAGCGTTTATCACCTCGAAAATGATGCCGATTGACATATGGCGAACATATACAATGCGAAGCCTATCTCTTCTTTATCGTAAATGAAGAACGCCGAAAGGGAGTGATCTGTGCAAAAATGACAAAAGCGCTGGAAACGCTCGTGAAAGGGTCGATCAACACATAGGTTCATCGCTGCCATGGTTGGAGTGACAGAACGATGAGATTAATTATAATCTTACTCAGTTTCTCACGGGGCAAGGAGGATGTCGCCAGTACCTCTACAAGTTTAAAATTTTAAACATTTTCGTCATGATTTGTTCACATTTTTCGGTTGGGTGGTTTCTGAGAATGGGTCAGTTAAAGATCTCATCATTTTCCCTCCGCACTCCCCGCCTTTCAAATAAATATCAAATCTAAGACTTTTTTTTATTATTATTTCACATAATTAATTGTTGGAAACACCGCATAATTACACTCAGAACTAAGACTTTTTTCGAAAAGTACTAATCGAGACCTTTCACTTGATACCCAACGTCACTATATTTGGTGGGAAAAAAAATGTACACTTCCTTTTGCATGTATGACTACCCCCGATGTAGAAAGATGTAACCTATTGCATGTGTGGGCGTTCACAGTTCCCATTTTCACACCAAATTTCGTGTCAATCAACTTAGCCGTTTCTGAAAAAAGTGCGTGTGACACGCAGACAGACATTGATCTAATTTTAATAAGATTTTCTTTTACAAACAAAACCTTTAAAAAGTTGTTATTTGTTTTTGGACACAGTAGTACACGCAAGAAAAGACGCAAGGACTAGTTAATCTTTAGGAATTATGAGTCTGGTATTGGAGGACCAAATTGCAGTCGCCGGCACACTGTAGTTACAGGAAGACGAGATTGCCCTAGCTATTGAACCTCATATCCCTCCTCGGAGATGCTGAAGTCGAAGTCGACGTAAAATGGCGTCAGTTGCTGCATGTAAAGGGAACGGCAGATCACATACTCCTACTAATTTTCGTGACAATCGGTTCAGCCGTTTCCGAATAAATCGGCTGTGACAGACAAACAGGCAGACAGACGGACAGACAGACAGACAGACAGACAGACGGACAGACAGACATCGAATCGATTCTAATAAGGTTACCCTAAAATAGGAAACTACAACTTTGAGACCGTTGATAATTTCTCCTATCTAGAGTCGAAAATCACAACCTATAACAGCTACGATGATGAAATCTGCGTACAGTTGTTGTCAGCCAACAGAGCCTATTTCAGCTTACAAAAACTGTTGCGCTACAAACGTCTCACCATAGGATCAAAGTTCTTACTGCACAAAACAATGACTTGGGTTCTTGGCAAGAAAAATTGCGAATTCTTAGCCGCGTTCGAGAGAAGAATCCTCTGAAGAATTTTTGGCCACCAACATGAGGATGGACGATTCCGTAGCCTACATAACGACGAAATCTATGGGCGATACCATGACCGTGGGCGGGTCACTTAATTCATATGGATGAGGATGAGCCAGCCCTGCAAGCCTATAAGGGTCAATATCTATGGTAGAAAAAGAAGACGAGGCAGACTTTGCCTAAGATGGAGCGATGGCGTAGGTCAGGACGCCAGACAGCTTTTAGGGATATCGAATTGGTGGACCTCGTCACTAAACCGAAATGTCTGGAATTCCTTATTAAGGCAGGCCTAGACTGGATACCGGTTGTTGCGCCGTTGATGTTGTTGATGATGATGAAGAATCATTGAAGCTTGCCATAGTGAGCCCCTTATCAATGTTATCTATATACACCAAGAAGGAGTTCTTTTTCTAGGCAAACAAACATAAAAAACTGTGCGAACATCATTGGTTTCACGTATGTTGACGTAGAAAATGGTTTCTTAATCTTCGTAGAATCAGTGAATAAATTTACCTCCCTCTTTTTTCATATGAACTCTCTCTTATAAACTCATTATAATGAATAATATTGCTACTTAATGTAGACAACAAAGTACTTTTTTATCAATATTAGCGTCAAGAGCTGAGAAACTTGTTAGGAAATATTGCTCATAGATCGAAGTAAACAAGCTTATCAGTAATCGCACAATTGTTCAAAATAGTTCCATCTACCCCTAATTTATTGTCAATTACATAAATACCTCAGATAGATAAACGGAAAAAACTCACCTGTAAATTTAACGACAATGGGAAGTTTAATTAAAGCTATATCATTCAACATATCTTCTGAATTCCAATCTTCGTGAATAATAAAGTTTTCATTGGACACGAATGTGACAACCTCGGATTGGGATTGAATATTGCTTACTCCAAGAAAGATAGCTCCTTTATCCACTCTAAAAATAAAAACAA
Source organism: Hermetia illucens (assembly GCF_905115235.1). NCBI lineage: Eukaryota > Metazoa > Arthropoda > Insecta > Diptera > Stratiomyidae > Hermetia > Hermetia illucens. The sequence goes on along the minus strand of NC_051850.1, from coordinate 126,729,781 downwards.
AACAGACATGTTACAGATAAACTGTCATTATGTCAATAATATAATAGTTACAGTTTTATCAGAAAAACTAATAACAAGGTTCGCATCTTTGTTTTTGATAAACTTAAATTTGGTGGGGTTCCTCGGAAACAGATTGTTTTTTAAATTGAAATGTTAAGTGTAACCCGAAAAATGTCCGTTTTTTTTGCAGGAAATTGGAAAATATAATCTTGGGATATCCCCTGCCATGTAGCGTTATCTTGGTGTTGTACTAGATATTAGCATTGCTTATACGATGAAAAGTTAGTTATCTACGAGTTGGAAGTTGGAAATATTCTGTGTTCTATGTGCATACCATATTAACTCAACGAATTAATAACGAAGTCACATGAAAGATAGAAGGAAACACCAGTCTTCGTTAATTCCTTCTAGAAAATGATGCACACAACCCATCAAATAACTTTTGGGCAGGACTGATCTGCTGAGTGGCTGATCTGCGACATCGACTGATGAGCAAACATATATAGATGAGTGGTTGGATCACGATGCCTTCAGAGGGAGCATTCCATATTACGGAGCGCATCGTGAAGACAAGCAATTGAACTATTGCCGATACGTTATACTTTCCCATCAGAAAGCGTAACTGCTGGTGAAACAGTGAACTACCTGAGCGGAACATAGGCAGTAGGATTTTCCACGAGATGAAGAAGCGTGTCTACACGGAAACTCCAAGAAACCTTAAGCTACGAGTTGTCTCAAAACGAACTAAGAGAGACTGCTTTAAATAAATGCAGAGACGGATGTAAACCACGGGGAAGCGCCTACAAGATTGTAATGGGGAGATTCAATGGTGAGGCTGCGCCGCAAGTTATATACTCTCCTACTTAAACTTATTTAAAATTTGTTTCCTTAAGAGGGCACCAGGGATGACGATCTGTAGATACCTTTAGTCGAAACTGTAATACTTCCGGCAGTAGATTCAAACAAGGCGGCTCACCAAACTGTCTCAAGTGTGAACGGTATTCCATTGATTCGAAGAAGAAAAATTGGATCTAGAAGAGAAGCACAGTAGCCCCGGAAAGTTTACAATAATCGGAAATATACTTCAACAGCGGGCTTGGAACCAAACGAATCTTATAAGGCAAAGCACCCACAAATTATATCCTCATTTCCACGGCAGATTTCCACCAAAAACTTGTCACGATATCAACAATACATAGTGGCAGCAACTTGACAGGCTTCCCCATTGCTGGGGGGTTCAGGAAAACATGGTCGACAAAAATCTAACAGCTGATAAGGAGCAAACAAAATCTGAGGCAGGAATGGCAGTAACTTTGATCCTTGAGACTAAAACAGGAGCCAGTAAAAGTTACCAAGAAGCAAAGAAATGCTCTGAAAGCAGAAACAGAAAGTAACTCCGAGCACTTCAGGAGCAGTCTCAGTCTCTATCACAGCAACTACTCTCTATGGAGGGCAACCAAAAAGGTGAAGCGACCTGTTCAGACTATCATTAAAACTTACTAATCAAAACAAGGCAAGTAGCGCTGCCCATAAAGAGCAGTGTTTGCCACTTATCTGCAAAGTGTTTTTTAACCAACGCCTTCTTTCAGTGAACCACTTTTACCCAGATTACCGCTTGCTAGGCCAGTAAGCGGGTTTTGCATAACAACGAAAGACATCCTCAATTGCGTACTGCAGAAAGTCCATCCAAGGTTTACCACCTACCACTATTAAGATTCTCACCCAGTTATTCAATTCAGCTCGGTTACTTCTCACAAAACCAGAAAACATCGTTGATTACAATGATCCCCAAGGCTGGCAAGGATTTAACGCAAGGAAGCGCATATCGACCAATCAGTTTCAGTCCGTAGTGTCAAAGCTTCCCGCCAATGTTCACCACATTCTTGAATTCTATCTAATTGGATGGAAGTTGAGAATTCGGCACAAAAGTTCTATCGCGCGTAACCACAATGCTGGTGTACCGCAAGCGAACGCAATAGGACCGATACACATCAGATATGCCAAATAGCAATAATATAGTCACATCTACATTTGCGGATGATATTTCGCTTCTGGTCACCCATGTCGAATCTCACTTAGCATCTTGCGTCCTATAGCGACATTTAAATTGAATCGAGGAATCGCTGATCACTTGAAAGATCAGCGTCATTGAATCGAGATGCACTCATGTATCATTCACGTTCCACCGGGAAACCTGCCCTCCGATCAACTTAAACAGAACCCAAGTTTCCCAGCCTAATAGTTCCAAAATGGCTTCACTCCAGGCAAATCAGCAAAAAACTGTTGGAATATGGGCATCAGTTGCACCATCTTTTCAACGTCTTTAAAGCCGCCTATGACAACATAGTCAAGGTAAAATTGACCCTAACCAATGTGAGAGGGCAAATAAAAGCTGCAGGATCACTCTGGGGATCGTTCGACATCAATAACGGTCTAAGACGAGGGCATGCCCTATCATGCGTCCGCTTTAAGCTGGCCCTGGAAAAAGTGATCCGTCATACTGAGGTAAATGCAAGGGCATCAATGAAGGCAAGACAAAATATATCGTGACAACGTCAGCACTGAAAATCAATCATCCAACAACATCAAACTGCACTGGTCAAACGGGAAGAATAAAGATAGGAGAATACACCTTTGAGACCGTTGATAATTTCTCCTATCTAGGGTCGAAAATTAAAACCGATAACAACTACGACGATGAAATCTGCGCACGGCTGTTGGCTGCCAACAGAGCCTATTTCAGCTTACAAAAACTGTTCCGCTCGAAACGTCTCACCATAGGGTCAAAGCTCTCACTGATCTCACCAGTCCTCATGTATTCCTCGGAGACTTAGATTCTTAGCAAGAAAAATTGCGAACTCTTGGCCGCGTTCAAGAGAAGAATCTTGCGAAAAATGATTTGCCCCCTACATGAGGATGGACGATTTCGTAGCCTACATAAGGACGAAATCTATTAGCGATACCATGACCGTCAGGCTGTGGTTAAAATCCGGCTCAATAGGTTACGGTGGGCCGGTCACTTAATCCGTATGGATGAGGATGATCCAGCCAGGCAAGTCTATAAAGGCAATATCTATGGTATGAAAAAAAAGACGAGGCAGACTCTCCTGAGGTGGAGCGATGCCGTAGGTCAGTACGCTAGACAGTTTTTAGGGATATCGAAGTGGTGGACCTTGGCTCAAAACCAGGGTGTCTGGATTTCCTTATTAAGGCAGGCCTAGACCGGATACTCGATTCCCCCGTCTAACGGAATATCCCGGATTCGTTTATGTATCGCAGAATTTCTTTAGTAAATATGATGGTACCCGCTGCAATTGTGGCACATCAGCACCAAAAATCTAATGTCTGATGCGTCCAAAAGCAGGGCACTCACGTAGAAAATGTTCCGTGGACTCCGCTTCCTCATTACAGTATGAACACATATCATCTTGCACAATTCCTATTCTGAACATATACCTAGCTGGTGAAATATGGCCAGTCAAAATCCACAATACTTCTGCAAGTCTTTCTGCTTTTTGACAGGATAATCTTTACAGTGTGTTTGTGCGGTTCTGACAAGACAAGTTCGGTGTGTTTAGCAGTATTAAAGCTCAGCCGCCTGTCATTATAGGAAGCTTGTTCCCAGTTTTTGATAACAGCATTAGCCAATGCTACTGACACGCCAATTGCTGGTTCCAGTCCGGACATGGGGGAAATTAAATCCTATTTTGCTAAAGCATCCAAGATTTAATCTCCCTCTATAGCACAATGACCTCATAAGCTTCAGAGTGTACTGGCAGATTTGTTAATTCCTAAAGCAATGGGTCGATCAACATACTCAACAGAAAAGCCGATAGGCCCCAGGAAAAGATCAACACATGCTTCAGCACGCAGCAGTCTCCTCACTAGTACCATAGCCTCCAGTACCACTACAAAAGTTTTTGGAAAGACGCACTGTCAATCCGCCACATACTCTTATTTCAGAGTTGGGTCTTCAATCGTTGAAACCAAGGAATACTGAGTAGATTCACAGGATTTTTCACACTGGTAAACATGTTGGTTTTCATTTAGTGAGCGCCACTTTAGCACCTTCTAGCTTTACCTCCCTCTCCAGAAATTTCACTGACAATAATTTTAAGTTGATGTTCCTATCATCTTTTCGAGGGTGTAAAGACTACCTTCACCTTTCTGCAAGGGGTAGGTAAGTAGCCCAAAGGATTAAGAAGTTCGCTCTAGGTGCCGCTCCTTTAGCAACGCTGGAGAGATGCCGTTCATCGCAGTTGCTTTGAGTTGCTCAAAATACAGAATAGCAGCTCTCACTTTTTCACTGGTAACCACTGCTACGTTGCAAGAGCAACATTCCACTTCAAACGCTTTCGTATTGAAAAATGTATAGAAACCGCCAACTAGCTCCCCCTCACTTCTGTCATATAAACTCCCGGGTTGTATACTTTCGAGGAGTGTTTTACTGACTGAGCAGTAAAAGTATTCGAGTCAGATTTTCCAATTGGGTTCCTTTCTCTAAGGGAGCCTTACTTCTCCTCAAAATATGGTTGCTGTTCACCTCTTGGTGGGGTATAGCACGCCAACAATACTAACACTCCATCATCCCCACTCGGCCGCACTCCTTCTCTACTGTTCTCCGCCAAGTGCTCTTGGGGTGACTCACTCATAGACCATCTTGTGAGAGTCGGTCCGACTGCATAGCGTAGCTACTAATGGAATTGTCGCCCCTCTTTAATGTGTTTTCCATCTACTGTCAGCTCTGCCTTCCGCTTACACCGCCCAAATTTGATTGACCGGTGTGCTGGCCAATTACTTCGTTCGAAATAGTGTCAGGCTAGAGTGCTCCTATAATACGTTGGAGACAAGTGTTCATGAATGCTGGGCGATTTAGGGTGGGAGTCGCTTTTCATGTACTACTCCCATATAGTAAACCAGAAGAAAAGACACGTGCCCACCAATGCACATCGGGAAAGTGCGATGACTCGTCAAACTGACAACCTCGGTTTTGTTGCCTTGCTTCTCCCTTCCATTTTTCCAAATTCAGAGCTCGAGGTATACGAACAAGAAAACGTCATCAGCGTAGTCGAGGTGTTTCAGACAAGATTTAATGGTACGTTGAACTCCTCCATCTCCTCCCCGCGTGCTCTTCCTTGTAATATTAAAGATAATTTCCTTTCTCCACTCTCAGGGAAGGATCTCGGATTCCCTGCAGAAATTGTAGCGATAAATAACTCTGCGGGAAGACCGTCGAGCTCGGCGACTCCCTTTGAAAGTATTGACGGCCAGGTGATTTCTTTTCTACTTGGAGGAACAGTCCTTATCCGCTTGTTAGAGCGTCTAGGCATTTGATCCTCAAGAGGCGGGACTTCACCGAATGTTATATGGTTAAGAACTGTAGTGAAGTGTTCTTTCCACCGCTTCAGTCATTGAATTTCGCCCAATCCATTTTCCTAGGATTGCGTCTTTACCTTGCGTCTTACGCCTGCAATAGTAGGACTAAATTCTAAGTAATGGTGGTCTGACAGCGAGACTTCCTCTAGCACCCGCCAGCCTTTAATCAACTCTACCATTTTTGAAATACGAATTCACTCTGAAGATGGAAAAAAGACCGACTACCATTCGGAGACCTGTTATTGAGAAGAAAACCAAAAACAGCACTCCTGGATATCTACAGGAAACCAAATAAATCATCGTCATCAGACCACTACCATCAGCACAAGGCATTTTTTCTACCACATGATCCACGGACTGTTAGCTCTTTCCATATCCTAGGAAGGGGTGGTGAAAGAGACCGAGCACCTTCTTTTTTGTCACCAGACTAAATGGATACACCGATCAGACCATCAGTATTTTGATCAACAAATGGATAAGGACCCTTCGAGAGCAAGAGCTTACCAAGCTGACTGCGGACAACGGCCCAAAAGGAAAATAATTTTAGGATGAAACCTCCCTCTCGCTGAAAAGAGATCTCAGGAAACGCAGTTTGGACGTTGTTTTCAGTAGCAGTAACAGACAACTATAAACTTAAAACACAAAACTGTTCTGGGATCAACTGAGGACCTAATTGATCAAATATCAAATCAGCGATATATGAAATTCCTTGCGCAAATTGAAATAAAGTATTCATCGGATGGGCAACAAGGAATGTGGAAACACGTTGTGAAGAGCACCTGAAGGAGGAGAAAGGAAAAAGGGGGTATCAAAGGTAACGGAACACGTCAGAAGAAGAATCAGGCCGTTTCTAAGCAGAGCTTGAGATTGTGAAATGCATAAGGGATGCAAGGAAGTTAGACGTGACCAAAGTTTGGAGATTTATAGACCTAATGACCCACTTCTTAACGGAGATCAACGCAGCAGATACTCCTGCTTTTTCAAATTAGTCAAGAGGCGGGCGGTGGAATGAGTAATCAGAGGGAAAAATGAATGAAGATTTAATTACCCTTCTCATACGCATGTGACAGGGAATATGAATGGAATAATTGTGGGATTTTTTATTCGAAACCAAGTACTGAGGAAAACGAAAAGTACTCACACAAATATGCATGTCTATAAGGGCAATATCTATGGTAGAAACAGAAGACGAGGCAGACCCTGCCTAAGATGGAGCCATAGCGTAGGTCAGAACGCCAGACAGCTTTTAGGGATATCAAACTGGTGGACCTCGGCGCAAAACCGGGATGCCTGCAGTTCCTTATTAAGGCAGGTCTATACCGGATACCGGTTGTTGCGCCGTTGATGATGATTGTTTTTACGCAATCGGCATCCTGTCGGAAGCCAACACGACGACTTTACACTATTCCCTGTGATTTGGTATACCGACTATTATAAAACCAACTTCAAGGAGTAATTTTTATAGAGGACGAAAATTTGGTTCACGGACCATTTTTTTTGGAAGAAGTACCAGTTTTTTAAAGTCCCCGGAAAGATGATAACCACAAACCATCGAACCGCAAAGAATTTATCAACAAAGCCGTTTCTGGAGAACTCCTAATGTTCGTACTAAATGATTAAGCCTCTTCTTTATCTACAGTCCTTTGGATACTATACTTTACAGTATTATACTTACCCATTCAAACAGTGAGCGGCAGTTACAACAAATTTATCCGAAATCAACACTCCACTACACCACTTTGTTTTGGATGATTTGGTCAAAGCTATTCCAACTTGATATGGTGTCTTCCCACTTTTTTGTTCTGATGTTGGCGGAGTGAATTTTAATTCAATACCAATTTCACGTAGATAATCATCTAAGTCACTTGGAACTAAATATCCTATCTTAACTTTTGACCAATCAATAGATCTTCCACCCACAATATCACCATCGATAGGTTTGAGAGGGTTCGCTTGCACCATGAGCACTGTACAAACTATCAGAAAAATAACTACCGCCGACATTTCAAATCAGTTAATTTAGGAGCTTAAATTTAAGTCAGATTCACATCAACAGACTAACGACAATAAAATCATCATTCAATCAAGAGTTTTATTTATACTAGAAATCTAGTTAAGCGCGTCAAAATGTATCAAGATAGAGCCAAAATTGATTTTCAATATCCGTCTGTGATTTCACTGATAAAAGCGTTACACAGCAAATAGGTTATTCCTATCTGCTTATAGCGGAGATAAGAAATTAGAATTAATTAGGAAGTGAACATAATTTCTTGTTAATAAACACATACATGTAAATGTTTCAAGAAAGAGTCTTTGTTTACCAAAGGTAACCATGCAATATATGCAAGACTTTGATTTCAAAAGACAATTGTTATTTTTTATCTAATCAGCATCCTTTTCCGCTTGCTTCGAACTTAAATGTACAAAATAAAATAAATTTATTCATCAAGAAAACGACCTAAATTCTGGAACGTCACATCCGTAACACCTCCAAAATTATCAATCTGATGGGAGCTAACAAGTAAACATCCTTATACTGTACTAAAAGTATTTGTTAAAAGGCAAATTCGCATATTTCGGTAACTACTTGTCGCCTTCTTCACTGCTTAACCTAAGTAGTTTTAGCTGTATCCTTCATTTTGGTTTATAATCGCCTTGAAGCAACCACAACTTTTTCCCAGTCCACGTATCTGCGTTAATATTGAGGTTTTGGGGAAAAGTAGGTTAATTCGTGATTACTAGTGTGGAGGAGAATTAGACCTGCCAAATGGTATCTAAGTTGCGGGACAAAAGTGCTGGGAAAATGGAGAAATCTTTCGAAAAACTTGAAAGGCAGGTATCTCCGTTAATATTGAGAATTTCGAGAAAACGATCACTAGTGTAGAGGAGAATTACATCTGTCAAATTGTATACAGATTGGGGTGGGCTACGTAGGTACTGGGAAGATGTTCGGAAAATGGAGGAATCTTTTAAAAAAAAATCGTATTTTCGTTATTATTAGGAATTTTGAGAAAAGGAGCTTAATTCGTGATCGCTAGTGTAGAAGGGAATTAGACCTGTCAAGGCTGGAGAGTCTAGGTGCTGGGAAAATTGAAAATTCATCTGAAAAATTCTAAACGCTCGTATCTCCGTTAGAGAATTTAGAGAAAAGGAGCTTACTTCGTGATCGCTAATGTAGAGGAGAATTAGAATGTTATATAGGTTTGTAGGTGATCTAGGTGCTGGCAAGATGGTTGGAAAATGGGGGAATCTTTTGAACAACTTTAAAGACTCATATCTCCGTTAGTATTGATAATTTCGAGAAATCGAGCTTAATTCGTGATCACTAGCGAGAACGAGAATTAGACCTATCAAATAGTATAATCAAATGTCAATAATTAGTTATAATGAAACAGCAAAAATTAAGATGCTGTTTGATAACCATAGAGATGCCAGCATTCCAAAATGCGCTAACAGCGATGATAAGTATCATCAGTGACAGCCTTAATGTGAAAATAGAACCCTAGTGCATACCGCCGATAAGCTCAGGTGGGAAAACAAGACAATGAAAGCAAACCTTCATCAGATATTTAAGATGATGCCAACCCCACTCAAACAGGACTTTTAGTTGAGAATCGAGGGAATGCTAAGTCCGCCATCCACTTGATGGCAGACTGAACCAGTTAGAAACAACATACTTCCACGATTGTGGTCCACGGATCCCTCATTGTTGAGGAAGCACCCAAGTTGTAAAAAGTATATGCCTTGCGGTTTCATCCAGGGCAGAGGCAACTCATCAGGTGTTGCTTCGTGAAACCCTAGACAAAACGGCGGAAAGGATTAACTGACGAGAAAATACTGGTGGAGATTTTAGGTGATGAGTCCGAAGAAGAATATGGCAGCGAGGGTAAAGATGTTCACTCGACGTGTCGGTAATCCGCAATAATATTGAGAGGCATATATCGGGCAGTGATGATGCTATTGTAGACGTCGAGTGACATATTGCAAAAATCGATTCATTTATTCTAATGATTTATTTGGATTGAAAAGGTTTAAACATTTTTGGATTTCAGAAAGTACTTCGCGAAAGGATTAGCCTAGCGATGATAAGGTAGAAGAAGAAGCTGGCCCGCCTCGTATTAGGCGCAGAGATACACGATCACGACAGCGCACATAGGGGTATTTTATTAATTTAGCCGGCTAAAACCGCTTTTAGTGTTAATTAGCTTTAATTATGTTGCCAAAAGTGATTTTAAGCCAGCTTTGTTTTACACAAAACCTTATTAAAATCGATTCTCTATCTCTCTACCTGTCTATCTGTCACACGCACTTTTCTCCGAAACAGCTAAACCGATCCGAACGAAATTTGGTAGACAAATGGAAACTACGAAATCCCGTGCGAGTGACACAAATTTTGGTGGAGTTTAAAGGGCTCCCCATACATATAAAGGGGGGATGTAAAAAAAATTTTCGCCGGATATAGTCGTGTAGGGTATCAAATGAAACGCCTCCATCAGTACTTTCCGAAACTGACATTAGTTTTGGGGTGAATTGCAAAGGGCGCGAGCAAGGAGTCAAAATGTGCGCACTCAAAGTGACACAGGACTCATTTTCGGAAACTATTCAAACCAAAAATCCGAAAAAAAATCAGGATAGTGCGCTTAGATGAGAGATGCCGTTAGTAGATCTTTATATAACAGTGTGCTGTTTCACTGGCATGAACAGAGCATTTTCCTGTGTTAACCTTATGTCTACTAGGCAATACTTCCAGGATTACTTCGAGGCGGTAGACGAAATTAAGCCCCCACTGTCAAATTCGGGGGGTATTCTATCCTTTTGTCCGTGGCCCGTCTATGTATATGATACATAACCGGATCACCGACAGAATCAATAATTAGACCATTCCTGTCAAGATACACGAACGCTTCGGGAGGAATGAAGCCTGTCGTGAGAGTTTTCTCGAAATACCCATCATTTAGGTAGAACGGCTGCGAAACCCAAGGGTTCTCACCATGCAAAGCAGATCGCAATATATGATTCCGAATCAATCTGACGATAACTGTGTCGATTCTTGGCACAGCAGCAGCTGCATGCATCACTTCATTAGTTGCATAGTGCTCATAGTTTGACGAAGCAGTCCTATTAAGCCCCGTGCAAGCACGCAGATATTTCCTTTCAAAGATCCTTATTTTCTCCATTTGGCTAGCACTCAAATTAAACCAGATAGCACATCCGTAGGTGAGCACCGGTCTAACCAAAGTAAGATATGAAATAATCTTAACCTTCCGGCTAAGATGTGGAGCAAAAAAGCGTCTTCGAAGAGACATGAATGCCCTGCGAGCGCTTTCTAGCGCGTGCTCGTTAAATTGGAGACGCTCGTCAAGACGCACACCTAGGTATCTAACGCACTTCTTATGAGGAATGCGCTCAGAACTATCCTCGTTCGCGACAATGTAGAAAACTCTCCAATTCCTTTTCAAGTTCCTACTGGCATACGCCAAGGAATTTCGAAACAGAATCGTTTCACATTTTTGCGCATTGATTTTCATCCGCCAACTGTTCGTGAAGAACTTAATATCATTGAACATCTTCTGAAGTCCAACTTACACCTCAGTTACCTTCTTCTGTGCCGTGTAGGCTATCAGATCGTCAGCAAAAGCAACCTACGACCTTTTAGGAGATTTAATAAAATCGAAAGAGTTTAGTAATTCGCCGGCAAATACCGCAAAAAGTGTCGACGCAGTCCAATTTCTGTAACCCATTCAGAACATGAAATTCTGTGTTAGTAGTAAGATTTTCGTCCGTAATGGCAAAGCACTTGCCATACAGCATACTACACATCATCGCTACATGTTGGCTGGGAAATTCATTCTTCAGGAGCCTGAAAATCAGTCCATCCAACCAGACGGTATCAAAGGCTTTCTCCATGTCTATAAGGCAAGCGCCTACGCACGCACCATTGTTAATCCGCCAGCAAATATCAGACGTTACCTTCGTTATTGCATGTATTGTCGAATGTCCAGATCGAAATCCGAATTGCGCGTTCGGCAATAATGCCTTCTTCTTGATATGCCCGTTCAAGGCTTTCAATACCAAAACCTCAAACACCTTGCTGATGTTAGGCAGCAAACTGATTGGGCGGTAGCTTTGAGGGCTGGATGAATCCTTCCCTCTCTTTAAAATCGGGAATACTCGGGCTTTCTTCCATTGTCCTGGAAAGAAGGAATTGTTCAATAAATTATTGAACAAAATGCATTAAATACGAATGGCAATGTCTGGTTAATGCCTGAGGACCACGTTGGGAATGCCATCCATACCAGATGATCTCTTATTGTTTACTCTTCTAAATATGGAAGTTAACTCTACACATGAGACAAAGTAATCAAGCAGATTATCGCTCGGTATGAGATGAGCCTGCAACGCAGGGCTAAACTGGAGAACTGTGGTGCCATTCAGGACATCTCGTTCTACAATTTCCGAAAGTCGCGTTGGCTCTAATTCCGTTCTGGGCCGATGCACCGATTCAAAGTGCTCCCCTATAAGTTCGAGCTTCAGAGCATCATCCATCACGATGCAATTGCCTTGTGCATCAGCAGTTACACTATTGGTGTCTATATCTGAGTCAATAAGGTGTTGTATCTCGCTGCCACCGATTTTAATTCTCGGCGCATTTACTCGTAACTTCTTCCGGAATAACGTATTTATCTTAGTAAACATGGAATCTGAATCGCTTGGTGAAATACCCTTTAACTTCTCCCACCATTGGGAGTTCACTTCATTTACGTAATGTTGACGGATAAGATCCCGCGCGATCTTTAGAAGTGATTTGAACTCAACCAATATGGGATGATGATAGTCCCCATATCTCCGATAGATTTTGTTGACGCAAAAGGGGGATGTACATTTTACCGAATGTAGTCATCTGTGGAATCAAATGAAACGTCTCGATTAGTAATTTTGGAAATTGATATTAATTTTGACATTTATTGCGAAGGGGAGGAGCGCGGCGGTCCAAAAAGGGTCAGTTAATTCACGGACCCGTTCTCAGAAACTAGAACTCAGAAACAGAATATCTGGAAAGAAATACCGATACCTGTTTGAATAAAGCTAATAATATTATTTTTTTGTGGATAAAATCCGGCTCAATAGGTTACGGTCGGCGGGTCACTTAATCCGTATGGATGAGGATGATCCAGCCCGGAAAGTCTATAAGGGCAATATCTATGGTAGAAAAAGTACACGAGGCAGACCTTGCCTAAGATGGAGCGATGGCGTAGGTCCGGACACCAGACAGCTTTTAGGGATATCGAATTGGTGGACCTCGGCGCAAAACCGGGATGTCTGGAGTTCCTTTTTAAGGCGGGCCTAGACCGGATACCGGTTGTTACGCCGTTGATGATGATGAATAATAATACATTACCATGTATATGTATAAGTATATTTTCTAAAATTGACTTAAATTTAACCTAGAATTGTCAACTTTTGCAGTAGTATAGGATATACTAGAGAGCATGATACTACCAAGTGTGGTGGGAATCGCACTATCATGATCTTCGAGTTTCCCCCTGATCAGTTCTGCCTTATTTTGAATTTAAAAGTTTTCTTTATAACGTCGTGAACAGTGAAGTGGCTTCGACCAACAAATTTTCCGACGTTTCGGACAGTTTTAAACTCTCCATGCAGCTTTATTATTATGTGACGTATTTCCTGAGTGGTTTGTTTTGATGTGGGGGCTATCGCATCCACATTATTTTCCTTTCGAAGAAAGCTTGAATATTGCTTTTAAATTTCAACTCATGCAAACTTGTACAAATAATTCCAAAAAAAAAATAAAGTTATATAGCCAAATTCTGCTAATTTGTCTGCATGTCCGATTATTCGCTTGAAGTGAATTTGTGCCTATTTCTTGTTGTTCTGATTTTTCATAATAATGTTGAATAAAAATGCATTGTGTCATATACATATATCTATTGAAAGGTAACTTTATTGTCTAAAATAAATTTTGAGAAAATCATTCAACACAAATAAAGAATACATGGAGCACTCTTTTCCGATTATGCTTTTGACCCACTGTATATTAAAGTGATTTATGTTCTGTCTTCATTTTCCCAAAAATAAGTGTCAAAAAAGCACTATATTTTCGAGCTCTAAAGGGACTTCGCCCTTAAGGCAAAGTCATCATATAATCAGCCCCATCATCAATATTGGAACTTAGTGAAGCAATTCAATCAACGTTAACAATTCAGTTAATATCGCTTAAGTCATCCCGTGTGTCGGGTTGGAGAAATCGATTTTTCTTTGCATGAATTGTATCTATATATAGTGGAGAATATGTGAGCAAAGGGATTTTCCGATATTCCGAGTCGTTCAGAAATTACAGTGTTAAACAGGTAAGGAGTTTGCAGCCGCGGCTAGAGTACTCGATGAGAAAGAGCATCGAATCTTTTTTTACCTGAGCCTTATAAATTCGAACACAGGTATAAATATAAAAAGATGGAAAACCAATCAATTGTCTAAACTTATTTTCTGTTTGGAATAAAAAGAATAATCCAGTCTAGAGTGAACAATGAAAGGCTTTCAAGCTATACTCAGTTATATTTTGTTGTAAGTATTGTGTTGTTTGTGTGTTCAGTGATTTTTTTAAATGAATCGTACAAAGGGAGATCACTTTAACGTTCAACGTCATGCTCCCACTAAAAAACGAGTATTTCATGGGAATCGATACTTATCAGAGAAGAAAAAGGACTTTGCATCAACATCAGTAAAGAAACTTTTAGTAAGCATGAACAACAGTAAGCAACAAGTTTTGTATATTGTATATTGGATTTTGCTGGAGTTTTCTCCTGCATTTCTGCAAATAATAAAATATACGTAGTAGTAAAAAGACATGTCGAGAAAAGAATGGGAACGCGGCTTAGAAATGCAAAATAGAATCACAAAGGCATTGGTGGAAAAGGGGCTGGAAAACTTACTGATAAGGTTATTAACGACCTCACTACATTTTTTGCGCTAGCTATTCGTCGACACGCAAATTCGATAGAAGGGATGAAGCAAAAAATTTGGGCAACTTTCTTCCATAAATGTTCTACAGACGAAAATCCTCAGCATCAAAATTGTCCAGCAGGCGAGGACAGTTGGTGCAAATGGCGTTCTGGGGCCAAGGTCGCAGAAATAGCCAATTTTCTGGCTGTAATTATTTTCAATGAAGGATCAATGGCATTCTCAAAATCCTAGTGACAATGGGATTTCAGGTTGGTCACATATGTCAGGTTTATGTCGCTCGCCGTAATGAAGCGCGAATTTGGCAGTCTGAACGACGATCGACTGACCCCGCTAAAAGAGCTAGAATTGAAACCAGAGAGCAACAATCGGCCGTACAAGACTTTTTTGAAGAAACGGAGGATGCTCTCTATGAACCAGGTATAACAGATTACTGTTGATAATCACACGTTTTTATCGAAACTGCATCTTGAAAACCGGCTGCCACCATAGCTCAAAATCTATCCAACCAAATTCTTTGAAATTTTCACAACTTCTTTAATACATATTTCTAAGGTCCGCAAACTAGAATAATTGCAATCGGACGGGTCGGTTTTTTTTATTCATAAAAAAAAGCCGTAAAAAACACCAAAATCCAAAAAATTAAGTTTAAAAGCCCATCAAAAATTTACCTTTTAATATTTTCTAATTATCCTAGTTTGCGGACCGTGGAATACCCACATTAAAATGCCGTTTAGTTTTTTTTCATCGGATGAACACAGCGCCCTCCAGCGTGGCAGCAGAAAAACACAATTTTTGGGAGGCGGGTGCATAAATTGACACGTATTCCGAAAACTAGCCACGATTATCAAGCTGAAAAATTTATCACATATACTTGAGGTATCAATAAACATATGGTGAAAAAATCACGTTTCTATCTTTATCCAAAGTAATTTTTCAAAAAAAGGCAAAAAAATGGCCTTCACACCGGATGACCCCCTTAATAGCATCATCTTCCACAAAATTTGTTAACAGACGTCTATCAATTCACTGTCGGCTGCTGAGCATTAGGTACCATGATCGGCATCATCATCATAAGATAGCTCCCACAGCGACAACCCTCAGAACACCGCCTTCTTAATCTCCCCGCTATACTAACCACCAAGACGAATGAACTTCCGGCCTCGGAGAACTGATACAGAAGGAATAAATCAAACGACATGTTACAAAAAGAATCAAACAGAATGAAGATACACACCTAAGAACTGAAGATTTATCTGCGGATCAGGGAACTACTGAAAACACTGGTTAAGAATGACAATAATTCTCTTTATTTATAATAATATAGGGCTATATTTACGATTTTTTTTTTGGAAAAATATATACTCTTTTCTCATCACTTCCTACTTTAATATACAATTTTCCTTACAATTTCAAAAATGAAAAGTTCATACCAGAAATAATGAAAAGAGTGGAACAATACAATCAGATATACATATGCTGGTCTCCTTCTTCTATATTAATAAGGTTTATGTTATAAAAACGTAATACAATTGATATATACCATAATTGAAATGAATAATAATAAAAATAGAGCAATCATACAATTACGTGTTCACTTAAAGGGGAATTCTCTAATTATAAATAAATAACAGTTTACAATTTCAGCCAATGTATATCTAATATTCGTGTAAGAAAACTAAATTCAAAATTTCCTAGCCAAAAACGTTTCCTTTTGTTCTTTTCCTAGCACATTTGATATCGCTCAAGTCTTCTGTGTTTTTATGTACATTGTACTGAAATAGTGAAATATGTGAAAGACCTAAAGTTAGTTTTTACATATAAATAGAAAATGGGGTTTTGCATTACGAACAACTGTGAATGCGTTCATAATTCTTGCTACTACTTTGAAATTATAACTTAGGGCATCCAAGGAGCTGTTATTAAATTCTTAAAAGTTGAATCCACTTGTTTTAATTATTATTAAAATTGTTTTAAAATGGCTTTAACTATTTAACATAGTGGAATGTAACAAACAACAAGGGCAGGGCCAATGCTCGCAAAAACGTTATCACTTGTGACTGATCGTACAGCAATCTTCTTTCTCTGGGGTCTCGGGGTTATAAAATTCCGTATATTGATAGGATTTGTCTGAGAAGTCGCGTTCGAATAGAAAATATATTTACTTCGCGTTAGTCGAAATACGTTATGATTTATATGATTCTCTCTATAAACACACTTCGCAGTAAGTACTTTCGAAGAAAAGCTGCAGATATCGATGGATGAATGGCTTTGATCATTCTTGGGGTACAGGTTTTAATCGACTCCGGCAAAGCCTTGACTACCTTCGATGGCTTTGATTAATTTATCCTTGAGTTGCATGTAGCTTTCATAGGGTGGCAAGTCTAATCTATTAAAGCTATAGAAAAAATGAGAAGAAATTCAAAATTACATCGAGGGAATATACAAAGGAAAGTGTTTTGAGCACACTAAAAATATATTTAAAAATGCAATAATTATTGCTTACCATGTATGAGCCCTCGGGTAGTTGTCAGGTGTTCCCCACTTCTCGATAGTGAACATTTGCGGTCCACTTGAGCCATATAACTCCTTGAAACCATTCATAGGCACCCTAGATGTGCCCGTTACAAACTGAAGCAAACGTGAGCGCATTTCATTCGAAAATGACAATACAGCCTAAGAAAAATAAAAATAGCATCACGAAATCTTCAAAAACAAACGTGCAAAATATTATCTCACCCGCCATAGCCATTGTATAACGATGTGATTTCTATGATAGTCCCCTTTGTATAGGGTGTTATCCCGCCAATCTTTCACATCAATGTTCTGAATGCCACACATAAGCAATTCCAATTCATTTGCGTCGAATATCTTTAGTAAGTTAAGAGGAATTATGGAACCAAATCCTTCTAGGAAGGCGGACATTTGGTCTTTAACCCGTGATACAAAACGCCATTCGATGACTAGTCTGTTAGGATAAGAAACGAATGATTAGCTTTTGCGAGGACTCTATAAGTCCAGAAATAATTACTTAATATATTCGTCTTTATTCTCGTTTGTTACTTCAATATTAGCACCATTCGGTTTCAGTTCTCTTTGGCTTGTATGACCAAAAGTCTCTTCGTCTACACAAAACGTTAACATTAGTTCACTTGGATCATTTTCACGAATCCACAAAAGTGAATTGTAGTATTCAGTATCAACAGCCTCCATGTCCTTTAAATCAATTGGCTTTTGCAACATCATTTTGTAGAATGGACGAATAAAGAAAGCTGAGGAATACACATTTCAATGGTGTAATTATAAACGTGTGAGGGAATGAACTAATTTAGCTTACCGTCTAGTAGTTTGCCGTGATAAACAGCCATGCCGGCTACGCGACCTATAAACCTGAAAAAGAAAATTTTTCCTATATATGGTTTTGCTATTTCGCTTAATATGAGAAATATTTGAAATATTTCCGCTCTATAAATTGGGGCCTAAAAATACAATCAAAGTCTGCCCTGCTTGTCATAATAGGCGTCTAAAAGCGGTAAATTTTGAAACTTTATTGCTATCGAAATGTCAACAACGCCTCGAATAGGGACTGATCTTTGGCTATGGAAAGCGGACATTGATTGGTTTCTGGAATGTGACAACAGTAGCGAGGGTTCTCAGAACACTCGCTTTCTCAAACTTGAGCGGGAATTCCAGCAATATAAGCTGAACATTCCCAGCCTGAACGAAGTGAGATGATGGGGCTCTTCACCTGGGGGCCAGTTTCTAACACACTTCTAACTGTGTGGCGGAACGAACAACTTACGTGTTAGCTAGGAATTTTTCGAGGAAAATTTACCCGTAAATAATTAAAGTTTTGAAGAAAGGTGCAGTTCTCATGCCTATATCCAATTAAGAACCTGCACCGCAATCAGAGTCCGCGCAAGCACAATCGATCGGTAAGCAACCGCGACAGCCAACGAACGTTTTCTTGGCGCTTCGTAATCGCGGATATCAGTATACCAGTCTTAAGCGAGGATTTCCTGTACCACTATGGTTTGCTAGTGGATATTCATAACAAGTCCCACAACTTCTCTTAGGTTATGAGGAAAAATCTCATCCTGCTCACCTACCACTCTTACCATTGTTTTTGAAGGCGTTGCTGACGTACGTATTCATATACTTCTTCAAAAATACCGAAACATCATCACCGGCCGTAGTCTCTGAGCTGGTTAAGCATGATGTTCAGCACCACATACATCAACACTACCGGCTCTCCATTTTTCTCTAAGGTGCGTCCATTATCACCGCAGAAGCTGCCAGTTGCGCGGAAAAAAATCGAAGAACTTCTTAAGCAGGATATTCTCTGACCTTCACGCAGTTGTTGGTCTTCGCCAGTTCACATCGTCCCTAAACCCAATGGCGAATGGAGACCTTGCAGCAACTACAGACATCTGAATCCGCAGACCATTCCAAACCGCTACCCCACACCACTCATCCACGACTTTGCGCGCTCTATCGCAAGCTGCCGTATTTTCTTGGCCTTGGACTTAGCCAAGGCATACCGTCAAATCCCTGTAGCTCCCGAAAACATTCCGAAAAGGGCAATATGCACACCTTTCGGACTCTTCAAGTTCACTACGATGACTTTTGAACTGCGCAACGCGGCGCAAACCTTTCGAAACTTCATCCACTCTGCGCTACGAAAGCTCAACTTCTGTTTAGTATATTTGGATAATGTTCTAGTCGCGTCTTCCTCTGAGTCCGAGCATTTAGAGCACCTCGAGTGCATTTTTCAACGTCGCTTTGAGGCCGGTCTAGTTATTAACATTGAGAAATGCAAATTTCTATAATCGCAGGTGAGATTCTTCGACCACCTGATTATCCCTGAAGGCATCCAACTGGACACAGTCAAGGTGTAAGCGATTTCGAGCTTCCCGTTTCCGAAAACTGTTAAGGATCTGAGAAGGTTCTTGGGCATGCTAAACTTCTATCGTCGTTTCTTGCCCAAGGTCGCCCACGATCAATCGATCCTTAACGCCTTCTTGTCTGCGCCGAAAACCAAAGACTCCCGTCTGATTGTGTGGTTTCCAGATGGATGGTACACTTCTGACATTCCTTCAGCAAGATGCACCTCTAGCCGTATTCGTCGATGCCTCAGACATTGTCTTAGGTGTTGCTCTTCACCAAAAAGTAAATCAAATCTGGCAGCTGTTGAACTTTTTCCCCAAACAGCTCAATCCTGCTCAACGAAACTACAGAATTTATGATCATGAGTACTCGCCACGTACCTTGCAATTAAATACTTCCCGTATTCTCTTGAAGGCAGGCCGTTCACATTATTCACGGACCATAACATATTCACTTTTGCTTTAAAACAAAAGCCCGACAAACCGTCCCCTCACCAACTTCAACACTTGAGCTTTATCAACCAGTTCACTTCTGACATTCAACACGTGTCTGGCAAAGATAACGTGGTTGCAGACGCTTTGTCACATGTTGCAGAGGTCAAGACCGCCGCCACCGTCGATTTTCCGGCAATCATCGAGACGCAGAAGGACGACACAATTCTTCAGAGCTTGAATAACCAACTCCACATATACACTCAAGGAGTTTCCTATCTTCGGCTCCACATCTAGTGTATACTGCAAGATCTCAGACAAGGGACCAAAGCCATATAGTTTGACCAATTTCCGAGAGGAAGTAATTCACGCCGTTCACGATCTAGCACACCCAGACATTCGGACAAGGAATCGGTTAGTCACCCCAAAATATTTCTGGCCGTCCATGAACAAGGACATTAATTTTTGATACATGTGAGGAAAGAGGTAGGAGGCTTCCCTCGGTCTACCAAGCGTTTCCACACGATTCACCTCGACATCATTGACCCTTTGCGAGACACGCACGGTTTCAGGTATTGCCTCACAATCATCGATAGATTCACGCGATGGCCTGAGGCAATACCTCTATCGAGAATGGATTCCACACTTTGGAGGGCCGGCAATTGTAACCACCGACCAGGGAATGCAGTTTGAGTCCTCCTTTTTCTCAGATTTGGGCAAACTCCTCGGCTTTAAGCGCCACCAGACAACCGGTTACCACCCGTGGTCCAATGGGATGTTCAAAAGGTGGTACAGGACACTGAAGGCCACTATAATGGCTCAAGACGAGGCCTCTTGGTCGCAGGTCCTACTAGTCGTTCTTTTTGGCCTTCGAACAGCCAATCGCAAAGAATTTGGTGGAAGTCCCGCGGAGTTGGTATACGGAAAGAATTTGAGACTCCCCAGCGACCTTGTTCTCGACATACTCAACCATACTGGTATGTTGCGCCTGCTCAAGGACGCAATGCCAAAACTGAAGTCGCCACGCTTAAACCGCGACTAACGTGCCCCCACCACAAAAACCTTGACTCGACTAAAGCCCGTTCTCCAGCAAGAAAACACGACCAGAGCGAGAGGCGCGCGACGTATCCGCTTTGACTTGCGACAGCGGATTGAGGGGGCCGTGCGTCTGGTTCCTCGCTGAAACCGCCCTTGCTGGGGGTGGAGTATTGTGGCGGAACGAGCAACTTAAGTGTCACACGCACTTAAGTGGGAACCAAGTTGGCCACGACATCGAAAAACAATTTTTGACAGCGAAAATTGTTTTTCGAGGTCAGTCCGCCGAGTAATATTAAGAATAATAAATATGTTCAATAATTTAATAATAAATTTAAATTTTATAATATATTTTATAAGTAATTTTAATTACCTATAATTTATTACATTCTTCTTTTTCTTCAGCCTTTGTACCGTTCACAAGCAGGGTCGGCTCGATGACTCAATACGACCATTATGTTTGTAAAGACATTGTATGCATTTTCTTGGTTGGCCTGTCGTGGGACCTGTCGCCAAGAGGGCTCAGGTAGGATTTAGCATAGTGGAATAACTCCAACTAAACTCTATTTATCTCATTTTTGTTTTACTGAGGATAGTACAGAGTACGTTGCTTCAAACCCTCCTCCATTACCTGGGCTTGAGACATTATAGTCCAAATTAAGAAGCATCACAATTGTACAATTCTACGCACCAACGGAGACTTCCATGTAGTGGAGAAGGATGCTCTCTACCAACAATTAAGGGCAGTTCAGAGGAGGCTTCCTAAAGGTGACATGGTGATCGTGATGATGGGTGATCTGAAAGCTATGGTGGGGCTCTGACAACTCCAAGCTCGAACATGTAATGGGGAAGCATGGTCTTGGCGACCATAACGATAACGGTGAGAGGTTTGTGGATTTCTCCAGTTTCCACCGCCTCGTCATTTGTGGCACATTGTTCGATCACAAAGGCTGCTATAAGGTCAACTGACCGACACCGTACGAGCAACCAGATTGACCACTTTGCGATCAGCACTATATTTAAGAATTGTCTCTTGGATGTGCGTAACAACAGAGGCGTTGACAACGGCCACAAAAGCTTTCACCATCTATAATCTTCGCTTAAGTGCACTTGCGTCCGCTACTTCTCTCAGGGTTGGAGAGCTGCGTCACCCCAAGATTAATAACGGATACTTGAATGATCCAACTGTCGATCAACAAAAGAGATACTACCTTGCTGATCGGACAGCATGAGCATTGGGCTATCATTAAAAATGCTCTTTTCTCGGGGGCCATGTAGATCGTCAGCCACGTATCGAATTGGCGTCAGAATACCTGATTGACTGCGGAGTCGTGAAGCGGATCAATCAACGGAAGGCGTTGAAAGCTTAATTGACCGCTGCGAGCGATGACGAACGTGATGCGCTCGAATTCTGATACCGCGCGAAATCTCGGGAAGTTCAATGAAGTGTGCGATGTGACAAAAGGGAATTGGCTACTACGATGGTCAGGAAAGAAGTGTATACCATATCACGAAAGTAGTTGTATGTGGTAACAAATTTTTCGATGGTCTTGTAAAGGACGTTGACGGTCGACTTCTCATCTATGATGACGAGCAACTGAAGAGGTGTAAAGGACACTTCACTACGATTCTTAACCCTATCACATCCGGTGACGTTCCGATCTTGTGGAAGAAATGGCTAGTCACCGGAACATGCGGATACAGACTTCCTCCAAGCAGAAGAGAACATTTCGATCACCAATGCACTGAAACGTAGTAAAGCCGTTGGACTTGATGGCCTCCCCGCAAAGTTATTTATCGCTGCACCTGCAGTTGTCTCTGCCGATGGTGGCACCGAACTGAATGACGCTTGACACATCTACAGCGCTAGATCCGCTATCGCTGCCTTATCCAAAATCTGGAATCTCAGGAAAGTGTGAAGGGAGCTGAAGGGCATTTCAGTTAACCGCAACCGATGGCGCGTAGCTGTGGTTATATTTTTCCTTACTTGATACTAGAGTGTAACAGGCGTACGAATCCTTCAACATCACGAATAAAGCAAATCAACCGTCTTAAGCAAAACAGGAATATATAAAATAAATACCAAATCAAACTTACTTGAAATAGCTAAGATGCTCTTCATTGCATAAGCCGCTGAACGGATTTATCTGTAGTGTATAATTATCCATCGCTGAATACTCAAATAGACCATAGTATGGATTGAACATTTCTTTGGAGAGAAGGAAAAACCATTCTCTGGCAAGGCCACCATAATCTGTAAGAATCAAATTAAGTGGAAACAGCCATTAATAGCAATCCGCAATATTGAATAACATTTGAAAATATTTACCTAAACCAGTTTCACCCTCGAACTCTATCCACAACTTTGTCTTCAACAAATCAGTTTTCGTGACTGAATTTATTATTCTATAAGAATCTTCAAGAATAGATACTCGTCGAACCTTAATTTCGAATTTATTAGGTACATTTGTCTGAAAATATCGGAACATAAGTTAATCAAGTCTGTTAGAAGTGCAGTGTCACCTACTGGCTTTCTAAGCTGACTCTTAAAATATTCGTATTTTTGTTTATAGTCTCTAGAATAAGGTACTGCTTGACCGGCAATATTAGGATTTGATAATCTAGGATCTTCCCATTGAGTTGTTCTAGTATCTAAAATTTTATAACTTTAGTAAATTCTCTAAAAAAATATATGCATTTCTGGTAAAACATACTATGGTCTATGTAAAAAACTCTGCCATCTGTATGAACACGTTCTTCCCATCCTTCAGGCAAGGGTCCCAAATCATCTTCTACTCCACGTTTTATTTGATTTGGCATTGGACTGGCGCGTCCCGTACGTGGATCTACCCATGAAGTTTTCCGTTCGTTATGGTCTATGAAGAAAGTTCGGCCATTTGGTGCTACCTGCATTGACCAGCCAGGCGGTAAACCAACTTCTGGATTGCTTCCGGACTGAATTTAGACAAAAACGAATAGAAATTATTAGTATTTTCAATTATTTATAAAATTAGAAATGTTTATTCAATAATAACGTGATATAGATTAAGTATCTTTTGAATCGTTGAAATTAAATGCAAAGTATTTTACTATGGTACTGGTTACTCATGGAGAAACACCGTGAGAAGCATCGTCCTCTTTACATTGCCTTTCTGGATCTAGAGAAAGCGTTTGACCGTGTACTACACAAACTCATCTGGTATGCTTTACGACAACACTTCGTGCCAGACGAACTCGTGCGCTGGGTTCAATTGCTCTAACACGATCCGAACAGTAAAGTTCGAAGTATGGCGGGTGTATCAAAACCGCTTCGTTCTCTGTTGGTGTTCATCAAGGAAGCACCCTCTCACCACTCCTCTTTGTTCTTGTTATGGACACCGTCACACGAGATATCCAACATCCAGCGCCGTACACACTGCAGATGATGTTTTCCTAGCATCTGATAGCAAAAATGATCTCGAGCAACTTGTTCAAAAATGAAATGATCGTCTCATGCAACAGATTGAACTTAAACAAAACTGAATTTTTAATGACCGATCCCCATGAAACAGGCACAATCACTGTCAGCGGCAGTGATCTGCCCAGAACTGAGCGATTTAAATACCTCAAATCAACGCTATCAGCCAATGGAGAACTGCGTTATGAAATTGCTTCACGCATTAACGCAACCTGGATGAAGTGGCTTTCCACAACTGGTGTTCTTTGTGATCGACGTATCAACGAAAGTCTCAAATCTAAAATTTACCGCAATGTCGTCCGTCCAGTCGCTCTCTATGGTTCTGAATGTGGCCAACTATAAAAGACAATGAACGGCGTCTTGCGGTAATGGAGACGAAGATGCTACGTTGGACTAGTGACGTCACACGTTTAGATCACATCCGAAATGAGGATATTCGCGATCGTTATGGGGTTGCATCAATCGTGGAAAAGTTGCGAGAGAGGCGTCTTCGATGGTATGGTCACGCAATTCGTGCAAACGAGAATTCTCTTACCAAGATTGGTCTGGACATTGAAGTCGATGGTAAACGACCAAAAGGCAGACCTAAACAACGATGGCTTGATACGCTAGATGGGGATTTGAAAGCCTCGAGATTGCACCCAGATCAGGCATTCGATAGAGCCAAATTGCGAAACCGATCACGACGAGGCGACCCCGCTTGTGAATGAGACAAAGGCTGAAGAAAAAGAAGAAAACAGAAATACAAATAATTCTCAAATGTGGAGCCACTTTCAGTCATGTTATTCCGAGGACAGAGGTGACACAACGTCTGATAAGTTGTCTCTGTACTGGACAAAATTGCATGTTATTATTTGGGTGCTTAGCCCAAAACGACAGGTCCATATACCAAAAAAAGTGGTACTCGATTCTCAAAATTGCTATAGGAATACAATCTAAAAACGAATAATTTTCAGTAATGATTGGTAAAATCTGTATGGATAATAAAACGGTTTTCACGAGAACCCATCAATAAATCGCCCTGTAAGTTTATTTCATTCGAACAAGGAAGATGTTAGAATTCACCTAAAGAATCGAAAATAAGCGATCTCTTTTAACCGATTTAAAGCGATTAACGTCCAACTACGAGTTCGTTGAAAATAAGTCTTTCGACTTCATTGCTCCGAATTCGGATTGGTCATAGATGGTTGTGTTTGGCGTTGTGCTATCCCACTTCTGTAGGCTCAACACTTGAACAGTGTTAGGGAAAAAGAGATTTTGCGGATAAACTATTCTCCACAAAGGAGTATGTTAAACATGAGACATACTTTTTTTATATTTCACAAATTTGAAATAAATAGGGTCTTTTTTCAACATTCTGTCGATACCAGTGCTTTTGCTTATAACATAACCTTTCAATAATAAAACAAGTCGGAATACCGGAAGCTCGCGCTTCGGGTATAAAGGTTTTGTGTTCATCTTATGTAAGAGACGCACATTTCTCTGTCCGTATATAGCCACAAATCCAACATAATCCTTCATATTTTTCCAAACTACGAGACATACGTACATATTAGAGCCATAGATATCACGCTCACCCTAAACAAACAAACTGCCTAATACCTGCTGTACACATATATGCACGTATCTAAATTTATCGTACCCATATTTCCGATTTACGTCTTATATCTATCTGAATTAGGCACTAGCCGCAAAGTTCATTAGCACGCATACATTATATACCTACATATACACATGTGTGGTTGACAAATAACTAAAAAACTAAAACAAAATAATTGTCTGCGACCCAATTCATAAGAATTCATTTCGTTGTGGTATTGACGAATTGATATGTGATGATGACGTCATGCGGGTTGTAGAGTGCATGAAATTCACAAAAAATTGTAAAGTTTCACCCCCAATAACTTTGTTAATAATAGTTGGATTTTCTTCAAACTTGTCCAAACTGTGCATTATATTCTTCGTTACACTCATGCCAAATTTTGTATTTCTGGGATGAACATAAGGAGGGGTGCCGGGTAAATTTCTAAAATGTGGAAATATACTATTATTAACTTTATTTGTGCAGATATCGGAACCGGATATATTTTGAGGCCTAGATTTCGTAGAGATGCACCACTGTGATTTTTCCCAGATTTTTCGGTTGGATAGGTTCTGAGAACGAGACCTGTTACACTTTTTGTGGGTCATATTTTCAACCCTTACTCCCCTATGTTTCACCTAATATCAAATATTGAACCAGATTCGAAAAGTACTAATTGAGACCTTTCATTTGATACCCTACTTGGCTATATTCTGTGAAAAAAAAAATTGCACCCTCCATTCACATGTACGGAGAGCCCCCCCTTAAACTTAACGCAAGATGGCGCCACTTACTGCATGTAAAGGGATCACCAGATTACATACTCTCACCAATTTTCGTGACAATCGGTCTAGCCGTTTCCGAATAAATCGGGTGTGACAGACAGACAGACAGACAGACAGACAGACAGACAGACAGACAGACAGACAGACGGACAGACAGACACCGTCACCATTCTAATAAGGTTTTGTTTCACACAAAACCTTAAAAATATTACCTGTCCAACAGCCGCATTATCCTCTATGGAATTACGCCGAGTTGAAGGGGATGAAGCATCAGATCTACTGCGGTTACCACTATCTGCCTGGTCCGTATCTTCAGTCTGCAGGAAATTAGAAAGTATTACTATCGAATTTCACATTCCAAACTTTTCTTTCTATTATATAAAAAAAAGTACTACATCTAGATCTAAATATATTAAGCTTCGTGTGTGATAATTGAGAATATGAGCTGATGCGTTACAAGGCCAGTGATCTATCTTATCCAACAACAAAAATATAATCGTCAACAACATTTAGGACACATGAAAATAAAATATGAAACATCTAGTGTGCTCCTAACTAACATTTTTAGTATGCCCAACCCATATTTTCTGTTGCTTGTGGAGAGACAATATATTTCTTACACAAATGGATACTGACGCAAACAGAGAAATAACAATTTTCTATGGAAGATAACATTTATTTGATAACTATACAAAAGCAATAAAATCCTTGCATCCAGAATACAATATACTTCTATTTATGAAATACTTTGATAAAATGGAGATATTTATATTCCACGTGTTTCATCCTAAAAGTGACATAAGTAATTGCTGAAGTTGCTTCAACAGCGCAACTAGGAGGTCCTGTAGATTGCCGGGACCACCTGAATCGCCGCTATCGCCATCAGAACCACCGCCGCCTCCACCGCCACCCCCTCCACTACCACCGTCACCACCACCACCGCCAGAACTGCTACTACTGGAGCTACTGCTAGAAGTCGAACCACCAAGCATACCAGGTAGGAATAGACTAACTGACGATTTGACGGAGCTTCCCATACTAGTCTCCGCCAAATAACATAGCGAAATAATTATGAACAAAGGGACAATCTTCATTGTGCTTTCTTGCTCGAAGCCTTAAGGAAAATATTTGGTTGTTTGGAATATTTTCAATTTAAATAGTAAAGAAAGTCGTCTAGTCAATTACGAAATGGTATTTTGAGGCAGTGATATAACAGTGGCACGATAAATCGTGAAAGGTGGATATTATAAGCTTTTACATGCATTATCGTGACAAAATTTGTGGATAATTGCTTTTAACAACCAGATATAAATGTTTTGCAGAATGTTGACCTTCCCGGATTACATAATACATCAATAAACAAGTTGAAACGATCACAATTGAACCCAATAAAACAACTTTTTTAAATTGCTGGAAACAAAAACAAGTGAGAAACAAAAAGTTTGCGTTCCAAGTATGAAAGTTTTTACGCTTTTTAAGGTTTTATGTAAACACAAAACCTTATTAAAATCGGTAGACTGTCTGTTTGTCTGTCCGTCACACGCATTTTTCTCGGAGAGTGTTGTAGCGGTTGTAGGTTGTACCAAATTTGGTAGAAAGGTGGGAACTGTGAACGCTCGCGCATATAGTGAGTTACATCCTTTTACGTTGAAGTTAAGGGGGCGTCCCCATACATGCAAAAGGGGAGTGTAAATTTTCTTTTCACCAAATATAGCCATGTGGTTATCAAATAAAAGGTCTCGTTTAGTACTTTTCGAAGCTGGTCTTAGTTTTGACATTTGTTGGAAAGGTGGGGAGTGAGGGAAGTTGAAAGTGATCATTTCTTTAACGATCCCATTCTCAGAAACTACTTAACCGAAAAATCTGAAAAAAGTCGAGAGGCTGCCACTGTATGGTGCCTAAGCGCCGAAATACCTTCCATACCGATACCTGTTCAAATAAAGTTAATAATAGTACATTACTATAATTTTTAGTAATTGACAGGAAAATACCCTTAAGTTCCTCCTAGAATCACGAAATTGCAGCAATGCAGGCTATAGCATAGAGCATGATACTACCAAATTTGATGAAAATCGCACTATTAATAACAACTTTATAATAGGTCAAAAACTGGCGCTTCTGTGCAAATTCAAGACTTTGAATGTCAATATCACTTGAAAGTGGATATTTTTACATAATATATGCAACATTATGTGCTACATACTAATGGGACGAATACACACTCAAATCTCTTTATAAAAGAAAAATATACAAAACGTTTCATGCCTGAAGCGCCTAGCTTCCGATTTCCCCTTGTTTTTATGTAAAAATATTTTGGTGCACGATGATTCAATGAGATGCTGACATTTTTCTAAGAGGCATACTGATATTTTATATCCTAGAGGCAGTAATATCAAAGTCAAAGCAGGCCTTCGACCTATTATAACTTTGTTAATATTAGTAGGATTTCCACCAACTTTCCAGTATGTTATAACCTGCAGTAATTTTAGAAAATATACAGACATTCTATTATTAACTTTATTTCTTCAGATATCAAGATGCAGAGTAGTTTGAGGCCTACATATCATACACAGATGTTTTCTTGGTACCTCATAACGAAGCTAGTCCCAAGTAACTTGCCCAAAAATGGACTGGATAAAACAGAGTCTTAACGATCAACCTCAATGAAAGAGGCACTATCACACGCCAGGGACAACAAACTTGCCACAACTAAACAATTTAAGTATCTCAATATAGACTAACGATGAACTACACTATGAAATTGCGTCACGCAACAACGCAACTTGTATAAAGTGGTGGTTTGTTTGTGATCGACGCATTAACGAACGTTTCAAATTCAAACTTTACCCCAGTGCAAAACGCCCTGTTATTCTCTAAGGTTCCGAGTGCTGACCAACTATCAAAGGCAACAAACAGCACCTCGGGATAATGAAAACGATGATGTTGCGTGGGATTAGTCGGGTAACATACTATGATCACATTCAAAATGAGAACATCCACAATCGGTATGGCGCCTTAGATGGTATAGTCGTGTAATTCACGATAGTTAGAGCTCATTAGGTTAAATTCGTCCAAACATTGAGGTCAATGGAAACAACCAAAAGGCTGACCGAAGCAACAATGGCTTAATATGCTATATGGTGAATTGAAACCCTCTCAACTCCATAAGGGCCAGACCTATGATCGAGAAAAGTGGGAACAGAAATTCTGACCAGCTGAGTCCACCACCACCAATTATCATATACATTTCACAAAAATATTTTTTCTAATTTTCTGGCGCGGTAGTTTTTGAGAATGGGAACCTAAAATGAGCGAGCGCTTTTTATCTTCCTATTCCCCCTGCCCCCTCCGCAACTGTTATCGAAATTAAAATCTGCTTCGGAGCGTTCGTATTGAGCCCTTTTATAGTTTCCCCTTTGAAGGCATCGTAGAACGATGTCCTTTACTATGTGCGTTTGAGTTCACAAGCTTTAATCATTTCACCAAATTTTCTATTTATATTTCTGAGAAAAGTGAGTGCATTAGACAGACGGATAGACAGTAGGAGCGACAACCAGGCGACAGAAAAACAGAGGAGCAGGCAGACAAACAGACATTAAACCAATTTTAATAAGGTTTTGTTTGTAAAACAAGACCTTAAAAAAGTAGATCCAAAGAAACTGTTTAAACGCAAAACCAACAGCCGTTGACAAGCTTATTGTTCCAATATAAGGCTGATATCACAGCGTTACAAGAGAAGCGCTGGAGGGAGACCGATTTTCTAGAGAAGAGCTAACACACCATTTATTATAGTGGCCGGAGTTAATATCACGAACTTCGTCGAGTGGAGCTGCACGCAGACTGAAAAAGAAAGGATAGGAGAACCACTGCCTGTAAGCGTGGAAGTTTTACCAATAAGTCAGCAGGATGCAGTTATCCTGTAGAGACAAGAAAATCTGCTGGTTTTGACGCTCTCGAGAAGGCAACTTCTACTTAAAGGATAAAGAGTGTACAAACAACCGAAAAAGTTTGAAAACGACGACACCCGACAAATCGCAAGAAATCACTAGATTCGCTCAGCACCAAAACCCAATTGTTTCCCCCAAAGGCGATGCTGTACATCTGGCGGAATCGACGAGGGTGGTGGAGAAGTAAGAGCTGCTGAATCCCAGTCAGAAAATCAGCAGTAACTCGTCAACTTGACTCATGTGCTAATTGAAAAAAGGCCAGAATGAGCGCGAAGGCAAAGCGAAGTCATTTCACCATACGCCTGAATCGAAGCGATTGAGCGAATAATCTCTACTTAGAGATGCGTCAGAAACCAAAACGGATCAGAAGACATTTTTGCCAACGTGATTTAGGATTTGAAGAGCACTTTTCGGCTGAATTCCTCAGCAATCGTCGAGCAATGAACTAACTCCGAGTGTTACTCTCAACGGCTGGACATAATAAAAGTTACATACCTAAACAAGTCGGAAATCGGAAGCTCGAAAATTCAGGTTGATGTTCTTTAGTGTAAGATTATTTGGGTACACAATGGATCCGATATTTAATTCGATGTGGTACTGACATTTTATCTATTAGAGAGCAGTAATTTGACGGGAAAGAGACAACTTTGACCTACTATAAGTTTGTTAATAGTAGCAGGATTTCCACCAAACTCCAGTATGATGTTTCATACTGAAACCTATATTACTGCAAAATTTTACGAATCTAGGGTGAACCTAAGGGGGATTCACAGCAAATGTCCAAAAAATAATATACTATTATTAACTTCATTTAAGCAGATATTGCAATAGAGAGTATTTTTAGACAAGATACCCTGTGCATGGACCACCATATTTTTTTTCAAATTTTTCGGTTGAGTAGTTTCTGAGAACGACTTAAAGTAATTGACTCCTTTCTGACTCCTCACTCCTCCCCGCTGCATCCAATATCAAAGTTAATATTTGTGTCGAAATGTACTAATAGATACCTTTCATTTGATACCCCACATGCCTAATTCGGTGAAAACAAAACGTTCACCCAGCTTTTACTTGTAAGGGATCCCCCCCTTAAGTTGCATGTGGAAGAATAATATAAATCACCACATGGGCGAGGGCTCGTGTAACCGTTTTTGAGAGAAGTGCGTATGACAGACAGACAGACAGACGAACAGACTGACAGACAATGAACCGACCACCAAATTGGCATTAGAAGTATTTGTTTACATTTCATTTTTCTGAGGTGGGATGGCCTCTTATGCTATTATACTATCATTACGATCAACTGAATGTACTTTCATACATTAGATAGCTATGTATTTAGAAGCACAATTTTCGTAATAATATGTTTTCCATGGACGGGTGAAAATCACTAGCTGATCATGCGAGAGGGCGCCGATCAGCTGACTGGTTGGCAAGAGCAGCTGCGATCAACAGTTCATCTACTTCCAGTGTTTTTCTATTGATTTTAATTTTATCAGTAAAGTTCTGAGTCTAGTTTGAACGATGAATCGATACCGGTAAAAATAATTACGAAGATAGTGCTAAAAACTACTGACACAATTTGGTTGTTTGACTATTCCTCCATTTATGGTTTAGAAGTTATTCTGGATTCCAGAGCTAGATAGATCGTGCGAAGGTAGGTTTCGTTAAAAAAAACTTTCAGAGTTGAGGACGGCATGTAGACAAACTGGCCGACCATCCAACTTCAGGAGGTTTATACCACTGCTGGGGGAAATACTGTGAAATCCGGTTCGACTTGGGAGCATTGATCAAATTGAGGTAAAAGCGAAAAATCTACCGCTGACACAATTAAAAACATCGGGGAATTACTACGAGCCGCAACTTCTCTCTTCGGAACCTTAATTAATTATCTCGAAGAAACATCTGCTTTCTTCACCAGAAACAACTTTAGGGGGGGACGTGGTTAATTCAACGCAAATTGCAGACATTTTTAAGGACAGTAGCAAACATTTTTAAGGACAATAACAATGTAAGGTTTCAAAGAAAATCTGGAAGGGTTTCAAGTGTTGATTTCAACAATTATAAATAACCATATCTAAGATTTTGTATTTTCTTTATTATTCTTACTTATCAAGTACTGGTTCGTCCAATAGCCTGTTACACGTATTTCGATATTTTCTATATATTTTTATTTACTATTTTCGACCCAGTACCCCACCCAATAAATCCTGCAGTTGCCGCAGAACTGCCACTAAGAGATCTTGCAGATTTCCTGGACCTCCACCACCAGAACCACCATCATCGCCATCACCACCTCCTCCTCCACCGCCGCCGCCTCCACCACCTCCTCCGCCACCACCGCCAAGTTTACCAGGTAGCAAACTTCCCAAATGGCCGGCTGATCGCTTATAACGTTCTGCGTTCGTACCGTAGAAACAGCATATCGATAAGATGACAAGTAGTATGACAAATTTCATTATATTTCCTGACTGACTGAAAAATTCGAAACGACTATTGCAACCTTCAAAGTATCCCTTATTTAAATACTGAGCCACTTAGGTCTCAAGGTAATTGATTTTAATGGCTTATGTTTATAATGTAATCACGTTGGATTGTGCAACTGCATATTTGCAATGAAAGCTTTTTCGTGTCAATAATTTTTGTTATTGCTCAAGTTGTTTATTTGCAACGAAGCAGATCTAACACTGTATAGTATATCACTTACTTCCTTAAGGCACTGAACAAGCGAAACGCCCTTATTGAATAAGAAAGAGGGAATAGGTTGCTACCTGACGACATGGAGAAATCTTGGATATAAAGCAGACGGTTTAGGTCAGCTGCTATTTACTAAAAAAAATCGTTGTGGAGCGGGATGTTCTAAGGTACTCGAATTGTTAGCGTGAGATATACCGAGGCCTGCCATTCATATCTCTTGCAATTCTGCTCATAACTTTCGAGTTTCACGCACTTTTGATCAAGGTCGGCATTGCACCCCTGAGCTCGATATCTCAAGCTGTCATTTTTCTCTTGTGTCTCTCATAGTTACATTATGCGCTTCTGCACATGAGCCCCGAAAAGCACAACTTTATCGTCAAAATACACGTCCAGGCTGGAATTGTCCAATGGAAAGCGCGGTCGTAAACGCAGGAGATCGACATAATCGTGTATCGCACTTCTCAGCGTACAATAGACTCCCCGCCTTATTTTCACTAATGACGGAAATAACTTCTATATTGCAATCTAACAAAACTCTCAAAGAAATTCTTTGAAAAAAACTGTAACTTTGAAATTATCACCATTTTGAATTTCCACCAAATTCAAACAAACTGAAAAGTCTGCGCCATTTTGTGTGACGTAACCCGGCAACTGGCAATTACTCATAAAAATAAAAAACTGTCAAAATTAATTTCCCACGTGAAATGCTAAGGTGGACGATGAAATATTGTTTGGTACCTTGGGGCACAAATAACTCCACAAAAACCCCCCAGAAAGTTGTTTGCTGTTCTGAAAGGAGATTTTCGGATGAAGTGGATCGCGATCGTCCAAATCCAATTTCTTTGGAGTCAAGTTTAAATTGTGAGGATCATTTCAATGTGAGTTAAGATTTTTTAAACTTTAACTCCAATCTCAATTGATAATATACGACTGCGTTAGAATTTTGTGTCACTATTATTCATGAGGATGGACGATTCCGTAGCCTACATAACGACGAAATCTATGAGCGATACCAAGATCGTCCGGTTGTGGATAAAATCCGGCTCAATAGGTTAGGGTGGGCGGGTCACGTAATCCGTATGGATGAGGATGATTCAGCCCGGAAAGTCTATAAGGGAAATATCTATGGTAGAAAAAGAAGACGAGGCAGACCCTGTCTAAGATGGAGCGATGGGGTAGGTCAGGACGCCTGACAGCTTTTATGGATATCGAATTGGTGGACCTCGGCGCAAAACCGGGATGTCTGGAGTTCCTTATTAAGGCAGGCCTAGACCGGATACCGGTTGTTGCGCCGTTGATGATGATTATTCAAATTCAAATCACAAGAGAAGAGACACCGCATAGTGCAAATCCATTTTTTTTTGTGGCCTGTAAATCTTTCAGAAACGTACGTTTTATTGCCGTTCAGGTAAAAATGTCAGAATTTGGTATATAGTTTGCTACCATTACTGCCGAAACGTAAAGTAACTTGAAGGATTGGCCATTCAGGCATCAATTCCCCACGTTCCTGGTAAAAACTAATTGATTTATTGAAAACTAACAAGTAAAAAACGCGAAATAGGATGCCTTAACGTAGATAAGATTCAAATTGCTCGCTCGATGACGTTTCTTTCTTATCAAGTTTAAAACTATTATAATTAACAAATGAACGTTCCGAATTGGTTTTTCTAATGGATATGGTAATTTGGCAGATGAAACTAATATTTCGGCGTAAAAAACATATAGTCATTTTCTAATGCGGCGAGTCTATTGGATATTGTCAATAGTCTATCGACCCACTTTTGCGCTTCGAAGTGAGGAGTCTATAACGTGGTGTAAGTGTGAATAATACTACAGTGTTCCAATGACTCTTTGAAAGTGACAAAGTTAAACTGGACCTTCAAAACATCTACTCCCACTGGCCTACACGGTGCTGTGCGTGTTCAGCTTCACATCCGTTTGGCGAAACTCTGATTGAATAATAAGCCACTTGAGTAAGCTTTCTGACATATAAGATATAAAACGATTCTCCTTGCATCAGGACTGCCCCTATGCCAGGTTGAATGGTATCACAGTCGATGGCGAAAACCAACGAATCAGGGCTGTGCAAAATTGGCCTCGAGAGGGATCACTATCTAATAATCATTTGCCTTTGCATCCATGTTGCGACCGCCACTTCTCGTAGAATTGAACAGCTATGATTCTCCAAGGTTAACACCGACCGCCTAAATGACCCAGGTGTCGCTCGACTGTGGGAAAACTATTTTGTTAATCGGACAGAAAATATCCTTAAAAAAAACCCACTGAGGGTAGCCGTCAAAAGTGCTCTTCTCTCGTATGCTGCTCAAGTCATCGATCACATCCCGAAGATCACAAGATCTGGCTTAGTGCGAGATCATAAAAGGGGATCGATGAACGAAAGGAATTGGAAACTCCATTGATCACTGCGAGCGACGAGCGTGACGCGCTAGAACTTCGATGCAGTACGAAATCCCGGGAAGTCCAATGTATGTGCTCAGTAATAATAGGAAATTTCTTAGTACGCTGGTCGGGGAAGCGAAAGCTCCTGAAAATAACAATGATCACATCAGGAAAGAACTTACATGTGATTGTAAATCTTTCGATGGTCCTGTGGGAGACGCTATCGGTCGACAATGACGAACAGCTAAAGACTTGGAGGAAACACTTCACCACGGTTCTTACTGTATCACATTCAGGGAAGGACATTCCGAAGAAACTAATAGCTATCACGTACTAAACCGAAGTAAAATATCAGAGGCTTTTGAGGTCCAAGGTCCGTTTTGTTCGGAGGAAGTGAGCGGCTTATACGTTCATGACATCTGTGTACTCTCGCACAGAGTGTACCTTGGCCAAATGGCACTGTATTTATAAAGAAAAGATAGAGATTGCTTTGACCTGGGGTCTGTTCAGGTGATTGCTCCATGTTCGCAATCTAGCTTTATTCCTAGAAAATTGACATCTAATGATAGTGCAATGATAGTACAGTTCACAGTGGGTGATTGAATGTTTTTTTCCTCAGATTTATGAAGGAAACTGCGACCATTGACCATATTCAATTCTTTTCTACGTACAGTGTAATGTCCGATATTTACTGGCAGTTTCCTATGGTAACCTTCTCCTATTCAGCCCATTCATTCAAAGGAGACAAAAAAGATAACTTGTGGTGATTTGATAACATGAAATGAATGAAATCTATTTATTTCAATTTGAAATATTTTTTCTAAAACAAATATAACGTTTTTATATTTATTACTTATTACAGTAAGCTTAGGAAATATTTCATTTCGTTCCTTTCTTTCTACAAACTTTTTTACAATATTTTGATACGCACTTAATACGTTTCAACCCTTCAATTCCCTTCATGCTAGCACTGGAATTAAAAAAAGGACCAGCTTCGATAATTCCAATACCAAGGTCTCTCACAACTATAAGAAGTGTAGAAATAGGTCTAAATTGCGGCTCAGGTAGACGTTCCCCGGTTCAGGGACAGGTTCAAGCCCAAGCTCTGGTGCAAATATTGCACTTACTTCGCATAGGCAAACAGTTAAAAATAGTAGTACCAGTGCGAATTTCATGACGAAAACTTTCATGAAACTTATTGGAAAACTCCAATGTTGGAACTTAAATAGGTAGAAACATTATCAGACAGATAACGGCGTTGTTTAATATCGTCACGTTATATCATAAATAAGTTGTTAATGACTTGATTACTACTTGATCATAACTTTATTGTAATTGCGTGTGCAACCAAATAGTCCAACTCCAAAAATAGTCCAAAAACAAAACTACAAGTAAAAAGACAAACAAGTCAGAAACCGGAAACCGGATACTTCAGATATGAAAGGTTTTGTGTATTTCTTGTATAAAAACATTTGAATGGATATTTGCCCCCACTAGTAACTAGCACGAAATATATGCGTATATAATGTGAGAATATCTACTTTCGCGTGATACTAACATTGAAAGTCCTGAATTTGCACAGAAGCGATATTTTGGGCCTATTATAACTTTGTTAGTAATAGTTCTATTTCCACCAAACTTGGTAGGAGTATGATCTTATCCTAGATATGTATAGCCTACATTACTGCAAAATTGCCTGATTCCAGGATGAACATAATGGAGGTTTTGTATTCAATTACTAAAAACTATAATAATATACTATTATTAACTTTATTTCAACAGATATCGGCCTGAAGAGTGTTTAAAAGCCTAGGCACCATATAATGGCAGCCTCTTGTTTTTTTTTCAGATTTCTCGGTTGGGTAGTTTCTAAGAATGAGTCCCTGCACTCCCCAAAACTAAATCTAACTCCTCAAAACTAAAATCGAATTCAGAAAACCTTAACCGAGACCATTCATTTCATACCCTACATGATTATATTTGGTGAAAAAAATGTTTACAAATGGGAACTATTTTATCGAAAAGCACCAAATCTAGACAACAAATTCAACACCGAACTAAGCAAGATGTGCAGTGACTCACAAGATGGATCACATTCGTATTGGTTACGCTTTTTATCTTAATTTTACTTCAATGTATGCAAATCTACAAATAGCATTTCATATTTTTGTTGCTTAGTGGTTGAACTTTCATTATCAATATATGCCTGAGTTAAGCCAGACTTAACGGTCTAATAATTTTGAATTGTGTAACTGACAGCTGTATTCGCTTTGTGAAACGCGTCAAATTAAAAATACGCCTACGGGGTGGAATTTTCTTTTTTGAAATAACCACAGAAATCACAAGACAAGTAGTAATTTTCGGCTTATTCATGATCCAACATGTCGCTTTTTTCATGGAAAAAAATCATGTTTTTCAATGGTTTTTCGAAAATTACTGGAAAACCATTCATTTCAGGTCGAAATGATAGAGCCCGTAATATACAGTAGTGGTCAAAACTTTGGAAACTTCTTTGTAAAGAGAATCAAATGTTTGTAAAATTTTTATTTTTTGATGTATTTTAAAATCTTTTTTTTTTCGTATTGAAGCTTTCTGTATATTTTTTCACATGGATATTATTGCTGTGAATTCGAATTTTTAAAAAACAAAAAAAAATCCACAAAAATTGAAATCGTAAAATTTTTAACTCGCCAAAACTTTGGAAA
Source organism: Hermetia illucens (assembly GCF_905115235.1). Taxonomy (NCBI): domain Eukaryota; kingdom Metazoa; phylum Arthropoda; class Insecta; order Diptera; family Stratiomyidae; genus Hermetia; species Hermetia illucens. Next base: position 126,691,503 of record NC_051850.1, on the reverse strand, counting down.
CTTTTTAACGTTGGATATTACAGTTTTTAAAAGATGCCTCCTACTGAAAGATTTTCAAATCAGATAAAGGAAATGACAAAGGCAAATGGTAATACTTTATAAGAAGTCAAGAGTGCTTTTTGGTGTCACAAAACCTGCGCTATGGAGAGTCCATAAAAAAAAAACGGAAGGAAAGAAGTACGGTAGATCGTTCAAAAGGAGGTGGATGCCTAACTAACTTAACGAAATCAATGCGCAGATCCTTGGATAATGTTGCGCGAGACAATCTGCATAAAAATAGTACACATGTTTGATAAAAACTGATGAATTTTACAGTGTTCAAATATTGACACCAGCCGCTCAACGTCTTTTGCGGTTGTGAAACAATTGATTTTTACTAATATGGCCTAATTATAATAACTTTTAGTAAAAATGTACTAATAGGATAAAGGCCATCAAAAAATCCTTGGATTTCAAAAAAACGTGAAAGATAGATAAAAAATTTGCGGAAACTTATAAATATTGATCAGTTGCTGATTAGGGTCGCGTTTTGTGGAGCAACGAAAGCAAGCTTAATCTGTTTGGTACTGATTGAATTAGATATGTTCGCCATCCAGGTGGAGCCTGCAACGATCCCAAGTACCAATTACCCATTAAGAAGCATAGGAATGGAAGCATAATGAACTGGAGTTGATATCAGTTTTGTGTGAAATTTTCAGCACTAACAACATTTATCATAGGGTGCCTTTCTTGTGATGGTGTTGGTCCATTATTTCAAGTTGAATTAGTTATGAGCTCGCCATTGTATTGTGACGTTTTGGGAAAGCACATGTTTACTCGTTGAAGCATGCGATTTATGTGCAGTCAGTTGTATTTTATGACAAGGTATAACTCTCGCAATAACTGTTCTTTGAAATGTTCAGTTCATTTTAGAAGTTCGTGGGTTGTGCAGCCCAAACCTAAACGATCAAGGTATAGAACGCTAACTTTAGCAGAGAAGGCAGCTGCGATTCGCCCGGTCGGCGGAGGGAAAAGTAAGTCTGATGTAGTTAAAACCTTTGGAGTTGCTGCCAATAGAAAAGTAGACCATGTACTTTTCTTAAAAATAAGGAATCAATATTGCGTAATGGAGATAACGATAAAGATTTACAAATCCTGACGTTGATGAATGTGTCCTAAAGTGGTTTAAACAGTCGTCAATAAGTAGGCCCTTGCTGCTAACGAAAGTAGAATTGCTTCGAAATTAGGTAAAAGTGATTTCAAAACTAGTACGGGTTCGCGTGAAAGTTTTGAGAGCAGAAACCAACAAAGTATATGCAGTAGGAAAACGAAATTGTCGGTATTGATGAAGGACATAAATCCCAAAAACATTTTTGATCTGGGTGAAACCAGATTATTCTACAAACGTACATCCAACAAAACTTTTGCTTTTATAGGAGAGGATTGTAGTAGTGGTAAACGCAGTAAGGAGATCCATAGAACGCATATAGAACGCTCTAACCGTTGAAATTTTCACGAAATAGCTTTTGAAGTTGAACAATTTAGAAAGAAGGAACGAAATATACTGCTCTTTATCGACAACTGTACAACTCACAATTCCATCCCTGAAATGAAAAATGTAAAAGTCGAATTTTCCCCCGCAAACATAACGTCCAATGTCCAACTAATGCATCAAGGGATCATTACAAACTAATTGAAGGGGGTAACTTTGTGGAAGATTCATCATCATCACCAACGGCGCAACAACCGGTATCCGGTCTAGGCCTGCCTTAGTAAGAAACTCCAGACATCCCGGTTAGCGCCGAGGTCCACCAATTCGATATCCTTAAAAGCTGTGTGGCGTCCTGACCTACGCCATCACTCCATCTTAGGCAAAGTCTGCCTCCTCTTCTTTTTCTACCATAGATATTGCCCTTATCCACTTGCCGGATTAAGTGACCCGCCCACCGTAGCCTATTGAGCCGGATTTTATCCACAACCGGATGGTATCGCTCATAGATTTCCAGCCCAACTCTCTTGCCATACTAAAAGAGCAGGTTATTATAATTGTACAACATAAATAAACGTAGTAGTGAATAAAAACTGTTGACCTTAATTTCAAATGTCCTTTTTTTATTGTGCACTTCTTTGCGAGGTTTCCCGCCTTTTACTTATTATAGTATGATCGGTAGCCAACTGGATTTAAATTTCATCCTAACAGTGAACCCACTACGGCAGGGGGAAGTTGCGGTTCTGGATTAGGTCCGGCATACGTTTCTAGTAGGGGTAACGCTTCAGGAAGAGGTGCCGGTTTAGGTACAGGTTCGGGCTCGGGTCCCGGTACTGCACTTACTGCATATAGGCAAATGATAGAACAAATTAGTACAGTAGCATTTATAATAAAGTATTACGTCATTAGTTACATTATCTATTACAAGTTTATATTTATAATATGGGAACTCATCATGTTTTCTTTAAGTACCTTCTCCTGACTTCGGTAATTTGAATTTTAGACAATTCGAATTTTGGTTAATTTGGAATTTTTCTCTGGTCCCGTCCACTTCGGATTAACCAAGTTCGATTGTAGATCTTCTAAACAACACACCTACCCGTACTTGCCTCGTGCGTCGACACAGCACTCCAGTCGCGACAGTGTCGGGCCAGACTACACCGATAGCATGGAGGAGAAAGGTGTTAACGATGGATTGGGGGTTTCAAGTAGCAGTTGCAGTTGCTTTTACTATGCTGCTACCTGCCTCTTAATACACATAGGACGAAGGACCCATCAGATTGTGAACTTAGGTTTTGCTGGTGTTAATTTTCACTTCGACTCTACTTTTCTACAGCCATTTCCAGCCATTTAATCAAGGTCGATAATCCGGTGAAAGGTCAAAATGAGATTATCAGCATCCACTGAAACCCTGCACGTGACCGTGCAATGCTGCCGTGTCAGACGATCATCAACATCAATAAAAAATAATATTGGCGAGACAATGCAACCTTGTCCTCTCTATCGCTGTTAAAGGCAACTAACAGCGACAAGCAGGGAATTACCTTGAGTGAGTTCGGAGCGGAGTCACTACCTATACAGGGCGTGTATGGTGGGGGAGAAGCTACAGCTTCTGAGCACTCAGGCCGTGTTGGCCCATTGTACTCACCTACAGGGCAATATAATACTATTAGTCTGGGTGGAGTTCACCCCGTCCACTTCCTGAGACGCGGCTATTCAGACTATAATGACCCTTCCCTCCTTCTCTCTCAAACGGACTTGGAACCATCTATGGCGGAATTATATTCCGAACAAATCCACCTAATTCAACCATGAGTAAGCGTCATTTCAAATTCGGAAGAAGAAAATGTATGGATTAGGATTAAAAGAGCTGGTATTTTAGGATCGACTGCAAAAGTAGAATCCCGGAAACAGTATTTTCAAATGAACCAAAACTTACAATCTAACTTTTGGGAAAGATAAGACCACAAAATATATACAACCTTTGATGCAAGTTACACCGTTTTTGGTGATTGAGTGTGCGTGCAAGTTAAATCAGCGAGCGTGAGATCGGCATACTATTACCAGATTCACTTGAGCAATTCTCTTGGATTTAGGTAATCTAAGCAGCTTATTATAATTATACAATAAAAATAAACCCAGTAGTGAATAAAAGCTGTTGACTTCAATTTGAAATGTCCTTATTATTAATGTGCTAAGATGTTGAAAAATGTTAATACAATTCGTTATTGCGTACTGACAATTAGTAGACCTAAAAATTAATCCAGTTCTTTTCGAAGTTTCCACAATTTTCAATCAATTTTCATCCAACCAATGAAGCTAATAAGAGAGGGTTAAGTTGCGCTTCTGGATTAGGTCCGGAAAACGTTTCAAATAGAGGTGCAGCTTTAGGAAGAGGTGCCGGTTCAGGTGCTGGTGCAGGCTCGGGTGCCGGTAATGCACTTACTGCATATAGGCAAACGATCGAACAAATTAGTACTAGAGCGAATTTCATATTGAAAACTTTGATGTGACTTATAACAAAGCTTCAATGTTCGAACTTATATAGGTCGAAACATTGTAGGAAAGATAATAAAATAAAATGGAACTGGTAAATATTGTCATATTTTATAGGTAGAAACATTGTTGGGAAGATAATAAAATAGAATGGTACTGTACACGTTTCATTGGTACCAATTGGTACCTAAAACCAAAGCCATTGTGGTAGAACGCGCCTCAGCCAGAATTGGAAATGTGCCTTTTTCAAAAAATAGGTTGCAAGTGAAACTAACACAGTAAAATTACACTCTAATAACAAAGCCTTGCTGGACATTTTTTTTTTTTAATAATAAAAGGGAGAGGAGAAGAAACTCATTAAATTGTACAATATAATAAACTGCAGAAGATTATTTAAAATTCAAACAAATTCGTTAGTGACCACATTTTTTTCACTGAATATAGCCGTGTGTGGCGTCTCTATTAGCACTTTTCCAAGTGAAAGTTAGTATTGATATTGGTTGCAAAATAGGGGAAGTGCGGGGGTCAACTACTTTAAGAATTCGTTCTCAGGAACTATCCACCCGAAAAATCTGAAAAAAATTACAATGGTCCATGTACATGATATCTAGGCCCGAAAATACTCTCCGTTATATCTGCTTAAACAAAGTTAGTAATAGTAATTAAAATTCACTGGGAACTGGGTTTTCCTTAGATCCGTGCAGTAATAAAGTATGAAGCATTATACTAAAGTTTAGTTGAAATCCTGTTATTAGTAACAAAATTACAGTGAGTCGAAATTATCTCTTTTACGTCAAATCACTACTCTCTTAGAGATAACATGTCAGTACCGCATCGAATTGAATATCGGGTGTCGTCAACGCATATAGACTACTTGCTATATATGAATGGAACCATCGCACATACGTTGATTTGCCCGATTTAGGCGACCAAAATTATTTTAGAATGTATTTTGATTTATGTGAAATTAATATTAGTCTTTGTAAAAATTGACTGTTTCTAGCAAAAAAACAGAATCACACCTTAAAATTAAATTAAAACAAGTCGGGAAACCGGTGGTCACTTCAAGGTCTCAAATGTTTTGTTTGCTTCTTCTGTGAGTATATTTGAGTGAAGAACTATCCCATTTGTACGTAGCCCGTTATGTATATGCATTTAACATGTCTGACTACCCACTTTAGTGTGGTAATGATATTCAGCGGCAGTAAATTTACACGGTAAAGTCAACTTTGAGCTAATGTAACTTTGTTACCAAGAGTATGATTTTGATCAAACTTGGTGATAATATGCTCCATATTATATTTTATACTACTACCAACTTTTATAACTCTGGGATAAACTTAAGGGGCGTTTTACTCGATTCCCCCAAAAATTTGGTAATATACTATTATTAATTTGAACGGATATCGATATGGAGAGTATTTTGAGGCCTGGGCACCATATAGAGGCAGCTTTATGATTTTTTTCAGATTTTTCCGTTGAGTAGTTTCTGAGAATGGATCCGTTAAAGAAATCGTCACTTTCCACCGGCCTCGGAAAGTACTAATCGAGACCTTTCATTTATACCCCACATGACTATATTCAGTGAAAAAAAATTTTACATCCCCCTTCTACATTTATGGGGACCCCCCCCCCTAAATATCAACGTAGAAGGATATCGGTCACTACATGTCGGGGTGTCCACAGTTCCCACCTTTGCACCAAATTTCGTGTCAATCGGTATAGCCGTTCCTGAGAAAAGTGCTTGTGACAGACAGACAGACAGACATACAGACGGACAGACAGACAGACAGACATTGAACTGATTTTAATAAGGTTTTGTTTTGCAAACAAAACCTTAAAAATGATTACAATTTTAAGGAAAAATATATACACGTACAAAATTTGACGGAGCTTTATTATTTCGGTTTTTGGGTCAGCTGATAGTAACATTTTGATTGTTTCAAGGCAAAATGATCTTAAGTTGATTCTTTTCGTTCTTTGGTTCATCTTCAAGTATCTGAACTTCATCATAGTGCATTATATATATAAAGAATGCGCGTAGTTTTTGCGGTATAAACGAAAATGCTTATTTCTAGCTTCTGCTGCTTCTTTTGATAATTGTCCAATGGACAATAAGATACTTTCAATAATTGTAGTGATGGTGATTTGAGATAAGATTTCCAGTAAAACATTCAATTTCTATGCTAAATTAAAATTAAGTTTTATTATGTCGATAGCTAATTGAGGATTTTCCAGGAATGTTCGGTTAATATTACCATCATTGATGTTATCAAAGTTTTAGCCATGTCGACTAGCATTTCAGTTTCTTTTCGAAATCTTTCCTGGATATGTATTTTTGTAAGGACTTCTATTTTCGTTTTTTTTCCATCCATTCTATTTTCTCCGTACTTTTTACTAATAACTTATGCGCCAAATGTAAAACGCTTTCAAAAATTATAATCCTAGCGTGAAATTCAGATAGTCTAAATTGAATAGGCGTAACACTTATATTTACTTTTTGTTAAGGTTTTTAGACACTGGTCCGCATATATAACAACGGGTTGTTGATTTCGTGGCGATTGCAACATTGGGGGGATATCGGCATGCAGCTGGGTTTGGAAAAATGTCTCTTAAAAACAATTGTTCCGGGAAAACACACCGACAACGAAGAATACAGTCAAAATAACATCCGAATTGAGGGTATGGATTCGGACGACGTCTACAAATACCTTGGCATATTGCAAGCAACAGCACCTGCTGTGGCAATAATTAAATCTAAGTTGCTGGGGGAATTTGAACGGCGTCTGGATCTTGTCCTTAAAACTGAATTGTGCGGGAAAAATAAAATCATGGCAATCAATCCCTTCGCTATTCCCGTCCTTCTATACACTTTCGGTGTGATACAGTGGAGTAATACTAATTTAGAATCTGTCAATAGACGGGTAAGGGTAGTTCTTGCAAACAACAACATGCACAATACAGCTGCCGAAAAATTGAGGATCACTATCCCACGTCATCAGGGAGGAAGGGGGGTACTTGATTTAAAAACGTTGCACTACAATCAAGTGCATTCTCTTCGTGAGTTTGTTTATGAGAAACAATCCTCTAGCCAAATATACCAGGCTACCGTCATGGCAGATAACAAATTATCTCCTTTGAACTTGAGAAACAGAGAATGGGATCCCATGTCGAATGTTACTTCAGTCCAACAGAAGATCGGCATATGGAAAGAGAAACCCATTCACGGAGGTCATATAAAAAATTTGTCATTGTCAGGCATTGACATCGAAGCCTCCAACAAATGGTTGACTAATGGTGTACTTTTCTATGAGACCGAAGCATTCCTAACTTCAATTCAGGATGCTTTGCTCCCAACAAAAAATTATAATCGGTACATCCTTCACGACTCCTCAATCACCAACTCCAGTTGTAGGTTATGCAACTGTGAAGAGGAGACCATCCAGCACATAACACCCTCGTGCAGGATGTTGAGCAGTACCGAGTGCACCAATTGTCATAACTCCGTCTGCAAGATTCTCCATCAAAACCTTGCGTTGAAGTATAACTTAGTGGCAACCTACCATCCTTACTATAAGTATACTTCGCAGATAATCTTGGAAAATGATCGGGTCAAACTACTGTGGGATCACACTATCGCCACCGACCACAGTGTTAATCAGAACAGACTCGATCTAGTTCTGCTTCTGAAGGAAGAACGAGCGTGCTTTATAATCGATGTAGCTGTACCGTTGGACCGGAACACTGTTGAAAAACAGCACAAAAAAATCCGGAACTACGGCCCCTTGGCAGACGATATGAAGCAGACCTGGAGACTACAAAAGATCGAAGTAGTCCCAGTAGTAATTTCAGCAACGGGATTAGTCCCGCAGAACTTACATAAAGCGCTGAAAACGCTCGATCTTAGGGCTGGACTATACATGGAGATGCAGAAAGCGGTTATCCTTGCAACCTGTGCTATAGTCCGAAGAGTCCTGTCCGGTAACAATCTGACCTAATGGGTTTCAGTCTTGATCCGCACTGTCTTCGATATAAGATCCATGTTTCTGTAGTGTAGAACCTCCGCGTCATTGGCTGAAGTGTTTGCGACAATCGGGATGTAGTAATACATTTTCGCATGGTCGCACACACTTTGCGTTAGAACGCATCATCGCTGTGATGCGGGCCTTTGGATGTTGCCTTCAGGCCATCCTTAGGTTGGTCGCCCCTCGGTCCGGTTGGGCGGGAAGAGGGTCCGTGGGCTTTTTTAACTATATGCATAGTCATGCGGTAATAGCTAATGTTTGTTTAGTTAGGATGAGCACAGGTTTTATTTCGTTGATATGCATGCACATATGTGTATCTTGGAGTTTAACGGAAATTTTGTATTCTTAGCTATGTACGAATGGAAAATTGTGCATAGAGCGTTCCTCACATAAGATGCACACAAAACCTTTATACCCGAAGCGCCCAGCTTCCGGTATCCGACTTGTTGAAGTTTTATGAATAGTATTAAAAACGTTAAACATTATTTAAATATATTAGGAAATATTGATTGTTGCCTAAATTATCAAAATCTATCCCAATCATTTTAAAATATCAGGTAGATAACTCAAAATTTCACTTTGTTTTAATGTTCATACTAAGAGGGTTGACAACAAAACATCAATTTTGATGGATGTTGTATTATTGTTACTGAGCCTTGGCCTTTACCTCAGTAATTTTTATAGCATTTCTACGGACACTTTCTGAAATTTGACTCTTGGCCATTTATACCGCCGCTAAGTCTTTCAAATCAACCTATGTGCATTGTATACCCAAATACTCTTACACAAAGGATCACCAAAACCTGAAACGCCCAACTTCTGATTTCCGACTTGTTTAATTTGTTGTGGGTTTGTTGGCGTTGGAGGGCAAAAGTCAAAGCAATCTGATAAGTATTGGCAGATCAAAAACTCGGTTTTCAAATAATTCGGGCAAAATTTATTTACTTTCACATATAATGTTGTCCTTTTTATAAGTATAATTTTGCATCTAATTCCCTTTTATAAGTAATCTTACAAATTTTCTGCATTTCTGTCAAAACCATCATTTTCATTACAAATTCACTTATTTCATCAATTGATCTGCCAATAAGTCAAATTGATGCAACTGGTAAACGAATGCGCCCCCCCCCTCTCTCAAGTACGTAAACATAACAGAAAATGTCGCCATTTTCTACATGTAAGGGAATTCACACAAACGGGTTTGGGATCATTCAGAGCGATGTTATATTCCAGAGAAAACCCACCTAATTCAGCTCTAAGCCGATTTAAAAGTTGAATGAGCGATAAGTCCGCATCCTTTCTTTTGAAATCGAAGCGGACTAATTACGGAAAATCCTAGGCTAAAGCTAGATTATTGTGAGGGATATGGATGTGGACTTAGGATCCCTCATATTCCTAACAATAATTACAACCTAATTTTCGGGAAAATTAAGACTTCACAATACACACGAGTTTTGATGCTAGGTACACCGTTTCTCGTAATTGAATGTGGGTGCAAATAAAATCGGTGAACGTGAGATCTATATACTATCACCAAATTCACTTGAGCAATTCTCTTAGAATACTGAAAGGGCAGCTTATTATAATGATCCAATATAAAGAAACCCAGAAGTGAATAAAAACTGTGAACTTCAATTTGAAATATCCTTTTAAAAAAAACCATTCGATATTAGGTGATAATGATTAGTAACCCTAGAAATTAATCCACGTCTTTTCTAGGTTTCCTGCATTTTCTTTATTACAGTATGATCGGTAACCGACTGGATTCAATTTTCATCCTGCCAGTGAAACCAATACGACAGGGTTAACTTGCGGTTCTGGATTAGGTCCGGAAAACGTTTCAAGTAGAGGTGCCGCTTCAGCAAGGGGTGCCGGTTCAGGTACTGGTACAGGCTCGGGTGCCGGTACTGCATTCACTGCATATAAACAAATCATCGAGCAAATTAGTATTAGAGCGAATTTCATATTGAAAATGTTGATGCGACTTATCACTAACCTTCAACGCTCCAACTTAAATAGGTAGTAAAATTGTGGGAAGATAATAAAATAGAATAGAACTGTTTAATGTTGTCACGGCTTATCATAAACAAAGAGGTTACAGCTCAACTGGTAACAAACCGAAGGTCTTTTATGGTAGTAGCACGCGCCCCAGGTTTGATTGGAAATAAATAATAAGTTGCAAGTGAACCTAACACAAATTGAAGAAATATGACAAGCATAGAATGATATCAACGTTACCGTTTAGTATAGATTTGAAATTTTACCTTAGAATGGAAAAAACGTTCTAATAAAATTGCACTCTAATAGTGGCCTATCTATTTTGAGGAACAAATCTGTAATTTTGTTCATCTTTGGAGATTGCTAGCCCATAGCTGTTTGGAGTTAAAACAGTCTTCATTTTAAATAAGTATTTAATATGAAATAACGGTCGAAAAGTCGAGGGCATTTCTTTACGAAAAATCTCCCTGTGCAATTGTCTTCAAACTATCTTAATTCTCGCGATCAAGTAAATTTAATGATTTCCTTCCATTTGTATTGGAACTATAATGGTGTATATTTCGCTTTATAACCCTTCTCAATTGAGCAGTATTACGAGCTGTTTACAGGCCAAGACAGTGACTTAGCCCCTGATAAATGCACCAAGAGACATAATTCATCGTACGACATTTGAAAACGTTATAAACTGCATTTATTTGAATAAACTCAGAATAAAAAGAAGTACAAATAGAGAAAAATAACAAATAGACAGCTCAAGTAAACATTATATTCATTTACAGTTCCTTACTGTTTTTGCAAAAATTAAGGCGGTCATCCCGTGTGTCGGATCCAAGGAATCGATTTTTTTTTTTGACATCAATTGTATCTAGATATAGTGTAGAATATATGGGCGAAGTGAGTCGTTCGGAAATTATAGTGTTAAACACGTGATACGTCACATGTCAGATTTATGTCGATCGCCGTAATAAAGGTCGTATTTATCAATCCGAATGACGTTCAAATGACTTCGCTAAAAGGACAAGAATTGAAACCAAGGCTGTACATGTGTTTCTTGAAGAAACCTAAGCTGTATGGGTTAGGTATAGCAGATTAATAGTCAGTAAATTTTTTATGGCTAAAAATCGGATTCTACTTTTTAAATGCGTTTTTCTCAAAACTGCATCGGCTGTCACCATAGCCCAAAATCTATCCAACCAAATTCTTTGAAATTTTTATGACTTTCAGAACATATTTCTACGGTCCACAAACTTGGATAATTGCGATTCATTCAGTAGTTTTTTTTTATTCATTGAAAAAGCCGTGAAAAAACACCAAAATTCACAAAAAAAAAAAGTTTAGCACGGTTCCAAAAATTTAGCTTTTAATATTTTTTAATAATCCTAGTTTGCGAACTGTAGTTAAGTCTGCACGTTAAAGTGTCGTTTACTTTTTTTCTTTAAGATGATCGTAGCGCTCTCTATCGTGGCAGCAGAAAAACACCTTTTTTCGAGATGGGTGTATAAATTGCTCTGTATTTCAATAACGAACTATGCGATCGGGCTGGAAAAATTACTATGAATACTCAAGATATTAATAAATCTATAGCTGAGCTCTTACTGTACAAGACTATGATCTTGCCAGTCCTCATGTATTCCTCGGAAACTTGGGTTCTTAGCAAAAAAAATTGCAAACTCTTGGCCGCGTTCGAGAGAAGAATCCTCCGAAGAATTTTTGGCCCCCTACATGAGGATGGACGATTCCGTAGCCTACACAATGACGAAATCTATGAGCGATACCATGACCGACAGGTTGTGAATAAAATCCGGTTCAATAGATTACGGTTGGCGGGTCACGTAATCCGTATGGATGAGGATGATCCAGCCCGGAAAGTCTATAAGGGCAATATCTATGGTAGGAAAAGAAGACGAGGCAGACCCTGCCTAAGATGGAGCGATGGCGTGGGCCAGGACACAAGACAGCTTTTAGGGATATCGAATTGGTGGACCTCGGCGCAAAACCGGGATGTCTGGAGTTCCTTATTAAGGCAGGCCTAGACCGGATACCGGTTGTTGCGCCGTTGATGATGATGATGATGAAAAGTTTGCATTTGTATCTACATTCAATTCTTCACAAAAAATTTCTAAAAAAGCCCAAAAAACGGCCTTCACACAGGATGACCCCCTTAATAAAATAATAAAAAAAACATAATTCTAAACGACAAAAGTGATCGTACGATTATTATTATTCGGAGATATTTATCTATTAGTTAAATATCAACACTTGGTTGGCCCTCCTTTGGCTTCCAGGACTGCTCGCATTCGCGATGTCATAGATGACACAAGTTTCTGCATAATACTACTATTCCATTCATCCTGTGGGGCCTTCTTTAGAGAACTGTTTGAAGGAATATGGTGTTTGTGTAACTACTTTTCGTGGTAATCTCACGAATGCTCGTTTGGAGCTATATCTCGACTCTGCTTTGGCGAACGCAGCTGCTTTGGAGTATTATACAGTAGCCACTCACATACCATACGAGCTGTATGGGGTCATTTTCCTACTATAAAATAAAATCCGGACTCAAGCTCTCACTGATTTTATTGACAGATTCCTGTAAATTGTTTTCCAAAATATTGAGGAATACATGCTGGTCCATTTTGCCATTAATAAAAAGATTACTGACCCCTGACCAATTCAATACCCCCAAACAAGCACAGGAAGTAACTCCGCCGTGTTTCACGGTGCTCTGTAAATTGTTTGTCTCTTATGCAGTACCCTTTTTCCGCCAAAGTTTTTGTGGGCCGTCGTGACCAATTATCTTGTACTGACTTTCATCTGTAAACACCAACTTGTTTCCAGAATGATATATTCTCGTCTTTGTGCAGAAAAGCAGCTAACGTCTACATTACGCTTTTGTAATAGTTCTTCTCTTAGTTTTACACTACTTGTTCTCGGGTTTTTGCGTATTTCACTATCACTCTTTTTCCTTTGTTTAAATTTCATATTTGAAGTAATTTGTTTATGAAAACTGCATCAAAATATCCATGTAAGAAAATATCCACGTTATTCTCATCAATTTCGATCAATGGTACGATGCAAAATCATCCTGAAAATCCCCTTTAGTAAGAGAGTTATAATACGTCAATATTGTCACTTTTGTGCAAATTTATTGCATTCCAAGACTTTGAATATCAATATCATACTAAAGTGAATGGTTTGACAAACTAAATGCATAAACATTACGAACTGCATACAAACAGGACAACAGGAGGGTTGTCCCGATACATGCACCCAGTGAACCCCTATTAATAATAATAATCGTTGGCGCAACAATCCATATTGGATCAGGGCCTTGAAGTGTGTTAGAGCACTTCATTCAAGACCGTAACGGTACACTAGGAGGCAATGTGGTCAGCATTGCGCTCGCCCGAGATTATTACCCTGGTTTGACTCAGGTACTCATTCACAGCTGAGTCGACTGGTATCCGACGTCAAATCACGATGCAAATTCCACTGCCACCAGTGAGATTTGAACCGCGACCTTCCGTATGACAGCCTAGTGCTCTAACCACTGAGCTATCCGGACACTACCTGACCTATTGGTCAGTGTTTAAACTTCCAGTATCGACATATTCCTGACGGACGGGTGAATGACAACTGTGTTCGCTTTGTAAAAACGTGTCAAATTAAAAATATTACATAAATATAAAGATAAAATGTACAAAGTTATTCAAAATTAAATGTAAGTAGATGCGGAGAAGAGCTTATGACCTTAACTCACAACTCAGTCATTCCTCCTCTCTCAAACGGGCTTGGGAACCAATAGCAGAGTAATATTCAGGACAAAACCCACATAATTTAGCCCGAAGCCCGTTTAGGAATAGAAGGAGTCATGGGCAAGCATCTTCTTGAAGTCGGGACCAGACCAATTGAAGAAAATCTATCTGCTAGTTCCACCTATCTTTCCGTTTCAAGTTCTGCGGAAGAAAATGATGAATCAAAAGAGCTGGTATTTCAATTCTACTGGAACAATGCTTGTTGAAAGTAGATTTAATGTGGAAAGTCCCCTTAACCGTATTTTCAAATGGGCGCAAACACAAACAGCCTAATTTTCGGGAGAAATAAGACCACCAAAATACAGGCGTTGATGCTAGGTGCATCGTTTTTGGTGATTAAGGGTGGACCAATATACAGATGGAATTACAGCCGAATTGGTTAAATATGCAGGCGACCAGTTACACCAAGTGGTTCATCAACTTGTGCCCAAGGTATGGGACAGCGAATCAATGCCTGACGATTGGCAACGAGGCATTATCTGTCTCATACATAAAAAGGGAGATATCACACAGTGCAGCAATTATAGAGGTATCATGTTGCTGAGTACCGCTATCTTGTTAGGCCGGATAGCCCCATGCGCCCAGAACATCATTGGCGCATTCCAAAGAGGCTTTACTCCGGGCAAATCAGCAACAGATCAGATTTTCTTTCTACGGCAAGCGATGCGTTGAAATATGGACAACAGTTGCACCATCTATTCATCGACTTTAAAGCCGCCTATGATAGCATAGCCAGGGTAAAACTGTACACAGCCATGAGGGAATTCGGTATCCCGACGAAATTAATAAGACTGACAAGGCTGACCCTGACCAACGTGCGAGGCCAGATAAAAGCAGCAGGATCACTTTCAAAACCATTCGACATCAAGAACGGTCTACGACAAGGGGATGCCCTATCATGCGTCCTCTTTTACCTGGCCCTCGAGAAAATGATCCGGGATGCTGAGGTAAATGCAAGAGGTACGATCCTCTTTAAGTCCACCCAACTACTGGTCTATGCTGACGATATCGACATCATGGGAAGAACGACCCGAGAGGTACAAACTACCTTCATCCGGATCGAGCAGGCGGCGCGAGATCTTTGACTGTACATCAATGAAGGCAAGACAAAATATATTGTGGCAACGTCAGCACCGAAGACCAACCAACCAACCAACAACATCAAACCGCACTGGTCAAACACAAACACGAACAAGAATAAGGATAGGAGAATACAACTTTGAGACCGTTGATAATTTCTCCTATTTAGGGTCGAAAATCACAACCGATAACAGCTACGATGAGGAAATCCGCGCACGGTTGTTGTCAGCCAACACAGCCTATTTCAGCTTACGAAAACTGTTCCGCTCCAAACGTCTCATCATAGGGTCAAAGCTCTTACTGTACAAGACAATGATCCTGCCAGCCCTCATGTATTCCTCGGAGACTTGGGTTCTTAGCAAGAAGAAAGAAGAAAAAAACTCTTGGCCGCGTTCGAGAGAAGAATCCTCCGAACAATTTTTGGCCCCCCTACGGTTGTGTAGCCTACATAACAACGAAATCTATGAGCGATACCATGACCGTCCGATTGGGGATAAAATCCGGCTCAATAGGTTACGGTGGGCAGATCACTTAATCCGTAAGGAAGAGGATGATCCCGCCCGGAAAGTCTATAAGGGCAATATCTATGGTAGAAAAAGAAAACGAAGCAGACCCTGCCTAAGATGGAGCGATGGCGTAGACCAGGACGCCAGACAGCTTTTGGGGATATCGAATTGGTGGACCTCGGCGCAAAACCGGGATGTCTGGAGTTCCTCATTAAGGCAGGCCTAGGACGGATACCGGTTGTTGCGCCGTTGATGATGATGATGAATATACTATCAGCAAATTTACTTAATCAGTTCTCTTAGAATACTAAAAGAGCAGGTTATTATAATTGTACAACATAAATAAACGTAGTAGTAAATAAAAACTGTTGACCTCAACTTGAAATGTCCTGTTTTTATTGTGCATATTTGATTAAAAGCTTCTTTGCTAGGTTTTCTGCATTTTCCTAATTACAGTACGATCAGTAGCCAACTGGATTCAAATTTCATCCTAACAGTGAACCCACTACGGCAGGGGGAAGTTGCGGTTCTGGATTAGGTCCGGCATACGTTTCTAGTAGGGGTAACGCTTCAGGGAGAGGTGCCGGTTCAGGTACAGGTTCGGGCTCGGGTCCCGGTACTGCACTCACTGCATATAGACAAACGATCGAACAAATTAGTACTAGAGCGAATTTCATCTTGAAAACTTTGATGCGACTTATAACAAACCTTCAATGCTCCAACTTATATAGGCAGAAACATTGTAACAAAGATAATAAAAAAGAACGGAACTGTGTAAATTGTCACGTTTTACCATAAAATATAAGTTACTAACGGCGCAAATGGTAACTAAACAAACGTCTGACATAGTAGTGGCACACACCCCAGGTTGAATTGGAAATATGCCTTTTTAGAAAATAAATTGCTAGTAAAACTAACACAAGCCACAGAGATACGCACGTTTCCGTTTAGCATAGATTTGTACTTTTACCCTAAAATGGAAAAGCAATTTTAAAGGTTGCAATAAAACTGTACTTTAATGATTAATCCCCACCTGAGTTGCAAATACAGAGGTACACGCGACCAAGCACGTGTCATCAGTTGCCAACGTTTCCATTTATGTTTGCCTTCCCTAACCTATTTTTCCTGTTTTGAGAAGTAAAAAAAAAATCGTAATCCTTCCCTCCAAATACTTTCCCTACCTTTGGAGCCATGGGGCATTGCAACATTGGCGTTCTGTTGCAAAAATTAAACAGTCAGCTACTACTCATAGAAATAAAAATCAGGACAGCGCTTTAAACACTTTCATTGGAACCCCAGGGACACAGTATTCAATATGGTTGAGAGTCGCTCAACAACACCAGAGCGGCTCTTCGTTCTTGGATGTTTTGGCGATTATGCCGTCAACCACCAGAGAGGAAGACCTAGGCACCGCTTTGTAACTAAACGAATTGTGATAGTGAAAAATAATCGAATTGCCCTTCCAACTAAGCAACAAATTTTCTACGAAGTTTCACTTGCGCTCCGTGTGGAATCTTCAACAAACCGGACTAACCAAACGGACAACTGGAATACTCTATCCTTAAGGCACACTAGGAATCCAATAATCAGAAGAAGCTTCATAACTGAGGTTTTAACCGCATTCCACGTCGCATCCACAGAATATGCCGAGATTCTCCCAGACGCTGGACCTTGGGATTTACTTCGGTAGCTAACAACATCATTGTCGAAGTTGACAGAATTTTCAGTGATCGTTTGAGTAACGAGATTACTGCGACATCTATGATCTATGTTGCAACTGCCACGGTTATTCGTTTTCACAATCAACATCTTGGAGCGAATAACAGAAGTATGCGCAAGAGGACTTGACCGTTCTGGGTGTTTCGACTCAACAAAAAAATTGAAAAGTTGATAAAGAAGATTGGTCGCGTCACGCAAGCACCTCTTGCGAATCCATTACCAAAAAGGCACAAATGCTTTACGGACATCATTGGAAACTATCATCCCTCTAGTAATATGCCAATCGCAGAAATCTTCGGGGTGCTGAAACGGAACTCGCGCATCCGTAGGTATCAAAAGAGCTTTCAACGGAGGACAGACAACACCTTAATCTTCCAAAGCCAAAGAAGATTTTATAAAAATGTCACTAACTCAGGTCGGGAAAGTGACTTCCATCTGGATCAGCTAAAAGACTTCTGAAGAAATGTTTGGAACCTATCCACTCTTTGCAAATTAGTAAATTAGAAGTAGCATGGCTCCCACATCTTATACGTTCATACGAGATCCTCCTCGAAATGATGATGCCTGCCATGACTAAAGTTGATATTGGAATAGTCCTTGAAAAGGTAAGTAATTGGAAGGCACCAGGAATTGACAAGATTCACAGTTATTGGCTAAAGCGGTTTAAGAGCATTCACAGAATATTGGCAAATCATTCTAATCAGATAATTGCCAATCCGAAAGTAGTTCCACCATTTTTCACCAGGGGGATAACTAATCGCGTCCCCAAGGAACAAGATGCCTCCAGCCTTTCAAAACATTGACCAATTACTTGTCTTCTTACCATTTACAAGGTTTTCATTTCAGTTCTCTGCGCGAACATATCAACACATTTTGATGCGCAAAAGGCTCCTGAGGCTGTAAAAAACAGCTTATAATCGATACGGTAACTATAAAGTAGACAACCCATCAAAAACGAAATATCTCGACAGCTTATATCGATTATAAATCAATTTTTGACTCGATATCACATTCCTGGTTACTACAAGTGTAACGCGTGTACAAAATCAACCCGAATGTCCTTCTTCTCTGAAGAATTGGAGCACGATGCTATCGGATACCAATCAGGATCAGAGGATTTCACGCTCCTAGGCGACTCGCTAAGCTCGCTGTAGTTTTTGGTTTTGGCTGTTGTTTGGCTTTGAATCCGTTATCCAATCTTTTGAATGAAAGCAAATACAGGTTCTAAGTTAAACAGGGTACACTGTCGAAATGTACATTGACCCATTTAACGTATATTGACAACATTCTGGCCATTTTATGCTCGTCTATAACAGAGGATTTTCACTGCAATTCGACGCACTTAAGATACTTTGCTTCTGCGATACTATGTTATTTCCAGCATATTTACTCATAATATCAGTGCCTACTTTGGCCGCGATTTGTCGTGTGGTTAGTGTACAGTTAGATGCTAATGGAATAAATTTCCGTTCGAACCGGTGACTTACAATCCTAGGTATTTCTTTTAACCTTTTCTTGCGGTAATTTTCAGGTTCTCGAACAAAGTTTCGGACCACACATCTGCTCCACAACACAATTAGAGCAATTTCCCTTATAACGGTGGCCTGATACGCTGGATGGTGATTTGAAAGCCTCGCGGCTGTTTCCAGGTCAAGCCTTTGACAGAAAAAACTGGCGGAACCGATCAAGGCGAGCCGACCTCGCTTCCCAACGGGACAAAGAGCGGTACGTTCTTAAGAGTTGGAAAGGACAGATGTCAGAAATAGTTCGACCAGATTTCAATGGAAGAATTTACTGATCCACCACTTCCGCATCGTCCACATTTGGGATAGTTCCAAATGTCAACGGGGCAGAAATTAAAAAGACAAACATTCAAAAAAACGGAAAAACCAATGTGGTAAATTGTCGAAATTTTCTTAATTAACACAAAATTCGAAAAACTTAAAAATTAAACCATTTCTCTTCAAGGTTTCTAACATTTTTCTATAACATGACCGTAGGCACACAATTAGATCCAGTTTCATCCTAACAGTGAAGTTAATAAGAAACCCAAAGCTTTGACAATTGTTACAAGAAGAGTTCCAAGAGATCCAAGCAATTGGGGTTCTGGATTAGGTCCAGCGAACGCTTCAGGTAGAGGTGCCGCTTCAGGAAGAGGTGCCGGTTCAGGCACAGGTACAGGTTCGGGTGCCGGTAATGCACTTACTGCATATAGGCAAACGATCGAACAAATTAGTACTACTGTGAATTTCATATCGAAAACTGTACTGCGACTTACCACTAACCGTCAATGCTCCAACTTAAATAGGTAAAAAAATTGTAGGAAAGATAATAAAATAGAATGCAATTGTTTGATATCGTCACGTTTTGTAATAAATAAATATTAACGGCTTAACTGGCACCTAATCAAGAGTTTAATGTTGCATATTGAAGAAGTATGACTCGAATGGAACGGTATTAACATTATGTTTACCATGAATTTGTATTTTTACCCTAAAATTCACCCCTTGGTGGGGCACCTTAGTTTTGTTGGTGTTTATCTTCAGTCCAACTCTACCTACCTCACTTTTCAAATCCAGAGCCATTTCGCCAAAGTCCGCGACTCCGATATCATCAGTGTAGTCGAAGTGTTTGGAAAAAACTGTTAGAGTCAATCGAACTCCTCCACGTCTTCTGGACAAGAAGATCATCGATAACAAAAAGAAATAATATCGATGATAACATGCAACCTGGCGGACTCCGTAAATTCCACCTAGATTTTACCTCGATTTTTCGCCACCATATAGCTAGTAGTTTCTTCCGAACCCCCTCCTGCGTAGAGCACTTCAGAGACACTTTCTCTTCACTGTCGCAAGCTTTCTCGAAATCCATCAAATGTAGATGAAGCGAAGATTTTAACTTCGCTCACTGTTCCAAAATGACCCGCAAGCTGTTAATGTGGTTAATGCAAGAGGATTCCGAACAGAAACCAGCCACCTCCCACTCAATCAAATTTGTGAGATGTCGTTTGATGCATTCCAAGATTATTTTAACTATTATATTTGCTATAGCAGGTAGAACGCAGATACCTCTCCAATTGTCACACTCAAGACGGGTGCCCTTCTTTGGAATCTTAACGATCATCGCCTTCTTCCACTCTCCGGAAAAGGCCGCGGATTGCCAGGGTTTCCATGTAGTGGAAGTAGTATATCTACAGAAACAGCAATGAATAACTCTGCGGAGAGACCGTCAAGCCGAGATAATCTCTCTTCTAATCGAAAGAGCAGTGTGCGTCCGCATGTTACGTTGGACTGAAGTTACTGCGGTCGATACAGCCTTCAATCCCACCCGTTCTTCAATCCGGTACCACAATTCCGCGGTCAGCCAGATATTCTGATGCCCTTCGAGTCGATGTCAACGCCCTCCTTTTACGCATATCCAGAAGACAACTCCTAAATTTAAATCTGATTGCTCGTAGGGTGTCGGTCGGTTGAAACCCAACTGACCTTATGGCAAATTACGTGCTCGAACAATGTGCCGCCAACTATAAGGCAGAAGTTATAGAAATCCACAAACCTTAGACCATTATCGTTCCAACAAATGAAACAAAGGAAAGCAACAGGGTCTAATGACATTGTAGCTGAGCAGAAGCAGATTATCTTTTTATAACTACATACTTAAATGCAGGAATGAATGAAAATTGTTGATCTTATTTTGAAATGTGCTTTTTATTAACGTGCTAACGTGCTAATTTTTAAATTAATTTGAAATTAGGTAAGCTTAAGAACTAATCCTTTTCTTTTCAAGGTTTCTAGCATTTGCCTTATAATATCATGGTAGCCACCCAACTAGATTCCATTTCATCCTAATAGCGAACCCAATAACCAACCCAAAGCTTTGATAACTGTTACAAGCAGAGTTCCAAGAGATCCAAGAAGCAATTGGGGTTCTGGATTAGGTCCAGCTTCCGGTTCAGGTAGAGCTGCCGCTTCAGGAAGAGGTTCAGGCACTGGTACAGGTTCGGGTGCCGGTAATGCACTTACTGCATATAGGCAAACGATCGAACAAATTAGTACTAGAGCGAATTTCATATTGAAAACTTTGATGCGACTTACCACTAACCTTCAATGCTCCAACTTAAATATATAGGAAAGTTGTAGGAAAGATAATAAAATAGAATGCAGTTGTTTAATATCGTCACGTTTTATCATAAATAAATATAAACGACTTAACTGCCACCAACATCAAGAGTTTAATGTTGTATATTACATTCAACAAAAAAGTTGCAAGTGAAACAAAGAGAAGTATGCCTCTCATGGAACGAGGATGACGTACTCGTCGGTCATCTTGAGACAATGGGATCCACAGCAATGGAATTGTCACCCTTCCTTAATATATCTATCACAACGCCGCCTTCCACCAAGATCTTTGTTCGAAATAACATCAGCCCAGCGTACTTCGAGGATACAACGCACACATGTGTATACGAAGGCTTCGAGCTTTTGAGTAACAGTAGAAGTCAATTTCCATGTGGTACTCCCATGTAGTAATACGGAAAAAAACATTAGCACGGAACAGTCTCAACTTGAGATAACTGCTTTTCCAAATTTTAGTCAAAGCAACGAAAGCCGATCAAGCGTTGTTAATGTGTCGGGCAACATCCAGTTCGGTGGCACCGTCGGTAAAAAACAAACTTCCTAGATATATAAATCAACATCTTTGATGCTCTGCCGAATAATCCAAACAGAGAGAGTGCAGTCTCAGGCTGAAAACCTTAGTTTTGTTGGTGTTTATCTTCAGTTCAACTCTATCTGTCTCACTTTCCAAATCCAGAGCTATTTCGCCAAGGTCAACAACTACGTTAGAGATCAAACAGATGTCACCAGCGTAGTCGAGATATTTGGAAAAAGCTGTCGTGGTCCATTGTCTCCTCCTCGCCCTCTAGACAAACCAGCACGAAGATCATCACCGATAACAAGAAGAAGTAATACCCACGACAAGGTGCAACCCAAACGGACTCCGCTTTGGACCTTATATTTCACTGACATTATGCGCACCACATAGCTGTTCATCCCTCCGGAATGCCCTAAGGTTATTTGCGACAGCAGGTACCCCTCCAATTGTCACACTCAAGACGGGTGCCCTTCTTTGGAATTTTAACGATCATCCCCTTCTTCCACTCTCTGGAAAAGGTCCCGGATTCCCAGAGTTTCCATGAAGTGGAAGAAACAGATTTACAGAACCTACATTTGTAGCAGTGATTAGAGGAGCAGTCTCCGTCCGCATGTAATGTTGACTATCAATTTCATACACAAGAAGCGGAACTTCGACGGTTGTGACACGATTAAGAGCCGTGATGAAGTGTTCCTTACACCTTTTCAGCTGCTCGATGAGAATTTGACCGTTAACCCCCGTCACAATACCATCGAAAGATTTGCGACCACATTCAGGTTCATTGGTGATACGGTATACACTTCTGAAATCATTGCGATCGGCGGCATATTCTGCTTCCCTGGCCAGCGCAATAATAAATTCCCTTTTGTCACGGCGCAACCTACATGGAAATTCCCGGGGCTTCGCACGGTATCGGAGCTCGAGCGCATCATGTCCGCCATCGCTCGCTGCGGTCAATAAAGCCTTCAAACCCTTCCATTCATCGATCCGGATCCGCAATTTAGTAATCGCGATCCGATTTAGTAATAACCGACCATCAGATGAAAACCAACCAACCAACAACAACATCAAATGCGCACTGGTCAAACAGGAAGAATAAGGATAGGAAAATACAACTTTGAGACCGTTGATAATTTCTCCTATCTGGGGTCGAAAATCACAACCAATAACAGCTATGATGAGGAAATCCGCGAACGGTTGTTGTCAGCCAACGCTTCAGCTTACAAAAACTATTCCGCTCGAAACGTCTCACCAAGCGTCAAAGCTCTTACTGCACAAGACAATGATCTTGCCAGTGCTCATATATTCCTCGGAGACGGGTTCTTAGCAAGAAGAATTGGGAACTCTTGGCCGCGTTCGAGAGAAGAATCCTCCGAAAATTTTTTGGCATCCTCCATGAGGATAGACGATTCCGTAGCCTACATAACAACGAAATCTATGAGCGATACCATAACCGTCAGGTTGTGGATAAAATCCGGCTCAATAGGTTACGGTGGGCGGGTCACTTAATCCGTATGGATAAGGATGATCCAGCGCGGAAAATCTATAAGGGCAATATCTATGGTAGAAAAAGAAGACGAGGCAAAACCCGCCTAAGATGGAGCGATGGCGTAGGTCAAGACGCCAGACAGATTTTAGGGATTTCGAATTGGTGGACTTCGGCGCAAAACTGGGATGTCTGGAGTTCCTTATTAAGGCAGGCCTAGAACGGATACCGATTGTTGCGCCGTTGATGATGATGATCAAATGATGACCACTTTCGAGATCGATGTCACCTTGCCTCTTTTGCTACGCACATCCAAAAGACAACTCCTAAATCTACTGTTGATCATGAAGTGGTCGATCTGATGGCTCGTATATTGTCGGTCAGTTGAAACTCAACTGGCCTTATGGTAAACTATGTGCTCGAACAATGTGCCATCAATGAAAGGCAGTGGAAGCTACATTATAGCTGAGCAGAAGCAGATTGTCTTTTTATAGCTACATAATTAAATGCAGGAGTGAATGAAAATTGTTGATCTTATTTTGAAGTGTGCTTTTTATTAACGTGTTAATTTGTTGAATATTTTTAAATTAATTCGAAACTCGGTAAGTTTAAGAACTAATCCTTTTCTTTTCAAGATATCTAGCATTTTCCTTATAATATCATGGTAGGGACCCAACTGGATTCCATTTCATCCTAATAGCGAACCCAATAACCAACCCAAAGCTTTGATAACTGTTACAAGGAGAGTTCCAAGAGATCCAAGAAGCAATTGGGGTTCTGCATTAGGTCCGGCTTCCGGTTCAGGTAGAGCTGCTGCTTCAGGAAGAGGGTCAGGTACTGGTACAGGCTCGGGTGCCGGTAATGCACTTACTGCATATAGGCAAACGATCGAACAAATTAGTACTAGAGCGAATTTCATATTGAAAACTTTGATGCGACTTGTAGCAAACCTTGAATGCTCCAACTTAAATAGGTAGGAAAATTGAATGAAAGATAATAAAATAGAATGTAGCTGTTAAAAATCGTCACGTTATATCATAAAACTTACTAACGGGTTAATTGGTACCTAACTAAGGGTTTATTATGGTATGGTTTGATAGTTTCCAATAAACTTGCTCCCCGATGGATAATTCTCTGTTTTTGTCAACGGGAAAGATGAGCCTAAAGCAAATTGAGTGATGAAATAGAAGACCCGAGCGCGATTCAATTCTGTAGTTTCATTGATCTTTGAAGATCGATATTTCTAAGCTATTTTTAGTTAAATCAGCATAGTATCAAAAGTAGACATCGCTGGTCCTCTTTCATATGTGTGGGGAACCCCCCTTAAACTCAACAGAAAACGGTGCCAAAATGGAGGCGAAAAATGATGGGTTGAAAGGAAGTCGGTAACCGACTAAGGCGATTTCAACACTCACCGCAGATATCCAACAAGGACAGAAGATACTCTAAGAGCAAAGAATTAGCCCATTCAGGAGAAACTCCTCAATTCTTCGATGACGGCAAAGATGACGAAAATGAGAGGAAAGCACATTAAATGCTATGAGCGAAGGAATAATCCGGTCAAGGATCATAGAGAGAAGAACCTTGACAGGGTGGATCTACCCTTCATGCAGTTTTGAGTAAAAATAGCTGAGCCGTCCAAGTTTATCAAGGATGAATACAACATGCACCAAACTATCAAAAACATGATGAGAGCCATTAATTAGGGTCCTCTATACTAGGTCACAGAAGACCCTACTGCCACTTAACCGTAATGTCGTCCGCCCAGCCACAAAACAAAAAAGTGCGGCAAAAAATGATGATCCTCTAGAGGATCAGCAGGCTCCTAAAAGAAACAAGTCGGGAAACCGGAAATTGAATGCTCCAGGAATGAACGGTTTTGTATATTTCTTATATAGAAATATTTGAGTGGATATTTGTCCCATTTGTACCTAGCAAGTAATGTATATGCATATATTATTTTGGAATACTCACTTTAGCGTGAAAGTGACATTCAAAGTCTTACAATTTTACACCGAAGTGTCAATAATAGTCTGATTTCTGGCTTATACTCTATCCTATATTGCCCAAAATTTTATGATTCTAAGATGAATTTAAGGGGGTTTTACTGTTAATTACTAGAAATTATAGTAATATATTATTAACTTCATTGGAATAGTTTCCGATACGAAGGGTATTTCGGAACCTAGGCACCGTATAGTAGCAGCTACGTGATTTTTTTCCAGTTTTCCGATTTGGTAAGTTCTGAAAATGGGTCTGTGAAAAAAATGACCACTTGGAATTAGATGTCAGAATTGAGGCCAGCATTGGAAAGTACTAATTGAAACCTTTCAATTGATACCCCACATGACTAAATTTCGCGAAAAAAAATCTACAGCTCCTTTCAGCATATGTCGAAACCCCCCTTAAGTTCCACATAGAATGATATAGGTCACTACATGCTAGGGCGATTGCCATCTTCACTAAATTTGGTGTCAATCGGTACAACCGTTTCTAAGAAAAGTACGTGAAACAAACAGACAGACAAACCGGTTTTAATAAGGTTTTGTTTTGCATATTAGCAATTCCGAAGTACGGAAGTAAAAATACGTCAGGAAGGAAGGCTATACCCCAAGTGCTAGCGTCGGCAACCGAGGCGAAATCTAAGGGAAATGTAAATGGTAGATAGACCAAGGTCGGTAACGAAAAGGCGCAAAAGCGCAAATTCGCTCAAAGGCGATTGTTATGTCCAGCTAGAACAATCTGTCGTACACGGCGATATTGAAAAAGATTAAAGCTGGCCTAAACGATCTAAGTCGAAATGTCAGCAAGAGTCGAACTATCGACGGTTGAGCTGAAAAAATACAGCTTGGGCAAAACTAGCGGCGAAAAGATGAGATCCATATACAATCCAAGACCTCGACGAAGTAACATCCAGAGAAATTTGCACTGCGTTAAAAGAACAATTAAAGTTGAAGAAAAGCCTAGCCTAAGGTAGTACCCAAACGGCCACAATTCTATTACCAGTGGAGGCGAAGCAGAAATTGTTGTCGACCGGAAAAGTTCGAATCCGATGGAGTGAACGCAGATTCCATTAAAGAGATGCTTCAAGTACCTCGTGTTTGGACACTTCGCGATGGCATACACAAGCGGCACTAGTCAGACCGATCGGTACAGAAGGTGTGAAGAGGAGTGCAATAGGGATCGGAAATACATTGTACAAAGGGAAGAATAGATATGATAACCGACATACTATCGGAAGTGTAAATGCCTGTAAATTAGGAAGACTTTGACTGCAATGAAAAAATGAAACTTATACAAATAAACATCAATTATTGCACGGCTGAGGGTCTACTTGAGCAGAAAACCCAAAGATTTTAGATGTAAATTGCTATAAGCGAATCAGAGGGCAGTAGGTTGGATCGATCAGGTGCAAAAGGAGCATGCATATAAGGAAGCCCGCAAAAACCTCAAAGTGGCTTTCCAGCGGTACAAAAGGTAATGTTTTAAGGAGCTCTTTTCTGAGGCAAATGTAAATCCACGAGGGAGCGCCTATAGAATTATGCTGGGACGATTCAGAAGTCAGGCATTACGTTCTCTATCCTCATCATACAGAGGGTTTTCAGCCACATGAGGGAGATTGACACCTTTCGAAAATCCTTGAATGTGGCGGCAATTCCAGCAATAACTAGTTGGATATTTGCAGCAGAATAGGTGGCAATATAGCTCTAGACCTTTAAGAAATACCAAATAAAGCCCTGAAGCTCGCCATGAAATCGAGATCAGACGTGTTAAATTCTTCGAAGCGTACATCTCCTGGGGAATATTTCATAAAGAATAGAAGCGGCAGAAATTGGTTCTGCTGCGTAAGGCAAATCTCTAGGTGAGCCATCCTCCTATAGATCCATATGTCTTCCAGATGTTATGCCAAGAACATACCAAGATGTATTCATACGAAGCAATCAGTACAGTTAAGGTGCAGAAGTGGTCCTCATAATCAAGTATACTAATGATCGTTGGCGCAACAATCCAATTGGATCAGTGCCTTGAATTGTGTTAGAGCACTTCATTCAAGGTCGTAACGGTACACTATAGTACACTATAGGAGGCAATGTTATCAGCGTTACGCTCGCCCGAGATTATTACCCTGATTTGATTTAGGTACTGATTCACAGCTGAGTCAACTGGTATCCGACGTCAAATCACGATACAAACCCACTGCCACCAGTGAGATTTGAACGGTGACCTTCCGTACGACAACCTTGTGCTCCAACCACTCAGCTATCCGGACATCATCAAGTGCTATAAGAGAAATCACGATCGAATTAGAATTAAGAATGATATCATCACTTTCACTGCTTCAAAATGATGATAGATGCACACCTCAATCCTAATCAACACATAGAGAATGCTTACGAAAAAGGATGCTGCCGAATGTAGAAAGGTCGCAGCATTTGAAGGCTGCTTATAAC
Source organism: Hermetia illucens (assembly GCF_905115235.1). Taxonomy (NCBI): domain Eukaryota; kingdom Metazoa; phylum Arthropoda; class Insecta; order Diptera; family Stratiomyidae; genus Hermetia; species Hermetia illucens. Next base: position 126,663,809 of record NC_051850.1, on the reverse strand, counting down.
CAGGATGATGAATTTCATCTTGTTTTATCCAGTCCCAGTTTGTGTATAACGCACATAAACAAAATTCGATTTACAGAAGAACAGCCCTAAGGGTATAGTCGGCTTCAGGAACACCTCATATGATGCGGCGTTCGCCATCTCGGGAATGTTACCGACTGACATCTTGCCAGACGACCCGGCAAACATATGTATATAACGTCAAGTCCATCTCTCCTATATCGCAGATCTATAAGTAGGTGGTAACAATGAAGGGATCACTCAAAAAGGGATCAGGTTGGCTCCTAGCATCGGAGAGTGGCTGGAGAGAAATCACGGTGAAATCAACTTTAACTTCACCCATGGACGATGGAAGAAAGGAGGAACTTAGGAGATACTCTAGATGAAATGCTATCACCAGAAATTTTTGTCCGGAAAATGGTAGCATTCCAGGAGGATGGGATGCGACTAAGTCTACGATCGCAACGATCTAGGGTAAACTTCGAAAAGTGGAAGAGACCAGAACGACTCATAGAAGAAATGAGACCTAGCCACAATAAACTAACTCCGCCACATGATGTGATGCAAAATAGGCAGCATGGAAGCAGCGTTATAGCTATAAAATAATACAAAAGTGAAAGAAAACTCTTCGCTTCAATTTGAAATGCGCTTTTTATTAATGTGCAACATTGTTGAAAATTTTTAAATCACTTCAATTTTCCTTTTATTTTTATTACTAGGCGGTAACGATCGGTATCTAGTTCCAACTGGATTCCCTTTCAGCCTAATAGCGAACCCAATAACCAACCCAAAGCTTTGATAACTGTTACAAGGAGAGTTCCGAGAGATCCAAGAAGCAATTGGGGTTCTGGATTAGGTTCGGCAACCGGTTCAGGTAGAGCTGCCGCTTCAGGAAGAGGTGCCGGTTCAGGCACAGGTGCAGGTTCGGGTGCCGGTAATGCACTTACTGCATATAGGCAAATAATCGAAAAAATGAGTACTAGTGAGAACTTCATATTGAAAACTGCAATGCGACTTATAACAAACCTTCAATGCTCCAACTTAAATAGGTAAAAAAAATTGTAGGAAAAATAATAAAATAGAATGCAGTTGTTTGATATCGTCACGTTTTATCATAAACACGTAAGTTACTAACGGCTTAGTTTATACCTGACCAAAGGTTTATTATAGTGCCACGCGCACCAGGATCAATTGAAAAGATGCCCTTTAAAAAAAAAACAAAAAGTTGCAATTGAAACTAACCGATTACCTTAGGTAACGGAAGAAAAAGAATTATGCCTCGCATCGTTCTTATGTCTTAAAATGAAAAAACAGTATGAAGTTGGCAGTATGAACAGTATGAAAATGGAATCTGAACCACTGTAAGGCATCGCAGCATCTCAGGGCATAAGTATCACCACACCTGGCAGTTCCCTATAAAATGCAAATCCATTAGATTCCGAGAAAGGAAATCTACGGTCTGGTACGGTCGTCTGACTTGGTGCCTAGGTGGAGCTGGAAATGAAATGAGGAAGTCGCAAACAAACTTGCCACGGAAACAGACGGAATGGCTAACAGTAACACTAAGTGCTCTGGGGCTCGGAAAACAGAGAGGACCCCATCGGACGGATTGGCGAGAATTTTAAGGAAATAATAAACGACGAGATACAAGTATCCTCCGAAGTGAAAGCTACGTTCCCCAGCATCCCTGCAGAAGAGGTTCTGTGCTATCTGGAAGAACTGACGAGAGAAAGTTCGCCTGAGTGCATGAGAGAAACTCATTTGACTTTCAGAAGGAGATTCTACCGGACAACATCAGGAGCCGCAATAGAGAACCCCTATTGACATTCAAAGTCCTAAATTTGCACAGAAACGACAAATATGTCCTGTTATAACTTTGTTAGTAATAGTGCAATTTCCTTCATACTTGGTAGGATCGTGCTCTATACTGTAGCCTACATTGGATTGGATGAGCTTAAAGCGATGTACAGTCAATTACTTAAAAGTAATAGTAATAAACTATTATTAACTTTATTTGAAGAGATATCAGCATTTCGGAGCTTAGGCACCATATAGTGGCAGTCTCTTGATTCTTTTCAGATTTTTCGGTTGGGTAGTTTCTGAGAATAGGTCCGTTAACAAATTATCACACACTCGAACCCCCGCACTCCCCAACTTTACATTACCAATAAATGTCAAAAATACGACTTCGGAAAGCACTAATCAAAACCTTTTATTTGATATCCCACATGAATATATTTGGTGAAAAAGAAGTATAGCACCCTTTTGCATATTTGGGGACCCTCCCTTAAATTCAACATAGAAAGATGTAATTCATTGTATGCGTGAGCGTCCACAGTTCCCACTTTTCCACCAAATTCGGCGTCAATCGCTACAGCCGTCTCCGTCTGCGTGTGACAGACAGATAAGATTTTATTTTACACAAAACCACCGTCACCACCGCGAAAATGAACGACTATAAAACAAAAACAGTAGAACATCTGATGAGCAGCAGGTTTGTCCCAAATTAAAAAAACAAGTTGGAATACGAAAGCTGGACGTTCAGGTATACATCTTGTGGGAGAAAATTCCTGTGCACGTTTTGTCATTCCTAAATAGTTAAAAATTCAAAATATCACTTTATATGACGCCATACACGGCTTAGATAGCGATAAATTCGCGTGAAATACACAATTTTGACTTTATATAACTTCGTTAATAATAGTTGAATTTCGTCCAAACTTCCCGCAATTGTGTATTATATTATTTCTTGTAATGGTACGATGTACTTGCAGAATGAACTTAAAGAAATTCACGCGAAATTTCTAAATTAATAAAAGATAACTTCCGATGAGGCTTCGTGACAAGAGCCACTTCAGATGAGTCCCATTGTAGACTCCTTCTCGAGAATTTCGAGGAGAAAAGTTCTTAAAAAATTATTAAAAGATATCAGATTGTCTCCTCAAAGCCAGATTAAATAATGGACGAAGAATAATGCCAAAGTTATAATAAAGCCGGGGAATAACTGAAAGAATGTCTAACTGCAAAGATGAACCAGGTAACGAAAACAGACTACCGATTTTCGCATGTTTTGATGGAATGTGCGTTCTCTGTACAGATCGAATCCTGCCCAGCAATCAGCCCTGTCCCAGCATAAGGCTTAACAGCGTTGCAAGAGATGAGTTGGACAAGGTCCGGTTTCCTGGGGAAAAGCTAGTACATCATATATTATAGTGGCCGTCCAGTAAACCATTTGTCCGGAGGAGGTTTCCTAGGCAGCCAAAAAACTAAACCCACTTTTATCGGCTTTGAAAACATAAGCGAAAAACTATGCACTCTTCCCTTGCGAGACATATTTCAAAATAAAAACCTCAGTAATGTTCACCCTCCTACAGACGAGATTGCAGAGTTAGAGAAGGATACCTTTTATGAGACAGTAGAACGAACCTTCGAAGCTTACCTGGATGTGCTATGAAAATGATACAATAGGTTTGTGAACTCAAAAAGGAGCAACCTGACCGGGAGCGAGAGTTTTACCAACAAGTCAGCAGGATGAAACCTTATACATCTCGATGCTTATCCTGCCAAGATGAAGAGAGAAATCTATGTCCGATCAAACGGTCGGACATATTGAAGCGATGGCTTGAATATTTTGATGACCTACTCAACAACCTAAATATCGGAGAGTTGGAGGTCCCGCCAAGTAAAGACGGACAAATACTGCCACCACCAACCTTAGCAGAAACAGTCCTTGCAATTCAAACTGACAGTATACATGACAGAATTCGATATCCCGACTAATCCCGCCACACAGCTTTTAGGCATATCGAATTAGTGGACCTCACCGAAAAACGTGGATGTCTGGAGTTCTTTATTAAGGCAGGCCTAGATCGGATATCCATTGTCGCGCCGTAGATGATTATGATATTCAGAGTGAAATTATGCGGTGTTTCCAACGATTAATTAAATGAAGTAATAAAAACTTGTTGTTTCTTTTTCGTTGGTGTGGGTATTTATTCTTGCAAATACCCTTCATCAGTGCTAACAAGTTGAACTTGTTAGCACTGATGAAGGGAACAAGTGGTTCCCAAAATATCGGTATTTGCAAGAATAAATACCCACACCAACGAAAAAGAAACAACAAGTTTTTATTACTTCATTTGATTATGATATGTTTCCAGGATTTCGAAAATTCCTTCGTCGTCTGTCCGTACTGCGTGGCCTACTCACTAGAGCTTCGAAATTTCAATGAAGGTAGTGACTTTTGGTTTTTCATATAAAAAGACACAGATCCCTATCGTATTGATTTCAACACCAAGATCAATTTGAGTCTGTTCTGTGCTAATGTTCTCTCTAAATTGTTCTATGAAAGTAGCACACGGAAAATGACCACCAAAGTCACTTGGAAGCTCCAAACCTTGTCCATGTGGTATCATCTGACACGTTGGTCTGATCCAATTTCTAATCAAGAACTTCACCGTAGCACAGGCCTCCTTTGATACCTCCATACGAACTTAATAAGGACCCAGAAACTTTTGTAACTTCTATGAGAAGCATTCCGACAATTTCAGAAAGCATTTCAAAGTTTATTTTAGGTCCGACGACTAGTTCAAATAGAGATGATGGTTTAAGTAGATGGGCCGGTTCAGATACAGGAGGAGCGTTATATCTCTAAAATAATGCAAGAATGAAAGAAAGCTATCCACCTCAGTTTGTAATGCGCTTTTTATTAATGTGCAAAATTATTGAAAATTTTTAAATCAGTTCAATTTTTCTTTTATTTTTATTACTAGGCGGTAACGATCGATAAATTTAAGAATTAATTAAATTCTTTTCTAGCTCCGACTGGACTCCCTTTCATCCTAGTAGCGAACCCAATAACCAGCCCAAAGCTTTGATAACTGTTACAAGAAAAATTCCGAGAGATCCAAGCAATTGGGGTTCAGGATCGGCATTCGGTTCAGGTAGAGGTTCTGGTTCCGGTATAGGAGCAGGTTCAGGTGCAGGATCAGGTACAGGCACTGCACTTACTGCACATAGGCAAACAACTAAAAGAAATTGTACTAGTGCGATTTTCATAATGGAAGCTTTGTTGGGACTTATCAACAAATCCTAAATGCTCGAACTTAAATAAGTACAAAAATTTAGGGGTAGATAATAAAACACCTTGGTGGGGCTTTTTAATATCGTCACGTTCCATCGCATTCGAACCTTATTTTATTTTGGAATATCGAATTCGTGACGAATAATAAAATTGTGTTATATTTATGTTATTAGATATAGAGTTCAGTTGCCTCGAAGCTAAATTATTGCCTTGAACTAGAAATATGGGATAGTCGAAAACATCAATCACCATCCATTTACACTCCACCTACAAACTACCATCAACTCGATCAAATGGAATAAAGCCGCAAGTATTAGCGATGTCCCACAGAACTTTTCCATGCAACCCCTGCAGTCTCTAGAGGAAAGGGTTTCTAACAATCAAGTTCTGCAAATTCATCTATCAAACGATTTGGTGGAACAACAAAACGATTCATATTTCTGATGATGATATGACATTGGGATCAAGCAGTTTTCACTTCCTAGATACCGACAATGTTCAACCGATTGGGATGATTTTCTCCAATAACCATGGCTGCAAAACCAATAATGCAGGAAATTTGGACAACTAGGATTGGTTGATTCAAACAAATAGAGCGAAATCCTGCGACACTTCCAAAAAGGAGTTCTGCGACGAGAAGAGATTGTCGTCAGTAAAGTATGTCCGCCTCGTTGATTTTCTTCAGGCAATGAAGTCTGGGCTGTTATATGCTAATACAAAGGCAACAGAAACTTAAGTTGATCCTTCCGCGTGTTCAACCACGTAGAGCACTATTACTTGCTCAAGTACTGCAGTTCTGTGACAAAAGTGCCAGAAATTGCAAACGCCCAGTTCAAAGGATTCAGAAACTTAGGAGTCGAATATAGCCGACAGAATATCCAGGCTTCATAAACTGGTTGCAACGACGAACCCAACTAAATTAATGCCGAACAGTCTCTAGTGGGGTACATCAAAAGACAGTGGGCTCTACACAAGATTGAAATTCCGGAAAAGCTAATTGCCATTATCAGAGCGACATATGATGGCGCGCGTGCTGCACCGAGAAAGGATTTTAAGGTGCAAAGCAAAATCTGTCAGGGTTACATTTTGCCACTGATATTATTTGGTCTTGTTATCGGTGGCATTTTTCAGGCTGCCTTGTCCGGAGGACGTAGAGTGCTTCAATGGACAATGATATCTTTTCTCAAACACCTCGACTACGAAGATGACATCTATTTGCTCTCTTCGAGTCTTGGACCTTGGATGGAGAGGCAGGTAGTATCAGACTGACAATAAAAACCAATAAATCTAAGATATCAGCCTAAATGGTCATCGCACTCTTCCTATCCGCATTCATGGGCAAATGATCGAAGCGTGGACCATTTTATGTACCTAGTAAGCGCCGTTCCTACCAAAAATGTCACCAACCTTAATGTCGCTTGAAGTATTGACAGTGCTAAATCTGCCTTCGCTGCCTTGACCAAAAGCTGGATATACTGTTATCTCAAGATTATGTGCTAATGCTCTTTCTGTGTTTCCATATGGGAGTAGCACAAACTAACCACCAAACCTTCGTCAACACTTATCTGCCAGTCACTCATGGACGTTGACACTGATAGGTCATACATTAAGAAAGGGTCACAATTCCAAGTAGGTTGCCCCTGGAACACCTAGCGCAGAATTCTGGGAAAGAAGTCCGAAGTCCTAGAAGGAACTGAAGCACATTTCAGCAAACCGTGAATGATGCTGCGTAAGCTTATCCCTATAAAGAGATAAACGGCAACCAAATATATTTGTTGGGACAGACCACAACGGTTAGAAAACAATAATAGTTGGCCATCTGAAAACATTCAACGGAACGTAAGCCATAACCCTAAATCGATTCTCCGGCCTCTCAGGGCAATCCGGGCTAGTTGAATCTGCGCTTTGCCACGAATTAAATGAAGGTAATCAACATTCCTTTCCTCGCCCATTCAATCCGTTCATCCCCATCATCGTAGCAATAACTTATAAAGAAACCTGAAACTTTAGTAACTTCTAAGAGCATTCTGACAACTACAAAAAGCATTTCGGGTTCATATCAGATGCGAAACATCTATTCAAAGGAATAATAAAATAAAAGCTATTGATCTCAATATGAATTCAATTTATCTTTATTTTTATTACTACACGATAACGGTCAATAAATTTAAAATTTAATCCATTTCTTTTCTAGCATTTTCCTTATAACGTGAATGTAGGCACCCAACTAGATTCCTTTTCATCCTAACAGCGAAGTCAATAGCCAGCCCAAAGCTTTGATAACTGTTACAAGGAGAACTCCAAGAGATCCAAGTAATTGGGGTTCTGGATTAGGTCCGGCCACTGGTTCAGGTAGAGGTTCTGGTTCCGGTACAGGAGCAGGTTCAGGTGCAGGAATAGGATCAGGTGCAGGTAATGCACTTACTGTATATAGGCAAGCAACCAAGAAGAATAGTACTAGAGCGAATTTCATAGTGAAAACTTTGTTGGGACTTATCAACAAAGCCTGAATGTTCGACCTTAAATATGTAGAAAAATTTAGGAGTAGATAATAAAGACTTTGGTGGGGCTTTTTAATATCGTCACGTTTTATCGCATTCCAACGATATTTTCACCTTACAACGTCTAGTTCGTGACAGATAGTAAAATGTTGCATTATTGTAGTTAGATTATGAGTTCAGTGCATTGCCTTGAACTATCATAGAAATTTGTGAGAAGCCAACCTCGGAAACATTCGTAATCCATGCAAGTCTAAGCAGAAGGAGAAGGGAATTATCGTTTAGATTCCGAAGAAGAACTGCAATCTTAAATGTGACAATTGGATGGCGAAAATCATCCTGCACTGCATTAAGGACTTGATTTGTAGAGAGCAAGTAAAATTCTGCTCTGGATCGTCCTGTAAATCATAGGGGTAGCGTGTCGTTGACGAGCCTTGATCCACATATTATAACAAACATATATACACTTCCCGATACATGCATAGAAGCAGTATATTTTTGGATGATTTCTTCAAAGGTATGCAGCATAAAAGGAAATAATCGAGAGAAATAATGAGAATTACAAATACCTTTCAAAAGTCAGGTTACAGATAATGTGGCCCTTGCTTAAATTTTTAAGGATCCTATCATAGCGAGGTGTTTATTTGAACTGCGATATTTGAAGATAACCAATACCCATTATAAACTTTTCGGCGACAACCTTTAAGCAATATAAGGGTTTTAGAGAAACATTCCAAAGTTCTTAACAAATTTATTTTTGGTAAATTAGAAAGAAAAGGATATTATGACAACTAATTAAGAATTACAGACGATATTTAACCAATTGTAGAACAAGATTGGTCTGGCAAGTAATGGACAGTTTAAAATGCAGTTATCAACTATAAGCCATATCTCGTAAAGGGAAAATTGACGACATTTTTGTTACCGCCATCCTCGGCAGTTCCTCGATGAGCGTAGTCGTCGTCCCGCTATCTGGGGTGGCATCTACTCGCACTACTGAACAGTCAGATGGTGAAAGTTCATCACCTGTGCCAAGTCCAGAAGGGTTTGACCCTCTTATAACAAGACTCGATCGCTTTTGGGCCAGAACCGTGCAAATGCTTTTAGAATTGCGGAAAAAAGGAAGGAACCCTTTGGAACGTCCTTTAGAGTTGCCTCTTTGTATCTACAGTCAGGCTCCGGACACTAAGTAAACAATTCTTTGGGGGCCTCAAAGAAACCTCTGCTTACAGGGTGGCGAGCTCAACTGAACTGCCCTTTCTGTAGCAAACATGTTCTTCAGAATTGTTGCATTCAAACGGCGCACCACAGCGCTAATTGGCTTCCCCGGAACGGCCTTCCTCATTACTAATGACAAAGGAATTACGGAAAAACGGACTTTTTACTTCAAAGAATTCATCAATTCAACACTTGACTCGAAAATGTCGGAGCCAATAGCAATGTTCGACGACTACGATGAACCTCCATTCGAACCTTTATTTTTGGAACAAATCAAAGGTGTCATGATGTATTATATAAAAAACACAAATGATGAGTATTTTCTCCTAAGGCGATATTAACTTGAAACACTCACTTCGAACATCACCTTAACCTGGTTGGATAGCCTGTAGTAGTTCACTACTACAATAAGTGTGTCCCAAAACATGAAGATGGAATTTAATGATTTATACTTTTTACAGTCGCAGACTTCGAATCCCCTCGCCACTGTCAGTATCTACTGGTGATGTGGACGCAACTGATCTAGTGCCAGATCCATGCTGACCGGAAACCGTGCACCTGAAAAGGTTTATAGCCGGCGGCAGAGAGAGACAATATGGAAAAGGCGAAAGTCATTGGAACTGAGAATATTGCCGTTGTTGTTGCTGTTCAACGAAATTGGATGCAAAGAAGGTGAACTTCAGTGGAAGGTGGGATCAGGCTGGTAATCCCGTTGTGATTCATACTGGTAGCATCATATCTTTCGCACTGCGGCGCTTTTATTATCATATATTATTTGGCATATTATAAACGATAACGATAAATGAGGTACGATCCTTTTTTAAGTCCACCCAACTACTGGTCTATGCTGACGATATCGACATCATGGGAAGAACCATCCGAGACGTACGAACTGCCTTCATCCAGGTCAAGCAAGCGGCGCGAGATCTTGGGCTGCACATCAATGAAGGCAAGACAAAGTATATGGTGACAACGTCAGCACCGAAAACCAACCAACCAACAACATCAAACCGCACTGGTCAAACAGGAAGAATAAGGATAGGAGAATACAACTTTGACACCGTTGATAATTTCTCCTATCTGGGGTCGAAAATCACAACCGATAACAGCTATGATGATCAAACCCGCGCACGGTTCTTGCAAGCCAACAGAGTCTATTTCAGTTTAGAAAAACTGTTCCGCTCGCAACGCCTCACCATAGGATCAAAGCTCTTACTGTACAAGACTATGATCTTGCCAGTCCTCATGTATTCCTCGGAGACTTTGGTTCCTAGCAAGAAGAATTGCGAACTCTTGGCAACGTTCGAGAGAAGAATCCTCCGAACAATTTTTGGCCCCCTACATGAGGATAGACGATTCCGTAGCCTACACAATGACGAAATCTATGAGCGATACCATGATCGTCCGGTTGTGGATAAAATCCGGCTGAATACGTTACGGTGGGCGGGTCATTTAATCAGTATGGATGAGAATGATCCCACCCGGAAAGTCTATAAGGACAATATCTATAGTAGAAAAAGAAGACGAAGCAGACGCTGCCTAAGATGGAAATCGGAGGACTGCCCTTAAATCTTTCTAATACAAAACCATGGGTTCGGTTTAGCAAAATTTGGGGTGTTGGTTCAATAAAGGAACTGGAATGAAAGGATCAAAGATTCGCAAAATCGAGAGTCTGTCACCCTGATATCAAATTTGTTAGAAGCAACCATGCTACCGTAATTGAGTATCCAGGACCCAGCTGCAGTCATAGTTGCCTCTATGTACCTACCCTATGATTCTCTCTAGTAAAGCAGAATCAAGTGGTCTTGAACTCTTCTGAGATTATGATGCGAACGCTAAATGTATTTGCTGGAAAAGTAGGAAGTGGAGTCTTAGAGCAGAGAGGAAAACATGAAGTAAATTGTTAATTTGTATTTCAAAAATAGCAAAGGTTATATAAGGGTTCACTGTCAAACCAATGGTACACACAATTTGTTTTGAATATTATGGGCGAGCAGACAGTAGTAGCCAGCCAAAATCCAAGGAAAACTCTCAGAAAATCAATCAAACGAATTCTGAATAGCGCTTGAATGAATTAATTAATGACCGGTTAAATTAAAGGAACTCCTAGAGAGCATAGGGTAGGTGGTAGTTCAGTTGAGTGGATCTATGTTTTGCTAATGTCAAAATTGCCGTGTACGGAAGCAGATGTTGACAGCTACATGACAACAAGGCACACGAAAGACGAAGGAAGTGTGCCATGGACACTTCTACGGAATGCCCAGGACCACGTTCAAGTATACGGTTTGGAGAAGTATAAAACGCACCGTTTATTTGATTGATCGTTAAGGGGGTCATCCCGTGTGTCGGATCCGTGGAATCAATTTTTTTGTTTGCCATCAATTGCATCTGGATATAGCGTAGAATATATGGGTAAAGTGATTTTTCGATATTCGGAGTCGTTTGGAAATTATAGTGTTGAACACGTGATAAGTCACATGCCAGATTTATGTCGATCGCCGTAATAAATCTTGTATTTACCGGTCCGAATGACGTTCGAATGACGTCGCTAAAAGGACAAGAATTGAAGCTAAGGCTATACATGTATTTCTTCAAGAAACCTAAGGTTTGTAGATTAGGTGTAGCAGATTAATAGTCAGCTAAAGTTTTATGACTAAAAATCGCATTCTATTTTTTAAATGCGTTTTTCTCGAAACCGCATGTTGAAAATCGGCTACCACCATAGCCCAAAATCTACCCAACAAAATTCTTTGAAATTTTCAGGACTTATTCAGAACATATTTTTACGGCCCGCAAACTAGGATAATTGCGATTTATTCGGTAGTTTTTTTTTTATTATGATAATTGAAAAAGCCGTCAAAAAACACCAAAATTCGCAAAAAAAAATTTAACACCGCACCAAAAATTTAGCTTTTAATATTTTTTAATAATCCTAATTTGCGGACTGTAGTGAAGTCTCTACATTAAAATGCCTTTTACTTTTTTTTTCTTTAAGATGATCACAGCGCCCTCTAGTGTGGCAGCAGAAAACACCTTTTTTGGAGATGGATGTATAAATTACTTTGTATTTCAATAACGAACTTTGCGATCGGGCTGGAAAAGTTACTATGCATGCTCAAGACATTAGTAAATCTACGGTGAAAAATTCGTATTTGTATCTTTATCTAGTTTTTCACAAACAATTTTTAAAAAAAGCCAAAAAAAACGGCCTTTACACGGGATGACCCCCTTAATGCCTCAAGCATGAGCTTTCAGAAAACTAAATATAGCCACGATCGTATTATTTACAAAATGAAAGAAATGAAAAAGTCTGAATGAAACTTCAACTTTCATAAGAAATCAATTAACTGGGAATTACTTTGATTAAAAAGCTTCATTGGAACATGAAGCGACTTCTCACTGCCCATGGGCTATGCATGTGAACCTTTGTCTTCACGTGAAGGTTTAGGCTTCATATGATAATGTAGATATATCTAGGCATTACTAGTGCCACCAGCGTAGCTCTGGATGCACTACCCAAATTACCACCTTTACCATACATTCAGAGTACTACAACGAGACCAGATTAAAAACTAATTCGCTTAGATCAGCAGACGCAGGGATCTCACAGCGTTGAAATGCCTTCTCATGCATCTATTTAGTAGGAGATATATAGTTAGCCTTCTGAATTGAATAGCATAGACACCTGATCTGACCTATACCTAAATTCAAATGAAAATAAATCTTTTCTCATCGATACCAAAATGATTCAAATAAAACTGTAATCCATCTTAAGTTCGAACAAGGATGTGTCAAAGCACACGATTTCATTCGAATCTTCTATCATGTTATCAATGACACTTCAAGTAAGCAGCAAATCATAAGATTAATTTTATACCCACTGACCCCTAATCCCAGCTAAAGGCAGTCTAGATTCAGAAGGTCTTCCTTGCACTTCTCAGCATGTGTAGTTAGCAAATGCTAATTAAGTAATAGCATTCCAGTGGCTTCAATTGTTTTAAAATTGGAAATATTGAAAAGCCGTCGAACAGCAGGCAGTGAATAAGAAGAAAAGAAAATTATTTATATGAAAAATTCCTAATCTCACGTTAGTGGTAGATAAAAAAGACGAAGCAGACCCTGCCTGAAATGGAACGATGGCGTAGGCCAGGACGCCAGGCAGCTTTTAGGGATATCGAATTGATAGACCTCGGCGCAAAACCGGGATGCCTGGAGTTTCTTACTAAGGCAGGCCTAGAGCGGATAGCGCTTGTTGCGCCGTTGATGATGATGAATCTCAGATTAAACTCAATAAGATGGGTCACCAACTCGACTATAGTAGTTGAACCACATAATCTAAGCGTCCGTAAAAACTTCCTTTGATTTTCTACTTGCCTACAAATAACGGCAACCTGCATAAACTTTCATAACTTTCAAGTGTCCATATCTAATAAAATTCTTATGCCATGAATACTTTTCACGAATTAGACTTGAAATATGAAAAGTAAACGTTTTTACGACATAACGTGATAATATTAAACAGTACAATCGAAAAAGTTCTACCGAGTCTACCTCCAGTTTCTCCATTTATTCAGTTCGCGAACGTCCAGAGAAGTTGAGCGTCATATCAACATTTTCATGATGAAATTTTCTCTCGTACTAATATTTTTGACCATGTGTGTATACGGAATTAGTGCTGCACCTATCCTTATACCTACAATACGAACTTCTATTATTTCTACACTCCTTGCCGATCTCGGAATTCAAATTACAAAACTTGTCAATACTTCGATTTTGCTGGTGAATGCGATACAAGGATGAAATAGACGAAAAACTTCAATTGATCCACCACGGCATGTTATTAAGCTTCGGTCAACCAGATAACGACATTAAAATTCATCCATTATTGTTGTGTTAATAAATATATCATAATTGATGCAATGCCTTCATTATTTCACATTGCTAAAAAGAAAGCTGAAAAGTGTTGTTATGGAACAAAAAAATTAGAAAAACTAAATGGAACTCACACTAACACCGCGGGGTTCTTTGTTAATTTCAACTTGTGTAAAGAGCGTTCACTTCTACCAATTGCGAAAGTTTTGTTGCAAAGAGAAATCATATAGCAGAGATTCGATAGAACTTGGGGGCATGGATGGGTCTTAAAGTCACCCATTGTCTCTAGTCACACAAGCTTGCCTGAAATATTGGATACTGTTTTAACAGGTTACGCTGTAGACTGGACGGTTCCCGTGACATTTTGGTTAAACTAAGATAAGCCTTTTAAATGGTTTGGATAACTTCGCGGTAGATTTGACGATGTGAGCCCCACGGGTTCTGCGATGCAACGGGGTCTGCATACGCCACAGGTGTCAACACCAAGGTTACCCGACTAGATGACACTAAAGCCCACGGTGTCATTCCTCTGTGCTTCAACCCGGTAAAACATTAAAACACAAAGTTCTCATTTCCAAGACTAAAGCTTAACTGTGTAATGTTGTTGGTCGTAGTAATAATCATGGTAAGGTCCACTCTACAACTAGACAAAATACCTTGTCTCCTCAACTACCGTAACTTCATTTCTCTCCCCAATTCCAACTTTGATGGTATCAAATTCGACCTTCGGCGGATTCTATTTAGAAATAGATACTCTCTATAGTCCTCTCATTTCATTGAAGAAATTTGCAACCTTTACAGGTGAATCCACTAACGAATTTGAACCCTATGTTCCGATTCCCTTCACAAACGGAACGTTTAGGAGAATCAAACAAATTTTCCCCCGCCTGAACAAAATAACCCAACAAACCTCCAACCAGGCTAACTTTCTTCAAATTTTGACCCCAATAACTGCAGGCGTATCTTCATCCTTTCTTCCTCTGGCAAAACCTTCGAGCGGAGCATTAAGCCTATTATCAACAAGCACTATGGGCTAGCATTCTAGTTGGGTGGAAATCCCAAATCAACATCCGACAACCCCTTTCAACCTTTCAACCATATGCCCAGCAGGCATCCTCCTAGGTTCAGTCCTTTCCAAAACGAATCTTGGTCCTAATCCCATTCAAATTTTACAATACGCGAATGGCCTGATCCTATACACATCCACTAAAAACATTTTTCCCGGCGAAATTCGTCTCAACTCTTATTTGGACGAGCTATACCGGTACATTACCTGTAGGAAATTATCCCTCAATGCCTAATAGTGTAAAACAATTGTGTTTCGTAGCAACATGAAGATCGCAGGTCCTGATCCTATTGGATTGTTGCGCTAATGATTATTATTATATTATTCTTAGTATTAATCCGTAGCTCCGAATCCCCAACCCTCCCCTGTATATATCCCATTCCACACTGTCCCCAATATAATAGATTCGACCCGTTGAAACGCCAATTAAGTTTCCAAAACTCATTCGAATGGTGGCATATTTTACCCGATTTTCCTGGCAATAGAAGGGACCGATTACCGTTTCCGAGTAGACATATTAAAATACGATGAGGCGCCTAAAAACTGCCAACTAGCGAGAAAATTGAGGGAATTACACCCATCCATTAATCAACCAGCTCGTAGAAGATCATAACCAACCGATTCCACTATCTGAAGGTCATTACGTTACCCATTTGATTATTCGAGAAGGACACACAAATTTTCTCCATGGAAGCACCACAACAGTCCGTAATCTCATGAAAGTCACCTACTGGATTATAAGTGAAAAGGATAATAGTGAATGCTCCATTGATATATCCGGTAATGTATACGGCGCATTGTACACAACAGTTGATTTGTGGTCTGACCACAGTCGGGTCGACCGACCTTTCTTGCATTGCAAACACGGATGTCTGCATATTCATTCGTATGGTGACCAAACCACCAGACTTAGAGCTTTTAAGAGACTTTCAACAAGGAGAAGATTCAGCGACAAAGAAAGTCGCAACGATATAAGTAATAGTAATCTGACATTCAATTCCTGTCGCTACACTGCATTTTGGTGGCCTATTGAAGGCGGTCGTGAAATCAGCAAAACGTTATTTAAAATGCGTTTTCGACGAAACACGAATAGTACCGACATTTGAAAAATTTACTACAGTATATTATTATGCCAGGGTGGCATCTTAAGCCTGTGTCCCTTGCCGGCTTAACTACCAAGACCCTCAAGAAGGTGAAAATGATTGGCGAAAAAGGCAAAAAGAAGAGCGACGAACAGCTTGCTGTATGGTACCAGCAGCCCAACAATTAGTTCAATCATCTACAATGGAAAGAGGCACGAGGTGACTCTTGAGGATATTGTATTAATCTAAGTCAGCGACAAGTGCACTATCCAAGTAAATGGCAGGTACCTTCCCTGAACTATCTCGTTAACATGAAGGGTGGTAGAAGCATTTACCGGTATATTCAGCCTATCAAATTTAAGTCAACGATACCCCCTGATGACCACCATCATAAGTCCAGCATTATAATTAGTTTGGCCCTGAGTGCAATAGTCATCCTGCTGGCTATTCTGATAATTGATACGAGATTATTATCGGCACGAAAGCTTGCAGTGCAGGGGATGCTTTAGAGGTAGTGAAGAGAAGAAATTTCCACCTGTGTAACTGCGAAAACCTGGGAAGAAGCTCTAATTATCCTTCGTTTTGCATGCCAGTAATCACACATCCTACCCTAGAAAAGTTTACCTAATACATAGGTTTCCTTGATTGCATTCCAAAATGGGGCGATCAGCTACTCCAATATATATATAAAACATAGTAGAGTACAAAACTATGCATCAAGGAGAAGAACAATAACGTAACGGATTGAATCAAGGAGAGCTGTGACAATCGCTATTTACACCAATATAAATTGGGGACATTTAGCTGCGATAAGGACTATTTTTTTATACATGCACAATTATACAAAAATTAAATATAAAAATAAATATATCAAATAAATTTGAAGCATTTATTAGACGTTCATAATTTAACGATACTCAGTACAACGAAGGAATCACTAATATCGACTTAACTCCCCAACTTTCTTCATCCCAGTATTGTAATTAATAATCCGGCCAAAGACTTTATAATCACTATAAGAATATTGCGAAGGCCGTTGAGAAGCCCAAGGAGTGGTTCAGGTTCGGGTGCAGGGCCAGCATCGGCTTCTGGTTCAGGTAGAGCAAAAGGCTCAGGTTCAGGTCCAGGTGCAGGATCTGCACTTATTCCATATAAGCAAACGACCAAAAATAATAGCACTAGTGAGAATTTCATGTTGAAAACTTCGAGATACTTTGCCATATTACTTCAAACTTAGCGGCTTAAATAGGTGGAAACATTATAAAGTAAGCAATAAAATTAATTAGTGGAAAGGGGTTGATATTGTCACGCTACCTCGTAATGAAATTTTATTTTTCAATTTTAATCATCTAGTTCGTGACAAGAAAATACGATATTGAAACATAAAAATGTTAAGTTCTCCATTTGGTGAACTTTAGATTGTTGATCGTAGATATTTATGCTAAGAAAATGTTAGCAAATATTCTCCTATACCATTATAAACTTCCGTCCAGGTCAAAGTCTGATGAATTCCAGGCGGGATTTTATTTACCGAATTCAATTTGAGAAACTTTAAGCCTCGCCTTATCAAACTTGCATCAAAACTTGTGCATCAAAATCTATCCTCAATTCATCCCGTGAATTTTTGAAAGTCCATTTAAAGTAAGATACCACCATTTTCAAATAAGAGCAGTTCGGAACATCTCATAACCTGGAAACCTATTCATGGCAGGACTGCAAAATTCCGGTCCGAAATGAGGAATATCCCATATATCCAATGTAAAGGATACGATCCAAGAGAGACTTCCAAACGTAACATTGCGACCGTGATAAGACATCTGAATATCGTGGTTGACTCTAATAGCATCTTGCTCCGACATACTAAGGGGAATGGTGTGAGGTTCGTAGTTTATTGCAACCACCGCCACGGATTATTCGAATACACAGTCTGCCATAGCACATTTAATCAAATCGAACGGAATAATCACAATTCGCCGGAGAATATTGACGAAAATTGGGCTACCATCAAAAGTCCTCTTACGAACGGGCGCCATAAGATCTAGCTGTCTGCCGACATTTGAAAGCAGTTCGACGAGGGTAGCGGACTGAAGGCTCGTATTTCCGCTTCGAGCGAGGGCAAAAGTGATGCTGTTATATTCCGGTATAATGACTTCAGGAAATGCAACGTTGAGTACACCTCAACTAACTCGTGATGGCACTGATCATAGCTGTATTCCCGCTGCCGCACGGTTTTGCTACCATACACTACATCACAAAAAAACTTGCAGTTGAAAGGAAAACTCTTGGTGATCCTGTGAGGGACGTTAACGGCCGAAACCTAGTTCAAGATGACGAGCAGGTCAGGTAAGAGGTGGAGGAACATTTCATTGTGGATGATATAGCAAGCCACCGCAAAGTGAGGATACAGATTATCCTTCCAAAAAGAAGTGAAATTATTTTTATGGTTTATTCACTGAAGCGCGATAGTTCCTTGTAACGCCTGAAGTCTATGCAAAACTGTTCCTTCTATTTATTCGTAAATCCGGGGAATCCGAGATCCTTGCCAGTGAATTGAAGAAGTGATGATTGTCAAGACTACATTAAAGGGCTTAATTGACAGAGATCAGGTTGCTTTCTGCTCTCCCCATGCCGAAGAATTGAATCCACTATTCCAGAGTGAACAAAAACATGGCTCAGGACAGTAGAGGAATGTAAGCTTTCCGAGGAAGCCCAGATAAGAGAAGCACATTTCGGCAAACCGAGAACGGTGGGGTGTAAGGATGTTTATGTCTTGTTTAGGGGATATTTTTTGTTCATTTGCCTTTCTGTGAATTGTCATTAAAATAAAATAAACAAGTCGGAATACCGGAAGCTCGCGCTTCGGGTATAAAGGTTTTGTGTTCATCTTATGTAAGAGACGCACATTTTTCTCTCCGTATATAGCTACAAATCCAACATAATCCTTCATATTTTTCCAAACTACGAGACATACGTACATATTAGAGCCATAGATATCACGCTCACCCTAAACAAACAAACTGCCTATTACCTACTGTACACATATATGCACGTATCTAAACTTATCGTACCCATATTTCCGATTTACGTCTTATATCTAACTGAATTAGGCACTGCCCGCAAAGTTCATTAGCACGCATATACTATATACCTACATGCACACATGTCTGGTTGACAAATAACTAAAAAACTAAAACAAAATAATTGTCTGCGACCCAAATCATAAGAACTCATTTCGTTGTGATATTGACGAATTGATATGTGATGATGACGTCATGCGGGTTGTAGAGTGAACGAAATTCACAAAAAATTGTAAAGTTTCACCCCCTATAACTTTGTTAATAATAGTTGGATTTTCTTCAAACTGACCAAACTGTGCATTATATTCTTCATTACACGCATGCCAAATTTTGTACTTCTGGGATGAACATAAGAGGGGATGCCGGGTAAATTTCTAAAATGTGGAAATATACTATTATTAACTTTATTTGTGCAGATATCGGAACCGGATATATTTTGAGGCCTAGATTTCGTAGAGATGCACCACTGTGATTTTTTTCAGATTTTTCGGTTGGATAAGTTCTGAGAACGAGACCTGTTACACTTTTTGTGGGTCATATTTTGAACCCTCACTCCCCTATGTTTCATCTAATATCAAATATTGAACCAGGTTCGAAAAGTACTAATTGAGACCTTTCATTTGAAACCCTACATGGCTACATTCTGCGAAAAAAAAATTTGCACCCTCCATTCACATGTATGGAGAGCCCCCCTTAAACTTAACACAAGATGGCGCCACTTACTGCATGTAAAGGGATCACCAGATTACATACCCTCACCAATTTTCGTGACAATCGGTCCAGCCGTTTCCGAATAAATTGGGTGTGACAGACAGGCAGACAGACAGACAGACAGACAGACGGACAGACAGACAGACAGACGGACAGACGGACAGACGGACAGATGGACAGACAGACACCGTCTCGATTCTAATAAGGTTTTGTTTCACACAAAACCTTAAAAAGAATTAAATAAATTCAAACAATATTATAAACATTTTTTGTTGGTCACTCCTGGCCTTTAGAACGGCAGGTATTATTTGCGTTATACTCGCACATTCCTCCGGAAGTCGGGTGTTCCATCCTTGAATTAAAACGTTTTTAAGCACTTTTTCATAGGTAATCCTAAGTGTCCCCTACTTTGTGCTTTAGAATACATCAAAGATAATCGGGGAGAATCCAGGTCAGTCTAGCAAGGCAAGCTATTGTCTTCAAACCAACGCATTGCTGTCGCTTGCTCGAATTTAATCTCATCCAAGACAACGGTACCGAATATACGCGTGAATGGAGACATCACATTTTCAACACATTTATATATTATTCTGTGTTCATTCATTCAGTGTTCATCAACTTCACTTGCACCCATACATTTCCAGAGCACAATATTGTTTAGTTTGTGCCTAACAGCAGACACTACGCTATTCGGATGATATTCTTCAACGATATGGCGTGCCACAAAGGTTACATCCGGAATATCCCGGATTCGTTTATGTATCGAAGGATTTCCGTTAATGGATATGATGATACCCGCTGCAGTTGTAACACATCCGCCCCCAAAATCTTATGTGTGATGCGATCATAGGAGGGGTACTCACATAGAAAATGTTCCTTGGATTCCGCTTCCTCATTACAGGATGGACACGTATCATCTTGGAGAATTCCTATTCTAAACAGTCCAGCTACTTCTACAAGTCTTCCTGCTTTCGGCAGGATAAATTTTGCAGTATGTTTGTTTGGTTCTGACAGGAAAAGTTTGGTGTGTTTAGCAGCACTAAAGGTCCGCAGCTTGTCATGGTTGGAAGCCTGTTCCCAGTTCTTGACAGTAGCATTAGCTAATGCTACTGACATGAGCGAAATTGAACCCTCTTGTGCTGTAGCACCACAATGATTGACCGGGTACCCAGAGTAGTTCCACCGTATTGAATCTAGAAACAGAGTTCAATCGATTTCGACATTCGATGCAAAATTTTTGAAATGATCAAAACACTGCTCAACGCCCTCAATTCAGTTTTACTATAGCTACGGATTGTAACGCGCCTACCCTTCAGCTGCTCGTCAATCATCCAAGTTTCCGCCCTTAGGATCGCATACACTTCAGCCTGAAAGACCGTTGTATATCGTCCCATGGAATAGCCCATCTTTCGTTTTTATTCGAGAGGTAGACTCCTGCCCAAGAACCCTATTCTGTTTTTGAGCCACCGGTGTAGAAGACATCAGTATATCCTGACACGCATTCTTCTGGTTCATCCCAGTTTTTTCTTCGTTTCAAGATAACTTCATATCTTCTACCAAACACATGTATGGAGAATTAGTCCATGAGCTGCTCTCATCGCAGTGCTCTGAATAAACAAATCCATAGGGCTGTGACCTTTCGTTCAAATGATCATTTGAAAAAAAAAAATTACAAAAGTATGATTACCATAAAACTATCACGTCAAATATAGCACGTCAATTTCCCCTACGCACTATCATTAATGGTTTTCGAATATTCCTAAAAACTTGCACTCTTCCACTGTTTTTTCACATGTGGCTTTAGAGTATTCTACTTGTGAACCACTCTGAGTCAGTGGATTCTAATGCATCAATGGCTCAGAATAAAGTTCCTCCTTTTCTTAGCATATGACCTACACACTGCCACTTTCGCCTCTGTGTCAATACTTCCACGAGTATCTCGCCCATATGCCGACGAAGTTCTTCATTTCATATTGGCATAATAATTCATCAGTGACGAATTTGTCACCATAATTCAAAATAAAGGAAGGCATTACAGGACACGTTTTCGCGGTCGAACGGTACGACATAGCGACAAACCAACGTGAAAAGTTGCTGTGAAAATATTTATGCGATGAGAAGAAGTTTTCATCTGTGTTAGTGCAGGAATTTGGGAAGTCGAAGCAATTTTCTTCTGTTTTACAGGGTAGAGATCAGAAAACAAACGATCACCTGATGCACATGTTTTCATGACTGCTTTCCGAAATCCGGCAATCAGTCGTACCCAGATTTATACGGAATGAAGAATTGAACTATACGTAAAGCGGCAAATATCAAGGGCCTAAAGGAAATGTTTACGTTAAAACCATAATTTAAGGCTTTTAGTCAGGAAAACTTTGAATAACGCTGATTAAGGTATTTGTTCACAATTCGAAATTTTTACTTTCCTCTATTTCGTATTCAAAAAAAATTGTTTGGGGATTGAGGAGTCCTAAGTCCGCACCCATTTGATGTCGGACCGGACCGAATGGAGAGCAACCTACCTTCACTCTTTTTGGTCCACAGAATCCTCGTTTTTGGGTTTATCATCCAAGGTTTAAAAATTAAAAGGGGACGAAGACGGCTTAAGGTTTTGTACCAGGGCAGAAGCAACTTATCAGACGCTGCCTCACCTCAGCCCCCTAAACAACAATTTTTTTGTAGCTCCGGTCAAGCCTTGGTCTCCTTACGAATTATAAGGAGCGTATAACACCTGCGAACCGCTTTGCACACGCTGCTCCCAGAGCAGAGGTGAGGCAGCGTCTGATGAGTTGCCTCATCCCTAGTACGAAACCGTAAGCCGTTTTCGCGTCCTTTTAATCTCATATCAGTTTAATGATTTGTTGTTCAAACATAAAATTCAAAAAAAAATAGAATTCATCCCAGGAAAGGTACACTTAGCGTGCTATACAAAATATCTCATTTGCGTTGGAATTCGCAAAGCTACGAGCGCAGCTCAACTTAAACGTCAGCTCAAAGGAAGAAAGAATAAATATATTAATTTCTATGCATTTATTAGACAATAATAATCCACAAACAATCTAAAATCTTCCATTTGTTTTTTTTTTTCGTTTAGTTAACCATCCTCAGTTCATCGTGGAAATTGCTACACTAGACCCAAGATTGAAATTAATACTCCAGCCACAGCCTTAATAATCAGAATAAGAAGATCGCGGAGTCCATTAATAATCCCAAGGAGTGGTTCAGGTGCAGGTCCAGCTAGAGCTTCTGGTTCGGGTAGAGGCTCCGGTTCAGGTGCAGGCGCTGCACTTATTCCGTATAGAGAAACGACCAAAAATAGTAGTACTAGTGAGGATTTCATATTGGAAACTTCGATGTTATTTGTGATATTTGCTCCACCATTCGCGGTTTAAATAGGTGGAGACATAGGGTAAGCAATAAAATTAATTAGTAGAGAGGGATTGATATTGTCACGAAATATCGTAAAGAGATTTTATTTTTCAATTTTAGTTCGTGACAAATATGCTATTGAAGCATGGGAATACTAATAATTAGTACATACAGTGTATTAATCCCAAGAGTGTGTTAAGTATTGACAGTTGTTCTTTAACCTAGGAAACTATAATATTAAATACAAATTCAGGCGAAGCAGGATTTCAATTGCCGAATTGAATTTGCCAAATTTTTAGTGTCTCCAAAACCGAACACATGGTCTTGCTTGCATCAACTCTTTATTCGTCAATGCATCATCACAGGATAATAGCCCAAAAATAAATCCATTTCGAATAATGCCACTCATTTTTTGATTGAGAGAAAATGTTCACTTGTATCTACTCAATCAGGAGTACGGATCTAACTGGACCCAAATCTAGGCTATGGATTAATTGGAAAATTGGTAGAATTTTGCACACCCATTTTTCGTGTATGCCTCGCTGGAAGCGTGGAGGTGTGTTTTCTAGTGCTCTACGTGGTCTGTGCAAGTGCGTGTGCTCGCGAAACATCACATCGACAAAAGCGCAGAAGTTTGATGTGCAGAACAATTGTGCTCGAAGAAAAGGAAACCACGGTTCATCCATCAGGACCCAGCGGTGATTGATGGTAAGGACTTGGATGAGATCGCCAAAAAAAGCGGAAATCTTTAATTCAGGTTACATATGATACCTGAACCCAAACTAATAAGACTGAGTAATGCATATGGTAATATTCAGAAGGCCCCACTAGCCCTTCCGATCGTTACGCAAAGCCTCACACTAGATAAATTATATTGATGGTGGAAAGACTAATTTCCGAAGCAATTTGCCTTAGAAAACTACAAGAGGTTTGGACATATGGAAACCTCAATACACAAATATTCGAGGAAGTATTATTTCAAACTACGACTTCGCTACATGGAAACTTTTGGTAATGTTTGAAAATAGCAATAATGAACTAAACATTTTGATATCAATCGTTATTTAAAAAAAACCATGCATCCTCTCTCAAATGACACTTTCATCTAATAATGTTCTAAAATGACGTAAACTCACAAAGAAGATACAGTTGTGAATTTCAATAATTTTGATAATAATAAGACGAGCTGCATCAAACTTTTTAAAATTATTACTCACAAAACATTTCATATTTCTTTTTTTTACGATACTGAGATGAACCTGAAACGTGATTTCCAAGTGAATTTTCTAAAATCTGCTAAAGTAATATTATATTTTCCATTATACAATTTAGTGGAATAGCTTCGGGCAACACTAGATGCGACATGGACATGGGTGGAATTGTTTTTAGGACTTAGCCTCTATTATTTGTAGCGTAACTCAGTTGAGCAAATTGATTTCTTTTCTCATTGTTTCCTTCAATTCTTCTAGATTGCGGGACTTGTTTCAGTAGAAACCATGAAACCGAACCCGACGGCCGAAGGACCATGAAACACCATCAAATTTAGATACAAAATGATGGAGAAGACCCCAAAGAAAACCCATTGACGTTTTGGTGGTAATAAAATACTATAGCTGATATAATTCACATTACTCTCTCTTTCTCTTTTTCTCAATGGTAATTTACTGTTTCAGGAATAAATTATTTCGTGTAATTAATAAATCTTTTTTTCAGTGAGGCAAACACAACTACCGGGCCTAATGCAAAGCAGACACCAAAAACGTCGCCCAATAGGTATACGGCACATACTCTAAGCCTGCCATCGTCGAATGTGAAAATGGAAGCCTTGTGTGTCATAAAATTTGCTATATATGTGATCCAATACGCTGCCCAGGAGATCTCACGTCGCTTTTACTGCAAGCAACACTCCAACAGTCAACAAATACGAATCCTGGAACAACGAATATTGTAGAATCTGCCGAGCCTGCACTAAAATGTTTTTCCAAGGCAAAACATCTGTAAGGGAAGAATCCTTCCAATCGAAGGGGCATTTCCTAGTGAAAATTATTTCAGTTTTGCCAAAGTTCAATAATTGCTGTTTCTCCTTTACCCCGGCAGCGCACAACGATCACCCTCGGCCTCAGGTCACAACGACCATTCTCGTGGAAATTCGATATCACGGATGCCAAACAGTCAATAATCGGCGTCGATCTGCTGCAACATTTTGATCTCTTAGTGTTTCTGGGATAAAAGAAATTAATCAATGGAGATAAGAACTTATCCTTCATTGAGAAATTCTACGGGACTACATTTTTGGTATAATGACTTCCAAATCGAGTGATCAGGACCATCATCTACTCAAGAAATTCGTAGATATGATTCTGCCCGACACGACAGAGAGTCATCACTCATAGCGTCTAAGATCATTTTCTGACGAGAGAACGATTAAACGCCGAAAGAACAAGAGGGCGAACGCCTAAAAAATCCGTGAAAAGCTGAAACCGGGTTTGATTACATGAATCAGAAAGGAATATGCCAACCCTTGAGTGGCCCATGGGCAAGCTCATTACATTTTGTGCAGAAGAAGGCCAAATAATGCCATCATGCAGAGATTATCTACGTCTTAAAGTCTGACAAAGCTCCCACAAACTGACTGCATGTCAAATATTCTCAACGATCAATTTAATCAAAAAGCAAGCAACCTACAGCGCTGTCAAATTGTTTCGTTACATAATTGAAGGACATTCGTTAGTTATAGAAACGGATCACAAACCAAGAACGTTTGCCTTTAACTTGAGAACCGATAAAGCGAGTTCGAGACAATTACGACAATTAAATTACACCGGACAATTGTCAACGAATATTGTTAACATCGCTGGCGACGAAAATGTAACATCAGAGGCATTATCACGTGTTAGTACCCTTACGATGCCAACTGCGATAACTTCGGAAGAACTGGTATTAGCACAGACAAACAACGATGAACTTCAGCAACTACTTCGCTCCGAGATACCACTGATCCTGAAGAAGAGTTGACAACAGCGATACCATATGGTATTGTAACGTATCGATATTCAAAATACGACCCTTAGTTAATGTTTCCTATTCATTCCTTAGTGGGCTATAGGGCATACACACAGCCACCCTGTGCTTCAGTTTCACTAGCATCACACTTAACGCTATCCAGCAGCGAACGAATACGACCTTCACATCTCAAAAATTTCCTGGAAGAGAATTTTTGACATCAAACAAAAAGGCTGATATCTTGCAAACATATTTGGTCCGGCATGTCCAAAGACATTCTTGAGTAGACTAGTACCTATTTTCCGCACCAACGGAGTGTTGCAGGCCATGCAAAATTTTGACACAGCCAAACCAGACAGACATACCAGATTGGTTGGATCGTTGACACAATCAAAGAGTTTCCCGCGTGTTTTAACAATGACTGATAGATTTACCAGATGGCCAGATGGTATTGACGCAACAGCTACAAATGTTGTTTATGAAACTTCACTTCGAATGAATTGAGGATTATTTCTTCTGAAATTTCAGAAACATATGAAAAGTGTTAGTGCAGCACACACAATCATGCCCAGAAGGTTCTGAGAAAGAATCCTTTTCCACTTTTTAGGCACACGCTTTGAGCCGTTACTCTCCTATGTTCTCCCAATATCAGAAATAAGAGCAGTTTTGAAAAGATCTAATGGAACCTTTCCATTCGATATCCCATATTCTGAAAAAAATGTGCACCTCTCTTTCGCATGGTTGGAGAACCCCCTAAAATCAATGGAAAATGATGCCATTTGCTATATGTAAATGGATTCACACACTACAGCCTATTCACCAGATTTCCTGGCAATAAGTTTAGCAGTTCCTGAGTAAATTGGGTAAAACAGCCAGACAGACAGAACAGGAGGAATTGAAGTCATTGCGGGAGAAACTATCCTTAAACGCAAGCCGCTAAAATCCCAAAATAATAACCGGTGACTTCACTGCATAGGCAGAAAAATGAAGTAGCATGATGTGACTAAATGTGGTACTTGCGAACTCTGGAGCAGTCAACACTTTCCGGAGAGGAGAATTACAACCGGTAGTATGCTAGTTAAAGACACATGAGTCTATCATCTTCCAAATCTGGCAAGCGAGAAGCGCACTAGAAAAAGTTTCACAGATCGTGGATAAATTGCAGCGGACATGCGGAATAGAGCTCTCCGAAGACGAAATCCAAATTTCTGATTCAAAAATCGAGGAATCCCGATAAAACTGGTTCAAAATTAGTAGGGGCTTCCAACTTAGATCTGAATCAGAGGAGAAATAAAATAAAATTGCAAGTAGTGTGTACCGAAGCTGACTCTCGCCCATGCGGAGACACACAGAGCTAGGTGAAGTCATCACTAACAGACAACCTCTCCCCACCGATTACTTGTCCTAAGTTGCTGCAGCATATAATGAATACTCTCTTCCAGGAAGATGTGATTCAGACAAGATTTCCGGCAGTGCATGTAAATCCCACTGAAGTTCCTGTGGTGGTAGGTGAAACGGTTCTAAGGATAGCAAAGACACTGTTTGGAATTGAATTGAAATTGACCCCAGAGTGAGGTGAAATTCCAAATCTTGCAGCCACAACAATAGACTACTCTCTACTGTAGAAAAGGAAGGAGGCCGTGCTGACAATTCAGACATCGTGAGGCGAAATTAACTGTTGGCGAAATCAATATAGTGACTGGCCTAGCTCAGGCCAGAATCGAAGAAAGCAAATGCTGTATAGTAATAACCTTAGATGTAAAAAATGTGTTCAACTCTACAAAATGAGAAAAATCGTCGAGGCCCTAGTCAGATTACAGGTGGACCAAAACAAAGCCGTCGTCAACTGTACTAGAAAATAAGATAAACTGCAGTAAACTGGGAATGGCGTATCGGATAAGTGTACTCCGAACATGCTGTGGTTATCGAACAACACCTAGAAAAGCAGCATGCATATTGGCAGGATGCTCCCTATAGAAATCCTGGCGTACGATAAAACGTATGCAATCGGGGAATTTAGCCCATTTCGACGCCAGCGGACACGATGGGAATCTATCACAGAATGATAAAAGATGGCAAGAATCACAAACTGATCGTTGGACATACCGCATAATTCCGGGTATTCCATGGATTTAACGAAACCATAGGGAATCAAACTGTGAAGAAACGCAATACTTAAAAGGACATGGAAGTTATCGTGCAAGCGGGCCCAAGATGCGTTAATAGGGAGCATGTTGGATTTGATTGCCCTGATCGCAGATTGGCGCTTAATATTTGAAAATATTGTGTTCATGCTGGTGTCGACAGAGATTTGGAGTCCAATTGCAAATGTGTTAAAAGCTATTCATGAACAGCTTAGACTGGACGGTTTCCGAAGAAGAAAAAAGGGGAAAACTACAACGAGCCGCAGTTAAGAACTGATCCATCCCCGGGACGCAATGCGGAAATGGAGAGTGGAAGATTTTAATAAGTAAGAGTATCACATAACTGGATGGCAGGAGCCAGCGGTAGATTTCAAACCTGACCACTTTCCAATGATGAAGAAAAAAGGCAACAGATAAATATTGAACCGATTTGAAAAAGATAACCTTAAAAGCAAACAAAAAAAACTGATACCATTCACATTATACTCACTCTTTTCCCATGATGCTTTGTTGTTTCAACAACTAAATGCTTAATGTTGTTAATAAATGACTTTTATACAAGACTACTTTTATTTCTAGTGTTTTCCACATATCGACAATTTTCTTTGTATTTCCATTATTTTATTATTTATTATTATCTTTATTTGTTGAAAGATTTTATGTAGAGACACTTTCATGATTTTTTTCATATTTTTTAGTTGTGTAAATGACTTCTGCCTTACTTTAAATCTGTTCTTTTTAACGCGTCAATCCCCTACTTTGCAACCTATGTCAAATCTGAAATCTGTTTCGTAGAGTACTAGTCCAAATGAGAGGTTATTTTATTGTATTCGAACAAAAAAAATGTGCAATTCATTATCGCTAATGTGGGGAGCCAGCAACATTCTTGAAGAATATTAAGCGGTTATAATGACAATATCGACAAAAAGCGTCCCCTTATCTATACATTTTGATACAACTAAAGTTTAAATGATTTCTGATATTTCAAGGAAGCAAAGAAATCAAGATTTTCAAAAAATTCTTACATAGTTTCCATATTTTGTGTATCCTGAACCTTTGAGGAAATTACTAAAAAATCTTTTCACCTCGCAAATGATAGTGATATAGAATGGTTTGAATTGTGCGAAGACCGAATTGATTAGGGGTTTTCATCTTGTTTACGTTGTTGTCGGTTTGCCTACAATGGACCATTAATGAAAAAGACGAGAAGGAAAAGGTCAATAGAAACGTATAAATGAAGTTTTATCAATCCAAACTTCAATCAACTTTTTCTTGTTCTCATCATCCCAAAAAGTTGAAAATGGATGTCTTGAAACATACACATCGAATTGTTACAATCTTAAGATTTATTACAACAATGTAATTAACAGTACATGAAATTGTCTATTTGTTTTCTTTGTTTATTCATATAAACTATTTACGAAGAATTCACTAATTTTGACTGAACTCTTCCGCCTTCTTCATCCCACAACTGTAATTATTAATGAAGCCAAAGCCTTGATAACTGCTATAAGAAGATTGGTGATAGTGTTAATCAAACCAAGAAGCGGTTCAGGTGTAGGTGCAGGCTCAGGCACGGGTGATGGTTCGGCTGCAGGTCCAGCACTTATTTCGTATAGGGAAATGGCCAAAAACAATAGTACTAATGCGAATTTCATGTTGAAAACTTTAATGTCAATTATAATATTACTTGGACACTCGCGGCTTAAATAGATGGGAAAGTTATAAAATAGTAGCTGGTGGGGCTTTTTATGTGGCCTTATCTTGCACGGGACCTCAACTTAAATGTTTAGTTCGTGACAAACAATTGCAATATAGAGGCACACGAATGCTGTTTTTAATTTATTGCAATCAAAAGACTATAGACTGAGCCCACCGTAACTTAGATTGGAAAAATATAAAAGTTTGTGGCATCTTATACTTAATCTGACAAATTTTCTAAACAGGAAAGGACTCCTATTCCAATTCATCTACAGACTATTCCTCAAAAATTCAGTTCCACCAAATGAGGTATACTTCACTCCTTCAATAAATGCTTTATTCCCCAATAGTTTATTAATCCAATCCAGTTGAAATGCAAAAAGAATATGTAAATATATGAGTGATTAATACGATTCTAAAGTATAGTACCTTTGATATCCAAAGTGACAAGGTATTATTTATTGTAATATATTCTGATTTAGTAAAAACAACCAAATCGGAACTAGTAGATTAATATCTGAAGGGGTTAGGATTGTTTTTGAACGGTTGGCTGAGTTGGTTATGCATCAGCCTCTGCCACCCGTTCGAATCCCGATTCGTCATGGTTGTTTGTGTTCATCTCCCTACTACCTTGCTACTGCAGGCTTATCAGTTGCATAGCATTAGGTATAATGGTAAAGGAACTTACTGTGAGTTCAACTACACCCGAACATCATTGAAAATGAAGAGGGTATGCATTAACTGGTCAAGGTTCTAATTTCACAATGGAGCTACCAGAACCGACTTATGACCTCATGTCACTCATGCGACATTTTGAACTCGTACTAGCAAGCGAACAACTCTGTCAGGAAATCAGATAAAATGCCATTCCTACTATTCCTGAAACAAGTCGGAATACCGGAAGTTCGCGCTTCGGGTATAAAGGTTTTGTGTTCATCTTATCTAAGAAATTTCAACGCACATTTTTCTATCTGTATATAGTTACAAATCCAACATACTCCTTCATATTTTTTCAAACTACGAGACATACGTCCATATTACAGCCGTAGATATTACGCTCACCCTAAACAAACAAACTGCCTATTTCCGAATACTTTACACATATATGCACGCATATCAATTGATCATACCCATCTTTCCGATTTACTTCTTATATCTATCTGAATTAGGTACTACCCGCAAAGTTCATTAGCACGCATATACTATATACCTATATACACACATATCTTGTTGGAGTAATTGATATTCATATACAAATGACTAAAAACTAAAACAAAATAATTCTTTCCGCCCCCATCCATAAGAACTCATTTCGTTGTGGTATTGACGAATTGACATGTGATGATGACGTCATGCAGTCCAACCTGCAGTCAGTGCACGAAATTCACAAAAAATTGTAAAGTTTCACCCCCTATAACTTTGTTAATAATAGTCGGATTTTCTTCAAACTTGACCAAATTGTGCACCATGTTCTTCGTTACACCTATGCTAAATTTTGTACTTCTGCAATGAACATAAGGGGGGTGCCGGGTAAATTTCTAAAATATGGAAATATACTATTATTAACTTTATTTGTGAAGATATCGGAACCGGATATATTTTGAGGCCTAGATTTCATAGAGGTGCACTACTACGATTTTTTTCGGATTTTTCGGTTGGATAGGTTCTGAGAACGAGACCTGTTACACTTTTTGGGGGTCACATTTTGAGCCCTCACTCCCCTATGTTTCACCCAATATCAAATATTGAACGAGTTTCGAAAAGTACTAATTGAGACCTTTCATTTGGTACCCCACATGGCTACATTCTGTGAAAAAAAAATTTGCAGCCTCCTTTCACCTGTATGGGGAGCCCCCCTTAAACTTAACACAAAATGGCGCCAGTTGCTGCATGTAAAGGGAACGGCAGATCACATACTCTTACCAATTTTCGTCATAATCGGTCCAGCCGTTTCCGAATAAATCGGGTGTGACAGACAGACAGACAGACAGACAGACAGACAGACAGACAGACAGATGCGAATTCGCCCGGAGGCAATTGTAATCTCCAGCAAAGGACATCTATCGTATGCGGAGATACTAAAGAAGGTGAAATCTGACCCCGACCTAAAAGACCTAGGCGGAAATGTCAGCAAAATCCGGAGGACCCAGAAAGGGGATCTCATGTTTGAACTGAAAAAATCCAGCGTGGGGAAAACTGACGGCTTTCGTAACCAAGTTTTAAACTCACTTGGGGAAAATGTCGCGGTTCGTTCCCAAACACATGAGATCTATATCCAGTGCAAGGATCTCGATGAGGTAACATCCAGAGAAGAGATCTGCACTGCCTTGAAGGAACAATTCAAGTTGGAGGAATTTGGGGAAGCATCTATCGTGAGCCTAAGAAAAGCTTATGGCGGTACTCAAACGGCCACACTGCGACTGCCAGTAGAGTCAGCGCAGAAGTTGTTGGCCGTGGGGAAGGTTCGGATTGGATGGGTTGTTTGCCGACTAAGGGAACAGATCTCTTTAAAAAGGTGCTTCAAATGCCTAATGTTTGGACACTTCGCGAAGGCATGCACTACCGGCATCGATCGGTCCGATCGATGTCGACGGTGTGGGGAAAAAGGACATATTGCCAAGGAGTGCAATAGAGACCCCAAATGCATTCTGTGCGAAGAAAAGGAGGGAAGGGATAACCGGCATATTGCCGGAAGTGGTAAATGCCCAGAATTTAGGAAGGCGTTAACTGCAGTGAAAAAATGAGGTTAATACAAATAAACCTTAATCATTGCAGGGTCGCACAAGATTTGCTTGCGCA
This sequence comes from Hermetia illucens, assembly GCF_905115235.1. Classification (NCBI taxonomy): domain Eukaryota; kingdom Metazoa; phylum Arthropoda; class Insecta; order Diptera; family Stratiomyidae; genus Hermetia; species Hermetia illucens. Next base: position 126,631,189 of record NC_051850.1, on the reverse strand, counting down.
GACCACTTACGAATCCGCGATGGAGGTTGCTATCATTAGTGAACCGTACAGAAATCTTGACGGTGGTGTATGGGTCACAGATGCGAGTGGTGGAGCGGCGATATGGGCGTGCGGTCGTCAAGCCATACAATATAGTATGCGTCAGGCGGCTAGTGGCTTTGTGTGGGCGAAAATAAGCGGTATATTCGTATACAGCTGCTACGCTCCACCGAGCCTCACACTTCCTGAGTTTGAAGAATTGTTAGATGATCTTGTTCATGACGCAAGGGGACGAGGTCCAAAGGTGATAGCCGGTGACTTTAATGCGTGGGCTATCGAGTGGGGCAGCAAAGAGACTAACGCAAGGGGGCGGTGCTTATTAGAAGCATTTGCCCAGTTAGATGTAGTTCTGGCCAACGAAGGCAATTTAAACACTTATCGGAAAGGGGGAACTGGTTCAATTGTAGATCTGACTTTTGTCAGCCCTGCGCTGGCACGTGGCATGTCCTGGCAAGTTAGCGAGGACTTCACGTACAGCGACCACCAGGCGATCACCTTTGAACTAAGGACCGAACCACAAGGCAGGAGACCCGCACCCCGTAAGCCGAAATCCAGAGGAACACCAGGATGGTCTGCAAAAGCGATGGATGAGCCAACATTCATGGAAGTGTGGCTAGACCTGCCTAGCAAAGCCGGCACGTCCACGGATAGAGCTCTCCATGTTACACAAAGCGTCTCCAAGGCATGTGACGCGTCGATGCCTAGGAGATGCTCATTCTACACTAGAAGACCCAATTATTGGTGGAATAGTGAACTTGCCAGTCTTCGATCGATTTGCCACAGAGCCAGACGAACGGCTCAGAGGGCAATAGGTAGGATCGATCAAAGGCAAAAGGAGTATGCCTATAGGGAAGCCCGCAAGAACCTCAAGCTCGCCATCCAGCGGAGTAAGAGGGAATGTTTCAAGGAGCTCTGTTTAGAAGCGGACATAAATCCGTGGGGTAGCGCCTATAAAATCGTGACAGGGCGATTCAGAGGCCGATCATCACCGCAGATCACCTGCCCTATGCTCTTGTTGAAAATAATCCAGGGGTTATTTCCCCAGCAAGAGCGGGGTACTAACACTTTCCAGCGTCCCCTGAATGTGACGCCGTTTCCACCAGTCACCAGGGAAGAGCTGCTGGAGATCTGCAGTCGAATAGGCGACAGCAAAGCCCCGGGTCTGGACGGCATACCGAATAAGGCGCTCAAACTTGCCGTCAAATGTAGACCGGATATGTTCGCGGAGCTGTTCGAAGCGTGCATGTCCGAGGGTATCTTTCCAGCGACGTGGAAGCGGCAGAAGCTGGTGTTGCTGCCTAAGGCTGGCAAACCGCCAGGGGAACCGTCCTCCTATAGACCCATATGTCTTCTAGACACTATGGGGAAAATGTTGGAGCGGGTTATTTATAATAGACTACTCCCAGTCGTCGAGAGCCAAGGCGGCCTTTCAGATAGGCAGTATGGGTTCCGCAAAGCCAGATCAACCATTGATGCCATCAAAATGGTTACTGGCTTGGCCGAAAATGCAATTCACGGAAGGGGTTCTACCAGCAAATATTGTGTGGTGGTCACCCTGGATGTGAGGAATGCTTTTAACTCGGCCAATTGGAACCTTATACGAAAGTCTCTGGCGACGATTGGTGTTCCCACCTACCTTGCCACTATCATAGATAGCTATTTGCACGAGCGAACATTGTGGTATAATACCGATGATGGACCCAAGGAGTACATTGTCTCCGCGGGTGTCCCACAGGGCTCTGTACTTGGCCCACTACTGTGGAACATCATGTACAATGATGTGCTTAACCTTCCGGTTCCGGAGGAGGCCACGGTGGTGGGTTACGCCGATGACATAGCACTGGTTGTGGTCGCAAAGCATCTCGAGGATGCTGAGTTGTACTCAAGCGAAGCAATCAGTGCTGTTAAGGCTTGGCTGGAAAGTGCTGGACTGGCACTCGCGGAGGAAAAGACGGAAGCGGTCCTCATCACTAAGCGCCGCAAAAGAAATTACGCCTGCGTCAGAATCGGGGATCGTATCATCACTTCCAAGCCGGCCATCAAATACTTGGGGGTGATGATAGACGGGAAACTCAATTTTAAGCAGCACATAGAGCATACTTGTAAAAAAGCATCCACCACGAGTATGGCTCTCGCAAGGATGATGCCGAACGTCGGAGGACCGCGGCATACTTGCAGGCTGCTCATAGCCAAGGTGGTGAGTTCTATCATGCTGTATGCAGTCCCAGTTTGGGGAAACGCGCTGCAGGTTTTAGGAAATGCATATAAACTGAGTAGGGTTTACAGAAGAACAGCCTTAAGGGTGTGTTCTGCCTTCAGGACCGTCTCAGACGATGCAGCGTTCATCATCTCGGGAATGATGCCAATTGACATCCTGGCAACCGAAATGATGAACATTTATAACACCAGGTCCATCTCTCCCTTATCGCAGGTGAAAAAAGCCGAAAGAGAGAGATCCATAAGCAGGTGGCAACAGCGATGGAACCAGTCAGAAAAAGGTCGTTGGACTTACAGGTTGATCCCTTCCATCAGGGAGTGGCTGGAGAGAAAGCATGGGGAGATCAATTATAATCTCACCCAGTTTCTCACCGGCCATGGAGGATACCGTCAATACCTGTACAGGTTTAAATTGGACACCTCGCCTAATTGTCCAAACTGCGACGGGGTCCCGGAGGACCCAGCGCACGTATTCTTCCAATGTCCTAGGTTCGTGGAAGAAAGGAGGAACCTAGAGGAAACTCTAGGTGAAGTGCTATCACCGGAAAATTTTGTCCGGAGAATGGTAGCTTCCCAGGAAGACTGGGATGCGATCAATTTCATGATCGCAGTGATCCAGGAGAAACTGCGAAAAGCAGAAGAAGTGAGGAAGGCGCGGTTACGGACCCCGCGGGAAGACGGAAGGAGACCTAGCTAAAGTAAGCTAACTCCGCCCCGTGATGTAATACCTAAAGGTGGTTCCACGGGGTAGGGGGGGAGTCGGGGGTGGTTTTAGTGGGTAAAAATCCCACACGCTGGTGTGTCCAGACCAGTGTCTTTTGAAGATTTCCACCTCCTCAAAAAAAAAAAAAAAAAAAAAAAAAAAAAAAAAAAAAAAAAAAGACAGACAGACAGACAGACAGACAGACAGACAGACAGACATCGAATCGATTCTAATAAGGTTTTGTTTCACACAAAACCTTAAAAAGAATCAGCCATGAGGACTTATTGGTCAAATGACGCATTACTGAAATAAAAAAAAAATGCTGACATCAGGGAAAGAGATAATTAAAGTTACTTCACTATAATAAATCTGAACTTCCTCTTTTGGTGATAGGTACCGTAACAGGTCGACCGAGAAAACACAATCAAAGTGGTTATAAAAAGATAATCATACCATTTAAGAAGATTCGGAAAAACACTAGGAAACAGTATGTGTCGAAAAGGAAGGGCGTCAAGACGTAAGTGATTCAGTCCAATATGGGTTCAATATGGATCACATTACTGATAAGACAGAAGACCTCGCAAGAGCTCTTTGGAAAAGCTGCAATATCGCGTCCTAAGTTCTACGCTGCAAATGGCTACAAACTTGTGTACTTAGCAGCAATCAGTACAATAAGGATACACGCTCTGATACACCTAATGAGAGTAGTGAGTATGTTGTCGACTTTGCAGACACTCACAGGCATGTACTCGTCAATACATAGCTTGCTTTACTATCTTATCTACCCATATTTTATAGTGAGAACAATATCATCAAATCGACAATATCATCATAAGATGCCGACATTTTCTCACCGTCACTGACTGCAAAGAATTTCCCTACGAGACTATCGTACCTGAACATCGGCCGTTCATTGCTGTCTTGCAAATCAAGACACCGTTGGAACACCATAAGGAATGCAGTGGCCCGCCGTGAAGAACCATAGAAGCAAGTTAAAAATGATCCCCAAAGCAGCCCTCAGGGTCACTACGCCTGGCAAGCGGTTCATCAACTGAGATACTTGAATTTGGAATGACGATGTCCAAATGTAGGTTCGTGAAAAGAAAAGGTTCTATCATAGTTAAGTTATATAATAATAATAATCATTGTCCCGGCAATCCAATTGGATTAGTGTCTGGATGTGTGTTAAAGCATTTCATTCAGGACCGCAACGGTACACTTCGGCATTATAGAACCCTGTAGGAGGCAATGTTGCCAGCATTGCGCTCACAGCGGCGTCGACGAAAGCACAAAGATTTCTATGATAAACTAGACTCTCGGGACGGCAAGCTCAGCAGATTGTGCGAATTATCGTCTAATTCGATTGTTATCTCATATCATGAACATTTTTGGAAGCATTCTTGACAGCCGTATTCGCGGCTTTGTTCAAATTTGTGTAAAGAAAGCCATTGTGAATACCATCGCTTTTTCTAGATTGAATTCCTGGATCTAGATAAAGAGTTTTGATTGTGTCCTATACAAATTCAGCCGGTTATCTCTCTCACCACTCCTCTTTGTTGTTGTCTTAGACAGTGCCATGTGGGATATCCCACGTCCACCACCCTATACACTGCTCTATGCAGATAATAAGTTCCTAGTATTGCACAACAAAGCACTGCCGGTAGAATGCGGGGGAGCTTAAAAATCCAGTCTAAAAGAGATAAAACCGGCAAACAGCCGTTAATTTGTAGGACTATATACATTTGAAAATTCTCAAAAAATGCAGATTGAAAAATAGATTGATTGATTCTTCCTTTGTTTGGAGAGGTATTGAAGTAGCTTGAGTTTTGAGTTTCCTGGATAATTTCCTGCAAATTTTTCTGCTTTACAGAATCAAAGAGCCTAAGAAAAATACTTAAGGTGGTAGCAGTATCTACTGGCCTTAAGGCCAAATGGCATTGCGACTAAAAATAAATGCTCCTATAGGGGAGTAGCGCATGGGAAATGATCGCCTCTATAACTTTAGAACCTCAAATTCTCGTATAATCGTGTATGTCATGTATTATCTGCGAATTTATTATTAATTTATTATTAAGGAACGAACTAGAAACGAAAATAACAGTATGTGACCCCCACATTAAAAAAGATTGTCAATTCTATCGCTGTTCTAACCATGCAGTGTAGCACCGAAGCGAACAATAAAAAACTATGCATTTCGCAGAACGCTTGAAAAAGAAGAATAAGAAATATCCACGATATGAGAGAACTGAAAAATTAACCCCTTACCAAATATATGATAGTAATGGTAATTTAGTTAATAAAAGAAGAAAGTGAAAAATCCATTCGGTTCTACAGAAACTGTAAGGCAGTGAGACCAACCCTTAAGGATGAATCCAAGTACAAATAATAAAACAGGCTATTATATATTATTTACATTTATTACAACACTATAAGGATTAATTGGCTATGCCAAATAATTCAATTGCTTCGTCCATTCCTGCAACCGACAAATGTTGCAAAGACCGAAAATTCGATCAAACTGCACCATTTTCTTTTTATCCCAATACCGTAATCACTAGTGTCGATAAGGCCTTGACAACTGCTTTAAGAAGATTGGTGAGACTGCCAATAAGTCCTGTGGCTACGGGTTCAGGTACTGGTTCAGCTGCTGGTTCGGGAGCAGCTTCAGGTGCAGGAGCCGCACTTATTGCGTATAGACAAATAAGCAAAAATGTTAGTACCAAGGCCAATTTCATGATGAAAGCGTTGATGCGACTAAGAACATTCCTTGAATACTCGCGGTATAAATAGGTAGTGGAATTATTAGGTAGGGCTATTTTATTTGGTCACGGTACGCCTATTTCGTGACAAACATTTATGAGATAATGGCACTGATATTTTATTAGAAATGTATATCGAAGACCGCTAACGAATATCTATAAAGTTTTGCGTCACTAGTCTTAAGCTTTCTTTGGAAGAGTCGTTCTTAAGGGGGTCATCCTGTGTGAAGGTCGTTTTTTTCGCCGTTTTTAGAAATTTTTTGTGACGAGCTGGATAGAGGTACAAAAACGAATTTTTCACCATATATTTACTAATGTCTTGAGCATGTGATAGCATAGTTCATTATTGCAATATGGTATCCCGTCTAAGCCTGCCTTAGTAAGGAACTCCAGACATCCCGGTTTTGCACCGAGGTCGACTAATTCGATATCTCTAAAAGCTGTCTGGCGTCCTGGCCTACGCCATCGCTCCATCTTAGGCAGAGTCTGCCTCGTCTTCTTTTTCTACCATAGATATTGCCCTTATAGACTTTCCGGGTGGGATCATCCTCATCCATACGGATTAAGTGACCCGCCCACCGTAACCTATTGAGCCGGAGTTTATCCACAACCGGACGGTCACGGCATCGCTCATAGATTTCATCCTCATGTAGGGAGCCAAAAATTCTTCGGAGGATTCTTCTCTCGAACGCGGCCAAGAGTTCGCAATAGAGAGACTACTACTTCAGAAAAAGACAGATCTGGACATGGCACAGCCATTCACGAAAAAGTCCTCATCAAAGATTTCATTATGCGACACGTCAAAAGTTTATTTTTGGCAAGAAATCGCTCACAAACCTAGTTAGGCTTCTTATTAAAGTAAAACGGGGAATTCAAACTAAACAGCACTGAAATCTATTAATCGTATGGTATAACCGAGACAGTACCTAGGAATTCCGCAAAGTACCCATGCCCGATTTGGTGATTTGAAGGATACTCTGCTGTCCGAAGTGTGAAGCTGATACTGACACGGCATCTCTGGGAGGAAAATAAAATAAGCGCACTGAATGTGTTGGTTATCTCTTGATTGGTATATATTACTCTTTCTAAGAGATCAGTTTTCAGTTTGAATCGCGCGGGTAAGACAGACATCACGATTTTTTTTCTTTAAGTTGACAAGGTTGTGACAAACACTTTTCGTTTTTTGCTTGGTTTTGTACGACACTAAAAGTACATTCGACAATTTTTGCAATGTTTAATTATATTGAGTAAAGAAGAAGAGTACAGAAACGGTCAGGAAGACACAGAAAGCCTTCGGAGACCATGCTTTGTCGGAAAGGAATATTAGAATGCATTATTATTATAATTAAAGGTCACGGAAGTATTGAAAATGAAGAGCGTCCCAGACGACCATCAACCTCTACCGATGAACAACACGTCAAGACAATCGAAAATCTTGTGCATGTCAATTATCGAATGACTGTTAAAGACCTTGCCGATGGCATTTTGAAAACATCTGTCAATACCATTTTGAAAGATATTTTAGGCCATTCACGTCACGTGCCAAAACAAACATTTCACCGTGGAACGGATGAACCTGCCTCGCGATGTTGTAGGCAGGGATATCGTTAACATTGCGGCACGTCGTCATCGCCAAATCGATTGTATACACGATATGAACCGTAAGGCAATACTCGAAAATTCTGATAATGGCATGCATTGGGAACCGCAAGTTTTAATTGATCGCAACATTCCACAAAAGCCCGTTTTTTGACAAGACGGTCGCTTCATGCTTATTATAACACCATTGAACGAATGTACGCGGGGAAGAAGATGAACTATGGCCCACTGGTAGTTGTATTTCCCATACTAGTCTCGGATATAGGTGATGTACCTAGATTTCTCCCGGCTTGCCAAGAACCAACCACCGCCACGAAAGCCCCTCTCTATCTTTAAGTAGGTAGGATCTTACGATCCTAAATGCTCGGCCCTTAGCGCTAGGGTTAGATAAAACTCGCCATCTACCGAAACTGTGGAAACTCGGATACGGGCATTTCCAGATTGAGGACACAAGTGAAACAGAATATCATCTCCACCCTACTCGAAACACAAATTCGCCCTTAACAAATTAAAAACAATAAAACAGGTTTTACTTAATATCTATTTATTATATGGCAATGAAAATCAGTAAGAACCGATCATTCTCTTTATTTCATCCCACTACTGAAATCAATAATGAGGATAAGGCCTTTATAAGTGCGTTAAAAAGATTGGTGAGACTGCCAACAAGTCCAAAGACAGGAGTAGGTTCAGGTTCAGCTACTGGTTCAGGATCAGCCTCAGGCACAGGAGCTGCACTTATTGTGTATAGGGAAATAAGCAAAATTGTTAGCACCAGTGTGAATTTCATGATGAGAACTATGATATGACTTCTAGCATTCCGAAAACACCTGCGGTTTAAATAGGTAATGGAATCACTAAGTGTAGCTGGTTAATATAGGTCACGTTAGGCAATAAGGAAGTTTCATATCATTTTAAACTACTATTTCGTGACAAGTATTGCATTTGTGGAATTATGGCATTTAACTCTATTAAGAATGAAATTCAAAGCTCGTTACTGAAAATCTGCAATTTCTCTGCGATTAATACTTCTTCAAGAAAAACTGTTGGAATATGGACAATAGTTGCACCATCTATTCATCGACTTTAAAGCCGCCTATGATAGCATAGACAGGGTAAAACTGTACACGGCCATGAAAGAATTCGGTATCCCGAGGAAATTAATAAGACTGACTAGGCTGACCCTGACTAATGTGCGAGGCCACATAAAAGCAGCAGGATCACTCTCAAGACCATTCGACATCAACAACGGTCTACGACAAGGGGATGTCCTATCATGCGTCCTCTTTAACCTAGCCCTAGAGAAAGTGATCCGTGATGCTGAGGTAAATGCAAGAGATACGGTCCTCTTTAAGTCCACCCAACTACTGGCATATACTGACGATATCGACATCATGGGAAGAACCATCCGAGACGTACAAACTGCCTTCATCCAGATCGAGCAGGCGGCGCGAGATCTTGGGCTGCACATCAATGAAGGCAAGACAAAATATATGGTGGCAACGTCAGCACCGAAGACCAATCAACCAACAACATCAAACCGCACTGGTCAAACACGAAGAAGGATAAGGATAATTGATAATTTCTCCTATCTAGGGTCGAAAATTACAATCGATAATAGCTATGACGATGAAATCCGCGCACGATTGTTGTCAGCCAACAGAGCCTATTTCAGCTTACAAAAACTGTTCCGCTCGGAACGTCTCATCATAGGGTCAAAGCTCTTACTCTACAAGACAATGATCTTGCCAGTCCTCATGTATTCCTCGGAGACTTGGGTTCTTAGCAAGAAGAATTGCGAACTCTTGGCAGCGTTCGAGAGAAGAATCCTCCGAACAATTTTTGGCCCCCTACATGAGGATGGGCGATTCCGTAGCCTACATAACGACGAAATCTATGAGCGATACCATGATCGTCCGGTTGTGGATAAAATCCGGCTCAATAGGTTACGGTGGGCGGGTCACTTAATCGGTATGGATGAGGATGATCCCACCCAGAAAGTCTATAAGGGCAATATCTATGGTAGAAAAAGAAGACGAGGTAGACCCTGCCTTAGATGGAGCCATGGCGTAGGTCAGGACGCAATGATGAAGAATTTTCACCTCATGTCACTAGAGCTATTCTCGTTTTGTTCTCGGATTATATTATAGTTACCCCAAGCAGCAGACAGGGATCGAAATGGAACTTGGCATAGCATCAAGATTGCTCCAATTTACAACAGTGATAAGATAGTACCTTTAAAACTGATCGGTTTATATTGATTGCGACACTTGGATCCGTAGATATCGAGGGCTAAATATCATTGATCGGTGGTGTTAAGGTGTAGCCACTTCGTGGTTCAGCTTAGAAAAGAAGTAACTGCTAATTCAGAAGTTGGAGACATCATTGGGTGAACTTTAACCAATTACAATTGATTTGGAATCTTATTCAGCCAAATCTAGTGACTGCATTGGAAAAAATTCTGTAATCTCAATCAGTATTAGACCAAGAAAAAATCCTGCCTTAATACTGAGAAACTATCTGCGAAGATTTATTATAAGAGCTAGGATTTAGAATTCCGAGTTCTCAGGTAACCGAATTGGAAGGGCGAGATTCTCAAGCATCTGCACATCTGTCAAATTCTTCGTCGAATGCAAGAAATTTCGACCTTGGATAAGTCCTCAGACCTTACACAAATGGCATTGAAAACGGATAAATTGGCCAATTGAATAAAGTAGACATTAACGAAACGGCAAATGGTATATTAAAAAAGCTATTCACGCAGAACGAGCGAATCTGTTTTTATCACAAGGAATTTAAAGCGGAAGCTCAAAAGTGCGTCATTTGGACCCTTGAAGCCATCGAGAAACGCAAGCAGCACAAATTTTAGCTCGATGTTAAAGCTAATCATACAGCATCGAGAGTTTATCCAAGCGAATGTTTTTGATTGACATGGGCCCTAAAGTTTTTGTCATATCTCGCTCAATTCTGGTGGACGTAGGAGAAAACACACAACATTACGGGTTTAGGGACGCGGAGAATGGTGTTAGGAGAATTTAAAAGTTTAGCGATAAATAACAAATTTCAATGCAGAGTTAATGAGCATAAAGACCTTAGTAGAACCAACAACCGTATCCAAAAGAATCTTATTATGCAACACCACTGATCCGTAGACCTCCTGTTCCTTAATTTTGTTAATGGAACATTCAAGTAGAAAATACATCAAAATTGTTTCTTTCATTCTAGATCTGCCAATTGAATCCAATAAAACCCACCTTTTAAAAATGCATCTAAACACGAATAATAAATCAAATTGTTGCCTTATGAATATTTATTACGTCGCCATAAAAATCGATCAATTATTCAAGATTGCTGACGAACTTCACCAGAATCCAACGTCTAATTTATCCCACTACGGTAACAATTACTGTGGACAAGGCTTTGACAATTGCGATAAGAAGATTACTGAGGCTGCCAAGAAGTCCAAAAATGGGAGTAGGTTCAGGTGCAGATACGGGTACTGGATCAGCTGCAGGTACCGGGCCAGCTGCAGGTCCAGGAGCTGCACTTATTGCATATAGAGAAACAAGCAAAAGTGTTAGCACTAGTGTGAATTTCATGATGAAAACTTTAATGCGATTTGTGACATTCCTTAAACATCCGCTGTTTAAATAGGCAATGGAATTTCTAAATGGGGCCATTTAATATGGTCACGGCATGCCGTACGAGAATTTCATTTGACTCTGAACGTCCAATTCGTGACACACACTTACATTTATTAGAAAGCCTCCTGCACATTCAATTAATCCATTCAATGGATTCAATGATTTGACAAAAAATTAATTCCCTGAAATGGTTGTTAGGGGAATTTTGAAGGCTACGACCAAAATAATGGCAGTGTGGGAAAAGCAATCCATTCTTCGAAAAAACTCATATAGTCCCTTTCGGGAATAGTCTAAGGATCTGAATCAGATGAAATATTCGCCGTTGCAAAGTTTGCGTTTGGCTTTTAAACATCTTCAACTTCTGGGGTATTTTGCACTTGGTATTGAATGTTGATGGTTATCCGCTCATGACTTTTCTTTCTTTACCCGTCATCATATGGAGTCAGTATAGGGTGTTTTCTCCTCGATCAAAACGCCTACCATGTACCTTCAATAACCATGAACTTTGCCTGTTGGCCAATGCAACCAGACACACTTGTGTACGCTTTTCCTTAAACAGCGTCAGAAAATATGCCGCATAAAAGCAATAGATTCTGCTAAAACACCCATTTATCTACTCAAGCTCATAACAATATCTCCTATTAGGAAAATTCTGCGAGCGAATCCTCGAAAACGGATTCTCTCTCAACGATAATCAACTGACTCGAATCTAACTTTTGTCACTCAAGAACTAGAAGCCAAATCAGAGGGCGAATCAACCCCTGAAGGCGTTCATCTTCTGTACCTAGGAGACATTACTACCACCGAAACCTTCGCTTTGCGTCTGAAACTACCCTTCGAATAAGAAGCGAGAAAACCAGAGAAGCAAGTACGAGCTTAAACGATCAGGGGTGATGCTAAAAAGAAATACTTGAATCTCAAGGAGTACGCTAACTCAAACCAAGAACCAATATCCTTGCACGTTTCACCTACAACGGTAAACGTATTGAAACCGTTGATCAAATGTTTCCTGCAATCGACATATATTTTTGACGCTGCCTTTCCGAGACGTTTATCAGTGCAAACCTAGCCGCACTGATCCTTGGAGCAAACTTCATTTCCCATTTTAAAATCCTCAGGCAATCAGATTCCCGTCCATCGCAATATCATTTCTAGAAGCCTGCCTACAATTTCTTCAATCGATAGATCTTCTTACCGATATTACACATCCATCGTAGCTTTCCAAAGTCAAAAAACGTGGTGTGTACGATCACATTCTCGCATAACCGGGGTCTAAAGCAATCAAAACAGTTGAAATATAACCAAGGCTTACATTGACAACGACTTTCACCAGCTTTCAAGCAGTCCTTTTCCCGATGCACTACACTGAACTCCAAATAACAACGAAGAACTTCCACCATGCGGGGATTACCGAGCTTTCGGAGGCAGGGTTCCATAACTATATTTGACGGTTATACGATTTGACAGTTACGAGGCTGTGCAATGTTTTCCAATATACAATTGCGTCGAACATTTCACCAAAGTCCAACCGCACCAGTAGACTTTCCAAAAACCACAAGCCTTTTAGACTTACAATTTCAAAATGTTTGAAATTCGCAACAATGTCCAAATTTCCCAACACATGCTTGCGAGGACTCGACTTCGTTTTCAAAAATCGACGACACACTGATTTTCTCAGGAAGAATATGAGTAGGGTCTGGTAACTTTACTCCAACGTTTACACGGCAAAGTCCATCTTTGGAGCTCATGAAATCAACTATTAGAAGAATTGTCAGTCGAAAAAGAATCGAACCACTTGCGGAATACCAGCGCTAATCTTTGACAGTTTCTCGACACGATCCTTGTTCAAGCAAATAACCAATTCCCTGGACCCGGAAACGAAGAAAGAGCTCAAGATCAAGCTGAAACCTCTTCGTAATGCCAAATCGTCCTTGAAGCTTGCTAAATCGATACCAAATGATTCTAATGTGTCAGTCTACTGCGATGTCTCGACAGATGCGCATCGTCACCACATTCCTTATCGACTAATACATATTCCATATCATCCACCGTATATCGACCCTGGCGGAAGAGCTATGATCTCTACCAAATAAATCTGCCCACACATAGGAGGACATGGAGGGACGGAATTGCCAGCGTTGTCAACACACCAAAATTTCTCGGCACTGCACACCTCTAACAGGAACATGTGATGTTCCAAATCCCCATTTCAAGCACATTCAATCGACATATTCGGATCGCTTCCTAAATCGCGCGGATATACTTATCTGCTTATCTACAATTGACCATTTCACCCACTGGCCTCAAGTCAATCTTCATGATGATGATCTGGCTGCTAAACCGTGAAATCTTCATCACCATAAAAATGTTGGTAACTGTGTTTACGTCAATTGTATTGAAAGGAGTAGGTGAAATGATCAACGTAAGTAAGCAAATAAGCATATCTCATATTTCGAAAGCTAAATCTTCCAGTCTCTCCAGTCCAAACGACATAATCGAGCGTCGTTGGCAGCATTTACTCAAATCTTCTCTCACGACGAAACGAACGATTGGATCGCAAAACTTCTCATCGTTCTCCTCGGAATACAAATTATTTTGAAAGTTGCCAGTTACTTCAGCAAATATATTTTTGGAGAATTTTTCTTCGACGCCATCAAATTAAGTCCTTTTCTCGACAAAAACCGAAAGAAAATGCATGCGAATCAGGCTACTCCTACAGCTCATCAAAAGTTTCCACGAGAGTACCCACGTTTTCGTCAGTATGGAAAGGGTTAAAGTGCCTTTCCAGCCTACATAGAAGAGGCCTTATTCCGTCATCGCTTGTTCTAACAACGAAGATTATCTACTCGGCACCAATCAGAAGTAGGAGTCGTAGAATCTAAGTCACCTAATACCTGCAACCAATGACTAGCAAATCTACAACCTTCAACATCAGTAAAAGAGTCTTAAAAACTAATAGAGACCTCTGATTAGAGGAACTTAAAAAAAAATCTTTACAGTTTTGTAGTGATAGACTCTGCTATCCTCCGCTATTAAATTGCCTTGAAACTGAAGGCAAATAGAGCCGAGACTAAGATGATCTAACGAGCAGAATGTGGAAAGCGTGCTTGTATACACAGGTAGCGGCATTGTTTCCGTTGATTTCAACACCGAACTCCATATCATTCGTTGAGAGATAAATTTCTAAAATAATCGTCATTTTTCTTTAAGGCTTAAGTACCAGCTACATGATTATATCGCCCCGGACCTCTTAATTTAGGGTTGATTCTCTCTTTTAATATGAAAGTTTTCAAAAACATTCTTAGCACTTTCTAATAAAAATACGAAATCAAGTTTTAGGTATTTATTACGACATCATAATGATCGGCAAACTATAACGGGCCATTTACTTCCTTCCTTAATACAGCATTTCTCAAATTCTCACTCACTCGACCATTTTATACTTCATCCCACTACTGCAGTCAATAATGTGGATAAAGCTTTGACAAGTGCTACCAGAAGATTGCTGAGACTACCAAGAAGTCCAAAGACGGGGGTAGGTTCAGGTCCAGCTGCTGGTTCAGGTACAGGTTCAGGAACAGGTTCTGGCCCAGGAGCTGCACTTATCACGTATAGAGAAATGAGCAAAAATGTTAGCACTAGTGTGAACTTCATGGTGAGACCTTTAATGCGACTCAGAACATACCTTGAATACTCACGGTTTAAATAGTCGAACTGAGGTATTTAATATGATCATGGTATGACGTAGGGAAATTCCACTTTGAACGTCTAGTTCGTGACAGACATGTGTAGAATTATAGCACTAAAACTTTATTAAAAATGCAATGTTGGGTCATTGAGTAAAGAGCTCGGACCTGCAAAAATCACATGCCTCTAATATTATTGACCAATTTTAATTCGATGAATAAAAGGAGTAAAACAAACGATCCCAACAATCTCCTTCAAGTTTCATGAAAGAAATTTAAAGATCTATTTATAGAAAGTGCAAACAACCGATTAAAAACTTATTTTTTATAGGTGCTATATGAAAGGATGAAAACTGAAAGAAGGTCACTTACCGAGGAGGAGCATGAGAAACCCTTTCAGAGAACTTCGTCCACTGGGTGTACTGGGTGCTATAATAACATCCATCCTACAAGAAGCACTGCACAATGTTAACTGTGCTTTGAATTAATCCAAAAAAGCGAAAGTAAGGTAATCGGTCCTATCTTTTTCGGTCAGCACTAAGAAGATGGTGACTGAACAGTCTAATTTCAGTTTAATATATTAGAGCACTTCATTTCTAGACCGTAATGATAATCTAGGAGGCAATGTGTTCAAAATTGCACTCGCCAATGATTATTAGTCCGATTTGAAGCAGATACTCATTGGCAGCTATATCAGCTGATGCCCAGCAAGCAACCTACGATATAGATTCTTCTGCCATCAGTGATATTTGTAGCGCAATCTTCTGTTGCACTATCCGAGCACCATCGTTCAAGCTATAAATGCTATATTTCACTCATCTCTGCAGTCGATACCATGACACTAATTGATCTTGTTATTCAAACAACGGTTATCCTTCCACCCCTCCGAAGAGCTAACTTTACTCAATCCAACACGCCTAAATTACCGTACACCACAGTGGAAGATACCAGGAACGCCAAGATAAGTTGCCCTACCTTCATAAACTAATGCAAATGCTTTAACTCCGCCCCTAGATATGGCCATTTCTAAAGAACCAATAGACCTTGTTGTATAAAATTTTCAAAATTGTCGACATATCTAATAACAAGTATCCTTACAGAAAATCAGATTTGCTTGGCAAAAAACTATTTTCCTCCAAGATAACTTCATATCATTTTATTAACTTGTCTAATTCTGTCCAAATAACCCTGAAAAACTTCATTCATTTTGGTCCATTAATTTCTTACAAATGACCACAAATAGGAGTTAAAACATTTGCAGAAATGTAGCACTAAAAATATACAGCATTCAGCCAACAAACACGTGATCAACGGGCCGAGGCACAGTCAGAGACCAACAAATTTATTTTGTTTTGTTTTAGCATTTCACGCCCTACAAGCAGTGATATTTCAATATTTTCACCACATGAATTGTGCATGTCCTCTAAAACTTGCAATAAAAATCGTTAGACCTTGATCAAGGTTGTTCCGATAAAGTTACGTTATACCTTAGCACTTTATCACTACCAGACTCTCGTGACAATGAGCTTGCATATTGCAGTTTGGTTAGCTTCGAGGTGCACGGGAAAATGACTTTCACTTTAACTTAACAGAGGAACTTAGGGGTTTTATATGCAGCACATGTTTGACATTCCATAATAAAAATACTTAATAGTAGTACCACAAACCTAAATGTTAGCTATTAACCCAAAGACCTACTAAATATGGAATTGGAACAGTTTATATAGTTCAATAGTTCGATTGCGAATGTGATACGCAGTGACAGGGTAGTTATGGATTTGCATCCTTAGTTCATTTTCAACAAAAATTCGGCAAGTGTTCCAAGCATCGTTTGAATAACGAATATCTCACTTTTGTGCGCGATTTTGTTAGTGGAGTGAAGTTACTCATACAAGAGTGTACTAATGTGAAAATTTGTTCTTTTTTTTTTGCTAGGGTCACTGAGCAAATTTCAAAATAATTTTAAAAAAATATTTTACTTGTGTTGGTGTTTGTACTCTTTATTTACGGCCAAGAAGACTATACACAGGAGGTGAAACTTGTCAAAAACAATAGAACAAAAAATTAATCATCCGGTTTCAGACCGACTCAAGATCGCAGTGCGTTCTGCGGAAACGTTAAGGGGGTCATCCCGTGTGTCAGATCTGCGGAATCGATTTTTTTTTTGCATCAATATAGTATTCGTTCGGAAGTTAAACACGTGATAAGTCACATGCCAGATTTATGTCGATCGCCGTAATAAAGCTGGTATTTATCGGTTCGAATGACGTCGCTAAATGGACAAGAATTGAAGTCAAGGCCGTACATGTGTTTCTTCAAGAAACCTAAGTTTTATGGACTAGGTATAGCAGATTAATGGTCAGTTAAGGTTTTGTGGCTAAAAATCGCGTTCTACTTTTTAAATGGGTTTTTCTCGAAACCATCATCATCATCAACGGCGCAACAACCGGTATCCGGTCTAGGCCTGCCTTAATAAGGAACTCCAGACATCCCGGTTTTGCGCCGAGGTCCACCAATTCGATATCCCTAAAAGCTGTCTGGCGTCCTGGCCCACGCCATCGCTCCATCTTAGGCACCGAACCGCATGTTGAAAATCGGCTGCCACCGTAGCCCAAAATCTATCCAACGGAATTCTTTGAAATTTTCACGACTTATTCAGAACATATTGCTACGGTCCGCAAATTAGGATAATTGCAATTCATTCAGTAGTTTTTTTTATTCATTGAAGAAACCGTGAAAAAACCCCAAAATTCACAAAAAAAAAGTTTAAAGCGGCACGAAAAATTTAGTTTTTAATAATCCTAGTTTGCGGACAGTAGTTAAGGAGAAAAACATCCTTTTTTTGGAGATGGGTCTATAAATTGCTCTGTATTTCAATAATGAACTATGCCATCGATCTGGAAAAATTACTATGTACGCTCAAGATATCAATAAATCTATGGTGAAAAATTCGTATTTGTATCTTTATCCAGTTCTTCACAAAAAAATTCTAAAAAAAGGCAAAAAAAGGCCTTCACACGGGATGACCCGCTTAATGTATTGTGTATCGTGTTTCTATGGCACTTCTGTGAGTGCGAATCTATGTAAATAAGCAACCAGCTATAGTGTCATTGCAATACTATTGGGGTCGCCGCCTCCTACGACTGGTTCTGGCATCAAGCTGGAACATTTCTATATCAAACGCGGCCAGATGCACTAAAACTATCACACAAATGTGAATCAATATCAATGATGATGCGCAGAACGCAACTGCGATCCTAACTTAAAGTCCTGCCCACCGGAGGTTATATTTTTTGTCCAGCAAAACTTCAAGGCTTGTCTAGGTAGTTTCACCTCATGATCTTCTTGTTCACGGCGTTAAGCTGAAGTGATAAAAGTGATATCCAATTATATAACTTTTTCCATTACAGGCACAAATTTTGGGCTTTGGGCTTCAACAAGAAAAATATTGAAAATTCCACCCTAATCCATGCAATGCGGATGGCTCAACAGTTGAACCAAATCGGGGGTCTAGTAAGGGACGGGAAATTTCGCAAAAAAAAATCCACTCCTCCATGATGTTTTCAGACTTCAGTCCCGCGTTAAATGACTTCACGCCAAGGTATGTATAAATAATCGGCATCACTATTGGAATGCCACAACGATTACCGAAAAGTCGACTACGGCTGGGATGTTGATCTCAGAGACCCGAGACAAAGCACCAACGACTAAGTTATCTTTACCGGACACATGCTGAACGTCCGATGTAAATTAGCTGATGTAGGCTAAGTGCCGAAATTGGCGAGGGGAGCCTTTATCGGGCTTCTGCCTTAAGGCAAAAGTTAGAGGCTTATGACCTGGGAACAGGGTTTAAGGGAGAAACGAAAGTACTTGATGGTCAGATACGCGGCTAGTAATTTGCGATCATGGGCGCTGAACGGAAAAGCCGGATTCAACTGGTTTGAGAAGAAACCCAACGATTACCAGCTTTGGGTCAGCATTTGGTGAAGAGCAGAGCCTACTGCGATGTCGGAGGCATCGAGAACGCGACTAGGAATTATACCCTGTTAAGGGAATGCTAGAAGTGTAGCCTGTACCAGCTGTTACTTAGTGGTTCCTGAGACCACACAATCTGCCGCGATTCTTTGGTCTTAAGGCCAGACAGGAAAGCGTTAACTAATGCCTGCTGGTGAGCGAGTGGATAGGAGGCGACGTTAGAAGTTTACCATACATAACAACCTTCTAAGGTCTTTTTTCCATTTTTAACAGCGAAAACCTCGTGATCGCTTGCACCTTGTCTGAGCACGGTTGTATGCAGTCAGGTGTGATGGAATGGCTTAGAAATTTCACCTACTGCTGGAGAAATTTGCACTTTTCAACATTAAGGATTAGGCTATTGTCAAGAAGACGTTGAAAAATGCACACACTGCACCAAATGCTCGGACTCGAAGATGGCAAATGCGGTCAGAATGTCATCCAAGTAGATGAAATAAAAGTCTAAGTTTCGTAGTATCGCGTTAATGAATCTCTTGAAGGTTTGCACGGGATTGCACGGGCCGAAATTCATCCATGTGAACTCGAAGAATCCGAAAATTGTACAAATTGCTGTTTTCGGAATATCTTCGGAAGCTACAGGGATTTGATGATAAGCCATGGCGAAATCTAAGGTCGAGAAAACACGACAGATTGCTAAATAATGCCCAGTCTTGGGTGGATGGAATGAAATGCCGGTCCGAAATCGTCTGAGCATTCTGGCGTCTATAATCTCCACACGGTCGCCATTCGCCGTTGGGTTTTGGGACCAGATGGAGTATAAATGAACAACTATGGTTGCAAGGTCTGCATATACTCTGCTTAAGTAGCTGTCCAAACCCTTTCCGCACAACGGCGAGCATCTGAGGCAGTCAAGGACCCACCTTCCATTGGAATTTGGGAGCCAGTAATACTGATGTGCTGCTGAACATCATGCTTAATTGGCTCAAAGGGACTTCGCTCGGTAGTGACGTTACGGTATTTTTGCAGAAGTACACGAATACGTTGGGTCGACAACGTTTTCAAAAAAGATAGAAAAGAGTGCTGATTGAGCAAGTTGAAATTTTCCCTGGCGTCCTAAGTAAGGTTGTGGGGTCTATCAGGGACCTATGCTGCATATGCACCAGCAGCCCATAGTGATACAAGAAGTCTGCGCCTTATATAAGAATACTGATGTCAGCCAAAATCAGGCGCTACGAAAAAGATCCTACGCAAGCCAAGGCTCAAGTCTACTTGCCTGTTGCCGTAAGTTGTGATGGACGTGGAGTTTTCTGCCGCTAATTTCAGCTGCTGAGGAAAAAGCTTATTGGGTCTGGAGACAATTGCGTCTACTAAGGGGATCAAACACTGTAAGGCGACGTATTGCAGCACTTAGCGAACTCAGTTTTTTCAGTTCGCGAGAAAGGTGCATGGGCTGGTACATTTAGTGACTTCTTCTTCTTCTTCTTTACGATCATACCAACACACGCCTGAGCTCCATGCAGACCGACACGTGGCTACCTTAACTCCTATTTCTTAAGACGGACCTCGAACGTGTTCGCGGTCTCTCGAACGCAAAGCATTCATCATCGCCGTCAGTGCGGCCACAAACTCAAAGATGCACTTAACACATTCAGAAACAACAAAGGGCCGAGTGTGGATACAATAACTGTGGAGCTACTAAGAACAAGGAAGTATGAGGATGCCGTCCAAGTTTTATAAGCATGATAAAACTATGCCAGATGCTTGGCGCAAAAGTGCCATTTATAAAAAAGAAGACAGCTTCTGCAGCAAAAACTGTAAGACAGATACTGGAGAAATGTCGGAAATATAACGTGGATGTTGTCGTTACCTTCAAACGAGTAAACGAGGTGACAGGCTAGCCCAAATTCTATTCAACAAAGTTTTGAAGTATATAATTACACAGATACCAGTTGATGTAAATAATAAACTACTGTACAAACCATTTCAGATAATGGCCTATAAGGATGATATAAATATCTTGAGACGATCGAAGGAGAGCGCGGAAGAAACGCTGGTAAAACTTGACGGTGAAGGTATTTGGCTCAAAATGTAAAAGAGAACACTAAAATCATGACACAAACTAAAAGAAAAACGTCCCTCATTCAAAATCCAGAAACTAAACACATACAACTTCCAAGCAAGCCATGTTGTGTACTTAGGCGCAATTCTAGCAAATGACAAAGAAATAGACGAAATCTACAAGAGAATCAACAACAAAGAACCAGATGCCGCCATTAATATTAAAGCTCCAATAGGTAGGTCATTTAGCCCATATGGACAGCAAAGCAACTTCTAAGCGCCTGCTGAAAGGCAAGGAAAACCCCGAAAAGAAACACAAATTACACACTGCTCGAATTCTAAAATTGGAACGCGCGATCGTTCGACGGAGAGAATGGGGACGAAGCTTTCGGCAAGCCAAGGAAGGACTTTGAAGTGTAGAACCATTGAAGGAAAAAAATTATAACAATGAACATCTAATATCAAAAAGCTTATCAAATACACTAACATTTATTTTCCTATAATCTGAAGAAACGCTTGCTACTTAACATGTTCGCTATATATTATTGTAACTAACGTTAATAATCTGCCTGATCTACAGAATTTTTAGCATGGAATATTGCTGAAGATATATCTTGAATTTTCTTTTGTATCATTTGTGGAAAATTGATCAAATTCTTAGTCTCGAAATTACCAAAGAATGACTATTACGGATCTCATTCTTGTCAACAAACATAGCACGTGAGCAGTCCCTTCTTACATGTGTAGACATCCTGTCAAACTGAACAGAAAATCATGTCACCAACTTCGCACTTTCATCAAATTTTCATAGAATACAATTTTCAAAGAAATTGTATTGAATCGCTTTTGATAAGTTATTCTTTTATTTTTTTTTTTTTAATTTTAAAACATCTGCGCAAACCCCAAATACGAAAATTGTCATGGAAATGCTGCAAAATTGTTTTAAAATGTGCAAAACACAGCCCCATGTCCCTTTTTACTTGTTTCGATCAATGCGAGCGTAATTACAACTTAGCATTAAAACATATCACTATGATCGCCCCATTCAACTCCCACAGAAAGAGGAGAATGCGAACAATTAAGGAGGAACATCAATCTAAGCTTCTCTTGAGTCGAAGCGGGTCCTTCAATCCCGAGTGTAAGGCCTTGCCCCCATGAAGCTTCTGGTAATTGCTGATTACTAACAGTAACAGCAGCAACATTTCACGGGGCAAACAACGCTGATCCGACGAATTTTCCATGCAACCATACCGCATTTGGTAGAAAAGTAAAGAGGTTTGCAGCCAACATATTCAAATTTGAGATTTACCGAATTGGAACAGTACATATTTTTGAGTCGTTTGTGTTTATATGTAAGCGTTGCTTATAAAAAGTTTCTATCACTAAATATACTTACCGTCGGTCTTGGGTTGTTTATATTTATTTTTTGTCAATAATTTACTTAATTTATATAGCGCATAATCAAATAGGTTAGATTTTAGTACGAAACACAGTTTGCAAGCATTATGTTATCAATAATTAGCGATGTCTAACTGTTGCAGATACAAACACAATGAAAACTTGAAGAAGCTCCATTTATAAGATATGAAGTAAGGTTAAAGGAAAATTGCATATCTCATAACATGATCAGCCTCTTAACGATTAAGAAACTGCACATACTCCATTTGATTGTCAGTTAACACATGTAAAATACTTCAAGGACGCACATATCTCTCCCAACTTTTCATATATCAAAATTACCAAACTATATGAAATTTAATTGAAAAATTGGCCCCTCTTTGAAAATAGGTCAGTTATGAGATATTAAAGACTTATCATCAATTAGAAGTGAACACAGAATGCCACACGAAAGTGAATAACTCCCTCAACCGCTGACTTTTAAGAACAACACAAAAGAGTAAGGTAAATTTCGTACCTCATTAGGAGTCTGGTCCTCAATTGCGCGGCTGGTGTTTACGTGAGCATTTGTGGCGGAAGCCAAGCCCCTATTTCGCATAAAAGACCTGATTGTAGAGAATTTGACGAAAATAACTTAGCTCGGAGGGCACATTTCCATTGATTCCAAAAACAAAAAACAAACCTATTCAATTCTGCATGCAGATCCCTACGAAGATTTAGCCCTGATGAAAGTGAACCCGTGAAATTTCTTGGGACCGGTGGAGCAGGTCGGACAGGTCTAGTTTATATGCAAAGTATAAATGTATTAGATACGTTAGAACCTGTATTCATTTTAGATAGAAACCTTAGTACATCCCCATTGTTTGTATTCAAAGCTGTCATCGAAACAGAATGGTGTAAGTTTCCCGAAGTGAAGGAGTTGTCCTATTAGGAAAATGACAGTGTCATGAATTATTGTATGAAACTGTTGCTAGCATATTATTTTATGAATTACTTTATGACTCTATACTTTGACGACTTTCTATATATTAACACCGCAATTTCTAATTATATCGAATATTTTCTTGAGATCTCGACTGCGATGATTATATCAATATGTATTGACAAAAATAACTCCTTTGAGTGACCTGCCCAGTATAGGAATCGAGTAATAATTCTACTTATTCCAGCACCCCAATACATAATGTAAAATGACACCAAAATACAATGACTGAAAACAAATGACTCCGCAAAACCTAGCTTTTCAATTCGCCAATTCAACAGTGAACATCAACTACTTCGGTCTATTGTTAATTATTACAAAAATTATCTGAGGAGTGGCAAATCCATTTGCCTCATGCCCGCTATCATCACTTTCTTCAGCGGAATCACTTTCCGTCGATGATGAACATTCAAAAGAAGAAGTGGCGACGTAATGAGCTCGACGTATATCAATGGCATTGTTGACAATAGACCCATCGTCTGAACAAGGAGACGCGGCCCTCTAATTTATGTGTGCATGTGAGTTTAATAGAATTCGTTTCAAAATAAGAATTTTTCACAACATTTTTTTGTAAGCGGAAAACAGCATGCATGGATAAAAATTTTTCAAGGCCGTCTAAGCTAACTTACCTGGTTTGGTTGATTTTCTGAATCATCAGCACTAATATGAAACCTCCTGTGGAAATCTGTTGCAAGTATGTCAACATCAGATCGTCCTTGATCACTTCTGAAATTGTAAAGGAAACGATCATTTGTAAGTTTTATTCAAATGAAAGAAAGTGCTTACAATGTCGGTCGTTCCCATTGTGTTGTTCTAGCTATGTGATTCAAGAAGTAAGTTCTACCGTTAGCATCTTGCCGTTCTTCCCAGCCCGGAGGCAAAGGCTCTACTGCAGGATTTGATGCAAAAGAGTTCTATAAAAGAAAATCTATATGTAAGCTTTAAATTAACGAACATATCTCGTACCGTAGTACTCACTGCAACATTAGTTTGCGTTACACCATTCTCTACTACTTCCCATTCATTCTCATTGAGCGATGAAGCTGCCGAATCCGGAGTATCTTTAACAAATGCATGATAGATCTCTAATGTTCCCTTTATTCTCGACTTGGCACTAAAATTTCGGGGAAAATGCAAATTA
Organism: Hermetia illucens; assembly: GCF_905115235.1. NCBI lineage: Eukaryota > Metazoa > Arthropoda > Insecta > Diptera > Stratiomyidae > Hermetia > Hermetia illucens. The sequence goes on along the minus strand of NC_051850.1, from coordinate 126,606,988 downwards.
TTGAATAGTAAAGTTATTTGTAAAGTAAAAAAGTCAGTCCATCATGTGGAAAGCAAATTGCTAAAAAAAACTATGAAACAATTTTAAATATAATCTCCAATATTTTTGAAAGGAAAATTATCACTAAAAATTCCACATATGATGAACGTAATTTTGTATGAGTAACACTAATAATCTAACATAAAAATACATTCAAAAAATTAGCATAATCGAATATCAACCGTTGAGGCATACAGAGCGCCCGAAAATTCGAACCTATAACCTCATACATATTAACTTAAAAATAGCCAAACTGAAATGAAAAAAATCAAAACTGCAACACATCAGTAAATAATAGATAAAATAAATGAAATTCATATCATAGACATACCCAACTGACCTTCTGGGTCTCAAAGGATAACTTTTAGGCGATATTACACGGCCATCCTGCTCCTTCGGTAAATTCACAAGTGTCAATTCAACCATTCCAAGAAAATCATCACGTGTTAAACGATTTTCATCGAATACTTGAAAAACTAATTTGTGTTCAGTTGGTTTCACCTGTAAAAGAGACCAGCAAAATTTCGTGATTTTAGAATGAATTTTAGGAGGGTTTTACAGTCAATTACTAAAAATTATAGTAATATATATATAATGTAGTAACATACTATTATTAAGTTTATTTGAACAGACATCGGTATGGAGGGTATTCCGGAGCCTAGGCGACTGACTTTTCAGATTGTGTGACTTTTTCAGATTTTTAGTTTCTGAGAATGGGTCCGTGAAAGAAATTATCAATTTCGACCACCGCACTCCCCATCTTTCCAACAAATGTTAAAACTAGGACCGGTTTTGTAAAAGTACTAACCGGATTTGCTTTACACAAAACCTTAAAAAGGGCTTACTTAATAGCTGGAAAGGGTAAAAGAGCTGTGGAGAAGTAATTTCTTCATATATGGGACTTTAATATTTCACTGAAATGTCAATTATTCTTCTATTATTTGCATGGTTTCAGATGCAGTAAATTCGCGCGAAAGTGTTAAGTTTGAACTGCTATAACTTTGACACTAATGGCCGCGTATGTGGGACATTGTCCTCTAAGCTGGTGCTCCTAGGATAACTTAAGGGGGTTTCTAAAAGTTTGTAATATATTATTAGTAAGTTTATATGAGCAGATATCGGTAGTTTCAGAAAATGAGTTCTGTCTCACTTTAAGAGACTCCTTACTCGCGTACTCTACAATTCACATCAAAACTAGTATAAGATTCGGAAAGTAACATACTAATCGAGAATATACCCCACATGACTATAATCGATGAAAAAAATTTACATCCCCCCTTTGCATGTAGCCCCCTTTAAATTCCATGTAAATTTATGCCACCCACTGTATGTGTGGTATTTCATAATTCCCATATGTCCACCAAATTTGATTCGGATCGGTTTAGCCGTTTTGGAGAAAAGTGCGTGTGACAGACAGACAGACAATGAATCGATTTTAATAAGATTTTGTTTTACACAAAACCTAAAAACATAAAATTCAAAAACTTCACAGTAAATATATATGTGTGCAGAAACCATCTTTATGTCTTTTTGGCTTTTTTTATGAAATTTTTTCAACGCAAAATATAGTTCAATGGGAAGTATAATCTCTTTTGTTAGAAATCCCTTTTCCTAGCCTATATGGCATTGAATTACTAATTACTAATTTTAGGAGATTGTCATCAATTTTCCGTCATTCATCCTGCAGAGCGACTTTTAAATCCTTAATGGAAACTGACCTCCATTTTTGAAAATTGATGCCAATAGTACACTCCATCAATTTTTGATTAGATTTAAGTCTAGACTTTTGGCTGATTACTCCAGTACGAGTATATTTTTGAATTTCGAAGAATCGATGATGACTTTCGCTTTATAAATTACAGCATGACAGCGGCCACCCAAATTAGACTTTTTTATCACTAAATACAACTTGATGGAATTCCTGCCTCTAAAATTGATGTCTTTCGGCAAATCGCAATCAGGCTCTTTTATGAATTAATTTGAACATAGGCCTCGCTATCCGCGAAACATATTGAACGATTCGATCTTCATACAATATTTGGCAAATCCTATTCCTGGTCATATTAAATTTCAATGCTGCCTTTATTTCCACAAAACTCCTTTTCTTATTCACTGATAAACGTCGAATACCCCAATGGAGCCGGTTATCAATCGGCGACGGCACTCTATTACACCATAATAATCTAGATCTAACAGAAAGTTGCTTAGTACCATCTATCAGATTTCCGCTATCTTGCTAGGCCGGATAGCCCCATACGCCCAGAACATCATTGGCCCACACCAAAGAAGCTTCCCTCCAGGCAAATCAGATTTTCTTTCTGCGGCAAGTGATGGATAAACTGTTGGAATATGCAGGTCAGTTGCACCATAATTTCATCGACTTTAAAGCCGCATATGATATCATAGCCAGGGTAAAACTGTACACGGCCATGAGAGAATTCGGTATCCAGACGAAATTAATAAGACTGACTAGGCTGACCCTGACCAATGAGCAAGGCCAGATAAAAGCAGCAGGAGCATTCGACCAACGGTCTACGACAAGGGGATGCCCTATCATGCGTCCTCTTTAACCTGGCCCTAGAGAAAGTGAACCGTGATGCTGAGGTAAATGCAAGGGGTACGATCCTCTTTAAGTCCACCCAACTACTGGCCGATGCTGACGATATCGACATCATGGCAAGAACCACCTGAAACGCACAAACTGCTTTCATCCAGATCGAGCAGGCTGCGCGAGATCCTGGGCTGTACATTAATGAAGGCAAGACAAAGTATATGGAGCCAACGTCAACACCGAAAACCATTCAACCAACAACATTAAACCGCACTGCTCAAACGGGAAAAATAAAGATAGGAGAATACAACTTTGAGACCGTTGATAATTTCTTCTAAGATCGAAAATCACAACCGATAACAGCTACGATGATGAAATCCGCGCACGGTTGTTGTCAGCCAACAGAGCCTATTTCAGTTTACAAAAACTGTTGCGCTCGCAACGCCTCACCATAGGATCAAAGCTCTTACTGTACAAGACTATGATCTTGCCAGTCCTCATGTATTTCTCGGAGACTTGGGTTCTTAGCAGGAAGAATTGCGAACTCTTAGCCGCGTTCGAGAGAAGAATCCTCCGAACAATTTTTGGCCCCCTACATGAGGATGGACGATTCCGAAGCCTACATAACGACGAAATCTATGAGCGATACCATGACCGACAGGTTGTGAATAAAATCCAGCTCAATAGGTTACGGTGGGCGGGTCACGTAATCCGTATGGATGAGGATGATCCAGCCCGGAAAGTCTATAAGGGCAATATTTATGGTAGAAAAAGAAGACGAGGCAGACCCTGCCTAAGATGGAGCGATAGCGTAGGCCAGGATGCGAGACAGCTTTTAGGGATATCGAATTGGTGGACCTCGGCGCAAAACGCCTAGACCGGATACCGGTTGTTGCGCCGTTGATGATGAATAGAAAGTTCGCAGCGGCATTTTGATGAAATTAAATCTTGCTGTCATTTCAATAATTTTCTCACCTTCCTCTCTTAATCCTGTGATCCATCCACGTTTCTCTTCTGATAAGTGCACAGCACGTGGCATTTTTATCAAAAAATGAAATTTATATGAAAGCCCAGCTTCAAACCCAGCCGAAAAACTATTTACTGCCTTGTTCGCGGAGCAGTCACAGAGAACGAGGCCGAGATTAAATAGCTGATGCCTCAACCACTTCGGCCATCATACCGACGGATAAGAGTTTTGTTGTCACTAATAGCAAGATGAGCTACCAATAAGAACTGATGCGCACTATACTGTCCAGTACCCCAGGACATAGCATCCGAATCAGCAGATCAATTTTGTAGTTGTAGTTTAATTTGTAGATTCTGTAGTTGATGAAAGATTCAAACAGTTGGTATTTTACTCGAAACTCTTGGACGAGCCTATATCTGTCAACTTCATCAAACGTGCAAACTTTGGGGCATTTAGCTCATTAGCTAACACACCAACAGAAAATACTGGAACCACTGTTAAAGACAAACGCAGGCAAGCCTCGTTCCTCCTCTTTCATATGAAGAAGGATATCTCGATTTGAAACGAAATTTTTAGAATCACGTTTTCATTTTTCAAGTTCTGAATAGCAAAAAACATCCACAGAAATGGATAGCAACTCCCCGAATAACGCAGACTAAGACTATACTATGGTGAAACATCAAGGAACCTCTTCATCGAAGAATAACGGAATGGCGGGGGCGATTCTAGCTTGGCCACGGTGTCTCGAAGCAAGCGCAAAATCCCAGTGGTGGAAAGGGCTGACCTAGTATCGAACACAAGGTCGCCAACCAGTCTCAAATTCTTCCCGTATACTAGCTCGGCGGAGCTGGCGACAAACTCTTCACGATGGACTGTACGTAGACCGAGTAGTACAAAAACCAGGACTTGCGACCACGAAGAGTCATCGTGTGCCATTATAGTGGGCTCCAGCATACCAGCATCCCATTGGATTGCGGGTGGTACACCTAGTATCTAGGTACCTAGGAATTTACCTAACTCAGAGAACAAGGTACATTCGAACTGCATCCAAAGCGTGAGATTCATTTCCGACAAAAAACCTCGCGCACGATTGTACGGAAATGTCGGCCAAAGGTATTGCCTCAAGCCACCGCGTGCACCGATCGATGATTGTGAGGCAATACTAGAAGTCATGCGAGTGTCGCAAGGGGGCAATCAGGCGGGAATGAGTTTACTTCTTTCTGGACGTACTTGGTGAGTTTACAATTCTGGCAGGCAATGCACTGTCTGGGCCAGGTGTTAGCATCCTTATTCATTAAAGGCCAGAAATATTTGCTAGTGACAAGCCGGCGATCGCCGAAAAATCGATCGTTGCAGGGATTATCATCTCTGAAATACGTGACAAAACGTCAGCAAGTACATTGTCCTCGCCGGACACGTGCTGGATGCCCGAAGTAAACTAGCTCATGAAGTTCAGATGTTAAAGTTGCCGAGGGGATGCTTTGTCGGGCTTCTGCTTAAAAGCGAAGATAAGAGGCTTGTGGTCTGTGTCTAAGAAGTATCGAAAGTACGCGGCTAATAGCTCACGATCGTAGGTGCTGTAGTTCCATTAAGCTGTATTCAATTTCTTGGAAAAGAAGCCAATCGACTGCCCTATTTGGTTTATCCTGTGGTGAAGGTCAACATCTACTACAATGCGGAAGCATCGACGAATACGGCTAGGGGTGCATCTGGTTGACGGATACAAGGGTCGTTTGAAAAGCCCATGCAAAGTCATCTGTCATCTGTCTGACACTACTGGTGCGTATCGAGGTCATGTTTAGTTAGTAGTACATCTTGGAAGAACACATACGTAGTTTCTGTCAGATCGGTCTATTTCTTTGTGTTTGGCATTCGTTTGAATCGTGGAAGTCGAGCGATTTTAAAAAAAATGGACGAAAAAGTTTGGTGATAAAACATTACTTTATAAAAAGCAACACGCCTCAGGAGACTAAAGAGAAGCTAGATAAACAGTTTATAAATGTTTCGAAATTTTTGGATTGGTCATATGAGCACAAGTGACGTTGAACGTTCTGGACGCCCTGTTGAGGTTACTATTCAAAAAATCATTGATACAATCCATGATATGGTGATGGATGACAGAAAATTGAAGGTGAATGAGATTGCTAGTGATCCGAATCCGAAGACAGTTCCTTCGGCCGGAAAGATTATAGCGACAGTTTTTTAAAATTCGCAAGGAATAATCCTCATCGACTATCTGGAAAAGGGTACAACTATTACATTATTAAAGCTAGCTGCAAGAAAAACGCCTACGATTGGCCTTTTCCATCACGCCAACGCACTAGCTCACGCCTCAGCAGCTGTAGTCGCAAAATTAATGGAAATTAATGAAACTCGTTTCACACCCCCTATTCTCCAGACTTGGTTCCCTTGGACTACTATTTGTCCCCCAATTTAAAGAAATGGCTGGCGGGGAAAAGATTTTATTCAAACAAGGAGCCGATTGCAGAAACGAATGGCTATTTTTCAGTCTCGTATATAAGCCTAAAGGAGACTATATCGAAAAAGGAGAGTATGTCGAGAAATAAAAAATGTTTACCCCAGCCAATTAACAAGTTTTCATTTTTGCACGGCCTTTTCAAATGGCCCTCGTAGCGTCGGCCAACTATCGTTTGGCTAACTCAAATGCCTGGACCGCGCAAGCACCCGTGAGCTTTTGGTCTTGGGCCCATATAAATAGGCGTTGAGGATGGCTTTATGTTATGCGGTTTTGGACAAGAAACAACGATAGAAGTTTAACATGCCCAAAAACCTTTGCAGATCCGGGACTGTTTTAGGTTGTGAGAAGTCTGTGATGGCCGGAACCTTATCTGGATCCAAGTGGATTTCCTCAGTGGTCCAAAAACTTCACCTGCTATTGAAGTAACTTGCATTTTTCAACGTTAAGTTTAAGACAGACCTTAAGGAGACGTTAAAAAATGCATTCGAGATGTTCCAAATGCTCAGCCTCAGAGGAAGAAACGACCAAAAAATCATCGAAGCACACGAAGCGAAAATTAAAATTTCGCAGGATAGAGTGGATGAACCTTTGAAAAGTTTACGCCTCATTGCATAGACCAAAAGGCATCCATGTGAACTCGAAGAGTCCGAAGGATGTGCATATTGCCGTTTTCAGAATGTCTTCTGGAGCTACAGAGATTTGAGGGTACGCCTTGGCTAAATCCAAGGTAGTGAAAACACGACAGTTAGCGAGGTTGTGCGCAGTCTTGGATATGTAGTATAGGGTAGCGGTCTGGAATGGTCTTAGACGCCTGTAATCGTCACACGGTCTCCATTCGCCGTTTAGCTTTGAAACCATGTGGAGTGGAGCAGATCAGCAGCTATTTGATGGTCTGCAAATACTCTGCTTTAGAAGCATGGCAAACACTTTCTTAGCAACAGCGAGCTTCTGGGGCTGGTAATGGACGCACATTCGAGAAGATATGGGAGCCAGTAGTACGGATGGGTTGCTGTATATCATGCTTAGCTGGCTGCGAGAGACTACTTTCTGTAGTTATGTTGTCGTATTTTTGAAGAAGCGCGCGGATGAGAGTGTTGGTTTTTTTCTTCAAAAATGATAGGCGGTTGAGCAGGTAGCAAGTTGAGACCTGAGTGAGGGCGCGGGGTCTATAAGAAACTGTTCTGCAGATCTACCAGCAATCCATAGTCGCCTAGGATGTCTGCGCCTAATATGGGACTGCTGATGTCCGTTATGTCAAAACGCCATTTAAAAAGTTTCGCCGATGTTAGATGATTAAGCAGCGCAAAGCTGCGTTTTGGACAGCCGCCGCCGAAGCTCCCAAAGAGTTAGTTTTTTGGTGCTGTGAACGTGCACGGGCTGGTACACCTCTTTGCCTTGTCAGCGAAGATGCGATGATACCAGCAAACAGCAGAATTGCTTGAGGTCCCCGAGGAGCGACTATTCGACCGCTCATTTCGATTGGCGGGCCGCGAACAGATTCGGGACGTACCTCCCGAATACAAAGCTCCCACTTTCCCCGCTAGCATAGAGACGGTAGCCACGAGGGTAGCCACTGTCTGATGAAGCTCGTCAATTTAGATCGTGGCCTCCCGCGACACTACACTAACCACATATTTGCTAATACTTCCAAAGACCCGGAGTCCGCACAGGCCAAGATGGTTTAGGTACTTTCCGGGAATCACATAGTGACTTCAGAAGCTCCTTGTCCCCACCCAACTGCTTCTTCTCGCGCAGCAGTTGGCTCGGGGGGCGGACGCCTAAGATGAGCTCCGTGAGCTAGTGACTCAGCTTTGGTGACTCACTTACCCACAATCGCTTGATGAGGGTGCCCTTTAATTTTGACTAAGAGCACTCTTCGAGTACGTCTGCGACGAGCCCAATCGAGTCCTCGTCCAGGCCGACGAGCGCGTGAGTATATCATGTGACATCAGTAGTGATGACCGCGAGCGCGAACTACGCCTCCAATTGGCGTGGTGTTCCAGATAACTTGGATATTTCATCATTATATTCCAGTATTTCCAATGACGAACCAGCTATGCGGAGTACGCTGTACTTTGCATAGAACACTCAAAAGAATATACACTGTAGCGCCTCCTAATGAATTTATTAATAATAATAATCGTTAGCGCAACAATCCATATTGGATCAGGGCCTTGAAGTGTGTTAGAGCAATTCATTCAAGGCCGTAACGGTACACTGCACGATTACAGTGCCCTATAGGAAGCAATGTGGTTAGCATTGCGCTCGGCCGAGATTATTACGCTGATTTTACTCAGGTACTCATTCACAGCTGAGTCGACTGGTATCCGACGTCAAATCACGATACAAATTCCACTATCACCAGTTAGATTTGAGCCGCGACTTTTCGAACGACAGCCTTGTTCTCAAACCACTGAGCTATCCGGACCCGTTGAATTTATTAGAAACATAGTTAAACGCTAGTAACTTTGGCAAACCCTCTTATAAATAATTCAAACTTATATTAACATTACAACCATGAAATTGTACAATTTTACTCACCATAAAAAGGAACTCCTCATTCCAAACAGGATTTAGTGTCTATTCATTCGACGTATTCATTAAAGGAAATATGATTAATTATAAGACCTTTCTAAATGTAACTATCGATTACCTTCTTTTTTGTTTTGGTTAGTACTGAATCAATATTTATATCGCCATTTATTGTATTCAAATCAATGCGTACATAAGGATCACTGAAAATTTATTTAATTACAATTTTGTTGACAACTTTTTAAACAAAGAGAAATTTTACCTTGCTCCAAAAATGTCCTTTTTTGCTAAACTTTTCCCAGCAAGGACTTTTATTCGTATCTGACTTACGCCTTCGTCATTCTGGAAAAAAGGTAAAACAACAACATTAGTGTTTCATGCCTGAAATTGCGGTTGCATGTATGTATCTTTGAATTTGAAAAATTAACGATTGCTTCGAGGAGAGGAATAGATGCATAACAACAGAGTTTTACTGTAAATGTGTAGACTTTCGTGGACAATAGTATAAATATGCAACCAAGTCATGAAATATGCGAACGCTATCGATTGCTTTGAGTTTCTGTTTCTGACAAATCAATGAGGGGAAAAGAGTTAAGACGAACAATTTAAATAATTAGTGCGCCCTTGCAAAGAAAGATTCAATGAATAACTAGGCCATAAAAAAAAGTCTTTCACCCGTGCCCATTACTCCTTGTTTAATGAAGTAGACCTCCTGCATATAAAACGAAGTCGGCAAATTTTCTTCGTTCATTCAGGAACACTTGATTGCTATCGGGTCCCAAAAGAATTAATTACTCCTGTCATACGGATTATGCAAAAGAATAATCACATCTACTATCAATATATAACAGTATCTTCGTAATTGTGAAATTCAATAAAATACTGTGGTTTATGACAGTTTGCTAAAGTTGAGTCACTGATAAACGGCGTTAGCGGTAATATTCGAAGATTAGCTTTAGCCATAGACTAAGACTAAGGTTTCAAACAAGCTCGGCTTATTGATTGCAATCGCATGTTGTTCATTGTACTAAATGATTCCATATAATTTTTGTAAGATATTTTCTACGTCGCTTTTTATATTTGTATCAAAGAATTGGAAAGAATTGGTGTCATGCACCTTTGACTAATGAATATGATAATGAACACAAATATGAAAGATATACTGCTTTTGAATAGTGGATAAACAGGAAAAAAATACACAAATGGAATTTGAATAAGAAATATAGATGCAAGCGGAATATAGATACCTTGATAATATATATTGTAACTATGATAAAAATTTGGAAAAATAGAACTTTTCTATATAAAATTGGAAAAAAATCCAAATAAAAACAATCACGTAATTCTGCATGTGTTCATTTGTTCACTTAGCGCTCGATAAACTCTGCATATTTTAGATCTGTTATCAAATTGCATTGCAGTTACTGCAAGAGAATGGTAAAGATTAAAAAAGACATTTCAATCTTTCTGTCGGCTTTGAACCTGCATCCTTTTCTGGTTCGTTTGATACAAAGAATCTCAACTAATTCATTTTTATCAAGGCAACTGCTGTGGCTCCAAGAAGATTCCTATTGACTTAAACTGTTATCTTCTTCGTACTGAAAAAATTTTTGGGATGCGAGCGCTGACCTAGAATCTCAAATGAAAACGAAAAACACGAAATTAATGACGTCTACAAAATATGATTCGTTCTAATTTCAGATGCTTTTTAATTTTATTAGATTTTGCGTTGGTAGTTAATTACTTTCCGCGAAAATATTTATATGTAAAACGATTTTGTATTTAATGGGCCTGAAAAAGTATGGTAACGATGTTGGTCAGTGTTGCTTAATTGATTAAATACAGTGAAATGGACTCCAATGTTGATTTTTAGCCGAATTATTATATAGCGAGCAGTAATTACAATCAATGCAAAGCTTCTTCAAGGTCAATATTTATAAATTGTAGATATAAAATTCGTGTGACTATTCTTTTGCCATTTTTCAAATATTTTTTATGAAATGATCATCAATTAATGCCAGAGACGGTTCCAAGTCCGTTTGGACGCGGAAGAGGGAAGAATCATCATTGTGTGAATGACCGTGTAACACCTAAGCGTCTCAGGGAATAGGTAAAGTGAACTCCATCCGGACTAATCAGAATTTAATCAGAGCATTCCTTGTTTGTCAAACGGGTACAAAGTCTCGGAATCGGGCTAATTTTTCGGCTACAAACTTTTTCCTTCGTCAACGGTTTATGATTGGATGCTGGATTGTACGAACGCATATTGACGACGACACTACTACGTTGTGCTATTGTACTCTAGCAAGCGCGCCGGAAGAAAGCGTGAATCCGATATCGGTTATTGCATTCGCTAGACGCCCCCACATGTCCTGAGAACCGATATCAGACAGAATATTAACTACGAGATTTCGGTCCAAAATGCGAACCCCTCAATAGTGCAGAACTAAGCACCAATCAAGAACTCCTAATGAAGGGAGAATGAGGCTTTCTATTATCAACTCAATGCAGACCAAGACCTCTAAAGGTGGCATTGCATGTGAGCTCTGGTAACATCTTGTTCAGATTGGTAATGCGGAAACATGGTGAGACGTTTGCGACTTTCTGCAACTTCCACTGTTTCATCATTGGTGGGATACTCTTTGAAGACAAATTCTGCCATGAGGCAGTTGCGGTTCAATTGACCGGCAACGTATTATTCAGTAGTTGTCTTCTACATGTGCAAGCCATGAGTGGTTCTGACATCGGCGTCGAACGAAATCATCACTTAATGGATTATCCGTATCTTCTTCCAGTAGTAGGAAGCCTCGACTCCCGGAGTTCAATACGGTCCGCCTTCGGAACCCAGCTCTCGTTCAGTAATAGGAGAACTCTCTTGCTGACCAGAGAATATTAATGAGCATTGAGCCGCAATCGGAAGCGGTCTTTTCTCTGGCGAAAGTTATTACGCTCATGAGGGAGGCAGAAGCTGCCACAAATATTGTAATCATTTTGCTACCGCGTAGCGCATCACGAAAGAACTTGCAGTTGATCGCAAGTTTTTTTGATTGCTCTCTGTTGTCGACCCCTTATCCACGATGACGACCAACCGTGTAACAGCTGGCGAACCGTCTCGAGGATGAAATCCAACGAAGAATACCGAGAGCCGCTCCAAACAAAAATTAAATCATCTCGCCAACTCAAACGAAGCAAGGCCGATAGGCTTGGTGTTCCTCCATTCAGAACTCTCTATATCGATCTTTGCCACTGGGAGAAGGGATCCGTTTTGAATGTGACAATTAAAGAGAGATATTTTCATGATGTATGTCGTCGCATAGATTATCATATTATCTATGCGGACATAGCACTTTCCATATTTTCTGGACATAGCACCTCCCCACGGTCAAGGGTAGAGCGTAGGTCCCGAATCCGTTTGGCGTCCGCCAACTGAAAGGGACGACCGAGTAATCGCGCGTTGAGGACCTCAGCGGATCCTGAAGTTTGCTAGTACCATCGCATCTTCGCTGGCAAGACAAAAAGTGTACCAGCTCGTCCATATTAACTGCTGCCTCATTTGCGCGTTCCTTCAAAAACACAGCAACACAACTACCGAAAGAAGTCTATTGCAGCCAGCTAAGCATGATATACAGCACCACAGGCTACTCTATCTTTTCGAAGATGTGTCCAGTATCACCCCAGAAGCTCGCTGTTACTAAGAAAAAATTTGACATACCTTTAAAATAGAGTATTTGCAGACCATCACATAGCTGCTGGTCTTCTCCACTACACATGGTTCTAAACCCCAACGGCGGATGGAGACCATGTGGGGATTACAGATGTCTGAATGCTCAGATCATTCCAGACCGCTACCCGATTTCTACGTCTAACTGAATATCCGGAATTTGTTTGTGTATCGCAAAATTTCCGTTTCTATATTCCTGAACGTGATCGAAGGACTGCTCAACGCCCTCAATGCAACTGGATTATCCCTACAGATTTCAGTGCGCCTGCTCTTCACGTTCAGTAATCACTCAGATTGCTGCCCTTAAGACCGCATACCCTTCAGCCTGAAAGACCATTGCACATTGTTCCAAGGAAAACGCCCACGTCTCGTTTTTATTCAAGAGGTAGACTCCTGCTTCAGAATGCTATCCCGTTTTTGAAGTGTAGAAAACGCATGTATATTCTAACACCCATTCTCCTGATTCGTCCCAGTTTTTGCTACGTTTCAAAATAACTTAATATCTTCCACCCCTCCCCTCCAACGCCCTGTGCCCCTCACCTTTTAAGGATGCTGCACAGCCTGGAAATCTCTGTTTCTCCTGCCAGGTTCTTACAGTATGCTCTAAATAAATCTTGTTTCGAACGTTTTACGAGACTCTAATGTTCACGCTGTGTCTTCCAGAAGTTTAATCAGTCTTTATTCTTATTGCTTTTACAAGCACGATTGAGAAGTCGTCTGGTTGATTTCCTGAGTCTTTGCAGTTTTCGGTTCCACCATGGAGCCAGGAGGTAGTCGCTTTATACCTTTACGTAATCTTGTTACCCTATTTTTTGGCATCAGACTCCTCTACGAGTACAATTGTATTTGTTTTAACTGTATTTTGTTTGTAATTAAGAGTGAGAAAAGTCTTCAAATCCCAAAGGCAATATTTTAAACAATTTTTTTTAAACGCATTTTTCAAAATGATTTTTTTCACCTTTGCGGGAATTCTAGCTCAAAAAGTAAGGAAGGAAAAGAAGTAAGGAATTACTGAAAAAAATGGTGAAAATTGAAATATTTTTTTAACAGCTGCGAAATATTTACTTTTAATTATTTTCATCTGCACATTCTTAGAAAATAAGTTTGTAATGTAAAATTAAAACTTTTTTGGAGTCACTGCACGTCCCGTAGTTGGAGAACGCTAGTTACGACCTTCAGCGAACTAATGCCACGAAAATTTGATATTTTTGACTAAAAATATTTTTAAAAAACCCTCAGAAGTTGTTAAAAATATAACTAATATAATGTCCAAATTTGATTGAATTCTACTAAAAAAAAATTGAAAAAGCTACGTGATAATAAGCCTTCTAATGTAATTAATTCTTTAGGGGTTGTGGGCCCTTTTTATGCCATTGCATAAATTTGTCTTTACAGTTAGGTTCATAATTTTATCGTTGTTCGTTGTTGTTTCTGATTCGGAGTGAGCTTTTTTGATAGACACTTTGTGCAGACCTCAGACATGCTAAAATAGTCTCACTAGTTGTAAGTAATACTTCAATCATTGCTGCAAGCTAGCTTTCTTTACACGGGCACCTTGAAATATTAAGTTCTTAACTTCTTCAATATTTTTTGCTATAGCAATGCCCACGGGACGCTCCGGTCTGGGGTCATCTTCCAACTCTGTCTTGCTTGCAAGATTTGTACCACTTGTCAACCGTCGTCCCTGAGCAAAAGTCGAATTCCTTGCTTAATGTGTGTTATTGTTCTCTGAGTTGCCACTTTTAGATGAAGTGCTGATTAAAGTAGAATCCGTATTGCGGGGTATAACTCGGACTTGAATCGAATGCCTATCATGAAAAGAAGATGTTAACTCCATTTTATCGACACTCAATTGATTGTAGTTTCATTTCTGATTAAAACTCCAGTACTTTAAAGACAAAGAGAATGTTTCCTTAGCTTGTATTCTTTAGCATGATAATGTATGGCCTTTGGTTAGTCAGGCTACTCACTTCAATGTGATACTAATATTCTACGATGGCTTACGTCGCAGCAAGTTTACACGGAATAAAAACTTTGTTAATAATATGATGACTTGCACCAAACTTCTAGTATCTTTGAAGTCTCTATCTTGGTTTCCCTCATTGCTATCTGTTACAATTGATGTCGAAAATAAGACTTTCATTTGATACCCCACACAGTTATATTCTGTTTAAGCGGCAGGTACGAACAAAATGTACACCTCCTTATTATAGACTCAATATTATATTGTTTTCAATTTTACACTGATAAGTTTTGTAATGTTTGTGTAATATAGTTCATTTTAAGTAAAACTGTTAAAAGGAAAAGCTTTCCAGTTTAACTATAGATTTTATTTATTTAAAGATAGCAGACACGTGTTTCGGACACATGTGTCCTTTTTCAGTGCTGAAGAAGGACACATGTTGTTTCCGGAACACGTGTCTACTATCTTTAAATAGATAAAATCTGTAGTTAAACTGGAAAACTTCTCCTTTTAATAGTTTTAATTTACACTGATGTTTCACAGGTACTTACAACACAAAAATACTACATATGATCAGGGTTACATAAATTAGTTTACCAACATGAGTCACATAAATCACTCTACAGTGACTCCTTTATATGTTCAAATAAATGAAGTTCAAGGACAAATTTCCATTAACATACACTCTGCTGTAGGAAACTTTCTCCTTAATATATATCCGCCCATCCCTTGCGACCACAGCAAGAGGATTCGATGATCATTTTACCCAGTCATTCATAACTTACTAGCACTTACCACCTGTAATACCTCATATATGGCATCAGTCAAGGTTATAACGGAGAATTATGAATTATCTACTTGACAACATGCGTTCTGACTCGAAAAATAGAAAGTTTAGACTGGCTACATCATTTCATAAGTAATTATGAGAAAATAGAAAGTGTGTTCTGTAAAAAATCAATTCCCCCATATATTATTCATGATAATTGACCGAACTATTCTACTTATAAAAGTTGGATGTTAGACAGCCCTTGAATTTATCCACAAAACGGTAGTTAAGTTGGAGATATACATAATAGAACATTGTTTTCTGATTAGTTCAATTTACTAAAAAAGTGTTGAGGTGAGTTCTGCTATAATGGCTTTCATCAGAAGTTGTCTAATGAACTTTTCCATATCGGTGTAACTCAATAAACGAATACATTATGTACGAAAAAAATATGTAAACACTATATGCGATAAATTGTTCATTTGACACTACATTATCAATCAATCATTTGCGTCTAGACGATCATAGGGAATTACCGGCGAAAATTTATATAATAGTGAAAAGCAAATGCAGTTTCTACATCAACCGCGCAAAAATCACTATTATATCAATTGACCGCACGACTAATTTTTTCGCCCCCTACACGGTATACGATGCGGCTCAATAAAAAGATCTGTTATATGCCCATCGCAGCTGACATATTGCCTATTGTGGGTGACCTCTACGATCATGAGGGTGAGCGTAACATGCCTCAGTAAAAAAGATCCTTTAGGGAGCTGAAACTACGGTAATCGAGAACCTCAACCCAAGGTATGACTACCGTGCCAAGGGGTGACCAGTTTCAACTAGCTTAGTGTGAAGAAGAAGGCGCTCTGCCGAGATCGGTTTTCTTTCCCTGATAAAACAAAGGTCATGGCAACAAACTATGAAAAATCTTAAGACATAAAACAACAACACAAAATAAATTTCGATCGTGACGATCCAACCCTGAGTGAGGGGGTAAACCCTGAGTTCATCTCCATTCAATTGACGGCCAACCCAAACGGAGGAACCTTCAGTCAGCACCCCTGACCCTGACCTCCAATCGACGTCACTTGCTGAAACCAAAGCGTTACCCACGGATAAGCCGCCTTCTGGCAAAACCATGCCTCCGGACAAACCACAACTTCTGGGTTGTGCCAAATTTAGGAGAAAAGGATCGTCCGGGGCATCAGCGACTAGCGGCAGCAGCTTTCTGACCATCCGAACTCCTCAGCCCAAAGGGCTAGCAACGGCTAAGTCTGCCTTGCGGCCAAAGCTATTGAAACCGATGGATGGGTCTTGTAGGACTTGGCTCTTGTCAAGTACCAGTAGCAGCTGGTACAAACAATCAAGTCTTTAGGAATACATCTCGACTTCAAGCTAACATGGAAGCACCATATCAAGAAACATCAGAGATCATAAAAAGTTTGATCTGGTAATGCAGAACCGCGATGGGTAAGACCTGGCCCCCACTCGAAACTATCCTAAATTTACCCCTCATTAATTTAGAGGTGAAACGAAAAGTAGCTAGCGGCACATATAGGTGTGATACAATTGACGCGTGGAAGGATAGTAAATCAAACGATCCTGCGTCCATCTGAAAATTCCTTGGAAAACATCACGTGGCTTTTATACCCGCCGATCATATGGTTTCGAAATAATAATAATTCGAAATTTGAAAGGACATAATCTGTATCACCAAGAAAGAAAAATGCTCGATAAATGGCCACGAGCCTTTTGGGATTACAAACCTAATAATCTTCACCGACGGGTCAGTCATGGAAGGCGGATCAGGTGCAGGAATGTTTTCGGAAAATCCAATCACGGATCAATCTCTCGAAAAAATGACGGCCATATTCAAAGCGGAGATACACCTATGCAATTTTAAAGGCAGCAAAAGAATGTTTGTGATAAAAATGGCAGGGTCGCACCCTCATCAGCACTAAATAGCAACAAATATCAAGCCAGGTGGTATGCAGCTGCCACTTATTCCTGCTGAAAATTGGCTGACTGAATGAAACATTCCTGATATAGGTGCCAGGGCACTCGAACATCGCTGGTAATGAAGAAGTTGACAGGCTGGCTCGCCAAGGGTCTGGATCCACAATGTTAGCATCCACTGCCACTCTAAAGGGTAAAATTGAACACCTGCCGGCCGGCAAAAATCTTGAGTGGAATATGAAAACCCTAATAGGGCCTTCAACGGGACACTGCTCGTTACAATAGCCAATATGAGGAAGAAGAGGAGACGGCCCTGCACTTCATAGGCAGCTGCCTGGACTCCTCAGATCTTAGAAAAAGATACCTCGATAAATTCAATGAAGAATCTGCGCACTTTCTGCCTTTGGAGGATCTTGTCAGATTCACAAAATAGTGCCAACGGTGCATCAGGGAGACTATTGAAAAGACGGTTTTAGGAGATGGTATAATGGGCCTAACAAAGGGCCTGAGTGCTTGAAGCTGTGGCTCCCTCAACTTAACTAAATAAATTGAACTTAAATTGCCTAATAGACAGCGGTACCTCCTCGAATATTATCTTCCGCATTGCCTCCCGGAACATATGTGTTGTAGGCACTTTTGAAGCACCCTTTTTGGAACTCGACAGTTACTTTCACTCCCTAATCCTGCGCTGTTCCGGCATGCCGGTTCTACAACGACCTACAGCTTGGTTCCTTTGACTACATCTCTTTTCTTAGTTTTAAGCATAGATTTTATTTTAGGTAAGGTAGGTGAATGCATTTGCCATCGGACTAGCAAACAAGCACCTCCCCAACGTTAGAGAACTAACGAGGGACCAGCACTCCTATCTTAGGGAGCACAACCGCCTTTCCAAAGCACACAGTCAGGAGATCGGCTCTTCCCAAACCTCCATTCCCACTTAGAAGCTGGTTAAGAAAATAGTTAGTCTCATCATACTTTTGATTCAACCACGCACATTGCCAAAACCAATAATTTAGTGTACGTTGCCGTTTTCCACAAGAAACCACCGCCCTTGCGCTTGTATATGGCTTTACGCTCCACTGCAAGAAGGGCTACGGGAATCACTTTTGCGATTATCATCACGGCCGATTCAGGGACAGTGCAATAAGTAGACGCCACCCGCAAGGTCCCAATCTTGGTACTTGCGCAAGACGTTCACGATATACCTCGCGTCGAAAAGCAGAACAGACCGCGTTGCACTCATTAGAAGACGTCGTCTGTTAGAGGCAGTGCGCCCAATGTTTACCATTAGTCGGCTTACGGCCGAAACTCCAGGTGCAGCCTTGACCGCTAATGTGATTTGCTCGAAAAAGCTCATCTTGAAATTGAGCGTCAATCCAAGGTACTTAGCCGTTGGTCTTGACTCGATTATCCACTCGTTGATCGATATGAGTCGCAAGTTCGGAATTCTCGTTTTAGTCAGAATGACCACCTAGGTTTTTTCTAGCGCTATGTTGGAACCATGAGCAGTCGCCTATCCGCGATTTAATAATGCGTCCGGCGACAAGTACCTCAACATAATCTGCATAACCGACCAGGCACGACTCTTCTGGCATGTCGCTTTTCAAAGGCCGGGCTCCAGAATGGATTCCTGCGCTACCCCTCGACGTGACCTCCATCCTCCTCTGACCCTCTAGCGTCTCACAGAGCAAGTTAATCCCTCAATATTCGTAAAAGATAATACGTAAAATGAATTATCTGGTGTGATTGGAATATCTTTTCATCTTACTTAATTAAAGGCATTTCTGACATCAAGTGTTACGGAGAGCACCACCCGTTGAACTCGGCGGCTGTAAGCCTCTGTTCGAGAAACCGACTTGCATGAGAGCATCCGTCATGGATTTTTCTGCTTTTAAACATAACTGTCTTGGGGATAGACCTTCGGCAGCACGTACCGCTGCACCATGTCTACTTGTGATGAGCTTTTCGAGCACTTTCCCGGTTGTGTCAAGCATACAAAGTGGTTACCTTTCATAGAGGGGACTGTCTCTTCCAGCTCTCTCATAGAGAAAAGTAGGCAATCCTCCGTACCTTCCGCACTGCTGTCATCAACCGTACGGTATGTGCAAAGAGTAGTGCCCATACAATACGGCCCACTTGTTCGACCTTAAGTGAACTGGGTTTCCACACAGCCACGATTTTTCGGGTTACCAATTTATAAACGAGTCCCTACGGGTCCCCATTCAGTTCATCAACTAGGTCCTGCCAACTGCGAGTTTTGCTCCTGCGTTCCAGAGTATCATTTGGCTGATCTGTACTCTGTCGCTTTACTATACGCCCCCTCTTGGTCGTCAATTCCCTTAGGAGCTCAGCAACTTCGCAATCCATCAATACATAGAAGGTTTACTACGCCTCATCATTATGAGGCTCATAACTGAACTTACAATAGTGTCATATCCCCGGAATGGTGGTCGCTGACCGAGACGTCCCCCAGAACTCGCCACCCGTCCACCAACGACGTCATTGATTCCGAAGCGAAGGTTACGTCAGGAAAGTTTTCTTTGGCTATGTGACAGAACGTTTGCGTGGATTCAGTGTTTCAGACTAACAAGCATCAAACCTGCGTCAAAATTCCGACACCGTCACGCTGAACAATGTTACCTCTAAACACCGAATCCAAGCAAATGCTTGTCCGCGGCTTTGGGCAAAAACTCTAAGGCGAATGCCTTTCTGAACCCAGATGGCAGCGATATCTGATAAGTCGGGGTGACATGCTCAACAAAAACTGCGCCAGCAACTCATGAGAGTCTTTCAAGTTCTGCTCTGAAGACTGGACACCGCCCCGAGCCCGCTCTCATCAGACGCGCCTTGCAGAGAACTCAACCCTCCTTTTCATTACAGATATTTACTTTATGACTTAGTTGGCTGCATATGTGGCATGATAGCCTCCTGTCAGGTCCCTAGCAGATTGTAGTCGTCTCTAACTTAGATTAAGCTACTTACTTATTCCGCGCTGATGACAAACGTAATTAAAAATATACATTGTTCCTTAAATTAAATAAATAGCAATGGCCCTGATCGCCCTGATTTAAAAGAGTAAAGATATATTAAATAGATCTTGACGCCATGAAACACTAGTACCAAATTACAACCGATGAATCAGAGAGTCGTTCATACTTTGTAATGTAACTATTGGCGCATTAGTTTCACAAGGAGGATTAATTCAACTGACGAAGACAAAAGCAAATTTAGTGTTTTTTTAGCCTTTTGAATGCAAACAGTTTCCTTCGCATTCAATGGAAGAAAATTCCGATAAAAAAGTCGCAAACTGTTTCGCTCATATCTGACGCTTGAAAAACCACAAGTCTGATAAATTTTATGCAAAAAAGGACGTGGCAATTGCTGAGTTGCTGAGACAAAATAGAACTTAAAGTAGAGTCCAGTGAGTAAATTCGAGTTGACCGCAATCTTATTAGCACTAAACAACTAACCGATAAGCAAATTTTGTCAAGTGTGTTACGGGCACAAACAAACGGCGACGGGGAGGATTTCATGGAATTTTATGAAATAATATATACGGATCTGTCGATTGTTAGTGTAATTCACAAAGTGACCCATATTTGCGAATTTTTCCCAACTACGAAATTCGCCAATCAACGCAACGAATTGAGTCACGCATAGATAAAACATATTAGGCTTCAAAAAGTAAACAATTCACAATTTTGAATCTTTCTTCGAAGAATACTTCCAGGATAATGTATGTATTTTGGTATGACTCACGAACTCCGAATATAACCAACCAAACCAACCGACCCCTTTAGGTTCATTATATACGAACTGTACAGTATTTATAATATGAAATACTTTAGATGCAAACAATAAATATCAAGAAAAAAAAAAAGGCCTGCGAAAATCTGGCAATCTTTTGTAACATTAAAAAACATAGGATATAAACTTCAATTTTAGATAAATTCTGAAGTACATCTGGGAAAACAGACTACATGTAGATACAAGATACAGATTTTATTTCGAAAGAACACGCTGATGTCGATTTCCATAATTGTAAACAAACATATATGTGTACTTGACATATGTGTCAACAAACATTACTTTCTTGTATCTAAATTGGCCAAAATCATTTTGGCAACGGCAAACTTATTTTAGAAACGACAAAATTGTCTACCGTAGGATTCGGCCAGTAACCAGACACAAATATGTGTATTTCAATTCACTGCTTTAATCAGAACACTAAACTGACGAGGGCGAAAAATAACAAACAGAAGTGCTAATTTTTTTGTTCATAAACTGCAACAAATATTCCAAATTCGTTCTGAGAAAGGTCCCCGGTAGCTATATTTATTCATAGAGCAGATGCTGGGATCTTGGTAAAAAATGCATTTAGCACGTGTGCAAACAAGTGGAAAGCTTTCTTAGCTTACTATATATTTCACCGGCGTAATACCAACGATAATTATTTTGAAAATGTCAATTAATTACGAGCAATATAAGCCACTACAGGTATGAGACCTAATCTTCTCCACAAATACCTTTTCGCATAACTATCAAGTTACCTAACAGATAATCCCTACTTTCTGCTAACCTGGACACATTAGGCTGAAAGTGTTAATTATATGGATATCAGTGAAAATATTCACTTGACTGTTAATTCGCGCATATTGTCACATATCATACGGCAATCAAAGTCCTTATTAGATTTGAACAATTGGAAAAGCAGAGCAATAAAAAATCAATCTAATCTGGTCATTTTCTCTGTTCAATTTCACCTGAATTCAATATTCGTTAGGAGCAGTTCGAAGGGTTACATTATTAGCGTTACATAGAGGCAGGGATCGATTTTTGCTCAAGGTCGAGCATAGAAAGTTGTACTCCACTATTAACCCGTAGTCTGGCATATTACCGTTGAGTAAATATTGACAGGGGGAAAAGCAGATGTAGATAAGCTAAGCACCAGCCATGTAATATTGATGCATTTCGAAGCGTCATTTACGACCAACTGAAAATAGAACATTTTATTGTATTATTGAGAACGATTCGGTGCGAAAATGTATCATTTGGTGGGTGGGGTTGGAAACGTATCTCATGTTACGTTCGGCTAAGTGTATTATAGTGTTTCTAGGGAAAGCAAAAAGCAAATATTCATTATCTTAGGACACCTTTATAATGCTCGATAAATCATTATTTAACAATGAACATTCTAATGACGGCAGAAGGGAATGTGATGTGGGCCAGCAACCCTTCCTGCCACAATCCTATTGGCACGCAATCTAAAAAAGGTCGTTATATTGACTTGGAATAGGAACAATACATTAAGTAAAGACAACCCACATAATTAAACTGAAATTAGATAAATTACCTATCATTGAAACTACCCAAATTGCCGAAATTAGATGACATGATCAAGAAAAATTAATTGAAAATATTAAAATATGTAACCATTTACAGAAACGAAACGAAGGCGATTAATTAGAATGGCGGTGAATGTTACTTGGCAGCTAAAATTTCCACCGCTACAATGTTGTAGAAGCTCTTACCAGATGGTCTTCATGTAGAATAAACCTTTCGCATCATAAATATGTGTTTATGCCACTGAAAAAATATTCTTTAGTTTTCTCCTGAAAATATATGACTTGCGGTTTCGTCCAGGGCAGAGGCCACTCATCAGACGCTGCCTCATCTCTGCCCTGGGAGCAGCATGACCAAAATCGCAAGTCATATTTTGCAACTTGAGTGCTTGCCCAAGAATGATGTTCCGTGGACCACAACCAAGAAAGTATCATCATTATCAACGGCGCAACAACCGGCATCCGATCTAGGCTTGCCTTAATAAGGAACTCCAGATATCCAGGCTTTGCGCCGAGGTCCACCAATTCGATATCCCTAAAAGCTGTCTGGCGTAATGAACTACGCTACCGCTCTATCTCAGACAGGGTCTGCCTCGTCTTCTTTTTCTACCATAGATGTTGCCCTTATAAGACTTTTCGGGTGGGATCATCCTCATCCATACAGATTAAGTGACCCACCGTAACCTATTGAGCCGGATTTTATCCACAACCTGATGGGAATCGTCCATCCTCATGTAGGGGGCCAAAAATTCTTCGGAGGATTCTTCTCTCGAAGAAGCGAATGGCGGACTTAGGAATCCGTCGATTCTTAAAAAAAATTCCTGGAAATAGTTTTCTACTTTCCTAGCGATTGTGGATTCCTAAGTCCGTATCCACTTGATGCCGGACCGGACCAAATGTAGAGCAACTTATTCCCACTCTTGATGGTCCACGGACTCCTCTTTTTGAGTTTAACAGCCATTTTTCCAAAATTAAAAGAGGGACCAAGGCTACGGTTTCTTACCAGGGCAGAAGCAACTCTCTGCAGATGCCGTAGCCATCTTCGTTTCTCTTTTAATTTTGGAAACTTGGGTGTTAAACCCAAAAAGAAGAGTCCATGGACCATCAAGAGTGGACCAAGTTGCTCTCCATTTGGTCCGGTCCGGTATCAAGTGAATGCGGACTTAGGACTCCCTAATCCCTAAGAAAGTTGTCTAGCTCCGGCCAAGCTTTAGCCTGAACTCTAGGCGGATTTACGTTGATTATAATTCGTACCCTTGTCGTATTTTGCGAATAATAAATGGGAGCGTATAACATCTGCGAGCCGCTTCGGTCGCGCTGCTCCCAGGGCAGAGGTGAGGCAACGTCTGAAGAGTTGCCTCTGCCCTGGTAAGAAACGGTAGCCGTCTTCCTCCCTCTTTTAGTTTTCTACTCTCGTCGGAAGCCAGACGCTTGAGGTATGAAAAGTTTTATGTAACTAAGTACATTTGAGTGCAGAACTATAGCATTTGTACGCAGCCCATAATGAAGGTGTATTTAGCATGTTAAACTACTCATACTGTTGTTGCAGTAAATTGACACGGAAAACTAACAAACTGTAACTTTATTAGTAACAAAACGATTCTGAACAAACTGCGGATATCATGATTCATACTATAGTCTATATTATTGCAAATTTTTGTAACACTAGGATAAACTTAAGCGGGATTCCTAGTCAATTTCCCCAAAAAAATAGTAATATACCATTATTAACTTAATTTGAGAAGGTATCGATATGGAGAATATTTTGAAGTCTGGACATCGTACAAAGGGAGCTTCATGATTTTTTCAGATTAAAGAAATCATCAATTTCGACTCTTCGCACTCCCCGCTTTAAAAACAAATTGTCAAAACTACGACTGACTTCGAAAAGTACTAATTACAATCTTTCGTTTGATAGCCCACATGACTAAACTCTCTTTACTCGACTCCCCCCCCCCCCCCTCCCTCAGTTATCTCCTGGCTTTCCTCCTATCTCTCACACCGTTCCTGCAAAGTTTCTTTTCATGGTTACTAATCTGGTTCTTTCTCTCCTTCCTCTGGTGTCCTCCAAGGCTCTATACTTGGCCCGCTACTCTTCCTGCTTTTTATCAATGACCTCGCCTACATCCCCATCTGCTCGCATTTGATTTACGCAGACGACCTTAAATTACTTGCGTCTGTTTCGTTTCCGCTGGACTGTGTTCTCTTACAGTCCAACCTCGGTAATTTTATCCGTTGGCGTTCGATCAACGAGCTAACACTGAGCAAATGCCACTAGATGTGCTATTCGCTTAAACCCTCCCCAACATCTTTTTCTTATTCTCTAAGTGGATAACCCCTTTCACTTCTGACCTCCTTCCAAGACGTAGGTGTGATATTCGTTCAATTCCCACATCGTTGACATCATGAAGAAAGCTTCCAAAAAATCTCGTTTTATCCTACGTTCCTTAATTCTCTTCAATTACCTTATCAGAAACATCCTTGAATAGTGCCATGTATTCTGTTCCCCCTTCCGCCATTCGTGACGGCCGCACTCTTGATGTTGTACAACGCAAATTCACCCGGGCCCTCTTTTATAAAAGGAACCTTCCACGGGTTGACTATCCGTCACGACTCCGCACGATCAATCTCCCTTCTCTACAGCAACGCCGTATCTTCTTCTATCTTTTAAAACTCTGCGATTGTCTGATGGATTTCTCTGCCAACTCGGATATTACCTTCCGCATCGCCTCTCGTAACACACGTAGTGCGAACATTTTTAATGTACCCTTCGCGGAGCTGGAAATTTACTACTCTCCGATCCCGAGGCTATGCCGGTCCTACAACGCCCTACAGATTGAGTCCTTTGACTCTGTCTCCTTCTCTAGTTTTAAGCGTAAAGTAAGCCATTTGCTTGCTCCTTTGAGGACAATATGTAATAAGGAATTTGTTTTCTGTGCATTGTCCTCATTAAAAAAATAAACATATACGATGGAAAAAAAATTGTACACCCCCATTTTGTATGCATGAGGACCTCCCTCAAACTCAATATAGAAGGATGCAACTTACTGAATGTGTGGGCGTTTACAGTTCCCACCTTCTCACCAAATTAGCCATTTCTGAGGAAAGTGCGTGTGACAGCCAGACAGACATAGATTGAACTGATTTTAATAAGGTTTTGTTTTACAAACAAAACAGGGAGAAAGTCACTTGGCACCAGATTGTAGTATGGGTGACCTACTTCTGCATTCTTCGGAATCCGAGTGGTGCGATCAGGCACATTGAGTGGCAGAAACAGCACTCCGTGTGCCAACTTGCCACGTCTCTTCTGTACAACTGCCTCACGTACCCGATCCAGTACGTTAGCGTAATGTTGGGAATTCTTGTGGTCCCCTAACCCATGTAAATACTCAATAAGTTTCCCTCGCTATTCCAGATAATGGTAGATATAATATTCGACGACTGCTTTTTGAATTTTTAGAATTTTTTTATTGGACTTTCTCGTTGTTTTATCCACTGCGTCGACTCATGCTTGAACTCTGGATCATACTGACGAACCTAAGTTTCATCAACGAGCACAACGCGCTTGCCAATTTCATCCAAGTTACTCTGACACAATTCCAATAATTTGTTACAGATCTCCAATCGGTATTGTCTGTTAAGCGATGTAAGCATTCGCGCTACCCAGTCACGCCTTTATTGAAGTGCAAACGTTTAGTTAAAATCTCTACAATTGGTTCTTTGCTAATCTGTGGTTCTGCTGCCATCTACCACAATTTAATCCGTTGTTCGGCCTGTACTAATTTTTCGACTTTTTGGACATTTTCTTCTGTTATTATCACCACTAGGCGGGGATCGTCTTCATCGGCCTTTTTTCCTTGTCGAAATAGGTGTTCAGAGGTGGCGGCGAGGAAGACGGCGGCAATCCTGTCGGCCATGTGGGCGAGGAGAACCTCCATAGTGGTGGCACCGGGAGACGCTGTACTCACTTCGGCTTGCCGGCCGTGATGCAGTAGGCGAATGCTCCAAAGGCCTAATCAGGGCGATTAGACCTGAGTCTGCACGGGGACTCATCTGAAGTGGCAAATTGGTCACGAAATCTCACCAGGGGTATACTGGTACCATGGGAATCGAGATAGCTCTTGGACTCTCATACTTCGGGTGAACTCCCGTTGTATGTGAGTACAGCTCGGGTTCCGTACTCCTTAGTTCGGTAGAGATTTAGGTAGGTCTTGCATCCACCAGTATGAATGCTAAGCCTTGCACTTGGTATAGACTGGTACCGTTGTTGCTTGCCTCAGCGGGGCTCTGATTGTGGTTACAAAATCAATCCTTGCCTTAAGAAGACCGTGGGATTAAGTCATCCAGAGAGGTGCTCACGTTAAACCCTCAAGGACTTAACTGTCGAAATAGCCGGCACCCTCAAACACCGATGACATGACTTCAAAAATTTATTTCGTCGAATTTTCTTTTTTAACAAGAAAGTTAATCAGGGGGCGGTGCTCCCAATTGCGAGAATTTGTAATTTCTCCAAAAGGGTGTTGTTGCTTGTTCCAGGGATAACTAGAACAAGTAGAAAAGGACTGCTATTTGTACGACCAATGTGTCACGCAATTCATGTTATCAGTAACGAGATGATGTCTCATCGCTAAGTATCTTATGTTGCAAACTTATCAGCCACCACGCGTTCATCCAAGTATAGAATAGGTATTTTTGAAAAAACAAGTAGGAAACCGGAAGCTCAGCGCTTCAGGTATGAAAAGTATTTCAGTTTTTTCAAATAATTAGGTCCGTGATGGTTTCATTTATATACAGCTCATAGTGTACATACGTTGAATACACCCGATATTCCATTTAATGAGGTGTCGACATTTTATGTCTTGGGGAAAAGTAATTTAATGCAAAAGAAGCAACCTTGGAATTTTGTTAATAATAGTAGAATTTCCACCAAACTTTGTAGCATGTTGTTTTATATTAAAACCTACATTACTGTAAAATCTTGCGCAACAAATTGAACTTAAGGGGGTTTTGCAATATATTTTCAAAATACAAAAATATGTTATTCTTAATTTTATCTGAGCAGATATCATAACAGAGAGTATTTTGAGACCTAGATACCATACGCATGCACCACTATATTTTTTTCAGATTGTTCGTTTGTGTGTTTCTAAAAATAGATGCTTAAATTATTGAACCTTTTCAGACCCCCGCACTCTTCGGCTTTGCCTCAAATGTCAAAACTAACATCTGCTTCGAAAAATATCAATTGAGACCTTTCGTTTGACATCCCGCATAGCTAAAAAAAAGTTTGCACCCCCTTTAAAAGTGATTGTCTACTCCCTAAAGTTCAACATGGAACGATATATTTAAAATTTTGTGTCAACAGGTGTAAGGAAAGCACATTAAATGTTTAGAATTAAGGAGCTCTTAAAAGGAGTAATCCGCTCAGGGTTGATAGAAAACAGAGTCCTGACTCGGACCAAGTACCCTCCATGCAGATTGGAGTAAAAATAGTTGAACTGTCCAAGTTAAAGAAGGACAACAACAGTGTGTACCAGCTATGGTGGGAAACATTAAGGTGCTCTATAATAGGTCGCAGAAAGTGGAAAGAGGTCGCAAAGAAAAGCCGACACCTGCCGTCCCAACAGTGTCACCGACGACCTAAAAGACACCTAACGGTAGTGTATTCAACCTGTCACCAAACAAAAAAGGGCTAAAAAAAGATGGGAATCCAGTAAAGAATCAACAAACGTTTGAGTGGAAAAAAACACACGAGCTGTTCGGATGAACGGAACTAAAAGTACGGAAAAACATGATAGACTAAGGTCGTTAACAAAAAAGCAAAGAAGAAACCAAAAGCGCAAATTCGTTCAGAATCAATTGTTATCTCCAGTCAGGGCAATTTGTCCTACGCGAACAGATGATCATGTCAATATGATCTGAAGGATCCAGAAAGGGGATCTAATATTTGATCTGAAAAAATCCAGTTTGGGCAAAATCGAAAGCTTTCGTAACCAAGTTAAGAAATCACTTGACGCGAATACCATAGTACGGGCCCAAAACATTAACATCGATGTACAGTGCAAGAATCTCGATAAAGCGACATCTAGAGGAGAAATTTGCACTGCCTTGTAAGAACAATTTAAGTTGGAGGAACTAGGAGAAGAATTCATTGTGAGAAAAGCCTATGGCAGTACCCAAACGGCAACAATGCAATTAACAGCAGCGCGGGCGGAAAAGTTCGTCGTCTGAGAGAGTAGATTTCATTAAAGGGGTGCCTCATGTTTGGGCACTGGGCGAAGACGCACTGGCGACGTTGGTCGGTCCGATCAACGTAGAGAGTATGAGAAGAAAGGCTATATTGCCAGGGAGTACAACAGGGACCCAAATGCCTACTATGCAAAAGGGATAACCGGCGTATTTCGGGAAGAGGTAAATGCTCGGAATTAAAAAGGCATTGATTGCAATGAGGAAATGAAATTTGTTTAAATAAACCTCAATCGTTGTAGAGTCGCCCAGAATCTGGTGTATATCTGTACATCTACTTCGCCCCAGCAAGTCTGACACTGTTTGAATTGGAGGTAATGCTCGACAATCTCTATTCGACGCGGCGGTGTTTGCTAGTGCCTTCAACACTTGGGCCTCGATTGAGATAGCAGAGAAGCAAATGCAAGAGGACCCAGTCTATTAAAAGTTTTGTGCAGTTAAATATTCTGTCCAACAAAGATAATGTAAACACCTTTCAGAAAGGGGAGTCTAGCCGGATTGTACGCCTGACTTTTGTTAGCCCAGCTAGAAGCCATGCAGGAATTATTCCCCCACCAAAAGGGTGGCAGCTTCCAATGACCTCTGAATTTGACGGCAATTTCGGAAGTCACCAGGGACGAGCTGCTTTTAAATGCTTTAAATTTGTTCGGTGAATTTTTCGGAACGTGCATGTCTGAGGGATATTTCCTAAATCATTGAAGAGGCAGAAGCTGATACTACTGGTAAACCTGCAGGTGAGCCGTACTCCTACAGCCCCATGTACCTTCTGGACCCTACAGAGAAAATATTAGAACGATTAAAGCAGAATAGATTCCTCCCCATTAGTGAGAGCCAGACTTTTGAGGTCGACAGCCTGGCTTCCGTAGAAGCAGATCAACCACTGATGCCGCCGAGGTCGATGATGGAAATCACGCAAAGTTTTCAGGTTTCAATTCCAGCAAAGGTAGTTACAACCCTGGACGTAAGAAATGCATTCAGATCAGGCGATTGGAACCTTTTACGGAAATCACTGACGAAAATTTATATTTCCCCAAATCTTGCTGCTATTTTCAATAGCTATGAAACCGATGACGAACCCCAGGATTTCATTCTCTACGGGTGTCCCACAGAGCTCCATACCGGGCCCAGTATTATCGAACACCATATACAACAGTGTAATTAATGTGTCGTCTCTGGAAGAACCACGATGATAGATTGCGCTGACGATATAGTTGTAGTCGAAAATGCTGAGTTACACTCACGTGAAGCAATCGGTACTTTTTTGCCAAATATAGTACTATAGTACTTTCCAACTTTTCAACTCAGTTCTGACATTTAATGCCTAAGGGGGAGGACTGAGAAGTGATCATTTCTTCCACGGACCCATTCTCAGTACCTACCCAACCAAAAAATCTGAAAGAAAATCACGAAGCTGCCACTATACGGTGCCTAGCCTCCATACTGATATCTTTTCAAATAAAGTTAATAATAGTATGTTACTTTAATTTTAGTAATTGACTGTAGACGCAGAACACAAATGACCTTTTGTTGGATTGGCCAGCTTACGAATAAAGTCATCTAAGTGTGGAATCATCACTCAGAAATATAGCAATTTTGAGACTCTTATAATGACAAAAGCCGGCTCACCAAAATATTCATCAAGACGTGTTACGCCACTAGTCCAACGCAGCATCTTCGTCCCCATAATCGTAAGAAATC
The DNA here is from genome assembly GCF_905115235.1 of Hermetia illucens. Taxonomy (NCBI): domain Eukaryota; kingdom Metazoa; phylum Arthropoda; class Insecta; order Diptera; family Stratiomyidae; genus Hermetia; species Hermetia illucens. The sequence goes on along the minus strand of NC_051850.1, from coordinate 126,576,719 downwards.
GTTCATTTTTTTATAGTCGGCCGACACTCACAACCACAAAGGGCGACAGGGCAGACGGGGTTGAATTTTACATTTGAGACGTTCATTGATATTTCGATCGCAAGGAACAGCAGTTGTGGAACGCCATTTCGTCCAAGTTGTGCTAATGCGTGAAGCAATGTTATAGCGCAGCTCTCCATTGGGGGATAGCATTGAACCGAGACATCTAAATCGCTTAGTTCTGGGCTGGTCACTGACAGTGATAGTGCCTGTTTCATGAGGATCGGGCGCAAGACAAACCTTCCTAGATGCTCTGCCTATTATCGCAAAAAGAAAGACTGCGACTGCTAGCGGCAACCAAACAGACTGAGACCTTGGGATTTTTTTCTTCTGAAATTTTACCACGAAGCGGCTTATACATGGTTTTTTTGCAACTATTTGTTGGAAAGTCCCTTCTGCGTAGAGCATAACAGATGCAGTCCCTGTTGACGCTTTCCCCTAATCAATGTTTAGCAGGTAAAGCAGTGGTTTAAACAAAGCACGCTGTTCCAGTCCCAGTTCAATTTTCACCATCATGAATGGCGCAAGAACCGATATCCGGTCTAGACCTGCCTTAACCCGAAACATCCCCGTTTTGTCTATGATATCGCCTCATCTGAGGCAGGGTCTGCAACATCTTATTTTTATATTCTCGATACAGCCCTGCAGATGTTCTAGGCTAGATCATTCTCATGCATACCGATCAAACGAGCCGCCAACGGCAACACATTGAGCCGAATTTTATCCACAACTAAACCATCGTGACATCACTCGGTTTTGTGTAAAACTAAACTTAAAATCGGGTTATCGCCTGCCTGCCCGTCTGTCTGTCGTAATCATTTTTCTCGGAAAAGGTTGTAGCGATTGATACCAAATTTGGTGGAAAGGTGGAAAGTTCTTCGGAGGATTGTCTTCTGGACCGCGGCTAAGAGTACGTAATTTTGCTAAGAACCCAAGTCTTTCAGGAATACATGAGGATTAGCAAGATCATTGCCTTGAACAGTAGGAGCAATCTTAAGGGGAGACGTTTAGAGAACAATTGTAAGCTGCAATGGGCCCCGTCGAAAATTTTCAGTCAGATGAGAAACTAAAGATCTTTTTTAAGTGCTATGGTTGAGCATTTATCGCTCCGCTCAGACGAATAAAACATCTATGAACAGTTAAACGTTCTTCTTATAGACAACATGATAATGCACCCCACATTCACCTTTAGCTCTTGTTATATTACGAAACCTGAACTGCTAACTCCTTCTAAACTAATTCATATTGAAGGAAATGTAAAATCAATCCTTATTGGTGCCAAAAAGTCCCGATTAAATTGTCATGAAAATTTGTTTGATTAATAAGATACAAAGATAAACGATGAAACAGATAAGCAAAGCTTTGTTTGAACCGGAAGCCAGAATCTACATTTCGACATATTTTCCCCAGTGACTCACAATGACTCGAACCTGGAGCGTAAGCGCAAGTGGAGTAACTACGTTATAGACGGTGAAAACTTGATATTATCTTACTGCCATGCACTAAAAAGTATCTCAGAAGTCCCACAAGAACGGGAAGTAGCCTATAGAGGAAAGAGGCCCTCGTTTCCACCTACACTCCTCGACGCACTTTAATACGATTAACCGTTCTACGACGAATTATTTAGAGGTGCAAAGTCGTAAGTATGTATAGGCGATGAAAGATTGACCAGAAGGTCACCAAAACCTGGCACTAAACACCATTCCAGCGGGTATCCCGCTAAGCCAAATCTGTGTAACCTGCATACACCTTGCACTACTTCAAGGTAAACAAAAAAATGTTGAGATGCCAACTCGCATTGGTACGAGAATCCCACCACAAGTAGGTGACTGTGTGAAATGTCAAAATCGGGCCATCACACGTTGCTTGGCAAGCGGATCCTTCTGCTGCTAATTCAATAATCTGATTGGAGTGCTCGGTCGTAATGCAACCTGGAAGCAACCGTGTCGGCCCAATGCCACCAGGACAGTTACAGAAACCCGCAGGCACTCGGGAACACTCACATAATCCGCATCGGAGCCAGGAACAAATCCATAAACTGAAGTAGAACCTTCGCCGCCCTCAGCCATTGAATTCTCTTCTATTTCCTCGCTTTGTACACACTAATTTCACCAAATTGGGTAAATTCAATAAATGACTCAATATCACTATCGAATTATCAACAAAACACTGGTCGTCGATACATTGGGACCACTAGAACGCAAAAATCACGGGAAAATTCTTGGGAGCGAATTACGCGACGGACACGACCCTAGAACGAAGAATTTTCAGCTGCGACGGCGACAGACTGTCGGATTTCGTTTGGAATTTCGGGACGGCGAGGAGGAGCACAAAGCGCGGCCACGGCACGTTGGTTGCACTCTGCTTCCAACAAACAATTCTGAGGAACCGAAGAATGCGGGTTGACAGCGAGTACGTTCGCCCAAATCCGCGAATGCGCAGTGCAACCAAAACATCACCATCCGTCGTCTGTTCACAATGACTAGTAGTGGGTGCCAATAGGTTTGCGGCTTTGATAAAACCTGGCCGAGAGGAGCAGACGTCTGGGTGCTCAGGCTGACTCATAACAGTCTGTCGAGAAAAAAAAAACAATAGAAATTGATAAAGTGAAATACGTATTTCCCAAGTGTAACGATCAACCACGATAGTTTACTAGAACCTGATTAAATTATTTCAATCTTGGATGTACCTTTTAATAACGAGAATATCCTTGTCGTCCGAATAATCAGTAGCGGATAGAGAATGACTGAAGAATAATGCGTAAACAAATTGCAGAATCGAAAGCGAGCAGAAGGCATGTCAGCGTTTAGCGACGAATTATGAAAGTCAAGACTGTTGGAATATGTGCTACTCCTCAGAAAAAAATGTCGAATTTCCCCACAGCAACTGGAAATTTCGAATGGAAATATTCCTGGTAGATCTGGAATTCGATAAATATTTACGCACGGTATGTTTCCACATTATTAAAGTAGATTTCTGATCGCGAAGGACGCCGGAGGAGTGAGATTTTGTCCGACTGAATATAGAAGCATGGATGGAAATTGACGAGCACAGGGCTCTGATGATTGCTCCAAATGGAGCTTCGATACCGTGGCAAAGTACCAGGAATGCAGCGAGCTCTTTGAAACGGAAAATCCAGAAACTGCTGCAACTTCTTTTTCTTCAGCCTTTGTCCCGTTCACAGGCGGAATCGGCTCGTCTGATCGATTGCACCATTTTGTTCCATCAAAGGCCTGATCTGGATGTAGTCGCGAGGCTTTCAAATCCCCATCCACTGTATCAAGCCACTGCTGTTTCGGCTGGCCTTTTGGTCGCTTACCATCGATCACAATGTTCAGACCAACATTGGCGAGTGAATTCTCGTTGACGCAAATTGCATGACCATACTATCGAAGACGACTATCTCGAAATGCGCCCACTTGTGGATAAAAATGGCTATGGGAAGTATACCCAAAACGGAAACCCACAATTCGTTGGTATGTGAAAACTGGGTGCCTCCTAGACACATGCCCACGCACCAGCTGCTGACGCAACCTGGTACACTAACTAGTTGTATCGCATCACTTTGTTAGCGGACTTCCTGCCCGCACGTGTCAGTAGGACGCCCATGTACTTCTCCGTGTAGGCGAAACGGCGAACCGGGTAAGATTGTGACTGGTTGGTTGAGGTAAACGTTTCCTTCAGGTTTCGGAACGGGTGAACCGCGATTTAGTAGATGTGGCACGCCCTAAACTAGAGGAAACACCTGAGTTAGTCCAGCTAACTCAGTCGAGGCAATTGCCACGGTTGTGATGTGCGAGCCTGTGCCTAAATTTGGGACAAATATCAAAACAAAACTATGCATGAAAGAAACGAAACACCATTAGCATTAAATGACAAACGCGCACATTGATGCAACAAGTGATGAGGAGGTAATGAAACTGAATCCCTTTAAGCGAAGTTTTAATGCAACGCTCTCCACCCAGGTTAGTGAAGACGGATGGGTGAACATGTATTGATAGTCGCAAAGGCTATACCGGGCACAGCAAGGAAGAAGCGGTGCATGCCAACGACGAGTGAGGAAAATATCCTGCCCTAAGCACGCTCAACGAATTCAAGTGGTTGTTCGAAACCTTAAAGACACCTGCGACATGGCGAATACAGGACAGTTACAAACTCCTACGGTGACACTAATAAAATCCCAGAAGGTGGAAGCAAATGTTTGGACAACTGTGAAGGCAAGGAAACAGATAAAATGAAGCGAGCACCGTCCGAAAGCAGAGATGACCTCTATTACTCTGAGATTCTCCGGAAGGTCAAGGGAGATCAGACGCTAAACGGCCTGGGAGACAATGTCACACTGATCAAAAGAACGCAGAAGGGAGAACTGCTCCTGGAACTTCGCAAGACGCAGGACGAACTTGGTTGGTAGATCCAAGGATACGGTGAGGCAATTGATCCACAAAATAACTGTGGAGTGCAGCTATCTTGACGAAATCACGGCGGAAGACGACATATGGAGAGAATCGGTGCGACTATTTCCAGGCGGTAATATGGATGCAATAAAGAAATTGCGGAAAGCATACGGCGACACGCAAACGGCAATCATCAGTTGGCCAGCAGTTTGAGCAAAGAAGTTGCTCGAAGCTGGCCAAGTCAAAACCGAATGAGGTTTCTGTAGGATTCGAAAGAAAGTAACTTCTGCCATACGATATAAATGTCCGGAGTTCGGTTGTACAGCCAGAACTTGCACAAGGAAGCACGATAAGTCTAACTGATGCAGGTGATGTGGTGAAAAAGGACATTTGGCCCGAAATTGTGGGAAAGACGCTGAATGCATGTTATGTAAAGATGCAAGTTTTGATGATAGGAGCCACGCCATAGGAAGCGAAAAATGCCCGCTGTTTAGGAGCGAACCAAAAGCAAAGAGTAATTGAGGTTTATTCAGCAGCAATTATTAGCGAACCTTACAGAGGAAAGATAACGCGGTATGGGTGACCGAAAAAGTGGAAAGTTAGCAATTTGAAGGACAGGACCATACCCATTCGAAAAAAATAACCGCAACGCTTGGTAACGGATTCGTAAGTTAAAATTAACGGTGTTAAGTCTATAGTTGCTACGTTCCGCCAAGCGCAACAAGCGTGGAATATGGGCGAATGTTACATGAAATAGCGTTAGACGCAAGTCTACGATCTCCCATTGTCATCACGGGAGACTTCAACGCATGGTCTACCGAGTGAGGAAGGAAGGTTTCTAATAACAGGGGGCTGATGCTGTAAGCTTTTCCTTCGCTGGACATTGTTCTTGCTAATATCGAAAGTATCGACACCTTCCGAAAAGGGAGAATAAGTTCAGTGATAGATATTACTTTTGTAAGCAGTGCGTGGATCGGGGACATTACCTGGCGAGTTAGTAAACACTATACGCATAGCGACTATCAAGCTAGTGTAATGGAGAGCAGGAGAATGGGGCGTCCGAGAGACGTAAGATCATACCGGATGAAGTAGGAGAGTTCAAAAATGTTTGATGTGGAAATTATCGCTGAGATATTTAAGGATAGTTTCACACCAGCAGCGAGAGAAAAATTTTAGCAAATTGTCAGAAACGTGTTCGCAGCCTGTGATACATCTATGCCAAAGCGCAAAGATAACGCTCACAAATAATCGAAAACGTGAGAGAATGACGAAATATAATAAGGCGATTGCGTGCCATATGTCTCCAAGCAAGAAAAAATTACCAACGCACGAGGTAGAAAACTAGTCGGAGAGAGCTGCAGAAGGAAAGGAAGCAGGGCCCGAAGATCAAGTGCCTAGTTTTATTGCAAAGAATAGTGACCACTCTATTTCCACAACAAAGCAAATGCGCTAATGCGGTTGAAGGAGAGCATCTAGAAAAAGATATTCCAAGCATAACGCAGGATGAGTTTACCATTGACCACGAAAAAATGGAGGCTAAAATAACGCCCACGGCTGGACGGATACCGAACGTGGCTTTGAAGGCGGCGATAGAAGCAAGACCGGTGTGGTCCATTTCCACTTTGAATACCCGCTTGGAAGAGGGCATCTCAGCGACTCAGTGGAAAAGGCAATTGCTGGTTCTGCTACAAAAAATTGGTAAATCACCTGGCGACTCCCAATTGAAGAGGAAGCAGGAGGCATGTCTACAAAACAATACGGTGTTCGTGCTGGCCGGTCAATAGTGGATGCTATCAACGCAACTATCAATCTGGCAGAAAAATTAATAGCACGTATAAGGTGGCAAAGCGATACTAAAAAATATTTTACTTCACCCTCGATGTAAGCAGTGTTTCCAACCCCTTAAGCAAGCCGAATGTGCCCACGTATATTCAGCTAATTATCAGGGACTATTTCGTGTATAGAAAGCTCCTCTATGATACCGACGTAGGCCCAGTTAAATATTTAGTAACCGACGGATTGCCCCAAGGATCAGTGCGTGACCATGTGCTGTGCATCAAACTTCTGCGACAAGCTACCCTATTGACTATGCAGACGACATTGCAATTGTTGTAGTAGACAAACACCTAAAGAATGTTATCTGGGCATGCGAGACATCACTAGGCTGATCAAGAATTGGCTGATATCACATAGATTATAGTTGGCGGAACACAAAACTGAGACTAAGGATGTACTAGTCGGCAGCTTCAAATTGAGAAAAATTCTACAGTTTGAGCGTGTGATAAAAGTCTAAGCCTCAGTGTTATGCTGGATCATCGATTGACCTTCAAAGAACACTTAAGCTACACGGCCGAGGAACCAGGGAAAGTTGTAGCTGCATTAACTGGCATGATGCCCCCAAGACCCAAACCATCGTTCTGTCTGTTGCTAGCCAGAGTCTGTTCATCCATTTTGCTTTACGGAGCATCATTTTCGACAAAAGCCCTTAATGTTCAGGCGTATAGGAGAAAATTATCTTCAGTATATCGTCTGAGCACGTTAAAAGTCGCTATTGCATTCCAAATGCCAGACGAAACAATTTTCGTATTCGCGGGAATTGGTCCTGTTGATATTTTGGCTGAGGAGATGCGACGATTAAACAACTGAAAAGCACACAGTGACCATAATGCCGAAGATCGACGGCGGGAACGAATAACGCGCACAATCAACGTGTGGCAGGAATGTTGGAATAATTCCCACAAGAGGAGAGGTGGATGCATAGGTTAATTCCAAACATCCACCTTTGGATTATGCGCAGACATGGAGATGTCCACTACCACTTGGCTCAGTTTCTGACTGGGCATGGTGGATACCGTAGATATTAACATCGTTATGGACATGACGATTCTCGATTCTGTCCCGAATGTCTTAATGAATACGAGGACCCGGAGTCAAATTTACAAATGAGAGAGAACACCTTGAACTTCTCTTGACGAGACCCTTACGAGTGGAGACGATCATTCCGCAAATGCTCGAATTCCAAGAACTGTGAAATATAGTTAGTGGCACCATAAACTGTATTCTGGAGGAGATTCGTAGGTTGGGGTGCTTACGAAAAGCGGCAGGGAGGGAACAATTCTCACCGTAGTAGAAGGCCGGAAGTGGTTTAACCCACCTCACGATGTAATGTCTCTAGATAGTCCCGTGGGGCATAGCGGGTAAGGAGGGGTGGATTTTAGTAGGTTAAAATCCCACACTGCGACTTTCCATGTTTTTCACCTCTATAACAAAAGAAACAGACACAAAAAACCTTTAAAGTGGCAGTGAAGCTCTTATACAGAGCCTACGCCCCAAAAAAAACCACTAATGCAAATATCTAGACAAATTAAATGAATAGTATTACATTATTCCCCCCCCCCCCCCCCCCCTTCCTACCTACCTGACTGGCGCAAGAGCGTGGTTTGTCCTATACACAAACAAGTTGGAATACTGGAAGCTGGACACTTCGGGTATAAGGTTTTGTGTTCATTTTCTGTGAGAAATTTCCTATGCGTGTCTTAGATTACCATAAATTCACGTGAAATAGACAAATTTGACCTTCTATAACTTTGTTAATAATAGTTGGATTTTTTTTTCAAACTTCCCATCGTGTATTACATTATTACTGATGACGGTACCTAATTTTGTACTTCTATGATGAACTTAAGGGGGGTTTTTAGGTAAATTTCTAAAATACGGTAATATGCAACTTTATTTAAGCAGATATCGAAATGGCATGTATTTTCATGCCCCGGTTTTTGTTCAGATTTGTTCAGATTTTTCGGCTGGATAGGTTCTCAGAACAAAACCTGTTACACTTTTCGGGCACAAATTTTGAGCCCTATGTTTCACCCAGTAACAGAAATAAGATCAGTTTCGAAAACTACTAATTGAGCCCCACATGCCCATAATCTACCAAAAAAAATGACACCCCGCTTTCACATATATGTGGAATCCTCCCCCTTAAACTTAACACAAAATGACGCCACTTGCTATATGTAAAGGGATTCACAAAATTTCATGACAATAGCCTTAGCTGTTTCCGACCAAAAAAGGGGTCTTACAGACGAAAACATCGAATCAATTCTAATAGGGTTTTTTTTTGACAGAAAACCTTAAAAAAGAAACAAACTTACCTATGACAAGTACAGAAGCATTTCATTGCTGTGCATGTCCTACAAGATGCTGACGAAAATATTCCAAGCTAGGTTAAAGCCATATACAGACAAATTAATTGGTGAATACCAATGTGGCTCTCAAAAAAGACGATCCACGATGCCCTAAATTTTCACGGTGCATCAACTCTCGTCGTCGACTTTCTTCAAGCGTATGATAGCATAAAACGAGAAACACAATATCGTATCATGCGCAGGTTCCGCTTGCCTTAAAGACTAGTATGAATGACGGAACTGACGATAGCTGAAACTGGATTCTATGTAAAGGTGCTTGGCAAGCTAACGCAATGCTTCGAAACGAATACGAATTAAAGCAAGGAAATACACTCGCCCCATCCTTTTTAACCTACCCCTTGAATATGTTATCCGCAAAGTGGAATTAGGTCCCACGGGAACATTGCTCTAAAAATTTTCGCAAATAGTGGAATTCACTGACGACATAAACATTATGGCGTTCAATTCCAGTCACCAAGGAAGTATTCCTACAACTGAATGGAGCAGGGCAAGAAGTCGACCTAAGAATTAATGACAAGGAAACAAAATTCATGGCCCAATCAAGAAGAGAGGCGCCAATACGACAAAACCTGACAATGGGCGACTTTAATTTGGAGAACGTGAACAACTTTGTGTGCCTAGGAGAAGATGGTAATGAAAAAGACGAAGTTCACGGACGAATAATGATGGCCAACAAATCATACTACTCAGTCCTACGGATAATGAAAAGTAAAAGGGTGCACAGGAAATATAAGCTCCGAATTTACAAACCATAATACGACCTGTGCTACTGTACGGCTGTGAAGTGTGGACTCTAACGCAGGCGTTAGTGAAATTCAATGTCACATTCGAACGTAAAGTCCTACGTCGAATACTTGAACCGGTAAAAGATGGAGCTGACTGGCGAATTACGAGTAGATACAACCATGAGCTCAGTAGCATCGGTGGTGGTAAAACTACGAAAATTTCAATGGGCCGGTCACGTAGAACGGATGGATGACAAGCGAATACCTACAAGGATATTCAAAGGCATACTCGAAGGACACAGCCCAGTGGGAAAACCACGCAAATGGTGGGAGGACTTAGTGGACGAGGCCAGTAAAAACTACTGGATTTTTCCAACGAGTGCACGCGATCGAAGGATCAAGATGGCTTGAGGAAGTCTATGCCGCACTTTTTCATTTCACCTATTTCCTAATTCATTTTAAACTGGTTTTTAATCCTCTCTTCTATGAGTCCGATTTTCCAATTGTCCGACCTCTCATATAATTCTGTTGCTTATTATTAATCACTAACTATAAAAAGATAAATGATTAGCACATTCTAAATTACTTAATTGCACAACTTGGATTACATTACAACAATTTCTCTATCAAACTGTAAACTGCAAAATCATCTGATAAAATATTATCCAGTTTGAGCCGAACAGCTGACTATCATAAATTTTCAGTATTTTCAGGGCAAAAGCGGAAATGGCTGATTATGAACTTGTAACGAAACATTCAGAAGATTACCTACGAAATCGAGATAACTTTCTGATTATTCTGGCGTCCATACTAAATCATAGTTACAAATAGTTGGTTTCTTCCATTTACTCCGCCAATCCCATGAATTTGGTTCGTCTTTGCATAAACAACTTGCACTTATAATCCACGCCATTATCATTTTCGTGAAAAGAATAGATTTACAAACAAGTGTAAGGTCAATAATTACACTCGAAAGCATGCGTAGTTTCTGAATTCAATAATTCAAACATTTTATTGGTGTTCGCTGGTTTTTATCTTTCCACAAGTTTAATTTATATAGATAAGGCCTATTCAATGAAGCCGATAAACATGTGTACATATCGTGACGGTAGTTACCTCACCCCCACACATCTCGTAAGGAATCGATAACATGTTCTTGAAGTTGCATGAAATCGCATGAATATTCTGGAATATTACTACGAAATTGCACCTTACAACACATTTTTTTAAGGTAGACATTCCACATATCTTCCCGAGCTTCTGTGCCATTGTTACTTGGCAACTACATGGCCAAAGGGCGTGACACCAAATTCAAATTCATCAAATCATTAACTCAAATGGGGCACAGCAAATTGAACTGCCCCGTCAATACGCCGCCTGACCTTTGGAGGAAGAAACCTTATCATCTTTGAATGGTAGCAACGTCAATGTTCAGATCTAGATATCGCACCAACACACCGAATATACATATTAAGTGAAACAATTAGCCGAAAAGTGAAAAATGAATTAAGTTTGTACTGAATGAATGCATATTTACGCAAGCACGCGCCAATTTGCTGGAATTTTCAGTTGGCGCTTACCGTGTTAACATTTCAGCAAGATTTTTATTAGCTGATCAAACTATAGATTGGTAGGCACCTAAAAACCTCTGATATTTACACATCAAGTACCTATGCTGCAGGCTTGACCGTGATCAATTTTCATTGATCAAGACATCAAGCATTAAAAGCTACTCCATGCACAAATAACCTGCAGCCGATAAATAGAACGAACTCGGTAATACATAATAGATAAAAAAGCGATAAATCCCCAAAAATATATTGAAGCAGGAAGACCATCACGCCTGTAATTGGATAGTAAGTGGGCTTTAAGCAAGAAAAGCTTCCAAGATAAGATTTTGCGTTCACAACATCTCAAAGTACAAGAGCGACTGCCGGATCGGCAATCGACCGAATATGCCTCTAAGAGATCCCCTGTTTGAAGGACACCTACTACTATTATGCTTCAGGCTAAGATTGGATACTTGCGCAAGTCCTCTCCCGACCTTTCCAGGGTGGAGAGTGGAAGCTGCCTTCAGACGGTCAAGAGTTTGCAGGGTCGGGCTGAGAGTAGATTTATCCATCCGACGAAGAACAGTTTGCCTGCTGTCCATGTTTTAGGAGCAGTTCTATCTGGCGGAGGATGGGCCTTAACAACAGCCCGCAAGAGGACTCCAGACATTTTTTTGGGTTTATTCGCCTTACACAGATTCTCAATCGAAAAATAAACATTTGACGATAGAAGAAGAGATGTTAATGCCAGCCATAGCTGGAATGTAGCCAAAAGACAATAGCTATCGAGGGTAATACAATCAATGCCAGTCGTGGCACCTCTGAGCTGGAACCAACAGCAGGGACCTCCGGGAGCGAGACGGCTGACGAACAAGTGGTTTCCAGCATACTCCTACCTCGAACGAGATTGAAGTCGGGGATCACCTAAAGAACAAGCATTGACAAAAATTCCGCCTGCTGGAATCGTACTCGAGAGCCAGTATCAAAAGGCCATCTATATTCTAAACAAAATTGCGAAGAATAAGGAAGCCGGTACTGTCGATGAAAGCGACGAAAAATATCTCGCTAGATGCCGGGCTGTTGTCGAGGAATATAACAGCAAATGCTTAGAAAACCTAAAGTAGTTCCACGTATTGAATCTAGAAACAAAGTTTAATCGGTTTCTACATTCCTGAACGATTTTCGAAATGATCAAGGGAATACGCAACGTCCTCAGTGCAACCTAGCTATCGCTGCAGATTGCGACGCACCTGCCATTCAACCGCTCGTCAATCATACAGGATAACATATACTTCAGCTTGAACAATCGTTACATATTGTCCTAAAGGAAAAACCCACTTCTCGTTTTTATTCGAGAGATAGGCTCCGGCTGGAAATCCTCTTCTGTTTTAGAGCCATCGGAAGACTCCCCTATATCCCACCACGCATTCCTCAGAAACTTCCCAGCCTTCTATACGTTAATGTCATATCTGCTACCAAACAGATGTATGGGGACCCAAAAATCGGAAGGCATTGTAAGAACTGGATCCAGTTCAGCCAGTATCTCTTCCAAAGCTCTGTGCTCTGAGCTGCTCTTATTGCAATGCCTCGAATAAATATATCCGAGAGCTGGAAACTGAGTAATGCATTTAAAGTTGCACCGCATGTTGTGCTAATGGCACCGGTAATACCCAGGCACACAGTTCTTTGCAATGCCGCTAGTTTACGATGAAAAGTCTTTTATTTTACCTTAACCCACCACACTACGAATATATAAACGAACATACAGTACGTTTCAACTTTACCTCTACATTTTTGTTCGAAAGAAGCTTTTTAGACTAGAGCGACTCCCGGATATTTCACTTCTTCGGAGATTTGAAGAGTTGTACTCCTCATCTCTGGGAGGCAAAGTCCACCCAGTTTCCTCCTTTTTGTAAATAATACCAACATGGTTTTATCTGGATTTACTGTTGTATGTTTCTACACACCGTTCCGAGATCTCCATCAACAGCACGTCATCAGCATAAAGTCGTTGCTTCGCTGTAGGCAGCGATCGACATCCCCTTAAGCACATAGCAGAACGTAGATCCACTGAATTAAAGTGTCATCGATACCATGATGCTCTGGCGACATCACAAAGTTTTCGGAAAGACGTACAGTCAAACGCACCTTCAAGGTCCACGAATACTCCATCGCGTACCCACCATTCAAAGTTGCACCCTCTATGACGAGCAGACTCACAGGACTTTCCACGTTGGTAAGCATATTGGTTTTCATTTAGTGGATGCGACCTTAGCGCCTTCCCACGAATATGACACTCAACTCTCCAAATCTTTCAGCAAGAATAAGTTAAGCTGATTTGCCTAAAGTTCTTTGGATTTGCCAGGCTTCAGTATGAAGACTACCTTAACCTTCTGCCAAGAGGTAGACATGTAGTCCAAAGCTAGAAAAATATTTCTTAGCAGTCGCTCTAAGTGTTCTTTACCCTCCCTTAACATTGCCGAATAAATGCCATTCAAGCCATGTGCCTTGAAATGCTCAACGGACAGTATGACTGGTGTGCCTTCTTCATTGGTAATAACCGCTCTCACAGTGCTCCAATCCACCTTGGAATACTTTCGTGTTGGAGGGATTGCAGGAGCCGCCAATTCTCCCCCTTCCATTGCAATCACCACTTCTTCGGATTGATTCCAGACTGGAGTCCGCGAAGGCACTATCACACTTTAACCAACTTCTTCATTCTTATTGGTGTAGTTAGTTGATTTCCAGAGTTTTTGCAGTTCGCGGCCCAATTAAGCGAGGGTTTTACCGGTTTTGCCCCAGGAAATAGGATAAACCTCTTCAAAGCACTCTAAAAGTGTACTCGATTAGGAATTTGTGTTCCAATTAGGAAAGCTTCCAAGAATATTCCGTCTTGATTTCGAAATCGACTTTGGACATTTGGAAGCGAATCCAAAGTTATAAAGGTTCACAAAGGTGTTTTCGGTACCAAATTCTCTCTTGGAGTTGCTTCAACTTTCGGATACTTTATTTTTCGAAATTATACACTGCACACAAAAAGAGTTTAAGGTTTTCAGCGCATTGAAAAGGGACGAAAAACCGTAGCTATGAAGTTAGGAATTCAAAGAGAGGCAGCAGCGTGGAAAATGAGCTTAAGAAGTGCATAATCCCCGTACAAATTTCAGCGGCAGCCGCTATCTGCTGTGAAACAGGTTGGGAAAATTCAGCTCAAATGTAGTTCATTGTTGAAACAAAATTTAATGTATTATTGGTTTATTTTAAAAAATAATAGTAAAACGAAAACGCCACAAGAGACGACACACAAGTCTTTTCCTCGGCTTTCCAGTCCCTCGTTCGACTTGAGTGTTGCTTGCCGCTGCAGGTTGCGTCGCTCCCAAAAAATAAAATGTCCGCAGACAAAACCGAGGCAGAGCGGATGTCACCGTTTTGGCATAGGAATCAAAGGAATGAAAGACAAATTATAAAATCCTTCAGCTCTAAGCGTTCATTGATTAGTGAGTTATCGCGTGATACATCAAACCAGATAGCCCAGCTGCAGCAGGCGATGGCAGAGTTAAAAGCCACCGTTTCTAAATAAAACGATCGACAGTCTCCCAACGCAAGCTGAGGATAAAAATAATCGTTAGCGTAATAATCCACAGTGGATCAGGGCCTTAAACTATGTCAGAGCCCTTCATTTAAAACCATAGCGATACACTACAGTACACTGTAGGAGACAATGTGATCAGAGAGACTACTACCCTGCTTTGACTGGTATCCGACATCCAATCACGATAACAATTCCCTCTGCCACCATTAAGATTTGAACGACGACTTTCCGCTACGACAGCCCAGCGCTCTAACCACTTGAGCCATCCGGACACGGCTGAATATGACGCAGATAAATCTACAGCACTCGAAGTGCTCCTCAGTTAACCTTTGGTCTTCCCCGGGAAGAGATATATCGTTTGATCAGAGACCCTTCTTGCAACACAATTGGATACCTACTAGAACCCCAGGGTTGCCTAGAGAAAGTTTGATCCAATCATCAAACACAAAATCTCCTGCTAGCATTGGCACGGCAAAGGAACTGCACGTCGACGCTATGCAGTGGCCATTTGAAATCGCCTCATGCCTTGAAAAAACATTGATCTGTCCAAACTCAGGAAGCTGGTCAGGAAGATCTTCTACATTTACCAAGGGCGCAAATACGCCGAGGGATACGAAGACAACTTCAGCTGCAGGACTACTAGCAAGCGACCCTAGCTGGATTACTGTTAAAAAAACATCGAAAGCATCAGCAACCAGCAGCGATTCTTGTATGATTGCCAGCTTTCACTAGGCCCAAGCTGCGGACACTAGGCAAATAATTCTTTGGCGACCGTTAAGGGATCTCTGCTTGTAGAGTGGGATAGCTGGTATCCTTCGTATCTATCGCTGCAGACTGACTGAAAATCTAAGTCGACTGGATTCTGCTTCCTTTACCCTTCCCACAGCAGTTTTGGGGTCAAGAATTTATTGCATCAAAACCGCGCACCTACCTACCTTGGTCACATACCCCGACTTCGAATCCCACTTTTTCATTGACATTTGGATTTGTCATAAAGAAATGGACGGAAAACATAAAAGCAAAAAATATTAGTTTCCCAAAAACAATGGGTGCATCCATGGTTAGAGACCGATCAGAACATGGCCCTGGAACCCCTCTACCAGCTATTCTAACAACAATTTTCAATTTAAAAATATACGAAACATATATACAAGCTACTTTCAAAAAACATATATGTATGTACATTTCATTCAATCATTTTGATATGTGCAATAAGGTATGCAGTAAATGATTTTATATAGTCAAAAATAGGGGCATAGTCGGATTCGTCTAGCAAATGTAACACCAATTTATACATCTCATCTACACGTTGGAGGGGGTGTTTGTACTCACACTTTGAACAGGATTCATTTTGATTTTAGGTTGACAGTTAGATTTCAAATTCCTAAAATTAAATAGAAAAATTAAATATAGAATAAACTAATCTTTAAGAAGAGTAGTCCTTCTATTTAATTAGCTATCAAAATAAATATGAATATTTCTTATATTTTTACACGCTTAGCAATAAAAAACTCAAAGTGGTAAGCAAATTCTTTTATAGATTGACTGAAGCAAAAATAATAAAGAACAAGCGGGTTACATTCTATCAGCCGCCGAATTGCAATAGTAGAAGTTTGAAGAGGGGAGGGGTGGGAAGAAGGCGATTGCCCTCTAACCCGGAATTTTCTCTGGAGCCAGAAGCAGAAACCTTAGCAATAGCAGATACATATTCCAGCAATAGAGAGGGGCCCCTATTCACTTCGCTGATTTTCTCTCTACAGTTCAGTTCACCTATGAATACTTCGCGAAGGCATGTCCCAAGACCAAAACATGTATGAGGTAGCTTTGTGTTACCTAGGGTAACGTGTACGTGTAAGGCTACTAGGCTCCTCTATCCTTATTTTAAAAGAATTGGAGAACATGCTTTGGCAGCTGGTTTTCCATCGTCCATGATTGCTGACGTCAAACAATTTTAGATTTTGAACTAATCTCTAGATGTGACCGCATTTCCTGCGGCCACCAAAGACTATCTGCTAGAGACCTACAATAGAACAGGCGACAACAAAGCTCCGGGTCTAGACAGGGTACCGAATAAAACCCATATATATGGTCGCTGAGCTGTCCGAGCAGTGCATGTCCGAGAGGAAATTGCCCACATTACGGAAGCGGCAGAGGCAGGTGCTGCTGCCAATATCTGATAAACCCCCAGCTGAGCCATCCTCCTATAGAGCCATATGCCTTTAAGACGCTATGAGAGTACTGTTAAAGAGGGTAATCTACAACACATTCTTTCCTTTTGTTGAAAGCCAAGGTGCCCTTCCAGATCGGCAGTATGGGTTCCGGAAAGTCAGATCAACGACTGAAGCCATCAAATTAGGTACTAGTTTACCCGAGAATACGATTCATGGAGGATAAAAACAGCAAACATTGCGTGTTGGTAACCCCGAACGTAAAAAATGCATTTAATTCAGCCAATTGCAACCTTATCCGGAAGTTCATGGCGACAATTGGCATTCCCACCTATCTCGCTGCTATTGTCGAAGCCTACTTGTAAGAACGAAAACCCTGATATGACACTGAGGATGAACCCAAAAGAATACCTTATGTCCATGAGTATCCTGCAAGGATACACAACACAGCCGGTTGCTGTAAAATATCAGGTACAATGACATACGTAATTTTCCGATCCCGGAGGAAGCCACGGTCGTCGGTTACGCTGACTATACAGCACTGATCTCAAGGATACTAAGTTATACTCATGTAAAACAATCGGTATTGTTAAGGCGTGGCAAGAGAATTCTGGACTAACGCTGGTGAAGAAAAAAATGCAAATGGTCCTCATTACCAAGCACCGTAAGAGAAATTACGATCATATCAGAATTCTAGTCCAAGACTATCAAGTACTTGGGAGTGATGATAGACATCAGACTCAGTTTTAAATAACACATGCAGTATGCTCGCGACAAAGCATCCACGGCGAACGTGGCTCTGGCAATGATGATGCCAAGAGTACGAGGGCCGCCGTATAATTGTAGGCTGCTTATATCTAGGGTAGTGAGTTCCATTTTACTCTATGAAGCCCCAGATAGGGGCGTAGCATATATCATGGAGCGCTATTTGCGTAACTCCACCATGTTATGTAAATATCATGTTGGTCCAAATCCCAAGTAAAGGAGGCGGATTTGAGGCAACGTATTTAATACAATCCTCAATAAAAAAACAAGCGATCTGCGAAAGTAAAAAAAATAGAGGTAGACTCAGCTTAGAATAATCACACTCTTTCGTCAAAGCGGTCTCCTAGTTCATTTTACCTGGTCCTCCAGGTTGGGAGCGCCAAACCGACATCCACCAAAAAACCAAACATCATGTGCAGAAACAGGATGAACAACCTGAGACAGGATTAATACCACGGAGCTATTAAGAGAGCTATCTTGCTAATCGGACAGCAGATACCTTGAATAACCTCCTGAGAATATTGGTAAGCATTGGGTAACCATTAAAAATGTTATTTTCTCGGGTGCTACGTCCCGAAGGGGCGCCACAAGATCTGGCTGACTGCGGAATCCTGGAAAAGGATCGATGAATGGAAAGGATGGAAGGCTCTATAGATCGCCGCGCCGCAGATGCGAACGATATAAACATCATGGCACGATCTTTCACATTAGCAAAAGAGATTTTTTCAACCCCGTCAACGAATTAACGAAAAGAAGACGCAAATTATAATGCAAACGAGAAAAATGACGTTGAGCAGACAAAATATAACGATTGATGAACGCAACTTAGAAAATGTAGACGTCTTTATATACTTAGGTGTACAAGTACAACTGACGAAAAATGGAACTGAACTTGACAAAATAAAACGGCGAATTCAGCTCACAAAATAGAGCCTTGTACTTGGTCCTACCAATTTTTAAAATCGGCTGCACACAGAAAAGCAAAGCTGCGGATGTGAAACATAGACCATAATACAAACTTCCCAAAAACTCATCAATAACTTCGAGAGGGAGGGAGGGTCCTGAGGACAATAATAGGAACTAAACGAGAGGACGACCAATGGTGAATCAGATAGAGTTGTAAATATTTCACTATCCTTAAGTCTCCAAATTAATAAAACTTCAGAAGTTACCACGCGCTGGTCATGTTCAGCATATGGACGACACTCGAATACCTAAAGTTATTCGAAGGGAAGACAGAAGGAAGTTGAATGATAAGAAAACCCCGAAATGCTCAGAGAGGCTGCTCTGAGGAGCGAAGCAAACAGATCAAAGTAATGTCTGTCAAAACGGAGTTTACCATCAAAGATTTCACCTTAATCCGTATAAGTTAAGGTGGTCCAGCCCAAAAACCTATAAAGGCAATATCTATGGTGGAAAAAGAGGACCTAAGAGACCCTGCGCACATGAAGCGACGGCGTAGGCCAGGACACCAGACAACTTTTAGAAATATCAATTGATGGACCCCAAACCAGGGTGCCTTGAATTCCTTAATAAGGCAAACCTAGTCTTAGATTTAAGAGAGTAGCATTTGCCGACATTCATCACAACTTATTTACAGAGCACCAGCGAACCAGGGTGTCTAAGTTCTACTGTGGAAACAGTTATTGAGGAAGCTGTAGAGAGAAGAACTTAAACTCACCAGACTAAAGCAAGAAGGAAAAAGAACGGAATGTGCAACCATCAAAAGAAAATCTGCAGAGACGGTTAGAAAGGTAAAGGGCGAGTCATGTAATGAATGATAAAGGAATATTAAAGTGAAACTACTTTAGACAGAACAGTTTCCGGAGCGGAAAATACAATTGGGGAAGGAGTTGTTTTCTTTTAGTTGATAATCTTATGACCCCCTCCCCTCTACAATCCAGTGGTACGGATCACCAGGAATACTGTGTATGATTCGAAAGGGGGTCGTGAATTACGAATTACGGATTGCGATTACGGTCGAAGTGTCGGAGTTTCCGTTAAAAGGGGCTTAGGAAGTCCCAGTTTTTTAGCAAACCAGGCCGAATATAGAAATCTCAGTATCCAAGTGGACATCTACGTGAAACAAGCACAACATTTGGTGACAGTGGTGGAACTGTGTAAACCAGAATGGTTGAATTCGAGGATTTATGTGTGGAGCAGCTGAAACATAAGCTGGCGTTGCTGGGGCTCTCTATAATAAGAAGCAAAGTAGAATCACAAAAAAGACTTCAGGAAGCTTTGGCATCGCGAGGTGAACGTTGAGGAATTTGAATTCCAGCATGGTCCAACATCGGATATCAAGGGTATCGAGGAAGTTATTATAACTTTCGGGATAAATGACAGACAGTTATGGCAGTTTTACTACAGGCTTTATTCAATATGTAGAAGAATTTCATGGAAAAGATAACATAACGGCAAGAGAAGGCGGAAGCACCACAAGACGAAAGACAGGCGAATCTTATAGAGGAATCTAGAAAGCAACAAGGGGAAAATGAAAGGTAAGCAAAACTTATAGAAGAAATGGCAAAACGACCTGAAAACGCTATAACATCTATTAAGGAAGATATAAAACACCACTTAGGAGAGTTTAAGAGTTTAACCAAAGGAAAACATTCAAGAAGTAGCAGAACAGCAAACAGAGAGTATAAAATGTCTGGGAAAATCTCTTAAGAAAGGTACGAAAAGGCAAGAGGTAGCTGTAGAGCAGCAGGAAGTGACACAGCATGCGAAAGAAAATGAGATTTTTAAGTCGATGGGAGAGATGATCCAACAAGTTGAAAAATGGTAGAAGAAAGCTACCAAGCTGCATAAGAGTACCACTTAGGATATTCGAAAATCATAAGAAGTAATCAATCAGGGCGACTAAAGAACAGAAACGAAACTACCGAAAAGCAGTAGACAATGCAGAAGAGGTCATAGGTGAAGGCAGGAGGAAGCCATTCGAGAAGATACGAAACAGCAGGAAGAATTTCTAAGCAGGGTTAGCATAGCTGGCACGACAGTGCAAAAGTCGGAGCTGACAAAAGGTAATAAGCCGGCAGGCGGAAAGTGAGAAGTGCCGTGAAGCGAGTGCTATGAACTTAAGACCTATAAGAACAGAGGTAGCAACAGACACACGCTGGACGGCAAGCAATCTAGCAACAGTTTACAACTCGCTTAGTGACTTGAACCCAATGGTTGGCCAAATTGTCCTACAAATGTTGTTGTGTTACCAGCAAGGGCATGTGGACGACTCATTTTGGGGCCCCATGAAGAAGTAAGCAGCGAGAATTTAGATGTCACTGAAAATTTAACGAACATAACGGTAGTTCTATTATAAATTTGGAGAAGTTATGTGAACAACATGGCTTTGCAAAAAAGCTGAACGTACGAGGAGGAGTGTGCTGATAGGTGAGATTAGAACTACATTTGAATGGGATTTTTTGGTTGAAGAAAAGCCGTCATCGGTGAGCAATTAGGAGAAATTACACCCTCAAACTAATAGGAGACAAGCAGGATTTGATATAAGAACCAGTACTGTTAGCTTCGTCGAGAATAAACGAGTGTGGCGCAGCACGAATGTTGCGAATACGAGCATACAGATGGCGCACGCCACTCATCCACGACTTTGCTCATCACTTCGCGAATTGCCGCATCTTTTCAACCATGGACTTAGCCAAGGCTTATCATCAAATTCCTGTAGCTCCAGAAGACATACCAAAAACGGCAATATGCACACCCTTTGGACTCTTCGAGTTCACCCGGATGACTTTCGGATTGTGCAATGCGGCGCAAACCTTTCAAAGGTTCTGTTTCGTATACTTGGATGATGTTTTGGTCGCTTCTTCCACTAAGTCTGAGCACTTAGCCCATCTCGAGTGCATTTTTCAACGTCTCCTTGAGGCCGGTTTAGTCCTAAACGTTCCTTCAAAAACAGGTGAGATTCCTCGGCCACTCCAATTCCCCTGAAGGAATATAGCCCGACCCAGACAAGGTGCAAGCGATTACAAGCTTCCCGCGTCCGAAGACAGTAAAGGAATTGAGGAGGCTCTTGGGCATGCTATACTTCTACCATCGTTTCCTGCCCAAGGCCGCCCAACACCAGTCCGTTTTGAACGCGTACTTGTCTGGCCCCAAAACTAAAACCCAAAAATGGTGATTAGTATTCAAAAGTACTAAACGAGCTTTGCTCCGGGGGGAGAAACACGAAAGTGGCAATCGGAATTAGAAGCACCATGTTGGAAAATGAGAAACTTAATCTTGACGTTTACTAAATTAGTCGAAGTGAATGTAAGCCGAACGAACTTGAAATTGGAGCACCTGGAGAAGCGAGCCCACCAGGCAGACAGTGGGGATTCAGGTTCGGGACGAACAAGTTTAGGCGGTGGGCAGTGTGACGATCAATCACTTTGGGAAAAGTATGTGTGACGTCAATTTAAATCGTAGTGATGACAATTAACGAGGACACCAAAATTGTACAAAAGTAGGGCGAATATTTAGTTAAGGTGAATGATAACAGGTGACTCTAATGTCAATAAGGAAATCCTCTAAAAAGGGCAAAGTAATTTTCAAGCAAAGTGTTCGCATACCTTTCTTTTCAGCCTGGTTGTTGTGCATAATGTTGCATAATTAAAAGTGAAATAAACATTTCAGTTAAAGTTATAGAACTACGCAATCCAGTGATGTGGATCCACGGGAATAATGTGGTTAATTCGAACACGGGTTGCAAATTACATGTGTGGATTCCGAATTGGGGTTTCAAATAAAGGAAGCTTAGGAAGTCCTAGGTTTTTACGAAAACCAATTCGGGCACGGAAGTCTCGGTATGCAAGTAGACATCTACGTAAAGCAAGTATTAAGAGTGCAACTATATTCCCACTGTTAACCAATAGATGCCTTCAACGCCTGCTGGCCGATTTTGACATATCTAAAACGTCATGAACCAAGCTGAGATATATGGCAAATAAACCGCTTTAACACGTTAGTGATTTCATTGTGGCGTCATATAATTTTTTTTGTGTGAAAATGTCTGATTTTGTGTTAATTTTCTTATTTCATTCAAAGAAAACGGCGGCTGAAGCGCATCGAGAGTTACAAAAATTTACGTAAGTGCTGCTTTAGATAAAACAACGTGCCGTGATTGGTTCCATCGTGTTAAAAACGGTGATTCTAGTTTTGATAACTGTCCACGTGAAGAAACGCCAAAAACCTGCGAAGGCCCGAAATTGGAGGAATTGCTCGATGAGGATCCGTGCCAAATGCAGGAGCAGCTTGCTTCGTCAATTTCCAGGCAATTTTAATCGTTGGAAATGATTCAAAAACAGTAGCCGAAAAGAAAGAGTTTTCTTCATCACATCGTGACAGGCGATCCAAAGAAAAGAAAGCCATGGGAACTGCTGGGTCATGATTCTATGTCATCGATTCAACCGAATATACACGCTGCGAAATGCTGTGTGTTTGTTGTGTTACCACTGGGAAGAGGCCGCTTAGGCAACTGAGCCGAGGACTGTGCGAAAAGCGGCCGCAATACGAGCAGAAATCGTTAAAAGCTTCGATGGCACATGATCTGCCTAATCAACAATCCTGTTTAGATACCGTCAATCAATTAAAATGTTGGACAGTTACGATAATACACTTTGAAGTCAAATATCTCGAAAGGCCGATGATATTTTTTAATAAATTCTTGAATTTCTTTCTTTTTACAGTTATGATTATGTTATTAGTGTTATTTTCAACAGAAATATAGTTATAAAACCGTTTTGCACAGCAAAAAAACTTGGACACTTCAAATTTGATAAAAAGAATATAAATTTATGTCAACAATTGAGTAAATTAGTATTTGGTGTGGTGACCATTAGCTTTTAAAACTGCGAAAAGTCTTCTTTTCGTCGACCCTACAAGTTTTTCGGTGACTTCCGCAGGAATAGAGCTCAAAACATCCTTTATGTGATATTCTAAATCCTTTTTGTTCCTTATCTCCTTTTTTCAGACCTCCTTTTCGGCGTATGCACCTAAGTGCTCTATCGGATTGAAGGCCGGGCTCGACGTGGATGAGGAAAAATATTTTTGATATAGTAAAGCAGTCATTCCTTAACGACCTTGGATGTGTGTTTTTGGTCGTTGTCATGAACATGATGTCTGATGGCAACCCCAACTGGTATGTGCTGGCAACCCCAACTGGTATGCACTGCTTTAGTATATTAAGCCCACTTTAGTGAGGTTTTCCTGGATTATAAATAGGGACCATGCCAGATGCCAGAACACTCCACACCATGATGCTGCCACCGTCGTGTTTAACTGCTGGTACAGTGTTATCGTCTTCTAAGGCAGAGCCTACTCTTCTCCATACCGATTACGGGCCATCGGAATCGAACATGTTAAATTTCGACTCGTCACAAAAAAAACTGTTTTCCAAAACTCTTCTGGCTTATAAACGAACTCCTGAGTATATTCAATTCGTTTTTTAATATTCTTTTGGGAACGGGGCGGCTTCTTCCTCGGAGTATAGGACCTGTATTCCTTCCTATGGAGAAAATTTTACGGTTCGATGATGAACTGTCACTATACTGCAGTTGTCTTCGAATTGTTCCTTATGTCCCGCAACATTGGTCTTTATGTTTATTCTGGCTGAATTTTCGCAGGTCGGCCTCTACCTGTTTTCCGATAAACGGATCCACTTTCTTTAAAATGTTTGATGACGTAATAAACGGTGGACTTTGGCTTTTCTATTACTCCAGCTATTTCCCGCACACTATATTTAATGATGAGCTCTTTTAAGTCACGGAACAACTGCTTATTTTCAAGGAAGGAACTAATCGTCGCAACGATGAACAATACTTTGAATGATTTAAGGGGGCCATCCCGTGTTTCGGATCCGCGGAATCGAATCTTTTTTTGGGCAAACTGATTTTTCGATAATCGGAGTCGTTAGGAAATTATAGTATTAAACACGTAATAAGTCACATGCCTGATTTATGTCGATTGCGGTAAAAAAGCGAGTATTTATCGGTCCGAATAGAATTCGAATGACTTCGGTAAAAGGACAAGAATTAAAGCCAAAACTGTACTTGTGTTTCTCGAAGAAACCTAAGGTTTATCAACTACAGTCTGTTACATAAGAGCGTGGTCACTGTTACACGTAGATAAAAAATCAGAGCGTCCTGTTTCTTTTTCTATGACATAGAGGGCACCTCAGTCCTTCATGCTTTTTGTAAAAAGTCAGCTCTCTGTCAAATTTAGTCTTCAATTGAGTGGTTTTTCGAAATGAGTGCTGTTTACGCATCTCGCTTTGAGACAATTTTTCTATGTTTGCATGAAAAAGGACCCAAATTAACGCAAACTGCTGCTGCGAAATATATGGGAAAGTCGAAGCAGTTTGTTAGCAAGTGGATAAATCGCTATAAACAGGTCGGTAACGTTGATGATTTACCTGATCGCCGAAGTGCAAGCAAAGTTTCAAAAAAAGACGAAAAAAAGATTCTCGCATTGTTCTCGAAAGATCCAACTTTGACTTTACGTGGAGCTGCTGTGAAATTGAAACCAAAAGGTGTTGACATATCTTACGGAACGATTCGCAGGCACTTGCTTGCCAATAAACTGAAATATCGCAGTACTTTGGAAAAACCAATGTTGAGTGCAAAACACATTGAAAAACGAGTGGAATGGGCGAAGGAAAACTTGGACCGCGATTGGAGCAACGTAATTTTTTCTGATGAATCCTCCTTCTGGGCATTTCCGGGCATCAAACACGCCTGGACAACCTCCACCGATAGGATGCTTCAACGGACTGTTAAACACCCCTTCAAGGTCCATGTTTGGGGGTGCTTCTCAAACAAAGGTTTCGGTACTTTGTTCTTATTTACCGAGAATTTAAAGCCTCGAGATTGCACCCAGATCAGGCATTCGATAGAGCCAAATGGCGAAGCCGATCACGACGAGCCGACCCCGCTTGTGAACGGGACAAAGGCTGAAGAAAAAGAAGATTTACCGAGAATTTAAATGCCGAAAAAATGAATAAAATGTATCAAAAGGCTTTGTTACGATCTGCTAAGCAATGGTATATCAAGAAATATGAAAGCTGGATCCTTCAAGAGGACAACGATCCGAAACATCGGAGTCGAGCGTGTAGCGAGTGGAAGGTACAAAATGGAGTTGTCACTTTAGATTGGCCATCTCAGTCACCGGATGCAAATCCCATACAAAATGTGTGGGCTCTGATGAAAATGCAGCTTCGCAGACGCAAGCCATGTAATTTTGATCAACTTTCTCGACAAATTCGGGAAATTTGGAGGTGTTTTCCGGTAGAATATGCAGAAAAACTAGTATGCCCCGATGATGCCAGGCCATAATTGACAATGCAGGAGATTGGACTTGCTACTGAGGTATTTGCATTGAGTATTGACGACCAAATTATCAATAAATTTGCGAATTTTCGAAAAATCAATTGTTGTTATTATTTAACAGTGACTACGCTCTTATGTAACAGACTGTAGGTATAGCGGATTAATGTTCAGTTAAGATTTTATGGCTAAAAATCACTTTCTACTTTTTAAATGCGTTTTCTCGAAACTGCATATTGAAAACCTTCTGCCACCATAGCCCAAAATCTATTCAACGAAATTCTTTGAAATTATCACGACTTTTTCAGAACATATTTCTACTGTCCGCAAGCAAAACGGATAATTACCATTGTCGTCAAACAAACGAATAATTGCCATTCATTCGGTAGTTTTTTTTATTCACTAAAGAAGCGTTGAAAAAACATCGAAAGTCACAAAAAAAAAAGTTTGACACGGCACCAAAAATTTGGCTTTTAATATTTTTTAATAATCCTAGTTTGCGGACTGTAGTTGAGTCCGCACGTTAAAATGCCGTTTACTTTTTTCTTTAAGATGGTCGCAGCGCCCTCTAGCGTGGCAGTAGAAAAACACCTTTTTTTGGAGATGCGCGTACAAATTGCTCTGTATTTCAATAATGAACTATGCTATGGGCATGCTCAAGGTATTATTAAATATATGGTTAAAAACTCGTATTTGCATCTTTATCCAGTTCCTCACAAAAAAATTCTAAACAAGTCGGGGAACCGGAAGCTAGACGCTTCAGGTATGAAAGGTTTTGTGTATTTCTTTTATAAAGAGATTTGGGTGTGCATTTGTTCCATTAGCATGCAGCACGTAAAATATGCATATATTATGTGAAAATAGCCACTTTGAAGTGATATTGACATTCATAGTCTTGAATTTGCAGAGGAGCGCAGATTTGACCTAGTACAACTTTGTTAGTAATAGTGCGATTTTCACCAAATTTGGCAGAATCATGATCTATACTATAGCCTACATTGCTGCAAAATTTTGTGATTCTAGGGTGAACTTAAGGGGGGTTTTCCTGTCAATTACTAAAAATTATAGTAATATACTATTATTAACTTTATTTGAACAGGTATCGATATGGAGGGTATTTCGGAGCCTAGGCACCATATAGTGGCAGCCTCCTGATTTTTTCCAGATTGTTCGGTTGGGTAGTTCCTGAGAATGGGTTCGTTAAAAAAATGACCACTTTCAACCCCCCGCACCCCCCACCTTTTCAGCAAAAGTCAAAACTAATACCGACTTCGAAAAGTACTAACCGAGACCTTTAATTTGAGACCCCACATGACTATATTTGATGAAAAAAAAAATTTACACCCCCCTTTTGCATGTATGGGGACCCCCCCTTAAAATCGTCGTAAGAGGATGTAACTCACTATATGCGTGAGCGTTCATAGTTCCCACCTTTCTACCAAATTTGGTGTCAATCGCTATAACCGTCTCCGAGAAAAATGCGTGTGACGGACAGACAGGCGGACAGACAGACAGTAAACCGATTTTAATAAGGTTTTGTTTTACAAACAAAACCATAAAAAGCGAAAAAAAGGCTCTTCACACGGGATGACCCCCATAAATGTTTCTATTTTTTCACAATAAATTTGGATTTTTATACAAAAAGACAGCGAGAAATTAGTAGCGCACCTAATACGTAAGACTGTATTACCTGACCATACTTGGATAATACAGAAAACGAAAGTAGCATAATTCAAAATTCTTCAATTTCTTTTTTTTTTGTACAATGGATCGCATATCTATCATGTTCTAACTATGTATAAAGGTACAGGACGAAAACATTCATTTCCCATCCATTACATGAAACGCGCCTAGACCAATCAAAGCAAGCATTTCTCATGCATATACAACTAAGGTTCATACTTCGCAAATTGCTCTTACTTTACGAAGCATTCCACTTAACATTGAGATTTAACGTCCCAAAGTCGTGTCTATACGCATTGCCACACACCGAGAGTATCAATTTAATCTAATTAAATTGGAATTGGACGTAGGCTGAGATTTTTCAGTCAAATCATATCAATCGTATGACGTCAAGCTGGAAGAACTACTTCTCAGTTTTTCGGATCCTCATCGTTTACATTTCAATTGTAAATCAAACGCCAATAGAAAGCGAAATAAGACAACAAAAATCGAATAAGGTCTATCTCTTTGGGCTTGGACCATTTCTGCTTAAAATAGATACGTAATTGCGGAATTTGTCAGTATTTTTTTTAAATTCAATTTAAATGAACAGTTGCAGATTCCATGAGTAAAATTTTAAATCCCCGGCCTGGTAAGGGTTATCATATAATCTAATTCTGTGGCGATAGAATCCACACTGACCTACATAAAAGCTCTCTTGCTCTTGACTCATTATTTATAAACAAACCCAAACCCGTAATAAGCCTCAATCCCATAACAACCGCTAATCACGTTTTCGACACCTCTCTCATATGCTAATTATATTCGGTGGAAGCTAGTGCTATTTACATATTTATGCCACCAATCCAACTTGCCAGCTACTATCCGCACCGAAAACATGCACTACGAATCGCGTTTTCCTGAGTGCGGAACTGCGGTAGATTTTCTCAGCCCAAGCTTCCAACATTTCAGCGGATTCACATTCCAATAAAATCAATCACTAATCACCTCCAATAACCTCTCGCCTGAGCGCTCTACTTTGATTAAGCCAATTTTTTCGCTCAGAAGACAATTTGTAAACAATTAGTTAAACAAATTCACTGTGCGGTACGGATACCCCGCACGCTAGCATGCGGCCCCTGCTAAATTGGGAAAGTTCAAGTTAATAACTGCGCACTTCTTCCGCAGCGGATTTCTTATCAGTGAAATGTTTTCTTTCGAATTATCGCTTTGTACAGGTAAATGGGGTCAACTGACGTGCAATTTTTTCATACCTAAATGAGGTGTGAACATTCATTAGACACGGTAAATAGTGCAGAGGGTCAATTGCAGGCAATAATCTCTATCTCCGAAATGTTTTCAACCATTTTATTCGCAGTTTAATTGTAAAATGTTGACTATAGAAAGATACATTTACCACTGACACGCTCAGGAGCTTGAGGCAAACAGTTAATGCGAAGGCCAGTTGTTTCTAGCTCCGCAAATACTGAAAACTATGTAAAATATGAGTGAATACGTTTTCCCCCGTTTCTTATGATATCATCACTTATTTTAGATATGATACGTAGGATTTTTTCAAAGATTACTCTTACTTTTCGGAAACACATGTAAAAATTGTAAATATTACATGAGGCCCTTGAAAAAAACCTAATCTTTGAAATGGGAAAGGGGAGGTATACTCGTATGTTATTTGCGGTTTCATTTCAAAATCCAGGCATATTCAATGCTGTTGTAAGGATTTAGGAGCGCTCCTTGGCAATCTTCAAGCCAAATTAGCAATAAACGTTTTGTTAGGCCTCAAGCTACCGTTCAAACACTCTAAACTTAACCCTGAATTTCGACATTCAAATCCCCGTCAAACTGTATCGCATACGTCCATGAAGTCTGTGTAGATCTCATTTCTAAACATTCATTTTTGTTTACACAAGCCAGTTTGCACAGATGAATCTATCTCACCTGATAATAATTTTGAAAGAACTGCGAGTACATTCAAACCCATTTCACCGTTAAGCTGCGGGGGTATAGCGCGAACGTACTGAAGACTAGCACATAATCCAAATTGTGATAGATAATAATCATGGGATTGTTTAGATATTACATATTCAACTTAAGATGTACCTATAATGACCAAGGTTATTGATTAAATTCAAATTTGATTGTTTAAAATGAATCAGTTATAAAAAATACTTATTTAAATGTACAATTTTTATTAATTGATGGAAGGAGCGACAAATTAATTTGAGCAGATATCGGTATGGAGGGTATTTCGGAAAGTAGGTACCATATAGTGGCAGCCTCTTGTTTTTTTTTCAGATTTTTCGGTTGGGTAGTTTCCGAGAAGAGAACCCCTGCACGCCCCACCTTTCCAACAAATGTCAAAATTAAGACCGGCTTTGGAAAGTACTAATCGAGACCTTTTATTTCTATATTTGGTGAAAAAGATTTACAACCCCTGAGTTCGAGCAATTCGTGTACTGTACAGTATGCCAAGGACGAAAAAAATACACGAAGAAATCAAGCGTCACCCACGCAACACAGGTGACACCCCCTCTAAACCCAAAGGGCGGTAAGCTTGAGAAGAGGAGTAGAAAGAACACGGACGATTTTTTCGGATCATCGCAGTACGCGATCAGCAAAAAGGCTTCTCACCGGCAAAGGGGAAAGCAAATAAAGTTAGCAAAATCGTGGAAACTGCGGCGTCGGCTCCAATCGGCTCCATTCGACCCAAGGGAGGTAAAGCTCCAAAAAGGAACCAAGGAAGCATAGCCACCAAGGTTGGCGGAAAGAAAAATGCGACACATAAAAGAAGATTACGGCCCGAATTAATTATCATCTTCAGAAAAGATGAAATGACTTATGTCGATAGCCGCAGGAAAGTCAAATCCGATCCTGCACTGCTGGAGTTTGGGGAAAACGTCAGCCGAATCAGAACAGAAGAAGTCTCCAGGCAAAACGATTGAAAATTTCCTCGGCAATGTAGGGAAGTCTTTAGAATAAAAAGCACAAGTACGGGCCAGAAAGCAGGACATTGTTATACAATGTAAGGATATTGATGAAATCATGACCAAGGAGGATATCCACGACGCCTTAGAAAAGCAATTGGTTTGCAAGATTCCGCAATCAGAGGACTGATTAAGGCATAGAGAGGTACGCAAACGGCAACTATAAGCTTACCAACTGAAGCAGCGTTCAAACTGCTGGCGGCTGCTAAGTTAAAAGCAGGTTGGGCAGATTGCCGACTCAGGAAACAGGTGTCCCTCAAGCGCTGCTTTAATTGCCTGGAATGTGGCCCATAAGGCGGCGAAATGTACTGGTGACTATGGCAAGTCAAAAAGTGATGGAGATTCCAGAAGTTGCATTCGTCAGGGCAAAAATAGCTAGTATCTACATATACAGTTGCTATGCTCCTGCAAGTACGACGATAGTAGAATTTGAAAAAAATGCTAGGTATGCTAGTCTCGGATGCAAGGAGTAGAAACGCCAAGACCATAGCGGATGATTTCAACGCGTGGACCGTGGATTCGGGCAGTCGGACTACGAACCAGGGGCCGTATCCTGCTCAAGGCTTTCGCAGAGCTAGACTTGGTGCTTGCAAATACGGGAAATGGTTCCACTTTTCGTGGGACAGGGTCGGGCTCAATAGTCGACCTGACATATGTGCATACGACATTGGCGAGGAGAATGGCATGATTTGTCAGTGAGCATTATGCTCTTAGCGACCACCAAGCAATTTTCCTCCAGATCGAATATGGACCATGCGGCGATGTGCGTTCCCGCGAAGCTGCAAACCAGGGCTGGTCTGTCAAAAAGTTTAAACAGGATGCATTCATAGAGACGCTATTGAGAGGCCACAATACCGGTAGTGCGGCTACAGAAAATGTAGAGCAAAAGATGTTACGCATAACGAGAGCATGCGACGCTGCTATGCCGAGGCGGCGGGTCCTCGCAAAAAGGCGCTCAAACTATTGGTTGAATGAATGGATCGCGGAGTTGCGGGATGCATCTTTTCGAGCTAGAAGGATCTGCCAACGGTCTAGAGGAAGACCGGACTTCGACGAGAAACGACAAGTATATGTGAACCGTTGAGAGGCTTAAGCAGGCTAGCGAGCGAGAATGTTTCAAGGAACTTTGTGCAGACACAGACCAAAGCCCCTGGGGAACAGCTTACAGGGTGGTTATGAAAAATATGGGAAGGCGAGCACCACAACTAACCTGCCCGCATCTTCTTCTCGATATCATGATGGCGCCCTTCCTCGCGGATAAATAATAATAATCGTTGCCGCAACAATCCATATTGGATCAGCGCCTTGACTTGATTCAAGACCGTTACGGTACACTACAGTATACTGTAGGAGGCAATGTGGTCAGCATTGCGTTCGCCCGAGATTATTACCCTGATTTGACTCAGGTACTCCTTCACAGCTGAGTCGACTGGTATCTGACATACAGCCGCGATAACAAATCTCCCTGCCGCCAGTGAGATTTGAACCGCTGCCTTCTGCTACGACAGCCCAGTGCTCTAACCACTTGCACCATCCCGAATAAAGGGGAACGCAAAGAACACAAACAAGCATTGGAGGTCTACACCATACTTGCGGTAACTGAGGAGCAACTTGCACAAATTTGCCGGAGAATTGGTGATAACAAAGCACCCGGTCTGGATGCTGTTCTCAATAAAGCTCCTAAACTCGATATTAAGACCAGGCCCGACTGGGTTATCAGCGTATTTGAAACACGCATGGTGGAAGGAGTTTTCCCTGATCGGTAGAAGAGGCAAAAGCCAGTTTTGCTCCCGAAGCCGAATAAGCACTCAAGACATCCATCATCATACCACCCGATTTGCCTCATCGACACGATAGGAAAGGTGCTCCAAAGGCGCATATACAATAGACTGCTCCCTATCATTGAATATAAGGATCGACTATTAGAGCGACAATTTGGGTTTCGACAAGCCCACTCAACGATCGACGCCGTAGACGTTGTTTTGAAGCTGGCTCGAGACGCGATGTCATCTAATAAATGCCGTGGTGACGTTGGGCATCAAAAATGCGTTTAATTCCGCTAGCTGGGAGTGGATAAAAAGTTCACTAAGCTCCCGGAAAGTTACCTCTCGGAGAGGACACTTTGGTACGATACGGATGAAGGATCCAAGCAGTACACTGTCACCGCAGGAGTAACACAGGACTCAGTGTTGGGTCCTCTTCTGTGGAGCGTGATGTACAATGGGGTCCTTGTCCTTCTCGTGCCAAAGGAGGCCACGATAAGCGGGTTCGCAGATGATTTAGCTGTGGTTGTCGTCGCGAAACAATCTGAAGACGTTGAAGTGAACGCTAACGAAACCATTAGCGCCATAAAAGCGGTGCTGGATATGGCTCAGCAGCTGGTTCAGCGTTCCGAAACAAAAGACGAAGGCGGTCTTGATTATCAACCGTAGGAGGAGGAATACGGTTCATATTTGTGTTGGTGGTCACATCATCACTTCGAAACCGGTTATCAAATACCTGGGGATAACGATTGACGCTAAAATCAACTTCAAGGGACACCTGCACTATGCCTCTGAGAAATAGACAAATACCAGCGTATCATTAGCGCGGATGATGCCTAACATTGGATGGCCAAGATACAGTCGCAGATTACTTGTGGCCGGAGTGGTTCGCTCGCGTATACGCGGCACCAGTTTGAGAGGAAGCCCTAGCGTGTGAAAGTAATCGGAGGAGGGTAAATACGATTTACCGCTTAGTGGCGTGCAACGCCTTCAGAATAATATCAGGCGACGCAGCGTGTGTT
Source organism: Hermetia illucens (assembly GCF_905115235.1). Taxonomy (NCBI): domain Eukaryota; kingdom Metazoa; phylum Arthropoda; class Insecta; order Diptera; family Stratiomyidae; genus Hermetia; species Hermetia illucens. Next base: position 126,543,511 of record NC_051850.1, on the reverse strand, counting down.
ATTTCGGGAATGATTCCAATAGACATTCTGGCAAGTGAGACATGCTGCCTGTACGAGAAAAGGAAAATGAATCCACCTGGAAAGGATGCAGAATACCGAAAGGCGGCAAGGCGAGAGTCGCTGGAGCAACGGCAGCAACGATGGGATGACTCGCAGGGGGATCATTGTACCCATACTTTGATTCCCCGCATTCAGGAGTGGATCCAGCGACACTATCATCTGACTTAATTCCTTTCAGGACATGGTGATTGCAGGAAGTATCTGCACCAATTCAGGCTGGATGATTGCCCCTTTTGTCCTGAATGTGCTTGCACACCTGAGGACCCGGAGCATGTTATGTTCCACTGTCCACAATTTTACTCAAAGAGGAAGGGCCACAGAACATCGTCGGGGAAATGCTGAAGTCGGAGGGAAACTGCTGTACGGCGAACTCAGCAATCAAAAGTGTACAGGAGCAATTGGAAAAACGGAGCGCGCGAAGAGGACGCGAAGAACGGAGGGTTTTATCGCTTGAGGCGCAGTCCACCCGGGAAGTAATGCTCTGCGGGGAAGGAAGGAGAAAGTGGTAGTAGTTTTAGCGGGTGAAAATCCCACACACTGCTACAACCTGGCGCGGTAGTGTCTTTGTAAGATTTCCACCTTCATCCATAAAAAAAGACAGACAGACATACAGACGGACAGACAGTAAACCGATTTTAATAAGGTTTGGTTTTACACAAAACGTTGAAATGGAACACCAATTTTTTTTACTTTGAAAGAAGCAAGAGCGTGTCATGCAATGACACGCTCTCGCTTCTTTTTACCAATAGTATTGAAATCCTTGTCAATATACCTTCTTCACTCTCATTATTAGTTTTTAAGTCCAATCACATACTTGCCATGGCTTATGCGTTATTCATAACTAAATTTGTAAGTCTATATTTCTACTCATTTTTGTATTTTTCTACTAGATAATCAACTCTATAAAGTTTTCCAGACCTGTCGATGCTTTCCAATAAACCCACTTCGCCATATTCATTTGAATAGAGTCTGTTGAGGGTCTTGATTGTGGGAGCTGTTTGCGAATCAATGGATTCTGGTAGTTTCACAGTCAGTGTGGGGAAGAAGCTAGCAAAAACCCTGCCTTTTCTTCTAGAGATTTCTTGATACTCTAACTGCCAATCCTCGTTGATCCTGTTTTGAAGATGCCATAATATATCATTCTCAGCAAGTGTGGTTATTAGATGGGACCCACTATAGATGACCCCTTTCGCCGCATGGTGCGTCATTCCATTTAGATGGATTCCACTTTTTGAAGCAACCCATATGATTTTTATCTCTTGGATGTTCGAATTCTCAATTTCGCTGATGATCTTCCATATGACTGGATGGTTGGACTTTTGGTTTTTGAGCAGTGTGCAGGCTTTTTGAGAGTCTATTGTAATGACTACTTTCCCCTAAGCTATATTTTTGGCCAGCAGTGTAGCCTGCTTGATACCCATGAGTTCAACCGAGAGGGCCGTCATCACTCATTCTATAGCCTACCTTTCTACGGGGAGATGATGAGACTACAGCAAAACTCGTGGCTTCTTTTGTTGTTGCTACATCGGTGGCATAAAGCATGAAACTATTTCTGCCGGACTAGTTTAATTTGTTTTGCACTTTTACCATTCATTCATGTTTGGTTTCCCCAGCTGTCTTATTTGGCCCATTCCAGACTTCCAGCCTTCTTATTGAGCAATGACACTCGTGAAATACCATGAGGGTCAAAAACTTCCCTGAAACATTTATAAACTTTCGAGAGGCCATTGTTGGCAGACGAGTTTTCTGTCACTAGTTTATAAGAGGATGGTGAAGTTCTTTTAAGCCTAATCAACTCTTTGGCTGCTAAGAAGTTTTTTCTAAATTTGTGTGGTGGCTCATTACCAAGGGCATGGGCAACCTGGAAAGGTGCTGATTTGGTTACCGTTTGAACTGAGTGGCAACTATAGAATCTACTTTATTGTCTAGATATTTGGATGATCCAACAGTAGAAGTGGCAGCGTAATCGAAAACCGGTCCACCACTGCTTGAAATAGTTTAACCGCTTTTTGGGTTTGAGGCACCAGGAGAAGCCTATGGAGAAGTTGACAATTCTTGACGCTCTTATTGCCTTTCCGATCATATTGATAATGTGATGTTTAATTGACAGAGGTTATTATCCTTCTATTATTTTTTTTACTTTGACTAAGCCTGGTTTGATTGACCAAAATATGACATGGTGCGATTCTGTTTTTTTTTTTAAAGTGATTACGCTGGACTTGTCCAGATTAACCGGTAAGCTAAGCGCACCACATTCGTTAAGGAAAATGTTGACTTGGTCCTGCAGAAGTTTGTTGACATATTGATTATCTTTATGTGCTGCTAGTAACAGAAAATCATCAGCATATTTGTAGATATGGACTAATTCATGTATTTTGTTATGGAGAGTGAATTGAAATTGAAAAGTTTGCTCCATTTTTAACTGTAGCAGACCATTCATCCAGCATCAGGAGCAACATCAAAAAATCTCAACACCTAAATGTAGATGTCAGCTGGGATTTTATTCATTCTCATATTATTGGCCAAGGTTCTGAGGTCAACTCTCTCATAGGCCTTATTGATGGCCAATGTAACAGCCTTCACTATTTTCCCTTGACACTTAGCAATGGACACTTGAATCAGAAACTAATTTATGGACGATCTACCTACCAATGTTTCTTTTTGGCTTTCTTAATTTCTTTCCCCCAGTTTTCTAAGGCATTCCATGTTCTGAGGAAGTTCCTGAAGTTAGACACCTGTCTGAAGGCCCTTAAGGCACTCATTTTTTCTGAAAGGCATGGTTTTAGGTCCGCATCCCACCAAGCCTTGGGTTTAGTGCCTCTCTAGGTCTTAAATGTTGCAAATTTGATTTTCTCTTGAATAATGTGGGCGGAGCCTTCAACGATGTCCTGTGGTTACATATTTCCAATTATATTTTTTAGTGTGTTTCTGGCAATTTTGAAACCTGTTTGGACTTTAACTGATTTGCTTTGTAGGAGAATTGACTTGTGATGACTGTTCGAGGTTTTCCAGTGTCAGGAGAGCACCTGAGAGTTGGTAAGGGAGATACCCAGGATTGAGGACCACAAACTCCCTGTTAGGGTTGTTACTGCAAAGGTTTTATCACCGTTATTGAATGCTCGAAGATCACAATTACAAAGCATATACAACCTTCGCAATTTGCCTAACTGTTAGTTGAGCTCACCTGAAATCCTTACCACAAATGGTGACAATGGTTCAAGTTTGCACTTCTTTTCGTAGATGGTAAAAATGTTAAAATATATTATACTGAAGTGGTACTAGGATTCAATCCTATAACATTTCTTGTAGTTGAAAGTACGTCAACTCCATAGTGAATACGCACATTCCAGAAACCAATCACCGTCCGCCATAAGGTAAGACACTATACGAAGTGTTGTTGAAGTTCCAGTAGCAGTCAAGATTCAGGTTGCTAGCCCACAAATTCCAGATAGAAGACGCACCAAAGCCACTTAGCCCCGAAGAGATGTTATTACCCTTTCTCATTTCAGAAATATAGCCCTGATGAAAAGGCAATATTAAGGCCACCTCATGCGCATGGGGCGAGCCAAGTTTGCTAATATCTAGCATTGACAATTAAATTCCGTAGCCTTTTAAACAAGTCGAAGTGGGACGCCGATACTTTTCTGAGACCTAGTATAATTAGGCCGCGATCTTTACACCGGAAAAGTTACGATGACCATCCCTCCAGAGTTAAGATACAGGCAATTCCTTCCACTTTATCTACTATTTCGGACTAACTATCGTCAGTGCCATTATTCTCGAATGGCACACACCATTTCAAATGTGAAACCACCAAATGCGAACACATCATTAAGATTTGCCATCGTAACCACTCGCAACCAGAAACAACAGATTCGCTGAATTGATTCCAGTTTTTTTCTTTTACAATTATGCATAGTTACTTCCCTAACGATAAAAAATCACTTTATGATCTCAACCGGCTGTCGGGACTTCCCTAATTATATTGACCGAATTTCGGAGACACTAATTGTCTGCAGCATATTTTAAGCTTTCATTCAAATCGCTACTTCTGCTCATCTCCCCACAACTAGAAGCCAATCTTCAAGCACTTAGCGCTAATAAGCAACACTCCAAGCCTTGTTTTGTTACGCCGCTCTATGCGCTCCTTAGAATCTAAACCCGAAAATAGCGGTTACACGCTCTCGTTTATTAAACGGGCAATTAGCAGGCAAATACAAGCGCGTGGCGACCTAACACCTGTTGCGGCGATGCAGAGATGACTTAATAATGGGCAGCCCGGCCCCGCGTCCAATCGCGACTTTCAGAGAACAAAGCGATGTTTGTATGGAGTGGAAAATTCACTTGGCAAGATGCTATCTTATCGCACTTTTATTGCATCGCCCCAACAGCGCTTGCAAGCGATATTAGCTGTGGGGGAAGAACGTCCTACGTGCATGAGCTTTTTCGCGGAGGGATGACTAGGCAGCCGGCCAGGTGCTATTCTTCAGGCCTTCCACCGACTTGTTTACACATTGTCCAACGAGACACTTAACAGAATCGAATACCCAGAGTCCGGAAGCCTCCAATCTGGGCCATTATCTCCGCCAACAACAGAAAGGAAAAACTCGCGAATAATCACAACACCTTTTTCGTCGAACGCTTATCAGAAGATAAAGCTCGTCGTGGTCTTATCAGCAAAAATGGAAGTGTGAGCACCTGATGTCAGCCCAAAATTAGCCACCCAACGGGGGATTTTTCCCATTGAAAACTTGTTTTTCCCATGCACCTGGGAGTAGTGGGATTCCCACGAGCCCTTAAATGTCTGTAAACAAAGCTCGAGCATAACAAATAGGGCGCAAGCGGGGCAAAAACAGGTGAACATTCGACTTACGGATCGCGACTCGAACAGAGAGAGTCGGGGCGCATGGACGCCGTAGCTGGTGTTCCTCGGCTGGCTGGATGGCTGGATCGACTGCGACCTGCGACGGGGCGGTGGCCTTGGGGTTGCGGCAGCTGACCCTGTCGTTGCCGTCGTCGCGGCGGAAGAACTCAAAACCGAACGGCTCATCATAGCACGAGTTTGACCGTGACCTCCGGCTGTCGATTGTCTTGCGCGAAGTCTTGACTTGTTTTTCTGGTCTGGTGCACGTTCCTTCCCCGGCACGTCGACACTCTTCACATAATTCCAGCCGGAATTTCTCACTACCTTGCGCGACGGCGAACTAATTCACTTACACTTCCGGTGCAGCTTCACTGATATTCTTCACAGTCACTGCGGCGGCTTGACGGTCGGACAGTGGAAATTTTCGTGCTCCCAACGTGGGTATTTGCTAGAATACGACCCGATAAGAAATCCATGAAACACAAAGACCGAAACGGATGCAAGTGCAGGCTGAACGCACGGTCCTACTGTCGCCCGTACATCCCACGAACAAATATGCACAATATACTCTTTGACAGTTCAACCCGACGGCGATGTGTCATTGAGCTGAGAAGACGTCTGGCAAAAGACTCGACTACGTGGTGAGCACACTGCAAAAAGTTGTTGGAGAAAACTTGTGAGGAGTAATTAACCTCCAAGCACTAACGCATTTTATTCTCAAATGCCAATATTCAAATAAATGTGAACGTCGAAAAGCAAATTATTTTAGGGGTTTTGTGCATAAGGGAAACTTATTGGAATTCATTTACTTTCTGGGGATTATCTTTCTATGTAGAAAAAAATCTTAAGAAATTTCTACCCTAATTGGAAGTCGTTATTCGTTATGTAATTGTCTACAGTGTCCCCGGTTTTGCGACATAGGGGATATTTCATTCCTCTCTGTCGATACCAATCTGACAAGAAAATAATAATAATAATCATTCGCCCAATAATCCATATTGGATCAGCAGAGGTGGGCAAAATCATAATCATTATTATGATTGCGATTATAATCTGCAATGAACGTGAATTCGTGATTACACGATTGTACTCATAATCACGGGCCATGATTATGATTGCAAATATATAATCATGGAATCATGAAATCGTAATCACAGTAGTCATAACCATGGAATCATATGAAATCACCGCAATTACCATTAATATGGATGCTTTTTGTGCTCTCTGCTGGTGCTAATTGGTTTGCAAATATTTTAATTACCAATTTAATGGATTACATACAATGGGTGGAGTAAGTAACAACAACGTCTCACCATAGGGTCAAAGCTTTTACTGTACAAGACAATGATCTTGCCAGTCCTCATGTATTCCTCGGAGACTTGGGTTCTTAGCAAGAAAAATTACGAACTCTTGGCCGCGTTCGAGAGAAGAATCCTCCGAAGAATTTTTGCCCCCCTACATGAGGATGGACGATTCCGAAGCCTACATAACGACGAAATCTATGAACGATACCATGACCGTCAGGTTGTGGATAAAATCCGGCTCAATAGGTTACGGTGGGCGGGTCACTTAATCCGTATGGATGAGGATGATCCAGCCCGGAAAGTCTATAAGGGCAATATCTATGGTAGAAAAAGAAGACGAGGTAGACCCTGCCTAACATGGAGCGATGGCGTAGATCAGGACGCCAAACAGCTATTAGGGATATCGAATTGGTGGACCTCGGCGCAAAACCTGGATGTCTGGAGTTCCTTATTAAGGCAGGCCGAGACCGGATACCGATTGGTGCGCCGTTTATGATGATGACATACAATGGGCGGAGTAAGTAACAATTTGTTTAGTTGTTGATTAAATTTATGGGCGCACCCCTTCGAGAGTTATGTAAATTGAAATTGGAACATTTTTTAAAGCTTTGTGCTAATATAAAATAAAGCCGTTTTAAAAGCAACTGAATTTCAGTTTGTCTGTCTTCAATGAGTAATGTATTGGAAACGACTGAAACTGAAAGCATCTATAAAGGCACGATTTTGAGTTTATTTGAAAGAACGATTCCGGAAAAGGTAGCTTTGCTGGGATACTTTTATTTTTTAAGGTTGTGTGTGAATCCCTCTACATATAGCAAATGGCGCCATTTTGTGTTGAGTTTGAGGGCGCCACTAACGTATGCAAGAGACCACTTCTCTACAATTTGTACCATTTTTTTCACGCAGTACTTTTCAGTGTTAGTACTTTTCTGGTATTGAGTGAAACATAGCAGCGTGAGCGATCTATACAAATGTGTTTTACCCGTCCATCCTCCCTAAGACAAAAAAATCAGGTAGCATCGTTATATCATGCAAAATGTGTAGATCCGTATAGGATCTTATAAAAATGTCCTAATTATTACTTGAGTATAATTATAGTGATCATGACAACGAGATTCCACAATTGCGGCGGTGGTTGCAATATAAACATATATTTATACGCATTTCAAATCACCATTTCAGCTTGCTGTGAATACGCTCGTAGATACATGTGTATGTGCCTATAAAGAGCGAACAACCCCTCACGGCCGGGGAAGTGCTTGAGAAGCTCATGAGAAGTAGACTCGCTGAAGCGACCCGCGCCGCCGGGGACTTACCCCCAACTCAGTGCGGGTTCAGAATAGGGAGATCCACAGTAGATACTGTTATGGAGGTCGTAGATGCGGTTAATCGATATGTATACAGCCGCTGATCTAGGCGAATAGTGCTCCTCATAACACTTGATGTCAGAAATACCTTCAATTGCGTAAGATGGACAGATATGCTAGGCACATTACAAAACTCATTTCGCGTCCTGAGCTACCTCTTGCGAATATTGAGGGATTATCTGAAAGATCGCTCCCTGCTCTATGAGACGCTAGAAGGCAAAAGGAGGATGGAAATCACGTCGGGAGTAGCACAGGGATCCATCCTAGGGCCGGACCTCTGGAACGCTTTCTATGATAGTCTGCTGAGACTCGATATGCCTGAAGAGTCGCGCCTGGTCGGTTATGCAGACGACGTTGCGGCACTTGTTGCCGGACGCACTGTTGAACAGGCGCAAAGCAGACTTGGCATATTGATGCGACGGGTAAGTGGATGGATGATGGCTCACGGTTTCAGCCTTGCGCTGGAAAAACTGAAGTAGTTGTCGTGACCAGAAAGAGAATCCGGAACCTGCGTCCCATATCGATCGGCGAGTACTATAGAGACTATAGACTATAGAATTAAAACCAGCGGTTAAATACCTTTTTCGAGCAAATCAAAGCAGCAGCGGACAGGGGTGCAGCTGGAGTCGCGGCCTTGAGTCGGCTCTAGGAGACGTCTCCCTATGGGAGCAACATAGTCGGTTCTGCTCAATGGCGCGGAGGTATGGGCTGATGCGCTTGGCAAGGAGGTGCATCGTAAGCGCCTTGCTCAAGTGCAGAGGTGGGGAGCATTACGAGTGGCGTATGCCTATCGCACCGTCTCCGAACCGGCTGTGATGGTGATCGAGGGAGTGATTCCCGTTGCCCTTCTTGCCAAGGAGCGCAAAGCTACCTACCGCCGTAAAGACGAGAGCTTAAGAAAGGAGGTTACCCGTGAAGAACATCAACGCACCCTTACCGAGTGGCAACTTTCTTGGCAAAATGAGCCAAGGGTCAGATGGACTACGCAACATCGATAGTTTACATCCGTGGTTGAACAGAACGCACGGTAAGATTGATTACTTCCTTACCCAATTTCTAAGCGGGCATGGAGGTTTTCAGTCTTACTTGCACAGGATTGGGAAGGCATGATCTCCTGATTGTGTGTTCTGCTATGGAGTGACCGACGCTGAACACAACTTTTTCTCTTGCGAGAGGTAGTACGGTTTTCGTCAGTAGCTTTATGCAACCACAGGGGAGCTCTCTCCAGGCAACATTGTCAGAGAGATGCTGAAGAGCGCTGGTGGCTGGAATCGTATTGCGCATTATATTCAGGCTTTTCTTATTGCGAAGAAAATTGAACTCAACTGGCGGGGGGATTGGACGGTAAGGGGTTCCCTGGACTCACAACTCCCTTTCTCCCCTCCCCTCCCGTTGTTGAAAGGAATGCCCTGACTTAAAGGCTCCCAAAGCCGGGAGAGCGAGAGGGCTAGCTCGCAGTAATGTGTCAAATGGTTCCGGGCTAGTTCTCTGATGACAGGGAGGTGTTTAGTTGGTAGTCCAACAGCGCACTCTTGCGGGAGTCCAACACTCTGTGCGTAAACGCATTCACCTACCCTACTCCCAAAAAAACCCCGCACGGTACGGATATGGATGACCCGATGGGGATTGGCTATCGATTGCTTTCAATTTGTGGGCATATACAAAATACATACATATTTACGAGCGTGCCCATAGCAAGACGAAATCGCGAATTCAAATGCGCAGAAATATACCAAATTTTCAATTCAGAAACATATGTACATTTATATAGTGCATTTTTTCATGAAGTACGGTTTAGATGGAAAAATTTGTCTGGCATAGATACACCCAGACAGATATTTGTCTATCACAGGGATTTGTCTGAAACGAATATTTATTTGAAACTGACATTCGTCTGAAGCAAAACAGAGGCAATAACTCAAGCCGGAAATAATTTAATAATAGTGTTCTTAATACGCATATCCTGCCAATACACCAGGCAATATTCTGTCTTGCTGTTCATTCTGAGTGGGCGTTAGCCCCAAATCTACCAAATTAGATCATCCTAAAAATTTAAGTAATGTTCAAAAAATCCCAAAAGAGCAAATTTTTCATCTGCAATGGTTGTAATTACTTTCATTTATTTCTACTGTTGAGAATAACGAAATCCAAATAATATTTGCAAGTTACAAGAATATTATGCAGAATACTGGTCACCCCACGTCAATGACGCCCTGCTACTTATGTCACGAGGCAGGTTCATCCGCTTCACGGTAGAATTTGGATAATGCATTCAGAATTTTGACATAGCAGTCCGTATTCGCCGCTGGACCTTTTCCAGATCGGTTTTCGTCCACAGAAATATTTCAAATGCATAAGCCAGCGAAGGGATGACAAATACATTCAGTGCGCTTCTGAGATTTCAGCACCAGCTTCACACATCGCAGGAATTCGGACAACAAAGCGTCCTTCAGATCACCAACTCGAGTATGGGTTCCTTGCAAAATTGCTAGGTATTTGTAGCTTGGATGTGGAGGTCACTACCTTCATGTGAATCCACTAACAATGTAGTATGCCATCCATCCATGACTGTCGCGAAAAACTTTATTAGTTTCGGATCCATGCGATACAGATCTAGGACATCGATTAGCGAAGTATGCAGCACGTGGTCAAAAGCCTTAGCATAATCAATATAGCAACTAAAGAAATTTCTTTGGCCTCTTATTACTTCTCCTAAAACTACGAGGCGATAGTGAGTTACTCTTTGCAACGCCTTAACCCAACTCGTAAGCCTTTCTGCTCCTCGGACCCTCCTCTTACACTAATAATGGACATTATGAATTTTTATCTTATCATATCTTTATCTTTATCGGTCTTGAGGAAGAGTGTAAATTCCCCCAGGCAACTGATGACCTGATTTATAGTATACTATGTGCCAACCGACTGTGTATACTGGTAAATTTTTTACACCAGAAATTCTGCACCCGATCCAGACCAGGACCCCTCCAGTTCTTCGAGTTGCTTATGTCTCGTTGAACCTCGCAAAATCCATGCCAGCCGTAGTGGTATGGCCGGTGCCTTCAGCAGTGATCTATTCCACATGATCAACATGCTGGGCGGGTAACCCCCAAAGTCCACCCCGATATCGTTTCGCTTCCGTCATCCAAAGCTGTACTGTCTGGACGCTCTGTTAGTATCCGTTGAGTGATCTGAAAAAATTCCGCTCGTTGCTCCCGTACGTTGCATTCCGAACACGTCTGGAGTGACTTTCGCCATACCGTCGTAACCGACTGCATGTAACAGAAAGTTTCTGCTTTAGTGTGTCCAGAACTTCAACTACGGGTGTCTCACTGGAGACAGCATAATTCCTGGGAACCTTTTATTTTTGAATTTTACCTTCTGTTGGCATTGCAAGTGCTGATTTGAATAAGCCTAGCATTATTCTGCCTTAGTGAGTCACACCGACGTTCCAGAGGAATTTTCCATGATGGATCTCTTCAGTCACTTAAACCAATAACGCGAAAGTGAATATTCTGACCGTGCAATGTGATATTGATAACTGCACCACAATACAGAAGTGGTTGTAGTTGCAGGGGCGACATATCAGCATACAGCCGAGATGCAATCTCATCATTGATTTGAGATAGGATTCTCGCAGTTGCTGGAGTTGCATAGAGCCTGGGAATACCTGTTCTATGCGAAGGATCCATTTTCGAGAATTCTATACACGCTCTTTGGAATTCGTCCTGAACCTCAGCGGAAACTTCAGCTGGACGGTAATAGTTTTCTCAGTGAATACTCTGTAAGATTACAAAGTTTCTGCCCTTTCCTCATCTACCCCCTGTGGTGCTGTGGTGTTATACAGCCATTCAGACTGAAGCCATCTATCCCCCCTACTTTCACAAGCGGGCTTGGGATCGGCTACTGCGGTCTTTTTGTTTTGATATATTATCTTTATCTTTAAATTCATTCTTAGGTTCTTTTGTTTTCTTTTATTTTATCTATCGCATATATATTTTCTTTCGTATCTTTACTTCTTTCTGTGTCTGGCGTAGTAATATTTCTTTTTTTGTTTTGATTTTCGTTAAAATAAATGGAAATGTATTCAAAATAGCTTTTTTAATTTGGGGACTTCCTTTCACCCTTCACATCTCTAGTCCCTCGAAACTCTCTATTTTAACAGGGGTGTCCTCCAATAGAATGACCTGAGGATGCCAAGGCAGGGACTCTCTAAGGTCGCACATCACCTTACATCGGAGACAGGAGGAATACCGCTCATAGATGTCATCCGTCATGGATCCCCCCTTTTGATCGCAGAACTCGAATTCGGAGTTTTAGGGCTCCACGCCTGAATATACAATTTAGCTCGCGTGATGATATTTCGATAGGTTCATGCGAAATCTCGTGTTCATTTGGAACCTCCAATATTCTGTCCTTCAATAGTGCGATGGCGCTTCAGGATCTTGCACTTTTATTGCTGTCAATCTTCAATTCAAGCTTTCTTGCAGATCCAAAACCACTTAATCAGACCCAGAATAAAATAAGGAAAAAAAACGGGTGGCTATCTACCTAACCAGGGCATTTGTGGAATGGTAGAGAACCCGAGATTATTTAGATACACGATGGTTCCGTTTGTACGTAACTCATAGAGTATATGCGATCAGAACAACTGACATTTAATTCAATAGGAAGCTGACGTTTTATCTCTAATGTGGAGCAATAATTTGAAGGAAACTTTCATCTACCATAACTCAGTTAAAAATATTACGATTTCGACCAAATTTTTTGGTATGGTGCTCCATATTAAAACCTAAACTGAATTTTATGGTTCTAGGATGAAACTAAAGGGGATTCGCATTAAATTTCCAAAATATAATAATAATGCAGTTATTAACTCCACTTGAGCGAATGTCGTGTAAGAGTGTATTTCAAGGCCGCCTCAGAGTTTTTCAGATTTTTCGGTTCCGTAGTTTCTGAAAATGAGTCCTTGAAATAACTGACTCCTGTCTAACCCCCGGGGAGTACGGAGGTTACAACCAATGTTAAAATTAAAATTAGCTCCAATAAGTACTAATCGAGGCCTTCAATATGATACCCAGCACGCCTATATTCGGTGAAAAGAAATTTTCACCACAGAGCAGTGTAATTCACTGCATGTTTTGGGGTTCGCAGTTGCAACCTTTTTATCAAACTTTGTGTAAATAGGCGTAACTGTTCCTATGAAAAGCACGTGTGATGGACAAACACATCTGTGCTGAGTTGCTGGATCTTCTATCAGGCGCCTCCCTTCGTGCGAATGAGGAAATGCTCGGTGGATGCTTATCAACATGCACTTGTACGCATTTGGAGTTGTATGTGCATGGATATGTTTATGCGTAGTTCGGGTTGGTGAAAGGAAGTCGACGGGTGGACAAAAATCTCTATGGAAAGACCCCCAGAACAATAAATTAATATGAACACAAACTTACGGTGAAGGGGCTCGGTACCCCAGTGCCGGAGACTTTTGGGAGGGGGCAAGCAGCCTACAGTCGTCGATATCCCTCGACTGCCTCGCGTCAGTCGTGGCCATCCGAAAGAACGTCCCAAGCGTTCTAAAATGTGCAGAAACCTGAATGAGAGTCGTTCTGGAATATACTTGCAGATGGACGGGTTAACAAGAGAGTTCTGCAAAAACGGTTTCTCATGCTCCTAGAAAATCATCAGGGTCCAAAAAAACAGAGAAGAAAGAAAGAAAATTTCGGTAGGCGGAAAAATAGTGCGCAAAGCACTAATGTCGCCAATAGAATTGATGTATAAAAAGTACGCAACTGTCGGACTAAGGCCAAATAGAAGAACAAGAAGATGAAGATGAAAAGGGTGTTATCCCTTGGAGGTCTTTGTACAGTTAGACATCATATTGGTTAATGATCATCAGGTGAAGAGACTCTGGTTTGATTGTGAACCTGGCTTACTAGCTCGCAATTTGTCCTGTAACTTCAACAAACGCTATACCCGCTATAAGGTCAGTCTGCGAAAGCAATTGACCAGCAACCATATATAGATGTGTGGTTGAACCAGGATACTACACCAGATGGACTTCTCGAGGGACCCTTTCATTTAATGCACATGCAACGCATCGATGTCGAGCCGGTTAACTTTCCCCAGTAGAAGGTCTAACTGCTGATGTAACGTAGCTTCGCTGATCTTCGCGCGGCGTTTCTTCAGGCCAGGTAAGCCCCTCAGAGAAGAATAGGTAGCTCTGATCAGGAGGTGAAGCAGCGTGTCTACAAGGAATCTCGAAAAAACATTAAACTAGCTATACAGGGAAGCAAGCGAAACTCCTTCAAATAACTCTGCACAGAGGCGGATATAAACCGATGGGTGTTAATGTGGAGATTCAAAGTTCAGACAACTCCACAAATTATGCGTCTCGATCTAATGCGAAAAATTGCTCGGGGCTTGTTTCCACAGGTGGGTCGGTAACAGCCTCCAGAGACCTTAGTATGTGGCTGTACTACCTCCAGTAACGACGAATGAAGTACTGGGTATTTGAAGTAGGCTGACAGACAAAAAAGCACCAGGCCTCGACTGTATACGAAACAAAGCCATTAAGCTGGCTGTTGAGTCGAGGCCGGACATATTTGTGGAGTTGTTTCAAACATGTTCGGTGGATGGGATCTTTCCTAAGATATGGAAATGCCAAAGCTAGTGTTGTTGCTTAAAGCTGGCAAATCCCCTCCATCGACACCATCAAACTGGTGACTGGCTTGGCTGAAAATGCAATGTATGGGAACGGTAGTACTAGCAAGTATTGCGGAATGTGCAAAATGCATTCAACTGGGCCGAAAGGAAACGACTGCTTGTTTCAGAATGGAATACCACATCATCGTTTCAAAACAGAATCGATCCGATCGACCCGTTTCCTATTCTAATCGGCAAGTAAAACACGCCACAAGAAAGGAATCATGAAGCAGGTGGAAACTATGGAACTCTCACCTTCCCTTTTTAACCACAATTTCTTTGAAATAAAACGCAACAGATTATCTTCCTCAATACATATTACAATGATGATCTTTATTTCTATAAACTGTGTCTCCATTATTTTTCCAAATGTTATTTTTTTTTATTAAATTCGTAAGTTATGAGAGTCTTTGACGTACATAAAATTTTGTCTTTTGTGAGTTTAATTCGCCAATGTCATCAAACAGAGGTCGAAATTCACACCAATATGCTAACAACGAAGAACTTGTTCGATACTACATTGAAATAGAAGCCTCTGCTCCGACATGAACAAATTTCCGCCATTGCATTTTACTTTCATAAAAACTTTATACAGTCAAAAAGACCTGAACTGCACATTTAAAAGGAAAATCTCTGTATTGTGAATTTTAGCTAAGAGAGAAGATATTGTAAACAAATATTATAATGACTTGTTATCCTGTCTACGTATATAAGCGTGTTCTATTTCACTTCGTTTTAATCGTATCTGTTTTTTCTTTTTCTGTTTTCTTTAAAAAATCTTTACCAAATATAATGGTTGCATTTTAAAATAAAAAAATATGAAATATGTGAGGTTTTCTTCTATATTTTTAAAATGATTTTCAGTCCTTCATATGAATTGGTATAACGAACTTGTGCCCAAAAGGACTTTTGTACGTGATTCCCGAGTCTTGGAAAAACTTGTCGGGTATGCCTAGATTACATAAGTAGAGTTTACCACATGATGATGATGTATTATTCAGTGGCAGTATGGGAAGAATGGAACATTTTATTTGTACATCGGGAATGCCATTTGGCCGTGGATCTATCGCTAGAACGGAGGACCTGGAATCAGGAGAATTTGTCAGCTATCTCTATGGTGTACCCAATTTACTTTTGAAAACTCACCGGTTCTCGATAATCCACTTCTTAACTAATGTCGGCAAGACATCAGAAGTTAGAGAAAGTATCACGAGATCAGATGATGGCAATTCTGAAAAAGGAAAGAAAAAAAAAACAACATTTAAATATGTATCTAAAATCTTATATTTCTATTTACACGCTGAGAGTGGTTCAGCTAATGTCTTCTAAATGAATCAAAAAGTTCTTCCTTTATTGGGGTACAAAATCAAAATCAGTCCAGCATTGCTGGACGGACGGACGGTCATGAGAGATTTCGGTATCCCGACGAAATTGATAAGACTGACTAGATTGCCTCTGGCCAATGTGCGAGGCCAGATAAAAGCATCAGGATCACTCTCGAGACCACTCGACATCAACAACGATCTAAGACAAGTGGATGCCCTCAATGAAGGCATGACAAAATATATGACGCCAATGTCAGCACCAAAAACTAACCAACCAACAAGATTAATCGCACTGGCCAAACGGGAAGAACTCAGATAGACTATAGCTTTGAGACCATTGATAATTTCTCCTATCTAGGGTAGAATATCACAACCGATAACAGCTAGGACGATAAAATCCGCCCACGGTTGTTGGCAGCCAATAGAGCCTACTTCAGCTTGCAAAAAGTGTTCCGCTCGAAACGTCTCACCATAGGGTCAAAGCTCTTACTGTACAAGACAATAATTTTGCCAATCCTCATGTATTCCTCGGAAACTTGGGTTCGTAGCAAGAAAAATTGCGACCTCTTGGCCGTGTTCGAGAGAAGAAACTTTTGAATAATTTTTGACCCTCTTCATGAGGATGGACGATTCCGTAACCTACATAACGACGAAATCTATGAGCGATACCTTGTTTATATACATGGTTGTCATCAAACTAGCACGAAACAGTCTCAACTCAACCTTGGTGTTGAGATAGCTGCACTTCTAGATTTTTATGCGTTGGGCAATTTCCAGATCGGTGCCACCGTCGGTAGAAACCACGCTTCCTAGATTTATAAATTGATCGATGCTTTCGATGCTCTGCCCAGAAGCAGATAGGGAGAGTGCGATGACCCGTCAAACTGAGAACCTTGATTTTATTGGTGTTTATCTTCAGTCCAATTCTGCTTACTCTCCCTCCAAATCCAGAGCCATTTTGCCAACGTCCATGACCCAGTGAGAGAGAAAACAGATGTCATCAGCGTAATCGAGGTGTTTGAGAAAAAATGTCATAGTCGCTCTGATAATAGCTATTAGTTTCTGTGCAAGGCACTCGAGATACAATCCCTGTTCACGCTATCGAAAACTTTCTGGAAATAGCTGAAGAGCAGGTGGAATCTTGGAATCTTGACGATCATTCCCTTCTTCCACTCTCTTGAAAAGGTCTCGAATTTTCAAGATTTTCGTAAGAGTGAAAGTAGCAGATCAGCAGTAACTGCAGATGCAGCGATAAATAACTCAGCGGCGAGACAGTCAAGCCCAGCGGGTTTATCCCATTTTGATGGTCCAAATGATTTCTCTTCTACTTGAAAGAACAGTCGGCAGGCTACGGTGACTACGGGAACATCAACGGATGTGATACGATTAAGAGCCGTGCTCAAATGTTCTTTCCACCTTCACAATTGGTTGTCGTCGCAGATGAGAAGTCGACCATTGACGTCCTTCCCAAGACCATCGAAAGATTTGCGACCACATGCAAGCTCTTTCGTCATGCAGTATACATTTTTGAAATCATTGCGAACTGCGGAATCTTCTGTTTCCCTGA
Organism: Hermetia illucens; assembly: GCF_905115235.1. Taxonomy (NCBI): domain Eukaryota; kingdom Metazoa; phylum Arthropoda; class Insecta; order Diptera; family Stratiomyidae; genus Hermetia; species Hermetia illucens. The sequence continues at coordinate 126,526,325 of NC_051850.1, read as the reverse complement.
CCAGCATAAAAGGAAATTCTTTTTTGTCACGGCGTACACTATGCTGAACTTCTCGGGATTTCGCTCGGTATCGGAGTTCGAACGCGTCACGCCCGCCATCGCTCACAGCGATCAGTAGAGCCTTCAAACCCTTCTGTTCATCGATCCGCTTCCACGAGTCCGCAGTTAACACAACATCCTATGACGCCCCTTTGAAACGTGGTCGACGACCTGAATAGCACCAGACACAAGAGCATTTTTGATGGCAGCCCAATGCTTATGGATATTCTCATGTGGGCTCCTCAGTATATCTGCCGTCCGGTCAGCGATCGATATTGAAGTTAAAGGGTCGCAGCAAAAGTGATCGATTTGTGTTTGCTCGTACGTTGTCGGCCAGTTGAAACCTAAACTAACTATGGCAGGCTCTGTGAACAAACAATGCCACCAATAATGAGGCAGTGTAAGTTTCAAAAATCCCCAAAGCTCCCACCGTTACCGTTGCGGTCGCCACCGAGACCGTTTTTCTTCATCACATATCCGAGCAAAGTGTTGTCAAATCTCACCTTAGCACTCAGATCACCCATCACGGTCGAAATGTCACCTTTAGGAAGCCTGCCCCGAACTGCGTTTAATTACTTGTCGAAAGCATCCTTCTCCACTAAATTGGAAGTCTCCGCTGGTGCGTAGCATTACACTATTGTGACACTCCCTAATCTGGACCGAAATCTTACAGATAGAAAGTCTCTCAGAAACCAGGTCCCAGGTTAAGAGAGCGCGTCTTGCGGTAGAAGTCAGAAGCAACCCGACATAGGATTCGCGTCTGCTACCTCTTGGCTTTCCAGAGTATAAAAGTATATTCCTATTATTGTGAAAAAGTACTCTCCAGAGTCCTACCATCTTACATCACTTAGACCCAGAATTTGCAGTTTATATCACTGGAATTCCCGCTCAAGTTGGAGAAAGCGAGCATTCAAAGGATCCTCGCTATCGTTGTCGAGGAGCGTGTGTACATTCCAGAAACCAATCATAGTCCATTTTCGATAGCCAAAGGTCGTAGCCGTAAGCTCAGTCCCTGTCTGAGGCGTTGTTGACGTTTCGGTAGCAAACAAATTTCTATCCCTTTTAGTCGCCTCTTACGACACGCAAGGAAGACTTTCGAGTATTTTCTTAAGCCCCAATTCACAAGACTAATTTCATTTCTGCTAAAAGGACTGGAAAGTTTAGTAGATCGGTTCATAAGGGATCACTGATTCACTGTAGGCAACATGCCTACCAGAAAGGAAAACCCATGAAGGCGATGTCCGATAAAGAATACGCCTTAGGCATCTTCATGGACATCGAAGGCACTTTCATTTATACCGCGACGATTTGTGCCGCGGCAATTGAGTGGAATGATATAGGAGTACTGCCTATTGAAGTGAATTAGTAGGATACATTGAAAGATTTTTCCAATATTGGAAAGAAGAGAGATAGGCCTCATATCCTTGAGACCGACAGAGGACCTCATCTTAGGGATAGGTATTAGGAGAACTGATTTCCAGGACACATGGAAGTATCGGTTATTCAGGCAATTATTGAAGAGGATGGTGAGACGTTCACTGATGGTGGGCGCACACTTCCGTAGGGTGAAGTTGAAGATACCATCGTTTGACTGGATGATTGCAAGTTCAACTTCTTCTTGGGAGGTAAAGAAGGAGGTGAACGAGTCGGTTCTGACTATATCAGCCGGGCGGCTCTGCGACAAGGGGCAAAGGTAAGGCCCTTCCAAGCTCAAATTTTTATCATTGACAGTAGTGGCGACCACCGAGTTTCATATGGGTTCCGCGGGCGATTTGGCTTTGAATGAGTGGCTGAAGTAGTCTACGCAGGCAGATATTTTTCCCCACGGGAGCGGAACTGGAAGTTTCCTATTTTTACAGGGAGTAGTTGACGTTGAGAGAAAATCGATTAACTATTGAGGTTGGAAGGATTTAAGAAGTTTCTTGTATGATGTATTCAGTTCGTACCTATCAGAGAGACGGTAGTCAGCGTTACATGTGTTCCGTAGCCGGTGAATTAATCGTTTCCTGCGCTGCAGTAGTTCGTTTCTTTCGGGGACTAAGAGGAGGGTTGAGGGGGAAAGGTAGCCGTATCTGTAGTAGCCAAAATCTTCGACAGGAGCATGTTTGTCAATTGTGGTTTTGAAGGCAGAGTTGAATTTCCAGATGTAAGTGGCTAGCTCTTCATTGGAGTGAATGCAAGTCCAGGAGAGGACCCCGCGCACTGGATAAGTCGTATTGAAAATCGTCCCAGTTTGTCAGATTGAAGGATCTGCATTTATGCCGATGTTGGAGGGAGAGAAGAATTTGCTGTAAATGCATAGAGAGGCTGAGGCTATCATGGTCAAAGTGAGGTGCCAATCAGGAGTAACTAGTGACGTATGCTGAGAGATTGGACGAGATTATAAAGCCGTATAGGATACCCTCGAAGAAAGAATGATGATGTCCGCGCAAAGGAATGAGCCAGACTAGAACCAATCAAAGAGAACTTTGCTGTTTTCAATCGCCCCTACATGCCTGGCGCTCAGGTCGCCGCCAAGGAGGAAAGTGTCGAAAATGGTCACAATTTCCCCAAGTTCGGACAGAATGGGACAATTGTATCGCCCGGGAAGTAGAGAGAGCCGATTAGGACTCGAAGGACACCTCCGCCCCTATCAGGTAGTCTGATCACTGTTAACAGGCAGTTTGATGCAAGTGCAACCGATGGGATGGTATTTTCTCTTAGCCCCGATCTAACTAGGATGGCTGTGCCTCTGCCCGCGTCTTCACGGAAAGTAATGCAACCGGGAACATGTAGATTTAGGTTGGGGGCTTCTTCTAGTCGTGTTTCTAAGGACGGGGATTAAGAACGGAGTTGGCAATTAAAGCACTGAGTGACATCTCCTTTTCTGGGTTTATCCCAGCTGATCCGCTTGTGTAGTAGGGCATTTTGTTTGGAGGCTATGATGGCGTCAGCCTCCGAATTGAGGGTCACGCGAAAGAGGCTTAGGTTGGTGTCGTTGGCCGTGACTACAGGATGGAGAGCCTTGATACGCGGATCGGCGTAGCCTGTGTTAATTCCTTCATCTCCGTTGCCACGTCTTCAGAAATGTATTCATGAGGGGAGATTCCTTTGAGAATGAAGGTTGCCTTCCTCTCCGCCTTCAGGATGAAGGAATGACCTTATAATTTGGGGATCTTGATTAAATAGAGAAATTTCTTGTGGATATTGGGATAATTGAGCCTGTCGGCCGGCAGATTGGTAATCTCATATTTATCTGTTTTGTCAATGTTCTTGATAACAAGGCCCAATGCACGAATTCGAAGATCCAGAACGTGCCTGCGTCGCTTCGGACGATGTTTCGCTTGAAAACGGACTCATCTAACGCAAATTGGAATTCGTCTTGAAGTCCTTGGATGTAATTGATAGAGGAATTTACTTCATCGTTCCGAGCGTTAGGCTGGCCCCCAGGAGGGAAGCTCTGGTCGTCGTCGATGATTATAGGAGGGCAGTCTTCTTTAATAAGCCGAATGAAGGAGTTGTATGGCCATGTTAGAATTGCGCAGCCCATGGGCGACGATGGTGTAAGCTGGTACGGCGTCCTTTGCACGCTGCGATTTAGTGTCCCCCGTATAAGTGTGGATTCCGTACTCCCGGCGCGAGGCTTTGTTCCGACTTCATTTTGTTATTGAGGACGCACGTGGACTAAATCTTTATTTGATACTGTTTTACCGTTAAACCAGCGACACAACTGAATAACGATATTAGAAAATTTGGCAACAACCCAAAAGCCCGATCCAAGCCCAGGCAAGACCAATCGGCAGAACGAACCATTCGCTCAGGCGAACACAAGCAACGCCTTACTTTCATCGTAACACAGGATTATTAGCACTAAACAACGACATATCAAGCCAGTTGGCGTGGAGTTGTCATCAAGTGCTATTGAAACTTGGCCGACTGAACGAAACATTTCGGATGTGGTTGCCAAAGCACTCAAATGCCGCTGGTAATGGGAAAGCTGACAGACTGACTCGGCAAAGTTCTAGTTCCACAATGTTGGGGCCAGAACCATCTTTTAGATTCGGCTATCCACTGTCAATTCCACTCTGAAGTGGGAAATTGCAAAGATTCACGCCGCCCAAAGATGAAATTTTGAACTTTTGCTAGCAGGCGAAAATTTGTGTGAAGGAACTCGGGATCGCTGAAGGGGCGTTTTTGTTGTCCCTTAATAAGTGGGATACGAAAGCTCTAGTAGAGCTTTTAATGGGACACTGCTCTTTAAAACACCGCATGGAAAAAGGAGTGCTAGTCTCGGCAGCCAATGTGAAGAGGAAGAGACGGGGCCCTTAACTTCGTATGCAACTGTCCGGTCTCCTCAGACACCTTCGTAAGGTTTTCTTCGACGAAAAGTGTGCACATCCTGTCTCTAGAGAATGTTTTCAGATTCGCGAAAGCCCGTGAATGCCGAAGGCGAGAAACCGTTGAATAGGTGAAAATAAGCCTAAACAAAGACCTGATTGCTTGGGGCCGCGGTCCCCTCCACCAAACTAAACTAAAACTAAGCAAACTAAAAAAAATACCACTTACCGTTCAAGGATGAAACGATTCTATTTCCAGTTGCCTTAAATAACTTTAACTCTATACAATTTTGATCAATGTCCTCTTCTTTAATATAAAGAATCACTTTGAGGCCATGCGATGCTAATTGTCTACCGGTGGCAGCAGCTACTTCACAAGCCCTGGAAAGACATTTTCGAACTGTTTATTTCGCTTCTGACATTTGCAACTCAGGCTTACTTGGCATTATCAGATTTCTTATCACATATTATAACTATTCTAGGCCATTGGTGCTCATTGTTGGGATTCAATCGCCTCGCTCCACCTAAGAGAAGAATAGCCAGATCGCTTGTACCGCGCGCTAGCATATCACATTGTCGCTCGCTGGTAAGACCATTACGTTCAGCTAAAAGTTGAATTTGAGATCGCTGTAAATATGGAATTGCAGGGATTATGAGACCCTCATCTGTCCAGGAAATAAATAGATGTTAAAGTGACTGCAAGCATCCACCAGAGTAATATTTAATGTACCAGTAACAAATTCATGAGTGCTTTGGTATCCACTCTCGATCTGACGATATTGCATCGGCGTTGTGGCGATGACGTTCTCGTCGTGCCGATATTTCTGTTGTGACGGCAAAGTTTGCCTTACCTGGAACGACTCAATATGTAATTCGTATTCGCAACACAAATACAGAATATCTCCAACAGCAAACAGTAGACGGAATTGCAGGGACAAAGAGACGAATTAACAACCGGAACTATGTGCACCGAGTGCTCTTGTAACGAAAACGATTCTTCTTGTCACGGTGCTTCAAGTGAATACCGCCCTCTCCTTCGGCACAAGGAAATAAGGACGATATGTAACTATAGCAAACGAGCGCATAGATATTACGTTACGTCTCGCTCCTTAGGAGTCGCTACGTAACGTAACACTCCCCTTTCAAGAAGGAACAAACCACAAGTAACAGCACGAGTCCCAACGAAACAAACAGAATAACATTTTTACGCCTTGTGCAACTTCTCTACTTTGCGTACCTTTTTCCGACTTACCAAGTCAGGCTTTTGGCCTGCTTCGATAGCATCGTAGACCGCCTGCTTATCGAACAACTTCAAGTTGCCCTCAAAATCAAAGTCTTCCCCCATTATGGGATCGTCCACGGGCGTACCGAAAGTATGATTTTTGTTGTTCCTCCTCGATTTCTTGCGGTCCTGTTGCCTGAATGGTGTGTTTGTCGGCGCCGATCTAGCTGAATTAACAATATCGATCGGTTTACTTGAACTGCGCCCGTTGTCTTGTTGATACGGGGCCGCTTGCACTAGTTTCGATTCAACCGTCGACGGAAGCATGCCGAAAAACTTGGCCACATTCACATTCGAAGGCGACTTGCTCATGTGCATTTGCTTGCCATTAGCGTTTTTGTTGTCAGCTGTCGGCGAACTGAAACGAGCAGAAGTTTGAATCAAATTGTATTCCATTCTGTATAGGGGGACTACAGCCTTCGTTAAGACCAATATTTGGACTTCCTTGGCAGAGAGATCGTGGACTGGCCAAGGCAGGCATCCTTGATATTCTTTCTACAAATGGAGAACCACTTACCGTCGCTGAACGCCATTCATTTTCATGTTGGACATCTTATACGTAAGCGCGCTTTCCCGCGAAGTCGAAGGAGCTGACGAGGCAGCCCCAAAATTTGGCTGCTTCACCGGCGTCGGGTTGTTTATCAGCGATGTCCCGACATTATTCTGTGCGTTATGATATGGAATTAAGTCTATCTTCATTATGTCTCCGATCCTGTAGAAAGAAACGGAAAGGTAGACATTAGCAACCCCGCAATTGGCGCCCATGAATTTGCGGCGCAATAGATTTTGGGTGGCGCTCTAACCTCAAAGTAACTTCGGCATCTTGTTTCTTCAAAGGGACTCCGTTGCGGAATGCACGGACAATGGTCAGTTGATCGCTGCTCAGGTCCTTGATGGTGCCCTGAAAAACGCCAAGGTGTTCCGTGCAATGAATCGAAACGGCTTTGCCAACCCACGAAGCCTCTTCCATAGTTACAGCGTGTCAAAAGGAAAATATGTGACAGGGCAGCGGACGCAAATCACAGGTGAAAACGGCACAATATCACTTTGTCTCGCGGCGGGTTTTAGCTTTTTCCGGGTTCTACGTGCGTCTAAGCTTACTACGGAAGTCGGAATCACATTTGCAACCGTTTCGCACAACACTTTCGATAGTTTCTGGTGGTTTTGCTTAAAAATTAAAATGGGCTTACACACGAACAATTGACACAATTCTTATTGTACACTTACTTGCTTTCTTCTTGATTGGGTGATGACAGCACGCAGTGGTAGCGGTAGTTTCTTAGCGAACGAATGGGAGAGGCGCTAGGTAACGGTACGTGCGGCTGAATTTGAATTTGGCGGACAATGCTATGTATGTATATAAAGCTCCGTAATAAAAAATTAAAGTTTGTTACACTGTGTTGTCCATTCTATATCGTAATTTCTGATTATTATTTTCTACTACATATTTCCAGGTGAGCTCAACGAATTGCAGTAATTGATAACTTTCTGTTGTGAAGCAATTAGAAGCGCTTCAGGTATGAGTATTTGTATATTTGAGTGAATATTTGTCCCCTTTGTACATAACTCGCAATGTTTTTGTATGTATTATGTCAGACTGTTCACTTTACCATGAACCTGGCTTTGCAAGTCTTCGATTGCAATTTGAAATTTGTACAAGAGCAAAAACTTTAGCGTATTAAGAATTTGTTAGTAATAGTACGGTTTCCACCAAATTTGACAACATCATGCTTTATATTACAATTTATATTGGTGCAGGATTTTATGATTTTAGAATAAACTTGGCGGCCTGATCTGATTACGCTTCAGGTGGAAGTTGCATAATTCGGCAAGTTCTCACATAACCTGCTCGCAGTGGCCGCTAGAAACTGATGAGGATCTGTTTGCCTGCTGGTCATGTGTTAAGGCCATCAAAGTCCTGGGGGTTGAAAGTGAGTACCTGCCCTGTAGGCATAATCCCACGGTCCTCTTAGCACACGGATTGATTTAGGGACCACAAACAGAGCCCCGCCATGACTGGCACAACGGTATTGGTTTATACTGAGTGCAGGCTCAGCATTCATACCAGTGGATGCGAGGCCTATCCAACACCAATGCCGCAACTAAGGGGTACGGCACCCGAATTGTACAGTGCGACTCCACGCTTGAGCTCCGAGGAGTTCTGGCCGCGATCTAGGCATATCCACAGCTACCATGAAACTCCCACTAGGGGGCCAACCGCAAATAACCGGGCCGAGAACACATCCTCCAGGAATTCTCCTGGAGCATATGCTCTCAGAGGACCATCCCGGTTCCCATGGTACCAGATAACCTCCGGTGAGGCTTCGTGGCAGAGCCACTTCAGATGATACCCTTGCAGACTCGGGTCTGATCGCCCTCCTTGAGTACGTGGGAATGTGTTGAGGGCAGTGAAGCCCATGGAGTTTTACGTAGGCACCTCTCGTGAGATTTAATCCTAAGGTCCTCTTAAGACACGGATTGGTTTTGTGACCTCAGTCAGAGCCCCGCTGAGACAAGCAACAACGGTACCAGTCTATACCAAGTGCATGGCTTAGCATTCATACTGGTGGATGCAAGAATTACCTAAATCTCTACCAAACTATGGAGTATGACACCCGTGTTGATACGCAACACCACGTCGAGGCCCGAAGGTCTCTTCTCGCTTGAGCATAACCACAACCACCATGAAACTCCCACTAGGAGGCCAACCGCAAACAACGAAGTTGCACTCACATACAACGGGAGTTCACCCGAAGTATGAGAGTCCAGGGGCTATCCCGGTACCCATGGTACCAGTATACCCTTGGTGAGGTTTCGTGACCAATTTGCCACTTCAGATGAGTCCCCATGCAGACTCGGATCTGATCGCCCTGATTAGGCCTTTGGAGCATTCGCCTACTGCATCACGGCCGGCAAACCAAAGTGAGTACAGCGTCTCCCGGTGCCACCACTATGGAGGTTCTCCTCGGTCACTTGGTTTTGGTTTGGCCGATAGGGTTGCCGCCCCATCTTCCTCACCGTCACCTCAGAGAACCTGTGTTAAGGGCAGTGAAGTCCTCGGTGTTTAACGTAGCTACCTGTCTTGAGACTTAATCCTACGGCCCTCTTCAGGCACGGATTGATTTTATGACCACAATCAGAGCTCCGTTAGACAAGCAGAACGGTATCAGCCTATGTCAAGTGCATGGCTTGGCATTCATACTGGTGGGTGCAAGCATCACCTAAATCTCTACCGAACTATGGAGTACGGCACCCGTGTTGATACGCAACACCACGTCGAGGCCCGAAGGTCTCTTCTCGCTTGAGCACAACCACAGCCCCCATGAAACTCCCACAAGGGGGCCAACCGCAACCAACCGAGCTGTATTCAGATACGACAGGAAACCTCTGTTCCCATGGTACCAGTATATCCCTGGTAAGGTTTCGTGACCGAAGCCACTTCAGATGAGTCCCCGTGCAGACTCGGGTCTGATCGCCCTTGCTAGGCCTTGGAGCATTCGCCTACTGCATCACGGCCGGCAATCCAATGCGATACAGCGGTTCCCGGTGCCACCACGTGGACGTTCTCCTCGGCCACTTGGTTTTGGTTCAGCCGACAGGGTTGCCGCCCCGTCTTCCTCCCCGCCACCTCAGAGCACCCTGTGTTAAGGGCAAGTGGATCTGATGGGGGGACGAGCGGAAACAACAGGACAGTTATTGTCCTCCCTGCAGTGAAGAATTCGGTAATAGAACCCCAAGCCAAGGTGGAACAGCATACCCCGAGGGCTTCATGGGCAATTCGGAGTTTGGTCTATAGTATGCGAACACTGAATACATTGGGCACATAGTTGGAAACGAGACCCGCACTCTGGTAGCCTGGCTAGCCAGGGTGGACATTCTTCCCGGACTACTCGTGGAACCAAGTCATGGAGTCTCCTCCTCGGCCACCTTGCCGTGGTGGGGGAGCTTGTGGTATTTTACTACTACAAAGAGAGCGTCCAAAAACACATGAAGATGGAAACAAAGGATTGTAACTCTCCAAGTGGTAAGAAGTCACAGACTTCGGACCCGCTATGGTAGACAGGTTCTCAACTTCAGTGGAAAACCTACACCCGGTGTCTACGGCACGGTCAGCCAAAAAGGATAATACAGCAACACATACAGCCTGGGAGGGTATCAAGCTCAAAGTTATCCCCAACGACGAGATTTCTAGGATGGATAAGGACATGTTCACCCAATCCCTGCGCGCTCGAAACCCCAGAATTCCCATGGACGGGTTAGTAATAGACGAGGAGGAACCCAGACGAACAGCCAACCCTTTCTGCTCCGTATAAACGGAGAGTGACTGGAGGCAAAGGTAAAAGTCAAAGTATTTCGCTCTGCAAAACCGGGCAAAGACCTGGATCCAATCGACACCGCCAATGAGCTGTTGGAGGAGATGAGGATCGATGCACGGTACGACGGGGACTGACGAACCCCCCACGCATCGGTAATTACTTAATTAATTCGTATCCTATATATTACCCAACCAACTCTGATTTTCCCACTGTTAAGAAGCTTTCTCGCGTATTGCTCCGCATTTTCCTCCACAACGAGTTTTTGACCTTGAGAGTTTGCAGAGGTGATATCGATTCGGACATTTATTACCTCCTGATATTGGCACTTGATGGTCTCTTCTACTTCGTTCTTTTCTGTGAGGCAGTCAAGGTCTCGGATTTCCAGAGAGCACATGGGTTCTAGCCTGGAAACCAAAGCTTTCTCTTCCAATAACCCCTTGATTGCTTCACAGAACGTATCTTTATCTGTTGTCCTTAGATCTAATTCAATGAGGACTCTACCACATTTCGTTTTCCGAATGAAAGATATTTCCGTTCCGTTATCTTCGGGTTTGATTCTAAAAGGGGTTTCGCTAAGGACGCAAAGGCTTTGCCTTCCGTCGACTTAATAAGCAGAGCTGGCGGTCTAGTCTTCCTTCGTCTCCCCACCTTTTCTTCTGGTGCTCCATCCTTCGTGACCACCTTAATTTTAGGCAGAGGTTTTTTCTGATGGTGCGCCATGTTGTTGCCTCTTGTCCCTCTTCGCTATCTTCTTTTGAGCCCTGGGGAGTACCTGAGTGATGTCTCCTTTAGATACCCCTTTTTACTTTTGTTTTTTCTCAGTTCGCTTTGCAGCGGGCTGTATGCATCACTCCATCGACGTCGACAAGGTTGTCGACGGCTGCGGGGACTCCCAGTATGTTCCGGCGTGTATCGATTATTTGCTGTTCGCTCTTCACCGAGAAACTTTCTCAAGGCTACTACCTAGGATGCAGATATTATGCCTGTTAGAGGGTCGGAACTACTTGTTCGGTCACCCCGGGGACGCCGTTCCTCGTATCGTAAGCGACCCATTAAAAATTGCTGACGACTCCTGAGGGTACATATTATAAGCAGCTATTACAGCTGCATCCACCATATTAAAACAATATGTTAACGGTCATCTTAAAGATTTTCGTCGACAAGTGATAAGTTTTTATTAACTTATTGAGAACATCAACACCAGACTTTGTCGAATTATAATATAGGATTCTTTGGGGCTTGGGGGTATCGTGGGTGTCATTTACCGTAGCATCGTGTGCTAGCCAAAACGACCAAGCAAAGGGGGAGAAAGTACCCCTCCAAATGGTCGACTTAATTCAAGACTCTTTCAATTCGAAGACAAAAATTTGCTCAATTTCGGTCGGTTTAGGCTAGAACTACTAGCCGGGATTCCCTTTGAATGTAATTTGGACTCATAACATGTTTGCGGATTAATATGGATTAATATAAGGGGTTGAACAGTATCTGGGAACCGCTGCTCCTCAGAGGTGAGGCATCGTCTAATGACTTGCCCCGACCCTGGACGGAACCGTGTGAGGTGACTTGGTTTAGGTTCTTGCATTTCAATGTTATTTCCTGGTTACGAGTTCTTTCTGAACTTGTTGACGTTGCGTCTTCTCTACTTTACTGGGAAAACAGTTCGTTCGTCGGACTGTCCAAATTCTTCATGGTTCCAGCGATGATCTTAAGTACCTAAAGGAACCGCTCTTATTATTTTATGATAACTTTTTCTTTAAATAAATCTGGTCTAGACCTAAATTCTCCTCCTTGATTTCTTACAGTATTATTTATACAATATATATGGTCACCATTTATCCTTTAGTGGGATTTAGCGCATCAACCTATTGTTCGCGGTTACCTGAAATGCACTTCAGCTCCCTCTATTACTTCCTCAGATGACTGCTCCTCTACTGTTCTGCGCCAAGTGGTCTTGGGGCGATCCACCCGTAGGGAGAATAGATTCCACTGTATGGCGGAGCCAGTAATGCAACTGTCGATGTTGGTGTTAAGATGAATGCATTTATAGATATTGGACAAGGCAGCGGAAGCGGATCTATGGTTGTTAATGAACCGACAACATTCAGTTCGGTGCATCATCGGCAGAAACCACGATTCCTAGATACATAAATTGATCGATGCCTTCAATGTTCTGCCCATAAATGTTGATAGCGGGAGAACGATGACTTGTCAGACTAGGAACCTTGGTTTTATCTTCAGTCCGACACCACTTGCCTCTCTATCCAAATCCAGAGTACATCGTCCATTGAACTCCTCCTCGTTTCTGGATAACAAAAAGAAATAATATCAGTGACAAGATGCAACCCTGTGTCCGGATAGCTCAGTGGTCAGAGCACTAGGCTGTCATACGGAAGGTCGCGGTTCAAATCTCACTGGTGGCAGTGGAATTTGCATCGTGATTTAACGTCGGATACCAGTCGACTCAGCTGTGAATGAGTACCTGAGTCAAATCAGGGTAATAATCTCGGGCGAGTGCAATGCTGACCACATTGTCTCCTAGTGCACCGTTACGGTCTTGAATGAAGTGCTCTAACACACTTCAAGGCCCTGATCCAATATGGATTGTTGCGCCAACGATTATTATTATTAAGATGCAACCCTGTTGGATTCTCTTTTGGACCTCAAAATTGTCCGAGATTTTACCTCGTTCCAGCACGTGAAATTTCGCGCCATCATATGTTGCTCTGATAATTGTTGTTAGTTTTTCTGGAATCGAAAGCTTTCTCGAAATCGATGAAGAGAAGGTGAAGCCTAGATCTAAACTCCTCCGTGTTCCAAAATGATTCGTAGGATGTTGATGTGGTGACTGCATGGGATCTGAAGCGGAAGCCAGCCTCCTCTCTGCAGATCAGGCTTCCAAGATGTTCGTTGATGCGTTCCAGGATTAGCTTAGCTATTATCTTTGCAACGGCAGAAAACATAGAGTTACTCCTTCAATTGTCACACTTAAAACGGGTGTCCTTCTTCGGAATCTTAACCACCATCCCCTTCTTCCACTCTCTGGGAAAAGTCTCGAATTCTCAAGATTTCCATACGAGTGGAAGTGCTAGATCTGAAGGTGCAGCGATAAACAGCTCTGCGGGAAAATCGCCAAGCGGGGGTTTTATTCCGTTTGAGTGCATTAATGGCTGAAATGATCTCTCTTCTGTTTGGAGGTATAGTTCTTATCCGCGTGTTATGATAACTAACCGGATGTGATAGGTTAAGAACCATGGTGAAGTGTTCTTTCCACCTCTCTGCTCATAATCGTGAGTGAGCAGTTGACCGGTATTTGAGTTCGAGCGCGTGACGCCAGGCACCACTCGCAACTCCGTTTCAAGGCTTCCCTCCGAGGCATGTCCGTCGATCTGCGTAGCACCGAGAAAAGAGCGGTGCATATGGCCAAGGCTCATTGATATTCTCAGGCAGTTTACTCAGTGTGTATGCCGTCCGATCCTGCTGTCGAGCGACAATTTGGGGGAGGAGGTCTTCAATCCTGCGAAAAGTGGCGGATACAACATGCAAGCGAATGTAACCGATCATCAGATGGTGATCCGTTTCAAGACCCACTCAGTGCCTCTCTTATTACATACATCCAGGAGACAACTTCTAAGTCTACTGCTAATCGCGAAGTGGTCGATCTTGTACGGTGTCGATGTGTTGAAACCCAACTGACCTTACGGCAGACTCAATGCTTGAACAATGTGTCACGAATGACGAGGCGGTGGTAGTTGCAGAAATCTCTCACCATTATCGTTACGGTCGTCAATACCGTGCTTCTCCATTACATGTTTGAGGTGTTGATGGTGAAGGTGTTTTCTAAGCCCACCTTGGCATGCAGATCACCCATCACGATCACAATGACCCCTTTATGAAGCCGCCCGTGAACTATGTTCAATTGCTTGTAGAGAGCATCCTTTGCCACTATATCTAAAATCCCCGTTGGTGTATAGCACTGTGATGCTCCTTAACCTCGACCGGAATTTTGCAGTTGGAAGTCTGTCAAAAACTGGCTCCCAAGTCAAGAGAGCGCGCCTTCCGGTAGCTGTCAGAAACAACCCGACACCAGACTTGCATTTACAATCACTTGGCTTTCCAAAATGCAAAAGCTCACTGCTATTAGTGCAAGAGGGAGAGTAGTACTCTCCAGAGTTCCATCATCTCACTTTCCTTAGGCCCAGAATGTCCAGCTTATTTCGTTAGAATTCTCGCTTCAGTTGGAGAAAACGAGCGTTCTGAGGACCATCGCTATCGTTGTTAAGGAGCGTGCGCACATTCGATTCGTTTTTGATAACCGAGGGTCTTCGGTGTGAGGTCAGTCCCAATCCGAGGCATTGTTGACGTTTCATTTCAACATTTGCATGTTGTTAGCCTACAAATTTCGATTCCTTGCAGTCGCCTTTTATGACAAGCCTCGAGGACGTTGAGTGTATTCTTAAGGCCCAACCTGCAGGACGTTCCCCGATGGGCGCAACGATATATTTATGGCGAATATTCTCATTTCGGGCATGATCACATTGGGGGGGATGGGACTAAGTCACAATAACATATTCGTATCAATTATCTCAAGGCGGCGTTTGTTATCTTTACTGGTCGTCAGCACTCGGAATTGGCTCAGCGACCGATCAACGATGGGGTATATTTTGGATTTGAGACGTTCATTGATCCCACGGGGATAAATGACGCTAGTTGTGGTAACGCTGAACGTTGGATGTCACTTCTACCATAAGAAGAATGAAGAGAAGTGGTGACGCTTTTTGTAAAACACCAAAAGAGATAGAAGCGATTATGATATGCTTGCGATATTGTGAGTTCTAATCGTTAGATCACTGTAGAGGATGTTGTCACAGCTTATACCTGGTGAGTTTGTGTGGTACGCGATCAAACGCTTTTTCTAGATAAAAGAATGCAATGTAAAAAGCGCGATACCTTTCTTGGCATTTCTTTATGAGTACTTCAGTAAAATTTGAGGAATAAAAATGCTCATAGTTTACCATTATGACCTTGAATGAAATCCTGCACCATCAGGAGCGTATTTGGCTTGAGCTTCCCTCGTTTTTGTTTGTCATTTTAAATAATCAAGAATTAATTTTTATCGATTTATTCCATCTGTTTTATGAAAATATATAAATCCAAGATTGACTGGTGTTTTTTCCAGACTATAGACTATCTCGCATTTTCTGACAAAAACCCATAACTTTTTTTCTTTTTCCAAGCAAGTGTAAAAAATCTTAGGGAACACGGCTATCCAGCCCTAATAACACCGGTTACCTGACAATTAAATTGATTGTAGATACCTAATGTAGACCTATCAAATATGTAATATTTTCTAAATATACTTGTAGTTAGATTTAATTTTATAGGTTAGCTAAATTCTTAGTTTAAGTAAAAAAGTCTATAATAAGCGAGGAACTGTTGGGTCTCTTCAAAATCTGGCGAGCGATCTAATATAATTTACCGTTTCAACTACAAAGGGTTGCTATGAACGCCTGCAAGAATATCAGGAAGAAAGAAAAGCGAAAAGCTAAATCAAAATTGAAATCAAAGAGGTCTTCATACGTTCCTTGTCGTTGCAAAAAACCTTCAAAGAAGAAACGACGCCGCAACCTAAGGATCCATGGAACAAATCGTGGTCCTTCTCTCGGACCAAATCCGTACCTCAATTACTTCCGCCAATTTTACGCTCAGCGGGGCGGTAAAGTTGTAGAAGCGGCCAAGGAAGCCGGAGGTAACTGGCGTACAATGGGACCTGAGGAACGAGAGAAATATCGGACTACACAGAAAAAGAAAGTTCATCGCGGCTATTATAGCCGAATAAAAAAATTGAATAAGATTTTCCGACTTTTAACGCCGAAAAGTAAATCTGCCACAGTGAAAAGGGAGCAACTTGTCCGCGTAAGGAAGATTTTAGAAAGGTGGACGAGGCATGTCTATTCGGAAATTTCGTCCGCTTTCAATGACAATGAAGGTAACGAATCTAGTGTTATGGAGGCAAATGGCAATTAAACAAGACAACATATTTGAATCTATTTTCTTGTAAATTAAGTAGATATGATATTAATAAAGTTTTGTTTTGTTGTTGTCGCTTAAATTTTTATTTTCCAATGAGACAAAATATCGGAGGTTATATAACTAGGCCTTAGCTCGGAAATAAACACATTTTGTAAACATATCGTATCTATTGCAGGGAACGTTAATGAAAGTAAGGAAAGAGAGAAAAATGGAACGGAGGAATTCATGTGGAAAGCTACCGATGGCAACTACAAAGACTTCCCGCGAAGAAATTGGTGAAGAACTACTACTTTTATGAAATTAAGATACATTTTGTGATGTACATTAAAAATATTCAATACGTCCATTTTATTATCTTGCACTCCATATGTGGTTAAACAAATTTGGCGTCTCCCCTGCATAGTCGACTGAAATTATTGCCAAGGTGCCTGAGCGGAGGATGTAGAAAGAAGTAAAATGTTCATTCGAAGCTCCATCTTTTAAATGTTTGCTGAGGAGTTAGCTCATATTTAGGACTCGTCATATATCAAAATTAAAGTTCATCGTCGTGTTTTGTTGACTTTGTCGTCGTCTGGTTTAGATCGTGGCTTTGAATTTTGACTGGGTTAGTGGAAGTTTAGAGGATAGTCATGCCGTCACCCCATTGCTGATCTGGGAGGGACTTAGGTCTGCGATTTCGACCAGATTCCTCAGAAAACGTAGGGTCTCCATCGTCAGTCCCTTGAGAATACGAATTATCGGGGTTCTACTGTATCAAAAATTGTGTTTCATGCAAATAGGAGAAATCCTTCTCCTTGAGGTGGAGCTCTGCTGATGCGATTGTGGCATTCACACAGCTCCTCTTCAGGATATTATTATCTTATTTATTTAATCTAGTCAAAGTTTACCACAAGTGAAAAGAAAAAAGAAGAATCTATTCACAACCAGAGTTCCCTTCTTTAGTGTTCATAAATACGGAATTAGTTGCCCTTCCTCTGTGTTTATTCATAAAACGGATTCCCGAACTACGGTGTTCGTTTGAATTAAACAAATTGAGGTCAAAAAAAGTGCTGGCTACCAGATCAACATATAAAAAGGTCGCCGAGGGTGTACTCTCGGAAAGCTATGCAGTTTTCAATAATTTTTAGTTGAAATATCATTACTCGTGTGCAGCATTGTATAAGTGATAAGTCTACACAATCGGGACATGATAAACATCTATGACGAACCAGGATCATGAGCCACGAGATCGAGAGTCTTGAATGCACTGATTGTCTTAGATGCCCTTTAGATACTTTGCAATCTGCTGGTATAGTGCTGGTGTAAGCCGCTACTGCAGGCTCCTGCAGAAAACGGAGAAATTAAATATATCATTGTTTGAGACACTCCCAGAAATAACGTACTCCTTGCGTTTGTCGTCAGTGTCATACATTTCTCTCCTCCAGGGTCACTACTACGCAATATTTGCTAATACTATCTTTTCCGTAAATTGCATTTTATGCAAAGGCGGTAACCAAACTTATGGACTCAAGAGTTGATCGACTGCGCGATGGTTGGGCTAGTTAAGCGCTGATGCTCAACTATTAATCTCGTTGATTCAGCTTTGAATCCGGGTCGTCATGGATGCTTGTATTTGTCTTTGTGCTTGTCTCAAAGTTGTACGCTTATCACTTGCACAGCATTAAGTGCAATTGTAAGGGAACTGAAGCATAGTCTCATTGAAAACAAATTTGAGGAAGAAAAAAAAAAGGTATTGCGTGACTTAGAAAGATACACAGTGCCACCAGCTAGGAGCATTCTGTTGAAGATTGCCTGCTCCAAAACTTTCGTCATTGTGTAAGATACATATGGAGCAACAAGAAACTCCGCCATGCTATTAACATAGTATGCTGGTCCCAAGCCCAGGTGAAGGAGGAGGGTTTGAGGCAACGTACTCTGTACTATCCTCAGTAAAACAAAAATAAAATGCTGAGATCAGGGAAAGAGATAAATAGAGTATAGTTGGAGTTATTCTACTATGCTAAATCCTACCTGATCTCTCTTGGTGACAGGCCCCGCGACAGGTCGACCAAGAAAATGCATAGAATGTCGTTACAAATATGATGATCGGATTAAGTCACAGGCCTTGGAGAAATGCTCGGGTGTCCACCTCAGTCGACGCGGCAGGACGGGCCCCGGTCCTGTCGAGAAATGGGCAAGGGTTCTTGACGCATGGACGGCGTCAGGACGTAAGCAAGTTAGTCCGCACACAACGAACAAAACAAATACGTGTCTGCACGCTAAATGTTGGTACCCTAACTGGAAAGACCGAAGAACTCGCAAGAGCCCTTCGGAAAAGGTGCATTGACATCTGCGCTCTGCAAGAAACCCGATGGTCTGGTTCCAAAAGCTGACATTGAACGCGAACGTGGTAAAAATGGCTACAAACTTCTCTATTTTGGTAACCCACACACTCAATATGGTGTTGGCATTGCCATCTCAGAGGGTTTCCGTGATGCCATTAAAGAAGTCGAACGATTTGATGATCGGCTGATGAAGCTCACCATTATATCAGCTGATCGCACTATTCACTTCTTCACCGCGTATGCACCACAGACAGGCCGACCAGATGCCGAGAAAGATGCCTTCTGGCAACTTCTCGATGAAAAGGCTTGTCACGTGCCTGCTGACGATTACATAATCATTGCCGGCGACCTTAATGGTCATGTGGGTGAAAAGACAGACGGTAACAGGTGCCATGGGGGGAAGGGGTTGGGAGCGCGCAATGAAGGTGGCGAGCGTATAATCGATTTTGCGGACACCCATGACCTTGTACTTTTGAATACATGGTTCATCATCAAAGATGAGACAACTTCCCACATTTTATAGTGGGAACAATAAAACGCAAATCGACTATATTCTCATAAGACGTCAACATTTTACCACTGTCACTGATTGCAAAGTCGTTCCCTATGAGACCATCGCACCTCAGCATCGGCCGTTGATTGCTGTCCTGCGAATTAAGCCACCGATAAAACGGCGTGAGGAACGCACTGGCCCGCCGCGCATTAAATGGTGGCGATTTGGTGAGAAGAATGAAGAAACGGTCTCACTCATACGATTGCCAACCATTACGAATGTGGAAGAATCATGGAACCAAATGAAAGACACGATCCACAAAGCGGCCTCTGCAACCCTCGGGGTCACCAAGCCGGGTAAGCGGTACATCAACCGAGATACTTGGCTTTGGAATGATGATGTTGAAATGAAGGTCCGTGAAAAGAAACGCCTCTATCACAAATTTCTCGACGATAAAACGCCTGCTAATTGGCAAATTTATAAGAATGCCAACCGGGAAGCAAAGAAAGCGGTCGCTGTCACCCGAGCGAACCATTTCAAAAATCTTTACGATAAACTGGACACTCGGGATGGCGAGAGAGATCTGTATCGACTTGCTAAAAGCCGTGATGAACGCACACAGGATATCGAACACTTCTGTTGTGTTAATGACAAGAACGGTACTTTGCTTACCAACCGTCGAGCCGCAACGGATAGATGGCGAGAATACTTCGAGCAGATTTCAACTGAAGAATTTGCTCATCCTCCACTTCCACAATCATTGCCGACATTTGGAGCAGTTCCACCAGTCAGCGCAACTGAAGTCGAGGAGGCAATAAAACAAATGAAATCGGGGAAAGCAACAGGACCTGACGACATCGCATCTGAGCTCTGGAAAGCGAAGGGCTGGGACCCAACACTGTGGCTTAGTGAATTCTTTAACCGGGTTATTCAGGAAGGAAGAACACCATCTGACTGGCAAGAAAGTACCACTGTTCCAATATGGAAAAAGGAAGGTAGCCCAGCAGAATGTTCAAATTACCGTCCGATCCGGTTACTTTCCCATACCATGAAGATTTTTGAACGCATTCTTGACAACCGTATTCACGAAATCGTTGAAATAACCGTGAATCAAGCCGGATTTGTCAAGAACTGCGGAACTACTGATGCAATACACGCTGCGCGGTTACTCATGGAGAAACACCGTGAGAAGCATCGCCCTCTTTACATTGCCTTTCTGGATCTAGAGAAAGCGTTTGACCGTGTACCACACGAACTCATCTGGTATGCTTTACGACAACACTTCGTGCCAGAAGAACTCGTGCGCTGGGTTCAATTGCTCTACCACGATCCGAAAAGTAAAGTTCGAAGTATGGCGGGTGTATCAAAACCGCTTCGTGTCTCTGTTGGAGTTCATCAAGGAAGTGCCCTCTCACCACTCCTCTTTGTGCTTGTTATGGACACCGTCACACGGGATATCCAACGTCCAGCGCCCTACACACTGCTTTATGCAGATGATGTTTTCCTAGCATCTGATAGCAAAAATGATCTCGAGCAACTTGTTCAAAAATGGAATGATCGCCTCATGCAACACGGTCTCAGATTGAATTTAAACAAAACTGAATTTTTGACGACCGATCCCCATGAAACAGGCACAATCACTGTCAGCGGCAGTGATCTGCCCAGAACTGAGCGATTTAAATACCTCGGGTCAACGCTATCAGCCAATGGAGAGCTGCGTTATGAAATTGCTTCACGCATTAACGCAACCTGGATGAAGTGGCGTTCCACAACTGGTGTCCTTTGTGATCGACGCAATGTCGTCCGTCCAGTCGCTCTCTATGGTTCTGAGTGTTGGCCGACCATAAAAGACAATGAACGGCGTCTCGCGGTAATGGAGACGAAGATGCTACGTTGGACTAGTGGCGTCACACGTTTAGATCACATCCGAAATGAGGATATCCGCGATCGTTATGGGGTTGCACCGATCGTGGAAAAGTTGCGAGAGAGGCGTCTTCGATGGTATGGTCACGCAATTCGTGCAAACGAGAATTCACTTGCAAAGATTGGTCTGAACATCGAAGTCGATGGTAAACGACCAAAAGGCAGACCTAAGCAACGGTGGCTTGATACGCTGGATGGGGATTTGAAAGCCTCGAGATTGCACCCAGATCAGGCATTCGATAGAACCAAATGGCGAAGCCGATCACGACGAGCCGACCCCACTTGTGAACGGGACAAAGGCTGAAGAAAAAGAAGAAGAAGAAGACATATGGAGCAACAAGAGAATGCGGAGTATGCCCATCAGCCTTAGATAACACTATCAACTTCTGCTGCTTCCATGATTTGGGAAATATATCCTCGGGCATGCACGATTCGACTAACTAAGCGGACATGTTTGGTCTAGGCTTTACCATGAGCTTAATGGTCTCATTCTCTTTATGTCCCATCCAGAGATCTCTGAAAGCCTTCAGTGCTCTCTCTTGTTTGTGGAGTAGTCACGGGATATATGTAAATGGTATTTAAGCCGTCCCATACAATTTTATTGGCACTCCCCAACGAGTCTGCCTGTGAGCAGAGTTCCTTAAAGCATTCCCTTTTGTTCTGCTGTATAGCCACCTTCGGGGGGTTCCTGCGCGGTTTCTTGCAAGCATCTCTTTTGAAAGGGTATTCTATTGTCACAATTGTTTTTCGATTTTTGTCTTTTATATATTTTTGTTAGATAATATGATCAAAAATAATTGTGTGAAATACTATGCTAATATCTACTTTCAGTTTGTTTGTATAAGTATTTTTCGGAGGGCTTGTGAGACGATGCCCATACATTAAAAGTTAATAACAAAAGATTTTTCTCAAAAAATGTTTTTTTGGTGCAAAGAGAAAAATCTATTGAACCGATTTATTCCAGTTTTTTATAAACTTACGGTATAATTAACGACACAAAAATATTCAATTTTGGAAATTTGGGTGCAAAACGTCAAAAATCTAGTGTGCTATGTTGAAAAATTTGCCAAATTGGCAAAACTCGTATGGCCAAATTTAGCCAAATTACACAGCTGCGTGTAATAGGCTTTAACCAAAACTAAAGAAATGGGCAATTTTTTCACTGGTAGCTTCGAAAGCCCACTACCCTGGGCGATTTGCTGCTTTTGCGTTCTAACGCTGCAATACCTGGACCCTGAAGTCAAGATTTAATTTTTGTTATTTTTTCGAACAAATTGTAAGGACTCAATCAAGAAGTATGCAAAATTTCTAGTCGATAGCTTATGTAGTTGTTATACTAGTTTTAAAACGATATACCTTTTGACGAGTTTAACACTAGAATAATCCCTTAAGGCCTAGTGGATCGTACCTACCACCATTCACCTGGATCGATAGCAAAATGGTTGGAAGTTAGCCAATTGTTTTTGCGGATCAACTTGACGTCATTTACGGTGTTGGACCTGTGACTTTTATGCTATGTGGCTCCATCCAGGATTGCCTGTTGGTCTTTGTAGGTGATGATAAAAGCCCCTTTTCCCGATAGATTTTACATTACTTTCGTTTTCCAATAATAGGTGCAACTGGACTAAAGCTTCTAATAAACTGCGCCCCCTCACATCAGTTTCTCTACTTCCCCACTCGACGGTTCACCCATTAAAGTAATTGCCAACCATCTTTGGACATTGCCCTTTGCGTCGAAAGCATAGTTGTCTCAAATTTAGATGGTGCTGCGCATGTCCCAAATACAGCCCCTACTTTTATCCAGAAAAAACACTAGCCGACTGACTTATCGTATATTTTATGGCTTAATGACTGCTTCCCTATATCGTTACTGCACCAGTGGAATCTGTGACCCATACATTACCAATAAGGTTTCTACAAGGTCCATTTATAATGTCAATTTTCGCCTTAGATTCGTAGGTGGTAAATCCTGGGCGACCAAGCAATAATTGAAATTTGTTTAGATAACTTGCAGATAAAGCTTTTTTCCTGCCTATCTGTTTATCTGTCACTCGAAAATTGTTGATGCGAAATTTGGTAGGAATAAGTAGTTTATGGCAGCCTATATGCAACGAATAGTACCATTTCCTTTTGAGTTTTAAAACGGGCTTAAAATGTATGTGTAAGAAGTATGGTCATGTGGAATTAAATGAAAGGTCGCAGTTAGTAGTTTTTGAAACTGGTAGTAATTTCCAGTATAGGTTCAAAAGTACGGAACTTAAAGCTTAAAATGTACGCTTCCAAAACTGAAGCAAGTTCTCTGAACCTATCGAACCAAAAATTCTCGTCAGGATGATGCCTCTTGATAAAACCTAGACTTCAAAATACATTCCGTACCGATATCCGCTCAAATAAAGTTAATATTAGTAAACTGCTGGAAATTGGAAATTTACTGGAAAACATCATTTAAGTTCATCCAAAAAGTACAATAAGTAGCATAATATACGACATTATGCTGGAAAAGTAAATCCTTGTTATTGTTAACGAAGTTATAACAGGCTAAAGTTGTCATTTCAGCGTGAATGTATTGCACTTGGAGTAGTTCCACTGTATTGAATCTGGAAATAGTGTTGAAACGATTTCTACATTCCCGAAAGACTTTTGGAGTTCAATTCCTTCAGTGTAACCTGATTATCGCTGCAGATTTGAATGTGCTTATCCTTCAATTGCTCATCAATCACCCAGCTTGCTACCCTTATCTATACCTGCATGAAACCTACATGTTTATTTCAAAGAAGCTTAGCTTCTTATGAAGAATAACTCCCAAATATTTAACTTCTTCGGGATGAGGGATTTCTGTCATCTCTGGCAGGCAAAGACCATTCAGTCTCCTCCTTTTTGTAAATAATACGGTATGGCGATGTACTTTCCGGTAAACGTTGTCCTTTTGTTTAAGATGCTACATTGAGGAATGGCTTATTTTCTGAATAGCTGTTGTTGTCGTTTTGAGTTCCCTTTTTAGTGTTGGCAAAGAAATGCTAGACAAGAAAGATAATATTTTTAACACGAAGTTCCTAATGACATATGCAGACTCCACAGTCACATAAACGAAGTGATAGAAAATTCTTGGTACTTTTTTAGTTAATCGAACTTATAAAAGTTATTCATGGTCAGTTGTTGTCACACATTATGTGAGACATTGAATGCATTTTCGAGATATTCATCGAATTCTTATATTTACACTATGAGGATTGTAAAAGTTTGATAAAGTAGAAGCACTTTTATCATCGCATAGCATCCTATCGAGATTTGAGTGTCACGATTGAAAGGGAAATCCACGGCCAATGACACCTTCAATCGACATTTCTCCTGCATCAGATCTTAAAGAGGGGCATCTACTGGATTTTTTTCAGATTTTTGGGTTGTTTCTGAGAATGAGTCCGTCTCCGCCTCCAACCTCGTAGTTTTTAACTCTTCACTCCCTTATTTTTCATGTCAAAGTACTAATTGAGACCTTTTTTCTGATACCCTACATGTATGCGGACCCCTCTTAAACTTAACGTCGAACGATGTTACTCACTGCATACAAGAGGATTCACAGTTCCCGCCATTTCACCAAATTTCGTATCAATAGGAATAACCGTTTTTGAGAAAATGATTGTTACAGGCAGACAGACAGACAGATGGGCGGACAGATCGTAAACTGATTTCAATAAGCAAACAGTGCTAGGCTAGGTACTGGTAATGTCAACAAACAGGTAAATAATAAAGTGCAGAGGGTTTACCGGAACTATGCGGGGGCCCACTAAAGAAGAAACTTTCAGTCGAATGCAGCGAAAGTCACTTTAGACGAGTTTAGAACGTAACGTACTCTGTGGAGCTTTTCCAAATTACTCAACGAACTCCAACGAGGTGTGGATGATGGAAGGAAAAGATTATTGGGGCGGGTTTTAGGAATTCCCAGGGGCCCAGCAGGCTGAGTTGTTTGACAAAGGTATCCCATTATCTCGGGCATGAATTTTTCGAATGTTATCGAAGAATAGGTTCGACAGACCATTGATACTCATCTGAGTCTAACACCTCACACCTCATCATATTTGTATGACACATTACGATTCATCATTACCGCCGCACATAACATTTGCGACCTCCATATTCAAGCTGTAACCGTGAGACAGAATTTTGTAAATACCCAAGAATTTTGCCAGGAACCCATGCTCATGGTGCTGATTTGAAGGAAGTTCTACTCTTTGAAATTTCTGTGATTTCTTAAACTGGCATTGAAATATCGTATCTATTGGGGAAGGAGCAGTAGCCTATACAACGACGAAATTTATGAACGACACCACAATAGTCTGGTTGTGTATAAAATTCGGCTCAATAGGTTGCGATGGGCGAGTCACTTAATCAATATAGGTGAGGTTGATTCAGCATGTATATTCGGAATATTTTTGCGGACGAAGACCGATCTGGAAAACGTCCAGCGGCGGATACGGACTACTATGTCCAAACTCCGAGTATATCACCCAAATTCTGCCGTGGTGCAGATGAGCCTGCTTCATGACATAGGAGTCAGGGGTGTGGTTAACGATGGAACACAATATCACCGCCAAGTTGAGCAACCAAGCCTTGAATGCGAAAGCCTATTGTGGGCTGGCTCCACTATTTGAAGGATCGATTTTTTAGTCCTTTGAATAGGGTGAAGTTAGACCAAGGACGGACCGACGAATGGGAATCCCATGCCATGCGCGGTAAATACGTGAATTGTTTTTGGCAGCCATTTGTTGATTTTCATTGTTGAATAGATATGTGTGCACTGAGGAGCTCTCTGTTGAGACGGAGAGATTTGTGTTCCAATCATTCTTATAGAAAGCTCATAATCAGGTGGAGAACGACCAGTACAGGGGTTGTGGATGAATTTTTCCATAAACGAAGGAACATTAACTTAGTTTTTCCCCATTGTAGAATACAAGATAGCCAAATCAAAACGCCAGAATTCAGTCTTTCTCGCTTGGAATCGGAGAACAGAGCAAAGATAAAACATTGAGGACGGAATAGGAGCAGCTTTAGCCTACTGCCTCCGTATTTCCTCAAAGTTTCATCTCATATATCACTTCATCCCGATACTGTTTCTTGGACCATGAGGACAAACTTAGCTGTGCGTGAGCATCAATCCAACACCGGATTCACGCTCACTTCCGGCAGGTTTGCCAGACTACATAACCACAATGCCAAAAGAAGGAGAATAGTGCTCTCTAGAATTCGGTCAGCTTATCTTGCTTAACTTCAGAATGCCCAGTGTGTGCCGCTAAAATTCTCGTTGACGCTGAAGTAACTTTACTATGCGTACCAACAAAATGAAGGCTCTCATTTCTGACGGGCCACCGCACTCTTTTCAGGAGTGATTTTCAGAGTCTATCTTACCTTGCTTTACTCTAGCTTTTTATCGCTGAAATTCTCACTTAAGTTGGAGCCATCAAGCATTCGGGGGAGCCTCGAAGTCGTCATCGAGAAGCGTTCGCACATACCAGAATCATGAGCAAAAGGTTGTAGTCGAAAGATCTGTATGCTTCCGAGGCATGGTAGCCGTTTTTAAATCATAAAGAGGATTCGAGATTCACCCACAAATCTCTACCCCTTTTAGTCGTCTTTTATGTCAAGCAGTGAACACGTTCGGTAAATTCTAAACCCTTCAGCTGGCAGGAGAATTACTATCTTAGGGAGGTGCCAATCGCCAGCCTTGATAGTAAATACTTTAGTCTGGGTAGAGTTTATCTCACCTACTCTCTGCCTAGGTCTTACACGGCTATTTAGACTACAGTGACTCTTCCCTTCTCTCTCAAAACCGGCTTGGGACCATCTATGGTGAATGAGTTTTCAGTTGTATTAGGTATCCCACTCAAACAAGTCTTTGAAAGAAATATCCATTAATGTACGCAACATGTATGATGTTTTGTAATTAGCCCGCCAGCAATGAAACAATTATTCTATTGTATTTATTTATGTCCTTCCATTTAGTATATTTTGTGATCATTGTTTCACTGTGTATACAATTAATAAACATATACAATACAATATTCGTATGAGACTAGGAGATTATAAATGGTATTGAAATTTCCTTTTATATAATTTGTTTTAAAAATAATTTCTTTTGCAACACTTAAGACACTAAAAATTGGTCTAAAATAAAGTAATGGATACAATATTGGATAAAACTTAGTATTAAATAATAAAAACTAAACTTTCACTAGCCATAAAACTACGTTATGCATACGATACCGTATGTAATTGAGGTTTCTTTGTTTTTAAAGTAGAATATATTAACATTTAGATTTGCACGACGATATACATAGATAAAAGATTTTCGTAGAATTATTTTTCGGTATTTTCATAAAGAAAATATTGGTTTGTTTGATCGGCAGTTGTTTAGGAACTATTTAAATGAATATTTTCAAATAGAGAAAATCTCGGTAAGTATAGTGTGTGAAGTTGTTGAGGTCCTTTGAAGAATGTTTTAGATTCATTGGACTGCGATTGTACTAAACTTTTGATATGAGGTTAGGTGGATTTTGGAAAAAAAAATCTGTTAAAGAATAGAACCATAGCTTTAATTTGCAAAATTTTCTACTAAAAGTATAGAGATAGATATGAGAAGCTTTGCTTTAGGTTAACTTTTTGCTCTTCGCCTCAAAATAATGCGTCACTAACCTTTAATCTGATAGAGTCCTTAGAAAACCGTAAATATTCATATTTCAACGTATTTCTTGAATTTAATGAAATCATAAATGCGACAAATTATCTGAAATTCATAACAACGGGTCGCCAATAATCTTAAAAAGAGGGGTTGGATACCGAAAACATTCTTCTTAGGTGACTTACGTGTTTAGAATCTCAAAAATTATATATTTCGGGAATTACTCTAGAACTTAAATGAAAACCATTTTTGATTATTTGTCGATGTCTAGCCGATACAAAGTCAAGTTGGTTCATATCAAAATTCAAAAACAGAAATATATTTAGAAACAAAGACACAAATTTAAAATTATTGTATGTATATGATGGTATTCAGTGCCGCGTTCCAAAAAAAGTTATTCGTTGCATAATATCTCCACATCTACATTACATTCTTAAATATAACATTTTGTTGTGTTTATTTTCGTTAAAAATTAGAATGGTGCAATGAAATGAATAACCAACTGTGTGTGGTATCCAAATGGAAGTAACTCAATGAAATGGAGAAACGGGTTAAAGGCATTATTCTAACTACCACAGATGATCTTTACTCTCTTATAAACTATAGAAAATTAAACATACAAACAGATGGCATTGAATAATAAAATTATAACATAATGAGGATATTCGTGTTTTGTTTTCAATTGGTTGAAAAATATATACCGATGTATGGTTTTTTCACTTACATCTATGTAGAGTTTCTTGGTTTACTTTCTCCTTTACTATCTTATATTAGTCTATAGTTAGAGATTATAGGTTATATTTTATTTTGTTAAAATTACACTGAGGATTCCGGCGTGATAGCAGGTTTCTCAGAGTCAGTCTCTTTAGGAATTTCAGCATCTGGAGCTATATCTATTCTGTGAGCTTTCTTCCAAACAACTAAGTCCATCAAAAATGCTAAGAACATTATGCTGGCGGTCATGCCTGTAAAATTGAGGTAAAAGGAATTATTAGTAAACATTGGATTTGTAAACTGGGGAATATAGCAATGATGGCTAAGATGTAATGAACTGGGATGTGAGAGCTTGTGGGGAACCATGTGTTCCTTGTAAACGACGACCAACGTGGCACTTACGAAAATAGCGTAAATTGGCGGAAGAGTTCCCTGCGATCGATCAAAATCTCGTTTAAATGCATCGCTAGCAATTTTGTCTAAACTATAGGTTACTTGGTTTATTTCCAGCACCGACCAATGAGATAACGATGCATTCAAATTTACAGATGAAGTAATCTTCCTATCATTTTTTTTTGTTTTCAACAAAACCTTATTAGATAGAATCTGTCTGTCTGTCACACCCATTTCCTCAGAAAGAGTTGCCCCGATTGATATGAAATTTGGTGGAAAGATGGAAACAGTGAGTAACATCATTCTACGTTGACTTTAAGGGGGGGGGGGGGGGTCCCCATACATGCAAAGAGGATGTAACATTTGTGTGTGGGGTATCATATAAAAGGTCCCATTAACACTTTTTGGAACAGATATTGGTTTTGAGCTCCCAATTAATACTTTTTACAGCAGATATTTGTTTTGGGATTGGTTGCAAAGGAGAGGAACGCGGGGGTCCGAAAGAGGTCGATCATTTCAAGGACCCATTCCAAGAAACTAGCCACCCAAAAAATGTGCAAAAATCACGGTGGTGCGCGCACATGGTATCTAGGCTTCAAAATACTCTCTGTTTCGATATTTGCCCAAATAGTATATTGTTATATTATGAAAATTTTGTGCGAACCTCCTTAAGTTCATAGTTATGTAAAATTTTACAGTAAAATAGACTTTATTAGAAAGCATCATACTGGAGAGTTTGGTGGAAACCCTACTATTATTAAAGAAAATTATAGTAGCTGAAAGTTGACCCTTTCGCGTCAAATTACTACTCTTCGCGAGGTCAATAATGCATGCAATAATTTCCAAGGTAGTAAAGTGCATTGCATGTACAAAACCTTTATTTAAAGAAATGCTGTTAATAAAGAATTGTCAGTTCGATCGATATAACCAAATCTATCTTTTTATCCCTAGTAAGGCTACTAGGGACGATCGATTTGACCTAAAGCTTGAATTGGTGGTTCACCAAGGGGTGTTTCGTTGAAATTTGCATTTAGAGCGTTTCTTCGGAGCAGCTTAGTATCCAAGTATCGTCAGCTGCTAAAATACGACAAAACAAGTCGTAACAGATACATCGCGAAAATTGTGGAGGAAATGTAGTTGTTTTAGGCTTTTACAGGTCAAGGAGAAAAGCACACGAGCGACTCCAGAAGAGGCGGGCGGATAGGGGGCACAACCTTTGCAAATATGTTTATTAGTAAGTTTTTAAGAGGGGGTGACTACCGCATTTCTCTAATCTTTATTATATCAAGGGGGGTCGTTGACTGACACCGGAGACTGGTTTTATGTGACTCTGATGTAACTACGGCAAATAATTAAACCTTGATTGTTATATGTGTCGGCAATTAGAAAGATTAATATTTTATTAAAACGCCTTTAATTTTAATTTTGTTCTTTCAAAAAAAAGTAACAAAAAATAAAAAGTTTGTCGAAGTATTAATGTTTTACAGGCAAAAAATGGAGCAACAAATTGGGAAATCGCCTCAACTATTTTAATTGTATTTTTCTACCGCAATGATCCCCTGCCTTAAAGGTCCTTAATTGGTACAAGGTTAATTCCAGACACCACCCAGTTTAAAGGTAAGTCTTTTTGAACTCTCGGATTGTGTGCAGCAAGCACAATTGCCTCCCCGGTGGTTTAACGTGAGTATATGTTGAGTTGCCCCAGTTGAAACGCAACTCCTCGGTTAGGACGTAACCACAACTCCCATGAAACTCCCACTAGAGGATCAGCCGCTACAACTGAGCTAAAAGTGCGTGAATCAGGAATTATCTTGAGACATACAAATTCAGTGGGCTATCCCGGTTCCCATGATACCAGTATACCCCTGGTAAGATTTCGTGACCGAAGCCACTTCAGATGAGTCCCTGTGCAGACTCGGGTCTGATGGAGCATTCGTCTACTGCATCGCGACCAGCAAGATAAAATGAGCACAGCATTTCTCGGTGGTACCACGTGGAGGTCCTTCACGACCACTTGGTTTTGGTCTGGCCGGCAGGGTTGCTGCACAACGTTCCTCGAAGAATGTATTCCACCAGAAAGTGCGTCATAAATGGAGGACGATCTTGAAGTGAATTCTGAAGAAAATGACACTGCGAGCATTTAATTTGTGGGATACATAAAAAGGGAAGCACAATCGTGTCATGTGGTGAAGACTGTAGCAGCAAGTGTAGTTTTACTTTTTTTTGTGAAGCTATAGAGAAACTGTATAAGGATATGGATATGAAAAAATGATTTTCAAATTACTGAAATATATCTCCAAACTACTAAAATTTTAATTTTAATAACCTTCTAACGCAAACAATTGAGAAAAGCTAAAAAAGCCCCTAAGGGATCTCAGTTTGGTAAACAACGTTGACAAAAGAAGCTTGGTATGTTAAGAGTTAACGGACTTATATAGGGGGACTGCCCTCTTTGTTCTAGGTACCCTCTTTCCCCTTCCCTTCCGGATGTGGGGATGCCAAATCACAATGATGATGACATTAAAATGCCGCCTATTTAAAGGGCCATAACTTGTGAAGGGAGTGTGGTCGAAGCGATTTTTTATGGGGGTTGGATTGAAAGGACCTCCCGCTGGGACGGTGTTCAAAATCAAACTATACTATAATGGTAAAGTAGCCCCACTTTGAAATACCGAGACTGGACCTTCTCTTCCTCTTCCGAGAAAATGGACCTTCTTTCTCTCCATTCTCTCCACCTCTGGGAGTTGCAAATTAAAATTTTCCACGATGATATACAAAATCCATTTTGAGGGCCCATAACTTTTTAAGGGGAGGAGGCAACCATCACGAGTCTTCATTGCAGTTGAAGAGGGGGCCTTACCCTTCTTACGGGTAAGCTTTAATCGAAAAACATTCTTAAGTATCTAATGGCGCTTAATTGGGGGGCAGCTCATCAGGCGATGCCTCCAAGCAGAAGTGAGGCAGCATTTGATGAGCTGCTTCTGTCCTGGATAAAATGCTTTGTAATTTTAAAAAGAACCGGCGTATTTTGCTAATAATGAGAGGCTTGCGCACTAGAAATGGGGGAGGCAGTTTCTCCTCAGTTGATACAGTTCGACATTAAATGAATGCGAACTCAAGTCTACCTCAGGGAACAGAAAGATGAAAATAAATTTTATGTATTTTTTTTTTATTGTTGGCTCCATTTTGAAAATAAACTATTATTTTCGTCTTTGCACTTTTTTCTCACTCATTTTCACATGGTAAGCGTTATTAGAATCTAGGTAAACATGCAAGGAAATTGCTGTACCACATCTTTTTCTTGGGGAGCATTGTTCTCTCCAAACTTGCGAGGCAAATTCCATAATATGAGCTTTGTCAACACTCACGTCCTTAAGAAGAAGCCCACCCCTGCCGAGAAGGATGCCTTTTCCGAGGAACACTACCTGTCTCAAATATGATACCTGTGCCTGTGGAGCAAATAATAGGGAGTAGCTCGTAGACGATACCTTGGCACAGAAACGCATTCGATATAGCATTGGATTTGGAAATGAAGTAAATTACCCTAGAGTTGAGAATACAAGAATTGCGAACTCTTGGCCGCGTTCGAGAGAAGAATCCTCCGAAACATTTTTGGCCCCCTACATGAGGATGGACGATTCCGTAGCCTACACAATGACGAAATCTATGAGCGATTCCATGACCGTCCGGTTGTGGATAAAATCCGACTCAATAGGTTACGGTGGGCGGGTAACTTAATCCGTATGGATGAGGATGATCCCACCCGGAAAATCTATCTATGGTAGAAAAAGAAGACGAGGCAGACCCTGTCTAAGATGGAGCGATGGCGTAGGTCAGGACGCCAGACAGCTTTTAGGGATATTGAATTGGTGCACCTCGGCGCAAAACCGGGATGTCTGGAGTTCCTTATTAATGCAGGCCTATACCGGATACCAGTTGTTGCGCCGTTGATGATGATGAGAATACAATAAACGAAATTTGGGAAAACCCTAATCTAATCGTCGATCGAATGGGCATATTAGAGGAATGGGTAATATAATTTAATGATAGTTATCGTTCCGATGCTTGTAGTTCTTCTAAATAAAAATAAAACTAGGTAGCTTTCTCCTACTACAATATATTTTAATAGTTCGTAAATACGTATTTCGAGAGCTACTTACTCTCTTCCACAGTACTTAAGCTTAAGCTTACTAACTATTAAAATATATTGTAGTAGGAGAAAGCTACCTAGTTTTATTTTTTATATAATTTCATGAGTTGCTCAACAGTAATTCTGCTAAGTTGGAGATCCCGCCAACTGAATAAAATAGGTTACTAACACACCCACCAATCATCGAAGAAGCCGTATATCAGCAGAGCTAATATAATACAAAAACGATAAATTTTTTAAGTTGTTCATCAAATAGGACTACGAATCAGTACGGGATGGCTTGTACATAGAGTTTGTCTGTCCCCCATATAGGAAAACAGAGATATCACCGAGTGCTCATTACATTAGTGGCCCATGTGAGAGGCTTTTCAGTCCTGTGGCAGTCGATGGATAACTTTTGAATATGACCACCGATTTTAGAGGTGCCAATGATAGGGGCTTGAACACACATCCTCGTATGGGTTGGTTGTTGTGAATAAGGTACGTTGGGAAAAGATAACTCAGAGCAGCTCTTGTCCAAAGTAATAACAACTTCTTTTTTGCAGCAAGCTCCTCTTGGACCTTAGGTTCTGGTTCAAAGAAATGCCCTACCTATACTTATTCGTTACCTGGGGTTAATGGAAAAGATGGAGATCTCAAAAACCATTCAAAGTAACCATTTCATATTGTCCTATCTATCCTTTAGACATCATTGAAAATACATATACAACAGGCTGATTGCGCGAGAAATTCAGTGATTTATCAAAGCGGCAATATGGTTTTCGGCGAACTCGTTTTGTAATCTATGCGGCGATAGGGCTTGCGGATTTAGCTTGTAATGCTATGGCATTCGAGAACTGCCATGGAGTGTTCACCACGCTTTTAATTCGGCCAAATGGAACTGGATTGAATACACTTGGGAAAACTGAAACTCATCACCAACCGCAACAAGAGTAACTTTGCCAATGTGTGCAGTGATTATAAAGAATTCACTTTGTAATTGCTGATTAAGAACTTAGAGGAGATGATTGACAGGAGAAGTTTCAGAGAGCACTTGAATTATGCTCAAGAGAAGGTAGCATGACCTACCTTATGTTTAACAAGGGCAATATCTAACATCTGAGAATAGATATGCAGTCATGGACTGTTGGTGGTAAAACCCAGTCAGTTACATGCGGCTCTTGTCCGAGCGGGAGCGGTGGTCAGTACCATGAATTGAAGAAGAAGCTTGACGTACATCCAATTGTATTGAAACTACGCAGTGCTTTTAGGACAAAATCAAGTAAGACCGAAAAGGAGGATAAATCCATCTTATGGGAGTGCCGATTTCTGAAAAGCCACTAGGAGGGAACTGTTCCAGAAGATGGCAAAAACGTTGCGATAACTCTGAAAAGGATTGCTGAATCCATGAAGAGTACGCGTGTATTGAC
Organism: Hermetia illucens; assembly: GCF_905115235.1. NCBI lineage: Eukaryota > Metazoa > Arthropoda > Insecta > Diptera > Stratiomyidae > Hermetia > Hermetia illucens. The sequence goes on along the minus strand of NC_051850.1, from coordinate 126,492,263 downwards.
AAATAGGAAGCATAGAGAAACAAATTACCGATTGATAAGTTATTAAGGGGCAATGAAGTAATCGCGTCGTTTTTAGTTGGAAGAGGCTTCTGATAGTCGTATGTACGAAATTCATGGAAGGAGACCTTGCAATTCGACTGATGAGCTGCCGGAAACATAGCTTTCACGTAAAGAAATATTTCATAGGCGTCCCGCGGAGACTGAACACGACGTCAAAATATACGCTATCGAAGCAATATGGCAGATAAAGTCGTGGTTAAAAAATGCTGGACTATGACTCGCAGAGCACAAAACATAATTAGTACTGATAATTAAGCGCAAGAATACAATACATACAAGAAGAAATCTCGGGGCGATTTTGGATTAGATGTTGAACTTAAAAGCAACATCTGCAATATGCAGTTAGCTACAAAGCTGTCTAACATCAGCTCGTTGAAAATATTTTTTTGAGAATTATGGAATCCTAAGTCCGCATCAACGTAATGCCGGACCAGACCAAAGGGCGAGCAACTTACTCCCTACTTTTTTGGTCCAAGGACCCCTCGTTTAGGACTTTGCACCCAAACTTTACAAAAATGTCAGGCGATGACGGCTTTACGGTTTCTTACCAGGGCAAAGGCAATGGTCTGGCCAAGCTCTGTTCAATAGGGCGGATTAGCGCTTAATACAATTCGCAGACATGCCGTATTCTGCGAATTATATAAAGGAGCATTTACCATCTGCCGTTTCGGTCACGCTGCTCCCAGGGCATAGGTGAGGCAGCGTCTGACGATTTGCCTCTGCCCTGGTAAGAAACTGTAAAGCCGTCATCGCCTGACATTAGCTCGTTGATTGATAGATTGCTACCAAACTCATTTTAAGAGTGCTTACTTCGGTGCTATTATACACCGTACCAGGTAATATCAATAATAGAACATAGAAGAAACATAGCCGCGCCTTATTCGACTCAATGGCATGTCCGTATGTATAATAGCTGGGATGATGCCTCTCAATATCTACGGATTCGCAAAACTGGTTAACCTAACGCGGTTCGACGACAGTCGGCAAGGGATCCCTGGTAGAATGACAGAAACGATGGGACGAGAGCAAAAAAGGACGTTCAACTCATAGGTTGATACTGAACGTCAAAAGCTGGACTAAACAGAGGTAACGTGGGTTATGACTTGGCACAGGTTCTTGGCGGATATGGTGATTATTGACGATGCCTCCACCGATTTGGTCATGATGATTCTCTCAACTGTCCGAGTTGGAAGTACGTAACGGAGGATGCGACGCATGCAACTCTTCCACTGCCCAAGATTTGCATTATACAGAACGGAAATTGAAGCCGTAGCCAATATCCAATTATCAGCAGAAAACATCGTGGAAAATATGTTGAGTTCGATTGAGGTGTGGAAAGCGGTGCAACAAGCAATAAAGAATATCCACGGAATACTACGCTAGGAGGAATAACAGTTAAGCACTGACTCAGCTCTGTGACGTAATACCATATGGTTATTCCGTGATAGGAATGGATGAAGAAGGAGGTGATTTTAGTGGATAAAATTCCCACATAACCGTATGGCAGAAGTCAGCGTTGGTTTTCGAAACTTTCCACTTTCCGTCAAAAAAAAACCGACAGAACTTTAACAAAATGAGATATGAAAGCTAAGTATAAATTTGAATACATGTTCATACTTACCCAGAAAATATCGTCGGAAAACGTCAGTATCGTATAATGAACATGCTCCCGGTTTTCCACACACAGTTTTCCATATCAAGCACGTCGAATCGATAATTGCTCCATATAAAATCGAACAGGGAACATTACCAAAAATGCCTATGGCGGATTGTATAACACCCATGGCCATAGCCTTATCTGTAACGGAAAATATAAATTAAGATATTTCCATATCCAAAGATTCTCATCTTAAATGCATTGTTAGAGAATGTCAGCATGGTTAAGGCGTCGTAAATGTAAACTTGTCGATCCTGCTCACCTTTCGGATCCGTACATCGCATGATGAGAAGGATACTTCCGACTTCCTGAGTTGAGTGTACGAAAACTAATATTGTAAATATGCAAATGAATAAAATGAAGCTTTTGCACTTTGTATCACAGTAGCCACCGACTGCTGAAAATTCGGGATGATCCGCAATAACTGTTGAAATAGATTTAGCGGAGAAATATATTAGTTTTGCTATATTAATAGGGAACTTGAATGTACTACTTACAATCGGTTAAGCATCCACAATCCTTGTAAAACATTGTGCCATTTGTTTGTACGGACAAGCTGCATCCTGCATGACAGGGTGAAAAATAGATTTTTCCATCTGCTCCACAAATTGGTTCGAATTTCGTAGGATCACAGTGACAACTTGTGGTGCATGTAGGCTCGAAGGACTTCAGACTGCTCGATGAAAATTAGCATTTTATTGGGGCAAAATGTTTTAAAACCTTTTCGTAACTTACGATGTATCCTCGTTAACTTTCAGACCGACAAAGTCGTCCATGCTGCAACCAACAAACATCAAAATCACCATACCCACAGAATACACAAATGCGGTGAATGCGATCCAGGCTGCGACCCTTTGAGCGTTGGGTTTGATCTTCAAAATCACAATTCCGGAGAGAAATATTCCGAGACCCATTACTAAAATTCCACCGAATGCTGATATAAGGTTTGCATCAGCGGCTGGTAACCTGAATTGAGTCTCCAGATATTTTGGAAGGAATGTATACAGGCCGGCAATAGGGAGCAGATGGAAAACGGACGAAGCAGTCCTGAACATCAAAATGTCGTTACTGAGTTGTCGTTTAACCGTTCGAGGGAAATCTGTCGGATATATTAAAAAAAAAACAATGAAATGTGTGTTTGGGAGAATATCTTAATAGAGACGACTGACCTTTCAATTTCGGTGTACTTTCTTTCGGAACATTTTCTTTATCGTTGTTAAGAAGTTCGGCTGGTGTTTGTGGCCGATTTTTCCGTAATTCTTTCGGAAACGAAAACATGGCAATTGACGAAAGCATCATTAATGCGCTTATAATAATTGGGCCGAGCCACCAAGCACTAATCCAACGTGGATCACTTGGGCCGAACCCTGGATCTGACAGGTACACGTATACGCGGGCACAAAATGAGCCCACGATGAATCCTGTAGCTGGTCCCAGAATTCGCACTCCTACCGTAATGGCTAAGTAGATAGGAGATTCTCGACTTGCGACATTGTCGTCGATATAAGGTATTCCAAGTGTTGATACTGCTGTTTGTCCAACTCCGGCACTTAGAAGACTAACAGCAAATATACATAAGACTATCACAGTTATTTTTGAATGGGAAGCTTGTTCAATCTTCACATCATCTTGGCACTCTGCAAGAAGTAGCCTTATTTAGAAAAATGTTGCAAGATTTAATGATTCAAGGTTATATCGGTCGTAATAGGGAGTAACTAGCTGGGCTGATTTCCGATTAAACCGAATGAAGTTGATACAGATTAAATTCAGCTTTTCATTGACGCGGGGATTAATGTTAGAAATTTATTTTATGCATACTCAGGTTCACTCAATCTATTTAGCTAGTTATTCCCTATGACCATCGATTTGCTCTATGATTAGAGCAAAGAAACATCATAAAGTTTCACAAAATACTCACCATCATCATCTCCGGAAAATGAACTATTCGATAGATAACACAAGTTACGTATTTGTGGTAAATTTTCTCTTGCACTGCCATTGCTTAGATGCATTAATTGATTATTTGTTAAAGTCTCACCGTTGTTAAGAGAGAATTGACTTGAATTCATCAATTCCTGGCCGAAAATGAAATGAGGTAGGGAACAGCAAAGTGTGGCAATGGCAAAAACGACCATTCCAATTCCAATCCATCGTGGCCGATGGCCTCTCCCGGCAAAGTATGTCAGCAACAGTGCCGTCGATATTTGTCCAACCTCTCCGGCACTCAGCAACATTCCAATAGTTTTCGACTTGATTTGAAACAGCTTCTCGATAGTGGTTATGACACTCACGAAGTAGGTCTGATACATGCCTTGCAGGACCCAAGCAAACAGAAACACCACCATGAACATATTTGTAGATGCGAAACATCGTGCCCATTTCGGTCGACAGCTAAAAATTCCACAAGATGGATCATCCTCCTTTAATTTGTCCGAACTGTAAACGCCTGTGAGAGGGTCTTCCTCTTCAGTCAGCTTATCCACCCCGAATCCATTCTTTCCGTTCATTAGAGATCCATTATTGTTTCCATGAGATTTGTGCATACCATTTTTAAGATTGTTGAGTCCTTCAGAGTCTTTCCATTCGTTATTGTTGCTAGGACACAGCAGGACTGTTTCAGCAGAGAGAGTTGAATCCTTTTGTAGAAGTGGTGCCAATATGTGTGTATCGTGACCATTGCCATTCAAGTTTTCCATTCCATTGTTGTGATATCCATTCGTTCTACCATTTTTTGCATGACCATTTTGTGGTGTATGGTTTCCCCCTCCATTACGGATATTGCGATCATTCATTTCGGCTAAATTTATATCTAATATCCGAGGCGTTGTTGTCGTGTCATCTTCAGGACTCATTTCACGATAGACTCGTGATTTTGATAATTATGATTTCTATTTGGTAGTATTCTGGAAAGAAAAAATGAATTATTATAATGGGTTGGAAGTACTGGCCTTTTTTATTTTAATAATCTACTTAGCTAGAAAGGTGGAAAATTGGCTTTCATTAAAAGACACTTCCTATAAAATACGGTTTCTCTAACTAGATACATACTGGATAATCGGGATATACAAGGTAACTTGATGAGCAGAGACCGGATTGAATACGCAGTTCCAGGCATTTTCTAATCAACAATGGGACATGAGGCGATCGTCCAAACAAGACAGAGTAGAAACCGGGAATGTGTTTCAAGGATCCTAACATACATAGGGTGGTTAGCACTTTCGTTCTTTTGCCTAGCATCCATGATTATTGTTTGTGACTGCGCAATCCTTGAAGGAACTTCTCGGAAGATTCTTCCAAAATTGTCATACATATGCAACGCTGAATGTTTTCATGAGATAACTTAATAGTATTATTTTACCCAAATTCAAAAATCATTTTAAACTTTTTTAATTTAATTTTTAAACGTTTCTTTCATAAATTCCTGAACCAGAAAAAAAACTGTAAATACCAAATTAAGTCCTTATCCGACTGCTTTTGGATTTTTGGTCAGATTTTTGGTTCTTTTGCTCCATCGTACCCAACCTCAATCCATTAGACTTTTGAAGGGTTGACAAACCATAAACCTAAACGTTTCATGTGTGGTTTGTAGCGGTGAACTTTTTAATAGTCTTGTGTTTCAATTAAACGAAAACATTGTTTTTTCAACTAAACGTTCGACTTTTCGCTGGTGACGGTATTGGTGTAAAGTGCAGTCATGATAGTAGAATCGTAGACAACCGAGATCAGTCAACACAGGAGGTAACTGTTTTCTTTCGATAATAAGGCTTTTAATTTTGTTCGCATCCAATGCTATGACAAGGACATACTCCTATGAGCCAATAAAAGAAAGGAAAACTGCAGAAGCTCATGAAAGGACTCTGTCATTGCTATACGTAGTTTAACCAGATGCTGCTGAGGTAAACCAACACTAGTCTGGTAAAATTCCTCAGTGTTATCCTGCCGTGACTTCTCTTCAACATGTTGATGTGACATGGACATGTGATGTGGAATATGGTACAAACTTAGCTTTTCAATTTCTACCTGATCTATATCTATATATTTTCTACTTCAGATGTTCATATTCAAACAGAATTTTCATTCGCGATGAAAAGCTTCAACTTGCCTAAGGAGATCGGCTTGAATCTGCCTCCGATGTCCAGCCTGAACCCGTACTCCCTACGCACCAGGACCTTTTCTGGTATCATGCCTGCAGCGACTTTCGGATGTTATTAGTCTTACCAGAATCTGGGTCTCTTCAAGACGGGCTAAAGCCTTTCTTTCATTCCGCATCGCTATGCCCCACTGCCATATTCCCCACTTGAAGCTCAGCAGCTCTCATCGATGTGCTCATGGAAGAAAGAGCAAGATGCACTATATTTTTACGTGAAAATTATCAAGCCTAAAGCTGTGAAAGGAAGATCCTAGAAAAGAAGCTAAAGGCGGTCACCACAACTGAAAGCCGCCAGGAGGCAATCGAGAAACCAGCTAACTACTTAATTAACAAATTTAAGGAACACCTAACCAACAAAGAACTAAATTACGTCATAAAAGGCCCCAATTTCTCCAAGGAAGACATTATAATGTATATCAAAGTAGGAAATAAATATATAGCATAAAATGAAAACGAAAGCATTCGGGAAGAAATCCGGCGATACTAGATCACACCAAGCGAAGGGCTCCGAAGGAAAAGGATCGACTAGCCATTAGAAGATCATTAAAGAATTAAAAGAATGATAAGGGAAACGCAGTGGTCATTATGAACAAAGCTATATACAATGACTTGGTACAGAAAATGTAGAAGAAGGTAAGTTTCGCATCATTGCAAAAGGCCCCCTTTTAGATTCCATTAAAAGAGTTGAGAAAGGTTCCAGCGGAATGCAAACCTATTATTACAAAAGCCACCGAACTGAGAATGTTCAATCCCTCTCTGCTTAGAACCAAACGCCGTTTCAAAATCTGCAAAGAAGGCAACGAGGTGAGAGGTAACCGCAGCAATAAATTCACTGACCTGAAAAATTCCTTGTAGGTTCTGGGAAAAGCGAGAAGTTGAACCTAAAAGTTGGAAAACGGGCGGTGAGAAACAGCAAAAAAATCATTGACATACTCAACAAGGCCTGAGGGATACAAAAATAAGGAAATAGTATTAGCTTTTGATATAAAAGCGTTGTTCCCCGCCTATGAAGGAAGCCTTAAAGTTATCTGAGGGGGTGGATTAAGACACATGAAAACCCAGTGTAATGGAAAAAGAAGGTCAAACTGTACAAAAAACTGGCTTCTTCACATTTAGGAATGCATTCTATAAAGAACTTCCGGGCTAGCGATGTGCTTCCTGTTATTTTGGACACCATAAAGAACGATCTCGCGGATGCTGGCCAACTCCCGAAATGCTTGATCAAATATGTGAACGATGTGCGCCAAAATAGAAGGAATAGGAGCGACCCTCGAAAAACTTAACAAAGGGCATAGAAACGAAAACATTTTTGTATTCAACATTTACAAGAAACCAACCCAAACTCAACGAACCATCCCATTCATTACAAGATGGTGGCCTATAACTTCATGATCCCCAGGATAGTCATAACGCCGCTCAACGAGGAGATAATCAAGTAGTTTACGTAGGATAAATGAAACAAGTGGTCCCCATCCGGATAATGGACTATAAAAAAGAAGTAGAATCAGCTTAAAAGAAGAACAACCTATATATAAAGTCTACAGCAGCTGAATACGAGGAACAAGGACATTATTTGACGTGGGATAATGCTGGGATCTTAAAGAAAGTAAACGAAGTGAATAAGCTGAATTCATAGGAAAGTATCTACATACATATCAAAAATTAATTATAATTATACTTTAGGTACTTAACGCAACAGGATAGTTAGGCAATTACGAAACTACAATAATACCTGTGTCAATTCAGAAATAAACAGTTTTGGAATTCAGAAGAGAACACATGGATGAAGAGGACAGTTGGTTCGCAAAATCCAGTATATGTCTTTCATAGTGACACAATTTTAGCCAATAAAGGAAATAATTTCTATCATATAACTTGTTCAATAAACCATCTCCTAATTTCAATTATAAGTGTGATCAGTTTCTTGTCTGTGTTCGTTGTATCAATTCTGTTGTTGTTGACATACCGTCGACCCATTATTAAGTGTGGTGATAATGAAACTCAATAACAACGCATAGGAAAAAATAATAAGAAGGAAGAAAAGACAAATAATAAGAAGGAAAAAAGCCCTATATAATGATAATATAAGAACTACTTTGTTCAGGGCTCACTATAGGATTCAGATGGTAATAACAAAATATTAGAATGATTGACAGAAACTAATTTTATTAAGTTCGAAAAAAATTATTAACTTTACTAGATGGTAAAGAGATGCACCAGTCCTATTTTGTCAAGCCCAGTTCTTATTTATGAAGTGAAGCCTTTGACAAACACGGTCTTTGGAGAAATGCTTTTTTGGGGCGGCGCAACACGAGATACGGAATGCTTGCACAGATTTTGAATATCTAGAATGTTCCGAAAGTAATCAATTTTGGTTGTCGTCTCCACATACTCACACATACAATCTGCAAGGGCTCTTGCGATGAAGCCTTAGCGGAGGCTATCTGGAATCATGGGAAACAGGATAGAATCCTGAAAGCATAGTTACTTGTTGTTGGGCCCTAAAGGATGTGCTCTTTGCCTAGTAATTTGTGTTTGGTCCATTGGTCGTGGAGCTTTGATTGTGATCACCAAATCAATCGGTGCCGGAGAAGTACTTTGTTGATGCCACTGGTACGGGTCAGCGTCCTTTCAACATGGGAATATTTGATGATTCAGAATTTTCACCTTCATTTGTAACTGTTCGGTCCATCCCCATGTTCGGAATGATGTGATCGATGAACTAACATCAGAGCTTTCAACAGTTACAATTGATGATTTTCCTCGAAAAGCCAATGCACTAAGGTCATCATTCTGCCCAATTTTTATACTTGCCTTGAGAAAATCGAATTGTTTTCAAAAACGCTGCCTCGGTAAGGATCTAATCGAAGGAAGGAACCAAGTCATGCTCTAATTCTGGCGGACACTCCAGTAAAAAATGCATTGGCAGTCGAAAAGCGCAATAGAAAAAAAGCAACAAAAATAAAACCAAGGAGACAAATTTGGTTTATGAAAAGAACAAACAAATGAGAATCTGAACAACTGGCAGCAAGGATGGGTCTAATTGAATGAGTTGTACAGAAGCAAGATAGTCTCAAAAAGCAGCCCATTTTTCAGTGTAAAATGCTCCAATCCTCCTTAAATTAAGGAAATTATATTTATTATTGGCCACAAATTGCTGATCATCTGTATCAAGGGCTTATTTTTTTCGGACACTAAATGCCAAGGACGTCTTCTCTCTTACCTGGGTCAATTTAAAGTCAAGGCTATTAACTCCTAAGTAATGTGCAACGTGCTAAATCTAGAAAGTTAATTATTCCAATCTAGCAACTTTGTAAATCATCTACCATGAAAATGCTTTCCCAGTGTGTCATAAATAAAGAAGCTTTCCTATCCAAGCATAACCTCGCAATATCCATGTGAAATCGAAAACACAAAAACTCTGCATGCTCAGCTACAATTTTAAATAACAAAAGAAATTCATAATCGCACGGTTCATTTAATGTTGAACGCATTTAATTCAATTAAGCTGAATCGCTTACTTAATTTAATTGAAACTTACATTTCTTAGAGCAGAAGCAGCGGAAATGAACACTTATTAAAGAAGGAAACGTGAAGAAGTACTTTTTGAAACTCTTCATCCATCCATGCACTTTACTCGTAATAAAGCTATTGTGGATCATTTGGTATTCTTACATTCATAATATTGGGAGGAGTGTGCAATTATTATATTAACGAGAGTAGAACAAATTAATTGTCATTTAGTCCGACTGATGCTAATGCAACAATATTTGTTGATTCTTAATTGTCTGCACTGATGAGGCTGATCCTTACACTCTAGGAATATGCTGCGATACCAAGAGAAAGCCATATATGGTAATAATGAATTGGTATGAGCAAACCCCACTTTAGTTCCAAAGGGACTATTTGCCGCGTAATAAAGTAGTCTTAGCTCTAGAGACCTGAGAACTTTGCTATGTTGCGTCCGACTAGACCTCTCAGACGATACAATTTTCTTTTTGTTGTTTCGAGCGCAATCCTTTTTTATTGGGAAAATATGTCCCCGCCTCCAGTGGTGAAGTAAGAGACCGTGTGGATGCCCTTATGTTTCACCGAAGAAGTGAACAGAAGATATATTTTATTATGTGATAATTGTGAAGGATCATGCTGGGATACTAGCTAAAACATGAAAAAATATTTTTCATATTTGCCGGGCTGAAACAGAGTCTGATTGGAAAATGGAAATGGGGAAAACAATACCAGCGAAGATGTGTGGATATCCTATACTCCACTAAGGAGTCAACAGGAAACACCACCAGGATAAGTTTTGACTTGTATCAGTATCACACTACCGCCTTCGACGAGGTTCCCTGTCATTAGACGACCATTGAAGCCAATGAGGTGGTGTGTCTTAAGAAAACCAGGAAAGATATCCTCTAATTAGTGATAATTTAAGATTGAATTTTACTTGGATAGGAGATTTGTGCTTATTAGCTCATGGACCAATTTAAACGTACTAAGAGCTAATTAAGAATATGTAATCTTGCTTTGTCGATGCGATAAGCAACCGAAGTTTGTAGGAAGAGCTGATTGTATGTTCCACCCTCGAAAACTTTTCCTAGTAGATTAGGAAGACAGTAGGGTGTCTAAGTGACAAAGGATTACTGACCAGTATGGAGATGCAGAGTGACGGTGTCAGGTGTTAAATTCCAAGGTTTCTCTGGTATTGGCCAACATACCGTTGGTAAGTATTATTCCTAAGTTATTCACAAAGTTGACTACACCCACCTAAACGCTAAGGATCATGAGTGCCAATCAGAAGCTAACTGGTAGCCTTTTTTTCTTGAAAACTAGCTTCCCACGCCTAATTGCGTATAGTGCGAGAGAAATTTCAAAAATGCATAGGATTGATTGTTTCGAGGGTGGACTTTGTGGTGCGCGACTAACTCTTCCAGTACAAAAGTCCGAAAATGAATTAACAGACTGAGAATTAACTCCATAATGAATAATTTTTAAAATGAACATTGTGTGACTACCATGGTTTTTTTGCCTCCTTACAAAAAGGATAAATACAAGAGCAAATATAGATTCTGAGATGGCCATGTGCCCGACGGGAAAGCACGAAAGTGTTTGGGTTTCCGATATCTACTACAGCACGTGTATCAACTGATAGAAACAGATATTTACAAAATGAGTTTCGATTTCGGGCGCTGGTCTGGAATCTTGGTTGTGTTATGGATGTTTGTATTTGCTTTTCTCCTTAACAGACTGCAGTAGGTTTACCACTTGCATATACTTAAATATAATAGGGGTCTAGGGGGCACTCTCCATTTTGGATAAAATTCTGCCTATAGTACAGGCCAGTAGAATTAGTATGAGTAAGCACCTTCCTCATTTTTCTAAACAGTCATTCTATTTAAGGGGTCGTTTTCCAATTTAAAGTATTTTTGTGGTCCAAATTTTCACTGCCTTCATATGATAAGAAGACAATCAGAAGAACTATTAATTTTTTTAAATGAAACAGGTTCTGTGTGCCAATCTAGTTGATTGAGGCGAAATTGCCTTCTGGAATGGACCACACCATGGAAAATGCATTTGTAACAATATATAATAATTTCTTAAAAATTTTATAACGGTTTCGTCTAGAACACAGTGAATTTCGCATGTTGCTTAGGCATTGATTGTTCCCTTCTCATAATTCGCAAGCATAACAAGGTTGCGCAGGTCTAACGAGGGGGCGTGGGATCGAGGCGGTTGTTTCCGAGGTTTACAGTTTTCTCCGTGCTTGGAGCAGATCCATGGGATTCTTCATTTGTGTGAAATATTTAAGTTCTCGACTTGCTACATGTCTGGGCGTTCACATGTCCCACCTTCTCACCACATTTCGTGTCAATCGGTATAGCCGTCTCTGAGAAAAGTATGTGTGGCAGACAGACAGGCCGACATTGGATCAAATTTGATAAGGTTTTGTTTTGCAAACAAAACCTGAAAAACTATCTTAAGCAACGGTTTCACAAAATGAAAAACTAGACAAATCAGAAGAACATTTTTGGTAGAGACGAAAGAAAATTAAAACGGAACAGAAAACAAAGTAGCAAAGTGGTTAACGAGAATGTTTTTATTGACAATTATAAAATGGTGCAAATACTTCGAGATATGGACAAGTTAGCCTTTTTGTAAAGTTTAGATATTTCTAAGATCATTCAAAATAAAAAAAAAGTAAGAAGCCGGAAGCTCGGCGCTTCTTGTATGTAGGTTTTCATGTATTTCTGACGGAAGAGTGAGTGCTGTTCGGCTGGTCTATTTGTACGTAATTTGCAATATATGTATATGCCCTTGGTACGTCAAAATATTCACTTTAGTATGATATTGACATTGCCTTAGTTTGCAAGGTAAATTGTCCTCTCCAGATAAGCGTTGATTGCGCCGATGGTGGAATATCAGTTTGTGCACCTTTGCTGGGATACGGTCGTGTCCTAGCGTCTTCTTATTTTTCATAGAGAGAACTGCCTCTTTCAAGTCTTTCATGGTAAAAGGGGCGCATTCCACGCTGTTTTCATTAACTGAAATGAGTTCACCTCTTCGGCATTAAGTGAACAGGGTTTCGGCAGAGCCTCAATTTTTCTGGTGATCAGTTTCTAACTGAATATCCACGGTTCCTCAACCACCTTGTCGACTAACTCCTGCCCATTTATCATGCTACGAACTGCCCCATCTGAACATCAAATCCAAACAATGGCACCCCCTCAGCCCCTCAGCCTAACCTGAAGTCGGGTACTGTCCCGATCCAAGCGACAGAGGTCGCTCGAGGGACTGTGAGCTCGTCAATTTTTTCAGCATTACTAGGAACAAAACACATTTAAAATATTATGTATATAAATATGGGCAGCCAATACATTTAAGAAAGTTACAATCCATAAAGCTATTCTGTTTTTAAAGTACGCTTGAAATTCAGTTTCTCAGGATGTACTGCAGTCGAATTGAAAGAATCTTTGTACCACTGCGCCAATGGAACTGTCATGAATATGGTCGGGAATAGTGACTTTTAAAAGGGAAACAATATTTCACTTGCTATTCTAATGCTCAGACAGGAAGTAAAGGACTGTAACGTAGGGATTCCTAATAGTCGTAGGAAGCAACGGGAGCTCTCTCTCCATCAATGCCTGAAAAAGCTGAAAAAAGACAACAGATAATCTAAAATGAATAACTTCTTCACTTATCTGAAATTCTTTCGGAATGTAGTCGTGGATCTTTATTATTTACATTATTGAAAATTAGAAATCATATGAAGTTAGAATTAGCCAGATTTTTGTTTCGAGCGACTATTGTATCTCTGTGTTCCCAAATCGGAACGGTGGCAAAAGCTATTAGATAAACTAATATGGTACCTGAATACAAGTAGATACTGATCTTTTATGATTTACATATCTAAATCGTATGTCGACTTTATCTGTGCCGCAGCATTGAAACTAGTACCAGCTGGTGGAAGTATGGCATATCTAGAAAATGTCCTTGTAGTTGCCAACAGTTACAACATGTTCGATGTTACGTATGCAAACACTAGATACAGTTTTGTAAAGGATGTTGACTTTAACATTTTTGCTCTAAAAATACATTTTTAATTTTGATAAATAAAAAAAAATGCTTTTTTTGGATTAGCATCTTTTTTCAGTCCCTTGAGACCAACTCAATGCTGTTATCATCTCGTGGTACATAGGTCGTGTTACTGGCATTTTCATCAAGTGGGAACATTTGATATTCTAGTGGTTCTGCTTCAAAAACCTTTTTCGGTTATGTACATATTTGCCGATTCCGCTTTTATTTCTTGAAAATTGGTTTTTGGAAAGCTAAAGGTATTTTAACATTGAACCCAAAGAGGAAAATATAGCAGAAAATATATAAAACCAAAAAGGCCAATGAGAACGTGATGGGAATAATTATCTTTGAATGAATTGTAACTATTGCTGTTGGCTTATTATTCGCTATAAGATTTGCTACATCTATTCGCTGAGATATATTATAGAAACCATTTACACATCCACTTAGAGTTCTCTGGAATAGATCGCTTCGAATCTACATATATCTCGATCGAATTTTCAAGAGCTAACTGTTTAGAATTCTGCACAAAACCTGGCCAGGTGAACTCCCCTGTGGCCGCAGAAGACGTTTCTCAACTTCCGATGGCACTATGAAACTTAATCTGTCTTTCGTGACTATAGGGTTTATACATACATACATCCATATGTGTATCATAGATTCAGATTTAAGTTGTACAAGAAAATGCACTCATACAGACATTTCTTGTGAACTCTATTTCAGATTTTTTCCCAAAAAACGCCATCAAATCTAATTTGCAAACCGAGTTACTAATTCATCTTAATATTCTTTTACATTACTGGCATAAAACGCTTTTTTTTAAGCATGTCACATCCATTTGAAATCCATCCGTCATTCATAATTACTCTCTGACTGCCACAAGTTTTTATTTTGCCCGCTTCATTACCGGCTCAGAAAGACCACCAAATACTTGTAACCTTAAACGAGATTTATTGAGTAATTGTACTTTTTCATAAAGCGCATGCAAGTATGTATAGATGGATATTTATAGGTTCATATAGCAGCAAAGAAAGAGAGTGAAAAATTTGATACGTTCAAGATCAATGTTAAGGTCAGATAAATATATATGGCCAAGGCAGGCTAAGCAGCTCAACGCAGATATTTTCAAGGAGAAATCACTCATATTATTGAATAAACTGCAAATTATATCATCAGATAGGGTAGCAAACGGTTTCGGAATGTTTTTGTTGTTATGATTTGTGTGAGCGAGCAGAGTGTGAGAGTTGGCTTGATGTTTTTCGTGGTTTCTATTTTGCATTCAAATTCCCCAGAAATGGTATATTGTTTCTGAAAGTCATCGTTGTTTTAGCTACGAAGCTAGTACATGGTCACGATATTAGTTTCTATTTTTATTCTGGATTTTGTTTTCCAAATATTTCATCAATCATTATTAGATTTTATCAAAAATGTAATCGAATTACAAACCTGGCTTTATAGGTCTTTATCTGCGCAGATACAAATACAATGAATTTATATTAATTAAACTTTGGACACTAGATCATTTAAATTGACCATGGGGTGTAGTTTGTCTCTCTATACACTTTGCATAAATCTATAGGCAAGTAGTCCCTTTGGAATGTTCATTTGTCACTCACACACCCCAGGTCCTTTCTTGAGCTAGCTTTTTGCCAGTTGGAGAGTGTATCTAATTGCTCTCATTCTTCTTCTCTTCTTGCAGTATAGCATTGGTTTGCATCGCGGCCTGAAGAACCATTAT
This sequence comes from Hermetia illucens, assembly GCF_905115235.1. NCBI lineage: Eukaryota > Metazoa > Arthropoda > Insecta > Diptera > Stratiomyidae > Hermetia > Hermetia illucens. Next base: position 126,477,083 of record NC_051850.1, on the reverse strand, counting down.
ATTCATTTCTAGTTCTGCTACTTTGTACCTATGAAAGAATGAATGAAAATAACAATTGTATGGCAGTATGCCTGGTTAATATTCAATTGTGAAAATCTTTCAGTTCTTTCCGAAATCCATTAATTCTCAGTTTCCCATTAAGATGATATTATGTTTCCTGTTGTTGTTGTTATGCTATTGCAGGCAGGTGGACAAATCGCTGGAAAAATTGGGCTGATCATCTGGTTGCCGATATTAGCACTTTTGAAAGCAAATTATGTGGTGGATGAGTAAAAGCTGAATGGACAGGAGACAATTGATGTTGTCACCAGTTGTGAAGTCAACGGACAGCTAAACTGCCAAGAAGAGTTGAGTGACAGCCCACGAAAGGAATACTGAGCAAGTGATGGTCTATCTTTCTGGTTCTGATGCAAGGAATTGGTAGTGGCAGTATTGTATGCAAGTAAAGATTAAAAGTTCTGGGTAAATTGGCAGGATCTCTGCAAGGTGTTGCAGTGTTGCAACCATTGCAATGCAAGCTTCACGGAACGGTTGACAGCAATCCTAAAGCCCAAATGGAACTGAGGCATACATTTCTGGGGCTGTGCCAGAAGCATAGCAGACGCTCCCTGGTATATTTTAAATGAATGACCTGAGAATATAGATGATCAAAGGGCTTGCAAAGGAAGCTACTGCACGGAGAAATCTCAGTTATAGTTTGGTGAGAAATAGTATTTAGTGAGTAAAAATCCGAGACTCACAGGGTGCGTGAGTAGTGTTTTATGTCTTTTTTCAGATTTCCTTCTTTTGAGTTCCTTTCTGATGTTTGGAATTTTTACGTAAGCTTCCTTCAAATACTTTTCTTCCGAGTGGTTTTATTAAGATTCCTGAATTATAATATATATTTAGTTGTTTTGTCAATTCCCAAAGAGCTATTTAGTGGGTCCCCATGCTTCCCTGAGTTCCTAACTTTCTAACTTTCTCTGACAAAGTCCCATTTGTTGTTCCCAACTGGGTTCTGTGTGGCCGCTATTACTATTGATCGATTGATTGATTAATACTCTATTTCTTGGAGCATAATTTTAACTAAAGCTTGGTCCATACTTTAAACTCTAAGTGCCAACAGGATTATGTAGCAAATTGCTGACGAGAAACTTTTGAAGATTTTTCAAATATTTTCATAAAAGTGATGCTTAAATGTGGGTGTTGGCTTCTGTTCTTGATATCTGACTTGTATTTTGGCTCCACACAACTAAGACTTAGACCCAGAGACAGAATCAGACCACTGTCAACTCCCAGTTGTCGGAGTATTATATCAGGTACACCAATGGCTCTAGAATGGTACCTTTTGGACTGGCGCTCTGAAAAGGCTTTCTTTAGAAACGGTCTCGGAACGATTGACTTTTCAGGTAAGACCCCAAGATGTGGTATATATTTATGGTAAACGTTTCCTTATTCTGTACAAAAATTTGTTACATCAAACACTGTTGGAAGCCTAAGAAAAATGGAGAAAGATAGCTGAGTAAAACTGTTTTGTTTGAATACTCGGGTTATTTTTGAGAGGATGAACATTATTTTTCTGTAATATGTTTGCCAGATAAACCGAATTGACTACGGTGGTAGTTTGGCGATTTTTTGAAATCTTTGAGAAGGTAGGGAGTAAATTGAACAGACGATATGATGACTTGTGCAGGATTTTTTCCGAGTTTTGCGACATTATTATCCTGGAAGTTCTCCGGACATTCGGAAAGTGGCCAATGCGCACCATAGCTTTAAAAATCCTTAAAAGCTGCTTGATAGGATAAAATGACAATATGACCTTTCCACTGGAATACCACATACCAAACATTTCTTACTGAAACTTCAAAATGCGCCAATATAAGTATAATATAGCCATTATATCAATGAGGAGTTGTACTCGTAGTCTTCATTGTACTTAAGTGCGGCTTTATTGGGATCGATTCTCAATATTGACTGAATTAGTCGTGAGTTGTGTATGTGTTTTATATCTTGCTCTTCGGGAATTGTAGCAGCTCTGAAAGTAGACGCTTTTGCTCGAGGATTTTTAATTTGTCCACCATGCTGTTGAGATGTTTGGACACCTCACAAAGAGAAAGCTCAAAAACGCATGCATCTCGCTTTTCTCATGCTACAGCAGCTCTCGAAAGAGAGGCTCAGATTCGTTCTGTTTCCAGGCGCGGAATGATTATCCATTGTTCAATTTTTTCGGGTGGAATTTTTAATTTTTTTCAGGATTTCAGCCCCATATTTGAGACTCTTTTGTGGGGAAGGAAGAGATCTTCTTCTTCAAATCTGATGAAAATAGTCTCATTTCGGGGCGCCATAATATTTCAGCGAAGGATGACAGCCACAATTCTATGACAATATTACATAGGGGAGACCTTCTTCTTCTTTCTTCTGCTTATTCTTTTTATCCCCTACCTTTTCGGGGGTGGCTACGACAAATCAAACTTTACCATGATGATATCAAAATACCCGGAGGTGACCGCTGAGATTTTTCAATAGGCTTTGAAAGAGAAGATCCCTCGCTTCTCCATTTATACTCTGCTTTCCACCTTGGGGGATGTGGTTCAAAGTTATATCCCACTATTTTGACATGGAAATAGTCCTAATTCGGGGCATCATGACTGTTTTAGGAGGGGTTGATCGTCGCAATTTTTTAACGAGGTTAGGGAGAGGACCTTCCTATTCCTCTCGATTACTCATCTATCCTTGCTCCTTAACGTGGGGGAAAATTAAAACTTTGCTATGACGGCATAACAAAAACCCATTTTGAAGGGCCGTAACTTTTTAAAGGGAGATAACCGCCTCGAGGTTTTATCCGGATTAAAGGGAGCCGCCCCTCTCCACCGAATTGAGGTGCATAGTTTTCTCCTTGGGTCTGGATTTGTCTCGAATGACCTTGCTCGTGAAATGGCTTTTGTCTTCTTTGTGGGCTAGGTATTTGTTTCTCGTTCGGCATAACTCTTACGGCATAACTGAGTGGTCTTGAAGTACAAGAAAACCGCAACCCCATACCTCAACTTGATTTATTGCTCACATATTCAATGAACGTTTTGTAACGGATTTCTATCTCTTTTTGGCTGGAAGGTTTCAAAGAATGCTACAATGAGCCAGATAAAGAGTTACATAAATTTTTGGCAACTGGTAAGGTATCAGAACCTAGTACTTTCCTTCTAGTTTATCTGAAATTTCGAAAGGATTATAGAAGGCGGATGATGATCTGAATATATCCAGATATAAAAACAATAGGAAGAAAATTCAAATTACTCTGGAAAATCTTTAAACATTTTATAACCCCACAGGCTAAGTGAGGTTTTGGAAGACTACACAAAGGTTACTTATGTAGGATTTGATAGATTATGTGATACATAGAACATACAGATACAGATACATAGTTTGGGGTGGTAGATAACGTAGACAGAAAATCCGTGCGTGGGGCTTGCGACCTCTCAGTTATTCTTTTATTTAATTTAAATTTTTAATTCGATCTTCGGGAGAATATCCGTGCAAGAGGGAATCACCACCTCTCCTTTTCTCTCGCCAGGCCTGGTCAGGTATAAAATTTTGTTTAAGGCAATATAATCTTCGTTTCTAATTTTTCAAAAATTTTGGATATGAGGAAGTAAACTACTGAAATGTACTCCATATTTTAGTATTTTTATACTAGTCGGTCAGCAGCCAATAAAGCAGAAAGGATCGGCGCCACATTTTTTTCTGTTCGGTATACTCGTTACCACCTTCTTCTCTTAATATTTACGCATTGTTCAAAGGTACAACCACGGGTTTTGCTACTGGATGAATTCTTGAAATTTTATTTTCACATACAATGCCCATTTGATACGTCACCTTGAGACAAATATCAACCGTTTAATTTTGGGGGCGAAATTGCTGAATATTACCCTTTTCGTTAAGCCAAAATTTTCTTGATTGGCATATTATATTTGCAAAACAGGTACCAGGTCCTACTTTGGAATAAAATTAATAAGAAATCTAAAAATTGTTCAGCAAATGAGACCAGATAGGCAGGTTTCTGCATGTATTGATTTGATCTTAAATGTCAGATTATTTCATTTCTTCATTGAATTTGATTTTGAGTTTAATAACAAAATTATGCTTTGGTTCGAGTAACCCTGTCTGCGGCATGTGCTTTGATTTGATCTCCAAATTTATATAAGTAATAAATTGAATGAATTTCCGCAAAATATCTGACACGTTACTCATTCCTCAGCACTTCATTGTACTGAACCTGTCAAATCGTAAATATTTATAATAAATTCGTATCGTATAAATGATTTCTTACACATTTTCCTCTTTACTGAACTATTTTTCTCGTATAAATCGGGTCGAGTTTTATCCATGGAAACACTTGGCAAACTTCCCAAAAACAGATTAACCTAGTTGTAGACTGAGATGTGCATCACTGTTGCTCTTTATTTCAAAGGCATGTGAACTGACGCAGCTCCTTTTTCCAACGAGAAAGACTAAGATCAGCAAAATTCCCCGGATTATTTTGAAAAAATCGAGAAATAATAAAAATTTGGATGCACTTTTGATGTGATTCATTTTTCCTTGAAACACAAAGAATTTTTTGCTTTTGAAAACATCCAAGGAATGAATGTTGCCGAGCAAGTGGACAACAAAAGCAACCATAATAATTCTTTCACTCTCAGTCTCGTTTATTGACCTCAAAACTCTTGGTGTTCTTCCTATGCCATGGCTCCATCTTAAAGATGATCGATCCATACAAGAACAAGAATCAAGTAAAATAAAATGAAATAATCATCGCTTGTGCTTAAAGAAAATTGAGTAGAAATTCCAGAAAAAAATCGCACGTATAAGAGTCCAGAGGGAAAGAATTCAGGAGTATTGAATGGGGGGAAATAAGAGTAAAACAAATAAAGGAAAGAAAAATAAGAAAACTAAAAGTAACCGAATAGGTCAGTATACGGGCTAAGAAGTATGCAATACAGATGAAGATACTACACAGGTACACCGACAGCTGCTTTGCTCCGGAATGCACATATGGAGGTAAAGTTACACGTGAAGTGATTGATCGATGGCGATCATGATCTTCTGTGTAGACATGATGCTAACCCGTCCAGACAGACCACTTCAACTTCTTTTGATTCAAACATATCATCATCCGAGCCCCAACCAGTTTTCCTTGCAATACAAGATATCGCCAGTATCTGTATTTGTTTATCTCAACATATGCTGCTAAATATCTATAACTTACCTTTCCTACCCAGGTTTTGTGTTCTTTCTGTTTTCTTTTCCTGTTTATCGTTTTTTATACGTGTAGTTTTATCTCCACTTTCTTTTATGACTATAGTGGTTATCATGGGAACATGAGACTGGGAGAACTAGCGATCAGATAAACACATAACGCTGTAGGCAAAATGCAGATATGTTTTGAGAATTGGAATGATAGTAACATATTCAGTAGATAAGGAGGAATTCTCCAGGGTTTGGATTCGTATCGATCTTGGTAGAAAGGAAAAATTTGACGAAGTGATAATTTGACTATCATTTCCGAGGGACTGTCTAGACACTGGTAAGGCAAACAACATTTGGATTCCAAAATTCCTCAAATCAAGCTAAGGAGAAGTTAAAGCAGAACTCTATATTTTTTACGACTAACCCGTAGATATGGTAATGCTCGAATTGCTCTTCAATACACAATAAACTATTGCATTTAACAACCTGATATACGTACACTTACCCATTGGTGGTTTACTTATCTTAATCTATTTTTTCCTAATTCTTAAGTGTCAACTACTTAGGGTCTTGGGTGGTGGTATTCATTTTTTTTAACCTCTTTGCAGTCAGTGTTCTTCTTTCTTAGCGTTTGTTCAGCTTGAAAGCAATAGGATCAGATTCGCCACTTCTTTCGATCGTAGGCTTGGTCCACATCAACTGGGATCACCTTGTCTAGCGGCTATATCTTTGAGGGCGTTTCTCTTGCCCATTGATTGCTCTCACTGCTAGTTATGTCAGTGATCCTGCGCAACATGTTTGTTTCCATAACCACGAGGAAGCATTTACTGGTTTTCATCATCATCAATGGCGCAACAACCGGTATCCGCTCCAGGCCAGTTTAATAAGGAACTCCAGACACCCCGGTTTTTCGCCGAGGTCCACCAATTCTATATCCCTAAAAGCTGTCTGGCGTCCTGACCTATGCCATCGCTCCATCTCAGGCATGGTCTGCCTCGTCTTCTTTTTTACCATAGACGTTGCCCTTATAGACTTTCCGGGTAGGATCCTCCTCATCCATATGGATTAAGTGACGCGCCCACCGCAACTTGTTGAGCCGGATTTTATCCACAACCTGACGGTCGTGGTATCGCTCATAGATTTCGTCGTTATGTAGGCTACGGAATCGTTTTGCTGGTTTTGCTGTCTATAAACTAGTCAAAAGCATGGAGGAAGTGACGACAGAACGAACGACTCTACCGTCGGCGTTATTGTTGTTGTGTCAATCAAAAATGACGGCCATCGCGAAATTTTACTTCATTCAGGTTGTGCTGCAGTGCCAAGTAATTTCATGGCGCAATTCATTATTAGGTATGAGGGAGACATCTGAGATATTTGAAGTGTTTAGTTTTGATCCAGTCACTGTTATTGACAGTGATCGTTCCGATCTTACTAGGGTCGGTCACTAGGAACTCTGTTTTCTTCAGATTTAACTGTAGGTCATGCATCAAGGATCAGTTTTTTTTTGGAAAACGCTAGTTGAAATAGATCATCAGCATTATTAATACTTTGAATTCTGTTTCTGGAATTACGGTAGAATAGTTCAACCAGACGGACGAGTTTCTCAGGTAGATATTTGGGGGTGTAAACTAAATATGTAGGTTTGTGTGACACGTAGCCAATTATCTTCTGTAGATCGAGCAACGCCTACTCTATCCTAATAGATTAATGATTGCCAAGGACGTGCTTGTAAACCTTCACGATGAGTTTCCAGTTTATCGTAAAACTCTTTATAATGAACTATGTTACTACCAGTGGCACAATTTACTTCCTTATATATTTGTGAATTGGCTAGCGTTTCATCGCCGAGAGATTTCTCGTGAGGGTGCTTTTTCCGACAGACCAAACTTTTGGATATTGTCATCCCCAAAATCAAGAGCCACGTCTCGGAAAGTTTTTGCCAGTCAGAAGTGACTAAGTTGCGGGGACCATTTGCTTCTCCAAATCAAAAAATAACTTACGCTTTCATTCAAGACTCCCCTGTAAGCAAAGTGATCGAAAGCAGGCGCAGGTGCTCGTTGTTTTATTCATAAACACAACATGCCTACGAAGCAACGATACCGCCAGTTTCCAGATTTAGCTGATCTTATTTTGAACAAGTATTTTATTTGAGTTGAGTTGGAGTTTTCCTGACTTTCCATCGACTTAGTAGATGCTAACATAACATGCGTGAAGACACATGAGGTGGATCGGAACTTAGAGGCCTTTACTCCTTTTCTAATAAACAGGGCAAAGGCTTAAAGGATGAAAACCACACGACAGCTTAAAGAGCAATTAAAGTACATTTCTTCACTTGTTATTAACAAATCTATGGATAGGACTACAGCCAGGAAACTACTGTTGTAGAAGCAGCTAAGTTTACATTGTGTCATTGATATTATTTTCTCATCTAACTTGTGATGTACTTACTACCTTATCAGGAGAACATGTGAACCATAAGTTCTCATAAGCTATTTGGCCCAAAATTTGTCAAAATGTAGTAGCCCTCTCAACGCTAATAGCATCAAACAAGTTGGGGAGATGGTTAATGCCTTGGAGAAACGCCGACATAATTTCCTATCGAGGTGTTAGTTGCAGTTTATTTAAGAACCATAATACAGCTGGATCCGAGCTTAAATTTTACAGAAAATATTCCCTGAGATGTAGAAATTCGATTCGAAGGAATTTACATGGAAAACGAAACAAGCCCTGAACATTGGCGGTTTATCTAAACTCAGTGGATGTTAACATCGAGAAGAACAGATTCGGAATTCGGAGCCGACGGTCTCTTCTGTAGTGTGGAGGCAACAAACACCTTTGTAAAGACTTTAAAACAAACCCAGACAAGTTGAAATGTTCGAGTTATTGGAAGAAAGGTCACATACATCAACTTTGCATCTACTACAATGAGCCCCGTGCAAGTCTACAATGAGGAGTATCAATCTGAAAGTTATTGCTGAGATTTGTGCGAATTTGGTATCAATTAACTTATCAATATCTATTAAAATTAACAGGAAGAAAATTCAAATTCCAAACATATCCACTCACCCCAATATGGGGAGAAATCCTGTAAAGAAGTAGAAAGAATGCATTCTTGCCGGGAGATCATCTGGCTAAGTTATCGACTAAGAAATCCCTGCCACCTTCAACTTTCACTCTGACCGGGGCAGTCAACGTGCAAGCCAAGTACAACTGCGCACCGATGTACCGTTCTTGATAATTATCCAGCATATCTTGGTAGAAATTATATCCTACGTTCGAATATCAACTCAAAGTCGATTGCCCACAGACGGCTATAAATTCAAGAAACATATTCCTCAAAAATGAAGTAATCGATGAGATCCTGGCTAAATATTCTGAAATGTCCAAAAAAGGCGGCTACTTTCCCCGCTTTCACTGTCTTTGGAAAACTGTGGAGGGATCTGATACGGAAGAAGTCAACGAAGAACTGGACGCCTTAGAAGCCGCGGGGATCGACATAAGTGATTTGGGTATTCCATTCCGGGGTAAAAGAAAGAATATTTTCGATGACCTGTGTAACTTTCAATGGTCTTGCAAATTGGATCTGTACAAGGTGTTCTTACAGATTGCTGGCGATGAAAAATTAAGAGTAATTTAGACGGTGTCGATGCATTGTGGCACTTATCGAGCAAATCAACTTGAAAAGAAAGGACGACTAAATGTTTCGTCCAAGGAGAAGCGTGACCGAAAGTGGCAATAGGTGGAAAACGCTCCTCTATATAATCGCAAAAACACTACAAGTGTGCGAATTAGCAGCAAGATTTTTGTTTAGAATATAAGGGACCCTAAGTCCATATTTACTTGATGCCTCCAAGGACCCCTCGTTTGGGGCATAGCACCCAAACATAGAGGAAACCGTCGCTCGTCCTTTTTTTCTATGCTTTGGTGCTATGCTCCAAACGAGGAGTCCGTGTACCATAAACCGTGAGAGCAAGTTGCTCTCCATTTGGTCCGGACCAGCATCAAGTAGAGGGGGACTTAGGACCATTCATATTCTAAACAAAAATCTGGCTTTGGCCTGGCTTGGGTTCAAACTATTAAACTTAGATATAATTCACACACTTGTCGTGTTTTTGCGATTATATGGAGGAGTGTTTTCTTCCTGTTGCCACTTGCGGTCAAGCTGCTCCCAGGGCAGAGGTGAGGCAACTTCTGATGAGTTTCTTATGCCCTGGACGAAACCGTTAGTTGTCTTTTTTTCTATGCTTGAGTGCTACGTCGCAAATGCGGTCCGTGAACCATAAAACGTGAGGGCAAGTTGCTCTTCATCTGGTCCGGACCAGCATCAAGTTGATATTGATTTAGGGTCCCTCATATTCCAAACAAAAATCGACTTGCAGCCTGCATCAAACCAGCTCTTTGCGCAATTCAGGAGAATTATCGAACAGCTTATCCGGGTCGTTCTCAAAATAGAACCGAACTTGAGCACCCATGAGTAAACCATGGAAGAAGTGAGGTGTCTTGATCAACTTAGAGATGAGGTTAAATTGGAATGGGTGTCCTATATATAATGTCATCGAATAAAAAGAAAACATCATAAAGTCATCGAAGAAAGTGGTGGTTATGGTGAAAGCGCCCTTCCCTTCCTAATGTGGAAACGAAATAAAGCTTGCGGGAAAGCTTCGGTTCAAACAAGTTGTAGTCCTGCCACTCGTGACCCACGGTCAAGAAACCCTGCGTTGAATCGAGCAGCCGTGATAAGCGTCCTTGCCATTGATAATTTTTTTTCCAGTGCCTTTTCAATAAACATTTCAATCCTATCGCAAATAGGCAATCTCTCTTTGGAATTTTCCGCCCACATGCAAGCATGCCAAGAGCAGATATTTTAATGACTCAGAGATGATTGATTGCGCTTATCAAGTTCTCATACTTTAGAGGGTACATAGAACTTATTAAAATTAAAAATTTGCTATTAAGGAAATAAGCGTGTGGAGGGATTGTAATATCCAGATATGTTCAATTGATATAATGTTATAGGAGGAAACTGCGACAGAATGAATTATTCACCGAAATCCTAGAAAACAGGCTGAAGTATATGAGAGAAAAGTGATCGGTGAGTACCAGCGCGGCTCCAGTGATGGAGGCCCAACACTAGATCAGCTGCTTACCATAAAAAAAGGACTCGAGAAGTGTTGTGAGCTCCACGTCAGTCTTACCGATCTATTTTTAACATGGAGCGGTCTCAAGTAGAGAGATGGTGTCATTGGTGTATGCGCCCTCTTTGATATCAAATAAACCTGGGCAAAGGTCGACCATGCAGCGAAGGGAATCATATGTCAATGAACAAAACCAAATTAGAAAACTGATATCACTTAGACAGAATATTGCAACTGGTGAATACAGTTTGGAGGACTTTGATAACTTTGCTTATTTGGGGAGTAAGATATCGAAGGATGCATACGAAATACATGAAATAAAAAGGTGTATAATCTTACAAATAAGTCATATCATCGGTCCTTCCCATCATAAGTCGAAATACAGATCCAGGAAGAAGAAGTCCAGTGTCTATAAAACAATTTTCAGACCTGGGTTATGTTAAGTATGTAAAGCTTGGACTACGACTCAGGATTCTGAAAAGTTGTTCAATGCTGTAACGACAAATTAGGATTGATGATGGTCAAAGACCATCCTAAATGGCGGGATACAACCAAGAGGGGAGAAGTCTTTTGTCTACACTCATATGAATGGCGGCGTTAGATATATCAAGGAGAATTTTGAATATTTAGCTATGTAAAAAGTGCATAGGCAATTTCTCACGCAAGATGAACACAAAACCTTTATACCCGAAGCGTCCAGCTTCTGGTATTCCGACTTGATTTTTTTTATCTTTCAGTGTTAGTTCGCGTGTTGTTTATTCGTTAGGAGCACACACCTCTGTAACTTAGGACTTCCTCAACTACTTGCAGATGTGAAACCCCAGGAAAACTATAGTATGTTTCATAGTACTTGCTTACAACTTCATTTAGCTGAGAACAAAGGACCTTTCTACTAGCTACAGCGGTAAGTCCTTAGATTATATTTTTGAATTGATTCGGTCTGCCTCAGTTGGGATGTAATGGTTCCTGGCCTACTGTTATATTCAATGGTTCAGATGTTTGCTAGGTTCATCACATCCTACGTCTGCTTAATAATACCTGTCGGAGTCATGTTCAATATTTACTTGTCCTGCATGAATTGTGGTGCTTTGAACTTAGACTTCAATCGCGTTTGTATCAATGAAGGCGGCCGTCATCACCACACGCATGGTAGAACTACCATCTTGAACCATAGGATGCTTTCCCACAAACTGGAGGTATATATTTCGAAGTCTAGATTAAGATCTCAAATGATCAGATGCGTAGACGCGAGAAAAGTGACAAAGATCTTGTGTGATGTAGTCACAATGACAGAAGATATTGGGATTTATTGAATAACTACTGGCGTCTGAAATACTTTTAGGTTATAGGCTTTCTACGTCAAGTAAAAAAAGCAATCGCCGTCTGGATTTCAAGAATAGCTGGTTGAAGGTTCACACCCTTACAGACTTCAGAGGTAAACGGGTAACCCATGTGAATTTTTGTGCGAAGAAGTTAGAACCCCATCAAAGCGACCCAATCTCACTGGTGGATGAGACATACGCTAAAAAAACGAGAACTTTAGGAGGCAAAACTATCCACCCCGAACTGTTTACCATAGGAGTATGCACGCATGGGTCAGCGTACATTGCGGCATTGGCGCTAAGGAGGTGCAGACGAATGGAGACTTTGAAGGATTTACTTTCCCAATTTTGGCCATATATAACTTTAAAATACTTGGAGTGTTGCCTACCTAAAACAGGGTCGTAGAGGGGAAAACTGGGCTCGGGGTCAAAATGATGCAGATCCGCCCGAAATTGCATATATACCTAATGTAATTTTGCTAAAGTTTATCTATTTCGGCGCCTCAAGGAATCTTCGGGTCGGAAGGAATCTCCTCCCTCTCGACGAGCCTGACCGATATAAAATTATTCGCGGGCTTAAAATTTGAGATTCATATACGATGCTGAGTGAACTATTGAATTGACTGTCGGGTCTCGGGTGGGACACGAAATCACATCGAAGATTTATACTCAGTGTGTATGCTAACTACTGTTTTTCAAGCATATTCGTTTCTTATTCACGTTTTTTTTCGAAACCAATCACTGTAAATTGTAAACACATGCTTGTTAAACAGACAGTAACTGATAATCGTCTGCGATAAAAAGGCGGAGTAGAATAAATTAAAATACAACACAAATCAAATTTGCTCGTAATCCTTTCGAATGAATTGATATTATCGCCACACGTACCTTTTACGAGCATCGGTCATAATAGTATCTAATCCACTCTTGTTTTGATTTAGCATGGCGTGAAATACAAAACACAATCCCACACGATAATTCAACAAGTTTATGTAACGAGTCAAACAAGCATTTTTTCTTGTCATTTTCTAAATTACTTTCAATTAATCATTATCAAATTTGTGCTTGTAAAAATAGATTCCGAGAACCAGAAATTCAAACATTTCAAGTAGTCAAACTTCTAACAGACAAAAATCAAATGCCATCAAATTAACTAAAAATTGCGCAGTTTTAATATATTTTCGGATGCTAGAGAGCTCAAAATGAATAATTCCATGATTTTTGGAAGAGATGATTCACTGGTAAGTTAACTAGTAGCAGATACGCCTATGCGAAACACAACAATCTTTTTTTGAACGAAAGCTACCGGATGGGACGGGGTTCCATTAACAACACTTTCATGCTTTTAGTATGAAAATTAACAACGATTACATTATGCAATGGTTGTTACTTGATGTGCCGACCTTTTTCGATGTTCTTGTCTTTTCCATTCTTCTTTTAAAATATACAGATCGAGGTACAAAAAAGTTCCCTGACATAGTCAGTATCACTTCTTCCAGGGGCTACTGAATTATTAATAAGTCACTTAGTATTCTGGACAAGAAGCATGGAGCCGCGGCACCTACCTGGAAGAGAGTCCGAAATTGGGGAGTTATTTTCGGTAGAATGAAAACAGTAGGAACACAATGCAGTGTTTGCTTGAAGTCAAATTTTCGGAATCCATGTTTAAATTTGTTTGTATGATGAGCTGAGGTAAGATTTGGCCAAATTTATAAAATATACTGTGAAAAATATGGCCGTTCATTGGTCTTAAATGAATTCCAGTAGCAAAGATGCAAATAATTACAGGTGTCGTGAGCAACGCTAAATTATAAATCGTAATTACCGGTAGCATTTAAATGATTCCAAGTAATCAAAATTCCGTAGTGACCGTCGAAATGATGTAGGTCTAGCACGTCAGATTATGTAATCCCATAGGAATAATATTGGTGTGGAACGACATTCACGCTCCTGCACTAAAGTTTTCATCGCTACAATGCTGTGGGTGTTTGCCTTTATTAACTATTTCAAAGTAATTTTCCATCTTTTCACGGATGGAATGGGCACATTGGTCCGAGGTAGGCCTGTGGAGCGGAATATGGGGTGGAAATGTAGTGACTCCACTCACCCCCGGAGTCTTCTGGAGCCTGGAATAGAGACTAACAAAATTAGATTGATTTTGCAATTTTAAGGTAGCCCGGATTTTCCCTCATTGCGGTGCTGGTTCCAGGGAATAACTAGATAAGTTGATTTGTGTTTTGAATTTTTGGCTGTGACATAAACGCAATCAATTCAAATACTCATAAGGAAAATAGAGTGCGAATTTGTAAAAATCAACCCCAATCAATTTCACTTATAAATGCTACTTTTACGGTGGAGCTTTGAAACAAACATTTATAGGCGTGAAGACTTCACAAGAGAATTGTGAGCAATTACGAAGTTATTGGGGATTTTTCTTCAAGTCCTTCCTGATTGTTAAGTGCCTACAAAGAAAATTTTGAATTATTTTCATTTGCGTTTAGTATATGATGGGGGTTTTGTTAAGATCTAAGGCAGAAGAAGCATTGATTGAGGGTACTATTGTGTATCCTCCCGGTCGGTCGTGGCACTCAGATTACAACCTTTTGGGTTTCATGCGTCCGGCCAAGCTGATACTTTTTAAGGTTTTGTGTACTGTTTACTGCCTATCTTTCTGTCTGGTGCTCTGAGGTGACGATGAGGAAGACTGTCGGCCAAATGAAAAAAAAAACTCATGTGGTGGTACCGAGAAACGCTGTGCCCTTTATGGTTTGCTGGCTGTGATGCCGTAGGCAAATGCTCCATTGTCTTGCCGTCAGATACGTCTGTTTATCGGCCATACCTATTATCCTAGAAATGGTTACTCTTACAGATAGAAATTCTGACGCTTAATGTAAAGCGGGGGGTGCTGGGGTTGGACAGTGATCATTTCTTTCGCGAACCTCAGAAACTATCCAAACTAACTGATACCTGCTTAAAGAAAGTTAACAGCAGTACATTACCATATTTATTATGAGGAGAAATTGACTGGGAGATCCCTTAACTTTATCCTAGAATCATCAAGTAATATAGGCTATACTATAAAGCATGATATAACCAAGTTTGGGGCAAATATGACTATTGCTAAAAAAGTTATAATAAGTCAAAGTTGCCACTTTTGTGCAAATTTATTACATTCTAAGTCTTTGAATGTCAGTATCACACTAAATCAATGCTATCTTAAATCTAAAATTGACCGCAATGTCGTCCGTCCTGTCGTTTCCTATGATTCTGAGTGTTGGTCGACTATAAATGACAATGAACGAGGTCTTGCGGTAATGGAGGCGAAAATGTTGCATTGGACTAGTTTTGATCACATCCGATATGAGGATATCCGCGATATGGGGTTGGACCGATCGTGAAAAAATTGTGAAAGAGGCGTCTTTGATGGTATGGTCACGTAATTCGCACTAACGAGGATTCACTTGCCAAGATTGGTCTGATCATCGAAATCGATGATAAACGGCCAAAAGGCCGGCCGAAACAACGATGGCTTTATACGCTGGATGGGGATTTAAAAGCGTCGCGATTGCATTCAGATCAAGCATTTGGTAAAATTAAAAGGCGAAACCTACCACGACGAGCTGACCCGGCTGTGAACGGGACAAGGCTGAAGAAAAAGAAGACTAGCTAGGCGCAAATGGGAACAATGACAACTTGAAAAACTTTATATATATATCTTTACATAAATATTATTATTGTTATTATGTTACGAACGGCTGCCGAAAAAAATTGATTTTTATTTTTGCCTTTTGCGGTGGCCCAAATTGTGCGAACTGGATCGTCTGAACCAAAAAACAGTTAGACAGTTAAAGTTTATAGTTCGATTTTTCACTAAAAAATCAGTGATTTTTCGGCTATAACATCGCCATTTTTTATTGACAAAAAAAAAAAAAAATAGAAGGACTAAACCCTCCATTTTATTTTATGAATAATTCTGTGAAGTTCCAAAAAAATCGGTTTAGTAGATTCCGAGTAATTTTGACCACCGGTTTCAAACTTATCATTTGTAAAAAAACGCGTTTAAAGTTTCAACGTCTCAGTCAATTTTATTCGAATAGACTTGAAATCGTAAGAACCCAAAATGCAGTAAAAATGTTTTTTTTTCAAAATTACAAGTGGGGTTAACGCCTTAAATACCTGGCTGAGCACGCATTCCCTACCCTAAAATCTACCCTTCTCGCTATCAATTGGAAGACCCCCATAATGATAACTTTTGATAGAAAGTACAACTTCCTTTTCTAGATTTTCAAACATCTCAGATCAGTATACAATGCGCAAAGAAGTTTACTAAGTGTACATCCATCGAAGAGATCTTCAGTCGTCTGGATTCATATTTACACCAGCTTCAAGGACTCTTTTCTGGGGAGAAAATATAAATTCTATATGTAAAGGTGACCATGAACTTCGCCGTATTTGACGTTTTTAAAACATTAAAATATAATAACGGTGTTGCTAAATATAATATATATTTCAACACATCAGCAAAATTTAGCTATTCTGTGGCAAAAACCTTATCATCTTCCTTATCATTTTTGGAATCATTTTTTTCCCATAATTCTTTTTACTATGCTGTGAGATTCCTACCTAGAGGTCACAGAATTTATGTCCTAACTCGAAACATGGTGAAATTTCTTGTGAAATGTCATTCATCTCCCAAACTCCAGATTCGACAAGTTAGATTGCGTTCCTAAAGTCCTTTTACACTTCCATACTTGAAAATGCCTACATATTGGGATTGATTTAGACGCTTCAAAAATGGCGTTTTTGACGTGAAAGGTAAAGGTCGCACTAAAATGTCCAAAATTGTAAAACTGAAGATATTATTCTTCATTCAAGGTTTATGCCGAATATAAAATAAATTTGCTGAATCAGCAATGTGGGCATAATCCCAATCACCAGAGAGCTCCGAAAAGGGGGTCGATGGTTAATAACCTAGCGAGATTACGTTTTGCAGGAGTTTCCCTGGAGCATATGCTGTGAGGGGGCTGTCTCCGTTTTCATGGTACTAGATAATTTCCGGGGAGGCTTTGCGGTAAAAGTCATTTCAAATGAGTTCCTTGTGGATTTTCGTCTGATTGGTTTCCTCGAGTAAGTGAGGGCAGTGCTCCCCAATTATAACGGATAATGAAATACATGTAAATCCAGCACGATAATCACAAGCCATCATGCAGTTCCGGGTAACCACCAACCGCGGTAACGGCACTGAAGGTCAATGGATTTAACTTTATGCTTCACATTTGGTGGGATTGACACGGTATCATCCCAAATGTACGATGGCTGGTTAGGCGCTCCTAGCTGCTGCTCAAACAGAATGAAGGGATCACGAGGGACACATCTAACCTCTTGGAATCGAACATTGAAAGAAAAATGGAAAAAAGCCAACTCTAATCTAGTTCAGAACTGAGACAAATCTTCTGGCATATCTCCCATGAAAGTAAACAGTTCGCTTGGCCAACTGAGATCCGAATTACAGGGGTTTTCAATGAATATACTATAGTTTGAAGTATACCGTCTTTACCAGCTAATAACAAGTCGGAAACCGGAAGCTCGGCACTTCGGATATGAAAGGTTTTGATGATCTTTTATGTGATAATATTTGGGTACACGATGATTTTATTTATACATAGCAATCCGTTGAATGTACCCGATATTCAATTCGATGTGGAACTGGCATTTTATGTCTTAGGGAGTCCCAATTTGACGAAAAAGAAGCAAATTTGACTCACTGTAATTTTTTTATAATAGGAGGACACCAAACCTTCCAGTATGATGCTTCATATTAAAGTCCATATTAATGCAATTTTACGGGTCTAGGACCGGGGGTTCGCAGTAAATTTACAAAAAAATTTGTGCAGATAACGGTATGGAAGGTATTTTGGGGCTTAGTTGTTACATAAGGGCATCATCGTGATTTTTTCAGATTTTTCTGGTGGGTAGTTTTTTAGAATGGCATTTTAATTTGAATGACTTCTTTAAAGCCCCTCACTCTCTCGTTTCGCAACCGCCTTCAAAATGATCACAGAAAGTACTAATTCAGATCTTTCATTTCATACCCCATACGATTAAATTCGTTAAAAAAAATTACAACCGTGTATCAGGACCACCCCTTAAATTCAATAGGTTTGACGATTTCTGAGCAAAGGACATGTGACAGATAGACAGACAGTAAACCGATTTTAACCAGGTCTCGTTTTCAACAAAATCTTAAAAAGGGAGCGATCAAGGTTTTTTCAGGTGACTAAGCAGTTGAAGAGTTTTGTTTTGAACGAAACCGTAATTTACTTCTTTCAGAAATTTTAATGTAATTTGCATAACTGCACCTAAAAATTAGTGGTCATTATCTCCTCGACAGATAGCATGGATGTGAATTAAGTGTTCCTCAATCTCATAACGGAAAAACAGTGAAAATGATTTTATAGGATTGCAGGTTGGAAATGTTGAAGTGGGAATTCGCACTAGAGCCATCGTATTCTCTATACGTTACCTCTTTGGTATAAAAAAAACCATGATCGTTCGGCGACTGATGGCTTCTTTAAGAAAAAATTGGTCAATTCTTGGATTCAAGTGAGGAGTCGTTTTCCCTACAGCATATTATGTTTTTACTATAGAAAACTATAGGCTAAGTATGGACCATGCCTTCAATGCTAACCAACCAATGTTAACCATTAAATTTTTAACGATGTTCAAATGAAAAGATACCTCACTTCTAATAGGAGGTAGTCAATTTTCTGGTCGCTTCCTTTCAAGCTTTTTTTATTGATATGCCG
The DNA here is from genome assembly GCF_905115235.1 of Hermetia illucens. NCBI lineage: Eukaryota > Metazoa > Arthropoda > Insecta > Diptera > Stratiomyidae > Hermetia > Hermetia illucens. The sequence goes on along the minus strand of NC_051850.1, from coordinate 126,458,600 downwards.
CTATTTATTCGATATTTTTCTAAGAATGGAGTGCATTCTGAGTGTGCATCCCCTGGATGCCGAACTTGATCAATTTTGTTCCTTTTCTGTCACGCAGATCTTAGTACAGACATGATAAAATGGATACTTTTCCCAATTGGAATCCATGAATCAAGGAAGGGGTTAGTTACTATTAAATTGGTCCAGTCGACCGTTAACCGGAAGAGTACTCAGGACATTTCCAAATCTTAAAAAAATGTCTTTGCCTAACCTAGTTCTACATTAGGCGATTTTGATCCTCAATATAGTTCACATTTATTTGCAGTTCACACGTGTTTGTATGTACAAATACGGGAGCAAACGCCACATACTAATCGCTTTCGGTCATAGTTCTCCCAGAGCAAAGGTGAGCCAATGCCTGATGAGCTGCCTCTAACTGGGACGAAATCGCCCATCGAGAGGCCGATTAAAAGGGTGGTAGGTGCTCGTCAATTAGTCCGTTACGTAATTAAGTAATTGCAGATTAAGGACCGTACAGGGGCAAAAATATAGTATGTACACGAAATTTTTTCTTCGGCTAAATTATGTTTTACTTTGCATGTTTCCCTTTTCAGGAAGGTGTTATCCTCCTCATTCGTACAAGGTGTCATTCATGTCATTTGCAGGCACTATTCTACTTTTTCTCAAGTTGCTACAGGACTAGTTAACGTCTGTATAGAATTTGATCCTGATCAGATTCCCTCTAATGTCGGCTTGCATCAACCAAGTTTTTTTAGTCTTGAATAATTTTGTCAAGCATAGTGTTTGCTTGAAATTGGTGTCTTGTGTCACTTCCGCTTTGCATTTGTTTCCTTCGCTCCTCAATACATTTTGCCATCCTTTGAGTTATTATTAACGCTCTTGTTTGCATTTTGAGCTGTTACTACACAATAACTTGAATTGCCAGCGTGATATGTGGGGATGCTTTACCAACTGAAAGCTTCACACAGAATACAAAGTTGGCATGAAAGACGGAGTTGTACATTAATATTTGCAAAATTTTAAGAAAATAGGTTCAACAATAGTGTCCCTTGATAATGATGATAATACTCCGCAGGAATTGAATGGACGGTAAGATTTCCAATCCAGATAACGAATATTCTCCATAGTTCGACCCCTGGATTTGAATATATGTGCCTGTGTAACTTTTTGTTCGTCCTACTTGAGTCTCGAACTCAATAGGCAAACCTTCCTCCGGATAGAGGAACAGTTAATTCACTCATATTTCTGGGATGCGTTCAAAGGGGGACCTAATGAGTTTTTGATGAATTTACAGAGCAATAATGTTCTCTACAAGTTACTCCAGAATAGTTAAAGGAAATGGAACATCCACCTCATCCCGTTTTGCAAAAATCTTTGGGTTTGCCCAAACGGGAATTTCAACCCCATACTCCTTACGGTTTTAAATCGAGTTTGTTCAATTATTGAGTGCATTGCATAAGTCGCTATTACATATGAATGTATACATTGTTGGTTCGTTCTTACCATAGATTCTACAAGGGTTGAAAAAGAATAAAAATAGTTTACATATGGAAATTTTTCCTATCTTTTCTCTTCGGGAGACTTCGGGACTCTACTATCAATCTTCCTGTCTACCATTCCCATAGCTCCAAACACAATAGATCAACTTCTCCTTGAATTAACCAAGTGAAAGTGAAATGATCTTGAGACACGTACCAGATGCATCCAAATCCAAACATATGTATCTTCCTATTTCACCATAAACAGATCATCTTGAACACTTTAAGACACTAGAAAGACGCGACTTCGTGGTCTATCTACAAAAGAGAATGTAAACAATAACATGAATCAAGCGCCAGATGGATTTTGTATTATGTTGCCGCTGTGACTCCTCTGGGTCTTTTTTGTGTTCGTTCATAACATCGAACGTAAGTAACGCTCTGATGACGGACCACAGAATTCAGATCGATTGTTGTGTCTGCGTGATCAAATAACATTGATAATATCTTGAATGAAAAAGTTTCACGTAGACAATTTGTCGCCACAACAAAACCAAGAAGACAGTGAATCGTTTCGGTTACCATATCTAGCGAGGATGTGAGGTTCGATGGCGAAAGATTTGATGAGCTGAAACGGATGTTGCGAATTGATGGAAGAAAGTGGAATGCTAGCTTTGCAGGAAGGAAGTTGAATTCCTAGTTTGGAAGTTTATAGACTGTTTTATTAGTAGCGTGCTCAGTCTGAAACAAATCAAGTAGAGTTATGGGAAATTTCACTATCCAAATCCAAATAAATAATTCCAAATAAACATGTATGTAGCGTTTAGAGTCAATTAAATCTTGGATTTGTTCGTTCATAGTCTCCCGTGCACATCTGGAACTATTTGTATTGTATAGACTTAAATAGGTATAAACACAATTTTTAGATTATGTCAATGGCAGGATGTGCATATAGAAACTCCACCGGGTGCTATATGCCGACATGCTTTCATTCTTGGCTTAACTAGTGTTGCTTTACCTTTATGGCTTTTCGTTTTCCATGTTTTATTTATCTTCTGATGTTTTGTGATATAGGGGAGTAAACGAAACCTGCAACAAAGGTTGCTAATTTTATAATGCTTCCACGTTTTATGTTATCAAAGATGTCAGTCAGTCAGACATTCCTGCTCCGGTAATCTTTTCAGTTAAATATTTCTGCCCCTTGGTTATTGACTATTGAAACCGAATTTGCTGGAGCTACTGGTTCCCAAAATTTGCTGTCCTTGGCATGAAAACCATATACTTCGCGATTTAAATAATAGACACTTTTCTAACGCCGATAGTAGAACAGACCAGAACGTGATGTCTGCTGAAAGTGCAACATATGTGCCAATGAAAGTAATCCATTTCTTTTGAGATCCTCTTTGAGTATGCCATGTAACACAACATACTTATGCGTTAGCAATTTGGATCCGGGATGAGCTTAAGGGTGTGCTATGTTTTATTCGATCTGTTGAAAATGCCATTTTATTTTATTTGATAGAAGATGTTTTCAAAGAATCTGAAGCACGACCAGTATCCATAGACTTGTCTGTTGAATCCCTTTAGTTTTACGGTATCTTCTTCAGTGTTTAGGGGTTTAACGGTCGCCAGTGATGGCGAAAATGACACGGAATTGCATGAATTTGACTACCTCTATGAGGAACTCATAGGCATATGACCAAAGTGCCATTGGGTCGTCATCAACAGAGTAATTCAGTGATGAACTGACTGAAAAGAGTAGGTATGATATAGTTATATTGATCCCAGCTGCTTTGAATTAAGGCTTGGCAATTGCTAATTGTAAAGGTGTTGTAGATTAAGAGTTTAAGAACTCATATGCAAAAATTTGTAGATACTGTGTAATCAGTATTTCAGTTGGCGTACCACTCGGGATGCCGAAAAATATAGTAAAATTTTCTCTATTTTTTCATAGCTTATCACAGACTTGCACTTTTTGCACTTGCACTTGCACTTGACTTCTGTTTAATAGTCATCTAACTTCTCTTAAGGATCAATAAATCCTATCCTTCATCATCACTGTTGATTATGGTGTGAAGTTGAAAGTCGTCGGGGCTGAGATTATGCTAATTATTTTTAAATCCGTGGTGGGGCTCAAATACTCTAGCAGTCGCAGGCGGGCTAGCACTTTTTGGGATCCTAGAGTCATTTTTGATATGGAAAATATTTCTGCCTGGAAACAATATTCTAATTTGATCTTTATGAGTGGGAACGGTCACCAAGTTTTTCGTGGGACGTGCTGTTTTCTTTCCTATTCAAATCAAGTGGCCATCAGTCCCAGTCCGGCATTCCACACATTTTTGGGATTCTCGAGTCACTTTTGATATGCAAAATATTTTTGCCTGAAAACCATATTCTAATTTGATCCTTATGGGTTGGAAACGATCACCAAGTTTTCCTTGAGACGTGGGGTTGCTTCCCTTCCTAATCAAATCAAGTCCTCACCAATACTAATTAAACTCAATGTTTTCGGGATATATACAAATCTAATCATACAATTATGGCTGAGACATTACGAATGGATTCGGTGAAGGTTACCAGAAGGAATTTTTAAAAAAAAATGTTGTACATCACATCACAACATACATGATCCAAATAATCAAAGCTCGAGATCCATGCTTCGAGGTTTATATAGAATCGAAAGCAAAACTGAGTCATAAGAGCTTTAATGGCGAAATATTAGGAAGATAACACCTGTGCAGCCGAGATGGTAGTGGCCATTCAGGCATGCTTCTTCTTGCTGTTCTACCTAACAACTTGTAGGTGTATATACCTCAGGATTCAGATTCCATTATTCACGGGCCTAAGCAATGAATGGTGTCAGTTCATTAAATGGTTCAAAGCCATTGTACATTCAAACTGTTCGCTGGGTAATATACAATAATTGCAGTACTTGCTCAGGTTCTGATAAGACACCGCGTAGGAAGCGGCAATTGATCTTCAGTTGACTAGCAACAACTAAGAAACTGTATTTATTATCTTAAAGGAATAATTCTCAAATATCCAGCAAACAGCGTCTGAATATCTCGACTCAGTCGCCAGTATGAATAAACTGGACGCAATTGATACTATACCAAAAGATTGTTGATTATTCGAAACTGTTTGGCTAAATTCCGAAATCTTGAGTACCCAAAGAAAGATTGGCACCCAATCATCATCCGTATAGTAATGCATTGATTTGATAATGTAACTCTTCGCATCTTTCCAGTGTACATGAAAGGCTTTGAGGATTTTCCATCGCACCTTTGTCTTGAAAAGATATCAGTTCTTATGTAGTATTCATCAAACACCTTCAGAACAATCTGCTGTACGCCAATTCTAGGGGGCGTACTAGTAAAACCTGTTATTTTGAACGCAGCCCCTGTGCAGAACCTGTGCTTCATATTAAAAACTTCATTCGGGGCATCGAGGTATTTGAAGATATTATCCAATCACTCATCCTGAAAGGAAATCCTTTATACCGCAAGAAGTTAAGCAAGGTTGGACATTGCCAGGCAAGGTGTTGTTTCGTTCGAATCAGATTAAGACAAATGGACCTTCGATTTACACACACAAAGAACTTCCAATGAACAGGCCATTTGGTTGCATTTAGCGACCGAAAAGACACCAGAACAAATACCCTGACCCACGTAAAGCTATAAAATTAATACATCGAGAAAGGACATATCAAATTAACGGTCCTTCTTATAGGGAATGATAAAGGTGCTTATTATTTTCCCTGCCATCCCGTGATCAATTTAGAAAGCTCCTGAACGAAGGTAGCCGCGGTCGTTAATACCTATGCTAAACCAACCGGAATGATAAACTACACAGGGGATCAAAACTAAAGCCATGTTGAGATAGAGGAAATATAAACGCGTAGTGTCGTTATAATAGCTACAGACAGATCTCTAATTACATAACTTGTTCAACGGAGCTGTAACAATTGTAGATACAAAGATCGTGAATAGGCAGATACTGGAAATTTTAATGTCAGAGAGTTTCAAACCGAGCATGCGACAACGAGGCTAAACGAACATGAAGTCCTCGCTCACATCCCAAATAAACATGTCTCCTTGTTTTCCGAATCATTTTTCATTCGATTGTCGCCCGCCTGAACACTTAAAATTGAAGACAATTGCATTCCATCCATTGTCAGGCATAACTGACAGGCCGAACTGTACGCAGGGGGGGGGGGGGAGGGGCTTCAGACTACTAGGGGATCCAGCATTAGATGTTTTCCGACTGAAACCAATGGAATAATTTTCTCGAACTATTTTGCAGAAGTTGGCGACATATTTTAGGCCACTGTATTTTCCACACTATTTCTGTTTAGGGTTCAAATGACCCACGAAATTGAACATGGTCGATGGTAGGAATTTATCTGGGTTGGCGGGATTTTCTTCCTTTAGGCATTGTAACTTCGTGTTGTCCTACTTGAAATTTTTCTCTCGAAAGCTTGAGGATTTTTAACGCTGATTCGTATAGTCAAGGACTGATGGTTTGGTACGAATTATAGGGATTACCAGTTATGGGAAACATAAAATAAAGAAAATTAACTCTAGGGACCGGTAAATTTGTAGCCGGGAATACGTATAATCGGGATGCGTATTATCGGGTTCCACTGGATATAATTATGAGCGATGGAAGTTTATACACTCTTCTCTTGTAACCTTCCGTTTACCAGAAAATCGGTATCCATTTTGGCCGGTAAATCGGTATCAATCAAGTCATTCATTCTTCATCTCTTCAGGACTTTTTTAGTTTCATCTGAGTGGAGAATTTTGTATAACAAAAGTTTGGACGAACTTTTTTTTGAAAAGTCGTTTCTGGTGCTAAACAATTCGAACATTCGAGCGAACTTGGGTTATTTTTCAGTTTTATAATCTTATGCATGTTCGCTGAGCAGGGACGTAGCCACTTCTCGTTTTTGTTCGCTTGGTTTCGAGTCATTTTCCATGGATATTTTGAAGCATGGTGAGAGCCATTTATGGGCAAGGGTGGTCCAAAATAGTGAACACCACTTGCACTAAACGAGCTAAAAGCAGAAATTATTGGCTCACCTCTGGATTTTTAGACAAGCTATGTTGCGCTTGCATGTTTTTATATAAAGGCAATTTTTAGTGATTCGATTTGGCCCGAAATTGCCGAGCAAGAAAATTATATACAGGAGGAAGAAATCGAGTTTTTAAGCGGCACGTAATATCATTGCATATATGCGGGTTAGGTACGGGGTCGACGTCTAGATGGTTTTCTTGTGTATATTTCCCCATCCTATGCATCACATTCACGACAGTAAAACCACGCGCTAGAAATTGAGCAGCGACGAACAACAATCCTTTTCTTCCATCATATAAATTCAAGCAATGCGTCGGGAGACGAACCTCCTGCATGTAGTCTTCTTGCTACCGGGCAATAAGACGATATGAAAAAAACTAGGAATAAGGCACGCATGATAAAAATATCACGACTAGTAGAGCATGCTGACTAGATAAAGAAGGAGCACCATACGTTAAACAGGTTACAATACGGATTCTGGAGAAAATCAAGTTCAGCCTCAGTTAATGCCTTCATCCGAAAGATGAGGAAGTAGCCCTCTATTTGTATGTTTCCTATTCCCTCTTTTGTAGGTATAAGACGCACAGCCTTCTTCCATGTTGGTAGTTTTTCCGGTTTTGATTTTCAAAGAGGCTGTGCTTTAGGTTTTTATTATCACTTTTAATGATAGGCAAGTGACAAGTCTCTAGCAGCGGAACATGGACTTTGGGAAAGCATTTCGCTTACAACTACTCCGTGTAAGTTAATGAGTCCTAGTGAGACATAATGCAATCATCGATCAGTTTTGACTTCACTAAGGACTTCCTGGTAATCGAATTAACGAAATGTGAATTGTATTAAATTCTACTAAGATCTCCTATCTTTGTAAGATGAAAAAGAGGATGTTAGGTGCTCTTGTAAGGTTCCATCTAGTTATATCATTTAAAGGCTATTTGGAACTTAAGTTAAAATCCTGTTTATTAGCCTTCATTCGATACAATAAATAAACTAGAAATGTTCTGAGGTCGCCCTAATCACAGGTTTTAAAAGCTAAACCTTATGCATATTCAGAGTCGCATTAAAGGGATAAATACATCTGAGCGGTTGGCAATATACCTGGTTAACAGAAATAAATGCAGTCATTTATTTTTCTAAAATGCTATAGTTATCCTGAAAGAGTAGCTATAGAGCAACACAAATTTTCCCTGTCATGGAGAATTTTTTCAAGCTTGTACTTGCTCAATTCTTCAGAAATAATGTATTATATATACGTTATGCCCCATGCTTACGGAGGGTATATTATATTGATCCTAAGCATGCAACAATTCGTGATTGTATTGGACTTGCTTCGATGTGCATATGAATCTCTTCTTTATTCCACTTCACAGCTGTTAACTACTGCACAGTTTAGGGGCGAAAATGCATGCAGTCCGACAAATGCATGCTTCCTATGTACACGAATAATACACAAAAGACCGTTCCTCCTATTATGCTACTAATGCATTCTTTTGAAATTGGAGAAGGAGCACTTATAGGGGATTCCCTAGAAATAGCTGCTCTTAAGCCCGCATGAAGCGTTTTTATGTGCTTTCAGTTCACATGTACATTTGTACACCACCATAATGCATTACTGGCGCAAACTCAGAGAGTGCATCTTCTCGCAGAAGTGCATAAAATGCATTGCAGCAATTCCCGTACATAAAAATGTACAAAGACTCGCGACTACTACTTGCAATGATTGCACTGGTGCAAGGCTATCCAACGTGCTATAGTTGGTTGCACTCGATCATATGGGAGCTAGTGATATAGATCCGTCTGTACATACGATGCCCACATACTGTGCGGTTGCAATTGCGAGATATGCAGCCATCAGTTCGCATACGACCATGTTCATATATTTTCATTTTCTCGAGTGCTCAAGAGTGTAATTAGGTCTTAGACTGACCTACCCCAATGCAATTTTTATTGTGTGATGCACGTACCAATGGGTGGGACAGGCGAGCCAGACCGGGCGGTCGACGTCTCGTGAGAATGACGTCAAGAAATCTTTGATGCATGCCAGATCCGTCATATATACTTCAGTTAGCCCCCAACATATTAAGTATTGAGAGTGGTAGCGTAAGTGATGAACGGTGTCGATGGTTGGATAGTACATTAGCGGAATTTGCATTCAGAGACAATAATCGTCGTAATTGCAATGAAACATTTGCAACTGCATGGCGTTCCATTCACCCAGAGTAATTGGAATTCAAATGGGCAACTGACATAATAATCATCATCTTGAGGAAAATTACTTGGGAGTTGTCATTGAGTAGAAGAATTGTTTGTGGACGATTTATCTTGAATGTTTAAATTAAGTGGGTGAAACTAAAACGGGCGGTTCAAAGGTTCTAGGAAGAGATAGCAGCGAGATTTACTAGAAGGGGAGATATAGTGCTTTGGACACGAATGCTATCAAGTTAGGCTTTTTGCTGTCCAGTATACTATTACTTTGAGGAAAAGAATGGAAGATTTGTGTTACTTAAAAAAGATAATTTAGAGTGAATTAGGTCGTAAGAAAAATTTAAAGCTCCAAAAAAGGGCAATTAGGATATTCTGTAATGCCTGGGTAGCAGCAAAGGGGAATAACATATGGCGATATATACAGAGGGCATAATGCTGCAGGATAAGTACCTCTGTCCATACAGTCGAAATGGTAACTCCGTCTAAAATACAGGTCAACGACAGAATTGCAGTAATGCAACCGTGCCATGACACAATGGACCATTGACCACCAGTGCAATCAACTCGGATGCATCTATTGCACACCATATTTATATGAATGAATTGAGTGCGGCAAAACGACCGAACATTCAACGGCCGGTCGTCGACGACAACGCAATGACACGTTGCAATTAGATCAAGGGAAAGTAAAACTGGGTGTTGAATCATTGAATCATTGCATGCGATGCGATAATTGAAAGTGAATTGAACATGAACATGGACATGTACTATTGCTACTCTAGGGGCAATAGCGGCTGAAAGCGGCTGCGACAAATGCCTCTCTAGATTGGAGCAAGTGTTACGACTGTCATGTCATTGCCTCCGTAACAAAACGATTCATCTGCGTAGGGTAATTTATGCATTTAGTAAATTGTTTACAAGGTTTATGAGTTTATGCATGTTTTACAATTCCCACGTAAGATTGCAACCCACTCGAGAGAACGCTTGCTTTCATTGCATTCAATTGATGTTAATGGTGATGATGACACTTGATTCTATTCGGATGGAATCAAAAGTGACTGTAAGGTTTTTATATAGTGGTAAAAAAGGGAAAAGGACACTTTATTATGACGAAATAGATGTCGCCATGAGTTTCAGGATATATGAACAATATGATTCCCTAGGTCCAAGAAGTACAACTCCAAGTAACTTTCAACAGCAGGGTTTTTTATGAGCATTAGTCATGGTCTAATATCGAAGGAAGGAAAGAAAATCCCAAGGTCTTCTCTTTGTTCCGAAGCTTAACAAAGGAGAGTCGATGTAGTTGACGTTGTTTACAAGCTGTCCCGTAGAAACATTCAGCGGGTTGAAAAAATTGGGAGGACCCTCTAAATCACTAATAGATACTTGAAAAGCAAAAGGATGGAACGACGTTCAAAGCAATGGACCGAAGATTCGTTAAGTCAAAAAATGAGGACCCATACATATGTCGAAGCAAACCAGTAGCAAGAGCTGAAAGAGAAGAGTCGCGAATGCTAAACAGAAATAGTGGCCCATCTTTCTCGCAATCCCATCACCAAACTTACAAGAATGATGGTGGCGCATAAAGGGGGCATTGGACTGCCATCAGTGGAAGAAAGAGTCACCAATCAAATGTCAAAAAATGAACAAGGAGCCCGCTATAGATGGAACCCCCGCTGAACTCATCAAATACGGCGGTCTGTAGACCATTGAAGCTCTCCATCTCTCCGCAAACAGATCCCACAAGAGTGGTCAAAAAGTGTTAGATGTCCTGTCCATGGAAAAGGTGGTTTGTTGACATGTGACAATTACAAAGGCATCTCACTACTATGTACGTTCTACAAAATCTTCAAAAAAATTCGGGAGAGAAGAATTAGGCTGTACCCCTATAACACGATTGGTGAATACCAAGGAAAGACTATATAAAGCCGGAAATATAATGGGTCAAAATTTTAACGAACGTAAATTAAATTATTAAACATCTGTCAAAACTCATTCTCGCCATTGTGGCATTGACTCGCTTGAATACTTGTCGTTCGCTTGAAACGTCAACTCGACGTTTGGAACATCTCACTTCCCACTAGTTTACAGGACTTCGCAAAATGACATTTTCTATGACATTTCGCCGCATATGCTTATTACAGTTCCGACTTAAGTCCTGCCAAATCGTCGCATATGCAACGATGTAAATGAGATAAAACAAACAATGTTAATCTACAAATAATGAAAACAAGACGAAAGTTGTGACGCAAACGAGAAAAAAATGAGGCCCACTAACTTAAAAAATATAAAAAACTTTATATATTTAGGTGTACAACTGACGAAAAGTGCAAATAAACTTGACGAAATAAAACGTCGAATTCAGCTCGCAAACACAGCCTTCTACGCACTCCTCCTATCGAATTTAAAAGCTCCGAGCATACAAATCGATAATAAGACCAGTACTATGCTACGGATGTGAAACATGGACTCGAACATAAAACGAAAAACTGACCAATACCTTCGAGAGGGGGGTTCTGGGGAGAATATTAGAAGCTAAACGAGTGGACGACCAATGGCGAATCAGTTAGTTGTACTAAATATTTGATGACCCTGAACTCCCCAAAGTAATAAAACTCCGGAAGTTGCAATGGACTGGCCACGTTCAACGTATAGATGAGACTCGTATACCTAACAAGGTATTCAAAGGGAGAGCAGAAGGACGAACACCGGTGGGAAAACTCGGGAAGCGCAGAGCAGATTTTGTGGATGAAGACAGCGCATCACTGCTCGGATTTTAAGATTGGAGGACGTGATCAATGAATTGAAATGTTTGGAGGAAGGATATGCTGAAGGACAAAGCCGGAAATGGGCTGTAGAGTTTTGACGAAGACAAATAGTGGACTCCAGAATCGGATATACATGTACGTCAACTACATAAGGAAACCAAAAGAAGCAACAGGGAAGAGATTGCGTGATGAAAAGGATACGACCTGAGCTAGACTTTAGCTTTTCGATGAAAAGTGAGCTCACACACAACCACAAGCACATACATTTGAAGTTGGGATAACACTTAAATGTGAAACTCTTAATAGAAATTAGATGTAATATGCTTTATGGTTTACTCATAATGAAGGTATCTCCATCATTGGTCAGAATGACAAATCTTCTGAGAAGGAAAGTGGCCGATATATAATGGAAATGCATATATATAACTGGCACAAAACCCTATTTGATGCACAGCGTGTTCTCACCTACTTGCCCTTGTTATTGATTACTAAAAATGTATTGTGGATCTCTCCAAGCTTTCTCTAGAAGTTTAGACTTTTCTTCCGCTGTTCTGCGGTCCGCAGCTCTAGAGTGACGTTTCCGGCAATGCTGGGGAATGCACCTTTTCTCAATGTGCGACCTATTCACTGCTGCTTTTGCAGACATGAAGTGATGAAAACTGTTTCCGAGTAACAGTAATGGTCACTTCCCCAAAGCAGCACATATAGAAACATTGTTTTGCTATGTATATAGGAGCAGTACATGAAAAGCGAGAATGAAAATCGAGACATATTATTAAAGGTCTAAGTGATTCGGCCCAGAGGAGGACCAAAATCTTCCGGTGTTTCTATTAATGCAGGCTTGGAAGTTAGAATTTCTCATGGATTTATAATCATTATTTTTTGCTGAAAGATCATAGAAATTGAAAGGGAGGAAGCGGTAATTGCTTCCAAAAATTGGATGATTTATAAAACAATCTCCTGGGAATTTTCTAGATTGGCTAATAAAGCACTAAATCATTATAAAGTAAAATTCAGCGTCAGTAGGGTAAAGTACTAACGAAATTTAAAAGGTTTGGATATGAAGTTAGAAGGCAGAAGTTTTTGATTTTCTCCAGCGCCGAAAAAGGACGAAGTCAGATATGTAAGTGAAAGTTAGGCAAATTGAAGGCAATCTGGGATTAAATCGATTCTGATAAGTTCATTTTAACGCCTTTTTGTCGCATTATTTCCTTGATAGCCATCCACTGGCTATGGCTAACGTTACATAGGTATAAAAATGTATCAAATGTTTCGTCTGTTGAAGCAGATAAGAGAGATACAATAACCCACTTGACTGATAATCTTGAGCTTGCTAATGATCTGCTCTTTGTCGTCCTCTAAGGAGTTGTCAAATCTACGATCGGTCATCTCCTTCGTAGGTGATAGATAAATGCATATTTAATTATGTGTAATATGTACGTATAATATGGATGTTCGGACATCTTTAGAACGTGGGCCCAAGTGGTTATGGGAAGATGGAACCACTGGCAAAAGCAAAATGTACAACCGAAATCAACGCAAAAAGGATAAGAAAAATTGTGGGGCGAGACACTTTTTCAAAGTAGATAAGCCACCAGCCAGTCATCAATATACTTTCGATAGCAGTGTCTTAGGGGTGATTACTTGATTATCGCTATACTTAATGCAGGTAAGCAATGAGAGATTCAGAAAAGGCAATCTCAACAAATGAAAAATTCAAACATGGTGCAATCATTGTCACTCTGCTAGGAAGAAAAATAATTGATATGGTCGAATTCATTGAGAGCGAGGCGTAGTCGGAGTCGAAGTTCGATATGCAGGGAACGAGGAAGCCCCACGAAGAGGGAAAAAATCACACTGACGTGGCAGGTGACCTTCCTTAGAATCCATAGGGCAGAAAAGCCGAAAAGCGAAGTAAGAAGGAAACGAATGATCCTTTTGGATCCTTGCAGAACAACAAAAGAGCTTCTCAATTAACAGGTGAGTGGTGTACCATGACAATGATAAACCAAGGCTCAGTAAAAAAAGCATAGATGATGACAGGGGAATTCATCCTGAATCTAACACAATTCTCTCTAATCTATCAATTCGATTTGCCTAAAAGCTGACTGGCGTCCTGGCCTATGCCATCGCTTCTTTTGAAACAGGGTCTGCTACATATCATTTTTCTACCATAGATAATGCCCTTGTAGACTTTCGAGCTGGATCCTCCTCACCCATACGGGCTAGGTGATCAGATGGTGGCGGTATTACTGAAAAATTTCGTCTTTAAATAGGCCACGGACTATCATGTTAGCAATGCTCATTATGTCAATTGTTAGTAGCCTCCATAGAAAATGGGTTAAATAAAGGAAGGCTGGCTCATGAAGAGTTGCGGGGTGAAAGGAGGGCGTGCATGCTTTCGAGCAAAAGTACTCTGCCGGCAAGAACGAAAGAAATTCGTGTTTGGCTCGAAATAAGAGAAAGTAAGTAGACAAAACTTTCCAGGAAACGAAAATATCTCTACCATGCCTCAGAGCATTCGCCTACTGCATCAGGACCAGCAAGCCGATGTGAATACAGCGGTTTCTGGTGCACCACTTGGAGGTTTCTATTTGGCCATTTGGTATTGACTCAGCCGGCAGGGTTATTCCCCGTGTGCCACCATAATCGAAAACCTCACGGGTAAAATTAAGTACTCGGCGTCTGGCATAGCTTGCAAGTCAATTCGCCGGAAAGAAGAATGAAATCTCCGAAGGTTTGATAAATGCATAAATGAATGAAATTTTGTCAAACACTTAAATAAGCTAAACGTAGCTTTGACATTGTTGATTTTTTATGTGGTAACGCGAAAGCAACATATGAAAGAAACTATAGTAGTTGTCATGGGATAATGAAGCTATTGTACAGTGTTTTTAAGGTTTTGTTAAAGAAAAAACTTATTAAAATTGGTTTACTGTCTGTCTGCCACAGACACTTTTCTTAGAAACGCTCATGTAGTGAGTTACCCATGGAAAATTTAAGGCGGGGGGGGGGGGCTCCCATATATGCCAAAGAATGTTGTAAATTTTTTTTACTGAATATAGTCACGTAACCACCTAAACACTAGAGGGCTTCCTTCTTCACCTTTCTGGTTGACATTTAACAGTGGAAAATTTGCGAACCTTTTGAAATTGCTAACCTTCAGTATTCTTAAATGAAAATATTAGAAAATGAGAGAGGGTTGCGAGCTTTCCTTGGAACCGGACAATAGAGTTTTGAAGAAAATTCGGCTATTTGAATAATTTTAGGTAGACGGTGTGTACGATTTTTAGCCCGTCCCGGATTGTCTCGCTATGACTCTGAAGTCTCGCAATTTAATGGAATTTGGCAAACACTTAATTGATCGATAGGAGATTAAAATATAAAATTGTTCAACTAGATGGAATTAAGGGTATTTGTGCGTTAATCCTTGAAATAACTACTCAGGAAAGGAATTCTGGTAGCCACTTATAATCTAAAGGAAGAGCGCCATTTTCGTTGGAAGCGTTGGAAAGGATAGGAGATTTCTGAATCTCATATAATAGGTTCAAATTGTAGATATCGATATGGATATTACAAATTCATATAGGTCCTAAAAACGCCACGAAAATCATTCGAGTGGGCTTGTTGTTCTGTGTAGGTGTACATATGCTTGGATTTAATATACTGATCCATTTTAGGTCAAACTAAACTAAGAGCCGCTAAATTTAATTGATCTCCACTATTCTCTCGAATTTCTACGATGCGATACGATTGAATACCGCCATTTATTCTAGAATACGCCCCTATTTCACTCATAAACTGTGCATTTATAATAAGGAACACAATCTGATTAAAATCAATAATCATTTGGCAAAAATTCAAGTCATTCCACACAACTCAATCAATCGCTTATTTTCAGAAACTGGAAAGTAATATCGAAATGCCACGAATTTGTAAGTCTGTTTCCCATTTACCAAAAATAAAAATAACTCACCTACTTACGTATTTCTACATGCGATATTCATACATATTTTTAATGACTTTATTTTTTTTCTATAATTCCCATCCATAATCATTAAACGTTCACGGGAATTTTGTGAATTTTAGCGTCATAGATAGATAAAGTGAAAATATAGGCCTTAAACTTTATCAGCTGATATTATTTGATATTCCTCAGCGAATAGACAGAACGAAGTTAATATCTTTTATTCTATCTGAGTACAACGGCAACAATTGCAAACCAATTATTTCGAAAAAAAGTAAATAATTTTGTTTTCTGGTACATTTGTGGTAGCCGTTGCCCCGCTGCATCATTGATGGCATTCAAAAGTCTATTTTCTGATAAGAATTGGCCTTAAACCTTGTTATGGCTACGAGCTCTTATCCTTATCAAAATATTTCGTCAAGTTGATATTTGTATGGATGGGCCCACCACAGACATACTACAATGAAAAGGCGAAAAACAAAACTTCCCCAAATGCATTTTGGTGACTGCATGCAATCCTCTTATCGGCATGCAGACTCATTAGGTTAATCTTCAATCTGCGTCGTTTTTAATTAAGAAAGATTTCAATATTGTACAGGGTGTGAAAAACTAGATTACATTGCAGCATAATAAAAGATATAACACAGATGTTATTAGCAATTATCGAAGTGGAATATGGACAATTTCCCAGGGCAAGAATTTGATATTTATCTCCAGAAATTGGATAGACAAACTAATACAGGGGGTGGATTTTTCGAGGTGTTGTATATAACTTAGCTTCATAGCAATTTACGGGTGCATTGTATCTACTCTTACATTTTGTACTCGTTTCAACGGCAGATGCGACCTTCAGAAGATGGGAGGTAAATTCTGATCCAAGCACTCGTGGGGTTAGTTATGTCACACACTAACGTCACAGATTTGCTTAGATTTCAAGAATTTTGGAATTTGTAGTTGGATATGTGATTACCGCGATGGTAAGGTGAAACGCTTGAGTGCTATTTTTAGTCAGCAAACAAATTATTCTTTACTATGATTTACGTTCTGACGCTGAGTGATGCAAAGTAGGATGCTGGTCGAAGAAATTTTCCATGGAAGGGTCTTTTATGCGTGGCGTTAATTGAGTGAGCCAACAGAGAGAGAAATGTGTATCACGTGACGTGTCCTGAAGGTATTTGATGTCACCATTCTGAACAGTCGAACACTAGATTGAAGCATTAGTGAAGCAATAGGGTCACGGTAGGATGGTTATATTGCTGAATAAGATTCTATAGAAAAAAGAACCGGTTAAGGTGTATATGCAGGAATTTCTGACACAATTTGAATGTCACCAACGATTGAATAAAAGGATATATTATTTAAATAGTCTAACAAGCCTCTTCAGGCCCACCTTCATATCTGCTCAACCTATCTAATCGGCATAGCGGAACAGATTATCTATGAATCAAAAGTCTGTGAGTAAGCTGTTAGAAAATGCGTTTCTTCTATACCCTAACTAGGTGGAAGGTTGATAAATATTGGTTTCCTTGCATTTAATTTACTCTCGTATGGATAATGCAGATCGTGTCAGATATGACAAGATTCGACAAATCATTTTCTATTTGTATAACATAGTATACTGACAATAAGACAGGGCAATTGTTATCACCGACAATTCCAATGTATTATACAGGGTGTCCCGCTTATGGTGGTACCAATTTTAATGGTAGATAGTTCGACTTGTTTAAGGAAGATTACAGAGTTTTTCGTGAATAGTGTCAGAAAGATAGAGTGACCGTTCCATGGACCAATTTTCCTCTGACAAGTGGGACTATCCACCATTAAAATTTGTACCATCATAAACGGGACACCCTGTATAGTAAAATTTATCAGGTATGGGGCGTGTAAGGAAACCATATCTGAATGTCATTCGCGAGATGGACATTTTTTTATTTATACTTTGTCGTATGAATCATTTCATAGAGTAAGTTGATTGACGTGGCATACATAGAACGGGCCGGTAACAACAAGACATTCTTCTTGACAATGACGTAATGTGTTTGTCTTGCAGCAGCATGTCTGAAACAACTCGAGACACATGCATACTCCTGCGAAAATAGTGCATTACCTGCTATTGTTTTTCAACAACTCCATGAAGCAGGAAAAAATGTTTAAATATTTTAGAAAAAGCAGAGAGTTTTTCGCTCTTAAAACAAGGGGGACTCGAATGATGACATGTTTAGCAGCATGCCCGCTAAAGGACCAGTTATGAATTAAGTCACTCTGATAAAACCATGTAGACAAAAGTGAAGATCATCGGTTGAATCCTGGAACCACTTAATCAAAGTTTCAATCTACGTTTCGTAAAGGATTGATAATTAGGAGTCATCTCTTACTCTTCATAACGTGGTCCAAACATATCGGAACCGAGAGTGGAAAGTTATATAATATTTGGTCGAGTTTCGTCCCGAATAATTATGTATAAGCGTTTTGGTGGAGGGCCTGTGTTACGACTCAGCGGTCATTGTTTAGGGTGGTAGCAGTTTATCTTTCATCTTTCAAATTTTAAACAACACGTGATATTCAACAAAGATGCTTACTGGTGTCTAACACTCTTCGCCATGTTCACTGATGTACTCTTGGCATCAAGATCGGCGGATTTACGATCAAAGTTTTGTTGCGGTGACGATACTATAGTACTCCTTATACCATAGAATCTCTATAGGTGCTAACGAAGCCGGAGGCGACGCAGCAAATTGGTAGCACCTAGTCGTCTCTTAGCGCCCCATCCATATTTAAAACGTGCATAAATGACAGTCTAGTAGCTGAGTTGGTTGACGGCTAGGTTCCCATACGTATCGAAGGTAATGCTTCACTATCGAGAATTTAAACTTTTCCAAAAGTAAGTCCATTACAGTAAAATACAATTTGCCTTGGGTAATAAACATACTAGAATTGGCTAGATGTTTTGGCAGGAAGCTGTCTTTCTGATACACGATGTTAAGTGGTCGATACTAGTTAAAACTACCTTTGGATCAGACGACGGTTGTGGAAATTTTTCTACAAGCAAGAAGTCAAATTATAATGAGCCCGGTTGTCTCCCTGCACCCGACAGTTACTTCGGGGGGAATTGCCAACGTCTCTTTTGTTCATATTCAATGCTCGATGAAAACTATTGGATACGGACGCCAAGCCACGCAAGCCCATGGTAATCCTCTTCTCCTTGGGCCGTCTATCAGTAAATATAAATGTATCAATTTGTTGTGTCAAGCCACGTTGATTCGATGTATGTTAACATATTGCAACTTAAGGTTTGATGGAAAGAATGACTAAGCAAGGATACGATTTCTCAGTTACCTGATAATCTAGGTAGAGCAAACTTCAAAGGAATATTTATTGGAAAATGATTATGATAGCTACGTAATAACTTGACTACAGTAAGCTTTTAGAACCGAAGAAACTGATCTAAGTTTACCGGTTAATCAGACTCCAAGGATGTATTATATAGCACATCAAATGTAGTAATCTGGAGTTACAAAATGTTGAACTATCACATGGTTAAAAACGACGCTTAAATTTACTATACTTGGGTGCGCTTAAGTTTTATTTCAAGGACTAAAGTAACTTCTTCCAAAGTATAAATACTTGCCAGGAAAATGTAGTATATCTTCAGCGTTATGGATTCGAAACTTACCTGGAAAGAAAAAGGAAAAATTTAAAATCATAAAATTTAATTTCGTTAAAAAAAGAGAATGTGTATAGTAGATAGTAGGAAAGCTCTCCAAAATCCTTTCCTAAAATTGCTCAACTATTGTAGTGTTCCCCTTGCCCATTGCTCCCAGACAATTCACTTTCCCGCTTCATTCTGCTCCACTTTTGCCAAGTATATCTACTATAATTATAGATATTCTCATCAATTTCTCTTCGTACAACAAAGCATTTCATTGAGTCCTTTTACCCTCCCCTCCTTCACACGTCCTAATTTTCCTAATCAACACCTCCAGCATAAACTAATTCAATTGACATTTACCATATTCATTTTTGGAAATTATTGTATATCTAAGAATGACAAGCAGGCCTTGTCTCAATTTTCTATAAGAAATATTTGAATGTATATGCTGCTTGTCATTTTGCTATTGCTGTCATTATGAACAATCAGGGGAAGAAAGGGTGGATAGGTTAATAGTTGTGATACAGGGAGTGCAGCTGTTTGGGGGTCAAGTAGTATGGAGTAACTGTGTACAGGGAGTTACGCTTTCTACATATGCCAGTTAAAGGGAACGACCTTTCCACCCGCAGAAGTGTTAACGATCAGCTAAACTGGCGATAATTAACAGTTGAAGGGTTGAAAAGAATGTGCATGTAGTCAGCTAACTGATATTATAATTTAGGGAATTCAGCAAAAAAACATCAAACAACTTATGCGGATAAAAGGTACGGATAATAAGGGTTCCACGTAAGTATGAGCGGATTTTTTCGTCAAGTGGTTTTTCTCACTTATCTTCTATCGAGGTACATGAATTGATTAAGTTTCAGCTAGGGGGTGGCTTGGAAGTTAAGTTCGAACCTGGGCTCGTTACGGTATGTCCCTCTTCCACCATATGCCTTGCTACCATTGACTTGATGTTTCGAGGGTCGTCGCTTTTTCGTTTGGTGTACTCTCTTATGTGTTTCTCGAATCTTGTATTCACTAGCCACTAGCCACTAGCTAGTCTGACAAATATACACCGTTTCACATCCTGGACAGCTGACCTTATAAATTGTTTTTTTTTTAAATTGCCTTTGGTTGAACCTAGTTAAATCCTCAGTTGTCTGTTGGCGCTTGTACTTTGATGTCGTGGTTTGAAAATATATTTCTTACCTTGCTCCTTAACAAAGAGAATGTGATGCCGGCTCTGATAGGGGAATTATCCCTTTTTTGCGGTTTTGTAGAGTGTTGTGAGTTGGTCCTTATTCATTCTATTTTGTTTTTACGTAGTATTCTATCTACTTCCTCAATACTATATCCATTTTTCACCGCTGTTGCTTTTACGTAGTTTATTTCCTTTTTGAAGCGCTCTTCCGTCAATGGTGCCACTAGCAGTCTATGTTCCATGCTGTGGTAAGCCGCCAATTCCTGCCCATTGTGTGTTTTGAGGACGTCGGTGTGGTACGGTGTGTGTGAGTTTTTTTTCTAAACTGACTGAGTTTATTGTTGTTTCTTATTATTGATAGGTCCAGAAACGCTACTCGTTGGTCATTTTCCTTTTCCATTGTGAAAGTTATGTTGCGATGTATGCTGTTTATTGCTTCCAGCGTTTTCTCGATATCTTCGTTTGGGATTATTACCAAGACGTCGTCTACGTAACACGCCCAAAATTTTGGCATGCTACCCCGTTTTTCAATTTCTTCTTCTATGCTTTTCGTGAAAATTTCGCTTATCAATGGGGTTAACGGATTCCCAATTGCAGTGGCTGAAGTGGTTTTGTAAAATTGGTCCCTACAGATGAAGTAATTCTCATTCATGCAGAGAGCTGCTAATTTTGCGTAGATTTTCGCCTTTTTCCTCCAGTTGAGTTCGACACATCGTCCCATTAGCCAATTCTCGAGTTTCCAAACGGCCTCTTTGGTTGGTATGCTCGGATATAAGGCTTTTACATCAAATGATACCAGACAGTCGCTTTCCTCCAGGTTTTTGTATGCAGCAAGTTTCTCCACTAGCTCCATGCTATTCTTTACTGAATACTTGCTGTGATAATTTCCGAGGGTGCGGTTTTCTTTCATAAGTCACTTTACAATTTTATAGGTTGAAGAGTTGGTGTCCGCTATGATTTCTCGTGTCTCCCTTACCTTGCTTATGGGTTTTTTGTTCGGATTCTCATTCTCGGTAAAGACGGATTTGGCACCCTCAGGTCTGCAATGTTTCCCAGTATTTTCCTACTTTCGTTGAGTGCCTTTTCTACCCCTTTTATAAAGTCGACTAAGGAAATTGAAGTAATTCAATTCGAATTGAAATTTTGGTTTAATTATTTCTTGAAGATTTGAAGTTTGTCCGTCGTATTGATGGGTTTCAAAAAACGATCGAATATATCAACGCACTCTGTGACGTATAATTCCGATACAGATTTTTTAATGTTAAATATGTATTGATGACACTCCAGTATCCAATGTTTTTGAAAATTCAAGGGCATTGTTAGCACCCACCCGCCATCGAGGCACTTTGCACTGACACAATCTTGAAAGAACAGTTAGGTCGATGTACGAAGCATATACTCGTAGATTTGTCGATTTAAAGACAGAGTTATAATAAAGGGCGACAAGAAACATATGGCGCAGAACACTGGAGGGCGAGGATAAGCTTCTCGGGCAGTCGGGTAGGGAACTGAAATACGTTTTCAAGAACGACGCTACGCCCCATTATTATACGTACATTGAATTTCTAGGCAAAACTAATTAGAGTATATTCTGTGAAATCTTGAATTTTTCGTAAGAAATACATAAAGCATTCCAAATTTTGACAGTATGTATAGTATGTATAATTTTAAAACCGGTTTATGTCCTACTTATTTTATTTTTATTATATTGTTGAAATGACTATGCCACTAAAATAAAGGTCAATAGTTTTTCTTATTGGTTTCGTTTTCGATTGCAAAATATTAAGTAAAATAAATGACATAACATACAATAATAATTTGCAATGCAATAATTCAGCTAATATGTAGTTACATAATTATTCAATATTTTCACATATGTATGTTTACATTCTACCCGTTTACCTACTTAGCGAATATAGTAATTGCCCTCAATACTAGAATTCATTTAGATTTGACTGCAGTCACCTTAATTGCTTAACTGCCTTGCAAACATTGTATGCTTTTATTAAGAGATGCATTATCATATACACATCCACGTTTACGTACATATTTATTCTTAACCTTTTCGCAGTGCTATGAGTTAATATATTTATGGTATTTAGCGTAAATGAAAATGTTTTATGTACACGATCGGTGAATTCAATTTGTTAATAACGAATCAAGGTTGGCGAACTGCAATTTACAAATTCAAAGAGTGTAAATTAATTGCATTAGTTGCATTCAAATGGTTAACATTTATGTGAATATGTATCGCACGTTGTATGCATATTTGAGTTAGAAGCTCAGAAAAATTTATCAGACACGCTTGCCTCCACGAGTCAATAGTAGTGTGGTTTATGATATGCAATTTGCGGTCATGTCAATTTGTTAAGTTTATTAGATTTTAATATGAAAATGACAAAATTATGATGAAAACTAATTTGATAAAACGTTTTTAGGATACTGGTTTGTATGTATTTACGTACATATATGTATATAAAATAGAAGAGGTCATTTTGCACATACGTTTAGCCTTAATTAACCAGACATGTTTCAGAAAATGGCTATTTTTTTAGTCATAATAATTTTTGTTTTTTTTAATGAGGTAGCTAATATGAAACGGTGGTCCTTTTCTTAGGTATTCGAACGTTCTTTTAATTTAATCAGTTCGAGCGTAGGAAATGTGCGTACTCTTCGGAACTGCATGCGTAAAGAGCCAGGTCGAGATTTAATATGCCCTTAGCATATTTTGGTCTCTGAAAAATCGGGTCAAAAAATTTGTATTGAATTTTATACAATATATCAAAATGGAATTTTTAAGAGAATCGAACATTAAGAATGGCTTAATCGATTAAGGATCGACGACAACAATTGAAGAAACAGATTCTGGAAAATCGATGAGTCATTTCCACAGATGATAGTTTTGTTACTGATGATATCAGCATATCATTTGGTTTATGGCAAACTATTTTTTGAATGCCTAGGGCATAACACGTGTGGGTGTTCCGAAATTTCGCCAGAGGCTTGTTATGAAGATGTATACGGCTATAATCATGAATCATCCCAATGAAAGCTGCCTATAAAGCCAGAATGGAAAATAATTCTGGAGGCAAATATAAAAGAAAAATAACGCAACATTCTATTAGTATTTTTATTTTGACATACAATGAAAACTGGACCAACAGTTTATGAAATTTATGGCATACCTAATCGATTTATAAATTTTCTTTTCACACATCACAAAGTTCAAAAACATCAAAAATGAAGGGAGCTTTGATGCAATTAACGGGTTAACCTCACTTGTCACTTTGAAAAAAACCTTAATTTGAAGCATAACTATCTGAGAATACGTCCATAAATTATCAAGTCGATCCGAATAAAATTGACTAAGATGTGATCTTTGAAAGAAACAAATCTGTACGGTAAATGATCTGAAATTGAAACTAGAAAAGCATTCTTCTGCACATGACATTTTTGAAAACGGGGACCAAAATTACTCGAAAACTACTGAACCGAGCGTTTTGGAACTTGATGGGCTTATTTAAGGGGGTCATCCCGTGTGTCGGATCCGAGGAATCGATTTTTTTTTCTGGCACCAAGTTTATCTAGATAAAGTGTAGAATATATGGGCAAAGTGATTTTTTTGATATTCGGAGTCGTTCGGAAATTACAGTCTTAAACAGGTAAAATGTCACATACCAGGATTATGTCGATCGCTGTAATAAAGCGCGTATTTATCAGTCCAAATGACGTTCGAATGACTTCGCTAAAACCATAAAAATTGAAAGCCTTGGCTTGTGTTTATTCAAGAAACCTAAGGTTTATGGACTAGGTATAGCAGATTAATGGTCAGTTAAGATTTTATGGCTAAAAATCGCACTCTACTTTTTAAATGCGTTTTTCTCGAAACTGCATGTTGAAAATCTGCCACCACCATAGCCCACAATGTATCCAACGAAATTCTTTGAAATTTTCACGACTTATTTTTACGGTTCGCAAACTAGAATAATTTCGATTCATTCGGTAGTTTTTTATTCATAAAAGAAGCCTTGAAAAAACACCAAGCTTTACAAAAGAAAAAAAGTTTAACAAGGCACCAAAAATTTAGCTTTTAATATTTTTTAATAATCCTAGTTTGGGGACTGTGGTTAAGTCTGCATGTTAAAATGCTGTTTATATTTTTTCTAGCGCCGTCTAGCGTGACAGCAGGAAAACACCTTTTTTTGAAGATGGGTGTATAGGTTGCTCCGTATTTCAATAATAAACTATGTTGTCGAACTGGAAAAATACTACGCATGGTCAACTCTTGATAAAAAATTTCTAAAAAAGCGAAAAGAACGGCCTTTACAAGGGATGACCCCCTTAATACATAACAAGTAGGGAAACTGTAAGCCGGACGTTTCAGGTTCAAAGGTTTTGTATATTTCTCTTAAAAAACATTTAAGTGCGCATTTGTTCCATTAGTACCTAACACATATTATGTGAGAATACCCACTTTCGCGTGATACAGCAACTTTGACCTATTATCACTTTGTTAATGTGCGATTTCCACCAAACTTGGTAGCCTACATTATTGCAAAATTTCATGATTTTAGGATATGGTATGCAGTCATTTACTGAAAATTATAATAATATACTATTATTAACTTTATTTGAACAGATATCGGTATGTAGGGTATTTCGGAGCATAGGAACCATATAGTGGTATCCTTATGATTTTTTTCAGATTTATTGGTCGTGTAGTTTCTGAGAATGAGTCCATGAAAGAAACGATCAATTTCGACCCCTGCACTCCCCACCTGTTAAAACCAAGGCCAGTTTGAGAAAATACTAACCGAGAGCCCTCATTTGATACAAATGAGTATATTTGGTGAACAAAAAATTGGGCCTCCTTTTTTACATATATGAGGATGCTTCCTTCAAATTCAACTTAGAATCATCATGCAACTCACTGTATGCATGAGTGTTCACAATTCCCACATTTCCACCAAATTCGGTGTCAACCGGGAAACATTTGTGTGACAGACAGACAGACAGTGAACCGATTTTAATAAGGTTTTGGTGTACACAAAACTTTAAAATGTAGCCGAGAACGACCGTTTTGTCCGCTCTTTCGTGGCGTATTATTAGTTTCTACTGCTATTTAACTAAACCCCCTGACGGTGATCCAGTTCGCCACAACTTTGGTTACCACAAAATACAAAACCCAAAAATGAGGACACCTTTTTGACGGCTATTTGTAGCATAATAGTAAAATACTTTTCAATAAGAGCATTACTGAATTTTGATCAATGCATACATTTTATGAGATGGTAGATTCTGAGAATAGCTCCGCTGGAAGCATGATCCTTTTCCAACTTATGCTAGCTTTGAAATGCATATACGGGGACCTCCCCTTAAGCTATGTTACTCACTACATGCAAAGGGATTTACATTAATAAGAGTAACTATTTCTGAAATAATAGGCGTGACAGACAGAGAGACGGGCAGTAAACCAATTTTAATGAGGTTTTTTTTTGACACTAACCCTAAAAAAGGAGAATAGTGCTTGGAAAGGAAGCATATCAAACGAAGATGAAGTTTTGTGTCTGGAGACTCGAATCAGGCTCCCGAAAAATTACAAAACACCTTTGAAGGGAAGGTATTTAGCAAATCCTGGAAGGAGTTCAAGAGGATGACCGATCAGGTTGCTTAGAAAATTATATTGGTATATATGATGGGCCAGAGAGCTCTTAGGCGACAAAATTGTGAAAGTGCCAATCGTCTGGCCACGTTCACTGAATGGCCAACCCAAAAGAGCCGAGAAAATGATGAGAGGACTCAATCGATGTCGGCAGCGCTTCATTACTAGGTGTAATGAACTGGCGGACGTGGCCACGGATACCACAGGACTGGAGGTGATGCATTCGGGAAGCCAAGGTTCGAAACTAGCTGCGGCACTATGCAGAAGAAGGGGACTAAATTGTGACCCATGTCGAGGTCCTTGTTCTATATTGCTTATAAAAATTTATCACAAACCCTGTTCAAGCATAGCTGGTGGTTTAATACTACTCCAATATTCAACCAAATGAGTTTGAACTTGAATTTGAATCTAGGAAGAGAGAAGGTAGAGCGAAATAGAAAATGGACGGTAAAGTGGGGATTAAGGTTGAAAAACTGGGTAGAGGGCAATTTCGGTTAGATGGATGGAAGTATCATGCATGGGAGTGATGGCTAGTGCGCAGACCTATTCTACTTTCTTTTTATTTTTCTACTTCCTCTGCCCGATAGATATTTGGTACAAATGGGATAATGTGCACTTTTTTTATGCTTCGGTAGTTTAGCTACCCAGTCAGACTCAGCGTTTGGGAGATTTCGTAATAAATTTCATCGAATTTGCACTATCGTATGGTGTATCGCAACGTCTTCTTTCTTCTCTAAGTATGCTGGCGCAATAGCCGAGAATCTGCCTTTTCTGAGGCATAACGCCTTTATTTAATGTGTGAGGAAATCGGTTCAGGAGGTAAGATCGTAAATTGAATGCTTGTAGCAGAAAATTTTGACCTTTTGATCGGTAAATTTGTAATAGCATATGGAGACCTATAAATGTCTTTCTACGCTTTTAATGCTAATGTGGAGAATATTCAACGTTGGGGTTAATGGTCACGACCTATTGTAAGGATACTAACTGTACTTAGATTCAGCAATTGGTACATTTTTTTCGTGGGAGAACTAATATTTCCAAGTTTCGAGTATTAAGGGGATGTTTTGCATTTAGTTAAATATAATTATTCTTTGCCTAAATATACACTCAGATGGTCTTTATTAAGGATCATATCCTTCGTGGAAATATAAATAAAGAAACCATCCGCATTTTAAACGATTTGATTTGGGTTGGGTATGGAAGCCATTTTTGAGATATCAGTTGTAAAAAATCCCCATAAGATTGACTGACCTTCTGGAAACTAAATATTGACTCACCTCTACAAGTGTGGGTTGACTTGCATGACGCTTGCTAGTTTTTATGCGGCTCTGCATGGAGTTAAAACTTTAAGACTAGGATATCATGGTGTTGATTTAACATTCTTTTCATGGTACGCCTTAAAACATGATATTCCGTTCAGTTAGGCCTGTCAGCTACGATGGAACAGTCCGCATTTGACTCGCGGCAGGAACGTAGATGGGATTCTCTGGTCTGTCAAGCGGCCGATGATCGAATGAAAAATTATTCAACCGACCAGTCAGACATTTTTGTTTAGGCTGTAAGCGAGGAAATCATGTTTATTTAGGCAGTGGACGAGGATTTCATATTTGCTTAGGCTATGACCGAGAATTTCATGGGCATCTTTATCGCTAGTTAATATTTTTGATAAATGCTCTCACACACAAATATCTCCAATTCTGGTCTCAAGGCCTTCCACGTCCAGAGTTGAGCTGATGATGTTGCCGTACATGGATGGTGGATTCAGTTCGACAGACGGCCGAACTGAGCGTGGATAATGCTCTTAAGATTTGTGGGTGATTGAAACGATTGAGAAAGACGTCAGCAAGAAGAAGATTGAGAGTACTGCAGAGAGAATCTATTGTTAAATAGCTTCCATAATAGGATTTTTTAATTATTCTGAAAGATCTCGCCTAGGAGGAAGATGAGGTTGCGGGAATGTAGAGTTGGTGAATTCCCTTAGTGTGTTGCCTAATTATATAATGGTTTAGTTGGTTTAATTAGGTTGTTGTTTAGGATCTGCGGGATCCTAAGTCCACATCCATGTGATGGTGGTCGTGAATTATATTGGACTTAAAACGCCAGTCGTTATAGTCTAAGCTAGACTAAGGCTAAAGCTAGGTTGTTGTTTAGGATCTGCGGGATCCTAAGCGACCTTGTCGTGTTTTTGCGCTGATAAAAGGGAGCATCTTTCCACCTGTTGGCACTTTCGGTCACGCTGCTCCCAGAGCAGAGGTGAGGCAACGTCTGATGAGTTGCCTCTGCCCTGGACGAAACAGTCAGTCAAATTTTGATTTTTTCGCTGATTTAATTAATTAAATTTATTTATTATTACTGAAAAAGATAAATTAACATAATATCCTAGTCAATTTCCAAAGGCAAGCAGAGATAGTTATCTAACGATTTTCAAATACAAAGAAAACTAAATAAAAATCGCTTCCATATCTGCCATTTATTGTTGCATTAGAAAAGTAATTGCAAGAAGCGAATCTAAAAACGTTGCACATTTAAAATGCTGGTTTCGTAGATGTTATCGACTTTGCCACAAAACCAATCAATTTTGAAGGTAATCGATCATCTTGGCAATCGAAAAAGTTATGAGGGCTCCCGATTTATATTGAAAGGCATTTCCTGTTCATCGCGTTAACTGGAAATCTTTAACTAACTATAATTTGCAATCGCATTCTGGGTACATCTATAATAGAAAACTGTACGCCTTAAATGTCTACCGTACAAGAGAAAAAAAATAGAACCTTTTGCATCTGAAGCATTCTGCTTCTAGTTTCTCTTAGAAAGTAGAAAGAAAGGACATTAGTTTTATGCTTCTTTTTCTGATTTACGTGCTGGTGAGATTTGACGAATCCATCCAACCAACGATATTATCGTTGGTCACAGCGTGAATAGAACGTAATTAAAAACTACAAAAAATACATAGAACTTAACACTGACGAGTGAATTCACAGAATTGGACCTCACGGATTTTGCACAGTCATCGAAAATCTATTTGGGCAAAATCATGACAAATATTTTGTTTATTTTATTCTCTATTCTCTATGTCACACCATTCTGACTGGAAAATCCCCTAAAAGCTCCCTTCGAAAAAAATATGTGTAAAATGGAGACATCTTAATTATGTATGAACCTCTAATTTTCAACTAAAATTTACATTGAATTAATTTTAAAGCCTAGAAATGCCACTTTTCCCATGTGAACACGTTCTTTGTTCCATAGTAAATATTATTGCGAAATTCTACTAATAAAATACCAGGTCCCAGGTAAAAGGCTGCTATTAGAACTTAATCTGTGCGTCTACCATTTGGTAGGTATCTAGTATTTCTGCTGACATACATTCGCACACGCATTTTAAGTCTGTAAGTTTCGCTGTACGATTACTTGTTTGGAATGTGTCCTATAAAGCAGCAAAAGTAAAATTATCGTATTTGGATATATTGATTTTGATTATGTGACAAATAGATGAAAATTTGCATAACTGGTTGGACCCAGCTTAGAATTATTCAATGTGAAACAGGTGTAAGGCACTTATTAAGCTGTTTCTGTTTGGTTTTCTTTCGGCCAGATCCAACGTGGTTGCAGTAATTGGCAACGAGAACGCCTCGTGACATTTATTTCCACTAAATTAGACAAATATGCATGATTTTCGTGGGTTGTGTAATAATTTTAAATTGGTCACGGATTAGTAAAGATTTTAATTGGAACAACTAGTGAACGATTGAATCAGAAGAAAGGTGGTGGTAATTATTTGCTATTTTTGACTAATGGATATTATTTGCAGCTTTCTGCTGCAGCACCTAAACGACCATATCTGCTCAGTGCAACTTTGCATAAACTTGTCTAATATCTATGATTTGCATTTTCCAAACAGGTTATATGTTTGGGGTTTTTTAATAGTTCCAATAATTTAGTAAGAACAAGAAAAGGCTAGCAGTTTCGTGCAGTAATATGGACAACTGTTCATCCTTGGCATCAATGGCCAACGACCAGTTTTTAGATTTATCTTAATCTATTTGTCTGGGTGTGCTGCTCGTGGAGGAGAGTATAGAGAGTCGGTTGTGTTGCACTTTCCCTTGATAGGAGATGCTACTTTTATTAATAAACTTTTAATATTAAATCGTCTAGTTAAAGCCATCCCCGATAATAGAATTTTAAAATCATAATAAAGTGAATTTTCTGACAGTATCAAGGCTGCTATATACAGGCAGAGAAGTCTTGTTAGAATGCACAACCATTCTCCAACTCGGCGTTTTCTATAAATAAAATTAATTTTAAAAAGGTCTTCCGAAAGTTAGGCCTTGTTGGCAATGGTAAATATTAAGATGGGGGACCACTTGGTAGGAAAGTGCTAATAGAAGTCTAATTTTTATTTTTTAAACTTGTTGAGTTAAGTTTCAAACACTGCATTAATCTGCCCATTTTCTACAACCTCAAAGCTGAATTTCATGAAACTTTTAGACGATACCGGCGCCGATATCATTATCGGACATTATTGTAGATACATAATTACCCTGTAGGGTCAGTGCAGCAATTTCGCTTCCAGAACGGTGAGGTGATGGTCATGATGGTGGCCACCAAACACTCCTTGCCAAGGAGTCTTATAAAGCGAACGACGCTGCTGTAGATTTTGTAATTCAAACACTCTTTAATGCACGTTACCTTAGCCTTAGCCACACATACATATAGTAATTTAATACAACAACTTTTCGGTTTGAAGATTTGAGGGAACTATTTTATCAGTACGAGTTTTCTTCTTCTATATTTCTTTGCATGTGAATACCGAGGTTTTAGTCGGACCAACACCAGATGTGCATGGTCTGAATATTCTTTTTAGTTAATGTTTCGCAAGGCTTCAGTTTAGTTTTTGCATATATAGAGAAAGCTGGACAGAATGGTAAGTGAGTGACATTTAGAGTAATCTATGAAAATACATCCATTGTTTTCTGCCACTTAATTTTTTTTGGTAAAACTCAGAAACGATTTTCTTATAGTATACAACTATTTGATCGGATAATAGCCTCTCTGTGTTGGCCTAACACCAGCAGGCGGAGCTTGAGTGCTTGGAGATGCGGCTACCCCCACTAAACTGAAATAAGTAACGTGATTCCATGCTCATAAAATTTCTAGTCCTTCCTGACAAAAAACTGATACAACTCCTTTCTGCAAAATTCCATTTTAAGTCAATGTTCTAATGCCTAAAGTCGTTTATAGAAACTCAAAGAGATACTTATCTGAAGGTGCCAGATACGCAAAATATAGTGAATGTGATTGTACATCGCATTACCTTGGAGGAACATTACATCTTTCCTAAGGATCAGCTTCCTTGAAAGTTTACCAAATGTTATATACAAGCCATTTTTTATGATGGTTTGCTTCAAAAACGGATCATTTTCTTGACATTTGAGAAGCAAACCACATTCATTAATGTGAAGGGGTAAATTTCATTCTGTAAGAACATGTGTTCAATTAAGATATTATACCAAAGCAGTTCACGTTCCTTTATCCATTGGTCTGCCTCATCAGTTTCAATTGGCTTCCAAGGTTAAGGTGTACTATCAGTGTCGAAATTACTGGATTATATTATACCAAAGCAGTTCACGTTCCTTTATCCATTGGTCTGCCTCATCAGTTTCAATTGGCTTCCAAGGTTAAGGTGTACTATCAGTGTCGAAATTACTGGAACGCGATTTTTCCAATCAGTTTCGGTACTGGCATCAAAGAGAAGATTCAGCACTGAGGTCTCTAGTAGACCCATTATACTATCATATTCTATTAGACAATTCCAAACACCGATTATGATGGTCGGGATTCGTAACCAGGGCATGAAGCTTCGACACTTTGAAAGTAGTTTTGGAAGAAAGGTCTAGAAGTTTCTTTGATGATTTGTAAAGCTATGGAAAAACCTAAAAGAATGCTTGCTTTCAATTAAACCTAAGAGAGTATCAAAGGAGAGATGTCTTTTGTCCTGGCCCTCCTTCGTTTCGATTGAGAATTTCAGAAATTCGGATAATCGGTTCTTGGGTGAGATCGAGTCGTTTTATTTTCCTTCTTCATTCTAACTATCTAGCCATTAGGGTTTTGACCTCGATTTCACTTGTATTCGCATTCTGGCTGTTTTAATGATATGAAGGAAGCCAAACTGCTAGGCACTCTGGTTACATTTTTCAACTATCCTGTAGATGTACGTCTATGTATGTAGTTGCGAGCGGAGCCGGAAGGTCAATTGTCTGTTTTTAAAAGGAGGTTAACATTTGCCTCTATTGCTCGAGTTAATTATTCGGCCATTCCACAACACCATGATTTGAACCACTTACTTTGGTTTAAACTTTGATCATTCACCAGTTTTGCTATTGTTTTGAAGTTCCAATACTGATGGGATGGATGGATATAGAAAATATTAATTTCGTCAACCCAAAGTTATAGGTCGGCAAAGAATGGTCTTTCCAGTATCAGTTGCCTGGGTTTGCCTGCAATTAGGCAGTCGTAAAAGAAGTGCAAGAAGATCTCATCCTCCTGTCCGCAATCCGTTAACCCGTTGGGGAGTTCCGTCCCCACGTACTCGAGGAGGGTAATCAGACCCGAGTCTGCAAGGAACTCATCTGAAGTGGCTCTGCCACGAAGCCTCACCGGAGGTTGTCTGGTACCATGGGAACCGGGATGGTCCTCTGAGAGCATATGCTCCAGGAGAATTCCTGGAGGATGTGTTCTCGGGCCGGTTATTTGCGGTTGGCCCTCTAGTGGGGGTTTCATGGTGGTTGTGGTTATGCCTACATCGCGGGCAGAGCTCCTCGGAGCTCAAGCGTGGAGTTGCGCTGTACCCCTTAGTTGCGGCAGAGGTGTTAGATAGGCCTCGCATCCACTGGTATGAATGCTGAGCCTGCATTCAGTATAAACCAGGACCGCTGTGCTTGCATGGCGGGGCTCTGATTGTGGTCACAAAATCCATCCGCGTCCGAAGAGGACCGTGGGATTAAGCCTTAACGGCAGGTACTCACGTTAAACCCCCAGGACTCTCATGTCCGCAATCCGTGTCTTACGAGGACCGTAGGATTTAAGTCTCACGATAGGTGCTTACGTAAAACACCATGGGCTTCACTGTCCGCAGTCGCATGTGCTCAGAGGTGGCGGTGAGGAAGACGGGGCGGCAACCCTGTCGGCCAAACCAAAACCAAGTGGCCAAGGTGAACCTTCATAGTGGTGACACCGGGAGACGCTGCTCTCACCTTGGCTTGCCGGCCGTGATGCAATAGGCGAATGTTCCAAAGGCCTAATCAGGGCGATCAGCCCCGAGTCTGCACGGGGACTCATTTGAAGTGGCAAATTGGTCACGAAACCTCACCAGGGGTATACTGGTACCATGGGAACCGGGATAGCCCTTGGACTCTCATACTTCGGGTGAACTCCCGTTGTATGTGATTACAGCTCGGTTGTTTGCGGTTGGCCTCCTAGTAGGAGTTTCATGGGGGTTGTGGTTATGCTCAAGCGAGAAGAGACCTTCGGGCCTCAGTGTGCTGTTGCGTTGCAACACGGGTGCCGTACTCCTTAGTTCGGTAGAGATTTAGGTATATTTTGCATCCATCAGTATGAATGCTAAGCCATGCACTTGGTATTGACTGGTACCGCTATTGGTTGTCTCAGCGGGGCTCTGATTGTGGTCACAAAATCAATCTGTGTCTTAAGAAGACCGTGGGATTAAGTCGTCAAAACAGGTGCTCACGTTAAACCCTCAAGGACTTAATTGTCCGCAGTCGCAATAGTGGGATTATAACGATTACTGAGTTTAGCGGCATGGTTTACTATTAATCAGATCTCATTTGTCTGGCCCAGAAGTTTTTGTGTCTGGGTTTTGTTATAGTAGTGCCAAATCTTCATCGCCTTAACACAGGAAATAAGCCTACACAATGGAGTCGACAGCTGACAAGCAGTCCGAATAGATCCATAGTACGCAGCGAAATGCAGAGTGAACCTGTGGAAGCATTGCCAAGATTGCAGCCTTGCCTTGCCAGGTTGTCACTCGTTCGTGCATTCCCTCCTGGAAACATGAAAAGAAAGGCTTCTAACGAGGCACCTAGGCTGTTCGGTTCATCGCTGCATCGACCAACTAGCTGGGCGGTGATAACCGCTTACTGTAAAGCTTTGTCGTTTTCAAGTTTCTGCTATAAGCGATACAATTCTGGCACCGGCAGAGCAGAGATGTATCATATTATATTCTTTTTTAATTAGTTGCGACATCTGTAGAGAATAGAAAGTACAATTCCCTGGTTCTCCATTTAGATTTTTACTAATATTAGGATTGAAGAGGAAATGTACTATGGAAGGCTAAAAAATTCCCAGTAGAAGAACTCCCAGTAAGTGGCAGAAGGATCCGGAGGTTCGAATAATGTTTCTTGCAAGTCACAGTTCTATTTGTTCTTCGTAAATTCGCAGTTAAAGAACAAGTAATGCGACAGTAGCCTACCTCAATGAATTGTTCTTCTGCCAACACTTCTTTTGAAACTCCTTTCAATTTAAGGTCAAAGACCCTAACCGCACAAAGCTAGTATTGTGACTTTGTTATATTACAGAAAATATATCATCAGCAAAACATGTTGTTTGTGACAAAATTCTAATGTCTTTTCTCCACAATATTATGCTCGGTAATATTATTTACGGCGTACTTCGCCATTGCCATTTAACTTCCCTTTCAGCAACGACAGTGCGTCACTTCCTTATCGCTACGTAAACCGCGATTCAATTTATGCTTAACGACATAGGAAAGTGCATTCTTGATAAACTCGGAAACATGTTTATAGTCATGAACTTCGATAACGATCATTAACATTATGCGTTATGCGAGTGGCGATGCAACTCTACAACATGGCATTGCAGCATCAGCCTCAAATCACTGCAGTGCGTCCATCGTGCAGTCTACTCGCAGCCATGGTAGTTTTGAATGGATACAAGAAGCATTTTGCAGCCAGAAATGGTCTTAGATGAAAAGGAAGTTGACTGCAGGCTAGACTGGTAGACACCAGGTAACCGGTAAAGATAACTACTTCGCGAGGCGACGCACAGTTAAACGGTTATTAAAGTTGCGTATAGTCAAATTATGACTCTTGTTAGGGAACGAGGTAGTGGCTTCGGTTTAGTAGCTAAATGACTTCAAATTAGCTTCTTGTGCGCTGCAGATTTCAGTACAACTTTCGTAATGTTTAGAAGTCATCACATCTTCATTACATCGCTTTTTCACTATTATTCTGTGAAGAGGCGAGTCATTTTCCAGATCGTTACGACTCTTGTGCATAAGCGCATGTTTAACAGGAAAGTTGAGCGTTTTACGACCTATAAGTAGCCTCGTAACGATTAAAAATAATGATCGCACTCATACTAAATAAACACTAACTTTTGCAAACATCTCATAAAAGTATCGTTTGATTAGAGCTGCATAGATTGCAATTTTGATTTTTAGATTAAAATAGAAGGGGCATGCTGTGCTATCTCATGAATGTATAAAAAATTTCAATCAAATGTTACATCGTGAAACGCGTAAACAGGAACACAAGTGAAGATGTGTATATGATTGGGGCAAAAATCACTTTGAAAATCATGAGTGACGTTGTTAGCAATGGAGGGTGAAAAGCATAGTGTATATGATCTAGATGGCTCGATATCAGTAGGAGTTATCGAAATCGAAATAGTTTCTCACAGATTATTTGCGTACGTTTCTGGATCACTAGGCTAGTTATAAAAGAGCATAAGTCACAGTCAGACAAACGCAATTTAATTAAATGTGAATAAACACTTCTGCAAAAGTTATATAACAGGGTGAGGGCCCAACAACCGGTGTTCGCCCTAAGTCTTTCTAAGTAAAGAACCCCAAACATAGTACCTCTTTCGCGTCGAGGTCTTCTAATTTCTGTCTTAAATTTTTTTCTTGGTATTTTC
This sequence comes from Hermetia illucens, assembly GCF_905115235.1. Classification (NCBI taxonomy): domain Eukaryota; kingdom Metazoa; phylum Arthropoda; class Insecta; order Diptera; family Stratiomyidae; genus Hermetia; species Hermetia illucens. The sequence goes on along the minus strand of NC_051850.1, from coordinate 126,422,661 downwards.
TATTTTGAACGATTATTCATTCTACAATTGGATCTTACCATTACTTGCTCATTCATAAGAACTTTCTTTCAAACAATCACATATCAAAGGTAAACAGTAATCAACCTTCACTTTGAAGGTTTCTCCCGACTATTGACTTCTCAATTCAATATCAAAGTGGCGATAGTATTTTTTTGTGAGCAATATATCCATATTTTCTATTTTAAACTTTCAGTACTATCTAAAAATCTGTTATCAGGAATTCGGTCGACAGTTATCAGCATTTCTCGCACATTGGAGTTGCTTAAATTTTTCTGATAGATATATTGAGTGTTTGTTTTGCATTATATTTCTCGGCGTTCATTGTCCATTGCGTAAATAATACGTACGTATCAGCACTGGGAGCAATGATGTCAAATTTTATCAGCAGTCGACCCAGTTTGAGTAGTCGCAAGCACATTTCCAAGAGTCTTACAGAACGATTAGTTACGATAAGAACTTGCTGGTACTGTGGCTAGAGTCTCTTTGTAATAGAGTGGCAGTTCAAAGTGAATGCAGTGCAAGGATTAGTATGTATATGTAAAGCTAACACACTAGCTATAATACATCATAGTGAAAGAAATACCCCTCCAAGGTCTTCATAACAACAGAAACGATCAATATATTTGCCCTAGTACTAACGGGTGAGATTGCAACCGTATACTGGAAAAATTGCCACTTTACTATCTATCATGTGAGTCTCAGATACAATCAGTATCTTTAGATTGTCTATGCGTTAGAGATAGTGCAATGCACTTTTTATCAAATCAGAATGACTGGAACCAGAATAGTGCCACCATCCATTGCCACTCCAATTGACTCAATGATGCTGGTGACCCATTTTCTTAAAGTACTATTGTATTTGATCGCTTTTCACTTTGATAATTTATAAAGAACTAAAAGCAAGTCAAATAAAAGTTTGTATGTATTCGTCAATAGGAGTTAGTAATAAATTTATTTGATTACTGCCGTGATGCGAACAGTGCGAAGTGCGTGAGATTATTAATGAAGAGCCATTACCCAAGCGAATTGGAATTTAATTGTTGACAAATATTGGAGAGAAGTGGTTGGCTAGCAACAACGGAAATCTTATCTTTGCGTAATTAACCCAGTTTTTAATGTGCAAACTAACAGTGTAACCAAAAATTTCAGCTTGGTGCAATTGAACTTTTTGTGGCGTCGGGATTGGAAATTTGTCCGGATACCAGATTGAAACTTAGTAGAAGCGGCAGTGCGTGTCCTCAACTTCAGATGTCAAGAAGATCCTCCTTTCTGATATGCCTGGTATTGGCTGAATTGGAGATTTTCTTGAATGCTATCTGTTGGAACACAAATTTAAAATGAATTTAACCATTTTTCAGTTAATTAAGAAATAGATATCTGAATCATGCGTTCAAGAATTTGATAAGAAGATATCTACACAAGGCCGTTATTATTACAAACACCGAGAGCGTATTCATCTACGAATTGTGCAGAGTCTAGTTATTTTCATTATTGATTCAGTAATTCGACTTTTTCATCACAAATACACAATTCCCAATCAGCCGCAAAGCTTTCTCCACTGATTATCTTATCGGCTGATCTGACAGTTAGGGTCCCACTTAAATTTTGATTGAGAGTTTAAACAAAAATGATTATCAAAGAAAAGGTTAGGCAGGATAAACGATGCAGGGGTGAAAGGACAAATAAAATATTGTGTTGAATGACGGAGCGGACAAAGAAATAGTACATAGTGAGCGTGTTTATGTTCGACAAGTAAGGGCAATACTAAATATCACCAATATTTCGTTAAGATACTACTTAGATAAAGATACTAACATACTATCTGCTGTAAAAGGACTCACTGGATTAGAGACATAAACAACAGTTTGGCTACTATGTTGTCCCATCTGTCTTCTAGGAATTAAAGAGAATAACATAAACGACAGACTTGTCGGGATACATAGAAATTCAGTGCAAAGTTGTTCTTTTGTTAGAGGAGAGGGGTATCAAGAGATGAAATGCATAAAGTGCCAGACTCCTGCCTCAAACAGAGTACTGACTAAAATACCCGCCCCTTACGTCTAGGACATTAACCCGGAACCCGTTGGCATATTATCTCAGGCCAGGCCTATTCGGTGCGGATCAGCTGCCATCCCGTTCATCCTTCCTCCTTTTTTTGCCTGAAGAATGCCTTGAATGTAGTATGCCATTCTGTTCCACCTATCCCCGCTCTGCAGCAGATCCTCAAGTAGAGTATCCGAAGACACTCGACACTCTTCCACCGGCAGGCTATGACAGTCCCATCTTTTGCAGGAGAAAAAAATGTCGCGAGAATCATCCCGCGCATCCCTGCAGTGAATGTATTAGAGTGACCGTGATTTTCCGATTGTGTGCAGCCAAGACTGAAAATACGCGTGTCAGGTAATAGTCATAGTCACCCTGCTTTCGATTGAACTGCGGGCGCACGTCTTTGATAACGTGCGCGGTCCTTTTCTGAGATATGCAAACCTCCATTCTGGAGAATGGAGATGGACGGGGTAACTCCTGCTGCCACCGTTACTGCTGATGATGATAAGCGAACGCAACTCCTCGTGGTTATATGTGTGTGAAGCGCTTACGATACAACTCCTTACTAAGGGCACCACTCCCTGCTTCGAAGCCTTAATGAAGGACGGACTGAATCACACTTATCAGTGCTCGAAATATGCTCACCGTCGAATTCAACAAGATCTTTATCTCATCAACTTGAGTAGGTACGATTGCGGGATCCTCCTCGTTGGTTAGAACGGCAACTTCTATTTTTTCACACCTTCGCATGAGGCGCTGCAAAGGGGCGAAAGAAGGATAGATCCCTTAGACGCCCGCGATTTAACTTTCATTCTACGCTGTCCTTCGTAAGGCGATGCCAGAATGCAAAAGAAAAATTTTGCACCCCCGTTTTACATGTATGGGGGACCCCCTCTAAATCTCAACGTAGAAGGATATCACTCACTGCATGTCTGGGCGTTCCCAGTTCCCACCTTCTCATCAAATATCGTGTCAACCGGTATAGCCGTTTCTGAGGAAAGTGGGTGTGAGAGACAGACAGATAGACGCTCGGAAGAAATTACATGTGGCCATCATAAAGAGTAAAAGCGAACACTTTAAGCGACCTTGTAATGAAGTTGACACGAACCCCTGGGGTGGCGCCCATAAAATCATAATATCAAAAGTTGAAGGCAGACGGTCTCCACCGATCTCTTGCCCTACTCTGCTTAATGAAATAGTAACGGATCTTTTCTCACAGAATGTGAGTACCGTTAATCTTCCCACTGTCGAGATAGACACCGCCGAAGTTTCCATGGTAAGTGAAAAGGAGGTCCTCGAAGCTGCGGATAAAATTGTTGGAAATAAAGTACCTGGCTTGGATAGCATCCCCAATAAAGTTCTCAAGGTAGTAGTCAAAATAGCTCCAAATATGTTTGCCGAGGCATTCACTACATGCCTTAAAGAAGGAGCATTTCCTGCACAATGGAAGAAGCAGAAATTAATACTAGTCCCCAAGCCAAACAAACCTTTGGGTGAAGCTTCGTCCTACAGGCCGATATGCCTTCTAAATAATACTGGAAAACAATTCGAACGAGTAATCTATAACAGATTAATTCGAATTGCCGAAAAGGTTGGTGGTCTCTCCGAAAATCAGTTCGGTTTTCGAAAGGGGAGGTCTACAACGGATGCACTTGTCCTAGTAACTAACACAGCTAAGACCGCACTTGACGAGGGCAAATGCTGTGCAGTGATTACACTTGAAGTGAAGAATGCCTTCAATTCCGCTAGATGTAGCAAGATACTTGAGTCCCTAATCAACTTAGGCGTGGCGAAGTACCTGGTGCGTATCGTTGCCGACTTCCTAATCGATAGAATTCTGTGCTGCGAATCAGATAAGGAATGAAATCATACCAAACGGCATAAGGAGTTCCATAAGGGTCTGTCGTGGGGCCACTCTTGTGGATTACTATGTATAACGGGGTACTAACCCTAGACCTTCCTACTGGTGTGGCCTCCATTGGTTTCGCGGACGATATTGGTGTGACGGTTGTAGCACGCCTTCTCGAAGAAGTCGAGCTTTATGCAAATGAAGCAGTGTTCGAGATTAAATCCTGGCTAGAGAAAGCTGGTCTATAGCTCGCAGAGCATAAGACGGAAGTAGTACTTATTAGAAGAGAAGTGGGACGAGTCAGAAAAAGGCCGTTGGACTCACAAAATCATATGGGATATCTGGAAATAGATCGAGCGACCCCACGGCGAAGTAGGTTTTGACTTAACTCAATTCTTGAGCGGACACGGAGGCTATCGAGCATATCTGTATCGATTAGGGTGTAATGATTCGCCATATTGCCCAAAGTGCCCAAACATTGCAGAGGACGCAGAACACGTTTTTTTCATTGCCCCAAATTCGAAGCCCAAAGAGCTACATTAGAATTTACAACCGGGGAGCACTTTACTCCGCAAAATATCATGGAACTTATTGTGAAAGCCAAGGGGACATGGAAGTCGAAAAAGTGATTGCAGCCATCGGAAAGAAGCTTAAGCAGGAAGAAGTCATCCGAAAAAATGAACGCGAGAGGAACACGAATGTGAACATGAGCGCAGAATAAATTCTGATCCAGCCCCGCGACGTTATACCAAATGGGAGTCCCGCGGGGAGAGTGGAAGGAGAAGGAGGTGGTTTTAGTGGGTAAGAATCCCACATAAGCGTGTGGCAAGAGCCTGCGGTAGCTTTTGAAGCTTTCCACCTTCCATCGGAAAAAAAGACAGATAGACATTGAATCAATTTTAAAAAGGTTTTGTTGTTCAACCAAAAAATTAAATTAAATTAAATAGTAGCCTTTAGCTGTTTCTTTTAAAAACTTCCAAACAGTCGTTAAATATCCCTACAGCTCTCCATTGTCTAAAGTTTTTGCAGGTATCTGAAGTACAAAGAAATCTGAATACAGAACGAACTGAATGGGCTGAGTGTGATATATGTTCATTGCTACATTGCGTCAATTTGTTGTATAATAAGCAAACGCAAATGTGTCAATCAACAAAATTTTTAGATGTCGCTATTTTTCTCTCAAAGTGTACGAAGCAGGTCATTTATTAAATCAGCATGAGTGCCAAAAATTGGCCTACTTTTTTTTATTTTCAACCATATTCTGTGACCAATAAAGATATGCTGTGATTGAATGAATCCCATTCTATCATATTTTAGTATCGCTATTTATCGACCCATTTGAGTGTACATAAAATAAATATATAAGAACGACTGATCAACACCATAATATAGACGAAATGTGACAATAATATAATAATAAATCCTTCCGACAGAAGATGAACAAAGAATTTTGACGCCAGTGACCATCAGATTGAGCATTGCATACTGGCAACATGTTTATTTATACACAAGGCAGCTTTTTTTTTGTCTACACACAATTCAATTATATAAAGTTAATTTTTTGAATTTCGAAGATAACCAGCATAGCCAGCATTGGCACTTCACCATATGCAAATTCAGTAATTATCTGATTGAAGCTCATACAAAAATCTTCCATTTCATCTAGTACCTTACGAAATCACCTCCAAAATATTTGATAATAACCAACCATCAAATAAATATAAATTCCTAAATATGTAACAAAGGAAAGTTATGTAGTATTCAAATTGGTGCAAGATTGTAAAATTTATGTATGCTATGGAAAGGCCAACGACAACATTAATTCGACAATCTACTGTCAGGCTGGGGGTTCCCTGAGTTTTCAATTCCAATTTATGCTGGCCATTCATTTCTCCCCTGAAGTCATTTTACCTTTCGTAGTAATGAAGTTTGCATGTTCGTTTCCCATGATGTCTTTTTATTAAAGATGCATTTTAAATATTTTATTGCATCTATGCATATCGTAAATAAATGTCTACAGGTAAACCAGTTTAAGCTACAATGATTCAAATAAAAGATGTAGTTTTTCAAAAAATCCCAAAAAGGTTAAGTAAGCTTTACGAAAACGAATAAAAAATAGTCAAATGGAATGCAGAATTGAATCATCGGAATAAAAAGCCTGAAAATATCGATAAATCTTGTAAATAAAGAAATACGTGCCTAAAAGATTATCAATCTTGGAAAGAGACGAAATTTCAAAACTTCTTCAAAAAGTGTAAAGTCATCATCTTGTGACTGATATTATCAATATGAGTCAGTAAGTTCTGCGAGTGTCCCAAAAAACTCCACATAATATGACACCGCGAACTCAATACAAACAACTGTTTCCGTATTTCATTACCATTCACGAAAAATGGTATTTGTTTGGTTCGATTTCGCGAAAAAAATTGTTATTAATATTATGTTACTAATTATGAACGCCCACAAAAGAAGTTTACATTTGCCGAAAAATAACTGTGTTTATTGCATGGACTGGGGTGTTAATGATTCCCAATATTACTCATAATAATTTTTTCCTTGTGAAACTACCATTTTTAGGGTATATTGTGTCATTGAACCTTATCTTGGAGGAACCAGGTAATGCATACAGGAGTGCCTCTTTCTGGTAACAAAGACGGAAAATTTGCCAATTATTAAATAAACACAATTCGTCGAGGAGCTTTTGAAGAAAAAGATGCCAAATTTTGTATTCCACGCGAGAGTTTTTCGTGTTAAAATAATTAACGACTGAGTTCTTTCTTATTGACGTCACCTGGCTTTCAGGTAAACCAATTTCTGGTAACTTTTCAACGACGATGAAATCGTTTCAGAGTAATGTCTTGAAGGTTTATATTTGGATCCATTATTGCAAAAGTAATCTTGTGTCGCTGAGATCGTAAAAAAATTATAAAATTATCATAGAAGTCCAGAATATGACTAAATTATGTAGGAATTGATTTGAAAATCATGAGCTGATCTAACGCCATCATATCCATTAGCAAATCCTGTTATCGCCTCTATATTGGAACTACTTTACAGTGAGGGACAGTTTTGATAGCGAAATACAACAATACCTGCAGGGCAGTGACAAAAAATGCGGCGTTTTGCAAATATCTAAAAATGGTTTTCAGACCACATCTTCACCGTAAGCAAATATATATCTCCATAGAAATATGACCGGCAGAAAAATGTACTCTTTTCAGGAATAAGCAAATTATTAATATGTTGGAAAACATGTCAGCTCGCGCCAGCTTCAGATATGGCATATTATTGAACTGCTAAGCATTACACGTATAACAATAATTTACGTGACTTACGATTTCAAAGTGCTATTGTGGTTTTAGCGCTGTTCAAGTTCTGCAAACTTTGCAAATTTCAATGAAATACAGGAAGGGTGAAATCTTGGTTACTTCCCATGGGCTAGCAAATCTGATTCTGACCTTTTGAAAGGTGATCCAAAAATATTGGCATACACATGTGTCACATGTATATCATTCCTAACTATCAGTAAATCTACAGAATGGTGTCCGGAATTAATACTGGTGGGCATCATATTTTCACTTAAAATCTGCTGATAAATGGCAATCTGACAGTTCGGATTTTCGACGAAAATGAACTGCATCTTGAATATGGATCAGAGTCCAAAAGCCGCACCAGAAATCCTTGATTATAACCTCAGGAGGATTGACCATTGGATAACAGCGTGAATAGTAATAGTGAATGAAACTCAAGTTTGCCAAATTACTTTCACACTTATCCGAGGAAAGGGGTAGCTGCATACGTTTCATTTCAGAGATTTGCAATTCTTCAGGTCGACAAAGCTAATATCTAGCCCGACTGCTAAATAAAACTCATTAAATTAAAAAACAAATTCTTGACAATGACGTGATGAAGAATGTGGTTAAGTGGCAATCTCTCCCTTTCGTATTTGAATCCTTTTTGCGTTATATATGTTTGTTACTTCTTGTGTGTGAAGATAATCGCTACCCACAATTAAGTAGAGGCCTAAGGGACAAGAGACTGTTCTATTCTCAACAAAGAAATGATCGTGAGACACACGTCTGAGCTTATGACAAAAGGCGAAGTTGGTCTCGTTGCAAATGATGATACTACTAAGATATATTTGAGTCTTTTTTATGAGGTGGAGGAGAGGCAAAGCCTCTAAGCGCTCAGATCCTAGTGGCTCATTTTACTCGATCCCCCCTTCTAATGGAATATCCCGGATTCCGGATTCGTGCTACCCGCTGCAGTTGGAACACATCAGCACTGCTACCTGTCATTATGGGAAGCTTGTTCCTAGTTTTTGATAGAAGCATTAGCCAACGCTGCTGACACCCCAATCGCTGCTTCCGCCCCAGGTAGAGGGGAAATTGAATCCTCTTTTACTAAAGCATCCGAGATTTCATTTACCTCACCACAATGACTGGGTACAAAAAGTAATTCCATCGTAGTGAATCTACAAAGAGTTTAATCGATTTCTACAGTCCTGAAGTGATAACTTCATATCTTGTATGGAGATCTGATCAGAAGGCATTGCGAAAGCTGAATTCAGTTCTCCCAATAACTTTTGTTCTGTATCCCCCACGTCCATTGTTTTCCCATAGATCTAATCGACTTAGTCTGAATTGAAAATACTGCATTTAGAACTGCGTGGGGTGTCGTGCTTATGACATCCGTAGACACACAATTCTTTACAGTGTGGCTAGTTTACGGTGAAAACTATTCTGTTTCACCTTATCCTAGCATACTACGAATGTATAAGCGAACATCGGCCTAATGATAACAAAATACATATATCCACATTACTACCTGGCTTAAATCTCCACGTCGAGGCAAAGGTCCACCTGCACAGCTCATAAGCTGTGAGAACTCGCATTTCGTCTATCTTTGAAACCAAAGAGTGGGAAGAGCTTTCCACGCTAGTAGCGGGCAGCGGACAAAAACTACACTTCACAAGGTGGGACGGGAAACATACTTGCTTCTCAGAAAGGAGGGGTTATACGCCGTTACAAAGTTCGGACAACTTTGTTAAGCATACGTGGGACACAGCCGGGAATAAAGTTAAGAAACTAATGTATTTTCTCTGACATATCAAAACGAAGTTTGCAGCAAGAAAAGGTTATTTTGCCCTAATTTATTTATTCGTAACCAACCGTATATTATGCCTTGACTATCGGATTTGGTCAAGGTCAGTTACGAGGCCTTAGCTATCCCAAAAAGCTAAAAAATGACGAGATTATGAAGAGCTGCCGCAAAGCTCCACTTGCGTATCACCACCTGGTGTGGCGTGGGTGGCGTTGCCCTCAAGCTCCCTACCAACTAATGCCTAAGGTGTAAACAAGTTTGAACCCAGTTAAAGAATAATCGGTGAAAATAAATCGTATTTAGATCTCCCTTAGCAACAGGTTAGTTATTTCTAACATTGAAATTATCCGACAAGCTTTCATTCTTCTTCCATTATTCCATATCACTTAGTTCTAGCCCGATGGATTTGTCGGCAATCCTGGGATCGTAAATTCTGCAGCGCTAGGCTGACCAACTTGCGGAAGCGCTATGGTTTTCTCAAAAATGTCAGATACCTGGGTCCTAAGCTGGAGAAATTGCGTCATGCCAGAATACCTTCATCGAAAGTTTTCGGCTAAATTAGTCCCCACTCATATAACAGTGCAAGAAAGCATTGGTCCGTCATGGCCTCAACGTGTGTGATTTGGCCATAAGCGGAAACCACGCTAGCTGCATATACAAATCAGCCGACAGATTTTATGTCCTGACCTTCAATATATCGAGTGATACAATCTGTCAAACTAAGCACCTTAGATGTTGTTAGTCTTAATCTTTAGCTCAGCTGTATGTTGAAGTTTAGTGAAAGTATCTTCCCTAATTAAGTTGTACACTGAATGACCTAATATTGAGTTCGCCTTTATCGTTTTCAGGAGCCAATTTATCAAATCTATGATAGGATAGCACAAGGTTGTGGTACAGAAGGTCGCGGGTCAAATCTCACTGGTGGCAGTGGTATTTGTATTGTGATTTGACGTCGGATACTAGTCGACTCAGCTGAGAATGAGCACCTGAGTCAAATCAGGGTAATAATCTCGGGCGAGCGTAATGCTGACCAGATTGCATCCAACAGGCTATCCTGTAGTGTACCGGCCCTAACGGCCTTGAGTGAAGTGCTCTAACACACTTTAAGGCCCTGATCCAATTGGATTATTGCGCCAACGATTATTATTGTTATGATAGGTTATGCCTTCAAATACTCAACATTAATTTGCAGGAGACTAACCTTCGATTTCCGATTTTCATTTCTCGAATGATACATGACGAGCTTTGGCTTTACGGGAACCGATCTCCGAAAAATCTAATTTTTCCGTCCTAACAATCGAAGTAGAGACATTTTGTCTGTTAAATAAGGTTTTGCGGGTGAATATGCATCGCTTGGAAGCTTAGATAAGGGTCAATTCCATATTCCCATCCACATTGGGAGGAAGGTTTAAGGTTTAAGGTTTCAGAAACGCAGAGGGTTTTCAATATCCAGCGATCGCAATGCCTTGTTAGTGGGAAACTTGGTTATTGCGACGTCTACATAATGCTATAAAAGAGAAGTTGAAATGAGATCCACACCGAATCCTTTTCGTAAAAATTCGAAACTTGAGAGGTCACCACCGAGGACATCGTTGCCCCTCAGTAGTTGAGATTTATCACGGGACTCGGAAAGGAAAATGGATAGTCCCTGGTCCAATATTGGGAAAAACGCAAAAATGAACTTCATGGGTTCAAGAAAGAAAGCTAAATATCCACCAAATATAATTTCCTATATTAATGGTGTAAAAGTGACTCTAGAATTTGACTCTTTCTCAGCAAAAAGTATGTGAGGAAGCGGAGAACCGAGTATGGATGGGGTTAGTGCACCTTTTGGTACTTAGCAAATGGCCAAGGAGAAAAAAGGTTCTTCACCAAGAAAAGCCGTATTATATTTGCTTGAAGCAAAGAGATGTCTGTATTTTATACATTATAGTAAAGAATTTACTTTTCTATCTCCGCCGCATTTTTTTAGTAATCAAAGATTTGAAATCTCCTAACATGCTCTGGGCATATATAATGCATTCAACTGTGATGACTTAAAATACTCCCAATATTAGGACCTCCTCAAACACAAGGAGAAACCCATTTTGGCAGATTTGCCTTGATTTTGTTTTTCGTTAAATTTATAGAATGACATATCCCCAGTTATATAGGTAATTATTATCTCGACCTAACCAAGTAACAATTTTTATCAGTTTAATCAGTAACTTCGCATCTAGTGTGCAGCTGCTTACCGATTTATGAGCGAAGGTCATGTTCATTTTGGTGTCAATTATTCTCTATGTGAACATGCCGGTTAACTGAATTTGGTATATTATTACTTCCATGCACGCTGGCATGCACGTGATCTTTTCTGATTTGTAATCGCTGAGATGTCATTTTGTGTTCAAAAATAAACTCATACTTGGAAATTCAGCATTTTTTCAATGAGGTGCATAAACAATATCTGCAAATTGACTGGCAACTTAGATCAATATTATCACGTAAATGAATACCGTTATACCATTTCTTAGAGAAAATAAAGTGAACCAAATACGAAACGTTTTCCCAGCTTTCGATGTGAACATTACCTTACCTAAATAAAAAGCTGGTCATAAGGATATGATAATGGTGAGAAATTTTCAGTGGCAGGCTTCTGATATTGTTGTGTTGTGTGTGCAAAACAACGACTGACTTCAGTGAAACATTGTCATGGTAAAATTACAGTCATAGGTAACATATAATAAAATGAATAAATTGGAGGAAAAATATTATGTGTTCCATTCAGAAGAAAGTGGGGTTGATACTAGATGTAAACATTTTAGAGGAATCTCAAACATATACTCGTATGATCTTAATGAAAATAGATTATTCTTCCACAAAACCGTTTGGTAAAATCATCAAAGGAGGTTACTGGACCAACTCCAAAAAGATAATAATTCAAGTATTTTGGGCATGAAAAAGATCCTGGGGTTTTATGTGTGACTAGCTGAACCCGGGGGACAATGTTCTTCCTGTATATGTTTGCAATTGGAAAGCCATTTGGTATTTCCGAAGATGTTTGGATTCTTGAGTAGCTGGAGCAATATGAGTTATAAGCGGCTCTGTCGTCTTTGTCAGTGGTGGCCAATTGACCCTTACACATCGCAACGATTGGCCTGCCAATAAGCTTATCAGTGTTATAGAAATAGCCCTTCTTCGAGGCGCCATAATCCTTCAGCGAGTGATGAGCGACAGAATTCTTCAACGATGTTAGAAAGGAAGACCTTATTTTTCCTTCTGCGTATCTTCATTATCCCCTCTTCTCCGGGAATGGCGCTGACAAATTAAACTTTACCATGATAATGTCAAATTATCCCCCATTTGAAACACCACTTATACAGAGGTGACCGCTGTCATTTTTTAACGGGCTTCGGGATCACCTGTTTTTCCACTCTCCCCCTTTATAAATTTCTGACCCTATTTTCTGATATCTTACTGCAATAACCATATAAAATGAAAGATTGCCTTGGAAGATATTTTTCTATTTTATTGGCTAAAAGTATCTAATTTAAACTAATACGTATTTCGGGTACCAACTGTCCCTTCTTCAGTGTTTTATCTTCTGAAAAATGTTCCATTATTTGCCTCTTAAAATACATAAAGAAGGCGAGAAGGTCAGAGAGATAATCGCAGCAACGAATTTAAAGTGATGAATATTAGTATCCTTCGACGTAAAAGCGCTGTTCCTAAGCGTATCGATGAAGGAAGCACTACATTTGTTCGAGGAATGGAGCACGACACACGGAAACTCATCCGAATAGAAGAAGAAGCCTTAATTGTATAAGAAACTGGCCTTCACGTGCATGAGTAAATCCTATTTCACATTCAGGAATAAATTTTATAAAACAGCCTCTGGGCAGCTGCCTCTTTCCGCTGCCATGCGAGGTTTTTATGGAGAACCTGGAGGATGAACTCGAGGAAGCTGGGGCACTCACGACATTCTGGATGAGATACGTGGATGATGTATTTGCAATTATCAAAAGGGAAGAAGCAGGAACGATCCTCGGAAAACTCGATCGGGCACACAGAAACATCGATTTCACCATGGAGATCGAAAAGGAAGGGGAGATACCGTTCATAGACTTAAAAATAATTCGGGAAAGAGGGGATTTTGAATTCGACATCTACAACAAACCGACCCAGATACAACGAACCATCACATACACGTCAAACCGCGATTTCCACCATAAGATGGCGGCTTACAACTTTAAGATTCACAGGATGATTACAACACCGCTCAATAAGGAGAGAAGAAATAAAGAAATGAATTACATCCTGGAAACAGCCAAGAAAAACGGATACAACAGGAACCTCATCGAAAATCAGATCAAAAAGAAACTACGCCAGGTCTCAAGACAGCAACTTTCAACACTCGTCCAGGAGGCGAACACAGAACCTAAGCAATGGATTACACTAACCTACTCGTGTTGGACGCAGAACATCAAAAGGCGGCTACATAAACGTGGATTCCGGGTCACCTCGACCAGCAGACGATATCTACAATCAGTCAAGGAGAAAAAAGGGTGTACGGAAAAGGGGCGTTTATAAGATCTCTTGCCCAGACTGCGACAAGATTTACATAGGGCAAAGAAAACGACTACTCCACACCAGCGTGTTAGAGCAGCCCGAATCCACTAAAAATAAGAATAACTCAAACATAACCTCCGCGGTTGTCAGACATATAATAGAGCAGGGACATCATATGTCGCCAATATCTTGAAGGAGGTGAACGGCGTTAGGAGACTAGATTCCTACGAGAGTCTCCACACCTCAAAAATTCCTCCCGAAAAAAGGTTAAACATGGACATGGGCAACAATTTTTCCACCTTAGTAGGCAGTAGGCAGGACTAACTAATAGGGGAAAATTTTTCAGAAGATAAAACACTGAAGAATGGGACAGTTGGTACCCGAAATACGTATTTGTTTCAGTTAGATACTTTTAGCCAAATATCTTCCAAGGCAATTTTTCATTTTAAGACTTCGGTTAACAAACAACCTCAATTCAAACCAATAACCATATCCTAAGTGGGAAACAGATTGCTTAAGTGAGCATCAGGATTCTATCCCCCTGTAGATTCGATTCGTTGATCGATAATTTATAGTTATCGATTAAAAAAAAAAAAATCTTTATCCTTCGCAGTGCAGCAGAAAAGGTCAAACCCCGAATTAAGGAAAGCTAAACCAAAATGCAACACTGAGAACCAATAATGTCCCTCAAAAATTAAAATCGTACCACATTTTATTCGAAATAAGCTGAAAATAATTCTCGTGCTATACTTTATTCAAAAGAGATCCAACCTTTCAATTCCAAACCAACTTATTCGTTTTTTAAGGTTTTGTGAAACACAAAACCTTATTAAAATCGGTTTACTGTCTGTCTGTTTGGCTGCCCGTCTGTTTGCCTGTCAGTCCGACAAACGCATTTTTCTCGGAGACTGTAGCAGCGATGGACACCAAATTTGGTGGGAAGATGGCAACTGTGAACACTCACGCATACAATGAGTTGCATCCTTTTACATCGAATTTAAGGGGGGGAGGTCCCAATACATGCACAAGGGTGGTGTAAATTTTTTTTCATCAAATATAGTCATGCGGGGTATCAAATGAAAGGTTTCGGTTAGTACTTTCCAACGCTAGTTTTGACATTTGTTGGAAAGGCGGGAAGCTTGACGGGTTGAAAGTGATCATTTATTTAAGAGGGCTATTCTCAGAAACTGTCCAACCGAAAAATCGGAAAAAATCAAGATGCTGCCACTATATGGTAGCTAGGCTCCGAAATACCTTCGATACCGATATCCATTCGAATAAAGTTAATAACAGTATATTACTATAATTTTCAGTGATTGGCTGCACACCCCCCCCCCCCCCCCCCCCTCCTTAAGTTCATCCTAGCACCACGAAATGCAGCTATGTAGGCTTTAATATAGAGCTTGATCCTACCAAGTTTGGTGAAAATCGCACTATTACTTACAGAGTTGCCACTTCTTTAGAAATTCAAGATTTTGAATGTCAATATCACCCGCAAGTGAATATTTTCACATAATATATGTGTATATTACGTGTTTCGTACTAATGGGAAAAATTCACACTCAAATGTCTTTATAAAAGAAATACACAAACCCTTCCATACCTGAAGTGTCGAGCTTCCGGTTTCTCGCTACACTCCGCACAGCAGGTCGGCTCGATTTTGAAACGAGCCAATAAGTGGAGGTAGTTCGAGGTGATGCAGGGAGAAGATACAGAACATTGATGTAGTTCCTTTCAAATCGAAAGTATCTTAACTTACCACGCCTACACAACTCCTAAAGCGAAGACTGCAAGAATGTTCAAAATTTGCTGTGAAGGGGGAGGGGGGTAAAAACATAACAAACCCGGATACGGCCGATCAAACAGTATCGAGAAATCAAGGCTTCATCACAGGATTAATCAATGCTGTTTAAAATAACGTCTAAAGAATGGTAATATTTTCCTTTTTTTCTGAAACTAAACTAAAGGTAAACTCATGATTGCTATATAAAGCCCACATCAAACAACAGAAAACAAAGCTTTACATTTAACATGTATAGCCAATTTGTAAGTTTGTATCTTCTGATATCTTACTGCAGTAACCACATCCTTAGCGAAAACTATATAGCTTAAGTGAACATGCATACATATCCATATGTAAATACACAAACTCTTGTATACATGCTGGCAAAAGCTCTTTGAAACGAACGATGAACTTCGCAAATTCTTACAACACCGCAAAATTCTGTCCTGATAAGATAATATAGACATAAGACATTGTCTAGACAAGAGTGTACTATATTATGTCGGCGTCCCAAACTAAATGCCTGTCTGAAATTATAAATAAGAGTAAATTGCATCTGATGGTGTAAAATCATGGGGCTTTGGGTTGGATTAATAAAGTCATTACCAAAAAACTTTTGGAAATGGAATGGAATTAAGAAACTAACGACCCGTTCTTGCTGGAGAATAAACGCCCACCAGTAGCTATCGATAAAAACAAAAAAGGGGAATATTTGTTTTTGAGGTTGCCTATATTTTCCCATGTTTATTAGAATGAAGGATGAAAAAATTCATCGATTTTTTAAATTAAGGGTTGACGTTTTTCGGTTTGGTGTTCTTTGGGTAGCTGCCCAGTTCATTGCAGCAAAGAGCTATTGAAGATGGAGATAACTAGCTAGCGACAAGTAAGTGTCCGCATTAGAAGTTATGACTTTAATTTAAAAAAAATGCCTAAACGGGTCTTGACAAATGATATAATAAAATCGAATGGGTTTCTAGCTCTTATTTAAGAAAATCATAACCGCAATGAATGTGAAATTCAGTATCCTAATCATCATCATCATATAAATCTGTTGAATCTAATTATTGCAAGCTGTCAATCATTTTAGATTTGGTCTAAAGCAATTTCATAATTTCGGCCCCCAATGTGGGATACGTTCCTCATAACATTCTGTTGTACAAGCTTGGTCTATGAGGAAATTCTTTTAATGCATGGAATCTACCCGCTTTTTAATATATTATATTTGAATAAGCGTTTATTAGGTGCAACAGTTTCCTTTTCCGAGAACGTGAAGATACTTCTTAAGCAAAATGATTGCGACATGGATTTTATCAACGATATAGACCGAAAAGGCCTTTCCATATTAGACAGATTTATCATCTATGTTGTTGAAGATAAACCGCAATTCCAGGATATAAGATGAGCAAGGGCTTTACCTGAACCATAGTATGCACTAATATGGCAGGATTATACTGATTTGGATTAGGGAAGCGAAACCCTTATAAAAACGAGTGGATGAATTAGATTTGTTTATGAGCTGGTTTAAAGAGCTTTTGATTTCTAAGGTCAAATGTTTCAGAAGTTTTGAGGAGCTATTCTTTGGGCAATGTTCGAAGTGAAATCTCGCTCAATTTAGTTTCCTTAATTGAATCGATGGACCAGGAGTCATTGAAATGTTGAAAAAAATATGCCGAAAATTGCTCATGCATCGCGTTTGGTTAAACACTACAAATGACCAAAAGGCAATTTTTGTATCTATGAAAATTACTATTTCATATTAGTCAAAATACGTAATGAAGTAAAAAGCTTCACTTGGTATGAATCGTAAATAAGCTACAGATACTATCTAAAGATGAAATCCAAATTAACGACCTTGACAAAGAACTCTCTAAAATGTTGGAGGCGTTAAGCAATTTTGGTTTTCCCATTGGTCATTATGAAAGAAACATGACTGAAGAGGTACTTGTGGATAGTGAAGATTAAAATATTAGATGCTGATAGACGACAAAATTGTTCGCGAATTATTAATAATACAAGTATATGACAATGGTTGCAAAGAGAATTTAATTTAATGTAATTTTTATCATTAGATTACGATACACGATACGAATGGAGAAAATAGGAGACTTCTAATGGCTTTTAGGCACTTAAATTAGCATTCAGATGACATGAGCGGCAGGGAGATTCTTATCATTATTTGTCATTAGAGCTCAGTGCCAGGAAAGACGAATTCAACATTGACACAGAGGAGCATTACACCATTATTTCTGGCAAATTAATATCATTTAATTCTATTTCATTATGTACTATGTATTAATTAATTGGTAGTAACAGTCGTTTGGCAGTACCTTGATCTTGATCTAGCAGTTTTTCTACTGAATCCTCCCTCCACATACATGAGGTGACTAATGGATATTTCATGATCGCAGCAGCAGACGGAGGAGGGGGTTTCTGGCCCACAAAATGAAAAAACCTTTCTGGAGGCCGGGGGTACTGGTAATATGTCCCCAGGCGTACAGCATAGCCCAAGAGCAGAGAATACATAATCTAATGGGACCGATCAAACTATGACTGCTACTTTTTAATCTTGAAATGGGTGGACGTCTAGTTAAATGATTAAACTATGGCAATTTCTTCGGGAGGTATCCCCAGATTGCATCCGAAAAAATTAAACGTTTCAGGAGCGAAATTATTGATATTTTATTGAAACACTTCAATGCTGAAACTGGTTCTCAGGGGCATAGCGGCAAGGCACAGCCGACTTCGCCAGCGGAAAGTCATAAGTTCTATTCGAAACATATACAAGAT
The DNA here is from genome assembly GCF_905115235.1 of Hermetia illucens. Taxonomy (NCBI): domain Eukaryota; kingdom Metazoa; phylum Arthropoda; class Insecta; order Diptera; family Stratiomyidae; genus Hermetia; species Hermetia illucens. The sequence continues at coordinate 126,404,524 of NC_051850.1, read as the reverse complement.
AGCATATCACTTCAACATAATGCACAAAACATCACCTTAGTATGTGATGTGATATCTCCCCATTTTTTGAGATAAGTGATATTAAAAAATGTTACCTATCATTACCCCTACCGTGCGTGTGATGCTATATCACCTATTGCATTCGGCACGCAGTTTTATTAAATGTTACTTATCACTAGAGTGTTATTTGCCTACATTTGACACATTCGTATCATAGAATGTACAGTACCGTCAAGTAGATATGCACTAAGATCCTTTCATTCGAGAGAAAAAGGAGCCAAAGGCTTCTTATATACCATAGTAAGATGTCATCAGAAATTTTGCTAAGAATCGCCACATTTGAAAGTTACCGCCGATCACACCCACAGTAATGTTTGTAGGCCAAAGTTATCCAAGCGAGGAGGGAATCATAACACTAACAAATACGCAAGCGATAGTCTGTATCGGAACTCGACCGCCACTTGTTTAGGAAGTATGGCTTTATGTATGGAACGATGCATTGCATTACATTAGTATTGCTCGGTGATGTTTTATGATGCCTTGTAGTGTAATATTACATTGGCACTGACATTACGAACCACTATTTATCACAAAAGTAATACAATAATTACCGCTTTACTGGGTGGTGTTATAATGATGTTAAATGGTGCTGTTATATTAAGTGGTCTTATGATGTGAGGTTCGCTGAAGTTTGGACTACACTTGAGAATGGACCGAATTTTTCTTAGTAGAATAGGTGCTTGGAAAATGCTAGGAATATGATATCGCCGTGCACTAACTGTTTCTTAATTTTTGATGAGTCTAAATACAGAACTAAAAATCCCAGCTAAGCCAAATGAAAATTCAGAGTGAACGGATATAAACCTAGACAAAATAGATGGATCAACGCGTCAAAAAGGAAATATATGACGTAAACGGGAGAAATTACCCCTATAAGGCAGAACATAACGATGCACGAATACAATTTCAATCCGTTTATGTACCTAACTTTCCTTCTTACTATGGACCGCAATGAATATCAATTAGGACCCCCCAATCTTTAAACAAAATCATAATTTGTTTTACGACCAACCACTTATAAGCACAAAGTGAATCCCGAAATGAATTTTGAAAGGCAAGTCAAGTCAAGAAAAGGTCCCAGAACTCATTTGATAGAGACAGCAGGAGCAAAAGATTGATATGTTGCGGAATACCATTACCCATAGATGGTAAATATGTACGAACAATCGATATGCACGATCAATGTGTACTATCTCTTCACTATCCCATTCGTTTTAATATGATTCTTGCAAACTTACCAAATAAAGGCGAATACTCTACTTTGCAGTAAATTAGCACAAACAATTGTGAGCATAGTTCTAGTTCAAACTAATAATAATAAGATTTACGGTAAACTTCTCAATATCGTGTAATACACGTTTTTATGACCGCAAAATTGTTCACTCTTTGGATGAATTTAAGGGGATTTTCAGTAAATTTCTATTCAACTAAATATATTTTATCGGGGTTTTTAGTGATTAAATATTACTAAGTATTGTTTCATTCATTAGTTTTATACTTTATTTAGTTGCGCATGGTCTTGTATTTGAGGGACCACTTTTCTTCTTCCTCTGTGTTGTACATATTTTCTACTGCACTTACGAAAGAAGAAATAGCCACTACAAAATGGGAAACTTGCCAGGAAAGGCGAGTTCAACCGCCAGAGTTTAAACTATATCTAAAGATACTTCAATCCAAATCGAACAAATTTTTCGATCATCACTTTATATGAGGTTCATCCTCAATAAAAACGTTGAAAAAGGACGCCTACATCTCATTTTAATACATTAAGACAAAATTCTCCCGAGTTGGTGACGTAGGACCTGCAAACACTAGAAGGATCCCCATTCCCTCTAAATATCTAGAGAGTAGTGGGGACTAAAATTCAAGGAACGCCACGTTCTGATAATTTGCCGGTTAGCACGTGCCAGTTCCCTGAGAAGGCTGGTGTTCAACCAGTGAGAGCATTTTTCAGAATAACCAGATTGTTAAAGATGAGTTCGAAAGGGCACGTCTGGTTTTATCCAATTTACAGGACCATCACTTTAATTTATTTAACGGTGAAGAAAATTTGAATGAATTCTATGAAGAGAAATTCATTAAGAATTGACTGTCGCGCAGAATTGCGACAAAGTCCTCGGCGATTTCGATTTTGACTCATCTTTGCTGAGAACGCCTGATCTTTAAAATGTTAGATATCGCCTTCTGTTTGTAGTTAAGTCTAAAATTAATAGACCATTAGCTTATTCCCAACTACCATTTTATTTTATTATGTATATATATATATATATATATATATAATTAGCTTTGTACTGATGAAGGGAGTAAGTTGCTCCCGAAATATATATATACATAATAAAATAAAATTGTAGTTGGGAGCCTGATCTTTGTTATTTTTCTCCAGAGATGTTCCAGGTTATTGCTCAACACACTAGGGAAGAAATGTTCAAAGGTAAAAAGGAAATGTAGAAAATGAGACAAACATTTTGTGAAACTATCGACGTGGTTGATTTGAAAGGCTTTATTACGTTATTATATTTTACAGGAGTGGGAAAACAATCACATAAAAATTAGAGGACCTATGGGTTCGGATGAAATTTCGATCGAGCGTTTATGCCCGAATGTCGATTTCTGTGCCTTTCGGTTTTTGTCACTAGGATATACGAAATGCAAGGGGGTCGAAGAGTAGTATTTGCCGTGAACGGTTGCAGCCTCAGCGCTGCAATTTTCAACAATGAACTTTCAACAATCAACTTTGATTTACCACTAACTACCGAAACCTATTCTTGCTTCCACGCTGGTAACCCCAGGGAATGAAAACCAGCAAACGAGAGAGGGTGAACGGTGAATTCTCTTTGGTGTAAAACAGATATGAGCTGACTGGCCTTCCAGGTTAGGGGCTCTGGAATAGTCTGACAACTTGTTCATAGTATGCTATCGTCATGGAAGGAAAATAAGGTCTCGCGTAGGATTGGAAATACAATGACGACTACGGTAACAAAAAATACGGCTTGGACTGCATTGTACATTCCCTGTTCAGAACTGGCGCTCTTAGGACACTCAATGAATAGAGCAAAAAGTGCAATATATATGCTTTGGTGCACTAGGAAAAGAAACCGTTGGGCAATGAGGTATTTGATTCTCGAAAGCAAACTATTTTCGAAAGCAAAAAAAAGGCTGAAGCACAAGATGGCGACTGCATTCGGGTAAAAGTCGCAATCAAGACTACTACAGAGAAAACCGTTGGGCACGACTCTCAGCGTAAGAGGAATGATTCAGGAGAGACCCACAAGAGCCAAACGAGACAAATCCGTAGTATTTAGACGTACCATTGACAAAATCTGCAGAAATGAGAAACGAAAGCATTTAAATGACGAGATCTGAAGATTGCATAATCCGAAAGATGCCAGTAGATCTATATGATACGCTACTGTATAAATCATCCTAGATAGTAGCCTATGCGAATGATATAAATATCCTGGTCTTGGTGAAGCTCAATGAGGTAGCGAAGGAAATTGGGCTAAAAATAACCGAAGAGAAGACCAAAATTATGATACAAACCAGAAAAAAGACACCAATTAGACAGTCCGTGACAATAAATCTTTGCAACTTTGAATTAGTGGACAATTTTTTGCTTAGGCACAATTCTTACAAAACATACAACTTTCATTCGACTTTTCTTGCGATGTGACCGCGAGATGTGGATAATGTACCAAGCCGCGGAGCAAAAAAAATCAATTCTTTCAAACATTGAGTTGTCAGTCAAAAGCCCGACAAAAGAGTTCCCAGGCATCTACAAAAGGCAAGATGAAGGAAGGCGACCACCAGGAAAACTTCGAAAAGGATGAGAGGACTTTGTAAACAACGGAAGTTACACACTGGTCGATTTTCGAATTTCGAGGATGAGGTCGCTGGACCAAGAAGAATGCAGACGAAGACTTCGAGAGGCTAATGACCGACATCAGACTGTAGCGTCATAAAAGAAGATTCGAACAAGCTCCCATTAAGGGTTGGTGACCAAATTCTCGCATTTCACCTACAACAACGTGCCAACACCATAGGTACCCGTTGCTGAACTTTATGTTGCGAGGATAGGAAACGCCAAAGGAGACGCCATTCCGAGATATTAAATCGAGAAATTAACTGAGCAGATATTCAGTTCTGAACCCAACGTCACCTGCAATAACTAATTCTTGTCCGTCCCTTGACAACAGTCCATACGATGCTGAAAAGCAAACCCGAAATACCAGCAGCTTTTACATAACCAACTGCTGCCAGTACAGTACGGTCAGCCTACGCCGGAAAACTAACTTTACTTTCCAATTGTCCGAAAAAATATGGTAGTTTTCCTATTTTCAAGTTTGCATAAAGGCAGTTGAATAAATGAAAGACCCACAAACCAGAAATTGAAGTTTTCCCAAAGCTTTATAGCTGAGTGAGACGGGTTTTACAAGAATTATGTAATATGGAGAAATACGAAGCGATAGTCGACATGCGTTTATTTTGGTGAGCAGGATTAGGTAGGAGTAAACCGCATTATTTATTTCTTTCAAGAGAAGCAAACCCTATTTTAGAACAAGTCCAAGAAACAGTTCTGTTAAGAAGGCATTTAGAGGTTTGTCTGTGAAAAATCAACTTAACGAAAACCATCAGATCAAACGATTTACATTCTGGACGAAATCGAAAGTAGGTTTTATTTTTTTTAAACATTTGGGTATTAAGCCAGAAAAGAGTGGTCTGTGGACCGTGTCCAGTCCGACACCAAGTGGATGCGGGCATAGTATTTGTCAATTCGTAGATAAAAACTAAGCTTCGACCAAGCATAAGCCTGGACTATGGAGGTTTTACGTTCGATATGATTCGTACTCATATTGTGTATGCGAATGTATATAAAGGAGCATTAAATACCCACACTGCTCCCAGGGCACAGATGAAGCAGCGTCTGATGAGTTGCATCTGCCCTCTGCGATACCATAAATCGTCCTCGTTATTTTTTATTCAAAATGTTCTTGAATTTTTTGAAAGTCAAGTTTCTAGTCTTTCTTAACCCATTTGCATCCGGAAGTAGCCAGTATACACATCCGGTCTCGAAAAATGTACTACACACACGAGAAGATAATATACAGTTGAATAAAGAGAGAGTGCTTGGGCCGCTTTTGGAGGAATTTCCCAAAGAATCCCTGGAACCGAAAAAGCAGGTAACTACCAGGATATCATCTAAAAAAAATTTTCTCCTGAAAACGCAAAAATACAACACAACTCTTACAGTAAGTTCTTTTTATAGATTTTAGATTTTTCCACCGCGCGATATCAGTTGGCAAAAGGGGAAAGGTTCATTAGGACCTGCTATACATATAGAGCTGATATAAGGAGAAATTGTTGGACGGAATGTTGGTATACATTGTTGGTCGATTTGCCTTTGGGCACGAATGATATTACCTTACGCTAAGCTACATTGTTTTAACCATATTATTTTTTTTAGATTTAGGCGAAAATAGATTTTTTTAATAAAAAGGTCGCCTGCATAAAAATCATACATGTTACAAATTTGTACTTCTAACTTTCCAATCAAATCTGTCTATCATGCATAATTTCATAACAAGAAATGAAAAAGCGGTGTTATCTCTTTGATTTCAGCCAACCCTGATCTGGAACAGTTTTATGATTTCGGCCCCCAATGTGGGATAAACTCTTCATAAAATCAATGCGTACGATCGGTTATATTCATTATCATTTTATTTCTGACAATGCAGCCGCTGAAGCAATAACACTGAGAATACTCCTTGATTGTAGCCACCTAACTTCCGCATTCCACTATCTGAGGGCTAGCAGCCTACCTGCGTGCCCCAGTCATGGCTCATTAATCGATTTTCCATAAAATCAAGTTTGTATACAAAGCATAATTGCTGCTTTGGGCCGAGCATAAGACACAACAGGTATAGAGCAGCATTCGAAAAAACCGAAAAACTAGGTGGGCCAGCCCCAAGCCGCATAAGGAAACCAATCGTGCAACCATCTGTTCCGCGGCTTCCATGGAGAGCTGCCTACTAAAAATTTTCTGTTTAACGTAATTCCGGATTTTATGCGGTCAGATGAGGCGAAATGGAAATACCGCCAGCTCCTCTCTTTCGAAATTATGTTAATGTTTCTTTCATATTTATATACTTACGTTATTTTCGTAGCAGAATCAGCTGTTGGTGATGCTGCCCAGGCTGAGATGCTGTTGCTTATGATTATTCACTGAACAATTTGTAGCTTGTATTTTGTGTTTTCACTTGTTGGACGCCGCAGAACGATTTCACTTGGACAGAGGTTTGTTTGGCTGCGTGAATGCGCTAAAAATTTTCCTCACTTTCTGAGCCAATTCTCGAAATATTTGAATTAAACGGAGGCAATTGCAAGAGCACAGAAACGTTCACTATGTAAAGTATCTCAAAATTATTGATGAAACGACACAAACATCACTTTCACTTTCGGCGGCGGCCCAACCACGAATGTTTCTGATATTTACCCACGACCAAGCCAATCTTATTTTCTGGCAGACAAAAAATATGATTTATCGCCGTCGTCGTCAAAGGGGATGTAGATTTTAAGAAATTCGAAATAAACGCACCTACGAGTGGGCAGGGGAGTGAACGAATGTACTTGAGACCGCGGGTACGAATGGGTCAATAAAACCTTTTTCGGAGACGGAGTTTCAAGTTTAAATCGAGTTCTTTTCCTTCCTGTGGGATTTTTCCAAAATCCAAGTCGATCCTGTTCTGGGGTTGTGTTTCAAGACGAAGAATATGAGACAAACCACATTTCCAGAGTGTTTACCGAGGGTGCATAAAGCCGGTCTGTCTGTCTGGAGACTACGCAGTGAATATAGAGAAAATTGTCTTCTATTTTTTATGAGTTGTTCATCAAATGTCTGTGGACAACAGGGGAACCGGTCTTTTTTTGTATATGCAGTCTCGTCTATGCGTCGAGAAAAATAAAACGTTGGGAAATCCGATTCAGACAAAAATCGGTTCACCTGAATAACACATCTACGGATAACACGCAAAAAGCACTAAGATCTTATTGTGTATGAAGGTGTTTGCTGGTCGATGGAAAATTCAAACAAGAGCCCAGAATCGATTGTGAAATTGATAGCTGCAAAGCTCCACCACTTTCCGTTTCCGTTTCCGACTGTTGTCAACACCGCTGTTGTGACACCGCGTGAAAATACGAAAGCGAAATGATGAAAATCTCGCTGGAACGGCGTATAAAAAGCACGAAGGCCACTTTTGTCAAAAACTGAAATGAGGGAGACCCCTGAATCTGAACTGTCGTTGTTTGCTTCGCCTTTACGTTTGTTTTTAGAGGGCACGTTCGACCGAACTGAATGAAAGCAAAACTTGTTCTGTCAGATAAGTCCGCGATTCGCTCTCTCGTTAATATCTGTATATTTTCAGTTCCAAGTCAAATGAAAACATCGGCAACAAAGCGAAACGTAAACGTAAGTCTCCTTACGAAATACACAGGCAGTTTTGCCTGCGTTTCTACAAACAACCTCACGAACAAGTCTAGCTCCGACTCCGACTAGTTGGCTGTCAGAAGGGGAACTTCCATCTGAGTTGCTTATCGCAACACTCTGCAAACGACTGAGTATGAAATGGAATTTTGTTTGCATATCATTTGGTCGTGCGTTCTCAGTAACACACACGAAATTTCGAATCTCGCCTCTTCAGGCGAGCTCCACAGCTCCAAATGGCGTCCAGAGCGCCGGTCATACATCAGCACACATTGTCCCAGGCAGCCCCATGGCCCCGCAGTAGCTCCAACAGCACCACAAGGTGTAGGCCCCGGTCTCGCTTTTACTTTCAATGTATGACGAGCCACGACTTTGCTCCACGCGAGCCCACACTGGGCGCTGGGGAGCACTTCGCACGAACACCACCATCAGCACCTCGAAAGCAACATCAAACTCAGCACTGATAGCGCAACAATTTCGATTTCTTTTTTGCAGTAGCTGAAGAGCAGATTCAGCGGAAGCGGCGGAGCCACTCAGTCCCCCAGCATACACACGAATGTGAGGGGCGGCATGTTCGCTACTCCACGGAGTGATAAGGCATGATAACAGAACGATATTGTTGTGACACAGTCGCGTATGTGCGGGTGGTTGCTATCGAAACCGGGAAGGAGTTCCAACTTGTTATGCCATTCATCATGACTACACCGCGGTGTTTCTTTCATAACACACTCATTCAGTATCTAACGTCCAACCGTCCGAATGGAACAACTCGGGCGAGTTTGCGAATGGAGAGTGCGTATTTCGGGCGGTACGGCCAGGGGAGCGAACATCTATGTAGCAAACCACGTGGCACAGCGATTTTGTCACCTAATCGATCAATACATGTTGCGATGAAAATTTCAGAAAAGGGTTCAACAAACTTTTTACATAAGCTCCTCTGAATATAGGCCAAATGTATACAAAGTCGTGTGCTTGCGTAATATGCATCAGAAACTATCAGAAAAGATTACACAGTGTGGGGACGGAAAGTGGGTTTTAATTCGAGCCACAAACAGATATCGCCAAATAAAATTAATGTGTGATTTGCTAGTAAAATAAATTGGTTATTGCTTTGCGATATGATATTTCCACATCACCATCTTTGATATGGTTCAATGTTTAAAGCCGACAAACAATGACTGCAACTGATGGAAATTCATTTCGTTGCGTTGCGACTACTTTATACTTCGAAATTGCACCAAGGAATCTTCAAGATAGTTCACCTCATTTAACAGCTTTTGTGGTAATTACAGGTAAGGTGTAATGACGGGGTGGGGGAGGGGGGGAAATGGTCCTCTGAACACCTTCGCGCCTTACGGGTCAGTGAACAAAATTTCAAGTGTCTTTAAACTCAAGATGCCCGAAACATCACCTTAGTTGGTAACATGAAAAAAGTGATATTACAATGTAAATCACAAACATCACCTTTTATAACAAAAAAAAAAAATAGACGACATTACCTTATATTTTTTAATGCCGAAGTATTATGCAGTTTCTATTGCTTTGCTCCGAATTGCGTCGATAGAACGGCCATTAATTATGAATATCCTACACGCGAGCCTTTGTTTGACACCAAGAAAACGACAAGCAATCATTTTTTCATCATCATCCTCCGCGCAACAACCAGTCTCCCGTCTAGGCCTGCCTTAATAAGGAACTCCAGACATCCCGGTTTTGCACCGAGGTTTACCAATTCGATATCCCTAAAAACTGTCTGGCATCCTGACCTATGCCATCGTTTCATCTCAAGCAGGGTCTGCCTCGTCTCCTTTTTTCCACCATAGATATCGCCCTTATAGATTTTACCGGTGGGATTAAGTGACCCACGCACGTCTAACCTATTGAGCCAGATTTTATTCACAACCTGACGGTTATGGTATCGCTCATAGATTTCGTCGTTATGTAGACTACGGAATGGTCCATCCTCATGTAGGAGGCCAAAAATTCTTCGGTGAATTCTTCCCTCGAACGCGGCGAAGAGTTCGCAATTTTTCTTGCTTAGAACCTAAGTCTCCGAGGAATACATGAGGACTGGCAAGATCATAGTCCTATACAGTAAGACCCTATGGTGAGACGTTTCGAGTGAAACAATTTTTATAAGCTGAAATAGGCTCTGTCGCCTGCAAACAACTGTGCGCTGATTTGATCGTCATAGCTGTTATCGGTTGTAATTTCCGACCCTAGATAGGAGAAATTATCAACGGTCTCAAAGTTGTATTCTCCTATCCTTATTCTTCCCGTTTGGCCAGTGCGGTTTGATGTTGTTGGTTGGTTGGTTTTCGGTGCTGAGGTTACCACCATATATTTTGTCCTGCCTTCATTTATATGCAGCCCAAGATCTCGCGCCGCCTGCTGGATCGAAATGAAGGTAGTTCATACGTCTCGCATGATGTCGATATCGTCAGCATAGGCCAGTAGTTGGGTGGACTTAAAGAGGATCGTACTCCTCGCATTTACCTCAGCATCACGGATCACTTTCTCCAGGGCCAAGTTAAAGAGGACGCATGGTTGGGGATCCCCCCGTTGTAGACCTTCGTCGATTTCAAATGGACTTGGGAGTAATCCTGCTACTTTTATCTGGCCTCGCACATTAGTCAGGGTCAGCCTAGTCAGTCTTATCAATTTCGTCGGGATACCGAATTCTCTCATGGCCGTATAGTTTTACCCTGGCTATGCCATCATAGGCGGCTTTAAAGTCGATGAAAAGATGGTGGAACTGAAGTCCATATTCCAGCAGTTTTTCCATCGCTTGCCGTAGAGGGAAAATTGGATCTCTTGCTGATTTGCCTGGAGTGAAGCCTGTTTGTAATGGCCGATGACGTTCTGAGCGTAGGGGGTTTCTGACCTAGCCAGATAGCGTAGAATATCTTGTAGATGGTGCTCAGCAACGTGGTACTTCTGTAATTACTGCCCTGCATGATAACTCCCTTTTTTATATATGGGACACATAATGCCTCTTTGCTAGTCTTCAGGCATTGATCCGCTGTCCCATACCTTGAGTATAAGTTAATGAACTACTTGGTGTAATTGGTCACCTCCATATTTAATCAATTCGGCTGTAATTCCATCGGATCTTGGCGGCTTATGATTGTTGAGCCGATGAATTGCGCGGACTATCTCTTATATACTTGGTGGTGGCAGTATTTGTCCGTCGTCTTCAGTTGGCGGGACCTCTAACTCGTCGATATTCTGGTTGTTCACTAGTTCATCAGAGTTCCCAACCGATCGCTCCAGTATGCCCATTCTGTCGGAAATCAGATTTAAGGCTTCATCCTGCTGACTTGTAGGTGAAACTTCCTCACTCGGTGCGGTTGCTCCCTAAACTTCTCGAGTTCACAGATCTGTTGGTTCCCCCAGGCTTTTTTTTCTGTCTGTGAAGTCGCTTCTCTGCTCGCCGGAGTTCGTGATAAGTCTCCATGCATGCCCGCGTCCGTTGTGAATGCAACAGTACTCAGTATGCGGCATTCTTCCGTTCCGTTGCTAGCTTACATTTATCGTCGAAAAAGCCATTCCGACTTTTTCTGCGGCTGGGGCCAAGTATGTTTGTGTGTTTGATAACGTTCTTCAGGATCTATGTTGACTGCGGTTATTGCGGTATTCATTTTCCCCTTATAGGTGTTACGAAGGGCTGTATTGTGGATGGGTTCAGTGTTTGCTCTCACCGGATTGTCATAGGAGATTCTGGGTGGTGTTGTTATTCGAGCTCGGAGCACCATGCCAACGAGATAGTGATCCGAGTTTATATTGGCTCCCCTATATGTTCTGACATTCATCAAGGCTGAGAGGTGGCGTCGTTCGATCATCACGTGGTCAATTTGGTTGAAAGTGGTCCCGTTTGTTTGTCGACCGCTTTCAGCGCAAACCAGGTATTTACAACAAACATTTCGTGTGACACTGCCAAGTAAATAATCCGTAGTCCGTTATCATTTGTATTGTGATGTAAGCTATGGGAGTCGACATATCGTCTGAATATGGACGTACGTTCCTACTTGACTGTTGAAATCCCCAACTATGATTTTGATATCATACTTGGGACAGGCTTCGAGGGTCCGGACAATTGCCTAGTAGAAGTTATCCTTCTCCGACTCTGCAGTCTCCTCTCTAGGAGAGTGAACGTTAATGAGGCTTATATTTCTAAATATGCGTCGCAAGCGCAGAGTACGCTTATGTTTTCAAAGCTCATAACAGCAGGTTTCATTTTGGGCTGATTAAGAAACCTACTCCGAGCACATGGTTTACTGGATTGCCACTATATTATATGGTGTAGCGGCTCTTCTTCAGGAAACGGGTCCCTGTTCAACGCATCTCCTGCAATGCTGTAAGAGCAGCCCTATGTTTGGACATGGCATCAGATAGCTGCTCAGAAGCATTCGGTCTTACAGGGAGCACACGTTCCATGAGAAAATGCGCAAATTTTTATTCCGTTGTCGTTGCCGGGTTCGTCGTTGTATTATCAATTCACTCCGAGGCTCCTGTTGTGGCTTCAGAACAAGTTGTTTTCAGTGTAGGGTTATCAGCCTTACCCAACCCCCAACCTGGAGGACCAGTTGATACAATTTGCCCCATTTTAGGTGCGGGAGACTCGCCTTCGTTAAGAAAGAGCTCCCAGCGGTCACCACGTGGAGATGGAGATAGAGTTTGACGGTAGAGCTGTTGGTGTTGGTTCAGCAGGCGTTTCCCAGGTATTATGCTCCATAGTGGGTACCAATCCACGCTTCACCCTGGGAGCTATACTACCCTATGACCACCTCCATTTTGCTGTTTAATGTTTTATATTAATTTAATGTTTAATATTTTAGAGTATCCCGTGTGGGAGTTTAATTCGTTTTTCGTATAAAATTAAACCGGCTAGAATTTAATTTACTGTTAGCTTCTAATGTTAACTGTATCAGTAGTTTTCTCTTCAATCTTAGGACTACCAACCTAACATGTTAAAATTGTATATCACAAAGTTTGTGGTATTTAAAAATTAAATGAATATTTTCACTATCTGGGATTCAATCTAAAATTAAAAGTAAAAGGATGCCCGCACTATAGCAGACAAACTAAGAGGGAATAGTGAAACTCAAGAAAGTAAGAGTTTTTCGGATGCAATAAAACCCGTTTTCATATTATTATTTCTACCATAACAGGCCATATTACGCAAATACCAAAAGAAATGGAGAGAACTAATACGAATAACGGATACATTATACATATGCACTATAAACAAGGATAGCACCTTAAAAAAGAAACGTGAAGTGCAATAGATAAGACCCTCACAATAATGTTAGGTAATGTTTTAATGTTTGGTGATGTTTTGATAGCGCCCGGTTTGGGTAATATGATATTACATTTTAAAGTGATATCACTTTTGTAATATTACATACATCACCCACCCATCTCTACTTTAAATTGATGCATGGGCTCGTACCAGAACCTGAAAAACAAACAAACGTTAGGTTACCGCACGTACCTATATAAACTAAATACGCGAACTTAAACTGGAAAATAAAACAAAAAGAAGTCGGGGAACCGGAAGCTGAATGCTTGAGGTACAGGCCGTTTTGTGTATTTATTATAAAAAATATTTGACTGGACATTTGTTCCATTTGTACCCAGTACGTAATGTATATGCATATATTATGTCAGAATACTCACTCACTCACCCACTACTGAAATTCAAGTCTTAGAATTTACATTCAAGCGGCAAATTTGACCTACTATAACTTTGTTAATAAAAGTTGGATCTCCAGCAAACCTGGTAGAATCAAGCTATATATTACAGCCTATATTACTACATGAATCCAGGATGAACTTAAGGGGGTTTTGCAGCCAATTACAAAAATTATAGTAATACACTGTTATTAACTTTGTTTGTCAATTACAAAAAAATATAGTAATACACTGTTATTAACTTTGTTTGAACAGATATCGGTAATTGGGTATTCTGGAGACCAGGCACCATATAGTGGCAGTTTCATGATTCTTTTTTTCAGATTTTTCGTTTGGGCAGGTTCTGAGAATGGGTCTTTGCAAGAAATTACCATTTTCCAGCCCTTGTCCCCCCTCCCTTTTTCCACTAACTGCAGCCAGCATTGAAAAGTATTCATCGACACCTTCAATCTGATACCCCATATGACTGTTTTTGGTGAAACAAACTTTTACATCCCTTTTTGCATGCATGGAGATCCCTTGTTGGGACACAGCGGAGATGTGAACCACTCAATGCATCGCGGCAATGTAAACTCCTCGGCCGATACACTGAACTACCGTTGAAACAGCTAGTGGCCTGGCACGAGGCCAATGCGGTACGGATCTTTCTTCTTGCCGTGACCGCCGCAGAATGCAGTTGCACGAACGAAACCTCTTTCGAACTCGAAGTTTCCCTCAAAATTACTACATTGCCCTTCTTACATGAATATCTACTTTTGGGTTCTTTTCGACAAATTTTCTCATGAATATAGAATGGAAAGACAAGTGATGTGAACTAAAAGAGGGACGAAGAACAAAACACGACAAGGGTGTGAATTATATTCAACGTAAATCCACCCACAGTTCAGACCAAAGCTTGGCCGGAGCTTTCCTTAAAAAAAGTGATATACATTATACATTATAGTTGTAGTAAAGTGACTTACATTATAGATACAGACTCTCCTCCCCCTTAAGTTACACACAAAACGATGTAGCTGACTATATGAGTGGGCACTCACCGTTTCCACCTTTTGAGAAAAATGCGTCTGGCAGACTGACATTCATGTTATCGATGCAAATCGCCACAACTCAATTATAATTGCTGCCGATTTCAACGCTTGGGCTGAATATTGAGGTAGTTACGAAACAAACGCAAGAAACCGTATATTACTCAAAGCATTTTCACGTCTGTGTGTCGTCCTGGCAAATACCGGGGGAGTTAATACTTTTCGAAAACGGAATATGAGATCAATAATAGACCATATGTTTGTTAGCGGTACATTATCCAAGGATCTGAATTGGTTGGTGAGCGGACATCCAAGAAACTCGACAAGCAAATTTTCGAAGCAATACTATTCCAGGAGACGAAGGTGGGAAACCCAGAAGAAAAGGTGATGCTGGTCGTTGAAAAAATACATAAAACATGTGACAAGATACCGAAAGCATGCCATGTCGCACTGTATTCAAGAAACGAATAGCCCACTTCTGGTGAAGTTCCGAAATTGATGAATGTTGGAAAGTCTGCCTTAAAGAGAGGAGATATAGTGAATGTTGCAGGAGCCGGCCAAAGTTTAAAGAGTTTCACAACCGATATAGCAAGGCGAGAAAAGAACTACAAGCAGCCATTTCGAAAAGTAAAACTGAACACCTCAAGAGGTTATGGAAGAAAGCAAAGTTCGACGCAGGGAGAGGCGTCTAGGCTGTCAAGGCATCAACCAAGGATAAACGCTCACCGCCCATCACGAACCCTGATTTGCAGCGAGATATCGTTAGTACTTCTTTCAGGTAAATCCCGGCGAAATTCCCGAGGTAACGACAGAAGAGGTTTTGGATGTCGCGAAGAAGATTACCGAAAATAAAACTTAAGGTTTAGACGACATCCCGAATAAGGCGCTGCTAGTGACAATCACGACAGTTCCAAATTGGCTCGCACAAATGTTTCCAACATCTTCAACAAAGGGGCTTTCCCGGAAAAGTGAAAGAACAGAAGCTCGGGCTAATTCCGAAGGCAAATAACCCTTCGAGCTTGCACAGATCACAGAAAGTGAGGGTGGCCTCTCGGACAAGCAGTTCGGATTCCAAAAGGTGAGATTACTGTCAATGCGATCAGTACGATGACGAAAACTGCGCAAGCAGTAATGGAGGCCGACCAATCTCACGCGGTTGTTACTCTTGATGTGAAGAATATTTTAAATTCTGCAAACTAGTGAAAAATAATTAAGGCTTTATCCAAATTAGGACTCCCAAATACCTGGTACGCATCGTCATAGACTCTCCAGGAAAGGCTATATTGTTACGACTTGGACAATGGGCCTAAGACACATGGACTTAAGACATATCGGGGTTCCACAAGCATCGGTTCCCAGTCCTCTTCTGTAGATAGTAATATACGATAGAATTTTGTGATTACAGCTCAGGTGACCCTTTCGCAGATGATATCGGCGACATCAAGGAGATGGATATTTTGACAAGCGAGGCAATTTGGGAAATCAGATCTTGGCTAGAAGGCGTTGGTCTGGTACTCACAGCGCATAAAACGGAGGTAGATCCAATTACAAAGTGAGGGAAGTAAAGGTCGACGAAGATTAGGATTGGCTAACAAACCATACACTCACAACGAAGCTCAAATATCTGATTGACCCAAAATTAAACTTCAAGCCACATCTTGAAAGTTTAGCAACAAAAGCATCCGGAGTTACAAAATTATTAGTGAAAGTATTAGCGAATGTAGATGATCCAAGGCAAGTCGTAGCCTTTTTATCTCCAGAGTTGTCAATTCGATTTTGCTTTGTGCAGATCCTGTCTGGCACTCGATATTGTAACATGAGGCAAATAGGAAATAGATTGCCCGTCCATACTAACTAAGTGCACTGCAGACATCATGTGCTCACAGTACAATATCTGACGAAGCAGCTTTTATGATAGCAGGTATGTTCCCCATCGACATCTTCGCGAACGAAGGTCGACGCTTCTATGACTATACATACGCAATCGGCGAATCCGACATCCATCGTAAACAGCTGGTATGAACTGAACCGATACTGGATACTGCAGAAGAAATGGAATGATTTTCTTAAAGGACGATGGACTTAAAGAATTATCCTGGAAGTCACTAAGTGGATTAAATGACATTATGGAGGGGTTAGCTACGACCTAGTGGATTATCGGAAGTTATCGCTCATATCTTTACCGCTTTGCATATGGCAACTCTCTATTGCACGACATGCGATATAATTCTGGAGGACAGAGAATACGATGGAAAAACTAATGAATGAATACGCTACGGAAAGAGGAACTTCAGAGAAAGGTGATAAGTACCAATACGAGCCGCAGTTTGTAACTGAACTTCTCCCGCGATGAAATACCGAAATGGCAACCCCGCGGGGTATGCGAAGGAGGGAGGTGATTTTAATAAGTAAAACTCTCAGTATGAGAGGAGCCAACGGTAGGTTTTGAAACTTCCAACTACTGTTTTACACAAAACCTTAATAAAAGTAACTAAAAATAGAGAAAGGATGAACAAAATTAATGAGTGGCATTGAATGGAGGCCCCTCTCCCAGAGCTCTAGAATGGGTTTACACGAAAAATATAGATTTGATCTTAGAATTTCACAAAATTTCGTCTTAGCCAGAAACAAGTGTTAATAATCCATTTCGTAATATGCAACATGATTTGTTGTATGTGCAAATAACAACAATAAGGTTAATCTTCGTTTTCAAAGTATAGAAATGAATTTTAGGGTTTTGTGGGAAGTTAAAAAGGGTTTTTTGGAAGTTAAAATTGGGGACAAAAAAAACTATCAATGTACAGTCAATATTTTCAGGTAAGTGGTAAGGTATTTGCTAAGATGGCTAATGAATTTTCTTGTCCACTTTCCAGCGGACGCAGAGAATTAAATGATGCATAACTAAAAGTTCAATTTTGTACTACTTTCAAAGATCTATTTACACGACGATTGAGAATGATTTGAGAATCCTTCTTCTACTAATGTTAGTATGGCATTATGGCGTGAATTGATCACTACTTAACCCGCATATATGCACAAATCCTCGATTCACACAGATGCAAGAATGAATGGGAGAAAATAACCTTTTTCTACTCTAAATACCTAAATCTGTTTAATATTTAGCTAAGCAAAAAAGCAACAAAATAAAATGTTTCTGAATTGTTACCCAGCCAAGTACCGACCATTCCCAAGATTTCTTAACTTCGATGATCTTAGAACGACGGGTTTTTCGTCCTCCGAGTTTCTCAATCATAGCCTCCTAGCCTTGCAACATAAACTCATGTTTTTCGGCCGAAATAGCAGATGAATCTACTTCATTGACAAATCCATTGAAGAAACTTTTGAAGAGCTGATTTATGTATTATTATATAATTTTTCAAAATTTGAATTCTAACAAGGCGGAAAAAATAAATTTTCAGTATAAGCTCTGTTAAATTAATGTGAATTTTCGTCACATTTGTACATAAATTAAGTAGTGGATCCAAACGTGAAAGTTGTGGAGATGATGCAGCAATGAGAATGCATTTGAGGCATTTTAATCGCAAACCGTCAGGTGTGCGTTTGAAATCAAATTAAATTTGAAATGCGTATATTTTAACAAGTTTGAAGCTCAGCGGTTCAGCTACGAAAGGTTTTGTGATTTTTTTATCTTATGAGTAAGAATACAAATGCTATACAATGGTGGTATTGCGTTTGATTTCTTAGGGAGTAATAATTTGATGCGAAAGAAGCACCTATGGGCCCTCCCCCATACCACAGGTATAGACCACCATAAATTTTCAAATTTTTCGGTTGAGCAGTTTCAGCGAACACTCATAATTATTGATGCGACAATCCAATTAGATCAAGGTCTTGAAGTATTTTAGAGGAGTTCTTTTAAGACCGTAACACTACATCACTACGGCTCTCTGCACCCAGTGAGATTTGAACCGCGACCTTCCACTACGATAGCCTAACTAATTAAGTACTGAGCCTCAGGACATGCTTCTGACAATGGATGCTTGAAATATTTTACCTTTTTCTAGTCTCCGTACTCTTTCTCTCTACAAACAATACCAAAACTAAGACCTGCTTAGAAAATTACTAATTGAGATTTGATTTGATACTCTATATACCCATATATGTACCTCCCATGGCTATACTCGATGGAAATTTTTTTGCACCTTCCACATATATAGGGACTTTCCTTAAATTCATCGTGAAACGATGTAATTGCATTAAATTAATTCCTTGTTCCTACTTGTACCCGGATTGTCCGATACTAAATTTTCAGCAATTAGTGCACTTATTGGTATTCGGCATCTGCCAAGATTGTAATAGCTCGGAAAAGATCAGCCATAAAATTATCGTAAAAAGTTAGAAGATTTACGTAAATAATAAAAACCTTATCCTACACCTTTTCTTATTTCATACGTTCTATTTACTGCCACGGTTTCCATTAACAATGAGAAACTGTCCAATCCCTTTACCTTCGAATTAGGGCCAAATCTCCAAATTATTTGCTTTTAGCGACTTTGGAAAATAGAATTGTTACCCAAACCACAATGGAAATGCTTTTCATCAAATATTCTGGAAACACTGAATTCCAAATTGTTTTACGTAGCAATCGATATAAGTATTAGCCCAATCCCAACGTTATAGGAATATGTTCAAAAAATCTTACTTCAACGTGAATTCCGGAATTAGCGAAAACAAAATTAGCACACGCAACTATTTGATATTTCAGTCATACACCCGTATTAGCTTCCATTAAGGATATTAATGATTTGAAAAGAACACCGTTACAGGTAAATGCACTAATCTTTACTATCCATTGGTGAAATCTTCTATCCGGTGGTTTAACTATATCAAAATCCCGCTGCCTATCAGGATTGTTGCTACAACTGAAAACGGCCAATTCACACATTCTGGAGGCCTCGATGTATTCAGCATCATCAACGGTGCAACAACCGGTATCCGTTCTAGGCCTGCCTTAGTAAGGAACTCCAGACATCCCGGTTTTGCGCCGGGAACCCACTAATTCGATATCCCTAAAAGTTGTCTGGCGTCCTGACCTACGCCATCACCCAATCGGAAACAGGGTTTCCCACTTCTGCTTTTTCTAGAATCAATGGCCCTTATAGATTTTCCGGGCTGAATCATCCTCATCCATACGGATTCAGCAACTCGCCCACCGCAACCTATTGAGCCGGATTTTATCCACAATTTGACGGCCATTGTATCACTCATATATTTCGTCGTTATGTAGACTACGGAATCGTCTATCCTCATATAGGGGTAAAAATTCCTTCGGAGGATTCTTCTTTCGAATGCGACCAAAAGTTCGCAATTTTTTTTGCTAAGGACTCAGATCCCCGACGAATACATAAGGACTGGCAAGATCATAGTCTTGTACTTGTGTTTCTATGGTGAGACGTTTCAAGCGAAACGGTTTTTGTAATGTACTGCTCTACTTTTACTCATCGTCGCTAGATTCTATTGAAAATCCAGTCAATATCTCCCAAAAACGATCCCTTTTCGATTTTTCTCGAAATTTACGGAGAAGATCTCGAACACACTAGAAATGTAAATTTTCCACGTTAACTGAATTCGCTTCTTCCCCTCTTGTTCTAATTTCCAACTCACAAAACACCAAAGCCTCTTCAACCGGGGCCTCGAAGAAACTCTTCCTTTTTTTACAACACTTGGAATAGTCGAACTTACTAAACAAAGCAAAAATCTCAAAAACTTCAATCTTTTCTGGGACCAAACTAAAACTGAGGTTATTCGTGAAAATTTCACGTCCAAACTAAAGTAGGAGGATTGGTTTAGATTTTCTAAAATGACGTTATCACTAGCATTGAATTTCTTCTGGAAAATTTGGAGGAAAAGTCCTCACTGATAACGCTAAACAACAGTTTCGAAAATTGTTTATATTAAAAACCTTTCTCTCTTACACCCTCAGCTCACCGCCACTTTAAACTCAACTGCCACTTCTCGGCTCAGTCGTGCTTCACTGAGCCATCTACCCAACAGAAGCTCAGCTATATTCCAGCCTTTGCATGCACTTTCGCCTTAGCCGGAAACAAGCGTTAGAAATGTATTTCATAATATGCAACATGATGAAGTTTATATGAAAATAACAACAGAAAAAGTTAATGACCATTTTCGAAATACTAGAAAATGTCAGAGTGTTTTTTTTGGTAAAAGGTATATTAAAAAAGTAAAATAAAAATGACTATTTTCGAATTAATATTTTTAAAATAAATGAATATCTAAATACGAATTAGAGAATTGAAAAGAAGGGTAATGATGGTGTTGAGGGAGGGTTGGTAGGAGAAAAAGGAAATATCCTGCATATAAGGAAATATCCTGCATATAAGGAAATATCCTGCATATAGAGGAAATAAATCTCTCATAATCTCGTCACAGGGTAAAGTGACCGATTTGGTGTGGATGCTGCGAAGCTGCGGACACTATACGTTTCAGAATGGACATTAACTTGCGGGTTGGAAGTTGCCACCATCAGTTAAAGATATCACTTTGCATAGTGAGGATTAAGAACATAATTTTGAAGTCTTGATAGCATGCGATTGTCTTAATTAAAGTAGGTACAGCGTATTTAGCTAACAGTAGTGAGTTGAAAAGCGACGGCAGTAGCAGAGTCGACTACATCAGCAAAGAGCCAAACCACGGTCAAAGACCATTCTCATTAAGCCGAGCAGAGGGAGAACTTTTGTGGAAGTTCTCCGAGAAGTCCGCTATAATGTCAAACCAGAAGACACTGGGATAGCACGTCCTGTACACAAAAAATTGGGCCTATCGATCATTCTGTACTATGGAAGAAGTGCAGACTTAATAAACGCTTTCAATTTTGCAAGATGGTCCCACATACTTGAAGCGCTCAAAAATCGTTTCCATATTCCAGGCTATCTTTTGCGGATGTTCAGGGACTATCCCGAGGATCGCGCCATGCTCTATAAAACCCGGGAAGGACAGTGCCAAATAAAGCTCAGATCGGCGAGGGTGGTATGTAATCTAGCCTCGGCCTGGTCCTTGGAAAGCCTTCTACGATAGTCTAGAGCGACTGATGGGTAATGCCTGTTGAATCACGAATGATGTCTCGGCGCTGGTTGCCAGGCGTACGGTTGAACAATCTCAGCGCACTCTGAGAATGGTGATAAGGCGCGGTAGCAGATAGTTGGCTGAACATGAGTTCTCCCTAGCTCTAGGGAAAACCGAAGTCGTCGTTCTGACCAAGAAGAGGGTTCCCACAGTCCTATCTATGGTCTTGTCGAAGCCGGCGGTGAAACACTTCGGAATCATGACAGGCACGAAAATGAGCTTCACAATGTCGGAGATTCCTTATTTAATGTACGTCGTATGCTTATGAAAGCGGCTCAGTCTGCCCTTCTTTATGGTTCCGAAGTACGGGGTGACTCCTCCAGTAAGGAGAGGTACCACAAACGCCACAAACGCAAGTGCAAATGCGACGGGCTTTTCGAGTTGCGTCCACCTACTATAGGACGACGGAGCTAGCAGTAATGGTGCTAGCAGGAGTTATCCTGATCGTTCTCCATACTGCTAAGCATAGGTTTATATACTTCAGAAAAGTTGAGGGGAAGTATGGAGGCCGTCACTTGTGAAGAGAAAGCTCGCAGCCTCTATGCATGGCAGCAATTGTAGGAAAGAGATTCGAAAGGTAGATGGGCCACACCTCTCATCAAAGGCGTGCGCCCATGGTACCTAATCCAGCTGGAAAGCGGACAAAGTGGAAAATCATCTACAAAGGGTGTGAGCACCATGATCATAACCTTTCGATGGAAGGGCGTCACCATAATTGAAGCCATGCTTCAGAGCGAGGACATGTGGGACAGAGTGGCATGTTACACTTAAGGTATTCTAAAGGCAAAAAAGAAGGAGATGAAAAGGACAGATGCCAGGGTAGCTGAGGCTCCCTTCAACACGGGGTTGTGCTCCCACACTGAGTAGGCCTGGCCTGAGGTTACGGGTGAAATGGCTCTGAGGTAGTATACTAGACGTAATAGGGAGGTATTTTAGGCGGTAATCTGTCATGGATAGGAGTCTGGAGCTGGTGCGTAAGTGCATTTTACCTCCCTGCCCGGAACATAAAAAAAGAACCTATCACCGAAAAACAGAGTGAACCCGACCTAAACGAGCCGACCTCGCCATAGGACGGGAGGAAAGCTAAAAAAGAAGAAAACTTATTAATATCAGTTGACCATGAAGATCTTGCATTTAAAGAAAATTAGGAAATGATGAACATGAAACCGATCGATTTAGAAATTATTTTGTTGTAAATAAAATTATTGTTTTTGAATATTTTGCAAAACTGTATATCTCAATAGATTTTTCGATAAAAGCTCTTGTAGCCCTTCTAACAATATTTTTTAGCTTTTAGGGGCATCGTATTGGTGGAGCTCGACGCCAAACCGGGGTGCCTGGAGTTCTTTACTAAGGCAAGCGGATACCGATTGTTGAGCTATTGGTAATGACAACATTTTTCCTGCATTTGTTGATCTATGCTAGATACCTATGCAAAAATTTAGCCTTGCTATTATTCGGTTTTTTTATCGATAAATTGACAGGTTCAACCTGCCTGACTATGCCCTTATCTTTCGTTGGGCCTTCTGACTCTCGGACTGTTACTTTGACTATGGAACCCTTTCTTCTGGAGTCAGCACTTTGAATGTGAGCGAAATTAGGAGCTCTCTGTAAAGACTCAATGTGACTATATTGTTTGTTACAGCTGGCTCTCCTTCAGTCAGGTTGCAGCATCATCGAATGTGGTGGCCAGAACTCATTCTATCAAAGCGAGAATTGGTGGAGTTATAATTGTCTGATTCCTTTCCGTTCAGCTTGTGCCTCAGAGGTGAATGTATGGACAAATGAAAAGTTGAAATTGAAATTTAGGGAGTATTTCTCAACCACTGAATAGTAAACTAAATTTTCCTACATTTGGCAACTATTTAACCCAAGCACAGAACCTAAATTTTCCAACCCTTAGACTATGATGGACAGATGAACTAAGTATACCTTGCATCAGCTCCCGCCGTAATATGAATGAGGAATGCGTTATGCCTTCTTCCTCTGTCACATTTGTTTACGACTGGCAAAAGGAAAAGTTTTCAATCATCTGGAAAAAGTGAAGAAAAGCAAAAGTCGGAAATAATACAGTCTGGTTTGTCCATACACTTGCCTCTCAACCTACCATAGCTCTGAACTTGAACACTACACCGAATAGCAACGCGATTACTATTCCAAGTTGAGTAATGCGACCGTGAAAAACCGGCTAAGCGCCTATGTTTGAAAGAAAGTAAAATGAAAACGATAGGAAAAGATGCAGCCACCGAGGTTGAGTCTTGAAGACGAAGAAAACTGGAAAGTACATAAATAAATGCAGCGCCATTGAGAAGCAAGTGCACATTCCAGATGAGCTTGAAAACATACGTAAATTATTAGTTTTTTCATTAAAAGACTTTTATGTGAATATTAATGCCAGCCTAATCAGCATATTGAGCCTCTAAATTTGTTGGTTGGATTGGTTCTTGGGTAAAGGTCGGCTGCAGTGAAAGTTATCACTGGAGACAGGAGACATTAAGGTTGATAAGTTACAGATGTGATAAGTAGTTTCTAGGAGAAATTAAACACTTGAGACTCATTCGTGAGATATCAATCAACTTGAAAGAGCTCAAGTAATGTGGCGCCCAAAGTGGGCTCGGTAGCGTTTGACCCAGTTTCGACTCACCGAGTCATGAATATGTCCCTAACTTTCATCTTATTTACTAGCTATCTATAATTTTGATGCTAGCACCACAAATGCATAGATCACATTTCATTGTTTTACTTTCGATATTGCATCAAACATGGTGTTCTTTGAACTGCACACATCCAGAATGTACTCAGAAGACCGCACAGATAATGGGAAAATCGTAGTGAGATTGGACCCTTAATGCATGGTGGTCTGGGGCACTAACTGACTTCGGACGTATTCCCAAGCGCAACTTGTTATCAATTCCGAGCAATTCCATCGGGAGGTGAAAAAACTGTTTCTACGCGCCACGCTATCCTATACAATTTAGAAAACTTATTCCTCGACTCTAATTCCAGCTGCCAAACGCGTGACGACGTCTGGTGCTTTTTAGCTAGAAATAGTTAAAAGACCAAATTAAATTCAATTATAGTTCAATTTATATTAATGATAGTTTAATTTCGGCCGGCTCTTCATAGAGGAGCAAAGAATACAAATAAGTCGCAGCATTTCGGCCATACACGAGATTTGATTAGGTGTTTGCATTGCGATATGTTAATTTATTCTGTCTATATATTTGACCTTCGGAGCTAGAATGTCAGTAAACTCGCTACGCCATCGAAAAGTGATCAAATTAATAACTATCATTTGGCGCTTTGGATTCTGTCATACACCACTTAGTAGTTGCAAGGGAAGCGGGAATGGAAACTTCGAGTCTTCGAGTGGTCAATCTCCGACCTCATGGAAATTAGTTTCTTCCAGTAATCGAGATATTTATACCACGGAATTGATAAACACGCTATCATTTAAGAAATTTACATAGAGTCGCTGCTATTATTAAATAAATCAGAGCTTATCAGTTAATATATTGACAACAGTTTGAAAAGCTAATTTAGTTTCGCCAAGATGATTATGACAATTCAATGAATTCAAATATTCCTGAGGTTATAGTTGGGAAATTTACATGCATATTTTTATCAATTTGCTGCCATTGTAAACATCCTTTCTTATGACTGTGCCTACATGCAGTGCAAAAACACTCTATCGCATATAAAGGCTTCAATTAGATGCATATTTGTTATGTAATCTGCATTATTGATTGATTGTATTTTGGATCTACGAAGTTTGATCGAATGACTATCTTTTCCGGTGGGAAGTGCAAAACTTAAAAATTATCGTCAATTTCTGCCAAGCCGTTTTCAAGGAGTCCGAGTCTCCAAAACCAGTATTATATCGCGGGACAGCATCCGAATTTATTTGTTGCTTGATTATGTATGCGTCAGTGTCTAAGCCAATAAAATTCGAATCCACAGCATGCAAGTTAGACAATTTCTGGAAAACGTGAGAAATGGTAAAATGCGCGTAAGCAGATAATGTATTCTAAAGTCCATACGTCAGATCAATAATTATAACTATAAATAGAGGCCTGACGTAACTTTCCGCGGACCAGTCTTTTAACCGCACTATTCAGAATAAGTAGGAGCTCTATTAGAAGCAATTACCAACGTGACCTACGAGGGACCTCACTCGAAGCAGAGCAGCAGGGCGGCACCAGGGTGCAGATCGGCATTCGGAGCCTTTATCGCAATTAAACCATGCCGCCATCGGCCAAACAACGTCAAGCCCACCGTAGGCACCTTGGAAAAAACAGGGGAGTAGCAAAGTACTACCTACCGTTTAGGCCAAAATCCACAGGCCACAGAAGCCTCTTTAAAGCATAACCATCAAGTTTTCTCAAATATGATAGAAGTATTATACATATATACATATAGGTATTGCGATAAAAACACTTGGTGTGGAAAACTTTCCCACGGAAGCAAACCAAGTCACTCATTATTTCCGATCTCAACCGTACCTACCCTCTGCAACAAATTACTGACTACTTGAATACACAAGACATCTCATGTTGTATTTCTCCTATTTTCAGCTTTTCTAGTCTCAGGTTTCAGTGAGACTGGGCTCCAGTTTAATTATTATCACACCTGTGCAAGTAATAACCCTACAGAAGCAGGACAGTACGAAAATGAACACAAACATTCAAGACGACCTGGATTCGAACCCGTGACCAGCGCGTCTCCTGTGTAATTCCCGTTAAACTCTTAGTCACATCAAGAGCAAAACAGAAATCCCGTACACTGTTTTGGCTAATCCCCTTTGGCACCTCTTTTGAAAATGACAATATCACAATAATTAAAGCCATAACCACATTTTAGTCCGCTTTGAGTGGATGACCAAAAAGGTTTACCGCGCAAAAACTGCCAGCTGTACGGGCATACGGTATCTGCCTGCCTCGTTAGTATCGTTACATAAAATGTCACGACGCCCCTAGCCCTGGGGAATGCTCCAAGCAAATCAAGATCTTGTCAACTACTCCTAATAATAGGATCCGGCCGCACCGAGGAGCCAAATTAGCTATATGGTACACCATTTTTATTCTCCTCTATGTAGCCTATGACCAAGATAAGGACGACTTTTAGCGTGCAGCCCAGACAGTTCATCACGTTTCTGTATTACTCCGTCAGCCTAGAGGATGTCGCCATTGTCCAAAACCACTGCACGATAAAGCGTATTTAATGTGGCGGAAGGAGGTGAAGAGGTACATTGAAATCATCTACCGGGTAGAACTGCAGAACCCCGGTATCCCCAGCACACGCGGTTTTTTTTTAACCCGAACTGAGTTCACTTTTCCCCCAGGTCCTGAAACCACACAGAACCTACGTTAGGATGGGATGAACCACGGCTGGTTAAGGAACCAATCTTCGCGGAATAATGGTGACGCTTCTCCGCTTTCGGTAAGCAAAGCACGCGCGTGCGTCTCCAAAGTAGTACGTGGTACATATCTCAAAGAGATGCAGCACCTATAAATCTCGACAAGCCACGACACAGCCCTTTATTGATGTTTCTGTGCCATGACCGGCATTATGCTCGGAGCGGAGAAGCTGTTTATACCCCAGCTGATGTTATCCTCGGTGATTACCGATTCGATTGTCTCATACGACTGACTCACAGTTTTCCCCCTAGTTGGGAAGTGCTTCTGAACCAGCAGTTTTAGGGTTTCCCTCGGAAAATTCCGCCCAGGAGTCTTTCGACTTTTTAAGACAGGATAGGCTCCTGCTCTGACAATAATCCAACCAAGACCGTTTTTTGGCAGGCTTCATGGTCAACTTGTATCTTTTCAGACAGGCTTTATATGGCTGCCAGCATTCTGAGGCTGGACAGATCAGAATTCCACCATGGTGACAATGACTTCTTGCTGTATTTTGCAGAGCTCGAGATTTTAAAGGCGGTTTCGAATGCCCCTTCCAGGGTCCGGACCTTTGACTCGTCTATTGTGGCAATGTTACCAATTTGCGCACTGGAGAGTTTGTTCCTGATAACTTGACCAGTTGATCCTCCTGAGATCTCTGAAACGAGTGGGGACCTCTAGCGATAGACTGAATAGTATAAAACTGTGTTCTGGCAAAGATTTCTGGTCAGGTATTCTCCAGGTCCCCAATCCAAAACTCTTATTGCCTGTTAGTGGGGTGATATCGAGGATCTAATTCGAACCGAGGCAGTTTTCCGAGCTCGGAAAATGGAAGGTGGTGTAGTGTGGTTGGTATGCTGCCCATGTTACACACTGATCGATTTGGGAGATGTGTTTTGAGATTTGTGTTAGAGAGACTCACATCTTCTGATGGTTTCCGAGGTGTTTGAAAGCCTATATCTTGTACGTTGCGGCCTATTAACAAGTTGACCTTCTTTGCTGCGATGGTGGATATGAAATTTTGTGGTTTTTTGGGTGGGGCTGATCATGAGCCATTAAAAGGTGAGGAGATGTACACGTTCTTCGCTCCAAGCTGTTCTAGTTTGACGACGGTTGGGTCTTTGGAATTCAGGTCCGGACGCAGAAAAGCGTGCAAACTCTTCTTGGCGAGCATATATGCTCTAGGTCAGTCGCGATCCATAGCTTTATGCCCTCGCACGCGTCGCTGATCTTAGCGGCACCGAACCAAGAAAATCCTTGAAGGTCCTCGGACCGCCTGTGAGGAATCAAAACTGAGGATGAATTCTCTTTGTCCTCTTTGCCGACAGCCTGGCCTCGACACTGGTCCACATTTCCGGTGCCAGTTTGCCTCTAGCGGAATTACCATCTACCAGCGCTACCCGTAAGTAACCCCTGACCACTTCCCTAAAGGACTTAAGCATAATCAGACTAGGCCACCACTCTAACCCTCTCTACTTAAGCGCTGCCCATCCTCAAATCCTTTTGTATAAATCAACCCACAATAATTTTACACCCCGGAGTTAACAGAGTCAAAAGACAACTGATGATTTAGGGATAAATTATCCCTTAAATTGACACTCTCCCAGCTTTATACAATTGGACAAACGGTCTGTCATACAATCAAGCAATTCAGGAGATATATGACGAACCCTTCCTCTTGGATGGCATCGTAAAAGACATGCAATGTAATAGAACCGTATGGGAGAAACGATTATTGACAGCCCATAGAAGCTTTTTGTGCTTACTGTACAAGGCAATTATTTTGTCAGTCTTCATGTATCCCTCAGCAAGAAAAATTTCATATAAAAGTCATTCGAAGAATTTTTGACCCCTATAACAGGATAGGCGGTCCCGTATCCCCGTTTAGATGAATATGATGAGCGCCGATTTGATTGATTGAGTTGGTTGCCTCAAGCACGGGTTTACAGTAAATCCAAATGAAAATATGGTTTTATTTATAAAAAGGAGAGACCTTTTAATTCCTCGAAGAAGTGAAATATAGCAGTCAAGGAGGAAATATAGCAGTCAAGGAGGAAAACGCCCAAATACCACCTGGTAAAGCAGGGTAAGTGAGAGCGGAGAAATGTGGCAGGCACGGAATTAGTAAACAAACCCCTTAGTACCCAGCAAGCGACCAGGAGAAAAAAGTCTCTTCACCGGAGAAAGCTGAGCCGGTGAAAACTCCACAGACAGCTTAATGCGGCCTCAACCTTGACAAAAGGGGAATAATCGGGAGTTCTTAAACCCGAGTATTGGACAAAAGTGGGCAGCAGAAATTGGCAAAACGAGAAAAAGAATGGAAATGGAATTCATAGAAATAATTATTATTGCAAAGAAGGGAGGGTCTTACTTTCACATCCTTCGACTAAATACATCTAGTGAGAAATCAAGCAAGCAGAAGCGAAAGCTGGAAAGCGAAAGATAATAATACAGGGCGAGGACTTAGATGAGGTTACATCACGGGACGATATTTATATTGCATTGAGGGAACATTTAACCTTAATGGAATAGAAGAGGGAGCGATAACGAAGATGAAGAAGACATATGCGGACACACAGATACAATTATTAGGCAAGATGAGAATGGTTGGACACTGTGTCGATTCAGGGAGCAAGTATCTTTTAAGAGATGCTTCAGATGCCTCGATATCGACCAATTTGATGTAGCATATATTAGTGAGTACGGCAGGTCGAAAAAATTCACGAAGTTTGGAGATGTATGTTATGCAAAGGTGATGACAGATGTCCGGCATATAGGTGGAAGCTGACGCGTGAGGCTAAATGAAGTTGATTCAAATCAATCTCAACTATTGCGAGGCTGCCTAGGACATGCTTTCGTAAACCATTCGAGAGTCGAATGTAGACGTGGCGGTAATCTTCGAACCTTACTTAAATTACGCCAGTGCTTTGTGAATTAAAGACTCATCTCGAAATGAGGCGATATTGGCATACAAGAAGCAATGACGTTCTACAGCACTAATGCCTCTGACAGGCTGACGTGAGACGCTAGAGAATGGAGCTTTGAATGCCTGTTCACCTTCCGATGCAGAGCGTTAGGCTCGTACATCGTTCTGACTTACCTCAGTACCTCGCTTGCAAGAGGGATGGTCTAGCGTTTGAGTGAACACTACATCCACAGTGACCACCAGGCCATTTTTTCCACATTGGAAACGGAGGAGGTAACCGTCGAATGCGCAACTGAAGTGAGAAAACCCGGATAGCCGGTTGGTTCACTGGAGCTTTCAAGGAGGAGATATTCCTTCTGGCTTTAGAAAAAAGAGCGCTAGAAACAGTGAGTCAGCTATCTCACTGAGAAACTGAAACATGAGACTATCTAACGCCGCGACGGCGTTTCCACCACAGGGGGGAGCGTAGAGAACCAAACTACTAGTGGAACCAGAAAATCTCACTGTTGAGATAATCGTGCTTGCGAGCGACAAGACTTTGCTCAAGGGCAAGAGGGAATCATGCCAGAACATCGGCATATGGAGAAAAAATACGGCGATCTTTGAAGTAGCCTTAAGAAGGCCATACGGGAAAGTAAGCGAAATTTCGTGACATGCCCACGACTCTTCTTCGAAATAATTTCAACTCTTTTCCAACAACAGGAAGAAAGTAGACTTCAGTGAACTGTTTAACCGAACGTCTCTTCGATCTTCGGGGTGACCGAGGAGGAATTAAAAGAGATCTGTCGACGAATTGAAGATAATATAGCTCTGGTATTCGACAGGATTCCGAACAAAGCCCTGTAGCATGATTCATAATTACATTTGAATCGTTCATGGTGGAATGAGTGTTTGTCGGTCAGTGGAGGAGGAAGAGGTTAGTCACGCTACTAAAGCGCAAAAATCACCTGGCCCCATCCGTCTTTTAGAGACTATGGGGAAGATTTTGGAGAGGGCGATATTCAACAAGCAGCGGCAGTGTGGATTTCGGCGGTTTCAATAGAATAGCAATGGTCGTGCATCTGGCTCGGGTGGCGAGGTTGTTGGTGAGTGTTGCACGGTGATGACGCTAGATGTCAGGAGTGCCTTCAATTCGGCCAAGGATAGTAGCGTAAAGGGCACCCACCCCTAAGTGGGGTGCCCCTGGTTACTTAACTCAGATAACCGAGAGATTCTTCGCGAAGACACTTCGTTGGTACAAGATAACCAGGCTGAGAGAATATCTTATGACAGCAGGTGTTCCTCAAGGCTCCGTATTGGGGCCTCTACGAGTATGTGTATGAATGTAATGTATGAAGAAGAGCATCGCTTCACATGCCAAAAGAGGCAACGTTAATTGGTTTTGCAACAGGTTTGGCGTGGTGGTAGTTGCGAAGCACCCCGAAGACGTGAGACTTTGTGGAACTGGTTATGTATAGTTAAACTGGATGGAAAGATCGAAGCTGCCCTCATTACCAATCGTAGGAAAATAATATTATCAAAATCCGGGTTTGTACTCGCGAGGCCATTTTAAAATCGATCATTAGATACTTGGGAGTAATCAGCGATACCAAGTTAAGATAAGCGACAAAGAGCGGCAATGGCAGGTTCATCTCTAACGCCGGGGGTTTGTCGCAAGTTTGGGGAGATCCATCCTGCTATCCTCGATTCTAGTCTGAGAGGAACAATACGATGAACCGGAGAAAGGTGAGGGTTGAAGACCTGAAACACATTATGTTTCGTTGCCTCAGATTCACGGATTCTATTCTTCTATTGGATCCAATCATCCCATGGAGGAGATATTCAATTCGAAGGAAATGGGGCACAGCAAATGCAACAATAATTGCAATACATGAAAAGCTCCAGAAAATGAATTGAGCCCGGGAAACGTGACGGACGCGAAAATTCAAACGATTCTCAACCACCCGTCAAATTCTATATGCTGTTCTTATATACTTCAATTTTTTTATTTATTTCCTGGCCATAAAATCCTAAAATTTAAATTTGAATAAAACCTATCAACTTTTCGTCTGAATATCCATTCATGGCAAATTGTTCGACAAAAGTATTATCTGAAATTGCTATTTCTGAACTCCTAAACAAAAATTTGCCAGACCGGCCGGAAATTATCACATAAATTTCGTCCCGTATGTAGAAAGTTAGCAAAAAATAATATAGCCCACTTTTATAATTATTCTGCATTGAAATTATGCTTGAACTACTTTTGCATCGAGTACGCACTTTCCGATGCTTTTTACTTTCATATAAAGCACGAAAAGTAGGGAACCATTAGCACGTCTGGGTGTGTTCATTTATACTCCCACAGCTAAATCGCCTGCGCCGCGAAAAAACCACTAAATTTCACTTAGCAGAAGTGAACTTCACCTGAAGCCTGAAGATAATGCTAAACCTTTAACTGCGAGTATAATCTTCGATTTGGTGATGACCTGAAAATGGAAGAACTAACAACCAACACGCTTTTGCCGACGGCATTTTGCGTGGATTTCGTCATCACCTGAATTACTATATTGCGAGTTGGATACGCTTAATCCGCAATTTACGTTCATGTTCACGTATTGTTATCGAGAATTCAAATTCGCGATTTCGTTTTTTGGTCTTCCTCAGGTATGCAATGATGTAGGGGAATGTTAGGTGAAATGAAGCAGACCTCGTTTTTGGTCTAAGGGCTGAGTAGACAACAAATACTAAATACTTCTTTCAGTTAATCATTTTCAAAACATGAAACAAGCCTTTGGTGTATCAGATCCCTGTAAACCATTTGATCTGGTTTTCAGTTGTTTCATATTCGCTGTCACCGAGGCCAACGGAACCTTCAATTTTACGATGAGTCTGATAGGTAAACTGATCAGACTTTCTCAACGAGGATTAGCATTAGGGTGGTTGGAGTTAGCAAAAGTCGATCGCGTTGCTCCCAGGCTAGAAGTGGGAATAAATTTCATGAGCTCCCAATACCCTAACTGAAAACGTCAATCATAGTGCTATTGATTTGCCATCAAGTGATAAGACCAAGTTGTCCTTTCTCAACCATTTATTGTATCAATAAGGAAAATAACGACCCCAACAAATTGTGGGTTCAGAGTAAGCAGTCGGTCAAAAGAATCGACTGACTCATTTGCGAAAAAATTCTTAAGGAGTTCAGTAGAAGGTTAAACGGGAGGAAAAAATAAATAGGACGACTGACGGTATCGTCCAGGTCAGAGACAACTCAGCAAACGCTGCCTCTCCTCCATTAGAACCAGCTTGAAAGAAACTGACTATCGATGGTAATCGTTCTTTTCCATATAATCGCAAACACGACTTGGGTGCGAATTCTATTCAAGATGAATTTAAGAACTAACGGAATCTTATATACGCCCCCACTTGTTGACGGACCGGACCAATTAAGAACAAACTTTCTTTCATTTTTTATGGGTATCGGACGACATCAGTTCAAAAGAAGGCTCCGTGGACGACAAAAGTGAAAGAAACCTTTTTCCCAATTGGCCTGGCCAGTGGGTAGGCCATAAGAACCCTAGGGGACCAAATGTAATAAGACAGCCCCGAAAAACTGATATTGGATATTGCTCCCGTCGAGGAAAATTTTACCTGTTAGGTTTAAAAATAATTAGTTTTCGATTTACTGAGTGCAAGGATCAGCAGTCATAAAAAAAATCTCGCGTTCTGAATCAAAGACTTTCCTGCTTTACTTGGAATAAAATATGGAAATTTAAGACAGGACAAGCTAAAAATGAGTCTGAAAGGCTAGGAAACATTCTCATGAAGGCTCTTGTTGAGGGATAGGTAAGAAAGTAGAAGAGTCAATATAAAAAACTATTAGTAATTAGGGTGATAAGATTAATAGGAGGGACATCTCTATAAATCCTAAATATTCTTCTTTGAAAGAGAGAAGGTAACACAATAAAAACAGAAAAAGTTTTTACTGTAGACGTAACAAATGGAAAGAAGCGGCACATCGGATATATCATAATTTTACCTTCCAAGTTCTTTCTAGAATTGATTACCTAGTCCCAAAGGAATGGCCTGTGGCTAGACGGCCTGTGCAGGCGACCGTCGACCTGATGTCTCAACCAACACATACACCGGTTTGCCTGATCTCCAGCGTCGGTTAACTGCACACAGTTCAGGTGTAACTGACAAGAATGCCTGTGTGTATATGGCTGGATAAGCGTGGTACTTTGTTATCAGCAATCTTCTCGGCGGTGCCGACATCTTCATCTGCAGTTATATCAGAATCATCGTGAAATTATGGGTAGGTGCTCTGTCCAAAAATAGCGGGAAAACATTACTATCTATATCTTGCAATAAATAAGGATTAGGATAGACCTGCTGTAAGCATTTGTATTTAATCGATAATATGACCCCCTTATATGTAATCTCTCATTGGTGGAACAAACTTCTGTGCACAACAGCTTGAAACACCAGTTTTATTCCTTGAAATGACAACTTGCAGTTTTCTCTTGGATATTCTAAACTGATCATATAAATCTTCAAATTGATACCGACTTTTGTGACATTAACTTAACGGATTTGAAGACTAGTTTTCTGGAATTTCTCAAATTGCACGACAAATTGAAGGTTTGATTGATGCAAATATCACCGTCCTCTGCATTCTATCTGACCTTACTTTTCCTGTTAGCGTGGCCTCTTGAAACAATATATTCTTTAATATTTTTGTCGCTTAATTTTTTGGATGACAACCCCCATAACCGCAGCCTTCTTTTTCTGTTTTATCCTTGTTTTAAGCTTCAACCCGGAACTTCTAACTTGCTGGTTCCTATTCGTGTATTCTTCGCTAACCTATGGTTGCAAGTTGCTGCCGCTGACTAATGTGAGGTCTAATATTTGTCAGAACCATATTTGCTCCAGATATTTACTTGTAGAAATGTTTCGAATGCCTCACGTACAAACTTTGAAAGTACAGGTTATTATTATCACTTCCTAACGAATACCTTGAGCACAGCGCAACGGAATTCCAGAGTATTCCTAATTTAGGTATCCTGAACTCGTCTTCTGAGATTCTCAATGTGCCTCCTGTAACTCAATTTTCGGTGGTCCATATTGTTGTCGATTTTATCCGATACCGAAATAAGAGTATATCATAGAAATCTCCGTACTGTTCACAGGTTATATATATATATGGGTGCCATTCACCGATTGGCGGGGTATAGTGCGTTGACCTCAACTACGCGCCAGCGTTCACAGTTCGTAAAAATGGATTTCATCCTCCCAGATTTCCGCACTATTCCCCCTGTTCTGCGTTAAGTGCTCTGTAATTGCAATTGTCGCTTCTCTTTAATATGTAACCTATCCACTGCCACTTTCGCACTCCTTTCGTTTATATCTCGTTCGGGTGACAGGCCTGTGCGTCGACCAAATTTTTTGTTGAAAGTAGTATCGGTCAGCATACACTGTTCATACGTAGTACGCAGCTGTTGAGAAATGCTTGGAGCTTTGGAGTGGCAGGGGTGGCCACTTTCCATATGCTATTCCCATATAGCAACGCAGAAAGAACATTAGGGCAGAACAGTCTCAACTTGATCTTAATGTTGAAATAACTGCGTTTTCAAATTTTAGACCGGGATCTGCCGCTGTTAATGCGCCAGGAGACATTCAGCGGACTCCGCATTCGATCCCAAATTTCTTTGAGATTTTATATTGATGTAGCACGTGACATTTTGAGACATAATATTGTGGCACGGCAGGATTCGCAACATTCGAAATTTATTTCAAATGTTGCCGATGCGGACGGGTAGATGGCGCGGAACTCTCCACTCACTTTAGAACTCGCCACTCATTTAGAACTCGCCACGGGAGTGGAGAATTAGCGGTGAGAAAGTGCCGTTGGTTGGGACAGAAAGGACCGCATGGAAATAAGCCGGTCTCTTCTGTCTCCAACCGCAGAGAGTAACACTCACTTAAATCAAAGTTTGAAACGTTGTATTAATTTTTATATTGTTTTATGGGTTTTAATTCTATTTTATAACCACACTCGTGAATTAAAGTTATTCGATCTATTAGAGAAGTTATTTCCTCTCTTTTCCTAGTAGAATCTATCTTGGTGCTTGAGAAATAGCTGAGTAATTCATGTTTTTGCATAGATTCACTCTTATAAGAGCTATTAGCTTTTCCGTGATACCCTCCTGCGTAGACCACTCCAAATACATTCTCTGTTACGCAGTCGAAAGCGTTTTCAAAATCGATGAAGATCTAAGCTTCGCACACTGCTCCAAAATGATCCGTGGAGCGTAAATGTGATCAATGAAGGAAGATCCAGCGCGGAAACCTGAATGCCCTCTGTTGATTTTGATTCCATCAACTCATTTTCATTTCGCGCCTCGCGTTGTTTGTCAGGTTGACTTGCTCGTATGTATCTTTGACTGACCCAAGGCGGTACGTCTAATTGGTGGCTTTTTGAAAAACCAAAATTCAACTGAAAATTAAACATTGACTCGTTTCTGTACACCATGTTAGTTTATCGAAACTTCCCAAAAATCGACTCTCAATTAATCTTTTACTGTAAGGCATAATTGAATTGAACTAAATGCGACCTTTGGTAACCCCTATTAATAAGTTATTATTAAAGAAAAATTTCTCGGAAAACTCACTGGAAAAACTGAAAACTGGATAAATGATCGAATGAACTGTGCACTAAGAAATGAATAAACAAATTTTTTGAGTGATAGATACCGACCGAAATAAATATGTTTTTGGGTTTTGCGGTTTCAATCGCACGGCAAAAGCGATCTTATCAAACGCTGTCTGCACATCTGCCCTGCGTGACCAAATGCGGCTATGGTTATTGGTCCCTTCGTCCATACTAAATTCAAAACCACGTGAGGGTATGAATTATATTTTCAGTTCAAGTTTATAGAGGAAAACAACTTAAAAAAAAATTTACAAATACTAATTATCTCGAAGACTGGTGCTGGAAATCGCCGTGCCGACAGCGCTGACCGGGTGAAAGGAGCATTGGTGGCGCCAAATATTTCCTGAAACTGCCAGGTTCACAATCTAAGCTGATTTAGGGTAAGACACATACACTTTCCACGACGAATTGTCAAAGGCGGAAGTATCCTGAAATTTTCCGATTATCCGCACAATTTTCTAATTTTTCTTTCCGCAAAAACCTTCTGGAAAGTATTACGAAACTTAAAAAAAAAAAGACAAATGAAGCGGGTAAAGCCGTTCTCAAGTTATGACGTGCCCATGAGAAATTTTAAGCTTTTGTGTAAACAAAACCTTATTAAAATCGATTTACTGCCTGTCTGTCCTTTTTTTTCCGGAGGTGGAAATCTTCCAAAGACATTTGTACACATGTGCCAGCGTGTGGGATTTTTACCCACTAAATAATAATAAAGGCTGTCGTACGGAAGGTCGCGGTTCAAATCTCGCTGGCGGCAGTGGGATTTGTATCGTGATTTGACGTCGGATACCAGTCGACTCAGCTGTGAATGAGTACCTGAGTCAAATCAGGGTAATAATCTCGGGCGAGCGCAATGCTGACCACAGTGCCTCCTACAGTCTACTGTAGTGTACCGTTACGGTCTTGAATGAAGTGCTCTAACACACTTCAAGGCCCTGATCCAATATGGATTGTTGTGCCAACGATTATTATTATTATTAAATAATAATCGTTGACTCAAGAATCCATATTGGATCAGGGCCTGGAAGTGTGTTAGAGCACTTCATTCATGATAGTAAAGACAGTAAAGAACTACAGTAGTACATTGTAGGAGGTAATTTGGTCAATAGTGCGCTCGCCCGAGATTATTACCCTGATCGACTTAAGTACCAGCTTAAGGACTTTATTTGGTATACCGTCGAGGACTAGCGAGTTGTTTTCTCCCAGTCTACGCAAATTCAGGACTTCTTTTGTCGTTACTGGGCGCATTCAAGCCACATCCAAAGATGTTTGTAGACTGTAAATGCTTGTGCTCTCCTGAGGGAACAAGCCCTGAACCGTTTTTAATAGAAGATCGAGGCATGTACTTTGCGTAGCTGCCTGCCCTCTAAATTTCCCCATCACAACCCTGTAGGCGCTTTCCCATGGGTCAATCAATATCTGCCTCAGCGCAGAGTTAGCCGTCCCTCTTGCTTCGCTGTATAGCCAGCTTCAGGTTTTTTTCGAGCTTCCTTGTAAGGTCAATCCAATTGGTCAATCCTACCCATTGTTCCCTGGACCGCTCGTCTTACACGATGAGACGTCGACCGAAGATCGAATAATTTATTATTCCACCAGCAGTTGGGCCTTCCAGTGAGGGAAGTATAACATCTCGGCATCGATGTGTCGCTTCCGGTCGGTATACACTCCGTGATATAGAGGCCTCTTTCCGAGAGTATACCTGGTATAATGTCCTGGTCCAACGACACATCTATGAATGTTTGCTTGGCAATCGCTTTCGCAGACCAACCGGACGTTCTTCTCATATTTGGACGAGCAAATTTCTAACCGCATGACTTGCTCTTCAAGTCAAAGACTGTTGCCTGTGGGTGTAGTATTCACTGACCTTCCAGGATATATCGCGAGCTAGTGAAGGACTAACAAAAGTCAAATCTACAACCGAATCGGACCCCTCTTTTCGGTAAGTAATAACCTGACCGTCGTTAGCCGATTTGATATCTAACTGCTCGAAAGCCTGCAAAAGACAACGCCCAGGCCGCTCATGCATTGACGTCATCGGCGATGACTTTTGGTTTCCGTCCTTTTCCATCCAAGACCAATCTGTCGAACATGTCCTTGAATTTAGCCGATGTCAGGCTTGGAGAAGCATAGCAGCTATAGAAGTATATGCCGTCTATTTTCGCCCATACAACTCCCCTTGTGGACTCATGTATTCCTGTATGGCTTGGTCGTTGCGCTCTCACAAAGCACCCCAAATGTAGAATCGGATCTCTACACATCATTGTTAGGGTTTTTATAGGGTTTGCTTATTATAACCAAATGGACCTCTGAATTGTGGGTGTTTTTGAACTCTATACACTTGCCGCTTCCGACAATATGCCTGCCATTCGCCCCCCTGAGATCTTGTCGACCTCGAGATACCCGCAGGTATAGCATCTACGAAATTGTCCACCTAAAGTTGACAAAAAATCAAAAAATTCAATTCAAAAGGGGCCGATTACAGTGCGATTACAACGTCGGTTAGGAACGAATTTTCGCATCGACGATTACATATTGGCAAATATCCCCGCGTCATTGTTGTCGGCTTCACGAAATGTGCTGTAACTCTGGTCAAGTCTCCACGAGAAACCTACATTCCCCTTCCACAGTTCTATGAGTGGCGAACTAGGACGTCCACTCGTTGATCACTCTGGGAAAGTTAATTCCAACGCTTGGGATAGCCAGCAACATATTTATCGCACTTATTTAAAATGTGACTTATCCACTGGCACTTCCACTCTCTGATTAAAACATTTTTCGGTATGGGCTTCGTATGTCGACTCAGTTCTTCGTTTGAGGTTTGCTCGGGGCAGAGTACACCGATGAGGAGATGAGTGTTAACGGATTAAGTAACAGTCGGTCCCTTCCCATGTGCCGAATCTAGAGAAAATACTGGCGCCGATCTTCATTTACAGATTTTATACAAAACAGTAAAATCGGATTATTGCACTGTTAGTGCAGCTATCAAATTGGTCAACGTTCTCAATGCTCTACCCGATAATGCAGATAGACAGGGTGCTACGACCACCCATGATAACCTTAGTTTTTTTCACCAAAGGTTTTTAAAAAAGTCCAGTGTTCCCCTTTAAAATTCTTCCTTGTCTTGTTCTTTGTTAAACCAAAACATCGGCTTCATTCCAGAAAATCTATACGATTAAGAAGTGCCCAAAACGCCTGCACAGAAATATTTAACAATATATTAGAACCGGAAATTTACTGTGCATTCTGTCATCATTCCCTCGAAGTGAACTTTCTCCTTCTTCTATGAAGTTAAAATTGTTCACCTAGGCAACATGTTCGCCTCTAATAAAGTTAATCTTGTAAATGGGGAAAATTATACACACTTATCATGAAAATGACCTCAACGAAAATCCGAATGTGGGACCACTTTTTTGGGGTCAACTAAAGATACCAAGCACAACCATAAACCTCTATGAATGCGAGACATTTATCTGAAAATTGAGACTAAACACACAAAAACTGTTCACTTGGGCAAACCATAAATGTTGACATCGGTTTGAAGACAATAGTCAGATAAAAATGATAACAGATAATGAGAAAACAACAAGCATTAAGATGTGATAATCGAAATGTTAGCTTTCAAAGAATCTAAAAGGTTTTTACATTTGCAAAGAATTAAGGTGCTTATAGAATCTGTACAAATCTGTAATGTCAATTTCGAGGTCATATAGGTGTGTATTGTGTATTCAGCTGACCTATATGTTCATAGGTTATGTACATATGGTTCGAAAATACAAATTTAAGCTGGCGTTTTTTAATCCAGTAAGAACTTTTCGCCTTTTTGAAAGCTTTCCCCTTCAGGTCAGAAAAATGGAAGATGCTATATCTGTATTAAATTAACGACGGTTGAGTTTGGACCTCGCTGGGGTCATCCAAAAGATAGGAACTTGATTTTCTAAGTTTCAAAAAGGTCCCGATAGAAATGGCATTAGACACTAATATCACAGAAAGAACTTCACTTACTGAACGAGGCTCGCCCGATTTCTCCAAAGAGATGTCAGCTTTTTCAGCTTACTATATCTAGCATCAAGGTGCTGTCTCTTCTAGCACCCTGCTCCTCTACAAAATCATATTACCTAGCGCAAACTCGCATCTCTTTGCTGCTATTTTTCATCCTACTATTTGACTGACTTCACTATCAATCCGCATCTACTTTTGTTTCTATAAAGGGAAAGCTTTTCTGGGCTCGCCGGGTACGTACTCTTTTGTGAATGGATTCGCCGGTATGGCAAACTGGTGTACGGTCTAGGCCACAGCAAACCGGCTTCCAACACCTGAAAGAGACAAGCGCCGGCTGATTAATACCAGCGCGTTTCGATAGTGAAACACATGCTTCCAACCACAAATTCTGTGTAGGTCACTAGAAGTGCCCGAAAATTAATTTGGGGCAACATGAAAGTGACATAAATTATGCTGCCGAATCGAGAAGCGATAGTGAGAATGTTTAAATTGTTGCATGATGTATTGAATTGTTCTTCACAGCGAGAGAGTTCAGTTAGAAAAAGTGGATGTCATTAATCTTGTTGTAGTTTTTGCTGGTTTTCGGGGAAAAGCGAAGAAA
Source organism: Hermetia illucens (assembly GCF_905115235.1). NCBI lineage: Eukaryota > Metazoa > Arthropoda > Insecta > Diptera > Stratiomyidae > Hermetia > Hermetia illucens. The sequence goes on along the minus strand of NC_051850.1, from coordinate 126,363,563 downwards.
TTTACTTTCTTTGAGGGTCATCTGGATTTTACAAGCGGATGCATAAAACTTTGTCAATGATTCAGATCAGTAGCGCTGCGTGAACTTGGGTCTCGTCTTAGTCTCCGTGACCTTATTATTGAACATTTACGAAAGCAATGACTGGTGAAAATTTCAGAATAATGAGATATTAATACATATGGATGTAGGTGCACTCCGCCAGACGACTTTTTCTCTTGGCAACCAGTTTGGGTGTTCTCATTCTGTCTATTCATTAGTTCACTATGTTTGGATGAACTTGATTAGCATTGTTCATCGACAGGCCGAAAAGGGGGGAAAGTTTATGTATTCTACGACACATGAAATTACATGTTAATGTGATGTATCAGAATATTCTTATTTTTCCAAAAATAGTGATACTTTTGGATGTATGTGTGTTGAAAAAGGATACGAAGTAAGGTAAAATTATTGCACGGGTTTCATCTTCATAAGTACCGTCGCCAGCTGACCCAACATCAAGTCACCTTCAAACCTACAAAATTACTTTTAGTTTTAGTTTCGAAGAAGTAACTAAATCCAGTTAAGTATCAGTTACCAGTACAGTATACCACCTTATAATTTTTTTTACCATCGTTTTATCGGCCAAGGAAGCACAAGCACGAATAGTTAATTTACAAAATTATATACAAAAATATTTATGTGAAGAAAAATTGTTTGAGTGGTGGAAAAAGTCAATTTTCTGAGTAAAGTCTAGTATCGATTTGCAGGTAATTTGGAAACAAATTTAGTCATTCAAATCTAGAGTTTATTTGGTGGTTGGGTGTAATGGATTATCGGTGTTTATTAACCTTTCGAAATTGGCCACTATATGTTTCCAGAACTTGAATTTCATCCTGGAATAAAAGTTGATGTTAAAAAATCTGCCAGGAAACGCAAAATAGGTTTTATCGTGATCATCATCTTCAACGGCGCAACAACCGGAATCCGGTCTAGGCCTGACTTAGTAAGGAAGTTCAGATATCTTGGTTTTGAGCCGAAGTCCGCTAATTCAATGTGCTTCACCTGGTGATCGTTGGGAGTTCTTTCTTAATGAAAAAGTGCGGCGGAAGAAGGATGAAGACGAGTCTACCGCGCCTGAAAACGAGACAAATTGTACCAGCTGATCCTCCAGGTTGGGGGTTGGGTATGACTGAGATTTCCACAAGGAACGCTGAAGTTAGGAAACCACGAAGGCAGTCACGAAAAAATTGCTTTCATCAGTCTATTATATTGTATATGGTTGGGGAAAAAGTAATGTCGTATTTGTGATCGAATTTTAACGCTTTATTTAACACACTTAGAATTATCCGATTTAAGTCAAATATGTGTCGTTTTGTTCGCAAACTTGTTGCCATTTAGAAGGCAACTTCAGTATCCCCCCCCCCCCTCCTTATTTGCAAAAAACACAAACAGCCAGTTTTCGCAAGCCTCTTTAAGGCGAACTTAGTAGCGCCAAGAGCGTTTTGCATCGACCAAAAGAGAAGGTAATCATTTGGTGCCATGTCCGGACTATACGGTGGGTGCGATAGGACATCCCATTCGAGCTCCCGTAACTTCTGGCGGGTCATCAAAGATGTGTGAGGCCGAACGTTGTTCTGGTGGAATACAACACCATTCCTATTGACCAATCCTGGCCGCTTCTGGTCAATCGTCTGCTTCAAACGGTCAAGTCGCTCGCAGTAGAGGACCGAATTGAGAGTCTGGCCATAGTTGAGCAGCTCATAGTGGATAACTGCCTTTCAATCCTACCAAACACACAGCGAAACCTTCCTGTCAATCCGAGCTTGACGATGGTTTGGGCCAGCTCGCCGCGCTTCGACTACGATGTTTTTCGCTTGAGATTCTCGTACGTGATCCACTTTTCAGCACCAGTCACCATCCGCTTCAAAAATGGGTCGAATTCGTTTCGTTTCAGTAATGCATCGCAGGCGTTGATTCGGTCCAAGAGATTTTTTTCCGCCAACTCGTGTGGCACCCAAACATCCAGCTTTTTTTGGAATCCAATCTTCTGCAAATGGTTCCAAACGGCTTTATGGTCCTTACCCAGTTCCTGTCCAATCCAGCGAATGCTCACATGCTGGTCTACTTGGATGATTTCAACGATTTTATCGATTTCGAGGACGATTGGCCTACCAGTACGGGGTGTATTTTCGACACCCACTACACCAGAATGAAATCGATGGAACCAACGCTGTACTGTCCGAATCCTTACAGTATCGAACCCATAAACTTCACAAATTTTTTTGGCCGCCTTCGTTGCATTTTTACCTCTCAGGTAGTAAAAATGTAAAATATGACGAATTTCTTGCTTGGTCGACTCCATCTTTGAAGCGCTATAACTTGAGACTGAAACGTACGTAGATTGTCGTCTTCAAATCGCCGTATAGTATGACCCGGTCCGATAAGTTATGTTTAAGTGTCGTCATCTATTGACAAAATACGACATTACTTTTTCCCCAACCTAATATTATAAAAATAAGTGGATACCATCAAACTGCAACTCAATTGAAAATATGAAAAAACATTTGTGTCGCGCTTTATCAAATTAAATTTCTAAGAACAAGGAGTCCCAACAATAGTTATATTCCGAGGGAAAAAGTTCATAGAATGCCTGGCCGGAATAGAAATCAAAGAAGATGATAGTAATTACCAACGTAGCCCACCATTGCAAATATATTATTTAAGGCAGTAAAACCTCATTGTAAATTGGTTAAGCAAACATGTTACTTACCCAAAACCAGGACAAAAGTATTAATAAGATGGTATTGTCAATGGGTCCTAAACCAATTTCCTGTAGCAATACGTTGCTCGATATTGATGCGAACTTTGTAGTAATTTAACTCATTGATGCCTATGATGGTATAATTCAAGTTATGAATTAACTTGGTATTACAATAACTTTTTATTGTTATAACTTCTCCCCAAAAGCTAACGCCAACTTTTGCACTCTCCCGTAAAGCCTGTTTTTAAGGTTTTGTTTGGAAAACAAAACCTTATTAAAATCGGTCCAATGCCTGTCTGTCTGTCTGTCACACGCACTCATCTCAGAAACAGCTATACCGATTGACACGAAATTTGGTGAGAAGATGGAAACTCTTAACGCCCAGATATTCTTCTACGTTGAGATTTAGGGCGGGGGTCCCCACTCATGCAAAAGGGGGGCGTACAATTTCTTTCACCGAATATAGTCATATTGGGTATCGAATAAAAGGTCTCGATTAGTGCTTTTCGAAGCCCCTCTGAGTTTTGACATTTGTTAGAAAGACGGAGAGTGGGAGGGGTGGAAAGTGATAATTTCTTTAACGGATCCATTCTCGGAAAACACTCAACCGAAAAATCTAAAAAAATCATGAAGCTGACTCATAATACTCTCCATATCGATATCTGCTCAAGGTAAGTAAATAATAGAATATTACCATATTTTTTCATCCTAGAGTTATAAAAGTTTGTAGTAGTATAGAATATAATATGAAGCATCTTATCCCCAAGTTTGATCAAAATCATACTATTACTAACAAAGTTAGAGTAGCTCAAAGTTGACTTTACCGCGTAAAATTTACTGCAACTAAATATCACTATCAAACTAAAGTGAGTAATCTGACATGCTAAATGCATGTACATAACGGGCTACGTACAAATGGGATAGTTCTATACTCAAATATACTCACAGAAGAACAAAAACTTTCATACCTGAAGCGCTAAGCTTCCGGTTTCCCCGACTTGTTTAAGAATGGAATGGAAGAATGAGCGGTATAAAAATGTTCCTTATCAAGACTTACTGTATGGCCAGGTATCGTAAATTAGAGATAGAATATACATTTCCTTTGCATTTTAACGCTTGAAAGTTTAAACGCGTTTTTCTCAAAACCACGTTTCTTGACTTAGGCGAAAATCTAGAGCCTTCATTTTTCAACTGATCAAATTTGAATTGTAACTTTATAGTAACATTTTTTAATGAAGTACATCGGATATTTTCGATTGACTAAAATTTAATTACCCCGTGAGTTGGGGCTTAAGAATACGCTCAAAGCGTTCCCTGTTTGTCGTAAGAGGCCATTAAAATTGATAGAAATTTGTAGGCCAGCAACCTGCAAATTTTCAAACTCTACTCCTATCGAAACCTCAACAACGCCTCTAATTGGGACTAACCTCACAGCAACGGCCTTTGGCTATCAAAATCGGACTATGATCAGTTTCTGGAATACGTGCACGCTCCTCGACAACGGTAGCGAGTGTCCTCAAAATGCTCACTCCCTTCAACTTGAGCGGGAATTCCAGCGATATAAACGATTGATCGTGTTACTTTGAGGTAACATGAATAGGGAAGGCTCTTTTTGAAAAGTAGTGAGTGTGTAAATTTCTGAACTGATTCTATTGCGTGGCAGTCACAATAATTGTAAGGGCATCATACTACGGAAGCATACTCTAGAATATTGCGAACGAAGTAGTTATACAGAATGATTAATAAATGAACATGCTAGAACCTGAGAAGAACGAATCCAGACATTCTGTAAGCTCGGTTTACAGCTTTCTGTCGAATGTTACAACAAGATCCTTATGATAGGAAATAACTGAAAGAGGTTGGCCGTCCAAGTAATAAACAGGTATCGGGAAAAGAGATTTAAGAAAAAAACCTATTTACTATCATTAAATCCCAACTGATTTTCTGCACACCAACGAGACAAGTGTCCAGATTTGATTGTAGTTGATTAAGGGGGTCATCCCGTGTGAAGGCCGTTTTTTTTGCCTTTTTTTGAAAAATTATTTTGGTGGACTGGATAAAGGTAGAAACGTGATTTTTTCACCATATGTTTACTGATATCTCTAGTATATGTGATAAATTTTAAAGCTTTATATCGTAGCTAGTTTTTGGAATACGTGTCAATTTATGCACCCATCTCCAAAAAAAGGTGTTTTTCTGCTGCCACGCTGGAGGGCGCTGTGTTCATCTGAAGAAAAAAAACTAAACGGCGTTTTAATGTGGACAATATTCTACGGTCCGCAAACTAGGATAATTAGAAAATATTAAAAGGTAAATTTTTGGTGGGCTTTTAAACTTAATTTTTTGGATTTTGGTGTTTTTTTACGGCTTTTTTTATGAATAAAAAAAAAACGACCAGTCCGATTGCAATTATCCTAGTTTGCGGACCGTAGAAATATGTATTAAAGAAGTTGTGAAAATTTAAAAGAATTTGGTTGGATAGATTTTGAGCTATGGTGGCAGCCGATTTTCAAGATGCAGTTTCGAGAAAAACGAATTTGAAAATTTAAATGTCATTATCAACAGTAAAATTTTAACTCACCATTAATCTGCTATACCTGGTCCACAGAGAGTACCCTCCGTTTCTTCAAATAAGTCTTGTAAGGCTGATTGTTGCTCTCTGGTTTCAATTCTGGCTCTTTTAGAGAGGTCAGTCGATCGTCGTTCGCACCGCCAAATTCGCGCTTTTTTACGGCGGTCGACATAAACCTGACATATGTGACCAACTTGACATCCCATTGTCACTAAGATTTTGAGAATGCCATTGAGTCCTTCATTGAAAATAATTACAGCCAGAAAAGTGACTATTTCTACATCCTTGGCCCCAGAATGAGGGTGTTTAGGATCGAAAGTCCAGATCAATGCATTTAACGACTCATTGTTCCCATTCTTTTCTCGACATGTCCTACCCATTCCTTTTTTACTACTATGGATATTTTATTATTTGCAGAAATTTGCAGAATTACCGGAGAAAACTCCAGGAAAATCCAATATACAATATACAAAACTTGTCGCAATTCGAACATCCATGTTCATGCTTGCTAAAAGTTACTTTGCTAATGTTGATGCGAAGTCCTTTTTCTTCTCTGATAAGTATCGATTCCCATGAAATACTCGTTTTTCAGTGCGAGCATGACGTTGAATGGTAAAGCAATCTCCCTTCGTACGATCCATTTAAAAAAATCACTGAACACACAAACAGCACAATACTTACAACAAAATATAACTGAGTATAACTTGAACGCCTTTCAGTGCTCACTCGAGACTGGATTATCCTTTTTATTCCACACAGCAAATAAGTTTAGACAATTGATTGGTTTTCCATCTTTTCATATTCGTACCTGTGTTCGAATTTATAAGGCTCAGGAAAAAACTAACCAGTAAAAAAAGATTCGATGCTCTTTCTCATCGAGTACTCTAGCCGCGGCTGAAAACTCCTTACCTGTTTAACCCTGTAATTTCTGAAGGACTCGGAATATCGGAAAATCCCTTTGCCCACATATTCTCCACTATATATAGATACAATTCATGCAAAAAAAAAATCGATTTCTCCAACCCGACACACGGGATGACCCCCTTAAGTTCAACAGTAGATTTGACAGTTGCCTTCTGGATGCACGTAAATGGCTATTTTTCAGATATGAGATGTAACTGTTTGAAGAAAGAAAAGAAATTTCAAAATCGAATTTTTATTTAAATTTCCTAGTCAACTTCTAAAAAAATATACTTATAAAAAATGTGGTAACATACTATTATTTACTTTATTTAAGGGGTAATAACAATGGTCAAAATGTTACAGGAATTGCCTAATGTAGTGCGTATCTAGCATAGTCATATCTACGAAGGAATTATGAGATTTGGATACTTTCCTAATGATTTGGAGGTACTGCAGATCGAAATGATCACGAACCCAGGTTAGGACCTGACAAATGGGTCTTCTACCGGTCATTTCAAAATTATTTGCTGCTTCTGCTGCCCAAGTGGCCTCCTCCCATCAGTTCGGTTTCATGCGAAGGCGTGGAACAATTGAACAGGTCACCACATAGTCTCAGAAATCAAACAAATCTCTGCGCTTTTTCTGGACATTGCGTATTCGAAAAGGTGTAGTATTAAGGTTTCATCTATAAAATCAATAAGATGTTGCCTTCTGGCTGTGATCTCCTATATCACTGGCAAAAGGTACACGGCGCCTACACGTCTGGGAAATATAACATATATGTTGCTCCCGAAATGCATATATACGTTAAAAACAAAAAAAATAGTTTGGAGAAGCTACTTCTTGTCTATTTATTTTAGCCTGAACTACAAGTAGCAGACGAAAATCTAATCTCTTAGACAGTGAGGAATGTTAGAAAAAACTAAATCGAGGAGGCGATTATTCGCATTGTAATGAACGTTAAATTGTAACGCGAAGTAAAAATTCATGAACGCCATGATAGCTAGAAACGAGAGAGTAATATGTTTGGGGAATACGCGCGGCCGCCAGCGGTCATCCATTCAATTGAAGGGAGGTCGAGGTCCTTGCAGAGGTTGAGGATGAATGGCTAGCCCGGATATTTTGACAAAAGCTGATAAGAACATAGAAAATAAAAGGTACTCAGTTCAAAAGGGAAATGCAGATAATGGCTGGAGACGGGAAGCACCCAAGGTCGAGTGCGGGACTTTATGCGCATTTTCGGTGTTATGAACCATATTCTCTTGAATTCCAGCCTTGCAAGTAGCGCTGTTTGATTGATCTAGGACAACTGGGACAGTAGTACACGATGTTGCAGAAGTAAGCAGTCGAAGAAGTGTTATTGGACAACTGAGCTATGCCCGCAAAAGTATCAACTGCTCGCTGGATGGCAGCGAGAGTCGTAGATTACTAATTTGTGATTTGTAGCGACATTTAATGTTTTGCGGAGAATTTCGTGCTGATCTTCAAGAACATAATAGGAATACCCAAACATCTTACTTAAAATGACTTCCACACTACCCATCATAATCACGAAATCTCGACTGCAATGACCGGAATGTACAACACAGCTCTAAATTTGGAATAATGATAATAATAATTGTTGGCGCAACAACCCATATTGGATCAGGGCCTTGAAGTGTGTTAGAGCACTTCATTCATGACCGCAACGGTACACTACCGTACACTGTAGGAGGCAATGTGGTCAGCATTGCGCTCGCCCGAGATTATTACACTGATTTGACTCAGGTACTCATTCACAGCTGAGTCGACTGGTATCCGACATCCAGTCACGATTCTAAATCCCTCTGCCACCAGTGAGATCTGAACCACGATCTTCCACTACGACAGCCCAGCGCTCTAACCACTTGAGCCATCCGAGCACATTATTTGGAATACTTATCCTTTAATGCACTATACTTCGCAGAACGTTTTTGAACCCTTCTATTTCCTTATCAAAATATCTCATAGATCGGATTTTAATGCTAAAAACCAGAAATAATCTGAATGACACAGACCAGGATTACGGGGATCAATTTCTGTGGAATAGGGATCAATTTCTGTGGAATCCTTAACTCTAGACTTAAAAAATGAAGCCGTATGGATTGGATCATTGTCATGAAACAATAACGCACTCAACTGTCGTGGCAAATCGCTGTAAGAAACCGCGTAGTTCTTAGCTCTTTAAGGCTTTGGGAAAAACAAAACCTTATTAAAATCACTTCAGTGTCTGTCTGTCTGTTTGTTTGTCGTCAATTTTTCTGCTGGAAGTTAGAAAGCTTCAACAACTTCCGTTCTTTTCTGCCAGACCGTCATGTGGAATTCTTATCCTCTAAAACCACCTCCTTCTCCACAGGACTCCCATATGGTATTACGCAGCGGGCTGAATCAAAATTCTTCCTGCACTGTTCATGCTCTTCACTGATCTCTCATTCCGCCTGACTTCTTCCTGTCTAAGCGTTTCATGGATGGCTGTAACAACCTTTTCAATTGCACTCCATATCCCCTTCGATACCAACATGTGCTCCATGATGTTTTCCGGTATGAATTGCTATACTGTTATAGCTTCTAATGCAGCTCTTTCAACCGCGAATCTCGGGCAATGAAATGAAGCGTGTTCTACACTCTCTGGAATGTTCGGGCACCTCGGGCAATATGGCGAATTGTCATACCCAAATCGAAAGAGGTTAACAATATAATTTCCATGCCCGCTCAAAATTTGTATTAGATCGAAACTTACTTCGCCGTGGGGTCGCTTGGTCCATCTCCCATTTCCTGACTCGTTCCACCGAAATACCGCTGCATCAGATATTACTCGATAAACGAATATACACAGTCATGTAGGGAATCAAATGAAAGACCTTGATTAGTACATTCTGAAGCTGATTGTAAAGGGGAGGAGTGCAGGCGTACAAAATTCAAAAATCTAAGAAAAATTATTATGGTTCGTGCCCATCTAGGTTCCGAAATACTTTCCGTTACAATATCTGCTCAAATAAAGTTAAAAATACTATATAGTTATAGCTTGGAAGTTTACTGCGCTTAGTCCCTTGAAGTTCATTCCAGGGTTTGCGCTCTCTAGCCAGGGCTTAATGTCGTAAACCGTTTCATTTGCATGAAGTTCGACTTCATCAATGAGCCATGCAACAACCGTCAAACCTAATGTGGTCCGTGAAGCCGATGATGGCCACGTTGGGCATCATCAACAGTGTTCCTAGGAACTCCTCTGTTCTAAGATCTCTATTGGGAATATATATATTATCCAAGTGAAGAGTCTTGTTTTCTGCTCTCTTCTTTGCAATTTCCAAGACCTCTTCCTCACTTACCATTGGAATTTCATTGGTATCCACTTGGACATTGAGAAGGTTAGCGGTATTTATGGCATGGACCCGTTACATGCTCGCCGTAACTTTCCGCCTATATGGAAAGCCTTATAATTTGTGTTTCCCTCTAGCGTTGTGTTTTGCAGCAGAACCTCTCTGAAAGTCTCCTCGTCAAACCTGTTGACCGCTCATTTCACAGCTGTCTTCCCGGACCAATTTATTTTTGTAAATTGTTTGTCAAAAATAATGGCCTGATGATCGCTGTGTGTGTAACTTTCACTAACGTGCTACTTGAGATCCTAAGATAAAATGTCTCTAACAAATGTTACATTCATGATTTTAGGATTACGGCCGTTTACGTCTCTCGCTAGCCTCTCCACTATTGACTGGTATTCCTTTCTCGTAAGACTTGGTGCCACATAGCAACTGCTGTTGTATATGGAACCTAATCTCGCTCACGTGAAGCCACTCCCGAGGATTATTACTCGAGATTGCAAAGGCGAGGAATGCGGGGGTCCTAGAATGATTAATTACCCCGTTCTCAGAAATTAATTACCCAACCCAAAAATCTGAAAAAAAATTATGCCGCCCATGCCTATCTGTTTAAATAATTAAGTATATCCTAGAATCATCAAGCTTCTTCAGTAGGATAGGTTACATCATAGAGCATAATACTACATACAGTAGAACTTCGATTATGCGAACTAATTGGGACCGAGACTAGTTCGGTTAATCGAAATGTGGGTTTCTTTGGGACAAAATCACACAAAAACAAAACTTTTATACATAAAACCAGTACAGTGATTAACATTTGACAAGCATATTACCTTGAAATATAAAACACATGAAAAAAATCGAATGCTTTTTAAGGTGTTGTGTGAAACAAAACCTTATTAAAATCGATTGAATGTCTGTCTGCCCGTCTGTCCTTCTGTCCCTACGTCTGTCTGTCACACCCGATTTACTTAGAAACGGCTAAACTGATTGTCACGAAATTTGGTGAAAATGTGTGGCTTGTGTGTCCCTTTACATGCAGCGGGCGACAGTGATTGACATGCACATGCGAAAGGGGGTGTACATTGTTAGGTATCAAATGAAAGGACTCGATTAGTACTCTTCGAAGCTGATCTTACTTTTGATATAAAGTGAAACACAGTGGAATGAAAACTCAAAATATGTGTAAAACAGGTCTCGTTCCCAGAACTTATCCAATCGACAAATGTGAAAAAATTCACAATGGTGCATCTATTTAAATTCTAAATTCTATTTAAATAAAGTTAATAATCATATTTTCGAAATTTACCCGAAAACCTCTAAGACGTGTATGACGTCACCGCCATATAAAGTGAATTTATATGAACGGCGAATTCTTTTCTTAGCTTGGTTTGGTAATATTTTGCATTCTTAGCTATGGAGGAATGGAAAAATATGCATAGAAATTTCCTCACATAAAATGAACACAAAAGCTTTATACTCGAAACGCCGAGCTTTTGGTATTCCGATTTATTTTATAGTATTTTTGCATAAAATCGTCGATTTTTCATTGACGAATAACTGAAACGGGTTTTGAGCGTCCGACAGTCGTTTGAGAAGGAGGAGTTTTGTTGGGAAGCATTTTTCTTGTCTCTTCCACCATTCGAGATCCACTTCAAGAGCGGAAAATGCTATCGGTTGTGATTTGCCATCACTTTCAACCAAGTCTGGAGAGGCTCACTTTTCTTTGTGAACCGCTTGCTGTGCATAGCAGGTATTTCCAACAACCCTTTCGCGCAACACCTCTATTTGAATAATCCTCAGTCCGTTACCATTGGTATCCTTATTTAAGGAATGGGAGCCAATGTATCGCCTGAATATGTGCGCCACCTCTTTTTTGGGTGTTAAACCTTTATTGCATATGGCTTCACAAATTCATTGTCCTTTTTTACCTGAAATCCTCACCGAAAATGATCCAAATCGTATTCACAAGATAATATGTATCCTTATCTTTAAGATTTCATTTCTTTTGAGAATTTCAAAAACATATTATTTTAATTAGAGAGAACTAACTACAAAAGAAATCAAACTATTTTGTAATAGCTACACTTCAAGTTTTTCTTCAGAAGTATTTTTTATAAAGTTGTTGATTTAAATAGTGTTTTTGGTATATGTATATATAAATATGTGTGTTTTTGGTATATATATGTATATAAAAGTGTATTTGACTTTTTTATTAAAATGTGTTACTTATGATAATAAACGTCTTTTTAAATCTTTCGTATAATTTTTCTTCACAAATAGGTCATGCAATAGGGGGTTAAGAGTGTATAGCCTTTCGCTTATGTTGTCAAAGTCGACAACAGCAAGTTTCATTAATTGTTTAAGATAAGTGAGGGATCCTAAGTCCACAACCACTGTTGTTGGACCGGACCAAATGGAGAGCAACTTACTCCCACGTATCTTTGGTCCGCGGATCCCTCGTTTGAGGCATGGCACCCAAACATTACAAAAGTTATAGGACAAACGGTTTCGTCCAGGGTAGAGGCAACTCTTCAGACGCTGCCTCACCTCTGCCCTGGGAGCAGCGTGACCGTGAGTGGCATCAGATGGAAAACGCTCCTTTATAAATTCAGAAAAACACGCCAAGGGTGCGAATTATATCACTTATCCTAAACAATTAATTTAGCTTTAGCCAGCTCAGGTCACGCTGCTCCCAGGGCAGAGGTGAGACAGCGTCTGAAGAGTTGCCTCTGCTCTGGACGAAACCGTTTGTCCTATAATTTTTAGCAGGTTTCATTTTTTGGCTGACTAGAAAACCTACTCCAAGCACATGGTTCACTGGATGGCTGGCTCTTCTCCAGGAAACCTCTCCAGCCTACTAGGTATTGGCTAGCTGCTTCCATGAGAAAATTCGCGAATCGTTAGTCCGTTTTCATCATCGGGTACGTCGTTGCAACGTCCATCCAGTCCGAGGGTCCTTTTGTGGCTTCATAACCAGTTCCATGTAGGGTTGTCAGCCCTACCCAAACACTTACCTAGAGAACCAGTTCGTACAATTTGTCCCGTTTTTAGGCGCGGGACGTTTGCCTTCATCCTTCTTCGTCTGCAAATTTTCATTAAAAACGAACTCCCACATGCATTACTTAATTTGCACCGCTGGAATGTATGTATATTTACATTCAAAGCACTCCAATGAGAGCAGCTTATAGATTAATTTGTTTAGATCCAGATATGCGGAAAAACGGTTGTGAGGGGCACACACTGAACTAAATCCAGTTTTTGTAATGCCTTCTGATTTCCGGATCCCATACATCGGTTTCGTAGAAGATTTGAAGTTATCCCCAAACGTAGAGAAAACTGGGATGAAGCAGAAGAATACGTGTCGGGATATACTGAGGCCTTCTACATCGATGAATTAAAAACACAGCAGGGTTCTGAAGTAGGAGTCTACTTTATGAATTAAACGAGAAGTAGATTCCAATATTTGCAATTATCTTTCAGGTTGAAGTGTATGTGATAATAAGGGAGACAGCCTTGATGATTTATGAACAACTAAAGAACAGGCGCATCGCGATCTGCAGCAACAGATAAACTGCAATGAATGTGTTGATCAGTACTTTGGTCACCACCGAAAATTGTCCAGGGATGTAGACACGGATTGAAAGCGATTTCTAAATTCAATATGGTGGAACTACTCTAGGTACCAGTTCGCTGTGGTATAGAGATAAATGAAATCTCGAATGCCTCTTTAAAAGAGGGTTCGATTGCCCCCATGCGCGGATTGGAACCGACAAGTGAAGAGTCACTAGCATTGGCTAACGTTCCTATCAGAAACTGGTTACAAGCTTTCCATAAGGACAGATGACAGAGTTTAAATATTGCTGGACATATCAAGTGTTCCTGCCAAATACAACAAACAAACTGCAAACTGCGATATATAGACGTATTTGGGATATTCCGCTATAGGAGTGCAATGGACCACCACGGTCTGAGCTTGACACCTCACACAACTATTTTTTTGTTCCCATGAAGCTGTCTTTTTATAAAGGAACTGTCTTTTATTGATGAGTGGCGAATGTTCGGATGGAAAGTGGATTAGTCTGTCGCTCTTAAAGGTCATGGTTCAGATCAGGGACATTTTAACCATGACTATAAGTCGTATACCAGTCGAAGCTATCAAATCACGAGTTAGCGCAATGCAGACCACATTGTTTCCTAGTATACCGTTACGGTCTTGAAAACCTGTACACTATTGATGTAGATTGATTGGGAAAAATCAATTTAAAGGTCGGATGCAATATAAAATTTTATTAGAATTCAATTGTCTGTTGAAAAAATTTAAATATTTCATGGCAAACATCTTCTACATTCCAAAGAAATAGTAAACCCTGATGAAAACTGAAAACTTACAACCAAGTATGTAAGTGCATTATCAGCAACCATGTACGTCATAACCACGAACCTTTTTAACATTATTTACTTCCATTATATAAATGCTTGGTTATGATCCGGTAAAACCGCTTTATTTTCGCTATTGCAATTTCTAATTTACAACTCGAAAATAATGATCAGAAGTTGTGCATTGAGAGGAACCCGTTGATCTATGGTGATAAGAGCAAGTCTCCAACATGACACACATTTTAGAGGTTTTCTCTATGCTAACGCCTCAATGCGAACTTCTCATAACAATGAAAAACTGCTGGTAGCGCTAAATAGGAAAATTTAAATATGAAATTTATTCCCAGACTGATAAGGCATAAGTTTATGAGGCCAAGGTGAGCACGAGAGCTCACGACTTTAAGATTGCTGTTATATAGCAGCCATAAAATTAGATGCAACATCACATGGGCTTTCCAATGCATTTAACGTATTTTCAGAAGGTTTGTTGGTTTGGTTTCTCTGGTAGCTTACGAGGGTGGAGTTATGAATTGAACGTGAGCATTCCGTTGATAACTGTGGGAAGGTGTTTACCAAATGTGTACACAACTTCGTGAAGAGCAGTAGGAAGAGTTTCTTCACATATTCGGGTATGTTTATGCTCTAATGAAAGTCACCTCATGGCTTGAGGAAATAAGTTATGACGTTTACGATACACATACCCCTGATAGTATTATAGAATAAGCGCACAGACGAACTCAGGTATCACGTTCAAATTTGAGCCAAAGACAACCTCCTTCACCTTTATCTGTGTGTATACATATCTCCAACGCTCTGAAAATAGATTTAAATCAACCTTGATGACTGTTCGCCTGGCCGAGAGAAGTTCAAGGCTTTCGTGTTCTCCAATAAGAATGCCTTCTAATTGCAGAGGTCAATAGAACTTCGCATTCATTATACCTTTATATGTATATCTCTGGGAGTAGTTACATGGACCATCTCCTATTTCTAGACAAGCAACTTCCACTGAGATCTTTAAATAAACCTTACGAGTTACCCTTTTGTTGCCGATGGGATGGATTCATACAAAAAGACACATAGATGCAAGTCACCTGGACCAGATCCCAATACGAGCAATCTGAACAATTTCGAAAAGGAGTCGAACAAGATAGCTGTTGACCGGCTATGCGTCTTCGCATTCTACTTTGGCCACTTTTTCAGACGTAAGAAGACGACCCATTCATTAGCGTGGAACCAACAAGTTTGGTCGACAAGAGACGTGAATTATAAGATAACTTACCTGTTTAAATGCTATATGTTTTAGTGTAAGTAGTTATACACGAAACATTGTGTAGAATATTTATGAACCACATACGAAAATCGGTAAGAATAGAGCTATAGTTCCACACACGCAGCTCGCTGCAGAGGTTCTCGATCTTTACATTTATCTGTTTCTTCACTTTCATATTACTTGTATTTTCGATAGCGCACACTTGTACAATTCAACTTTTTATGTTCAATAAATGTAGATAAAAAGCTAAGAAGGAAATACCCAGCATGTTGTTGGCATGCAAAGTTAGGAGAAAGTCAAATACTGAATTAATACGGCGGATTTAGGTCCAACAAATATGGAACATGATAGGCTTTTGTACGACGTAAGTGTTTAATTTGAAATAAGTGATTCGATATCGAAATACAAAAAAGATCGGATATACAGGCCGCACCTTATCATATTCATCAACCAAACCAACTCAGCCCGATTTGGTTAAAAGATTGATATGCAAACAAGGATAGCTCAGACGGGTTGATTATATGATAATAAATACTCTCCTGGAGAGGTAACCCATAAAGAGAGATATTTGAAAGAAGGTTCTGGATGCGACAATCGGATCATCTGTGCAAAGCAACTCCAGCGCAACTTATAGCCTACATTAC
Organism: Hermetia illucens; assembly: GCF_905115235.1. Taxonomy (NCBI): domain Eukaryota; kingdom Metazoa; phylum Arthropoda; class Insecta; order Diptera; family Stratiomyidae; genus Hermetia; species Hermetia illucens. The sequence goes on along the minus strand of NC_051850.1, from coordinate 126,347,719 downwards.
TGCATTTCGTGGTAATAGGATGAACTTAAGGGGGTTTTCCCGTTATTAAAATTATTTTTATTTATTTATTTATGGAAGGTATTTCGGAGCCTAGGTACTGTAGAGTCGCAGGCAGGATTTTTTTCAAATTTTTCGGTTCGGTACGTTCTGAGAATGGGTCCGTTAAAGAGGTGATCACTTTCAACCTCCCACGCTTCCGGACGGACAGACAGACAGGCAGATAGACGGACAGACAGACAGACAGGATGGGGTAGAAGAGAAACCAGCGCAAGAGGACGAATATTACTGGAGACATTCTCGCACTTGAACGTGATACTTGCCAACTCCGGGGGAGCCATCGCATTTCGGAGGGGAGAATTTCATTCGGTGGTAGACCTCACTTTCGTCAGCGATACTCTAATTAGAGACTATCAGTGGCTTGTCAGCGAGCAGTAAACGCATAGCGATCATCAGACGATCATCTTTCAAGCCTCGGAAAGGAATATTTTGAAACTATTAAAAAGAATAAAAGAAATGCTCAAGAAAGTGCTTCCAGAAGGTACATTGCTATCGGGAAGCCCACAAAAAGAAGAGTTTCACAGGTCGTGGAAAAATTGCAGCGGGCATACGATGCACTTTCCGAAGACGAAATTCTAATTTCTGGTGGAATTCACAATTTGAGCAATGCCGGAAAAACTGCCTCAAAGCTAGGAGACGCTCTCAGTGCAGAAGAAACCGACTTGAGTTCGAGGAGCTACACGTGCAATATAAAAATGCGAGGAAAAAATTGCAAGTAGCTATCACAAAGAGCAAATCCGAACATTTCAAGCAGATATGTACTGTATCCGTAATATTGCCCTGAAAGTAGCCGCCGGGACAGCCCCAGGTACGTTTGCCCAAGTTTTCACGGCATGCCTTAAGGAAGGAGAATTTCCCGAGCAATGGAAGCTATAAAAGCTTATACTTAGTCCGAAGGTAGGTAAACCATTGGGAGACCTCTGCTCATATAGACCGATATGTCTGATCAATACCATTGGCAAACTATTTGAACGAGTAATATATTATACAACAGACTGCTCGCTGTTTCGAAAAGAAAGTAGGCCTCTCCGAGAAACAATTCGGATTTCGTAAGGCGAAATCAACTGTCGACACAATCAGCTTGGTGATTGATTTGGCTAAGGATGCAATACAGAAAGGAAATGCTGGGCAGTAATAACCCTCGATTTAAAAAATGCGTTCAATAGTGCCAAATGGAAAAAAAAATCATCGTGGCACTCGACAGACTACGGGCCCCGAAGTACATTGTAAGCATTGCTGTTGAGTTTCTCCTTGGGAGAAGACTTTACTGCGACTCGGACGATGGGCTAAAAATATTCCCGACAACTTGCGGGGTGCCTCAGGGTTCTGTGCTAGGTCTCTTACTGTGACTAGTAATGTATGATGGAGTGTTGACGCTACGCCCTCCGGACAACGTGACAACTATTAGCTTCGCCAATGTTATCGGAATAACAGTGGTTGCCAGGCAGGTGGTCAAAGGGTAGTATAGGTCCCGGGGCGAAACGTGGATTGGTACCCACGGTGGAGCATAAAACCTGGGAAATGCCTGCTGAACCAACACCAACAGCTCTACTACCAAACCCTATCTCCACCTCCACGTGGTGACCACTGGGAGCTCTTTCTTAACGAAAAGCTGCAGACGGAGAAGGATGAAGGCGAGTCTCCCGCGCCTAAAAACGGGACAAATTGTACCAACTGGTCCTCCAGGTTGGGGGTTGGGTAGGGCTGACAACCCTACACGGAAAACAACCTGTTACGAAGCCACAACAGGAGCCTCGGATAGGACGGATGTTAAAACGACGGACCCGGCAACGACAAAGGAACAACGATTTGCGCATTTTCTCATGGAACGTGCGCTCTCTGTACAGAGATGAAGCTGATAAGCAGCTAGCCGATACCCTGTCCCAATATAGGGCTGATGTAACAGCGTTGCAAGAGATGCGATGGACAGGGACCGGTTTCCTGGAGAAGAGCCACTGCACCATATATTATAGCGGCCATCCAGTAAACCATGTGCTCGGAGTAGGTTTCTTAGTCAGCCAAAAAATGAAACCTGCTGTTATCGGCTTTGAAAGTATAAGCGAACGGCTATGCACTCTGCGCTTGCGAGGCAAGTTTAGAAATATAAGCCTCATAAACGTTCACGCCCCTACAGAGGAGACTGCAGAGTCGGAGAAGGATACCTTCTACGAGGCAGTAGAAAGAGCCCTCGAAGCCTGTCCCAGATATGATATCAAAATCATACTTGGGGATTTTAACAGCCAAGTAGGGAAGGAGCCCGTATTCAGGCGATACGTTGGCTCCCATAGCTTACACGAAAAAACAAATGATAACGGACTGCGGACTATTCAATTAGCAGGGTCACACGAAATGGTTGTTGGAAGTACCTGGTTTGCGCGGAAAACGGTCCACAAACATACGTGGGCCTCTCCAGACGGGACCACTTTCAACCAAATTGACCACGTGTTGATCGAACGCCGCCACCTCTCAGCCTTGATGAATGTCAGAACATATAGGGGGGCCAATATAGACTCGGATCACTATCTCGTTGGCATGGTGCTCCGAGCTCGAATAACAATGCCATCTAGAATCCCCTCTGACAATCAGGTGAGAGTGAACACTGAAGCCATCCACAACACAACCCTCCGCGACACCTATAAGAGGGAAATGGATGCCGCAATAACCGCAGTCAATAGAGGACCTGGAGATGAAGCATCAACTAATGATCTTCACAACCACCTGAAGAACGTTATCATGGATACGGCCACAAATATACTTGGCCCCAGCCGCAAAAGGAGTCGGAACGGCTGGTTTGACGATGAATGTAAGCTAGCAACGGAACGGAAGAATGCCGCATACCGAGTAATGTTGCATTCTCAAAGAACGCGGGCACGCGCAGAGACTTATCATGAACTCCGTCGAGCGGAGAAGCGACTTCACAGACGGAAAAAGGAAGCCTGGGAGAACCAACAAGTCTGTGAACTAGAAAAGTACAGGGAGCGACCGCACCAGGCGCGGAAGTTTTACCAACAAGTCAGCAGGATGAAGCCTTATACACCTCGATGTTCATCCTGCCGAGACAAAGAGGGAAATCTGATTTCCGACAGAATGGGCATATTAGAGCGATGGGTTCAGTACTTTGATGAGCTACTGAACAACCAGAACATCGGCGAGTTGGAGGTCCCGCCAACTGAAGACGACGGACAAATACTGCCACCACCAAGTTTAGGAGAAACAGTCCGTGCAATTCATCGGCTAAAAAATCATAAGTCGCCAGGAGCCGATGGAATTACAGCCGAATTGGTTAAATATGGAGGCGACCAGTTACACCAAGTGGTTCATCAACTTGTGCTCAAGGTATGGGACAGCGAATCAATGCCTGACGATTGGCAGCGAGGCATAATCTGTCTCATACATAAAAAGGGAGATATCACACAGTGCAGCAATTATAGAGGTATCACGTTGCTGAGTACCATCTATAAGATATTCTCCACTATCTTGCTAGGCCGGATATCCCCATACGCCCAGAACATCATTGGCCCATACCAAAGAGGCTTCACTCCAGGCAAATCAGCAACAGATCAGATTTTCTCTCTGCGGCAAGCGATGGAAAAACTGTTGGAATATGGACAACAGTTGCACCATCTGTTCATCGACTTTAAAGCCGCCTATGATAGCATAGCCAGGGTAAAACTGTACACGGCCATGAGAGAATTCGGTATCCCGACGAAATTAATAAGACTGACTAGGCTGACCCTGACCAATGTGCGAGGCCAGATAAAAGCAGCAGGATCACTCTCAAGACCATTCGACATCAACAACGGTCTACGACAAGGGGATGCGCTATCATGCGTCCTCTTTAACCTGGCCCTCGAGAAGGTGATCCGTGATGCTGAGGTAAATGCAAGAGGTACGATCCTCTTCAAGTCCACCCAACTACTGGCCTATGCTGACGATATCGACATCATGGGAAGAACCACCCGAGACGTTCAAACTGCCTTCATCCAGATCGAGCAGGCGGCGCGAGATCTTGGGCTGCACATCAATGAAGGCAAGACAAAATACATGGTGGCAACGTCAGCACCGAAGACGAATCAACCAACAACATCAAATCGCACTGGTCAAACACAAGCACGAACAAGAATAAGGATAGGGGAATACAACTTTGAGACCGTTGACAATTTCTCCTATCTAGGGTCGAAAATCACAACCGATAACAACTACGATGATGAAATCCGCGCACGGTTGTTGTCAGCCAACAGAGCCTATTTCAGCTTACAGAAACTGTTCCGCTCGAAACGTCTCACCATAGGGTCAAAGCTCTTACTGTACAAGACTATGATCTTGCCAGTCCTCATGTATTCCTCGGAAACTTGGGTTCTTAGCAAGAAAAATTGCGAACTCTTGGCCGCGTTCGAGAGAAGAATCCTCCGAAGAATTTTTGGCCCCCTACATGAGGATGGACGATTCCGTAGCCTACACAATGACGAAATCTATGAGCGATACCATGACCGTCCGGTTGTGGATAAAATCCGGCTCAATAGGTTACGGTGGGCGGGTCACTTAATCCGTATGGATGAAGATGATCCCACCCGGAAAGTCTATAAGGGCAATATCTATGGTAGGAAAAGAAGACGAGGCAGACCCTGCCTAAGATGGAGCGATGGCGTGGGCCAGGACGCCAGACAGCTTTTAGGGATATCGAATTGGTGGACCTCGGCGCAAAACCGGGATGTCTGGAGTTCCTTATTAAGGCAGGCCTAGACCGGATACCGGTTGTTGCGCCGTTGATGATGATGATGATGATGATGATGCCAGGCACCAAGACGAGTTTGAGATCTACGCAAATATGGGAGATCAATTCCTGGTTGAGAAATTCCGGCTATTCACTTGCTGAACATAGAACAAAACTACTTCTCATCAGCAAGAGAGGAAAAAACACAGGTGTGAAAATCAAAGTTGGCGAACAAAGAATTCACCTCCATCGCTTAAATACTTGATAGTATTGACAGAAGACTCAACTTTAAAATACACATTGAGTGCGCCGCAAATAAAGCGTCTTCCAGGCCTGCAACGATCTCGAGGATACTGCCGAATATTGCTGGGTCAAGACAAAGTCGACGTCTTCTCCTTTCTAGGGTAGTCAACTCCGTGCTACTCTACGCAGCTCCAGTTTGGGCAACTGTTCTGGATAACGAAGTGAACTGTCGAAAATTGAGAATGGCGTATCGGGTAAGTGCACTCCAGGTGTGCAGTGTATATCGGACAACATCAGGAGAAGCAGCATATGTACTAGCAGCGATACTCCCCATAGACATCTTGACGATCTCTGGACAACTGTTTGATTCGATGGCAAGTCGAGCAGAAATTAAGCATTTTGTAAAACTGGAAACTCTTTTTGTATGCCTATCTAATTTAACTTCACCCCTATTAAATTGTGCTAGGCCATCAGTTTCGTTGGAGGGTTTGATAGCCTCACTCCATTTCGATTCTTGTAGGTTTATTGAAGTTGCAATAAAAGTACTTAGCGGTCGTTATGGGGATAATCCTAATTAAAGTGTTAAGACTTTTTACGTCGTTTTCGTTGGTTAGCACCATTTTCAACTGCTCAAAACATTCAAACGTCGTCTATTTTTATAAATTTGCGTTCCAGCCCAGAATAGACGACACCGTTGACCAGAAATCTAGGGAGAAAATTTCTTTCCAATTTCTTTCCAAGACTCGATTCTGCAGTAGAACTCATCTGAAGTGGTTCTTACCCCGTAGCCTCAGGGGAGGTTATGTGGTACCATGGTAAAAACATTTGCTCCAGTGGAAATCTTGGGGTACATGTTCTCGGCCTAGTTATTTGCAGTTGCCCCCTTTGTGAGAATTTCATGGTGGCTGTTTCCATATCACCGGCAGAAGCTGGGGGTTGCAATGTACAATGATAAAATATCGAAAAATGAGTGTTGCACATCAACCCAAAGGCACTATTTTGCGCGGATTGGCGTCACGCTAACACCGTGTGAGATAATTACAAACTCTCTTTGGATTTTCAGAGGTAGTCGATAAATAAATAATGTAAACAATTTACCTATCAGATAAGTGAAATGAACTCCCAAAATAGCGTAAAACGTGACACAGAATAAAAACTTTTAGCTTGGAAAATTTCACTTGTTTCTCGTACAGCGAAACAGCCTGCGTCTTATCCCATGTGCTTTCTGTAAGTATAACAACTGTTAAATTTCGGTATACATACCAGATATCAACAGTGTTGCACATCACCCCACTTCATCCTACTTCTTGGAAAGTCAAGACCTTTACAAACCCAAATATATTCGACTTGAGGAATTAAAATATTTGTAAATGTGGATTCATTCCCAAAGAGTTGAGGAGGGCGCGGTGGCAAAGGCTCCGCTCGTCGTTGTCATGCGCCTAAAATTCGGTTTTTTTTTTGTTATCATCACGGTGAAGTTCGAATTTCCGATGCCACCTATTTGAGATGTTATGGCATCTCAACGGTAGGGTTTAATTTCCAACTCAACCCGCGGGCGAAGTGATCTTAACCACGTCGTCCGCGGGTTGGGTTGGCAATTAAACCCTACCGTTAAGAAGTAGAAAGGGAAGATCAGTACCCCATTACCAGCCCCTTTGCTCCCAAGTCGGGAAACCGGAAGCCTGACGCTTCAGGTACGCAAGAAAAATGCGTGTGACGGACAGACAGACAGACAGGCGGACCAATAGATAGTAAACCGGTTTTAATAACCTTAATCTTAACCTTAAAAAGGGGTATTTTGATAGCATCATGAGTTAATTAAAATAATAAAACTTGTTGTTTCTTTTTCGTTGGTGTGGGTATTTATTCTTGCAAATACCGATATTTCGGGAACCACTTGTTCCCTTCATCAGTGCAAACAAGTTCTTGTTCGCACTGATGAAGGGAACAAGTGGTTCCCGAAATATCGGTATTTGCAAGAATAAATACCCACACCAACGAAAAAGAAACAACAAGTTTTATTATTTTAATTAATTAATCGTTGGAAACACCGCATAATTTCACTTTGATCATGAGTTAGTTTGAATTTCCATACTTCAATAGATGTTATTTATACCACGAAGGCGAAAATTCAATTTTTGCCAAAATATCATACTAAACGGTTTAGACAAAGCTAGTCTGTATTAGATCCCAATGGGTGCAATTTAAGTTAACTTCAATTATGAAGTGGAAAATATAATTGAAGTTCAAGGTTAATTCCCGCGCGTATGTAAGTAAGCGAAATTCAGTCCACATACTATTTGTACTTACAAAAACTCCATTATCTTCTCGAATCACTGGAGGCAGCAAATTTGCTGAATTCCATTTTGCGTAGCAAAACATATTCTTTGAAACTTTGCATAAATGCAAATCCGTTTTGTGCGGATCTAAAAATAAAATAAATTTATAAACGTAATAATATTCCACTGTGTTCTGGTCGCTCTTGTTCCGATCTGTTTTATATGGTTTTTACCATTTTCTCTTCTATTTTTTGTTTTCTTAAAGGTGCGCGCGTGTAATCCATTCGTAAATCACGAGGCTGAAGTCAGCTCAAAATGTTGACCTCAGTACATGGAGAGCTCAGCACACAACGCGAAAATGTCATCTGCAGTTTGAATAGCTAGCTCTGAACTGAATAAATGAGATATGGTAAAATGCTATTTCGAGACAGGAACTGATAACGAAATTTAAAAGATGCCACCACAGCACGAAAACATTTTCCTTCAGTAAATATTAAATTTACTGGTAAACATCTCCATTTTTTGCGATGCCAAGCATTGCTGTGAGATTAATATTAAGTGGATACTTTTATGAATAATTTAATTTGCGTTCTAAATGTGGCTGGCTATGAATTATTTCGACATTTTCCCGGAGACAAAGAAATTTGCGTAAACTAAAGAAAATAAGGCCGGACCAGTAGTCAATTAGCGACAAATTTGTTGATAGAAGTTGCTGAACCAAAGAATGTTAACGTTTTGGCAATCTATGCTTGGCTTGTAACCTTTGTTATCTCCAACAGAATAAACGGGTCAAGACGCTTGATAACAGTTCAAAATGAAAACAAAATGTTTTCACTTTCCACAAGTTAATGAACTCTTCCCCTTGAAATCAATTTCGGTCGAATTATACCCTTGAAACGATTCAGTAATTCAAAATAGAACTTAGAAATTTATTAGTTGTAAAGCCATTTATCCATAATAAGATTATGATCAAGCCTACGCGTGAGGCAATTACGAGGTGGATGATGATTTGAGGCTTGACATGGACCACTTTGAACCGACGATGCACAAATATAAAGTGACCAGGGTTTCTGAGCCACTGAACGTAAGGTGTACGATTGATAACCCCAAAGGTAAGGGTTAGGCAAGGGGTAAGGGTTAAGAATACCATTAAGGATCATCTTGTATGGATAGTACCCTTAACCGTTCTCGAAAGATTTGACGAAACGCATAATTTTCAACAATTTGCGTATGTTGACAGTCCTAGTTGAAATTGATCTAGATCTTCTTCGATACTTGAACAAGGCTCAGAAGGGAAAACAAGAAAAAGATCCGGGAAGAAGCTGAAACTATGTGATTAGAATTCCCTAAACTGTTGGAATCTGTCTCTCGATCTTGTTGCCCAGGATTTGAATCCCAGTCATTATAGATGCTTGCGTCCATCTCTGTGCTTGTTTCAATCTTGCTTATCACTTGCATATCATTAAGTGCAACGGCGATGTTGTATACCTAAAAGGGAGGGGGCTATTTGCCCAGCATGTGTTTTTAGGAAGAAGAAAGTACATGTATTATAAATATTTCTTTAAACCCGGAAAATCACGTACATTATCATTGTTTCATGAAAGAAACCTTGTTTGAACTTTGTTTGAAAGAAGAATGTTTAAAAATCGGAGTCCCCAGCAAAACTAACGCGTTTGTTTCAGCAGTTGTACCAATTCTATCAATTCTCATGTAGAAACATTTTTCCAAGGTTCTCATTCCCTCCCAAGCTTTGCATATTCACGGTGGTACTCCAAAATAATTTTCTTCTTCTTCACATGTATCATCTTTTAAGTCCACTTCATTGCGTCATCAAAATGGAGGTACTCTTCGTCGTTACTATCATATTTATCTCCAATACTTGGTGATTCCTATCTGCTAACAATGACGCTTTACCACAAGAATTGCAATTAGCTTTACAATTCGCCAAGCTTTAGCCAGCATAATGATGGCACCCAAAACTATTTCACCATGGTAGATCGCAGCACTTATATTGGTAGGAAAAAAATACGAGATTTCCTATGACCGCTGGACAGTTGTCCACCAACAACAGAATTTTCTTTTTCTTTCAGCATAACTCGTCATTCCAATCATGCAGAATTTCCTCTAAAATTAACGAGGTCATCCAAGCTTTGTGCGTTATTTTTGTATAATACAGGAAGTGATGTAAAGCATCGTGGGCTTTTCGATTTCCCAATAACAAGGAGCTTTCTTCTATCTGTTCCAGTCATGTGTCCCACAAGAACTGTAATAATTATGTCCCACAAGAACACCATATTTGACCGAGGCACATCAAGCGCACAAAGTTCTTTTGCCTAGTGAGTGGTAAAAGACTTCGTAGCCTTTGCGCAATTTAATTTGCTAATAACACCAAAGGGTAGTATAGGTCCCAGGGCGAAACGTGGATTGGTACCTACAATGCACAAAACCTGGGAAACGCCTGCTGAACCAACACCAACAGCTCTACTACCACCCTGACCACTGGGAGCTCTTTCTTAACAAAAAGCTACAGACGGAGAAGGATGAAGGCGAGTCTCCCGCGCCTAAAAACGGCACAAATTATACCAACTGGTCCTCCAGGTTGGGAATTGGGTAGGGCTGACAGCCCTACACGGAAAACTGAAGTAACGAAGCCACAACAGGGGCCTCGGACTGGACGGATAATACAATCACGAACCCGGCAACGACAAAGGAATAACGATTTGCGCATTTTCTCATGGAACGTGCGCTCCCTGCACAGAGATGAAGCTGCCAAGCAGCTAGCCAATACCCTGTTCCAATATGGGGCTGATGTAACAGCGTTACAGAAGATGCGTTGGACAGAAACCGGTTTCCTGGAGAAAAGTCGCTACACCATATATTATAGCAGCATCCAGTAAACCGGCACTTCATTCAAGACAGAAACGGTACACTACAGGATTGTAGTACCCTATAGGAGACAACGTCGTCAGCATTGCGCTCGCCCGAGATTATTACCCTGATTTGACTCAGGTACTTATTCACAGCTGAGTCGACTGGTATCCGACGTCAAATCACGATACAGATCCCACTGCTACCAGTGAGATTTCAACCACGACCTTCCGTACGATAGCCTCAGCTATCCGGACACAGTAGGTTTCTTAGTTAACCAAAAAATGAAACCTGCTGTTATCGGCTTCGAAAACATAAGCGAACGCTATGCACTCTGCGCTTGCGAGGCAAATTTAGAAATATAAGCCTCATTAACGTTCACGCCCCTACAGAGGAGACTGCAGAGTCGGAGAAGGATACCTTCTACGGGGCAGTAGAACGAACCCTCGAAGCCTGTCCCAGATATGATATCAAAATCATACTTGGGGATTTTAACAGTCAAGTAAGGAAGGAGCCCGTATTCAGGCGATACGTTGGCTCCCATAGCTTACACCAAAATACAAATGATAACGGACTGCAGATCATTAAATTAGCAGTGTTACAAGAAAAGGCTGTTGGAAGTACCTGGTTTGCGCGGAAAGCGGTCCACAAACATACGTGGGCCTCTCCAGACGGGACCACTTTCAACCAAATTGACCACGTGTTGATCGAATGCCGCCACCTCTCAGTTTTGATGAATGTCAGAACATATAGGGCGGCCAATATTGACTCGGATCACTATCTCGTTGACATGTTGCTCCAAGCTTGAATAACAATACCACCTAGAATCCCCTCTGACAATCTGGTGAGAGTTAACACTGAAACCATCTACAACACAGCCCTTCGCAGCACCTATAGGAGGGAAATGGATACCGAAATAACCGCAGTCAACAAAGATTCTGAAGCATCAACAAATTATCTTCACAATCACCTGAAGAACATTATCATAAATAGCAACGGAACGGAAGAATGCTGCACACTGAAAATTCTCAAAGAACGGAGAGACTTATCACGAACTCCGTCGAGCGGAGAAGCGACTTCACAAGCGAAAAAAAGAAGCTTGGGAAAACGAACAGATCTGTGAACTCGAAAAGTACACGGAGCAATCGAACCAGGCGCGTAAGTTTTACCAACAAGTCAACAGGATGAAGCCTTATACACCTCGATGTTCATCCTATCGAGACAAAGAGGGAAATCTGATTTCCGACAGAATGGTCATATTGGAGCGATGGGTTGAGTACTTTGATGAACTACTGAACAATAAAAACATCGGCGAGTTGGAGGTCCCACCAACTGAAGGCGACGGACAAATACTGTCACCACCAAGTATAGAAGAAAGAGTCCGTGCAATTCATCGGCATAAAAATCATTAGTCGCCAGGAGACGATAGAATTACAGCCGAATGATGGCAACCAATTACACCAAGTGGTTCATCAACTTGTGCTCAAGGTGTGGGACAGCGAATCAATGCCTGACGATTGGCAAAGAGGCATTTTCTGTCTCATACATAAAAAGGGAGATACTACACAGTGCAGCAATTATTGGGATATCACGTTGCTGAGTACCATCAGAACACCATTGGCCCATACCAAAGAAGCTTCACTCCAGGCAAATCAGCAACAGATCAAGATCGGTAAGTGATGGAAAAACTGTTGGAATATGGACATCAATTGCACCATCTCTCCATTGACTTTAAAGCCGCCTATGAAAGCATAGCCAGGGTAAAACTGGCCTTGAGAGAATTTGGTATCCCGACGAAATTAATAAGACTGACTAGGCTGACCCTGACCAATTTGCGAGCCCAGATAAAAGCAGTAGGACCACTCTCAAGACCATTCGACATCAACAACGGTCTACGACAAGGGGATGCCTTATCATGCGACCTCTTTAACCTGGCCCTCGAGAAAGTGATCCGTGTCCACCCAACTACTGGTCTATGCTGACGATATTGACATCAACATGGGAACGACCCGAGACGTACAAACTGCCTTCATCTAGATCGAGCAGGCGGTGATTGGCGCGAGATCTTGGGCGGCACATCAATGAAGGCAAGACAAAATATATGGTGGCAACGACAGCACCAAAAACCAACCAACCAAGAACATCAAACCGCACTGGTCAAACGGGAAGAATAAAGATGGGAAACTACAACTTTGAGACGGTTGATGATTTCTCCTATCTAGGGTCGAAAATCACAACCGATAACAGCTACGATGATGAAATCCGCGTACGGTTGTTAGCAGCCAACAGAGCCTTTTTCAGCTTGCAAAAACTATTCCGCTCGAAACGTCTCACCATAGGGTCAAAGCTCTTACTACACAAGACTATGATCTTACCAGTCCTCATGTATTCCTCGGAAACTTGGGTTCTTAGCTAAAAAAATTACGAACTTTTGGCCACGTTCGCGCCCCTACATGAGGATGGACGATTCCGTAGCCTACATGACGACCATACCATAACCATCCCGTTGTGTTCCTCATTGAGGCAGGCCTAGACCGGATACCGTTTGTTGCACTGTTGATGATGATGATGTAATGTGCACGAGTAAGGAATCAAAATACACCCACTTAAAGTGAGATAGACCGTATTTTCGGAAACTACCCAACCCAAATCTAGGGCTCAAAATATGTCCTATTCCGATATCTGTTCAAATAAACTTGCTAATAGTATATTACCAACTTTTATAAATTGACTGAAAACCCCCCTTAATTCATCCTAGGAGTACTAGATGCACCAACATAGAGGATAGTATCCCGCATACGCCAAGTTTCATGGAAATCCAGCCATTAGTGGCAAAGTTATAGCAGTTCAAACTTGCATTGTAAAGTGTTTTGTATTTGTTTTTCATTATATTTGCTAATAATGTTGAGCTCCTAATGTGAAGTGTATGGAATTAGCTCAAATCGATAAAGTACTCTGCAGAGCAAATTATTTGTGTAAATAGCTCTGCAACTGCCACGCACTCAAAGTTCCTCACGCAGGGAAACACAAAACTGTTTATACCTGAAGCGACCAGCTTTCGGTTTCCAGACTTGTTTAAAATTACATTTGAGAAGAAGTATATGACCGCGCAAGTCTTTGCCCTCCCGCGAGTTTTTAACCCCCACATACCTTAATTCTTTCTTAAAACATATGAAATTATTTCCGGTAGATGCCGGATTTTACCCAATACATGCTGTAAGCAGAACTATCAAGTGCTGTTTGCGACTCATATCGGTAAACCGGACATGTTCCCGTGATCAGCCCATGCTTATATGCAAGGTTTTGATGGATAGCCTTACATACAGCATTATGCCTGGTGATGTATTGCACCGGTGCCATAACAGTACAGCCAGAAATGAGATGGTCCAACGTCTCTAATGCCGAACCACACATCCTGCACTGGTCGTTCTCCACCCGTTCTTTCATGATGAGCTTTTTATAAGCTCGGGTGGCGACCACGCCATCCTGAATGACACACATGAACCCCTCCGTCTCAGCAAAGAGCTCCCCAGCACACAGCCATCTGTTCGACAAATGCAAATCGACAAATGGCTGCCAAAGACGAATTGTCTTGTGTTTACCGTGCATTGCCTTCGACTTCCATTCATCGATCCGCTCTTGGTCCGACTTCACCCCGCTCAGAGGATTGAAAGATCGATCCTTCAAGTTAAGTGGAGTCAGTCCACAGTCTGCCTTGCAGACAGCCGCATGCAAGGGACTCGCCTGCTCTTTGCTGTGAAAATAATCGCGCAGCGAGTCGACTTGGCGATGATGTTGTGCCGTCACGTCAACCACGCCCCTACCTCCAATGTCACGAGGCAAGTTCATCCGCTCCACGGTAGACTTTGGATGATGCATTCGGAATTTGGACATAGTTGTCCGTATCCGCCGCTGGACGTTTTCCAGGTCGGTCTTCGTCCACGACAATATTCCGAATGCATAAGCCAGTGAAGGGATAGCGAATACATTCAACGCGCTTATTTTATTCTTCCCCGAGAGATGCGATTTCAGCACAAGCTTTACACGTCGCAGGAATTCGGACAGCAGAGCATCCATCAGATCACCAACTAGAGCATGGGTTCCTTGCAGAATTCCTAGGTATTTGTAGAAGTCTGTCTCGGTCATAGCTTCGATGTGGAGGTTACCAATGCTATGTCCGGCATGCGGTTCGTGATGACCTTTGTCTAATCCAAACTCCATCCGAATATCACGGCTGAACATGTCGATTATTCGCAACAGACTTCTAAGATGGTTGTCAGTACCAGCATAGAGCTTGATGTCATCTAAGTACATCAAGTGTGTCAGTTCGCACTTAGCACGTAGGCCATATTTTATTCCAAAACCATGCCCTCTAGCATCATTCACTAGCCATGAAAGGGGGTTCAGTGCCATACAAAACCAAAGAGGACTCAATGAATCCCCCTGGAAGATGCCCCTCCGTATACGACTGGGCTCTGAGGTATTAGCACCCTCAGATGTACGGACTGATAAGGTGGTATGCCACCCTTCCATGACTGTCGCCAAAAACTTTATTAGTTACAGATCAATGCGATACAGATGTAGGATGTCGATTAGCCAGGTATGCGGAACGCTATCAAAAGCCTTGGCATAATCGATATAGCAACTGAAGAGGTTTCTTTGGCCTCTAGTTGCTTGTCCTACAACTACCGAGTCGATAATGAGTTGCTCTTTGCAACCCCTTGACCCAACTCGGCAGCCCTTCTGCTCCTCGGACAGAATGTTGTTGGTCTCGAGGTGCGCATTGATCCCTCCACTAATAATGGACGTGATGAATTTGTAGAGGGTTGGTAAGCAAGTGATCGGTCTTGTGTCTGCACCGTGTCCTTCTTAGGGATAAGGTAGGTAATCCCCGCAGTGAGGAAAGGTGGAAATTCCTCCGGCCGACTCATGACCTCATTTATACTGCGTGCCAACCGACTGTGTACGCTGGTAAATTTCTTATACCAGAAATTCTGCACCCGATCCAGACCTGGGCCCCTCCAGTTCTTCGAGATGTTTATGGCTCGTCGAACTTCCTCTTCGGTAACATCCGTAAAATTCATGGCAGGTGTATTGGCATGGCATGGCAGTCACCGAGAACTGTATTGTCTGGGCGCTCTGTTGGGATTCGTTGAGAGATTTGAAAAAGCTCCGGTGGTTCCTCGCGTATGTTGCATTGTGGACACGTCTGGAATTACTTTCGCCATACCGTCGTAACCGACTGCATATGACAGAAAGTTTCTGTTTTAGTGTGTCCAGAATTTCAACAACGGGTGTCTCACAAGGGATGGCATAGTTCCGGTAAACCCTCTGCACTTTATTTCTCACCCGTCGGCTGGCATTGCCAGTGCTGATCTGAATCAGTCTAGCAATGCCCTGCCTTAGTGAGTCCCGCCGACGTTCCAGACGAATTTTTCATGGTGGATCTCTTTTGTCACTCAAACCAATAGCACGAAAGCGAATCTTCTGACTGTGCAATCTGATAACCGCAACTACACCACAATACACAAGTGATTGTAGTTGCAGCAGCGACATATTAGCACACGGTCGAGATGCAATCTCATCATTGATTTGAGATAGAATTCCCGGAGTTGCTGGAGATGCATAGAGCCTGGGAATACCTGGTCTATGTAAAGGATCCATGTCCGAGAATTCTATACACGCTATTTAGAATTCGTCCCGAACCTCAGCGGAAGCTGTGCTCCTGGTCGTCGTGGCACCTAGACGTCGAACCACCCCATGACTAACGGTTTCGACGCCGTGCTGTCCATTACGAGAGCCCGACCCAGTCACCAAGTCAGACGACTCCCGCCGGTTATCCGTACCGGACCTTAAATTTCTCCTTCTTCTCATTTTTGGTGGTGCATTTTATCCCTAGCTGCCAGGTGTTGAGATAGCTTCCTTAGTGAGTAATCTACAAGACTGCAAAGTTCCTGCACTTTGCTCACCTACCCCCTGAGACGCTGCGGTGGCGTACAGCCATTCAGACTGAAGCTATCCATCCCTCCTCCTTTCACAACCGGGCTTGGGACCGGCTTCGGCGGAGTTTGAAATTATTTATTATTATTATTTCCGAGTTATCACAATCTCGGCAGATGCCGGATTTTACCTAATACTAGCACTAAGTGCCAAGCATTTAGGCTCGGACGATCCTACCTACTTAAAAACTAAAGGGGCACTGGTGGTGGTGGCCGGTGGTAGGTCAGTGGGAGAATCCGTCGAGTACCCCCCGCAACATCGAGCACGTATGCAGAATGGTGTACTTCTGCATGGTTTGAACCAGACTGTGCGAAAGTTCCAGGACATCAAGGGAAGCCGTCAGGGATTTAGGTACAATACCTGTAGCTGACAATATTATGGGAACTACAACCACCCGCTCGAGACGCCAAATTTCTTTGATTTCACGAGCCAATGGCTCATAGTTCACCTTCTTCTCCACGTATTTCCGTTCAATGTTGCTATTATGGGGGATAGCAACATCAATAATATACGCGGAGCGACCCGTCTTGTCAACTAGCAGTACGTCAGGCTTGTTGTGTGCGGTATGGCGATCAGTCAGAACTTGCCGGTCCCAATACATGCTGTAAGCAGAACTATCAAGTACTGCTTGCGGCTCATATCGGTAAACCGGACATGTTCCCGTGATCAGCCCATGCTTATATGCAAGGTTTTGATGGATAACCTTACATACAGCATTATGCCTGGTGATGTATTGCACCGGTGCCATAACAGTACAGCCAGAAATGAGATGGTCCAACGTCTCTAACGCCGAACCACACATTCTGCACTGGTCGTTCTCCACCCGTTCTTTCATGATGAGCTTTTTATAAGCTCGGGTGGCGACCACGCCATCCTGAATGGCACACATGAACCCCTCCGTCTCAGCAAAGAGCTCCCCAGCACACAGCCACCTGTTCGACAGATGCAAATCGACAAATGGCTGCCAAAGACAATTCACGTGTTTACCGTGCATTGCCTTCGACTTCCATTCCTCGATCCGCTCCTGGTCCGACTTCACCCCACTCAAAGGATTGAAAGATCGATCCTTCAAGTTAAGTGGAGTCAGTCCACAGTCTGCCTTACAGACA
The DNA here is from genome assembly GCF_905115235.1 of Hermetia illucens. NCBI lineage: Eukaryota > Metazoa > Arthropoda > Insecta > Diptera > Stratiomyidae > Hermetia > Hermetia illucens. The sequence continues at coordinate 126,330,449 of NC_051850.1, read as the reverse complement.
GCCGCATGCAAGGGGCTCGCCTGCTCTTTACTGTAAAAATAATCGCGCAGCGAGTCGACTTGGCGATGATGTTGTGCCGCCACGTCAACCACGCCCCTACCTCCGATGTCACGAGGCAGGTTCATCCGCTCCACGGCAGACTTTGGGTGATGCATTCGGAATTTGGACATAGTTGTCCGTATCCGCCGCTGGACGTTTTCCAGGTCGGTCTTCGTCCACGGCAATATTCCGAATGCATAAGCCAGTGAAGGGATAGCGAATACATTCAACGCACTTATTTTATTCTTCCCCGAAAGATGCGATTTCAGCACCAGCTTCACACGTCGCAGGAATTCGGACAGCAGAGCTTCCTTCAGATCACCAACTCGAGCATGGGTTCCTTGCAGAATTCCTAGGTATTTGTAGAAGTCTGTCTCGGTCATAGCTTCGATGTGGAGGTCACCAATGCTATGTCCGGCATGCGGCTCGTGATGACCTTTGCGAATGGCTTGGATTCGACATTTGTCTAATCCAAACTCCATCCGAATATCACGGCTGAACATGTCGAGTATTCGCAACAGACTTCTAAGATGGTTGTCAGTACCAGCATACAGCTTATTATATTATTATATATAATATTTTTTAAAACCTTAATTCCATTTGTAGTTACATTTAAAAAAGCGTTAATTTAATTTGACGAGGGTAGGTCTTGCAAATGATATATATTTCCAATTTACATATTATGAAAAACTAAAGGACTCTTCAAATTTCTACAACAAACAAAGTACACATTACTCACATTTCAAATGAACGGTGCAAATAAAGAAAGAAATTCATTCATTTGATTAGAGTTAATTCCATATTAATATTCTTGTGGTATTCGTAATAGAAATTGTTTTTCGAATAATCGCATTGGCAGCGAAATTTACCACCGCTTTTTTCGTTGCTTAGAAATTACAATCGCAACTGCGTATTATTGCAGTTCGTTCACATCTTAGAAAAAGCTATTTGAAAACGTGGCTGGCATAAAATTTGCAACGATTTCATAAACTCCATACATTGCTCAATTCAATATCAATAAAATTCGTAAACATGTCAGCATCCGGCATTATTAACACTAAAACTAATCGATCATTACAAAACAATGCAATTAGCTTAGAATTGCATTATACATATTTGATGACATGACCTTGCATTTCACACTTCCTGCTTTATGGGGAAAACATTTTTTGTTTTTTCCAAATATTGTATAATATATCAGAATTTTATTTACTTGAAAGTTGATTATGGTTTCGTTACAATTATTCTAATATGTAAGACGTTAAATTTATAGGCGTTTATTGTCTACAAATGGAACCCTGCCCAGAAGAGTCTGTGGCTTGCCACTTTGCCTTTAACTCGATTTCGGAAGAATTTGCCACTTATAATTATTTAGAGAAAATGTAAAGAAAATCCACAACAACCACCAAAAATTAACATCATCCAAAGACGATACAGTAAAAAGAAAAGATGAATTTCTATTACAGGACTTCAACGTTACATAAAAATATTAACCATAAAGACACTAAAGAGCTCAGCGTGAGGTTACCGTTAATATTCACAATCGTAATAACATTACCTAAATTGACTGACCTCTGAAACAGCTAACAAAATACGTCAATCAACTTCTTTTCCAATTATTTCATTATAATTTCCATATTGCTTTCATACTCCGTCCCTGATTAGTATGCGAGAAATGAAGTCCTAGAAACGCAACCAATCACAAGTAAATTTGCATTTAGAAAGTCACACCTATCACACGGAAAAATATAATTGCAATCGATAGAGTCAGAACACGGACACGCCAGGGTGTGCACACTTACAAAATGTTGATTTCACACGAATTCGGTTATGGTTTTATTGGAGTACATGAAAGGTGAACACAGTTAACGTCGTTTACTGAAAAGTACCATAAAACCTCACAGTGGTCATACCAATTAAGTTCTCATAACGAACGGTAAATAATGAACTTTGGAAGTTGAATATATAGTACATGACTGGGAAAACTTGCATAATTGAAACCCTCAAGAAATCAATATCCTTATTTGATTTTCCAAGGGGCCTGCGGCTCTTCAGTTTGTTTTGCCTGGATATTTCGCCGTTCATGGTTCGTTATACACGAAGAGTGTTGTATATAACTATACAACTTCTATTTACTAAAAATGATCCTGAAGAACTATAGTCCCCCTTCAATAGTTACAGTGTGTGTATTACAACTATAATATCTCAATCAGTTCTATTACCGACACAAATTCTGGATATCCCCTACTTCTAAGTGTTTCCACCTCACATTTACTACTCTTTCTATCATATTGTATTTTCCTGCTCTGTGCGAGTGCCGCACCTTTTCCAGGATATCTATGGAGATTTCGTTCCCCTCCCCCCGGAATCTCCATGTACTGTTCTCCGCTATTCCCAGTTTCGGTAGGTTGTAGGGCTTATAATGATCTGTTAATATACTCACTATGACTCTTGGGTTCTCCTTGGTTACGTTCAAACCAACCAGCGGGTTCTTTGATTCATATGTTCCCAGAAGCATTCTCACCCTCAACAGTTCATTCTCTTTCTTCTTTTCCTCAGTGGCTTATATTTTTAGGCATCCTTTACGTTAGTAAGTCGTTTGGCTTTACTGTTTTCAGTTCTCTCATTATATCAGCGATATCAGTCAATTTTCGTAATTTCGAATCGGTGGCTATGTTTAATTGCTTGTCTTCGATGACTTCACTAACCAACTGTACTTTCAGGTCCTTATGCGCATCCTCATTATGAATGAACCAGGGAGCGTCAGCTATGCTGCTAAGCACTTTATTTTGGAGCGTTTGTATGACTTTTAGCTTCAGTTCTTTGGCACAGCCCCAGAACTGGATGCTGAACGTCCATATGGGCCTTAGGATCTGCTTATAAATTACCACCTTGTTGTCGATGGTCTGCTGGGAATTCTTCCCAATAGCCTGTACATCTGTCTGTATCTGGCGTTTAGCTCGTCTTCTTTCTTAGGATGTGTCTATTCCAGCTGAGCTTAGCATAGAGTGTCATTCCTAAATATTTGACCTCCCTCGCCTATGGCACATCTTGTCCATTTATGATGACTTTAGCTGGATTCTCTTTTTTGTTTATAAAGTTAACGTACGTTGATTTGCTTTCGTTGGCTGGGCACACCTGCTCTAATTCTTTTTCTATCGGATTTGTGATCCTGAACACTTGTTTGATTGTGGATTGTGCAGAAAACGAATTGGTGCGGTGGTATAAGATTTCGAACCACAATGATTTGCTTCAGTCTCTTAAGGAGATGCCTTTCAAATAGCTTGCCTGTAGTAGGGAGTAGCGATATTGCGATATTGGTCTTGCCAGTCCTCATGTATTCCTCGGAAACTTGGGTTCTTAGCAAGAATTGCGAACTCTTGGCCGCGTTCGAGAGAAGAATCCTCCGAAGAATTTTTGGCCCCCCTCAGGTTGTGGATAAAATCCGGCTCAATAGGTTACGGTGGGCGGGTCACTTAATCCGTATGGATGAGGATGATCCCACCCGGAAAGTCTATAAATGCAATATCTATAGTAGAAAAAGAAGACGAGGGAGACCCTGCCTAAGATAGAGCAATGGCGTAGGCCAGGACGTCAGACAGCTTATGGGGATATCGAATTGGTGGACCTCGGCGCAAAACCGGGATGTTTGGAGTTCCTTATTAAGGCAGGCCTAGACCGGATACCGGTTGTTGCGCCGTTGATGATGATGATGAATCTTTGGCGCAACAATCCATATTGGATCAGGGCCTTGAAGTGTGTTAGAGTACTTGATTCAAAACCGTAACGGTACACTACAGAATTACAGTAGGCAATGTGGTCAGTATTGCGCTCGTCCGAGATTATTACCCTTATTTGATTTGGGTACTCATTCACAGCTGAGTCGACTGGTATCCCTGGTATCCGACGTCAAATCACGATACAAATTCGACTGTCACCAGTGAGGTTTGAGCCGTGACCTACCGTACGACAGCCTTGTGCTCTAACCACTCAGCCATCCGGACACTTATTTAATAGGTTAAATTTGTTGTCTGGCTCTTTTTAGATCTTTCGTAGCCTTCCATAGAGAGTAGCCTGCGTCTTTTTGTACTGTAAGATTGGAAACATATCTGCTTAAGGACACGTTTCTATATTTGTTAGTTAAGGCCTTTAACTTAATTGTCAGAAAGTTTAGGGTTTTTTTCTTTTCCGTTGTGCCATTTCTTTGCCATCGTTTGCGAGCTCTATGTTTCTCAGGACAGTCAGTATATTTTTTTTATCTAGTCTATAATGAGTAGGGATGCTTTTCCAAGACCCCTGTTGTGTCTTCATTGTTAGCAGATTGATCTCCTTCTCGAGTTGTAGCAGTATTGCTTTGGTCATTTATGCAAACGTTTTCATGGATATACTTTTTGAATACTACCCACTTTGTTTATCTATTAGTCAGCCTGGGAGGATAGTCATTTCTCCTAACTTTTTCGCTGACCAACATCATAACAGGAGAGTGATCGGACAATATATTTTCATTATTGACAACATGAATGTATTTGTCTGAAATGCCCTTAGTTCCGAAGAAATCAATGACGTCGGGTGTTTTCGTTATGTCAGTCGGGCAGTATGTAGGCTTACCGCTCGAGTGGAAATTACACTTTTGTGCTCTTCCCGCTTCAAATAACGCTCTGCCTCTGGAAGTTGTTACCCTAGATCCTGAGAATCTTGTTTTTTTTTGCGTTAAAGTCACCTCTTAAAATGAAGGAACTTCCGATGAACTGGAAGAATCCAGGGAAATCTTCATGTTTACACCGGAACGGGCCGGACCGTAAATTGAGGAAGGATCTTCACAGCTTTATTAAACCAAAAGTTGTAAGCAGCTTCAATTTTTTCTTCTTCGTTATGGGGTATTAGATCGCTCACTTTTTCCAGTACTTCTGTTTTGACCTTCATATTAAGGGTAATTCTTAAGTCGTGAATTTTGTTTAGGTCTCCACTATTGTCTAATGTAAGGATGAACAATGTGAGTCCTAGCTTTCTGATTATTGATTCTCCCTTTCCATTGATGTTTTCCTTTTTTTTCAACATATTCACAGTGCCTAGAATCTTAAAACGCTTTTTCTTTAGGCCTTCTACAATGTTGTCTTTTTGGCACGCTGAGTGGAGTCCCCAAGTCATAACCTACAGAGGACTGTCATTTCATACGTGTACCATTGGATTTTTTCCATGTTCAGCTTTTTCGATCGGGCTCTGTAGTCATCTGCGTTTACAAAATGTATTTTCCAAACATTTTTGTTTAAAGCAACTATTGCCTTTCTTTTCTTAGAAACTCTTTTTGTTTGCAAGATCAAGTCAGTTTCTCTAGCCGATTCTTCTTAATCTGCTTGGTATCCTTTTTTGGTTTTTTCACACTTAAACTGCGGCACTTCGCTGGGAGTGAACTAGCCTGAGTTGTTTTTTTTGAGGATTTCGTTTTCCTGCTGCAGTTCTTTAATTTGCGAACTAAGCTGTAATGTAAGTTTTTCTAGTTTGTTGAGTTTTTCGCGCAGTTCCCCGTTTTCCATTTCGTGAGGTGCTTTCGGTACATTACTAGTTTGGTTTTATAGTTTTAGGTGTTCGTTGCTTTGGTGTTAGTTATATTTTTTTTGTTAGTTGGGTTACGTTATTGATAGATGGTGATGATCTTGTAACTCTCGAGCTCCTACTGAAAGGGTCGATCAAATGCGGGCTTCCTGAGAGAAAAGATTTCCCAGTACAACTGGTTTGCCACCTACTCCATGTTTTTTTCTATTGCGTATGGGTGAATGCAATTTATACCTTTTACCAGGTTCAGCGATCTCTATATTACATTTGCCGCTCACGTTTGTTCACCATACGACGGTTGTCAAATGGTTACCCTGGGCTACGACTAGGAATTATGACTTGAATTGATCTAGGTTCATCACTGGCCTTTGCGGAGTTAAAGGCGATCAGGTACTTTACCTTATGTAACTGAACCCCTTCAACCCCTTTATAGTGAAACTCAATCTCAGTTGGACTCAATCGCATAGAGTTATTGGTTCCCACAGATTAGTATCCCAGTGCTAATTAGCTCTTCTAAAAGCTCGTCTATTGCAAAAGCCTTCAGTAATGCTTATGACTATTGCATTGGCATCTGTCGGTATAATTAACTAGTTTTTTTTCTCGCATCTTGCTAATGTAGAAATCCAGAACGACCTTGACTGATACGGCCATTTTGTATTATCACAAGCAAATTGGTCTGACTTAGACTGGAAAGCTTCCTTGTTGTCTACTTATCGCATAAAGACAACTTTCACCTTCTTCTAACCCCTTCGTATATATCCAACAACAATACTGTCCGCTGCTGCTGCCAGAGTGGAACCTAGGGACCCCACATATGCAATAGCATCTATTCGAAGTGATTTCATTGGTTCGAAAATTCCCACTGCCTACCTACTCTACTTTTCAAACACGCCCCTTTCGTTACCTTCCCACTTTCTTCATTTTTCCAGCTGTCTGTCTTCGAAGCATCATATAGCATGAAATTATCTACTACTGTAGAGTAGGGCTCTGAAGAGTGAGTGTTGAGAAGTAGATACATCCTGTCCTCATTTTCCGTAAACATTTTCCATCTTCTCTTTTCAACCAAATGGAGGGCGTTGTTTTACCTTTGGCTAGTATCTTGTGCATTCTCTTTTGCAGTTATTTCAATGCCATCCCATCACTTCTTGACATTATCTCAGTTCCGCTGGCGAGTCCTCAGTTCGTTTTGCCCGCCCACTTAATCTGTATGGATGACGATGATCCAACCCGGAAAGCCTATACGGGCAATGTCTATGGTAGAAAAAAAAGGGGAGACAAACCCTACCTCAAATGGAGCGATGACGTAGACCGGATGCCAGACAGAGATAGAGAGAGATAGCAAATTGGTGGACTTCGGCGCAAAGTCGAGATATCTGTAGTTCTTTATTAAAGCAGGCCTAGGTTGCGCCACTGACGATGGCTCTTGCTATGATCGGAAGGCTCTTCTTGGTGTTATATTCTATTCCTAATAACTTCACCCAGTTTAGTATCTTCAACCGTTTCTTTTTATTCCTTAGAGTTATGGCCATGATCCCCTTCCTGGTTCCACAAAGAGATCTGATCCATAAAGTGGCATTCCTACTCCTTTCCCGGTCAACTCTTCCGGTGGCTCATTGCTTTCTAATTGAGTATATCCCGGGATCTACAATGTTCAGACCTTATTATACAAACCAAACAATTCAATTTTAATAAGGCACTGCCATATAATTTTAGAGTTCGTCTAATCTGAGTATCTTGATAGCCACCTAGTGGTCGATCAGAATCGCAATATTCTGCCTGGTAATCCCTTCGCAGATTAAAATAGACACACCTATCCATGGCGTATATTTCCGCCTGAAACATATGAATATGCTTACTCATTAGTTCAAAGTACCTTTTCCATGGATCGCCGGCGATTTTTATGCTAGGGCCCCTGAATGGGGCATGTCACAGCCAGACTCCGGAGGAAAACGATCCTGGGAATGGCGTCGAGAACCGCACTCATAGTTTTAAATATCGGATCCACGTCAACATTTCCATCCCCAGGCTGCGAATGGATCGCTTCGGAATCTCTGGCGCCATCGGTGGACGGGTGCCGAGTCCTGGAAGGACATCAGTACATCACGTTCGAAGTGGTTGACGCTACTTGCCGACGTGCACCAACCCGGTGCTCCCCCTGCGTGTGGAATGTCGCGAGGCTAAACATCGGAAAGTTCGTCGAAGCTCCTGGAACAGGATAAGTTCCCTGAATGCCGCTTCGGGGAGTGGCAGCGTTGCATCTGACACTGTCGTGCATCAGGGGCCCCAGCCGTGACAAGCCCTCTATGTACTGGTGGACGGCAGGAATTGCTGACCTACGGAGGACGTGTCATAAGTTCGTCGTTTGGCACAATGTTTGCACGCCAGCGAAGTGGCGCATGCAAGGTATAGATCAGCAAAAAGGAGACTCCGCAGCGCAATAAATAAAATCAAAGCGTGCGGCTGACAGAACTTGGCCAATGAGGTGAATGAGAACCCATGGGGACTTGACTATAAAACTTGTCACCCCGAAAATAGGGGTTCTGTGCGCGGAAAGCATCGACGATTGCCTTTTTTCACAACGAGAGAGGTCGGAAAAGCGGTTCTCGCCATGAAAAACAAGAAGGCGCCAGGTCCTAATGGTCCCCGGCGGAAGTTTACAAACTGGTGTTCCGTCAACGGCCAGACTTACTGCTCAAGGCGTTCAACCCTTGCTTGAAGCAGGGTATTTTTTTGTCGTTGGAAGGTAGCAAGGCTCGCGCTGATCAGCAAAGGAAACGGAGATCCAAGGTCGTCGGGAAAGGGCTTGAAAAGCTCATCAGGAATAGAATCGCTGACACGGTCGGCGCTGCTGGAGATTTATCCCCAAGGCAGTTCGAGTTCAGAACAGGGAGATCTACGGTGCATACTGTTATGGAGGTTGTGGATGCGGTTCATCGAACCGAGGCACACAGCCATCAGTCTCAACGGATAGTATTCCTTATGACGTTTGATGTCTGAAATGCATTCCATAAGATGGACATATATGCTAGGCATATTAGAAAACTCATTCCACCTGAGGTCTCTTGCGGATTTTGAAGGATTATCTGAAACACCACTCCCTGCTCTATAAGATGCTAGAGGACCGGAGGGGTATGGAGATCATGTCTGTTAAGACTCTACATGTCAGAAGAGTCTCGCCTGGTCGGTTATGCAGCCGACGTTGCGGCACTTGCTACCGGGTTCACTGTTGAACAGGCGTAAAGCAAACTTGGCACATTGATACGACGGGTGAGTGGATGGATGACTGCTCATGATTTCAGCCTTGCGATGGAAAAAAACGGATTTAGCCATCTTGACCAGAAAGAGAATCCCAACCCTGTGTTCAATATCAATCGGTGAGTTGACTGTAAAGTCAAAACCAGCGTTAAATACCTTGCTTTAATGTTCAACCCGAAGATGAGCTTCTTCGAGCAAATCAAAGCTGCAGTGGACAAGGCTACAGCTGGAGTCTCGGCCTTGAGCTGCCTAATGGCGAATTTTTGGGGGAACTATATCTACTAGGATACATCTTTTTATGGGCGCAACGTAGTTCGTTCTGCTCTATGGCGTGGATGTATGGGCTAACGCCCTTGGCAAGGAGGTCCATCGTAAGCTCCCTGCTCGAGTGCAGAGACGGGGAGCTTTGAGAGGGGCGTCTGCACATCACACTGTCTCTGAACCGGCCGTGATAGTGATTGCGGGAGTGATCTCCGTTGCCCTCTTTGCTAAGGATCGTAAAGTTATCTGTAGCCGTAAGGGCGAAAACTCAAGAGAGGTGATTGTTCGTGAAGAACACCAATATACCCTTTCCAAGTAGCAACTCTCTTGACAAAATAAGCCAAGAGGCAGATGGTAAAATTGATTACTTTCTTACCCAACTTTTAAGCGGGCATGCCGGTTTCCAGTTTTACTTGCACAAGATTGGAAAGGCGCGATCTCCTGATTGTGTTTTACAATGGATTGGCGGATGAAACTCAAGGCGCGATCTCCTGATTGTGTTTTACAATGGATTGGCGGATGAAACTCAAGACACCTTTTTCTCTAGTGAAAGGTGAGACGGCTTTCGTCAGCAACTTTATGCAGACACAGGGGAGCTCTCTCCAAACAACATTGTCAGAGAGATGCTGAGGAGTACTGGAAAATGGAGTCGTGTTGCGCATTATGTTCGGGTTCTTCTCATTGCGAAGAAGATTGAGCTCGACCGGAAGAGGGACCGAATGACAAACGGTTCCAGGCTGCAAAGTTTGTTTGTTTAGGACAAGTGTTATAGTTCCTCATATAAAATGAACAGAAAACCTTTATACATGAAGCGTCCAGCTTCCGGTATACTGGCTTGTTTATAGAATTGCCCTGCGAACGTAAAACTCTGCCCAGCTTTACTCGTTTAATTTGCTTTCGGCTTTCTTACGGATACTCCTTGCTTGCAAAAGGGGCAAATAAAAAAACCATTCTCATGGACCTTTATTCCAATATCTTCGTTCAATGGTCAAGGGTCACGGAAAGGGACCCTCGTTGGGAGCCATAATCATCAAGCTTATTCTGAACAATAACGTATTTCCACTCTACCTTTACCTTTACTCCATACACCCTCCTATGTACCTCATACAAGAACCGTGGGTTGTTGGTGGGGTAGTCAGGGTCCTAAACTTCCAACATGCTGACCTATTGTATGCCAATGGAAGCGATCAACCCCGCTCCTGCATGGTAATTTCAAAAGACTTCTTGGCTAATTTGGTTAACGACCTATGTGATGGCGACACCACATCGGCTAAGTTAACCATAAAAAGTCAACAGGGAGATAAAGAGATACCATGGTGCTCTGCATATTTTTCCTACGACGCAGAAAACGTTCCCAGTGGAACACTCATCAGAGCTATCCAATATGCCAAAAGTAGAGGCATGGGGGTAATAGCACGATGTGGTGTCAATGCTCACCACATACGCGGGGGAAGTTTGAACATCAATGCAAGAGGATCGAGACTACTGGAGTATCCAGTAAGAACCGATTTGCAGGTCCTTAATTTGAATAATGAACCCACTTTCTTCAACGTGGTCAGGCGAGACGTCATCGACATAAAGGTTGCATCTCCTGACATCGCGGCTCTGATCGGAGAGTGGAGAGTATCAAACAATATCACACTCTCGGATCACAGACACATTGATTTCGTAATGGGCATGGATCTACCTCCACCCACTCCATTTCCAAATCCGCGGAAGACAGATTGGGTGATGTATAAAATAGAATTGAGCGCCCGAGTCACGATCCCTGGGAAGCGAATCAAAAATATTGCTGGAATTGAGAAGACAACCCAGATTATCACAACTAGCATGAAAGAAGCTTTCGAAGAAAGCTGTCCACTCAAGATGCCAAAGAATTGTAAAACACCATGGTGGAACTCGGATTTGGCAAAACAGAGAGAACGACAAAGATGTTCCTCAATCGTGCTCTGAAGGATGATTCAGGCGCTAGCTGGAATGGACCATAAGATCGGCTAAACGATCATCATGGAGACGCTTCTGTGAAGAGACTAACTCTCTTGAGGCAACCTCAAAGCTGCAGCGGATTCTGGTCAAAGAATGTAGCCAGAAACTGGGTTATTTACGTTTACAAAACGGGAGGCACACAGAAAGCGATGAAGAAACGGCAAACCATTTGCTTGAAGTGCACTTCTCAGGCAGCATCCAATATCTGATCGCGAGGCCAACAGGTGCATACAGCCCTCAAACGAGAGACTGGAGTCTGGCATGAAAAGTAGCATCACTGGAGCGAGTAAAATGGGCATTTAACTCGCTCCATAGATGCAAGTCTGCAGGTCCGGATGATATCATTCCTGCGCTAGTAATAAAGGGAATGTATGGCCTGGGTCTACATATTCGGAATATACATCGCGCATGCCTAGCACATGCTTATGTTCCAATTAAATGGTGTGATGTGAAGGTGCTATTCATTCCCAAACCAAGAAAACCCACCTACATAGATGCAAAAAGCTTTTAACGGATCAGTCTAACGTCCTTTTTGCTAAAAGGACTAGAAAGACTAGTAGATCGGTTCATACATACATACATACATACCTAAGTGGCCACTTCACCATAGGCAACACCCCTACCAGAAAGGCAAATCCAGGGAGACAGCACTCCATGAACTTACGGCAAAAATTGAAAAGGCGATGTTCCTTCAATTATGCCTCATTCGCGGCAATTTGTGATGCAGCAAGACAGCATGGAATCGAATCGCTGCTAATCAGTTGGATCCTTCACATGCTAGGGTGGAGAAAAGCCACATATCGGTCGGCCAGAAGTCTATTGAAGCAGGATGTCTCAGGGGCTGCCCACAGGGAGGGGTTCTCTATCCGTTGTTATGGCTCTTGGTAATGGATACCCTGCTGTGGCTCCTGGAGGACAAAAAAGTCCGCAAGCATTTGCGGACGACCTAGCCGTAATAATTACCGGCAAGTTTGCGGGCACAGTATGTGACCGCTTGAATGCAACTCTGCATGAAATCCACAGCTGGTGCCTCCGCAATGAACTCACGGTGAACGCTAGAAAGACTGGACTAGTTATGTTCACTAGGAACGTCAGGTGGGGCAGCTCTACGCTACCCACCTTAGCAGGGGTGGAAATCCATCTGGCGCAATCAGTCCAAGTTAGCGTGGAAGCATCATATCCAGTAACAACATCAGAAATCCTGCAGATTGCTCTGGTGCTGTAGGAATGCGATAGGTAACACCTGGGGACTTTCACCCAAACGGATATACTGGATGTATACATTCATAATAAAAATCTTTTTGATGTATGCATGCATCGTCTGGTGGCCAAGACTGAACTTTGCTAACAGCAGGAAGCTTCTAACGCAGATTCAGAGACTTGGTTGCCTAAGTATTACTGGAGCAATGAGTACTACGCTGACTGCGGCACTTGAAGCTATCCTAAATTTATCCCCCATTCACTTGAAGGTGAAACGGAAAGCAGCCAACGACGCATATAGGCTCGATACCATTGGGGCGTTGAAAGGCGACCAATCGCACGGTCATGCGCCTATCTGTAAATTCCTTGAAAAACATCCGATAGCCCTAATGCCGACCGATCATATAGTTTCCAGATTCGACCTTGAAAAGACATACACTTTCTTTATCACCGAAAGAGAAGATTGGTCGACAAATGACCCTTTCCAGATTACAGACTTAATAATCTTCACCGACGGGTCAGTCGTGGAGGATGGATCGGGCGCAGGGGTGTTCTCGGAGAATCCGATTATAGAACTGGCCCGACCCCTCGGAAAAAGGACGACCATATTCCAGGCGGAGATATATGCCATTTCATTGACAACAGAAGAATGTCTGCGACAAAAGTGGAGGGGTCGCACCATTTGAATCTGTTCCGACAGTCGAGCGGCATTATCAGCACTAAATGGCAACGACATATCAAGCCAGTTGGTGTGGAGTTGTCACCAGGTGCTGCTGAAACTTGGCCGACTGAACAAAACATTCCTGTTGTGGGTGCCGGGGCACTCTAACATCGTCGGTAATGAGGAGGCTGACAGACTGGCTGGCCGAGGGGTCTGGATCCACAATGGTGGGGCTAGAACCAGTTCTTGGAATCCGACCAACTACTGTCAAGTCTACTCTGAAGGGTGAAATTGCAAGGATTCACGCAACCGAGTGGAGAAATTTGGACCCTTGCCGGCAGGCGAAAATTCTTGTGAAAAAGCCTAGGGCCACTAGAGCGGCATTGTTCTTGCCCCTTAAGAAGTGGGACATGAAAACCCTAGTAGGGCTTTTAACGGGACACTGCTCCTTAAACTACCATATGGAAAAGATTGGGGTAGTGGTTTCGGCTATGTGCAGCCAATGTGCGGAGGATGAGGAGACGGCCTTGCACTTTTTATGCAGCTGCCCAGCATCCTCAGATCTCAGACGAAGACACCTTGGCAAGGTTTTCTTCAATGAAGAATCTGCACACCCTCTGGCTACGTTCGTATATCACAGACGATTAAAATTTTTGTCTTGGTCTCGAGACGCTTGATCTCGTAAGCGATTGTCTTCCAAAATTCTCCGCAAATACGAGCTCTTGCAGGAAGGTATGTATTTTCTTCTGAGTTCTCGAGCCTAATCAAGCAAAATTTCTTCGGGGGTATAGTGATCTTCATCAGGTAGCCTTGAGTCGATCAACTTTTTGAGGTCACCTAAGCAACTTAGTATACAACCAATTTAGTATATAACCATTGTTACTATTGAAATTACTCCTTCTTCATTCTTAGCCTGTAGGACTCCGATAATATTGTCTATTTCGACTCTACTGGGTCCCCTATTATTATTTCAAGATAAATTCCAAGTAGTCTCTCAAAAGTTTGACTGAAAACACATTCGTCGAGAAGAAGGGTTAGACTGGTCTAAGGACGTACCTGGGGTTTTCCAAATGGGAAACTGGGTTACAAAATTAGTGGTAGAGAAAAGCTCATGCATCTGTTCGAAAGAATGATGGTTAAAATGCCACTGGAATGTTCACGGTACACTGATAAATCCCGGGTATTACAAATAGGTATGCATATTCCGTGGAAGGTCTAGGCCAACTAAGTAACAGCGCAAAGTCATTTAACGATACTCCCACGTATTTTCAAATAATAGTTTTCGCCATAAAATAGCAATAAAGATAAGTATTATTAGATACTTTTCCAATGTTAAAAGGATTCATACATTCACGGTACAACTGTATATATTTATGTACTTGTTTGCAACATTCTTTCATTCGTAAATTTATAGTCTGACATTCATCGGACAATTCTACATTTTCTGTTCGGCTTGAATTTATTGCTGCAAAGTAAACAATTGTTGAACGATATCGTTCGTCTGAAAGATAATTGGCATTCAAGACGAGTTCTAAGGGTGAGTAGAATGTTTTACGTCAGTCTGGACATGTGGAAGAGATAGACATGACTTGATTCCATTCTAATTGTTGCTAAATGTAGTTTTCCATATAAGCTCATATGGACACTCGAGCGAATGTAGAATTTCAATGTTCGTCGCACCGAATTCATGCTAATTTCAAAGTGAGACCCGTCAAGAAGCTCAAATTCTAAAATCTACACTTTCTACAGCTTTAATTTCATTTGCTTCCACTAGAAAGTAATTTCATGGTTATGAAGGAAATTTATTCTAGGTTTGGCCAGCAACTAACCGTTTATATTTGCATTATTTTTAAATTTCATTTTCTTTTGTTTCGTTTTACATTTGAAAAATTGTTTGCAGAACATTTTACATGAGTTAACCGCCATCGGTTTTCGTTTCGTTTGAAAAGGGACCGTCTTCCATGCGTACATACGAGCGAGTTATGTCCCCATAACAACCATTAAAATCCTACATTTACATACAATCTATATTTTCACCTTAAGTAAACATAAATTTATTCCAAATTGCACTTTTCACAAATTTGTAATAAAATACATTTTTCCGGCAAGTTCATTGTATCAGATATCTTTCTAGCACATGCCGGATGTGCATTTTCGAAGTAAGCATATCATATTAAGCAAATCAAATGTATAAAAGTGAGAAATAGAAATTAACAAAGGAGTTGTAATCGGGATTTTGGCAGGAACGCTGCCCGAATAAATTATTAAAACATAAAACTTTTGTTTTTTTTAAGAAGGGTTAGTGTATAACCCATAACTGGCGCAGTCGATTCTAACGGCGGGGCGGAAAGTGTGATTCGTTCGTTCGTTCGTGACAAAATTATTTTAGTTTGAAAAACTTTAATTCCGACGGCTTATCGGGATTCGCGAGTGAATATCGCAATTTTTGGACTAAATAGTTCGGTGTTTGTGTGCAGCCTACCTGCAGCTACGTGAGGACAACGTAGTAAAGTGCAACACCTGTCCAGCACAACGAATAGAAGAGCACCAGAGAGGAGAGATGTATGCAAAGCTGTACATCTTAACGTAAGTCGACAATTTGGATATATCCTTTAATGTCACCTCCCAAAAACAAAATCCCCAGCCGTAAACCGTACCCTACAACCCCTCGTAGATTTTTAGATAGCGTTAGAAATAGATTAAGAAGTGAAAATAGAAATTTAAACCGGTCAAGTGATAGTATTAGAACGGAAAATATAAGTGAAAGTGCCGATAATATTAATATAATTTGTGATTTTTTCAACGAAAATAATTCAAATAACACTAATCTTGTAAATTTTATACCGCGTAATAATTCTAATTCTAATATTATGTCGCACGAAGAAAATACGGTCACAACAGTTGACATCTTCAACTCCCTTAGAGTACCAGACGCCATAAAGGATCTTCCAAAATTCAATGGAAATCCGCGTCTTCTTTTCGATTTCCTCGACAATGTCGAAGAAATCTTGTCGTTAATAGCACCCACTAGCGGAACGCCATACGGGCAATTGCTTTTAAGAGCGATTCGAAATAAAATTGTGGGGCCCGCTAATGAGGTCTTAAATATGTACGGTACTCCATTGATTTGGGACTCAATAAAAGAAAACCTTACTCTGCATTACGCAGATAAAAGGAATGAAACCTCTCTCATAAGAGACCTACATGAGACCCGACAAAATAACAATTCAGTGGAAAAGTTCTATGGAGAAATTGTAGAATTACTCTCCAGTATGAACAACCACATAAACATACACGAAATTGACAATAATGTACGCAGTGCGAAAAAATCATTATATGCAGAAATGTGCCTTAACACCTTCCTTTCCGGCTTGAGAGAACCACTTGGTTCTACGGTTCGTGCCATGAAACCCGAATCTCTTGCAGCAGCATACGCCTGTTGTGTAAAAGAACAAAACATCTTTTACTCTAAATCCAGTGCCGGAAGACTACAATTCAAAACTAGTGAGCCTCCGAAACAATTGTCGCAGTTTCCTAGTGTCCAAAACACGTTCAAATTTCCTCAACATGTACCCCACCTTAGAAACCCAATGCCCGTGCAAAATCCTCCTTATAGGCCAATGCAACCACTAAGGTTCCCTCAAACAAACCCTTTCCAATCAAGACCCCAATTTCAACCGTTCGCAGGGATAAATAATAATCCCAATTTTATAAGACCCGTCCAATTCCAAAATCATTCCACAAGGCCTATCCAATCACAAAACTACTTTCCAAATCCTCAACAAAGACCAACGCATTTCAACAACCAGTTTAATAGACCGGCTCCAAGACCTGAGCCCATGGAAATTGGTTCTGGTAATGTGCACAGAGGTCAACCACAGAACATACAACCGCAAAACAGTTATTTCCGATCAAGTGGACCACCGAAATTCACGAGTAAGGAACTGTTTAATGTCGCTGAAAACTTTCCAACAGATTCGACTGAGGATGGAAACATTACCAATAATGATCAGAGTAGCTACCCCTTTGAAGTCAATGAATATTACCCAAGTCAGGATAATGTTTACTATTATGACCCTGTTCTTGATCATGAAAATAATAACCCTATAGAGGAAGTAATTGACGATGAAAATTTTCAGTACAGTGCCTCGAAAAACCAATTGGGTACTTAGATGTAAATAAACATGGCCATCTCCTACCATATATTCAAATTTCCTCACCATTTGGACGCCCATTAAAGTTCCTTATAGACACCGGCTCATCCTCATCTTTCATTAACCCAGAATACGTTCACCCTGAAGACGTTCGAAAAATACCACCAGTTTCTATAACAACTGTTCTCTCGGAACATGAACTGAATAAGGAGATAACACTTCTAAATTTTGTAGAATTCAAACAAGAGGGTTCTACTCGCTTCCTCATTTTCCGATTCCACGGATACTTTGATGGATTATTGGGAATAGATGCTCTCAGTAATCTATGTGCCAAGGTTGACATTGCCAACAAAACCCTTATAACCCAAAACACTACCCTTCCAATCTATTTTAAACCCTGTTTCATGTCAAAAAAATATACAATACCTCCAGAGTCGAAAAGAGTTGTTCAATTACCCGTCGATATAGAAAACGGAGATATTTACACTAGGACTATTGAAGTAACCCCAGACCTTATGATTTCAGAAGGGATTTATACCGCTCATAATTGGTATGCTCTAATCGAAGTAACGAATTCGGCAAGAGATGAAAAAACTCTTTTCCTTGAGCACCCACTGAAAGCCGAAAATATTTCTAGCAACTATATCCAAATTAACAACTTCAATATCAGTTATGATGAATCCCATCCACATGGTGAACATTTACCATACGGTGAGAACCAAACTCTTCGGACCTCACATCTTAATGACGAGGAAAGAAAAGAATTGTTCAAAATCTATCACGAATTCAGTGATATTTTCTTCAAAGAAGGCCAAGATTTGAGCTTTACTAATCAAATAAAGCATCAGATTAAAACCACTGATAATCTACCTATATATACCAAGTCCTACAGATACCCTTTTGTGCACAAAGAGGAAGTTCGAAAACAAATCACTGATATGTTAAAACAAGGAGTGATTCGTCCTAGCTACTCTCCTTGGAGTGCTCCTGTGTGGATTGTCCCGAAAAAGTTGGACGCCAGCGGGAAAAGGAAATGGAGGTTGGTGATTGATTATAGGAAGCTTAATGAGAAGACAATCACGGACAGATACCCAATACCGAACATCAACGACATTCTAGACAAACTTGGGAAATCAATGTACTTTTCAACCTTAGATTTGGCTAGTGGTTTCCATCAAATTGAAATGGATCCCCGGGATGTACAAAAAACGGCATTCACTGTAGAAGGCGGTCATTATGAGTACTTGCGAATGCCTTTCGGACTTAAGAACGCCCCTTCGACCTTCCAGAGGGTCATGGACAACGTACTTAAGGACCTGCAAGGAACGATCTGCCTAGTCTATTTGGATGATATTATCATCTACTCAACTTCCCTACAGGAACATATAGAGAATCTGAAGAAGGTATTCCAGAGGTTGCGCGAGGCCAATCTAAAGGTGCAGCCAGATAAATCGGAATTTCTCAAAAAAGAAATTGCTTTCCTTGGACACATAATAACAACTGAAGGGATAAAACCTAATCCAGATAAGGTCCAAGCAATTAAAGAATTCCCTTTACCGAAAACTTCTAAAGAGATAAAATCTTTTCTGGGTCTCCTTGGTTATTATCGGAAGTTTATAAGAGGGTTCGCTAATCTTACCAAACCATTGACTGAATGCCTTAAGAAAGGACGAACCATCGAATTCAACGACCGTTATATTAAATCTTTCAACACATGTAAAGACATACTCATAAACGAGCCAATCCTCCAACACCCGGACTTTGAAAAACCGTTTGTTCTAACAACGGATGCGAGTAATTTCGCAATTGGTGCGATTCTATCACAAGGTCCTATAGGTAACGATTTGCCTGTCTGCTACGCAAGCAGAACACTCTCCGATTCGGAAGTTAATTACTCCACTATTGAAAAGGAGCTTTTGGCCATTGTATGGGCCACCAAATACTTCCGTCCTTATTTGTTCGGGCGACGATTCAAAATCGTCACAGACCACAAACCTCTAACTTGGATGCTAAGTCTTAAAGATCCCAACTCCAGACTTGTTCGTTGGAGACTAAAATTAGAGGAATTCGATTACGAAGTGGTATATAAAAAAGGCAGTCAAAACAGTAACGCCGACGCCTTGAGTAGAATTAAAATCGGTGAGAATAGGAGTAAGAAAACCAAGATCAGAGCCGATGTTAATGTCAGCGAAAATAGTCCAATAGACCCAAATCCTTCCACAGACACTACAAGAGGTTCAACAGTACATTCAGCCGATGAGGATATGAATACAGGCATTCCCATTTCTGAACGACCCTTGAATGAATTTTCCCTCCAAATTATCTTAGAGAAATCTGCAAATAGACCACAAACAACCCTTGAAATGCCTTTTAAGAACAAGCAAAGACGAATTATCAAAATGCAAGATTATTCAGAAACGAACTTAATAGAAATCTTCAAAAAATTTGTTCCTCCTAACCGTCTTACAGCTGTCTTCACTACAGACAATATATTCAAAATTTTACAGGAAGTGTATACAAAACACTTCTCCCAATCGGGCACCTTCAAGTTGATTAGATGTACAGAAATCTTAAAGGAAATTAAAGAGTCGGATGAACAAGATGCTTTGATCAATAAGTACCACATAAACAATAACCATCGGGGCATAAACGAGACTGTGGCACACCTCAAAAGAGATTACTATTTCCCATTTCTAAAAACTAAAATTACCCAAATTATTAATAATTGTGAAACATGCCAAACACTAAAGTACGACCGAAACCCCCAGAAACCAAAGTTTCAGACTCCTATAATACCAGATAAACCTCTCGACGTCATACACATAGATATATACACAATAAATAAACAGTACGTACTTTCGATCATTGACAAATTCTCTAAATTTGCTGCAGCGTACCGTCTCATGGCTCGAAATAGTTTATCAATAATAAAGGCATTAAAACACTTCATTAGCCTTCACGGCATTCCAAAAAATATAGTAACAGTAGTTACCGATCAGGGTACTGAGTTTACATCTACCCTATTCAAGGATTTCTGTAGGCAATACGACATTCACCACCATATAACTTCATACCAACAAACGAGCAGCAACGCTCCGGTTGAAAGGCTCAATTCTACAATCACAGAAACCTACCGAATAATATATAATAAAAATAAAGAGAAAGATCCAGAAGACATCCTGAACGAAATTATCATAACCTATAACAACTCAATACATTCGGCTACCAAACTCACACCGTTTGAGCTCTTCTACGGAAGGACATATAAGTTTAATAACACTATCGAGCACACAAATAACCACGAATATTTAGAAAAACTGAAAGATTTCCAATCCAAATTATACCCAGAGATAAAAGCACTACTCGAAAGAAATTCAAACAAAAGAATAGAAAAGCTAAACCAAAATAGAGAAAATCCAGAAACATATAATGAAAATTCGACAGTATATAGAAAAGAGTGTAGGAGAAATAAGTTAAATCGTAGATTTAGTAAACATAAAGTAAAACAAAATAACCTAGTAACAATAATTACAGATAAAAAACCAAAAAATACATAAAGCTAAACTAAAAAAGAAACGTAAATTCCAGACAAATAATACTAACATACGGGCAGAGAATGAACGTTCAGGACCTCTCGAATAAGAACGGGTTATTACCTATACGACTTGGAGACGCTAGACTTATAACATCTTATAACGAATTGGTACATATCGTGCAACTTGACAAATACGCTGACAATATCCAGAAAATACAAAAGACACTCGACACACTCGGGACAAATGAAGAAATTAGTAGTACTTTGGAAATAACGAAAACCAAACTTAAAGAAACAAACAATAAACTAATATCGTTAATGCCTAAGACTAGAAATAGGAGAGGGCTTATAAACGGATTAGGCACCATAATAAAAACAATAACCGGAAACTTAGATGCAAATGATGCAATTAGAATTAATTCCAAAATTAATCAAATACTAAATAACGAAAACGTAATAAACAAACAAATAAATCAACAAACACAACTAAATCAACAAATGATCAAACGGTTTGAAAATATCACAAATCATATTAATCATCAACAGACAACCATTACCAGCTACCTTAAATACATTCAAGAAACGGCACAAAACAAAATTAAACAAGACAATACCAATTGGAAATATAGCCAATTTCTAAACCAAATTAACTTCAATATTGACCTTCTTAACGATCATTTGACCGGAATATCGGAAGCAATTATTTTGGCTAAACTGAACATAATATCTAAAATGATATTAGATCCTAACGAGCTATCCGAAATACAACTAATGTTCGAAACCCAATCCCTAAATATAACATCTAATGAGCAAATGTACGAATTATTGAAGCTCCAGGCTTATGCAAATGGAACAAATATAATCTTTAATATCCAAATCCCGGTCCTTCATAATGAGTCCTTCACAATCTTCCACATTATCCCTTTACCGCTTGAAAACAGTAAGATCATCTCCGCCAAACCCTACCTCCTATTGAACCCCAAACATATCCAAAACGTCGACAGCGGATGCGAAAACATCGAGGGTACATACTATTGTCCCCAAACAGCTGATCTCCAGGACTCGACCGATTCGAGATGCATCGGAAACCTGTTGAACAACAAACCAGCCCATTGCGAATTCTATAATTGGGAGAACGAAATGGAAATTTTCCAGCCAGAACCAAACCACATAGTTCTGATTAACACCCCAGCAACAACGATTAACACCACTTGTGGACCTGATAGCATGGTGCTAAATGGAACTTTACCCATCCAATTCAAGGATTGCGAAATCACAATCAACAATGTGATCTACAGCTCCAAGAAATTATTTCATTGGAACGAAATAAATATATATCCCACAACTCTAAATAAAATAAATATAACTTCACTCAAAGGACCCGATATTAAATTCAAAGAGCTTCAAAAATACCAGTTCGTGAAGAGACAACCCAACGAAACCCTGCCAATACCGATAGAACAAAAGGACATCTACACACTACTTACCATCATCTCCATCCTTATCATCGTTAACATCATATTTTATACATCAACACTTCGGAGATTCAGCGCAAAGCTTATCAATCGACGAGATGTTAAACCCATAGCTCCTGCCAGCTCAACCACTAGGACGCGGTTTATCTGGCCATCGCTAGAATCCAAGGGGGGAGAAGTTATGTCCCCATAACAACCATTAAAATCCTACATTTACATACAATCTATATTTTCACCTTAAGTAAACATAAATTTATTCCAAATTGCACTTTTCACAAATTTGTAATAAAATACATTTTTCCGGCAAGTTCATTGTATCAGATATCTTTCTAGCACATGCCGGATGTGCATTTTCGAAGTAAGCATATCATATTAAGCAAATCAAATGTATAAAAGTGAGAAATAGAAATTAACAAAGGAGTTGTAATCGGGATTTTGGCAGGAACGCTGCCCGAATAAATTATTAAAACATAAAACTTTTGTTTTTTTTAAGAAGGGTTAGTGTATAACCCATAACTAGCGCGAATGATTGAATATGCATTTAGTCATTCGCTCGATGATTTGTATTTGGAACAGGACTTATCACAGAAAGTGGATAGAGATTTCGCAAGAAATCACGTCCATACAATCTATGATATTTCCACAACAGCAACAAGGAAAAGATTTTCGATTTTCCTCACGTTTTGATTATCGTTTGTATTGTTACATGCTCATGACCATGCTTCTCGTGGAATTATCATGCGGAACGAAATTAATACAAAATGTACACACAGTATTGACTGACGAATGTCGTTCGAAGAAAAGAAAGGACTAAAACTTTTGTTTGATCGTTCTCGTAGCTATTAGATAATTAACACAAGGCGCGAATAGGCTAATAGATAAAGCTAGAGGCCATAGCCACTGAAAGCAGTGCAGCATTTAAGCTCCGAGAGCTTCCCATATACTATATGATAGTAACACAAACAAGCAATCGATTCAATATATGGATATTACTTCTGTTAGGGATGAAAAACTTGTTAAGTGATTCAATGTCCGCCTGTCTGTTACAACCGATTACACAAACATGTCTGAACTGATTGTCACCAAATTTTGTTCTCACCAAATGGTCTGTAAATCCCTTTACAAACCGCAAATGGCCCCATTTTCTGTTGAGTGTAAAGGAGGAGGAGCTCCCCATACCATACATGCAAAAGGGCGGTGTAATTTTTTTTTACAGAATATGCTCAGGTCATGTGGGGTATCAAATGAAAGCGATCGATTAATACTTTTCGAAACTTATCTTATTTCTGATATCAGATGAAACTTAGGCAAGTCTCGTTCTCAGAACCTATCCTAATCTGCACAAATAAAGTTAACAATGGTATATAACCGTATTTTAAAAATTTACCCGGAAACTCCCTTTAAGTTCATCCCAGTAGCACCAAATTTGGCATTCACCTAATCACGTCATCATCTCAAAGTGAACTAATAACCAGTTCTTCCGCCTGGAATACACTGGCGAAACCTGGGAGACCATACGACTTGGATACACCGTGTGTATTCGAGAAAACCCCCGCGCCGACTCCATAGGCCATCTTTGATCCGTCCGTAAAGAATACCGTGTCATAGTCTTGCAACACGCCGCCGGTCTTCCACTTTGCCCTAGTTGGAAGGTCCACAGCAAAGTTTCTCGTGAAGTTCAGCTAGCGTGTGACATACTCCGTGGGGGATGCCCAGATTTCTCGAGGTATTTCATCTAGGATGTTGCTGTGGCCGTAGGACTTCGCTGTCCAACATCCGGACTCACGTAGTCTGATGGCACTGCACGCTGCAACGTATTTAATGTGGAGGTCTAGAGGGAGGAGATGCAGGCGTTCATTCAGAACATTTGCCGGGCAGGACTGCAAAGCCCCAGTAGCACCTGCACACGAGATTCTTTGAATCCTAATAAGCTTCGCTTTTTTTTTTTTCTTCAAAGCCTGCCACCATACAATAGAGCCGTACGTTAGAATCGGACGCACTACAGCGGTGTACATCCAGAGAACGATCATCGGCTGGAGACTCCATTTCTTTGCAAAGGTTCTCTTACAAGCATAGAAGGCTATACAGACCTTCTTAACCCTCAGTTTTATGTTCAACCTCCAATTTAGCTTAGGATCGAGGATGACACCCAGATACTTTACATTAGAGGAAAGAACCAATCTTTGTTCATTCAGCCGTGGTAGATGGAATTCAGGTATCCTTGTCTTGGTGGTGAATAGCATCAGTTGCGTTTTGGTTGGGTTTATGCTGAGTCCGCATCTTGCGGCCCACAGGCACACCTTTCGCAACACTCCTTCCATGATGTCGCTCATAATGGACAGAAACATTCCTGATATTAATATCACAAAGTCGTCGGCATACGCCACCACCTTCACCCCGGGGCTGTCCGATGTACGTAAAATTTTGTCCATTACTATTAACCAGTGCACCGGTGAGATGGCGCCACCCTGGGGCGTGGCTCTGTTCACAGCTTTAGTCAAGTGGTTGCCTCCCAGATCCGACTGGATTATCCTGGTATTCAGCATGGATATAATCCAATGCGTGAGATACCCCTCCAGCCCAATACTGGTCAAGGCTTCCTTGATGGCATTGGTACTGACGTTGTTAAAAGCTCCCTCTATATCCAAGAAGGCAGCAAGGGTATACTGCTTGTATTGCAGCGACCACGCAACCGTGCCAATTACCTCGTGGAGGACGGTTTCTGTGGATTTTCCTTTGAGGTAGGCATGCTGGGACTTAGAGAAAGGCGTTCTTTCCATAATCGTACTTAGGTGAATGTCCAGGACGCGTTATAGGGTCTTCAGCACGAAAGATGCCATGCTGATTGGTCGAAAGTCCTTCCCGGACTCATGACCGCGCCTGCCCGCTTTCGATATGAAAACCACTCGTGCGCGCCTCCAAGACTGCGGTACGTGCCCTAAAGTGATGCAGCTCCGGTATATCTCAACAAGCCACGGCACAACCCTTTCCTGCTGCTTCTGTAGCACGATTGGCATTATGCTATCTAGGCCTGGAGACTTGTCTGCCGAGAAGCTGTTTATAGCCCAGCCGATCCTATCTTCGGTAATTACCGATTTGATAGTCTCGCACAGCTGGGGTTGCCGCAAACTCTCCAAGCAAGGTTCTGACTCACAGTCCTCCTCGCTGAAGGGAAAGTGCGTTTGAACCACCAGCTCCAAGGTTTCGCTAGAAGATTCCGTCCAGGAGCCTTCCGGCTTTTTAAGGAAGGATTGGCTCTTATGTTCCTTGGACAGAATCTTACTGAGCCTCGCGGATTCACGAGTGCTTTCGATGTTGTTACTGTGTTCGTCAGATATTGTAGTTCTTCTGGCGGAGCTGATTGGTCATGAGCCATGTAAGCCGAGGAAATATACACGTTCTCTTCCCCCGCCTAGTCCAGCTTGAACACAACTAGGTCACTGAAACTCAGGTCCGGGCACAGGAAAGCGTGCAGACTCTTCCTCGCAAGAATACATGCTCTAGGTCTATACTGATCAGCGTCTCCTGTGCTGTGGAATAAATTAAAATATTTGCTTTGGAGCCCTTTGATGGTTCGGTCGCTTCCGACCCAGGGCTCCTGTATTAATGCGGTGTCGATGTCTTCCTCTAAGAGGAAGACGAGCAGATTAGCCGAGGCGCACTTCGAGTGCTGCAGATTTATCTGCGTTACCATCAGCATGATCTGCTTGCATGGGGGTTTGTCAGCCCCCATCGGACCATCGATCGTCATCTCCTCCAACAGCTCGTTGGCGGCGTCGATTGGGTCTAGGTCGTCGACCGGTTTTGCAGTGTGGAACACTTTTACTTTGGCATTCCTGACTCCGAACCACACTTTATAATCGGCCTTTTTCAGTGCCTCCAGGCACTCCTCATTTATGCGGAGTAGTACAGGCCGGTATTCCAATTTTTCTTTTACTAATGGCGCCTTATTAATATATTACATACTGAATAACTAATCAGAATGAGATAAAATATCGAAACAAAGAATTAACAAGTCGAAATACAGAGAGCTGGACGTATAAAGGTTTTGTGTTCATAGCATGTGAGGAACTTTCTATGCAGATTTTTTTTCCTGATAGCTGAAAATTCAAAATATTCCCTCATATATTTCCAAATTTTTATGACGGATACATATGATATGTTTGCCAAACCTCGACAAATCGTCGCTAATGCAAACGTTGTTGCTGTTTGACTTAGCTTGAGTAGGTTTGCTAGCGCTTGTTACCGATCTCGCGCGTTTACACTCTTGCCAAACCTCAACAAACCGGTCCATACGAAAAATTGTGGATAGGATGTTTGGTTTAGTTGTAGTAGTTGATGTAGAATTGCCAGCGCTTGCCGCCGATACGATGGAGTGTCGGCTTTTAGCCCGACTCTAAACGCTTGCGACGCTTCCACATATTTGTGGGCACACTAGTGGCGATCGCACGTACGTGTGTTTATAAGGCTTTTGTAAACAAAACTTTATTAGATTCGATTCGATGTCTGCCTGTCCGTCTGCCGGACGTTTTACTGTGTAATGTGTTTACTTGGAAACGGCTAAGCCAATTGTCACAAAATTGGGTGAGAAAGTGTGGTATGCGTGTATGAATCCCTTTACATATAGTAACCGGCGCCATATTGTGTTGAGTTGGAAGGAGGGCTCCCCATACATGCGGAAGGGGGTGTAAAATTTCGTTTCACCAAATATGGTCATGTAGAGTATCAAACGAAAGGGCGCAGTTAGTACTTTTCGGAACTCACAATATTTTTCACATAGAGACGTGGAATGTTCAATCTACATTGCAGTTTCAAGCTAATTGTAGCTCATCTCGCACACTTGCCGAGATTTGGAGTTTGCTGGAAGAGGCAAATATGGAGCCAGTTTAATACTAGCCACGCACGTAAAACTAAATTGTCAAGCAAGTTGTTAGTTGCAGGGAGATTGCACCCCTGTGGGCAAGCTGCTAAAAAGACAATCATTGACTATTGCCGTATCCTGATGTGGACATATTTATATATATGTACACACATGAATACGCATATACTTTTGTAAATTAATCGCAGGTGTCTGAATATTTGCACTTTACTTATTGATGCACTTATATGAATTCTACACCTCAAAATATGTCCCATTGCACTATCTGCTCAAATATCGTTACGAATACTATATTTTCAACTTTTTGAAATTAACAGAAGGACCCTCCTTAAGTTCATCCTATGAATACTAAATTTTGCAGCAGCAGTATCGCGCATAATATTACCAAGTTTCATGGAAACCCGGCTATTAGTATCAAAATCACAGCATTTCGAACTTATCATTTTTAAGGTTTCATGTAAAACAGAATCTTATCAAAATCGGTTATAGCGATTGACACCAAATTTGGTGGAAAAATGGGAACTGTAAACACTCACGGATACAGTGAGTTACAGCGTATCAAGCTACCGTTGTTTCGACGTGCCTTTTGGTCGTTTACCATCGATTTCGATCTTCTGACCAATCTTGGCAAGTGAATTCTCGTTAGCACGAATTGCGAGACCATTCCATCGAAGACACCTCTCTCGCAATTTTTCTACGATCGGTGCAATCCCATAAAGATCGCGGATATACTACTTTTAGATGTGATGAAAGCGTATCACGCCACTCGTCCAATGCATCATCTTTGCCTCCATTACCGCAAGACGCCGTTCATTGTCTTTTATAGTTGGCCAACATTCAGAACCATACAGAGCGACAGGTCGGACGACTTCCGGTAAATTTTAGCTTTAAGACATTCGTTGATAAGTCGTTCACAAAAAACACCAGTTGTGGAACGCCACTTAATCCAGGTTGCGTTAATGCGTGAAGCAATTTCACAGCAAAGTTCTCCATTGGCCGATAGCGTTGATCCGAGGTATTTAAATCGCTCAATTCAAGGCGGGTCACCGCCGGTGACAGTGATTGTGCCTGGACATGGGGATCGGTCGTCAAAAATTCAGTTTTATTCAGATTGAATCTGAGACCGTGTTGCATGAGGTGATCTTTCCATTTTTGGACAACTTGCTCGACATTATTTTTGCTATTAGATGCTAGGAAAACATTATCTGCAGTGTGCAGGGCGCTGGACGTTGGATGTCCCGTGTGACGGTGTCCATAACAAGAACAAAGAGGAGTTGTGAGAGTGCGCTTCTGTGGTGAACACCAACAGAGACACGAAGCGGTTTTGATACACACCCCACACTTCGAATTTACTTTTCAGATCGTCGTAGAGCAATTGAACCCAACGCACGAGTTCCTCTGACACTAGGTGTTGTCGTAGATCATACCAAATGAGTTCGTGTGGCACACGGTCAAACGTTTTCACTAGATCCGGAAATGTAATGTAAAGAGGACGATACTTCTCACGGTGTTTCTCCATGAGTAACCGCGTAGTGTGTATTGCGTCAGTAGTTCCGTAGTTTTTGACAAATCCGGCTTGATTCACGGTAATTTCAACGATTTCGCGAATACGGTTGTCGAAAATGCGTTCAAAACTCTTCATGGTATGGGAAAGTAACCGGATCGCACGGTAATTTGAACATTCTGTTGGACTACTTTGTGGTTTTACTTTTGTCATTTGTTGTAAAGGCGGTGAGTGCCGGCAACCGAAAGTGATAATTTCTTTCACGGACCCATTCTCAGAATCTATCCAGCCGAAAAATCTGATCTGATCTCCGAAATACCTTCCATACCGTTATCTATTCAAATAAAGTTGATAATAATGTTTCTATAACATAGAGCATCATCCTACCAAGTTTGGTGGAAATCACACTATTAATAACAAAGTCGTAACAGGTTAAAATTAAAATTCTCACATAATATATGCATATATTACGTGCTAGATATTAATGGGACAAATGTCCACTCAAATGTTTTTATAATAGAAATACACAAAACCTTTCATACCTGAAGCGTCCAGCTTCCGATTTCACGACTTATTCATATTTCGCACGAATCAGATCAAGACATAATTAACAATAATACTCGGCATTCGCGTGAAATATTAAAGTCCCATGTATAAAAAACCTACTTCCCCCCAACCCTTTTTCCCTTTGCCGCTATTAGGTGAGCCTTTTCAAGCTTTTGTATAAAAAACACCTTATTAAACATGACATGTGTGTATTAGGTTGTTGCACATGAAATGGCCGATTTGGAAATGAAGTGAAGTTAGTTGCGATTTTGCTGTATCAAACCACCACCAGCTGGCGCTGTTGGTGTCGCATAATGAAGTATAGATACTCCTACATTTAATCAAGGAGTCGTTTCAGTTTTGACCATCGTTGTGATAACAGTGAATAAAAAGGAAAAAAGGATGGAAAAGAGCCAAGAACGTATACTTTTTCTGTATGAGTTCAAACTTGGTCATAAAGCAGCAAAGGCGACCAGGAATATTAACAGCGCATTTGGGGCTGATACGGTAAGCGAACGCCGTGTAGTTCGGCGGTGGTTTGGAAAATTCCGGTCAGGCGCAGTAAACCTTCCAAGTGTGCCACGTGGACATCCAGGACCATCGATTGACAACGACGAGCTGCGTTTGCTAGTCGAATCCAACACACGTCAGTCTGTGAGAGACATTGCAGAGAAACTGGGCATACACTATTCGACAGTTTCCTGGCACTTGCAACAACTTGGAAAGGTGAAAAACCACGACAAATGGGTTCCGCATGACGGAGCCAAACATGGCGCTTCGAATGGAAATTTGCAGTTCTTTACTTTCCCGCAACAGAAGCGATCCCTTTTTTACAGAATAGTGACATGTAATGAAAAGTGGATATTATACAACAGTCATCGCCGATCAGCACATTGGCTAGATGCTGATGAGCCACCGAAGCATATGCCGAAACCGAGCCTCCATCCGAAAAAGGTAATGGTGACTGTTTGGTGTGGTGGAGAAACGATAAATGCATAGAAATACTATGCCCAACTCGAGGAAATGCAAGTCAACGGCCGAGATTAGTCAACAGAGATGATGTGATACTCCTTTACGGCAGTGCACGCCCTCTTGTATCCAGAACTATTGTTCAAAAGTTGAACGAATTGCAGTATGAGACTCTGTCTCATCCAACATATTCACCGGACCTTTCGCCAACCGACTACCACTTTTTTAAGCATTTGGATCATTTTTTGGCGGAAAAACAATTTAGGAACGAAGAGGCTGTCAAAATTGCCTTCGACGAATTTATCAACACCCGAAAATTAAAAGAAAAGTAAACCCTTTTCTTCTATAAAACTTCACTATCCCACTAAAAGTGAACTTGCGACATGGGTGGCCGCATGTTGCAACATCTTCTTTCAATGTCGTTGCAACTGCGATGTTCCGGAGGGGGTCGTCCCACTTTATGTCGAACTTAGTTTATTATATTGTATTACACCTTCTATGATGTCGTGGGGTCTACTCACCGAAACCGCTA
Organism: Hermetia illucens; assembly: GCF_905115235.1. Lineage (NCBI taxonomy): Eukaryota > Metazoa > Arthropoda > Insecta > Diptera > Stratiomyidae > Hermetia > Hermetia illucens. The sequence continues at coordinate 126,299,900 of NC_051850.1, read as the reverse complement.
CCTTGTTTTCGCGATTTTACGGGAAATTTGAGCTGTTTTACGAAGTAACCTCAGGCAGCGTAAAGTCACCAGTTCAACTTTGCGGTCATTTTTTAAGTTTAAAAAAATTTTAAGGTACTGACGAACTACAAAGGGTACTAAATTTAGTACTTTTGGTAATAAAAGCCAACTCTAGTACTCACCTCCTATGTTCCATGCAATATCAAAGGTAAGACCAGTTTCGTTGCTTGTAAAGGGATTTATAGACCACATATTTTCATTAAATTTTGTGACAATGCGTTCAGTCGTTGCCGAATAAATCGGATATGACAGGCAGACAGAGAGGCACACGGAGAGGTAGATATTGAGCCAATTTTAATAAGATTTTGCTTCACACAAAAAATTAATGGCAAAGTTAAACCTGGCACCATAAGAACGGGCTCCTACATGTGTATATCATTTTTGGCAGGATGTTTACGATATTACGTGCTAGGTACTACTGAGACAAATGTCCACTCAACTGTTTTTACGAAAGAAATAAGCAAAACCTTTCATACCTGAAGCGTCCAGCTACGAGTTTCCAACTTGTTTTCATTTACTTGAAAGAAAGATGAATTTTTATCAATCAATCTATCAATAAAATAAGATAACCAGTGAAAGAAAAAAAATCTATCAATGGTTGCACTGGGTTGGAAAAGGTAGAGCCAGCCTACTCACAAGACCTCTTCGATTGGATTGGATTGGATCCGTAATATTTCAGACTAATATAAAGGAAATTCAATATGAAGGTTATGGACCAGAAATGTTTTCTGTGACTTGAAATTGATTAGCGATTGGGCGGATTAATTCATGTGCATCAATAAAGATACCAAGTAAAGCATTTTATCATTAACATGCATGCGATGTCAACACAACTACATAGTTGACAAATTGAGATTCTTTAAATTTTGAGATGAGATGCCAAATTTTCATGATAAGGCAATTGGAAATTCGATGTTTTTCATCGGTGGAAGCAAAGTAGACATTAGCTTTGCAATTGGAAGCATCGGCCAACATTTGGAACCAGCTCCAACGCATTTAGACTAAAACGCATACTGAAATACATTCGAAGTAAGATGGACATGGGAAATTGCTTCGAAAACAGAAATGATTGAAAACCATGGTTTGCGTCAAAATGTAAAGAACTATCACTTTGGAATAAAAATCATTTCCCACAAGATGTGTTGGGTTGTAGCAGAATGTTTCCACAACGTAATTAATATTTCCAATAAGATACAGGATACTACCCCAGGTTTAATAGGTGCCTACTTTTGACTTTATTATTGTCCTCATCCTGGTCATCCTGCCGAGACAAAGAGGGAAATCTGATTTCCGACAGAATAGGCATATTGGAGCGATGGGTAGAGAATTTTGATAAACTACTCAACAATTTGAATATCGGCGAGTTGGAAATCAGTTCAACTGAAGACGACGGAAAAATACTGTCACCACCAAGTATAGAAGAAACAGTCCGTGCAATTCATCGCCTTAAAAATCATAAGTCGCCAATTACACCAAGTGGTTCATCAACTAATGCTCAAAGTGAGGGACAGCGAATCAATGTCTAACGATTGGCAACAAGGTATTATCTGTCCCATACAAAAAAGGGAGATATCGCACAGTACAGTAATTATAGTAGTATCACGTTGCTGAGTACCATCTTTAAGATATTCTCCGCTATCTTGCTAGGCCGGATAGCCCCATACGCCCAGAACATCATTGGCCCATACCAAAGAGGCTTCACTCCAGGCAAATTAGCAACAGATCAGATTTTCTCTGTACGGAAAGCGATGGAAAAACTGTTGGAATATGGACACCAGTTGCACCATCTATTCATCGACTTTAAAGCCGCCTATGATAGCATAGCCAGGGTAAAACTGTACACGGCCAGGAGAGAATTCGGTATCCCGACAAAATTAATAAGACTAACTAGGCTGACCCTGACCAATTTGCGAGGCCAGATAAAAGCAGCAGGATCACTCTCAAGACTATTCGACATCAAAACCGGTCTACAACAAGGGCCCTATCACGCGTCCTCTTTAACCTGGCCCTCGAGAAAGTGATCCGTGATGCTGAGGTAAATACAAGAGGTACGATTCTCTTTAAGTCCACCCAACTACAGGCCTATGCTGACGATACCGACATCATAGAAAAAACCACCAGATACATACAAACTTCCTTCATCCAGATCGAGCAGGCGGCACGTCTGATCTTGGGCTGCACATCAATGATGGCAAGACAAAATATATGGTGGCAACGCCAGCACCAAAAACCAACCAACCAACAACATCAAACCGCACTGGTCAAACGGGAAGAATAAAGATAGGAGAATACAACTTTGAGACCGTTGATAATTTCTCCTATCTAGGATCGAAAATCACAACCGATAGCAGCTACGATGATGAAATCCGCGCACGGTTGTTGTCAGCCAACAGAGCCTATTTCAGCTTACAGAAACTGCTCCACTCGAAACGTCTCACCATAGGGTCAAAGCACTTCCTGTACAAAACAATAATCTTGCCAGTCCTCATGTATTCCTCGGAAACTTGGGTTCTTAGCAAAAAAATTGCGAACTCTTGGCCGCGTTTGAGAGAAGAATCCTCCGAAGAATTTTTGGCCCCCTACATGAGGATGGACGATTCCGTAGCCTACACAATGACGAAATCAATGAGCGATACCATGACCGTCAAGTTCTGGATAAAATCCAGCTCAATACGTTACGGTGGGCGGGTCACTTAATCCGTATGGATGAGGATGATCCAGCCCGGAAAGGCTATAAGGGCAATATCTGTGGTAGAAAAATAAGACGAGGCAGACCCTGCCTAAAATGGAGCGATTGCGTACGGCAGGACGCCAGACAGCTTTTGGGGATATCGAATTGGTGGACCTCGGCGCAAAACCGGGATAGACCGGATACCGATTGTTGCGCCGTTGATGATGATGATGATTGTCCCACGGCTTTACGTAATTGCAGTTGCTACTTCAATCCCAAATTACCGATACTCTCCGCAAAGGTCTCAGTTTTACAATTGCCTCCCATAATGAGGTGTTTTGTATTTGGAAGACTTCTTTCCTGTGTGTCCTATATTTTCGTATAAAAACCAGCGGATTTTTTAAAAACCCTCGATATACCTCCTTTGCAGGGACCTCTTTTGGAGTCAAGGTAAAGCTCCTCAAAATCAAATTTTTTTGGCAGCATACTCATCCTTTTGCTAGATTAAATAAGCGAGAGACCAGGGGCTAACTGTCTTAATATGGAAGATGTTGTAGTGTCTTAAGTGAAAGCAACCAAACCTTCTATACTCTCTAAGGCAAGTTATGCCCTACGAAGTATGTTTCAAAAATGTCAGAAGCAAAATTCTGGAAAATGGTTTACTATAGTTTGACAAAGTTTTATTTCCACCAGACCTTAGAAATATCCTTTTGGGAATTTTAATTAAATCGTTCAGACCATGAAATTACGTTATGTCCAAAGATAATAAACAAAAATCTGTCAAACTCTAATCGTATGCAATTAACCACACGTACTTGTGCTCAATCATGTGATGATGTAATCGAATCATAATTAAAACAGATCACGCACTTTTCCACGAAAATTATTGCCATGAGAATCACTTGGCGCGGCAGCATGTACAGAGCATTCAGTCAGTGCTAATTTTATGTAATAATAATAAAAAAATAAGAAGCGGTGCTGCGCCAATGCACCTCAAACTTAACACCATATACATTGTAGGTATGGCGGAGTAAGTGCAGGTCTATGTTCCCAGAGCGGTGCGTGCATGCATGCAAGTCGATTGAGTCTTGAGAATCAACAAGTCAATAGCAAACTTAGTCGTTTTAACTGACTATCACAGTTGATCGCGGTTCAATGGACTTGGCCACTGCTCTTGCATAATAGTTGCATTACGATGCCGGCTACTACTCCGTAACTTGGGTGCCGAAGGGGCAGCGTATCTATTTTTGCACGGAGTTATCAAAATGCGGACCATGCCACCTTAGCTACTCATTCTGAGACACATTCTCTACGTGATTGTGGTTTCATAATGTTAATCCGCCGTAGGGATCTGTTCTAATATTCTCATAATGAGAAATCATTTATTGATAGATAAATATGAAATAAACATGTATTTATAAAAGATATACGACGGTTTTACGATACTCAACTCTTCGTTTCACTTGAAGAAGAAAATATATATGTACTCATAGATAGGAAAGGGACAGTAGAAATTGTGATAAGAATACTTATCGGTGGCTCCTTGAAATCTGGCCACTGCCCTAAGAAACCCTTAATCTGGAACATGCCACATCAATTCATTTTCTTCTTTTTCATCGGCCTGTGTCCTACTCATAAGCGGAGTCTGTTCGTCCTGATCGGTTGCGCCATTTTGTTTTAGCAAAAACCTTGGTCTGGATCCAATCGCAAGGGTTTCGAATCCCGGGACTCAATTCGACCATGTTGTTTTTAACGACATTGGATACATTTTCTTGGTCGGCCTGTCGCGGAACATGCCAATCCTAGATCAGGTAGGATTTAGCCTAGTGGAAGAACCTCAACTCATAATGATAAATTGGAAAAAAGTCAACTAAGTTATGTTATTAATCTTTTCACACTTAAAGTTTTGAAAGCAGGTGATTAGGTTATTGCTAAACTGACATGACCATGCTTTAACAAATTGAATGCACTTGGCTCGCACAATAAGATCTAGATACTCTAGGCTGTAGGCATGCATACGTCCGTCCAGTCGCTCTCTATGGTTCTGAGTGTTGGCCGACCATAAAAGACAATGAACGGCGTCTCGCGGCAATGGAGACGAAGATGCTACGTTGGACTAGTGGCGTCACACGTTTAGATCACATCCGAAATGACGATATCCGCGATCGTTATGGGGTTGCACCGATCGTGGAAAAGTTGCGAGAGAGGCGTCTTCGATGGTATGGTCACGCAATTCGTGCAAACGAGAATTCACTTGCAAAGATTGGTCTGAACATCGAAGTCGATGGTAAACGACCAAATGGCAGACCTAAGCAACGATGGCTTGATACGCTGGATGGGGATTTGAAAGCCTCGAGATTGCACCCAGATCAGGCATTCGATAGAGCCAAATGGCGAAACCGATCACGACGAGCCGACCCCGCTTGTGAATGGGACAAAGGCTGAAGAAAAAGGAGACTCTAGGCTGTAGGCCAAATCTGCCATGTTATTTACATTGCAAGCTAGTCTCAAACCCAGATAAAGGAGGACGGTTTGAGGCAACATACTTTGTACTATGGTCACAGTAAAACGTAAATCAAATATATTCTTATAAGACGTTGACATTTTACCACCATCACTGATTGCAAAGCCGTTCCCTTTGAGACCATCGTACCTCAATATCAACAGTCTTGCAAATCAGCCACCCATAAAATAGCGTGAGGCGCAATGGCCCGTGCCTGAGAAGAAAGAACTGGCAAATATACAAGAACGCCAACAGGGAAGCAAAGAAAGAGATCGCTGTTACCCGAGCGGTCCATTACAAAAACTTTACGATAAACTGGACACTCGGGACGGCGAGAGAGATTTGTACGGGTTGTCAACAACTGACACCAATTAACAGATAATATCGACAATTTCTGTTGCGTTGATGACAAGAACAGTACCTTGCTTATCAGTCAACGAACCGCGATGTATAGATGACGAGAATACTTGGAACCGATTTCAATGGAAGAATTTGTTCATCCTCCACTTCCACAAGCGCTGCCGACATTTGAAGTAATTCCATGTGTCAGCGCAACTGAAGTCAAGGAAGCAATAAACCGAATCAAATCGACGACATCGAGATCGAACTCTGGAAAACGAAGAGTTGGGACCCAACACTGCGACTCAGTGAGTTCTTTAATCGGTTTATTAAGGAAGGTTAAATACCATCTGACTAGGAAGAAAGTACCACAGTTCCAATAAGGAAAAAGAAAGAAAGTCAGAAGAATATTCAAATTACCGTGAGATCCGGCCGCTGTCCAATGCCCAGAAGATTTTTGAACGCATTCTTGACATCCATGGTCCCGATATTGTTCAAATAACCATGAAATGGATCGCTGCGCGGTGAAGAAACACCGTGAGAAGCATCGCCCTTTCTACATTGCATTTCTGGATCTGGAGCAATCGTTTAACCGTGTGCCACACGAACTCATCCGCTGTGCACTGGGTTAAGTTGTTCTAACACGATCAAAAAAGTGAAGTTCGAAGTGTTTCGGCTATATCAAAACCGCATCGTGTCCCTGTTAGTGTTCATCAAAAAAACGCGTTCTCACCACTCCTCTTTGTTCTTATTACTACTTACACTGTCATATGGGACATCCAGCATCCAGCGCCCTATACACACCTTTATGCAAATTATGTTTTCCTAACGTCTTATAGCAAAGTGCATGTTGAGACACTTGCTCAAAATGGAATGATCCCTTCATGCAACACGGTGTCAGGCTGAATCTGAACAAGTCGGGAAACCGGAAGCTGGACGCTTCAAGCATGAAAGGTTTTGTATACTTCTTTTATAAAGCCATTTGGGTGTGCATTTGTCCCATAAGAACCTATATATGCACATATTATGTGAGAATATCCACTTTTGCGTGATAATTAAAAGTCTTCAATTTACACAGAAACGGCAACTTTGGCCTGTTATAGTTATAGTAGTGTTAGTAATAGCGCAACTTCCACCAAACTTGGTAGGATAATGTTCTATACTATAGCCTACATTACTACATTATATGATGCTGGGATGAACTTAAGACGGATTTTCAGTCAATTACTAAAAATTATAGTAATTTATATATATAATATAAAATATACTATTATTAACTTTATTTGAACAGATATCGGTATTAAAGGTATTTCGGAGCCTAGGCACCATATAGTGACAGCCTCATGATTTTTTTCAGATTTTTCGGTTTGGTAGTTTCTGAGAATTGTTCCGTTAAAGAATTGATCACTTTCGGCCCCCCGTACTCCCTATCTTACCAGCTAATGTCAAAACGAGGCCCGGCTTCGAAAAGTATAACCAAGACCTTTCATTTGATACCCCACATGACTATATTTGGTGACAAAAGTGTAGAGAACACTACCGAAAATTGGTGGGTCATGGTAAAGTCGACTTCGTCTTATTTTAAAGATAGTTTCATGCTACTGTGGCGCAGCACGATTCGCAGCATTCGAAATTTATTTCGAATATTGCGAATACGAGCGCACGGAACTTTCCACGCCTTTAGAACTCGCCACGGGAGTGGAAAGCTAGCGGTGAGAGTGTGCCTTTGGTTGGGAGCAGAAAGAACCGCATGGAGACGAACTGGTCTCTTCTGCCTCCAGCTGTGACCGCGAACACCAAAAAACGTACGACGTCCCCTTTTATAAAAATAAAGTATTATCTGAAATTGTAGCAAAAGTAAAAATAAATAAAAGGTTAATACCTAAACTATTGTACGCAGCTCCAGTTTGGGCAACTGTTCTGGAAAATAAATTAAACTGCAAAAAACTAGTAATGTGGTATCGGCTTCATGCACTCCAGACAACGTTAAGAGAAGCAACGTATGTACTAGCAGGGTTGCTGCCCATGGGCATCTTGGTGAAGGAAGGCCGGCGTCTTCCCAAAAAAGGTATGCAATCGCGGAGTCCAACGTATTTCCACGCCAGCTAGCCCATTGGGTATCTATCGCAGAATGGAATGAGTGACAAATTGGCCGTTAGACATACTGTACCATTCCGAACATTCGAAGATAAATAGAACGAAGCCACGGGGAATTAAACTTCGAGCTAACGTAGTTCTTAAGTGGTGATAGGGGTTATTACGTTTATCTACATCGATTTGGTCACGACTGGTCACCATGCTGCCCAAAATATGGTAACGTAGCCAAGATTATGAAGCATGTTATATTTGATTGCCGCGCAGACAGGTGCTTAACAACCAAACATAAACAGGGTCATCAAGGATTCTTAACGGGTCGCTTACGATAAGGGAAGTGGCGCCCCGAGGTGTCCGAGCAAGTAGTTTTGACCATAACAGGCAAAATACCTGCGTCCGAGGTAGTAGCCTCGAAAAGATTTCTCGGTGAAGGGGGAACTGCTAATGCCCATTACACGTCGGGACACAGTGGAAATCCGCGGGAGCCATTGGCAACACTTTGCCGATGTAGATGAGGTAATATGAGCTTAGCTCTGCCAAGGTGCTAGTTGTGGCTTGTATCATAAGCCGGTCTCTACTGAACCCTAATCCGGTAGTGTGTATTGAACCGCAGTGAAAACCGCTGAAACTGTGCAAATGGCTTCGAATACAAGCGGAGTGGGAGCGCAGTCCACTATTCCTACGAGAGGCGAACAGGAAAAACTTACCTGAAAATGTACGGCAGTTGTGAAGCACATGGTATCTGCAACGATCCTCCAGAAAAACGTCAGCAAAAGGGTGAAAAACGGCCCGCTGGAGGAACTTCTGGATCGTATTTTGTACTATACGCGGACATGAGGAACAACAGAAAATGCGCGAAAAGCATAAGCACCCACGCCCCCGCTGAGAGCACTGTAAGCGCCAATCGAATCGTAGATAGATGTTTCAGAGCGAACTGGGGAAAAAGCGAAAGGAAGAAAAGCATCTGAAGGAGATTTCACCTTGGTACTCTCCAGGGCTCAAAAAAAGAAGAAAGCGAGAGGTACAAAGGGAAGAACATGCCGCGGCGTCATGGTGGGGTCCTCGCCGAATTAGCCTCGAAGCAAAAAATAAAAGCATGTTCTTTGAAACGGTCAAGGAAATATTGCCTTACAGAAAAGAACGAAGTAGAAGAGGCGATCAACCACGAATGTCTAAAGCTAACCAATACCCGGATTGCTATCGCCTCAACGAACTCCCGAAGCCAAAAACTCCCACCTCAACGAGTTTTTGGCCTTGGGAGTTGCCGAACAATACGGCTGGAAACTTTTTAACACCAGGAAAATCAGAATTGGTTGGGGAGTATGTACCTTAGAAATTCGGGCCGCTCCCACTAAAAGTTACAGATGTTTATATTATGAGCACACGTCTGCAACCTACCAGGCATCTGACAAGAAGGCAACATGCCACGGATGCGGCCAGTAAAAAGAAAACGAATATCTGGAAGGAAAAGGAAAGTTGCGTTCTTTGCAGGGGTTGTTAATATTTAACACCGAATGAGACAATGCCAGATTTTCGACGAAGACTAGATGCTGTGAAAGACGCTATCTTAGGATGATCCTGGTCGACAGGCTGTTGAATGTCTCATCCCACTGCAGAGGAAAACGAATTCTCGATATTGCTACGAGAACATGCGGCAGCACACTCGCGCTGGACGGCACTCCTGAAGCTGGCAGCGCTGCAGCTGACATTGTCATAAATTTAGATATGAACCTGATAACGACAGCCTGTTCGACGTGATGAATGAGGACCTGTGATGACTCGGTTAAAAACTGATAACCCGAAACATCAGAGATCTGCGGAAACCCTGTTCCTTTAAGGCCGAACAAATTGTATAGGCACTATTCGCTGCACATTCTGTATGGATTGATGACAGCAGCGTCGAAGGCACCGAGGACTGCCCACTTTTCTCAATGAAAGAGTTAGAAGATGCTGTCCTCTCTATGAAAAACAAAAGGGTGCCAGGATTCGGTGCTATCCCGGCAGAGGTACACAAACTGGTGCTCATACAAGCCATGGATACACTTCGTCAGCTGATGTTGCGGCACTTGTTGCCGGACGTACTGTCGAGTAGGCGCAAAGGAGGCTTGGCATATTGACGGGACAGGTAAGCGAATGCTGCTCATGGTTTCAAACCGAATTAGTCATCCTGACTAAAATGATAACCAACAGTTAAGCATCTTTAACTGACGCTCTACTTAGAGATGAGCTTTGTCGAAAAAATCAAAGCAGCAGCGGACGTGCTTACTGTTGGAGTTTCGCCCTTAAGTTGACCAATGGCAAACATTGGAAGTCTTACGACTAGCAAGCGACGTCTTCTGATGAGTAGAACGCAACGTTCTGCTCTGACACTCTTGGCAAGAAAGTATACCGTAAGTGCCTTACACAACTACCGAGACAGGAAGCTTTACAGGTGGTGTCTGGAAATGATTCCCGCTGTCTTTCCTGTCAAGGAACGTAAAGCCATATACAAACACAAGAGAGAAGGCCCAAGGTAGGCGGTTAGGAAGAACGGCAAGCCGCACTAGATGGGTAGCAACTCTCTTCGCAAAATGAGACAAGCGGAGGGTGGACTGCGCGGCTCATTGGCAACTTAGGTGCGTAGCTGAATCGGAAGCATATTAAAACTGTCAATTTCTTTACCCAGCTAATAAATGAGCATTGATGTTTTCCGTCTTACCTGCACAAGATTTGGATCATCATCACAATCTCCTGATGGTTTGTTTTGCAATGGGGTTGTGGGCGACGCAGGTCGCATCTTTTTTTCTTTTTAGTCAACTAACTTTATTTAAACATAAGGGAACATCGTCATGGATATCCTGAGAAGCGCTTACAGGTGAAGCCATATTGCGCATTACGTTCGGGTTCTTCTAATTGCAAAAAAGATAAATTCAAAAAATTCGGTCTGTGTCAAAGAAGACTTGGAAACGAATTATAAAGAAGCTGGAAACTATGCATCAATAGCTTAGGCAGGAAGAAATCCGAAGAAAATAAAAAAGGGGATAAAACCACAAGGAGCCGCAGTTAAAGGGGTCATCCCATGAGAACGCTGTTTTTTTTTTCGCTTTTTCAAAAAAATTTTTGTTAAAACAGGGGTAAAGATACAAATATGAATTTTTCACCATATATTTATTAATATCTTAACCATGCGTGGTAACTTTTCCAGCCCAATACCATAGTTCATTATTGAAATACAGAGCAATTTACACGCCCATCTCCAAAAAAAGGTATTTTACTGGTGCCACGCTAGAGGGCGCTGCAATCATCTTAAAGAAAAGAAAAATTAAACGGCATTTTAACGTTCAGACTTAACTACAGTCCGCAAACTACGATTATTTAAAAATATTGAAAGCTAAATTTTTGGTGAGTTGTCAAACTTTTTTTTTGTGAATTTTGGTGTTTTTTCAAGGTTTTAAAGAAAAAATAAAATAAAAAAAAAACTACGCAATTATCCTAGTTTGCGGACCGTAGGAATATCTTCTGAATAAGTCGTGAAAATTTCAAAGAATTTCGTTGGATAGATTTTGGGCTATGGCGGCAGCAGATTTTCAATATGCAATTTCGAGAAAAACGCGTTTAAAAAGTAGACTGTGATTTTTAGCCATAAAATCTTAACTGACCGTTAATCTGCTATACCTAGTCCATAAGCATTAGGTTTCTTCAAGAAATACATGTACAGCCTTGACATCAATTCTTGTCCTTTTAGCGATGTCATTCGAACGTCATTCGGACCGATAAATACGCGCTTTATTACGGCGATCGACATAAAGCTGGCATGTGACATATTATCTGTTTAACAGTGTAATTTTCAAACGCCCACTCAAAAAATCACTTTGCCCATATATTCTATACTATATCTAGATACAATTGATGCCAAAAAAACACGGGACACACGGGATGACCCCCTTAAGAACTGATCCAACCCCGTGACGCAATATTTTCCGTCCGGAATAATGGCAGACAGACAAGCATTGAATCGATTTTAATAAGGTTTTGTTTCACACAAAATGGAGAGTTTTTAACGATCAAGCCCGGTGCAACAGGCACTATCGCTATCCCCGTCAGCGGACTGCATGCTAACAGTGAACTGCACTATAAAACTGCTTCATGCATCAGCGCAAATTAGATGCTCTGTATGGTACTGAATGTTGGAAAACAATCAAGGATAATGAGGGCACTTCGGGATAATGGAAACGAAAATAGTACGTTGGCTTAATGGCATAGCACGCTATAATTACGTCAAAAAAGAGGACATCCGGAAATGATAAGTAGTTGCACCGACACAGCACGCCAACGACGTCTTTAATGATATAGTCATGTAACTCATTTACTAACTAAGATTGGTCTGAGGTCGCCAGATGATGATGAGATCCCCTTGACTCCACCCGGATCAAACCTATAGGCAAGAAAACTCGCGAATCCGATTTAAATGAGCCGACTCTGCTGCAGAGTAGGGCAAAGGCTGAAGAGAAAGAAGATAATACTAGTTACAATCTTAGATTAGATCTTACAAACTTACAATTATGTGTAGATATCAAGAAATATAATTCCCTATACAATTTTGGAGTCTTTTCTTGCTCGACGGAATTTTAGAGTAAATATCAAAATCTTTTCGCTTCGGGACCATGCGAATTTCCTAGACTCTGCGGCTTGGACGTTTGCGGTCAACAAAAAATCTCACATTACGCACTCCACACCCAATCCGCAACCCAAATTATAGGCGTACACCTCAGATGGATTAATCAGCAATTAGCAACAAAGGTAAGGGATTCGAAATTTACACTCAAGCGAGAAACTTTCTCGGCCGTGGGATGGAGTTACTATATGCCAAGTTGAAGATGTTTCCCATCGAGGAATAACGTGGAAAAAATATCCAAGCGAAGATAATTCAAATTAATCTTAAAATGAGAAATCGATAAAGGCTCCTCCTTGAAAATTGCAGCCGGAAATTAGAGTGTAAATTTTCGCTCAACAAAGGTATAAGAACATGAGTTTAAGGATCCTTGATATGGAAATTGGCGACTACCTCAAGCAAGCAATTTTCAGGCAATAAATTGAACATATTTCAGAGAACATTTGTACTTTAGGAACTTGAAAATCTATAGGCCTGCCAATTGGTAGGCACAAAGCAGCAACAGTCTTGTTAAATCATCTAAAAGAAATTAAGTTTAAAATGCAACGTGAGAAAATTTGAGCGAGACGTAATTTTTAAATTTTGAATAAAGCGTGAATTATTAAGTATTTTAAGTGCATATTCGTATGTACATTTACCTTTTCATTAACGATGTTTTGCCTCAATTTTAAAATCTGGAGAATTATTCCCAGTTCTTTGTCTGAAGTATACATATACCGGAGGAAATGCTTAATATGCCAAAATGTATCTATTCGAATCAAAATAACTCCACGTACATACATATATGTATGTGTACATGAACGTGTACTAGTCCATACAAAACCAGAGAGTGCACACAAACGTACAATATGTAACCAAACCATATATTTGTATATGCCGTTAATTTAGTTATAGTGCAATGTTAAATCTATCTATGCTAGAAACACATATGAACTGAAAATTTGCTAGCATAGACAAGCTTAATTGTTCCGAGAAAAATTTGTCTCCGAATGGAACACTGAATTGAAGTCTGCACTTTGCCCAATACAAGAAAACTTGAAGGCACTTAACCGTCACTTTTTATTATGTAATTCAATAAATGGGGGCTTACTTATGTAACATCAATAGCCGTTTTCGTGGATGTACGCTCATATGTATCTTTACATTCAATTAGTGGATGATTCAAGGTCAGAATGTTCTGTCACTTTTTGACCACTATGAGGCTGAAAAAATCAAAATAAATTAGAATGGATCATTAGAATGATAGATAGTCCACCGGAAAGTTTTTGTTTGCGGTGTAAATGTCCAGATAACCGGCACTACGTGCTTGTTGCTAATATTCTAACACTAGCCTTGAAATCCTGTTCTATCTTTTCGACTTAAGGTGGCTAGAATCGTAAGAAATCAAGTCATGTTTTGTATAGAAAACGAAATCAGTTCACAATCAACGCTTAGCTCGCCTCTATTAGCATTGCCTATATATGTATCTTCCCACAAATTCAGGAAAGATCTTAAATATGGCTAAGGATAATTGTTGCCAACTAGAGTCCTGTCTTTAAAATTCCTAATGATAGCTTATTCACTGCATAATCCGCAAGACAAATATTGATTTGAATTCCAAAACACTAAATAGATGGGAACCTTACATGGATTCCATTGTTGAAAGTAAGTGTAAAAAGTAAACAAATTCGGGATGTTTTTGTTGTTCAACTAAGCATATCAAAACTAGTTTCGGAAAGTTTCTGCTACCTTTAGCTGGTAGCGAAAAGCATTGGTGACCAACCTGCCGGCAAGCTTCTGTACGTAATTGAGCAGCAGGAATTAGCACGGGGCGTGAAAACTTAATTTTTTTCATTTGGCCTTTATCAAGAAAAAAAGTGCTTCAAATAGTAGTAGATGGCAAAAAAATAAGCCACATCTACCAGAACAAAGCAACATCACATAGTGTATTCTATTGAGATACTAACACGATGATATTAAATTTGGCTATGCTAGGAATTCTAACTAGTCTTCACCTTGAATCTTGATCTCCGAGCAAAGAACTCAAGTGGCATACCCGGGTGTTTACGAAAGTAATCATTGCGGAGCTGTGACACACGCTCGTTTTCGGCTCTATGATAATATTTGGTTTTATTTACCATTTATCAAATAAGATATAAAGTTACGAAGGAATTGTTTGGTGTAGCATCAAAAGATTACAGAAATTTTGCAGTAAGGGCCCAACCATTCTTACACAAAATTCCGAGACTGAAGACTTTATAAATAAAACAGAAACATTAAAACAAATCTTGTCAGTCAATTTAATTAAACTCTTTAATGCGATTTCAAAATATGTCACAGGTCATGTAAAAAATGTGGAACTTCGCTTTGTAGGTCGGTAAACCGAAATCGGTCGCCTCAGGTATGAAAAGCTTTGTGGATTTTTCTCTAAGAATATTTGGGTACTTACTGATTCCATTTGTGCAATGCTCGTAGTATATACCAGGTGGGCCGAAAAGTTCGTAGGCTAACAAACAGATCACGCAATTAGTATTAACGTCATATGGTTTTTAGTTAACCCAAACTCTCAAAAGAAACGTGTACAAATTTGGCAGCTGTCGGACTATTAGTTTTCGGGATAGAGAATTTTGAGTGAAGCAACTTTTGCTTGTTTGAAGAAAATAGATAAAACTGAATTTCGTGTGTTAATAAAGCATTGCTTTTCGGCGAAAAAGTACTGTCAAGGGAAAGGCTTGGCTTGATAAACATTATTTAGACTTTGCACCAGGATAATCATCCATTGCGGCTGTTATCGACGACGACAAGAAAAAGTCGACAAACTTGCATGGATGTTTGGGTATGCGAAAGCTCTGTTCAAAGTGGGTGCCGCGCGAAGTCCCAATCGACCAAAAACAACGACGAGTTGACAATTCTGAGCAGTGTTTGAAACTCTTCCTTCATAAAAAAATCCCAAGACATCAGTATTTTAGGATGCGAATTGTATAATTTTCAACGACTATCTTGAGAAGGAAAAAATCACCAACAGCGACTATTATATTATACAGGGTGCAGCAGCATAACTTCCTTTTTTAAAATGCGCGCCACTCAGTTAGTTGATGTCATAGCGGAGCGCTAGTGGTCTCGTTCAAGAGGGGATGCTGTAAAGTTTTGTCCCGACACGGTTCAGTCGCCATCATGCGTTGGAATAGTGAAGAGCGTGCCTTTGCCGTTGAGGTTTACTTTTCAAGCGGATGTTCGGTTATTGCAACACAGCGTGCATTTCGGAATCGCTTTAATTTAGCCCCGTTGGCTCCCGTCCCAGACGCAAATCAATTGTTACATGGGTCACTACATTCAGACAAACTGCAAGTGCATTCACCCAAAGTCACAGTGTGGTGTGCAATTTCCTCAGCTGGAATTATTGGTCCCTGGTTTTTTGAAGAAAATGAGGTTACAGTGACAGTGAATTCGGACCGGTATGTAAACATGCTACAGAATTTTTTTTTCCCCACGGCTAGAAAATTTGGATTTGGGGGACACTTGGTTCCAACAAGACGGTGCAACAGCACACACTTCAAGAGCATCGATGGCTGTTTTGAGGGAACACTTTCCAGAGCGCCTTATCTCAATTAGAGGCGATTTGGAATGGCCGGCATGCTCTCCCGATCTGTCCCCTTGTGATTTTTTTCTATGGGGTTTTTTGAAATCCCGTGTTTATGTGAACCGTCCAAGAACCCTACAAAATTTGAAGACCAATCCAAGAAGAAATTGCCAACATAACACCTGCTCTGCTAGCAAGAGTCATGACAAACGCCAGAAATCGGTTTACGCAATGTATGGAGAATGGGGGACGTCACCTAACAGATTTGATCTTCAAAACAATGTAAATAAAAACTTTAGACATGTACCTACATTATAAAAAATAAATAAATATTTTCCGATGCATACAATAGGTTTTATTGAGTTTTGAAAAAAGGAAGTTATGCTGCCGCACCCTGTATTATGGTAGTGTTTGTAGGATAAATTTGCGGAACAACGGCCCCATTTGAAGAAAAAGGAAGTGATGTTGCATTAAGACAATGGACATGTCACAAATCAGTGAAAACGATGGTAAAATTAGAAGAATTGGGCTTCGAATTGCTTCCGCATTCATCGTATTCTCCAGATCTGGCCTCCAGCTCAAACCTAAAGAGAATGCCCGCTGGAAAGAAAGTTAGCGCCGATGAAGAGGTAATCATCGAAACTAGGGCTTATTTTAAGCGTAAAGATAAATCGTACTTACAGTATGATTTAAATGGTATCGAAAAATTGTATGACCCCATTAATCGTTGTATCGCCTTCTATGTAGGTAGGCTACCAACTTCAGCGCATATACACATATGTAAAGCGCATATATATACATATGTAAAGTAACGAAGTCGGATTATTCACTTGAATGTGATACTGTCTTAAGTGCTGGAAATAGAGAACTTCGACATACTACATGTTAATAATAGTAACATTTCGACCAAAGTTTTCAGTTTAATACTCTAGATCTGGATCCATATTACTGCGCCTCTAGCACGGAGTATTATCATGATTTCCTTTTAAATTTTTGGGCTAGGTAATTTCTGAGAATGGACCTTGACTTAAGCGGGCAACCTACTGTTAAAGCGTGCATTTTGAATCGCCATTAAAATCAGTCGGAATACCAGATCCTGGAAGCTTCAGGTATAAAAGTTTTGTGTCCATCTTGTGTGAAAAATTTTCAATACACGCTTTTACATTCATACATAGCTAAAATTTATAAAATACAATAATATGCTATTATTAACTTTATTTGAGCAGATATCGGAATGGGATGTATTTTCAGGCCTAGATTTTGTTTAGGCCCACCAGGCAGGATCATGCTTTATATCACAGCCTACATTGCAGCAAAATTTCGTGGTAACTACGATGAATTTAAGTGGGGTTTTGCAGTCAATTACTAAAAATTATAATAATGTACTATTATTAACTTTATTTGAAGGTATATCGTCTTGTAGAGTATTTCGGAGCCTAGGCACCATCTAGTGCAGCCTCCTGATTTTTTCAGATTTTTCGGTTGGGTAGTTTCTGAGAATTGGTCCATGAAAGAAATGATCAATTTCGGCCCCCGCACTCCCTACCATTCCAACAGATGTCAAAACTAAGACCGGAATTAGAAAGTACTAATCGAGATCTTCCATTTGATACCCCACATGACTTTATTTGTTGAAAAAAAATGTGCACCCCCCTTTTGCTTATATGAAGACCCCCTCTTAAGTTCAACCTAGAATGATGTAATTCACTGTATGCGTGAACGTTCATAGTTCCCACCTTTCCACCAAATTTGGTGTCAAAAGTGACCTTTTGAGTTCCCCGAAATAAGTGGAAACGCTCCGAATTAGATTGTATAAACAGGTGCAACTTGGATTTAGAAGTAGTTCTTTTTATCAGAACGCTCAAGAGAAAAGGAGCATTAATAGAACTCGTTCCCCAAGAATGTTAAGGACGGTGGCTGGCATGAAGACTTCACATAAATTGTTTCCAACGAATTAGTACGAATCACAAAAGTGGAAACATCTGCGAACTATACCATACACAGATGCGATCCTTCTTTAAAGTAAAACCTGTCTCTAAACGAATGATACTGTTCAGTAACTAACATGTAAATAAGATAAGCTACATGTTATAAATTTTCCTAAACGTCTTATTAGGCATAAGAGTAGGCATAAGTTGAGGAAAGATTTTATCATCTTCATCGTCACCATCATCAACGGTGTAACAACCGGTATCCGGTCCAGGCCTGCCTTAATAAGAAATTCTAAATATTTCAGTTTTTTCGCCGGGATCTACCAATTGGAATGAAAAGATGTTATGGTCCATCAAAATCCATCACGTCCTCCGGACAGGGCAACGTTAATAACGTCAACAAGAAAAAAAACATCGATGACACAATGCTACTTTCCCCGACTTTACCTCGAAATTCAAATTCCTCAGAAATTTTACCCCACATTATACCGAAAACACGAAAAGCCCTTTTTGCACAAGGCATGCCAAATGCAATCTTTATTTACGTTATCGAAAGCTTTATCGCTTTATCGAGAGTAACTCTGAACTCAGTTCCACAATGATCTGGAGCGTGTTAATATGGTCGATGCAGGAGAATACAGAGCAAAAACTAGCCTGCTCTCTGTCGATCAACCTTTCGAGGTGTTTTAGGATGATTTTAACTAACAGCAGCAAACACGCAAATACCTCTTCAACTGATGTAGTTCAGAATCTTAACTATCATCCCCTTCTCTTACTCACTCAGAAAGATTCAGATTCCCAGCATTCACAAATACATTAACTGCATAAGTTTGCCAGAGTGCGGCAATGATAATTTCGCCTCTTTATGGAAGAGCATGTGCCGGGGGCTTGCCAAATCATCCACGAAAAGTGGAACTTCATTGGTTATTATATAATTAAGAATCGTAGTAAAGTGCTTCTTCCACCTCCTCAGCTACTCATCATTGTTAACGTCCCTCACAGGATCACTGAAAAACTTACGACCACTGGCAAACTCTTTCATGATGCAGTATATGATGTTGAAATTATCGTTTTAAGCGGCGACTTCTAGTTCACCAATGCAATGATGGAATTCCAATTGCCATGGCGCACACCAAGTGGTGATTCATTTTCATGGTGATGCCAACAACAAAGCTGTCAGCCTCTTACGATCCTCCTCGACAATTCTGCAATCAACCAGTTCTTGTAATGTCTTTTTAGAACATGGTCCAGTAAACACCCCGCACTGTGGAAGGGAGCAAGTCCTTTCGATGTATGTCAAAATAAAAAACACTACTAACGATGGAAACGGTATTGCGTTTGAGCGTTTGAATTCATTGTGGTCACTTTTGCAGCACTTTTGATGGCGGCCCAGTGCTTTTGGAAAAGTTTGGTTTAAAATTGTGTTGCCTGCGTAGCAAGAAAGCTTCACCACCGCTGGGCCGCAACCACGATGAAACGATCCGCATTGAATTTGGGGTAGAACCCAGGGGGGATCATTCTGTTCCGCTGTGGGTAGATACAACAAAAGGGACACGCAAACAGAAGAAGATCATCCGATAGATCATCCGATAATGGTCCCTTTCGAGGCCAATGTCAACACCTCCTTCTTTAACCACATTCAGAAGACAACTCCTAAATCTACTTGTGATGCGATATGGTCATTCTAATTAGATGTTTGCTGCTATTCAGTCAAACCCACCTAATGTTGTGGCGGGCCCTATACTCCAACAGTGCGCCTCCGATGAAGAGGCAGTCGAGGCTGCGAAAGTCTGCACGTCTTTCACGGTGTTGTTACGATCACTAGGAGCGTGCCTCCCCATCACATGTCCGAACAAAGTGTTATCATAGCCCATCTTGGCACTCAGATCACCCATCACGATCGCAATATTACTTTTCTGGAACTTCTTGTAAACTGCGTGTAATTGTTCATAGAAGACATCCTTCCCCAAGAACCCAAGAACCCACGTACTCTAGTAGAGCGATCAGACCCGAGTTAACGAGGGACTCATCTGAAATAGCTCTTGCCACGAAGCTTTACCGGAGGTTATCTGGTACCATCGAAACTTAAGTGGCCTTCCGAGGACATACGTTCCAGGAGAATATTCTATATATTGGAGGCTGCAAGCCAACAAATTTCTATCCATTTTAGTCACCTTTTACGATAAGCAGGGACTACCTGGGGTGTGTTCTTAAACATTAACTCACAGGGCAAACATTTCCATATTTTACGTAAATGGTTATTGTTAATTTTTTCATCCGTTCCATTCTATCAAAGTGAAATATAGTGGGGTTGTTGCATCGAGGTGAAATCTTATTAATTTCGTCGGGATACCGAATTCTCTCATGGCCGTGTACAGTTTTACCCTGGCTATGCTATCATAGGCGGCTTTAAAGACGATGAATAGATGGTGCAATTGATGTTCATATTCCAACAGTTTTTCCATCCCTTGAACCAGAGAGAAAATCTGATTTGTTGCTGATTTGCCTGGATTGAAGCCTCTTTAGTATGAGCCAATGATGTTCTGGGCGTCTGGGGCTATCCGGCCTAGCAAGATAGCGGAGAATATCTTATAAATGGTACTCAGCAACGAGATATCTCTATAATTGCTGCACTGTGTGATATTTCCCTTTTTATGTATGAGACAGATAATGCCTCGTTGCCAATCGTCAGGCATTAATTCACGGTTCAATACCTTGAGCACAAGTTGATGAAACACTTTGTGCCTCCATATTTAACCAATTCGGCTGTAATTCCATCGGCTCCTGGCGACTTATGATTTTTTAGCCGATGAATTGCACGGACTGTTTCTACTAAACTTGGTGGTGGCAGTATTTGTCCGTCGTCTTCAGTTGGCGGCACCTCCAACTCGCCGATGTTCTAGTTGTTCAGTAGCTCATCAAAGTACTCAACCCATCGCTCAAATATGCCCATTCTGTCGGAAATCAGATTTCCCTCTTTGTCTCGGAAGTATGAGCATCGAGGTGTATAAGGCTTCATCCTGCTGACTTGTTGGTAAAACTTCCACGCCTGGTGCGGTTGCTCCCTGTACTTTTCTAGTTCACAGACTTATTTGTTCTCCCAGGCTTCCTTCTTCCGTCTGTGAAGTCGCTTCTCCGCTCGACGGAGGTCGTGATAAGTCTCTGCGCGTGCCCGCGTTCTTTGAGAATACAACATTACTCGGTATGCAGCATTCTTTCGTTCCGTAGGTAGCTTACATTCATCGTCAAACCAGCCGTTCCGACTCCTTTTGCAGCTGGGACAAGTATGTTTGTGGCCGTATCCATGATAACGTTCTTCAGGTGGTTGTGAAGATCATTTGTGGATGCTTCATCTCCAGGTCCTCTGTTGACTGCGGTTATTGCGGCATCCATTTCCCTCTTATAGGTGTCGCGGAGGGTTGTGTTGTGGATGGCTTCAGTGTTAACTCTCACCTGATTGTCAGAGGGGATTCTAGGTGGTGTTGTTATTCGAGCTCGAAGCGCCATGCCAACGAGATAGTGATCCGAGTCTACATTGGCCCCTCTATATGTTCTGGCATTCATCAAGACTGAAAAATGGCGGCGTTCGTTCAACACATGGTGAATTTGGTTGAAAGTGGTTCCATCTGGAGAGACCCACGTATGTTTGTGGACCGCTTTCCGCGCAAAGGTACTTCCAACAACCATTTCGTGTGACCCTGCTAATTGAATAATCCGCAGTCCGTTATCATTTGTATTTTCGTGTAAGCTATGGGAGCCAACGTATCGCCTGAATACGGACCCCTTTCGTACTTGGCTGGGTTTGGCTATCTTGGACAGGCTTCGAGGATTCGTTCTACTGCCTCGTAGAAGGTATCCTTCTCCGACTCTGCAGTCTCCTTCGTAGGGACGTGAACGTTAATGAGGCTTATATTTCTAAACTTGCCTCGCAAGCGCAGGGTGCATAACCGTTCGCTTATGTTTTCAAAGCCGATAACAGGAAGTTTAATTTTTTGACTGACTAAGAAACCTACTCCGAGCACATGGTTTACTGGGTGACCACTATAATATATGGTGTAGCGGCTCTTTTCCAGGAAACCGGTCACTGTCCAACGCATCCCCTGTAACGCTGTGACATCAGTCCTATATTGGGACAGGATATCGACTAGCTGCTTATCAGCTTCATCTCTGTACAGGGAGCGAACGTTCCATGAGAAAATGCACAAATCGTTATTCCGTTGCCGTTGCCGGGTTCGTCGTTGTATAATCCGTCCAGTCCGAGGCTCCTGTTGTGGCTTCGTAACAAGTTGTTTTCCATGTAGGGTTGTCAGCCATACCCAACCCCCAACCTGGAGGACCAGTTGGTACAATTTGTCCCGTTTTTTGGCGCGGGACACTCGCCTTCATCCTTCTCCGTCTGCAGCTTTCGTTAAGAAAGAGCTCCCAGCGGTGACTACGTGCAAGTGGAGATAGGGTTTGGTAGTAGAGCTGTTGATGTTGGTTCAGCAGGCATTTCCCAGGTTTCATGCTCCATCGTGGGTACCAATCTACGTTTCGCCTTGGAACTACCCTTTAACCACCTCCGCACTCTCCCAATCCGCATTAATGGGCAAAACATCGAAAACGTTGATCAATCTAGATATCTATGAAGCGCGGTTTCTGCCCAAGTTGGCACCGAACTGGAATTTGCTCGACGCATTAAGACCGCAAGATCCGCTTTCGTTGCCTTGCCTAAAAACTGGAAATGCAGTTATATCAACAGAGTTTGGTCGGAGAGGTGTTAGCGTAATTCAGCAGTCGTTTCCCAGATTTTGTACTCCATTGTGGGTGCCCATCCGCCCTGAAGTCTGTACTACCTTTTGGCCGCACTGTAGAAAATAGTGAGATGTGAGCAACGAGCAGGAAGTTTTTGCCAAGATAAAACTTCGAAAGGTGAAATAAACTTAATAAAAAGAGATGGATGACTCATGCGATTAGAAAGTTGGAAAGTTGGAGTTATTGCAGAACGTTGCGATTCTTATTGGTGGCAAAGGGATTTGTTATCGTGACTGGATATCGGATATCAGTCGACTCAGCTGTAAATGAGTACTTGAGTCAAATCAGGACAATAATCGCAAACGAGCGCAATATTGACCACATTGCCTCCTACAGTGTACTGTAAGGTACCATTACGGTCTTGAATGAAGTGCTCTAACACACTTCAGAGGATCGAATTGGATTGTTGCGCCAACGATTATTATTATTATAAAAAGAAAATAACAAACAGGCCTCGATCAAGTCGATCAAGGTTCCGTCCTTATACATATTTGCTGATGCATTATCTCAAGCGCAGTTTTGCGATCTCACAATGTAACGTGCAAGGGAGTACTTCTTTGCTCTCTAATGACTGCTTTACAGCTATTTAATTAAGATACTCGTAATATGGCAATAATATTAATAATGCAATAATATTAAACATGCAAATAATAATTCTCTGAAAAATATAGGATAACTTAATACCCAAATTTTTAAACTATAAACTGCGCAACTTTTTTTCTAAAAATAAATTTCATTCAATTCACTTTTCAATGAGACTTTTTGTTCTTGCAGTGAAGAAGTCTGTTTTATGGTCAAAGTGAAATCTTTCATAAAAAGCGAAACGGATATTATCGTGGCGCATTTAATATACTATGTATAACATATATGTCTCTGCACCTATAAAAGCAACTGATACCACAGTCAGTAAGAGGATTGCCTCTTTAAAAAAAAAAGATATATTTTCGAAAACTAAATGAAGACAATTTAAGCAGCCAATGCATTGTATTGCTCGCCACTTTCTTTCTCGCATTTAAGTTATTTATTATTGGCGATAAATTGTAAAGTATGAGAACCAACGAACGCCGCACGGGAAAATATATGAGGTGTACAAAATATAGTATAAGACGCATATAAAGCTGCAAATTTACGAGCCGATTTCTAAAGAAGGCGTAATCAAGAGATGATTCGTTACTCCCAAAAAACCAAAAAGGAGCGGAATAAAAACGGATTTCTTTATTCCTGCGCATTTGTCAAAAAGAATGAAACCAATTATAGGAGAAAAGGAATAAATAATGCAACGCTAAGGGTCATTTGAGATCGCAGAAACAGGAATGCATTTTTTATCCGAGCTTTAAATCACTGAGTGCATTCAAGAATTTCGGAAAAAACCCTCTCTAACAGAATGCAATCGTAAAAATGCATGCTTGGATTACATGGAATTTGAAATTAACGAACGAACATGAAAAGGAAGTTCCACTTCGCTCGACAATTGCAGGAAAATAAAATTTAAAAGAATCATGAATTGAATCGACAAATTATTTTGGATGGCACTCCATTTGAAGAAGAATAAAAGAATTATAAAGCAAATTGCGGGTTGGTCATACGTACGTACATTTGTATGTATGTGCATACGAGCTCCCGATATATTCCTGAATATGTACATACAGCGCAGTTGATAAAATGTATGCTGTGAAAGGGGAATCTTTTAGGAATAAACTGCGCCAGACTAGGTCGTGTCTGGAATTAATAAGAAAATTTTCGGGAATTTGATTTCTCTGGGTAGAATGGTTGAGGGAAACGCTTACTGCATATTTCAAGTGCACTCTTCATGTTTTGTCCAAAAATTCGAAGTCTGTGCGGATCCTTTCATTAAGGATGAAGTTCTATAGCGTCGTCAATCGGGTTATCGGCCTTGTACTTGTCTGATCTTGAACCAATTCGATGGTAAGTAGCCCAGACAGAGAATACAAAAATTCTTCTGCTCGACTAATTGCGCCACTGACATTCGTGTGCAGTGAACTCATGCAAAATTGTTCTATCACAAGTGATGCACTTTAGGTTTAGGTTAGCCTCTCTACTTTTAAAAATAAAACCTTATTAAAATGTAAAATAAAACCTTATTAAAATCCTCCGAATATAGCCGTGTGGGATAACAAACGAAAAGACTCGATTAGTATTTTACGAAACAGGCAAA
Organism: Hermetia illucens; assembly: GCF_905115235.1. NCBI lineage: Eukaryota > Metazoa > Arthropoda > Insecta > Diptera > Stratiomyidae > Hermetia > Hermetia illucens. The sequence goes on along the minus strand of NC_051850.1, from coordinate 126,275,122 downwards.
GTCGCGGAGTGAGGAATTAAAATTTACGAAGTTAAAGTGAGTGAGAAATGCGAAAAAAATCATGAAGATTTTCCCATATTAAATACAGATCTGAAAATATATCCCACACCGGTTCCGGTTCATATGGTAATGCTAGTATATTCCTATAATTCCAAAGGTTACTAGACAGTCCCTCTTAAGTTTGTCCTAGAATTACAAGATTACAAAACATAAAACACATTATGAAATGCAATACTAAAAAGTTTGAATAGGATCTTACTCTTATTAACAAAGCTATATTGGGTCAAAATTGCCTTTGAATTTACTATACTCTTAAACAGCGCACAATAAGAGTTTCACTTTAGCGTGAATAATTTGGCATATAAAATTCACTACACTATGACTTGTTAGCTACATACAAATGGAATAGACTCTCCGCGTTAGAAAATAACTATATAGTTTTTTACGCCGAAGTAGTAGTTTCACATGCCCAATTACCATATCCGTTGAAAAAAAAAACAATTCGGAACACTTGTATAAAACAAAACCTTATTAAAATCACGTTACTGTCTCTCTGTCTTCTTATTTCTTATTTAAGGTTTTGTGTAAAACAAAACCTTATTAAAATCGATTCAATGTCTATCTGTCTGTCTGTCACACGCACTTTTCTCAAAAACGGCTAAACCGATCCGAACGGACAGATGGGAGCTATGAAATCTCACGCATACAGCGAGTAGCATAAATTTAGGTGGAGTGTAAAGGGGGGCTCCCCATACATGCAAAGGGGGGATTCAAAAATTTTTTTCACCGGATATAGTTGTGTAGGGTATCAAATGAAAGGTCCCGATTTGTACTTTCCGAAACTGCCAGTTAGTTTTGGCATAAATTGCAAAGTGCGTGAGTAAGGAGTCAAAATGTACGCACTTGAAGTGAGATAGGACTCGTTTTCGGAAACTACCCAACCTAAAAATCCGAAAAGAAATCAGGGTGGTGCGCCTAGATTAAATCTAGGCCTCAAAATATGTCCCATTCCGATATCTGCTCAAATAAAGTTACTAATAGTATGTTACTACTTTTTAGAAATTTACTGAAAAACCCCCCTTAAATTCATCCTAGGACTTCCGAATTTTGTACACAATGGCAGTAACCTGAACTGAACGATTTCAATATCTCGGGTCAATGCTATAAGCCAATGGAGAACTACGTTATGTTCCTCACATAGGGAAACACAAAACCTTTTATACCTGAAGCGTCAAGCTTCCGGTTTCCCGACTTGTTTTTTTTTTTTTTGAGGAGGTAGAGATCTTCAAAACACAGTGGCCTGGACCCGCCAGCGTATGGGATTCTTACCCACTAAAACCACCCCCGACTCCCCCAAGCCCCGTGGAACCACCACCTTTCGTCTCTACGCGGCGTACGTAACTACGCTTTTCTAATCTCCTCTGCCTTTCGCAGTTTACTCTGGATAGATGCAACCATGGAGTTGATCGCTTTCCAGTCTTCCTGACATGTTAGCATTCTTCGCACCAGATTTTGTGATACTAGCACCTCTCCTTGAATCTCCTCTAGGTTCTTCCTTTTTTCCACGAATCTTGGACAGTGGAAGTGTAGCGGCGCATCGAAGGCGCGAACCTAGGCGCCAATTTGAATTGCCCTCCGCCGCTGTATTCAATGGCCACAGAAACAACTGACGGACTGACATGAGACTAGCGTGACAAATGTCAAGAATGATAGTTTGTCAACATAGTCTCGGGAAAAGAAGAGTCACGTCCGCCGACCGGAGAAAAACGTAATGAAAAGAATCCCACACACAACAGTATAATTACGGTATAATAAAGTGTAAACATATTGTTTATTACGAGCTGAAGTGTTTAAATAAAAGACTCTAAAGAAGAATGCATGATTCGGACAATCGGATGAGGTATCTAGCTTAAGCCTGAACAGTTATTGACAATATCCTCCATACCCCGTGAGAAGCTGAATAAGATTATATTATAATTAATTTCACCGTGCCGTCTCTCCAACCACTCCTTGACGGCAGAGATGAGCCTGTGCATCCAACGGCCCTTTCCCGAGCATTCCCAACGCTCTTGCCACCTATTTAGAGATCTCTCCCTTTCGGTTTTCTTCGTCTCCGATAAAGGAGAGATAGACTTCAGTAGATGCTTTATCATAAGCATACTACACGTATTCGTATAATCGGTCTTGACTGAAAGAATTCGTAGGTCGCACTTGATTTTCAGCCTTGATGACCGGACTACATGCTCCGTGTCCACTTGGCAATTGCGTTGGTTGATATTCTCCAACTTCTCCATCATCATCATCAACGGCGCCACAACCGGTATCCGGTCTAGGCCTGCCATAATAAGGAACTCCAGACATCCCGGTTTTACGCCGAGGTCCACCAATTCGATATCCCTAAAAGCTGCCTGGCGTCTTGACCTACGCCATCGCTCCTTCTTAGGCAGGGTCTGCCTCGTCTTCTTTTCCTACCATAGATATTGCTCTTATAGACTTTCCGGGTGGGATCATCTTCATCCATACGGATTAAGTGACCCGCCCACCGTAACCTATTGAGCCGAATTTTATCCACAACCGGACGGTCATGGTATCGCTCATAGATTTCGTCATTGTGTAGGCTACGGAATCATCCGTCCTCATGTAGGGGGCCAAAAATTCTTGGGAGGATTCTTCTCTCAAACGCGGGCAAGAGTTCGCAATTTTTCTTGCTAATAACTCAAGTTTCCGAGGAATACATGAGGACTGGCAAGATCATAGTCTTGTACAGTAAGAAATTTGACCCTATGGTGAGACGTTTCGAGCGGAACAGTCTTTCAACTTTTCCATGGCGTCGGTTAATCCACAATAAAGCTTTCCGTAGGTACAGCGTGTTTTCAATGAATCGTCCCAACTCTTTTGCCCCTCCAACTAAAAATGAAGCCAGCGCTAATTGAAGACAGTAAGTATAAAACCCGGATTTCCCCAGATCCGGTGTGTGCCCTCACCTTCCGCAACATTTCGGCGTACCTCAGTTCATTTGTTGATATAATAATCAACCCACCTGGTCACGATTTAATTTGTAACCCTTTTTTCATCTACTTTAGTCCAAATGGAATCGTTGATGTGTTTCTCCAAAGCATCAGACACCGTTTCTTTCAAGTTTGTTGATTTTATAAGTTATATTTTCCTATTCGTACGCATTGAAGTTCGCTGTGGAGATTCTATTTATATTATGTCATTTATCATCAAAAGGCACTGATACATATGTTCCACCGAAACTCCCCCCTGTTCTCTTCCTCGTGGAACCGCTGCAAAGTATCATAGGGCGTTCTCTTCCTCGTGGAACCACTGCAAAGGATCATGTGGCTCTAGCCGCTCCTTTCCACTTCCTTAGTAATTCCCTCTTTTCAACGTTTTTCACGAGCCGATCAGAGGAGAAACGGGACCCACCATGGATGCGGTTATCTAATCGGCAAAAATATAGCAACTTGCTACCCCTGTTTTTGATCCAAGGACCCCCCAGCATGGCCTGGAGCCCAAAGTATCCAGACTTTGTTGGACGAGCCGAGTGTATTCAGTCTCTGAAGGCATTCCCATACAAGTTTAGAGTTCACCTGGTTGGACCGAAGTGCCTTGATCGCTACTTGGCCATCGCTGAGAATAGCAATATTCTGCCCCCTGTAGTTCCTTTAGAGATTAAAGCAGGCACATCTGCTGCTGATGCTGCGCGTCGCTGTGCACCCTGAGCCCTAGGAGTCCTAGGTCTAGGTCGTTCAGCTTCTGCTCTTCACTGGGCAGCAGGTCTACTTCCCTGGTTGATCCAGTCCTTTCCGCCTCTATGGTTTTCGAGACTTCAGTATGCTTTTTACCCGGTGCCTCCTCGGAGGTGTCTTTCCTCGGCTTTTCCCTGTGCACATGCACGGGTATGTTGTCAAATCGGTAGTTGATATGGCAACTCCGACGTTTGATTGCCTCAAGGAATCGGTCATTTATCCCCGATTGTGAGGAGTTCATCCTTTCCCTCCACCTTGATTCTGAAAGCTCTCCATACTCATACTCATTCTGAGCGGTTAGGAGGCCCATAAAATCTTCCGTTTCCATTGCCACGGCTTTTGGGAGAAAAACCGTCACCATGTGGGCTCCTGGTATATCATCCAAGCACATGTTGACAGTTCTACACAAGCTTCGAAATCCATCTCTTGCACACCTGCCTGACGACAAGGTTTGCTGCTCCTCACGAGTGAGCATTTGCTCGGGAAACATTTTTGGTAGTATGGCCAGTTGAATGCCCTTGATCACCTAATGGCGAGCTTCCTGAGTCCTGCCTGGGTTTTCTCCCCCTTGGGTTTTAACTTGACCAGATCTTGATGGCCACGCTGTTTTGGCAAACTTTTATTTTAACAAAGTCACTCTGGTGGTGCAGAATAGTAACGTCGTCACGACACAAAATGAGAATCGGGTATTCCAAATACCCGCTGTAAGAGTATGGCATGAATTGCCCCGTAGGTTTTTTTTATCTAAGCAAAGACATACTTAGTACACAGTCTTGACAATTTCATTTCCCTGTTCCGAATGTATATGTATTAGGTTGTTCGCGGTTCGATAAGAAAATAACAATTTTAACCGAGTGAAATTATGCGGTGTTTCCAACGATTAATTATTTGAAAAAATAAAAACTTGTTGTTTCTTTTTCGTTAGTATGAATGTTTATTCTTGCAAATACCGATATTTCGGGAACCACTTGTTCCCTTCATCAGTGCTAACAAGTTGACCTACTAAGGAGCAGACTGTTAGCACTGATGAAAGGAACAAATGGTTCCCGAAATATCGGTATTTGCAAGAATAAACATTCATACTAACGAAAAAGAAACAACAAGTTTTTATTATTTCAAACAATTTTAAGTTTTGAAATATACTTTATTATTCAGTATAGTCTCCGTGGGCATCAATACACTTGTTCCAATCTATGAATTCCATCCAAGTGAGGATCTGAAAAGGCTGTAAAATACGCTTCCGCAGCTGTTATGACCTCATCATTTGATGAAAAACGCTTTTCACAAATGCATTTTTCTAGGTCTGGAAGCAGAAGTCGCTAGGAGCTAAATATGGCCAATACGATGGATGCTCCAACAATTTGAACTTGAATTCATGGATTTTAGCCATTGTCAAAATGCTCTTGTGACACGGTGCATTGTCCTGATGAGATACAATTTGTGTCTTCTTTAAATCGAACCTTTCATCACGAATTTTTTCTTCAGCTGGTCTAAAAGATTACAGTAATATTCAGAATTTATTGTTTTACCAGTTTGCAAGTAATTCACAGACAAAATTCCTTTTGCGTCCCAAAAACCTGATGCTAACACCTTCTTGGCCAATTTCTAGACATGAACAATTTTCGGAGCCCAAGAACCAGGCTAACGCCACTCATAGCCCCTTGTTTTGATTCAGGATCATGGAGATAGACCCAAGTCTCATTCATAGTGATGAATCGCCCCACAAAAACCACTTTATCCTTTCGAAAACCCTCTAAATGTTGTTGAAAAAGTCACATTCGAATATGTTTTTCTTCCATTGTTAGCAAATGCCCCACCCATTGCGCACACAGCTTTCTGAAACCCAACACTTCAGTCAAAACATTGATTACACCGCCCAATGAGATGCCTAGGGCTTCTACTAAATCTCTTTCAGACACTCGACGATTTTCCAATACGACATCCTGTATTTTTGCTACGATTGCTAGTGCAGTTAATGTTTTTGGACGTCCTTGACGTGGATCGACTTCAAGGCTGTGCGACCTCGTTTGAATTCAGCAATCCATCTTTCTATTGTAACATTCGTTCATCAATTTCCGTTGCTTTAAACCATCTAAAAATAAAAATACAAAGACAGTACGATACTTGATTTTTTCCATTGGAAAAAGATACTGTAACACGGCCATACTAAATGGCTTTTAAACAAAGAATGAATTAACAGATTGAAATAAAACTTCACATATGTTCATATGAAGAATGTAACATCATAAAAAAAATTAAGCTAATAGCAACGCCCTCTCTTATCGAACAGTAAAACTTATTAAGCAACCTGATATATATGGTATGTCGCCAGTACTTTTCCAACCATCCCCGTGAGATACTGTTTCAGTATAAGTCGTACGAAGTCGAATAACCTTAGCATTTCTACCTTGCATAATATTTAGAGATGTATTTGTGCTTTGTCAATTTGGTCCAGTCATTAAAGCTTTCAACCTCGGAATTCCTTCACTCAAGACCAATTGACATGAAATTTGGGGTGGAGGTAGAAGGTGGCATAAGAAGCATGCATTTTTCAATGAAAAAAGCGACATGTTTGAACATGAATAACTCGAAAACTACTACTATTACAAACAATTTTCACTAAATATTTTTTTGCTCAGAATTAACCAAATTTCATATCAATCGGTTTGACTGGAAGAATTTGGAAGTCGCAACCGATTTTCTGCTTTAATCATTGGACTAATTGAATGGATATAGAAATCATTTTGATGATGTTCAGAAAGGGGTTCATGATAGCCTTTCCAGTGGCTTGGATCAAATTTACTTTACCAAATCATATTTCGTACACAGCCTTGAGAGAATTCGGTATCCCGACGAAATTGATAAGACTGACCAATGTGGGAGGCCAGATAAAAGCAGCAGGATCACTCTCGAGACCATTCAACATCAACAATGGTCTAAGACAAGGGGATGCCCTATCATGCGTCCTCTTTAACCGGGCCCTCGAGAAAGTCATCGCGATGCAAATGCAAATATGAGAGGCACCATCCTCTTCAAGCCCACCCAACTACTGGCCTATGCTGATGATATTGCCATTATTGGCAGAACAACCCGAGATGTACAGTCTACCTTCATCCAGATCGAGCAGGCGGAACGAGATCTTGGGCTACATATTAATGAAGGCAAAACGAAGTACATGAGGGCAATGTCAGCGCCAAAAACCAAACAACGAACAACATCAAACGGCACTGATCAAACGGGACTACAACTTTGAGAACGTTGATAATTTCTCCTATCTAGGGTCGAAAATAACAATCGATAAGACCTATGAGTAGAGAGAGCCTATTTCAGCTTATAACAAGTCGGGAAACCGGAAGCTAAACGCTTCAGGTACGAAAGGCTTTGTGTATTTCTTAGTACGTAGCACATAATATATCCATATATTATGTGAGAGTTTCCACTTTCGGGTGATATTGACATTCATAGTCTTCAATTTTCAAAGAAGCAACAAATTTGAGGTATTATAACTTTGTCAGTAATAGTGCGATTTCCACCAAACTTGGTAAGATCATGCTCCATATTATAGCCTATATCACTGCAAAATTTCATGGTACTAGGATGAACTTAAGAGGGGTTTCTAGCCAATTACAAAAAATTGTAGTAACATACTATTATTAACTTTATTTAAACAGATATCGGCATGGAAGGTATTTCGGAGCCCAGGCACCATATAGTGGCGGCCTCCTGATTTTTTTCAGATTTTTCAGTTTGGTAGTTTCTGAGAATGGCCCCCTTAAAGAAGTGATCACTTTCAACCCCCCGCGCTCCCCACCCCTCCAACAAATGTCAAAACTAAGATCGGCTTTGAAAAGTACTAATCGAGACCTTTAATTTGATACCCCACATGACTATATTTGATGAAAAAAAATTTTACACCCCGCTTTTGCATGTATGGGGACCCCCCCTTAAATTCGACGTAAAAGGATGTAATTCACTGTATGCGTGAGCGTTCACAGTTCCCACCTTTCTGTCAAATTTGGTGTCAATCGCTATAACCGTATCCGAGAAAAATGCGTGTGACGGACAGACAGACAGACAGACAGACAGACAGACAGACAGACAGACGGACAGACAGACAGACAGACAGACAGACAGACAGACAGTAAACCGATTTTAATAAGGTTTTGTGTTTACACAAAACCTTAAAAACTGTTTCACTTGAAACGTCTCACCATAGGGTCAAAGCTCTTACTATACAAGACTATGATTTTGCCAATCCTTATGTATTCCTCGGAGACTTGGGTTCTTAGCCAAAAAAATTACGAACTCTTGACCGCGTTCGAGAAAGAATCCCTCGAAGAATTTTTGGTCCCCTACATGAGAATAGACGATTCCATAGCCTACATAACGACAAAATCTATAAGCGATACCATGACCGTCCGGTTGTGGATAAAATCCGGCTCAATAGGCGGGGAGGGTATTTTTTTTCACCAAATATAGTCATGTGGTTTATCAAATGAAAGGTACGATTCGTACATTGCGCAGCCCGCCTTTTTTTCGTATTTGCCGGAGAGGTGGGGAGTGCGGGGAGTCGAAACTAATCACTCCTTTCACGAACCCATTTTCAACTACACAGCCAAAAACTCTAAAAGAAAATCGAGAGGCTGCCACTTAGGCTCCGAAATACCCTCCATACCGATATATATAGGGTTGGGGAAAAAGAAATGTCGTATTTGTGATCGAAATTTAACGCTTTATTTAACATACTTAGAATTATCCGAAAATATACGCCGTTTTGTTCACAAACTTATTGCCATTTAGAAGGCAATTTCATTATCCCCCTTATAAACCTTAAAAACTCAGACAGTTTTCGCAAGCCTCTTTTGAGGCCAACTTAGTAGAACCAAAGGCGTTTTGCATGGACCGGAAGAGATGGTAATCACTTGGTGCCAGGTCCAGACTTTACGGTGGGTGCGATAGGACATTCCATCCGAGCTCCCGTAGCTTCTGGCGGGTCATCAAAAATGTGTGAAGACGAGCGTTGTCCTGGTGGGACACAACACCGTTTCTATTGACCAATTCTCGCCGCTTCTAGTCAATCGCTCACTTCAAACGGTCAAGCTGCTCACAGCAGAAGACCGAATTGAGTGTCTGGCCATAGTTGCGCAGCTCATAGTGGATGATTCCCTTCCAATTCCACCAAACTCACAGCAAAACCTTCCTGGCTGTCAATCCGAGCTTGGTGATGGATTGGGCCAAGTCGCCGCGCTTCTACCACAATTTTTTTCGCTTGAGGAAGTCGTACGTGATCCACTTTTCATCACCAGTCATCATCATCCGCTTCAAAAATGGGTCGAATTCGTTTCGTTTCAGCAATGCGTCCCAGGCGTTGATTCGGTCCAATCGATTTTTTTGCTTCAACTCGTGTGGCACCCAAACATCCAGCTTTTTTTCAAGTCCAATCTTCTGCAAATGGTTCCAGACAATTTTATGGTCTACACCCAGTTCCTGGCCAATCGAGTGAATGCTCACATGCCAGCCTACTTGGATGATTTCGACGATTTTATCGGTTTCTTCGACGATTGGCCTACTAGTACGGGATGTATCTTCGACATCCACTACACCAGAACGAAATCGATCGAACCAACCCTGTGCTGTGCAAATCGTTACAGTATCGGGCTCATAAACTTCACAAATTTCGGCCGCCTGCGTTGCATTTTTACCTTTCAGGTAGTACCGTAAAATATGACGAATTCCTTGCTTGGCCGACTCCATCTTTGACGCGCTATAACTTGAGACTGAAACGTAGGTCCACAACACTGTCAGAGAGACACTTGTAGCACAGATTGTCGCCTTCAAATCGTCGTATAGTGATATGGGTTATAATATGGTACCAGTCACACTATTACTAATAAAGTTGTAATAGATCAAATTTGTCGCTTCTGTGCAAATTCAAGGCTTTGAATGCTAGTATCACGTCAAAGTGAATATTCTCACATAATGTATGTGTATATTACGTGCTAGATACTACACAAAACCTTTCATACCTGAAGCGTCCAGCTTCTGGTTTCCCGACTTGTTTATTTTTCCCTAGGGTTGACATTATGCTTCAATAACTCTCGCCGGATTTTTCAAAAGCTAGAATCCACTTAATGGAAACGTAAAAGTTTCGCCAGGTATGCTGGAAACTTGTAAAGATGTTCATCCAACAATTTTTGAATTGATTATTTGCCCGTTTCTGGGACTCGGATGTAGTCTTGTTGTAATTGCTAATATCAAAGTTACGGATATTGCTGCAAAGTTTCTTTTAAAACATGATTTTGCAATTGTTAAAATTTCGAAAATAAGCATTTATGTATAGATTTCATGTATATCCGAATTCATGCAAATCAATGTACACATGTGAAATATAGCCACAATTTTTAACTAGCAAAGCGGTGGAAGAATATTAAATGCACCATTAGAAAAACAACATCCGAGCAGTTATTGGAACGTGATTGAATTGTTTTCGATTTAGGACACTCGATTCGATCATCGTTGGATTGATTCCAAATTCAACTAAGCTCAATGCTACCAGTGGACAAACTCACATTCATATTCAATTAAGTGATAATAAAGCCAAGCCTGACTGTTTTTAAAATGAATTTATTCGAATTTTAAGGACCCTGAATTACAATTTGCTTTATACAAGATTCATGGATTGATCGTTAGTTGGAAAGGATGTTATGACTATGCAAACAGAATATCATTAAACTGAATTTTCCAAATTGTTTCTTTTTTTTGAACATTTAACAAACATTTTATTCGAGGATATTTTTGAGCAGAGAAATAATAAATTTGTATTTCAAATTACAGAATATCATTTGCGAAGGGAAATTTGCAAAAATAAACCCTAAAGTAAAGCAGTCAGATAAAATACTTCTCAGCATTTATTTAGCCCAAATTTTAAATATTCCATTGTTTGAAACTAAATATATTCAGAAGCTTGATTTGGTTCACTCAAATTTGATTTTACTAACTCTGGGGACAAAAAGATGGATAACCCATCGTATCTGGATTCGCTACTATATTTATAACAAGTCGGCAACCGGAAACAAGGCGCTTTAGGTATGAAAGGTTGGATGGATTTTTTATGTAAGAATGTTTTTGTACACGATAGTCCCATTTTTACATCGGTCGTAGTGTATGTAGATTAAGTATGTCCGATATTCAATTCGATATAATATTGACATTCTATGTCTTAGTAAGCAGAACTTTCACGAAAGAGGAAAGTGTGACTTATTACAACAAATAATGGTACGATTTCCACCAGGATGGTGCTCCATATTATATTACTTCTAGTTTTAGGATAAACCTGAGGGGGTGCGCACCATTTCTACAAATAGAATAGCATATACTATTATTAACTTAATTTGAGCCGAGCCGGGCAAACATCACTAGATTTTGGATAGTTTCTGAGAATGGATCCTTTAAACAAATGACTTCTTTGTAACCCCTGCAGTTACCTACTTCTGAATGAATCTGAAAGCAACACAGTGTGCATGAGAGTTCACAAAATTTCGCATCAACATATGTGACCATTTCCGAGAAAAGTGACTGCCTATTATACGGTGCCTAGGCTCCGAAAAACCCCCATACCGATATCTGTTCAAATAAAGTTAATAATAGTATATTACGCTTAAGCTCATCCTAGAATAATGAAATTTTGAAGTCTTCTTCTTTTTCTTCAACCTTTGCCCCGTTCACAAGTGGCTCGTCGCGATCGGTTTCGTCATCAAAAGCCTGATCTGGACGCAATCGCGAGGCTTTCAAATCCCCATCTAGCGTATCAAGCCATCGTTGTTTCGGACGGCCTTTTGGTTATTTAGCATCGACTTCGATGTTCAGAATACTCTCGGCAAGTGAATTTTCATTAACGCGAATTAAGTGACAATACCATCCAAAGCACCTACCTCTTTAGCAATGTTTCCATGGTCGATGCAATCCATCATTTCGGATGTGATCAAGGCATATCACGCCACTAGCCCAACGCAACATCTTTGTCTTCATTACGGTAAGTCGCCGTTCATTGTTTTTTATAATCATCCAACACTCAGCACCATAGAGGGTGACAGGGCGGACCACACTGCAATAAATTACGATCACAAAGAACACCAGTTGTGGAATGCCACTTCATCCAGGTTGCGCTAAAGCGTGAAGAAATTTCACAATGCAGTTTTCCATTAGCTAATAGCATTGACCCGAGATGTTAATCCGTCGTCAAAAGTTCAGTTTTATTCAAATTCAATCGGAGACCGTGTTCGATGAGACAATCATTCCATTTTTGAACAAGTTGCTCGAGATCATTTCTGTTATCGGACACTAAGAAAACATAATCTGCATACACCAGTGAATAGGGCGCTGGACGTTGGATGTCTTGTGTGAGATTGTCCATAACGAGAAGAAAGAGGATGAACACCAGCAGAGATATGAAACGGTTTTGATACACCCGCCACACTTCAAACTTTACTTTTCGGATCATGGTAGAGCTGTAATATGGGCTATAATATAATATTATATAAAGCATGATTCCATTAAGTTTGGTGTTATTATTATTCTGTTAAGAGAAAGTCGCACCGCGTCCTTGAAGAACTATTGTGCCCCTTTTACTGATTATAGTGTACCTGTTGATCATAGTATCTCAAGCAGGCCTATAACTGTTAGAAACTTTAGTATGTTCCCCACTTCCAGATGTTTCAGCTTTGCATCTGGTATTAAGTGTTCTCCCAGATGTATCGACCTACTTTGCACAAGTGCCGGACACTGTCCCAGGACGTGCATAGAGGTTTCGTCCTCCTCCTCACAAAACCTGCAGGCAGTGTCAGTAGATATCCCTAGCTTCCCTAGGTGATAGTTCAGCCGACAATGACCAGTGAGAGTTCCCACTATGATTCGGAGGTTTTTTTTGGTGAGGTTTAAGCAATCCTTTGTACGCATAGGTTCGTATCCCCCAATAAGCACCCTGGACTGCTCCATCCCTGGTAGGCCCACCGAATATAGTTCCCTCAACCGTTTCTCTTCGTTTCTTAGATTCATAGCCATGAAACCGTTTCCGATTCCACAGAAGGGTTCTGGCCCGTGTAAAGGCATCCCTGCTCCCTTCTTGGCTAGTTCATCCGCTGCCTCATTGCCTTCCAACCCAGCATGGCCTAGAACCCAAAGTATCCAGACCTTGTTGGACGAGCCGAGTGTATTCAGTCTCTCAAGGCATTCCCATACCAGTTTAGATTTCACCTGGTTGGACCTAAGTGCCTTGATCGCTGCTTGGCTATCGGTGAGAATAGCTATGTTCTGCCCCCTGTAGTTCCTTTGTAGATTAAAGGAGGCACACTTGTCTATGGCGTAAATTTCCGCCTGGAATATGTTAGTGTACCTGCCCATTGGCTCAAAGTACATTTTCCTTGGACCAATGACACCGGCACCCGCTCCCTCTGCTGTGAGGGATTCGTCAGTGTACCAAGTAATCAGTTGCTGGTTTAAGCCGCATGTCGCAGCCACGCTCTCCCACTTTGCCTTGTTACTCCAACGTGTTTCAAACTTCTTATCGAAGGAAACCTCGTTGTCATGTTGTCCCTCGGTATCAGTAATTCGGGATACCGCCTAGAAAGGATATAAATCTTCCTTCGATTTAGGCTGCTCCCCACCTCACTCATACTACCGGCCATCCTGAATATTGATCTCCTTGCCTGCATCTGTATGTGCAGATGGAGAGGGGTTAATCCCAGAAGGACCTCCAGGGATGCCGTTGGGCATGTCCTCATTGCCCCACTGATACACATGCAAGCCAGCCTTTGGAGCTTATGTAATTCTCTGGCTTGTGTGCTGAGTTGGGTTCTTTCTGCCCAGATTACCGCTCCATAGGTAATCATTGGCCTTACTATTGCAGTATATATCCAAAGTAGTATCTTCGGGCTGCAACCCCTTTTTTTTCCTGCTATGGATCTGCAAGTCATCAGAGCCCTCGTGGCTTTCCGACAAGTGTTTCCGACATGTGTCTTGCAGAGTAATTTTTGGTCTAGCGTGATTCCCAAATATTTGACCTCTGTTTCTCGTTTCACCTCCATATCATGTAATGTTATGGCTTTCAGGTGATCCAGCTCACGCCTCCTAGTGAATGGTACTATGGTGGTTTTGGTTGGGTTGATCCGCAGTCCCACCTTCCTGCACCAGGCACTAGTAACCCTTAATCCAATTTGGATTCTATCACATAGGGTATCTTCATATTTGCCCCTACAGATTAGAACAATGTCGTCCGCGTAGCCCTGGACTTGTATTCCAGTATTAGTTAACACGTCCAGGAGTTCATCCACTACCATACTCCACATCAGCGGCGATAGTACTCCGCCCTGTGGACAGCCTTGAGTGGTGTTCATGATAATAGAATTTGTTCCTGTTTGTACCTCTATTTGTCTGCTTTCTAGCATTTTGCCCATCCAGAGTGCCAGGGTGTTTCCCACTCCTTTGCGGCTCAGGGCATCCTGTATCTCTGTGTGCGATGTGTTGTCGAATGCTTCTTCGATATCCAAAAACGCGCACAGTGCAATTTCTTTTGTTTCTATGGCGTCCCGTAGTACCTCTGTCAGCTGATACAGAGCAGTTTCAGTTGACCGTCCTGCCCGGAAAGCGTGTTGACAGTGATGTAGGGGATTACGCTTTAGAACGTTAGTTCTAATATAGTTGTCTATGACCTTCTCCACCGTTTTGAGTACGAACGATGTTAGGCAGATTGGTCTGAAAGATTTAGGGTTAAAAGGATCCTTTTTACCCACTTTCGGAATAAAGACCACTTTTGCCCGTCTCCATGCCCTTGGTATGTAACCCAGTGCTATGCTCCTCCTTACCACCCTCAGGAGAGACTCTAAGATAATTCCTAGGCCTCTCTGGATAAGTGCTGGGAAAATGCCATCTACTCCGGGAGATTTCATTGGTTTAAAAGTTCCCACTGCCCATCTTGGCCTAGCTTCTGAGCATACCTCTTTTGCTAGTTTCCAGCTCTCTTTCCTTCCCCTTTTATTCGTTGTTGGGGTGTCAGGCAGATTGTTGTCGCCTGCCGCCGGGAAATGAGTTCTGAGAAGCAGATGTACCCTGTCCTCCTCATCCTCGGTGAATGTCCCATCTTCCTTTTTCAAGCAGGCAGAGGATATTCCCCCGTCTTTGGCTACAGCCTTGTACAGCCTGGTTGCCTATCACACACACTGTTCTCCAAAACCATTGCACTTATTAATGCGAAGATAAATGAAGACTTTGAAACTGTGAATATCGACACATGCAATGAATCATAAATGATATTATTTTATATTACGTTTGAATTAAAAAAGGATTGGGCAATTTGTTTTCACCCATGCCAAGCATCAAATAAACGATTTCGATTAGTACTTTCCCAAGGATTTATACATTTACATCAAGAATCCATTCTTAAAAACAATCCAACCCAAAAACCTGCGAAAATCCCACTGATGATCCTACATGAAATGTAAGCTTGAAAATAACCCCTATCTTAATATCTGCTTCCTGGGAATCCCTCCCCCTCAAAATCATTTTATAAGTACAATATGTAACAGAAATATAAACCATAACATGAATCAGAAATCTAGAATTTTGATGGAAATTTTACTAATGTTGACCCTGCTTATGAGACTTTGTTCTTCTTCTACTTCGATGGTGCTGCAGACCTCATAAGATGCCAACATTTTACCACCAGTTGTTCTCAATGAGACAATCGCACCTCAATATCCGCCATTAATTGTTGTCTTGCGAATCAAGCCACCGAAAAAAGGGGCGTGAGCGTAATTATTAACCATTACCTCTACCATCAGTTTCTCGACAATAAAACGCTGGCCAATTGGCAAATTTACAAGAATGCGGATCAGGAAGCAAAGGAAGCGATTTTTGTTACCCGAGATCTGTATCGACTTGTCAAAAACCGACACCAATGCACACAGTATATCGACAACTTCTGTTGCGTTAATTACAAGAACTTTACTTATCGGTCGACAAGCTGCGATGTATATATGGCGAGAATACTTGAAACCGATGGAAAATTTTTTCATCTTACACTTTTACAAGCACTGCTGACATTTGTACCAGTTCCATCTGTCAGCGTGGATGAAGTCAAGGAAGCAATAAAACGGATGAAATCGGGGAAAACAACAGGACTTGGCGACATTCCACCTAAGGTCTGGAAAACGAAGAGCTGGGATCCAACACAGTGGCTTAAGGGGGTCTTCAATTGGGTTATTGAGGCGAGTAGAACATCATCTGTCTGGCACGAAAGTACCATAGTTCCAATATGGAAAAAGAAAAAGAGTCCAGCAAGATGTTCAAATTACCATCCACCCTGGTTGCTGTCCCATACCATGAAGATTCTGAGTGTAATTATGCGGTGTTTCCAGCGATTAACTATTTGAAATAATAAAAAAACTTGTTTTTTCTTATTCGCTGGTGTTGATGTTTTCATTTTTGCAAATTTCGATATTTCGGGAACCACTTGTTCCCTTCATCAGTGCTAACAAGTCTCTCTTATTTGTCTATCCTGAAAGAAGAAGAAGTTTATTTAATTAGCTTTTTTAAAAAAAGCTTATTCATTAGCAAACAGCCGGTAGACACTAGGTTGAATTCAGATCTAGGCAATTGCTATTCCCCATTATTTAAAAAAACTTTTTTTTTTTAAATAATTGGGAATAGGTTTTTACATAAAACCTTAAAATGATCGTTTCGATAAACAAACGTGCACAGTATAAGACTCCCCTGTAATCATACCTCTCTACATGCGTGCAATACTCATATTTACTGAATTTGCAAAACAGAAATGTGTCCACTTTGCACCGCATCAACAGGTCATCCAATATCGCCTCGCCAATAGAATCGACTCGTATCTCACTGAATCAGATGTGTAGCGTGCTCATTTTTCGGTTGCGACTGTGCTGATGCGTGTCGCAACAATTGAAGCAGTTCGATGTCGTCGACTCTTCTAAGTCAGCTTGTCTCTTCTGAGCCAACTCGCCTCTTTTGTGATGAGTTGGCTGTTATTCATCAACGAACTTGGTAGCAAAATTGGTTGACCTTACACGATCATCATTTCATCACTCTGGTGTAAGTCAAAATGACAAAATTATGGCAAGCTGATCGTCTAGGGTAGTGTTAGTCGAAACCACAGTACATCAAATAATTAGTATCCACACTAATTGGAAAAGTGTATTCATACACATGATAGGAACTAAACGACATGTAGATACTAATAGATGTTGTGGGCATAAGATACATTCGCAAGTCCGGTCTATTTAGTGTGGATACTGCCTATTAAATATATCGTGGCCGAAACATAACTTCCCAAGGGTTCGGATATTGAAATGCACTCAACACAATTTTTTTTGTCTTCTTGTTTATACTAACACGCCAGCCCATCAGTGTTTCATCAATCCATTTTTGACTTATGGCAGACTCATGAAGTACTGATTGTGTAAGTATATTGAGCCCATCGACTCACTCATAAGTTGCTCATCTCTAGTGAGCGACAGTTTTATGAGCATCTTAATCGCTGGCAAACATTTTTAAGGTTTTATTTGCAAAACAAAACCTTATTAAAATCGGTTCAATGTCTGTCTGTCTGTCACAAGCACTTTTCTCAGAAACGGCTATACCGATTGGCGAGAAATTCGGTGAGAAGGTGGGAACTGTAGACCTCCAGACATACAACACGAACATAGTCATCTTCGACACCAAATGAAAGGTCTTGATTAGTACTTTTCGAAACCGGTCTTAGTTTTGAGACTTATTAAAAAGGCGGGGAGTGGTAGGGGTGGAAAGTGATCATTTCTTTAACGGAAACTACCCAGCCGAAAAATCTGAAAAAATCATGAAGCTGCCTCTATATGGTGTCCAAGCCTCAAAATACCCTCCATATCGATACCTGCTCAAAATAAATTAATAATAGTATATTACCATATTTTTGGGGAAATTGAGTAAAACCCCCCTTAAGTTTATCGCAAAGCTATAAAAGTTGGTAGTAGTATAAAATATAATATGAAACATATTATCTCCAAATTTGATCAAAATCATACTATTAGTAACAAAGTTACAGTAGCTCAAATTGACTTTACCATGTAAGTTTACTGCAACTAAATATGAGTATTACACTAGAGTGAGTAGTCAAACATGCTAAATGCGTATACATAACGGGCTACGTACAAATGGGATAGTTCTACACTCAAATTTACTCACAGAAGAAGTAAACAAAACCTTTCATACCTGAAGCGCCCAGCTTCCGGTTTCCCGACTTGTTTATAAATGCTCACGCTCTTCCGGTGCAACTGACCGGCCGAACTCAACGTGGATGGCAGGGTTAACATGCCTTGATCACATTCGGGATGAGAATATGCGTGATCAATATGAGGTTGCCTCAATCGTGAAAAAAATACGAGAGAGGTATCTTCGATGGTATGGTCACGTAATTCGCACTAACGAGAATTCACTTGCAAAGCTTGGTCCGTCCGAAACAACGATGGTTTGATACGCTGCATGGTGATCTACATCAGGCTTTTGACCAAGCAACATGGCGCCACGGACCAAGATGAGCCGATCCCGCTTCTAAACTGGACAAGGCTAAAGAAATAGAATTAGTTTTTTAATTTCGCTTTGAAAATGGAAAATAAGGAAAAATACAATGATTTCATTGATCTAGAAAACTCTTCGATTTGGGGTCTCATTCCATTTCTCTTCCTCCAAATTCTTACTAAAAACTTCACATCTCCTAAAAGGGGTAACTCACCTATTATAGGCCAGGATAATCCAAGATCAGTAAAAGGTGAATCATGTTGAGGATACAATCAACTTCGACTCCGTAATATCATTACTTGATTATATTTAGAATCATGGAGCAACTCCAAAATGTATAAAACTCAAGAAGCGAAGGACCGTAGTGAAAAAAGATTCGACACATCTTCCCAACTTACAAACAAGCGTATGTCGATGGGTACATCTTGTGATTGATAATAGTCAACTTGTCCGTTTCACGTCATCCACATAAGCTTGATCATCATCATGTCCCCAAGATAGTGCAACATTATAATAATTAGCTTCAGAATGACGCCTTTTAATTCTTACCCCAGCCAGCATAGCTTCCAGATCCTCCTGTCACCATATTAATTAATACTAATAATGCAATATCAACGAAAAAAGCATTGAATCAAAAAAGGCTTTTCAGATAAAAGATGAAAGCACGCTTCACCTGGAAGTCCACACATATTGCTGCAATGGCAATGCCTAATAACCAGAAACTACAACTTTTGACCTTGAATCAAACTTTCAAATAATCCCATTGAGTTTCTGAAGTCATGATAGGACCCAAAAAAACCTAAAATTCAATCAAGCAAATATGAAAAATACCCAATAAAATCTGAATAAATCGGTTTACCAATTTGTAGACTGAATATGTCTGCATAATTTAAATTCATTGATCTTCTTTCCTCGGTAATTACCCGGACTCTGCACCGAAAAATGTCGCTCAAATAAAATCTGATATTTTTCAGAGTTGTTTACTTTCTTTTTCTTCTTTTTCGTTTTATTTCGTTACGAAACCTCCGGGCCCAAGTCAAAAAACGTGTTCATCTTCATCAGAATTCAATTTATTCACGGTCATGTGCCTGATTTACTTAACCTTGTCAATGCCAAGGACATATTTCGATAGCATTCTAACGAACGTTGAGGATCGGGTAGACATAGCGGACAGCGGACGTAACTTCTCAAATATCACAATGCCATATCATAATATGTGTGTGCATCGCTATAGGAATTCACCGCAAACAGGGCCGTATCTTTTATTAGTTTGGATTCATATTGCATTATTCAGCAAATTGGGGGTTTTCTTTCCCCTTTTTCGAATGAATGATAAAACACCAAACTTAATTAATTGGAATAATTATTTCCGAAGGTTTAAAGAATGTATTTCGTGAATATCAATACATAAAAACCAATTAACCACAGCAAAAACATCACTAAGTACGCTTGAAAAAGGACAGGGAAAAGCCAATGCACTATGCACCGCGCTAAAAACCCACCCAATCCTTTTCACACAATTTAAAAATACCGGCTCAACTGAATAATTAACTATTTTATGTGACTATGTAACTATACTTATATACTGGTTATATATTTATACCTAGTATCTTAGAAATTCATCAGGAAGTGTTGAGCCCAAACGGATGAACTACCAGCCTTAGAGGAATCCCGGTTTACCATATTCCCGACGCGGAAAAGAGGGGGAAAGGCGAGATTGCAACAGCCAATATTAGAGGTAAACGCTCACCCCTGACTATTGCGATAATTGTATAGAATAATAGTAAATACACTTTCATTTTGTCCTTTTCAGTGAAAAGCATTCCCCCTTTTGTCATAAAAAGTGGTTAAATAGGGCTAATTTATACTAAAAACACTAATTACCTAAATTACTTTTTAACAAAAAAAAAACATTAAATTATTAACCTCATTATCTGTAAATTACCGGGGCAAGTCTTATTAATTTTGGGGGGCAATTACCGAAACCGCGTCGCGTCTTCTTTCAAAATTTCTAGACTTTCCCAAGGGTCCACGGTTGTCGTTCGGTTTGTATGCCGCAAGAGTTCAACATTTTCGCGTTGAATGATATGGGCTTCCTCGACTATGTGCGCTGCCACTGATGATCCTATGCACGACTTTTGTTTCCGAACACTACTTACCGCTTCATTGATGTGTTCATTAAATCTAGTCGCTATCAGGCGTTTCGTCTGTCCTATGTATATTTTATTATGGTCGCTACATATCGCTTTTTTCCTCCGCTGCCAAAGGATCCTTGACGCTTCCCAATAAATTTCGCAAGGTGGACGATCGACTCGAAGCTACGACTTCCAGTTAGTACTTTTTTACCCAATTCCTCATGTTGTTAAATAGGTAGGAATATGGGATACTTATTCGTCTGGTGGTTACCTCATTCTGCTACGAAAATAGTGTTGTATAGGCATGCCTATTGTGTTGCTTGACTTTCCTTGCAATCAAGTTCTCAAAAGTCTAAGGATTATACCCATTCTTAGTAGCGGTGTCAATAATATACTGTCGTTCCTTATTGAAACCGTATTCTGAAATAGGGTATGTGATCAGTCGGTGAATCGTGCAATTATAGGCAGCCATTTTTTGGGAAAATGTGTGATGCGAAGTTGCTGTAGGCTAACGGTATATCACGAACTTAAGCTTCCGTTAGAGTTGACAATATTTAGATCCAGGAAGGGTAGAGCCCCATCCTTTTCTACCTCTAATGTAAACTCGATTTTATGATGAATCTTGTTTATAGAGGAGATGACCATGTCAATATCGTCTCTTCTAACAATCGCAAATACGTCGTCTACATATCTAAACCATACTTTAGGCATTATTCCCCTCGATTCAATTTCTTCTTCGATTAATGACATGAACCTTTCAGTGAGTAACGGCAAGAGGGGGCTCCCCATCGCTACTCCCGAAGTAGTTTTGTGGAATCTATCTCGAAATGCAAGATAGTTTTCGTTCATGCTGAGCCTGGCAAGGTTTGCATAGATACGAACTTTTCTTCTCCATTCCGGGCCAGATCCAAACTGGCTCAGCCATCTCTCGAGTTCGAAAATTGACTCTTTCACTGGTGTGTTGGGAAACAATGGCTTCACATCGAACGACACCATCACCTCGTTATCACCCATCCTCTCAATGCGTTGCAGCTCCTGTATTAATTCATGGGAGTTAGCAACTGAGTACTTACTATTCGTCGTCCCAAAGGGCTGGCACTCGTTAATCAAGCACTTGGCTATGTTGTACATCGGCGAGTTCGAGTCGGCAATAATTTCTCGAATCTCATCCCCTTCTTGTGGATTTTCGGTTGATATCTGATTCTTGTAAGCGCAGGATTAGGCATTCGGAGTCGCCCAATAGCCTACTAGCTTCCTTCAACGCTCGATCGACCCTTTTGATAGATTCGGTAGATGTTGATCATTTGCAAGACGCTGGTCGAATACAGACATCTAAGGTATGAAGGAAAGTAGGGCAACTCATATGAGTCGAATCAATTGTGCTACTGAGTCCATTGTTGTAAGTGAGTCGACTCAGCACAAAAGAGGCGAGGCGACTCAGAAGAGTCGAAAACATCGAACCGGCTCAGAAGAGTCAAGGATGTTGAACCGCCTCAGAAGAACCGACGCCATTGAACCACTTCGATTGATACGTCGGTACATCAGCAAAATTTCAACAGCACAATGAGCACCCTCCACATCTGGTTCAACGAGATGCGAGCCGACTAAACAGTCCAGTTATTAAAATTGAAAATCGAGTGCGACTTCCCAATTCTTTCAGTTAAGAACGATTGGCATTAAATTTGGAGTGGGGGTAGAGGGTGGCATAAGAAACAAAAGTTATATAGCGCCGATGCCACCCCCTCTCCGCGGTAGATTTCTTTTTGGAAATAACTATGCAATATGGAGTGAGTTATAGCTCGTCAAACGTAAATACGTAATATTTAAAAAAAAAAATAATTCTTTCAAAGTCAAATAACAGAAAACCAGTAACTCCTAGTGGAAATTAATCTTAAACTCTTTTAAAGTGCTGCTGCTTTGAAAATTTGGTAAATATAGAGTGCGTAGTTTCGGAAAAAAGTGTGATTTTATTTTACTCAAAAAATAATTTTTTTTAAAATGTCTCAAAAATAAAGTCTATAGTGAAAAACTGCTGACTTAATATTTGAGCTAGGAAAAGGCCAAATTTTTTATCTTTTCTATTTTTTGAGATATTTAAAACATTTAACACGTTTAAAAATAAAAAAAAATATTTATAGTAAATCACACTTTTTTCCGAAACTACGCACTCTATATATACCAAATTTTCAGAATTTATTGCGAGGGCTTAAATACAGTAGATTCGGCTCACTGTCAATTTATATGAGAACACCGGGTCTTGACTTTGTTAATTTTTAAATAAAAACTTCAGGTTTGTTTTTGTTTTTAAAATCATTTTTATTCTTAAGAAATAGGTAACAATAGTATATAGATTGGAAAAATGAACAATAAAAAAACAATCTTTTAAAATAACAGAAATAACTTAAATCTAATGGCCACTGTGGGCTCTCAAAATTTTTGAATAACGATTTACAGACAGAGAAGAGAAACAGTAAGAAATGAAAATCTAATTTTACAATAAGTTGTCGGGAAATGGTCAAAAACCCGACAGAATTCACTTGGCCTTAGTGGCAAATAAAGAAATATAAAAAGTAATAATAAATATTTGATCGCTTCAAAAGATACTTTTAACTTAAATTATTGTTCTTAAAACTATCATAATTATAGATTTTATATTACACATTTTTTCTTTTTTTTTAAAAATAACATCCATACAAAAAAAACAAAAAATAATAACGTATGTATTTATAAGTTACAACTGGAGACAAAATCAGCACCCGTTCAATGTATACATATTTACAAAGCCCCACCAAGAAGCAAATGGCAGGACTGAGCACGGCCACCGCTAACCGGCATCCCGCAGCCACCAGTACCAAGATTTCTCTTTTTCATCCCGCTTAATGTCAATTGCTCTCGCTCTGGAGTATCTCCAGTCGAATCCCGGAGCCCCCACTGTCAAATTCGCGGGGTATTCTATCCTTTTGTCCGTGGCCCGTCTATGTATATGATACATAACCGGATCACCGGCAGAATCAAGAATTAGACCATTCCTGTCAAGATACACGAACGCTTCGGGAGGAATGAAGCCTGTCGTGAGAGTTTTCTCGAAATACCCATCATTTGGGTAGAACGGCTGCGAAACCCAAGGGTTCTCACCATGCGAAGCAGATCGCACTATATGATTCCGAATCAATCTGACGATAACTGTATCGATTCTTGGCACAGCAGCAGCTGCATACATCACTTCATTAGTTACATAGTGCTCATAGTTTGACGAAGCAGTCCTATTAAGCCCCGTGCAAGCACGCAGACATTTCCTTTCAAAGATCCTTATTTTCTCCATTTAGCTAGCACTCAAATTAAACCAGATAGCACACCCGTAGGTAAGCACCGGTCTAACCAAAGTAAGATAGCAAATAATCTTAACCTTCCGGCTAAGATGTGGAGCATAAAAGAGTCTTCGAAGAGACATGAATGCCTTGCGAGCGCTTTCTAGCGCGACTTTAACGTGCTCGTTAAATTGGAGACGCTCGTCAAGACGCACACCCAGGTATCTAACGCACTTCTTTTGAGGAATGCGCTCTGAACTATCCTCGTTCGCGACAATGTGGAAATCTCTCCAATTCCTTTTCAAGTTCCTACTGGTATACGCCAAGGAATTTCGAAACAGAATCGTTTCACACTTTTGCGCATTGATTTTCATCCGCCAACTGTTCGTGAAGAACTTAATATCATTGAACATCTTCTGAAGTTCAACTTGCACCTCAGTTACCTTCTTGTGCGCCGTGTAGGCTATCAGATCGTCAGCAAAGGCAACCAACGACCTTTTAGGAGGTTTATTAAAATCGAAAGAATTGAGCAATTCGCCGGCAAATACCGCAAAAAGTGTAGGCGCAGTCACTGTCCCTTGCTGTAATCCATTCAGAACATGAAATTCTCTGTTAGTAGTGAGATTTCCGTCCGTAATAACAAAGCACTTGCCATACAGCATACTACACATCATCGCTACGAGGTGACTGAGAAACTCATTCTTCAGGAGCCTGAAAATCAGTCCATCCAACCAGACGGTATCAAAGGCTTTCTCCATGTCTATAAGGCAAGCGCCTACGCACTCACCATTGTTAATCCGCCAGCAAATATCAGACGTTACCTTCGTTATTGCATGTATTGTCGAATGTCCAGATCGAAATCCGAATTGCGCGTTCGGCAATAATTCCTTCTTCTTGATATGCCCGTTCAAGGCTTTCAATACCAAAACCTCAAACACCTTGCTGATGTTAGGCAGCAAACTGATTGGGCGGTAGCTTTGAGGGCTGGATGAATCCTTCCCTCTCTTTAAAATCGGGAATACTCGGGCTTTCTTCCATTGTCCTGGAAAGAAGGAATTGTTCAATAAATTATTGAACAAAATGCAATAATTACGAATGGCAATGTCTGGTAAATGACTGAGGACCACGTTGGGAATGCCATCCATACCGGATGATCTCTTATTGTTTACTCTTCTGAATATGGAAGTTAACTCAACACATGAGACAAAGTAATCAAGCAGATTATCACTCGGTATGAGATCAGCCTGCAACGCAGAGCTAAATTGGAGAACTGTGGTGCCGTTCAGGCTATATTTGAAATTGTGGACATCTCGTTCTACAATTTCCGAAAGTCGCGTTGGCTCTAAGTCCGTTCTGGGCCGATGCACCGATTCAAAGTGCTCCCCTATAAGTTCGAGTTTCAGAGCATCATCCATCAAGATGTAATTGCCTTGCGCATCAGCAGCTATACCTGAGTCAATAAGGTGTTGTATCTCGCTGCCACCGACTTTAATTCTCGGCACAGTTACTAGTGACTTCTTCCGGAATAACGTATTTATCTTAGTAAACATGGAATCTGGATCGCTTGGTGAAATACCCTTTAACTTTTCCCGCCACTGGGAGTTCACTTCATTTACGTAATGTTGACGGATAAGATCCCGCGCGATCTTTAGAAGTGATTTGAACTCAACCAATATGGGATGGTAGTCTCTATCCAAGATTTGAGGAATACCCCTCTGGGATTGTTTGTGGCGTTTAGCCACGAGGTATGCTTAGCATTCAAGTCGCCAGCTATAATATAGTAATTATGCAGCCTATTCAGTTCGAGTATCGTAAACAGAGAATGGAATTCCTCCCTGAACTTGGCTCGGTTGTTTCCCACTGCATAGACTGACAGAATGTATAAATTCCCTCCTCTAGGCAGTGAAAAAAGAATACATGAGACTTCGATACACTCAAAGGTTTCAAATTCAGGGCTATTAATATGCCTGAAACGATAATGGCGACCCACAAGTATTCCGGTACCACCTCCCCCATCACAATTTCGTCTATCGTTCCTCACGAATTCAAAATCCTTGAATGTTATCGAATGCCTCGGATTGAGGTGGGTTTCAGAAATCAAGACTATGTCAGGCTGTTGTCTGGCAGCGAAATCAAGGAGCTCCGCTCTTCGATGGATTCCTACGATGGAATTCACATTAATCGCAATGATCCGGAGACCATCCAGTGGTACCGCTGTCACTGCAGACCTAGCAGCGGGCATGCTGTTTGTGTAAATATTCTGTTATGCTATTTATTTTTGTATTGTGTACGTGTAGCGTATGCTGCATGTTTTCACACATGGTTAGTATTTTATTGAGGATAGTGTTCATCCCGCCACTTGCATCTTGTTGGGGCTTCTTAGCTCCCCCTTGTCGAACTACTTCTGCAAATGGGATCCCCGAGACGATTGGTGCCGAAGGGACGGTACCATCCAACGCCGCTGACACCTTCGTTTTTTGGGCCGATCTCGGTGCTTGCTGCCTTGTGACCTTAACATTGCGGTATGCAGGACATCCACGGTACGAAGCCGGATGCCCTCCGCTTCCGCAGTTAACACAGAAAGTTTTTTCCTTGCCATCTGCTTCAGTCAGCGAACATTCAGCTGCGGTATGGTCTTTCCCGCACTTTACACATCGTAAGGTCATTTGACAGTTCACTGCCGAGTGACCATAGCGCTGGCATCTTCGACACTGGACTGTTTCGCCCCTTAGCAGGCGCTCAAAACGAATGGCCTGGTAATTAAGCGACCTGATGCCGATCAGATCGCTTCCCCGGCTCTCCGGGCTTATCTACACGAGGAAGTGCGGCAGGATTTGTTTTTCCAAAACGGACCTCCTCGTACTAAACCGTGACACTGAGAGGAACTTAACCTCAGTTCCCGTCTCCCGGAGCATTTTGAGCACATCATCGGGCTCTTCCTCCGCATCCAAGCCTTTCAGAAGGAAGGTTTGTACCTTCTCTTCCTTTGGAGTGTAGGTGAAGTGAGGAGCCTTCACTCGCTCGAGGACCTCCCGTGCTTTTTTGTAATCTGCAATTTTATTGCATTTGACTTGGGCTCTCTCGGCCCCCGTCTTTTTAATAACAAAATTTGAGAGCCCCGCGCTCCTATTAAGTAGAGTGGCTAAATCTCTACCACCTAATTTATAAACATTAATGGGGGGCACCTTTTCCCCCTTTTCTTTATTTCGGGTGCTAATTGTATCCCCAGTCGGACCATTTTTTAAATGTTCACTGGTACTTGCATTATTTTTTAAATTTTCACTCGTACTTGCATTATTTTTAACATTATTTAATATTTTTTCTTGAGTTTTGTTTTTTTTTCTTTAATTTTTTGGAAACATAGACCAAAAACTCACCCAATTTTCCATCTTCACTATTGCAACTTGCCTGGTTAGCATCCTCTTCTGGGACATTTCCATCGCCACCGTTGTCGCCGACTCTCGTATCGTCTGCTTTACTGCTCTCTATGTCCTCCATACGGACAGATTCGCTGTCGAGAACTTGTTCGCCCTCAAGGCAGCCCGGTTCCTCCATGATTGCAAAAGTAGTCGAAGATAGCTTAACCTTTTTTCTGGCTACCTTTGGAGACGGCGGGCCCGCCTCCCCAGCCATTAGCTGCTCTGTAAGCTTTTCATTTTTTTTTATCAATGTTGTCATTTGCTTTTTGAAATCTTCGAGTGTCTTCGCCAGCTCACCATTTCTCCTTTCAAGATTGGCTATCCTCACTTTGGCTATTTTCAAGTCTGGATCCTCCTCGTTGCGGACTCCACGACCGATCCGAGTGCCCCTAGGCCTTATGGTGGGGGGCCGGTCTGGTCCGCCACCCGCCGGCGGCTCGCCGCTCATTCCCGCCAAGCCAAAAAAAACGAATTTTTTCTCAAAACTTTTTAAGGAAAAGTAACTTAGATAATAACTCAAAAGTAAATTAGTTTCAATTAAGTTTTAAATTATATATTATTAATTAAGTAATATAAATATCTTTTTATATTCTTGATAAAAGTTAATTTAATTTCAATTTTAAATTATTTTTATTAATAATATCAATTTGTAGACACGTCCGTTCTCTACAAATGTCAGCCTACTACTTTTTCTAAAAACTACAGGTAATTACATTATTTTGATCATAACTTCTTCTATCTTCTATCTTCTTAAGTACTTAAAGAGCGTTAGATCAATTTCCACTAGAAGCTACTGGTTTTGTGTTATTTGACCTTGAAAGTTTTAATTTTTTTTCTATTCTATTGCACCTACAAAAAATAAAAAGAGTCGTTCTTTTTGTTATTAAATATGCTTTGTTTCTGCTTAATATCATCTATATTGCTACTTGCAAAAAAAAAGTTGAAAAACATGCATTTTTTTTGGAAGAAGAAATAACATGTTTGAACATGAATGAATCGAAAACTACTACTTTTACGAAAAATTTTCACTAAACATGTTTTGCTTGGAATTGACCATTCAATCGATTTCTGTGGTTATTTCAAAAAACAAAATTTCCTACGGGGGGGTTGTGTATATAGGTAGGTATAGGTAGGTCTCGTCGTAACAGTTCACAGACCTGTCGGTTCTCCCAGGCTTCCCTTTTCTGTCAAGTAGTTTCTCCGCTCGTCGATGTTCGTAACGGAGCTGTGCCCGTGGTCACATTATTTGAGGGTGCAGCAATCTTGTATTTCTTTACTAGTTTATATTCATTGTCGAACCAGTCGTTCCCACCACAGTTAGATACTAGATAGCTACCTCACTCCCCCTTGCCCCTCAAGGGAGGAAATCAGTGTGAGTACACACGATTTCAAATTGTTTTGCCCTTGAGCATGAGCGAGATGTACCGAAAACCCGATCAGCTGTGTTTGACATACCGCCCGGACTTGCCAATGTATTGGTGAGATTGGCAAGTTTTTACTTATGTATAAGTGAATTCGTGAAATAGCTTTTTGCTAATGCGTGAGCACGCCGCAGTACCAGAATAGCAAAAGCTCACCGATCTCTCTCTTACCAATACGATTTGACGAAGATTATGCATTTTCCTTGTTTAGTGTCTCTGATTTGTACAGATAAGCTTCTGCAAGCACATTTGCAAGTGGGGTCATTTTTGTAAGGGTACTGCCTATAGTAGATCTACTGTGGTTCCCACTTTTTCTTGCGATTGGGGCAAATTATGTTTGCGGCCGTATCAATGATAACGTTCTTCAGATCGTTGTAAAGATCATTTGTCAATGCTTCATCGCCAAGGCCTCTGTTAACTGCGGTTATTGTGGCACCCTTTACCCCCTTATAGGTGTCACGGGGGTTTTATTGTGGACTTCTTCAATGTTCTAAGCGATGTTGTTATTCGAAAACGAAGCACCATGCCAAGGGGGTGCTGAATCCAATCTACATTGGTCCTCTATAATGTTTTGACATTCACCAAAGTTGAGAGGCGGCGGCGTTCGATTAATACGTGGCCAATGTGGTTGAAAGTGGTCCCGTTTGGGGAGATCCATATTTGTTTGTGAACCGCTTTCTGTGCAAATCAGATACTTGTAACAACCATTTTGTGCGACACTGCTAATTAAATAATTCTCAGTCCGCTATCACTGGTGTTTTTATGTAAGCTATGGGAGCCAGCGTATGGCAGCGTCCTTCTTGGGTATTAAAATCTCCAAGTATGATTACATTTTTTGGCGAAATTATAAAAACAGTGTAAACCAGTGTTGTTTATTAATAGTTACTTTTTTTTAGTGTCCGTATCGCCGAGTGGTTAGAGCACATGGCTGCCATACGAAAGGTCGCGGTTCAAGTCTCACTGGTGGCAGTGGGATTTGTATCGTGATTCGATGTCGGACACCAGTTGACTCAGCTGCGAATGAGTACCTGAGTCAAATCAGGGTAATAATTTCGGGCGAGCGCAATGCTGACCACATTGTCTCCTAAAGTGTAGTGTAATGTGCCGTTACGGTATTGAATGAAGTGTTCTAACACACTTCAAGGCCCTGATCCAATATGGATTGTTGTCCCAACGATTATTATTATTATTATTATTTTTTTTTTTGTCACGTGTTATATCGATATAATTTTCCTGGCCGCTTTCGAGAATGCATATTCAAATTTGAAATTCCGATTTGAAATTTCAAATTTGAGTCGTGAAATTTGGCCACGGAAAGGAAATTTATCATTGTGGCTGGCGGGAAGAAAAAGAGGAGTAGAGGAGAGAATGTTGGAAAGCGGACCCTGGTTAAAAATGGTAGAATGATGAACGGTTGTTTGTTTATCGTAATTAGAAAAGCGGAACCTTAAATAATTTACATTAGTCCAATTTACTTTTGTCAAGATGGACATAAAGTGAATAATACTCGATGGATTTATATCAGATGCTTGCCGGACAGAAGTGCATAATTCGATTCAGAGTTCACCGCAGTTGCCGGTCTGATTGAAATTGGCCAGGGAGAAATTTTAGACCCGTGGTGTTTGGTGCTTGGACGCACGAATGAAATTCATTGGTGAGCTATTCCAAAAAGTGTAATATTATTTGACGATGCGATAGAGTTCGGACATAAAAACTAGTTGTATGGGAGATTGTAAACTCCTCTGCAGTCGTCGAACAAACGTTTCCAAAATAGAACTCGTTTACTGTTATCATAGTTCATCTAACTATTTGCAAAATTGTTAATCATTGGCAAAGACCTTCCAGAATTGAATTCGAACCTGAGCTAGAGTAGAGTAAATTTCAGCGCTAAAATCCTTGGACGGGTACTGCATATAATAAAGGTGCTACAATATAGTGATCTGAAATCCTTTGAATATAATGTTCTTATTTTTTCAGTATTTACAACATGATTAATTACTTGAAAGACCATCAGAATTGTAAATTTCGATATAAGTAAAGAAAACTGACTGGACTTCTCATGTGGCATAGCATAGGGATCATATCTACCCATCACAGCAAACATTTCCTATGCCACGGCAATCTGTACGAATTTTTGTGGACTGATTCGCAGGGCCTCCATCGTTAATTCGGAGAAGCGACTCAATGAAGTCGCACACAACGTTGTACAAGATACATGAGTAACCTCTAGGAAAATATATACTACAATTAACTTAAGTAAAATTTGGAAGAACTAAAAATAATGGTCAAGAAACCACCTAGCTTTCTAAGAAAAGAAAAAAAACGAAAGATAACAACTTTATCTTTAAGAAAAATACGAACTTAAATTGAAATTAAACATGGGAAAGATGTTTATATTTATTTATATATATCCGTTATGTTTACATTAAATTAACTTTTGGAAACTAACAATCGTGGTCAAGGGACCAATTAGCTTTCTAAGAAAATAAAAGGAAGAAAAAAACATTATATTTGAAAAAAATACGAACTTGAATTGGAATTAAATTTGAAGTGGATCTGTTAAATTCATTTATCGGTTATATCTCAACACCTGTTTCCGAGGAACTGAAACTATAAGTTTAATCATGCATTGACCTGAGTTGTTTATGCTCTAACCTCCCCAGGAAGGCATCAGTTCTCCCGTTTATTAGGGTTCCCCATTAAAGTGGCAGTGGGGTGAACGAATAGGCTGGGGTGGGCCGCTGCAGGATCACCATGATATAGGTCAAATTTGTCTATCTTATTTATTATATAATAACGCAGCATCGAATGCGAGTATCAGAGAAATTTATATACACTATGGCATTGGAATCATCAAAATTTTCGCAAAGAAACACACAAAACCTATACCTGAGGCGCCGAGCTTCCGGCTTTTGATCTACTTTCTCCTTCTTGTAGTTTAACACTGGGCTAAAGTTACTTATTCTGTTTACTTATTTTTAATATCAACTCTCAGCCCTACTGCATTGCATGTTTTTGCCCTTTGCCCTAAGCAGAATACGCCGGCCCAAGGGTTTAAAAGTGGACTAGCCAACGCCCACAGACCATAAAATCCGAAAATTGAGATGCTGCCCTGAATTCCGATTTGCAGGTGATAACCTAGGTAGGGGAAATTATGGACTGATTAAATTGCAACCCCCAAGTTGCGCGTTTTAAGGTCCTTTCCTTTATAATGTTAATAGAAACGCCGAACGAGCATTTTTTGGGAGGTTATTTATTTACAAAATAAATGCATAATGTGACTAGATTCCCTTAACCATCTTATAACATTACAACTAATTAATATGAAAACCACAACCAACTGCAACAAATTGGTTAATCATTCTCCTTTTCCACCGGTCTTGACTTGCGAAGTGTGAGGAATGTGATGAGAACGCAAATCACCGCGCAGTATACTCCAAGATAGTGCCCCTTCTCCGTGAAAAGATCGCCAACAGCTTCCACAATTTGGCGATAGACAGCTCCTCGGTTCTCTAAACCACAGCAGTAGTCCATCTTCAGACCATAGAAATCAGTGCACTCTGCAGGAACGAACCTCAGTGAGTTCTTTGTTTATAAATAAATTAGTATTCTGACAACTTACCGGGAAAGTGTTCTCATGATGAGTAGCACTTCGATATCAAAGTCCGCGATAATCTTTTCGATTCCACGTCAGAGATAAGCGAGCTTTGGTCAGCCGCTACAACCAAATAGGATGCCATAATTGCGAATCGGTTTCTTTCATTATGACATCTCCTTATATTTTTTCTGGATTGCAAATCAAGATCTATTTTAAAATTAATTACCACTCAAGTCAGAAATTCCCACTCAAAAACTTTTACTCTCTTGACTTCCTTGAAGTTGACAACATTAGCTTTTAGGTCTTGGCAGCTTTTAGATGTTTGCTGATTTGACGTTTTAATGTCATTAACTGTCAGTCCTATGAAAGTTGGATGGTGGATGGTTTGTTTTCATTGGTAGCGGAATTTTCAAGTCGAAAACATCACCATGGCTCTAGCAATGCAGAAACGTAACAATGTAAGTAATTAACCTTAAAGCTTAGTGAACAAACAATACTCATGTTTTGATTATTTGTTTACAGATCCGGCTGCCACCAGAAGTAAACCGAGTGCTCTACGTCCGTAATCTTCCCTACAAAATCACATCCGATGAAATGTACGATATTTTCGGCAAGTTTGGAGCAATTCGGCAAATTCGAGTGTAAGTATGAAGACGATATTGAACCCAACATAAATTTCCCTTGAAATTATCGTGAAACTAACTTTTATGTTTATATTTCTTTCCTACAGAGGCAATACACCCGAAACACGAGGCACTGCCTTTGTTGTCTACGAGGATATCTTCGATGCGAAAAACGCCTGTGATCACTTGTCTGGATTCAACGTTTGTAATCGATATTTGGTAGTGCTTTACTACCAATCCAATAAAGCATTCAAGAGACTCGATGTGGACAAAAAGCAAGAGGAACTCAACAACTTGAAGACTAAATTTAACATCAGAACGGACGAAGTGAAGAAGTAAAATTAGGAATAAGAATTTTTTACTTGGAAAGGAACCGCTCTTAGTGCACAACTAAGTCGAATAAGGTTAAAGGATTGCTGTCACCATAATGTGTTGGTGTTTGCAGTCTCACTCGTGAATATGATTTAATTAACTTTTACTTTGTAAAATCATCTCATTGTCACTTTCATCCTGCCATCCCATCATAAAAAAAAGAAAAATAAACACGTAAAACCCAATTTAACTTCTTTCATTGTTTAAATTGCTTAAAGCGAAGCAAACCAACAAATAGGGCACTTGAAAGAGTTGGCTGTAGTTTTGTTTGGTTTCTTTCAGCGTAGTCTCCATTAGATGGTTGTCATAAATATTTGACCAATCGAGGATCAGTTGCATTTACGCTCCAAACGATTTTCCCGCTTTCTGGGATTGTAAATTCTATTATCTAATCTGCAATGCAGTTTGTTCGTTTGGCAATATGATGACTCGAATTTAAGGGTAGCAATTAATGTACTGTCTCCGATTTCGAAGCATTGGTTACGCGTCTGGAATGATGGGCTTTGAGAAAGTGGCTCCCAAAGACGTTGGTGGCTAGTATATGGAGTGAGGATTCTATTCCGGAAACGTACTTGCATTCTGGTTTATGCTGGTGTTATTGCTAATCAGGAAGTTGTTACAATAAAAGTGTACGTTGTGATAGTAAGGAGAGCCGTCCGGATTAAAATAGGAGATGTTCCGTGCAGCAGGACTTGGTCTCAGCCAGCGGTGTTAGTTTGGATTGAGTTGTTCCGGGATGTAGGGGGCCGTTTTGGGCGTTTCTCCTCAACTCTGCTGAAGTACCCAGTATTTCTCGCACTTGGGACGTTCATCCGGCATCTTGGGACCCATCATCATCAACGGCGCAACAACCGATATCCGGTCTAGACCTGCCTTAAAAAGGAACTGCAGACATCCCGGTTTTGCGCCTATGTCCACCAATTCGATATCGCTAAAAGCTGTCTGGTGCCCTGACCTACACCATCGTTCCATCTCAGGCAGGGTCTGCCTCGTCTTCTTCTTCGACCATAGATATTGCTCTTATAAACTCTCCAGGCTGAATCATCATACGGAGAAATTTTCACGGTCTCAAAGTTGTAGTAGTCTCCCAACTTCATTGAAGCTGAGAGGTGCCGGCATTCAATCTGGTCAATTTGGTTGAAAGTGGTCCCGTCTAAAGAGGCCAAACCAGGTCCTTCCAACAACCATTTCGTGCGATACTGCTAACAGTCCGTTATTATTGATATTCGTATGTAAACTATGGCAGCCGACCGATTACATGGGACAGGCTTCGAGGGTCCGCTCAATTGCCTCGTAGAAGGTATCCTTCTCCGACTCTGTAGTTTCCTCTCTAGGGGCGTGAACGTTAATGAAGCTTATATTTCTAAATTTGCCTCGCAAACGCAGAATGCATAGACTTTTGTTTATATTTTCAAAAACCGAAAACAACAGATTTTTTGGCTGACTAAGAAACCTACTCAGGACTGGATGGCCGCCACTCTTCTCCAGGAAACCGGTCCCTGTCCATCGCATCTCTTGCAACGCTGTTACACAAACATTATATTGACACAGGGTAACGAATACCTGCTCAGCAGCATTCGGTCTGTACAGGGAGCACACGTTCCATGGGGAAATGCGCAAATTGTTATTCCGTTGTCGTTGCCGGGTTCGTCGTTATGAAATCCATCCTTCCCGAGGCTCCTTCCGTGGCATCGTAACTTTGTTTTTCAATGTAGGGTTGTCAGCCCTACCCAACCCCAACCTGGAGGACCAGTTGGTACATTTTGTCCCGTTTTTTGGCGGGGGAGACTCGCCTTCATCCTTCTTTTTCATGAAGAAAGAATTCCCAGTGACCACCACGTGGTGGCTTTATGCTCGAGGTTTTATGCTCCATCGTGGGTACCGATCCACGTTTCGGCCTGGGATCTATACTACCCTTTGACCGGCTTATATTGGGGCGATAGTTACTTCGGGAAATTTGTTATAGGCGGGGCAAATCCTAATTGACATGGCGCAGGTGGTGAGTCTTCGCCATCTGAAGTCAGCGCCTGCTAAATAATGCAAGTCCTCATTTGTTACCCCACATGATCATATTTTGTGAAAAAAAATGGTACACCTCCTTTTCGTATGTATGGGGAGGCCCCCTTCAAAGTCAATATAAAATGGCGTCACTTGCCATATGTTCCGGATTTTTTCCGGGATAATTATAATAGTTTAGCCGTTTCCGAGTAAATCGGGTCTGACAGAAAAAAACATGCAGACAGACATTGATTCCATTTTAATAAAGTGGTTTCACACAAAGCTTTAAAAATGGATTTGTGTGGTTTAGGTTTGAACTTCTGACAGATTTCACTTGAATATAATTCACAGCTCATGTCATGTTTGCGATTATATATAAATGGAGCGGTTACCAGTTGTCGCTACTTTCGGTCACGCTGCTCACAGGCCAAAGTGAGGCAGTGTCTGATGAGTTGCCTCTGCTCTGGACTAAACCGTCAGTCATCTTTTTTACAATCATAACTGTAAGTCTTAAGAATAATTTGTACAACACAGCTCCTCCAAAATATCAAAATGGGATCAGTACTAATCCGGGATTCTATAAATGGCTCTTATTTGATTAGATATTCTCCTCTGACTGATAAGAACTATCGTTTGTTTCACACTACTAAAATAACTATCACTATCACGAAACAGCGAAAACCGTTATAAAGTAAAAGTAAAAACTTAAAATTGAATAATTTACTTTATTCCCTGGACGTGCGTTCGCGGTATTTCAGATTTCTTATCCTTGAATTCGTCCGGATTACCGAGTGGTTAGAGCACAAGGCTGCCGTACGGGAGGTTGCGGTTCAAATCTCACTGGCGGGATTTGTATCGTGATTTGACGTCGGATACCAGCGACTCAGCTGTGAATGAGTACCTGAGTCAAATCAGGGTAATAATCTCGGGCGAGCGTAATGCTCCTACAGTGTATTGTAGTGTACCGTTACGGTCTTGAATTAAGTGCTCTAACACACTTCAAGGTCATGACCCAATATGGATTGTTGTGCCAACGATTATTATTTATTATTATCCTTGAATCGTAAAACAGATGTACATTCGATATTTCCAGCATTTTTTTTTATGTTTTATGATGTTTCGGACGTACTTTGAACCTCTTATCTTTGAATTTATTAACGAAAAACCGTATAACTCAGTAACGGTAAAAGATAGAGTGTCCATTCCATGGAACAATTTTCTTCAAACAAGTGGTAATATCCACCATTAAAATTTGCACCATCATAAACGGGACACCCTGTATATTTTACTTTTCATACTATATATACTAAAGATATCTTGCCTTAGGCTAAACTTTTACAAATTATTTGCAGTTGATGCATTTTTTTGTTTAAGTGCACCTTTCCCTGCGGTTATTTCTAATTCTATTGATAACTAACATATTTATTGCTGTATTCGTTCTTAAAGTCTTCTTATCTTGTAAGCCATTGTTTTGATACTGTCGTATAATCATATGTGGGCATGATGAAGATATAACTTTTGTAGGCTGCTAGGGTTCAAATTTATATTCCTTTTACTCGCCTTTTAGAATAAGAAGGGAATATTTTGAGTGTATTCTTAAATCCTAGCTCAATTTTGTTTTTATCCCCGGGTATAGAATTGAGGATGTAATAACGCAATCCTTGTGTAGTCAATTAGAAATCAGGAAACTATTAAATTGTCCCACTTTTTTCTGCTTCTTTTCAGCCAGTTTGTAATTAATTTCCGAGATTTAATGATTTCTGTTCAGTTGGTTTCTGATTAAAAATAAATATCGTTTTACGATAAATTATTAGAGTCATGAACCGGTCCTACCTAATACAAACACTAGTTGCAGACGTATCCATATCCGGTAAACTTCACTACGTTAGTACAAATGTCATCTGTCACTAGATGGTTTGTAAACAGTTTTCATTAATATTTTCGAAAAGTCTTATCAATTCTAAAGCAACACGATGAATATGGTACCGTTCTTTCCTTCGTTGCAACCTGCTGTAGCGATTTTATGTTGGCAAGAGGTTGACGTCCCTTGTAACGAGGAAGCCGAAGTATTGGCGCTCGAAAGGGAGCAGCATGCGTGGGTTAGGAGTAGTTTGAACTTCAGGCGCTATTCTTCCTAATGTTTTTCAAATTTCAGTTGGAGTCGATCACAAACACTGCATCCGACTTAAAT
Source organism: Hermetia illucens (assembly GCF_905115235.1). Classification (NCBI taxonomy): domain Eukaryota; kingdom Metazoa; phylum Arthropoda; class Insecta; order Diptera; family Stratiomyidae; genus Hermetia; species Hermetia illucens. The sequence goes on along the minus strand of NC_051850.1, from coordinate 126,237,734 downwards.
CCTTTGGGCAAAGCTCTGACGATGACCGGACAAGAAACTGATGATGAAGATGGTAAGCGAAGTGTGATTGGAAGTTAGTCTCTTCATATTTCCGCGATTTACGGAATTTTAGGGAGAAATTCTGACGAAAAATGCAGAATAGAATTTCCTTTCCGATTTGGGATTATTTTATGTACATACTTATCGCATAGGTTAACCAGTCGGGATGTTAGTTGGGCTCGATGTGAAAGCGGAAAATCATTTAACATTGTCAACCTAACTCGACCTTAATGAAAACTTATGATTGCAATTACAGCTAACGATGATAGCGATGATTCGGACGAGGAAGATGAAGAAGAGATTGACCGATTAATCGCCAACACTGATCGTGGCCGAATGGACACCTCATATTCACCGTCCGACGGTCAAAACCCCAACACAACTGAAGGAAATGACCAGAATTAGAAGTAAATATATTAATTTGATTCTGAATCAAATGCTTAAATTGTTCGTGCAACTTCTCGTTGCCCTTTCTCAGCCAGTGTGATTGAATTTTCGATAAGAATTATTAGATGAATTGGGAAAATAAAGCCATTGATACTTGAAAGTGGTGTTTTGATACTTTCTTGGACTTGTGTGCTAAGCGGCGTAGATAAGTGCTGCTATCATTTTGCATTTATTTGTGTTTTGAATGCTCGGCTGAAGGGAAACGGGTATTAAGCAAACTTGTAAGGAAAAGGCACAAACTAGTGGTAAAGTATGTACGTATGTATTCAATAAAAATAAACTAAATCACATTATAACTGTTTGAGCCTCTAATCATGCCCTTTATAAAACACCAAGCCTTACGTCCCGAAAACATGAATTTAAGCTAAAAGTATGAACTAGAAGGTCATCGCACGTGTTTCGTGGTGCCTCCCGTGGTAATCTCATAAGCTGCCCTTATTGCAACCAATTAGGAAGACGTATTTGCCTCGAGTCGTTTCCGAACGCAATCAGCCTGCCAAACAAAGACTTTGAATTCTCGTTGCGTTTTGGGTTATTTAGAAGACTTACAGTACAAAACCACAGTGTATTTGGTTTAAATATGCACTTGGACATGAAGCCCATGGTCGAAACCGGCGAAATTCCATGCATGTGAAGATGCTTGACTGTGGTAAACGGTGGCCAATGAAAACCAAACGAGGCGTCTTTGATGTCAGCACCTTTCTCTTCGAAAACTTTCTTCAGTGCTTCTTCCAATTCGTTCACTGAAACGAGGAATAAGCTTTGTTTATGATTGAATATATTTCAATATCTTGCATTTACAAAGAGGTAAGTCCTCAGATTTTAGGCACTTTGCACTGTCGATGTGAGCTTTGGACACCGAAAGAAAGTGATGCTGCGAAGCTGGCCGGATGTCTTTGAACACAATTATATTTTCACTTTCGTATTCTATGGTCGTCTCCGGGGACTCTCCTCTAACTATTTTACAAAATATACACCTCTCCATAGTGATGCCGTTTTTGATTTTAAGTAGGAAACAAAGTGACCCGAAAAATTACAGCACCATCGAGACCAAGATCATTAGTTGTCATTTTGACGTTTTTGCTATTGATTAGAAGCAGGGTTCATTACAGATTAAAGAAGCACTATCATTACGTGTTGAATAAAATAAGTCGATTATGAGACTTACATTATAAATTTAATAATAGTATCCAATTTCTAGGCAAAGCTTAAGTAAAATTTACCATTCAATTATCCTTGGTAACTCACGCACTTTGAGAAGCACAGAATTTGAAACAGGCAAATATCGAACGTACACCACACTATTCTCTCCCCTTCCAGATATCTCTCCAAACATCTCTCCAATATTTGTAGCTGCCATTTGCCAAAAATATCGAAAGTGCGCCATTTAAGAAAAAAGTTTGGAAGGGAGTGCATGTGCGGTGCGTAGTGATATAAGCCGGAAAGTGGAAAAAAGGCGAAAAAAGTTCTGAAAGTATTCTAGACTGAAAACAAATAAGTAAGTGCAACTCGATATATCCATAACTTCACTTGGAAATAGGCTGGAGCTCGGAAAATCTCGATTTCTCAACCTGATTCGCTCACTTGGGGCGTGGACGCCATTTTGTGAATGTTACTAGCTGCGATTTTTTTTCGCGAGTTATCCGAAATCATTTTCCCAATAACTTGATGGATATTATTGTGGCAATATATTAAAGGCGAATTTTTGTTTTTTATTTAGTACTCGACAGCTACAAAAATGTCTCGCTATCGTGAATGGGATCTTCAATGCAAAGTCTACGTAGGAAATTTGGGCTCGTCGGCATCAAAATATGAAATTGAAAATGCATTCGGCAAATATGGACCATTGAGGAATGTGTGGGTTGCTAGGAATCCACCAGGTTTCGCCTTTGTGGAATTTGAAGACAGACGAGACGCTGAAGACGCAGCACGAGCTTTGGATGGAACGTGAGTACTTTTTCGACTTTTTAATTATTCAGCGAATGGGGGAAATTTGGAAGTCGTGGTTGATGGCTTCGTTATTGATTTTTTCTTCCAGCATTCTCGGTGTTCAGAGATATTCGCTTGTATGGAGGGAACGCTTCTGTGTATCGCAGACTTTAATTGATTAGTTGATATTTTTAGGAAATGATATTGTAGCATGCGCGTCTGGCCCCAATTCAACGCTACTTTTTCGTTAGTGGAATCTTCAACTATTTTACCTGAAACACATAATCTCATGTCAATGTTAATTTCTTGTCTACTCTGTGCCTAAATATAAGTCGAACACTAATGTGTTTGAACATTGATTGGAAAGATATAATTCAGGTTAGGAATGTAGTTGCATTTCAGGCCCAAATTGGCTGTGAAAGCGTCATTCAGAATTACTTTTCTGGAAATATGTTTTTCAGGTTTTGCTTGCTTGCCCAAAGCCGACAAATAACTACGAAGGTGATGAAAAACAGTGGAGCATATTAAACATTATCAGTAAAATAGTTCGAAGAGTTGCAATTGGCTAGCAATCAGGCTGCAAATTCGGCTGCCAGATGACACAATCGGGTTGTAAACGACGCTGTAGACGTTCCCCACAAAAACCCAAATTTAGATATTTCTGCCACCCTAGGTGTAACTAGAATTACCTATCATAATCTGCACACAGGCTTAAATTCAGTTATTTATAATCCGATTTGCAACCAGATTGCTGGTCGGTGTGCTGCTCAAGGGAGTATTCGATTTTAGCTGTTTGATCTATGAACCAATATTTGTTTAGCCCTTTTGTGGACGGCAGTTTATCTGCATAGCCCTTTTGGTTTGCTTCATTGCTTTGCTCTGCCCAGTAATGAGGCTCGGGCGGCTTCACCATTATGAAATCATGATTGTCTCTGAAGATATTTTCGGCCAAACATTTTTGCAATAACAGACATTTCAAGCTGTTTTTTCCACCGTGTTTGAAGATCGGCAGGTAATTTGTGCATAACAATTATACTCGGCAGTTTTGGACGATTTGTAACAATGTCTCCAGAATTTTGGTCTTCATATTTGTAAGAAATTTCAAAGAAAAAAATCGAATTGGTCGACCCAACAAAACCATAATACATTTTGTGTCCATGAGTAGCACATAATAATTTCGGAGCAGGGATAATTAGTAGAATCGTCTGTAGTAAGTGTTCAAAATTTCGTCGCACATCGATTTTGAAAAATAGAAATATAACTCTCGAGTGTAATTTTGGTCGATTTGCGACCATGCCTCCCTAATCCGTTTTTTTTTCTCATTTACTGGGGCCAAACCCATCCTACCCCATAGAGCAAGGTAGCTAATTTCTTCCACACATTTTCGGTTATGTTCAAGTCGCAAAACATGTTGGGCACGGAGGAACACTTCCACACAACTTTTACTATTGGGAAATAATTTCCATCCTCAGTTTTTGCAGGGTGACGCGTTAGCTTATCAGGAATACTGTAATGACAATCTACTATATCATCGCTAGCAACACGATGTTTATTCCATAGGAAATCTGATCGCCGTCACCATTTGGCATCTACTTAATATTAAAAGCTGCTTCCGCAAATCTTGATAATACCGGAAATGATTAGAACCAACTTTTGTTTTTTATCACAAAGGGACTCTCGGTCGTTCTCTTAATAAACGCATGTGCTCTCGTGCGAATCGTAAATGTCTTTAAGTACCTGCATTAACAATGAGTTAGGTTTTAATTTTCTCCGCTGAACATGTTCGGCTCGATCGGTGCATCGACATGGAGATTTCGATCGCGGATACCTTCATTTCGGGCTATTTTGACGAATAATTCTTATTCTAAATAATTGCCGAACAATGCTCGGCAAACTGGCCACCAAATCCCAACATCTTTTAAGGGTAGTGATTTTCCAAACTTCTTCAATATTTGCGAAAAATTTAGCCAAGTTTTTGTACTTTTTCGATTGTTAGATCGGAGATATACCGTTTCAGAGCAATGATCAACAGATTTTTCAACATGCTATAAAAATATAAATATAAATTTATAAATTTGACAAAACATGTTAGACAATTTCTTTTTAGGGATTGAGGAGTCCTAAATCCGCATCCAATTAATGTTGGACCGGACCAAAATGGAAAGCAATGCTCAATCCCTAAAAAGAAATTGTCTAACTCCGGCCAAGTTTTGGTCCGAATTATGGGCTGATTTACGCTGAATATAATTCGTATCCTTGTTGTGTTTTACGAATTATAAAAGGGAACGTATAACACCTGCTAGCCGCTTCGGTCACGCTGCTTCCAGGGCAGAGGTGAGGCAGCATCTTAGGAGAATCGTAGCCGTCGTCGTCCCCCTTTTCATGTCCTCTTAATTATGAATCAAAATATGTGGATTTTTATGTACTAATTTCTCCAAGAGAAAAAAGTTCCAAACACTTTGCAAGTAGTCTAATAAATGTTTTTTTTTTTTTTATTTTTCCGTCCGGGAAATCATTTTTCTGTCAGTAAAAAATGAAAATGGGTCTATTAGTTTGCTGGCGATAGGTTTGTTTTCTTTGCTGGGAGACGGTAGTACATTGAAATCTACCTATTTTGATTCATATCTAATAAGACATATTTTGTCAAATTTATTTTTTAATAGCTTGTTGAAAAATCTACTGATTGATTTTTCTGCCAGGCTAAAATCGAGGCCTAAAATTCGCTTCACATCAGCCCGCAAGTCTTCAATGGGATGGAAATCGAAGCTTTGGGATCATTATCGTGGTGTAAAATATACTAAAGGGGACGTTGTTCTGTCACTTCTTTATTTAGTGCTTACACCGCCGCGGTTGGAAACAGAAGAGAGCGACTTATTTCCATGCGGTCCTTACTGTCCCAACCAACGGCATTTTTCCACCGCTAATTCTCCACTCCCCTGGTGCGTTCAGAAAATGAGTGAGTGGAGAGTTCGCCATCTACCCGTCCGCATCCTGCCGCGCCACAACGTGACTGGAACTTCGATTTTTACTTTTTTCGAACGTTTTATTTTTTGCAGAAAAAAATATTTCGATAGAATTTTGCATATATATTATCGTAATGAAGTTGAAAAAAGGTTTTATGAAATTTCCCAGGTTGCTTTGCTGCAGATTTTTTAAAAAAACGTCAAAACATTTGAACTTTGTACAATGACATGTTGAAATTTCGAAGCGATTGGACAAGTGGTTTTTTAAAATCCTCCACGACAACCCAAAGAACTGTTTTGAGAAAATGGTGTTCAAAAATTTAGAGTAGGAACTTTTCTGTACAACAGTCTAGTCATAATCGATAAAAGCAGTTTCCAAAGTGTTTCTTCCTCTCCATGCCATGACATTTTCTCCCCCGTGCTTGATTGTTTTAATTATGTACCTGGGATCCAAATCCATATTTACTGAGCGCCGAAGATAGCGTTTACCGTTGGATCCAAACATGTTAATCTTCGATTCATCACTACAGAGTACTTTTATCCACAGAGATAGTGGCCTCTGTAAGTGCATTATCGCCAATTCTAATCGTATTTTAAGATTTCGTTTGGGGATGCAAGGTCTATGGCGAGGAAACCGTCCACGCAATCCAATTTCTTCCAGACGACTTCTCAGAGTTCATTTATGCAAATACTGCCTGTAAAATATCCTTACCAAAAGGATGGTCTAAATCTGCGACAAATAAGTCTGTCTTTAGTTGTGGTTTTTCTTTCTTTCCTTTTTGGGATTTTTGATATTTCTCGTTATAGAATACATCGCACCGTAAATCATATTCTTGGAACATTGAAGTTCTGCTGCTATTTTACTCATTGAAGAATTCTCTTTAGCATAATTTCTCACAATGAGCTTTTTTTATTTCGGGCGTACAACTGCGGTTTTGCCGATTTTATTTCGAAATCTAACGACGGCACCTGCAAAACTCCCCCAACTCTATACATGCGCCAAGCACTTACCGTACATCTCCTCGCCAAGATTAACAACCCAAACCTTCGCGACATTGAGAAGAACAAACTGCATGACATTTACGGGCATGATGGAATGGTAACGGGCATTTGAGGTCCGATGCTAGGATGGGTCAAATAACGAGGTAATTTCCATTTTCCTCTGAGCCTTGAAGGTCTCATAAAGCAAGAAGCGATGTTTCAGATAAACCCCCAATATCTGTAAGAGGTAGTCTGGGGCGTGAAATTACGAAATCAAAAGCATTTCTGATTGACGTATTACTCGTCGAGATCAATGCTAGGTGCCTCAGCTCGATGAACAGCATCAATAATCTTCTTGACACGAGAGCATGCACTGTGGATGTCTGCTGCAAAACGAATTGTCCCGGATAATAAGTTACCCGCAGTGCACATGACTGCAGCGAGTATACTTTTTAGGAACTTTTCAAGCATTACTTATTTGCGCACCTTCCAAAGACAAGTAAAAATGTCCATTTCAAGCATTGATTGTAGTAAGTGCGACCGATGGTGAAGCACCAGTTTATATGCCTCTGCTGGGATAATTTCGGATTTTGGCGCCTCTTTTTTTCGTAGAGAAGACTTGCTTTGTCAGCTATTTCATTGTGAAAAGAGGGCAATCTCCGACGCCCTCTTCGCTTTTGTCATCAATTCGATAAGGATCCGTAGGGAATAATGTGCGCACTATTCATCCCATCGGTTCGGCATTAAAGGCCTTGATTTTTCAGGTTTATAACCGAGTCGCTTCGCTACTTTGTTGTGAAGTCCATTTAGGATTCAATTTCTCAGACTGTACTTCAATTAAGGTGGAAGAAATTTTTGCATCACTGTGCCTAAAGTGCGACATTCCTCTCCCGTAGCCTTACTCCATTTTTTGTAGCTCCATAATTTTGTAAGCCAGGGAAAACGACTGGTGAAGCATGATTTTTAAGGGCGAGAGCGCGCACGAGTTTTCTCGTCCCGTAGCCTTACTCCATTTTTTGTAGCTCCATAATTTTGTAAGCCAGGGAAAACGACTGGTGAAGCATGATTTTTAAGGGTGAGAGCGCGCACGAGTTTTCTTTGTGGTGGCAGCGCGAGGCCTTCCTAATCTCCCTCCACAACCTATTCTCCCAAAATTTAATCTAAAATAATATTGACAGGTAACTGTTGATCCTCGGCTTTCATACACGTTTAATTGCAAAAATTTACGTTGAGATTTAGGGGGGTCCCCATACATGTAAAAGGGGGGTTTAAAATTGTTTTTCACCAAATATAGTCATTTGGGGTATCAAATGAAAAGTCTTAATCAGTAATTTCCGAAGCCGGTCTTAGTTTTGAGATTTGTTAAAATGGCGGGGAGTGGGAGGGGTGGAAATTGATGATTTCTTTAACGGACCCATTCTCAGAAACTACCCAACCGAGTAAAACCCCCCTTAAGTTTATCTCAGAGTTATAAAAGTTGGTAGTAATATAACCTATAATATGAAATATATTATCTCCAAGTTTGATCAAAATCATACTATTAGTAACAAAGGTACAGTAGCTCAAAGTTGTCTTTGCGGTGAAAATTTACAACCCGAATTACTAAATCTGACATGCTAAATGCATATTCTTAACAGGCTACGTACAAATGGGATAGTTCTACACGCAAATATACTCACCTGAAGCGCCCAGCCTTATTTCATTCAGAAGAATGTATGCTGTGGCAATACTATCGCTTTTGGAATGTTTCTAGTTGTGGAAGGGGTAGTCTCAATATGCATTTCTAAATACATGGGTTTCGCAAGCTAATTCTGGTCGGTGCTGTTTTCCGTAAAGGGCGACTCCACGATATGAGCGAAAGCACACTCCTGGGAACTCTCCTCTCCTGCTCTCAGAGGGCCATCTTGGTTCTCATGGCATCAGAAACCCTTCGATAAAATTTCGGGGTAAAATCCGCCTTAGATGAGTTCCTTGCAAGGAGGAGGAAGTAATCTTTCGGCCATTGGGTCTTTAGCATGCTATCGAGATTATTGCTCCAAAGCAAATCCAATATTCCCTTAAGGTCGCCTTCATGTTACCGAAAGGGGTGTATGATGGCGACAGTTTAAAAGAAGCGCATTTTCTTGCCACCCAGATAAGCAATTTGATATTCATTTATCTGTTACGATTTTGTTACTTTAATATTTGATTTTTTTTTTTTCCAGACGTTGCTGTGGCACAAGAATCCGCGTAGAAATGTCGTCAGGACGATCACGACGGGATGATCGTCGTCGCGGTGGTGGCGGACGCAGCCGCTATAGGTATGTAGCAATTGAACACTCGTTAAAGTATCTCCTCAATGTTAATATGCCATGATCAAATAAAATAGGGAAATATTATTCTTTTATTTTTTTCGATGTAATATACCAAATTTGTTCGGCTAAATAACGTAAAAGCAATGCAAGTTAATGTGTATACACGCAAATGAATTTTTGTTTAGGTTTCTTTCATGTATGTAGAGAGATTATGTATATTAGCAGACGTAGATTGTCTTATGCAGGATATTATGAGTTTTGGTGGTAAAATATCGACATTGAATTTTACGTATTTCGTCTCTGAATCACTTGTCCTTCTACTTAATCTCGTCGCGACATTGTTGTCGGATTATAGTTAAATAGGAGGACAATTCGATTTCGTATGTTACTTTGATAAAGGTTTTAACTAAAAGTGGCTGTGATGATAATTTTACAGGGCCAGATCTACTTCCTCCTTCTACTACTACTTCATGAATCACTACTACTGCTACTACAGTCACCACGACAATAATGACACAACCACCACCAACATCAAGACTGCTACTACTACTAGTGCAAAAAATAATTCTTTTGCAATTTCTTCGCTTCATGAAAATGCTGTTGTTGGACTCCTCAAATTCCCCATCACGAAATTGCTTCCTCGTTTACGCCATCACTTTCATCATCTTCCCATTAAGTTTTTGTTTCCAACCTGAATTGTTTAGAATGAACGTTGTTGCACAATTGATCCTTGAGAAGACTTAATCCGTGCAGAATTGCGAAAAAAGGACACCTTACTCGTGTAATGTTGACTTTTCCGTGTTGAATGTTGCGTTGATACGATTTGAAATGGATTGTCAACGTTCTCAGTATTTCGGCAAAGATTAAGAGGATATAAATATTCGAAGATTCGTATAAATGTATGTAAATAGAGTACTGATCCTACCCTCATATAACGCGGTATGGTTCTGGAGTAATTTAAAGAAACCGCGAATAGTCGATGATTAATTTTGTTTCGCTTCAAAAATTCAGTTTTTAAATATTACGATTCCGTCGCGTTATAAGTGGGTTCCTTGCTAGCAAATACTGAAAATGTTCCCAGGTGCATATCTGAAGGTCCTAACGATATTCTTAATTTTTCGCAGAGTTCCCCTCCACATCCAATTCATATCCAAATTAGAAAACTATTGAACTTATACATCCGTCGAGTGTAGGGAAACAAATTGAAACAACAATTTCGAATAGACCTTCCTTCTGTGCTTGTATGCGCCTCGTCACCGTGGTGATTGAAAGCTCTTCAACATTGTCATCAATCAGCTTCGCTTCAGACGCGTCCGCTGTTAAATCAAGTTCCTCCTCTGAGCCAGCATCATTCATTCACGTCAGTGCAACCAACAGCGGGGATCAAATTTCTCGTCTCACAATCATCTCTCCTTCCGAATGCATGCCGCGGCAGGACAACAATGAACGGCTACAACATGATCACGGCACTTCACTTCCGCCCCTATTAGACTTGTTACAAATCAAAATGAAATGTACTCCGCGGAAATTATCTCGGCGCGATCAACACATCCTTCATTTCGTGCAACATTACGAAGAATGATAATCGATCAATCAACAAACGAGGATTTTGCAATGTTTTCAGTTGCTTTCGTTTATTTCGACTTCTTTTTTTAAAGAGCAGTTCATCAAAATTTTACTAAGCTACGAGCACCAAAATCATCAGCCACCAACTACTATCCACCAACCAAGCGACAAACGCCCGCCATCTCCTCTGATATTTGAAAAAAAAACTATTAATCAGCTTTCTACAAAAATCATACAACAAACTAAAAATCAACATCAAATTAACCATCACATACTCATCACAATGTTAAAATAATAGTCGAATTGCTTTGGTGTGAAAGGAAAAGGTTCATGCATGCTACCGAAAGATCCAACAGTGAGAGTGCATTACCTCGTTTGTGGATTGCATTCAACATGAGATTGTTGCCGGCCAAGTCACGCGAAATGAATTTCCCTGGGGACAACTGCAGCATCAAAATACTCAAGTGTGTGTTGAAATGCACTAATGCAAGTGGGGAGTAGTGTCCAGGGGTTTTGAAAAGTCCTCATTCTTCATCACTCAAGCGTTTTTCGTCCTTAGAACGAAGCTCGATCGAGGAGAATCCGCAAGCATCCATCGAAAAATTTAAAATCAAGCATCATGGATGACTGCCACAACATATCGTCAAAATTGTTCGACCGAAAGGGTTGCCCGCGTGCGCGCCTGAAACTGTTGTGTTTCTCCTTGAGTACCTGCTAGTTCGTCCGACCGCCCATCTGCTAGTCTCTGATCGTCAGCATCATCAATGATAAGCTACTAGTATCGATCAATCAACCAACAAACCACCAAAAAGTTAATAAAAGTTCAGAAATGATCTAGTCACCATCTGCTACTACTTCTACTTCCACCAACCATCCTCTACTACCAACCAACACATCGAATCAACCACGGCATCATTTAGTGGTTTGTTTGTTGTTTCATTAGTTTTATTTTTATTATTTAAACGTTTTTTGAACATTTCGTTTTGTATATTCCAAAAGTAGATTTAAGGAGAGGCTGACCGCAATTGCGCCTTCTCTACAAAACAGGAGAATGCCTAGAGCGAGTTGTCTGCTAAATATTGAGTTCCCTCCTTAAATCTACTGCGATCACGCGGATCATATCAAAACAGGACGCGTTGAGCGAACAGTAGCTTTTAGCACAAATGTACATTTGATCGTCCATTTACCATACACATTCAGCCTTTTCATCCATGCATAAATCTGAAGTTAGTAAGAATACTGAGCTTCATCCCTGGTTCGAATGATTCAGTTCAGATAATGAAGTTAAAGTTGACAGATTGGCTTTTCAGTGGCAGTTCGAAATAACGTTGTTTTCAATAATTTCAGGTCACGCTCCCCACGTCGTTCCCGCACTCCACGATCCAGAAGTCGCTCGATTGAGCGTCGAAGTCGTTCAGATTCGCGCGACCGTCGCTAGATGCGACCCGACGACCGGAATGATGACAACCAGTAAATAAGTGGAATGGAAATATTTTGAGAGCTGCTATACAATTCCCGTCACCTACTCCTTTTTCTCCATATTGAAATACACATTTATACATAGTTTACTTTTTGTTTTTTGTACAAACAAATCTTCGAGACAAGATATTTAGTTTAAGTTCTCGTATTTCATGTGAATCAATGCTGTCAATGATGTTATAAAGTATTCTCTAAAAATTTAATGTATTTCTACGAAACGTTCTTAGAAAGTTTTCTTCATAATAGAAATTCACATTTTGATTTCCTGATTGTGGTTATAAAACGTTCATTGGTTCACACTTAAATGGTTAATGATTAACCACTTTTATACTTTTAATTGTAATGAGTAAAGAAAAATAAAGTATATATAGAATATAATAATTATTTTCATATAAGTCTTTTTCTTAAATCTAAAACCATGTTTGCAAAAGGAAATAATGAGGTACGTAACCTGCTTACCCAGTTTCTTCAGAAAAGTATCCATCATAGTTTGCTTCTTCCAGTGGGAAGAGTGTAAACGCGTATCTTCGCAGCCTCTTTAGCACGAAGATGTCATTAGGATTGGCATCCCCTTCTTTTGCCCACATCAAGCAAACATTAATGGCAGATAAGCATCGCTCATTTGTGCTGTGAAAGTGGAGGGCCCTTATATCATTATGGTTCGAAGTCTCGCCTGCTTGTTGCCTGACTCCTTCACTAATTTGTTCGTCCGTGAATTTTCTTCGTTTACTCGCGACGTTAAGAAGCCATCTCTTTAGTCCCACTCTTGGTGAGATTTATACACTTCTGCGAGCCCTTTGCTAAGTATCTCATTTGTGAGAACATATACTGAATCATGTCAAAAGCATTTTGTATGGTAATTTTCATTAGTATGGTATATATTTACTCACGTTAGGCAATCAATTTTGGTTTCGAATTATACATTTTCTGTCCGAATTGAAAATGGCAGTCATTCAAAACTATCTCTTGAGAAAAAGTGTGAATTAATTCTGCTTTTCAAAAATAATACGAATAAAAGAGAAATATCTCCTACTAGCTGACCCGGCAGGCTTCGTACCGCCTCAATCGATAAATGAAAGACCTAAACTTTTGTATAAAATAATTTTAAAACAAACAACGAATCCGTATTTAATAAAAAAGCATATTGTGAATGAAGCATAAAGTTTTATTATTATTTTCGACACACGTTGCTTAATTACAAAATAGAGTTTTACTGAGATATTGGCTATTTATAAGGTTTAAATTTGATATTGACAGACACACACTGCTATGATGCAGTTTCTCATAAACTATATTTTTTGTTTTGTTTTGTGGTGCGTAAATAAATAAACTTCTAACGACTGTCCTTGCAATTTATTTATGGTCATCGCAAAGGCCAGACGTAGTGGAAATTTTAAGCGTTTAAAATCGAATGGTAAATCCGTTGGAATAATCGGTATCCGCAGGATCAAGACATCCTCTCCTTTGTATTTTCCTTTTATGATTGTTGCCTCAATGACGTTATTCATCAGCTTTTTAACAGCCAGTCTTGTAAGTGATAAATTTGTCCTTGTATCTGTAATTTTTAGAAATTTGTCGATTAATTATTTCCGATACATACATTTTAGTACATATTGAATATTATAAAAAAATATTCTGGTATATAATACCTTGAAAGCGGGCATGAAATTGTAGCGTCAAATGATGTCATGTGGAGACAGCTGTTATATTTCTGAATGTTGGCCAATAAGTGCTTAGAATCATTTCCAATCCCAGAAACTAAAGATCGTAAAAGATCTGGTGGTGGGAGCAATTGTGGCAATTTTACTTTGCCTCCAGCACAACATAAGCCAGCAGATTCATGAGTATATTTTAACGCCTTACAATATTTACAAGTTACTTTCATTTCCCCAATTGTTACCGATTTGTCGGCACTATAATCAATTGCCGGATCATAGTGGAATACAGCTCGTTCAAGAATCACAGGAGCATTCCGTCCGCGGATTCGATCAATTTCATTATGTGATTGCTGTTGTTGTGTTTAATGTGCACGAACTCGTTGCATTCTAAGCCTATCTACTTCATTATCACTCACTAAATAGCGCAATTCTGACATAGCAATACGACTATTTTCGTGATCTCTCTCTCTAGTCATCAGTGCGGTTAGCACGTGAGGTAGCTCTTCGCACATTTGATTGACTGCGGCGACCTAAGTCAGGTCGTCTTCTCCTCGGCATCGTAAATTGTAAATAATCAAAGTGAGAAAATTTTTCGGTCACTTAGCAGTCAAGTGTCACAATCGCAAAATATCAAAAAAAGAGCGCATTTCCTGGAATGTCACTATCAAAAAGGATCGCCAAAGTAAAGAAAGTTCTCGCGCACTCATAGATATCGTAATGCTTCTTTCCGTGTTCTAAATTGCAATAGCATGGATTGACATATTAGTTGGTTGTCAAATATTATCGTTGTGTTCAGAAATTTAATTTGTAACAAAACTTAATATCTAGTCTAGGTCTAGGTAGTCTAGTTTGGTCTTGAAATATTTATGGAAATTCAGAGAAGGTTTAAACGGTGAGAAACAAAAATACTAAAAACAGAAATTCTATTTTCCAATACACCATATTCTGAGCTGTGAAACATTTGATGTCTTGTCTTTTTAGAAATAAAAGATTGTCACTTGGTTGTAAAATGAGGTCCGATGAACACAGTGAGTGATTGAACTTTATTGAATATCAATAAAGTTCAAATTGACTCTAAATTTTATTTAGAAAAAAACGTTTATATGGGAAGAAGAAAAGTGCTGTTTTTAGGATTTTACCGGCAATTATTCGAATTTTTCTCACCTTTTAAACCTTCCCTTGACCTCAAAACCAAGATAATATAAATCCGTTCAGCCGTTCTCGAGTTTTAGCGAGACTAACGAACATCAATTGATTATATACATAGGAATGAAGATTATCGGAATTAGCAATGCCGTTGTAATTAAAAAAAAGTGCAGAAACCAGCAGCCTTGAGCGTAAAAAGGAAAAAAGGTAAATTGCAACGGGATGGGAACCATTGAAAGCGGATACTTTGAAAGCAGTAACAAAATTCCATAGCGAGCGCGGCAAAGGGCTTTGAAAAAAAAGGGTCTAAAATCACGGAAACCTGCCAAAGAGCCAATGGTACCGCAAACAAGTCGGCATACCGGAAGCTGGGCGCCTCGGGTATAAAGCTTTTGTGCGTTCGTACATAGCTAAGAATACAAAATATTCCGTAATATATTTTTAACTCCAAGATACGCATATGTACATAAATATCAACGACATAAATACTATGTTTGGAAGAATTTGCTCTCAAGGCCGCAGCATGAAACACCCGTCTAGACTCGCTCGCTCATGCTCGTAGGTTTGCCCTCGGTCGTTCTTCCAAAGGTTATGGCACTGAACGATGCTGAAAAGGTGACTGTGAAAATTCCAACAATCGATTATTTAAATGTTAATTATGAAATGTTTAATTATCTTACGTCTATTCGTTACCTCACCTCCTCAGCAGGGCTTCAGTCCCAATAACTCGTTGCCCATACCGCAAAGGTTTTATATGCAAAAATTGTGTACATTTACGAACCGTCAAATGTATACAACCATGAATTGCGAGTTGGTAAATATTTGCAATCATAATGGACAAGTCCAGCAAATGTTTATGCTGCATGGGCGGAAGAATGAACGGAAGCCACTTTGTCGTAATGTTGTTGGTGGTTACCATGAATACTTTGACCTTGCATATGTTTACAATTTGCGGAAAATTGGTTGGGAACACGATGGGAAATGTATCTTGGCGATAATACGATGGAGACCTGTGTCTTGTAAACATCCTCCCGCCTGAAGAAAATTAGCTTATTTTAATTGGATAGGTCCTGAGAACAAGACTTTAACTTTTTGGGGCACACATTTTGAGCCATATGTTTCACTCAATACCAGAAATAAGATCAATTTCAGTACTATTCGAGCCCTTTCATCGGATGACATGACCATATTCTGTGAAATAAAAATGAACACCCTTTCAAACTTAACACAAAATGGCGCCCTCGCTGCATGTAAAGACACAGACCACATGTTCTCACCAAATTTCGTGATAATCGGTTTAGCGGTTTCTGAGTAAATCAGGTGTAACAGACAGACATAGGATCGATTTTAATAAGATTTGTTTCACACGAAACCTTAAAATGAGGTCTTGTGGTGTCAGCAGTACGCTAATTCCAACGTCGATGATCGGAAAAGAGTTATCTCCTTGGATGAAGCTCAGAAAGGCTATCAGCACTATTAAATATTTTCCATATGTGACGATATGGGGAGGGATCAATTTGGCGGGAGTTGTGTCGATAATTTTCTTAAGTTCATCCGTGAATGCCATAAAATATATTGTTATCATTAATGCAGGTCTGCCTAAGATGGAGCGATGGCGTAGGTCAGGACGCCAGCTTTTAGCGATATCGAATTGGTGGACCTCGGCGCAAAACCGGGATGTCTGGAGTTCCTTATAAAGGCAGGCCTAGATCGGATACCGATTGTTGCGCCGTTGATGATGGCGCCTACAACAGAGGAAGTTCTAGGGGACTATGATGTCACATTTCAAAACGATTCTGCCCTCTACTATCGAACCAAAATATATAAAATATGAAAATTCGCGAAAACAGCTCGTGACTTTAAAAAATCTGCAGGGAACCACTTTGGAAATATGATATAATGAAGTAAGACAAGAAAAGATAATAAGATTATAAGTCAATGCCCAGACGCATTGAAGCTATCATAAGCGCCAATGGAGGCGCTACGCCCTGTTAGCTTTTATTTTATTATAAATCGAATTTGAACTTACTTTTATTTTAGGTATTCCCTATTTTTGATATTTATATACATTTAGATTTACAAACATTTGAGTCCATATTTTGACCAAAAAATTGAAAACTGAGAACTAAATCCGAAATATTAATATAAGTCGAATCGTCATTTTTCGTCGTTTCTAGAGTATCTTATTATTGTAACAGGTATGTTGGTTTATTCTTGAAATAACTTGCTATTGCTATCAAACTTTCATATATGATGAAATTTTTTGCTTATAATTTTATATTTTTCAAAAACTTGGTGTCCGGATAGCTGAGTGGTTAGAACATAAGGCTATCATACGGAAGGTCGCGTTTCAAATCTCAGTGCAGTGGAGTTTGTCTTGTGGTTTGACGTCAGATACCAGTCGAACCAGCTGTGAATGAGTACCTGAGTGAAATCAGGGTAATAATCTCAGGCGATGCTGATCACATTGCCTCCTATAGGGTACTGTAATCCTATATAGTGTAGCATTACGGTTTTGAATGAAGTGCTCTAACACACTTCAATCCCCTGATCCAATTGGATTGTTGCGCCAACGATTTTTATTATCAACTTGATATATTCCAATACCCAAGTAAAAACTTTTTTTTGTCGTTTGGTGCATTTTCGTTAAGAATTTCTTATTTTCAATGAAAAATAGACGCGATTTTTGAAGATTTTACTTTGCAACTCCGCCATTTTGATGTTTAGTAATGTAAAATTATGGTGGTGATTTGAACGACTGCGGCAAGTATACAGAAAAAGAAAATGCTTAAATTTTTGGATTCAAATTACTCTAAATCAAGATGCGCTTCCCGCCAATCACACATTTTTTTAGGGAAGCCGTAAAAAATAAAAAAAAATATCAAATTCATTAATTGAAAATTCTGTATCATAATTCAAAAGCTCAATAATAACATAAAAAAAGGTTGAAAAGATTACATTTATTTTTGTTCTCAGAAAGGTTGAAATATCGAGCGCCACATAGGAAAACCCCCTTAAAGTTGACCTGGTTGGACTGGAGTGTGGCCAGGCTGTGGGTTAGATTTATAATGTTCTGCTAAGATCCTTTGGAGATTTAAGTAGGCACACCTATCTATGGCGTATATTTCCGCCTAGAACATATTGACATGCTTACTAATTTGTTCGAAGTACGGTTTCTTTAAACCAATGACCCCGCGCACACTCCCTCTGCTGTGAGAGACCCGGCCGTGTACCAGATAACCAAATGCTGATTTAAATCGTAGGCTACCACCATACTGATTCAGTTCGATCCGTTGCCCCACGGTTTGAATTTTACCTGGAAATGAAATTTAATTGTCATGCTGATAAGTGTTGGTAATTCGGGATATTGCCTAGAAAGAAAGTCAATCTTTCGATTTATGCAGCTTTCTGCCTCGCTAATACCACCAGACATTCCGAAGATTGCCCTCCTTTGTTGCGTCCGTATGTGAATATGAAAGAGGAGTCAATCCTGGAAGGACCTCCACGGATGCCGTTTGGCATGATCTCCTCGCCCCAGTGATTCAACTGATCAAGCTATCGTTTACTAGTGATTAGCACTATGCCGGACTTGGCTGCATTGACGCACAAATCCACCGCATCAGTTCCTAGTAATTCTCAATCCAAAGTAAGTTCTGCCATATAGGTCCACAGAAGGGTTGCCTTCATACTAACCCTGGACCTTTTATTTTCTCAAGTATTCTTCAACCGGTCAACTCTACATCATCAGTGATAGCACCCCACCCTGTGGACAACCTTGGATTGTGTTCATGACAATAGAATTGGCACCTATTAATGCCTACCTAGAAAGTGACCAGCGAGTATTCCCCTAGGATTTGGAGGCTCTTCCTGGTAAAGTTTAAACAATGTTTTGAGTGCTTGGGTTCGTATCCCCCCATGAGCAACCTGGACTGTTCCATTCCTGGTAGATTTGCCCATTCCTCTTCATTTTTCAACGAAGCCAATAACCCGTTTCCAATTCCACAAAAGGGTTCTAATCCGTGTAGGGGCGTCGCTCTTCCCTTTCTGGCTAGCACGACCACTGCCTCACTGCTTTCCAACCGTACATGGCCTGGAACCCAAATTATCCAGACCATATTGAGCGGCTCGAACCTGTTCAATCTCTCAAGGCATTCCCATATCAGTTTGGAGGTGCAGAGGTGTAATGAGGCACATTTATCTATGGCGTAGATTTCCGCCTGGAGTATACTAGTGTGTTTACCCATTGGTTCACAGTACGTTTTCCTTGGACCAATGACCGCGGCACCTGCTCCCTCCGCTGTAAGGCATCCGTTAGTAAACGGCTGCTGGTTTAAACCGTGCCACTCTTTCCCGTAGGCAAATGTTGACCTTGGCTCCACTGTTTGACTCTCCGATTTCTCCCTTTTTGGGTGTTATCACGTGGCTCTCCGTGTTGCGGAGTTGTACCTCCGTCTGGTGGGCCAGTTTGTGTACGGGGCCTCGCTTGCTTCTTATTAGTTTTCTTTTCTTCTTTTTCTTTCTTTTTGTCTTTTCTTAATTGTTCGTTCATTCTATTCATACAAATACGGATGCTAGGAGATCCGCTTTATTTCCAGCCGCTCCAAGTGTCATTGACATTCTTTATACAATTTTTATCGCCGAAATGAATTCTCTATTTGTTTAAAAGTCTTCGAAAATGATATTGCTTTGAGTTCTTTTATTTTGTAGTTACCATATTAATTTTATTGATTTTTATATACATACATAATATTTTCATTGATAAAGTTGTTGCATTGAAAATAATTAAACTCCCGAAGATGTTTAATGTAGTAGCAAATATGAAACTAATCAGAAGGCTAGAGAGTGGTTAAAATATGGTTCTAGAGAACATGATATCAACGAACCAATAATTCTCCAAACGAAAGATTATATAGAAAAAGTTAGAAACTTGGTTCTCTGTTTCCAAATCCAGAGCCTTTTGGCCAAGGTCCATGACCCGGTGGTGAACAAACAGATGTCATCAGCGTAATCGAGGTGTTTGCGGAATGCTGCCATCGTCCATTGAATCCCTCCACCCCCTCCAGATAAGGCAGCATGAAGGACGTCACCGATAACAAGAGAAATAATATAATATCGGTGACTGGATGCAACCCTGGGTGACTCCAATTTGGACCTCAAAATCCGCCGAGATTTTACCTCGGCGTAACACATGACATTTTGCGAAACCATTTGCCGCCTTGATAATAGTTATTAGTTTCTCCGAAATGCCTATCTTGCGTAGAGCACTCCAGATACACTCCTTGTTCACACTATTGAAAGCTTTCTGTTCCAAAATGATCAGGGTGTTGATGCGGTCAATGCAGGAGAGGAAAGTAGCCTGTTCTTGGTCGATAAAGCTTTCGAAATGTTGCTATTATCTTTGGAACGGCAGGGAGTACGTAGATACACTTCCAATTGTCACATTCAAAACAGGTCCTCTTCTTCTTCTTGACGATCATCCTCTTCTTCCACCTTCTTGGAAAGGTCTCTTATTCCCAAGATCTCCGTGCGAGTGGAAGAAGCAGATCTGCACTAATTGTAGGTGCAGCAATAGATAACTCTGCGGGGAAGACCATCAAGCCCAGCAGCTTTACTCCGTTTGAGTGTATTTATGGCCCAAATGATTTCTCTTTTGCTTGGAGAAACAGTCATCCACATGTTACGGTGACTAGCCATTTTATCGACAAGAGGAGGAATTTCACTGGATGTGATACGATTAAGAATCATGGTGAAGTGTTCTTTCCACCTCTTCAGTTATTCATCGTCGTGGATGAGAAACCGACCGTTGACGTCGAAGGATTTTCTACCACATGGAAGTTCTTTTGTAATGCGGTATACAGTTCTGAAATTGCGATTCGAACCATTTTTCGCTTCCCTGACCAACGCAAATAGCAAATTCCTTCGTGTCACGGCGTATACTGCGCTGAACTTCTGGGGATTTCGCTCGGTAGTTCAAGCGCGTCATGACGTCATTATTCGCAGCAGTCAATAGAGCCTTCAACCCCTTCCATTCACCGGTCCACTTTCACGTCAGCCAGATCTTATGATGTTCCTTCGGGGCGTAGCTAACGACCTACGTAGCATCCAGGAAAAGAGCATTTTTGATGGCGGCCCAATGCTTACCGATATTCTCAGGCGGGTAACTCAGTATATTTGCCGTCTAACTAGCGAGATAGCTCTCCCACTGTCAAGCGACAGCTGGGTCATGTTAAACTTATGGGGTCGCAGCTCCCCAACCCTGCAAGAATTGGCGGACGCAATACGTAAGCGACCATCAGATGGTGATCCCTTTCGAAGTCGATGTCAGCGCCTCTATTGTTACGCACATCCACACACTACTGATCGCGAAGTGGTTGATGTGATTATTCGTACGGCATCGGTCATTTGAAACCCCACTGACCTTATAGCCACCAATGACCAATGACGAGGCGGTGGAAATTGCAAAAATTCACAAACTTCCCATCATTACCGTGCGGTCGCCAAGACCGTGTTTCCCCGTCACATGTTCGAGCAAGGTGTTGTTAGATCCTTGGCATTTAGATCGCCCATTACAATCCCAATGTCACCTTTAGGACGCCTCCCCTGAACTGCGTTTAATTGCCTTGGGGAAGCATCCCCCTCCACTAGATCGAAAGTTTCCGTTGGTGCATAGCATTGCACAATTGCGATGTCCCTTAACCTGAACCGAAATCTTGCAGTTGGAAGTTTGTCAGGTCAAGAAAGCGGGCTTTGTAGTAGTTGCCATAAGCAACCCTAACAAGATTCTACCACTTTGCGTTTCAGAGTACAAAAGCAAGAGTATTCTCCAGAGTCCCACCATCTTACTTTGCTTAGGTCTAGAATGTTCAGCTTATATCGCTGGAATTTCTGCCCCAAGTTGGAGGAAGAGAGCATTCTGAGGACCCTCGCTACCGTCGTCGAGGAGCGTGCGCACATTCCAGAAACCAATCATAGTCCGTTTCCGATAGTTAAAGGTCTTTGTGCTGAGGTCTGGCTTTGGGATGGAAAATTATTTCAGTTGCATGCGAATATAGGGATGCCAGTTCTTGGTTGAAGTCATTGATTAGCAATGTTATGACTTTGATTGAATGTCGATTGCTGGCTGATGTGTGTATGTCGCTGGTTTACGTAATATTTCTTAGTACAAACGGCTGAGGCGACTATCAAGTGTAGACTGTCGTTACGAATCTGTTATCTGGCTTTGGTGTGAAAAGATGATTCCAAGATTGTGCGTGATAGACAAATTTTTCATTATGGCATCCAAAGGTAGGTAATGCTCGTTCGCAAAAATCATGATTCCCTGTTCTTTGCATGTGAAAATATTGTGTGCACTATCTAATATTATAAACAAGTCGGGAAACCTGAAACTGGACGCTTCAGGTATAAAAGGTTTGCCCCATTAGTACTTAGCACGTAATATATGCATATGTGTGTGTGTGTGTATGGTGGGGGAGAAGCTACAGCTTCTGAGCACTCAGGCCATGTTGACCCATCGTACTCGCCAGCCCCGTCTAACGGAATATTCCGGATTCGTTAACGTATCGCAGGATTTTCGTTAGTGGATGTGATGCTACCCGTCGCAATTGGAGAACATCGGCACCAAAGATCTGATGCGTCCATAGGCGGGGCAATCACATAGGAAATGCTCCGTGGATTCCGCTTCCTCATTACAGGAGGGGGGGGGGGGGTAGTGAATTATGGTCTGTCAGAATGCCCACAATACACCTGCAGGTCCTCCTGCTTTTCGACAGGATAAACTTTGCGGTACGTATGTTGGGTTCTGCCAGGAAAAGTTTGGTGTGTCGACCAGCATTTAGGCTCTGCCACCTGTCATTATGGGAAACTTGTTCCCAGTTTTTGAAAACAGATTTAGCCATATAATATATGGATATGCATATATTATATGAGAAAATCCACTTTCGGGTGATACTGACATTCAAAGTGTTGAATTTGCACAGAAGCGACAACTTTGACCTATTACAACTTTGTTAGTAATAGTGTGATCTTCACCAAACTTGGTAGGATCATGCTCTATGCAATAGCCTACATTGCTGTTTTCATGATTCTAGGACGAACTTAAGGGAGGCTTTACAGTCATTTACTAAAAATTATACTAATATATTATAAACTTTATTTAAACAGAAATCGATATGGAGGGTGTTTCGGAGCCTAGACACCATTAATGGCAGCTTTTTGATTTTTTTCAGATTTTTGGTTGGGTGGTTTCTGAGAATGGGTCGGAATGGCTTCGGAAAGTACTAACCGACACCTTTCATTCGATACCCCCATGACTATATTTGGTGAAAAAAAATTTAGGCCCATCTCTACTTTTCACTGGACGAAAACTATTCAAAATAAATGCCGGTACGATTCAGTAAATATGATTTTATTTTTATAAAACTTATAAAAACAGAAAAGAACTATGTTTCATTTGAATTTTCATAGCCATAACTATCGTCTTATACAGTTTCTCTTTTGCTTTTGTTTAAATACTCTTGAATTCCTTTGTTTACAAGCAAACTTTAGACCAGAACCCATATATTTAGGTACAATAGATAAAAGACTTTTTGGTGACACCTTGCCATATTTATGAGATTTATTAAATTTATTTTCTGTTGCTATTAAGACTCAATTTTCATTTTTTTCATTCGTTCTATCGTCGCAATTTAGTCAGGCATATTTACTTTCACTAGAACAGCTTTCTCTCGACTAATACAATATAAAACTTTATTTTAATGTTATGGGTGTATTTTTATCTCTTAAATTTTGGCCACAAAAGACTTTTTTATCATTTATATTTTTTTATTATTGTATTTCTTTCAAAGTTGAACATTTTCTATGGAAATTTTTCATTAACAATTTTGCAGGTGAGAGATTATATCTTTTAGCTCACTGTTAACGGATTGATGTTGCTCTAGAGATAAATTCTTGACTTTTAATTGATATAGGATTTAGTTTTTAATATTAGTTGTCGTTTGTCATTTCTCTTCAATATATAATGTTTCATAACATATTAATGCGGACGGTGCTTTCATATATGTCATAGGTTTTGTTTCTCTGGTTTAGACGTGATCTCATAATAATTTAATTTTCATTTCATTTCAACATATTTCTTTTCCTTCGTTTAGAAATAGAAATGGCAAATAAAACAACAGAAAAGGGTAACTTTCTACTACATTTTTATATATATGCATATAAAATGTGAGTTGTTTGAAATTTTCCACTTATTTGTATATAAAAATGGAATACGAAAGGGTAACTAAAAATCCTTTAGTTCTCTTCTCACTGAATTTTCGCTACATCTAAAATTTGTGGTTTTGCTTTTTGTTTTTTGTCTTAACTTGGTAAATGTTTTTTTCTTTGAAGATTTAGAATAAGAGGCTCTTTATCGGATAGTGTTTCTAAATTGAATGATTTTGGATTTTCGGTGAATCTGTTAATGCGATTCCCTTGGAATAATTGTGTGGTTATAAAATCGAGTCTGCTTCACAGATCCTGGATTTATATTCCTCACTTTCGGATATATCTGCTTATTTCAATGGTTTCTCTAGCTGTATTATGGTTTGAGAGTCAAATCGAGCGAAATCCTAGTCTAGTTCTTAAATCTGTCGTTTTTATTTATTTCTGATAAAGTTTACAGTCAGACAATTTATTACTATATTACAATAATAATTAGTAAGAGGATGAGGCTTGAAATGTGGAAATTTGAATAACTTCTTTCGAGAATGCCAAGAGAGTTATTTCTAGGAGAAAGAAAAAAAAATATTTCATGTTGCAAAATTGAATTTCTAAGACTTTGTCAAAGTATCTTTATGATTTACGTATAATTTAGATGCCTTTGGGTAATGAAATCCTTCCATTTGAGAAACTGAAAGCGCTACAACGTTCCTGGATAACTAAATCAAAAATCCAAAACCAGCATTGAGGCTTGGGAGTTGCAAACTTTGACGTGCTTCGTGCTGCATCAAAGTCAATGTTTTTTTAATTTTAATTATTTATTTACAAAAGTAAATGAAATAATATGTATAGAAGGCCCACCCTGGGACTCCCTGCATTGATCACAATAACACCTTATGAATCATTGTAGAACAGTGCCTGCACTCTAGTTGCCCATTTCACTTCCTCTTTTTTTTTTAACTTGAGGCAGCTTTTGTCAGCGTCAACGAAGAGTATCTGTAATGACCTGTGATGCAGGCGTGCCGGCAAGACGTCTGTAGAGCTGTTTATTGAGACGTAGAAGTGGCAGTGAATAGGTCACTAGTAAGAAAGGGCGAAAATAAAATTGCTGACTGTTTGAGTAGGACTCAACAGAACCCTTAAATTCCAGGAATGTTGACAAGTGGCTGTCGGTAGGATCTGGGGAAGTTGAAGAGCATTGTCAAGGGTCGACATTTTCGGAGCGCGAAAATAGTAAACGCGCTGTACAGGGCCAAGCGGAGAAAATCTGATCTCTCGTTAGGCCTGACGCTATGGAAGGGAGAGAAGTGTAGATATCAGCAGATACTATGTACATACATGGAACTAATATTCAACTTTTCTTTGATTTCTTCTTCAAAATGGTTCGCCGTATGTGGTGTTCATTTTGAGATACCCTTTGATACCCAAATACGAAGTTACCAAACTATTTTCTCAGGGGTATCACCTAGGTAACCTCGTTAATGATTCTAACTGAATCTATTCACATTTAGTCCTACCTAGGTAACCTGGTTAATGATCCTAACTGAATCTATTCAGCTTTAGTCTGCAAATTCCATCAACGCATTTTCAGTATTGCTCAGCTTGGGTAACCGGAAGTTCGGCGTTTCAGGTATGAAATATTTTGTGTAATTCGTATTTGAGAATGTTTCGTTACATAACGATTCCATTTTAATTTAGTATGTCGGACAGTTTAATATGGTGCTAGTGTTCTATGTTGTTTTAGGCTGCAGTAAATTGCCACGAAATAGACAACGAGTTCCTTCAAACTTTCTAATATTGTATAATACCTTATGTTGTTTTAAGCTTCTGCGATTTTGTAATACGATAATGAATTTAAGGGAAAATTCGGAAAAATAGTAATATACGTACGTACGTACGTAGTATTAGTTTCGTTTGAACAGAGATCGGTATGATATATATGTACTTTGAGGCCTCGAGGGCCTCCTCTTCATGACTGTTGTTCAAACTTTTATGTTGAATAGTTTCTGAGTATCAGTTCAAACTCACTTAAAATTTGTATTTATTGATCCCTGACTACCATACTTTGCAACCATTGTCAAATGTGGGATCTGTTTCATAAAGGGCTAACCGAAACTTTTTAAAATTATATTTGAAGAAAAACATTTTGCATTTTCTCTTCGCTTAAATTCAATACAAAAACATGCTTTTCACTACATGCTCGGATTTCAAGGTCTGCAAATGCTTACCAAATGTCATCGCAATAGGTCTAGTTTTTTCCAGAAAAGGTCGTGTGACAGACATACAGACGGATAGAGAGACAAACTGTCAACCGATCTTAATAAGGTTTTTATATAAAACCTTTAAAAGAGTACAAGGGGAACCGGACTTGAGTTATCTAGAACACAATTATCCAAATATAAAACTCTCATTCGAAAAAAATGCCTATTATGTATAAGGACTCAATCTGATGATTGTCAAAATTAAAACACCTAAATGTGGGATGTGTGAATGACTCGGTAAATCTAAGGACGAGATTCAGCCTTCCCACGCATGTATATGGCCAACTAACTGTCCTTTTCAAATTTTGTTATAGGCCTTGTTCTTGAAGGGTTTCATTTCTACATGGCCAAACAGTAATACGAGACTCTGCATTAATACTGGTTAGGAGCTAGCCGGTACCCTGTCCCAATGTTAAAGAAATACGCTGGATGTTGTCTGGTTTCCTAGAGAAGAGCGATGTAGAATTACCCATGATAAGGGGCTGCCGCATATTCAACTAGCGGTGTCACCAGAAATGGTTGTTGGAAGTATCACAAATATACATAGGTCCCTCCAGATGGTACCACTTTCAACTAAATCGACCACGTCATAATCGAACGCCGCCACCTCTTAGTCTTCATGAGTGACAGAATATATAAAGGGGCCACTATACACTCGGATCACTACTTTGTTGACATAGTGCTCCGAGCTCAAAAAACAACACCACATCAAATCTTCACCAGTCTACAACGGTGAAAAGATTACCGTAATAACCGCAGCTACCAGATGTCCAATCATCTAAACGTTATGATTGGTACAACTACAAACATGTTCGACTCCAGCCCCCAAAAAAGTCAGAACGAGTGGCTCAATGATGATTGAAAGCCAGCAATTCAAAGTACATGGGCACCATCAGAGACTTACTTTGAACTCCGTCGAGTTAAAAAGCGCCTTCACAGACAAAACAAGGAAGTCCGATAGAACCAACAAATGCGTGAACATACAGTAATATATCAAATTTCCGTGCGATATGCGAAGGAAAAGCTGTTGGAATATGCACATCAGTTACACCATATTTCCTTCGACTCCAACGTTGCCTACATAAAATAGCGAGAGTAAAACTTTACATAGCCATGAGAAATCCCGACAAAACTGAGGTTGTTTAGGCAGACCCCGATCCTGACGGTGGGAATGCAGAGTAGCAGGATCACCCTCGGTACCTTTCATGGTCAACAATGGTCTAAGACAAGGGGATGTCAAGCATCCCTTTTAACCTGCCTCGGAAAAAATGATCCGTGATGTTGATGTCAATGCGAGAAACACTATCTTTTTCAAGTTCGCCCTAGTTCTGACCTATGCTGATGATATTTATATTATGCAAAACAACCCCAGATGTATAAACTGCCTGCATCGACCAGTTGGCGTTAGATCTTCGGTTGTACACTAATTAAAGGCAAGCCGAATTATATGGTGGAAATCACACTGGCCAACCGTTGATAATTTGTCCTGTCTAGGGTCGCAAATCAAGTATTCACATCACTTCCTAGCGAGACCTAAATTTTGCATTTTCTAAACCTGTAGGTAACAGGTCAATTTTATCTCAAATATGGACGCAGAGAATCTATAACTAGAGGTATCTTCTTCTTTGGAAAATTTTTATTTATGAATCATATAGAAAATGTAGTGCCAAAATTACCAAAACTTTGGTAATAAAAAGGCGGTTTACGAAACTGCGGAATGTTTACGTAATTTGCTGTGATCTCCATAATGATGTTTGTAGTAATTACAATAAACCATGTACAGAGCCTGTCCAGTAACTATAAACAGAGCCTGCTAGCATATAAATGTGCTTAGATGTGCGCTCACTCCAGCAGCCAAGAAGAGCAGGATATGCCCGCCTAGAAGCTTTAGAATCCCCTGCAACGAAGCTGACCTAAACCATTGAGATACTGTCTACAGTGTGATGGCGGCTAAAATGAAGGGGAAGAAATCATTGCAAATAACTTGTCCAACAATAATGAGATTAATAGTGAAGGCAGCATTCCCAAAAATATCGACCCTGTGAATGAAGCAATTATCATAGAACCGCCAATTCAGAGAACACACCTTGTATCACGAAAGATAAATTGCTGAAAGTATGTAAGAGAATAAGCAACAAGTCTCGGTATCTGATGGTATTCCGAACAAGGCAGTGCAGCCCTCGATGAAGGGATGTTCTCTAAAAAATTGATCTATTAACGTTTGATTACGTTACCAAAAAGAAACAGCTAACTGAAGGTCCCCCATTATATGTTACAACTCAATGTAAGAAGGAGTAATTACCAACAGATTATTAGAAAAGGTTAAAAAGGAAGGAGTTTGGATTTAGGAGATCCCTCCAGACACTGCCATATGAGGTGAAGATGGCGCTGAGGATCAATGGAGTATTGCGCCATTCAGTGCAGTTGAGGAACATAGTGGCTAATTATTTCTCCTATAGGGAGCTAAAATACATGAGTAACGAAGCACAAATCAATACTACATTCGCCTCATCCGAGGTTTCTCAGGGGCTGATGCTGGGTCTATTCTAGGGAAATATCATGTATAATGGAGTCTTATGTCTGCCTCTTCAAGTGGGACTAAAAATGGTTGTTTTCAAAAACGATGTTGCCGCGGTTGTTATGGCAAAGCAAATCCATTAGATTCAGACAGTAATAAAAGAAATAATCTGCAAGATGAAAGATTGGCTGGAAATTGCCGGAATTATAGTGGCGGATTTCAAAAGGAAAAACTGTCACAAATTTACACTAGGAGATCGACTGCCGAAGAACGAACAAAGGACACTATTATTGATTAAATGTCGGAATGGACGTAGGAGAGCTCGACGAAGAGATATGTGTGTTAATCATTACAACAGAGAATGTAGTTACCACTTAACTGAGTTAGTAACTGGCCATAGAGGCTACTACAAATACCTAGACAGGATTGGGTATGACGATTCGTCAATATGTCCGACTTGCCCGGGAGAGGAAGAAGACGCAATATTCTTGCAGTTATTTCACGGCGTGGAGGACCAATATTTCGCGAGTGCATCACCTGGTAGAGGTAGCACATATTACAGTTGGAAGACAGATGGCAAGAAGCAACGGAAAGGAAAAAGCAAGCGATAGCTATATAGGAAAAACAGGATAATTGGCGAAATGATATCTAACGACCGGGCGAGCGATTGAAGGGTAAATCATGTGCATCGGTCGTCTCCACTGAGACTTTTTCGAAGACGCCACTTCCATGGTTCAGCAAAAAAACTCATATCAACAACTTATTAATACTTCCAAAGTAAATCAACTTCCAGAGCTGCGCAGGTTCCAATGAGAACAGC
Source organism: Hermetia illucens (assembly GCF_905115235.1). NCBI lineage: Eukaryota > Metazoa > Arthropoda > Insecta > Diptera > Stratiomyidae > Hermetia > Hermetia illucens. Next base: position 126,208,438 of record NC_051850.1, on the reverse strand, counting down.
TAATCATAAGCGAGTCATGAGTTATGCAATTGCTCTTCAAACTACATACTTCCTAAAAGGAAGCATCGGAGAACCCTATTTCTCATAATTTACCTTTCTTTATATTCATATGTTTCAGAGAATGATGTGTAACAATCGATTTAAACGCTAAAAATCTGTTACTAAAATGTGAATTTCACCGGTCGGTACTAACTTGGCTAACTAACGTTGGCAATACTATTGTGCAGCTTGACTCCCCTTCAAAAGGAGACCAATATGAAGTTGGTATGCTTCAAACACTTACCCCAGGAGCACCTCTTGCGAAAAATGACGTTAACTGGAAATGAGACTTAGGTTGCTCACTACACGCCTGAAAAACAGTGACGTAACACCGATATTGATTAAATATCTGGCCCAGGAGAGACCATCAACGCAGCGAGATACTGTGAGACTCTAAAAGTTGAAAACCCCATCGAGAAGCATGCTGACAAACGGGAGACCATCTGTTGCTGCAATCATTCGGATGGAACCTTGGGAATTATCAAATGAGGTTAATGGCTTACAGCAAAAATTCAATAAGAGCCTTGATATAAATTTGATAAATTTATTCAAATGCAACATCTGACCTGCTTCTCATTGTCGTGTTCACAAAGTGAGAGCTGTGAGTAGACTCCCTCTTCCATCGAGTGTCTGCTCTACTTAACCTTCTAGAAATTAGTTAATTTTTAGGGAGTAGATCACTTCGGTTGGAAAGAAAGATAATTAAACAAATTCTAAACCCAGGCTGCCCCTATCGTGACGCCAGCTATGAATTTGTGATGTTTGTATAGTTGAACTTCTGAAGGCCTGCCTGGTAATGATCAGGAAATCTAACTCATCCGCCGGATTTCGTTGGGTTTGCAACTGCTAGTTTTTGAACCGGAGTTAGATCAGTTTTTGGGATATCTCTCCTGGGAGCATGTATTGTTGCTATTGTTTCCTGGTGTTGGTTCGAGATCCAGTTTCCTTCGATGTCGCTTGCCATCGGGTAAGAAGGTTCGAGTCGATCCATATTACTAATAGACGTGCTGGTAATTGCCGCAGGAGCAGTGTCTAGCAAACTGTTTATAGATTCATTTTGCGACGTGCTGTGTTAAATTGATTGCTGAGATATTGACGCCACTGTTTGCACCTTTTGGTTATTGCGAAGTGTGCTGATGCTGTCGGCTTCACCTGACTGCCTTGCAACGTCTCTTTTTATATGGTTCTTTGTTTTTGGACCGCGGGTAAATGCTTATTTCGGCGCATGTGCCTACAGGCAATTGTGTTTTTTATAATTCGGATGGACAAAGGCAGTCATCGTGAAAGGGATGAAACGGGGCCATTCGTATTATCCGAAGTCCAATTACATTATTTCGTTCATTTCACGGCTCCGGAATTGAATCAATCTATAGTGGTACCAATATGTATTCTAGGTACGAAGATTTTTCGAGCTGCACAGTAGCATACCCTGGATGGAGAATGTTGACGTTTCCGTCTGGATGCATTCACGAAGAGAAGCTACTATTTAACTGCGCGTATCCCTGCTTACCTCTTAAGACCCTAGCAACATCAGCGCCTCTAGAACCGCGGGACCGGTGAGGCGCTGCACGCGGCAGAGGAACTGGGAGGGTTTTTCGTCGCCCATGGAAGTACTCTCCGTGAGCTGCCTCGTTTTCTCTTACTGGAACTCAACCGCTTTATTAATTGTCCACGTAAGTGGTTGTATGAAATATCTGTCATCGAATCTATAATTGAAGTTCGGAAATATTAGAACGCAGTTTATCGTGGCCGTGGTCATGTTCTCGGCATTCTCAGTTGACAAAATAGCACTTCAGTTTGTCATGCACTTTGTCTACTCAGATGTGTTGGATCTTGATGAACTTTTGATCTGGACTGAATTTGGCAGTGTTTTCCAGGCATTCCGGCTAATATGATTTCACTAGTTCTCTTTGATACCTTTTCGAGTACTCTCCAGTCATCCATTCTGTGAATGTAATTGTCCGTTTCGCAACTTTATCGTGGTTCATATTTTTCGTTCAACGCATACCCACAATGTACAACTCCCTATCGCACTTAAATCGCCATACATATATCATTCTCTCAAACTGCTGCTACAATTTTTCTCAGTACCCTTCTCTCCAGAAAGTTTAGTATATACTTTCGTAGAGCTTGATTTGAGGTTGAAGTCTCATAGCCGTAAGGTAAAGCCGGTTTGGTGACTGTTTTATAGATGCGGAGGTTCGTTTTCACATAATTCTCCCTTTACTTTGTTTATTCTCCGATAGTGAAACAGTCCTTGGCCTCCCGAAATCTTAGCCCCTATTTTTTCTTGACCCAGCGACTGTGTCGTACAATTCATAGAAACTAGCAAAGCATATCTCGCGTTGTCCCCCTGAGTTCCATTTGCTTTAGAGCTTCCACGTGGTCGCTTATCTTTTGCGTTGACTTTGAGGAAGCCGGAATGTTTGATATCTATTTACTGGACTTCCACCGAAATTTTTGAATTTTTATATGAATAACGGCATCTCGTTCGCTGTATAAGAGCTATAACTCCCTTTCTTTTACCTAATTTGCCATATGTTGGGCTCCCCCACTGGGACTACAATTCTTTTGAGAACTCGACACTCGAAGGGATCGGCGAAATCAAAATTTTGCATATTCTACCAACGTTTTCCTGTACATAGGTTTTGTGTAAAAAAAGCTTAGTAAAATGTCTGTCTGTCTCTCCATCTGTCTATCACACCTGATTTGTTTGGAAACGGCTGAGGTTATTGCCAATAAATTCGGTGAGAAAATGTCGCCTGTGAATCTCTTTACATACAGCAAGTGGTGTCATTTTGCGTTGAGTTTAAGAGGGTCAAGGGTCAGAAAGGGATCGATTAGTAGTTAGCACTTTTCGAAAATGATTTTATTTGGGGGAAACGTAGGAGAGTGAGAGCTCATTTGTTATTTCTGATATCGGGTGAAACATAGTGGGATGAGTGCTCAAAATGTATGCCACGAAAGGTGTAACAGGTCTCGTTCTCAGAAGCTATCAAAATCAAAGTTTCAAAGTCATAGAAGATCAAAGTTTTTTATTTCACGTGAATTAATCGCAATCTAAAACGTGTATGACGTCATGATTATATAAAGTGAACTCATTTGAATGGCACAGTTGGATGTATCAAGGAATATTTTGAATTTTTAGTTAGTTTAGTCAGGAATGAAATACGGAGGATAGGAAATTTCTCGCACAAGATGATTACAAAACCGTTATACCCGAAACGCTCAGCCTCCGATATTCTGACTTGTTATTGATAGCGACTTTGTTTGTAAACATGAATGATTTTTTGGTTTCGTCCATTTTGCTGGGGACGTTTGTTAGTGCTGCCTTCAATTGCACGCAGTCATTCATTTATTTGAAATTGTAAGGTCTAATTTCATATTTTGTCACATTTTTGTCATTCTACTCGCAAGCCATATTCTTCATTTCATTTATTTTTCTTTGTGTTTTTTGCATCTTTTAATAGATTATATGAAATATAGTAGATATGTAAAGTTATTCATGTTTTTTGAAGTGTAATCACTAATTGTGGTGATTTGTCTAAAGGTCTATTGAGCGTTGAGTTTAGCTTTGTTGTCATTTATGCGCAACCTTAATCCTTTCGTCGCATCGCCAAGGTTTTATTTTCAAAAATGAGCGTGAAATTATGTTGAGTTAATTGAAAGAGTAACAAAGTTCTCGTATCAAAAAAAAAAATTGCCTAAAACATTTCGTTTCTCGATCTTAGTTGAGAAAGCATTAATTAAACTGTTTTCATTTAAAACTTAGTCTACCATGGTTGGTTTTACAAGATGATGCAAATTGAATTATATTTTTTTTCTGCAGAATGTTGAGGTAATTACGTATGACGTGAATATTGCAGAGGCTCTAGTTCTGTAGCTAACATGATACTCTTCAATAACGTTCTTCGTTTGAATGGGGTTCATCTAATTTCATCAAGTAGGGAGCAATCTTTCAAACCTAAGAATACCGAATCTTGGTTTTCGGGGGAAAATGTAGATACCACCGAAAATAGTTCCTGATCGCAGGAACCTGCCCATTATGTAATTCTCGCACAGTGAACAAGGTTATCTGCTCAAGCATGATATAACATCATTACTCCATTTCAACATAGCACTAAATTGAATCAACGTTGTATAGCCTAAATCATTCAAGAAGCAAAACTCTTCGCTCTAAGCGATTATTTCAGGTTTCATTTTGAGAAAACTAATATAGTAAAAAGAGCCGGTCTGTTGTGTGCTAGGTCACACGAAGAGAGACTAGCATGATGTTTTGCCATGGTTTTAAAGGAGAAACCATCACCCAGTATTATAATGCCAGTAATCTTAAGATAGCAGTATTCCCTGCAAGGAATATGAGCAAACCCTAAATTAAGGAAAGCCTCATTGATAATGTTAGAAACCCTATTTTCAAACTTGTTATAATAGCAACCTTGAAAAGCTCTATCCTTTAGTTGTTTGGTCGAATTTGCGGTATTTACCACTTTCCCATTTTTTTATTTAAAAAAATTCGTAACAGTAACGTAAACTCATGATTTTTAGTTAACTCTAATTTTCAAAAGACACAAACATGACAGCTGTTGGGCTATTAGGTTATGGGATAGAAAATTTGTGAAGTTTAAGGGCTCGATGCTGTAACGATTCGCACAGCACAGCGTTGGTTCGATCGATTTCGTACTGGTGTAGTGGATTTCGAAAATACACTCCGTATTGGTAGGCCAATCGTCGTAGAAGCCGATAAAATCCTCGAAATCATCCAAGTAGACCAGCATGTGAGCATTCACTCGATTGGCGAGGAACTGGGTATGGACCAAAAAACCGTTTGGAACCATTTGCAGAAGATTGGATTTCAAAAAAGCTGAATGTTCGGGTACCACACGAGTTGACGCAATAAAATCTCTTCGACTGAATCAACGCCTGCGATGCACTGCTGAAACGGAACGAATCTGACCCATTTTTGAAGCGAATAGTGACTGGTGATGAAAAGTGGATCACGTACGATAACCTCAAGCGCAAAAGATCGTGGTCGAAGCGCGGCAGGCTGGCCCAAACCATCACCAAGCCTGGATTGACGGCCAGGAAGGTTTTGCTGTGTGTTTGCTGGGATTGGAAGGGAATCATCTATTATGAGCTGCACAACTATGGCCAGACCCTCAATTCGGTCCTCTACTGTGAGCAACTCGACCGTTTGAAGCAGGCGATCGATCAGAAGCGGCCAGAATTAGTCAATAGGAATGGAGTTGTGTTCCACCAGGACAACGCTCGGCCTCACACATCTTTGATGACCCGCGAGAAGCTCCGGGAGCTCGGATGGGATGTCCTATCGTATCCACCATATAGTCCGGATCAAGTGATTATCATCTCTTCCGGTCCATGCAAAACGCTCTTGGTGCTACTAAGTTGGCCTCAAAAGAGGCTTGCGAAAACTGGCTGTCTGAGTGTTTTGCAAATAAGGAGGGAAGGTGTTATAAGGGGAGGATAATGAAGTTGGCTTCTAAATGGCAACGAGCTTGCGAACAAAACGGCGCATATTTGACTTAAATCGGATAATTCCAAGTATGTTAAATAAAGCGCCAAATTTCGATCATAAATACGACATTTCTTTTTCCCCAACTCAATATATCAGTTTTCCATTCATTGGTAACTGGTGGTTAAAAAAGTAGTAGTAACTTGAAATGGAGGGTTGTCCGCGTAACATAAAATCAAAAGGAAAAATAATAGCAACTAGCAATTTTAGCAGACTTGTATTATTTTTACAATAAATATAATACAAATCGAATGATAGTTACCAAAATCTCCACATGAAAAGCCACCTCCTCAGTATTGCTCTGAAACTAAATAACCGAAGTACACTTTTTGGTTTCACCTTCACTATTGCATTTTCTCTAACATTTTTTCTTCATCTAAATATTGAGATTATCGTTTATATTTAAAAAATTGAAAAATACACATATAAAAACCTAAGGTCATGTACTAGCATTACTTCAATAGATTCTAAGAAATGTTCCGTAACTTATTCTCAAAGTTACTGAACGCAGTCGACAATTAATAATATTAAGTTTGTAGTTGTAAAAACACTAAAAGATTTCTATGACGACACTTTATGTGAAGTGAGTTCTTTTCCCTGAAATGGTGACCATATGATAATTTTGGATTCTATGGATATTCTATGGTGTTAAGTCTTTTCAAAAATCCTCTCATCTCCTTTATAGTTAAAAAATGATAAGTCAATTTGGTCCTTCCAACTGTTAAATATACGGTGGAAACCCATGGATGAAGAATATTACTTATATCTGTAACATATCAATCTCGGAGTGGGTGATTCTTCAGAAATTAAACAAAAAATTGAACTTTTTTCAATTTCGAGAAGCACTTGCTTCATGTCCTCTACCGATAAAAAAGCTAATCGTGCATCTACCAGTCAATCTTCATAGGGCCACCATTTCAGTAATTGAGATTTGTTTTAGAGCTTTCATACATTCGACTAGTCCGGTGATTACCCGTTTACATGAACCCTAAATCGTAATTACATAACTAATGCTACCACGTCAGTTTCTTAATCCTCTGAACGTTTGAATCTCTTCCATCCTGTACTTGTTCTTCCTTGGCTTAGTGTGTATATGTATATCTTGTGTGTACGTGTTACTAGCTTATCCTAAAGTGTAATACATCTCAATCAATTATATATGCTTAAACATTTTTTCTTTCATTTTCACAGATGACTTTCTCCTCGGATGTAGGCAGACAAGTAGACAGATATTACGATCTAAAATCAAACGTAACCGATTTGAACTACAATATAATGGCGTCCTTGCTTGACTCTCTCTATATATAGAATATATACTTTACTTTAAGATTTAGTCAATAAATATTACTTGTGTACTCAGTAATTAATGTCATTATTGAATATTACTCTTACTTTTCTTCATTATGTTTCAGTTTTAAATAGTGTACAAAAAGTGTAAAGTAATCTCGGGTTCAAGTAACGTATAAACAGTGAACAGGAAGTAAAAAATAATTTAAAACAATATAATAATAGTAATCAATAATTTTTTAAAAAATATTAACTAATATTCTAGATATCACGATAGTTCCTGTGAGTACTGTGTCTCCAGGGTGGGCCGTCTTGGTGTGCGCGGTTGAGCACGCAATGGTGGGCCAGGACTACCATATCCGGCTGCATACAGTTGCGGACATGAATCCTTTATTAATTCTTGCGTTTCACGTATTTGCCTTTGCACTTGCGGCGCTAGACGTTGAACACTTATTGCGGGGGGAAAACGATATTCGGGAGTTGCTTGAGGTACCTACAAGTAGAAATATTCAAACATGAAAATGTAGTTAGCAACGTAAAAGGTATATTAAGTTAACTTTATAGTCTTATGTTTACTTTTAATACTTTTCTATTATTAATCTTATGTTCAACATAAATCAAGTACAATCGCAATAGATTGCTAACCTAACTTTTAAGTCCGAGTGTCTGGGAATTGAGATAAGCGGCCACAACCAACCAACCAATTTCTACCATACGAATCCTCATTTTCTATAAAAGTGATTATCGGCTTTTCTTAAAAAAATAGAGTAGTTTTTTTAAACAAATCGCCATTCTGATGCCCAACATATCCTTCTAGCAAAATAAAAGGGCATAAGTTGCTCCTGGCCCCATTGTTCTCCTATTTCATTCTGGACAATTCTTAAAATATTCCCTGCGAACTAAAAGAGATAGTAATTTGAGGAGTAGCAGCCTGGAAATTTCGAAACTATGCATCTTCCCACCGAAACGTCAACAGTGCTTTATATAAGGACTCCTCTCAGATCCATGACCTTTCATTATAAACAGCGCAACAACTGGTATTCCCTTTAGACCTCAACTATTCTAGACCACTCGGTTTTGCACCGCGGTCCAGCAATTCGATATCCCTAAAAGCTGTCTAGCATTTTGGCGTGCGTCGTCGCTCCATATAAAGCAGCATCTGCCACGTCTTATGCCCGCTGCAACCTATTGTTCCGGATTTTATCCCCAACTTGACGGGCGTGGTATCGCTTATAAATTTCATCTTTATATAGACTACGAACTGTCCATCCTCCAGTAGGTGTCATTTTTCGGAATATTCTTCGCACGGTCAGAGTAGTCAGTCTAATTAATTTTAGTCGAGGTACCGACTTCTGCCATGGCTGTGTAGAATTTTGCCCTTGCTGCTGATTAACCTGGAGTGAAGCGGAGAATATTTTATAGATGGTACTCAGTAACGTGTTAATTATAGCATATATATAATTGCTGTGCTGCGTTGTATCCCCCTTTTTCTGTATGGGCGGGATAATGCTTCATTGCCAGTCAACAGGTATTGATTCGATGTCCCAAACCTTGTTGTAGTCGATCACCTCCATATTTAACCAGTTTGGCTGTAATTCTATCGGCTCCTGGAGATTTATGGTTCTTGCATGGTTTGTGGTGGCAGTATTTGTCTGTCGTGTACCGTTGGTGGTACCTCCAACTCGCGCATATTCTGGTTGTTGAGCAGTTCATCCAAATACTCAACCTATCGCTCCAATATGCCCATACGGTCGGAAATCAGATATCCCTTTTTGTCTCGACAGGATGAGCATCGAGGTGTATATAGCTTAATCTTGCTGACTTATTGGTATTCCACCCCTGGTGCGATTGTTCCTTGTACTTTTCCGTGTTCTTTAGCATTGTTGCATTGCCCAGTATGCAGCATTTTTCCGTTCCGTTGCTATCTTACATTCATTATTGATCGAACCAGTCTTTCCAACTTTTTAAGCGACTCGAGGCAAAAATGTTAGTGGCGGTACGTCGATGCTTCATCTTCAGGACCTCTGTTAGTTGGGATTATTACGTCAACCATGTCCCTCTTATAGATATTACGGAGAACTTCGTTGTGGATGGAGTCAGTGTCCACTTTCATTTGATGTCAATCCGGCATTGGACTATTGCTGATAGCTACCGGAGGTTACGCTAATTTCAGATAAGATCTTGACTGCGGGGATCCGGTCCAGGTTGGCGAGCATCACAGTGCTTTAAACCAACGGAGGTTTCCGATATAGAGGAGAAGGATGTCCTCTATGAGTAAATATATGCCATTATGATCTTGGCGAATGCCAAGAGAACATTTTCCGGCATTAATAGGGGAGCATGGCCTTAAGGATCGTACCAACAACGGTGCATTCTTCTTTCCGTAACTTTTAATGCCTCGTCATTGGCGGTACACTGTTCAATCACAGGGTATGCTATAAGGTCAGTTGTATTTCGACTGACTAATAACGATCACTTTATCAGATCGACCGCGTCGCGATCAGCAGTAAACTTAGGACTTGTCTTCTGAATGAACGTAAGAAAACAGTTGCTGGCATCGGTCTCGAAAGTTACTATCATCTGATGATCTAGAGTCGCATTCAGTCACCGATACTTTTGTTTCCCTTCTCTTCTGTCATCGATACTTATTTTTATCGTAATCGTCACTTTCATTGCAAACATATCGATATCTGCCTGCTTTCTCACCGAGTCAAAATCAAGGTTCATAGTCTGACTGACCATCGTAGTTCACCTATTTGCATTAATGGACAAAATATCAAAGCATCGGAGAGTTCGCATATTTAGAAAGTGTTGTTTTTGTCGACTGCCGTAGCGAGTTTTTACTCGCTCGACTCATTCATCATCATCATCGGCGCAACAACCGGTATCCGGTCTAGGCCTCCCTTAATAAGGAACTCCAGGCATCCCTGTTTAGCGCCGAGGTCCACCAATTCGATATCCCTAAAAGCTGTCTGGCGTCCTGACCTACGCCATCGCTCCATCCACCATAGATACCATAGATATTGCCCTTATAGACTTTCCGGGTGGGATCATTCTCATCCATACGGATTAAGTGACCTGCCCACCGTAACCTATAGAGCCGGATTTTATCCACAACCCGACGGTCATGGTATCGCTCATAGATTTCGTCATTGTGTAGGCTACGGAATCGTTCATCCTCATGTAGGGGGCCAAAAATTCTTCGGAGGATTCTTCTCTCGAACGCGGCCAAGAGTTCGCAATTCTTCTTGCTATGAACCCAAGTCTCCGAGGAATGCATGAGGACTAGGGAGATCATTGTCTTGTACAGTAAGAGCTTTGACCCTATGGTGAGACGTTTAGAGCGGAACAGTTTTTGTAAGCTGAAATAGGCTCTGTTGGCTGACAACAACCGTGTGCGGATATCATCATCGTAGCTGTTATCGGTTGTGACTTTCGACCGTAGATAGGAGACTCATTAATGGCGCTAAATACGCTTTCGCTCCTTTGTCAAAAATTTGAAATGCAATTATCTCAATTCCAACATCAAGTTGAGTTTGTTCTGGGCTATGGTTCTCTATGTGCTGCTATATGGGAGTAGAATAGGATGCGTTGTTTCCAATGTTCAATTGTATTTGGCGTGAGGAGTCAATACCATCAATCTGTCTCAGATCTATGTCAAGCTTCGAAGTTTAGGGTTAACTCATTTTGGATTTTTAATAGAGACTCGGTGTTAGTTGTGGATATTTTCGTACTAGTTTTGACAATATTCCAAATTTAAGAAATATACTTCAGCCAGTAATGTCTAATGCTTGCTGGAAGTCTACAAGGACTTGGTCGGTAGTGTATGTTTAAGTAAGAGTATTCAATTTATTGTGTATCGTTCTAAATTCGACTTGGTTGCAGATACGATAGGTTGCACCTTATTGACATCTGAGGTAAAAATGCACCGGATGAGGATGTGATCCATCGTGGATCTTCTCTTTCCGTTTGCGGCTCCGTTGTTCTGTAGCTTGGGTGTATTTTAGATCCTGGTGCGATCAAGACACGGGAAGTTATGTGCATTATTCGAGGGGGAAAGAAGCGTCCCAAAGGACTCTGAGACATCATCTGACCTATCACAGAGAAATGCAATCACGTGTCGGTGGCACACTTCATTGATGATGCTCTTAGGTGTTGGTGGGCCAGTACTGACAGTTTTCACCACTTTTTCTATCTGTGGTTGTGGTTGACCATGGTCAATCCGGATACTCACTCCGAGAATCCCTAATACACTTGATACGTGATCTGATAAGTATTTCAGTATCGTTATAAGTTTCACTTCCGGATGTCGGACGATGTAGAAAGAATACCAATCGATTTTTAAGTTGTTTCTATTATGTCCTTCTAAGTTTGGTTCCATCAAGCTCGAGCTCCAATCAATAGAGCAGTTCAGGAATTATATAATATTTAATATTGCCCCCATTTGGAAGTTTTTATCCTTTGATGATTGATCTCTGTTAAAACTGCCCATGATTCGACTCTTTTTAGCACTTGACTTCGAAAGTACTTTTGCTAATTAGACGCGTGAGATTTTCGGCTTTTTTACTTAAGTTATATTGGCTGCAGCTTCAGTTTTGGACTGCTTTCTATGACTTTTGTTTGTTCGTGTGGCACTGTTCAGTAGTAGTATTTTCCTCAGCAGTTCATTGCAAGCTTCTCTTATATTTCGAGGCCAGGATGCACTAGTGTTGAGCACATTTATATTCGTAAAGACGAATACGAATAAATTCGTACGACGATTTTCTATGAATACGAATGAATATTCATATTCGAAAAAGTGAATACGAATACGGTCATATTCTCACGTCCGAAAGTGAATACAAACGTGTTCGTATTTACGAGTACGAATACGAATTCTGTTGGATTAATACGAGTGTTTCCAAGTGCGAATACGATTTTTTTGTATTGTAATGTCAACATTCGCTTGGATAGTGAATATTAGCGCCTTAATGATCTGATCATGTTGTAGGTATATACGACTTAACGTCCAATAAGAAAATTCAAAGTCGGAAGATATTTTCAAGCCTGAAGAATTGTTTGTGAAGAGAATGCATTTACAAGCAAAGACATCTTCTTCTTCTTCTTTGCCTGTTTCAGCTAAATGACTGTGCCTTTACCAGACATCAGACAGACAAATAGACAAATAGATGCCTGTTTCAGACAATGTCTGCTTCTGTACCAGACGAATGTCTAAACCTGTCTCAGACAGTAGACAGTCTGTATCAAACAACAGGCAGACAGATGTCTGTGTCTGAAGCAAATAGGTGGTTGGGCAATTGACTCACACAGTAAGTGCGTCTAAAGGTACAATATCGCGTACGCTACGCAACGCGGCTACAAATTGCACTGTCTGTCAACTATGGTTTTGTAGGCCCCGTCGTGGCAATTGTACTGAATGTAGTGTTGCGTCGCGTAGCACAGATGCGGTGGTACCATAACTCCGGCTCCTCACATTTGGCACTTGCCATAAATTCCAAGCCTCCACAAACGTTTGGCCAGACCAAACATTGTCATCCACACGTTTGCAAGTACGTTAGTAGCTGCATTCTGTTTGGCACTCATGAGAATCTCGAGCCTGGCGTCCAAAAACCGACACTCGTTCGGATCGGCGAGGTTTGACAAACATGTGCATCTGGCATCACCTACACTGGTAACGACATCGACCGAAAATGATAAAATATTGGTTGATATAATTGCGAGATACATGTATATGTATATAGGGTGTTTAAAAACTACCGGACAAGCTATATGCCAGAGAATTCCAATGGCAGTCACGGGCCTGGAATTGTGGATCATAAGAATGAAAAAACGTTTGACACTTTGATAAATGAAAATTAAAAGGGGATTGTGTTCTGAATGTTTTCAATTAACTTTTCTTTGAAAATGTTCCGAGTTGTTAAACAAAAAGGGAGTTTTTTACTGAAATTAAGTATTGCTTATAATAACATTCTCGTTAGTATCTTTGCAGCAGCATTACTTATCTTAGCAAGAACTTCTTCTAAGGGTGGCCTTAAAAACCATTTCCTTCAAAGAAAGTTGTTCAGTGGATTTAAATCGGATGTTTTTGCAGAACATCCTATCGCCGACAACGATGTTTTTCATCAAGAAAGAATGTAACCTTCCTGAAATTATGTGAAAGTGTCCCATCCTGGTGAAACCACTTCCTGCTCCTGCTAAATGGCCCATTTCCTGATAAATTGATCCGGATATTCCGGAAAAGAAGATTTATACCTGTCAATCCGTTTGGGAGAATATAAGGCTCTGCAAGTCGGTCTCCAATAATTCTTGCCCAAGCTTCCATTGGTTTTGATAATACGCCTCACGATTCTATCTGCCGGTGACAATTGCGATAATTAAAAGTCCCTTTTTGGGTACAGCAACGTTCGTCGGTAAATAGAATATATTTAATGATGTTACGATTTTCCCTAATTCACTATCTCACCCAATCGGAAAAATATATTGCTCTTTAGGTTGGAATGGTATGAATAAACTTTCCCATGTTTTACTGTGCGGATTGCTTCCGAGTGATGCTTGTTTGAGGTTAACTTTAGTAAGTTACAGTAAGAGTGGCAGTCGAACCTACTGGCAATTTTTTTTCTACGAATTTAATTTTTTTAACTGCTCTTACGGCTCCCTAGTAATTAAAAACCAACTAAATTGAAGTGCTAATGGTGTGCTCCAGTAAATTAATCGTCGGTTTCCATTTACCCTATAATAACTACAACCAATTTAGTACTTAGGATAAAATGACGTTAACAAAATTTTATCACAGTAAAAAGGAGATCAATTTTTTGTAAGAACAAATTACACATTATGTATGCTGAAATCTGAGAAAAATTGGTTTAACATAAATAGTAGATATTAGTTTTGATACCGGTTGCAAAGTGGAGGAGTGCGAGAGTCGGAAAGGGGTCAATTACTTGAAAGAACCGTTCTCAGAAAGTACTCACTCTGAAAATCTGAAAAAAAAAATATGGTGGTCCATACACATGGCCTGTAGGCCTCAAAATACTTTCCATACCAATATCTGTTAAAATAAAGTGAATGATAGTATGCTACAATACTTCTTGTTTGTATTTTTTTATTTTTGTATTTTTTAGAAACCGACTAGAGACTAAAATCCTAGATCCATCAAGTTGTGCAGAAGTATAGGCTATACTATAGAGCATAATACAGTAGCTACTGGTAAATTAGAAAATAAATTTTGGCTAATTCTAATTTCTTAAAATTTCTAATTTCTAATTGTTATGTTTTTGATAATGTAAAAAATTTAGGTTCCCAACTACATTTCAAATTTTAGATTGCCTTTTGCCAGCTTGTGTCCGAATAGCTCAGCGGCACTGGGTTGTCATACGGAAGGCCGCGGTTCAAATCTCTCTTGGTGTTTAGTCGAGCTAAGCAAACCATTAGCAAAATGAGCTGGCTCTGCAGGGCAGACTCATACCTTCAATTCCTCACCCTCGGAATCGTGCCATTCGAAAAACTTATCTAGAGTTGAAACAGGTCTGTACTGTCTAAGCGTTAGAATAGCAAGTGGAATATTGCTTTCCTGTTGAAAACCACCTTCCTCGTCCATATTCATAACAGTGCTATCGGCACAGTGGTCCGAAATTTCTTCCACCTCAATTGCAGTACAGCCTGAGACTTTGAAATCAGAATAGCTGTGCAAATTGTAACTCTCATCAAAACTAGCGCTGCTAACGCATTTCGCTGCGATGGTAAAAGTAGATCAAGTGGTAATCTGCAAACAGTACCCGAACAGTCTGAACTGAGTCACATGATGCACAGCTTTATTTCGAACCCCTATCGCTGGATTCAGGACCGGGCTTTACTTCGGGTTCGGGCCCAAGACCGAGGGGATGGTTTTGTCTAGATTTGGTTTTTAGGGATAGCACTTTTCAACAAATATGTCAGTCTGGGTTGAGAAGAAAGCATTCCCCGCTTCTCGTCGGAATTAGTGGTGTCATCGTAACGGTTTACGAGTTCTGAAAAATTTTCTGATGAATGCGTTTGAGGTATTTGGCACTATCTCTTGATGTGTACCAAATCGGAATTGTCCCTGCGTGTGGGATGTTGCAAAGGTGAACATCGGGAAATTCGTCGAAGGGCCCTTCGGGAGGTGGTAACGGTATAGCTGACACTATCGTACAGTTATGAATCTGGTAGCGACAGCCTATGGGACGTCTATGCCCTGGAGGACGCCTTCTATTACCGACCTGCAAAAAGAGCGTCATTAGGTTCGCTGTTTGGCATAACGTTTAAACGACCAGGAGGTGCACGAATCATAATAACCAGGTACGAATTAGCTAAAAGGAGACTCGTAGCGTGACAAATAGATGCAACCGTGGAGACTCGAATAAAAACTGACCAGCAGAAAGATCTAAGCTCTGTCAAAACTCTGTTCACTTAATGCCGAACAGGTGGGCGGGCGGCATGGAAGGCGCTGAGGATTGTGCTCTTTTTACCATAAAAGACTTGGAAAAAGTTGCCAAGAACCGAGAGTATCCCGGAAAAGCCGCACAAGCAGGTGTTTCACCATCGGCGACATCTAATCCTCAGCGCATCCAAAGCTTACCTGAAATGAGCGCAGATTAGCTAAGGCAAAGTAGATTCTGAACTGCCGTCTTCATACCGATCCTTCTGTATGCTTGATTCAGTCGGGAAAATGCTCAAAGAGCTCATGACGAGTAGATTCGCCGAGGCAATATATACAGTTCGGTTTTAAAGCAGAGAAATCGATAGCGGATATTGTCATGGAGGTTGTGGGTGTTATTCATTGAACTAAGGCGGAGAGCCATTAATTTCGACCTCGTAAGGTTTCAGATATGCTACGTATACTAGAAAATTCATTTAACATGTCAACAGAGACGGAACGGCATTTGTAAATAAATTATTTGATCTAATTTCCAAGCTTTTCTAATTTCTGCATATTCTCATTTTCGACCGGCAAATATCGAAGCTTCATTGAAGTGCTTCGTCGGCACGTGCTTGCATGCCTCTATACTAACCAGGTTCGGGAATGTGGGGATCCCTTGGAGCACTTCGACCCCTCACGTGTCATCGTACAAACATTTATGTAGCCTTTTAACCGATGCGTAGATCCGGTTCGGATTCTGAAAACTCAACCAAGACGGGACCTCGCGTGTATCTATCGAATGAATCAAAACGCTAGCTAAACCTGAGGATCCACGATGGATCGCATCCTCAGGATGCCCCTCTTGAAGAGAGAAAGGGAAAATGAATTCCTCAAATCAACCTTCAAAATTTATGGTCGAGTATATTCAAACCAAAAATAAAATAAGAATCTGAATTAATACTAAATAGCTAAATAAAAATAATATAAATTAAATGAAATAGTGAACGATTATATGAAATCATAAAGGTTAAATAATATCAGAAAAAAAATTAAACAGTCAAATGAAAATAAAAAAGAAAGAAATGGAAACTTAACAAAATAATCTGACCTTCGGTAATCTCCCCTCAGACCTCTGCTGGATCAATTTTCTAATAGTGTCATTTTACACATTTGTTTCATTATTTTCTGAATAAGCACAAACATCCAATTTCTTTTTGTTAGGAATTTCTAATAAGAATTAGGAATTAAACAAGTCGGGAGACCGAAATCATCAATTTTTCACCCCTCCCACTCCTCGTCTTCGAAAAATACTAGTCGAGACTTTTCATTTGATACCCGACATTCAGTGAAAAAAAAAATACCTCCCCCTTTTGCATTATGGGGACCGGGACCGGGAGACGCTGCATTCCATTGCTTTGCCGGCCGTAATTAGGGCGATCAGATCCAGGTACGGTGACTCATCTGAAGTGGTAATAGGTCAGAGGTATACTGGTATCATGGAAACCGGGATAGCCTCTGAATTCATACTTCAGGAAAATTCCTGTTGCATGTGCGTTCAGCTCTGCTTGCTGCAGCGGGGCTCTGAATGTGGTCACAAAATCAATCCGTGTCTTAAGAAGACCGTGGGATTAATTCCCCAAGACAGGTACCCATGTAAAGTACAGAGACGTAACGGTTCAAAGACTCTTATATTTACTATTAGTTAGTATGTACGCTATACTCCGCAAAAAAAGCTAACCACCAACCTGGGGGACCCTCACAAATATCACCTAAAGATCTAAAGAACTGGGTTAGATTAGTTCACTACTTATGATTACGTCTGTATATCACCTTCATGAACTGATCGCTAGAAAATCTTTTGATGACTAATACAATGGGTAGTACTGAATGGATTCCACTGACACACGAAAGTTATCGTGCACTATTTCTTTTCGCGCAAATATTGCTCAAATAAAAATTATCTCAACTTCAAATCACGAAAAATTTTACATCATCATGAATGAAAAGCTTAACACTGGGCTAGCGAGCAACAATTAATTTCAAGAAGATAAGCTACTCGTTAAGCCACGACAAAGTAACTTCTCTTCCTCACAAAGGCCTAAACAACCTACTGTGCTGCGTCCAGCTGATCAATTGGTAACCTCCATCAGCCGGTCCCGCTAATTCCTAATTCCGCCGACCGCGGCCTTGAATTTCAAATTCCAAGTCAGCACAGCGGAACCAAAATTTAAATCAATTTTTGAAATGCTAAATGCATGCACATTCGCTCCAGCTCAAATCAACCGTGCCTATGCACATTCAATAATATGTAACCTGGGCAAGATGACGAGGAATGTTCACCGCTAAATATTCTCAGGTTTAGGAGAAAGCGACGATTTGTTAAGTTTTTTTTTTTTAAATAAGTAAAATCAAAAAGTGAAGCGATGGCGGCTTTACGGTTTCTTACCAGGGCAGAGGCAAATCGTCAGACGCTGCCTCACCTCTGCCCTGGGAGCAGCGTGACCGTAGCGACTCGCAGATGTTGAGTGTTGTTGAGATCGTAGAACACGACATGACTACGAATTATATTGAGCGCAAATCCGCCTTATTGACCAGAGCTTGGCCAGAGCTGAAATACCGTCCGGTCCAGCATTAAGTTGATGCCGACTTAGGACCCCATCATTCTCAAAAAGTAAAATCAATTACTTTAAATATCAAATGTAGGATATAAAGGATTGTCGGGATTCGAATTATGAAATTGAGAGGGATAATTGGTAAAGTTAAAGAGTGATAAAATGGGGGAAAAAAGAGGGAATATCAGATATTAAATAGAATGTACTCTCCTGACCGATTGACCTTGGGAAAGGTCAATGAAATAACACTCATGTTGCGAAGCCGCGGACACTATCCCTGTCATATACATATGTTGATACGTTGAAGTCATACTAATAACTATCTAATCAGGATTACTTACTTGCATGGGATGTAACACTTCACCAAAATATGATTGAGGTGGTGGTTGATTATAATATGCCATCTGCATATGAGGAGGAATGGCGCCCATTTGCCTTTGTCTTCCTGGCACAGCCTGTTGCGATACACCATACGTCTGATGAATAACCGATTGTGAGAGCAGTGTCCGATTATCACCTCGTTTCGGACTCAAGTTAGCTTTCGCTAATAGTTGTTGTTGCTGCTGAGGTGATTCCACTACCACAGTTGTCATAAGCGGTTGCTGCATAACGTTTTGAGGTTGCAAGATTTGCTGGGATACTAAACCTGAGGGTTGTTGATTGTGTGTCAGTAGTTCAGCACTTAGGGGCTGTTGTGGTATTGAGTTGGCGACAATTCGTAGTGGAGGTTGTCGCATTGGCACTTGTCGTACAGGTGTCGTTTGTAACGAACGACTTGCTGATGAACACAACGATGCAGTGAGACTAGCGGATTCCCAATGTTGGACTAGAGCATTTAGGCGGGCTTCTTCGAGGGCTATCTCTGTTTCACTAGCCGAATCGTAGTCAGGACCCTAGGATGAGAAGGAGTAGCTCAGTTAAATTATATCAGCTAAAATTCTTCAACGAAATAATCCAAATGATGATGTCTTATAATTAAGTTGTTTTCATAACTTTTAGAAATAATCGATGCAGAACAAAGAAAGAAATTACATTCTGTCCTAACTGTATGGTATCATCCTAAAATGAGCAGACTGACTATGTCCCTTCAGCAAGTGTGTACTTTGTACAGTACAAAATCAGCACTGAACAAAGACACATGTTGTGTCCGAACATGTGTCTGCAATTTAAAGAAAACACAATAAATTTGTAGTTAAATTGGAAACTTTTCCTTTTAATTGTTTTATTTAAAACGAACTATAGAAAATAATTATTTTTATAAAACTCATCCATTGTTAGTTTCAAAAAGGCATATGGAGGCATACACGCAGCGAATGTCTGCATAAGTTGCTCGATGTCAGGAAGGTCGGTATTGGGTACATAGTCTGTCGCCTTGGAGGAGAGGATCATGCCATGTCCACAACGCGGCGAAATACTGTGCGGTGGTTCCACGGGGAAGAGGGCAGAAGTTAGCGGGTGGTTTTAGGGTATAAAAATCCCATACGTTGGCACAGTAAACCGATTTCAATAAGGTTTTGTTTTACACAAAAGGAAAAAAAGTCGAAACGTTAAAATAATTTAAAAAGTTTATGTGTGTAAATACACATTAACTTTAGATAATATAATTATTAATACTGATCTTTTTTCGTATGAGAGTGAAAAAATGATCTCCCGCTTCCGGTGCTTAAATTTTAAAAATCAGTTTTGACCTGCCTTAAAATTATTCGCATTTTCATTAGGGTAGATCTCTTTCAAATAGAATGATTTCAACAACCTACATTCCATATCTTCGTATACTATATTATGAAAAGCTTTCCTGGGAATTTTCTCACAGGGGTTTGACGCTACTTTGGATATTTGTCCTCTGTCTTAATTTTGGAAATTGCCGCCTTTTAAACACTAAACTCTATTGCCCACCAACTGGCTGAAACGACTTGATCTAGTTTCTCAAAAATACAGCATATTTCGACAATTGTTAATCGCTTTTGCGACACATAGGTGAAGCTAACCAATAGAGGGAGAATATTTTGAAGCCTAGGCACCGGACACCGTTTAGTGCTTTCTGATTTTTTTCAGATTTTTTGGGTAGCCAGGTTCTGAGAATGGGTCCGTGAAAGAAATTAGTTTTCAGCCCCTGCCCTTTTCCCTTGAGATTCTTAATTTGATCGTTAAAAATAACTTTTTACACCCTCCTTTTGTACGTATGAAGACTAAACCCCGTGCGTGTGACACATTATCATAAGGTTTTGGTTTAACACTAAGCCTTAAAATTGATCAACAGAGAGAACTGTAAAAACTAAATGCAGAATACCAATAACGGTATTATGATCGCTTTGTGCTATGAAAAACAAGAACTTTCACTAGGGCGTAGCATGTGAAGATGATGGATGGTTCACTAGACATATGAAGAAGTTGCACATTATATTGAAGGATCGACACCATCTTATATCGCCCAAACCATATTACATCATTTTCGTTTTGGGAGGTTGACCGTGTACCACAATATCCTCTGCGATAACGCCCAGTATCAGAAGAACTGATGTGCTGGGTTAAATTGTTCTACCACAAAGGGCGAAGTGTGGCGGACGTATCAAAATGGCTTGGTATCTCTGTCGGTAGTGTCCGGATGGCTCAAGTGGTTGGACTGGTCTGTCATAGCGGAAGGTCGCGGTTCAAATCTCACTGGTGGCAATGGAATTTGTTATCCTGACTGGATGTTGGATAGCAGTCGACACCTCTTTGTTTTTGTTATGGGCACTGTCACATGAGGCACCCAACGTCCAGCGCCCTATACACTGCTTTATGTAGACGTTATTTTCCTGACGTCTCATAGCAAAACTGACCTTGAGCACCTTGCCCAAATATGGTGTGAAGGCTTTATGCAATACGGTCTTAGATTGAATCTGAATTAAACAGAATTTTTGACGACCGATTCTAATGAAACAGGCACTGTCAGTAGCAGAGTCAATGGTGAACTGACATTGTTTGTGATCCACATATTAACGAGCGTCTGAAGTTAGAAAATTTCCTGTGGTTCGTTCGCCCTGTTGCCTTCTATGGTTCTGAGTGTTTGCTGACTATAAAAGACAATGAATAATGTGAGAGAGGCGTCTTCGATGATATCATCACGTGATTCACGTAATTCAATTGACTTGTCAAGATTGGTTTGAATATCGAAGTCGATGGAAAACGATCAAAAGGCCGGCCAAAGCAATGGTTTCGTGATACGCCGAATGGTCATCTGAAAAATGTTCTTTTCTCGGGTGCTACACCGGTCACCGGTTACGTCCCGAAGGGGGTCATAAGATCAAGTTGATTGCGTAATCGTGCAAGCGAATCGATGAACGGAGGATGTGAAGGCTTTATTGACCGAATTTGGTATTGCGTTGGTCATAGAAACGTACGATGCTGAAGCACTTCGAGAAAGCTTTTGATAACGTGAACAGGAAATGTATCTGGAGTGCTCTACGTAGGCGGGGCATCCCGGAAAAACTAATAGTCAGTATCAGAGCGATATATGATGGCGCAAAATGTCACGCGCTGCACAGAGGTAAAATCTCGAAGTATTTTGAGTGGAGGCCGCCAGAGTTGTATCCTGTCACCGATATTTTTTTTTCCTGTTATCGGTGATGTTGCTCATGCTGCCTTGTCAGGAGGATGTAAAAACACCTCGACTACACTGATGCCATCTGTTTACTTCCTCACCGGGTCATGGCTCTTGGTCAAATGGTTCTGAATTTGGAAAAAAAGGCAAGTAGCCTTGAGCTGGAGATAAACACCAACAAAACCTAGGCTCTCTGTCTGACGGGTCATCGCACTTTTATAATACTATCTGCATTAGTGGACAGAGCATCGAAGGCGTCAATCAATTTGTATATCTAGGAAGCGTTATTTCCGCCGATGGTGATATAGAACTGGATGTTGAGACTGTTCTGTGCTAGTGTTCTTCCTGTGTTGCTATATGGGAGTAGCACATGGAAAATGAACTGCACTGTTACTCAAAGCCTCCAAGCCTTCGTGAACATCTGTCTGCGTTGTATCAACGAAACACCCCAGTCTGAAACTATCTCAAACGGAGAACTTTGTCGGTGTACAGGTCTGGCACTCGCAGGCACTGTGATCGGAAGGCAGAATGTGGAAGTGGTAGTGGATAATACATTAATGAGTATTGTGGGCACTTGGTGCAGAGCAATAGAAGACGAGTTCCGGGAAGTGGTGGGGGGAGCTGAGCACGTAACGGGTAAGTGACATCAATGTATATATCAAGGGCAGACCCGTGAGGACAGGGTTGCTGCAGGAGAATTCCCTCTCGCAAGTTCATAGGCAGTTAAAATTAAATAATATTGGGTTGGGAAAAAAGTAATATCGGATTTGAGATCGAATTTTAACGCTTTATTTAACATACTTAGAATTATCCGATTTAAGTCAAATATGCGCCGTTTTGTTCGCAAACTTGTTGCCATTTAGAAGGCAGCTCCATTATTCCCCTCTTATAAAAACCACCCTCCTTATTTGCAAAAAACCAGCCAGTTTTCACAAGCCTCTTTTGAGGCGACTATACGGTGTGTGCGATAGGACATCCCATCTGAACTCCCGTAGCTTCTGGCGGGTCATCAAAGATGTGTGAGGCCGAACGTTGTCCTGGTGGAATAGAATACCATTCATATTGACCAATTTTGGCCGCTTCTGGTCAATCGCCTGCTTCAAACGATCGAGTTGCTCACAGTAGAGGACCGAATTGAGGGTCTGGCCATAGTTGAGCAGCTCATAGTGGATGACTCCCTTCCAATCCCACCAAACACACAGCAAAACCTTCCTCGCCGTCAATCCGGGCTTGGCGATGGTTTGGGCCGGCTCGCCATGCTTCGACCAAGGTCTTTTTTGCTTCAGATTTTCGTACGTGATCCACTTTTCATCACCAGTCACAATCCGCTTCAAAAATGGGTCGAATTCGTTCCGTTTCAGCAGTGCATCGCAGGCGTTGAATCGGTCCAAGAGATGTTTTTCCGTCAACTCGTGTGGCACCGAAACATCCAGCAGTATCGGACCCATTTCTTCCTTGGTGGACTCCATCTTTGACGCGCTATAACTTGAGACTGAAACGTACGATTATAAAATTGTCAAAGAGACACCTGTAGCCCGTCTTCAAATCGCCGTATAGTATGAACCGATGCGAGAAGTACAACACAAGATATGTTTAAGTGTCACCATCTATTGACAAAATATGACATTGCTTTTTTCCCAACCTAATATAACCTTAGGTTTACAGCGTCATAGTTATATTTGTCCATAGTGGTTTGTTGAAATTCTTAGTAAACACGTGGTGTCGTGGTCTTTTAGGACAGAACCAACAAATTGAAATATGGGAAGTTTACTATCTGCTGCCAGAATAGCATTGTTCTGTGTGCAACTCCTTTTTGCATATTGTGTGTTGCTAATTAGGTGGCAGTTTAAGTAGCAGAATCTAAATTTTTAAATTATGAACGTCATCATTGAAGTGTGGTGCCAGAAGTGGTGCTTTTCTATTAGACATCGTCGTAACTGCATAACACTGCGCTCTTCTTTGTTAGTTTGAACTGGGATACAGCAGTCAGAGCTCTATCTACAACCAGTTTTCAAGTCATGTGGTTTGGCGGAGTATAAGGAGACACGGCCAAATGGGAAGGAGTGCTGTCTATAATATCCATATAAAGAGTGTGCTCATACTCCTAAATCCAATTATAATACATACCAGGACCCAAAACTAGTAACTGAATATCTGCCTTGATCTGATACGTAGATAAAATTGCTTTAAAACAGAAAGAGAGAGCTTAGGAAATTACCTCCTTTCTAGATGCGCACCCATTTCTCCCGTTCTGTCTTTCTTAGTTCATTATGAAACAAGGTGATGACTTTGTCCACAGAATTTCAAACTTTATTATTAACATTGTTTGCGATGTCCTCAATGACTCTCACTTCTGAATTGAGTGGAACTTTTATCTTGTTCTCCTAAATCTCGGACATTGGAATAAGATATCCTCCGAGTCCTCCCCAGCATTTACTTACATTAGATAGCTGTAGTAATAGTCTTAATAAAGAAAATAATTAGCTTAAAGATTCAGTAGAGAATAGAATTGTAGTAAATCTGTTTGATGAATCTAGAAGCATTAATTGCGGCGAAAGTGAATCAAAAGAAATAACGAATAAAATCATCATTTGGATTATATTGATGATAGTCGCTGTAAAAGTTACTTACATCCTCGATTTTTTGGTCAAGCATTCGAAAAAAATTCTGCTGACTGCTTGATATTTCTCTGAAATAATTCAAATAATATTTGTCGAAAAATAATGACATTGAAATTTAAAACGTTGGCCCTTACTGGCTTTGGAGTAACGATAGGTTTTTGGCGCGCACCAATGAAACCGATATTTCACCATTCGGTGGTTCGGGTGATCCTTTTTCATCGGTAAATGCTGTCTCGTCATCCAGTTTATCCTTATCTTTATTAATGTCTTTATCACCATTGTCGTCGATGTGTCCTTCCTCTTCATCCGCATCGGTTTCTGTGTCAACTGGAAAATAGAAAAGAAAATATCAATGAAAAATAAATTATTTTCAATTCAGAGTTTTAGGAACATTTCAGATGTCTTAGTTTATCAAAGGAAGGACGATTAATAAAATTTCTAGGATGTCGTTTACCATTTTTTTTTTTTGGGAAAAAATCGAATTAATCATGATTTGGGGCAACGAGTATTGTTGGGGTTATTTGAAGGGTGAAAAATCATCACACTATTGTTGAGCCTTTACAGTTTCAATCGATTCATCTGGATTCTATTATGAGTAACGTCATAAGAATCTATCATAAGTTTTCTGTCTTTAAAAACTCAAAAGTTCAAAATTTATCGACAATGATTCAAAGCATATGTTACACGTCTGTGTCAGGATCAAATCCTAACCATTAACGGTTGCTTACTCCAAACATTACTTGCATATGTGCGCCAATGAAAATTGAGAAGAAAACCCAACAAGTCGTCGAGGAGAAACCACAGTCCAGCTACAACCCAATAGTTTTCTGGGGATTAATACCGCATGTGTCCTTATGGCATTGGCTTCAACTGCCCAACTGGACATAAAACGAGGGCATGAAAGAGAATTATATAATTCTATTAGACTCCATATTCCTTACGACGCAACGATATGGTGGGAAATATCATGTCATTAGACGAGCGCCATTAAATATTTATGAGGTCATTCCTCGAAATATCGTAAGTGACGTTCAAACAGGATATCCACAAATATAGTGGAAAACTTCAGGGCTCGCCATTATTAAATACATGATATGGTGATTTATGACTACTTCACTCAATACTGGCGTGTAATGGCGCTCCTATAAAGTGGCATAAATTGAACCAATGCACATAAGAAATTAAAAATTATAAAGTATTGAAAGATGTTGTCATCCATGGAGTTTACGACTTCCTTGCTTCGTGGTGGTATTTTATGCCATATTGAACGTAAAAGGCAATTAATAATGTTAATTTATGTGCTGGCAAAAGTTAGAGGATAGTAATGGTTATATAGATAGTGCAATCTAAATTTAATTAAACAATAAGTGGTTATTTTTTTCAAAAATCTTCTGGATAATATTGTACATTGTACTTGTACAAGAAGATGTGTCTTTTATACTAGACGCGGCACGAAGTTGTTATGAAACACTACACATATGCTATGTGTTATCTAATTCTACCTCCATTTTTATGTCCATTGTTTCAAGTCAACATTATGTATCCCCTTTCCTTGCGTTCTTTCTGGCTTTGGGCAAGATTAGTATCTTTCAGGAGAATGAATCTGTGTAGTCATTGCCTCGTAGTATGTACCATATTCATGGTAAGCATTGTAATCGCAAAAACTTTTTTTTCCGAGGTTCTTTTATTACAATGTATTATTTTTCTAATAAAGATATATCGAAGAGTAAACCCCCGCATGATTGAATTTTGGGCAAGTTACCACGGAGAAGGTGACAAGAATAAAATCCAGCTAACTATTAACAAAGACAATATTGGCTGCAGCATATATTTGCCAGTATGCGAGGGTGGTTTCAAGTGGTTTTTAGTGTGAGGCTGTGGAATTATCTTACGTTAGGTTGATGATTTCGCAGATTTACAGAATATCTTTTCATTTCATTTGGTACCCTGTTAAATATAAAAGGAAATTCAAGAAGATTGATAATATGTAGAGGCACCCGATTACATTAACACCCAATTATTATGGAGTATTTTACGAGTTTAAATCTTCGCTCCACCTGGATTTCGATTTCGAGAACGCTTTCGACAGCGTCAGTAGGGAAGCCTCTACAATGGTGGGGAGAAATTAATAACCAATATCTGAGCGATATATGACAGCGCGAAAAGTTACGTGCTACATCACGGTGAAATTTCGAAGGAGTTTCACGTCGAAAGCGGGGTCCGAAAGGATTTTGTCCTCGATTTTTTTCACCTATTGATGGCGGTCTTCATGCAGAAGGTTGGAGGTTGGAGATTATGTCATCTTTCTTCAAATGCCTTGACTGCTATGCTTGCTATTTCTCACTGAGTCATAGACTTTGACCAAATCATTTTGATTTTGGGAAGGATTACAACAACAAACAAAGGTTCTTATTCTGACTGGTCATCGCACTCTTCCTAATTGTATTAATGGACAGACCAGCAAGACGTCGAACAATTTGTTTATCTAAGAAGCATTGTTTCCGCTGGCAAATGTACCACCGCTTAACGTGTCAAAGGCACTAAATCCGCCTTCGTTACTTTGTCCGAAATTTAGAAATGCTTATTTCTACTATATACTGGTAGAAGTAGCACATGGAAGTTGACCACCATTGTTACTCGATATTTCCAAGCTTTTATGAACTTATGTCTGCGTTGTCTCTACGGAATACTCTTGGAACAATAAAATTTGAAGAACTTTAACGTCACACAGACCAGATATCCTGAACATTGTAGTGACCGCGGCTTCGCGACGGGAGCGGAATCTCATTCGTCTCTTTTTGAATTAATTTGCTCAAATCATGCATTTCATAATGTGCAGATTGCACATTATTGAATGCATTCGGGCGAATTAATCTTGACAGAGGGGAATGATTTGCCGCATCCGTAGGCGCACGCATATGTTGCTGCAACATGAACTCAAGAGAGTTCAAGGCGAAAGTAGCGGCATGCTGAGCGGTTCTCGGGAAGACCAGCTGGACGGTGGCAAGAAAAGAACAGCTGGACTGGTGAGTCGAGAGGAGTGTGTCTTTTGGACGGTGGCGAGGAAAGGAGCTGGACGGTGGAGAAAGTAAAGAGTGATCGGGTGGATGATCGCCCTTTGGCAGAAGGAATATTGTAGTTAGAAAGCCACGTTTCGAATTCATTTTAATGCACAACACGTCGTTCATCTCATCCAAGGTTACTTCGGTGCTCTTTAAAGACTTTTATATAATACGTCAGCTTTGTGAGATAGTTTCGGGTGAATGTTGCTAATTTGAAACGGACAATTTGGATTGCTGTGCAATTCGCCATCGGATATTATATCTAATACATACTTCGAACCAAATTTGAAGTCATTGAATAACTACTACGAACAATATTGTCCTAGCTTTGGTGAATTCGACGAGAGGATATTTTTGAGGTGATCCTTTTCATTAGCTATGTTGTGCGATATATGCTGCATGCCAGGAATCATACACACCAACCGTTGGAAATGCTGATGCTGTGGTTCCAGGCAACTGTGTGTCCCTTGCCAAACTACTACGAAGCTGTAACATCAGTATTAATGAATTTTGCAACAAAATCAGATTTTGGGCAAATGTTAGGATTGTTTCGAAAGAATCGCGTGCACAAATTGGACGTTTCCAGCAAAGTTTTAATGTTTCGCTATGCGTTTATAAAAAATACGAAGAAAACGCGCGTCCCTGAAGCCAGTTAATAAGTGCCGTCGGCGGTTACATAATTCCAGAAATAAATATTCCGGGCACAGCCACCTTCAAAAAACACCAGTTACCCGCGGTTCAGAAAGTTCGTGGGTCGACTTATGGTTGTTACGGTTTTCCTTGAATTCTTCGAAGGTGGATGCGGTTTTCAGAGATGATAATAAGGGAAGTTGCTCAGTGACATAACATCTCGTGAATATC
This sequence comes from Hermetia illucens, assembly GCF_905115235.1. Classification (NCBI taxonomy): domain Eukaryota; kingdom Metazoa; phylum Arthropoda; class Insecta; order Diptera; family Stratiomyidae; genus Hermetia; species Hermetia illucens. Next base: position 126,180,466 of record NC_051850.1, on the reverse strand, counting down.
ATTGTTTCCTGGATGCCTTTCGAGAAACAAAGTGGGCGACTCGAACAAAAAAGTGATAGCTAGAACTTGCGGTTTCTGGCGTTTTTTTTATGAGGTTGTCACCCTCGTTCAGAACTCGGTGTTAATTCAAACCTCAAACCGTCGATTGGTTGAGCGATTGGTGCTAATTCTGCTTTTCGGACAATAAACACAAAGCTAATGAAAGCCATTCGCTATTGTTTTTAATAGATTTATTCATATTTTACGCTTTCGGGGCTGCTCATAGCATGGACTTCTGCCATTGGACAATTGTTCAAAGACTTCATTCGCGGTTATTACAAATATTGTGAACTCGTGTGTATCAATTCCCACAGAAGCTCTAAATCCAAAGGAAAACTAAGCAGTAAATCATAAAATTTTTAAATTCTCATAATAATGTTTAAAAAAAAATTGTTCTTTTCGCCATTAACCCTAAATCAACATCATCATCTACACACGACACGCCGAGCTCGGGGCGTTTTTCGTCAACGATCTATGATTGAAATTTGGAGTGTTTCTTGACGAAGGTATTGGGGTCGCACAGGGTTAAGCGAGGTGTGATAGTGGAATTTTGAGGGACCACTCTCCTTCCTCCTGCAGCACTGTGCTGTTGTATCGGCATCGGATGAATATTATCTGCTAAGCGTGCTTTCTTATCCTGGGAACCGATGTTAACCAGAGTGCTAACTATGAAAATCCGAATCAGGATGAGAATCCAAATCAGGATGAAAAACATCTCAAAGGTGCGGTGTGACCCATCAACGGAGACCTCTGGGGAGAAGGAGGTTTTCTATGAGAAACTCAAAGCAGTCTAGGAAAACCTATCAAAGATGACATTGTTATTGTGAAGTGTGATCTGAATAACGAGATGGGCTCCAACTTGCTCAGACTTGTGATGGAGGGGTACGTGCTTGGGGACCGCAATGACTATGGTCTATGATCTTTGTGCCTTTCTGCAGGTTACAGCTTGAGTAGCAACGTACATCTAATCAGAGCGACTAAATTGCAATCAGTTATAGAATAAGGAAATGACTTCAGGATGTACGAAACCAGAGAGGTGTGAGATCACCATTTGATGATCATCCACTTTTGTTTGGGTGTAATGTCAACATCTCCTCGCAGGGGTGAAAAGAGTTTCGACTCTCGAAACTCAGTACGGTTCGCTCATCAGTGGAAAAATTATTTTGCTGATCGGAAAACAGATTTCATCGACAGCTCGCCAGAGAATATTGACGCCATCTCTCCGATGTGGTCATAAGCCTCAACCCAAAGGGGCGTCATAAGATCTGCTTGACTGCCAGGACATGGTAGCGGATTAAGGAGTGTAAACTGATGCGCTTGAGTTACAAGTACCGCGGCAAGTCTCGAGAAGTGAAGCGTAGCGTGCGCCCTGACTTGGGCTTGGCGAGTCTCCCCTATTCTTCACAATTTCGGCTGTATCTGGAGAGCTGCTCATCCGTTAATTCTGGGCATCTGAGATCATTTCCAGTGAGTGAAAAATGGGATGATCATCAAGATTTCGAATCTAACCCGTCTTGAGTGCGATAACTGCAGGTGTTTTTAATTATCGCTTAACCAATAGAATGTAGGCTGCTTTCCACAATAGATCTTCCTGCACTGACCGGAATATGAAGTTCAAAAGGTATTTCAACAAGACTGCGTTCTATTCCTTCGTGTTATTGTTGATGTTGTTCTCTATGCTGTCCGCAGGACATGGAGGACTACAATGGACTGTGAGATCTATCCCCAAACACCTCGGCAACGTTGGTGACATCTACTTGCTTTCTCGCTGAGTCGTGAACCTGCCCCAAATGTTTAGGATTTGTAAGAAGAGGCAAGCAAAATCGAATTTAAGATAAACACCAATAAAACTGCTGTTCAAAGACTGAAGGACCATTGCACTCTTCCTATCTGCATTAGCGGGCAGAACATCGAGGGCATCGACCAATCTGTATAGAGAAGTGTTGTTTCTACCGACGGTAGCGCGGAACTAGATATCACCCTATAAATTAACAGTGTAAGAACCGCCTTCGCTGTTTTGCCTAAAATTTGGAAATGTAGGTACCTCAACATCGGCTTCAAGTTGAGTTGTTCCGCGCCAATGTTCTCTCTGTGCTGGTATACGGCAGCGGATCATAGAAAGTGAATACTCAAAAGTTCCAAACGGTTGCTGTCGGTGTACTTTGATACTTTGACCTGGTAACACCATGAAATTTATAAACCAACCCACTAAATTAGACCCACTACGGAAGCTGTCAACGCGACATGATTTGCAATTCACAGAAAAATCTATAGTTCTGAGTTTTGGCCGACCATAAAAGACAATGAACGGCGTCTTGCGGTAATGGAAACGAAGATGTTGCATTGCACTGGTGGCGTGGCATGTTTTGATCACATCCGAAATGAGGATATCCGCGATCGTTATGGGGTTGCACCGATCGTGGAAAAACTGCGAGTGAGGCGTTTTCGATAGTGTGGTTACGTAATTCACCCTAACGAGAATTCACCAATATAGGTCTGAACATTGAAGTCAATGGTAACTAAAAACCGGCCGAAACAACGGTGGCTTGATACGCTGGATGGGGATTTAAAAGTCGCGCGATTACATCCTGATCAGGGGTTTGATAAAATAAAATGACGAGACCGATCACGACGAGACGACCCCGCTTGTGAACGGGACAAAGGTTGAAGAAGAAGATGTGAGGAGGGATGAGTGCACGACAGCTCCGTGGCACATAGCTAAAAATTCCATTGTCCTCTATTTTTTAGAAAGCGATTTAAATAAATCATTTAATGGAAAGCGTTGTATTGATAATAGTCAACCTCATACGCTTAACACTCTGAGTTTAATATTATTAGCAAATGACAAGCATTTAACCTACATCAGATATAAAAAAAGGGGCTGGGGAGGATTAGATTCTTCTTGAATGGAATTTCAATATTTCACTTGAATGTCAATTATTCTCGTTAATTATGACGTCAGCATCTTATTTGTATGGCTTAGGATGTTGTTAATTCGCACGAAATTGATAAGTTTGAACTGCTATAACTTTGACGCTAATAGTTCATTTCATGAAACTTGGCATGTGTATGGACGAGGCTCTGCTCTATGTCGGTGCAAAATTTAGTACACCTAAGAGGAACTTAAGGGGAGTTTTTCAGTAAATTTCTAAAAGCTGGTAATATACTATTAGTAAGTTTATTTGAGCAGATATCGAGATGGGACATATTTTAAGGCCTAGATTTCATCTAAGCGCACCACTCTGATTTTTTTCGGATTTGTAGGTAGGGTAGTTTCCTAAAATGAATCCTGTCTCACTTTAAGTGCCTAAATTTTGACTCCTCACTCGCGCACTTTGCAATTTCCGCCCAAAACTAATATCAGTTGCGGAAAGTACTAATCGAGACCTTTCGTTTCATACCCCACCCGACTACATTCGGTGAAAAAATGTTTGAATCTCTCCATTGCATGTATTGGGAGCCCCCCCTTTAAACTTCACCTAAATTTTTGCCACTCGCTGTATGCGTGGGATTTCATAGCTCCCATCTGTCCACCAAATTTTGTTCGGGTCGGTTCAGCCGTTTTGGAGAAAAGTGCGTGTGAATCGATTTTAACAAGGTTTGGTTTTATACAAAACCTTAAAATTCAATTGTGAAGTGTTTCCAACCAGAATTGGGATATTTACAAGTGGGTATCACAAGACGCTCGTTATTTAGTCTATTTCTGTTTACTTCAGGAGGAAGGACAGGTTGACACGGTTTTTGGCCGCCGTAAGGCTTGCATCTAAGTGACGCGACGAAAACGTATAAACACTCGGCCGAGCCATAAATTGTCCAATTTCTTATCTTCTAATTTCTAACATTCCGTAGAGATTCAGGACTTTCTGGCTGAAAATAAAGTTGATGTGCCATTACTTTCAAAGATTTATCTGAACAAAAAAAAACAATCTCAGCATTTGAGGAATTTGCGTCTACGATGCAAAGCGATGCTCAAATATGCATATATGGACGAGTATTGGAAAGTTCGTCTTGAAGCAACAGACCATTCTCCAGTGATAATAAAAATCTACCAACGGTATTACGCTCGATTGTAACTTTGTCAGATTAACAAACAGCAATTCTTACCTCACACACCTTACTCCACAAACTACAACAGATATGCTCAACATTCGTCCAAGAAGGATTAAAGAGTCGCCATTAAGCGAGAAACATATGCATCTATTATATTAAGGGGTACTGTAGACTTTTCCAGCAATTGATGTTTTTATTGGCTTATTTTTTTTTTTTTTGAACTCTGAAGAATATAAAGTAATTGTTTCCATGAAATTTCGAGTTTTGCCTATAACGGTCCGAGGGATTTTCAATGGCTATGGCGTCTTTGAACGCATTTTTCTCGTTTCTCATTTTCAATATTTTTACCTGAAAATTCAACCACATCTTCACAACAGGATTACGAAGCGACATAGACATTTTTTGATAAGTTGGTTTTAACTATTTTCACTGTCTGTCTAGCTGTCTGTCATTCTCTATATCTGTGCGTTATGTGAATCCCATTGCAACATAGTTCCACGTTGAGTTTAAGGGGGTCCTCATGCTATTACATGAGGGTTGTAAAATTTTCACCGAGTATAATCGTATGGGGTATCAAATAAAACTTTCAAAATATTAGGCGATAACCGCTTTACGGTTTCTTACCAAAGCAGAGGCAAATCGCCAGATGCTGCCTCACCTCTGCCCTGGAAGCAGGGTGACCGAAGCGGCTCAACATGGCTACGAATTATATTGAGCGCATATCCGCCCAACCTTTGGATAAAAGCTTGCCAGAGCTGAACATATTTTTTTTACGAATTACGGGGTCGTAGGTCCGACATCAACGGGAGAATGAACTCGAGGAGGCTAGGGCACTCCCGAGATTCTGGATCAGATACGTGGACGATGTATAAGCAATCATCAAAAAGTAAGAAGCAAGAACAATCCTCGGGAAACTCAACCGGGCACAGGAGCATTTAACATCTGCGAGCCGCTTCGGTCACGCTGCTGCCAGGGCAGAGGTGAGGCACCGTCTGAGGATTTGCTCTGCCCTGGTAAGAAATCGTAAAGCCGTCATCGCCTAATAAAAGAACTTTGTTTCTAAGGTTATGTGTTATGTGTGTCTGTCTGTCACACGCATTTTTCTTCAAAACGGGTGAACCGATCCGAACGAAATTTGGTGGACAGACGCGAACTATGAAATCCCACGCATACAGCGAGTGACATAAATTTAAAGGGAGTTTAAAGGGAGGCTCCCCATACATGTAAAGGGAGGATGTAAACATTTTTTCATCGAATATAGCCATGTGGGCTATCAGATGACGGGCATTAATTAGAACTTTCCGAATCTGGTATTAATCTAGACGTGAATTGTCAAGTACGCAAGTGAGAAGCCGAAATGTACGCACGTAAGTGAGATAGGACTCATTTTGGGAAACTATCCCATTAGGCCTCAAAATATATCCTTTTCCGATATCTGCTCAAGAGTACATTACTAAGTTTTCGAAATTGACTGAAAAACCCCCCTTCATTAGTGAAGTTACAATAGGTCGAATTTTCCTTCAGAATGCCTATTGGAATATCCTATTGAAGTGAATATCTGACGGAATTATATACACTATTATATGTGAAAAGAGTATTTTTGATGTTTGAACTATACTGTACAACTACAACATAATCCAGGCAGGAGATGTGGACGACGGGGCCACATATTTAAGGACCGCAAAACTAAAGAGTGTAAAGCTGACCCTTAATCTATGCCTTGCAAATGCAAAGAGGACTATGAGAAAAAGATTGAACTGGCTAACGGTGCGTGGAAATCAAGCTATCCAAAAGATGATGGAGCAGAAATAGATGGCATTCCAAACCTCAAAACCATAGTGGGTGATTTCAACGTGTGAGCTGTGAATTGGAATAGTTGAACTATTAACATTACGAGCCGTATTTTACTCGAGGCTTTTGTGGAGTTAGACTTGGTGCTTGCAAACACTAAAAATGTATGAACTTTTTCAAGGACAGGCTTGGTCCCAATACCGGATTCTCCTCCACATCGGAAGTGAGCCATGGAATAGTGTGCGTTCCGGCGGATGGGGATGGAAATCAGGGCTGGCCCGCGGAAACATTTGAAAGAGATGAGGGCGGATTTTCGCCAATAGGCAGTCAAACTATTAATGGAATGAAGGAATCACAGAGTTGCGGGCTGCATACTTTCGAGCCAGCGATCCAGGGCAATATCCAATTTCGGTGAAAAACAAGAGGTATATTCGAAATAGACTAAAATGAGCTATATGCATGATGAAACGAGGATGCTTCGAAGAACTTTGCGCGGTGGTAGCTCTAAATCCCCGGAAAATAACATGCAGGGTTATTATGATAAAGATGAGAGGGCGAATATCTTCGTCTCAATACAGCGAATGGATTTTTTCCTATATAAAGGGGACCGTAAAAAAAATAGGCCAACGTTGGACTCAACACCTGAGAAAAAATTTGTCACGATGTCGTACAATCAATTTTGTGCAGTGATGACGTTAAATGCCCAAAATGCTTTCAATTCAGTCAACTTGGAGTGAAGAAACGGGTAATTGTCTAAAACGGATTTCACCAGTTACCAGACTAAGCCAATCGAAAGTTATAGCTCCGAAAGGATAACTTGGTAGCATACGAATGAGGAATCAAAGCAGTATATCGTCACGGCAGAAGCACCACTGAGCTCAGCAAATGGTTTTCTCTTGTGGAAGTGGATGCATAATAGAGATCTTGTCTGTCGTGTGAAAAGGGGCGAATACATTAATCAGTTTTGCGGACAATTTTACTGTAGTTGTACCGTCAAGGTGTTGATAAAATCCGGTTCAATAGGTTAGGTGATCCAGCCCGGAAAATCTATAAGGGCAATATCTATGGTAGGAAAAGAAGACGAAGTAGACCCTGCCTGAGATGGAGCGATGGCGTAGGTCAGAACGCCACAGAGCTTTTAGGGATATCGAATTGGTGGACCTCGGCGCAAAACCGGGATGTCTGGAGTTCCTTATTAAGGCAGGCCAAGACCGGACACCGGTTGTTGCGCTGTTGATGATGATGTAGTCGGAAAGCAATCGGTAGATGATAAAGTGTAGACTAACATCAATATCGCAGAATGAGGATTATCTTGGCAATAAAGAGAGAAATTTCGAAAGAAATTGCATTCGAAACACTAAGAATGAGTAACTTATGTAAGCTTGTAAAGACAGTTCAAGCGATCAGCTTGGTAATTAATGACAATTTGTCTTCGTTGTTCACCGGAGGGAAAATATATGGATTTCGGCTAGGAAAAGCCTCGGAAGGATTCTTTATGAAAATCAGGAATTAAAAGCCAGAAAGAAGGAGATTCTGGTAAATTCCAAATAATGGATCAGGATGAGGTATTCATCAATGACAACAAATTTGGTATCTTTGGATTCCTCTGAGATTTCACTGCTGTTTCGTGTTGTTGTTTTGTTGTTATGTAAAGGTTTCTGGAAATCAATAAAGCCTAGATAAAAGCATGAAACTAGTTCAACAAGCAAAAAAGTCTAAATGAATACTTTCCTAGCTTCTCCCAAATCTCTTGCAATAATTGAGTTGGCAATAAATCATTTCATCCCAACAAAAACCTAATAAATTTTTGCAAATAATCCTTTTATTCGCAGTGATATACTAGCTTTATGAAGGAAATTCGTTAGGAAAAGATTTCGCTCTGCACAAGTATCCATTAATTAAAAGGCCGTGACGAAAAAATGTGATTTCCTTGAAACAGGAATGTGGACAAAAACCCTAGTTAATAATCCATCAAAATGACCACCCCATGAATCTGGTTCCAGGATGGTGGTAAAACAGATTTTATTTCATTCCTTCTCGCTAAAATCCAATCCTGACAAAAATTTCTAATGTCTGTTGCGCGACATTGTTGTGACTTGGGGCATTTTATGGCCCATTTGGATTTGGCGAAAGTACTCCTATCTTCCGGTCAATAACTCACTCACGCCCAGTGAGCAACAATCGAAATGTTGTCGCGTATCGAAGAAAGGGTAGTAAAAGTCGGTAAAATGAAAAACTTGTGCTGATGACAATAGACATAGGGAGGCGTGGGGGTAGACAAGTTGGCGTGCTAATCGGACAATAATTACGCACTGTTCCGCATACAATGTCCCCGAAATGACATTGGGCTATTCGTTCATACTCCGTCGCTAGGAATTCAATCAGGAAGACATTAATCATACCAATTAGCTCGTGCCAACGAAGGAATGACTTTGCCATGTAAAAGTAAGGATCAAAGTGCACAAAGGGTTAGAATTCGTAGTAGAAGTGGAACAGAATAACTTATTTTGTTGTTGCATGATGTTGAACAAATACCCATGTTATCAACTTCTGATATTTCTCTTTATTAGGAGCTATACATTTATTAAAAAGAGAATAAAAACTCCGCCGTGTTATTTACAGAGCATGCTTTTCCCAAGCCCAGATAAAGGAGGAGAGTTTGAGACAAGATAACTTGTACTATTCGGAGTGAAACAAAAATAAAATGTTGATCAGGGTAAGATATGAATAAAGTATGGTTGTAGTTATTTCACTATGAAAAATCCTACCTGATTTCTCTTGGTGGCAGGCCCTGCGATAGAAAATCAAGAAGATGCATCCATTGTCATTAAAAATAAAATGATCATGTTTAGTCATAAGCCTCGGAAAATGTTAGCGTATTCACCTCAGTCGGCGCAGCAGGACGGGCCGCGGTCCTGTTAAGAAATGGCCAAGGGTTCTTGACCTTCTTGAAATCCAAGCAAATCAAATACGTGTCTGCACGCTAAATATTGGCTCCCTCACTGGAAAAACCGAGGAATTCGCAGGAGCCCTTTGGAAAAGGCGCATTGACATCTGCACTCTACAAGAAACCCGATGGTCTAGTACCAAAAGCTACGACATAAAACGCGGACGTGGTAAAAGTGGCTACAAAATTCTCTAGTTTAGTAGCCGAGACACATTTTATACGGTGCTGGTATTGCCATCTTAAACTATGATGTCATTACAGAAGTCGAATGATTTGAAGACTGGTTGAAGAAGCTCACCATTATATTAGTTCACACTATTCACTTCCTATATGGACCACAAACAGGTCAACCTGATTTCGCGAAAGATGCCCCCTGACAATTTCTCGATGCAAAGACCTGTAATGTGCTTGCTGATGACTATATCATCATTGCCGGCGATCCAAATAAACATGCGAATGAAAAGGCAGACGGCAACAGGGGACATGAGGGGGAAAGGATTTGAAGCGCGCAATGAGGGTAGCGAGGGTATAGTCGATTTTGCGGACACTAATGACATTGTACTCATGAATACATGGTTCACCAAACGATTACACGACAATGTTCTCATAAGATGCCAACATTTTACCAATGTCACTGAGTGCAAAACCGTTCCCTATGAGACTATCGCACCTAAGCATCGGAGGTCGATTGCTATTATGTGCATCAAACCACCGATAAAACAGTGTGCGGTATGCACTGGCACGCCGCGTATTAAATGGTGGCGGTTTCGTGAAAAAAGGGAGAAATTATTTCACTTACGCGATTACCAACTATTATGGACGTAGAAGAATCGTAGAGCCAAGCTAAAAACACGACTTTCAAAGTGGCTTATGCAAACCTCGGGGTCACGAAGCCAGGTAAGCGGTTCATAAATCGAAATATTTGGCTTTAGAATGATGATGTTCAAATGAAGGTATCTCAACGATAAAACATTGGTGAAGTGGCAAATTTACAAGAATCATCATCATTCAAGGCGCAACAACCGATGCATCCGGTCTAGGCCTGCCTTAGTAAGGAAGTCCAGACACCCCGGTTGACGTTTCGTGATATGTTTCGAACGAAACAGTTTTTGTAAGCTGAAATAGGCTCTGTTGGTTGCCAACAATCATGCGCGGATTTCATTGTCGTTGTGTGATTTTTGACCCCAGATAGGAGAAATTTTTAACGGTCTCAAAGTTGTAGCCTCCTATCTTTATTGTTTTCGTTTGCGTGCGATTTGATGTTGTTAGTTCTTCGGTTTTTGGTGCTGATAATGCCACTTCATCTTGCCTTCATTAATGTGCGGCCTGAGATCTCGTGCCGCTGGAGTGCCGAGATCTCGTGTCTGGAGGAAGGTAGACTGTACATCTCGGGTTGTTCTTCACATAATGTTAATATCGTCAGCGTAGAATAATATTTGAATGGACTTGAACAGGATGGTCCCTCTTGCATTGCCATCTGCATCGCGAATCACTTTCTTCAGGGCCAGGTTAAAGGGGACGGATCATAGGACATCCCCTTGTCTTAGACCGTTGCTGATGTCGAATGGTCTCGAAAGTAATCCTGCTGTTTTTATCTGGCCTCGCACATTGTACACATGTACAGTTTTACCCTGGCTATGCTATCATGTGCGGCTTTACAGTCGATGAAAAGATGATGCAACTGATGTCCCTATTCCAACAGTTTTTCCATCGCTTGCCGCAAAGAGAAAATCTGATCTGTTGCTGATTTGCCTGGAGTGAAACCTCTTTGGTATGGACCAATGATGTTTTGGACTATGGGACTATCCGACCTAGCAAGATAGAGGACCTCTATAATTGCTGCACTGCGTGATATCCGCTTTTTATCTATGGGACAGATAATGCCTCGTTGCCAATCGTCAGGCATTGACGCGCTGTCCCACACCTTGAGCATAAGTTGATGAACCGCTCGGTGTAGTTGTTCGCCTCCATATTTAAACAATTCGGATATAATTCCATCGAATCCTCGCGACTTGATTTTTAAGCCGATGAATTGCACGGATTGTTTCTTCTATGCTTGGTGGGGGCAGCATTTGTGCGTCGTCTTCAGTTCATTAAAATACTCAACCCATCGCCCCAACATGCCCATTCAGATTTTCCTCTTTGTCCCGGCAGGATGAGTATCGAGATGTATGGTTCTTCCCTGCACTTTTTAAGTTCACAGACCTGTTGGTTCTCCCAGGCTTCCTTTTTCCGTCTATAAAGTCACTTCTCTGCTCGATGAAATTTGTAACAAGTCTCTGCGCGTGCTCGCATTCTTCGAGAATACAACATTACTCGTTATGCGGTATTCTTCCGTTCCGTTGCTAGCTTACATTCATTGTCAAGCCAGTCGTTCCGTCGGCTCTGTTGTGGATGGTTTCAGTATTCATTCTCACCTGATTGTCAGAGGGGATTGTATGTGGTGTTGCCATTCGAGCCCGAAGCACTATGCCAACGAGATAGTGACCCGAGTCTATGTTGGCCCCCATATATGTTCTGACATTCATCAAGGCTGAGGGTGCTGCGGCGTGCAATCAACACGTGGTTAATTTGGTTGAAAGTGCTCCCGTCTGAAGAGGCCCATGTATATTTGTCGACCGCTTTCCATACAAACCAAATACTTCCAACAACTATTTCGTGCGACACTGGTAACTGAATAGTTCGCAGTCCGTTATCATTGGTATCCTTATGGAAGCCGACGTATCGCCTGAATACAGGCGCCGTGCCTACTTGACTCTTAAAATCCTCAAGTATGATTTTGGTATCATATCTGCGACAGACTTCGAGGGTTCGTTCTACTGCCTCGTAGAAGGTATCCTTCTCCGACTCTGCAGTCTCCTTTATAGCCGCGTGAACGTTAATAAGGCCTGGCAAGCATAGAGTGCACAGCCTTTCGCTTATGTTTTCAAACCCGACGGCACGAGATTTTATTTTTTGGTTGATTAAGAAACCTACTCCGAGCGCGTGGTTTACTGGATGGCCGCTATAATATATGGTATAGTGGCTCTTCTCCAGGAAACCGGTCTCTGTTCAGCGGATTTCTTGCGATGCTGTTATATCAGCCTTTTATTGGGACAGGGTATTAGCTGCTTACCAATTTCTCCACATGAAGTGCACGTTCCATGAAAAAATGATTCATCGTTGTGTTGTCAATCCAGTCCGAGGCTCTTTCCGTGGCGTGAACTCCCAACGATCACTACGTGGAGGTGGAGCCAAAGTTTGGTAGTAGAGCTGTTGGTGTTGGTTCAGCTGGCGTTTCCCCGGTTTTATGCTCCATAGTGTGTGCCAATCCATGTTTCACCCTGGAATTTATACTTCCCTATAATATACATTACTCCTTTGATAGTATGTATGGGAAGACTTATTACATTCAATTCAAAATAATGTCACTCACTGTATATGAAAGATTTCAAAGTTTCTATACGACTGTTTTTAGTTATCCTTTCAATGGTCATCATCTGTCTAGACCTGCCTTAATAGGGAACTCCAGACACCCCGGTTTTGCGCCGAGGTCCACGAATACGATATTCCTAAAAGCTCTCTGCGCCATCACTCCAACTCAGGCAGTGTCTGTCTCATTTCCTTTTTCTAAGATAGGTGCTAACTTTTCGAGCTGGATCAACCTCATCCATACGGATTAGGTGATCTGCCCACCGCAACTTGTTGAGCCAGATTTTATCCACAACTAAACGGTCTTGGTATCGCTCGTAGATTTCGTCGTTATGTAGGCTATGGAATCGTCCATCCTCATGTAGGGTAACAAAAATTCTTCGGAAGATTCTTCTCTTGAACGCGGCCAAGAGTTCGCACTTTTTTTTGCTAAGAACCCAAGTCTCCGAGGGATATATGAGGAACAGCACTATCCTGTACAGTGAAAGCTTTGGCGGTATGGTGAGGCGTTTCGAACAGAACAGTTCTTGTAAGCTAAAATGGGCTCTGTTGGCTGCCAACAACCATGTGCGGGTTTCATCGTCGTAGCTGTTATCGGTTGTGAAGTTCGACTCTAGGTAGGAGAAATTATCAACGGTCTTAAAATTGTAGCCTCCTATCTATATTCTTCTGGTTTGACTTGTGCGATTTGATGTAATTGGTTGGTTGGTTTTTGGTGCTGACGTTACCACCATATATTTCGTCTTGCCTTCATTCATATGTCGCCCAAGATCTCGCACCGCCTGGTCGATCTGGATGAAGGCAGTTGATACGTCGCGGCTTGTTCTTCCAATGATGATATCGTCAGCTAATAGTTGAGAGGGCTTAAAGAGGACAGTGCCTCTCGCATTTACCTCAGCATCAGAGATCACTTTTTCCAAGGCTAGGTTCAAGAGGACGCATGAGAGGGCGTCCCCTTGTTTTAGAGCGTTGTTGATGTTTTATTTGGCCCAGCGCATTGGGCAGGGTCAGCCTACTAAGTATTATTGATTTCGTCGGGATACCAAATTTTCTCATGGTCGTGTACAGTTTGATCCTGATTACGCTATCATAGGCGGCCTTAAGGTCGATGAGAAGATAGTGAAACTGATGTCTATATTCCAGCAATTTTTCCATCGCTTGTTGCAGACACGTAAGCATGTAGAATCCTTCGAGAGAATAGCCTACGTCTCCTAACAAATTTATTTTATAGCATTAATGTATTACTTGTATAATAATGGTTTGTTAAAAGGTAGTTTCCAAGGGAGAAAACAATACTCTATTTCATCCATTACAATGTTCTTTCTCGCTTATCGCTTTCATTACAAAGTTGAGTGCTTTATAGTCATATACATATAACAGGCATTGTCCTTTATTTCGGGAAAAGCATTTCTTGGTAACTTGATGTAAGTGCAGCCATACCGAGTATAACCCAGTTTTCTCTCATTTTATGGATGAATCCTTCGAAAATTTTCTATTCATGGTAAAGTCAGTCGTGATCACCGTACCATTTCCTCTTCTTTGCTAAAAATATTATTCCTTTCAATTTTATTTCAAGGAGACCAAGTCCAATTCTTTATTGTGCAACTATATTTTCATTGAAACTTTCCTTTTCTTGTAAGGCACGTTTTCCCTTTGAAAAGGATAATGAAAAATGAAAAATCATATCGGATACTTGTAACGCTTTGAAATGTTCCGGGTAGCAATGGAGTAAAAGAGTTCTTTATATTTCGGAATAGTTTTCAATAAAGCCTAAAGACCTGGCTGTGAAAATGTTATTTTCTTCTTGGCAATACAGTTCAAATATTTTGAATTTCGTTTGCATATCTGTTTCGTGATTAGAAGTGGACCGAACGTTACCGAAATCATTGGGTAATTATTTCCCAGTGTCACTGTAGATAAGTAAAATTTCTGGAAGACAAGAGCAAGCAGGCAAAACGAATTTTCCGCTCGACAAACGTCCAATTTATGTCGTATCCATTTGAATACGAAATAAACCAAAATATAATTCGAAACTAGGCGAGCGTAATATTTTTTTCGAACCCGCTGTTCCTATGTTGTCCGGACTTATCTATCTTTTAGACAATTTAGAAGCACGCACAGAAAGATTGAGATGTAAAGAATACATTTGAATATATCAGCTAAAGGCCAGTTAGTGGTCAGTTTGAGTTCGTATCAATTCTTTTCATGTGAAGTGAACCATGATCTCGGGGAGATTATTTTCGCATTAGAGCAGCCTTAAAATTGCCCTTGCTTTCTGTGCCTTTTGCTTGTTTCCTTTCAACTCAAGCAAGAACTTATGTATCACAATTTTGCTCAAATTGTATTTGATATATCTTGCTTTTTCAGTCAGGGAGTATTTCCTTATGGAGGACTGATTGAAGGATAAAGGACAGCTCTAAGGAGTATTTCCTCCATTTTGGTGCGACCCAAAAATCAAAAGATTTTTTTGTTTTTTTCCAGATGATGTTTCTATTTTGGGTTGGCTGTGATTTCTGTTCATAATTTATGGTGGATCATAAAAATTTCATTACGTTGTTTAAAAGAGAAAGTTTGGATGATGTAAACAGTAATTAAAAACTCAATCAGATCAACGTTATGAATTGTTGTAATTTATCGCAAGCTCTACCGAAGTTCAGTTTTTTGTAGTCTTTAACATGGTGTTTAATGTTTGCCGATAATTTAGAAGCTGATTATCGTAATTTTAAAGAAAGGTGCACAGAACCAAATTGTTCACTTCAACAATCTGATGAGAGAAATAATAATAGAAAGGCTTTATAAAAACTTTCTGTAACGTCATTGGAGGCGAGAGTTGATTCGAAAGTTTATCTAGAATGCTAGTCCAGTCATTAAAGCTTTCAAGCTCCGAATTCTTTCAGTCAAGACCGATTGACATGAAATTTGGGGTGGGAGTAGAGGATGGCATAAGAAATAAAAATTATATAGTGCTGATGCGCGCCACCTCTTTTTTATTAAGCATCATCTCCAAGTTGATTCGCTGCGCGCTTATTTTTATAGCAAAGAGCAGGCGAGTCCCTTGCATGCGGCTGTCTGTAAGGCAGACTGTGGGCTGACCCCACTTAACTTCAAGGATCGATCTTTCTATCTTCTGAGTGGGATGAAGTCGGACTAAGAGCAGATCGATGAATGGAAGTCCAAGGCAATGCACGTTAAACATAAGACAATTCGTCTTTGGCAACCATTTGTCGATTTGCATTTGTCGAACAGATGGCTGTGTGCTGGGGAGCTCTTTGCTGAGACGGAGGGGTTCATGTGTGCCATTCAGGATGGTGTGGTTGCCTGCCGAGCTTATAAAAAGCTCATCATGAAAGAACGGGTGGAAAACAATCAGTGCGGAATGTGTGGTTCGGCGTTAGAGATGTTGGACTATCTCATTTCTGGCTGTACTGTTATGGCACCGGTCCAATATATCACCAGGCATAATACTGTATGTACGGTTATCCATCAAAACCTTGCATACAAGCATGGGCTGATTACGGGAACATGTCCGGTTTACCGATATGAGCCGCAAGCAGTACTTGATAGTTCTGCTTACAGCATGTATTGGGACCGGCAAATTCTGACTGACCGCCATACTCCACACAACAAGCCTGACGTACTGCTAGTTAACAAGACGGGTCGCTCCGCGTATATTATTGATGGTGCTATCCCCCAAGTAGGAACATTGAACGGAAATACGTGCAGAAGAGGGTGAACTATGAGCCATTGGCTCGGGAAATCAAAGAAATTTGGCGTCTCGAGCGGGTGGTTGTAGTTCTCATAATATTGTCAGCTACAGGTACTGTACCTAAATCCCTCACGGCTCCCCTTAATGTCCTGGGACTGTCGCACAGTCTGGCTGAAACCATGTAGAAGTACACCATTCCGCATACGTGCTTGATGTTGCGGGGAGTTCTCGACGGATTTTCCCATTAACCTACCACCGGCCACCACCACCAGCGCCCTTTAGTTTTTAAGTAGGTAAGATCGTCCGAGCCTAAATGCTTGGCACTTAGTGCTAGTATTGTATAAAATCGGGCATCTGCCGAGATTCTGATAACTCGGAAATAATAATAATCGTTGGCGCAACAATTCATATTGGATCAGGGTCTTAAAGTGTGTTAGAGCACTTCACTTAAGACCGTAACGGTACACTATAGTAGTACACATAGGAGGCAATGTGGTCAGCATTGCGCTCGCCCGAGATTATTACCCAGATTTGACTCAGGTACTCATTCACAGCTGAGTCGACCGGTATTCGACGTCAAATCACGATGTAAATTCCACTGCCACCAATGAGATTTGAACCACAACCTTTCGTAGGACAGCCTTTTGCTCTAACCACTCAGCTATAAAAACAAAAACCTGGCTTTCTTATAAAAATTGAAAGTAAGTCGAATTCCTTTTATTGTATTAAACGCTTTGCAATAAATTCTGAAAATTTGGTGGATATAGGGTACGTAGTTTCAGAGAAAAGCGTGATTTATCTCATTTTTTTTATTTTTAAATATCTCAAAAAAAAAAGTAAAAAAGAATGCAAAAACACTAAAGTACAAAAATATGACCTTTATCTCGCTTACATATACAATATACATACAGTAGTTTTCCACTAATATTTGTATTTTTTAGGTATTTTTGAAAAAAAGATTTCGTTTTTGGAAAAATAAAAAAAATTGGGGTAAATCAAATTCTCTTCGAAAGTAAGCACTCTATATCCACCAAATTTTTAGAATTTATTCCATGGGGTTAAATACCGTAGATTCTAAAAGGATTCGAGCTCTTTTAATTTACATATATGAGAATACCAGGTTTTGTTTTTACTGATTTTTATATCAAAAATTCAGGTAATTACGTTATTTTGATCATAGCTCCGTTATTATTTATCTAACCAACTTCTCTCATACCTCATTTTAAAGACCGTTTCAAGCACTTTAAAAGAGCTTTTGATCAATTTCCATCAAGAGTTGCTATCTTACGTCGCCTGTTCGATCTGGATGAAGGTAGACTCTATATCTCGGGTTGTTATTCCCAAAATGTCGATATCGTCAGCGTAGGTCAGTAGTTGGGTGGACTTGAAAAGGATTTACATCGGCATCGCGAATCATTTTCTCCAGGGCCAGGTTGAAGAGGACACATGATAGGGCATCCCCTTGTCTTAGAACGTTTTTGATGGTGAATGATCTCGAGAGTGAGCTTGCTGCTTTTATCTGGCCTCGCACATTGGTCAGAGTCAGCCTAGTCTGTCTTATCAATTTCGTTGGGATACCGAATTCTCTCATGACCGTGTACAGTTTTACCCTGGCTATGCTGTGTTAGGCGACTTTAAAGTCGATAAAAAGATGGTGCAACTGATGGCCATATTCCAACAGTTGTTCCATCGCTTGCCGCAGAGAGAAAATTTGATTTGAAACCTCTTTGGTATGGGTCATGATGTTCCGGGCGTATGGGGTTATCCGAACTAACAAGATAGAGGAGAGTATTTTATAGATGGTACTCAGCAACGTAATACCTCTATATTTGCTGCACTGCGTGATATCCCCCTTTTCATGTATGAGATAGATACTACCCCATTGTCAGTCATCAGGCATTGATTCGCTGTCCCATACTTTGAGCATCAGTTGTAATTGGTCGCCTCCATATTTAACAAATTTGGCTGTAATTCCATTGGCTCCTGGTGACTTGTGGCTTTTAAGCCGATGAATTGCACGGACTGTTTCTTCTATGCTTGGTAGTGGCAGTATTTGTCCGTCGTCTTCAGTTGGCGGGACCTCCAAATCGTCGATATTGCGGTTGCTCCCTGTACTTTTCTAGTTTTCAGACTTGTTGGTTCTCCCAGGTTTCTTTTTACTGTCTGTGAAGTCGCTTCTCCGCTCGACGGAGTTGGTGATAAGTCTGTGAGCATTCCCGCGTTCTTTGAGAATACAACATTACTCGATATGCAGCATTCTTCCGTTCTGTCCTGAACAACCTTCTTTAATTCGCTATCAGCGAAAATTTTTTTGTACCCCCGCCCCCACTCACCAATAAAGTCATTAGCGGTGGTATTACTCTACTATTTTGTTGACCGACGGAAAGATTTCTTCATTAAGTATAAGCTGCAAATGATTTGCAGAAAGAGTTGGTTTTGAGGAATCTGGAACAATTTTGCGAACGTATCTCTTATCACCATTTCAACACCAATAGAACTATTTCCCTACTTAAGTAGTTCATATATGGTTTTTCGTAAAGTTTCACTCATAAAGATTGTAATGGATTGTCTGGTTCAGAGAGAACTTTAGAATATATTTTTCTGGGCCCATGTAAGGTAATTTTAATAGCCATACACTTACATACATATATAAAGTCAATTCTTTTCGGAACCAGGCGATTTGCAGATACCATTGCTTTCAATTCAGTAAGTAAACATCAAAACAATTCACCTGTATTATGTTAAAAGTTGGAAAACATTTCCACGTACTTCCTTTGCAGGAATGCAAGAATTCTTCTGGAACTATGATACTTGGTATTTCAAAGGGGAGGACGATTTGGATTTGTAGCAGACAAAATGAATATTGTAAGATTCGTCATGTAAATGCGTGGATCCGATAACATCTCCAACATGTAAAGCAATCCCCTACGCTTTGCTGTTCAAGTATTCATTCAAATCCACTTTGCTTCTTGCCTCTACAACAGGGAGAAGCTATCTCCTGACGGCAGTAATACTTTGTACACGGAACTGTACTTTGATGTTTAGATATTTCATGATTTAAATATATTTTTCGACTACCTTTCCAGTGTTCTTTATAATATAGAAGAAAGAAGAGAATCTAATCCTTGTCTTCATTGAGAACTTCATCTCTTTTAGGTAAGAAAAGTTTATTCAAGCTACCGCCATCCAACGTTATGATACTATCACTTTAGTTTTCACACATATTATTCTTAGTTTCCTGGATCTCCTCTGTTTAAATCTATCTCATCTGCCCTTAATATAATACCAAACGTAGAAAATTGAATTATTTATGGAAAAAGATGACGAAAGTAAGGATAAATTCATCCATAGGGAAACTGATCAGCGGGGCCCACTTGCGGGAGAGGGTGTGGAGAGTTTGTAGCTATGATGAGATTGTAGTACTTTGATCAATGCTTTGCTATTATCCTTTAAATGGGATATAATACGTCAACCATATCGATGAGCTATTGTGCCGCAATGTGTTGCAGTTCTCTCTAGGTGTTCCTGGGCAGTTTCGATTCCATGTATTTCTAGGGCGACCCACTGGTCAGCCATCCTTGGATAGTGGACTCTGTTACATGTTTTATCAGTTCAGATGATAGTCCGTATATTTCCAGTGCCTTATTTAGACTTGGGTTTTGTAATGCTAACATGATCCGGCAGGTCTCGCAGTTACGACTTAACAGTCCACCTACATAGGATCTGTGTAGTAAAAACAGAACTGAGGATCTTCAACTTGAGAAATAAACCCGCTTTTTTCAACGCGGTCAGAGGAGAAGTGATCGCTATCACTATGACATCTCTTGGTAAAGAGGGACTTATTGGACACTGGCGAGCAATAATCCACCTGAAACCCTCGGACCGTAGGCGCATTCATTTTTCAATGGGCATCGAACTACTTTCTATGTAGGAAAAGTCTTTTTCAATAAGCAGCTATGCTCAGATTCGTGAAAATATATTAATGTCGTAGGCTCTCAAAACCGATCACATGCAACATCGTCAGAGGTTAATTTTTCGACACGGGTTTTTGAGACATAAGTTTTTCTTTGTATTTTTTCCTTTGAAGATAAGCATAAATTAACTTATATCGTTTTCATTTCATTTTCATTTAGCGCTTAGAAGCAGAAAATTTGCGTCTAACGCAGTTCCTTGGCATACTTTTAACAAGGTTATTGCACACAGTTGGAAAAATGTCCTAATAGGCAGCATCATCAACATCATCATCATCATCAACGGCGCAACAATCGGTGTCCGGTCTAGGTCTGCTTTAATAAGGAACTCCAGACATCCTGGTTTTTCGCCGAGGTCCAATAATTCGATATCCTTAAAAGCTGTCTGGCATCCTGACGTACGCCATCCCCCTGACCATGCCTATTTTAGGCAGGGTCTGCCTCGTCTTCTTTTTCTACCATAGATTTTGCCCTTATAGACTTTCCGGGGTGGATCATCCTCATCCATACGGATTAAGTGACCCGCCCACCGTAACCTATTGAGCCAGATTTTATCCACAGCCGGACGGCCATGGTATCGCTCATAGATTTCGTCGTTAGGTAGGCTACGGAATCGTCCATTCTCATGTAGGGGGCCAAAAATTCTTCGGAGGATTCTTCTCTCGAACCCGGCCAAGAGTTCGCAATTCTTCTTGCTAAGAGCCTAAGTCTCCGAGAAATACATGAGAACTGGCAAGATCATAGTCTTGTACAGTAAGAGCTTTGACCTTATGGTGATACGATTCGAGCGGAACAGTTGATAGGCAGCATGCCCTCCTTTATTTCGCATAGCTCTTCTGTATTTCCCGTCCCTCCCGTAATCGTCCCGAAGGCTTTCAATGGGTCAGGATATTGTGGGGGCCACTCAAGAGTTGTAAGATTAATTTTTTTAAACCAGACCTTGTTGTTGCTGTTTATTTGGGAATATGCTTAGGATCATTGGCTTGTTGGAAGACAATATCCGTGGCATTCACGTCCAGCTTTTCTGCAGATACCAGCAGTTCGGCTCTGAAAATAGCAGTTTTCGATGTTGTAGTCCTCTTCTCGAGGATTCTGCGTGGTGTTCTAACGCCTCTGAACATAATGCCAAACCCAATATAGTTATTAAATATCTGCTGAATTTAAGAGTTGGTTATACACGCTACGACTGCAATTTCCTACTATGAGTTTTCCACACCCACAAGCAGCCATTCAGTTCCAAATGGTTGATTTTGGACTCGTCCACCATAACACATTGGCCCAATGCTCCACAGTTCATTGTGAATTTTTCCTAACGAAATCTAGATGTTGCTTCGTATGCCTCGCTGATAGGGTTGCATTTGCACTTTGACTATTCCTTGTAAGCTAGCGCTTCGCAATATCTGACGAATTGTTTCAGCTGATATGATCAAATGTAGGTCGGAATGAGGGGTGCGTTTAATTTAAACTACATTTTTAAATTTTATGTTTTGCAGATCACGCAAAAGGTTTCTTTGATTGACTTCGGAGAGAATTTCTGGGTGAAAAAAGCACAACACCAACAAACTTTGCTGAAATTGTTATTCAGAGAAGATACAGAATAGAATAAGATAAGAAATCAGAGTTAGGTTTGGAATCATCAAGGTTTTAGAAGGCTCAGTAAGCGCTAATCACGCCATGACCTTGGTTACCTAATGGGCACGAACGATTGAGCATATAATGTGTTGCGAATAAAACTGTACTTCTTCCTTCTACTGAAGATGGTTTACGGAGATTCTTACACCAGCTCCAATTCTAGCGGAAATTCTTCTTCTGTCTCTTTTGAAGGGGGTGTGCCAGGGATTGTGCTGTCGTATCAATTGAGAGTGTTCGATGCCGTTGACTCTTCTCTTCTTTTCTGCTGAGTAGGCTCACTTTTATCAATGGACTGAGAGCACAATTGAGTCGAATCACTCATGAGTTGCCCATCTCTAGAAATATGCTCCAGTGGAAAGCAGGACCAGATGAGTCTTGGATCTAATGAAACGATTGCCAATAAAGGGAAACGCTCTTCAATATATCTTTTTGGTGAATCGAGAGAAGTTTACACTAGATACTTCAGACTCAGCAATGGCAGCCTGGATGGATTCAGAGGCTGAACAATGTTCTCTACTCTCCGGTATTGAACGATAGATTGACTCATCATCGCTTTAAAAATAGATGTTATCCATTTAGTAAAGTAGCGCTCGATCCCAATATTTCTTAGACCTTTTCAGACAGCCTTGAAATTTACATTGTTAAGAGCTCTTTTATGTCTAAAAAAGTAGAAAGCGCATACTATTTGTAATAAATTACCCAATCAATTATTCTCACCACCGCGTGGGGGACTGTATCAGTGGATATTACCGTCTGCTTTAAGTACAAAGGAGGTAAAGTCCGTCGCACATTTTATTAACACATAGGGGTTCGTACACCCAAAAAAGAGGGAGAGCAGGCAGCACTTAACATCTGCGAACCGCTTCGGTCACGCTACTCCCAGGACAGTGGTGAGGCAGCGTCAGAGGATTTGCCTCTGTCCTGGTAAGAAACCGTAAAGCCGTCTTCGCCTAATTCTCTTGAACTTAATTTATATATAAGAATATATAAGAAGCAATAAAAAAAACCTTCCACTCGGCTCCAAGCAGTTATTCATTTTCGAGGATTTAAACTTAGCTTTAGCTGCTATGAAATGTGTTAGCGATTTGGTCAACCAACTCACAACCCTTGATCCGATAACATCTGCTGCTGATCCATACACCTCCGAGTCCAGAGTTAGACTTTTCTTAACTTGGTGAGTATTCCTTTTCTGTATATGTGTAAAAACAAAACCTTATTGAAATCGGTTTACTGTCTGTCTGTCCGTCACACGCATTTTTCTCGGAGACGGTTGTAGCGATTGACACCAAATTTGATAGAAGGGTTTTAAGGGGGGTGTTCCCATACATGCAAAAGGTGGTGTAATTTGTTTTTCATTAAATATAGTCATAGTGGGCTATCATCATCAAAGGCCTCAGTTAGTACTTTTCGAAGCCGGTCTTAGTTTTGACATTTGTTGAATAGGTGGGGAGTGCGGGGGGTTGATCATTTCTTTAACGGACCCATTCTCAGAAAATACTTAACCGAAAATTCTGAAAAAAGTCAATAAGCTGCCACTGTATGGCGCATAGGCCCCAAAATACCCTCCATGCCGATACCTGTTCAAATAAAGTTAATAATAGTACATTACTATAATTTTTAGTAACTGGCAGAAAACCCCCCTTAAGTTCCTCCTAGAATCATAAATCAATTTGCAGTAATGCGGGCTACAGTATAGAGCATGATCCCACCAAATTTGGTGAAAATCGCACTATTACTAACAAAATTATAATAGGACAAAGCTGTCGCTTCTGTGTAAATTCGAGACTTCGAAGGTCAGTATCACTTGAAAGTGGATGTTCGCATATAATATATACGCATATATTACGTGCTACACACTAATAGGACAAATGCACACTCAAATCTATTTATAAAAGAAATACACAAAACCTCTCATACCTGAAGCATCTAGCTCCCGGTTTCCCAACTTGTTTGTGTTTACACAAAACCTTAAAAAGGAGGAAATTAGAATTGAGCCGATGTCTGTTTGTCACACCCGATTTATTTAGATACGGGTAGACCGATTGTCACGAAAATTAGTAAGAGCGTGTGATCTGTTGTTCCCTTTACACGCAGCGAGTGGCGCCATTTTGTGTTAAGGGGGCGGGGGGAGCTCCCCATACATGTGAATGGAGCGTGCAAATCTTTTTTCATAAAATGTGGCCAAGTGGGGTATCGAATGAAAGGGCTCAATTAGTACTTTTCGAAACTGGATCCATATTTGATATCGACATTATATCGACGATATTGACATCGAGGAATGAGGGCTCAAAATATAACCATCAAAAAATGTAACAGGTCTCGTTCACAGAACCTGCCTAACCGAAAAATCCGAAAAAAATCACAGTAGTGCATCTTTACGAAATCTAGGTCTTAAAATATATTCGGTTTCGATATCTGCACAAATAAAGTTAATAATAGTATATTTCCACACATTTAGAAATTTACCCAGTAGCCCCCCTTATGTCCATCCCAGAAATACAAAATTTGGCATCGGTGTAAGGGGTAAAATAGTGCACAAGTTTGAAGAAAATCCAACTATAATTAACAAAATTATAGGGGGTGAAACTTTGCCATTTTTTGTGAATTTCGTGCATTTTACAACGTGTATGACGTCATCATAACATATCAATTCTTTAATACCATAACGAAGTGAGTTCCTATGAATGGGGTCGGAAAGAATTATTTTGTTTTAGTTTTAGAGTCATTTGTATATGGATATCTGTTACTTCAGACATGTGTGTATGTAGTTATATAGTATATGCATGCTAATCAAGTTTGCAGGTAGTGCCTAGTTCAGATAGATATATTTGTACATTAAACTAACCGTATTTAATACACGGACTATATATGTACATATGGATGCATACTATATATGTACATATCTACGAAGTAAATCAGAAATATGGGTACGATCAATTTATATACGTACATATATATGTTCAGTATTCGGAAATAGGCAGTTTGTTTGTTTAGGGTGAGGATAATATCTATGGTTGTAATACATATGTACGTATGTCTTGTAATTTGGAAAAATATGAAGGAATATGTTGAATTTGTAGCTATATACGAATAGAAAAATGTGCCTTGAAATTTTGTACATAAGATGAACACAAAACATTTATACCTAAAACGCGAGCTTCCGATAATCCGACTTGTTTAGTATAATCTTTAACAAAAATCTTGAAACGAATTCTTTGATCACTCATTTTGTGCAGGGTAACCCGTAAGCCCACTCAACGATTTTGATGAAAAACATAATTTCTGCCCTTGACTTGAAACTGTTGCCTTACATGTCCTATTACG
The DNA here is from genome assembly GCF_905115235.1 of Hermetia illucens. Lineage (NCBI taxonomy): Eukaryota > Metazoa > Arthropoda > Insecta > Diptera > Stratiomyidae > Hermetia > Hermetia illucens. The sequence goes on along the minus strand of NC_051850.1, from coordinate 126,155,595 downwards.
GGACCTCCCGCGGACTACCACTTCGCTGTATTACTACATCTCGATCGTCGCAAACACTTCAGCCAATGACGCGGAGGTCCTACACTACAGAGACATGGATCTTATATTGAAGACAGTGCGGATCAAGACTGAAACCCATTAGGTCAGATTGTTACCGGACAGGACTCTTCGGACTATAGCACAGGTTGCAAGGATAACTGCTTTTTGCATCTCCATGTATAGTCCAGCCCTAAGATCGAGCGTTTTCAGCGCTTTATGTAAGTTCTGCGGGACTAATCCCGTCGCTGAAATTATTACTGGGACTACTTGGATCTTTTGTAGTCTCCAAGTCTGCTTCATATCATCTGCCAAGGGGCCGTAGTTCCGGATTTTTTCGTGCTGTTTTTCAACAGTGTTCCGGTCTAACGGTACGGCTACATCGATTATAAAGCACGCTCGTTCTTCCTTCAGAAGCAGAACTAGATCGGGTCTGTTATGATTAACACTGTGGTCGGTGGCAATAGTGTGGTCCCACAGTAATTTGACCCGATCATTTTCCAAGATTCTCTGCGGAGTATACTTATAGTAAGGATGGTAGGTTGCCACCAAGTTATACTTCAACGCAAGGTTTTGATGGAGAATCTTGCAGACGGAGTTATGACGATTGGTGTACTCGGTACCGCTCAACATCCTGCACGCAGATGTTATGTGCTGGATGGTCTCCTCTTCACAGTTGCATAACCTACAACTGGAGTTGGTGATTGAAGAGTCGTGAAGAATGTACCGTTTATAATTTTTTGTTGGGAGCGAAGCATCCTGAATTGAAGTTAGGAATGCTTCGGTCTCATAGAAAAGTACACCATTTGTCAACCATTTGTTGGAGGCTTCGATGTCAATGCCTGACAACAACAAATTTTTTATATGACCTCCGTGAATGGGTTTTTCTTTCCACATGTCGATCTTCTGTTGGACTGAAGTAACATTCGACATGGGATCCCATTCTCTGCTTCTCAAGTTCAAAGGAGATAATTTATTATCTGCCATGACGGTAGCCTGATGTATTTGGCTAGAGGATTGTTTCTTATAGAAAAACTCACGAAGAGAATGCACTTGATTGTAGTGCATCGTTTTTAAATCAAGTACCCCCCTTCCTCCCTGATGACGTGGGATAGTGATCCTCAATTTTTCGGCAGCTCTATTGTGCATGTTGTTGTTTGCAAGAACTACCCTTACCCGTCTATTGACAGATTCTAAATCAGTATTACTCCACTGTATCACACCGAAAGTGTATAGAAGGACGGGAATGGCAAAGGTGTTGATTGCCATGATTTTATTTTTCCCGTACAGCTCAGTTTTAAGGACAAGATCCAGACGCCGCTCAAATTCCCCCAGCAACTTAGATTTATTTATTGCCACAGCAGGTGTTGTTGCTTGCAATATGCCGAGGTATTTGTAGACGTCGTCCGAATCCATGCCCTCAATTCGGATGTTATTTTGGCTGCATCCTTCGTTGTCGGTGTGTTTTCCCCGAACAATTGTTTTTATGCGACATTTCTCCAAACCCAACTGCATGCCGATATCCCTGCTGAACTGGATGGTGATGTCCAGCAAGGAGCGAAGTTGGTTCTCGTCTTTGGCATACAATTTGATGTCGTCAATGTACATTAAATGGCTTAATGTACATTTCGACAATATGCCATGCTTGACTTGGAACCCGTATTTGCTTTCATGCAAAAGATGGGATAGCGGATTCAAAGCCAAACAAAACCACAGTGGGCTTAGAGAGTCGCCTTGGAAAATGCCACGCCTGATTGGTATCTCTCCTGATGTTTGCGAAGATACCGATAGCTTCGTGCTCCAATTCTTCATTACTGTTCTCAGAAGAAGAACAACATTCGGGTTGATTTTATACAAGCGTAACACTTGTAGTAACCACGAATGTGATATGGAGTCAAAGGCTGATTTATAATCGATGTAGGCTGTCGAGATGTTTCGTTTTTGGTGGACAGCCTGCTTTACAGCTACCGTATCGATTATAAGCTGTTCTTTGCAGCCTCGGGAGCCTTTTGCGCATCCTTTTTGCTCCTCAGCTATCAATTTATGAACATCAAGATGTTTTGAGATGTTCGCGCACAGAACTGAAGTGAAGACCTTGTAGATGGTAGGAAGACAAGTAATTGGTCGACATTTTGAAGGGCAAGAGACACCCTGTTCCTTGGGGATGAGGAAAGTTATCCCCTTGGTGAAAAATGGTGGAACTAAATCAGGATCGGCAATCATCTGATTAAATTGATTTGCCAATATCCTGTGAGTGCTCTTGAACCGCTTCAGCCAGAAGTTGTGAATTTTGTCAACTCCTGGCGCCTTCCAGTTACCTGCCTTGTCAAGGACTGCTTTAACGTCGACTTCAGTTACGTCAGGCATGGTCATTTCGGGGAGGGCCTCGCATGAACGCATAAGGTGTGGGAACCACGCTGCTTCTAAATTGCAACGACTGGATTCGCTCCAAACACTTCTCCAGAAGTCTTCTGCCTGATCCAGATTGAGGTTACTTTCCCTACCTGAGTTGATGAGATTTTTGTAGAATCCTCGTTGGTTCTGGAAGAACAAGGTGTTGTCTGTCCTTCGCTGAAAGCTTTTCTGATACCTACGGATGCGATTGGAGCATACCGCAAGTTTCTGCTTCAGCACCTCGAGGATTTCTTCGATTGGCATATCATTGGACAGATGGTAGTTTCCAATGATGTTCGCAACGCATCTGTGCACTCTTGGTGATGGATTTCCAAGGAGTGCTTGCGTCACACGACCAATCTCCTTTCTCAACTTTTCGACTCTTTTGTTGAGTCGAAACACCCAGAACGGTAAAGTCCTTCTGCGCATACCTCTGTTATTCGCTCTAAGATGTTGGTTATGGAGACGAATAACCGTGGCAGCTGCAACGTAGATCAGGCTGTGAACCTCTGTAGCAGTAATCTCGCTAGCCAAACGATCAGCCAAAATTCTGTCAACGGCAGCAATGATGTTAGTAGTTGCCGAAGTAAACTTCAGTTTTGGGATCCTTGGCCTAGCGTCTGGGAGAATCTCAGCATACTCTGTGAATGCGACCTGGAATGCGGTCAAAGCCTCATTATAAATTGGGTCGACATCCCCAGTTACTAAGCTTCTCCTGACTACTGGATTCATGGAGTGCCTTACAGGTGGAGTACTTGTGTTACTCCTTTGACTAGTCCGGTAATTTGATGACTCCAGCCCGAGCTCAAGTGAAACCTCTTGGAAGATTTGTTGCCTAGTTGGTAAGGCAACTCGGTTGTTATTCACGATCACTCGGTACTGGTTGACGACGTTCTGTTCCGGAACATGACTTAGCTCCGGAAATCGGGTTATGAACGCGTCATGTAGTCGATGTCTGTACCCTGATGGATTCCGTTCCAAATCCGTGACACGGTAATAGGCGCGGACGATAAATTCGTTGAGTTGGTTCGTCCAAACCATACGACGCCTAGGTCTCCCGTCCCTGGTGGTTGACGGCATAACCGCCAAAACATCCAAGGGCGAAGAGCCGCTCTGATGTTGTTGAACGACCCTTAACCGTGTTGGGTACTGTCTTCGTGTCCCTGGGGTCCCATTTAAAGAATTTAAACCAAAGTCCCCAATTTTATTATTATTATTATATATATATATATATATATATATATATATATATATATACAGGACTCGTTGCACGAAAAATTCAACTGGAAATGATTAGGATGTTGTCGGCGAAGCAACAGCCGGACAGAAAGCCTACTCGAAAACTAAGGCTTGGGCACTGTCAAACCTGCCAAATTTCGGCCGAAAACAGACTGACTCTTTTACGGCTAAATTTTTTGCATACATGTAGAGTGAAGGCCCAAAAATACAGGACAAATATTTTCAGAAGGCTAATGGAAGATAAAGGGCTGTCAAAAGGCTCAACGTGGCAAAATCACGTAAAATTTGTAATTAAAAAGTACTTTGACAATTCGTATTAAAATCTTCCACGTATAGAGGGCGTTCCAAAATTATGCCAACCGATTTCTCATAGAATTCTAAGCAAAAAAATATTTAGCAAACTATGTTCGATTTTTTGTCTTGGGTTTGGCTGCCACAGGCATTTTAATTCCTAAAAAGTCTTCGGAATGATGCCGATTGACATCCTGGTAACCGAAAAGATGAATATTTATAACACCATCTCTCCCTTACGGCAGATGAAAAAAGCCGAAAGAGAGAGATCCATAAGCAGATGGCAACAGCGATGGGACCAGTCAGAAAAGGGTCGTTGGACTTACAGGTTGATCCCTTCCATCAGGGAGTGGCTGGAGAGAAAGCATGTGGAGATCAATTATAATCTCACTCAGTTTTTCACCGGCCATGGAAGACACCGTCAATACCTGGTCTAAACTGCTACGTGGTCCCAGAGGACCCAGCGCACATATTCTTGCAATGTCGTAGGTTCGTGGAAGAAAGAAGGAACCTAGAGGAAACTCTAGGTGAATTGCTATCACCGGAAAATTTTATCCGAAGAATGGTAGCTTGCCAGGAAGACTGGGATGCGATCAATTCCATGATCGCAGTAATCCAGAAGAAACTGCGAAAAGCAGAAGAAGTGAGGAAGGCGCGGTTACGAATCCCGCGGGAAGACGGAAAGATTTCCACCTCCTTAAAAACAAAAACAAGACGGACAGACAAACAGACAGACAGACGGATAGACGAACACACAGACAGACAGTAAACCGATTTTAATAAGGTTTTGTGTTTACACAAAACCTTAAAAAAGGAAAACTTAGATGTTCCCTTGTGACCCGCCGCTCATATGATTTAAACTTATATGATGATGACGTTTGCACCTTCCTGTCGCATGGCGCCAGTTGCTATATGTAAAGGGATTCATAGACCACATCTTCTCACTAAACTCCGTGATAATAGCTTCAACCGTTTCCGTGTAAATTGGGTGTGACAGACAGATATTGAATCGATTTCAATAAGGTTTTGTTTTTGAAAAAAAGCTTCAAAAAGCTAAATTTATTACCTTTGGTAATAAAGAGGGAACACTGTTTATGGGTTCAAACGTGTTGTGAGGAGGAATTTTATTAGTAGACATTCTATGATGTTTATCAGAAATGCTCAAGGTGCGGACTTTCTGATATTATGTTTTGAAATCTTCAGAAAAGAAAGGTCATTCAAATCTTAGCTGCGTGTGTCTAATGTGTCTGGCCTTCGTCCTTAAGTCTTTAATAAAGTCGAAAATAACCGGATTGATTAAAAGGGCTACCACTTTAAGAAGCCTCAACATCGAAAAGGGACGTACTTTCGAATAATTACATTAAACTTACAATTATTTAGGAGTTTGTATGCGTGCACTCTATGTAAGCTATCCCACGTTTTATTTGACCTATAAATTCCAAGCAGCATAAACAGCTTTTTATCACGCACTCGACCTGTATAAATTCAAAAGACCCTTGTCTGTCTCAACAATGGGAATACACAGTTGTTTAACGCCTACTCGGTGCCCCAAATCAGACTTCCAGAAAATCAATATTCAAATGCATGTTGGGCTAAAATTAAAACAAAAGTAACATTCGATACACACAATGCTCGAAAGCGTGTATCTATTTCACCGAATTTGATAAGGTCAGCAGTTAGCCGAGCGCGAATTAAGCCTTTCAATGAGGAGCTGTAGCCATTAAATTGGTCGTTTGCTTACGACAAAAATAGTTTCCACCTCGTAAAATTCAGCTCCTCGTCCAAGCGCAAATGGAAACGTTTGTATTTGTTATTTTCGCGTTTCGCTCATCGGGTTTTATTTGCAGTGCCAGAATCATCACCAGCTATCGATTGGCAATGAATCGCTTAATTTGTTTACGAACTATCGTAGGAGCCACCTTGTATTAGTCCACGTACAAACAGATATGCATCTACGTATTCACTCCTGCATGGCTACATATCTTTACATGAATCTATGTTTGCGTACTAGTAAACAACTTCATTACATGCATATATCAGGCTGCAACCGTGAAGCTTAATTATTACGTATCTGATGTCTGATAGAATTCTTTGATGCACATTACGGAACGGTTTTGTGGGAGTCATACCAATGCACTTCGCTTTACATCGTGAATTGTTTTATTTTTTATGGACAAACAACTCAAGTGACATCCAAGGATTTCACAAAAGACATAACGAAAAGCAGCATAAAGTGTTTGTAAGTGTAATCCTAGATACACCAAATTTCATCCGTGGTCCTTTTTAAGTTAAAACAGAAAAATAACCCTTTGGAGCCTCTTCAATTGTATAAAGGCTAAGCCCTACCTAATTCTCTTTTGACACGATAGATACGTTCCCAATGAAATCGTGTAAACAACAAATCGTGTAAAAAAAGATATTAGCTAAATGGAAATAGTAAATAGTAGGTTGATTCTGATAATGCGATATTAAGTTATATAATTTGTGAATAGTAGTAGAATAAAACACAAAAATTTATAGAAAAATTCTTAGAAGATTTCAAAATCGCAAAACAATTTCTTCAAACAGAGAGAAATGTTCACTTTTTAACTCGTATTGAGTAAAATTCGTGTAAAAATAATTCATGTAAAAAGAAAATCAGATGTATGCGGCTTATGGAAGGAAATGCGGATTGCGATAAATTCATTTGGATTCTATATTTCCGGGGAAAAAATATCTCATTGCTAACTAATACATGTGATGGACATTTACCCCTTCGTGGAGTATAGCGCATCAACCATATATACGAGCCGTCGTTCGCAGTTACTCGATATAAGCTTCAGCTCCCTCACCAAGTGTCTTTGGGACGACCCATTTGTCGGTAACCTCGGGCAAGTGGATTCCGCTGCAAGGCGTAGCCCACAATGCAATTGTACGCCTCCTTAATGTGTGACCTATCCACTGGCACTTCCGCCTTCCGATCACATCACATACGGGTATCCTTGCGCGCCAACCAAGTTCTTTTCACAGATAAACGAAGAAATAATCTCACACGATTACCAACCATTACGAATGTGGAAGAATCGTGGAAAGTTAAAGACACGATCCACAAAGCGGCTTATAGAGCCCTCTGGGTCATCAAGCCAGGTAAGAGGTTCATCAGCGAGATACTTGGCTTTGGAATGACGATGTTCAAATAAAGGTCCGTGAAAAGAAACGCCTCCACCACAGGTTTTTTGACGATTAAACTCAATTGGCAAATTTACGAGAACGCCAATCCGGAAGCAAAGAAAGCGATCGCTGTCATCCGCACACAGGACATCGCTGCGCCAATGACAAGAACGATACGAGAATATTTCGAGTAGAATTCAACGGAAGAGTTTGCTCATCCTCAACTTCGATAAGCACTGCGACATTTGGGCCAATTCCACCTGTGAGCGCAACTGAAATCGAGGAAGCAATAAAACGACTGAAATCGCGGAAAGCAACAGGACCTGACGACAACACATCTGAGTTCTAGAAAGCGAAGAGGTCGGACCCAACCCTGCGGCTCAGTAAATTTTTCAATTGGATTATTGAGGAAGGTAGAACAAGATCTGACTGGCAAGAAAGCACCACAGTTCCAATATGACAAAGGAAAAGTAGTCCAGCAATCTTCACAATCGTATTCGGGACATCATTGCAATAACCATTAATCAAGCGGGGTTTGGCAAGAATTGCAGAACTCGCGGTTACTCATGATGAAACACCGTGAGAAACATCGCCCTCCTTACATTGTATTCCTGGATCTGGAGAAAGCTTTTAACCGTGTGTCACACGAAGTCATCTGGTATGCTCTGCGGCAACACCTAGTGCTAGAAGAACTAATACGCCGAATTGCTTTAGTACGATCCAAAAAGTAAAATACAAAGTGTGGCGGGTGTATCAAAACGGCTTCATGTCTCAGTCGGTGTTCATCAAGGAAGCGCTTTCACACCACTCCTTTTTGATCTCGTTATGCACACTGCCATCTCGAGCAACTTATCCAAAAAGGGAATAATCGCCTCATGCAACATGGTTTTAGATTGAATCTCTCAAATCTAAAATTTACCGCAGTGTCGCAGTGTATAGACTCGGACCAATATCTCGTTGGCATAGTGCTCCGAGCTCCAATTACACCACCTACAATCCCCTCTGACAATCAGATGAGAGTGAATACTGAATCCATCCACAACATAGCCCTCCACGACAACTATAAGAGGGAAATGGATGCCGCGATAACCGCAGTCAACAGAGGTCCTGGAGATGAAGCATCAACAAATGATCTTCGCAACCACCTGAAGAACGTTATCATTGATACGGCTACAAACATACTTGGTCCCAACCGCAAAAAAAATCGGAACGGAAGAATGCTGCATAACGAGTATTGTTGCATTCTCAAAGAACGCGGGCACGCGCAAAGACTTATCACGAAATCCGTCGAGCGAAAAAGCCACTTCACAGACGGAAGAAGTACAGGGAGCAACCGCACCAGGCGCGCAAGTTTTGCCAACAATTCAGCAGGATGAAGCCTTATACACCTCGATGCTCATCCTGTCGAGACAAAAAGGGAAATCTGATTTCTGACAGAATGGGCATATTGGAGCGATGGGTTGAGTACTTTGATGAACTACTGAACAACCAGAACATCGGCGAGTTGGAAGTCTCGCTAACTGAAGACGACGGACAAATACAGCCACCACCAAGTATGGGAGAAAACAGTCCGTGCAATCCATCGGCTTAAAAATCATAAGTCGCTAGGAGCCGATGCAATTACAGCCGAATTAGTTAAATATGGAGGCGACCAGTTACACCAAGTGATTCATCAACTTGTGCTCAAGGTATGAGACAGCGAATCAATGCCTGACGATCATCTCATAGATAAAAAGGGAGATATCACACAGTGCAGCAATTATAGAGATATCACGTTGCTGAGTACCATCTATAAGATATTCTCCGCTATCTTGCTAGGCCGGATAGCCCCATACGCCCAGAACATCATTGGCCCATACCAAAGAGGCTTCACTCCAGGCAAATTAGCAACAGATCAGATTTTCTCTCTGCGGCAAGTGATGGAAAAACTGTTGGAATATGGACAACAGTTGCACCATCTGTTCATCGACTTTAAAGCCGCCTATAATAGCATAGCCAGGGTAAAACTGTACACGGCCATGAGAGGATTCGGTATCCCAACGAAATTGATAAGACTGACTAGGCTGACCCTGACCAATGTGCGAGGCAAGATAAAAGCAGCAGGATCACTCTCAAGATCATTCGGCATCAACAACGGTCTACGACAAGGGGATGCCGTATCATGCGACCTTTTTAACCTGGCCCCCTTCTTAGTACGTAGCACGTAATATATGCATATATTATGGGAGAATATCCACTTTCGGATGATATTGACATTCATAGTCTTGAATTTGCAAGGAAGCGATAACTTTGATGTATTATAACTTTGTTAGTAATGCGATTGGTAGTGCGATTTGCACCAAACTTGGTGAGATCATGCTCTATGTTATACCCTATATTATTGCGAAATTGCATGGATATTCTTATCTGGATTGACCGGATGTTTATAAAGACATTATTTTGGGTTGTGCAGTTCTTGGAGATAATTCATTCTTGGAATGATGAAGTTATGTGGGTGTCTTTATCGGGGTGAGGAATAGGCGAGTCATGTGTAACTCGCGGTACAAGGATCGTGGTGTGCTTTCCTCGTGGATCATTGTCAACGACTTGTTGACTCAATGGCCGATCGGTGTAAGGCCGATATTAAATATAAAGGTTATGCAACAAAGTTTTAAGCATAGTTAATTTTTTTTTTAAAAGTATGTCGACTCCTATTTTTTTTAGCCCTCGTTTTTTGTACTGCTGACCATTTGTTCAATTTAAACAAAAAAAGAAATTGTGTTTATTTTTCTTATGCATACTATTACTGGATAGTTTTCCTGTTATTTGAAAATAAAAGTTGAATGCCAAGTCAGACTCACAATCATTTGAATTGCCGTCTAACACTGACTGCTATTATTTTATAACTTACGGCGGTTGGATGTGAATAAATTTGAATTCCGAATAAAATCGATACATGGTATGATAACTTACCTGAAAAGATACAAAAAAATATTTTAGTGAGGAAATATTTAGTCGATAACCATTTGAAGTGTTTAAACCAACTATGTCAATAAGGTAACTTCTGCTGGCTGTCTAAGCTTTCCATTGTTCACTTAACGATTTTCGAAGGAGCAAAGCAAAGACTTGGTTACTTAAAACAACAGACCATCCGCAGAACAAACATCTAAAGTCAACTTTGAACGCCCTAATCGTTTAAATTCGAAAATGAACTTTATTAATCTATTTAAAAATCTAATTTTAGAATATTTCCCAGCGCATAGACTCACGATGAGTGCCGAAGATGGCAGAAGGGAGGATAAGTTTGCATTCCATCAACGACGTTCAAAGGCTCTTCTTCGCCATAACCCTCGGAAAATTTTGAATTAATTGGCTGGCCAGCCGGAATGGAGTACAAATTGAAAGCGAAGGAGCAAAAAGAGCAAATTAAAGATGCTTGCCATTCAACCACCTGAGTTCGTACGATTTGCAATGAGTCCTCGGGGCGTTTTTCAAAAGAATTCAATTGCTCTTACTTTTCATTTAATTTCCTCAATGAAATTTCATTTTCAGACATTTCATTGCCATTCGGACTGAGGAAATCATAGCCCTGAATTGGTGCAAATGACGAAGGCCTAGTGAGGAAAATTACAAAGGGCGAAACAAATAGAGGATGCCGCCCTTTGTGTTTTTTATAGGAGAAATTACTCGGTCACGAAATTCGGCCTCATATACACTGAAAGGATAATTGTTTTGTGTAAGATCAAGCCGACAATTTAGTGTCTCTACACCTGGAAAATTTATATTCCAACGAATCGGCTTCATTTTCGAAGCAGACGGGTGCAAGTGGCAAGGTCCGAGTAGCTATCGAATACAAACAGTTTTTGGTAATGCTTTTCACCAGAATTTCCTTCAACTTGCCCATTTTCCAATACATTACCAGTGCAGACGTTTTGAAAGCAACACAGCCGGAAACAATTTAAACCATATTTTATTCAACAGGGATAGCATTTTTAATCCCAGGACTCATTTCCCCGCGGTCTACATTGTATTCTGCTTTTGTATACCCTCATAACGCTGTTGATTAGAAAAATTAAAGAGGCGGCCTTTTAGGCGTTGAGACCATTTCTTATGCCTTTGTATTTTCAATTTTTTCCACCGTAAGCCTTGATATACTTTGTTGTTGTTCGGGGTGGCGAGCGGAGCGGACAGGTGTACGTGTGTTAGATGAAAGCGAGTTTTTCGCATTGTTCCCCTGCTGGTGGTGTTTGGCAGCGCCCATTGTAACCAAAAAGTCAGCAATACACTCGAAAACGGAAATGGAATTTGCTTGTACTCAAAAGGACGATCCAGCTTGACCACGGAATTCATTATTCAAGCATTGTGAGTTTTTGGCCTTGGAAGGTTGAACCGAAAGCTATTGGATGGGTATTATGCTAACGCAGGGGCGTAATATATTTGATTTAAAATGAGGCCTGAGCAGACAGATGCAAATAAAGACTGAAAAGATTATAAATATTCCCTGGAAATAAAGTAAAAATCTAATAAAATTATATTGAAGTCAAAGTAAAATAATGAAATTTATTCCTGCAATGCAAGAAATGGTGTAAGAAATTTAATTTGATTTGCTCACTTCATGTCCTTGATATTCTGGGAAAGCTCAAGTGTTACAGGGAATACTCCAATTTCTATTCAATTGTGTTTATTAAGTAGAGCTTACTTTACTTATTCAATATCTGGGTTTAGGTTAAAAAAATCCCTTTTCTTAGCTCTCCATCATAATTTACGTTTTTTCTTACACATTCATCTCACTTTTTATTATTTTTCATATTGTTCACAGACTATGCCAAGACCCTTTCCCACTGCTCACGCTATTGTTCAGGGAAAATACTTTACCAAACAATTCAACCCCATTCGAAATATCACCCCAAGATGAAAAAGACTTTGCTAACAGGCCTTCCATGAATCCGCGTTTGTAAATACTTTTAGAGAATTTCAGGCATTTACAACTATTTATTCTTTGAATAAACATTTCCCCGTTTTATTCTGATTCAGAGAATTTACTATTTTTGTAGAATTTCAAAGTGTTTCTTAGCGAAAACGTAAAATTGAACCTACACAAATTGAGCGTAAAAGTTGTGCTAATCAATAATTTTTTTTTGAGGCTTGGACTTGTGATTGGTTATTTGAAGTGCTGTCAAGACATTCCTGCAAATTTTATGCACATGTCTATGATTGGATCATCAAAGTAGGAAAAAAAAATAATTTGCCAAATATTAGAAAGAAAGATGACAAAGCAGAGTCAACTCAACAAACGCTGCCTCACCCCTGTCCGGGGAGTAACTAGGCCGAAAATGGCAACATATGGAAATCACTCTGTGTTATATAATAGCAAAGCACGATAAGGATACGAATTATATCCAACTTAAAACCAGATATGTTACGGTCTTAAATCAAGTGCGAAGGGAAAGCAATTGATTAGATGTGGAACTTCGAGACGTCTTAGAAAGCAGCTGACGTGAAAACCTAGACGTTGGACATACTATGCCGTTGCTTTTTCTCTTTTGGTTGAGAGGTGAAGTCCATTTGATCATAAAGTGTCATCTCAGACACACTATCGGCTAAACCCGATTCTAACGCGGAACAGTTTGACACATTACCTCAGGCCAGGCATATTCTGTGTAAGGATAAAATCCCGTGGTTCAGGGAGCCTCAGCTGTCCTGGCACTTCTCCTACCCATCTTCCTCGTTTTCCTCTTAAAAATGCCTTGAATGTAACATGGCACTCAGCGCGACGTGTCCTAGGTCTGCAGCAGGACGTCAATTATGGTCTCCGGGGACACTTGCCACTTCCACGGAAGATGATGGCGAAGGCGTTTGCACCTTCTGCAGAAGAAAAATGGCAGGCATCATCTCCCACATTCCTATAATAAATGCAGTCAAGCGATCGTAATTTCCCGATTGTATGCTGGTAAGATTGAAAATTTTCACGTCCGCTGAGCGGTTAGGTAATAGTCAGCCTTACCGTGCTTTCGATTGAACCGCGACCGCACGCCATGAGATGCGCGGTCCATCTACCCCTCGAATCTGTCAGACAATCCACCTGCGTGCATATTTTATGTTATGAAAGTGATTCAATTAAATGGCACTAACAGTGCACATACCTCCGACTTAAATTCAATTTTTGTGAATGAAAGCGACAGGACTATTGCAAATAATATTAATAATTAGCACTTGCAACGCAAATAATGTCTCCCGCAGTTCTCAAAATGAGTTCAGATTAATTACATTCAAAATTAGCAGCCGAAAACGAAAAACGCCGCCAAATTATAAATGGGCTAATCTGTCATCAGAACGCCGACGCGGAGTGAACTTTGCTGAGCTGAAATCTTCATTGTACAATGAAGCTACGTGCGGCGTATTCGAATACGGGGGACTGTGGGGACCCTCTCCTTAGTTAGGACAACGACATCAGTTTTCTCCAAGGCTAAGGAGAATCCATGTTCATCTGATACGCGTTGCATCACCATTTCCAGTATGTGCCGAGCTTGCTCAACTGTGCGTGCGGTAGCTAATGCCGTAACATCATCCGTGTATTCGACCAGATGCGATTCATCAAGCTTCTCTAGTTCCAGAAGACTATCCTACAAGGCGTGGGACGCCGAGCTAAGGGTAGATCCCTGAACCGCCCCCGATGTGACCTCCATTTTGGGCTTTTCTTCTCGGGTCTCGAAGAGCAGGTTACGATCTTTCAAATAGTCCCTTAATATCCACAATAGTTAGCCTGGAGATAGGAAAAGATTTTCTGGTGTTTCAGGCATGTAGCATCACCTCGCAAAATCGCCGGCAAAAGTCTAGAGACACAAGGAGCCGACAGTGGCGACTGTGTGCCTCAGCCAGCTTCACCGCTCTAGAATCAAACTGTGTTGGTGAATAGTCTCCTATAGCATGTATTGCCTCCTCAATCAGTCTTGGCTTGATGAGATTTCCAAGCATGTTACCCGCAGTGTCCAACATACTGAGAGGCAGATACGCTGACGGCACATTGGAGTTGCCTTTGCCCTTGCTTATTAGCACAAGTCTCGCAACCTTCCTGCGTCATATATGCGGTGAATGCGCTGAATAGCAAGTTTAACTTGGATTTACACACAAGTTTCAACACTTCGCTGGAAATACCATCCGGTCCTGGTGTTTTTTGCCCTTCATGAGCAAGATCGACTCTTCTAGTTTCTTTACAGTAAAGAGAGAACATTCTCCCCTACTCATTCTCGCATCGCCAGCGGTAGCTCGAATAGAGTGAACAGGGCTTCTTCCATCTATTCCAGCTATTTCTTTGGACCTGGGTTATCGATGGGCACTGAGTTTTTTGGTAACCAGCTTACCAGCTGTCGTTAACACCGTTAATTACATCCTGCCAGAAAATCAACCTGCCTGTTGATTCGTTCGTTTTTCGCTCTCTTATATTCCGTCAATATAAAGGTCACCTCGTCTTGACTCGTTGCACGCTGAGCAATCCGCCGAAGTCTGAACCAGTTCTTTCGTACACTGGTAATTTCCCGAGACACAGTTTCCTATTGGGAGCCGATGTATTATAAACTTTGGTAATAAGGTTCATTGTTGAATGAACTGACGATTCAGTGCCAGTTCTTTTGTCTACGCCTGGGTCTCTTTCCAACGTCGATTTTGCTGATGTTTGCCGTTTTCCACTTCGGAGGAAATTCAATGACGATTGCTGGCAGCAAAATCTGCCAGTACCTTCGATCGGTGGACCACTGACACTAAGCACTTTGTAGCAAAGGTTACTTCAGGAATGTCGCATTGCTACCGATATTTAGGGCAAGGCTTTTTGTGTTCCCTTTTTGTCACATCTGTCTGTCTGTCACATCCGGTTTATTGGGAAACGGCTGAACCGCTCGTCAGGAAAATTGGTAAGAGCGTGTATTCTGTTGTTCTCTTTCCATACAGTAAGTGGCGCCATTTTGTGCTCAGTTTTAGAGGAGGCTCCCCCTACATCTGAATGGAGGGTGCGACATTTTTTCTTAGATTGTGGCCATGTGGGGTATCGAATGAAAGGGCTTAGTTAGTACTTTTCGAAACTGGTCCCACATTCGCTATTGGGTGAAACGTACGGGAGTGAGGGCTCAAAATATGACCCACAAAAAGTGCAACAGGTCTCGTTCTCAGAACCTATCCAACCGAAAAATTTGAAAAAAATCACAGTGGTGTATCTAAACGAAATCTAGGCCTCAAAATATATCCCATTTCGATATAATCAACAAATTAAGTTAATAATAGTATGTTAGCATATTTTAGAAATTTAATCGGAGACTCTCCTTAAGTTTGCAGGAAATCCAACTATTATTAACAAAGTTATAGAAGGTGCAACTTTTACATTTTGTGTGAATTTCGTGCATTCTAAAACGTGTATGACATCATCATAACATATCTATTCGTCAATACCACAACACAGTGTGCATTGAACAAGCGGTATTCAATACATGTACTTTATATGTACATATGTATACTTTTATGCACAAAGTAAATCGGAAATAATTGTACGATCAATTGATATACATGCATATAGAATACAGTATTCTGTAATAGACAATGTTTGTGTGTTTAGGATGAGCATATCTACGTCTGTAGTATGTACGTATTTCTTGCAGTTCAGGTTTTCAGCCATATACGAATGGAAAAATGTGCATAGAAAGCTTCTCACATAAGATCAACACAAAACCTTTATATCCGAACCGCTAGCTTCCGATATTCAGACTTGTTTTCTTTCGGTGATTACCGCGAATCTGGAAACTATATGATCGGCCAACATCAAGAATACCTAATATTCGCTAAGGAATTTGGCTCTATAAGAATCGTTAGCTGCTTTCCATTTCACTTCCAAATGAATTGATAGAGAATAGATTTAGGATAGCTTCGAATGCCGCGGTTGGGGTAGTGCTCATTGCAACCGAGCCTTTTAATCTGCACCTACAGCTGTTAGCAAAGTTCAGTCTCGGCCGCCCGACAATGCATGCACATATCAAAATGGATTTTATTATGGATGAATACATTCAATGAATCCGTTCTGGTGAAAGTTCGCAGGTCTTACCGGGTGCAGTCCTGCAGCACCAGAGCAGTCTGAAGGGTTTCTGATATTGTTCCTGGATATGATGCCTCCACGTTAGCTTCAAGTCGAAATGTACTTTTAGTCTTATTCCACAATTTTAGTCTTTGTCCTGGTACATGCAGGAATTATTCTTATTCTTTTTCTTCAGCCTTTGTTCCGTTCACAGGCGGGGTCGGCTCGTCGTGATCGGTTTCGCCATTGGGCTCTATCGAATGCCTGATCTGGGTGCAATCTCGAGGCTTTTAAATCCCCATCCAGCGTATCAAGCCACCGTTGTTTAGACCTGCCTTTTGGTCATTTACCATCGAATCCGATATTCAACCCAATCTTGACAAATGAATTCTCGTTAGTACGGATTGTGTGACCATACCATCGAAGACGCCTCTCTCGCAACTTTTCCACGATCGGTGCAACCCCATAATGATCGCGGATATACTCATTTCGAATGTGATCAAACCGTGTCACGCCACTAGGCCAACGTAACATCTTCGTCTCCATTACCGCAAGACGTCGTTCATTGTCTTTTATAGTTATCCAACACTCAGGACCATAGAGAGCGGCAGGACGGACAACATTGCGGTAAATTTTCGATTTGAGCCGTTTGTTGATACGTTGATCATAAAGAACACCAGTTGTGGAACGCCACTTCATCCAGATTGCGTTAATGCATGAAGCATTTTCATAACCCAGTTCTCCATTGGCTGATAGCGTCAACCCGAGGTATTTAAATCGCTCAGTTCTGGACAGATCAAAGCCGCTGACAATGATTGTGCCTGTTTCATGGGGATCGGTCGTCAAAAATTCAGTTTTATTCAGATTCAATCTAAGATCGTGTTGCATGAGGCGGTCATTCCATTTTTGGGCAAGCTGCTCGAGATAATTTTAGCCGTCAAATGCTAGGAAAACATCATCTGCATAAAGCAATGTGTAGGGCGCTGGACATTGGATATCCTGTGTGACGGTGTCCATGACAAGAACAAACAGAAGTGGTGAGAGGGCGCTTCCTTGAAGCGGTTTTGATACACCCGCCATACTTCGAACTTTACTTTTCGGATCGTGGTAGAGCAATTGAACCCAGCGCACGAGTTCTTCTGGCACTAAGTGCTGTCGTAAAGCATACCAGATGAGTTCGTGTGGCACACGGTCATACGCTTTCTCTAGATCCAGAGAAGCAATGTAAAGAGGGCGATGCTTCTCACGGTGTTTCTCCATGAGTAACCGCCCAGCGTGTATTGCGTCAGTAGTTCCGCAGTTTTTGACAAATCCGGTTTGATTCACGGTTATTTCAACGATTTCGCGAACACGGTTGTCAAGAATGCGTTAAAAAATCTTCATGGTATTGGAAAGTAATCGGATCGGACGGTAATTTGAACATTCTGCTGGATTACCTTTCTTTTTCCATATTGGAACAGTGGTACTTTCTTGCCAGTCAGATGGTATTCTTCCTTTCTGAATAACCCGATCCAAGAATTCACTGAGCGACAGTGTTGGGTTCCAGCTCTTCGCTTTCCAGAGCTCAGATGCGATGTCGTCAGGTCCTGTGGCTTTCCCCGATTTCATTTGTTTTATTGTCTCCTCGACTTCAGTTGCACTGACAGGTAGAACTGGTCCAAATGTCGGCAATGATTGTGGAAGGGGAGGATGAGCAAATTCTTCAGTTGAAATCTGCTCGAAATGTACTCCTAACATAATTACTTGACTGTTTGTACCTGCTGGATTTCTGCTCCTCATAAAGTGCATGCAGGTGTCACATTTAATGAACACCTAATGAACATAACTAGTCTAGTCTTCTTAGATTTGACCGTGTGCTAATTACGGAGTCATCGATTGTCAATTACATGCAGAGTTGCATTCACCAAGAGGTAAGTGGCCACCATATGTATCAAGTACGGAAGTAGTGAAGTGATATCAAACTTTGCACTAAGCAACAATCACTATCTTCTTTTGTGCATATACATTACCTCCTCACTTCGTTGTGAAGCATAGGACAAGCACGCAGTCTCTTCTTGCTTATTGTTTCTTCAACTCTTATTCGATGTATACCATTGGCCGTTGTTCCTTTGTGAATGCTTCAACGTAATAATCCAGATTACCAACCAATAATATTCTATGGTTTCGCGCAGAACCACCAATTCGAAAGTGTGGATTTTCTCGCAAATTCCTATGGAATCAAACAATTATGTTGTTGAAATGCAAAATTTCAAATAACTCGCCGAAGTATCTAATAATATCTCATTACAGCATGCTCTACCGAGAATCATTGCGATTGCGAGCATAGTAGTGAAAATAATCGGCGTCAATTCGCCATATTGATATAATAGAATTCTAAACATGATTCCCATTGTAATAGTCTTCATTACGCCGAACGTATCTTGAGCAAACAAACAAACCGTGTGGTGTGAAATTAAATGTGTCTTATGTTTTGGAAACTGCATGGAATATTCTGTACTTGTTTCCGTTCCATATTTCAATAAACAATCTGTTGCGGGGAAAATCGTTTCCAGACTATACAGACTTGTTCCGAAAAGGAAGTGCCGAATGAAAGACTGTATCCTCATAGCAATGATTTGAAAAGCAGCAAAGTGCATGCATGCATATGAGTACTATTTGCGACCGTGTATCTCTAATTCATTCATAATCCGGAAATGCATTGCGGGTTTTGTGGCAAACAGGTGAATGCCTAATTGCAAATTCATTTTGTGCATGCAGAGATTGTGTGCAGCCTAAAAGGAGGATTCGTGTTATATGAACAAGGGTCTCACTGATGATTGAAATATGCATATCCTTGCACTTACATATGTCGTCTACAATCGTCACTTGATCCCATTCCTCAACCTCATATGATACAATGCTAAGGTTATTTCACGGCGTGATTCGCAAAGCCTCCCTACATTGGCTACGGAATAGTATCTTCTTACGTTTGCCCCAATTCCATCAATCCGAACATATTTCCTCAATCCTTGCTTCATGCAATGACAATATAAAATCTAGCCATCGACAATGCAACTATCATCCAAAATTGAACTGCAGTCTCCAAGCATTCAATTAATTCATCTCCAGTACATCCCGGGAGCCATGTCCTTGTCCTGCCTGACTCATTCTGTAAACATGTACATTTATGTAGGTTAATTGAAATCACAATCGATTGTGTAGGAATATCCAACCAAATAAATCCCCACAAAACACCGACTCAATTCAGTTTATTGATTCAGAATCTCAACGCAAGCGGAGACAATATTAAAGGGGATGGAGACGTGCTCCTCTCAGGCATCCTTAACGATTGGCTTCACCTTGACAAAATTCGAAGGAAGAGCGATGTAGGGGGTCGAGATGCCAACATAAAGATTAAGGATGCTGCTTTCTCTTCGGAGACAAAACCTCTGCGAATGTGGGTGTCTTACATTGTTTCCTTATTTCCAATAAAGTACTGACGTCATTGCATAAATTGCTTTGCATTCAATAGTTGGAACATGTTTACCAACATAATCCAGATTGTGTTCCAACAGAACTGAATTGCTTGGACGAGCAAATAGTAAAATGAAAACACCATCTTGTGTCCAGACGAAAATGGTGAAGAAGGGGTTCGGGGCAGAATGTGATTGAAATACGTATTTATTCTTTAATGCCATACATTATATAATATTTAATTTTGCCGAAGGTCGACTTATATAAATAAAATATTTTAAAAATTGATATAACAGGGAAGCATACGGGGGGTATGGGGTGAAGTGATCAAAATGTTCCCAAGGATTATAAGCTTGCTGTAAACAAGTCGGAAACCGGAAGCTCGGTGCTTCAGGTGTGTGGTTACGTCATGATTCCACTCATGGTAGTGTATATATGCTTAATATACCAAATATTCAATTCGATGCAGCACTAAGATTTTATCTCTTAGTGGGTAAGATAGTAATTTAACACGGAAAGGGTAAATTTGACCTACTATAATTTTGTTAGTAATAGTAGGATTTTCACCAAACTTTCCAGTATAATGTTTCCTACTAAATCTTGCAGATTTGGGAAAAACTTAAGGGGGGGGGGTTGGCAGTAAATTTTCAAAATATAATAATGTACTATTATTGATATTATTTGAACAGATATCGGTATAGAGAATTTTGAGACCTAGGTACCATGTGCAATGGGCACCATATTTCTCTCAGATTTTTGGATTAGGTAGTTTCCGAAAGCAGTTCTTGAAGTAATTGACCCATTTCGGAATCCGCACCCCTCCCATAATATATCAGCGCAGGAAAGTACTAATCGAGATCTTTCATTTGATTCCACACATGGCCATATTCGGTGAAAAAAATGTTACACCCTACACAACTAAACGTAGATCAGATGTGGCAGACAGATGACGAGGAACAGACAGAGAGACAAACAGTAAACTGGTTTTAACCAGGTTTTGTTTTACAAAAAGCCTTAAAGAGTAAGCTACTCGACAACCGGATATTTTATAGCAAATTTCACAGAATGTACGAAGAAAAATATCTCTCTCGAATTAGGTACTAGCACTCAAGAAGGAGGCACGTGGTCTCCGAAACAATTGTATGCGGGGAAAAAATAAAAATATTTACAGTATAAGGAAAAACACAACAACCGAACTGGTCAAATGGAAAGAATAAAGATAGGAGAATACAACTTTGAAACCGTTGATAATTTCTCCTATCTAGGGACGAAAATCACAACCGATAACAGCTACGATGATGAAATCCGCGCACGGTTGTTGTCAGCCAACAGAGCCTATTTCAGTTTACAAAAACTGTTCCGCTCGAAACGTCTCACCATAGGGTCAAAGCTCTTACTGTCCAAGACAATGATCTTGCCAGTCCTCATGTATTCCTCGGAGACTTAGGTTCTTAGCAAGAAGAATTCCGAACTCTTGGCCGCGTTCGAGAGAAGAACCCTCCGAAGAATTTTTAGACCCCTACATGAGGATGGACGATTCTGTAGCCTACATAATCTATGAGCCAGTTGTGGATACAATCCGGCTCAATAGTCCAGGACGCCAGACAGCTTTTAGGGATATCGAATTGGTGGACCTCGGCGCAAAACCGGAATGTATGGAGTTCCTTATTAAGGCAGGCCTAGACCGGATACCGGTTGTTGCGTCGTTGATGATGATGATAAGGAAAAACACCTAGTTCTTTTCTTAACTTTAAAAGTAAAAATTTTAATTCAATCTGGCGAAGAAAATCCCTTGTCTTTTCTCTCTTGTCATCTCTTCCTATACTGTATATCACTTTAGTTCTTCTGACTTTCTTATTGCCTCTTTATAAAGGAACTTACCTTATTTTTATACCAGTCAATAGTCTTACTCTACCCGGGTCTATACAGGATAAGTTGCTTGAACATCTATTATTTAACTAATTACTTTGAGAAACGTTAGATTTAATCCATTATCATCTCACAGTTAAATAACGATTTTTTCACCGTTGGAATTTCAGTTGACCACTTGACTAGTGACCGGATGGCTTAAGTGGTTAGAGCGCTGGGCTGCCTGTAGCGGGAGGTCGAGGTTGTTATCGTGACTGGGTGTCGGATACCAGTTGACTCAGTTGTGAATGGGTATCTGAATCAAATCAGAGTAATAATCTCGAGCGCAATGCTAACCACATTGCCTCCTACAGTGTACTGTAGTGTACGGTTACGGTCTTGAATGAAGTGCTCTAACACACTGCAAGGCTCTGATTGTTGTGCCAACGATTATTATTATTATTACTTGACTAGGTTAGCGGAAATATTTTCGGAAGTTAAATAATTAATTATGCGAATTTTTATGTTCGCTGTGGAAATCTCCATAAGTGTCAGACCAGAACTCTCTAGCCAACCCTTAACAGCACTGATCGCTTCGCATGAGTATAACTCAGCGTCTACGAGATGCGTTACGACAACAGCCAACGCCATATCATCGGCGCAGCCCACCACCGCGGCTTCCTCCGGAAGAGGAAGTTTAAGAACATCGTTGTACATGACGTTCCACAGCAGTGGGCCCAGTACGGAGCCCTGTTGGACACCGGCGGAGCAACGTACTCCTGGGGTCCGTCATCGGTGTCATACCAAAGCCTTCGTTCTTGTAAATAGCTGTTGACAATAGCTGCGAGATAAGCGGGAATACCAATCTTCGCCAGAGATTCCCGTATTAGGTTCCAATTGGCCAAATTGAATGCATTTCTCACATCCAGGGTCACCACTATGCAATATTTGCTAGTACTGCCCTTTCCGTGGATTGCATCTTCGGCCAAGCCAGTAGCCATTTTGATAATATCAATGGTTGATCTGGCTTTACGGAACCCTTAATGCCGATCTGAGAGACCTCCCTGGCTCTCGACAACCGGGAGTAATCTATTATAGATTACTCGCTCTAATATTTTGCCCACCGTGTCCAAAAGACAAATAGGTCTGTAAGAGGTTGACTTACCTGGAGGTTTGCCAGCCTTAGGCAGTAGCACCAACTTCTGTCGTTTCAGGAAATATCCCCTCGGACATGCACGCTTCGAACAACTCAGCGAACATGTCCGGTCTGGATTTCACGGCAAGCTTAAGGGCCCTATTCGGCACGCCATCCAGACCCGGAGGATTGTTATCTCCTATCCTAGCGCAGATCTCCAGCAGCTCGTCACTGGTGACTGGCGGTATTACCGTGTCGTTGAGAGGTCGCTGGAAGCTGTCTATTCCCTCCTCTTGCTGAGGGAATAACCGCTGGATAATTTTTAACAAGAGTGAAGGACACGTGATCTGCGGAGAGGATCGGACTCTGAATCGCCCCATCACGATTCGACAGGTGCTCCCCCCCGGGTTTACGTCCGCTTCTAAACAGAGCTCCTTAAAACATTTCCTCTTGCTCCATTGGATGGCGAGCTTGAGGGTTTTGCAAGCTTCCTTATAGGCGCGCTCCTTTTGCCCTTGGTCGATTCTGCCTACCGCTCTTCTGGCTCGGTGGCAGGCTGGTCGAAGGCTCGCGAATTCAGCATTCCACCAGTAGTTTGGTCTTCTACTGGGGAATGACCACCTCCTTGGCATGGACGCGTTACACGCTTTGACGATGCATTGGGCCACATGGGCAGCTCCTTCCGTAGAGGCGTCTGCTTTACTAGGTTGGTCTAACCACACCTCCATGAAGGTCTGCTCATCCAGAGCTTTAGCGGACCAGCCTGACATCTTTCTCGGTTTCGGACATGATGGTCTTATGCTCGGTGACTCCACCCATAGCCCAAAGAAGATTGCCTGGTGATCGTTGTGGATGTAGTGCTTGCTGACGCACCAAGCCATACCACGTGCCAGTGCAGGGCTGACAAAAGTTAGGTTTGCGATTGAGATAGACCCCCCTTTCTGAAAGGTGTTTACATATCCGTCGTTGGCCAGAACGACATCCAACTGTGCGAAAGCATCTAATAGACTGCGGCCCCTTGCATTTGTCTCTCTGCTACCCCACTCACAGGCCCAAGCATTGAAGTCACCAGCAATCACCCTTGGACTACGATCCCTTGCGTCCAGAACAAGACTGTCAAGCATTTCCTCGAATTCGGGCAATGTCAGGGTTGGTGGGGCGTAACAGCTGTCGGTCTGTCCCCGATTTATTCGTAAACGGCTAGACCGATTGTCATGAAAATTGGTGAGAGTATGTAATCTGGTGTTCCCTTTGCATGCAGTAAGTGGCGCCATTTTGTGTTAAGTTTAAAGGGGGCTCCCCATACATGTGAATGGAGGGTGCAAATTATTTTTTTCTCAGAATGTAGCCATGTGGGGTATCAAATGAAAGGTCTCAATTAGTACTTTGCGAAACTGGTTCAATATTTGATATTGGGTGAAACACAGGGGAGTGAGGCCTCAAAATATGACCCCCAAAAAGTGTAACAGGTCTCGTTCTCAGAACCTATCCAACCGATAAATCTGAAAAAATTCACAGTGGTGCATCTCTACGAAATCTAGGCCTCAAAATATATCCGGTTCCGATATCTGCACAAATAAAGTCAATAATAGTATATTTCCACATTTTAGAAATTTACCCGGCACCCACCTTATGTTCATGCCAGAAGTACAAAATTTGGCATGGGTGTAATGAAGAACATAATGCATAATTTGCTCAAGTCTGAAGAATATCCAACTATTATTAACAAAGTTATAGGGGGTAAAACTTTACCATTTTTTGTGAATTTCGTGCACTCTACAACCTGCATGACGTCATCATCACATATCAATTCGTCAATGCCACAACGAAATAAGTTGTTATGAATGGGGTCCCAAAAAATTATTTTGTTTTAGTTTTTCGTCATTTGTATATGAATACAAATTACTCCAACCAGACATGTGTGTATGTAATAATATAGAGTACGCGTGCTAATGAACTTTGCGGGTAGTGCCTAATTCAGATAGATATAAGAAGTAAATCGGAAATATGGGTACGATCAATTTATATACGTGCATATATGTATTCGGAAATAGACTGTTTGTTTAGGGGGGCTTAGGTCACGTATGTCTCGTAGTTTGAAGCAGTATGACGGAATATGTTGGATTTGTAGCTACTCGTATATACGGATAGAAAAATGTACGTTGAAATTTCTTACATAAAATGAACACAAAACCTTTATACCCGAAGCGCGAGCTTCCGGTATTCCGACTTGTTTTAAGTTTGGAAGTGTTTGGAGACAGTCACGTTCATCTCATCCTAACGTACGGTTTTATTGTGTGATGGCCGATGCTGAGCAAAAAATACAATAGAATAGGTTCCAAAGAATGCATTCACCTACCCTACTAAAAAAAAGAATGTATGTGGAGGTGCTATTGAGGAACTGCAGTTCTGCCCGCCAGATGGATTCCAATACCTTCCCCTTGGACCATATTAAATGGATAGTGTTGTGCGGTGCTGCCAGATTCTGTGAACCCAAATGTCAGACAGCGAAGCTCTAACGCCATAGTAACATCTCAGACGAAGTTTCCAGTAAATTAGGCGACACACTAGCCAGGAATAGTAATAATAATCGTTGGTGCAACAATCCATATTGGATCAGGGACTTGAAGTGTGTTAGAGCACTTCATCGAATACCGTAACGGTACGCTACAGGATGACAGAACCCTGTAGGATGCAATGTGGTCAGCATTGCGCTCGCCCGAGATTATTACCCTAATTTGACTCAGGTACTCAATCACAGCTGACTCGACAAATCACGATGCAAATCCCACTGCCACCAGTGAAATTTGAACCGTGATCTTCCGTACGACAGCCTTGCGCTCTAACCACTCATCTATTCGGACTAGCCAGGAAGCCGGACATTATCTATCGATCTATTTATGTACCATCTATTTATCCGATAAAGAGCATTCAACTGGCTATAATGCCGACAGCATTTTTGGAGCAAATACTCATTCGTAAGAAGTAGAAAACCTCATCGTTATGGAGATGAGCAAGTAATAGAGCAAGGAGCTCGTGTTCACCGGCATACGCTTCTGACCAGGCCTCATACTGCTAGGATGACTGACTGGCATCCAAACACATGAGAGGGAAAGTCTATCGAGATCCCCGAAAGATTCACGAGGACAACAGAAGCTGAGAGCGCAGGGCCGAGCAAGGAGGTGGACTTACTCCCCACAGAAAATGTGAAAGTGGACGACCCAGAACTAGAGTTTCTAGCTCTCGAGGTGGACAGCGATACGCAAGGCAGCCCCATGTCGGAGAAAGAGGATGTCACTCCGGCATTGGAGATGAGCTCCAAACACTAATGAAACCAATGGCCGGCAGTAAGATAGCCCAGGTAAACCTCCACCATGCAAAAGTTGTAGCTGCAGTAATTGCAAGGATAATTTCCAAGGATACTATTAGAATAGTGTTGGTTCAAGAGCTCTGGGTGTACCAGGGTCAGATCCGTGGTTTGTAAGGAGGAAGCATGCAGGTAATCTGGGACTTTTCTTGCGAGCGACCAAGAGCTTGCATCATTCTTAAACGCAATTTAAAAAATATGTCTTTCAGAGTTCCTGACTGGACTGGACCCCGTGGATTCAAGTCTCAATGAAAGCCAAGAGGAGAACTCGAGAAGCAGTCGTGGCATCGGCATGTGAGAGAAAAGCGCTACCACTTTTTCTGGGTTGCGATGTCAAAGCCCATCACAATGTCTGGGGAAGCAGCCTCCCTAATCGAAGACCTTTGTATCTTCCTTAACAATAAATTAGAAATACATAATGTCGGGAACATGCCAACATTTGTTAAATTAGGTTAGTTCTCCGGCTATGAAAATCATGTCATCAGGGGATGTACCCTGGTGGAAGAGGAACCTAGCTAGAATGGGACTAGAGGCCCGAAAACTGTTCATCCGAGTGAAACAAATAGGGGATTAGCCGAGGTACAAAAATGCACTGACGCAGTATAGCAACATGATCATAAAAGCAAAAGTAAATAGTTTCAGGGAATTCTGTGAAAGGATCGAACAAACCATAAATGTATCCAGACCATACGCAGCTATAGTCAAAGACACGCCTATATTTTCTGTCTGTGTCAAGAAGGAAGATGGGATATTTACCGAAAATAAGGAGGACAGAGTACATTTGCTTCTCAGAACTCATTTTCCGGGAACCTACCTTACGGTGGAACGCAATGACACTCTACTGAGGCACCAATGGACAGAAGCGGTAAAAATTTGAAACTAGTGGAAGAAGTATGCTCGAAAACTAGGATAATATGTGCATTGGGAATCATTAAATCATTGACATCTCCCGGAGTGAATGGCTTTTTAAGCACTATTTCAGAGAGGTCTAGAAATCATCTTAGAATCTCTCATAGCGGCCTTGAAATATATACAAGAGGCAAAGTGGTGGTTAAAGGGTAGTATAGGTCCCAGGGCGAAACGTGGATTGGTACCCACGATGGAGCATAAAACCTGGGAAATGCCTGCTGAACCAACACCAAAAGCTCTACTAACAAACCCTATCTCCACCTCCACGTGGTGACCGCTGGGAGCTCTTTCGTAACGAAAAGCTGCAGACGGAGAAGTATGAAGGTGAGTCTCCCGCGCCTAAAAATGGGACAAATTGTACCAACTGGTCCTCCAGGTTGGGGGTTGGGTAGGGCTGACAACCCTACACGGAAAACCGATGTTACGAAGCCACGAAAGGAGCCTCGGACAGGATGGACTTTACAACGACGAACCCGACAACGACAACGGATTAACGATTTGCGCATTTTCTCATGGAACGTGCGCTCCCTGTAAAGAGATGAAGTTGCTGAGCAGCTAGCCGATACCCTGTCCCAAAATAGGCCTGATATAACAGCGTTACAAGAGATGCGATGGACAGGGACCGGTTTCCTGGAGAAGAGCCACTACACCATATATTATAGCGGTCATCCAGTAAACCATGTGCTCAGAGTAGGTTTCTTAGTCAGGCAAAAAATGAAATCTGCTGTTATCGGTTTTGAAAACATAAGCGAACGGCTATGCACTCTGCGCTTTCGAGGCAAGTTTAGAAATATAAGCCTCATTAACGTTCACGCCCCTAAAGAGCAGACTGTAGAGTCGGAGAAGGATACCTTCTACGAGGCAGTTGAGCGGACCCTCGAAGCCTGTCCCAAGTACGAGATTAAAATCATACTTGGAGATTCCAACAGTCAAGTAGGGACGGAGCCTGTATTCAGGCGATACGTCGGCTCCCATAGCTTACATAGGGATACCAATGATAACGGATTGCGCATTATCCAGTTAGCAGTTTTACACGAAATGGTTGTTAGAAGTACCTGGTTTGCAAGGAAAGCGGTTCACAAACACACGTGGGCCTCTCCAGACGGGACCACTTTCAACCAAATTGACCATGTGTTGATTGAACGCCGCCACCTCTCAGCCTTGACAGAACATATACGGGGGCCAATATAGACTCGGACCACTATCTCGTTGGCGTGGTGTTCCGAGCTCGAATTATGACACCACCTACAATCCCCTCTGACAATCAGGTGAGAGTGAATACCGAAGCCATCCACAACACAACCCTCCGCGACACCTATAAGAGGGAAATGGATGCCGCAATTACCGCAGTCAGCAGAGGACCTGGACATGAAGCATCAACAAATGATCTTCACAACCACCTGAAGAACGTTATCATTGATACGGCCACAAACATACTTGGCCCCAGCCGCAAAAGGAGTCGGAACGGCTGGTTTGAGGATGAATGTAAGCTAGCAACGGAACGGAAGAATGATGCATACCAAGTAATGTTGTATTCTCAAATAACGCGGGCACGCGCGGAGACTTATCACGAACTCCGTCGAGCGGAGAAGCGACTTCACAGACGGAAAAAGGAAGCCTGGGAGAACCAACAAGTTTGTAAACTAGAAAAGTATAGGGAGCAACCGCACCAGGCGCGGAAGTTTTACCAACAAGTCAGCAGGATGAAGCCTTATACACCACGATGCTCATCCTGCCGAGACAAAGAGGGAAATCTGATTTCCGACAGAATGGGAATATTGGAGCGATAGGTTGAGTACTTTGATGAGCTACTGAACAACCAGAACATCGGCGAGTTGAAGGTCCCTCCAACTGAAGACGACGGACAAATACTGCTACCACCAAGTGTAGGAGAAACAGTCCGTGCAATTCATCAGCTTAAAAATCATAAGTCGTCAGGTACCGATGGAATGACAGCCGAATTGGTTAAATATGGAGGCGACCAGTTACACCAAGTGGTTCATCAACTTGTGCTCAAGGTATGGGACAGCGAATCAATGCCTGACGATTGGCAACGAGGCATTATCTGTCTGACATAATACATAAAAAAAGGGAGATATCACACAGTGCAGCAATTATAGAGGTATCACGTTCCTGAGTACCATCTATAAGATATTCTCCGCTATCTTGCTAGGCCGGATAGCCCCATACGCCCAGAACATCATTGGCCCATACCAAAGAGGCTTCACTCCAGGCAAGTTAGCAACAGATCAGATTTTCTCTCTGCGGCAAGTGATGGAAAAGCTGTTGGAATATGGACAATAGTTGCACAATCTATTCATCGACTTTAAAGCCGCTTATGATAACAGAGCCAGGGTAAAACTGTACACGGTCGTGAGAGAATTCGGTATCCCGACGAAATTGTTAAAACTGACTAGGCCTGACCAATGTGCGAGGCAAGATAAAAGTAGCAGGATCACTCTCAAGACCATTGGACATCAACAACGGTCTACGACAAGGGGATGCCCTATCATGCGTCCTCTTTAACCTGACCCTCGAGAAAGTGATCTGTATAGCTGAGGTAAATGCAAGAGGTACGATCCTCTTTAAGTCCACCCAACTACTGGCCTATGCTCACGATATCGACATCATGGGAAGAAAAACCCGAGACGTACAAACTGCCTTCATCCAGATCGAGCAGGCGACGCGAGATCTTGGGCTGCACATCAATGAAGGCAAGGCAAAGTATATGGTGGCAACGTTAGCACCGAAAGCCAACCAACCAACAACATAAAACTACACTGGTCAAACAGGAAGAATAAAGATAGAAGAATACAACTTTGAGACCGTTGATAATTTCTCCTAAGGGTCGAACATCACAACAGCTACAAGGAAGAAATCCGCGCACGGTTGTTGTCAGCCAACAGAGCCTATTTCAGCTTACAAAAACTGTTCCGCTCGAAACGTCTCACCATAGGGTCAAAACTCTTGCTGTACAAGGCAATGATTTTGCCAGTCCTCATGTATTCCTCTGAGACTTGGGTTCCTAGCAAGAAAAAATGCGAACTCTTGGCCCCGTTCGAGAGAAGAATCCTCCGAAGAATTTTTGGCCCTCTACATGAGGATGGATGATTCCGTAGCCTATATAACGACGAAATCTATGAGCGATACCATGACCTTCCGGTTGTGGATAAAATCCGGCTCAATAGGTTACGGTGGGCGGGTCACTTAATCCGTATGGATGAGGGTGATCCCACTCGGAAAGCCTCTAAGGGCAATATCTATGGTAGAAAAAGAAGACGAGGCAGACCCTGCCAAGATGGAATGATCGCGTAGGTCAGGACGCCAGACAGCTTTTAGGAATATCGAATTGGTGGACCTCGGCGTAAAACCGGGATGTCTGGAGTTCCTTATTAAGGCAGGCCTAGACCGGATACCGGTTGTTGCGCCGTTGATGATGAACTAAAGAAAAGAGGATTGTGGATTTCCACTTGGTTAATATTCCCATAACGGTTGCATCAAAAACTACTGATTACTGACTAGCAGCCATGAGAATGAATACATTCACATTCAATTTCATGGATGTTTAGGGAAGGAAGTCAATTTCCGCTTCACAAACCATGTCTGCCCAAAATCTGGACTATCCGATTACACTTTAAAGTTATTTCCCCCTTTCATTGTAGCCTTCGTAAGGATGCGAATTTTCCAGAATTATTCATCCTCCGAAAATTACATGACAAAATCCTTTATGATGAAAAACCACCGATTTACATTAATACTGATCCTGGTCCTGCAAAAAAAATATCATGCTAGGAAAAGTTCATATTAAGATTTACTCATATTTGGAATTACTCCGTATAATATTCTTTAGAAACTTTTTCGTCAAGTCTGCAAAGGATTTTGCATTTCTATAAAAGCGTATTGTATACAAGGATGCCTACACCCTACCTCTATTCTGCCATGAAGAAATATTTCACGCAGTCACACAATAGTGCCCTTAAACTTCCATATGCGGATCTACATAGAACAAATATGTTCCCGGGGCTGAAAAGCTCTCCACGCTTGAATTTGTCCGGAATCAGGATTCATCTGCATGCCGGAAAAAACACGGAGACTTCATTGAATGGCGTAGTTCATGGTGGACTATTTCACGGGCTTAACTTTCAACTTCAACATGTAAACCCACTCGATCTTAACCGTAGGAAATGGATACGCCATGAAAAAGTATTTTCTTTTAAAGCCAACTCTCCCATTCAGTGCTTTGTTTAATGTTGAAATTTGATAATCAATTTAGTTGTAAAAACGTTTACATATAAAATATGATACGTTTTTATGGAATCACGATTCATGAAAATCAATAGTAGATCAAACAGGACATAAAGGAGGCAGGGAAGTCACACCAGTGTAATAACGAGTTGCCTGGGTGGAATTGTTTTGAAGAAAGTAAGGTTGATGAGCACAATGATGCCTCGTAAATGTTCTTTTACGATGCAGCTATAAAGTCTTAGTGTTTCTATTACATACCTATGAATGTACACACACTCGCACATACACTACATATATGTAACATTGTTAAAGATGATATTGTACCTAAAAACTAGATTCCGAGAAGACCGGCTACGTCTGCAATTCGGTCGAACAATGTATCCAGATATCGAATGATTATTACAGTATTCTTGTCGATTTGATCAATGTTTATTGATGAAACGTGGGTTTCTTTGTAATCATCGGATTTGCTGATGTGGGGGATGTTACATGGTAACTGCACTATTCATAAGTTTTGACGATTTAGCAAGATATATAGGAATACTTTGTGCTATTAGTCAATTTTTGTTTATTACTATTAACTTTTCGTGATGTTTTAGCGATAGTCCATGAATCGGGAATGTTGGGAGCATCCCTGCAGTTGGAATGTGTGGAAAACTTTTTAACAACATCCATAAAGGCAATTCTAAGTTTCGCCTCAAAAGATACGCCCACCATAAAATCGAACTTTTGATTTTATTGAGGCGAACTCATGGCTATCGAACTGAGCAAAAGAGGGAATAACTTAGAGTTTACAGCAAAGGTCGAAATTTCAACATCATTCCCGGAGGAACTTTGGGGTTTATGGAGCGGGAAAGGGGAGGCCCCGCTTTAATCACTATCAATGAAGCAGAGGAGATCAGCACAATTCTCCAACGGGGCAAGAAAGGGGGACCTTCCTCTTCTACCTGCATATTATCCTCTCCCCCAGAGGTAGGGTTCAAAATTAAAATTTTACTATAGTTATACAGAGAAACTGCTTCAATTTCTTAAGGAGGGCTGGCCGCCACGAGCTTTCATCGGGGTTAAAATGGAGGCGCCTATATTCGAGAAAAAAAATATATGCTCTTTCCCCCGCAAAAATGGCCCCTTCAGGAAGAATCATGCCATCAATTCCTCACTAAATTTAATCTTAATAGGTGCAGTTTTTTTCGAGAAAAGCGCGCATGACAAACAAACACACTGGCAAATAGGGTGACGCGCAGCAGGAAATCGGCAGTACACTTCATGGTAACAATTTACCGTATTTAGACGGCTCTCAGGCTTGTGGTGTCGGCGGCTTTGTGACATATGCAACATTTCATTCACCTTATCCAGTGATCATCTGATGAGAGACTACATTTAATAATATCCAGTATTTCTGACATTTTAGTACTCTTTAGATTTTCAATTGCCTAATTCGCATCCCCAGTCGATTACATCCAGCATTTAATATTTAAGAAGTCGGGAAACTGGAAGCTGGACGCTTCAGGTATGAAAGGTTTTGTGTATTTCTTTTATAAAAACATTTTAGTGGACATTTGTCCCATTAGTACCAAGCACGTAATATATGCATATTTATTTGAACATATATTGGTATGGAAGGTGTTTCGGAGCCTAGGCATCATATAATAGCAGCCCCCCTGATTTTTTTTTTAGATTTTTCGGTTTGGTAGTGTATGAGAATGGATCTGTGGAATTGATCACCTTCGGCCCCCTCACTCCCCATCTTTCCAACAAATGTCAAAAGTAAATACTAACTAACACCTTTCATTTGATACCACACATGACTATATTTGATGAAGAAAAAATGTATAATACATTCCCCAGCCCCCCCCCCCCCCCGCCCCTGGAATTCAACGTAGAAGGATGTAACTCACTGTATGCATGTGCGTTCAAAGTTCCTACTTTCCACCAAATTTGGGGTCAATTGCTATAACCATTTCCGAGAAAAATGCATGTGACAGGCAGACAAACAAACAGACAGATGGACAGACAGACCGATTTTAATAAAGTTTTCTTTTACGTAAAACCTTAAAAAAGTAGTCGTTTTGGCGGAGCGTTGTTATTGCTTTCCAATGAGAAAATAATTTTTGCTTTTCCTGGCGCCAACTTTGAAATTGAAGTTCAAGGTTGAGATCAGTGAAGGCAAGAATTAGCAGAACCCGTACCAACTGATGAGGTTGGCAAATTGTTCGAACTGGACTCAGCATAGGAGATGGTTTTGGCCTGTGGAGATTGGTGCAGTGACTGAGGACGGAGGAAGTGGCGGTTTTACTTGGATCTGCTGGTGCCTGAAGAAAGTCGGAGACAGACGATTGAATTGGATTAAGTATCCGGAGGAGTGAAGAAATTCCAAAAGTGCATTTGCGTTCTCCCAAATTTCCAGGGCATCGGGAAACTTCGATCCCATAATTGGTACTTGAAAAACTAAGTTTAACTTTTTTTTTAACTTTTGTTTGCACATGTCATACCTTGGTTTTATCATATGTTTGCTTACATAATTGTAGATTTATGTAGTTGGCGATGAAGAGTGCGGCCCAGTAACTAGTGCTTTCAAGGTAAATGTAACCCGTCCGATTTGAATGTGACGATGGGTAGAAGAAATAAGTTATTTAGATAAGGTGCAATCGTTTTGCGAAGCGTGTAGTTTGACTACAATCTCAATTTATCACCATCCCATCTTCACCTAAAGACCTGTCAAGTATAAAAATAAACAAGTTTACCAAAATAATGAGCCCGCAGGTTCTACCGCTATGTTTAATATCGAATGCGGTGAATATGATTATCCACTATAATTGCACACCGAGTGCAGTTGAAGAGCTAGATGACAGATTTCCATTTATATCTGAATATATGGGTTCGTGTTTCGTTTTCTTTTGAATTTTTTCGTAAAACATTCTTTTTTCCAATCTTGTGAACCAACGATTGTAAAACAAACCCGTTCTAGCTAACAAAGAAGCAAGCAAGCGCGTGACGCTGGAACCTTTCGATGGAGCTCCTGTATTTGCGGCGGACCTTCACGGTCATTTTGGCCAATTTTATTTTGCTTTTAGAATTTGGGATAGCTCTCCCCTCTTGATCAACTCCGGGTTTTAGGCCATCGCCTAATCGCATTTTATTATTACAAGCTCGTGGTGGAATTTAGGCCAGATCGCTGAGTTTTTCGAGGGAATATTCAACGAATCATGGAAGCACTTTGGACTTCAAATTCCTGCGACATGTAGCCCATGACATTTAGCGCCATTATATGTCGCTCTGATAATAGCTATTAGCTACTCCGGAATGCCTCTCCCGCGTAGAGCACACCAGATATACTTCCTGTTTAGACTATTGTCAGCTTTCTCGAAATCGCTGAAAAGCAGGTGGCAAAAAGATCTAAACTCTGTATACTGTTCCCAAATCATTCGTAGGGTGTTGATGTGGTCAATGCAGGAAGATTCGGAACTGGGCACGTAGATACCCTTCCAATCGTCACGAACAAAGCGGGTGCCCTTTTTGGAATTTTCACAGTCCTCCCTTGCTTCCAATCTCTGAGAAAGGTCTCGAACTCCAAGGATTTCAGTAAGAGTATAAATATCTGCAGAAACTGCAACCCAGTGGCTTTACTTCGTTTAAGTACGTTAATGGCAGAGATGACTTCTCTTCTGCTTGGAGGAACAGTCCGCATGTGTCGGTGATTGGCCATTTTATCCACAAAAGCCAGAACTTCAGCGGATGTCATGAGGTTAACAACCGTGATGATGTGTTTCTTCTACCTCGTCAGTTGCTGAGAAGTTGACCGTTAACGTCCTTCATAGAACTATTAAAATATTAGCGACCAAATGCAAGTTCACTTTTGAAACAGTATACATTTCTGAAGCATTGCCTTCTGCGGCATCTTCCGCTTTCCTGACCAGTGCAATAATAAACTCCTTCTTATCACGGCGCACACTATCTTGAATTTCCCGGCATTTCGCACGGCATAGGCGTTCAAACGCGGTACGCTCGCCATCACTTCAAACGGTCAATAGAACCTTCAATCATCACCGTTCATCGATCCGTTTCAACGACTCCGCTGTCAGCTAGAACTTATAACGCCTCTTCGGGACGTGAGCGACGGCCTGTGTAGTACTCGAAAAAGAGATTATTTCTGAGGGCGATTACTCAGTGTATCTGCCGTCCGATCAGCCAGATAGCTCTCCCACGGTTGAGAGACAGTTGGATCATGGACGCAGTTTTTAACCATCGAGAAGTGGCGGACGCAACCTTCAGGTAAACGCAAGCGACCATCAGATAGTGATAAATTTCCTAAATCTACTGCTGATCGTAAATTGGTGAGTACAATTGCTCGTGCGGTATCGGTCAGTTGACACTCAACTGATCTAATAGCGAATTCTGTGCTCCAACACTGAACCGCTAATAATAAGTCAGTGGAAGCTGCTGCTTCTCAACCTAAACAAATCTTACAGTCAGAATTCTGCCAGAAACCGGCTCCTAAGTCTAAGAGCGCACGTCGCGGTAGCCGCTAGATACAATCCTACGCCGGATTCGTGTCTGCTGCCACTCGGCTTTTCAAAGAGCAAGTGCGCATTGCCATAGGTATAACGAGAGGGAGTGGAGTCTTCTCCCGAATCCAACCATTTAGTTCGCTTATTACCACGAATGTCCAAATTATAACGTTGGAATTGTCGCTCAAGTTAGAGAAAGAGAGCATTCTGTAAAATTTATAATTCCTTTTAATCGGCTTTTACGACAAGCAGGGAAGACAATGCACAGGATTAGTAGCAAAAGGATACGATAGTAGAAGCACTGCCTGGGTGTAAGAAATACATTCATTTCGGCCAATCGCAGCCTAATATGGAAGTCCTTAACGACAATTGGTAATCCCAGTTACTTCGCTGCTATTCCTGACAGCTATTAAGAAGAAAGAAATTTCTTGTACGACACGGATGATGAACTCGATGAGTACGTAATTTCCACAATTGTCCTGCATGGTCCCGTAGCAGGTTCACTACTGCAACATCATGAACAACTACTTACTCAATCCTTCAGTTCCGAAGGAAGCCACGGTGGTAGATTATGCCGACGACATAGCACTAGTTATGGTTGCGAAACTCAGGAGTAGTTGGAAAGAAAGCATGGAGGGATCAGTTATACTCTCACCCGATTTCTTATGGGCATTCCCATTCCGTACTACTTCCGCAAGTTTAATTTGGGTACTTCATCGTATTGTCAATGTTACGATGGTGTCATGGAGGACGCATATTTTCCCACAGTCTGATATTCATATATAACAGGACAGAAAAAAGGAGACCGAAGTAAAGCAATGTAACTGGAAAATATGACGCGGGTTTCTTCGCCCGATGCATCACACTTTAAAATGCGCACCAGTAATTTCAAACCCCGTTTACCGTCGATTATCTGCGAAATAATGGTAAGTTTTGGCAATTTGTCAGCTTTGATGAGTATTAGAGCATACACCCCGGATTACTACCTCGTTGGCATGGTGCTCCGGGCTCGAATAACAACGTCATATTCAATCTTCTCTGACACTAAACACTGAAGCCATTCATAACGAAGTCTTCCATAGCTTTGTGAACTTGAAAAGTGCAAAGAGCAAGCACACAAGGCGCAGAAGTTCTACTAACAAGTCAGCAGAATGTAGCCAAACACACCTCGATGCTTATCTTGCCGAGACAAAGAGGACAATCTGATTTCCGCCGTATGGACAGAATTGAACGATGGGTTGGGTATTTTAATGAACTGTGTAACAAACAGGATATCGACGAGTTGGAGGTGCTGCCAACTGAAATATTGCCGCCATAGAAGAAACAGTCCAGGAACTAATGGAATTACAACTAAACTGGTTAAATATGGACTCGTCAAATACACCAAACGGTTCATCAACTATGTTCACAGTTTGAGATAGTAAATAACGAGGCATTATCTGTCCTATACGCAAAGCGGGGGATATCATACAATGCAACAATTATAGAAGTATCATGTTACTGAGTACCATCTAAAAGATATTGTCCGGTATCTTGCTTGGCCATATAGCCATACGCACCAGAATATCATTGGCTCCTACCAAAGAGACTTCACTCCAGGCAAGTCAGCAACAGATCAGATCTCTCTACGGCAAGCGATGGAAAAAGTGTTGGAATATGGATATCAGTGGCATCATCTTTTCACCCACTTTAGAGCCGCCTGTGACAGCATAGCCAGGGTAAAACTGTGCACGGCTATGAGAGAATTTGGCATCCCGACGAAATTGATAAGATTGACTAAGCTGACCTTGACCAACGTGACGACGACGACGAAGCAAGATAAAAACAGCAAGATCACTCTCGAAACCATTCACCGTGAACAACAGGAGTTCTGAGCAAAAAAAGTCTTAGCCGCGTTCGAGAGAAGAATCCCCCTGGCTGGTGAATGGAGGATTCCGAAGTCAATATAATGACAAAATGTATGAGCGATACCACGATCGTCCGATTGTGAATAATAAAATGCGGTCGGCCGGCCACTCAATACGTATCGATGAGGAGTATCCAGTCCGGAAAGTCTATAAGGGCAATCATATCTATAGTGGAAAAATACAACGTGGCAGACCCTGCCTCAGATGAAGCTATGTCGTAGCTCAGGACACCAGACAGCATTTGAGGATATCGAATTGACGCAAAACCGGGATGTCTAGATTTCCTTACTAAAGTAGGCCTAGATTGGGTACCGGTTGTTGCGTCGTTGATGATGATCTTCTCTGAGAGGTCTTAATACGTTTTCCTTACGCTGCAGGAGGATCTTAGATTTTGCCATTTGGTTATTTCTTCTCTTCAGATCTTTCTCTGCTTCTTCTTGTCATCGCCATTGCTGGGAAGTTTAAGTAACATCACAAGTGAAGTAATTTTCGATACAACAATAACAAATGTAATATGTGGGCATATCAACTTGATATATTTGAAAATTCCAGGATGCATGAACGAGTAAACTTCGAAAACAGGAGTATGCTACTATAAGCATCTGTCTAGCAAATTCATTCTTCTGAATCAAAGAAGTAGTGTCAAAAATTTGACTGATTTAGACTGCTATAATCAAACATATTTATTTGCTTTTTTTGGTTGTTGTGCTCTGAACAACTAATGATGTTCGACATTTTTAAGTGTATTATATTCGAAGATAGGTTAGAACGAAGAAGACTACATACATAGGTGGAGCAAATCGAGTTTTTAGGGGGCACGGAATTTGATGGAGTATATGCGAGTTAGACACGAGGTAGCTAACTAGGCCGTGTGTCGATGACCCTGAGATGGTTTTCTTGTGTATGATTGTCCATCCCATACACCACATACGCCGCACCAACAACATCAAAACGATACGCAGAACTCTTCACTCGCAATTGAATGAAGAGCAGCGAATATGTGTAATCCTTTTTTTTCACCATACAAATTCAAGCAATGTACTGAGGATGAATCTATGGTATGTAATCTCCATCTTCCTGTCATATCTGTCATATCATATAATCTTGTCATATCATTTGGTAAATTTTCGTCAACTTAATTCGGATTTAACGGAAGTCTAGATGTAAATTCCTTGTTCATATTTAGCCGCCTCTTTTAATGACACCTACATTCGAGGAATATATAAAAGCCACTGTATAACAAAACATTATACAGGCAAATTATCATGGTCTATTGGTAACTATCGTAATCGGCGAGTTAATGAAAGGATTGTTGGTTATGGCAGTTTAGGTGGCATGCTTTTGGCACATACCTCGTGCTGTTTGTCCTTACTATGTGGCATGGCTCGCCTTTACCGGTGGATTAAAAGTTGAAGCTTGATTTCCATTTGAATGAAAACACAAGCTATGTACGAGTATAAAGTGAACATAAATATTAAATTTTTTTTCGAAAATTTATTCATAATGTCAAGCGTGTAAATATTTGATGATAATGTTAAAAAGGTCAAGAGATTCGAACAGAAAAAATGGTTTCGTGTTATACAAATACATCAACCTCCAATTTTCCAATGGTTTAAAACTTTATATACAAAACGTGTATCCGAACAAAGAAAAGATTCATATAAACTGACTGATCCAATAAATAATTACTAATGCTATTTTTGGAGACTTTATTAGAGGATACATTCCCCCCCATTTTCCCATTCGACCTTTTTCAATTGTTTGCGTGACAGAACTGTATGTGAGTCCATCCGTTTAGTCCGTTCAGGAAAATCATAGTATCTAAACTTCCACCCTCCAATTCAGACTACAAAGCGAGCTTTTAAGGATGGTTAGGATGCTCTCTCGCCTACGTTGCATGCATATCCACCCGTATCCAATTCTCAGGCTCCAATATGACGGCCGCTGATGAATCCCTTACGTGACTAGAAAATTTTATTCCACGTGTGGGTTATTAAACTTTTTCATTTTCCTCCAGCTTCTTCTGGATGAGTCGAAATGCATATACATGTATATATTTGTACGTATATCTTTCACATATTTTATATCTATAATCTTGAATTGTCGCAAAGTTCACCATGCAGACGTGCACATATACAATATTCTGAAAGTTGTTTGTGTGATGTAAGAGGACATAATCTCCGACATGGATATGGACACCATGTCAAACACCGTGAAAAATTAACCCATATATCAAGTTAATTAGTACGTGACTGCTCTGAAAACATCATATTACGCATCAGCACTTTTGAAGTTGCACTTTTCGTGTGGAACGCAACGCTGGTGGAATATATGGGTTGAGATAGACGTTGGTTGGACACTTTCTAAGGCTTCAAGAATCTCCTTTGAAATTACATGTGCATATGCAGCACTGATGGCAAGGAGCAACTTTTTTTAAAAATAAGATCTGGATCTATTCAAATTTCGCAGGATTTTCTTGGTAAATAATTGGAACCAGCCTTGATTGCCTTAATATTCCAAAAGCATAGGAGCATCCTCTACCATGTCGGAAACAACATTCACATTATTTTGTAATCTCATTAAACTGAATATTTGAAGCTGGAAGCCTCCTCCACGATATTCCTACCTCAATTAAGAAGTTCGTTCACACATATTAAGATTTATAAGATTCGGTCCCTCAGGCGAAGCCATAATAGTACGGCCTCAAAGATCGACCGAAATGCTCTATTACTAAACTCCGACCGTTTAGAACGGGATAACAATGTGATCCTAACCAAGTTAATTATCACCAAGTATACATCAGGACAGAATATAATTTGTTTCTTGTTCTGTATGGGAATAATCAGGCATAAAATATTTGCGAACAAGTCGAAGCAACTGTTCCCCATGTCGTCGGAGTGACTTTAAAATTTCAGTCGTTATTAGTGTTCGGGGAAAGTGAGATAATAATTTGTGGGTAGGCAAGGTCAAATAGCTTTCAGCTTTTACGTGTTTGCTCAACATTCCAGAAACCAGAAAGTTTTGAAGAGAAGCACTTACATGTGTGTTATGCCATATGAATTTGAAATGGTTGTCGTATCGTCCCCGCCTACTACACTTCCAGAAAGCAGTAGGCATAAATTCGTGAGGTGTCAGCTATTCATATTTATGGGAAAAGTTGCGATTGATAACGAATGCAAAGTGGCAGAAACAATCAACTTTACTCATATGGTACATAAAAAGTCGATTTACTCATCTGTAGAGCTGATATCGTTCCAGTTTTTATGTGAATACATTATAAAATTAAAAACCTGAAAACGTGTGCAAAGTGAAATTATGATAACTTCATAAAGTTAGAGGCGATCTAATATAACACGGTGATTTTCTTCGAACTAACGATGAAAATCAAGGAGATTTGAATTCACATGATCGAAAAAATGTGAATATCAAAAAATTTAATTTGTTTTACAATCAACTAAATATGAGTAAAAAATTCAAAGTAAATTGTGTCATTTGACAAGTGCCGCATGCAGTCCCCCATTTAAGTGCTAACTCCTTTCAGGAACGCTTAACTATTGTATCGGAAGGAAACAGATTTTCTCCTCGAATATTAAGTGTGGCCATGGAGTTCAGTGAAATTCTAAAGTGATTGTGTGCTCTAACAAGAGTATACTAGCGCTGTATATGGGCCTCGTGTGTCGATATTTTTAGCTACGTAATTGGTGTCGTAGGCCCAAGATGACCCCAATTGCAAAAAAACTTAAATAAATAGTATTATATATAACATATTTCCCTATGCGAGAAGCATAAATCTGTTCTCTATTGCCTGATAGCATTGACTCCAGATATTTAAATCGCTCACTTCTCTCAGCGGCAGTGACCTGCCCAGAACTGAAGATTTAAATATCTTGGGTCAATGCTAACAGCCAATGGAGAACTGCGTAATGAAATTGATTCACGTATTAACGTAACCTGGAGGAAGTGGCATTCCACAATTGGAGTATCAGCGAACCTCTGAAACCTCACATTTACCGCAATGTCGCCTGTCCTGCCGTTCTCTATGGTTCTAAGTGCTGGCCGACTACAAAAGACAGTGAACGGCGTCTTGCGGTAGTGGAGACGAAGATGTTGCGTTGGACTAGTGGTGCGACACATTTTGATCATATCCGAAATGAGGATATCCGCGATCGATATGGGGTTGAACCGATCGTGGAAAATTGCGATGGTATGGTAACGTAATTTGCGCTAACGAGAGCTCACTTGCCAAGATTGGCCTGAAAATCGAAGTCAATGGTAAACGACCAAAAGGCCGGCCGAAACAATGGTGGCTTGATATGGTGGATCGGGATTTAAAAGCC
Organism: Hermetia illucens; assembly: GCF_905115235.1. NCBI lineage: Eukaryota > Metazoa > Arthropoda > Insecta > Diptera > Stratiomyidae > Hermetia > Hermetia illucens. The sequence goes on along the minus strand of NC_051850.1, from coordinate 126,113,742 downwards.
TCGCGATTACATCCAGATCAGGCATTTCATAAAATAAAATGGCGAAACCGATCATGACGAGCCGACTCCGCTTGTGAATGGGACAAAAGCTGAAGAAAAAGAAGAAGACGTAAGGAGCGACGTATGCAAAGTGAAATTCTGCATAAATTGTCACATAGCTAAAAATTCGATTGCCCTCTATTTTTTAGAAGGCGATTTAAATAAATCCTCCAGGTTGGGGGTTGGGTAGGGCTGACAAACTTACACGGAAAACCGATGTTACGGAGCCACGAGAGGAGCCTCGCAAAGGATGGATCTTACAACGACGAACCCGGAAACGACAACGAATTAACGATTTGCGTATTTTCTCGTGGAATGTGCGCTCCATGTACAGAGATCAAGCTGATGAGCAGCTAGCTGATACCCTGTCCCAATATAGGGCTGATATAACAGCGTTACAGGAGATGCGTTGGACAGGGACCGGTTTCCTGGAGAAGAGCCACTACACCATATATTATAGTGGCCATCCAGTAAATCATATACTAGGAGTAGGTTTCTTAGTCAGCCAAAAAATGAAACCTCCTGTTATCGGCTTTGAAAACATAAGCGAACTGCTATGCACTCTGCGCTGGCGAGACAAGTTTAGAAATATAAGCCTCATTAACGTTCACACCCCTACAGAGGAGACAGCAGAGTCGGAGAAGGATACCTTCTACGAGGCAGTAGAACGAACCCTCGAAGCGTGTCCCAGATATGATATTAAAATCATACTTGGGGATTTTAACAGCCAAGTAGGAAAGAAGCCCATATTCAGGCGATACGTTGCCTCCCATAGCTTACACGAAAAAACAAATGATAACGGACTGCGGATTATTCAATTAGCAGGGTCACACGAAGTGGTTGTTGGAAGTACCTGGTTTGCGCGGAAAGCGGTCCACAAACATACGTGGGCCTCTCCAGACGGGACCACTTTCAACCAAATTGACCACGTGTTGATCGAACGCCGACATCTCTCAGCCTTGATGAATGTCAGAGCATATAGGGGGCCAATATGGACTCGGATCACTATCTCGTTGGCATGGTGCTCCGAGCTCGAATTATGACACCACCTACAATCCCCTCTGACAATAAGATGAGAGTTAACACTGAAACCATCCACAGGACAGCCATCCGCGACACCTATAAGAGGGAAATGGATGCTGCAATAACCGCAATCAACAGAGGACCTGTAGATCAAGCATCAACAAATGATCTTCACAATCACCTGAAGAACGTTATCATTGATACGGCCACAAAAATACTTGGCCCCAGCCGCAAAAGGAGTCGGAATGGCTGGTTTGACGATGAGTGTAAGCTAGCAACGGAACGGAAGAATACCGCATACCGAGTTATGTTTCATTCTCAAAGAACGCGGGCACGCGCAGAGACTTATCACGAACTCCGTCGAGCGGAGAAGCGACTTCACAGACGGAAAAAGGAAGCCTGGGAGAACCAACAAGTCTCTGAACTAGAAAAGTGCAGGGAGCAAACGCACCAGGCGCGGAAGTTTAACCAATAAGTCAGCAGGATGCAGCCTTATACACCTCGATGCTCATACTTCCGAGACAAAGAGGGAAATCTGATTTCCGACAGAATGGGCATATTGGAGTAATGGGTTGAGTACTTTGATGAGCTACTGAACAACCAGAACAGGCGAGTTGGAGGCCCTGCCAACTGAAGACGACGAACAAATACTGCCACCACCAAGTTTAGGAGAAACAGTCCGTGCAATTCATCGGCTAAAAAATCATAAGTCGCCAGGAGCCGATGGAATTACAGCCGAATTGGTTAAATATGGAGGCGACCAGTTACACCAAGTGGTTCATCAACTTGTGCTCAAGGTATGGGACAGCGAATCAATGCCTGACGATTGGGAACGAGGCATTATCTGTCTCATACATAAAAAGGGAGATATCCCACAGTGCAGCAATTATAGAGGTATCACGTTGCTGAGGACCATCTATAAGATTTCTCCGCTATCTTGCTAGGCCGGAGAGCCCCATACGCCCAGAACATCATTGGTCCATACCAAAAACGCTTCACTCCAGGCAAATCAGCAACAGATCAGATTTTCTCTGTGCGGCAAGCGATGGAAAAACTGTTGGATTATGGACACCAGTTGCACCATGTATTCATCGACTTTAAAGCTGCCTATGATAGCATAGCTAGGGTAAAACTGTACACGGCCATGAGAGAATTCGATATCCCGACGAAATTGATAAGACTGACCCTGATCAATGTGCGAGGCAAGATAAAAGCAGCAGGATCACTCTCAAGACCATTTGACATCAACAACAGTCTACGACAAGGGGATGCCCTATCATGCGTCCTCTTTAACATGGCCCTCGAGAAAGTGATCCGTGATGCTGATGTAAATGCAAGAGGTAGGATCCTCCTTAAGTTCACCCAACTACTGGCCTATGCCGACGATATCGACATCATGGGAAGAACCACCCGAGACGTACAAACTGCCTTCATCCAGTTCGAGCAGGCGGCGCGAGATCTTGGGCTGCACATCAATGAAGGCAAGACAAAATATATGGTGGCACCGTCAGCACCGAAGACGAACCAACCAACAACATCAAACCGCACTGTTCAAACAGGAAGAATAAGGATAGGAGAATACAACTTTGAGACTGTTGATAATTTCTCCTATCTAGGGTTGAAAATCACAACCGATAGCAACTACGATGATGAAATCCGCGCACGGTTGTTGTCAGCTAACAGAGCCAGCTTACAAAAACTGTTCCGCTCTAAACGTCTCACCGTAGGGCCAAAGCCCTGACTGTACAAGACTATGATCTTGCCAGTCCTCATGTATTCCTCGGAACAAGAAAAATTGTGAACTCTTGGCCGCGAGAAGAATCCTCCGAAGAATTTTTGGCCCTCTACATGAGGATGGACGATTCCGTAGCCTACATAACGATGAAATCTATGAGTGATACTATGACCGTCAGGTCATGCTACTAGCCAGGGAGTAGCACAAACTTCAAAGACTGCCTTGCGTGAGTAGAAGTGTGGCAAAGAAGATATGCTTATATCACAGGATAACATGACAACGAGGTTTTATTTCGATGAGAGGATAAAACACGTAGCAGGGTGAACTGGGAGGACGTGGCTGTGTCATACACCTTAAACTAGGAACTGAACATTTGAAATTTTGGATATACCAAACAGATTTTTTGAATACGGTTTGAAAAAAGCAACAAAAATCTGAAAAATTCAAGAAATAGACTTACAACTTTCCCGAAGCAATACAAACAGGAAGTGTATTATTAATAACAAACAAGTCGGGAAACGGGAAGCTGGGCGCTTCAGGTATGAAAGGTTTTGTTTGCTTCTTGTGTGAGTATATTTAAGTGTAGAACTATCCCATTTGTACGTAGCCTGTTAAGAATATGCATTTAGCATGTCAGATTTAGTAATTCGGGTTGTAAATTTTCACCGCAAAGACAACTTTGAGCTACTGTAACTTTGTCACTAATAGCATGATTTTGATCAAACTTGGAGACAATATGCTTCATATTATATTTTATACTACTACCAACTTTCATAACTCTGACATAAACTTAAGGGGGGTTTTTACTCAATTTTCCCAAAAATATGATAATATATTATTAACTTAATTTGAACTTGAACTTATTAACTTAATTTGAACAGATATCGATATGGAGAGTATTTTGAGACCTGGGCACCGTATAGAGGCAGCTTCATGATTTTTTTGAGATTTGTTGGTTGGGTAGTTTCTGAGAATGGGTCCGTTAAAGAAGTCATCACTTTGCACCCCTCCCACTCCCCGCCTTTAAGAACAAATCTCAAAACTAAGACCGGCTTCGAAAAGTACTAATCGAGACCTTTCGTTTGATACCCCACATGACTATATTTAGTGAAAAAAAAATTTACACCCCCTTTTACATGTATGGGGAGCCCCCCCTAAATCTCAACGCAGAAGGATATCACTCACTGCATGTCTGGGGGTCCCCAGGTCCCACCTTCTCACCAAATTTCGTGTCAATCGGTATAGCGGTTTCTGAGAAAAGTGCCTGTGACAGACAGACAGACAGACAGACATTGAACCGATTTTAATAAGGTTTTGTTTTACAAACGAAACCTTAATACTAAGAGTTGTCCTCTCGCATCATGCCACATTATTGCCAATAATAACAATCTTATTTTTGCCATTTTACCTGGGAATGCGGACATGTCTTTAGCTTAGAACTAATCACCAAGGCAACTTGAAAGTACGACAAAGTATATTTCAAATTTCAACAGAAAATACAGAATGAAAACGCAACAAGGGTGGAAACTAGCTCCCCGAGAATTGATGCATGAGCTCCGTCGTAGCCACGTGGATAATTACAATCCTCGTGCCAAAGCCAACGTCTACTTACATCATGCAGGAGTTTGTTAAGTCGATTATTACATTACCCAACGGCAGAGTTCCTGTTGTTGAAACTCCCTGTTGAGACAAAATTATCGATTGTGAACTTTGAAAACCTCATCTACCCATCTTCACAGCACCCATGTCCTGTAATATCCTTTAGACTTGGCCAAGTATTTATACCGCATATCATTTTTCATTCGTTAAACCATTTATCATTTTAGTATCCGGAGAAAATGATATTCCGGTTCTTATATTTTTTCCAATTAAACAACTTTTCCAATAATCCCAATCGCGCAGCCACGTCAAAGTATCATTCCGGCAAATTTAACGACTCGGCAGGATCCTAGTAGGGAGTTTGATAGGTCATGATATTTTCTTTTGAATGGGATACTACAAAACGCAAGCTGATATTTACTTCTTTTGGACCCGGAGTCCGGACTAGGAATTTTCATTAATGGGCCGGCACGAAATTCAGACCAAATTCGATATTTATATGTCAGCAGCTGGCTCTAATGTTTCCTTAGAATTTTGGCTTTTCTGAGGAAATGTATAAAGTTTTCAATGAAGGTGTAGAAAACTTAAGACGTTAGGACCCAGCAGGTTATCTGAAATTGTGAATAGGGAAGTTTTGGAATAAAAAACAAAACATAAATTAACCCTATTATAACCGTTTATACATTGAATTCTTTTGTCTCATCCCATTCCAATACTTTTTGGCTTTAATTAATGCTCTTTGACGTTGTAATTGGATCTCCCGCTGGGAAGGAGCAATTAGTAATTTTTCACATATATCCTGGGCGTATGAATCATAAAAGTATCATCACTTGTAGTTAGTGCTACATTATTGTGGGTTGTAAATTTCAAATATCAACTTCCCCAGTGAAGCTCGTTAAAATGCTAGTTGAGTCCCACGCTTTCGGAGGCTGCAGGGAAGCAGCGAGAAATCAGCCAGTGAATAAATTAATTTTTCCATGGGTTCCAAAGGGGGAATATTGCACATTTATGGTTACTAGAAATCGATCCAGTTAGGTGTTTGCTTTTAAGTTGTAGCCGTGGCACTATAGCCCAGACTGGGTTTTGTTCATTGTCCCCTTATGCAGTTCATATTTCTACCATGCAATATTTTCGGAGCGAAAGTTTAGTTTTCTGGGAATATTGTTACTTTTGAAAGTAGTTTTATTAAATAAATTCATATACATATATTATTCTTTTTGTCTGCCTGTAATGAACAATTCACAGAAGCTTTTCGCGATGCAAGTACCAGAAATTTTCGTTTGGATCGGATCGGAATAATTGGAAAGAAACGCCCATTGCTTTGGTCCATTCGTTTTAGCAAAGCACTTACCAACAAAACCATCTTTCCTTCTGCAATTAGTCCTTGTGAATAAATATAAGAGGTTTTTGTGGCTCTCTTTTTGTTTAATTCAAAACCCAATGGTATGAATTATATTATATCGAAATCGGTTCGCACCTAGACTGGTTTCAGCTAATACAAATGGTTTTTTGTTTATGGATGAGTGACCCTGAACCCAACCCAAACTGGTAATCGGGTTTAAAATTTTGTATAAAACAAAGCCTTATTAAAATCGGTAGACTGCCTGTCTGCCTGTCTATCACATGCATTTTTCTCAGAGGTGGTTATAGCGATTAACACCAAATTTGGTGGAAATGTGAGGAGTGCGGGGGGTCAAAACTGATCATTTCTTTAACGAACCCATTCGCAGAAACTACTTAACCGAAAAATTTGAAAAAAATCAAGACGCTGCCATTACATGGGCTCCGAAATATCTTGTATACCGATATCTGTTCAAATAAAGTTAATAATAATATAATACTATAATTTTCAGTAATCGGCTGCAGAACCCCCTTAAGTTCATCCTGGTGCCGCAGTAGCAATGTAGGCTATAATATAGAACATGATCCTGCCAAGTTTGGTGGAAATCGCACTGTTACTAGCAAAGTTATAATAGGTCAAATTTGTCTTTATATCTTTGTATCTTTGCAAATTCAAGACTTCGAATGTCAATACTTCCCGAAGGTGGATATCCTCACATAATATACGCATATATTACGTGATACGTATTAATGGGATAAATGCACACCCAAATGTCTTTATAAAAGAAATACACAAAACCATTCATACCTGAAGCGTCCAATTTCCCGACTTGTTCTCATTATTATTCTTGGCGTTATCCAAAAGACCTAAACCATAGCCTACCTCCCAGTCCAAAGAAAAGTATAAGACTCCGTATGCCTTTAAGTTATCTGAAATTCCCACTTACATGCGAAATCCCCAAATTAACATCCAACAACACCTTTGATTCCCATACGTATGCTCATCTGACATTTATCATAGTTTAGCTTTTTTAGCAACCCTGTTTGTTTTGTTTACCGTTACCTTTCCTAAATCGAGTCTTAGCCCGAATCCCATTAAAATTCCACAATACGCGGATGATCGGATCCTTCCACCGAAAACATTTCCTCATCCAAAATCCTATTTGGACAAGCTTAATAATCAGGAATATAAAACTATTGAATTTCACGACGGCATAACAATGACATCTGTTTTAAAGGTTTTGTGCAGAAAAAAACTTATTAAAATCGTCTGTCTGTCTGTCCATCCATGTGTTTGTCTTCTTGTCACACCTATTATTTCAGAAACGGTTACTCCTGTTGATACGAAGTTTGTTAGAAAGGTGGGACCTGTGAATCTTCTTGCATACAGTGAGTAACGTAGTTCGATGTCGAGTTTTTTTGGGGGCGAGGGTTCCCACATGTACGAAAGCGGGTTTAAACCTTTTTTTTCAGCGAATATAGTTGCGTTGGACATCAAATGAAAGGTCTCAGTTGGTACTTTCCGAAGCCGATATTAATTTTGATATCGGTTCTGTGGTCCAGAAAGGTTCAGCTATTTCAAGGACCTGTTCTCAAAAACTGTCTAACTCAAATATCTTCCATTCCGACACTTGTTCATCCTAAAACAATCAAGTGCAGCAATAAAGGCTATATTATGGAGCAAGATGCTACCAACTTTGATGGAAATCGTACTGTTACTTACAGAGTTATGATCATTCAAAGTTGTCACTTTTATGCAAATTTATGGCGTTCTAAGCCATTGAATGTCAGTGTCAGTGTCAGGAAGAGAATAAAATCTCTCTCCCTCTCTCTTGAATCTTCGCTTAGCCAGAATTCGAACGTCCTTCGAGACTCTGAGTGAGCACATCTCGTTTAATAAGATTTAACTAATATATGACTTCTTATTTTTATAAGCACACCGGTGACCCGGACGTGATAGCAATGATCGTCGCTCCCGACGCCATTTTCATTATCCAGCGCCAGAGAAAACCAAGGAGTCTCGCCGGCTCAAGGCTTCAACAGCGGCGACCAGTTCTCGACGGACAATTAGCCGGAGAAGCATCAAGTCGGTATCTAAGCAAAGCCGACCTGCCATCTGGAAGACAAACGCTCCTCACACAAATGCCCGTATCTGGAGGATCGTCTATTAGCAACGACGGGCTACGCGTGAAGTGACCTACTGCCCCTAACGAAATCGCTCAGAAGATGATAGATGCTCTCTTGAACCCGCCAGAGAGCAACAATCTGAAATCTGCCGTACTCAACCGCCTCATGGATACAACTGGCCGACAGTTACGCAAGCTGCTCATAGAATTGGAGCCTGGCAAGAGGAAACCCTCGAAGCTCCTCAGAGAAATGCGTGCTCTCACAGGATCGACTATTTGCGACGACGCAATACCAGCAAATTGGCTGGACTTACTGACCTCTAACGTGAGCAACCAAATGCTATTTTAGCCCCGGGGATGGACGTATCGAATATTGCCATCGGCGCTTCCTGCGAGCTGGAATTACATGATATTAACTAGCGCCCCCTGGGTTGCTTCTCTAAGAAACTGTCGAACGCCGAGAAACGTTATAGTGCTTACGATCGAAAGCTACTCGTGCTTTCAACGGGTTCTGAAAGTTCACTCCTTTACTATTTTTGGCGACCATCGACCACTGATCTACACTGCACAAAAACGCTTAGGCAACACTTAGCTCAGACAAGTGCATCACCAGGGGGTCTTCAGGTTTGAAAGGAACGATCGGCGAAGTAGCAGACGCCTCTTCGCATACATGCACTATCGCTATATCCTGGACATTTAAGAAGGTCATCCCGTGTGAAGGCCGTTTTTTTTTGGCTTTTTTTAAAAATTTTTTGTGAAGAACTGGAGAAAGACGCAAATACGAATTTTTCAACATCGATTTATCAATATGTTGAGCATGCATAGTAATTTTTCCAGTCCGATCACATAGTTCGTTATTGAAATACAAAGCAATTTATGCACCCATCTCCAAAAAAAGTATTTTTCTTCTGCCTCGCTAGAGGGCGCTGCGATAGGTAAACGGCATTTTAACGTACAGACTTAACTACAATCCGCAAACTAGGATTATTGAAAAACATTGAAAGCTAAATTGTTGGTGCTTTGTCAAACTTTTTTTGTAAATTTTGGTGCTTTTTCAAAACTTCTTTAATGAGGAAAGAAAAAACCCGAACGAATCGCAATTATCCTAGTTCGCGGACCGTAGAAATATGTTCTGAATAAGTTGTGAAAATTTCAAAGAATTTTCTGGGATAGATTTTGGGCTTTCAGGTTTTCAATATGCAGTTTCGAGGAAAACGCAAAAGTAAAATGTGATTTTGAGCCAGAAAATCTTAACTGACCATTAATCTGCTATACCTAATCCGTAAACCTTAGGTTTCTTGATGAAACACATGTACGGCGTTGGCTTCAATTCTTGTTCTTTTAGCGAAGTCATTCGAACGTCATTCGGACCGATAAATAGGAGCTCTATTACGGCGATCGACATAAATCTAGCATGTGACTTATCACGTGTTTAACACTATAATTTCCGAACGACTCCGAATAGCAAAAAATCAACCATATATTCTACACTATATCTAGATATAATTGATGCGAAAAAAAAATTCGATTCCGCGAATCTGACACACGGGATGATGCCCTTAATGCGCATGACACCGCCGATGGCAGCCTTGCCAACTCCCCAAGATGCATCGTTACAATCGCAATGCCTTGCGATGTTTCGATGTGCTAAAAAAACCGTTTCAACCATATTTAAAGGCTGTTGTAGGTCCACTGTATAGAATATTGTTTAACCATTATCGACCGATTTTCCAGGTGCCCGCTCGCTGCCCATCTTATAGACCAACAAGTTGCGACCGTCATCGACGCCCTTTATTCAGAGTGGATCTGTGTCTTTGGTTCATGGGTTACGTTCACATTGGACTAATGGGAGCAATTCGAGTAAGTGATTTTCACCGAGCTGAGCAAAATCTTCCGCGCCAAACGAAAACGAACAACACCATTTCATTTGCATTCGAAAGGACATGGTTGAGCGTTTCCATCGAACGCTCAAGGCCGTATTGGCATATCACCCGTGACGTTGCCAAAAATCAAAAAGCGTGAGACCCGGACTCCGTCGATAGCAACCACCATACAGACCGAACCATCACATCTAAAGCAGTATCCGCCGCCAGGACCAGAAAACCTCTAGATTTAAGGCCATCGGCTAACCTACCACAAGTAACCGCCACGTGAGCCCTGTCACAGGCTCCTCCCAATTATAAGAGAAGATGATCTGAACCTTATGTGAAATCACGGGAACTTCAATGAGCGCTACAGCTCAAACAGGCTCCAGAACGATCTATGAGGACAAACCATTGTTAGCATCCGGGTTTCGTACCAAAAAATTATAGATTTTAGGATTCCTTTCCTTTAGTTTGAAAAGTTCTTTGGCCGCCAAGAGGGGCCATCTGTAACGGAGCGGCGGCTTCTTAACCAAAGCAAAAATCTGGTCCAAGGGACCCCAAACATTTTCGCAGAATACAAGTAGATATAGAGTTAAGCCTGTTTTCAAAGTATCTGAGCGGATTCATGGCAGACGTAGCTGCATACTCTAAGATAGGCCTTACCACCGATCTGTGGAGACTGATGGCCTTCTGGAGTGAGAGGCTCCAAGAAAAATCAGTGGCAAAATTAATCAGCTTGCCGGCCTTTAAGGTTTCCAGGATAATAGAGGTTAAATGATCTCTGACCGAACAAGTCTTCGCGCCGAAGAAGATGATGGACTTGACATGGGCAAGAGTGTGATTATTAACTTTAATGAGCAGGAGTGTGACCTTGCGACTCTTAAAGGATGTAGATTATGATTTGGTTGTTTGTATGATTGGTAGACCCAATCTTCATCCACAAAGAGATTAACCTGTCTTTGTAGGTCAAACTCCAATTGTCTTCGGTCGCTAAAATAGGGCAATCGTGCGCATGTTGGAAGATTTCAATACTATCAGAACATTTATTGTGCAGGAAACATTGTTTGGCAATTAATGAGGACGACAAGGCGATAACTCGTGAAAAGTTCAGATAAGGTTAAGCCTCTGTAGGCCAGTGAGCTTCAAGCGCGAACCAGCGTACTTATTGATAAGTGAAGTTGTCAGCACCAGGGGCAGAGTGCTCGTGCTTGAACAAAACGGCAGTAAGCTCTTCTAGAGAGAAAAGCAGAGACACTGTATGATATCTGAGGGCATCAAGAAGAGAGAGAGGGAGGGGGCTACTACCCAGCTAGATAATCAAGATATTCCAATCTTCTTAGTACTCCCTGTCACTAAGATAACCACGAAATCCCTTCATGGATTTCCAGAAGGACATAACATCTTTTGTCTCAGATAAATCAGATCAAAATTCACGCCAACCCTTCCGCTTCGCATGCGCAACTACCATCCTCCACAGTCGTTTGGCCTCCTCAAAAAGGAGAAAATTTGTAGTGTGACCTAGTCCTAAACTACTCGAATGAATTTTGAATTCAGGAGAGACATTGAGCATCTGCAAAGAGATGCAAATGGGAGTGTGGTGACTATTAAATATTTTGTCCGTAATCAGATTCCACTTCCAACATTGACTCGCAGAATTAGGAAGAGCAATGTTCAGAACCGAGCCCAATTGGTTTGACATTGACGATGGTTTGTAAAAAGTGGGCACACCATTAGGGAGAGAAATGAACAATTGAGGACCACAACCTCCAGACATCTGCCCTTCTCATTGCTGAGGTAATCATCCAAATTGATAGATCTGGCATTCAGATCCCCCGTGATGAGAACATTGTTATATTTTTCACAAAAAGTAAGGAGTCTTCCAACGTGGTGAAATCCCTGTTGGAGATATTGGCAGGGTGATAAACCGAAACAATCACAAAATTGGAAGAGAGGTTGAGCGTTTCTGATATGATGATTTGGTAGTCCTCAACGTAGCTGACTTGGCGGAAGCGTATGGATTTACGGAAAGCCAAATGACACCGCCATAGCTGTCATCCCTACACTTAGCTATAAGGTTAAATCCAGAGATGAATTTAGAGAGGGGAGAATGGTTAATAGGGTAGGTTTCTTGCAGTGCAAGAATAAAGAAGTTGTTGCTATTAGCATAATATTCTATGTTTGATTTATTTGCCCTAAGACTTTGAACGTTATACTGTAGCATTTTCACCAACGCTACAGCGGGAGATTAGGTGATCACTTTCTAAGTCAGTCTGATCCAGTGTCTTTATTATGTGAGCAACTTTACTCTTAAGTTCCTGATCATCAAATCAGATTCATTCAGGATTAGCAATATTTTGCTGATTTCCCTCTGGTACTTCGATATAATTGCGCACAAAGGGTTCTCTCTATGTTTGAAACCATTGGGCAGTGTTGTTGTAGGTGGTCAAAGGGTAGTATAGGTCCCATGGCGAAAGGTGGATTGGTACCCACGATGGAGCATAAAACCTGGGAAACGCCTGCTGAACCAACACCAACAGCTCTACTACCAAATCTTATCTCCACCTCCAGGTGGTGACTGCTGGGACCTCTTTCTTAACGAAATGCTGCAGACGAAGAAGGATGAAGGCGAGTCTCCCGCGCCTAAAAACGGGACAAATTGTATCAACTGGTCCTCAGGTTGGGGGTTGGGTAGGGCTGACAACCCTACACGGAAAACCACTTTTTATGAATCCACAACAGGAGCCTCGGACTGGACGGATTACACAACGACGAACCCGGCAACGACAATAACGATTTGCGCATTTTCTCATGGAACGTGCGTTCCCTGTACAGAGATAGAGCTACCAAGCAACTGGCTGATACCCTGTCCCAATATAGGGCTGATGTAACAGCATTGCAGGAGATGTTTTGGACAGGGACCAGTTTGCTGGAGAAGAGTCGCTACACCATATACTATAGTAGCCATCTAGTAAATCACGTGCTCGGAGTAGGTTTCTTAGTCAGGCTAATAATGAAACTTGCTGTTATCGGCTTTGAAAACATAAGCGAACTGCTATGCACTCTGCGCTTGCGAGGCAAATTTAGAAATTTAAGCCTCATTAAAAGTCACGCCCCTACAAAGGAGACTGCAGAGTCGGAGAAGAATACCCTTCCACGAAGCAGTACAACGAACCCTCGAAGCCTGTCCCAGATATGATATCAAAATCATACTTGCGGATTTTAACAACCAAGAAGGGACGGAGCTCATATTCGGACGATACGTTGGATCCCATAGCTTACATCAAAATACAAATGATGGCGGACTGCGGATTATTCAATTAGCAGTGCCACACGAAATGGTTGTTGGAAGTACCTGGTTTACGCGGAAAGCGGGCCACAAACAAACGTGGGCCTCTCCAGACGGGACCACTTTCAACCAAATTGACCACGTGCTGAATTAGTGAAATATGGAGGCGACCAATTACAGCAAGTGGTTCATCAATTATGCTCAAGGTGTGGGATAGCGAGCGAATCAATGCCTGACGACTGGCAACCGGACATTATCTGTCTCATACATAAAAAGGGAGATATCCCACAATGCAGCAATTATAGAGGTATCACGTTGCTGAGTACCATCTATAAGATATTCTCCGCTATCTTGCTAGGCCGGATAGCCCCGTACTCTCAGAACATCATTGGTCCATACCAAAGAGACTTCGCTTCAAGCAAATCAGCAACAGATCAGATTTTCTCTGTGCGGCAAGCAATGGAAAAACTGTTGCAATATGGACATCAGTTGCACTATCTCTTCATCTACTTTAAAGCTGCCTATGATAGCATAGCCAGAGTAAAACTCACACGGCCATGAGAGAATTCGGTATTCCGACGAAGTTGATAAGACTGACTAGGCTGACCCTGAGCAATGTGCGAGGCCAGATAAAAACAGCAGGATCACTCTGAAGACCATTCGACATCAACAACGGTCTACGACAAGGGGAGGCCTTATCATGCGTCCTCTTTAACCTGGATCTCGAGAAAGTGACCCGTGGTGCTGAGGTAAATGCAAGAGGTACGATTCTCTTTAAGTCCACCCAACTACTGGCCTATGCTGACGATATCGACAGCATGGGAAGAACGACCCGAGACGTACAAACTGCCTTTATCCAGATCGAGCAGGCGGCTATCAGGGCGAGATCTTGCGCTGCACATCAATGAAGGCAAGACAAAATATATGGTGGCAATGTCTGCACCAATACCAAACCGCACTGGTCAAAGGGGAAGAATAAAGATAGAAGATTACAACTTTGAGACCGTTGATAATTTCTCCTATCTAGGGTCGGAAATCACAACCGATAACGGCTACAACGATGAAACTGTTCCGCTCGAAACGTCTCAGCATAGGTCTTGGTCGAATAATTTTTGGCCCTCTACATGAGGATGGACGATTCCGCAGCCAAAATAACGACGAAATCTATGAGCGATACCATGACTGTCAGGTTGTGGATAAAATCCGACTTAATAGGTTACGGTGGTCGAGTCACTTAATCCGTATGGATGAGGATGATCCAGCCCAGAAAGTCTATAAGGGCAATATCTATGGTAGAAAAAGAAGACGAGGCAGACCCTGCCTGAGATGGAGTCATGGCAGCTACCACAGTTACACACTACGACGCCCTTAACTTGAAATAGGCAACCTTCTCTCTCTTTGTCTACACGACAAAAAAGATATGATCGGGCACGTCATTCCCCAGAAAATTTAATCTGACAATGGTCGAGAGTCGGTTTAGGACTTTTACGAGATTTTCTTTCAACATTGACGATTTCAACCGATGATTCAGGATCCAAAATTATCTCCATGTTATAACAGAGAGTTACATTTTTGATCACTCCATACCTGTAGACGCATTTAAATGGTGTGAACGCTCTAAAACCCAAGGATGTCAAGCGAGCATCCTGGAGTCCTTTTTTCAGTATTGTAAACCTCCTCTGGCGCCTACCACTGCATGATCCTCATTTTGTACCAGAATTTTTTAGTCAATACCCTGCCGGAGCCGGCTGTGTCGGGTTTTGTCGATTAGCAACCTGCAATTTTCGAATCGTTATACAGGTATATGCTTCGGATAAGGACGGACTTACCGGCTTGAACCTTTGACTGTTTGTGTGGGAACATGGGTTGGTTTTTGAACACAACGGTATCGAGGACACCTAGAATTATCGGTTTCTGTAGCTTTGGTAAAGGTTCTGCATGACAAGCTATACATTCTGAGGTTAGGTGAGACGAGAAAATGCGATTGAACTGTTATGTACAAGTAAGGGAATTGGGAGGCAGGCAATAAAGTAATTGACAGTACAGTCTAGTTTCTGCGAGGAATGTTTTGCTCCACCTACAATTCCATTACGAATAGCTTTTCGACTTCGCAATATTGGGTTAAAACTTGCTCCGCTATCATTTGTCTTTCATGTCTTCTAGACCGGTGGGTGTTTATTTTCATAAACAGAAAAAGAGGAAAGCAAACGTAAATTTTCTTTTCTTTCATTCGCCGGATTTGTTATCTCTAATTGGCAGGCATGGTTGGTCACTAAACGAACAATTTATTATGGGATACCCTATAGAGCCGAAATTCAGATTCTTTTGAAACGGTGCAGGAACGCTAATAGTCCTCAGCATTCAATGGCGGAACTACACTTCGCTTTTCAGCAAATTGTATTTGATGAATGTCCCCCGACTTAGATAGTGGATTCTATTTTTGATGCAGAGATTGTTTAGCTGATTGCATGCGCTTGAATTCGAAGTCAACGTAAATAGAAAGTATTTATAGCGGCTCTATTGAAACTCGGCGATTTTAATTGTATCTCGAATTATCGTGTATCGAACAGACAATGGTGATGGACTGCAATGTTGCTTTGAGGAATTTTATGGGAAGTAAAATAAAACAAAAATGTTTATTTCCGCGAGTTTGATAGGTTGTTGTTGGCAAACGAACTGTGAAAATAATTCATTAAATGCTTCGATGGCGGAAGTTTCCATTCCGAAATCAGCTTTCGGGTTTATTAGGTTTCCCTTGAAATAGTTCCTGGATTGAATAAGGTTCTGATAACATCGAGGAATAAACTTATTAAGAATTTACTTGTATTCTTAGGTATTCAGGGTGGTTAATACTCTACAGTTCTAAAGAGTAATTTTCGCGCGCTCCAAAGAAGCCACATCGCCCGAATATCGATTCCAATTTCAACTGGCACAGTCACCTGCTGATATATTAACGATTATTAATGAAGACGGCAAAGTTAAAAGCTGAATTTCCTTTGTTGTGCTTGTATTCCTTAATCAAAATGGAATTGGATTAATTCCACGGAAACGCTTACGTTGTATTCGCATCTGGTCGCTTGAAGGATTAAACTTCTCCACTCCAACAAAGAAACTACTCAACGTGTTTTGTGAACCTTTTTATGGATAACTTTCAGGGTGGATTCGTCTTGTAACTGAAAGAGGAAGTACGAATATTGTGCACATAAGTTCAATGAAATTAAGTTATATTGGTCTACTCCCTCGAAGAAGAAAGATGAATTGTGCTCGAGGATCTGGAGGAAATTGTTTTCCAAAATGGGGTCGGCATAACTCTTCAACTTGCCTTGAGTGGTACTTCCCAGTTAAGCAGGCACTTCTAGTCTGGCAGGAGCTTTCTGCTCACTTCTGCTGGAATTATGTGTTGCTACTTCATTATTTCAAAACTTTGTCAGATCCTTGAGTATGCAGTTCCACAATTCTCTCTCTATACATACTATACATTGTCCATTGAACTTGATTAGGTTATTGAAAGCAATTTCGTGTTTATCAAGTTTTGTTGAATTCATCTTTTTGTCTATACTTAGTTGAAAAATTAATATAATATTGCTTTCCAGCAAACTTTGTTTACTCGGCTGATCTCCAAACCTAGTGAGCATTACATGACGTTCGAAGAATAGGAATTGGTTTACGAGAGTTTGAGATTAGAATCCAAGAATAATCAAGAAAATCCAAGAATAATCAAGAAAATCGAAAACCGGAAGCTCGGTTCTTCAGGTATACTGTATTATGTATTTCTTTCGCACGAATTATATTATTTGTGTGTAGTTCGTAATGTATAAGAATTTAGTATGTGAGATTATTCACTTCGATGTAATATTAATAATCAATAAATGCAATAAAGTTACTTAAAAGAGAGAACTTTGACCCCTCAGTGGTCGTCAACGATCCTTAACGGGTCGGTTACGATACGGGGAGTGGCGTCCCCGAGGTGCCCGAGCAAGTAGTTCTGACCCCCCAGCTGGCATAATACCTGCGTCCTAGGTAGTAGCCTCGAAAAAGTTTCTCGGTGAAGAATCCCCGGAACCGTCGACAACTCCTTGTCGACGTCGATGGGATGATGTGAGCCTGGCTCTGCTGAGGTGGTAGTTGTGGGGTGTATCAGGAACCAGCCCCTTTGAGACCCTGGTCGGATAGTGTGCATTGAATCGGTATTTGTAGACCGCGTTGCTCCGAGCGAGCGTTAATCCGTCCCTGAGTTCCGGGATGAGCTAATCGTAGGTTAGGCCTCAGGGAACTGAGGTACACGAATAAAAACAAAACAAACGAGGAGAGTGAGCTGGCTGCGTTTATAGGCAGCACGAAAATGCGCCGCTCGCCCCAGCGCCCAGCGAAGGACGTAACAGTGGGTGAAATACACACAAACACACCTGTGGCGCCCTCCAGTTTAACCTTTCTAGAAACCACTTAGATCGCACTCTTGACCTTGTCCTCTCTAACCTTCCCCTACGTTACCTTTCCCAATCCCTTCATGCTCCGTCTTACGTTGCCCCTGACGTCCATCATCCTGCCCTCGAGTTTCCCTACCAAGTTCAACTTTCGTAAGGCGAACTTCGAAGGTCTGAACTCAGCCCTGGCGTCAATCAACTGGGTCCC
Source organism: Hermetia illucens (assembly GCF_905115235.1). Classification (NCBI taxonomy): domain Eukaryota; kingdom Metazoa; phylum Arthropoda; class Insecta; order Diptera; family Stratiomyidae; genus Hermetia; species Hermetia illucens. Next base: position 126,096,096 of record NC_051850.1, on the reverse strand, counting down.
CCTCGTCTCTCCATTTAAGTGTGACCAAGCACTCAACACTTTCCATACCATTTTATCTGATCTTCTTCCTTGTTACGTTCCCTCCTCTTACCCCGTCTGGTTCACCACTGAAATTAGAAAAAAAACTACGTCAAAAACAGACTGCGAGAAAGAAGTTCCTGTCTTCTAGAAACGTTGCTGACTTAGTTTTTTTCAAATCCCTTCGTTCCTCGGTCAAATCCTTAATATGTAAGTCCAGAAACGAATATTTGTCCAGCGTGGAAGACTCACTAAAGCGCGGAAACCTGAAACCTTTCTGGTCCCACATTCGCAACTCCCGCTGCCCTACCCAGTTATTTCCTCCGTCCATTAAATTCGCTTGCTTCTCAGCTAACTCCTCCCAACTATCTTGTGATTTACTCTGCCGCTACTTTTCGTCAGTCTATGTTCCCCCTCCTTCCTCCGAATCCCTCCCAATAGTGAATTTAGCCTGCCCGCATTGCCTACCATTCCCCTTCTTACCCCCATCCTTGTCGAATACCTCATTGGCAAACTTAATGCCAATGTCGGACCTGGCTACGATGGTCTTCCAAACCTCTTTGCTCAAAACTGGCAAGTCCATCTCCCTTCCCCTATCTCTTATTTTCAACAAAAGCCTCGAAGAAAATCATTTTCCCAGCTTGTGGAAAGAGGGCTCTCATTATTCCCATTCACAAAAGTGGCGATCGTTCGCTTGCCGACAATTACCGTCCCGTTTCCTTCCTCTCCTCCTGTTCCAAAATCCTGGAAAGATATGTCAGCGACTGGTTGTCCGCCCACTTTGACCAACACATAGTAAAAGAGCAACACGGCTTCGTTAAACGTAGGTCCACTGCCTGCAACCTGCTTGACTTTACCAATTTTGTCGCCAAATGTCTAAATTCACGGCAAGAAGTGCATACCATTTACACTGACTTCGCCTTCGACACTGTAAATCACAAGATACTTCTATCCAAACTCTCGTCCCTAAACGTTCCCATACCACTTGTTTTATGGCTTGCTTCTTACCTTTCCTACCGATCCTGCCGCGTCTTTTTTGACGGCTATACTTCCCGCTCCTTCTCCCCTTTTCTGGCGTCCCACAGGGATCTATTCTGGGCCTTTTGTTTTTTTTTTTGTTATTAACGACCTTCCTCCCCTCCTTACTTGTCCCTGTTGGCTCTATGCAGACGACCTTAAGCTGTTTTCCGCTATATCGTCGCCTATGGACTGTGTTTCCTTTCAGCCTAACCTGTACACTCTGGTTCGTTGGTGCTCGACTAATAGTTTAGCGCTAAACGTCAGAAAGTACCACTCTATGTGCTACTCCCTAAAATCCTCACCCACTTCTTTCTCCTACTCACTTAATTATAATAATAGATTCCTATTCCTGCTTAAATTCCACTCAAGACCTCGGAGTCACTTTCGACAATAAGTTCCGCTTTGACACCCATTGCCTCGATGTCATCAATCGAGCAGCAAAATTGTCAGGCTTTATACTTCGCTCCTCCTCTGATTTTCACTCCATCCAACCCTCCTTAGCTCTCTTCAACTCCCTCGTGAAGAATACCCTCGAGTATTGCTCCGCGATCTGGTCACCCTCACGTAACTGTGATTGTCTTGCCCTTGAAAATGTGCAACGTAAAGTCACCCATTCCCTCTTCCTTTGGAAAAGCTTCCCTCGTGTAAATTACCCCTCCCGCCTCCGCTTTCTGAACCTTCCCTTCCTACAACAGCGCAGATCCTATCTGGATATATGCACATTCTTTAAACTTTCCTCGGGTCTGATGGACTGCTCCGCCGCTGACGAGATCACCTGCCGTCCTGCGTCTTATAACACACGTAGCGCAGACATTTTCAACGTGCCCTTCGCAGAGCTCGAAGTCTACTTTCATTCCCCGATTCCCAGGCTTTGCCGAAATTATAATGCAAAACAGCTTGGTCCTTTTAACTTCCCTACTTTAAGTAGTTTTAAACGTAGGATAAGTTTTTTGCTTTCTCCTCCTCCTGAGGACAATAATTAATTAGAATCTACTCTGTTTGTTGTCCGTTAAATTAAATAAATAAATAAATAAATACGACGAGACATCAGGACGCAGACACGGAGAGAAGGACTCGCAAAGTGATGCGGCCCCTGCATCGGAAATAGGAACCCAGACCTTACCAGTGAAAACTGCCGAAACTAACCAAATGATTTCGAATATAAGCCGAGTGGGACGGCTGTGGACTACTCTGGCGCAAGCTGAAAAGGAAAGGCTTATTAAGAAATGTGCGGCAGTTGTGAAGCGCATACGATCTGCGACGTTCGTCTAGAAAAACGTCAGCAAAGGGGTAAAAAATGGGCTAATGGAACTGGAGGAGTTCCTGGACATTTCATATTATAGGCAGACATGGAGAGTAAGAGAAAATCCACGGTACCAGAGTGAACTGAGGAAAAAACGAAAGGACGAAGGGACATCTCAAGGAAACTTCACTCAGGTATACTCCAGGGCTGAACAGAAGAAGGCGAAGAGGAACAAGGGATAACAACAGGTCGTGCCATCGGAAAAACCTCTGTCTAAAATTAAGGCGGACACGAAAGACGGAGCACCAAAAGAAAAGATGGGGAGACGAAGGAGGACTAGACCGCCAGCTCTACTTATTAAGCCGACGGAAGGGAAAATTTTTGCGTCCTCAGTGAAATCCGTTACAAGATCGAACCCAAAGATAACGGAGCAGAAGTGTCTTCCATTCGAAAAACGAAGGGTGGTGGAGTCCTAGTCGAACTAGGCCCGAGGACAATAAATAAAGTTACGTTCTGTGAAGCAGCCATGGGGCTTCTAGGTGAAAAAGGTTTGGATCCCAGCCTGAAACCCACGTGTTCTCTGCGCTGTAGCCGACACTGTCGTAAACTCAATTATGAACCTGATAGCAAATGCCTGCGGAGCCTCCATGTCCAGGAGGGCATCGCGACGTGACAAACCTTCTATTATATGTACTGCTGAACGGTGGAAATCGCAGAGCTCCGGAAGGAGTGTCGCATGCTCCGCCGCTTAACACAAGGTCTAAGCGACCGGGAAGAGGCATGAATCATAAAGACGGAGTACAAATCAGCCAAAAGGGGACGCAACATAATAAACAAGAGCAAAGCTCGCTGCTAGCAGGATCTGGTCGACGAGGTGAATGACGACCCGTGAAACTCGGATATAAACTGGCAGCCTGAAAAATCGGGGCTCTGTGGAAACCCTGTTCACTTAAGGCCGAGCAGATGGACCGCATTGTAAGGGTACTATTCCTTGCGCATCCCGTAACAGATGATGACGTTGGCGCGGAGGACTGTTCACTTTTCTCCATAAAAGGATTGGAATAAGCAGTCCTCTCTATAAAAAGCAAGAAGGCACCAGGACCCGATGGTATTCCAACAGAGGAATACACACTGGTATTCCAACACTGGCCAGACCTACTGCTCGGCGCATTCAACGCTTGCTTGAGAGAGGGCACTTTCCCTGCTCGTTGGAAGGTGGCGAGGCTTATGTTGATTAACAAAAGCAAAGGCGACCCCGAGTTGCCGTCTTCATACCGCCCATTACGTATGCTTAATACTGCTGGAAAAGTGCTTAAAAAACTCATCAGAAATAGACTTGCTGAAGCGATATGCGCTGCCGGAGATTTAAAAAGTAAAGTACCTCGGGCTGACTCTTGACTCAAAGATGAATTTTTGAGCAAATCGAAGGAGAAGCCAAAAAGGCGGCAGCTGAAGTTTCGGCGTAAAGTAGGCTAATGGCAAACATTGCGGGTCCTATGTCTAGCTGGCGGTGTCCCTTGATCAGTTGAACGCAGTCTGTCCCGCTCTACTGCGCAGAGGAATGGGCTGGCGCTCTTGCTAAGGAGATATATCGTAAGCGTCCCGCGTAAGTGCAGACACGAGGAGCTTTTACGGGTGGCGTCTGCGTACCGCAATGCCTCTGAACCGACCGTGATGGCGATCGCGGGAGTGATCTCTTTTGCCCTTCTTGGTAAGGAGCGTCAAGCCACATACAAGCGCAAGGGAGAAGAGCCAAGAGAGATGGTTGCTCGTGAAGAACGGCAACGCAATCTAGACGAGTGGCAACTCTCTTGGCAAAATGAAACTAGAGGCAGGTGGACTGCGCGGCTCATCGGCAACTTAGGTGCGTGGCTGAATCGAAAGCATGGTGAGATTGACTATTTCCTTACCTAATTTTTAAATGAGCATGGAGGTTTTCAGTCTTACCTGCACAATATATATATATATATATTTTGCAATGGAGTTGTGGACGATGCCCATCACACTTTTTTCTTGTGGAAAGTGGGTTGGGATTCGTCAGCAGCTCTATTTAAACACAGGGGATCTCTCTGCAGACAACATTGTCGAACAGATGCTGAGGAGTGCTGACAGATGAAGCCGTGTTGCCCAATACGTTCGGATCCTTCTCGTTGCTAAGAAGATAGAATTTCACCGGTGGAGAAGCCAATGGCAGGGGCTTCCTTGAAATGACAGGTCCCTTCTCCACTCCCCTTCCGTTGGTGAAAGGAATTACCTGATTCGAAGGCTCCGCAAGGCAGGAAATTTCGGGGACTAGCCCGAAGTAATGTGACAAACGGTTCCAGGCTAGCTCTCAATGGAGAAGTGTTTAGTTGGTAGTCCGACGACGTACGTAAATGCATTCACATTCATTAGGGTTTCCGCTCAATTTTCAAAAATGCTAATATACTGTTATTAAGTTTGTTTGATTTGAGGTGTTTGGAGGGTGAATCTTGAGCCCTAGATATCATATAGGAGAAGCTTCATGATTTTATTCAGATTTTTCGGTTCGCTAAGCTCTAAGCTGGCTCAGCTCTTGAAATATGTGGTAAAATGCTACGCTCTCCACCTAGGTCCGTGAAGACGGATGGAACACCAGGTATTGATAGTGGCAAAGGCTTTACCGGCCCTAGCGAGGGAGAAGCGGTGCATGCAAGGGACGAGAGAATTGACGCTGTGCATGGATGCAATTATTATCAAAAGCAGAGGTGACTTCTCTTACGCTGAGATTCTGCGGAAGGTCGCTTAGCGGCCTGAGAGATAATGTCACACGAATCAGAAGACCACAAAAGGGAGAATTACTCCAGGAGCTGCGGAAGACGCAAAACGAAAGGACGTTCAACTACCAAAACTTGGTTGGTAGATCTTTAGGTGGAGAACCTACGGTAAGGCAAATAACCCACGAGATAACTGTGGAGTGTAAGGACTTTGACGAAATCACAACGAAGGACGACATATGGAAAGAACTGGTGCGGTAATTTCAAATTCCAGACGGTAATGTCCAAGCGATAAGGAACTTGCGAAAAGCACACGGGGGCAGGGAACGGCAATCATTAGATTGCCAACTGTTTGAGCAAACAAGTTTCTGGTAGCTGGAAAAATCAAGAAAATATCTCCTGCTTTGTGTTTTAAATTGCTGGAGTAGCTCACATAGCCAGATTTTGCACAAGCAAGTGTGATAGCTCTGACCGGTGTAGGCGATGTCTCCAAAAAGGACACCTGGCACCAAATTGTAAGGAAGACCCCGAATGTATGTTGTGTATAGATGCAGGTTTTGATTATAAGGGCCACGCCGTAGGAGGCGGAAATTGCCCTTTGTCTAGGAGGGAATCAAAAGCAAAGAGTAAATGAGATTTATTCAGATAGATCTCAACAATTGTGAGACCACAGACTATCTTTTGAATCAGTCAGTTCAAGAGATCGAGATGGACATGGCAATTATTAGCGAATCATACAGAGGAAAAGATAAAGCGATATGGGCCACCGACAAAAGTAGTAAGTGCGCAATTTGTACGGCAAGACGATACCCCTTCGAAAAAATAACCGCAATGCCTGGTAATGGGTTCATCAGAGCTAAAATTAACGGTTTTCATGTCTATAGTTGCTACGCTACGTCAAGAGCAACAAGGGTGGAATATGAGCGAATGTTACCATACATGAACTGGCATTAGGCGTAAGTGTACGATCCCCATTGTCATCGCGGGAGACTTCAACGCATGGTCTACAGAGTGGGAAAGCAGGTTTCTAATAATAGGGGGCTGATATTATTGCAAGCTTTTTCTTCGATGGATATTGTAGTAGCAGAAGTACATATACCTTCCGTAAAGAAAGGATAGGATAGGTATATGTTACCTTAGTAAGCAGTGCATTGATGCGGGACATTACCTGGCGAGTGAACACTGCACGCATAGCCACCATCAAGCTTTTAGTGTAGTATAGGACAGGAGAATGGAGGATCCGAGAAGCATAAAGTCATGCCGACGAAGCAGTGGAATTCAAAGAGGGATACTTCCCCCCCAATAGGTACAGCGATGAAGAAATTTGAGCAAATTGTCAGAAACATGATCGCACCCTATTATGACTCAGCCAAGGCGCCAACATCAACCTGTGAGGAGGAGCCTATAGAGCGGCAATGGCTAACTTGAAAGGAAGTTAGGCCCCACAGATAAATTACCCAGAATAGTGACCACTCCATTCCTACAGCAAAGCAAATGCACTATTGCGATCGAAAGAGAGCATCTCACCAAGTATAATATAACAGAGGATGAGCTTATCGTCGCCTGTAAATAGGTAGTGGCTAAAAAAGCACCTGGGCTGGACGGAATACCGAACGTGGTTCATTTCCACTTTGACTTCCTGTTTGGAAGAGGCACTTTCCCGAAAAGGCAAATGCAAGTGAACCACCTGGAGAGCTATCGACGTATCGTCCCATTTTCTGGAACGCATTATACGCAACAGGCTGCTCTCAATTGTAGAGGAAGCAGGAGGCATGTCCACAAAAGAATACGGTTTCTGCGACGGCCGATCAACGGTGGATGCTATCAACGCAGTAGTCAATCTGGCAGAGGAAGCAACTACAGGTATAAGGTGACAGGGCGGTACCAAAAAATACTGTACTGCCTTCAACTCAGCACAATGGTAAAATATAATAAGATCCTTAAGCGAGCTGAATGTGCCCACGTATATTCAGCTAATCTTCAGGAATTATTTTGTGGATAGAAAGCGTAAACGTAAAAAAAAATAAACAAAAGTTCTTAATGGGATATAAACTGATTGATACTCTTGCCCACAGAAGAATGTGTTTCCATATTTGAAAGAATGGGTTATCCTTGGGTGTCATATAACAACCTTGTTGTTATATACTTTTTGCCTTTTCACAACTTAAATCTAGTGCCCAAGTAACATTGGAACAAGTGTCCCCGTAAGCCCAATTAAAGGGTGTCTAAAACCTGCATATTCGATTTCATACGGTTTAAATTAGCCCTACTATATGGCCCATGCATTTTATATGAAAACCCTAAGGACAACCGGACTATTTCGACGAAGCATTTTCTTTGCCTATTTTGTTTCCCTTCGATTCCTTTTAGGCTTTTTCTGTTCTAAAACCCCAAAATCCGATTACGAAAGCAATTCTCCAATATTTATGCGGCTCTTCCTTCCTTTCACTGAAAAACAAACGAAAATAAGGACGAGGGTAGGAAAGTGTTATACAACATGCTGCCTAAATTGCCATCACTTGCTCTCAATTCCGTCCCGTTAATTTTTGTATGGGAACGATTATGAGATTTCTTGCGCTCCATAATTTAACCACTTTTCGTCTATGTCATGATATTTCTATGACGGTTCCCTGAAAGCCAAAGAGGATTGCACAAGGAGGCGATGACATGCCCAGGAGGGAAAGGAGTTCTCTTCCATTTAACTCAGCTAAGTCTTTTTTTTCGCGAAAATTACTAAACTTTTTCCCTCGTGAAGTGGAAATAGCGGGTACTTCTTTCGACTGTTCCTCCATGGGTTTCTATAGGCTGCTACTTTTGAGATTTCACTGTCGCGTTATATTTACCATGATGGGGTTTATTTTTAATGTGAGCAGTAGAATGTGAAAAGTTGACTTGCAGGCAGGATATGAAAGAGTGTGTCACTAAACTTTCATATGTTGGAAAACTTGATGACTGACTCCATTTTCTGGAATGGAGATTTACTTTTACGTTCACTTCAGTGCAGAGCAAATAATACCCTACGTGGGGAGATCTAGATATTCTGTAATTCCTTACGAAAGACGCAACAAGGGATAGTGCCATTCCAACAGACAAAGTACGAGACATTTTCAAGTTACCAACCGCGCAGTGAAGCTTTATGAATGTTTGCAAACTCCACTTGTGGAGGAAATCCTTTAAAGTCTTGCGGAAAGAAAGGGGAGCCAAAAGTTGAAATATTTGGACGAGGTAGAATTCTATATGTTTTTATATAGAAAACTTACGAATCTATATTTCAGTTATGAAAGATGCCACCGGCTGGCGATTTCAAACATCCTTCAAACAACCGAGGAGCGCAAATCTCCCGGATGTAAAACTCAGTGGATTAAGAACATCTGCGGAAACCAGTGCAGAATTGCTGTCACCTCTGAAGATGGCTTTGGTGTTACGTATATGTCCAGAACCCAGATCAAAGAAAGACGATGTACAGGACTATTATGTCTTCACTAGTTGTCAGTTCCTGAGTATTTATTTGGATAAAGGAATTTTGTTTATAATCCGGGCAAGGTTAACTATTGGCCACGGTATCGGTAATTACTTGACGAGATAATGCCATGGGTTGGTGATACCAAGGAAGCAACCAGAACCAGGCGTTTGAGATTTTGACGGTCGGGAGAAACTGTTTGTTATGCTGAAGATTCAGAATCTGACTCTCAAAAGCTAGTAAGGAACTGGATCAGTGCAATGGTTACGATGTGGCCTTTGTACTATAAATCTATGACGAAAATCTGAAGGCGCTATAGACCGTTACTGAAAAGATTACCTTTGCTTGCTTCAACTGACTTCCACAAACATAAGCAGGCTACGGATAAATGCTGAGGGTAAACCAGATAAACCTTGAATATGGTAAAGTTTGTAACTTTGCAGCAATCAGCAGCTAATCAAAGCTACAAGTCGGGATACAGTGCTAATCCAGAAACCTTGGTTAGTAACGTGGACGATAGCCACACTCATGAACGAAGAGAGTAAGTTGAAAGTTGATATATGACATTTTAGAACTGAGGAAGACGACAAGTAGTCACTTAGGCGTCATCGTTCACGGTTACCTGAAATGCGTTTCAGTTCACCCCACCTCCGTGCACTGTTCCAAAATCATTCTTAGGATATTGATATAATCAGTTTGGAAGGATCCAGAACAGAGACGAGCCTGCTCTCTGTCGATCAAGCTTTCCAGGTGTTCTTTGATACGTTCTAGGATTATCTCTCTAATTGTCACTCTTCCTTTCTTTAGGAAATATTTCATTCCCATGATTTCCGTACGACTGGAAATTGCAGATCTGCAGAAATTGTAAATGAATAAATTTGCTGCGAGTTCGTTGAGCTCGGCAACGTTACTCCCTTTGACTGTATTGATGACCGAGACAAATTTTCTTTCACAATTCGCTTTTGTCAAGACATACATTGCATTGAACTTCCCGGGATTTCGTAAGCTGCAAAAATTCCCAAACCATTATCGTATCAGTTTCCACGACCGTGCTTCCCTATCATATGTCCGGCGAGGTGTTGTCAGAGCCCACCTTGGCATTTAGATCACCAACAACGATCACAATGTCACCTTTTGGAATCCCCTCCTGAATTGCGTGTAATTGCTCGTAGAAAGCATCCATCTCCGCTAAAACGCAAGTCTCCGTTGGTGCATAGCACTGTACAATTGTAATACTGAAACCTTGCAGTCAGAATCCTTTCAGAAACCGACTCCCAGGTCAAGAGAGCGTGCCTTTCGGATTCGCATCTGCTCCCACTCAACTTTCCAAAGTACAAAAACACAGTGCCATTAGTGTGGCAAGAGAGAGAGGAATTCTTTCCAAAGTCCTACCACTTTACTTAGGCTTAGGTCCAGTGTTCGGATAGCTGAATGGTTAGAGAACAAGGCTGTCGCACAGAAGGTCGCGGTTCAAATTTCACTGGTGACAGTGGGATTTGTATCGTGATTTGACGTCGCATACCAGTTGACTCAGCTGTGAATGCGTGCCTGAATCAAATCAGGGTTAATAATCTCGGGCGTGCGCAATGCTGACCTATTGCCTCCTGCAGTGTACTGTAGTGTACCGTTACGGTCTTGAATGAAATGCTCTAACACACTTCCAGGCCCTGATCCCATGTGATTGTGCCACCAACAATTATTATTTTCCGAATTAACGCAATCTCGGCAGATGCGGGATTTTACCTAATACTAGCACTAAGTGCCAAGCATTTAGACTCGGACGATATTACCTACTTAAAAACTAAAGGGACACTGGTGGTGGTGGCCGGTGGTAGGTCAGTGGGAGAATCCGTCGAGTACTCCCCGCAACATCGAGCACGTATGCAGAATGGTGTACTTCTGCATGGTTTGAACCAGACTATGCGAAAGTCCCAGGACATCAAGAGAAGCCGTGAGGGATTTAGGTACAATACCTGTAGCTGGCAATATCATGGGAACTACAACCACCCGCTCGAGACGCCAAATTTCTTTGATTTCCCGAGCCAATGGCTCATAGTTCACCTTCTTCTCCACGTATTTCCGTTCAATGTTGCTATTATGGGCGATAGCAACATCAATAATATACGCGGAGCGACCCGTCTTGTCAACTAACAATACGTCAGGCTTGTTGTGTGGAGTATGGCGATCAGTCAGAACTTGCCGGTCCCAATACATGCTGTAAGCAGAACTATCAAGTACTGCTTGCGGCTCATATCGGTAGACCGGACATGTTTCCGTGATAAGCCCATGCTTGTATGCAAGGTTTTGATGGATGACCTTACATACAGCATTATGCCTGGTGATATATTGCACCGTTGCCATAACAGTACAGCCAGAAATGAGATGGTCTAACGTCTCTAACGCCGAACCACACATTCTGCACTGGTCGTTCTCTACCCGTTCTTTCATGATAAGCTTTTTATAAGCTCGGGTGGCGACCACGCCGTCCTGAATGCCACACATGAACCCCTTCGTCTCAGCAAACTGCTCCCCAGCACACAGCCATCTGTTCGAAAAATGTAAATCGAAAAATGGCTGCCAAAGACAATTCACGTGTTTGCAGTGCATTGCCTTCGACTTTCATTCACTGATCCGCTCTTGGTCAAGTTAAGTAGAGTCAGTCGACAATCTGCCTTACAGACAGCCGCATGCAAGGGACTCGCCTGCTCTTTGCTGTAAAAATAAGCGCGTAGTGAGTCGACTTGGCGATGATGTTGTGCCGCCACGTCAACCACGCCCCTACCTCCGATGTCACGAGGCAGGTTCATCCGCTCCACGGCAGACTTTGGATGGTGCATTCGGAATTTGGACATAGTTGTCCGTATCCGTCGCTGGATTCCGAATGCATAAGCCAGTAAAGGGATAGTGAATACATTCAACGCGCTTATTTTATTCTTCCCCGAGAAATGCGATTTTAACACCAGCTCTACACGTCGCAGGAATTCGGACAGCAGAGCATCCTTCATGATGACCTTTACGGATGACTTGGATTCGACACTTGTCTAATCCAAACTCCATCCGAATATCACGGCTGAACATGTCTATTATTCACAACAGACTTCCAAGATGGTTGTCAGTCCCAGCGCAAATGCATGGTCTACCGAGTGGGGAAGCAAGGTTTTCTCATATTGCTGGAAGCTTTTTCTTCACTGGATATTCTTCTTGTTAATCGGAAGTGCCTATACCTTTCGGAAAGGTTTGGTGGTAGATATTAGACATTCCCTGGCGAATTACTGAACACTACACACATACCCATCATCAAACTATACTGTATAATGTAGTATAGAACAGCAAAATGGAGCACCCGAAGGACATAAAGTTATGCCAGACGAAGCGATGGAGTTCAAAGATGTTTGACGCGGAAATGTTCACAGAGATATTTTAGGATAGTTCCACACCAACAGGTACAGCAAATGAAAAATCTGAGCAAATTGTCAGAAACTTGATCGCGCCTGTGACATCTTAATGCCAAGGCACAGAAATAACGCTCATAGATTACCGAAACCGTGGTGGAATGACGAAATCAGACGACTCCGTACCAAATGCCTGCAAACGAGAAGAAATTACCAGCGCACAAATGATGATCAGGAAATTGCACAAATAAAGGCGAGGAACAAAATTAGTCGAAAAGAAAACGGAATTCTTTTAAAGAACTCTGCGAAAAGGCCGGCATCAACCCGTGGGGAAGAGCCTATAGAGCGGAAAAATAGCCAGTTTTGTTGCGAAGAATAGTGGCCGCTCTATTCCCATAGCAAAACAAATGCATTAAATTACGCTAGTCGAAAGAGAGCATCCTATAAAGGATATCCTAAGTATAACACAAGATGAGCTTACCATTACCTGCGAAAAAATAGGGGCTAACAAAGCAGCCGTAATACCAAACGTGGCTTTGAAGGCGGCGATAAAAACAATATGGGAGTGGTTCATTTCCACTTTTAATGCCTGTTTGGAAGAGGGCACCTTCCCGACTCAGTAGAAAAGGCGAATGCTGGTAAACTACCAGGAGAGCCATAGTCGTATCGTCCCATTTGTTTGCTAGACAGTATGGGAAAGTCGCTGGAGCGCATTACATGCAACAGACTGCCCCCAATTGTAGAGGAAGCATGAGACATATCCACATCATACGGTTTTTGCGCCAGCCGATCAACGGTGGATGCTATCAACGCAGTAGTCAATCTGGCAGATCAAGCAACTGCAGGTATAAGGTAGTAGGGCGGTACCAAAAAATACTGTGCCATCCCCACCCTCGATATGAGGAATGCTTTCAACTCACCGCAATGGCAGCATATAATAAGATCCTTAAGCGAGCTGAATGTGCCCACGTATATTCAGCTAATTATTAGAAATTATTTTGTGGAAAGAAAGCTCCTCTATGACGTCGACGTAGGCCCAGTAGAATATTTGATAACCTGCGGAGTGCCTCAAGGATCAGTACTGGGCCCACTGCTTTAGAACGTGATGTATGACCATGTGCTGCGCATCAAACTCCCATGGCAAGCTATCCTTATCGACTATGCAGGCGACATCGCAATTGTTGTAATAGATAAACGCCTGTGGATATGATACGTCGGTTGGGCTGATCAAGGATTGGTTGATATCACATAGATTAGAGTTGGCGGAACACAAAACTGTATTGGTCAGCATGGAGGAAATTCTGTATTTCATGAGATAGAGTCCAAGCCTTTCATCAAATACCTCGGCGTTATGCTGGATCAGGGAACATTTGAGCTATGCGGGCGAGAAAACAACATAAGTTGTAGCTGCGTTAACTGGCATGATGCCCTATATTGGAGAACCAAAACCACCGGAGAGGCTGTTTTTAACCAGACTATGTTCATCCATTTTACTGTATATAGCACCAGTTCGGGCAAAAACCCTTAATGTCCAGGCGTATAGGAGAAAATTATCTTCTTCGTTTGAGTCCGTTAAGAGTCGCTAGCGCATTTCGAACATCAGACGAAGCAGCTTTCGTAATCACGGGAATGGTGCCTATTGATATTTTAGCTCAGTAGATGCGAACACTACAGTTTGAAAGCATACAGTAACCATAATGTCGAAGATCGATGACGGGAAAAGAGAGCGCGCACAATCAGGGTGTGGCAGGAACGTCGGGATAATTCTCACAAGGGGAGGTGGAGCAGAGGCTGTTTCCAAATAACCAGTTTTGGATTATGCGCACCGCAGTCGATACCGTAGGTATTTACATCGTTTTAGACATGACGATTATCCATTCTGTCCTGAGTATTAACGAATACGAGGACCCGGAGGACATTCTCTTTGTATGTCCGAGATTTGCAAATGAAAGGGAACAGCTTCAACTTCTCTTGATAAACCCTTTCAAGTGGAAACGATGATTCCGCAAGTACTTGAATCCCAAGAAGTGTAGAATGCAGTTAGTGGCACCATAAGCTATATTCAGGAGGAGTTTGGAAGGTTAGAGCGCTCACAAAAAAGAGGCAGGGAGGGAACAATTCTCACTGTAGGAGTAAGCAGGTAGGGCTTTAACCCGCGCCACCATGTAATGTCCCTAAATAGTTCTGTGGAGCATAGCGGGTGACGAGAGGTGGTTTTAGTGGGTTAAAGTCCGACACTGGGGCTTTCGATGGTTTCCACCGCTATAAAAAACAGACGGACAGACGAACAGATGGACAGCACAAAGCCTTAAAAACGGTGGCACATAGGTGCAGTTAACACGCTGTTTCTCACTTAGAATATGGTGTAAATAATATGTTCAAGTAAGTGAACACGAAGGTCTTTCTAACCGATCATTGCTCCTTTAGCTATCACCTCAGAACAACCGAAATAGTAATCTCTGATAACTTTAGCCCACGTAAGAAAAAGCAAGCGACGATCTTGCATTTCATAGGGCTTTCATAATACCCAATTACTTCAGTTTTATATAGAAAGGTTGGGTGTGTGGAGTATCCGCATTTCCAACCAAGTGACGGCCACAAAGATATTTGAGTCCTAAACCTTAATAGTGAGACTGATTCAAGAAATATCTGAAAAAAAATCGATCTAGTTCCCTATATCATCGAGAGCAACGGACTGATAGATATAAAGGGAAATTACCCAAATTTTCAATCATAAAAGCATACATATATATATGTATGCTAAAAATGTTCATCTCAATTGTCGAAAAAATCTGTTCAAAATAAATTCGAATACAAAACCTCAGGAACTTTTGCCACACCCCAATTCTACAGCATCATGTATCTCTTATAAAAAACGAAGGAATCATTGCTCTTGCTCAACTTTATTCGAGCATCCGCAACGTCAAATTGAGGCTGTTTTCCGTTGGAAATCTATCCTGAAAGTACAATAACAGCAAATATTCTTTTGATGTCAGGATGAAAGCGAAAATCCCTTCAAAAAGAGAAAGAGGGAAACCAACTTTTGGTAAATTCAATAGATACTTTCACTTCTTCTTCACGCCAATCTTTTGTAGGGAAAAAATAGCAATGAAGCGATTTACGGGGCAACCTTTCCTAGAAGCACAGTTAAAATATTGCCATTCTTTCTATCGCCGTTGCAGGAAATTAACAATGTCAATCACAACAGGGTAAAAATCATGGCGGGGGGATTTCTCAACCAACCACAATAAAAAGATGATTTACATTAGAACTGGAGTTGCCTGTATTTATATGTAAAGGAAATTGCATCCATGGGATGGGAGTTGTATTATATTTTTCGTTTGCTTCGTTCGCTCAGCTGAAAGTTTAGATTTATTCGTTCCATTTGAAGTCAGGATAAAAGTAAGAGTTTCCATCATTACATGGGAAACTTCATAATCCACTAATAAAGCCATCAATTTGCCTGAGAATCTCTAGAGGTTGGAATAAAAGGAGGAGGAGAAGGTTTACTAAAATCATGATTGCATTTGTCTTACTTCTTATACGAGCTATTGGGCGAAAGGAACAGTAAGCTGTTATACTTCTGAAGCCTTATCCTCTGTTATCTCCGTCAGCATAGTTCCAAATTTCGAAACAATTGCCACCTCATTAATAGCAGATTTGGATCATTTGGATCATTAACAACAATGAGCCAATCCGTTCTGAAACTCACAAATGCTACACCATTAGCGTAGGACAAAAACAACACATTATCGAACACTGAACGACTCCTTACAATCGACAAGCATTCCGCCCGTAACTCATCCAGAACATAATACTTTATTCCTCCCTTAAATTTCAATGGTCTTCAACTCCCACTAAAAACTACCAGCTCCACCACATTATCTAAAAGTGTTGTAAAGAATGAAAGAGCCCCGTAAAGATAAAATGTGGCTCGAACGCAGCGTGAACGAGTTTAAGAACTTTGGCGTAAAGGGATATTCGGGATTCTAATCAAGTTCAAGTTGAGATAGCCCGGAGAACTCCATTCGCTTCTCAACGTTTATGTCCCATTTGGCCCTTAAAAATGGGATGTGGTTCGGTTTTGAATTAGGGTAGAAGCCAAGCGGATGGCGCCAACTGAGAACCCTATCAATGTATTTGCTGCAACGAGCTGAATGGCACAGAATCGAGCTGACAACCCCTAAAAGCAATAAACTTGATGTATGTCTTTATGTTGCAGGTACTCTCGTCTGACTGAAAACGCCTTGATAACAATCCCCCCAGCATTTTACATGAAGACTTTTAGCTGAAAATCACACTCAAAAACAGTCAAAACGAAAACACCCACTCCGAGGGGGAGGCATAATATTTGTTTATGAAGTCGTCGACAGTCTCAGCGTCTGGACCGGGTTGATAATTCAGCAAAAAAAAATTGCTAGGATAGCGATATTATGAAATGGACGAGTTCACCATGAGGTTACCGAGACCACTGTACTTGCCAACGGCTGAAATATTACGGGTTATTATACTATACACGCAGCTCTCCTAATAAAGACATATCTCATTCACAGTTCTCAAACACATTCGTTATGTCCTTGCACCCATTTTCCTTTTACCCAAGATACACATTATTATATTTAATATTCATGCTTTTGTCGCTAGATCCCTTGGCACGAAAGAGTTTTGTTAATTAGTTTGACGACGTCGGGGCTAAATGCTCTCAGGGAAAAACTCCAACGGCGTGGCCCTGTCGCATATAATACATACATAACAATCATGGGTCTGGGGACTCCTATTTGCATTTCATTAAATCGAAATGGCTTTGAACACGATAAGACAATGCAACAGGATTTCAACCCTGTACGCCTTTATTATTCTCGGTATTACGCAACTTGCACGCGAATACAGACGCACATACTCATACATATGTAGGAGTATCCTGGAAAACAATGTGTTGTTGTGTAATTGCTTCGATATTTGCATTCAAATTGAAGACAATAAAATCCTTAAGCCAGACCACCAGTGGTCGGTGAAGATTTCAAAAGATTCCATGGAGCCTGAACTGAATACGAAAGTGGATGATAGTGAGGAAGTACTCCACGGAGATTCAAATTGAAATTGGGAATTTGCCTTTTAAAAGGAATCTTTATTCCTGTTAAGGAGCAAGTTTTCAGAATGAAGTATAAAAGTTTAGAAATCCTATTATGAAGGTTATATTTCGTTGAAAACTAAGGAGAAGTTTTTCTTGGAAAGTTTTACTTTCTTTTCAGATCTTATCCATAAGTTTTAGATCAATATTAAGATTTGATTCGTTGATAGTGAATACATGGAAATCATAAACACAACCCGGAAAAATAGCTTATTTGCACATTTCAGTGCTTTTTTAAGATTTTGTGTGAAATAAATCCTTATTAAAATCCATTCAATGTTTGTCTGTCTATGTGCCCTGCCTTCTGTCACACCTACCACACAATCTAGGCCTCAAAATACATGCCATTCCGATATCTGCTCAAATAAAGTTGATAATAGCATAAAACCATATTTTTGAAATTTATCCGAAAACACCCCTTAAGTTCATCCTAAAAGTACATAATACCGGTACCGTTATAATATAATACGCAATTTTGAAAAGTTTGAATGGAATCCAACTATTAGTAACTAAGTTATAGAAGGTCAAAGTTGTGTATTTCAAGTGAATTTTAATAGTGACTTTCATATAACAAAATATTCCATTCGCAACTTAAGATCTAATTATTTATTTAAAGAACGAATATAATCTAGTTGGGCGTTGCCCTCACAAAGAGGAAAAAGTAGAAAGCTTATACGTTGTCATTTACCCTTTGTTGGAGCATAGCGTGTCAACTACACCTATGCGCCATCGTTCGCCGTTACTTGAAATGCTTTCAGTTCGCACAAGATTTCCCGAAACGCTCGCACTCATCCTCTACTGTTTTGCGTTTTTGGGGCGACTCACTCGCCGGCCATCTTGGAACAGTGGACTCCATTGCATGGAGTAGTCTACAATGCAATTGCCACCCCTAATATCCACAGCCACTTCCGTCTTCCGATCACATCACGAACGGATAACAGGCTTATACGTCGACCGAGTTGGTGTTAAGATAACTGCATTTCCAGATTTTAGATAGAGCAGCGGAAGCGAATCTAGCGCTTTTAATGCATCGGGCGACAACCAGTTCGGCGCCACCGTTAGCAAAAGCAACGCTTCCTAGATATACAAATTGATCGATGTCTTCGATGCTCTGTCCATTAAAGCAGATAGGGAGAGTACGATGGCCCGTCAGACTCAGAACCTTGGTTTTGTTGGTCTTTATCTTCAATCTAGCACTACTTGCCTCTCATTCCAAATTCAGAGCTATTTGGCCAAGGTCCATGACGCAGTGAGGCAGCATACTCTGGTCACACCAGCGTTTGAGGGACGATGTTATCGTCCATTGAATCCCTCTACGAACGACGAGGAAGGAAGAACGTTACCGATAACAAGAAGAAATAATATCGTGACTGGATGCAACTCCGGCGAATTTCGCTTTGGACCTCAAAATTTTCTAAGATTTTATCTCGATGCAGCACATAACATTTTGCATTCTCATAATAACTATTAGTTTAGTTTAGTTTACTGGGGGGAGCCGCAGCTCCGAGCACTCAGGCCATTGTTTGGCCTATTGTACTATTCCCGTAAATCGCCTATTCAATGGCTTCCCGCCTACGTCGTTCGCAGGCTTTAGTGAATCTGAGCACATTCTCCAGAGACAGAGAAGAAAGCTGTGCCAAGGTGTCTTCGTCTGAGATCTGAGGAGGTCGAGCAGCTGCATAAAAAGTGCAGGGCCGTCTCCTCCTCCTCCTCACATTGGCTGCACATAGCCGAAACCACTACCCCAATCTTTAACATATGGTAGTTCAAGGAGCAGTGTCCCGTTAAAAGCCCTACTAGGGTTTTCATGTCCCACTTCTTAAGGGACAACAAAAATGCCGCTCTAGGCTCTAGGCTCTTTCACAAGGATTTTTGCCTGCCGGCAAGAGTCCAAATTTCTCCACTAGGCTGTGTGAATCCTTGCAATTTCACCCTTCAGGGCAGACCTGACAGTAGATGGTCGGATTCCAAGAGCTAGTTCTGACCCCACCATTGTGGATCCAGACCCTCGGCAAGCCAGTCTGTCACCCTCCTCATTACCAGTGATGTTAGAGTGCCCCAGCACCCACATCAGGAATGTTTCGTTCAGCCGGTCAAGTTTCATCAGCACCTGATGACAACTCCACACCAACTGACTTGATATGTCGTTGCTATTTAATGCTGATAATGCCGGCCGACTGTCGGAACAGATTCGAATGGTGCGACCCCTTCATTTTTGTCGCAGACATTCTTCTGCTGCCAATGAAATGGCATATATCTCCGCCTGGAATATGGCCGTCATTTTTCTGAGGAGTCGGACAAGTTCTATAATCGGATTCCCCAAGAACACACTTGCACCCGATCCGCCTTCTATGATTAACCCGTCGGTGAAGGTTATTAAGTCTGTAATCTGAAAAGACTCATGGCCATTTGTTGACCATTCTTCTCTTTCGGTGATTACGATAGTGTATGTCTTTTCAACGACGAAGCTGGAAACCATATGATCGGTCGGTATCAGGGCTACGGGATGTTTGTCAAGGAAATTCCAGATACACGTATGACCGTGTGATTGGCCGCCTTTCCACGCCCCAATGGTATGTGCGTCATTGGCTGCTTTCCGTTTTACCTCTAAATGAATAGGGGGTAAATTTAGGATAGCTTCAAGTGCCGCAGTCGGCTTAGTACTCATTGCTCCAGTGATACTTAGGCAATCAAGTCTCTGAATCTGCGTTAGTAGCTTCCTGCTGTTAGCAAAGTTCAGTCTTGGCCACCAGACGATGCATGCATACATCAAAATGGGTTTTATTATGGGTGTATACATCCAGTATATCCGCTTTGGTAAAAGTGCCCAGGTCTTACCTATCGCATTCTTGCAACACCAGAGCAATCTGAAGGATTTCTGATATTGTTCCTGGATATGGTGCTTCCACATTAACTTTCGCCCCTGCTAAGGTGCGTAGCGTATAGCTGCCCCACCTGACGTTCCTAGTGAACATAATTAGTCCAGTCTTCCTAGCGTTCACCCTGAGTCCATTGCGGAGGCACCAACTGTGGATTTCATGCAGAGTTGCATTCAAGCAGTCACATACTGTGTCCGCAAACTTGCCGGTAATAACTACGACTAGGTCGTCTGCAAATGCTTGCACGAATACTTTTTTGTCCTCCAGGAGCCACAGCAAGGTATCCATTACCAAGAGTCATAACAGTGGAGAGAGAACTCCTCATGTGTAGAGTACGTAAGATACATTCCCTGTTCAAACTATCGAAAGCTTTCTCGAAATTGATGAAGAGCAAGTATAGTGAAAATCGAAACTCCGCGCACTGTGCCAAAATGATCCGTAGGATGTTGATAGCCGAAATGATTTCTCTTCTGCTTGTAAGAACAGCCCGTACCCTCATGTTACGTTGACTAGCCATTTCATTCACTAGAGGAGGAACCTCACCGGATGTGATACGCTTATGAGTCCAGACTCAGATTACCCACTTATCCACCTAAAGACCAATTCAATTGTGACCCAGTCGCTTAACGGACAAGCCCAAGCAGATTCCGTTCGTCAGCATTCCTGACTCCGGAGTACTCGGCGTCATTTGCCTTCAGGCAAAAAACCGCTTTCAGGCTAACCTATTTGATGCAAACCGCGACTTAGAAACAACTTGGGGTCCAGAAAAAAATCAACACGTCCACCTGAATGTTGCTAGCCAGCAGAGTACAGTGCTTACTATGGGCGTTCCTGAACCAGATTTAAGAACGCTCGGAAGTAAATGGGAGTGGGGGGACGCCAGCAGCCAACGACTTTGCAACATTATAAGGCGGCTGCTGCACTAATCAGTCGTTGGATGAATAGCAGCAAGACATTTGTAAATCTTATACAAGATCTAAGTATTGTTGATGGAGAAATCAGAGCCTTAAACTTCTAACATGCTGATTTGTTGTATCCCAATGGAAATTCTAATTCCCGCTCCTGCCTGGTGGTTTCAAAAGACCTCCAGGCTATCCTGGTTAACGACCTATGTGATGGGGATATTCACAACTGTCATATTAACCATAACCAATATGCCAAAGGCAAAGGCATGGGTGCAACAGCAGGATCAAATGTTAACGACCACAACATCTGTTGGGAGAGTTCTATCATAATCATGGATTGAAGGTATTAGAATATCAGATACAAACCGAGCTGTAGATCCTCAAATTAGATAATGACCCCGTGTTTTTCAACGCGGTCATTCGAAAGGTTGTCGGCATCACGGTGGCGTCTATTAACATGACCGCTTTTGGCAGAGACTGGAGAGCACCAAACGAAATCACATTTCAGATCGCAGGCGCATTGATATCGATATAAGCATGGATTCACCACCTCATTTCGGCAGCCGCGGAAAAGAAATTGGGCGACATACAAAACAGAACTTGGCGCCCGATTTACGATCCGTGGGTCGCGCATCAAATCCATTGCTAGAATTAAGCAAACGATACAGATGATCACAACTAATCTCACAGAAACTTTCGTAGAAAGCTGTCCATTCAATACGTCAAAGAAGGGGAAAACACCATGGTCGGACTATGTTTTGGCAGAACAAAAGGGAACGACGAGGATACTCCCCAACAGAGCTCTGAAGTCTGGTTCAGCTGTTGAGTAGAACCGACACAAAGCAGCTCAGAAAGCGCTAAGATCGAGCATAAGGTCGGCTCTTTTGCGAGGAAACTAATTCGCTTGAGGCGACGTCGTAGTCAGAGCTGGGTAACCTAACATACATTTACAGAGCGGGAAATACATGGAAAACGAAAAAGAAAAGGGAAACCGCTTGTTTGAAGTAGATTTCCCAGGCAGCATCCGAAATCTAAGCTCATGACCAACAGCCGTATACAGCCCTCAATCGAGAGACTACAAGTTCCAATGCAAAGTAGTATTACTTGAGTGTGTAAAATATACATTTGACTCGTTACATAGATATAAGTCTGCAGACCGGGATGGCCTCATTCCTGTTCTAGTGATAGAAGAAATGGTTGCGCTGGGTCTATATATTTGGAAGGTATACGACGCATGCCTAGCATACGCTAATATTCCAATCAGCTGGCATGAGTGAAAGTAATATTTATTTCCAACAGATGAGCTCAACTTATTTGCACTAAAGAGATTAGGAAGACTAGTATATCGGTTCCTAATGAATACGTACATTCTTAGATGACTACTTTGCTGGAGGCAGCATACCTACCCAAAAAGCAAATCCACGGAAATAGCACTCCATCAACTCACAGCGATAATTGAGAAAACGATATGCGAAAAGGAATGCGTCTAAGGTCCCCTAGGGAGTATAGCTCGTCAACCACAACTCCATGCCATCTCTATCGCGTGCTGGTAATCGGCTTCAGCTACACCCATGATTTTGCGAGAAGCTACCACTCCTCCTCCACTATTCGACGACACAGTTCGAAAGCCAGCCATCGTGGATAGTAGGTTCTACTTCATGACATAATCTGCAATGGACTTGTCGCCCTTCCATAATGTGTGACCTTTTCACTGCCACTTTCATTTTTTTTTTATTCCAGCGTCTACGGCAGTAGGCCCATGCGCCGATCATCCCTGTTCTTCAATAGTTATTGTCTTGGGCCAGAAAAGCCGGAAGATGTGACGCAGACATGAATTCAAAGCTTGAACTTTTTGAGTAACTGTGATGGAGAACACTGCCATTTCCAAATTTTGGTGAAAGCAACAAAAGCGGGTTTAGGACCATTAATGCGTCGAGTGTTCAAATAGCTGAGTGGTTAGAACACAAGTCTGTCGTATGGAAGGGCGCGGTTCGAATCTCCCTGGTGGCAGTCTACTCAGCTGTGAAGGAGTACCTGAGTCAAATCAGGGTAATAATTTCGGGCGAGCGCAATGCTGACCACATTGCCTCCTACAGGGTACAGTTATCCTGTAGTGCACCTTTACGGTCTTGAATGAAGTGCTCGAACACACTTCAAGACCCTGATCTATGGATTGTTACGCCAACGATTATTATTATTATTATTAATGCGCCCAGCGACATTAGGAAGGTAACAACGACCTCGACAGAAACAACGCTTCGCAAATAAAGCCTCGATGTTCTGCGTCCTCTTCTGCAAATAGACTGAAACCTTAGTTTTGTTTGTTTTTTTCTTCGATCCAATTTTATTTTCCTCCTTTTACCAATCCAAGTCGATTTGGGCAAGGTCCATGATTTAGTGAGAAACGGCGCAAATGGTCTATTCAAACCCTCTACCCTCTCTATAACGAGCAGAAATATATCGGCGGCAAAATGGAACTTTGACTTTAATGTTTGCGTTGTTTTCGTAGCAGGAAAGTTTTCCTACGACAGCCAGATCGTAAAGTTGGGCCGTATCAGACTTGGGGACCGACGAAGGTGATGGTAAATTTCGACACCGATGTTAGTACCTCTTTTGGTGCGCACATTCAGAAAACAACTCCTAAACCTGCTACTGAATGGAATATGATCATGATCAATCTGAATAAATATTCGTTGTTGGGCAGTTGAAAGCCAACTGACCTTGTGGCAGATCCTGTACTTGAACGGTACCGAGAAGGTAGAAGCTGCAGAATCCCTCAAACCTTACAACATGTTGCGGTCACCAAACCCTTTCCCTTTCCGGTCACCACGCTTTCCTTTCATATGGCCGAGCAAAGTGTTGACAGACCGTGCCTTAGCATTCAAATCACCCTTCACGGTCATAACATCAAATTTAGAAAGTCTCTCCCGGACTGTGTGTAGTTCAAGATACTAAGCATCCTTCGCCACTGTATCGGAAATCTCCGTTTGTGGATAGTACTGCACAATTGTGATGCTCTTTAAGCTGGAATAGAATCTTGTAGGCAAGATCATCTATCAGAATTCCATGCTGTAGTGAAATCAGTCCCTATCCGAAACGTTGTCAAGATTTCGGTAACAAAACAGTTTCGAAGTTCGCAGGTTGCTAGCCCACTAATTTCTATCCCTTTTAAGGCACCTTAAAACAAGTAGGAATGCTTTGAGGGTGTGCTTAAACCCCTACTCACAGGGCAAAATATGATAAGTCGCAGAGGAATGTTAGGAGAATAATGTGCACTGCCTGCCAAGAATTCAGATATTTGGTCATGAAGTTGGTGGAGCGTAGTAGATTGTTTGCAATAAACCGATGTTCAACGAAGCCGTGTTGCACTTTAGCTGTACGATACCCGAAGTGAGCCGTTAACCAGACGTTAGCACATCTCTCAAGGATTTTGGAACAGAAGAGTAGGAGCAAGATAGGTCGGCATATCTCGGTGAGTGTTTGATCTCTATTTTTGTATAAAGGGGCAATGAGAGTGTCTTTCTAGGTCTAGGAAAATGACAACTTTCGAGGCTTTTACAAAAAATTAGGCAAACAGGGAGGGAAATCATTGTTTGGTTTTTAGCAAATGGGGGAAGGGTATTGCTGAAGGTGTGGCGCAGACTGCACCCAATTAAGACAGAGAAGGAGAGTATGGAGAGAAGTTGTGCACCGAGGAAAAGTAATTGCAAAGTAATTTACACGATTATCGAAGCGAGTTAGCAGAAAGCTTGCAAACTTGGTGAAGGTGGGTGGTTGCAAGCACTGCGAATGTGCACATTAGAATTATGCATCGGCATCAAGATCAAGATGATGGGAACCTGGAGTCACATAAAGAAGAGCATCTGAAAATCAGTCATTACTCTGGCAGATTCGACAGGATAAGATCAAAAAGACTTTTAAAGTGATTTTTTGTCAGGTTGAAGGGGATGGTGCAAATAGTTATCCGCGAGTTGCGAATTGTCGAAAACAATAGACCAAGTGGACATAGGAAAATTAAAGTCACCACAAACAATGAAAGTGAGAGAGGGAAACATTCCAGTTAGGATTTCCGATAATTTTTCGATGAATTCTTCGTAAGGATGAGAGGAGTTGAGGCATGGGAAATATACCCAACAAATAATAAATGGACTTGCGCTGGCGATCTCCCTCCGGTAAAAGGACATCATATCGACATCCCATTAATACAGGATCTTTGGACCGAAGAAGAAAGAATCAAAGGACTTCAAAACGAATATAACAATTTATTTCAAAGCTTAACAAGCATTTATCAAAACAGGCCTAGAGCATGTATCCTCGCCAGGAAAATCGTTGACGCCTTTCTGTGTCCGGATCTGAATTTCAGTAACCAATTGTGTTCAAAGTAGCTGGCGGGTGCGAAGAAGATGTATATCTATATGGCTTATATGGGTCACGTCCGGTCAGGTCCACCAGAAGAATGGCAAAATTTGACGTATATTATCGCATCGAAGAAAGCAAACCAATTGATATGATGATATTATATTGTGAAAAATAATCGGATGAAGGCTCGACTCTGTCTCAAAGAAGATTATTGGCAAATATCAAAGACGATTGGAACGTTTAAAATCAATGATTTGTCAGATATTCTCATATAGATGTCCATCAAATCTTCGTAGACTTCCTTCGGGCATGCGGCAATATCGATTGTTCGGCACTGAACTGATAAAACTCATCAGAATAACAATGGGTCAGTCTAGCGTTCAATTAAAAATATAAAACCAACTAACAAAATGGTTAGACAAAAACTTCCTCTTCGACCAAGAAGGCTGTATACAAGAGGAGTAAATTCAGCGGCAAAAGGGCACCAAATGTCATTGTGTATTTTTGACCTATGTGATTTATGTCTAGATGTGGCGGTGTGTCAATGGCGCTTAGGTGGTTTTCTCGTGTGTATTTCCCCATTTCAAGTGACAAGCCATAAATAGTTGTGCAATGCCGCATGTCCGCAACCACGTGGGTGCGCAACTATGCACTGCATCATAGTCACAATTTTTTTTCCGCAATAACAGTCGCAGTCGAGCATGCGTAATGATTTTCTTTGTCTTAAAATTTCGAAAAATGCGCTGGGAATTGAATCTTTTGTATACAGTCTTCTTAGTCGTAATGTCATTAAACATTACTCTGGATTAAAACCGTAAATTGGATGTGACCTCCGAATTCTTTCAGTTAAGACCGATTAACATGAAATTGGGATGAAAGTAGAGGGTGGAATCACCATCATCATCAACGGCGCAACAACCGGTATCCGGTCTAAGCCTGTCTTAGAAGGGAACTAAAGACATCCCGGTTTTGCTGTCTGGCGTCCTGACCTACACCATCGCTTCTTAGGCAGGGTCTGTCTCGTCCTCTTTTTCTACCATAGAAATTTTCTTTTATAAACTTTCCGGGCTAGATCACCCTCATCCATACGGATTAGCTGGCTCACCCTCCGTAACTTATTGAACCGGATTTTATCCACAACCGGTCGTGGTATCGCTCATAGATTTCGTCGTTATCTAGGAGGGTCGCAAAGAAACAAAAGTTAAATAGCGCCGACACAAGACCCCAATCAAACAAAACGTGCCACTAAATGAACACTGAACAAGTCGACAGTTTCGTATACTTAGTACAATTCTCCCAAAGGGTATTCCAGAAATAGATGAAATCAAGCGCTATTTCTGTCGGAATTGATGTCGCTTGATAAAATAACAGCGCTAAATCCGCTTTCACTGTTTTGTCTTAGCAACAATATAAAGTTGTAGCAGTTATTCCGTGCGAATGCTTTACTCAGAAACTCCAACTCTTCAACAAAGAACGTCTACATCATCGGAGTACTCTGGCTTGATCGGTTGACTTACCAGCCACATACCCATAGAAGTGTTGATCAGAAGGTGGAGCTGGTGGTGAATAAGTCATACTACAAGAAAAGGCGACGATTCCATTGCGTCGTATGTCATGTTTCTTTCTTACTAATAGTCAGGGAATCCCCCCCCCCATGCTATTCACATGTTTTCCAAACATTACGTGTTAATTGATGTAATTAAAAAATATTCTTCCTTTTCCGGCTGCAGGGTAATTTCATTTGGCAAATACTTATTTTGTGAATCAGTTGTTCCCCTTTTCAGTCTTTTTCTTTTATTGTATCAAATGACTTAGTAAGGGAACATTTTTTATACAACCCTGATATTATCCTTTCGCCGAACTTTTGATTTTTTAAGAGAGATTCGTCAGAGTACTTGCTGGTCTGTCAACATCAAAATGCAGTTCCGTGGAGAAACCATCAAGATCCGCTCGTAAACCAATTTGCTATTAAGAAGTTCGGGAAATCAGTGTCATTGTCATAATCTAAAAATCACCCCTTTTAACCTATAGCTTCCTAAATAACACGTGACCTAGAAACATGTCAAGGTACGGAAAATCTTAAACAAAACAAAATCCAAGGAGAATCTCCAGTGACATAAATTCATTATGCGCGGGAGCCCACTTGTATCAAACAAATCAAATAATTAATTAATTAATAAAATGTTCCAAAAACCCCTCTTTGGCTTTCTATGAAACTGAGCCCTCTTTCATGCCTGCTTAGATGATATTGAGCTGTTGAAATAAGTGAGCAAAGCAAGTCATCCACATCCAACATATGACCAAGGCAGACTTCTTTAAGTATCCACGAATACATATAAGGAACTCATCCTTAAAAAGGTAATTTGAAAGATGCTCTGGAAAGTATCTTCTCTCAAAGTATTTCTGAACATTTCAGGAAAGTTTTGGGGAAAGTTCACAGAAAGTTCCATCCTTACAGGCAGTCTAGTTTGAAAAGTCAAACGAGTTGTGCCGGCATATATGTATGTAAGTTTGTTGAGGTTGTTATAATTAATAATTAATTAAGTTCTGGAATAAAGAAAATAACTCAGCAACCCCTCTCGAAAAATGTGTTGTTACAATATTACATTTGACATATCTAGTGCTACAAGACTGTTGTTTTCACTTCGGTTAATCGACAGATACATGATAGTCCTCTGACATAAACAAGCTACATTGCACAGTCGGATGCAATGCAGTAGTAGCTGCAAGATCTCCAACAAATCCCTCATTTGCTCATACTCTATGTGAGAAAGTAAATAAGCATTTTGGTAGGATGCAAAAGATACAGCATAGTATCAAGAAGGGTAAGTTTTTGAAAAGCTGTAATGTACTGGAATATACCATAATAAAAGCGTTTGCAAATTCCGTAGTCATCAATAATTGATAGAACGATACATAAACATCTACGTTTCAGTCAATTATCCGCAACCTGCTTGTAACCTGAGCTAACATATCTTCCCAATGCAACATTTCGTAATAAAATTTTTGATGATTTACGGTTCTCCCCTTTCAACTTAAGCGTTTCACCGAAAATACATAATTTCCCCGATGTTTTTGAAATACGGCTCATTCCACTTAGCACTCATCTAAATCAGATTTATGTTTTCTTTATTGATACCGACCGCCGCCCGCTGAGAGTCGTGAAAATTCTTAACATATTTTTAAGCTATTTCTGTTGGTATTAAGGCTTGGAATATCTGGTCACATACATACATATGTATTTATTTATAAGAAAAATCAGGAAAGATACACAGAATACTGATCCAGATCATATGGTTGGCATCTTCAAAGTAAGCTTGGATATAACTCAAATTTTTATGATGAAAGTGCGGTTTGCATTGTTTCTAAAATTACAAAGCGCAGATTATAGTACCTCAATCACGGCGAAAAGTGGATTTATCTGTCTGTCTGTCTTCCACGTAACTATTATATTTAGGGGAGGTTGCGAGCACCATGCGTGATTATGTTTGGAATGTTGTTTCATTTGTTGTGTAGAGCCTATAAAAAAGACAATATGACTGCCTGTCACGGAATTATCAACCCACACCTGATAATAACAATATATTCAAAGACAATCCTCTGTTGAAATATTATCTTTTACATTTCATACAAAAACTAATTCTTTTCTACTTTTATTACTGTACCCTAATAAACCTTTTTCTTATAAAAGAGATAAAGTCCGGAACTCATTCTTTTACTGTTTATACAAGTGTGCCTGTAAAATGAGTTAGATAAATGCTTGTGGTACATATAGTTACATATCTGCTAGTTTTGTTCAAAAAGTACAGTCTTCGATAGACCTTTTTCAAGTTAGTTAGTCACTCCTTGCTTAATAGAAAAGAATAAATAAAATTAATAATAGAAAAGAACAATTGTGCTTTCATTTAAATAGATTCCGTGCCAATATTTCAATATCCTCATCTTCTAAAGTCAAGTAGCCAAAAAAGGGGTTGTGTATTTCGACCTACGAAACTTCTTAGGGGAAAAGAAATTTGTGCAGTCGTTCGAGGTAATGCGCCTTCAAAATTGAGTAATTTAAGGATGCCAAGCGTACTCAATAATTTTTGGGAGCAAAGGGAGGAGCAATGGCATTTTTCATAAGCGACCCATCAAAAAACAGCGTTTAAATAGATTGTCACTCTTCAATATGGTATCTTGCTGTAAAAAGGTCTAGAGTCTGGAATTCCCTTATCTAAAGACAAAAAGAAACAAGCCTGAATCAACGAAACCCGAACGCCGGAAACAAATCGACGGGACCGAAACGTCATGAACGTCAGGTTCCTCGCATTATTTCTAAGACATTATATAATAGCAAGTCTGCTTCCTAGCTATAAAGTAGCATTACGCACGATAAGATCGCGAGTAATATATGAGTGAATGATCACTGAGTTTTCTCTCATGATCTCTTATGCATTCTAGCTGTTTTTTCTAGCTCTGTCTGTTTTGTGAACAATGAAATTACAAATGTTTTGGCAATAATCCTAATATTTTTTGTTACATCACTGCAGAGTCGGAGAAGGATACCCTCTACGAGGCAGTTGAGCGGATCCTCGGAGCCTATCCTAAGTATGATAATTCTTGGAGATTTTAACAGTCACGTAGGGACGGGCCCCGTATTCAAGTGGTACGTCGACTCCCATATCTCACATAAGGATACCAATGATAACGGACTGCGGATTATTCAGTTAGCAGGATTGCACGAAATGGTTGTTCGAAGTACTTGGCTTGCACGGAAAACAGATGAGGAGATGAACCATTAACAAATGATCTTCACAACCACCTGAAGAGGATTATCATTGATACGGCCACTTGGAACCAGCCGCAAGAAGAGTCGAAACGACTGGTTCGACGATGAATGTAAGCTAGGAACGGAACGGAAAAATGCTGCATGCCAAGCGATGTTGCACTCTCAAGGAACGCCAGCACGTGCAGAGACTTATCACAAATTCCGTCGACTTTACAGATGGAAGAAGGAAGCCTGGAAAAACGAAAAGGTTTGTGACAAGTCACTATGATGCTCATCCTGCCGAGACAAAGAGGGAAATCTGATTTCCGACAGAATGGACATATTGGAGCAATGGGTTGAGTATTGTGATGAACTGGTCAACAAACAAAATATCGCTGAGTTGGGGGTCCCGCAACTGAAGACGACGGACACATGCAAAACAGTCCGTGCAATTCACCGGTTCAAAAACCATAAGTCGCCAGGAGCCCATGGAATTACAGCCGAATTGGGTAAATATAAGGCGACCAATTACACCAACTGGCTCATCAACTTGTGCTCAAGGTGTGGGACAGTGAATCAATGCCTGACGACCGGCAACAAGCCAATATCTGTCCCATACATAAAAAGGGAGACATCACGCAGTGCAGCATTATGGAGATATCACGTTGTCGGCCTAAGACAAAGGGATGCCCTATCATGCATCTTCTTTAACCTGGGCCTGTAGACAGTGATTCGCACTGCAGTTGTCAACGCTAGAGGTACGATCCTCTTCAAGTCCACTCAACTACTGGCCTACACTGACGATATTGACGTTATTGGGAAGAACAACCCAAGGTCTCGGGCTGCACATTAAAGAGAGCAAGGCGAAGTACATGGTGGCAACATCAGCGCCAAAGAGTAAAGAACTAACAACATCAAATCACAGTGGACAAACGAGAAGAATAAAGATAGGAGACTACAACTTTGAGACCGTTATCTAGAGTTGAAAATCGCAACCGATAACAGGTATGACGATGAAATGGTTGTTGGCTGCCAACAAAGCCTATTTCAACTTACAAAAACTGTTTCGTTCGAAACGTCTTACCATAGGGTCAAAACCTTACTTAACAAGACAATGATCTTACCAGTCCTCATGTGTTCCTCGGAGACTTGGGTTCTTAGCAAGAAAAATTGAGAACTCTTGGCCGCGTTCGTGTGAAGAATCCTCCAAAGAAAATTTGGCGCCCTTACATGAGGATGGACGATTTCGTAGCCTACATAACACTCGACAGGTTGCGGTGGACGGGTACACCTGATCCATATGGATGAGGATGATCCATCCTGCAAAATCTATAAGGGTAATATTTATGTTATAAAAAGAAGACGAGCGATGGCATAGGCTAGGATGCCAGATAGCTGTTAGGGATATAGAATTGGTGGACCTCGGCGAAAAACCGGGATGTCTGGAGTTCTTTACTAGAAAGGCCGAGACCGGATACCGGGTGTTGCGCTGGTGGTGATAATATCGTCGACACCATCTTAAACTAACGAAGTTAATTTGTGTAGTTTGCAGAAGAGCAAAAAAAAAAAAATGATGAATTTCAATTTTTTATAATGCAGGATATTTTCCCTAATTTACAATTAATTATACCTCACGTGGGGTTCCATTCTAGTCCTGTGTTGTTGTTTTAATATTAATTATTTATTAACAATGACATTGTTTATGTTGCACATTGTAATCATATTATTTCACATTCGTTAGTTTTACATGATGTCGACGATATTATTAAGTGCAAGTGCGACCAGGAAAGTGTGCATGCTTGAACCTCATAGTATCACTACTTTGCCGTCGCCGAAAAAGTCGATCCCGTGTAAAAAAAAGCCGACAACAAAATTAGAAAAGTAGTGTGGCCCCGGCAATGGAGAGCGCATTTCAGTTGGTAACGACGAAGAAATGCTATAAAAATGATCCAAACATACATATCTAAAAAAAGCTCCCTGGAGGATTCAATCCGAAGTCTGCAGTCGGTCATTGCCTCACTAGAGGCAACCATCATGGCCCAAGGTATCTCCAGTATGCTGTCCGTCAAACCCTTTGTCATATCGAAAGCGAAGCAAGGGAGCCGTAGACTGGATCTGTGGCTAGTCACCTTGGACGATTTCACCCCAGTAAAAGCGATAAACCCCACTTTAATCCGCTTCGAGTAGATTATTAATAAACAGATTCTGCAGTGCTAAAACTGCCAGTGAGTCGGTTATGAAGCACCGAACTGACACCTCCAATATCGTTGCGTAAAATGTGACAGCACACATAAGACAGGTGAATGTTCCAAGACGCCAGACGAAAGTCCGAAGTGCGTAAACTCTGGGGCAAGCGACCACCCCGAGAACTACCGCAAGTGCCCTAACTTTACCAAAGTTAAGGCGAAGAGAAACGCACAAAAAGAGCCCCTCCACCTGATTTTGACGCCTTCTTTCACTCGACCTTCCTTGTCTTTCACTGATGCATTTTGCAGTGGCAACCCAAGCCACACAACCCCACATGTACCTTCTCATCAAGAAATCCCGGATCTCCAAGCTTTCAATGAGCAATCCCGGCAGTTCATGATAATGTTCCACACGATGATAAACATTATGACATCAAATCATGGTTGTTGGGATTAGTAAGTTGAACATCAACTCTATAGTAAGTCGAGCTCGAAGGAAAGAACTCGAATTGTTCCTGACCAATCCTAATCCACAAATAGTGGTCCTGTGTGAAACCAGGTTGCACTATAGATACAAACCTACCTTTCCAAATTTCAACTTATTCCACAGAAGGACATCATCCTAGCCAAATCCCCTCATACTTTGGCGGAGGCACCGCAATATTGGTCTCCGACAAATTCCTTGCTACACAGCTCTTACTTTCCGCCAATGCCCTTAAATCCCTAGAGGTCATCGTCGTCTGAATTGAAACCAACTCTGGCTTCGTTTCCCTCTACTGTCCCGACCAATTTCTTGATCCGAATGGCTTATCCACTACCAAATCCTTTTGCGTAGACCAGCCCTGCCCAACTGGCACTCGTGTTCTTTGATTTTAGGAGGTGACTTAAACGCCAGATATACCTACTGGTTGAACTCCTACACAAATAATAATGGTCGCAAATTGAACCCCGGATTGACCACATACCCCGCTGTCCGTAAAATCTCCCATTTTAGCCCGGCAGGCCGTACATACAATGTAGTGAACAGCCACTCATGCCTTGGCCATTTCCTGATAAGCAGTGACATCAGCGTAGATCCCAATCTCATCACTGCCCGTACCTTGAAACAGTTCCTGGCATCAGTAATCACGATGCCATCATTCTCAGCATACAAATTCCCGATCGGACCCTCGACGCTAACAGTTGCAGACTTCAGGGACGCCAACTGGCGGCTTATAAACCAGTCCCTCAAAGCCAAGCTTTCCTCTGAATCAGACAGTTTTTAACAATGCCATTGATAGTGCAGTTCGTCAACATCTGAAGCAATTCAGATAGTATGTGACAAATTCGTAAGAATATGCTCACTCAACTCCTGTAACATAAGGGCTCAGCTAAAGCTTGCGTGTCCTACTGCATAGGAGCAACAGAAACTGTCTCGCGGGTGTCCCGCAGGTCTCCGTTCTGGGCCCACTACTGTAGAGCATTATGAATAGTCATGTAATTAATCTTCCAAATCCGAAGGAGCCCACGGTGGTTCGGTACGGCCATGATGTAAGATTGGTTGTGATCGTAAAACATCTCGAAAATGATGAGTTATACTCCCGCGAAGCAACCGGCGCTGATAAGGTCTGGTTAGAGAACTAGACTGCCATTTGCGTAGAAAAAAAAGAAAGCGCCGGAAACGAACTTATCCCAGATGAGGCAGCATTCGTCATGTTGGAAATGATGCCGAGTAACATCTTGGCAAATGAGGTAGCAAGTCAGTCTCTCCCTTGTCACAGACGAAGGACTTCGAAAGGGGGAGATCTGTAAATAGATGGCAGGAGCAATGGGGACACTCGGGAAAAGGCCAGTGGACACGCAAACGAGATCCTACCATCAAGGAGGGGCTGGGAAAGCTGCATGGGGGAATTAGTTATAATCTCACCCAGTTTCTCACGGGGAATGGAGTACATTGCCAGTACTCCATAGGTTTAAATTAGCCAGTTAACCCAATTGTACAAACTGCGACAGAGCCTCCGAAGACCCACGTGTTTTTCCATTGTCCGAGCTTCATAGACAAAAGGAGAAAACCAGAGGAAACTTTAGATGAAGCACTAATACAGAAAAATGTGGTGAAAATGAAGGTACCGCAGGAGCATTGAGACGCGAACAAATCCATGATTGCATCAATTTGGAATAAATTGCGAAAAACGAAAGAGGTGAAGAAGTTTTTGAGAATAGCCCCATAAAATCCATGCATTTTGTCTAAAGTTCGCGGTGAACCGTTTGACCGAACTTTAAGAAGAAATTGATAGTCACCCCAACCCCAGGATGAGATCTGAAGTACAGACCAATTAGACTGAGCGCTTTCTCCATTATCGACAAAATGCTTGTTTGGAAGTTTACGATGATTTCCAATGTTCACAGATTGCGGTTTATTAATTGACCTAAGAATTAAACCTGGTCCAATCTATTGTGGAGGATTCATTTGACCGGCATCGTTGCCAAATATTCTTCTTTAACGACTGAGCGTACCCATCAACGGCGAAACCTAGCTAGGTACACTTGCAACTCGTTGGTACTCAAACATGGCAAACACGGAAAAGGAGATAGCAGATCGGCAGAGATACCAATGTGCCATTAAATAGCGTCTGTCCTTTTAGTAATGAGTAGAGAATATTGTCTGCATTAGTGTTATATAAGATGTTCTAGATGTAAAGTAATATAGGCATCCCTCTCTACATCCTACGTGAAATAACCATTTTAACCCACAAAATATTGTCCCGCGGTGTCATGTCACTGTCAATTAGCAATGTGCACTTTAGCATAGTACTGAACGTTGACAGCATTGACTGTCGTATTTCTCTATAAAGAAGGAAAAATATTTAATGTTTAGGTGGAGAGAGGCAAAGTCTCTGAGCATTCAGACCCTAGGTTCGGCCCTGTGTTCGTTTATGTACCGCAGGATTTAGTGTACATATGACAGGATAAACTTTGCAGTAGCTGCTAAAGCATTCGAGATTTCATTTTTCTCTACACCAAAATGGCCGGATGCCGAGAGTAGTTCAATCGGTTTCTACATTCCTTAACGATTTTTCAACTGATCAAAGGACTGCTCAACACCTTCAATGCAGCATGGCTATCGCTCCAGATGGCGATGCACCGACCCTTCAATCGCTCGTCAATCACCCAAGCATCGCATGCACTTCAGTCTGAAAGACCGCTCCATATTACATCAAGGAAAAAGCTCACTTCTCATTCTTATTCCAGGATCCTGTTGTGTTTTTAAGCCGGCATAGAAGACAGCAGGATATCCTGCCATGCATTCATAATGTTTACTCTAGTGTTTAATATAACGTTATATTTTCTATCAAAAAGATATATGATCCGAGAATCAAAAGACATTGTGAAACTGGACTCAGTTCTCCCAATAATTCTTCCAATGCTCTGTGCCTCCCCCGCTCCCCTTCCGTTTCACACCGTTCGAATATTTCGACCAATACCTAACACAACCACGTCATCCGCAATAGTTTCAACGTATATTGGCAGATTTTGCAGTTCGAATAACAGTGATCAACATACTCCACAGAAGTGGCGATAACACAACCCCTCGGTAGCCATTCATCGCTTCCGCTGTTAGGTAGCGATCAACACCCCCATAGTATAGATACACTTAATTAAAGTGTTATCAACACCATGCTCTCTGGCGGAAACACAGAGCTTCTGGAAAGGCACACAGTCAAACCCCCCTTCAATGTCCACGAACATCCCTATCGCGTACGAGTCTTTCAGAATTGCGCCCTCTATTTTTGAAACCAAATAGTGGAAGACAGACTCACAGGACTTTTTACGCTGGTTTTGTTGGTTTTCATTTAATGTACTTCCAAGATAATCTGTACAGACCCAACTCCAGAGTTCAAGGAATTTCTATCCGATTTATATGATAACACAATTCAACTTGGCCGACTCATCCTTTTTAAGGACAGGAATCTCCCATCCTCCTTCCAATTCCTCACAGTATGCTCTAAAGGAATTTCGCATCGAACGTTTTGTGAGCCTCTTATA
Source organism: Hermetia illucens (assembly GCF_905115235.1). NCBI lineage: Eukaryota > Metazoa > Arthropoda > Insecta > Diptera > Stratiomyidae > Hermetia > Hermetia illucens. The sequence continues at coordinate 126,059,995 of NC_051850.1, read as the reverse complement.
TTCATACTGTGATTTCCGGAAGCTTAACCAGTCTTAATTCTTATCGCTTTTACGAGTACAAGCACGAATCAGAAGTCGGTTGATTTCCTAAGTTTTACAGTTCTCGGTTCCACCATGGAACTGTTTTATTGCGTTACCATCGGAAAATAGGACAGGCTTCTTCAAAGCACTCTCAATGTGTGCGATTCAGAGTTGCCAATTGATCTTCAATGAGCAAAAGTGTCCTTAGTGACCCAGGGTGCTCGGCTTTGTTGCCAAGGATTTCATTGAACTTTTTCCAATCCATTTGCTTCAGATTCCGTCTAAATTAATGGTGATCTGAGAGTGAGTCTTTATCTAGCACTCGCCAATCTCTTATTGACTCTAACAACTTTGTAGAGCAGATTGTTAGGTCAATTACTTCACTTCTTCTTGGTCACACGAACGTAGGGGCATACCCTACATTTACGGTCATCACACCAGTTGAAGCAACAAAATCAAACAACTTCTCTCCTCTAAGATTGCATTTGCTACTGCCTCAACAAATATTTTGAGCGTTCGCATCAGAACCTATTAAGAGTTCAAGACCACTTAATCATAGAGTTCTTGCGTCGGCGAAGGACATAGAGAAACATAGGATATTACTTACCCAGGAGCAACTATGACACGTTTCCTCTTGACTAGTTCCTGGGAGCAGAATTTTCTCAGCATGATTGCCTCTAACAATTTCAACATCAGAATGCAGACTCCATTTCTCGATGATCTCTCATCGAAAATCCTAGTCGCCTTTACTAATCCAATACCACTGGTTTTGTGAAGATGAACCCATGGGTCTTGTACCAGAAACATAGGGTTGGGGAAAAAGAAATGTCGCATTTTGTCAATAGATGGCGACACTTAAACATATCTTGTGTTCTACTTATCGCATTGGGTCATACTATACGGCGAATTGAATACGACAATCTGTGCTACAAGTGTCTCTTTGAAGATGTTATGATCGTATGTTTCAGTCGCAAGTTATAGCGCGTCAAAGATGGAGTACACCAAGCAAGAAATTCGACATATTTTACGTTTTTACTGACTGAGAGCTAAAAATGCAACGAAGGCGGCCGAAAAAATTTGTAAAGTTTATGGGTCTGATACTGTAACGATTCGCACAGCACAGCGTTGGTTCGAACGATTTCGTTCTGGTGTTGTGGATGTCGAAAGTACACCCCGTACTGGTAGGCCAATCGTCGTAGAAACCGATAAAATCATCCAAGTAGACCGGCATGTGAGCATTCACTCGATTGGCCAGGAACTGGGTATGGACCATAAAACCATTTGGAACCATTTGCAGAAGATTGGATTCCAAAAAAAGCTGAATGTTTGGGTACCACACGAGTTGACGCAATAAAATCGATTGGACTGAATCAACGGAACGAATTCGACCCATTTTTAAAGCGGATAATGACTGGTGATGAAAAGTGGATCACGTACGACAACCTCAAGCGAAAAAGATTGTGGTCGAAGCGCGGCGAGCCGGCCCAAACCATCGCCAAGCCCGGAAGGCCAGGAAGGTTTTGCTGTGTGTTTGGTGGGATTGGAACGAAATCATTCACTAAGGCGAGACTCTCAATTCAGTCCTCTACTGTGAGCAACTCGACCGTTTGAAGCAGGCCATTGACCAGAAGCGGCCAGGACTGGTTAATAGGAATGGTGTTTTGTTCCACCAGGATAGCGCTCGGCCTCACACATCTTTGATGGCCCACCAGAAGCTACCGGAGCTTGGATGGGATGTCCTATCGCATCCACCGTATGGTCCGGACCTGGCACCAAGTGATTACCATCTCTTCCTGTCCATGCAAAACGCTCTTGGTGCTACTAAGTTGGCCTCAAAAGAGGCATGTGAAAACTGGCTGGCTGCGTTTTTTGCAAATAAGGGGGGAGCGGTTGGGGGGGAGGGGGGGGGGATTATAAGGGGGGATAATGAAGTTGCCTTATAAATGGCAACAAGCTTGCGAACAAAACGGCGCATATTTGACTTAAATCGGGTAATAAAGCGTCAAAATTCGATCACAAATATGACATTATTTTTTCCCCAACCCAATATATAAAGGAGATCCTGAAGCTTCGCCAGGTTTACTGCCAAGAGATAGGAAGAGCTTTTGGCATGCTGCAGGGTAATTTGATTAACCTTTATATTTGTGGATATAAGTATAGTCTAATGTGAAAACCAACGCTAACTGGAGGAGAGTCTGCTGCATCTAATGTGAATCTCACCGGGGTAACCGATTTGTCCTCACCTTCCGCTGAAAGTTCCGCTTTCTTGCGTGCGATTTCTCTGGATATTGCCACACATGATGGTTGTAGCCGCACCCATGTCTTTATTCCCAAGAAATTTGGCCTTCTTTCGTAGTACCTTCAGTCACTTACTGTCGTTGTCGGTCACTTACTACACTACTACTTACACAGAGGGGTGGGGTATAAACCAGAGTTTTGATAAGCCACTAGGAAGAAACTGTAATGCAAATAGAAGCGATGTTAGGGGAGAATTTTGAAAAAGGCCGATAAAACTTTACAGCGATTTAAAGTACTGTGAAATAAATCAAGCGAAATTAAGGAGTTTTACCACCTAACACAAGACGAAGACGGCGTTTACAGATAGGATTTCCATTTCTTTGGGTTGGATGAGCCTATTGACTGTTGTGAATGCAACGGGGCACTGAGAACTTTGAGCAAAAGGTTGATAGAAAAGAAGAGGAGGTTGAAAAATACCTTAAGTCAGATGCTGGGATTGGCAAATAATTGGGTCGCAGTTAACGCCAGAATAAGCTAATCGAGCTAAAGCAAACCTACTACACTGCAAAGAACTAGAGCCCCTTGTAGTAATATATCATGGTGACCATGGTGGGATAAACTCCGCTGTAACCTGACGCGGCTAGAAGTAAGTGATAAGCCTATAATAGGGAAATAATCACAAATTCACAAGCAAGTATGTACAATCATAACCATGGTTGGAACGTGAGACACGATCGGAAGTCTCGATCATTGCCTCACCTGCATTTACTCTTGAAAGGCATTAATGAAGAATCACCCCAATGCTTCCTATTCATCTCCTTATGGGAACAGTAGAATTCATAAGTTTTAATTCCCGATATCCACATTGCAGAATAAAAGCGGCTTCTCCGCTGAAATCAAATTCTTTTACATTCTAATCCACACAAAACTAAAACCCCATAAGCTTCCACCTGTTAATCTCAAAAACCTCTCCTCACCCCAACTACTAACGTCTGCTTAGGTATTTGATTCGATAGAATCACCAAAGGTTTCAATACGAAATATCCTTTAAATTTCGATTAATCAATTAATTAGTCAGACACCAATCAGAAGACGCGAAGGTAATTGCCTATAAATTTCTATGGTTGGTTTAATTTGAAATTATGAAAATAACGTAGCGTGAAAACTCATTTCACTTGCCAAACGTGAAAATTTCCGATAATTTATATTTATCTTGAGCTACGCGTAAAATAAATATTTGCATCAAATCATCAAAAAGCACCAGCATGGCTTTGGTCATAAATTAAATATCAACAAAGGCTCGTAGTGGACAAGTGCTACGAAAATATCTGCTCTCGTGTATTCATAGATCCATGAAAGATAAATCTGTAAATGTTTCTTAGAATAATAGCATTATATTACGCAAATGCCCCTACTATGTAGGCTGTATATAATGGGTACTTGTGCTTCTATACGTCTCGGTTGCATTCGTTGCCACTGCCCACTCTGGTGCGGGAAAGCATGCACCCCGTTGCAATGTTATGTAATGGATATATGCCGCCCACGACCAAGTTGGGTGCTGTCTCACCCCATTTCCTATCAACTATCGATCGATGTTGGCACAATTAAACCTCAGTTGATGTCACCTGGTGTATTGTGCGCCCAGTGTAACTGCTCTCGTTTCATGTTACTACAGCGACACCCCTCAAGCCTGAGTGACTGCTTCATGGGAGTAATTACAAATGGAATTGGAGTCGGGATCGGAATCTACTAGTTGCCAACTACTCTGCAAGCTTCAATTTAAATAACAAACTGTCTGCGAGAATGAAAAATAATTATAGATTTACTCATCGTGCGCGCCTGCAATCCAATATAGTGTGGCGTCCCACCCTCTGGCTGTTGGCCCCAGCTTTCTACTTTGATGGAGTTCAGCTGTCTGTTGATTTTTCTAGAATAAATATCTGGATTGAAGGCAGACGACCTATGAATGAGTCAATGGATAATTGAATCCGTGGATGAGTGGTTGGTTTGTGCTTGGCGTAAGAGTGAAGATTATTTCACCTTTATCTGTCGGCACCCTTAAGGTGATATTGAGGGTACATTTGTTAAGCTATGCTCGACTGTTCGCAAGTTTTGCATTATTATGAAAAGTTTTCCATGTTTTATTCAAGAAATCATTGGCGCGGGGAACTCAATAAGTTCAGATATCAATAGGTTTTGTCTGATTGTGAAGGGTTTATTTCCTGTGTGGCTGAAGAGGGTTATTGAATAATTCAAGAACTAGCCCATTTGGATATGTCTGAAGTTATAAATAAACTAAAGACTTCGTTATTCATATAATAAACTGTGTGTCTCCATTGCGATATTGCTATTTTTCGAAAATGCAATCCACCCCGCACAAACTTTCAAAGGGGTCCAATTCCTAGTTATCAGATTCTCTACTGAAATTTTATTTATTGTGGACACTACTCGCTAAAAAGATAAACTTGGTCTGCCATCAAAAGGGATTGCTAATCATGGGACGAGAAATACTATTTCAAACGTAGAATTTACTAAACCTCCCTTACAATATCTAGCCTGGAGGCAGAATCAATTCAATTTCAAGGAGATTTTTGAAAGTTTTAAAACATTTGAAAATCGATTTAAGTAGACCATCTGTATTGCGCTAAAAAGCTTATCAGAAGTAGCTGTTGGTATTGGAAATTATCATCCAAAAAGATCCTCAATTGCAGAAATCACTCATAAAACCCCAAATGTGACAAGATTGTCGGGAGAGTTATCCGATATAGGCCTCCGCGTTTTCCAATCGGTGGCTGTGTAATTATTTCAGATGAAGCAAGAATTTGCTCGTCCTCCGCTTCCACAAGCACTGCCGACATTTGCAGCAATTCCACTTGTCATCGCTACGAGTCGAGGAAGGCGATCAGATCCGAGCCTGCAAGCGACTCATGTGAAGTTGCTCTCACCACGAAGTCTCACCGAAGGTTATCTGGTACCATGGGTGATCTCTGATGAGAATTCCTGGAGGCTGTGCTCTCGGTCCGGTTATTTGCGGTTGGTCCCTTCGTGGGAGTTTCATGGTGGTTGTGGTTACGCCTATATCGTGGGCAGAGCTCTTTGGAGCTCAAGCGTGGAATTACGCTGTACAACTCAGGTACTACACCTCTTAGTTACGACAGTGGTTTTAGATAGGCCTTGCATCCACTGGTATGAATGCTGAGCCTACACGCAGTATAAACCAGTACGGTTGTGGCAGTCATGGCAGGGATTTGATTGTGGTCTCCAAATCAATCCACGTCCAAAGAGGACCGTGGGATTATGCCTACATGGCAAGCACTCATGTTAAACCCCCAGGACCTTCATGTCATCGCCAATGAAGTTTAGGAAGCTAAAATGAATGAAATCGGGGAAGCAACAGGAGCGGATGACATCGCATCTGAGCTCTGGAAAGCGAAGGGGTGGAATCCACCAACGTGGCTAAATGAGGTCTTTCATTTGGTTATTTAGAAGGGTAGAACTGGCAAACAAGCACCAACATTCGAATATGGAGAAAGAAAGGTAGTACAGCAGAATTTTCAAAGTACCGTTCGACCCGGGCAGCGAAATCCTACGGCCACAGCAACATCCTAGACGAAGTACCTCGGGAAATCTGGGCATTCCCCACGGACTATGCCACACGCAAGCTGAACTTCACGAGAAACTTTTCTGTGGACTTTCCAACCAGGGGAAGGAAGATCGGCGGCGTGTTGCTAGGTTATAACTCAGTATTCTTTACCGACGGATCAAAGATGGCCTGTGGAGTTGGCGCGGGGTTTTCTCGAATACACACAGTGTATCCAAGCCGCATGGTCTCCCAGGTTTTGCCAGTGTATTCCAGACGGAAGTACTGGCGATATTGAAAGTCTATCGATGGCTGTAACATAGCCATTCTGACCGACAGCCAAGCGGCCATCGAGGCCTTGTACTCAGGGACGACATCTTTCAGGCTGGTAGGACAGTGCAGAGACGCGCTGAAGCATCTGAGCGGCACGCTCAAGGTCATCCTTCTCTGAGCTCCCGGGCATAGGAACATATAGGGGAATGAGCGGGCTGACGAAATGGTCAGGTAAGGCTCTGCTCTTGGCAGCCCTTCGGTGAGTACAGTCGGTGTTCCGCTGGCGGCTGTCGGGGGCCAAGTCTACTCGCGCTACCTAGAAGCGGCGGGCTTGAGATGGCGAAGGCTTACAAGCTGTGCCAAGTCAAGGAGAATTTGGCCTGCTTATAACATAGCCCGATCATGAGAGCTCCTGTGCCAGACGCGTGCAAATGCATTCAAGATTACGGCCGTCTGCACGGGGCACTGGTCCATAGGGGATCATGCCGCCAGGCTCGGCATACCCTACAATTTGCATTGCCGAAGCTGCGGAAAAGGAAGGGAAACCCTCATGAAACTTTCTCTGCGATTATCGGGTACTCATCGAGAAATACCGTGAGAAGCATAGCACTGTTTGTATTCTATTACTGGATCTAGAGAAAACGTTCGACCGTGAGGCACACAAACTCATCTGGTATGCTCTGAAACAACACCTAATGCCAGTAGCTCGAAGAATGGTAGGTATATTAAAACCGCTTTTTGTCTCCGTCAGTGTTCTTCAAGAAAACGCCCTCTCACCACTCTTGTTTGTTCTTGTTATGGACACTGTCACACGGAACATCGATCCATCCGGTGCCCTTTACACTGCTTTATGCAGATGATGTTTTTCTAGCGTTTCATAGCAAGTCAAGGAAGTAATAAAATAAATGAAAACTGAAAGTAGCAGAACCTGTGGACATCGCATCTGAGCTCTGGAAAGAAAAAAGTTGAAACCCAACACTGCGGCTCAGTGGGTTCTTCAATCGGGTTATTTAGCAAGGTACACACCACGTGACTGGCATGCATGTGTTCCAATATGGACGATCAATATTTTTCAACGCATTCTTGACAACCGCATTGGCGAAATCCTTCAAATAACCGTGAATCAAGTAGGGTTTGCCAAAAACTGCGGAACTACTGATGCAATACACGCTGCACGGTTACTTATGAAGAAACACTGGGAGAAGAATTGTTCTCTTTACGTTGTATTTCTGGATCTGGAGAAGGCGTTTGACCGTGTGCCAACTCATCTAGTATGTTTTACGGCAACACTAGTACACTACAACCACGATCCGTAATGTAAAGTGCGAATTGTGCTGCTACGTGTCTCAGTCGGTGTTCAATAAGGAAGTGCTCTGTCACCACTCCTGTTTGTTCTTATTATGGACACTGTCACACGGGACATCTACATCTAGCGCTCTATACACAGTTTTATGCAAATGATTTTCTAACGTCTGATAACAAAATTGATCTTTAGAAGATTGTTTAAAAATGGAATGATAATTTCTGTAGTACGGCCTAAAACTGAATCTGAATAAAACGGAATTTCTTCTGTCAACCAGGCACCATCATTTTCAGTGGCAGTGGCCTGCCCAGAACCGAGCGATTTAAATATGTCGGGTCAATACTATCAGTCAATGGAGAACTGCGTTATCATTAGCCGTGGTTAATATGTGCTCATGCTGGGCAAATCGCGAAAGACGCGTCTTTGATGGTATGGACATGTAATTTGCGCTGATGAGAACTCACTTATTCATCACAATATTCGGCAGATCTCTGCAAATAGTACCACAGTTGAGAGCAAATATAAATATCTGTACTTTTGGGAGAAAATCTAGGTACAAAGAAGCTAACAACTTAAAGCTCAAATTCGACAAGCCCAGTGAACGGAACAAAATCGATGAAATGTTTAGAAATTAAATTTTTAAGCAATATCAGTCGGCCCGTTTCATACCATTTTCTGTATTTTGCTCACTTGACAGGCAGCAGCAGCCAGCATAAACGTTTTATCAATAGGAGGTGAACAAAAAGATTCTCGTTAGGATCTCAAGATGCCGCAAATGCTATGGATTTTATTTTGTATTTCAGATGATCTTTTGCTCAACTTCTGGAGAAGTCAAGAAGACGCTTGTCTGCTCGATTTTGGTTCTCCCACCGGGTTAGAAAAAGGAAGTTGAAGCAGTACTCTCCCGTGACCACCTGCCTAGTTAGTATCCTGATTGCATCAACCTGAAAGAGCATCTGGAGAGCGTGCGGTTTGTTTTTGGCATCCCCATGACGAAAAAACTTCGTATAAACTGGGATAAATGCCTAATTGGAAGAGAAAAAATTATGTTCTTAGAATTTACGGTCAATACACTTGGTTTAAGGCTGCCCCTGTAGAAAGTTGAGGCTACCTTACTCTAGAGCAGAAACCATGCAGAACCAAAAACGTTATCTTGGAGTAGTCAACTACTTCAGAGCGCACATTCTGCATGCTGTTCAACCTCAAGCACTAATGAACGATAAACTTAAAGATACAAAAAAGCATGACAAGCGAAATATCGATTGGTTTCCAGAACTCGTACAAGCCTTTGAATCTTCGAGGCAGGCATTGCACGACTCCCGTCGTTTCTTATACTCAGACGCCAAGATCATCCTTCAATTGACGCCTCTCAAGTTATTCGATAGAAAAATTTATTCTTTAGGATTCTTTCCGTGAAAGAAAACGTATGATCGAGAATTGCTGGAGATTTTCAAGATGCTTAAACATTTGGAACACATCATCTGTACAAACCATAACCGCCAGTCAAAGCTTTTCTTCAACGCCCAGAGAAAGCATTTCCACGATAAGTCTAGCAACTCCGCTTTGGCCAGTTCAGCACCATTATTGTACACATCCCAGGCGAGGAAAACATTATTTCAGATGCACTCTTGCGTATCTGTGGAATCAAATCCCAAACATGTCGGACGAAAGAGAATCGGAATCGGAAATTCAAGTATTGCGTGTTTTCTGTGATGACCATATTCACCTAGATATTACAGTGATGCCATTGGTGAAGGAGTACCGGTAGTGCTGTAGATAGATTTAGTAGATGACCACGGACAATCCCGTCCAAAAACACTCAAGCAAACACGGTTGCAGCAACGCTCTTCTCTGTGTGGCTAGCACTATTCCGTACACCTCTCACAATCACAGCGGATCAAAGCTGTGAGCTTAAGTCAGAACTGCTTATTTCTTTGGCAAATCTGATTGACTCCGAATGAATTCGCACAACGACATACCACCCAGAATTAAATGGCATGATCGGGAGCTGGCGCATTCTGAAAACGGCGCTTATGCACCACTATCAGACACTATGGGTCGAATTCCTGCCAATTATTCTTCAAAGTCTCAGAACAAAGGACAAGGAGGGCATCAAAGCTTGGCCTTCCAAATTGCTGTTCTATAAGGTTACCAGGAGAATTCTTTTTCACTCTTGCCAACATCCTCTCACACCGGTCCACATAGTATTATATAATCCAAAGATTAAACGACCATCGCGACATCGACGGCAGACCTACTAGCGTCTCAATAAAGCTGCTAGTTACAGGCTACGGACTGCAAACTACTCTATGCACCAACCACGGGCGAACATAAAGCGGAATTCTTTTCCAGCTACTCGCTCAAGACTTTCCACTGGTTGAGGACTGTCATTCTGCACAACCTAATTCAACATGTGAGTTACTACAGGTGAAGCGACATCCAGAAGGGGAATCACTACACTCTTGCCCAGCGGGACTAATTCTGTAGCGACATGGTAATGACATGACAGCACCAACATGGCAACGCCTTTCATCAGCTGATATACTCAACAAAGTAACCTCACTATATGGATCGGCAAGGATATAAATTCGACGCCATTCGACTTTTTTATACACTCTTTCCTCGACCTTCTCGGTGTTTGTTGAATAAATGAGTAGAATCTTAAAAACATACTTTTTCATGTTTCTACATTGGTGACCCCGACGACTAGAGTTAAAATAAAAAGTGCAGTGATCTTAAATTTCTATACGTTTAATCGACACCAAGCGCGAGTTTCAAAATGGCCACCGAATCCAAATCGCCAGAGACGCCGAAAACATCCCTTCAGAGTGATTTCCGGCCGCCGATAGCTAATCGACCAGCAGGCGTATTCGTGGAAGCGGCACGCATACAAAAATTTCCGTCATTTTATTGACCCGACCCGGCATTTTGGTTTGAGTAGGTAGAGGCTGCGTTCCAGACTAATCACATCACGTCGGACGAAACAAGATTTAAGTACGTGATACAATTTGCCGAGCCGAAAATCCTTCCGCATGTGATCTCGATAGCACGCAATCCTCCGGCAACAAATAAGTACGAAGCCGTGAAGGAGAGGATATTGGCAGCATTTGCAGAGTCCGCCGAATCCAAGCTGCGACGACTTTTCCAAGGGAAGAATTTGGAAGGAAAGAGACCATCGCATTACCTGCAGGACTTGCGAAACACTGGCGGAGAGCAGATAACTGACGCCATGCTAAGATCGTTGCTACTTGAGCAATTGCCCGAAAATATTCGAGTGGTGTTAGCGATTTCTAACGAAGCAGACGTCGATAAATTGGCGAAAATGGCGGATTTAATGTTCGAGATGCAACAACTGCCTTGCATTTCCACCGTTCAGAAGGCATCCACGGAAAATGATGTCTTGGAGCAAATATTGAGCCGAATTGATCGACTGGAAATCACGACACGCAACCGGTCCCGATCCAAACAACGGAACACCAGAAGGCAAAGATCAGGTTCACGGAATCGAGGGTTTTGCTTCTTTCATCAACGGTTTGGGAAACAAGCGCGTAATTGCCGACCGCCATGTAAGTGGCAAAATAATTCCGCGACTTCGGAAAACTAAATTCGTCGTCCCGAATTTCGGCGGTCGAGAACGACCCCTCTCACAGTAAACCCAGCCGATTATTAGTACTCGATCGGAAAAGCGGCATGCATTTACTGGTGGATACCGGTGCTGATATTTCAGTTTTGCCTAAAGACAAAAATCAGCACACGTCAATGCAATTTCAGTTTTATGCCGCCAACAATACGCCGATCAAAACATATGGACATCGCATCATAACGCTCGACCTCGGCTTACGACGACCGTTTACCTGGAGGTTCGTTTTAGCGGATGTTCGACAACCAATAATCGGTGTCGATTTGCTGCACCATTATGGCTTATTAGTGGACCTACGCAGGAGGAAGATAATCGACGAAAAGACCAACTTATCCTGCATCGCAAAGCTCACCGGCACCATAACTTGTGGTATGACAACACTGAAGTCTAGCAAAAGTTATCATGACATTCTGAGAGATTTTGTCGACATCACAATTCCATCTGACGGAGCGAAAGTGATGGCTCATGATATCTACCACCATATCCTGACTAAAGGACCGCCTGTTTTTGACCGACCCAGACGATTAACGCCCGAAAAACTGCGCGAAGCAAAGGCCGAATTTGACTACATGCTACAACAGGGAGTTTGCCAACCATCGAGTAGCCCATGGGCGAACCCGTTACACTTGGTACGGAAGAAAAACGGACAATGGAGACCATGTGGAGATTATCGGCGTTTGAACGCTATCACCGTCCCAGATAAGTACCCCATCGCTCACATTAGTGACTTTGTGCACAAACTGAGTGGATGCAAGGTATTTTCCACGATTGATCTGACAAGAGCATACCACCAGATTCCTGTAGCACCCGAGGACATTCCCACAACAGCTGTCATTACTCCTTTTGGGCTTTTTGAGTTCCGAGTAATGACGTTCGGTCTACGTAATGCCGCACAAACTTTCCAGCGGTACATTGATCATGCACTCCGCGGATTGGACTTTTGCTATGCATACATCGATGACATTCTTATCGCTTCTAAATCGAACGAGGAGCATCGGAAGCACTTATTGACGATATTTAATCGACTCCGTGAATACGGATTATCCATCAATGTCGATAATGCAGCTTCGGAACATCTTCTGCCGAATATTTAGGATATTTGGTGAGCGAAAATGGCATCAAGCCCCTTCCAGGACGAGTGGAAACCATTTTGAATTTCGGAAAACCGTCAACAATTGCCGATTTGCGACGATTTCCAGGAGCTGTTAATTTCTATAGAAAATTCAAGCACCTCTTCACGAGTATCTCATTGGTGCAAGGAAACGGGATAAACACAAAATCGAATGGAATCCACGAGCAGATGTCTCATTTGAAAAGTGCAAACAGCAAATTGCCAACGCTGCGTTACCACGACATCCCATTGAGAATGCACCATTGGCCATCAAATCAGACGCATCGGACACAGCTATGGGAGCAGTTCTCGAACAGTGGAACAACTATGTTTGGGAACCGCTCGGTTTCTTTTCGAAGAAGTTCTCCGATACACAACGTAGGTACAGCACTTACGATCGAGAACTCCAAGCAATCTACAGTGCAGTCAAGTTTTTCGCTACATGGTCGAAGGTCGTCCGTTATTAATCAAAACCGATCATAAGCCGATAACGTTTGCCTTCCAACAGAAAGCCGATAAAGCTAGTCCACGGCAATTAAGGTAACTGGACTATATCGGCCAATTCTCGACCAATATCATATACGTCACTGGCGAGGAAAACGTTACAGCAGACGCCTTGTCCCGAATTAGTGCTGTTACATTGCCGGTTGCCATAACCACCGAAGAATTAGCTACAGCGCAACAAAACGATGAGGAACTCCAACATCTACTGCGTTCTGAAACGACCTTGGATTTGAAAAAGTAGCGAGTTGACGACAAGGATACAATGTTGTACTGCGACGTGTCAACTTCCCAAATACGGCCGTATATCCCAATACTTCTCAGGAGGAGAATATTTGAAATTACTCACCGACTATCTCATCCAAGCGGACGCGTCACGAAGAAGCTGATTTGCCGAAAATATGTCTGGCCTAGTATGTCCAAAGACATTCTCGAGTGGGCACGAACATGTCTAGCGTGTCAATGAAGTAAGATTGGACGACATGCAAAACCATCGCATGGCCAAATCGATATGCCGGACACGAGATTCAGTCACGTACATATCGATATTGTCGGACCGCTAACGCAATCACAAGGTCACTTGTATGTATTGACTATGATCGATAGATTTACGAGATGTCCTGAAGCGGTTCCGATACGATCAATTACGGCAGATGTTATCGCAGACGCATTCTACACCAACTACGAAGGACCATATAAGGTGTTAGAAAGACTTTCCGACAACGTTTTTAAAATGGAAATTCAGGGCAAAGCAACAAATATCAGCGTCGAGCGACTAAAACCTGCCTATTTCGAAGTAACATCTGATCCAACGGAAGCAGCCCAACGACCAATAAGTTTGGCTCCCAAAACGTATGTAGGACCAAGAGCAAAACCAGCGAGTGAGAGGCGAGTAATATTCGATACGTAGTTTTCCAGCCGTTAACCGTCAAAACTACTCAGGAGGGAGCAGTGTAGCGACATGGTAATGACATGACAGCACCAACATGGCAACGCCTTTCATCAGCTGATATACTCAACAAAGTAACGTCACTATATGGATCGGCAAGGATATAAATTCGACGCCATCCGACTCTTTTATACACTCTTTCTCTCGACCTTCTCGGTGTTTGTTGAATAAATGGGTAGAACCTTAAAAACATACTTTTTCATGTTTCTACAATTCTCCGTGTTCTAACGCCACCTACCAGCAGGCTAACGGAAACAAAAGCTAATACCGCATACCACTTTCTAACTTGTGTTGCGAAAACGGTATACAGGATTTACTTCAAGAGATCTTTCTTTTTTGTTTACCAACCAACCAAGTATTCAGACGCTCTTCCTACTTAGGGTGAAATTACGAAAAATAAACACTGGTTTTAGCAATTTTGTGTTTTTTGTGTCGATCATATATGAACCTAAAGTGGTCACATACACGAGGCTCATGGTGATTTTCGAGCATAAGAGAAATTTACCTCGTTTTACTTTAGGGACCTTCGAATTTGGTGGTAACTCTCACTGGAAAGACAAAAGGGAGCGTTGCAGCGAGTTACGAAATGGAAGAAAACAACTGTTATAACAGTTTAGTCAAATTCTCCGCTCCTTGAAGGTCTTACCAATTGGCACTACTCAGAAACTCTCAAAATATAATGAACTGATTAGATAGTTTCAGTTGGCAACAGAGGAGGGCCAGCCTCTTAAAAAACAAGGAAGCAATACATATAATTGCTGTAAATATTGGATTTCTATTAAAATTCGCTCTGTGAGTTGGGGTTTAAGAATATTCTCAAAGTCGTCCCTGCTGGTCGTAAAAGGCGACTAAAAGGGATAGAAATTTGTGGGCCACTAAATTTCGAAACTTTACTGCTACCGAAAAAAAAGAACGGTATCACATCCGGTGAAATTCTTAGCTTCTGGTGGATGAAATGCCTAGCATAACAGGTGGATACGGACTGTTCCTCCAAACAAAGGCACTCAAATGGAGTAAAGCCGCCAGACTTGACAGTCTCCTCGCAGAGTTATTTATGGCTGCATCTACACTTTCTGTAGATCTGCTCTTTCCACTGGTACGGAAATCTGGGATTAACAGACCTTTCCCAGAGAGTGGAAAAAGAGGATGATCGTTAAGATTCCAAAGAAGCGCACCCGTTTTGCCCATGATAATTGAAGGGGTATCTACATGTTCCCTGCCGTCGCAAAGATGATAGCTAAATTAATCTTGGAACGCTTCAAAGAACATCTGGAAAGCTTGATCGACAGAGAGCAGGCTGGTTTTCCGCACCAGATCCAGCGAACTGAATATTGGCCTACGCATTTTTAGCGTTAGATCCGCTTTCGCTGCCTTGACTAAATTCTGAAAATGCAGTTATATTAACACCAAGATCAAGTTGAAACTATCATGTGCTAGTGACCGCCACTGTCAGTTGAAAGCTTCAAGCCACCTGTGTACGTGATATCCCATTGGAGTTTGCTAGCCGAACGTCTGTCACGCATACACAATGTGATCGGAAGACGGAGGTGACAGCCATTAAGGAGGGCCGACAATTGCATCGCTTGCTACGCCATGAAGTGGAACCCACGCAAGGTGGCCCAGAGTGGGTTGCTCCAAAACCACTTGCTGCAGGGGAGAAATATGGGCATCTCGAGAAGTCATGGAGAGCTGAATCCCATTTCTGCGAACCGGGGTAAATTGCAACCATGTCTACACATTATAAAATAAAGCGAGTAGGATGCAGCTTTAGAAACGATAACACTACTTAGGTACCCCTTAACGAACTCCTCACATATATAGAGGAAACTATCAATCGTTCACCGTCGTTTTGGTAAATCGATCGTTAAAGTAAGGCTTACAAGAACTTTGTAGAGAACTCAACCAGCCATAATAAAATTAATTGGACATTTTCCTATTCATTGAGCCAATCATTTTCAGAGGACCTTAAGTCTTTCAAGATAAAAAACCCTTTCCCAAACCCTTCGAAGGATTTTATATAATGATTATTGAGCACTAGTATTTTATAATGTCTTACCCAGTGACCATAGGGCACAAACTAAATAATGACTCTGCTGTGAATATACCACAAATATCCTGCACGTTCCTTGGGTTATGTCAAAAAACACAAAGAATTGCCTCCTCCTATAAATACAATGAAATGCTTAAAGAGCAATAAGTATAATTGCCCGTACTACCCCAAAATCCAGGCGGAATCCACCGTATCATGGCCATTTGAACAATTTCACAAATGGAAGGACAAAAGAAAAATAAGAGAAATCTTCATCCTATTGTGTATCGCATTATACTTAATATGTACATAAGTTACCTTCTATGCCCTAGCGTCCTTGATGCTTATGTAGATGGCTGCTGGGAAACGTAAAAAACCCCATACGTACGTCCACATGCGTATCATAAGAAAAATGAAGGAAAGCAGCAACTTCGAGATACTATTAAGGATTCTGAAACGATGTCAACGAATTCTATAAATATCCACTCTAATTCGCTGGCCTTTGTTGTATTTAGCTCTTGGGTAATTGTTGCGGCAGTAGCAGGACCTGCCCTCCTTTTCCTACACTCCTTCGCCCATCTTAGCTTATATTATTATGTACATACATGCATGAGTAGTTTTTTGCTTACTACATTTTCATTTTTTGCGAGTTCGCCAACCTGCCTGTTTTTAGCTGTGCCTTGTATTCTATGTGTATATTTTATACGTTTACGGAATAGCTGCTGCATTTATGTATGTCCCAGTTCCACAGGCAACAAAAGAAAGAAAAACACTTGAAATAGCTGCAACAATCCCACTGGACCATCACCATTCCAGTAAGAAAAACATGCCTAGTGATGACCTAGTAAGGTGTTTGCTTTCCATGTGAAACTACCCATTCGGGCCCATAGCGTTCCAGAATGAAACTGACTTCGCTACAATCTTCCCCAGAGGAATTCAATTTATAACTGAGTCTAAGAATTCCACTAAGAAAATGCGAAACCCTTGTATAGCTTCGTTATCTGCATGTGCACGTACATCACGAGTCAGAATATGGTATGATTACTTGAGTAGTTTTCACCGTAAATCACTCTTCTCATTCTCAGAGTTACCGGAGGTATCCACCTTGCTTAAGGTCACATATCAAACTGTACTATTAAATTTAGGCACTTATGTTCTATGGTGCGGTCTGATAGTGTAGTGAACCATGTTGCACCGAAGTCCTTTTGTGAACAACTAATAAACTTATTATTAGTCGACAAAGTAGCTGTGGTTACCAAATGAGTTTTTTACTTACAAGTGCGTTTTTCTCGGAGAAAATATTAGTATTTATTGTCCGCTTGTCGGGTTACCAAAGTATTGGGGATACCGTCAAGTTTTCTTAATGAAGTATGTCAGGACACTGAAAAAGCAAACGAACTAGTGCCCAGTAAGCTGTAATATGTTTTCACGGTTACGACCTTTGGCTATTGTATAGACATTAAGATTGGTCTCTGCAATGTACGCACCCTCTTTGACAACGGTATCGAAGGCCTCAAAACGCTTACTTCTGCTAACTTGAGCGGGAATTCCGGCAATATACACTAGACATTCTGGGCCTAAACGAAGTTCTGTGGTGTAATTCTCCCCCTTTCACCTTTGGTACTTTATAAAACCAAGTGGTAGCAGACGCGAATTCGGTGTCGGGTTGATGATGGCTGCCACAAGGTGCCCTCTCTTCACCTGGGTGCCGGTTTCTGACTAAGTGGAGGAGTATCACAGTCGTGAAGGGCTACACACCACCAGTGTGATATAGTGAATTACTCAGAAGCGCTGGACAGAGTTCGGTTTCCTGGAGAAGAGTCAATACACCATATATTATAGTGGCCATCAAGTAAACTAGGTGCCTGGACTAGGTTCCCAAGTCAGCCAAAAATTAAAACCTGCTGTTATCGGTTTTGAAAACATAAGGGCAAATTTCGGAATTAAACGGAATTCACGCCCCTGCAGAAGAGACTGCAGATTCGGAGAAGGACACCTTCTGCGAGACAACAGAGCGAGATTTTAACAGCCAAGTAGGAACGGAGCCCGTATTGAGGCAATGCGTTGGCTGCCACAGTTTACATAAAAAAACCCCAATAATAACAGAGTGAAGATTATTCAATTATTAGTGTCACCCACGATGGTTGTTTGAAGTACCTTGCTTGCACGGAAAGCGTTCCACAAACAAGCGTGGGGCTCACCAGATGGGACCAATTTGAACCAAATTGACCACATGTTGATTGAACTCCGATACTTCTCAGCCTCGCTTCAGAGCATATAAGGGGGCCAATGTAGATCCGGATCTCGGACCATCTCGTTAGCCCAATGCCCCGGACTCATATGATCGCCTAAAATCACCCAATCAAGCGAGAGTTAGCACTGAAGCCATCCACAACAAAGACCTCCGTAACACCTATAAGGGGAGAACGGATGCTGCATTAACTGCAGTTAATAGAGGTCCGTGAGACGAAGAATCAACAAATCATCACAACCACCTGAAGAATGTTATCATTGACAAGCCTCCAGCCGGAAAAAATTGAAACGACCAGTTCAACGATGAATGCAGACTAGCAATGGAAGGAAAGAATGCGGCATTCCGTGCAATGCTGCACTTTAAAAAAATGCGGGACCTATCACAAACTGCGCCGAGTGGAGAAGCAACTTTACAGACAGAAAAAAAAAGCCTAAGAGAACCAGCAGATATGTGAACTTAATAAGTACAGGACGCAATACCAATAGTGCGGAAGTGTTACCAACAAAATTAGCAGGATGAAGCCTTATACACTTCGATGCTCATTCCGCCGAAACAGAGATGGAAAGCTGATTTCCGACAGATTGGGCATATTGGGGCGATAAGTTGAGTATTTTGATGAACTGCTCAACAACCAGAATATTGGCGAGTTGGAGCTCGCACCAACTCAAGATGACGAAAAATGCTGCCACCATCAAACATAGAAGAAAAATCCCCTGCAATCCATCGCCACCAATGGAATAACAGTGGAACTGGATAAATATCAAGACGACCAACTATGTTACACCAAGCGGTTGATAAGCTTACACTCAAGGTCGAATCAATGTCCGACAATTGGCAACAAGGCATTATCTGTCCCATACTTTTAAAAGAGATGAAGTGCAACAAATATAGAAATATCATGCTACTGAGTACCATATATAAAATAATCTCCTCCATCTTGCTAGGCAGGTTAGCCCCATACGCCCAGAACATCGTTGGTCTATACGAAAGAGGCCTCACTCCAGGTAAATCACCAGCAGATCAGAGTTTCCTCTGCGGCAAGCGATGAAAAACTATTGATATCGATCAGCTGCATCTTCTTTTCGTCGATTTTAAGGCCGCCTATGGCAGCATAGCCAGGGGTAAGGCTGTACACGGCCATGAGAGAATTCGGTATCCCGGCCCAATTGATAAAACTGACTAAGATCTCCCTGGCCAGTGTGCAAGGCCGGATAAAAGCAGCAGGATCAGACTCTAGATAATACGCCATCAACAAAGGTGTAAGGCAAGGGGATGCCCTATAATGGTTCCTTTTCAACCTGGACCTGAAAAAAGTGCGATGCTGATGTAAGTGCGAGAAGGCCCATCCTCTTCAAGTTTATCCTATGCTGACGATATTGCCATAATGGAGAGAACATTTCGAGATGTACAATCTACGTCGGCCCAGACATCAGCACTAAAAAAACAGAACCAACAACATGAAACCGTACTGGTCAAATAAGAACAATAAAGACAGGAGACTACAACTTTGAGATCGTTGATAATTTCTCCTATCTAAGGCCGAAAGTCACAACCGATAACAGCTACGCCGATGAAGCCCGTACATGGTTGATGGCTGCCAATAGAGTCTATTTCACCTTACCAAAACTGGAAACGTCTCACCAAAGTCAAAAGGGTCAAAGTTCTTACTGTACAAGATAATGATTTTAGGGTTCTTAGCATGAAAAATTGCAAACTATTGGCCACTTCGAGAGAAGAAGCCTCCGAAGAATTTTTGACCGCTCACATGAGGGTGGACGACTTTGTATCCTGCATTACAATGAAATTTATGAGTGATACCACCGCCGCTTGGTTGTGGACAAAATCCAGCTCAATAGGCAAACCTTGCCTCAGATGGAACGATGACGTAGCCGCGATGACCTCGGTGCAAAACGGGGATGTCTGAATGCTAAGCCTAGATTGAATACTACACCGCGTCCTTAAAGAACTATGTCGTTGATTATGGTGATACTGATATATGTATACATATGTAATTCACCAGCTGGGCCTTGTGAGTACGCGGAATAGGGACATTAGGCATAGTATTTTTCATGTTGATGTACTCTAGCTTGCAGCAGGTAGAATTGCATCCACTAACGAAAATCCTACGCTACTCCACTCCCCCACCCCATACAAGCACAGACATTTATTTTCTCTTCTACACTATTCTTTGTCCCTTTTTTCATTGTATATCAATTTCTAAGGTTTTGTGTGAAACAACACCTCATTAAAATTGATTTATTGTCTGTTAGTCTGTCAGTCACACGATCTTTTTCCAGAAATGGTTACTCCCATTAATACCAAATTTCCCTCTGAGGCCGTTAGCGACCTTTAACGGGTCGCTTACTATACGGGGTGTGACGTCCCCGAGGTGACCCCCTAGCTGGCAGTATACCTGCGTTTTAGGTAATAGCCTCGAGAAAGCTTCTCGGTGAAGAGTGAACCGCGAATGACCGATACACGTCGGGACACACTGGGAGTTTCCGTAGCCGTTGACAACTCGCTGTCGGCGTCGACGGGGTGATGTGAGCGTAGCTCTGCCAAGGTTGTGTTGTTGTAGTTCTTCTTCTAGCCAGCCCCTTCGAGCCCCTGGTCGGGAAGAGTGCATGGAACCGGCGTTAGTAGACCGCATTGCCCCGAGCGAGCGCTGATCCGTCCGTGAATTCCGGAATCAGCTAAACGTAGATCAGGCCTCAGGGAACTGGGATAGGGCTGTATGCCCGAGGGTACACCCGTTCCTGACTATTGCGGCTGCTCCCTTCCACACGATGCGCTGGTTACTTTTCCATGGAGAATAAACATACATTAATAAAAAAAATCGACGAAACAACAGAGAAGGATGAATAGCTGAGGGCGTTTGGGCGGAGCACAAAAATGCGTCGTTCACCGCAGCGATCGAAAGAGACAGCGAGGGCTGATATACCCGATGTGACACCGGGGTGCTCAAATAAGAAGGGGGGGAGGGGGTTAGTGTCGCAGTTGACACCGTCGTAAATTCAGTGATGAACCTGATAACGACGACGTGTGAGGCTTCCATACCCCGGAGGGCCTCCAGGCGCGACAAGCCTTCTATTTACTGCTGGACGGCAGAAATTGCAGACGCATGGAGGGAGTATCATAAGCTCCGCCGTTTGGCACAACATTTGCACACCAACGAGGAAGCATGTGCCATAAAGGCACAATACAGATCAGCAAAAAGGAGACTCCGCAGCGTTATAAATAAAAGCAAAGCTCGCGGCTGGCAGAACCTTGTTAACGAAGTGAATGAGGACCCGTGAGGACTTGGCTATAAGCTTGTCACCCAGAAAATCGGGACTCTG
The DNA here is from genome assembly GCF_905115235.1 of Hermetia illucens. Classification (NCBI taxonomy): domain Eukaryota; kingdom Metazoa; phylum Arthropoda; class Insecta; order Diptera; family Stratiomyidae; genus Hermetia; species Hermetia illucens. Next base: position 126,038,758 of record NC_051850.1, on the reverse strand, counting down.
CGGAGGCCTTGCATACTAAGTACCGACCAGATGGACCACATTTTGCGGGCATTGTTCCCCAGACATCCTGTACGGGTTAATGTAAATAGCGCCGAAAGCGTCGAGGATTGCCCTCTTTTCACAATAAGAGAGCTCGAAGAAGTGGTTCTCATTATGAAAAACAAGAAGGCGCCAGGCCCTGATGGCATCCCGGCGGAACTGATGTACCGCCAACGGACAGAATTGCTGCTTGAAGTGTTCAATGCTTCCTTGAAGGAGGGCATTTTTCCTCGTCGCTGGAAAGTGGTGCTCAGAGGTGGCAGTGAGGAAGACGGGGCGGCAACCCTCTCAGCCAAACCAAAACCAAGTGGCCGAGGGGAACCTTCATAGTGGCACCGGGAGACGCTGTACTCACTTTGGCTTGCCGGCCGTGATGCTAAGCCATGCACTTGGTATAGACTGGTACCGTTGTTGCTTGCCTCAGTGAGGCTCTGATTGTGGTCACAAAATCAAGACCGTAGGATTAAGTCTCCCCGACAGGTACCTATGTTAAACACTCAAGGACTTAACTGTCGCTGGAAAGTGGCCAGACTCGCTTTAATCAATAAGGGTAAAGGAGACCCGGAACCCCCGTCTGCATACCGACCGCTGTGTATGCTTGACATGCCCGGCAAGCTGCTCGAGAAGTTCATCAGGGGTAGACTCGCTGAAGCAATCCGCGCTGCCGGGGACCTATCAGAACAGGGAGATCTACAGTGGATGCTGCTATAGAGGTCGTAGATGCGATTCGTCAAGTCGAGGCATAGAGCCGCCGTTCTTGACGGATAGTGCTCCTCATAACGCTTGATGAAGAAATGACTTCAATTCCGTAAGATGAGTTTCCGCGAGCAAATCAAAACAGCAGCCGACAGTGCTGCAGCTGGAGTCGCGGCCTTGAGTCGGCTAATGGCGAATCTCGAGGGCCTTGTATCAACTAAGAAACGTCTCCTTATGGGAGCAACGCAGTCGGTTCTGCTCCATGGTGCGGAGGTATGGGCTGATGCCCTTGCCAAGGAGGTGCATCGTGAATGCCTTGCTCAAGTGCAGAGACGGGGAGCTTTGCGAGTGTCGTCTGTTTATCGTACCGTCTCCGAACCGGCCGTGATGGTGATCGCGGGAATGATTCCCATTGCCCTCCTTGCCAAGCTATCTATCGCCATAAGGGCGAAAACTTAAGAAAGGTGGTTTCCCCTGAAGAACGTCAACGCACCCTTACTTAGTGGCAACTTTCTTAGCAAAATGAGCCAAGGGGCAGATGGACTGCGCGGCTCAACGACAAATTAGACGAATTAGAATTAGGTTGAACTAAATGCACGGTGAGATTGATTACTTCCTTACCCAACTTCGAAGTGGGCATGGATGTTTTCAGTCTTACCTGAAAGGCGCGATCTCCTAATTGTGTGTTTCGCAATGGAGTGGCGGACAACGCTGAATACACTTTTTTCTCTTGCGAGAGGTGAGACGGCTTTCGTCAGCAGCTTTTTGCAGACACAGGGGAGCTCTCTCCAGACAACATTGTCAGAGAGATGCTGAAGAGCGCTGGCAGCTAGCATCGTATTGCGCATTATGTTCGGGCTCTTCTTAATGCGAAAAAGATTGAACTCGATCGGTGGAGGGATCGGACGGTAAGGGGTTCCGTGAACTAACAACAACTCCCTTCCTCCCCTCCCCTTCCGTTGGTGAAAGGAATTCCCTGACTTGAAGGCTCCCAAAGCCTGTGCGTAAACGCATTCACCTACCCTACTCCAAAAAAAAAATACCAGATTTGGTAGATAGTTGGGAACTGTGAACTCCCACGTGGAGTGCTGGGGCTGGAAAGTGATCATATCTTTCACGGACCGATTTTCAGAAGCTACCCAACTCAAAATTCTGCAACTAAGCTCCGAAATACCCTCTATACCAATATCTGCCCTGTTAATAATAATATAGTATATTCCTACATTTTTGGAAATTGGTGACAACCCCCACTGTAACTCTGTATTTTTCATAAAGTCTTATAATAATTCAACTCAAACTTCACGAGTTTCCCAGTACACCGTCAGATAGGCTTTCACTTTAACTAAAAAAAGCAACCTAAAATCTGTAAAACTGTCAGTTTTAATTCTACTTACAAGGAGTACATATACAGCCATATTTTGTATTAAGATTTGGCTAAAAATCCTCAAGATAAAAAAATAAAAATGGAAACAAAACTTTCCATCGTTATGAAAATACTAATTCTCTATTAAATCCCAGTGATTTGAAAGAATCTCTGGAGACAAACCGCAAATCTGCCCCTACCCATCTAATGAAAACAATAATAATTGAATTGAAATTGAAGTAGATTTCCTTTTTCTCAGAAGAACTTACTGTGTCCGCTTTTCTTTCCATTCGCCTTACTCTTCGACTTCCTCGGATACAAATGAATTTTACTCTGGCCACAACCCATGTCTGCGGGCTATTTTACCAGTAAACAATTTCGAGTATCCTTTTCTAAAATTGTAGGAAATGATGAAGAAAACGAACGAAAAGCATACACTTTATTCAATGGGGTAGGGAAAACTTGAGGAAAACTTTTCTTTCACTTTTTCACTCTTTTTATTGAAATGACGCGACCAAGTGCCTCAGGACCGATTCGAGCACTGCAAATAATTTTCCATCACGTTAAATTAGAAAAGAAAACGTCGCACTAAATAAACGGTCCTCCGTGTTGCACTTTACTTCACTTTTCTTTCATTGGACGAAACAACGGAGAAATAACAAATTAAATTAAAAATTAAATAATATAAAAACTTAACAGAAATATATCACACTTTGTAACACATTTTTAGTGGTTTTCACTTCATATATCACTCGTGAAAATTGTATTTGGCTTCAGTGATGCAGCTTTTTTCGGACCATCCTGACTTTTCGAGAATTCATTGACAAAATTGAGCAGGTGCCTAGTCCCAATGACGACATGTGAAACCCTGAAATTGAAAAAATAGTGTTATTAGTCATTTTTGGTAATTTAGGCTTCAAAACTCATTTCTGAAAAATGCATGTCTTCACGAGACCTTCACTTCCTGGGATTGGTGGAACAGGAAGTCCTTACTTTTCAGAAAAGGGATGTTGAAATTACTGAAGGTGAAAATGGAACTGAGTGGCGTCTGTGTTCACTAAAAACACTGCAGACATCTGGACCAAAATTAGACTTATGAAAACCAATAAAAGGAGAAACCATGGAAAAATGGTTTCAACCAACCAAATTGCAAAAGCCGACAATTAAGGGGACGCACGGGGGACGTAAACCATAAACATCAGTTTACACACAAAGGTAGCATTAAACTAAAAATGCTAATTAAAATGCCAGGAATCTGGCCACATCCCGGCATTATGCAACGGTAGCCGGGATAGGCCGTAGGAAAGATGGAGAAGAAGTTGCATTTTCAACAAATTCGAAATAGATCCCAACTCTGCCAAAAGTAGTCCTCAGGATGTGGTAAAGAGATGGAGGTTGGACATAGTAGTAGTGTGAATGCCCAAGAAATACTTAGAAGTCTCAGGGAGTAAGTTAGGAAATTAAATGATATTCACTGTTAGTTCGATGCATTGTATGCCCTCTTGAGGCACCACATGCTGCTTTCGAACTCTAGAAAGCCTTTTGGAAGCAAGTGTGAATTCGATATCCAACAAATGTTAAAACTATCGGCCGCATATTGATTGCAAGGTACGGTTTCAGAAGGAAGAGCATCTCAATAGTATTACATTATACGGAGACTAGCGGCCTAAGAGGTTTTCAATAGGAACTAAATACATTCCAGAACAGGCTTTTTAAAGGTGATATTAGGACTGCGATAGGTAATCTGATTCCACTTTGGTAGGTAGGTAGGTATCAGTGGCCGCTCTGAGGAGCCCAATTAGCACGCTGGTGCGCTGTTTTGATGACCCAGACTCCTAAGATCGTGACTATTGTTATGGGAGCAGGGAGGCAGAGTCCAGCCTGCTCGGATCTTCAGAGCCGGCCAGTAGCATTCACGAAGGAAAGCAGCTCTCCCACCCTGCTGCTAGAAATCTCCCTGAGGTTCCACAAAGAATGGTTTACCCAGTGTCCGCAGCCTGACTCTAACCAGAGCTGGGCAATCGCTGAGAAAGTGCATGAGGGTTTCCCTTCCTTCTCCGCAGCTTCGGCAATGCGAGTTGTAGGGTATGCCGAGCCTAGCAGCATGGTCCCCTATGGATCAGTGCCTCGTGCAGACGGCCGTAATCTTGAATGCATTTGCACGCGTCTGGCACAGGAGCTCTCGCGATGGAGCTATGTTATAAGCGGGCCAAATTCTCCTTGACTTGGCACAGCTTGTAAGCTTTCGCCATCTCAGGCCCGCGGCTGCTAGGTAGTGCGAGTAGACTCGGCCCCCGACAGCCGCCAGCGGAACACCGACTGTATTCGCCGAAGGACTGCAAGAGCAGAGCCTTGCCTGGGCAATCCGTCAGCCCGCTGATTCCCTCCTATGTCCCTATGCCCGGGAACCCAGAGGAGAGTGACTTTGATTGTGCCTCCCAGACGGTTAAGCGCGTCTCTGCCCTGCCCTACCAGCCTGGAAGATGTCGTCGTTCAGTACAAGGCCTTGGTGGCCGCTTGGCTATCGGTCAGAATGGCTATGTTACGCTTGGGACTCGAATCACGTTCCAGCCATCGACAGACTTCCAATATCGCCAGTACTTCCGCCTGGAATACACTGGCGAAACCTGGGAGACCATATGACTTGAATACACTGTGTGCATTCGAGAAAACCCCCGCGCCGACTCCACAGGCCATCTTTGATCCGTGCGCTGCATGCTGCAACATATTCAATGTGCAGGTTTAGAGGGAGGAGATGCAGGAGTACATTGAGAGCATCTGCCGGGCAGGACTGCAGAGCCCCAGTAGCACCCGCACACGCGGTTCTTTGAATCGTTCGTTCTATTGTATGTTTTCTTCAACGCCTGCCACCATACAATAGAGCCGTACGATAGGATCCGACGCACTACAGCGGTGTACATCCAGAGAACCATCCTCGGCCAGAGACCCCATTTCTTTGTAAAGGTTCTCTTGCAGGTATAGAAGGCTATACAGGCCTTCTTAACCCTCAGTTTTATGTTCAATCTCCAATTTAACTTAGGGTCCACAATTACACCCAGATACTTTACATTAGAGGAAAGAACCCATCTTTATTTATTCAGCCGTGGTAGATGGAATTCAGGTGTCCTTGTCTTGGTGGTGAATAGCATCAGTTGCGTTTTGGTTGGGTTTATGCTGAGTCCACATCTTGCGGCCCACAGGCAGACCTTTCGCAACGCTCCTTCCATGATGTCGCTCATAATCGACAGAAACATCCCTGATACTAATATCACCAAGTCGTCGGCATACGCTACCACCTTCACCCCGCTGCTGTATAATGTATGTAAAATTTTGTCCATTACTATTAACCAGAGCACCGATGAGATGCGCGCCACCTTGGGGCGTGCCTCGGTTCACAGCTCAAGTCAAGTGGTTGCCTCCCAGATCCGACTGGATTATCCTGGTGCTTAGCATGAATATAATCCAATGCGTGAGATACCCCTCCAATCCAATACCGGTCAAGGCTACCTTGATGACGTTGGTACTGAAGTTGTTAAAAGCTCCCTCTATATCCTAAAAGGCAGCAAGGGTATACTGCTTATACTGCAACGACTGCTCAACCGTGCCAATTACCTCGTGGAGGGCGGTTTGTGTGAATGATCCCACTTTGACTCTAATAATGGCTTAATCGAACATGTGATGCGGAACAAAACGCAGTCTAAGAAACCGTAACGAAAATAAGAGGTTTGTGGATTTCTCTAGCTGTAACCGTCCTATCATTGGTGTCGCATTGTTCAAGCATAGAACCTGGCCCCAAATTTCAGTTGAACCACACACACATCAATTAAATCGACCAAACGTGATCAGTAGTGTTAGGAGTTGTCCTCTGGATGACCACAAAGAAGGGCGCTTACATCGACTTCGAAAGGAATTGTTGATCACTTATTCAAAATCCAGCTTGATGATGAGAGATCTTGTTGATTAGGCGACAGATGTATTGAAAAGTTCCTCTATATTGATATTCGCTGAGCTGTGATCAAATTAATTTTTTATATTCTTCTTTTTCGGTACGGTCACTGCAGGGGTGTTTGCATATTTCCAGAAGCCGCAAAATTATTGACTAATCCTTGGGTGTAGTAAAGAATATTTTCAAAGTGTGACATTTTTCCAGTTCAAACATGTATTAAACGACAAAGGCGTTTGAACAGTAGGAATTCCAAAATGCCATGTGAACTGTGAAAGCATTTGATTAAGTTGCATTTCAAGAAGCCCTCTTAGGAGTTCCAAATTTCGAAGAAGTGGCTGCAGAAATGGTAGCACAACTATGTCCGGATGATTAGTACCAATAGTCTCCAATAGACAGTCAAACTATTAGTGCTCCCAAGTGAGAAGGCTTTGTCACCTAGCGAAGGGAGACTGAACTTCAAGAGAAAGTGCACAAAGGTCTTCTGAGCAGAATTAAATCATTTAAAAGAATCAAATAACAATATCAGTTCAAAGAACTTGGCGCATAAGTAGATATAAATGACTGCTAACTAGTACACCATATTACCACACCCGCTACATATAATATATATAATAATTTCTCTGCCTCTTTTTAACCTAGTGACTGCGCTATTGTCCTACAGGCTCCGGACTTAGATGCTGTTTTCAAAAGCGACTAATTTACCAATGTGTCAAACATGCGTGAAAGGCAGAGGCTATATCTGTAACCAAAATTCAATAAACAACCGAGAGATCATACCACCGGATCTGCATTATTGACACGGCAAGGAAGATCATAGAAGAGGCCACATTAATAGACTATTCCCATGAAAGAACATTTGAAAGGTCTATCGGAGCAACAGTTTGCCAACTCCATATTACGGTCAACGACATAGTTGTGGTAATCAATTTAATTCGAGCGACAAATAGTCTCCAGAAGGTGGTATGGTATACTAATAGCTGAAAGTGAAAAATGCACCTAATCTGACTCATTGGTGGTAAATCAAGACCCCATTGGTTTAAACAGGTGTCCTTATCTATTTGACTAAACTGGTTCAGCGCTATCTCTTCAAAACGACACTTATGATAGGTATGATACAAAAGAAAAATCAACACAACACATTGTCACGACAGAAGTCCATAAAGCTGGAAAGTGAACTCTTCTCCGTAAGGTAAAATAGATTCCCTGCCGTTCCAGGGAAGAAGGTTGTTACAATAATCAGTTTCATTACCGAATCAGCTATAGTTAAGCTTGCGAAATAACCTGAGGACATTGAGGTATGCGGCAATGATAAATAAGCACAAAAAACTTGGTAGAGGCAGAAAAGACCACTTTGAAGTCCCCTCCTTCTTTTGCATTAAATGTGAAAATGAGTACTGATCAAACTTGCCCCACATGACTCCATTTGATGAGAACAAAATGTACATCCCCGCCTGTAAAGAGATCGATATAACCGTTGCTTAAAAATGTGCGTGTAACAGACGGACAGGGAGACAGTAACACGATTTTAATAATCTTGAAAAGAAGAAGAAACTGCCTGCTTGCAATTCAAGCTACCCCATTCTCAGTTCCACTTACTGAATCATACCTAGATAAAAGCTGTAAAGCCAGTGCCATATTGAACAAAAAAGCAACGGGTTTCAACTTCTTCCTTGTCAATACATTCGAAAAGCTGGTTGAGGGGATGAGCGGCGAGTTTCCTGCGCCGCAAAAGGAGATGAGACGACTCCTCCAGGTTTAGACTATGCAATAGGCTAACAACCTGTTCATAAGATAATAGTATTTTTGATCCTAGAGCTAAGCCTCGCATCGAATCGGAAATACAATAATGACTACGGGACTGGAAGGACAACGAATTTCAAACTTAGAGAACATGCACTCCTTTTTCATAACTGGTGCTTTTAGTGCACTCATGGAACAAGTCGAAAGATACAAGATAGATATTTTACCGGTCTAATAAACGAAATCATTAGGTAGTGCGGCGTTTGCTTCTCGAACTCATGCTGTTTCTAAAAGCGAGGAAAAGTCTGGAACGCGAAATTCAGCAGCATTTCGTCGTCCACAAGAATTCCGCCCCCAGCATAGAGTGGAAACTTAAGTTTTTCGACATTTGGCTAATCATCGTATATGACGGAAGACAAGGACAACTCAATAAAAGGGGGATTCTACAATCGTCCCGAGTCAGTATTTGATTTATTGCCCTCAAACGAGATAAAGATAGAATTTGGCGGCTTCAACGGAAAGATCCTAAACGAGCTGGTCCATGGTGCAACTACCACGGTGTAACTAACGAGTACGGAAGCAGAATCATAGAATTTGTCTGCAGCAGAAACATAGCAATTTCAAACTGGCTCCCTCTTCACAAGATCCACAAGAGAACATGAGTTTTACCAAATAGGATAACCTTCAACAAATGATTGATCTTTTCTTTATTAGGAAATGACCCGTATCAAGCGTCGTTAATTTGCGCTTATACCGGGGAAGATTGCGATGGCGACTACTATCTAGTCAGAACAAATTATCAATGCCAGATAGGAACAATGTGAGTAGAAGGCTCACCCGACCTACCAGGTTCGATATTAAAAAACTCCGGAATGAAGACATGGCATTGAAATATGTCGGAACTTTAGAACCGACGCGACGTGTCCGGATAGCTGAGTGCTTAGAGAACAAGTCTGTCGTACGGAAGGTCGCGGTTCGAATCTCATTGGTGCCAGTCAAATTTATATGGTAATTTGACGTCGGATACTAGTCGACTCAGCTCTGAATGAGTACCTGAGTCAAATCAGGATAATAATCTCGGGCGAGTGGTAATGCTGACCACATTGCCTCCTACAGGGTACTGTAATCCTATAGTGCACCGTTAGGGACTTGAATGAAATGCTCTAACACACTTTAAGGCCCTAATCAAATTGGATTGTTGCGCCAACGATTATTATTATTAGAACTGACACCAGCATCATCATCAATGGCGCAACAACCGGTATCCGGTCTAGGCCTGCTTTAATAAAGAACTCCAGCCATCGCGGTTTTGCGCCGAGGTCCACCAATTCGATATCCCTAAAAGCTGTCTGCCGTCTTGACCTACGCCATCGCTCCAACTCAGGCAGGGTCTGCCTCGTCTTCTTTTTCTACCATAGATATTGCCCTTATAGACTTTCCGGGCTGGATCATCCTCATCCATACGGATTAAGTGATCCGCCCACCGTAACCTATTGAATCGGATTTTATCCACAACCTAACAATCATGGTATTGCTCATAGATTTCGTCGTTATGTAGGCTACGGAATCGTCCATCCTCATGTAGGGGTCCAAAAATTCTTCTCTCGAACGCGGCCAAGAGTTCGCAATTTTTCTTGCTATGAAGTCTCCGAGGAATACATGAGGGCTGGCAAGATAATTGTCTCGTACAGTAAGAGCTTTGACCCTATGGTGAGCGGAAAAGTTTTTGTAAGCTAAAATAGGCTCGGCTGGCTGTCAACAACCGTGCACAGATTTCATCATCGTAGCTGTTATCGGTTGTGATTTTCGACCCTAGATAAGAGAAATTATCAACGGTCTTAAAGTTCTCCTATCTTATTCTTCCTGTTTGACCAGTGTGGTTTGATGTTTTTGGTTGGTTGGTCTGTGCAGCTCAAGATCTCGCACCGCCTGCTCGATCTGGTTTAAGGCAGCTTGTACATCTCGGGTAATTCTGCCCATGATGTCGATATCGTCGGCATTGGCCAGTAGTTGGGTGGACTTAAAGAGGATCGTACTCCTCGCATTTACTTCAGCATCACGGATCACTTTCTCCAGGACCAGGTTAAGGAGGACGCATGATAGGGTATCCCCTTGTCGTAGACCGTTGTTGATGTTGAATGGTCTTGAGAGTGATGCTACTGCTTTTATCTGGCCTCAAACTGGTTCTCCTATACTTGGTGGCAATATTCTTCAGTTGGCGGGACCTCCAACTCGCCGATGTTCTGGTTGTTCAGTAGCTCATCAAAGTGCTCAACCCATCGCTCCAATATGCCCATTCTGTCGGAAATCAGACTTCCCTCTTTGTCTCGGCAGGATGAGCATCGAGGTGTGTAAGGCTTCATCCTGCTGACTTGTTGGTAAAACTTCCGCGCCTGGTGCGATTGCTCCCTGCATTTTCCGTCTGTGAAGTCATTTCTCCGCTCGCCGGAGTTCGTGGTAAGTCTCCGCGCATGTCCGCGTTCTTTGAGAATGCAACATTACTCGGTATGCAGTATTCTTCCGTTCCATTGCTAGCTTACATTCATCGTCAAACCAGCCGTTCCGACTCTTTTTGCGGCTGACACTAGGAAGCCGATAACATTGACGTGAAGTGGAGTCAGGTAAAAGACGAAATCAAGACGGCTGCAAAGAAAATCATCAAAAAATACCATAAAAGCAAAAGGATTGGAATAAGGGAACGAAAAGTGCCTGTAGGTCAGTGATGAAAAATACAACGCACATAAAGAATATCGGAAGCGACGAAGAGTGAAGAAGACTTGCAGCAGCCAAATGCCAATATAGGACTGAAGCGCCATAAAAGAAGAGGACACTAATGACAATAGTATACTCACATTGAACAACGATCTCAGACCTGGTACAAGCTGTGCTGTGAACCGGAGAATCTTACGATAAACCCTAATAAAGGCAGCTCTACTCAAAACCGGATAAGCTTACATGACAGGGATTACAAGAACCGTTTGCGGGACTGGAGCCAGCACTTAGAATCAACAGAGCAGTAACTGGAAGAATCACGCGAAAATGGGGGCTAAAGCAACTAGCCCATCGGTTGCGAGATTGCGGTGCTCAACGGACATGACAATTTGATACTACAAATTAGACTACGGATTACAACAGCTGTAACCCTCAATTTAACCAAAATTACAAACTACAATGCATATTGTTTCCGGGCACTGTCTTCTGCAAATATCTGTACATGTGGAGGTCTCTAATGAAGACCCAATATGCAGCTTTGTAATGAAGAGGTCGAGCATGGTTGCCACAACTTATTGAACTGCACCGCTAGCATAAGGTGGAAACATAGCACTTCTGAAACAACGAAGACTGAAAAAATCGATCAAGTCCATATTTAGTATCTTCTTAGCCGATTGACTAAAATGGGACTTTTCACGTAAATGAACTTTAGTGGGGCATACAATAGGCCAGCAATATGCAGTATAGGAGCAGCATAACCCCCCCCCCCCGTCCTCCATGGATCCTTCCCAAATTATTTGTATTTTCCACTTATATTGAGTTATTCAGTGCTTTCCTTACTTAAAGGACTATTTTCTAGAAAAACATTTACAAAATTTCATGAGCACAGATCGAGGACAAACGCCTTGACAGAAAAACTATTTTATTAGATTCCTTCCGAACTGAGGAAAAATTGAATTGACCAAAAAACTACTTAACAGAAAACATCCCCGAAAGAATCGACACGGGAGAGTTCTAATTCATTTGGACACAAAATAACAAACAAATTTTGAAAAAGGTAAAATTCAGTGAAGCATTCGATAAAATTAAGTATTTTTGTGTAGCGGATAATGGGAAAATTAAATCAGATTATTTCATTGAAAATTCACTTCCTCAGAAGTACGGAAATTCAAATTATTCAAACTCGACTCAATTTAAATTAATTTTTTAGGTATTATGTTCTGGAAAGGTTTTACAGGTGCAGATGAGGCGAAGGTCTATAATCCAGATTTCTGGGAAAAAGCTCTTCAATGGTTTATATCTGGGACTGCTTTCGCGCAAACCCAATGAATGTGGAAATGAAAACGAAGTGAGTTTCTTTTCAGATTGTACTCAGCATGTTTTTGTTGGAAGATTGTATTTTCCTTACATAGGAAACTGTAAACAATATCCTCGTGCATACTCTACTTTAAGCAATCAGAAAAGTCTTCTATTCACAATAGACTTAAGGCGAAATTTACAATATCCGATAAATATTTTATAATATAATATTTTGTTGTTGTTGTTTTTTGTGGTTGATAACTGCTTTAGATTTCCAGCAGAACAAAACGCAACTTCCACGTCGAATCTTCCTCTTGTAACAATAAAATTTCTTCAAAAATTCGCTTAATAAATTTTGATATAGGGCACTTATACCAATAAAGCTGGTCATCAAGGACCATCTGCACTCTATTCTGCCAGATACACCTAATTGTTTTAAAGTTATAATACTTCCAAGTGAAATAAACAGAAAAATAAGTCAGAATACCGGAAGTTCGGCGCTGCAGGTTTGAAGGTTTTGTGTATTCCTTCTGTCAGAATATTTGAGTGAACATTGGCCCCATTTGCGCCTAACTCGTACTGTTTACGTGTTTAGTATGTTAGACTATTCACTTCAGTGTGATACTGACATTCAGTCTTAGATTCACATTTCACAAAAGAGATAACTTTGACCTACATTAACTTTGTTAGTAAAAGTGCGATTTCCACCAAACTAGGCTCATCCTCTATAATATAGCCTCTGTCATGATTCTCCATGATGATTCTAGAGAACCTTAACGGGTATTTCCAGTAAACTTCTAAAAATATAATAATATTTATTTATATATAAATAACTGCGTCGTAGCCGGTCTCAAGCCCGGTTATGAAAGAAGAAGAGATGGTTAGCTTGAGTCTGAATGACTGTACACCATCGCAGCGCCTCAAGGGGTAGGTTAGGAAAGTGTAGGAACTTTGCAGTCTTGCATATTACCTACTGAGGAAGCTATCCCCACACCTGGTAGTTAGGTATAAAATGCAAATCCATCTAATAGAAGAAGGGGAAATTTGAGATCCGGTACGGATAACCAGCGGGAGTCGTCTGACTTGGTGACTGGGTCGGGCTCCCGTAATGGACAGCACGGCATCGAAAGCGCTAGTGATGGGGCGGTTCGACGTCTAGGCGCGACGACGACCAAGAACATTGCTCCGCCTGCTGCAGCTGTTTCACCATAACGTGTGGCGGCCCCTTCAGCAGGCTCGCATAGGCAGCGGATGAAGCGGACTGAAGAAATGAACCTCTTCATCTTCCGCTCCTACTACGAAATAATGGCGGGGCGGATACAACATCTTACCACCCCTTATTGAACCAGATATTCGTGGAGCGTTTCCCGCAATTCGCGCACGTGACTGTGCAGCGAGTCGCAGACCAGTACCGCTTTATTACTCGTGGCGTCACATTCCCGGCCATCATCAGGGAGCATGTTCGACCTGAGGTCATCGCGGAAACTAGTGACCAAGAATCGATGGGGCAGAGGCGGCGGCATCAACAACACAACGCCGCACTGCAGGCAACAGTGTCGGTGCTCGCCGGAGCACTCTTCTCCACCGTCCAACTGAGGTTTCCACTGAGGTTCGAGACGAATTCCAAAGAGCGTATATAGAATTCTCCGAAATGAATCCGTTTCATAGACCAAGTATTCCTAGGCTCTATGCATCTTCAGCAACTCCGGGAATTCTATCTCAAATCAATGATGAGATTGTATCTCGGCTGTGTGCTAATATGTCGCTGCTGCAACTACAATCACTTGTGTATTGTGGTACAGTTACGGCTGCCAGATTATATGGTGAGAAGATTCGCTTTCGTGTCATTGGTTTGAGTGACCAAAGAGATCTACCATGCAAATTCGTCTGGAACGCCGACGGGACTCACTAAGGCAGGACCTTGCTAGACTGACTCAGATAAGCACTGGCAACGCAAGCAGACGGGTGAGAAATAAAGTGCAGAGAGTTTACAGAAACTATGCGATCCCCAGTGAGACACCCGTAGTTGAAATTCTGGACATATTAAAGCAGAGACTGTCTGTCATATGCAGTCGGTTATGACGGTATGGCGAAAGTCATTCCAGACGTGTCCAGAATGCTACATACGCGAGAAACCAGCGGAGTTTTTTCAGATCCCTCAACGAATCGCAACAGAGCGTCCAGACACTGCAGTTTTTGGTAACGGAAGCAAAAAAATACTGGGGTGGACTTTGGGGGTTACCCGCCCAGCATGCTGAGCATGTTGAATGGATCAGCGCCGAAGGCACCGGCCATGCCAATACACCTGGTATGAATTTTGCAGATGTTACCGAAGAGGAAGTTTGACGAGCCATAAATAGCGCGAGAAAATGGATGGACCCAGGTTTGGATCGAGTGCAGAATTTCTGGTATAAGAAATTTACCAGCGTACACAGTTGGTCGGCACACAGCATAAACCAGGTCATGGCGGCAGGAGGAAATTCCACCCTTCCTCACTGCGGGGATTACCTACCTTATCCCTAAGAACGATACGGTGCAGGACCCCGCAGACACAAGCCCGATTACTTGCTTACCAACCCTCTACAAATTCATAACGTCCATTATTAGTGGAAGGACCAATGCGCACCTCGAGACCAACAACATTCTGTCCGAGGAGCAGGAGGGCTGCCGAGTTGAGTCAAGGGGTTGCAAAGAGCAACTCATTATCGACTCGGTAGTTGTAGGACAAGCAACTAGAGGCCAAAGAAACCTCTTCAGTTGCTATATCGATTATGCAAAGGCTCTCGATAGCGTCCCGCATACCAGGCTAATCGATGTGCTACATCTATATCGCATTGATCCGAAACTAATAAAGTTTTTGACGACAGTCATGGAAGGGTGGCATACCACCTTATCAGTGCGTACATCTGGGGGTGCTAATACCTCAGAGCCCATCCGTATACGGAAGGGTATCTTCCAGGGGGACTCATTGAGTCCCCTTTTGTTTTGTATGGCCCTGAGCCTTTCATGGCTACTGAATGATGCTAAAGGGCATGGTTTTGCAAATGAATATGGCCTACGTGCTAAGTGCGAACTGACACATTTGATGTACTTAGATGACATCAAGCTATATGCTGGTAATGACGACCATCTTAGAAGTCTGTTACGAATAGTAGAAATGTTCAGCCGTGATACTCGGATCGAATTTGGATTAGACAAGTGTCGAATCCAAGTTATCCGCAAAGATCATCACAAGCCGCATGCCGCACATAGCATTAGTGACCTCCACATTGAAACTATGACCGAAACAGACTTCTACAAGTACCTAGGAATTCTGCAAGGAACCCGTTGAGCACGTTGAATGTATTCGCTATCCCTTCACGGGCTTATGCATTCTGAATATTGTCGTAGAAGAAGACCGATCTGGAAAACGTCCAGCGGCGGATACGGACAACTATGTCCAAATTCCGAATGCATCATCCAAATTCTGCCGTGGAGCGGATGAACCTGCCTCGTGACATCGGAGGTAGGAGCGTGGTTGACGTGGCGGCACAACATCATCGCCAAGAAGACCCGCTGCGCGTTTATTTTTACAGCAAAGAGTAAGCGAGTCCCTTGCACGCGGCTGTCTGTAAGGCAGATTGTGGGCTGACTCCACTTAACTTGAAGGATCGATCTTTCAATCCTCTGAGTGGAGTAAAGTAGGACCAAGAGCGGATCGATGAATGGAAGTTAAAGGCAATGCACGGTAAACATGGTAATTTGTCGATTTGCATTTGTCGAACAGATGGCGGTGTGCTGGGGAGCTCTTTGTTGAGGCGGAGGGGTTCATGTCTGCCATTCAGACCGGCGTGGTTGCCACCCGAGCTTATAAAAAGCTCATCAGGAAAGAATGGGTGGAGAACGACCAGTGCAGAATGTTGGTTTGGCGTTAGAGACGTTGGACCATCTTATTTCTGGCTGCACTGTTATGGCACCGGTGCAATACATCACCAGGCATAATGCTGTATGTAAGGTTATCCATCAAAAACTTGCATACAAGCATGGGCTGATCACGGGAACATGTCCGGTCTATCGATATGAGGTGCAAGCCGTACTTGATAGTTCTGCTTACAGCATGTATTGGGACCGGCAAGTTCTGACTGATCGCCATACTGCACACAACAAGCCTGACGTACTGTTAGTTGACAAGACGGGTCGCTCCACATATATTGTTGATGTTGCTATCCCCCATAACAGCAACATCGAACGGAAATACGTGGAGAAGAAGATGAACTATGAGCCACTGGCTCGGGAAATCAAAGAAATTTGGCGTCTCGAGCGGGTGGTTGTGGTTCCCATCATATTGACAACTACAAGTACTGTACCAAAATCCCACACGGCTTCCCTTGATGTCCTGGAACTTTCGCACAGTCTGGTTCAAACAATTCAGTGTACTTCATTCTGCTCGATGTTGGGGGAAGTACTCGATGGATTCTCCCGCTGACCTACCACGGGCCACCACCACCAGCGCCCCTTTAGTTTTTAAGTAGGTAGGATCGTCCGAGCCTAAATGCTTGGCACTTCGTGCTAGTATTAGGTAAAATCCGCCATCTGCCGAGATTATGACAACTGGGAAATAATAATAATAATCGTTGGCGCAACAGTCCAATTGGATCAGGGCCTTGAAGTGTGTTAGAGCATCGTCAGCTCTGCTCTGTTATATGCGTCACCAGTATGGACAATAGTGATAAAAATCGAAGAAAATCGGAGACATCTTTAAGCTGCTTATCGGCTAAGCGATCTCCGAAGATGATAGGCGTGTTATGAGGCAGGGGCGAGGAATAGCGGGGATGACCACAGTGAACACTTTAGCCGATAAGACAAGCCGCTTGTACAAGAAACAGGAAGCGAGCTTAAGTAAATGAGGTTATTGACTGCATGGCAAACAGCATGGACTAGGCGAAGAATGGCCGGTGTACTCACAAGCTTATCTCAAACATAAGCATGTGGATTACGCCAAACTACAGTTAGATGAGTTACCATTTGACTCAGTTCTTAACCGGATACATCGAGTACATGAAGTACTTCTATCTGAAGGGGCATCCGAAGATGCAGAATATGTCTTCATTACCGGCCTAAGATTCAAAAGTTCAAGGAAAAAATATGGTAACGTACATGAAGCAATCGGATACAGCATGAGAGGAAAGTAACAGCATGCAAAACGGTAGCAGCTCATGCAGAGTTCACAGTTGACAACAGCCCCGCGATGCAATACGAGAACGGTGATCCCGCGGAGAGAGTATGGGGATAATATAGGAGGTTTTAGTCGGTAAGAGTTCGCCATGCGTGTCCTCGATTCCAGATGCGTACCCATAATGGATTTTTCCATAATGGATAATTTGTCACTAATCTGAAATCATGAGCTGAGGGAACAATTCATAAACAGGAAAATTATCCTGCATCAATTGCGGGACACCAAATCGATAAAGACCACAGTATAGGTATGAGAGGGCCTCTATGATTGATAAGATCAAAGAAAGGGTTTATGTGAGGGAATTTAAAAGGTCGGTAGTTCAGTATAATATAAAAAGCACTATAAAGTGGACTTAACTCGTTAACATTATTTGCGTATACATCACTTCTTCTACAAAGTCCGCTTGGAGGCCCATTTGATCGCATTCATATTTCTTTTGAAAGGGTTTCCTAGTCATTGCATGATTATGTACCTCGTTATTAATAAAGTAGCGCTAATGGTATTACTCCGATGATTCTAGAGGCAATACCTCTAGTTGTCTTGGGACTTTCTAAATTTTCTATCCTTACCTTTGGGTAACATCAAGGAATTTTACTCTTCCCATCAAGAAACATCCGGGAATGATTGTAATGACGCAAATACGTTAATATCAATCAACGTACAAGGCCTTTCCTCTGGGCTCAGTAACTGGTGCTGAACCATATTAGGAGTAAAGTTGACAGCTTGCAATTCGTGGCTTTCCCATTATTGTTTGCGTAATTCCTCTCTGGTTTTCAACATAAGAATTTCTAAAATGCTAGCTCATTTAACATTGATTGAATCACTTTTGAACATTCAAACTTCACCATTTTTACATTGCACGTATCAGCACGTCGTTTCATTTTCATGTTTGCGTCTTACCGAAGAACGTTTCTGTGGTAGAGAGCCTTTTACGACTTCTACAAGGATAAAATCTTATTAATATCGATTCACTGTCGGATCCGTCTATCCATGTGGAGACAGGCAGACAACCAGCATTTTTGTTTGTCTGGATGTTACGCGCAGATTACTGGCAAAGAGTTGAACCTATATAATTATTACAATGTGTGCTGAAAATGTGAGTTCCGAGGGAAAGTATAATACAAATGTTGGAACCTTTAATTTAAAAAGAACGACACGGAAATTCCATTTTTACTCAAGTAGGGTGTCATAAGAAACATTATGGGTGAATATCATCACAATGGTGGTCAAAGGGTAGTATAGGTCCCAGGGGTTGGA
Organism: Hermetia illucens; assembly: GCF_905115235.1. Taxonomy (NCBI): domain Eukaryota; kingdom Metazoa; phylum Arthropoda; class Insecta; order Diptera; family Stratiomyidae; genus Hermetia; species Hermetia illucens. The sequence continues at coordinate 126,020,491 of NC_051850.1, read as the reverse complement.
TTGGTACCCACGATGGAGCATAAAACCTGGGAAACGCCTGCTGAACCAACACCAACAGCTCTACTACCAAATCCAATCGCTGAGAGCTCTTTCTTAATGAAAAGCTGCAGACGGAGAAGGATGAAAGCGAGTCTCCCATGCGTTAGAACGGGACAAATTGTATCAAATGGTCCTCCAGGTTGGGGGTTGGGTAGGGCTGACAACCCTACACGGAAAACAACTTGTTACGAAGCCACAACAGGAGGCTCGGATTGGATGGATTACACAACGACGAACCCGGCAACGACAACGGAATAACGATTTGCGCATTTTCTCATTGAACGTGCGCTAGCCGATATCCTGTCCCAATATAGGGCTGATGTAACAGCGTTGCAGAGGATGCGTTGGACAGGGACCGGTTTCCTGGAAAAGAGTCGCTACACCATATATTATAGTGGCCATCCAGTAAACCATGTGCTCGGACTAGGTTTCTTAGTCAGCCAAAAAATGAAACCTGCTGTTATCCGTTTTGAAAACATAAGCGAACGGCTATGCACTCTGCGCTTGCGAGGCAAGTTTAGAAATATAAGCTTCATTAACGTTCACGACCCTACAGAGGCGACTGCAAAGTCGGAGAAGGATACCTTCTACGAGGCAGTAGAACGAACGAACGAACCCTACCCCAGATATGATATCGAAATCTGTACAAATTTCGGGACAGCAAGTAACAACCAAGTAGGGAAGGAGCCCGTATTCAGGCTTCTCCCATAGCTTACATCAAAATACAAACGATAACGGACTGCGGATTATTCAATTAGCAGTGTCACATGAAATGGTTGTTGTAAGTACCTGGTTTGCATGGAAAGCGGTCCACAAACATTATTACATGGGCTTCTCCAGACGGGACCACTTTCAACCAAATTGGCCACGTGTTGATCGAACGCTCCCATCTCTCAGACTTGGTGAATGTCAGAACATATAGGGGGGCCAATATAGACACGGATCACCATCTCGTTGGCATGGTGTTCCGAGCTCAAATAACAGCACCACCAACACACCTCTGACAATCAGGTGAGAATTAACATTGAAGCCATCCACAACACATCCTTCCGCCACAAATACCAGAGGTAAATGGCACGCGCAGAAACTTATCACGAACTCCGTCGAGCGGAGAAGTGACTTCACAGATGGAAAAAGGAAGCCTGGAAGAACCAACAAGTCTGTGAACAAGAAAAGTACAGGGAGCAACCGCACTAGGGGCGGAAGTTTTACCAACAAGTCAGCAGGATGAAGCATTATATACCTCGATGCTCATCATGCCGAGACAAAGAGGGAAATCTGATTTCCGACAGAATGTGTATATTGGAGCGATGGGTTGAGTATTTTGATGAGCTACTGAACAACCAGAGCATTGGCGAGTTGGGGGTCCCGCCAACTGAAGGTAGCTACAAATACTGTCGCTACCAAGTATAGAAGAAACAGTCCATACAATTCATCGGCTTCAAAATCATAAGGCATCAGGAACCGATGAAACTACAGCCGAATTGGTTAAATATGGAGGCGACCAATTACACCAAGTGGTTCATCAACTTGTGCTCAAGGTATGGGACAGCGAATCAATGCCTGACTATTGGCAACGAGGCATTATCTGTCTCATATATAAAAAGGGAGATATCACACAGTGCAGTAATTATAGAGGTATCACGTTGCTGAGTACTATCTATAAGGTATTCTCCACTATCTTGCTAGGCCGGATAGCCCCATACGCCCAGAACATCATTGGCCCATACCAAAGAGGCTTTACTCCAGGCAAATCAGCAACAGATCAGATTCTCTCTCTGCGTCAAGCGATGGAAAAACGCGCGCGCACGTTGTCAGCCAACAGAGCCTATTTCAGCTTACGAAACCTATTCCGCTCGAAACGTCTCATCATAGGGTCAAAGCTCTTGCTGTACAAGACAATGATCTTGCCAGTCCTCATGTATTCCTCGGAAACTTGGGTTCTTAGCAATAAGAATTGCGAACTCTTGGCTACGTTCGAGAGGAGAAGCCTCTGAAGAATTTTTAGCCCCCTACATGAGGATGGACGATTCCGTAGCCTACATAATGACGAAATCTATGAGCGATACCATGACCGTCAGGTTGTGGATAAAATCCGCTTCAATAGGTTACGGTGGGCGGGTCATTTAATCCGTATGGATGAGGATGATTCCACCCGGAGAGTCTATAAGGGCAATATCTATGGTAGAAAAAGAGGACGGGGCAGAAACTGCCTAAGATGAAGCGATAACGTAGGTCAGGACGCCAGACAGCTTTTAGGGATATCGAATTGGTGGACCTCGGCGCAAAACCGGGATATTAAGGCAGGCCAACACCGGATACCGGTTGTTGCGCCGTTGATGATGATGATCCAGAATACAGCTAAAAACACCCTTAGGCATGTTGAACGGGGGATACCTGCTTGGAAACGATTAACAATAAAAACGAAGCTTACTGGTTGCTAATCAAAGGACGAACCCGAGCCAGAGAAGACCAACAACACGAACTAAGGTGGTACGCTTAGAAAACGTGCCGAGACGAAAACAACGAAAGTTCAATAATAATAGAGATCAGAATGACAGAACGAATCAAATACAAGTCGGGACAGCGGAAGCTAGATGCTTCAGGTATAAAAGGTTTTGTGTATTTCTTTTATAAAGAGATTTGAGTATGCATTTGTCCCACTAGCATGTAGCACGTAAAATATGCATATGCATATATTATGTGAATGGGTTCGTTAAAAAAATGACTACTTTGCACCCCTCGTACTCCCCACCTTTTAAAAAAAAAACAAAACTAAGACCGGCTTCGAAAAGTACTAATTGAGACCTTTCGTTTGATACCCCATATGACTATATTTGGTGAAAAAAAATTGTACACCCCCTTTTACATGTATGGGGACCCCCCCTTAAACTCGTCGTAAAAGGATGTAACTCACTATATGCGTGAGCGTTCACAGTTCCCACCTTTGTACCACATTTGATGTCAATCACTACAACCGTCTCCGAGAAAAATGCGTGTGACGGAATGGAAAATGGAAGCTGCAAAAGTTGATACTTATTCCGAAGCCAGGTAAACCATTGGGAGACCCCTCCTCACATCGACCGATATGTTTGGTCAATACCATGGGTAAACTATTTGAACGAGTATTATACAACAGGCTGCTCGCTGTTACGGAAAAGGAAAAAGGCCTATCCGATAAGCAATTCGGGTTTCGTAAGGGGAGATCAACCATCGATGCAATCAACATGGTGACTGGCCTGGCACGCTGCAATACAAGATGACAAATGCTGCGCAGTGGTGACACTCGATGTAAAAAATGCATTCAACACAGCAAAGTGGACGAAAATCGTAGAGGCTCTAACCAAACTACAGGCTCCAAAGAACATTGTACGCATCGTTGTTGCATTTTTTCCTGGAAGAAGATTATATTGCGACTCGGACGATGGAGAGAAATTATTCCCAATGACGTGCGGCGTACCACAGGGGTCTGTCTTAGGTCCCTTGCTGTGGTTAATTATGTCGTTGCTGTGGTTAATTATCACGCTACGCCTTCCTAACGGCGTGACAACTATTGGCTTTGCGGACGATATCGGGGTAACAATAGTGGCAAAACGCTTAGACGAGATCGAAATCTATGCAAATGAAGCGATATGGGAGATCAATTCCTGGTTAAAAAAAGTACGGTCTATCACTTGCTGAACATAAAACGGAACTAGTGCTAATCAGCAAAAGAAGGAAAGACACGACCGTGAAAATTAAAGTTGGTGAAAAAACAATTTACTCCCAAGAGTCGCTTAAATATTTGGGAGTAATGATTGACAAAAGACTCAATTTTAAAAAACACATTGGGTGCTCTGCAACTAAAGCATCTTCCATCGCTGTAACGATCTCGAGGATACTACCGAACATTGGTGGACCAAGACAAAGTCGACGTCGTCTTATTTCAAGGGTAGTTAGTTCCGTGCTACTCTACGCAGCTCCAGTTTGGGCAACCGTTCTGGAAAACATCAAACTGCGGAAAACTAGGAATGGCGTATCGAATAAGTGCACTCCGGGTATGCAGTGCTTACCGAACGACATCAGGAGAAGCAGCACATGTACTGGCAGGGACAATCCCCATAGACATCTTGGCGGATGAAGGTCGGCGTATCTACGACAAAATGTACGCAATCGGGGAGTCTATTGTACTTCACCGGCAACTAGCACGGCGGAAATCCATCCCAAACTGGTAAAAGAGATGGAACGAGGCACAAACTGGCCGTTGGACCTACCGTATCATTCCACACATTCGAAGATGGATGGAAAGGAATCACGGGGAACTAAGCTACAAGCTAACACAGTTTTTAAGTGGACATGGAGTCACCATGGTGCCCAAGATGTGGTAACGTGGCTGAGAATGCGGAGCATGTTGTATTTGAGTGCCCAAGGTTTACAGCACACCGAACTAGGCTGGAGGCGATCGGAGACAGGCGCTTGACACCTGGAAATATAGCAGAGTTTATATTGGAATCAAGTGGTAATTGAGCTGAAAATGATTCATCAACAGCTAAGGCATGAAGAACTGCGAAGAAAGCAAGAAAGGAAGCGAACAATAATGCGCCGCAGTTAAGAACTGATCCAGCCCCACGATGCAATGCTTATAGCAGTCCCGTGGGGAGAGTGGAAAAAGAAGGAGGTGGTTTTAGTGAGTAGAAATCTCACATAACTGTATGGCAGGAGCCAGCAGTAGGTTTTGAACCTTTCCACCTTCCAACGATGAAAAAAAAAAAGACAAACAGACAGACAGACAGTAAATCGATTTTAATAAGGTTAACCTTAAAAAGGTTTAGTATTTTCAAGACTTCTTGCACCCAACGACGACAAATTTAAACCCAAACGGTGAATAAGTGTCCATTCCCCGCCCAGTGCTTAAATTAAAATCACATAAATCTCCCGGAATCAATGGCATCCCACACGAACTCTTAAAAGAAGGGGAAACGAAACTCACCAGCCGAATCTAGAAAATAATCAGCAGAATCTGCACAACCGAACAAATACCTGACGACTGGAGGACAAGTGTTAATTGTCCAGCCTACAAAAACGGTGATCGTCTGCGTTGCAAAAGCTACAGGGGGATTTGACTGCTGTGCACGTGATGCAAGGTCCTGAGAAATATATTCGAACGACGACACGCAACATCATCGGGGAATACCAAGGGGGCTTCAGATCCGGACGACCGACAACGAAGCAGATATTCACAGTTAAGCAGGAGCTTGAAAAATGCTAGGAATGTAGCATCGATGTGCACCAATTGTTCGTTGACTTCTGTCAAGCGTATGATGGTGTAAATCGCAACGCTTTATACAGAATAATGATCGAGCTAAAAGCCCGACTAATGAGAGCCACAATGGTTAACAACGAGGGCCAGTTAAAAATCCAAAATGAACTGACACAAAGCTTTCCTCTCATGTCAGGACAACACCCCCTTTAACTTGGTATTCGAATACGTCGACAAGAAGGTGGCCTCAGTTGATACCAGAGTTACGTTACTGGTAAAATTCGCGAAACTGGTGGCGTGCGTAGACGTCGTGGATATTCTTACCCGATCATGGGGGATGCTTCGTGGGAAGGGAGTGTTCGAGCAGTTCGAGTCAGCAGCGAGTCAAATGAGGCTCACAATCAATGAATCCAAAACGGAATACCTGGCCCAAACTCGAAAGACGGCCGCTAATAAGCAGAACATTGTAATGTGCAAAAATAATTTCGAACATGTGAACCAATTCGTCTCCCCACGAGAAATGAAAAACTGGGAAAACAAAGGCGGATTACTACTGCGCATTAAACATTTTTTGCAGCCCTCCATATAATGAGATCGAGAAAGGTACACAGATGCAATAACCTATCCATGTAATTCGTCCGGTACTGCTGTAATGATGCGAAACCAAATGTTGGAAAAGCAGAACAATATCTTCGAGAACAAAGTCCTCAAGAAAACCTTCGAGGCCGTAAAGGAACGAGATGTCTGGTGAATCAGATACAATAATGAATTTGATGTAGTCAAAATCCGGAATATCCACGTTGCAAACGTTGGGAGGTCTCAGTGGACGCAGATTGCAGATCAATTCTAAAATTTTTTAACTTCAGGACGCGGTCTATGGATCGAGATAATTTAAGGTGATACATCCGGGAAGCCAAGGCTCGATTTGGAATGTAGCGCCATTGAAAAACAAATTTACACCCAACACAACCCTTGACAGCGTGGTGCAGTGGGGCGGATCACTGAATCGACAGAGTAATCAACTATGCGTCTGTGCCACGTGAAGTAATGCACACACATAACTTTTATTAAGCTTTATATTACCTCTCCGTGAGCCCTTCTGAACAGGGAAAAACACAAATTCACTTATTCTATACAAAAGCCCTCACTTTCAGGATGTTAACGAAATCGTTACCCTTTCGGCGTAAAAACATTCCGATGCAGCGTCGGGTCATCCACCACCTACCCCAGGCAAATAGGCACTATCCTTTGTTCTACTTGACGTTCGCTCGTACTCCATCAGGTTATTACTCGGCTATGAGAAGCAAAAAAAAAATGAAAAAAAATTGTTCCGCATAACTTCACAATATTGCATATCCAAATGCCTCCCCATTGCCGGCATTGATACCTTAGACAATATGCACCTAATTACACGATGGCATGTACATGTACAGAGCAATGCAATATTAACCATTAAATAAGTTGAAAAACTGGAAGCCGGATGATGCAAGTATGAAAGGTTTTGGTATTTCTTATATAAAAATATTTACATGGACATTTCGCTTATTTTTAATTGGCAAATTATATATATACAGATATTATGTCAGAATATACACTTTAGCGTGATGCTTAAAATTTACACTGAAGGAACAATTTTGACCTACTACAATTTTGTTAGTAATAGTACGTACTTCACCAAAAAAGGTACGATCCTTTATATTATAATCTATATTACTGAATAATTTCATGATTCTAGGATCAACTTAATTGGAGTCTACAGTCGATTACTAAAAATTATAGTAATAGGCTATTATTAACATTATTTGCACAAATTCCGGTAAGGAAGGTATTTCGGAGCCCTCTTGATTGTTCAGATTTTTTGAGTACGTTCGCGTTCGCGACGGGAACGGAATCTCATTCGCCTCTATCTGAAATAATTTGCTCAAATAATGCATTTCATAATAAGCAATTACCCTAATGTTCCCCGCAAAATGCACATTATTGAATGCATTCGGGCGAATTAATCTTGACAGAGGGGAATGATTTGCACGCGCAAGTTGCTGCAATATGAACTTAACAGAGTTCAAGGCAAGGTAGCGGCAATGGAAGGGTGCTTGGGGGACAGCTGGACTGGCGGAGGACACAGTTAGATACTAGACAGCTACCACACTCCCCCTTGTTTTGCCCTTGAGCATGAGCGAGCTGTAACGAAAATCCGATCAGCTGTGTTTGACATACCGCCTGGACTTGACAATGTATTGGCGAGATCGGCAAGTTTTTGCTTATGTATAAGTGAATATGTGAAACAACGTTTTGCTATATGGGTGAGCACGGCAGTCGTACCAGAATAGCAAAAGCTCACCGATCTCTCTCTTACCAATACGATTTGACGAAGATTATGCCTTTTCCTTGTTTAACGTCTCTGATGTGTACAGATAAGCGCAAGTGGAGTCATTTTAGCGTGGGTACTGCCTATAGTAGATCTACTGTGGCGGAGGAGATAGAAAAGAGGAAGGGTTTTGTCTTTGGTTGGCACCGGGAACGGCCTTACAGTCTTTGTGCGGAACGAGTTGAAGGAAAGAAGTTTTGTCTTTGATTGGCACCGGGAACGGCCTTAGATACGTTGGGCGGAATTAATTATGAATTGGAGAATCTCGTCCGTGCTGTTGATTCGAGCAATCAAAAAGGGAAAAAGCCGAGTTCGTAGGGTTTTTGTGCTAGGAGAAAAATTGCTCGAGGCGGTTAATGGTTTGACGGTGTAGTTCGTTATTTGAGGAACAAGCAGCTAAACGCAAACCAAGTGAATTGTCGATGGCTCTAGTAATCTCCTAGAAGATTTCATTATGCAAAGGAGTTTACACTAATTAAGATGGACTACATTTGGGAACTTAAAATTGGAACTTAAAATGACTCGTTCATTTTCACTTTGTTGAAATATCGTTGAAGTAGCAGGATCGGATCGAGAAAAGCGGCGACACCATCGAAAGTGTTGCATTCTGAATAATTGAGAAATTTATACATTGAATACGTAATTATTTACAAAACGAATCAAGCAACTACACGCCACGCCGAGCCCGGAGTGAACCATCGCGTGAGTTTTATTTTTGATTTTTTTAAATTTTGTTTTTTATTTTTGACTTCATTTCGTTTCTTGTTTTGTTTTATTCGATTTTTTTTCTTTTATATATTTTTTTTATATTTTATATATTTTTTCTTTTGTTTATATTTTTTTTTTTTTAATGAATTTATGAATGATGTTATGATCTTATGAATTGTAATTAATTTTTTTTTTTATTTCAGGACTTCTTCCCTCTCTCTTTTTCCTTAACTCCGCAGAACTTTAGTAGGGACATCCTCTGAAATAATGACCTGAGAATGTCAAGGTTAGGAGTGAACCTCAGGGGCCGCGTCTCAATCACGATCTGAGACAGAAGAAACCATGATCGGGATTACGATTCGTCGTGGATCTTCCCTCTCGATCACGGCACTCGAGTGCGGAGACTCACGGCTTCCCGCGCGGTCGAGCCTTTTTTTTTATATTTTTCAATTTTAGCTCGCATTCTGGTTGTTATTCCTTAGGCCTTCGCGAATTTCTTGTGTTGTCTATTTTGAAATCCCCCCTAGCCTAGCTAGCACAGAGACGTGTAAGAACGTGTTGACCGAGCACTTTGATGGAGCTTCAATCTTTGCCATTTTTTTTAAGGTTTTTGAGATAGCTCTGCCCTCTAAGTCGTTGATCGTCTGATCCTCCTATTCCCATTAAGTTCATTACAAGGTAGGTTCTGAGAGTGGATCCGAGAAGGAAATGATAGCTTTTGGGTCGCCGCTCTTCCCCCTTATGCATTAGATGTTAGAACTGAAAGCAGCTTTGGGAAGTACTAATCGAGCCTTCTCATTTGATTCCCCACTTGGCTACACCCGGAAGAAAAAATTACACTCCTCCTTTGCATGTAGACCTTCCTTTAAATCCCGCGTAGAACGCTGTATGCGTGGGCGTTGACAGTTCTTACCTTCCTACCCAATTTGGTGTCAATCGATATAATAGTTTCTGAGAAAAATGAGTGTGACAGACAGACAGTAAACCGATTATAATAAGGTTTACTGTCTGTCTTATCGATATCTTTTAAGCAGATATATCAATAAGGAGGAAACTCTAAGGCCTGGGCACCATATAGAGGCAGTTTTATTCTATTTTTTAGTTAGGAAGTTTGATTTTCCTTCAATCAGATTAACTCTTTGTAAACAAATTTGGATTTTCCAAAGAGGTCTCATAGAAGAAACAACTAGGCCTTCTTATTTGCTAGGCTTGCTAACCATTTTTCATTTAGTTATGTATTTTCTGGGCATACAATAAAGAAAAACCCCAATTACACATATTTCGCACCATGTACATTTATAAAGCAGCAAACAATATCTTTTAGAAAGGAGTCGAGAGACATTCCACGCAGAAGGGATCAGAAGAATTCTATTCATGGCAACCTTCAATGCGTACATGCTTCAAGTTAGACCACGGTAATGTATCTTAAAAAAAAACACTGTCCACCGTGTCATTACCAACTTTGATGAACCATTCCTCCCGAATAATTACAGTAGGGAAGATTTCTTCTAAAATGTGGGGTGCGAGCAAACTCCTTTGAACTGACTCAATTGAATAGCAAAATTTTAGAGAGAATACATTATACAAGCCTTAAACACCGACCGAGGATTCAGTATACTTAAGAAGCAGAAAAGACAGAATCATAGGAAATTTCACTGAAGATGGAGGCACATCGTAGATTAAATCGAAACGTAAGCCCTTAAAATTCTCGTGGTTAGGCTGAATGGAATGGATAAATTGAGGTTATAGAATTTCCACGCATCATAGGATTGTTCCAGCTAGACATAAATCAACTTAACTCAATTTAAGTGACTTGCTTAGGTCAACTCTGTGACCACCGATACTTTCGTTAGATACTTGTCTTTTTCGTTATTCTACAAAGTTTTTCAACTTTGTCGCGTCACTCCCATAGAGAGACCAGCACTCATTTATGACTACTAAAAGTTAGATAATTTTGACGAGGGAAGTAATAACTCTAAAATGGAGAATCATAAATGGGAATAAATGCCTAGTCAGCAAAAGGAGGATTACATAGTCAAAGTGCTTATCAGTGTTGAATCTTTCAAGCGTTTTCTTATGCTAAAGCCATAATCTATTTAATCGCATCATTCTGGGATGATCATAGCCAAACAAATGCTGCATGGATATTGACCCCCCAAACAACATCCGCCCTCCAACTGGTGTTTAATTCATAAAAGGGCAGAATAACATCACTAGGCTGCAGGATAATTTACAGGCTCAATACGAAGCTCTCATTAAATGGAAATAATGTCCTTCCATTAATTTTCCGTCAGGTCCGTTATTATCATCGATGAAATATCATCCCTCAATTGCATTTGCTGTACTTTTTGTATTCAATTTCTGCTGTATCGTCTATTGTGACATTTTCTGCTGTTATTAGTCACTTCCATATCGTGCACATAGTATCCCTTCGATAGACCCCCGTGGAGTTAAGCGAATTGTTGAAAAATCAATATAAGGTCCTCGAATATCATATTGTCCGGAGCAAAAAAGGATATACGACGTAGCGAACGTGGATGACAGTGGACAGTTAGCGAAATTGACTATATGACTACACATGAAAGTAGAGACGACACTAATGGAATGAAGCCTCGTTTCAGATGAATGTTTTGCATCCTGCTCCTTTTATATGTAGAATACGAGGCTTTGAATGACATAGTAAAACTGGTGAATGAAAAGCGACGTGGACAATATCAATATGGCAGCAGTATCAATCTATGTCTATGCTATTAGTCCTGAATTCACTAATGAAGCAAATGCAGGCCTTCACAGAAAATCCTATTTCTACTATCCTAGCATCGCGCTTGTTTTGCTCACATGAAAGGCTTAACTTTAACTAAAATTCATTGGAAACTACTCCCAATGGGTTGTACATGTAATTAGGTTTCATAGTAATCATTTATCTGCATCTCAGTCTCGTTTCTCTAGCTAGTAATTATTTTTTCGGATCCAAATTTCACCATTGATTCATTTACCTTTGGGTGTAACATAGCTACCGACTACGAGCAAATGCTTTAGTTCTGAACGCAAGAAGACATTCTCCGAAAATTGCAGTGGAGAACGCGGCGACTCTTGAATGAGGCAGCCGAGCAACATATGTGAGAAGACATGTTCTCCTCGAAGCATTCGGGGAGCTATAAGTAGTACTCGCGAATGTCGAGACCTCATATACTTTTAGAGAAAACAGCCTGGGGACCTGACATATGTGAACGTCGCTTTATTCAGTAGAGTCGCTTGGCAAGTCAGCGAAGTTTATACTTACAGTAACTACCAGGTAATCTGCATAAAAACCAAACACGAGGGGGACACTTTTTCCACGGCGCTCAACCCCAATATATCCCTGTATGGAACGGCGAGAGAAAGTCACCCAAATCACTCGATGGATGACGAAAACATGCGATACTACCATGTCCAGCAGGCGACTGATCCCCAGTAGGCAACCCAACAATGAAATCGCACGTTTGCGAGCCGCATGTTTTCGAGCAAGGAGTTATTACTAAAAACTTTGAGGAAAGCCCGGTAATGACAGTTGAGAGAAGACACCCAGAAAGCTGCGAATCCACTTAAAAGAAACCATTCGAAGGAGTAAAAGGAATTCTTTCAAATAGTTGTGCAACTATGTCGATATAAACCCACGGATTGGGACCTACAAGGTGGTACGGGACAAATTGTACCAACTGGTCCTCCGGGTTGGGGGTTGGGTAAGGCCTACAACCCTACTCGGAAAACCGATGTTACGAAGCCACGAAAGGAGCCTCGGACAGGATGGATCTTACAACAACGAACCCGGCAACGACAACGGATTAACGATTTCCGCATTTTCTCATGGAATGTGCACTCCCTGTACAGATATAAGGCTAATGAGCAGCTGGCCGATTCTCTGTCCCAATATAGGGCTGATACAACAGCGTTACAAGAGATGCGATGGACAGGGACCAGTTTTCTGGAGAAGAGCCGCTACACCATATATTGTAGTGGTCATCCAGTAAACCATGTGCTCGGAGTAGGTTTCTTAATCAGCCAAAAAATGAAACCTGCTGTTATGGGCTTTGAAGACATAAGCGAATGGCTATGCACTCTGCGCTTGCGAGGCAAGTTTAGAACGAACCCTCGAAACCTGTCCCAGATATGATATCAAAATCGTACTTGGGGATTTTAACACCAAGTAGGGAAGGAGCCCGTTTTCAGGCGATACGTTGGCTCGCATAGCTTACACCAAAATACAAATCATAACGAACTGCGGATTATTCAATTAGTAGGGTCACACGAAATGGTTGTTGGAAGTACCTAGTTTGCGCGCTTTCCGCACACAAACATACATGGGCCTCCCCAGACGGGACCAATTTCAACCAAATTGACCATGTGTTGATCGAACGCCGCCACCTCTCAGCCTTGATGAATGTCGGAACATATAGGGGGGCCAATATAGACTCGGATCACTATCTCGTTGGCATGGTGCTCCGAGCTCGAATAACAATACCACCTAGAATCCCCTCTGACAATCAGGTGAGAGTGAACACTGAAGCCATCCACAACACAATCCTCGGCGACACCTATAGGAGGGAAATGGATGCCGCAATAACCACAGTCAACAGAGGACCTGAAGATGAAGCATCAACAAATGATCTTCACAATCGCCTGAAGAACGTTATCATGGATACGGCCACAAACATACTTGGCCCCAGCCGCAAAAGGAGTCGGGACGGCTGGTTTGACGATGAACGTAACCTAGCAACGGAACGACAGAATACCGCATACCGAGTAATGTTGCATTCTCAAAGAACGCGGGCACGCGCACAGACTTATCACGAACTCCGTCGAGCGGAGAAGCGACTTCACACACGGAAAAAGGAAGCCTGGGAGAACCAACAAGTCTGTGAACTAGAAAAGTACAGGGAGCAACCGTACCAGGCGCGCAAGTTTTACCAACAAGTCAGCAGGATGAAGCCTTATACACCTCGATGCTCATCCTGCCGAGACAAAGAGGGAAATCTGATTTCCGACAGAATGGGCATATTGGAGCGATGGGTTGAGTACTTTAATGAGCTACTGAACAACCAAAACATCGGCGAGTTGGAGGTCCCGCCAACTGAAGACGACCAGTTACACCAAGTAGTTCATCAACTTGTGCTCAAGGTATGGGACAGAAAATCAACGCCTGACGATTGGCAACGAGGCATTATTTGTCTCATACATAAAAAGGGAGATAACAGACAGTGCAGCAATTATAGAGGTATCACGTTGCTGAGTACCATCTATAAGATATTCTCCGCTATCTTGCTAGGCCGGATAGCCCCATACACCCAGAACATCATTGGCCCATAAAAAAGAGGCTTCACTTCAGGCAAATCAGCAACAGATCAGATTTTCTATCTGCGGCAAGTGATGGAAAAACTGTTGAAATATGGACAACAGTTGCACCATCTGTTCATCTATCATACTTTAAAGCCGTCTATGATAGCATAGCTGGGTAAAACTGTACACGGCCATGAGAGAATTGGGTATTACGACGAAATTTATAAGACTGACTAGGCTCACCCTGACCAATGTGCGAGGCCAGATAAAAGCAGCAGGATCACTTTCAAGACCATTCGAGATCAACAACGGTCTACGACAAGGGGATGCCCTATCATGCGTCCTCTTTAACCTGACCCTCGAGAAAGTGGTCCGTGATGTTGAGGTAAATGCAAGAGGTACGATCCTCTTTAAGTCCATCCAGCCACTGGCCTATGCTCACGATATCCACACAATGGGAAGAACCACCCGAGATGTACAAACTGCCTTCATCCAGATCGAGCAGGCGACAGAGCGAGCGCGAGATCTTGGGCTGCACATCAATGAAGGCAAGACAAAATATATGGTGGCAACGTCAGCACCGAAAACCAACCAACCAACAACATCAAACCGCACTGGTCAAACAGGAAAAATAAGGATAGGAGAATACAACTCTGATACCGTTGACAATTTCTCCTATCTAGGGTCGAAAATCTGAACCGGTAACAGCTACGATGTTAAAATCCAAATCCAAATCCAGGGTTGTTGTCAGCCAACAGAGCCTATTTCAGCTTACAAAAACTGTTCCGCTTAAAACGTCTTGCCAGTCCTCATGTATTCCTCGGAAACTTGGGTTCTTAGCAAGAAAAATTGCGAACTCTTGCCGCGTTCGAGAGAAGATTCCTCGGAAGAATTTTTGGCCCCCTACATGAGGATGGACGATTCCGTAGCCTACACAATGACGAAATCTATGAGTGATACCATGACCGTCCGGTTGTGGATAAAATCCGGTTCAATAGGTTACGATGGGTGGGTCACTTAATCCGTATGGATGAGGATGATCCCATCCGGAAAGTCTATAAGGGCAATATCTATGGTAGAAAAAGAAGACGAGGCAGACCCTGCCTAAGATGAGCGATGGCGTAGGCCAGGACGCCAGACAGCTTTTAGGGATATCGCATTGGTGGACATCGGCCCAAAACCGGGATGTCTGGAATTCCTTATTAAGGCAGGCCTAGATCGGATACCGGTTGTTGCGCCGTTGATGATGATGAAGATGGTAGCGAAAAAGCTCGGAAAGATTGTTTCCACTCTGTTTCCGCACCATTTAAACAACGAAAGGCTAACGGTGATCCAAAGAAGATGATGGAGAGAGTCCCCTACGACAGACTACTATCACCAAAACACCAATGGTTTGCCGGAGCGCCCGTATGGTTTTCCGCACAGTGTGGATCCAATAACGTTGGTTTCCGGTGGCTGATGTATGTGTTGACGTTGAGTGTCAAAAAGGCATCCAACACCGTTAACTTGAATCCAATTAAAGGAGCGTTGGCTGACATAGGTATTCCCGGATATTTAGCGAAAATTACCTTTGAGAGGACTCTCCGATACAAGACGGATGAGGGTACATCGTCAGAGCGGTACTGGGTCCTCTACTGTGGAATGTCGTAAATAATGTATGTACGGTGTTTGTTCTCCCCGTCTTCGAAAAGGCTACGATTGTCAGCTTTGCTGATGACGCAACTGTAGTTGTTACAGCGAACAAAAAGAGCTTACGGAGATCTACGCTATGGAAACTGTGAAAACGGTAAAGTCCTGGCTAAAAAGAGCCGGGCTGACCTTGTCGAACGAGAATACGGAAGGGGTCTTAATAACAAACAGTTGAAAGAAGAACACAGTGAAAGTGGAAGTCGGTAGCTGATTATCAAATACTTGGGGTGATAATTGATTCTAAACTAAGCTTTAGGGGACACGTAGAGTATGTACGACCTTAGGTAGCTAGTACTACCGCGACACTTGCAAAAATGTTTTACCGAATATTGGTGCGCGTCGACGCTTGTGTGAGCGGAGGCGCTTGCAAAATCTCAGAGACAAAAGCCCGTGCATTCAGTTTACCAGCTGGCTTGAAACCGGGGTGGTTTTTAGTGTGTACGAATCCTAAATGCTCCCGTTTTATCTCAAACGTTCCGCGCGGGAATGAGGCCCTCAGTGCCCTTCGATCTATCATCCAAATTCACAATATTAGCCATTTTAACTTTGCTTCAAAATTTCTACCCAAATACCACCAACTTTAAAATCTGCCGCAAACATAAATCGTATTCAATAATGAAAGAACAGATGACACTACTGGAATGAAACCTCGTTTCAGATGAATGCTCCTTTTATATGTGGGGTACGATGCCTTGAATGACATAGCCATATGGCAACAATATAAATCTATGTTTATGTTATTAGTCCTATCACTTCTTTCAATTCACTAATGAAGCAAATGTAAACTTACACAGAATGTTCAAAATACTAGCATGAGGCTTATTCCGCTCACATGGAAGAATTTACTTTAACTACGATTTACTGGAAATTATATTTCCGAATGTATTATAATTAAATTTCATAGTAATCATTTATCTACATATCAATCTCGTTTCTACAACTAGCAATTACTCAAGTTTCATCACTATATAGTTGCCATTGACCTCCGGGTATAACATAGTTCATCAAACGCGAATATAAGCCATTGTTATCTGATTGACTCCCTAGATGACTTTTCGAGAAGTGAACACTCTTCCTCGACCATTCTGCACCACATAATCGCATTTTCCGAGTAATCCTCATTCATCTCCATCCTTTCTCCAAGCGGTTGTGAATAGTAAATCTCCTCAATACGCTCCGCAATACTGTCGAAATAGCCAGTGCAAACACCGCCAAAACCACTATAATATCACCTACCTACGGCTCAATAGACTCTCCTACCACGGTGAGCAGGAGAAATAATCAAGTCATTAATTTGGTGGTTGGTTTAGTTGTGGCATAGGAGTTTTGCTGCACATATTGGTGTGATATTCAGAACGAAAACCAGCCTAGACCTTCATAGTCAAGCTTTTGAGGGGTTCATTATTTCAGCTAGTGTTTGCAACAGCAGAGAGCGCGTAAATGTCTCTCATTCATTCAGGGTAGGCATCCTTTTTCCAGAACTTAGCGATCATCTCTTGTTTCTCCTGTCCCTGGAAAACATCAGATCCTCAGAATTTCTGATTGGTAGTAGCGGAAACTGTTGGGAATGTTTGCACCGTTCTGAGGTATAAAGAGCCCCACCCTACAGAGTGCAAAACGATTGCAATTACTTTTACTATAATCCGCTCCGAGCCAATGCAAGTGGTGAACGCAAATCGTAAAAACCCTCCGTTGTGGCTGCCGTATATGTTTACTAAGGCCTCCAACCTACGCTTTAGAAGTGGCTCCAAATTTACTCGAAAAAGCCCATCTCATTATGCCGAGATATTTTCGATTGAGACGTCGCACTGTCCATAGATATCGAGGGTCCCTAGGTGATAGTTTAGTCGGCAGTGATCAGTGAGAATTCCCACTATGATTAGCAGATTCTACTTGATGGGATTTAAACAGTCCTTTGTGCGCTTGGGTTTATATCCCCCAATAAGCACCCGGGACTGCTCTATTCCTGGTAGGCTCGTCTAATATAGTTCCCTAAACCGTTTCTCTTCATTTTTTAGTGTCACAGCCATGAACCCATTTCCGATTCTACATAAGGGTTCTGGCCTGTGTAAACGCGTCCCTGTTTCCTTTTTGGTCAGTTCGTCCGCTGCCACATTGCCTCCCAACCCAATATGAGAGTATCCAGACCTTATTATTCGAGTCGAGCGTATTCAGTCTCTCAAAGCATTACCATACCAGTTTAGAGTTCACCTGGTTGGACCTAAGTGCCTTGATCGCTATTTGGCTGTCAACTAGCAATGTTCTGCCCCCGTTGGTTCCTTTGGAGATTAAAAGAGGCACATCGGCCAATAGCGTATATTTCCGCCTGGAATATGCTAATGTTGGTATCGATTGGCTCCAAGTACATTTTTCTTGGACCAATGACCCCGGCATCCACTCCCTCTACTGTGAGGGATCCGTCAGTGTACCAAGTAATCAGTTAGTGGTTTAAGCCGTATGTCGCAACCAGGCTCTCCCAGTCTGCCTTGTTACTCCAACGTGTTTCGAACTTCTTATCGAAGTGAAACCTCGTTGTCTGGTATCAATAATTCGGAGTACCGCCTAGAAAGAATATCAATCTTCCTTCGATTTAAGCAGCTCCTCGCCTCACTGATTCTCCCGGCCATCCTGAAGATTGCCCTGCCTGCATCTGTATGTACAATATTCCAGTATTTGTTAACTCGTCCAGGAGTTCGTCCACTACCATACTACACATAAGCGGCGATAGTACCCCACCCTGCGAACAACCTTGAGTAGTATTTATGACAATAGAATTTATTTATTTGCCTACTCTCTAACATTTTGCCCATCCAGAAGGCGAGGGTGTTTCCGATTCCGTTGCGGATCAGGGTATCTTATAGTCCTGCGTGTGAAGTGCTAACGAATCCTCCTTCGATATCCAAAAACACACACACTATTTCTCTTGTTTCTACGGCATCTCGTAATATATCAAATTCTTTCCCGTTGTTAAAAGTATAAAATAATGCATTTCACGCAAATGGCAATGTCAGCCAGCATTGTACAGTAATGACCCTTGATATGCGAAATGAATTTAATTCTGGCATTAGGAGTCTAATAACAGGATTTCTGATGACATTCGGTGTACCCAGTTACATTGCTGGACAAAAAGAAGCATCTAATATTACACCGATGATAGATATCCGTGGAGGATGAAACTATTTAACTTTATTTGAACAGATATGGCAATAAAATGCGTTTTGAGGCTTATATCATATACGAGCATCACCAAACTTTTTCAGCTTTTTAGGTATAACTACCCAGTCTCTAAAGCCCGCCATCCACATTCGATTCGGTCTGTCAATTACGCCTGAAGGGTCCGCATTTGACCGGCGGTCGCAACGTGGATGGGATGCAATTGGTCTGTTAGTTTTGTCCGTTTAGGCGGCCGGTGATCGAATGATGATTCGGCCAACCGACTTGTTGGTTTAGGCTGTGATCTAGAATTTTATGGACATCTTTATCACTAGTGAACATTTTTGATAAATGCGCACACACAAAAATATCTCAAATTCTCGTCTCAAGGCCTTCCACGTCCCCTGGTTCTTGGTCCGGCCGAATGCTCCAAAACACCTGAGTAAGCGCCAAAGTGCGTGAACTGCGAGGGCAATGACCACCCCACAAATTATCGTAACTGCCCGATGTTCGTCCGAGTTGTGGCGAGGATAAATGCTCAGAAACGAGCACCACCCTCCCGTCCTATGCCTACTTCCAGAATAATCGAAAACCCCGCTTTCACGCGGCCATCTGTGCCCTTCGCAGATGCCATGCGTAGCAGAAACCCGTCTGCCCCAGCATCCCAACGCACAAATCCCCCGAACATTTCCAACCCCGATTTCCTCGAGTTCGCCAGGAAATCGCAGGAATTCCTGCAAATGTTCAACGCGATGGTCGGTATTTTAACGTCCAATAATAGACGTTAAGATCATCGAGTTGAACATTAACTCGATTATCGACGTGCCCGCAGGAACGAACTAGAGCTATTTCTTGGCGAGCATAATCCCCACATAGTGCTCCTGTGTGAAACCAGGCTGCACTATAAGCATAGGCCCATTTTCCAAAATTTCAACCTTTTCATAACTGGCCGTCCTCAGTCCAATCCTCAAGGCCGAAACGCCTGTGCCATCCGTTTTATTCTATCCTACTGTGCCGCGCAACCGATAGCAAGCAATTCCTGGTTCATAATTATAGGTGGAGACCTCAACGCCAGGCACCCGTCATGGTTCGATGTACGGTCGAACAAGAACAGGGAAACCCTCCACCATTTCCTAGCCACCTCAAATCCCAATATCAACCTCTCCCACTTCAGCGCTGCCCTCCCGTCACTTAATAAAGGATATTACCATTCTACCTTGACCACTTCCCAATCAGCAGCAGCCTAACACTCAAACCCAATCCCAATACTTATCCCTTCCTAGTAACAGTCCCCGGTATCAGTGACCACGATGCCGTGGTCTTCGAGATTTCATTCCCCGGCCTTCTCCTACTTTAGTCCCTGACTTCAGAAGGCGAACTGGAAACTCATTAACCCCACACTTAAATCCAAACTTAAACCTCTCCTCCTCCCTACAAATAAAACAGTTTTCAACAATACTATAGATTGGACAGTTCGTCAATACACTGAAGTAATTCAACAAGTTCCCTTAACTACCGCAACCTAATTTCTCTCCCAAACGATATCCTTGAGGATATCAAATAGAAACGTACCCTAATACGAAGGCTATTTAGAAATAGGTACTCTCCACAATCCTGCGCTCTCCGTGACGAAATCTTTTCCCTTGACAGGTCAATCCGCGATAGAATTTCAACCCTTTACACCAGCCACCTCCACAAACGCCTCTCCAACACAAAACTGAACCCTGATACCTTCAGGGAACTCAGAAAAACTTGTCCTCGGCTAGGCAAGTCAACCCAACAAACTACCATCCTTCCGCAAAATATTTCAACTCCCACATTCGTGAAAGTGTTGTGAGCGAAGCCATAGAACAACTCTAATCCGCACCAACTTTTTACCACCCTAGTCCCAACCTAAGCCTTTTCTCTCCACCCATTACCCATCCCGATGAACATGATGTTTCTCCCCTTGTCAACCCAAGTTCAGTGAAAGCTGTAATTGCAGCCTCCAAGAACAAAAAATCAGTGGGTCTCGACAAAATCCCTTCCATAGTCTTGAAAAAGTGCCCCCCCAACATTTCCGCCACACTTTCCTCTGCCATTAATCACTGCCTCCTCAACGCTCACTTCCCCACCGATTGGAAAAGTGCTCGAATTGTACCCATCCCGAAAAAGAACCTTAATCCACTTAAACCTGATACGTACAGGCCTATCTCTATCCTATCTTTCCCATCAAAATTTTCGAGCGGGTCATCAAATCCCTCATAGACGAGCACTGTACTTCTAACAACGGTCTACCCGAGTTCCAATTCGCCAACCGAACTATACACTCGGTTGAGCACGCACTGCTTGTCCTCAAGACTGATATCCTTCTAGGTATCAATCGAAGGACACCCACCATAGCCTGCCTCCTTGACCTAAATAAAGCTTTCGACTCCGTATGGCAATATGGACTCACGTATAAGCTTTCCGAAATCCTCAATTTCCATCCGCATCTCTGTAAGCTAATTCTTAGCTTTCTAGATGGGCGAAAATCCTTAGTCAACATCCAGCAGCACCTTTCCTCGTCCTATACTTGCTCCGCCGGCATTCCACAGGGTTCAGTCCTTTCTGCAACCCTTTTCTCCCTGTTCACCACAGACAGCCCCAAACCAACTCCTCACCCGTGTCCTATCGGGATCCTGCAATACGCGGATGATCGAATCCTTTATGCCGCCACAAAAGACATCTCCCGCGGTGAAGCGCGTCTGAATTCTTATTTAGACGAACTTTACCATTATTTCACCCGTTCGAAACTCTCCTTAAATCCCGACAAGTGCGAGACCATTGTCTTCCATGGAAACATAAGAATGACGCCGAAAATGTGGAGTAATATTAGATCTTTGTCACTTACAATCCACGACAATCCTATTCCTACTGTAAAAGAAGTCACTTACCTCGGAGTGACAATGAATTCCCGCCTCTCCCACGTCCCTCATATAGCGAAGGCACTAGGCCGTGCAAATGGTGCCTTCATGTCCTTGTATCCTATCCTTAAATACAATATCCCCACTTCAAAAAGGATTAAGCTGTTTTGTTATAAGCAGCTTATCCGCCCACTCCTCATTTTCGGATTCATTTTCTGGTCCGATTGCTCCCCATCCCAAATGGAACGACTCCGCCTCAAGGAGCGCAGGATCTTTTGCCACTGCGCCAACATTTTTAAAAACGAAGACCGCTCCAAGTACATTTCCAAACCCCACACAGCGATGCTTTCCTTGCCCGTCATGCCCTCAACTTCCTGGTCAAGTGTCAATCCGATCCCAATGCTCTTGCCTCCAAAGCCATGCAGATCGAGATCGTTGAAGATAATCTTCTTCCCCAGATCCTCTTATCCCTCCATTCACAAAACCATCTTTTTGATACCGAAGGTAGAGTAATCTTCTACAGAGGTAATTTCTCCGACTCCCAATTTTTTAAACCTACCCATCATTAGCGCCCCTCCTAGCTTTTAATTCACATCAATCTTCCGCATGTCACCGATCCTACCCCAGACCTTTTTCCCTCCCAGTCTCACCCTATTTTCAAATATGCTCAACGAGTGGAGGTTTTTTTCGACTTTTCCTCCAAAATGATTTGTAAATATTTCCACGCATATTTTTCTTTAGTGATAAGTTAAGTTAAGCTTCATGATATACCTTAGATTAGGTTTAACTGTTAAGGTGGTCCCTAAGTTAGTTATAGGTTTATTTTCATTCTTTCTTGTAAATAAAAAGTTGTTGTTTTTCGAAAAATTGTTGTTTTTCGAAGGCCTTCCACGTCCAGAGTTGAACTAACAATGTTCCGGCTTGACGGGGCGTGGATGATGCTTTCAGTTCAACTGGTGGCCGGATGTATTGCGGGTTTTCCAGCGTAACTGACATGCCATGCATCCCATCCGACATTCTGTCCTTTTTAGCACCTCAGACCCTCCGCCGAAAAATCAGAAAATGTGGATATGTTTTGAAGAGTACTGATCCATTCCTTTGATTTCGTATTCCACATAGCTATATTTAATGTCACCAGCTGTGTTTCCATGGGACCATCTTTTCTCATTATACAGATAATTTCCGCTTTTTTGGCCCATCATATAGTATGTCGTCACCATAGTTTTGGAGATTTAGAGGCACTATCCTTGGGAAAACAACGAGTGTTTCATTCCACAGAATTATAGCTCTAGTTTTATTATTCGTTTTATTTAACAATTTACAACTTCAAACTTTAATTCCGAAACAATAACTTTCAACTTGGGAACTAGGGTTCAACTCCTCGAGTCTAGTTTAAAACTTCGACAGCTCCTCTCAAAACTTCACTGTTGGCGACTTTTACATTTTTTCGAAAAGATACTCAACTTTATTCATTGATGTATTATACAACAAACCAAGTATCAAACTATTTACTGCATAACATATTTTTAAAGTGGGGACGAAAATTTCTCTATGGAAGTTGAAAAATGTCGAAGAAGTGACATTATAGTGCCACGATATCCTTGACGCAATGAACTTATGTAAAAATCAGAGTTCACCGAAGGGCACGTCAAACCTATTCAAACTCTGAACAACTCCGGGTAAATGATATCGAAATAAACGGAGGTGGTCATCCTGTAAACTTTGCAAATTTCGTAGAAATAGTAGACCATGATATCTCACTATAAATAAGTCGATTTTTTTTAAAAGAATAGGAAGCAGGTGAACTTTTTTTGAACTGATTCATGCGGAAGGCTGATAAGAATAATTCTAGAATATTACGGACGAAGGAAGATCATTTGGATTGGGTTGATGAAAAAGCAAATCACAGAATCAGATATTCCTAAAACTCGACTCTGGAATCGGCTCATCACTGAGAAACAAGACAGTAAATTTAGGCTAGATCTAGAACTAATGCATTCGGTAATCAAAAGACCATAAATTCTTTTGAGAATTGTGAGGTCCTAAGTCCGCATCAACTTAATGCTGGACCGGACCATTTAGGGCTTAGCACCCAACTTTTAAAAAATGTCAGGCGATGACAGCTTTACGGTTTCTTACTTCGGTCACGCTCCTCCCTGGGTAGAGATGAGGCAGCGTCTGACGATTTGCCTCTGCCCTGCTAAGAAACCATAAAGCCGTCATCGCCTGACATTTTTTAAAGTTTGGGTGCTAAGCCCCAAATGAGGGGTTCATGGGCCAAAGAAAGAGGGAGTAAGTTGCTCCCCATTTGGTCCAGTCCAGCATTAAGTTAATGCGGACTTAGGACCCCACAATTTTCAAAAAAATAGTTTCAGCTCTGGCCAAGCTCTGGTCAATAAGGCGGATTTGAGCTCAATATAATTCACATCTGCGAACCGCTTCATTCACCCTGATTCCAAGGCAGAGGTAAGGCAGCGTCTGACGATTTGATTCTGCCCTGGTTTGCATAAAGGAAGCAAGGACACGTGAACAAAAGTGGAAGATCGTTAATGAATTTTTGGAAATATTGAGTGAAAATATAAACAAGTCGGGAAACCGGAAGCTTGACGCTTCAGGTATGAAAGGTTTTGTGTATTTCCTTTATAAAGAGATTTGAGTGTGCATTTGTCCCATTAGCATGTAGCACGTAAAATATGCATATATTATGTGAAAGTAGCCACTTTCAAGTGATATTGACATTCATAGTCTTGAATTTGCAGAGGAGCGACAGTTTTGACCTAGTATAACTTTGTTATTAATAGTGCGATTTTCACCGAATTTGGCATGGTCATGCTCTATACTGTAGCCTACATTGCTGCAAAATTTTGTGATTCTAGAGTGAACTTAAGGGGGGTTTTCCTGTCAATTACTAAAAATTATAGTAATGTACTATTATTAACTTTATTTGAACAGGTATCGGTATGGAAGGTATTTCGGAGCCTAGGCACCATATAGAGGAAGCTTCATGATTTTTTTCAGATTTTTCGGTTTGGTGGTCTCTGAGAATGGGTTCGTTAAAAAAATGACCACTTTCAACCCCTCGCACTCCCCACCATTTCAACAAAAATCAAAACTAAGACCGGCTTCGAAAAGTACTAATTGAGACCTTTAATTTGATACTCCACGTGCCTATATTTGATGAAAAAAAAATTTACAACCCCCTTTTGCGTGTATGGGAGCCCCCCCTTAAATTCGTCGTAAAAGGATGTAACTCACTATATGCATGAGCGTTCACAGTTCCCACCTTTCTACCAAATTTGGTGCCAATCGCTTTAACCGTCTCCGAGAAAAAGGCGTGTGACGGACAGACAGACAGACAGACGGACAGACAGACAGACAGCCGAACGTGGGAGAGCCACGGCATGCTTCCAGGTTACTTATAGCTAGGGTAGTGAGTTCGATCCTGCTCTATGCAGCTCCAGTTTGGGGAAAGGCATTGCAGGTTACATTTAACGGTAACAAACTGAGTTCAGTCTACTGAAGAACAGCCCTAAGAGTGTGCTCGGCATACAGTACTGTCTCAGATGATGCAGCATTCGTCATTTCTGGAACGATGCCCATTGACATCTTGGCAGACGAGATGAGGAATATATATAATGCGAAGTCTATCTCTCCTTTATCGCAGACGAAGAACGCTGAAAGGGAGAGATCGTTAAATAGATGGCAAGAGCATTGGGAACGTTCGGGAAAGGGTCGGTGGACACACAGGCTCATCCCTGCCATCAAGGAGCGGTTGGAGAGACAGCACGGTGAGATTAATTATAATCTTACTCAGTTTCTCACGGGGCATGGAGGATATCGCCAGTACCTGTTCAGGTTTAAACTGGATACCTCACCCCATTGTCCAAACTGCGATGGAGTCCCAGAGGACCCAGAGCATGTATTCTTCCACTGTCCAAGGTTTGTGGAGGAAAGGAAGAACCTAGAGGAGACTCTAGGAGAGGTGATTGTGCCAGAGAATCTGGTGCGAAGAATGCTAACACGTCAGGAAGACTGGGATGCGATCAACTCCATAGTTGTATCTATCCAGACTGCGAACGGCAGAGGAGATCAGAAAAGCGCGGTCACGTACGCCGCGTAGAGACGAAAGGGGACGAAGCTAAAATGAGCTGACTCCGCCCTGTGATGTAATACCGTACGGTGGTTCCACGGGGCTTGGTGGGAGTCAGGGGTGGTTTGAGTGGGTAAGAATCCCACACGCTGGCGTGTCCAGGCCAGTGTCTTTTGAAGATTTCCACCTCCTCAAAAAAAAACAAGTCGGGAAACCGGAAGCTGGACGCTTCAGGTACGAAAGGTTTTGTGTATTTCTTAGTACGTAGCACGTAATATATCCATATATTATGTGAGAGTTTCCACTTTCGGGTGATATTGACATTCATAGTCTTCAATTTTCAAAGAAGCACCAAATTTGAGGTATTATAACTTTGTTAGTAATAGTGCGATTTCCACCAAACTTGGTAAGATTATGCTCTCTATTATAGCCTATATCATTGCAAAATTTCATTGTTCTAGGATGAACTTAAGGGGAGTTTCTAACCAATTGAAAAAAATTGTAGTAATATACTATTATTAACTTTATTTAAACAGATATCGGTATGGAAGGTATTTCGGAGCCCAGGCTCGGTTTGGTAGTTTCTGAGAATGGCCCCCTTAAAGAAGTGATCACTTTCAACCCCCCGCGCTCCCCACCCTTCCAACGAATGTCAAAACTAAGATCGGCTTTGAAAAGTACTAATCGAGAATTTGATACCCCACATGACTATATTTGATGAAAAAAAATTTTACACCCCCCTTTTGCATGTATGAGGACCCCCCCTTAAATTCAACGTAAAAGGATGTAATTCACTGTATGCGTGAGCGTTCACAGTTCCCGCCTTTCTACCAAATTTGGTGTGAATCGCTAAAACAGTCTCCGAGAAAAATGCGTGTGACGGACAGACAGACAGACAGACAGACAGACAGACAGACAGTAAACCGATTTTAATAAGGTTTTGTGTTTACACAAAAAAGAGAGGACCGCAGCCAGTGACGATTTAATAACACAACGCTGCTAAAATATATAAGGTGCTTGAAAAAAAAACGTTTCTCTGCAAAGTAGAAGCATCTTAGAGGGATACATGTCAGTTAAACAGCAACAGCAAACTTTTCGAATGAATAATATGTAATAGGTTTATGCCAGGTTGCAGAAACAAACGATAGCTCCTCAGACAGTTAATTTGGATACGGTAATGAAAATTACGAAGATAGCAATGGCGGTTAATCAATTTTAGGCGATAGTCACTCTCGATATGAAATATGGCTTTAATTTTGCCGCATCAAACAAAATAATTCAAGTTTTAGTTAAATTAAGTAACCCCACCACCTTTTCATCACGGATATCGAGGAGCAATCTGCAACTCCGAAAACTATATAATAAAAAACGTTTATAGGTGCCCAATCACAAAGCCCTGAAAATTTGAGCCTGGAAAACTAAAATTTGAATAGCGGAAGAGAACAAGGTAAAGCTTGAAGAACGATCCTATTCTCCAGAATTTCACGACTAAGCCCGTAGATGACTTCTGATATGGCCTAAAACGCGCGAACAAAATAACAGCGAAAAAAGTGGTTCCATACAACTCCAGATGCCGGAGAAATGATTGGTATGATGATGAATGCCAGGAAGTGTTTGACAAGAAAAACGAGACGACTTGTGAAAATCTCCGACAAGCAGATAAAAAAATGTTAAGGCAAAAGAAACAAAAACATTTTGACAAGAATTCTTCTCTCCATGTGGAACCAAAACAGATTTCTTAAGAATTGTTAAAAAGTGTGATGTACCCTATCCACAAGAACAGTGGCATTGACATACGAAAATTACAGAGGCATCTCCCTACTTTCGACGTCTTATAAAACCTTTACTTTGATACTAGAGGAAAGAATTAGACTGTACACCGATAAGAAGATTGTTGAATACCAAAGAGGTTTCCGGGCTGGAAGATCTATACCCGACTAGCTGTTTATGGTGAAATATAAAAATACTGGCAATTCAATATCAACGTTCATCAAATATTCGTGGACTACAGGCAGGCATATGACTATACTGACCTTATTGACTATTACCAGCAAAACTGATAAGCTTTACTGAAATGATAATGACCTACTCAACAGAGAAAGTTAGAATCAATAATAGCCTGACAGATCCGTTTGACATCAACATCGGCTTAAAGCAAGGAGATGATACTGGAGTCTATATACAGTCCATACGAAAATCAACGTATATGCAGAAAATAAAATCATCATGGCGCGATCTTTCACATCAGCAAAGGACCTTTTTATAAGCCTCGACAAAACAGGAAACTAAGTTGATCTACAGTATAGTGAGCAACCGCAACAGGCGCAGAAGTTTTACCAACAAGTCAGCAGAATGAAGCCTTATACACCTCGATGCTCATCCTGCCGAGACAAAGAGGGAAATTCAATTTCCGACAGAATGAGCACATTGGAGCGATGGGTTGAATATTTTGATGAACTGCTCAACAACCAAAATATCGGCGAGTTGAAGGTTCCGCCAACTGAAGACGACGGACAAATACTGCCACCACCAAGCATAGAAGAAATAGTCCGTGCAATTCATCGGCTTAAAACCCACAAGCCGCCAGGAGCTGATGGAATTATAGCCGAATTGGAGGCGACCAATTACACCAAGTGGTTCAAAAACTTGTGCTCAAAGTATGGGACAGCGAATCAATGCCTAACGACTGGCAAAGAAGCATTATCTGTCTCATACATAAAAAGGGGGATATCACACAGTGCAGCAATTATAGAGGTATCACGTTGCTGAGTACCATCTATAAGATATTCTCCGCTATCTTGCTAGGCCGGATAGCCCCATACGCCCAGAATATCATTGGCCCATACCAAAGAGGCTTCACTCCAGGCAAATCAGCAACAGATCAGATTTTCTCTCTCCGCAAACGGTGGAAAAACTGTTGGAATATGGACATCAATTGCACCATCTTTCCATCGACTTTTAAGTCACCTATGATAGCATAGCCGGGGTAAAAGTGTACACGGCCATGAGAGAATTTGCTATCCCGACGAAATTGATAAGACTGACTAGGCTGACCATGATCAATGTGCTAGGCCAAATAAAAGTAGCAGGATCATTCTCAAGACCATTCGACATCAACAACAGTCCACGACAAGGGGATGCCCTATCATCCTCTTTAACCTGGTCCTCGAGAAAGTGATCCATGATGCTTAGGTAAATGTAAGAGGTACGATACTCTTTAAGTCCATCCAATCAATCATCAGCCTATGCTCACGATATCGACATCATGGGAAGAACGACCCGAGATGTACAAACTACATTCATCCAGATCGAGCAGGCGACGCGATATCTTTGGCTGCACATCAATGAACGCAAGGCAAAATATATGGTGGCAACGTCAGCACCGAAAACCAGCCAACCAACAACATCAAACCGCAATGGTCAAACCGGAAGAATAAAGATAGGAGAATAGAACTTTGAGACCGTTGATAATTTCTCCTATCTAGGGTCGAAAATCACAACCGATAACAGCTACGATGTTAAAATCCGCGCAGGGTTGTTGTCAGCCAACAGAGCCTATTTCAGCTTACAAAAACTGTTCCGCTCAAAATGTCTCACCATAGGATCAAAGCTCTTACTGTACAAAACAATGATCTTGCCAGTCCTCATGTATTCCTCGGAAACTTGGGTTCTTAGCAAGAAGAATTGCGAACTCTTGCCGTGTTCGAGAGAAGAATCCTCCGAAGAGTTGTTGGCCCCCTGCATGAGGATGGACGATTCCGTAGCCTACATAACAATGAAATCTATGAGCGATACCATGATCGTCCGGTTGTGGATGAAATCCGGCTCAATAGGTTACGGTGGGCGGGACACTTAATTCGTATGGATGAGGATGATCCCACCCGGAAAGTCTATAAGGGGAATATCTATGGTAGAAAAAGAGGACCCTGCCTAAGATGGAGCGATGGCGTAGGTCAGGACGCCAAACAGCTTTTAGGGATATCGAATTGATGGACCTCGGCGCAAAACCGGGATGTCTGGAGTTCCTTATTAAGACAGGCCTAGACTGGATACCGGTTGTTGCGCCATTGATGATGGTGACGGGTAATGCCTCTTTGCCAGTCATGAGGCATGGTTACACTGAGCATAAGGTGATGCCTACTGATCACCGTAAAAGACCTGACCGTATTAACTTTGGCATAACCAGAAATATAAAAGGAAGCCAATTATCTGTACAAGCCTAATTTATCTAAGTTCCGATCATTACTTTTCCAATCGCCAACCAACTCCTACCGAGTTTACCAAACTCACGACAAAGCAAACAGATTGGCTTAAATACCGAAAATACATCTCTTCGTATTTAAAAGCAAATGTACCCTTGAAATCAAACCTCCAACTCGACCAAGCTGTACATTGCTTGACCGAAGTATTAACATCAGCTGCCCTGCATGCAATACCGAAGTCCCAATATGCAGTTTGAGGTTATCCAAAAACAATAGGCCAATTTATGAGAGAAAAACGACAGCTGAAGCGTGAATGGCAACACTTTGGGTTCCGGAATTCGAAAAAGAATCTGCCATCAACTGGAAATGAGCTATAAGAAGCATTGAAAAAGGAGAAAGATAAGGATCTAAACTGCTTCCTTCAAAATCTAACAACTTTTCCGACCATGAATTATTCCCTTTGGAGAGCGATGGATAAGATCAGGCCAACCTGCGTGAGTCACGGTTCCGATTATCGGGCGGCGGTTGAGCGGGAGTGATATCGAGAGGGGCTTGATCTCTGCTCAACACTTCAATCGTTTCTCAACCAAACCCACAACTGACGGAGGAAGAATTTTCACTTTCGATCCCCAAAGGTGCACACCAGCCGATTCGTTTCAAAGTTTTCAAAATTTTAGAATTCTCACAAAACCACTGATCGCAAAAAGGCTCCTGGTTTAGACCATAGTACGGGGAAATGATTCAAGTACTGTCAAAACCTGCAATGATTCAACTGACGCTCATATTTAATGATATCTAACGCCTTCGTTACTTTCCAAAATGCTGCAAATTGCGGCAAGATCCCGAAAGAAGGAAAAGATCCTGCGCTTGCCACGTCCTGCAGATGGAAAAAGCCTACTTCCCTCAATATCAAGGAAAGTGGAGGAATCTTTTGAAAAATATTAAATGCTCATATCTCCGTTAATGTTAAGAATTTCGAAAAAAAGAGCTTAATTCGTTACCACTAGTGAAGAGGGGAATTAGAACTTTCAAACGATATATAGTTTGAGGGTTCCAGGTACCGGGAAAATGACCGGAAAATGAAGGAATCTGTGAGAAATTTACTATGAATGCGTTCCGTTTAATTCAAAATATTCTTTGATATATGTATTTCCAAACTCCAACTCCGCTATCCATATGAGTTTACTTTATCATATAAGATGACGTCATATACGACTTAGAGTGCAATAAATTCATATGAAATACATAAATTTAACCTTCTATAACTTTGTTAATAATATTCGGATTTCCTTCAAACTTTCCAAAATTATGTCTCATTATATCCCTTATCCTGATGTATAATGTGTGAATGTTTGTACTTCTAGGGTGAACTTAAGGAGGTTTACGGGCAAATTTCTAATATATCGTTTTACCATTTTTTCCGAGTTTTCGGTTCTGAGAACGAGACCTGTTTCACTTTTTGGGGCACACATTTTGAGTCCTCACCTATGTTTCACCCACTAGCAGAAAAAGGGTCAGTTTCAAAAAGTGCTAATCGAGCCCATTCATTTCATACCTCAATGACTATATTCTGTATGCGCCCCTTTCGCATGTACAGGGAGCCCCACCTTAAATCCAACTAAAAATGATGCCGCTTGTTGTATGTAACATTTTCACCAAATTTCTGACAATAGCTTTTAAATTTTCTGGATCAATGCCAGGAGAGTTTCGATCAAGATTGAATATTGAAGAAGAATTAAAGACTGATTGTCAACACAGTGGAAACTTTAAACAACTTCCCCAGCAATTACCTCACTTTTTTACCCTCACTTTATATGTAATTTAGAGAGAAATCGATAAACATTTTAATAATAAGGAATTAAAAGCGGTTTTACTTGAATAAATGCTTATCCCTGTTGCT
Organism: Hermetia illucens; assembly: GCF_905115235.1. Lineage (NCBI taxonomy): Eukaryota > Metazoa > Arthropoda > Insecta > Diptera > Stratiomyidae > Hermetia > Hermetia illucens. The sequence continues at coordinate 125,988,902 of NC_051850.1, read as the reverse complement.
TCACCTAACATTTAACCGTCAGATGAAAAGAAAATTAAATAGGAAATAAATATATAATTCAAATATGTTCCATGACAAAGCTCCCTCCAAATAATCTCTTAAGAACATTTTCCGGGAACCTCATCTGACTTTTATCAAAGTTATTTCGATCAAACTGTTAATGTATGTATGTACAATTGATAAAATTATGTCAACTTGAAAGGATGCCGATACCGCATTCGCTTTGAAATTTTCATTTGCCAGAAACCCAAGAAATATCTAGATTTCACCTCGAATAGGATCACGTGAAGTTTAAGGTCCCCGGGAAATGAACATTTGGTTTTATGTTATATGCGCTGTGAAGGGGCAAAATCAAATTTCTTACCATCAAAGAAGACTTAATTTTAAATCGCCTTTAAACAGTAGGGTGTCCTACAAATCGTGGTATAAATTTGAGCAAATGCTGACGGTATCCACCCTTCTCTCTGGGCAGAATTATTTCACGCCTCTTAATTTATTAGCAATGAAATTTCAAATTATCCCCACGCTGGGGACTATAACGCATTTCGTGGCTACATTAAAATGTTGACAGTAAGGCAAACTAATCCGGCAAGAAAAATGAATATTAAGGGCTAATAACCTTAACGAAATTAACACAATCTAGCCTCACAAATTGGAGCCATTTGCAGACGTTCTCAGGAGACGTTGAAGGATGATAGAGCTCCCACAAAGATTATTTTTGAATAATAACCTAATATAATAAGATACGTGAAGATGGTTTGGAGTAGTCTAGTGGGTGCCAATTCACCCTCCTACAAAGTTTTGAAAATTGCAAATAATAAAAAGATTCTGTTAAAAAGTTGTGTGAGCTAATGGATGCGTTGAAATTATCGTCTTCCCGTCGAATGCAATTTACAGAAAACATTCAAACTTATTGTTATATGATAGAACTTAATACAACTATAAGGATCGTTACCGATATATCGCATATTTTATGCTCCTGCCAGTGGAAGTTTGATATCACTCTGAGGTTGGCTCAATAGCTGAAAGTCTTAACTAATTTTTAAACAGGTCTTCTTTCACACAGAGAATCGCCGTTCCAAGGACCACTATAAAACTAGAATTGTCGACTTGATAATGATGCAAAATAATTAATAGAAATACTCAGGCTGCGTGAGCTTCTTCAATCCAATATAGACTCTAAGCCACAAAAGACACTTTCGGAAACCTACAATGGATAATTCTTCAGGGAAAAAAATAAATCCGACAGAATAGAAAAAGGGGTAAATGTGCTTTACAAGGAGGAATTGAATATCAACACTTGGTAACTTGGTAACGTTGCCCTTGGCTAATTGCCATCTCTATTTGTCAGTCCATAAGAAAGTTTGGACCTCCTTAATTGGGGTATATTGTGTCAACTGCTGCTACCCATCATTGTTACCAATTCGTTGAAATCCCTTCATAACTTGCCAAGAAGCCTCCACTGTTCTGCGCCATGTAGATCTAGGGTGACCTATTCGTCAGCCATTCTAGAATAATGAATTCCTGTGCACCGCGTAACTATCTTAATGTGTGACTTATCTGCTGCTATTTTCATTTCCTGATCAACACGTCCACAAATATCTGGCCCGCTTGGTTTCGTTTGAAATTACGCCAGAGAACTTCAAGGAAAGATATAGACAAGTGTTTATGAAAGCAACCATTTTCGAAGAACCCAAGTTGATTGCCACTTAATTAACTTTTTTGAACAAGGCAAGCCGAGTTATACCCTCTGGCCTGAAAAGCGACAAAAATTTACCGTACATAACCGTCAAAACTTACTAGTTACTACTCCAAAAAATGATAGTAATTGGCTATTGGTGTACAGTTATGTGTCCCTGCACAATCACTTCACTTTCCGCAATTTGCTTAAGCCTTTTATTACGAACAATGTTATACCGGGAATTGAGAGCCTTGTATTATAGGCTGCATTTCTGCAAAATTTTATAATTCTATATATATGGTTGCCATTTGCCACTTGGTGGGGCATAGCTCGTCAACAACACTTACGGACAATCGGTCGCCCCCCCCCCCAATTTCCTGAGACGCTCGCACTCCTTCTTTACTGTTCTGCGGCAAGTGTCCTTAGGGAGACCTTGAAGGAATGTATTCCACTGCATGTCGTTGTCAGCAATGCAATTGTTGCCCCTCTTTATTCTGTGACCTATGCGCCTTCCCTTTTCCGATCACATCGCGTACGGATGCCAGGCCTGTGCGCCAAACAGGTTCTTAGTCTGCAATAGTACCAGGCTAGCGTACTTCGATGATACGACGTAGCAGATATTCACGAAAGCCTGGAGCTTTTGGATAACAGCAGAGTTCACTTTCCAGATGCTACTCCCATATAGTAACACAGAAAGAACACTAGCATAGAACAGTCTCAACTTGATTTTAGTGCTGAGATAACTCCATTTCTAGATTTTGGACAAGGTAGCAGAAACGAATCTAACGCTCTTAATACATCGGGTATCATCCAATTCGGTGCCATCTTCCACAGAAACCACGTTTCCTAGGTATATAAATTGGTCGACACCTTTGATAATCAGCCCACTAATGCAGATAAGGAAGGTGCGATGACAAGATGCAACCCTGACGGACTCTTTTTTAGACCTCAAAATCCACAGAGATTTTACCGCGGCGCAGCACGTGACATTTTAGGCCATCATATGTCGCTTTAATGATAGCTATTAGTTTCTCCGGAATGCCCCTTCTGCGCAGAGCACTCCAGATACAGTTCCTGTTCACGCTATTGAAAGCTTTCTCGAAATCAATGAAGAGCGGATGAAGCGAAACCTTAACCTTCGCGGACTGCTCCAAAAAGATTCGCAGGTGGTGATGTCGTCAATGCAAGATCCGAAGCGGAAATCAACCTGCTCTCAATCGATCAAGCTTTCAACATGTTCTTTTAGCTATTATCTTTACTACAACAGAAAATATGAAGGTACCGCTCCAATTGTCACACTCAAAATGGATACTCTTCTTTCGAATCACATCGATCACTCCCTTCTTCCATTCTCTGGGAAAAGTCTCCGATTCCCAAGATTGGAATTCCGTCTCAAATTGAGAAAGCGAGCATTCTGCGGACCCTCGAAACGTATCCACATTCCAGAAACCAATCATTGACCGTTTTCGATAGCCAAAGGTCGTCCCTATCCGAGACATTATTGACGTTTTGGTAATGTCAAAGTTTCAAAATTTAAACAGATATCGGTGAGGACTTGTTTCAAATATTTCGGTTGGATAGTTGCTGAGAATGGGTCCGTGGGGCCCTCGTCACAAGTAATCTGAACATAACGTTTTTGGGAGGTACTAATCGAGATCTTTCATTTGATTTCGCACATGACTACTATATGGTAAGAGCGATTAGAATCTTCTATAAAAGATCTCAGGAGGAAGAAAGAAATTCCAATAGAGCCCCAGGCAATGCAAGTGACACGTAACTGTACTGTTATCAACCTGTCACCAAAAAAAGAGTGCTCGAAAATGATGGGGATCCTCCAATTGTAACAGCCAGCAAGGGCAATCAGTCAGGAAAATGTCACATGGATCTAAAAGAAAAGAGAAGGTCAGCAAGATCCGAAGGAATCAGAAAGGAGCTGAAAACCCAGCTTAGGTATAACTGACGGTTTCCCACCCAAGTTAAAAACTGACTCACAATATTATAGTACGGGCCGAAAAACCTGAGGTCTATGTATGTACAGTGCAAAGATTTCGACGAAGTGATACCCAAAGGAGAAACAATTCAAGTAATAGAAACTAGCCGAAGAGTCTATTGTGAATTTGCGAAAAGCCTATAGTAGCACTCAAATGGCTACATTACGACTACCAGTCGACATAACGAAATGGAATCTGACAGCAGGATTTACTTGAGTACTTATGAATCTCCCGATGGAAATTGGGATCATAAGTGAACTATGTATGATAGAAAGCGTCACAGTGGCAATGTTTCATGAGACAGTCGGACAGCGGCTTCAAGTGAACGAAAATGAGCGGCGTGTACGCATACTGGCGCTATGACTAAGGTTGACAAGCCTCTAAGTGAGCCCTCCCCCCTACGGAGTCAGATGTCTTTCAATTCAGAGAAGACCACGATGGTGGGTTACGATAATAATTTAGCCCTGGTTTTAATCGTAAAGCTAGACAATGTTAAGCAACCAGTGCTGTTAACGCTTGTTTACGGAGCGCCGGATTGACACTTGTGTCCGCATTCGTATTAGTGATCACATCACCACTTCCTAGCAAGCCATTAAATACTTAGGAGTGATGTGGGCACCAAGTTGACTTTTAAACAAAACGTGGCCCTAGTATGAATTATGCCGAACATGGGAGGCCGCGGTATATTTGAATGCTATTTATTGCCAGAATGGTGAGCTCGATCTTGCTTTATGCCACCGCTATATGAAAAAGGACAATTCACATATCATGCAATGCCCATAACCTGAATGCGGCTCATATATTAACTCTAAGAGGGTGTAATGCCTTCAGAACCGTCTTAGATGAGGCAATATTCAGTCCACCATATTTTGAAAACTTCCACCCCCTTAAAAAAAAGAAGTGAAAAATGTTCACCTAGGCACTTGTGAAGAACTATTGTCAGCATTGCACTCCTCTGGAATTATTGCAGAATTCAAAGTACAAATCCTTCTACCACCAGTATGATTCAGTCCTCACCATTCGGGGATATATATGACGCCGATTCACAAATTTACAGAAAAAGAAAAGTTTGATCTTCTCTCGATTGGGTATTCCCTAAGAAAAAACCCTCTCTTCTTGGTTCATGCGAAAATCACTATGCCTAGAAGGGCATAAAGGGCATAAAGCTCAAGAATATCACACACAAAGAGATTCCCAGGAGACAGTGGCTCGCAACTGGTTGTTGAAGATCCACATGAATAATGACAAGTCAAATCTTTGCACCTTCAAAATCCCAGCATCCCAATAGGTGACTTAGTGGTTATCAAGTAGGAGGTAAATAAATAGCCAACCTTTTCTTCTTCGCGTGAATGGACCCCATCCCAAATGCAGCGACTCCGCCTCAGAGAGCGCAGGATCTTTCGCCACTGCGCCAACATCTTTAAGAACGAGGACCGCTCCAAGTACATTTCCAACCAGATCCTCTATGAATCCTGCCAAACCCCACGCATCGACGCCTTCCTTGCTCGTCTTGCCCTCAACTTCCTGACCAAGTGCCAAACCCATCCCAATCCTCTTGTCGCCAATGCCATGCAGATCGAGATCGTTGAAGATAACCTTCTCCGGACTCATCTGTTTCCTCAGATCCTTTTATCCCTCCAGTCCCAGAACCGTCTGTTCGATTCGCTAGGTAGAGTAGTCTTCTACACAGGCAATTTCTCCGACTCCCAATTTTTTAAACCTTCCCATCATTAGCACCCATCCCAGCTTTTAATTCCCATCCCTCTCCCGCACGCCTCCCATCCAACCCCAGTCCTTTTCCATCCTAGTCCCATCCCGTTTTTATATATGCTCAATGGGTGGAGGTTTTTTTTCGACTTTTCCTCCAAAATGAAATGTACATATTTTTCTTTTCACATAGCCTTTTTTGTAATAAGTTAGTTTAAGCTTTATGTTATACCTTAGATTAAGTTTAACTGTTAAGGTAGTCCCTAAGTTAGCTATAAGTTTATATTTACTCATTCTAGGAAATAAAAAATTGTTGTTTTGAAAAATTGTTGTTTTTCTTCGCGTGAATGGAAAGTGCCTGGAGGCATTGGTAAATGTGGATTAAAAGTGCGGTTCAGAGTCTCGCTCCGCGAAATCGGACCACGACCTGGATATAGTCGGTGCCGCCAACGAGCTGTTGGAGGGGATAAAAATCGACAGTGTGAAGGGGACTGATGAATCCCCTACGCAAGCAGATCATGCCGGGGGTAACGCAGACAAATCTGCAGCACTCAACGTGCGCCTCAGCTAATCTGCTGGTCTTCTGGAATCTATCTACATCGAATTAATGCGTATAAAGAAGAACTATCAAAGTACTTCAAAGCAAATGTTTCAATTTATTCTGCAATGCAAGAGAAACGATTTTGTAGCCTATATAACGACGAAAACTATGAGCAATACCATGACCGTCAGGACATTAAGCTCAACAGGTTGCAGGGGCAATATCTATGGTAGAAAAAGAAGACGAAGCAGACCCCACCTGAGATGGAACGATGGCGTAAGCCAGGACACCAGACAGCATTTAGGAATATCGAATTGGTGGACCTCGACGCAAAACCAAGATGTCTGGAATTCCTTATTAAGGCAGTCCTAGACCGGTTGTTACGCCGTTGATGATGATGATGACAAGGAAATTGATTGGGACAGACATAGGGCATGCATCTTAGCTACCAAGAAAATGCACGCTTTTCTGTGTCTAGACCTGAGTTTCAGTGACCCAGTCGTGGACAAACTGAAGCAGGCAGGAGCGGAGGACGTGTATATCTCCTAGCTGGCTTACATGGCTGACCACCAATCAAGTCCATCAGAAGGACTACAATATTGTAGCAATCAAGGCCAACCTATTGATAGGCTGTGACATCGATGCAGAGCATACGCTCTGGGTAACTCGGATACCAGCGAAGCGGTTGATTCTCTCTTTGATTTTAATATTAACACAAATTTATCCATGTGCAAGACGGACGATCCTTGATATCACCCAAGTAGGACTTTTAGTGTGGAGAACTGGAGAGTGTCTACCCGGAGATCCTTCTCAGATCACAGTTGGATACTTCTTCGTATAAATCTCGTTGTGGAGGTCTCCAACTCATTCAGAAACTCCAGAGGATCTCACTAGAGGAAGTTCGACCAAGCTATCAAGAACAAACTCTCCGGTGTGCAAGTTGGTAACATTGGCACGACAGACGAACTTGAGCCAAAAGTTTAGACCCTGGAAAAGGGACTCGAAACTGCCTTCAGTCTCGTGTCCTGCTAAATACAGCAAAAAAAAATATAGACGCCGTGGTGGAGTGAAGATCTCTCTAGCCTCAAGGAGCCTACCAGGCAGGAATTGCCTTAGGAGGTACAAGTCGATTATCAAGACTGCCAAGAAGTGGTCCTGATTCAACTGTTGTTAGAACATTGAAAGCACCAGCTAATCTGCGAGACTCAGTAAGATTCTTGGCTAGAAACATAGTAACCTATCCTTTCTCAAATATCCGGAAGGCTCTTGAACGAAATCTTCTGGTGGAGCCCTGCAACTGCCAATTCAGATGCCCTTCCCAGCCTGTGAAGACGACTATGAGACAGAGCCACGCTTGCAAGGTAAACAGCCCCAGTTGTGTGAGATTATCAAATCGGTTATTCATCATCATCAACGGCGCAACAACCGGTATCCGGTCAAGGCCTGCCATAATAAGGAACTACAGACATCCCGGTTTTGCGCCGAGGTCCACCAATTCGATATCCCTAAAAGCTGTCCGGCGTCTTGACCTACACCATCGCTCCATCTTAGGCAGGGTCTGCCTCGTCTTCTTTTTCTACCATAGATATTGCCCTTATAGACTTTCCGGGCGGGATCATCCTCATCCATTCCAATTAAGTGACCTGCCCACCGTAACCTATTGAACCGGATTTTATCCACAACCGGACGGTCATGGTATCGCTCACAGATTTCATCGTTATGTAGGCTACGGAATCGTCCATCCTCATGTAGGGGCCCAGAATTCTTCGGAGGATTCTTCTCTCGAGCGCGGCCAAGAGTTCGCAATTCTCGGTTATTGCCGAGGATAAAAACAGCTCAGAGCCCAGATGGCATAATGCCAGTCATGATCTAGAAACAACAAGAAAGGATTGTGCCGTGGATTGTAGAGATTTACCAGAGCTGCATTTCTTTTGAATACCCACACACTTGGAGACGCGTGCGCGTAGTTTCATTATAAAAAGGGGCGGCAGGCGCAGCCATGAGTCCGTGACTGACTTTCAACCAATCAGCCTCTCTTCTTTCGTATTTGAAACCCTAAAGCGCGTCCTTGACATTTGTTTAAGGACGATTATGAATAGAATGCTATTCTTCAAATCTCAGCGCGCCTATCTCAAAGGCTAATCTACAGAAACTGACTCCACGAGGTAATTAATACAGTTATATAGCATCATAGCAGCATTATAGCCTAGCTGCTTTCATGTATATAGAGGCAGCATTCAACAACATTAGTATTAAAGTCATCTAGGAAGCTCTAGCTTAAGCATTGGGTAGTATCTATGCTAAGAAGTGGGATAATCCAGTGTGATCTGGAGGATGACCAGAACTGTGAGGAGAGTATATTTCAGTGCTTTGGTTGATAGCGATGGATGAAATTTTATGGATATTGTAGAGGAGCGGGATGGAGATGCGTGAAACCAGCCAAAAACGGAGGAAATGCTATACACTACCAAGACAAGGGATCAAAGATCGGTTCTTTCCTCCAGTGTAAATTACCTGAGCATCGTCCTAGATCCTCAGTTAAGTTGCAGACTGAGGCATGACTCGAGGCCCAAATGTAATATAGCCATTCTGATCAACAGTCAAGCGGCTATTAGGACTTTGTATTCAGTGGCGACATCCTCCAGGCTGATAGGGAAATACAAGAATGCGCTGAATAGTCTGGCTGAAGTCATTCTCCTCTGGGTTCCGGTCATAGCAACATAGAAGGGAAAGAGCTGGCTGACGGACTGGCCAGGTAGGGCTCTGCACTTGGCAGTCCATCATAGGGCCCAGTGTGTCCCGCTGCCGACTGCCACTAGCGGAATCTACTCGTACTACTTAGCAGCCGTTGACTTCATATGGCCAAAATTCATCACCATATCAAGGAAGATTAGACCCATCTATAACAAATCCAAATGCAAATGCATACAAGATAACGGCAGTCTACACGGGCATTGGCCTGTGTCCTACAATGCGCATTGCTGAAACTGCGAGGGGGAGGGCAAACGTTCAGGCACTTCGTTTGCAATTGCTCACCTCTAACTAGAACCACGCTGTGGACACTGGGTCAGTCATTCTTTGAGGACCTCAAAAAGATCTCTAATTGCAGGGAGGGCTGCTATTCTTCGTGAATGTTAAAAAAGGATGCACCACGCCACTATTTGGGCTCGAGCGGCCACTGATACCTACCTCACAGGTTGACAAAATTTTCAAAATCAAGTTTGAAACGCTTTGATATTATGTACCTTTAACAGCTTTGAAAAAAATGGTTTTCGACGCGGTTTGAATGTTGGCTATTTCAGATATTCTCCTGCTTTGATGCACTTTTTACACACTTTAGACTGTGAAATTCATCCGAAAACCATATTAAAGTGATGGATTGAGCTTCAATAAATGAGCTAAACGGTTTCATTATTATTTTTATTAGCAATGGTAATTCATGAGTTTAGAAATAAATGAGATGACATTCAGGACGAAAGACGAACATGACTGCACAACATCCTAAATCCTTGTTCATCCAGCGATAAATTTGGAGTAGATACCACAAAAGCTGAATGAAATTCACATGGACTGCACAGCAAACTCAATCCTGTGCTCTTGTATTCTTACTCACAAATCAGGGTGCACCGAGTAACTGCTAAACGAGAAATTAACCCAGTTTAACCTCAAGCAGTGGTTGCAATAATATTCACAAGACCATTGCATAAAATCATCTTTGCATAGCGTGACATGTGGATGTGGATTCCGCCAGCCATTCATTTCAAATGGAGTCTATTCCGGGTTGAAGTACTTTTATAATTGCACCACTGTGTGTCTGCGTCGAAAATCATGTCCCTATGGATGCCTTAAATGCGGTAGTGCTATTTTCGGCAGGGATGCATTGCAATGCAGTTTTCTACATACGTACGGCAAAGCTTATTTTGGTTTCGTCCACTATTTTGGTTTGTGTTTTGATGGATGCAGCTAATTTTAATCTGCGTGTTTTCGCTATTTTGGGACGAATCGATGCAGAAATAATATGAAAAATGCGATTGAATTGGTCCTCGTCTCAGGGAAGGAGAGAAAGTACACTATTCAGGAATTAAAATTAAAAAAGGCCTGGGAATTACCATTTTCTTCCTAGTTCTATTCAATAAATATAAAAAACTAATTTGAAATTTCAACAATAATTCCAACTTAAACCAGGCTCTATCATTGAAAAACCCATCGAATTTCGAAGCCGAGGTGGAAATTTCACTCAACGGTTCAAACTGTCAATGAATTGTTCTTGCGAAGCCTGTGATAGATGCTATGTTTATTGAGAATATTACAGGGCCGTAGAGAAAAAATCCGGGCCCGAGATGAAAATTATATGACCGGCCCCATATTATCCTTTTTTCATTGAAATGTCTATTCGGGCTCCGCAATAAAGGTCCTTTCGTGAGGCCTGGGGACATGAAAAACGCGCTCAGCTTCTCCACTGCCCGCCAAGTCTAGGTAGCACCGCAGTCCCAGATCTACTGATGGGAGGCCGATAGATGAGAGGCCTTCCAATTGCTCTTTAGCCAACTATGGAAATATTAGATGACCAGCCATTACAAACTGCAGAAGGTATCGCGGACGCAACGTTAGATATTCCAACATCTTCGCCTTTAGCACTTTAACACAACTAGTTCAACAATTATCAAACTAATTTGTAAAGCTGCGAGCAGAGCACAACAGATGGCTTACTCCGGACATAAAAGTTACCGTTTTCAGTCCGTTGGCGTACACGAATACTGGAGTTTCCAGAAATAACTGACTCAGACGGAGCCGGAAAAAAGCGAATTACCGAATTAAGCATCATATAGTCATACCGCCAGGACCACCAGTTACTTTAGAACCCAGACGATAAACTCGAAGCATCGTGAAAAAAGAATTGAATACCATGATCCAACTAGGATTGGCGATTCCTTCAAATAGTCCTCGGGCTTCAACCTTACGTATGGTGCCTAAACAGAATAGCGAGCAAAAACAGTGTGAAGATTTCAACCAAGCGCTCTACTTAAACAATAGCTTTTCAAAAATAGAACTTTTAAGCGCATTTAACTAGGTCCCAGTAACTAAAAAAGGTATACCAAAAAGTGCCATTACAACTCCTTTCGGCCTTTACGAGTTTCTGTTTATGGCATTCGGTCAACAAAATGCAGCAATGCACCGACGAAATTTTGTGAGGTTTGGACTTACTTTGCTTAAATCGATGAGTTATTAGTCGCTTCATACTCACTTGTAGAGCACACCAATCACCGCATAGGTTGAAACAACAGAGTGGTGGCGAATAGAAGCGAATATATTTTTGGTCAGCGAGAGGTCAATTTCTTAGGAAACCTGGTCAGAGGAGAAACCCGACGCTTCCCAGCGAAAGTCAAAGCGATCCAGTCATACCCACAGCCAACCAACGTGAAATAGTTCCGATCATTCTTGGGTACATTTAATTCTTACAGAAAGTTCAGAACCAGAGCAACAATAATAGAGGTATCACTCAACCAGATTCTTTACGTCAAACTCAAAGGAAATCTCCCAATCAATTGCACCTGCAAATCTACCGGAGTTTTTACATTTTCCACAAAAGCAACGGAAAAAACAACGCTGTTTGCGCATTCGAAATTCGAGACATCTTTTCGAGGGAATCAAAAAGTATTGAAGAGGATTCGATCGAGTCAGAGGAGGTACTCAACATAAAGTCAGATATTCTGGAAGTGCGGTTGCCAACATATAGGCAGTGTAGCGGAGGTTATCGTCAATAGTTTTGGATGAAGCTCCGTATTTATAGAAATGACTGCCGAGAGAATAGGAGGATCGAACTTATTAATAGAATACTCGCGAATCAGGGTGTCTAGGTTCAACAGAAGAAACACGCAGTCTACAAGAAAAGCTGCAGATGAACAAAAGAATAAAGAAACAAGCAAGGGGCTGTGAAGAAAGAGGTCATGTAGGGAAAATAAAAATAGTGACCGACCCAGAATGGAACCTGGCGGTACACCAGACGCGGGGGAAAGAAACAAGATATACAACCATAAAAAAAGCACAACAGAAATGGATAGAGAGGTAAAAGGCGAGCCATATAATGAGTAACAGAGGGGTCAAGAAGGGCGAGTTTAGACAAAAGCATCGTGTTGATAATAGAATCAGAGGCCATAGGTAAATACCTGGAGATGACGTGCACTTCCTGCCGAGAACTTTGACATTTGTCCACGAAGCTGATGAAGCCGTACGTTAGTAGGGATGGATCGACTTTTCACGAAGGGAGTGCTGCACCTTCACTCTAAGGTGACTAAAGTATGCAGTTGACCATTTATTTACATATCTCTCAAAAATTTTAGAAAAGGAGAGGAAGGAAATAGGAAGGCAATTCACGACGATCACTGCTGTTGCATATAACGATCACTTTTATCAATTATTTACCAATAATTTTCATAGGTTAAGAGAATGGCATCTTCGGAGGCTTTTGTTAAAAATTATGCAAACAAGAAAGGAAATGAGAGTTTGTTTTTTAGCAAAAATATATTAGGAAGGTTGTCAGAATTTGCACTAACATTGGCGTCAAGGTTACTAATGAAGTATTCGAAAAAAGAAGAGGTAAGCAGAGTAGTTGCAGGAGAAGTGGGGCAGGCAGCACCAAGAGAAAAGAAAGAAGGAGAGGAGTTATACAGTGAAGAAAAATAATTACAAAGTATATAAGTCACACGATAGTTGCTGTGGATCAACAGAGGAGCTTTCAAACTTGAAGAAAAGGGGGGGAATTGCGAGTGGTGCTAATTTGAGACCAAACCGGCTTGAACTTCCTGCGGCCTCAACACTAGCCAAATACTTCTTTCTAGACTTAGACATCAATGACTTTACTGAAGCTCGACCACCATGGCTTCTGGAACACTTTTTTGACAACTTATTTCAGATGGAGCTCATATGAACCTCAGCGATGAACCAAAGGTAAAATTGCACACCTGGGCAAAAATGGGACGTAACACGGAAACAATTTAATTAGAATTTTATGCATAAAAGGAATGGAGGGCACCGGCACATGTAAAAGGAATGATGGGGAGATTCCAGTTGATGGTCGCCAAGACTGCACTCAAAGCTTCAAAGTCAGCCTTTTGAAGTTGAACTTAACAAGTATGCCCAAAAGTTGGGAATTGATAAGAGCGATTTGTGCATCGAATTCAAGGACAGGATGACAAACATCAGGAGCGAGGTAAGGAGATGTGTCCGAAAATTGTGAAAAACAAGCGCAGGCAAGTTGAAAAAACAAAATCAAGAGTGCGTCTGGTGAAGTTAAACTAAAATGTAGCGACAATATTCATAAAGGTACACAAGGGAAGAGAAAGGTCTAAGGAGATGCTGGGGAGTAGTGAAGATCCAGAAAATTAAGCAAGCTGAGTTTAGGAAAATTGAAGTCACCATAAACAATGAGAGAGAACCGAAAAAGTAACTGGATCGATATCTAATAATATGTTGAAGAATTCCTCGTACAGGGGAGAGGGTTTTAGGCTGGAGAAATACTCGAATACGCAAGAAATGTCAAGATCACGGAAATACGTTACCTTGAAAGAAGCTATCGCACCGTCATGGGAGCTCTTCGTCAGCGGTGGCTACTGTTGATGAGACGTTGTAGGGCAAGCGCGTTGCGGCCGATTCGACGTCAAAAGGGGGAACTGCATAATTACTTGACGCTACTATCATCAACTGAAAGATATGTATCTTTTAAGGGTCCTTGTTGACTGCCTGTTGAATCGCCTTTAACACCGCAGTATGTTGGTCCAGTATCTGCATAGCATGATAAATCGCGGTGAAGTAGCGACCTTTGCATCGGTTGGTAATATTTGTTAAAAACTTGGCGCGAATGTCAAGAAAAGTTTCATATATCTACTGCTACCATCCAACCAACCAAAACAAATGTCGGCGTTAAATTGGTAACACAGATGTATGTTTCGCCATGTGCCAAAACCAACTACCGGAATTACCTGCAATAATTGGCAGTGGTCAAAATTGGCTCATGTAACTCTGTCTAGGTTCGAACACGTACATCTAGATCTTATAGTTAAATCTTATTGAGAGGAGCAACGCTGCTGACCATGGTAGACCGCTTTTCACGTTGGCTAGAGGTTGCTCGATCAAAAAGCCTCATTACCTGACCTGCAAATTCGGCGTACCACTTCGGATTATGCAAGACAGTTCAAGCCAAGTTTTTTCCAGCACTCAACAACCTGATCGGTGCAACCCGCATCAAAACTAAAGAACTACAACGTACTATCCTACTGCGAATGGTATAGTCAGGCGTTTTCATGGTAAGCTCAAAGGAATGGGATATTGCTCCTGTAACCTCTGGACGGAATCCTTATCAGTCTAGCTCTTATGCATTCGCGGTGCTTGGAAAGAATACCTACAACTGATGAGAAGATGGTGTACGGTTAGCCATTATGCCTCCTAGATGAATTCTTCAACTCAGAATCCAACAACGGGCAAGTATACAACAACATCACAAATCCACAGCTCGCATCACGCCACGGTCTGTTGACTCATGGTAACTTTTTGCACTCAACCACTGTAGGAGAGTGCTGACGATGCTAGTTAGTTTCAATTTCAGAAACTTACCTAGAGCCATTTGCCATCTGCCATTTGCTTTGGGGCACAGTATCGTTTGATTATTATCTTCCGAACCTTGGTGTAGATTCTAGATATTTCCTTATTGATTCACGTGCGTTTTAGAATTTCTTGTCAAATATATTTCCACTAAAGCCATTTCTACTCATAGACTGTATACGAGTAATATCAAACTCGGTCACTAATACCGAACCTATCGTAACAATTCCAAATCTACTCAAAATCACAAACTACATATCGCCAACGGCATTTGTTCATTCAGTTTGATATTAATTAGAGGAAAGGAATCCGTTCCAATCGATTCCAATATTGTTGTCTGATATTCGGAAAGTCAGGAAGTATTTGGTAAATACCAAGTCAGCCCAATACACAAATTAGAATTTCTGCCTGAAGGAAATTCTCAGGCATCACATAGCACAAATTTCCAGACCAACTAGGCTGGCATTCATGTACTGCTCGTTGTTGACTGCTACCTTGATTTCCCGAAAGATTCGCCTCCGAATTCTAAGCACACACAAACAATGCCTGCAGAAGTGTTCAATTTCTTCTCCTTTGCGTAGACTGGGAATGCACTGCCAAAGAGTACTTATCAGCCTCGTAATCTGAAGAAGTTCATTCACTCGCATCGTCATGCTTTAAACCTCTACTCAGTATATCCAGTTTGATTAAAGGATATTCGGGAATAATCTCGTTTTTATATAACTATGTAAGCATTCCTCCCACTCGAGAGACTCGAAGGCCTCTTATCTCAAGGACTTATTTCGGGAGTCCCACATCTATGATATTATACTTCAGATGCTCAGAAGTATTTTCAAATCACACATAGAGCTTGCCTATCCGACGTAACTCATCACCCCGGTCGAGTTTGTTTCTTTTTGCTTCTCTCCAATAGGCACTCACTCGAGAAATCGATAAGAATTTTCCGCATGGTTCCCCACCCCACCGATCCTGATTGGAACCTGATTGGTTTGCCGTTCGTTGCTGATTATACTCCTGGCTAAATTATACGATAAAATTCATTGCCACCATCAGCATAGAGAAAGGTGTGAAAGTTAGTCTTAAAGAAAACCCGAGGAGCAGATAAAGAAGGTGAAAAGGAAACGCATAGGAAGAAAAATAGACGGAAAACTTTTCAACTCATACGAAACAATCTTACCATTAATTTCACTTACTAAAGATTCTTTTTTTTAGCTTCAATACCTTTCCGCCTGCAGAACTTCGTTCCAGAGAGTTGAAGTGAACTAAAGGGTCGCACTATAGGTATTGTACTATAAGAGGGGGAAAGTGAGATACCATACGGACAACGGTGGTGGCTTCGGTTTTCCTAACGGATTGCAAAAAGTTAACGTGAAGTCATATAATATGTAACTGTATGGTGTAAAGTTTCACGATACTTCTATCGAAGCCATCCTCTAGCCGACCGTCGTGCTTTATTGACGTTCGGAATAAGGTCGACAACCAAGATAACAAGCGAAAGAAAAGGGACATAAAACCTTATACAAGCATGAAACACACTATTTAGGGTGGATAAGAATCTTTAAAACATCTTTCTCTGATTCCTCCTGATTTATTGAGCGAATAAGGATTTTGTCGAGAATGAAATTAACAATCACGAAATGTATCTTAGCAAAAGTAAATGGACAGATCTGAACTTTTAATTAAAGATAAAAGTGGGTAGTTAGTTGCTGAAGGAAGATATTGACATAATCCATTATTGATTAGGGCTACCGGCAAAAATAAAATTGAACTCTGTACATGTTGGTAGAATGGTATGGGACACAAGGACATAACCATGACCCAATCAGAGTTCGAATCCGAAACAAGATCAACAGGCTGACGAAGAGTTAAGCCCTCACTTAATAACAATTAAAGGGGTATCACGTTGCTGAGTGCCACCTATAAAATATCCTCCATTATCTTGCTCGATCGGAACACCTATTCGCCCAGAACATCATTGGTCCATACCAAAGAGGCTTCACTCCAGGCAAATCAACACCAGCTCAGATTTTCTCTCTACGGCGAGCGATGAAAACACTGTTACAATATATCATGGTCATATTTTAACAGTGTTTCATCGCTCGTGCTTCCACCATCTTTTCATCTACTTCAAGGCCAACCATGATAGCATAGCTAGGGTAAAGTAGTACACGGCCATGAGAGAAATTGATAAGGCTGACCCTGACCAATGTACAAGACCAATGAACATCAACAACGACTTAAGACAAGAAGATAAGCTATCTTGCATCCTTTTTAACGTGGCCCAAGAAAAAGTGATCTGTTAATGCGTGAGTGTTCAATCAAATACAAAGATCCGAAGCACATATTTCTCCGATGTCCATAATTCTCTGAGAAGAAGAAGAAGAACAACAACAACAGGAACAACAGATAATGTACGTTTAAGTTTGTTCCGCGAACGCAAAAATATCTCGTACAATGGGATGCTGTAGGTGGCATCACAATCTATATTCAAGAGGAATTTCGATGGGTAGAGCACTTCAGTCCACGTCTATAGACCGTACCATTGTTCTAGATTCGAGTCAAAAAGTTAGTCTCACACCGCAGCTCTTGATACATTTAATTTACCACCCTATAATAAAACAGTCAACCTTCTGAAATAGGGCTTGAGAATACACTTAAAGTCTTCCCTGCTTGTCGT
The DNA here is from genome assembly GCF_905115235.1 of Hermetia illucens. NCBI lineage: Eukaryota > Metazoa > Arthropoda > Insecta > Diptera > Stratiomyidae > Hermetia > Hermetia illucens. Next base: position 125,971,707 of record NC_051850.1, on the reverse strand, counting down.
AAAAGGTGACCTAAAGGGATAGAAATTTGCGACCCAGCAAATTTCGAAATGTTACTGCCACCGAATTGTCAACATCGCCTGTCCAGAATGGACTGTGATTGGTTACTGAAATGTGCGCGCGCTCCTCGACAATGGTATCAAGGGTCCCCAAAATGAAATCCAACAATATAAGCAGGATATTCTAGTCCTAAGCAAAGTGAAATGATGGGACTCAGGAGAGTATTCCTCTCCTTCTTGCCACACTAATGGCACTGCGCTTTTTCTCTGGAAAGCCGAGTGGTAACAGACGCGAAATCGGTGGCTGATTGTTTCTGACGGCTACCGCAAGGCGTGCTCTCTTGATCCGGAAACCATTTTCTAACACTTCTGACTTCAAGATTCCGACACTGATTAAAGAGCATCAGAATTGTGCAGTGCTATGCAGTAATGGAAACTTCCGATCTAGTGGAGAAGGATGTGTTTATTCTGTAGCGTCCACCGCCTCGTCATTGGTGACACATTATTGGGGCTTGAAATAAGGCCAGTTGGGTTTCAATTGACCTTACGAGCAATAGATTTCGAAAGGAATCAGCATCTAATGGTCGTTTACATTCGTTTGCATGTTGCGTTCACCACTGGCATGGTTGAAGATTGCAACCCCCAAATCATCATCTAAAATACTCTTTTCTTGGGTGCTACACAGGTCGTCGGCCACGTCCCGAGAGGGCGTTAAACGAGCTGGGTAGCTGTGGAATTGTGAAAGCGACTCGATGAATGGAAGGGATTGAAGACTCCGTTGTCCACTACGAGCAATAGCGGGTGTGACGCACTCAAACTCCGATATTGAGCGAAATCCCAGGAAGTAGTGTGGGCCGTGATAGAAGAGACTGCACTGGTTAGGGTAGCGGAAGATACCGCATAACGCAATCATTTCAGAACTTGCATGAGGTCACAAATCTTTCGATGGTCAACTCCTCATTCACGATAATAACCAGCTGAGAAGGTGGAAGGAATATTTTACAACAGTTTTTAATCGAATCGTTTCTCCTCTTCTGAATGAAATGGCTAGTCTCCGTTACATGTTGGTACGGACTGTTCTTCCAAGCTTAAGAGAAATCAACTCGACCATCAATGTAACCAAACAGAGTGAAGTAGGTAGGCTTGACGGTCTCCCGCAGAGTTATTTATCGTTGCATTTGCAGTTTATGCAGATCTACTGCTACTACTATTGGAAAATCTTGGGAATCCTAGTTGTTTCACAGGGGCTGGAAGAAGGGGATCATCGCTAAAACGATTGGGGAGATATCTAAGTGCGCCCTGCCATCGCAAAGATAATAGGTAAAATAATCCTGGAACGAATCAAGGAACAACTTGAAAACTAGCAGAAAGCAGGCTGGTTTCCGCTATAGATTCTCCTCCATTGACCACATCAACACACTACGGATCGTTTTCGAATGACGCGCTTAGTTTAGATCTTCGCTTCACCTGCTCTTCACTAATTTCGAGGAAGCTTTCGACAGCGTGAACAGGGGTATGCTCTACGCAGGAGAGATATTTCGGAGAAACTTGTAGCTATTATCCGACCGACATATGACAATATCACATACTACTTCAAGGTAAAACATGAGAGGAATTTCTCCTTTTCATCGGTGATGTTCTTCGTTCTGCCTTGTGCCAAACACTTTCATTTCAATGGGCTATGACATCTTTCCTTCAACACCTCGATTACGTTGATGATATCCGCTCGCTGTCTTACTGGGTCATGAACCTTGGCCAAATGACGCGGGGTTTGTAGAGTTTGACTGAAAATAAGCATCAACAAGCCAGTCTGACGGATCATCACAATCTTCCTATATGTATAAATGAGCAGAGCACTAAAGGCGTTAATGAATTTGTATATCTACGAAGCGTAGTTTCTGCCGACCGTGGCACTGAACTGGATGTCACCCGACGCGTTAACAGTGCCTTGCCTAAAATCTGCAAATGCAATTCTGTTCTGTGATAAGGCGCTTTCTGTGTTTCTATATGGCAATAGTGCAAAATCTCTAAGCCTTCGTACGCTGACCTGATACTATTTCAAATAAAGACGCAGAGGCCTGTTACCCGTGAGCAATGTGCTTGGAAAGCGGAAGTGGCAATAGATAGGTATTATCAGGTATTTTGAGAAAATTCGAGATGAATCGGACCAAAACTAAGGAAGATACATCGGTTTAACCAATGGCCTCTCATACATGACCCAGCGCGGACTCGTAATGCGAAAGGCTGCAGCTACTAATGCATTGAATTCGTTCAAACACACGTATAGTGGTTTTCCCAAAGATGATTTGGATGTCTTGAAGTTTATTTATGAAGATTTGAGCAAAGATGCCCTCCTGCAGCGATGTGCCGGAGGTTTTTATGCAGAAAAAAAACCAGAGTTCGAGCCAACTTATTAAGACATCTCACCGAAGCGCTTGAATGGAATCTCTGCCATCGTTGAGATTGCAGCTTATGTGGCATCCTATGTTTTTAATGAAGGCTCTTTGCTTTGCTAACCTTTATGAGAATCAGTAGTGGACCAAGCGCCCATGAATGGGCGCGATAAGCCGAGCGGAGCAGGGAACTGGAAAACTCACAAAAGAAAGCAGGATTCATCGTAGACAGGCCGGTACCTCTCATAACTTACTGCACCGATTCTTATGAAATTTCGAACGCTATTTCTATACATAATTGACGAGGTAAAGCTCGAGAGTTTTTTGAAATTTGCTAGTATTTTTTATTTGGCAATAATGAATAAGCCGATTTTTTCCGCAAAAATCGAGATTATCATTTCAAATTGTTCTCAAAAAGTAAAAATTTGGAATTTCCAAAAAAAAACTCTCTCAGTGTGGGGAAAGCGATCATCTACTGAAATAACTATAGTTTTTCGATTTCAGATGATCCTGCACCGAGTTATGAAGAGCACCTACTTTTTTCGGAGTTGCTTCCGAATAATTACTGTGATTGCCTTATTTTTGAATATTACCTCATGAAAATTTTACACAATATTTTTTGAATGTCATTTTTTAATGCATCGTTAGTTTAAACAAATTGATGTTAACTGTCTCGTCAAAAAAAATTGTGCTTTTTTTGTACGGATTAACGTTATTTCTTCCTTAAGGGTGAAGGCCGTTTTTTTTGGCTTTTTAGAAATTTTTTGTAAAGAACTGGAGAAAGATGCAGACACGAATTTTTTACCATAGATTTATTAATATCTTGAGCGTCCATAGTAATTTTTCCAGTTCGATCACATAGTTCGTTATTGAAATAAAGAGCAATTTATACACCTATCTCCAAAAAAAGGTGTTTTTCTGCTGCCACGCTAGAGGGCACTGCGATCTACTTAGAGAAAAAAGTAAACGGCATTTTAACGTACTGACTTAATTACAGTCCGCAAACTAGGATTATTAAAAAATATTAAAAACTAAATTTTTGGTGCTTTGTTGAACTTTTTCTTCTTCTTCTTCAATGAATAAAAAAACTACTGAATAAACCGCAATTATCCTAGTTTGCGGACCGTAGAAATATGTTCTGAATAAGTCGTGAAATTTTCAAAGAATTTCATTGGATAGATTTTGGGCTATGGTGGCTGATTTTCAACATGCGGTTTCGAGAAAAAAATCACTTTGCCCATATATTCTACACTATATCTAGATACAATTGATGTCAAAAAAAATTCGATTCCGCGGATCCGGCACACGGGATGACCCCCTTAAGGACTCGCAACAATTCCATTGCTGGCTGCTCATCCAAGATGACCGAAGAGTGGATGCCACCCTCCCCTCCTGCTTGCACAATGGCCCGGGATTTTGTTGTACCAGCATCATCGAAAGAAAGAGGTTATTTACAAAACTACGTGCCCGGACAGGTCTCCGCAGCGTCTTCGCGTTTTTACCCTTCTAATTTTCCTTTGACAATCCCAAAAGGATAGAATTCGGAGAACTGCTTCATTTAAACCAATCTCAGATTTTTCAAAAGCAAAAAATTTAATGTTCCGATAGCAGGAGAACTACATATTTCCAAAATGGTCTATACTGAATCTCTTAATTTCAGATAAACTTACCAAAAACCGTCGACAAATACATTATATTTAAATTTTTGGCAAATTATTTTTCGTTAATCTGAAATAAAGTAGCCCACATGGTGAGTTATGTAATTAAATATCCACAAAATGGATGCAAAGTCAGAGCTTGTTTCTAATCCTTCGAATAAACCGAGCTTAACCAATTTCACTGGAATAATCTCCACTAACAACTTCTGTTTGAAGGTAACAAACACAGATTATCTCGCAGATTGTGCACGTTTTAAACCAATTATTACTGTAATATGCCGTCCGCAATCAGAATAATTTACATTAACATTTTCCATGCTATCCACCATATACGTACTTACCTACATCTAAACTGTACGTACCTACATTAACCCACCCTGAACAGAAAACTGCAACAATAGAGAAAACAAGGAAAATATATTGTTTATTATTCGAGAATGTCGTCATTGTTAATTTCTCTCTATTTTATTTAAACGAGCTGGAAAACGTGGAAAACATCAAAAGCTCCTGCTCGTTGTTGCCAGAGGATGGAGAAAAGCGAGAAAAGCTAGTGCAAATGCTGTTGAGTGGCTCTTCATTTCCACGAAAAAAGGAATCTGAAAATTGAAGTTTACGTGCTCGCATTAAGTACATTAGCAATGCAAAGTGCAATGAACTTGCGTGCAGTAGCCGTCACATAAAATAACATGGGAAATGTATGTCCTTTTTGTACTTGAACGAAAAATCCAGCTAACTGTTATGTATAAATACACCCCCGTACATAGGCATGTACTGTGGGCTTGGGAACATACTACATCGCTGCGAAAGGAGAGACACGTTGTGGGTTATTGCAAATTAGAATGCACGAGTTAACTTGAATTATTTCACCTGCAGCAAATATGAGGTTTCGAGAAGTCAGCATTATTCTCTGCAGTCACTGCGAATTATATGTAGCATATGTAGTTTAACGTCTTTGAGCGAACTTGCCCGTGAGGAGCTTGTGGATTAAACAAATGCAATGGGATTTGGACAAAGGCAAACGAACTAACATCCAAGATGTTTCTTGTCAAGAAGAGAATAAGTCGCCAGATTCTTGGTTGGTTCTGATTTAGTTATTTTGAGATAAAAGCTCGATGTTGGATAAATGATGCATATATGGTTACTATTGCTCTTTGAACATGAATACGCGCGATCGCTGCCGGTTAGCTGAAATATGTTTCAGCTTCCTCCAAGCCCTCCGCAGAATCCTATACTGCTTCTCTACTGTTCTGGGTCGCTTGTTTCCACGACGGCCTTCTCATTGGTCACTCTGGAATAGCGGATACCATGGCAAAGCCACCCTTTTCTTAAAGTGAAACCTATGCACTGTCAGTTTCACCTTCTGAGCTACACGTCTGGCGTTAACTAGCTCATACGTCGACGTAGTTCTCCATTTTACACTGTGTCACATACAGAGTATATCAATGGGACGGGGGAGTCAGGTGCTAACTAAGGCTTGGAGCATTTAAATAGTAGAAGCTTTCACTTTCCATGTGCAATTTCCATATACCAGCACAGAGATAGCATTGGCGCGGAACAACCTCAACTTATTGGTGTTGAGGGAACTGCATTTCCAATTTATTTCATAAAAGAACAAGTCTTGTTAATATATCAAGTGAAGTCAAGTCAAATTCAATGTTCCAATCCAATCCATCCTAAGTAGACAAATTGACCAACCTATTCAATGATCTTCCCGATACAAAGAGGGCGATGACAACTCAGGTCAGAATCGTTGCTTTTGCTAGTATTTTTCTTTAGTCTGGTTCCGTTTTCCAGTGATTTAGTCAATATTCATGACTATGTAAGGGAACAAACACATGTCATTATCGTAGACGAGGTGTTTGAGAACAAATGGCAGAGTCCATTAAAGCTCTCCATTCCCTTCCAACAAAGCAATTTCAGTTTGAACAATTAACACTTGCCTCCACTTTTCTCAACTTCTGACTTCCGCTCACTTCTCTCTGATTTTCTTTTTGACAACAAAAATTATTTTTCGAAATTATGGTCGAATTGATCACAATCGCATACGTACGTCACGGAAGTTGCTCGCTCCGCCACAACACTCCACCCCCAGCTGAAATCAAAGAGGATTTCAACTGCTTCAGGTCAGATGCCATCGCTCTTCCTGGATGCGGTTTCTTTAGGAAAGAAAGGGTTTAGCCGTGCCTCCGATATTGAGTTTAAAATGGTGTGGGCCTCGCTCGAGCACCTCGAAGGGACCCTGGTAAGGTGGCTGTAGCCGTCTCCGAGAGGGGCCCTTCCTAGTCAGGACATGCGTGCAGAAGTCGAGATCACCGGGCACATTACCCACGTTCTCCATGTGGCTTTCAGATTATGGCCGCTTCAGCTTTAGCGCTGCTTATTTGAGCAGGCGCAATAATCCGGTGGTGTTGAAACGCGACCTAAGTCAAGTACAGGGTCGCTGAAGAGTCCAAGGTTCTCCCCGTATACCAGCTCCGCGAGACTTCCGGCAAATTCTTCGCAATTGGCAAAGCAGAATGAGTGGCAGGAATTGCGACTAAGAACGGCCATCTGGGGCCATTATTGCGACCTTCAGCACCCTGTGCCATCCTTGAAGTATTACGTTGGACACCCAACTCCAAAAAAAAGAAGAATCTCAATCTGCACGTCCTACCCTCTCTCCATTGTCGTTGAATGTAATTCACACCTTTGTCGGGCTTTGCGAATTATAAAAGGGAGCGTATAACATCCGCGAGCCGCTTCGGTCACGCTGGTCCCAGAGCAAAGGTGAGGCACCGTTTAATGAGTTGCCTCTGTCCTGGTACGAAACCGTAGCCGTCTTCGTCCCTCTTTTAATTTTTGAACCTTAGGTGTTAAACTCAAAAAAAGAGTCCTTGAATCATAAAGAGTGGGAGCAAGTTGCTTTCCATTTGCTCCGGTCCGGCATCAAGTGGATGCGGACTTAGGACTCCTCAATTTCTAAAAAAAACAAAATCCTCTCGCTGGGCTGTACAAAGGGCCGATGATGTCAAGATGGATGGTGTGAAAGCGATTGGTTGACCGAGAGAATACATCTACTTCCTTTCGAACGTGCTTGTTGACCTTGCACTTCTGGCAAGCGATGCACAGTCTAGCCCAAGGGTTTACATCCTTGTTCATGGACGGCCAGAAGTAGGTTCGTCGTCCTGATGCCTGGGTGCGCAAGATCGTGTATTGCGTGCAATACTTCCCAGGGAAAATCGCCGTTATGAATGGCCTAGGTCCCTTATCTGAGGTCTCGCAGAGTAAATAAGAGTTTGTATTTCGAGTTTGCCTTCAGACTGTGAAGCTCTGTGTCGTCTTTTGGTGCCTAGGCGATTGCCTTATAATTGACCGCAGCGGGGACTGTGACCTCCGAGATTCGAGACAAAGCATCTGCTACCACATTGTCTTTTCCAGGCAAACGTTGGATATCAAAAGTAAACTGGCTGATATAACTCAAGTGCGGAAATTGGCGAGAGGATGCTTTGCCGGGATTTTTTTCGAAGCGCGAAAGTAAGGGGCTTGTGGTTCGTGGACATGGTGGGTTATAGCGAGGTACACGCTCGTGCATCTGGTAGCGGAAATGCCAGCAGTGTTGCAGCAATGTTTGGCCGACTCAAACGCATGGATGGCCTCAGCAGATCACACAACCCCACGGGAGTCTTCAGTGTTGAGTCCAAACAAGTAGGCGTTAAGGAATGTTTGATGGTGAGCGGCCTTGGCCAAGAAACAACGATAGAAGTTTAATATACCAAAGTACCTTTGCAGATCCTTTCTCGTGGTTGATAGGGGAAAGCTTTTTACCGCTTCAACCTTGTCTGGGCCAGGTTGGATTTCGTCAAGGGTTATTAAGTGGCCAAGAAATTCTACCTGCTTCTGGAGGAATCTGCATTTCTCTGAACGTTTAAGACAACAGCCTCAAGGGGACGTTGAAAAATGCGCTCGCGGATGTTCCAAGTGCTCAGATTCTAAAGCATTCAGACGTCTATAATCTCCACATGGCTTAGAGACCAAATGAAGTGGGAAGGACCAATAGCTATTGGCTGGTCTGCCGATACCCTGTTTCATCAAGTCTTCAAACTCTTTCTTCGCAATAGCAAGCTTCTTGAGTGAAAGTGAACGCACTTTTAAGAAGATTCGAGAGCCGATAGTGTTGATGTTTATAGCGGCACATCAAACACGCAAATCCTCCTATCCTACATCAACAACTATATGCACTTTTTCGTTCTTTTTCAGTACAAATAATTATTAATTAACGGTAATTATAACCATACAATTCAACAATCTAAACTTCATTATAGTTTTTACTTGAGGATTTAATACTGTCAATTGTAGAAGTATAAAATAACTCCGCCATGCTATTAACATAGTATGCTGGTCCCAAGCCCAGGTAAAGGAGGAGGTTTTGAGACAACGTACTCTGTACTATCCTCAGTAAAACAAAAATAAAATGCTGAGATCAGGGAAAGAGATAAATAGAGTATAGTTGGAGTTATTCCACTATGCTAAATCCTACCTTATCTCTCTTGGTGACAGGCCCCGTCGTTACAAACATGATGATCGGATAGCCGACCCCACTTGTGAACGGGACAAAGGCTGAAGAAAAAGAAGAAGAATTGTAGAAGTATAAAATCACTAAGTTTTCAAGCTCAGCACTGCTTTCGCATTTTTTTTTCACACAAAATCTAAAAGAAAATTATGAGACGACGCGACGGAGAAAAAGGAAGACCCAATAGTATTGAATAGATCAAATGGCATAAGACTAGAAAAGTAGTCAAGTGACCTTAATTACTCGTAGTAATACCACAGAATTAGGCGCTTCTTACTTAACCAATACAGGGAGATTCTGTTGAACAGTTTCTACCTTTATTTCAGAAATAGTAGGAATTTTTTCACAAAACTATAGGAAGAGAGAAAAGGAACTATTCTAATCAAACCAAAGCGATGGATCAAATTAGTTTGAGTGTTATTTACATTCCCACATAGCGATAATCAGTAGTGAATATGGAAGTTAAACTTCTAGAAAACTTCATAGGAGCTTCCGTCAAAACACGTTTAAATCCGAAATTATCCTAATTAATTTTCGTTTTTTTTTTCGAAAGATGGCGTTCTATGTTTTGTGTCGCTGCTGGTCACATATACCTGTCATTTTGTTTAGTTGTCGTTGAATGTTCAAACTGCGTTGACGTTTCCTCAAAAAGTTCCTCCAGCAAGTTTTGATTGCGCGTCAAAAATGTCGGCGTACGTACCGAATTTCGAGCATATGCGCCATGCATTGCTTTTGATGTTCAATCAAAGAAAAAAGTGTCCCAGAGCCACTATGCGCTTGTGGAAGTTTATGACGATCCTCCATGAACACTTCGAACATGTGAAACGTGGTTTCGACAACTCAAAAATGGAGATTTCGACCTGAACGGCGCCGCACGCTCCGGCAAGAGAAAATCGTTTGATGACGCCGAATTGCAAGCATTATTGGATGAAGACAACACGCGAACGCAACGACAGCTTGCAGATACGTTGGGAGTTCAACAGCAAGCAATTTTGAAATGTCTGCCAGTCATGGGAAATATTCAGAAGTGCGGAAAGTGGGTGCCGCATGAACTGACCGAGAAACAAATGGAGAACCGAAAAGTGACGTGTGAAATGCTGCTTCAACGGTACAAAAGAAAGTCTTTTCTCCATCGTATTGTTACGGGCAATGAAAAGTGGATTGTCTTGGAAAACCCTAAACGCAATAAATTGTGGATGAGTCCAGGTGAAGCATCGACGTCACGACCAAATCCTTACGGTCAGAAGGTCATGCTGTGTGTGTGGTAGGACCAGACCGATGTGATCTACTTTGAATTGCTGAAACCTAGTGAAACTGTGAACGCCGTTCGCTACAAACAACAAATGGAAGATTTAAGCCGAGCGATTACGGAGAACCGACCGAGAAGAAGGTAATTTTGCTCCACGACAATACACCATCGCATAAGTCGAAAGTCGTTCGCGACACGGTGAAAAAACTCAAGTGGGAGATACTTAATCATGCGACTTACTCACCAGAACTAGACAAAACCTTCAACGTGCCGAACTATCTCTTACAGATTTTGTGGGACTATCCGAGCAACCGCTCCCTGCTCTATGAAACACTAGAGGGTCAAAGGTGGATGGAGGTCACGTCGGGGGGTAGCACAGGGATCCATCCTAGGGTAGGACCTCTGGAACGCTACCTATGACAGTCTGCTTAATCTCGACATGCCAAAAGAGTCGTGCCTGGTCGGCTACGCAGATGATGTCGCAGCGCTTGTTGCTGGACGCACTGTCGAACAGGCGCAAAGCAGACTCGGCATATTGATGGACGGGTAAGCGGATGGATGACTACTCATGGTCTCAGCTCCCGCTACGCCATTCAAAGATGCCTAAACTCTTCCTCCACTGCATGGCGGAGCAACAAAGAAATTGTCAGCTTTGTCAATGTATGGCTTATTCATTGGGGCTTTCACAATTTGAACAACGGGCCTGCGCGTAACGGCTCTGTATGCTGGCGAAGTTTTAAATTTGATTGCTATCGAAAACGGACTATGATTGAATTCTTGAATTTGCTCACACTCCTCGATAACGGTAGCGAGTGTCCTCAGAATGCTCGCTTTTTCCAACTTGAGGGGAAATTCCAACAATATATAAGGACTATGGAGGGTACTACTCTTCCTCTTGCCACCATAATGCCAATGTCCTTTTGTACTCTGGAAAGGCAAGTGGTAGCAGAGGCGAATCCGGTGTCGGGTTGCTTCTGACTTCTATCGCAAGGCGTACTTTCTTGACCTGAGAACCTGTTTCTGACAGACTTCTAAATGCAAGATTTCGGTTCTGGTTCAGAAGCAACTTCCAGCAGCAATTAAACGCAGTTCAGGGGAGGTTTCTTAAATGTGACAGTGTGACTGTGATCGCTGATGTGAAAGCCAAGGTGAAATCTGAAAACACCTTGCACGGACATGTAATGGGGAAACACGGTTTTGGTGCCTGTAGCGGTAATGGTGTGAGGTCTGTGGACAACAACTGACGGACGCGTTACAAGCAACCAGATCGACCACTTCGCGATCAGCAGTAGATTTAAGAGTTGTCTGCTGGATATTCGTAACAAGAGAGGCGTTGACATCGACTTCGAATAGGACCGCCATCTGATTGTTGATTACTTTCGGTTGCGTGTTGCGGCCGCCAGTCGTAGGGTTGGAGAGCTTCGACCCCTAAGTTCAACATCGACCGCTTATATGACCCAGCTGTCGCTCGATATGCTGGTACGAACGGTGCTTGCAAAAGTAACAAGAACGAAGACTGGTTAAATTTCAGGAACTCACAGCGTGAATATAAGAGGCACGTTATGTGTTCGAAACGAACCTCCTTTAGAGCGTACTGTGAGGAACTGGAAGGCGAAAGAGAGATTTCAAGGCTGTGCAGAGTCCTCAAAAGAAATGATTCGGCCAAGTCGGACTCTTTTAGAAAACCCGACGAAACACGAGCTCTAGACTGGATTCGGTACAGACCCTCCTAGAAGTACACCACCCGGGAGAACGGCTGAGTGAAGTGGCAGGGGGAGAGTTGACGGTTCTTGTAACCCCTTCAACACGCAAGTGCTGTAAGGAGAACTGGAACACTGCGAAAGCGGTTATTGCCCATGAAAAGGCGAGGAGAGCTGCCATACTATCCTTTGAACATTTCAAAGCATCTGGCATCGATGCCAACTATCCGGTAATGCTAAAGGAGGGTATGGAGCACTTAGAGCGACCTCTAAGAAATATTTTTCGAGGATGTCTTGCTCTGGGCTACGTGTCTTCCTGTTGGCAAAAGGTTAAGGTAGTTTTCATACCGAAACCTGGGAAAAATGACTATTCTAATCCAAAGAACTTCAGACAGATCAGCTTGACTTCATTCTTGCTGAAAGATTTGGAGAGACTGGTGGAGCGTCACATTCGTGGAAACGCACTTAGATTGCACCCACTTAGTGAAAACCAACACGCTTACCAACGTGGAAGGTCATATGAGTCTGCTCTTCCTTTTTTGGTCACAAAGATAGAGGATGTAACTTTGAATAGTGAGTACGCAATGGGGGTATTCGTGGATATTGAAGGGGCTTTTCACTGTGCGCCTTTGCAAAAACTTTGTGTTGCCGCCAGAGAGCATGGTTTTGATGATGCTTTAATTAAGTGGATCCATGCTATGCTAACGCAGAGATTGCTGTGCGCTGAGGTGGGTGTCGAACGCTATCTGACTCCAGAAGCAACGAAGGGCTGCCCCCAAGGAGGGGTGTGTGTGTGTGCCTTTTCATGAAAAAAGGTTTATAATGGCTGGCTTCCATAGCAGCTTCTCGTATGCAAAGTGCCGTGACCGAAAGTGGCTATGGATGATGTTGCCTCAGGGCGGTAGAAAGAAAGTCTGGGAACGAAGCGAAAATTATGCTGGAAAACCGGGTCCGGGGTGGGGCTCAATGTCATATTATCATATCAAAGAAGAATTTAGTAGTTCCTTCAGCTTTTCACTCTATTTTGCAGATAATATCAGTACATATTTTCAGCTGCATACCTTCTGCTTTCTCCTGCTAATTAATTTTCCATTGATTATCATATATTTCAATTATAGTCTCCACAAAGTTAACTTAGCATCCTAATTGATTTATAATTAAAATTAATATTTCCTTAATTACACTATAATCTCCAAAAAATCAATATTACCAAATTGAGGGAATTAGTAATTAGGGAATCCGCCTAATTACCTTTATAGCCAACCGCGGTATAAAAAGGGAACCTCCTTGGTTTGTCAGCCATTACAACATTGATTTTTTGTTTGGATACAGCAAAGCTTAAATAAAAACTCCAACCATGAGTTCATACAAAGTTTTTAAAGAAACTTCAGAGATAGTATTGGGCGAGTGTCCAGATTGTGCTCTCTTACAATTAAAATACGCTATTTTCGAAACGGACGAAGTTATTTCATCAACCCAAGTAGAAGCTTGCGAATCATCTGAGACGACTCTGGTGCAAACCACCTCCAAGGTACCACAAGAGCCAATTCTACCAAAAAGCTTTCCTGCCTCCGTGGATGCTACGCCAATAAGAAAGAAGCTGCATCGTCCGAGGATATTACTTCGCACCGTTCTACAAAAATCCGATCATCAGACGGTTCTGCCAAATCAAGAAAATTCGTCAACCCTGGTAGATCTGGTCAGAACATACGAATTTGAAACGGTGTTAGGTAAAGTGGCATACGCCGATTTCGACTTCCATGAGTTAGTGACTTCTACTCCAGCTAGAGTGTTAGAAACAAAAACGCGCTTTTCACTGAAGCGTAAACGCGAAGAAGATGAGGGCCATTCAGAAGTAGTCCAACATGAGTTCTATGGACAAGCACCTAAGAAAATTTGCCTAGTAAATGACTCGCCCGTGTTTTTCAAAGGTCGCAGACCAAGTCAGAGGAAAACTTTTAGAATTTAATTTATTTTGACAATGTAAACTTTCCCTAGTAAATAAATTGTTTTATAGTAAAAATATCTGTACATTGGTTTATTTTTAAATTCAGAATTAATTAACAGCTTGGACTTGATCTTGGAAAATTATCCTTCTCCGGCCGCTTGGCCAGGTTTAAGTGAATGTGAAAGTTTGCTTCTTCCCGCGTAACGGCGCCTGTGTTCCCTTTCTGGCCAGCTCGTCCACCTCGCTCGTCCTCTGACTCTAAGTGTGCTCGAAGCCTGGGTACCTTGCAAGCCGAAAATGTTCAGTTCGTTAAGGCATTCTCTATGACAGTACCCTATTGGAGGTGGTCAGCATTACGCTCGTCCGAGTTTATTACTCTAATTTGACTCATATACTTATTCACATTCAGGAGGGGGGTTTTATAAGAGGGAGATAATGGAGTTGCCCTCTAAATAGCAACAAAGTTTGCGAATAAAACGGCGCATATTTGACTTAAATCGGATAATTCTAAACATGTTAAATAAAGCGTTAAAATTCGGTAACAAATACGACATTACTTTTTCCCCAACCCAATATTTCGGGAGCAACTTACTCCCTTCATCAGTACAAAGCTACCTAGCGAAATATACCCCCTCTTCCCGCCCAACCGGACCGAGGGGCGACCATACTAAGGATGGGCTGAAGGCAACATCCAAAGGCCCGCATCACAGCGATGATGCGTTTAACGCAAAGTCTGTGCGACCATGCGAAAATGTATTACTACATCCCGATTGTCGCAAACACTTCAGCCAATGACGCGGAGGTTCTACACTACAGAGACATGGATCTTATATTGAAGACAGTGCGGATCAAGACTGAAACCCATTAGGTCAGATTGTTAACGGACAGGACTCTTCGGACTATAGCACAGGTTGCAAGGATAACTGCTTTTTGCATCTCCATGTATAGTCCAGCCCTAAGATCGAGCCGAAACCGAAGTAGTCATCCTGACTAAAAAGAGAATCCCGATCCTGCGTCCCATATCGTTCGGCGAGTCGATCATCGAGTCAAAATCAGCGGTAAAGTATCTCGGGTTGACTCTTGACTCAAAGATGAGCTTTTCTGAGCAAATCTAAACAGCAGTGAACAAGGCTACGGCTGGAGTTTCGGCGTTAAGTAGGCTAATGGCAAACAGTGGGGGTCCTACGTCTAGTAGGCGACGTCGCCTGATGAGATCAACGCAGTCTGTCCTGCTCTACGGCGTAGAGGTATGGGCTGGCGCTCTTAAAAAGGAGGTATATCGTAAACGCCTTGCGCAAGTACAGAGACTGGGAGCTTTACGGATGGCGTCTGCGTACCGCACTGTCTCTGAACCGGCCATGATGGTGATCGCGGGAGTTATCCCCGTTGCCCTTCTTGCTAGGGAGCGTCAGGCCATATACAAGAGCAAGGGAGATGAGCCAAGGGGGGTGGTTGCTCGCGAAGAACGGCAACACACTCTAGACGAATGGCAGCTCTCTTGGCAAAATGAAACTAGAGGCAGATGGACTGCGCGGCTCATCGACAACTTAGGTGCGTGGCTGAATCGGAAGCATGGTGAGACTGACTATTTTCTTACGCAATTTTTAAGTGGGCATGGAGGTTTTCAGTCTTACCTGCACAAGATTGGAAAGGCGCGTTCTTCGGATTGTGTGTTTTGCAATGGAGCTGTGGACGACGCCCACCATACTTTTGTTTCTTGTGGAAGGTGGGATGGAGTTCGTCAGCAGCTCTATTTAAACACAGGGGATCTCTCCCCAGACAACATTGTCGAAGAGATGCTGAGAACTGCTGACAGGTGGAACCGTGTTGCCCATTACGTTCGGGCCCTTCTCGTTGCTGAGAAGATAGAACTCGACCGGTGGAGGAGCCGGCTGGCAGGGTTTCTTGAACTGACAATTCCCTTCCTCCTCAGGGACCAAACCTAGCCTCATCGGATTACCACCTCTTTGCCTCATTGGGCCATGCACTTTCTGAGAATTTGCGGAAATGGTTCACTGAGTGGTTCACCTCCAAAGGCAGTCAATTCTACTGCCGTGGTATTCACAAATTACCAGAAAAGTGGGAAAAATGTGTAGAAAGCGATGGGAAATATTTCGAATAAAATAGCTATTACAGTTTCCTTGGAATTATGTGTCTTATTCACAAAAAAACCGAAAATTAATTTGGAGTACACCTGGTAAATTTAACATGCTCGTGTTCTAAATTCTTACGTTCACATTCCTTCCATTTCCTGAAAAAAGGAAAAGTCATGCCTAACATCTACTAAAAGAGTATCTGCTAATACACTCCTCTTCCTTCAACGAATGATATCATCCATAACACGTATATGTGTATGTGCATATCTACCTACAACGCACGCATTACACGCTTTTGATTTGTTCAAAGATACGTGTACACTTTTACCGAATAATAAAACGTAACATATCAATCAATTAAACAAGCAAATGAACACGAAAGGTCATTTACAAATTAGGTACCATGAAAATAGAGACTGCGCAAGTCCTAGTCGGCACCCCACCTGCTCCACCCAGGCCGAGGGACGGCAGCAGTTAAATCACGCTTATTCCATTCTTATTCAACTCAACAGCAATCTAAATAATACCTACTACACCTTCGCAAAATACCATTATGCCTTTATGGCCAGATTTTTTTCGACATGACTCCATCGTTGTCGCCGCCATAGCCCTGGGGCAGAGGAACAAGCAAGTTGTCAGCTACAATAACCCGGACCCGGACCCCGGTCTCATAACCCAGTTTCATTTTATAGTTATCGTCGTCTTCAGCCTGCCGTAACTGGAAACACTGCTCGCATTCATATTTGCTCATTGCTCGCTTAGCAAGATAATCCACGGGAATTTTCACAGGGAAGAAGACCCACCCGGTTATAAGCTTACTCAATGGTTTAATACGTATTTTTTGTCATTCCATAATATCTCCCAGAGGAATTACGCGGACAGGTAGAAAAATATCCCATTTGCTTTTGCTAAACATCCTTTCCGCACTGTGCTAAGTAATGTGCAGATATTTTTTATAGTCAATGTGAAAGGTGAAATGAAGATCTCTGAATCTTTTTATGATAATGCATTCCGGAAATAAAATTTGCCAGGCGCTTATTAATCCAAGGAAGTGAACTATAATTAATTTCGCGGAAAAAAATGTTATCAGCAGAAGAATAATGCAAGGCTAATATTATGATAGAGACGCTTCCCATGCCGACAAGGCAAAAATTTTAAATATTTGAAAACAAACGGGCGATTGAGCAAACAACTGCTTCCCTCAAGCAATCTGAAAAAATTCAACCACTCTCAATAAAACAAACAGATCGGGAACCGGAAGCTAATATTGTTAAGTATAAAGATTTTTGATTTTTCTATGCAAAAAGTTTTTTCCAATAGAATTAGGGGCAATTATCTGTAAAGATATAGTTAAGATACTCCTTTAGGTGGATAAGGATGACTAACCATCCTAATAACTATTGCAAGAAAATTCAGGACCCTGCGCTTACCATTAGAATGTGTTGCTTCCGCAGCAGATGAACCGAACGGCATTCGGAAACAGGGTAAATCTTTATCTAGCATTAGCACAATTTGTCGCAGCCTGTACATAACTGGATAAGATATTGGCCAATAGTGGAAATCTGCCCGTATTATAGCGAAGTAAATGGTATGCTGAGCAAATGAATGGCGCAGTCACTGGAACCATCTCGCCATGTTCATCATCTCAATCGGATACGTTAATGGTGGCCGTCGTCGAGGCCCTACAGCCCGTTTCGGGCCTTTACCTTCAATATGTCCTTCCTCCAGAAATAATGTTTATATCGTGCGCATAGACAGCGCTTTGACAGGACCAACAGAGCAAAGTGAAAGGATGGTTCAGTGGTTAGAAAGCTAGGCTGTCGTAGCGGAAGGTCGCGGTTCACATCTCACTAGAGAGATTTGTATCGTCACTCGATGTCGGATACCAGTCTACTCGGCTGCGAATGAGCATCTGATCAGAGTAATAATCACGGGCAAGCACAATACTAATTACATTGTCCCCTACATTGCACTGCAGTGTACCGTTAGCGAATGAAATACTCCAATACGCTTCAAGGCCCTGATCCGCCAACGATTATTATTATTACTGTACGCGCCTTTCCTTCCAGTTCAAAAATCTCCTTGGTATTCACCGATCGCCTTATCAGCGCACAGTCTAATTCTTCTCTCCAGTATTCCCGTGTGGATTTTATAAGACATACGAAGTATGCGGATAAGGCAAATCACACTTTTGGACCAATCTAACGGAATCCGTTGTTGGTTTCAGATGTAGGGTACCAAAATGTAAATAGTTTCCATGAATTGATGAGCCTAGCGAGGATGTAATCTATGTCCATCGCCTTGTTCATTTTCTGACATATGATCATCATCAACATCAACGGCGTAACAACCGGTATCCGGTCTAGGCCTGCCTTAATAATGATCTCCAGACATCCCGGCTTTGTGCCGAGGTCCACCAATTCGATATCCCTAAAAGCTGTCTGGCGTCCTGATCTATGCCATCGCTCCATCTGCAGGGTCTGTCTCGTCTTTTTTTTCTTTTTCTACCATAGATATTGCCCTTATAGACTTTCCGGGCTGGATCATCCTCATCCATACGGATTAAATAACCCGCCCACCATAATATCATATATTGAGCCGGATTTTATTCACAACTTGACGGTCATGGTATCGCTTATAGATTTCGCCGTTATGTAGGCTACGGAATCGTCCAACTTCATGTAGGGGGCCAAAAATTCTTTGGAGGATTCTTCTCTCGAACGCGGCCAAGAGTTCGCAATTTTTCTTGCTAAGAACCCAAGTCTCCCAGGAATACATAGGAACTGGCAGGATCATTGTCCTGTACAATAAGAGCTTTGACCCTATGGTAAAAAGTTTCGAGCGGAGCAATTTCTGTAAGCTGAAATAGGCTCTGTTGGCTGCCAAACAGCCGGATTTCATCATCGTAGCTGTTATCGGTTGTGATTTTCGACTCTAGATAAGAGAAATTATCAACGGTCTCAAAGTTGTAGTCTCCTATGTTTATTTTTCCGGTTTGATCAGTGCGGTCTAATGTTGTTGGTAGGCTGGTTTTCGGTGCTGATGTTGCCACCATATATTTTGTCTTGCCTTCATTGATGTGCAACCCAACATCTCGCGCCGTCTTCTCGATGTGGATGAAGGAAGTTTGTACGTCTCGGGTCGTTCTTCCCATGATGTTGATATCGTCAGCATAGGCCAGTAGTTGGGTAGACTTAAAGAGGATCGCACCCCGCGCATTTACCTCAGCATCACGGATCACTTTCTTCAGGACCAGGTTCAAGGGGACGCATGATAGGGCATCCCCTTGTCGTAGACCGTTGTTATTGTCGAATGGTCTTGAGAGTGGCCTCGCACTTTGGTCAAGGTCAGCCTAGTCAGCCTTATCAATTTCGTCGGGATACCGAAGTCTCTCATGGCCGTGTACAGGTTTAATCTCGCAATGCTATCATAGGCGGCTTTAAAGTCGATGAATAGATAGTGCATCTGTTGTCCATATTCCAACAGTTTTTCCATCGCTTGCCGCACAGAGAAAATCTGATCTGTTGCTGATTTGCCTGGAGTGAAGCCTCTTTGGTATGGGCCAATAATGTTCTGGGCGTATGTCGCTATCCGGCCTGGCAAGATAGCGGAAAATATCTTATAGTTGGTACTCAGCAACGTGATAATTGCTGCACTGTGTGATATCTCCCTTTTTATGTATGAGACAGATAATGCCTCGTTGCCAATCGTCAGGCATTGATTCGCTGTCCCATACCTTGAGCACAAGTTAATGAACCACTCGGTGTCACTGGTCGCCTCCATATTTAACCAATTCGGCTGTAATTCCATCGGCTACCGGTGACTTATGATTTTTAAGCCGATGAATTGCACGGACTGTTTCTCCTATACTTAGTGATGGCAATATTTGTCAGAACACCATGCCAACAAGATAGTGATCCGAGTCTATATTGGCCCCTCTCTATGTTCTGACATTCATCAAGGCTGAGAGGTAGCGGCGTTGAATCAGCACGTGATCAATTTGGTTGAAAGTGGACCATTCTGGAGAGGCCCACGTATGTTTGTGTATGGCTTTCCGGGCAAACCAGGTACTTCCAACAACCATTTCGTGCGATACTGCTAACTGAATAATCCGCAGTCCGTTATCATTGGTATCCTTATGTAAGCTATGGGAGCCGACGTATCGCCTGAATACGGACTCCGTCCCTACTTGACTCTTGAAATCCCCAAGTATGATTTTTATATCATACTTGGGACAGGCCTCGAAAGTCCGCTCAACTGCCTCATAGAAGGTATCCTTCTTCGACTCTGCAGTCTCCTCTGTAGATGCGTGAACATTTATGAGGCTTATATTTCTAAACTTGCCTCGTAGACGCAGAGTGCACAGCAATTCGCTTATATTTTCAAAGCCGATAACAGCAGATTTCATTTTTTCGCTGACTAAGAAACCTATTCCCAGCACATGGTTTACTAGATGGCCACTATAATATATTCTGTAGGGGCTCCAGGAAACCAGTCCCTGTCCATCTCATCTCTTGTAACGCTGTTACATCAGCCCTATATTGGGACAGGGTATCGGCTAGCTGCTCAGCAACATTCAGTCTGTACAGGGAGCGCAGGTTCCATGACAAAATGCGCAAATCGTTAATCCGTTGTCGTTGCCGGGTTCGTCGTTTTGAAATCCATCCTGTCCGAGGTTCCTTCCGTGGCTTCGTAACATCGGTTTTCCATGTAGGGTTGTCAGCCCTACCCAATCCCCAACCTGGAGGACCAGTTAGTACATGTTGTCCCGTTTTTTTAAGCGCGGGAGGCTCGCCTTCATCCTTCTCCGCCTGCAGTTTTTCAAGAAGAAAGAACTCCCAGCGGTCACCACGTGGAGGTGGAGATCGGGTTTGGTAATAGAGCTGTTGATGTTGGTTCAGCAGGCGTTTGCCAGGTTTTATGCTCCATCGTGGGTACCAATCCACATTTCGCCCTGGGCCCTATACTACCCTTTGACCTTTAACATATGATGGCTGACTCTAATTCTTGCAATGTTGACGGTTCAATATTATAAAGAATGACTGTGCATTACTTTGTACGCGTAGGCCAACCTTGTGTTGTTGATCACATTGTCGTCATCAATTTCCTTTAATTTCTCGCCAGATAGTTTACCAAGCTTTTCCTGGAATTCATCATTAAGCGTTTTAGGCCATAGCAGGTGTCATGGGAGATAGGGCCTAATTGCTCTTAAAGTTTTGCCTTGTACTTGTCCGCTATTAAATAATTCTTTAGTTTGAAGTGAGTTGTTTTTATTTTTCGCTTTTTACAAAGTATTTGTCGAACTCACAGTTTGCTCCTTGATATGATTGCCCGACGAGGAAGCTTGACGGTTGACCATCTTTTGGTGATAAGAACGTGGTACCCAGAGGGCATTACCTTCGACCACACGGTAATGCCCTCTGGGTACGGCCATGTCTTTTTGTGAATGCATTTGTGTGGGAAGCACATCGATTTTATGATTAAATTTCTACTGCTCGCAAAGTCAACGAGGCTTTGTGCGTTACTATTTGATGTGTCGTGGAGACTGGTTCCCAGTAGGAAAATTATAAAGCAAAGAAATAGCGTCGCATCCTGTCTACAAGTGGAAAAGTTTTATCACAGGGTCAACAGAAAGGAAAGCACATTAGCAACAGAAACAAACGTACGAAGATCTCTGAAATAACCTTGAGCAATTCTCTCCCGTCAGCGATGGAGCTAGCTTTTTCACAGCTCGGATAATGTGCATTGAACCGGCATTCCGAGCAAGCGATGATCCATCTATGACTTCCGGGATAGCGCAGATCAGGCATCAGGGAACTGGGGTAGGTATTTTATCGCAAGTATACACCGAGGAAGTAATGGGAAAAAAAAATCTGACTGATATTTGGTACAGGACGAAAATGTGCCCCCCGACGCAGCGCCCAATGAAGATGCTAGCTAATAGCTGAAATATCTGGCAACACTCCAGGGTGCTCATGGCCAAATACAATGAAGTCTTGCAAAATGATGCAACTGCCAGTTGTACTCGAGCACTCTGCACTGCTCCTGTTCCGGAAAGAAATTCCGAAGAAGCTAAGCAAATTTACATGGCAAAGTCAACTTTGAACTACTGTAACTTTGTTAGTAATAGTATGATTTTTATCAAACTTTGAGATAACATGCTTCATATTATATTCTATAGTATTACAAACTTCTATAGTTCTAGGATAAACTTAAGGTGGGTTTTAACTCAATTTCCCCAAAAATATGGTAATATACTATTATTAAGTTAATTTGAGCAGGTATCAATATGGAGAGTATTTTTATATATTAGGTGTATGAAAATGACTTTTTTTTTGTTCGAAATAAATGCATTTCTTTCTTTATTTAACAAAAAATTTATTATTCATAATATTTTCCATAGTTTGCTGTAAACTTGACCCTCCTTTCTACAGCATACGGATTCCGCGTCGGAGGAGCTCTTCATCTTGGCTGGTAATCCAGTGAGCTACCCGGTACCCGGTACTTGCTACAGACTCGAAAAGCTGGTTAGGTAATCCGTCGGCTGTCGACCAAAATAAATGGTGGCCTCATAAGGCAATATCTGGTGGATATGGCAAGAGAACTAACACAACACCTCCCAGCCGAGTATTCGCAGGCCTTGCATTATCGTAGTGGAAAATTACCTTGTGGTGTATGTCCTTCCATTTTGACTGTTTTTTTACAGCGCCTGGTTCAGACGCAATAATTACTGCCGGTAAAGGTTTGTCAGGTTTCCTAACCTCGTGGGGATCACACCTTTCTGGTCCCATCAGATGTACAGCAATATCTCCTTACCATGGATGCTTCTCTTTGACTGGAACGTTGGTGAATCGCCTCGTAAAACTCGCGAGTTTTTGTCCTTCGGATTGTTGTGGTAAATCCACTTTTCGTCACCCGTTACAATCCGATGCAACAATCGCTGTCTTTTATGCCTTGGGAGAAGCAATTCGAAGACTTGCAGACGTCATCCAATGACTCTTCCTGACAATTCATGTTGCCCCCATTTCCCTTCCTTCTGGACCCTTCCCATGACTTTTAGCTGGTATGCGATAGATGCATGATCGATCCTCAATGCGTCAGCAAGCTGCTGTTGCGTTTCATCGGACTCTGTATCCAATACCGGTTGCAATTGTGCATCTTCAAACTTCTTCGTTCGTCCATAGTCTTTGCCTTCTATGGTGAAGTTACCATCTTTGGACCGCTGAAACCACTTTTGGCACATACGAACTATTGGAGCATGATCGCCGCATGCTTTTACAATCGATGCGATTCCGATGCACTTTTCTTCAAGAAAAAATAATGAAGCAACATTTCCCGCAAATGACGTTTAACGAGGACAAAAATTAACATTTTCAACACGGTACAAATACATTTGTTGACAGGAAAAAGTAATAAAGCCAACTGCGTTAGATAGCCGACACATAGGTCTTTCGTATATAATATTACCACATGTAAGCTTCAAACCAGTTACAAAGAACAGTCATTTTCACATGCCTAATACTATTATTAACTTTGAACACGGTATAGTGGCAGCTTTGTTATATTTTTTAGATTTTTCGTTTGGAAGTTCTGAGGATGGGTCCGTGAAAAAAAAAGTGACCACTGTTCAACCCCCTCCCTATTCAGCTCCCTCCCTCCCTGAGCATTAATCGATATTTTTCACTTGACAGCCCACGTGACTCTATTCGGTTGAAAAACAAAATGTACAACCCCTTTTTGCATGCATGTACCTCGTTATATTCGTGGGCGTTCGCAGTTCCCAAATTTGTTGGTTTTACTAAGGTTTTGTTTTGCTTTTTTTCCGGAACCTTTTCCGCCAAGTAATGCTTTATGGTAGTTTGAATAAGTTGGGCATGTGGGTTAGTAAGTATGAGTCAACTTAGGAGAGTAGTGTCCTCGTATCTACCTTCGCCTCAAAGTCTATTTCGCAAACATCTTTGTAAAATTTAGCACCCTAATTGGCCTATAGATTAAGCTACCCTGGAATATAAGAGCAACCGAAACCTTCATCGATAGGGAGTAGGCTGGTTTCCTCTGTGGATCCGCCTGTACTGATCACGTTAACACTCTTTAGAATTTATATCTCTACTTCATTTGCTCTTCATCGATTTCGAGAAAAATTTCGACAGCTTAAACTGGGAGTGTATAGTGTATATTTCTCAACACGGTAGGGGCATTCCGGAGAAGCTAATAGTTATTATCAGAGCGACATATGATGATACCAAATGTTACATGCTATATTGAAGTAAAATCTCAGAAGAATTTGTGAAATGAGCCCGCCCGAGCAGCATCTTGTCACCGACAATATCTCTTCTCGCTATCAGTGGCGTTATCGATATTGCCTTATTCGGCCGTCGTGAAGTGCTTCAACGGACCATCACATCTTTCCTCAAACACCTCGACTTCGCCAACAGTATCTGCCCGATGTCTCACCGAGTCGTAGACCTTGGCCAAATGGCTCTGGATTTGAAGGAGGCAACCCAAGGTCCTATGACCCGTCATCGCATCCTTCCTATTTGAGGAATATCGAAGGTATCAAAGAGTTCATACATCGAGGAATAGTTGTTTCCTCCGAAGAGATTTGAGAAATTAATCATCTACCTTAACGCAGAGCGAGAAAAGCTGTTCTCATCATGAACGAAGAGGATTGTAGTAGCATGATTTAGAGATAACCTAGGCAGTGTCACGCCAATAAGAATACGAACTTCCGTACTTCTAATGGTCAGACCGCACAGGCTGCATTTATATTTTAAGGACTTGTATTCAGTCCTTAGATTTTTTCTTAAGACTACTTAATCCATCATTGAAGTCAAGAAAGCCATATATAAAGGGAATCCATTGTTGCAATGTAGAATCAAGAAATAAGGCCGGTATTAAAATTTTATATAATTTGTCTAGTCTCGTGATTAAGGAAAGGAGTTGCTTTTTGACTAGGCCAAACAATTATTCTATTATTATATCTAATTTTGGTAATATAGCTTCACACAGGACAAACTGATCCGACTACATTATATTTCAACTTAATTATATTATCATTTTCTAAAATAGCCTTAAATTTCTAATAAAATGCAAATTGTCCTTGTTCCTATTTATTTATATTTCTTCAAAGGATCAAACCCAGACATCTCAGGCGTCATGGGTATTTTCATATTCAGAAAATATTAAAGCTAACAAACTTCCTAAACTTTGAAATCCATAGAATCCGTGTAATCTATTTTTCTCTCCATCTCATATTCGCCTACTATTTATAGGATCCTTACATGCTCTTCTATGTCTTATTTCACGACACGAGCATCTTCTCTTATTTAGCGCGTTGTGCGAAAAATCCCTAGGAAAATCTCAAAGCCATTCCCAGCAGAGTTTGTACAAAGTGGATTAGGGAGCTCATTAAAAGTTTTCTGATTTATTGATTCCCATTTATCGAAATTTTGAGAAACTTCGTCAAGCCCAGCTCAAAATGCACGTTATAGGGATCCCATGATTTACAGCTGTAACAAATTTCGTTTGGAAAGTGTGAATCTCTTCGACTAAAAAATAGTTGATAATGGCAGAAAGTTCTTATCCATTTATCACGTTCACAAACAATTAAATGCACGTTGTTCAAGGTTTATTTCTTCAATTTTCAACCTTTCATATTCTTAATCGAATGTGACCTTGTAAAAGGAGCTTCTGTGGACAAAACTCAATTTAATTATAATTGGAAAGTTATCTGGAACTGTCAGTTAAAAAAGTATCCCAATTTTCTAGATATTCGATAGTATTCCAACATTTCTATATAATTTCCGAACAAATGAGCGCCAAGAGGACAAATATACTCTAACCTAGGGGATATTTGCTTTATTAAATAGTTGAGAAAAGATGTGCTCTGAATTCAGGGCACGGATAATCGATAAGGAAACCTTTTTTAGTTTGGGTGAAATTTCGAAACATTTAATATGTCGCTAACTCGAGACACATTTATCATTTATTCCCTTCACGAGTTTGCGTACAGAATACAAGATAAGTACACCCTTTAAATCAAAACCTTTCTCCGGACTGTTTCGATTATGAGTTTAAAAGAAAAGTGGCGCAATGTTTCCCAAGGCTGACAAAGAAATCAATTACTTCTATCCAGCTGGTGTCTAGCAGGTAGGGTCCGCTCTAGTTTGTAATTAAAGGGGGAACTGTCTTCCCCACCTAAAATAGCGGGAAAGTATGATGTATCTTGACGCCAAATCACGCGAGCAATGTAGGATAAAACGCCTGATCAGGGGCTGCCTTTATTACACTCGGCAAAAAGATCATGGAACTTTGTGAATATATTAAGGAGCAAGAGGGTCATGATAAGAGGTATCCGTTTGGCATACAGCAAGGTCCAAGAGAAGTAAAGGCGTCAATTGAAAAAGTAAGCCAAGCGAAAAAAGTAGTGGCTGTTCAAAACACGGAAGAGAAACCGGGGGAGAAGCCGCGCCCACAGTTGAACGAATCAACAAGCCAGCAAACCCCAAAGAGATGAAAGGGCTCGACTTTCAAAGCTGAAGGTATCGGCGAAACTCACGTAGCCGCGACTATCGTAAAAGGAAATGGATCTCTCAAGAAGGATATGGAAGCCTTGAGAAAGGTGGCTCCTCGAAAAATCCAAGATCGGAGGAAGATATGACCGGAAGTTATCATCATCTCCAAAGGAGGAGAAGAATAAATCGCCAATTTCCTTAGGAAAACGAAGGCAGACGCCGAACTCACCAATTTGGGAGATAATGTTAGTTCCATTAGGCAGTCCAAGAAAGGAGACTTTGGAGCTCAAGAAATCCAAGGATGCAACCGTGGACAAATTTTTGAGATATATTGATATATTGGAGAGTCGTTAGAACAGGAAGCCGACATAAGGGCTAGCTGAGATCACCACGAAAGAGAAAGTTGGCCTAGGAAAAGTGTCGATCTTATCGATGAAAATACTAACGAAAGCCTGCGGCGAAACACAAATCGCCATTATCAGCCCACCAGTGGAGGCAGCACTCGAACTGTTGATAGCACTAAGAATAGGCTGGATTATGTGCCCGTTTAGTGAGCATGTGGAATTGAAGCAATACTTTAGATGCCTTGGCTTCGGTCACATTTCGAAGGCATGCGCCAGTTCAAATAACAGGTGAAAGCAATGCAGAAGAATGCCATATCAGCAAGGACTGTGGAGTTGATCCAAATTGTTTATTGTACAAATGGAAAAAAGAGCAAGAAATTAGTGAGTGCTAGCATTTGTGACAACGACCAAACGAGTCAACCAGCGCTATGAACTCGCGGATGGCAAACCTTCTAGGAATTAATGGAGCACCCACAGGATCAGGGTGAAAGTGAAAGGAATCGATAAATATATAGCTGCTACGCTTCACCCAGCACTACACCTGCCTAGCATGAGCAGACGCTGAGCACTCTGATTCGGAACGAGAGCGTTGAGCAAAAATCATAGCGGGAGACTTTAACGCCTCTTGATTGGGGCAGACGAACAACGCATGTGAGAAGCCGCATTCCGCTCAAAGTATTAACGGGGCTGGATATGGTATTCGTGAATCTCGAAACTTCAGACCCCTTTGGGAGAAGGGGCTGGGATCTATGGGGATGGGTGGTGGGTTTGACATATGTGGACGCCATTTTAGCTAAGAGAGTCGCTTGGTAAGTCAGTGAGGACTATACTCACGGTGAACACTAGGCAAATTGCATGGAAGTCAAAAGCGAAAGGAGCGTGAAAATGAACTCTCACAGAATGCCGGGTGGTTTTCCCGGGTGGGCGGGAAAAGCTTTCTAGAGAGGCACGTTTTCGCGGCGCTCAAGCTCAATACATTCTGGATGGTATAGCTAGAGAAAAAGTCGCCCAAATCACTTGATGGGTGACGGAAGCAAGTGATGCTACTATGCCCAGAAGGCAACTGCTCCCCAGTTGTCAACCCAACTACTGATGGAACACCGAAATCGCAACTTCGCGAGGCGCATGTTTCCGGGCAAGATGCTTTTCGAGGGTTTAGGAGAAAGCCCAGTGGCGAAAATGGAGAGCAGGCTCATAAACAACTGCGTAGCCGTTCGGAGGAGTAAAAAGACCTACTTCAAACAGTTGTGCAGCCATGTCAATGTAAATGCTTGGGGTAGTGCCAACAGGGTGGTAATCAAAAGCCTGTAGGGATCGTCCCACGACTCCTAAAGGAAATTGTTGCCACTCTGTTTCCCCACCACGAAAATAGCTGAAGGCAAACAGCGGTCCAGATCAACAAGCACATAATATCTCCAGTAGTTGAAGAGGAGCTATGGGAAATATGTGGTAGGATCGGCGATAGAACGCCTAACAGAGCATTGACGCTGGAGGTGAGAACTTGGCCCGACCTTTTTGCCGACACTTTCCAGGCGTGCCTAAAAGAAGGTATATGTCCTGCCCAGTGAAGAAAATAAAAGTTGACGTTTTTCACCAAACCCAAAGAGCCACTTGGAGATCCAGCATCATAACGTTCGGTCTGCCTACTGGATAAATTAGGGAAGGTCATGGAAAGAATTATGTACAACGGTGAATGCAATAAGCATGGTGGTAAATCTGGTAAAAGACAAAGTGGTTTCTGATGACTGCTGTACCTAGTTGACATTGTAGTAACAGGAACCGCATCAAGTTGGCTGCCATAGGTGTTTCCGGATATTGAACAAGTTTTTTCGAAAATTACCTCTCAGAAGACTCTCTGGTACGATACAGATGAGCGCTCCAAAGTGTACATCGTCACAGTGGGGATACCACAGGGCTTGCTGCGAAATGCTTGCTCTTCCCATCCCAGAAGAGGCTAGGATTATCAGCTTGGCGAACCTGGCTGTAGCAAAGCACCCAGAGAATGTGGAGGTCTAATGATGAAAGCAGTAAGAGCGATAAAGTCCTGGTTAAAAGAGCCGGGTTGACTTTGCTTGAGGAGAAAACAGTAGCGATCTTAAAAGCGAATTTTTGATAAAAGAACATTGTAGTGGAGTGGTGCGACCTGCTCTGCTTTTGGCGTTTAATTCGGTTTACCGGCTGATGGCTTTGGTGGTTTACAGCACTTTAAGAACCCCATCAGATAAGTCAGTACTGGAAGTGGCAGGCATAATCGCAGTCGACATTGTGAAGAAAAAATTGGTGTGCTATATCATGCAAGACGCATGTTCCGGGCACACAGAACCCTGAAATAGTCAGAATCGAATGATCACTGACAACGGAGATGGGACGATTCTACGAAAGATCGATGGACGCACAAACTCATTCCTAATATTAGGGTATAGCTTCAACGAAAACGCGGGAAAACCAACTACCACATTACCTAGTCTATTATAGGACGCAGTGGTTGCTGCCGGTAGTATCTGCATCATTTTGGGGTCGAAATGTCCGTTGGAGCAGAAGCAAATGGGGATAGTTTTTAGTGGATGCGAATCCCATACGAATCCGCTCCAAGTCCGATGTTTTGGCAGCGTAGTTGGAGCGAACGTGTCTTTCGCTTTCACAAGCGGTTGACAGAAAATACCCCATCGACGTCCCAATTCGCTCCCTTACTCTAGTAATTGTCTGAGAAAATACATTTCACCAATATAATCCTCTTTTTCACACTGTCCATATTTTTTATCATCACTTCCTCCTCCACTTAGTCCATTGTCTTCCATTGGCAATTTATATGCTAATGTTAAGCCTGATGACGCTGGCGTCTTTGCATACAGCCTTCAATAGTTTTCCCAATATGCTAAATCATTGTCATTGTCAAAACGAATCTTCCTCTACTGGCTTCTTATTCAGCAGATTCATTTCATTGTAGAGGTCGTTCATAATGTATGCAACACAGAAAACTTTGAACCCAAATCAGGGTAAAGGAATCCAAAAGCAACCCGATTATTATTTTAAAAATTACGCATTTAATTTTTATTTCAAATCCTTCAATCCTCGTCAAAGTACTTTCCACTGGACTAGACACTTGCCCCTTGTCCCTCTTAACGATACCCGATAAATGGCATCGTCCTCTTCGTTTCTCATCTCGTTACGTCGTAAAAATATTTGCGTGAGCCAGGATATTGTCAGATGGAAATACTAGGCATCAGACGATCCGGCAGAAGGATAGATCGGGGATAAGGTAACTCAGTTGTAGATGAGAACCTGAATTAAAGTGATAATACTGCTATCATACCGCTACTGTCTCTCGATCGCTCTGTTTTTTACCACAGTTTAATTTCTAAGTTCAAATTGGACTGTTTCCCAAACGATAAACTACCAAAAATCAAGTCTATTCAAATGCCAACAGGTAAACCACCTAACTCACTACCTGGCGTAGAACATACTTTTTCGTTTTGGGAAAAACCGTATTGTTTTAACGTTTGATTTCAACTGCCACACTTTTTCTTAGGATGACACTTTTTCGTAGTACAGTCAACAGTAGAGGCACGAATTCGCCAGCAACCCTGATAATACCCAAGTTTTTTATTATAAATCGATGAACTAAAAAAATCACTCAGATCTACAACATAATCAACGGTTTACAGCCAACCTTTTCGAATCGTTTGATGAAATGTATACACATATCCGTAAGTTCAGGTTATTGAAGGATACCTAGGGTTGGCAATAAATTTATCAATAGACTTCTTGTCAATATATAACCTTTTCAAAGAGTTTCATACATTGCAAAAATTGCGATCACTCAAACGAACTACTACGAAAGCAGTTCAAATGATTTATGTAAACCCGATGACAGTACCATGATCGAATTAGTTAAGCATCAGCCCCACGATCTCAAGTTAGAATCCCAATTAGTCATGGATGTTTCTGTTCATATTTGGGATGCTCCGCTTTTATAGGCTTATCGTTTGCACAACATTGTATGTGATGATAATAAAATTCAATCGAATTGTCATGGAAAACAAGGAGAAATAACAACACGAAAAAGAGCCCGTATGAATGCCCTTTAATCCCGAAAGGATCGAACAGGGGATATATACATGTATTTATGTAAACCTGGCTTTCTTCAGCTACGACATTTATTAACAAAACTTCCGTTTAAAGTGTTTGAGTATGTTGATATAAATATAACTTCCAAAACAGTTTCCTTTAATGGTACTAATTGTACTACGACCTAGGCCTGCCTTAATAAAGAACTCCAGACATCCCGGTTTTAGGTCGAGGTCCACCAATTCGATATTCCTAAAAGCTATCTAGCGTCCTGACCTAAGTCATCACTCCATCCCAGGCAGGGTCTGCCTCGTCTTCTTTTTCTACCATAGATATTGCCCTTATAGTCCTTCCGGACTGGATCATCCTCATCCATACGGATTAAGTGACCCGCCCCCCGCAATATGTTGAGCCGGATTTTATCCACAACCAGACGGTCGTGGTATCGCTCATAGTGCGGTCAAAGGATAGTATTGGTCGCAGGGCGAAAAGTGGATTGGTGCCCACGATGGAGCATAAAACCTGAGAAATGCCTACTGAACCAACTATCTTCAAACCCTATCTCCACTTCCGCGTGATCGCTGGGAGTTCTTTCTTAATGGAAAACTGCGGACACAGAAGGATAAAGACGAATCTCCCGCACTAAAAACGGGACAAATTGTACCAACTAGTTCTCCAAATTGGGGTTGGGTAGGGCTGACAACCCTACACGAAAAACAAACCATTACGAAGCCCCAAAAGTTAAGCACTGAGCTTTAATGGATATAACAATTAGTTTGTTGTCTCAAAAGTTTATTGGCTCTTACCTGCAAAACATAGTAATTGGGTCGTGTATAAAGTAGCGCTAGTGATTTTACAGGTATTGTGAGGCGATTGTATACCGCACTACGTATAGACCCCAGAGTAAGGTGGGAAGAGGAGGAACTCTTAACCAATGCAACAGTTGGCTTCGAACGATAGTTGTGTCTTTTGGGTTGTGGAGTTTCTCCTAAAGACCGTTTTGCGATAGATCAAACAACCGAGCAACGGTACGTGATTAAGAGGGTACCCTGGTATTCTTTTACCAAATTTTTAATATTTTACTCTTATAAAAGGATTTATTTATACATATTACCCTTTTCACACAAGAAAATATACGTATTGGGATACACAAGAAAAACACGTTTGCGCAAATATGGCGGTAGTTAACACAATATTTCAGGTCGGGAAACTTTGTAAAAAGAAATCCAAAATGTAGTATCCATTATTAGAAACTAGCCGCTACAGTTCGTACCAAAATCAAAGTATTTGGATGGAAAAATTGTATATGTGTACACCAAACCTTGAAAATTTGAGCCAAATCGGCCGAATACATTTTTCACAATCATGTCAGCGCTTTCAAAATAAGGGTCATTTACACATTTACTGATCCCAGACCTATGTAACTAATACTAAACGTTATTTATATGAAAAAAAGGTAGTTAGAAAATCGAATTTTTGAAAGAAAAAAGGAGACCAGACGCATAATTTGCGCTCTGGATAGATATCCTCAATGAAAAAAAGAGTCCTTCGCGTGCAAAGTAAATCCGCTACTGCTGGACTACTTTACCGTATCACACGCCGGTAAGTCCATGGTAAAGCACAAGTTGAAAGCTGACTTCCTTACAGTACCGACATGACTCTTGCTAATTTCTCTTCTTCCGAAACAGTCTTAATAGAACATCACTTTTATAGTATCAAAGCGAGCCTTTTTAACAGCACCACTTACATTATCATTTGAACAAACCCGGAAAATAACGGCGTAGATAAATTAACTAAGGTTTTTGTTTTGTTGTTTTATCAATTTGGCACTTCTGCTTCAACTAATCACTACAATTTGTTATATTGGGCAGCGGTTCGCTGTCTATGTCGATCGAGGTTTCCCATCGTACTGTGGTCTTCCCTTCCCCACGTTCGTCCTTTGCAAACAATGTATCCACCCTATTACAACTTTCAGAACTTAACCAGAAGAGATACTTGTCAGTCGGCAAAGAATTCCTCCTGACTCCTACCTCTTAGATTTTTTAGTTTCAAATTGGATATTAGTGATGTCCAATGTATACTCCGTAATAGCCCAATCGATGTGCAGGCCAGAAACATAAAAATATATAATATATAGTATCTCTTAGTCAGCCCAAGTTACGCAAACCAAGTACATCATTGCGGCTGCACTAACAAGTGAAGGTCCTTGATGAATCGTAAAAACACACGTACACCTAAAACGCACCCGAAAAGCAATTTTCTTAGCAAGCTCTAATGGAATATTTTTAAAAAGTGTAATACAGTTGAATGCCGATAATTCATCTCGTCAAGGAACTGACGGTTTGGTACGAATTATCGAGATTACGAATTGTCGGAAGCACAAAACAAAGCAAGTTAGTTCTGGCGATTGGTAAATTTGTATGAATTAGCAGGAAATACTGTACTAGATTTCACGCATGTTTCACCTTTTTTAGTCTTAGTCTTTTAGTTACCACTTCTATGAAGTATTCTGATTGACTCACTCCTATATGAGCGTCAAGAACTGTCAATACAAACCCAAGCATATCGAAAGATATGCTTGTGTTGATTTTCGGAACTTCAGAAGGGCGTGTAGAAATATATAATGTGCTATTGATTTAATTGAAAGTGCCAATGGTATGAGCTTCCAGCAAATCTAAATAAAACCACAAAGGTATTATCTACCAAAAGGACTTCGCCATCCAAAGATGAGGGTAATAATTCCTCAACTTTCTGAAGAAGTGAAATATCTGGAAGTCACTTTAGATAAGAAGTTTTTCTGGAAGAAACATGTAGAGACAAAAATAAAAACTATGCGCTATGCAGATGGACCTTTGCTTCCACATGATTACTTAAGCCTCATATGGTAATGTGTATGCGCAGGTCTGACAAAACGAGGAGTGGAAAAGGGAGGATTCCTCCCGGTTCTGGACTTTTATCGT
The DNA here is from genome assembly GCF_905115235.1 of Hermetia illucens. Classification (NCBI taxonomy): domain Eukaryota; kingdom Metazoa; phylum Arthropoda; class Insecta; order Diptera; family Stratiomyidae; genus Hermetia; species Hermetia illucens. The sequence continues at coordinate 125,938,231 of NC_051850.1, read as the reverse complement.
GGGACCGAAATAGAAATTTCAATGAAATGAAATGATAATATAAGGCCCGGCATACTGTTTACCCCAGACCTCTATAATTTAAGCCAATACCTATGTATCTGCATTGGGGAAAGCTAAGGTAAAGCAAAAGCGTTTTACTGTAAGTTCGTTTCATTGCAAAGAAATGAACATCTCGGTATTACCGATACCATTAGCACGGCATCCGGCGTAGCTGTAGACACAATATCCAACAATCAGCCCTTGGATATATGGGGACACTAAGAGCAGCTCATTGACTAATTCGTTTAGGTCTATGGAGAAACAACAAACAACATTGGAAGGGATATTGAGGCAACTGAAACCGGAAGTATATATAGGCACTCTTAAAAGTGATTAATTGGGCGATTGAGTAACCGTAGAAGGCGGTCACATTGTGAGCTGCAACGATAACGACGGAGCATTGGCAAATATTGCCGTCGAAAACTTGAAGCAGGTCTTCCTTAAGGACAAATGATAAAGTCGAAATAATACTACACATATCAAGTTTTTCCTGTCAACACCAAACGAAGGAAAAAAACAAAAATACAGTGGGCGCGCTGACAAGTCATAACTCACCATCTGGATATATGCGGGTTCAGAAAAGAAGTACTACAAGATAATATGTGTCCACGTAGTAACGAAGAAGCAGAATCTACGGAATACTTACCAAGCGGAGGGCCACTAGTTAGCAATCAGACGTAAAATTTTTGGAGGACCTGAAAGCAGCTTTCTCTTTATTTTGCATTGCACTGAAACAATAGATAATCTAGCATGATAAATGTTCAGGATTTGAAGGAAGTGGTGAAAGAATTGGAGTGAAGGTAAATACCAACAAAACCAAGATTCTCAATCTGGGACGTGAGGGAACCAAAGATGTCGAACAGTTTGTCTGTGCGGGTAGTATTGCTTATGATTGATGTCACACGATGTATCAACGACGTTAAGTCCCCCTTTGACCTCTGTCCTGAAAATGGAAAACTGTCAGCATTAATATTAAGTTCAAACTGTTCCCAGTTAACATTGTTATCTAGACGCAGCGCATGAGAATTTACCTCCACTGTTACTTGAAAGCTTCATACTTTCATCATTCTTGTCTGCTAATTTCTTTAAGGTACTCTGGCCCAACAAAATCCTGAACAAAGAACTGCGCAGATGTATGGACCAGATAGTTTTGGGAACTTTGATTAGAAGACGGAAGCAGTTGTGGATGAACATATCTCAAGCAATCTCAAGGCAGCCAATAAGTGACCCGCCCTTGATCTACGTGACGCAGAACAGTGTGAGAAAAATGTGAACTTTCCGGAAAAATATGGGACCCCACCAACGGCGTAAAGTTCCAAACAGTTATATATGGCAACAATAATGGTGTTGGGAGCCCTATGTAGTGATTGTTTTCTTGGGCTGTTTGCCAACTAAAGAGCATATTTAGCTGTTGCTCCTCACTCACACTCCTCTTCCACTACAAGACATTCAACTTTCCTTTGCCCCTATTCTATATAACAAACCCTTTAAACTGACATATAAAGTTTCATTTCTTGCCGTCGGCTCGAAACGTGAGAATTAAGGATCTTCATTTATTCCATCAATTCCAGCAGCAATGGAAGTTTTCATTAGATTACTGAATTCACCAAGCGAAATAGGTGAAGCTTCGTTGCTATTTTCTGAAAACGTCCGCCAGCATTGCTTTCATAAATTTCACTGTTAGTCTCATGGATATACAGTTTTGGGATTTGAGAAGAAACCAGACCTTTGCACTGCTATAACTCTGGATGCTTTTTGAACAGCAAAGTGACTATATTGTAGTTCCCTGGTCTACATTCCCTGATAAGGTCCCATTCTACGCAGGTGGGTAATTTTATTTGCATAGTTCTCTCTACTAACTGCCATTGTTGCGTTCGCTCCGTTAGCCTTTGTAATGGTTATATTAGCATTTTACTTTGAACTGTTTAATGCCCTAGTTTCCTTTTTGATTAAAGTAGAAACAGGACAGACACCCTTCCAATAATTTGTGTAATTTTGTGGCAAATTCTTCAGGCTTGCTTAGAATCCCAAACATTGATTCAATAGCATAAACTATCTTCAGATCACCTGATATTTAGTGACAGGAATGCCCATGCGAATTTTTGAAAGTTTCTTCTTCTTTAATCTTGGCCTTATATGATATAGGCGTGGGCTTGTCTGGATCGAAATCATCACTCCTTTCGAAAACTTTCCATGACAGATTTCGTACTTTAGGTGGAAGTGCAGCAAGACTGTATACTACTTCTGGCTTGATTTTTTCTACCTTTGATTGATCTCTGTCAATATGCTTTAAGGACATGCATGGCCCTTATCAAAGGCGTCACTGATACATATTCATGGCATGGAATTTTGGTAACATCACCTCGAACGCCCATACAGTGGACTAGCTGAAAAGCGAAAAGGCACTTGTCTACAACAATAGGCAGCAAATGTAGGCTTCCACAAACATCCCTCTACATCGTATCATACTTTTTTTAACACCTTTTTGTCATTTTGCTCAATCTATTACATAAATACATACATATTTTCACAACTGACTCAAATGTCAATCAGATCATTTGTAAAAGATGTTCACGAGTACGAAGTAAGTTCACCGCAGGTTTGAAGTTTCGTGAAGTTTCTGGGCTGTATAATAACTGCCGAAAGTCAGAGGGTGGAAATAGCACTCCCTTTTTCGTATTCTCTTAGCAGCATTTAATATTCTTCAATAAAAGTTTTTAGTACTTAACGCAAACACATTGCATGAGCATGAATACTATCTTAGAAGCAATTTACCTTTAAGGACTAGCATTCTAATCATTAGGGCACGACTTCAAGGTAATCTACCACCTTCTTAGCAACATCTAGGACTGAGGCAAAATTTCTGCTCTCCATGCTTTCGTTCAAGAGTGACGCTAGCGTAACATTCAAAGATATGTTTGGCTTTCATTCATCACATTTATAGTCCTTGGGCATCATACACACAAGCCCCCTACAATCTACTCCTCCCACGAACCGTAAAGTGTAAGACGATATATTTGAGGTTCACTCGCAAGGATTTCAAAGAACTGAGCTTTATTTAAAATTCACCGTGTCGCTTACTTCGCAACACATAGTCACACACGCACAATCGATAATGCTCTTTTCTCTATGCATACAGACGATAGTTTACAAAGAAGGAAGAAAAGCTAAAAAGTTCCCGTTTGTGTTGATTTTGGAAGTTTCCTCAGGGTGAAATGTATATTTGATCCGGGAAGAATATATCAATCGTTCATCTGCCTTTGTATGTTTGTGTGCTTTGTAACGAATAGCCTGGCTTATAAGGAAGTGAAAACAATTCCATTTCAAAATAAATACTTGGAATCCCTCTTCAATCGAGAATGGAATTTTACTCAGTGGAAGTTTTTCTGCTTAGTGGAGTCTTAGAGGGATAGGAGCCTTGAAAAAGGGAGCTAGGCAGGTGGGAACATGACAGGTGTTTCACGATACATAATATAGTGTTTTGAGATATTGGAAAATATTTAGGAATTTATTACCGCAATTTACATAATGATGAAACAATTTATCTAAATTGTCTGAGCTTCTGAATTTATTGAAGCGTTAAATTCTGTCTGAAAAACAGATTGCGGTGGTTTTTGTTGCCCTAAATTTCAATAATGTGAAGGTTTTCGAAATCGCAATCATTTTGGGAAAATAGTCCTGTACCTTTATCTCATTATTGGGCAACCTTTTCCAGTTATACTATTTTGCAACACAGCATTTTATATATAGCAGATTTATCATGCCGCGTCTTAAGAATATACTTAGTATTCCTTTCTTGTCGCGACTAAAAAGGTTAGAATTTTTTAGGCTAGCAACCTGCAAATTTTGAAATTCAATTGCTATCGAAACGACAGCAACGCCTCGAATAGGTGTTGACCTCATGGCTGCAATCTTTGGCTATCAAAAATGGTTTATCATTAGTTTCTGGAATGTGCGCACGCTTTTGACAACGAAATCGAGGGCCCCGAGAATGCTCCAACTTAAGGGGGTCATCCCGTTTGAAGGCCGTTTTTTGGCTTTTTTTAGAAATTTTTTGTGAAGAACTGGATAAAGATAAAAAAAAGAATTTTTCACCATGGATTTATTAATATCTTGAGCATACATACTAATTTTTTCAGCCCGATCGCAAAGTTCGTTATTGAAATACAGAGCAATTTATACACCCATCTCCAAAAAAGGTGTTTTCTGCTGCCCCGCTAGAGGGCGCTGCGATCATCTTAAAGAAAAAAAGTAAACAGCATTTTAACGTACAGACTCAACTACAGTCTGCAAACTAGGATTATTAAAAAACATTAAATACTAAATTTTTGGTGCTGTGTTAAACTTCTTTTTTTTTAATTTTGGTGTTTTGAATGAATAAAAACAAACTACTGGATGAATCGCAATTCTCCTAGTTGTTTGAGAAAAACGCATCTAAAAAGTAGAATGCGATTTTTAGTCATAAAACCTTAACTGATCATTAATCTGCTAGGCCTAGTCCATAAACCTTAGGTTTCTTGAAGAAACACATTTACGGCCTTGGCTTCAATTCTTGTCCTTTTAACGAAGTCATTTGACCGTCATTCGGACCGATAAATACGAGCTTTATTACGGCGATCGACGTAAATCGGGCATGTGACTTAGCACGTGTTTAAAACTATAATTTCTGAACGACTTCGAATATCAAAAAATCACCTTGCCCATATATTTTACATTATATCTAGATACACTTGATGCCAAAAAAAAAATTCGATTCCTGGGATCCGACACATAGGATGACCCCCTTAAGCGAGAATTTCAGCGATATACGCGAACATCCGTTTGTGCTTTCAACCAGTCAAATGACTGTAGATTTTGGAAGGTTGGTAAAATCGGGCTAGAAATAAACATCAATGAAACCAAGGTTTTCAGTCTGGCAGTAATGGAAAGCCTTGTTGTAAGGTTGACTGCTTCCTCACTGTTCTTCGGAAAAAATGAGGACACTAATTCCTTTACTGGAACCCCAAAGAGACAAAAACGGAACACAACACGATTGAAAATCGTTCAACAATATTAGAGTGACTCCTCCCCCTTGGACCACCAAGGCTGTAAGACCTAGACGTATGATTTAGAGGAATCAACTCAATCAATTTATTGTCCGCAACTAGTACCGCATTACAGTTGCAGTTCCTCAGTGAAGAACGAACGTTCTTCATATGTAATATAGCCATACCATGGAACGGAAAACTGGCGAAATTAAAAAATCAAGAATTACGGCTCCTTGGCGGACGGTGAAAAGAATACATGGAAACTGCTGAAGTAGCATGGAAAAAATCATCCTTGGGACTTGTTACGTCCTGTCCGCTGAAAGGCTGGTCTAATAAGCGATGTTTCAATTTGAGAATTTTCCACATACCTGTCACCATAGTTTTGAACCACCACATCACTGCCGAAAGCGTTTGCGACCATTGAGGATTTAGCAACACATTTCGGTGTGATGGCACATCCTTTGAATAAGCAGGTTATCGCTGTATGCGGGCCTTTGGATATTAACTTCAGTTAATCCTTCGTCGCCCCTCGGTCCAACTGGTTGGGTACAGGGATTATGGGTCTGTTTACTATTTATGGATTGCCATATTGGATAAAAAATTTGAAAAAACCTTAACTAAACAAGTGACTCAAAATACTACCCGTCATAATCGAAAATCGTTGGAAGTTAATGGTCTGCTGGTAGATAATATCTCGAGATGCCCTTATTTCCGATTGTTTCTTGATAATTGTTTCGTTTGACCTGGTAAGTAGCTGAAAACTAAAATTAATGATTGATTAAACTAGAAGAGCTCATTACAAATAATTCTCCTCCACACCAATTGGCTCCAAAGCATTACCTTTACAGTGACTACTTATTCCTCCGACCTACTCTGAGATCAACGGGAACACATGGCCCTTTACAGATTTCTTTGCCCCAAAAGTTAGCAATTATAGTTTCCAGCAATGTTTCATAAGATCAGCTAGTATGTGACCGACCAGCTGAACCGACGTCATTGTATTATTTGATTCTGCATTGATTAGCGGAGAATTAAAAGCATTGAAGAGAATATTGTGCTTCTACAACCAAGGCTAATGCCACTGGGCACAACTTAAACACTAACATCTAATTCGAAATATTCCGCACAAAAGTCATTCCGTAAATTAAAAATTCTAAGTGCAAGGCAACATAACTCAAAAAGACTAAACTATTAGCTGCTAATTAATAACTACTGATATAAAAATAGGATCCAAAAAGCTGCATGGGCAGGTTCTACTGGGGCTCTGAAGTCCTGCCGGGCAGATGCACTGTGGTCATACCTCAGAGTCGGACCGTAGGCAATCCCGGATACGCATAGTATAACCGAATCATAGGTCTTCCAAGATACACCAGCGTATTCCAAGCGGAGGACTTTCCGATATAGGAAACCTATTGATAACTGAGGCATGATTCGAGCCGCAAGTATCACATAGTCATTCTGACTGACAGCCAAGCGGCCACAAAGGCCTTGTACTCAGTGTCGACTTTAAGCTGAAAATTCGGTTCTTAACATCACTCTCCTCTGCGTTTCCGGTCACACGAACAGCCCTGCCTGACTAGTTCATACAACAATCGAACCCCACAAAATGCTAATATATTGAGACTTCCAGAAGCCTAACCAACGCCTTGAAAGAATCTACACTCGGTCCACATAGACAGCCTATAACTACCAAGAGCTGCTATGCTCAGTCAAACTGAAAAAAAATTAAGTGGCTTATAATAAACCAGAAGTCTAAGTTTTCTATTCGTCAACTTTGTTGGAATCAGTTTCCTCACGACCTGGTCTAATCCTTTACGGGAAATTTAATTTTTAATTTAATCGACAATTTCGCGGTCACACTGAACGCTAGGAAAACCAGAGTAGTTGTATTCATTAGCAACGTAAGGAGGGAAGCAGCTACACACTATCCGCCTTTTCAGGCATGCAAATCTAGCTGAAAGTCTGCTCTGACGGGTGAAATTGCAAAGATTCACGCAGCCAACTATGAATTCCTGTTTGCAGGCGAAAATTTTTGTGAAAGAATCAGGAATCGTTAAAGCGGCATTTTTTTGTTCCTTAAGAAGTGCGACATGAAAACCCTTGAAAGGACACTACACCTTAAACTCCCACATGGAAAAAATTGAAGTAATGGTCTAAGCCATACGTAGTCAATATGAGGAAGAGGGGAAGACCGTGCTGCACTTCATATGCAACTGTACGCCCTATTCAGATCTCCTCGGTAAAGTTTTCTTCAACGAAGAATCTGTGCAAGGTATGGTGACCAAACGTGAGCGACGTCGCAGCGCACACTCTAATACAAAGACTAGTGACCCTGACAGGTGGTATAAACTGCACCCACCCATATGTATTGGAACCAAACTATGGATTATATACCGCAGGTGGTAGACCAGTTTTACTGAAAAATCCATTCTTTCAGAAGGTCGGTTCTAGGGATTCTATGAAGAACCTTTTATTGCATTTGATCCACCCTTCTACTAGGAGTTCGAGGGTTACAAGATCACCACCTTCAATCAAAAAGAAAAGATATGACATTAAAGCTTGCTGTCTAAGTTTCATAAAGACCTCCCGCAAGAATTTTTCGAGATCCTGAAACCACATGTATCCAAGCGTCAAGTGGGAGCATAATGAGATACCAAGGAACGTCTGTGAATTGAAAAAAAATTGCAGCTGGTGCCCCGCAAGGCAGTGTTTTGAGCCCAACACGGTTTCTTTTGTATACCAATACTTGCTGTGATGAAACCAAAATAGTAACATTTGCGGACAACTCTACTAAGCTTACCATGGGTAAAAACACCGAGCTCTCTAATTCTTTCGTAAAGAGGATACGTTTATGGACCTGAATACACATGTTTAGTGAAGTCGTCAAAGAGCATGCAGTTAAGCATAGCCAGCAATAACTTTTGCATGAAAATAACGAAGTACTAAAATTGATAGATATATCAAGTATGGCAAGAAAACTGAAAAGAGTAAAGCCAAATGACTTACTAACATAAAGGGCAACCTGCCTAAGAACATAAACTTTTAAGGAGCAGTCAGTTCCTCTGCAAAGACAACCCAGGTGCTTGGGTTAACCACAAGATATTCTCCATACGAATGCGAAATTGAAATTCGCAATGGAAGCTGCTGAATGGACAAATCTCAGTCGTAGCTTGGCGAGAGGCGGTTTTAATGGGTAGAAATCCCACACTCTCAAGACACGTAAACCCTACGGTTATTCTTTTGAAGATTTCCGCCTGTTAAAAAGCTCTCTGCATCTGGAAGATGTACCCAGATTCGCAAAAGCTTGCAAACACCCCAGGCGTGACTCCATTGAATAGGCGACTTTAGCGGATAGTAAAATAGGCCTACCAAAAGGCCCGAATGCTTGGAGCATCTTTATTTTTATTTAGACAGTTATATCGTAAGCACAAGTCTTCAACATTGCAGATCCCTCACTATCAAGCCAGATCCACACATTTGCCGCTTGTTGCCATCTATGATTTGGCATATCAAACATCATCATCGTTTACAAGTTCATTACACTAGCCGCGAAATTACGAGTCTGTGAGCAAGTTGCGGTTGCCGCAACCTGATCGGCCAGCCGTAACTTGCCCACAGACGTGCAATTTCGTGCAACCAACGACTTACTTGACAACTTGGTTACATATCTGTGGCTAGTATTAAGGCAGGTTCACATGTTTGCTGCTTGCCGCAAACTCCAAACGTCCACAAACATGTAAGGCGAACTACAACTCGCTTGTAACTGAAATGGAGAATGAACATTCCACGGTGGCGAAGTTGGTTCCAAATCGGCAAGGATCTTTCACAAACTTCATTTCACACCGCTCCTTCATCTCGCACACAGCCACGCACACACATTCCAGGAAGTTTAATGAATCCTTACTGCACACGCTGGAGTAGCCATCATACTAACTTCAGAAGTCGTCGGCTACTGGAAACGTTTGCGTCTTTAGAATTAGGAATTTGGAATAACGTCATTTCCCTTCTGCCTAAGATGAGGTGATTGGTTAGCTAAGAATTCACCCAGAGTGATCATCATGCGGTAGTGTTTGAAATCAGAGAGCACAGAATGACGTAGAATTTCAAACCGACATCTTCGACTTGGTGATGAATCCCGCCAGTATGAACCAGGGATCACCAGAAAAGCTGACCAAACAAACCGAGAAAAGTTCCCAGCAGAAGTCCACCATGCTAGTGGTGAAGTGAGGAAATACAGACGCTGAATACAAAATGCCTGCAAGCCCGAAGAATCGTCCAAAGTTCGAGGATAAAGTTGGACTTCCAGTAGTTGCTCTCTGCATTCAAACAATTGAGGCACGATTTGCAGAAAGTGATGGAACAAGGCAAAAACCGAAGTTTTAAAAACCTTTGTAATGAAATTGACGTAAGTCACTGGGGCACAATCTATAGAGCAGTTATGGCTAAAATAAAGGGGAGGAATTCACCGCAGGTAACTGTTCGCGCAAAGATCGAACGCAGTCATCGAGGCAAACGGTGCAGCTAGTGTATAGGCCATACAGCGTATCGCCGAAAATGAATTTCTCCAGGTATGCAAAAAATAAATAAAAATATAGATACGAAAGCACCGGGACCTGATGGTATTCCCAATAAAGCTGCCGCTCACGCGAGACCAGATATGCAATGCAAAAATGTTAGACAGGCAATGTAAAAATGCCTTGACGGAGAGATGTTTCCTAAAAAATGGAAACAGCAGCGTTTGGTTTTATTGATGAAAGAAAACAAATAATCTGGCGATCCATCATAATATCGCCCAATATGCCTTCTGGATACGATGCGGAAGATACTGGAAGGAATAACTGCAAACACATTGCGCGAGGCAGCTGAATATATATTATCTTCCATATTGGCTCTTTCCCAAATGTAATTTAGATTCAGGAAAGGTCGCTCTACCGTCGATGCAATAAAGACAGCGGTAGAGAGTACTGCGCAGTCGTCACGTTGGACGTGAAGAATGCTTTCAACTCAATAAACTGGTCGGTCATCGAAGCATCCCTCATCCGAATAAACACTCCACGCTGCCTGAAAAATATAGTGTCTAATTACTTTACAGACAGGAAAAGGTAAAGACACAAATTACTACCGGGTCTCAGGTGGAGGCCCTCGGGGGTTGATAATGGGTCTATTCTTTTGGAACATCATGTATGATGGAGTCTTCCGCCTGCATTTACCAATAAAAGTAGTTGGTTTCACCGACGATATTGCTGTGGTTGTTGTTCAAAGCACATGATTATGTGCCCAGAGTGGGCTATTGCCGGTAGACATCTTACCTGAAGAGATGTTATGAATCTACATCAGGAGAACGACAACTCAAGACGCTGTGCAATTGATCAACTGCGAAGAAAGCGCATCATCAATGGTCAGAAGGGAGACCCAATGGGGCAGCTCAACGAAAGGTCGATGAACGCATAAGCTGATTCAGATCATCCGTATGTGGGCCAATCATGACCGCGGAGCCTTTCGTTACTAGCTAACGCAATTTCAACCTGGTCACGGTGGATACCGTAAATATCTACACATATTTGGGCATCTGGACAATCTACCCAGGCAAGGAAAAAGACGCAGAGCATGCAATACTCTCTTCCACATTCTGAGCGTACATCTTCTGGTGGAGCGCATGCTTTAGTCGGTAGACAAATGGCAGGAATTAGTGCCATTCGTAACTAATGTGCAAAAACAGCTATATATAGCGGAAAAGGAAAGGCAAGCGACAGCCATACAGGAATGGCAGCATAATTGCTAACCGGCCCCATAAAGTAATCATTGACAGTTCTGCGGAGTGAGCGGTTAAAGGATGCACGAGTCTGGTTTAGTTCACGAAGCGTGCACGTCAGTGGTTTCTGCTGATGACATTGGAATATTACACATCCTGGCTTAGGCGAAAAAAAAGTACACCCTCACTAGACCAGTCACACATTTCACTAAAAAACATCGATTGCTGCCAGTGCACAAACGAGGCAAAGCGCTCACAAATATGTGGATGCGTCGCAAGCGCTGGCAGTAAATTCCTTTTGATTTATGCCGAAAAAAACCACCTTCCATCGGATGGGCCTGTCCCAAAGCCTCTATCTATACCTTTGCGTTTACAACGGTTTGTTGAGGTTTGGCAATTGTGTAGACGCGCCAAATCGCCTACAAGCGCTAGAAAACTTACACAAACCAAGCCGGATGGCCTACCATACCCTTGTGTTTGCGACCGTTTGTTAAGGTTTGGCAAACATGCAGATAGTCCTTTATACAATACCTGATTTTTTATTAACGACTCTGAGAAACAGGAATGAAAATGTACTCGGACCACATTACCAAACCGTCGTCGAAACAGGTTTTCCTCATATGCCTTATTTATGTTTAGAGTAACAGGTCAACTTTTGTTTCTGCTATGTTTCGGCAATTAATATAATCCAATTTCTGCGAAAGGTTAAATTTTTTCGGATTTTCAATTTTGATGACATTAAAGTGTTTCTGATTTATCCATTTCAAAGATCAGAAAAAAACTTAGATTATCCAGAGCATGCTATGAAACGATCAACCCTTTGTACTGATAATAACGACGCTGCCCACAGGATTTTAGCCACAAACATTCCCACACCGTTGCTTTATACCACATTCTTCACCAAGAAAGCTTTCTATATCTATATCATCATCATCAACGGCGCAACAACCGGTATCCGGTTTAGGCCTGCCTTAATAAGGAACTCCAGACATCCCGGTTTTGCGCCGAAGTCCACCAATTCGATATCCCTAAAAGCTGTCTGGCGTCCTGGCCTACGCCATCGCTCCATCTTAGGCAGGGTCTGCCTCGTCTTCTTTTTCTACCATAGATATTCCCCTTATAGACTTTCCGGGTGAGATCACCCTCATCCATACGGATTAAGTGACCCGCCAACCGTAACCTATTGAGCCGGATTTTATCCACAACCAGACGGTCATGGTATCGCTCATAGATTTCGTCATTGTGTAGGCTACGGAATCGTCCATCCTCATGTAGGGGGTCAAACATTCTTCGGAGGATTCTTCTCTCGAACGCGGCCAAGAGTTCGCAATTTTTCTTGCTAAGGACCCAAGTTTCCGAGGAATACAGACTGGCAAGATCATAGTCTTGTACAGTAAGAGCTTTGACCCTATGGTGAGACGTTTCGAGCGGAACAGTTTTTGTAAGGTGAAATAGGGTCTGTTGGCTGACAACAACCGTGCGCGGATTTCATCATCGTAGCCGTTATCGGTTGTGATTTTCGACCCTAGATAGGAGAAATTGTCAACGGTCTCAAAGTTGTATTCTCCTATCCTTATTCTTCCTGTTTGACCAGTGCGGTTTGATGTTGTTGATTAGTTCGTCTTCGGTGCTGACGTTTCCACCATATATTTTGTCTTGCCTTCATTGATGTCCAGCCCAAGATCTCGCGCCGCCTGCTCGATCTGGATGAAGGCAGTTTGTACGTCTCGGGTGGTTCTTCCCATGATGTCGATATCGTCAGCATAGGCCAGTAGTTGGGTGGACTTAAAGAGGATCGTACCTCTTGCATTTACATCAGCATCACGGATCACTTTCTCGAGGGCCAGGTTAAAGAGGACGCATGATAGAGCATCCCCTTGTCGTAAACCGTTGTTGATGTCAAATGGTCTTGAGAGTGATCCTACTGCTTTTATCTGGCCTCGGACATTGGTCAGGGTCAGCCTAGTCAGTCTTATTAATATAATCTGAAAATATCAGCATACTAGAAAATCTACTTAACTTCTTCATCTCATCTCAAATACTTCAATTAAATCTCCTGTTGAAAATGTCCATCCTCAAAAACACATTCCTAAAAAAGAGAATGCAACATATAAACACGTGCATACCAATTGACTAAATTTTTGAGTAAATCCAGGCTCATATGAGGATAAAACCAAGCCCCAATATGCAGTGCAAAAAATTTCTGATTTAGGGAATGCCAAGATACCGCATTCAATAAGGAATTATTCCATTTGCAACCCAGGCAATACTAGCTCTCATAGTTTTGAAATGTATCTTCATCAAAAGTCGTATCATTGTTAAATTATTTATAGAATACCAAACGCACACTTCCACGATTAAATCGATTATTAAATCCACAAAAGAATATCCATCTTCCTAATAACTTCAGATAATTAGGTACCAAATGTTACTACAACGTGTTCCTATGATAAATTGTCTCTTTTTATCATAAAAGTCAGAAGCCAATATTCTAACAGATGGAAGCCATGACATTTGAAAATCTTATCGCCCCTAGTGAAGAGTCCCCGCGTAAATAGAATATCTTTAAAAATAGACCCAATAGACTTTCCACTGAGAGTTTTCCTTCCCACACAAAAATTTTGTTTCAGTTGTATTGTTTCTAAACGAAACCCAATGTTTCAGATTGTTGTCAGTAACAACCACGTTAAGGATTTTCCAGTGAAAATTGGCAAAATGGAATCTTATCTAAGGAAAGAAATTATAGTTAAAAACATTTTTGAACAATTTTAATGCATCCCTAAATTATTTCTATATGAATTCCATATAAATCGATCGATGTGTGTTATCCAAGCAACAGATTCCCAAATCTAACGGATACAGTTAGAAAGTTAGTTAGAAACTATTGATTGGTAATTGATAAGTTTGGCCAATTAAACAAGATGAAATTGCTGGATTGTCAAATAATCATAATTATTTCCTTTTCAAGGGATTTGAGAAAGTTCTCACCTTTCTACCAAATTCAGTGTCAATCGCTGCAACCGTCTCCGAGAAAAATGCGTATGACGGACAGACAGGCAGACAGCAGCGACAGACAGCAAAGCAAGAGGAAATGCTTTAAGCAGCTCTGCTCAGAAGAATAGGAGAAAGAAAGTAGATTAGGAGACAATAAAACACCGGCACTAGACGGAGTACCGATAAGACCCTTAAGCTTGCAATGAAATCCAGACCGGACATGTTCGCTGGGTTGTTTGAAGCGTGCGTGTCCGAGGGGATATTTCCATCGGCATAGAAGCGGCAGAAGTTGGTACTTCTGCCTAAGCCTGGTAAACCTCCAGGTGAACCATCCTCATACCGACCTATATGTCTTTTGGATACTGTACGGAAAATGTTAGAGCGGGTAATCTAGAATAGATTACTCCCGGTTGTTGAGGGCCAAAGCAGCCTTTCAGATCGGCAGTATGCCATCAAATTGGTTACTGGCTTGGCCGAAGATGCAATTCACGGAAAGGGTAGTACCAGCAAATATTGCGTGGTAGTAACCCTGGATGTGAAAAATGCATTCAAGTCGGCCGATTGGAATCTCATACGGAAATCCCTAGCGAAGGTTGGTATTCCCACCTATCTCGCTGCTATCGTCGATAGTTATTTAACTGAAAGGAGACTGTGGTATGACACCGATGACGGACCCCACGAGTACGTTGTTTCCGCGGGTGTCCCGCAGGGCTCCGCACTGGCCCACTACTGTGGAACATCATGTACAACGATGTTCTTAATCTTCCCCTTCCGAGGGAAGCCACAGTGGTGGGTTACGCTGACAACATAGCGCTGGTTGTCGTAGCAAATCATCTCGAAGATGCTGAGTAATACTCAAGCGAGGCAATCGGTGCTGTTAAAAGTTGGCTAAAGAGTTCTGATCTGACACTTGCGGAGGAAAAAACAGAAGCGGTCCTCATCACTAAGCGCCGGAAGAGAAATTACGCCTGTATTAGGATCGGGAATCATATCATCACTTCCAAGTCGACCATCAAATATTTGGGGGTGGTGATAGACAGGAAGCTTAGCTATAAACAACATGTACAGTATGTTTGCGACAAATCATCAACCGCAAGTATTGCCCTGGCAAGGATTATGTCGAACGTGGGAGGGCCACGACATACCTCTAGGTTGCTTATAACCAGGGTTGTGACCTCGATCATGCTCTATGCAACCCCAGTTCGGAGGGAGGCGTTGCGGATGTCAGGGAACGCAACCAAACTGAGTTCGGTCTACAGGAGGGCAGCTCTGAGGGTATGCTCTACCTTCAGAACTGTCTCAGATGATGCAGCATTCGTCATCTCTGGAATGATGCCGATTGACATTTTGGCAGATGAGTTGGCGAACATATACAATGCAAAGCCAACTTCTTCCTCATCCTCACGGGGCATGTGTGTGTGTGTGTGTGTATGGTGGGGAGAAGCTACAGCTTCTGAGCACTCAGGCCGTGTTGGCCCATTGTACTCGTGTCCCCCGTCTAACGGAATATTCCGGATTCGTTAACGTATCGTAAGATTTCCGTTAGTGGATGTGATGCTACCCGTCGTAATTGGAGAACATCGGCACCAAAGATTTGATACCTGATGCGTCCATAGGCGGGGCATTCACATAGGAAATGCTCCGTGGATTCCGCTTCCTCATTACAGGAGGGACACGTATCATCTTCGGTAATTCCTATTCTGAACATATGCCCAGCTAGTGAATTATGGCCTGTCAGAATGCCCACAATACACCTGCAGGTCCTCCTGCTTTTCGACAGGATAAACTTTGCGGTATGTATGTTGGGTTCTGGCAGGAAAAGTTTGGTGTGTCGAGCAGCATTTAGGCTCTCCCACCTGTCATTATGGGAAACTTGTTCCCAGTTTTTGAAAACAGATTTAGCCAATGCTACTGATACTCCAATTGCTGGCTCCGGTCCCGGCATAGGGGAGATTGACCCCTCTGTCGCTAAAGCGTCCGAGATTTCATTTCCCTCTATGCCACAGTGACCAGGTACCCAGAGTAGTTCCACCGTATTGAATCTAGACATAGAGTTCAAACGGTTTCTGCATTCCTGAACGATTTTCGAGGTGATCAAAGGACTGCTCAATGCCTTCAGTGCAGCTTGACTGTCACTGCAGATTGCGATGCGCCTGCCCTTCAACCGCTCGTCAATCACCCAGTTTGCCACCCTTAGGATCGCATAAACTTCGGCTTGAAAAACCGTTGCATATTGTCCCAAAGGAAAAGCCCACTTCTCGTTTTTATTCGAAAGGTAGACTCCGGCTCCAGAACCCTCTTCTGTTTTTGAGCCATCGGTGTAGAAGACTTCCGTATATCCCTCCACGCATTCCTCTGGGTCTTCCCAGTCCTCTCTACGCTTCAAGGTAACTACATATCTTCTACCAAACAGATGTATGGGGACACGAGAATCGGAAGGCATTGTAAGAACTGGATTCAGTCCTCCCAGTAACTCTTCCAATGCTCTGTGCCCCACACATCCGTTGTTTTCCCATAGATCTAATCGAATTAGCCTATGAGCTGCTCTCATTGCAGTGCTTTGAATAAATATATCCAGGGGCTGCAAATTGAGTAGTGCATTCAGAGCTGCGCCGGATGTCGTGCTCATGGCACCAGTGATACCCAGACAAACAGTTCTTTGCAGTGCAGCTAGTTTACGGTGAAAACCTTTTTGTCTCACCTTAACCCACCACACTACGGATGCATATACGAACATCGGCCTAATGATGGCAACGTATATCCACATTAACACATGAGGCCTGAGTCCCCATGTCGAGGCAAAGGTCCGTCTGCACAGCCCATAAGCTGTGAGAGCTCGTTTCATCTTTACCTCTACATGTTTGTTCCAAAGAAGTTTTTTATCTAGAGTAACCCCCAGGTATTTCACTTCTTCGGAGAGTTGAAGGGTAGTACCCCTCATCTCAGGGAGGCAAAGTCCATCCAGTTTTCTCCTTTTTGTGAATAAAACCATTGTGGTTTTATTTGGATTAACTGACAAACCATGTCTAAGGCACCAGCTGTCTATCAAATCAACGGCACGCTGTATATTCCTACACACCGTTCCAAGATCCCGATCAACAGCAAGTACAGCCACGTCATCAGCATAAGCTTGAGCGTGTATTGGCAAATTTTGCAGTTCGCATAGCAGTGAGTCGATCAGCATACTCCACAGAAGCGGCGAAAGCACACCTCCTTGGGGGCAGCCCTTCGTTGCCTCCGTAGTCAGGTAGCGATCGACCCCTACCTCAGTGCACAGCAATCTTTGCGTTAGCATAGCATGGATCCACTTAATTAAAGCATCATCAACACCATGCGCTCTGGCGGCATCACAAAGTTTTTGAAAAGGCGCACAGTCAAAAGCCCCTTCAATGTCCACGAACACCCCCATCGCGTACTCACCATTCAAAGTTGCATCCTCTATCTTTGTGACCAAAGAATGAAGAGCAGACTCACAGGACTTTCCACGTTGGTAAGCATGTTGGTTTTCACTAAGTGGGTGTGACCTAAGTGCGTTTCCACCAGTCTCTCCAAACCTTTCAGCAAGAATGAAGTCAAGCTGATCTGTCTGAAGTTCTTTGGATTAGAATAGTCATCTTTCCCAGGTTTCGGTATGAAAACTACTTTAACCTGTTGCCAAGAAGAAGGCACGTAGCCCAGAGCAAGACATCCTCGAAAAATATTTCTTAGAGGTCGCTCTAAATGCTCCATACCCTTCTTTAGCATTGCCGGATAGATGCCATCCATGCCAGGTGCTTTGAAATGTTCAAAGGACAGTATCGCAGCTCTCACCTTTTCAAGGGTAACAACCGCTTTCGCAGTGTTCCAGTTTCTCTTGCAACATTTGCGTGTTGAAGGGGTTGCAAGAACCGTCAACTCTCCCCCTACCACTTCTCTCATCCGTTCCCCCGGGTGGTGTACTTCCAGGAGGGTCTGTACTGAGTCCAGTCTGGAGTTCGTGAAAGTACCGTCGGGTTTTCTAAGAGAATCCAACTTGGCCGACTCATCCCTTTTGAGGACTCTGCACAGCCTTGAAGTCTCCTTTTCGCCTTCCAGTTCCTCACAGTACGCTCTAAAGGAGTCTCGTTTCGAGCACCTCACGAGCCTCTTATATTCACGTTGTGAGTTCCTGAAATTTAACAAGTCTTCGTTCTTGTTACTTTTGCAAGCACGATTTAGAAGTCGCCTGGTTGATTTCCTGGGTTTTTGCAGTTCTCGGTTCCACCAAGGAACCGTTTTACCGCTTTGGCATCGGGAAATAGGACAAGCCTCTTCATAACACTCTAAAAGTGTGTAGTTCAGAGTTTTCAATTCATCTTCCAGCACCAAAGGAGTCCTTAGTCGCCTAGGGAACTGTACTTTATTGCCAAGAAGTTCATTGAACTTTGCCCAATCCGTTTTCCTAGGGTTCCGTCTTTGTACTGCAGACTGTTCGCCCGCAATAGTCAGATTGAATTCTAGATATCGGTGATCTGACAGTGAGACCTCGTCTAGCACTCGCCAGTGTGTAATCAAGTCTAACAATTTTGGGGTACAGATTGTTAGGTCAATTACTTCGCTTCTTCTCGGTCCCACGAACGTAGGGGCGCACCCCACGTTTGCAGTCATAAGACCAGCTGAAGTGATGAAATCAAATAGCTTCTCTCCTCTTGGATTGCATTTGCTACTGCCCCAACAAATATGTTGAGCATTCGCATCGCAACCTATTAAGAGTTCGAGACCACTTGATTCTGCATACGCCACCAGATCCCTAAGTTCTTGCGTCGGTGGAGGATACAAAGAATCATAGGCTAAATAAGCGGAGGCAACTATGATGTTTTTCCTCTCGCCATTTATCTGGTATTGTATGATGACCGTAGCTAAGTCCTGGGAACAATATTGTCTCAGCATAGTTGCCTCTAACCGTCTTGACATCAGGACGCAAGCTCTCGGTCTTATGGATCTTTCGTCGTAGAAGATCCTAGCCCCCTTTACTGATCCAATACCACAGATTCTGTTAAATCGAACCAACGGTTCTTGCACCAGAAAGATATAGGGGAAATCCTGTAGCTTTGTCATTCTCGCTGCCAACAGGTAGGAGGGAGCTTTGGCATGCTGCAGGTTGATTTGACCAATCTTTATGTTTTTCGACATAAACTTAGTCTATTGTCTTATGGAAAACAGTTAGAAGCGTATGCGGCAGTCCGCGTATGGGGGCATGGTGGATATCTCCAACACCTGCACGGGTTTAGATTGGAGACCTCACCTGACTGTCCAAATTGCGATGGAGTCCCAGAGGATCCAGACAATGTATTCTTCCACTGTCCGAGATTTGTGGAGGAAAGGAGGAATCTAGAGGAGACTCTAGGAGAGGCGCTGGTACCAGAAAATCTGGTGCCAAAAATGCTAGCACATCAAGAGAATTGGGATGCGGTCAACTCCATGATCGCATCTATCCAAACCAAACTGCGAAAGGCAGAGAAGAGGAGAAAAGCGCGGTCACGTGCCCCGCGTATAGAAGAAAAGTAACTAAGCTAGAGTGAAAGAGTGAGCTGACTCCGCCCCGTGATGTAATACCTTATGGTGGTTCCGCGGGGCAGGAAGTGAGTCGGGAGTGGTTTTAGTGGGTAAAAATCACAAAACCTTAAAAATGAAACCTTATCTAAAGAACGAAGTTATAGTTAAAAACACTTTTGAACGATTTTAATGCATCCCTAAATTATTTCTATATGAATTCTATATAAATCGATGGATGTGTGATTATAGAAATAAACAGATTGCCAAATCTAATTATAACAACTATGTTTGCAACATGTAACATTGACGATTGTTGGAAAGCACTGATTGATAAATTTGGCCAATTAAAGGAGATGAAATTGCTGAATTGTCAAATAACCATAATTATTTCCTTTTCAATGGATTTGAGAAATCTGTCGCAACTTCTATCATAGTGCAATTAAGACTTTTTAGTTTTTGACACGCATGTTACGGAAAGTCTAAAAAGCGATCCCCTAATATAGCTTTGAAAAGTCCATCAACAATATTGTCCCCGTTCATAACATAGACGACAAAGTTTCTTTTCAAGTTGGTTTTGGAAATATTGTTATTGTTTTTTATCTCATGCCTCATAAAACATGAGATGTCCCTATCGGGGCAAGCAGTAATAAAAGAAAGGGAAGGTCGTCAAATCAAAGCCAAATAGTGAAGTGCTCGTCGCATTCTATTATTTTTCCGAAAACATAACAAGAACCCGATTTACAATAAACAAAACCACCTGGCTTAGGTCTAGGTTCAAACGGAGATTATTTTCTTGATATATGATACTTTGTTATGTTTACGGATGAATAAAAGGCGGAGGAAGACATTTTTCACAATTTTCCAGGACACCCTCAGTCGACGAAAAGAACCATCCATTACAATTTCCAATAAGATTAACTCACATAATATAACAACAAACATATGGTGCAATTCAACAATATGATTAAACGTATAATAGATGATATGACATAATGACATAAATCCCAATAATAGATTATACAACCGAAATAAATCAGGAAAAAAACCAATTCAAAATTAAAAACTCACAATTAAAATATACCCTAATTTATCAACACAAATGCATATGTATAAAGCTGATATTTCTGCTTAAATTTCAATTTCATGTAGAAATCAGGATTTATTATGTTTCGCAAAGTAGGTCTTATCCTTCGTATCGCAGTTGTGGTTTTACTGATGCACTTCTTCCGGCACTTCCCAGATATTTTCCTTTGCCACCAACGGAAAAGATAAGGTTGCAACGTTCCCCAGCTGTACCTATTACCTTTAAGTCCCACGCCAGATATCTGTTTTGCAATCCCGTAAAACGGTTATGAGAGCAGGATAATTTAATACTATGCACCAGGGTAAGCCGAAACTGAACTCCGCATCGGATCGGAAATACAACCACAACTACGGTAACGGAAAGTAAAATAGGGGTTTGAAACCTGGAAGATCTGCTCTCTGTTCAGAAGTGACCCTCCCAGAGCCTCATCGAACAGGTCGAAAAATGCACCATAGATATCTTGAGGTCCACGAAACGAAATTATTAGGCATTGAGGTATTCGACTTTAGAATGCACATTATTTTTAAAAGACAAATAAATTTGCACCGTAATGAATGCAGTATGACGGAGACTTCAGAGGAATTTCACCCGCAACATCCCAGACTTGAAGCAAATTCATGAAAGAATTGGTAGTGGGAGTGAAAACTAAATTTTTAAACTTTTGACTAATCAAAGTATATGCTACAATGGAAGACAAGGACGAACCAGTAAAGTTCTATAGTCGACGAACGAGATGAGGATAGCTGGCTCACCGTGGAACTAATGGACCCCATAGTCCCCGCGATATAACTGACAAAAACGGAAGCAGACTCAAAGAATTTGCGAGCGTCAAAAACATGACAATCTCGTCGACTAGTTTCCCTCACGCAGGATACGCAAGAGAACGTGAGCGTTCAACTAGAGTGATCACATCCATATTGAGAAACGAGCTGTATCTAGCACTTTTGACGTGCGTTCATACCACGAGGAAACTTGTGACAGGTATCATCAATTCGTCAGAGCAAGATATTGATACCGAATGGTAGCTTCACCCCGGCAATCAGATTCGATATTAAAAAGAAGAAATGGCATCGAAATATGTTAGAGCGTTGGAAGAACTAATTCTGCAAACCCACACCAGGATTCAATGAAAATGTAAAGTGAATTCAGCTGAAATACGAAATCAAGACGATTGTCGAGAAAACTGCGAACCTCGGCACAAAAGGATATATGGTTTGAAGAAAACTTCCAGCAACAGCCGATGAAAAAAACACTACATATAAGAAGTTTAGCAGATAAAAAAACTAGTGGGGCCAAAGGTACTCAATACCACAAGCCAATCTCCACACAACTATGGAGCATTTGCAGCACAGGCACTCTATAAAGTCCAAGAATGCACTTAAAACACTCAGAAAACACCCTAGTATGAACAATATACCTACGATGCTATAAAAACAGTGAAGATGGCGAACAAATACTATTTGATCTAACATGACTCCAAACAGGCATACGACAGTATCGATCGATCGGTACTGTACAAAATAGTGTCTGAATTCAAAGCTCCAGTGAAACTGATTAGACCCATCAAGATGACCCTGAGTCAGTCTAGCGCTGAAATAAGATATAAAACCAACTAAGATGCTTCGGCACAGATTCCAGATTAAAGTCAGGCGATGGACTGATCAAATATTATTTAGCAGAAGTTTGAAGAAATAAAGAAGGAAGCTGGCTTGAAAGTAAACAAGCGAGGACTAAAACCATGACACAAATGACAATCTTCTTTTTCTTCAGCGTCCCGTTCACAAGCGGGGTCGGCTCGTCGTGATCGGCTTCGCCATTTGGCTCTATCGAATGCCTGATCTGGGTGCAATCTCGTGGCTTTCAAATCCCCATCCAGCGTATCAAGCCACCGTTGCTTAGGTCTGCCTTTTGGTCGTTTACCATCGACTTCGATGTTCAGACCAATCTTGGCAAGTGAATTCTCGTTTGCACGAATTGCGTGACCATACCATCGAAGACGCCTCTCTCGCAACTTTTCCACGATCGATGCAACCCCATAACGGTCGCGGATATCCTCATTCCGAATGTGATCTAAACGTCTGATGCCACTAGTCCAACGTAGCATCTTCGTCTCCATTACCGCAAGACGCCGTTCATTGTCTTTTATGGTCGGCCAACACTCAGAACCGTAGAGAGCGACTGGACGGACGACATTGCGGTAAATTTTAGATTTGAGACGTTCGTTGATACGGCGATCACAAAGGACACCAGTTGTGGAACGCCACTTCATCCAGGTTGTGTTAATGCGTGAAGCAATTTCATAACGCAGTTCTTTATTGGCTGATAGCGTTGACCCGAGGTATTTAAATCGCTCAGTTCAGATCACTGCCGCTGACAGTGATTGTGGCTGTTTCATGGGGATCGGTCAATTCAGCTTTGTTTAGATTCAAGCTGAGACCGTGTTGCATGAGGTGATCATTCCATTTTTGAACAAGTTGCTCGAGATCACTTTTGCTATCAGATACTAGGAAAACATCATCTGCATAAAGCAGTGTGTAGGGCGCTGGATGTTGGATATCCCGTGTGACGGTGTCCATAACTAGGACAAAGAGGAGTGGTGAGAGGGCACTTCCTTGATGAACTCCAACAGAGACACGAAGCGGTTTTGACAAACCCGCCATACTTCGAACTTTACTTTTCGGAACGTGGTAGAGCAATTGAACCCAGCGCACGAGTTTTTCTGGCACGAAGTGTTGTCGTAAAGCATACCAGATGAGTTCGTGTGGTACACGGTCAAACGCTTTCTCTAGATCCAGAAAGGCAATGTAAAGAGGGCGATGCTTCTCACGGTGTTTCTCCATGAGTAACCGTGCAGCGTGTGTTGCGTCAGTAGTTCCGCAGTTCTTGACAAATCCGGCTTGATTTACAGTTATTTCAACGATTTCGCGAATACGATTGTCAAAAATGCGTTCAAAAATCTTCATGGTATGGGAAAGTAATCGGATCGGACGGTAATTTGAACATTCTGCTGGGCTACCTTTCTTTTACCATATTGGAACAGTGGTACTTTCTTGCCAGTCAGATGGTGTTCTTCCTTCCTGAATAACCCGGTTAAAGAATTCACTGAGGCACAGTGTTGGGTCCCAGCTCTTCGCTTTCCAGAGCTCAGATGCGATGTCGTCAGGTCCTGTTGCTTTCCCCGATTTCATTTGTTTTATTGCCTCCTCGACTTCAGTTGCGCTGACTGGTGGAACTGCTCCAAATGTCGGCAATGATTGTGGAAGTGGAGGATGAGCAAATTCTTCAGTTGAAATCTGCTCGAAGTATTCTCGCTATCTATCCGTTGCGGCTCGACGGTTGGTAAGCAAAGTACCGTTCTTGTCATTAACACAACAGAAGTGTTCGATATCCTGTGTGCGTTCATCACGGCTTTTAGCAAGTCGATACAGATCTCTCTCGCCATCCCGAGTGTCCAGTTTATCGTAAAGATTTTTGAAATGGTTCGCTCGGGTGACAGCGACCGCTTTCTTTGCTTCCCGGTTGGCATTCTTATAAATTTGCCAATTAGCAGACGTTTTATCGTCGAGAAATTTGTGGTAGAGGCGTTTCTTTTCACGGACCTTCATTTCAACATCATCATTCCAAAGCCAAGTATCTCGGTTGATGTACCGCTTATCCGGCTTGGTGACCCCGAGGGTTGCAGAGGCCGCTTTGTGGATCGTGTCTTTCATTTGGTTCCACGATGACACAAATGACAATAAATGATTATAACTTCTAACTAAGGCATGGACAGTAGTTAGTGGGACACCGTTCCTATTATACAGACTGATGCAAATATCGTCAGTTTTCGATTTGAGAAAGGTAGAACAAATCCAAAAGTGCTAAGTGAAGCTGACTTTCTGTGGACATTGAATCAGACCAGAAAACAAAATATCACGACGGGTCCTTAGGAGATCTTAGGTACAATGGGGTAGACGGTGGGGGACGATGAGTTGTAACTATTACGAATGATCAAAAACTGACTGCCAAAGCCAGGTGGAAATTAAGCGAAAAACCGCGAAACAAATGGATGGAACCTGTGGGCAACACAAAGAGGACATGAAGTGTGGAAACGAAACTTTAGGAAAAAGAAGAAGAGTACACTGTTGCCATCAGCATACTCATATCGGGAAAATTTTTACAAAAGATCTCAGATCTAGTACGGCAAGCTCTGAGTATAGTAGCAACACGAAGTGCACGGGAAAATCTCACAATAACCTAAAGTTTACCAAAAAGAGAAAACTGGGAAAACTCAACTCAGGAACGAATGAGCTTGCGAGGAATAGATACCAACCACCAGTTGCGGAACTGTCTTGAACGAAAACATGAAGCACATGATGGGGATATGTAATAAAGACTTAATGTGCAGCTATGTAAAGAAGAAAACCAGAAAGCTCCTCACCTCATATTGCGCCGCCCCTATATGAAATATAAAACCTGAAAAGCAACATACCCTGATCAGGTGGTTGTTGATTATCTCCTCCGTCTAGCGGCTATTACAAGACTTTTCGCATAAATAAACTTAAGTATGACATACAACAAGCAAAGAACCTACAGAGTGCAGTCGGAATTTGTTATCTTGGAGGACCATAACGATCTGCAACACATTCACAAAATTTCATAAGCACCGATTGAAAAAAAATTCTTTGAGAAGCATTGTCGTGGTAAAAGATAACTCCACTCCCTACTGCGAATCTGTAGTAGCTAATCCTAATTTTTTCAACAACTAGTTAGCGAAGCAACTTGAAACGATCACTAAATTTATCTAGTAGCAATAGCTATCTTACTGATCGGACGGCAGATATACTGGGTAGAACGCCTGCGAATGTCGATGAGCATTGGGCTGCCAATGGGCGTCCCGAAGCGACGTCATAAGTTTTGCCTGACTGCAGAATCGTGGAAGGGATCGATGAACGGAAGGGGTTGAAGCCTCTATTAACCGCTGCAAGCGTTAGCAGGCGAACTCCGATGCCGAGCGAAATCCCGAGAAATTTAGCATAATATGCCCCGTGACGAAAGGGTATTTGCTATTGCGCTGCTTAGGGAAGCAGAAGATGCCGAAGAAGGGAATGATTTCAGAAGTGTATAACGCGTCACGAAAGAGCTTCCATATAGTCGCAAATCTTTCGATGGTTCTGTAAGGGACTTCCCATCTACGATGACAAGCAACTGAAGAGGTGAAAAAAAAAAACACTTTACCAAGGTCCTTAACCACATCACATCTGGTGAGGTTCCTTGTGGATGAGATGCCTAGTCACGGTAGCATGTGGATACGGACTGTTGCTCCAAGTAGAAGAGAAATTACGAAATTCGAAACTTCATCCCCACGGCCTCAATCAAGTTACTACTTGCAGTCTACAAGTGAAAACACCGGTTAGTTTCCATCTACCTGGAAAATGGACAGAATCATGCCATTAGGAAAAGGGATACCTTCTTCTAACTTGGGTAAACTATTTGAGAAAGCATGAACAATCGAGCCAGCAGCCCAGCATGCTTTAAACTACCTCGAAAATACTGTGAATACACTTATGGTAGAAGATAACACACTTAGATGGTGGTAGATAGACACTTCTATATCCGCGTTGGAGTAAAATTCTCAATTTCTTACCGATAAAATTTCAAGTGCCGCAAGGATCCGTTCCTACCCCAACCATATATAATAGTTTCACGGTTGACATCCTGTCCCTTGAAATCGGCATCGATTTGATTTAATTTGCCGATGATGCATAATAAGTCTATTCTTCAAACATCCCATCCAACAAAGCAGTTAAACCGATAGAGAAGTACCTGGTATTACCCTACAAATACTACCAGAAATGGGGTGTAAAAATGTAAAAATTCTTATTCTGGTTCTAGATCCATCCACAAGAATAACAACCGCTTAAAGCGTAAATCGGGAACACCACAATGAGCAAATGAGAATCGATGAAGTACTTAGGAATCAAACTCAATGAATTCCTAAAGTTCAATCCTTACCATAAGCTCGTTATTACTATGGCACACGGTGGATTGAGTAGAATTTACTTTCTTCGTAAAAAGGGAGGTCTAGGCACCAAAACCAAACTGACTTTATATAAAACACTGATGCGACCAATCATATGTTACGGAGCCGCAACGTGGAACACATGCTCATCGGAACCCATAGAAAAGTATATGGCCTTCGAACACCGGATATTACGACCCTACACTAGACTATCTTACAATTGGAAGACCAAAAAGTCAAACTAAATCGGCGAGCAAATGTCAAACCACTTAGAAAATTCACGGTTTTTCGAAAGAACGGAAAGCCATTTAATTTAACATTAGAAGATTGGACCAGCAGGGTAAAATAACCCCGCTGGTCAGGCTTCTTCGGGCTTGTCAAATAGTGAGTTCCATTGAGGCGCAGCGGGGTTAACAACATTCGAAATTTATTTATAGTTGCCCCCATGATGTGGCGAAGCAGGGTTAACACTAAGTGCTCAGACTCTAAGGAAGAAGCGACCAAAACATCATCCACATATACCAAACAGAAGTCGAGGTTTAGCAGGACAAAGTGGATAAACCTTTGAAACGTTTGCGCCGCATTGCGCAAAAAAAAAGTCATCAGTGTGAACTCGAAGAGTCCAAAGGGTGTGCATATTGCCTTCTTTGGAATGTCTTCTGGAGCTACGGGGATTTGGTGATAGGTCTTGGTTAAATTCAAGGTCGAAGAGGTGCGGCAGTTTGCGAAATGATGCGCAAAGTCGTGGATGAGTGGAATAGGATATCGGTCTGCTCCGCCACGGAAAACACCGACGGTGACCACTGTCAATCGAATTAACATTCGAAATTTATTTCGTTGTGCATTGCGGCGCAAACCTTTCAAAGGTTCATCCACTCGGTTCTGCGAAACCTCGACTTCTGTTTCATATATTTGGATGATGTTTTGGTCGCTTCTTCGTCAGAGCCTCAGCACTTAGCCCATTTCGAGTGCATTTTTCAACGTCTCGTTGAGGCCGGTTTAATCCTAAACGTTGAAAAACGCAAGTTCCTCCAAACACAGGTAAGATTCCTCGGCCACTTCATTTCCCCTGACGGAATACAGCCCCACCCAGACAAGGTGCAAGCGATCTCAAGCTTCCCGCGTCCGTAAACCGCGAAGGATTTGCGGAGGTTCTTGAGCGTGCTAAACTTCGATCGTCGTTTCCTGCCCCAGGCCGCCCAAACCCAGTCCGTTTTGAACACGTACTTATCTGGCCCTAAAACCAAGGACACACGAGAGATTGTGTGGTCTGAAGAGGCTGTCCGTGCGTTCGATAAATCCCAACAGCAACTGGCTGATGCTACACTCTTGGCATTTCCTCGACAAGATGCACCCCTAGTCCTTTTTGTTGATGACTCTGACATCGCAGTAGATGCTGCTCTTCACCAAAAGATGAACCAAGTCTGTCAGCCGTTGAGCTTCTTCTCCAGACTACAGCACTTACGATCGAGAACTGCTCGCCGCGTATTTGAGCATTAAGTACTTCCGCTTCTCCCTAGAAGGCAGGCCGTTTACAGTGTTCACGGACCATAAGCCTCTCACATATGCTTTGTAATAAAAGCCCGACAAAGCGTTCCCTCGTCAGCTTCGACACCTGAGCTTTATAAGCCAGTTCACGTTCGACATACGTGAACGTGTCCGGCAAGGACAACATAGTTGCTGACGCTTTGTCACGTGTCTCCGAGGTTAACATTACCGCCTCACTCGACTTCTCGGCTATCGCCAAGGCGCAGGAAGATGACGCAGTACTTCAGAGCCTCAAATCCAACCCCAAATATAAATTTCGGGAGTTGCCCATCTCAAATTTGAAATAATAGTATTAATTGCCTTGCACTTATGAAGAGAACAAATAGTTTCCGAAGTATCACTACATGCGAATAAAATAAATAATACTAGCGAAAAAGCAAAAACGGTCGAATTATTTCACGTGATGACCAGCAACAACTACTTTAATTGTCCCTTCATACAATACCCTCGATCCTACATTTTTATAGTCAGCTAACTAAGATGTAGGCATTATATAAAAACATATACTATTAGAAAATAGGAAATCGACAACGATTTTGGAATATCCCATTAGTAAGGTTTGTTTCGATAAAATCTACTGCCAAAACTTTAAACGCGTTTTACCCGAAACCCCGTTCCCGAAGTTTCAGGGATAACTCACAAAGAACTATTCAATCGATTTAGTTCAAATTTGAATCCCATATTCTACACACCCATGTCGACACGCAGAACCTCAAAAATATTTTCTAATAACAAATATTTGTTTAAGAATTTGAAATTTTGAATTTTTACCCACAAATCTGGAATTTTATTATTTTTAAAAAGTATTTGCATAATTAGGGTTCTGCGTATTACCACCAGTCTATATTATAATATGAGAACATAAAAGCCTAAAACCTAGAATGGTTGCCCCTTTTATTCTTGACATGGCATGAATATGAATTATAACGAACAAAACTTTCATTCTACAAATTTCATGTCACCTTTAAATTGGGTATCCACCAAGAATACCGTCTGTAAATTGATTAACAGGTTTATAAATGAACTCGGAATTTCCTAAGACTTCCAGATAATGAGATTTTCATCATCAATTGTCACTTTTTCTTGCAAATAATTTTCTATTAAGAATTCCGTTTCCAACAAAAAAATTGACATTACTTCAATAGTATTTTCTCCACGTGAGACTTTTTTGAATTTTTCAGATTCTTATCAGCTACAACCTCATTTTTATTAAGGTTTTGTGTGAAACAAAACCTTATTAGAATCGAGACGGTGTCTGTCTGTCCGTCTGTCTGTCTGTCTGTCTGTCTGTCTGTCACACCCGATTTATTCGGAAACGGCTGGACCGATTGTCACGAAAATTGGTGAGGGTCTGTAATCTGGTGATCCCTTTACATGCAGTAAGTGGCGCCATCTTGTGTTAAGTTTGAGGGGGGCTCCCCGTACA
The DNA here is from genome assembly GCF_905115235.1 of Hermetia illucens. Classification (NCBI taxonomy): domain Eukaryota; kingdom Metazoa; phylum Arthropoda; class Insecta; order Diptera; family Stratiomyidae; genus Hermetia; species Hermetia illucens. The sequence goes on along the minus strand of NC_051850.1, from coordinate 125,908,846 downwards.
TGTGAATGGAGGGTGCAAATTTTTTTTTCACAGAATGTAGCCATGTAGGGTATCAAATGAAAGGTCTCAATTAGTACTTTTCGAATCTCGTTCAATATTTGATATTAGATGAAACATAGGGGAGTGAGGGTTCAAAATATGACCGACAAAAAGTGTAACAGGTCTCGTTCTCAGAACCTATCCAACCGAAAAATCTGAAAAAAATCACAGTGGTGCATCTCTACGAAATCTAGGCCTCAAAATATATCCGGTTCCGATATCTACACAAATAAAGTTAATAATAGTATATTTCCACATTTTAGAAATTTACCCGGCACCCCCCCCTTATGTTCATCCCAGAAGTACAAAATTTGGCATGCCTGTAACGAAGAATATAATGCACAGTTTGGTCAAGTTTGAAGAAAATCTAACAATTATTAACAAAGTTATAGGGGGTGAAACTTTACAATTTTTCGTGAATTTCGTGCACTCTACAACCTGCATGACGTCATCATGACATATCAATTCGTCAGTACCACAACGAAATGAGTTCTTATGAATTGGGTCCCAGAGAATTATTTTGTTTTAGTTTTTTTAGTTATTTGTCAGCCAGACATGTGTGTATGTAGGTATATAATATATGCGTGCGTTGCGGGTAGTGCCTAATTCAGATAGATACAAGTCGGGAAACCGGAAGCTGGACGCTTCAGTTACGAAAGGTTTTGTGCATTTCTTAGTACGTAGCATGTAATATATGCATATACAATATTATGTGAGAATATCCACTTTCGGATGATATTGACATTTATAGCCTTGAATTTGCAAAGAAGCGACAACTTTGACGTATTATAACTTTGTTAGCAATAGTGCGATTTCCACCAAACTTGGTAACATCATGCTCTATGTTACACCCTATATTGTTGCGAAATTTCGTCGTCCTAGCATGAACTTAAGGGGGGTTTTGCAGCGAATTACTAAAAATTATAGTAATATACTATTATTAACTTTATTTGTCCAGATATCAGTGTGGAAGGTATTTCGGAGCCCAGGCACTATATAGTGGCAGACTCTTGATTTTTTTCAGATTTTTCGGTTGGGTAGTTTCTGAGAATGGCCCCCGTAAAGGAATGGTCACTTTCAACCCCCCGCACTCCCCACCTTTCCAACAAATGTCAAAACTAAGCCTGTTTTCGAAAAGTACTAACCGAGACCTTTAATTTGATACCCCACATGACTATATTTGATGAAAAAAAAAATTACACCCCTCTTTTGCATGTATGGGGACCCCCCCTTAAATTCAACGTAAAAGGATGTAACTCACTGTATGCGTGAGCGTTCACAGTTCCCACCTTTCTACCAAATTTGGTGTCAATCGCTGTAACCGTTTCCGAGAAAAATGCGTGTGACGGACAGACAGACAGACAGACAGACAGACAGACAGACAGACAGACAGACAGACGGACAGACAGACAGACAGACAGCGATTAATTGTTGACTGGAGCGGAAGTGTATTGCGAACGCTCGCAAATCAAGAAGGAAAAAAAGGCAAAGGAACTCAGTGAAAATTGTGAATTAAACTGCCCGAAGGTGAAAAGTGCGGAAGTAGTTAAAGGTGAAGTGAGATCGGTGGCGTTTCTTACGTGAAACTTATTTAAATAAGTTTTATCTTCCCTTTGTTCTCTTCTCCGCTGAACCGGTCATTTGAATTGCCGTTTATGAAATATATCGGCGGGTGTTAGCTGGTAATGTCCAATAACTAATATTGAAAGGAGTCGAGGACAGACTAGTGGGAGCGCGCGTGCTCGCGGACCGGGCGACCTTGGTTCAATCACGTAAGGGACACTTTTTTTTTTTTTTTGTCTATTTTTTCTTTTTATATTCAAAAAATAATAAAAGAAAAAAAAAAAAATTGTTTTCAATTTAACCGAACCAACACGGCGGAACGCTTAATGGTTAATGTTTGCTGATCGAAGTGGGAACAGGTTGGAGTTTGGCTCTTCCCCTTTATTTATTTATTTCTCTCGCTGAATGCTGAATTGGACATTCAAGGCGCTCGTACTGAATGCGAGTAGAAAGTGTAATTATTGTCTGAACTAATCCACATAAAGTGTAATTTTGAGGTAAGAGTGCGTAGCTTGCTGACAGCACGCTTGCTTCGCATTACTCGTGATCTGGGGTCGATTCTCGTTTCGAGCGCGGGAGGTTTTGCTTTTATATATTAGACTATAACAAATAAATTTTTAAATTTCCAATTAAGCGGTTGGTGAGTGAAGCCCGAATTCCATCCCCACTTAAAGCGGACAAGCTTTTATAAACTACACTATTATAATTTCACTTTTTTGAGTTAAATTACTGTAAGCAGTGGAGGAAGCGGAGGACTCCGGTGGGCTTCCCACTAGCAAAATGGCCAGTGGGGAGTCTCCACTGTTACCTTCTAGCGCGAGTGATCCCTTCAAGCGGAGCGCAAAATTAGTGAGATCACCAGCAGCGAATTCGATGGAAAAACGCATGTTGGGCCCTAAGAGTAGCAGCAGTGTAGTTACTGCTGAAGCCGAGGGTGACGCATTTACGAAGCTGGGATCGATGATTAATAATCTAATGGAGTACGTTAACCAACGCAATAATGTACACCACGCGATAAAGGATCAGGTGCGTTCTATTAGGGCAACGTACTTCAAGGTCAAAGAGGACATGAAAGCACGGGCAGAAGCAACAGTGCCGATAAGCCAACAAAAAGCGATGGTTGCCGTAGCAACCCAAACCACGCAGAAGACATCTCTTCCCAAAAAGCTCTTTGGCAAAGAACTCATCCAAAGTGAAAAGGATTTCTCGGAAATTCGGAACAAACGATTAAGAGACCCAAATGAAGAAGTGCTATCTCCCCAACGAACAGCAAAAAGGAAAAAGGAGAAACAGATGCCGGTGCAACCTGGGAATGACGGAAGATTATCTGGGCATACGGAAAAGGCCACTAACAGCGCCGAAGACATGTGGACTAAGGTAGGACCTAAGAAGAAGCTGCAAAAAAGAGCCAGGCCGGACGCGCTGATAATAACAAAAACCAGCGAGTTGACGTACGCGGAAATCCTACGCAAGGTTAAAGCAGATGCCTCCTTGACGGATCTGAGTGCAAATGTCACGCGGATAAGACGAACACAGAAAGGCGACCTGTTGTTCGAACTTAAAACCGGTGATGACGGAGGCGAAAACCTACGGAAGAAAATTGAAGCATCACTAGGTGAGGCTGCGGCGGTCAAAATGAGTAAGGATTCGGTGGTGATCGAATGCAAGGATTTGGATGAAGTCACCACAAAATCTGAGATCTGCGAGGCATTGCAAACCCAATTGGGATTACAAACAGTGAGCGAGTCCAATGTGCTACGACTTAGAAAAGCGTACGGTGACACGCAGATAGCGTCGATAAGTCTTCCTATTGAAGCAGCGAAAAAGGCGATTGCAGTGGGCAAGGTACGTATTGGATGGGTGGTCTGTCGGTTACGGGAACAGAGTCCAGTACATAAATGCTATAAGTGCTGGCAGGTTGGTCATATAGCGAAAGCTTGCACTAGCTCCCAAGACAGATCAAATCTGTGCCGCAAATGTGGAGAACAAGGCCATTTGGCAAAGGACTGCAACGGAATGCCCAAGTGCGTATTCTGTGTGGAAGCAAAAAGTAATGACAGCGCCCACATTGCAGGAAGCAGAACATGCCCAGTGTTCAGAAAGGCGTTCATAAATAAAGCCAAATGAAGTTTATGCAACTCAATCTGAATCACTGTCGAGCGGCCCAAGACCTACTTTCCCAAAGCGTATTCGAGAACAACGTGGACGTTGCGATTGTATCTGAACAATACGAAAATCTGCATAGCGGAGTATGGATAGCAGACAAAACCAGTAAGGCGGCGATATGGAGCTGCGGAAGCCAAGCTATAGTAGATGCGAAAAGACATCCAGAAGACGGGTTCACCCGTGCCAAGATTGGAGGGATATATATCTATAGCTGCTACGCAGCACCGAGCCTCACAATAGAGGAATTCACGTCATTGCTGGAGAAACTATCCTTCAATGCAAGTCGCTACAACCCCAAAGTAATAGCCGGCGACTTCAACGCATGGGCAGAAGAATGGGGTAGCAGAGAAACCAACGCAAGAGGACGAATATTGCTGGAGACATTCTCGCGCTTGAACGTGGTACTTGCCAACTCTGGGGGAGCCAACACATTCCGAAGGGGAGAATTGCAATCGGTGGTAGACCTCACCTTCGTCAGTGATACCTTAATCAGAGACTTGGAGTGGCGTGTCAGCGAGGAGTACACACACAGTGATCATCAGGCTATCATCTTTCAAACCTCGCAAAGGAATAATTTGAAGCCATTCACACGAATAACGATGAGCTGGGTAACTAAGAAATTCGACGCAGAAATGTTCAAGGAGGTACTTCTGGAAGATACATTGCTATCGGGAAGCGCACAAAACAAAGTTTCACAGGTCGTGGAAAAATTGCAGCGGGCATGCGATGCCGCTATGCCTCGACGTAGCACTTTCCGAAGACGAAATCCTAATTTTTGGTGGAATTCCGAAATTGAGGAATGCCGGAAAAAGTGTCTCAAAGCTAGGAGACGCTCCCAGCGCAGAAGAAACCGACCTGAGTTCGAGGAGCTACACGTGCAATATAAAGATGCGAGGAAAAAATTGCAAGTAGCTATCGCAAGGAGCAAATCCGAACATTTCAAGCGGATGTGTACTGAAGCTGATTCCGACCCCTGGGGTGGCGCATATAGGTCAGTGATGTCTTCACTAAAAGGCGAGCGCTCCCCACCGATTACTCGCCCAGAGTTGTTGCAGAATATAGTGAACACTCTATTCCCAGTGGATCTGAATGGTACAAGTTTGCCTGCAGTACAGTTAAATCCCGACGAAGTTCCGATAGTGGAAAATGAGGAGGTTCTAGACGCAGCAAAAAGATTGGTTGAAAAAAAGACTCCAGGACCGGATGGAATCCCTAACATTGCCCTGAAAGTAGCCGTCAGGACAGCACCAGGTATGTTTGCCCAAGTTTTCACGGCATGCCTTAGGGAAGGAGAATTCCCCGAGCAATGGAAGGTACAAAAGCTAATACTCATTCCGAAGGCAGGTAAACCATTGGGTGACCCCTCCTCATATAGGCCGATATGTCTGGTCAATACCATTGGCAAACTTTTTGAACGAGTAATATATAACAGACTGCTCGCTGTTGCGGAAAAGGAAGGAGGCCTTTCCGACAAACAATTCGGATTTCGTAAGGCAAAATCAACTGTCGACGCAATCAGCATGCTGACTGGCTTGGCTCAGGCTGCAATAGAAGAAGGAAAAAGCTGCGCAGTAATAACCCTCGACGTAAAAAATGCGTTCAATAGTGCAAAATGGAATAAAATCATCGAGGCACTCGACAAGATACAAGCCCCGAAGTACATTGTACGCATTGTAGTCGAGTTTCTACTTGGGAGAAGACTTTACTGCGACTCGGACGATGGGCTAAAAATATTCCCGACAACTTGCGGAGTACCACAGGGTTCTGTCCTGGGTCCCTTGCTGTGGCTAGTTATGTACGATGGAGTGTTGACGCTACGCCTACCGGACAACGTGACAACTATTGGCTTCGCCGATGATATCGGAATAACGGTGGTTGCAAAGCACCAAGACGAGATCGAGATCTATGCAAATGAAGCGATATGGGAGATCAATTCCTGGTTGAGAAATTCTGGCCTTTCACTTGCCGAGCATAAAACAGAAGTAGTTCTCATTAGCAAGAGAAGAAAGAACACAACTGTGAAAATCAAAGTTGGCGGAAAGACAATTTACTCCCAACCATCGCTCAAATACTTGGGAGTAATTATTGACAGAAGACTCAACTTCAAGAGACACATTGAGTACGCCGCAACTAAAGCGTCTTCCATCGCTACAACGATCTCGAGGATACTACCGAACATTGGTGGGCCAAGACAAAGTCGACGTCTTCTGCTCTCCAGGGTAGTCAGCTCCGTGCTACTCTACGCAGCTCCAGTTTGGGCAACTGCTCTGAATAACAAAGTGAACTGCCGAAAATTGGGAATGGCGTATCGGTTAAGTGCACTCCGGGTATGCAGTGCATATCGGACAACATCAGGAGAAGCGGCATATGTACTAGCAGGGATGCTCCCCATAGACATCTTGGCGAAGGAAAGTCGGCGACTCTACGACAAAACGTATGCAGCTGGAGAGTCTAGCGCATTTCGACGGCAGCTGGCACGGTGGGAATTTATCGAACGGTGGCAACAGCGATGGGACGAGTCCCAAAATGCTCGTTGGACATACCGCATCATTCCGGATATTCGGAGATGGTTTGAACGAAACCATGGGGAATTAAGCCACGAGCTAACACAATTCTTGAGTGGACATGGAGGTTATCGTGCTTATTTACATCGATTTGGTCACGACGAATCACCATGCTGCCCAAGATGTGGTAACGTGGCTGAGAATGCGGAGCATGTCATATTTGATTGCCCCAGGTTCACCGCGCACCGAACAAGAATGGAAGCGGTCGCAGACAGGCGTTTAACACCCGAAAACATTGTGGAGTTTATGCTGGAGTCAACGGATGCCTGGAACCAGGTTGTAAGGGAACTACAAGCTATTCACCAACAGCTTAGGCAGGAAGAACTACGACGAAAACAAGGAAGGGAGAGAACCATAATGAGCCGCAGCTAAAAGCTGATCCAGCCCCGCGATGCAATACTTGATAGGAGTTCCGTGGGGAGAGTGGAATGAGAAGGAGGTGGTTTTAGTGAGTAGAAGTCTCACATAACTGCGTGGCAGGAGCCAGCAGTAGGTTTTGAACCTTTCCACCTTCCAACGCCGAAAAAAAAAAAAAAAAAAAAGACACAGACAGACAGACAGACAGACGGTAAACCGATTTTAATAAGGTTTTGTGTTTACACAAAACCTTAATAAGAAGTAAATCGGAAATATGGGTACGATCAATTTATATACGTGCATATATGTGTACAGTATTCGGTAATAGGCAGTTTGTTTGTTTAGGGTGAGTGTGATATCTACGGCTGCAATATGTACGTATGTCTCGTAGTTTGGAAAATATGAAGGATTTGTAGCTATATACGGACAGAAAAATGTGCGTTGAAGTTTCTTCCATAAGATGAACACAAAACCTTTATACCCGAAGCGCGAGCTTCCGGTATTCCGACTTGTTTCTTTTGCGGACTAGAATATGAAGGAATTTCTCAATAAAAGCGGAAATTTGGCTTCTCTGCAATCAGAATTTAAATGTCCTCGCAAACATATTTTCGTGGACCAAAGAATTTCTCTATATAAATTTCACCGTCCAGTTTATAATAACTAATCTAACACCTCTAATCTAATCGAAAGGGCTATGTTTGCAAGGAAGACAATTTGTAACATTGAAGATTGTTGGGAAATGGTTTTGATTGATGAATTTAGCCAGTAGTACCGTGAAATTGCTTCGCTGTCAAATCATTATAATCGATAACCTTTTAATGGATTTGATAAATCCGCCGGCGACTTTTATCATAATACACATAATGGAAATTAGACTACAATCTTTTGGTCGCTATTTAACAAACGAGTTACACAAAATCAATAAGTACATTCCCTAATATCACTTCGAAGGGGTTATCAACAACGTCGACACTGTCATGTTTGATAAAGATAAAAACACTAGGATAAAAAGGATTTGTTTATAGACAAAACTCTATTCAACGGAGTCAATGTGTATCAACCTACTTTTCTATGATATACATTATACTCTAAAATAGTTAAACTTAACTTATAAAATGCTATGTGTGGATGGAAAAGAGATAGTCATGTTTCATCTAATGTAAATATGTCTATATAAAGTGCTATTAAGACTTTTCAGGGATCAATTTTTCTCTACCAAATAAAGTCCTTTGACACTTCATGCTACAGGATAAAATGCGGATCAAAATAGCCGGAATCCAGGAAGTGAAAATAATCAAAATGAAGGCATGTATAGGCTTAATAACCGGTCACTATCTTCTACAGAGCATCATACGATGGAAGACTATACTGGAGATCAATCAAACTTCCAAACTTTGCAATGAAGAGGGCGAGACGGCCTCCCATATCATATTAGAGTACCCCGCACTTGCACGGTAGAGGTATACTTCCTGAAAAATAATAAATCCTGGAAGTGGCTTGAACAAGTGCAGTTTGTCGAATATTTCGTTAGCTTAACGAATAGGGATAGTCGAAAGTACTAAAAGAAAGTAATCCTATCCCTAGCCATCTAACCAACCAACAAAAAAAATTTTGAAAAATTATGAATTGTCTTAGAAAGTTGAAGAATCTTTTCGAAATCCATACAAATCACATCTAGGTCAATAAAAGAATGCTTGAGTGCGAGTATGATTGCCTGAATAAAAATACTTAATTCGAGTGAACGACGAATCGAGGTTCGTCTATATAATTACATAATTCGCTGCTTCCTGTGGAATAGAGAAATCATTGAGATTATCACCTTGGTGAAAGCAAGCAACAACTCTCCCAGTTTTGAATCGTATTGGAATCATATTGGAGCAAACAATACAAAAGCATATTTTGACAAGAAGAGCAGTGCTACCAATGGAAATTGCGTCAAATTTTGACATAAACGTCTCTTAAGGGAGTTTTCCTATGCGACAGTTTCCCGAAATCGATTTTTACTTTTATATATATTTTGAAAGTAGACTATGTTGGGAATATATTCCAGACACTACTACTTACCGAGCGACAGCAAATAAAAGAGCAAATGTCATGCGGTGCCTACAAACGAAAATTTTAAGCTCGTTTTTCTCGAAATCAGTTCTGTTTTGTGCAAAACAAAACCTGTCTGTCATACACATTCTCCTCGGAAACGGTTATAACGATTGACACCACATTTGGTGGAAAGATGAACGCTCTCACATAAAGTGAACTCCATCGTTGAATTCAAGGGTGAGGAGGAGGAGAATACCGTAAATCCAAAATCTCAGATTGAAATTCAAAATATTTCTAGAGTTTTAGCGCAAAAAATATATGTATTGCGCCGCAATAGATATCGAAATGTAGTAAGTTTTGTTAGGAAAAATCCATTGTCCAAACTTTAAACGCGTTTTATCCGGCACCAAGTTTCAGCAGCTGCCACAGTTATTGGTGTCCATAATCAACATCTTGGAGGGAATAACAGAGGTATGCGCGGAAGGACTTCACCGTTCTGGGTGTTTCGACTCAACAAAAGTTTTGAAAAATTGAAAAAGGAGATTGGCCGTGTCACGCAAACACTTCTTGGAAATCCATCACCAAGACTGCAAAGCTGCGTTGCTATCATCATTGGAAACTATCATCTCTCCAATGATATACCAATGGAAGAAATCCTCGAGGTGCTAAAACAGAAACTTGCGGTATGCTACGATCGCATCCGTAGATATCAAAAGAGCTTTCAGCGAAGGGCAGACAAAACCTTCTTCGTCCAGAACCAACGGGGATTTTATAAAAATCTCACCAACTCAAGTCAGGAAAGTAGCTCCGATCTGAATCAGGCAGAAGACTTCTGGAGAAGTGTTTGGAACGAACCTAGCCGTTGCAATTTAGAAGCAGAACCTTATGCGTTCATGCGAGGCCGTCCCCGAAGTGACCATGCCTGACGTAACTGAAGCTGACGATGATCAGATGATTGTCGATCCGAAATTAGTTACACAATTTTTCATCAAGGGGATAAGTTTTCTCATCCCAAAGGTACAGGGTGCCTCTTGTCCTTCAAAATGCCGACCAATTACTTGTCTTTCTACCATCTACAAGATCTTCACTTGAGTTCTGTGCGCGACGATGTCAAAACATCTTGATGTTCATAAATTGATAGCTGAGAAGCAAAAGGGTTGCGCTAAAGGCTCCCGAGGCTGTAAAAAATAACTTATAATCGATACGGTCGCTGTAAAGCAGGCTGTCCACCAAAATCGAAATATCTCAATTAATTATAAATCAGCCTTTGACTCCATATCACATTCGTGGTTGCTACAAGTGTTACGCTTGTACAAAATCAACCCGAATGTCGTTCTTCTCCTAAGAACAGTGATGAAGGATTGGAGCACGAAGCTGTCGGTATCCTCACAAACATCAGGAGAGATACCAATCAGGCGTGGCATCTTCCAAGGCGACTCTCTAAGCCCACTGTGGTTTTGTTTGGCTTTGAAATTATTATCCCATCTTCTGCATAAAAACAAATATGAGTTCCAAGTCAAGCATATGCCATGCGCCTTGGAACGCGAAATGTACATTAAGCCATTTAATGTATATTGACGACATCAAATTGTATGGCAAACGCGAGAACCGACTTCGTTCCTTGCTGGACATCACCAACCAGTTCAGCAGGGATATCGGCTTGCAGTTGGGATTGGAGAAATGTTGCATAAAAGCAATTGTTCGGGTAAAATACCCCGACGACGAAGGATACAGCCAAAATAACATCCAAATACCTCGGAATATTGCAAGCAGAATACCTACTGTAGCAATAATTGAATTTAAGCTGCTAGTGAAACTTGAACGACGTCCGGATGTTGCCATGAAAACTGAGCTGTTCGGGAAAAATAAAATCATGGCAATCAACACCTTCGCCATTCCCGCCCTTCTATATACTTCCAGTGGAGTCGTACGGATTTAGAATCTGTCATGCACAATAGAGCTGCCGAAAAATTGAAGATCGCCATCCCACGTCATCAGGGAGGAAGGGGCTACTTGATTTAAACACATTGCAAGCGCATTCTCTTCGTGAATTTTCCTTCGAGAAACAATCCTCAAGCCGATTACATCAGGCTACCGTCATGACAGATAATAAATTGTCTCCTTTGAACTTGACAAGGAAAGAGTGGGATCCCATGTCAAATGATACTTGAATCCAACAGAAGAACGACATGTGTAAAGAGAAACCCATTCACGGAGGTCATATCAAAAATTGGTTGTTGTCAGGCATTGACATCGAACAAATTGTTGACTAACGGTGTACTATTTTATGAGACCAAAGCATCGCTAGCTTCAATTCAGGATGCTTCGCCCCCAACAGCGGGGCTATAAACGGTAAACTCTTCACGACTCCTCAATCGCCAACTCCAGTTGTAGGTAATCCAACTGTGAAAAGGACATCCAGACATCCAGCACATAACACATATAGCACATGCGTGCGAGTACACCAACCGTCATAACTCCGTCTACAAGATTCTCCATCAAAACCTTGCGTTGAAGTATGACTTAGTGGGAACCTACCATCCTTATTATAAGTACACTCCGCAGAGGATCTTGGGAAATGATCGGACGTGCTTCATAATCGATGTAGCCGCACCATTGGACCGGAACACTGTTGAAAAACAGCTAGAAAACATCCGGAACTACAGCCACTTGGCGGACGATACCAAGCAAACTTGGAGACTACAAAAGATCGAAGTAGTCCCAGTGGTTTCAGCGACAGGATTAGTTCCGAAAAATTTACATAAAGCGCTGAAAACGCTCGATCAAAGAGCCGCGCTATACATAGAGATGCAATAAGCTGTAGTCACACCCGGTAAAGTTTCCGCTCTTATGGATAATATGATAATGATAAGCCATCGTATCATCATAAAGTCAGACTTGACGATCTCCGTACGAAACTTTTCCGTACAGTTCCTGCAGACCCTATGCACCTTCCACTCATTTGTAAAACGTGGGAAATCAGTGAATGAAAGAAGGAAATGATCGTTAAGATTTTGAAAAAGGAAACCCAAATTGAGTGCGACAATTGGAGAGTATTTGCGTCCCACCTGCTGTCACGAAGACATTAGCTAAAACTAACCAGGAACGCATAAAAGAACACCGCGAAAACTTGATCGAGAGCCAGCTAGTTTCCATTTTGAATACGAATGTACTGATCAAACCTACTCTTTATTGGTTTTCGACAACGTCAATTAAGCGGGCATCCTGAGGAACTAATAGCTATTAACAGAGCAACATATAATGGCAAAAAATGTCCGGGTAAAATTGCAAAGGAACTTGAAGCCCAAATGAAGTCCAGCAACATTAAATGTTTCACCGAACTTCCTGTTATTGATGACGTTCTTCATGCTGCCTTGGCTAGAGAACGTAGAGGGGTTCAATGGCCTATGACTCTTTGCTCGACTACGCTGATGGCATACTCTCCCACGGAGTCATGGACGTTAGTAGTAGGGTCTGGGCTTGGAGAAGAAGTTGAACAAAGTCGGACTGTAAATAAACACCAACAAAACCCAGGTTCCAATTCTGACTCATCATCGCACTTATCATACTTGCATTCATGGACAGAACATCGAATGCTTCGAACAATTTATGTATCTAAGTACCATTGTTTCTGAAGACGATACTAAAATTATTAACAATCATCCAAATATCAATTTGAGGCCTTTCTGCGCCAATGTTATCTCTGGACTACTATATGCGAGGATATATATGGAAAGTAATCGTCACTGTTGCTCGGAAGTTCCAATTACTCATGTCAATGTAATGTTATCGGGGTCTTATGACGTAAGACAATCTTGATGAGAAGGTGAAAATGGTAGTGGGCATGTCATACATTGAGAAAAAACAAAAACTGCTTTGCGGGTTATTCTATGTAATAGAATCCACTATCCCAGAATGGCTGGAAATTAGCTCACCCTGCAACTAACTTCGTGGCGTAGAATGCAGGAAGAGGACAAATCCCTCGGAAAAGGGTAGTTTGAATTGAGGCACATTGCAAGAATCGACAGCGATGACGTGTAAATGTCGTTGACAGGATGTGCCCCACATGAAGATTTATGGCAACCATACATATATGGCAATTACGTTCACGCGTAAATAACGGTAAATAACGAAATCAAAAACTTGACTGACATTTCGGATGAAGAGCATCTAAATCGTTGCTTAGGGAGGTGGTTTTAACATATGAAAATTCCACAATTTTGTTTCCTGAATAGCCAAATTCTTAGCGGGAATATTTCGACTGAATACGTTTATATAAATCAGAGTGAGCACAACTAATCAAACCTCAGAATTGAAGTGATCTCACGGATATTTTTAATTATGAATAATGTTCGGAAGTTTCTCTTATTTGTTGGTAAAAACTCAGAGCAATAACCTCAGAGCAATGCAACCGGAAACGAGTCACTAAAAAGTGAAGCGGAAGCCGCGTATCTAAGTAAACTTCACATTGACATAGAAGTTTCTAAGCCGTAATATGTATTATAGTATACATAGAATTGACATATCACCCAATGAAATCTTAACGTTAATTCAGTATGCTCAACTACGATATGAACACTATCAGATGTATTTCCTATATTATAGTCGGTTCAATGTCTGTCATCAGCCTGTATATCTGCCTCTCTATCTGTTACATGTGCTTTGGAAGCTGTTAGACCAATTGACACGAAATTTGTTAGATTTATTGAAGATATAACTTTTACATACATGGTGAATGAAATACTTTCACGTTAAGCTTGAGGAAGGCTTCATATCCATGCAAAAAGGAGTGGTAAAATTCTTGTTCACCCAATATTCTACCTATGTAGGAAGTATCAAAGGAAATGGTTTGGTTAGTACTTTACTAAGCAGTAACTAGGAAGCTAAAAAATGCAGTCTGAATTCGAGAATCCATATGTCCACACAATCTCTATTTTTCCATATGGAAAATACCTTTCTCTCAAATTTTCCACGATCAACCAAGCGTTTTAAGCCATTGGTCTCTATTACCGCGAGGCGCCGTTCATTATCTTTTATAGTCGGCCAACACTCAGAAACATAGAAGGCGATAGGGCAGACAACATTGCCGTAAATTTGGATTGGAGACGTTCGTTGATACGTCGATCACAAAGAGCGCTAGTTGTGCAACGTCACTTCATCCAAATTACGCTGATGCGTAAACCAATTTCATTTTACCATTGGGTGATATTATTGAGCGAAGATATTTAATTCGTTTAGTTCTGGCAGATGACAGTGCCTGTTTTATTGGGGTCGATCGTCAAAAATTTTGTTTTATTTAGATTCAGTCTGAAACCGTGTTACATGACGCAATCATTCCACTTTTGGGTAAGTTATTCAAGATCAGCTTTGTAATGAGACGCTAGGACAGTGTCCATAACAATAACAAAGAGGAGTGACGAGAAGACAGTTACTTGATGGAAAGCAACGAAAACGCGAAGAAACATCGAACTTTACTCTTGGGATCATGGTAGATTTAGCCCAGCATACACTAGGTGCTGGCTAGATATACTTAATTCACATATATACAAAAATTTTCCCTAACGAATCTACATAACCTTTTATATCTTGAACACCGAGCTACCGTTTTCGATTTATTTTATTTTGATTTCAATGATTCCTCAATCCATCATAAAGATCCAAATCCTAAAACGCCTTCCTTCAATGTAACACGGTATATTCAGTAGTCTCATCAAAATGTGACAATCGATGGCAGACAGAAAAGGCTTATAGCAAGATTTTAAATTGCTAGGAAATTTTATAATTTCGAAACTAATTAAAACCGTAGCGTCTCATATCCGCAAATTTCACCAACATAAGTAAAATTAAGGGTTATGTATACAAATATGCGCAATTATATACAACACTATGTAAACAACATGAAAGCTTCCACAAATTCGTTCCAAACAAGAATAATCCAATTGCGTCAATAATAAAACAGAGTAAAGTCAGGAATAATCAGATTAACGTTCCAAATGATGTACAGAAGTTCTATAAATCTAATCAAGACATAAAAGCCATGAGCAAATATATGTGTACGTACATTGAAAATTCGTTTTTAGATACTTAAATAAAATTTGCCAAATTGAAGTCTGATGTAACTACATATAATTAAAAATATAGAGTGCATGTAACGTAGATTTTCTCAATTAATTCTTTTTCCCGTTTGCCATACGTATACAGTATAATAATCAACTTACGATTAAATGTTATCTTTAACTGATACCACGATGGTAAATACAATATATTCGAATTTAGTTGATCACACCCCCTTACTCATATGTTTCTTTCATTTACAATTTGCAGTTGCTTACAAGCAGGCTGGAATCTACCTGTCAAGAACTAAATCAACAGGTGGCATTTTGGAGGTCTTAAGCTAGACAGCAGTGCAAACTACCCTTCATATTCCACTTGAACTACGAATTTGTTGAAGACATGCATATGAACCCTCAGTCGTAGCCTGAAGCATTCATTGGCATCGTCCTTAATCAAACCAAAAAACTTGCTACCCAAAGTAAAAATATCCTCTCATAATCTGAATTCATTTCTGAAGTTTGACTGATGCATTAACCTTGGTCCTGTCCTTCTTAATGTATTCCCAATGGTATGCAATGAATCTTACCTAACCATTTACACATATGCAATCACCGCCTTGGGTAGGTAATAAAAAGCTGAAGGACTTTACTTACCCACATTAATCCTCCCACCAAGTTCAGCCCACCCGAAAAGTCTAACCTCAATAATACTCCCGCTCGGTAACTTGAACCTATGGTATTTGATGCAAAAATGTCTGGGGCGAAGCTACGTTGACTACACATCTGCAAGTAAGCTCAGACTTCTAAGAAAATATCGTCAGTTTAGGATTTTTGCCTTCATGCAAAATGTCACCCAGACAAAATGCGTAAAGGCCTGAAATTAACACGGAACCATGCTACGTACATCCCGCCACGAAGAATAGGACGAAAGAGGACAGAGAAAGAGTGCGAAATACAAGCAGGATTCCAAGGAATGTAAGAAGAATAGAAGAAAAGTCCTTATGGCTCCATTCTTTTCCGAACTTCAATGATGCTCATCTACCGTAATCCCTGAAATCTAAGGGACTGCGCATTAAAATCGGGAAAGGAGCAAAGAAACATGATGAAGGGACGAAAGACTAAGGGCAGCAACAACAAAATAAAAAGCGACAGCGACAGCAGCGACAATGTTAACCCTTAAAAGGATATTTCGACTTCGTATTAAAAAGGATAAACGGAAGTGTTCAGCTTTTGCTTAAATATGTACAATGCGAATTGAGAAAACAAAGAAATTTACTTCTTTTTTCGTCGTCTCTGGCGTAGTCCTTATCGGATGCAATCAAGCCATGATGAAAATGAGTTCTTACGCTCCGTTTCGTCCGCTGCAGTCCTCACCCGGACTCATTAACTTCTCTATGATAATCCAAAGGATATGGTCACTAATTCAGACACTTTCCTCGATATTTCTTTTCACTTTCAATTTCCTTTATGCCCTGGAATTTCCAATCATATCTAACACCTTTCACAGCACACAAGGGAGAATCGACGCTTTTCAGCAGGTGTTATCTCAAAACATTTCCATTTAACCCATCATTTCGGAGACGCACTGATTAGAACTTGGGGGTGTCTATCCAAGGAAATCCGTCATAACTTTCACGCGCTACGCAATTATTTCCCGTTTCTTCGGTATCTTGCCGATGCTAAGCGTTCGCATAAATAAAATTTAAAGATCAGATCTAACAATCAATACAATCCGCCAAGTTTTTCGCCATACATACGAAAGCATTTATCCAAAAAACCGCGAGAAAAAAAAACTCCAGATGAAAATCCACTACCAGACAGAAAGACATAGAACGCACGTCGTCTGGACGCTTAACGAAATTTTCCCTTTGCGAACGTTCTAAAGGGAAAGCTTTACACCAACTAAAGTAGAGCGGGAATTTCGACATTCACCGCCGCGCCGTCGAGGAAAATTCCCTCCCCGGCTAGCATAGAATCACAACCAAACGAACGGCGGCGCCCTCATAGGTAATTTCCACCGAGAGAGGAAAATTCTTATTTCGTTTTTCTTTTTTCCTCTTCAATGAGATGCGTGAAAATTTCTGCGCAATACGAAAAACGTAGGACAGTTCAATTCTAGGGGAGACCCGTGAATGAGAGCAAAGCAGCACCAGATTTCCTTTTCAATGCAGTAGTGAATTGTTATTGAAAGCGTTTGTTAGAGCTTAGTGACGTGTTGATTACCTAAATTATTTTCATATTCAAATTTTCAATTGTCATTTACTAAATCCTTGCATCCTTAACATAATGCTCCTTAAATTAAGTTAATTCGGACATGAAAATTGGTTCAAATGGCAACAATTCTAATCATTTGATATATTATGCATAAGACCCAGTACTAATAGTGCGAATCCCTGTTTCGATCATCAAAAAAACCTGTAGTGTTTATGTAATCAAATCAAGGTTGAGGAACAGATTTTGGAAGCCTGACTAGGTTCATATCCCCAAGGGTACTGTTTCCCAATTCTTTAAGAAAACGGGAACGAAAGGCTCGGCACAAGGAAACTTCGTCGTAAAGGAGAAGGACTATAAGAATAAATGCCTGTCCGAAATTTCTCTTCCGACTCTATCACGAAAAGTGGAAGAAAGGGAAGCTGGTCACGTGAACGCAACTGGTCTTAATACCGGTATGTCCAGCACGAACACCCTAAACCAGCCGACTACTGCAGCAGTTCTTGGGAATGAGAAGATGCGCATTGCTGTAAATGTAGCAATATCCATAGAAATTGGACCCAAGAAAGCGGAACTTTCGACGGAAGACGAGGTTAGCTAGTCACCAATGTGAAACCCACACTCAGCAAGAGCAAACTCTACAGTTAGCAGCGGTTTTCACATTAGACTACACTTATACCTATAAATATAAAGGTTGGTCAACTTAACTTACAACAAGCCAAAGTCTCTTCTATCTACTGACAGCAATGTTGGCAAAGTTGCAGGACAACCCTTTATATTTGGATTACAAGGATTACGGATTCGTGGTCAAAAGGTAGTATAGGTCCCAGGGCGAAACGTGGATTGGTACCCACGATGGAGCATAAAACCTGGGAAATGCCTACTGAACCAACACCAACAGCTCTACTACCAAACCCTATCTCCACCTCCACGTGGTGACCGCTGGGAGCTCTTTCTTAACGAAAAGCTGCAGACGGAGAAGGATGAAGGCGAGTCTCCCGCGCCTAAAAACGGGACAAATTGTACCAACTGGTCCTCCAGGTTGGGGATTGGGTAGGGCTGACAACCCTACACGGAAAACAACTTGTTACGAAGCCACAACAGGAGCCTCGGACAGGACGGATTTTAAAACGACGGACCCGGCAACGGCAACGGAATAACGATTTGGGCATTTTCTCATGGAATGTGCGCTCCCTGTACAGAAATGAAGCTGATGAGCAGCTAGCCGATACCCTGTCCCAATATAGGGCTGATATAATAGCGTTGCAAGAGATGCGATGGACAGGGACCGGTTTCCTGGAGAAGAGCCACTACACCATATATTATAGCGGTCATCCAGTAAACCATGTGCTCGGAGTAGGTTTCTTAGTCAGTCAAAAAATGAAACCTGCTGTTATCGGCTTTGAAAACATAAGCGAACGGCTATGCACTCTGCGCTTGCGAGGCAAGTTTAGAAACATAAGCCTCATAAACGTTCACGCCCCTACAGAGGAGACTGCAGAGTCGGAGAAGGATACCGTCTACGAGGCAGTAGAACGAACCCTCGAAGCCTGTCCCAGATATGATCATACTTGGGGATTTTAACAGCCAAGTGGGGAAGGAGCCCATATTCAGGCGATACGTTGGCTCCCATAGCTTACACGAAAAAACAAATGATAACGGACTGCGGATTATTCAATTAGCAGGGTCACACGAAATGGTTGTTAGAAGTACCTGCGGAAAGCGGTCCACAAACATACGTGGGCCTCTCCAGACGGGACCACTTTCAACCAAATTGACCACGTGTTAATCGAACGCCGCCACCTCTCAGCCTTGATGAATGTCAGAACATATAGGGGGGCCAATATAGACTCGGATCACTATCTCGTTGGCATGGTGCTCCGAGCTCGAATAACAATACCACCTAGAATCGCCTCTGACAATCAGGTGAGAGTGAACACTGAAGCCATCCACAACACAACCCTCCGCGACACCTATAAGAGGGAAATGGATGCCGCAATAATTGCAGTCAACAGAGGACCTGGAGATGAAGTATGAACAAATGATCTTCACAATCACCTGAAGAATGTTATCATGGATACGGCCACAAACACACTTAGTCCCAGCCGCAAAAGGAGTCGGAACGGCTGGTTTGACGATGAATGTAAGCTAGCAACGGAACGGAAGAATGCCGCATACCGAGTAATGTTGCATTCCCAAAGAACGCGGGCACGTGCAGAGACTTATCACGAACTTCGTCGAGCGGAGAAGCGACTTCACAGACGGAAAAAGGAAGCCTGGGAGAACCAACAAGCCTGTGAATTAGAAAAGTACAGGGAGCAACCGCACCAGGCGCGGAAGTTTTACCAACAAGTCAGCAGGATTAAACCTTATACACCTCGATGCTCATCCTGCCGAGACAAAGAGGGAAACCTGATTTCCGACAGAATGGGCATATTAGAGCGATGGGTTAAGTACTTTGATGAGCTACTGAACAACCAGAACATCGGCGCGTTGGAGGTCCCGCCAACTGAAGACGATGGACAAATACTGCCACCACCAAGTTTAGGAGAAACAGTCTGTGCAATTCATCGGCTAAAAATTAAAAGTCGCCAGGAGCCGATGGAATTACAGCCGAATTGGTTAAATATGGAGACGACCAGTAACACCAAGTGGTTCATCAACTTGTGCTCAAGGTATGGGACCGCGAATCAATGCCTGGCGATTGGCGACGAGGCATTATCTGTCTCATACATAAAAAGGGAGATATCACACAGTGCAGCAATTATAGAGGTATCACGTTGCTGAGTACCATCTATAAGATCACAATCTTGCTAGGCCGAATAGTCCCATACGCCCAGAACATCATTGGCCCATGCCAAAGAGGCTTCACTCCAGGCAAATCAGCAACAGATCAGATTTTCTCAGTGCGGCAAGCGATGGAAAAACTGTTGGAATATGGACAACAGTTGCACTATCTGTTCATCGACTTTAAAGCCGCCTATGATAGCATAGCCAGGGTAAAACTGTACACGGCCATGAGAGAATTCGGTATCCCGACGAAATTAATAAGACTGACTAGGCTGACCCTGACCAATGTGCGAGGCCAGATAAAAGCAGCAGGATCACTCTCAAGGCCATTCGACATCAACAACGGTTTAAGACAAGGGGATGCGCTATCATGCGTCCTCTTTAACCTGGCCCTCGAGAAAGTGATCCGTGATGCTGAAGTAAATGCAAGAGGTACGATCCTCTTCAAGTCCACCCAACTACTGGCCTATGTTGACGATATCGACATCATGGGAAGAACCACCCGAGACGTACAAACTGCCTTCATCCAGATCGAGCAGGCGGCACGAGATCTTGGACTGCACATCAATGGCAAGACAAAGTATATGGTGGCAACGTCGGCACCGAAGACGAATCAACCCACAACATCAAACCGGAAGAATGAAAATAGGAGAATACAACTTTGAGACCGTTGACAATTTCTCCTATCTAGGGTCGAAAATTACAACCGATAACAACTAAGATGATAAAATCCGCGCACGGTTGTTGTCAGCCAACAGAGCCTATTTCAGCTTACAAAGGCTGTTCCGCTCGAAACGTCTCACCATAGGGTCAAAGCTCTTACTGTACAAGACTATGATCTTGCCAGTCTTCATGTATTCCTCGGAAATTTGGGTTCTTAGCAAGAAAAATTGCGAACTCTTGGCCGCGTTCGAGAGAAGAATCCTCCGAAGAATTTTTGGCCCCCTACATGAGGATGGACGATTCCGTAGCCTACACAATGACGAAATCTTTGAGCGATACCATGACCGTCCGGTTGTGGATAAAATCGGGCTCAATAGGTTACGGTGGGCGGGTCACTTAATCCGTATGGATGAGGATGATCCCACCCGGAATTCTATAAGGGCAATATCTATGGTAGAAAAAGAAGACGAGGCAGACCCTGCCTAAGATGGAGCGATGGCGTAGGTCAGGACGCCAGACAGCTTTTAGGGATATCGAATTGGTGGACCTCGGTGCAAAACCGGGATGTCTGGAGTTTCTTATTAATGCAGGCCTAGACCGGATACCGGTTGTTGCGCCGTTGATGATAATGATTAACCAAAATCAGTGATATTAGATCAGTAAAAGAGACTGAGGTCTTCGTCGATGTAGATCCCCAAGACTGAGACCTGTGTTCTAATATCTGATGTTTGGCAATAGTGCTGCGACAATTCTGATCCTAGAAAATAGTTGCGGTTATCTTACAATACCATATTAATAGTAAGAGTAGGAACGTCATGGTTGTCTCAGCATTTACACTATGATTCGTTGTGTCCGACGCAAAAACTACAGAATCTGCTAGTGTATGCAGAAGCAAATGCCCTAGAACTCTTAATATAATAATAATAATAATCGTTGACGCAACAATCCAATTGGATCATGGCCTTGAAGTGTGTTAGAGCACTTCATTCAAGGCCCTAACGGAACACTACAGGATTGTAGCAGCGACATTAGTCGAAGAAGTGAGTACCTTCGGAAATTCGTCCTCAGTAATAAGTTAGACATACAAAATGTAGGGAACACACCAACATTCGTGACTAGCAGCAAATAAGAGATACTAAACATAACTCAGGAGTGAAATTGAGCCAGAAAAAGTGGTAGAAGGCCTCAATGGAGTCGTAATTGACGCATATGAGGCCATCTGTTCGATTAAAACAATCAAGTCATCAAAGGTACCCTGGTGGAACAGGAGCTTTACTAGGATGGGAACAGACGTGTGAAAACTTTTCAACTGGACGAAACAGACCAGGCTATATAAGGCTATAGCCAAAGTCAAAGCAATATCTTCTGGGTGTCTGATGAGGGATATAGGACAATTACCGAGAATGAGAAGGACAAGATACATTTTCTTCCTCTCACAACTCATTTACCGAGGTCCTACTTCTACGAACAGAAGGCGAAAACGAGTGAATTAGAAGCGGAAGCTAGAGTAGGAACCTTTAACCCACTGGAACTACCCGGAGTAGATAGTATTTTCCCAGCACTACTCCAGAGAGGCCTAGAAATCATCTTAGGATCTCTCCTAAGGATGGTAAGGGGCAACATAGCCTTGGGAGAGGAGACAGGCAAGAGTGGTCTTAATTTCGAATGGATGAAGAGAATCCTTTTCACCCTAAATCTATCAGGCCAAGACGATGGAGAAGATCATAGCCAATTATAATAGAACTAACATTCTAATACGCAATCCCATACGACCATGTCAGTGCGCTTCCCGGGCAGGACGATCAACCGAAACTATCCTGTATCAGCTGACGGATGTATTACAGGATGCCATAGAAGCGAAAGAGGGATAGTAGATGTCCTAATCTGCAAGGGAGTGGAAAACATTCGGGCCTTCTGGATGGGCAGAATGTTAGAGAGCAGGCAAATAGAAGTACTGACAGATACAAATTCTGTTGTCACGAACACTACCATTCACTAGAAAGCGCAAACTTGGTTAGATTACATGGTGGTGGTGGAGGCGCAACGAATAAGAGAGGTCAAATATGTAGCAATCACTTTAGCAACCAAAAACTACTCTGGAAAACACATGTGTAAAAATTATGCGGGAAAGCTACAAAGCCTCTGCCGACTTGCAGGGAAAAACTGGGGATATGGGAGAGCACTGGATATTTACTGTACTGGTATGGCCAATGATTGCCTATGCGGCAGTAAACTGGGCAGAAAGAACTGAACTCAGCACAACAGCCAGAGAGTTACACAAAGTTCAAAGACTGGCTTCCGTGTGTATCAGCGGGGTCATGAGAACCTGCCCAACGCGGAATTGACTCTCTCCATCTGCATGTACAAATTCCATCAAGCAGGGCGGTTTTCAGAATGTCCGAGAATACCAGAGAGGCGGGGAGTTGCCTAAATCGAAGAAAAATTGATTTTCTTTCTAGGCGGCATCCCGAGTTACTGATACCAAAGGATACCATGACAACAAGGTTCCAGTTTGGGGGAACGTCACATTGACATACTGCTTGAACGAGCAACTAATTACCAGGTACACTGACGGACCCCTTACGGCAGAGGGAGCAGGCGCTGGGGTCATTGGTCCAAGGAAAGCGCACTTTGAACCAAAGGGTAAGCATATCAGCATATTTCAGGCGAAAATATACGCCATGAACAGATGTGGCTCCTTCAACCTCGAAAGGAACTATAAGGGCAGAATATTGCTATTCTAACCGACAGTCAAGCATTTAGCTCCTACCAGGTAAATTCCAAACTGCTCGCTCAATAAAGTCTGGATTCTCCGGGTTCCTGGCCACATTGGGATTAGAAGCCAAAGAAGCAGCGAACGAGCTGGTCAAGAAAAGAGCAGCAACACCGCTATGCGAGCCAGAGCCATTCTGTGGAGTTGAAATGGGTTTATGACTACGACATTGAGAAATGAAGAGGAACGGCTGAGGAAACCTGTACAGGCGGACTTTTGCCTTGGCATGAGGAGTTAGCCCTCATCTGTAATGGGGATATATGTTACTATAATTAGGTCGATGTTCGGTTATGCATACGTGTAATGTGGTGGGTTAACGTGAAACAGAAAGTGTTCACTGTAAAATGACCTCACTGCAAAGAACGGTAGGTGTGGATATTATCGGTGGCATTAGCACATCAGACACAACTCTAAATGCGTTCCTAGAATTTATATAATCGAAACACTACAATAAAAGCTGCTCATAGACTAATAAGTTTAGATCTGTGGGGACAACAACAACAGACGAAAGATGCATAGAACATTGGAAGAGTTTTGCTTCTCGAATCGCCGTATATCTGTTTGGTAAAAGATAAAAATGTAGAGAAAACTTGGACGAACTAGTGGAATTCGTAGCAGCATATACTAAGGTCGTCGACATGTATAGCATTGGCACTGTCCAAGTTGATACATGTCCATCCTATAATAAGAAAACGAAATCGACGGAACTTATTCTATACGAGAGTGCTGCTTATGAACGAAATAGCCATCAGATTTTTGTTGCCGATGTACTCGAGCAGCAGGTAGCATCATATCTCTAAGCGGAAATCCTGCGATAGATAAACGAATCCGAGATATTTCATTAAACAGGGAAATCGGGTACAGTGGACCACTACGGTCTGAGAGCTCAGAGACTTTGTCTCTCTCCCAAACCATTTGCACAAACATTTATCAAAATAGGGTGGAAAGCCATGGAGACCGGATAGATGAGATAAAAATTTAGAGATGTCGGCAAGACGAAAGGAAACGCCCACCTACATGTCTGCAACATCTAAGAGAACTCAGCAAACAGCTCCAGTAGTATGCTACTAGGCTCCACCAATGAGAGGGTGCGGTTGCTCGACCGTAAAGAATGGAGGCGATGGTTTCAGCTTGCTAAAGACCAACCTCAAATGATCATAAAGAAGAAGACTACTATCCTAGAATGTTATTTGTTACTATAAGCGGCGGAGGAGGAAGCTAGAAGCAGCTCACAACGACAATATACAACCTATTTCAAAGATAAATTTGACCCATCTATTCACAGGTCCACAATGAATACTATGAATAACAATGGAAAACACCTTGTTGACATATCCATATAAAGTATACCAACATACACACATATACATATTCAGAACTACCTATGGATTGTTGCAGAGCTACAAACCCGAAATCAAGAGAATTCCCTCTATATTTACAGATGGGATCCATCGCAGAAAGTTCAAGCAAGGAGCGGAGCGAACATCGATATACACTCCTATCAAAAATATAAGACTCGTTCAGTCTAAAAGACAGTTCCAAACTCGTTCAGTCTAAAAGACAGTTCCAAACTCATTCAGTCTAAAAGACAGTTCCAAACCCAAGGTAAACTCAAGTCGATATTCAACAAGTTGCTGGAGAGACTGGAAACTAAAACAGTAAGCGACAGAAGAAAACAATTTCACCAAAGAAAATTTGTAAGTAATACTCTGAGGACAAGAGCACTAGAAAAGGAGCAGTGGATTTCCGAGAAAACACGGCGACACATAGCTCAAAACGAAGTTCCCAACGGAACTCAAACAACACTATCACGAGTAGCACGAAAACTAAAAAAAATCAAAGACAGAAAAGCAGCGTAAAAACAATAATAATATTCCTATTGAAAAAAAACCATAAAATGACAGTAAGGAAAGCAATGTAAGTATCATTACCAAATAAGAACTTAAAGCCCCTACGAAGCAAAGACCACTCTCATTTTTCAGGCATATCCAACAGATTATCGGAAAATAATCTCCAACCCAAATAACCTGTAGGATACAATTATTACAAGTTCCAAATGGGCCAAAAAAGTAAAAAACCCAAGCACCGTTCTGGACGACCATCAACCGTAAACGATAAGCGCTTGCCTGTCTCAATGGCCTTTATATATCAAAATCCTCCATCATCTGCTAATTGCCTAACACGGAAAGGTTACCAAAATCTTCAAAAATCGTACAGCGTCATTACATATGTTGGATACACACTTGATAACCGAAAAGCTGGAAAGCAGTGACTGAGGTACTGGAAGGAATTAACCGGATGTTCTAAAGAAAAACCCGAAACTCTTTCCTGAGAGGGTAGATAGTGAAGACTACGAGATGCTTCCAAGTGGACACGCTAACACCACTTAGAATTATGCCTCATGTTATTCCTTGTACTGGCACCCCAATTTTGTACTTCTAAGATGTTAAATATGGCAAACTACCATTATTAACTTTATTTGAGCAGATACCGGAAGGGATGGATTTTGAGATCTATATTTCCTAAAGGGGGTGCAGCATTGCGATTTTTTAGGTTAAGTAAATCCTGAAAACGAGACCTGTTTCACTTTTTGGGGTTTACATTTTGTGTCCTTACTTCTATGTAATAATAATAATCGTTGGCGCAACAATCCGTGTTGGATCAGGGTCTTGAAGTGTGTTAGAGCACTTCATTCAAGACCGTAACGGTACACTAGGAGGCAATGTGGTCAGCATTGCGCATAAGACCAGTTTCGGAAAGTACTAAGCTCCATTTGATACCTCACATGAATATATTCTATGAATAAAAATTTTGCACTTTTTTTTGGCATATATGGGGAGCTCCCCCCAGATTTCATCGAAAGAATTTATTCATTCTCCACTTCCGCTGCCAATAGTTGGAGCAATTCCATCTGTTAGCGCCACTGACGTCAAGGAAGCAATAAAACGAATGAAATCGGGGAAACGAATACGACCGAACAACATCGCATCTGAGCTCTGGAAAGGGAGCAGCTGGGGCTCAGCACTGCGGCTCTGTCAATTTGTAAATCGGCTTATTGAGGAAGAATATCATTTGACCGGCAAGAAAGCACCATCAAGCAAGCGCCTTCTCACCACTCCTCTTTGTTCTGGTCGTGGACACTGGCATACAGGACATCCAATGACCAGGACTCTATTTACGGCTTTATGCAGATGATGTTTTCCTGGTGTGTCTTAGCTGCTCATAGCATGCAACACGGTCTCAGATTTAATCTGAATAAAACCGAATTTTTGACAACCGAGCCCCCTGAAACAGGCGCTATCACTGTCAATGGTAGTAACCTGCCCAGAAACGAACGATTTAAATATCTCGGGTCAATGCTATCAGCCAATGGAGAACTGCGTTATGAAATTACTACACGCATTAGCGCAACCTGGATGAAGTGGTTTTCCACAACTGGTCTTCTTTCTGATCGACATATTAACGAACGCCTCAAATTTTAAATTTACCGCAATATCGTCGGCCCTGTCGTCTCTATGATTCTGAGTGCTGACCGATTATAAAAGACAATGAACGATATATTGCGGTAATGGAGACGAAGATGTTGCGTTAGACTATTGGCATGACATGACATCCATTGACCACATCCGAAACGAGGATATCCGCGATCGATATGGAAAAATTTCGAATAAGGCGTCTTCGATGGTATGATCATATAATTTACGCTAATGGGAATTCACTTGCCAAGATTGGTCCGAACATCGAAGTCGATAGTAAGCGATCAAAAGGCCGACCGAAAAAAACGGTGTCTTGATGCGCCTGATGGTGATTTGAAGGTCCCGCGACTACATCCATTTTAGTCCTTCGATAAAATAAAATAGCCCAACCGATGATCACGAATACGGAACAAAGACTAAAGAAGAAGAGATTAGATTTACTCCTTGAGCCTTGAGAGTTAGTCTCACACTCTCCATAAGAAGATCGAATCATCACTGAGCAAACCAGCGGAGATAAAGGTAAGCCAAGACTCAATAATAATTGAATGCTGGAACTTAGATGAAATCGCCACAAAAGCGAAAATCTGTTAAGCCTTAAAAAACCCAACTTAGACTAGATTCGACCCTCGAATCCAATGTGAAAATATTAAGCATACGCATCTCTATCTGGTCTGGTACTCAGACGGCCACAGAAGCCCTCCCATTCGAAGGTGCCAAAAAAGCTATTGCTGCTGGCATAATTCGCATCGGCTGGGTCAGCTACCGATCCTGAGAACAGATATCACCAAAAAAATCTTTCAATTGCCTGAAATTTGGACACATTGCGTCGTTTAGGTCGTACATAAGATAGGGCGGAAGTGGAAATTGACTTCGAGGTGCTGTTGTCACCCGAGAATATTATGGACCACATGCTATTCTCTGAACAAATTTAGAAAAGTGTAAATAATAACACGAGCCGCAGTTCCTCCTCCCGCGACATAATACCGAAATGGTAATCCCGTGGGGTGAGCAAATGAAAAGTAATAGTAAGTAATCGTCTCACATAACCGTATGGCAGGGGCCAGCAGTAAGTTTTGAACTCTTCCACACAAAAAAGCACTCCTTAAAGGAAGGGTGAAAGAGTGGAAGTTACAAAAGCTTATATGGATTCTGAAGCCAGGCAAGCAGCTGGATGAGCGAACATCTTACAAACCTATTTATCTTCTGAATACAATAAGCAAGGTTCTCGAGGGGATAATCTGTAGCCGGTTACATCTAATAATTAGTAGTGGTTGTTATTTACCACATAAATAGATAGTCTGGCTTCCAGAAAATTCGGTCAGCGTCTAATGCTACCAAAGTGGTATTGAACTAGCCGGTTTGACTGCGTACTGGTGATTCTCGACATCCAAAATGCGTTCAATCCTGGCAGATGGAACCGTATCATCTCAGCGCTCATCTCGGCACAAACACCAAACTATATATTAAGTACAAGTTAGCCGGGTTGGAGACGTATGATATAATGGCAGGAGTTCCACAAGGGTCTAGATAAGGTCCGCTGCTATGGAACATAATGTATCATAGCATTCCACGGCTCTCTGTACCGAGGCTAGCTGTTATCGTCTGATTCACAGATGACGTTCGATTGGTCGTAACATCCAATCACCCCGAATCTGGACGATCAAGTCTAGGCTTGAAGATTTCGGACTGAAACTTATCAAACACAAAACTAAGATGGTATTTTACAAAGGGGCGGAAACAGAAAAATATTTAGATTTACATCGGTGCACATACTGTTCGCTCTCAGCCATCGCTGAAATAACATTAGCAAGGATAGGCAGCCCGAAAGACAACCGCTGATTGCTTTTATCGCGAGTCATTACCTCTGTTCTTGTATACGCGGCACCAATGTGGGCATCAGCGATATAAATCGTAAAAAATCGCAAATAGCTTCAAGCTGCATATCGACTAAGCACTTTCCGAACATGCTGCACCTACCGTACAACATCGTACAGCATGATCCCTGTGGATACTTCAGCCGATGAGGCATATCGCTTGTAGGAAAAACAGGAAAGGGGCAAGCAAGTCATAGTGACATATGTTAATCCCGAACACAACTATGTGGACTATGCGAAACCATGGCGAGACGAGTTAAAATTTGAATTCTGAAGCGGACACGGTAGGTGCAGGAAGCTTAAAGGTGCTCAGTGGTTAGAGCACAAGGCTTTCATACGGAAGGTCGCGGTTCAAATCTCACTGGTGGCGGTGGAATTTGCATCGTGATTTGACGTCGGATACCAGTCGACTCAGCTGTGAATGAGTACCTGAGTCAAATCAGGGTAATAATCTCGGGCGAGCGCAATGCTAACCACATTGCCTCCTAGTGTACCATTACGGTCTTGAATGAAGTGCTCTAATACACTTCAAGGCCCTGATCCAATATGGATTGTTGCGCCAACGATTATTATTATTATTAAGAAGCAGAACATGTTCTAAAAAATTCGAAAATTCTAAGAGAAGCCTCAAGAGTGATCTAGGGTTCCCCTTAAAAATGGAAAATCTGGTAAGCTGTATGGTGGTATCGGATATAGCGTGAAAGGCAAGCCAAAAAAAGGCAGACAGATAGACATTGGATTGATTTTATCAAATTTTTGTTTTATATAACACTTTAAAAGTAGGAAAGTCTGAGTATGCCTGAGATATAATTGACAATCAGAATCCGCAGATAGCATGAACCAACGCCAATACAGCTTAGATGCAGCAAATAGGGTTGGATTGGATACACATAATCAAAGCCAGCAAAAGTCATATCAAGGCAGGCCCTAAACTGGCAGCCGGAGAGCAAGAATTCAAAACAGGCGGTAAAAACTGAGATGAAATATCCCCAATGTCCCAAACTAGATCATAAAGGAAGCTTTATGAAAGCCCTATGCTGAGAAGGATGTCTTCTGGCAACTTCTCGATGCAAAAATCTGTAGCGTGCCTGCTGATATCAGCATTGCAGGCGATCTTAATGGTAATGTGGGTGAAAAGACAAACGGCAACTGGTGCCATGGGGGAAAAGGGTTTGAAGCACACAATGAGGGTGGCGAGCATATGCTCCAGTAAAGGTTTATCCAGGAATTTTGACAATTTTGTCACTTTAACTTTTCAACCGACAACAACATACCTATATAAAAGAGGCTATCGGTTCATCCAGAACTTTTAAAACTTCACGAGGTATACCAAAAATGTCCTTCCTACATCCTAAAGTTGTCGCCACCTCGAATAAATAATGTAGAATAGTGTCAATACCCAAAAAATCTCTTCAGAGATGAAAAGCCGAAATTATCTCGATATATTCACCGCACACTATAGTCTGCTGGGAAGGCAAGCACATTCCAGCTGCAGTCATGAAGCCTTAAAAGCTCGGCAAACCTCTGGGCAATTATACTGCAATCGGTGAGATAGATCCATTCATCACATATTTAACCCACCCCTTCAAAGGCCTTTTTCGATCTTATTGAACAGCCCATCTAAAACGTCCTTCGCTTATTCAACTAAAGCTTCGCCTGATGGATAGCAATATACTAATATGTGTAATTTTTGAACAATAATACCTTTAATCCTTAATGTTTGTTTATAGCTATTAATAACTCTTCAGCATGTCAATAATTTATGGTCTAATGCTTCGTAATTGGAGATTAACGGAGAATTTAGCAAATAGCCTCAATATCCCAACCCATATCTCAACGCAATGACATAAAAAGGATAATATTCATTTGATATGATATAGCATCCTTATGTTTATTGCAGTTGATTTTTTCGTCGACTATCTTGATTATGTATTTTCTTCTTTCGTAGCTTTCGTTGCAGACTTACGTAAATGATATTGTATTCCACTTATCCAATCACATTCCTCCTCCGTCTCATGTGATAACACAGTCGAGATTTGCAATAAAAGACAATGCTCAGATAGCAATTCGTTTATATATGAAGATATTCAAAAATTCGGTGCAGAAGGATCAAGGGGGAAAATCATAAAAGTAATTGGAATAAGGGAATCGTTTAAGAACCTTCGACGGGAAAACTTCTCCCCGTACTTTTCCTGAAGAACTCGGGAGTTGTTAAAGCTCCTAAACAGCGACTTTAACATATAGTATTCTTTGAAAGGGTAAATAATCAGAAAAATGTGATATCATACGGGAGCCATCAAAGTAAAATCTAATTTAAAATGCTGCTCACATCAAACGGCGCTTCTGTTTTTTAAGTTCAACTATGTAGTCTGAGAAGTTTGTCATATTATCCAATAATTTTGCCGTTACCTTTTAGCAAATTCTAAATTAAATCAGTCTTTGCTGACATCAAATAGTCCGAAAGAGTAGGAATTGTGTGCACCCTATTTCTGCCAGATCTGATATTATGAACCGATAAAATTCAATGGAAAGTGAAATTTGAATTGAAAAAGTGTGTTCGGAAATGCCCAATGAACTGTGGCTAGGTCACACAACATGAAATGACAAAATTTGAATTCACTATGATTTGCGTTGTATTCCCCTCGTCGCAAGCCTCAAAACGGACAATCAAAGAACAATGGGGCATAAGCGTTCTTCAAAGATTATGGTCCACACAAGAATTATTCCCCAACTAAGTCATCAAAATTGCACCAAAAATGACACCAGGACTTCGGGACCTAATAAACACATCATGTTCACACTCTACAACATTTTCCACGCAAGCACACTTGGAGCCCAAAGTAATCTCTCTCTCTCTCGCTACAAGCATATAGAGTCTCGAAAACTCAAGTTAGATGGGACCGGCACCATCGCTGATTCTCAAAAAACCCCAATTATTGGAATTATGAAGAAAATCAAAATACCGAAGATTGCTCATGTGATGATTAATAATAAGTTAATAAGTTCGAAGTGAAGTTAAACATTGAGAAGTAGGCTGCCTCCTATGACTCGCTGTCAATGTAACCTTATGAGGAAAGTGCAGGAACTTTGTAGGTTTGCAGATTACTCATAGAGGAAGCTATCACTACACGGGGCAATTATGTCTAAAGTCCAAATCCATCGAATGAGAAGAAGGAGAAATTTGAGGTCGGGGCTCCCATAATTGATAGCACCGCGTCGAAAACGTTAACCGCGAGGCGAGACGACGCGACGTCTGAGCGCGACGATACCACGAGTATGACTCCGCCTATTGCAGTTGTTTCGTTACAATCTGTGGCGACCACTTCAGCAGCGAGGTCATCGCGGAAACTGGTGACCGAGAGCCGATGGGAGCAGAGGCGGCGTCAATGACACCACAACGCACTGCAGGTAACAACTTTAGTACTCGCCGAAGCACTCTTCTTCAGCGTCCGATTGAAGTTTCCGCTAAGGTTCGCGACAAGTTCCAAGGGGTCTGTATAAAATTTTCGAAAATTATCTGCCTGGTCTATGCAGTATTCAAAGACTCTATGTATCTTCAGCAACTCCTGGAATTTGATCTTAAATCAATAACGAAATTACGTCTCGACAAGGTGCGGATATACCGCTGCTGCAACTACAATCACTTGTGTATTGTGGAGCAGTTGCAGCTGTCAAATTTCACGGTCAAAAGATTTGCTTTTACGTTGCTGGTTGTAGTGACCGAAGAGACGATGGTCAAAGGGTAGTATAGGTCCCAGGGCGAAACGTGGATTAGTACCAATGATGGAGTATAAAACCTGGGAAACGCCTGCTGAACCAACACCAACGGCTCTACTACGAAACCCTATCTCTACCTCCCAGGGAGTAACCCCCTGCAACGCCTCAGGCATGGAAGTTCTAGGAACAAGTCAGCAGGATGACACCTTACACACCTCGATGTTCATCCTGCCGAGATAAAGAGGGAAATATGATTTCCGACAGAATGGATATATTGGAGCGATGGGTTGAGTACTTTGATGAACTACTCAACAACCAGAATATCGGCAAGTTGGAGGTCTCGCCAACTGAAGACGACGGATATATACTGCGACCACCATGTATAGAAGAAACAGTCCGTGCAATCCATCAACTTAAAAATCATAAGTCGCCAAGAACCGATGGAATTACAGCCGAATTAGTTAAATATGGAGGCCACCAATTACACCAAGCGGTTCGTCAACTTGTGCTTAAGGTGTGGGATAGCGAATCAATGCCTGACGACTGGCAAAGGGGCATTATCTGTCCCATACATAAAAGGGAGATATCGCACAGTACAGCAATTATAGTGGTATCACGTTCCTGAGTACCATCTATAACATATTCTCCGCTATCTTGCTAGGTCGGATAGCTCCATGCGCCGACAACATCATTGGCCCATACCAAAGAGGCTTCACTCCAAAAAAAAGTCATTCGACATCAACAACGGTCTACGACACGGGGATGCCCTATCATGCGTCCTCTTTAACCTGGCCCTGATCCGTGATGCTGAGGTAAATGCGAGGGGTACGATTCTCTTTAAATCAACCCAACTACTGGCCTATGCTGTCGATATCGACATCATGGGAAGAACAACCCGATACGTACAAACTACCTTCATCCAGATCGAGCAGGCGGCGCGTGATCTTGGGCTGCACATCAATGAAGGCAAGACAACGTATATGGTGGAAACGTCAGCAGCAAGAACCAACCAACCAACAACATCAAACCGGACTGGTCAAATGGGAATAATAAAGATAGGAGAATACAACTTTGAGGCCGTTGATAATTTCTCCTATCTAGGGTCGAAAATCACAACCAATAACAGCTACGATGATGAAATCCGCGCACGGTTGTTGGCAGTCAACAGAGCCTATTTCAGCTTACAAAAACTGTTTCGCTCGAAACGTCTCACCGTAGGGTCAAAGCTCTTACAAGACAAAGATCTTGCCAGTCTTCATGTATTCCTCGGAGACTTGGGTTCTTAGCAAGAAAAATTTGCGAACTCTTGGCCGCGTTCGAGAGAAGAATCTTCCGAAGAATTTTTGGCCCCTTACATGAGGATGGACAATTCCAAAGCCTACATAACGACGAAATCTATGAGCGATACCATGACCGTCCGGCTGTGGCTAAAATCCGGCTCAATAGGTTACGGTGGGCGGGTCACTTAATCCGTATGGATGAGGATGATCCCACCCGGAAAGTCTATAAGGGCAATATCTATAGTAGAAAAAGAAGACGAGACCCTACCTAAGATGGAATGATGGCGTAGGTCAGGACGCCAGACAGCTTTTAGGGATATCGATTGGTGGACCTCGGCGCAAAACCGGGGTGTCTGGAGTTCCTTATTAAGGCAAGGCCTAGACCGGATACCGGTTGTTGCACCGTTGATGATGATGATAAATCCACCATATGTACCTGGAATGACAGTATAACATTAAAGTGAATAATCTGCCATGCTCAGTACATATACACTACGAACTAAATACAAATGAAAACATCCAGCACCCAAATATTCTACTCCTCACCTAATACCTAAGACGACACGTAACTGAGCCTATTTCTATTCTCCCTGCCGCCAACAATTTGAGTGCTGCCTCCACTGGTAGGCTGGTCATAACCCCCTATGACTCACCGTAGACTTTCCCTGGCGTTTTTACTACTGATTCCTGAAGTAACATTTGATACCTTGGTTTCTAGTACTGAGGCACAGCAGTCGTTGGATATCAGTGGCCGAGAACCCAAAAACCGCACTGGGTTTCCGAAGCCTTTTCCCATAACCCTATGATTCCTCTGCTACTCCATATTCGGCTTTATTTTTGGTTATGCTTCCCATAGCCAATTTAGTGACATTTCGTCGTCCCCAGGTAACCATATATATTAGATCATTTACCTTGCATTTACATTTTTCGTACTTGTTCTGAACCAACTTTTATCATATTATCACTAGCCGATTACTATTTTACTTGTATTCGTATTATTCTGTAGTATATATCTTAATGCAGGTCCTAATGTTACAATCTGAGACGCTTAGTGTATCTTCATGAACCATTATTTAAATACTTCCCAATATACTATTTAGACACGTAATTTCAGTAAATTGGCCGATTAGCTTAATATCCAAAATGGCTAAAATTTTATGCGTTGACGCAAGCTGTTATGTATGTACGGACGTTTGAGAAACTTTTCTTGCTAACATTAGTCGTCTTTCGTCATCTGTTTTCCAGTGATTATGGTGGGGATGTTATGCTGATTAAGTGATTAAATTTCATAGATAAACTCTTTTCCGCACTAAAATTCCAGTGCACGAAAGCTAACCTACCAATTAAGTCGGAAATTAGGGGATAATTAGCACACCTTTACTAAGCCAATGTCTTTCTGTGCTCCTGAGAGCAAATTATGCAAATTTAAATGGTACGACAGCTTTATGTCACCTCGCAAGAATTTCAAATTTCACTACAAATGAAGGCTCATTGCCATGCTAGCTTCTATCTTCTAAATTATTAGATACAGTGGAAAGCTCGGCACATACCCATCTCGGTATTCTATATACCATACTATTGTGTGGATACATGTCTCTGAATATGAAAGCAGCCAACAGAACCGACTTACTATCTTCACTCGACGAAACTGGGGCACAACCCTCGAGTGTATGCAGACACAATTGTCCTAAAATTCCGGATTCAGTTTTCAAGTAAAATCGATCCGCGACAGTATACCGTTTTCGTATGTGCATAGGAGGACTACATTGTGTACTTTATGCTTATCCTCTTCACTATTGTTTTAAATTTAAGGAGCATTGTATGGAGATCTTTCCGGATAATGCGTTGGTTTGACTCTCATGTTTTGCACATGAAAAGACGGAAGCAAAGGGACAGAAAGGGCGCTGGAATAGAACGCAACTCATAAAGTTCGTGCCATCGCAATAAGAACTTGCCCTGGTTACGTTATACATGAGACCCGAGTAAGTAATACATTAGAATGCTATAAGTAATACGATTTCGTAGAATGCTGGAACTGTCCCCCATTTCAAAAAGACAGTTGTCAATACAGTTGTAATAAACTGCAAAACGGGGTATATCGTACTAACTATCCCTGTGCGCGGCCGCAGCTTTCCCCCAGCATGTGCCGAGAAGCTTAGACTGTCCTCCTCCAAGCAAACAGCATATGTCTTTTTCTTAATAATCGAGTTTGTTCACAGTGCCGCACCTATTTAAAGCACACCAAACAGAGGCTTCAAAAATACTCCGAATATTTGAAAAATCTAGCCCACTCCATATAGGCCTCCCGCCTCCATTGGCTCCATTCATAACCGAGCTTTCCCTGTCTCTTCGGCTTTATATTGGCTAATTGTGATGACTTAGTTACCCATACCCCAGTCTTCTCAACATATAAAACTATCGTCTCTAGTATTCCGGTCCCGGGGTTTCCAGCTATGAATTCCCTATGGGAAAGGCTAACTTGAGAGAGGGATATACAACTTCACCCTCCTGTTAGACAACATATCACAGAAGATACTGAACGAAATTGTAATAAATCTCTACGCATTCACTACATGATAATGAGGGGCACCACCGCCCCATTTTCGAATATTCCCATTGCATAACGAACATCTGGTATATAGTATTCTCCAAGGTGCCTGGACTTACTTTGAACAAGTGCCGAACACTGTCCCAGCACGTGTATGTAGGTTTCATCACATTTCACACAAAACCTGCAGGTAGTGCCCGTAGATATCCCTAGCTTCCGCAGGTGATAGTTTAGTCAGCAATGGCTAGTGAGTATTCTTACTATAATCCGGAGGCTCTTCTTGGTGAGATTTAAGTACTCCTTTGTGCGTTTGAGTTCATAGCCCCATAACCACCCTGGCCTGCTCCATTCCTGGTAAGTTCGCCCAGTATAGTTGCCTCAGGCGCTTCTGTTCGTATTTTAATGTCATAATCACGAACCCGTTTCCGATTCTACAGAAATCCGAGCAGAGGCGTTTTTCTGTCCCCTTTCTGGCCAGTTCGTCTGCTACATCATTGCCCCCCAACCCAACATGGTCTGGAACCCAGAATATTCCGACCTTATTGTGCGATCCGAACGTATTCAATCGGTCAAGGCATTCCCATGCCAGTTTAGAATTCACATGGTTAGACCTAAGTGTCATGATCGCCACTGTTGGTCTGAATAGCAATGTTCTGCTCCCTGTCTATGGCGTATATTTCCGCCTGAAATATGCAAGTGTGCTTACCCATTAGTTTAAATTAGGATTTCCCATGGACCAATGACCCAACATCCGCTCCCTCCTCGCTGGGAGAGATCTGTCAGTATGCTAGTTAATCAGTTGCTGGTTTAAACCGTATGTCACAGTTACGGTCTCCCAGTTTGTCCTGCTACTCCAACGTGTTTCCAACTTCTTATCGAAATGAAACCTCATTGTCATGTTATCCCTTGGTATCAGTCATTCGGGGTACCGCCTATAAAGAATATCAGTTTTTCTTGATACCCCCGGCTGTTCTGCTGGTTGTTAACATCAATTGTCAACACTATTTCTCCCAGACATCTAGCAGCTACGGTTTTTATGGTATTCACTTCTCTAGGTGTCTCTAAGTGTTACAAAGAACTTTTTTATGGATGATTTCAATGTTCGCTCTCACCTGATTGTTCGGTTATTCAAGCCGAAATTTTTTGGCTGGCTAGGAAGCCTGCTCCGAGAACACGGTTGACCACTATGATATATAGTGTTATGGCTCTCCTCCAGGAGACTAGCGCACCTCCTGTAACGCTGTGACGTCAGCCTTATATTGTTTAGCGGTTTATATTCTGTATACCGAGCGCAAATTCCATGAAAATAAGCGCAAATCATTTGTCTGTTTTCCTTTCCGGGTATGGTAAAATCGCCAAGATAGATAATAGCTGAAATCATCCCGGCACGCATCAATGAGCAACTTGTAAGTTCGACCAATAGAGAGCATACAGGATGGGGATCTTCTTTCGGATCATTGTGGAGTAGTATGCAGGGTTTAGGTCATCGCTTCGCTTTTCATCATCATAAGTGTAAACACGAGTTTATCTTGAATGCTCTACTACACTAGAAGGATATTCCAAACAAAGTGATAGATATTATCAAAGTTGAGGTTGTTCCTCGCTAGTATCCTCTCTGTTCTACTATGTGGGAGTAGTAAATGGAAAGTGTGATCGGCATAGATGACCGATCCCTGGAGGCAATCAAACGTCGCAATTGTCATATTAACTATAGATTTGGCAACGTACTTGTCCACGTACACATGGAAAAACCCAGGAAAGACACTTCGGAGGAGAAATCGGGTGGAAAATATACCAAAGGAATCTCAGATGCCATAGAGGCTAAAAGAAATAAGTCAAAAAGGGAGGTAGACCCCCTGCTAGTGAAGAGGAGAAGCTGGACGATCTAGCCCTGAGTTTTCAGTGGACAGCGACTTGCAAGAAAGTGCTATGTTGGAGGAGGAGGGTGATACTCCGATAGTGGAGAAGAGCTCCAAATACTAATGGAGCCTATAACCAGCACTAAGATTGCTCAGGTAAAGCTCCACAATGCAAAAGCTGCATCTGCAGTAATTACAAGGGCAAGTTCCATGAATAACATTGGAGTACTGTTGACTCAAGAGTCCTGGGTGTACCGGGGGCAGATTAGTGGCCTACAAGGACGAAGCATCCAGGTAATTCTCTTCCAAAAGCCAAGAGCAAGTGACATTCTCAAACGTAATTTAAAATATGTGTGTCTTTCCGAATTCCTGACCGAGGACCTTGTGTGTGTACAAGTCTCACTGGAAACCGGGGGAGAACTCGAGATGCAGTCGTGTAATCGGGCTATTTCCCAGGGGACGACATCCGCTGCCACTTTTCCTTGGCTGCGATGCCAACGCCCATCAAGAAGTTCGTTGAAGAAGTGAATACCTCTTCTTGAATTTATTCTTCGCAATAAGTTAGAAATATATAACATAGGGAACACTCGAGCATTCGTAACCAGCGCTAGACAACAGGTAGTAAACATTACTCTAGGAAATAATCTGATCAACCTGTTCGATCGAGAATTGGAGAGTGCCGGATGAACTCTCTATGTCGGATCACAGAACAATAAGATTCGACATTGAGGGCAACTTCGAAATAAAAAGAATAATAAGGAATCACAGGAGAACAAATTAATCCCAGAAGGACCTCCAGGGATGCTGTTGGACATGTCCTCATTGCCCCACTGATACACACACAAGCCAGTCTTTGGAGCTTATGTAATTCCCTGGCTTGTGTGTTCAGTTTGGTTCTTTCTGCCCAGATTACCGCTCCATAGATGATCATTGGCCTTACTATTGCAGTATATATCCAAAGTAGTATCTTCGGGCTACAACCACACTTTTTTCCTGCTATGGATCTAAAAGTCATCAGAGCCCTCATGGCTTTCCAACAAGTGGTTGGTCTAGCGTAATTCCCGAATATTTGACCTCTGCACCCTGTAACCCTTAGTCCAGTTTGGATTCTATCACATATTTGCCACTACAGATTAAAACCATGTCGTCCGCGTAACCCTGGACTTGTATTCCAGTATTTGTTAGCACGTCCAAGGGTTCGTCCACTACCATACTCTACATCAGCGGCAATAATACCCCGCCCTGTGGACAGCCTTGAGTAGTGTTCATGACAATAGAATTTCTACCTGTCGGTACTTCTATTTGCCTGCTTTCTAACACTTTACCCATCCAGAGTGTTGAGATAACTATATTTTCAGATTTTAGATAAGGCAACGAAAGCGGATCTAGCGCTATTAATGCCTAGGGAAATATCCAGTTCAGTGCCACCGTCGGCAGACACGACGATTACGAGATATACAAATTGGTCAACGTCCTCAATGCACTGCCCATTCATACAAATAGGGAAAGTGCATTGATCCATCAGACTGAGAACCTTGGTTTTATTGGTGTTTATCTTCAGTGTAACTCCATTTGCTCGCCAAATCCAGAACCCTTTGGCTCTTCCACTCTCTGAGAAGGAATTTCGCATTCTCAAGATCTCCGCACAAGTGCAAATATATAGCCGATTTACAATAGCTGCATGTGCAGTAATAAATAACTCTGCAGCTAGACTGGCAAGCCCAGCGGCTTTACCTCGTTTGAATGTATAGATGGGCGAAATTCTATTTGGAGGAACAGTCTCTATCTGCATGTTACGGTGACTGGCCATTTTATCCACAAGAAGCAGATCCCCACCGGATGTAACTCGGTTAAAAACCGCGGTGAAGTGTTTTTTCAACATCTTCAATTGCTCACCATCGTGGATAAGAAATCGATCGTTAACGTCCTTCACAAGACCATGAATAGATTTGCGACCATATGCAAGTTCTTTCCTAATGCGCTATACACTTCTGAAACCATTGCGATCTGCGGCATCTTCCGCTTTCCTGACCAGCGCAATAGCAAACTGCCTCTTGTCACGGCGTACATTACGCTGAACTTCCCGAGATTTCCCTCGGTATCAGAGTTCGAGCACGTCACGCCAACCAACCGTCCAAAATGAGGATATCCGCGAACGCAGGTCGGTAGAGCTGCCTTCCTTGTAACACACATCCAAGAAACAACTCCTAAATCTACTGCCGATCCCAAAGTGGTCGATCTGACTGCTCGTACGCGTCGGTCAGTTGAAACCCAACTGACCTGGGGCTCTGTGCTCGAATAATGTGCCACCATCCCTTTCCCGCCACCATCCCATTCCCGCTTAAATTGGAAAAAGCGAGCGTTCGGAGGACCCTCGATTTCGTTGTCGAGGAGCGTACACATATTCCAGAAACTAATCATAGTCTGTTTTCACTGCACTACACTGCCGACATTTGGGTAAATTCCACCTGTCAACGTCACTGAAATCGAGAAAGAAAGAAAACGAATGAAATTGAGGGAAGCAACAGGACCTAACGTCATCGTATCTGAACTTTGGCGGAGCGAAGGACTGGGACTCAACACTATGGCTCAGTAAATTCTTCAATCGGGTTGTTCATCGTGGAAAAATTGCGAGGGAAGTGCCTTCGATGATATGGTCATGTAATTCACTTGCCAAGACCAGTCTGAACATCGAAATCGATAAGCGACCAAAAGGCCGGCCGAAACAACGGTGGCTTAGTACGCTGAATGGAGATTTAAAAGCTTCACGATTGCATCAGCATCAAACCTTTGACAGACCAAAATGACGCAACCTATCAGAACGAGCCGACCATGGTCTTGAGCGAGACAAAGGCTGAAAAGAGACTACAATGAGCAGGAGCATTGCTCCGCCTACTGCAGCTGTTTCACCACAATCTTTGGCACCACTTCAGCAGGTTCGCATGGGCAGCGGATGAAGTGGACTGAGGAAATGAACCTCTTCATCATCCGCCGACGAGGGCGAGTACATCATCTTACCGCCCCCTGGTGGCACCAGAGATTCATCGAGCGTTTCCCATAATTCGCGCGCGTGACTGTGCAGCGAGTCGCAGACCACTACCGCTTTATAACTCGCAGCTACACAATGTCGGTCACCATCAGGGAACCTATTCGACTTGAGGTCATCGCGGAAACTGGTGACAGAGAGTCGATGGGGGCACAGACGGCCGCATCAACAACACCACGCCGCACAGCAAGCAACAATTTTAGTACTCGCCAGAGCACTGTCCTTCACCGTCCAGCTGAAGTTTGAGGGTTCCGGACAAACCAGGTATTCCCAGAGTCTATGCATCTCCAGCAACTCCCAGAATTCTTTCTCAAATCAATGATGAGATTGCATCTCAACTGTGTGCTGATATGTCACCACTGCAACTACAAGCACTTGTGTATTGTGGTGCTTTTGCCGCTTTCAGATTGCACGGTCAGAAGGTTCGCTTTCGCATTATTGGTTTGAGTGACCGTAGAGATCCACCATGGAAAACTCGTCTGGCACGTCGGGCAGGCAGGATATTTCTCCGGGTCCAGAAAGCAACATACGCAAGGAACCAGCGGATTTTTTTCAGATCACTCAATGAGAGAGCGCCCAGACAGTAACCAAAGAGAAGGTCAACGAGCCCTAAACAGCTTGAAGAACTAGAGGGCCCCAGTTCTGGATCGAGTGCATAACTTCTACTGCAAAAAGTTCACCAGTATATGTGGTCGGTTGGCACACAGCGCGAGTCGGCCGGAGGAATTTCCACCCTTCCTCACTGTGGGGACTAACTACCTTATCCGACTTATTAAGGACACCGGAAAAACCGACTCGGTAGCTCGTAGGCAAGCAGAGGCCAAACAGACCTCTTTAGTTGCTATATCGACTATGCAAAGGCTTTTGCCCGCGTCTGGCATTCCTGGCTAATCGATATCCTACGTCTGTATCGCAGTGATCCCAAACTAATAAACTTTTTCTCGACAGTTATGGAAGGGTGGCACACCATCTCATCAATAGGTTCATCTGAGGGTGCCAACACATCAGAGCCTATCCTATATACGAAGAGGCCTCTTCCAGGGAGATTTCTTGAGTCCCCTTTGGTTTTGCATGACACTGAAACCTCTTTCATGGCTACTGAATGATGCTAGAGGCCATGGTTTTGCAATAAAATATGGCCTGCGTTCTAAGTGCGAGCTGACACACTTGATGTACTTAGACATAATCAAGTTGTATGCTAGTACTGACGACCACTTTAGAAGTCTGTTGCGAATAGTGGACATGTTCAGTCGTGATATTCGGATGAAATAGACAAGTGTCGAAACCAAGCCCTCCGCAAAGGTCATCACAAGTCGCATACCGGACATAGCATTGGTGGCCTCCAT
Source organism: Hermetia illucens (assembly GCF_905115235.1). Classification (NCBI taxonomy): domain Eukaryota; kingdom Metazoa; phylum Arthropoda; class Insecta; order Diptera; family Stratiomyidae; genus Hermetia; species Hermetia illucens. Next base: position 125,866,484 of record NC_051850.1, on the reverse strand, counting down.
ATCCAAGGCATGGCCGAAACAAACTTCTACAACTACTTAGGAATTCTGCAAGGAACCCATGCTCGGGTTGGTGATCGGAAGGATGCTCCGCTGTCCGAATTCCTGCGACGTGTAGAGCTGGTACTAAAATCACATCTCTCAGGGAAGAATAAAATAAGCGCATTGAAGGTATTTGCTATCCCTTCACGGGTATGTATTCTAACCGATCTGTAAAACGGCCAGCGGCAGATACGGACTACTATGTCCAAATTCCGAATGCATCATCTAAACCCTGTTGTAGAGCGGATGAGCTTACCACGTGATATCGGAGGTAGGGGCGTGGTTGACGTGGCAGGACAATATTACCGCCAAGTCGACTCGCTACGCGCTTATTTTTACAGCAAAGAACAAGGGAGTCTCTTGCATGCGGCTGTCTGTAAGGCGGACTATGGACTGACTCCACTTAACTTGAAGGATCGATCTTTCAATCCTCTGAGTGCGGTGGAGTCGGATCAAGAGGGGATCGATGAATGGAAGTCGAAGGCAATGCACGGTAAACATGTGAATTTTAGCAGTTATTTGTCGATTTGCATTTGTCGAACAGATGACTGTGTGCTGGAAAGTTCCTTGCTGAGACGGAGGGATTCATGTGTGCCATTCAGGATGGTCGCTACCCGAGCTTATAAAAAGCTCATAATCAAAGAGCGGATGGTGAATGACCAGTGCAGAATCGGTGGTTCGGCGTTAGAGACGTTGGACCATCTCATTTCTAGCTACACTGTAATGACACCGGTGCAATGCACGAACACGGTGCACCAAAACCTTACCTACTAGCATGGCCTGATCACAGGAACATGTCCGGTTTACCGGTATGAGCCGCAAGCAATAGTTGATAGTTCTGCTTACAGCATGTATTGGGACCGGCAAGTTCTAACTGATCGCCATACACCATATAACAAGCCTAACATGTTAATTGCCGAGAGGGGTCGCTCCGCATATATTATTGATATTGCTATCCCCCATAATAGCAGCATTGCATGGAAATACGTGAAGAAGATGAACTACGAGCCACTGGCTCGGGAAATCAAAGAAATTTGGCGTCTCGAGAAAGTGGTTGCAGTTCCCATAATATTGTCAGGTACAGGCATTGTACCGAAATCCCACACGGCTTCCCTTGACGTTCTGGGACTCTCACACAGTCTGGTTCAAACCATGCAGAAATGTACCATACTGCATACGTGTTCTATGTTGCGGGGGCTTGTCGATGGATTCTCTCATTAGGCTACTACCGGCCACCCCCACCAGCGCCCTTTTATCTTTTAAGTAGGTAAGATCGTCCGAGCCTAAATGCTAAGCACTTAGTGCTAGTATCAGGGGAAATCCGGCATCTGCCGAAATTGTAATAACTCGGGAAAAATAACCAGGATCTGAAGTGTGTGAAAACATTTCATTGAAGACCGTAGCGCCCGAAGAGTCGGTTATGCAGACGACGTTGCGGCACTTGTTGCCGGACGCACTGTTGAGCAGGCACAAAGCAGACTTGGCATATTGATGCGACGGGTAAGCGGATGGATGACTGCTCACGGTTTCAACCTTGCGCTGGAAAAAACCGAAGTAATCATCCTGACCAGAAGGAGAAACCCGGACCTGGGCCCATATCGATCGGCGGACTATAGAGTCAAAATCAGCGATTAAATACCTTGGTTTAATGCTCGACTCGAAGATGAGCTTCTTCGAGCAAATCAAAGCAGCAGCGGACAGGGCTGCAGCTGGAGTCGCAGCCTTGAGTAGGCTAATGGCGAATGTCGGGGGCCCTATATCAACTAGGAGACGTCTCCTCATGGGAGCAACGCAGTCGGTTCTTCTCTATGGTGCGGAGGTATGGGCTGATGCCCTTAACAAGGAGGTGCATCGTAAACCCTCGCTCAAGTGCAAGGCGGGGAGCTTATCGCACCGTCTCCGAACCGGCTATGATGGTGATCGCGGGAGTGATCCCCGTTGCCCTCCTTGCCAAGAAGCGCAAAGCTATCTACCGCCGTAAGGGCGAAAACTTAAAAGAGGTGGTTGCTCGTGAAGAACGTCAACGCGCCCTTACCGAGTAGCAACTTTCTTGGCAAATGAGCCAAGGGGCAGGTGGACTGCGCGGCTCATCGACAAATTAGACTTGATTACTTCCTTACCCAACTTCTAAGTGGGCATGGAGGTTTTCAGTCTTACCTGCACAGGATTGGGAAGGCGCGATCTCCTGATTGTGTGTTCTGTAATGGAGTGGCGGACGACGCTGAACACACTTTTTTCTCTTGCGAGAGGCGAGACGGCCTTCGCCAGCAGCTTTATGCTGGCTTTATGCAGCCAGCGTGCTGTTGCGAGAGTCCAACACTCTGTGCGTAAACGCATTCACCTACCCTACTCTCAAAAAAAAAAAAGACCGCAACGGTGCACTATAGGATTCAGTGCCCTGTAGGAGGCAATGTGGTCAGCATTGTGCTTCCTCGAGATTATTACCCCGATTTACGGTTGAGTTGAACCGCGATACAAATCCCACTATCACCAGTGAGATTTGAGCCGCGATTTCTGCACGACAACCTAGTGCTTTAAGCGGGTCATCCCGTGTGTCGAATTCGCGGAATTGATTTTTTTTGCATCAATTGTATCTAGATATAGTGTAGAATATATGAGCAAAGTGATTTTTTGATATTCGGAGTCATTCGGAAATTATAGTGTTAAACACGTGATAAGTCACATGCCAGATTTATGTCGCCGTAAAAAGCTGGTATTTATCGATCCGAATGACTTCGCTAAAAGGACAAAAATTTAAGCCAAGGCTGTTCATGTGTTTCTTCCAGAAACCTAAGGTTTATGGATTAGGTATAACATATTAAGGTTCAGTTAAGGTTTTATGGCTAAAAGTCGCATTCTACTTTTCAAATGCGTTTTTCTCGAAGCTGCATGTTGAAAATCGGCTGCCACCATAGCCCAAAATCTATCCAACGAAATTCTTTGAAAATTTCACGACTTATTCAGAACATTTTTCTACAGTCCGCAAACTAGGATAATTGCGATTCATTCAGTAGTTTTTTTTATTCATTGAAGAAGCCGTGAAAAAACACCAAAATTCGCAAAAAAAAAGTTGAACACGGCACCAAAATTTTAGCTTTTAATATTTTTTAATAATCCTAGTTTGCGGACTGCAGTTGAGTCTGTACGTTAAAATGCCGTTTACTTTTTTCTTTAAGATGATCACAGCTCCCTCTAGTTTGGCAGCAGAAAAATATCTTCTTTTGGAGATGGGTGCATAAATTGCTCTGTATTTCATTAACCAACTATGCGATTCGCGTGGAAAAAATACTATGCACGCTCAAGATATTAATAAATCTGTGGTGAAAAATTCGTATTTGTATCTTTATCCAGTTCTTCACAAAAAATTTCAAAAAAAAGCCAAAAAACGGCCTTTACACGGGATGACCCCCTTAACCACTGAGCTATGCGCGCGCACTGTTTCCATTAGGTACCAAATAGAAACCGGAACAAAGTTTCACATTTGCCGGCAGTGACCGTAACAGAACCGAATGGAAACGTATACATGTGAAACAAACCGTTAACATCAGAATTTTGTGCTGAAGTGCTCCGTTTGCAGGTAGGTTACATCAGATTAAGTAGCCGAAATCCTATTAATATGGGATATTCTGTGAGACGAGTGATCGGGTACAAGAGAGTTAATGCCCCTCCCCCAACTCGATTACCTTATTTTCAGCTATCTTTTTGGTTTTCCTGAGCCTCAAATTTGGTTCGTCCCCGTTTATTTCGCATTTGCTACACAATTCCAAACATTTTTCTATTCACTTCATATACGTATTCTTCTCTCTACTCGTTCAGGTTTAAGACACACATGTTTTCAAACCAATAATTAATGCCTTTTCCACGCCAATAATATTAACATCAGAGTCTCCCGCCGACCTGAGCGTGAATTTAAAGACCTTCTGGACTTACCTCATATCAATTTGATCAAAAGTGATTTTTATTGCAGCTTCTCTGGCTTTTAACCGAATTGTATTATAATATTAATATTGGCATCGCGACTTCTGGGTTATGAAGTTATATTCATTTATCAGTCACAGTTTCCCGATTTTCCCGATTTTAAAATATATTCTTTTCTGCACTTTTACTTAAACGCAACTGCAACATTTTCGTAGCTGAGGGTTGCACTTAGCAAAACAAAATATAAAATTCAAACACAACTGAATTCACCAGAAATAAATTAAAACGACAGAAAGTTTTTATTTAATAGAAAAGTTTTGCTTACATGGTGTATAGAGAGGTGTCATCCTCACTATGACAGAAGACTCTTCATTTTACCTGGGAAATTTTGAATAGCTGTTGAAGAATCTATATGGATAAGTATGTAACTCACGTAATATATTGCAGATTCCGTAGTTCCTTTTGCCAAGTTTTGTTAATCGTTTTCGGCTATTGAATTTCAACCACACCTACGCACCATAGCCTACAATCCTCCTCTATTCTATTCTCTTGTAGAACGAAAACGTTTTCTACAAATCACAACCGACCACACTAAAATCCTATGTCAATGCGAGTTACAATAAATAGTAAATATTCTATCTTACGCCTGTAATCATTTCTGTATTTGGATTTATCCTTCACTGTTACAGTCCATGGAGGCAAAAGTAAAAGTTATTTACAAGTTTGAAGAGTAACACCGGAAAGCCGTTTTTCATTTCGCGACGACCCTTCATCCGTAATTGTCATTGAACGTATCCACTAGCCAGACGGCCATTCCACTGAACCGTATGTGTAATTGCTTGCCAGTCATCCTTAGGATTTGCTGTCAAATTTTTCAAAATCTTCTCTGCTGTCACAGTCGTAGTTTTTTTTAGAAAAGAGACACGTTTTTCATTTTATTTTAAAAGAAGTAAATACCAATTTCCTTGTCAAAAAGATGGCAGTTCGTAGCATAAATGATGAAGCCCACTTTCAAGCTGAACTTTACGCAGCAGGGGTTCGTTTGGTTGTTGTCGATTTCACCGCAAGCTGGTAGAAATTATCACAGATAAAAGTTAGTTTAACGAGGTACTAAGTTAGGAATGTTTTCAGGTGTGGACCATGTCGAGGAATTGCTCCGCTTTTCGAACAGCTTCCAAACAAGTATCCGAAGGCAATTTTTCTAAAAGTTGATGTTGATAAATGTCCGGAAACTGCCTCGATGCAAGGAGTATCTGCGATGCCAACGTTCATATTTTATAGAAATAGGGTAAGCTCTCTGCCTTTGTTTCGAATCTTCTGATGGCATTCCTACCCTCGGCGTGCTTTGTGTTACTACTTTCAGTCTAAGATAGATATGCTGCGAGGTGCGGATATTCAAGGGTTAGAAGCAAAGATCCAGGCCAACATTGGATCGGGAGACGAAACCGGTGAAGACTACGGCCAAGGCTTGGTAAGAAAAACTTCTTTATTTAATTGCTCAGCTCACAAGGATTACTCATTTCAGATGGAACTAAATACATTCATTGACAAAACGCAATGTGAATGCTTGAACGAAAGTGACGACCATCCTCTCGCGCACAGCTTTACCCAGACTGGCGGATATCTCCAATCAGACTGCGACGAACAGCTGATCATGTCTATCACATTCAACCAAGCAGTGAAAATCCACTCGCTGAAATTCAAAGCTCCTTTACAACTAGGGCCCAAGGACATCAAAATCTTCATCAATCAGCCACGCACCATTGACTTCGACATGGCGGAAACGTGCACTTCCGTTCAAGACTTATCGTACGAAAGTCCTCCTTTACGTATGAACTGCAGAAGATTTCAAATCTTTAAATCATTTCAGATTGACACCAACCGATTTGGAAGGAAATCCTGTCAACTTGCGATACGTAAAGTTTCAAAATATCCAAAACATTCAACTTTATGTGAAGAACAATCAAGGCGGCGGGGAAACTACACAAATTGATTATTTAGGATTCATCGGATCACCGATTGTTACGACGAAAATGGAAGACTTCAAACGTGTGACCGGTAAAAAGGGAGAAAGCCATTGAAGAGTAGGTTGAGCGCTAAACTGGGTTGGATATTTCTTGTTACTTCTATTCCATTACTTGTTTTATACAAAATCTGGCTTTGTTTCGAAATTAACCACTCTCGAGATCAGGCGAAACCGAACTTCACACAATAAACGAATGCATACGCGGCAACACCATCCTTGCGGGACTAATACATTTCTAAAACTGAACGATTTCTAAGCAATTATAAAATTAAGTAATAAAATTCTATCGCTAAATAAAAGTGGAAATTTGATTCTAAGTGAAAGTGACTCCCTGTTTCCGGCTGAAATAACAATACGTCGAGGATGGAAAAGATCGTATCGTGTACGTGTTGCTGACGTTCCCTCTTCTGGTGACCTGTATTTGGTAAATTTTGTGGATATATGGGAACTATGAAATCCCCCTCATGCATGTGAAAAAGCAGTGTTTTTTTATCAAAATATGGTTATTCGAACGTTTATGGAAGGACTCAATTGGTACTTTTTAGCTTTCCATATTAGCTGGAAGGGAAGGAAGTTGGAACAGGTCTCACATAGAATTCTGGATGAGTGCAACTGATAGTACGAGGAATAATATAGTAGATCGTGATTTTCTAAGTTTTCTCAATTTATTGCAGCCTTAAGGCATACGTAGAATAGAATCTACACTGGGCGTCATTTAATGATGGTACAAATTTTAATGGTGGATAGTACCACTTGTTTGAAGAAAATTAGGCCCGGGAATAGAGTTATAGCATTTTTCGTGAACAGTGTCCAAGAGCTTGATCTTCCCGAAAAAAAAAAATCACAATTATCCACTCCCTCAATCATTTAATCCCAGATTTGATACCATCTTCGAAAACTACACAAAATTTCCTATAACTGCATTGCAAATGTCATCATCCCTTCGAAGATATAACTGTTTACATTTTAAAGAAACTTCAAAATGGATTTTTTAGCTAAATTTGAATATACATTATTGTAACGGTACTTAAAACTTACAAATCTGCAAAGTTGATAAAAGTTGCCTAATTATGTTAACTTTCAATTGACATGTAAAAATTATGGGATTGGTTATGGAAAATTTCGGAACATTAGGTATTAAATGAAAGGAAACGTCGTCTTGATATGGAGAAAATTCACTAAATATGATAATTTTAAGGACAAACAATGGAGAATTAATGCGCCAAAACACTAGAATTAACCATATTATACGCATATAAGTGGCTCCATATAGACCACGTTCTTTCATTTAATTCCATATATATCCATTTACAAGAAATTTAATATAGTTTCCGAAAATGGTATCATATCTATATCTGGGATTGAATGATTGAGGGAGTGGGAAATTCTAATTCTTTTTGGAAGGTCAAGGTTTTTTATACTATTCACGAAAAACTCTATAACTCTGTAACGGTAAAAGATAAGATGCCCATTTCACCAATTTTCCTCAAACAAGTGGAACTATCCACCATTAAAATGTGTACCATCACAAACATGACAACCTGTTTATATACTGATATATATCAGTGTCACAATAAAATGAACCGCCTGAAATACTAGGAGCCTATACAGTGCTGTAAATGCTTGAAGGTCCAACCATATTTTTGGTCATTTCTCAGAAGCCAATGAAATTTTGAACTTCACCAGAAGATAGGCGGAGGAGTACAGTAAAGACCCACAAAAGTTATAATATACGGAAAGGTTAACTAGGCTTCCGTCACCACAGTAAACTCTACACAGTTATATGATTTGCGGTTTTTCGCCGGACCAGAGACAACTCGTCAGATGCTGCCTCACCTCTGCACTGGGAACAGCGTAACCGAAGTAGCTACAGAATGATATTTGCTGCCTTATATAAGTCAAAAACGACATATATGAATTATAACGAGAACAAAAACCGCCCAGTAAAATCCCGGCCTAAGCCGGCAGAAGCTAAACAAAAATCTACAAAGTTAATTTTTTCATTAGTTTTTCAAAGTTCTTATTTCAATTTGGTGTTGTGTCGCTTGTCATTGTTTAGTTGTTTGCAAGAAACAATAAAAAGTTAATACAAACATGTACACTTGCTTTAATTCCTATGATGGCGTTGATGCGTTTAAGGTTGCTTATTCCTTGGTCATTTTTGTCTTATTGCTGTATTCTCATTCTCGGAGGCGGACGGCTTGTTGGAGCGTGCTTTTGCGTGTTTCGTTTTTCTAGCGAAGTTCATGTCGGTCTTATTCCCGTACTTTTTATACGCGTAGGAAGTGCCCTGAACCGGGTTCCATTTATTTAAAAAATACCTTTAGTGAAATGGTTTTTACTTATTTTTCAATCCAGGTGTTATAGTGTTGACTCTGTCCTTCAATTGATTTTGTTTATTGATATTGCGTCCCAATTATTTTATATTGCTTAAACTTTTTTGATAATTATTTAGGAGAATGAGGCCGCCTGATCCTCCACCTGAAAAAGTGGAATCTCAAAAAAAGAGAATAAAGTGGTGAAGGCCAAAACTGCGGCTACCGACCCTAAAACAAGAGGAGCAACTGATTTGGACTTTACGCCCGCTCAAAAAAGTTTCATTCGGGAACTGTTCCGAATCCCCTTGTTTCCAAACCAGGTCTTAAAGAATTGCTTAGCGAAGCCACGACTAGTGTTGCAGATTCTGTGGTTGTCAACCGCCCCTCAGCCGCTAAGACAGTAAGTACAAACCTCCCCGACATTCCTCCGCACGCACTAAACCTTAACACTGCTAACAATTACTGTGAGAATATTATCTTCCTTACCGTGAGGATATTATCTTTCCATCTTTGGAAGCTGGGCCTCCCAATCCGCTCCCACAACCCTTAGTAAATATGTTGGTTTCAGAGAGGCGGAAATCCCGTTAATGTATGACAATGAACTTCAGAGGAAGAGTTTCCAAACTTCAGCTGAAAGAATAAAAGGATGCGATTAAATCTGAACTCCCTACAGCTTCATCGTGAGGTAAGATCTTTTAATCTCCATAATGTGGTTCATTTTGCACGCTTGAAGGAGCGTGAAAATCCTCTTTAAAGATGCAACTAGTCCTAGCAGCCTGGTCCAAGATATTAGACTGACCTTCCTGGACTTCAGGGCCTTCATACCATTTAGATTCGTTTCCAGATATGATGTTGTCAAGAACATCCCGCTTAGTTACGACAGGGAAATAATAACTAACACTCCCTCTTCGGTCAAAATTATTAAGGTGTAGAGGTTATCCAGAAGAGGTCGCGATCCAGATGGTGAAAAACTTCCCTCGTCTACCGTGAAAGTGACCTTCCGGGGAAACGAGTTACCTAACCATATATTGTTCTCCTACAGGAGAGTGGAGGTGTCCTATTTTAAACTTAGGGCTTAGTGCCTTCCATCAGTCCTGTTGGTGTCATCGTGGATGGTATCAGGAAAACCTATTAGTTGCGTCTCTATGGATTTAACGTGAGCACCAATCCAGTGGATTTAATCCCCCCGCAGATTGATTTTATGACCGCAATCAGAGCTCCGGTGAGACAAGTACAACGATACCAGTCTATAGTGAGTGGGCGGCTAAGTATTATTCACAGTGGTGAATGCAAGATCTACCTAAACCGCACTTTGGAGTATGGCACCCGTGTTGAATCGCAACACCACGTTTGAGACCCGAAGGTCTCTCGTTCGCTTGAACATAACCACAACCCCCATAGAGCTCGTACAAGGGGGCCAACCGCAAACAACCGAGCTAAATTCACATGCTCCAGGATTTCTCCTGAAAAATGAGAATTTAGAGGCCATCCTGGTTCAAATGGTACCAGTATATTCCTGGTAAGGTTCCGTGACCGAAGCCACTTCAGATGAGTCCCCGTGCAGACTCGGATCTGATTGCCGTAATTAGGCTATGAGGCTACTGCATCATGGCCAGCAAACCAAAGTGAATGCAGCGTTTTCCGGTGCCAACACAAGGAGATTCGCTACAGCCATTTTTTGGTTTGTCCGACCTCCTCACAAATACCTCTGAGTACCAGGCCCCAAAAGACAAACAAAAATCAACAACAATGTATACCTGCTTGTAAAAAAAATATGTACAGTGGACTCTCCATGTAACGAGCATCCAAAAAGCGAACTCCAATTTTTCCACTTTAGGTACTATAACTAGCAAACAACATGTCGTTAGAAATAGCGAAGACAATGTTTAGGACTTTCAAAATAGTCCAAATTGTTCACACAAATATATGCTTCTCGTCCTTTGTCAGTTTTGTAGAGATATATTTAATTACATTACTTTATCTTTATCAAACATCTGCATAAGTAACTACATTATTTAATATAAGTTATTTTCATAATGCAGAATATCGATAATAATCCATTTTAACTGGTTTGTGACGAACTGCTTTGCATAACCAATGAACTGGCAACATAGTGTGCATATTTCAAAATGAGTAAAATAAGTTGAAGAACACTTTTAACACTAAACGTGAAGGGACAAATATGAAATGACGTAGACGAAGGGTCAACCGTATTTCCGACCTCGTAAAAATCATTTATCGAAACTGTCAGTGTCATGATTAGAAATCGAAGAAGGAAAATGTTAAGTATTGTCAGTGGCGGGATGGGCACCTTTCCAGAAAATAATTCTAAGGCAAAAAACAGGAAGACAGATGACTAACGGCTTCATATAGGGCAGAGGCAACTCATCCGACGCTGCCTCACTTTTACCCTGGGAGTAGCGTATTCGAAGGTGATAACAGATAGATATCATTCCTCTGTATATAATCACAAACACGGCAAGGGTGCGAATTATATAAAACTAAAAACCGCCAGTACAGTAGCCTACGCGAGGCTAAAGCTAAGTTATTTCTTTAGGATATGAGGGATCCTAAGTCCACAGCTACTTGATGTTGGATCGGTCCAGATGGAGAGCAACTTACACTTTTGGTCCATGGACCCCTGGTTTTGGGCATGGCACCCAAATATTTAAAAAATAGGAAGGAAGATGATTAACAGTTTCTTCCAGGGCAGAGGAAGTGGCTCTCTGCTATGCCCAAAACGAGGGGTGCGCGAACTAAAAAAATGTGAAAAAGTTGCCCTCCATCTGGTTCGGTCCAACGTCAAGTAAATGTGGAGTTAGGATGCCTGATACCCGAAACAAAAAAATTTTAAGGCAACTCGAGCAACAAAGAACAGCAACAACGATCAAGAAATTTTCCAGTAAGTGATGATGTGATAAAAGACAAAACAAAAAAGATATATTTTCATTTCAAAGCAATCTCTGGTGAATTTAATGCCAGTAATAAAAATTTGATTTGCAAATTACTGAAGAGAGTCTATCTGCAAACAAAGACATTAATAACACTGTTTTTAAAAAGAAAGTTGATTTTGAATTTATTTGGTTGTATAATCACACATAAGGATAAAACTGGATCAGTTTGGAAATTGCTACTAGAGAAGACATATGGCTCTATTAGTTAAAACGCTTCTTTACCAGTGAAAACCAACAATAAATGACATAATGATACATTTTTATTTGCACGAATGCAGTGGAAGATCATTAGATAACCCCACTTGCCATTCTAAAGCCTGGAATTCGCCAACTTTACGGAATTTAAACAAGCCGGGAAACCGGAAGCTGGACACTTTAGGTATGAAAGGTTTTGTGTATTTCGTAGCACGTAATATATGCATATGTTATGTGGGAAGAACCATTCTCGCATGATATTGACATTCAAAGTCTTGAATTTTGACAGAAGCGGCAACTTTGACCTATTATAACTTTGTTAGTAATCTCCATCAAATTACTGCAATTTCCTGGTGCTAGGATGAACTTTAGGGGGGTTTTGCAGCCAATTACCGAAAATTATAGTAACAAACTATTATTAAATTCATTTGAACAGTTATCGGTATGTAGGGTAAAAAGAGCCTAGGCACCATACAGTGGCAGACTTTCGATTTTTTCAGTTGGGTAGTTTCTGAGAATGGTCCCGTTAAACAAAGGATCATTTTCAATCCCCTGCACTCCCCATCTTTCCAACAAATGTCAACACTAACTTCGGAAAGTACTAACCAAGACCTTTCATTTGATACCCCACATGACTATATTTGGTGAAAAAAAAAATTACAGCCGAACGATGGCATTTATTTTTAACAGTTGGTTCCTCGAAATTGTGGTGTTTTGCTTCAGGCTGGAACATTCTACTGGTCAAGGTTCTTCCTCTTTTGGATAATATCTCGTACGTTTCATTTTTGTTGGGAGATAAAGGAGGAGGCGTTTCGTCCCTATGAGGTAGTGGTTTCGACATTGAGGAAACGTCAGGATACTGGATGTCGTGCCCGATTTTCTTTGTAAAACAAGAATCAGCAATCATTCACATGCTTACTAGGTTCATACCGTAATGCTGGTACGGAAAGTGGCACTGACGTCTTGTTCCTATTAAACCAAGATATGAGAATAGCATAACAGGTGACACAAAAAACTGTAGTATCTCTGGTTTATCTTGATAAATAGCACGTTCAAATTAGGGTAAAAATGCATTTCTCACTTTTTCGGAAACATTTTTTGTTTGTGATTTCACAATATACTGTCCACAAGCAAAACAAAACTTATTTGATACATTTATGCAGTTGTGATGGCTGTTGGATTTTTAAATAAACATGTACAAAGATATCAACGTTATCGAATTGAAACAATCTGGAAACAAACTGAAACAATAAAAAAGTATAATACATCGAAAACCTCAACTATTTCTTATAAGCCTAAAGTAATGCTAGTTGAAATAATGATCGACATGTACCTCGAAAACTAGACGTGATGAATACCATGTTTGGAACTTTACATTTATAACTCATAACCTATTCATTCTGGCTATCAGTTAAGCGGACACCGTGTAATATTCAAAATATTTATCTTTACTGGGGAATCAGGAAATATTTAAATTCATACAAACTATTGATATGCGTCATATCAAATAAAGAAAACTTTGTTTTAGATCTAAAAAAAATAAGCACTTGTTGTTCCACTTTTAAATGAAGTGCAGAAAAACCTCACACCGTATTTTCATCAATGTTTAAACACTCTACAACGGCTACTCTACCATTTGCTAATGCTACAGTTTTATTAAGCTTCCTACAATGAGTAAAAGGACCAAAATTAAGATCCTCCCCATAAAATTTCCTTTATTCTTAAAAATAGCAACAATTTCTCTTAAATAATATCAAATGCACCATTGGATAAAAACAACTATAACTTTAGTTCTTTCTTCAACAAATTCCATGCACGTGTAGCTTGCTTATCTGTAAATTCTTGACTCCAGAGCGAAGAGAAGACTACGTTTGATTTTTGAACAATATACAAGTTATCTTGCTGTGCACCAATCCTCTTCCTCGCTTCCTCTTCGGGCATCTTATTTCTTTCAATTATCCTTCGTATGGCTTCTTCTGGAGGAATAATCATAGACCACACTTCGTGGCATTGTATATCCCAACCAGCACGTAGTAATAGCGCCGCTTCAACGATAACTACTTTACAGCCTTCATCGCGATATCTGTTAATAATCTTTTGTACTTCAACCAAAACTGCTGGCCACACGATTTGATTGAGCTCCTCTAGTTTGCTACGGTCAGCAAATACGATTTCACCAAGTCGTTTCCGATTGATTTGTTTGTCGTCTCCAATTATTTCTATTCCGAAATGTTGAACTAGCTTGTTGTAACAATCAGTGTTTGGTTCATAAACTTGATGTGCAAGAAGATCGCAATTGATTATTTTTGCCCCACGTTTCTCAAATCGTTTTGCCATCACTGATTTCCCGGATGCTATACCTCCTGTTAAACCAATTATATAAGGTGTTTTGGGCAAATGGGGGCGAGGCTAGTAACGAAAACATACTTTTATCGATATTTGCTCGAAATAATCATAATTTTTTAGAGAAAAACATACCTGCGGATCCCGAATTCGAACTCCCAATACATCCATCCGATAATTGCTTGAACTGACCTTCTTTTCTTTGTGAGTCTCATCTACATCACCCTCATAAAGCGGAATAGTATAAATGTCCAGAGGTTTTAGCCCGTTAGCCATTCGAATTTCGTTGATTTTTTGGCCAGATCTATGCGTTTCTGCGCTTACTACAAGCAAATCCATATCAGGATCAGTTCTTGTTGGGCCCATGAAATCTTCAATAGGTACCACCTCATACTGCAGTGTATTATCTACATCCTCTAAAAATTCTCGTACAGATCTTATTCTCTGCTCCACAGGAGCGATCAATTCGTTCAATTTTTTAGCTGTAAATAAATAAATATTGTCATCGTGCAAACAAAATGTATTTGATGACGATTACATGACAGCATATTGGGTGCTGTAACACCCACAACAATACGCTTTCTCGCCCGCAAAAGAGCTTCGCTCAGCAGAATTTTATGGCCGACGTGCATCCTGTCAAAAGTACCTCCTAACACAACAGTATCGTAAAGTTTATCCACATTTCCATCCACATTTTCTTTAGGGCTAGCAACATCAGATTTGCATTCCGGTTCAGTCGAATTTCCTAACTCGTTCAGTAAAGATTTTGGAGCCACTCCTATTTGATAAATCGTCTGAATTCGCTCAAATCCAGTCGGCATTTGTTGGTCCAACAAGAACACACCCACATTTTTCTTTGTAGCTTTCTGGTCAGATCTCAGGGAAGATATAAGGACTCGAACATCGATATTTGGACAAGTTTTCATCGTTTGCAAGTAAATATCTGCGATGGTTTGATTCCATTGCGGTAGCGGTTTGCGCGACAACAAATTGAGATCGATGTAAAGAATGGAGCTAACATAATCCCGAACTGAATTTAATACTTTAGTCATGCTCTTTAAGTTAGAAACAACCAACAAGCCTGCCGATGCCATTTTGAGGTGAGTATTGTAGTAAGAAGGTTCAGGCTGTAAATTAAAGTTAACCATTATATTAAAATAAACTAGATTAGGAGACTTTGTTCAGCAACACGGTCAGTGTTGGTGCTTAAAGCAAGATGAGATAATAAATTTTCATAAGTGACAAAATTCCAAAATAGTTATCTCAATGTAAAACAGAAACGTGCAAGGCAACATACCGAGATGACGTTTATACAACAACATACTATACGGAAGATCGAACGGAAATACTGCAGGGACCTGTGATTTGAGGCAAATACCTACTTTTTTTCCAAAGCGAAAGGAGAATGAACCTTAGACTCTAGTTCAACGGCACGGCACGTCCGATTGACATCGTTACTTACAAAGAAGGAACTACATGAGATCTATTGAAGTTGGGGATAACAAAGCTCCAGAATTGGATAAATTCTGAAAGTGGCTGTTAGCGGTCACCCCCAAATGGTTCACTAACACTTTTGATTTGTGCGTAGTGAAACCGCACAGTGAAAAAAAACTAAAATTGGTTTGGTATCAAAACCCTAAAAACTACCCAAAGTACAGGTAATGTTTTATAGGCACCATGGGAAAAATACTAAAATACTAACGAGAGATGAGAGACTAATGAATGACCGGGGAAGAATATTTATATAACAGGACCTCCTCAAGGTTCGGTATTGAGATATTGCGGAACGTAATGCTTGGCTTTCAAGTCCACAAAGAGACGAAAGACAAAGAAAATCGGGTTTACGAATGACCTAACGTTGCAATTCACACTAAAGATGTGGATGTATATGCAATGGAAAACATTGATATGAGTGAATGATTGATACCAATGGTCAAACCGGTCTTAAAGCGGAGAATGGTAAACGCGATCCTTATGAACAGAGGGAAAACAACATTGCTAGTATCTGGTCTGGTAATCCCGAGATTTGTGAGTGATTGTTTATCTGATGTGATTATCGACGACAGACTAAGTTTCAACAGGCATTTAAATCATGCCCAGATAACAGCGGCAAGAACCTGCTTATATTTAACAAGGATGCCGTCTAATATCAGAGTGCCGAGGCCACTCTATTATATGTATTTGAAAAGAAGTATTGGCGAACATCTTGAACCAGAGAACAGTGAGTTTCTTATATATTATACGTACTACACTAAGGGTGTGCAACGTATTTGGGAAGTGCGCAGTGTACGTTAGATCGTAGATGATATATATGATGATGAAATGACTGATGGTATGAACAAGAGGACAAAAAACCATTTTTGTTGCATGTATTTAAAGATCCGAACCATTTGGAAGTCATGTTGCGATTAGCAACACAATGATAACTGCATTACATTCAACTTATCATCAGTCCAGCCACACTAGCCGATTTTATTTAAAAAATAAAATTTTACATCAGCCCATCAATTATTGCCATAACAACACTCTATGCGATCAGCTTGCCATAATTTTGTCATTTTGACTAACACCAGATTGATGAAATACTAATTGTTAAAGTCAGTCTTATTCTAGGATGAATAATCAAATGCTAGAAACATCCACTGACCTATTTTAAAAGATTAATAAACACTTACAATCCACAATCGTCGGGAACGAGAAAACCATGGTAAAAATGTATGTAAAATGATTTGGAAAGCATATTGAGTCGGCGTGGCTCAATACGCAATAACCATTCTCATGGCAAGAGGGAAGTGTACTTGGGGTCGTTATTCGATCTACTACCCCGACAAACGGTTGTTCTTTGCCTAAGGTGATATTTTATAACAAATGAAAGCGCAGCACGTTGAGAAAAAGTTCCATTTCATGTCCTAATCAAAAAATACCAATCTATTCATTCTGGTCACTTTGAAAGCCAAATTGACATGACTTAAGGAACCGTGCTTGAAAATTGCATGTGTTTCACAAGTTTTAAGTTCGGCGTTGGCTTACCTACAAAACCCAAAGAAGTTGTATGTACTTTTACCAGACCACAACACTAAATATCCAACATCATTTATAAAAGAGCGTACTCTTTCACAAAGGCAGACTGTTTTCTCGGTTATTTTCGGAGTTAAACGCTTTCCTTTTGGCTGAGCAACTATAAAACTTTGCCCTCCACAATGCACTGCGTATGCTCTAAAAGCAAACCTATCCACCCATGTCGCATACCGCAACATTTTCTTCCGATGTCATGACGCTTTTGAACGAACTTTTATGTGAATGACATCGCACTGTTTTCGAACTTCAAGCTTCCGCAGTGAGTCTTTCCACTTTATATCCAACCCAGTTTATTATAACATATAAACTTTTTATGATATCAGCAACGGCAAATCAGGCAACGACAACGGAATAACGATTTGCGCATTTTCTCATGGAACGTACGCCCCCTGTACAAAGATGGAGCTGCCAAGCAGCTAGCCGATACCCTGTCCCAATGTAGGGTTGATGTAACAGCGTCCTGAAGAAGAGTCATTACACTATATATTATAATGGTCGTCCAGTAAACCATGTGCTCGGAGTAGGTTTCTTAGTCAGCCAAAATGAAACCTGCTGTTATCGGCTTTGAAAACATAAGCGGAAGGCTATGCACTCTGCGTTTGCAAGGAAAATTTAGAAATATAAGCCTCATTTACATTCACGCCCTACAGAGGAAACAGCAGAGTCGGAGACCCAGACCTTTTACGAGGCAGTGTAACGAACCCTCGAAGCCTGTCCCAAGTATGATATTAAAATCATACTTCAATTCGCAGTGTCACACGAAATGGTTGTTGGAAACAAACGGGACTACTTTCAATCAAATTGACCACGTGCTGATCGAACGCCACTATCTTTCAGCCTTGATGAATGTCAGAAAGGGAGAAATTTATAGACTCGGCACTATCTCGTTGGCAAGGTGCTCCGAGCTGCTATAACAATACCACCCAGAATCCCCTCTGACAATCAGGTGAAAGCTAATACTGAAGCCATACACAACACAGCCCTCAACGAGGGCAATAACCGCAGACAACAGAGATCCTGGAGATGAAGCATCAACAAAAGATCTTCAGAATTACCTGAAGAACATTATCATAAATGCGGCCACAAACATACTTGGCCCCAACCGCAAAAGGAGTCGGAACATCTAGTTTGATAATGAACATAAGCTGACAATGCTGCCTATCGAGTAATGTTGCATTTTCAAAGGACGCGGTCACGCGCGGAGATTTATCACGAACTCCGGCCAACGGAGAAGCGACTTCATAGACGGAAAAAAGAAGCCTGAGAGAACCAATAGGTCTGTGAACTCAAAAAGTACAGGAAGCAACCGCACAAGGCGCGGAAGTTTTACCAACAAGTCTGAAGAATGACAAGAATTAAGACTTACGAGTACATACCTCGATGTTCGTCCTGCCGAGACAAAGAGGGACATCTGATTTCCGACAAAATAGGCATATTGGAGCGATGGGTTGAGTACTTTGAGGAACTGCTCAACAAGAACATCGGCGAGTTGGAGGTCCCGCCAACTGAAGAGGACGGGCAAATACTGCCACCACCAAGTATAGAAGAAACAGTCCGTGCAATTCATCGGCTTAAAGATCATAAGCCGCCAGGAGCCGATGGAATTACAGCCGAATTAGTTAAATATGGAGGCGACCAGCTACACCAAGCGGTTCGTCAACTTATGCTCAAGGTGTGGCACAGCTAATCAATGCCTGATGACTGGCAACGAGGCATTATCTGCCCCAGTAATTATATAGGTATCATGTTGCTGAGTACCATCTATAAGATATTCTCCGCTATCTTGCTAGGTCGGATAGCCCATTGGCCCACACTTAAGAGACTTTAAGAGAAATTTAACACGAAATTAACCATAAGGCAAGCATAATTTGTCTTTAGACCTTCAAAGCAATGGAATATATTTTATGAATACTTCGCAGATCGGAAGTTTCAACCTTCGATATCCCGAAAACTATCGAAAAAAAAAAATATTTATTAATTTCGTCTTATTTTCGTACCATTCTATCAAAATCCATCGTGACATCGTAGCACCACGAAAATCGTGAACATCCCCGAATTTTTATATATAGAGTGAGGTCGCATTAATATTCTTTAGGTAATTTACAAGACTTTCGGGATATGATTATTGGTGCTTTTGGAAAACTAACGTCTTTCATCAACGTTCATTAAGCATTGAAATTACCAATACTAACCCCAACACAATAGCCTTACTTTGTTCAAATGAATCCCAAACTGATCCTGATTGATTTTTTAGTGTTTTGGATAAAATTTGGCTTCTTTTTAAATTCACTGCCGACTAGCCCCTGCCTAAAAATAGATGTACGCATCCACACAGATAATCAGATAACCAATCCCAAAGACCTGCTATAATCATACTGAAAAGAGATGTTGCTTCGTCATCTACAATATTTCCTACACCGACTTCCCGTATCGCATTCGGGGAGTTATCTCCAGACGTTGAATGCAAAAGATAAGGAAATTTCATTTCTACACAAATATCCCTGAAGCTGTTACCTAATTAATGTAGGAAGCAATCTACCTCCAAATACGCTTTACCATATTATATGCACTGAATTTTAGGAAATTTGTTGTTCTGAATCTTAATTCCGAATGAATTTAACCTTTGGCCTGAAATTCGCACAGAAAGCGCAGCACAAGATTCGATTGAAAAAAATCGAAACAGCAGATCATTACCAAAATGTAGATAATAAATTCTCCAATCCTGAACGCATACACCACTTAGCTTACCTATGAAATAAAGCGGGTAATTAACACTCAAATTAAATGACAACAAAACACTCCACTCCCGGCATCAACAGACATTTCAGTGGCATGTCTTCTTTCCATTCTTACCACTCACCAGATTCCCACCAGTCAGTCTTGGCAACGTAAAGCACCTAAACGGGAATCTGTCCCACAATCTGACGGCCGACAGCTGACATTTGGACACCAATGGGTTATGGTGCAGACTGTGGTTATGTTTTGAAATAGTGGCGACAGTAACAAGTGGATTTTGTTAAAATGTTACGACGGGCCGTGGAGAAGTCAATAAGAGTGTACTCAGTTCAACTTCGGCAACTATCAGCAAATGCTGCCGTCAAAGAAAAATGGGATCTTCACGCTGGAGTCCTTGTCGAACGCCATCCCATCTTAACCAAACCACTCAACGAGATCGAAACCAAATTTCAGGCGATGCAGTCTCAAATTGAGTTTGAGAACAGCTTAAAATCTGATTTCGAATTACGTCACGAGAAGGATTTGATCCTAGCCGAGAAAATCAAAAAGGGTCAAATGGAAGTCGATCTGGACGACACTAGTGCAAAACAAACCGCACAAGATCTGAAGGACGCCTACGTTGAAGAATTGAAAAAGTTCCAACTTGCCCCAAGAACAACAGAAGCAGATAAAAAGAAGGACAAACAAGCAACCAACAGGGATCTGGAGGATATATTATACCTACTCGTAGACCAAAAATTGGGTGATAAATCCCATATGATTCTCCCACAAGGCCAATGGCAAACAGGCGAAACATTACGGCAAACTGCAGAGCGGGTCCTGAAGGAGAAATGTGGTGAGAATATTGAAGTTATGTTTTATGGGAATGCACCCTGCGGATTTTTCAAATATAAGTATCCTGCCGCCCAGAGGAAAGACTCAGTAGGCGTGAAAATATTTTTCTTCCGATCAGCACTGAAGTCCGGGAATGTAGATAAAAAGATTGCGAAAAAATTCGAGTGGCTAGACAAGAACGAACTAGGAGGAAAATTGAAAAGGGAATATGCAGAAAGTGTGCAGCAATTTTTAATTTAAGAAAGCTGTAAATTATGAGAAAATAAAATATATAGTCTAGTCTAAATTTGTTGTCTAATTTGCCTTTCATATGAACGATTTGCAAGCATGACTCCATAAAAGGTAGTTCCTTCTTTCAAATTTCTCTGAAATAAATATCTCAGACTTGTCCACCATCAAAATCCTCCTTGAAAGATACTGACCTAATTTTTAACGGACAGGGCACAAGTAAAATATTTTTTTGAGAATTGTGGGTTCCTAAGTCCGCATCACCTTAATGCCGGACCGGACCACATGGGGAGCAACTTACTCCCTCTTTTTTTTGGTCCATGGACCCCTCGTTTAGGGCTTAGTACCCACACTTTACAAAATTGTCAGGCGATGACGGTTTTACGGTTTCTTACCAGGGCAGAGGCAAATCATCAGACGCTGCCTCACCTCTGCCCTGGGAACACCTGAAAACATTTTCAGCTCTGGCTAAGCTCTGGTCAATCAAGGCGGATTTGCGGTCAATATAATTCGTAGGCATGTCGTGTTGTGCGAATTATGTAAAGAAGCATTTACCATCTGCGAGCCGCTTCGGTCACGTTGCTCCCAGGGCAGAGGTGAGGCAGCATCTGACGATTTGCCTCTGCCCTGGTAAGAAACCGTAAAGCCGTCATCGCCTGACATTTTTACAAATTAAATATTATTAGCTGTAAAATAAGCCTTGGGATTCTCTACACTGGTATAGAGATTTTCAGGGAAAACTTGCCTCCAAACCATATTTCCCTACTGCTAAATTCAGGCGGATTTTACTTGTGGCGTTCTAGCAATCTAGCGCTTCAACGTTTGCCTTGGAATGTGCTCTTTGACGATGGACTTATTTGCCATGATAATGAGCAATTTAAGAATTGAAGTGAGCACTTAACCACGATTCTCAGTCGAATAACATCCAGTGATGTTACACCTCTTGTCGATGATATGGCATTCCACCATAACATGCGAATACAAATTGAAGCAAAATTATATCTACCATCGACGCGCTCAAGTAAAGCAGCAATTTGACGGTCTTTCAGCTGAGCTGTTCATCACACCCCTACAGCGTCTACAGATTGGCTAGTTTTACGCATTCGTATATTCTAGGAGTTTTACTCCGAAGAACACTCGCCTCAGGTGCGACAACTGGAAGGGTATTGCAGTTGGAGTTTCAATTTCGAAGAAGACTTCTGACAGTCAAGGCCCAAATCCGATTGGATTGTCACGCCAACGATTATTATTGTTAAATGCAATGCTGACCACATTGTCTCCTTGTCAACTTTTAGGAGCGTGAATGAAGTGCTCTAACACGTTTCAAGGCCCGGATCCAATTAGATTATCGCCCCACCGACTTTATTATTTATTATTTGGACTGCATAACAGGAAGGTGGTTATTATCACGATAAAAAATGTCACATGCTTCATTGAGGTAAAACCCCAAAGGAATTAGAAGTCCAAAGCGGAGTTACTAATACTTTTTCTTTTCGTTATCAGTGACTTCCTCCATACTACCTTTGTTGGAGGACATGGGAGAGAGAAGGGAGTCCAATAGGTGATCCCATTTTCTCCAAATACCTCGACTACCCTGATCACATCTATTTAAACTCTTATCGAGTCATGCAGAAGAAAGATGCAAGCAAAGTGAATTGAAGATTAATATCGACGAAACCAATATCCTCAGTGTGACTGTTAAGATTTCTCTTAGCATCCTGGTGGGCCACCCCTTTCGTTAATAATAATAATTGACAGACAGTCCCAGGGAATATTATTAGACGCGTTAGAAATTTTATGTAAATTCGTGATTCAATGATACCAAAATTGATTTCCGAATATTTAGTCACGATGAATTTAATCAGAACGTAGAATTTAATCTTTTAGGCAGGTTTCATCATAGATATGTAGTTGCATTCCTTTAACACGTTGCCTGCGATCTCTGTATATATTATTGTTTTCATAGTCTCTTCTCACATGCTCGCACCCTATATGCTGCAGCGCATTCCTACGCACTTTTTAAGGTTTTGTGTGAAACAAAGTCTTATTAAAATCGATTCAATGTCTGTCTGTCCGTCATTCGTTACACCCAATTTACTCGGAAACGGCTGAACTAATAGTCACGAAATTTGGTGAGAACATTTAGTCTGTGTGCCCCTTTATATGCAGTGAGTGACGCTATTTTGTGTTAAGTTTGAAGGAGGCTCCTCATACATGTGGAAAGGGAGTATACTTTTTTCACAGAATATGATCATGTGGGGTATCAAATGAAAGGGCTCGATTAGTACTTTCAGATTGGGCGAAACATCAGGGAAATAGGGCTCAAAATGTGCGTCCCAAAAAGCGAAACAGGTCTTTTTCTCAGAACCTATTCCACCGAAAAATCTGAAAAATATCACAGTGATACCTCTATATGAAATGCCCAAATAAAGTTAATAATAGTATCCATGTTTTAGAAATTTACCTGAAAAACCCGCTTAAGTTCATCCCAGAAGTACAATTTGGCATCAGCATAACAAAGTTATCGGAGTTCGAAGTTTCGCATTTCAGGTAAATTTTTTGCACCCTAAAACATGTATGACGTCATCATCATGTAAAGTGAACTTATATGAGCAGCGGGATACATGGGGACGGTTTGGCTTTCGTTTTTTTGGCTTTTTTTTAGTTATGTGCATTGGACACATCTGTATGTATATGCATGTATAATAAAGCTTGCGGGTAGTAACCAATTAGGTTGCGTTAGATCAATTTATCAATGCGGTAATAGGCAATGTTTTCCCCAGACCGTACCGCCAGAGACTCGATCCCCTCGTGTTTGATTTCTCTGAAAAAATCCGCATTTGGAGGTACCGCAGTTCCCATGTCCTCATCTCTGAAAAATCTCATCTCATCCCGCAGAACATTTGTCTGTTTTCCACTTAGCACCTTGACTACTTTGCATAGATTCTATCACTCGTACTGGCATCATGTCAGTTCCGTTCACGTCCCTGGGTTCCTTGGAAGGTGTAGGAAAATTACTAGCAGGTAGGATTCACTCTGTAGTCCCTTCGCCAGTACGAATACGGATTTTCACCTCTGTATGCACTATCCTCCGCGCGCAGTTCCATTATGGGAGAGCGCACCAGAAATGTTGCAGTTTGCTCTATATTGTGTGAGCCGAAGACCATCATTGTTCTTCGCTCTCAAAATGGAGATGATGCTCCACAATTTCCTGATATGACTGAATTTCAGTCTATCTAGGAAAAAGTGGAGCACCATATGGTGACTTCCCCTGAGCAAATTCAGACTCTTATGATCCAGTTCGACAACCATGTTGAAACCTTCCACGTTTATAGATTTGTCCTTCCTGGCATTCATGAACTTTACCCACCAGTGTCCAAACTCCATGCCCGTGTTCTGTCCACCCAGCATGCGATTGATGTCCTCTGCCTTCCTTCGAGGGTCCGGTAACCAACATCCTACGTAGCTTAGTGTTCACAATAGTGAACTTGGGCCAACCACCACAATGCAAATCCGGGATTGCCTGCTGGAGCCACTTTAAGGCAGCCTCGTCAGTGTACTCCAGAAGGGAAAAGCACATCGCGAAAACCTTGATTGTTAAATCGTTGCTTCGTTCCAAGCTCCAGCATTTTTTTCCGCATGCTTCCCGGAGGATGATAAATTGTCCCTCCGATATTTTGCAATCTTTGGAGGAAACTCCCACGGCAGCAGTCGACACAGGCTGCAGCTTGCGCATATGTCTCCTTCCTTTCCGCATTCATATCCATATTCCTATGAGAGGGACCAGCTTCATTAAGATATGTCTCGCTGATTTGATTACCTCCCGGCACACCGGTCCTAATCCCCGCGGGACGCGTGGATGTAAGCCCTGGTGCGGAGCACAATAAAGCTTTGGCCACAGCAGATGTGTTGGTCTTACGCGCATTACCGCTGATAGAAGAGTCTGGTGCGTCCAGCGTGGATCTCACCCGGGTTTCCAGTTTATCCCCACCTTCCGACGGAGTTTCCGATTTCTCTAGACGTTACCGCACCTAGTGGTACAGCCACGTCCATGTCCTCATTCCCAAGGTTCTTCATCGTCCTTCGCAGTGCACTCTTCCGCCGACTTGGGGCCTTTCCAGGTTCACGGTATCCGGGTCGCTTGGATCCATTTCCACATACCGGCGTCAAACCAGTAGCGTACACGTCACCAACTTCCCTTTCTCTCGCTTTTCCCGGTAAGGGTGAAGGAGAAGGTTCTCACAGGCAGGATTCAGTCCCCCCTCCTTAGTGGCAGAAGTTCCCTTCTGCCCAGCCTTCCTCTTTGGTTTGGGCTGTAGTACCGCGGAAGGGCCGGCCGTAGTCGGATTTCTAGTTTCTCCCAAGTTGAGATTTACCGCACTTTCCTTTCTGACTAGCTTCGCGGAAGGCGCTAAATGCAACAGATTTATCTATTGGGGGGTATGAATGTGGTGAGGCCCCCAAAATCCGGTGGTCGCGGGTAGATTCGAAGTCTGTGACTTCTTATCACTTGGAGAGTTTAAATCCTTCGCTTCCATATTCTTGTTTCGGACACCCTTAGTGTAGTGGTCGAGTGTAATGGTAAATTACAGGATTACAGTACCTTATAGGAGGCAATGTGATCAGCATTGCGCTCGTGGGCCTAGTACTGTTATGGTGAAACAGGACGTTGCTTCTATTCACCAAAAAAGGACTTTTTTGTTTCAAAGTTGCCACGGGACGCTCTACTTGGGTACAGTATCCTTCCGTTGATGGGGTTTGGTTGCGTGGTAGCACCTCCGAGTGAATATCAAATATCCCACCAACGACACAATAGAACCTTTCTATTAAGCTGTGAAATAACTGTTTGGCCAAAATTCCTTGTTCCTGAGAAATGACTTGTGGCGAACCCAGGAATCAAATTTCATCAGATTCTTCTTCCTACGACCACTCTGGCAGCCCAGCAGCAGGTAATTTATCCTTTTCCTTCAATGCCCCTAACAATTCGAAGCCTCAACAATAAACCTCTATGCAGGTAACATCGCTTCGAAGATACCTGCGCGCTATTATTATCGATTGGGTTCATTTCCCACACGACTTTTCGAGAAGCTCCTCTGCTCTGCGCAACACAGCGAGTTCCATTCCATGGCATGATCCGCAATGAAATTATCCCTCTTTTTGTAATGTCTAACCTATCCACACCCGTTCCCACCGTCCGAATGTAAAAAAGATGTATGAATATAAAGAAATGAAGTGACGTGACAAGTGTTTCATCACCCCACGTTTCCTTAGATCCCAAAGTTGAGTGATATAGACTCCAACCATGGCTAAAAAAATAACATTCGTGGAGCCCACGAACCCTTTAACGAGATATAGTCGTATATGACAAAAGCCAATTTCAATTTTCAAATGTGAACCAAAAAATGTAACCAAATTCGTCTTGCTTCCAAGACGTAATTTTATGTCTTATGTGTGAATCTCAGAGGTTTATGTATATAAAAATGCATTACAATGCTCAATAAATTGCTTAGCTCCCATATCGGCCTGAAAATGTGATAAAGAAAAATTATCTTTCGATTGATGTCAGTTTCAGGTCTATCCAGTCAAATCAACCACAAGCAATTGTTTTAGGGGTTTTTAGCTACTCCATTAATCATTTTGAATTAAAACACTGTAATTCTTACCACTAATGTTTACTCTTAATTAAAATCACGAAAACATATATAATAGTTGAGACTAATAAAATCCAGATGGGAATCATTGTCACGTAAATGGAAAGCTCTAAATGTTGATACTCTAATTTGAGGCAGATCATCACTTGGCCGGCGATTTTCAGCAAAACTCCGGCAATGTACCACTGATAGTAGATCAATAACTCCTTTAACCTGGTAAGATTCCTCCATTTGGTTATGATTTTAATCATGACGTAGATGATCAGAATGGTATCGAAAACCCACAGAGGGATGAAGACGATGAACCAGTTCCAATGGCTTCGTGGCTCTAGGCGAAGACAGAGTAATATCAGGAACACGAGCAGGACGAACCATGTGAATAACGCGCGATGCACAAGAGTCATTTTGAAAGCGTTGTATCACATATTTCCTCAGATTTTATGCTTCGATAAACAACGGATCTACCTCCAAAGTTTGTAAACAAACATCAAATCCGCAGCTTAGACAATTCCCTAACCGCAAAGTCACTGCTGGGAATGTCAAAGATGACACAGACAGTTTCGAATACGCTGTAGGGAGATATCATGGGATCATAAGGCATATTTTATTCAAATATGGTAAATTAAAAGAACTGCTGGCGTGAATATGAACATGCTGACAAATAGAAGTATTTATAACATGTTGGCGAATAGACATGTTTAAATTTATTTCGCTAAATCTTTTAAAAAACAAAAGTTTCGCTTTTGGTACAATTCTATTATTCACCCTGGAACTGGCAATTTTCGAAATCTTTCACATGTCAAATTATTCACTAAACGTCAACCACACCAGAAAGGTTTAGCTCGTAAACAGTTTTATAAATTGGAAAAATTGTGCGAGGATCATGTCTTTGGTAGCATATGCCGACAGCAGCGACGAAGACAGCCAAACAGACAATGAAGAGACTCCATCGAAGCCCGAAAATTTAAGTGAACGCGGTTTAAATGGTCATATAAGTGACGACGATGATTACGAACAATCCGTCCCGAATTTGGACAGCGTCCTAGTTCTCCCAACACCAACGAAAAAATTCCTAAATTTGCCAGCACCCAGCATATCAGATGAAGCCACAGAAGAAACACAAGAAGACACTATTACTCCTGCATTTGACAAATTGCCCCAGCCAAAGGCCGAGACTGGTCAAAGTAAAGTCATTGAAGAGGATGATGAATTTTTACACAAGAAAGAGAAACCATCGGAAGAAAAGCCGCCTCCGATAGCACCAAAAAAAGGTCCTGTTAAAATCACGATACCGTCTTTATCTCAATTCAGAGATCTTGAAATTGACAAACCGTCGACGGTGAAGCCATCAACAAGTGAAGCAAAAAAGTCTTCAGGACTCCTAGGTCTATTGCCCAAACCAAGACATGAAATGCTGCTACAGAAAGCGAAAGATACACCCTCCACTTCAAAAGGGGCATCAACTTCAAGCGTCACCTCGCTCATCCCCGACTCTGTAAAGAATCGAGCAAACAAGAAACCTGCAACAAAGCCAAGCAAACAAATTCCACAGCGAAAAGCATTGGTTGCGCATGGTAGCGATAGTGAAGACAGCGACGCTGACGGTGGCGATTTCTTCTCTCTTAACACAGAACACAAACTCCCTGAGGTCAGTGCTAACGAGATAAATGCTATGGTTGCGAAAAGAGCTGCACAAATGGCCACTGCGGCATCCAGAGTTAACGAAATGTTGGAAACTAAATATGAGGAACCTTCTGAAGTGGAAAACCCTGCAACTTACGACAGCCAAGTACCTTCTACGTCGCATGAAGTGAACTTCGACGATAGAGCCATCAAAGCATTGGTTGGAAGTCGTGCGAAGCGGCAGAAGATGGAAGAAATGAACATAGTCGAGTTGTCTGCTAATCAAGTTCTTCCAAATCAGGATGAATGGCTAAGAACGGCGCTTGCTTCTTCGACTTCTTATCAAGCCAGAGGGGTGTTAGTCGATGAGGAGCCATCCCCTGGAACACGACGAAAACATCAAATTACTTATTTGGCGCACCAAGCTAAAGCCAATGAACTGGAGCTGCAGGCAATGTGGTCAGCAAACCGACATACCAGACGACAAACTCAAGGAAAATATGGTTTTTAGACTAAGTTTGAACATTAGTAAAATATCGATAATAATAAAACGATTTTCTATTATAATAAGTTCTAATTATGAATGGTTTTTATTATGAACGCAGCTGTTTTGTTTTTGAAGTGACTAGAATACGACGAAATTATTCAAGGGGTTCATATTGGGCAAGGAATTCTGCTACAATACCCCATATAGCGACGGCGAAAAAAAGCTTTTCTAGGAGTTAGTCAATGTAGTCCGAGAAAGGATCTTCAACGCGTCACTTTGATCATAGAAGAAAACAGGGAGCAAATTGGTTGCATGTTATTCATTTGTGAAACTTCATCAGTCTTCTCAAATAATAATAATAGGAACGGTACACTGTAGGAAACAATGTGGTCAGCATTGCACTCGCCCGAGATTATTACCCTGATCTGACTCAGGTACTCATTCACAACTGAGTCGACTGGTATCCGACGTCAAATCTCGATACAAATCCCACTGCCACCAGTGAAATTTGAACCGACCACCAGTGAAATTCCGAACGACAAAGTGTGCTCTAACCACTCAGCTATCTGGACAACGGAGGATAATGACAATATTTATGTACGAATGAAAAAACGTACATAAAGAGTTGCTCGCATAAGATCAACAGATAATTTTTATACCCGAAACGTCGAGCTTCCGGTGTTCCAACTTGTTTTCTTTAGCCTTTGTCCCGTTCAATAGTGGGTAATCTGGTCTGAATAAAATGCTCAATATTCCCGTCATAGACTTCCGTCCGGGTGTAATCGAGAAGATCTCAAATCACCATCATGCTATCGTTGTTTCAATTGGCCTTTTGATCACTTCCTATTAACTTCAATGCTTAAACCAATCTTAGCTAGTGGGTTCTCAATGGCGTTCATCGTTGTATAGGCTACGGAATCGTCCATCCTCCGAAAAATTTTCGAAGGATTATTCTCTCAAATGCGACTAACAGTTTGCAATTTTTCTTACTAAGAAGCCAAGTCTTCGAGGAATACATGAGGATTGGCAAGATAGTTACCTTGAGCTTTGGTGGATAGCTATTATCGGCTTTGATTTTCATCCCTAAATAGGAAAAATTATCAACGATTTTAAAGTCGGATTCTTTTGTCTTCATTATTTCCAGTGGACCAATGATATTTGATGTTGTTGATTCCTTCGTTTTGGGTGCTGATGTTGCCACTATATATGGTTAATTTATTCATTAGAGATTGCTCAAGAGTGCTCAAGCTATACACCTCGAGTTGTTCTTTCCATACTGTCGACATGGTCAGCATAGGCCAGTAGTTAGTTGAACTTGAACAAGATGATGCCCTTGGTATTAATATCAGCATCACCGATCTTTTTTTTACCAGGGGATATATTATAGCACATCTCCTTGTCTTAGACCCTTGAAGAGTCTCGAGAGTGACTCTGGTGCTTTTATCTAGTCTGATCAATATGGTCAGGGTCATTCGCATCAGTCTTATCAATTTAGACAGAATATCGAATTCTGTCATGTCTGTGCACATTTTACCTCGCCTATAGGCGGCTTTGAAGTCGTACAACTAATTGCCATTTTTCAACTGTTTTTTCAACGTTTGCCGCAGAGAGAAAATCTGATCTGTTGCTGATTTGCCTGAAGTGAAACCCCTTTGGTATGGGTCGATGATGTCCTGTGCGTATGGGATTATCCCGCCTAGCAAAATATAGGAGCATATCTTATAAATGGTACTCACCAACGTGATACCTTTATAATTGCTGCACTGGGTGATAATCCACCTTTTCATATATGCGAGTGATAATGCCTCGTTGCAGTTATTAGGAATTGATCCGCTGCCCCAAACCTTGAGCATAAGTTGATGAACCACCTGTTGTAGTTAATCCGCCCCATATTTAGCCAGTTCGACTGTAATTCCATTAGCGACATACGATTTTTAAATCGATAAATTGCATTCTGTTAAAGGTGATGGTGGCGTTTGTCCGTCGTCTTCAATTGGCGGGACCTCAAACTCGCTGATGTTCTGGTTGCTGAGCAGTTCATAAAAAGTAGTCAACAAATTGCTTTGACACGATGAACATCTAGGTGGATCAAATATTACATCATCCTGTTGAATTGTTGGAAAAACTTCTGCGCCTGGTGCATTTGCTCCTTGTACTTATCGAGTTGATAAACCTATTGGTTCTTCCGCTCAGCGAAGTTCGTCATTTGTTTTTGTGCATGCTCGTGTTCTTTGAAATTGCTGCATTACCCTGCATGCAGTATTTTCCGTTCCGTTGCTAGCTTACCTTCATCGTCGAGTTAGTCATTCCGACTTTTGTGAAGGTCATTTGTCATTACTTCATTTGCTGAACCTCTCTTAGCTGCGGTTATTACGGCATCCAGTTCCCCCTTAGAAGTGTTACGAAGGACTTTATTATGGATGGCTTCAGCGTTCATTCTCCCCTGATTGTAATAGGGGATTCGAGGTGATATTGTTATTCGAGGTCGGGGCATCATGTTAACGAGATAGTGATCCGAGTCTATATCGGTGGTCGTGGTCATTTTGGTTGAAAGTAGTCCTATCCGGAGAGACTAACGTTTGTTTTTGGATCGTTTTCTGCGCAAAGCAGCTACTTTCAGCGACCATTTCGTGTGACACTGCTAGTTAAAAAATCCGTAGCCTGTTATCATTGGTGTTTTTATGTACACTATAGGAGTCAACGTTTCGCCTGAATACCGGCTCCATTTCCAAAATTGTTTCGCAAGCGTAAAGTTTTCAAAGCTGATAAAAGTAGGTTTCATTGGGCGATTAGGTAAACTTCTCCGAGTGGTTTTACTTCAGGAAGCCGGTTTCTGACCAGTGCGACTCTCGTAACGCAGTAACATTAGCCTTATACTAGGACAGGTTATCGCCTAGCTGCTTAGCTGTTCCTGTTCTGTACTGTCTGTTTCATGAGAAAAAAAATGGTTTGACGTTTTCGTTGCTGAGTTCAACTTTTTAAAATTCATCCAGTCCGAGGCTTTTTTCGTCGGTCCATAATATGTAATTTTCCGTGTATGGTTATCAACCCTACCCAACTCCCAACCTGGTACAATCTGTCTTATTTTTAGGCACGAATTAGCTAGGGCCGAAGACGGGTTACGGTTCTCATCACTAGACGCTGCCTCATCTCCACCCTGGGAGCAGCGTGACCGAAATGGTTCGCAGATATTAACGCTCTTCTTTTATACATTCACAAAATACAGAAAGACTGCGTAAATCCGCCATAGTTCGAACAAAGCTTGGCCGCAACAAAATTTTTGTTTGTGGATTGAAGGGTCCTAACTCAAAGGGAAAGTAACCTACTCCTCCCCCGTACTTCCCAGCCGATATCCCCTCAGTCAGTCCTTTACGTCACCAGCGGGATTATGGTTATTATCCAGGTTTGCAGATCAGAATACCTGAGCATCTAGCTCTTGGAAATCTTATCAGCTTTAAACGGTTTACTCGTTCCACTTGATCACCTAGAATCTTCGTTACATAAGATGCCAAGGAATTAATCTTCGCAGATAATCACCTGTCATCCCCTATCAGGGACGAGTTAAACCATGAAGAGGTTCTTGTTGTTCACTGAAAGTATGTGATTATCTAGCATCTGCAGCCTCCAGCCCTTTGGCGTTAAATTTTCGTTCGCGATTTTTCCTTCCTCCAATTCTACCTGTAAGTGTCGCCTGGCAGAGCACTTTTGTTTCCGCCCTCCTAGCAAGTTTTACTCCTTTTGCCTCCTTTCCTTTTTCTAATAATAATATCACACACATAATAATTACATTATACTTAACTTTGATTAATTAAACAACAAAAGGAATATGTGGAACTATCGTTATCACCATGGCACAATTTTTATTCCACTTTTACTTAGTAAGAGCAACAAAATCGTGTTTGTTAACAAAGCTCTACTACTTTGTTTTCGTCTGTCTGTCTGTATAAAGACTAATGAACAACAATCCTAAAAATCAATGAATATAGATTGAAATTGGAATGCTCTTCAATTCTTGGAAAATTAAATTTATCGTGAAAAACTTAACAGAACTAGACAGTGGGAGTAATTTCATGATTCGTTGGCATTTACATAAAAGTAAGTAATCATTCCGCCTTTTTCAGTCGTCCTTCAGAAGAGATTAGGTGCAGATTTTACGAAATTCATACCTTTTTGAAGATAGCCTGAGAATATGCTGCTTTTGAAAATTCTTTCGCGCCCAGCATAACCTATTTTGTCATTTCGCCGCAATTTTGGTACTTATGATGCTGGCAATGCTCTATCCAGTGAAAAAATGGCTGACAAATACTATCTGTCTTTAATTTTTCGCTTCTAGATGATTCATTGTTTTTATTCGCATTGGATAATAAATATTGAGCTTATTTCGGCGCTAGGAAATTTTTATGTTACGCGCTCATATTGTCGGTGGCCGAAGTGCGTGTAAACTATGCGATACGTAAAACTGTGGCAACTAAAAGGTGATAATTGACGATGAGTTGATAATTTGGACTCGTATCACTTTCGTATTTTATGTTGTTGATATTTGTTGGACGGGATTCTGTTGTCATTCTTTGGAGGAAATTGCACTTCCCGTTGTTCGTCCCACTTGTTATGCTAACAAAGGACTATGCCTTGTATTTTTAGATGGAATCGAGTAAGGTTCGAATGTTCATGAACTCTGACAGTAAAGAGATGTCAGAGGAGGAAAGTCGTCTTCCAGAAGTTCTGCAAAAGCTCGAAATCGTTCCAATTTCATGTTCACCTAAAATCTCGGATGACAATCTCCCCGTCAGCCGAAATCCGTTCTTCGCTTTGGCTGCCGAGAAGGACGGAAGCGAATCATGTGACCCCTTAAAGTTATTTGGACCGAAATGCGAGTGTGCGAGGCGCCTGGCAGAGTCGTGCTCCAACAGTGGCACAATTGAGCACACAATTCTCAACCAAACACAATTCAAGCATAGGCACATTTCTAATAAATTTCTATTGAAGGATCCCGTGCTGAAGGTATTGCGCACTTGCATACACCACAGCCACGTGAAGCACAAACTAACGCCGTACACCCGTCGACAGTCTCGGTCTGCTGATTGCGTCGATGACCTAAATGACTGCCCCACATTGGAATCGCTGACCATCAAGGAGAGTGCGAGTCCGGCAGAGGAGCAGAACCGCGGCTTCGCATCAGTCAAACCAAATTCTCTCGACTTCAAAGCACTTGTGCAAGAATGTGATATCATATCATCGTCAGTGTCTTCGTCCACATCGCAGGCTGGTAGCGCAATCTCCGTGGACAGGCGGAAGCATGGCAAGCAGTTTACAACTATACAGTCGGTAGATCTACGTAAGGGTAAGGATAGTAGAAAGCATAAGAAGTCGCAATCAAAAGTAAGCACACAATCCATCTGTCGGCAAGATGCAAGTAGTTCTAGTTCTGGTTCTTCGTGTTCACAGCAGGCCCGCATAAACGCATCGGCAGCTAGTGCTTGTGACGTTACGATCGACGAGCTGGCCAGCTACTTCGAAACCTTTGTACATATACCGAAAAAAATGTCGTCCATGGCCGAAATGATGTACATTTAAATTTAAGTTTTGTAAATGAATGTATGTATTATATGAAACCTTTTTTATGAAGTTAGTCAAGGTTAAATCGAGTGCAACCTGTGGAAGTGCACTGGTTGCACTGGACGGAAGTACGGAAGTAGTTAAAATATTTAAGTAACCAATGCATGTGTTTTGTTTTAAGGGGATCCTTTGATAAGTACATTGTACATGCTGTTTACGTCATTATATTTTGTATCAGGCATATTCTCATTATTTTATTTCAGGAGTATAATAAATTTATGTAAATAATTATAGAGAAAATGCGTTTCACTCTGAATGCGGAGCGTTAGAGTAGAGAAGTTTAGGTACGATTTCGTTACCAAATCTTTTTACTCACTTGGCTACGTTCAGTAGTGACGTCGGCCCGTCTGGTTCTCATTTCCCCTGGTCCTTAGCTTTTTTCAGGCAGAGTTGAGAGGTTTCAGGGTGTCATTGTAAATCATTGTTCAGGATAATCTTAGCTAGCCAGATATCATTATAGAGATAACTTAGCCATGTCATTGAAAGTCCTTTTCTGGCAATTTTCGCTCATAGGTAAGATGTCAAACATAGATGTAGTTAATTATACGTCTGATCCAGCACATCTACGCCTCCATAAACGTAATAAGCTCTGGGCAAGCCGTTGTAACTTAATCAAATGAGCGCTCCTATCTGATTGGGGTCAGAGGAAAAAGTTCTGCTTTCTTCATATTTAACTCTAAACCAAGAGTGATCAACTGTTTTGAAGATTGTTCGATATATATTGAAGTTTTTCCTTTGGTCTGATTGGAACGTTTCAATGACCTTCTAATTGTTACGTTCTCGATCGTTGCACCTAGGTGTCCCATAGGACTTGTGGAAAATAAGTGAATAAAGCCAGTATGTGAGTACAACTAGGATGCTGAATTTGATTTCTTCGCCATTGTGTGGTGAGCCACAGAGCAGGTGTTTGGAATGTTCTACATAATACGGAGCAACTAATCTGAATGCAAACGTGCATCATCGAGATTGACTCTCAAATGACAAAGAGTAGCTTAATGGGAAACGGCACACAATTAGCCAGGTAAAAATTGCGTGCACTCTTTCATTGTTGATGATGTTAATGCGCATTTTCTCATGGAACGTGCGTTCTCTGTACAGAGATGAAGCTGCCAAACAGCGAGCCGATACCCTGCCCCAATATAGAGCTGATGTAATAGCGTTACAGCAGATGCGTTGGGCAGGGACCGGTTTCCTGGAGAAGAGTCGCTATACCACTTATTATAATGGCCATCCAGTAAACCATGTGCTCGGAATAGTTTCTTAGTCAGCCAAAAAATGAAACTTGCTGTTATCGGCTTTGAAAATATAAGCGAATAAACGTTCAGGCCCTTACAGAGGAGACTGCAGAGTCGGAGAAGGATACCTTCTACGAGGCAGTAGAAAGAACCCTCGAAGCCTGCCTCAGATATGATATCAAAATCATACTTGGGGATTTTAACAGCCAAGTAAGGACGGAGCCCGTATTCAGGCGATACGTTGGCTCCCATAGCTTAAATCGAAATACAAATGATAACGGACTGCGGATTATTCAATTAGCAGTGTCACACGAAATGGTTGTTGGAAGTACCTGGTTTGCGCGGAAAGCGGTCCATAAACATACGTAGGCCTCTCCAGACAGGACCACTTTAAACCAAATTGACCACGTGTTGATCGGATGCCGCCAACTCTCAGCCTTAATGAATATCAGAACATATAGGGGGGCCAATAAAGAGTCGGATCACTATCTCGTTGGCATGGTGCTCCGAGCTTGAATAACAACACCACCCAGAATCCCCTCTGACAATCAGGTAAGAGTTAACACTGAAACCACAATACAGCCCTCCGCAACATCTATAAGAGGGAAATGGATGCCGCAATAACAGCAGTCAACAGAAGTCCTGAAGATGAAGCATCAACAAATGATCTTCACAATCACCTGAAGAACGTTATCATTGGTACGGCCACAAAGATACTTGGCCTCAGCCGCAAAAAAGTCGGAACGGCTGGTTCGACGAAGAATGTAAGCTAGCAACGGAACGGAAGAATGCTGCATACCGAGTAATGGTTCATAGACGGAAAAAGTCAACCTGGGAGAACCAACAAGTCTGTGAGCTCGGAAAAGTACAGGGAGCAAACGCAGCAAGCGTGCAAGTTTTACCAACATGTCAGCAGGATGAAGCCTTATACACTTCGATGCTCATCCTGCCGAGACAAAGAGGAAAATCTGATTTCCGAAAGAATGGGCACATTGGAGCGATGGGTTGAGTACTTCGATGAACTGCTCTACAACCAGAACATCGGCGAGTTGGAGGTCCTGCTAACTGAAGACAACGGGCAAATACTGCCACCACCAAGTGTAGAAGAGTCCGTGCAATTCATCGGCTTAAAATTCATAAGTCGCCAGGAGTCGATGGAATTACAGCCGAATTGGTTAAATATGAAGGCGACCAATTATACCAAGCGGTTCATCAATTTATGCTCAAGATGTGGGACAGCCAATCAATGCCTGACCACCCACCACGAGGCATTATCCGCCCCATATCTATAAAGGGAGAAATCAGGCAGTGCAGCAAATATAAAGGTATCACGTTGCTGAGTACCATCTATAAGATACTCTCCGCTGGGTCGGATAGCCCCATATGCCCCATATAGAACATCATTGGTCCATACCAAAGAGGCGTCATTCCAGGCAAATTAGCAACAGATCAGATTTTCCCTCTGCGGAAAACGATGGAAAAACTTTTGGAATATGGACATCAGTTGCACCATTTTTTCATGGATTTTGAGACCGCCTATGATAACATAATAATAATAATCGTTGGCACAACAATCCATATTGGATCAGGGCCTCGAAGTGTGTTAGAGCACTTCATTTAAGACCGCAACGGTACACTACAGTACACTCTAGGAGGCAATGTGGTAAGCATTACGCTCGCCCCAGATTATTACCCTGATTTGACTCAGGTACTCATTCACAGCTGAGTCGACTGGTATCCGACGTCAAATCACGATACAAATCCCACTGTCCCCAGCGAGATTTGAACCGCGACCTTCTGTTCGATAGCCTTGTATTCCAACCACTCAGGCATCCGGACACCATGATAACATAGCCAGAGTAAAACTGTACACGGCCATGAGAGAATTCGGTATCCCGACGAAATTGATAAGAGTGACTAGGCCACATAAAAGCAGCACCATCACTCTCGAGACCATTCGACATCAACAACGGTCTAAGACAAGGGGTGCCCTATCATGCCTCCTCTTTAATCTGGCCCTGGAAATAGTGATCCGTGATGTTGAGGTGAATGCGATGGGCACGATCCTCTTTAAGTCCACCCAACTACTGGTCTATGCTGACGATATCGACAATATGGAAAGAACGACCCAAGACGTAGAAACCGCCTTCATCCAAATCGAGCAGGCGGCAATTGGCACGAGATCTTGGGCTGCACATCAATGAAGGCAAGACAAAATATATGATGGCAACATCAACCCCAAAAACCAACCAACAACATCTTGATCTTGACAGTCCTCATTTATTCCTCGGCGAGTTCTTAGCAAAAAGATAGCTAACTTTTGGCCGCGTTCGAGAGAAGAATCCATCCACTAAAGAATTGTTAGCCCCCTAGGTGGGGATGGACGATTCCGTAGCCTATATAACGTGGAAATCTATGAGCGATAGCATGACTGTCAGGTTGTGGATAAAACAGGGGAAATACCTATGGTAGAAAAAAAGAGGACGAGGATGGAACGATGGTGTAGGTCAGGACGCCCGGCAGCTTACAGGGATATCGAATTGGTGGACCTTGGCGCAAAATGGGGATGTCCGGAGATCTTTATTAAGGCAGGCCTATACCGGATACCGGTTGTTGCGCCGTTGATGATGTTGAATAGGTCAATAACCCATCACTATCCTCTACGGAAATATCTGAACATAATGGATTGAATGAAGAACCGACACGCCCGCTTTGCGACGAAGGCGGCAAAATAGGGAATAATGGACACTAAAGAGAAGTTTAACCCGGTGTTTGTCGTTTTTTACATGAATGAATTTTGGTAGAACATTCATTCCATGGCCCGCAGTATGAGGCAGCATAACCCAATTCTTCTCAATGCGTCCATCAATCTATCCTATACCTACAATATTCTTTTATGTCTTTCGTTGCAGATCGGTGAATATCTCCTTCCGAGAATGAGACACCCTTCCACTACAACTCATAGAAGTATATGGTTTCCAAATGTTGATGCTTCGCATATGCCTAGAAAAAACTTGATTTAACATTTCTTGTCCACTCAGATCGCAGATTTTATGCATTCCGTGAGGACAACTAAAACAATCTAATTATGTGTAATTACAACAATATTCCCCACCCCCTGTGGGATTTTGTGAATCTGTCGCTTGAATATGATATGTATTATGGCCTCCGTAGCCAGTGGTGACTTAAGTCCCTGCCTCACTACATACGTTTATATGTTAATAACTTACCTTGAAGGGTTGAGCAATGATCTATAAGATAAATGTTGTGTGGAAATTCTTCAAAAAGTGAACATTCTTGCATTTATGGAAAATCGAAAAGTGACAATATGTGAACGCACACAATAAGGAAGGACAGGCGTCAACTGATCGTTTTCCATGCTGTAAAATGTACGTCCTATTCAAATATCGCTAGGTTACTTACTGTAAATAGAAACTCAGCCACGAAAGTTGTGCACCGTTTTCATATGGAGAAAATTTCGAAAATAAAAATTGTAACTCAGTAAGAAGCGCGCCGTTTCATTCAAAAACTGAAACTAAATACGATAATCCCACATTGACAGGCGAGCATCGCGACGAGGCTAAAGAGCTGCAGCATCAAACGATAAGACGTGATTTGTACAATTGTCCCGATTTGAACGCCATCAAGCATTTGTGGGATGAACTTGACCGCGGTGTCCGGACAAAACCTATAAGTTCAAAGACTGGATTACGTCGCAGATTACAACAGGAATGGTCCTTAATCCCCGCGGAATACACATCAAAATATAATTTTAAACATGCAATCTCGTCCTGGATAACAATGGAAATGCAACCAAATTCTAGTTTAATAATTTTACATAGTTTGCAAAGAGAAAGTTATTATGTTTCTATGGCTGTGATTTTCATTTGTTCTTCAATTATTTGCTCATAGCGTATTTATTTTTGTGGGCTAGTCTCGAAGTCATGTAGTCTTAATTTATAGTTTTGAAAATAATGTCTATACTTCTTTCCACTGCTTCTCTTCGGTTTTCACATTAACAGTAGTGATTAAAAGAAAATTTTGTAGGTGTATAAAGACTTTTGTGAACCATTATATATCCATAACCGCAAAACGGAGCCTATCACCTCTAAGTGCCCAGTTTGCATTCAGATCCATAGAAAGCGAGGTAGTGAACAAGAAAAAAAATTGGTTAGCGGATGAATGCACAGAAAATCGTCTCAATGGAAAGTGTCAAGCCACATATTACAGGAAAGTAGTAAAATCTCAACGGAAGTCGAGCAATTAATTCAAAAAGAATCGATTGAGGGACGCAAATGACGGATAATGATTTATCAGAGAAATTAGGACGTAAATAACAACGCCAAGTGTAATCTATTAATCTGTTTTTTATTTATATACTTCTTTATAGTGTTAACATCTTGGAAAAAAAATCTTAAAACCTGTGTCAAAAAACGAAAATCATGGGAATTCACATCTAATACCATTTTGAATGTTATCCATATATTAATGCCTATACTTAGAATAAATAAAAAATGGAGGAATCTATATCGCATCGATTCTCGACGCAACACAAACACCGATCACATCTTCCAGACAATTCTATAAACTATAACACTATCTAAAAAGAATGTCTTATCATAGAAAAAAGAAAAACAAAAGTACTCCCCGAATTCAGCTTATAATCTAATTCTTAACAGGTAATGGGGGAGGAGGATATGCAAACATATTAGGCGGCGGAATACCATAAACGGGGAGAGCATACTGGTGGTGATGATGTGGCGGGTAAACGCTGCCGCTTTGTACTGATGCTGGGTTGGAGCTTGGGGCGTATGCGTGGTGCATGTACTTCGCTGGTGGGCCGGCTGCTGATCTTGGTATGCTGGCATGTGGTGGCGGGTAAGCATGTGCAACAACACCGGGGTAAGCCTGTCCAGGTGGTGGACGACTGACGCGTACAGTTGGTGTGCTAGCCGTACTGTGGGTGTATGCGGTTGGCGGCCTCTTTTCTTCGTAACTGCTGCTGGCTGGCTTAGTAGGAATGGGTAACGCTGCCGTTGTAGAAGGTCGTGTTTCATATGTGCCACTAGCAGTACTTGTAGCGGGTTCAGCCTCTGCCTTGGCAGCCGTCGAGAATCGGGACACTTGACCATTTGAACGTTTCGCTGGAATTTCGTAACTTTCATCTTCGTGCGGACGCTTGGTAGGTTTCGGATAATCGGTTCTAATACTTTCAGCTAGTGGTTTTGGTACTGGAACTGAATATCCGTTCATTTTACCGTAATCCCGAGGACCTCCGTTGGTTATAGCCATTCGGTCGCCGGGATTGTTGTACGCTCGAACATCGCGCATGCCACCATTGCCCATGCGGCCGGCTCCACGGTTTTGGAAGCGGCCACGATTCTTGCCAAAGCCGGAACCGAACTTCCCCATTTCCGATAGTCGTGGATTGATAACCTGCGAAGAAATGATTCAGTCAAATTCTAAAACCACTTTAGCGTACACAAGTACTTGAGATCGGGTAACTACAACATACCTGATTAGCCTCACGCAGAACCTGCACCAAATCTCCAGCCTTTGCTGCATTTGCAACTGTAAACAGTGTGTACGCTGTTCCGAAGTTGTTGGAGCGACCTGTTCGACCGATACGGTGAACATAGTCCTCAGAATTTGATGGGTAATCATAATTGATTACAAATTTCACATCTTCGACATCTAGATTTTGAAAACATTCACTCAATTTTGGTTTTTCGGACAGT
Source organism: Hermetia illucens (assembly GCF_905115235.1). Classification (NCBI taxonomy): domain Eukaryota; kingdom Metazoa; phylum Arthropoda; class Insecta; order Diptera; family Stratiomyidae; genus Hermetia; species Hermetia illucens. The sequence goes on along the minus strand of NC_051850.1, from coordinate 125,825,465 downwards.
TCCAATATACTATTTTTTCATGATGTACAACAATTGATCAAACAAGAGCTTTGCAAAAGGAAGATTGAACAAAAATTTCTTTTCGATTTTCTTGTCTTTTCTCTACAGTTGTTTATGAAGTAGACCTCGACTTTGAGTTTTGCTTTAGAACTTTGAGAGTTTTCTTTCTTTATGTTACAAATTATATCAATTGGATGATACTTACCGGATGATTACCTGCGGATGAATAAATAAACAAATTCTCTATCCAAATGATGAGTCTAATTTGCAATTCGTATTACAATTTCTCACAAGAATTGGAGATTTTTACCGATTTACTCTCTAAACATTATTTTCCGATAGTTTTGAACACAGATTAAAACATAGGAGAAAAATCGAAGTCCATTTTTGTTTCTTTTATGTACAATTGTAAGATCTATGTAGGTGCTACTTTAATATATTAATTAAGAGTGTATGAATGGTGTACAATGACTTGTACGCTTAATAAATCGTCAGTCAAACTAATTTGGCCGGAAGTCTGGACTTATTGCAGTTAGTATGGTGCATACTTTCAAAAGTACTCATTACATAAAATAAATTATTTAACTTTTAATAAGGCACTATTATTGTTTTATGCATATGTATGTGAATTTAGCAGACCCTCCTCGCCTCCATGTGGATTCCATGCCCACAAAATTGTTTTAAATCGAAATTTACGGTTCGTTGTTAACTTAAAAAGTGTCTAATGTATAGATTGCCGACTTAGTCAACAATCGGACATATAATTATTATCCCTTTCCCTGATCGCCAAATCTGGTCGCACAAATAGATTAGATTTCACTGGAAGTCTTGAAATATTCTCAAGAAAATCTGCCGTCGATGGCCACTAAGATTTGAGTGCAGATCCACAGCCTGACTCACGTCTGCTGGAATTTGATATTTACCGTGGAATGTCCTTCAAAAGTAAACTTAAAACAAATTTTATGAGCGCGAACAAATCACGCGTTTCATTAAAAGTACAGCAGTTTGGATCGCGCGTGAAATCATTCTCTCGAACGGAACCAATTAACACTATCAAGCACCAGAGGAGCAACGGTGCAAACAAGCCACGAATGAACACATTGGTGGATTCTCCAACTAAACAGGAGCATTATTGGAACGCTGATTGTGACTGCGGGATGCAGCCGTTATCTTTCCATCACAGTTGCTAGAAGCAACAAAATGCTATAATTTTATAGATAACCATAAAATACTCCTTATGAACTAGCATTACTTATAACAAAATTGGTGAAATGAAGACACTTCTTAAAACTATCACAAAACTTAAGTTAACGGGGGACCTTAAGTCTCCATAATAAGAAAACCATCTCCGATGGGGGCCAACTTACCTTTGCATCCATTCAAAAGCAAAGTGTAATGTGGCATCGAAAACAAGAAATGAATTTTCACGAACGGACATTGCGCTCGACATATTGCTCCTTGGTCCTTTGTTTCCTACTATTCAACAATTGTCAACTACTATACATACACACGAATCATAATGCCTTTTTGTTAGAATTTACGAAAGAAAATATCCCGCATTAAGTCCCGCATAAACCCACTTTTCACTATCTCTTTTATAACATTCAAAATATACTCCGTAACGGATAATCTCTATTTCCGTAAAACAAAGAGTCGAAATTAACTACATCTCTCCAGTATTCACCGCAAGTGTAGATTAGTGTGTGAAGTTACCTCGATGACGGCTTCTGTCCGACCTCCTGTCAATTCAGCCAATCGCGTTGTCAGTAGTGTGCCTGTGAATGAAACCTGAACCTCTTCTATTGAGGCTCCTTCCTAAGAACTACATATATTCATAAAATCTTGAATAAATTGTGAATACTGGAAGTTCCTGCAAGGGCTAGAATCTAAATCTGGAAAATGCATTGAAGAGATTTTTCCAAGTGAATTTTTGTTTTCGATTTCCATCGTGCTACTAGGAATTTAAGTAAAAAAAAATTGTTTAGATTGTCCACTTTTCCTTTTTTAAGTTTCACGGCCACAATCTGACTGACTTCAGATCGATTAATTTAACCAAATTTTGTCACTTTCAAGTAGATTTCCGTTAGGAAATGAACCTTTCTTGTTCAACGTTTGAATTTGAAACACAAATTTGTCTTACCTAAACCGCGGGCGGCAACGTCTGTCGCGACAAGAATAGTTTGCCGTCCAGTACGGAATGCATTCAGGACGTAATCTCGTTCCTGCTGTGACTTATCACCATGAATGGCGCAAGCCTTCCAACCTTGACGCGAAATTGCTCGCGTGATATCATCCACGCGACGCTTAGTCTCAACGAAGATAATAGTTTTGGTTTCAGTTTCTGATGAGATCTCAGTGAGTAGCTTCACGAGCTTTGACTCCTTCTCGAATTCTTCGCAAACATCAACAATTTGTAGAATATTGTGGTTCGCTGATAAGTTCAAAGAACCAACGTTGATCTGAATGTAGTTGTCAAGAAATTCTTCTGCCAAATTGCGAACTTCCTTTGGCCAAGTTGCAGACCACATAAGAACTTGTCGGTCTGGTCTAATCTGCTCAATGATCTTACGAATTTGCGGTTCGAAACCCATGTCAAGCATTCGGTCGGCTTCGTCCAAAACTAAATACGTGCAACGTTTCAAGTTGGTCGTGTCACGTTCTAGGAAGTCGATCAATCGTCCAGGAGTGGCAATAACGATTTCGACGCCCCGCTCCAAATCTCTAGCCTGTGTATGCTTTGGAGCGCCACCGAAAATGCAGGTGTTATTCACATGAGTACAAGAACCGAAATCGTTTGCCACTTGCTGAATTTGCTGGGCTAGTTCACGAGTGGGTGCGAGTATCAACGCGATCGGCCCATCTCCACGTTGCAATCTCGGCTGATTGTTGATATGAACAACAGCCGGGAGTACATACGCGAGGGTCTTCCCCGATCCCGTCTGAGCTATACCCACCATGTCTCGGCCACTCAGGGCAATGGGCCAGCCTTGTGCCTGAATTGCAGTTGGCTTCTTAAAGCCTTGCTTTTTGAACTCATTCATCACATAATCCGGAAAATTTGTCTCGGTAAATTCCATACATGGCGATGGGATGGTTTTTCCTTTCAGCGTAATTTCATTCCGTTTCAAGAAGTGATCAACTTCCTCAGCAGGGCGCTCCATAACAGACGCGCATGGCTCATAGAAATTCTTGCGGAATGGAGTCAGTTCCACTTCTTCCCAGCGGATACGACGAAGGCGTTCACCACGTTGCTTGTTTTTGTCGTCTTGACGACGATCTGGCCGTTCAACATTTCCACCACGGAATCCACCACCTCCTCCTCTGGGTGGGTAGGGGCCAGCACCTCGAAAACCGCCAGGGGCACCAGGCCGGCTACCACCATCTCTATATCCACCACGACTTCCAGCCGGACGTTCACCACTTCGATTATACCTGGAAAGAAAATAAACAATATATTCATTTTATTGAGTTTGTCTGTAGAGTTTAGAGCAAAAAAGTGAGATGTAGACGCTTGAATTAAATGAAACATGGTTAAATCAGGACACCCAGAATATTCCAGTCACAAACCAGTCAGTTTTGCATTACCCTGATTTGACTCAGGTACTCATTCACAGCTAAGTCGACTGGTATCCGACATCCAGTTACGATAACAAATCTCTCTGCCACCAGTCAGATTTGAACCTTCCGCTACGATAGCCCAGTGCTCTAACCACTTGATCCATCCGGATCCTGCAAGGATAATAATAATAATTCCGAATGCATCATGCTTTGTGACATCGGAGATAGGGGTGTGGTTGACTTGGCGGCACGGTGCTGCGCGCTTATTTTTACAGCTAAGAACAGGCGAGTGTCTTGCACGTGGCTGTCTATAAGGCAGACTGCGGGCTGACTCCACTTGAAGGATCGATCTTTCAGTCCTCGGAATAGGGTGAAGTCGGACCAAGAGCGGATCGATGAATGGAAGTCGAAGAGAATGCACGGTAAACACGTGAATTGTCTTTGGCAGCCATTTGTCGAACAGATGGCTGTGTTGGGGAGCTCTTAGCTGAGACGAAGGGGTTCATGTGTGCAATTCAGGACGACGTGGTCGCCACCCGAGCTTATAAATGCTCATCATGAAGGAACGGGTGGAGAACAACCAGTGCAGAATGTGTGGTTCGGCGTTAGAGACGTTGAACCATCTCATTTCTGGCTGCACTGTTATGGCACCGGTGCAATACATCACCAGGCATAATGCTGTATGTAAGTTTATCGATCAAAACCTTGCATACAAGGATGGGTTGATCACGGTAACATGCCCAATTCACCGATGAGCCGCAAGCGGATAGTTCTGGGATCGGCAAGTTCTGACTGACCGCCATACCGCATATAACAAGCCTGACGTACTGTTAGTTGACAAGACGGGTTGCTCCGCGTATATTATTGATGTTGCTATCCCCATCATATCATAACAGCAAAATTGAACAAAAATACGTGGAGAAGGAGGTGAACTATGAGCCACTGGCTCGGAAAATCAAAGAAATTTGGCATCTCGAGCGGGTGGTTGTGATTTTCATAATAGTCAGCTGCAGGCATTGTACCTAAACCCCCCACGGCTTCCCTTGATGTCCTGAGACTTTCGCAGTCTGGTTCAAACCAGCGCCCCTTTAGTTTTTAAGCAGGCAAGATCGTTCGAGCCTAAATGCTTGGCACTTAGTGCTAGCATTAGGTAAAATCCGGCATCTGCCGAGATTGTGACAACTCGGAAAATAATAAAAGAATTGGATCAGGGCCTTGAAGTGTGTTAGAGCATTTCATTCAAGTGCCGTAACAGTACACTACAGTTTACTGTAGGAGCAATTTTGTCAGCATTGCGCTCGCCTGAGATTGGACTTAGGTACTCATTCACAGCTGAGTCGACTGGTATCCGCCATGCAGTCATAACAAATCCCTCTGCCACCAGTGAGATTTGAACTTCGATCTTCTTGAGTTCGTCATACCAGTCAATCCCTTTGAGGGTGGTTCGGTCTATACAGGAGAGTATCGGGTAATAATTTTTTTTCTTGGATTTTCTAGCAAAAAATGTACGTTGTCTCTACCACAAGAGTGTGAATACGATCGAAGCGTCGATAGACTTCGGAAGTCTACTAGAAAGGAGCTATACAGGAAGTGAAATAATCCCGGAAAAGGGCGTGGGGTACACTGATCTCGTCTCCCCCACCATACACACACACACACACACACACACACACTGATCTCGTGTATTGAAAGAGCCGGTCGAGTGAAAAAAAAAATTAAATTGTCACCTAACACAATTCTCCATGAGACACGTGGTTACAGGAAATGTTTGCATCGGCTTAGACGAGTCCCCCGACTGCACCGCTACATCCGAGTTGCAACTGCGAAAGTGGCCATGAGCTCACTCAAATGTAAATTATCTCATCATCGCCAACGACCAATGAGGAAGATGGCCATGGAACTTAACACCGGTGGAGAGAGTATGCGAACAATTGTGAAGAGGAAGCTAGGCATGCAGAAAATGCTTCGCTTGGTCGGCAGGGGTCACTTTCAGAAATTTTCTTCGCTTACAGATTGAAATATTTTCATTCTTGAAAGCAGTCCATAATAATCAAAATCAAAACTAGCTTCCTAAAAAGGTCGAGATGAAGTCATTTATTGCAACAATTATCGCCTGTAGCTTACTTTCCTATACTCTACTCAACAAATATTAGCGGTCCACAGGGTGTTTGCGCAAAAAAGTTGAAAATGCGATTAAACACTAACGGGGCGTTATAGACGAAGAAAAACCTTAAAAAGAGAAGACCCTTTAATTGTTCGGCAATCATTGTATGATCCTTTCACTACTTCCACGCAAATAAGACCCACAATACAAGATTATGATGCAAATATTTCTGCCAGAACGGAGCGAAGAAGAAACCTCAGCGGAAGTCAAAAATTGAAAAAAAGTCAACACATGTAGGATAGAGTTCGTCAAAAACCATATTGACTCTCTTGGAATTCTGTGACTTGGAGTGAGGAATCAATGCGTAACTTATGCGGGCCCGATGATAGAACTTATATGCGACGTCCTCCCAATAGGGAAATGTATCTTCGGTACACCGGTGACGGTAGTGGAATATGTGGTTGTTTTAGCAAATATGGAGTCGAGCTTATTGCCCAGGCCAAGGGGAACCCGGTTTAGCTTACCGGAATTTGCTGTCAGAGCACCATTTACCATACCTGGAAACTCTTTCGTTGCTAGTTTGTTCAAAGGCAAATTTCAAACAAGACACGCGCCATGCCAGAAGTTGTGATTTGCACAGCAATGATGTGCTAATTAGTGTGCCACCCTTGTATTCGTAGCAATAAATCCTTCTGAAGTATTATTACTGCAACATATGATCGAAATTTGACAAAATCCCCATACATACAAAGGGGGATGTTAAAAATGTTTTACCTAACATACCCGCCAACGCTTAAAACTAGAGACAGAGTCAAAGGACTGAAGCTGTAGGGCGTTGTAGGACCGGCATAGCCCCGGGGAGTGAAAGTAAATCTCTGGCTCCGGGAATGGTACCTCAAAAATGTCCGCACTACGTGCGTTATGGGAGGCGGTGCGGAAAGTAATATCCGAGTTGGCAGAGCAGTCCATCAGGCAACCACAGAGTTTGAAAAGGGTACACATGTCAAGGAAGATACGGCGTTGCTGCAGAGAGAGGAGATTGAGGGTGCGGAGTCGTGACGGATAGTCAACCCGTGGAAGGTTCTTTCGTAGGAGTGTCCGGGTGAATTCGCGTTGTACAGCTTCAAGAGCGCGACAGTCACGGATGCGGAAGGGGGACCAGACTACATAGCAATATCCAAAGATGTTTCTGGCAAGACCGTTGAAGAGTGTTAAGGAGGGCTGAATTGGGGTAAACTCGGAGGAGGAACGTAGGATAAAACCAGACATTTTGGAACCTCTATTGATGTCAACAAAATAGGAATTGAAATGAAGTTCGTCGTCGAATATTACACCCAGGTCTTGGAGGGAGGTCAGTAGTGAAAGGGGTTGTCCACTACGAGAATAGAGCAGAGTTTAAGCGAATCACACATCCAGTGGCGTTTCCTGACATTCAGGGTTAACTTGTTGGCCGACCATCAACGGACCAAATTATCAAGGTTAGATTGCAAGAGGGCACAGTCTAGCGGAGACGAAATAGAGGCGAATAATTTAAGGTCGTCTGCGTGAAGCAAACACGAGCAGGTAAGGATGGAGGCGAAGTCATTGATAAAAAAAAAAACAGGAAGAGAGTAGGGGGCCGTATGGACCCTTGGGGACCTTTCGCCAGAGGAAGAAGAGAACGAGATGAGTAACCATGAAAAGAAACTTTGCAGAAACGATATGAGAGATACGAGAAAACCCAGGAGATGATTGAGGGAGGGAAGTTAAGTAATGAGAGTTTGGAGAGGAGATTATGGTCAACGGTATCAAAGGCTTCCGAGAAATCAGTATAAATAGCATGTACCTCCTGTCGTGAATTAAAGCATTTAGCAACGAAGTTGATAAAGACCTGAAGGATTGAAGCCGTAGATCTACGTTTCGAGAAACCATGCTGCTCTTTGACAATGAGGTGAACGAAGTGTCCGGTCCACCATTCATTGACGTATCTTTCCAGGATTTTGGAGCAAGAGGAAAGAAGAGAGATGATTCGGTAGTTCACAACAAGAGAAGGGTTTCCGCTCTTGAGGATAGGGACAAGGGTCTCTTTCCAGAGATTGGAAAAGTAGCATTCTTCTAGACGTTTGTTGTAGATTATAGACAGAGAAATGTTTTTTTTACAGTTAAGAAGGTTGGGAAACCCATCGGGGCCAGGTCCGACATTGGGGACAAGATTAACAATTAGGAACTCAACCAAGGAAGGCGTAAAGAGAGGAATGGCTAAAGATTTGGAGCAGTCTGCAGTTAGAAGAGGCGTAGATGGTGAAGGGGTCGTTAGAGAAAACACGCAAGAGAAGTAGGTGCAGAAAATGTCGCAGGGCTATTGTGGGGAATTGACAGTGGAGTCAGCAAAACTGATAGAAGAAGGGAGAGATTGAGTAGGATTACGATAATTGCGAGTGTAAGACCAAAAGGATTTCAAGTTACCGCGGGCAAAGGCAGCTTCCACGCTCAATAAATACCTTTTATGCGTTTTTTTTTAATTTTTGAATTCACAGTGGAGCGCATGGTCTTAAAACGAGCAAGGTTCGCATCATTCTTAGACGCCTGCAACTTCTTCCGCAGTGCATGTTTCAAGTGAACATTATTGAAGATCTCAGTTGTGAACGAACGTAGACAAGCAGAGGAAGAGATTAATAGGAGAGTGGACCCCGACGACAAATATTTGGCCAGATATACGAAGACGGATAGAGATTACAATATAACCACGAGCTCCTTTCAGTTATAGATCTACAATAGGAGATCTTCGTTTTTTGGAACTAACTTCACTCACTAAATATTAACATTAAGGCCCATTTAGTATATTGTCGCCATATAATCCTCGCACTCGGCAGCGAGCGATTACTTTATTGAAGAGTGAAAATCATCTGACATAAAAATTTGCTTGTTGAACTCTGACGTGAGGTAGAGCACAATCAGTCAGGTCAAGTTAACATCAACTGACACAAAAAGGAAATAAATTCACTATCCACCACCTATGCAGACGGCAACAGCAATATTTGTAAAAAGAAAATTCGATAGAAAAAAGTTCCACAGTAATGCCGCGTCTCGATCCAAAGAAGAATAATTGAGCTGCGGAATAAATAGGTTAAGTATCCTCAAGTTCATCGGGGACACTCTAAATATTACGAAAGTAAGGGAAATCACTAATTTGATTGTGACCAGTTATGTCTATTCTTGGGAGCCTTAAGCCGTGCTTCTAGAAAATAAATCGATAAAAATCACTTTCGATACTGCGATAGTAGAATGTCAGGGAGTTTGCCTTGGGTGTTCATCCCTACTGGGGAGATGTGCTGCTATACTTGGCTCCCAACAGAGCTCGCAAGCTAATGCAAGTGCCCTAGCAACACTCGATCCCCGCTTCACCCGCGGTCATAGCGCACATCTCGCAGGCTTCCACGTCAAAGCGGCATCCATCCCATTTGCATGAGCCAGAAATTCCCCAGTTTCACTTAGCTGCATATGCCAGCTGTCTCTGCAATAGTTGTGCGAACAGTACTGCTTTCAATTAAGATGGGACTCGTGCGTGTGAGCGAGATGATGCATTAATGCAGGCAAATCAGAGTCTGCGCGCGAAGTCTCGGAAGTTGTTAAAGGAATAATTTTCACTTTATAAGCCCGAAATATGACTCACGGTTTTTCCTAATATTCTCTAAAAACTCTTGTTCCCAGAAGCAATAGATTGTAAATGTGGCAGATTCCGATTAAAAAAAAACCTTTTGTAATCATTTCACCATGGAAACAAATGACAAATTCTTTTCAAAAATCATCCCTTCATTGCATCTAAATAAAGTGTACGCCAAGCAATCGATTCAATTTTTTTTCAATTTAGCTAACATGAGCCCTGGCTAGCTCCAAACGATTGCACCATTAGCTCTATTAAAAATATTTTCTATGAACACAAATTCCACACAGAAAAATCAATAAGTGGACTTCTCCAGAAAATTCTATTAACCTCCAGATAAAAAGTACCACATTTAGAAATTCCAAATACAGCTAATTTTCTCAAATAGCAAAACAACTGCCCAGAATGTTCATAGCCCGAATATATCGGAAAATGAAGCAGACATCAGACTTAATTCATTAGAATGTAATGGCAGCCATTTTGGAAAAAACGAAAATTTTTAAGAAAAAAAGGAATTTCCTCATTTTCAGCTAACTACGATAAAATTCCTGTATACTTACATTGTTATTGAGATTAAATGAGCGTTGACAAGCTGAATAAACTCAGATTTTTCACTTATTTAAATTTTTGATAATTTCTGGCACTAGGTCGACACACTACCGTCTTTCACGGGGGCCAAGACACAAATGATGAAAATCCAACCCGACTAGGGCTAACCAAATTTCTACAGTCCAAACGTACTAGATTTTTTTTCACACAGTCTATTATTACAAATAAATTTTAGGAAATCATTCTATTCAAATTTTACTATTATTGCTATATTAATATTATCTTCAAATAAATTTTAGAATTATATTTTTTTTTCAATCAAATTAAGAATCTTGCTAAATAGTTTGCATTATCAAATAGAATTGAATGAAACACGACTTGACAGAATTTTCCATCTGACAGTTCACAGGAATCTGGTGTAAATATTTTGACTTTCTAGCATAATTTTTCATGCAGTTTCGGGCAATTTCACCATTGCCTGCTATGCGAGAATTGTGGTGCACCATTTTGTACTAAGGTGAGCTCTCAGTCACAATTGCTATCGGTCGAAAGTTTGTGAGAAAAAATCAGTAAAATAGTGAAAATAATCGGCAAAAAGTGTAAGTTTAGTTAACTGATAATGTTTCAATGTTGCGTAAAGAAAAATATGGTCTGTGAGTAGTGAGTTTCCACAAGTTTTCCATTAATTTCCAACCACACCCTGTGAGGGGCTTAGCAGTCCATATATCTGATCAAATGTGAAAACTGAAAATTTCTAATTAGAGTGCTTCACTAATAAATTTTAATTGGAAGTTTTGTGATATACATGAGTAATGTTCTAAAAATACATGGAATATCAATGGGAACATTGCAGTTATTTCGGTGAGATTTGTTAGTGATTAAAAAATTCAGCAATGGCGACGTCATCGACTATCACTTCGCATTGCGGCCCCGGATTTTCGTGCTCCAGGCCCCAGTCAGTCCAAGCGCCAGTCTCCATTCAGACGAGCGATCGATAAATCAATTTCGGGTCACTGCAGAACGACTGAGCTTGGTGAAGGCAAACGGCTGGAGATGCTAAGGTGGAATTATGTAATTCAGGTCGCATATTCAGCCCGGTTGCCGCTGCCTGCAATGCAAGCGGCAATCAAGGAAATGAGTAGCCAAAATTATGCAGCTTTGCTGTGAATGTCGTTTGTTTACACCGAGAACTGTTGGCTGGGTTACGTCACCCTCTAAGATGGTCTCATTCAACTGGAACGTTTGATCGCTCAAGTAGGCTTGCGATTCAAATTGGACAATTGGACTCTGAGCGAGGTATATATGTATGGGCTGAGTGTGATGAGATGAGCGGAAAAGTTAATTGAATTTATTCGGTTGTATCTCGCCATCCATTATGATTAAATGTTCTTATAAACATTTGTGGAAGTTGATGAATAACGAATGTATATATGTAGGCCTCCGCATTAGATCGCACCGGCCTTTTTCACCGACTACACCCAATGCAGTACTGTAGCAGGCATTAGTCGGGCTTGGGGTCATTATGATGGCGAAGAAATTCTGTTCGAAATTCCGTTGACAAAACGATGTCGATTGATATTTTATTCCACACAAATGCATGGCTTAAACGTGCTGCTGTAAATTAAATATTATTCGAAAGTAATGTAAAAAAAATTAGTATGGTTATAATGGAGCAAATCGGAAACCGGAAAGGTATAAAAAGTTTTGTTTTCCCCAATTGAGGAACTTTGGATGGACGACTCTTCCATTGTACACATTATTTCAATGCCTACTTACATGATGAATTTTTTTTGGGGGTTCTTAATTTCATAGCCCAGTCCATAGTCTGCTTATTATTTTACAATTGTAAATGTTTTCACAACTAAAATAAACACAAAACGTGAATGTTAAAATGCAACTACAAAAATCTAATCTCCTATTTTGCCGTGACTTTATTAATAATAGTAGGGTTTCTACCAAACATTCCAGTACGATGCCTCATATTAAAATCCATATTACTGCGAAATTTTATGGATCTAGGATGAACTTAAGGGGGTCATCCTGTGTGAAGGCCGTTTTTTTTTTGGCTTTTTTAGAAATTTTTTGTGAAGAACTGGATAAAGATACAAATATGAATTTGCCACCATAGATTTATTAATATCTTGGGCGTTCATAGTAATCTTTTCACCCCGATCGCATAGTTCATTATTGAAATAGTGAGCAATTTATACACCCATCTCCAAAAGAAGGTGTTTTTATGCTGCCACGCTAGAGGATGCTGTGATCATCTTAAAGAAAAAAAAGTAAACGGCATTTTAACGTACAGACTTAACTGTAGCCCGCAAACTAAAATTATTAAACAAGTCGGGAAACCGGAAGTCTGACGCTCCAGGTATAAAAGGTTTTGTGTTTCCCTATGTGAAGAGCACAACGTAGTTCTCCATTGGCTTATAGCATTGACCCGAGATATTGAAATCACTCAGTTCTGGGCAGGTTACTGCCATTGAGCCTGCCAGAACAGTGATTCAAATATCTCGAGGGGCAGATTATTGCTATTGCCAGAACTCAGCGATTTAAATATCTTGAGTCAATGCTATCAGCCACTGGAGAACTGAAATTGTTTCACACATTAACGCAACCTCGACGAAGTGGCATTCCCCAACTGGTGTTCTTTGTGATCGACGTATCAGCGCACGTCCCAAATCTAAAACTTATTGCAATGTCGTCTTCCTGCCGCTCTCTATAGTTCTGAGTGTTGGCCGACTTTAAAGGACAATGAACGGCGTCTTGCGGTAATGGGGACGAAGATGTTGCATTGCATTGGTGGCGTGACACGTTTTGATCACGTCTGAAATGAGAATATCCGCGATCGATATGGGTTTGCACCGATCGTGGAAAAAGTGCGAGAGAGGAGTTTTCGATGGTGTGGTCACGTAATTTACACTAACGAGAATTCAATAACCAGTATTGGTCAGAACATCGAAGTCAATGGTAAGCAACCAAAAACCTGGCCTAAACAATGGTGGCTTTATACACTGGATGGGGATTTAAAGGTCTCGCGATTACATCCTCATCAGGCATTTGATAAAATAAAATGACGAAACCGATCACGATGAACCGACCCCGCTTGTGAACTGAAGGCTGAAGAAGAAGATGTGAGGAGCGACGGATGCACGACAGCTCCGTGTCACATAGCTAAAAATTCCATTGCCCTCTTATTTTCTAGAAATCGATTTAAATAAATTATTTGATGGAAATTCCTGTATTGATAATAGCCAACCTCACACTCTGAGTTTAATATTATTAACAAATGCCAAGAATTTAACCAACATCAAATATAAAAAGGGCTAGGGAGGATTAAATGGAATTTTAATATTTCACTCGAATGTCAATTATTGTCGTTAATTATGACGTCAGTATCTTATTTGTATGACTTAGGATGCTGTTAATTAGCACGCCATTGATAAGTTTGAACTCCTATAACTTTGACACTAATAGTTAGATTTTCATAGAACTTAGCATTGTTTTAGTCAATTTCTAATAGTTGATAATATACTATTAGTAAATTTATTTGAGCAGACACCGGAATGGGACATCTCTCGAAGATTAGATTTCACCTAAGTGTTTTACCCAAAACCTTAAAAAGTGCTGCAGATAAGTAGATTCTTCATAAATGCCTCTTTAATATTTCACGCGAATGTCAATTATCCCGGTTAATTATTACGTCAGCATCTTATTTGCATTGCTTTGAAAGCAGTTAATTCGAGCGGAAGTGCTAAGTTTGAACTGCTATAACTCTGGCGTTAATGGCCAGATTTCCATGAAATTTAGCACGTATATAGGAAATATGATCCTCTATGGTGGTGCAAAGAAGTCCTAGGATGAATTTAAGGGGGGTTTTACGGCAAATTTCTAAAAGTTAGTGATATACTGTTAGAAAGTTTATTTGAGCAGATATGTGAATGAGACATATTTTGAGGCCTAGATTTCATCTAAGCGCACCATCCTGATTTTTTTCGGATTTTTAGGTTGGGTATTTTCCGAAAATGAGTCCTGTCTCACTTTAAGTGCATACATTTTGACTCCTTATTCACGCACTTTGCAATCAAAGCCAAAATTACACTCGTTGTATGCGTAGGATTTCATTTCTCATCTATCAACCAAATTTCGTCCGGATCGGTTTAGCCGTTTTGGAGAAAAGTGCGTGTGACAGACAGACAGACATACATTGAATCGATTTTAATAAGGTTTTGTTTTACACCTTAAAAATATTAAAAACTAAATTTTTGGTGCCGTGTTAAACTTTTTTTTTATAAATTTTGGTGTTTTTTCACGGCTTCTTCAACGAAAAAAAAAATATTGAATCAATCGCAATTATCCTATTTTGCGGATCGTAGAAATATGTTCTGAATAATTCGTGAAAGAATTTCGTTGGATAGATTTTGGCTAAGGTGGCAGCCGATTTTCAATATGCAGTTTCAAGAAAACGCATTTAAAAAGTAGAATGCGATTTTTAGTCATAAAATCTTAACTGGCCATTAATCTGCTATACCTAATCCATAAACCTTAATAATAGATTGTCACGAAATTCGGTGAGAATATTTTGTCTGTGTTTGAAGGGGGCTCCCCATTCATTTTTTCAGAGAATATGATCATGAAAAGCCTCGATTGGTACTTTCTAAAAATGGTCTTATTGCTGACATTTGGTAAACATAGGGGAGGTAGGGCACAAAATATGTACCCCAAAAAGTGAAACAGGTCTCGTTTTCAGAACTTATCATAATAATAATCGTTGGCGCAACAATCCTTGAAGTGTGTTAGATTACTTCATTCAAGACCGTAACGGTACACTACAGGATTACAGTACCCTCTACGCAATGTGGTCGACATTGCGCTCGCCCGAGATTATTACCCTGATTTGACTCAGATTCTCAAATGGGTCGACTGGTATCCGACGTCAAATCACGATACAAATTCTACTGCCACCAGTGAGATTTGAACCGCGACCTTCCGTACGACAGCCTTGTGCTCTAACCGAAAAATCTGAAAAAAATCGTGGTCTTTTTTTTTTCTTCAGTCTTTGTCCCGTTCACAAGCGGGGTCGGCCCGTTGTCATTTGGCTCTGTCAAATGCTTGATCTGGATGCAATCTCGAGGTTTTTAAATCCCCATCGAAGACGCCTCTCTTGTTTGCCACTGTGGTTACATTGGCACTGCCGCGCGAAGAATCGGTGGGTGAATGGTTAGTGTCGGTAAATTTTTTACAAAGCGACAGTGGCGATCTCTCGACGGGATTCCAAAAATTACAGCTACATTTAATTTTCGGCCGGGCACAAATGGCCCACGTTTACGGGCTAAAGGTTAACTTTATTTGAATAAATATCGATATGGAGGGTATTTCGAAGCCTAAGCACCGAATAGCCGTAGCTGCGTGATTTTTTTTCAGATTTTTCTTTTGGGTAGGTTATGAGAATGTATCCGTGAAAGAAGTGCCCATTTTCAGCCTCCTGTTGCATTAATGGCAAAAAAAGTATTTTGCTTATCGATTGACGAGCTGCGACAGACAGATTGCGGAAATATTTTCGAGCACTGAGAACTGAAGAATTTGTTCATCCTCTGCTTCCGGTAACATTGTCGACATTTGGAGCAAATCCACCTGTCAGAGCCACTGAGGTTGAGACAGCAACACAAACGAATAAAATCGGGGAAAGCGGAATTATCGCTGAGCTCAAAGGCTGCGAACAAAGACTGTGGCTCAATAAGTTCTTCGTTGGGATTATGGAGGAGCAGCACGAAAGTTGCAATATGGAAAAGAAATGAAGTCAAATCACCATCCGATCCGGTTGCTGTGCCATTCCTTGAAGATTTTTGAATGCAT
Source organism: Hermetia illucens (assembly GCF_905115235.1). NCBI lineage: Eukaryota > Metazoa > Arthropoda > Insecta > Diptera > Stratiomyidae > Hermetia > Hermetia illucens. Next base: position 125,809,755 of record NC_051850.1, on the reverse strand, counting down.
TCTTGCCAACGGTATTCGCGACTTCATTCAAATAACCATAAATCGAACGGGGCTTGTCAAGAGCCCACGCTTCGGGATTACTCATGGAGAAGCCTCGCTCTCTCTACAGTATATTTCTGAATCTAAAGAAGCTTTTCACCGCGTGCCACACAAATTCATCTGATATGCTTTGTGGCAACACCTGGTTGACAACGCTTTGTACCTCTATCGGTATTCGTCACGGAGATGCCCTCTGCTTACTGTCTGTCTTTTGATGGACATTGTCACACGAGACATTCAACCAATCTAATGATCCATGCAGATATTTTCCTAGCGTCCCATAACAAACCGGATCCCAAGCCACTTGTCCAAATCTATTATAGAACGAACGAAAGTAACTCTCTCACAGTCGATTCCAATGAAACGTTATGAAGTTGGTTCACCCATCAGCTCAACTTGGATGAAGTGACATTCCATAACCGACGTTCTTTGCGATCAACGCATTAACGAACGTCTCTTCACCATCGGGATCCCCACGTCAGTAAAAGAATTATTTGCTGCATTTTCTGCCTCTCTGATTACCACAATAAAGTTTCCTTTGTTGCAGCGCATGCTCTGTTGCACTTATCGAAATTTGCCTCGGTACTGGAACTAAATCTCATATTGTTCGCCTTCTTTCGCAATGTTAAAAGGAAGCCATTTCCTTACATTCGTCGGTTCACTTTCACGTTTCCCCTATAGAGGGTGACGGTAAATTTGTTTTGCGTTAGAGAAAAAAACAAGATGCTTGTCCTCTGGTCAAAAAGGCAACTCTCTCACTGCCGAATGACAGCCGGGTCACGAATGCATACCGTTGAGCTGGAGGGGTTGAAGCTTTCCGCCTCTGGGAGTAGATCTGAATGCAATAAACAAGCGAAGGCAACCAACCATAAAGTGAAAATTTCGCTCGAGCTTGATGTGAACGCTTCTCTTGCTGTCTATTCAAAAGGCGGTTCCCAAATATACTGCTGATCGCTATGCGGTCGATTTGATTAGATATTCGTTGTCATCAGTTGAAATCCAGCAGGGTTTATGGCAGGTTCTGTGGTCGAAAAGTATTCCGCCAGTTAACAAGGCATTTGAATTACCTTTGACGATCACAATGCCACCTTTATGAAGCTTTTCTTGGACCATATTGAGATAATTACCATTGAGATGTTGCCCATTCTGTATCGGAAGCTTGCAGCCAATATTCCGTTGTTCGGTATTTCGATAATATAATAACATCGATACTAGATTCATGCTTACTTCCGTCAAGCATACCAGAGCACAGTACAGTCCCACTATCTTACCTGGTTTAACAACAGAATTTTTAGCCTCTACCTTTGAAGTTGATACCATTGTGAGGGAACCTGTGCACATTCCCGAATTCAGTCATGAGGCAAAAGATTTAGGTTGGTAGCCCATAAACCCCTATTCTTTTACGACAAGCAGGAAATAGTCTTCTTTCTTATTTTTCTTTTCTGTCCTTTAATTTTCAATGAGACTACGTCAATATCATATTTAATGGTTTTTAGCGGCTAGATAAGCATAAAACGAATACAAGCATTTATGACGCATCCTGGCATTTAATATAAGGCGCGCATGTTTGAGGTTGGCGTTCAAGCAAATTAGATGTTGCACCACCGCCCTTCAAGAAAGGGAACACCAAAACTCTAGTAGGGTTTTGACGACCGCACTGCTCTCCTTATATTTTCCTCTGGAGCAAATGATGATTTATAATATAGTCAATGTGAAACAGAGCAAGAGCCGCCTCTACACTCCATATGCCACTGTACGGCTTCTCACATTAAGAAATACCCTTATATTTCGATAATAAACTCGTGATTATGAATCTACCATAAAAATATTGTGTGACCCTAATTAGATAATCTATCTGGCAAGCTATCGCTGAAATTTTTTAATCAATCGGTTTACAGTTTTCAGCGTTATGTTCCGCCGGATTTTAAACCTTTATCTTGAGAAAATCATGATAAAATATCTGGAATATATTTACTACATGAAATTTTCAAGGTAATGGTATACTGACTAATTTTACATACGCGGCTGGTCGACCATCATAAATCATGGAGATGATGATCCAAATTTCGATACTGAATTTCGCTTCAGGCCGGATCGTATTTTGAGGGCTTGATTTTATGCAGTCATCATGATTTTTAACATCTTTGGGTGGGAAATTTCTTCACTGAATGTATGAAGGTTCATAGTTTAAACATGTAATCCATCTTTGTTACAATAGTTACAACCGTTTCCGTACAATTGGATGTGATGAAAAAATCATCAGCCAAAGAAATTTGGTTTCTTGACTACCTTAAAAATTACGAGTTTCATGTTACCCGTCATATTTAAACATTTGGGTGCTAGAAACTAATTTCACAGCTGTAGGCCGCAATTGAGATCTCTGTGTATCCACGAACACATCTTGATAGCTATGTTGACATATGCGTTTTCTGCATAGTGTCGAAAGATTACACTCGCAAAAATGGCATGCAATTAGGAACACACTCGGTAAACTCAGCAGCAACTGCTAGCCCTGCTAGCTGTCTCCTCAAGTTTGTCTCGTGTTCAGCCGAATAATAATAAACAGACCATAACTAAGGGTTGCAATTCAATGATTATTTTAAGCTGTCCAAATCTGTACCTCTTTTTCGGTTCTACTCACTTTTTTAACCCTATAACATATTACCACTCAGGTAATCAAAAATATTGACACAAACACTAAGAATGTAGTTGTAGTTGAGAAACCCACCCTTTACCTATATACTCAAATGTAAATGATTTCCTCTTTTGCTAGATTTCCAGTGAAGCATAGAAAAGCAAATAGAAGTAAAATCTTTTCTGTTATTTGATTACGAGACAACAACGAGTCTCCCTTTACAATTCTTATGTCCATATTAGTGTGTGCGTGTCCAAATACCTGTAAGACTATCGCAACAAGATTATTTTTCGAGAGCCATTCGAACTTGCAAACCAAAGCTGTTAATAATAAAAGTGGTCGTTAAAGAATTGAATTTGTGCAAAGCACGCTATCTATTATGTGCATGAGTGTCATTAAGGTGGGGTCAATATAAGGTTGCGAGAGTAACACGAGATCACAGATTCCCAGCAGAAGAACAGGTAGAGCATGTCTATCGGCATTTTCCGAATGGGAGCGGCCATTAACTCATCGCTCCCGAAATATTGCGTTATCAATCTTATCACCTAACATTTTTTTCCTCTCGCGTCATTATTTGCCGCGTAGCATAAAACTAGAACATGAGTGGATGACTAAACTCACTTGCCGGCTCTATTCATATATCAATTCATGGTTATTTGATAGAATATATGTGAGTTCATGTTCACCTTATCTCTTTTTAGGAAATTCATCGGACTAATCAGACACTCGAATATAATAGCTGAGAGCCTAACGCGAAATAACCGATAGTTGCATAACAGTAAGTTTAATTTGAAGTTATTTTCTGGAAAATATTACAAGTACTTTTTCCAGAAACTAAAAACGAATAAGAGAGACAGCGAACGATCACCATGGAGCAATTCACTCCGAAAGAAGTGAGAATTTTAGAGACGGTCGAAGATATTCAAGAACGTCGTGAACAAGTTTTGTCACGATATCATGAATTCAAAAACGAAACAAGACAAAAGCGTGAAAAGCTCGAAGATTCACGTCGTTTCCAATATTTCAAACGTGACGCAGACGAATTAGAGAGTTGGATTCATGAGAAATTGCAAGCAGCAAGCGAGGAGAGCTACCGCGACCCAACCAATCTTCAGGCTAAAATCCAAAAACATCAAGCATTTGAAGCTGAAGTTTCAGCTCATAGCAATGCAATTGTCAGCCTAGACAATACCGGACAGGAAATGATCAATCAGTCCCATTTCGAATCTGAAACGATTCAACGACGATTGGATGAGTTACATCGTCTGTGGGAGTTATTGCTCCGACGTTTAGCCGAAAAGGGGCAGAAATTGCAACAAGCGTTTGTCCTAGTCCAATTCCTTCGCCAATGCGAAGAGGTAATGTTTTGGATTAAAGACAAGGAAGCATTCGTAACAGCTGATGAGTTCGGTCATGATTTGGAACACGTCGAAGTACTGCAACGAAAATTCGACGAATTCCAAAAGGATATGGCCTCGCAAGAGTATCGCGTCACTGAGGTCAATCAACTCGCCGATAAATTGATTCAAGATGGTCACCCGGAACGTGACACAATCACCAAAAAGAAGGAAGAACTCAATGAAGCTTGGCAACGATTAAAACAACTGGCCATTTTGAGGCAAGAGAAATTGTTCGGTGCTCATGAAATTCAACGTTTCAATCGTGACGCCGACGAGACAGTAGCTTGGATCGCTGAAAAGGACGTTGTGCTTTCATCAGATGATTATGGGCGTGATTTAGCTAGTGTGCAGGCATTACAACGCAAGCATGAAGGTGTAGAACGTGATTTGGCTGCCCTCGAAGATAAAGTTTCAACACTTGGGGATGAAGCTCAACGTTTGTGTTCAATTCATGCTGATCATAGCGATCAAATCCGTGATAAGCAAGCTGAGATTGCAAACTATTGGCAATCTTTGACTGCTAAGGCAAAGGAACGTAAGCAAAAGTTGGATGAATCTTATTTCCTACATCGTTTCTTGGCTGACTTCCGGGATTTGGTTTCATGGATCAATGGTATGAAGGCTATTATTTCTGCCGACGAACTTGCTAAAGATGTAGCTGGTGCCGAAGCTCTATTGGAACGTCATCAAGAACACAAAGGCGAAATTGATGCGCGTGAGGACAGCTTCAAATTAACAACCGAAGCTGGAAAGAAACTATTGGAACGTGAACATTATGCAGCAGCCGAAATTCAAGAGAAATTGGCTGCTCTTGAGAGTGACAAGAGCTCACTTTTGTCATTGTGGGAAGATCGTAGAATTCTATATGAGCAATGCATGGATCTGCAGCTTTTCTATCGAGATACAGAGCAAGCGGACACTTGGATGGCAAAGCAAGAAGCCTTCTTGGCTAATGAAGACTTGGGTGACTCTTTAGATTCAGTTGAAGCTCTAATTAAGAAACATGAAGACTTCGAGAAGAGCTTGGCGGCCCAAGAAGAAAAAATCAAAGCGTTAGATATTTTCGCCACTAAATTAATAGACGGACAACATTATGCTGCAGATGATGTGGCTCAACGTCGTATGATGTTGCTTGCTCGCCGATCAGCTTTGCAAGAGAAATCTGCTGCGCGTCGTGCCCTGTTGGAAGATTCTAGCCGTTACCAACAATTCGAACGTGATTGCGATGAGACCAAAGGTTGGATTAGTGAAAAGCTAAAGTTTGCAACTGACGATAGCTACCTCGATCCAACCAATCTGAATGGTAAAATGCAGAAACATCAGAATTTCGAACACGAATTGAATGCCAACAAGTCTCGTATTGAGGACATCACAAATGTAGCGGAGGAGCTCATTTCCAAGAATCACTATGCCTCTGACCAAATCAACACTAGAATGCAGGAAATTGTTGTGCTTTGGGAAACTTTAGTTCAAGCTTCCGACAAGAAGGGATGCAAATTGCAAGAAGCTTGTCAGCAACAACAATTCAATCGTACAATTGAAGATATTGAACTTTGGCTCAGCGAAGTTGAGGGTCAACTGCTTTCTGAAGACCATGGAAAAGATTTGACATCTGTCCAAAACCTACAGAAGAAACATGCACTGCTTGAAGCTGATGTTATGGCCCATCAGGATCGTATTGAAGCAATTAAAGTTGCAGCTAATAAGTTTATCGAATCAGGTCATTTTGATGCCGATAACATTCGCAATAAGGAGCAAGGGCTTACAACAAGATATGCTGCTCTGGCTGCTCCAATGGCTGAACGTAAATCTCGTCTTATGGATTCTTTACAAGTCCAACAACTTTTCAGAGATCTTGATGATGAGGCCGCTTGGATCCGTGAAAAGGAACCCATTGCTGGATCAACCAACCGAGGCCGAGATTTAATTGGTGTTCAAAATTTGATCAAAAAACATCAAGCCGTGCTCGCTGAAATCAACAACCACGAATCCAGACTAGTGAATGTTGTAAAATCTGGAGAACAGATGTTACAAGATCATCCTTATTCCAGCGATGATATCAAGATTAGATTGGATGCACTTAAGGAACAATGGGATACATTGAAAGAGAAAGCATTGCAACGTAAACAAGATCTTGAAGACTCACTGCAAGCCCATCAATATTTCGCTGATGCTAATGAGGCCGAATCTTGGATGCGCGAGAAGGAACCAATTGTTTGTAGCACTGACTACGGTAAGGATGAAGATTCATCTGAGGCTTTGCTCAAGAAGCACGAGGCTTTGGTGTCTGATTTGGAAGCTTTCGGCAACACAATTCAAGGCCTTCAAGAGCAAGCAAAGAATTGTCGTCAACAAGAGACTCCCGTTGTTGACATTACGGGCAAGGAATGTGTAGTTGCACTTTATGACTACACAGAGAAGTCTCCGCGTGAGGTCTCCATGAAGAAGGGAGATGTATTGACTCTTCTTAATTCCAACAACAAAGACTGGTGGAAGGTTGAAGTTAATGATCGTCAAGGATTCGTTCCAGCTGCTTATATAAAGAAGATTGAAGCCGGCCTAAGTGCGAGTCAACAAAATCTCGTTGATGGTCATTCGATCGCCAAGCGCCAAAGCCAAATCAACTCTCAGTATGATAACTTGCTCGCTTTAGCTCGAGAACGCCAGAATAAGCTCAATGAGACTGTAAAAGCTTACGTATTAGTTCGCGAGGCCGCAGATTTGGCCGCATGGATTAAGGACAAAGAAAATCATGCTCAAATTAAGGACGTCGGAGAAGATCTTGAAGAAGTTGAAATTATGCAAAAGAAATTCGATGATTTCAATGATGATTTGAGAGCTAACGAAGTACGCTTGGCAAACATGAACGAAATTGCAGTTCAACTAACATCTCTTGGTCAAACTGAAGCCGCGCTCAAAATCCAAACTCAGATGCAAGATTTGAATGAAAAATGGACATCATTGCAACAATTAACTGCTGAACGTGCAAACCAATTAGGATCGGCTCATGAAGTACAGCGTTTCCATCGTGATATTGATGAAACTAAGGACTGGATCGCAGAGAAAGAAAATGCTTTGAATAACGAAGATCTAGGCAAGGACTTGAGAAGTGTACAGACTCTTCAACGCAAACATGAAGGCATTGAACGCGATCTGGCTGCATTGGGTGATAAGATCAACCAGCTGAATGAAACTGCAACTCGTTTGATGTCTTCTCATCCCGACACGGCTGAGCAAACTTATACCAAACAAAAGGAAATCAACGAAATGTGGAACCAAGTCTTAACCAAGGCCCAAGCCAGGAAAGTGAAACTTTTGGACTCATACGATTTGCAACGGTTCTTCAGTGACTACCGCGATTTGATGGCATGGATTAGTTCTATGATGGGTTTGGTTACTTCTGATGAATTAGCCAACGATGTGACTGGAGCCGAAGCACTCATTGAACGTCACCAGGTATGTTGCATTCTTCCTTATAATCACTGAAAAAACCAGATTCTACATTTATCACACATGAATCCGATCAAAATCAATTTTTTCTCATATTTCGTTCGAAATTTTTTTAGAATCATCGAGCTGAAATTGAGTTCTTTTTTGGGCCGCCTGAGGTACTGCTGGCTTTGAAATTGAGTATCAAAAACAAAAGCCCATAGAATGGGTTATCTGAACAGATTTTCCTCTAAATGTTATACTTATTCCTAACTTCTATGATTCGAAATTATTTCTGCCACTGTTTTCACTTTTTGCCTTCAGTTCGTTTGTTTTGCAGAAAACATGTTTTTGTGTTTGTTTATCAATGTTTTTACTAACATTCTCGACTTTGTTCTAATTTTTTGTGTATTGTATACACTAACAAACTCCCATTTTTTCATTGACGTTGTGCAATGCAGGCGAGAATTTCTTCCACGTTTGTTGTAACTAAGGATACTAAGACTGCTGCTGCTATGAGGAGTACAAAAGCATACGAACTTTTTTCTTTTATAGTGAAAAGTTGATTTTCATACTTTCAAAGTGTAAAAAAATTATTTTTGATTTCTTGAGGATAATTCGTTCAATTTTGATAATTTATTATTTTGAGTGATTAGTTATCGTGTATTATAAATTTGTGCGATAATTATGAGAAATTTCAAGCATGTTATTGTTTAAATTAAAGCTTTAAGTTACCCCTCTCAAGATCTCGGTACTATTTATACGTCCCTTTTAATGAAATGATCAATGAACTAAATAGGTTGATATTCTTACCCCAGATTGATTTTGCTTGTAATTGGTAACGCTGGAGTGAATCATTTACTGATGAATAATCTTGCATTCTAGTGGCTATTGCAAGACAAGCCCTCCAATTAGGACGCCCTAATCTATCTAGTTCTGACATAACCATTCGACGGACTGCAACGTGGTTGTTCTGCAATTCACGTTTAACTTTCTGCTGTAGGTAAAATGTGAGAGTTGCGAGTTGAAAAACAATAACTGGTCGACAAAGAAGATAAGGGGGGGTTCACTAGTGATGATGTTGTTCAACAAATCAGGTTCAATTTCAATATGCTACAAAATTCACTTGAAATTTCCGCTCGTTGGGTGTTTTGGTTGTCTTACAACACCTTGGGCACAAATTTGGCGCACATTTTTCCCATCCCTAAACCGTCAGTAACAATGCGAAACAATCGTAGACGACAAGTTTAGTTCATTGGCAACCATTTTGATTTTAACTGACGGTCAGAGGCCAAAAATTATCCATAAAGGTCTTTAACAACCTCGAAACTAGTGAGCAGGAGTCTTCTCCTCAGAAGATTCTTTCAGTTTAGTATAAAACTTTATCGCATAACGTTCCTCAATCGTCGATTCCATTTTTTTCGTGGCATGATCGGCACGGAGAGTTTTACAATAACTGACGTCCTTCCACACCTTGAAGAACACTGAGACCGGTTCCACGGTAAAGGTTAAAGTTCCCCCCACCTACTCCAAAAGGTCTGGTCTCATCGACCAAAGTCAATCGCATTACTTTTGGAACCCACCATGTATCTGTCCTGTTCATTTCCATGTTGCTCTTCGAAGATAGCTGGATCCTCTTCTTTAAACTCCACGAATCTCATACACTACGTCAACGCCTTCATCATTATATTCCTGATTTTGATCCTATTCCTCAGGAAAAAAATCGGTTGCCTTTTTTAGATTCAGAATCGTAACTTTCAGTTTTATATTTTAAAGACAGAATTTGACGACTCTTGTAAGTTTCTCTTGCACATTACTTGACCCTCGTGCCCTTCCTTTCAGGCCGCGCCAACACTGCATAGACTATTCTGTTTGGCTTACTTTGTTAGCAACGTTTCTCCAGTTTCTGTTGAGGATATTGGGAAGGACTGATATCCTGATTTCTGCATTATTTATGGTAGAGCTAAAGAGTTAAATCGTTTATGATTCCGAGATTGATTTTCTGTTCATTCTTCAACCCAATCGGTTTGACATTAACTCTAAAAAACATTTCACTATTTCACTATTTATCTGCTTTGAATCAGCTCCGCATATCAATCCACTTTTCTGTTCCCTCTCTACCCAGCTAGAATAAAAGTAACTTCCTTGAAATATTTTGAATAAGGTCACACCTTTTATAAACTATTGACAGGACTTCAATCTGTCCTTTCTCCACATCATTCAACGTTTCGCTCTCCAAGTCTTATTAGTAATATCACCCAAATCCATTGAAATATCTAAAATTTCGAAATAAGAGAGTTAACTTAGTATTTCGCCGTTCAATTCATTCCATGCTGAAGTATTGTATCTTCTTTGATCAAGAAATAATTAAAGACACGCTTCTTGGATTCAGAATCCAAACAACCTTGGAGTGCATGCAGCGAAATTTTTACAAGACCTCTGTCTTATTGTTGTCAAAACAGAATATCAAAAGCAGAAATATAGAAGTATTTTTTTTTTGTTTCAATGTCTAATTCTTATAAGCAATAGAGAAAACATAGCCACTAGAACAAGAACATTACTTTAACAATTTTTTAATATAATCTTCCAATAGCCATAATACCACTTAAAAAATATAATGTCTTGTGCTTCAAGAAAGACCTCTACAGCAATCATTATTCCGGAAGAATCTCCAAATGTATGTTCCTGGGATGTGAAACCAGGTGGACATCGCTGGGTTTCGAATCTGGGGAGTAATTTTTATGTTTTAGCACCTCAAAACTAGATTCACGAATGGCAGCCATTACAACTTTGACTTTGTATGTTTTAATGAAAGAGGACTTTAATTTGCAGTTTGCATCCCTTTTTCTCCTCGAGGGGATTTTGGAGAACCTTTATCTACTCTGCGTAGTAGGCGAATACTCATGATGACTTCCTATGCAACTGAGAAAACTGGTACCACAATCTCACTCTCAGCCGGGAATATCTTCAATTTGCCTTGAAGTTTCAAGTAACTGTTACTTATGCTCTTCAATTAATATTCTCGGCACCCTACGTCATTAATAATAATAATCGTTGGCGTAACAATCCATATTGGGTCAGGGCCTCGAAACGTATTAGAGCACTTCATTCAAGATACTAACGGTGAACTACAGGATTCAGTACACTGTCGGAGGCAATATGGCCAGCATTGCACTCGAACGAGATTATTACTCTGATTTAACTCAGGTACTCGTTCACAACTGAGTCGACTGGTATCCGACATGCAGTCACGATAAGAAATTCCTCTGCTACCAGTCAGATTTGAACCGCGACCTTCCGCAACGACAGCCTAGCGCTCTAACCATTTGAGTCATCCGGAAGCCATTAATAATAATTCTTTTAACTAAATCTATGATAGTTGTTTTCCAGGTAGAACGTGCTTGGATGACCTTCGGAATTTGATTTCTGTGGATATGTTATCCACATTAAATTAAGAACTAGAGTCCTCTAATATTTCCACCAAGTCGTCGTGTTTCTTTAGTAAACACTTTTTGCAACAGGTGCCTTCCTCATTTCCTCCTGTCTTTTCTTCTCGGCGACTGCTAGCATCAAAATCATTGTACCTGCCTGTTTGTTACATGCACTTTTCTTGAAAATGGCTACATCAATTGAAACGAAATTTAGTGGACATATAGGAATTGCATATGATGAGGTACGTGGCTTTGGGTGGAGTCTAAGAAGCTTTTCACACATGGAAAAGGAGGTTATCCAATGAGAGGCTTCAAACAATACTTGCATAGGCAGATATTAGTTTTGATATCCATCGGAAAATAGAGGGGTAAGGGATCAAAAGTACAAGTTTAAAGTGAGACAGGATTTATTTTTAGAATATACCCAGTCATATGTGGTTGATGTACCTATATGAAATCTAGGCCTCGAAATACATCCCATTCTGATGTCTAATAATTTTCTATTTTCATAGCATTATGCATCCAAATGTTTTAAATTGATCGGAAAATGTACCTTAGGAGCTCAAAATTGTACAGCATATAAAATACTATGGCGCACAATATTAAAAAGTTTTGCGAAAATCCTACTATTACCAGCATAGTTCTAGCAGGTCAAAGTTATCAATTTCATGTGAATTTAGCTCATCCTTAGAAATTTGATACTAGCATCATTATAATGCGAGTAATTGACCCTGTATCCATTCCGTTTTCTGCTTTAAGTGAACTGCTGCATACTTGCTTAATGATACACAACTATCAGTATAACGCCAAATACTGACTCAAGTGAACTACTGTACTTTCTAGAAAGAATTAAATGGGTAGAGGATTCTTGAAAATACCGTACAGTTTAATATTCAACTACTTACAAAGGGAACTGTCGTGTAGCCAAAGTTGATCACATAAAAAACGTGAAGCTTTCCATAACCAAAGCGTTAAGTTTTCGGATTCTCGGCTTGGTTATATTTTTATTGGCATTACAGATATCCCTTAATCTTTGCTTTTGCTTCACTTTCTGAATAGTTTGTTTATTTGATGTGATCCTTATTTGACGAAAAAATATTCATCTTGTACAAAAAAAACTAAATTCAGAATAGGATTTGTTGATTCTATCAAGGATGTGGCACCTTAGACCTTTTTGGGTCTTCGAATCATAATAATGTTCAAACGTCTTAAATGCCATAATTTCACATCATGTTCTATCAATCTAAATACGGTTCAACCTATTTGAGTTCGTAATAGTTTTGAAGATTACAAAGTATTTGCCATCGTTGGTTTGTCATTCAACTCGTGCTGTTAAGTTTTTGACTGCAGTAACGTCTCTTTGTTTAACAATTTTGTTAAATACACGTAAAGGCATGTTACGTTTTACTGTGATCTAAAACTAAGTTAGCAAAGTTTTGCAGCGAACACTATCACAACTTTAGCCCCTTACATGGCTTATAATACCTGAATATTACGCCAAACTGTTTAAGAAGTTCCATGGGCAGAACAAAATGGAATAATCAAGGAAAGGACTAATGCAGCTGAATAACATTGCTACCAACATGAAAAAAGCTAAATAAAATCTCTCCTTGGTTCTATTCATTTGCACAAAAATAAAAATTATACACATCCATTTCTAGCCTTTCAAATTCTTCAATTATACATTAAAAAATATGCAAACGTTTTTACTAGCGGTACACTCAGATGAATTTGTCAACACTTTTTCCTTTTTACCATTCGACAAAATTGACTTTTTTGGAGTTCATTGCCAACATTGATGGAAATATATTGAGTGAACATTTCTTCCAATTTTTGTCGTTCATATTTCCTTAAGCACTTCGACGACAACGTAATACATCTTTGAATAATCTAACATAAGATGAGTAGATATCTCTAGAGTCTGTCAACGTCCGAATGCTGATGAACAATAAAGCATTTTTGTTGTTGTTGATTTTTATTATAATTGGCTTTGTAAATTCATCTTTCTAGTCTTAAGCCATTGTAAAAAATAGATAAATTATTTTAAATTAATCATTTCATCATGTGTACTTTTAATGGTCATCACGAAATACCACACTCTTCAATCTAACTCCGCAATAATTGCACCATTACTTCCAGTCGTCAATTAATAAATTAATCCTTACAATAATTCCAGGAACATCGTACTGAGATCGATGCACGCGCTGGAACATTTGCAGCATTCGAACAATTCGGAAAGGAATTGCTTCAAGCAAATCACTATGCATCGCCTGAAATCAAGGAAAAAATTGAAGGCTTGGCCAAATCTCGTGATGAGTTGGAACGAGCTTGGACTGAGCGTCGTTTGCAGTTGGAGCAAAATCTTGATTTGCAATTATACATGCGAGATTGCGAACAGGCTGAAAATTGGATGTCTGCTCGGGAAGTATTCTTGCATGCTGACGAAGTTGACTCGAAAGGCGAAGGCAATGTTGAAGCTCTCATCAAAAAACACGAAGATTTCGATAAGGCCATCAACGGTCACGAGGAAAAAATTGCAGCTCTACAAGTCTTGGCTGACACTCTAATCAGTCAGAATCATTATGCTTCAAATTTAATTGACGACAAGAGGAAGCAAGTTCTGGAACGCTGGCGTCATTTGAAAGAAGGTTTGATTGAAAAACGATCCCGGTTGGGTGATGAACAAACTCTACAACAATTCAGTCGTGATGCTGATGAAATTGAGAATTGGATTGCCGAGAAATTGCAATTGGCTACAGAAGAGAGTTACAAGGATCCAGCCAATATTCAATCGAAGCATCAAAAACATCAAGCTTTCGAGGCTGAGTTGGCTGCGAATGCTGATCGTATCCAAAGTGTCTTGGCTATGGGTGGAAATTTGATTGATAAGAAGCAGTGTAGCGGATCCGAAGACGCCGTTCAGAAGCGTCTAACTCAAATTGCTGATCAATGGGAATATTTGACTCAGAAGACAACGGAGAAATCTTTGAAATTAAAAGAAGCCAATAAGCAACGAACTTACATTGCCGCTGTTAAAGATCTTGATTTCTGGTTGGGAGAAGTAGAGAGTTTGCTGACCACCGAAGATTCAGGAAAGGATTTGGCTTCAGTTCAAAATCTAATGAAAAAGCATCAACTGGTCGAAGCTGATATCCAAGCTCATGAGGATCGCATCAAAGACATGAATAACCAAGCCGATTCACTTGTTGACAGCGGTCAATTCGACAGTGCTGGAATTCAAGAGAAGCGTCAATCGATTAACGAACGTTATGAGCGCGTTTGCAATTTGGCAGCTCATCGTCAAGCCCGTTTGAATGAGGCTCTTACCCTCCATCAATTCTTCCGTGACATTGCTGATGAGGAAAGTTGGATTAAGGAAAAGAAACTCCTCGTCGGTTCCGACGATTATGGCCGAGATCTGACTGGTGTTCAAAACTTGAAGAAGAAACACAAGCGTTTGGAAGCCGAGCTGGCATCGCATGAGCCCGCTATTCAAGCCGTGCAAGAAGCTGGTGAGAAGCTTATGGATGTGTCAAATTTGGGCGTTCCAGAAATTGAGCAACGTTTAAAAGCTCTGAATCAAGCATGGGCGGAACTGAAGAGTTTGGCTGCTACCCGAGGGCAAAAGTTGGATGAATCTTTAATTTATCAACAATTCTTGGCTCAGGTCGAGGAAGAGGAAGCTTGGATTACTGAGAAACAACAACTTTTGTCGGCCGAAAACTATGGCGATTCAATGGCTGCCGTTCAAGGTCTTCTCAAAAAGCATGATGCTTTCGAAACTGATTTCGCTGCTCATCGTGACCGTTGTTCGTTGATTTGCGAGCAAGGTGCAAATTTGGTTGATGCAAAGAATCATCATGCTGATTCTATTGGTCAGCGTTGCAATCAACTTCGCACAAAATTGGAGAATTTGAATTCATTGGCTGCACGTCGTAAGGGTGCACTGCTTGACAACTCAGCTTATTTGCAATTCATGTGGAAGGCTGATGTGGTTGAAAGCTGGATTGCAGATAAAGAAGGGTATGTCAGATCTGAAGAGTTTGGCCGTGATCTGTCTACGGTTCAGACATTGTTGACTAAGCAGGAGACCTTTGATGCTGGTAAGTCTTTAATTAAAGCAAAAATTTACTGTAATTAAACATTATTGTTTACTTTAGGTCTTAATGCTTTCGAGAAGGAAGGAATCCATAATATTACAACTTTGAAAGATCAACTTATCAACGCTAATCACGCCCAATCTCCAGCCATTTTGAAACGTCACGAAGATGTACTTTCTCGCTGGCAGAAACTCCGTGCCGCATCTGAAGCGCGCAAAGCTCGCCTTCTTGACATGCAAGATCAATTCAAACAAATCGAAGAATTGTACTTGACATTCGCAAAGAAAGCTTCTGCTTTCAATTCTTGGTTCGAGAACGCCGAAGAAGACTTGACCGATCCCGTCCGCTGTAATTCAATCGAAGAAATCCGGGCTTTACGTGAAGCACACGCACAATTCCAAGCGTCATTATCTTCAGCTGAAGCTGACTTCAAATCTCTGGCAGCACTTGATCAAAAGATTAAGAGCTTCAACGTAGGACCGAACCCCTACACTTGGTTCACCATGGAAGCTCTCGAAGAGACTTGGAGAAATCTACAAAAGATTATCGAGGAACGTGATGGTGAATTGGCTAAAGAGGCTCAGCGACAGGAGGAGAATGACAAACTGCGCAAAGAATTCGCCAAGCATGCTAATTTGTTCCACCAATGGTTGACAGAGACGAGGTAAGATATTTGAATGTTTTTATTTATACACATCTCTATGTATGGTATATTGTTATTGATTCTTTTACTGTTATTATAGATTCTATATTCTTGGTTGGGATAAGACTGGGTAAAGAAAAGCTTTAAATGTTGTTTGAGGCAACTCTCTGCTTTACTTATGTGTATAATATTTCGCGATTCACTTAACACGCAAGAGTGATGATTTTGTTTTGCTCTTAACATTGAAAGCTTAAATTGAGACAATACACATACTAGACTTGTATTGATTTAACTGCTTAGGTTTGGGTGATTTGCAAACGACGGCATTTATTTTCGAAAATTATTCTGGGATAATTAGCATAACGTACTTATTCTTTAATATTATGGAAGTTTCCAAAACAGCAAGCATGGAGTCTTTTTACGGACGGAGAGGAACTAAACTTCTTCTCCAATGCTTCTATAGAACCCGTTTTTACACACGAATATATCAATACATGAAGTGTAGTTTTTATTGAAATTTGAAGCATAAATAAGTTCAATTTTAGAAATAATGAAGTCTCAAGAGCTTGATACAAATTATTGAGGTGTTACGCTTACGAAATAGTCGGACAAGAAAGGAGTAATCCCTTCAGAGGCATTATCGTCTAAGATACCGATCTTGGCTTATTTCAAATGAGCATATTTCTCTAATGGAAACTAACCCAAAACTATAAATCCTAAAATTGTAGCAGAATATTAATTCTTTATTCTTCTCAATAGAACATCCATGATGGAGGGCTCCGGTTCATTGGAACAACAATTGGAAGCGTTGCGTGCTAAGGCCACCGAAGTCCGTGCTCGCCGCGTTGATCTTAAGAAAATTGAGGAGTTGGGAGCTCTTCTCGAAGAGCACCTAATTCTTGATAATCGTTACACTGAACACTCGACTGTCGGACTAGCGCAACAATGGGACCAACTTGATCAACTCTCCATGCGAATGCAGCATAATTTGGAACAACAGATTCAAGCACGCAATCATTCCGGTGTCTCAGAGGATTCTCTCAAGGAATTCTCCATGATGTTTAAACATTTCGACAAGGATAAGAGTGGTAAACTCAATCATCAAGAATTTAAGTCTTGCCTACGAGCTCTTGGCTATGATTTGCCGATGGTAGAAGAAGGTCAACCGGATCCAGAATTTGAAGCTATATTAGATGTAGTTGATCCAAATCGTGACGGTTACGTGTCCCTTCAAGAATATATTGCGTTTATGATTTCTAAGGAAACCGAAAACGTTCAAAGCTATGAAGAAATTGAGAATGCCTTCCGAGCTATTACAGCGTCCGATAGACCATACGTAACAAAGGAGGAACTCTACATGGTGAGGATTAACTTGTTTTTCTCTTTGAATATAAACAAATTTAACAAAATTCCCTTGATTTCGTTCAGAACCTTACCAAGGATATGGCAGACTACTGCGTGCAACGCATGAAACCTTACCACGATCCGAAAACGACCCACCCTGTCACTGGTGCCCTGGATTATATCGATTTCACACGAACTCTTTTCCAGAATTAATGAAGAGCAGTCAATTCGAGGCAGCTTATTTCCAAGAATATGTTTAGAGAAAAATTTAATCAACGTTAAAAAGTAATATTTTATTTATCGTAAACGTATGAAAAAGTTTTATCGCATTTAATGAATTTTGCTAGATATATGAACATTATTTTTACACGTATTTAAAAGGATATTTCATTTATTTTATTTTTTCTTTCGAAATCTAAGAAAAACGTGAAAAATACTACTTGTAAGACCAGATATACGCGATCTTATTAATGTTCTTGCTTTTGACGAATCGCTTTTTACGGTGGTTTATATATGTAGAACGGAAAAGGAAAGTATACACTAGTTTCATAAGTAGTCGTTCTAAATGTCACCCTGTCACGTAATATTTACATGCTTATGCTAAAGGAAGAAATAAAGATTACTTGAAGCATTTAAAATAATAGAATGTGTATTTATTTGCCTTTGGTCGCCTGGCTAACTCTGCAATACACAGAACTGATCATCGGCGATCCCATACGAGGAAAGGGATTTAAACTCTCGACCCTACCCCCAGTAACTAATCCGCTCGAAAGTTTAGGATTCGATGAAGGGATCTGGAGATTATTGGGCCTTAGAATAGAAGTGAATTTAAATGCAAAAGAAAATAAAAATTGCTTTTATTTCAAAATATAAGATACTATAATAATAATTAAACGAATATCTTCGGAGGTAAAGGCGGCCACAAGGGTATGCCAGAAATTATTAGTTAAATTTGGATAGGCTACGAACTTTTTAGTTATTAAACGGTTGACCAATCCACTGTCTGTTGAGGAAAGGTGTTACAGAAAAATAGGTCTTAATTTTATAAGAAAAGCTCGTGTTGACGCTGCCAATCCCCTCAGATTGTGTATTCTAAAATTTTAATAGCCGTGTTGAGTCCAGAACCTATGTCTATAGGCATACAATTATTAGCGGGTTGTTAGCAGTCGCATCTGCGGTGACGTTACTGTTTGTTTCGACTCATCGAATGCACAGTTTCTGATATTAGCAGGTGGGTGTTATTTGCAATGCAGAAGGTCTGCGTATTTTATTAAGACGAATGATAGTTGTCTCGCAGTGAATACAGATTCAAATTGATTTGTTTTTATTTTCCGACCTCTGCAGATATGATGTAGTTAGTATCCTATTAATTCTTCTTCTTCTGTTGCTTCCTTAAAAAGGAACTCTAGACATGACGCTTCTGCATCAATTTGACATCCTTAAAAGCTGTCTGGCGTCCTGGCCTACGCCATCGCACAAATTTCATCATCATAGCTGTTATCGATTGTGAATTTCCACCCTAGATTGGAGATTTGATCAACGATCTCAAAGTTGTAATTTCCTATATCTATTGTTCTCATTTAACCAATGCCATTTAGTGCTGTTGCTTTTCTGGTTTTTAATGCTGACGTTGCCACCATTGATTTCCTCTTCCCTTTATTGATGCGCAGCCCAACATATAGATTCCGTTCAGCATGAGCGCTATCAGCTGGGAGAATACATCTCGTTTAGGGTGATCCCCAATAGGAGTGGGATACCTTCCTCGGTGAATTGTAGCTTTTATGAACTCGTCCTCTGGTTATAGGAGCAAGAGCAACTAATGCTATATCAGCCCAAAGTCTACGTGGACGGATAGTTGATAGCCCCTTTGAGACCAGGACTGACGCCTATCCGGTCAAAAACCACAGTTTTCGAACAGGGGACGACCGGAATTCGTCCAAGAACCCTTGGTTCAGTACCGGGCTTCCAGGGATGAGCCAAAGTTTTCTTTATTAAATTCCTTGCAGTTCCTATTCCTTGTAGACCTTCCGGGTTTGACACTTCGGCTTTCCAAATGGATTCATAGCGTCAGTATGCCTCATACTTAGACAGCAAACCCAAGGCCTTGAGATTATTTCTGACAATATTTCTGGCGTCGAAGTGCATTTTAGGTTCGGTGTCTATCAGCCTTTGGATGTATGTCTCGTATCGTGTTTTTGGAAAACATCCTTTTTTGTTGAGAATGCTGAATTTTGGAGTGAAGTTCTTCCTGAGATACCTCTAATTTTCTTTCATTGATGATGGGTTTTTTACTACCGGGTTTTCAACTAAATGAATAATTATTTTGTGGTTTAAATTGCGTCGTTGTGTAGTTATGTAATATACGCCAACTAGATATAACTTACCTTAAAGACGAGAAAGTAAGAGCTGGCATGGAAGGTGTCCGATTCCAAAGGTGCAAAATTGATGATTTCGAATAAAAAAGGAATAGTTACAAATTATTTGGCTACCTCAAAGTTTGCTATGAGCATTGAAATCCCCAGCTAAAATTATATTATCCTAACCTAACAGTCAGACCAAGAACGAATCGATGAATGGAAGTCGAAGGCGATACGCGGTAAACACGTGAGCTGCCTTTAACAGCTATTTCTCGAACAGATGTGTGTTGGGAAGTTCTTTGCTGGGACGGAGGGATTTATGAGTGCCATTCAAGACGGTGTCCCCCGAACATATAAAAAGCTTGTAATGAAAGAGCGGGTTTAGAACACTAGTGTAAAATGTGTGGTTTAACATTAGAGACGTTGGATCACCTCATTTCTGGTTGTACTGTTATGACGCCGGTGCAATACCAATTTGAAATATGTCCTCTTTTTCAAACTGAAGTGAGACTAGGGCTTGAAAGAAAGAAGTTTGGCTGGTTAGAGCGGGAAAATCAAATTCATACAGTTAAGAACCTCCACTAGGTTTCCAAGGTATCCCCATGAGCTTATTGATTCTTTGGACATAAGGCATCCTTTTCTATGTGAAGACTGCTGTTATAGAGAAGGCAGTTTTTTTTTGTTTAGAATTATGTAATTCCTGGGTTTCTTCTTAGTATAAGCAGATGTCAGTGATGCTTCGCCAGTACTGCTCTTTTGAGCCAAATTTGCGGTATTTTTGACCAAAAATGTCGCATTTTGGCATTTTCTAACGCAGTCTTTTTTTGAAAATTCTTGCTCTTCGAATTCTGCTTTTTAAAGTTCTTGTGAAACAAAACCTTATTAGAATTGAGTCGAGTCTATCTGTCTGCAACACCCGATTCAGAAACGGCTGGACCGATTGACACCAAAATTGATGAGAGTGTGTGGTCTGATGTTCCCTTTACATACAGCATCTGCACAAATAAAGTTAATAATAGTATTTAAATATATTTTAGCAATTAGGCCGGAAACCCCCTTAAGTTCATGCCAGAACTACAAAATTCGGCAATTCCATACGGGATTACATAAGGCATAATTCTGGGAAAACCCAACTATTATTAACAAAGTTATAGAAGGTGAAACTTTTCCATTTTGTATGAATTTTGTGCATTCTAAAATGTTTAGGACTCAAGGAGCTCACGTGAATGGGAGGTACAAGCGGTATTCAATATACGTACTTTATATGTAAATATGTACACTTTTATGTACGAAGTAAATCGAAAATAGGTGTACGATCAATTTATATACATGCATATACAATACAGTATTCGGTAATAGGCAATGTCTGTTTGTTTATCGTGAGCATAATATAATGTAATATGTACGCATTTTTTGTAGTTTGAAAGAAATATGAAGAAAGTTTTGGATTTTTAGTCATATACGAATGGAAAAATGTGCGTAAAAAGTTTGTCACATGAGATGAAGACAAAACCTTTATACCCGAACCGCCAGCTGCATAGGACTGCGGTGTGTTCACAAGAAGGCCATGTATTTTCAAAGGCTCGTTCTAGTAAATCAGATTTTTTAGAGATAAGTTGCACTTACTGAAACTTGCTGAAACCGACCTTTTTATGTACAACACACCGTTGACATTAAGTTTTTTTGAGTGCACGGAAGGTATTATGTCAGAGATCCTGTCATTTTTTTCAATCTTTTGGATAAAGACTCTGACAAGCAAACATGTCTAACAAATTTTGAAAATAGTTCGTGGTTATTTCGTTATTTAGAGGTCCTTGTATAGGGTATTGGTGCGTTATATCGCTGGAGAATTCATTGCTGGCCACCAAACAATTCATGGATTTTTGAAAAAGTTTTATTTAAAATCCTGCCTGCGACTTGTGAAGTGCAAAGGAAACGTTCTATAATAAAAACAAGTCACCTACCCAGGGAGGCTTCTTTCTTCTCAATTCTTCGTTTGGACCATCCCAATTAAACTTTGTTTCATCAGAGAATAAAACTTTTCTGCATTGAATTCTCCAAGTAATATGTATAGTCTTTTGGAAAATTAAGGCAGCTTCTATGTAGTTTACTTAAAAAGGCGAGGCTTTGATTTTATTGAGTGGGACTGCTGAATTAGAGGATTTGCGAAATAGTAGTGTAGTAGCTAAGGTACTTCGCCCTTTTAGATTTTTCTGCAATTGTTATCATTTTTATAAGCAAAGATGATTGTATATTTGAAGACTCTTTTCCAGATCACGTTTCTTCCTGAAACTACATTGAAATCCTTTAAATTAATGACTTGCTACTTTAGGAATACTTACTGACTTTACTTATGAGAAAACAACGCGTTCAATCTACAAAATTGATGACTTTTTTTTGTCGTTCTCTAAGTGTTTTCACAAAATTTTGACGGGGTAATGTGTGAGCTTCAATTTCAAAAGTGGCTTCACAAACCAGCTATGTTGTGTATACATACATGTTACAAAGAAATTAAGTGGAATCGAGTATATGGATGTTGCAAGGTCTACATATGATTCTCATTTATTAATTTGAATGAGTTGTTACTGTTTAACGGAAAAGATGCACGAAATTTTGAGTTCGACTCTTCTAATTGAAAGTGATTGTCGCAACTCCGCCGATAACAGCCGCTGCAACTTAACCTTAAATGTTTTCAGTAATCGAGAATCTTCTGTCAATAAACGTAATCTAGGGTGTAAACATATTTTGTTGTGATTTTGCTGTATCATTCTGATAATTGTAGATGACAGTGACTGCTAAATAAAATGGGTGAAATAAAGGTAAGGCGCCCACATTCTCCTATACGAAACCAGTGACAAAGTGTTTTTCAGATCGAGTTTGCAGTGCAAATGTCCGGGCCGGGATGCGCCCAAAGAGTATCGAAAAGTTTAGAGGGTGTGGGGAACGTACGAATAGACCCTGACCTTGGCCGAGTGATTGTTAATACTAAAGTACCATGGTGCGAGGTTCAGGACCGCATCGAAAAGACTGGTCGCAGGGCCGTGCTGTCTGGATTTGGAGGTTTGCTTCTTAATGTTATTATTGTGTCGATTCGATATATTTAGCATGTGTTCCAATACAGGGCAATCAGCGGTTGCTATGATTGGAGATGGACATCAAAGCATCAAGGGTGTTGTGCGGTTCTCAGCTATTGATAATCAAAGCGATGGTTGCGTAGTCGACGGAGTTGTGGACGGACTCAGTCCTGGACTTCATGGTATACATGTCCACGAATGTGGGGATCTTTCGGAGGGTTGCGAATCGGTTGGGGAACACTATAATCCTCGCAGTTCGCCACATGGTGGTCCCAATGATCCACCTGATTCACGACACGCAGGCGATTTAGGAAACATTCGGGCTGGAAATGACGGACGGGCGACATTCAGATTTATAGATCCTATTCTTAATGTTAGTGAAATAATTGGAAGATCAGTTGTGTTAACAGAAAACGCTGATGATTTGGGCAAAGGTGGGCATGAGAAATCACCAGTCGATGGAAATTCCGGAAGAAGGTACGTGAATTTAAAAAGCTCTCACCTTTTGTATTTGCATATTATGACTAGGCACCAACTTCCATTGGTTGTAGAGTGAGTTTATTAGGCACAGATTTTGAAATCCAAGAATTTGCTGATTCGGTATGGCGAAGTGACAACGCTGAAGTTACCAAATTGAGACAATGCTCACGACTCTAGCCTACTAGTTTTATCCTGCTATCGTACCATTCTTTTATGGTACGAGTTGTAAAATTAAAATTGTTTTACTCAAGGAGCTTTCCTTATATATTGGGAGCTCCTGTTTCAAAAGTTGAACTTTTTCGGGACGGCACTCCTTCTATTTATCGTGGAAATTAATAAAGAAATCTTAGTCAAAATCATGCCTCGTGAAACGTTCCAACAATGTTGTGTCCCGTGTTGGTTTCTGCTTGCGGATTTGCCTCTTCCCCTCGTCATGCCAGGCCCTGTGTAAAATATTATACTACCTCAAATACTAGTGGCTGTGTGATAGTACGTTCATTTGGCCATTTACGAATAAATAGATAAAAAACTTTAAGTCTCTTTAAAGAGTCCGGCACACCCTCCTTGTTACATGTTGATTTTAGCTTTTACAGTGAAATGCGTACCCTTTCCAGACAACAATTTTGTGTCGTTACCAATCAATTCTCACTTTCCTTATGCATTGGGGAATACTTTTGCTGATTAACTTCGTACTTTTTCAATTTTGTACTGTTCCCATCTAGATTCCTACTTCTCGCATGCAATTTCGTACTTTCTTTAAGGTGGAATACGGCGTCAAAGTTGACATTTCAACAATACAAGTTTACTATTGCCAACCAGTTTTGTCGTTAGTAACATATTTTGAGACATTTATTTTCACTTAAGTGGACTCTTCACTGTTAACATTTTATTTACTAATTCTATAGAATATATTCTCAAGAACCATTCCTCAGAATTTCAAGGCAGGAAATTTAATTCAAGGCACTACTAACAAGAAGGCACAAAACAGCATTTTTCATATGAATTGTATTTGTGACAACACGTTTTCTCGGATGCTTTTTGAGATTGCTCGCCCATTTAGTATTCGATTTGCTTGATCCCTTTTTTTATTTTATTCTTTACATTTGCCTTTAAAAACCTGAGTTTAAACTTAATAAGTTTTGAGTTTTCGAATGGTAGCAAACATCTCTTAAAACTTTCAACGCAGTTATCCCGAAAACGCGTTTTTCAAAACATTTTATTCATTTTTCTTAAGAAAAACTGCATTGATTTTAGTAATTGTTTTATTGTAATAATCGCAACACTCGTCATTACGGCCGTACTAGAATTTCCGAAATTCGTTGATATTAAGTTCCTTTTTGAAGTTTTATTTAAAAAAAATAAAGGTGGTTTTGAAATTTAATTTTTTAAAAGCTGTCCTATTCCAGTAAGTTGGATTCAATCTTAAACAAGTCGGAAAACCGGAAGTTGGACGCTTCAGGTATGAAAGGATTTGTGTCTCCTTATGTGAGGACCGATGACAGTTCCATGTCTACACAGTTGAATATTCAATTATGCTTTATCTTTTAAAGTTCCATTTACACAGATAATTTGACCAACAAAGCACTTATTTGCGTGGCTTAAGATGTAGTAAATTCGCGCGAAATTGATAAGTGTGAACTGTTATAACTTTGATACTTGTGGCCGCAGTTCCATGAAACTTGGCAATATATTGATATACTATTAGTAAGTTTATTTGAGCAAAATTTGGAATGGGATATATTCTGAGGTCTAGATTTCATATAAGTGCATCACGCTGACTCTTGTCAGATTATTGGGTTGGGAAGTTTACTAAAATGCGTCCTGTCTCACTTTAAGTGTGTACATTTTGCCTCCTTGCTGGCGCATTTTGAAATTTATGTCAAAACGAATATCAGTTTCGGAAAGTACGGGGGTAGGGGGCAAGGGTTCTTGACAAATGGACGGCGTCAGGACGTAAGTAAGTTAGCCCAAGCAAAACAAATACGTCTGGCAATTTGTTGATGCAAAGACCTGCAACGTGGCTGCTGATGACCATATCATCATTGTCATTAATGGGGGAAGGGTTTTTGAGCACCCATGACCTTGTACTAATATATACATGGTTCCTCAAACGATTGTTTTATCATTCTCATATGACGCCGATATTTTACCACCGTCACTGATTGCAAAGCCGTTTCCTATGTGACCATCGCACCTGAACATCGGCCGAAAATATCTCGAGCAGATTTCAACTGAAGAATTTGTCCATCCTCCACTTCCACAATCAATGATTTGGAGAACTTCCGCGTGTCAGCGCAACTGAAGACGAGGAACCAATAAAACGAATGAAATCTGGGAAAGTAACAGGACCTGCTGACATCGTATCTGAACTCTGGAAAGCAAAGAACTGAGACCCAACACTGTGGTTCAGTGAATTCTTTAATCGGGTTATTAGGGATGGTAGAACATCATCTGATTGGCAAGAAAGTACCAAGTGAACGCATTTCTGAATCCAGAGAAAGCGTTTGATCGTGTGCCACAGGAGCTCATCTGCTATGCTTTATGGCAACACTGAGTGCCAGAAGAACTCGTGTGCTGGGTTCAATTGCTCTACCACGATCCGAAAAATAAACTTCGAAGTATGGCGGGTGAATCAAAATCACTTCTTGTCTCTGTTGGTGTTCATCAAGGAAGCGCCCTCTCACCACTCCTCTTTGTTCTTGTTATGGACATCGTCACATGGGACATCCAACGTCGAGCGCCCTGTACACTGCTTTTTGCAGATGATGTTTTCCTAACGTCTAAAATCGAGCAACTTGTCCAAAAATGGAACGGTCTCAAATTGAATCTAAATAAAACTAAATCTAAATAAAAACATGAAACAGGCACAATCACTCTCAGCGGCAGTGATCTCCCCAGAGCTGAGCGACTTAAATATCTCGGGTTAATGCTATCAACCAATGGGCAACTGCGTTATAAAATTGTTTCACACATTAGTGCAGCCTGGATGAAGTGGCATTCCACAACTTTAATGGTGTACGACGAGCCGACCCGGCTTGTGAACGGGACAAAGGCTGAAAAAAAGAAGAAGAAGCCGTGTGTGACAGATTGCTTTTGTATTCACTTTTAATATCTTTTTAAATATAAACAAATATCTAATGCATGTTTACTAACGACATAGCTGTCCGATAATAGTCCGTTTATTCTTTAAAAGTTTAATGTGATGTTGCGTCCCGCCTCAAAAAAATGAAAAAAATGCAACATTGCTTAGGAAAAATCTGAAATTTATTATAGAACGATAGCAATTCGAAGAAAAAGTGGGAATTTGGCGAAAAAAAAGTATGAAATTACTTTTGGAAAAGTTCGAAATTCAAATTAAAGACTATTCTGTAGGGTCCAGGTCTTCAAATCTGCACCTGATATTATATCATTTGAGTTTGAGGGTCAGTCGCGTATGGGAGCAAATGATAATTGCTTTCTTTGGGTTTCGGAGCTGTTTTGCAATCTTACCCAAGAAATATTCGAGGTTTTTGAATGCTGCTCAATTCATACCGTTAAGGCTTTCAAAGGTAACCGGTAGGAACGTGACTTTGTTTTTTCCTTGTTCGTAAATTGACTGACAAAGTACTTGTTTCTCCCATCGTGGTTGGCAAAAGTCAACTTGGGAAGGCTTTTGAACAATTCCTAACATCAATAGCTCACAACTCTTATTATATATTTATTATATATATCATAATGTTCATGTGTTCAGTAAATTAATTCGTGTGAAAGTGCTAAGCATCTGGGAATACTAACATAAGTTTTTGAGCTATCAGAACTGAAGTGATTTCTCTTTTTTCAACCAAACAGAAATTAAAAAAAGTTAAAAATTCACATTAAGGTTGTGCATTTTACTAATGATTATAGGCCCCCAAGTCTCCGCTTAATAATAATAATAATCGTTGGCGCAACAATCCATGTTGGATCAGGGCCTTGAAGTGTGTTAGAGCACTTCATTCAAGACCGTAACGGTACACTAGGAGGCAATGTGGTCAGCATTGCGCTCGCCCGAGATTATTACCCTGATTTGACTCAGGTACTCATTCACAGCTGAGTCGACTGGTATCCGACGTCAAATCACGATACAAATTCCACTGCCACCAGTGAGATTTGAACCGCGACCTTCCGTACGACAGCCTTGCGCTCTAACCACTCAGCTATCCGCTTAGGACTTTAAAATCCTCTCGGATTTTACTTCAATGAAGCTCGTGAGATTTTGAGTCATCATGTGTCGCTCTGCTAAAAGCTATTCGTTTCTCCGGAATATCCCTCTTGCATAGTGCACTCCAGATAAATTCTCTGTAGGGCTGTCCAATGCCTTGAAATCGATAAAGAGTAGGTGGAACGGGAATCTAAACTCCGCACACTGTTCGCAAATGATCGGAAGTGGGTAAACGTGGTCGATACAAGACGATCCAGAGTGGTAATTATTTTGTGAAGCGAGAGAGTACGCATGCCTTTCTTCGGAATCTTCCCCTCACTGGGAAACATCCCAAATACCCAGTATTTACGAATGAGTTAAATTTCGCGACGCCGCCTTTCTCACTCCACTGGAGCGCGTTGATGGCAAAGATAATTTCATTTCTGTTTTGAGGAGTAGTCCGTATTCACATGTTACTGTGGTTTGTCATACCATTAACAAGGGATGGAAATTTACCGAATATGATACGACTTAGAATCGTGGTGAAGTACTCCTTCCATCTTCAGCGGTTCATGATCGTGGATGTAAAGCATACTTTTAACATACCTCACGGGACGATCGAGGCACTTACGATAACCTATAAGCTCTTCAGTAATGAAATCGCTATTTTTAGGGTATGATACCGCACGTTGTGGTAAACTTCAACCACTCCTGACACTAAATTTGGTCTCTATCCAAGACGCTGTTAACTTTTCGGTAGCAAGAAAATTTTCAAATTTGAAGGTCGCTACCACATAAATTTGTACCACTTTTATGCCTTTTACGACAAGTAAGGAATACTTTGAGTGTATTCTTAAACTCAAATTTAACGGGTCTTATCTGATAACATTTACGTCATTGGCGTTAGTTTAACACTCAAAGTGGAAATACTCGCTAGCTTCCTTTTACAAGATCTTTCGATTTGTCCATTGCTCGTTATCCTGCGCGGCTTGGCATTTCGCATATTGATTTTTTTTAGCTTTTGAGCAAGATAAAGTTTTCATTCAATTCTTCAATTGTATGAATAAAACTTGCATTAGATCAGTGAAAAGGTATCAAGTAGCTACTGAAATGCGTATATGGGGATATATAAAAATCACTGATTGAAAGGAAGCCTTGACCGATCACCCCTGAAAGAAGCACTAAAGGGGATAGTGGGGCGACGCAGACGATGCAAGGCTTTGTGCGTAATTGTATTTATAATTTATTGTATTCAATATTTAAAAATAAATAATCTTTTCTTAAAGAGAATACCGTTTACTCTTGGATACTATCATATAACGATTATGCCGTGGCATTTGTTGAAGTATCGAACCTGTTCTTGGGGGTAATTAAGGATCCTTATGAAGCGTATCTGAATACGGAAGCGTATCTCTCCAAGGTATTTTTAGTCTCTTTTGATTTAGTATGACAGTAAACTACTTTTAATACACTTGGACGATGCGTGAAAACCCAACTAAGCAATTGAAAATCATCTAAATTCGACCTTAGTGCAAACTAGTGATGGCAAATGTGGCTTTTTTCAGTGAGTCGATTCATTTCCTATCTCTACCCCAATAAACACAATCCTCAAGTCAGCATTCAAGAAGCGTATTCCTCAATTCCCAAGGTAATATTTCCCAATTCTACCCACGTACAAGCCGATGCACATACACCCGATCCAATTCCATACTCCAAGGACTATAGAAATCAAATAAATTTGCCTGAAATCTTTTCTGGCGATCGAATAACATCTACGGCATCAAATTTGCCTAAAATGCAACATTTATTTGAGGAACGATCTATTTAAATGCACAACTGTTCATTTAAGCTGCGAGGAAACATTGTAATTAACAAGTGAAGTTGAATTCAAACTGTCAATGAAAAAAAAATTGAATTCTTCCAAATTTCACCAATTTCCCTGGCACCCAGCCCCCCCAACCTATATACCATTTTGAATCTCAGACCCTCCCCGATAGTAGTGATCACGAATTAAGCCCCTTTTCTTGAAATTCTCAATATCAACGGAGATATACGCGTTTAAAAAAAAAGTTGTTTCATTTGAGACTCTGTAGCTCATATTGCCCCTGCTTCCGACAATAACATGCATATATGTAGATATTGTCTCATATTGTTCACTAAAACGTGATAACCTGACGCTGTTCTAACGTTTTCGACTTGCTAAAATGTCGCTCATATGTAATATTAATTGTCAAATCTGCTAATATTTAAGGGGGTCATCCCGTGTGTCGGTTCCGCGGAATCTATTTTTTTTTGCATCAATTGTATCTAGATATAGTGTAGAATATATGGGCAAAGTGATTTTTTGATATTCGGAGTCGTTCGGAAATTATAGTGTTAAATAGGTAATAAATCACATGCCAGATTTATGTCGATCGCCCTAATAAAGCGCGTATTTATTGGTCTGAATGACGTTCGAATGACTTCACTAAAAGGACAAGAATTGAAGCCAAGGCTGTACATGTGTTTCTTGAAGAAACCTAAGGTTCATGGACCAGGTATAGCAGATTAATGATCAGATAAGATTTTATGGCTAAAAATCACATTTTACTTTTTAAATGCGTTTTTCTTGAAACTGCATATTGAAAATCGGCTGCCACCATAGCTCAAAATCTATTAAACGAAATTCTTTGAAATTTTTCCGACTTATTCAGGACATATTTCTACGGTCCGCAAACTAGGATAATTGCGATTCATTCAATATTTTTTTTTTATTTATTAAAGAAGCCTTAAAAAAACACCAAATTCACAAAAAGTTTAAAACGCCGCCAAAAATTTAATTTTTCATATTTTTTAATAATCCTAGTTTGCGGACTGTAGTTAAGTGTGCACGTTAAAATGCTGTTTACATTTTTTCATTCAAATGATCGCAGCGCTCTCTAGCGTGGCAGCAGAAAAACACCTTTTTTGGAGATGGGTGTATAAATTGCTCTGTATTTCAATAATGAATTATGCCATCGGGCTAAAAAAATGACAACGCATGCTTAAGATATTAATAAATATATGGTGAAAATTTCATATTTGTATCTTTGTCCAGTTCTTCACACAAAATTTCTAAAAAAAGCGGAAAAAACGGCCTTCACACGGGATGACCCCCTTAAGCCATATACTTCATTCCATACTGGAATTTGTACACATTTTGTTCATACCACTTATACTTGCTTTTATACAAAACCTTAATCTGATCGGTTCAACGTTCAGGGAACAAAATAGACCTGCAAATATACAAACGTACAGTATTCATATTGGCTGAATTTGCGAAACAGAAATCTATCCACTATGCACACAGAACACCAACAACCCATCTCAACTGCCTCACCAATTGAGTCGACTCTCATCTCGCTGTGTCGGATGTGTAGCGTGTTCATTGTGCTGATGTGCTGTCGCATCAATTGAGGTGGTTCGATTCGATTCGCTTCTTTTGTGTTGAATCGACTCACATCAGTGAATGAATCTTCATGCATCCTCCAGATGTATTCAATTTTGCAAGTGACAATCCGCATTTGAGCTAAGTGCAAGCTTATTTTTCAACTCGATCAAGCTCGAATATTACATGTATTGCAAATATTTAGCTATTATATTTTACAAGAAGCTGTCTAAACCATGTGTTAACTGGGTGTGCTATTTCCGATTTTTATTAATATCTAGGGTCTCTGCACAATATCTACGCTTGTGTTTATGAATAAATAGTTGGAGTATATTCTTAAATAAATGCAATATACTATAAGTATTAGCATCTTCTTAAAAAAGTATTACAATTTCAGACTTGCATGCGGAATTATTGCCCGTTCAGCTGGAATTCTACAAAACTATAAGAAAATTTGCGCTTGTGACGGAGTTACTATCTGGGATGAAAGGGACAAACCCTTAGCTGGTGGAAATCGGTCAGTGAAGACACCATCTAATCAGAACGGTAAATTATAATGTGAAAGGTGTAGATATTTTTAATATCCATGCGCATGGTTGTCGGTGGTTTATAATATAATAAATAGAATATACAAAGTAAAACGAATTATTTCTTTATTGAATGGATATTGAGTGCTATCCTCTACTAGTACATGCATCAGATCACAGCTTGCATAATTAAGTCGAATGTGCATAAAATTCAATCGTCGATAATTATACTTTCATCCATATCGAAAGATGGCTCCACATCCTCGTTTTTCAATAATGCTAGTCGTCGTCGACATCGTTTTTTGTATATTAACACCAACTGATTACACAATGGTGGCGCAGAAATTGCTGTATTTGTTTGTACCTAAATAACATTTTCAGTTAAAATTTTAAACATCAAAAGCTGGAATTTACCTCTAGAAATGAGCACTCAGCCTCCATAGACAAAGCGTCAGTTAGAGCTGACATTACACTTTTAAATTCTTGAGCATTCACCGAGTAATTCATTTCACCAATTGTTGTTTTGAACCATTGTTGGTATGTTTCGAAATTCGGAAATAAGCCCGAATACACTATCCGGGCGGTGAGCAGCATAGTATAGAAGAGTTTTAAATCTTTTTCCTTTACAAATTGTTTGAACAGTTCCTTTATATGCTCTGTGATCATGAAAAGGTATCTAAGTTTTACAATAAAATAGCGGCTTTCAAATTCTTACTTTTGATTTCAGAGGCACCAGAACTGTCGCAATTCTCAGAAAATACTGAAATTAACACTACATAGTATTTCCATCCTTCGAAATCAGGCTCCATCGTTTTTTTAAAAACATACTCTGCCATTTGTTTATCGCCCTCTATAAGCTTAATACTTCATTCAGTACACAATATGATATAAACTAAAGTTAACACGTATACTTCACTCAATAATGTATGTAAAAATGTCCCTTTCGGTACTGTGGCTCGCCAGACATGCAAATTCGAGAGAGCGTTCTTAAGTGTGGTCTTTTCCTCCTGTAGGAGCGCGTTTACATGCATTTGCTTAAGCATTGTCATAATTTCACCTGGAAAAGATTCTGATTTAGCAAGATTTAGAATAACTTGTTTTTCTAACCTTCGAGTTTAATAGCTTTTAATTCAGAAATGTAATTTGTATCCATCAAATTTGGTTTCCTGCATAGGTCACGGAACAATCGGCCGAAACATTCTTCCAAAATGATTGTGAGTTTTGACGAGTTGACGAAATCTGAATAGAGTTCATAATATATAAAGGTGAGGTAGAAACCTTCAAGGGATACTATATATTGTACTAAGAGCAAATTACCATAATAACAACTTCTGAGAATATCCGCGAGCAATTCGAATTTCGCTTCTAGGAAATCATTCAAAACAAGTTGAACATGCTCATCATCTTCTTGCCTAAAAGACACAAGGCTAACAAAGGGACAAGATATGTTAAATATATATTACGTTAAAATATATTCGGATGCAGTTATGACTTTGCAGTTTTGTAGGATTACCAGCACAGTGCTACTTCCAACGTTCCATTCTAGCGTGCGAAAATATTTGTTCAGTAGAAGCTGGAAAAAGAAGTTTAGTGAAGTTGTTTTTATATTTCAAGCAGTTCCAAACCTTTTCTTCGCAATCCAAAGTAAGCAAAAGCTTAACAAATTCATCTTTGTAAGGTAAATCCCAGTTAAAATTTGTTCGTTTGTTAATTTCCTGAAAATTGAAATATTGAATTGCTTACTTCCTTTAGTAGATATGTATATGCATGGATTTTTACAGGTTCGTATATGGGGCATAGCGGATGAAACATGTCTATGCGCCATCAAAGTCAGTTTCACGTAGTTTTAGGTTGTCCCACTCAACATCCTGGAATAGTGGGCTTCAGTGTAGGGAATTGCTTTTAAGGTTTTTTGTGAAACAAAACCTTATTAGAATCGATCGAGTCGATGTCTGTCTGTCTTTTTTTTGGCTGGGGGAAATCCATCATGGATACGCATCTGGAATCTAGGACACGCATGCCGGACTCTTACCGACTAAAACCTCCCATATTTTCTCCACACTCTCCCCGCGGCACCACCGTTTTGGTATTGCTCCGCGGGGCTGTTCAGTTCTTAGCTGTTCACTCTAAACGAGCTGCTACCGCTTTGCGTGGCGTTAATTCCAGTAGCTTTCCTTCTATGTCTCCGCTGTACTTCTGCTGATTTTAGTTGCTGGTGGATCCGTTTCACAATCGCAACTACCGCGTCCCATGTTGTATTTGATTGCACCATGTACCTTATCAGATTTTCCACCGTTAAACGGGTATTTAGCTCTGTTTCCAGCTTTCTCCTTGAGCTTTTAAATCTGGGGCAGGCGAAGAAAACGTGTTCTGCATTTTCGGCTGTACCTTCACACATAGGACAATCGGGCGATTCATCTAGACCGAACCTACAAAGGTAACTCCTGTATCCACCGTGTCCGGTTAAGAACTGAGTCAGATCGTGATTCGTCTCACCGTGGTTCCACATAGTCCACATGCTTATGTCTGTGGCAAGCCTGTGTGTCCACCGACCATTCTCCGCCTGAACCTATGCTGTTTGCCATGCAGTCAGTAACCGCAAACGCTCACTTTGCTTGTTTAGGCTTGCTTCCTGATTTTCGTACAGACGACTTGCCTCATCGGTTAGAATACCGACCGGAATCAACCCCGTAATCACACATGCCGCCTCATAAGATATTCTTCCCCATGTGAATGGAGGGTGCAACATTTTTTTTCATAAAATGCGGCCATGTGGGGTAACAAATGAAAGGGCTCAATTAGTACTTTTCGAAACTGGTTCCATATTTGATATTGGGTGAAACATAGGGGAGGGAGGGCTCAAAATATGACCCCCAAAAAGTGTAACAGGTCTCGTTCTCAGAACCTACCCAACCGAAAAATCTGAAAAAAATCACGGTGATGCGAAATCTAGGCCTTAAAATACATCCGGCTCCGATATCTTCACAAATAAAGTTAATAATAGTATATTTCCACATTTTAGAAATTTAGCCGGCAACTCCCCTTATGTTCATCTCAGAAGCATAAAATTTGCACAATTTGGTTAAGTTTGAAGCAAATCCAACCATTACTAACAAAGTTATAGGGGGTGAAAATTTGCCATTTTTTGTGAATTTCTTGCATTCTACAACCTGTATGACGTCACCATCACATATCAATTCATCAATACCACAACGAAATGAGTTCTTATGAATGGGGTCGCAAAGAATTAGTTTTTAGTTTTTTTGTCA
Source organism: Hermetia illucens (assembly GCF_905115235.1). Lineage (NCBI taxonomy): Eukaryota > Metazoa > Arthropoda > Insecta > Diptera > Stratiomyidae > Hermetia > Hermetia illucens. The sequence continues at coordinate 125,775,462 of NC_051850.1, read as the reverse complement.
TTTGTATATGAATATTAATTACTCCAAACAGACATATGTGTATGCAGGTAACAGACATATGTGTATGTAGGTAAATATGCGTGCTAATGAAGTTTGCGGGTAGTGTCTAATTCAGATAGATATATTTGTACATTAAACCAGCCGTATTTAAGATACGTACTATGTATGCAACACAGGCTTAACGTAACGCAACTTTGATAGCGATTCTATGATTTTTCCCTTGATGCAGCACACGGTATATAGCCCTTTGAAAATATCTACTAGTTCCTCAGCGTGCCGCTTTTGTTTACTATCTGAAGGAAGTTGATATGGATGGTGCAGGGGAATTGCGGGTGGCCATACGCCCATTTTAGCACTTTTTGTTAGTCAGATATATTCTTTGGAATGTTAGTGTTTGGAAAAGGTTATCGCCGACTATTCTCAATTATAGAAAATTTTTCACAAAACCTCACGACCAACATCACCTTGGATAAAGTTTCATATATTCTGCCTATCTCATAATGAATTTGGTAAAAAGGCCTTTTCATGTCAAGGTCTGATGCAGTGATTTCATGAAAATTTACTTGATTAATTTATTAATTACCCCTGCAGGACCCAGGAAAAGCTGGCGTGTTACTTCCAATTCGGATAATTCCGTACAGGGAGACTCGTCACGCGAAACCGAGGAGTAATTTGTCATGAAAAATCATAAACTTGATTTTCCCATATGTGAATTGTCTTGACTACAATGTTATACACTCGGGCCTTGTGACTTCTCGTGAACTTTTTGATCTTCTCGCATGTAGCCTTAGATGATTATGAAAGATATGGCAAAAAATAGAATGGACAAAATTTTAACAGGGTATGTTAGAAGGGTAATTGCGTAAATCGTAATATGGTTTTCTTTTCTTCGAATATTGCCGTCACCATGATCCGGACACTACAGGTCAATCCTTGTCTTAAACTGGAAAATGGGAAATTATTCTGCACAATATGCACCGAGGTAATTTATTCATTTCAATAATAGGCAACAGTTCACATGAAAACAAGTTGGCAAACTAGAAGCAAGTTAGACTAGTTCTTAAAAGTACTATTATAAGTAAGCAGATCCTTTGGTAACCCACATGCCCATACGAAAAATATACACTCCCTTTTCACATGTATGTGAAGCTTGACCCCCTGCTTGGCGCATGTAGAGGGACTCACGTTCTTACCAAATTTCGTAATAATATATTCAGTCCTTTCCGAAAAAATCGGGTGTGACAGACAGATGGACGGAAAGACATTGAATCGAAACTAATAAGGTTTTATTTTACACAAAACTTTAAAAACAATGCTATGAATAGAATTAAGAAGTATTTAACGAGCAACCTTCATTTAACAAGTACTCACGCGCTTTAGGAGTTTACGGTAAATCAATATCGTTCAGCAAAAATATTTAACAAGTATTCTGAAAGTACTGGTTCTCAAACAAAAGTTTAAAGTTCGCGCTCCGAAAATTATGAAGATTCGAAGTTTATAAGGATTTTGAGAGGTCGAGGTGAAGACGCTGAAGGGCTGGGCGCATGTCTAAAACGGTATTGTCATAAATGGTTGTATCACGATATGCAAAAATGAAATTCTGAAGCTTAAGAAATCGAAAATTGTTACGGAAAATCGCAAAAAATAAAAGTTGTAGATTTTTGTGTAATATTATAGCTATGGAGAAAACTGCAACTTGTCAAATACAGGATAAGTTCAGTGTACTTTCGAGTTTTTGTCGTGGAGACAAATATCGAAGATACAATGCGATCTGGGTAGTACATTAGCGTAATATAAAGGGTCTTTGCATCAAATATCAACAATTTGCAGCTTCTGCGTATAGAATATACTTTCAGGCAGAATGTCGCGCAGCCTGAACGATCCTGTTAAATATTTGCTTAATACAAACTAGGGTCGGAATTAATATTAACATATAATATAACCTAGCCCTAAGTAATTGAAAACGGAATCTGTGTCTAAGCCTCCAACACGTGTCCTGCCTGTTCGAACAGGCGCGGAACTAACCAAAAACACCCACACACACACGAGATAGAGTTGCAGCAAATTTAAAAAATATAATTTCGAGAAAAAACGAACTCCGCCATGCTGTTAAATCGTACCTGATCTCTCTTGGTGACAGATCTTGCGACAGGCCGACCAAGAAAATGCACCCAATGTCGTTATGTCGTTAGAAACACCATGATCGGATCGAGTAACAAGCCTTGGAAAAATGCGGTTGATAAAACTCACCATTATATCAGCTGATCGCACTATTCACTTCTTCTCCGCATACGCACCCCAGACAGGTCGATCTGATGCCGAGAAAGATATCTTCTGGCAACTTCTGAAAAGTTAGAGGATAACAGGCGTCATGGGGGAAAGGGGTTTGAAGCGCGCAATGAAGGTGGCAACCATATAATCGATTTACGGACACCCATATACTTATGAATACATGGTTCATCAAACAATTGTCTTATTTTCCTAAATTGTATAGTGGGAATAGTAACTCTATTCTCATAAGACGCCGATATTTTACTAACGTCACTGATTGCAAAGCCGTTTCCTATGAGACCATTGCACCACAACATTGGCCGTTGGTTGCCGTCTGGCGAATCAAGCCACCGATGAAACAGCGTGAGGAATGCACTGGTCCGCCAGGCATTAAATGGTGGCGATTTCATGAGAAGAAGGAAGAAATGATCTCACGCGATTACCAACCAATGAAATGGAAGACACAATCCACAAAGCGGCCTCTGCAATCCTCGGGGTCACCGGTCAAATCAGGGAAGCGGTACATGGACCGAGATACTTGGCTTTGGAATTACGATGTTGAAATAAAGGTCCTTGAAAAGAAACGCCTCTATCACAAGTTTCTCGACGATAAAACGCTCGCCAATTGGCAAATTTATAAGAATGACAACCGTGCCAAGAAAGCGATCGCGGCCACCCGATCAGCCCATTACAAAAATTTTTACGATAAACACTCAGGATGGCGAAAGAGATCAGTATCGATTTGCCAAAAGCCGAAACAAACACACACAGGATATCGAACACTTCTGTTGCGTTAATGACAAGAACGGTACTTTACTTACTAACCGTTGAGCCACGACGGATAGATGGCGAGAATATTTCGACCAGATTTTAACTGAAGAATTTGAACATCTTCCATTTCCACAATCATTGCCGACACTAGGAGCAGTTTCATCTGTCAGCGCAACTGAAGCCAAGGAAACAATAAAACGAATGAAATCGGGGAAAGCCACAGGACCTGACAACATCGCATTTGAGCTCTGGAAAGCGAAAAGCTGGGACCCAACACTGGCTCAGTGAATTTTTTAATCAAGTTATTCAGGAAGGTAGAACACCATCTTACTGGCAGGAGAGTACCATAGTTCCAATAGGGGAAAAGAAAGGTAGCCCAGCAGAATGTTTAAATTACCGTCCGATCCGGTTACTTTCCCATACCATGAAGAACGCATTCTTGACAACCGTATTCGCGAAATCGTTGAAATAACTGTGGAACTACTGAAGCAATACACGCTGCGCGGTTACACATGGAGAAAGACCGTGAGAAGCATCGCCCTCTTTACATTGCATTTCTGGATTTGGAGAATGCATTTGATCGTGTGCCACACGAACTCATCGAGGAAACGCCCTCTCACCACTCCTCTTTGTGATTCATGCATTAACGCAACCTAGATGAAGTGGCGTTCAACAACTGACGTTACTTGTGATCGACGTATCAACGAACGTCCTCAATTTAAATTTACCACAATGTCGTCCGTCCTGTCGCTCTCTATGGTTGTGAGTGTTGGTTGACTATAAAAGACAATGAACGGCGCCTTGTAGTAATGAAGACGAAGATGTTGCGTTGGACTGGTGGTGTGACACATTTTGATCACATCCGAAATGAGGATATCTGCGATCGATGTGGGGTTGCACTGATCGTCTTCGATGGTATGGTTACGTAATTCACGCCAACAAGAATTCACTTGCTAAGATTGGTCTGAACATCGAAGTCGATTGTAAACGACCAAAAGGCAGGCCGAAATAATGGTGGCTTGATACGCTCGACGGGATTTTAAAAGCCTCGAGTTGGCAGATTTGATAGAGTCAAATGGCGAAATCGATCACGACGAGCCGTCTCCGCTTGTGAACGGGACAAAGCCTGAAGAAAAAGAAGAATTTCGAGAAAAACGCATTTAAAATTTAAATTAGTTTTTTTTATACGATAAAATGATATTCTACCATTATAACACCTAGTCCTAAACTTAAGCCATTGTAATTTACCTTCCCTTCATCAGAAAGAGCCTGCTGCTTTGTTAAAGCTTCTCATCTTGCTGTGCGTGCCTCTTTTGAAGCTCCTTTGTTCTCAGTATATGCATTGGCAAAAGGAACAATAGTCACTCCCATTATTCGTAAAATTCTCAAAATACTTTTAAACTGATCATTAAAGATTGGAGCAAGAGAGTTGAGTTGAGAGCAAGTTGAAAAAGTTTTGCTCGATTATGGAGGTGTTTTGGAGCAGAGTGCCAGAGCAAACTATTGTAACTTTCATAGTTATTCTAAGTATTGCCTCTCTTTACTAATTAATTAATCAACACGTGTATTTGTATATACCGCAACGACAAAAATTCGGTCTCTCTCACTGATGTGACGTTAGTATACATTTAAACGAACTATCTGTCTATAAGCTCCCCCCACCGAACGCCATTTTTTGGACTCAAGATGCTGTGTTCTCTGAAATTTCCCTCCCTTGTGGCCCTGAAATTTCTACATGGTATAAGCTAACGAAAAATTTCTAAAAACAAATGTTTACGTTAGGATAGTCCCTTAATCCGTATGGGTGAGGATGATCTAGCCCAGAAATCATATTAGGACACTATGAATGATAGAGAAGACGTGGCAGGCGCTGCCTCAGCATGCCAGACAGTTTTTATGGATATCGAATTGGGGAAAACCGGGGGTGCCTGGAGCTCCTTACTAAGACCAACCTAAACAGTCAGACACCTAGGCAGAAGATTTTGTGGCCCTTATGATTTTTTCTTCGTTGAAATTTCTACTGCGAGCTTCCGACAAAACTTCGAGCCCGGGGGAAGCAGCTTCTCATCAGAGCTATTAAGGCCCAGGTTAGCCCTTTAGAAACATGATCAGTAGATTTTTCAACACACTATAAAAGTTCAACTGTGGTTGGAAAAGTTAGTACATTTAAATCTACATATTTTGACCATATCTAACCAAACATATTTGATTCAATTGATCTTTTACAGGGTGTTAAAAAAATCTACCGTTCATTTTAATAATAATAATCGTTGGCGCAACAATCCATATTGGATCAGGGCCTATTATAGTACCCTATAGGAGGCAGTGTGGTCAGCATTACGCTCGCACGAGATTATTACCCTGATTTGATTCAGGTACTCATTTACAACTGATCATTTTGCTGAAAGGATATAACCCGGGCTTAAGAGTACAGAACAGATACTTCATTTCACAAGTCTCACTCTGACAATACGTAATAATGAAAGTGACTGAGCTATTCGATTTTTTACATAGTATAGTTTTAACTACATATACTTCACGCCAAAATATTCCGATTTTCCAAGTTAAAACTAAAGTTCAAATACGTCGATTTCCACCAACTTCTAAAGATTAGCCGAAAAATAGCGTGTCGGACATTTTCTACAAATCTACCGTACCTCCGCGATCCTTCTCAAACAGGATGCCATTTCACCAGGAGTTGGGAGTACTTCACAATTACATAAAAATTAAACTAAGAACTTTTGGGCTCTCCTATTTCTATTGCAACAAATAACTCAGAAGACGCTATTACAGGAGCAACTGTCAATTGAAGTGCAATGGTCAGCTGTGCGCTCATTTTCCCGCCTTTTGAAATCGATATACAGGTAGAAGAAATCCCTTATATTATTTGATGAGCCATGAAACGGATCTTATTTCCATGTTATCTAGCCGGAATAAATGTGTTACCAAAGACTATTGCTATAGTAATCCAAAGTAATAAAGACCGTTAAAAAGTAAGTTTCGTATGAAACAAATGTTTGAGTCTTTAGTACTAATTTTATTGCCACCTAGCAGTGATAACTGATCGCTCTGATTTGTATTTTCAAAAATTTTGCCGTGAATGGAAGAATTCATTCATAAGTCATCAACGTAAACGGTCTTTGTAACTTCTAATGCATCATTTTTCAAATCGAAGTACAAAAATAGTGAAGACATATTTTCAAAACATTGTGTTTCATTCCCAGACATTCCTCAACCACTTGCTCGATTCCCAACACATAAACGCAAACCTCATTCGTTTACATTCGCTGTCAAGTCGTCGTCATCGCCGCGCGACCGCGAGAAGTGAACTTGAGCATAAAAGTTTCCAATTGGAACAAGTAGTCGAGTTGATAGACTTGGACTTGCGATTTGCAGGTTTGCGGCTGGCCGTCGTTCTGTGAGCTCGCGGAGTGTTTTGTGTCTGCTTTCTTAGCATTGTGAAGATTTCCTACTTTGCCCAAGTGATTGTTATGGAGTCCCGTGGAAATAAAGTGTTGTGAGGTGAAACATTGTCGCCGTAATCCAATCGGGGCAGTGAATATGCGACATAACAACTTCCACTACGTGTAGAATGCAAAGTACAGTTTTTTGTTGATTTTCTTGTTTTCGTGTTGTGTTGCTGTTCTGCTGCTGGCTCGCCGCTCGTGCTGCTTCTGCCGGATCTTGCGATAGCTTAGGAATTCCACACCATCCGAACAAGTTGTTGTCTTGATTTTCTTTGGTTGATTGTTCACGGGCCACTGGGTAGGTATAATGCATAAATTATTAGGTGCTAACTCCGGTGGCGGTTGCGTGACTACGGGGCTGCGACACCCGTGATTGTCCCGCCTCCAAAACGTTGATAAGATCCATATCAGCCCGAAGTCAAATGACCTTTCAACCGCGCGGCCCTTCCTTAATAGGAGTAGTGACTAATGGACCCGCAAATCAGAGCTGGAAATCGCTTCCTCAACGCAGAGAGTAGTCGCAGATGTCGAGTGCCCCACATTCGTTAGAAAGACAAAACAAAGTGAGGCTGGCGGAAGGTCGCGCGAATCGAGAGCAGCTTCTGTGGGGCTACTGATATCGCCTGGCACTTGTAGGTTCCGGTTACACGCGCGCTCAGCCCCAACCCAGCTTTCTCGGAACGTGTCGGTATTCTGGGCTGCAGCTCGTGCGACTTGAAATCGTGGTCGTTGTGGACGAAGTGTCTGCAATCTTGGCTCCACAGTTTTTGCTTTCCTTTTCTTTTATTATGTTGATATTCGATGCGGCACTTTTGCGTAAGATAGGATTGTTTACCAACGTTCAGTTGCATTGCTCCCAGCATTCTCTCTTTCTGCTTGTTTTCAGTCTCGTCGATTCGCAAAGTTCCGCATGCATAGGCAGTCTTGCGATCTTCTCAAATGACCTAGAATTTACTGCGGGGGAGGCTTGATTAGCCTCGATTGGCAGCAATTATACCCTTGGTCCTATCCTATCCCAATGCCACCAAAAAAGTGTGAGAGCCGCCAGGCAAACATGCAGAAGCGACAAAACGAACTGCGCGGCGCTGGGAACAGAGCCAGCCAAGTGAAGAGATTGAATTGCTAGGCCAGCTCCCCAATTGACACTCGTTGCCCCTTGTTAAACCTGTAAGCAGTCCGCAGCAGCTCCGAAGGGGCTTGTTAAGAAGTTGGCAAACATGCCTGCGTTTGTTGTGATCAATTTTTCAATTAGAGGCTGCTCACTTTGCGCTAATGGAAATGCTATTGGCACCACATTGATGACAAACGGTCGTCGCGGCTCCAATTCGCGTTCCGTTCTATTGTTAGCCCAACTGCAGGAGTGCATTAGCAAACCAAAAGCGAATTTGCAATTGTTATGCATTGATTGGATGTTATTGAAGTTTCCATAATTGTAGAATTTGTTGTACAGAGGGTGGCGTCAGTGTTGTTTGAAGAGACAGTGGTTATATGCCAGACGCGATTTGGGACCCGGCACCCTGTTTCATGCGAACGACTTGGAGGAAGTAAATGGGCAATGGCATATTATTTGAATCTTTCTTGTCTACGTAGATAATACTGTTCTGGTCGAGTTATGGATCTGGTAAACCCTGCATTACCAGTTTTAAAACAATCGGACAAACAGTATGCCAGGTGATTTCCCATGTAATTCGAAGTGTATATAATTTTTTGTCTTGATTTCTAAACCCTTTAGTGGCCACAATGGCCATGAGTTTCTATAAATAATATGAGCTGCTTGGAAGTAATAAATTTCTAAACGCAAACATTGTGTTTTCCCCTCCCAAAATGGTGGGGTTTAACCCGATTTTCCTGGAATTGTAACATACACAATGTGCTAATATTTCTGCAAAAATATATTTTCCTTTTATTCCAATAAAATCATGTTCATCATCATCATCAATAGCGCAACAACCGGTATCCGATCTAGGCCTCTCGCAATAAGGATCTCCAGACATCCCGGTTTTGCACCGACGTCCACCAATTCGATATCTCTCAAACCTGCCTGATGCCCTGGTCTACGTCACCATTTGTTTTCAGACAGGGCCTGCCTCGTTTTCTGTTGGTATCATAGATATGGTCCTTTTCGGGCTGGTTCATCCTCATCCATACGGATTAGGTGACCCGCCCACCGCAACCTGTTGAGCCGGATTTTATTCACAACGTGATGGTCGTAGTATCGCTCATAGATTTCGTCGTTATGTAGGCTCCGTCCTTCCTCAGGGGGCCAAAAATTCTCCGGAGGATTCTTCTCTCGAACGTGGCCAAGGCTTCGCAATTTTTTTTCCTGAGAACCCAAGTCTCCGAGGAATACATGAGATCTGGCAAGATCATAGTCTTGTACAGTAAGAGGTTTGATCCTATGTAAGCTGAAATAAAATCATGTTAATGTTATTAAAAATGATTTCTTTTAATACACCTTTGTTTTTTTACATAACATAGTAAGAACTCAAGAGACGGCCAGTCCATACTGACTTTTTTATCTTTTTCTGCACATCGGAAAAGCAATTTTTCCGATGATCAATGCCATTGACACCATACGTTCATTCGTCCACAGCACTCCGCCTCCAGCTGGAAAAGAGGGGTTTTGAAAGAACCCGTGGCGAGCGACGTTCACGCTTTCTTTCAGTGCAATACTGAAGCCTTTCTTCCTTCTGCAAGAAAGGCTCCAGTCTGTCTAAGGAGGTCATTTTGGGCATGTTCCCCACGCTGGAGAACCTTATAAGGACACTTGCACGGTGGCTTCCGAGTGGCATCAGTCCGCACCACCATGGGTGCAGACTTCAAGCTCCCCAGAGGTAGTAGATCTTTCCAAGCCCATTTCTCTTGTGGATGATCAAGTCACCGGGCGGGTAATCGTAGATTCTCCCTGTACGGTAGAGGAGAACACCAACCGCGGAATCCACTCTCGACAGAGGGCGTCAGCACATGACTGTGCTGCAATGTCATTCAGAGGTATTGCCTTAGGCAACTGCGTAAACCGACCAATGATGGTGAGGCAATACTTGTAGCCGCGTGAATCTCGCAAAGGGCTTATAATGTCGGGGTGTATGATGTGGAAGCGCTTTGTTGACTTGAGGAATACACCTAATTCCTTCTTATACCTTTGCCCTTACACCTTTGATATGCGATATATTCTTTGGCCCAAGAATTCAGGTTCTTGTTCATGTACGCCAAGAAATATTTGCTGGAGACTAGCTGGCTCGTTGTTCGAATGCCGGTGTGAGCAAGATCGTACAACGAGCGAAACTCTTCCTTACGGAACGCGGCCGGAATATGTCTTAGGTTCTTGGAGAACTCTCTCTTCTGTTTTAAGGCAAAAGTTAGATGGAATATGGTCTGTGAAAACGGTGAATGGCCTGTCTTCGTGGGAAAAACGGAAGTACTTGATGCTCAGATACGCGGTTAGTAATTCACGATCATAGGCGCTGCAATTCTCTTGAGTGGGAATCAACTGTTTTGAGAAGAAACACAACGGCTGCCAGCTTTGATTCACCACAGCTCCTTTAGCTTATAAATTTGGGTTAGGAGGACCGAGTTCCCTTCCAACGGTTCTGTGGGGTACAAAAACCTCTCCGACGACTCCCCTCATCTTTTGTCTCTTGGCGGGCATCCTTCCCTCAAGCCAGTTTTGAGCTGTTACCAGATGGCCGCTGTCTCTTCCTCGTGTGTCGCTATAATTTGTGGTGAGCAGCGGCTTTGTGCAGCGAAAAGCTCGCGATGGCTTGCAGTTTGGGTCGGTTTGAATACCGTCAGGGGTGTTGTACTGGCTTAGAAATTTCACCTGCTGCCTACATAACCTCCACAAGGGCGCCATTCGAAATTGGGCTTTAGGATCAGTTGGAGTGCAGACGACCAACTGCTGTTGAAAGATAGATGCATATACTCTGCCTAAGGGGGAAGGAAGGAGGGGCAACAAATTTGAAAAGAAACTCTCTAGGGTTGCCACGTAAATTATGTACAGAAATAGTGATCAACATTTTAAAAGGATCGGAACAGTAATTTTGTAGTTATTAGGGTCAAAGGCTTAAAAACGTGAGTTGTAGGAAACACGCTAGGAATAAAACGTTCGTAAGTGGATTTTATCGGCTTAACTCATGTTGCTATCATCATGATGTCTAAAGCACCTTTTTGCTCCTGTCTACGATGAATTTTGCCTTCTTGGGTCTGTTTTTCAACTCTTGTTCTGCTCGGGTTGTCACGTCCATTCATTGGCGCGTGGTTCACTACTAATTCTCACCACTTGCATGAAGGTTAGTAAAGCAAAGAACCTTCATTGAAGACACAAGCTACCAAATAAGCTGCAATCTTAACGATGACAGAGATTCCACTCAATCCTTGTTTTGCGTGAAACCTCCGACACATCGATCCAGGAGGGCATCTTTGCTCAGATTTGGATAGATAAGTTTGATAGCATCCAAAACATCCTTGGGAAGAGCACTATACGTGTGTTTAACGAATCCACTGCATTAGAAGCAGCCTTTTGCCATTCGCACCACGAGTCCGCGCTAAGTTATACGTGGTTGCTTAAACCGTCCTTAGTTTTGCTCCAATTCATCCCCAATTTTCACATAACATTCTGGAAAGATTCTCCATACAGAAAATGAAATAAAGAGAAGGAAAAAAAATATAGCCGTGAGTTGTGGTAAGAATGGACTTTGCTGCCGTTAATTTCAGCTGCTGAGGAAAAACTTGTTGGGTCTGGGGACGTGGAGGACCGAGACCTCCGTGCCCGTACGTATTAAATAATGGTCTGATGGCCCTCGGCAGACGCTGAAGCCACAAGGACTTCAGAAGCTCAGACCCAACCTTGTCCCCATCCAGCTGCTTCATTTCCCGAAGTAATTGGCTAGGGGTTCGATCGCCAAGCGTTAGATCCGTGATCAAGTGATTTAGCTTAGCTGTCTCACTTACCGACAGGCGCCTGATGGGTTTATCCTTCAGGCCACGCTTTGAATGTTTATGATTGTCTAAAGGGGATAGTACAATTGGCCTATTAAACGCGTGGATACTGGAACTACGGTTTCTCCCATATTAAAAATAGCTGCCACCAGTATGATGAATGATCATTTAAATGGAGATAAAAGTGGAACGACCGACCGCGGAAGACATATTGAGGATGACGAAATGACATTTGTAATTCGTAGAAAAAAGTGTTGAAAATGCCACAACACTGCCGGAAGATGTTGCGATATGCATAGCCTCTTTGCTTGTTTTATAATAAGAACAGATAAACATAATTGCTCTCTAAAAATAGCTTGCTTTCAATAAACAGTTGGTTTTTGCGAAAGAACGTGCTATAAAATTCTGGTATTCAATTCTATGATTTGATAAAAGTGAAGACATCCTATTTGGCACTATGTCTGAGGTAAGCTAATACGGAGCTTGAAGCCTGTGGCATGCATGTGACATGGTGGGAATCAGTTAGTTTCATGGCGGCTAGAAGAGTAGTTGATTTTGTGTTTATTGGCCAGATCATGGTAAAAGAACTATGTATATGGTGGATGTATTGCTCCTTAATTCATGACAAAGTGCTACCACCTTGGAATGGTTGTTGTATAATGTCTCACATTGAGTCTATATATAATATTTTCCCAGTCGCCATCATCATCAACGGCGCAACAACCGGTATCCGGCCTAGGCCTGTCTTAGTAAGGAACTTCAGATATCCTGATTTTGCGTCGAGGTCCACCAATCTGATATCCCTAAAAGTTGTCTGTCCTATGCCATCGCTCCATCTCAAGCAGGGTCTGCTTCGTCTTGTTTTTCCACCATAGATATTGCTCTTATAGACTCGCTCATATATTTCGTTGTTATGTAGGCTACGGAATCGTCAATCCTCCTGTAGGAGGCCAACAATTCCTCGAAGAATTCTTCTCTCGACCGCGGCCAAGAATTTGCAATTTTTTTTACTAAGAACCCAAGTTTCCGAGAAACACATGAGAACTGGCAAGATCATTGTCTTGTACAGTAAGAGCTTTGATCCTATGGTGAGACGTTTCGAGCGAAACAGTTTCTGTAAGCTGAAATAGGCTCTGTTGGGTGCCAACAAGCGTGCACGGATTTCACCGTCGTAGCTATTATCGGTTGTGATTTTCAACCCTAGATAGGAGAAATTATCAACGGTCTCAAAGTTGTAGTTTCCTGTCTTTATTATTCTCGTTTGACTAGTCCGATTTGATGTTTTTGGTTGTTTGGTTTTTGGTGCTGACGTTGCCACTATATATACACCTTCATTGATGTGCCGTCCAAAATGTCGCGTCACCTGTTCCATCTGGATGAAGGCAGTTTGTACGTTTCGGGTCGTGCTTCCTATGATGTCAATATCATCAGCATAGGCCAGTAGTTGGGTGGACTTAAAGAGGTCATGCCTCTCGCAATCACCTCAGGTGGTTAATGCTGCAGTCCATAACAGGAGTGGTATAGAGGAAGATCGAGCTAATGACTTGAGAGACTAATATTCTGCTGACGTACCTAGGTCCACCGATATTTGGTACCATTCGCATTTCGGGAATGGTTGTTCTATACTTTCCTGTTGGCAGGACGTGGTGGTGCTAAAATTTCGCCTGGCAGAGAAATCAATTTCTTTGAGTATCCGCTCGTAATTTTTGCCATTAAGACAACACCTTCTCCTTCCTATTTCTTCTTTAATAGAGCCTGAGACTGCAAGCTAAAATACTTCGACGAGAATTTGTATTAATTCAAAAGTCACCCTGTGTGCGTGCTTGTTTCGCGAATTAAATTGTAAAGTGTCGTTGGATTCTCTCACGTGAGACTATGGTTTACAAAACGAATTTGTTTGAAAACTGATTTTTTGTTTATCATGCGAGCTTATATACGTGAGGATGTTTTCTTTCATATACATATATACCTATAACTTTCTCTCCCAGGGTTCAGAAAAATATGTTGGCAAATTCACTCTAATTCAGGCACCCAACATAACATTTATTTTTGAGTGAACGGAATCAAGCAATCAAGAATTATTGTCAGGATTGGTTGCAATTAGTATTATTGTGAGGATTATATTAGATGGCGTAAAGATGGCATCAATATCATAGAAATAATTATAATATATAGTCAACCGCTTTCGCTAAAAACCCTCCGAAATCATGTGATACAGTCTCATGTGTATAATTTGCGGTGATCATCTATTCAAATACTGACCAAGTGCTAATCGATAAACAATTTATGAATTTTCGGTAAAATCTATTTTACGAGTTTCATTGCAGATTCAACTTTTCTATATTTGGTGGTATCGGCCGCCATTAAAGATAGAATTATTATTAAATTAACAAAATTATTGCGAAAATTCGACTTGATCTGTTACTTTCGTGTCTTCCCGTAGTTTGATACTCTCCTTCTGTAACATTTCGAGAAGCGTTAGAGAACCTAAGTAAACCAAGTTAAATTATGGATTGTACACAAAAGTGATGCAGAAGAGAAAACAATATCAGTTTAATGCCAATTTATTATTGTTTTCAGAAATATAAACACAAACGCTTCCATACTCTCCTAACATTGTCTATTAGCACAGGTTGTTCTGATAATATTTATCTTAAGTGTTTCATTATCATTCTGAATATAATTATCTGGTGGGCGGAACATATTTAGTATCTCAATCATAGATTTTGTTTGACAAATTTAATTTATAGTGCGCAGAAGAACATGTGAAGATGTTAGAGCATCATGTTAGGTGTCGGTTCTGGTAGTCGCATTGTTTTATTCTTCTGGTATTTTTTTAATGAAAATACGTAAAAAAATTAATTATAACACGGAAAGACGTTTAAAATGATGAGAACTGACGAATGATGTTGAGCTTTCCTCTTAGAATTTCTTTTTGAAATACGACACATTTGAGATATTTTTATCAGTGATTCTAACATGCTCGAACTAGTGCGGGGCTCCTTTTGAAAAATACACTTTAGTCCGTTTTCGATTTAAAAGCGATTAGTAGTGAAGTAGTTTCTAATTGTTAGTAAAAAAGTTTCAAAGAAGAATTTCTCATTCATTTTATGTTATAATTACAAGAAATTAATATTTCGGGTTCCTTTCCTCATGTGGACGATTTGTGATTTCGTGGTGCTTGTTCTTTGCGCGATGATGCTTCATCGCCTTGTGGATGAAATCGGTACGTAGGTGGCACATGTGGATTCAGTGATGTGATTAAGTTTGCGTTTATTCATCATACTCTTGGCTCATCCTTGGAGAAATTACTTTTTCTTTTGGGTTTTTATTATGGCAGAAGCGGCCTACTTTGAAGGACTTTTATCCCTCGTGCAAGAACAATGTACTTAAACTGTGTGTAATCAATTTCTTTATTCATTTCCTGTCTTTATATTTCTATAAGAAGAATAGGAAGGCTAATAAACCCGGCGAGGCAAAAATAATTGGGTTACGGAGCTCGTCACTGAAGCGTAAGCATTATCATTAACGGACCAAAGTGAAGATTGTATTAATATCCTTCAGTTTTAAAAAGGCGCAAGGCATCTTATCACGATTTTGAATTTTATTACATTTAGTAAAGTCCCACCTATTTGAATGATAAAGTATAACAGTAGTCATTAAAGTACATCGATTCGGACCATCCTTACCTTCAGATGTGATATGCACACGCCGTTGTGGTTTCCATTTGTTTTAGAGTATTTAAGGTATTAGATAGTTAAGCAGGTGCGGAAACTAGCTTTTATTTACAGTCGTTTTTCAGCGATTTAATAAATGATAGAGCCAGCCGGTTTTTAAGATTTAGTGTAACCGAGGGCACGCATACAGGATTCCTACTAGTGAAAGCTAGTTTGCTAATGTTGTTTCACGGATCTCAGTCGGAAAATATTCTTCCTAGTTGCATTAGTTACTTGTGCTTGGTGTGATGTCATTCGCCCCGTTCAGGTTTTACTTCTTTCACCGCTGGTTCATCCGGTTCACCCATCCATTTTTCACCATAAAACGAGACCTTGGTCCAGCCTCGAGATTTCTTTTTGAGCTTGAGAGACCTTGGGTAGGTGAAGGAAGCTTATTCCACGTTTTTAGCTGTATCGCGGCACATAGGACAATCAGGTGCTTCATCCAATCTGAACCAACGGAAACACTCCTATCCAACGTTGTCTAAGTATTTCGTGAAATCATAGCTCGTCTCGCTGTGAATTTGCTTAATTGACATTTTTATGTCTGGAGTAAGCGTTCACACTTGCTGCAACAACAAATGAAGGGTTTTCCGCATCGCATTGTTACTGGAGATGAAAAATGGGTTCACCACGAGAATCCTAAAGGTAAAAAAGAATAGATGAAGTCGGGGCACCATGTCCATGGCTATGTGATGTCTGCAGATGACAACTAGTGCGTTTGAAATGAACTATTCAAGAAAACCATTCAGAAGGGGTGAACAGATACAACAAATTCATTTTTCAACATAAAAACGCCAGATTTCATGTTACTTCTGCTGTCAAAATCTGCTTTGAAGGGCAGGACTCAGAGGACCTACCACACTCTCCGTATTCACCAGACATAGCTTCTCCAAATTACCATTTGTTCCGATCGATGCGGTTCAGTTCTCGTGAAGATATCGAAAATTGGTTTGCTCAATGGATCGCCTCAAGTAGACTTCCTCAAACCAGAAATCCGTACATTGCCTGAAAGATGGGTGAAAGTTGTAGATGCAGATGGAGCATACTTTGCACAACATGCTTATGTAATATGTATTTGCATTAAACAAAAGGTAAAATTGAGTCACATACTCAGTAGAAGAAGTGGGGTTACGACTCGTGACAGTAGTTATTAGCATGGTAGCAGCTTTCTGATCAATAATCTTTAAATCTGGTTTAAAGCTCAACTTCGAGTTGAGTCGTGTGAATAGCATGATCACCGATACAAACTCTGTTTCCATCGCTGTTATGAGCACCATCTCAGTTTTATGTTTGGCCCCCGAATTCTTCAAACAACTTTAACGTCCAGATAATCTCGTTTGCAAAACTTTCGACTCCGTGGGAATGGTGGGATGTGATGGCCACCTCAACGTTATGCACGACTGCGGCGACAACGGCTTGCGTAAGTACTGGAAGCCTAAATGCACCATCATACATTATGT
The DNA here is from genome assembly GCF_905115235.1 of Hermetia illucens. Taxonomy (NCBI): domain Eukaryota; kingdom Metazoa; phylum Arthropoda; class Insecta; order Diptera; family Stratiomyidae; genus Hermetia; species Hermetia illucens. The sequence continues at coordinate 125,758,836 of NC_051850.1, read as the reverse complement.
TTCGTATCAGAGGACAGAGAATATACCCTGGACCTTGGTTTCAGATTCAATAAAATGTTTGCCATTCCTCCTGTCTGTATGTCCGTCCATCTGTCTGTCTATTATACTCAATTTACTTGTGAACGACTGAAGCTATTATCATGAAATTGGGTAGGAATATAGTACACGACGTATGAAACCCTTTACGTTTAACGAGTAATGCCATTTTCTGTTGAGTTGATGAATGCAATTTTTTTCAGGATATGGCATGTGGGTTATCAAATAAAAGGGCTTTATTTGCACTTGCTAGGATTTAGAAAATAAGGGAACTACAATGCAAAATGTGCATCCCATAAAGTGAAAAAGATCTCGTTTTTAAAACACATCCACTTAGAAATTCTGAACAAAATCATGGCGATAATAATAATAATAATCGTTGGCACAACAACCCATACTGGATCAGGGCCAGTGTGTTAGAGCACTTCATTCAAGGCCGTAACGGTACACTACAGCACTATGTTGTACTGTAGGAGGCAATATGGTCAGAATTGCGCTCGTCCGAGATTATTACCCTGATTTGACTCAGGTACTCATTCACAGCTGAGTCGCCTGGTATACGACGTCAAATCACGATATAAACCCCACTGCCACCAGTGAGATTTGAACCGCGACTTTCCGTTCGATAGCCTTGTGCTCTAACCATTCAGCTGTCCGGCACCAAAATCATGATGATGTCTTCCTATAAAATGTAGGCCTCAAAGTACATTCCACTTTGAAATCTGCTTAGAGGCCCCTTTAAGCTCATTCTAGAAGCTACAATTATTTTATGAATATGAGCAATGTTATATGGACAGATTGGTAGGTATTTTTCTATCATTGGTTGATATTGTGGGTTAAAATTTTCTTTTTCGAGTAAATTTACTTACTTTATTAAACTCAATCAATTTTTAATATTTTGTCATATTTTTTTTTTAATCGACAAGTTAAATTCCAAAGTTTTCGTATAATTTATTCCATTTGTTATGTATCTATTTTTCGCATTGATTACGAGACGAAGTCTGTCTTCGAACGACTCACATAATTGCGGAATGATGTTTTGATTAAGTCGATTCCCTTTTTTCTAAGTCGTCCTTCAGGCTGGCCAATCAGGTATGTTTTCCAGAGCAGACTCTCGCCTGTAAAATACTTAAAACTGAATAAAAGGGACTATGGTCGGGAGAGCATGGCGGTTAGAAACAAGCGAAATCAGCCATGGAACGTTGGTTTGCAATGGTTTTTGCGTTGCTATCGTTGTATGAGGTGATGCTTAGCCTTGTTGCAATGGCCAGCAGTGTGAACTGAATTGCTGGTATGCCCATTTTATCAAGACAGATTTAACAATGATCGCTGATATTTATCGCTGGGGAACATTATTGATAAATGCTCACATAAAATATCTGAAATTCTCGTCTCAACGCTTTTCACGTCCAGAGTTAGACTAATAATGTTGCGGTTTGTCGGTACGTGGACGGTGCTTTAAGTTTAATTGGCGAACGGGTGCATTACGGGCTCTGTCGGCGTAACTGGCAGGCCAAACTGAACGTGGACGGGGGGGACGGGTTTGAGCCGTGCAAGCGTAATATCTCTTTTTCTTTCTTTGGACGTCAGTGAGTTTTTTTGACACCTTAATTTTCAAGGGCTTTATTTGCAGATTTTTTTCACGATTTTCAGGATGTCACATCTAGATCCTGTGCGAGTTGTGAGCGTCTGTGCTAAATTGCAGACAATTCCGACATAAACTACTGCAACTGAATTATGAACGCTAAGAAAATATGCAGTTTCAACTACGAGCGGCAATAAAAACCAAAGTTTTAATATACATTAACAGAACATGACTTTATTATTTGAGTGATATATGTGTGTAATATTTTGAAAGCAAAAACGGCATCTTATATTTAATACTTCGTAACGGCACCTCCACTTTTGATTGTATCTCTTATGCGATCAGGTATACTGCGAATACAATTTCTAAGCCATGTTTCCAAATCAATGTAATTGTACCATATATCCTTAATGTTTTCCTCTAAATTTGTAAGCCTAGTTTTTCTGCGTTGATGCACCTTGTGTTTCAGATAAGCCCAATAATTCTTTATCTGGTTTAAGTCCAAAAAGTTGCCGGGCCAAGGCAGTAGATTCAAAGACAGTGAATTCAGATGAATCATGCTAGCTCTGGATGTATGGTAAGGCTCGCAATCTTACATGAAGGTATTTTCTGCACGCAGAAGTTGCAGATTGCTGATATATGGTCCAAATAAGTTGTGCATTACGGTAATGTGCTGGCTAGATCGCATTGTACCTTCAATTAATTGTATTGAATCAGTCCTTATTCAGTAATGGAGCTCCAAATCATTATTGCTGGTGGGTATTTAGCCTTTTTAACTATACAGTCATCAGAAGAGCATCCACCCTTTCTTCGTCGAACATAATTGTCGCCTCTAGATGACATTCATTGCTAAAGATGACCAACAAAAAATTTAAAAAGCCAGAATTTGAAATTTGAAAAAAAGAGAGAAATTTTTTTTTTAACGAATTTACCTTTCTCAAATTGCTCGAATTGTATTCCCATAAAAATCACCGTCGCTGCATCCCTTCTGTTAACTATGGCTTTTTATGTGGCCTCCTGAATTTTAAACCCATTTTCATAAAGGGATATCACAACGCCAGCGTTTCTCACGTCATCGAAAATCCTCTGGGAGGTTTCAGTACGGGCTTCTAAAACTTTTCGTAAAATTAGCTTGTCTTCCCTTTCCGTAGTCCTCTGGTTTCCCTTGTAGTTTTTTTGACTACTCTGTAAAACGTCTGTTTCATCACGAAAAATACTGAATTCTGTTGCGATTTCAGTCACTGAATATTTGAAATATCAACATTCAAGGTAATCGCTGGATACCTTGACCTTCATAAAACTTTCCTACCAATTTCGCGTTAATATGCCGGTATAAATGCAAAATAAAATGAAATTTTTTACTAACATGTACCGTTAAACAGACTAAAAATGTCACAAATAATTAGTCTGAACTTAACCTCCCCACTTTGCCGAAAAAACCAAGAAAAGCACAAAAATATTGGAAAACCCGCTGGCAGGTAGTGTTAGGTATATTTGGCTTCGTAAATACAAATATGAATAAATTCGTATGATGATTTTCTATGAATACGAATGCATTCGTATTCGGAAAGTGAATACCTCGGTATTTACACAAGCGAATACGAATACGGCTGTATTCTTTCGTCCGAAATTGAATTCAAGCGTATTCGTATTTACAAGTGCGAATATGAATTCTGTTGGCTTAATATTTCTAAATGCGAATACGAATTTTTTGTATTGAAATGGTAGTATTTGCCTGAATAGCAAATATTAACGCCTTTATGTACGATGAAATCCGACATAATCTCCAATAATAAAATTTAAAGACGTTGCAGGTGTATACAAAACGTATATACATATAAACTCGAAAGATATTTTGAAGCTTGAAGAATTGCTTGGGAAGAGAAAGCACCTGAAAGTAAAGACGTAACATATTCCGTTCTCAGAAGCTGTCCATCGGGAAAATCTGTAAAGTTCATCCGACAGAATTTTTCCCTTCATATGGGGCAGTCTGCTGGAAAGTTTGGTGGAAACCCTACTATTATTAACAAAGTTATGATTGGTCAAATTTGTCTCTTTTGCATCAATTTGGCACTCCCTAAGAGATAAAATGTCAGTACCACATTGAATTTAATATCGGGAACATTCAATGTATATACACTAAGAGCTATGTATAAATGAAACCATCGTGTACGTGAATATTAGTACATGAAAGGTCAATAAACCTTCATATGTAAAGCATCGAACTTTCGACGTGAAGTGAAGTAAATTACGCTCTTTGCCAGTTTTCTAGCAGACATTCCCGCCCAGATATGTTCGAAGAGCTCATTGACTATTGCTATTAGTACCACTATTGTTTCCTTCAGTAACTCCACTGGAATTCCATTCGACCTGCTTTTTGTAATTTTTAAGGACTTGTAATACATCTTTAACTTCTTTTAGTGAGTTGCGGGTGACTAACCTTCTTAAAACTTTGAAGCCAGCTTTTGTTGTTATAGTACGGAGAAGTTCCTCGAAGTAATCGGCTTTGTGACCTGATAGGCGGATCTTAGTTTTTTTAAGGATTTCCACTTCTCATCAATGCTGTTGGTTCGTTTTTTTTAAATTTGCTCTGTTTCTCTAGCGCTCTGACATAATTTACGAGCATTTTTTCATCGTCGAACTTTTCAGTAATGATTTGAGGGCTCTGCTCCGCGATTCGGCATTAAAGTAGTGGTCGCTGTCATATCATAGAGTTCGTACCAGTGAAAATGTTTTCATCTCAATTTGCATGCACATGTTAGCTGGTGGTTGGTTTGGTTGCATGTCTTTGCTTCTGGGGAAGGCGTCGTTCTTTTGTGCATTTTTCGATACGGGAAGTATCTGAAAACATGTACTCAAACAAGTTGGAATACCGGAAGGTAGTGCTTCTGGTATAAAGATTTTGTGTTAATCTTATGTGAAAAAACATCTGCGCACATTTTTCCATTCATATATGGCTAAAAAACCAAAATATTGTTTCAATTTTTTTTTAAACTACAAGATATAAGTGCATATTACACGCATAGATATTATGCTCATTGTAAACAAACAAACAAACATTGCCTATCAACGAATACTGCACATCTACATAAATGCACCTATATAATTAATCGTTGGCAGATATCCGATTTACTTCATGCACAAAAGCATACATGAATATATGTACAGAACGTATATTACATACCGCTAGTTTAATATACAAATATATCTATCTGAATTAGGCACTACCCCAAAGCTTCATTAGCATGTACATATACGTGGAAAGTCCTGTGAGTCTGTTCGTCATTCTTTGGTCGCAAAGATAGAGGATGCAACTTAGAATGGTGAGTACGCGATGGGGGTGTTTGTGGGTATTGAGGGGGCTTTTGACTGTGCGCCTTTTCAAAAACTTCGTGATGTCGCCAGAGAGCATGGTGTTGATGATGCTTTAATTAAGTGGATTCATGCGATGCTAACGCAGAGATTGCTGTACGCTGAGGTGGGTGTTGATCACTTTCTGACTGCAGAAGCAACGAAGGGCTCCCTCAAGGAGGTGTGCTTTCGCCACTTCTGTAGAGTATGCTGATCGACTCACTACTATGCAAACTGAGCAAGCAGCTCATAGACTAATTCGATTAGATCTTTGGGGAAACAACGGATGTGCGGGGCACAGAGCATTGGAAGAGTTACTGGGAGGACTGGATCCAGTTCTTACAATGCCTTCCGATTCTCGTGTCCCCATACATCTGTTTGATAGAAGATATGAAGTAACCCTGAAGCGTAGAGAGAACTGGGAAGTCCCAGAGGAATGCGTGGCGGGATATAGGGAAGTCTTCTACACCGATGGATTAAAAACAGAAGAGGGTTCTGGAGACGGGGTCTACCTCTTGAATGAAAAGGAGAAATGGGCTTTTCCTTTGGGACAATATGCAACGGTTTTTCTAGCCGATGTTTATGCGATCCTAAGCGGCAAACCGGGTGATTGACGAGCTGGGCATATGTTCAGAATAGGAATTACTCAAGATGATATGTGTGCCTCCTGTAATGAGCAAGCGTAATCCACGGAGCATTTCCTATGGACGCATCAGGCATCAGATCTTTGGTGTCGATGTTCTCCAGTTACGACGGGTAGCATCACATCCACTAACGGAAATCCTGCGATACTTTAACGAATCCGGAATATTCTGTTGTGTACTGCTGACATTATCATTATCACATTACATTATCTTAACTTTACTTGTGCAGATATCTGAATAAGGTGTATTTTGAGGCCTAAATTTCGTTTAGATGCACCACTGTGATTTCTTTTAGTTTTTTTGTTGGATAGGTTCTGAGAATGAGACCTGTTACACTTTTTGAGGGTTATATTTTGACCCCTCACTCCGCTAGGTTCCACCCGACAGCAAGTATGGGACCAGTTTCGAAACGTACTAATTGATTTTTTTCATTTGATACCCCACATGGCAACATTCTGTGAAAAAAAAGTTTGCACCCCCTTTCACATATATTAGGAGACCCTGTTAAACTCAACACAAAATGACGCCACTTGCTATATGTAAAGGGGTTTACAGACCACTTCTTTTTATTTTTTTTTGTTGAGGATGCTGGGAGTTCTGAGTCCGCACCCACTTAGTGACGGACCGAACCACTTGGGAAGCAACTTACTTCCTCTTTTGTAGTTGTGGGTACGGACTCAGGACTACCAGCATCCTCAACAAAAAAAAATATTTACTTCGGCTTGGTTTAGGTCTGGCCTTACGACGGATTTCACTTGAATATAATTCGTACTCATTACGTGTTTGCGATAATATTTAAGTGGAGCAATTACCATCTGTCGTTACTTTCAGTCACGCTACTCCCAGGGCAGAGGTGAGGCAGCGTCTGATGAGTTGCCTCTGCCCTGGACGAAACCGTCAGTCAACTTGTTTGCTCTTCTTTTTATTATTCAAAAATTATATAATACCTTGGAGCCTTGTGGTTCAATGTGATGATTTCGGCAGCGTTTCCGTAGATGGCAGATCAACGGGAAGTTACTGACATGCGATCGGTTTCCCTGAAGTACCAGGAACTGATGAAGAGTCATTTCATACGATATATAAAGCGGTTCCCTTCTGTGAACTTCATGTTTGTTTCAGAGAACGCAAGTGTTCGTCGCAAACGAAAAGAGTACATCTAAGTTTTGGGAACGACAGTGGTAAGGGCTCAAAAAATGGTTTAGTTCCCGATCTGATGGGTGCCGACAAAATCTCATCAGTGGTATTTATCTATAATATCATCTCTCAACTTGAACAGTCTTAACAGATATTTAACTTTTAGACATCACATTTATTACGTGGTGATCTTTTAGTTGAGATGTTGGCTGTCATGTTTAGTATATGATGCATAGTTGGCATTTTGTTAGTTAGCTTATTTCAAAAAAGAAGTACGAGGTTCCACAAGATAATGTACTCCTTTGCAGCATTTCCATGTGTCATTTACTCAGCGACTGTGACTCAAGAAGTGTCCCATTTAGCAGATAAGCGTACTCATTGACTGAGTACCTATTTATAAGTGGATTTCTACAGTCAATTCACGAATCTACTGGACTCCTCTTTCGAGTTTTTTCTTTATCTTCAACCTCTGTCTTATCCATCAACGAATTCGGTTCGTCTAGATCGGATTTATTGACTATTTCGGTGAACTGGCAACGATAGTGCGTGGGCTTGGTGGACGGGCTGTGCTTTATTTAAAAGTTATTGGCAACCATGTATAACATTCCCACATTTGTAATCGTGCTTCGAACTAGCTGCAACCAATACCAAAATTTTAACGTGAATTACAACGTTTCATTCATATCGCCAATTTGGGTGTCTCTCCGTCTAACTCCCCTAATTAATCACCACGGATGTATGATAGGTATCACATCGAGTTTAACTTTCAGAATTGTTTGAAGCCCGAAATGGGTTCAATCAAAGTTGCCTTCAGATACTTATATTTACAATGTAGCAAATATCTGTCTTTCTTGTCAAATCATGCAGCTTGAGGCGGTTTTGAATTGAGTTTGGATTAGTGCTCAAAAAATGCTAAATTCAATTTAACTTAAAATGATAAAGTGGAATGCCCCCAACCCAAAACTAAGTTTAAATTGTTCCTCATCAATTTTCCACGAGGGTCGACGAGTTGGTCGATATAAAACTATTTGTAGCATAAGAGTTGAAGGTCCCCGTGTAAATGTCTCGAGAAGTTTGAATCAAAGTAGTGATTGTTGACACACTATACACGTCAATCTACTCCAGACTCATAGATATGTAGAATACATTTGTTCCTTTAAAATATTTCCTGACAAGCATTTCCTCCTCCTCATCTGTATATGATACCGTAAGATATATTCAATATTGCGTAGTTTTTGCATGAAGGCAATTGAGGGCTTAGGAGCTTTCATAATAATGTAATGTCGGAGTAACAATTACTATCGCTTCTATTATCAGTAGATCAAACGTAATCATTATCGTCATCTTCAGAAGTAAATAATTTTTAGGATATGTTCAAGTCCATTCAGTCCACACGTCATATTTGCCTAGTGCTAGCGTCAGCAAGCTCGGGGCATAGATATTTTCTATTGTAATTTAATCAATGAAAATTGCAATGCTTGAATGAAATATGTCCTCCTTGTTAGCCCTAGAAATGAAGATAAGCTTATTATGAATATTGAAGTATAAATTAGATAACTTGTTTAGTAAATTCACATTCAACAATTCTGTGATTCAACAAAAGATTGTAAAAGCATTTACTCTGTTATCAGTTTCGATTTGTTTGGCTTCTTATTGATTCATTCAACAAGCCAAATGGACAAGGCTACGAAATTATAGGCATATTTGAAAAATTAACGGTTAAGGAACTATGTATATGACGTCGTTTTGGTAGAAAAACAAAGCGTGGTAGATCCTGCCTCAGATGGAATAATGGTTCAGACCAGGACGCCAAACAGCTGCTAAGGATATTGAACTGGTGGACGGCCCAAAACCGGGATTTCTGGAGTTATTTATCAAGACAGCCCTAAAGTGGACAACGATTGTTGCGCTGATGATGAGGATGATGAGCTTGAGGGGACCACACCTGTTTTCTTGAAAATTAATTCCTATTAGTTTTGAGTTAATGAGAATATTTTCGTAGTTATGTATATGATGCTTTAGAGTGTGAGACTTTTCATTTTAATGTGGTTCTGGCAGTCTACGATGTCTTAAGCCCGCCATTCGCCAACAGTTCTGCCTGTCAGTGACGCCTGAAGAGTCTGCATTTGACCGGCGTTACGTGGGTGGGATGCATTTGGTCTGTGCGTTTTGACTGTTTAGTGGCCGGAGATCGAATGAAAAGTGATTCGGTCCACCGGCCAGATATGTTTGTTTAGGCTGTAAGAGAGGATATCATGTTTGTTTAAGCTGGGGGGGGGGGGGGGGGGGGGCATATGGGCATCTTTATCGTTAATATACGAGTACACGTGTTTACCGTGCATTGCCTTCGACTTCCATTCATCGATCCGCTCTTGGTCCGACTTCACCCCACTCAGAGGATTGAAAGATCGATCCTTCAAGTTAAGTGGAGTCAGTCCACAGTCTGCCTTACAGATAGCCGCATGCAAGGGACTCGCCTGCTCTTTGCTGTAAAAACAAGCGCGCAGCGAGTCGACTTGGCGATGATGTTGTGCCGCCACGTCAACCACGCCCCTACCTCCGATGTCACGAGGCAGGTTCATCCGCTCCACGGCAGACTTTGGGTGATGTATTCGGAATTTGGACATAGTTGTCCGTATCCGCCGGTGGACGTTTTCCAGGTCGGTCTTCGTCCACGGCAATATTCCGAATGAATAAGCCAGTGAAGGGATAACGAATAGAGAGAGAGATGCGATTTCAGCACCAGCTTTACACGTCGCAGGAATTCGGACAGCAGAGCTTCCTTCAGATCACTATTATTATTATTATTATCCTTATAGTCAATGAACTCCATTGAAGAAGGCAGGAAGTGGCTATCGAAATACGTATACGGGAAAGAATAAATATTCACTAACTATAAGGAACTGAAAATTTTTAATGTTAGGACAGATCGGTGTTGCTAACTAAAAGTGATTCGATCAATCTCTAACCCTTGCCATCAGATTAAGATCACGAACATGGCAAAAAGCCCCCGAAATGTTCGTTTTCTACAATGACTGGACCTTTTTGGTCACAGAGAAGTGAGATGATGAGGTTGTGGAGAGTATTTCTCTTCCTTCTGCGGCGCAGTCCTTTTATACCAGGGGAAGTTTAGCCGTAGGAGAGACTAATCCCGGTGTCGAATTGTTGCTGACGCTACCGTAAGACGGGCTGCCTTATCGGTTTCTAGGAGCATCTTGATTGCGATATTTCGGTTTCGGGAATCACAACGACCACACACTAATGAAAATTTCCGGTGTAGGGGGAAATATGATCGGGCAGGTCTTGATGACTCTAACAACAACGGTGAAATGTTTATAGACTTTTGCAACTTTCATCGCGTTGTCATTGGCTGAATTCGCTCAATATAAGGACCTGATGACAGCGTTCGGGAGCAGGTATAATGCGCGGAGTTCCATTTCTATGGCAATGAGGGAGAAGTGTAATACAGTGTACGCTGTAGCAAAAGGAATTCAACTATTACCCTGGGGAAGGAAGCAGCCGCGTATAGCAACGATTTCGTTCGATTGCCCTGTAAACGACGCTGTATACGCACGATGATGAGTAGCTTCAGAAGTTGTACCACGATTTATATCGCATCACATTCTATGAGGTTTCACCGACCTTGACGATCTTCCTGGAGAACTGTCCCTTGCACCCCCAGAAGTCTCTACAGTGGCTACTGCCACTCATTCGTAAATCTTGGGGAATACAGATCCTGCCCAATGAATCGAAGAGAGCCATGACGATTAAAATTTCGAAAGGGGACTCGCCAACGAAGTAAAATCTCTGAGGAATTTGTTGTCTAAAGCGGAGTCTGCCGGGGTTGTATTTTTTAGCCAATACTTTTTTTGATGTGCCTCATGCTGCTTTAGACAGTCTTGGACGTAAAGGGTTCAATGGGCAATACAATTTTGATTACACCTGATCGCTCTTTTATCGAGGCATGGCCAAATGGCTGTGGATTTGGAGGAGGCAAACAAAGCGGACTAAAGATAAACAACAACAAAACCAAGGTCATAGTTTTATTGATCATCAAAATATTTGGGTTGTATCGAAGGCGCCACCATCAAGTTGAAGCTGATCCATGCCAATGTTCTCTCCGTGCTGCTGATGGTAGAATAACATGTGACAACCACTATTATTCGATAGCCGCAAATTTTCATGAACTCATGTCTGCATCGTGTCATCGGGGTATTCTGGCCTGAGACAACAACAAACGATAACCTTAGCCGACGGACATATTGATGAGAAATCGCAAATGACAATAGATAGGTCACACCTTGCGAAAGGACGACAGTTCATAGGATGGCCGACGGGTGGGTCTCTGGAAAGTTGCAGGAAGAGCTAAATCATATCATCAGGAATCACCAGCGTGAGTGTGGCTGACGCGTTAAACCTCAAGGAGATTATGGTAACCAAATATGTACTCCGGGGAAGGTTATGACATCGATTATCTGAGATACGCCAGGAATTATAATTATTTATTATCTAGCCTAAGGTCGCTATAATCTGTTTCTTCAAGGCAAAGCACGCAAGGAGATTGTGGAAAGCTATCAAGCGCAGCAAATTGCAAGCTGGGATTTTTTTTAAACCAACTTTATTGAAGTGGTGTTCATAATAGCATTCGATGACTCAACAATACTATTTGGATCTAGGGCTTCAAATGTGTTAGAGAACTTCATTCCAACTTCATTTATTAGGAGGAAATGTGGTCATTATGGCCAAAAGTTGTTTGATGTTGTTGGTTGTTGGTTTTTGGTGCTGACGTTACCACCATATATTTCGTTTTGCGGCGTTTATCCTGGCTCTAACCACTCAGCTATCTGGCTGTCATACGGAAGGTCGCGGTTCAAATCTCATTGGTGGCAGTAAGATTTGTATCATGATTTGACGACGGCTACCAGTCGATTCAGCTGTGAACGAGTAGCTGGGTCAAATCAGGGTAATAGTCTCGGGCGAGCGCAATGCTGACCCCATTGCCTCCTATAGGGCACTATAATCGTGCACACATTTCAAGGCCTTGATACAATTGGTTTGTTGTGCCAACGATTATTATCATTATTATATTATCATAGGCGGCCTTGAAGTCGATGAAAAGATAGTGGAACTGATGGCCATGTTGCGACAGTTTTCCTATCGTTTGGCGCAGAGAGAATCTGATCTATTGCTGATTTGCCTGGAGTGAACCGTATGGAGGTATCCGGTCTAGCAAGATGGCGGAGAATATCTTCTAGATGGTACTTAATAACCTCTACACTGCGTGATATAATGCCCCATTGCCAGTCTTCAGGCGTTGATTCATTGTCCCACCCCTTAAGCAGTAGATGATGAACCGCTTGATGTAGTTGGTCGCCTCCATATTTAACCAATTGGTTTTTAAATCGATGAATGCTGATGATGGCAGTATTTGTTCGTCGTCTTCAGTTGACAGCACCTCTGACTCGCCGATATTTTAGTTGTTGAGCAGTTCATCAAAGTACCCAATCAATCGCTCCAATATGCCCATGCGGTCGGATCAGATTTTCCGCTTTGTTTCGGCAGGATGAGCATCGGGGTGTATAATGCTCCATTCTGCTGGCTTGTTGGTAAAACTTCGGCGTCTGGTGTGGCTTCTCCTCATACTTCCTCATACGAGTTCACAAAAACTTGTCGGTACTCCCAGGCTTTCTTTTACCGTTTGTGAAGTCGCTTCTCCACTCGACGAAGTTCGTGGCAGGTATCTGCGTGTACCCACATTCTTTGAGAATGCAACATTCTTCCGTTCCATTGCTAGCTTACATTCATCGTCGAACCAGTCGTTCCTATTTTTTTTTGTGATTGGGGATAAGTATGTTTGTGGCTGTATCAATGATAACGCTCTTCAGGTGGTTGTGAAAATCATTTGTTGATGCTTCATCTCTGTTAGCTGCAGAATACATGTCTCCTTTATAAGTGTTACGGAGGGCTTCGGTATTCACTCTCACCTGATTATCACAGGGGATTCTATACGGTGTTGTAATTCGAGCTCGGAGTACTACGCCAAGAAGATAGTGATCCGAGTCTTCATTGATCGCCCTATATGTTCTGGCATTCATCAAGGCTGAAAGATGTCGATAAGTACATTGTTAATTTGGTTGAGAGTGGTCCCGTATGGAGAGGCCCACTTATGTTTATAAACCTCTTTACGCTCAAAGTAAGTACTGCCACCAACCATTTCGTGGGATACTGCTAACTGAATAGTTTACAGTCTGTTATCATTGTGTTTTTATGTAAGCTGTAGGAGTCAACGTATCGCCTGAATACGGGTTCCGTCCCTACTTGTCTGTTCAAATCTCCAAGTATGATTCTGTTATCATACGTGCTTCAAGGGTCCGCTCGATTGCCTCGTTGAAGGTGTCCTTCTCCGACTTTGTGGTCTTCGCTGTAGGGGTGTGAACGTTAATGAGGTTTATATTAAACCGATAACAGCAGGTTCCATTTTTTGGCTGACTATGAAACCTACTCCGAGCACATGGTTCACTGGGAGGCCGTTATAATATATGGTGTAGTGGCTCTTCGTCAGGAAACCGTTGCTGTCCAACGCATCTCCTACAACGTTATTAATTCAGCCTTATATTGGGGCAGAATGTCGGTTAGCTGCTTAGCAGCTCCGTTTTAAGGTTTTGTGTGAAGCAAAACCTTATTACAATCGGTTCAATGTCTGTCTGTTCGTCTGTCTGTCTGTCACAACCGATTTACTCAGAAACGACTGAACAAATTATCACAAAATTTGGTAAGAACGTATGGGCTGTGAATCCCTTTACATACAACAGGCGGCATCAATTTGCACTGTTTTTAAGGGGGGCTGCCCATACATGTGAAAGAGGGCTATACTTTTTTTCCACAGAATGTGTGGGGTATCAAATGAGAGGGCTCGATTAGTACTTTTCTAAAGTGATCATATTTTTGATGTGGGTGGATGGAGTTGGAGTTTGGAAATACATATATCAAGGAATATTTTGATTTTTTAAGAATGTACGAATGGGCAAACTTGCATTCTCACACAAGATGAACACAAAACTTTTATACCCGAAGTATTCAGCTTCCGGTATTGCAACTTGTTTGTGCAGGGAGCGCCACATTCCATGAGAAAATGCCCAAATCGTTAGTTCGTTTTCGTTCCCGGGGTCCGTCGTTGTAAAATCCGTCCAGTCCGAAGCTGCTTTCGTGACTTCATAGCTTTGGTTTTCCGTGTAGGCTTGTCATGTGGAGAAGAGTTTGGTAGAAGAGCTGCTGGTGTTGGTTCAGCAGGCGTTTCCGAGGTTTTATGCTCCATCGTGGGTACGAATCCACGTTTCGCCCTGGGAACTATATAGTACTACCTTTTGACCGCCGCTTGGGTTTAATTCAAGTAGCTATTCACAGTTGAGTCGAAAGGTATCTGATATCCAGTGAAGTCCCTCTGCCACTAGTGAGACTTGAACGGAGACATTTTATCACTGATCCTCGTCCGGATACTTGAAGAACGGAATTCAGATTTTACAAAAGAGATGGATCAATTTTATTGACTTTTTGGGAGTGTATGAAAAAAAATCATAATTTTACTTGTATATTTATATATTACTTTCTATTATTTCTGAATCAATTGGTTCATCGTACCTGAATTTTTCATAAGTTCGCTTACTACTTCGTTATAATATGGTACTTCCTGTTACGAAAATTGTTCAGCTTATGGATGTCATATTAAGGAAAGTCGAATACTTCACACTTCATGGGCCAACTCTCTTTTTCACACCTTTCAGATCCTATCCTAAAGGAATAAGTAGCCAGAGTACTTCATTTAAAAATATTCGCTATTCCAAAATGTTAAGTAATTTGGCTAATTACCATAGCTTTCCACCTACGTGGTGGGTAGCTAAGTTGCAATTGATATAAAAAATATAAATCAATAAACCATAATCATAGCAAGCCTCTTTTCCTCTGGAGGATGTCAGAAAATATTACAAATCAGGTGGGGTCCTTCATAAAGTTTGACAGAGAGAGATGCATGATCGAGTTCAGTGACGCTAAAATATAATTGACAAATAAATACTTCTCATCTACAAGAAAAGGAAGAACGTCAATGAGCAATGTTATTTTTCCCGCTCTTTTTAAGTGGGGAAGTGAAATGCATCTATGTAGGGTGCCGGACTTTTATCCTGACGCAAATTACCGACCAAAGCATCATCCTGTTGCTTTTAGGACATCTGAAATCGTTTGACATATTACATCAAGACCGAAAACACTCGCACCCATGGAGTAACCAGATTAGTTAATAATTGGAGAATGGCTCCGGCTAGACCGGTCGTACGCCTCTGATAAACTACTCCTCGAATCATTCTTCTAAGGTTGCTGCCATAAGATGGGGGTGTGAGCACCTTCCTCGTAAACGGTCCCTTTGTTATCCTTCTCACATTTTCTGCACTAAGTAGATCTTCGCTCCATAATGGTCGCTTGGATCACTTCATCAATTGCATCAATTATTGATCGCCCCTCTGTGAAAACACCTACAGGCCTCACGCAACAGAAATCGCGTCAACCAGTCTGGACTCAATGAGCATTTCGAGCAGCTCCCCCGTTGTGTTCAACTTGATGTAAAGGCAGTACGCTAAGTGCAAATCAGGGTCTTCTTTGCCTATGCTTATTAGCAACTTTCAAGCGGGAGTGAAAAACATGCTTCGTCAAACATGCATTGAAATTCAGTTTGCATTTAAATACAAACTTCAGCACCCCGCTGAGAAAACATCCGGTGCTCGCGCTTTTTTGCCCTTCGTGATCAAAGTCATTCCTTTTGACATCTTTCTTCTAACACCGTGGTCATGCCGATAAGACTGCGCTAGATGTTAGTGGATCCCTTTTCTTTTTGAAATTTTCCTTGAATAGTTTGTAGTTCTCATTAGCTTTGTCTATGATGAGTCGTCTGATTACTCTGGCCCAACCCAATGTAGAGTAAAGAACTACGACTTAGGGATCAGATTAAGATTGGATGAGCTAATTGCCTGGCAGTGAAGCCCACTTTCCACCCAATATACATGAATGAGTGACTTTAGAACTGCATATCGCAGACTGTGTCTTTTGGAATATTGTATACTACATAGTCTAACTAATTGGAACAATTGAATCCTCAGCAGTGCAGAAAGTTCACTCGCAGTTAAGTTGAAATTCAAATAATAAGATAAAGAAATAAACTGAAGAAATTCAAGGTGCTTCTGAGTTGGACTGGTTTCAAGGCTTTCATTACTAACGTCTCATTGGATGCCAAGGATTTTATCATAAAATCAAATAAATGATTCATAAATTAAGAGTTCTATTTACGTAATGGATTGTCCCATAAATGTTCATTTTATTTCACTTAAGGTGTTGGACTGCATCCCATGATAAAGTTATAAACAACAATAGTCATTAACAAACGATTAACATGCAAATGGATAAGGAAATAAACGTGAATGAAACGCGGGATCAGACCGCGCCACCCGGTAACGATATTTTCAATATCTACCAGTATATCATTCACCATTTCAGAAATTCATTTCCACTGTGGTATTTGCTTCACGTCCTGCCTATTGCACCCTCATCATCGTCTCAGTGTTCTCAGTGCTATCGATTATTCACATCTATCGCATTGAATTATTGAATTATTTATCATTCCCTACCAAATGCATAACCATTCTTCATGTATTTGTTTTTCTCAAGCAATTCCGGATAATGTCAGTTATGTTTATGATTTAAATAGTTATCTTTATTTCGCCGTCATTAACCTGACTTGGGATGTTATAATTCACTCTGATTCCTGCTATTAAGGTGAATTTATTCTCTATTCTTCCTGTAAATATTTATGGAAAATAAATCATTGTTTTGCTTTGACTCAAAATCTTTCTCAAGTACTTTGGAGCTACTCGTGCTCACCCTCCCTCACTTAGTATATGTGAATACCAGATTTTCTAGATCTAACATTTTATTGCTATTTGTTTTTTCTAGATATTTTTATTTGATAGTGAATTTACTTGATTTTTTCAAATTGTTTCTTCGCGGCCGTATTACGAAATTGCCATCATGTCTAAGAATGTTAATTGGAGAGATATAGATGTGTGAAGTGTGTGTTTATTTATTTGGTTTTTAAAAGATGAAAAACAAGCAGCTGAGGAATAATATGTGGAGAAGTTAAGTAAGTTATTAGAAGTATATTAAACATATGTGTGAATGATTGACCGAAAATTACAGAATATTAATTTCTTGTGAAATGGGTATAAATACTGATTACATAGCAAATGGGCTGAGATCGATCAAAGAGTAAGTTTATGATTTAATTATAGATTTTAGGTATTTTTCAGATAGTACGTAAACAAGGCTGGTCTATATTTGCTACATGTTTCAAAAACAAAATAGAAAGATTAACTTTCTCTTGGTATGAGAAAAGAAAAACAGCCCTTATTGCTGACAGGCGTTTTCAAATGGTTTAACTGGAATGAAATGTAAAGATGTGCTAAAAATTAGTATTCAGAGAAGGATTCAGCTACCCCGTCTCAATCAAAGTTTCTGTGCTTTTAGTGGCATTCAGAACTGGGATCCTATGTATATTTAACACATTTATTTTTCTAATTGAAATCTGAAATTTCACGAAATATTTATTATGATTCTACTTTAACCTGTGAGATAGTTTTTTACTCTTAGTTTAAAAACATAGATAGTTTTACACTCTTTGTACAAAATTTTCGCCAAGTTGAAATAGTTTATCATTTGTGTGATACAGTATTTTCGCCCTTGGATAAAGTTACCATGTCAAAAGGATATTGTTTCCACTTATTCCAAAATAACAAAGAGTCAACTTTAGTTCTTTATCATTAGCCCGACGGACCAATAGAAGTTTTGCAATCCAGGATGAGCTTCCTCCAAATGCCAATTGTTTCTTCGGTTTTCCCCGCGGGTCAACTTTGTTGAGACTTTTCCTTCAATTGATGGTTCTTCGGTCGTCAATTCACGCTATGAGCAGTTTGGGGGATTTTGTGAGGATTAATGTTACTGCTTGAGCATATAACACAGAACTCATTGTTGTAAGGCCAGTTCGCCAATTTGATCTTTCTTTGATTGGTCACAGTACCCGTCGTTCAAATATGTCAAGAGCTCTTTTGGACGTTTGTGTCATTTTTTCACATGTCTATCCCATCGTCATATTTACTGCAATTTAATCTTTTTGAGCGTTTCTACCATTTATCAAAGATATTTTACTGATCTAGACTAATTGGGATTACGTGCAAGCATTGTTTAAATGTCGAGAAGTATCTCCATGACAGATAAGAATGTGAATTTCTCATTATATCTAACAAGGTACGACTGGATCATTTAAGGCGAAACTGAACATTCGGCTTTAAGTCATTGCCATGCCTATTCAATTATCTTGAACCGAGTCAGACCTCATCACAACGTTTCTCCTCACTTATATTATTTTCGAATCCGTGAATAGTCATTTGTGAGACTTACAAAATCCTTCCGAGTATGGGTTTTTCTAATCAGAGTTTCAATCTTTCATTTCTGTTGTCTTGACAAATCCACTGGAATGGTTAATCTCAAAATTGTCAAGTCTGAAACAGAAAATTCAAAGAAGGTTTTAAAGTACAGGGCCCTTACGTGAAAATTCCCCACCGTTTATGAAGAATTGACAAAGAAAAGAAAATGGGAGAGTTCTGGAAAAAAGTTTGAAAAATCGACCATTTTTTCAGTGTTTTTTTTTGCACGTCAATTTTTTAGTGTAATTGTGGTAAATTGTCAGCGGTTGAATAGATCCTAAGATTAACAACAACTCATGGTTGTATCTGATTCGTCATTGGTGGTCGTCTTGTTTAGTTCTGGTTATTTTCCCCAGGACCGTCCACTTGAAGGGGAGTGGAGGATATTATCATCCTGGTAAGGCTTACCTGTTTTGCTGCAATTCCCTAATCAAATATTATCTTGCACAGCACATTTCGGTCAATACTGTGACATGCCAGTTTGAAGTCCACGAATATTTGATCGATGGCAATGTTGAATTCCCAGCATTTTTATAGCACCTTTTTGACCGTAAATAGTCAATTGCCGATTTTCCTTGGTATTTTCCAATCGTGTTATTGGCGTACAGAGATAATTCTTCTCTCTAGAATTTTGGTCAAGATTTCACAGGCCCTAGTGAGATGTCTCTGTAATTGTCACATATGAACTTGTCACCTTTTTTCGGATAGGCACATTACACTTTTTGACCACTCTTGCGGGATCTGTTCGTGGTCTCAGATGAATAGAATCAAATTATGGATAGGTTTAATGGTCTATGATGTGTTCAGCGGGGATGATCCATCTATGCCCGACATCTTGTTAATTTTTTGACATTTGGTTCCTGACTTTATTTCTTCCACTGTTGGTGGTTCAATGTTTCCATTATGCGCGACCATAATTCTTGTGAGTTCTGGTGTTTGGGTTGTGTGAGAGGGATTGAGAATTTCTTTGAAATAAGGCGTCCATCTCCTATGTGATTCCCTTTCATTCTCAATAATTGCTCCATTTTTGCTTTTACAGATCCGAAACCGGGATTGATATCCTCTACTTAGGCTCTTCACCACTCTGTAGCCTTGTTTTGTGTTAATGCTCGCGATGTTGTCGTCAATTTCAATTCTTCGTCAAAATGTTTTCGCTTCGTTTCCCATAATATTTTATTAGTTGCTCTTCGGAGATTTTCGTAATTTTCTCTCTTTGTCCTTGTGGTTCATCCTATATGTTGTCTATATGCCTCATTTTTATTGTCAAGCCCTTTTGGCATTCATCAACAAAACAATCAATTCTCCGGCGTTGGGATTCACATCCAACCCCGTTGTTCACTGTTGTTTTGTTAGCGCATTTTAAGTCATACCAGGTGTCATCTATAGGCCTCCCCGAGAGATTCTGGAGAAGGAGGTCTCCTGCTATTAAATCTTTTTTAGCTTTCCAACTTCAAATTTTCGAAGTGGGAGTGACCTTGTATTTGCTGCTTGAAGTACATCTTTCACGGAACCAGATTTGTTTAGTGATCTAACATTCCAAGGGTAGTCAGAGGTCAGAGGTCGAGGATAGTCATTTTGGTCGTTTGCGCGGTTGATTTCGTGGTATCAATCCTGTCCGAGGCTTTTCATCTTTTTTTTGTACATGCTTTTTGATTTTTTGGTGGATGACACGCTTAAAATCGTGTTACATCACTCTAATGCTCAAGTTTTCTCAAAATATTTTAGGAGGTAATTTTTGAAAATGTAAGGAATGCAAAATTAAATTTATAATTTAGCCTAGTACTTTAAAAAGTGCTAATGGGAAAGGCCTCACAATGAATCCTCTTAACTCATTACAAAAGTCGATGCCTCTTCAAATAAAATGTATTTTTTGCGTTCGAAATTTTGATTTTTCATGATAAGCATGAAATATTATGGTCCTTTTCCTATTTTACGTTGAAAAAGCGTCATTATCCATTCAGCAGATGCAGCTATGCGACGTGGAACTTCTAATAAATTCTTACAAAAATAAAAACAAATATTTTTTAGTCTTATTTATTTTTCAGTAGTTTCTTCCAGCTCCACAATTTTACTAGATTTTCTTCAATTTTTCTGCAACTGTCAAAAAGATGGATTTCCGAAGGTCTTCACAGTAGGCAACCGTTTGGCGACGACTTCCGCGGTCGATGTTAATTATATTTCCCCCTAATGTTTACTTTTATTCTGAGAATAGAAAGAAGTTACTGGAAGCCTAATCTGATAAAAGCCTACCAATGTTGTAATAATTTTAAGTTAATTCTATAATTTTGGATGGAAGAGAATTTAGCCTTTCGCTAAATAAAGACTTTATGCTTTGCGCAGCCGACGCAAAAACAAATCATTTATTTCTTTTTCTACAATGAATAATTGATGAAGATTCCTTGTTTTCACGAATAATAAAACGGTGAGGGCACATTATTAGCCAATTTTACCGTCCTTTTATCTGTCGGAATCAGATCACCTTGCGAAATAAATGTACCTACTCCAAGTATCCGAGAGATTGGTGCAGGCCCATGTGTAAAGAAAGGAGGATTGGTGGCTTAAACCCTCATTGGAGTCTATCGGATGAGGATGTCAATAAGATAATAAATTAATAAATAATAATCAGATTTTTGCGCACCGGTCTGGGCTGAATTCATCACCGAGGTGAACGGGGCCCATGGTGGCCCTTTGGAAGCGGAATTCTGCAAGTCTCTTGTGATAGGTTTGTCTCCCATTCCCTGATCGGTGGAGTTAGGCCCCTTGGTAGGAATTCGCAGAAATCCCTTTCTTTTTTAATCCCCCCTTCTGGACTGTAGTAGTAGTAGTGCATCTTTGATATGTACCGACTAATAAACTCATCATCAACTGATCGAAATTGTTCCCCTGTCTCATTTTTCGTGTCAAATTATCTGAATTTATCTCCCACGGGGTAAATATTGTTGTGGTATATGATGCCTATACAGAACTGATTTTCATATATTTTTGAACATTAGCAAAAGATTGTTGCTTCGATTGAAACTTTGATAATCATCTAGATCCTTGTAGTCAAAGTTTTATTCCGACTTTTAGCGCTCACTTCAGTTTGTTGGCTGAATACAATACTTTCTTTACTGTGAAAGCTCTCCGTGAGATTTCATTGGGTGAATTAATTCCAGCATCGAATCGCCTTTCAATGTTCGCCTGATGCGAATACACAACCCACGTAAATATCGTCAGTACCTGCGGTTGGACGGGCTGTCACATTTCAACTCATTAAGTTTTGGAGAGAAAAACGTTCACAAACATTGAAGTGGGCCATTACACTCATACGCTCTGAGTTTAACGTGGAGTGAGCACCAAACTAGAAAGTCTAGAACCTGATGTCAAAATAAGCTTGAAAATTCTCTTTAAAGTGATGTATTTTCCAGGCCTTGAGTTTTTGCTATAGCTTAATTATAGTTGATTTTTTTTTATTCATGGTATCACATTCGAAGTGAATGCTGCGAGTGTGGAACTCATATGAAATTCCATATCGTATCCTTGTAGGTGTTTATACACTTTTTTCTCTCATGCAAGGCAGGTGGCAGGTGGAGTTTTTTTTCCGTCAGCTAGATGAATGTGTAAAATCTTCCTTTAAAAGGTTTTATCCAAAACTGGTTATGTGAAAAAAATTGGCTGCTTCGATTTCGATTGAAAATCTGTCACACTTTGATTCACGGAATTATTCTGGTCCGTGAAAAAAAAATGAAGGAAGCTTGCTTTGAATTGAGCCAAGTATTTTTTTGTCTTTGACTCGCGGCGTCTCTGCTCATCTAGAGATTTGTCAATGATTTAAAACTTAGGATCTGGACCTATAGCATCTGAATCAATAAAGCTTGAAGGAAGGTTCCATGTTTTCTAATATGCGATAATATTTGGAGAAAATAAGATACCTTCAATGTTTGGTGAGAACAAATCTAGGGCTAGGAATGATGCGATTTTAAGATTTCATCCTGTAATTCCTTAGGTAAAAGTATACGTAATTCAATAAATGGGTAGAGGTAATCCCTTTCTTTTATTTGCGACGGATCTGTGTCAAATTTAAGCCAATCCAATCTGAGATGTTGCGGTCATTGTGCATGATTTTTTGAATTGAACGAATCTTGGCAGAACACTGAAAAAAATATATAATTTCGAACTATAAATTGCATTCGATACTCTTGATTGCCTCAATTATTTCTTCCGATGTCGAAAATCTTTAAGCTCAGGTTTATTTTTCACATTGCGGAATCAGGGTTATCTGTTAGACGACATAGGAAATCGATCAAAAGTTGAGTTGCTTAAGGCATTCCTGGATATTTATATGACAATCGCACAAAAGATACCGCTTAAATATTTAGCCTTAAAAAAATTTTCTACGATATTCGCTTTGTACCCCAGGTGTTTCAAGAGTTTCATTCTTAACCTTCAAACTGATCCAGGGGATTTGTGGGCTTGTTTTCACATTTCGGGTATATGTTGTCAGACATTTTCTGGTAGAAGAGAGTATAGCATTTCATACATTCCCTAAATTATCCAGCCAGCAAGTAGAAGCATATTTCCTTGCCTACGGTAGGATTGATCTGCATATTTCAAACCAGAAGCACACGACAGGTATGCTGTATATTATATAGAATGTACGCTTCCCTCGCCATTTTCCTGGAAAATTCCAGTTTCACTAAGATTTTGCCACTGATAAGAAAGACTAATCAGAATTCTGTGAACAGGGAAGTCATGAATAAGGTTTTCCCATACATTCTCATGTTAATATAAGTTAAATTTCCACTCCTTTCTGGGAAATGACTGGTCTCTCAGTTGAATTATTTTTGATAGTCCTCAGCAATTAATATGAATTGGTAGTCATTTACCACGATATCTAAACAGTGCAATTTCTCATTTATAATTAAGAACACAAATATAAAGATAAGATACTAACTTTGCTATCATATCGAATGGCTAAGAAGCGTCAAGCAAAATAAATAATAAATAATAAGCCATTTTAGAAATTTTGAACCACACCTGATGGTAATAAAGTCACATGGCTGACTCCGACATACGTACATGCGGCTATGTAAATAGAATTATTTTACCTTGTGCAGTAGACAACGGCGGGCATGACACGATTAGTTTATTTTAAAATAGTCAAATGTTTAAAATAGTCTCCGATATTTATCTGTACTTTTACAGCATTCCAGGAAAATTCTATTGTTGCATGCCTGAAGCGAAGTACGTGTACTTATGAAATATTCAACACTTGGGCCGATATGGTATAGCATTATGTTAGTTTCCAATGAAAAATCTCCAAATATAAAAACAAGATACTCATAGAGTATATCTTACCTTGAAAGCACTTTTGAAATATTATTTTTCACACCCCTCCGAGGGAATTCCCATAAATACCAGGCGTATTGGAGCGTTGTCGTTTAGATTCAGAAATTTGCTTTGCAAATTTTCTTCATGGAAAGATTGCTTGGAGAAAAGTTTGCGTGACCTGGTGGTGTGACTGCATATTTCATAAACATGAAGACATTTCTGTTAGTTTTTTGTTGCAAATTTTTGTACAATGTAGAATATGAAAAAATCTTTTCACTACATACTTGCAAACTTCACATATAGTAAACAAAGATACGTGGCCATAATCTCATATTTTATAAAAACGATGAAATTCACTAAGTCTTTCGAACCAGACAATTAGTCTAGCTCAATATAATAAATTTTATGATGCAGGAAACATTTCCGTTTGGAGATAAATCGGTGATAAGATTGAAACCGAACACAATGTAGTACATATCGTTTTATAGATAAGATCTTCATTTTTCAAATACAGCGGTACCGTGTAAGCTTTGTTGATAAGATTGTTTGAACATTTGTTTACAAGATAGTAGTAGTAGCTATCATAAGCTCTGAGTTATTAAAAGTACAAGACAGTAGCGAGCAATCGATTATCGACCGGTGCCTATAATGTTCATACGAAACTCATTTGAATAAGTTTATTTTAAGTTAAGCAACTGCGCTCCTTGTATTATAATTGTATCGATACCAGAGGATATTTGAAGAAATCTTTGGACTACTACGTATACCACAAGGAAAATCTAACCAATAAAAATGACAATATGAAAACTTCAAACGTGCAATTTTTGTCCTCTATGGCGATATAGTTTGTTCCGAGCTTTGGCTTCCCAGACACGTTTCACTCCATTGGTTTACTCCTTAAATTCCTTTTTAGGGATTTTTCAGTCAATAACTCGTATAATGTAATCGGCCCATTGGAGCTTTCAAAAATTGAGGATAGAGGAGACTTTTAGTTTATCTTATATGCCATGCGATATAATTCCTTGTTGTGTTTAAATCGCAATACATTACTTTTGCACTATTCAAAAGATTTTTCTCAGAATTCTACTTTAAGGGGGTCATCCCGTGTGAAGGCCGTTTTTTTTGCCTTTTTTTGAAAAATTATTTTGAAGGACTGGATAAAAATAGAAACGTGATTTCACCATATGTTTATTGATATCTCTAGTATATGTGATAAATTTTTCAGCTTGATATCGTAGCTAGTTTTCGGGATACGTGTCAATTTATGCACCCATCTCCAAAAAAGGTGTTGTTCTGCTGGCACACTGGAGGGCGCTGCGTTCATCTGAGGAAAAAAAACTAAACGGCATTTTAATATTCCACGTTCCGCAAACTAGGATAATTAGAAAATATTAAAAGGTAAATTTTTGGTGGGCTTTTAAAATTAATTTTTTGGATTTTGGTGTTTTTTTTCGGCTTTTTTTATGAATAAAAAAAAACGACCCGACCGATTGCAATTATCCTAGTTTGCGGACGGTAGAAATATGTATTAAAGAAGTCCTGAAAATTGCAAAGAATTTGGTGTGATAGATTTTGAGCTATGGTGGCAGCCGATTTTCAAGATGCAGTTTCGAGAAAAACGCATTTGAAAATTTAAATGTGGTTATCAACAGTAAAATTTTAACTCACCATTAATCTGCTATACCTATTCCATAGAGAGCACCCTCCATTTCTTCAAAAAAGTCTTGTAAGGCCGATTGTTGCTCTCTGGTTTTAATTCGGGCTCTTTTAGCGAGGTCAGTTGATCGTTGTTCGGACCGCCAAATTCGCGCTTCATTACGGCGGTCGACATAAACCTGACATATGTGGCCAACTTGACATCCCATTGTCCCTAGGATTTTGAGAATGCCATTGAATCCTTCATTGAAAATAATTACAGCCAGAAAAGTGGCTATTTCTACGACCTTGGCCCCAGAATGAAGGTGTTTAGGAGCGAATGTCCAGATCAATGCATTTAACGACTCATGTTATTCTGGGTCTCTGCTCCTAAACATTTGTTCAACAGATCATCTCGTGACAAATCTTCGTAGATTGGTTTGATGACTGTTTAAACTTCTTCAGTCAAAGGTGCCTTCTCGTGGTGGAAACTATCCAGTTCTCCTTTAGCTTCCGCTTTGCGTCATTTGCACCGCCTGCTGGACAATTTTGATGCGAAAATCTGTCTGTAGAACATTTATGGAAGAAAGTTGAACAAATTTCTTGCTTCATTCCTTCCCAAAAAATGTAGTGACGTCGCTAATAACCTTATCAGTAAGTTTTCCAGCCCCTTTTCCACCAATGCCTTTGTGATTCTACTTTGCATTTCTAAGCCGCGTTCCCATTCTTTTCTCGCATGTCCTACGCATTCATTCTTTTCTACTACGTATATTTTATTATTTGCAGAAATTCGCAGACATACCGGAGAAAACTCCAGCAAAATCCAATATACAATATATAAAACTTGCCGCAATTGGAACATCCATGTTCATGCTTGCTAAAAGTTTCTTTGCTGATGTTGATGTGAAGTCCTTTTTCTTCTCTGATAAGTATCGATTCCCATGAAATGCTCGTTTTTTGGTGCGAGCATGACGTTGAACATTAAAGTGATCTCCCTTCGTACGATCCAGTTAAAAAAATCACTGAACACACAAACAGCACAATACTTACAACAAAATATTATTTAACTGAGTATAGCTTGAAAGCCTTTCAGTGCTCACTCTAGACTGGATTATCCTTTTTATTCCAAACAGCAAATAAGTTTAGACAATTGATTGGTTTTCCGTCTTTTTATATTTATACCTGTGTCCGAATTTATAAGGCTCAGGTAAAAAAAAATTCGATGCTCTTTCTCATCGAGTACTCTAGCCGCGGCTGCAAACTCCTTACTTGTTTAATCCTGTAATTTCTGAACGACTCGGAATATCGGAAAATCCCTTTGCCCACATATTCTCCACTATATATAGATACAATTCATGCAAAAAAATCGATTTCTCCAACTCGACACACGGGATGACCCCCTTAAGTTAATGCATAATACGTTGTGGATGCGTCTTCATTTCCTACAGTGGATTTTCGGTAGTCCATGTTCTGCGGTTCTGCCTATTGACGCACGCCCTGAGGTGGAAGAGCATCTCATCCGAGAAAATTACTCTTTTTCTGAAGTTATTGTTCTCCGTTTGTTCATGCGAAGCCTATTGAGCAAATCGATGTCTCTTTCCTTGATCTGTACTATTCAACTCTCGTGTAACTTGCATCTTGTAGGCATCTTATGTTCAAACAATACGCGGTGGTCCTGTTTTCTTAATATTTGAAGCAGAACTCGTGGCCTCAAACTTCCGGATCAACTTATGAACTGACGATTCCGTTGGAGCAGTTCGAGTATTACGCGTAATTCAGGAAATGTTGCCTTGGAACTTTAATTTTTTGTAATAACTTTTTAATACTTCGATAGGTTGCTCAGTTGTCATTTGGTTCATGACGAAAATAAACATTAAACAACAATAAGTTGAAATTTATGTCTATGTTGTTTTCTACAGTTAATATATAAATTAAGAAAAGAATTAGGCATTGTCCCTTATACTGTAAATTTTTTTTATTTTCCTTCCGCATACAATTGTTTCCGGATAGCTCAGTGGTTAGAGCACTGGGTTGTCATACGGAAGGCCGCGGTTCAAATCTCGCTGGTGGCAGTGGGATTTGTATCGTGACTTGACGTCAGATACCAGTCGACTCAGCTGTGAATGAGTACCTGAGTTAAATCAGGGTAATAATCTCGGGCGAGCGCAATGCTGACTACATTGTCTCCTACAGTCTATTGTAGTGTACCGTTATGGTCTTGAATGAAGTGCTCTAACACACTTCAAGGCCCTGATCCAATATGGATTATTGCGCCAACGATTATTATTATTACACAATTGTTTCGGAGACCACGTGCCTCCTTCATCAGTGCTAGTACCTAATCTAATCTAACCAATGCTCACTAAACAAAAGCTATCAGGTTACCAATGGGAAGCTTATTGCATAACAAACATGAACGAATCACGGCTGCCAACCATTACAGGAAAAAATGGCGCCAAATTCAAATTCGTCCTTACTTGCTGGACACTATATTTTATGTGATTGGTGTGTGTTTTTGGATGGTATATTTACCAGAAGTGCTAAGTTATTAACTTTTTCTATCATATATGGTGGCAAGCAATAATAATAATAATAAACTCTGCCTAGTTAAAATCCGTTTTTCATTTCGATCATGATTTTCATTATATTGGGCTTAGTGGGCAGCGTTACCTTCTCGCCTTGGTTTGGTATCACCAAGGCTCGTTAGAGTTCCTTTTGATCTAAGAAAAGGGGGCAACATGATGATGATTTGAATATGAATTTTTCTTTTTTTTCTTTCGTTTTTTTTTTATGTAAAGAACATAGAAACCAATCCCTCTTCCTGTTTGAGACCGATCCGGCTTGCGATGGATCAGTTAAGTTGTTTTAAATTCAAACCTGACTTTGCACACATATTGATCAATACTATCATATGTGTATTCAACATCTGCAAATATTTCATGAACCTCCAAATTGAACTCCCGGTCGTTACTCAAGGCTATTTTTCATGGTTAAATATAGGTCTATTTCTGAAAATCTAGCACCAAATTGTTGATACCATTGATTGATGTTCTCAACGCAGAGCTCTCTGTGACCTTCGTTAATACTTAGTATAGTGTATTTACCATTTTTCTCGTAAGGGTACTTCGACTCGTCTCTGATGAGAGCATAGAAGCTGTTTTCAAGTTTTTGGCATATTGTCCAGTTTTAGACTTTTGTCCGGATTATTACCTCTTCTGGCGATGGAATAGGGG
This sequence comes from Hermetia illucens, assembly GCF_905115235.1. Lineage (NCBI taxonomy): Eukaryota > Metazoa > Arthropoda > Insecta > Diptera > Stratiomyidae > Hermetia > Hermetia illucens. The sequence continues at coordinate 125,730,386 of NC_051850.1, read as the reverse complement.
CGGAAGTAAGATAAGGCTTTTATTATTTTCTACTGCTTTTGAAGTTTTTCATCCGAGAGACAAAACGTTGTCATTAATGTTCCTAAGCACGTTTTCAAATGAGCATCTTTTCTTTTCTATTAATTTTTGTCGTTGGCAGATTCACTTGTAAAGTCATTGAGTATGAGAATTAATTCGTTTTCTACAGTAGATATCAAAGTTGGGCCTGCGAGTAGGTTTGTTTTCATGTACTGAGATTCAACAGCGATAAGTGGATAAGACAAGACAGTGGTTAGAGTCAGTGTTCGCCCCTTGAAATGCACGAACGTCGTGGTGAATCTGAGTGAGAGTACCACCATCGAAAGATGTTCAAATTCTTATAGGAATGCGCTGAAGTCGGAGCCGTGTAGAGCTTACTATCATATTTCTACCAGAGAGGAAACTAATGAGGTTGATCATTATTATTTTCCTGCTTCAATTTGATTCTCATGCCCTCACTCTGCATGATAGTCCGCCCCCTGTGTTAATGCCCACGTTTCCCATTCCTATAGTCCTACACAGCGTATTAGTATCTCGTATATATCCAGATTGTTTTTCTTGTAAACCTTTCATGAATTTGGTGGCGTTCATTGTCGTCCTTAGTGAGTATAGTCACCAAGTAAACGAACTGGTATATCTCCTGTATTTGTCCATCGTGACATTTTGTCTCAAACGGGTAGTATTTTTCGACCCATTGATTCTGATTCCCAATCCAGTTAGTTCCGAATTCGACTGTTTTATTTGACTTTTATTGACGGAACTAGATTCTTCTAACTTACCCTATTGGCTCGATAGTTTGATAGCAATAACGGCAACACCATTTCACTCTTGAGACATGCTTTTTTTAAGGTTTTGTGTAAACACAAAACCTTATTAAAATCGGTTTACTGTCTGTCTGTCCGTCTGTCTGTCTGTCCATCACACGCATTTTTCTTGGAGACGGTTATAGCGATTTGGTAGAAAGGTGGGAACTGTGAACGCTCACGCATACAGTGAGTTACATCCTTTTACGACGAATTTAAGGGGGGGGTCCCCATACATGTAAAAGGGGGGTGTAAATTTTTTTTCATCAAATATAGTCATGTGGGATATCAAATTAAAAGCCTCGGTTAGTACTTTTCGATTCCGGTCTTAGTTTTGACATTTGTTGAAAAGGTGGGGAGTACGGGGGGTTGAAAGTGGTCATTTCTTTAACGAACCCATTCTCAGGAACTACCAAACCGAAAAATCTGAAAAAAATCAGGGGGCTGCCACTATATGGTGCCTAGGCTCCGAAATACCCTCCATACCGATACCTGTTCAAATAAAGTTAATAATAGTAATTATATTACTATAATTTTTAGTAATTGACAGGAAAACCCCTCTTAGGTTCACCGTAGAATCACAAAGTTTTGCAGCAATGTAGGCTACGGTATAGAGCATAATCTTGCCAAATTTTGTGAAAATCGCACTATTACTAACAAAGTTATACTAGGTCAAATCTGTCGCTCCTTTATTTTCTCTTGAATTCAATTTTTACTTAGATCATTCTAAGTTACAATTACATTAGACGGGTGCGGTGATCGGGATGGTTGAGCACCAGCTGCTCGATCTCGTTATCCCAAGTTCGAATCCCGGTCGTCTTGGATGTTTGTGTGCGTATTCGTCCTGCTCCGCAGCTGTAGGCTTCTCATTCTCACAGCATGAAGTGTGACTGAAGCAGTCTCATTGAAACCTGAGACTGTGTGGATGCTGTATACTCTACAAACGAGTTAACAAAAGAATACTATCGTGCTTAATTGGAAGTTCTATTAACTAGAACTGTGTTGCATAATCTGCTTTCATTTCATGATATTCTGGATAATCGCTTTCTTTGTTATACTATCCTCCTTTCGTATTAGTAGCGTTGAAGCCTGTGCTAACTCAATCGGTTGTTGCTCTTAATCGAAGATATACAGGCCCAGAACTTAGCATTAGAAACTCTCTCGAATTGGCCTGCGAATATCTTCATGATCGTTTTTCTCTGTCTTAGCTTCTGTTGCTCCTTTTCGTCTTCGATAAAAAGTGAATATTTTTCATTTAGTGCAGCTTCTATTTTTCTTCTAAACCCCCGAATTTTTTGTCTAAACTCGGACGTGGTCTCCAAGGACTTGTAATTCTGCCCACAATTCTAGGCAAATTGTGGTATCACTTTCAATAAGAGTTTCTGAAAGTATCTTCTTAGATATGTAAAAGCAAGGTCTTACTATTCCTCTAAAAAAAAGTTAATGTTATTAACGCGCAATTCAACCCCTTTTCTCCTTGTCCGAAATTCTTGAGAAATATGTAAAATAATTCCTTTCGAAATGCTTCAGGCATTTAATGTTCAAGAAGCAACGTGGATTTTAATAGCGATATTCGATTGTCACTAACATATTAGAGTTTACGAACTTTGTCCTGAAGTTTCTGAATACAAGAAAAGATGTTCATATAGTCACTTTTTGTTCCTTTTCAAACTGCATTGTTTCTCCAAAGCTCTCCAAACACCATTCGTATAGTTTTTCATCATGGGTTCTTTTCCGGATTTAGGTCCTATCTGTATGGCAAGCTAACTTGAATGTCTTTTTATGATTTTCCTTTTTTCGAAGTTCCAAAAGGTTCCAATTTTAGTTAATACTTGTTTTCATTTTCCTGCTTGTGAACAGAAGCAGGAGAAAAAGAAGAAGATTCATTTATTTGCATACGTTTCTGTGGATGCCTTTTTCCTTTGTTTTAAATTGGACTTCAATCAAAATTTGACGCAATTTCTTATTTCTGTTACGAAGAATTTGGTACTTAATGTATAGTAAATAAATGTTATACGTTATCTTATTCGTTGAAAACGTTTCAGTCGATCCGACATGAAGGTCGTGATATAACCTTTGATATTAAACTCTAACTTAATCTACGACGACCTTCTTTGTTTGGTCTCCAGCATGTGTGGAGTATTGCTGCATTGGCAACATCAGATTCCTACAAGCTACCTCACTACTCCCTGCGTTTCTAGTCTCGTCAAGATAAAAGCTTTGGACCGCGATTTGTTCCTTTACATATCTTTATTGGTGTGAAAATTGTTGGTTGTCCTTATTCTAAAAACATATAAGCCTAAAGCTCGCTATCCACGTGCAGTTACGCCCGAAAAGTCCTCATTTGACCGGCGGCCGTAACTTGGATGGGATGCAGTTTGTCTGTCAGTTTTGACTGTTCAGGAGGTTGGTGATGGAATGAAAAATGATTCGAACAACCGGTCAGACATGTTTCTGTAGGTTGTGAGTGAGAATTTTATGGCCATTTTTAACCCTGGTTAATATTTTTGATAAATGCTCACACACAAAAATTCCCAAATTCTCATCTCAGGGCCTTCCACGTCCAGGGTTGAACTAATGATGTTACACCTTGCCGGTACGTGGATGGTGCATTCAGTTCAACTGGTGGCCGGGAGCATTGCGGGCCCTTCCGACGTAACTAGCAGGCCGAACTAAATGTGGGTGGCCTTTTTAAAAACGAATTATGCATCCACTGTTGTGAGAGCTATCTGGGTTTATGAACTCAATAAGCGCTAGTAATAGTTTGTTCAAAAAACACTGATTATAAATATGGTACCGTGAATGAAATGAAGAATGAGATTTCAGATAAGATAAGATGGCCATTCCATTCTACTCATCCCATTTCCGTTTTTCTATTGGACACTTTTTCGGTTGTTGTTTATGCTATGCCGAATTAATCTTCTACCTCCCTTAGATCATACAGTTTCACTGAATAGCTGGATAGCTAAACAAGGCAACCCATCTCTGAATAAAATGCTAGGCTAGTTGTAATTAACATTTTTTTACTGGTTTCTTTGTATCTGTTGCTCTGACAAGATTTTCTCATCATATGTATGTACCTTTATGGATCAATTTTCTGTACAGTTGTTGCTTTTCTATAGGTCCATATCACGTTCTACAAAATATCTCTGCCTTGTCTCAATCATCAAATCAATCATCGTATTATTTTTCAAGTACCATTTGACGATTAATCTCCCCTGGCATTTCATTCTATGTTTAATAATAAGTACTGGTTTATCTGTTCTCCAAAACTCCTTCGTGCGGCCGCTGATCTGGATGATCTGCAAGTTGGAATAGTTTTCTGAAATGAGCACTGGTACCTTTATCGTTCTACAGAAATGGCGCTGGAAAAAATGATACCTCATATATGGTCTTAGAATATGAATCATTGCAAACTCTTCCAGAAGAAACGATGATACTGCTTTGGTTCTATTGGCTTAAGGTGAAACTACTTTCTTCAGTGAAGAATGAGGGAGAATTGTCTTAATCACGTATCGGAGGAAAGAGCCATCGATCTAATGTGGGTGAAGCTAAGGTTCCCTCTTTTCCATAACTTACCATTTGTTTCATAAAATATTTACAAAACCGTTAAGCACTTAAGGGGGTCATCCCATCTAAAGGCCGTTTTTCTAGAAATTTTCTATGAAGAACTAGATAAAGGTACAAATGCAAATTTTTCACCACATATTTATTAATATCTTCGGCATGCGTAATAATTTTTCCAGCCTGGTAGCATAGTTTATTATTGAAATACAGAGTAACTTATACACCCATCTCCAAAAAGGTGTACGGCGCTGTAATCATCTTGAAAAAAAAAATTAATTAATCTTAACTGACTATTAATCTGCTTTATGTTCTCCATAAACCTTAGGTTTCTTGAAGAAACACAGGTAAAGCCTTGGATTCAATTTTTATGACTTTAGCGAAGCCATTCTAACGTTATTCGGACTGAAAAATACGTCCCTATGGCGATGGACATAAACCTGGCATGTGACATTTTACGTGATTAGAACTGTAATTTCCGAACGACTCCGAATATCAAAAAATCACTTTGCCCATATATTCTACACTATATCTAGATACAATCGATGGCAAAAAATTCGATTCCTCGGATCCGACACACGGGATGACCCCCTTAAGACATCAAGTTGGATGTTATCATCTACCACTGGTTTTAAGGAATTGAGTACCATCACAATCCTCTCTAGTCTTGATCCTGCTTGAATATAATTTGTTTTAAATTATCTGCTTTACTGTAATGTTATTCTGATTGATATTTTTTTCTTGTTGTGGTCATCTGTGGCGAGTGTTTTACGAATATCTTGGACGATATGGATCACGAATATCGTATTAAATACCGACAGTGTTCGCATTAAATCCATATGGGTTACTGTGCCCAGATTACTGTGCCCAGATCACCGACATCAGCGCACCCGTGTCTGTTACAGAATGAACAGTGAAATACCAAAGATGCAATGTTAGGGATATTATATATGTTTGCAGGTTTTCGTGAGTTCGTCTACATTGGCGCAGCGTTCAATGGCATTTGGGTGGATATTGGCGTCGTTTGATATCTCCTGGTAGTTTGTTTCTTAGTTTGTCCAGAAATTCAATTTGAAGGATCTTTTCAGTTAAGAATAGAGTTAACAAAACCTGAATTTAGAGTATTTTTAGCTAAGTTATGCAACTACATATAATACAATAGAAAATTCAAACAAAAGCACTGAGGAGTGCGACAAATGGCCCCGGAATATGTATATTTGCAACAAATAAAAATATTTACTGAAGGAAACGGTTTTTTTTAATAATATCAGATGCCCGGGCTTAGACATTCATACGCAGTGATAAATATAAGAATTGAATGGATGAAGTGTTTTGAAATTCGATAAAAAGACATGATGGCAACTTCCAAATATTTTTTATCCCATCACTGTTACTTCACAGCAGTCATTATATTCACTTTCATATTATCCACAATATGTAACAATGCATAACAACTAATTGTTTCCTCCTAATTCTTTCAGTTCGCAATAAAGTTAGTGTTTGGTTATCGGGGATCGTTGACGAGGTTCGTAGAAAAAATCCTGTTCGATTGCAAAAATGGACTGGAACCGCCGATAACAGTCCAAGTTCAGAAGCGGTTGAAAATATCGACATATGTGAAGACACTGCTAAACATTCTGAAGAGCCAGTACCCAACGAACAAACTGAAGTCACATTGAATGATACTGTGAGTGGATCTAACCAACCAAGACTATGGAGTGCAGGAAATTTCTTAAACAAGGTTCGAGGATTTGAGGGATTCCACTCTGATCAGGAGGATAGCCGACTCAGTGTGGGGAATATCAAATTACTGGGAAAAGCTAAGATCAACGAGTTTTATGATAAGGTTCGCATAAATAAGGCACGGTTTGATAATTTGAAAAGGCGTGGCAGTATGGATAAATCAGGGTCCAATATCTCAGAGTCTAACATCTCAGAGACAGACGAAAATGATGTGCAAAAGAAAGGTGGCGAAGGAATTGGCCTTTCTTCAACTCAAAATAGCTTTAATAACACCAAGGAGGATATATCATTGAGTGATAGTTTAGAAGTGTCCGAAAACAACGATTCATTATTTGTAACAAGTCGAAAAATGCCATTAGCCATAATTGGACGCAGTAGTACAAGTTGTGGTTGCAGCTCATCCACAAATCAAATAGAAACAAATGAACTTCAACCACCGCCAAAACCAACAATGAAATCGAATAAGGCACAGAAGCATTTATTAGGGAATATCGGGCGTAGTTTTAGCGAGCAAAACGATGACGAAAATAGTAGTAGCTTTATGTTAAACGAAAGATCTCGCAGCTATTCGCATGTTGAGGAGGATGGACCAACGTCTAAAAATTCTAATGATAGTGATAATATTGTAAGCAGCAGTTTGCCAACATTTTTTGGACTTAAATCAGTACCTGTTAGCCCAGTGCCACTACATAAGGGAGTAATGTCAAGAGAAGCGTCACTCTCAGATAGTTCTCGACGAAAAAGCCTATTACGAGACAGTTCTGTCCAATCGGATTCAAGCCATTGTTCAAGCGTTGAGAGCTTGCTGGAGGCAAGGAAGCCAGATCCTGAAGCGATACTGATAAATTTGGGTTTTGGCCCAGCGCAATCAGAAGATGTTATATCTAAAATACCAAAACGGTAAATATATTATTATATTTTCGTATCATTTCATTCCGCCTAACATAGTTCCGTAGAAACTTGCCTTGCAAATGCGATTACCAACCGCGTCTTAATTTACAGATTTTTGAAGCCATCACAAGTAAGAGGAATTGATATTGAGACATTTCTGCGACAACAACAAATGGCTAATCACCTGCATGATCATAGTGTTCTCGGTTATCGAGGACTTTTAGGTGAGTTACATTTTTTATAATATTTAAAATATTCTGAACTTAATGTATACTTGTATTGTACTAATAATGAAAATGGGTTCTTGAACTAACATAACATTTTTCAGATCCCGAAAAGATTCTAATTCTGCAAAGATTTCAGCCGCATACACATCGACATCACTAAAGATAATGATATCGTTAATACCTGCATACCTCCAATTGTCATTCTACTTTGCTTATAACTAGAGGTTTTAGACAGCTTTCATAATTCTTTTTGTTTCAGTGCGGTGTGTAGAAATGGTCGTGTTTTTGTTCACCTCCCCTTTTTGCTTTTGAAAATTTGTGGTCTAGCCTAATTGTAAAAGCATGAATTAATCGAACTGGTAGCTGTTATGTTTACACAAAAATAACTTAGCAAATTATTATCACGTATATTAGCGGCTTATTCAATTGTATCCTTCTAAAAGTAAAGTATAATATATAAAAATTATTCCAGTCGTCAAACTGGACAAAATGAACATAGTGACCAGGTTTTTGCCACACTTCTCGCTATTCTTTTTCGCTTCAATCAATATCAACCTTGGAACATATTTTCGTCTTCTGAGGTTGTAATATAAACACCTAACATACACACAAAATGGAGTTGATAAATGTGGGTAAAGAAGCGACCTTTTAGTATTAGAAGGAGCTGGAAAGTATCTGCCCGCTTATGTTTAGCACCGCCCTATTCAATTTTATACACATACATGTGGATCTGTCACGTATGTGCTATATAAAATTTATTGCAAATATAATCAAAGTCAGCTATAAAAACATTTTAAGGGTGTTTTTACTACTTCAAGGTTTTCACATAGTAAATCCTATGTATGTTTTTATTGTTTAATGGAAATGATTTGGTTGGTAATCAAACTTGAGCGCACTTTTATGGAAAATTGTTGAAGATTAGTTTTTATTGATGAAAATTTCGCCTAGAGTTCAAGTTATCCCATCGAGATTTTGATTGCGATATTCCATTAAACAGAGGGCTTTGTTCACACATTTTTTTGTCTTATTACTAAAGTGTCTGGGACTGATTGTAATATTTTCTAGTCTTAATTCTTATAATATGTACTGATACCAATTTAATTTGAACTTCAACTGGGCCTTTTCTGTTGAATATCAAACCAACTTCTAGTCCCTCTCTAATTTGAGCCGTTTCTATCGTCCTTCAGGTACACATTTTTTAAAGTCTTGTAATTTATGAAAAAGTAACAATTATTGAATGAAACATTAAAATAATGTTTTAATTTTAAATATATTTTTATGAAAGGGCGCTTCAGTAATAGTTTAATTCTTATTAATATTGTTCCTGCACTTAGAGTTTTCGCGTTAGCTTGGACTCGAAACGTATTCCTAAATATTTGACTGTTTATATTAGCTAGATTTTCATCCTTAAAAAGATCGGTAGCATGTAGTTGACTCATCCAACTTTCGTGGTGAACATAACTAGTCAAGACTTCATGGTCGTCGTGAGTCTGTTACCGAGGCAACAACTACTTAAGCGGTCACATACTGTGCTCGTAAACTTGCTGACAATTATTACGGCTAGATCGTGCGTAAATGTTTCTGTAAAGACCTTTGTGTCCTCTAGATGTCATGGCAAGGTGTCCATTACCAGGAGCCATAACACAGGAGAAGAACCCCCCTCCCCCCTTCTTTTTTTAAGCAACCCTTAGGACATCCTGCCTTCATAGATTTCTGTCCGACAAGTATGTGGATTTTTCTTCACTCCACCATGTGAAGGAACCAACTGATTAACAGCGGATCTATTCCATTATATTTTGCCACATCACAAATCACAGCGAATGAAGCATAATTGAAGGCAACTTGGATATCTCAGCTAGCGGCTGAATCAGACTTTAGAGCCCGGTTAGGGAGCACCCTTGTCGTTCTCCTCTGTTTTGCTAAATCCGAGTACCATCGTAGTGTTTTACCCTTCTTTAACGTATTGAGTGGACAGTCCTTTTCGAAAGTTTCTCTCATACTAGTTGTGATCGTCGGGGTTCTTTTCTCAATTCCAGCAATGGATTGGGTGCATGCTCATTACGAAATCAAAGTGATTGTGATCCGAGAGCGTGATATTGCTGACTTTCTCCACTCTTCGATAAGAGCTGCAAAGTCAGGAGATGCGACCTGGATGACGATGACCACATTGAAGAAACTGGGGTCATTTCCTAAATTGAATTGAATAGAATGGACTTTCCCTATTTACTTCCTGGATTTTTTTAAGAAAAACTGGAGTTCGTTGAGGAACACGCCCTCAAATGTTGGAAAGACGGTCCCATAAACTAATTTAGCCGCTGAAACCCCTAGGTTTTAATAAAAGCTGTTGCACAGACTAAGCAGATTTGTCTAGTGTGTGTTGAGCATTTTGTACCTCTCTTCTTCCCCTGGTGAGTGGTCAGCTTCCAATTTGATAGCAGACGACGCATCGGTACGTTTTCGGCACTTTGATTTGTTCTGAATCTACATAACAATGCCTGGAACTGAAGATCCTGATTCGATGTCACTCTTGTTGAAGACTCGAATCTGGAAATCCAAGTCAATTAAAAAGCTCATGTGTCAAGTAAAAATGTAATAATATCGACGAGATTTAGTGAGGGGGCCCACGATGTCAAAGTGGGTGTGACCGAGTCCAGTTACTAGATTCGTGGCCTGTTTTACTTGAAACATTTGTTCCTCTTGCAGTGGATGCAGTAGCAAGCCTGGTGATATCTGCGGCCATGGGCAACCAAACAATTTTTCCTTGCATTTGTCTGCCAGTAACACGCCCACTGGGATGTGCCATATGGAAAATAAGGCTTCTCAATGACATCGCTAACTAGAGCCGAAAATTGCTAGGTTAAGAATTAAATTGAACTTTGGGATTTCCTGGAGTCCCTCGTCTTCGACTTGCAGTGATGTCCTCGGTTGTAAACCAGCTAACGTGTCAATGCGTTGTATCCGAGAGAGGGAGTGTGCTGTCATGATGTTTTTTCTTGGAATGTACACATATTCTATGGTCAATATTAATCAACTGTCCGAGCTATGATGATTGGTTTCTCCGATTTCTGGCTGAACACATAAACGGTGGAGTTAAGGTCGGTTTTGATAATGAGCTTTCGTGTCGAAAGTCATATGTACTAACTTTCCTGAAAAAAATGAAGGTTGTTGCGAAATGGCTCGAGCACACAACTCACTCATGTACCCGAAACTTCGTTCTGGATCAGTAAAACTGCGTTTTCCGCAGGACGAGGAAGCAGTGTCGCTTTGGCCAGATCAAATTAAATTCTTGTTTTGCTTTTTGTCTTCCGTGAGCAATTGATGCAGTGGAGCTTGGGTCATGCCAGTGTTTTCTGGGAATTGAAAATTGGTTATGCCCATCCTCTTGAACTCCAACATTGCATTGTCTCTTTCCGAGAGTGACTTAGATTTGTTATTGTCTATCTATGTAGTGTTGTAAGGTTTGTGCTGGGTCACATAGGCCGAATAACATTATCTTGATCTCGACGACTCTGAATCATATCACAGCTGTCCTCGGAATATCTTTGATTTCTATGGACATTTCGCTTTAATCTTGTTTTGTGTGTGGCTTGTGTATATTCACGATAGAATATTTATCAGAGGCAGTGATATCATTGAGGTGTATATAATTTTCTCAACGGAGGTAGGATTGGTCTGTCTTTACCACGGGTTGACGCACTAACTCAAAGAGGGCTGCGGAATTTTTAGCGACGTCGAAAACCTTGGTTTTCGTTTCCCACTGCTTCCTTGGGGTAAATCTATGCGCTTTTGACGCGAAATCTCATTTTCTTCTTGACCTTTTTCACTTTGACTGGACTCACGACGTGTTCCTTATGACATTTTAGAGAGTTTCGCATATAGCTGGTTCCTTAGAGTTCCGGAATCGTAGAAATTTGTTATTTCGTCAATGATTGGCGCTAAAATAATTCCTTAAAATTAGTTGCTTCTGCCATGAAATTACAATTCAACATTTATCGGAATCTAATGCCGAGTGTGAGGTGTTGGCTCGTAAAGCAGGTTGTAGTGAATGGTTAGGTATTTCGATCAGATAATCTCAAACGATGTTACATTCTCTTTTCGTTCTGAAGCTCCTCAACTCGATATGATGGAGTTAATTTTCCGGCAGATCTTAACGATGCCATTGCACAGGGAGAACACGTGATGGGATTTTCTCGATATTACTTCCAGTATAATCTTAATTTTGTCGAGTCTGCCGATTACCTCCATCAATACATTTTCATATGTGGTACAGGGTGGACTGGATGGCATTAGTGCTACGATATTAGGCGGGTGTGACTACTACGATTCGGTCCAGGTCCCCGGAAATATGCTGCTTTGCGAATTGCTCGTTAGTTGTTCCATAAACAACGACTTGAGAACCCCAGGGGCTAACGCTAGTACTTTTACGGTTGCGTAAGTCATAAAGTTAATGAGAGGGTTCGTCCCTGATTGATGAAAGCCCCGCAGGCTTCAAAGAATGGCAGAAATTTGAAAATTCACGCGCCCACAATCTTCAAACCGTTGGTCTTTTATACAAGGTTGCGGTTTGCTGAAGTGTTGGAGTTTGGCCTCTCTTATTGGTTTCACTAAAACAATCGGAGCGTCAATTTGAGATAATCGCACCTCAAATTCACCCGCTGATTGCTGTCTTGTAAGTTAAGCCACCGATAAAACAGCATAAGGGACACACTGGTCCACCGCGTATTAAGTGGTGGCGATTTCATGAAAAAAGCGAAGAAATGACCTCACTCACGCGATTATCAACCATTACGAATGTCAAGGAATCGTGGAACCTAATTAAAAACATGATATATCAAGTCAGGTAAGTGGTTCTTCAAATGGAGGTCGATAATAAGAAACGCCTCTACTATAAATTTCTCGACGATAAAACGCTAGCCAATTTATAAGAATGCGTTAAATGTTTTAGGTAGGCCTTGCGTCCACTAGTATGAATGCTGAACCTGCACTCAGTATAAACTGGACCGTGGGGTTAGACCGACACGGCGGATACTCATGTAAAACTACCAGAACTTAACTGTCAGCCCCATTGAAGTCAAGAGCCTGACGACATCGCAACTGAGCTCTGGAAAACAAAGAACTGGGACCTAACACTGTAGCTAGTGCGTTCTTCAATCGGATTGAGGAGGGTAGAACACCATTTGACTGACAAGAAAGTTCAACAGAAAGTTCAAATCCGGTTAATGATAACCGTACTTGATATCCCTATTCCCGACATCGTTCAAATAACCGGGTTTTTCAAGGAAGTGCCTCCTCACCACTCCTCTTTGATCTTATTGAGGACACTCATATGTGACGTTTAACGGCCTTCACACTGCTTTATGCAGATTATATTTCCCCAGCGTCTCATAGCCAAGCTGATTACGAGCAGCTTGTTCAAGAATGGAATAATTGGCTCATGAAACACAGTCTCAGACTGAATCTAAATAAGAAAGGTTTTTTGATGACCGATCCCAATGAAACAGGCACTGATTGTCAGTGATAGTGTCCTGCTCAGAAGTGAGCTATTAAAATATCTGGGATCAATCCTACCAGGCAATGGTGAACTGCGATATGAAATTGCTTCACGCATCATTACAACTTCCGTTCTTGGTGATTGACCTATTAATGAATGTCTCAAATCCAAAATTTGCCGCAGTGCCGCCCGCCTTTTCGTCTTCTATGGTTCTGAATGTCGACCGAATATAAACGACAATGTACGACGCTTCACGGTAATGGAGATAAAGATGTTGTGTTGAATCGGTGGCATAATACGTCATGATCACATCTGAAATGGGGATATCCGCGATCGATATGGAGTACAGCCTAAATGAGGATATCCGTAATCGATATGGGGTTGCACCGATCATGAAAAATTGCTAGAGAGGCGTCTTCGATGGTATGGTCATGTAATTCGCGCTGACGAGGTCTGAACATCGAAGTCAATGGAAATCGACCAAAAGGCCGGCCAAAATAATGATGACTTGATACGCTGGATGGTGATTTGAAAGCTTCGTGACACCATCCAGATCAAGTCTTTGACCGAGCAAAATGACCAAGTTGTTAATTAGGTGATGTTCAGGATACGGTTATCTATTTTTCTCAATTTTCATGGAATAATAATGACTAAGCATGTCCTGTATATAAATTCTATTATAAAGTCTATATACCTCTGACTCGTCCAATACGCATGAAAACATAGTAATCACCCAGATAATTCTTCCGCTTTGGAATTCACTACAGTTTTGTGTGCGTTCAAATGCACGCTACATTATTTTATATTTTCACTTTCGTTTTCATTTGAAGCACGTCTTTTGCGCTCCAATAATGTTAATATGAATATTTATTTTAAAAATATGTGAATAGTATTTGAAATACACAAATTCATTAGGAATGACACAATGAGTTGATAAGTTATTTTTTTTTATTTTAAACGTTTTCATGTTTAATTATTTTTGCAAGAAAATATTTATGACTTTTTGTTGCGTTGATGCATGTTAAGATTAAAATTAAGATTAATTCATTTCAATCTAAAATTGGTTTTTCTGTTTTTAATAGGCAATCCGGATATTCCGCCGTCATTGATTGTGGCCAAAATAATGGAACGCTTCGAACGAAATGAGAGAAATCGATGTATAATGGATATAAATTTAAACAGGCCACAGTCAGCACCCCCAACGCCAGGACCAAACCAATAGGGAATAAGTGTATCTTTCTCAATTTTAAAAAGACTTAATGTACACTAGAACGATGCATTTTTTATTGAATTTTCAGCATTTAGGGAATATAGTGTCCATAGTTACGATTGTAGTATGCTCGTTCTAAATAACTAACTTAATATAATGCTCAATATCTATTTCTACCATATTTATGAAACGTATACGTTTATAAAAATATTTCTACAAAATTTACATCATCTATATCTTGTTTTCGAGGAAATATGTTACAAAAACACAAAGGATATTGAAATTTAGGCAACTATTACAAAATCAGATATTAGGAATTGAATATTCGACAATCAGGTTTAATTTAGTTTCTTTATTTAGAAGGCAATCGCAAAAAAACATTCCACACTTTTGCCAAAAATACATATGCTATAACTTATCGTACTTCTATTACAGTTACTTAATTTATGTGAGTTTTAAAATGCTATTAGTCTCCATCGATTGTTCGATTTTATCTTTTCAATAAGTTGAAACTTTTATCAAATACAAATTGCGGGGATACAAACCAGGTACAGATCATGTAGAATATCACCAAATGTTAAAACTCTCAATATTTAATCTTCTACTGTTTCTAATATCTTAATAATCTACAATTTTCCTTTAAAAAAATGATTCTATTGTCTAGGATTAAATTAGCAAAATGCACCGAAAGGCTCAACTTCTTTCTATGGTAATTGCAATTTCAATGAAGTTTTGTAAGGAAGTATATGCGTATGGAAATGAAAAATCACGCGGTTTATAAATATTTGATAAAGTAAATTTTTCAGTGGCTCTCTTGTGTAGTACCTCGTTTTTTAAAAAAACGGGGAATTTTGAAATTGGCATTGAACCGCAAATAACTTGTGTATTCAAATATTCGACAGAGTTTAAATGTGGCAACCCCTTTATGTATTTATGTTTTCCAGTCTGTTATTGGCATCATCACCATCAATAATGTAGCAAACGCTGTCCGGTGTATGCCTGCTTTAATAAAGGCCCGGCCGTCAATTGAATTGAAAGCACTATCTACGTACCGGCAAGCCAAGCGGCATCATTAGTCTCTGGACGTGGAAGTCCTTGAGACGAGATTTTGAGATATTGTTGTGTTTGAGCATTTATAAACAAGTCAGGAAACTGGAAGCTGGTCGCTTCAGGTATGAAAGGTTTTGTGTATTTCTTAGTACGTAGCACGTAATATATCCATATATTATGTGAGAGTATCCACTTTCAAAGAACCAACAACTTTGACGTATTATAACTTTTTTAATAATAGTGCGATTTCCACCAAACTTGGTATGATCATGACTATATTTGATGAAAAAAAAATGTACACCCCCCTTTTGCATGTATGGGGACCCCCCCCCCCCCCCTCTTAAATTCCACGCAAAAGGATGTAACTCACTGTATGCGTGAGCGTTCACAGTTCCCATCTTTGTGCTAAATTTGGTGTCAATCGCTATAACCGTCTCCGAGAAAAATGCGTGTGACGGACAGACAGTCAGTAAACCGATTTTAAGGTTCTGTGTAAACACAAAAAATGTTTACCAGCGATTAAGGTTTTCGCTCACAGCCCAAACAAACATGTCTGGCCATTGGAATCATTTTCCATTTGATCACTGACCGTCTGAACACAGGACAGGATGAGTGCATCTCTTCCAGGTTCCGGCCGCCGGTCAACTGCAGCCAATTCAGGCGTAACTGACAGGCCGAATTGAATATGAATGGCGGCCTTAATAGTTGCCTATCCTTTTGACTTACGCTCTCGCTCTACCTGGCACAGGGTCTCCGACGTTTTCTTTTTACCTTAGATATTGCCCTCATGGGCTTTTCGGATTGAATATTTACACATAGGGATTAGGTGACCTACCCACCGCAGCTTATTAAGTCAGATTATATTCATAATAAAACCGCCGTGACATCGCTCAGACTTTTTCGTTATTTAGGTTACGGAATTGTACATGCTTCTGTAGGGGCTGACAATTCTTCGGAGGCTTTTCCTTTCCAATGCAGTAAAAGACTTGTAATGTTTCTTGCTAAGAAGAGCATTGTCTACCAAAGTCCAAATTTAATCAATTTTTTTTATTATTTAAATTATTTTAATTGAAAGAAATGTAAATTTTAATTAGAGGAATTGTCCATACTATCGACACACTTCTACCATTTTAATGGGGAGTCATTTATCCCTTTGACGTAGGAGCCTAACTCATGGTAATGGTAGTCGAAAAATTGCTGAAAGGGTGTTTACATAGTCTCTGCAGAATTGAATTTTTCCCCGCAAAGAAGTTGTAGGAATTTCGAAAGAAGTTGTAATCGTTGGATGGATGTTCTAGCGAGTATGTTGGCTGATGAAAAGTTTTCGATTCAAAATCCTGCGGTTTGGCCACGGCCTCTTTGGCGGAATGTGGTCGAGCATTATCGTGCAAGAGGTTCGTCTAGTCGGTTGCAATAGACATTCGCCGTGATCGATGTACCACTTACGCCAGACTACTAAAAAAGACATTATCATCGTCTTTTCGTGAATGTCCCGTTTCGGGCGTTATTTTGGTTGTTCATTTTCATCCATCCACTTAAATGAATGCCTGCAATTATCGTATACGTTCTATTTCTCATCATACATGGCAATTCGATTTACTTTTGTTGCCATTCAGAATAGAAAGGTGCGCGTCGGGTGGCGTTTGTTTCTACTCATCGGTTCATACTTGCACAGCTTTTTCACTTTGTCGATTTTCGTCAGGTGACTTAAGATTGCTTTCTTAGGAACAATGAATACCTGTGATAACTCGTTCGCATTTTGTCCGGGATCCGCTTCCACGGTAGCTTCCAGTGTTTCGTTATCCGCTGAATTGTCAGCAGCAAACTATTTAAAGCAACTACTTAGCCATGGATTGAGAAGTGATAGTTAATGGTTGGTCATTGGTAAGGGTCAGCCTAACCATTAGACTTACTAATTTTGTTGCACCCATCGTAGCAGTTATGGCGGTATCATGTTGTTGAGAACCATCTGTAAAATATCCTCCGTTATCTTGCTATGTAGGATACCTCCACATATTCCGAGCATTATTCATCATCATCATCAACGGCGCAACAACCAGTATCCGGTCTAGGCCTAGGAACTGCAGGCATCCCGGTTTTGCGCCGAGATCCACCAATTCGATATCCCTAAAAGCTATCTGGCGTCCTGACCTACGCCATCGCTCCATCTTAGGGGTCTTAGGAGTCTGCCTCGTCTTCTTTTTCTACCATAGACTTTCCGGGTGGGATCATCCTCATCCATACGGATTAAATGACTCGCTCGCCGTAACCTATTGAGCCGGATTTTATCCACAACCGGACGGTCATGGTATCGCTCATATATTTCGTCGTTATGTAGGCTACGGAATGGTCCATCCTCATGTAGGGAGCATTATTGACCATGCCAAAGAGATGGCAAATCACTAATAGAGTAGATTTTCTCTCCGCGGCAGTCGATTGAAAAACTTTTCCACCGTCTTTTTGTTGACTTTAAGGCTGCTTATAATAGAAAAATCAGGACATCAAGGAAAGCCGTGAGGGATTTAGGTATAATACCTATAGCTGATAATATTACGGGAGCTACAACCACCCGTTCGAGATGCCAAATTTCTTTGATTTTCGAGCCAATTGCTCATAGTTCACCTTCTTCTCAACGTATTTCCGTTCAATATTGCTATTATGGGGATAGCAACATCAATACCCGTCTTGTCAACTAAAAGTACGTCAGGCTTGTTATGTGCAGTATGGCGATCAGTCAGAACTTGTCGGTCCCAATACATGCTGTAAGCGGAACTATCAAGTACCGCTTCCGGCTCATATTGGTAAACTGGACATGTTCCCGTGATCAGCCCACGCTTGTATGCAAGGTTTTGATGGATAACCTTACAGACTTCATTATGCCTGGTGATATATTGCACCGGTGCCATAACAGTACAGCCAGAAATAAGATGGCCCAACGTCTCTAACGCGGAACCGCACATTTTGTACTGGTCGTTCTCCACCCTTTCTTTCATGATGAGCTTTTTATAAGCTCGGGTGGCGACCACGCCGTCCTGGATGGCACACATGAACCCCTTCGTCTCAGCAAAGAGCTCACCAGCACACAAATATCTGTTCGACAAATGGCTGCCAAAGACAATTCACGTGTTTACCGTGCATTGCCTTCTACTTCCATTCATCGATCCGCTCTTGGTTCGACTTTACCCCACTCAGAGGATTGAAAGATCGACCCTTCAAGTTAAGTGGAGTCAGCCCTCAGTCTGCCTTACAGACAGCCGCATGTAAAGGACTCGTCTGCTTTTTGGTGTAAAAATAAGCCGCAGCGAGTCGACTTGGCGATGATGTTGTGCCGCCACGTCAACCGCGCCCCTACCTCCGATGTCACGAGGTAGGTTCATCCGCTCTACAGCAAACTTTCGGTGATGCATTTGGAATTTGGACATAGTTGTCCGCATCCGCTGCTGGATGTTTTCCAGCATCCTTCCACGGCAATATTCCGAATGCATAAGCCAGGGAAGGGATAGCGAATACATTCAAGGTGTAATCTTTGATAATATATTCATACCAACTTAAAACGAAGGCGCTAAAAGAAGTGTTACACTTATCCTCGGTAGCAGTTAACGGGTTAAGCGACTGTTTGTTATAGTTTGTGAAACCGAGCAATGTGTGGGTCGCATTGTTCATGGAGTCCTTCCATTTGTTCCTGCATTTTTTAGGTGAACATTTACCTTCAGGCGTCTGGGAATTCTTCTATTATCCATCAACAGAGTATAAGAGATAACATATATTTCCTTTTTGTATCTAATTCGGCCTAAATTGTTCTTCTTCACTAGGCGTAAGATTATTACGAAAACAGGAAGTTCGGAGGCTGCGTTGTGGCTTCGTCTACTTTCCTGGTGTAGCAATCGGTCGAATCCAAATTGTGTAAATTAGAAGTTTCGTTTTCTTGTGTAGGCTTTTATTTTTGTGGTTACAATTGCTCGAGTTAGAAGGCTTTGTTTGCAAGATGGCTTGTTCGTTACATGTAAGATTCTATTATAATAATGATGTCCACGACAGTTGGACCTGGGCTTTGAAATGTGTTACAATACTTCATTCAAGGCTCTAGCGGTACATTAGTAGATACTGTGGTCAGCAGTGCTTTCGCTCGTGATTATTACCCTGATATGACTCAGGGACTCACAACTGGGTCGACTAGTATCGGATATCCAATCACGACCCCGTTGCCACTGGATTCTACTATGCTGAATATTTCTCTGATTAGTCTCAAATTAAGAGCACATTGCGAAAGTTTTCAAGCGCATATGATACTATCTCCTCAAAATTTAAATCTTTCTACGATAACTAAATCTTCCAATCAAGTCGTTCTAGTAGTAATATTAAAATAGAAATTAAGGGCAATATAACAATAGTCGTTATTAGACTACATCTGAAAAATTCATAAGCATATACTTCCCTGCAGAAAATTATATTACTTACCATTACGATCATTACAAATTGTGATTAATGTTGTCACGATGTGTTAGACTGGCGATTAGTGAAAATTAGCGTAGTTTGTAGTTTGCAACCTGCCATTACAATGTGATGGATTTAAAACTTGAACGAATCACGCGATGTGTCACCGGCACAATTATTAAGTACTTCAGTAAGTGATTAGGACATTATTAGGATGAATAACATGTATGAGCTACTTAAAAGCAACTGTTACTTATGATATTAATTTATTTTAATTAGGATGAAAAATAAATAAAATTTAAGCAAACATTTGATAGAGGGAACAAATCAATTGAACCCTGCAAACATTTCATTTCATACTAATTTCTTATCTTTTCTAATTACGGCAAACTTTTGTATGATTGCATTTTAAAAATCGTTATTCGAAATTGCTGTTGATTAATTTTTAAATGATTTTCTTGGATAAGGCATAAACTTGTGAACTTGTTTTATGTAAATAGAAAATGTTACCAATTTTATTTCAGATCAAAGATCTGCATTTTTGTGATATTTAATAAATGAAATGATTAGTAAGAAATTAAATTTCTCTATCTCAATGAACCATTCATTTTGAGCAAAAGTTGGTGGTACTCTCCTTAGCAAAAAAAACCTTCATTTGAGACGTTGGGCTAGCCACGAACGATATTTTCTTGGACTCCTGTCTTTCTTCGAGTAAAAGTGTCTTCAGAGTATTTTTCTGAATCAATCTATTTTTAAAAAGTTGACGGTTTGTTGAATTCACGAAAACACCAAGTTTGGCGGAACATCTCTGCCCTCTCTCACTGCCATGAAGTTATTTTTCAAAAATAACTTAACGAACAATCTCTGTTTGTCTTTTTCTTCTTCAACCTTTATCCCGTTCAGAAGCGGGGTCAAAGGCTTGATCTGGATGCAGTCATCAGGCTTTCAGCCGGGCTCTTGGTCGTTTCCCATCGACTTGAAGTTCAGCCCAATCTTGGCAAGTGAATTCTGGTTAGTCTAAATCACATCATGGTAATGAAAATTACTTATTTATTGTAGTATAATTGATATTTATTACTTATATTAGAGTAGGTATAGTTTATATTTTAAAACTTGTCAGTGGAGGCTGACCTCTCTCCTCCTGGTGCCGTATCTAACCACAAGTGACATCGAAAAAGAATTTTCGCTGTCAAAAGTTGTTTTTCGATGTCATGTCTAACGCAATTCGCACTTGGGTGCATGCAACACGCAAGTTGCTCGCTCCGTCACAACATGACTATACTATCGATAATGTCTCTTTCGCAATTTTTTCACGATCGGTGCAACCCCATATCGATCGTGGGTATCCTCATTTCGGACGTAATCATCTTCGTCACCATTACCATGAGGTGCCGTTCATTATCTCCCATTTTCGGCCAACAGTCAGATCTATAGAGGGCAATAGGGCGTACGACACTGCAGTAAATTTTGAATTTCAGGCTTTCGTGGATACGTCGATCACAAAAAACGTCAGTTGTGGAACGCCACACATGGCAAGATATAAGATATTCAACGCTATCTTGCTAGGTCGGGGAGACCCAAACCCCCAGAACACCATCGGCGTGTATAAAAGAATTTCAGGCAAACCAGCAACAGATCGGATTTTCTCTCTGCGGCAGTTAATTGAAAAGCTTTAGGATATGTCCAATAGTTGTACCGTTTTCTTATCGACTGTGAGCCCTTTTTTTAGACCTTAAGCGTACAATAGCATATTCTCAGTATCAGTACCAGCATACAAATTGATGTTATCTAGGTACATCAAGTGTTAGCACGAAAGCCATATTTGATTGCAAAATCATGCCCTCTGGCATCGTTCAGTAGTCATGAAATTGGGTTCAGTTCCATACAAATTCAATGAATCGGATGGTCTCTGAGGTGTTAGGAATCTCAGATGAACACACTGAAATGGTGTCTCCATGGCTGTCTCCAAAAACTTTACTAATTTTGGATCAATGCGATACAGGCATAGGGCATCGATTAGCAAGGTGCGCGGGACGCTATCGAGCCTTGGCGTAATCGGCGTTGCAACTAAATAGATTTCTTTGGCCTCTAGTGGCCTATTCTATAACCGCCGAGGAGTTACTCTTACCCTCTCTGCTCCTTGGACAGAATGTTGTTGTGGTCTCGAGGTGTGCATTGACTTTTCCTTTTCCATTTTCGATCAAGGACCTGGTTTACGCTATATGCCAACGTTCGGAAAATGTATGTATGGCATGCCGTTTACCTTCGGAGGTAATCCACTCAGCATGTTGGGCGGGTAACCTCCAAAGTCCACCTCAATATTCGTTTGCTTCCCTTACCGAAAATTGCAGTCTTTGTTGGAATTCGATGAGTGATCTGAAAAGGCTCTGGTAGTTCCTCGCGTACGTTGAATTCTCAACACTTCTGGAGTGATTTCACCGTATCAGTCGAATAGTGAAGAAGATTGCTTCGGCGAGTTCTGAAACTGTCGCCCGTAGGGTTGTTTGTACCCCGGCCTTTCGACCTCAAGTCGATAATGCTCCTTGATGATGGCCGGGATTGTGTCGTTGCGAGTAATAAAGCGGTTCTGATCTGCAAACCGCTGTACATTCACGTTCGCGTATTGCGAGAAACGCAAACATGCAAACGGTTGTAATCTCGTAGTAGGAGTGGATGATAAAGAGGTTCATTTTCTCGGTCCAGTTCATTCGCTGCCTGCATGAACCTGCTGAAGCGCTCGCCAAAGATTGTGACCAAACAACTGCAAGAAGCGAGGTCATGTTGCTGGCCATTGTGCCAAGACGTCGATTCACTCCATATTTAGCGGTTTAGACGGGAGCCCGATTCTGCCACCAAGTCGAAAGTCGCCTGCTGGTTATCCGTTCTAAGCCTTAATTTTTTTCTTTTCCTCATTTAATGGATTTGCATACAAATCGTGCATAACAGGTGTGGTGATAGTGTTCTTAGTAATTAATCGGCAAGACCACAAAGTTCCTGTACTTTCCTCACCTAATCCCTGAAATCGTGTGGTGGGTTACAGACGTTCAAGCTGAGGCTATCCCTCCCTCACTTCCTCGGCAGCTGGAGCTAAAGGATATATCGGACGAAAATTCGAGCCGTCGTGGGCTTGCTTTCTTCGATCGCGGCACAAGGGTTTCGGCTTTTTCGGCTCCGAGTCGTATTTTCTTTACTCCCAATTTTATTTCATCTTTATTTGCTTTATTTTCGTAACTTTATGCGAATTTTTCTAATTTTTTATTATTTTACATTTGGTGCGGATAAAAAACTTGTGGAGAGCATTTTTCAAACTTGCTGAGATTTAGTTTTTTTACTTGGATTTCACATTGTTTTAGGTTATGAAAATCGATTGGGTAGATTTGCAGAAAAACGTTATACTAGTTTGAAAAACGTAATTTTGAGAAAAAGGAATTTAAAGTTTTTTTATTCGAATTTTATTCTATATAACATTAACAATTTTTTACCCCTAATCGGCCACTTCTGGTGAATATTAAAGGTCTTCTCTTTCAACAGTTGCAATTAGTCGGCCAAACCTTCTTCATCAGGATTGGCCCTCCTTTGATTGCTTGCTGCTCCTCCTGTTTGCTTGCGCGGTATCGCACGATTTTCCCCGATTAAGTCTTTGAAATTAGACCAATATTGTCAGTAGTAGCATCGAGGTAGTTTCTCGGTGAAGGGCGAACATCTAATAACCGATGATACATGTCCGAACACACTAGTCTCCAAAGCCGTTGAACACTCTTTGCCGAAGTTGGGGGTGATGTGAGCCTAGCACTGCCAAGGAGGTAGTTGTGGCGTGTATCAGGAGGTAGCCCTTCTCCCTTGGGACCCTTAAGAGGTGATTCTTGAAGATAAAACGGAATGAAAAATGTGAAAAAAAAAAATAAATCGACTTTTTATTAAAAGCTTTTCAACAAAGTTGTAGTAGTAGTTGCAATTTTAAAGTTCAGTCATGACATCCTGCTTGAATGTAACACATGGGTTATTAAGTGCCGAGACTAACACTGTTTTTTTCACAAGTTGATTAAAAAGATGGAGAAATTAAACGATTTACTATTCGAATTGCCCCCACACCCTTCATGTTCACCAGATCTGACCTACTTCCTCGTAGATCTCAAAAGGCAGCTCCAGGGAAAGAGATTCGGCTCCGATGGTAAAGGTATGGCCGCAACTGAGGTATATTTTCAGGCTAAAGCCACAATGTTTTATAAGAAAGGCATCGACAATTTAGAACAAGTTGGGAAATCGGAAGCTGGATGCTTCAGGTACGAACGATTTTGTGTATTTCTTATATAAAGACATTTGAGTGTGCATTTGCATATATTATGTGAGAGTATCCACTTTCGGGTGACATTGACATTCAGTTTTGAGTTTACAATGAAGCGACAACTTTGACTTATTATAACTTCCTTAGTAATAGCACGATTTCTCATCAAACTTGGTAGGATCATGCTCTATATTATAGCCTGCATCACTGCAATTTCCTGGTGCTAAGATGAACTTAAGGACGGTTTTGCAGCCAATTACTAAAAATTGTGCTAATATGCTACTATTAATTTTATTTGAATAGGCACCATATAGTGGCAGCCTTTTGATTTTGTTCAGATTATTTGGTTGGGCAGTTTCTGAGAATGGGTCCACTCAAAAATGATCACTTTCAACCCCCCGCACTCCTCCTTTCCTATAAATATTAAAACTAAGACTGACTTCGGAAAGTACTAATCGAGACCTTTCATTTGTTAGGGTATTGCTATATTTGGTGAAAAAAAATTACACCCCCCTTTTGCATGTATGGGGATCTCCCCTTAAATTCGACGTAAAAGGATGTAACTTATTGTATGCGTGAGCGTTTACAGTTCCCAAATTTCCACCAAATTTGGTGTCAATCGCTGCAACAGTCTCCGAGAAAAATGCGTGTGGCAGACAGACAGACATACAGTAAATCGATTTTAATAAGGTTTTGTTTTACATAAAACCTTAAAAATGCTGGAACTATTGTATCGCTATGGGAGGCAACTATCTTGATAAATAAAATCGTATTTTACAAAAAAAGTGCGCTTTTATTGACTAGTCTCGGGACTAATGGACTCGGGTATTAGTTCAAATATCTCGTTTCAGCACTTCGTGTTCTTGGTTCTCCTCAGATACACATCGTTCACATGATCTTAAACACTCTTCTATCGACTTGTTGGCATCACCTATGGCATTTCAATCAATTTTCTTGCAACTTCGCCATTTTGATCTTTTCAAACCCTTGATCGCCATTCATCTTTCAGTGGCAGAACTGCCATTATGATCAGTAATTTTTCGATATCAGAGTTCTTCCTGCGTCTCGACTTTGCTCCTTTAGATTAATAATCTATGCTAATTCTGCATAATTTATCCGATCTCTTGCTCGGTGTTTATTGCTTCTACACTTTTATTGAAGTGGGTTTGTTCGGCATTTATATACGCACTTTCTGTTAGTTTCACCTTCTGTAACTCCTGGCGACCTGGATCTTCTCTTTCTCCTCCATTTACCTTCAATGCCTTTGAGTGCCAATAGCCTTAAAGTCTGTTCTATACAGAGAATTGGTTATTTTTGCATTCTAAGTTACGTTCTTCAGTGTTTGGCCCGACATATTTCCGTGGCGGCTCTCAAAGATACTGTGCTCGAAGAGGTCTCAATGAAAGTTTCCTGTGGTGAAATAATAGTCGCTTATTTTGTTTCTAGATCTTGAATGCCGTTCACAAAAGGCTCAATTTTTCATCGTTTAGTGTAGTCTGCTGAGTACTAGCCCTTTTGATATGTGCCAACCTTCTCCTGCCGAGTCATGTATGAATCGCCAACTCTTTAGCTCAATTTGGAAGATTTATTTTCTATCCATATTTTCGTTGGTACTTCCATGACCGTTGTATGATTAACAATACTTCAGTGTCACATCAGCGATTTGGTGTCGTAGCGGTTTGAACATAGAAAACGGCACTGTTTCACTATACATTGGGAGTTTGAACTTTAGTCCCAGATTCTCCCTCATTACAGCAGCAGGGTGTCCTCACTTATTTTCTAGCTTTTTAAATTTAGTTCTCGGTTCGGATCTTTCTGCCTTATAGATATTTGGGCTGCTTCGTTTTGACGCGACTTTATAGAATCAATTAGCGTTTTCAGTCCAGCAATTCTTATAAATACAAATTAGAAATTAAATACTGAAATACTCTCCATACTTATAAGCATTTATTTCGTTAATCAAATACAAAAAATAGAATATTTTCGATCTCAATAACCCTCGACCGATTTCGCCAATTCCCAATTTTGAGAAACCTTGAATGGTCCTAATATTTCCGCCTTTTCTTTTGTGCATACTGAAATCGTGAAGTTCGGCGAGGCACGGCAGTCCCGATAGAAGAGCACCTCCATGCATTTCTTCACCTAAAATTATTGAATTTTTAGGATTGTTTTCCGGTTTTCATGAGAAAGATGTTACCAAAGCTATCGCCTCATCCCTGCCAATGGGTTTTCCTGTTTCGGTCCTTTCTCTTAACAATGGCAACGCCAAATGCTTTCCGAATCCAGTCGCTATTACATCGTCTTGATATGACCGTCCTCGCAGATCAACATGTCCCAAGAATGGGACGCCGTCTTCCACTCCACCCACCACAATGTCAACCCACAATGGCTCGAATTTACTTCTTTTTGTGTAGAGAATGCGTGTCAGCCAGTTATATAGCGATTTAGGTTTCATTTCATATTCGTCGGCGTAACACATATCGTCGATGATCTTTTGGTCGATGTAGCGCTTGATGCACTGGAAATCTGCAAAGTCACCACCAGCGCCGACAACGGTCTTGTTATTTATATTGAAAACACGCTGCACATCCTGGAATCGCGCCATTGAGCCATATGAAACCAAATTATCAGCAGCTATGACGACACCACCATCGAATTTTAGTCCCACTACGGAGGTTCCAGTTGTTATTGGTTGCCTGCGGGAATTGAGGTTAAGTTTTTGTTTTTTATCCGGTGAATAAGCATTTTCGAAAATCGTAGTCGATGCAATTAACAAAAGCTGAATCACTGAAACTCTAAGTTATTACAGAATAAATACACGTACGATGCTCGTTGAACGCCGTAATCCTTTTTCGGCTGACTAGCGGGTCCATTGTGTCCTGGGAAGTTGTACAATCCTCCTGGGATTGGACCATTATGCCAAAGAGGCGAAGCGAATCCATTGTTAAAGGGCAACATTACTTAGAATTCTATCAAATTGGAATTATTTGAAAGCGAAAAACTGAATCTACTTCTTTGACAATGGGATCAAATTTTGCAAGTCGTCCCCACAACACTTTGCTGTCAGTTTGACACCCAACGAAATATTTGTTGCCTGGGGGATTGGTTGTTGATGATATCGAGTTCGTTCAATGAAACAAATAATTATAAAAACCGGAAGCAGTAATCAAATATTTGTAACGGCTGTACTGGGATAATTACAGTTTTCGTAGCGCCGCAGTGTGGGGATGATTGATTTTGATAAAATGAATCAAAATAACATTAAAATGATAAATAAAATGTTTTGATATATATCTTGCTCAGTTTTCGAAATACCGAAGTTTGATGTTTTTGATATTCCTTACATTTGTTAAGATGCAGAAGAACAGGTAACCTGGTTTTATTCTCAAAATGCACTATGGGAAAGTATTATCGTATTCCTACATGCCAAATGGTGAATCATTCGGTCGCCACAATCGGAAAATTTATTGATTCCATACTTGTTCTCGGCAATTTCAAAAACTACTAAAACAAATTATCTAATCGGGTTATTTATTCTTCTAAATTGCCCTATAATCCTCTAATTTTGACTGGATGAGGAAGGGATCTAAAGCGAAAATCTGAGGTGAAAATTGAGTGTGCGCCTTATTATTTCGTTTTGAAAGAAAGAAAATTTTCTTAACTTAGAATCTAGTTTAGTATAATAGGTTTTTCAATAAGTTTTGCGGTTCGATAAGAAAAACACAATTTTATGATTTGAAATACACTTTATTATTCAGTATAGACACCGTGAACATCAATACGCTTGTTCCAACGAGATTCCAATTGATGAATTGCGTCCCTGAAGTGGGAACCTGAAAGGGCTAAAAAATACGCTTCCACAGCTGTTATGACCTCATCATTTGATGAAAAACGCTTTCCACGCATGAATTTTTTAGGTCTGGAAACAGATCGAAGTGGCTAGGGGCCAAATCTGGTGAATACGTCGCATGCTCCAATAATTCGAACTACAATTCATGGATTTTAGCTATTGTCAAAATGCTTTTGTGACACGGTGAATTGTCCTGACGAAAAAGATTTTTTTCTTCTGCAAATCTTTCCTTTTTCACGAATTTTTTCTTTCAGCAGGTTTAAAAGGTTACAACAATATTCAGAATTTATTCTTTACAAGTTCGTAAGCAATTTGTAAACGAAATTCCTTTCGCATCCCAAAAAGCTGATGAGAACACCTTTTTGGCCGATTTCAGGATACGAACTCGATTCGGAGCTGAAGAACCAGTTTCACTCCACTCTTTGCCTCTTGTTTTGATTCAGGATCATGATGATAGACCCTCTCTCATGCATAGTCATGAATTGACTCACAAAATCCACTTTATCCTATTAAAAATGCTCTAAATGTTGCCGAGAAAATCGAATTCGAGTGTGTTTTTGCTCCATTGTTAGCGAATGCGGTACCCATTGTGCACAGAGCTTTCTGAAACCTAATAGTTAGTCAAAATTTTGCTTACACTCCTTTTAGTCACTCGACGATTTTCCAATACGATATCCTGTATTTTTCCTACGATTTCTGGTTTTTGTTGCTGCTTTCGGACGTCCTTGACGTGGATCGCCTTCAAGGCTTGTACGACTACGTTTAAATTCAGAAACCCATCCTTCTACTGTACTAATCGAATGCGAAAAGTCCTTATACTCTTTCAACATTCGTTCGCTTTTAAACTTTTCGAAAATAAAAATTCAATCATTACACGCCTATACTAAAAAGCTTATAAACAAAGAATGGATTGACAGACTGAAATGAAATTTTATATACGTTCATATGAAGAGTGCACCAACACAAAAAAAAAAAAAAAAATGGGGCTAGTGGCAACGCGCTCTCTTATCGAACCGCAAAACTTATTGAACAGCCTAGTATATACCTGATATTTTGATAGTTTGGAAAAGTGAGAAATACCAGAAGGAGATAATTTAAGGACCAGTGTCCGGTTAAAAGACCTAATAGAGTTTCATGTATTTCCATCCCATAATTTAAAAGCTAAGTTTGACCTCAAACGCCATCTTTAAAAGGTCCAAATTCATTAAATTTGCTGCTTCAGTTAGATATTGGGCACCATTTGTAGTGAACTTGGACATTTGGGGGTGATCAAACGTCCATTCCGAGTTGATTATCGTCAATAGTAAGGGATCGGAAGAATCTTACCCGGATTTCCGAACTAACTAGCGTAGTGGCTTACAAGCGAAAGTTCATGGATACTTTATCGGAGTGGCGTGTTCATTTTCCAAAGTGAGGTGCAGCATTACTAATAATGTTGGTTCTACCGGAAACTTTTGTACCTTTTTAAGGTTTTGTGTAAACACAAAACCTTATTAAAATCGGTTTACTGTCTGTTTGTCTGTCTGTCTGTCTGTCCGTCTGTCTGTCTGTCTGTCTGTCTGTCCGTCACACGCATTTTTCTCGGAGACGGTTGCAGCGATTGACACCAAATTTGGTGGAAAGCTGGGAACTGTGAACGCTCACGCATACAGTGAATTACATCCTTTTACAACGAATTTAAGGGGGGGTCCCCATACATGTAAAAGGGGGGTGTAAATTTTTTTTTCATCAAATATAGTCATGTGGGGTATCAAATTAAAGGTCTCGATCAGTACTTTTCGAAGCTGGTCTTAGTTTTCACATTTGTTGGAAAGGTGGGGAGTGCGGGTGGTTGAGAGTGACCATTCCTTTACGGGGGCCATTCTCAGAAACTACCCAACCGAAAAATCTGAAAAAAATCAAGAGGCTGCCACTATATGGTGCCTGGGCTTCGAAATACCTTCCATACTGATATCTGCATAAATAAAGTTAATAATAGTATATTACTATAATTTTTAGTAATTCGCTGCGGAACCCCCTTAAATTCATGCTAGGAGCACGAAATTTCGCAACAATATAGGATATAGAGCATGATCTTACCAAGTTTGGTAGAAATCGCACTATTACTAACAAAGTTATAATACGTCCAAGTTGTCGCTTCTTTGCAAATTCAAGACTATGAATGTCAATATCATCCGAAAGTGGATATTCCCACATAATATATGCATATATTATGTGCTACGTACTAAGAAATACACAAAACCTTTCGTACCTGAAGCGTCCAGCTTCCGGTTTCCCGACTTGTTTTGTATTGTATTTGTATATGTATTGGGTTTTCTCTTTTTATCACTGAATGTATACTACTTTTAAGTTTTAAGCACAACGCGAT
Organism: Hermetia illucens; assembly: GCF_905115235.1. Lineage (NCBI taxonomy): Eukaryota > Metazoa > Arthropoda > Insecta > Diptera > Stratiomyidae > Hermetia > Hermetia illucens. The sequence continues at coordinate 125,700,452 of NC_051850.1, read as the reverse complement.
CGCGTAAGCTTAGCTACTGATAAAGGTCATTTATACTACTGTATTTTTTACGAATTCCAGGCAAGGAAGAAATGCCATTAAGGTATGTAAAAATTTATTGAAAGGACAGTTTTTGATAGACTATGCAAAGATAGTTCGCAATTTTCGAAATGAACTCCCAATCAAACACGATATTGTCAAGATCGTGTTAGAATAAAATAAAGCTTCACTCTGCATTCATCAATTTTGGACCATATTCGGAAATTAAAATTGCTGTGGAATTATTCGGGATCGGTGCCATATGGGTTACCTGAAAAGTATTTGAATGATCTAGTGATCATATGGACATCTTCGCTTACACAGAACTAAATCGAACTCTTCTTGGATTGAATGGTAACTGATTATGAAAAGTGGATATATGTATAGTAAAACATTGTAAGGAAAAGGAAATATTATTAAATCCCTTCCATTCCTAAACGAGGGCCAATCAATTTGGAATTGTTGAAGCCGAATGAAAAGCTTCATTCTGAAAAAAAGACGTTGACGATATTCATTAGGAAGGGCAGCATACTGTTTTATGATTATGCCAAGCCACATAGTGCTTTGAGCATTGGTCAGAAACTCGCATTCACCATATGCGATTCTATCATGTATTCTTAATATTCTCTCCAAAATTTTTAAGCTGTGTTGTTGTCTTTCAGATAAAAAACCAACAATTCTCTAACGGGTTTAGTCTGCAGAATTTCAGGACTAAGGCAGTAGATCCAGATCCAGTGCAGGTTTTGCAGAAGGCATATTCTGTACGCAGAAGGTGCAGATCGTTAATATATGACACAAAGACCGTTTGTGTTACGTTAATATACAGGTCCTTCTTCAGGAAGGCAGGTACAAATCATTACTGCTGGTGGATGTTTAATCATATAGGTATCAGACAAGGGCCCGACCCTTCTTTTCTGGCTATAATTTGCCATCTTAGTCACCGCTCCTAGATGACATTCGTCACTAAAAATGATCTACAAAAAAATTAAAAAAAAGTCTCCAATAGCTACACTTCCCCTTGTAAGTGGACTCATAAGGATAATTGTCATCATAATCCTTCTGTTAACGTTTTCATACAAAGGCCTGCATAGTGTATGATGGGATATCTCAACGCCATCGTCTCGTACGTCATCAAAAATGCCCTGGCCTTCTAGAGCGTGTCGCAAAATTAGCCGGTCTTCCCTTTGATAGTCTTCCGTTTTTGTGGGGTTCCTTCCATTACTTTGAGATGTGTGTGCAAGATAGAATCTACACATCTCACAAACAACAATTCTAAGCTATCCAATTTTCTCGAGAAAAACCACAAAAACCACAACAATATTGAAAAATCGATCAGCTTAAAATACGAGTTTCAACAGAATGAAGCGGCTGTTAGTAAATGACTAAGAAAAGTAAAAAAACTGAAATATAAAAATGAAAATAGCGAAACTAAAATGTGAAACTAAAAATCCAAAATCCAAAAAATAATATCGGTGGCAAAATGTAACCCTAGGGACTTCGATTTGGACCTCAAAATCCTCCAGGATTTTACTTCGGTGCCGCACGCTACATTTTGCGTCTTCATATGTCGTGCTGATAATAGCTATTCGTTTCTCCAGAATACCCCTCCTGTGTAGAGCGCTCCAGAAACACTCCCTGTTCAAAGCGAAAATCTAAACTTGGCGCACTATTCTACAATGATCCGTAGGGTAGGAAGATCCGGCGCGAAACCAGCCTGCTCTCTATCAATGAAGCTTTTGAGATGTTTTTTGATGCGTTCTTCAGTTGATCGTCATCGTGGATGAGAAGTCGACCGGTGATGTCCTTCACAGGACCATCAAACAATTTGCGACCATATGCAAGTTCTTTCAGGATGCATTGCGTTCTGCCACATCTTCCGCTACCCTGGCCATTGCAATAGCAAATTCTCCCCTGACACGGCGTACACTACGCTGAACTAATCGGAATTTCTCTCAGTATTGGAGTTCAAGCTCGTTATGCCTGCCTTCACTCGCCGCGGTCAATAGAGCGTTCAACCCCTTCCCTTCAGCACGATTCCGCAGTCAGTCAGATCTTATGACGTTCCTTCGGGACGAGGCTGACAACTTATGTAGCACCCGAGAAAAGAGCATATTTGATGGCAGCCCAATACTCATCAATATTCTCAGGCGGGTTACTCAATATATCTGCTGTCTGATCAGCAGGATAGCTCTCCTATTATCGAGCAGCAGCTTGATCATACAAGCGGACGATGTTGTACCTGCGAGAATCCTGCGGAAAGTAGCCAATCTGATTGCTGGTGCGGTGTGCGTCGGTTGAAATCCAACTGAACTTATGTCAGGTTCTGTGTTAAAAATGAAGTGGTGGTGTCACTAAGACCGTGTTTCTCCTTTGCATTTCTGAGCAAAGTGTTGTCAAAGCCCAACTTGGCTCAATGTTACCATTAGGAAGCCTCTCCTGAATTGCATGTAATTGCTCGTAGAGAGCATCCGGAAGTCTCCGTTGGTGCATAGCGTTGTTCAATTCTGATGCTCCTTAACCTGGACTGGAATCTTACAGTAAGAACTCTGTCAGAAACCGGCTCCCAGGTCAAGAGTGCGCGCCTTCCGGTAGCCGTCAGAAACAACTTGACACCGGATTCATGTCTGTTACCACTTGGTCACGCCAGTCACTATCCAAGGCGCTATTGACGTTTCGGTAACAATAACATTTCAGAATTTACAAAATGCTAGTCCACAAATTTCTATCCCTAAAATTTTTTTTGATGTAAGTGAATGTCAGGATGGGACCTAGAAAATTGAAAGGATTATATGGGAGAAGCTAAGAGCTGCTAAGAAGTGAGAAAAAGAAGAATGCATTCTCTCGTCAGACTTTTACTGGACGAGGCAAATGCAATGTTGCCATTAAATAACGGGATGGCGTGTTTTTGAATGAAAAAATAAAAAAAAACCTTAAAATATTTTTGAAAATTATTAATAAAATTTGAATGCAAAAACTTGCAAGTAGTGTTAAGGAGCAGTTGTTCTGAATATAAAGTAAACACTTCAACCCAATGGAATACGAAACGATTGTATGCGGGAAAAAATAAGAATATTTACAGGATAAGGAAAAAAACCTAGTTCTTTTTTCATCTTATATACCAACCGTAAAAAAAAATATGGACATTAATTTCAACTTTATTTAGTGGTTTTGCGTCGCTTCTTGCCTGTTTTGCGGGATCTTTCCACCTTCCTTATGCGTTTCGTGTCGATTTAGTAGCAAATATAATAGTGCTCAATATATGCACTGATGCAATGAAAATGCCAATAGAGATGTTTGTGTCTACATCTAATATTATTTTACAGCTTTGAGTAGATTTCGAATCCAAAATGGAGACGGTCGGCAAACAACACCTTTTTTATTCATTGCGCGTTTAAATTAGAACGATCATCAATCATCATCATCATCGAGGGTGCAACAAACGGTATCCGGTCGAGGCCTGCCTTAATAAGGAACTCCAATTCGATATTCCTAAAAGCTGTCTGGCGTCCTGACCTACGCCATCGCTCCATCTCAGGTAGGGTCTGCCTCGTCTTCTTTTTCTACCATAGATATTGCCCTTATAGACTTTCCGGGCTCGATCATCCTCATCCATACGGATTAAGTGACCCGCCCACCGTAACCTATTGACCCGGATTTTATTCACAACCGTCGTTATATAGGCTACGGAATCGTCCATCCTCATGTAGGGAGCCAAAAATTCCTCAGAGGATTCTTTTTTCGAACGCGGCCAAGAGTTCGCAGTTTTTCTTGCTAAGAACCCAAGTCTCCGAGGAATACATGAGGACTGGCAAGATCATTGTCTTGTATAGTAAAAGTTTTGACCCTATGGTGAGACGTTTTGAGCGAAACAGTTTTTGTAAGCAGAAATAGGGTCTTTTGCCTGCCAACAACCGTGCGCGGATTTCATCATCGTAGCTGTTATCGGTTGTGATTTTCGACCCTAGATAGGAGAAATAATCAACGATCTCAAAATTGTAGTCTCCTATCTTTATTCTTTCCGTTTGACCAGTGCCGTTTGATGTTGTTAGTTGCTTGCTTTTCGGTGCTGACGTTGCCACCATATATTTTGTCTTGCCTGCATTGATGTGCAGCCCAAGATCTCGCGTCGCCTGCTCGATCTAGATGAAAGCAATTTGTAGGTCTCGGGTCGTTTTTCCCTTGATGTCGATATCGTCAGCATAGGCCAGTAGTTGGCTGGACTTAAAGAGGATCGCACCCCTAGCATTTACATTAGCATCATGGATCACTTTCTCGAGGGCCAGGTTAAAGAGCCAGGGTGAGCCTAGTCAGTCTCTTTGGTATGGACCAATGATGTTCTGGACGTATTCGGCTACCCGGCCTCTCAAGATAGTGGAGAATATCTTATAGATGGTAATCAGCAACGTGATACCTCTATAATTGCTGCACTGTGTGATATCCTCCTTTTTATGTATGAGACAGATAATGCTTCTTTGCCAGTCGTCAGGCATTGATTTGCTGTCCCATATCTTGAGCACAAGTTGATGAACCACTTGGTGTAACTGGTTGCCTCCATATTTAACTAATTCGACTGTAATTCGACCGGCTCTTGGCGACTCATGATATTTAAGCCGATCAATTGCACGGACTGTTTTTCCTATATTTGGTGGTGGAAGTATTTGTCCGTCATTTTTAGTTGGCGGGACCTCCAACTCGCCGATATTCTGGTTGTTCAGTAGCTCATCAAAGTACTCAACCCATCGCTCCAATATGCCCATATCGTCCTATCGGAAAGCAGATTTCCCTCTTTGTTTCTGCAGTATGAGCATCGAAATGTATTAGGCTTCATGCTGCTGACTTGTTGGTAAAACTTGCGCGCCTGGTACGGTTGCTCCCTGTACTTTTCTAGTCCACAAACTTGTTGGTTCTCCCAGACTTCCTTTTTCAGTCTGTGAAGTCGCCCCTGAGCTCGACGGAGTTCGTGATAGGTTTCTGCGCGTGCCCGCGTTCTTTGAGAATGCAACATTAATCGGTATGCAGCATATAATTAGAACGATACGAACAACTATATAAATGCGCCACTAAGCCAGCTAAGAATCAATTTAATATCTCCAACAGAACAGAACAGATTCTCCAATTCACGATACCAACTGTGGCACCTAAATTGCGAAGTGACCGTTTTCGTTTTCGTTTTTTTTTTGGAATTTTTTTTTGGGCTTGAAACTTTACTATCTGATTTTTATTATAATAAAGTACATAATCCTTGAATTAAAGGAAAACAAATTGATTTCCTTAAAGTTCTAGAGTTGTCTTTTCCCTTGAGAGGGCAACATACTTTAGAGTCTCGCGAAAAAAGTAATTTTTAAGGTTTTATGTAAAACAAAATCTTATTTAAATTGGTTTAAAGTCTGTCTGTCTTTTTTGGCGTTGGAAAGTGAAAAGGTTAAAAAACCCACTACTGCCTTTTACCATACGGTTATGTAGGACTTTTACTCACTAAAACTACCTTCTTCTCCTTAGCTTACCCAGCGGGGCTGCCATTTTGATATTATGTCGCGGGGCGGGACCAATTACAAACTGCGGTTCGTGTCGTCATTTGTTACTTTTTATTAATTTTCCGCCGCCCTCTAATCTCTTTCAGAAGCCAGCATGTTTTCCATGATATTCTCGGGTGACAACAGCGCCCCGGCGTCAATTTCCGCCTCAGCTCTCTGTGCAGCGAACTTCAGGCAGTTAAAAACAACATGCTCCGTATATTCCGGAATCATTTTGCATGTCGGCAATATGAGGACTCGCCACGCTCGAAATGATAAAGGTTGCATGGTACCCTCCGTGTCCGCTTAGGAATTGAGTAAGGTCGTAGCTAACTTCACCGTACCTTCGTTTGATCCACTTTGAGACATCTGGAATAATCCTGTGAGTTCAGCGTCCCTTAGGTGAACCATCCCATCTTTCAGCCACTCCAAAATAGCTTCACTTCGTGCTAACCAAGCTGGAACTGCATAAAGCAAAATGGACGACGACTTTGCCTATGGTTATCTACATTCGGTAACATTTTTGTCAATAATGTAACAACTTCGGAAGTTTTTGTCGCTAATTTCCCAAGATGGGGCTTGAATTTCAGCCTTTGGTCAATCATAACTTCTAGGTATTTAATCATTGGTTGCGATCGTATGATATGTTCGCTAATTCTGTTCTTTATCGAGGTTTGCTTTCTTTGCTTTGTGATCAAAACTACTTCGATTTTATGCTCTGTGACCGTCAGACCAGCGTCTCCTAGCCAAAGTTTGATTTAAAAAATTAAGTCGTTTGTGAGTACCTTGATCTCCTCAATATGTTGTGCCACGAAAACCACACTCTGAAGTCGTCCGCGAAGCTATAATTGTCACTCCTTTGGGCAGTTTCAACTTCGAAATTCCATTATACATTATTATCCACAGGAGAGTACCGATCCTTGTGGAACCCCACAGGTTGTTCTATATGTTTTAGGTTCATTTTCCGAATCGTAACACAATAGCCTCTCTCGAAGAAATTCGACGACTATGCGCACCAGTACTTGGGAACGCCTAATTTGTCTAAAGCCGCAATTATTTTACTCCATTTTGTACTATTGAAGGCATTCTTCACAATGAGAGTGACTACCGTGCAAAATTGGCCTCCATTGCTTCCTCATTATACCGATCATATTGACAGTAGATCTTGCCTTTCGGAATCCGAACTGCCTATTTAAGAGACCACCCTTCTTTCTGTGATGGATACAAGCTTATTGAAGATGACCCGTTCGAAGAGTTTGACGACGTGTTTAATAGGCAAATAAGCCTATAAAACGAAGGATGACCCGAAGGCTTATTTGGCTTCCGGCTTGGAGCTGTTTTGACGGCCACTACCAGAGCTTTATTTGGGATGCTGTATAAGCCTGAGGCTTTATTTTCGATCATCTTTTTCGCGGCTTCCAGGAATTCTTCAATGGTCACCTCGGGAATTTCGTTGAGATATATCTGGGAAGTTTGTAGGACGATTCACTTGAAACTTGTGGGAAGAGAGTACCAATGATATCCTGTAGCAAATCAGGGTTGGTGATCGGTGGTGAGCGTTTACCCTTAATTGATGCTATGATTGTCCCCTGTCAGAGTTCGCTTCCTCGCAAAACCTTCTCAAGTGATCAGTTTTACTTCTAGAAATGGGTGCTTGCAGTTCTTTCCTCGTCTTTCTATTAGGTTGTTGCACATGAAATGGCCGATTTGGCAATTAAGTGAAGTTAGTTGCGATGTTGCTGTATCAAACCACCACCAGTTGGCGCTGTTGATGTCGGATAATGAAGTATAGATACTCCTACATTTAATCAAGGAGTCATTTGAGTTTTGACCATCGTTATGATAACAGTGAATAAAAAGGAAAAAAGGATGGAAAAGAGCCAAGGACGTATACTTTTTCCGTATGAGTTCAAACTTGGTCATAAAGCAGCGAAAGCGACCAGGAACTTTAACAGCGCATTACGAGCTGATACGGCAAGCGAACGAACCACACGGCGGTGGTTCGAAAAATTGTGGTGAGGCGCCGTAAACCTTCAAAGTGAGCCAGGTGGACATTCTGGACTATCGATTGACAACGACGAGCTGGGTTTGCTAGTTGAATCCGACACACGCCAGTCTGTGAGAGACATTGCAGAGAAACTGGGCGTACACTATTCGATAGTTTCCCGGCAATTGCAACAACCTGGAAAAGTGGAAAAGCTCGACAAATGAGTTCCCCATGCCCTTACAGAGCAAAACATGGTGCTTCGGATGGAAGTTTACAGTTCTTTACTCTCCCGCAACAGAAGCGATCCAAACAACTTCACGACAATGCACGACCCCATCTATCCAAAACAACGGTTCAAAAGTTGAACGAATTGCAGTATGAGACTCTGTCCCAACCACCATATTCACCGGACCTTTCGCCAACCGACTACCACTTTTTTTTTTAAGCATTTGGATCATTTTTTGGCGGAAAAACAATTTAGGAACGAAGAGGCTGTCAAAATTACCTTCCACGAATTTATCAACACCAGACAGTTGGACTTCTACGAAACTGGTGTACATGCTCTTGGGAGAAGTGTTTTGACTGACCTATTTTGATTATATAAATAAATTTTAGGACCAGAACGGCCATTTCATTTGCAACAGCCTAATATATCGGTTGTGCAATTCTTCAAACTTAGGTTGGTTCCTGCTACCTTGACTGTTCTCTCTCTCTCTTGGCTTTAAGGCAAATTTTGGGCATTTGTTTCTCGCATACAGTGCGGCGTGACATGGAAGCGTCACATGATTTCCGTATCCTTTCAAGAACCTTCATTACATTTCCTTCTGCGTTTCCCATCGACATCGTCTCCTGCAGAAATGTTTTTCGCGAAGATGTGTTTATCAAGTTTCATGGATGTCCAACCTGCTACTACTGTTTGCTTGATACGTTTTCCTCCCGTACTACACCCGATCTCGAAGATGATAACCTGATGGTCGCTATGCGTATAGTCTTCGCGCGCCTACCATTAAAGATCCTTAGATAATATGTTGCTAACAAATGTAAGGTCTATCACCGGCCTCATATCCCGTCTCTGAAAAGTATTCACGTTGTTTGTCTGTCTGTCTGTCACATGCATTTTTCTCAGAAACGGTTGTAGCGATTGACACCAAATTTTGGGGGGAATGTGGGGAGTTACATGGTTCTATTTTTCACAAAATATAGCCATGTGGGATATGCAATGGAAGAGAGGGCAGAGGCTGGAAAGTGGTCATTCCTTTCACGGACCCGTTCTAAAAGCCTACCCAAGCGGAAAATCTGAAAAGCATCACGAAGCCGCCATTAAACGGTGCCTAGGCTCCGAAATACCCTCCATATTGATATCCGTTCAAATAAATTTAATAATAGTATATCACTATAACTTTTAGTAATTGATGGTAAAGCTCCTCTTAAGTTCGTCCTAGAATCATGAAAATATGAAATGAGAGCAGTAATATAAACTATAATATAAAGCATGATTTTACCAAGTTTGGTGGAAATCGCGCTATCATTAACAAAGTTATAGTAAGTCAAAGTTGTATCACGTTAAAATGAGCATTCTGACATAGTACTCGTATCCTCATATAGACAAATACACGTCATTGTTGTGGTAATGATTTTGTTGAAATAGTTTATCTGAATCACGAAAAACCAACAATTTCATCATTATTAACACAGTGGACCCATAATTAAAAATTTTCATCCAAAAATACCAAAATGCGAAGTGTTTGACCACTTGACCATTGCTTTTTTTGGGTAATTTAATACCAAAAAAGTCGGGAAACCTAGCTAGACGCTTCAGGTATGAAAGGTTTTGTGTATTTCTTTTATAAAGAGATTTGAGTGTGCATTGCCCCATTACTATGTAGCACGTAATATAAGCATATATTATGTGAGAATTTCACTTTGACCTATTATAAGTTTGTTAGTAATAGTGCAATTTCCACCAAATTTGGTGGGATCATGCCCTATACTATAGCCTACATTACTACAATTCGTGATTCTAGGAGGAACATAGGGGGGATTTTCCTGCCAATTACTAAAAATTACAGTAATGCACTATTATTAACTTTATTTTAACAGGTATTGGTATGGAGGGTATTTTGGGGCCTAGGCACCATACAGTGGCAGCCTCTTGGCTTTTTTTAGATTTTTCGGTTAAGTAGTTTCTGAGAATGGGTCTGTTAAAGAAATGATCACTTTCAACTCCCCGCACTCCCCACCTTTCCAACAAATGTCAAAACTAACACCGCGGCTTCAAAAAGTACTAACCTTTAATTTGATACCCCACGTGACTATATTTGATGGAAAAAAAATTTACAACCCCTTTTTGCATGTATGCATTTGTGTTTATACAAAACGTTAAAAAGCGCTAGGGAGAAATAGATTCTTCATGAATCGAATTTTAATATTTCACTCGAATGTCAATTATTCTCGTTAATTATGACGTCATCATGTTATTTGTATGGCTTAGGATGCTGTTAATTCGCACGAAATTGATAAGCTTGAACTGTTATAACTTTGACACTAATAGTTGTATGGGAAGCCCCCTTTAAACTCCACCTAAATTTATGTCACTTGCGGTATGCGTGGGATTTCATAGTTCCCATCTGTCCACCAAATTCCGTTCGGATCGGTTTAGCCGTTTTGGAGAAAAGTGCGTGTGACAGACAGACAGAGAGTGAATCGAAACCTTAAAAATTAATATTTTGAAAAATCAGACTTTTCTTTTCAATGGTAGCGTAATATGTGTGGAATGTGTGAATAAAATGTGGTGAGGATTAGTTGAGTAGTTCCTCCAAATACAACACCAATTTTTTTTTTTTAAATAGGAAAAGCAAATTTATCATACCCAAATCAAAGAATATCTCGAAAGTCTGATCGACAGAAAGCTGGCTGGCTTTGGATCATCTTGCATCGACAACATCAACACCCTACGAATCATTTTGGAACGGAGTTCACATGCTCTGCATTGAATTTAAGAGACTTTCTACAGCGTGAACAAGGACTGCATCCGTTGTGTTCTACATAGGTAGGGCATTCTGGAGAAGCCAATATCAGAGCGACATATGATGACACAAAATGGCACGTGCTGCATCCATACCAAATCTCAAAGGAATCTGAAGTTCAAGCGGACTCCGCCACCGGTATTATTTCTTTTTGTTACCAGTGATTTTTTTTATGCTGCCTAGTCCGAAGGTCATCTGTTTGATCTCTCACTGAATCATGGACCTTGGCCAAATGGCTATAGAGTTGGAAAGAGAGGCAGCTATATTTGAACTAAAGATAAACACTAACAAAACCAAGATTTTTAGTCTGACGGTTCATCGCACTCTCGCTATCTACATTAATAATAATAATAATCGTTGGCCCGACAATGAATCAGGGTCTTGAAGTATGTTGGGGCACTTCCTTCAAGATCGTAACGGTACACTACAGAATTACATCACCCTGTACGGGGTAACGTGGTCACCATTATGCTCGCTCGTGATTATTACCCTTACACAGGTACTAATCCACATTTAATATCCGTCATCAAGTTACGATACCCTTCCCCCAACCTTCCGTAAGGCAGCCTATTGCTCTAACCACTCAGCTATCCGGACACTATCTACATTAATGGGCAAAATATCGAAGGGTTCAACCGGTTTGTGTTTCTAGAAAACGAAATGGATGTCACTTGACGCTAGATGTGTTTCCGTTGCGTTTTCTAAAATTTGGAAAATCAGTTATATCAACAACAAAATCAAGTTGAGACTGCCCTGGGTTAATGTTCTTTTTGTGTTGCTATGGTACATGAAAGTGACCCTCAGGGTTAATCAGAAGCTCCCATCCTTTGTGAACACTCATCTGCGACGTATCATCGGAGTACGCTGCCCTGATTTCAAACAGCCACTCGTGAGCGATGTGATCGGAAGACCAACCGGAAGTGCCAACAGATGCGTCGGACATACATTGTGGAGGGACAGCAATTCGATTGCTGGCGCCATGCAGTGGAATTCAATCTCCCAAGATAGTTCCAAGGGCACTTGTTGCAGGACAGTAGGCACTTGTTGCAGAACAGTAGGGAGTCCCAAGGAGTCCTGGGGGAGTTGAAACGCATTTCAGGTAACCGTGAACGATGGCAACTAGCGTTACTAAACACATGTACTTCACGAAAATGTAACAAAAAAATAGAAAAAAAATATTTTGTTGAAAGTAGGTTGCCGTCTTTTTTTGTAAAACAAAACCTTATTAAAATCGGTTTACTGTCTGTCTGTCTGTCCGTCTGTCTGTCTGTCTGTCTGTCCGTCACACGCATTTTTCTCGGGGACGGTTGTAGCGATTGGCACCAAATTTGGTAGAAAGGTGGGAACTGTGAACGCTCACGCATATAGTGAGTTACATCCTTTTACAACGAATTTAAGGGGGGGTCCCCATACATGCAAAGGGAGGGTGTAAATTTTTTTTTCATCAAATATAGTCATGTGGGGTATCAAATTAAAGGTCTCGATTAGTACTTTTCGAAGCCAGTCTTAGTTTTGACATTCGTTGAAAAGGTGGGGGGTGCGGAGGGTTGAAAGTGGTCATTTTTTTAACGAACCCATTCTCAGAAACTACCAAACCGAAAAATCTGAAAAAAATCAGGGGGCTGTCACTATATGGTGCCTAGGCTCCGAAATACCCTTCACACCGATGACTGTTCAAATAAAGTTAATAATAGTACATTACTATAATTTTTAGTAATTGACAGGAAAACCCCCCTTAAGTTTACCCCAGAATCACAAAATTGCAACAATATAGGCTACAGTATAGAGCATGATCCTGCCAAATTTGGTGAAAATCACGCTATTACTAAAAAAGTTATACTAGGTCAAAGCTGTCGCTTCTCTGCAAATTCGAGACTATGAATGTCAATATCACTTGAAAGTGGCTATTTTCACATAATATATGCATATTTTACGTGCTACATGCTAATGGGACAAATGCACACCCAAATCTCTTTATAAAAGAAATACACAAAACCTTTCATACCTGAAGCGTCCAGCTTCCGGTTTCCCGACTTGTTTAGTTATGTGGAAAGGTAGAGGCTATTGAATCCACAGAAATAACTTGATGGTCTATTGAATTCAAATAACAACGAGGGTAGTCATTCAGTCACCTTTGCATCTTTCTTGTATGTATATAACATATTGATAACAAGAAAATTTTATAAACATACATATATTTTGCGAATTTTCCTTATCACAATACTTTTTACTATGAGTGCTACTTCAACTGCGTTCTTAGTTAAAGTTTTTATCAAAAGGAGTATGATTAGGTCGTTTGACCCCGGAAAAGATAACAATAACGACTGGAAATATGCATCATTGCAACTTGTATTGTGATTCATTGAAGCGGCGATCTTGACGCCGTATTTATCGTAAATTTATCTCACAGCGCGCTATTTATAAGTTGTATAAGTGATTCGAAAGCGGAGTCACATAATGTTTCAATTCATCATGCAAAAATGTTTAAAAAGACAATTGACAATGAAGATTTGCTCCCAATTGGATTTGGTTTTACTTACCTAGCAGGGACTAATTTTCTTTCTTTTCTCTATTACACAAAATTATAATATAACACCATAGACTAGTCTGACTTGAAAATTATTTTAAAATCACATTTTTGATTGAAAGGGGCATCCTTTTCGATTTCTTCATTAATAATTACATTTATGGGAATGATAGCCATGGCTAACATGAGCTCGTAGTTTTTCCTGCTAAGAACCTAAGTTTTCGAGGAATACATGGAACTGGCAACATCATTGTTTTGTACAGTAGAAGTTTTGATCCTACGGTTGCCTGCCAAAAACTATGTGCGGGTTTCACTATCATAGTTGTCATCGGTTAGGATTTTCGACGCTAGCTATAAGAATTTTTACGGTTTCAAAATTGTACCACTATGTATTTCGTTTTTAAGGTTTTGTTGGAACCAAAACCTGCCACACGCAAGTGTCTGTCTGTCACATGCATTTTTCTCGGAAACGATTGACTCGAAATTTGATAGAAAGGTTGGAACTGTGAACTCCACCCATGCGATGAATGACATTGTTCCGAAAAGGGTCAATTATTTCAAAGACTCATTTTCAGAAATTACCCAAATGAAAAATCTGAAAAAAATCATAGCGGTCCATGTATATGGTATATAGGCCTCAAAATACCTTCCATGCGGATATCTGCTCAAATAATGTTTCAAAAATTTCCTGTGAATCCCTCCTAAGTTCATCCCAGACCCACTAAATGTTGCAATAGTATAGACTGGAAAGTTTGGTGTGAATTCTTCTATTATTAACAAAGTTATTGTAGGTCAAAGTTGCTCGTTTCGCATCGAGTTACCACTCTCTCAGAAATAAAATGTCAGTATCACGTCGAATTGAATATCAGGTATATTCAACGTATACATACTACGAGCTATATATAAGTGGAACCATCGTATACGCAAACATTCTTGCCCAAAAAATCAATAAAATTGTTCATACCTGAATTGCTTTCGGTTCCGGTTTCCGACTTGTTCTCGATTAAAGTGTAGTTCAAGATCTCGTGCCGCCTGCTCGATCTGGATGAAGGCAGTTTATAAATCTCGCGTTTTCCTCCCATTTGGTCAATGTCGTCAGCATAGGCCAGTAGTTGAGTGGATTGGAATAGGATAGTAACTTTGGGACTCAACTCAGCATCGCTGATCACTTTCTGTCTGGTCAGATTAAAAACAATGTATGATTGAGCATTTTTTTTCTAGGCCATATTGATGGTGGAAGATAGAAAGTGATCTTGTTGTTTTTATCTTCCCATTTTTTCAGAATAACGAATTCTTGCATGGGCGCGTAAGGTTTTACTATGGCTACGTTATTATAGGCGGCTTAGAATTCAATGAAAAGATGATGCAGTTGATGGCCACATTCCAAGAGTTTGCCGCAGAGAGAAAATCTGATCTCTTTCTGATTTGTCTGGAGTGAAGCTCTTTGGTATGCAACGAAGATGTTCTAGGCGTATGGGGCTATCCGGCTCAGAAAGATAGTGGAGAATATCTAATAGATGGTACTTAGCAACGTGACACCTCAATAATTGTCGTACTGCATAATATCTCCTTCTCTATGTATTTTCTATATATGTGTGACCGATAACGGTTGGTTATCAACTGTTCCAAATGTTGAGTATTCTGCTTGTTGAGAAATACTATATATACAGCCACAAATCACATTTACATCCCTGTTTTGGCAGGGTAAGCACCGAAGTGAAGCACCGAAATGAAGTCGGTGGTGAAAGGATAGTGTATAGGGCGAAACGTGGATTGGTAACCACGATGGAGATAAAACATGGGAAACGCCTGCTGAACCAACACCAACAGCTCTGCTACCAAATCCTATCTCCGCTGGGAGCTCTTTATTAACGAAAAGCTGCAAACGGCGAAGGATGAACGCGAGTCTCCCGCGGCGACTAAAAACGGGGCGAATTGTACCAACGGGTCCTCCAGGTTGGGGGTTGGGTAGGGCTGACAACCCTACATGGAAAACAACTTGTAACAAAGCCACAACAGGAGCCTCGGACTGGACTGATAACACATCGACAAACCCGACAACGACAACAGAATAATGATTTGCGCATTTCCTCATGTAACGTGCGCTCCCTGTACAGAGATGGAGCTACCAAGCAACTAGCTGATACCCAATATAGAGCGGATGTAACAGCGTTACAGGAGATTCGTTGGGCAGGGACCGATTTCCTGGAGAAGAGTCGCTACTTTATATATTATAGCGGCCATCCAGTAAACCATGTGCTCGGAGTAGGTTTCTAAGCCAGGCAAAAAATGAAACCTGTTGTTAACGACTTTGAAAATATAAGCGAACGGCTATGCACTCTGTGCTTGCAAGGCAAATTTAGAAATATAAGCCTCATTAACGTTCACGCCCCTACAGAGGAGACTGCAGAGTCGGACCTTCTACGAGCCAGTAGAACGAACTCTCGAAGCCTGTCCCAGATATGATATCAAAATCATATTTCGGGATTATAACAGCCAAGTAGGGCCGGAGCCCGTATTCAGGCGATACTTTGGCTCCCACAGCTTACATCAAAATACAAATGACAACGGACCGCGGATTATTCAATTCAAAACCATTCACAATCAACCCATTGCAACACATATAAGAGGGAAATGGATGCTGCAATAACCGCAGTCAACAGAGATCTTCACATTCACCTGAAGAACGTTATCATAAAGACGGCCACAAACATACTTGGCCCAGTCGCAAAAAGATTCGGAACGGCTGGTTTGGCGATGAATGTAAACTAGCAACGGAACCGAAGAATGCTACATACCGAGTAATGTTTATCTGAGTGTAATTATGCGGCGTTTCCAACTTTTACTTATTTGACATAATTTCGCCTGTCTAGGGTCGAAAATCACAACAGATAATGGCTACCGTGAATGAAATCCGCGCATGGTTGTTGGCAGCCAACAGAGCTTATTTCAGTTTACAAAAACTGTTCCGCTCGAGAAGTCTCACCATAGGGTCAAAGCACTTACTGTACAAGACAATGACTTTGTCAGTCCTCATGTATTCCTCGGAAACTTGGGTTCTTAGCAAGAAGAATTGCGAACTTTTGGCCGTGTTCGAGAGAAGAATACCCCGAAGAATTTTTCGCCCCCTACGTGAGAATGGACGATTCCCTAGCCTACATAACGACGAAGTCTATGAGCGATACTATGACCGTCAGGTTGTGGATAAAATCCGGCTCAATAGGTTACGGTGGGCGGTTCACTTAATCCGTATCGATGAGGATGATCCAGCCTGGAAAGTCTATAAGGGCAATATCTATGCTAAAAAAAGAAGACGAGGTAGACCCTGCCTGAGATGGAGCGATGGCGTAGGTCAGGACGCCAGACAGATATCAAATTGATGGACCTCGACGCAAAACCCGGGATGTCTGGATTTCCTTATTAAGGCAGGCCTAGACCGGATACCGGTTGTTGCGACGTTGATGATGATACGTGGTCAATTTGGTTGAAACTCGTCCCGAGTGGAGAGAAACACTTTTGTTTGTGAATCCAGATGCTTCCAACGACCACTTTGTGTGACACTGCTAGTTGGGTGTATTTATGTAAGTTTTCATTGTCGATCGCCGGAATATAGGCTCCCTATTTCCATGGCTCGTGAAATCTTCAAGAGTGATTTTGATGTCATACCTGCAGTAGGCTTTGGGGGTATCCTCCTTCGACTCTGCAGTCTCCTGTGTTGAATGAACGATTACGAGGCTAATGTTTCGAAATTTGCCTCTTTATTCATCTAATTCCGATATCCACTCTCAATCTGAAAGATTAGTTTGTTCTTTTTTTCGTATGAGAGGTTTGCCATCATCCTTCTCCGAAGGTAGTGATTACCATGTGGACGTAGAGATAGAATTTGGTAGCAGCACTGTTAGTATTCGTTTAGCAGGGGCTCCCCGGGTTTTTTGCTCCACCGTGGGTGCTAATCCCCTCATTCTTCCAGGGGTCTGTTCTACCTTTTGCTCGCCTTTCTTTATATCAATGATATGAATAATCATGGTTGATCATTCTACTGCTATCAGGTGATGATCAGATGAGGTGACGAGGCAGACAGCACTAAAGTGAATTATTTGTAAATATTCGTTTAGGGAAAAAACGAAAAAGACAAAGAATTTTTTTTTTGTTGGGAGTTTCAGATTTGAAAGAATAGTTTTCTTTGAAAGTTAGAATAAATTGGTTCCTGAAAAGAAGGAACTGAAAGGAAATATTTTGGGAAGTGAGAAGCAATATAAGGAAGAAGTTTTTATTCAAGGTCGGTAATCTCTTGCTTTACTTGAAAAACAATTTGAAAAAATATCCTCTTCGAGTGTATTGAGAATCACCGGAGAATCTTTCGAGGTGATTTTTTTTCTCCAGCTGGGGTGATAATATAGGGTTGCAGTTCACGCACGCGCGCCTACGTTTGTGATTCGCTAAAATACGCTCCAGCTTCCTCCAGGGCTTCCTCAGAACCCTTTTCCATTGTTCTGAGCCATGGGTTCATGGGCGCCTAGTTAGCGATCAACTTTTCGCCCGGTGTAACCTATCAACTGCCATAACCTCCTTGTGATAAACACGTTCATGGGTAACGGGCCTGTTCACGGACCATTTTTTTTCGTTCGAAATTGTATCAGGTACCTCGGTGACATGTCGCAGATAAATGCTGATGAAGGCTCATCCCATTTAGTAAAGCAGAAAGGACATCACAAAAGAACAGTTCCTTGATCTTAGTTTTGGAATAACTGGTTTTAGACAAGGCAGTGGAAGTGGATCTAGTGCTGTTAATGAGTAGAGTGCCATCAAGTTTGGTGCCATCCTCGGCAGAGACCACGCTTCCAAATATAAAAATTGATTAACGCGAGAGAGAATCCTGGTTTTGTTGACGCTAATCATCAGTTCGACTCTACTTGCCTCTCTTTTCAAATCCCGAACCAAGGCCAAGGTGAGAGAGCAAACAGATATCACCAGCACAGTCGAGGTGTATAAGGAAAGATGCCATAGTCCATTAAACTCGTGAACGTCCTCGATCCAAGGCAGCATGAAGAATGTCATCGATAACAATAAAAAATGATATCGGGGCAAGATGCAACCCTGGTGGGCTCCGGTTTGGACTCTCAATTCCTCAGAAATCTTATTTCGATACAGCACGTGACATTTTGCACCATCATATGTCGCTCTGATTAGTTTCTCTGGAATGCCACTACCAGGTAGGGCTTGGTCTAGGGTACCAAGGATTTCTGTATAAGCGGAAGTAGCAGATCAGCTGACCTCTGCCCTCAAACAATGTGCTGCCATTGCGAGGCGGTGAAAGCGACACAAATACAGAAACCTCCCAACATCAGCGTTATGATCACCAAGTCCTTGTTTCCCATCGCATGTCCGAACATGGTGTTGTCTCAGTCCACCTTGGCAGTCAGTTCACCCATTACGATCACACTGTCAATTTCAGAAAGCCTCTCCTGAATTCCGTGTAATTACTCATAGAAAGTATTCTTATCCACTATATCAAAAAACTTGTTGGTGGCCGAAATCCTGCAGTCAAAATCCTGAAAGAAACGGGCTCCCAGATCAGCGCCTTACGGTAGGCGCCAGTAACAATCAGACATCGGATTCGTGTCTGCAATTGTCTTTCCAGAGTAAAAAAGCGCAGTCGCACAGGAGGGAGAGGGGTAATCCCCAGAGTTCTACTATTTCACTTCGCTTAGGCCCAGAATGTTCAGTTTACATCGTTGGAATTTATGCTCGAATTGGAAAAAAAAGCATTCTGGGGGCCCTCGATACCATTGTCGAGGAGGTTATACATATTTCAAAGGACAATAATTAACCATTTTCGACAGTAAAAGGTTATAGCCGTGAGGTGAGTCCCTATCCGAGGCGTTGTTGACGTTTCGGTAGGAGTAAACTTCCGACCTCATGGGTGAAAGCCTTCCGCAATCCGAGTCATTAAGTGTATTTTCAACACACTATTTCCATGAATCTCTATCATTACAATGTCTAGCGCACTAACAGAGGGCCTCCTTCAATTTATATATGTACAATCATTTGGTCGCTATTAATTAAAATACATTTAACTGTACTGAATCGAGTATGTACCCAAGCGACTCACATCGTTTCAATTCAAGGTGCACTTCTTACCTAGGGAGTATCACTACCTACAAAAAAACTGGTTTCGTGCCAAGAATAAATATGTTTCTACAATTCAAACGACAATTTGCGTGTGGATTACCTTGACTTTTGCGAATGTATTGTACATATCACTGTCAACGTAGTATATATCCTAAAATCGAAGAGCACTTACATATATGGTGGCTTGCTTACGAAAAAATCACTGTTTTTGACATTAGAATTTGAAACTAATAATGCGCAATAGTCGAGGGGGTAGAGTGCTAGCCACTCAATCTCGGTGCTCTGAGTTCGAATCTTTATCACTTGCACATCAGTAAATGTTATGATAATGAAGCTGAAGCACATACTCACTGAAAATAAAAATGTGAAAAGAAATAAAAAGAAAAAGTAAAGTGTGTAGGGCATCCCCATACTTCACAAACCAGTAAACAGGAGACATACTCTACTTTCATTCTCGCCATCGGTTTACTAATATTATTATCACCTATTACACACAAAAGCCCATCCTTCCATTTAGCAACAATAACCTCTCGGTGAATTTCACTTTAAGACCATAGTGGTTACTGGCAATTCGGAATCTGTGATTAATGTTTTGTGAAAAACAAACCCTTATAAAATCGTTTCATTGTCCACCTGACTGTTTGTCAGCCGCATTTTTCCCAGAAACGGTTTCCTAAAATTTGGTGAAGAGGTTGGAACTGTGCATGAAGCAGTCAATACCATTTTTCAACGTCACATTTAAAGGGGAGGGTGTTCGCACCTGCTAAAGAGGGCTGCACGTTTTTTCTCAAATATAGCCGTGTCTGCTATCAAATTATAGGTGCTTTTAGAATAATAATAATAATAATAATCGTTGGTGCAACAATCCATGTTGGATCAGGGCCTTGAAGTGTGTTAGAGCACTTCATTCAAGACCGTAACGGTACACTAGGAGGCAATGCGCTCGCCCGAGATTATTACCCTGATTTGACTCAGGTACTCATTCACAGCTGAGTCGACTGGTGTCCGACGACAAATCACGATACAAATCCCACTGCCACCAGCAAGATTTGAACCGCGACCTTCCGTACGACAGCTTTGCGCTCTAACCACTCAGCTATCCGGACACTTTTGCTTTTAGAAGTATGTCGCAATTTCGACATCAGCTGTAAAGAGGGAGCACAGAGATTGGAAAGGAGGGACCATCCTCAGAAACGGCAAATCCGAAAAATTTGAAGCAGTTAATGCAGACCCTCTATACGACACATAGGCCCAAAATCCCTGTTGTATCGTTGTCTGCTCAAAGTCAATAACAGTATATAATACAGAATTTTGTAAATTTAGCCAGAGGCTCTCCTTGGATCATAATATTTTGTGATAACATGTAATATCATAATGAAAAATTTCCTGCAAATCATACTATTATTAGCGAAGTTACTATAGGAAAAATTTACCTTTTGTGAGTGAATTGAACATCCTAAGTGATAAAATGTCAGCATTACTTTGAAGTGGAGATGGAGACAAACACTTCGATACAAAAATTCCTTTTGTACCTGAAGTGCTAAGCTGACGATGACAAAACAAAAGAACCAAGGCAGAAGTATCTGATGATGATCAGGACAAAGTTTCCTCAATTCAATTTCAAAGTAAAATCAAACAATTGTTTAACGTTTTTAATTATCTTCATTATATTTGGTCATTTTACGTAAAATGTAATCCATTGCAGCTGGGTTGTCGGCGGGTACCATATGGCCAGCACGATTTACCCAGTACATGGAAAACTTTCCAGTTTGCTTAACATAACCCTCCAGGATACCATTAACGCTCATGGCATTTCGCGGTGCTGTCAAATAATCACCGCTGGATTTCCATTTCATAGAGTCAACCCAAGCTACAGTGGCAGGTGTAGCACAAATCAAATCCAATTGTCCGGTGTAAACTGCTACGTCCAGATCGGTCTCATTTAGGAGCTGTTCAACTGTAACGAGAAGAAATATAAGACATGGATTTACTTTCTATCAAGGTGACGAAGTGTCATATGTTTATTGATCAAACGAATGCGAATTTATTGGTATTTAATTCATATGAATGACAAGTGAATACGAAACCAAATGTAAATTTTGGCGTCAAGTTCCCTCGTACTCACATGACATAAATGAATCAAACAAGTCAGGAAACCGCAAGCTGGACGGTTCAGGTATGAAAGGTTTTGTGTATTTCTTTTATAACGATATTTGAGTGTGCAATTCTCCCTTTAGTATGTAGCATGTAATATATTCATATATTATGTGAAAATAGTCAAATTCAGTTTTTAATTTGCAAAAAAGCGACAACTTTGACCTATTATAACGTTGTTAATAATAGTGTTATTCTCCACAATGTTGCAAAATTTCGTGGTAATAGAATGAACTTAAGGGGGGCGTTGCAGCTATTATCAACTTCATTTGAACAGATATCGGTATGGAGGGTATTTTGGAGCCTAGGCACCATATAGTGGCAGCCTCTTGTTTTTTTTCAGATTTTTCGGTTGGGTAGTTTCTGAGAATGGGTCCTTTAAAGAAGTGATCACTTTCCACCCCCCCCCCCCCCCCGCACTCCGCACCTTTCCAGGAAATGTCGAAACTAAGACCGGCTTCGGAAAGCACCAACCGAGACCTTTCATTTGATACCCCATATGACTATATTTGGTGAAAAAAAATGTATACCCCCCTTTTGCATGTTTTACACAAAACCTTAAAAAGACTGAAAATGCGTACTCTTCGCGAAGAGTTTGTCCTATATAGTCTAAGTTAAGACTTTTCCCTTAAACTAATAAAATTTCACCTGGAGCTAAGATATCGATGATATGCAGCAGTTAGACAAAAGCTTAAAAAACCTCCAATCTAATTTAGTGAGAAGGAGGGGGGGGGGGGGGGGTGGAAGGAGAGGAAAGGGACAAGGTTCCGGAGGGTGAGAGAAGTGAATTAGGAAAGGTGTGAACCGTTTTGTTTGGGTGAGGGACATACTGGGCTAGGAACGGCGACCCATGTAGAGGACTACTCTACCTTCCTTGTCGAACAGGAATGATAAGTTGAGGGAAAGGGTTTTTGCAGAGGGGCTATAGTGATCTAAAGGCATCGTTTACGTCAGCCTTGCTGACGTATGGGATATTGGACAGATTGGAATTAATTGTAAAATCAAGATATAAAACCTGTTTACAGGTGGCGATGGGAGTTGAGTTTTCGTTAAGCGACAGTTACTTGGTATCGGAAAATCTTTTCGGAGTCATTTTCATTATCTGAAAGGCGACTGTTTGATTTTTCTACGGATTAAGGCCAGGTTTCAACTTCAGACAAGCTTGGCCGCGTACAATATCCTCGGTGGAGGTGTAAACGGTAAGGTCATTGGCATATTGAATAACCTTGATTGGGTTGTGGGTTGAAGCGGGTTTTAGGGATGTTCGTTGCGAAAGACGAGAAGAGGGTTAGAGATAGGACGGAGCCTTATGGAATTTCAGTGGACTATTATATGGTGTGGATAAGCTGTTTCAGAACTTCCACCTGCGATTGTTGTCCATGTAGGAAGCTAAGGGTTAGCTTACGGATGTGTGAGTGGAAGTCAAGAATTTTGTTCAGTTTGTAGATTTGTAGAGGAGCCTGCGATACGGAGTCGGAAACTTTCTTTATATCAAGGAGACAGGCTATTGTTGGTGTTTTGCGATCAATACCGGGTAAGACGTCGAGATGAGTGTGTAGTGCATACACCTCGATAAAATAACATTTTTAGGAAAACCCTGCACTGGGAGGCCAAATCGAATTATCTGAAGGGACAATTCTTGCCAACGAGTTTTGGGATTTCAATGGTATTGTTTCTTTTGGTTTCCTGTGATCGCGGTACAATAGAGTGTAATTATTGCTGTCAACAAGCCGCATACCAAAACAAAGGCGCTTTTCAGTGAGAAGCATAGTTCCCAATATCATTTTTAGAAAAACGATGTCAAAAAACTCCAATTTAAATTTTCCGCTCCTCGTGTTTAGGCGAACAAAGGTGGAGAACGTAAACGCACAGGCAGCCTAAAGCGACTGTTGGTGCAAAGAAAGTTTACATTGGATGGGCTTTTTACAGTCTGAGAAAGCATAATTCAGTAGTGTTTCCACCTGCGGTGTGGGAGTTGACAAACACAACACAAAATAACAGCTTCTAAAAGTATCGAACGTTAAAAAATGAACTGAAAAACGAGCAATCATTCAATCCAACCAACCGCTTTGTCGACTACGTAGCGAGTATATTTGGTATAGAAGATCTTATTGGTATTAATTTCAAAAACCCCAAAAGCAAGCTACTATTTGATATACTACTATACTTAAAACCAGGGTGAGGGTTAATTTCTTTATACAACGGTAGTTATTTAGGTTGCCTCAGTTACAAAATCAAGGCATGCATGCACCAGCGATTTGGCTCTCGCTTGTTAGATTTCCAGTGTAGTTCCAAAGTCGATAACCAATTGATTTTTATAACATGGAATACGAAGAATACAAAAGCTTTAAAAATGTGCTACGCAAGGAAAAATGCGAAATTTTGATCTAATTCATTCCTACCTCCCTCAATTTTTGGAAAGCGTCCCATTTAAAAATGACTGCCTTTAAACCTACCTTCATTTTTTGGAAAGAATTTATCTTAGAAATACTCTGCCTTAGAAGTAATCAACTTCAAAAATTGTTGCCTATAAAGCCTACCAAAAACTTGGTATCATAAGTCCCTTCTCCATTCCTGACCCTCCCCACCAATGGGGTCCTTCTACGATCCCCTCCCCACCAATGGAGTCCGTCTAGCATTCTGGCGAGTGCGTCCTTAGGTAGAGAGTGAGAGCAAGAGTGCTTATGCTTATGCAAGGGCCCAAAGTAAAAAAGGGCGACATCCATCAGTGTCCTTCCATCAGGGACACAAAGAGACAATCGGGGCTCGGTGTGAAAATTATGTGAAAAACCTAGACCTAGGGTAAAAATTATTCGGGACCTCAACTATTTCTTTTTTGGATTGGAGGTTCTATTCCGGGGTCTCGAGAAAACTTTGGATCCGGAGGCAATTCCGCCCATGAGGTGAAATTCCCGGGTAATACTAAATTTCTGCACCGGCGAGGATCACCTATGTCAATATTCTTTTGGAGTTTATTTGGCAGTTACTTCCTTAGCATAAATGAGATAATGAAGCCTACCTAGATTCCTTGACACGAAGAAACTGTTGGAATTTTGGAAGAGGGAGGAGAAGAAGAGAAGAGAGAGGGAATGGTAAATGTTGGCGTCATTATCTTAAGCTAGCGAGTGAAACTATAAGTGGACCATTATCCTATATAATTTAATACTAGGAGAAAAATGCGAAGAATCTATAAAAGGCTGCCCCTCTTGTTTGAAGACCACAGCGATCGGTATGGTGATTTTTGCGGAACTGAAGCAAATTAGTTGCTCACATGACAAATTGGTTGTTTACATGCCAAATCATGGATTTATGAGAGGGGGGAGGGGGGGGGGAATTGTTTAAGGTAACTTTTTCGTTAGTATTTGGCTTTAGCAACGAAATAGCCAGTTGATCTGGCGTCTTGCCGGCTACTGGCTTCTTTAAGCCTTGTTCTAGTTGTTGGCCTACTTTGCTTGCCGCTTGCAGGGAAGTATCTCAACGTGCACATTGGCTGACGATGGTGTAGCCCCAACGGATAGGCACTCAAATTGCAATGTAAATTAATTACGCTTTGTCCTTTTAGCTTACGAATAAAAGCTATCCTGTTTGAAGACTGCAGTTTTACTTTTTATTTGGATTCTTTCCAAGATGTTCCTAATGAAGGTAAATATTTACCTTAGGTAGGGATCGAAGCGGCACGGGTCACTCCCGGGTTGTAGGCGCCTTATCCTTTGCTGTCCCACAGGGAGTCCTAAAGGCCTTTCCGGCGTACAGGTCCACGAACGCCGCGTAATCATGCCCTTCCGGTTGCCACGAGATGAGTCGAAGTAGGTCTCCGAAAGCAGTGGATCAGTCTCACGAGACACTAAACCGAGGGTAATCACGCTTGAGGAGTACCGGACCTGTCTTCAAGCACCGCCCCCAGCAACGGAGGTATATACTACGGCCCCGCGATAGCCAAGAGGAGGACAGAAGGTTACGAGGCGACTGGACTGGCAGGCAGTCTTTCTGGTTTAGGAGTAAGCCAGAAGTGAAGAGCAAATCGCCCTGAAGGCATTGAAGGAGCAGCAGAGGGTCAATGAACTGGAGTACCGGTGTCGAAAAAAGGACGCACAGCGGGACCCCCTCTTCCCCCACAGTTGAACTGAAATCATTTATGTATGAACATAATAATAATAATAATCGTTTACGCAGCAATCCATATTGGATCAGGGCCATGAAGTGTGTTAGAGCACTTCATTCAAGGCAGTAACGGCACACTACAGTACACTGTAGAAGGCAATGTGGGCACCATTGCGCTCGCCTGAGGTTGTTATCCCGATTTGACTTGAAGATACTCATTCACAGCTGAGTCAACAAATCCCTCTACCACAAATGAGGTTTGAACCGCGACCTTCCGCTATGACAGTTCAGCGCTCTAACCACTTGAGCCATCCGGAAACGCATGTATGAATATGCTGTTGAATAAAGGGAATCCAGAATCAGTATTTGGGGTTACCGCCTGAAAAATATGTCGACATTCGTTCGGTTTGGGCATTTCGCCGTTTCATTGATATATCACGCTATTCTAAACATGCCCTTTTCGCTTACCCCTATATTGGGAGAGTCAATTCTAGGAAGATTCTTAGGGATGTCGTTGATTGTGTTTTCGTTGTCATATTTGTACTAATACAAGCAAGTTCCTTAATCATTGTTTTGAAGTCTGTTGTGTCTGCCCAAATTATTTCATCTTAGGCATTACTTGACTGGTTGTACTATTACGGTATATTTCTTTTGGAGTGCTTTCGTGCTCGATCCCCATTTGCTTCCTAATTGGCCTGAAATGGTTTAGTTTGCACTTCCTAGTGAATGGTACTATGGCGGTTTTTGCTGGTTTGATGTCTATATTAGCTGAAAATGATCCGCAGTCCCAATTGGGTTCTATTGCATAGGGTGTCCTATTATTTACCGCTACAGGTAAGTATCACATGAACAATATATTCCTAGACCCTTATTCAAGTAGTAGTTGGTTCGTCAATAAGCTTGTTTGTTACAACACTCCAGCGGGGATAGTATCAAATCCTGCAGATAACCTTGGTTTGTTTTCATGATTATGAAATTGGTACCTGTTGGTACCTTCTCTATTCTTTCTTCTTGGTTAAATCTTTTTACCCGGTATTTTTTCTTAACAGGAGGAACAGAAGTTCAAATAGGGTCAGATCTTCAGTAAGCCCATTGTACTATATCATCTATCCCTTTTAAACAATTACAAATATCTATGATCGTGGTCGGGATTGGAATTCGGGGCACAAGATTGAGATCGCGAAGCTGATGCTTCAGCAAGCTCGGTTATTGCATAGTTTCCTGCTTGCAGACCTGTCAAGTGGTGGGAAGTGGTCTCCTCCGGGCCCGAAATTTTCTCGGGGCCCGGAATAGAAATTTCAAGGAAAAAGGGAATTTTTAGTAAAGTAAAAGGAAACTGCTTTGGGTTTTCAATTTAAATCAACATAACTTTACTAAAGTCCTCTAAATAGAAGTTTTGTTAATAAGGGAATAATAGGAGCCCATGTAATTTTCACCTCAGAACCGTATAATTTTCACCCCTGGCATGCAAAACATGGGGGTTGTGATTACGTCCACATCGCGGACAGAGAGCTTCGGGTCATAATCGGGGAGTTATGCAGTGGTCCTTAGTTCGGTGGAGATTAAGGTATGTCGGGAACTCATGTTATACCACCCGGACGTAAAACTTAGCATCCACAGGTATCGACAGTGTGGCACGAAGTGCTGGCCGGTTGAATGTTGCTGTGGTTTATCCAACTTTTTCCAATAATCATGTTAAATGATTGTGATGTCCGATGTACAGACGAGTTGAACCGTGGCTTTGGCGTTACTGATTTTTGTGAGGACAAAATTGCATTCATCTTGAAGAGCGATGTCGAATCCGTGATCTGAATACTCAACCTGAATTTGAATGATGACCCTTAGAGTCGTCGCTTGTAAAGGAAGCGGCATCCGATTATGAATTGATTACCGCCACAAAATGCGCACGGTTGCCTTGATGTTCGCAATTTTCCTATTGGTCGAAGCAGGAAATGGAGTCGGTGGTGAGATTTAGGGTGAACAAGGTCCTTTTGTTGGTTTTCAGAATAACTTGCGCCTTCTCCAATGCCCTTGTATATATTTCAGGGCTATACTGCCACTGGTGTTGCTTCTGGGATATGTTTAATATCCCAATGCCTCTCCTCAAGTTTTTCACCATTGCTTCCAGTTCCAATTCGCTCCTTATTCCTCTGCTCATGCCTAGATTAATTATTTTGTTGTTAAAGTATCTTGCATATGAATCCCAATCTGTTTTCTTGGGGTTGTTCATTATTCCTTCTACTTCAGAACGACCTTGAATGTTAAGTCGAATTAATCTATAATCCAATATAGAGTGCTCACCCATGTCCTCCACTTCTAGCTTCATCCCCATAAAAGTATAGTATTTGTTAGGGTTACGACTAAACTCTCTTTCTTGGAACGAATTACGAACGTTGGTGTGTATCTAAGATATTAAGTCTTTCTAAACTGTTAAAATCCATTCAAATCTTAATTTTCCTAAACCACGTTATACAGTAGCGCGCGCAACTGATCAGCAGTGGTCGTGCTTTCCTTCTGCAATACTACGGAAGTTGTCTCCTGGGTAGTAGTTCGATACCAGGACTATTGCTGAATTACAATCAAAGTTGGATTGTTACCAGGTCTCCATAATGTGGGAATATACGACCTCACAATTTAAACGAGGATAGGAAACTGGATAGAAGCAAGGGTCATATGTGCATGTTGGTTTGATTTAGAGCCTTTTCGACGAGTTGATTTGGAGAACGTTGGACTAACGCGCTTTGGCGGAAGTCGCATGATTCCTTCAAAGGATGCCGTCAAACCGTCAAGGCAAACTTTGTTACGTAGCCATAGGCAGAACCGCCGCAAATACGCTACCAAATGCAAGAGATCCACAGCATACCCAGCAGCTACTTATTTATTGGAGTTTAAGGGATATTAGGGATAATAATTTTAGTCAGGATAAGTATTTGTCTGGAGAACCTTGATGTTATCCCTAAAGGTTTCATAGAAATGATCGTATTAAGGTCAGCTGTCGTGCGGAATTGATATCCGATATCGACTTAATATTGTTATTAATTTTGATGCTAATTTTAATTTCAGGACTTACCAATATGAACAACAGGTTTCATGAAATCCCCGGATAATGCGTTGAATGTTATCTGGCTTTGCGCTCCCCAAGTTACATTTGCTGGAATATTGAGAGCTTTACTTACTTCTCCACGCATTAAATCTTCGAGTAGATCATCTCGGTTGTCCCGTAAATCAAAACGTACTAAAGTATTATGCATTCCACCTGGAATAAGTAAATCAAAAAACATGGTTTCTAAGAAGGAAAAAAAATTCACCTAAAGCTAATTGTGTATCTTAATTCAGGCTCACCGAGTATATCTTTTGCGAGTAATCTGACTTGGCTTTTTGTCGATTGCGCAGATGTTGGTAGCAATATATTGTAGAAATCGACACCTTTGGAAACTTGCAACAGTACCATTTCAGTGACTCCCCATAGTTGAGTCGCTTGCGACCATTTATTTTCATTTACGGCTTTCTCTGTTTTCACAGCAGATTTCATAATTGCTTCGTATCCATCTTGGTCGACAATGCCCTGAAAGTTCAATGCATTAGAATTTAACCTTAATAGGACATTCTGTTATAAAATTACCATATTAAGGAGGAGTGGTGCCCATGAGTAAACAGATACAATTGGAGCAATCCAGGAATCTCCCAGTCCTACTGATTTCAGATTTGACTCGATTTCTCCTTTTTTGATAGCTCGGTCCAACTCTAAAGCGAACTCAGCAGCCATTTTGCCTCCATAACTCTCACAAAAGATATGCAATGGGACGGTCTTGAACTCGGGATGCTTTTTATAAAATCCTTTCATGAGTGTAACCAGATCGTCTGCGATCATTTTGTTATCAGTGGTTAAGTATTTTGAGCTGTCCACGTAACTGAATCCACTTCCGACTGGGTTGTCAATGAACAGAACGTTTACGTCCTTGACCCAGGTAAAGTCTCTTTCATTGTTATCCAAGTCTAGAGGGCCGAGTTCTTCGAAATTTCCATAACCAGTTGAAGATGCACCTGGACCTCCTTGCAACCATATGACTAGCGGTCGGTCAGTATAAGTGCTGACATTTGCTGTTGTATAGTAAAGCCAATAGAACATGTGAGCTCCTTCTCTTACGTCTACGTATCCCCAGGCTTGTTCCCCGGGACCATATCCCGCGGCGTGGCAAGCTGAAAAGATTTAACATTTCAATTTAAAAAGGTCTGGAAGCTATCCTGCAATGTTATATGGGAAGGAAGATCAAAACATTACTCAAGGTACGAATTGTTGTTAACAGTGCCCTTTTTTCTTCAACAGGTTGTTACAAAACATGGATGGATGGATTAATGTTGAGAACTGTAGCATCGACTATCGACGGCAAATGAATACGAGCTCGAAGTACTGTTGATACTGTGATAGTCTCCAAGGGACGAAATCCGTATTGCTAATAATATATAATAGTAAATTGATGATGAGTAACTTAAGTAGTGAGATAGGTAATCCACTTAGATTCCAAATTGTAAGTGGAAGTGAAATTCCATTTATTATGGATGATAGCTTCATAACGCCCGCCATCCACGTACCGTTTTGCCTGTCAGTTACGTCTGAATAGTCGCATTTGATCGGCGTCTGTCAGTATCGAATGAAAAATGATTCGGGCAACAGGCCAGGTATGTTTATTTAGCCTGAGCGTGAATTTTATAGGCATCTTTATCGTTAATGAGGATTTTTGATAAATGTTCATAAACAAAAATATCTTGAAGGTTGAAGGTATGATGTTGTGGCTTGCCGGAACGTGGATGGTGCGTTCAGTTCAACTGGTGGACGGGTGCGTTGCGGGCTCTTCCGGCGTAACCAACAGGCCGAACTGTACCTGGATGGCGGGCCTTAGAACTAAAGTTCGGCAGGTTTATATTACATTATCTCAACCACAGCGCCATCGTTGTTAGTGGCTTGAAATGTGTTTCAATTTTCTCCAGGACTTTTATGCGCTCATTTTTCTTATAGACATGGAAAATTACCCGTTTTGAAGGCAATACTTAAATCATTTTTCTTAGCTACAGGTTTTCAAATTTTGATCATGATGACGGGCCCCCTAAGAACTGATAGAACACCTACATCTATTCTAATGAAAATGAAAAAAGTCAGAAAATAGGAGTAGGTTTAGGAGGTAGTGACACCGTAGTTCTAAAGACTAAAGTTATAAATAATGTCCGTTCTAATATGGCCTGTTAGATTTATTCAGGCGGCTTTCAACTTGGATCGGTTCCAGGCTTTTGCGAATTTGACCACAGATATTTAACCCCACCATGTTATTTTCCCCAGGTAATGGTTTGATGAGAGAATATATCCTGTTTTCTTAAGGGACAATAATCAATTTCTATTTTCAAAGCAGACTGAATAATGGATGGTATAATGCCAAAATGCGGTTTAGGCATAACCATTATAGGACGAACCTGTGGCATCCCAATCTGCCTCTTTATTGTCAACTTTTAGTTCTTTCAAAGTGGACCTGTTGTCAATGGAAGCTTTCAATTTTAAATAATAATAATAATCGTTGGCGCAACAATCCATATTGGATCAGGCCCTTAAAGTGTGTTAGAGCACTTCATTCAAGACCGTAGCGGTACACTAGGAGGCAATGTGGTCAGCATTGCGCTCGCCCGAGATTATTACCCTGATTTTACTCAGGTACTCATTCACAGCTGAGTCGACTGGTATCCGACGTCAAATCACGATACAAATCCCTCTGCCACCAGCGAGATTTGAACCGCGACCTTCCGTACGACAGCCTTGTGCTCTAACCACTCAGCTATGCGGACAACAAATAATATCGGGGATAAATAGTTTTTCGTTCGATAAATAAATCAGTTAAACGTTTCTTCAACTTTCTGCATATATCTGATACCGGGATTTAACTTTGATATAACTTAAATGGATTACATGAAACAAATAGAATGCAATAAACACTCCTTTTTTCATAGAAAACACAACAAATTCACATTTCCTAAATAAATCAAAAGAACGTTTAAGGGGGTCATCCTGTGTGCCGGATCCGCGGAAATGAGTTTTTTTTGCCTCAATTATATCTAGAGACAGTGTAGAATATATAGGCAAAGTGATATCTTGATACTCGAAGTCATTCGGAAATTATAGTGTTAAACACGTAATAAGTTGCATGCCAAATTTTTGTTGATCGCAAAATAACGCGGGTATTTATCGATCCGAATGACGTTCGAATGACTTCACTAAAAGAAGAAGAATTGAAGCCAAGGCTGTACATGTATTTCTTCAAAAAACCTATGGTTTACGGACTACGTATAGCAGATTAATGATCAGTTAAGATTTTTATTATAGTGGCCATCCAGTAAACCATGTGGCCGGAGTAGGTTTCTTAGTCAGTCAAAAATAAAACCTGCTGTTATCGGCTTTGAAAACATAAGCGAACGGCTATGCACTCTGCGTTTGCGAGGCAAGTTTAGAAATATAAGCCTCACTAACGTTCACGTCCCTACAGAGGAGACTGCAGAGTCGGGGAAGGATACCTTCTACGAGGCAGTAGAACGAATCCTCGAAGCCTGTCCCAAATATGATACCAAAATCATTCTTGGGGATTTTAACAGCCAAGTAGGGAAGGAACCCGTATTTTGGCGATACGTTGGCTCCCATAGCTTACACCAAAATAGAAATGATAACGGACTGCGGATTATTCAATTAGCAGTGTCACACGAAATGGTTGTTGGAAGTACCTGGTTTGCGCGGAAAGCGGTCCACAAACATACGTGGGCCTCTCCAGACGGAAGAATGCCGCATACCGAGTAATGTCGCATTCTCAAAGAACGCACCGCAGAGACTTATCACGAACTCCGTCAAGCGGAGAAGCGACTTCTTAGACGGAAAAAGGAAGCCTCGGAGAACCGACACGTCTGTGAACTAGAAAAGTACAGGGAGCAACCGCGCCAGGCGCAGAAGTTTTACCAACAAGTCAGCAGGATGAAGCCTTATACATCTCGATGATCATCCTGCCGAGACAAAGAGGGAAATCTGATTTCCGACAGAAGGGGCATATTGGAGCCATGGTTGAGTACTTTGATGAGCCACTGAACAACCAGAACATCGGCGAGTTGGAGGTCCCGCCAACTGAAGACGACGGACAAATACTGCCACCATCAAGTGTAGGAGAAACAGTCCGTGCAATTCATCGGCTAAAAAATCATAAGTCGTCAGGACCCGATGGAGTTACAGCCGAATTGGTTAAATATGGAGGCGACCAGTTACCCCAAGTGGTTCATGAACTTGTCCTCAAGGTATGGGACAGCGAATCAATGCCTGACGATTGGCAACGAGGCATTATCTGTCTCATACATAAAAAGGGTGATATCACACAGTGCAGCAATCATAGAGGTACGACGTTGCTGAGTACCATCTATAAGATATTGTCCTCTATCTTGCTAGGCCGGATAGCCCCATACACCCAGAAGATCATTGGCCCATATCAAAGAGGCTTCACTCCAAGCAAGTAGCAACAGATTTTCCCTCTGCGGAAAGCGATCGAAAAACTGTTGGAATATGGACAACAGTTGCACCATCTATTCATCGACTTTAAAGCCGCCTATGATAGCATAGCCAGGTTAAAACTGTACACGGCTATGAGAGGATTCGGTATCCCGACGAAATAATTAAGACTGACTAGACTAACCCTGACCAATGTGCGAGGACAGATAAAAGCAGCAGGATCACTCTCAAGACCATTCAACATCAACAACGGTCTACGACAAGGGGATGCCCTATCATGCGTCCTCTTTAACCTGGCCCTCGAGAAAGTGATCCGTGATGCTGATGTAAATGCAAGAGATACGATCCTCTTTAAATCCACCCAACTACTGGCATATGCTGACGATATCGACATCATGGGAAGAACCACCCGAGACGTACAAACTGCCTTCATCCCGATCGAGTAGGGGGCGCGAGATCTTGGGCTGCACATCAATGAAGGCAAGACAAAGTATATAGTGGCAACGTCAGCATCGAAAACCAAACAACCAACAACATCAAACCGCAGTGGTCAAACAGGAAGAATTAGGATAGGAGAATACAACTTTGAGACCGTTGATAATTTCTCCTATCTAGGGTCGAAAATCACAACCGATAACAGCTACGATGATGAAATCCGCGCACGGTTGTTGTCAGCCAACAGAGCCTATTTCAGCTTACAAAGACTGTTCCGCTCGAAACGTCTCACCATAGGGTCAAAGCCCTTACTGTACAAGACTATGATCTTGCCAGTCCTCATGTATTCCTCGGAGACTTGGGTTCTTAGCAAGAAGAATTGCGAACTCTTGGCCGCGTTCGAGAGAAGAATCCTCCGAAGAATTTTTGGCACCCTACATGAGGATGGACGATTTCGTAGCCTACACAATGACGAAATCTATGAGCGATACCATGACCGTCAGGTTGTGGATAAAATCTGGCTCAAGAGGTTACGGTGGGAGGGTCACTTAACCCGTATGGATGAGGATGATCCAGCCCGGAAAGTCTATAAGGGCAATATCTATGATAGAAAAAGAAGACGAGGCAGACCCTGCCTAAGATGGAGCGATGGCGTAGGTCAGGACGCCAGACAGCTTTTAGGGATATCGAATTGGTGGATCTCGGCGCAAAACCGGGATGTCTGGAGTCCCTTATTAAGGCAGGCCTAGACCGGATACGGGTTGTTGCGCCGTTGATGATGATGATTAAAGAAGCCTTAAAAAACTATTTAGCTTTTAATATTTTTTAATAATCCTAGTTTCCGGACTGTAGTTAAGTCTTGACGTTAAAATGCAATTTACTTTTTTCTTTAAGATGATCGTAGCGCCTCCTAGCGTGGCAACAGAAAAACACCTTTTTTGGAGATGGGTGTATAAATTGCTATGTATTTCAATAACGAATTATGTGATCAGCCTGGAAAAATTACTATGCATCCTCAAGATATTAATAAATCTATGATGAAAAATTAGTATTTGTACCTCCATTCAGTTCTTCACAAAAAATTTCTAAATAAAGCGAAAAAACGGCCTTCACACGGGATGACCCACTTAAAAATACGCCATAGGAAGAACATTCATCAGATAAGCCGAAAAAGTATTGAGAGAATATGTATGACTACATACGGGTAATTGGGGTGATCTTGGCATTCGCAAACTGCAGAGCTGATCTAATCACCGCTATGCACTCTAACAAGCAAGGGATGTGACGACTTTTGCTATTTCAGCGGACTTAGTAGTCCACCGGTTCCTGATCCCCGTAGAACTTTGTTTGGATTATCTCCGTTCTTTCAAAAAAACAAAGTCTAAGTAATCGAAATTCGTTTCATGAATATCATTGATCCGTATTTTTAATGGTTCGTTTTATTTCATTTGTAGAAAATGATTTTTTGATTTTCTAGTTGAATTTTGAATTATTATTCTACTTTGGAAGTTAGTAGTTGTATTAGATCTGAAACATGTTGAGTATCTCTTTATCATTTTCTGTGTTCAAACAAGTACTGCAAAGTCCTTAATAGGATGAATTCCAAAGAGGTAACAACAAAATATAGTTAATATTTCATATCGAATAATAGTCACTTATAGGTTGTCAGGAGTTTCCTAGTAATTGTCTAGATACTTGAACACTATCATAATAAATTCACTTGACTTCTTGGCAATACCCTAGATGCCAATCAAATTTTCGATTAGAGACACTAATTTGCAGAATTCACTTGAAACAATTTCTCCTGGCACATGCCTAGAATCTTATGATTTTATGAACGCGAGGCAAAAATCTTTCACCAAACACACAAGTCGTTATAGAATTTTAGAATAATTTCCTTTCTCCGCTTAGTTCTTCCATAAAATGCTAATTTGGAGAAAGAAATTTACAATTCAGAAATCAGACGAACTAGTAATTACCCACGAGTAGAGTCGCAGCACCATACACTAAAGATACTAAGATACCAGACCGCGCCATAGTTTCAAACTGTGGCTCCCTGCTACTGGCGATTAGTTTATATGGAGGTGAAATTTCTTAGCGATGTTATCTATGCCTTTTGGAATGGGAAATTGTTAAGTAGAAGTATTAGTGGCGGCAGTGATAGTGTCAGCTGTAGACCAGCGCCTAGATAAGTAACACTTGGTGTACTTCAGCTACCGCTGTTAACTGTGTTAAGCTAATCAAGATCAAATGTGGGTGAAGAGTATTCCAAATGGGGCTTTAATTCCTATCGATATTCTCAAGACGATAACTACTAGTCCAACCTGTCGCTGATAACATGCGTGGTCATAAGTGTGTAATGTTTTTTACTTTCTTTTTGAGAATGATTACGGATTTATCTTGAAATCGATTGTAAATTTTTCATCCCGTGTTACTTCAATGACATGCACTTGTTGGGAAATAACCATTTCTTAACATAATGGAGATATTAGCGAAAAAATACGACCCTTCAAGAGAACAAAAATTAGTCAAGGTCACTGAAATACAATATATAATTATCGTACGTATTTTTTATACGTAATTGTTTCACGAGGAAGGAAGGAATATTTGCCAAAATATTTTAATTGAAAGTAACTTTGTGACTATTTGAAAAATACATTTAATTTTAAATTATGGAGTACCACTTATCCCGGAACACTCCAGAGTTTTACCAAGGAAACGTATCTACATATAACATATATGCATAACACAATTAAAACTCCGGAATTAGAATGGGTTTTATCGCATCTACCCTCATAAAAACTTTTCACTTTTATTTCAATGAGGGCAGTGTTAAATGGTTTGTGGTTGGAGGGCAACATTACATTAATTGTATAAATTAAATCGACTGATAGAATTCGTGGAGAACTGATTGAGACCCGCTGGATATCAACAACTTTTCTATTACACGCATGTTTTGATTTAGGTTACTTCGACTTACGTTGTTTCAGAGAGTTGTACATACACTTCTTCAAGAATTAAGGGATATAGCACAACTTAAAACGGTTTCGCTAAATTTGCAAAGCAATTTTTAATACTAACTCTAGACTATACTTTGGAAGGGTTAGTGACCTAAGTCGAGATATTTCAGCAGTTCTATTCAGACGAAAATACATAACTATTTATTCACTTAATAAGATGAAAAAACCTGTTCTCTGAACTACTGATAGTAGGCGCCCACTTTTCTGAAGAAAGATTTTGGAGGGAGACATTTCGGGCGTTTTAGGCTTCTCTTTTTTGGGACGACGAGGTGTAAGAAGACAGGAGAAATAGTTTCTGGAAACGTGGGATTTTTATTTACTACCCAACGTGAGAGTGCATCTACTCTATGCATCATCCAATTTTTTTCGCCTGAGATTTTCTCATATAACGCTGTTTTTGTGAAGAAAAATCCTATTTACCGGGCAATGCAGCAATCTCAAAGAATATGGCCGAGTACAGAGACTTATCGTGAGCTTTACCCCTAGAGAGTAGAAGGAACTTGGGGAAAATCAAGCAGTGTGTGAAGCAGTACGGGGAGAAAGGCGCCAAGGGTGGAAGTTTCACCAACTAATCAGGAGGACGAAACTATATACACATTGACGTTTATCTTGCCGAGGTAGAGAGGAGATTCCGGTTTAAGATCAGGTTTTGTCTTTGTGGCAGTTGATGGAAAAACTGTTGGGATATGGCCAACGGTTGCATTATTATTTTACCGACTTCAAGGCCACTTGTCATAGCACAGCCAGGATAAAACTGTATACGACCATGAGAGGATTCGGTACCCCAATAAAATCAGTAAGACTAACTAGGCTGACCCTGACCAGTCACTGTTGATAACGGTCTGATACAAGAGGATGTTCCATTATGCATTCCTTCTAACCTGGCCTCAGAGGCACTATCCTCTTCAAGCCCAATATCGACATAATAGGAAGAACGTCACAATAACTAAAAACTGTCTTCATTCAGATGAGACGGTATAAGCTAGACGTTCTGGGCCTAAGTGGGGTAGGATGCTGAGGTTTTGGAGAGTACTCCTGTCCCTTTGTCACACTTATGGCAATGTGCTGCGATCGTGATGGATGACCTAACCCCAAGATGGACTCTGACAAAACCTTGTTCGGACATATGATGGAGAGGCAAGGTACTGGCGACCGTAACGATAGATAGATAACGGCCTTGAAAGGGGTCACCATCTGATGGTCGTTTATGCTCGCTTACGTGTAGCGCCCGCTACTATTTGCAGGGTTGGAGAACTGTGCCCCCCGAAGTTCAATATTGACTGCTTGTATAATAGAGCTGTCGCTCGACAGTGGGGGAGTTATCTTACTCATCGGACGCAAATATCCGAGTATCCGTCTGATACTACTGCCCCGAAGAGGCATTATAAGGTTTGGCTGACTGCGGATCATTTTGGAACAGTTAGCGGAGTTTAGATCTTCGCTTCACTTGCTCTTCATGAATGCTGAGGAAGTTTTCGACAGCGTGAATAGGAAGTGTTCTAAGCAGGCAGCGCAACAACCGGTATCCGGTCTAGGCCTGCCTTAATAAGGAACTCCAGACATCCCGGTTTTGCGCCGAAGTGACCCGCCCACCGTAACCTATTGAGCCGGATTTTATCCACAACCGGATGGTCATGGTATCGCTCATAGATTTCGTCATTGTGTAGGCTACGGAATCGTCCATCCTCATGTAGGGGGCCAAAAATTCTTCGGAGGATTCTTCTCTCGAACACGTCCAAGAGTTCGCAATTTTTCTTACTAAGAACCCAAGTTTCCGGGGAATACATGAGGACTGGCAAGATCATAGTCTTGTACAGTAAGAGCTTTGACCCTATGGTGAGACGTTTCGAGCGGAACAGTCTTTGTAAGCTGAAATAGGTTCTGTTGGCTAACAACAACCGTGCGCAGAGTTATCGGTTGTGATTTTCGACCCTAGATAGGAGAAATTATCAACGGTCTCAAAGTTGTATTCTCCTATCCTTATTCTTCCTGTTTGACCACTGCGGTTTGATGTTATTGGTTGGTTCGTCTTCGGTGCTGACGTTGCCACCATATATTTTGTCTTGCCCTCATTGATGTGCAGCCCAAGATCTCGCGTCGCTTGCTCGATCTGGATGAAGGCAGTTTGTACGTCTCGGGTGGTTCTTCCCATGGTGTCGATATCGTCAGCTTAGGCCAGTAGTTGGGTGGACTTAAAGAGGATACCGTACCTCTTGCATTTACATCAGCATCAGGTTAAAGAAGACGCATGATAGGGCACCCCCTTGTCGTAGACCCTTGTTAATGTCGAATGGTCTTGAGAGTGATCCTGCTGCTTTTATCTGGCCTCGCACATTGGTCAGGGTCAGTCTAGTCAGTCTTATTAATTTCGTCGGGATACCGAATTCTCTCATGGTCGTATACAGTTTTACCCTGGCTATGCTATCATAGGCGGCTTTAAAGTCGATGAATAGATGGTGCAACTGTTGTCCATATTCCAACAGCTTTTCCATTGCTTGCCGCACAGTGAAAATTTGATCTGTTGCTGATTTGCCTGGAGTGAAGCCTCTTTGGTATGGGCCAATGATGTTGTGGGCGTATGGGGCTATCCGGCCTAGCGAGATAGAAGACAATATCTTATAGATGGTACTCAGCAACGTGATACCTCTATAATTGCTGCACTGTGTGATGCCACCCTTTTTATGTATGCGGCAGATAATGCCTCGTTGCCAATCGTCAGGCATTGATTCGCTGTCCCATACCTTGAGCACAAGTTGATGAACCACTTGGTGTAGCTGGTCGCCTTCATATTTACTTAATTCGGCTGTAATTCTCCTGGCTCCTGACGACTTATGATTTTTGAGCCGATGAATTGCACGGACTGTTTCTCCTAAACTTGGTGATGGCAGTATTTGTCTGTCGTCTTCAGTTGGCGGGACCTCCAACTCGTCGATGTTTGTACTCATCCCATTGTTCTAATATGCCCATTCTGTCGGAAATCAGATTTCCCTCTTTGTCTCGGCAGGATGAGCATCGAGGTGTATAAGGCTTCATCCTGCTGACTTGTTGATAAAACTTCCGCGCCTGCTGCGGCTGCTCTCTTTACTTTCCGAGTTCACAGACCTGTTGGTTCTCCAAGGCTTCCTTTCCCATCTGTGAAGTTGTTTCTCCGCTCGCCAGAGTTCGTGATAAGTCCTCCGCCCGTGCCCGCGTCTTTTGAGAATGCAACATTTTTCCGCTCCGTTGGTAACTTACATTCATTGTCAAATCGCCGTTTCGACTCTTTTTGCGGCTGGGGTGTAGTATGTTTGTGGCCGTATTTATGATAACGTCCGTCAGGTGATTCTGAAGATCATTTGTTAATGCTTCATCTTCAGAATCTCTGTTCACTGCGATTATTGCGGCATCCATTTCCCTTTTATAGATGTTGCGAAGGGCTGTGTTGTGAATGGCTTTAGTGTTACCTCTTACCTGATTGTCAGAGGGGATTCTGGGCGGTGTTGTTATTCGAGCTCGGAGCACCATGTGAGCGAGGTAGTGATTCGAGTTTATATTGACCCCCTATATGTTCCAACCTTCATCAAGGCTAAGAGGTGGCGGCGTTCGATCAACACGTGGTCAATTTGGCTGAAAGTGGTCCTGTCTGGAGAGGCAAGAAAAGATAGACTTTTAGGTGCAGTGCCTGTACAACTTTACTCCTCTCTTTCGCCTGTACAGAGTCTCCTCCTTAAACTCAGAATAAAATGATGCCACTTACTGCATGTTAGGGGTTTCACGTAATGTTACTAAATTTGGTGATAATCGCTTCATCATCATCATCATTTTCGAATAAATTGGATGTGATAGGCAGATAGATGTTGAACAGGTATTAACCCTCAAAACAGCGCACCTATGAAATGAGTCCGCACTGTCCCCTTCTTCAGTATTTTGATCTGCTCACTGAAGAAAGGGCGGTTGGTCCCCGAAAAACGTATTTGTTTAAATTAGATACTTTTAGCCAATAAAACGGAAAAATATCTTCCAAGACAATCTTTTTTTAAGACTTCCGCTAACAAACCCCCCCCCCCTCTTGTACAATGGTTAGAACATCATCGAGGTAGCGTATTAATCCATTCTTCCAGCTTTCGTAGGGCTTTTTTCACCGAGATGCTAGGAAAGAGTGCCTTTACATCGTATGAGACCAAGATTTAATCGTTTTCTCTACGGCATTCCTTCCGTCTCTCGATGATTTCTGCTGTGTTTCTTATGGTTGCGCTGTTGTAAATGTTACCAATTCTCTGTATTGCACATATCAACCATTTGGCTATCTCGGCTAGAGTTCGTATCTAAAAATATCTCCCTCATTTCTTCTCCTTCTTTGGGGATTTTTGTATTCAAGAAATACGTATACGGAGAATTAAAGGAACAGCATTGACATAAAAGGAAATTAGAATTTGTTTATTTGTTTGGTCAAGTCTATGTATGTAATTTTTTTTGGTATAAATGTGGTCCATACTTATATTTTTTTATTTATTGATTATTATTATCGATTATCTTGATCATATTGTCTGACGGTCTTGGCCTTTGAAAGTGTTACACGTGCCTGGAACTGTTAAGGATAAATACGTTTATTGGTAATTGAGCTGAAAGCAAATATAGGATGGTTAAATTGAATTAAAATAGAAAAAAATATTTTGATATCCATAAAATTGTCTTTATTTGACCGAAAATTTTAAAGTAAAAATGTTTGAATATGATTTCGGGCAAGCAGCTTCTGCGACTGCCGCGTATATTGCGTAACCGGGAGGTACCATTTTTACAAATTTTCCGCACTAAATCAGGTTGTATTTCGGTAATAACGCGTCGATTGTTGGCTCTCAAGTGCTCAAATATTTATGGTCTATCGGCATAGGCATACGCCTTTACATAACTTCAGAGAAAGTACTCTAAGGGAGTCAAATCACAAGAACGTGGTGACCACTAAGCAGGCTCATTTCTTAAAATTAATCGTTTGCCCAATGTTTCATTCAAAAAATTAATTGTAGGTATTTCGCGCTGGCGTAGTCCTACTAAAATCACATGTCAACAATATCGGTACCTTCGAACTGGGGCAAAAAGTGAGTAAGCATGTCCCTACAGCGCTCTCCATTTATTGGAATGCTCTGTCATCATTTTTGAAAATATATGGACCAATACTACTACCGCCCCATAAAACACAACAAATGATGGATTTTCCTATACAGCAATCCTGTTTACTAGCGTAGCCACTTAAAGTGTGCTTCATAACTGAACAAAATATAGTGTGAATTAATAATTGTGTTTCCTTCCACTCATTCACAAAAAAGTACGGCATTAATGATGATCACGAGTTTTCAGTTTGTGTACAAGTTGAATGTTCAAAGGACATAAACCCAGATGCCAATTTAACGATCTTCGCCTGTAAAAGACCCTGTATATGTACTATTACGATTAGAAACATAGCCCTCATAAATTACATTTAAATCTCGTTTTTCTTAGAAAGTTTACTTCAGTGCAGCACGTGCCATTTTTATCGTCATCATTAACGGCGCAACAACCGGTAGCCTTAATAAGGAACTCCAGACATCCTAGTTTTGCGCCGAGGTCCACCAATTCGATATCCCTAAAAGCTGTCTGGCGTCCTGACCTACGCCATCGCTCCATCTTACGCAGGGTCTGCCTCGTGTTCTTTTTCTACCATAGATATTTCCCTTATTGACTTTGCGGGCTGAAAGTTGTAGTCTCCTATCTTTATTCTTCCTGTTTGACCAGTGCGGCTTGATGTTGTTGGTTGGTTAGTTTTCGGTGCTGACGTTGCCCAAGATCTCGCGCCAGTTGCTCGATCTGGATGAAGGCAGTTTGTACGTCCCGGGTAGTTCTTCCCATGACGTCGATATTGTCAGCATAGGCCAGTGCTTGAGTATTAGCATCACGGATCACTTTCTCCAGGGTCAGGTTAAAGAGGACGGGTTCAAAGTTCTGTCTGGAGAGGTTCACGTTTGTTTGTGGACCGCTTTCCCCGCCAACCAGGTACTTCCAAGAACCATTTCGTGTGACACTACTAATTGAATGATCGGCAGTCATCATTTGTATTTTGGTGTAAGCTATGGGAGCCAATGTATCGCGGTATCGCCTACTGCCTCGTAGAAGGTATCCTTCTCCGACTCTGCAGTCTCCTCTGTAGGAGCGTAATCGTTAATGAGGCTAATATTTCTAAATTTACCTCGCAAGCGCAGAGTGCATAGCCGTTCGCTTATGTTTTCCAAGACGATAACAGCAGGTTTCATTTTTTGGGTGTCAGAGAAACCTACTCTGAGTACATGGTTTACTGGATGGCCGTTATAATATATGGTGTAGCGACTTTTCTCCAGGAAACCGATCCCTGTTCAACGCATCTCCTACAACGCTGTTACATCAGCCCTATATTGGGACAGGGTATCGGCTAGTTGCTTGGCAGCTCCATCTTTGTACAGGGAGCGCACGTTCCATGAGAAAATGCACAAATCGTTATTCCGTGTTCGTTGCCGGGTTCGTCGTTGTGTTATCAGTCCAGTCCGAGGCTTCTGTTGCGGCTTCGTAACAAGTTGCTTTCCGTGTAGGCTTGTCAGAGCCCTACCCAACCCCCAACCTGGAGGACCAGTTGGTACAGTTTGTACCGTTTTTAGGCGCGGGAGACTCGCCTTCATCCTTTTCTGTCTGCTGCTTTTCGTTAAGAAAGTGCTCCCAGCGGTCACCACGTGGAGGTAGAGTTAGGGTTTGATAGTAGAACTGTTGGTGTTGGTTCAGCAGGCATTTCCCAGGTTTTATGCTCCATCGTGGGTACCAATCGACGTTTCGCCCTGGGACCTATACTACCCTACACCATTTTATGGACAAACATAAATATAAGGGTATTGCTCTAATCTATCTATGAGCGATACCATGACCGGCCGGTTGTGGATAAAATCCGGCTCAATAGGTTACGGTGGGCGGGTCACTTAATCCGTATGGATGAAGATGATCCCACCCGGAAAGTCTATAAGGGCAATATCTATGGTAGAAAAAGAAGACGAGGCAAACCCTCTCTGAGATGAAGCGATGGCATAGGTCAGGACGCCAGACAGCTTTTAGGGATATCGAATTGGTGGACCTCGGCGCAAAACCGGGATGTCTGGAGTTCCTTATTAAGGCAGGCCTAGACCGGATACCGGTTGTTGCGCCGTTGATGATGATTGCTGTAATAAAAGGTTACCTTGCAATGCCTTGCGCAGGATATTCCAGGACAATCAATGAATGTTCAACATTGATTGCAATCAATGCATTTGCAAACAGCTATCAGATTCGTGCTGTGATTTCGGGGGTAAATCATCTAATACAGGTGCGAACATATTAAATATCTTCTCAAGACGCTTTCTTGATAAATAACATTTTTGGATAAATAACTGGAATAGTGAAAATGGAAGAATGGATTTGGAGATGAACTGTGTAGGATACATAATGAGCCTGATGCCTGGATTGCTATCGAGGTACAACGACTTCAATGGGTAGCGGTATATGGTAGGTGTCGAATGATCGATTCGAAGAGCAGCAAGCGACTAGAATGAGGTTGACCAAATCTTGGAAAGCGTTAAACCCAGCAAATATTGCATCGTTATGTGTTTAAAGAATTTTAGGGATTGTTCATTGAACCAAAGTTAACTCAACCAGACGGCTTGCTGTTCCATTGAGGTAGGGATCCCAAGTTCCCTTATCCAAAAAATATTTAGTGGATAATTCATAAGTGAGTGGGAGTTACTTATCAGTTGACTGTGGTCGGGTTGCTCACATATCAACATCTGACGAGTATACGCAGAATAATGAACGAAACCGTCGTGTTTGAATATTTGAATTGAATATAGAGTAATAGTGGACAAAGTAATTCACAAAGACAAAAAAACTCACCCTTATTTATTTACCGTAATAATTAGTGGTGAACTGGGTAAGTTATAATTCATGTAACCTTCGTACGTGGTATAGTTCCTTGAACCCTATATTGTTTAGTTCCTTGAACTTCAATCGATAAGTGTTTTCATGAAAAATTATATATCTTGACAGATAATTACCAGCTGCCTAATTGCCGTAAAGATTATTAAGATTTTTTTCGCCTCCAGAGTAGCAATTCAACTATAATAATAGTTACCATTCTTACAATACTTGCGAGCATAACAGCCGCAAGCC
This sequence comes from Hermetia illucens, assembly GCF_905115235.1. Taxonomy (NCBI): domain Eukaryota; kingdom Metazoa; phylum Arthropoda; class Insecta; order Diptera; family Stratiomyidae; genus Hermetia; species Hermetia illucens. Next base: position 125,655,842 of record NC_051850.1, on the reverse strand, counting down.
TAATTTCAAGATTATCTATAATTTTTGCTTCTTAGCATGTCAACGTTTTCGTTTACATTTCGTAGGAAATTAAGGATAATTGCTGCTGTCTTCACGTGTATGAAAGGTAGGCTTTGAAATGAATATTACTGAATACTACTGTTTTTCTTAAAATTGCCCATCAACACCTTTCAAACGTTCTACATTATTTTTCCAGGAGAACTATACAATGAAAATTAATTATGGTGTAAGCATGTGTTTATTTCATTTGGATTGTAGAGTGAATATTTTATAAAGGTTAAGCATAATGACAACAATGGCTAAGAACTTTTCAGGTTTTAGGTACTGGGAAGAAGCTGACCTTTTTGAAAATTCAACTCGGGGAAAATTGTTCCTACTTTTTTTGTTCAGTTATACAAGCTTCAATTTATTCAAAGAATGGTGTGCCCTACCTACTTATTGGAAGTTCGCTGGCAGGGCCTGAGAGCACTGAAAAATGGTTTGCTAAAAAATCGTCTTCGGCACCGTAAAATTACATTGAAACCACCCCTAACAAGGTGGCCATAATTTCCATTCGCATGACTATGGTCAATCACGAGGGCAGAGCTATCTCAAAAACAGAAAAGTAAAGAAAGTTGATGGCTCAAGTGGTTAGAGTGCTGGGCTGTCGTAGCGGAAGGTCGCGGTTCAAATGTCACTGGTGGAAGAGGGATTTGTTATCTTGAGTTGATGTGGGGTATCAGTCGACTCAAATGTGAAAATCAGGGTAATAATCTTGGGCGAGCGCAATGCTGACCACATTGCCTTCTACAGTGTACTATAGTGTACCGTCACAGTCTTGAATGAAGTGCTCTAACACACTTCAAGGCCCTGATCCAATATGGATTGTTGTGCCAACGTTTATTATTATTATTAAAGAAAGTTGACCGTGCAGGGCCGCCAGTACTTAGGTTTGACTCTATGGTGTACAGTGCTGAATACCGGTGTCACGGGCATCGAGGAAAGATTCTGTTGGCTGCGATGATCTTCCCATGCAGGATGCAGTGACGACGGAAGCTTTAATTTGTCTATCTGTTGAGGAATTGATTCAAGATCAATTGGGTTAGCCTCAACATCCGCACTCACACAAATGTAATGACAACTGCGATTTTCACCAAATTTGGCAGGATCATGCTCTTTGCTATAGCCTACATGGTTGTGATTCTAGGGTGAATATAAGGGGGGTTTTCCTGTCCATTACTATAAATTATAGAATTGTAGTATTATTAACTTTATTTGAACAGGTATCGGTATGGAGGTTATTTCGGAGCTTAGGCACCATATGGTGGCAGTCCTCTGATTTTTTTCACATTTTTCGGTTGAGTGGTTTCTGAGAATGGGTTCGTTAAAGAAATGATAACTTTCAACCCCCCGCACTCCCCACCTTTTCAAGAAATGTCAAAACTAAGACCGGCTTCGGAAAGTGCTAACCGAGACCTTTAATTTGATACCCCACATGACTATATTTGATGGAAAAAAATGTACACTCCCCTTTTGCATGTATGGGGACCCCCCCCTTAAATTCGACATAAAAGGATGTAACCGACTATATGCGTGAGCGTTCCAGTTTCCACCTTTCTACCAAATTTGGTGTGAATCGCTACAACCGTCTCCGAGAAAAATGCCTGTGACGGACAGACAGAAAGACGACATCAAATACTTGGGGGTGGTGACAGACAGGAAGCTCAGCTATAAGCAACACGTACAGTATGTTTGTGATAAATCATCCATTACTAGTATGGCCCTGGCGAGGATGATGCCGAACGTGGGAGGGCCACGGCATACCTCTAGGTTGCTTATAGCCAGGGTGGTGACCTCAATCATGCTCTATGCGACCCCAGTTTGAAACGAGGCGTTGTGGATGTTAGTTAATACTAGCAAACTGAATGCAGTGTACAGGAGGACAGCTCTGAGGGTATGCTCTGCCTTCAGGACTGTCTCAGATGATGCAGCATTCCTCATCTCTGGAATGATGCCGATTGACATCTTGGCAGATGAGATGGCGAATATATACCATGCGAAGCCAATCTCTCACTTATTGCAGACGAAGAACGCTGAGAGGGAGAGATCCATAAATAGATGGCAAGAGCAGTGGGAACGGTCGGGAAAGGGTGGTCTCACAGGCTCATTCCTTCCATCAAGGAGTGGTTGGAGAGACGACACGGTGAGATTAATTATAATCTCACCCAGTTTCTCACGGGACATAGAGGATATCTCCAATACCTTCACGGGTTTAAATTGGAGACCTCACCGGACTGTCTAAATTGTGATGGACTCCCAGAGGACCCAGAGCATGTATTCTTCCACTGTCCGAGATTTGTGGAAGAAAGAAGGAATCTAGAGGAGACTCTAAGAGAAGTGCTGGTACCAGAAAATCTGGTGCCGAAAATGCTAGCACATCAAGAGAATTGGGATGCAACTCCATGATCGCATCTATTCAAGATAAATTGCGAAAGGCAGAGGAAAGGAGAAAAGCACGGTCACGTGCGCTGCGTATAGAAGAAATGGGATTAAGCTAGAGTGAGCTGACTCCGCCCCGTGATGTAATACCTTATGGTGGTTCCGCGGGGCAGGGGGAGAGTCAGGGGTGGTTTTAGTGGGTAAAAATTCCACACGCTGGTGTGTCCAGACCAGTGTCTTTTGAAGATTTCCACCTCCTCAAGAAAAAAAAAAGACAGACAGACGAACAGACAGACAGACAGTAAACCGATTTTAATAAGGTTTTGTGTTGGCAGTACACTTGTAGAATGAGAATATAGTAAAAATATCGCGGTTTTGTTATTATGTTTTCTTTATGTTAAAATCATTGCCCCACTTCGCTCCCTATTTGCTTCCCCAGCGAAAGTTGGGGTTAACACTGGCACCATATCTATGTAAATCAGAGGACCATTCCTGTCCGCTCCAAACGACTTTGACTCTATATCAATCATGTGGCACAACCCTCACCCGACGATAGTAGTGCTGCGCAGCACCACAATTCACCTTGTTTACGTCGAACTCAATGTGCTTTCCCTCCAACATTCCAACGACGATAACCACCGCAGTACCGCAACCTGCAACTGCATGGTTCACCTGTCCGATGCTTCAAGTTGCCGCAACATCTAGGCGATTTTTGTATCCAGGTTGATTTATTCTATCTCCTCGAGCGACTTTCTCGACTACATCAAAAGCAACACTTGCTCATCATCGGTATGTGTGTCGTGTGCGAAGCATGTGATCCCCACGACCTCGATGACGTCGATCAATCCTTTTTTTGGTCGCACTAAACCTTACCAAAAGAATAAATCAAAATGACATTCGCGTGCTACCCGCTGTGAATTACCGTCTTATTTTCCTTCACTCCCCTTGTTCTGAACTTCTTGAGAGAAAGGTCAACGCCTGGTTAACTGCGCACTTTGCCCATCTTATAGCAAAGAGCAGCACAGCCTTTTGAAACGTCGGTCCACCAGTATTAACCTATTAGATGTCATCATCTTCGTTGGGAAATGTCTAAACTTTCGGCAGGAAGTCCTTTACCGCCTACCTCTCTAACCGTTCCTGCCGTTAAATTTGATAGCCGAATCTCTTGTTCCTTCCCTCTCTCCTCCGGTGCACCCCAGGTTCCATTCTGGGTCCACTACCATCTCTGTTTCTCATCAGTGACCTTCCCTCTCCTTATGGTCACTTTTTGATTTATGCCGACGATCTTAAGCTTTTTTCACTTGTAAGTTCTCTTATAGACTGCATGCCCCTGCAGTCGAACTTAGATACCCTGGTTCGCTGTTGTTCCACATAAAAGTCAGTACTAAACATTAGCAGCAACTCGCTCGCACGTAGCATTCCCAAGTATTGCTTCATCTGGTCTTTTTCTCGCAATTGTGATTGTCCTGCCAATAAAAAGGTCAAACGCAAAGGAACTTCTCTTGTGTGGAATATCCTACTCGACTCCACTTTTTTAATCAGCCTAATTTAAAACTCTGCAGAACCTTCCTCTATATGTGTTCTCTCCTTAGAATTTTAACTGGCCTGATGGACAATTCGGAGGCTATGTCGGTGCTATCACACATTACATATTGGAAAAATACAATGCAATGCTGCAACCATATATCCGCATTGAAAAATAATATCAGAGCTAGTTTAAGATTAGTGTATAAATTTAAAAAAAAAATCACAGCGGTATTCCAAAATAAAAATAAATTGGGTTGAACGGTTTGACCCAGGTCAACCACGAGGACTGAGTACTCTCGATTATTATGTCCGGAGGATACCAAGATATGCCTTAAAGACCGCGCCTCCTTAAGATCTGAGGGACGAGAAACGTCGTTTAAGGATCGATCCGAGTACTTGGTTCTAGATTTGGTTACCCTGAGGGGTTTCACACGTCGCCTTGTGGATCATGTCTTTAACGTCGTTCCACGATTCTTCGCCATTTGCAATGGTTGGTAATTGGGTAAGTGTGATCATTTCTTTTTTCTCTCAAGAAATCGCACCACCACCAGTTCCTCCTTCTTTATAGCGAGGATACCGATATTTAGCTTATTTCTTGTCAAGAACCTTTGCCAATCTCTCGACAGAACCGGGGTGTCGACTGAGGTGAACCCCCTACCATTTCTCCGAGGCTTTGGGTATCTCAACAAGACCATTTTTGTTTTTAACAACATTTAATGCATTTACTTGGTTGGCCTTCTGCGCGACAGGCCACCAAGAGAGAAATAAGGTAGAATTTTCAAAGCGCAGTAAGTCCAACTATACTTTATTTATCTCTTTCCCTGATCTCAGCATTTAATTTTTGTTTTACTGAGGATGTTGCAAAATACATTGCCTCAAACACTCTCCCTTTATCAGGGATTTAGAACAGCATGCTATCATATATAACAAACATGGCAGAGTAGGTTTAATGATAGCATCATATATACACATTACTATATGATGATTAATTCCCCATGTCGAGGCAAAAGAGTGCCTGCACACCTCATAGTCTGCGAGTGCTCGTTTAAACTCTGCTACATGCTTGTTCTAAACTAATTGGCAGATACTTCTTCGGATGATTGAAGGATTGGTCAAACCCCTCATCTCAGGAAAGCAAAGATGATTTAGTTTACTCCCCTTCGTAAATAATACCATTGTGGTTTTTTGGATTTATTGAAAACGCATGCCTGAGACACCAACTGTCAATCAAATCAACAGTGCATTATACATACATACTCGTATATTTCTACACACCACCGATCCTAAATTTCCTAGCCTTTCCAGATATTTCAGGGAGAACGATGTTAAGTTGAATTCTTTGGGTTTGAACAAGTTGGAAAACCGGAAGCTGAATAGTACAGGAATGAAAGGTTTTTTATTTCCTTATGCGAGGAACTTTGAGTAGATGAATGTTTCACGTGCACATAGCTAACAATGTAACTGGGTACTACCTTCTTAAGTGCCATTTAGGCAAATATTAAATTGTTGCACATGAAATGGCTTATTTGGCAATTAAGTGAAGTTAGTTGAGATTTTGCTGTATCAAACCATCAACAGTTGGCGCTGTTGGTGTCGGACAATGAAGTGTAAATACTCATACATTTAATCAAGGAGTCGTTTCAGTTTTGACCATCGTTGTGATAACAGTGAATAAAAAGGAAAAAAAGATGGAAAAGAACCAAGAACGTATACTTTTTCTATGTGAGTTCAAACTCGGTCATAAAGCAGTGGAGGCGGCCAGGAACATTAACAGCACATTTGGAGCTGGTACGGTACCATCGAATCCAACACACGTCTGCCTGTGAGAGACATTGCAAAGAAACTGGGCGTACACTATTCGACAGTTTCCCGGCACTTGCAACAACTTGGAAAGGCGGAAAGCTCGATAAATGGGTTCCGCAAGCCCTTACAGAGCAAAACATGGCACTTCGAATGGAAATTTGCAGTTCTATACTCTCCCGCAACAGAAGCGATCCCTTTTTGCACAGAAAAGTGACATGTGAGGAAAAGTGGATATTATACGACAATCGTCGCCGACCAGCACAATGGCTAGATGCTTATGAGCCACCGAAGCATATGCCGAAACCGAGCCTCCATCCGAAGAAGGTAATGGTGACTGTTTGGTGGAGCTAGAAGAAGGTAATGGTGACTGTACAGCTGGAGTTATCCACTATTCTTTCTTAGCACCTTGAGAAACGATAAATGCACAGAAATACTGTGCTCAACTCGACTCCTCGCACCAAAAATTGAGTATTCAACGGCCGAGATTATTCAATAGAGATGGTGTGATACTCCTTCACGACAATGCACGACCTCATGTTTCCAAAACAACAATTCAAAAGTTGAACGAAGTGCAGTATGAGACTCTGCCTCATCCACCATACTCACCGGACCTTTCACCAACCGACTACCACTTTTTTAAGCATTTGGATTATTTTTTGGCGGAAAAACAATTTAGGAATGAAGAGGCCATCAAAATTGCCTTCGATGAGTTTATCAACACCCGAAAATTGGATTCCTACGAAACTGGCATATATGCTCTTGTATCTCGCTGACAGAAGTTTTTTGCATCGACTGGCACCTATTTTGATCAATTAAATAAATTTTTGTAAGCTTTACAGACGTCTCAAATTTTAGTACCAAATCGGCCATTTCATGTGCAACAACCTAATGATTTGATCAGCACAGTACTGTATTCATAATACTCAACCAGACTAGGAGGTCAAAACTAATATCTGCTTCGTAAAGTACTCCTCGGGACTTTTCATTTGACACCTCACATAGCTATATACGGCGAAGAAAAATGTTGCATCGATATTTGACGTGTATGTATCTCCTTAAATTCAATGTGCAGCAATGTTACTCACAGCATACGTGGGCGTATTCAGTTCCCACCTTCACACCAAATTTGGTGTTAATCGGTGGAATAGTTTCTGAGAAAAGCGCTTATGAGCGATAGATAAACAGACAGGCAAACAGTAAACCGATTTTGATAAGGTTTTGTTTTACACAAACTACTGTAACCTTTGCCGAGAGGCCATGTAGCCTATAGTGAGACAAAAAAAAAAATTTCAAGCGGTCGCTCTAGGTGCTCTCTGCCCTGCTTTAGCATCGTTCGGTAGAAGCGATCTACATATGTCATGTACTTTGAAACCCCCAAAGGATAGTGTAGCTTGTCTTACTTTTCCATTGGTAACAACCGCTCTCGCAGTATTTTGTTTTCTTTTGCAGTACTTTTCTGTTGCAGGAATCTCCAATTTTGTTCCTTCTATCATTTGTTGCCCTCGATGGTGTACTTCCAAGGGTGTCTGTACTGACTGGAATTGGAGTTTGTGAAAATATTATGCGGTTTTCTAGGGGAGTTCAAATTGATCAATTCATTCTTTTTAAGTACACTGCACAGCTTGAAAGTCTCTTTTTAGCCTTCCAGTTCCTCACAGTATGTCCTAAATGAATCTTGTTTCAAACGTTTTACAAGTCTCCTATATTCACACTGGGAGATTTTGTATTTAGCCAGTCTTATTCTTATTACTTTTATGATTCGGACCTAGTTGGTCTCCTGAGTTTTTCTAAATACTGATTCTACTGGGGAATTTTTTACCGTATTTGATGCACTGTCAGGTCCTTTAGTTCTTGCGATGGAGAATGACAAAGAATAGTAGCCAAAGTAATCAGAGGCATCTATGACGTTTCTTCTCTTGCCATTAATCTGGTGTTGTACGGTGGCTAGTTCCGGGGGACAGAATTGTCACAGCATTTGCTTCTAACAATTTTGATATCAGGACGCAGGTCTTCAGTCCTGAGAATTTCTTATCGAAGAAGATCCTAGCCAACCTTTACAAATCCAATATCACAAATTTTGTCAAACTGAACCTATGGATCTAGTGTTGGCAATATACATATATACCAGTACCAGGTTTATCCTCACCTGAGTTGCAAACGCAGAGCTGCATGCGACCAGGCACGTGTCATGGGTTGCGGATAATGACATGACCCACCGGGTCAGCTACGAATATCGCAAGTTAATCTTGGAAATAAGTAGCCGTGGACAAGCAGAATTTTTCCCTTTGTGTTCGTCCTCCCTTACCGATTCTTCCCGTTCAGGGGGAGTAAACCTCCTTAACAAATCCGTAATCGGGGGTGAAGGGATCGACGCGCCTATCGGATGAATTGCAGTGACGTTACACTGTATTTCAGCGGCTCCCCTCCAAATACCTTCCCTACCTTTGGAGGCAACCATGGGACATTCCAACATTGGGGCAGGGTTGATTGCCACCCCAACACTCGTGGGAACAAAATTGGGGAAAATATTTCAAATTCTTTTGATGGGACCTCAGGGACACGAAGACAGTACCCAACACGGTTAAAAGTCGTTCAACAACACCAGAGCGGCTCTTCGCCCTTGGATGTTTTGGCGGTTATGCCATCAACCACCAAGGACGGGAGACCTAGGCGTCGCATGGTTTGGACGAACCAACTTAACGAATTTATCGTCCGCGCCTATTACCGTGTCACGGATTTGGAACGGAATCCATCAGGGTACAGACATCGACTTCATGACGCGTTCATAACCCGCTTCCCGGAACTAAGTCATGTTCTGGAGCAGAACGTTGTCAATTAATACCGGGTGATAGTGAAAAATAATCGAGTTGCCCTACCAACCAGGCAATAAATATTCCAAGAGGTTTCACTTGACCTCGGCTTGGAGTCACCAACTTACCGGACTGAACAAAGGAGCAATACGAATACTCCACTTATAAGGCACTCCATGAACCCAGTAATCAGGAGAAGATTAGTGACTGGGGATGTCGACCCAATTTATAATGAGGCTTTGACCGCATTTCAGGTCGCATTCACAGAGTATTCTGAGATTCTCTCAGACGCTAGGCCAAAGATCCCAAAACTGAAGTTTACTTCGGCAACTACTAACATCATTGATGCCGTTGATAGAATTTTGGCTGATCGTTTGGCTAGCGAGATTACTGCTACAGAGGTTCACAGCCTGATCTACGTTGCAGCTGCCACGGTTATTCGTCTCCATAATGAACATCTTAGAGCGAATAACAGAGGTATGCGCAGAAGGACTTTACCGTTCTGGGTGTTTCGACTCAACAAAAGAGTCGAAAAGTTGAGAAAGGAGATTGATCGTGTCACGCAAGCACTCCTTGGAAATCCATCACCAAAAGTGCACAGATGCGTTGCGAACATCATTGGAAACTACCATCTGTCCAATGATATGCCAATCAAAGAAATCCTCGAGGTGCTGAAGCAGAAACTTGCGGTATGCTCCAATCGCATCCGTAGGTATCAAAAAAGTTTCCAGCGAAGTACAGACAACACCTTGTTCTTCCAGAACAAACGGGGATTCTACAAAAATCTCACCAACTCAGGTATGGAAAGTAACCTCGATCTGGATCAGGTAGAAAACTTCTGGGGAAGTGTTTGGGGCCGTTGCAATTTAGAAGCAGCGTGGCTCCCACACCTTATGCGTTCATGCGAGGCCCTCCCCGAAATGACCATGCCTGACGTAACTGAAGTCGACGTAGAAACAGCCCTTGACAAGGCAGGTAACTGGAAGGCGCCAAGAGCACAACTTCTTGCTGAAGCAGTTCAAGAGCACTCACAGGATATTAGCAAATCAATTTAATCAGATGATTGCCGATCCTGATTTAGCTCCACAATTTTTCACCAAGGGGATAACTTTCCTCATCCCCACAGGGTGCCTCTTGCCCTTCAAAATGTCGACCAATTACTTGTCTTCCTACCATCTACAAGGTCCTCACTTCAGTTCTGTGCGCGAACATCTCAAAACATCTTGATGTTCATAAATTGATAGCTGAGGAGCAAAAAGGATGCGCAAAAGGCTCCCGGGGCTGCAAAGAACAGCTTATAATCGATACGGTAGCTGTAAAGTAGGCTGTCCATCAGAAACGAAATATCTCGACAGCCTACATCGATTATAAATCAGCCTTTGACTCCATATCACATTCGTGGTTACAACCACGCTTGTATAAAATCAACCCGAATGTCGTTCTTCTTCTGAAAACAGTAATGAAGAATTGGAGCACAAAGCTATCGGTATCCTCACAAACATCAGGAGAGATACCAATCAAGCGTGGCATTTTCCAAGGCGACTCTCTAAGCCCACTGTGGTTTTGTTTGGGTTTGAATCCACTATCCCATCTTTTGTTTAAAGCAAATATGGGTGCCAAGTCAAGCATGGCATATTGTCGAAATGTACATTTGATGTACATTGACGACATCAAATTGTATGCCAAAGACGAGAACCAACTTCACTCCTTGCTGGACATCACCATTCAGTTCAGCAGGGATATCGGCATGCAGTTGGGTTTGGAAAAATGTCGCATAAAAACAATTGTTCGGGGAAAACACACCGACAACGAAGGATACAGCCAAAATAACATCCGAATTGAGGGTATGGATTCGGACGACGTCTACAAATACCTCGGCATATTGCAAGCAACAACACCTTCTGTGGCAATAATCAAATCTAAGTTGGTTGGGGAATTTGAACGGCGTCTGGATCTTGTCCTTAAAACTGAGCTGTACGGGAAAAATAAAATCATGGCGATTAACACCTTCGGCATTGCCGTCCTTCTATACACTTTCGGTGTGATACAGTGGAGTAATACGCATTTAGAATCTGTCAATAGACGGGTAAGGGTAGTTCTTGCAAACAACAACATGCACAATAGAGCTGCCGAAAAATTGAGGATCACTATCCCACGTCATCAGGGAGGAAGGGGGGTACTTGATTTAAAAACGTTGCACTACAATCAAGTGCATTCTCTTCGTGAGTTTTTCTATGAGAAACAATCCTCTAGCCAAATACATCAGGCTACCGTCATGGCAGATAATAAATTATCTCCTTTGAACTTGAGAAGCAGAGAATGGGATCCCATGTCGAATGTTACTTCAGTCCAACAGAAGATCGACATGTGGAAAGAGAAACCCATTCACTTAGGTCATATAAAAAAATTGTTGTTGCCAGGCATTGACATCGAAGCCTCCAACAAATGGTTGACTAATGGTCTACTGTTCTATGAGACCGAAGCATTCCTAACTTCATTTCAGGATGCTTCGCTCCCAACAAAAAATTATAAACGGTACATTCTTCACGACTCTTCAATCACAAACTCCAGTTGTAGGTTATGCAAGTGCGAAGAGGAGACCATCCAGCACATAACATCTGCGTGCAGGATGTTGAGCGGTACCGAGTACACCAATCGTCATAACTCCGTCTGCAAGATTCTCCATCAAAACCTTGCGTTGAAGTATAACTTCGTGGCAACCTACCATCCTTACTATAAGTATACTCTGCAGAGAATCTTGGAAAATGATCGGGTCAAAATACTGTGGGATCACACTATTGCCACTGACCACAGTGTTAATCATAACAGACACGATCTAGTTCTGCTTCTGAAGGAAGAACGAGCGTGCTTTATAGTCGATGTAGTCGTACCGTTGGACCGGAACACTGTTGAAAACCAGCACGAAAAAATCCGGAACTACGGCCCTTTGGCAGACGATATGAAGCATACTTGGAGACTACAAAAGATCGAAGTAGTCCCAGTGATAATTTCAGCGACGGGATTAGTCCCGCAGAACTTAAATAAAGCTGTGATGCGCGGCCTTTGGATGTTGCCCACAGCCCATCCTTAGGTTGGTCGCCCCTCGGTCCGGTTGGGCGGGAAGAGGGTCCATGGACTTTTTTAACTATATATATATATATATATATATATATATATATATATATATATATAAGCGCAGTCCTGCCACTTGGCATGCTGCAAATTAATTTGACAAATCTTTATGTTATTGTGTGGTCTAATATGAAAACCGCCGCTAATTGCTAAGTGTCACCTTAGTCGCCTAGGGAGCTAGGAGTTTGCCAAATTCATTTTCCTAGGATCCCGTCTTTGTATGACAGTTTCTTCGTCCGGAATAGTCAGATAAAATTCTAAGTAGTGGTTGTCTGTCAGTGAGGGTTCGTCTAGCACCCGCCAGTCTCTTATCAAACCCAATATCTTTGTTAGGTCAATTACTTCATTTGTTCTAGGTCCGACGAATGCTGGGGTACACCCCACGTTCGTTTTATTGAACAATGGATCAGAAATGCGAAAATACAGATCTTATTACTTGATCAAGTTGTATTATCATTAAAGTTTGGAATAATTTTAAATTATGATATTAGGTTAAAAATAAGATAATATTACCTTAGATGAGAATTGCTAACGACATATGTAAGTTTTGCTCACTTGAAAAACGTAGTTCTTTTCCGTTTATGGTCTCCAAACATAATACATGTATCTACATATGCATATGGTACATACATGCGTACGTAAGTACATTTAATCTATCACATAGTTATAATTTGTGTCGATTGCAAATCGAATGATTAGCATTAAAATCCTTTTCTTTGCTCCGCGGTTTCTGCAAAGACCTTGAATTTAACTGTACTGATAATAAATCGATTTCCGATGTATCAAAGCATAGCTTTAATATGGTCATAAATCAATTTAATGTAATCAACATAGGATTTAATGCTTTGACCGATACGACTTTAAGCCTCTTTGTTGTTATCCGCTTTTACAAATCTAATATCTGATATGGTTGTTGGATTTATATGATTGGAGAATTGATTCTTCGGAATCATGTGCTGGATTTATGGAAAAAAAATTATTAAAAAGGAGATTAACTAAAATTTGAGATTCGGTGGAGTTTGATTCTACGTAGCATAATTAACTGCTTTCACCTGTCTTCTGCAAAATTTAAATATTAAGCATCTTATGAAGCTACTTAAGCCTAATAAATGAGAACAAAACCTATTTTTGTGGCAGAGAAAAATGTCTAGGAGTTCTTTTACCGTGAAATATGTCCGTTTTGTGTTCGATAAAGTTCCAATTTTAAAATAACTTTTACTAGAAATAGGGACATATAGCGATTTACAAAATTATGGATATTGATTTGATTATTTTTTATTGAAATTTTATTGTTATAATTTTATGTTGTTATTGTGTAACGTCAATCTTCTAAACAAGTAAATTTACTAAACAAGTCGGAAAATCGAAAGCTAGATACTTCAGGTATGAAAGGTTTTATGCAAAAGTGGGCATATGTCAGTAACTTTGCTTGTACGACAGTTCAATTTATACGTAGTTAATTAAATTGTGAACTATTTTCAAAGGCTTATTTTTTGGTTTTACAATAACAGTCATTCAGAGAGCTTGCCGAAGTTCACTTAAAACAGATACAAACAAGCTGGGAAACCAAAAGCTGAACGCTTCAGAAAGAAAAAGTTGTGGATTTTGTAATGTCCGCAGCTTTGCAACATTTCCTTTTCTTTGTTCAGTGACAATCTGACGGGAGAATGCATTTAATGGCATGCAATATTCCTTCGTTTTTCCTCGTCCTAATAGTTTCCCGATTATATGGTTCTAATTCACGCCTTGGTGGGATATAACGCGCCAACCACAACTATACATCATCGCTTGCGGTTACCTTGCCGCGACTTCCCGAGACGCTCGTATTCCTCCTTTACTGTTCTACAACAAGTGCCCTTGGGGAGACCCACCCGTCGGCCATCTTGGGAGAGTGACTTCCACTGAATGGCGTAGCCCGTAATGCAATTGTCGTCTCTTCTTAAAGTGCGACCTATCCACTGCCTCTTCCGTCTTCCGAAAACAGTGCGTACGAGTGATAGGCCTGTGCGCTGATCAAGTTCCTGATTTGAGATAGGGTCAGGCCAGCGCACGCTGATGCACGACTCAGACAGGTATTGATAAAAGCCTGGAACTTTTGGGTAACAGTGGAATTCACTTTCCATGTGCTATTCCCTTATGGTAACCCACGAAGAACACTAGCACAGAACGGTCTTAACTTTATCTTGGTGTTGAGATAACTGCATTTCCAGATTTTAGACAGGGCAGCGAAAGAGCATCTAGCGCTGTTCATGCGTCGGGTAGCACCCAGTTCGGTGCCACCATCGGCAGAAACCACGGTTCCTACAAATTGATCAACGCTTTCGACGCTCTGCCCATTAATGCGGATAGGGAGAGTGTGATGACCCGTCGGACTGAGAAGCTTGGTTTTGTTTGCATGTATCTTCGGTTCAACTCTACTGGCTTTTCTTTTCAAATCCATTTGACTAAGATCCATGACCCGGTGAGAGAACGAACAGATATCATCTGCGTAGTCGAACTCCTTCACCTCCTCCGGACAAGGACAGAACTTCACCGATAAGAAAAAAAAATATCTGTGATTGGATGCAATCCTGGCGGATTCCGCTTGGATCTCAAAATCCGCCGAGATTTTACCTCGTTGTAGCACGTGACATATTACGCCGTCACATGTTACTTTGATAATAACTATTAATTTCTCTGGAATGCCCCTCCTGCGTAGAACACTCCAGATACACTCCCTGTTAACGCTATCGAAGCTTGCTCGAAATCGATGAAGAGCAGTTGCAGCGTAGACTTAATCTCTGCGCACTGTTCGAAAATGATCCGTAGGGTGCTGAAGTGGTGAATGCAGGAGGATCCCGAGCGGAAACCAAACTCCTCTCTGTCAACTAAGCTTCCAAGATGTTCTTTGATGCGTTCCAGAAATGTTTTAGCTATTATCTTTGCAATGGCAGGGAGCACGCATGAAAGGTCTCGGATTCGTAAGATTTCTGTACGAGTGGAAGAAGCAGATCAGCAGTAACTGGAGGTGAAGTGATAAATAACTGCGGGCAGACCGTCAAGCCCAGCGGCTTTACTCCGTTTGAGTACATTGATGCCCGAAATGATTTCTCTTCTGCTTGGAGGAACAGTTCGTATCCGCATTTTACGGCAACTAGCCATTTCATTCATATGAGGAGAAACTTCACTGGATGTAATACGGTTAAGAACTGCGGTGAAGTGTTCTTTCCATCTCTTCACTTGTTTATCATCCTGGATAAGAAGACGTTCTTCACAATACTATCGAAAGATTTGCGACCACATGCAACCTCTTTCGTGATGAGGTATTCGTTACTGAAATGATTGCGATCTGCGGCATCTTCCGCTTTCTTGACCAGCGTAATAGCACATTATCCCTTGTCACAGCGTACACTAAGCTAAATTTTCCGGGATTTCGCTCGGCATGAGAGTTTGAGAGAGTTTGAAAGGCTGGCGAGTTGGGCCAGAGGAATGCAAATAGCAACTCATTATCGAGGCCAAAGAAATCCCTTTAGGTTCTATATCGATTGTGGAAAGGCTTTTGACAATGTATGGAATTGATTCGGAAATTTTTTGGCGATATTCATGGGAAGGATACTAATAGATCATGCCCATCCTCCTCATCTTTGTTCTGTATGGCACTAAACCCTCTTTCATGACACCTCACCGATGTTAGTGGGCATGGTTTGATTATAATTTTTGAAGTATGTTGCATATATTTGATATGTTAAATCATCATGAACCCCATGCTGTGCATAGCATTGGATAGCTCCATATCCAAGCTAGGACCTAGACAGATATTTAGAAGTATCATATGGAGAAACTTGGTTTTGGTAAAACAGAGGAGCACAGAAAGGGTACTCTTCAACTGAGCTCTGAAGTCTGATTCAGTTGCTGGTTGGAACGGTACAAAGATACCCATACAGAAGAAGGAGACAAGTATACGATCGGCCAAACGATTTTTATCGAGACTCTCTTGCGAGGAGACTAACTCGCTCGTAGTGAACTCGACGTTGAAGGCAGTAACTGGAAGCAGTTTACAAAATCATAGCCCAGGGCTACTCATTCGGAATATATACCCCGGATGCTTGAGACACGTGCACATTTTACTTATCTAGCGTGATGTAAAGGTGATATTTATTCCCAGACTTAGGTAACCTACTTACATAGACAAAAAACTTCCTAATTTCCTTTCTACTAAAAGGACTGAAAAGACTACTAGATCGGTTCATAAGGGGCATACATGTCTAGGTGGCCTCTTTATTGTAAGCACCATGGTTACCAAAAAGCCAGATCCAAGGGTACAGCAGGAAAAGGAATACGTTTTAAAATAGTGTGAAGTTTTGCGGACACAGTTTGTGACCACATGAATGCAAAACTATGCAGATAATTCATATTTGGTGCCTCCCTAACGGATCCACTGTGAATGCTAGGCAGACCGGAGTAGTTATGTTCGCTAGGAATGTTAGGTGGATGAACTACACGTAATGAACCTTTGAGGGTGGCAACCCAGCTGGCATGAGGTATGTAGGAGTGTTTCTCGTCTTTAAGCATAGTACTAAGTTCGCTTTTTCGCGTGAAATCTCATATAAAAACTGTCAAAAATTTCGCATTTTTGAAATAATTTCGCACCGCGGTACTGTTTTTCGCACGAAAAAATTTCGACCAAATTAGCTAAGACACAATTATCCACAGAAATCTACACACAGTTGTCAAATTTCCGTGCGAAAACAATGCACCTACACATTATTTTCGCGCGAAAATATGACAGATAGGCAGATGATAAACTGACTGACCAACAGTCTATAAAATTCTATTGTGTTTGGCTATTGTAAGTGGACGGACCTAATTTATAGAATTTAAAATTAAATCCTGAAACTATATTAGACAAATTAAAAAATACTAATTGAACGAATTTGCAGAATACAACTCACATCTCTTGCAAACCTGCCACCTTTTTGTCGCTTCTTCAAATAAATGCTTTTATTTTGCCTTTTCTTTTTTTGTTTTTTGATAGATTCGGCAAGCACTGCACTATATAACAAAATAGCATCTTCCAAATCAGAATCAGAGTCTGAATCGATAAACATTTTTTGTATTTTGTGGAACACTGCTATTTTCTTTAAAATTGAAAATCTCCACTGTCACTGTCACAAATCTCCACTGTCAATTTTCCACAGCGAAAAAATTTCGTTCGAAAATATTTTTTCGTGCGAAAAACTTAGTACTACGCTTTAGCCAACATAAAACCATCATATCTAGGAAAAATATCAGAAATGCTGCACTACTGTAGGACAGCGATAGATGGGATCTGGGGAGTTGAGGGGGTCACAACTTATTTGGAAAATCTCTCTCTTTTTTTTGTGTAAGAAGAAACAGGTTGTGAATGGTCGTCACGTTCCAGGTTGAGGCAAGTGTCCAGTTTTTAGGAGGGAGTTGAACTGTAAGTGAGGTGGATACAAATCGACCTTAACTACTGCTAGCCACTCCAGGACCAGCTTTCACAAATTATTCGAAATTTAAATGTAAGCGTGGCGGTAATTTGTGAACCATGTCCGGGAGATTTTTTTACTACGAAAACAAAAAATCTTCTGCTATGTGTGCCGTTTTTCGGCTTATTTTATAGTGGGAAGACTAAATTTTATTTTCTGAATGCTGAATAAAGAGTTTTTATTGCTCATATACCGGTATTTCGATTACCAGTTGTCCTCTTCCTCAGTGAGTTTGTGTCGGAAAGAATGAACGGCTTTCATATCTATGACTGCTATGCTTCAACTGTTGTTACAATACCATATTTTGAGTTGTCACAATACCATATTTTGAGATGTTAGATAGTTTGGTATTGAATATTAGAAACCATAGCTATAAAATATTTGCCGGCCATTTTAACGCGTGGGCTTTAGAGTGGAAAGTCCGGGGGGGGGGGGGGGGGGGGGGGGGTTAACGTGAGCACCTGCCGTATAGGCATAATCCCACGGTCCTCTTCGGACACGGATTGATTTTAGGACCACAATCAGAGTCCGGGCATGACTAGCACAGCGGTATTGGTTTACACTGAGTGCAGGCTCAGCATTCATACCAGTGGATGCGAGGCCTATCTAACACCTCTGCCGCAACTAAGGGGTACGGCACCCGAGTTGTACAGCGCAACTCCACGCTTGAGCGAGGAGCTCTGTCCACGATATAGGCATAACCACAATTACTATGAAACTCCCACTAGGGGGCCAACCGCAAATAACTGGGCCGAGAACACATCCTCCAGGACTTCTCCTGGAGCATTTGCTCTCAGAGGCCATTCCGGTTCCAATGGTACCAGATAACCCCCGGTGAGGCTTCGTGGCAGAGCCACTTTAGATGAGTCCCTTGCAGACTCGGGTCTGATCGCCCTCCTCGAGTGCGTGGGGGCTTTAGGGTGGAAAAGCCGAGTGATAAACACTAGGGACCAAATAATCAATGAGAACCCCAGCGGAGCTGGACATCATATTAGCCAACGTTGGATCTGCGCCGACCGTCTGGGGTAGAGGGTTAGGCTCGATTATCGCTCTGACATACCTTGGGCAGAGAGAGACGATTTGGCGGAAGAGTGAGAACTACACACACCACGGCGTCTTTCTCGCTATAGAAAATGGAAGAAGCGACAATAGAAGGCGCAATGAAACTAAAATGCTTCATGGTCTATCAGAGCGATAATATACATTTTCGCGAGCCAGTTTTACGGTCATTGTGATGACAATGGTCGGAAGGTGTTGTTCGTTGATAAGGGCCGCGCAAGGGTGACGAAAAATGTAAAGGTGTTTTCGCTGCTTAGTTTGATTAATCGAGAGTAGCCTCTTGGAGAATCTTCTGTGATACGAGAAGGACGCCGGACGGAAAGAGTATATTGTGATAGCCGGTGTCCCCTAAGTTTTCGTGAAGTGCTTGGTCTTCGCATGCCAGCGAAGGTGGTTCTAGCTCGTGCAAAACACTCTGTGGACATGTGCCTATATGGAGGTAAAATAATTCATATCACAAAATCATGGTTATGAATAATGAAACCGGATTTTGAAGGCGCAGGAAATCATTACCAATAACAGGAAAAATATTACTGTTGACATCTGGGCTCCTGATCACGATGTCGTCTCAAAATCGATCATTACATACCTAGGGGTAATGCTCGATGGCAAATTGAGTTTCGAAAGGCACTTGGAGTATATGCGAGACAGGGTAACAAAGACTAGCAAAGTTGATGCTAATATATTCGCCTTGTCCTTATCGCAGAGATATTGAAATCAGTTCTGTTGTCGAGACTCCTGTCTGGATGAGACCACCGAAGAAGGATGAATTCGACATACAGGTCAATCGCACTGATGGTGTGTAGTGCGTATATGACAACATCAGGTGAGGTATTGTGGAACACCATAGGTGATTTTTTTGGAAAGAGCAATGATTGCGGACTTCAAAAAAGCCGCTTGCAAGGATCTGTATAGAAGATGGCAGCAATGGCGGGATGATTTCGAAATGATGTCAATTCTGTTGCTTACTAAAAGTACTTATCGTTCGCTTTTGCTGCCCTGGAGATCGTTTGTGTTAATTGGCTGGAAGGTTTTGGTTAGCTTACTTAGGGTTACTTGCATTTTGTTAGTTAAAAGGGTAAACCCCTTCAGATTTTTAGTAAGAGTGAATAGTCGTCCTATTTGCTGATACTAGAAAACGATCATACTGGGAGCAGTTGGGACGGTGCATGGGCGCGTTCCTGTTTATATGAAATTGCATAGTTTTTGAAATTAAACCTAAATTGGATTTGTAGGTTGAGGTTCCTTGGCTGGGACATACCATATTGTACGCTTGTCCCTTTTACATACGTTGTTTGGTTCTTCTGCTTGTGAAGTAGCAAGGTATACTCAGCAATCTCTGTAGTTAGCGGTATGGTTTCCATTACAGTTTTTACATGTTTTCGGTGTGGCGTCAGCTTTTGTTCTGTTGCAGCTTCTTGTTGAGTGGATACTACAATATGCTACATAAACCTACAGTAGTTTTCAGAAAGCCTGAATCCTTGACAA
Organism: Hermetia illucens; assembly: GCF_905115235.1. NCBI lineage: Eukaryota > Metazoa > Arthropoda > Insecta > Diptera > Stratiomyidae > Hermetia > Hermetia illucens. Next base: position 125,636,116 of record NC_051850.1, on the reverse strand, counting down.
TAATGGCATTATAGCATCGCATATCTTTTATACGCCTTTTCGATGGTGACCCTTCTAAGTAGCAAGTGTTGGATTTTATTTATGGGATGTCATTCGCTTTTGGTGACCTGCTGTACCCCCAGGAAAGATCCACCTACTAGAAATATTGCTTTAATATTCAGACTCTATTGTGTCTCCCTTGCTGCGATCGTGGGGTATGAAACCACTTTCAAAAATAAACTGATCCCTTATCATATTATTAGGTGAAGAGTTTATCAAGTGAAGGTATGGATCTAACGCAATTAAAAAAGAAATGGTTAGAAAATATAAAATTTATTGGGTTCCACTTCTTTTTATGAAAATGTGCATGTGTTACAATTCTTTGGTGCATATTTGGTAGCCATGAATCTACAGATGTAGTTTTATAAAAATAGGGAATATAGAAAAATAATCTGATTTTAAATATTTCAGAATCTTTAGTTATTTATCACTCAGTAGTCTGACAAACTAGTGCAACGCTCCTTTTAATCCAGTGTTTATTTGGCTTTTTTGATTCGAGTAAAATATCCAAAATGAAATTAGTGGAGTGTCCTGACGTGGTAATAAGTCCACGTCTCTCGGATGTTTTGTAGGCAGGGCATTTGTACCGGCTGTTTTCAATGAGGTTTTTCATTAATATCGGCTGTAAAGTATTTACACTATTAATTACAGAGAATAAATTGTGTTTTTGATGTGATACCTTAAAGAGAATATCGGGCATTTTTTCTGTCAATATTCTTGGAAGCTGTTCAGTTAGATGATTTTCCGCTAAATCCCATTTCGCCCCTTCGATGTAGAATCCACTTACGACTACGGTCTCAGGTGCTTCAGAATCCGTGCTATGAATGAAATGTAGTTTATATTCTAAGGATCTAGTGAATTGCCGGCAGGCACAAGGAAAATTACCTTTCACTGTTTAATACTTTGAAGTCAAACGTAATTTCATCAATCGATAATTTATACTTCCTGGAATAGTTTTGGATTACACCGGTGAGGAAACCACGAGGAAGGAATAATCCAGAAATCCATATGGTAGTAAGCTTGCCTTCTTGAAACCTAGGGATAAAATGAAATAATTTTGTATTTTGGATTTCAAGATTTTTCAAACAAACCATTTTTCGATCCATCTAATTCTCCTGATAAAATCTTGAATATAAGGACCTAAACTTTTCGCAGTTTCATATGAATGCTTCACCCACAAATTGGGAATTTTGTCTAGTTTTATCATGACCATAACATTCTCCAAGTCTGGTGTCATGGGAATTGTTCCATCAATGGCATCCATCAGATCCCTGCAGGTTTTCCTGATAAGTTCCAATAATTCTTCATAGCTTTCCATCTCCTGTATTAGTATGGTATTCATGACATTTTCAAAGGATACTGGATATCTTTGCTTGGCATCTTCTAAATTGAACCCGATGGGTAAGTGTTTCAAAATTTCAGTTAGTTTTGGAGTGATACCATTTCCATTGTCCATTGCATCCTGGATAGAATGCTTAATGGTAGTGGCCATGACCATGGACTCCAGCAGACTGCTGGAAACTTCTAATTCACGTTTGATTCCAGCGTTAGGGTTCAGGCCATATACTTCGGGATTAGGTCTTGTAGGAATATTTTCTTGGATATACCGCACCATTTCTCGGTGTTCTGATTTTCTTGGCAAGATATAAATGTCATCTTCACCGAATTTGTAGCGAAGGTCATTAACGACATCCTCGTTAATGAAGTGCTCTAAGATCATGCTCATAGCAAGCCGATCTGATTTGTCCGAAATTCGTCCACCGTAGTTACATTCAGCTATAAGGTATCTTAGGGCGTTGTATGGTATACTCTCATAGACATTCAGGAACATCTACCAAGAGATAATAGTTTTTTTTACTGAGAATGGAGAAAAGAAGCAGATTAGGCTTACTAGGAGTTGTTGGGCTGAGGTCTGAAAATCTGAGTCGTTGAAACCGTATGGTATATTCCACCCAAGTGACCCGAATTTTTGGCGCTCTTGGACAACCGCATGAAAAAAGCATATTCCGTATAGTAATCGTGTAAAGGCCCGATCTTTTTGGGGACAACCTGGAATATTAAAAAAAGATAAATGTAAAATTTTTAAAGATATTATTATGAACATTTATGAGGTTTGCCGTTTCAGTTGCTGACACACATACTTCAGTGTATTTTCTGCTTGGGGGCTGTTTGATAATTTCGGTGATGATTTTCCTCTTAGGAGGGTTTCCTATAAAGTAATTCCAGTAGAGCATGAATACGTATAAACAGTTGACTATTCCTTTGCCGGAACGGACGACACTTAGTGTTCTGTGGCGTGTTACGAAGTCTCTCAGATTGTCAATGTCGCTGTTTATAGAATGAGTGGTTTCGTATGTATGTCAATTTTGCAGAACTGCACTCGGATCCTTCTTTGAATTCCAGGAGCATCGGCAGGTAAGTGTAACTTTGAAAGAATTGCTCGATCATTCTACCAAGCCGTTTGAAATTGGATGGTATGGGGGAAAAGCTGGCAAGGGCGTTCTATAGGACACTTTTGAATTTTATTCCTTGTTTCGTTGTGGTTCAAATAGTGTTGTTGATATTGTTTTTGCTGTTATGATCCCTAAATGGCCGCCTCAGCTCCTTACTGTATAGGATAATAATATCTAAGTAGGTATGGATGAACCTAGAATCGGAAACTTTAATGCGCTGGGCAATTGTTCTACTGTGTTTATGAATTTTGACTATTTGGTACTGAACATATTCTCGATATTCGAATTGATGTTGGAAGACTTGTTGGCTGCGAAGGTTGTGAGCAATTCTACTGTATCATGCGGTATTGGTTTCCCATTTTTTTCGATGTCTTATTCCAAGAGTTCAGAAACGACTAAGTGGTAAGCAACTGTGACGAGGCCAAATTCCGTATCTCGGAAATTTCAATATAGTAATTCGAGGCTGTTGCATGCTCTTGCATACTGTTTGATGATGCGCTCCATGTTGAATACATTCTCGGTGAAAATTGTTGATTTCCAGACACCGGCTAATTGGCCGCTCCGCCTGCTTGAATTATGTGATGCCTCCCTGCAATTTATATTCAGGTGATATACCTCTTGATGGCTTTTAGGTGACCTAAAAATATGACTTTTTCTTGACCAAATTCCCATTTGCAAAGTTTGATTGTAAAACCACGTTTCTGCAGACGCTGAAGTAGGCTTTCCACACACTTTGCATGGTCTGGAGTCAATTTTCGTGCAAGCCTACCAAGTTTAACTTTCCTAAGGCGAATTTCGGAGGCGTGAACTAAGTCCTGGCGTCAATTAGTTGGGCTCCTCCTCTATTAAACTCACTATTAACGTGCGACCAAGCACTTAGGCCCTTTTATATCACTCTGCCACATCTCCTTTCTTGTTACATCTTCCTCCAAGTCCCTGTTCGCGCCTAAAGAGTCCGGTTCACCGCCTAAGTCCACAAAAAACTTCGTCAAAAACTTGGTGCTAGGAAAAAGCTTCTGATTCCGGAAGACGTATTGGCTTCGTTTTAAAATTCAGGGTTCTCCGGTAAAATTTCTAATAGATAAGTGGAGAAAGGAATATCGAGCCAGTGTTAGAGCCTCAACACATCAAACTATTCTGGTCTCACATTCGTAACTCCTGCAATCCTGCCCAGCTATCTTCTCTTTTCATCAAATTCGCTGGATCCTCTGTTAACTTCCGCCAACTATTTTGTGGCTTTCTCTGATATCACTTTACCTTAGTATATGCCGCCTCCTGTTCTTTCTCACGACTGGATCTTCTACCATTTCCCTCCTTAGCTCTTTCCTAGTCGAGTACCTCATTGGCAATCTTGACGGCAATGTTGGTTCTGGTCTCGACGGCGTTGCAAATCTCTTTCTGATTAAAATCGTTCAGTCTATTTCCCTGCCTTTCTCCATAATTTTTTAAACGCGTGCCAAGCGTTCTTTTACCAAGAATTACCGCTCTACTTTACTCCTCTACACCTGTTCTAACATTTTGGAGAACTATGTAAGCAACTGTTTGTTCGCCGACTTTATAATAATAATAATCTTTTGCACAACGCTCCATATTGGATCAGGCGCATTTCATTGAAGACCGTAATGGTGTACTACAGGATTACAGTACCCTGTAGGAGGCAATGTGGTCAGCATTACCCTCGCCCGAGATTATTACTCTGATTTGACTCAGGTACTCATTCACAGCTGAGTCGACTAGTATCCAACGTCAAATCACGATACAAATTCCACTGACACCAGTGAGATGCACCAGAATTCCAGCTGTAAACCTCAAACAAGTTTCCACTCAGCCAAGCTAGATCCAAGCATCCGCAAATAGGATTCTTCGTTTTAGTCAGAAACAAACTTTAGGAATGCAATTCGTAAAATGCAACATAATTAAATCTATGTGTAGACAACAACAAAAAAGTCAATTGTTTCTTTGTTTTCAAAATGTTAAAAAATTTCTGAATCAACTTTGAAATATTTAAATAAATTTTAGGGCATTGTGAGAAGTTAAAACGTAAGAGGGTTGGATAAAATTTTAAAACTAAAAATAAAAGTGATCATTTAAAATTGATTATATACTAATTTAAAATTAGTGAATGTCTGGATTGCGAACTCTTGGCCGCGTTCGAGAGAAGAATCCTCTGAAGAATTTTTGGCCCCTACATGAGGATGAACGATTCCGTAGCCTACACAATGACGAAATCTATGAGCGATATCATGACCGTCCGGTTGCGGATAAAATCCGGCTCAATAGGTTACGGTGGGCGGGTCACTTAATCCGTATGGATGAGGATGATCCCACCCGGAAAGTGTATGAGGGCAATATCTATGGTAGAGAAAGAAGACGAGGCAGACCCTGTCTATGGAGCGATGGCGTAGGTCAGGATACGAGACAGCTTTTAGGGATATCGAATTGGTGGACCTCGGCGCAAAACCGGGATGTCTGGAGTTCCTTATTAAGGCAGGCCTAGACCGGATACCGGTTGTTGCGCCGTTGATGATGAATGTCTGGATAGCAAATAGGGAATTAAAGAAGGGTAGCGGAAATGTAGGGGAAATTGTAGTTTATTTTCCTACAATTACCCCTACATTTCCTATGCTGCTATGCTGCATACAAGGAAATGTATCTCTGATGCGCTCACACACACAGGACAACGCCTTAAGGGGGTCATCCTGTGTGTCGGATCCGAGGAATCGAATTTTTTTTTTGCATCAACTGTATCTGGATATAGTGTAGAATATATGGGCAAAGTGATTTTTCGATATTCAGAGTCGTTCGGAAATTATAGTGTTAAACACGTGATAAATCATACGCCAGATTTATGCCGATCGCTGTAATAAAGCGCATATTTATCGATCCAAATGACATTCGAATGACTTCGTTGAAAGGACAAGAATTGAAGCCAAGGCCGTATATGTGTTTCTTCAAGAAACCTAAGGTTTATGGACTAGGTATAGCAGATTAATGGTCAGTTAAGGTTTTATGGCTGAAAATCGCATTTTACTTTTTAAATGCGTTTTTCTCGAAACGGCATGTTGAAAATTGGCTGCCACCATAGCGCAAAAGCTATCCAAACAAATTCTTTGAAATTTTCATGGCTTATTCAGAACTTATTTCTACGGTTCGCAAGCTAGGATAATTGTGATTCATTCAGTAGTTTTTTTTTATTCATTGAAGAGGCCGTAAAAAATACGAAAATTCAAAAAAAAAAAGTTTAACACGGCACTAAAAATTTAGTTTTTAATATTTGTTAATAATCCTAGTTTGCAGACTGTAGTTAAGTCTTTACGTTAAAATGCCCTTTACTTTTTTTCTTTAAGATGATCACAGCGCCCTCTAGCGTGCAGCAGGAAACACCTTTTTTGGAAATGGGTGTATAAATTGCTTTGTATTTCAATAGTGACCTTTGCGATCGGGCTGGAAAAATTACTATACACGCTCAAGATATTAATAAATCCATGGTTAAAAATTCGTTTTTGTATCTTTCTTCAGTTCTTCACAAAAAATTTCTAAAAAAGCCAAAAAACCGGTTTTCATATGGAATGACCCCCTTAAGTAAATGATGCGAATATTGAAAAGCCACGGCCACCAGAAAACTAAAGACAAATTTTTGTGAACTTTGCTTTCCCGAGAAGCTTTTCTGGGGTTTTCCCAATATATTAAAAAAAAAAAGAGTATAGTCATGTGGGGCATCAAATCCAAAGTTGGTTAGTACTTTCCAAAGCTGATATTAGTTTCGTCATTGCTTGCAAAGGGGAGGAGTGCGGGGGTCCGAAAAGGGTCAGTTACTTCAAGGACTCGTTCTTAGAAACTACTCAACCCAGTATCTGAAAAGAAATGCGGTGGTCCATGCACATGGTGTCTAGGCCTCAAAATACTCTCAACCGATACCCGATTAAATAATGTTAATAATAACATATTATATTTATTGTAAAAAATTCAGAAAACCTTTTACATCTGAAGTGCTTAGCTTCTGGTTCATCATCATCAACGGCGCAACAACCGGTATCTGGTCTAGGCCTGCCGTAATAAGGAACTCCAGACATCCCGGTTTTGCGCCGAGGTCCACCGATTCGATATCCCTAAAAGCTGTCTAGCGTCCTGTCCTACGCCATCGGTCCATCTTAGGCAGGGTCTGCCTCGTCTTCTTTTTCTACCATAGATATTGCCCGTATAGACTTTCCGGGTGGGATCATCCTCATCCATACGGATTAAGTGACCCGCCCACCGTAACCTATTGAGTCGGATTTTATTCACAACCGGACGGTCATGGTATCGCTCATAGATTTCGTCATTGTGTAGGCTACGGAATGTAGGGGGCCAAAAATTCTTCGGAGCTTTCTTCTCTCGAACGCGGCCAAAAGTTCGCAATTTTTCTTGCTAAGAACCCAAGTTTCCGAGGAATACATGAGGACTGGCAAGATCATAGTCTTGTACAGTAAGAGCTTTGACCCTATGGTGAGACGTTTCGAGCGGAACAGTTTTTGTAAGCTGACATAGGCTCTGTTGGCTGACAACAACCGTGCACGAATTTCATCATCGTAGCTGTTATCGGTTGTGATTTTCAACCCTAGATAGGAGAAATTATCAACGTTTCGTTTCGTTTGACCAGTGCGGTTTGATGTTGTTGGTTGTTTGGTTTTCGGTGCTGACGTTGCCACCATATATTTTGTCCTGCCTTCATTGATGTGCAGCCCAAGATCCCGCGCCGCGCTGCTGGATTTGAATGAAGGCAGTTTGTACGTCTCGTGTGGTTCTTTCCATGATGCCGATATCGTCAGCATAGGCCAGTAGCTGGGTGGACTTAAAGAGGATCGTACCTCTTGCATTTACCTCAGCATCACGGATCACTTTCTCGAGGGCCAGGTTAAAGAGGACGCATGATAGGGCATCCCCTTGTCGTAGACCCTTGTTGATGTCGAATGGTCTTGAGAGTGATCCTGCTGCTTTTATCTGGCCTCGCACATTGGTCACGGTCAGTCTAGTCAGTCTTATTAATTTCGTCGGGATACCGAATTCTTCCATGGCCGTGTAGAGTTTTACCCTGGCTATGCTATCATAGGCGGCTTTAAAGTCGATGAATAGGTGGTGTAACTGTTGTCCATATTCCAACAGTTTTTCCATCGCTTGCCACAGAGAGAAAATCTGATTTGTTACTGATTTGCCTGGAGTGAAGCCTCTTGGTATGGGTCAATGATGTTCTGGGCGTATGGGGCTATCCGGCCTAGCAAGATAGTGGAGAATATCTTATAGATGGTGCTCAGCAATGTGATACCTCTATAATTACTGCACTGTGTGATATCTCCCTTTTTATGTATGAGACAGATTATGCCTCGCTGCCAATCGTCAGGCATTGATTCGCTGTCCCATACCTTGAGCACAAGTTGATGAACCACTTGGTGTAACTGGTCGCCTCCATATTTAACCAATTCGGCTGTAATTCCATCGGCTCCTGGCGACTTATGATTTTTTAGCCGATGAATTGCACGGACTGTTTCTCCTAAACTTGGTGGTGGCAGTATTTGTCCGTCGTCTTCAGTTGGCGGGACCTCCAACTCGCCGATGTTCTGGTTGTTCAGTAGCTCATCAAAGTACTCAACCCATCGCTCTAATATGCCCATTCTGTCGGAAATCAGATTTCCCTCTTTGTCTCGGCAGGATGAGCATCGAGGTGTATAAGGCTTCATCCTGCTGACTTGTTGGTAAAACTTCCGCGCCTGGTGCGGTTGCTCCCTGTACTTTTCTAGTTCACAGACTTGTTGGTTCTCCCAGGCTTCCTATTTCCGTCTGTGAAGTCGCTTCTCCGCTCGACGGAGTTTGTGATAAGTCTCTGCGCGTGCCCGCGTTCTTTGAGAATGCAACATTACTCGGTATGCGGCATTCTTCCGTTCCGTTGCTAGCTTACATTCATCGTCAAACCAGCCGTTCCGACTCCTTTTGCGGCTGGGGCCAAGTATGTTTGTGGCCGTATCCATGATAACGTTCTTCAGGTGATTGTGAAGATCATTTGTTGATGCTTCATCTCCAGGTGCTCTGTTGACTGCGGTTATTGCGGCATCCATTTCCCTCTTATAGGTGTCGCGGAGGGCTGTATTGTGGATGGCTTCAGTGTTCACTCTCACCTGATTGTCAGAGGGGATTCTAGGTGGTGTTGTTATTCGAGCTCGGAGCACCATGCCAACAAGACAGTCATCCGAGTCTATATTGGCCCCCCTATATGTTCTGACATTCATCAAGGCTGAGAGGTGGCGGCGTTCGATCAACACGTGGTCAATTTGGTTGAAAGTGGTCCCATCTGGAGAGGCCCACGTATGTTTGTGGACCGCTTTCCGTGCAAACCAGGTGTGACCCTGCTAATTGAATAGTCCGCAGTCCGTTATCATTTGTTTTTTCGTGTAAGCTATGGGAGCCAACGTATCGCCTAAATACTGGCTCCTTCCCTACTTGGCTGTTAAAATCCCCAAGTATGATTTTGATATCATATCTGGGACAGGCTTCGAGGGTTCGTTCTACTGCCTCGTAGAAAGTATCCTTCTCCGACTCTGCAGTCTCCTCTGTAGGGGCGTGAACGTTTATGAGGCTTATATTTCTAAACTTGCCTCGCAAGCGCAGAGTGTATAGCCGTTCGCTTATGTTTTCAAAGCCGATAACAGCAGGTTTCATTTTTTGGCTGACTAGGAAACCTACTCCGAGCACATATCAGCCCTATATTGGGACAGGGTATCGGCTTGCTGCTCATCAGCTTCATCTCTGTACAGGGAGCGCACGTTCCATGAGAAAATGCGCAAATCGTTGTTCCGTTGTCGTTGCCGGGTCCGTAGTTTTAAAATCCGTCCTGTCCGAGGCTCCTGTTGTGGCTTCGTAACAAGTTGTTTTCTGTGTAGGGTTGTCAGCCCTACCCAACCCCCAACCTGGAGGACCAGTTGGTACAATTTGTCCCGTTTTTAGGCGCGTGGATAGCAAATAGGGAATTAAAAGAAGGGTAGCGGAAATGTAGGGGAAATTGTAGTTTATTTTCCTACAATTTCGCCTACATTTCCGCTATGCTGTATACAAGGAAATGTATCTCTCATGCGCTCACACACACAGGACAAGGCCTAAAGTAAATGATGCGAATGTTGATAAGCCACGGCCACCAGAAAAATAAAGACAACTTTTTAGACGACTTATTCTAGCATTACCTAAAAGATCATGGTGCCGAAGCCATTCGGGCCTTTTTGTCATTTCCTTTTTGATTTTAATGTAGTTATCATTATTTTGTGAACGCTTTTCTGGGGTTTTCACTCGATTCCTATTCTGTAAAGTGGGCTATGATCGATGCTATTGTAAGTTTTACAGAAATGAAGAAACTTTAGAATACATAGATGTATTCCAGGGATTTTCAAGTACCTTCTCCAATGAGAATTATTGGCCCATTGTAAACCATTTGGCTGTTGGCATCCAGTTGGCTAGCTAGAATCTATACGTGATCACATTCTGTGCCGCCCGGAAGTCCAATTTTCTTCTTCCCTTGGTTGGTATTAAGCCTTCTGCTTTTACGCCATGCTGAGCTCTCTCCACTTCGTTATAAATTGTTTTCAGTTTTCAGCACATAGACTCCAATTCAATCATTGGGAGTAATAAAATTTTCAGTCATCGGTATCGTCGTCTTTAGTAATTTTGGAAAGCATTACATCTATTTCGCTTTAATTAAGGTTTTGTTTGTTTCTGTTGGTTTTACTGTCTGTTCGTCCGTCTGCCTCTCTGCCCGTCTGTCACACCTTTTATCTCAGAAACGGTAACTCCTATTGATGTGCAATTTGGTGGGACCTGTGAATCTTACTGCATGCAGTGAGTAACAAAGTTCCACGTTGAGTTGAGGGTGGGTAGGGTTCCAATATATTCAAAAGGATGATGGAGTATAGTCATGTAGGGCATCGAATCAAATGTTGGTTAGTACTTTCCAAAGCTGATATTAGTTTCGTCATTGGTTGCAAAGGAGAGGAGTGCGGGGTTGTGAAAATGGTCAGTTATTTCAAGGACTCGTTCTGAAAAGAAATGTGGTGGTCCATGAGTCTAGGCCTCAAAATACTCTCCATACCGATACCCGATTAAATAATGTTAATAATAGCATATTATATTTATTATAAGTATATTTTCTAGAAACTGACTGGATTCCCCGCTTTACTTAACCCTAGAATCATAACTACACACTAACAGTACCAAGTTTTGTGAAAGTCGCACTATTACTAACAGAGTTATAGAGCAAAGTTATCACTTTTGTGCAAATTTCTTGCATTCTAAGACTTTAAATGTCAGTATTATACTAAAGTGGACGATTTGACCAACTAAATGCATAAACATTACCAGCTAGGTAGAAATGGGACAAATAGCCACTTAAGTGGGCTTATATAAAAAATTCAAAAAACCTTTTACATCTGAAGTGCTTAGCTTCTGGTTCATCATCATCAACGGCGCAACAACCGCGATCCCGTCTAGGCCTGCCTTAATAAGGATATCCCCAAAAGCTCTTTGGCGTCTTCTTTTTCTACCATAGATATTGGCCTTATAGACTTTCCGGGCTAGATCGTCCTCATCCATACGGATTAAGTGACCCGCCCACCGTAACCTATTGAGCAGGATTTTATCCTCAATCGGACGGTCATGGTATCGCTCATAGATTTCGTCATTGTGTAGGTTATGGAATCGTCCATTCTCATGTAGGGGGCCAAAAATTCTTCGGAGGATTCTTCTCTCGAACGCGGTCAAAAATTCGCAATTTTTCTTGCTAAGAACCCAAGTCTCCGAGGAATACATGAGGACTGGCAAGATCATTGTCTTGTACAGTAAGAGCTTTGACCCTGTGGTGAGACGTTTCGAGCGGAACAGTTTTTGTAAATTGAAATAGGCTCTGTTGGCTGCCAACAATCGTGCGCGGATTTCATCATCGTAACTGTTATCGGTTGTGATTTTCGACCCTAGATAGAATAAATTATCAACGGTCTCAAAGTTGTATTCTCCTATCTTTATTCTTCCCGTTTGACCAGTGCGATTTGATGTTGTTGGTTGGTTGGTTTTCGGTGCTGAGGTTGCCACCATATATTTTGTCTTGCCTTCATTGATGTGTAGCCCAAGACCTCGCGCCGATTACCATCTGTTCGATTTGGATGAAGGCAGTTTGTACGTCTCGGATGGTTGTTCCCATGATGTCGATATCATCAGCATAGGCCAGTAGTTGGGTGATTTTGAAGAGGATCGTACCTCTTGTATTTACCTCAGCATCACGGATCACTTTCTCGAGGGCCAAGTTAAAGAGGACACATGATAGGGCATCCCTCTTGTCGTAGACCATTGATTGTGAGTGATCCTGCTGCTTTTATCTGGCCTCGCACATTGGTCAGGGTCAACCTAGTCAGTTTTATTAACTTCGTCGGGATACCGAATTCCCTCATGGCCGTGTATAGTTTTACCCTGGCTATGCTATCATAGGCGGCTTTGAAGTCGATGAATAGATGGTGCAACTGTTGTCCATATTCCAACAGTTTTTCCATCGCTTGCTGCAGAGAGAAAATCTGATCTGTTGCCGATTTGCCTGGAGTGAAGCCTCTTTGGTATGGGCCAATGATGTTCCGGGCGTATGGGGCTATCCGGCCTAGCAAGATAGTGGAGAATATCTTATAGATGGTACTCAGCAATGTGATACCTCTGTAATTGCTCAGCTTCTGGTTGCCCGATTTATTTTGGTTCCGTCACTAATGTTGCTGCCGTTATTATCTAATTAGAGATTGTTTACAAATTTAGTGTACACCGGGACTTTTTATACGTGTCTTGACTCTCTGGTGATGGTTTATGCGCTTAAAGTTTCTATTGGTATCCGGGGACTTTCGCACAGTCTGGTTCAAACCATACAGGATTATATCAGTTACCAAATGCACCACCGCTACCAATGCCTTTTATTTTTTTAAGTAGGTACGACCATTCACTTCTAACTTAGTTCTCGTTACATAGTGCATCAATAGAAGGGGTGATAACCCGGAGATAAAAATGGTAAGGCCGCTATTTTGGCAAAAATCTGAAACGGCAAGTACCTCAGTCTACATCAAGGTGAAGTTGACAATCATTGATATTGAAAACCTTCAAACTTTCGTCTGTTAACACCTGTCTACGATGTACTATGTAAGGCAGCTAGACGCAGAATTGTTGGTTGGAGGTAAAAATGGTAGTGGATAAGTCACGTATTAAGAAAGAGCAACAATTACATTCTAGACTATGGCGTGCAGCGGGACTTACTATTCCGGAATGCTCGACAATTCAGTGGCCCAGAAGCATATGGCACTTTCAAGACTTCTTAGAAAATCAGGGAGTAAGTAAGGCAACTACTATGTTTTCATGATGACATTTATAATTGATTCTTACCTGTATAAAATTTATCATTGCTCATTGGTTCCGTTTGATATGTCCGTAATAAGTTCTCGCGAAGTCCAGTTGGTAACTCATTGGTAACTTTTACGCCATTTTGGAGCAACATGTCAGGAAATGCATCCCATGGGTAACTTGTTAGCCACAAACGGAACGTTGCTAGAAAACACAAAAAGAAATCAAACTAAATGTTTTCCACAGCCAGATAAAAAGATACGTACAAGCTGTATTATACAAATCCATATTTTCCCAAATTCGCTGCAATGTTGGCATCCAAGATGCAGCCAAGTGACAATTTTGCAAACATATCCACGATCCTTGAAATTGAGCATTTGCTATAAGCTTTTCAGCTATTGGTCCTTGCCCCTGACCTAATGAAATGCTTTCGAAGGTTTCGTCGAAGCCCATTTTTTCTGCAAACAGGAGCAGAGATGCCATTGGATCTACTCCTGGTGATAAAATGAAGATTAAAGGTGACAAACAATTGGAGTCTTCATAGGATTTAAGCAAGTTGAATTGTGGTGGGGTTATGTATTGGGAACCCATTTCAGTGCTGATAAACTTTGATATGGCCAAGTATAATTTTTCGGGACGTAAAGCTTGAAGAATGAGAATTTTTTCAAAATGGCTGGCCTTCTCTTCCCAAGGCCCAGGAAGGATTTCTTCATGTGGCTCAACCGATTGAAAGTAGCTCTTCCAAGCTACCAGATTTGATTGGAAAGAAGTCCCAAATCCAACTAGCTCTGGAATTGACTCCAGACTGGTTATATTATTCCACATCGTATCAGTTATCCAGGAGTTATCCGGATTCGCTTCCATATTATCTTCTACTTTTCCATTTCTCTTTGAAAGTAGGAAGGCGAGTTGCTGTTCATTTAGTTGCCTTGTGGATATCATTATTTTTGTGGTGAGTATGAAAGAAAAAAGGAGGCGATGCCTCTCAAAAATAGACCTGCAGACTGTGTTGTATAGATTCAATGTTATGGCAGTCATAAGAAATTTGAGGCGTTTCGCCAAATCTTTCGATTTATTCGCGCTTTCAATTGACCGGACGTAGAGGTTTGTATACCAATTTAGGGAGAACTGATACATTGTGTCGATGTTGGGAAGATCCGTAGTTGTATAGTAAAGAACTGAAGAGTGAATGGCTACCGGTTTATAGCTCATTCGGAAAGTTTCAATTTTTATCTCAGTTTTTTCAGATGCCTCCTGTTTCGATTTGATGACGGAAGCCAGAATTTTAGATTCATCCAGAATCCTTATTGCTTCTTCATTCTCTAGAATATCAACTTTGCTTGACGACAACGTCTCCAAGATTTTGTCCTCGGCATGTTTCAACATAGTTTTATTTTTTGCTTTTTGGGCGATCAAAGTCTGCCGTAACTCCTGGAGTTCTGGTCGCTCTTTGGCTACTACTATTCCAAGCAATTGATCTTCTAACCCTTGTGGAGACAAAGCAAAATTTATGATCGTAACTTTATTAAAAATTTCTGGCAGATAGTGAGGATTTCTGAGGTTGGACGTCATATAAAGTTTGAATTTGGGTGAAACTTTTACTATATTATTGTGTAGACATAAGAAATCGGCTCCGTTTTGAGAATATATTTGCTTCGCCAGAATTGGTTCTAGCGATACATCCAACTCTTCGAGAACATTTTCAATTAAAACTGGACGCCCAGTAACTATAGAGGATTCAATTACTTTCATATAATTCTTTTGGGTGAACTTGACAATTTGGAGCCGATTAAGCCGCTCCATGTTTTTGATCCATTTATTTGCTTGTCCTTGTGGGTCAATGAAAAGGCTGCACCTGTTCGAATTCGCCATTATTACTGCGTTCTCTATTGAAAAAGCATCTCTGGGGAGATCTTCAAGATTCCACTCTTGAATCTGTATCTCGGAACTTAGAGCGGTCAATATACTAAAATTATCTGCGCAAGGAATTTGCAGCTCATGACACTTCTTAAACCAGTTTTCAATGCACTTTTGACGGAAATTAATGGTTACAGCTGGTAGGTATGATACCACAGCAGAAGATATGAGGATATCTCCTGGTATATTGTCATACTGAATCTGTAAATTTTTCGCTGTGGTGGACCATCGATTCTTTTCCCCACCTAAGCTGCTAATCAGAGTTTCCGCTCGAAGAAGTCGCCCTTTACAAAACTCCACTTCATCTGATGTTCTTTGCATTTCTGCATTGGCTCGTTCTAATTCCTCATTTAGTTGCATGACACGCTTTTCCAAAGCTTCTGCCATCTCCCGCTTTTCGTTGAGAATTTTCATTGTATCCGCGTACTCCTTCTCCGCAGCTTGAAGTCTAGTTTTCTTGGGAGCTACAATCTTAGCAACAGCGTCGTATAGATCCATGGCAATAATCCACTTGCATAATCCTTCAGCTGCACTTGACGCTTTCATTACAATATGAGGTTGAAAATCCTTATGTGGAATGAAATCCTTTCGGATGCGTTTCATAATATCTGGGTTGATATTGTCCTTATCAAAATCTTTAAGAGACTGGAGAAATCCCATATCGCCCAAAATTCGTTTACTTGGTCCCCAGTAGTCGTTGGTTTTCTTCCCTGTTGTCGGATCATTTATCCTATCTGCAGAAACCCCTTTGATAACACAAACGGCAGCCATGACCAATTTGATAGCTGAGGGAGGATTTTTCATGGATTTAACCAAAGTTATATCAGCGGGTTTCAAGGTATTCAGAGCTTGAATGGCGTCTTCCAGAACGGGGATTGCCTGAGCTAAATCTTTCTCACATTCATCCTTCAAAGTCTGTGCAGCAGTCGCTTGCGCATTCGCTACCAATTCATCTTTCTTAACTTGTTCAGCAGCACTCTCAGCGGCAATTGTTTCCTTGTTTATTTCGACCATCATTTTTCTGGAATTTTCTGCCATGCTCAGAAGTTTAGGTTGCAAAGCGCTTAATTCTATTTGCATGGCAGCTACAGCAACAGTTGCTTTCTGGAGAGTTTCCAGACCGGCTACATATCTGAGTTTCAGATTCATGATCTCTTCCTGTTTTTTCTTCACGAGTATTTGAAATAAACGAAGGAGCTGCAGATACGATGTTGGTGTAGTGTAAACAGGGCGACCAGTTTCCGTACAAAATTCCTCAATGATAGGCCCGGCTGTCACATGAATGTGCCTGCAAGCGGTTACGGTGCTGTTTTTCACAGATTCTTCTATACCGGTTTGACTTATGAAGTGGTCAGCAACAGCATGCAATGCTTCTTCCGGCCATAATTGAAACCAGTCAATGGTGCAGCAGTTCACCAGAGAAGGGTAAAGTCTTATCCTTGACCGTAACAAAGATCCTATCGGACTGAAACAAAGAATTATGTGAAGTTTCTGCTTGCAGCGGTTAACAAAATACGAGAACACTTCTAGAGGTGTTATGTCAGCATTGCGGTTGCCTCCTTGAGCCGCAAGGCGGACCATTTCTAGAATCTCCTGCTTTTCATCAATGGCATAAATGTTTGGAACCTCGCCTTGATTCAAAATGCAGTCAATGTCTTGCAGGAAACGCTCCATTTTAATCTGATGCTCACTTATCAGAAAAACCGTGTCCTTTCCCTCGCCTCCAGCTTCTTTGAAGGCTTCTTTCAAATTATTATGCCAGTCAGTCAAGTTATAGTTTTTTGTAATTTTTGGTTGATACAGAGATTCTCTGCAAATTGCGGCAGCCAATTTGGTCAAGGATTGTCGTCCTGTACCAGCAATACCGACAAGCAGCCCACTTTCGCCTTGGATGCTTATAATCCTGCAGATTTTATTTAGATGCTGTAAAGCGTATACAAAGAGCACGATATCCATTTTATGCTTCCTTTTTGAATTATACTCTTCCAACTTCTTATAGGCGATTCTACTGAATGCTTCAATGGATGGGATTTCTTCGTACTTTCGATCGTCGGGGCTAACATTTTCATCTGTATAAGAGCCGAACATCATTTGGTTTACTCTGTAAAGAGTAAGTTGACTGCCTTCCTCACAATAATTCTCGAAAATACTTTCCATTTCCTCATGGAATGTTTCCTTGATTATGTCATTCATTTTGTTGAAAATCCAAAATTGGTCCACTTCGTTAATTAGTCGATCGTGGAAAACTCGCAGACATTCATGGTACCATAATCTTGCGAAAATCTTTTTGCTATCCATAGATTCCTTCCTCAATAGAGAGCACCCCGTACATACCCTCGCTATGTCCCTTGTGTTGAATATATAGTGTGACTTTGAAGGAGTAGGTTTCAAATCCTCACAGACGCTGTGGTAAAGTTGCTGAGTACCGCTTACTATCTGATTAACGTAGTTTAAGACATCATTGCCGTGACCGCCTTTTTTGAAGCTTAGGAAGAGGCTGGTTGTAAAGATTTTGTTGACTGTTTCCTCTGAGAAATTGTTGATAGAGAATATGTTGAAATGGGAAAGAAATCTTGGTGAAACATTTTGTCGGCTTCCCCCTGGGATTCCACAAGCGGAAAAGATTAATACATCGTCGATGGTCACTTTCTGCCTATCAACTAGATCGTATACGTAGCCATAGTTGAAGAATTGTCTTAAAAGTTCGATAGGTGGCTGGGCTCCATATGGATCCTTTTCGGGCATGTTCATATCATCGATGAATATGATGGCAAGTTTGTCTTTTTGAGGTCCGAAGTTGCCTTTGCGTCGTTTCACCAGCTGGAAATAAAAAAAAATGGTAATGGGGATTAAAAAGGAATTTTCGACACCTCAACTGCAGTTTAAAGTAATTATGGCTCTTTCTTTAATAAGTGCTGCAAATTGTTAAACTACATATGTTGGAGTAGGAAATGATTATACACATATCAGTGATTTTGAAAGGCATTTGATCTCGGTGGCTAACCCAAATGGCAGGAAAAAAGGCTCGGCCGGCATCATCTAAGGCTTTCTTCGCAACCAACCATTATGAAAACCAATGTATGACGACAGTAAATCATCAGGTTTCTGAAACGTATACATGCTCTTCGTCAATGGTATAAGCGGCCTCCAAAACGGCCGCTTTCTCCGCCTTAAGTGAGAATTCTGTTGATATCGTGCCAAACTGAAGTGAAATTCATCTCCTTCTTGCGCGACTGTGTTTTCTTAATCGAGTTAACTTAGCGATAATAGATAGGCTCTTGATCTACGATAGAAAATACGTGATGAGCTGGACGGAATATTTTACCACAATTCTAAACCTATATAATGGCAAACCACCTTACACATGCCGCTACAAATTGTGTGATAGTGAAGTTATCTCTGCCTTTAGTGTGGTTCAGCGAGTTTGAAAATTTCCCGCAGAACTATTCATCGTAGCTTTTTTAGATTATGCCGACTTGTTACTTCAACTTATTTAAAATATTGTGAATCTTAAAATTTCTCAGAGCTTAGAAAACAAGTCGGGAAACCGTGAGCTGGACGCTTCAGGTACGAAAGGTTTTGTGTATTTCTTAGTACGTAGCACGTAATATATCCATATATTATGTGAGAGTATCCACTTTAGGGTGATATTGACATTCATAGTCTACAATTTTCAAAGAAGCAACAACTTTGACGTATTATATCTTCTGTTAGTAATAGCGCGATTTTCACCAAAGTTGGTAAGATCATGCTCCACATTATAGCCTGCATTACTGTACAATTTCTTGGTGCTAGGATGAACTTAAGGAGGAGTTTCCAGCCAATTATAAAAAAATATAGTAATATACTATTATTAACTTTATTTTAACAGTATGGAAGGTATTTCGGAACCCATGCACCATATAGTAGCAGCCTCATGATTTTTTTTCAGATTTTTCGGTTTGGTAGTTTCTGAGAATGACCCCTTTAACGAAATGATCGCTTTCAACCCCCCGCACTCCCCACCTTTCTAACAAATGTCGAAACTAAGACCAGTTTCGAAAAGTACTAACCGAGACTTTTGATTTGATACCCCACATTATTATATTTGATGAAAAAAAATTTTACACCCCTTTTTTGCATGTATGGGGACCCTCCCCCCTTAAATTCAAAGTAAAAGGATGTAACTCGCTGCATATGTGAGCGTTCACAATTCCCACCTTTCTACCAAATTTGGTGCCAATCGCTGGTTCAGTCTACAGAAGAACAGCCCAAACTGCGATGGAGTTCCAGAGGACCCAGAGCATGTATTCTTCCACTGTTCAAGGTTTGTGGAGGAAAGGTAGAACCTAGAGTAGATTCTAGGACAGGTGCTTGTACCAGAGAATCTGGTGCGAAGAATGTTACCATATTAGGAAGTGATCAACTCCATGGTCGTATCTACTCAGAGCAAAGCGCGAAAGGCAGAGGAGACTAGAAAAGCGCGGTTACACACGCCGCGTAGAGACGAAAGGGGACCAAGCTAAAATGAGCTGACTCCGCCCCGTGATGTAATACCGTACGGTTGTTCCATGGGCCTTGGGAGGAGTCGGGGGTGGTTTTAGAGGGTAAGAATCCCACATGCTGGCGTGTCCAGGCCAGTGTCTTTTTGAGATTTCCACCTCCTTAAAAAAAAAAGACAGACAGACAGTAAACAGATTTTAATCAGGTTTTGTGTTTACACAAAACCTTAAAAAGGAGGTGGGTACAATGGGGAGGGGAGGGGAGTATTTGCGTGGTCCCTGCCATCACAGAAGTTATAGGTACAATCATCCTGGAATGCATATAAGAACACATTGAAAAGTTGGGGCCGGTTCACCCACTGGATCCACCTTTACTGGCTGCGTTAATACCACTTGGAGAATTATGGAACGATGTGTAGAGTTCAGATTTATGTTTTAACTGTTGTTCATCGTCCGTCATCGTCCACCGTTGTTTGATATTCAATCTGGAAGTTTTCACACCAACATAAAGTTGGGGTTCTTCCAGGGCATTATTCCCTCTGTTTTTATCTGATGGCCCCCATTGTTATCTGAAAATTCCAAGCGCGACAACTCCATTACAATTTATGTCATACAGCAAATCCCACTATTCCAGGATGGTCATACAGCATACAGCATGCAGCACTATTCCAAGATGGCCGGTGCCGGCTCAGCAAGAAGAGTGGAAATATTTTGAAAAGTTGTGTTACGGTGGTTGGCAATCGTCAAGTTCGGATGGTTTCTCGATCGTGCCAAAATTTTACGCCCATTGCAAAGACTCAGATCAGATGAAGTTAATATGTTAAAGTAAAGGTACAGAATAATCTGATGAAGGTAGGAGAAGTAGTAGTAGTAGTACATTTTTTTTTCCACCGAATATGGTCAAGGGGGTATCAGATGAAAGAGCTCGATTAGTACTTTTCGAAAATGATCTTGTGGAGGTAGGGCCCAAAATGTATGCCCAAAAAAGTGAAACAAGTCTCGTTTTCAGAACTTGTCCAATCGAAAAATCTGAAAAAAATCAAAGTGATGAATCCCTATGAAATCTAGGCTTCAAAATACATCTAATTTCGATATCTGCAGAAATAAACTTAATAATAGTATATTATCAATGTAACTAGACTTGTTTTGATCAGGAGAGACAAGCCGAGGAACCCATCATGTTGAAATTTTTGAGCATCTAAGTTCCTCTCTGATGATGGAATGTACCCTTTCGTGACTTAGACTTAGACCCGTGAAGACTATACATAGGAGATTCAACTCCATGCAAATTTCTAATATCAGTAAAATCTTAACTGACCATTAATCTGCTGTACCTTGTCCATAAACGTTAGGTTTCTTGAAAAGCTTTGGCTTCAATTCTTATGATTTTAGCGAAGTCATTCGGACCGATAAATATGCCCTTTATTACGGTGATCGACATAAACCTTGCATATGACATTTTACGTTTTTAGAACTGTAATTTCCGAACGACTCCGAATATCGAAAAATCAGTTTGCCCATATATTTTATACTATATCTAGATACAATTGGTGCAAAAAAAGCACAAAAGCAAACACGCGCAATATTCCCGACAGTAGATCCCTGCTTGCTCTCCTAGGAAGTGAGGAAAAAATAAGTAGATTCATCCAAGATCAATCTTTCGGATGCATCCCTTTCTTGCTGGGATAGGATGGGGAAACACACCGAAGTTTGAGGATGACGATCGGGACTCCCAAGTTTCCACCACTGGCGTCCGTCAGAAAAATGTTTATGCCACTTGTACATGCGGGCTTTAAAGAGGGCTTCAGTTTCGAATTGGGTCCGTAAGCGTGTTAAAATTTCTAAAGGTTTCACTTCTTCTCGTATGAAAAATTGTATAATAATCCGTTGTGCAACAGAAGTGGAGACCCTTGCTCACTCATTGCTCTGGTATATATTGAATAGGAATAATATTGACAGTGGATGCGGAAGTGAAGTAAAGATACTCAGACAGAATTCCTGGCAAAAAAATCGGTGACTTCCGACTTGACAACCAAATTCCCATTTATATTTGACTGACCCTTGTATTTGCCGTTCTAGTTAGGACCTATCCTAGTTCTGAAAATATGACGGTAGCAGCACTGTGGCTTTTATATAAACCCTTTTTAAAGGTTTTGTGTAAAACAAAACCTTATTAAAATTGGTTTACTGTCTGTTCGTCCGCCTGTTTGTTTGTCTATCTGTTCGTCAGACGCATTGTTCTCGGAGAAGGTTAAAGCGATTCACACCAAGTTTTGTGGAAAGCTGGGAACTGTAAACGCTCACGCATACAGTGAGTTACAGAATTTTACATCAAATTTAAGGGGGGGGTCCCCAAACATGCAATGTGTTTTTCATCAAATATAGTAGGTTTCGGTTAGTACTTTTCGAAGTCGGTCTTACTTTTGACATTTGTTGGTAAAGTGGGGAGGGCGGGGGATCGAAAGTGATCATTTCTTCAACGGGCCCATTCTCAGAAATTACTCAACCTCTCAATTCTCTCCCGAAATTTTTATTCATTGGCAGCATCATTGAGAAAAATCCGGGCTCCCTCTTTGTTGAGCTGTTTCGCAGTCCCGAATTCAATGGGGTTTTCCTGAGAAAGTCCGAAACTGTAGCAACATATTGTATTGTTTTTAGGTTTATTTCAGTGGTATCTGAACACAATGTGCTTTAGAAGCTAGGAAAAGCAAATGTGATGCAAATCCTTGATATATATTTTTTAATTGTAAATGTTGAATATAAAAAATAGCTCTTCAACTTACCTTTGATATAAGAGTTTCTTGAGTCTGTTTGGCTGATATTTTCACGGTGAGTGACATGAACGCTGGTGTGTATTTCTCCGTTGATAACTTGTTCATAAGCATATGCTTCATATAGAAACTTTTACCAGTGCCAGTTGGACCAACGAAAAGAACTTTCTTTCGATGCTGTCAAATATAGAAAAACATTTATTGCATTAGCTTAGATGTACATATGTACGCATAAATAGTCGTGGTCAGTGGGTGCATACGTAAGTAAATTCTCAGCAGACTTCGGAAAATAACCCTTAGCTTTCACATACCCCACATAATTATCTTTTATTTAGATAAATCATAACACTAAGATTGAGATGGGGACTAGGGAAGGGAGGATCAATCGGCTGGAAATTCAAATAAGTTGAAAGTTTTGTGGGACGCCAATAACAGAGGACATAAAAAAAATAAACGAATTCAAATGGCGGATCATCTTTTCATCTAAAACTTTCTAGATTATATTGTCAATAGCGGATAATAGGAATTATTTTCCTGCGTGAAGTTAACAATTTTCAAAATGTGGATTCGGTGGATCCTGTCTTACTGTAGCGAGATACGGACAACGAAGTAAACCGACAATCATTGCCTCCGAACATCATACATGTGATCATAAAGATGAAAGAGGGGTGCGGGCCCCAATTTTCATTGAAATATTTATTCCAAGTACCCGGGAAAACTTCGGACCCGAGAAAATCCCTCTTTGCCCGCCCTTCATCTTCGAGATAGTTGACACACGACTACCTAAAATCCTCAAAATAGATGAAATAATTCTCAAAATAGATGAAATAATTCTATATATATATATGTGAGCTCTGGTTGGCTTCACCAGTTGGAGGCTCTGCCTTAAGGAGCCGAAGGTCTTAAATCGGACTATAGCGCCATATAAAAAGAGGCTTTTCAAATTTTCTTATGGATTATATCGAAGCGTGGATAATTTTTTACTTAATTTCGGGGAACCTTTCAAAAACGGTTAGGCTGTATCGTCATAGCTGCTTTAAATTAACATGCTTATGTAAATGTTAAGTTCAACTTTAAAAGTGCTACCCTCTTCGGTATCGCCGCCATGTGGCGGTTGAATGGTAGTGTAGGTGCCAGAGCGAAACGTGGATTGGTATCTGCGATGGAGCGTAAGACCTGGGAAACGCCTGCTGAACTAACACCAATAGCTCTACTATCAAACTCTATCTCTAGCTCCACTTCGTGACCGTTGGGAACTCTTTCTTAACAAAAAGTTGCAGACAGGGAAGGACGAAGGCGAGTCTCTCGCGCCTTAAAACGAGACAAATTGTATTACCTGGTCCTCCAGGTTGGGGATTGGGTAGGGCTGACAACCCTACACGGAAAACCGATGTTACGAAGCCATGGAAGGAGCCTAAGACAGGATAGATTTCAAAACGACGAATCCGGCAACGACAAAGGAATAATGATGTGCACATTTTCTCATGGAACGTGCGCTCCCTGTACAGAGATGGAGCTGCCAAGTAGCTAGCCGATACCCTGTCCCAATATAGGGCTGATGTAACAGTGTTGCAAGAGATGCATTAGACGAGGACCGGTTTCCTGGAGAAGAGTCGCTACACCATATATTATAGCGGCCAGCCAGTAAACCATGTGCTTGGAATAGGTTTCTTAGTCAAGCAAAAAATAAAAGCTCCTGTTATCGGCTTTGGTTTTCACCGTAAACTAGCCGCACTGCAAAGAACTGTTTGTCTGGGTATCACTGGTGCCATGAGCACGACATCCGGCGCAGCTCTGAATGCACTACTCAATTTGCAGCCCCTGGATATATTTATTCAAAGCACTGCAATGAGAGCAGCTCATAGGCTAATTCGATTAGATCTATGGGAAAACAACGGATGTGGGGGGCACAGAGCATTGGAAGAGTTACTGGGAGGACTGAATCCGGTTCTTACAATGCCTTCCGATTCTCGTGTCCCCATACATCTGTTTGGTAGAAGATATGTAGTTACCCTGAAGCGTAGAGAGGAGTGGGAAGACCCAGAGGAATGCGTGGAGGGATATACGGAAGTCTTCTTCACCGATGGCTCAAAAACAGAAGAGGGTTCTGGAGCCGGAGTTTACCTCTCGAATAAAAACGAGAAGTGGGCTTTTCCTTTGGGACAATATGCGACGGTTTTTCAAGCCGAAGTTTATGCGATCCTAAGGATGGCAAACTTGGTGATTGACGAGCGGTTGAAGAGCAGGCGCATCGCAATCTGCAGTGACAGTCAAGCTGCACTGAGGGCATTGAGCAGTCCTTTGATCACCTCGAAAATCGTTCAGGAATGCAGAAACCGTTTGAACTCTATGTCAAGATTCAATACGGTGGAACTACTCTGGGTACCTGGTCACTGTGGCATAGAGGGAAATGAAATCTCGTTCGCTTTAGCGAAAAAGGGGTCAATCTCCCTTATGTAGGGATCGGAGTCAGCAATCGGGGTATCAGTAGCATTGGCTAAATCTGTTTTCAAAAACTGGGAACAAGTTTCCCATAATGACATTTGGCAGAGCCTAAATGCTACTCGACACACCAAACTTTTCCTGCCAGAACCCAACATACGTACCGCAAAGTTTATCCTGTCGAAAAGCAGGAGGACCTGCAGGTGTATTGTGGGCATTCTGACAGGCCATAATTCACTAGCTGGGCATATGTTCAGAATAGGAATTACCGAAGATGATACGTGTCCCTCCTGTAATGAGGAAGCGGAATCCACGGAGCATTTCCTATGTGAATGCCCCGCTTATGGACGCATCAGGCATCAGATCTTTGGTGCCGATGTTCTCCAATTGCGACGGGTAGCATCACATCCACTAACAAAAATCCTGCGATATGTTAACGAATCCGGAATATTCCGTTAGACGGGGGAGGTGAGTACAATGGGCCAACACGGCCTGAGTGCTCAGAAACTGTAGCTTCTCCCCCACCATACACACACACACACATATCGGCTTTGCAAATATAAGCGAAAGGCTATGCACTCTGCGCATGCGAGGCAAATTTAGAAATATAAGCCTCATTAATGTTCATGCCCCTACAGACGAGATTGCAGAGTCGGAGAAGGATACCTTCTATAAGGCTGTAGAACGAACCCTCGACACCTGTCCCAGATATGATATAAAAATCATACTTGGGGATTTTAACATCCAATTAGGGATGGAGCCTGTATTTAGGCGATACGTTGGCTCCCATACCTTACTTCAAAATCCAAATAATAACGGACTGCGGATTATTCAATTAGCAGTGTCACCCGAAGTGGTTGTTGGAAGTAGCTGGTTTGTGCGAAAAGCGGTTCTCTCTAGACGGGACCACTTTCAACCAAATTGACCACGTGTTGATTGAACGACGCCACCTCTCAGCCTCGGATCAATATCTCGTTGGCATGGTGCTCCGAACTGGAATAACAACATCACCTAGAATCCCCTCTGACAATCAGGTGAGAGTTATTATAACACTGAAGCTATCCATAACACAGCCTTCCATAACACCTATGAGGGGGAAATGCAGCCTGGAGATGAAGCATCGACAAATGATCTTCACAATGACCTGAAGAATGTTATCATAAATACGGCCACAAACCTACTTGGCCCCTGTCGGAACGGCGGTTCATCAACTTGTGCTTAAGATGTGGGATAGCGAATCAATGCCTGACGGCTAGCAACGAGACATCTTGCTAGGTCGGATGGCCCCATATGCCCATCCCAAAGAGCCTTCACTCCAGTCAAATCAGCAAAACAAATCAGATTTTCTCTCTGCGGCAAGCGATGGAAAAACTGTTGAAATATGGACACCAAATTTAACCATCTATTCATCGACTTTAAAGCCGCCTATGATAACATAGCCAGAGTAAAAGTGTACATGGCCATGAGACACAAGACGACAAAATTAATAAGATTGGCTAGGCTGACACTGACCAATGTGCGAGGCCAGATAAAAGCAGTTGAAGATTCGACATCAATAACGGTCTACGACAAGGGAATGCCCCATCATGTGTCTTCTATAACCTGACCCTAGAGAAAGTGATCCGTGATGCTGAACTACTGGCCTTTGCTGACGATATCGGCATGATGGGACGAACGACCTGAGACGTAGCAGGCGCGATATTTTGGGCTGCACATCAATGAAGGCAAGACAAAATATATGGTGGCAACGTCAGCAACGAAAACCAACAACATCAAACCGCACTGGTCAAACAGGAAGAATAAGGATAGGAGAATACAACTTTGAGACCATTGATAAGTTCTCCTATCGAGGGTCGAAAATCACAACCGATAACAACTACGATGATGAAATCCGCTCATGGTTGTTGGCAGCCAACAGAGCCTTTTTCAGCTTACCAAAGTTGTTCCGCTCGAAACGTCTCACCATAGGGTCAAAGCTCTTACTGTACAAGATAATGATCTTGTCAGTCCTCATGTATTCCTCGGAAACCTGGTTTCTTAGCAAGAAGAATTGCGAACTCTTGGCGGCGTTCGAGAGAAGAATGCTCCGAAGAATTTTTGGTTCCTACATGAGGATGGATGATTCCGTAGCCTACATAACGACGAAATCTATGAACGATACCATGACCGTCCGATTGTGGATAAAATTCGGCTCAAGGTCACGGTGGGCGGGTCACTTAATCCGTATGGATGAGGATGATCCCACCCGGAAAGTCTATAAGGGCAATATTTATGGTAGAAAAAGAAGACGAGGTAAACCCTGCCTGAGGTGGAGCGATGGCGTAGGTCAGGACGCCAGACAGGAGTTCCTTATTAAGGCAGGCCTAGAGTAGATACCGGTTGTTGCGCCGTTGATGATGATGATGAATTGTACATCAATTTGTATGTATAAGTATAGTATTTGGTAATAGGCAATGTGAAGGAATATTTTGGGGGCCATATTTGAATAAAAGAAGAGGATGAACACAAAACCTGAAACACCAGCTTCCGGTATTCCGAATTGTTTTTATTTCATTTTCACGGTTAGCTCGTATGCTGGCCATTCGTTAGGTTCGTGCGAATCCCCGTGTTTGTGAACTTTTCAGAATCCGGTGCTGACAGGCGTGCAAGGACGTGTTGGCGGAGCACTTCAAGCGCTTCAAGATTTGTGGGCCGACCTTCACGTTAAAGTTCGCCATCTTTTTAGGGTTTCGGCATAGCTCTTCTCTCTTGGTCGTCTCCAGCCACTCAGGATAGTCTTTTAGGCAATCACAATCCCATTTTGTCATTGCACAGTTATCGCAGCAATTACATATTACTAAGAAGGTGTTTGGATGCAGGATATTTGTAGCCTACGAGGAAATTATCCGCTCTCAATTTGTTTGAAAACTGTGGAATATAGAGACACATACATATTTGAGATTTGTACTGGAGGGTGTTTGTTAGCTTTTGGGCTTGTGAGTGTGGTTGGTTCGATATGACAAACTAGCTGCTAGTGCGAGCAATGGTTAAGTCTTAACTTTGCATGCTTCAAGTTTAAAAGTTTTGAGCAGCAGAATTAGGCCATCCATGATAAATGTAAATGATAACTCACTTAATATCCGAGCCAAATTTAAAAAAAAAAAACAGATCATCTTCACCGAGAAATTATTTTTTTTCCGAGTGTTTAGATTGACTTCAATTCTGTTCTTGTTGTTTATGATTTATCAGTTATTACCTTAACGTGCATATCCAGTAGATTCATATATCTTCCGGTGTCAATTGTGGCTACTAGCATTCCCAATGCACTGTCTTCCGGTTCTACCCTTTTTATTAACTCTGGCCAATATTTCCAGGTACCCTTTTGTTTGAATATGTACATATAATCAACGAGCAGTCCTTCAGATGGTATAGAAACTTCAATCCGTACCGGTATCGGGAAATCTGGGTTCTGGCCACTCCATATCTGAAACGATTGGGCAAGAAAATAGAATCATGACTAAATATTTCGAATAGGTTGTACATACTGATCTGAGGAAGACATCGAACTTGGCTCTAGATTCACTATCGAGCACTCCGCCGATCCCCCAACTAACTGAATACAACAAAGCTGCTTGGTACCATGCTGACAGGTATCTTTGATACTCATCAACGTTGTCTTCGAGCGCATCTTGGAGTAACATTTCGAAAATATCTAAAGTGGAGCGGATTGAGTTGAACTCTCCGCTTATTGGATACTGGTAACATGATTTACGAACAAATTCTGATGCCTGAAAACCAGTTAAAAAAATGAAACATTTCAGTGATTTTCGCAATGGTTACAGTAGATGAATGGACAAGTACCGGTGGAATGATCCATCTTAGAAGAGGCATTATCAATTTAGACCCTTCATTCGCCCAGCGACGATCGCACCTTTCCAGCCATGACTCAGCAAAAGTCTCCCAACGTAAAGTGTTCGGCTCAAAGTAAACCATTCCGCATCGGGATACAGTAGCTGGTGACGCTTGGGCTAAATTCAATGTTTCGAAAATAACCGACATTTGCGGAGTCATGGAGATGACTTCCCCTGAAGTTAAACACAGCTTTTTGTTGTCATCCAGGACAGTATTCATGTTTTCAATCCAAATAGCATCTATGGGACCGTCAAAAATAAGCTGAAAATAAATATTTAGCACGGGTTTCAAGCTTTCATATTTAATCTAACCCATTTTAGATCAGATGAGGTGTCGGTCGCAAACTTTCTGAAAATAATAGGGACCACTCCATCCTTCCATTCGAATGTATTCCTATCGAAAATTCCATACAATTGATCCATGGTTATTGATTTAGGATTAACAACAGCAGTGTGGACCCGTATTTCCAAAGATTCATTTAGCTTTTCAATCATTCTTCTAAGAACTTTTAATGTTGTTGTTTTCCCTGTCATTGGATCCCCCACTAGCATGAAACCTTGCCTCATTTTCATAGTTTCATAAGTCTGGATGATTTTTGAGAAGAATTCATCTTTGGGTTGCAATTTCATCTCTTTACAAATTTCGCGGAAAATTGGCACTAGGTCTACGTAGTTTGTTTCTTGAAAATTTGTAGTTGGGAACAAATCGGAAATGATGTCTTCAAACAACGTAATGTCATGCGATAGAAATTTTGGTATGTTTACATCCCTTAACGCCTTTATAACCAGACAGTCTTCTGACTCGCTTGGAAATTGTTTTCTGATGTGGCCACAATATGAAAGGACAGTCTTTACGGTTCTCATTCCATAATCATAATGGTTTTGTGAGGATAACCTTTCTGAGCAAAGTCGATAAGCTGTTACGATTTTCACAGACAGTTCCTTTGGTTTCTTGAAGCCATGCAAATATAACGAAGTCTCGCCAATCATCACGTAATCCGGTGTGACCATGCTCACCGGTCTGAACAGAACTTTCAGATTGTCCGGTAGTTCAGATCGACCTGCATATCCTGGATTTAACGTGATGCATATATAACAGGAGGGTTTGACTTTGATTTGAGTTCCCTCGAAGAAAATACTCGGCAAATTTGCCCGAACTGCGTGCAGAATGCTATGAACTTGTTGAGCTACCACAGATAGGACTTCCAAGTTGATTCTGTTGAATTCATCGAAACAAACCCAAGCACCACACGATGTGAGTCCTTTGAATATCTTTCCTAGAGAAACATAGTCCATGCTTTCTGAGCAATTCAAGACTTTACATTGCACGGCGAGAGCTTTGGCTAGATCTTTGATAGTCTCTGTTTTGCCCGTGCCAGCAGGACCTTCGGGAGCCCCATTCAAGTGTAATTGATATGCACTGATCAAAGTAATAAAACAGCGATCAGTAAGAGATGTGACAATGAGACGATCATAGTTTCCTAAATATTCGTAGGCGTAGTTCATGGTAGCATTTATAATTCGGATCAGGACATTCCCATCTTGCCAATAGAACCGTAAGTGCGCAATCCAGTGGAAGTCGTCCTCGCTACTAACTCTATTTTCGATTAATTTCTGCACAATGTCCCTCGACTGAATTTTTGTCACAATCAATGATTTTATAACAGTTCTCTGTGAATTGGTGAGTTCCATTGATTGTGCTTCACTGACCATTTCATCTAGTTCTCGATTCAGCCGAGTTTTATAATCGATGAGTCCTTGCTCAGAATTGTTCTGCATGAGCTGGTGCATATCTGCAGCGAAATAGATTTGCGTCACACATAATATGACCATCTGTGACCACTCGAGTGCCCAACCTATTTTTTGATTTTCCGGATAAGTTTTAAAAGCCCTACATATTTCCCTTCTCACAGCTGACAACATTTCCTTTTCAACCCCAGCAAGCCACTTCTCCACATTCCCACCGGCTGCATGTGTGGACACCTTATTCTTGAAGACCACTCTTTCTTGTTGTTCGCTGATCATAGCAGTTGCGTTGAGATTTTCGTCGAAATCTAGACTAGCGATTCCTTCGAAACATTTCCTCAGATGCGGTTGAACGTTGAGGGGGTTTTTCGTTTCTGATAGAATCGATAACATCTCGTCATTGGATAGAAAGAAAAACCGGGGCAGACACACTCTCTTTTTCTCAAGGTATGCATTAACACCGTTCATTATTTCTTCAAGTAGACGGTGAGCTTCGGAAACTTCTTCCAGAAATCCCTCCAAGGGAGCAGTCTCCATAACATTTGGATTGGTCCTTATTGTCTCCATGTATTGGGTATAAATGCTTCCCACTTTCAGGAAGAGCTCGTTTTCCGGTTGCATTTGAGCTATGATGTCCTTTGAAGAGAATATGGGGAGCAAGTACAAATAAGTGTACTGAACCTTCTGCCATTCCTCGAAAGTTTTGTTAATTCTCAACAACTTGTCATACCAATTTCGAACGAGTTTCTCCGAGGGTTTGACGAACGCTGATCCTCGCATTGATAATGTTTTAATGATGTGATCATCTAAGAGGGTTTGAATATCATCCAAACTTGAAAGTATTCTTAATTTGGCTTCTTTATGGATCTCTGTTTTGAACTCGATCACATTCCATTCACTGGTCATGGCTGAAAGGTTTCCTTGGAGCTGAAGCTCCTTATTTGCTCCGACACTAATGACTTCTAAGCTATTAAGTTTATCGTAGATGTTCAAATCCATTATTTTCCGCAAAGTTGTGCCCGCATTGGGGGTGATGTCAAATCCAACAACTTCAGACATCTCTTTCCAATGACGCGGACGTAGGGCTGGGTTGCACATAACGTTCACTATGAAGACTCCTGTGCGAAAGTCATTTATCCATTGAATCATTTTCCCACATAAACGTAAGGGCACAGGATGTTTCTCCGGATCGGGGTCTTCGGTTTGTCCCTGATAAGTAGACCATGAAACATTTAGTGTTAATGGCAAGTTTGAAGAAGCATTACCCGGAATTTGCAAACAGGATTACCCATCAAATCTTGTTTGATTCGATTCAAATAATACTTTTGGGTCTTCACAAATTCATTGTAGAATTTATCTGTTGTTCTTTGGACAAAACTGGGTTTTAGGTACTCGAATGGGCCGTCCATCCAGACGAAGTAGTAGCGAAGCCATTGTATGCATAATCTGTAAAATGAACATTTTTTTCAAAAGGTTTTATTTAGTAGTTGCTATCAATAGTGAAAAAATCGTGCCAATTTGTTGTTGATAACGTTATAAAAGGACGTCCTTGTTAATTCGAGGCTTGAAGTACATACGAAGTGTTGATCTGGGAACTTTGGCTAGTGAGCGAGAGAATAGTGAAACTGAGGAAAGTCGAAAACAAATTTATAAATGACATTTCCTTTCGCAAGGACAGGATATGCACACCACTAAATTGGGAATTTGAACACTACCACCAACAGGGGGAAATGAGAATTTATGAGGTCAACTAGCAGCAAGGAACTGGAGGACCTGATCAACTACTGCGAAATTCACAGCCTTCACCCAGAGGCACTGAACTAACCTTCTATTCAAGGAATAGGCAATTGAGGAGAATAAAATCGGCTGAATTATAAACGGCTTCTTTACATACAAATCGCCGGACCCAGATGGGATAATATACTTGTCATGCTTCAGGAGCAGTAGGAAAGGGTGATGGCGTTGTTTGAAGAGATTTGCCGGAGCTGCATTTCTCTCGGATACGTACCACACTCTTGGAAACGAGCATGCGTGGTTTCCGCGCTGAAAGCGGGCAGGCGCAGTCACGGGTCCGCAAAAGATTGTCGGCCATACTGAAGACCTTAGAGCGCGTCCTGGATATCCACATAAGGAAGATCATAGTGAAGGTGCCCTTCTCCAAATTTCAGCATGCCTACGACAAGGCAAATCCATAGAAACCGCTTTTCAGGAGGTAATTCGCACGGTAGATAGGTCCCTACATTACAAACAATATACCGCAGCTGGTTTTCTGCATATAGTAAGGAGTCTTCAACATCGTTAGTACCAAAGCGGATTAGAGGGGTATTTTGCTCATTTGATGCTAAGAACTGAGACAATCTAATCTGAACTGGGAGGCAGCCCTTTGATCAGAGCTATGAGCAGAGGAACGTCCCAGGGTGGCACTATATTTCCGGTGACGTCCTCCGGATATTTGAGTGAAGCAGGGTCAAAGCGGTGTCGTATGCTTTGGTGATGTTGGTGTCAGGGGTGTTTACCTACATTATGAGTGAAATCATGGGACAGCGCGTTGGGAAAGATGTGCGTGCGGGCTGCAAGATGTGGCATAAATCCAACCAAAACGGAAGGGATGTTATTTACCACCAAGCAAGTGTACCGGAATTTCACTTTCATGGGTAAGTTGATAAAGATTGTCACTTTTCTCCAAAGTGAAGTATCTGCCTGTGATTCTGGATCCTAAGCTAAATTGAGGGTTAAAGAAGTCTGTACAGACTTCTATGCCAATAGCTTTGTAAGGAAATGCGGTTTTCAACAGGGCATGATTATCTGCATGCACACAGTCGTGTTTCGTTCTATCCTAACGCACCGTTCTACAGTGGGGTGACAAATACAGGACATACTATACTTAGTAGAATCAAGTTCAACTAAATTCAAAGAACCAAGTGTGCAGGCGCTACTAGCGCTTTTTAATCTTGTTCGGCAGATGTAATCAATATACTCCTGCACTTCCTTTTCTGGTCTAAATTAAATACGCTTTTGGAGGCCGTGTTGCCAGATTACGTGCTTCCGGATGTAAGGCAGAAAAGCCCGACCATAACATATATATCATAGCAGCATCCTAGACAAAGTACCCCAGAAACTCTGGGAATTCTCAGCAGAGTACGCTGTACGCAAGCCGAGCGTCAAGAGAAATTTTACTTTGGGCTTTCCAACCAGGGTAGGGTATTTTTTATCGACGGATCGAAGATGCTGTGTTGAGTCGGTGCGGGGGTTCTATCAGGTATATACAGTGTAGTCGAATCATAAAGCTTTTTACTAAAGGACTGTATGTAAATGCATTCCAGGCGAAGCTACTGGTGATACTGGAAGCCTATCGTTGGTTGGGGGATGGTCCGAGTCCCAAGGATAACATAGTTCCGACGCATGGCCAAGCGGTCATTAATGGTTTATACTCATTGTCCATGCTGGTGGAACGGGGAGTGGTCAGTCAAAGGAACATAGGTGAAATGATTGGCTGTACCGACCGCTTAGGCGGAGTTTTGCTCATGAGAAAGCCACGGCATATTGCTGTCGACTGCGAAGGGTGCAATCTACTCTCATCACTTACCACCTGCACCGAGACGCGAAGGATTAGGCCTCCCCATAAACTGATCGGGGGACCAACGGTCGAGACCAATGGAAACGCGTACAAGATAACGGTGATTTCCATTTGGAAGAACCAAAAAGGAGATCTCAAATTGGAGTTGAAAAGGCGCAATGTGGGACGGGTTCTGCAGGCAAGTAGAAACGTTGCTGGGGAGAATGCCACGATGCGACGTCTAAATCATTAGATTTCCATTGATAACAAAAATTTAGATAAGGCCATACCCAGGCAGGGATTTGTACTGCCTTGATGGACCTACAGGAGGCGTTTATTGTCAATCTCAGGAAGGCGTATGGTAACATACAAAGAGCGGCTTTGAGAAAAACCTTTTGAAGAAATAAATCAAGTGTCTTCATTACGGTCATCATGGAAGGTCATATACAAATCCTATGGATGCGGAAGGTGGGGAGAGCAGGGTTGCATTGCAAGCGAGTGTAATAAAAACCCCTTCGTGAAGAAGAAGAAAGGAGGGCTTAGTGGATACTCTGTTGGAAGTGGGAAGTATCCTGAATTTAAGAAGACGTTAACTGCAGTATGAAAATGAGGTCAATTCAAATCAATCTTATCTACTGAAAGGTCGATCAGGATTTGCTCTTCCAGGCGTGCGGCATAGAAATATGGGGAGCAGATGGCAACCGCTTTTATGTAGGCGAAAACAGCCAACATATATATCAACACCTACTACGCTGCTCCGATTCCTCACATTGACACAGCTCGATAATGTGCTAGCATGCAAGCATAGTTTGGGATGCAAAAAATTGAAAACGAGAGTTATTGCTGATGGCTCCAATACGTAGTCCACAAAATGGGAAAGCCTATTGACGAAAGTAGATATTATGATATATTGGCCAATAAATTTTAATATCTATCAAAAAAGAACAGCATCGATTTCGTTATAAACTTAACTTTCGTTTGTCCTAGCTAAAAATATGTGCTGGAAAATCAGTGAAAAATAAAATAAACAAACGCCAGGTTGGTTTACAAAAGCAAAGGATGAACACACACTTACGAGGTTTAGTTGGACCAGGACACTATTACATACAAGACACACTTTTGAAGAAAGCGATGTGAATCGCGACGGCATGTTTGATTTGATAGCCGAGAAGATTCATATACCCAAGATCAACTGATCTTCGGTCGACTTTTCATAGTGCTTTGCGGGCGGTTCAGAGAGCAGGAGGTAAGCTATTGATGAGGTGAAGGAACACATTTATAGGCAAGCTTGCAGAAACCTTCCACAGGGCGTAAAGTGAAACGGGTCCAAGGGGTCAAAAGGTAGTATAGGCCCCAGGGCGAAATGTGGATTGGTACATACGATGAAACATAAAACTTGAGAAATGCCTGCTGAACCAACACCAGCAGCTCTACTACCAAATCTTATCTCCACGTGATGATCGCTGGGAGTGCTTTCTTAATGAAAAACTGCAGACGAAGAAGGATGAAAGTGTGACTCCCACGCCTAAAAACGGGATAAATTGTATCGATTGGCTGGGGGTTGGGTAGGGGTGACAACTCTACTTGGGAAATCAAAGTTACGAAGTTATGAAAGGAGCCTCGGACTGGATTCACAACACAACGAAGAACTTGGCAATAAAAACGGACAAATGATTTGCGCATTTTCTGATAGAACGTGCGCTCCCTGCATAGAAAATGAGCTGCTAGGTGTGACGTGTAACGGTTACAAGAGATACGTTAGACAGGAATTGGTTTCCTAGAGAGGAGCCTGAATGTCGTGTTCCACAACTGGTGTTCTTTGTGATCGACGTATCAACAAAAAATCTAAAATTTATCGCCATGTCGTCCGTCCTGTCGCTCTCTATGGCTCTGAGTTTTGCCCGACTATAAAAGACTTGGACTTGGACTAATGGCGTGACATGTTTTGATCAAATGAGGATATCCGCGATCGATATTGGGTTGCACCGATCGTGTTTTCCAGTCAATTTCTAAAAAAGTTGGTAATATACTATTAGTAAGTTTATTTGAGCAAATATCGGAAAGGGACATCTTTCGAGATTTAAATTTCACGCGAATGTCAATTATTCTCGTTAATTATGACGTCAGCATCTTATTTACGTGGCTTTAATTAATTGCCAGATTTCCATGAAATTTGGCATGTGCATGCTAGTGTAAAATTTGGTAGTCCTAAGATGAATTTTAGGGGGGGTTTTCAGTAAATTTCTAAAAGCTAGTAATACACTATTCGTAAGTTTATTTAAACTCCAGCTAAATTTATGTCACTCGTTGTATGCGTGGGATTTAATAGTTCCCACTTTTTGGAGAAAAGTACGGGTGACAGACAGGCAGACAAACAGTGAATCCATTTTTATAAGGTTTTGTTTTGTCTTTTTTTTCATAAGCGCAAAGCTATGCACTCTAAGTTTGCGATGTGAATATAAGCCTCATTAACGTTCACGCCCCTGCTGAGAAGACTGCAGGGTCGGAGAAGGATACCTTCTACGGGGCAGTAGAACGAACTCTCGAAGCCTACCCTGGGTATGATATCAACATCATGCTTGGAGATTTTTACATTCAAGTATGGACCGAGCCCGGCGATACATATAATAATGCCGGGCTATCCAACTAACAATGTCGCACGAAATGGCTGTTCACGCGGTCACAGGATCACTTTCAACCAAATTGAGAACGTGTTAATCGAATGTCGCCATCTCTCAGCTTTAATGAATCTCAGAACAATTAGAGGGGGGGGGGGGGCAATATAGGCTTGGACATGATCTCGTTGGCATGGTGCTCCCAGCTCGAATAGCAAGACTACCTCGAATCCTCTTAAATCAACATCAACAAATGATCTTCACAACCATCTGAAGAACATTATCACTGGTACGGCTGCAAACATACCTGACCCCGGTTGCAAAAAAGTCGGAAGGATTGGTTTGACAATGAATGACTTTTGGGCATTCATCTAATTATTCTAATATCTATAAGATATTGCTCTCAGTTTCTGAAAGTAGGGCAGGTTTATCAGACCGAGAATTTGGTTTCCATGGAGAAGAATCATTGTTTGCATTAAATAATGCCGGCAAACATTGCGCAGTGCTTACGTTGCTTATATTCCCTACCGGGAAATGTTTTAGAGGGAAAATTGGAATGCCAGGAAAATCCATGCAGCTTAAAATGAAATAAGCGGAAGAGACTAGGAAAGCGTGGTAACGTGGGCAGACCAGTCTTTTGAAGAATTCCACCTCCTTACAAAAGTGAAATTTATTTAAGACTCACATTTGTCTGAAACAAGTCGGGAAACCGGAAGCAAAGTGCTTCAAATACGAAAGGTTTTGTGTATTTCTTATATAAGTTTATTTAAGTGGGCATTTGTCTCATTTGTGCGTAGCTCGTAATGCTTATGCATTTAGGTTGTCAAACCATTCACTTTAGTGTAAATGATCGTGACATTTTAAGTAATAACTTCGACCTAATATATCTCTGTTAGTAATAGCGCGATTTCCACAAAACTTGGTAGTGTGATGTTCTATAATATAGCCTATATTACTATGATGATGATGATTTTGGGATAAACTTAAGGGGCTCCCAGTTAATTTCTAGAAAATATACTTATAATCAATATGGTAATATTAGTTATTTATTCTAGTTGCCACAATATCAGCAGATGCCGGATTTTAGCTAATACTAGCACTAAGTGCCAAGCATTTAGGTTCAGACGATCATACCTATTTAAAAGATAAGGTGGTGGTGGCAGGTGATGGGTTAACACCTAAAGCGCCAAGCCAAAAAAAACAAGTCTAAAAGGTAGACCTGCTTTTTTTGAATAGATCACACTCCCAGGCCAGGAGTGTTTTTTTTATTTCTCTATACTGTTGAGGAGTTTACAGATGATGTTGACTAAGTATTAGTATACATGCGGCCTCCCATGTAAACCAAATATGTATCAAATCTATGAATGCGGCCTCAACATGTAAACTCAATTTGTGTCAGACTGATACATTTGTATCAGATTGATACATACCCGCTTGCTCTTCGCTGTAAAAATAGGTGCGCAGCGAGTCAACTTGGCGGTGCCACCACGTCAACCACGCCCCTACCTCCGATGTCAAGAGGCAGTTTCATCCGCTCCACGGCAGAGTTTGGATGATGCATTCGAAATTTTGACATAGTAGTCCGTATCCGCCGCTGGCCGTTTTCCAGATCGGTCTTCGTCCACGGCAAAATTCCGAATGCATATACCAGTATAGGATAGCGAGTATGTTCAGTGCGTCCATTTTATTTTTTCCCGAGGGATGCGATTTCAGTACCAATGTTACAGATCGCAGGAGTTCGGACAGCAGCATCCTTCAGATCACCAACTCGAACATTGGTTCCTTACAGAATTTCAAGGTACCTGTAGAAGTCTGTCTTGGTCTTAGTTAGGATGTGGAGGTCACCGTCCGGCATGCGGCTCGTGATGACCTTTGCGGAAGGCTTGGATTCGACACTTGTCTAACCCAAACTCCATCGGAATATCACTGCTGCACATGTCTATTATTCGCAACATCATTACCAGCACACAACTTGATGTCATCTAAGTCCATTAAGTGTATCAGCTGGCACTTAGCACGTAGGCCATATTTGATAACGAATCCCAACGATGCCTTTCCGTATATGGAGAGGCTCTGAGGTATTGGCACCTTCACCTCGCCAAATTTATTAGTTTGGGGTCAATGCGATACATATGTAGGACATCGATTGGCCAGGTATGGGGGTCGCTGTCAAACGCATAATCGATATAGCAAATAGAGAGGTTTCTTTGGCCTCTAGATGCTTGTCCTACAACTACCGAGTCGATATTGAGTTGCTCTTTGTAACCCCTTGACCCAAGTGGGCAGCCCTTCAGTTCCTCACAGCATGTTGTTGGTCTCAAGGTGTGCATTGACCCTTCCACGTTATGTATTTGTAGAGGGTTGGTAAGCAAGTAACCGTTCTTGTGTTTGCGGGGTCCTGTACCATGTCCTTGTTAGGGATCAGGTAGGTAATCCTCGCAGTAAGGAAGGGTGGAAAGTCCTTCGACTAACTCATGACCTGATTTATGCTGTGTGCCAATAGACCATGCATACTGGTGAACTCTTTCTACCAGAATTTCTAGACGTCGGCTCCTCGGAACTTCCTCTTCGGTAACATCCGCATAATTCGTGCTTGACATAGTGGCGTGGCGAGTGCCTTCGGCGGTGATCCACTCAGCATGTTGGGCGACTAACCCCCGAAGCCCACGCCAATACTCTTTGGCTTCCGTTACCGAAAGCTGCACTGTCTGGACTCTCTGCTGGAATTCGTTGAGAGATATGAAAAAGCTCCGTTGGTTCCTCGCATATGTTGGATTCTGGACACGTCTGGAATGACTTTCGCCGCAATGCCATAAACGACTGCATACGACAGAAAGTTTCTACTTTAGTGTGTCCAGAATTTCAACTGTGGCATAGTTCCTGTAAACCCTCTGGACTTCATTCTCCACCTGTCTGCTGGCCAGAGCTGCATTGAACCAGCCTGGCAATATCGTGCCTTAGTGACCCCCGCCGACGTTCCAGATGAATTTTCTATGGTGGATGGATGTCTTCGGCTACTCAAACCAATAAGGCGAAAGCGAATCTTTTGGCCACGCAATCTGACAGCCGTAATGCACGAGCGATTGTAGTTGCAGCAGCGACATTTCAGGACACAGTCGAGATACAATCTCATCGGTGATTTGAGATAGAACTCTCGGAGTTACTGGAAATGCATAGATTCTGTGAATATCTGGTCTATGTAAAGGATCCATTTCCGAGAATTCTATACACGCTCTTTGGAATTCGTCCCGCACCTCAGCGGAGACTTCAGCCGGACGGTGAACGAGAGTGCTTCAGCGAATACTAAAACTGTTGCCTGCAGTGCGGCGTGGTGTTGTTGATGCCACCGCCTCTGCCTCCATCGACTCTTGGTCACCAGTTTCTGCAATGACCTCAAGTCGAACACGTTCCCTAATGATGGCGGGATTGTGTCGCTGTGAGTAATAAAGCATCACTGGTCTGCAACCCGCTGCACAGTAACGTGCGCGAATTATGGGAAACGCTCGACAAATCTCTGATGCAACAAAGGGCGGTAAGATGTTGTATCTGCCTCCGCCGTTATTTCGTAGTAGGAACGGATTATGAAGAGGTTTATTTCCTCAGTCCCCTTCATCCGCTGCCTATGCAAAGCAGCTGAAATGGCC
The DNA here is from genome assembly GCF_905115235.1 of Hermetia illucens. Classification (NCBI taxonomy): domain Eukaryota; kingdom Metazoa; phylum Arthropoda; class Insecta; order Diptera; family Stratiomyidae; genus Hermetia; species Hermetia illucens. Next base: position 125,596,182 of record NC_051850.1, on the reverse strand, counting down.
GCCATAGAGTGTGGCGAAACCGAAGCAGGAGCGGGGCAATGCTCCTGGTCGTCGTGGCGCCTAGACGTCGTATAGTATTCGGTAATAGGCAATGTTTGTTTGTTTAGGGTGAGCATAATATCTACGTCTGTAATATGTACTTATAACTTGTATTTTGAAAAAAATTTGATGGAATATTTTGGTTTTTTAGCCACATATAAATGGAAAAATGTGAGTAAAAAGTTTCATACATAAGATAAACACAAAACCTTTATACCCGAAGCCGTTTCCGGTACTCCAACTTGTTTATGTATGGGGTGACAAACAGATGGACCGACAGTAAGCGGATTTTAATAAAGTTTTGTTTTACACAAATCGTTAAAAAGATAACTTTCTTTGTCTCTCTGGTAGGCGCACACGTTTGACTGTCTGAGGCACGTCCAGATATTTTGACAATCTGCTGTTTAACGCAGATGCAGACATTTGCGAAAATCAGGCAATGAAATAACAATATTTTCAAAACTTAGCCAGGGGGCATCCTACTTAATAGAGAACCATGAAATGGAACCTCAATTTTATATGGCAGAAATAAACAACTTACTTCATTAAAGCTGCGAACGGAATCACAAAATCCTTCAATGCCTCTAATGTAGGATACGTCGATTTAGGAAACTTGAACAACTTCTCCTCCTTATTGATCCACTTCACGTAATCATCGAATACCTCTAACTGATCCATAAAATTCGCCAATAAAGTGAAATAATCTCGAAACTTCTCAGTATCACTCATTTCATTGATAATATTGACCGAGGGAACCATTTTAGTCACATCATCGGTCAACTTCTTTGCAACATATTGCAAATGCTCTTCGAACTGTACTTTGTATGTCTCTTGGAGCGCGGTATTTTTCTCAAATATCACTTTGATATCCTCCAACCAATTGATTGTAGTGCGTTGGAGTTTGATATGTTCCTGGCTAAGTTCGGCAAACTCAAATAAATCAGCGCCGAATTTCAGGCTTGCCTGGATGCGAGCGTGAAGCTGCGCAATGAGTTTAGTCTTTACTTCGGTTATGTATTCACCACTGGCGAGAAGCTCCTCCGTAGACCGTGGTATCTGGAGTGCCTTTTCTTTAATTTCGGCAAACGCCTTGCAAATGTCCTTCTGATCATTCATGTGTTCCGTGACTATTTTCGCAGTGATCATTTTTATAAAGGAGTTTGCTGTACGTTTCAGGTCATAGATCGCCATTGACTTGTCGACTATGGCGATATCAAAGTATTCTCGCTGCATTTCACTTCTTAGCATGTCAATGTAGGCATTAAACTGTTCGATTTTTGAGAAATACTCCTTGAATGCGTGTGGCTGTTCTAAGAATGCTTGTAGATCCTCTCGCGTTCGACTGTCGAATAGTTCATGGTACTTCTCCTGGAATTGGTCTAAGTAATCCAGTACGGGTGCATATGCGGTCTCCAGAGCGTCTTTCAGCTTTTCCACAGCTTCTTCAAAATACATTTCATTGATGCTGATGGGGAGTTTATCCAGAGCAACTGGAAAGGCAAGACGATCAATTTGCAGCTCGAGAGCATCGAGATTTGTTGCAACTTTTGATATGTCTCGAAGGATGTCTGTATAACATTTGACTATGGAATAGAACGATGGCTCCAAAGTTATATCTTTGTAGCAAACAATGTTCAGCTTGAACATTGGGACTTTATTATGATCCAAAATCACCCCAATTAGGTGATCAAGAGTCCTTATCTTGATATTATTTATCTGCCTATTGATGAGTCCTTTGATACATCTGAAGGCACGGTTCCAGTGTGAGATTGTTAGAGTCTTCCGTTTATAATGTTTCTTAACAACAGCAATAACTTTCGGATACCACGAGTGCTTCATGAAATGTATGTTGCTCTGCAAATCCCTTTCAGCGAGCTGGGAGAACTTTGCCAGTGTCAACGGAACTTTTTGACGATCCTTATTGTTGTAGGAGCCATAATTATTCAAAATCTCTGGAAACTCCAATTCGGAATAGTGCAAAATTGCCCTCACAAACGGTTGAGTTATAAAAAGTTCTTTCTTCAGACGTTTCCTGTTTTCGACGAAAACTGCGTAGTTGCTCGTCTTTCCCGCATGCTTAAACGTGAAATCAATTTTTTCAGGTAATACATTTTCCACAATACCATCTTTGGGCGGAAGCAGCATCTTACTAATGCTGTGCGCCTTCAGAACTTTGTCATGCTCTTCGCGGATTTCACTCATATATTGCTTTACAAGGTCAGGGTATTTGCTACGTAATTTCTTCGGGACAGCGTCCTTTATCCTTTGCTCTACGTCTTTCATCATTTTGGGAATGGGCATTTCATTTGCTGCCTCGTGGAGTTTTGCAATGTAATACGACTCCTGGACTGGACGAGTTGGATCTGGTTTAGGAACAGGTTCTCGAAATACTTTCGCTTTCTCCTCGTTAGCTTTTCGTTTAAGGAGATCATAGTGATGTTGCTTCCGTAGATTTGAAACACGAAACTTAAGCAAGGGATTTTTGGCGTATGGTTCGTTGTCATACTTAGTTATATCGGACGGAGGTTTCGGTAGCTTTTTAAGCGCTTTGCTCATTTTCCGGAACTAATCACTAAACAACTAAACTCAGAGAAGTCTCACATTCAACTAATTCAAACGTTTGTTGCCAACGCCAAACATCCTTTCCAGCTTGTGTTTCTTATGTTTTATCGATAAAGTAATAAATTACCAACATAAACAATGCATTAAGTAAGGTAGTGTATCCATTGAAGGTTGGAAGTTGTTTACTTGCAGTAACCTTGAACTTCACTATTGTTTGCCGGTAAACATTGCACATGAATGAAGCTCCATGGAAACGGAGGTTAACGTTCTTTAGGTTGGCTTCCATTCAATTCAATTTAATGCAATGAATAAGGGGAAGTCATGTCGACGAATTTTTACCATTTTGAGTGTGGGATCAAAAATGTTCAACATTTGTTTTGAGGTGAACGCGACTGAACTTTCTGAACCATAAATTCAAGCGATACTGAAATCGGGGGTTATCAGAATGTCCATTTTCTCGATTTGAATGGCAGTTTCAGGGGTATTGGTATTTTGCGTCTCTATATGGTACCATGGAATATCCCGGTATGGCCTGCGACACTTAGACTCCAAAAAGGATAATAAACATATATGCAATCTACAGTGCTCCAGATCCACGTTTAAAGTTATTGATTTGCTTAAATATGAATTTGAATCATTGTAGACTTACAAACTTGACTAGCAATGGATAATTTCATTTATTTTAGCTGCAGGATTTTAGCACAAAGATATATTTATGTACTCCTTTTGTGAGTAATTTATCGACGAGATGATAACGTCCTAGAATATTTCTACTCCGGAACGGTACTTAACACATATGGTATGTACAATATACAATAATATTGAAATCCGTATTCCAATATAAAATATAGTAAAAGGTCCCTAAGTTCTCATTTGTCAGGAAAAATTGTTCGAGGTATAGAGAGTTCGACTTAAGGGGGTCATCCCATGTGAAGGTCGTTTTTTTGGCTTCTTTAGAAATTTTTTCTGAAGAACTGGATGAAGATACAAATACGAATTTGTCAGTGTATATTTATTGATATCTTGAGCGTACATGGTAATTCTCTCAGCCCGATAAAATGGTTCGCTGTTGAAATACATACCAATTTATACACCCATCTCCAAAAAAATGTGTTTTTCTGTTGCCACGCTAGATGGCGCTGCATTTATCTTAAAGAAAAAAAGTAAACGGCATTTTAACGTACAGACTTAACTACAGACCGCAAACTAGGATTATTAAAACATGTTAAAAGGTAAACTTTTGGTACGGTGTTAAACTTTTTTTTGTGAATTTTGGTGTTTTTTTACGGCTTCTTCAATGAATAAAAAAAACTACTGAATGAATCGCAATTATCCTAGTTTGCGGACCGCAGAAATATTCTCTGAATAAGTCGTGAAAATTTCAAAGAATTTCGTTGGATTGATTTTAGGCTTTGCTGGCAGCCGATTTTCAATATGTAGTTTCGAGAAAAACTCATTCAAAAAGTAAAATGTGATTTTTAGCCATAAAATCTTAATTCACCATTAATCTGCTATACCTAGTCTATAAACTTAAGTTTTCTTCAAGAAACACATGTAGAGCCTTGGCTTCAATTCTTGTCCATTTAGTGAAGTCATTCGAAAGTCATTTGGACCGATAAATGCGCGCTTTATTACGGCGATCGACATAAATCTGGCATGTGGCTTATTATGCGTTTAACACTCACATCACTTTGCCCATATATTCTACACTATATCTAGTGGGCAAATAGTAGTATAGGTGCAAGGGCGAAACTTGGATTGGTACCCACGATGGCGCATAAAATCTGGGAAACGCCTCCTGAACCAACAGCTCTACTTCCAAACCCTATCTCCACCTCCACGTGGTGACCGCTTGGAGTTCTTTCTTAACGAAGAGCTGCAGACGGAGAAGGATGAAGGAGAGTCTCCCGCGCCTAAAAACAGGACATTGTACCAACTGGTCCTCCAGGTTGGGAGTTGGGTAAGGCTGACAACCCTACACGGAAAACAACTTGTTACGAAGCCACAACAGGAGCCTCGGACTGGACGGATTACACAACGACGAACCCGGCACGATAAACGAATAACCATTTGCGCATTTCTCATGGAAACTCCCTGTACAGAGATGGAGCTGCCAAGCAGCTAGTTGATACCCTGTCCCAATATAGGGCTGATGTAACAGCGTTACAGGAGATGAATTGGACAGGGACCAGTTTCCTGGAGAAGAGTCGCTATACCATATATTATAGTGGCCATCCAGTAAACCATGTGCTTAGAGTAGGTTTCTTAGGCAACCAAAAAATGAAACCTCCTGTTATCGACTTTGAAAACATAAGCGAACGGCTATGCACTCTGCGCTTGCGAGGCAAGTTTAGAAATATAAGCTTCATTAACTTTCACGTCCTTACAGAGGAGACTGCAGAGTCAGAGAAGGATACCTTCTACGAGGCAATAGAACGAAACCTCGAAGCCTGTCCCAGATATGATATAAAAATCATACTTGGGGATTTTAACAGGCAAGTGGGGAAGGAACCCGTATTCAGGCGATACGTTGACTCCCATAGCTTACTTCAAAATACAAATCATAACGGACTGCGGATTATTCAATTAGCAGGGTCACACGAAATGGTTGTTCGAAGTACCTGGTTTACACAGAAAGCGGTTCACAAACATATATGGGCCTCTACAGACGGGACCACTTTCAACCAAATTGACCACGTGTTGATCGAACGCCGCCACCTCTCAGCCTTGATGAATGTCAGAACGTATAGGGGGACCAATATCAACTCGGATTACTATCTCGTTGGCATGGTGCTCCGAGCTCGAATAACAACACCACCCAAAATCCTCTCTGGCAATCAGGTGAGGGTTAACGCTGAAGCCATCCACAACACATATAAGAGGGAAATGGATGCTGCAATAACCGCAGTCAACAGAGGACCTGGAGATGAAGCATCAAGAAATGATGTTCACAACCACCTAAAGAACGTTATCATTGATACGGTCACAAAGATACTTGGGCCCAGCCGCAAATGGAGTCGGAACGGCTGGTTTGATGATGAATGCGAGCTAGCAATGGAACGGAAGAATGCCGCATACCGAGTAATGTTGCACTTTCAAAGAACGCGGGCACGCGCGGAGACTTATCACAAACTCCGTCGAGCGGAGAAGCGACTTCACAAACGGAAAAAGGAAGCCTGGGAGAACCAACAAGTCTGCGAACTAGAAAAGTACAGGGAGCAACCGCACCAGGAGCGGAAGTTTTACCAACAAGTCAGCAGGATGAAGCCTTATACACCTCGATGCTCATCCTGCCGAGACAAAGACAACTGAAGACGACGGACCAATTCCTGCACCACCAAGTATGGGAGAAGCAGTCCGGGCAGGAGCCGATGGAGTTATAGCCGAATTGGTTAAATATGCAGGCGATCAGTTACACCAAGTGGTTCATCAACTTGTGCTTAAGCTATGGGAGAGCGAATCAATGCCTGACGATTGGCTGTCTCATACATAAAAGATAGATATCACACAGTGCCGCAGTTATAGAGGTGTCACATTGCTGAGGACCATCTATAAGATATTCTCCTCTATCTTGCTAGGCCAGATAGCCCCATACGCCCAAAACATCATTGGCCCATACCAAAGAGGCTTCGCTCTAGGTGAATCAGCAACAGATCAGATTTTCTCTTTGCGACAAGCGATGGAAAAACTGTTGGAATATGGACACCAGTTGCACCATCGACTTTAAATCCGTCGATGATAGCATAGCCAGGGTGAAACTGCACGGCCATGAGAGGATTCGGTATTCCGACGAAATTGATAAGACTGACTAGGCTGACTCTGACCAATGTGCGAGGCCAGATAAAAGCAGCAGGATCACTCTCAAAACCATTCGACATCAACAACGGTCTACGACAAGGGGATGCCCTATTATACGCCCTCTTTAACCTGGCCCTAGAGAAAGTGGTTCGTGATGCTGAGATAAATGCAAGAGGTACGATCCTCTTTAAGTCCACCCAACTAGTGACCTATGCTGACGATATCGACATCATGGGAAGAACCACCCGAGAAGTACAAACTGCCTTCATCCAGATCGCAACGTTAGCACCGAAAACCAACCATCCAACAACACCAAACCTCACTGGTCAAACAGAAAGAATAAAGATAGGAGAATACAACTTTGAGACCGTTGATAATTTCTTCTATCTAGAGTCGAAAATCACAACCGATAACAGCTACGATGATGAACTCCGCGCACGGTTGTTGTCAGCCAACAGAGCCTATTTCAGTTTACAAAAACTGTTTCGCTCGAAACGTCTCACCATAGGGTCAAAGCTCTTACTGGACAAGACTATGATCTTGCCAGTCCTCATGTATTCCTCGGAGACGGTTGTTAGCAAGAAAAATTGCGAACTTTTGGCTGTGTTCGAGAGAAGAATCCTCTGAAGAATTTTTGGCCCCCTACATGAGGATGGACGATTCCGTAGCCTACACAATGACGAAATCTATGAGCGATACCACGACCGTCAGATTGTGGATAAAATCCGGCTCAATAGGTTACGGTGGGCGGGTCACTTAATCCGTATGGATGAGGATGATCCCACCCGGAAAGTCTATAAGGCCAATATCTATGGTAGAAAAAGAAGACGAGGCAGACCCTGCCTAAGATGGAGCGATGGCGTAGGTCAGGACACCAGACAGCTTTTAGGGATATCGAATTGGAACCTCGGCGCAAAACCTGGATGTCTGGAGTTCCTTATTAAGGCAGGCCTAGACTGGATACCGATTGTTGCGCTGTTTATGATGATGATATCTAGATACAATTGACCCCAAATTTCGATTCCGCGGATCCGACACACGGGCATACTTCATATACTTATATTCTATATTTCTCTAAACTCATTTCAGAAATTTTCAAACTAGCTTCAGACAAGTCAATTTCAGAACTTTCCATTTCAAATTCGGCCTGTTTTTACCACTGGATAAGGATGGAGCTGCGATTCTTTGAAAGAAACCTGGTCTGCCCATAAATTTTCTATAATTATTTGCTTTAATAAACCGGTGTGAGAATATAATGGTCGAATTGTGTCCCTTAGGATGGATCTGAAAGTAATATAAACGCCACAATTTAAACTGCTTAATACTTGGGAAGTCGTCGCGGTTGTCAGTGGACATTAATGAGGTTCAACAGGAAACGGCGGATTTAATTGCAGTAACAAGTACATGATTTCCTATTTTAAGGTAATGAAAAAATAGCTAATTGAAGAAATTATATTTTTTCCCAGACCGAATAACATGGTAATTTAAAACAAATAAGATTCTTTTTTCAAAGAAACCCAGCTCCATCTTTATCCAATGGTAATTTGATGGTAAAATATTAAAAAAAAAAATGGAAAATGCTGAATTTCGAGTACAAAATTCTGAAGTTGAAATTGAGTGTGAAAAGTTCTGAATTGGTTTCGGAAAATTCTGAATCAGAATATCTAATAGAAAAAAGTCAGACAAAAGTCAAAGATACCTATACTTAAAAAGTAATTTAAGGACATTCTTATTCGTAATTTTACAGAAAAATCTCTCAATCTTTAAGGTAATCTTTTATTTTTTTCTGAGCGGCTCTGTGTTCTGTCAAAAGAAAAAAAATCTATTCGGTGTCCATCCGGTACAATCGCCATTGATAAAATTGCCATGTTTAATTTATGGGTAGATTGGGTGGTATCTTCTCAATTGAGCACTTTTATTGTAGCGTTATTATCATCATCATGATTCTTACCGTCTGTCTCGTCTTTCGCTATTGACGAACATCTTCCAGAATTTGATGTTCACCAAGAATATCAACTATCAGACCATCGTCATCAATTTGGACACAGTCCAGTAGCTGAGAACCATCGATATAATATCTAGTTCCCAAATTGCTAAATTTCTTGCTTTATCGTCATTCCTTTCTGTCATGTGTTGGAAAAAAGGCAGTGAAAAATAGTCGTTCTCATCATACTCAAATTTCTCGAAATTTTAATTCAAGTTTTCTTTAGAATTGAGGAAACCCTGAGCCGATTATAAAGAAACTTTCTCCAACTTTTTGGTCCATTGCAAGTTTTAAGGAATCGGAATACCGGAAGCTGGAAGCTTTGGGTATCAAGGTTTCGTCCTCATCTTGGGTGAGAAGTTCCTATGCACGGTTTCCCATTCGTACATCCATAAAAATTCAAAATATTCCTTGATCAATGCGCATATTTCCAAACTCCAAGCCTGCCGTTCATATGAGTTCACTCTATGTGATGATGACGTCATTCACGTCTTAGAATACGATAAATTCACGTGAAAGACACAATTTTGATTTTCTATAACTTTGTGGTCAAAGGTTAGTATAGGCCCCAGGGCGAAACGTGGATCGGTACCCACGATGGAGCATAAAGCCTGGGAAACGCCTGCTGAACCAACACCAATAGAGACCACTGAGAGTTCCTTCTTAACGAAGAGCTGCAGATGTAAAAGGATGAAGGTGAGTCTCCCGTGCCTACGACCGCGACAAATTGTACCAACGAGTCTTTCTGATTGGGGGTTGGGTAGGGATGACAATCCTACAAGGTTACAACTACGAACCTGGCAATGAAAACGAAATTACAATTTGTGCATTTTCTTATGGAACGTGCACTCCCTATACAGGTCGAATTCTGCATAGCAGCTAGCCGCTACTCTGTCCCAATATAGGGCTGATATAGCCGCGTTACAAGAGATGCGCTGGGACCAGTTTCCTAGAAAAGAGCCATTACACCATATATTATAGCGACCATTGAGTAAACCATGTACTCGGAGTAGGTTTCTTAATCAGTCAAAAAATGAAACCTGCTGTTATCGCCATTGAAAACATAAAGGAGGTAGTAGAACGACCCCTCGAAGCCCCCGGTATGATATAAAAATCATATTTGGAAATTTTAGCAGCCAAATAGAGAGAAGCCCGTATTCAGGGAATACGTTGGGTCCCATAGCTCACCGAGGGATACCAATGATAACGGACTACGGACTTTTCAATTAACAGTATTACACGAAATGTTTGTTGGAAGTGTGCTCTGAGATCGAAGGACAACACCACCCTCTGACAATCAAGTGAAGCCATCCACAAACAGCCCTCCGTAACATCTATAAGGGGGAAATGGATGCCGAGATAACCGCAGTCATTAGAGTTTCTGGAGATGAAGCATCGAAAAATGGTCATCATAATCACTTGAAGAACGTTATCATTGATATGACCACAAACATACTTAGCTCCAGTCGCAAAAAAAGTCAGAATGGCTGGTTTGACGATGAATGTAAGCTAGCAATGGAATGAAAGAAAGTTGCATACCGAGTAATGTTTCATTCTCAAAGAACACGGGCAAAAACTTATCACGAACTCCGGCGAGCGGAGAAGCGACTTCACAGGCGGAAAAAGGAAGCCTGGAAGAACCAACAGTGAGAAGTACAGAGAGAACCAGGCGCGGAACTTTTACCAACAAGTCAACAAGATAAAGCAGGAAATTTGATTTCTGATCGAATGGGCATATTGGAGCGATGGGTTGAGTATTTTGATGAACTGCTCAACAACCAGAATATCGGCGAGTTGGACAGCTGAAGTCGACGGACAAATGTTGCCACTACCAAGCATGGATGCTTAAGAATCTTACGTCACCAGGAGCCGATGGAATTACAGCCGAACTAGTTAAATATGGGGCGATCAACTACCCCAAGCGGCTCATCAACTTTTGCTCAAGGTGTGGGACAGCAAATCAATGCCTGATTGGCAACTAGTCATTATGTCATTATCTTTTTTTTTTTTTTTTTTTTTTTTTTTTTTTTTTTTTTTTATGGATGGAGGTGGAAATCTTAGAAAGACGCTGCTGCGCCAGGTTGCAGCAGTGTGTGGGATTCACACCCACTAAAACCACCCCCACTCTTCTGCCCCTCCCCGCGGGACCACCGTGAAGTATTACTTCGCGGGGGAGGCTCTGGTTCGCTATACCAGCTCGTCCATGTTACGTCTCCGTCGCGCCGCCTTCCGAGCTCGATCCAACTCCAGGAGTTTTGTCTGCACCACGGCTACTGCCTCATTTACCGCCATCCAGTTTTCCTCCGACTTCAACATCTCTTCCACCAGGTTGGAGGGCTTGATGTCCGCCCCTAAGATGCTGTTCAACCTCCTTTTCTGCTGCAGAAATCTGGGACAATAGAACATAACGTGCTCCGGGTCCTCGAGTGTAGCACCGCATTCAGGACAGTTGGGAGACTCGTCCAACTCGAAGCGATGCAAGTACTTCCTATAGCCACCGTGTCCCGTAAGGAACTGTGTCAGGTGGTAATTCAATTCTCCGTGCTTTCGGTTGACCCATTTCTCGATGCACGGGATCAATGTATGGGTCCACCTGCCCTTGTCGGAGTTATCCCATCGTTGTTGCCACTTGCCACACAACTCTCTCCTGATGGCTTTTCGGAAATCCGCATTCACCTCTGCTGGATTTGCCTTCCGTTTTTCGTAGAGCCAGTGTGCCTCGCTCGCTAGAAGATCTATAGGGATCATTCCTGCGATAACACACACTGCCTCCGTCGACGCCGTCCTGAATGCGCTGCACACCCTTAGCGCAATTGGCCGGTATGCCGAACATATCTTCCTTCGGTTGACAGCGTGGTTCAACGCTCCCGCCCAGACAGGGGCCGCGTATAGCAGGATCGACCTCACCACTCCCGCGATGAGTAGCCTGCGACTATACTTCGGCCCTCCCACGTTAGGCATCATCCTTGCAAGGGATGAGCTGGCATTTGCTGCCTTTTCTCGCGCATAATCCAAGTGTCCCTTGAAACTCAGCTTGGCATCGATCATCACCCCCAGGTATTTGACAACCGATTTTGAGACGACCTCACGATTACCAACCCGGATGGTAACCGTGTTGTTCTTCCTACGGTTGGTAATGAGGACCGCCTCCGTCTTTTCGTCCGCCAGGTCCAGCTTGACCATTCGTAACCATGACTTGATGGTATGAATGGCTTCATTTGCATAAAGCTCCACGTCCTCGGGATGCTTTGCAATTGCAACTACCGCCAAGTCGTCCGCAAAACCAATCAGCGTTGTCTCCTCCGGCACGCGAAGGCCAAGCACTCCGTCGTACATTATGTTCCACAGCAGCGGTCCCAATACAGAACCTTGAGGCACACCTGCTGTCACAATGTACTCCTTCGGCCCGTCGTCCGTCTCGTACCAGAGAAGTCTATCCGAAAAGTAACTTTCGATGAGCCGAGCCAAGTAGCTAGGAACACCCAGTTTGGCCAAAACGCCCTTAATCCAGCCCCAGTTGGCTGAGTTAAAAGCATTTTTGACGTCCAGCGTCACCAGAGCACAGCATTTGCCCATGGCCATTGCATTTCGAGCCAACTCCACGACCTTTGCTACTGCATCGACCGTAGAACGGGCTCGCCGAAACCCATATTGCCGCTCTGAAAGACCACCCGCAAGCTCGATGAACGGGAGCAGCCTGTTGTATATCACCCTCTCCAACATCTTCCCCATGGTGTCTAAGAGACAAATAGGGCGATATGAAGAGGGCACGCCGGGTGGTTTTCGAGGCTTCGGTAGCAAGACCAGTTTCTGCCTCTTCCACTGGGCGGGAAACACTCCTTCCGCCATGCACGATTCGAATGTGCTTGCGAACCACCTTGGTCTGGCCTTGACCGCCACCTTCAGAGCCCTGTTCGGAATTCCGTCCAATCCCGGAGCCTTGCTGTCCCCAATACGTCTGCAGATTTCCCAAAGTTCCTCTTCGGTAACATCAGGGATCGAGAAGACGTCCTGCTGAGCTGCCAGTTGGGGTTCTCTTTCGTCCTGCTCCTGCTGCGGGAAAAGAGTTGCAATTATTTGCAACAAGAGCCGTGGGCATGTCACCTGAGGTGACTTTCGCCCGCGGATCTTCTTCATTACAACTTGGTAGGCTGTACCCCACGGATTCGTATTAGCCTCCACGCAGAGCTTCTGGTAGCATTCCCGCTTGCTTCTCCGAATGGCCTTCTTAAGGTTGCTTCGCAGATCCCTGTATTCCTCCTCACGCTCCTGGTGCTCTGGCCTTCCTCTTGTCCTGTGGGAAAGTCTCCTCGCTCGGAGACAAGAGGATCTCAGGGCAGCGATCTCCGTGTTCCACCAGTAGTTTGGCCTCTTGCCGTGGTGCAAACGTCGTCGTGGCATCGTAGCGTCGCATGCTTCGGTTACACGCTGAGACAGCTGTGTGGCCCTTTCCACCGCTGTTCCATCCGGATCATGGGCTCCCTCCAATGCGGCCAGGAATGTCTCCTCGTCGAAAGCTCCGATAGACCAGCCAACCGCCTTAGCCTTTCCACCTCCAGAGCGTCGTTGACTGCTTCCCCGTCATTATCTGTGCAATACATAAAAAGGTATATATCACACAATGCAGCAATTATAGGTATCATCTTGCTGAGTACTATCCATAAGATATTTTTCGCTATCTTACTAGGTCAGATAGCCCCATACGCCCAGAGCATCATTGACCCATATCAAAGAGGCTTCAATCCAGGTAAATCAACAACAGATCAAAATTTCTCTCTGTGGCAAACGATGGAACTGTTGGAATATGGCCATCAGTTCCACCATCTTTTCATCGACTTCAAGCCCGCCTATGACAGCCAGAGTAAAACTGTACGTGGCCATGAGAGAATTCGGTATCCCGACGAAATTGGTAAAATTGATTAGGCTGACCCTGGGCAATGTGCTAGACCAGATTAAAGCAGCAGGATCACTCTCGAGACCATTTAATATCAATAACGGTCTTAGGCAAGGGATGGCCTATCGTGCACTCTTTTTAACTGGCCTTGGAAAAATTAATCTGTGATGGTGAGGTAAATACAAGAGGTACGATTCTCTTTAAATCGACAATGACTTTGCCTGTATTCCTTGCAGACTTGGGTTCTTAGCAAAAAAAAAATTGCCAATTTTTGGCCGCTTTTGATAGAAGAAATCTCCGAAGAAATTTTTGCCACCGTACATGAGGATGGATGAACTTAAGGGAGGTTTTCGGGTAAATTTTTAAAGTATAGTAATATACTACGGTTAACTTTATTCGGACATATATCATCATCATCAACGGCACAACAACCGGTATCCGGTCTAGGCCTGCCTTAATAAGGAACTCCAGACATCCCGGTTTTGCGCCGAGGTCCACCAATTCGATATCCCTAAAATCTGTCTGGCATCCTGACCTACGCCATCGTTCCATCTTGGGCAGGGTCTACCTCGTCTTCTTTTTCTACCAGAGGTATTGCCCTTATGGACTTTCCGGGTGGGATCATGCTCATCCATACGGATTAAGTTACCCACCCACCGTAACCTATTGAGTCGGATTTTATCCACAACCTGACGGTCATGGTATCGCTCATTGATTTCGTCATTGTGTAGGCTACGGAATCATCCATCCTCATGTAGGGGGCCAAAAATTCTGCGGAGGATTCTTCTCTCGAACGCGGCCAAGAGTTCGCAAATTTTTCTTGCTAAGAACCCAAGTTTCCGAGGAATACATGAGGACTGGGAAGATCGTAGTCTTGTACAGTCAGAGCTTTGACCCTATGGTAAGACGTTTCGAGCGGAACAGTCTTTGTAAGCTGAAATTGGCTCTGCTGGCTGACAACAACCGTGCGCGGATTTCATCATCGTAGCTGTTATCGGTTGTGATTTTCGACCCTAGATATGAGAAATTATTAACGGTCTCAAAGTTGTATTCTCCTATCTTTATTCTTCTCGTTTGACCAGTGCGGTTTGGTGTTGTTGGTTGGTTGGTTTTCGGTGCTGACGTTACCACCATATACTTTGTCTTGCCTTCATTGATGTGCAGCCCAAGATTTCGCGCCGATTCCCGCCTGTTCGATCTGGATGAAGGCAGTTTGTACGTCTCGGGTCGTCAGCATAGGCCAGTAGTTGGGAGGACTTGAAGAGGATCGTACCTCTTGCGTTTACCTTAACATCACGGATCACTATCTCGAGGGCCAGGTTAAAGAGGACACATGATAGGGTATCCCCTTGTCGTAGACCGTTATTGATGTCGAATGGTCTTGAGAGTGATCCTGCTGCTTTTATCTGGCCTCGCACATTGGTCAGGGTCAGCCTAGTCAGTCTTATTAATTTCGTCGGGATACCGAATTCTCTCATGGCCGAGTACAGTTTTACCCTGGCTATGCTATCACAGGCGGCTTTAAAGTCGATAAATAGATGGTGCAACTGTTGTCCATATTCCAACAGTTTTTCCATCGCTTGCCGTCGTGTCGGACATATACATTAGTGAAAGTTAGACCCACATACATAACTTTAGAAATCAAGCAACTTACAAAAATAAATTTGACCCCGAAAATAATGTAAAATGGGCAGTCGATAGGCTTCACGAGGGAACTTTCAAACACGCGCTGCTACGAAATGCAGCACTAGAAATAAACGCAAATGATAAGGCTTACCAGATTGGTGAAAAAATACGACGAGCATGCGACACGTTCATGCCAAGGTGTACTGGTTCCCTCAAATGAGTACTGGACTTCTGGTGAAACCTTGAAATCGAGTAGGTATTTATCGCATGTGTCCGGATGGCTTAAATGGTTAGAGAGCTGGGCTGTCGTAGCGGAAGGTCGCGGTTCAAATCTCATAGGTGGCAGAGGGATTTGACTGGATGTCGGATGCCAGTCCCTATGCCATTCAGCTGTGAATGAGTACCTGAGTCAAATCACAATAATAATCTCTAATTATTAGTATTTATCGCATGTCTTAAAGAAGGAGAATTTCTCACAGAGTGGAAAAAGCAGAGGCTGATGCTCATCCCGAAGCCAGACAAACCTCTAGGTAAACCTTCCTCTTACAGACTGATATGCCTTCTAAATAATACTGACAAATTATTTGAATGGATAATCTACAACCAATTACTACCGCTTGTGGGATGGAAAGTGGTCTCTCTGAAAACCAGTTCGAATTTCAAAGGAAAATGTCTGCGACCGATGTGGTTAACCTGGTGGCTAACATAGCTAAAGCTATTCTCGAAGAGGACAAATGCTGTACAGTGATAATACTTGACGTGAAGAAAACCTTCGACTCCCCAAGATAGAGCAAAATACTAGAGACCCTAATTAGTTTGGGTGAGCTGAAGTATATGTTGCGAGTTATTGGCGATTCAAATGAAGGACCTAAATAATACCAAACAGTGTTTGGATTCGTTCTAAGTAAAAACAAGTCGGAATACCGGAAGCTCGCGCTTCGGGTATAAAGGTTTTGTGTTCATTTTATGTAAGAGATTTCAACGCACATTTTTCTGTCCGTATATAGCTACAAATCAAACATATTCCTTCATATTTTTCCAAACTACGAGACATACGTATATTTTACAGCATTTATTACGCGCACCCTAAACAAACAAACTGCCTATTTCCGAATACTGTACACATATATGCACGTATGCCAATTGATCGTACCCACATTTCCGATTTCTTATATCTATCTGAATTAGGCACTATCCGCAAAGTTCATTAGCACGCATATACTATATATCTACATACGCACATGTCTGGTTGGAGTAATTGATATTCATATACAAATGGCTAAAAAACTAAAACAAAATAATTCTTTCCGACCCCATTCATAAAAACTCATTTCGTGGTGGTATTGACGAATTGACATGTGATGATGACGTCATGCAGGTTGTAGAGTGCACGAAATTCACAAAAAATGGTAAAGTTTTATCCCCTATAACTTTGTTAATAATAATTGGATTTTCTTCAAACTTGACCAACTTCTGCATTATGGTCTTCATTACACGCATACCAAATTTTGTATATCTAGGATGAACATAAGGGGGGTGCCGGGTAAATTTCTAAAATGTGGAAATATACTATTATTAACCTTATTTGTGCAGATATCGGAACCGGATATATTTTGAGGCCTAGATTTTGTAGAGATGCACGACCGTGATTTTTTTCAGATTTTTCGGTTGGATAGGTTCTGAGAACGAGACCTGTTACACTTTTTGTGGGTCATATTTTGAGCCCTCATTCCCCTATGTTACACCCAATATAAAATATTGAACCAGCTTCGAAAAGTACTAATTGGGACCTTTCATTTGATACCCCACATGGCTACATTCTGTGAAAAAAAAATTTACATCCTCCATTCACATGTATGGGGAGCCCCCCTTAAACTGAACACAAAAAGGCGCCACTTGCTGCATGTAAAGGGAACACCAGAATACATACTCTCACCAATTTTCATGACAATCGGTCTAGTCGTTTCCGAATAAATCGGGTGTGACAGACAGACAGACAGACAGACAGACAGACGGACAGACGGACAGACAGACACCGTCTCGATTCTAAGAAGGTTTTGTTTCACACAAAACCTTAAAAATGGTTTGGATTTTTTATTTGTGTTCGGAAATTCTTTTTCAAATATCAGGTGGCTCTGATGCCTGACGAGTCTGTTGGGATTACAATTCTAATAATCTTCACAGATCGGTCAGTGATGGAAGGCGGTTCGAGCTCAGCGATTCTCGGGAAATGCGATTATGAAAATTGCCCCACCTATCGGAAAAATGACGACCATAATCCAAGTGGAGATATATGCCATTTTAGTGGCAGCAGAAGGATATTAGTGACAGTCATTAGCGTTATATCAAGCGTATATCAAGCTAGTTGGTGTGGAGTTGCCACTAGTTGCTATTGAAACTTGACCGCCTGAACGAAATATTCCCTCCAGGTTACAGGGCACTCGAACATCGCTGGCAATGAGGAAGCTAACAGACGCGCTCGCCAAGGGTCTGAATCCACAATGGTGGGCCAAAACCAGCTTTCGACATCCCGCCATCCACTGTCAAAACTATTTTCGTGGGTGAAGTTTCCCAATTCGGTTGCGTGGTGCAAGATTTCACGCAGCCGAAATGGAAAATTTGAACCTTTGCTGGCCGGAGTTCGTAGAGCGGTCACTTAGGAAGTGAGACAAGAAAACCCTGGTAGGATTGTTAACAGCACACTGTTCCTTAAACTACGACATGAAAAAATGGGTGGGGAGGATGGGTTTGGGCTATACGCAGCCGATGTTAGGAGGAGGAGGAAACGGCCCTGCATTTCATATCACCAGCCTTCTCAGATATCAGACGAAGATACCTCGGTAAGGTTTTCTTCTTTCTTTCTGTCTCTGGAGAATGTTCTCAGATTTGCAAAAAATGTTAATGGCACAAGCGGGAGGCCATTGAACAGGCTTCTACTCAGCTTCTTCGTAAACATATAAATTAAGGACCATCTTCGACGATGAATCTCCGCACTCTCTTCTTCTAGGAGACGCTCTTAGAATTGTAGAGGCCTTTGAGTGAAGAGGAGAGGAAGGAAGACACTGGTACTACATACACTGATGCCGGACCTTAAGAAAAGGTTAACTACTAGTGGGTTGCACACTTAATTTCCCGGTTCCGCATAGAGCTACGGTACTGGGCTACATTGCGATGTCGAACCGGTTATAGTTGCAAAATATTTTAGGAAAGCTGGGTTAGACTTTTGCGAAGCAATCCGTACTCACAACAGATAAAGATGCCATTGAAAGCTTGTTGCTTGTTTTTCATATAATCCTTAGCTTTCGTTTTTAGCTAGCTGGATATCACAAACATGTCCGGATAGCTGAGTGGTTAGAGCGTAAGGCTGTCGTACGGAAGGTCGCCGTTCAAATCTCACTGGTGGCAGTGGAATTTGTATCGTGATTTGACGTCGGACACCAGTCGACTCAGCTGTGAATGAGTACCTGAGTCAAATCAGGGTAATAATCTCGGGCGAGCGCAATGCTGACCACATTGCCTCCTAGTGTACCGTTACGGTCTTGAATGAAGTGCTCTAACACACTTCAAGGCCCTGATCCAACATGGATTGTTGCGCCAACGATTATTATTATTATTATATCACAAACGCAGTAAATCACCCAAGAGATAAAATGTGACTAAACTAGTGGGTTGTTATTATTAATGAGTTATTTTATTAATTGTCCAAGTTGACGGCGGAAGATGGACGTAGTGAAGCTGTTACGATGTTGCGCACATTCGATGTCGGGCACCATAGCATTTCCCTGTATTCCGTAACTATTCCTCCTCTTCTTTGGTTAAAAAAAGAATGCAATTATTTGTTCAAAATAGTATCATTTGAATGCGTAAAAAACCACTAGATTAATATTTTATCAAGCAATCCTCTCTCCATTGGAAACCATCTAGATTCGACTAGATTTAGAATTGTCAATCATTCAAATGTCAAATTTTCTCCTTATCCTGAAGTCAAGCCCAGGATATTATTTGAAGTACAATCAGTACTCAAACTTGTATAACAGATAATCTTTGGCAGTTGAATTTGGCAATTTGCAAATCAAAAACGACAGATGTCATTTATGTCAGTCAAAATTTAGGCGTTAATTTTGCAGAGACGCAGGACCTTTACATGGTCAAGGTCATTCTACAGTCGGAATTGAAAGCTTTCTGATTGTTGATCAATAACCGAATCCTAGCAATCTGAATAAGCCTCATGTCAAACCGCTCATAAACAAATTGACCGCTAATCAACAAACAGCTATCATTCGGTCCTGTAAAATAATTGAAGAAAATATTTTTATTTATCGGGAAATAAACCAACTTTTAATACCGAAATAAATATGAGCCGGAACTTGAAGCGTTTATATCGCCCTCCGACTGATCTAGAAAAATACGACAATGAAGAATACTCGAAAAATCCTTTGTTGAAGTACAATATCTGTGAAATAAAAGAAAGACGACATTACACGTTCCTGCACCGAAAGGCAACTAATGACAAAGTGAAGCTATGCGGGAAGCCGGAAGTTGATTTGAATCCTGTTCTCCCAATGAGGCAGTCCCATTACGTGGACAAGCTCCGTGAATATGCCAGCAAAATTCCAGTTCCGCGAATGCTGTACCAAACGGAAAATAAAATTTTAGATTTCGTTCCGAAACGGCTCAGGGACATGTACCCGAATATTGTGAAGGAGTACATGACTGAAGTGCATGGAGAATTTGACCAGATTATCAAGAGTTACAGTTTGCGCAAGATTTTGGTTGAGCCGGAAGGGCACTCTGAAAAAACGACGGACAGATGCGAAAATGAGAGGCAGCCCCATGGACACGTTAGTAGCTCTGTGAAGCGAAAAGGGAAAACATCGAACTATCCCAATTATTTGAGGAATCGGGAAAAGCTGAAGAGACAGTTCGTCCTGAATCATGTATTCGTTCGCGCAATACTAAAGAACTTTGAACTAGACTTTCCCCAAGTGTTATGCGATTATGGTATGTATGACGTGAAGGAGAAGTTAGAAAAGCCGATGTTGGTTCGCAAGTACACCAGGACCGTCACAAAGCTTCTGAACGATAAAACCGAATTCATACGCAGAACATGGTATCCGAAGCTTATGAATATTCTGAGGAAGAACTTCAAGAAGCATGCATTGACTTTGACGCAGTGGAGGAAAGTTTTGAAAACGTCCAAGGGGTTGATTAACAGACAATTCAATGTGGTAAAAATGAGAACAATCGAGGATTTGATTGAGATCGTTCTGGACCGGGAACGGATTCCTATGTTCACATTCGAGTTGATGTGCGGCCCTGATGGAATAATTCTTGAGCCAAGTTATAAAGCGGTGCAGAACTGCTTCGCTAATATCATTGACGAGATAGCGGATGTGGGGAGGCAGCTGGAAACGCCTGAACTACAACTGGATAGGTTTTCGTTCCCCACAACCGAAAGTGAGTTGCACATCAATTTGAACAGGTAATGCACGACTATGGTTAAAATTAAACTAGATATAAACTTTAGAAGACATCGGGGATATTCCTCAATGTAATCCATCTAATCTGTTTTTAGGAAATATGTAGACGAAATGAAGGATCGCCTCTTTGCTTGTTTGGAGGTGACCTATACGCCTGTCCTGCGATATGTTGAGGATATGCAGGACAGATACTATGAGCTGTATAGTGAAGAGACTACCAACGACCTTCTAGTCTTCCTCAGCGAGCCTAGAGAACTTCGAGAATATTTTGATAGAATAAACTCCTATTACGGCTTCATCTCCATGCTACGAAGTGAAGTCAACATGGAATACTTTGACACTGCTATTATCATAAAAGCTAAAGCTATAGCGAGGCTTCGTGAAATTGTCGACTCATTAATTGAGGTAGTCACAAAGCAAGTTGTACTTGAGCATATGAAGGAGCAAGAAGAAATTTGCGGTATTTTCGAGGAAATCAGGGCGAAAGCCTTGGAAGTTCCCAGGTCAACAGAGCAACTTCTCGAAGGTGGTCAATATGTTTTGAAAATAAAGACAGTGGATATGCATGAACTGCATGAACGCGTTGAAAAAAGTTTGAAGATTGGTACCGAGCTTTTTGAGTTGACAGAGTTGAGTCCAGAACATATAGAGCTTCAACGGAATACCATAAATTGGTTGGAGGAGATCAAGCTCGTGTTTGAACAAAATGCGACCATGCATGAAACATATAAATTTCATTTTGAAGAACATCTGAGCCATGTGTCGCGGAAGCTGAGAACTGACATTGCTGAAATGATTCCAATGATGACTGTTGTCAATGATATGAGTGAGCCAGAGAAGTTTCGGGAATACTTTATTCTGCTGCAAAACTTTATTGATCAGTTGATCACGTTTGACGATTATGTTGCGTGGATTAATAAGGAAGAAAAGCTATTTCAGTTTCCGAAATCAGAGTACCACGATTTGGAGGTCTTGAAAGAGTTTGTTGTTCCATTTGCCGCATTGATGAAGTGAGTATTGTTCTTTATTTTGAGTTTCGTTGAAAAAATCACACTTTCGAGCATAATGAGTACATGAATATGTAGAGAGCACATTAAAACACATTAAAACCACCCCTTGCTCCTTCCACTCTCCCCGCGGGACTCCCATTTGGTATTACGTCGCGAGGATCAGAATTTATTCTGCGTTCATGTTAATATTCGTGTTTCTCTCGCGTTCACTCTTTCGGATTACTTCTTCCTGCCTAACCTTCTTTCCGATGGCTGCAATCACCTTTTCGACCTCGGTCCATATCCCCTTTGCTTTCACCATAAGTCCCATTATATTTTCGAGTGTAAAGGCTCCCCAGTTGTAGCTTCTAATGTAGGCCTTTGGGAATCAGGGGAAATGAAGAAAGACGTGTTCTGCGTCCTCTGCAATATTTGGGCACTTTGGGCAATATGGGGAATCATCACGCCCAAATCGATACAGATATGATCGATAGCCTCCGTGTCCGCCCAAGAATTGAGTTAGGTCGGAACCTACTTCGCCTTGGGCCGATCCATTTCCGGATATCCCATATGATTTTGTGAGTCCAGCGGCCTTTTTCTGACTCGTCCCACTTCTCTTGCCATTCCGCAACAATTTCAGTTCGTGCGAACTGTCGCCGATGGGTAGGCGATTCTCTGGTGAGATACGTTCGATCGTAAAGTCTTTGTATTTCTTTCGCCAGAATTTCAATCGGGACCATTCCTGCTATCACGCAAGCTGCTTCATTGGATATTGTTCTGTAAGCGCAATATGTTCGGAGTACAGTTATGCGATACGCAGTTCCAATCTTTTTCTCATTTGCTATATTTTTCAGTCCATCTGCCCATAGTAGGGCTGCATACAGTAGGATCGAACTGACAACCTTTGAAATAAAGAGTCGACGGCGCGGCCTTTGGCCACTTATAGCATTGTCGCAACCAGCGCTCCGATGTTATATGCCTTGGTTGCTGCATCCTCCACATGCAATCTCAAATTTAATCTCTGCTCAATCATTACACCAAAGTACTTAAGTGCAAGCTTGGAATGAATTGTTTGCGTTCCAATTTTGATGTTCATGGAAGTGCACTTTCTCCGCTTAGTAATAAGTACTACTTCCGTCTTATGCTCTGCGAGCTGTAGACCAGCAATCTCTAACCAGGATTTAATCTCATAGACTGCTTCATTTGCATAAAGCTCGACTTCTTCGAGAAGGCGTGCAACAAACGCCACACCAATATCGCCCGCGAAACCAATGGAGGCCACACCAGTAGGAAGGTCTAGCAGTTTTTTTTTTGTGCGTACACGGAGGTGGAAAATCTTAGAAAGACACGTCCGCCGCAGCTCCGCCGCCCGAACGGCGGCACAACAGCGGGCGCGTGTGGGATTCACACCCACTAAAAACCACCCCCGGTCTCTCCAGTCCCAGCCCCGCAGGACCACCATTGAGGTATTACTTCGCGGGGTAGGTTTGCTCTTAGGCACTCATCCTTCTCCTATTTGCAGCTTTCCTCCTTCTTTGTTCTTTCAGCAACTCCTCCTGCATTTGGATGATTGCGGAGCTAACCACAAGCCACTTCTCCTCGGACTCCAGCATCTCAGTAACCAAGCTCTCCGGGGTCCCGCTCCTGCCCAGCACCTGGTTTAAGCTCCTTCTCTCCATCGCAAATCATGGGCAGTGAAACATCACATGCTCTGGATCCTCCGGTATGCCATCGCATCTGGGACAGTTCGGAAAATCATCCAACCCAAAGCGGTGCAGATACTGCCTGTAGCAACCACCGTGTCCCGTGAGGAACTGGGTAATGTGGTAGTTGGTATCCCCATGTTTTCGCTCAAGCCACACCCTAATGTTGGGAATGAGCCTGTGCGTCCACCGACCTTTCGCAGACTCGTCCCATCTGCGTTGCCAGAGATCAAGCGACTCTGACCTTGCCGCATTTCTACGCTGTGCATGCGCCTCCATATGTCTTGCATTGTACAGGACACTCATTCCTTTGGCCAGAATGTCAACCGGGATCAAGACCGCTTCCGTTTTCGCATCCGCCAAGGTCAGCCCGGCCTTTTCTAGCCAGGACTTTACCGCTCTCACTGTTTCCGTTGCGTAAACCTCCACATCTTCTGGGTGTTTTGCTGCAACAACCACAGCTAGGTCATCAGCAAAGCCGACAATCGTAGTCCCCTCTGGGACGGGAAGAGCAAGCACCCCATTATACATGATATTCCACAACAGGGGACCAAGTACCGATCCCTGTGGTACCCCGGCTGTGACAATGTACTCTTTGGGGCCCTCATCCGTCCCGTACCAGAGAGTCCTCTCTGAGAGGTAGTTTTCCACCAAATTCGCTAAGTATCCGGGGACACCTATGTCAGCCAACGCCCGTTTAATTCTATTCCAGTTGGCCGAGTTGAATGCGTTTTTGACATCCAACGCCACCACGGCACAGCAGCCGCCAGAAATCAGTGCACCTTTTGCCAGGTTTACCACCATGCCAATTGCGTCCACCGTAGAGTGGGCGCGTCGGAAACCAAACTGGCGTTCCGACAAACCATTGCTGGCTTCGACGATGGGCAGGAGTCTGTTGTAGATGACTCTCTCCATCATCGTCCCCATTGTATCCAACAGGCAGATAGGACGATACGACGCTGGGTTTCCAGGTTGCTTGCCAGGCTTCGGAAGCAACACCAACTTTTGCTTTTTCCACTGGGCAGGGAATATTCCTTCTTTTAGGCACGCCTCGAAGGTGTTGGCGAAAAGGTCGGGCCTAGTCTTCACTGCCAGTTTCAAAGCTCGGTTGGGGATGCCATCCAAACCTGGGGCTTTGTTGTCACCGAATCTACCACATATTTCCCGCAGCTCCTCCACAGTTACAGGCGGTATTATGCCGTCATTTGGCTGGACAAAAACTTGCCTTCCCCTATTTTCGTGGTGAGGGAACAGAGTGGTAACAATCTGTTTCAGGAGGTGCGGACAGGTCACCTGGGGTGATTTCCGCAGCCTTTTCATCACCACTCTGTAAGCCTCGCCCCATGGGTTTATGTTGGCATGGTCGCACAGCTGTTTGAAGCAGTTCTTTTTGCTCCTCCGAATGGCTTCCTTTAGGCGGCCACGCAATTGCTTGTGTCTCTCCTCTCGACCGTCGCCACCGGGTTTTCCCCTGAGCCTCTGGCAAAGCCTCCTTGCCCGAAAACATGCGGCTCGCAAACTTGCGATTTCATTGTTCCACCAGTAGTTGGGTTGCCTACTGGGGAGCAATCGCCTTCTGGGCATAGTAGCATCGCATGCTTCCGTCACCCATCGAGTGATCTGGGTGGCTTTCTCTCCAGCCGTACCATTCAGGGATATGTCGGATTTGGGCACCGCGGAAAACGTGTCCCCCTCGAACGCTTTCACTGTCCAGCCAAGCATACCACCCGGCATTTTGCAAAAACTCTTTTTCGAGCTCCATCCGCCCTTGATCTCTATGCAGATTGCCTGGTGGTCGCTGTGAGTATAGTCCTCACTGACATGCCAAGCGATTCTACTGGCTAAAGTGGCACTCACGTATGTCAGGTCCATTATAGACCCCAGGCCCCCTCCCCGGAAAGTGTACGAAGACCCAACATTCGCCAGTATCACGTCCAGCTCCGCGAATGCTTCGAGGAGAACACGTCCCCTGACATTAGTTATCCGGCTGCCCCATTCAAGAGCCCACGCATTGAAATCGCCTCCTATTATGATCGGCCAACGTCCTCTTGCATTCAAAACAAGAGCAGCAAGCATCCGCTCATACTCGACGAGTGTAGCGCTGGGTGGAGCATAGCAGCTGTAGATGTGGATGCCCTTCACCTTCGCTCTGATGAAGCCCTCCTCCGGGTGCTCCATTATTTCCTGGAAGGCTTGTTCTCCACAAGTCCACAGCGCTGCTTGGCCCGTTTGGTCTTTGACCCAAACGCTACCACCGCGGTTTCAGTATGGTTCACTTAGTATGGCCACATCGATGTTTTTCTCGCGGATGGTTTGCGCGAGTAGATCCTGCGCCGCCTCGCAGTGGTTGAGGTTGATTTGTATCAACCTCATCTGCGATTTCTGCTAAGGGCTCTCCTGTATTCCGGGCACCTACTGCTGCCTGCAATGTGCCGATGGTCCACACCCTCCTTTCCTTTGCACAGTAGACAATTTGGGTCAGCTCCGCAGTCCTTGCTGATGTGGCCCTCCACTCCGCATCTCCTGCATTGCTTTGACCTGTCATTTGGGTTAGTGCATGACTTCGCAATGTGACCAAAGCCAAAGCATCTAAAGCACCGTTTTAACGCCACCTGTTCCCTAAGGCGACACATAACCCAGCCTATTCTCACTCTCCCTGCTGCTAACACTTTGAGTACGTTCTCCACTGGTAGGCTGATGATGGCGGTTTGTGTTCCCCCATAGGCTTTCCTTAGCGTTTTCACCGCTGAGTCTAGCAGTCTAGCAGTCTAGTCAGCACTCCATTATACATAATAATCCACAAGAATGGCCCTAGGACAGACCCTTGTAGATGTCGTTTGATATAATTCCATTCCTTCATCTGATTCCATTCATTCATCTGATTATCGATTAGGAAGTCGGCAACGATACGCACCAGGTACTTCACCGAAGATGATTAGGGAGTCAAGTATCTTGCTCCATCTAGCGGAATTGAAGGCGTTCTTCACATCAAGTGTAATCACTGCACAGTCTTAGCTGTGTTAGCTACTGCATCCGTTGTAGACCTCCTCTTTCGAAAACCGTACTGATTTTCGGAGACACCGCCACCCTTTTTGGCAATTGGAAGCAATCTGTTATAGATTACTCGTTCGAAAAGTTTGCCAGTATTATGTAGAAGGCATATCGGTCTACAAGACGAAGCTTCCCCCAAAGGTTTGTTTGGCTTGGGGACTAGTACTAATTTCTGCTTCTTCCATTGTGTAGGGAATGCTTCTTCTTTAAGGCATGTGGTGAACGCCTCCGCAAATATATTTGGAGCTATTTTCCCTGCTGCCTTGAGAGCTTTATTGGGGATGCTATCCAAACCAGGTGCTTTATTTCCAGCAATTTTATACGCAGCTTCGAGGACCTCCTTTTCACTTACCATGGGAACTACGGCGGTGTCTATCTCGACAGTGGGAAGGTTAGCGGTACTCATATTCTGTGGGAAAAGATCCGTTACTATTTCATTAAGCAGAGTGGGGCAAGAAATCTGTGGGGAGCGTTTGCCTTTCACTTTCGATATTACTGTTTTATAGGCGCCACCCCAGTGGTTCGTGTCAGCTTCCTTACACAGTCGATTAAAGTGTTCGCTTTTACTTTTTATTATGGCCACATGTAATTTCTTACGAGCGTTTTTGTATTCTTCCTTTAACTGCTCGTATCCAGATTGGTTTCTATTTCGCTGGCTGCGCCTTCTGGCCTTGCGGCATTCTCTGATTTCAGAGTTCCACCAAAAGTTCGGAACTCGCGTCTGGGATATAATATACCTTGGCATGGAGGCATCACATGCTCGCCGCAACTTTTCGTTGATCTGTAAAGCTTTATCTTCTGCGCTTCCTTCAAGCGCTGTATTTTGCTGCAGAACTTCTTCGAAAATCTCCTCGTCAAACTTATTAGCTGCCCACCTTTCAGCTCCCGCCCGAGACATTTCATTCGTGTACCATGCGGGATTTCAAAAATGATAGCCTGGTGGTCGCCATGGTTATACTCTTCACTGACATACCACTGGAGATTTTCCGCTAAAACATAATTGACAAAAGTGACATCTATCACGGACCCCATTTCTCTCTTTCGAAAAGTGTTCACGCATCCAGTGTTAGCAACTACAAGATTCAGACGGGAAAGAGCTTTGAGTAATATACGACCTCTTGCGTTCGTTTCTCGGCTGCCCCATTCTTCTCCTCATGCATTGAAATCGCCAGCCACTATCTTAGGGCTGCGGTTGTTGACATCCATTGCTAACCACCAAAGTATGGAACTCGTCTCTCGTAAGGCCTGGAGCCGCATAACAGCTGTAAATAGACATTCCGCCTATTTTTGCTCTAGTGAAGCTACTCTCGAGAATCTTCGTGGTTCCTTCTGTGGGCCGATTTCCGCATGTCCATATCGCTGCCTTTCTGCTCTGATCCGCGACCCAAACTCCACTGCCTAGATTTTTGTACTGCTCGCAGATAATAGCAATGTCGATTTTGTTTCCAATATTGTCTGGGAGAACAGAACCTGCCGCTTGGGGTTCAGGTTTAGCTGTAGGAACCTCATTTGCGCATAGTGTCGATCGCCTTCCTATACAGCGGACATGTGCTGCTGCCTGTGGTATGGGCGCTGTCAATGTCGTTTATTTGCTTGCAGAACAGACAATTAGGAATTTCTTCGCAGACTTTTGTAATGTGGCCTTTTTTTCCGCATTTACGACATAGGTCGGACCTATCGTGACCGCTAGTACATTTTTCGCCACCTGTCCAAACACCTGAAGTATGCTTTCAGAGTTATCTGTTCTCATAGTCGGCAGACGACCCGGTCAATCCGAACTTTAAAGGAAGTGATAACCCTTTGGGCCGCTTCAAGTGTTAGATTCATGGGCGCAGTTTGTGTGCCGCCATATGCCTTCCTTACCCATAGAATATCTCGCCTGGTTTAAATTCCAGCAATAAGTCGCCCTTCTGCGTTCGGCTTATGCGGTTCACCTAGCTTTATTATTTTCTCAGAACCTGTCCAACGGAAAAGTCTGAAAAAAATCACAGTAATGTATCTCTACGAAATCTAGGCCTCAAAATACATTCGGTTCCCATATCTGCCCAAATAAAGTTCATAATAGTATATTTCCATCTTTTTAGAAATGTGGAGAGGGCAAAGGGGATATGTAGAAGAAAGAAAAAGGTCCCAAATGTCTATTCCTTCCACTCGCTAAAATGTTACGGCCACCGGGAAAGAGCAATTTTAGTATCAAAATAAACTTATTGGTAGGGTAGCCATCGTCGCGATATCCAAGGGGGCTAGAGATGGGGCCGCTTTGTCTCCACCCACCCTTCCGCGCCCGCGCCGGTGCCCTACCTTCCTCACCCCCTTCCTGGATGAGGTTGAAAGTTTAACCTTTACTATAACTTTTGCTAGTGTTTGGGCGGAAATTACAATTACAATTACATACATAATTGTAGATCCCAAATATCATAAAGTAGCAAACATCCTTTCTTTAGGAGATATTGTTTCTGTATTTTGTATACGAAGATACCATTTGCAAAAAGCTATTTGCGTCCATCCTCAAACAATCAATAGGGAAAGGCAGATGTAATTCTTGATTTATCTTTGGTCATTTTTTCAACCGAATTCTCTGTTGCCTTTTTCGTTTTCTCGCAACATCGCCATTATATTAGGGCACATACGATTCCAATGGATGCAGACGCACTAGAGGACATGTTAGGTACTTGTACCATCCCCAACTTCTAACCAATCTTGGCATAGTTGGGTTGCATGACTCCACTATGCGTTTTGTTGTTTGCGTTATTTATTCCGTAGCGGTTTCTTTGGGAACATGGTCTATTAACGCTATTGTCACCGATGCACCCCCTACATGCTTCCATGAACCAACCTATTATCGGTTATCTTTAGGTTTTATCTACTTATCTGTCTGTCACAGTGAGTGGTATCATTCTATGCTGAGAATAAAGTAAACTTTCATTATAGGCAAAAGAGAGTATCAACTTGTCTTTCCTCAGAATATGGTAATGTGGTTTGGTTCGGGTTCGCCATTCCATTCCATTCAAAAAACAAACTAATTTCACTGACCTTTCTTGTCTAGATCTAAGTTTTAAACTGGTTTTATTTTAGGTTGTGCATCAGGTGGCTGCGATACTATTATGTTTGGATGGATGGACCTTTTGAGTATTTAGAGCCTAAATTTGTTGAGGAAACCACCGATGAATTTTTCAACGAATTCCTCAAAACACAGAAGTACTATCGCAATAAAATCAAACAGGATATGATAGCGAATCCTATTTGTACATTTAGGGTAAAATAATATACACCATAATGTTCCTAAATAATGCTGTAATTCTATAACTCGTCTTCTCCAGGGTAAAACAGAAGATCCTGATCCCGAAAATCACCCAGTCCCAATAAAACTCTGCACTAAAATGATTCAATGGATCAAAGACTTCCGATTGGGGGTTTTCATTGTAGGTATCATGTGTAATCCGGCATTGAGACCACGACACTGGAAGGAGATGTCTGAAGTAGTCGGTTTTGATATAACCCCGGACGCCGGGACAACGCTAAGGAAGATAATTGATTTTGAACTAGATGAAAAACTGGACAGTTTAGAGATCATAAGTGCTGGTGCTAACAAAGAACTGCAGCTGCAGATCAACTTGAAAGTTATGATTCAAGAATGGTCTAATGTGGAGTTTCCAATGGGTCCTTACAAAGATACAGGAATTACTATTCTCTCCAGCTTGGATGATGTTCAGGCACTTCTGGATGATCACCTTATTAAGACTCTTTCAATGCGGGGCTCTGCGTTTGTGAAGCCTTGCGAAGCCGAGGTTAAGGCTTGGTATGAGAAGCTCACTAGAGTTAATAAAACATTTGAAGAGTGGGGAAAAGTTCAATCTAACTTCTTGTATTTACTGCCGATCTTTTCATCGAAGGATATTGTCGCCCAGATGCCTGAAGAAGGGAGACTCTTCGTACAAGTTGAACAAACTTATCGGAGATATATGACTATGATCGTACGCCAACCGAATGTAATGGAAACGGCTCCTTCTCCTGGACTTCTAGAAGCTCTAGAGGTTGCCAATAAAATGCTGGATGATATAACGAACGGCGTCAATAATTACCTGGAGAAAAAGAGGTTGTATTTCGCAAGATTTTTCTTCCTCTCAAACGACGAGATGCTGGAAATCCTCTCTGAAACTAAAAATCCTTTAAGAGTGCAGCCTCATTTAAGTAAATGTTTTGAAGGCATCTATAGATTAGATTTTGATGACAACCTGAACGTACTTGCTATGAATAGCATGGACGGAGAGAAAATTGCATTTGTTACGATGGTTTCCACAGCCGAAGCCGGCGGAAGTGTCGAGAAGTGGCTTTTGGGGGTTGAAACTGAAATGCTCATTGCAGTACAAAACGAGATCACTTTAAGCTACTTGCAGTATATTGAGAAGAAGAGGAGTCAATGGGTCTTGGATTGGGCTCAAATGGTTGTGCTTTGCGTTTCGCAGGTATTCTGGGCGGCTGATGTTCATAACAGCTTGGAGACGAGAAACCAGAGTCTCATTCGCAACTTCTTTGATGACCTTACCAACAATTTAAATGAGATTGTCGCTTTGATTCGCTCGAAGGATATAACGAATTTGAACAGGATTACCATCAAGTCGCTCATAGTAATTGATGTTCACGCGAGGGATGTAGTTGAGAATTTGATAGAGGAGAAAGTACATTCCGAAGCAGATTTCCGTTGGTTAGCTCAGTTGCGATATTATTTCGAAGGTGGCAAGGCGCTAGTCAGGATTATTAATGCAACTGTGGACTATGCAAACGAATATTTAGGGAATTCTGATCGGTTAGTGATTACGCCTTTGACCGATCGTTGCTATCGCACACTTATAGGAGCATACCAGCTTCACTTAAACGGTGCTCCTGAAGGTCCCGCCGGTACAGGTAAAACTGAAACTACTAAGGATTTGGCGAAAGCATTAGCAGTCCAGTGCAAAGTATTCAACTGTTCAGATGGTCTCGACTATAAAGCCATGGGAAAGTTTTTCAAAGGGCTGGCCTGTTGTGGAGCGTGGGCTTGCTTTGATGAATTCAACCGACTTGAATTGGAGGTGTTATCTGTAGTAGCGCAACAGATCCTTTCTATTATTCAAGCCGTGCGAGCGGGAGTTTCCAAGTTTGTCTTTGAGGGGACCGAATTAAATTTGAATCCTGCATGCTATGTGTGCATCACTATGAACCCTGGTTATGCTGGAAGATCAGAGTTACCAGATAACCTGAAAGTCCTTTTTCGAAGTGTAGCAATGATGGTTCCGGATTATGCTATGATCGGTGAAATATCATTGTATTCGTATGGATTTGTTAATGCAAGATTGCTTTCTGTGAAAATTGTCACCACTTATCGGCTATGCTCAGAACAACTATCCTCCCAAAATCACTACGATTACGGAATGAGGGCTGTAAAAACGGTGCTATCTGCTTGTGGAAATATAAAGAAAGCCTTTCCAGATGAAAATGAAGAAATCCTATTATTGCGCTCTCTTCTCGATGTGAATCTTCCGAAATTCCTATCGTTTGATATTCCTCTGTTCGAAGGTATAATCTCAGATTTGTTCCCAGGAGTAATCCTTCCGAAACCGGATTATGCCCTCATTACCAAAGCATTCAACGAGGTTTGTGAAGAGATGAATTTGCAGCCGAAGGAGTGCTTCCTGACGAAGGTTATTCAAACGTTCGAGATGATGATCGTTCGGCATGGATTTATGATGGTTGGTGAACCAATGGCCGGAAAATCATGTACACTGAAAGCCTTGGGCAGAATTTTGGGTAAACTGAAGGAAGTGGGAGGGAATCCTTATTTTCAAAATGTCCAAATGGGAATTGTGAATCCGAAATCGATTACTATGGGCCAGTTATATGGTGCCTTTGATCCTATTTCGTACGAGTGGACTGATGGAATTGCCGCTGTTATCTTCAGGAACTTTGCGAACGATACCAGCCCTGATCGCAAATGGGTAAGTATCCATTACACTGTTGGATTTTCGTTAAACAAATCGCTGAAGTGTGTCTGGTTGATTGTTTGCCTCATATTTACGCTTAGAAATTACAACCATTGATACTTTTATATCTATTAGAAAAATTATCATTTTCGCAGCTGATTTTTGACGGACCTGTGGATGCTGTATGGATTGAAAATATGAATACCGTTCTGGATGATAATAAAAAACTTTGCCTTACTTCAGGAGAGGTAGTGACTATGAGCAATGTGATGTCTATGATATTTGAAGTGATGGATTTAGCGCAAGCATCTCCGGCTACAGTTTCACGATGCGGTATGATTTACATGGAACCCATTACTTTGGGTTGGGAGGCATTTGCTGAATCTTGGTTGAATCAATGCGATGAACGGTGGTCTATTGAGTACAGGCCTTTAGTGATGGAAATGTTGCGATGGACAATACCCAGTGTAAGCAAATTTTGTGATTTTTTTACAGTTACATGCTTAATGTTAGGGCCGTTGCGTAAAATTGCAAAATTATCAGGCAACAAGAGAACGGACCTTAGGAGTAGTAAAGCAGACTATATCTAAAATCTGTGGTTCATCACTGTCAGACCGAAACATCTAAAGATTCCACCTGCAAATGTCAAGCGTTTTTTCTTATTTACTGATTAACGTTTTTGGAACCTAATGATCGAGCAGGTCCCCGATTTTTAAGGTTTTGTCTGAAACCAAATCTCATCGAAACCGGTTTATTGTCTGTCTGTCTATCACGCGCACCTTTCGTAGAAACGGCTCTACCGAGTGACACCAACTTTGATGAGAAGGTGGGAACTGTGAACCCATGCATGAAGTGAGTTCTATCGTGTAACTTAGGGGGAGGGGACCTCCATACATACAAAAAAGGGATGTACAATTCTTTCCCGTTTTCGCGTATTTACTTTTTGAAGCTTGGATGCTAAGCTCGAAACGGAGGATTCGTGGATCAGAAATTTGCTCCCCATTTGGTGCATTGATGGCCAGATGATTACCCTTTAACAATGGCAGGAAACACGCAGATACCAATTAAATTGACGTATTCCAGACGGGTGCTCTTCTTTGGAATCCTAACGATCATCCTGTTCTTCAACTCTCTGGAAAAGTCTCAGATTCCCAGGATTTCCTTATTGCTGGAAGTAGTAGATCTGATAAAACTGCAGGAGCAGTGATGAATAGCTCTGTGATGAGATCGTCAAGTCTAGCGGCTTTAGTCCGTCTGAATGCTTTAATGGCTGAGATGATTTCTCTTCTGTTAGGAGGAAGAGTCCATATCTGCATGTTACGGCGGCTAGTCATTTCCTTCTCCAACGGCGGAACTTCACCGGATGTGATACGGTGAAGAACCGTGACAAAGTGTCTCTTCCATCTTTTCAGCTGATCTTCATCGTGAAAGAAGAGTTGATCGTTAACAACCTTCACATACTTTCCGAAAGATTTGCAATCATATGCAAGTACGTTCGCGACGTGATATATACTTCTGAAATTATTCCGATCTCTCGCCCAGCACACTAAAAAATTCCTTTTTTCCCACGGTGCATAATACGTTGAATTTTGCAGGATTTCACAAAGTATCGACGTTCGAAGGCGTTCCGCTTCCATGAACCCCCAATTACCCAGAGTTTCTGACGTCTGAGAAAAGAGCATTTTTGATGGCGGCCCAATGCATATGGATATTCTGGCAGGGGTTATTTCTGGTACAGTCCGGTCAGCAAAATAACACCCCTACTGTCGGGCGACAGCTGGATCATATAAACGATCGGTGGTGAACTTGGGGGTTCGCGTCTCTCCAACTTTGCGAAAAGGGCTGAACGCAATACGCAAGCGAACCCATTTGAACATTAAATGGTGATCTCTTTCAAGGCCGATATCGGCGCTTTTCTTGGTCAATATTCTGTTAGAATCCGGCTCCCAAGTCAAGAACGCGCCTTTCGGTAGCCTAACCTTACACCGGATTCGGGTCTGCTACCACTTGGCTTTCCAGAGTACAAAAGCGTGGTGCCACTAGTATGGCAAGATGAATAGGATTATTTTCTAGAATCGAATCATCTTACTTCGTTTGGGCCCAGAATATCTATGATAGATTACACCTTTGGAATTCTCGCTCGAGTTGGAGGAGCGAGCATCCTTTGGACCTTCGATACTATTGTGGAGGAGCGAGCGCATATTCTAGAAAACAATCATAGACCGTTTTTGATAGCCAAAGCTCATCGGCGTGAGGCGACTCCCTATCCGAGGTGTTGTTGACGTTTCGGTGTCAATAACGTGTGGAAATTTGCAGGTTGCCCATACATTTCTGCCCCTATAAGTCACCTTTTATGACAAGCGGGGAAAACTTTGACTGTATTCTTAAACCCCAACTGGCAGAGCAGTTTTCTAGAGCTTTCTTAATCGTTTTCGATGAAATTAAAAGTGCTTATTATTAAATCTCTTCTTTCCACAGTTCTAGTTTCTGGTTGGCATACAGGTTCTAAACTCTTAAAAGAAATTTATTCGACAAAATTGTCGATATATTACTTTTTTGAATGGGAGAGGGGGTGCGTTTTAAATTTTGACTAAGATGCAGTAATATGCCATCATGCAGACGGCTCAACTTTCCTACTATTATCCTTGAGTTGCACAAATATCCTGGTGAAGTTTGTCGTCCTTTTTTCGCTACCAACTCCAAGATTTTTAGGAAATCTACTCAAAGGAGAATATAAATAAGGTCAACGTATGCATCCCATGATACAAGTACAAGTAAAGAGCGATAATCGCAAGTGACGGCTGACCCTATGTCATACTGCCATAAGAAAAATACCATAGCCAGATATATTTGATCCGATATCCTGATCGTTGATGAAGGATGGAAAAGTATGATAGCCCGCCAGATTGAGAACTATGGCTTCGTTAATATTTATTGAATGCAACCATTCTTGCCCCTTTCCAATCCTAGATCTTGTAATTCATGATTTGGTGCGAAAGCAATATTTTCTGTAACCTCAGTCTGCACGAATGCCATAAATTCAAAATCTACCACAAAGTCGTGCTGTCGCTCTTTATGCGTACGAGTTTTGCACACCCGCTGAAGACAATGAACCCTCTCGTGTTGCGTTAAATCAGTGAAATAGCTTGCTATAATCGCTCTATGTAGGCCTGCCTTAATGAGTAACACCAGACATCCCAGTTTCGCGCCGAAGTCCACCAATTCGATATCTCAAAAGGCTGCCTGACGTCCTGGTCTACGCTATCGCTCCATCTGAGGCAGGGTCTGCCTCGTCTTCTTTTTCTATCATAGATATTGCCTTTTAAGGCCCCGCAACCTATTGAGCCGGATTCTGTTCACAATTATACGGTCATGGTATCGTTCATAGATTTCGTCGTTGTGTAGGCTACGGAATCATTCATTCCCTTGTAGGAGGCCAAAAATTCTTCTAAGGATTCTTGCCTCAAACGCGGCTAAGAGTTCGAAATTTTTCTTGGTAAGAACCCAAGTTTCCGAGGAATACATGAGGACTGGCAACATGAATCAACCCGCCGGCATTTTGTCTTTTACAGTAGGAGCTTTGACCCGAAGCCCACAACTGTGAGTGCATTTCATCGTTGTAGCCGTTATCGGTTGTGATTTTCGATACTAGATAGGAGAAATGACCAACGGTCTCAAACTTGTGTTCTCTTGCCTTTATTAGTCTTATTTGACCAGTACCATTTGATGTGGTTGTGTCTTTTGTTTTTAGCACTTTCGTTGCTACTACAACTGTATTTCATCTTGTCTTCATTAATGTGGAATCTAAGATCTCTCGCCCATCGCCGCCTGCTCGATCTGGATGAAGGCATGATCTCGATATCGTCGGCCTAGGCCAATAGTTGGGTGGATTTAAAAAGGATGGTGCCTCTCGCATTTACGTCAGTATCACGGGTCACTTTTTCCAGCGCCAGATTAAAAAGAGTACACGATAGGGGATCCGCTTATCTTAGACCGTTG
Source organism: Hermetia illucens (assembly GCF_905115235.1). Taxonomy (NCBI): domain Eukaryota; kingdom Metazoa; phylum Arthropoda; class Insecta; order Diptera; family Stratiomyidae; genus Hermetia; species Hermetia illucens. Next base: position 125,560,097 of record NC_051850.1, on the reverse strand, counting down.
TTGATGTCGAATGAACTCGACAGTGATCCTGCTGCTTTTATTTGGCCTAGCACATTGGTCAAGGTAAGCCTAGTCAATCTTATCAAATTCGTTGGGACAACGAATTCTGTCATGGCCATGTACAGTTTTACCCTGGGTATGCTGCCGTAGGCGGCTTTAAAGTCGATGAAAAGATGATGCAACTGATGTCCATATTCCAACAGTTCTTCCATCGTTTGCCAGAGAGAGATAATCTGATCTGTTGTTGATTTGCCTGGAGTGAAGCCTCTTTTATCATCACCAACAGCGCAACAGCCGGTATCCGGTCTAGGCCTGCCTTAATAAGGAACTCCAGACATCCCGGTTTTGCCCCGAGGTCCACCAATTTGATATCCTTAAAAGCTGTCTGGCGTCCTTGGCTACGCCATCGCTCCGTCTTAGGCAGGGTCTGCCTCGTCTTATTTTTCTACCTCAGATATTGACCTTATAGACTTTTCGGGCTGGATCATCTTCATCCATACGGATTAAGTGACCCGCCCACCGTAACCTATTGAGCCGGATTTTTCCATAACCTGACGATCATGGTATCATAGATTTTGTCGTTATGTAGGCTACCGAGTCATCCATCCTCATGTAGGGGGCCAAAAATTCTTCGGAGGATTCTTCTCTCGAACGCGGCCAAGAGTTCGCAATTCTTCTTGCTAAGGACCCAAATTTCCGAGGAATACATGAGGACTGGCAAGAACATTGTCTTGTACAGTAAGAGCTTTTACCCTATGGTGAGACGTTTCGAGCGGAACAGTTTTTGTAAGCTGAAATAGGCTCTGTTGGCTGCCAATAACGGTACGCGGATTTCATCATCGCAGCTGTTATCGGTTGTGATTTTCGACCCTAGATAGAAGAAATTATCAACAGTCTCAAAATTGTATTCTCCTATGCTTATTCTTTCCGTTTGATGTTGTTGGTTAGTTAGTTTTCGGTGGTGACGTTGCCTCCATATACTTTGTCTTGCCTTCATTGATGTGCAGCCCAAAATCTCGCGCCAATCGACGCCTGCTCGATCTGGATGAAGGCAGTTCGTTCTTCCCACGATGTCGATACCGTCAGTTTAGACCAGTAGTTTCTCGAGGACCAGGTTAAAGAGGACGTATGATAGGGCATCCCCTTGTCGTAGACCGTTGTTGATATCGAATGGTCTTGAGAGTGATCCTGCTGCTTTTATCTGGCTTCGTACATTAGTCAAGGTCAGCCTAGTCAGTTTCATCAATTTCGTTGGGATACCGAATTCTCTCATGGCCGTGTACAGTTTTGCCCTGGCTATGCTATCATAGGCGGGTTTAAAGTCGATGAATAGATGGTGCAACTGGTGTCCATATTCCAACAGTTTTTCCATCGCTTGCCGTACAGAGAAAATCTGATCTGTTGCTGATTTACCTGAAGCCTCTTTGGCATGGGCCAATGATGTTCTGGGTGTATGGCGTTATCCGACCTAGCAAGATAGCGGAAAATATCTTATAGATGGTACTCAGCAACGTGATTCCTCTGTAATTGCTGCACTGTGTGATATCTCCCTTTTTATGTATGAGACAGATAATGCCTCGCTGCCAATCGTCAGGCATTGATTCGCTGTCCCATACCTTGAGCACAAGTTGATGAACCACTTGGTGTAATTGGTCGCCTCCATATTTAACCAATTCAGTTGTAATTCCATCGGCTCCTGGCGACTTATGATTTTTGAGCTGATAAATTGCACGGACTGTTTCTCCTATACCTGGTGGTGACAGTATTTGTGCGTCGTCTTTAGTTCTGTCGGAAATCAGATTTCCCTCTTTGTCTCGGCAGGATGAGCATCGAGGTGTATAAGGCTTCCTCGTGCTGACTTGTTGCTAAAACTTCCGCGCCTGGTGCGGTTGCTCCCTGTACTTTTCTAGTTCACAGACTTGTTGGTTCTCCCAGGCTTCCTTTTTCCGTCTGTGAAGTCTGTGAAGTCGCTTCTCCGCTCGGCGGAGTTCATGATAAGCGTGCCCGCGTTCTTTGAGAATGCAACGTTAGTCGGTATGCGGCATTCCTCCGTTCCGTTGCTAGCTTACATTCATCGTCAAACCAGCCGTTCCGACTCCTTTTGTGGCGGGGCCAAGTATCTTTGTGACCGTATCAATGATAACGTTCTTCAGGTGGTTGTGAACATCATTTCTTGATGCTGTGTAGATCATTTATTGATGCTTCATCTCCCGGACTGTTGACTGCGGTTATTGCGGCATCTATTTCCCTCTTGTAGATGATGCGGAGGGCTGTGTTGTGGATGGCTTCAGTGTTAACTTTCACCTGATTGCCAGAGGGGATTCTGGGTGGTGTTGTTATTCGAGCTCGGAGCACCATGCCAACGAGATAGTGATCCGAGTCTAAGCTATGGGAGTCAGCGTATGGCCTGAATATGGGCTCCTTCCCTACTTGGCTGTTAAAATATCCAAGTATGATTTTGATATCATATCTGCGACAGGCTTCGAGGGTTCGTTCTACTGCCTCGTATAAGGTATCCTTCTCCGGCTATGCTGTCTCCTCTATAGGGGCGAGAACTTATTATTATTATTTTGTTAAGGGAAAGTCGCACCGCGTCCTTGAAGAACTATTGTGCCCCTTTTACTGGTTATAGTGTACCTGTTGATCATAGTATCTCAAGCAGGCCAGTAACCGTTAGGATTTTTAGTATGTTCCCCACTTCCAGAAGTTTCAGCTTTGCATCTGGTATTAAGTGTTCTCCCAGATGTATCGACCTACTTTGCACAAGTGCTGGACACTGTCCCAGGACGTGCATAGAGGTTTCGTCCTCCTCCTCACAGAACCTGCAGGCAGTGTCCGTAGATATCCCTAGCTTCCCTAGGTGGTAGTTCAGCCGACAATGACCAGTGAGAATTCCCACTATGATTCGGAGGTTCTTTTTGGTGAGGTTTAGGCAATCCTTTGTGCGCATGGGTTCGTATCCCCCAATAAGCACCCTGGACTGCTCCATCCCTGGTAGGCCCGCCCAATATAGTTCCCTCAACCGTTTTTCTTCGTTTCTTAGATTCATAGCCATGAAACCGTTTCCGATTCCACAGAAGGGTTCTGGCCCGTATAAAGGCATCCCTGCTCCCTTCTTGGCTAGTTCATCCGCTGCCTCATTGCCTTCCAGCCCAGCATGGCCTGGAACCCAAAGTATCCAGACCTTGTTGGACGAGCCGAGTGTATTCAGTCTCTCAAGGCATTCCCATACCAGTTTAGAGTTCACCTGGTTGGACCTAAGTGCCTTGATCGCTGCTTGGCTATCGGTGAGAATAGCTATGTTCTGCCCCCTGTAGTTCCTTTGCAGATTAAAGGAGGCACATTTGTCTATGGCGTAAATTTCCGCCTGGAATATGCTAGTGTACCTGCCCATTGGCTCAAAGTACATTTTCCTTGGACCAATGACACCGGCACCCGCTCCCTCTGCTGTGAGGGATCCGTCAGTGTACCAAGTAATCAGTTGCTGGTTTAAGCCGTATGTCGCAGCCACGCTTTCCCAGTTTGTCTTGTTACTCCAACGTGTTTCAAACTTCTTATCGAAGTGAAACCTCGTTGTCATGTTGTCCCTCGGTATCAGTAATTCGGGATACCGCCTAGAAAGGATGTCAATCTTCCTGCGATTTAGGCAGCTCCCCGCCTCACTCATGCTACCGGCCATCCTGAATATTGATCTCCTTGCCTGCATCAGTATGTGCAGATGGAGAGGGGTTAATCCCAGAAGGACCTCCAGGGATGCCGTTGGGCATGTCCTCATTGCCCCACTGATACACACGCAAGCCAGCCTTTGGAGCTTATGTAATTCCCTGGCTTGTGTGCTGAGTTGGGTTCTTTCTGCCCAGATTACCGCTCCATAGGTAATCATTGGTCTTACTATTGCAGTATATATCCAAAGTAGTATCTTCGGGCTACACCCCCATTTTTTTCCTGCTATGGATCTGCAAGTCATCAGAGCCCTCGTGGCTTTCCGACAAGTGTTTCCGACATGTGTCTTCCAGAGTAATTTTTGGTCTAGCGTGATTCCCAAGTATTTGACCTCTGTTTCTCGTTTCACCTCCATATCATGTAATGTTATGGCTTTCAGGTGATCCAGCTTACGCCTCCTAGTGAATGGTACTATGGTGGTTTTGGTTGGGTTGATCCGCAGTCCCACCTTCCTGCACCAGGCACTAGTAACCCTTAATCCAGTTTGGATTCTATCACATAGGGTATCTTCATATTTGCCCCTACAGATTAGAACAATGTCGTCCGCGTAGCCCTGGACTTGTATTCCAGTATTAGTTAACACGTCCAGGAGTTCGTCCACTACCATACTCCACATCAGCGGCGATAGTACTCCGCCCTGTGGACAGCCTTGAGTGGTGTTCATGATAATAGAATTTGTACCTGTTTGTACCTCTATTTGTCTGCTTTCTAGCATTTTGCCCATCCAGAGTGCCAGGGTGTTTCCCACTCCTTTGCGGCTCAGGGCATCCTGTATCTCTGTGTGCGATGTGTTGTCGAATGCTCCTTCGATATCCAAAAACGCGCACAGTGCAATTTCTTTTGTTTCAATGGCGTCCCGTAGTACCTCTGTCAGCTGATACAGAGCAGTTTCAGTTGACCTACCTGCCCAGTATGTGTGTTGACAGTGATGTAAGGGATTACGCTTTAGAACGTTAGTTCTAATATAGTTGTCTATGACCTTCTCCACCGTTTTGAGTACGAACGATGTTAGGCAGATTGGTCTGAAAGATTTAGGGTGAAAAGGATCCTTTTTATGTATGTAACCCAGTGCTATGCTCCCCCTTACCACCCTCAGAAAAGACTCTGGGATAATTCCTAGGCCTCTCTGGATAAGTGCAGGGAAAATGCCATCTGCTCCGGGAGATTTCATTGGTTGAAAGGTTCCCACTGCCCATCTTAGCCTAGCTTCTGAGCATACCTCTTTTGCTAGTTTCCAGCTCTCTTTCCTTCCCCTTTTATTCGTTGTTGGGGTGTCAGGCAGATTATTGTCGCCTGCCGCCGAGGGGTAGGACCCCGGGAAATGAGTTCTGAGAAGCAGGTGTACCCTGTCCTCCTCATTCTCGGTGAATGTCCCATCTTCCTTTTTCAAGCAGACAGAGAATATTCTCCCGTCTTTGGCTACAGCCTTGTACAGCCTAGTTGCTTCTGTGATCTGTTCAATCCCTTCACAGAATTCCCTAAAGCTGTTCCGTTTCGCTTCCCTGATGGCGTTACTATACGCAGTCAGTGCATTTTTATACCTCCGCCAGTCCGTGGTTCGTTTTGTCCGGTTGAAGAGTTTTCGTACCTCTCTCATTCTGGCTAAGTTTCTGTTCCACCATGGTACATCCCTTGATGACTTGACTGTCTTGGCCGGACAGCTGGCCTCATATGCGTCAATGACGATTGTGTTCAGGTCTTCCACCACCGTTTCTAATTCTAATTCGCTCCTGATGTCACCGCTCCCTTGAAGGTGGGCAATGTTGTTGCTCAGGTGCATTGTGTAGGATTCCCAATCCGTTCTCTTGGGATTCCTTATTATTCTTTTTATTTCGGAGTTACCCTCAATGTCGAATCTGATTATCCTGTGATCAGACATTGAGGGTTCATCCGACACCCTCCAATTCCTGACCATCCCGTTCATTAGGGTGTTTCCTAGAGTTATATCTAGTACCTCTTGTCTGGTGCTGGTCACAAATGTTGGAGTGTTCCTAACTTATTACTAAGAATAAATTCGAGAAGGTACTCACCTCTACGATTAGTGTCACTGCTTCCCCACACTACGTGGTGGGCGTTGGCATCGCAGCCGAGAAGAAGTGGTAACGCCCTCTCCTCGCAATACTCCGTCAGCTTTGCGACTTGTTCCGGTGGAGCCCGGCTCTTGTCTCCTGGGAAGTATCCCGATGCTACCACTACCTTTCGAGTGCTCCTCCCGGCTTCCAATGAGACTTGGATAGCCACAAGGTCCCCGGTTAAGAACTCTGAAAGACATATGTATTTTAGATTACGTTTGAGAATTATGCAAGCTCTTGGTTTTTCACAAGACGAGTCCCAAATTACCTGCATGTCTCCTCCTTGCAGACCGCGAATCTGCCCCCGGTACACCCAGGGCTCCTGAGCCAGCACTATTCCAATGTTCTCCTTGGAATTTGCCGTTGCAATCACTGCAGATGCAGCTCTCGCATGGTGGAGGTTTATCTGGGCTATCCTAGTGCTGGCCATTGGCTCCATTATTGTTTGGAGCTCTTCTCCACTGTCGGAGTGTCACCCTCCTCCTCCGACATGGCGCTTTCCTGCGCGTCGCTGTCCACCCCGAGCCCTAGCAGTCCTAGGTCTAGGTCGTCCAGCTTCTGCTCTTCACTGGGCAGCAGGTCTATTTCCCTGGTTGATCCCGTTCTTTCCGCCTCTATGGCTTCCGCGACTTCTTCAGGGACCTCGGTAAGTTTTCCACCCGATGCCTCCTCCGAGGTCTCTTTCCTTGGCTTTTCCTTGTGCACATGCACGGGTATGTTGCCAAATCGGTAGTTGATATGACAACTCCGACGTTTAATTGCCTCTAGGGATCGGTCATCTACCCCGATCGTGAGGAGTTTACCCTTTCCCTCCACCTTGCTTCTGAAGACTCTCCATAGTCGAGTATGGAGATCTTCGTTCTGAGCAATTAGGAGTCTCATGAGGTCTTCTGTTACTATTGCCGCGGCCTTTGGGAGAAAAACTGTCACCATGTGGGCTCCTGGTATATCATCTCCAGCACATGTTGACAGTTACACCCCTTCCCAGCCTGGCAATCTAGGAATTATGGTTCTGACCCATTCTGCGGTACCTTCCGTCGCGCAGTCCACCAGTATAAGGCCTGGTCGAAAGCGTATCCCGGTGAACACCAGTTTCGACGTCCATCCCTTGATCATCTGCTTGACGACAAATTCTTCAATGGTTTCCTGTTCCTCCCGAGTGAGTATTTGCTCGGGAAACCTTTTTGGCAGTATGGCCAGTCGAATGCCCTTGACCGCACTAGCATAGCTAATGCCGGGCTTCCTGGGTCCTGCCTTCACTCCTGACCTGCCCGGGTTTTCTCCTCCCGTGGGTTCAGGTCTGGGTTTTTTGGGGGCATTCCCTTCATGCGGGCTGATCTCTGCTGCTCCCCGCTTTCTCGGCTCCGGTAGAGATGGCTTAGGTCTGTCCTGAGCCTTCTTAAGGGCCTCTTCTGGTTTCAGGCCTTCCTTCAGATAGCGCAGGTACCATTTAACCCCGGCGCCACTGAGACCTGTCTCCTTCCTGACGTCTGTTATATTTATCTCAGACGTGCTTTTGCTGGTCCCTGCTCTTTGAGCAGTGGTGTTCGTTGGCTGTAGTCCATGCAGTATACCAATGCTCACCTTGGATCCACTGCTTGACGTCCCAACTTCTCCCTTCTTGGGTGTAGTCACCTGGCTTTCAGTAATTCGGAGACGTGCCTCCACCTGATTAACCAGTTTTGGTGCGGTACGGGGCCCCGCTTTTTTGGTTTTTGTTTTTTTTTTCCAATTTAGTACTCATTTGATTCCCACGAGTATGGGGGTTAAGAGGTCCGCCGTGCCATAGCCCCCCGTAGCACGGTAAGATCTAACTTACTCACTGAGGCGACCAGGTATCAGTGAGGCTCCGTTCGAATACAGTCAGTTACCCCCGACTGCAAACTATCCAATGGGCACGGTTCGCATGACACCCTGGATTGGGGGAGGTGTTTTTCGATTCCCCAGTCTAGATCCGTAGCGTTTTGTTAATAGTAGGGTCACCTCGTACAGGGTGTGGCTATCACCACTCACTAACGGTCTTGGTAGACGAGAGGCTTGGCCCCTGAAAAGGCACACACCGTCCCAGAGGAGAGACAACTCATCCTTAGAGAAAGATAGGTTGGCCTCAGGGAGCTATGTTCCGCATCAGTCTATCCTGCAGTACACTGCTTGACCCCCGAGAGGCGAGAACATAACGTTCCCGTTCGTTCAGGCTTATATTTCTAAACTTGCCTCGCAAGCGCAGAGCGCATAGCCGTTCGCTTATGTTTTCAAAGCCGATAACGGCAGGTCTCCTGCTCCGAGCACATGGTGTACTGGATGGCCACTATAATATATGGTGTAGTGGCTCTTCTCCAGGGAACCGGTCCCTGTCCAACGCATCTCCTGTAACGCTGTTACATCAGCCCTATATTGGGACAGGGTATCGGTTAGCTGCTCAGCAGCTTCATCTCTATACAGGGAGCGCACGTTCCATGAGAAACTGTGCAAATCGTTATTCCGTTGTTGCCGGGCTCGTCGTTGTGTAATCCGTCCAGTCCGAGGCTCTTGTTGCGGCTTCGTAGCAAGTTCTTTTCCGTGTAGGGTTGTCAGCCCTAGCCTTTTTGGGATGGGTCAATGATGTTCTGGGCGTATGGGGCTATCCAGCCTAGCAAGATAGAGGAGAATATCTTATAGATGGTACTCAGCAACGTGATACCTCTATAATTGCTGCACTGTGTGATATCTCTCTTTTTATGTATTGCACAGATAATGACTAGCCAATCAGGCATTGGTTCTCTGTCCCACACCTTGAGCATAAGTTGATGGGCCGCTTGGGGTAGTTGTTCGCCCCATATTTAACTAGTTCGGCTGTAATTCCATCGGCTCCTGGTGACTTACGATTTTTAAGCCAATAAATTACACGAACAGTTTCTTCTATGCTTGGTGGTGGCAGTATTTATACATTGTCTTCATTTGGCGGGGCTCCAACCCGCCGGTATATTGGTTGCCAAACAATTCATCAAAATATTTAACCTTCCAATATGTCCATTCGGTCAGAAATCTGATTTGTTCAAATTAAGGTCATAATGATATCTTACTATAATTGTTAGTAATTGATAGTAATAAAATGTCTACGCACTTTTCAAAGGGAAAACCTTCTTCTGCTAGGCATTGATTTGTTTTTATTTTCAGGCAGCTCATTTCATCCGAAAGAATTGCAAGCAATTGCTTCATCCCGGGGAATTCAGTGTTTTACGAACTACCTTTGATATATTTGAAATGTTAATATCAGGAGCTATTGAGGAAAATCCCGAAGATTATGATAAATATTTGACTGCGTGGTTCGAAGCAGCTCTCCTTTATGCTTTGCTGTGGGGCATAGGTGGGATCTTGGATGAGGAGTCCCGAGAAAAATTCGATGTTTTCCAGAAAAGTGTAAGTGAAGAAGAGAAATTGAGTCCAAACAAAGGAGAGCAATGGCTTTTTTTTGAATGAATCGTTTCAAACTTTCCTAGGCTGATTTCAAGGATGTTTCAAATCTTCATATTTTTTAAGGTATGGAACGGACAAAGCAAGGAGGCTCTAATTCCAGAAATGGTTGGAGAAATTGAAATTTCAATCCCGTTAGAAGGGATGCTGGTTGATTATGTTTACATTTTTATTCAAAAAGGAGCATGGAAATATTGGCCAGAGGTCGTCAGGCGAATGGAGCCCGAAGAAAGTGCATTAGGAATCCAAGTCCCCACCATTGATACTGGACGCTACATGCATATACTGGAGTTGCATATAAAAGTGTGTACTTTATTATGTATTTTCTAAGAGTAATTAATATTCGCATTGTTACTATTTTCAGCATAAGAAAAAGATGTTGCTGGTTGGTCCAACTGGTACAGGGAAAAGTTCATATATGCAAAATATGCTCATGAATACGCTGTCTCCTGAGTTATATGTTCCGGCTTTTGTCACATTTACCGTAATGATTACTGCCAATCAAACACAAAATTTATTCATTTCGAAGGTAAGGTGAACTTTTGATTTTAAAAAGTTTTATGTACCTTATTCCTCGTCTCCTTTAAGAGCAGTCGAAACTGTTGGGACTCAAGTATCTTTCGATATTTTGGGGAAAATAATTTCACCTCACTTTAGGAAGAATAACTGAGAGTAGTAACCCTAGATCCCTTGATCTTGCTAGATTATTTGCTACATTCCATTCGTTGCTTGGTAGACAGGTAGGTAGACAGACACGTGTCAGTGACCGAGGAGCCCATTTAGCGTTGTAGTATGCCGGTTCACGACCTCCTAAGACTATGACTGCTGCAAAGCCCAACCGGTACATATCTTCAGAGCCAACCTGTAGCATTCACGAAGAAAAGCAGCCCTCCCACCCTGCAACTAGAGGTCCTCAAAGAATGGTTTACCTTGTGTCCATTGCTCTAGCTAGAATTGGGCAATGGAAAAGGAAGCGCCTGAGGGTTTCCCCAATGCGCTGCCGGTCTTCCACTCTGCCCTGGTTGGGAAGTCCACAACAAAGTTTGCCGTCAAGTTTGACTTGCATGTGGGGTAGCCTGTGGGGAATGTCCAGAGTTCTCGAAGTGCTTCGTTTAGGAACTCACGAAGACAGAACTGGACGCTACAATGTATTTAATGTGGAGGTCTAGGGTGAGGAGGCGGTGTAGTACAAAAAGAGCACCTACCGGGCAGGACTGCAACTTTGAATCTTATTAAGCTTCCTTGTATTGTACTTTTTTCTCAGCACCTCATCATACAATAGAGTGGTGTGTGACGATTTGACGTACCATAGCTGTGTATGTTCAGATGACCATCCTCGGTCGGAGACCTCATTTCACTGAAAAGGTCCTCTTTGAGACATAGAAGGCTATACAGGCGTTCTTAACCCGCAGTTCTATTTAGCTTTAGATTCAACATTACACACAGATCCTTCACATTGGAGGAGATGTTTTGGTGATGTATGGCGCCAGTTCCTGAGCCACACACAGGCGGACCTTTCTCCATGCTCCTTCCTGGAGGGAAACATCCTTGACACCAATATCACCAGTTGTCAGCATACGCCGCCACCTTTACCTCGCTCCTGTCCAATATCCGTAAAATTATGTCGATCACCATCAGCCAGAGCACCGGGGTGATGACGCCACCCTAGGGCGTGCCGCTGTTCACAGTTCTGGCCAAGGGGTCCTGGTTCTTGGCATGGATATTATACAATGCGTGAAATACTCCCTCCAATCCAAAACTGATCATGGTTTTCTTGATGGGGTTAGTATTAATGTTAATGAGTGCCCCTTCTATATCCAGAAGGCAGCAATAGTATTATTATTATTATTATTATTCTGAAAAGTCGCACCGCGTCTTTAAAGAACTATTGTGCCCCTTTTACTGGTTATAGTGTACCTATTAATCATAGTATCTCAAGCAAGCCTATAACCGTGAGGAACTTTAGTATGTTCCCTACTTCCAGATCTTTCAATTTTCCATTTGGTATTAAGTGTTCTCCCAGATACCACGACCTACTTTGAACAAGTGCCGAATACTGTCCCAGGACGTGTATAGAGGTTTCATCACACTCTGCGCAAAACCTACAGGCAGTGTCCGTAGATATCCCTAGCTTCCCTAGGTGATAGCTTAGCCGACAGTGACCAGGGAGAATTCCCGTTGTGATTCGGAGGTTCTTTTTGGTGAGGTTTAAGTAATCCTTTGTGCGCTTAGGTTCGTATCCCCCAATAAGCACCCTGGACTGTTCCATCCCTGGTAGACCCGCCCAGTATAGTTCCCTCAACCGTTCCTCTTCATTTCTTAGAGTCATAGCCATGAAACCGTTTCCGATTCCACAGAAGGGTTCTGGCCCGTGTGAAGGCGTCCCTGCTCCCTTCTTGGTTAGTTCGTCCACTGTCTCGTTGCCTCCCAACCCAACATGGCCTGGAACCCGGAGTATCCAGACCTTGTTGGATGAGCCGAGTGTATTCAGTGTCTCAAGGCATTCCCATACCAGTTTAGAGTTCACCTGGTTGGACCTAAGTGCCTTGATCGCTGCTTGGCAATCGGTGAGAATAGCAATGTTCTGCCCCTTGTGCTTCCTTTGCAGATTAAAGGAGGCACATCTGTCTATGGCGTATATTTTCGCCTGGAATATGCTAGTGTACCTGCCCATTGGCTCGAAGTACATTTTGCTTGGACCAATGACAACAGCACCCGCTTCCTCTACTGTGAAGGATCCGTCAGTGTACTAAGTAATCAGTTGATGGTTTAAGCCGTATGTCACAGCCACGCTCTCCCAGTTTGCCTTGTTAATCCAATGTGTTTCTTATCGAAATGAAACCTCGTTGTCATGTTATCCCCTGGTATTAGTAATTCGAGATACCGCCTAGAAAGAATATCAATCTTCCTTCGGTTCAGGCAGCTCCCCGCCTCACTGATACTCCCGGCCATCCTGAGTATTGCCCTCTTTGCATCTGTATGTGCAGATGGAGAGGGGTTAATCCCAGAAGGACCTTCAGAGTTGCCGTTGGGCATGTCCTCATTGCCCCACTGATACACACGCAAGGTAGTCTTTGGAGTTGTAATTCCCTGGCTTGTGTGCTTAGTTCGGTTCTTTCTGTCTAGATTACCCCTCCATAGGTAATCATTGGCCTTACTTTTGCAGTATATATCCAAAGTAGTATCTTTGGGTTGCAACCCCATTTTTCCTGCTATGGAAATACAAGTCATCAGAGCCCTCGTGACTTTCCGACAAGTGTTTCCGACATGTGTCTTCCAGAGAAATTTTTGGTCGTCCGCGTAACCCTAGACTTTATTCCAGTATTTGTTAGCACGTCCAGGAGTTCGTCCACTATCATACTCCATATAAGCGGCGATGACAATAGAATTTGTAAATGTGGGTACTTCTATTTGCCTGCTTTCTAGCATTCTGCCCATCCAGAATGCCTGGGTGTTTCCCACTCCCTTGCGGCTCAGGGCATCTTGTATCTTGTATCTTGTATCTCTGTGTGCGATATGTTGTCGAATTCTCCTTCGATGTCCAAAAACGCCCCCAATGATATTTTTTTGTTTCTATGGCATCCCGTAATACATCTGTCAACTGATGCAGAGTAGTTTTAGTTGACCGTCCTGCCCGGTAAGCGTGTTGACAGTGATGTAGGGGGTTACGCTTTAGAACGTTTTGAGTACGAACGATGTTAGGTAAATTGGTCTGAAAGATTTAGGGTGAAAAGGATCCTTTTTATCCGCTTTCGGAATAAAGACCACTTTTGCCCGTCTCCATGCCCTTGGTATGTATCCCAGCTATAGTATACTGCTCGATCTTATTTCTGATATTGGACTAAACATAGGAGAGTGAGGACTTAAAATGTATGCCCCGAAAAGTGTAACAGGTCTCGTTCTCACAACCTATCTAACCGAAAAATTTGATAAAATGCACAATGGTGCCTCCATATGAAATCCAGACTTCAAAATACATGTCATTTTGATATCTGCTCAAATAAAGTTAATGATAATATACTATCATATTTCAGAAAACCGTATTTAAGTCCATCCTCGAAGTATTTATAAGTAATAATAAAGTGTATAATTTTGGAAAGTTTTTCAAAAAATCCAACCATTACCCGGAGCATCCAGTTTCCGGTATTGCGATTAGTTTCTATTCTTCACGTACTGTATAAGAGTAATTTAATAATAATAAGCAATTATTACTTACTATTGTCGCAGTAGGCGTTGCGACCTTATCTTGTTGCAAAGTGAATCATTTTCCCCAAACATACCAAAAATTTAAGGCAATATATTTTCTTCCAGAATCGCTTTATAACCATTCTGAGAGAGATCAAGCAATCATCCACCATTACTCCAATTTATTTGGGAGCTTTTAAGTGTTGGCATGGAATTGCCATAAATTGTCCGATTCTGCGTTTTGTATAAGGTCGCTCGTATGACCCAGGTAATTTCAATTTCGACTTGTCGGAAAACTCGATCCCAATGCTCCTCACTCCACTCGATATCCTCACGGGTCCACGCTTCATTACAAATATTGTAATTTAACAGATCTACGTCCATGGAGTCCGTACTGGCGTGGAAAACCCACAGAAATTGGTACATTTTCAGACGAAGTCAAATCTTCTTCTAAATTAACTGCTATTTTAAAATGATCCCAAAGGGGGACAACCAGTGAAATGCTCGATTTTATCTTGGCGAAATTATTCTAGACGCCATTACGGCGGCTCCTTATTCGGACATCAGTTTTTAACATACATATATAGTGAATTACATTATTCTAGGGGGAATTCAAGGGGGGTCTTCATACATGCAAAAAGGGGGTGTAAATCTTTTTTCTCAGAATATAGTCATGTGGGATATCAAATGAAAGGTCTCAATTAGTACTTTTCAAAGTTGTTTTAACATTAAAAGCACAAGGAGGGAGGGCGGGGCTGAAAGGTGATCATTTCTTTCGCGCGTCCATTCTCAGAACTAAACCATCCGAAAAAATCTGAAAAAAAACGCGAAGCATAGCGGCACCTATTCCCTAAATTACTCTTCTTGTTTCTTATGTCACCCTCTACTCCCACCCCACAATTTCATGCCAATCGGTCTTGACTGAAAGATTGATTCAAGCTGTTTGATAACGACTTGTGCAAAGAGAGATCATCATGCATTCTCATGAAACAGTATTTTTTGACTTCGTCGCCTATTTACCTTGCAAGCGGTAAAGTTGTCTGTTCAACATGGAGAAATGAGATCACACCGCACCCCGTTTTTGTAAAGAAAAAGTCCTTGATGCGACATAAGGAAGCCCCTATCTTTTGAAGACGAAAATTGTCACTCCTCTTTATAATATTTTCTACCCGCGAGGTGGCACCTAATATGGCCATCGCGGCCATGTGTCGTTATTATATGTTTCAAAAATGTTTGTGGAAACCTTACCTGATATTTAAATGCCGCCCTCAGAAAGCATCCTTCTTCTGTGCATCAAAAACTTCCTTTGCTGATTAAAATTATATTATTTTAGTGCCCCGTTGTTCTTGAGCTCAGATCTCGCGGACCGGACATTTCAGATTGTGAGATAAGTATAGTGATCCATCTTCAATTTACACTTTGATTTTCTAATCAAAGCTTAGAAATGTGTACAATCGTATTTATAATCTAGTTATCGGATAGTTTGAAAGAGTACTAATCTGTCGCAGCGGAAGATCGCATTTTCGGTTCAGTATTTGGCTAAATTGGGATATCCCAGCTTTCAGTCTTCAGTGATTTGTTAAGTTGTTCATTATCTAATCAGATTGGAAAACTCAAAAATCTACTTTTTTTTGATTATACAAATAAATATTTGAAACAGATAATGGGACTTTTTATAGTTAACCGTTCTGGAATAGGATTTGTCTTCGTTATCTACAATGGAATTTCTCATTATGGATACTGAACTAGGATAAAAATCTAAAACGGTTTAACATATTACAATGGATTAAGACTATCTGTTGTGTAGAGTGAAATTCTCAAAAGAGACCCAAAGTCCTGCATCAAAGAGGCAACCTTAGTATTTATCACTCCGTCGCAAATAGTATTTAAAAAGATTTGACAGTTTTGTTCACGCTAATGAGGTGTGTAAGTTAACAGTCAGTTGCATGCTGTAACCATGAGTTTGAAATTTCATTTGATTCTTGATTTGTTCTTAGGACGATGATCTTTGTCATGCGCAGAAACTATAGATGTTCTCAGGGAGTGACGTTTTCCTTGACTTCCCCCTTCCTTCCGTTATTTCTTTGTCTTCTTTTCTTTTGCATTTTCTACTTCCCTACAAATACAGCAGAATGATTATGCAGTATTTTGTTAGTTTTTTTCGACTTGTTCACACTGAGCAATCTACCTCCTTGAATCTCAATTTCTGCATGACGACAGCTCCTTCTCCTGTAGCTTTGTCACTTCCTACCCGGGAAAACTTTGTCGACTAGGAAAGGGCCAAAAATAAGAAAGAGGAAATGCTCGCCAACCATCCTCCTAGACTAAAATTGAAATACCGGTCTACGCCAAGTGAACAGGTCTACCTAAAACCTCAGCAATCTGGTCCCAATCATAAGAAAGCGCTTTCCGCGTTGAATACAAAGAACTCTCCTTAGCTTTTCGGCGTACCAGCCCAAAATAGTGTGAAACCAATACACGAGGAGTAATTGTAAATAACTGAGATAAAAGGGGTACCATGATTTCCACGCTTACAGATTGAACTTCCGACTGAATACCAGTTGCATCGCGTGCGACTGACCATCGGTGGTCGGGTATGAGTTACCACTTTGCAAAAAATCACTAGAACTGGTCGTAAATTTTCTGTCGGCGTCTCGGAGTGACAACAGTGGACTTCGCACACGGTTTTTGCAATGAAGTGCATATTAGTTCACCTTCATGACCTTCTCTAATTTAAGCACAGGTATATTCAAGTGCAGTTTTTCCGGTCCTTCTTAGAACTGGTGAGTGTGATGACAATTATAATCAAAGGCCAAGTGTTCATTTCCTGAATCGGCCCTTATAAACGTGTCTGTAAAAGGTTGACATAAATCAATAGTGTAGGCAATAGTGCAGTAAATTTCACGTCCATAAAATTATAAATGATTATCGAACATCAGTTATAGATAGAAGAGAGGAGTAGGACTTCCGAGAAAAAAAGGTTGCTGTGTATCAGACAGGATACAAGATGTAGGATATGCTTCCAGCATTATCAATAATATCAAATTTCCAGCAACATAATCTTATTAAACCTAAATTATACGTTCCCTCCTAATTATTCTTTCTTAGGTCCCATCTATGAATAACTAAATTCATGTTCATGTTCATCTATCTAGTATTTCATTTATACTGGTGAATTCGACTCATTATTTCCTTCCTTTTTCAGCTCATCAAAAAGAAGCGCGGTATATTCGGCTCACCTAAAGGTAAGACGACGGTTATTTTTGTTGATGACATGAACATGCCAGAGAAAGAAATCTATGGAGCTCAACCACCTCTTGAGCTCCTCCGGCAATATTTTGACTACAAACACTGGTATGACCTCAAGGATACCAGCAAAATTTACCTAAACGACATATTGGTCTTATGTGCATGTGGCCTACCCGGCGGAAGCCGTCAGGACGTGTACGCAAGATTCCTTTGCCATTTCAACATCTTCTCCATTAACACATTCTCAGAAGAAACTGTCAGCAGGATCTTCGCCGCAGTTCTGCTCAACGGTTATCGCAAAGGCGGCCACGCCTCTGATGTTATCACTTCAGTGAATCAAATTGTTAGTGCAACCCAGCAGGTGTATAAGTTAATCAGTAGCGGATTGAGACCTACACCAGCTAAGTCGCACTACGTGTTCAATGTTCGAGATATATCCAGAGTTTGTATTGGATGTTCGCTAATGAGGAAGGAATCCGTGGAGCACAAGAAAATGTTTGGTAGAGTTTGGTACCATGAATGCCTCCGTGTTTTTTATGACAGGTTAATAGATGAGTCTGATCAGAAGTGGCTTTTCCAAGTTCTGAACGATGCGATCAGAGACAACTTTAAGGACAAAGTTGAGTCGGTCTTTGATAACCGATTGAATGAAAACAAACAGATTACCATGGAAGCGGTAACTAAGGTGATCTTCGGATCATTCATGGACGAAGATTCAGCCGCTGATGAGAAGCGCTACGAAGAGATCGACTTTGACGTGTACACAAATTTCGCTTACAAAAGTTTAGATGAATATAACTCGACGCGTAGATCAAAGATGAATATTGTATTATTCACGTATGCCTTGCAGCATCTAAACAAAATCTGTCGAATTATGTCTATGCAAGGAGGAAGCGCCCTTCTAGTAGGGATTGGCGGATCTGGTCGTCAATCACTGACAAAGCTAGCTGCATCCATGTGCGGCGAAGCTCTATTTCAACCAGAAATTACAAAGAACTACGGGGTGAATGACTGGCATGACGACATCAAAAAAGTTCTCAAAGAAGCTGGAGGGCTAGGAAAACATTGCGCGTTTCTTATGACTGAAAACCAAATTAAGATGGAGTTGTTTCTGCAGGACATCGACTGCTTATTGAATCAAGGCGAAGTCCCTAATATTTTTGCAATTGATGAAAGACAGGAAATTCTAGAGATGGTTCGTTTAGCAGCTCAGGGGGGTAATAGAGCTGTAGATGTTTCCCCGCTGCAAGTATTTTCCTTCTTTGTAAGCCGATGCAAACAGAAACTGCATATAATCCTTTGCTTCAGTCCAATCGGTTCCGCCCTTCGCTCTCGCATCAGACTTTATCCGTCCTTAGTCAACTGTTGTACTATTGACTGGTTTCAGTTGTGGCCTCAGGACGCTCTTCAAATGGTGGCAGAGCGATATATGACAAATATTCAAGTGCCACCAGAGGTGAAAAAGGCTGCCATAGTTGCTTGCGAACACTTTCATGTAACAGCCAACGAAGTAATTAAGGACTTTTTCGCTCAAACGGGCCGAATAATATATATAACATCTGCATCTTTCTTGGAGTTAATTAAGTCATTTGAAAATTTAGTAATGAAGAAGCAAAAGGAAATTATGTCCGCAAAAATGAGATATGTTGGTGGTTTGGAAACGCTACAGAAAGCGTCTGCAGCAATTGAGATAATGTCAGTTGAGTTGAGTAACTTACAACCTAAGCTAGAGGTTATGGCTGAGAAATCAAGAAAAATGATGGTCGAAATTAATAGGGAAACTATTACGGCCGCCGCCGCCGCTGAACAAGTAAAAAAAGACGAAATTGTAGCCAATGCTCAAGCTCAATCTGCTCAGGCCCTGAAAGATGAGTGTGAAAAAGATTTGGCTGAAGTCATGCCAATTTTAGACGAAGCCTTGGCAGCTCTAGATACCATCAAAGCTGCAGATATCACCCTACTCAAGTCAATGACCAACCCCCCTGCCGCTGTTAAGTTGGTTATGGCTGCAGTATGTGTGATGAAAGGAGTAGCACCAGATAGGGTTGCTGAACCCGGCACTGGAAAGATGGTCAATGATTACTGGGGTCCTAGTAAACGAATTATAGCCGATATGGGATTTATGAACTCTCTGAAAAACTTCGATAAGGACAACATTAAACCTGAAATAATGGCGAAAATCCGAAAGGAATATATTCCTCACAAAGACTTTAAACCTAATGTTGTGGCAAAAGCGTCAAGTGCTGCCGAAGGAATGTGTAAATGGATAATTGCAATGGACCTTTATGATTCTGCAGCGAAAATTGTTGCACCCAAAAAGGCGAAATTAGCTGCAGCAGAGAAAGAGTACTCCGAAACTATGGAGCTATTAAATGAGAAACGAAACTTAGTAAAGACGTTGGCAGAAAAAGTTGCTCGTTTGAATGCAGACCTTGAGAAGGCCAATGCTCAGATGCAGAAGACCGCCGATGAAGTCGACCTGTGCAAGAACAAATTATCTCGCGCTCAAGCTTTGATTGGGGGCTTGGGTGGAGAGAAGTCTCGCTGGACTCAAGCGGCTCATAATTTACAATCTCTGTATGAAGATGTGCCAGGGAATATTCTGATATGTTGTGGGGTGATCGCGTACTTGAGCGCCCTTACTGCCCCTTTCAGAAACAGATGTATTGATGACTGGTTCGCAAAATGTAAGACTCTGAACATTCCATGCTCGTCGACGTACAATTTTGCAGAAGTTTTGGGGTCGGATATTACAATCCAATCATGGAATATTGCTGGTTTGCCAAGTGATGCGTTTTCTTCGGAGAATGCAGTGATTATGGATAATTCCAGCAGATATAGTTTATTCATAGATCCACAGGTGAGTTTTCGATCAAGGCGTGTTTCCTTTTTGTTTTTGTGTTCTTTCTTTGTAGCAAAAGCTAATGATTATTAGGGCAGTCGTGAGGTTTTTTCAAGCTTTAGCGCAGTGCGCTATGGAATCGATGTTTGAAATTCCAATACAGGGAATTGCATGTCTGTACAGCTCTCAAGCCCCACACAAGTGGAGAGCATCGTTAAACCTTAATTTGTTGCCCATACTTTGGCAACTAATCTCATATTTTTCCTCTCGAGTTTTCTACAAACGAATTCTCTTCGGTTTTCTGCACTTAAATTTCAGATAGTCCCTGTGATATTTGGATCGATGTGTCATGGATGTTTATGTTTGTCTTTGTACAATGCGCTGCAGTGAACTCATCACTTGCACAGCGTTAAAGGTGATAATAATGAGACTGATGTACAATCTCATTGGTAATCAAATAGGAGGTTATAATACGAGAAAGACACTCTGTGGATGCCATATGTCATACTCCACAAAGAGCAAATAGGATACTTACAATGCCTGGCTACCACCTCTGGTCACAATGCTCCCAAGGCAGCGGTCGGAAGCGTATGATGAGTAACATTGGTTTAAAAGAAATCGTAAGCAGCATTTTTTCAAAAACTCAAGTTTTGCCAGTAGCATTTACTATTAAAGCCATATGACCAACTGAGATACCATACGTGATCCAGAATTCATTCAATAGAGTCCTAATCCTATTTACATCTTCAGTAAGAGGATGCTTTTTTATGATATAATCATGTATCATATAAGGGCGAGAATTGATTTTTAGAAAAGAATTCTTTCTTCATCTTAATCGAGAGTTCTGCCGACACTGATTAGAGTTAATCGAAGTAAGGGGGCGTATTCCTATCTTTTCTGTATTATTCTGCTATTATATTCTGAAAAACCTGTTGAAAACAAGCATGCATCCCCAAACGGTCCACTACCAAATGCTTCCTCTAGGTATGCCTCCATGACAGAGTGATTCTGGTCTAAAATAAGAAGCATCTCATAGTAGAATGCTACGCATTAACAGAACCATCCGATATAGAGGGGAAAATGCTTCCTACGAGAACTTAATATATTTTTAGAGAGGATTGCTAAAGACAAACGTGGGCTCTGACGACATCATGTGTAAATATGTAATATGGCTGCTTCGGCCCTTAACAAAATATGTCCACTAAAGAGACACTGTCTTGAAAATGACGGTGCTTCTTGGAGTAAGTGTTATGAGGCTATTGGGTCAAACTTGTGTTGACTGGCGTTGTTGCTGGGATCGGACTGTACCTCGTAAATCCATTGGCGGTAGTATACTAATTAAAATTAAACATCCACTCCGCACCGAACCCATCTCCTCCTCCTCTGGCTGCCCTTATGATCCCGTTGGCTTACGTGTCTCCCCGTCCAACTCCGTTCCGCTCATTGCATCTTGTATATACTTCCCTTCTGCTTGACCCTCGCATCTGTATGAAAACTGGTTAACAGTTTGTTTGAACTCCTTACTGCAAGGATCCCTTCCCTCCGTTTCTTCCCGCGCCCCCCCCCCCCCCCCTAATCACCCTAGGTTTTCAATTCCTTCCAACAACTTCCCCCTCCCCACTCTTCTCTTCTTTTATCAATACTTGTTCTGCTCTGCAAGTCAACACTACCAAAAATTCCATGGACTCACGATCTCTCTTCTCCAAGCTATCTACTTCTCCATGTTTCCTAGCACATTGTCGGTCCAACTCCGATCCTTCACGAAATTAACTAAGTTCAATTTCTGTGAAGCCAACTTAACCTTACTTTAATCAACTGGAATCCGCTTCTAACAATGTCACCGGCCTCGCTCATTTCAAGGCTATGTGCTCCGCTGTGAAACCAGCGGCTAAAAAATTGTACAAGCGATACCTGATGATCATCAAAGCTGCTCGTGTTAGCGGGGATTTGAAACCGTTTTGGTCTAACACTCGCTATAACCGCTATACCCTATTATAACTTTGTTAATAATAGTGCGATTTCCACCGCACTCGGTAGTATCAGGTTCTAAATTTGTGGTGCTATAATCAACTTAAGGGGGGTTTCGCAGCCAATTACCAAAAATTATAGTAATATGCTGTTATTAACTTTCTTGAATAGATATCGATATGGAGGGTATTTCGGAGCCTAGGCACCATATAGTGGCAGCCTCATGATTTTTAAAAATTTTCCGATTGGGTAGTTTCTGAGAATGGGTCCGTTAAAGAAAATATCAATTTCACGGTTCCCACCTTTGCACCAAATTTGGTGTAAATCGCTACAATCATCTCCGAGAAAAATGCGTGTGACGAACAGACAACCAGACAGTAAGCCAAAAAAGAGGACCGCAAGGGAGGAAGTAAGTTGCTCTCCAAGTGGTCCGGTCCGTCATCAAGTGGGTGTGGACTTAGGACTCCCAGCATTCTCAACAAAAAAATTCACTTCGGCCTGGGTTAGGTCAGGGCAGAGGTGAGGCAGCGCCTGATGAGTTACCTCTGCCCTGGACGAAACCGTCAGTCAACTTTTTTGGAAAACTTGGGTGTTTGACCCAAAAAAGAGGAGTCCGTGGACTACAAGAGAGGAAGTAAGTTGCTTCCCAACTGGTCCGGTCCGTCATCAAGTGGGTGCGGACTTAGGCTTCCAGCATTACTGTATTTCAATCCACGACTGGATTGGACATGAAAATAGCTTTCTACTTTTTTCTACTGCAACTATTCTCCCCATATGATTCTCTATTTCATCATTAACATGAATATTGTTAGCGACACGATGTGCGGCGATATGGTGCTATTTAATGCCTTTTCAAAAACATACTTGATGTCTCCATCGGCAAAGGTGGGATACGAATGGGGTTGCAAGAACACTATATTTAGGATGGATCACTAGGATCTAACCAGCAAGATTAAAAGATGAAATCAAGTATACTTGGAGCCTATCTGGAAATCCAAATAGAAGTCTTAAGGTGGAATAGGTTCGTTTCCAAAGTTTTCTCTTCGTGAAGTTTAAAGATTTAATGAGCGTAATTTGTAATGATCCGGAAGTATACACATATTCGAAATAACATAACAACGGCTGATTCGAATTTGAATAATTTGTCATTTTTTCGATTTATTCGATAGTGGACACCGACCGACCATCAATCACACTACTTTGATCATCGTTTCTGCCCTCAGTGACAAGGTCGACTGGAATCATCTCCGTTATCACCACCACCGCCTTACCATTTGGCACGCACACTCTAGTCGCTTTTAGAGCTTGGTTCGGCGTCAGTCACCACCTGTAGATGTTTATGGTATAGTCAGATTATAAACGGCCGTATGTCCACCAACTTTCACTTTGACCTCGTCATTCTTTGTATGCTTCTTTATCAAGACCACTTCCGCTTTCTCATCAGCTAGAGCTAATTAGATTCCTTACATTGGAACAGTTGCCTTCTGGGCATAGTAGTATCGCATGCTTCCTTGACCCATTGGATAATCTGAGTGACCTTTCCTATGGCCGCACTGTTCAGAAACATATCGATCTCAAGAGCCGCGGGAAATGTGTTCTAATCAACAGCTTTAGCCATCAGCACTTCTTATCTCCTCTTGCGTCCAATACCAGAACTGCTCATAGTCAGCAAGTCTGTGTTAGATGCAGAGTAGTAGCTGGCTATGTTGCTCCTTCGACGATTACATACCTTGTCGTTGTGAGGGAGCTAAATAAGGAAGATCCTATAGGGGACCTGAGGTGAAACCTGAAGTCAAGTTGTGACTACTATGTCGAGGGCTGAATGGTATCAGGGATTAAGATGTCACCGTGAACGGTGAACTCTGGGTACGAGGCAATCCCCAGTTGCAACTAGCTTCGTCTCAGCAAAAAGGGGCTCTGTCTAGATTGACTTAGTTTCCCCCGTAAAACTAAGACCATGACAGCCAATTATGAGAAACTAAAAAAACAAACTAAACCTCGATCGTGATCATCTCACCCTGAGTGAAGGGGTAACCCTAAGTTCATCGCTGGAGAACCTGAGTCTAGACTAATTCTCCACTTACTCAAGTGGGTCGTGCAGCCGACGGCATTTTCATTTGAGGCCCAGATGAGGTGCTATATATCTCGAATAAATTTGCAGTATCGTAAAGCAGCAACTGTGTCTCAGTCGTCAGATCAATAACTGCAAGACATTTATATATCACATATAAGAACCTTGAGTTGGTTACATGTTAGTCAGTGGTTAAACTTCCGACATGTTGACCTGTTTTATGCCAATGAAAGTGGTAGACCCCGCCCCTGCATGGTGATTTGAAAATCCCTCCAGGCTAATTTGGTTAACCGCCTATGTGACAAATTAGTCATGAAAGTTAACAGCTTTGCATATTTCCTCTATAACGCAGAAGAAGTTCCCAGTGGAACGTTCATCAGAGCCATTCAATATGCCAAAAATAAAGGCATAGGAATAATAGCAGAATGTGATGTCAACGCCCATTACATATGCTGGGGAAATTATAACATCAACGCAAGAGTATCGAAACTATTAGAGTACCTGGTAAGAACTGATCTGCAGATCCTCAATTTAGGTAACGAACCCACTTTCTTCAACCTGACCAGGCGAGAGTTTATCAATATCTTGGTCGCATCCCCAGACATTGCGGCTCTTGTCGGAGAGTGAAGAGTATTAAACTAGTTACGATCCAGGGGAGTGGTATCAAATCCATTACTGGAATTGAGAAAACAATCACACCTAGCATGAGAGAAGCTTCCGAAGAAAGTTATCCACTTAAGATGACAAGGAAGGGTAAAACTCCATGGTGGAATTTGAAATAGAGGAGAACGACAAGGGTGCTACTCAATTGTGTTTTGAAGTCTGATTCAGCCAGTGGCTGGAATCGATATGAAGAGGCACAAAAGGCTCTAAAGAAGAGCATAAGATGGGCTAAACGATCATCATGGGGACGCTTTTGCAAAGAGACTATCTGTCTTAAGGCAACCTCAAAGCTGAAGCGAATCCTTGTCAAAGAACGTAGCCAGAAGCTGAGTAAATTACGTTTACAGAGCGGAAAGTAATGGCAATGTCACAATATGTGACCGCTTGAATACAACTCTGAATGTTATACACAGTTGGTGCAGAATGCTAGGAAGGCTAGATTAGTAATGTTCACTAAGAAGGTTAGGTAGGGCAACTACATGCTACGGCCGTAGCAGGAACAGAAATCCACTTGATAAAAACAGTCAAGTATTTAGGAGTTCATCTCGATTCCAAGCTAGTGTGGAAGCTAACAGACTGGCTCGCCAAGGGTCTGGATTCACAATGTTGGGGCTCGAACCAGCTTTTGGGAACCGACCATCCTATGTAAAGTCTACTCTGAAGAGTCAAATTGCAAGGATTCACGCAGCCGAGTGAACTTTTGGCGGCAGGCGAACATTCTTGCGAAGGAACCCGAGGTTGCTAGAGCGGCATTTTCATCATCATCATCATCAACGGTGCAACAACCGGTATCCGGTCTAGGCCTGCCTTAATAAGGAACTCCAGACATCCCGGTTTTGCGCCGAGGTCCACCAATTCGATATCCCTAAAAGCTGTCTGGCGTCATGGCCTACACCATCGTTCCATCTTAGGCCTTATAGACTTTCCGGGCGGGATCATCCTCATCCATACGGATTATGTGACCCACCCACTGTAACCTATTGATCCGGATTTTATCCACAACGAGACGGTCATGGTTTCGCCCATAGATTTCGTCATTGTGTAGGCTACGGAATCGTCCATCCTCATGTAGGGGGCCAAAAATTCTTCGGAGGATTCTTCTCTCGAACGCGGCCAAAAGTTCGCAATTTTTCTTACTAAGAACCCAAGTTTCTGAGAAATACATGAGGACTGGCTCTGTTGGCTGCCAACAACCGCCCGTAGATTTCATCATCGTAGCTGTTATCGGTAGTGATTTTCGACCCTAGATAGGAGAAATTATCAACGGTCTCTAAGTTGTATTCTCCTATCCTTATTCTTCCCATTTGTCCAGTGCGGTTTGATGTTGTTAGTTGGTTCGTCTTCGGTGCTGACGTTGCCACCATATATTTTGTCTTGCCTTCATTGATGTGCAGCCCAAGATCTCGCGCCGATTGCCGCCAGCTCGATCTGGATGAAGGCAGTTTGTACGTCTCGGGTGGTTCTTGCCATGATGTCCATATCGTCAGCATAGGCAGCATCATCATCATTTTCTCGAGGGCCAGGTTAAAGAGGACGCATGATAGGGCATCCCCTTGTCGTAGACCATTGTTGATATCGAATGTCAAATGCTTTTATCTGGCCTCGCACATTGGTCAGGGTCAGCCTAGTCAGTCTTATTAATTTCGTCGGGATAGCGAGTTCTCTCATGGCCGTGTACAGTTTTACCCTGGCTATGCTATCATAGGTTGCTTTAAAGTCGATGAATTGTCCATATTCCAAAAGTTTTTCCATCGCTTGCCGCAGAGAGAAAATCTGATCTGTTGCTGATTTGCATGGAGTGAAGCTTGTTTGGCCCAGCAAGATAGCGGAGAATATCTTATAGATGGTACTCAGCAACGTGATACCTCTATAATTGCTGCGTTGTGTGATATCTCCCTTTTTATGTATGAGGCAGATAATGTCTCGTTGCCAATCGTCAGGCATTGATACGCTGTCCCATACCTTGAGCACAAGTTGATGAACCACTTTGCCTAACTCGTCGCCTCCATATTTAACCAATTCGGCTGTAATTCCATGGGTTCCTGGCGACTTATGATTTTTTAGCCGATGAATTGCAAGGACTGTTTCTCCTAAACTTGGTGGTGGCGGTATTTGTCCGTCGTCTTCAGTTGGCGGGTCCTCCAACTCGCCGATGTTCTGGTTGTTCAGTAGCTCATTAAAGTACTCAACCCATCTCTCCAATATGCCCATTCTGTCGGAAATCAGACTTCCCTCAGGCTTCATCCTGCTGACTTTTTGGTAAAACTTCCGCGCCTGGTACGGCTGCTCCCTGTACTTTTCTAGTTCACAGACTTGTTGGTTCTCCCGGGCTTCCTTTTTCCGTCTGTGAAGTCGCTTATCCGCTCGACGGAGTTCGTGATAAGTCTCTGCGCGTGCCCGCGTTCTTTGAGAATGCAACATTACTCGGTATGCGGCATTCTTCCGTTCCGTTGCTAGCTTACATTCATTGTCAAACCAGCGGTTCCGACTTTTTTTGCGGCTGGGCCAAGTATGTTTGTGGCCGTATCCATGATAACGTTCTTTAGGTGGTTGTGAAGATCATTTGTTGATGCTTCATCTCCAGGTCCTCTGTTGACTGCGGTTATTGCGGCAAAAATTTCCCTCTTATAGGTGTCGCGGAGGGTTGTATTGTGGATGACTTCAGTGTTCACTCTCACCTGATTGTCAGAGGGGATTCTAGGTGGTATTGTTATTCGAGCTCGGAGCACCATGCCAACAAGATAGTGATCCGAGTCTATATTGGCCCCCCTATATATTCTGACATTCATCAAGGCTGAGAGGTGGCGGCGTTCGATAAACACGTGGTCAATTTGGTTGAAAGTGGTCACGTCTGGAGAGGCCCATGTAT
This sequence comes from Hermetia illucens, assembly GCF_905115235.1. NCBI lineage: Eukaryota > Metazoa > Arthropoda > Insecta > Diptera > Stratiomyidae > Hermetia > Hermetia illucens. Next base: position 125,533,002 of record NC_051850.1, on the reverse strand, counting down.
GTTTGTGAACCTCTTTCCGCGCAAACCAGGTACTTCCAACAACCATTTCGTGTGACCCTGCTAATTGAATAATCCGCAGTCCGCTATTATTTGTATTTTCATGTAAGCTATGGAAGCCAGCGCATCGCCTGAATATTGGCTGTTAAAATCCCCAAATATGATTTTAATATCATATCTGGGACAGGCTTCGAGGGCACGTTCTACCGCCTGGTAGAAGGTATCCTTCTCCGACTCTGCAGTCTCCTCTGTAGGGGCGTGAACATTAATGAGGCTTATATTTCTGAACTTGCCTCGCAAGCACAGAGTGCATAGCCGTTCGCTTATGTTTTCAAAGCCGATAACAACAGGCTTCATTGTTTGGCTGACTAAGAAACCTACTCCGAGCACATGGTTTACTGGATGGCCACTATAATATATGGTGTAGCGGCTCTTCTCCAGGAAACCGATCCCTATCCAACCCATCTCCTGTAACGCTGTTACATCAGCCCTATATTAAGACACGGTATCGACTAGCTGCTCATCAGCTTTATCTCTGTACAGGGAGCGCACGTTCCATGAGAAAATGCGCAAATCGTTATTCCGTTTTCGTTACCGGGTCCATCGTTGTGTAATCCGTCCAGTCCGAGCCTTCTGTTGTGGCTTCGTAACAAATTGTTTTCCGTGTAGGGTTGGTTGTCAGCCCTACCCAACCTTCAACCTGGAGGACCAGCTGGCACAATTTGTCCCGTTTTTAGGCGCGGGAGACTCGCCTTCATCCTTCTCCGTCTGCAGCTTTTCGTTAAGAAAGAGCTGCCAGCGGTCACCACGTGGAGGTGGAGATAGGGTTTGGTAGTAGAGCTGTTGGTGTTGGTTCAGCAGGCATTTCCCAGGTTTTATGCTCCATCGTGGGTACCAATCCACGTTTCGCCCTGGGGCCTATACTACCCATTGACCACCTTTGTGCGGCATTTTACCGGGACATTACCTTAAGGGGTAATGTCCCGGTAAAAAGGGGTAATGTCCCGGTAAAATTAACAGATAGAAAAAATTGGGGTGGTGGTTTAGGCGATATGCAGCCAACGTGAGAAGGAAAAAGAGATGGTCCTGCATTTCATATGCAGCGGCCCGGCCTCCTCAGATCTCAAAGGAGGACACCTCGGTAAGGTTTTCTTCAACGGAGAATCTGCGTCACTATGCCCTCCGCTCCGCATTTTCTCCCTTGCTTATTCCTGCCATTCAGGCGGTATATGTCTTTCCTATACTATCAAAGCCAAGGCATCGGAAGCATCGCTTTAATGCTTCCTCTTCCCTAAGCCTAGCCTATTATTACTCTTGCTGCCAACCGTTTGATGAGATTTTGTTCCTGTATAAACTGGTTGTCGTTTTTCTTCTTTGGTGGTTGCATAAAGAAACTGTCTATTTTAGGTAACATTTTTCTTACGAGGAAATATAGTTGCTGCTAGTTTCAGGATCATAGTACTCAATCTGATTGAATGACTACTACCAGTCACTTAAAACTCAGCTAGTTTTGTGTTGGTGCTTTACGATCTAGAATGAGATTACTGTTGCGTCAGAGAGGACCGTATCTCTCGATCACATGTCGGTGATAGGTGTTGAGGAAAACTATACTTTGCAATTGGGTTACTCATTAAAATCCCAATTACACTTTTAGGGAGCTTTCTCTGAACTGCATTCTCTTATTTCTCGTCTGCGTCGGAAATCTTCATGTCTGTGTAATATTCTATTATTGTAATATTCCTCAGTTTGGACCGCAATCTCGCAATCAGAACTTTGTGGTGACTGCCAGCCTCACCTAGGCTGTTCTCATCATCTTCTTCCTGGGACCCAAAATGATTTCCAGCTTTTAAGATTATGGGAAATTTTTCTCCTGTCTTTTTTTCAACCGAGCTTGCGTCGAGGGAGTTGGACCTATTTGCAGCGATGCAGGATTACCTTTTTTCTCCAGTTTACCTTCAGTATCTGCTAGCTTTCTAACATTACTGCAATTACCAATTGACGTGTCATACGGTTGATACATAGATAACTTCTTGAAAAACCACTCCTTTTCAATATATTTTTTTCTCGCATTTATGTAGGGTCAAGCAAATAAATGGATCAAGAACATGGAGAAAGCTAATCGCCTTCAGGTGGTTAAATTCTCACAAGGAAACTACATGAAAATTATTGAAATATGTATTGAAATGGGACAGCCCGCTCTAATCGAAAACGTCCACGAAGAACTGGAAGTACCTTTGGATCCAATTCTCAACCACAACACTTTTATCCAAGGTGGAAAAGAGTTTATAAGCTTGGGTGATAACGTTATAGAACTATCTCCGAAATTCAAATTGTATATGACGAGCAACCTTCGAAATCCCCACTATTTGCCAGAAACGTTCAACAAAGTGACAATTATCAATTTCGCCCTCACCCAGAAGGGTTTAGAGGATCAACTTTTGGGTATTGTTGTGGCTAAGGAACGTCCAGAGTTACAGGAACTCAGGCAAGTTCTAATAGCCGAAAACGCTCAAAACAGGGCACTACTTAAAGACGCCGAAGATAAGATTTTGGAAACGTTGTCCTCTAGTGAAGGAGATATTTTGGAAAATGAAAAGGCCATTCAGATCTTAGACGACTCAAAGGAACTGGCTGCAGACATTAAAATTAAACAAGCTACTTCGAAGGAAACCGAAATCAAAATCGAGAATTTCCGACAAAGTTACAGGTCCGTTGCTGCTCACGCATCAGTTCTCTACTACACAATAACTGACCTGCCTAACATAGACCCCATGTATCAGTTCTCTCTGAATTGGTACATAAATCTGTATGTGTACTCTATAGAGAACGCCAACAAATCCAAGGATCTTCAGAGGCGACTTAAATTTCTCACTGACGCAATCACTTCGAATTTATACAATAACGTTTGCAGATCGATTTTCGAGAAGGATAAACTCCTTTACTCATTCATTCTAACAACGAAGGTCATGTTAGCCAATGAACAGATTCAGCAGAGTGAACTTATGTACTTACTTTCTGGAGGTACTTCACTGGGTAGCACAGAAAAAAACCCAGACCCTACTTGGATTACAGACATTATGTGGTCCGATATTTGTAAATTGGATCAGCTACCAAAACTCTCCGATTTCATGAGACAATGTAAGTCGAATTTACCAACGTGGCGATACTATTATGACTCCAACGAACCCCATAAAGAAGATTTACCGGCTCCATGGGACCATGATGCAACTCCTTTTGAGAAAATTATAATCTTGAAAGCTTTTCGCCCTGATAAAGTATTTCTCGCGATAACCGACTTTGTTAGTAGTCAAATGGGACCCCAGTTTGTCAGTCCTCCACCATTTGATATTGCGAAATCTTTTGAAGACTCGAATTTTCTCTCACCGTTAATCTTCATTTTGTCACCCGGTGCTGACCCTATGGGATCATTACTTCTATTCGCCGAGAAAATGAACTACGATGAAACCTTCCAGAGTATATCGTTGGGCCAGGGGCAAGGACCGATTGCTCAAAAAATGATCGAAGAAGCTCAACAACAAGGAACTTGGGTCTGCTTGCAAAATTGCCATTTAGCAGCATCTTGGATGCCCAACCTGGAGTACATTTGGGAGAATATGGACATATACAACACAGAATGTAACTTTTTGCTTTTAGAAATTGTTTAAGGAATTATTGGAAACATTTTTGTCGTTTATTAGCAAACTTTCGGCTTTGGCTTACAAGTTACCCGAGTGATAAGTTTCCAGTTTCACTTCTACAAAATGGAGTTAAAATGACCAACGAACCGCCGACTGGGTTGCAACAAAATTTACTGAGGTCATACAATTCAGAGCCTATGAACGATGAGAAATTCTATACAGGTGGGTAAACCTTCGTTAAACAAACAACAAAACTAATTATTCTTCCAGGATGCCCTAATAAGGACCGTGCGTTTACACGCCTTTTATATGGGATTTGCTTTTTCCACGCTGTAGTCCAGGAAAGACGAAAATTCGGACCCCTTGGCTGGAACATTCCTTACGGATTTAATGAATCTGATTTCCAAATTTCTGTTCAACAATTGCAGGTTACTTTGTCATGAACCTTTGTTTTCAAATAGTCAACCAGTTGAATTTCTTGCAGATGTTCATGAATCAATACGATGAGATCCAATATGCTGCCATATCATACCTAACCGCTGAGTGTAATTACGGAGGTCGAGTAACCGACGCATGGGATCGGCGAGCAATTGTTACTATTTTAGCGGATTATGTAAATGAGAGTGTTGTTAACGATAGTCGATACACCTTCGCCCCTGGTGAGGAATATGCCTTACCTAGAAAATCAGAACATCGAGAAGTTGTTCGTTATATTGAAGAGAGCATACCAGCAATGCCTTCTCCAGAAGTCTATGGTTTACATCCAAATGCAGGCATAACGAGGGATCTACAAACTTCCACGTTACTTCTCGATTCAATGATTCTTACAATGGGGAAGGTATCTACAGCCTCGGGAGCGGATTCAGAAAAATCTCTTGTTGAGGCACTTAAAAGTATCGTTGGAAGTCTACCTCCAAGTTTTGATATTGAAACAGCGAAAGAAGCTTATCCGGTCGATTACAATGAATCTATGAACACTGTCCTGGTGCAGGAGATGGAGCGATTCAATAAGCTACTAGGCGTGGTTCGAAGCTCTTGTACAGAACTTCAAAATGCCGTGAAGGGTATCATTGCAATGACACCCGACTTAGAGAATATCAGTTATGCAATCGAACTTAAAAGGATTCCTAATAAATGGATGTCCAGCTCTTACCCCAGCTTGAAGCCGTTAGGTTCTTATGTGACTGATTTTGTGGATAGGCTACTTTGGCTACAAGATTGGTAAGATTTATTCATACCTAACATTTGTTTTTGTTGAATTTCCGACACTGCTTAGTTATATATTCTTATGCATATATGTGTATAATATGATGCAGTGTTATTTGTAATTATTCAGACGCTATATTTGGGAATTGCGATTCTAATACAAACTGCAACGCTTTTCCCGCTCTCCTTACTTTATGTATCAACATCCTCCAAAAACACCTTTCAACTCTGTAATTCTCATACGACTTTATTGTGATGTACTTTATAATGGAAATGAAGGTAATCAGCGCCATATTGATCCTTCGCAAGAAGGGTGGTTTAACGTGAATATCTGCCATTTAGACATAATCCCACGGTATTCAACAGGCACGGATTAATTTGGAAACCACAATCAGAGCCCCTTCCGCTGGTTTCTACTGAGTGGAATCGCCGGATGTGAGGCCTATCTGACATTTCCGCCGCAACTTAGGGGTGCGTCACCCGGGTTGTACAACGGGAGTTCACCCGAAGTATGAGAGTCCAGGGCTTTCCCGGTTCCCATGGTACCAGTATACCCCTGGTAAGGTTTCGTGACCAATTTGCCACTTCAGATGAGTCCCCGTGCAGACTCGGGTCTGATCGCCCTAATTAGGCCTTTGGAGCATTCGCCTACTGCACCACGGTCGGCAAACCAAAGTGAATACAGCGTCTCCCGGTGCCACCACTGTGGAGGTTCTCCTCGGCCACTTGGTTTTGGTTTGGCCCACAGGGTTGCCGCCCCGTCTTCCTCACCGCCACCTCTGAGCACCACCCTGGTTGTACAGCGCAACTCCATGCTTGAGACCGCAAGGAGCTCCGATCGTGATATGGGCACAAACACAACCAAGGGGACCTGCCTCTAATACCCAGCCGGGAGCTTCTCAGCCTCTGGTGAGCCATTTCACATGAGTCCTTTACAGATTCGAGTCTGATCGCCCTTCGAGCCCGAAGTCCACGACAGAACTTCCTCTAGCATACACACATTTCACGTACTCATATGTGACTCGACTTTTCCCAATTTCGTTCCATCTAAGCTGACACTTAGATATTACACCCTCATCTAATAGCCTTTTGATCGCTAGCCATCCTAATCCTGTCATCTAATCTTCGCTAAATCCGTTTTAAGCAAAGTACGCCCCTCCTCAACCTGTAGATCTTGGCATACCAGACTACCTCTAGATCAAGAGAAGAACCACCTAGCAATACCTGCGGTCGGTCGAAATCATGCGACATACACGAAGATATATTAACAATGTCACTCGCTGACAGCCATAAAGCAGTCTCCTCCCCGCATCAATATCGCTAAATCGTAAAACAGAGGCGACCCGTACGTAGAACATGCAAGAAAGAGTCTCACATATGCGGATCTAGTGGCTCTCCTGGTTATACCCTATCACATCTCAGGACATGCCTCAACATACATACCAATTTGAGTAAAAGTGTCCTGAGCTCGATCAGGTACGGGTACAAGTAAATTACTTTCTTTTGATATTTTAAATCTGTTCCTTAGGTTTTTTTTTCCGGTTTTAAAATCATTTATTGAAAAAACCAGTGACTTACATTGAATACATAGCGTTTGTTTCTTATTTCTAGCCTAAATGTAACTTATGTATCATAATTAAATATTAAAAAAAAAACGGGTGGCTATTACAATGTTTGGCCTGCCCGACCTTCTCTGACATTACTTTTTACGGTGTATCTACGTTACACATTGATTTTGAGAATTCATGATTAAAAAAATGGACATATATTTGAAAAAACTGCGCCTGCACCTAGAGCGCGAGAAGGCTTATCTACTTACTTATTCTAACTTAATCTAATCTAATAAATAATACTTAAATCTAATTCTTATAACTAATGTTTTTATAGCGCTCACAATTTCGCGCTTAACCTCTGTGCACCCCTACCAAGCAAGGCGTGTCGAAGAGAGAAACAATGGCGGGTTTTAATGCTGAGCTCACAATTTGGCAAGGCCTTAAGAATGTGGCCAAAGGGGTGGAGTTACCTTCCAGATAAAGTTGCCTCATGAGTGGATTGGAGTGATTCTCCGTTCTTTCGAAGAATCTTTCTAACAGGTTGAGAGTGAACTCTCGAAGAGGTTTAACTTTTGCGCCGCACTTCTTGGTTTTCCAATTGTACGTCAAGCTGACGCAGTGTCTCAAAATTCTGCGCTCGAAGGACCCGCACTTCTTCATAGCTTTGGTCGAGCAAGAGATCCATGTAGGGGCTCCGTAGCAAAGAATCGGTCTTATGAGGACTTTGCCTAGAGTCAGCTTAGATTTAGTGCAAAGTTCTACTCTTTTACGAAGAATAGAGTAGATATTACTTAGTGCACCGCGTGCTCTGCTGAGAGCAAGATTAAGGTGGGGGTCGAATCGTAGATGTCCATGAAATAGCATTCCCAAGTATTTCATTTTTTGTGAACTGTTTACTGCGGTATTCCCGATGCGTAGTTTTAAGCGTTTAGCTTTTCTGTGAATAGATCTGGTTCCCAAGTATCTGGATTTTCTCCGAATAGTAATAACCTGTGTTTCGGCCTCGTTAATTTTTATCCCCCAGGTCTGGTAGTACTTGCAGAGATCTGTTAAGTACTTCTCTATAGCGTTAGCTGCCTTACCGGGTCGGAGGCTCGACGAGAAGATAAGCGTGTCATCAGCGAACTGTAATAGTTCAGTGCCGCTCTCTGCGATTGGGGCGTCGACCGTGAAAATGTTGAAGAGTGTAGGTCCTGAAATGGATGCCTGCGGTACTCCAGAAGTGACCGTTAGGAGGTCGGAATAACAATTTCTCACGCTGACGTAAAAATGCCTATCTTCGAAGAAACTTATTATAAGTCTGATCACCGGGATAGGGAAATCAAGGCTGATTAATTTGAAGATGAGTCCGTTGATCCACACGGAATCAAATGCCTTTTCCAGGTCTAATGCATGTTATCGATGTTAAGTCTGCTACTCACTGAGTCGTGAAGAAGGTCGCTTAGTGCGTGTTGGGTCCCGTGCTTTGCCCGGAACCCAAATTGATGGTCCGGAATAATGTTTTTCCGATCGCAATATTGGACTAATCCCACTGTCCATACTTTTTCGAAGAGCTTGGCCAAGTTGGAGAGGAGAGAGACGGGCCTAGAGTTTTGTAGTTCGTGGGAGCCGCCTTTTTTCGTAATGGCGATTATCTTTGCTACTTTCCAAGTAGTGGGAAAGTAACCATTATTGATGCAGTTGTTGAAGACTGCAAGAAGGAATTTAATTTATGCCCTAGGGAGGCTTTTGATGACAATATTTGCTATGTCATCTGGTCCGGTTGATTTTTCGCCGTTAAGGCTTTAGTGATGGCTGCGAGCTGTGATAAGCTCAAAAAGGTTTTTGGGTTATTTGGTTTGCAGGATGAGTTAGAGGTGGAGAAGCTAGTTAATTTGAGTGAATGTTCATGAAGAAAGTCTTTGATTGTCGTGTCTACAATCGAACTGACGCCCTGGTTGTTACTAGGCGAAGGAGAGTTGAGTTTATTTAGGAAAGACTCCGCGAGTATTTGAGCTTTCCTAGCGTTGCAGCCGATGTTTTCATTGTTCTTGGTGAGTTTGGAATTGTTGCGGCCTGTCAGCCTATTTATGTGTTCAAACATATTAGATCCGGGTTTCACATCTGCTAGCTTGCGGGTGAGTTCCTTGCTACAGAATTGTTCCATCATTCGACGGATTAATATACTAAGGCAATTAACACTTTATATTCCGTGTTAATTCTGTTGCCACTTTTGTGGAAGTTTCGTTTGAGATTTTTGCGCCAGATTTGTCTGACTTTCAGGTGTGTTATCATCTCCTGCAGCAGTTTATTGAACTGAATCTCATCGATTTTGAGGAGCTTTGTGTTTCTACGTGTAGCAGAGTTGATGGCATCAGTAGCCAAGATGATGGCCTCATCGATTTCTTTGTCCGTTAGATTTTGCGAGACAGTGATTTTTTTCAGGTTTAGCTGTGGTGCTAATTTTGCCCTGAACTTTTCCCAGTTAGTATGGGCGAATGATCCTATCGTGCTGGGTACTCGCTTTTGCAGTTGAGAGTTTAATAAAAGTTTAAGTTCCACTGCGAAGTGATCGGACATTCCTGGTAAGGTTTTGCACGTTAACACTCAGTGTGAGAATGGTGTCTGCAGACATTAGAAAATAGTTAAGTATTGACTGATTTTCAGGTCTTATGGGTGTGTCTGGCAAGATCATCTCAAGCTGGTTTAATGGACTTTGATTATGGATCCATTTTTCGAGGGCAACCCCATTTCGGTTTTTTGCCAAATCGCTCCAGGAAGTGTGCCGTATGTTAAAGTCCCGAAAATTAGGTATTTAGATTTTGATTGTAGATCGGTCAAGATTTGTAAGTCTTGGCCCAGTTGTTCAGAGGGAGAGTTACATTTTATGTAGACTGTAGCTATTAAGATGCGTCTACTGTCGTTAGTTTTAACTAAGGCCGCTGCCGTGGAACAGGTCTGCAGGTTTTTGATGGAGATTTCCGCAAATGCATAGTCTTTTCTGACTAAAAGGGCGGTACCGCAGTTGTCTCTGAAACACAGAAGAAGTCTGCTTTCAGGGATCAACCAACTCTTGTGCGGTGGCACGTTGGGCTTGTGAGACCAAGGACGTGGAGTTAAAAGTGACGATTTTTAACTCCATAAACTCATCAAAAGTTGGATAGTGGCTAATTGTCGCTGTTCATTTGTTTGGGCCGAAACGAGCACTTTGACCATGTTTTTTAAGGCCAACTTGTTGCCTTGAGGAACTTGAGGGGCTGCGGTTCTAGGAATAGTGTTCGTAGTTGTTTGGGTAAGAGGAGTTTGGGGCGCTGCAGCCCTAGGAAAAGTATTCCTAGCTGCTTGAGCGTAAGAAACGCCCGGTTTGACCAAGCTTTGTGACATCAGAGTCACCGCCTGTTTGGCTTTCATGGTCTCGACATTTTTTTGTCCTGCCAGCTTCCCTTCTGGCAACCATGTCCTTGTATCCTGGGCATTCGCGGTAGTTGGCGGGATGTCCGGATTGGCCGCAATTGCAGCAAGTTGGTTTGTCTGCGGTGAGACTTGGGCATTCCTCTCGCACATGGGTTTTCGTGCACCTCACGCACCGGTGCACAATGGAACAATTGATGACGATATGCCCAAAGATTTGGCACTTGTAGCCCTGCACTTCTTGAATCGGCTTGACTTTCTCAAGCGAAATTTTCTGGTGGAGAATATATTTCACCTTAAACGCTTCATTTAACTCTTGTTCTGGCTCGAAAATAGCCATGAACAGGCCCCATTGCGACTTCAAGTGAAGCGCCGGGGTCAGGCTGTGTGTAAGCTTGTCGGCTCGCGGGACTAGATTCAACACGCTTTTCAACTTTGAGTGCGTGTACTCTTTGTTGAGTTCGCGCATTATGTTAGCCGGGTCTGTCTCTCTGTGAAGACCACGGGTGACTAAGGACTGAGTCCTTAAAGCTGGTGGTGTGCTGGTCGTGGCATGTAGCACCTTTTCTTTAATAAGATTGAAGATCGCTGCGTGATCTTAAAGGCTTTGAACGAAAATAATATCGGCACTCGTATTTTTTAGGGTTGCTTTTAACCCTTTCTCTTTTAGTATCCTCAAGAATTGCGGAAGATTGGTTTTATACCCAGTGATGGGCGGAATTTTTGCCTTTTTTGAGCGGGTCGCTGGGAAGGGTGCCTGAGAGTTTACCGGAGGGACATCAACTTTACTTACACCCACCTTCTCTTTGTTTTTCTTTTTCCTCCGCTGGACGAAGTTGAATTCATCGCCTTCCTCTTCTTGGATGACGACTTCGAGGCACATCTCTCCATCTTGATGACGTTGCTGCTTTTTCTGTTGTTGCTCCACATGTTGCTCGTGGTCTTGTTGTTCTTGATGTTGTCGTTGTTCACGTTCATATTGCCGTTGTTCACGATGATGTTGCCGTTGTTCACGATGATGTTGCCGTTGTTCGCGTTCTTCATGTGGCGACTTTACGATTGGCATCCCTCGAAGGGAGGATTCCTCTCTTGTTTCAGCTCCTCGATTTTTTTCGAGGAAGGTCGCGTTCAATGCTTGCAGCTCTCAAGAGGTACCTTCTTCTTCCGATGACATCTCCTCAGGGTGTATCATCTTACAGCTCTTGGCGGACATCCTGTCCCCACGCCCGTACTTGCTGTTGTGCGCAGCAGCTCTGGAATGTAACAAACATTTTTTAGTTCAATGTTCTTATAATAATTACCTTTTTTTGAACGTGAATGAACCACTGTCCAGAACGTATACTTCCTTCTGGTTCTTAACGGTCCTCGATCAGCTTCTGCTCTTGATGGCCGTTCGCTTCGAGAACTCGGAGCGAACTGTGTGTTCCTTAGGTTGATTTAGGTTGCCTTTGAGCAACATCGCCACGTTTTTTTGTCCGTTGAGATGGTATTCGTACCTAGATCATATTAGATAACTTCGCTAAATTTTAGATTAATTGCAAATGCGGTTGTATTACCAACTATTTCAAGAATCAATCCAGATAGAAGAATAATTTATTTAATTCTAGTCAAGGAAAATTAATGAAATGAATTCAAGTTGGGATTGTTTTTGTTAATTCAAACCAAAAATTATTAGTTGAAGAATATGTGATATTTATTTAATGTCTCTTATATGAAATTGGAGGAATAGTTGCCAAGGGCAAGGGAACAAATAAAATGTTGTAGTGCTGAGGAGCATTTAGATAGTTAAACTTCTGGCAAGATTAGGCAACAGGATCAAGTAGATGCGTGGAAGACCGGTGAAGAGATATAATTTATTTAGCGTCTTGAATTGTCTGACTAAAACAAAAATATCTAAATTTAGGTTGTCTAAATGGCGCGGAATTTACTCCTTTTCCCGACTTATTTCCTATTCAGGACACCATTAAAAAGCATTCGTTTCTAAGCCTTTTTCCGTGATTCAATCCAAGTTGGGTCATTAAAATTAAAATTTTTTTTCGTTTTGCAGGTTTAATAGTGGAAAGCCTCCGACGTTCTGGATTTCTGGATTCTACTTCACTCAAGCCTTCCTCACAGGCGCAATGCAAAATTTCGCTCGAAAGTACAAAATTCCAATCGATACACTAACTTTTGACTTCGAAGTACTTTACGTTAAACGGTAAGTGGAAATGAAATGAAGCAAAACTATTAGAGTAATAAAATTAATATTTTTCCATTTCCATCCAGAATGGAAAGGATGCCTCCAGATGGAGTATACGTCAACGGGTTATTCCTCGAAGGTGCTAAGTGGAGAGGACGCCTGGAAGAGCAAGACCCCAAAGTTCTCGTTGAAGAGGTTCCGTGTATTCACTTTATGGTAAGCATGAGATTGTTGTAACAAGAGGTCTTTATTTTTTTGAAGTTTATTTATTTTTTTAGCCAATACTGATAACAGCGCTGACAGAAGGAGAAAGGTATAAATGTCCTTTGTACAAGACTGCTGAGCGCCGAGGAACATTATCGACTACCGGTCATTCAACCAACTACGTCTTGCCAATACTTCTAGAAACAACTAAGTCAGCTACTCATTGGGTTAAGCGTAGTGTAGCCCTGATATGCCAAACTAGTACTTAGCGTTTTGCTCCTTATTTTATTTTTAATTCATTGTTTGATTGTGTCCGGAATGTATTGGTTAAATTATATTTCTTAGTGGTTAGTGTTCAGTAAATGACGATTTTCGAATTTAGTTGTTCACTGTGTTGACTTTTTTTACGTTCATTAATAACTTGGTATTTTTCCTTTTTTTTTTGTACTTTTTTAATAAAATAGGTCGATTTCAGTACTTTTCATCAGAAACCAAGACGAAGTTAATATTTGGCAATATCACGTTCTTCTAAATTACAAATGATTCAAAAATTGAATTAGTAATGTTTCGCTGCCTGCGGTCACTTCGTGAAATAGGTCTAAATTTTCGACGCAAAAACAAAGTAGCGGTTTTGGTTAATGCAGTATATCACATCATATACGTTATGAAATAACCTACTAAATTAGACATAAGTGAAACGAGACAGTTCGAAAACAATGCAACTTCGAAAACAACGCAATATCATTCGCATTTCATATAAAAGTCCATTAAAAAACACCATACATTGGCAGATGCCAATACATGGACGCGCGGACACGACAGTTCTGTGGTATGCAATAGTAAAATCTTGATTTTGTGGGTACGGAGCTTTATACTTACGACATATGTCCATGCAACCCTCAGCCACGACGGCGGGAATCAGTTGGGGTTTCAAAGCGACCAGAGTGAGTAAATTGGTATTTATTGACTAGAACATGAAAAAGAAGGACACTCTAACGTGCTATGCTTTAATTTGCTACAAAACGCCATCTTAGGTCGGTTATCTTCCAAAAGTCTACATCCCTAAGTAAATTTCCTTCTCAGCACAAGAAGTGATTATTGTATAATGTCCCACGCCAACTCCATATGGTATGTCTCCACATTCGGTAAATCTTTATCTGATTTGCAGTAGCTTTTCCTTAAACTCCAGGTGAATACCCGGCATATCTCCTGCAAATATAATTTCAATAATTTCATTCTAGGAAACTACGAACGAAATCTCGCCGAAGTAATTCAATACCTTTCCAATACGATGTACTTTTGCCTTACAGTTGTTCTTGCGTAATAACATCAAAATTGAAGTTCATACACTTTTCTTGTAATCGATTATGTTAATTTTCGTTGCCTTCCTTGCGCTATCTGTATTACTTAGGAATAAATACTTTCGTCCCTTCATTGCATCGTCTCCTACCTGTTTAGATGTGCGCTCTTCAACCTTCTTTCTCCTGAAACAATGTACCAAAAATGTTGGTAGTCACATTACACGATTTACATCGGAATGACACAAAATACCACAACAGGAGGGGTGAAAACTTTTCCTTTTTACTTGAACCTACGTAACCGCATATATGTGTGTTTGCCGTGAGGAAGAAGCATAGACGGTGGTTCCTCAAATGGTGGGGGACCATTGTACTGGACTTCCCCGTCCAACGGAGTACCCCAGATTCGTTTATGTATCGCAGGATTTCCGTTAGTGGATGTGATGCTACCCATTCCAACTGGAACGCATTAGCACCACGTTCTCATAGCAAATGCTCCGTAGATTCTGCTTCCTATTTACGTATAATTCCTATTCTGATATGTCCAGTTGGAGTTCGTGAAAGTTCCATCCGGTTTTTGGGAGAGTCCAACTTGACCGACTGATCCCTTATAAGGACTCTGCACAGTCTTGAAGTCTCTTTAGCCTTCCAGTTGCTCACAGTATGCTGTAAAGAAGTCTACCTTCGAATGTTTTACGAAGCACGAATATACGATTCAGAAGTTGTCTGGTTGATTTCCAGAGTCTTTGCAGTTTTTGGTTCCACCAAAGAACCATTTTACTACTTTGGCCGTAGGGGATTAGGACAGACCTCTTCAAAGCATTCTAAAAGTGAGCGATTGAGAGTTTCCAATTAATCTTCTATCTTCAAAGCATTCCTGAGTCGCCTAGGGGCTTTGTTACGATGAAATTCATTGAGCTTTGATCCATCCCTTTTCTTAGGATTCCATTTTTGTATTAGAGACTGTTCACCTGCAATTGTCAAACTGAATTCTAAGGAATGGCGATCTGACAGTAAGACTTCATCTAGCATTCGCCAGTTTCTAATCAACTCTAATAATCCTTTCGCTTCTCCCCTCTAGGATTGCATTTGCTATTGTTTTAACAAATATGCTAAGCCTTCTATAAGTTCAACCAATACTATAATTGAAAGTAGCTTATGTCCATAAGACAATTATCAGAAGAGGCCGCAGTTCTCCAGGGAGGAATGCAATCTTGATATATGCCATACATTATGGTGATGTTCACATCCTCAAACATGAAACAAACAGAGAGAACGATCAAATCAAAATCATTTTGCCCTAAATTAATCAAAATATTACTATTAGCTGACCAAAATACCGAATTGGATATTTCAGAAACTCATCAAGATTTGTAATGAAAAAATAAAGTTCGGCCTAATTTTGTAGGTATTTTTGTTTCTTAAAGTTGTAATCACTTTTTTAATTTATTGTTAGATTTTAATTTTCCATTTTTCTGCTTAAAATAGATGGTAAACCACATTAGAATGTTTTCAGGACCAATTTTTTTTATTGTATAGGTCGTTAACATAGTTATCCCAGAATACACTGAAAAAAATGTTAAAGCGTTCCTGTGAATCACTTACTGACGGAGCTCACCTTAAGTGACTGCTCACCGAACCATCTGCTACGTGAGATGAAGCAGTTAGGCGGAGATATGGTCGGGGTTGAGTGTCTGAAGTCGCTGTGGTTGGGACTCCCGGAGAGAGAGCACCCAAACCATCTTGGCCTGTGCCTACTCCGGATCTTTGGAGGTGTTAGCAAACACCGTTGACAAAATCTACGCAGGAGCCCACTGGCCGAGTTTCAGCAGACAGTAGCCACCTTCGCAGCCAAACTAGCGTCAACAGCGGGAGCTTTACGTTCGGTAGTTAGGTCACGAACTCGTTCGCGGCACGCCAACCGAAATAGGCGATCAGAGTGTCGCGCGTCAGGGACCTCAACGAGTCCTCCAATTTGCTGGTATTACCGCATCTTTGCCGACAAGGCAAAGCCCGTCCATGTTCACGGCTTCACAAAATTGAACTCGTTGGGAACTCTTGCGGCGGCTACGCAACACGCAGCTCCACGCTGCCATTACCTAATCGACACAGGCACAGACATTTCAGTTCTCCTCGTATCACAAACTGATTCCGTAACAACTCAAACTAGCGGCGGCTCCTCGACCATACATACTTATGGCTACAGGCAGGTAGACATAAGTTTAGGACTTGGAGAAACATTTTCATGGCGTTTTGTTAAAGCGGACATCAGCAGCCCCATAATAGGTGCATGCTTTCTAGATCACTATGGATTCCTATTGAATCTATAGAATAGGTCTCTTATAGACCTGTTCTACTATCAGTCTTTCTACCGTTTTTGAAGAAGTAGCCGACCCAAAAAATACAACAACTACCGAAAGTAGTCTTTCGCAGCCAGCTAAGCATGATGTACAGCACCACATCCGCACTCCTGGCCCCCATATCTTCTCGAAGCTGTGTCTATTACCACCCCAAAAGCCCCAAAAGAAAGAAGAATTCGGATATTTGCAAACCATCAAATAGCTGCTGGTCTTCTCCAGTACACATGAACCTAAAGTCCAACGGCGAATGGAGACTATGTGGCGATTACAGACGTCTGAATGCTCAGACCATTCCAGACCGCTACCCCAAACCACTCATCCACGACTTTGCGCACAACCTCACTAACTGCCGTGTTTTCACGACCTTACGAGCTTACCATCAAATCCCTGTAGCTCCAGAAGACCTTCCGAAAACGGCAGTATGCACACCCTTCGGACTTTTCGAGTTTACACGAGTGCCTTTTGGTCTGTGCAATGCGGCGGAAACTTTTCAGAGGTTCATCCACTCAATTCTGCGAAACCTCAACTGTTGTTTCGTGTATTTGAATGATGTTTTGGTCGCCTCTTCTTCTTCTTTGGAACATTTCGAATGCATTTTTAAACGTCTTGTTGTGGCCGGGCTTGTACTTAACGGTGACAAATACAAATTCCTTCAACAGCAGGTGAAGTTTTTAGGTCACACGATCCACCCGGATCCAGACTTGGTTCAGGCAATCACAAACTTCTCACAACCTACAACAATCAAGGATCTGCAAGGGTCTTTTGATCGTCATTTCTTGCATAAATCCGCACAACATCAAGCGATCCTCAACGCATACAACTTGAAATTGAATACAGCTTAACATGACAATGTAGTTACAGACGCTTTGTCACGTGTTTCGGAGGTTAAAATCCCGGACAACGAATCGGCTGGTCACTGGCAAATAAATAGTTTTGGCGATCAATGAATAAGAATGTCAACTCCTGGGCCAGAAGGCGCATCGCGTGCGGGAAGTGTAAATTCACCAAGTACGCACAAGAAAAAGTAGGCTCATTCCATCGCTCTGCCAATCGTTTTCACACGATCCACATCGACATATTTGGCCCCTTGCGAAATTCGCATGGCTTTAAATATTGCCTCACAATCATCGATAGATTAACGTGGTGGCCTGAAGCAATATTTCTGGCTGACATTTCCACACAACCGTGCGCCGGAAAATATTTATTTATTTTTTATAATGTAGGTACATGTCTAAAGTTTTTATTTACATTGTTTTGAAGATCAAATCTGTTAGGGGACGTCCCCCATTCTCCATACATTGCGTAAACCGATTTCTGGCGTTTGTCATGACTGTTGTTAGCATAGCAGGTGTTATGTTGGCAATTTCTTCTTGGATGTTGGTCTTCAAATCTTGTAGGGTTCTTGGACGGTTCACATAAACACGGGATTTCAAAAAACCTCATAGAAAAAAATCACAAGGGGACAGATCGGGAGAGCGTGCCGGCCATTCCAAATCGCCTCTAATTGAGATAAGGCGCTCTGGAAAGTGTTCCCTCAAAACAGCCATCGATGTTCTTGAAGTGTGTGCTGTTGCACCGTCTTGTTGAAACCAAGTGTCCCCAAATCCAAATTTTCTAGCCGTGGGAAAAAAAAATTCTGTAGCATGTTTACATACGGGTCCGAATTCACTGTCACTGTAATCTCATTTTCCTCAAAAAACCAGGGACCAATAATTCCAGCTGAGGAAATTGCACACCACACTGTGACTTTGGGTGAATGCAAAGGCTTTTGATGCAATTCTCGAGGGTTGGTGTCAGCCCAGTAGCGCATGTTTTGTTTGTTAACCGACCCACACAAATGAAAATGGGCCTCGGGAACGATATCAAGAAGAAGCTCACACGCGTTCATCCGAGAATTGAAGTCACGTTCTGAAAGTTCCTGCACTATCGCCATCTTATAGGGATGAAAATGAAAATCATCACGAAGAATTCTTCTCACAGAACGATCGGATAGTCCAACGGGGCTAAATGAAAGCGATTCCGAAATGCACGCTGTGTTGCAATAACCGAACATCCGCTTGAAAAGTAAACCTCAATGGCAAAGGCACGCTCCTCACTATTCCAACGCATGATGGCGACTGAACCGTGTCGGGACAAAACTTTACAGTATCCCCTCTTGAACGAGACCACTAGCGCTCCGCTATGACATCAACTAACTGAGTGGCGCGCATTTTAAAAAAGGAAGTTATGCTGCGGCACCCTGTACTTGACCTTGAATAGATAAATAATTAAACTATCAGCGAATAAATTTCAATTTAAGTCTTATATAGAATCCTATAAGAAAGCTGTAATTTTCGTGCGACAGAATTATAATTTAAATAATATTACAGTAATGTTAATTACGTAAAATTTGCATAATTTGTGAAAAAAATGATGAAAATTAAAATATTTTTTTTAACAGCTTCAAAATTTTTGATTTTCACCTGCATTGAGGTTCATATTCTTGATAAATAAGTTAGTAATGTAAAACTAAAACTTTGTTGTTTTCAGATGAGTCACTATACATACTATACTATACATGCGGCAGTTCGAAAACTCTAGTTAAGCCCTTCAGTGGACTAATGCCACGCAACTTACCTCTTTTTGGCTTAAATTATTCAAATATCAAATATGACTAACATAATCTCCAAATTTGATATAAATATAAAATAATCGGGCAAATGGACCTAGGTGTGTCGCTCGCTTTTTTGCCTTCTAGCTCCCACCAGAGATAACGTCGTCATCCGATTATAAAGACAGCAAGTCGGGTAACTGTACGCTTCACGGATGAACGGTTTTGTGCATTTTTTATATAAACATATTTGAGTGGACATTTATCCCATTTGTACTTAGTTGAACTGAGGCCAGCATTGACTATATTCGGTGGAGAAAAATTTTACACCTCCTTTTGCATGTTCTTCTCCACTAAGTTCGGTGACGTTGTTTTACATAAGACCTTGAAAATGTTCCAATGGATTGACGGAGTACCTTCGTCTTATCACATCTTAAATAAAGATGTTCATCGCTCACTTTAAGCCCCTCAAGAACTCCCCAGAAAGCCTCCTACGATTGTATAGTCGAAGTCATCAGCGCTAATGGTGATCTGTTGGCCAAAATTGATCTTAACTCCCAAGTCAACGAAAAATGAGCCAAAGATTGCACCAAGTATCGATATCTTAACACTGCTTAAGTCCCGGAAGCCGAACAAAATGAACCGACCTTACTGCCGACTGGAGCAAAGGTCAGAGAAAAGAATTTGAAAAGAGATCGCAGTGGACTTATTTTCGGGTTTGCTACATTCTTACTTCAGCGTAAATCTCCTAAAAGGAAACAACTTCTTACATTTCCATTCCTAAACATTTTATTTGTAATTCGATCTACATTTTCTGATTAAAAAATGAAAACCAAACAGAAAAACGTATATTACTCATTTGATTAGTACTATAGATATATTTTTAGATTTTTTTATGATACAGAATGATATATTCCTTCTTTTCATTCTCTCACTTCCTCGATTTCTATTATTCGTTCACCACTTCCTCCTCAATATATTGACAAGTCCCAGCACACTTTTGTATTTTCATACGTAAAATTGGGGGACAATAACTTAAAACTATTCTAACAAAACAAAGAGAAATATATATGCATTTAATTCAATAAACAAAAATTTTAAATGTTTTAAAATCTTCCGAAATAAATCAACTCGTGGTACTCCTTCTCGCAATATTCACTCACTTGTTTAACAAAATCACAGTTACGTCTCCCAACTAGTTTATGCGTAAACAATTTAGGTCAATTTATTATTTTCAGCTTACTAAAAAAATCTTAATGTAAAACGTATATTTTTCGAAATTCTAAGCATTGAGAAGGGGAGACGTCTTCCACTTGACAAGTAGTACCATGAATATTTTGGGTTCCCCCGGTTTAAATAAACTAAAACTGTAATAGCTATTATAGTCACAAAAAATCGCAATCGGCATTAACTTCATTGCGGATTGCATGGAGGAAACGATCGAAATTGTAAATCATTTTCATCGGGATCACAGTCATTATTGTCCCCATCGCTGTCTGACGACGAGAAATCTTCAACAGTCGGACAATCTGTATTGCCGCCTTGGCGGCGATTCCTTAGACATTGCCGGACAAAGAAATACAGTGTTCGATCGTCGAAGAGATTGGAGCCAGTCGTTCGTCTCGTATTACTCTTAATACACCTCTGGAGGCCTTCCATTGCGGGGGGATACTGAAAAGAAAATGCAATTAGATTCAGGAGTTCAAAAAGTTCCCTAAGAAAACTTTATAAATTAGGTCAATAAAATTCGGAATATCTTGTAATTAGTGAGGTATGCGTTAGTTACCCTGTGATCAATCGGTGCCCAAATTTTGACGTCATGATCGAGCCCGGAGGTGGCAAGAACTGGGAAAGAAGGATGTGGCTCCAAGCAGTTCACCTGTAGATAAAATACGCGATTCAGTTTGTCACAATGAAATTCATCTCAAGGTACTTACGACACCCATGTAGTCAGCCTTCTTCCAATTCATAATTGCCTCTGTCTCCTTATCCCAAATGAAGAAATTACCGCAATCGCTTCCACTCACGACGTACTCCGAATTCAAGCCAAAGTAATTAACGCCTTTGATTGTTTTATTATTACTGTGGAGAAAAAAGACGGTTTAGCTTCGTCCGACCTGCTTTTACGACCCAGTTTCAATATACTTATGACCACGGTAACGATGAGTATATTCTCCCCGAACATAACGTCTGGTACTAAACGAATAAATGTCCTCGTCGCTATACGAGGCAAGAATCTCGCTTCCTGAGCTATTATATACAGCGCATGTAATATGGCAAACGAAGGATTTCTTCTGCAGGAGAAGTTTAAAGGCTAGATATTAAGGCAACTTGTCTGCATTTCTTTCATTAAACTTACATCTAAGTGTTTGGGGCACATCATATGTAGTGACTCTTTTGTGTTTCGTTTATCATAAACACGTACAAATTGGTCGCGACCGCAAACGCAAAAATGCGGCTCGTGAGGATTATGTGCGATGCTATATAAGGGCACTTTACGTTTCTTCTCCTTCACTGCGCAGACTTTCTCCGCACGATTCTCACGCAAATCACATCGGAAAACATGTCCGTCTTCGCCGGCTGTCAAGACTTCATATGGAATATGTGGTGACGGTGATATTTTATGTACCGATCCAGCATGTTTGAATAAAACTCTCGATCGGGAATTGAATGAACTTCCTCCGTCGGGTGATATGGTTATGTACCGTACTTGGCCATCGCGACCACTCGAAACTATATTTATGTCGGACCCGCCACTACCGAACTCGACAAATTTGGTCTGGAATACGTTCGAATGGTGGCCACTACTAATGGAGAATTTGACTTTGTTTGATGCCCAGTCCCATAGGATAATATTCAAATCATCGGAACCGGATGCTAAAAGCGTACCTGGAAGTACCTCATGTCATTAGCTCAACGGTCAATGTCAGCTGCTAGTTGAGAGGAAATTGTAGCAAATTTGTCACCTACCTGACTTGTTAAAATTCAAACTGTTCACGCAGCCATCATGCTCTTGCAAAGTGTGCAGTAAATCCAGCTTTTCGATTGTTTGTCGGGCACCGTATATGCGCTCTTGGAATGATAACGAGCTTCGACCATGTACACTCTTAAGACCATGTGCGGACAGACCATGCTCCCGGTTTATGATTTCAAGAAGTAGATTTCGCTCGTAGTTCGGTTTTCCTTTTAGCAGTATTGAATCCTTATTCGATTCCTCACTATTCTTTGCATTTGATGCATTCGATTCTTCCGAATCGGATGCTTCCATATGTGGGTAATCGAAACTATCCAGACTGGAGTCATTATCATCGTCATCATCCTCGTCCCACTCTAAATCATCATCATCGTCCGAATGGTGCTCTCGTTCCTAGAATTTAAAATGCTTGCACGGTTAGAAATCGGCTTCGCTTGGGGCTACTTCAAAACTTACTCCATTGGGCTGATTTGATGACTCTGTACTCTCGGATCTATTTCTTAATTCTGGGGTACTTCTATTTGATGAGGAAGACGAAGAGGATAGAATTTGGGATCGATAATTTCTTTTGGCAAATCTATTTGTTTTGGGTTTACCGCCAGCTGGACGTCTAACGGCCGCCGACGATTTATTATTTGCACTCGTTCCAGGTGTTACTTCTTCACTATCTACTTGCGTTGGCTCTGCGACGCAGTTATTTTGAACAACTCCATTTTGTTTGGCATTTGAGTCGAGATCATCTTTGATGTCGGTGCTTTCATCGGTTTGCGTTATGGATGTTGATTCTGTCGGATGTTCACTCATGCTACTATCGATTTCTCTCATTGGGATGTCATTGTCATTTTGTGTACTGAAATTAGAAAAAGTTACGAATTCGAAGTGAGAATGCTTTTTATTATCAATCGGAAGTTCCACTCATGCAACGGCTCTTTAGTAATATCCCTTTTGAAGAAAGTTCTTGATTAATCGAAAATGGTTAAACTAAACTAATCTCTCGTCGTAAGTTAAGCTAAATGAAGTTTTGTGGCCTTAAGGAAATACCTTCTTATTCCTCCGTTGGGCTTTAATTCCGATAACCTTCCTACTTAGGTAGAAATAATAAGGCAAAAATAATGTTGTCATGGGGGTCTAAAGCAATTGATCTGGGCTTTCGGAGCTCATCCTGTTATCCACTGAACAACCCAACATTATGTATAGAGACAGAATGGACAGCCTCGGACAAGGTTCATATCATGGAGATGATCGCGCAAATTAATGAATTGCTATGCCCTTCGATCCTGGAATGTTAGATCACTAAACAAATCTGGTTGTGTTAAACTACAAACTCAGGGTTTTATAGCAGTCCAGAAAACGAATTGGAATGGTTGCAAGATAACCTGATATGAGGTCGTACCCAATCTACAGAAGTGGGAAAATATCAGGGAAACATGAGTTTAGAGCCGATTTCATCGCCGAAAGGTACTGTAAAGCAAATGTTATTGACCTCAAACCATTACCCGAAATATTGTGTATCTTTCGCATCAAAGCAAAGTTTTCTGATATATGGCTTGTCAACATAGAAGCCCCAACTGAAGAAAAAGATGAAGTCAAAGAGCAATTTTACAATTGCCTGGAAAGGCTATATGGCACGACTTATTGCCGCAAACTTTTCGGTCATTTCAGTGGCAAGGTTGGGAACGAGGAAATTATGTACATAGAGGAACAGCCGGGGGCACAGTCTTCATGAAATATCAAACAGTAGCGTCCAACGCTTCATTGATTTTACAAGTACCAGAAATTTAATCATAAAATTGACATGCTTCCAACACAAGTGCATTCACAAAAGGACATGGGCACAGACAGATGACCTTAAGTTCAACCAGATGTATCACGTTCTCATCACCAAAACATGGTCATCTAGCATCCTCCACGAGAGATCAGCAGGAGCAAACTGCGAATTCGACCACTGCATAGTCTACAGGTGTCGAGTTCCAAATATATGGTTGCCATTTACCCCTTGATGGGGTATAGCGCGTCAACCACATCTAAGCATCATCATTCGCGGGTACGTGAAATGCACTTCAGCCCACCCCGCACGACTTCCTGAGACGTCTACACTCCTTCTCGACTGTTCTGCGCCAAGTGCCCTTGGAGAAAGAGGATTCCATTACATGGCGAAGTCAGCAATACAATTGTTGCCTCTTCTTAATGTCTCACCTATCCACTGCTACTTCCCACTTCCGATCACATACAATGCGGCAGAAACCACGCTTCCTAGATATACAAATTGACCAACGCTTTTGAGACTGTTCATTAAGGGGCAGTACCACCTGCCGATTTTTGACAATTTTTTTATTTGCTAAAATGCTTCATTGACTATTGAAAAATTATATCCGAAAGTATTTTTGAGTAGTTTTGGTATCGATTTGCAGGTAATTTAGGAGCCAATTTCGCCTTTTAACTTTGCAGTTTATTTGATTGCTTTTAAAATAGGTCCCTAGATGTATCTAATACTTTTATATTCCGCTTGCAAAAGAGCTGATGCCAAAAAGTCTGGTAGAAAACGTAAAATAGGATTTGTTGCGAGTAACTTTTGTTTCTCGCAATTAAATGGATATCATTAGTTTGTCATATCTATTATTAATCTATTATATAACAAATCAGAAAACCGGAAGCTAGACGCTTTCGGTTTAAAATGTTTTGTGTATTTCTTTTATGAAGACATTTCAGTGTGCATTTGTCCCATTAATACGTGGCACGTAATATATGCATATATTATGTGAGAGTATCCACTTTCAGGTGATATTGACATTCCAAGTCTTGAATTTGCAAAGAAGCGACAACTTTGATTTATTATAACTTTGTTAGCAAAAGTGCCATTTCCACCAAGCTTGGTAGGATTATGCATATGTTATGTAATGTGACTCACTATATGCGTGAGCGTTCACAGTTCACAAATGGATCGACTTTAATAAGGTTTTGTTTTACACGAAACCTTAAATATGGAAGTGTTGATATATATCCGTTTGTGATCGATTGACTTTATACGCTATATCTATATACGTTGCTGTAATGCACCATTAGACGGCGCTTGCGACAGATCAACTTTTACACCATTTACCGTATCATCATGAAAATTGTAGTAAAGGGTGAATTTCCGATCTCATCCTTAGAGTGGGCGAGGAGTTTATGCAGTGGGGAGGGGCGGTCCTCCCTTCAATTCTGATGAAAGTTCGTCGTGGTCACCCGCGTTAAAAAGTCATGGACGCTACAATGGATCAATTTATACAACTTTTAACCAATCGTCATAACAAATAAACAGACATTAAATTCTAAAAATTATTGAAAATTCTACCCAAAAAATCGGACATTGGAAAACCAAGCAAGCTGAAATATCTGAAGGATGAGACTAACGACTGACAAAGGAATGAATCAGAGCCTCTACTTTAAGACCTATTCCAATATGAGAAGAAGATCCACGCCGAAAATATGATCAAATCAGAGATTTTAATACAAGAGCAGCTGAAACATTGGAAAGGCGAGATGACTGATTTGAACACATGCGAGTGGGCTGCTGAAGCATCTGTTTGCTGCCGCAATTTCTGAAGAGCAAGACACACAGTGTGAAGCTAAACGCTCACGACAGGCTCGAATACGTGGGGACGAAATGCAAGGGCAATTGTATCGTCTGATTTGTTTACATCTTCCAGTACACGAAGAAAAGGCCCAGTTTTTGCAAATATATTTAGGCAGAACAACGTCTGCCGAATTTTAACTGTATGTAGAAAGAGCAACTCAACTGAAGACATGAATAAGTCGAGAAACCGGAAGCTTGACGCTTCAGATATGAAAGATTGTGTTTCCTTATGTGAGGAGTGATGAGTGTACATGGTTAAAAATTCCATTGCCCTCTATTTTTTAGAAAGCCATTTAAATAAATAATTTGATGGAAAGTACTGTATTGATTATAGTCAACCTCATACGCTTCACACTCGTAGTTTAATATTATTAGCAAATATGAAGAACAGATACAAAAAGGTGTGGCGAGAAGCAGATTCTTCATAAATGCGACTTTAATTTGCGAATGTCAATTATTCTCGTTAATTATGACATCAGCATCGGATTTGCATGACTTTAAAACCAGTAAATTCGCGCAAAATTTCTAAGTTTGGCGTTAATGGCCAGATTTCCATAAAATTTGGCCCCAAGATATTGCTCTATGCTATTGCAAAACTTAGTATTCTTGTGATGATCGTAAGGGGGGTTTTCCCTCGCGCACTTTAAAATTTACGTCAAAATTAATATCAGCGTCGGAAAGTACTAACCGCGACCTTTCATTTGATACTCCACACTACTATATCCGGTGAAAAAAAAATGTTAAATTCCCCGTTTGCATGTATGGGAAGCCTCCCTTTAAACTCCACCTAAATTTATGCGTCACTGTCACTGTATGCGTGGAATGTCATAGTTCTCATCTGTCTACCAAATTTCGTTCGGATCGGTTTAGCTGTTTTGGAGAAAATTGCGTGTGACAGGCAGACAGTGAATCGATTTTAATAAGGTAAGAGAAGCCTCGGCATAATAATGCTTCGAGGGAGGAAGTTCATGTTCTGCTTGGCATGAAAGGCAGTCAAAGAATATGAAAGTAATTACGAGCGTTATCCAGCAATGCCAAATATAGTATCTAAGGCAGTAAAACCAAGTTGTAGATTAGTTAAGCGAAGATAAGTTACTAACGTGATGCTTGAGCGGATCTACTCAAAAATAGGACAAACATTTTAATGCAATGATATGGTCAATGGGTCTTAAACCTACTTCCAGTAGGAAAACTGTCCCTGATATTGCTGGGAACCTCACAATAATTTATCTCAATGATGCCTACAATGATATAATGCAAGTTATGAATCAACTTGGTATTACGCGGTATCACACAAATAGCGCAGTCTGAGCATTTCCCCACTGGAGAAGCTACAGAAGAAGAATAAGAGGCATAAGAATGTCCCTTCCTCTGACCGCATGGGCTAGGCGCTATTGGAGGAAGAGTATGAATTTCCTTAAAAAGTTAACATTCGAAACAAACGCGTTTTTCTCGAATCCACGTTTCTCGAATTGGGCGACCAACCAGACAAATAGAATTTTGAACTGTAGCTTTATAGTAATATTTTCTAGGGAAGTACATAGGTTTTTTTTTTCAATTGACTAAAATTTAGCTATTTTATGACCGGTTTTAGGCGTTTTTCGTAATAAAAAACCAAATGTTTACTTGACACCATTTTATTAAAAATCAACATATTTGAAAATCTTACGGACTCCACTTAGGAAATTGGGGAAATTTTTTACTTTTTTGCTCTAGATAAAAAAATAAAACCTGCAGACTTTCGCACACGGAGGTCATTAAAGAAAAAGGGACTTTGTTGAATCAACCATTGCACCTCCATTTTGTTTTAAAATAATGTAGAAATATTTTGTTCTTATACAGTAAGCCTTACATGAACATCAACAAAAATCAGAACTAAAAATTATTAATTTGTTTCGCTTTTATAAATCGTAATGCAGGTGGGGAGAGTACGATAGCCCGTCAGACATAGAACCTTGGTTTTTGGTGATGTTTATCTTCAATCCAAATCTACCTCCCTCGCTTCCCATTAGGCCAAGGTCAACGACCCGGTGAGAGTGCAAACAGATGTCTTCCGCGTAGTCGAGGTTTTTGATGTCATAATTCATTGTACTCCTCCACGGCTTCCGGACAAGGCAGCGCCATAAGCGTCACCTATATAATAGCGGTAACAAGATGTAAGTCTGGTGAAATCCGCTTTGCATCTCAAATTCCTCTTAGATTTAACCGTCATGCACCATTTGACATTTTCCGCCAAACTATTAGTTTCTCCGGAATGGGGCATTCCGGCATCCCTCCCTACGTAGAGGACGCCAAAATTACTCCCTGTTCACACTATCGAAAGAGATCGAAATCGATGAAGAGCAAGTGAAGCGGAGATCAAAACTAACGCACTGTTGTTAGGGTGTCGATGTGGTCAATGCAGGAGGATCCGCAAGGGAGACCAGCCTGATCTCTTTCGATCAAGTTTTCCAAATGTTCTTTGATGTGTTCCAGGATTATTTTAGCTATTATCTTTGCGACGGCCGGAAGCATGCAAATACCCCTCCAATTGGCATCCTCCAAATGAGTGTCCTTCTTTGGAATCTTAAAGATCTTCCCTTTCTTCTACTCCTTGGATTTCCAAGATTTCCGTACAAGTGGAAGTAGTAAATTTGCAGTAACTCCAGGTTCAACGATAAATAACTCGCCAGGGAGACCATCAAACCCAGTGGCTTTATTTCGTTTGGGTTCCGATTAATGGCCGAAAGGAATTTTCTTCTTTTTCGAGGAAAAGTCCGTATCCGCATGTTACGGTGATCAACCATTCTATCCACCTCACCGAATAAAATACGGTCAAGAACCGTGATAAAGTGTTCTTTACACCGCCTCAGTTGCTCGTTATCATGGATAAGAAGTCGACCGTTAATACCCTTCACAGGACCAGCGAAAGATTTGCGACCATATGCAAACTGTTTCGTAATGTGGTATACACTTCTGAAATTGTTTTGTAGCATCTTCCGCTTTCGTGGTCAGTGCAATAGCAAAATATCTTTTGTCAAGGCGCACACTATGCTAAACTTCCCGCGATTTCGCTCGGTAATGGAATTCGAGCGCGTCACGCCCACCATCACTCGCAGCGACCAATAGAGCCTACAACCCCTTCCGTTCATCGATCCACTTCCATGATTCCGCAGTCAACCAGATCTTACGGCGCCTCTTTGGGACGTAACCGACAACCTGAGTAGCACCCGAGAAAAGAGCATTTTTGATGGCAGCCTAATCTTGATCGATGTTTCCAGGCGAGTTACTAGGTGTATTTGCCGTCCGATCATCACTGTACATGAACGATTGGATCATATAAGCGGTTGGTGTTGAACAAGGCATCCGTCTCCATCATCATCATCAACGGCGCAACAACCGGTATCCGGTTAGGCCTGCCTTAATAAGGAACTCCAGACATCCCGGTTTCGCGCCGAGGTCCACGAATTTGATATCGATAAAAAAAAACTGTCTGGCGTCCTGACCTACGCCATCGTTCCATCTTAGGTAGGGTCTGCCTCGTCTTCTTTTTCTATCATAGATATTGCCCTTATAGACTTTCCGGGTGGAATCATCCTCATCCATACGGATTAAGTGACCCGCCCACCGTAACCTATTGAGCCAGATTTTATCCACAACCGGACGGTCATGGTATCGCTCATAGATTTCGTCATTGTTTAGGCTCCTGTATCATCATCATCATCAACGGCGCAACAACCGGTATCCGGTCTAGGCCTGCCTTAATAAGGAACTCCAGACATCCCGGTTTTGCGCCGAGGTCCACCAATTCGATATCCCTAAAAGCTGTCTGGCGTCCTGGCCCACGCCATCGCTCCATCTTAGGCAGGGTCTGCCTCGTCTTCTTTTCCTACCATAGATATTGCCCTTATAGACTTTCCGGGTGGGATCATCTTCATCCATACGGATTAAGTGACCCGCCCACCGTAACCTATTGAGCCGGATTTTATCCACAACCGGACGGTCATGGTATCGCTCATATATCGCTGTATGGTAGTCTAAAAGGCTAATTTGGTTAACGACCTATGTAATAGCGACACCACATCGACTAAGCTAATCATAAAAAGTCAACAGAGAGATAAAGAGATACTATGGTGCTCTGCATATTTTCCATATGACGCAGAAGACGTTCCCAATGGAACATTCATCAGAGCTATCCAATATGCCAAAAGTAGAGGCATGGGGGTAATAGCAGGATGTGATGTCGACGCTCACCACATATGCTGGTCAAGTTCGAACATCAATGCAAGAGGATCGAGACTACTGGAGTATCCGATTTGCAGATCCTTAATTTGGGTAATGAGCCCGCTTTCATCAACGTGGTCAGGCGAGAGGTCATCGACATCATGGTGGCATCTCCTGACATTGCAGCTCTGATCGGAGAGTGGAGATTATCAAACGATATCACACTCTCCGATCACAGATGCATTGATTTCGTAATGGGCATGGATCCACATCTACCCACTCTATTTCAGAATCCGCGGAAGACAGATTGGATCCACAATGGTGGGACCAGAACCAGCTCTTGAAATCCGACCATCTACTCAAGTCAAGGGTGAAGGGTGAAATTGCAAGGATTCACGCAACCGAGTGGAGAAATTTGAACTCTTGCCGGCAAGCGAAAATCCTTGTGAAAGAGCCTAGGGCCACTAGAGCGACATTTTTGTTGAAAACCCTAGTAGGGCTTTTAACGGGATACTGCTCCTTAAACTACCACATGGAAAATATTAGGGTAGTGATTTCGGCTATGTGCAGCCAATGTGAGGAGGAGGAGGAGACGGTCCTGCACTTTTTATGCAGCTGCCCGGCATCCTCAGATCTCAGACACCTTGGCAAGATTTCCTTAAATGAAGAATCTGCACACTCTCTGCCTCTGGAGAATGTTCTCAGATTCGCTAAAGACTGCGAACACCGTAGGCGGGAAGCCATTGAATAGGCAATTTACGGGGACAGTACAATGGGTCTAACAATTGCCTGAGTACTCGGAGTTGCGGCTCCCCCTAGTAAAATAAACTAGAAGCCGCAGGACAACCTCCACTTGATGTTGGTGTTGAGATATTTGAACTGAAGGCGGATCTAGTACTGTTAGTGCGTGAGCCAACGCTACCAGATAAGGCTTCGCTTTGTGCTTAGTTATCTTCTGACTTAGCTCGCCCCCTTGTCAAATCCAGAGAAATTTGCCAAGATCTAAAACTCATTGTAAGAGCAAGCAAATATCATCAGCTCAGTTCGACATAGTCCATTGAAGGCATGCAGAGCCTCCGGACAAGACAGAATGAAGCACAGGATTACCGAGATCAATATGTAACATCGACGATAGAATGAAACCTTGTCGTTATTCGTGTTGGACTTCAAATTTCTCCTCGCAAGGTGTCAATATAATCAGTGAAGGAGGACCCAGAGCAGAAACCAGCCTTTGCCTTGCCGATCAAGCGATCAAGGTGTTCTTGATACTTTCCAAGATCTCGCACTCAACAAAGGTATTGTTCTTTAATTTTAACGTTCATCCCTTTCTTCCACTCTGTCACAAACATCGCGGATTCCCAGTCTTTCCGCATAAGTGGAAGAACAGTTCTGCACAAACTGCAAGGGTTGCTACGAACAGTTGCAGTTCGTGCCATCAAGCCAAGCGAGTTTGGCCCGCTTGAGCGCATTGATGGCATAGATGAATTCCCTTGTTTGGATTCCCAGTAATAGGAACATAGAGAAGAAAGCGGAAACCGACGGATTGAACACTAAGGGATATACTTCTGACAGTATACCGGTAGGCGCAGTCGACCTCCCGGTGGCGACTGCGGAGGCTACCCGCATTACCTAACAGTCCCCGAATCCAGATGACCCGACGAGTGCGAATGAGTACAGGATTACCGTGGTATGCAAGGGGCAGACCTGCGGGGGCCCCTACAATTCCCATTGTAGGACAGACAAACCTTCCGACTGCGGACACCAAGTAAAATTTTTTTGGGGAGCTCATCGTAGGGCTTGTCCTTCGTAAAGGCTACGGCTGGCTGTGAAGATCTGAGCCGGCTAGATAGAATGGAATGTGGCATTAAAACGAAGCCGCATAGCGCTAATTGGGCTCTCGTGGTGGCCACATGACCTTTCTATGTTTAAAGGAGTAGTCCGTATCCGTAAGTTATGGTAACTTGATATTTCATCCGTAAGTGGTGAGACCGTGGAGATAAAACTATGGTGATGGGTTCCTTCCATTATCATTTTAGATGAGGAGCCTGATCATGTAATTTATCTATAAATATTTTGGAAAATTTTTGCTTCTCTGAGCAGCGCCATGATATATTCTTGCCTGGCACCGTAGGGGTTACGATGGACTTCTCGAGATTTCTTGCTGTGCCGGAAATTAAGTGCACCACACCTTCAGTCTTCATTTTCGTAAGTCATCCTTGAACGGTTTCCTCGATACGAATTAGCGAAAATGTCTCCTTAAAAATTCATAGGAACAACAGCTCTAGCGATGCGACCATGGTATACAGCGTTAAAAGTAAAACTATTCCGGGACACCGTCATCGATAAATATATTTTGATGCAGTACGCAATGATTAACCTTTTAGTGCACAACTTTTTTAAAAATCCGGTTGAAAATAACTACTTATCCATGAATGTTACGATTTTGATTACAATTTTTATTGCTTTCCTTTCATGGGGAAGAATGTCCTAGAATCGACGATAGATGCATCGAAACCAGTAGCTTTTAAAATAGCTTTAATAAAAAGGAATTGCCTATTCGATTCGGCGACACAACAGAACCGCTTCCTTTTCAAAACATTGCACCAAGCACCAACAAGCCAGTTGGCTTATCTCCCCGATTACAAGCAAAAATCCATCTGGGATTTGCTGTTCGCTATCTCAGCTAACGCTGTTAGAAAAATATAAACATGTACACAGATTCGAAAATAAATAGGCCCGACGTAAGGTGATAGAGACTCATTTAGCCTGCAATAATCGCCAAACTTCGTGCGGCAACCGTCATCAAAGAAAATTGCGTCGCAAGCAGAACTGCAGCCGACCCTAAACCAATTAGGCCCCAATTCGGGAAGCAGACGTGCTAGCAAAAAATCCACTTTACCTCTCCTTATCCTTCTCGTCCGCTACACAATCCATTTTACTTGGTTTGCTGGCATTATCGCCGCTGGCACCGTCGACATTTGATTCGGCCTCCAT
The DNA here is from genome assembly GCF_905115235.1 of Hermetia illucens. Taxonomy (NCBI): domain Eukaryota; kingdom Metazoa; phylum Arthropoda; class Insecta; order Diptera; family Stratiomyidae; genus Hermetia; species Hermetia illucens. The sequence goes on along the minus strand of NC_051850.1, from coordinate 125,500,800 downwards.
TGCTCTGCTGTTATCGTTTCTCCGCCTCTAGCTCGGACAAATATGGAGGAATCTATTTTAGAAAAATATTTCGAATCAATTGTAGTCTCTGACGTTATGCGCGGTGATATTGAAATGGAAGTGACGCACGACAATGATATAAAACTTTGAGATATTAACGATTTCCAACTCCAGAAAAAGACTTTGAAGCGATTTTCCGTGCTCGTTGGCAGATTCTACTTTGACATATTTTCCTCAGTTTACCTGTCACTCCGAAGACTGCACTCCACGATTATGGGGAAAATTCCTGAGTAAATTTCCAATTGAAATTCAGAAAAACATTTTGTAGAAACAACGCTGCCGCCGCGCGAACTGCTAATCAGTCATTGTGCAAGCAGATATTGCATTTCGGGTAAAAATTTCAAAATGATTGGGATGAATTTTGCTG